>NC_135572.1:219405130-224405130 GCF_965152235.1 Eretmochelys imbricata
GGAAGCCCTCCGTCGCATGCCCACCAATAAATCTCCGGGCATGGACGGGCTGACCGTGGAGTTTTACCGCGCGTTCTGGGACATTCTCGGCCCAGACCTAGTCACCGTCTGGGCTGAGTCCTTGCAGAGCGGGGTCCTCCCTCTGTCATGCAGGCGAGCGGTGCTCGCTTTGCTGCCGAAGAAGGGGGACCTCCGCGATCTACGAAACTGGCGTCCCATCTCACTCCTTAGCACGGATTACAAAATCGTAGCGAAAGCAATCTCGCTGCGGCTAGGGTCCGTGATGGCGGACGTGGTCCACCCAGACCAGACCTATACTGTCCCGGGTCGCAGCATTTTCGACAACCTTTTTCTAGTCCGCGACCTTTTGGAACTCGGGCGGAGAGATGGTCTATCGTTCGCCCTCCTGTCTCTTGATCAGGAGAAGGCGTTCGATAGAGTAGACCATGGGTACCTCCTGGGCACTCTGCAGGCGTTTGGATTTGGACCTCAGTTTGTGAGTTTTCTCCAGGTGCTGTATGCCTCCGCGGAGTGTTTGGTTAGGCTCAACTGGACCCTGACTGAACCGGTCAGCTTCGGGCGAAGAGTGCGGCAGGGGTGCCCCCTCTCGGGCCAGTTGTACGCTCTGGCGATCGAGTCTTTCCTCTGTCTCCTCCGCAGGAGGATGACAGGGTTGGTGCTGCGGGAGCCGGAGCTGCGGCTGGTCCTGTCGGCGTACGCCGATGACGTACTCCTCGTGGTCCAGGACCCGGGAGACTTGGCGCGAGTGGAGGCATGCCAAGCCATCTATTCGGCAGCCTCCTCCGCCCGAGTCAACTGGATCAAGAGCTCTGGCTTGGCGGTGGGGGACTGGCGGCAGGTAAGCTCCCTCCCACCCGCACTTCAGACCATCCGGTGGAGTGCGGGTCCACTGCTCTATCTCGGCGTTTACCTTTCCGCCACGCATCCTTCCCTGCCGGAGAACTGGCAAAATTTAGAGGGCGGGGTGACAGAGCGGATCCGGAGATGGACGAGGCTCCTCCGATGTCTCTCCCTCCGAGGGAGAGCACTGGTGCTTAACCAACTAGTCCTGTCCACGCTCTGGTACCGGCTCAACACCCTGGCCCTGGCCCCGGGTTTCCTGACCCACCTCCGGAGATTAATTCTAGAGTTCTTCTGGTCAGGAATGCACTGGGCCCCTGTTGGAGTTCTTCATCTACCCCTGAAGGAAGGAGGGCAGGGCCTGAAGTGTCTGTACACTCACATCCGCGTTTTCTGCCTCCAGGCCCTGCAGAGGCTCTTTTATAGTGCAAGTAGTTCGGCGTGGAGCATACTGGCGCATGCCTTCCTGCGCCGTTTCCAAGGGCTTCGCTACGACCGGCAGCTCTTTTACCTTTCTCCGAGGGGTTTTCCGCGAGACCTCTCCGGGCTGCCGGTCTTCTACCAAGACCTCCTCCGGACCTGGAAACTGTTTCTAACAACCAGGTCCGTGTCGGCCACCGTGGGAGCAGATCTCCTCACGGAGCCCCTGCTACACAACCCCCAGCTCTGTGTGCAGGTGGCGGAGTCCCGCTCGGTGCGCCAGAGGTTGGTCCTGGCAGAAGTCACGAGGGTCGGAGACCTCCTGGACTACGACCGGAGAGACTGGTTGCATCCTCTGATGCTCGCTCGGCGCATGGGGCTCTCCAGCCTCCGTACCCCCCGGCGCGTACTTCAGGAGGTGAAGGCCGCCTTGACCCCCGCTGCTCGGGCTTACGTTAGCCGAGCCTTGTGCGAGGGCGCACCCCGCCCATCCCTTACCCCAGGCCCGCCGGACCTTTCCATCGGGCCCCTACCCCGTAGATCCCAGCAAACCCCTCACCCTTTCACTGCAAGCCGGCTGCACGAATTGCAGCCGGTTAGCTTTCAAATTGCACCACGGAAATACTTATATACACTTACACTTCACACCCTTCACGCCCACACCCTGGTGTCCCGCCCCGATACAAAGTGGCGGGATCTCCTGCCACCTTTGGAGGGTGAGCAACCTCGGTGGGCCAGCCTGTATTCCACCTTGGTCCCAAGGCCCGTCGGGGACATCAGTTGGCGGCTCCTTCACGGAGCTGTGAGCACGGGCGTGTTTCTGACACGGTTTACCCCAATTCCGGATACTTGTCCTTTTTTGTAATGTGAGGGAAACCCTGGCGCACGTGTATTTAGAGTGTGCCAGATTGCAGCCCCTTTTCCGGCTCCTCACAAATCTTCTATTACGCTTTTGGCTTCATTTTTCCCCTCACCTTTTTATCTATACACTTCCCATCCGTGGCCCCACAAAGTCGCGGGATCTTCTGGTCAGCCTCCTCCTAGCTTTGGCTAAAACAGCCATTTATAAAACCAGAGAGAGGAGGTTGGCCCATGAAACGTCCTGCGATTGTGGGGCCGTTTTCCGATCCTCAGTACATTCACGTATCCGGGCGGAGTTCCTCTGGGCGGCGTCCACCGACTCCCTTGACGCCTTCGAGGAGCGGTGGGCACTGTCTGGGGTTCTCTGCTCGGTGACCCCGTCCGGTTCCCTCCGTCTGACCCTTTGATTGAGGGGAAGAGCGAGAGACGCCAGCCCCAGCCGTTGCTGCTGTGGATACCATCCTTTCTGTCATCTAGGAGGGGTCCTATAATACATGGGTGTCTACCCCCCCACCCCTAAACCGCCCACCCCGCAGCCGTGCCCATCTTACCGGGCACTCTCAGGAGAGGGAGGATCGGTGACACTGGGCGCGGCACTGGGTAACTCGAGGGGGTGGAAGACCACGAGTGTCGAGGAAGCCCCCCCGCTCTAGGCCACCAGGTAACTCAGGAGGGTGGAAGACCACGAGTGTCGAGGAAGCCCCCCCGCTCTGGGCCCAGGCTAGCCTGAACACTTCTCCCTCCTGAAAGCTGCTGTGTTATACCTTCTGATTGCGTTGTTTTGTTGCATAGTTGTTTTGTTTTCTTTGGTAATTCTGTAAGCGTTACCAATAAACTTTCTTTCTGTTTCAAAAAAAAAAAAAAAAAAAAACCTTCCCTGTTACCTTGCCCAGGGAAAGGGGACCTACTTAACCTGGGGCTAATATATCTGCCTTCTATTACTCTCCTGTAGCCATCTGGCCCAACCCGTCACAATACATATATATATATATATATATATATACACACACACACACACACAATAAATTTAGTAACCTCAGAGACTAAAGTTAAACCAATGAAACCATTTAATGCCAAAGAAATATTACACAACCGTGAAGAGCAATACTACTTCTAACGACAGTGGAAAAATTTGAGTAAAAGCACGTAGTTACTCTAACTGGCATTTGGTTGGGACACCAAGGTTACCATCCCTTATCACCCGCATACCTGTTAACTTCCACATAGTCAATAGACCTCTCCCTTTTGTGCAATTATCTAGAGCCAGAGACAACATACCTCACTGGGAGAGGACATTTCAGTCAATGCCCCTTTGACTGAGACCTTGAGGGTCCAGTCACCCTTCACCCTTCACCACCCTGTACCCTTCACCACTAATCGTAAAAGTTAAGGGGATCATTTTCTCTTGGGGTAAACTGCATGAAATGAGCCAAACAACAGTCTCAGACACTGCTAATCATCTAAAAAACAAGATATGTTAAAAAGGGAGAAAATTACAGTAAGATAAAATAAATGGTTTACGTAACATAAAAAAAAAAAAAAAAAAAAAAAAGCCTTCCCTGTTGGGAAACGGAACGTCTTTTGCTTGCTCCTCAGCTATCTGCTTTCTATTCTTTCCTAAAGCCCCCTGGCCCGGATTTTTCTTACTTTTTGCACCTGCCTTAGTCCCCCCCCCGACCGGGCCAGATGCTTTTTTTGTTTTTTCTTGATTCTTTGTTTTTTTTTTTTCGCGTCTACGTTCTTCGCCAGCACCCGCCCCCCCACACGCCTGCTTTCGGGCGCAGCTACTTGCCTCAGCTGAGCCCCCGGAGGAGGGGGGGGGAAGATTGTCGGTTTGCTGTCCGGAGGGGGGAGTGGAAACCCCCAGACCCAGCCGTTTTGCCGGCAGCTCGGACTTTCCAACATTCTTAGCATGCTGGAAGCCTTGGAACACAGCCAACACAGCCGGAGAAGAAGATTCAGCAGACAGAAGAAATAATATAAATCATCGTGACAGGGCCGTAAGACTGAGTAATTTTCTGAATTATACTCTCGTGGGGGGGAGTTTGACTGTGATTACTCGCGTTTGTGGCGGCACAGGGGGTGTGGCGTGGAGACCCCCACCCCCGATCCATCGGTGCCCCCACCTCCCCCATCGTTATTACAACTGTCACGGCCCCCTGCAGTCTGTTCCTGCTGGCAACCTGTCATCTCCCTTCGGATCCAGCTGTTCGCTTTGAACTTTGCCTTCCGGACCAGACAGAACAGCCGACCAACCGAGACTCTTTGGACAAACGTGTGTGGGTCTGCACCCACCCCCCCCCCCCCCGGATTCCTTATCCCACAGCTTGCCCCTATTACTGGACCCCAATTTTGTTTTCCCACCCCTCCCCCAGTTTAACCCCCTCGGCATTCCCCCCCTCCCTGCCCGCAGCCTAGCGGAAGGAGGGGCTACTTCGCCTTCTCCCCTCCCCCCTCCTCCTTCCGGTGTCTTCCTGTCTCTCCCTTCTCACAATGGCGGGGAACGAGAGGGGAAAGACTGCTTCAACAAAATCAGTTGTCCCTCCCCCACCACCACCCCTGCCCGATCCCCAAGGTCCCCCCCCACCACTATTGTCAAGATATTTGCCACCCCCCGTGCTGGGGCACCGGTAGCAGGAGGTACCAGGGTGATCGCTGCTGCTGCTGAACCCACCGCCCCCCCAGATTCTAGGAAACCCCCCCCGGTTCGCCGGAAGGGCCAGGGCGGGTGGAAAGGAAAGGGCCCCGCTAAAACCACTGAGCCCTCCATGGCAGGGGCTGCCCCCACCGCTGTGGCCTCGTCATCAACCATGGTGCCCCTCCCTGCGTTTCCCTCCACCAGCTCTGTGATTGTCCCTCCCCCGGCCCCCAGGACGTATGCCCGGGCGGCAGCGGACTCCCCCCAGCCTGCCGCCTCGTCATCTCGCCTCCCCCGCCTCCGCCACCATCACCAGCGGCCGAGGCCCTTTCCCCGCCTTGACCAGGAAGCACGGCGTCCGTTGCCTCCTGGTGCCCGCCTCGCCCCACGTGGAGACATACGTGCAGGCGTTGGCGAAGGTGGTAGGACCCACGGCTATTGTGGCGGCCTCCAAGATGTATGGGAAGGTCGTTTTCTTCTTAGCCTCGGAGGATGCCGCCCAGGAGGCGGTAGAGAGGGGCCTGGTGGTGGGAGGGGTGTTTGTCCCCCTAGAACCGTTAGAAGATTTGGGCGTTCGCCTCGTCCTTACCTCCGTTCCTCCCTTCCTACCCAATGCTGCCCTGTAACCCGCTCTTTCCACCCTGGGGAAACTTGTCTCTGTCATCAGCCCTCTCTCGTTGGGCTGCAAGGACCCCACCCTCCGTCACATTTTTTCGTTCCGCCGGCAAGTGCAGCTTCTACCACCGGCAGGGGCGCGTGACGAAGAGGCGCTTGAGGGGTCCTTTCTAGTCCCCTACCAGGGAGCCCGCTATCGGGTCTTTTATTCTACCGGAGAGGCCCAGTGTTACCTCTGCCGTTCAGCGGGGCATGTCCGCAGAGACTGCCCATTGGCCCGGGGGGGAGGGGCACCCGAAACCCCCCGGGACCCGGCAGGACATTGGCCCTGTCGCTGCCGACGCCCCTGGCTGCCCAGCACCTGAAACCAACCCTCCTCCTACTCGACCCACCGCTGCTCCCGTCTGGGCCCAAGAGATATCTTCCCTACGACGCCCGGGCGAGCAAGGGAGTTCCACCCTTGCTAGTACCACTCCAACAGAGCCTATGGAGGAGGGTGTGGCAAGGATATTATCGGGTATAGGAGAGGGCCCTCCCCAAGGAGAAACCCCCGCCCCTCATGTTGCCTCACCACTACCTCCCCGAACCCCTAAACCATCGCTTCCGCCCCCCGACACGACCCCTGCTAACCAGCCCCCAGATGATGCTATGGAGGGCTGGACCCTAGTCCAGGGGAAGCGAGGCAAGCGGAAGGCTCGAGCTCCGCTGCATCCACCCGACGCGGAAGCCCCCCGGAAGACCAGGAAAGAAAGCACTGCTATCGAGCCTCCCGCCACGGCCACGAGCAAGATCCATCGGCTGGTGTCGGGAGGGGAAGATGGACTGGCATTGGAGGGCAGGACCCCCCCTCCACGGGACACCCTCCCCTCCGAGACTTCTGAGTACGCCCCTTCTGCCTGGACGCTACCCGAACCCCCCGCGGACCCGGAGGCGACCGTTGAGGCGGGTCCTAGAGGAGAGGCCCCCAGGGGGGCAGGAGTCGGCCTCTCCCCCATGTACGCGGAGATTGAGGCCCTAGATTTGACCCCGGTCACCCAGGGAGGGGATGATCTGCTGCCGGCTGGCCTCGAGCTGGGCAGCCTTACCCCAGCCTCCCTTTCCCCATGCTCCCTCCCCCTAATTGCCTTCCCGGGTGAGCACCCTGCAGAAGGTGGTCCACCATCTGATGCCATGGCCGCTAAGACCACCATGGAGCCAGCACCTAGCATTATTGGGAGCCCCCTCCCTTACCCCTTAACCCTTTACTCTGCTCAGCAGGCACTTTCCTTTAGCTGCTTGCCTCCTGCACCCCAGAGCCTTACCCCTGCCCCTGCCCCCACCCCTGCCCCTGCCCAAGTTCCCTCCTCTTGCAATGTTAATGCCGCCCCTGGGGTTATTTCCCTTCCGCCTTTCGCAGATTCCCCCCAGGGAACAGTCTTTGCACTTTCTAGCCGCGACCCATTAGGAGTGGCAATTTTTCCCCTGCCATCCCCCTCCACCCCAAGGTGTGAAATGAATTTAATAACCCCAGCCTGTCAGACGCCCGGTCGGTGGTCCGCACCCTGTCTACCCGCCTTAGCGGACCACGAGGCTGTATTAAGAAGCCCATCAGGGAACACCTCGAGAATTGTAACCCCACCCCCCCATGAGCTGCGGCATGCGCTACGGAAGTTCCTAGAGCACACCCGTGGCGCCCGCGATAGGGCACAGCTGGCTCTTCAGCTATGGGGGGACTTTGATCAACTCCTCCAGGCCACAAGGGCCCTTATAAAGGAGGGCAGGGGGCAAGGAAGGCGCGGTGCTGCGGCCTACGAGCGAGCCCGCAGCTTCCGACGCGATCTACTCACCCACGGGATGGGTCACGGGTTGCTGTGCAACCCGCCGGGGGCCCTGAACACCCCCGCCAATACGAGGCCCCTACCCCCCCCAGCCCTCCGCATGACGCCTCTTATTATTACGACCCTGAATACCAGGGGCTGTAGGATGGCTCTCCGCAGGTCCCAGGTGCTCTCTTACCTTCGGGAAGGGAGGTACTCTGTAGTTTTCCTGCAGGAGACCCATACGGACCCGGCCGCCGAGGACAGGTGGCGGCTGGAGTGGGGGGACGGGGTATACTTTAGCCACTTCGCGACCTGGCAAGCTGGAGTGGCGACCCTGTTCTCCCCCGACCTACGGCCTGAGGTGCTAGGGGTCAACGAGGCCGTGCCGGGCCACCTGTTGCACCTTCGAGTCCGTATGGAAGGGCTCGTTGTTAATCTTGTTAACATTTATGCCCCGCAAATGAGCTCCAGGCGGCCACAATTTTATCAGCAGGTGTCCGACTTTCTCGGCACCCTGGATTCGCACGAGTGCCTGGTCCTGGGAGGGGACTTTAACACCACCCTCGAGGAACGGGACCGCTCAGGGGCCGAACCGAGTCCGGCCGCTGCGAATATTCTCCAAGGGATAGTTGACCATCACTCCCTAGTGGACGTCTGGCGTGACCATCACCCAGATGACACCTCCACGTTCACCTTTGTTCGGGTGGAGGCCCATCGGTCACACCACTCTCGGTTGGACCGTATTTACTTATCCCGTTTCCATCTTTCACAGGCCCACTCCTCCACCATTTGGCCGGCCCCATTCTCCGATCATCATTTAGTCACCGTAACAGTCTCCCTCCGTGCAGAGAGACCGGAGCCCACCTATTGGAACTTTAATAACAGCCTGTTGGAGGACGAGAGCTTTGTGATGTCCTTCCGGGAGTTTTGGCTGGCCTGGCGAGAGCAGTGGCGTGCCTTTCCCTGATGCGGCGATGGTGGGATCTCGGGAAGGTGCGCGCCAAGCTCTTCTGCTGTGACTACACTCAGGGCACCAGCCGACGGCGAAATGCGGCGATCGAGCAGTTGGAATGGGAGGTCTTAGAGATGGAGAGGCGCCTGACCGCCGAACCCGAGGACCCATCCCTCTGTGGAGCGTGCCGGGAGAAGCGGAAGGAGCTCCGGGCCCTTGAGGACCACCGGGCCCGAGGTGCCTTCGTTCGGTCCCGCATCCGCCTCCTTCGGGAGATGGACCGCGGCTCCCGCTTCTTCTATGCCCTGCAGAAAACGAGGGGGGCCAAGAAACACTTCACCTGCCTTCTTGCGGAAGACGGCACCCCCCTCACGGATCCGGAGGAGATGTGTGGGAGGGCCCGTGACTTCTACACAAGCCTTTTCTCCCCGGACCCGACCGATCCTGACGCTTGCGAGGTGCTCTGGGAGGAACTCCCCACGGTCGGCGTGGGCGACCGAGACCGACTAGAGCTGCCTCTCACCCTGGCCGAGTTCTCGGAAGCCCTCCGTCGCATGCCCACCAATAAATCTCCGGGCATGGACGGGCTGACCGTGGAGTTTTACCGCGCGTTCTGGGACATTCTCGGCCCAGACCTAGTCACCGTCTGGGCTGAGTCCTTGCAGAGCGGGGTCCTCCCTCTGTCATGCAGGCGAGCGGTGCTCGCTTTGCTGCCGAAGAAGGGGGACCTCCGCGACCTACGAAACTGGCGTCCCGTCTCACTCCTTAGCACGGATTACAAAATCGTAGCGAAAGCAATCTCGTTGCGTCTAGGGTCCGTGCTGGCGGACGTGATCCACCCAGACCAGACCTATACTGTCCCGGGTCGCAGCATTTTTGACAACCTCTTTCTAGTCCGAGACCTTTTGGAACTCGGGCGGAGAGATGGTCTATCGTTCCCCCTCCTGTCTCTTGATCAGGAGAAGGCGTTCGACAGAGTAGACCATGGGTACCTCCTGAGCACTCTGCATGCGTTTGGATTTGGACCTCAGTTTGTGAGTTTTCTCCAGGTGCTGTATGCCTCTGCGGAGTGTTTGGTTAGGCTCAACTGGACCCTGACTGAACCGGTCAGCTTCCGGCGAGGAGTGCGGCAGGGGTGCCCCCTCTCGGGCCAGTTGTACGCTCTGGCGATCGAGCCTTTCCTCTGTCTCCTCCGCAGGAGGATGACAGGGTTGGTGCTGCGGGAGCCGGAGCTGCGGCTGGTCCTGTCGGCGTACGCCGATGACGTACTCCTCGTGGTCCAGGACCCGGGCGACTTGGCGCGAGTGGAGGCATGCCAAGCCATCTATTCGGCACCCTCCTCCGCCCGAGTCAACTGGGTCAAGAGCTCTGGCTTGGCGGTGGGGTCTGGCGGCAGGTAAGCTCCCTCCCACCCGTACTTCAGACCATCTGGTGGAGTGCGGGTCCACTGCTCTATCTCGGCGTTTACCTTTCCGCCACGCATCCTTCCCCGCCGGAGAACTGGCAAAATTAAAGGGCGGGGTGATAGAGCGGATCCGGAGATGGACGAGGCTACTCCGATGTCTCTCCCTCCGAGGGAGAGCACTAGTGCTTAACCAACTAGTCCTGTCCACGCTCTGGTACCGACTCAACACCCTGGCCCCAGCCCCGGGTTTCCTGACCCACCTCCGGAGATTGATTCTAGAGTTCTTCTGGTCAGGAATGCACTGGGCCCCTGTTGGAGTTCTTCATCTACCCCTGAAGGAAGGAGGGCAGGGCCTGAAGTGTCTGTACATTCAGGTCCGCGTTTTCCACCTCCAGGCCCTGCAGAGGCTCTTTTATAGTGCAAGTAGTTCGGCGTGGAGCATACTGGCACACGCCTTCCTGCGCCGCTTCCAAGGGCTTCGATACAACCGGCAGCTCTTTTATCTTTCTCCGAGGGGTTTTCCGCGAGACCTCTCCGGGCTGCCGGTCTTCTACCAGGACCTCCTCCGGACCTGGAAACTGTTTCTAACAACCAGGTCCGTGGCAGCCACCGTGGGAGCAGATCTCTTCACGGAGCCCCTACTACACAACCCCCAGCTCCGTGTGCAGGTGGCGGAGTCCCGCTCGGTGCACCAGAGGTTGGTCCTGGCGGAAGTCACGAGGGTCGTAGACCTCCTGGACTATGACCGGAGAGACTGGCTGGATCCCCTGACGCTCACTCGGCGCATGGGGCTCTCCAGGCCCCGTACCTCCCGGCGCGTACTTCAGGAGGTGAAGGCCGCCTTGACCCCCGCTGCTCAGGCTTATGTTAGCCGAGTCTTGTGCGAGGGCGCACTCCGCCCATCCTTTACCCCAGGCCCGCCGGACCTTTCCATCGGGCCCTTACTCCGTAGATCCCTACAAACCCCTCACCCTTTCACTGCAAGCCGGCTGCATGAACTGCAGCCGTTTAGTTTTCAAATTGCACCACGGAAATATTTATACACACTCACGCTTCACACCCTTCACGCCCACACCCTGGTGTCCCGCCCCAATACAAAGTGGCGGGACCTTCTTCCACCTTTGGAGGGTGAGCAACCTCGATGGGCCAGCCTGTACTCCACCTTGGTCCCGAGGCCCGTCGGGGACATCAGTTGGCGGCTCCTTCATGGAGCTGTGAGTGCGGGCGTGTTTCTGACACGGTTTACCCTCATCCCGGATACTTGCCCTTTTTGTAACGTGAGGGAAACCCTGGTGCACGTATATCTAGAGTGTGCCAGATTGCAGCCCCTTTTCCTGCTCCTTACAAATATTCTATTACGCTTCTGGCTTCATTTCTCCCCTCACCTTTTTATCTATACACTTCCCATCCGTGGCCCCACAAAGTCACGGGATCTCCTGGTCAACCTCCTCCTAGCCTTGGCTAAAACAGCCATTTATAAAACCAGAGAGAGGAGGTTGGCCCATGAAATGTCCTGCGATTGTAGGGCCTTTTTCCGATCCTCAGTACATTCACGTATCTGGGTGGAGTTCCTCTGGGCGGCGTCCACCGACTCCCTTGACACCTTCGAGGAGCGGTGGGCCCTGTCCGGGGTTCTCTGCTTGGTGACACCATCCGGTTCCCTCCATCTGACCCTTTGATTGAGGGGAAGAGCGAGAGACGCCAGCGCCAGCCGTTGCCGCTGTGGATACCATCATTACTGTCATGTAGGAGGGGTCCTATAATACATGGGTGTCTACCCCCCCCCACCCTCAACCCGCCCACCCCGCAGCCAAGCCCATCTTGCCGGGCACTCTCAGGAGAGGGATAATCGGTGACACTGGGCGCAGCACTATGTAACTCGAGGGGGTGGAAGACCACGAGTGTCGAGGAAGCCCCCCTGCTCTAGGCCACCAGGTAACTCAGGAGGTTGGAAGACCATGAGTGTCGATTAAGCCCCCCCGCTCTGGGCCCAGGCTAGCCTGAACACTTCTCCCTCCTGAAAGCTGCTGTGTTATACCTTCTGTTTGCATTGTTTTGTTGCATAGTTTGTTTTGTTTTCTTTGGTAACTTTTTGCAAGTGTTACACAATAAAATTCTTTTCTGTTTCAAAAAAAAAAAAAAAACCTTCCCCTTTCCCTTACCCAGGGAAAAGGGACCTACTTAGCCTGCTCTCCTACTGCTGCCCTCTGGCCTTGGCTTTCCTTGCTTTTTGCCCCTGCTCTCGGCTTCCCCCCTGACCGGGCCAGACGCTCTCCCCCCTTCTCCTCCCTTTCTTTTCTTTTTGTTGTTTTTTTTTTCTTTCGTGCTGTTGCTAGAGTGCTGGCCGGTTGCCGGCCAGCTGTTAGCTCCCCCCCGGCCCGCTCTCAGACACTGCTGACGCTCCAACTGAACCCCTCCCCTGATAGAGGGGGTGCCTGCTGGCCCGCTCCTCAGAGGGGGAGAGTGGAAGGACCCAGCCCCCAGACCCAGCCGCTTGCTGTTTGTCTACAGACCCATCTTCGGTCGAGAGGACTCTTCTCACTTACTTTGGCATTTCTGGAATGCTGTTGCTGAAAAAAAGAAAACTCGGAATAGACAGAGAAAATCCATCCACCAGAGGAACACCGCCCAGGGAATCTACAAATCACCGTGGAAGGGGACTGAGACTGAGTAACTTTTGAACTGTGCTCTGGTGTGGGGGGAGGTCTTGACTGTGTCTTAATTGTGTTTGTAGGGACACGGGGGTGTGGCACAGAGCTGCCCCCCGATCCATCTGTGTCCTCCCAACCCCCACACCACAACACTCCTCACTGTCCCCCCGCTCCACCATCTTTGCTAGCTATCTAATATCTGCCTCTGGACTCAGCTGCTTGCCCTGATTCCACCGCGTGGACCAGAAGCACCAGCCAACCAAACAGGACTCTCTGGACAAGCGTACGGTGGTTTATGTGCCCCCCCCCGCGAATTGTCCACCCCACAGCTTGTCCCTTTCTATCTGACCCCAACTCCTGTTAACCACCTGCCACTGCCACTCTGGGGCATTGGCAATGGAGGGCACCGGGGTGACCTCCACCGCTGCCATGCCCATCGCCTCCCCAGACTCTAGGGAAGCCCCTCCAGCCGGCGGGAAAGGCCAGGGCAAGAAGAAGGGGAAGGGCCCTGCTAAAACCACCAGGCACTCCATGGCAGGGGCCACCCCCCTTGCTGCGGCCCCGCCACCGACCACGACGTCCTCCCCTGCTGCCCCCTCCACCAGCTCTGAGGATGTCCCTCCCGCAGCCCCCCGGACGTATGCCCGGGTGGCGGCAGCCCCCCGCCTGGCGCCTCGTCATCTCTCCCGCCCACCGCCTCTGCCACCATCAACAGCGGCCAGGGCCCCTTTCCCACCATGACAAGGAAGCACGGTGTCCGATGCCTCCTGGTGCCCGCCTCACCCCACGTGGAGACCTATGTGCAGGCGTTGGCGAGGGCGGTGGGGCCCTCGGCCATTGTGGGGGCCTCCAAAAGGTACGGAAAGATCGTCTTCTTCTTAGCATCGGAGGCTGCCACCCAGGAAGCGGTGGACAGGGGCCTGGCAGTGTGGGTGGGGGTGTTTGTCCCCCTAGAGCTGCTGGAGGACCTGGGCATCTGCCTGGTCCTGGCTTCTGTCCCTCCTTTTCTCCCCAATTCTGCCCTGTTACCCGCCCTCTCCACCCTGGGGAAACCTGTTTCTGTCATCAGCCCTCTTCTGTTGGGCTGCAAGGACCCCACCCTCCGTCACATTTTTTCCTTCCGCCGGCAAGTGCAGCTTCTACTGCTATCGGCGGCGCGTGAGGGAGAGGCGCTTGAGGGGTTCTTCCTAGTCCCCCACCAGGGGGCCTGTTACCTGGTGTATTTCTCCACGGGGAAAGCCCGGTGCTACCTCTGCTGGGCATCGGGACATGTCCGGAGGGACTGCCCCTTAGCCAGGCAAGGAGAGGTACCTGGGATCCCTGAAACCCGGCAGGACATCGGCCCCGTCATTGCTGATGCCCCTGCTGCCCGGTACCCGAACCTGCCCCTCCTCCTCTTTGGACCACCGCTACTCCCGCTCAGGCCCAAGGGGCACCTCCCCTACAACGCCCAGACGAGCGAGAGAGCCTCGCCATCGCTGCTGACAATCACATGGGGCCTATGGAGGAGGGTGTGGCAGAGATACCACCAGGCATGGGAGAGAGCGTGCCCCAGGGAGAATCCTCCCTCCCTTATGCCACCCCACCGTTCCTCCCCGCAAGTCCCTGAGCCATCGCCTTCACCCCCTGACGCGATCCCTGCTAACCAGCCCCCAGATGATGCCATGGAGGGCTGGACCCTAGTCCAGGGGAAGCGAGGCAAGTGGAAGGCTCGAGCTCTGCCTCATCTACATGAGGCAGAGGCCACCCGGAAGACCAGGAAGGGGGGCTCTGATGCCGAACCTTCTGCTTTGCCCACTAGTGCGTCCCATCCACCGGTGTCAGCCAGGAAAGACGTGGCAGCACCGGCGGATAGTATCTCCACTCCACGGAAGACCCTCCCCTCCAAGACCCTCGGGGAAGCCCCTTCTTTCCTGACGCTACCCAAAGCCCCCATGAACCCCGAGGCAACTGTCATGGCAGGTGCCGTCGGGGAGAACCCCGGGGCGATGGAAAGTGTCCTCTCCTCCATGTTCGAGGAGATCGAGGCCCTAGATCTGACCCCGGTGGCCCAGGGGGAGGACAACCTTTTGCCAGCAAACCTCGATTTGTGCGACCTCACTCCACCCCTCTTTTCCCCATGCTCCCTCCCCTAACTGCTGCTTCTGCTCCCACCTCCGAGGAGCCCCTGGACTCCTCCATCGACCCATCCGCTGATGGCACCCCGCTGATGACCACCGAGCCTGCACAGGTGACAGCCGGCGCCACGCGGCCAGGACACAAGTCGTCAGGGCACCCCCCGTTGGTGAGGAGCAATCGATTTCCATCCCGGGCGGGGGCCCAACAGAAGATAATCCACCTCCTGATGTTGTGGCCGCTAAATCCACCATAGAGCCCACGCCCGGCATCACTGAGAGCTCCCTCCCCACCCCCTTAACCCTCAAGTCTGATCAGGAGGTGCCACCATCCAGCTGCTTGCCTTCCGAAACCCAGAACCTCGCCTCTGCCTCTGCCTCTGCCCCTGCCCCTACCCCTATCCAATTTACCTCCTGCAATGTTATTGCTGCCACCAGGGCTGTCTCCTTCCCTTTCCCAACTGACGACCCCCAGGGAGTGGCCTTTGTGTTCTCCTGCCCCGACCCATTAGGAGCTGCTATCTTCCCTCCACCACCCCCTATCGCCCCAGAGCTTGAGGCGGGCCTAGAAGCTCCAGCCCATCAGGCACCCCGTCAGGGGTCCGCACCCTCCTTGTCCGTTTTAGTGGATCATAGGGCTGCATCAAGGGCCCCGCCGGGGAACAACCGGGAAACCGTAATCCCACCCCCCGCATGAGCTGTGAGGAGAGCTGCGGAAGTTTTTAGAGGATATCCGTGGCTCCTGCAACAAGGTACAGCTTGCTCTCCAGCTATGGGGGGATTTTTTTCAAGTCCTCCAGGCCACAAGGGCCCTCATGGGGGAAGGTAAAGGGACGGGGAAGCAGGATGCCACGGCCTACTGCTGGGTCCACGTCTTCCGTGACCAATTACTCACCTACGGGATGGGTCACGGACTGTTGCGCGGTCCGCTGGGGGATGCAAGCGTCCCTGCCAGTGAGGGTCCCCCCCCGGCCCCCCCATGACACCTCTCACCATCACAATGTTGAACACCCAGGGTTGTAGGATGGCTCTCCGCAGGTCCCAGGTGATCTTCTTCCTTCGGGAGGGAGGGTACTCTGTGATTTTCCTGCAGGAGACCCATACAGATCTGACTGTCAAAGACAGTTGGTGGCTGGAGTGGGGGGACAGGGTCTACTTTAGCCATTCCCCAATTCGGCAGGTTGGAGTGGCGACGCTGTTCTCCCCCGACCTATGGCCTGAAGTGCTCGGGGTCGCCAAGGCTGTGCCGGGTCGCCTGCTGCGTCTCCGGGTCCATATAGAGGGGCTTGTGGTTAACCTCGTTAACGACTATGCCCCGACATCAGTCCCGGAGCGGCTGCAATTCTATCAGCAGGCATCCTCCTTCCTCGGCACCTTAGATTCTCATGAGTGCCTGGTCCTGGGAGGGGATTTTAATACCACCCTAGAGGAGCGAGACCGCTCGGGGACCAAGCCCAGCTGCCGCGGACACCCTCCGGGAGATAGTTGAACTTCACTCCGTAGTGGACATCTGGCGTGATCACCACCTGGATGACACTTCCACATTCACCTTTGTCCGGGTGGAAGCCCATCGGTCGAGCCACTCCCTGTTGGACCGCATTTATTTATCACGCTTCCATCTCTCACGAGCCCACTCCTCCAGAATTTGGCAGGCCCCATTTTCTGACCATCACCTAGCCACCATGACAGCCTCCCTCTGTGCGGAGAGGCCGGGGCCAGCCTATTGGCATTTTAACAACAGCGTGTTGGAGGATGAAGGCTTTGTGATGTCCTTCCGGGAATTCTGGCTGGCCTGGCGAGGGCAGCGGCGTGTCTTTCCCTCGGCGTGGCGATGGTGGGACCTGGGGAAGGTGCACACCCGGCTTTTTTGGCGCGACTACACCCGGGGCACCAGCCGACGCAGAAATGTGGCGATAGAGCAGTTGGAATGGGAGGTCTTAGAGATGGAGATGTGTCTGACCACCAGCCCCTAGGACCCGCTCCTCTGTGGAGTGTGCCGGGAGAAGCGGGAGGAGTCCCTCGAAGACCATCGGGCCCGGGGTGCCTTTGTTTGATCCCGCATCCGCCTCCTTCGGGAGATGGATCGCGGCTCCTGCTTTTTCTATACCCTGGAGAAGACTAGGGGGGCTAAGAAACATGTCACTGCCTCCTGGCAGAAGACGGCACCCTCCTCACGGAACCGGCGGAGATGTGCGGGAGGGCCTGAGCCTTCTACGCAAGTCTTTTCTCCCCGGATCCGACCGACCCTAGCACTTGTAGAGTGCTTGGGAGGAGCTCCCTACGGTCAGCGTGAGCGATCGGGACCGGCTAGAGTTGCCTCTCACTCTGGCCGAGTTCTCGGAAGCCATCTGTCGTATGCCCACAAATAAGTCTCCAGGCCTGGACGGGCTGACCGTGGCGTTCTACTCCGTGTTTTGGGATGTCCTCGGCCCAGACCTAGTCACCGTCTGGGCCGAGTCTCTGCAGAGCGGGGTCTTCCCTCTGTCGTGCAGGTGAGAGGTGCTCGCCTTGCTGCCGAAGAAAGGGGACCTCCGCGATTTACGAAATTGGCGTTCTGTCTCGCTCCTCAGCATGGAGTACAAAATCATAACGAAAGCAGTCTCGCTGCGGCTAGGGTCTGTGATGGCGGACGTGATCCACTCAGACCAGACCTACACTGTCCCGGACCGCAGTATCTTTGATAACCTATTTCTGGTTCGGGACCTTCTGGAACTCGGGTGTAGAGATGGTCTGTTGTTTGCCCTCCTGCCCCTAGATCAGGAGAAGGCTTTCGATAGGGTGGACCACGGGTACCTCCTGAACACTCTGCAGGTGTTTGGCTTCAGACACCAGTTTGTGGGTTTTCTCCGGGTGCTGTACACTTCCACAGAGTGTCTCGTTAAGCTCAAGTGGACCTTCACCAAACCGGTCAGCTTCGGGTGAGGAGTACGGCAGGGGTGCCCCCTCTTGGGCCAGCTGTACGCTCTGGTGATTGAGCCCTTCCTCTGTCTCCTCCGCAGGAGGTTGACAGCATTGGTGCTGTGGAAGCCAGAGCTGCAGCTTGTCCTGTTGGCTTACGCTGATGACGTGCTCCTCATGATTCAGGACCCCCGTGACTTGGCATGGGTGGAGGCTTGCCAGGCCATCTATTCAGCAGCCTCCTCCACCCTGGTCAACAGGGTCAAGAGCTCTGGCTTGGCGGTAGGAGACTGGCGGCAGGGGAGCTCCCTCCCACCTGCGCTTCAGACCATCCGGTGGAGCGCTGGTCCGCTGCTCTACCTGGGCGTTTACCTTTCTGCCACGCATCCTTCCCCGCCGGAGAACTGGGAAAATTTAGAGGGAAGGGTGATAGAGCGGCTCCGGAAATGGACGGGACTACTCCGATGTCTCTCCCTCCGAGGGACAGCGCTGGTGCTTAATCAACTAGTCCTGTCCATGCTCTGGTACCGGCTCAAAACCCTGGTCCCAGCCCCGGATTTCCTGACCAACCTACGGATATCGATTCTGGGGTTCTTTTGGTCAGGAACGCACTGGGCCCCTGTAGGGGTTCTTCATCTACCCCTGAAGGAAGGAGGACAGGGCCTGAAGTGTCTACACACTCAGGTCCATGTCTTCTGACTCCAGGCCCTACAGAGGCTCCTCTATGGTATAGGCAGTTCGGCGTGGACCACACTGGTGCACGCCATCCTGCGCCGAATCCTAGGGCTCCGATATGACCGACAGCTCTTTTATCTCCATCCGGGAGGCCTTCCGCGAGACCTCTCGGGGCTGCTGGTCTTCTACCAGGACCTCCTCCGGACCTGGAAACTGTTTTTAATGACCAGGTCCATGGTGGCCACCGAGGGGGTAGATCTCCTCGCGGAGCCCCTGCTACACAATCCCCAGCTCCGTGTGCAGGTGGCGGAGTCCCGCTCGGTGCGCCAGAGTTTGATCCTGGCAGAAGTCATGAGAGTCGGAGACCTCCTGGACTACGACCGGGGAGACTGGCTGGATCCCCTGACGCTCGCCTGGCACATGGGGCTCTCCAGACCTCACACCCACCATCGCGTACTTCAGGAGGCGAAGGCTGCTTTGCCGCCTACTGCTCGAGTTTACCTCGATTGGGTCCTGCTCGAGGGCACACCCTGCCCATCCTCTACCCCAGGCCTTCTGGACCTTTTAATTGGACCCCTGCCCAGCAGACCCAATCGACCCCCTCACCCCTTCACTGCGAGCCAGCTGCATGAACTGCAGCCTGTATGCTTCCAAACCGCGCCAAGGAAACATCTATACACCCTCGTACTCCACACCCTTCACGCCCTCACCCTAGTGTCCCACCCCGATACAAACTGGCGAGACCTTCTGCCACCTTTGGAGGGTGAGCAGCCCCGGTGGGCCAGCCTATATTCCACCTTGGTTCCGAGGCCCGTCGGGGACATCAGTTGGCGGCTCCTTCATGGAGCTGTGAGCACGGGCACGTACTTGGCGCGGTTCACCCCCTTCCCAGATACTTGTCCCTTTTGTGGTGTGAGGGAAACCCTGGCACACGTATATTTGGAGTGCACCAGGTTGCAGCCCCTGTTCCAGCTCCTCACAAATCGCCTATTACGTTTTTGGTTGCATTTTTCCCCTCACCTTTTTATTTATGCACTCCCCATCCGTGGCCTTACAAAGTCGCGGGATCTCCTAGTTAACGTCCTCATGGCCCTGGCTAAAACGGCCATCTATAAAATCAGAGAGAGGAGGTTGGCTGATGGAGTTTCCTGTGACTGTGGGGCCATTTTCCGATCCTCGGTCCTTTCACGTATCCGGGCGGAGTTCCTCTGGGCGGTGTCCACCGACTCCCTTGATGCTTTTGAGGAGCGCTGGGTGCTGTCCGAGGTTCTCTGCTCGGTGTCCCCATCCGGCTCCCTTGTCTGACCCTTTGATTGGGGGAGAGAGTAAGGGACCCCAGCCCCAACCATTGCTGCTGCAGACACCACCACTTTAGAGGGGTCCTTTCATATGTGGGTGCACGTGACACCCCCCCCCCCGGATTGTCCACCCCACAGCCTGCCCCTCTTGTTGGGTGCTTTCAGAGGAGGGAATTGTTGGTGACACTCGGGCATGGCGCCTGGTAACTCAAGGGGGTGGAAGACCACGAGAGTCGATGAAGCACCCTTGCTCTGGGCCACCAGGTAACTCGGAAGGGTGGACGACCACGAGAATCGAGGAAGCTCCCCGCTCTGGACCCAGGCAAGCTTGAACACTTCCCACCCCTGAAGCTAATGAGAAAACAATTGTGACTGGTTGCTGTGTTACACATTGCATATGCTGCAGTTTTTACTTTGTAAGTGTGTTATGCAAATTAAAAAAAAACATCTTTTGCTTAAAAAAAATTACTCTCCTATCGCCATATGGCCCGACCCTGTCACTATATATATATATATACAGGAGAATAGTGACTAGCAATAGGGAGGTGATTTTACCCCTGTACAGCATTGGTCAGACCGATATTGGACTACTGCATCGAGTTCTGGTGTACACATTGTAAAAAGGATGGTGCAAATTGAAGAAGGATGGTGAAAAACAGAGAAGGGCTACAACCATTATTCAGGAGCTGAAAAAAATGTGTTATAGAGAGACAGAACAGCTCAACCTGGTCAGTGTATCAAAAAGAAGATCAAGAGGTGACTTGATTATGGTGCATAAATACCCTCACAAAGAGAAAGTACTGAGTACTAAAGGGCTCTTTAATCTAGAACAAAAATGCAAAACAAGACCCAATGGCTGGAATTTAATGCCAGAGACATTGAAATCTGAATCAAAGCACAAGTTTTTAATAGCCTGATTAACATTGGAACAAATTACAGATGGATGGATTCTCCACCCCACATGGGGTTGGGGTGAGGAAATACTCTGAAGTGGTATAGAAAATTATTTATCTCATGTGCTTAAAATCATAGAATCATAGAAGATAAGGGTTGGAAAAGAACTCAGGAGGTCTTCTAGTCCAATCCCCTCCTCAAAGCTGGACCAACCCCAACTAAATCATCCCAGCCAGGGCTTTGTCAAGCCCGCCCTTAAAAATCTCTAAGGATGGAGATTCCACCACCTCCGTCGGTAACCCATTCACCACGCTCTGAGTGAAATAGTGTTTCCTAATATCCAACCTAGACCTCCCGCACTGCAACTGGAGACCATTGCTCCTTGTTCTGTCATCTGCCACCACTGAGAACAGCCTAGCTCCATCCTCTATGGAACCCCCCTTCAGGTAGTTGAAGGCTGCTATCAAATCCCCCCTCACTCTTCTCTTCTGCAGACTAAATAAGCCCAGTTCCCTCAGCCTCTCCTCATAAGTCATGTGCCCCAGCACCCTAATAATTTTCATTGCCCTCCACTGGACTCTCTCCAATTTTTCCACATCCTTCCTGTCGGGCCCCAAACTGGACAAAGTACTCCAGATGTGCCCTCATCAGTGCCGAATAGAGGGGAAGAATCACTTCCCTCAATCTGCTGGCAACGCTCCTACTAATGCAGCCCAATATGCCATTAGCCTTTCTTGTCAACAAGGGCACGCTACTGACTCATATCCAGCTTCTCGTCCACTTTAATCCCCAGGTCCTTTTCTGCAGAACTGCCTCTTAGCCATTTGGTCCCCAGCCTGTAGCTGTGCATGGAATTCTTCCGTCCTAAGTGCAGGTCTCTGCACTTGTCCTTGTTGAACTTCAACCTTGGTCACTCTGGACCCTATCCCTACCCTCCAGCATATCTACCTCTCCCCCAACTTAGTGTCATCTGCAAACTTGCTGAGTGTTCAATTCATCCCATCATCCAGATCATTAATAAAGATGTTGAACAAAACTGGCCCCAGGACCGACCCCTGTAGCACTCCACTTGATACCGGCTGCCAACTAGACATTGAGAAGTTGACCACTACCCATTGAGCCTGACAATCTGGCCAGCTTTCTATCCACCTTATAGTCCATTCATCCAATCAATACTTCTTTAACTTGCTGGCAAGAATACTGTGGGAGACCATATCAACAGCTTTGCTAAAGTCAAGGTATATCACACCCACCGCTTTCCCCATATCCACAGAGCCAGTTATCTCATCATAGAAGGCAATCAGGTTGGTCAGGCATGACTTGCCCTTGGTGAATCCATGTTGACTGTTCCTGATTACCTTCTCTCCTCTACGTGCTTCAGAATGGATTCCCTGAGGATCTGCTCCATGATTTTTCCAGGGACTGAGGTGAAGCTGACCTGTCTGTAGTACCCTAGATTCTCCTTCTTCCCTTTTTCGAAGATGGGCACTATATTTGCCTTTTTCCAATTGTCCCGGACCTCCCCTGATCACCACGAGTTTTTAAAGATAATGGCCAATGGCTTTCCAAGCACATCAGCCAACTCCCTCAACACTCTCAGGTGCATTGCATCTAGCCCCATGGACTTGTGCATGTTCACCTTTTCTATACAGTCCTTAACCTGTTCTTTCAACACTGAGAGCTCCTCACCTCCTCCCCATACTGTGCTGCCCAGTGCAGCAGTCTGGGAGCTGACCTTGTCAGTGAAGACCGAGGCAAAAAAAGCATTGAGTACGTCAGCTTTTTCCATATCATCTGTCACTAAGTTGCCTCCCCCATTCAGTAAGTTTCCCACACTTTCCATGACCTTCTTCTTTTTGTTAACATACCTGCAGAAACCCTTCTTGTTACCCTTTACATCCCTTGCTAGCTGCAACTCCAATTGTGCTTTGGCCTTCCTGATTACACCCCTGCAGGCTCGAGCAATATTTTTATACTCCTCCCTAGTCTTCTGTCCAAGTTTCCACTTCTTGTAAGCTTCCTTTCTGAGTTTAAGATCACCAAAGATTTCTCTGTTAAGCCAACCTGGTTGCCTGCCATATTTGCTATTCTTTCTGCACATAGGGATGGTTTGTTCCTGCGCCCTCAATAAGGCTTCTTTAAAATACAGCCAGCTCTCCTTTTCCCCTCATATTAGCCTCCCAGGGGATCCTGCCCATCAGTTTCCCTTATGGCAGGATCTGGGTATATCTCACCAAATCAATTTCCTGCCAAGGCAGGGGCCTCGGGTAATGGTGCCCCTCAGTTCCTCCTAATCTCTGCATGTGGCACACAATAGTTTATTCTCCTGAGGACTATAACTCTTTGGTCTAATTCAGGTTGGTGGGCTCTGTGCAGGTGTAACCCTTCTGCCAGGTGGAGTCAGCAGCAACAAGGGCCAGGTTCATTATCTGGGGTTTCTATTCAACAATACAACAGAAAACTCGAGCCCCACCCAGAGACTTGGAACAATTATACACCACCCTCTGGGCGCCTTTAAGAGGCAATACTTCCCCTCTTGCAAGCAGAGAGTCTGAGTGTAGCAAAAACTTTTAATAAAAAGAGGGAAGTAACTCAGCATTAATTTGGGAAAACACCACAATGAGGGTTCATAAACACAAACCATTAGCAAAAGACAAGAGCAAGTAAGTTGGGCAGTGTCCTTTTCCCTTCAGGGTCTTAAGTCCAGCAACCCAAAAGTCTCCTTAACATGCCAGTCCGTTCTCTGTACCCCTGTAGCCAGACAGCCAGCCCCTGTCTCAGACCAGCATTGCTGGGAACACAAGGGAGCCAAAACAACAGGGCACTTAACATAAATTCCAGCACAGCCTTTGAAGCTGTGAGAAGCACAGGTGTGCTGCTGCAATGTGCCTCTGGGAACATATACAATGATTAGGCTCACAGCAGACAGAGAAGCTGTGACAGACATGGCTCTTAGCCCCTACTAAATAGCGTGATGCACACACCCCAACATCCTAGGTGGGAAAATATTTACCCTAATAAAAGGAATGTCCAGTAGTCAAAACTTATTGTTTCTCTCCCTTGCAAGTGTAAACTACTCTTGCGAGAGCTGGCGTCGCCCAGACAGACCAGCCCCAATTTGGCATAAGAAAGGAGAAAGAGAATAAAGGAGTACAGAGGTATAAGTATGGGACCTACAGCACCATGATTTTTGAGTGCTTTTCACTATCTATCTGCTGGTCAGATAAGTGACAGCCTCCCAAGGCTTCTGCAGCTAAGAGGGTCCCTAAGCCTTGTCCCTTATTCGTCTTTCCGCGGAATTGAGTGACCGATCCTGGCTTGGCACCGCTGGAATCGAGAGATGCAAGGAGGGTAAGAAGCACCCACACCTGATCTCCTATCTTTAGTGTACACATATTTTGAAATAGAGCTCTATACTTTGTTTTCTTTCTTTGGGATTGTGGCTTCAGTTTTGTAACTTGTTTGTGTGTGTAACATTTCTACATTTAAAAAAGTAGGCACTAGCAATTTTGTAACCACATGATTAGAATCTAGTTTAATAAATTTTGGTAACCATTTGTACATAAGCCTGACTTGTTTCTCTGGTTTACTGTAAAGCAGCCAACACAATTAAAGAACCTCAGCTGTTTTGGCTATAAAGCCTGGCCATTAGGTGAGAGTACTAAGAGCCTAGCGTTGAGTTGTGCCGCCTCCACGGGGCAAACTCTTGGGGCGCCTGTCAGTCAATCCTGGCTGCCCACTGCGAAGGAGCTCTGAGCTCTAGCAGTTAAAGTCACGGGTTTGGAGAGGCTCTTAGTGCTGCCATTGGGGCACCTGTCAGTCAGTGTTGACTGCCCACTGCGAAGGAGCTCTGAACTCTAGCAGTCAAAGTCACGGGTGTTTAGGACCTTGGGGCATCCGTTAGCCTAGCCCGGGCTGCCTGCCGCGAAGGGACAGTGCGTCCTAGCGGTTAAAGTCACAGATGGTATAAAACGGGCATAGCTGGTACCTCACCAAACATCCTTGGCCATCGGCTAAGAGGGTTCATAAACACAAAACATTAGCAAAAGACAAGAGCAAGTAAGTTGGGCAGTGTCCTTTTCCCTTCAGGGTCTTAAGTCCAGCAACCCAAAAGTCTCCTTAACGTGCCAGTCCCTTCTCTGTACCCCACTCACAGTTGTTGAGTTTACCTCCCACCCTGAGTGGAGGGGGCAGGGTAAGGAAGCACCTTACAGACTCCACCGCTCAGGCACTTGCTCATTGCCCCAAGATCCAATTGTCGCACCTCTGTGGGGCTATGTTCTGGCCCTCTCCACCAGCCACACCTCTCTGGCAGCTTCCCACTCACCAAGATGTCTTCAAGGCCCCCACACTTGACACAGCTGTCAATGATTTCAGCTGTTAGTGGGGGAGCTCACTGTTAGTGCACAGTCTCTTACAAGAGAGACATTGTCCCAAAGCAGGTCTAATATCTAGACGCAGATATAACTGATTTCAGTTCTACAGCATGAAACAAGACTCTCAACAGAATCTAAAAGAGCTCTTTTATTAGATCCTGGGCAGACAAGAGGGAGAACCCAAATCCCTCTTTCAACCCATTGGCCTTTGGAACCTATGTCCCCTGCCTAGCAAGTGCTGTTTGTTGAGGGTGAGTCCCTCCATCAGGGTATGCCAGGTACAGTTCTGCTGCCCTCAGTTGGCGCAACAAGAATAAGAAGGCTTTATTGCTCCTGCCTCAATAACAAGGAAACTTGGGATCCAATATCAGCCACAAGTGATCATTTGGGCAAGTAGTCCCATCATGCTGAGCACCTAGGTAGGGTGGGTGTGTCCATGGAAACAAGATCAGTTTCTGAAGTCTTTTTCCACAGCTCAGCACTAGAGGTCAAGGGAGAGCTCATTCAGACTCTGCTTACACAGGGGAGACTTTGGTGGCCAGTGATTTGTGTACAGGGGTTAGACCGGATTATTTAGTCATTCCAACTGGCCTTAAAATCTGTGGATCTATGTCAGTGGTGGGCGACCTGTTTCTCGCAGGGATAGTTTGTTTACATTGACCGTCCACAGGCATGGCTGCCCACAGCTCCCAGTGGCTGCGGTTCGCTGCTCTTGGCCAATGGGAGCTACAGGAAGTGGTGGACAGTGTGTCCCTCTGGCCCACGCCACTTCCCTCAGCTCTCACTGGCCAGGAACAGTGAACTGTGTCAAAGTGAATGGCAAAGTTTACATCTTCCTTTTCAGCTCACTTCTGTACCTTTTCAATTACAAACTTTACATAACATAGTTTTGGGAACACACTGATTTCCTGTATTCTTTACTGATTTAACCCCAAAAGATTATGAAATTTTATCACAAAATGTAAATTTGGGGAAGTCAAAGTGTTTGTGAATTTTTTTTTTTTTTTCGTTAAAACTTCTCTTGGGTCAGTGGACCCTGGTCCAAGGACTCTTGGGCCAGACTGAAGACTGGGTAACTGAATGGAATTTGATAGACAAATTTTCTCTCTCTCTCAGCAGCAAGGTCAGCAAAGCCAGTGTCACATAAGCTGGCAGGGACCATGTCCAGGACAGGTAGGGTACATCTCCAAAACCTTGAAGATAGCGTGGCCTGAGGCTCAGTAGGACTGACACTCTGTAGACTTGAGTCTAAGAAAAGAAAAGGGACAGACCCCGAACAACAAGTCAGCACAACCCACCCCTTTTCACTCTGGGGTTTTCAAAAACCAAAAAGTTCCTTGATGTTATAGTTTTGGGTTTAGATTTCCATTGAAAAACAAAAAGTGTTTATGAGAAATTAAAACACACACACACACACACACACACACACACACACACAAATTTGATGTTTTTGGACATGTTCTCCTTCATAGGAAGTAAGGCCTTCCCATTTTCCCAAGAAGACTGTCTATAATCTTTAAGGTCTATAGCCATCATTAGTGACTCTCCTGAAGACAGGCTCTGTCAGCGGGTGATTCCACCATCATGGCACATGCTTCACTTCACCATGTCTCTTCTGGCTGTGGAAGGTGGGACCATGGTTGTGGAGAAAAGCTTGAAAACAGAGGGCCCCCTAAAGGCTCTGACACAGCAGGCAAAAGACAAGAACCCAAACGTATTGCTTTAAAACAGTGCATGATTTTTAAGCCAATCTCATGATTCTGGGACCTGATTCCTGATGTTTCAACTATTGAAGTTGGCAAGAGATTCACCAGTCCCAGACAGGCTTGAGTTGCACATCATGTCCACAGGGGTTGTCCTACCAGAGCAGCTGCACACCACATTGTGTTCCCAGGGGTTCCTGTAGGCCTCTGAGGCCTGTTTCTACCTTCTCTCGTCCAGCAACTGCCTGCTAGGGACAGTGTTCTCTACCTGCAGCAGACAGAACAGCTAAAAGCTGAGAGATGCTTACAAGCCTGTGTAAGAGGTTTCGAGCCACTGGAAATCCGATTGCTTTGTCTCCGTGGAGAAATCAGGCATCTGGACTGGTCCAGAAGATCAAAGAGGGAATCTGCATATTGACGGCTTTCATCACACATAGACGGTATTGGAGGCTTTTGTTTCAATGAAGTACTGCTCAGAAAATCATCTGCCTCTGAGAACTTCAAAGGGAAAAAGTCATAAGGGGTAAAGAGGTCCTCTGCCAAATGAATGATATTCCCATAGACAGGTCCATGCAGAGCCAACATGGCCAATGTCTCTTCACAGTAGTAAAGGGACGAGAGAAGTTAGGCCTAAAATTAATCAATAAGGGTGAGGTCTCAGAAAACAGGTCAAATCATTGAGGGACAGAGGTCAGAGAAGACCCAGGAAATGTTCAAGCCATAACCCAGATGAGTGAGGCTCAGAATATCAGTGAAGTATATTTATGCATATGAACCTCCTGGGGAAATGTCCATGCTGCCTGCAGGAGAACTCAAAACCAGCTCCCCACTCCATATGTTTCAACGTGGCACATGGGGTTGCAGCACCACTCAGGATCTGGCCCTGCTGCTCCTCCATAATTATGGAGGGGAGGATGAGCCAAACCTGACAGGTTATGCAACCCCATGTGCCAGCTCACAACACCCAGAGCAGGGAGCCGAGCCCAGCCCCATGGAACAGCAGCTGCTGCTGGTGGGTGCGTGAGGTGCTGGCTCACTCTCCAACTCTGGGGCTGCCTCTCTGCACCGGGCCAGGATTCTGTATTGTGGTGCTGGGGTGGAGGGTGCAGATAGGTCACGGTGGGTCACAAGAAAAGTAAAATGCTGTTACTGGGCAGTCTTAGGAAAAAGTGGGGGAACCGCTGCTCTAATCTACCTAGCTCGGGTACCAGAGCAGTGAAGCTACTTCAGCAGAAGCTTCAACACAGGCTAGTCCCAGGCTAGCACAGGGTTCTGGATGGGCTTGTACAGAGCTGATGAAGCACATGGTGCTGTGGCTTCACTGGTCTGATACCTGAGCTCGCTAGATTAAAGCTAGAGCCAGTGTGTCAGCTCAAGCTGTGATCACACCCTGCGATTACGGTGTAGACGTACTCTCCAAAGTGAAACAAAAACCAAAGGCAGATGAATTGCTAAGTTATGACACACTGCAAAGAGGTCTGGACAAAAGGGCAACATCAGACTTCTCCAGGAAGCTGCACTGTGTGGTTTCAGGTGATCTTAGCCTAGACCCCAGGCTGTTGTTGAAGGGGTCCAGACTAGTCATCTCCACATGGGTGTAAAACGACATTCTCCAAAAACTGCACAGGGGCCATCAAGCCAGCCCCAAATGCACAGAAACAGCTCAACAGTCAGTTCAGTGGCCTTGCCAGAGGAACAAGTACCAGAGAGAGATGAGAACTCTGAGATCTGCATTCACATGAGAACCAACGAACCAGAACCATCGTTACCTTCATTGCCCCGGATACACCATGGTGGAAAGATCTTCTCCATCTGGCTAATGGAACCTCCCTTCCATTCACTGGCTCCTTGTCAAGATTTACTGAAATAGCCAAGTGCTGATCACTACATCTCAGATAGTGGGGTCAGGAGGAAATCCGTGTTTGACTGCAATGGAATCCCACTGTAAGTCTGCTCTGATAATGATCCTCAGTTACTATCGGACACTGTTACATTTACAAATCCCTGCAGTTTCACCATGTTACATCAGTTCCCAGTTTTCATAAAACCATGGGGAAGCACAACTCTCTGTGAAAACAGCGGAACAAATCCTTACAATATCTGGCCCTGTTCCCCTGCTTGCCAGCACCTCTGGCAAAAGGATTCAGGCCCAATGAGTAGCTGAGTTGAGTTCCATCATCCCAACCATCTCTTCACTATTAGATCTTAGTTGGACTGAATTTCTAATGCTACGAAGAAAGGAAGAACAATCTAAAAGCCGTCAGAAGAGAAACTTTGTCAGGAGTCACAGACTCAATCCCCTGAGGGAGCTGAACACAGGAGATCGGGTATGGTTGAAAGGCTCTGCAGAAGAAGGAATAGTACAGGCAGAGTTGAACACTCCTCCATCTTACCCTGTTGGAGTTCTGGAGTATCATTTCAAACCAGGTTTTTTTAGCAGGTAAATCTCACGGAGCACTCAGATCCGTACTTCCGGGATGAACCTGTGAGTAACGAGCCCCCTGCTCAAATAGACCATCCACCATCTTCTCCGAATCTGACTGAAAGGAGACAGCCAGCTAGATCTAAGAGCCTCCCTCCTTCCTGAAAGATTAGGTCAGACCTTGGGTACATGAGGAACTCAGTGATTTAGTAGCCAAGTGCTTTACTTGGGCAAAACAATCCCCTGGCACGAGACTGAAGGGTCAGGCAGCCTTCCCAGCCTTCTCTGGGATGTTTTTAATAGTCTGTGTTGATGTTTAGTGCATGGCTGGATCGATGAATGTTTTATTTTCATTCCCTCCTCACAGAGGAGGATTTTGTCTAGGGACACTTTTAGACAGGCCACTAGGGGGCCTTACAGAAGAAGTACACAGCTGCAGGCAAGGAGGAAATTAAGGTTATTCTGTTATTTACCTGCCCTTTAGCAGACTCTGTGAATTCAGCTGGCTGGGCTGGAAGGCTGCACAGCAGCAAGGAGATTTATTCAGGTCACTGGGATCAGGGAGGAGTTCAGATGCTAATGGCTCACGCTGCTGAAACTCATGCAGGAGGCTCTAGCTGTCTGCCACATCAGCCATCTCTCCTGCAGGGAGCTGAGACCCTGCATTCACTATGGCACTAACCAGCTGTTGGCATCAGCACATCTGTGACACTGGACTAACACTGTGAACTTCCTGAGCCCAGCCTGGATCTCTGCTGTTGGTCACATACACAGGAGGGGAGGGGTCTTCCAAATGAAGCCAGAGAGAAAAAATCATTATAAAAAAGGCTCACAAATGCTGAACCCCTTGTGGGAATCAGGCAGGCAGTGATGTAGTGGTACAAAAAAGAGGTGGGTGAACTGCCAAACTAAACTCCATATTCCCCAAAGGACACCTGGATAAACGCTGTTTACACTCGTTTACTCCCAACTACACGACTGCAGGCCGGTGCCGAAGGATCAACTTGGATGCCTAATTCAGGCTGCTGGTTTTGAAAACCAGGCATTGAGCGTGTTCCTCACAGAGTTTGCAGGCCAGGGACTCTCTTTTATTATGTATTTGTACAGCCCGCAATGTACAATGGGGCCCGAATCCTGACTGGGGCTGTTGCCTCTTTTCCACCCAAGCAGCTCGTCAGAGTTTGGGGCTCTGGGGCTGTTCCAGCTGGAAGCAGAAATTGTTGGTGTCTGGTATTTTCTTTGGTGCAACCTTGGTTGTTTCCAAGGAATGTACAAAGTCTGAACACAGGAGGGACTAAGAACAGAAGAAGCCGTTTTTTTAGTTTACTAGCCCTCAACTTCCTTAGCTAACAGACCCTCTCTTTAGCACAGGGGTCTGCTCTATGAAGGGCCTGTCCAGCCAGGGAGCAGGAGGCTCTGGCCTAAGGAGAAGCTCAGCAGGCAAGTGTAGGGAACCAGCTGATCCAGCTAAGCAGCAGCTAATGTGTGGCTCCAGTTCCCACCTGGAAGATGTAAGAGAGGACCCAGGCCTGGAGGGAACAAAAGACAAACACTTCCCTGAGCAGTAGGAGGAGGAGAAGGCTACAATAGTGCAGGGCCCTGTAGCCCCCTGAGGCAAAGGGAGGGCTGTGACCCTTGAGCTATTGGGGCTAGAGGACCCTGAAGTATCAGCCCAGGTCAGGATTATCACTTGTGTTACTTTTCCATTTGCCTTGTCTTTGTGTGGCAGAGGAATAACAGAGGTGACTAAAGCAGAGTTGGGTGGGGCTGGTTGTTTTGCCCCCAGGCTGGTGGACAGGCCCAGCGGAAGGGTGGAGAATGCAGGCTGTGTCTGCCACTGCCCAGGAAACCTTGGATCTTGAAACCTCTTTACAATGGAGGGGGGAGCAACTGTAGCTACAACATCAGCAGCTGCAGCAGATTGTGACCCAACAGCAGCAGTTACACCAGAAGCTTCAGCTACAACAACAACAGTGCCAGCAAAAGCAGCAGGGAGCAGCAGTGGTTTATGCTTCATCTGGAGAACTGGAGCCCACAGGTGAGTGTGGGGCTGTGGTTTCCTGTGTGGGAGGAGAAGCCCTCACCAAAATGGGGACAGAAGATGTTCTTGAGGCCTTCCTAGGGACTTTTGACCAGCTGGCCAGGGCATACTATTGGCCCTGGGAGGAGTCGGCCACTGAGATTGCTCTCTACTCAGCAGGAGAGGCCTAAGCAGCGTGTCATGACCTGGGGGTTGAGATGGGAAAGGACAATGGGACACTGGAGCCACCCTACTAGCCTGCCTAGGACTTAGTGGAGAGGGCTATCATCGTCCATTCAAACATGAACCCATTGGCTCTAGATTCCCACTGAGGGCTGCAGCCCAGCGATTCCAGGATTTGTGTTCTCTCTGGCTGAATTCAGAGACTTATTTGCCAGTGGAAATGGTGATGTTAGAACAGTTTTGCCAAACTATCCTGGGGTGGCCCAAGTTGTGGGTTGGCTGCCACCGGGTGACTTGCCTGGAGGAGGCAGTCTGCCTCGTAGAGAACTTTCTGGAGACTGAATTGGAGCGTGAGCCTCTGGGAAAAGCTTAGGAGTACTTGTGGCACCTTAGAGACTAACAAATTTATTTGAGCATAAGGTTTCATGAGCTACAGCTCACTTGGCAATCAAACACCCACAGATCTCTAAAGGGGCCGAATTGGTCTATGTAGAGTGTATTCATCGGGATGTTTGGTCCTACCCTGTGACTAAAGTCTGGTTAATGGTCTGGAGCAGCAGGTTGAAATGTCAGTGGCGATGGCCTGACTGCTAGCCTACCTGATGGTATTGGGCTGGGACTCGGGACCTGTGGGGAGCTGTAACCAGTCTTGTGATGGTAGCTGGGAAGGCAGGGTTGGCACTTAACCTCCTCTTGGCATCCCAAGTTAAGCTTAAAGAAATTTTCCCCTTTTCTGACCCTGAGCTGTTCGGTTCCAAACCAAAGTGCTGTTGGGAGCAGTGTCAGGCCTGAAGGGTCAGGGTGCAGTGTAGTTTGGAGCTCCCTGAAGAGCAGCCACAGGCACAGCCTCCTCCTAGGGACAACCCACTTCATCTAGAGTCAGAGGGAGGAGCCAGTCTTGAGTCTTCCATGTGGTTGGTTCACTTGGTCACATGTATTGTTGGTTGCTCCTGACCAGGACGCCCAGTACCCCCATTTTGAACTAAAAGGGTTTGAACTAAAAGGTGTGTGTGATCCGGGACAAAAAAAACAGGACCTGTCAAACCCAACTCCTGGTCCTTAAGTTGTATTGGAACTAAGTGTGAAAACTGACCCAAGATGTACCATGGTCCTGTCACTTGGGAGTGGAAAAGACCCAAGGGAGGATTCTGGCCCAGTTCTTTTGGCCCTTGGATTATAGCAACCTGAAAAATTATTGTTCATCCTGTCCAGAATGACAACTGGTGGCCCCAGAGCCAGCCCACAGGGCCCCTCAGCCCTCTTCTATTGCTGAGAAGCCCATTTGCCACCATTGGGGTTGACCTCTTGTGGTCCCTGGAACCAAGTTCAATCTCATGCCAGTTTATGTTGGTGACTGTTCATTATGCCACTTGGTAACCTGAGCCATAGCCCTGTGCTCGGCAGTGTCCCAGACACAATCACTACCCAATTAATGGATGTGTTTGCAAGAGGCGGGTTTCTAAGCGTTCTCCTGACAGACCAGGCCACAGCTTTCATGTCCCAGTTAATACCTCAGTTTTCTGGTCTCCTGATAATGTACTCAGTTAAAACCTTTGTTGCCCGCAAACAGACGCTCTGGTCGAGCAGCTTAACCCTACATTAAAAAAGATGTTTCAAAAATTTGTAACTAAGGTGTAACACTCTGCACCTTATAGTCACCATAGTAATATCATTATGAATATGGTTATGAGACGATTGTGATATGTTTTGGACAAAGTATGCCTTGCGAGACATTTAAAAAGTCTTCATCGGTTACAATTTAACAGGATATTAATGTTTCTAGGCTATCATTATATCTGGAGTTATGAAGTTTTGCTCAGCATCTGTCACTGAAATATGTTGTGAGGTTAAAAACACCCCAAACCAGCCTTTCAAGTACAACAATGAAAAGGCCAAACAGCGTTAATGGCCGATTGAGGGAAATACACTCACAAGAATTACCCCAGGAACCGGGTACAATAGAAACCTCTCAGAGATAGCACTACGCAATAAGGACTGTTTCAGTCAGGTCACAGCAAAAGATCTTTCCAGGAAGATGGAAAAAGCTGTAAAAGGGGGAAGTGATATCACTATGGGGCCTCACTCTCCCCCTACAGCACAACACCTGGAAACACCTGAGGAACAAAGACTGCACTGGGGAAGGGGGGTGCCAGGCAGGAAAGAAGGAAGGCTGCCTGTGTATGGAAGCTTGGTGGACTGCTTGTACTATCCAACAGGGTGAGACGCAGCTTGATTCAAATCCATTCCAGTTTAGAGAACTTAGATTGTGTTTTTTGTTTGATTTCCTATGGTAATCTACTTTGATCTGTACGCTATTACTTATAATCACTTAAAATCTATCTTTCTGTAGTTCATACATCAATTTTATACTTTACCTAAAAGCTGTGTGGTTTGAATGAAGTGCTTGGGGGAAAATCTCAGTTCAGTTAACAAAGGTGTGTGCATTGTCCTTTCCACATTGAGGGAGGGGTGGATTGGGTAATAAACTCATATACTGATCAGGCTTTTGACCAGAGCAGGATAGTGTAGTTCAGGGGTCTCAAACTGGGGGTTGTGACCCCTCAGGAGGTCATGAGTTTATTACATGGCAGGGGGGTCACAAGCTGTCAGCCTGCACCCCAAGACCCCCTTCACCTCCAGCTTTTATAATAGTGTTAAATATATATTTTTTTAATTTATAAAGGGGGTCACATTCAGAGGCTTGGTATGTGAAAGGGTTCACTAGTACACAAGTTTGATAACCACTGGTGTAGTTCATGGGGGCAAGGCTGGGGAGCTGGGGGTATTTTGTCTGGAGTTTCTCGCTATTGTTAATTCATGAGTGTCTCTGGGAGCATTTATGCAATCTAGCTGGGTATGGGGCTCCACATGCTGTTGTGACGAGTGAAAGTAGCACCTGGAGGGGTCTACTGCTTGTCACTAGCAAGGCATTATGAGAGACAGCCCATGCTGGAGAGTTAAGGGAGCACAGTGGTACCCCAGTTCCAGGCTGCACCGTGGGAATGCCCATCACATAAGGAATCCCAGAATTGGGACAAAATGTCCCTGAATATGTAGTCTGCAATTCAGGAGGTCCCACAATCCTCCACCAGCTTTTCACCCTTTCAATTGCTGTACAGCAGACAACCCCAAGGGGTCCTGGATCTTTCACAGGAGTCTTATCAGGAACAAGGCACATCTAGCCAGAGAGCAATCCAGCGTGTCCTCAAGTTGAGAGAGAGATTGGATCTGGTAGGGGGCTTTGCCAGGGAGAAGCTGAGAGTGTCGCAGCACTCCCAGGAACAAGAGTGCAATAGAAACACCAGCCTCTGTGTTTACCAGCTGGGGGATGGGGTTCTCCTGCTGCTGCCTCTGCAGAACGCAAACTGCTGGGAAAGGGACAAGGGCCTTTTGAGATCGTGTGGGGTGAGCTACAAGTTTCAATTGGTGGGCAAGCACTGGGGGTCCCAGATATATCATGTCAAGCTGCTGAAATCCTGGAGGGCCCAGAATGAATATCTTGCCCATATCCCAACACCAGAGGCAAAATTGGGTCCCCAGGGGTCAGAGACCGGGTCTTTCACAGAGATGCCTCTCGGGGAAAACCTGTCCCTGGCCCACCAGGAGGAGGCCAGAGAATTGGTCAAGTGTTTCACAAATGTCCTTACTACTAAACCAGGGTGGACCTACCTAATTGAACACCTATACATCTGGAATCTGAGAGCTATGTCCACAAGGGCTGCTTCCAGGGACAGGAGAGGTTAAAGGACACCGCCAAGAAAGAATTACAAATTGTGTTGCAATTGGGTGTATCTGAGGAATCAAATAGTGAGTGGTGCAGCCCAGTTGTGCTGGTCCCTGAATTCCATGCTCCAGGGTCAAGAATTCCATGCTCCACGGTCAAGCTGGGCTTGTGCCCTCTGAACAGGGCGTTGCAGTATCACTACCTGAACATATTAATGTTGGGAGCCACAAGAAGTTCAGGGGGTTCCTGAACCAATGCCATCTCCTATTCCTGCTCTGCCCTCAAATGTATCCTAGAACTAACTGAAAGGGACCTCAAGAGGTCATCTAGTCCATTCCCCTGCACTCGAGGCAGGACTAATGTCAAGGTTCCTTCCCCACTGCGAACTCTAGGGTACAGATGTGGGGACCTGCATGAAAGACCCCCTAAGCTTATCACCTTTATGCTACCACCACCAAAGCGTCTAACAAAAATAACAGGGGAAGTGCCCACTTAGAAACGTCTCCCCTCCAAAAAAATATCCCCCCAAGCACTGCACCCCCTTTCCTAATCCTCACCGATTTGCATAGGTGAACACAGACCCAAACCCTTGGATCTTAAGAACGATGAAAAAGCAATAAGGTTCTTAAAAGAAGAATTTTAATCAAAGAAAAAGTAAAAGAATCACCTCTGTAAAATCAGGATAGTAAATAACTTACAGGGTAATCAGATTCAAAACACAGAGAGTCCCTCTAGGCAAAACCTTAAGTTACAAAAAGACACAAAAACAAAAATATACATCCCATTCAGCACAACTTATTTTATCAGCCATTTAAACAAAACCGAATCTAATGCATATCTAACTAGATTGCTTACTAACTCTTTACAGGAGTTCTGACCTGCATTCCTGCTCTGATCCCGGCAAAAGCATCACACACACAGAGAGGACCCTTTGTTCCCCCCACCCTCCAGCTTTGACAGTATCTTGTCTCCTCATTTGTCATTTTGGTCAGGTGCCAGCGAGGTTAGCCTAGCTTCTGAACCCTTTACAGGTGAAAGGGTTTTTCCTCTGGCCAGGAGGGATTTAAAGGTGGTTAGCCTTCCCTTTATATTTATGACAGCTAAGTATTATCTAGACCATCCCTGACAGATGTTTGTCGAACCTGCTCTTAAAAATCCCCAATGATGGAGATTCCACAACCTCCCTAGGCAATTTATTCCAGTGCTTAACCACTCCGACAGTTAGGAACTTTCCCCTAATGTTCAACCTAAACAGCCCTTGCTGCAATTGAAGCCCATTGCTTCTTGTCCTATCCTCAGAGGTTAAGAAGAAGAATGTTTCTCCCTCCTCCTTGTAACAGCCTTTTATGTACTTGAAAATTGTTATCATGTCCCCTCTCAGTCTTCTCTTCTCCAAATTAAACAAACCCAGTTTTTTTCAATCTTCCCTTATAGGTCATGCTTTCTAGACCTTTAATCATTTTTGTTGCTCTTCTCTGGACTTTCTCCAATTTGTCCACATCTTTCCTGAAATGTGGCCCTCAGAACTGGACACAATACTCCAGCTGAGGCTAATCAGCATGGAGTAGAGCAGAAGAATTACTTCTCATGTCTTGCTTACAATACTCCTGCTAATACATCCCAGAATGATGTTTGCTTTTTTTGCAACAGTGTTACACTGTATGTATCATTTTTATATTCAAAGTTATGAATATTGGCTGTGTACTTTTTTGATTCTGAGTAGGTTTTAGGGAAGCAGTTGGTCAGCTTCCTGAGAAAAGCCTATTCTCAGTAAGTGCCCAATCAAGAAGCCCTTAAGCCAACAATGAACTTGGAGACATTAATCCATATTTGGGCTTTTCCAGGAATGTGGCTTGGCTGGTAAGGAACTCAGTCATGCATGGACATGTGACTTGTCCAGGTGACTCCAAAACTCCATTTTGTAACTGGGCTTTACATAGGAGAGAGGAGGGGGTCTCCACCCACAAGAGAAAGTCTATTTAAACCCCTGGGAGACCCCTCCATTTTGTCTTCAGCTTGCTAAAGAGAGAGCCTCTCCACCTCCAAAGATACCTGAAAGAAACTGGAACAAAGGACAGTAACTACAGGGGGTGTGAGTGGTTGCTGGACCCAGACTAGAAGGAGACTAGTCTGTAAAAGAGAGTTTACTGGAACTGGTGAAGTTTTATCTGCATTCAGTTTGATTAGACATAGACTTGTGCATTTTATTTTATTTTGCTTGGTAACTCACTTTGTTCTATCTGTTACTACGTGGAACCACTTAAATCCTACTTTCTGTAGTTAATAAAATCACTTTTTACTTCTTAATTAACCCAGAGTATGTATTAATACCTGGGGCGGGGGGGGGGACAGCTGTGCATATATCTCTATCAGTGTTATAGAGGGTGAAAAAATTATGAGTTTACTCTGTATAAGCTTTATACAGGGAAAAACGGATTTATTTAGGGTTTGGAGTTGGGCATCTGAGTTTTAAAGGGCCATTAGGAGTTGGGCATCTGAGTTTTAAAGACAGGAACATTTCTGTAAGATGCTTTCAGTTAAACCTACAGCAGTTAGGGGATGTGGTTCAGACTTGGGTCTGGGTTTGCAGCAGGCTAGCGGGTCTGGCTCAGACCAGGCAGGGCACTGAAGTCCTAAGCTGACAGGGCAGGAAAACAGGAGCAGAAGTGGTCTTGCCCATCAGGTGGCAGCTCCCAGGGGGTTTCTCTGATCCAACCCATCACAGTGTCTCAGTGTTTCCACGATTTCTAAAACACACATTTTTGTAAGAGATGGTCTCTTCTGCCCAGTGCTGGGACTTATGAGGTGGTGGTGCTGTGATCTGATTGACAGAGGGTGGTGGGAGGAGTTCTTAGAGGGGTCACATGACCCTCTTCTGGGCGGTTCATCCCGCCCCAGAACCTGCCCTATTTTGGTCAAATATGTTGTCAGGGCTGTTCTCTGTGGCCAAAATGGAAACCAACTGGTAGAGGGCATTGGGGGGAGTTCTTAGGGGGGTCACACGAACCACTTCCAGATGGGTCACTCCATCCCAGAACTCTCCCGATTGGTCAAATATATTCTCAGGAATGGTCCCCAGCAGCTGAAACCCCTCCTGGCTGATAGAGAGCAGTGGGAGGAGTTCTAAGAGGAGGTCACATGACCCACTTCTGGATGCAAAACCTCACCCTGGATCTCCCCATGATTGGTCAAATTGGCTCTCAGGGCAGTCCTAGGGGAGTGAAACCCATCCTGATTGGTAGAGGGTGGTGGGAGGAGTTCTTAGAGGTGTCACATGACACACCTTGCTTCTGGTCATGTGTCTGGCTTGACCCCAAAAGTAATATCCAGGGGGGGGGACTCTCCATGACAGGTGGGTGGGATCAAGGGGTGGGGCTAATTTTGATTGATGGTAGGGCCCTTATACTACTTTAGTGCAATTTCCTGTTTTGTCATTAGTATTTGTTTAAGTAGTGGGAGGGCAGAGTGAGTGGGAATGGCAGTATTGGGGCTGGCAGTTTGGTAAAAATAAGGAGAGGGAAGAAACGGGAAGAGGCACACCTCCTCCCCTGCCAAGCTAGTCACTCACTGTCAAGTGTTTTTTCCGGAATCATAACAGAGCAGAGTCTCAAGGAGGGATACGAAGGAGGATCAGGTGTTGGTTGCACATATTTTCTCAGGGAGTTTTCTACATTCAGAAAGGGCAGCATGGGAGAAAATGAAAAATATAAAAAGTTAAAGATGTTCCCCTTAATCCAAGTATTTATAACAGTTCTCTTGAAGAAGAGCAGGAGATAGGTGTGGTGCCAGCCAGTCATTGTTCTGTGCTATTCACCTTGCCTTGTGCCTGTTCCTTGAATTGTCTGTGTCCCATGAATCAAGTACACTTGTTTCCAAGGAGCCCTCCTGCTACTGATAGCACTGATGGGCATGATGTGTGTAGGACCTCCTGCTACTGCAAAAGAGGGTCATGGCCAACTCAGGAAGCCCTAAGCTCTGCCTCTACCACTAAGAATCATGGTCTAGGCCCGAAACCCCAAGGCCGGGGTGAAAGTAACATTAAGCACTTACTGGTACGGGGGCCCAGAGCCAGGGCCCTGGAAGGGGCGGGGCCTTGGGTGGGAGGGGCGAGGCTGGGAGTCAGCCTCCCCCAGCCAGCCCATCCATGCTCCCTGGCCTGTGCCACCTGGGTCTCCAATGGTGATTTAAATGTTAAATCGCTGAACCCTGGGGCAGTTGCCCCTTTTGCCCTCTTCCTGTCTGTGGCCTGGGGAGGTGGAGGGAAAGGGGCAATGATGTTAAAGTGCTGCCATGGCTGGCAGCCCTTTAACGTCGGCTGCATACGGGCTGGTACTGGAAGCCACTTTTCACTAGTACGTCGTACTAGGCCACTTTCATCCCTGCCCGAAGGTCCATTAGTAGAAGAACTGTCAATATTTCAGATGCTTCCGAGTAATACTTCTATAAAGCTGATCTGAGTGACACAAACTGGTTTTAGTGAAATGTCCTTGTCTACAATTGGGCATGTCCTATACTGGGAATTGGTCTTGTAATGATCACCTCAGGCACAGGGGATTTCTTCCCTAGTTTATAAAATAACCTGCCTCTAATGTTTCCCAGTTCATGTTTAATATGATATAGAATCTATTGGGGTGAGAAATAGCACGGATACAGTTTGTGCAGAACTTTTCCTTCCGGCTTTGGAAATTGGGGGTTACCCGTTTGTCTGAGGCTGTGGTAAACCTGACATCCGGAGGGGGCTCATTACTCATATATGGTGATGTTTGTTGCTTTTGAGTTTTATTGGATGTTTTAGCTTCATACATTCACAGATAAAACCACTGATAATAACTAAAAAGGCAGATGGGTTTGCTATTGGTTCCTTCCCGCAGCTGATGCCAGTCTCTGAATCTATATATTTCCCTTCCACTGCTTTATTGTCACTTGTCAGACACAGAGGAGCCCTGGCAGGTGCTTAGGTGCAGCCAGTGCAGTGTGAGGAGGGGACAGCAAGTCAGGCTGGCAATGAAGGGACATCTCTCCACTCCGGTGCTGTGGCTTCTTCTCCTCACAATTCAGGTCATAGCAGGTAAGTCTCCCCTGTGTTTCACTGGGGGAGCTGGGTTAACTGGAACTAGGGTGGTAACTTTTACAGTCCGCTTTTTACCATCCATGTCTGGCTTGTAGGTTGTGACTTTTCCTTTTGGGATTGGACCTTGCCACTGTTACCGAGGCTTTTTTTACCTTGAGATTGGACTAATGCAATGACCTCTGTGTGGGGCTGCACCTTAAAACCATTCAGAGAATGAACCTGGTGCAAATAGCAGCGACTCACTGAGCAGGGCATCTGGCTGGGAGCATGTTACAGCCATGCTGCAGGGTCTGCACTGGCTGCCCAGCTCTGGGTGGAGGTTAAGGTTTTGGTGATGATTTATAAATTCCTAAATGGCCTGGGACCGGCCTCCCTGAGGGATCACCTCTCTCCCTATGCTGTACGGCCAGAGCTGTGGTTAGCAGGGGTGCCCAAGCTGGTTCCCCCTTTTTAAAGGAGAGGGGTGGCTGGCAGGGTGCTCTCTGTGAGAGCTCCCGGACGCTAGAACTTGCTCACCCCTTTTGGCCAGAATAGCCCAAATTTGGTGACCTTTTAGGCACACTGCACAACACACTTGTTTGGAGGGTGGGGGTTGGGAAGGACCCAGGTTATGCGTCACATAATGAGAAAGGGGTGGAAGGAGTTTCTGTAGGTGTCTGGCTCGCTGAGTTCCTATAGAAATGTCACTTTATGCTGCTGGAATTTGTATGTTATCCATGCCGTCCGGGTGCCTAGAGCCTTGGCTAGGCATCACTTTAGTATTTTAAATCCCAATACATACATCATTATTTGGGATCCAACAGAAATGTCTGTTTGGTCCAGAATCCAACAGCTCCAAGGGCCAAGTCCTGGCTCCTCACTCCCCCATTCACTCACTGAAGCCAGGAGAAGTTTTGCATGTGTGAGATGAGCACGATTATCCCAAATAAACCCAGAGCTGATTCCTGCCACAGAGGGAGTGAGGCACTAGGTACAGTGCACTGTGCAATGCCCGGTGCTCGTGAGGGTACTGGAAGCTCTGCCAGCAGGAAGATTTATGCTATGGGAGCCCTGCCTCTCTCCCTCCCCCAGGGTTTCTGCTGGAGAAGAGAAGCTTTGAATCCTAGTTGGAGTCTAGAGAAGCCCGACCAGCACAAGCTGCATGGCAGAGGTGCTGCATCAGGGCCTCTCACGGCCACACTGGTTTCATTCCCTCAAGGCCGCCCCTGCCCAGTTCCACAGCTGCTCTGATTCCTCCAGCACAGAGAGAGTTGAAGGCTCTTTGCCAAGCTGTGGCCCAGCTCCAGGCAGATGTAACACTATTGGGGGGCCTAGGCCATGGGGTACATCAGCATGTGCTGGCGCAACGCAGGGAGTGAATCTGGCCCAAAGATTCCAGAACTGATTAACAATAGGATGAAAATCGAATGTGGGACCCAGATATGATTTAAATAATACAGTGATTGAAACCTGTTGGGCTGGTATTAAGAGGATGAGAATGATCCAGGTGTTTGGCAGGGGAGCGAACTCCTCAGCAGTAGCTGGTTCATGGGATCCCGATGTGCTGTTGCACCAGCTTGAGAAACTGAAGTTGAAGCTGATAATGAGAAATTTCAGTCTAAATTATTGCATTTGAGAAAAACCTGCCCTAATGTATATTTCACAGACAGCTCAGTAACTGTGTGGTGATTAGGGACCTGAGACCCTGAAAATCCTGAGCAAACCAAACCATCTAGCAGGTTACTTGGGGTTTATATTTCAAATTCCCAAGAAGCTGAAATATAATTTGCTGGGGTCAGAGCCCATGACAGAGCTGTACATGACCAGAAAGCAGAGAATTCTGTGGTGACTCCTGGGCAATCAGACTGGCATTGGAGGAGGTGGACAATCGTTGCTTTGTGAGGAATAAATTACGACATGATTGTGGGACAGTGTCATATAGTGATGCCAAGCACATGTTCAGCTCAGTGCATTTTTGTTGGATTTATGAGCAACTGTGCATCATCCCCTAGATATTTTTTTATTTTCTATGGGAAATCTGAGTTTGCTTTGCATGACACAAACACAGTGATGCAGTGGAGTATACAGGATAGGGGATATCACCATGTAGCTATTTTCCCTTTTCCTCAGTGTCCCAATCCCCCTCCATTAGCCCTGAACAGAGGCTTGTGCAGTCTTTGCTGGAAGATCGTTGTGCAATGCACCCCATATTTGTCACAGTGATAGTATTATAATATGATTATGACATAATTATGATGGATTTTGTCCAAGATAAGTCATGTGAGGTGTCATTGGAAAAGTTATCATTTGCTGAATATGATTATCCTTATTGCATGCATTTATTCTTTTTTGTATCTGAAGTTATGAATACTGACTATGTATCTATACTTCAAATGTAGTTACACCTGAGTAATGCCCACTAGACAAGATGCTTTCAGTCTAGATAGTGGGTGGGAAAGGGCCTATTCAGGTTAATGGGCCATTCGGAAAAAACAATAGGCCTTAGGAGATGCTTATCCTCCAGCTGGTGAGCCTTCCTGAGAACACTCCAGACAGCCTGTAAGTAATGGCTGCTATGACTCTACAAAGACATGTGACCAGGCCACATGATGCTGGACTCCATCTTGGGATATCAGTATTTTTCCATAAACTGGTCTGGGAACCAAGCTTTGAAACAAAGGGTTCGCACCATAAGCAAAAGCTATATAAGGCAGGGAGTGACATCATCTGGGGTCTTCACTCCCCACACAATAAGACTCCTGGAAACTCCTGAGGATGAAAGACTGAACTGCGGGAAGTGCTGGACCCAGGCTAAAGGGATTTCTAGCCTGTGTATGAAACACCTGGGGATTCCAAGCTGCAAAGCAAGTGCATCCCTGAGACCAGTCACGTATATTCAATTGCCTGCCACCCTTAACAATCTCCTTTAACAGCTTCCAGTTAACTTAACTAATTGCCCTTCACACCTTCCATTCTGATGCCTGCTTCTTAGATGTGCTGGCTCTGTCTTAATTGCTTCTCCATTCAAAAGCTAACTGTACCTACGTGTGCTCCCTCAGATACTTTGTAACATGTTTTGGCATGCCCTCTCGTATACAATGTATCCAGCATGTCCCCTTATACAATGTTATACTTCCACAGTAGTAAAAACATCTCCAGATAGTGGGGGCTATTGCCCAAGGCACTGGCCACATGGTCAGGGCAGAGCTAGCCAGGGGTTTCCCTTGTTGCCAATGCAGGGGCCAGGATATTGGAGTTGGACTATGTCTGTTGGAGGGAGAAGCCAGTAGAAGGACTTGTGACCACGATCCTAGAAGGGAGCAAAGAACCAAAGCCTGTTGGAGCTCGCTGGAGGTGCAGGCTGGGGATTTCTGAGCATTGAAACTGCTGGCTGTTGTTAGATTCAACTCTATTCAGGGAAACAGAACTCTGTGTGCACTTAGCCTTGGGTCCTACCACGAGTGAACGTCACTGAGTTAACTCGATTGAAAAAAAAAACATCCTTTTTTCCTAGTGCAGACCAGGCCCAAGGGGTTTCCTTTGGGACTGGACTGAACAGAGCAGCACCTAATAACCTTCCCTATGGATTGCAGCAAATGACTGTTCTGTATTTACTTGGCATTGAAGGAGCAGCATGGTCTGGCCACGTACTGGTGTGAATTGCACTGTTCTCTCAGCTCCATGGAGGCTCCTTAAACATGGTGTCCCCAGCTCAGCCATCCACTGCTGCAACCAGCCTGTTCCAGGGCTCTCAGTGGAACTCTGCCTGTAGCCGTAGCTCTTAGGTGTAGTAATGATGCCTGGACTTGCTCCCAGTCTCAGGGACAGTCCTGGGTCTTCAAACCCTGTCCTGGGGGCCAGTTCTTCCGGGCAATACCTGAGGACTGTGTGGCAGGCAGCGGCCCATCCTCACAGTCCTTGTGAACTGCCTCTCTCCCAGCAGCCAGCTTTGCCTCTCCACAACCCCCAGAAATGCAAACAGCTGTAGAGATAACTGGGGGCAGGGGGTGGAACTCAGAGCAAATGGGAGGAAAGCAGCTTGCAGGGAGTGGGGGCAGAGTCTGCTGCTCATCTGGGGAAGGAGCAGCCTGTACATGCAGGGCAAAGAGGCCAGGTAGAAAGGGGAGAAGAGGAGGGGGAAGAGCCCAGGGGAGGAGGGTGGGAAGAGACCAGTGGAAGAGGGAAATGTGTGGGGCAGGTCGGGAGAGGAAGCTCTGGTAGGGAGCACAAGGCTCCCTAGAACAAGCTCCACAGAACAAAAATTGCGAGGTTAAAAAAAACCATCCAGTCTCATTTTTCCATCCGTCTTTGGACTTTAGAACCCCCCCTCTACTCCTCTGACAGCGTGGGGTAAGAATCGCAGGCTGAAAAGCCTTCCTTCACTCCTGAGATGGGGAGCTGCCGTCCATTGCCAAGCACTGCCTTCGCTCTCCCTCTTGGTTCAGTTCCTCTGACAGACGAAGGGCTGGCTGGGAAATAGCTTGAAAGCCACTGAGCTAATTCATACAGCATGGTTCACATTCGCACACAGAACTTCTGTTACTTCTCAGGGGTGAGTTACAGACAGAGATACTGGAGACCTTCACACCGACATCAACCACTCACATCAGCTATAATGTCACCGTAACACGATGGGATTAGTTTGGCCTTTTGCAAATAGCAACACTTCTCTGAATCCCCCACACCCCACCCCACCCCTATAACTTCTCTGTCTGAGGCTGTTAAGCACTCTCCCCACTGTAGAGGCTGTCCTCTTCCCTTGCCTCCCTCCAGCCTCCTCTTCCAGGCCCCCTCCTCCCCTCTCCACCCTCCCTTCTGCCCCCTATTACAGTCCACATTCTTCACCCCACTACTCCCTCATGCTCCTCTGCTCCAGACCCCCACCTCCCTGCCCCTCCACTCCCCTCACCTCCCTCCTTCCTGCCTTTTTATCCAGACCCCTCCGCACCCTCCCCAGTTCTCCCTCCTACCTCACTCTAGACCCCCTCCTCTCCCTTCCGCCTCACCCAACTTTCCAGACCCCCTCCCTTCCCCTGGTCCCCTGCTCCAGACCCCCCACCCTACACTTTCCACTCCTCCTTTCTGCTGACATAGCACCTGCACCCCATTCCCTTGCAACCCCCGAATCTGCCTCCAGCCCCCAAGTGCCCTGCTCCCCTCACTCTTCCCCTCCTCCTTGCACGGGGTCTCTACTGCTCATCACAGTCCCTGGGTCCTGTCCAGTCCCCTGAGCCATTCAGGGGAAGCCACGTACCCTGTGGGCTAAAGTCTCACTGAAAACAGTGGTAGGTGGCAGCCAGCTTTACTCAGGGTGGCCTCACTTCCACATGCTGACAGACTGTAGGGAGATGGTGGCATCTCGCTGGCTTCAGCCCCATGACAGTGACAGGAGATGGCGCCATTTGGAATAAGGGAAACTCGGTGAGTTGGCGACTTTTATCATGTTCTCACGAGACAGGTAAAAACACCCCAAATCGCCAGAGTGGGGATAAAATGGCGAGATCTGCAGCAGTGACATCCCCGAGTGGGAGGCCCTGAGACAGGATCAGTGGAGCCATGAGGCAGCTATGGCCATGTCCCATTCTCATGGCTCTGGGTGCGGATCCCCTGCTGCCGGGCATGGACTCTGCTGTGCAAATGCTGGGGAGGGGGCTCCCTGCTCACTCTGACCCTGCTCTGTGTCTCTCTTTGAAGGTGCTGGTGAGCTGAGGCTGGCGGATGGAGGCAGCCCCTGTGCCGGGAGAGTGGAGGTTAAACACCAGGATCAGTGGGGGACGGTGTGTGATACCAGCTGGGACATGGAAGATGCTGAGGTGGTTTGTAAGCAGTTGGGATGTGGAGCTGCTGTCAGTGCCCCTAGCTGGGCTCATTTTGGAGAAGGATCTGGACCAACTTGGCTGTATGAAGTTGATTGTGGTGGTGACGAGTCAGCTCTCTGGGACTGCAGTCATGGAGGATGGGGTTCACTCCAGTGCCTTCATTATCTTGATACTGGAGTGATCTGCTCAGGTAAGAACTCGGCCAACTTGCCCCTGTAGGAAACTCACTATGAGGGAGAAGGGACTGAAACCAGGTGTGATATTCCTGGTGACTCAGAACAGGACTGTGCCCTGCACTGGGCTCCGGGTGGAACTGACCAGTCTCTCCCTGAGCTCCCCTGGGTAGACTGGGGATGAGCAGGCTGCACCATCCTCTGTGCCACTAGCAGGGGCCCCAATACAGAAAAGATGTGGACAAATTGGAGAGAGTCCAGTGGAGGGCAAGGAAAATTATCAGAGTGCTGGGGTACATGATTTATGAGGAGCGGCTGAGGGAACTGGGCTTGCTTAGTCTGCAGAAGAGAAGATTGAGGGGGGATTTGATAGCAGCCTTCAACTTCCTGAAAGGGGGTTCCAAAGAGGATGGAGCTCGGCTGTTCTCAGTAGTGGCAGATGACAGAACAAGGAGCAATGGTCTCAAGTTGCAGTGGGGGAGGTCTAGGTTGGATATTAGGAAACACTAGTTCACTAGGAGGGTGGTGAAGCACTGGAATGGGTTGCCTAAGGAGGTGGTGGAATCTCCTTCCTTAGAGGTTTTTAAGGCCCGTCTTGACAAAGCCCTGGCTGGGATGATTTAGTGGGTGTTGGTCCTGCTTTGAGCAGGGGGTTCCACTAGATGGCCTCCTGAGGTCTCTTTCAACCCCAATCTTCTATGATTAAAAACTATTTATCTCATAAATACAGTATTCTTGCCCTGAAATTAGAGACATTTTCACTGAACGAAAAAATTCCTCAGCACTTTAAATTTCATGCATGAATGCTCAGTGTGTGTTGTTCATTTTAAGTCTTTATCACATGTTGGCACCTGTCACGGAGTGCGGGGAGGTCAGTGTCCTGCACCCCACTCTTCCTGCGATTCACCGTGACTCTCAGCCAGCCAGAAAAATGGAAGGTTTATTAGACAACAGGAACACAGTCCCAAGCAGAGCTCGTGGGTACAACCAGGACCCCTCAGTCAGGTCCCTCTGGGGGGCAGGGAGCTTAGACCCCAATCCTGGGGTTCCCTCCATTTCCCCAGCCAGCTTCAAACTGAAACTCCACTGCAGCCCTCTCCTTCCAGCCTCCCCCATCTCCTCCTCCAGCCTTTGTCCGTTTTCTGGGCAGAAGGTGTCGCCTGTCCCCATCCCCCTCCCGGCTCAGGTTACAGGCTCAGGTATCCTCCCTCAAGTAAAGTCACCCCCTGCTATCCCATCCCCCATGCAGAAAGTCCCAGTAAAACTGAATGACATTCCCAGGTCAGTCCGCCCCGCTCCCTACAGCTACAGCGTCACAGCACCACACCTGGGCCTTGGCAGGTGTCATAGATCTACAGGATCTGTGCTATGCCCCAGCTTTTAAACAGTCCCTTGGAGGAACGCTTTCAGTGTGCCAGACCCCCAAGGGCCGCTCTCTTTCTTAAGGTGGGTCACGTGGCCTCAATCCCTCTGTGGCAGGGCAGGGGTATGAACCCCTTGGATGCCCTGATAAAGGGGTGACTCCTCCTCTGCTTCCCAGCAGGGCAGCCGGGTGCAGGAGCCCAGACACTCAGCAAGGAGCTCAGCTGCAGACCCTAAAGAGGGCAGGCTCAGGGGAATCAGCTGAGCCAAGTGGAGCCAGCTGGGCTGGTGCCTGGGAGGAGATATAAGCCCAGAGAAAGGCTCAGTGGGAGGCTATCCAGGGGAGCAGACAGAGGGACTGCAGCTCTGTCTCTACCGACTACAGAAAGCCTCGGGGGCCAGAAGACCCAGGGAAGGGTCAGTGTGGGGTATCGGTATCGGTGTTGGGGGAATTGGGGCTGCACTAAGCATTGTAAATGAAAAGACACCGGTGAAACAACTGAAAGAGGCATTGGGACCCCTTCTTTGACCAGCCTAAGCACAAGAGCACAGGGATGCGAGGCCAGGAACTTGTGCAGACCCTGTGACCGCCTCCAAGACTGAGCCTCTATGCTCCAGCACTCCTGTTTCACACTGTGAGCTCTGTCCAGTGAGTCCAACTGAGATAGACCCCTGCCCAGAGACTTTTACATTCATCAGGGACCAGTGTACCTCAGCAAGTATCTGCAGTGACTCCAGGCAGCCTTTTCAAAACACAGCAGGATTTATTAGTCAACTGGAACACAGCATCAGGAAGTCCTATGGTTAGGGTTACCATACATCTGTTTTTTCCCACACATGACCACTTTTTCTAGTCTGCCAACATCTGTCCGGGTGGATTTTCCAAATAAGAGAAAATGTCCAGGATTTTTCCAGATGTTGCAACTCAGAAAGAGCCATCCCCACACCCTGATTGGTCCCTCCTCTGGTCATCTGCACCTGCTGGATCCTGCCAGCCCTGGCCCAGCCTGGCCCACCAGGTAAGCGGAGCCATCAAGCACCTCTCAGCCTGGCCGCCTGCCCCACCACAGGACCTCAGAACCTGACCAGGAGCGGTGAGAGAGTCAGGCCCCAGCTCCTAGCCCAGGGAAGGGGGAGAAGCCCGCAGGGAGACCTTGAGTGATGGGCTGGCTCTGCATCCCAGGCATGCACCAGCTGGCCTGCCACCATGACAGGAAGCGCGACACTGACCTCCACCTCAAGAGTGAGGCTTCAGGTACCCCCTACATCACTCCCCAAATACTCCCTCCTAGTGCACACACACACCCCTCCAGCACTCCCCAAATACTCCCTCCCAGTGTGCACACACACCCCTCCGGCATCCTCCAAACATCTCCAGCAACCCCGACCTGTAACCCCACTCCAGTGCCCCTCCCCCACTGTATACTCTATTTGGAAACTTGAAATAGGGTAACACTACCATGGATTAGCACAGAGAAGAAGCAAAGGTTAAGATATGGTCCATACTCGCCAAGTCCGGGCTGCCGTGAACCATGCTGCTGTGGACCCATCTTGGTTTCAACTTTTTCTCTGTCTCTTTGTCTCTCAGTCCCAGGTGAGCTCTCATGTCTCCCCAAAGACCAGCTCTTATCCGAGACTCCTGTCACTGATCAGTCCATGGTCCTCCTCCTGCCAATTATGGCCAATTATCCATATTGCACCAAAGCAAACACATCACAATTCCCATAGTCTACATGCCAAGCAGCAATCCTGTACCTACAAGGCAGTACCAGGAGGGGAGCATGAAAATGGACATGCCCGAGGTGAGAACAGCAGAGAGGCCAGCACAGAGCAGATTGAGTACGGTCCCTGTACACCAGCTTTGCACGTACAACAGCCACTTACACCAAATTTGCCCAGGCTTGCACTGGAGAATATGCACAATATAGATTTTGCTGACCACTCCCTTTTTTGCGGAGCCACTGTCCAAATTCTCTTTTGGAGCGTGCCTCTTGTCTCACCGAGCCAGCGGGTCTAGTTGCAGCTACAGCGACTTCACTCAGCCACCAATCACCTCAGAGGTGGCAAATGGGTGCAGGGCACTCGTGGTGATGGTAAAGGCCCACTTCACACCAATGCAGCTGCCCACACATAGCTCTACGGAGACCTGAGCCCCCTGCGTGCACGTAGCCCTGCAGTCACTACTAGAGTGAAACTTTTCTCACACTGGTGAGCTATTTATCGTCACTGGAGCTCTACGAGTCCCGCCCGAGACAGGAAGCCTTTGTTCATTCATTGCAGTGAAGGCCAGACTCTCCTTACTGCCTCTGGACAGACAGCTGCACATGTCAGAGGCTGTGGAGTTAGGTTTAAATTCGCTGACAAAAAACTTAATTAACACAGAGTTCATGTTGCCTGGAGGTATCTCGTGCCCTTCTAGGATATCGAGTTGGGAAAACTCAGACCCTGAAAACCAGGCAATAGAGAGTTATGGTAAATGCCAAGTCAGCCTTAACTCTGCCCCCTGGAGCTGGCACTAGCCACTGGCACTGGGAATTATTTGCCTGTGCTCCAGCTGCAGTCACTGTGTAATGTGTAGCTGTACTGAATGGTGGAGGCATGAGTGGGAGCACTTTGGCAGAGCTGTGACTGTGATGTGAGGAGGTCTGGGTCTAAGCCACCCTGTGATCAAAGGGAAGAGGTGCCTGTGTACCCTGGGGGATCCCACATACCTCATTTCAGCGCTGTGTTCTGCAGGGTGTGTCAGTGATGGAGCACAGGCATCTTCTTGCCGTGGGGATTGCAGCAGTGAGGTGAGAGATGGAAGCAGTCTGTGTGTTTAATGATGGGTAGGTGAAAGGACAGTGTTCGCTGGAACCCTGTGAGTACGGTTGAAGGGGTTGTAAGGGGGGCAAAGGGGCTGTAAAATGTAACAAGTGTGGGGTTGTTTCTGACTGGGAAATAGAGTCAGTGTTTGGAGGGCACTGGCCACTGAGGACCCCCCTCTGTGATTGTTAAATGTTTTCATTGTCTTGTTTGCAGATGCTCCTGTCCCAGGCCTTTCCTTTCCCTTGCAATGGCTCCCATTTTACAGTTTGTTTTCTGAATGTGGGTCAGTGTCATGGAGGGTCTCAGCCCAGCTATGGGACCCATGGCTGGGGTGGAGGCTTAGGTGGGAGGAATCTCTGATCCGGCCAGGAGTTAGCCTGCTCTGTGGGCTGGAAGGTTTCGTGTTGATGCCGTCGTTCGTCAAGGCAGTAGTGATGCTGGTGCTGTCTGCCCCACGGGGCCCTGGGACTGGGGCTGCCAGTTGCCACTATTGGGGGAAAATATTTGGGAAACTTAGTCATGGTCATAGAAACATTTAATGAAAATCATTGAATTAGTGAATTTTCCTGTTGGCAAATAATGTTTATAACCGTTAACTTCTTTTCAAAAAATTGCATATGAATTTACATTGGGATTGCCAAAGAGGCTAATGGGAGTTCAGTGACACGTTTAGTGAGACGAGGGATCCTATGTGCACAAGGTCCACGTTTTAAAAGATATTTAGGTTTCTATAAATGCAGATAGGTGCTCAGTGGGATTTTCAGTTGTGCCTGGTGCTGAACACTGAGGAGATTTGGAAAGTCCCAGTAGATGCCTGTCTGCACTCTTAGGGCCTGAATGTCCTTTAAAATCTGGCCCTGAGTCACTTTTGAAAATGACACATAGACTCCTAGGTCACTGAGGCACATCTGAAATGTTTCCCCTTAGGCTAAAATCCCGACCCAGGCACCCAGCCAGAGTAGCTTAGGAGATGCACAGGAGACAGGGTGTTTATGGGGTCCCTTTCCCACCCTCATAGGATGACCAGGCAATGGGTTGATTGTTCCAGCTCTCTGATACCCTGTAGACCTGGTGTAGCATAGAGGGATCAGCCAAAAGCATATCTCAGCCTTACAGAGCACAAAAAATATCATATTATGGAGGAATTTCCTGTGACTCCATAGTTAACGTAACAACTATGGGCCCATTATATGTTTTATTTTTAACTCTTCACTTTTAACAGTTAGTAGGAGTAATAAATTCCTATGCAAAAGACACAAGGAAGAGTAGAATATTTTCCTTTTGAATTTCAAATGTTTTAACAGCTTCCCCTGGCAATGGGAACTAAAGGTAAGTGTTTAATCTTAACCCTCTCTGGATTGTGAGCGGTTCTATGCAAAATCTCACCATCCTTTTAACATGGGGGACGCGAGGGCAGGGGGGCGTGATATGCATTTCCTAGCATTGTTAAAAAATAAAGATGATGGGCAGGACTTTATAAAAATGAGTTTCATTGCCAATACTTTGAAATTCGGCAGAAAACAGACTGGCCCTTGCAGATGTAAATTCTCGAGCAACAACAGAAACAGCCTAGACTCCACTAGTTGGGCATTCACGGTGCCATTTGTGTTGAGTTCCCTTCATCAATAGCACTGCAGTTCCCATGCAACAGTCTGTGTACGGTATCCTCTGTGTTTTTGGCCCTCTCGTCAGGACCTGAGGGAAAGAAAGATTTCTCTTCCCTAAGACCTTTCTGAGACTGGGCTCAGCTCGCCCTGTTCCTCTCTCTTTCCCTACCAGGGGCATCCTTCCTGTGCTTCTTTATCAGATTTGGGCTGATGGGCTGCTTGGCTCTTTATCCACCCAGCCTGCGAACCTTCTTATCTAATTACCTCAGTCAGCTTTCTTTGGGGGACTAACTGACATCTAAAAGATCAGTGTCACACTGTCCGGAGGGGGCATGACTGTGAGTTCCTACCTCAGGGCAGATTGTCAGAAAACAGGGTAGACGCTGCAAACTGGTGGTGTGTTCTATCTTTAGATTTCACGAGGTCAGTAACAAATGTGAACTCCTGGATTCATAGGCACTGACTCCATGGAAAAAATTAACAGGACTTAGCACCCACCAGAAGCCAAGCTCCCCCAGCGCCTCCTGCCTGCCGGCGGCTCTGCCAGTCAACTCCTCCCCCTCCCTCCCTGTGCCTCCCAGCCACCACGATCAGTTGTTCAGCGGCATGCAGGAGGTGCTGAGTGGGAGGGGGAGGAGCAGGGATGGGCGCGCTCAGATGGGGGAGGGGTAGAAAGAGGTGGGGCGGGGGGCATTGGGGAAGGGGTGGAGAGCGAGAGTTGGGCACGCCCTGGGGCAATTGGAAGATAACTATAACAGTCTTAGCATGGAGTCACAGACCCTTAGACCAGTAGTGGGCAACCTGCACCCTGCAGGCCACACACAACTGCCTTAGACTCCCCAGAAAAGCTGGACTATGCGATCAAATGGTTACTTACACCAAAAATCACACCACATTCACTTTGCTCCAAGAGACCAGTCACTTACCCTAGATCAGTTGGTACCCTAGATCTTACACCAAAGACAACTTTGGTAGCCAATTGTATAGTAAACGAACTAAAGATTTATTACCTAAGAAAAGGAAATAAGAATTATTAGAGGTTAGAGCAGTAAAATATGTGTACAGGTGAGTCACACTCTATAATTCCAAATGATATCAGAGATGTAGCCATCTGCCAGTTTCCCAAAAGTCTCTCAGGGCTACCCAGAATAACTCTGGGGATCTCCATCTTTTCATTCACTTATTCCACCCTGTTAGAATCCAGACAGTCCAGAGATGAAGGATCTTTACGTAAAACTGTACTTATGGCTGCTTCTTACAGAAAACAAGCTGACAGGATCACTACCCAGGTGGACTCTTCCTCTGATGACAGAGAGTGAGGAATGCATTTAGAGTATTTGCCTCTGATCATCACACACAATGACCACTTGCTTTGAAATTAGCACTTTTCTGTGAAAGTTCTTCATTTGCATTCCACAAGGCTTCTTTCTCATTCGATAGGTTATTTAGTGACAGGGCTATAAACAGTATAAATGTTTGCTATTGCATTATAACAGGATACAGATAAGTGAGAACAATGCAAATAACATCCTGTTGGTTTTCTTGACGATTAAACACTCTTATACGTTTACACATTTAATAATCACTTTTATCAATACAAATACACACATGAATTGGCCAGGCTGTGCATTTGTAAGTATTCAATGAGAGCTGAGGCTTTGGCATGAGCTGGCACCTGGTCTGCCTATATCACAATCAGACCAGATTACAGACTCTTCTGTTCACTCCCGGCACTCTGTCCCAGGGAGACTGTCTTCCTCTATCAGGCCCAGGCAGTGCAGAAAGGAAACCACCTGAATTGAATGGTGAGGAGACAAGAATCAGACCTGAATGAGAGGAGGAGGGTAGATTGGGACAAGAAGCCTGTGGGGTGGCCGAGGGACAGACGGACATTCTGAGACTGGATACTGGTGGGAAGCGAGAACCTGGGACTGGGAGAGAAAGGGGGAGATGGGAACTGGCTGGGCAAGGGGACTGGGACTAGGAGGAGGGAGGAGGAGGAGACTATTACGGGCTAGGCAGGTTAAATAGAACAAGAGTCGGGGGACAGAGACTGTGACTTGCTGAGCAAGGAGGCTGGGAGCTGGGGGAGACTGGGACTGACTGGAGAAGGAGTCTGGGACTGGGAACCAGTGGGAAGGGACTGGGAGTGGGCATCTCAGCTGGAGCTGCACGTTTGCAGTGGGAACAAAGTTTGGGTTTGTAACAGGGCGCGTGAAGGCCTGCGCTGCCTAGTGGTTGGTGCCCCTGACCTCCAGCCCCTTGATTTCAAGGTCAATTTGTCTCAGTCTTTGGATCTTTGGTGGCACCGTGCTGCAGTCCCAAAGTTTTTCAGATGGGGCAGCCACAAGTTTGGTAAGACTGAACCCCACAATGTCTCTGGGCTTCAGGGAGCCAGTTACCTCAGTTGCCGGAGGCTCCTAGGTCTCCTCCACAGTCCCCCTTGGCTGCGGAGACAGTGATTACTCCCTGGTGGCTGCCTCCGCTGGTAGGCTAGTGACCCTTCCCCCTCAGGTAGGGACGTGGATAGCTCCCGCCTCTTCACCAGTCAGCCCTCAACTGAGCCAGGCTCTCTCTTTTTCTCCCCCCAGGCCTGGCATTGGCGGCAAGTACAGCGGGATGGGGCTAGCTGGGCCCAAAGGCTCCCTTTAACCCCTGCTGTGCTGGCAGAGTAGTTCCATATGCCTGTGCTGAAGTTTGGACAGGAAGATGGTCTTTCCATGGTCCTTATAGTTATGGCCATTCTTGTCACTAATCCCTGTCTTCCCTGGATAGAGGTGCAGGGCCAGCTCATAGGCCAAACCCAGGGTTACTTCCTCAGGCAGTCAGCTATTGACTGTAATGTAAGTTTGCTTTGTACAGACTGAGTAGAAACAGAACAAAGGACTCGGGATTGGGCCTATTCAGAATTATTCCAGAAATAACCAGTCAGCCATCTACAAACTGCCCTGTGCACTGGATATCACTGAGAACAAACACATGTGGTAACCGTGATTCTGCACCAAGCGATTTTTGAGAGATGTTGTCTTGACTGAATACTCGAAAACTTTCCAAAAACTGACAGTCGCCTTCTGATATGCAGTGTTGTTGTAGGTGTGTTAGTCCCAGGATATTAGATAGACAAGGTGTGTGAGGTAATATCTTTTATTGGACCCATTTCTGTTGGAGAGAGACAAACGTTTGATCTGACAGAGAAGAGCTGTGTGTAAGCTCAGAAGCTTGTCTCTTTCACCAACAGGAGTGGGTCCAATAAAAGATATTACCTCAGCCATTTTGTCTCTCTCAACCCCTTCTCGTCCAGTTTCAGTTTTCATTTCTGGTTGGATTAATACCAAACTTTGCCAAAACATTCTCCTCTGCCAAGGTCCCTGCCTCAGTCAGTGCACAGGCTGGATGGTGACAAGGCAATGAATAAGGGATGCACAGTGAAAGAGGCTGTTGTCTGTAGGCCCACAGCCTCATTGGTTGCAGCAGCAGCATCGTCGTCATTGGCGAGCCCTCCATTCGAGGATGATCTCTACCACAGATTTACATCTGGGTCCTGAGACGACTCAGGAGTCCGATCCTGAAACCATAGATCTGCCCACAGTAGGTACAGATGTTTCCTGACGGGTCAGCTGCCTGCTGGGAGAAAGTTCTTCTTTCCTTCCTTCCCTCTCTCTTTTCAACTTCGAGGGCAAGGCACTTCTCCTCAAAGCGGGCCACTGCCTGTTGGAGGATGTGGCATCACTGAGATTAGTTGGTTGATTGCTCCTCTCAGCTTGTCATGCGTTTTTTTGAGATACGCTTTCAGTGTGTCTTTGTAGGGTTTCCTCTGACTACCATGGGATCTCTGACCATGGGTGAGCTGAGAGTAGAGGGCTTGTTTTGGGAGGCGAGAGTCTGGCACCCGCACACAATGTCCAGCCCAGCAGAGTTGGTGAGTGAGGATCATTGCTTCAATGCTAGTGCTATTAGCTTCAATGAGGATGCTGGTGTTAGTACTGTGATCTTCCCACTTTGTGCAAAGGATCTTCCAGAGGCATTGTGGGTGGTATCTCTCCAGACTCTTGTGGTGCTGTCTATAGGTCACCCAGGTTTTGCGTCTATACAGGAGTGTAGGAATAACAATTGTCTCATAGACCTGGATCTTGGTTTCCTCCCGTAGGTCACGGTCTGTGAAAATGCTCCAGAGCAGTTTCCCAAAGGAAGCACTTGTGCACTGGATCCTGTGCTGGATCTCACTGTCAATTTTTGCATTTTGAGAAAGTTGGCTACCGAGGTAACAGAAGTCCTCAACTCTCTCCAAAGTCTGTCCCTCGATGGTGATTTGTGGTGGCTCATGTGCAAGGCCTTAAGCAGGCTGATGGAGCACTTTAGCTTTCTTGATATGGAGTGAGAGTCATAGGCTTCGGTAAGTGTGTGCAAAAGAATCCAGTGTGGACTGAAGGTCATTTACAGTGTGTGTGATGATGATACAGTCATCAGCGTTTTGAAGATCATGGACACCCTGAGGACTTTAGACTTAGAGCAGAAATGTCAAAGATTAATAAACAGCCCATCCATTCTATATTGAATGGCAACTCCAGTGGGCAGGCCGTGTTTATCAAGGACCAAAATGGCTGCTAAATATATGGAGAACAGGGTTGCGGCAATAACACATCCTTGCTTAACCCCAGTTTTGACGATGAAAGGATCCATCTCCAGGCCATTACAGAGAATGGTGGCAGTCATCTCACCATGAAGAAGCCTTAGGCCCTTTACTAGAATTTGGAGGGCAGCCAAATCTGGCCAGCACCTTCCCACAGGGCTCTGCGATTGACAGAATTGAAGGCCTTTGTCAAATCAATGAGAGCCATGTATAGGTCCTGATTTTGCTCCCGAGACTTTTCCTGAATTTGGTGGGCAAGGAAGATCATATTGGCTGTCCAGCAGGATGGTCTGAAACTACACTGAGATTCCAGCAATATTTCCTCATCAAGGGGAAGTAATTGGTTTAAGAGGCTATGGGCAAGAATTTTCCCTGCTGCAGCTGGCAAGTCAATGCCACAATAATTTCCACACTCCAAGTTATCTCCTTTCTTAAAGATTGTAACAATGCTGACATTTCTCAGGTCTTCCGGAATCTTCTCATTTTTCCAAATTTGAAGAAAAATGAATCTCCCGACAGCATAGCTCTGAGGATCATTGGAGCACACAAGCCCCTTCACCGCAAGAAGGTGATGGTCCCTGAAGAGGGGCTGCAGCAGTGGCAAGATATGTCACCAATAAAATTATGCTGAAATTGTGCTCCTGGCTGCTGTGGGCCAGAGTGGCACCAGGCACCAGAATGGAGATGAGGGAGACTGTATCCACCTATTGGGCCCAGGCAGTGTGGGGAGGAAGCTACCCGAATTGAATGCAGATTGGGTTGGCAGGGGAAAATAGATGAGGATAAGGATGCAGGGGGAATATTCTGAGTCCGGAGGCTGGTGGATGGAGAGAAAGTGGGACTGGGAGAGAAAGCGGGAGATGGGGACTGGCTGGGCAAGATGACTGCGACTGGGAGGAGGGGGCAAGAGACTAGGACTGGCTAGGAAGGGCAATTAGGACAGGGATTGGGTGGGGAGAGACTGTGACGTGCTGAGCAAGGAGCTGGGGAGCTGGGGGAGACTGGGACTGACTGGGGGAGGAGTCTGGGACTGGGAACCAATGAGGAGGAACTGGAGGTGGGTGAGGAAACAGACCAGATGAGGAACCAGGGTGTCAGGGGAGTCTAAGACTAACTGGGTGACGAGACTGGAATAAGCAGCCAGGGTGGGGTGGGGGAGACTGAGAGTAGGTCTACATGAACATTTAGTGCGTGGCAAGCCGGGGTGTAAATCTACCCTGCACTGTCCTGTCATGCACCCAGTGTCCATGTGGATGGTGTAGCTGAGCACTGGGGCCTTGTCTACACTACAGCTTAAGTTGATGTAAGTTACATCGTTCAGGGGTGTGAAAACAACACCCCCTACCCCAAGCAATGTAACTTACATCAACTTAAAGCAGTGTCTGCATTGCACTAGGTCAGCGGGAGACGCTCTCCCGCCAGCAGAGCTTCTGCCTCTCGATGAGGTGGACTAATTATGTAGACAGGAGAGCGCTCGCCCATCGACGTAATGCATCTTCACCAGACACGTTAAATCGTCTCCCCTGCACGGATACAGTGGCACTGATTTAGTGTGGGAGCAAAGAGAAGCCCTAGCAGTTCCCTTGTGTGCTTTGATCTCTCCCGGTTCCAAGCACTGGGGAACTGTTAGTGCGCAGCAGCTGGTTTTCACGGACACTGAGTGTGCAGCAGGCTAGTGCGGGGTAAATTTACACCCCAGTTTGACACAAGCTAAGTGTGTGTAGAGAGAAACCCTGAGACAGGAAGAGGCATCCAGGGAGGGGAACTGGGGCTTGGGGCAGACAGGACAACCCAAGGCAGGGATAAGTGTGAGAAACAGATCAGCTGAGGACCCCAGAGGGACAGCACAGAGAACAGGGGGGAAAATGGCAGAAGAAGCCAGAGGTGAAGTTGAGGACTGGCTTGTCCAGGAGACTTGGCCTGGGGATGAGAAGCTTGAGGAGTGGAGACTGGCACTGGGTAGACAAGAAGAATGGGACTGGGACACAGAGCAAGGGATGGAGAAGAGACAGGACCGATACAGGGACTGCTTGGAGGGGATGGGGCAGAAGGGGTTAGGCTTCAGGGAACAGGGGAAGACGGGTCTGTCACTACCAGAACACACACCTCTCCAGAGCCTGGAATGGAACCAGGATCCCTGAGTTTTGCCATTCCCCTGCTGTCAGCAAATATCTGTCAAACCCTCCAAAACATTTTTCTGATCCCGCTCTAATGCTGGTCCACAAAGAGGATGACAACCTACTACTACTGTCAGTTACGCCATTAGCTCAAGTGGCAGTGGTTTCTGTGGTGGATCTAAAGGTTCCAACCCTGCTGATGACTCATGTGGGTGTCACAGGGTTGCCATCTTTCTCATGGCTGGTAACCATCCTTGAGGCTCTACTTCCTGCCCTGCCTCTTCCTCCCAAGGCAATGCCCTTCTCCACCTCTTCCCCCAAGGCCCCGCTCCTGCTCCACCTCTTTCCTCAAGGCCCCGCCCCTTCTCTGCCTCTTCCCCTCAAGGCTCTGCCCTCATTGCTCACTCCCCCTCTCCCCTCGTCACTCGCTGGATCGTCTCAAGCAGCCGGCCTGCAGGTACGAAGCCACCCTGGCTGAGCAGGGGCTGGCACAGATTGATGACCCGGTTTCCCGCCCCGCCCCATGGAAACCAGATTTTTGGTTCAGGTGTCATTTAGGTCCCTTTTCTAATGGACTTTCCAGTAGAAAACCAGGCACCTGGCAACCCTAAATGACACCCGGACTCAGAAGCCAAAAAACGGACTGTCTGGGTAAAACTGAGACGAGTGGCATCCGGAGGGTGGCAACATGATTCCGCATTTTGGAACTTCTGTTTTTTCAGTTTGCTTTTTTAAAAACCTAGGAAATTATGCACAAAACATTACTTTTAAGGAACGTTAAGTTTGCAACGTTAAGTTTGAGCTGTAAAAAATAACGAAATGGCAGAATTAAAGTTGTCTTTGTAACTTTATTTTGGCCCACTTGTATACCTGCGTTAAGATACCGTCTTTAATTACAGGATAACAAGGTATTTTCTCCATGAGACCCCTGCCTCATTCAGTGCACAGGACAGACAGCATGGGCATAGTTTGGGAGGGTGCAGGGGGGCATTGGCAGAGGAAAGGCATGGGGGGAGCAGGCGGGGTCGGTGCAGGGAACGGGGGTGGGGGGGATGGAGCCACTTCTCCTGAGGCTGAGAGTAGCTGCTCCGGGTTGTCGCTCTGCAGCTGTGCACGGCTGCCTGGGTCCTAGTGCCTGCCCGTTTCCTGTAAAGCGGTGAGTGCCTGCAGGGGGCAGAGGACACTGGGAAAGGGGGAGGGGCACGGGGCAGCGGGCAGGTGAAGGGGGTGGGATGGGAAGAGAAGGAGAGAGAGGAATGGGAGCGGGGAGCAGGAGCCCAGCATGTGGCGTCCCCTCGGCAGCAGCAGCCCCAGCAGGGAGGCGGCTGCAACGGCCCTGGGAGGCCCCAGAGCAGCAACATCTCTGCAAGAGCCGGTGCTGGAGTGGCCACAGCTCCCAAGCTCAGGTCGCTGCAGCAGACAGCAGCAGCTGGGGCTCACCCATTGAGCCATCCTGCCCCGCCCCCAGCCCTGGCAGCCCAGAGACCACTCCAGGCTGGGGTGGGGGGAGAGAGAGTCAGTGAGACAAGATAACTGGCTTCAGCATGCGTGTGTGTGTGTGTGTGTGTGTCTGTGTGCGCTCTCTGTCCCCCCCAGATACAGCAGTCAAACTACGCCTGTGCTCGACAGGGCTCTGAATCAGGGTTGGTTGTGGCGTGAAGGAGGCTGGTCTGTGTAGGACCCTGCCTCATTGGTTGCAGAAACTGCAGAGTGTGCTGTGTGTGAGGCAGGAGATTGCAGAAGGAGACAGGAGGGTCTCTTGTTAAGGCAGCTGAATCCTGCCCTGAGGAACTGGATTCTCTCCCTGCCTCTGCCACAGAGATCCTATGTGATGCTTGGCAAGTCTCTGAAACCAAATATTTCACAGGTGGTCATTAATTGTGTGTTCCACATTTTATGGGTGGCCCCCTTGTAACCGTGGGGTCTGGTTGCAGAAGTGCTGAGCATATGCTGCTGTAAACTGAAGTCAGTAGGTCAGGGGTGCACAAACTATGGCCCATGGGTCTGATCCGGCCCCTCAGGGCTTTCGATCCGGCCTGTGGGATTGCCCCCCATAGTGCCACAGGCCCCACAGAAGCAGCCAGCACCACGTCCCTGGGACCCCGGGCTGGGGGGGTGGGTGGGCAGAGGGCTCTGTGTGTTGCCCTTGCCTCCAGGCACCACTCTGCGCCGCTCCCATTGGCCAGGAACGGGGAACCGCAGCCAATGGGAGCTTCGGGGGAGGTACCTGGGGGCGTGGCAAGGGCAGCGCACGGAGCCCTGTGCACCCCCTCCCCCAGGGGCCGTGCAGGGATGTGGTTCCGGCCGCTTTCCAGAGCGGCGCAGCGTGGGGCCAGGGCAGGCAGGCAGGGAGCCTTCCCTGGCCCCGGTGCGTGCCGCTGCCACCCCGGAGCTGCTTTAGGTAAGCGGCACCAGGCCGGAGCCCGATCCCCTCCTGCACCCCGCCCCCAAACTCCCTGCCTGCACCTCGCACCCCTCCTGCACCCCAACCCCCTTCCCTGAGCCCCCTCATACACCCGTACCCCTCCTCTGCCCTAATCCCTTGCCCTGAGCCCCTTCCTGCACACGCACCCCCTCCCACACCCTACACTCCCTCCTGCACCCCAACCCCCTGCCCCAGCCCTGCATACAATTTCCCCACCCAGAGGTGGCCCTCGGCCCAAATGGTTTGCCCACCCCTGCAGTAGGTGTTCTGCTCTGAACATACTAAGTGCTGTATAATGCTAAGGAATCTGAAAAATCAGGACCTGGGTGTCTCAAGTTGGGCACCCAAAATCAGTTGACACTTTTGATCATTTTGGCCATAGTGTCTCTGGGCTTCAGTTCCCCATGTGTAAAATGGAGATAACAGCACTTCCCTGCTTCCCAGGGGTGTTGTGAAGAGAAATTTTTTAATGTTTGTGAAGCTCTCAGCTACCATAGGAATGAGCACCACAGAAAAGCCTGTGAGGAAATGAACAATTCTGTTTTAGGAGTTCAGTTTGGATGATGTGCAGTACATAAGGGCTGGGGCCACACATTGCACAATGAGTATAAAAAGAACGATTAACCATCCACCCATTCAGTCAGCACCACGTGTCCTGTGCACCGAGTGAGGCAGGGGTCCTGGGGCAAAAATAGCATTTGATCGTGTAATTAAAGACAGTATCACAATGGAAATACAAAAGGGGCTAATTAAGGTTACAGAGGACAGCACGCGTCTGGCATTCTGAATGTTTGAGTGCTTGACTTCCTTTTAGATACATAGCTTTATAGATTTTAAGGGCAGAAGGAAGCATTAGATCATATAGTCTGGCCTCTTGGGTAACAGGCTACAGAATTTAATCCAGTTACTCCTGAACTGAACCCAATAATTTTTGTTTGGCTAAAGCACATCTTCCAGAAAGGCATCCAGTCTTCATCTAAATACTTCAGGAGTGAATAATCTTCTGCTTCCCTTTTTAGTTTGTTCCAATGGTTAATTGTCCTCGCTATGGAAAATGTATGGCTTACTTCTAATATGAATTTCTCTGGCTTTAACTTCCAGCCATTTGTTCTTGTTTTGTCTTTCTCCACTAGAATAAGGAGGCCTCTACATACCAGTGTTTTGTCCCTGTGCAAGTACTTCTACACTAAAGTACTTATACAGTATAATCACATCATCTCTTGGTCTTCTTTATTAAAAATAAACAGACGGAGCTCCTAGAATCTCTCACTACAAGGCATATTTTCAAGCCCTTAAATCATCTTTGTGGCTCTTCTCTGCACCCTTTCCATTTTTTTTTAACATCCTTCTTAAAATGTGGACAACACACTGGATGCAGTATCGGTCTCACCATACTGTATACAGAGGTAAAATCATGTCCTTGGTCAGAAATTATCCAACAAAATAGAGCTTCATTGGAAAATGCAGGTTTGTTGAACTGGACATTTCCCATGAAAGTGAGTCGGGTGCAATGAACTTTCTCTAGACCACAGGCAGGGTTGTGGCAGAAACCTGCATGGTTAAGTGCCAGCTGGCTTGGGGGGCTCCAGCCAGCCCTGTCATGCAGACTGCCTTGGGGCCAGGTATTCCAGTTTTCTCAGGTCAGCTGCTCTGGGATAGCTGCACCATGTAGACTGCCCCAAGACCAGAGACCCTGGTCTTCTATCGTCTGCAGCTCCAGGGCAACCCTGCCATGGAGTAGGGAGTCCCGGCTTTAACCAGAGCTCAGCTCCCAGCTCCACAGCAGGGAATTTAGAAATCCTGGGATGGGATACTGATTCCCAAGGTCTGTTGCTCTGGGGCAGCCCTGCGTTGCAGACTACACCAGACCGGGGACTCCAGAGCTTTCAGACTCCCAGGCCAGCTGCCTATTTGGGACACCAGCTGGCCCAGGAGTTTGGAAGCCCAGGGGTCCCCAGTCCAAGGCAGTCTGCAATGCGAGAGAAATTGACATTTTTGTTTTTCTCTTAGCACTGTGAAACTGACAAGAATGTCAGTGTCACTCAGCATCTGCTGGTGTCCCTGGGAGCAAATTTCGTGTCGGACACACCATGTGTTGGTTTTTCCAGAAGAAATTTTGGAGGGGATTTCTGGTTCACAGGAAGTTTTGAAATAGCAAAATTTCCTGTGAGCTGGAAATCCTGCATTTCAGCCAGCTCTTCTCACTGCTCCCCTGCTTAAACCTCCAAGGATCACCGTAGCCTTTTCACAGCATCACCCTGGGACCTCTAGTTCTGTTGCTTGTCCACTACGACCCCTGCGAAGACCATGGGAAATATCTGTATGTTTACATATATTATGTGTACCTCTGTTTCTTTTATTGCTGTTTTGCCATTTCCTACCAGGGTTCAAAGAGTAACTCCTTGCTTGGAGCTCCCCACATGTCCCAGCAAGGCAGACAATGGCTGCAGAGAACCCAGTCACTGGTACTTAACTGACAATACGGGTGTCAAGGCCTTTGAACTTTTGCCTCTGACCAAGCTGGGCACAACCCCCCTAGCTTGGGAGAGGGGAGGGGCCCTTCAAGTGGGAAAGTTAAACAAAGAGCTTGGGAACTATGAAAAGGAGAGCCCTGATGAACAAAGAGGGAGAGGCAGGGTCTGCAGGGAAGGAGATTGAAACCCAGTCCCCAGAAGCAGGGGTACCTGGGATAGGTTGGGCCAGCCCAGGTTTTGAGGGAAATGCTGAGGATTAGGTAAGACATATGCCCGTTGGCCTTTAGTTGCCTTAACACTTTTCTCTCTGGTCACTGTGTTCCTATGGATACAGAAATAATATCACTCTCCTGGGCCTGGAACTATTCAATATTTTCATTAAAGATTTGGATGATGGAGTAGAAAATAAACTCATAAGATGTGTGGATGACACAAACCTGGGAGGGGTCACAAGCTCTTTGGATGAGAGTATTAGAATTCATAATGACCTTGATACATTGGAGAATTGGTTTGAAATCAGTAAATTAAAATTCAGTAAAGACAAGTACAAAGTACTAGACTTAGGAAGGAAAAATCAAAATAAAAAAATCCAAAATGGGGAATAACTGGCTAAGCAGCAGTTCTGCAGAAAATGTTCTGGGGGTTTACTGGATCACAGACTGAAATGGGTGATGCTGTTTTGAAAACAGGAAATGTCATTCTGCATTTTATTAATAGAATTGTCATATGTAAGACAGAGGAGGTAATTGTCCTGCTGTACTCAGCACTGGTGAGGCCTCCGCTGGAGCAGTGTGTCCAATTTTGGGCTTTCTCTCTACAATGGGTAGGTAGGACAAGAAGTAATCCGTTTAGATTGCAGCAAGGGAGAGTCAGGTCAGATATTAGGAAAAACTTTCTAACTATAAGGATAGTTAAGTACTGGAACAAGGTACCAAGGGAGGTTGTGGAATCCCCGTTGTGACATTGCACTTCATATGTTTTATGGAAATATGCTTATGAGTGTGAATATGATGTAACTGGAATATGTTTTATGCAAAAGGTCTCATGTAATGTATCATAACAAAAGTTATAACCTACTGAATATATTCCTCCTATTTGTATGTATGTATCATTCTTGTATCTGAAGCTAGACATATGAAGTATGACTCTGAGGTCCGATTGTAATTATGCAAAGTGTGGGCCATTTATGGTGGTTTAGAATCTTGATGGCTCCGATTGACTGGGACAATTGGTTGTAGATGGTTTATTTACCTGCAAGCTTTCCTGTGTACCTGTGGGCCAGCCTGTGGGTAATGAACAATGAGGTCTCACATGACATCCATCTTAAATCTGGTACTGCTGCTGAGCAGTTTTTGGTTGAAGTCTGCAGCTTTTGGGGTGTGGACCAGATCTGGGTCTGTGTTGCAGCAGGCTAGCATGTCTGGCTCAACAAGGCAGGGTTCTGGAGTCCCAAGCTGGCGGGGAAAATGGGCTCAGAGGTAATTTCAGAATGTGAGGTGACTGTCCCAAGGGGGTGTCTGTGACCAAACCCGTCACACACATCACTGGTGACTTTTAAGAACAGGTTAGACAAACATCTATCAGGGATGGACTAGGTATACAAAACCTGTCTTGGTGTGGGGGGATGGACTAGATGACTTTGTGAGGTTCCTTCCAGTCCTACATTTCTATTTATTCCAAGATTTTATAAGATATTCAGGCCTGATGATTTTTTAAAAAAGTTTATCCCTACTAGATACTGTTTAACATCCTCTTTAGTTACCAACAGACTGCAGAGTGGTTCACCCTCTTTACATACTTTGAATACACATCCTGCTTCTATTCAAAACCGGAAATGTTTATTGAACACTTCTGCCTTATTTGCATCATTATAAACTATTTTACCATCTCCAATTGTAATGGGCTACACCTTTGTTAGGATTTGTTTGTTTGTTTGTCTTTACTCCTAATATACTGAAAAAAATGGTCATTATTGTTCCTAGCCCTGCCAACTGTGGAGTTTTCCCTGATAGCTTTAGCTTCCCTTATTGATTTTCTACATCTCAGAACTTCCAATGTATATCGATTGCTATTAAATTCCCCTCTCTCCATTTGCTGTACATTGTTTTTTAAAAAATGTCTAATTGCTGCCTGCACTGTCCCACTGCACCAGGATGGGCTTTTGGCCAAAGTTCTAAGGCAGTGGAACACCTAACTCCCTAAGGCTCCTTTGTAATTTTCATCCTTCATTGGCTTTCTAGGACACATTGAGCTCCAGCTGGTTGGAGGGAACAGTGCCTGCTCAGGACGTGTGGAAGTAAGACATGGAGACACCTGGGCTACAATCTGTGACGCACACTTTGATCTCAAAGCTGCCAGTGTTATCTGTAATGGACTAGAGTGTGGAACAGCTCTATCTATCCCAGGAAGAGCTCATTTCCGAGAAGGACATGGACCAATCTGGACTGAGGAATTCCAATGTGGAGGGAATGAGTCACACCTCGTGTACTGTCCCAGGATATCACACGGGAGTCAGACGTGCTCACATGCAAATGATGCAAGTGTCATGTGCTCACGTAAGAATTTGGCACAATGTCTCTAAAATCCCAGTCGTGTGTATTCTAGAGTAGGGTGCAGCAAAAAAAATGATCTCACTCTGTAGGGAGCTGGGATAACAAAGCTGCTATCAGCTTCCAGTAAAACCTAAACAACTCAATATAATGGGAATGGGTTCAATCCCCCCAACTTTCCTTTTCTTTATTATTTAATCTAAAATATCTTAAATGCTCCCTCTCTAATCCTCTTCTCCCTTCTCCCCAGGGCTCACAGGGTTCCGGCTGGTGAACGGCAGCACAGCGTGCTCAGGGAGGGTGGAAATCCAGGTTCTTGGTGCCTGGGGAACCCTCTGTGACTCACACTTGGATTTACCAGACGCCAACGTGCTCTGTCGTCAGCTCGACTGCGGATTTGCTGTATCAAACCCAGGAGGAGGGTATTTTGGGAAGGGAACTGGCTCTGTCTGGACAGACACATTTCACTGCAAAGGGACTGAAACCCATTTGGGCCATTGCCCTGTTACTGCCCTGGGGGCCTCTCAGTGCTCACACAACAATGATGCCGGTGTGATTTGCTCAGGTAAGTGCAAGAGAGATGCTGGATTAAGGACACCTGCCCCTCAGTGTATGGTGCTGCCCAAGAGCAGGGGAACCTCAGGACACAGCAAGGGGAGGGGGAGCTAGATCCTAAAGCACAGAAAATAACAGTAAATGTATTAAAGATAACATTTAAGTCAATAATATCATCAGAAAAGAACAGTTGTGACTGGGGAAAGCCCTGGATTCTCCAGTAAAAACATCAGCAACCCTGTCCTGACACAGGGCAGCGGAGCAGGGGCAGCACTTTGTCCTTCGGGTTACATCAATGTCACCGATTCATTGTCCCCAGCCTTCTCCGATAGTAATTAGAGGGGGAGCTGGTAGTGACTCCCAATATGGAGCTTGCTTCACACTTTCTATGATAAAATATTCTCGGCACCTTCTTGAGAAGCTGTCGCACCTTCCTTGGTGGCTGGAGCCTTTGCAATTTGGGAAGGGGTCAGTGCTGGGGCCAGGGAGGTGCCTTCTCCTCCTGCAGTGAGATTCCTTCCAGGTTTGGCTGAATTATAAACTGCTGAAAATCAGCATTTCCTTTCTCTCATGTGAGTTCCTGGGGGTATTTTTGGTAGCCCACCACAGAGAAAGTAGTGCTTTCACTCACTTAGTTTTTTTTTACTTTTTTCACACCTTTCCAATTGAAAAAACTCCAAAGATTTTTTCCCCTGCTTTCTTACTTTCTTACACATTTTTACCTTTTTCTAACTTTTTACAGTGGAAGAAAAGATGAGCAGGGGATTGGACTAGATGACCTCCTCAGGTCTCTTCCAGTCCTAATATTCTGATTGTGTGAAAAAATAGAAAGGGGGAGGAAGTGGCAAACCTGTACATCCAAAACCTGGAATGGAAAATTGAATGTTTCATTTACCAAAAGTTGAAATGAATCAATATTTTAGTTAGAGTCCAAACAAAAATTGTCATTCCATTTCCACATCCCAGTATCTCAGATCTGTTTAAAAATTGAAATACTGCACTCAAAATACTTCACAGGAAAAATTTTCGGTTGTTGACCCTCTCTAATATTTAGCTTTTATAAAAATAAATAAACAGCATTATTTACTTCATTTAGTCACAGCCAAAGGCACAAGAATTAGAAAATACCAGAATTAAGGTTATCTATATCATGTTAATTCAGTCCCCCACCCTCCCTTCTGCATATACATTATGATACAGTCTAATTGCATCAACATATTCTATTATTCTCACCTCCCCCAGCTCCTGCCTCCTTCAGTGCACAGGGAAGATGGTGCTCAGGGGATGGAGGAGCTGTAGAATATTTCTTTTTATCCTCCTCATTCAACCTGTGACCCAGGGCCTTATTCACTCTACAGACCGTACAAACGCTGCACTGAATACAGAATTATTCATTTCTTCATTGTCTTTTCTATTGTGCTCGTTACAGTAGTGTGAGAATGCACCACAAACATTAATGAATTTGTCTTCATAACACCCCAGGAGAGAGCAGACTCTTATGAGGTCCATTTCAAAAGTGACTTAGGCACTTAGAAGCCCAAGAATAACATTTTCAAAAGGCCTAAGTGACTTAGAGACTTAAATCCTATTTTCTCTAGTAACATAGGAGCCCAAGAACCATATAGACTTCTCCCTCTTGCTGCCTAAGTCACTTCTGAAAATGGCACTTAAGCTCCTACATCATTTAGCTGCTTTTGAAAATTGTACTTACAACGATTAAAGCCAAAATTCCCAACTCACGACTTATTTGGGGTGATTGGGCAGCAACCTGAGACCCTCAGGGCCTGATTCTCCAGAGTACTCACCATTTCTGCAGAGTTTTATGTGTTCAGAGTACTCTCCAGACATTAATAAAGCCTCACCAAACTCCAGGGAAGTAGGTGGGGAAGTATTATTATTAGCTCCTGTGACAGGTTGGATCACAGAAACCCCTTGGGGGCTGCCACCTGATGTGCCAAGACTACTTCTGCCCCTGGTTTCCCTGCCAGCGTAGGACTCCAGCACCCTGTCTAGCTGAGCCAGACATGCCAGTCTGCTCCAGCACAGACCCAGCGTCTGAAGCACGTGCCCCAAAGCTGCAGACTTAACTGAAAGCAATTAAGAACTGTTCCCGTCTTTAACACTCTGATGCCCAACTCCCAATGGGGTCCAAACCACAAATAAATCCGTTTTACCTTGTATAAAGCTTATACAGGGCAAACTCATAAATTGTCCGCCCCCTATAACACTCGGAGAGAGATATGCACAGCTGTTTACCGCCCCCCCCCCCCGTATTAATACATACTCTGGGTTAATTCATAAGTAAAATGTGATTTTATTAAATACAGAAAGTAGGATTTAAGTGGTTCCAAGTAGTATCAGACAGAACAGAGTGAATTACCAAGTAAAATACAATAAAACACGCAAATCTAAGCCGAATCCAGATAAAATCTCACCCTCAGAGATGTTTCAATAAGTTTCTTTCACAGACTGGATGCTTACCTAGTCTGGGCACAATCTTTTCCCTGGTACATCCCTTGTTCCAGCTCAGGTGGTAGCTAGGGGATTTCTCATGGTGACTGCCCAGTTTGTTCTGTTCCACTCACTTATATATCTTTTGCAGAAGGTGGGAATCCTTTGTCCCTCTCTGGGTTCCCACCCCTCCTTTTCAATGGAAAAGCAACAGGTTAAAGATGGATTCGAGTTCAGGTGCCAAGATCACACGTCACTGTAAGACTTCATTACCCACTTGCCAGTATACAGGAAGATTTAGAAGTAAAACAGAGCCATCTACAGTGGATTGTCCTTGTTAATGGGAGCCATTAAAATTCCAAACCACCATGAATGACCTACACTGTGCATAACTACAATAGGACCTCAGAATTATATTTCAAATTTCTAGTTTCAGATACACGAGTGATACATTTATACAAATAGGATGACCACACTCAGTAGATTATAAGCTTTGTAATGATACCGTACAAAAAACCTTTTGCATGAAGCATATTTCAGTTACATTATATTCACACTCATGAGCATACATTCATAAAATCCTACAGAGTGCAATGTCACAGCTCCATTTTACAGACGGTGAAATGGAGAGAGAAAAGCCAAGTGACTTGCCCAAGGCAGTGAGTCAGCAGCGGAGACAGGATAAAACTCAGTGTTTTGACTTGCAGCCCTGTGCTCGTTCCACCCGACCTCGCTGCCTGACTGCAGAAGAGTGGAGCAGCCACATCTTGTCTTGAGCCTAGCGGCAGTTGTGAATACTCAGTACTTCTGCAAATCAGACCCCATAAAAACTGGCTTCCGAGACCTGCTCAGCATCACCTGTGAAGTCTGCAGCAGAGGCAGGAACAGAACTGAGCTCTACTAAATGACGGTCACTGCTCTTAACAAGAGCATCCTAGTTCTTCCTGCACTCCCCTGCTCGTTCTCCACAGGCCTTCCAGTTTCTAAAGTGAATGAGGCAGGGGTCATACAAGCAACAGCCTAATGCTGCACAACCCCGATTTATCCATCCTGGGCACTGAAAGTGGCCAGGGCCCTGCGGGAAAATAATTCACTAGAAAATTAATTTTAGTGGCCAGCCAATCTGGTTCCCTTGTGCCTAAATGGAGCCCGTCTTATGGGTCTATAGATCCACAGAGTTTTAAGACCCAAAAAGGCCATTGTGATCATCTGCTTCTCCCCTCACCACAGGGACCCCTCCTGCTTAATGAAGTTTCAGCTCCCCTCTCTGCCCCATCTTCAGATCCATGAACAGAGTCTCCATAGGGCTCCTTGCCTGACTGGAACTGGGATCTTTAAAGAGAAACCTACTGCAGAAGCCCTGGATTTCAACCTTCTTCCTAATAAAGGACACATAGCTTCCAGGACTGTCTGCCACAGAGCCCAGGGTCACTGGTGCCGTTACACACCATGACTAAGCCTGTAGGGTGCTGCCCAGCACTCTCAACAGACGTCTACTCTCCTCTTTACAGCTGATACCTTTGTACCTTGGGGGCAATTCACCTTGCAGTTCTCCTGCTTCTCACAGAGGCTGCTACCAGCATTCCTAACTGAATTCCCTCCAGCCCTGCCTTGCCTCTCCTAACTAGCTACCCAGCCCAGACCCTGGTTCTCGGAAGGAACTCCTCAGCACATGAAGATGCTGATTTCTCCCTACAATTGCTGGAAGAAGAATGCCTTCTAAGGAAGAACACCTGGTCCCTTCCATACGAGCTCCGTCTGCCATGATCCCATCCAGCCTTCCTGAGGGGCTGTGGTACCCAGTTATATCCATGAGCCTCCTCAGAAAGCCCCAGATCTACTCTCTACCCTCACACTACACTAGCGGCATACCTAGGACAGGAAACTTGGGTGGGCCCCAGCTTTTGGGGGTGGGCAGTGACGGGAGGAGCAGAGGGAGGGGTGCAGGAGGAATCCGGTGCCCTGGGAAGGGGACAGGAGGGAGGGGGGTTCTCCTCCCTCCACCCCTTCCAGCCAGCCCTTACGGCTTGGCAGGCACCCAAAGCTGAGGCTGCCCGGGGCACACAGGCTGCGGGGCATGCCTAGGGTAACCAGATAGGAAATGTGAAAAATTGGACAGGTGGTGGGAAGTAATAGGCACCTATATGAGAAAAAGCCCCAAATACCAGGACTGTCCCTAGAAAATCAACACATCTGGTCACCTAGGCGTGCCTTTTCTGCAAAGGGGGGTCCCACTAGGGCTCGAGCTCTACTCACCCTTCCAGACCCTGGCTCAGTGTCCGTCAGCCCAGCCACGTCCCTTTCCTGCTGGTGCTGGGAGCTGCTGCCCCGGTCCCCAGCCCCAGCACTAGCCCCACCCAGACCTGCCCTCATGAGGCACACCCCCCGCAGGGCTAGTGCTGGGGTCAGAGACCAGGGAAGCAGTGCACGGCACCAACAGGAGAAAGATGCGGCCAGGCTGATGGACACCGAGCTGGTGGTGGGAGTCCCAGCCTGTAGATTCGGGGAGCTCCGGCCCTGATTTGGGTGGGTCTGGATACTAACCGGGTGGACCACGGCCCACCCGTGGCTACCCCTGCACTACATTAGCTGCATGCAGGCATTCTCCTGGTCCAGTCTTTGGGCGAACTCCTGGCTCCATTGAAGTCAAAGGAGGTTTTACTATTGACTTCAATGGGGCCAGGATTTCACTCTTAGCTTTGAAATGTTATTTGGCTACCAAGATCCTTGAGCTGGTTGGATCCAGTGCACACACACTGCACCCGTCAGGTTGCCATACTAGTACATACTGTATCTGACACAACCAGTGGGTGTGCCCTACACTGACTCTGCTGTTGTCTTTTAACATTGTCAGTCTCCCCTGGCTGCACCTGGGTCTGAACTCGGTGAGTAATTCCTAGTTTACCACCTTGCTGTAGGACTCTCTGATTCTGGGACACACACAAATACCGAGATTCACATCCCAAGGGAGTCACAATATTCATGAAGAGAGCATGTCTCCTTCTCTGACCCACACACAACGTACTTAGTGTGGTGTGAATTGATCAGCTGGAATCTCACGTTGGACTCAGAGATGACACCACACTTCAGGGGACAGCTCCAGTCAGAACCACCAGTGTCAGGAACTATCTAACACTAGGAGCTGCTGCACTGGATCCACGTGAACCAAGAAAGTTGCTACTGAACAGATATCAGAGGGCACTAAGGGAATTTACCAAAAATAACCTGTTCCTGGCCACCATGAACACTGCTTTTCCATTGGCCAAACTCGCTCAAGGCAAACTTGCCTAAATCATTCATAACCCACCCACTCAGTGCTTGTGCAGACACCGTTCACTGGCTTCCAGGCATTTAAGTCTGGATAAAGTGACTACAGACCTCAGCAGCCATTCCACCACCACACACAGAGACTATTTTCCCAATCAGTAATCTGCAGGAATTCCCTCGCTCACTCATTTACAGGGTCTGCTAGCAAGCCCTTCTGTCCAGCTCACAGTGCACCTTATAGCACCTTCTACTTATGGATTCAAAAGAATAAGTGTCTTCTGACAGAGGTTGTTCCCTTTAACTCTGTGACACACTCTGATCACTGGCTTCTGCCTTCTTATTGAGAAACAGTCCATAATTTCATGCACACTCTGTATTATTTCTAGTGTATAACAGGGTGTGTTCTTCATTGTGTTTCCCATCTCTCCTGAGCCCAGGTCACTCTGAATCACTCAGACTGCTGAATGGAGAGAGCCGGTGCGATGGTAGAGTGGAGATTTCCCTCCGTGGTGTGTGGGGCAGAGTGCTGGATGACCAGTGGGACATGAACGATGCCAGTGTGGTGTGCAGGGAGCTCCAGTGCGGAGTCGCTGAAAAAGCTTATACCCCCCTTAAGTCTGAGCAAGGAACGGGTGCTGTGGGGCTGAGAAGGGTCCATTGTGCAGGAAATGAGACTCGTCTGACTCTCTGTGACAACTCCACATCTGAGACAGCCCAGACAAGAATTGCTGAGGACATCGGTGTCATTTGCTCAGGTGATTCATTTCCAAATCTCACAAACATTTTCTGTTTAGTTCGAAAATACATATTAACAGCTGTGATCTATCCCTGCAGGGAGCCGGCGGATCAGACTGGTGAATGGGACAGGTCGCTGTGCCGGGAGAGTGGAGATTTATTACAATGGCCGCTGGGGGACGGTCTGTGATGATTCCTGGGATCTGTCAGACTCCGACGTCGTTTGCAAACAACTGGGATGTGGACGTGCCATCAAAGCAACTGTCTCTGCTCATTATGGGCAAGGATCCGGGCAGATCTGGCTGGATGATGTGAACTGCGCTGGGAACGAATCCAGTCTCTGGGTGTGTCCTTCCAGGGGCTGGGGCCAACACAACTGCAGACACGAAGAGGACGCGGGAGTTCTCTGCTCAGGTCTGTTCTGGGAATGCTCTCGTGAGCTGTGTTACCGGGCAATGTAATGGAGGGGGCAGATGTTTAAGGAGGTTGCTGAGAATGACACTCTCCCTGACTGTCTCTGCCTCCCTTTCCTTTGTGTAACTACCTACCAGGGTCACCATTAGAAAGTCCTCAGCTCTCACCCAGCAGTACTGGAGATATTGCAAGATTTCCCTAATGTTAGAATGCTGCATCTCAGGTATCTGAAGGAGATTGTATCACAGAAAGCAATGACTGAAAAGGATGTAGGATCCTAGTGGAGAAATAACAGAACATGACTCCCAGTGCCGTGTATGGCAAAACGGGGCTAATGCAAACCTTGGATGTATAAACAGGGGAGTAGTGAGGAGCGGTGAGGACTAGATTTTACTGTTGTATATGGCACTGGTGAGACAAATGCTGGAATACTGTGTCCAGTTCTGATGTCCACAAAAATTCGAGATGGAGCAGAGAAGTGCCACAAAAGTGATCTGAGGGCTTGAAGAAAAGCTTTACGGTGAGAGATTTAAGATGCTGAATCTGTTTAGCTTATCAAAATGATCAAGAGGCAACTTGATTACAGGGCATAAGTCCTGTCACAAGGAAAACATACCACTTACTAAAGAAAAGGAGTACTTGTGGCACCTTAGAGACTAACCAATTTATTTGAGCATGAGCTTTCGTGAGCTACAGCTCACTTCACCGATGAAGTGAGCTGTAGCTCACGAAAGCTCATGCTCAAATAAATTGGTTAGTCTCTAAGGTGCCACAAGTACTCCTTTTCTTTTTGCGAATACAGACTAACACGGCTGTTACTCTGAAACACTTTCTAAAGGGCTCTTTAATCTAATGCAGAAAGGCAGAACAAGAGTCGATGGCTGGAAGCTGAAACCAGACAAATTCACCTCAGAAATAAGGCCCGGGTTTTTAACAGGGTGGGTGATGAACCATCGCTACAAACTACCAGGGAATGGTGCATTCTGCATCTCTTGAAGTCTTCCTGTCTAGACTGGATGCCTTTCTGGAAGCTATGCTTACATCAAACTCAAGTTATTAGGCTCTATGAAGCTGTTTTACAGACGGTCAAATTATTTGATCTCATGATCCCTGTCACACTTTGTGAAGTGGCTCACGGCACTGAGTGCCCACCTCAGGGCAGATGGTGAGAAACAGGGCAGTGCTCCAAACTGCTGGTGTGTTCTATAAGTAGATTTCACCAAGCCAGGAACAGATGTGAACTCCTGGACCAATGTTCCCTCTACTTTTTAAATCCATGTGTGGAATGAATTTTTTTCTGTGCACCAGCCTAGAGGTGATGTGTGGTGGGGTTGGGGCTGAGGGGTTCAGAATGTGGGAGGCGGCTCAGGGCTGGGGCAGAGGGTGGCGGTGCACAGGGTGAGGGCTCTGGCTGGAAGTGCGGGCTGTGGGGTGGGGCTGGGGATGAGGGGTTTGGGGTTGTGAGGGGGCTCAGGGCTGGGGCAGAGGGTTGGAGTGTGGGGGCTGAGGGCTCTGGCTAGGGGTGAGGGCTCTGGGGTGGCCCTGGGGATGAGGGGCTTAGGGTGCAGGAGGGGGCTCAGGGCTGGGGCAGAGAGTTGGAGTATGGGGGGGAGTGAGGGCTCCACTGGGGACGAGGCTATGGGGTGGGGACATGGATGAAGGGTTTGGGGTGCAGGCTGCCCTGGGGCTGCAGTCGGGAGCAAGAACTCCCCCCAGCCCTCTCCTGCTGCAGCAGCCTGAGGCCAGGGGAGAGGCGCCTCTTTCCCTCCTGCAGCAGCTCCAGGGGACAGGCGCCTCTCCAGTCCAGGCCCCGGTGGCTGTGTGCCCTTGATAGCCTGCGGTGCGGACACATGGCTGTGCAGCTGAGAGGAAACTTAGCCCTGGATCACTAAATCTATCTCACCATGACAGTCACAGACAATCCCCATAGACTCTCCAATCTGTCTTGTCACCCAGATGAACTGGGCTTAGTGATAATTGGTCACTTACACCAAAAATCACACCACATTCAGGTTTCTTTCAATCCCAAGAGACCAGTCACCTACTCAGATCAGTTGGTACCTTAGATCTTACACCAGAGACGATGCCTGTCGCCAATCCTGTAATAAACTATAGACAGGTTTATTCACTGGGAAAAAGAACTAAAATGGCTATTTACAAGGTTAAAGCAAGCAATCACCTACACACAAATGAGACACCATTTACACCAGAGTAGTGACAGAGTTGTAGTGATCTGTCAATTCCAAATGTCCTTCAGCGCTGACCCAGGGGTAACCCCGTGGGATCTCCGACTTCAGTTTGGTGTCTCTAGCCCTGTCACAGTTCAAAAAACCAAAAGGATGAAAAATTGTCACATTGACTATTTTTATTTCCCTCTTCCAGCTTTCAAAGTGATGGGACCAGGCCATCTGCAGGTACTGCTCCCTGGGGGGAATAAGGCCATTAACCAATCCTTTATATTGTGATGATCCTTGATGGTCCTTCTGATTTTGATAGTCTTTGGGGATGGAGAGGGGGGATGATTCCTGTGCCTGAGTTCACAAGTTCAGAGCCAACATTTTCAGTTATAAAGCAACATTTACATTTTTTTTTGTAGCATGGACCACTGAGATTACAACTGAGATTAATGCCTGCAGCAACTAACCACCATTTCATAGAGTCTAAGCACAAAATACATTCTTATAAGACTAATACCTGTTTTGAGCAAAACTAACAAATAAGTGACCTGGCCTTTTCTCCAGCTACGAGATTGTCAGTTCTCAGCTAATGCTATGAGATTGTCCATTCTCAGCTAATGCCTGCAGCCTGGGCAAGAGCTGGCATCTGGCCTGCCACTATCTCAATACTCTCTGGCCTCAATCGATTACAATCTGTATGTAGCTGCTGGTAAATGATGGCCTTCCGGAGATACCCACTGTATTTCTAGGGGGCCTGTGGTGTCGAAAAGAGTCTCTGATTCTTTGAGTGCTTCTGAGACTTGCTCCTGCAGAATGATGCACAGGATTGTTAGGAATTGCTGGGATTTCACTCTTCACACCCCATTTCATTTGAGAATCAGATGATTTAAATTCCCCTTTTGTGAATTTCCTTCTAGAGTTCACAGATCTGAGGCTGGTGAGCGACAGTAACTGTGCTGGGCGGCTGGAGGTTTTCTACAATGGGACGTGGGGCAGTGTTTGCTCCAATCAGATGTCTGGAGTCACCCCAGCAATTGTCTGCAAACAGTTGAACTGTGGAGACGGAGGGCAGATTGCAAGAGACTTTGAATATGGACCAGGTTCTGGTCCCACGTGGCTGGACCACGTTGCATGCAGTGAGCAGCACAGCTCCCTCTGGCAGTGCCCGTCAGAGCTGTGGGATCCAAAGTCATGTGATAACCGAGCAGAAGAGACCCATATTTCTTGCACTGGTAATTCTGAAACTACCTGCATGCGCGCGTGCAAACACAATTGTACGCGATGTGTTTAATTAATTGAAGGGTTATGATAGATCTTTTGTTTGTGTTCACATCTCAGTGGAGGTAGATTTAAATTCTCAACACAAGATACAAACATATTTTCACAGTCTTTTATAGGAATAACCATTTGTCTGATTAACAACAAACATGGAATTTAATCAATTAATTTTAAAAGAGACCGGTGTTAGACACTGCGATAAAGTAGTCTGAAAGCCGAGAAAAGCCTCTCCCTAGAGACCGTCATGAGGCAGCTCTGTGGTTATTAATCCTTTTGGGATGAACAATCAGAGATGGGCCCAGGTTGTGCAGTTTGGGTCAGAACTGGAATCCCCCACAACTCTGGGTGCATGTCGGCCTGTGTGTCTGAGTAACAGCTGAATAGCAAATTAATTAGGTATTGAATGACCCAGAGTTCACATTTCAGTTCAGACAGTGCTGAAATTAGGGGGTTAAAATACAGATAAATTCTCCTCCCACATCACACACACAACGCAGTGCATTGACCTCGGCACTTTCTCTCCACTGGAAAAAAAACAAAATCAACTCAGACCCTGTTTGCCAAATGCCCGAACTCTCCCAGCTGCACAGGTATCTTGCTTCTCTCTGTCTCCCTCTTGGTCCCTAAGTTGTCCCAGTAACATGTGAGGTTTCTGCATTTCTAGACCAGGACAAGTTACGTGTCGTGGGAGGAGAGGACAGATGCTCGGGGAGAGTGGAGGGTTGGTACCGTGGCTTCTGGGGAACAGTTTGTGATGGCGGATGCTAATGTTTTGTGTAAACAACTGGGCTGTGGCTCTGCTGTACCAGTCCCAGGCGAGGCTGCATTCGGCGAGGGGACTGGTCCCATCTGGGTGGAGACGTTGAATTGCAGAGGGACAGACTCATCTCTCTGGGACTGTCCTGCCAGGCCCTGGGGTGAGAGCAACTGTGGTCATAAGGACAGGTTTCAGAGTAGCAGCCATGTTAGTCTGTATTCGCAAAAAGAAAAGGAGTACTGGGACCCTGTGGAAAAGCCCCGGTATTTAGCTCCCTTGCTGGGTCCCAAGGCCGGATGGGTGGGGAGGTGGACAGTCTCCCACTCCTGACCCCAACATATATGTCTGTGTGGAGTTTCCTGCGGTCAGGCCCCTGGGACCCCCAGTGGAAGCGGAAGGTGATGGTCAATGGGGAGACATTACTGGGGTGGCGAGACCCTGGGACAGAGACAACTGTTGTCAGGTCCCTGGTGGGGCAGCCTCAGAAGCTGAGGGTCTGTGTGAGCTGGATGAGGGTCCCAGGGAAGAAGCCCCTCGCCCTGCCTATGGCCCAGATCCCTGTGCAGACCCAGGAGGGGTGGAGCTGGCTGGTCGTTGGGGTTCTCCAGGATACCAGCTGTGAGAGCCACAAGTACTCCTTTTCTTTTTGTGGTCATAAGGAAGATGCTGCCGTGAATTGCTCAGGTGAGTGACAGGAGATGTTTCTGCTACATGCTGTAATTTTCAGGGAGGAGAATGGATCACCCCTGCCCCCCGCCTTTTGTCCCACACCAGGCCCTCCCATCTCCTGTGTGCTGGAGCATCCTGGATGTTGTGTGTTGGATCCTTTCTCATGTCAGATTGGCTCAGACATCAGCCCACAAGCACCCTGCATCCATCACAGGCCCCACTGTGCTGGTTTGTTACTAAAGTCCTCATTGCTGCACAGAGCACAAGGAATGTGGGCCCTAAATCACTAACAAACAGGCCCTGTGCTGCTGTGAAGGAGTCTGTGATGGTGACAGCTGCACAGTGCCCCCAGGGACTTTCAGAGTGAGGTTCCCCCAGGGAACAAACACGTCACCTCCCCCTTGCTCCAGACTCCAACTCTCCTCCCTTTCCCTTTGCAGGTCTGACAGAGAGGACAGATTCTCCGAGTACCCCAGGTAAAGCATCCCCCTCCTCCCATCAAGGGTTAAATTTCCCTGGGGCTGGGTCACAGAGGAGGAGCTGCAAGCTGCAGCCTGAGGGAAGGAGCTCCTTTCCATGGCCTGTGACATCTGAGGGCGAATAACACCTGGGTGGGAGCTGCAGGCCCTGCTGAGCAGGAGGATTCCTGTCTGTTGGCTCCAGCTGACAGGGCAGGGCCAATGATTTAAAGAGCAGCCTGTGAGCTGCCCCCATGGTGCACAGACTGTGTCCCAGCCCATTACCCTGCTGTCCTGGGCTGTGCAATGAGTGACTGGGGAGCTCCCTGGGGCCCCCCTGACTCTCACAGGATAATCTCTCCCTGTTGCATGTTCATTTCCATCCAGCTCCCCCGCGCCGCCCTCCGACCGACAGTGGGAGAGTCACGGTGCCCGTGGTCGTCTGCATTATCCTGGGGGTCCTGCTCTGCTTGGTCTTAATCATCCTGGGGGCGCAGGTGCGAAGTGCCAGGGCACAGCTCAGAGGTGGGTCCTGACTGTGTCACTGTGTGAAATGCCTCTGCAATAGCAGGGGGGCTGCAATGTGTCAGGGTGAGGGACGATACCAGGCTGGGTGAGGTGGCCGAGGGTGCCTAACTCTTCTCTCATTTATTATTTCGTTAACTGTCTGGCAGTGGAACTCCCTAGCCATCAGATCTGGAGATGATACTAGCTAGGAAGGGTCACAGTTTCAGGGAAGCTGCACCTGTATCCCCCCACCTTCCGGTGATCCATTCCAGGAGTGCCCAGTCAGGCCTCGGGCCTCCAGACCTCACCTGTCTCACCTCCTACTGACCAGGAGGCTTTAAGGCTGCACAGCCCCCTGCCTTCCACTGTGATACCCCCAGCAAACCAGTCTGCTTACAGGCCAGCCCCATGCTGTGCGTTCTCCCCACGGCCTGTGAGCAGTGTATTGCCAGCAGTCCCAAGTCACCACCCAGCTCTCTCTCAGCAGACTGCACCTTGTTAGTAGGATAAAAGCCTCGCAGAGAAAACATAAAAAGAAAAGGAGTACTTGTGGCACCTTAGAGACTAACAAATTTATTTGAGCATAAGCTTTCTTGGGCTACAGCTCACTTCATCAGATACATGCAGTTGAAAATACAGTGAGGAGATTTTATATACACAGAGAACATGAAACAATGGGTGTTACCATACAGCACTGTAACAAGAGTGATCAGGTAAGGTGAGCTATTACCAGCAGGAGAGTGGGGGCTGGGGAACCTTTTGTCGTGATAATCAAGGTGGGCCAGGGGAAGCTTTTGTAGTGATAATCAAGGTGGGCCATTTCCACTAACTGCTTGATTATCACTACAAAAGGTCCCGTCCCCCATCCCCGTCGTCCGCCCCCCCGCCCCCCCCCCCCTGCTGGTAATAGCTCACCTTACCTGATCACTCTCTTTACAGTGTGTTTACCTTTCTGGAGTTGTTTTCAATCTCAGTGATCTATCTTAATCACCCTTCACCTCCCCCTGTCCCTGGCCCCCGAGACTGTTTTTCCTTCCCGGAGGAGCTGTGGAAATCCTCCCAGGTGCAGTAGAACACAATCGTACACAAACCATTCACAAATTTACTAGAGTGGTTCCCAAAGATCCTGCGTGGGGCTGCAATATCTGTCACAGGGAAGGATTCTGAATATCAGTGTGGTGAGACATCATGGAATGGGACCAAGAGAAATTGGACATATTGTCAGGGGGAAAAAAGGTGTATAAAAATCGAGTTGTGGTAAATAGTTGCGAAGAGAGAGATCCAGTAGAAAGGACAATCTTAGGAAGGAGAAATGCTGGAAAGGAGTATTATACTATGTTGTACTCATAGGTGGCATTTAGAGGATTTTATATCTATAAAACACAGAACAACATTAGCTGCCAGCTGCTTGGAAAGAGGGAAGGGAATGAGATTGCCATCAACATACACGTAACATTGACAAATTTGCTGCAAGACAGTGATTCAAATCAGATCTCATGCTCCAGGGCTTCAGCCAGTCGCCCACAGGGGTCAGGAAGGAATTTGGGGAAGCCCCTATATTTGTTTTTTGTCTTGTTTTGTTTTGTTTCTTGCCCTCCTCTGAAGCATGAGACATTAGCTACAGAGAGATATGTGACACAGGATGGGCTGAACCATCGCTCTGAGGTGGTATAGAGAAACCTCTTTCTAAGATGTCTGGCTGGTGTGTCTTTTCCACATGCTCAGGGTCAAACCAATTGCCACAGATCAGACTTTCAAAAAGGGACCTTGGGAGATTTTTATCTTCCTCTAAAGCATGGAGCCTGCCAGGATTATCTAGGCATCTCTCATCTCGTCAGTTCCCTGCCATTGTAGGGACCTTGGGCATCGGTAGTACCTTAGTCCCCAGGGTTGTCCCTATGGGGGTGCAGGGCCTGGGGCGGAAGTGACAAATCTGTCACTTTCGGGACCAACCCGTCAATTCCGGGACCGACTGCCCCAGCCAATCAGTCTGCCCTTGGGGGCCTCCAAAGCATGGGGTCTGGAGACGTTGCCCCGATTCGCTGTACCCAAGGGATGGCTCTGTTAGTCCCTCGTGTTTTCTACCTGTGGCACACAAGAGTTTATTCCCCTAAAGAAAGAAATGCTTTAGTCTAAGTGCATCTTTGGGCTCAAACCTAGGGGTATCTGGGTGAATTGCAGTGGCCTGTGTTATACAAGAGGTCAGACTAGATGTTCTAACGGTCCTGTCTGGCCTTAAAGTCGATGAAAAAAAAAAGGTTATCACCATTTTGCAGATGAGTGTAAACACCAGCATGGGGGAATAATTATTTAAGCTGCTCCAAAGGGGAATAATCAGGAATAATGGGATGAGATTGAAAAGGGAACAGTTAAGATGAATGTGAGGAAGCTTTCTGACAGTGGTCTAGCCCTGGGAACCATCGTCAAAGGGATGCTGTGGAGAGGGACATTGTCCCTGTCACCTGGCTTATTTAAATCTAGCCTGGACACAGCAGTGGGAATGTGCTGTAGGGTTCAGGCTGACACTGGGCTCAGGGGAGAGGGGCTGAATGAGCTAACAGTGTTTCCCATTTCTGGTTTCTCTGACCCTGTGCAAACCCTGCCCTTTGTTTTCAGGCTCCAGAAGACCCTTGGATCCCTTCCCTGAGGCCGTGTACGAGGAGATTGATTATAACCTGATGAGAGAGAAGCAGGAGATGTTCAGTCGCTCAGGTCTGTGGGTCTCACTCTTAACAGGCAGCAGCTATCTAATGCCCTGTCCATCTGAGGCCCTGACCCAGAGTTAAATCACTGCAGCGTCAGCCCTGTGAGCTTGTCGCTGGAGCTGGGCACAAGTCTCCATTGCAAAATGTTTTGGTGAAAAATGCAGATTCAGAGACAGCGAAACATTTCACAAATTCCTGTCAATTTCACCCAATTGTTCCAAATACACACAGAACGATTCATTTCAATTCAACACTTTCTAAAGAAAACATTTTGGGTTTTTTTCAATTTGATGTTACTTTTCCATCAGACATTTCCTTTAATTTTATCTATCTATCTATCTAAACCCCACATATCCAAAAGAACATCAGATGGTTTCATTCAACATAAAACCTTTTTTTTAACTTTTGCACTTGCCAAAGTTTTAAAAAAGTCATTTTTGGCTCAACCCAAAACATTTTTTATTGTATTATTATTATTGTTATTTTTACAATTGCCAAAGAATCAAAACATCTGTTTTTTGCCAGGCTCTAGCATCTGAGGTGAGACCAGCCGTTACTCATGTAGACTAACCTTGCCAGGAGTCCAGTTTTTAACCAGAATCCCCAGTCAAAAAGTGACCCTGGCGGCTCCAGTCAGCATTGCTGTCTGGGCCGTTAAAAGTCTAGTCGGTGGCACAGCGGGGCTAAGGCAGGCTCCCTGTCAAGGTTCCTTCCCCACTCTGAACTCTAGGGTACAGATGTGGGGACCTGCACGAAAACCTCCTAAGCTTACTTTTACCAGCTTAGGTTAAAACTTCCCCAAGGTACAAATTAATTTTTCCCTTTGCCCTTGGAATTTCCACTGCCACCACCAAACTTTAAATGGGTTTACTGGGAAATGTAGTTTGGACACGTCTTTCCCCCCAGAATCCTCCCAGCCCTTGCACCCCACTTCCTGGGGAAGGTTGGGTAAAAATCCTCACCAATTTGCATAGGTGACCACAGACCCAAACCCTTGGATCTGAGAACAATGAAAAAGCATTCAGTTTTCTTACAAGAAGACTTTTAATAGAAGTAAAGGAATCACCTCTGTAAAATCAGGATGGTAGACACCTTACAGGGTAATTAGATTCAAAACATAGAGAATCCCTCTAGGCAAAACCAAGTTACAAAAAAGACACACAGACAGGGATAGTCATTCTATTCAGCAGAGTTCTTTTCTCAGCCATTTAAAGAAATCATAATCTAACACATACCTAACTAGATTACTCACTAAAAGTTCTAAGACTCCATTCCTGTTCTGTCCCTGGCAAAAGCAGCATACAGACAGACCCAGACCCTTTGTTTCTCTCCCTCCTCCCAGCTTTTGAAAGTATCTTGTCTCCTCATGGGTCATTTTGGTCAGGTGCCAGCGAGGTTACCTTTAGCTTCTTAACCCTTTACAGGTGAGAGGATTTTTCCTCTGGCCAGGAGGGATTTTAAAGGGGTTTACCCTTCCCTTTATATTTATGACACTCCCTATCTGCCCTGGCTCCATGCAGCTCCCAGAAGCGTCTGGCATGTCCCTGCGGCCCCGAGGCACAGGGGCGCCCATGGAAGCTCCGCACGCTGCCCCTGCCTCAAGTGCCAGCTCCATTGCTCCCATTGGCTGAGAACCAGCCGGATCCCACACCCCGAATCCCCTGTTCCAGTTCGGAACCCCCCTCCCACACTCTCACTCCCTCCCCGACCCCGCACCCTCCACCCGCACCCCAACTCCCTGTCCAGGCTCTGAGCCGCCTCCCGCACCCAAACTCCCTCCTGGAGCCTGCACCCTGCACCCCCCCCTGAACCTCAACCCCCTGCCCCAGCCCTGATCATCCTCCTGCATCCCAAACCCCTCATCCCTGGCCCCACCCCAGAGCCCACACCCCCAGCCAGAGCGTGAACCCCCTCCCACAACCCACCCCCCTGCTCCAGCACTGAGCCCAATCCTGCACTCCAAACCCCTTGGCCCCACCCCAAGCCCACACTCCCAGCTGGAGCCCTCACTACCTCCCATACCCCAACCCCCTCCCGCAGGTCAGAACCCCTTCCCACATCCGAACACCCACCCACATCCAAACTCCCTCCCAGAGCCCGCACCCTGATCCCCCTCCTGCACCCCAACCCCCTTTCCAAGCCCTGAGCCCCCCCACACCCAAAATCCGTCCCAGAGCCCACACCCCAAATCCCCTCCCACACCCCAACCCCTGCCCCAGCCCTGAGCCCTCTCCCAGAGGCCGAACCCTGCACCCCCCTGCACCCCAGCCCCTGCCCCAGCCCTGAGCCCCCTCCTGTACCTCAAACCTCTCACCCCCCACCCTACCCCAGAGCCCCTCCCACATCCTGAAATCCTCATTTCTGACCCCACCCCAAAGCCCACACCCCCAGCTGGAGCCCTCACCCCCTCCCGCACCCCGACCCCCTGCCCCAGCCCAGTGAAAGTGAGTTGAAGGTGGGGAAGAGTGAACGAGAGAAGGAGTGGGGCTTGAGTGAGTGGGGGGCAGGGCCTCAGAAAAGGGGAAGACCGGGGCAGGGCTGGAAAGGGGCGGAAGAAAGGTGTTTTGTTTTGGCTTCCTTCCTACCATGCTCTAGGAGCCGCAATTGTAGGGACAGTTAATGTCACCGTGCCCGTCCTGCAGTCTTGGAGTGTAACCAGTGACGGGTCAGGAAAGTGACTGTCTGAGGCCAGGCTAAACTATCATTTGAAAATTGCTTCAGAGCTTTGCGGCAGGGGATGTTCTGTGTCCCCCTCCCACCACAGCCACTGGTCTGCTGGGTGGGATCCTTCCTGACCCCAGAGCAGAGAGATCAGCCCAGGAGAGCCTCATGGCTTTGAGTCCCGGCCCTTTTATCCTTTGTGCCCTTTTGTCTCCATGTCTGATGGGAACATCCTGCCCCAGGGCTGTGCTGTGGTGGGGCTCTGGGAACATGCTCAGGGCATCTCCCAGCACCACTGCCAAGATAATGAGAATGAATCACAGACTCTGCTCTGGGCCTGTCTTGGCCTAATCTGGAAACACCATGGAGAGCTGATCAACTGATTCATGGGGGAGGTGGATATTTACCGTTAAGCAGGAGGAGTCCCCTCTGTGGCTGAGGTGGCCAGGACCATTGTGGAACTTCCCTGGACCAGCAGCCAGACATGTGGCCTTCGCTCACCCCAGGATATTTCAGGTCAGATTGTACAATCCCCTCAGTCACATTTACCCCAGAAACATGGAGATTTCTCTTGGGAACGCTGTGTCAGCCTCTCACCGCTCAGAATCACTGTGATTCAGCATCTTCTCTGGAAGGAGGAATAGACTGAGACTGGAAATCTCACTCCAGGCCCCGGATGTGTTCCCTGTCCCTCAGTTCTGCTGTTCTCACTGTGATAAATTTCTGGTTCTCGTCTCTCCAGGCTCCTATTCAGATGACTCAGTGACGAAGCTGCAGTATTACACTGGGGACAGCGAGGGGGAAAATGATCCTGGATCAGAACAAGGTAATGAGGAGGAGTAGACTTAGGCTGAGACACCCAAATCTGGGCAGAGAACAGAATTTATATGACGCTTGCTGCAGTCGCAGCCATTTCCCCCCCACGGTTCCCATTTTACACAGTCAGGTCTAATCCCATTGAACAGGATTTCTGTCAGAATCTCAGGATGGAAACATGTAACCATCTCCTGAGCACAGATCCCTCTGAGTGGCTCCCAGTGACCTCCCCAGGTGAGGAGCTGGAAAAGATGGGGTCTCTTCTTGGATGTCAGGCATCAGGGCCCAGCAGGGCTCATCTTACACCCATGGAAGAGAGGGGAAGATTGTCCTGTGTTGTTATTACAGATGGGCTCAAACAAACTCACTGATCAGAACCCACCAGAACTTTGTGGGAGGGGGGATTTGCTGATTCTGACCCAGCTTCGGATCTCAGTTTTGCAGCTGGCACTTGTCACTATATCAAGCTGAAGTAAAACCCTAGTTGTGAACTTACTGGCCTGGGCACATCTCCAATTATAAATGGAGCGGCATTTCTACCCCAGCTGCTCTCAAGGGAGTCCATGAATTTGGGCCCTTTGGGAGTTTAGCCTGTGGCTGGGGGAGGAGACACTGAGCAAATGAGCTAATTCCTGAGAAGCTGGAGCGCTGCCAAGCTGAGCCCTGGGCTGCCTGAGAGGCTAGTGGAGAGCAGGAGCTCACAAAGGATCAGGCCAGTCCCCTCCTAGCAGGAGATTTAATTCCCATGCATAAATGCTGACTTTTGGTTTTCCCGGTGGGTGCTTCCAAAGAGGCGTGTGTTGGGGGGCAGATGGTGGGAGGGAGCACTCAGCCAGTTTTTGGGGGAGGCTCTTTTCAGCATGTTTAGACACTTCTTTCATAGTCTAGTTATTGAATGTGTCTAGCATTGGTATCTTTACTATTTTAATAATGTTATGAACATTCAGTTGTTATGAACTACATAATTTCTTTAGCATGAATTACAGTATAGTAAAATCATTGCAATCACCTACAAGCTGTCTTCACTGACATCCCAATCTTATTTACATCTAGTTCCCTGGTATTGTCTTGATGCATGTTAAGGACAGCTACATTCTTAAGTTGCATCTGTCCCATTGAGGACTGAAAATAATTTTAAAGTCTTCTGAAGCTGGAGAATGAGTTCAGGATGACACAGGCACCGTGAGAAGGATTCTTATAAATTTGCAGTACTCTGGAAACATAGTGCTTCCAGAGTACTGCAAATGACTCCACAATCTCTTTCTTGAGGGGTAACAGCTAATTCAAGCACCATCATTTTGTACATATAGTTGGGATTATATTTTGCCATGTGCATGACTTTGCATTTAACATTGAATTTCATCTGCCATTCTGTTGCCAAGTCACCCAGTTTTGTAAGATACCTTTGTAACTCTTTGCCATCAGCTTTGGACTTAACTATCTTGAGTAATTTTGTATCATCTGCAAAGTTTGCCACCTCACTGTTTACCCCTTTTTGCAGATTATTGATGAATATGTTGAACAGCACTGGTCCCAGTACAGACCCCTGGGGGACACCACTATTTACTTCTCTCCATTTTGAAAATGGACCATTTATTCCTCCCCTTTGTTTCCTATCTTTTAACTGGAGTGCCTGGGAATGCTTTCAGGATCACCATCAAGCAGAGTGCCCCAGGGGTCAGTCCTAGGGCCGCTTTTGTTCAACATCTTTATTAATGATCTGGATGATGGGATTAATTGCATGCTCAGCAAGTTCGCAGATGAGACTAAACCCGGGGGAGAGGTAGATACACTGGAGGGTAGGGGTAGGGTCCAGAGTGACGTAGACAAATTGGAGGATTGGGCCCAAAAGAAATCTGATGAGATTCAACAAGGACAAGTGCAGAGTCCTGCACTTAGGAAGGAAGAATCCCATGCACCGCTACAGGCCAGGGACCGACTAGGTAAGCAGCAATTCTGCAGAAAAGGACCTGGGGATTACAGTGAATGAGAAGCTGGATATGTGTCAGCAGTGTGCCCTCGTTGCCAAGAAGGCCAATGGCATTTTAGGCTGCATTAATAGGAACATTGCCAGCAGATTGAAGGAAGTGATTGTTCCCCTCTATGTGGCACTGGTGAGGCCACACCTGGAGTATTGCATCCAGTTTTGGGCCCCCCCGCTACAGAAGGGATATGGACAAATTGGAGAGAGTCTAGTGATTAGGGGGCTGGGGCACATGATTTATGAGGAGAGGCTGAGGGAACTGGTCTTGTTCAGTCTGCAGAAGAGAAGAGTGAGGGGGGGATTTGATAGCAGCCTTCAACTAGCTGAAGGGGGGTTCCAAAGAGGATGTAGCTCGGCTGTTCTCAGTGGTGGTAGATGACAGAAGAAGAAGCAATGGTCTCAAGTTGCAGTGCGGGAGGTCTAGGTTGGATATTAGGAAACACTATTTCACAAGGAGGGTGGTGAAGCACTGGAATGGGTTACCTAGAGAGGTGGTGGAATCTCCATCCTTAGAGGTTTTTAAGGCCCGTCTTGACAAAGCCCTGGCTGGGATGATTTAGTTGGTGTTGGTCCTGCTCTGAGCAGGGGGTGGGACTAGATGACCTCCTGAGGTCTCTTCCAACCCTAATCTTCTATGATTCTATGATCTAATTATCCTTAATTAATTAAATTTGATTTAATGAGAAGCCTTTTGTTGTCTTCATCCCCCTGCCTCTGTTTATAATCAAACTCCCTGAGCCAAGGGCAGAACTCATCACTTTCCACGCTCAGGCTCGGGCTCCTGGGTGCTGAGCAGCCACTATTTTTTTCCCATGGGTGTTTGAGCCCCAGAGCACCCATGGAGTCAGCGCCTATGTGCAGAGAGGAGGTTCCCCCTCCCAGTGTAACACGAAAATTCAAACCTGTCTGCAGAGATCAGCTGGATTCACACAGGCCGGCTCTGGCCTGGCAGTGCCTGTGTTCCAACCTGTTATCTCAGCACAGGCCCAGATCCTGCTCCCATGGAAACACATGAAAGAGCTGCTGTTGGATTCTGCAGGGACAGGATTGGCCCCGAGTTATTTCTGGGACTCCTGTTTTACTGTAGTTCTCTGACTTGTGCCCTTCTCCCCATGGGCCCCTGCGACTTCCCCTCACACGTGCCATGACAAACAGCTCTAGTCAGAAGGGCCACCTACGCTGAAGAGACGCTGCTGGTGCCATGGGCTGAGTGTGGTGTTTGCTGTTCCAGAGGGAGTTTCCCCGGGGGGGTCTCAGTTGGATTACGATAATGTGGAGGAGCCTGCCTTGAACGACGTCCCCCAGACTCCAGACGGCCGAGGTGAGCAGTGAATCCACCTCTTGGAAGCAATGTCACCCTGATAAAAAACTAACTGTATTTTCCAGTAGGGACAATAGTGGTTTGTTAAGAAAACCAGGGAGTTCACCCACCAGTATTGTGTATTGCCGTAACGCTGGGGGCGCTGACCAGGGGCATTACAAGAGCTGTGTGGAGGCCCAGGGGTAGGGAAGCATGTGATGTCCTAGGTCATGACAGAGGCCCATTGCAGGGATGGAAGGAGCAGTTTGCTCAGCAGCTGTCCATGCTGTACTTGACTCAGGTCACTGCCTTGTGACCCTCACTGCCAGGAGCACTAGGGTTACTCACTATTTATAAAGACAACCCAAATCAGAGATCTCTACAGTGCAGCAATGTTCCCTGAAAGTCTTTCCTGGCATGCAGCTATTGCAGCTTATATACATCTGTGTCAGACACGCTGTGACAGGGGGTGGGTGGGACATGGAGATTTTAAACCCAAGGGCCCATGTCCCACCCTTATTAGCTGGCCCAGTGGTATCAGTAGGTTGGAGACTGATGGCAGTTTATGGGGTGAACTGTATCAGGAGAACACACTGAAAAGACATTATCTTAAAATGTCAAGTTTAGGAAGCCGGGAACAAATTCTGGGCAATTCCAAGTCATTTACATTTGTAATTATTATAATAGCATGCCTTGTGGAGCAATCCCTCTGGACTAGATCCCAGTCACCTCTTTCTATAACTCCCCCTCTGCCTCGTCATCTCGGAGCTCTAGGATCCACTCAACCAGCAATTGAAATGTATCCGATAACTGTGATACGTGAAATCCCCCAGTCTAAGGATTCCAGAGGGGGCTCCTCTTCCCATCCTGAGGGTGGAAGTGCTGAGAGATCCGCAGGGATCAGTGAGGCTGGTGCATCTGCAGCTTGTAGTTTATTTCTATCTTCACTGTGACTATTCTCTTAATTACTTCACATCTTCACATCAGATGCCCCTGTGCTGCCTGGAGATGTCCCAGGGGATGGTTATGATGATGCCAGAGAAGTATCTGACCCTGAAGGTGACACTGGCTTGGGGCAGAATGATGAGGAAGGCACTGAGGCGAGTGACAGGAATGGGGATTCACAAAGAGGTGAGTTTGCAGTTCACACTGTCTCTGCAGAGTGGGAGGGCTGGAAATGTGAGGTACGCAGCCAGGGGACAAACCTGGCCAACCCAGTGCCTGTGAGAAAAACTCTCCTTCTCTCTTCTTTTCATTCCCTCAAAGCAGAGGCTTCAGTGCCTGCAATGGTGACAGGAAAAGTGGGGTCCTTGCTGTATGATATTGCATGGTCAAACCAGCAAGATCCCTCAATCTGTAGGTTCAAATCCTTGTGTGGCTGCCACACCCTGGATTACTGGATTGCTACCAATTTACTGCGCGTGTATCTTTTGGGCAGAATCTTACAAACCAAAGTCCTGTTAATGCTGCGCAAATGTTAAAGAGCTTGTGACGCTTCCTGTAAAAGTTGGGCATTTGCCCATTATCCTTGGCCAATATCTCCCCTCCCCTCCCCATTGTGTCCTCAGCAGAGACACCACCAGCTACCCCAGAGGAGGTGCAGTGGTGATGAAATGTGCATTGCTTAGTACTTGATAAGAATTATGTGTTCATGTTTGTTGTTAGGGCAGAGTGAATTATACAATGTCCTTAACTAAGAGCTCCTTGCTCGTCAGTGATTGGGTTTTGTACATGAAGTGACAGGTAATACAGTTGTCACTTGGCACCTTTAAATGGTCTGGAAACCAAGGGTTTTACTTCCAGAATACGTACAGAGGTGATGGATTAAAACTTGTCATGGACCCAATCAGAAGAACGAAGAGGGAACATTTTCTAACCCATATTGCAGAGTGCGCTCCACCCTTGCTATGCAGCCAGACCTCGCTATAAAATGGATCCACTGACTGGATGTGTCTCCCTTGGTATTTTCAGGTTGGAATCTGCACTCACTAAGGAATGAAGGTGTTTCTGGGATGGAGAAGGATACCCCATTCCTGCCTCCTGGAGACACAACTTACGATGATGTGGGACATGGTGACTCTGGGAGATCAGTATCAGAACAATGTGATTGGACAAAATAACCTTGTGATGATGTAAAAGCTTTGCCTTTTTCTTTGAGAAATGTTTCCTTTGGCCTGATGCCCAGAGACAGACCCTGCCTGGTAGATAGACAAAGCAGGTGTTTTTATAGAATTTGTAAGAAGTTGCAGGAAATTCAACGGCGAGTGGGAAAAGGTTCACAAATTTCCTCTGTATAACTTCCCACTGATTGGCCAGGATGGACTTTTCCTGCTTTTTTATCCCTGTAATTTCTTCAGCTTCATTTTGTGCCTTTTTCTTATTAAATCCTTTCTGAAAGTTTTCCCCATAGTGGAAGTTTTTCTTGCCAGATGAATTATGCAATTTCCAGTGTTCACAACGGGGAGAGGCTGAGATTGAACAAACCAAAAGACAAGGATGGGCCATCTCTGGGTATGGCCGGCTGTTTGATGGGAGGTGAGTTTACACTGAATGTTCTATCAGGCATGTGGTAAAAGTGAGACACCAGCAAGAGAATATTATGAGATGAGCAACAAGGTTATTCCTAAACTCAATTCAGATTTGAAACTTTCATTGAATCCAAGGAGATCAATGGGAAATTCTCCCTGGGTTATTCACACCTGAAATTAAACAAATAGTGAAAAGAATTCCTCATTAGCGATAAATAGAGAGGATGAATATTTCTGCTCGGATGATAAATGAATTTTATTGACAATAGTGACAAGGGGAAGGTTAATCAGAGTCTGGATTTCCACTGAACCAATAAGGCTACAACAAGTAACCAGTCACTGAGTTCTCACAAGAAACCCCATTAAAACTAATCATCTTCGCAAAGTGGCATGTTCATTTCCATGACAATCTACAAATACAGTTTAAAATCAATGCTGAGCCGAGTACTGACCAGTGCAGAAGCCAAAAGTGTTCGAATTAATCCTCAGAGAAGTAAATACCAGAATGCTTGCAGAGCACATTGCTATTTCACAGAGGTTTCTGTCTTTCCTTCACCACAAATCCTGCATTCAGCTTGGTCACTTCATCTGTACACGGACACAATGGAAATAGAAAAGGTCCAGTCGAGAGTCAGGGCTGTTCAGGCCGAGTGTCTGGGGTGCCTCTCCAGTCCAAACTCTAGTCAAGCAGGAGGAAGACTTGTCTGTGCCTGCCATGGCTCAGATCTCACCTCCACTGGCCCTGGGCAACACAAGTCCTCCCCTCTGTGCCTCACAGGCCCTGCTGTTACCACACAGCTTAGAGGTAGGTGTACACCAAGCCTCGGGTCCTCCAAGCATCTCCCTGCAGTGTCCAGCTCAGTGGCAGATTTAGAGTTAGTGGGGCCCCCCGGCCCTGTGCTCAGCTTCATTTTGGGGGCCCCTCCTTGGGATCCAGACAAGAAAAAGGACATTCTCTCTTATCTCCCTCCCGTCCCCTTTTTTGTTCCTCCTCCTCCTATAAGTAATAGGAAGTAAATGAAAATAAAGTGAGGTACCTTGATTGTTTTTGTAGTCTAACTTACTTTTCCACAGGCCACTTGAAAATTGCAGAGGGTCTCAACGGACCACTTAATGATCTTTCTAAATATTGTTTGTACCATTAGCTAACTATTGTAAAGCGCTTTGGATAAGAGCGCTTTATAAAAAAAAATAATGTAAAAAAACATTGGGGTGCGGGGTCAGACCAGGACTTAGGGTGTGGGAGGGGGCTCAGGGCTGGAGGTGCAGGGTCTGGGAGGAAGTTAGGGTTCAGGAGCAGGCCAGGGGTTGGGGTGCAGGGTCTGGCCAGGAGATAGGGTGCAGGAGGAGGCTCAGGGCTAGGGCAGGGGGTTGGGGTTTAGAGCACTTACCTGGGACAGCTGTTGTTTGGTGCAAGGGGTGCAGGTGGGGATGTGGGGAGGGTGCAGGAGTCAGGGTGGGCAGGGGGCTGGGGCTGTGGGGGGCAGGTGTGTGGGGGGTTGCAGGAGTCAGGGAGGGCAGGGGGCTGGGGGTGTGTGATGGGGTACAGGAGTCATGGCTGGGAGTGTGTGAGGGGGTGCAGGAGTTCGGGCTGTGTGAGGGAGTGTGTGAGGGGGTGCAGGGTCTGGGAGGGATTTAGGATGCAGGAGGGGGTTCAGAGTTCAGGTTAAGTGTGGAGCGCTTACCTGGGGCAGCTCCCATTTGGTGCGAGGGGTGCAGGTGGAAATGTGGCGGGGGGGGAAGGAGCTCCCGTTTGGTGCTCAGGGTGGTGGTGCAGATGGAGGAGTGCAGGAGTCAGGACATGAGGAGTGGGGGGGCTGGGTATGTGGGGGGGTTACAGGAGTCAAGGAGGGCAGGGGGCTGGGAGTGTGTGAGGGGGGTGCAGTAGTCAGGGCAAGGGGCTGGGGTTGTGGGGGTGAGGTCGTGGGGGTGCTCCCAGTCCCCTGACCCACCCCACTCCAGCCCCCTGCCCTGAGCAGCTCACGACAGAGGTGTGGGGGGGGTATGTGTAGGGCGACTGCAGGTGCCCCGCCTTTGCTCCTCCCTGCCCTGATTCCAGCCCCTGCCCCAAGGTCCCACCCCGACATCTTCTCCGCCTCCTCCCACAAGGGTGCTGTGGCCCCTCTCCTCCCGCTCCCTCCCGGAGTGACCTGAGTGCTGGCAAACAGCTACTTGGCAGCGGGGGAAGCGCTGGGAGGGAGACGGAGGGGCGGGACCACAGCACGCTGAGGGGAGGAAGTGGGAAAGAGGCGGGAAGGGGGGAGCTTGGCTGCCAGTGCGTGCAGAGTCTGCAGCAGGAGTCAGCAGGACCAAGCTTCTGCCCCCACACCTGCCCCCTGGGGCCCCCTGTCATTGGGGAGCCCCATGCCAGGGCACCCTGTGTTTTACTATAAATCCTCCTCCAGTCCAGCTCCTGGTCCCCTAGACACTCACAATATTCATGGAGTCATTGCTTCAAAAGAAGCTGTGGAACCCAGCTTAGCAGTTACACCTCCGATCACTGCTCCACTCATCATACAGCGCTTAGATATGTTTCTAGTTAAATCAAGTATAAGATTATTTAACAAAGACAGAGATTCAAGCAGTAGCAAGCAGAAGTATTGCAAAGAAATTATGTATAAAACAAAATTGTAACATGCCTTCTGCAGCCCAGATTTAATTAACAAGATACTCTCATGTCTTGTAGAATAATCCTTACCCAAAACACTTGCAGCGTTTTACAGCCACATTGGCTGTGACCTTCCTTTCATGAGTCAAGTACGCTGGCAGCTTGCCTCCAAAGTGAAGGATCCTGTGTGTTCCTTTGCCCCCCTTAAAATATACCAGTCCCATCCTTTGTCTTGATTCATAAACAGGACACCCCCCGCTCTTTTGTTCCTCCCTGTAGAATTTCTCTCTTGTAGATTTTGCAGACTTTCCACTTCCTCTGGCTCAGAAGACAAATAGGCTTCCATTGAGAGGAGTGCAATACACAATACAAACGACCAGACAGGGAGATAGGTGTCTGTTACCCCCTGCTTGAGAGGACCATTTCAGAGGTATGTCACCTCCTGGTGACCTGCCTTAACTCCTTAGGTATCATCTGTACAGACATTCTGCAATGGTTATGACAACTGCTGGGCTACTGGCTCTTGGTAGATGCCTCATATGCCACCCATTAGTGAACTATGCTGCCTATATCTGTCCCAGGGAATCCTTGTGAAATACTGTGCACCATCGGGTTCCTGGCTCACACCAGTTCCTTCCTCCAGGCATTGTGACCTGGTGCATGGGGTCGCAGAGCCACTCTGTTTTGGTCCTGCTGCCCCTCCATCATCTGTCATTATGAATGGGTGTCCAGTCGAAACCTGAGAGGTGCTGCAACACCGTGAGTCAGGCTGCGATGCCACTTACTCAAATGTGGCCCAGCCACCCCCTTGACTTGATGGAGGAGCGGCCAGGGCACACCTGAGAGGCCCTGCATCCCCATGTGCCAGGCCACTGCAGGCTCTCCAACCCCAGAACCCGCCCCACCAGCCCCACCCCTCCTGTACAGGCCAGGATTTGGATTGTGGTGCCAGCGTGGAGGGTGCATATAGGTCATGGTGGGTTGCAAGAAAAGCAAAGTGCAGTTAGTGGGTTGTCTTAGCAACAAGTTGGGGAACCGCGGCTCTAATCTACCAGCTCAGGTACCGGAGCAGTGACAAGGGGCAGCACAAGTTTCAACGCAGGCTAGTCCCACGGTAATTACCCAGGGTTCTGGGTGGGCTGGTAGAGACATGATGAAGCACATGATGCCTGATACCTGAGCTAGCTACATTAAAGCTCGTGCTGGTACGTCTGCTCAAGCTGTGATCACACTTTGTGACTGCAGTGTAGACGTAGCCTCCACAGTGAAAGGAAAGCAAAAGGCAGTGAATAACGTAGCTGAAGTCGATGTACTTAGATCTACTGACCGCAGTGTCTTCACTGCGGTGAGTCGACAGCAGATGCTCCCCCGTCGACTCCGCCTGCGCCTCTCACTCCGGTGGAGTACCAGAGTCGACGGGAGAGCGCTCAGTGGTCAATTTATCGTGTCTAGACTACATCGACCCCCGCTGGGTCGATTGCTGACCATCGATCCAGCGGGTAATGTAGACAAGCCCTCAGAAAAGTCTGCAAAGAAGGCTGGACATAAGAGCAACATCAGACATCTCTATGAAGCTGAACTGGGTGATTTCAGATGATCTAAGCCTCGACCCCAGTCTGTTGTTGAAGGAGTCCAGACTAGTCATCCCCACATGGGGGTGAAAAAGGACATTCTGCATAACCTGCACGGGGGCCACCAAGCCAGACCAAAATGTGCAGAAACAGCTCAACAGTGGCCTTCACTGAGCAACAAGTACCAGAGAGCGAGGTGAGAAGTCTGAGACCTACATTCACATGAGAACCAACCAACCAGAACCATCGTTTCCTTCCCTCTCCCAGACACACCATGGTGGAAAGATCTTCTCCAGCTGGCTAATGGAACCTCCCTTCCATTCACTGGCTGCTTGTCAAGATTTATTGAAATAGCCAGGGTACTGACCACTACATCACAGACAGTGGGGTCAGGAGGAAATCCATGTTTGACTGCAATGGAATCCCACTGTAAGTCTGCTCTGATAATGATCCTCAATTACTATTGGACACTGTTAAATTTACAAATCCTTGCAGTTTCACCATGTTACATCAGTTCCCAGTTTTCATAAAACCATGGGGAAGCACAACTCTCTGTGAAAACAGTGGAACAAATTCTTACAATATCTGGCCTTGTTCCCCTGCTTGCCAGCACCTCTGGCAAAAGGATTCAGGCCCAATGAGGAGCTGAGTTGAGTTCCATCATCCCAACCATCCCTTCACTATTAGATCTTAGTTAGACTGAATTTCTAATGCTCCTAAGAAAGGAAGAACAATCTAAAAGCTGTCAGAAGAGAAACTTTGTCAGGAGTCACAGACTCAATCCCCTGAGGGAGCTGAACGCAGGAGATCGGGTGTGGTTGAAAGGCTCTGCAGAAGAAGGAATAGTACAGGCACAGCTGAACACCCCTCAATCTGACCCTGTTTGAGTTCTGAAGTATCATATCACACCAGGTTTTTTCAGCAGGTAAATCTCACGGAGCACTCAGATCCGTACTTCCGGGCTGAACCTGTGAGTAATGATACCCCTGCTCAAATAGACCATCCACCATCTCCTCCGAATCTGACTGAAAGGAGACAGCCAGCTAGATCTAAGAGCCTCCCTCCTTCCTGAAAGATTAGGTCAGAACTTGGAAACCTGAGGAACTCAGGGATTTAGTAGCCAAGTGCTTTACTTGGGCAGAACAATCCCCTGGCACGAGGCTGAAGGGTCAGGCAGTCTTCCCAGCCTTCACTGGGATGTTTTTAATAGTCTGTGTTGATGTTTAGTGCATGGCTGGATGGATGAATGATTTATTTTCATTCCCTCCTCACAGAGGAGGATTTTGTCTAGGGACACTTTTTAGAGAGGCCACTAGGGGGCCTTACAGAAGAAGTACACAGCTGCAGGCAAGGAGGAAATTAAGGTTATTCTGTTATTTACCTGCCCTTTAGCAGACTCTGAATTCAGCCAGCTGGGCTGGAAGGCTGCACAGCAGCAATGAGATTGATTCAGGTCACTAGGATCAGGCAGGTGTTGAGATGCTAATGGTTCACGCTGCTGAAACTCATGCAGGAGGCTCCAGCTGTCTGCCACATCAGCCATCTCTCCTGCAGGGAGCTGAGACCCTGCATTCACTGTGGCACTAACCAACTGTTGGCATCAGCACATCTGTGACACTGGACTAACACTGTGATCTTCCTGAGCCCAGCCTGGATCTGTGATGTCGGTCACATGCACAGGAGGGGAGGGGTTCTCCAAATGCAGCCGAAGAGAGAAAATCCTGATAAAAAAGGCTTTTCAATGCTGAGCACTCGTGGGAATCAGGCAGGCAGTGATGTAGTGGTAAAAAAAGGAGGTGGGTGAACTCCCAAACTAAACTCCATATTCCCCAAAGGACACCTGGATAAACTCTGTTTACTCTCGTTTACTCCCAACTACACGACTGCAGGCCGGTGCCGAAGGATCAACTTGGACGCCTAATTCAAGTTGCTGGTTTTGAAAACCAGACACTGAGCGTGTTCCTCCAGAGTTTGCAGGCCAGGGACTCTCTTTTATTATGTATTTGTACAGCCCTCAATGTACAATGGGGCCCTAATCCTGACTGGGGCTGTTGCCCCTTTTCAACCCAAGCAGCTCGTCAGAGTTTGGGGCTCTGGGGCTGTTCCAGCTGGAAGCAGAAATTGTTGGTGTCTGGTATTTTCTTTGGTGCAACCTTGGTTGTTTCCAAGGAATGTACAAAATCTGAACACAGGAGGGACGAAGAACAGAAGGAGCCGTTTTTTAGTTTACTAGCCCTCAACTTCTTTAGCTAACAAACCCAAATGCTCTCCTTAGCACAGGGGTCTGCTCTATGAAGGGCCTGTCCAGCCAGGGAGCAGGAGGCTCTGGCCTAAGGAGAAACTCAGCAGGCAAGTGTAGGGAACCAGCTGATCCAGCTAAGCAGCAGCTAATGAGTGGCTCCAGTTCCCAGCTGGAAGATGCAAGAGAGGACCAAGGCCTGGGGGGAACAAAAGACAGTAGGAAACTCTCTCCAAAACCCACCCCAAAACATCTCTGAGCAGTAGGAGGAGGAGGCTGCAATAGTGCAGGGCCCTGTAGCCCCCTGAGGCAAAGGGAGGGCTGTGACCCCTGAGCTATTGGGGCTAGAGGACCCTGAAGTATCAGCCCAGGTCAGGACTATCACTTGTGTTACTTTTCCATGTGCCTTGTCTTTGTGTGGCAGAGGAATAACAGAGGTGACTAAAGCAGAGTTGGGTGGGGCTGGTTGTTTTGCCCCCAGGCTGGTGGACAGGCCCAGCGGAAGGGTGGAGAATGCAGGCCGTGTCTGCCACTCCCCAGGAAACCAGGGATCTTGAATCCTCTTTACAATGGAGGGGGGAGCAACTGTAGCTACAACATCAGCAGCTGCAGCAGATTGTGACCCAGCAGCAGCAGTTACACCAGAAGCTTCAGTTACAACAACAACAGTGCCAGCAAAAGCATCAGGGAGCAACAGTGATTTATGCTTCATCTGGAGAACTGGAGCCCACAGGTGAGTGCGGGGCTGTGGTTTCCTGTGTGGGAGGGAGAAGCCCTCACCAAAATGGGGACAGAAGATGTTCTTGAGGCCTTCATAGGGACTTTTGAGCAGCTGGCCAGAGCATACTATTGGCCCTGGGAGGAGTGGGCCACTAAGATTGCTCCCTACTCAGCAGGAGAGGCCTAAGCAGTGTGTCATGACCTGGCGGTTGAGATGGCAAAGGACAATGGGACACTGGAGCAACCCTACTAGCCTGTCTAGGACATAGTGGAGAGGGCTATCATCGTCCATTCAAACATGATCCCATTGGCTCTAGATTCCCATCGAGGGCTGCAGCCCAATGCTTCCAGGATTTGTGTTCTCTTTGGCTGAAATCAGAGACTTATTTGCCAGTGGAAATGGTGATGTTAGCACAGTTTTGCCAAACTATCCTGGGGTGGCCCAAGTTGTGGGTTGGCTGCCACCGGGTGACTTGCCTGGAGGAGGCAGTCTGCCTCGTAGAGAACTTTCTGGAGACTGAACTGGAGCGTGAGCCTCTGGGAAAAGCTTAGGAGTACTTGTAGCACCTTAGAGACCAACAAATTTATTTAAGCACAAGCTTTCGTGAGCTACAGCTCACTAGGCAATCAAACGCGCACAGATCTCTAAAGGGGCCAAATTGGTCTATGTAGAGTATATTCATCGGGATGTTTGGTCCTACCCTGTGGCTAAAGTCAGGTTAATGGTCTGGAGCAGCAAGTTGAAATGTCAGTGGTGATGGCCTGACTCCTAGTCTACCTGATGTTATTGGGCTGGGACAGGGGACCTGTGGGGACTTGTAACCAGTCTTGTGAGGGTAGCTGGGAAGGTGGGGTTGGCACTTAACCTCCTCTTGGCATCCCAAGTTAAGCTTAAAGAAATTTTCCCCTTTTCTGACCCTGAGCTGTTCGGTTCTAAACCAAAGTGCTGTTGGGAGCAGTGTCAGGCCTGAAGGGTCAGGGTGCAGTGCAGTTTGGAGCTCCCTGAAAAGCAGCCACAGGCACAGCCTCCTCCTTGGGACAAACCACTGGCCTGAGAGGAAGGGCCCAACTTCATCCAGAGTCAGAGGGAGGAGCCAGTCTTGAGTCTTCCGTATGCCTGGTTGACTTGGGCACATGTATTGTTGGTTGCTCCTGACCAGGATGCCCAGTACCCCCATTTTGAACTAAAAGGGGATCTCTTGGGTGTGTGTGTGTGTGTGTGAGATCCGGGACAAAAAAACCAGGGCCTGCCAAACCCAACTCCTGGTCCTTAAGTTGTATTGGAACTAAGTGTTAAAACTGGCCCAAGATGTACCGTGGTCCTGTCACTTGGGAGTGGAAAAGACCCAAGGGAGGATTCTGGCCCAGTTCTTTTGCCCCTTGGATTATTTCAACCTGAAAAATTATTGTTCATCCTGTCCAGAATGCCAGCTGGTGGTCCCACAGCCAGCCCACAGGGCCCCTCAGTCCTCTTCTATTGCTGAGCAGCCCTTTTGCCGCCATTGGGGTCGACCTCTTGTGGTCCCTGGAACCAAGTTCAATCTGATGTCAGTTTATGTTGGTGACTGTTCATTATGCTACTTGGTAACCCGAGCCATAGCCCTGTGCTCGGCAGTGTCCCAGACACAATCGCTACTCAATTAATGGATGTGTTTGCAAGAGGCGGGTTTCTAAGAGTTCTCCTGACAGACCGGGGCACAACGTTCATGTCCCAGTTAATACCTCAGTTTTGTGGTCTCCTGAAAATGTACTCAGTTAAAACCTCTGTTGCCTGCAAACAGACGCTCTGGTCGAGCAGCTTAACCCTACATTAGAAAAGATGTTTCAAAAATTTGTAAGTAAGGTGTAACACTCTGCACCCTATAGTCACCATAGTAATATCATTATGAATATGGTTATGAGACGATTGTGATATGTTTTGGACAAAGTATGCCTTGCGAGACATTTAAAAAGACTTCATCGGTTACTATTTAACAGGATATTAATGTTTCTGTGCTATCATTATATCTAGAGTATTGAAGTTTTGCTCAGCATCTGTCACTGAAATATGTTGTGAAGTTAAAAACACCCAAAACCAGCCTTTCAAGTACAACAATGAAAAGGCCAAACAGTGTTAATGGCCTATTGAGGGAAATACACTCACAAGAATTACCCCAGGAACCGGGTACAATAGAAACCTCTCAGAGATAGCACTACGCAATGAGGACTGTTCCAGTCAGGTCACAGCAAAAGATCTTTCCAGGAAGATGGAAGAAGCTGTAAAAGGGGGAAGTGATATCACTATGGGGCCTCACTCTCCCCATACTGCACAACACCTGGAAACACCTGAGGAACAAAGACTGCACTGGGGAAGGGGGGTCCCAGGCAGGAAAGAAGGAAGCCAGCTTGTGTATGGAAGCTTGGTGGACTGCTTGTACTATCCAACAGGGTGAGACGCAGCTTGCTTCAAATCCTTTCCAGTTTAGAGAACTTAGATTGTGTTTTTTGTTTTATTTCCTATGGTAATCTACTTTGATCTGTACGCTATTACTTATAATCACTTAAAATCTATCTTTCTGTAGTTCATACATCAATTTTATACTTTACCTAAAAACTGTGTGGTTTGAATGAAGTGCTCAGGGGAAAATGTCAGCTCAGTTAACAAAGGTGTGTGCATTGTCCTTTCCACATTGAGGGAGGGGTGGATTGGGTAATAAACTCATATACTGATCAGGATTTTGACCAGAGCAGGGCAGTGTAGTTCAGGGGTTCTCAAACTGGGGGTTGTGACCCCTCAGGGGGTCATGAGGTTATTACATGGGGTGGGGGTCACGAGCTGTCAGCCTCCACCCCAAAACCCCCTTCACCTCCAGCATTTATAATAGTGTTAAATTTTAAAAAATGTTTTTAATTTATAAAGGGGGTCACATTCAGAGGCTTGGTATGTGAAAGGGGTCACTAGTACAAAAGTTTGATAACCACTGGTGTAGTTCATGGGGGCAAGGCTGGGGAGCTGGGGGTATTTTGTCTGGAGTTTCTCGCTATTGTTAATTCATGAGTGTCTCTGGGAGCATTTATGCAATCTAGCTGGGTATGGGGCTCCACGTGCTGTTGTGCCGAGTGATAGTAGCACCTGGAGGGGTTTACTGCTTGTCACTAGCAAGGCATTATGAGAGACAGCCCAGGCTGGAGAGTTAAACGAGCACAGCTGCACCCCAGTTCCAGGCTGCACCGTGGGAATGCCCATCACACAAGGAATCCCAGAATTGGGACAAAATGTCCCTGTATATGTAGTTTGCAATTCAGAAGGTCCCACAATGCTCCACCATCTTTTCACCCGTTCAATTGCTGTACAGCAGACAACCCCAGGGGGGTAGTGGATCTTTCACAGGAGTCTTGTCAGGAACAAGGCACATCTAGCCAGAGAGTAATCCAGCGTGTCCTTAAGTTGAGAGAGAGATTGGATCTGGTAGGGGGCTTTGCCAGGGAGAAGCTGAGAGTGTCGCAGCACTGCCAAGAACAAGAGTGCAATAGAAACACCAGCCTCTGGGTTTACCAGCCGGGGGATGGGGTTCTCCTGTTGCTGCCCCTGCACAATGCAAACTGCTGGGAAAGGGGCAAGGGCCTTTTGAGATCGTGTGGGGTGAGCTACAAGTTTCAATTGGTGGGCAAGCACTGGGGGTCCCAGATATATAATGTCAAGCCGCTGAAATCCTGGAGGGCCCAGAATGAATGTCTTGCCCACATCCCAACACCAGAGGCAAAATTGGGTCCCCAGGGGTCAGAGACTGGGTCTTTCACAGAGATGCCTCTCAGAGAAAACCTGTCCCTGGCCCACCCAGAGGAGGCCAGAGAATTGGTCAAGCATTTCACAAATGTCCTTACTACTAAACCAGGGTGGACCCACCTAATTGAACACCTGTACATCTGAAATCTGAGAGCTATGTCCTAAAGGGCTGCTTCCAGGGACAGGAGAGATTAAAGGACACAGCCAAGAAGGAATTACAAATTATGTTGCAATTGGGTATATCTGAGGTATCAAGGAGCGAGTGGTGCAGCCCAGTTGTGCTGGTCCCTAAGCCAGACCACAGCATTCACCTTCACATTAATTTTCACAAATTAAATGGAGTGTCAAAATTTGATGCCATCCTATAGCCCGGATCAGCGAGATGCCTGAAGGCCTGGGGAAGGCTCATTACATCACCATGCTCAGCCTTACAAAGGGCTATTGGGAAATCCCCTTGTCACCTGACTCCAAGGAGTTAACTGCATTCACCACACCCTATGGGCTGTACCACTTCCAGACCTACCCATTCAGGCTCTTTGGAGCCCCTCTGACACTTCACAGACTCATGGATAAAGTACTTCTGCCCCACAAAGCATATGGCACTGCATACGTTGGCCGTGTCTGCACTTACAAGCTTACAGAAGCACAGTTGTACCGATTCAGCTGTGGTGCTGTAAAAGCGTCCGTGTAGCCATGTTATGCTGATTGGAGAGAGCTCTCCTGTCGACTTAATAACACCAGCTCAAGAAGCTGTGAGAGCTGTGTTGGAGGGAGACACGAGTGACATGAGCGCTTATGCCAGCAAAACTTTTGTCACTCAGAGGGGTGAGGGAGTGGGGTGTGTTTTCACATCCCTGAGCAACAAAAGTTTTGCCAACAAAACATGTAGACATGGCCTTAGATGATGTAATGATCTATTCCACCACCTGGGCAGTGCACCCACATTGTGTCGGTGCAATACAGTAACTCCCCACTGAATGTCCTCTCCCTTAACTTTATTTCGATCTTACGTCCCTGCTCCATTACAGAACATGCTCCGTTTTAAAGTTTGTGCAATGCTTTGCTATATCGTCGTTAGGCCGCCTGCTTTGTCCACAGCTGGCAGCCCCCCATCACCTCCCATATGCCCCCCCACAGCACCTCCCACCCGCTGGTAGACCCTGCGGATCAGCACCTTCCCCCGCCTCCTGCCCATGGCAATCAGCTGGCTTGCGGCATTCAGAAGGGAGGAGGAAGGAGCAAGGACTCGGCGCGCAGGCTTGCCCCTCCCCTGCCTCCTGAACGCTGCAAACCAGCTGATTGTCGTGGGCAGGAGGCTGGGGAGGAAGTGGGGAGGCTGCGCACTGGGTCCTTGCTCCTCCCTCCCCTGCCCCCTGAGCACTGCAAGCCAGATGATTGCCATGGGCAGGAGGGAATGGGGAGGAGCGAGGACGTGGCACTCCTCCCCCATCCCTCCCCTGCCTCCTGCCCATGGCAATCAGCTGGCTTGCAGTGTTCAGGCGGCAGAGGAGGGAGGGGGAGCCTGCGCGCCGTGTCCTCGCTTCTCTCCACTCCCTCCTGCCTCCTGAACTCCGCAAGCCAGCTGATTGCCTTGGGCAGGAGGTAGGGGAGGGAGGGAGGAGGAGCGAGGACGCGCTGTGCGGAAGAAAGGGGGCTGGGAGAAGAGGCGGGTTAATGGTGGGGGCTTGGGGGAAGGGGTGGAGTGGGCGTGCCAAGGGTTGAGCTGCCTGCCACTGGTGCTTGCAGAGTAGGGGAAGCTGCTGCTGTTCAGCATGCTTCTCCTAGCCTACAGCACCTTCAGCCTCCTTGCCTGTCTCATCTCCAGTGCCAGTGGGCTGTGCCTGTGTGGGGTAAGGCGGGGGACCTCCCAACTATAGTACTGTATTGTATGGCAAAAAAAAATTCCCTGGAACTTAACCCCCTGATTTACATTCATTTTTAAGGGGAAATTGGATTCGCTTAACATTGGTTCACTTAAAGTTGCATTTTTCAGGAACGTAACTAAAAGATTAAGTGAGGAGTTCCTGTACTCCCGTCCCCTTGAGCTGTGAGTCTCACAGCCAACCCGGCCAAGTGCCAGACTGGCTGTGCGGAGATGAGGTATGTCAGCTATACACTGGGGAATGGGAGGATCTAACCCTTAATAGAGAAGGTAAAGGCCCTCATAGAATGTCCTGTCCCCACCTCAAAGTGGCAAATAAAATCTTCCCAGGGGTTGGCTAGGAGCCACCAGTGCTTCATACCCCACATTGCTATGATTATAGCCCCACTGGCATAGCTATTGTGCAGCCAGGCACCCCCAAAAGATGCTGGGAACCTCTGCGTGTGTGGCTGCATATGGTAAAATAAAGCAAATTCTCTGCAGTGCCTTGGTACTTCACAGCCCAGACTTTAATAAAGAGTTCATCTAACAAATGGGTGCATTGGAATGGGGCCTGGAGGCTGCACTCTTACAGGAATTGGCAGACAGAGACCACCCCATTTTGCACTTGAGAAAGAAGTTGCTGCTCCAAGAACAAAAATACACTGTGATAGAGAAATCATGCCTTGTGGTAAAGTGGGCCACCAAGGACTTTAGATACTATTTATTTTACTCTCATCATAGACCATTCACCGTTAAAATGGCTGCATGCCAGGAGAGACACAAACCCCAGGTTGCCCAGTGGTACTTGGCTCTGCATCCCGATGTGTTTACACTTCGCCATCGAGCCGGTGCCACACATATGAATGAGGACTTTTTTCACAAGATGGGGGAGGGGCTGGTAAGATCAAGAGAAGTCAAGTCCATTCCCGGGGGAGGCATGTAGCAGGGCAGTCTGCCCTTTAAGGGGCTGAGGAGCCCGGGAGCAGCAAACCCTGGCCTAAGCAGAAGCCGAGCAGCAGATGTTGGGAACCAGCTGATCTAGCTAAGCAGTAGTTAATGAGTGTCTCCCATGTCCAGCTGGAAGATATAAGTGAGGAGCCAGGTCTGTAAGAGGGGGGCACCAGGACAAACACTTTCCTAAACAACAGCAAGGGAGGTTGGCAGGCCAGCTCTGTGGTCCCCCTGAGGCTAAGGGAGGGCTGTGAGCCATGAGCTACTGGAGAGTAGAGGACCCTGCAGTATCAGTCCAGGTCAGGACTATCACTCTTGTTACTTTTCCATATACCTTGTGTTTGCAGGGCAGAAGAATAACAGAGCCTGTGCAGAAAGCTAAAACAAAGTTGGGTGTGGGTGACTGTTTTGCCCTCCACCTGATAGACAGACACACTAGACTACACACTCTCTTTGGATTTTGCCAGGGTCACACTGTGCTCATTCACAGACTACTGCTTGGCGCTCTTGCCTTTTGTTTCTGCCTATCCCACTCTTCTTGTCTGTTCTCAGTTTCTAAGTGAACTCTTTTACCCCACTGCCTTTTGTAAAACAATCCTCAGCCAAAAGCTTCTGGGTGGTGTGAAGTTGCACTCACACATGCTTTATGAAAATATTCTTATGAATGTGAATATGATGTAACTAGAATTTGCTTCATGCAAAAGGCCTCTTGTAAGGTAACATTACAAGGCTTATAATCTACTGAGTGTGGTCATCCTATGTGTATGCATGTGTCTTTCTTGTGTCTGAAGCTAGAAATATGAAGTATAACTCTGAGGTCTTATTGTAATTAAGCAAAGTGTGGACCATTAATGGTGGTTCAGAATCTTGATGGCTTCCACTGACTAGGACAATTGGTTCTAAATGGCTCTGTTTACTTGCAAACCTTCCTGGGGATGTGCAGGCCAGCCCAGGAAGAATGGAGGCTGGGGTCTCACAGCACATGTGATCATGTCACCTGATACTGGAATCCATCTTAAAATTGGTACTTTTCCATGTAGAAGGAGCGGTGGGGACCCAGAGAGACAAAAGATTCCCACCTTGTGCCAAAGCTATAAAAAGGGGTAGAGCAGGACAGAGGGGGCTGCCAGTCATGAGAGAGCCCCTGCTTTCCACCTAAGATGTCTGTGGGAACTAAAAAGGACTGTAGCAGGGGAAAGGATTGGGCCCAGACTAGAAAGGAGTCTGGTCTGTGAAAAAAGCTTATTGGAACATCCCTGAGGGTGAGACTGAACCCATGACAGGTGGATTCACAGACACCTTTTGTCTGAGATGGGGGCTTATGCTGACTGTTATGTTAACTGAAACGTGAGTTCATACTTATCAGTGTCCAGGGGGATTTAACTCAACCCATGATAAGGTTTCATGCAGTTCAAATGAAGGGCTTTCTGAACACTACCCTTATACAAATAATGATAAATATAATGCCTCATTTTAAAGAGCTTTGGATATTCCACAGCTCAGACTGTCTGGCCTATCTCAGGTTTCAGAGTAACAGCCGTGTTAGTCTGTATTCGCAAAAAGAAAAGGAGTACTTGTGGCACCTTAGAGACTAACCAATTTATTTGAGCATAAGCTTTCGTGAGCTACAGCTCACTTCATCGGATGCATACTGTGGAAACTGCAGAAGACATTATATACACAGAGACCATGAAACAATACCTCCTCCCATCCCACTCTCCTGCTGGTAATAGCTTATCTAAAGTGATCACTCTCCTTACAATGTGTATGATAATCAAGCTGGGCCATTTCCAGCACAAATCCAAGTTTTCTCACCCTTTGGATGGGCTATTACCAGCAGGAGAGTGAGTTGGGGGGGGGGGGGGGCGGAGGGTGAGAAAACCTGGATTTGTGCTGGAAATGGCCCAACTTGATTATCATACACATTGTAAGGAGAGTGATCACTTTAGATAAGCTATTACCAGCAGGAGAGTGGGGTGGGAGGAGGTATTGTTTCATGGTCTCTGTGTATATAATGTCTTCTGCAGTTTCCACAGTATGCATCCGATGAAGTGAGCTGTAGCTCACGAAAGCTTATGCTCAAATAAATTGGTTAGTCTCTAAGGTGCCACAAGTACTCCTTTTCTTTTTGGCCTATCTCAGTGCAATGGGTTTTGCACATTTTTATAATTTTATACATCAAATACAATATACAGCCCCCCGCCCCCAAATACTTCAGTATCTTGGATTGCAACATCTGTCACATCCATTCTGTAAATTCTCAGAACTAGATGAAATCCAGACATTTTCTCTGTGCTAAGAGCACATCTGCAACCAACATCTGCTAAACATCTAGTGTCTGCACTATATCCCAGAAGTACTGTTGGTGGTGAGGATAAGGTGGTTTGGGGATTGTTTTTTGTTTGTTTTGGGGTTTTTAATAATGGTATAAATATATCATTTATTTTAGTGCTCACAAACGGCTGACTCATTTTCACTAAAAACAAATGTAAAACAACTTAAGTAGAGACCAGTTGTGGAAGAATTCAGCCTGAAACATAAAAAGTTATAAGGAGCTGAAGAGAGACCCTTTCAAATGGAAATGCTCAGGCAACATTGACCACAGCCTGCAGCTCAGGGGTTGCTCGGTGCTCCATCTACAATACACACAAGATGACCGCCATCCCACCATACAGTTGGATGTGGCTATCAATGGTCAGCTCTTGGAGTGAATTCACTCAGTTTCGGCAATTCCTGGGATAAATTTGATTCACTAGATCTGGTGACCTCAGTGACCTTAATTTCTCCCAAGTGGAGGCTTCCTAGTGGAACTGTTTGAATAAGGAAAAAGATTTACATATCATCTCAGACAAACAGCTCCAACTCCATTTGCTGTTGTTCATGAGGTCAGGTCACAATTCAGGTGACTGCTTGGGACTCTCCCAATTACTTTCCAATCTCATGAATATCATGAATTTGTCCTGGAAATACGTTATTGGCAGGGCCATTCTTAGGATTTATGGGGCCCTATGCAGTATTATTAAACTGGTGCCCCTATGCCTGAGGGTATCCCAGGCTCAAAACCCCAGAGGGGGGTGGGAGAGACGAGGCAGCAAAGGATACCGAGCCACCCAGCCCGCCTTACGATGGTGGAGAGTACTAAGTACTAAGGTACTGATTTTGCTGGCGGGTTCTCTTAAAACTAGTTCAACAAATAGTCCAAAGTAAAGAAAGGGAGACTCATTTGTCCAGCTATCTGGCAGGAAAGGGGTGTTGTCCCTTTAAGGGCTCTCTTCAACAGGAGGGTGAAGGGAGAAACGGATGGACAGAAAGGACAGTGTTACAGGGCGGCCCAAGTTTCCTTCTCCTTGTCCCTGCGCCCTGTGCTTGGGCTGGCCAAAGAAAGGGTCTCAGAGGTCTCTTGCAGGTGCTTCACCCGTGTTCTTTTATTTACAGTGGCGGTACAGTCCCACTTCCCCCAACACCCGTCCCCGCTCCGACCCCTCACTGGGTCCTCTGGCCTTTGAGGCTTGTGTCAGCCAGCAGAGTCAGAGCCTCAACCCTCCTATCTTCCTCCCTGTCTATCCCCCTCCCTGAGCTTTTCCCTGGGTTTATACGCCTGCCCACTCATCAACCCAGCTGGTTCCACTAGGCTCAGCAGATCACCCTGAGCCTACCCTCATTAGGGCCTGCAGCTGGGCTCCGTGCTACGGGTCTTGGCCCATACAACCGTCTACCCTACAGGGAAACAGGGAGAAGCTGGGTCTTTAGCAGGGCACCCAAAGGTTTTATACCTCCTAAACAGGGTGCTTTGCATTTGTCCTTATTGAATGTCATCCTATTTACTTTGTCACCGGATTTGCCTGTTACTTTGGGGTATGCTCATTTATTATGGTTATTAGGGTTAGTCTTCTTGTGGGGGGGTGTTTCTATAATGCTATTAATGTACTGTTTGTGTCACTTGTGTTTTTATATGGAGCTCTACCTTTTCCTTCTGCAAGTCCCCTCCCAATGGAGCTATCCCGCAGGACCTAGGTTCCCTAGGGCTGGGTTCCTCCAGCCCCAGAACTGGATGCACACACACACACACACACACACACAAACACACACGTATTAACAGAGTAAGTCTGAGCGGACCGGGTCAATCAGCACTTTCAAGCTGTCACCCTTATACGTCCCTGGACTCAATGGGACCACCAGGTCACTGTGCTCTGGAACGACCCTCCGGCCCTCAAGAGAAACTTGATCCAGGACATGCAAGTCTTTCCGCCACTTCCAAGTACAAATAGTTACATGCCACGGATGGGGCCAAGCTGATTGCCTCCCAGTGGGGTCTGATCAATTCCAAGGCTACTGATAACTTCAGAGATGCTAAAGTTGCTCAAGTGCTACAAATCCATCTCTGTTTAAAATTTACAGCATTTCTTGTAGAAACAATATACGAGTCCCTCCTGTCCTCAGAGCCAGTGATACAGAAACAGTACTGCTCGAGACCATAATTCAGGGCCATTGGGAAGTGCTACAGTTCAATGTGATCTATTCTCCACACTTCCCCCTAATTCTCTGCATCACCTGACTGGAGCAGCATAAGCCTTGCATCTCCTGGTGAGAAAAGAGGATCAGTTTCCTCTCGGAATACAGTCAAAGGGTCTGACTGCATGCACCTAGCCCCAACCTTCTGGTCTGGGTCTCCTGCAGCGAATTTGAAGTATCTGTGTGGGAACTCCAGTTCATGGTGGCTAGACTGAAGTGGTCACTTCCAAGCCTCAGTCCCCATATCCCTGAAAAGTATTGGGATTATGGAGACATTTTTAAAAGAAGAATACAGACATGCTACCTCTGCGCTGGGATTATGACTGCCTCATAGACCTGCAGCCCACAGCAAATGTCCCTTATGGACAGATCTATGCGATGTCTGAGCCAGAATTAGCAGCCCTTCATGTGTAAATCCAGGAGAACCTGGCCAAGGGCTTCATCTGGTTCTCCACCTCCCAAGAAGGGGGGTGTCATAAATATAAAGGAAAGGGTAACCACCTTTCTGTATACAGAACTATAAAATCCCTCCTGGTGTTAAGGAAAAGTTAGCACATGTGACTCCATTTTGGTTTGGGGCCCACCATTGTTTAAATGCCAGCACATCATACACCAGGAGGAGTAATCCTTAGATATTGAATCCCTGTGAAAATCCTCCTCCTTGTCTCCAGCCTGCCTTGACTCCCAGTATCTGGTTTTTGTCAGTCTCTAACTCCCTGTCTCTTGGCCTTGATGTGAGGCCTCCCATCCTGATAATAAAAGTTACTGATGCATGGCTTTAGGACCATGCTGTGTAATTAACATACTGGTATAGCACGAGGAATGCACCAAGCAGGGATAGGTGGTAGATAAGACAAGGGTTTGTTTATTGGCTAAGGTTTCCGATGCACGAGGGCAACATGCTTTGCTAAAAGGTATATAACCTTTGTATAATCTGCATTCAGGGTCCCCTCCTGGCTAGCAGGGGGGCACCACGCTCGAGCGTAATAAACTTAGTGTCTTTTGGGAACTCTGCAGTTGTGGACTTTGTTTCTGTGCCTCAGCCTAGATTCGAACTGTGCGTGACCTATCAGGTATAATTCGCAGCACTGGTGTGCGTGTCCTATCAGGTATAATTCGCAGCAATTGTGTGCGTGTCCTACAAGGTGTAATTCGTAGCACTTGTGTGCGTGTCCTACCAGGTGTAATTCGTAGCACTTGTGTGCGTGTCCTACCAGGTGTAATTCGTAGCACTTGTGTGCGTGTCCTACCAGGTGTAATTCGTAGCACTTGTGTGCGTGTCCTACCAGGTGTAATTCGTAACAGTTTTGGCGACCACGAAGGGACTCTAGGCTCGCCCCAATAAGCGAGACTACACTCCTCCTCTCGGACAGCTCCAGCCGGCACAGGGTGAGTTCACCTTTGAGAACTCCGAGGAGGGGGGGGTGTGAGCCGTCGCTTAGGCGATAAGGTGGCACATTTTGTGTTCTTTTGGTAGCCCGTTATAGGTTCTGGGCAGAGTGTAAGTAAGGGGACCCCTTTGGCTGAAATTCTCAAGAATTGGGGGAATATTTCTGGCACCCATGGGTTAGGCAGAAAAAAAGCTGTTATTTTATGTAAGGTTGAGTGGCCAGCACTAACAACTCAAACATCTGTTGAATGGCCACCGGATGGGTCCTTTGCTGGGGATACATTAACAGTGCTTAAAAGGAGGCTGGAGGACAAAGCTGCAGCCCAGATGGATTATTGGTATGTATGGGACAACTGGGCTTATGCGCATGCAAAAGGACATCCTCTTTTCTCCTCCTTTTCTTATTCATCTCAGGGGTCTCCAGCCCCGCTCTGTGCTATGCCTGCTTCTGCCCCTCCTCCAGCTTACCCTCGGCTTTCTGACTTATGCCCGTCACCTCCTTGCTTGCCAATTAGCTGTGCTTTCTGTCCAGGTGACAAGCCTCATGTGGGGAGGACTCGGGTAGCCCTTGTAAGTAAAAATATTTTAAAAAAGAGACCAGGAGGGCTGGGGGCTAGTTAAGAAGCCCACCCTCCTTGTTAATTTGGTAGTGAAACAAAGCTGGTGCTCATGGAAGGGACAGTTCAGAAAAAAAAAAAAAAGGATCGGGCCCAAGCGGGCAGGCAACAGATAGAGAGATTGGAAAACAGGTTGAAAACTTAAAGGTCATAGTGAAAAAGAAAAGTAAATAATTACAGGAATGAAAAACGTAAATCCCGGAATAATACTTAAAATGGTAAAATCTAAGTAATTGGGTGTCGTTTTGAAAAATAAGCAAGTAATTTAAAAAAAAAAAAAAGTAAAAAGTTAACTCTTTAGTTGCTGGAAAGAATTAAACAGTTAAACTTTGTAAAATACTGAAAAGAAAAAAAAAATGCTTGGTTTCTTTGCAGCCATTTTGGAAAAAAAATGGGCCCTTTTCCAAAGAAATGCAATTATACAGTGCTACTTAATTAATATCGTATTAGGTTCCAAGAGGCTACAATAGGTGGTGTCTTCCTTTTCAGGTCGCTGTGTGTTTGACAGCAGGAGTTAAAAGTAAAAGGCAATCAAAAGTCTGGTAAAGTTTATTGTGCCCTTTTTAAAGTAAGAATCTTTAACCTGTGGATCCAAAAGCAAGCCGGAAAGCATTTATTTTAATGTAAATTACCTAACTAATAAGGTAGAGGCCACTGAAACCTGGGCTGCCTATAAAACAAATACAAGAAAATATGGGTAATTCCTCTGTTTTGCCTGCAATTAACAAGGGTATTTGTATAAAAAGGAAATATTTTAAGCAATGACTGACTGCCCAAAAGGGGTAGATCTGTGTTTTATTTTTGTCTTTCAGAAAATCAGAGAAAACTGATGCCAGCTGAAAAGCAATTCAACATCTCATGAATTTACTGGCACAATAGAAATTCTGTTCTGTGTTCTATGTCCTGTCTTGTGGTGTTTGTCTTGTGGCCAGAATTGCTGTTTAATTTTTCATAGGACAGTTTAGTTTAAAACTAAATAGAAGGGTTAAATCAAAATGCAGATACTTGTTTTATTCAACTTGCAATACAAAGTGTTTGGATAATATAAAAAAAAATGTGATATACTAAAGTTTAATACATTTGCTTAAGTAAAAAAAAAAAATAATAAAAAAAAATTCATTGGCCAGATCTTTTAATTAAAAAATTGTTGTTAAAATTTGCACACCAACAGTCTTTGGAAGCAAGGACATCAAAGGTTAACCCACTCCCCATATTATACATGAGATCCTTCTGGCTACCTCACATTTCTAGCCAGAGGGCTGGGGAGGGAAAAAAGGCTATTGGGCACCAGAAATTGTACCAAGTGGACTCCTCAAAAGTGGGTGTGCTTGTCCTGGCTTGTTGCTCCAAAGCTCTGTAATAAAGTCATTTTCCTAGAAGGGTATATGTGGCATACATTATACAATAAGACTAAAGTGCTGTATAATGGGCAATGTACATGTGTTCCTTTTTAAACAAAAATGTATAAGTAAAAAGTGAAAGTTTCCTTTGCAGGTTAATAAAAGCCAAGAAGGGGAAAAAAAAAAAAATAAAACGGAGGACGAGCTAATTCAACGCTGTAGCTGGCAGGCTTGGCAGGCTCGGTCCAAAGATAAGACACTGGCCTGCCCAAGGACACTACTCACAGCTAGGATTTGGCTAACAGCCAAAAAAGAGGGGGGCTTAAATGTGCCCAAACAGCTGTGAAATCTGCAACACAGTGCCAGACATTAATGAAATGTGTTAGGTCTCTGTATTTACAGGTAAAAGAAGTCCTGCTTCAAGAATCCTGAGCAAACCTGCCATTTGTTAAAACCAGGTGACTGGGTCTACATAAAGGTCCCTCGACAAAATACTACTCTGGCCCCATGTTGAAAAGGCCCTTATTAAGTCCTGCTAACTACCAACACCGCTGTGAAGTGCCAAGGACTGACTGCCTAGACCCATGCTTCTTACTGCAAAAAGACCCCTCCACCTCGAGGTGACTTCACTTCGACTACTGATCAGCCTGTCCCTCCTTCTGGGTTTTTTTTTTTTCTTTCCTCCTTTTAAACAGCAAAAAAAAACAAACAAACAAACAAAAAAAAAAACAACAAGGTGAAGTGCTAGTAACCTCTCCCTTGTCCACTGACAAAGCTAACCTGCATTCAGTATTTGCTAAAGAAACCAAAGCACTACAGGGTGACGTGCTAGTAACCTCTCCCCTGTATAATGCAAAACCATGACTGTTCCAAGAGAGAAGGAACGCCTGCTCTGCTAAAACCACCAAAATCCAAAAATTCCTGACTGCAAAAGACACTGAGAATTGGCCTTGATGGCAAAGACGGAGCATTGTACATTGGCAGGGAGAAAGTTGCGGAATGTATTCTTGGAAATGTGAAGTAAAGTGGTGGGGTGGGTTTATTCCAGAGGCTGGAACTGTGCTTGTAGGCAAGTATAAATACCAAAAACGCCTTACAGCCATGAACATTACTCCCACCATCTGCCACCACTCCTTTGCAGGTAAAGGTTCCTGGATCCATCATAGCTATGTTAAGTTGGCGTTGGGACCCCCACCTGACCCTGACAAGCCATTGGATGAGCCACTTCACGAATGAACACCACGACCAACCCATGGACTAAGCTTTCCAGCTACTGGGACCTTCACAGCCCACCAGGACTTTTTGTGTTCCTGTTTATTGGACTTACATTGGGGGTAGTGTTTTTTGTATAGTACAGGGGGGGATGTCGACATTGGTATGGTTTGCCTGGGAGGGGTTCTCTCCCTATTCCCAAGTCCAGTACAAGGATGGGAGGGCAATAGCTTCTTGAATTTAACCCGTGCTATCAAACAGGGTGTAAATCGAACGCAGTGTTGGATTTGTATTCGTACCCCCACATATTTAGGTCAGGGCGTCCCGTTGGTAGGGGTACCTATCCCCCTTAATCGAACACTCCAGGCTAAGCTATGGGCAAACACTACATTTAACTGGAATGTTACAATCCAAATATGGTCTATTGATATGGTGGCCCAGAGTAATTATGCTTTATGTGTGTCACAACGTAAGGGCATAGAAAATACAGTTTTTGTAGGGAATTTTGTAGGGTGCAAGGACACCATCCAAATCAGCTCTGGTGCGGGAGGCCCCTCTACCTACTCCAGGACCCCGTGGCGGTCCCCGAGGGGTCTGGCTGGTATTGGTTATGCAATCACACAGCCTATAAGGTTCTCCCAGCAGGATGGTGTGGTACATGTACCTTAGGGGCTATAGTACCCGCCGTGACAGTACACCAGAACCTGACCCGGGGAGAGATCCGCAATCTAGTATGGAGGGACCGACAAAGTATTCCTTTAAACCCCCTTTCTTATCGGCCCAAAGGCTTTCACTCCTTTGTGCGTTGGTTTCTACCATGGTTGGGAGTAAGCGAGCTGGAAAAAGCTATAGTTAACATTTCAGCTGCTTTGTAACTAATGGCAAATGCTACTGCAGATGCTCTCTCTGCCCTTCAAATTGAAGTCACCCAGCTATCCCAAACTACATTGCAAAACCGCCTAGCCCTGGATTATCTCCTTGCAAATCAGGGCGGGGTTTGTGCTCTGGTCAATTCAAGCTGTTGTGTATTTGTAAATCAGCACCATAGGATGGAAACTGACATCCACATCCTCAAGCAACAGGCAGCCCTATTCCACCACATCAGCCTCGACACTACCAACGCCAGATTCCAGAAGGTCTGGGACTGGCTCACCTCATGGCTACCGGATGTGGGGACTTGGGGACGGCGTATTTTGTATTTACTTTTTTTGACTTATTGTTTTTGCGTTATTTTTTATATGCCTACAATGCTGCAGTATGTGCTGTCGGTAGTTGCTAACCCTGCAGCGCGGTTACTCAGCCCCAATATAGCTTACTGACGTACAAAAAAAAAAAAGGAGGACTGTTAAGGAAAAGTTAGCACATGTGACTCCATTTTGGTTTGGGGCCCACCATTGTTTAAATGCCAGCACATCATACACCAGGAGGAGTAATCCTTAGATATTGAATCCCTGTGAAAATCCTCCTCCTTGTCTCCAGCCTGCCTTGACTCCCAGTATCTGGTTTTTGTCAGTCTCTAACTCCCTGTCTCTTGGCCTTGATGTGAGGCCTCCCATCCTGATAATAAAAGTTACTGATGCATGGCTTTAGGACCATGCTGTGTAATTAACATACTGGTATAGCACGAGGAATGCACCAAGCAGGGATAGGTGGTAGATAAGACAAGGGTTTGTTTATTGGCTAAGGTTTCCGATGCACGAGGGCAACATGCTTTGCTAAAAGGTATATAACCTTTGTATAATCTGCATTCAGGGTCCCCTCCTGGCTAGCAGGGGGGCACCACGCTCGAGCGTAATAAACTTAGTGTCTTTTGGGAACTCTGCAGTTGTGGACTTTGTTTCTGTGCCTCAGCCTAGATTCGAACTGTGCGTGACCTATCAGGTATAATTCGCAGCACTGGTGTGCGTGTCCTATCAGGTATAATTCGCAGCAATTGTGTGCGTGTCCTACAAGGTGTAATTCGTAGCACTTGTGTGCGTGTCCTACAAGGTGTAATTCGTAGCACTTGTGTGCGTGTCCTACCAGGTGTAATTCGTAGCACTTGTGTGCGTGTCCTACCAGGTGTAATTCGTAGCACTTGTGTGCGTGTCCTACCAGGTGTAATTCGTAACACTGGCCAGAGGCAAAACCCTTTCACCTGTAAAGGGTTAAGAAGCTAAAATAACCTCGCTGGCACCTGACCAAAATGACCAATGAGGAGACAAGATACTTTCAAAGCCGGAGGGGGTCGGGGGGAACAAAGGGTCTGCTTGTCTGTGTGATGCTTTTGCTGAGAACTGATCAGGAATGCTCTTCATAACTTCTCAGAACTTCTGTTAAGTTAGTAAGTAATCTAGCTAGAAATGTGTTAGATTTCCTTTTGTTAAATGGCTGGTAAAATAGGTTGTGCTGAATGGAATTTATATTCCTGTTTTTGTGTCTTTTTGTAACTTAAGGTTTTGCCTAGAGGGATTCTCTATGTTTTGAATCTAATTACCCTGTAAGGTAGTTACCATCCTGATTTTACAGAGGTGATTCTTTTACTTTTTCTTCAATTAAAATTCTTCTTTTAAGAACCTGATTGCTTTTTCATTGTTCTTAAGATCCAAGGGTTTGGGTCTGTGTTCACCTATGCAAATTGGTGAAGATTTTTATGAAGCCTTCCCCAGGAAAGGGGGTGTAGGTCTTGGGGGGATATTTTCGGGGGAAGACGTCTCCAAGTGGGCTCTTTCCCTGTTTTTTGTTTCACACGCTTGGTGGTGGCAGCATAGGGTTCAAGGACAAGGCAAAGTTTATACCTTGAGGAAGTTTTTAACCTAAGCTGGTAAGAATAAGCTTAGGGGGTCTTTCATGCAGGTCCCCACATCTGTACCCAAGAGTTCAGAGTGGGGAAGGAACCTTGACAAGGGGCCAGTCCTTTGTGTTAAGAAAAAGGACCAAAAGTGACACCTTTGCATAGTCTGTCGGGCCCTAAACTGGGTGACAGTCTGAAACCTGTATCTCCTGCCCTTAATCTCGTAGTGTGCAGTGTGCAGATAGTATGCAGTGTGCCTGAATTTTCACCAGACTGGACCTCTGTGGCACGTAGAAACTAGTTTGCATCAGGACAGGAGACGAATGGAAGACTGCCTTTTGATCCCGTTATGGGCACTTTGAATATTTAGTAATGCCATTTGGGCTGACCAACACTCCTGTGACCTTTCAGTACTCCATGAATGACATATTTAGAGACATCTTAGAGCAGTAGGTAGTCATCTATCTCAATGACAACTTTGTGTTTTCACATAATCCTGAGCAGCATTGTTACCATGTTCGTTCCATCCTGGAAAGACTACAGAAGTATGGCCTCTGAGAAGGTGTCCAGATGGACCCCCAGAAGGTATTCATAGTAGAAGTCGATGCCTCTATGTAGCCATTGGGGCCATAGTCTCTCAGAGCCATGGTGCACAGCAAGTATTGTATCCGTTTGTCTACTACTCCTGAAAACTCATCCCTGCTGAGTAGAATTATGATATATAAGGAGCTACTCACAATTAAATTGGCCTTCAAAGAGTGGCAAAATTATCTCAAGGGAGCCCAACACACAGTGCAAGTCTTTTCTGACTGTAAGAACCTTGAATATCTGCATAAGGCTTGAGCCTTGAACTAAAGACAGCTCAGGTGGGCATTATTCTTTTCTTGGTTTGATTTCATCATCAACTATCACCGGGAACCAAGAATGGGAAAGCCAATGCCTTATCCTGAAAGGGGGAGTGCTACCAAGAGGGTGAGGAGCATAACAAAGAACCATCCTGTCTCTGAAAACCTCACAACTTCCTTAGTGCCACAATATACTAAGACCTGCTTGATCTGATCTGATCTGCTTCGTGGGGAAGTCCATTATCACAGGAGGTGACAGAACAGCCTGAGCAAATGAGAGACAGAACAAAAATGGAATGTTCCACACATGATGGGATCACTTACCTTGATGGGTGCATATTCATTCCACGAGGATGCCCCGGCTAGAAGTGCTCCATCTCTGCTCTGACATTTCATTGGCAGGCCACTTTCGCTATGTCATAAATATAAAGGGAAGGGTAAACCCCTTTAAAATCCCTCCTGGCCAGAGGAAAAATCCTCTCACCTGTAAAGGGTTAAGAAGCTAAAGGTAACCTTGCTGGCACCTGACCAAAATGACCAATGAGGAGACAAGATACTTTCAAAAGCTGGGAGGAGGGAGAAAACAAAGGGTCTGTGTCTGTCTGCATGCTGCTTTTGCCAGGGATAGAACAGGAATGGAGTCTTAGAACTTTTAGTAAGTAATCTAGCTAGGTATGTGTTAGATTATGGTTTCTTTAAATGGCTGAGAAAAGAATTGTGCTGAGTAGAATGACTATTCCTGTCTGTTTTCAGAGTAACAGCCGTGTTAGTCTGTATTCGCAGAAAGAAAAGGAGTACTTGTGGCACCTTAGAGACTAACGAATTTATTTGAGCATGAGCTTTCGTGAGCTACAGCTCACTTCATCAGATGCATACCGTGGAAACTGCAGCAGACTTCTCCTGCTGGTAATAGGTAATAGGCCAGTTTGGATGAGCTATTACCAGCAGGAGAAGTCTGCTGCAGTTTCCACGGTATGCATCTGATGAAGTGAGCTGTAGCTCACGAAAGCTCATGCTCAAATAAATTCGTTAGTCTCTAAGGTGCCACAAGTACTCCTTTTTTATTCCTGTCTGTGTGTCTTTTCTGTAACTTAAGGTTTTGCCTAAAGGGATTCTCTGTGTTTTGAATCTAATTACCCTGTAAGGTATCTACCATCCTGATTTTACAGAGGTGATTCCTTGACTTCTATTAAAAGTCTTCTTGTAAGAAAACTGAATGCTTTTTCATTGTTCTAAGATCCAAAGACAAATTGGTGAGGATTTTTACCAAACCTTCCCCAGGAAGTGGGGTGCAAGGGTTGGGAGGATTTTGGGGGGCAAGATGTGTCCAAACTACATTTCCCAGTAAACCCAGTTAAAGTTTGGTGGTGGCAGTGGAAATCCAGGGGCAAAGGATAAAATTAATTTGTACCTTGGGGAAGTTTTAACCTAAGCTGGTGAAAGTAAGCTTAGGAGGTTTTCATGCAGGTCCCCACATCTGTACCCTAGAGTTCAGAGTGGCGAAGGAACCTTGACATGGTGGCAGAGTGGTGGGATTAACCTGAAATCCTTTTGAGATCAATTTGACATTTTTTGAACCAGAAAAACAGATTTTAAAAAGGATTTTTTTTTCCTTTGGGGCTGCTGGAAAGGAGGTCCAAATGAAAGCAGCTAGTTTTTTCTCTGCTTTGGGGCCAGAGCAGAGACAAAAGGGGATTATTTTTGTGAATTGCAGGTTTTCTTTGCCTGGAGGCAGAGTAATTAGCTTCCTGCAGGGAAATTCAGTCTTCCAAACCACAGTTTTTTTTCCCTAAAGTAAATAGGGGGGTGTTCTACCCATTTGCCTGGAGACAAAAGTGGCAGGGTTTTTTTTGTTTTTTTTTAGGATTTTGATTTTTTTTTACAAGAAACACAGGTTTGAAAAGGATTTTTTTTTTCCTTTGGGCTGCTGGTAAGCAGGTTTCCAAGTAGTTGGAGGTTTTTTGCTTTGATTTGGGGCCAGAGCAGAGACAAAGGGAATTGTCTTTTTTCTGTAGATTGACAATCACTATCAGAGAATAGGTATCCTATTCCAGCACAGCAAAATTTTACAGCCCAGTTTTGTTTGTTTATTTCTAAACCTCGGGTGTAAAGTTAGTTAAAAACAGAGAGGTTAGGATGACAGAATCCACGGCTCAACAAAAGCTGAAATTAGCCAGATTTCAGGCTGAGGAAAAACAAAAGGAACATGAAAGACAGATAGAACCCATGCGGCTGGAGAAGGAGGTACAGGAGGCTGCCCACAGGAGGGAAATGGAGGCAAGGAAGCGTGTGGAGGAGGAAAAGGAAAAAGAGAGGAAGCATGTGGAGGAGGAGAAGGAAAAAGAGAGGAAGCATGAACTGGAGATGGAGAAGGTAAAGGCTCAGCAGAATATACCAACAAACCCTAGCAATCCTGCTCCAGGTACCACTTCCCATCCCAGAAAGTTCCCCACCTACAAGGCAGGCGATGATATGGAGGCCTTCTTAGAAAACTTCGAAAGGGCCTGCCTTGGGTACGGCATCTCTACCAACCAATACATGGTAGAGCTAAGGCCGCAGCTCAGTGGACCCTTAGCTGAGGTGGCAGCTGAAATGCCTAAAGAACACATGAACAAGTATGAACTGTTTAAATCCAAGGCGAGAGTCAGAATGGGGATAACACCCGAACATTCTCGTCGGAGGTTCAGACCCCTAAGGTGGAAACCAGACGTGTCATTTTCCCGACATGCCCACCACATTGTGAAACATTGGGATGCCTGGATATCAGGAGCAAGTGTTGAATCTCCAGTAAATTTGCCCTTCCTAATGCAAATGGAACAATTCTTAGAGGGTGTTCCTGAGGAAATAGAAAGATACATCCTAGATGGGAAGCCCAAAACTGTAATTGAGGCAGGAGAGATTGGAGCCAGATGGGTGGAGGTGGCAGAGAAGAAAACTGGTCGCAGTTGGAGCGGAGACCAGAAGGGACAACCCCAGACCACACCCATTACCGGGGGCCGCCCAAAGCCCCACCTACCTCCCAAAGAACCCTCCAGACCCCTTCTCGTCCCTCCACCCCGTTCTCCAGCAACCCACCTCGCCCCAGTGACCCGTCAGCTGGATGATGTTTTAAATGTAAGGAGCTGGGGCATGTAAAGGCCAACTGCCCCACGAACCCCAACAGATTACAGTTCATTGCACTGGAATCACACCAGAGGTCCGCAGGCCCAGATACCTCCCAGATACCCTTGGAGTGGAGGGAAACTGTGAATGTGGGCGGGAAGAAGGTCACCGCATGGAGGGACAACGGAGCACAAGTGTCAGCTATCCATACTTCCTTAGTGGACCCCAATTTAATCAACCCAGAGATCCAAGTGACGATTCAACCCTTCAAGTCCAACTCTTTCAATTTGCCTACAGCCAAGTTGCCTGTCCAGTACCAGGGCTGGTCAGGAACGTGGACTTTTGCAGTCTATGATGATTATCCCATCCCCATGCTGTTGGGGAAAGACTTGGCCAATCATGTGAAGCGGGCCAAGAGGGTGGGAATGGTCACCCGCAGCCAGGCTAAACAAGCCGGGAGGCCTAGCTCTGTTCCGAAAACCTCTATCAGGACCCAGTCAGAGGTGATGGCCCGGAGCCCAGGCCAAAGTCTGCAACAGCAGTAGTGGATCCAGTCCCAGAGACCAAGATGGAACCAGTCCCAGAACCAGAACCAGCGGAACAACCAACACCAGACCCATTGCCAGCACTGAATCCAGTACTTGCAACCTCAACACCAGAGGGCCCCACCAAAACTGAACCGGCAGCCCATAAGCCTACACAAGAGGCTCAGCCGGAGCCTGAACCCCAACATAGTATCCCAGCAGAGAGCGGTTCACAGTCAATGGAAACAGCCCCATCCCCTACATCGCTTCCCGAGGGACCAAGCATAGGTCCACAATCCAATGAGGAACAGATGTCTCCAGCATCAAGGGAACAGTTCCAGATCGAACAGAAAACAGATGAAAGCCTCCAGAGAGCTTGGACGGCGGCACGGAGCAACCCACTGCCTCTAAGCTCTTCTAATCGATCCAGGTTTGTTGTAGAAAGAGGACTTTTATACAAGGAAACTCTTTCTGGTGGACACCAGGAAGACTGGAATCCTCAGAGACAATTGGTAGTTCCAACTAAATACTGGGTCAAGCTCTTGAGCTTAGCCCACGATCACCCTAGTGGCCATGCTGGGGTGAACAGGACCAAAGACCGTCTGGGGGGTCTTTCCACTGGGAGGGAATGGGCAAGGATGTTTCTACCTATGTCCGGTCTTGTGAAGTATGCCAAAGAGTGGGGAAACCCCAAGACCAGGTCAAAGTCCCTCTCCAGCCACTCCCCATCATTGAAGTTCCATTTCAGCAAGTAGCTGTGGATATTCTGGGTCCTTTTCCAAAAAAGACACCCAGAGGAAAGCAGTACATACTGACTTTCATGGATTTTGCCACCCGATGGCCGGAAGCAGTAGCTCTTAGCAACACCAGGGCTAAAAGTGTGTTCCAGGCACGAGCAGACATTTTTGCCAGGGTAGGTTGGCCCTCTGACAGCCTCACAGATGCAGGGACTAAGTTCCTGGCAGGAACTATGCAAAACCTCTGAGAAGCTCATGGGGTAAATCACTTGGTTGCCACTCCTTACCACCATCAAACAAATGGCATGGTGGAGAAGTTTAATGGAACTTTGGGGGCTATGATACGTAAATTCTTAAATGAGCACTCCAATGATTGGGACCCAGTGTTGCAGCAGTTGCTCTTTGCCTACAGAGCTGTACCACATCCCACTTTAGGGTTTTCCGCATTTGAACTTGTATATGGCCGTGAGGTTAAGGGGCCATTACAGTTGGTGAAGCAGCAATGGGAGGGATTTACACCTTCTCCAGGAACTAACATTCTGGACTTTGTAACCAACCTACAAAACACCCTCTGAACCTCTATAGCCCTTGCTAAAGAAAACTTACAGGATGCTCAAAAAGAGCAAAAAGCCTGGTATGATAAACATGCCCGAGAGCGTTCCTTCCAAGTAGGGGACCAGGTCATGGTCTTAAAGGCGCTCCAGGCCCATAAAATGGAAGCATCGTGGGAAGGGCCATTCATGGTCCAGGAGCGCCTGGGAGCTGTTAATTATCTCATAGCATTCCCCACCTCCAACTGAAAGCCTAAGGTGTACCATATTAATTCTCTAAAACCCTTTTATTCCAGAGAATTAAAGGTTTGTCAGTTTACAGCCCAGGGAGGAGAGGACGCTGAGTGGCCTGAAGGTGTCTACTATGAAGGGAAAAATGCTGGTGGTGTGGAAGAGGTGAACCTCTCCATGGCCCTTGGGCGTATGCAGTGACAGCAGATCAAGGAGCTGTGCACTAGCTACCCACCAACATTCTCAGCCACCCCAGGACTGACTGAACGGGCATACCACTCCATTGACACAGGTAATGCTCACCCAATTAAAGTCCAACCTTACCGGGTGTCTCCTCAAGCTAAAACTGCTATAGAACAGGAGATCCAGGATATGTTACAGATGGGTGTAATCTGCCCCTCTGGAAGTGCATGGGCATCTCCAGTGGTTCTAGTTCCCAAACCAGATGGGGAGATAAGTTTTTGCGTGGACTACCGTAAGCTAAATGCTGTAACTCTCCCAGACAACTATCCAATGCCATGCACAGATGAACTATTAGAGAAACTGGGATGGGCCCAGTTCATCTCTACCTTGGACTTAACCAAGGGGTACTGGCAGGTACCGCTAGATGAATCCCCCAAGGAAAGGTCAGCCTTCACCACACATCTTGGGCTGTATGAATTTAATGCCCTCCTTTTCGGGCTGCGAAATGCACCTGCCACCTTCCAAAGACTTGTAGATGGTCTCCAAGCGGGATTAGGATAATATGCAGTTGCCTACCTTGATGATGTGGCCATATTTTCTGATTCCTGGGCAGAACACCTGGAACATCTACAAAAAGTCCTTGAACGCATAAGGGAGGCAGGACTAACTGTTAAGGCTAAGAAGTGTCAAATAGGCCTAAACAGAGTGACTTACCTTGGACACCAGATGGGGTCAAGGAACTATCAGCCCCCTACAGGCCAAAGTGGATGCTATCCACAAGTGGCCTGTCCCAAAGTCAAAGAAACAGGTTCAATCCTTCTTAGGCTTGGCCGGTTATTACAGACGATTTGTACCGCAATGCAGCCAAATTGCCGCCCCACTGACAGACCTAACCAAAAAGAAACAGCCAAATGCCGTTCAGTGGACCGAAAAGTGTTAGAAGGCCTTTAACCAGCTTAAAGCGACACTCATGTCTTACCTTGTACTAAGGGCCCCAGACTTTGACAAACTGTTCCTAGTAACCACAGATGCCTCCGAGCGTGGTGTGGGAGCAGTTTTAATGCAGAGAGGACCGGATCAAGAATTCCACCCTGTAGTGTTTCTCAGCAAAAAACTGTCTGAGAGGGAAAGCAACTGGTCAGTCAGTGAAAAAGAATGTTATGCCATTGTCTACGCCCTGGAAAAGCTACGCCCATATGTTTGGGGACGACGTTTCCACCTGCAAACCGACCATGCTGCGCTACAGTGGCTTCATACTGCCATGGGAAATAACAAAAAACTTATTCGGTGGAGTTTAGCTCTCCAAGATTTTGATTTCGACATCCAACACATCTCAGAAGCTTCTAACAAAGTGGCTGATGCACTCTCCCATGAAAGTTTCCCAGAATCAACTGGTTAAAATCGTCCTTGAGATGTGGAAAATATTGTTAGTCTTTATGTACTTGATAGTATATTAGAGGTGCATGTGTCTTATTAACTCTCTTTTTCCTAGAGCTCCAGGAAGAAATCCCAGCCAGCGTTTCACCCTAGCTGAGATTTGGGGGGCGTGTCATAAATATAAAGGGAAGGGTAAACCTCTTTAAAATCCCTCCTGGCCAGAGGAAAAATCCTCTCACCTGTAAAGGGTTAAGAAGCTAAAGGTAACCTCGCTGGTGCCTGACCAAAATGACCAATGAGGAGACAAGATACTTTCAAAAGCTGGGAGGAAGGAGACAAACAAAGGGTCTGTGTCTGTCTGCATGCTACTTTTGCCGGGGATAGAACAGGAATGCAGTCTTAGAACTTTTAGTAAGTAATCTAGCTAAGTGTGTGTTAGATTATGATTTCTTTAAATGGCTGAGAAAAGAATTGTGCTGAATAGAATGACTATTCCTGTCTGTGTGTCTTTTCTGTAACTTAAGGTTTTGCCTAAAGGGATTCTCTATGTTTTGAATCTAATTACCCTGTAAGGTATCTACCATCCTGATTTTACAGAGGTGATTCCTTGACTTCTATTAAAAGTCTTCTTGTAAGAAAACTGAATGCTTTTTCATTGTTCTAAGATCCAAGGGCAAATTGGTGAGGATTTTTACCAAACCTTCCCCAGGAAGTGGGGTGCAAGGGTTGGGAGGATTTTGGGGGGCAAGACGTGTCCAAACTACATTTCCCAGTAAACCCAGTTAAAGTTTGGTGGTGGCAGTGGAAATCCAGGGGCAAAGGATAAAATTAATTTGTACCTTGGGGAAGTTTTAACCTAAGCTGGTGAAAGTAAACTTAGGAGGTTTTCATGCAGGTCCCCACATCTGTACCCTAGAGTTCAGAGTGGGGAAGGAACCTTGACAGGCTACCTTAAGACTTTCCACACAGCTTTCCATTTCTTCTGGTGGCCCCACATCTGAGTTGAAATCTGTGATGACATTGATTTTTTGACCTGTGCGTGCACTCCAACAGGCCGTGCACTGAACCCCTTTGTGCCCTAGTACCCCTGGAGGCTCCATCTAGACCAGAGGTTACCACCCAGTCCATTGCGATCTCTGGATGCTAAAAGTCTGGTGGTGTAGCGGGGCTGCCGCTAAGGCAGGCTCCCTGCTTGCCCTGGCCCCACGCTGCTCCTGGGAGGGGCCACCACACCCCTGCAGCCCCGGGAGAGAGGGGAGGCAGGGGTCTCCATGTGCTGCTCCTGCTGGCAAGCACCACCTCCGCAGCTCCCATTGGCCAGGAATGGGAAACTGTGACCAATGGGAGCTGCAGGGGTGGTGCCTGAAGAGGGGCAGCACATGGAGCCACTTGCCACCCCAGGGGCTGCAGGGACACATTGGCCCCTTCCGGGAATGGCATGGGGCCTGGGCAGGCAGGGACCCCGCCTTAGTCCTGCTGCGTCACCGCTTGGAAGCAGCCCGAGGTAAGTGTTGTCCAGCGGGAGCCCACACCCCAACCCCCAGCCCTAAGCCCCTTCCTGGAGCCAGCACCCCATACCCTGTCCTTCACCCTGAACCCCCTTCTACACAGCAAGCCCCAGCCCTGAGCCTCTTCCCAGACCCAGAACCCCATACCCCCTCCTTCACCCCATACCTCATCTTGCACACCAAGCCCCTGCCCCAGCCCTGACAACCCTCCCAGAGCCAACACCCTGTACCCCCTCCTGAACCCCAACAATCTGCTGCAGCCCGGAGCCCCCTCCTGCACCCAAACTCCATCCAAGAGCTTGCATCCCTCAAACCCTCCTGCACCCCAACCCCCTGTCCCAGGATCAGGCCAAAGCCCTCTCCCACACTCCAAACCACTCGGCCCCAGCCCAGAACCCACACCCCCTCCCGATCCCCAACCCCTTGCTCCAGCCTGGTGAAAGTGAGTTAGCATGGGGGAGAGTGAGCAGTGGAGAGAGGGGGGTGGAGTGAGCGGCTTGGGGCTTTTGGGAAGGGGCAGGGCCTAGCAGAAGGGGTAGGGTAGATCCTGGGTTGTACTTAAATTCAAAAAGTGATCTTGTGCATAAAAAGGTTGGAGATCATTGACTAGACCCTGGACCTCCATCACCTTGGACTTTCATGGTGGAACTCCCTGACTCTGATAACCATACAGTGGTCTTGAGTGTGGTGTGCCATTTTGGTCAGTTGGTCTACTTCATCCCCTGTAACAGCCTGCCCTCTGCTGACTCCAAATGGTTCATGTGATCCATCTTGATGGACTTCCAGAGTGTAACACATTGGACTGAGGCCCACAGTTTGTCTCACACTTTTGGCATGAAGCAGTCAGGCTAATGGATATTCACGTTTTTAACTCCTCCATGTACTGTCCCCAGGTAGATGGGCAGACAGAGCCGGTGAAGTATTAGAGCAAAACCTACGGTGCTTTGTTAACTACCATCAAGATAACCGGTTCTGCCTCCTTCCTTAAGCTTTGTTCTCCTACAACAAGCTGAACACACCACCATGGGCACAGTCAATTCTTTCCAAATTTACAGGTTCCACCCTAGCTTCCACCTGGACTTGACAGCAGCCTCCCCGAACCCAGCAACTGCTGACTGGATCCAACAAATTCACCATATCCAGGAGGAGCTTAAGGACCACCTCCAAGATGTGAAAAGGGACTACAAGCCATACGCAGATCATTGACACCGGGAAGGCCCAGCTCTCAGGGTGGGTCAAAAGGTCTGGCTTTCAGCAAAACACCTCCATATGAACCAGCCATACTGCAAGCTAGACCTCCAGTTCCTTGGACCCTTCCAGATTTGTCAGCAAATTAACCCCATCACCTTCAAATTGCAGCTCCCTCGATCACTTACCTTACATCCCGTTTTCCATGTATCCCTCCTGAAGACTTACACAGAGGACCTTTGCAACAGCCGCCCCTGCAGGTCCAGGTCCAAGGGTATGAGGAATACATAGTCCGTGCTATCCTCTGCTCTAAACTGCAGAGGGGGAGACTGTACTACCTAATCAATTGGGAGGGCTACGGTGCTGAAAAATGCTCCTAGGAACCCACTGCCCCTGTCCATGCCCCATACCTAGTAAAAAGGTTTCATCAAGACCACCCAGATATACCAGGCCCAGCTCCCATCCAGAGGAAGGGTGCCCTGAAGAGGGGGTGATGTAAGAATTCATTGACTAGAACGCAGGTCTGCAGAGCCTGGGACAGCTGATGTTCCCACAGTACCACTGGGAGGCCCTGTGGAGCCACTCCCTGTGGGCAGTAGGAGCCACAGGAAGTATCACCCAAGGGATCCAGAATGACAGTACCCTGAGGTCCTCTTATTGGCCAAGTGCGTTATTTAACCCTGGAGGGAGCCCCAGGAAGTCCCTGACATGTGGATCCCATCCCAGCAGTGACCACTAGGCCAGACCACCTACACCTCAGCCCCTAACACTGCTGCTGGGCTGGAGGAACTATGAGGAGGGTGGGATGGGGAGCAGTGGGATGTGGCTACTTCCTGTGTGAAGTTGGGGGGCCCATTCCAGCTCGCTTGCCTCTCTGCGGGCTGGTGCATGTGCACCCCTTGGGAGGTGGTTCCCCCCTGTCTGCGCAGGCTGTTGGGCGTGTGTGCTGGGGTCACACCGGGTCTGGAGGAGTCTGTGGCCTGTGGGTGGTTTGGACGAGGGAGTTCCATGGGTAACGTCACAGAAAGGGGAGCAGATGGGCTGTTTTTGTCCTACTTGGGCTACCCACCTGGGGCATGTCCCAAGCAGGGGGTTCTCGTGGGCTGGGAGCTTTAAGGTATCCCGGCTGATGTGGGGTCCAGGGCCCCAGGCATCCATGAAGTTGCTGTTTCTGCTTGGAGGGAGGGAGGCGCCTGGGGGGCATGGGTCTCTGAAGCAGGGTGGAGCATGACAGAAAAAGTTTGGGAATCTCTGGGCTAGTGAGTGTCCAGGATCCATTTTCCAAGGACCTGGTTTGGGGATGGAGCTGAGGAAGGGCCTGGAGAAGGAGCAGCACAAAGCCAGGGATTGGATTCACAGCGTGGTAAGGATCAGATCTGCCCACCATCTTTATTATTACTTTTGGGGAAAGTGTAGTGTAAGAGGGAGGGATTTCTGTGTTGTGACCAATACAGTTGTTGCAATGGAGGATATTGCTGGCAGTAGGATGGGTTTAGCTTCGCCTGAGGGTGGAAGCCACAAAATTTCCCTGGCAACCATTTCCTCCCCTGCCCCCTCCGCGCTGCTTGTCCTTCTTCTTCTGTACATTTGCGTCATGCTGTGTGGGCTGGAGTGGGAGGGGGAAGGAGGGAGAAACTGTTCTGTTACCTCTGCATCCTAATTCAGCATCCTGGTAATGTTGGCCCTAATTTTCCCCCAATCAATGCAGGTGATGCCTGCAAATATTTCATCCAGGAGAAATTCTGGATGGTCAGTCAAGTTCAGGCACAGCATAAAAACGCAAGAATGGCCCTACTGCATCAGACCAAAGGTCCATCTAGCCCAGTATCCTGTCTTCTGACAGTGGCCAACGCCAGGTGCCCCAGAGGGAATGAACAGAACAGGTAATCATCAAATGAACCACTCCCTGTCACCCATTCCCAGCTTCTGGGAAACAGAGGCTAGGGACACCATCCTTGCCCATCCTGGCTAATAGCCATTGATGGACGTATCCTCCATGAATTTATCTCGTTCTTTTTTAAGCCCTGTTATTGACTTTTTATAGCAGGGAATGACATCGATTTAAACAACATGCTGCTGTACCTGTGTTGCAAGATTGTAGAAGGAGACGGAACTGGACTTGCCAGGGACGCTGAGGTGGGGCCTGGTGAATTACCCAGTGGCCTCTATTTTTAGCCAGTTGGATGTTCCAGTGGGAGACCGCGCAGTAAGCCAAAGCAACAACTGTCACCCTGTAATGATGCGGCTTCTGGCGGGACACAACTGCGAGTATCAATTCAGGACAAATTGCTTAGAGCAGGGCAGTTACAGCCCAAGGCTGGGTTTCCTTTATTATTAAGGCACACCAAACCAGCCAAACAGAGAGGACTTTGGTCTCACCCCACGGGCTAACCATAAGTCATACAAGCAATTCCCTTAGACACTCCAGTTTCCCAGTATCGCCACCAGTGCCACTCTTTATGGGGATGAATGGTTGTGAAAACCAATACCCCAGTAAAAGAAAAAAGGTTCTCCCGATCCCAAAGGACCAAGCCCCAGACCCAGGTCAACAGACAAGTCGGATCTTACACACAAATCACGCTGTTGCCAATCCTTTAGAATCTAAAATCTAAAGGTTTATTCATAAAAAGAAAGAAATATAGATGAGAGCTAAAACTGGTTAAAGGAATCAATTACATACAGTAATGGCAAAGTTCTTGGTTCAGGCTTGTAGCAGTGATGGAATTAACTGCAGGCTCAAATCAAGTCTCTGGAGAACATCCACAGCTAGGATGGGTCATTCAGTCCTTTGTTCAGAGCTTCAGTGTAGCAAAGTTCCTCCAGAGGTTAGAAGCAGGATTGAAGACGAGATGGAGGAGATGCAGCAGCCTTTTATAGTCTCTTGCCATTTGGCCTCTGCTTTCTTTGTTCCAAAAACAAGCTATCCAGCACATGGCAAGGAAAAAACCTTAGAGTTCTGTCCATAGGCATGTCCCTGCATGCCTTGCTGAGTCACAAGGTGTATCTGCCTTCTCTCAATGGGTCACTTGTATAGCTGATGGTCCTTAATGGGCCATCAAGCAGGCTAGGCAGTGCTGACGCCAACTTGTCTGGGGTGTCACCCAGAAGCATAGCACAAGTCTGAAATACAGACAGTCTAGAGCCAATACTTATAACTTTAAATACAGAAATGATACGTGCATATAGATAGCATAATCATAACCAGCAAACCATAACCTTGTCTTAGACACCATATTTGACCCCCTTTATACAAGATTTGGTGCCACTACAGGACCTTGATTGCAACAGTGATCTATACGGACCCAGTTTGTGTCACTAACGTCACATACCCTTTCAGGGCCTTTATAGAATGGGTGCTCAATTACAGTTACGACACCCTCGCCACACAATTTTCTGTCGGTCTGTTTTACAAAGACACTCCTGGGCAAACGAAGAAGTTGGATGATGGGAATCTAGGGTTTCTGAGGTGTGCAAAGCTGATGACCCAGAGTAGGATGGTAGAGCTATTGGGTCATTTACACAGCGACCTGCTTTTTCAAGAAGAACATTTGTTGAACAGAGTGTATGTAAAAATTAAACTGACGCGGAGCAAAAACGCCTTCTGTTTAATGGGTGATGTGGCCGAAGGCTTTAAACTGCCCATTTTATCAGCGTCCCTTTTTGTGAAGAAATACGGGTTTCCCCGGGCATCCGTCCGGGGCACACGGGGGCCCTGCTTACCACTAATGCTAAATACCCCATGGACCATGTGAGAATGAAAGTGTTTAGCATCCCCGCGGGCAGCAGGGTCAGTAACTAGGAGAATCTGTTCTTGGGACAGTTACCGAAAATGCTTGTTCTAGGGTTTGTGGATAATGATGCCTTTAGCGGAAGTTACACTAAAAACCCCTTTCATTTTAAACTTTACGACATTAATTTTGTGGCCTTGTATGTGGATCGTGAACAGATACGAGCCAAGCCTCTGCAACCAGACTTCGAGGCCAGAGGCTGCGTGAGAGAATACATGAATCTGGTACAGACGGCTGGTAAACACATGAAAGATGGTTTTCTGTTAATCGACTGTGAGAAGTTTGCACGGGGTGACACCTTGTTTGCCTTTGACCTGTCTCCAGACCAGGAATGCACCGATCACTATTCCCTGATTAAAACCGGGAACCTGAGAGCAGAAATACATTTTGGGACGGCTTTGACAGTCACCGTCAATATGATCGTGTATTAGGTTTTTGATAACATCATAGAGATAAATCAGAGGAGAAACGTTCTGTTTGACTACAGGTGAATATGGACACCATGCAGCTCTCATGTGTCTTATCAATGGACCCTTACACAAAAAAGAATTTCTCAGGTGTGTTCCCTTGTGATTGGGTCCCTTGTGCCAAACTGTCTCAGAGACCCCTAGGTTTGGTGGTCAACACGCATCTGCACAACCAACCAGCTAAACACTGGCTCACCTTGTATCTGGCGGAGCACAACCATGGAGAGCTTTTGACTCATACAGGCATCCCCCAAACTGTGTGTTGTTTCCTAGAAGCATTATGAATTTTTTAAACAAAAATGCCACTGACATTGACTCCCGCTCCATCGCCTGTGGCTATCACTGGGAGTTTTTCTTCCATCATTGTAGCAAGGGTTTATCTTTTGACCAGATTTTAAAATTGTATTCTAACAACTTAGTGCAAAACAACCAAAGGGTGATGAATTTTGTAAAAAATATAAAATGTAAATTCTCGGGCATGCCTAGCCTCCCTCAAAACATGTTTCAACAAACCCAGACGTGTGTATCTTGCAAGGATTTTCATAGCCATATTACCCAATAAAACCCCTCACCTGGGGTGCTTTAAGACAATTGATGTTTGGTGGGTTTTTGTTCTTCTTTTTTCTTTTTTTAAAGAATGACCAATTCAGAAAATTACACGTAGATTTTTTTTTAAAAAGTATAGAAATGTTTTATTTAAAGCAAAACATTACCAGTTTTAAATATACTTTTTTAGAACATGAAAAACATTACACACTGAGCCATTTGGATCTTTTAGCCAATTTTTGTTTTTTAGATCACAAAAAAGGGGTCACGGTTTTTCGATCCACCCCTGGTGTTGGCAGTCAAGGCCTTTGAGCATTCCAAAAGATCTCTGTTGGCCAGGCTGCCCATAATGGAAGATGGTACATTCAGTTCTGCCATGGCATTCATAAACACATCCCGTCCTTTAGGTACACCTCTGCTAGGAACAGAGTGCATCTGGGTGATGGCCCTGACTAAGTTGAGCATGTTAGAACCATTAACCACAGAGCCTTTGTACACAAAAGCCCCTTTATCATTCCACAAAGAGATATTTTTATCCTGGCCCAGTTTATTTAGCAATACTAATGCATTTTTTCTTATTCACATTATCCAGCACCTCCTGAGCAACAGAGTCTGAGGACGTTGGTGTTTCTGGGGGTTTGGCAGTCACGCTCTGTTCCTCTTCCGGTATTTTCCCTTTGTCCACATTGCTCTGCTTCACATACGTTAGGTACCTTTGAAGCACGGCACTGTAAAGTTTAGCCTTTTTGTATTCGGCTAAGTCAGTTCTTTGAAGAACAGACTTCATTTCAGCATCCAGGAAGTGAGTTGCGGTCATTCTGATATTTTCCTCCACAGGAAGGGAAGCCCTTAATTGCTCCAGCTGGTGGCTGGGCACCAGGTAAATTTTTTTTCCATACTCCATTATCAATTAGTCAAATGCCCCGTTATCAGAGAGTTAGCAAAACTTAACAGAGTTTAATAAACCTCCCACACTGCTTCACCAGATGCTTCTTTCTTTGAAGTGAAACCCTTTGATTACACAGATTTTTTATAAGCGCACTTGATCTTGTGTCAAAGGTACGTTTCCTTTTAAGGTATTGAGTGCTATTTCTGAGATGGCCGCCACTAAATCGTCAGAAGCCGAACACAGTGTACCCCTCCTCTGCTGCAGGGACGATTTGCTAAGTAATTTTCAAAGGACCAGGTTTCTCTTCACACAGCTAGACATGTTTTTGGTCAGCAACCCTGGCTGTTAAAAAGGGGCCTGCTTATAATTCATCTCTTTTTATACCTGGCTGTTGTTCTTTTCAAAGTATAAACCGCCGGCCAGTCTGGAGGGAAAACACCGGTTCTTAGTCTCTACGCTTCTGGTGTGGAAGCGTTTAAATCCACCACCAGGTAGCCATAAGGTCTTTTGGTAGCATCCTCAAAAGCTTCCAGAAAGAATTGAGCTTTACTGGGGTACAATTGCCGAGCTAGCATAGCAATTTGTAATTCATCCCTGGGGTTTTTGAACAGAACCATGTACTTTGTGTTTAGGTTAATCGTACGACTCTTTTTTTCCCTGACAAAATACATTCTGGACTATATACATAATGCTCAGGTTCCTGTGATGCATGTACTTGGAAAAGACTTTCTCGATTTCATTGCTTTCAAAAGCAGAGTTCATCAGATCATCCATGATAATCATATTTACTTTATTGGTAGGAAACAAACGGTCATCCTCAAAAGCATCAGCTAGCCCCTCCACAAAATTGATAAAGGGATATTTACAGAGCAGTTCTTTATACAAAGGTTGCCAACAACTGTAGCATCGCACAATAGTCTGGAGGGAGAAGAGCTACCATGTTAGGCTTCAGAAACATAAACCTGTACATAGCCATGCAGACAGATGCCAGCATTATGTACCGGAAAGGACCTAGACACGGTTTTATCTCGGTGAATTTACCAGGGCCTCTCTCTACTATATTTCCCATCTCCATCATTTTCATAATCTCTTTTCTGTATGTAACCCTTCTGCCTGTCAGAGTTGGCAGCAACAAGGGCCGGGTTCAGTAACTAGGGGTTCCATTCCAATAACACAATGCAAAACCGGCTCGGCCCCCACCCAGTGACCTGGGACAAATATATACCATCCCTGCTGGGTGCCTCCAAGAGGCAATACTTCCCCTCTCACAAGCACATAGTCTGAGTGTAGCAAAAAGCCTTTTAATAACAGAGACAAACAATATGGCATTATGTTGGGGAAACACCACCAACAGGATTCATAACACAACCCATGAGCAAAAAACCCACCCCAAGCAAATTGGGGCATGTCCTTTCCCTTTGGTTCTTGAGTCCAGCAACCCAAAATCACCCAAAGTCCCAAAAGTCCAAAGACCCAAAAGTCTACGTCCCTGGTCAGGGCAGCCCCAGAGTTAGAAAGTTTATCTGCAGAGTTTTACCTCCCAACCTGGCGGGGGGCATGGGTGGTTTAAGGGGCACCTCATGTGGTCCAAAGCTGATGGCCCCACCTCTCCATGGGGCTCCGCTGTGCCAGCCACCCCATGAGCTGCTCTAGGCATCCGACAAACTGCTCTGTTCTGCTCTACAAGCCACTCTGCTCACCATCCCACAAACTGCTCCACCCTATATCTTCAGGCTCCCCCACTACTTTACACAACACTCAGTGATTTCAGCTCTTAGTAAGTTTAGCTTTTTTGTGATTTCAGCTTTTAGTAGGGAAACCTCGGTGCGGGTGCACCACTAGCCCAAAGTGAATTCAGCTCAGCAACCTGTAACGAAACTCTTAATGAAATCAAAATGAGTTCTGATATTCCACAGTGGAAAGAGAAAGAAGTGCAATTAGCATGTAAGGCCCTCACCAAAAGGCCCATACCAGGAAATATTAATATCTGTCCACAACCTGTCTCCATTCACAGAGTTTTGGAACCAATGTCCCTTGCCTAGAGAGTGCTTCTTAGTTGATGGCGAGTCCCTCCATCATAACAAAAGGCCAAGTACAGTTCCACTGTCCTTGATTCCCATAATCAGGGTAATAATTTATTCTTCCTGCCCCAATAACAGAGACACTGGGGATCCCACAGCAGCCAAAGTGACCATTTGGGCAGCTATGGGCTCATTCTAGGTAGGGTGGGTGTGCCTATGCAAATGAGATCAGCCCCTGAAGTTCTTTTCCACAACTTGCCACACCTCAACACCAGATGTCAGGGTGGAACTCATCCTGACTCTGCTTACATGTATAGGATACAGGCCTGTCTCAAAATTTTGACATCCTGCTGACAGGAATATGTGGGATCTTTCTGCAAGTCAAATGTCTCACATCTGTGGTCCTGATACCTGTCGAGGAACTCTGCTTTCTCCCTTGGCATTATGCTTTCTACACCATAGTGCTCAACACTGGGCATAGGCATAATTTTGATTTTCTAAAGTGCTAAAAAAAGTGGAAAATACCCTTTACACCCTTCAAACGCCATCGCCTGCGGGAGCTTGCTAAGCTTCATGGGCAAGAAGTTATAGAGTCTATAAAACCAATGCCCAGTGCCTTAACTTCCACAGACATTAGTTTACTACCCTAAGTGATGAGTTCTATGCACATCTTTTCCTTCAGTAACTGTCTAACGACAAAGTACACATTATAACCTTTGGAACTGTGCGCTAGGAACGCGTAGTCCCGGAACTTTTTGCCAATAAAGATCTTAACAAAGATAGAAAGACACTCACAGCCCTTAAATTCCCAGGATTTTTCCGGCTTTAGGGACATAGCAAAAATTTAATTGGGCACATGCAACTGCGTCTCCTGCGTGCATTCAAAATCGTAAAAAAATATACTTTTGGGCTTTCTAATGCGATCCATAAAACAGAGGTGGCTGTGTACATCACCAGTGATCAAACCCTGACACTGCTTACAGCGCCTCCCTTTACACCCGTGCCGCTTGTCCACGTAAGACTGACACTTATCACACAAAGTTTTAGACAGGCATTCGACTGGTTTTTTCGATGCAGAGTCGACGTGTCCGTCTAAACTCTCCTTGGACCGACAATACAGTCGCCAGCTAGGACACCTCAGCAACACACCCACGCTGTCTGAGCATGTTACGCTCAAGCAGAGGCGGCAACGATACCTGCAAGAGTGGTCGTGACTGTACACCGTGTGGCAAAACTCACAATAACTTATTGCACCCAACAACTTTTTCACGTCCAGAACCCCATAGTAATGCTCATCATACAACAGGACCAAAAAAGTCTTGGGGTACACCGGACCCCCCGTTTAAAAAAGCCCCATCCCCCTTTCTCCGCATAAAGCACCACGTGTATGTTGACTCCTAAATGCTGTTCAAACCTTGCTACGTCACTGAGAAGAACCTTTTTTTGATATGACCGCCCCAGTTTCTCATGCAACTTTCTCGCCCCCACTAACAATTCCGTGTCCGTAGGTTTACAGTCAGACATGACGGCCAAGAACCCACCCACAAAACACAGGTTGGTACCGGTGTAAGTCAGGTCTACTAAACATTGTCTCTTTTTATGGACGATTTGAGTACTGAAGATAGAATTTAAAACTCTATGAGCGCCCCCGCCATGTTTTTACAACTGTCACGAGACGCAACGTCCCATCAACATGAAGCTCTCTATTGCTCTGTAGCAGCTTTGAGGTCTGATTGAAGAAATCCTCAGCAGACAGCTCATCCCTAGTTCTGACCGAAAACAAAGGGTTAGTTAAATTACGGCTCTAAACATAACTGAACATCATCATCTGGGCCTACCCTACCATTAACGTCATCGAGAACTAACTGTACCCCCTGTGTATGGCTTCAACAACCTGCTAAACTGAATTTATTTGCTCAAGGTTGACAGAACGAAATTTTTCACAATACACTGACCCCCCAAATCTAGGTCATTCACGTTGCCAACTTCTCACTCTCTCACTATATACCTCTGCATTTTCAGGGTTACTTGGGGGTTCCTCTATAGGACTGTCAGTGGCATCTTATACATCACATGCTATTGACAGTCAGATACCCAGGGACCTCCATGAGGGTCATCAGGAGTAGACGGGGACCCATCTAGAGAGCCTTCTGGGGAATTTTCTAAATCAGACTCTGTGTGAGAGTCACCACCACCCCGCAGGTCAGATTCCATCTCCCCATTTTCAGACAAGCCAGTCTGAGAGCCTCCAGTAGGGGACATCTCTTTGTTTTGTATTTTTCCTCATTACCTCTTTAGCCTTTTTAAAATTTTTACAGTGACCCTGGCCTGGAACGTTTTGGCAGCCATCTGTTTATACCCCCAGCGCTGTGCCCCCTTTTGTTCACACCTTAGCTGATGTGTACCCTTGAGGGTGCCCCTTTTACCCAAGCCCCTTTCCACGAATAGTCAGGCCTGCTCAGAGCCACCCTTTGGAAAAATTGAAGTATTTTTCAAAAAGTCCCCCACAAGAGCTTTCGGATTTTTGATGTAGTTTCCAGCCCTCCCTCCAGAACCCCCGAGGATACAGCGTCCATCAGTTTTCTGAATGACGCGTCATATTTTCTCCAAATCTTTTTAGAATGCCGTTCTTTTAGAACCCCTGAGGATCCAGCGTGTCACCAGTTTTCTGAATCAAGCATCAAACTTTTCCCAAATACTAGAAAATGGGGGATCTTATGGTGTTGGGAGAATGGTTTGTCAGTCCTTGGTTTTTTATTGAAAACCCCTAGAGCATGTGCTCCACGTTTGTGAATGTGGGCGCATTCGCTCACAGTTTTCTGAGGGCTTGGTGTGATGGTGACCACTGAGGAAATGGAGTTGTGTTTGCATGGTTGCAATACCTCAGCATCGCAGCTTTCAGTCCTTGTTTTTTTTAATTCACAACCCCTAGAGCACGTGCTGAAGGTTTGTGAATGTGGGCACTTTCGCTCACGGTTTTCTCAGGGCTTGGTGTGGTGGTGGCCACTGAGGAACTGGAGTTGTGTTTGCGTGGTTGGTTTTTACCCAAGTCTTTTGTTTTGTCCTTGGGTTTGACGTATATGAGGTTTGGACTGCCCTGATGCTTCATCTGCACTCTTGTGCTGTTTTGTGTTGGCGTTGGTAAAGGTCTCAAAGCAGATTCCTGGCTCTTTGGCGGTTCTGCTGGAGGTGCCCCTCTAGCTCTGACTACAACATTGTCAGGAGAGCTGCACATGCCTGATTCGGGGGAAAAAACATGTTACAAAACTTAACTTTACCATGTTTCAGAGTAACAGCCATGTTAGTCTGTATTTGCAAAAAGAAAAGGAGTACTTGTGGCACCTTAGAGACTAACCAATTTATTTGAGCATAAGCTTTCGTGAGCTACAGCTCACTTCATCGGATGCATACTTTGGAAAGTATAGAAGATCTTACTATATACACACAAATCATGAAAAAATACCTCCTCCCACCCCACTCTCCTGCTGGTAATAGCTTATCCAAAGTGACCACTCTCCTTACATTGTGTATGATAATCAAGGTGGGCCATTTCCAGCACAAATCCAGGGTTTAACAAGAACGTCTGGGGGGGGGTAGGAAAAAACAAGGGGAAATAGGCTACCTTGCATAATGACTAAGCCACTCCCAGTCTCTATTCAACCCTAAGTTAATTGTATCCAATTTGCAAATGAATTCCAATTCAGCAGTCTCTCACTGGAGTCTGGATTTGAAGTTTTTTTGTTGTAAAATAGCGACTTTCATGTCTGTAATTGCGTGACCAGAGAGATTGAAGTGTTCTCCGACTGGTTTATGAATGTTATAATGCTTGACATCTGATTTGTGTCCATTTATTCTTGTACGTAGAGACTGTCCAATTTGACCAATGTACATGGCAGAGGGGCATTGCTGGCACATGATGGCATATATCACATTGGTGGATGTGCAGGTGAACGAGCCTCTGATAGTGTGGCTGATGTTATTAGGCCCTGTGATGGTGTCCCCTGAATAGATATGTGGGCACAATTGGCAACGGGCTTTGTTGCAAGGATAGGTTCCTGGGTTAGTGGTTCTGTTGTGTGGTATGTGGTTGTTGGTGAGTATTTGCTTCAGGTTGGGGGGCTGTCTGTAGGCAAGGACTGGTCTGTCTCCCAAGATTTGTGAGAGTGTTGGGTCATCCTTCAGGATAGGTTGTAGATCCTTAATAATGCGTTGGAGGGGTTTTAGTTGGGGGCTGAAGGTGATGGCTAGTGGCGTTCTGTTATTTTCTTTGTTAGGCCTGTCCTGTAGTAGGTGACTTCTGGGAACTCTTCTGGCTCTATCAATCTGTTTCTTCACTTCCACAGGTGGGTATTGTAGTTGTAAGAATGCTTGATAGAGATCTTGTAGGTGTCTGTCTCTGTCTGAGGGGTTGGAGCAAATGCAGTTGTATCGCAGAGCTTGGCTGTAGACGATGGATCGTGTGGTGTGGTCAGGGTGAAAGCTGGAGGCATGTAGGTAGGAATAGCGGTCAGTAGGTTTCCGGTATAGGGTGGTGTTTATGTGGCCATCGTTTATTAGCACTGTAGTGTCCAGGAAGTGGATCTCTTGTGTGGACTGGACCAGGCTGAGGTTGATGGTGGGATGAAAATTGTTGAAATCATGGTGGAATTCCTCAAGGGCTTCTTTTCCATCTTTCTTTACCATCTTTACCAGCTTTAACATCATTCTCACGCACGCCTATGTATTTACTTAAAATACACAACCTCATAAAACAACCAAACCAATAAGCAAACTATATTTACTGGGCTTCATCCATCCATCAGTCACTGATACTGCTGAATTTTCCTTTTCAGCTGGCTCTTCCCTTTTTCTTTTGAGCTTGTTTACCCTCTGGTCTAAGGATCTTTCATGTTTTGACCATACTGTGGAGCAGACAACATGATTATTATAAAACACATGAAACTGTCTTGTAAACTTAAAAAATAAAATACTCATTAGGGTGTTTTTCTATTTAAAAAGTCATAGCTTTAAAACAAAATAATCCATTTCTGGCTGTACAACAAACACAGGTTTTGAGTTTATTTCTACCACTTTAAAATACATCTCATTTTGGAGAATAAAAACCAAACTGCTTTAAAAACCAATTTTTAAAATCTATTTTAAAACACATTTTGCACAGAAACTCCTGTTAGTTTGAAACACACCAAACCAATACTTTGCAGCCATATACTTTTTTTAAAAAAAACCACTTACGTTTTGCACAAACTCAGTCTCACAGCCACACCCCAGCAGTTTAAAACAACAAACCAAATACCTTTTTAAACACTCATACTTATCTCTAGCTTAGGACCCTGAATCACTAACAATTTAAACATTAAAGCCAACTGTTTTAAGAAGACAAACAACCCCATTTAAAAAAAATCTTATTTTTTTTTGCAGATTAAAAACCTAACTGCTTTTAAAAACCAACTTTTAAAAACCATTTTGCACAGAAAAACACTTTGTTAGTTTGAAAAACACCATACCATCAGGTTGCAGCCATAAAACCCTAGGAGTTTAAAACCAACAGTTTGCAACAATATACTTTTCAATAAACCCACATGCATTTAAAAGCCAATTGCAGAAAATTACCTTCTACCACAGGATGAAGGGTTGCTACCACATGGTTGTTCTGTTTTCCCCCATGTGTGTTTGGGCCTTTGGGTTAAAGAACAAGCAAAAATTTTAGTTCGTATTATTCCTTAAATGCATCAACCCGTTATACAATCTGTGTAATACCTGAAGTTTTTTAATTTAACAGTATTAAGCACAACTTTTGTTAAAAATGGTTTTTGGCTTTTACCACCTTGGCTTGGTAGTGAAATCAGCTTAAAGTTACTAGTTCTATGCTAAACAGATCACACTGCAATTAAGATAGGTACCATTATTTAGTAAGGACAGCATGGCCAAAGAGTGACTTTATATACGTAACCTTCTGCCCAGCTGATTTGGCAGCAACAAGAGACAGGTTCAGTATCTAGGGGTTCTGTTTCAATAACACGATGCAAAACTAGCTTGAGAGCCCCCCAAGGGACCTGGGACAATTACATAGCACCCACCCGGTGCACCTCTCAGAGGCAATACTTCCCCTCTCACAAGCACAGAGTCTGAATGTAGCAAAAGCCTTTTAATAAAGGAGGGAAACAATGCGGCATTATGTTGGGGAAACACCACAAACAGGATTCATAACACAAATCATGAGCAAAAGACCCACCCCCAAGTACATTTGGCAGCATCCTTTTCCCCTCAGGGTCTTAAGTCCAGCAACCCAAAAGTCACCCCCCCCACACACAGTTTCTGTCCTTGGTCAGTGCAGCCTCCAGAGTTCAGAAGTTCATCTGCAGAGTTACCTCCCAGCCTAGGTGGAAGTGGAAGGAGGTATGGGGGGCATCTTACATTTTCCGCTGCTCAGGTTGATAGCCAAGTAACACGCCTCTCCATGGGATCCTGATGCAGTCTTCACCTCTCTGCTGCTATCCGCTCTGCACCCCTCTCCACCAGCTACCCTGCTATCTACTAGCCACTCTCTAGCTTGTCTTTACACCACTCTCCTTAACACAGCTCTCAGCAAGTTTAGTTAATAGCAGGAGAGCCTTAGTGCCAGTGCACCACTAGCCCAAAGTAGATCTAAAGCTTAGACCTAGATATCAGTGGTTTCAGCTCTATAGCATAATATAGGACTTCTAACAGAGTCAAAATTAACTCTATTATTATATAACAGGAAAAGAAAGTTACAATAGTGTTTAGGAACCTCAAAAAAGCACCCACACTACCCAATACACTTGCTTATCCACAGTATTTCTCAAGTCATTGGGTTTTGGAACCCAGGTCCCTTGCCTAGAGAGTACTACTTAGTGGAGGGCGAGTCCCTCCATCATAAAATGCCAAGCACAGTTCTACTGTCCCTGATTCATATAACCAGGATAACAACCCTCTATTACTCCTGCCCCAATAATAAAGAGACTGGGGATCCACAGCAGCCAAAGTGACCATTTGGGCAGGCAGTCCATCCTGCTAGGCAGGGTGGGTGTGCCCATGCAAACGAGATCAGCCCCTGAAGTCCTTTTCCACAGCTCACCACCAGATGTCAGGGTACAGCTCATTCTGACTCTGCTTACATATAATATATATTTTCAGAGTTAAAAACAGGGAGCATACCTCCTCTTGCAGTCCAGCAGCAATTCAATTCAAGATAGTTTCTGTTGAAAGAGGACAGTCTCCAAAAAAATTACGTTTTTTATAGCATCCTAACTCTTTGTTTCAAACAGACTTCAAAAGTCTGTAGTTAGCAGGTTGATTTGATCACCACAACTCTGAATTAATAGATACTTAAGGACTTTATCCCCCCGCCCCTAACATTCCCTTTTGTGATCTGTGGTGGGGGAATTAAGTTCTCTGCACAACTGGGCTGCTTTTGGCTAATTTTTTTTCTTTTAGTTAAAATACATTTTTCTGTTTCAATGAAAAAAACAGTAAATCACCATATACAACAATCCTTAATGTTACTGTACCCCATTCCCAAATTGGGGCTCCTTGCAGATATCAGTGAATATCTTTGGGCTTGTTTGTTTGTTTGTTTTTTAAACATGTTTCTTTCATGCTTAAAGTTTGGGGGTTGTTTTTGAAATAAAATGGGTGCATCACAACCATAGTAAGCACCCTACAAATACCCAGAGCTTTTAAATGTTTGATTGTCTTTACAGCACATGCTTGTTCTAAAGTATGGTGGAGGTTTGTGAGCCCTTGAAACATTTCAGTTTTGGGTTAGACCCTTGTTTATTTTTGTGACTATATTATTTTAATGACTTTGAGTTGCTAGAAAGAGTGACCCATAGCGTTCAACTAACTCCTGGGGATATATTTAAACTGTCCAATAGCATCTGCGATTTTCTGAGGTTTTATTTCATTTCATATTAATCAGAGCTCACCATCCTCACCCACCCACCTCCCTTGCTGTGTGTATACACCCGTCAAATTTAATTACTGATCACTAATATGATTAACCCTGATGGCAACAAGGGTGGGTAATCTCAGTCACCCTGGCTTTTCCGTGGGGGGTTGGTTAAAACTATTCAGTTCAATACAGTGGGTCAGCTCTATTGTACTCAAACACATGTCTGAACCATCCCTGTTTTTTTTTAAATTGTAAATATTACCCAAAATTGAGCCAGCTAGTAAGCTTAGGGAGGACTAATGACCCACCAGAGTTTAGCATTAAGCAGCACGTTTATTATACTGATAGCTAGGCTCAAAAGAAGGGATGGGGGGTGGAGTGTCACACTCACACTCGCATACTCACGCTCCCAGGACAGGCACGGCACTGGAGATGTCAGGATTCTTCAAGGTAAGTGTCCCACAGTGCAGCAATGGACGGTGCAATGAAGGTAAGTCTTCCCGAGGCACGATGCAACGCAACACGGCGAACCACTGGCCAGGTGGTCTGGGTGAAGGGCCTTCACGGGAGGTCCAAGCTTGTAAGTGCACTCCTGAGCACATAGGCCCTTCCCCTTTTAAGGACCTGCTCCTCATGGCCTGCGACTAGGGATGACTTTGCTGCGTCTGGTTGGTCACACTCCACCCAAGCCAGTGTCCATGCAGTGGGTGTGGGAGCGCTGCCTAATTAGAGTCCCGGACACCTTGTCTACCTGGGAGCTCTTCCGATCTTCCAGCTGTTCCAGCAACCCATTAATCCCACAAGCATTCCAGGAGGGACAGGGAGGGGTAAAGCCACTTCACGGGTATTCAGAGAGAGAGAGGAGACAAAGGGGCCGGGGGGAGTGTAACAGACCTTTTGAGCATACAGGTTATACGTAGCATAGCCATACAGAGCATACAGATCACTGCTGCGCCTACAACAGGAAACACATTTTTAGGGTCCCCCTCCCACACACAAGATTCTACAACATACATTTCAGCTTTTTGCTGTAAATGGGTCTCTTTTACACAAAGACACAAGAGCTAAGTTCTCACAAACTATTTTTTTTATTTAAAAGACATACAGCTCCTTGAAAACAAACCAAGATACTCCATTAAAACTATTAGCTCACGCAAGGGCCACAGAGACCTTCTAACAGAAACACAGATAGCCCCAAAGGCCTTTTCAATAGACTTTTTTTTAAAATTTACAGCTACCAAGTTTTATATGGCATGTTTGTCCCCTCACCATTCTCTAACTTAATCCTTTTAGATTTCTTAAGCAGGGTTCTGTAACATTTTGTGCAGACCAGATGATCAATATAATGCTTTATATATATATATAAAACACATACAATAGAATCATAGAATATCAGGGTTGGAAGGGACCCCAGAAGGTCATCTAGTCCAACCCCCTGCTCGAAGCAGGACCAATTCCCAGCTAAATCATCCCAGCCAGAGCTTTGTCAAGCCTGACCTTAAAAACCTCTAAGGAAGGAGATTCTACCACCTCCCTAGGTAACGCATTCCAGTGTTTCACCACCCTCATAGTGAAAAAGTTTTTCCTAATATCCAATCTAAACCTCCCCCACTGCAACTTGAGACCATTACTCCTTGTTCTGTCATCTGCAACCATTGAGAACAGTCTAGAGCCATCCTCTTTGGAACTCCCTTTCAGGTAGTTGAAAGCAGCTATCAAATCCCCCCTCATTCTTCTCCTCTGCAGTCTAAACAATCCCAGCTCCCTCAGCCTCTCCTCATAAGTCATGTGTTCCAGAACCCAAATAATTTTTGTTGCCCTTCGCTGGTCTCTCTCCAATTTATCCACATCCTTCTTGTAGTGTGGGGCCCAAAACTGGACACAGTACTCCAGATGAGGCCTCAACAATGTCGAATAGAGGGGAACGATCACGTCCCTCGATCTGCTCGCTATGCCCCTACTTATACATCCCAAAATGCCATTGGTCTTCTTGGCAACAAGGACTCATATCCAGCTTCTCATCCACTGTCACCCCTAGGTCCTTTTCCGCAGAACTGCTGCCTAGCCATTCGGTCCCTAGTCTGTAGCGGTGCATTGGATTCTTCCATCCTAAGTGCAGGACCCTGCACCTATCCTTATTGAACCTCATCAGATTTCTTTTGGCCCAATCCTCCAATTTGTCTAGGTCCTTCTGTATCCTATCCCTCCCCTCCAGTGTATCTACCACTCCTCCCAGTTTAGTATCATCCACAAATCTTCTGGTTTGGTCATTTTCTTTAAAACACTTCAGGGTCTCCACTGAATTGCACAGCATTTATCAAGGTCACCCCTTGCACTAAATATTCTTGAGTTCAGCACAGACATTGCATAGCATCACCTATGGCAATAACAGTGTTTAAGAAGCTTTCCAAACACAGCTCAGCACACAAGCCCCGGAGCTTGCAGTTCATATCCATTGAAGTCCAGGCTACACAGTCCTGGTGCCGCTGGCCTAGCACGTCTATGACACAGCTCTCACAATCTTCAAAAATCTTTCCCTAAGACAGCGATTAAGGACAGCATAAACTACAATGCGTACAAGAAAAGTATGTCTTTTTTACGCTCACGACATGGCACTGGCTCAGTTAGTTCCATGCCAAGCCTCCTCTTAAACTTCTCATAGCCGTCATCCTCGGAGTCCTCTTCAACAATTTGTACTGGTGTTGAGCAAAAACAAGGTGGGCCTGGTTCATCTTCATTGTTTGATGCAACACTCTCCAGGGCCCCTAGAAAGGCATCGTCGAGCTGTCGAGAGTCTTTCAGAAAAGAAACAAGTTTAAGTTCCCACTGCTTGTTTTTAGATTTACACAACACCAGTTTCTAACCCCATTACACACATACACACACACAAATCCTCTAATGTTACCTCTAAATTGTTCATTTACCTGAGCGACATCTTTTCTGTTCACCTTGTCCGCCGGTGACTCCCCCCGAGCTGCGTTTGCCTTCCTCCTCCAGGGGGGTGGACAACGAGAGGCCAACAAACTTATTGGGGTGTCTCATGAGCAGCTGGGTCTGGGGTCAGGTTCCAGCATATCCATTAATAGCTGGGCCAAAGGGCTCCCCTTGGCTGCTCCCTCCTCCTCCTAGGAACTGACGCTGAAGTAGCGCTTTCTCTGCGGATGGTCGAAGGCCCTCGGTGCTAAAACAAAGTCCAAAGTTTTCATGGGGGTGGTGAAGGAGTCCATGTTTCCTCTCAGCATTTCCACGATTTCTACAACACACATTCTTAGTAAGAGATGGCCATTTCTGCCCAGTGCTGGGACTTATGGGGTGGTGGTGCTGCACTCTGATTGGCAGAGGGTGGTGGGTGTAGTTGTTAGAGAGGTCACATGACCCTCTGCTGGGCAGTTCATTCTGCCCCAGAACCTGCCCTATTTTGATCAAATCTGTTCTTGTCGTGGTCCTCTGTGGACAAAAACCATCCCAACTGGTAGAGGGTGGTGGGGGGAGTTCTTAGAGGGGTCACACGAACCACTTCCGGATGGGTCACCCTGCCCCAGAACTCCCCCGATAGGTCAAATATCCTCTCGGGGGTGGTCCCCAGCAGCTGAAACCCATCCTGACTGGTAGAGGGCGGTGGGCGGAGTGGTTAGAGGGGGTCACATGACCCACTTCTGGATGGGTCAACCCTCCCTGGAACTCCCCCTGATTGGTCAAATCACTTCTTGGGGCAGTCCTACCAGGGCAAAACCCATTCTGATTGGTAGAGGGCAGTGGGAGGATTTCTTAGAGGGGTCACATGACAGACCTGGCTTCTGGTCATGTGTCCAGAATGACCCCGGAGATAATACCCCATAGGCGGGACTTTTGGTGACAAGTGGGCGGGACTTAAGGGTAAAGGGGCGGGGTTAAAGTTTGATTGATGGTAGGCCACTTATACTACTTTGGTGCCATTTCCTTTTTGTCATTACTGTTTGTTTAAGTAGTGGGAGGGGAGAGTGAGGGGGAATGGAAGGGTTGGGGCACAGAGTTTCTTAAAAATAAGGAGACAGAAGGAAGGGGAAGAGGCACATAAACACTTCCCCTGCCAAGCGAGTCACTCACTGTCAAGTGTTTTTCCGGAATCACAACACAGCAGAGTCTCAAGGAGGGATTCAAAGGAGGATCAGGTGTTGGTTGCACAGATTTTCTCAGGCAATTTTCTCCATACAGATAGGTCAGCAGGGGAGAAAATGCAAAGGTAAAAAGTTAAAGACGTTTCCCTTAATCCAAGTATTTGTAACAGTTCTCTTGAGGAAGAGCAGGAGGTAGGTGTGGTGCCAGCCAGTCATTATTATGTGCTCTTCCCTTGCCTTGAGCCTGTTCCTTGAATTGTCTGTGTCCCACGAATCAAGTACACTTGTTTCCAAGGAGCCCTCCTGCTGCTGATAGCACTGATGGGCATGGTGTGTGCAGGACCTCCTGCTACTGCAAGAGAGGGTCATGGCCTACTCAGGAAGCCCTAAGCTCTGCCTCTACCACTAAGAATCATGGTCTAGACAGGAAACCCCAAGGCTGGGATGAAAGTAACATTAAGCACTTACCAGTACAGGGGCCTGACTCTGGGTCTCTGAAAATGATGGGGCCTTGGGCAGAAGGGGTGGGGCTGAGGGTCAGCTTCCCACAGCCAGCCCATCTGCGCTCCCTGGCCTGTGCTGCCCGGGGCTCTATCGGTGATTTAAATTTTAAATTGCTGGCCCCAGGGCAGCTGCCCCTTTTGTGCCCCCCTTTGGCAGCCTGAGCGGGGGGACAATGATGTTAAAGCGCTGCCTAACATAGTCTGTGTACGGGCTGCAACTGGCAGCCACTTTTTACTGGTATGTTGTACCGGCCCACTTTCCCCCCTGCCCCAAGGCCTATTAATAGAAGAACTGTCAATATTTCAGATGCTGCTGAGTAATTCTTCTTCTATAAAGCTGATCTGAGCGACACAACCTGGTTCTAGTGAGTTGTCCTTGTCTGAAATTGGGCATGTCCTATACTGGGAATTGGTCTTGTAATGATCACCTTTTCCACAAGAGATTTCTTTCCTAGTTTATAAAATAGCCTGCCTCTAATGTCTCCCAGTTCATGTTTAATATGATATAGAATCTATCGGGGCGAGAAACAGCACGGATACAGTTTGTGCAGAACTTTTCCTTCCGGCTCCGGAGGTTGGGGGTTACCCGATGATCTGAGGCTGTGGTAAACCTGACATCAGGAGGGGGCTCATCACTCATATATGGTGATGTTTGTTGCTTTCAAGTTTTATTGGATGTTTTAGCTGCATAAAGTCACAGGTAAAACCACTGATAATAACTAAAAAGGCAGATGGGTTTGCTATTGGTTCCTTCCCACAGCTGATGCCAGACTCTGAATCTATATATTTCCCTTCCACTGCTTTGTTGTCACTTGTCAGACACAGAGGAGCCCTGGCAGGTGTTTAGGGGCAGCCAGTACAGTGAGCGAGGGGACAGCAAGTCAGGCTGGCAATGAAGGGACATCTCTCCACTCCGGTGCTGTGGCTTCTTCTCCTCACAATTCAGGACATTGCAGGTAAGTCTCCTCAGTGTTTCACCAGGGGAGCTGGGTCAACTGGAACAAGGGTGGTAACTTTTACAGTCCACTATTTACCATCGGTACCTGGCTTGGACGTTATGACTTTTCCTTTCGGGATTAGACCTTGCCACTCTAATCAAGGCATTTGTAACCTTGAGATTGGATGATTCAAATGAGCCTAATGTGGGGCTGTACCTTAGAACCATTCAGAGAACGAAGCTGGTGCAAATGGCAGCGACTCACTGATCAGCACATCTCGCTGGGAGCATGTTACAGCCGTGCTGGAGGGTCTGCACTAGCTGCCCATCTCTGGGTGGACTTTAAGGTGTTGGTGATGATTTATAAAGTCCTGAATGGTCTGGGATCAGCTTCCCTGAGAGATCCCCTCTCTCCCCGTGACGTACGGCCACAGCTCTGGTTAGCGGGGGCACCTGAGCTGGTTCCCCCTTTTTATAAAGGAGAGGGGTGGCTGGCAGGGTGCTGTCTGTGAGGCCTCCAGGACTCTGAAACTTCTTGTCCCCTTTGGGCCAAAATAGCCCAAATCTGGTGACCTTCTGGGCACACTGCAACAGACACTTGTTTGGGGGTGCGGGTGGGAAGGACCCAGGCTGTGCATCACATAATGAGAAAAGGGTGGGAAGGAGTTTCTGTGGGTGTCTGTCTGGCTGAGTTCCTGTTGAAATGGTCACTTCATGCTGCAGGGATTTGAGTGTTATCCATGCCGTCCGCATGCCTAGAGACGTGGCTGGGCATCGCTTTAGTAATTTCAATCCCAATAAATACCTCAATAATTTGGGATCCAACAGAAATGTCTGTTTGGTCCAGAATCCAACAGCTCCAAGGGCCAAGTCCTGGCTCCTCACTGCACCATTCACTCACTGAAGCCAGTAGAAGTTTTGCAATTTTGAAGTGAGCAGGATTTATCCAAATAAACCCAGAGCTGATTCCTCCCAGAGAAGGGGGGTGTGCATGTGTTGAGGTGCAGTGTGCAATGCCCTGTTCCCAGGGGGGTATCGGAAGCTCTGCCAGCAGGAAGATTTATCCTGCAGGAGCCCTGCCTCACTCCCCCAGGATTTCTGCCGGAGCAGAGAAGGTTTGAATCCTAGTTGGAGACTAGAGAAGCCCGACCAGCACAAGCTGCATGGCAGAGGTGCTGCATCAGGGCCTCTCACGGCAACATTGGTTTCATTCCCTCAAGGCTGCCCCTGCCCAGTTTCAGGGCTGCTCTCATTCCTCCAGCACAGAGGGGACTGCAGGCTCCTTGCCATCCTGTATCCCAGCTCCAGGAAGACTTAACAGCAATGGGGGAGGGGGGAGCAGATCATGAGGTACATCAGCATGTGCTGGTACATCTTGGGGAGTGAATCTGGCCCAAAGACTCCAAAACTGATCAGCAATAGGTTTCAAATTGAATGTGGGACCCAGATATGATTCAAATAATGCAGTGATTGGAACCTGCTGGGCTGGTGTTAGCAGCACGAGAATGATCCATGTGTCTAGCAGGGCAGTGAACTGCTCAGCAGTAGCTGGTTCATGGGAACCCGATGTGCTGCTGCGCCAGCCTGAGAAACTGACCCTGACCTTGATAATCAGCAAGGTCAGTCTCAATTATTGTCTTAGAGAAAAACCTGCCCTGATGTATATTTCACAGCTCAGTCACTGTGCAGTGAGTAGGGGGCTGGTACCTAGAAAATCCTGACAAAACCAACCATCTACCAGGTGACTTGGACTTTATATTTCAGATTCCCAAGAAGTTCCTATATAATGTGCCGGGATTAGAGCCCATGACACAGCTATACATGACCGGAAAGCATGGAATTCCGTGGTGACTTCTGCTGATCAGACTGACATTGCAGGGGATGGACAGTTATTACCACGTGAGGGATAAATTACTGCACGATTGTGGGATGGTGTCATATAGTGATGCCAAGCACATGTTCAGCTCAGTGTATTTTTGTTGGATTTATGAGCAAATGTGCATCATCCCCTGAATATTTTTTATTTTCTATGGGAAATTTGACTGCTTCACATGATGCAGACACAGTGACATGGGGAGCATAAAATACTCTCCAGCTATTTGTGGGATAACTTCATATAGTGATGCCAAGCACATGCTCAGCTCAAAGTATTTTTGTTTGATTGCTGAGGAAATGTGCATCATCTCTTTCATATTTTTTTTATTTTCTCTTGGAAATCTGAGTTTGCTTTACATGACACAGACACAGTGATGTGGGGGAGTTTACAATATAGGGGATATGACCATGTAGCTACTCTTCCATTTCCCTCAGTGCCCCAATTCTCCTCCTTGAGCTCTAAGTAGAGGCCAGGTCAATCTTTGCCAGAAGATCGTGTTTCACAATTATTGACCTCTTTACATTGTGTGGGAAAACAAACTTGTAAAATTCAGTGGGATTCAGGCCAACAAATGAGAATATATCAGGGATGGGCCAAAGCTGCAGGTTTCACTCCCAAACCCAGATCTGAGCTTCCCCAACGTTCAGAGTGCCGGGTAGGGTCATTATTCGGAGTTGGGTCACAGAAGTGGAGCCAGCATATGAGAGGTGCAGTATGTAAATGTGATTGTTATCCTGAAAGATGCTGATGGCTGCTATTGGGGAGTCTTCGATCCTAAGACAATCACAGACCTCATGAAAGCCAATGGCAGGGCGAGAACTCTCTTTTAGGCTCAACAGACGGAGCAATCAAGATCCTTTAGGTAGTAAAAACAGCTGCAGACAGTGGGGGCTACTGCCAAAGGCACTGGGCACATGGGCAGGGCAGAGCTAAGCCAGGGGTTTCCATTGTTGCCAATGCAGGGGCAGTATACTGGTCTCACACTGTGTCTGTTGTGGGGAGAAGCCAGTAGAAGGAGTTGTGACACGGATCTTGGAAACAGAAAAGAAACTAAGCCAGTTGGAGCTCACTGGAGAGGCAGGCTGGGGGATTTCTGAGCAAGGAAACTGCTGGCTGTTCTTAGTTTCTACTGGGCACAGGGAAACAGAACTGTGTGTGCACTTAGCTAGAGCAGTGTTGCAGCCTTGGGTCCTGCCACAAGTGAACATCACGGAGTTAACTCCATTGAAAAAAAGCCCCTATTTTTCTTAGTGCAGACCAGCCCCGTGGGTTCCCTGTGGGACTGCACTGAAGTGAGCTGTACCTGAATAAACACCCCTGTGGATTGCAGCAAAGTGAGTGTTTTGTATTTCCTTGGCATTAAAGGAGCAGGATGGTCTGTCCACGTACTGGTGTGAACTGCACTGTTCTCTGAGCTCCAGGGAGGCTCCATAAACACGGTGTCCCTGGCTCAGCCATCCACCGCTGCAACCAGCCTGTTCCAGGGGTCACACTGGAACTCTGCATGCAGCTGTAACTCCTGGGCATTTTAACGATCCCCACACTTGCTCCCAGTCTCAGGGACAGTCCTGGCTCTTCACACTCTGTCCTGTGGACCAGTTCTCCCAGGCAATATCCCAGTATTGTGTGGCAGGCAGTGGCCCTTCCTCTTATTCCCTGTTCACTGCCTCCCTCCCAGCAGCCAGTTTTGCCTCTCCACAATCCCCAGAAATGCAAACAGCTGTAGAGACAACTGGGGGCAGGGGTGCAGCTCAGAGCTACTGGGAGAAAAGCCAGTGTCAGGGAGTGGGGGCAGAGTCTGCTTCTCATGTGGGGCAGGAGCAGCCTGTAAATGCAGGGCAGAGAGGCCAGGTAGAAAGGGGAGAAGAGAAGGGGGAAGAGCCCAGGGGAGGCGGGTAGGAAGAGACCAGTGGAAGAGGGAAATGTGTGGGGAGAGGAAACTCCTTTGGGGAGCACAAGGCTGCAATGCCAAGCTCCTCAGAACAAAAATTACGGGGTTATAAAAACCATCCAATCATGTTACTCAGTCTGTCTTTGGACTGTAGAAGCCCCCTCTATTCCTCGGCCAGCGTGGGGGTGAGAACTACAGACTGAAAAGTCACCATTTAATGCACCCAAACTGCACGACTCCCCCTGGCTGCTCAGCTGGAGACTGTGCTTACTCTCCCCTCACCCCTGAGATGGGGAACTGCCGTCCATTGCCCAGCACTGCCTTCGCTCTCCCCTCCTGGTTCAGTTCCTCCAACAGACGAAGGGCTGACTGGGAAATAGCTGGACAGCCACTGAGCTAATTCATGCAGCGTAGTTCACACTCGCACACAGAACTTCTGTTACTGTTCAGGGGCGAGTTACAGATATTGGAGACCTTCACACTGACATCAACCATTCACATCCACTATAATGTCACCGTAACGGGACAGGGTTGATTTAGCCATTTAAAAACAGCAACACTTCCCAAGCTTCCCCCACCCCACCCCTGCAACTTCTTTGCCTGAGGCGGGAAAGCACTGCCCCCATTCTAGAGCCCCCTCCCCTTCTCTCTTTTGCTCCTGCCCCCTCCCACTCCTGACGCCATCCCCTGCCTACTCCAGACTCCAATACTCCCTCCTGTTCCCCTGCTCCAGAACCCCTCCCCTACCTCCTGCCTACCAGCACCAGACTCCCCCCACTCCATCCCGATTCCTCCATCCTCCCCAATTCTCCCTCATCTCCCCCTGCTCCAGGCTACCTCCCCTCCCTCCCATCCTCTGCTCCACACCCCGCCTCACCCTCTTGCTGCCCTGCTTCAGAGTCCCTCCCTCCTCTCTTACACATGATCACCCCTCCCCACTCCTACCTCCTTCTTCCCCTCTTTTTAGAACCCCTCTTCTCCCCATGCCTCCTTCTGCCCCCTCTCTCCTCTCTCCCCCTCCCCCTCTCTCCCTCCTGCCCGATTCCTCACCCCTTCCTCACTTCTCACTCCTGTCCCCCACTCCAAAACCCTCCTCTCTCCACCTCTCCATGCAGACCCACTTCTCTAAACCCCCTTCTCCTCCCTCCTGCCCCCTGCTCAATAACCACTCCAGCCCTATGCTCCCTGCTCCCCCATCCAGATCACCCTGTGCTCCATCTCCACTGCTCCCTCCTGCCCCAATTTCAGATCCCTGTCCCCTCACCACCCTTCCGACTTTCTCTCCTGCCTCCCTGTTACCCCACTGCAGACCATCTCCCCATCATCTCACTGGCTTCAGCCCCAGTGACAGTGACAGGAGATGGTGCCATTTGGAATAAGGGAAACTCCATGAGTTGGCGCCTTCCATCGTGTTCTCACGAGACAGGTAAAAACTCCCCAAACCACCAGAGTGGGGATAAAATGGGGAGAGCTGCAGCAGTGACAGCCCTGAGTGCGAGGCCCTGAGACGTGAGAAGGTGGCGCCATGAGGCAGCTCTGGGCAGGTCCCATTCTCCTGGTTCTGAGTGCGGATCCCTTCCTGTCGAGCACGGACTCTGCTGTGATAATGCTGAGGAGGGGGCTCCCTGCTGCTCTGACCCTGCTCTGTGTCTCTCTTTGAAGGTGCTGAGGAGCTGAGGCTGGCGGATGGAGGCAGCCCCTGTGCCGGGAGAGTGGAGGTTAAACACCAGGAGCGGTGGGGGACGGTGTGTGATGATGGCTGGGACGTGACAGATGCTGGGGTTGTCTGTAAGCAGTTGGGATGTGGAGCTGCTGTCAGTGCCCATGACCAGGCTCATTTTGGAGCAGGATCTGGACCAATTTGGTTTGATTACGTTGCCTGTGCTGGTACCGAGTCTGCTCTCTGGCAGTGTGGGAACAGGGGATGGGAAGTGTATAACTGCGGTCAGGGAGAGGATGCTGGAGTGACCTGTTCAGGTAAGAATCAGCCAACTCTGTCCTGAAAGACAAATCCCCTGACACACAGTAGTGATATTCTAGCTCAGTGACAGCTCTGCAACAGTTAAGGTTGAGACCAGCTTTCCTTCAAAGCTAATTTTTTCTAAGTGCTCTAATATCTGCCTGATTGATTGGATTGGATTGAAATACAGTATTTCACATAGGAGCACAGGGTTGCATTAGTAATCCAAATGTGGGGCCATTTCTCCAAGGGGTTTCTGAGATACAGCTCCCAGGAAGGAAAAAAAACAGCTTATATTAAAGTTGACAGATTCTGGCATTTTATTTTTGCACACAGGTAGAGATCAAAACAAGGCGCAGATCATTGCACCAGGGTATCAGACACTTGAGGGTTACCCCCAACAGAGGATATGGCATCCACCCGCCTTTGGGGGAAATCAGATTCAGATGTTATTTCAAAACGAGCCTGCTTCTCCAGTTAGGGGCTTGCAAAGGATTGTGCGCCTAGACACACATCTAATGGACTCCACTGAGCATGTGCAGCGAGAGAGGATAGCTATCTGGAAACCCGACAATCCAGCATGAGATGTGGGTGGCTTTGAGGGTAAATTGTGGCCTTTACAGCTAGGCTCCCCCACCCCGGCACTGTGAGCGCAACTCCAGCCCAGAAAAGAAACGTGATGTTAAAAAAGCAGGTTTATTGCTCCAATTGGTCTCTCTCATGGGGGATTTTGTTTGGTGTAAATATAATCTGAGTGCAGAAACATATTCAGAATGTGCTGAAATTGCTTTTGAAAAGAAAACAACTTCCAAATGTGAATGCTGACTGGGAAGGGGAGGGGTGATCAGGGGTGCAAGAGTAGGTGGTAACAGGGGGAAATGTTTGCGTTTTCAGCCAGGGATGTGTTTATTATGGGGAGGGAGACAAATGGGAATTGGTGGTAGGGGAGAGAAGAAGTTGTGGGGTGGGCTCAGGGAAGGGGGAGAGTGTGAGGATTGGGAGAGGAGGAGGGGAGAAGATAGGAGGGGTTGCAAACTAGGAAGGGTAGCAGAAAAAGTTGGGGGATTGAAGTAAGGCACATCAGCCATGAATTCTCCCCTTCCGTGTGTGTGCTGCAATCTACAGGAGCCCTATCCCTTTGCAGGCCCTGGGAGCAACTATACAACCACCATTATCCCCATTCCATTCTAACAAAATGTACAGGACAAGGAGGAGCACTGAGGAATCACATAGCAACCTTGTGGCCTAGTGGAAAAACCACTGGACTGGGACTATCCCCAGCTTTGCCACTGGCTTGCTGTCTGACCTTGGGCAAGTCTGAGGTTCTGAGCCCCAGAAGGTGGTGAGAGGCAGACCAGCTGAAAGTCTCTGGGCAAAGATAAAAGCCGGGAAAAATAGTGGTGATGTAATGGTAGGGGTCTACTATAGACCACCCAATCAGGAAAAGGAATGGATAAGGCATTTCTACAACAAACATACATATTCAAAACACAAGATCTGACAGTAACAGGGAGTTTATCTACCCAGACATTTGTTGGAAAAGTAATAAGGCAAAACACTAAATGTTCAATCAGTTCTTGGAATGTGTTGGGGAAAACTTTTTGTTCCATAAAAGTAGAGGAAGTAACCAGGAGGACCGACATTTGAGACTAGATTCTGACCAAGAGGGAGGAATTGGTAGTGAATCTGAAGGTGGAAGGCAACTTGGGTGAAAGTGACCATAAACGATAGTTGTCATGATTCTAAGGAAAGGAAGGAGTGAAAGAAGCAGAATAAGGAAAAAGGACTTCAAAAACTCCAGACTTTAACAAACATAGTGAACTGATAGCTAAGTTCCCATGGGAAGAAAATCTTAGGGAAAAAAGGAGGTCAGGAGACCTGACAGTTTCTCAATGCTAAAGACACAACTGCAAACTATCCTGATGTGAAGGAAAAACAGAAAAAAATCGTAAGAGAACATTATGGCTCCACAAGAGCTCTTTAAGGACTGAAAATCAAAAAGGAATCGTACAGAAAGTGGAAATGTGAAGCAGTTGCTAAGGATGAGCACAAAACCACAGTACCAGCATGTCGGGACTAAATCAGAGAGGCTAAAGCACAATATGAGTTACACCCAACAAGGGAAATAAAAAGATAATAATAATAAGTTCTCTAAATACATTAGGGGGTAAGAGAAAGATGAAGTAAAGTACAGGTCCTCTACTTAGTTAAAAGAAGAGCTAATAAGGGGTGATATCAAGAAGGCTGAGGTGTTTAATTTCTATTTTGCTTTAATCTTTACTAAATAGGTTAATGGTGAGCAGATACTCAACACATTTAATATTAACAATGAGGGGGAAGGAATGCAAACCTCACAGAAATTAAGTCTACTGTCCCCAAAGATACAGTACACACACACTAGCCTGTTAGCCTGTAGCCCTGTATTTGACATTCCTGCATGCACCCCTGTCATAAATATAAAGGGAAGGATAAACACCTTTAAAATCCCTCCTGGCCAGAGGAAAAACCCTTTCACCTGTAAAGGGTTAAGAAGCTAGGATAACCTCGCTGTCACCTGACCAAAATGACCACTGAGGAGACAAGATACTTTCAAAAGCTGGAGGGAGGGAGAAACAAAGCCTCTCTCTGCCTGTGTGTGTGATGCATTTGCCTGGAATAGAAAGGAATAGAATCTTAGAACTTAGTAAGTAATCTAGCTAGATATGCGTTAGATTCTGTTTGTTTAAATGGCTGAGAAAATAAGCTGTGCTGAATGGAATGGATATTTCTGTTTTTGTGTCTTTTTGTAACTTAAGGGTTTGCCTAGAGAGATTCTCTATGTTTTGAATCTAATTACCCTGTAAGGTATTTACCCTCCTGATTTTACAGAGGTGATTCTTTTACTTTTTCTTCTATTAAAATTCTTCTTTTAAGAACCTGATTGCTTTTTTTATTGTTCTTAAGATCCAAGGGTTTGGGTCTGTGGTCACCAATGTAAATTGGTGAGGATTTTTATCAAGCCTTCCCCAGGAAAGGGGGTGTAGGGTTTGGGGAGAATTTTGGGGGGAAAGATGTTTCCAAGCGGGCTTTTTCCCAGTTATATATCTATTAGATGCTTGGTGGTGGCAGCAATAAAGTCCAAGGGAAAAAGGAAAATAGTCTGTACCTTGGGGAAGTTTTAACCTAAGCTGGTAAAAATAAGCTTCGGAGGTTTTCATGCAGGTCCCCACATCTGTACCCTAGAATTCAGAGTGGGGAAGGAACCTTGACAACCCCACAATTGGACAGCACTGGAGTCAGTCATTTTGTATGTTCAACCACTGCTAGCTGAAACCCAAACATCACATAGCTAACAGTAGTTTTATGACCCTGAGAGGCAAGGCCGAATAGCTACATGCTAGCAGTTTTTCTAATCAAAATGGGAGAATAAAATAAAAAATAAACATACTATAAAAATAGAAAAAAATGTTTGGGCAACTGACCTTGGTTTTAGGTTCCTCTAACATGTAAGCTTTATCATTGTTATAACCAGGAATATTTTGCTAATAAAAATAATGAATTGTTATTGGCTGTTGCTGGGGAAATTATTAGCCCATTAGAGGCTATTATGAGCTGTGTGCTTTATCCAAAGAAAATTTACAAAAAAATTATTTAGAAAGTGTACTTTAGAGCAGTCTGAGGAAGCTTTCCTTTTGGCAAGGATTTTACACCTTAGTTCCCCAATAGTAAGATGGAAGGAGGGGGCCCCCGATAGCTTGTCTGTTAATTTCTTGAGACCATTTCAGACTTTTTAGGTAACTGTAAATATTTGGAATGCTCTGCACCCTACTGCTACAGCATACATAGTGTGCCCACGCTTGAAACCCAATAAAGTAGTTTTAGGTAAAGCACTCTGGTTTGTATCAATCATTTATCAGACAGAGGAGTTATGGCCATATTAATTTTTTTCTTGAAGAAAACCATTTAAATTACCACTGATTTGGGTTCTAAAACCCTTGGGTAACAAGCCCAACTGAGGACACACTCTTTACCTTAACACACAGCATGGAGCTGATTTATGGTAAAACCACGAATAAGTTTATTAATAAAGAACATAGATTTAAATGATACTAAGCAGAGATAACAGAAGCAGAAAATGCTTACAAACAAAACAAAATACAACATATTTTAGGAACATCTTTCCATCACACATACATAACTCTACTCGCCATCTGTATATGCCTCACACAATGATATCCATAACCAGCATGTCTCCAGTTTTTATATGATATCTTATCCAAGTGAGCTGTAGCTCACGAAAGCTTATGCTCAAATAAATTTGTTAGTCTCTAAGGTACCACAAGTCCTCCTTTTCTTTTTACCCGGTACACTGTTATAGTACAATAATACTGTATACAAACAGTTGTTTCAACTGCTTATTCTTTGGGTTTCAGGCCCCTTGTTCTCCCCTTGGGGTGTCTGGACCCTGATTGTCACACAAAGATACTTAAGGATCTAGCTGAAGCACTGGTGGAACTGTCAGCCATGATATACAGACAGCTGCAGCGGCACAGGAGCCAGCAAACAGAGGGGTAAACAGGGGAGTTTGAAAGGGGCGTTTGTCTTGTGGTGCTTGTTCAGGGTTTGTTTTTGCTGTGGGGGGTGGTGTTTTGATGTGGTTTGTGTTTCCCAGATTAACAGGATTTAGGTGGGAAGGCTATGACAGATACAGAGGCAGCAGTGGGAGTGACCCATGTCGTGGAAGACACAATGAAGATGACTGGATGTGGAAGCTGCGGTATGTACATGATCCTGGAGGGGGCACCTAGTAAGAGTTTTGTCTGCATGAAATGCCGTCTGATAGAGCTGATGGAGGAAAAGATCCGAGGTTTGGAGATGCAGGTGGAAAGTCTGGTTGAGTTTAGAAAGGGGTTCGAGCAGATTATGGAGCAAAGACATGAGATATCTGAAGGGAAAAGCTCAGACTTGCAGATGGAAGCAGGACTGGGGAATTTTGAGGGGAGACTGCTGAGGAAAGTGGTCAGTGGAAGCATGTGACTAAAAGAACCAGGCAGAGGAAAAGACGGGCTAGTGAAGGAGAAACAGAGCTCAAGAACAGGTTTGTGGAGTTGGAAAATGAAGAAGGGGCTCAGCAGGTAGTCACTGAAGGTAGAAGGGCAAGGAAGAAGAGAAGAGCAGCTAGTCCTATAGAAAACGGGGAAGAGTCAATGGAGACTACACCAACTATGAGCCCCAGGAGGATACGGGATAGATTGCAGGGGATTGCAAGGGAGAATAGGAATGGAGAGAACTTGCAGCCAGAGGGAACAGGGGATAGACTGGAGAATAGCATCATCACCAGGAAAAGGCAGATCTATGTGAGCGGGGACTCTTTACTGAGAAGAATAGACAGGCCTGTAACCAGAGCTGATCCAGAGAATAGAAGGGTGTGCTGTCTTCCAGGTGCTAAGATACGGGATGTAGACCTGAGGTTGAAAAGGATCCTAAAGGGAGCGGGAAAGAATCCCCTAATTATCCTACATGTGGGAACAAATGTTACGGCTAGATTCTCGCTGGAAAGTATTAAAAGAGACTATGCTAGGCTGGGGAAGACGCTTAAGGATATTGAGGCTCAGGTGATCTTTAGTGGGATTCTGCCTGTTCCTACAGAAGGCAACAAAGGGGTGACAAGATTATGACTATCAACAGATGGCTCAGGCAGTGGTGCAATAAGGAGGGCTTTGGGATGTATGGCCACTAGGAGGCATTCATGGACAGAGGACAGTTCTCTTGGGATGGACTTCATCTGAGTAGGGAAGGAAATAGACTTCTAGGATGGAGACTGGCACAACTGATTAAGAGAGCTTTAAACTAGGAATCTGGGGGAGATGGTTGGGAGATGTCCAGGTAATCGCCACACTGGATTTTAGCATTGAGAGGGAAGAAAACGAAGTAAGAAAGGATACAGCCGTGGGTAGGAGAATGGATATAAGGAGGAAGGGCAGTGTGAATACCAGTCTAATAGGTTATACTGGCTGTAGAATGACCGTGCCTAATCAGGTACAGAATGTGAGCAAGGTCAAACAGCAAAAATTAAGATGTTTGTACACAAATGCGAGGAGCCTAGGTAACAAAATGGAGGAACTAGAGCTACTGGTGCAGGAAGTGAAACCAGATATTATAGGGATAACAGACACATGGTGGAATAGTAGTCATGACTGGACTGCGGGTATTGAAGGGTATGTGCTGTTTAGGAAAGACAGAAATAAAGGTAAAGGTGGTGGAGTAGCATTGTATATCAATGATGAGGTAGAATGTAAAGAAATAAGAAGCCATGGAATGGATAAGACAGAGTCCGTCTGGGCAAAAATTACATTGTTGAAGAAAACTTCTCCAGCCTCCCCTGGGATAGTGCTCGGGATGTGCTATAGACCGCCGGGATCTAATTTGGATATTGATAGAGCCCTCTTCAATGTTTTTAATCAAGTAAATACTAATGGAAACTGCGTGATCATGGGAGACTTTAACTTCCCAGATATAGACTGGAGGACAAGTGCGAGTAATAATAATAGGGCTCAGATTTTCCTAGATGCGATAGCTGATGGATTCCTTCATCATGTAGTTGCTGCACTGACTAGAGGGGATGCCATTTTAGATTTGGTTTTGGTGAATAGTGAGGACCTCATAGAAGAAATGGTTGTAGGGGACAATCTTGGTTCAAGTGATCATGAGCTAATTCAGTTCAAACTGAATGGAAGGATTAACAAAAATAAATCTGCAACTAGGGTTTTTGATTTCAAAAGAGCTGACTTTCAAAAATTAGGGAAATTAGTTAGGGAAGTGGATTGGACTGAAGAACGTATGCATCTAAAGGCAGAGGAGGCCTGGGATTACTTTAAATCAAAGCTGCAGAAGCTATCGGAAGCCTGCATCCCAAGAAAGGGGAAAAAATTCATAGGCAGGAGTTGTAGACCAAGCTGGATGAGCAAGCATCTCAGAGAGGTGATTAAGAAAAAGCAGAAAGCCTACAGGGAGTGGAAGATGGGAGGGATCAGCAAGGAAAGCTACCTTATTGAGGTCAGAACATGTAGGGATAAAGTGAGAAAGGCTAAAAGTCAAGTAGAGTTGGACCTTGCAAAAGGAATTAAAACCAATAGTAAAAGGTTCTATAGCCATATAAATAAGAAGAAAACAAAGAAAGAAGGTAGACCTTTTGTAGTGATAATCAAGGTCAGCCATTTCCAGCAGCTGACAAGAACGTCTGAGGAAAAGTGGTGGTGGGGGGAAATAAACATGAGGAAGTAGTTTTACTTTGTGTAATGACCTATCCACGCCCAGTCTCTATTCAAGCCTAAGTTAATTGTATACAGTTTGCAAATTAACCAGCAGCACAGCTATGGGTACCCGCATGGCCCCACAGCATGCCAACATTTTTATGGCTGACTTAGAACAACGCTTCCTCAGCTCTCGTCCCCTAATGCCCGTACTCTACTTGCGCTATATTGATGACATCCTCATCATCTGGACCCATGGAAAAGGAGCCCTTGAGGAATTCCACCATGATTTCAACAACTTCCATCCCACTATCAACCTCAGCCTGGACCAGTCCACACAAGAGATCCACTTCCTGGACACTACGGTGCTAATAAGCGATGGTCACATAAACCAGCTTTCACCCAGATCACACCAGATCACACATCCATTGTCTACAGCCAAGCTCTACGATACAACCACATTTGCTCCAACCCCTCAGACAGAGACAAGATCTCTAGCAAGCATTCTTGCAACTACAATACCCACCTGCTGAAGTGAAGAAACAGATTGACAGAGCCGGAAGAGTACCCAGAAGTCACCTACTACAGGACAGGCCCAACAAAGAAAATAACAGAACGCCACTAGCCATCACCTTCAGCCCCCAACTAAAACCTCTCCAACGCATCATCAAGGATCTACAACCTATCCTGAAGGATGACCCATCACTCTCACAGATGTTGGGAGACAGGCCAGTTCTTGCTTACAGACAGCCCCCGAACCTGAAGCAAATACTCACCAGCAACCACACACCACACAACAGAACCACTAACCCAGGAACCTATCCTTGCAACAAAGTCCGTTGCCAACTGTGTCCACACATCTATTCAGGGGACACCATCATAGGGCCTAATCACATCAGCCACACTATCAGAGGCTCATTCACCTGCACATCTACCAATGTGATATATGCCATCATGTGCCAACAATGCCCCTCTGCCATGTACATTGATCAAACTGGACAGTCTCTACATAAAAGAATAAATAGACACAAATCAGATGTCAAGAATTATAACATTCATAAACCAGTCGGACAACACTTCAATCTCTCTGGCCACTCGATTACAGACCTAAAAGTTGCAATATTACAACAAAAAGACTTCAAAAACAGACTCCAATGAGAGACTGCTGAATTGGAATTAATTTGCAAATTGTATACAATTAACTTAGGGTTGAATAGAGACTGGGAGTGGGTGGGTCATTACACAAAGTAAAACTATTTCCCCATGTTTATTCCTCCTCCCCCGCCCCCCCCCCCGACTGTTCCTCAGACGTTCTTGTCAACTGCTGGAAATGGCCCACCTTGATTATCACTACAAAAGGTTTTCTTCGCCTCCCCCCCGCCCCCCGCTCTCCTGCTGGTATTAGCTCATCTTAAGTGATCACTCTCCTTACAGTGTGTATGGTAACACCCATTGTTTCATGTTCTGTGTGTATATAAATCTCCCCACTTTATTTTCCACTGAATGCATCCAATGAAGTGAGCTGTAGCTCATGAAAGCTTATGCTCAAATAAATTTGTTAGTCTCTAAGGTGCCACAAGTCCTCCTTTTCTTTTTGCGAATACAGACTAACACGGCTGCTACTCTGAAACCTGTTAATGCAGAGTTAAGGTTGCCTGTTGATAGCACATGCGCTTCAAGAACTTTGGGTTCAGCAAAACTCAAACTTCTGAACACCAGGAAACACGGAGTTCAAATAAATGTCCATGCAATGTTAACTCTGCCCTCTTCAAGCAATGCCTCACAACACCCATAACACACACACACTCCCACTCTGCCTATTCACTGTCATAGTCAGGCACTATCTGCACTTTCCCTATGCTCAAACACTGAGCGTCCCCCCGAGAGCATACCACACTTGCAAAATATAACAACCACCCTTTTACCACCCATTGACACATCAACACAAGATATCACCTAAACATATACTTTCCCCCATCCATCATTAAATCCACACACAGCTCTCATGTCCCAACTCACTACTGACAATACCCATGGCAAGATGAACCCCGGACCCTGCTCCTGACACAGCCTACACAAATGATGCCGACTGCAACCTCAAGGGCCATATGCACATCTTCCCTTTGATAACACGCATGGGGGCGTTCAGGCCCAGATCTCCTCGTATCACATTCACAGCTCTCTGATGCTCCTCAAACTAATTCCCAGGTCTCCTCATATTACAACCACGGCTCTCCAAAGCTGCTCCAGTGTATTCCTCCACCATTCAGTACAGCTGCACCTATGCAGAGACTGCAGCTGGAGAGCAGATACGCTCCGTGGTTATTGCCAGCTCCAGGAGGATCCCTTGGTGAAGAGCTGCTTGGGGCTTCCATTGGTGGCACCGAAACAGAAACTCTAAGAATTGTGAACTGCCTCAGTCAACTCAACCGTGCTCAAGCTGGGGCTTTCTGGTGACAGTTAAAAAGCAAACACTGGTGGCTATCTCCCTGCCCCAAGTTGTAGCGCTATTCTGAGATTGTGGGTAGAATTGGGGATTCAGAGCTGACTTTGAGTAGAATTAAATGGTAAAATAACATCATTAATGCAGAGTTAAGGTTGCCCAATGATACCCTGGGCACCTCCAGAATGTTGAGTTCAGCAAGGGAGGGTCCCCCAAGTACAGGGCACAATCCCACAAGGCGATGAGTGAAGTCTGTGAGAGGCTGAGCACCCTGAGCTGCCACTGCTGGATAAGACCCAAAGTGAGTCAAACACACCATTGAAGGGATAAAGGAGGGAAGGGGCATGGGGAGATGAAAGCTTTATTATCACTAGAAACTCACACAAAGAAATGTGAAGGAATGAGCACCATAGGGCTGAGGTCTCCCTCTCTCCCTGGCACCATCCTTACACTATCTGGCTGGTTTTTGAGTCACCTGGCTAGTTTTTCCATGGCCTTCCCAGTTGCTGGTCCAAAGGTGTTATTGGCTGGGGGAGGGGGAGGAGTTGGTGTTGCCAGAATTTCTAAGCTGTGCACAAATGCACTTGGGCATGCAGTGATCTCAGAACTCCAGCTAAGCGTGTCAGAGCTGGAAACACAAAATGGCCTCCCGGCTGGCACACTCATCCTGATCTGCATGTGTGCAGTATGCCAAGGCAGACGCCAGTCAATGGGAGAGCAGTGCCACACTCCCAACCACAAATCCCACCAAACCTCCCATAACTCTCTGAGCACTGAGCCCCTTCCCATGTTTGCCCCCAGCCCTGGGACTTGGCTCTGATCACAGACCAGCCTCTCCTCTTCTGGGACCTCACCCTGTTCACAGACCAGTGACACCTCCCCTGGGATCTGGGCCTGCCCACAGATGGGCCAGTTTTTCTGTGCCTTGGCGGTAGCAACCCCACCCTATACAGAAAGGCATCCCCTCTCCAATCTTGGTTTCCTCTCTTCAACTTTCAGGAAAAAAGACCTCTTTGTTTTCCACTTCCCCCCACCCATCCCAATACCCAACCTGGCAGCATGATTATGGCCAGCCAGCCAGGGGTCCTCATTGACACAGTGACAGGCTATCCAGCTGAGTGCCGTGGACTGGGCTTTCGGCCAGTGGTGTGTTCCACAGGCAGGCTAGTGAGCAGTGCAGATCCTTTTCAGGCTCTGCCATTAGCAGTGATGTTGGGAAAAGCACCTCGCTGGTGGCCTCACCCTTTTTTTAGCTCGTCCATTTAGATTTGTGTCCTGACAAGACCCTGGCCCGAACAAGACGGCAATCTTTGTTACCCATATAAGAAGATCCCAGGAATGTCACTCTGTCTGTGAGTCCCTCTGAAGCCCAGGATGTGTGCTGAGTCAGCATGAAATGCTGGGGCCAGCTACTGGCATGGCCGAGAGCTCCTCTGCTTCAGAATATCACCAGGTTCAGTCATCACTGGGATTTACAGTCACTTACCATCCAACTTTTAAGTTTTAAGCCACTTCCAAGTCTCGGAGTTTCCCTTATTCCATATGGCGCCATCTCCTGTCGCTGACAGTGGGGCTGAAGCCAGTGAGATGCTGCCATCTGCCTACAGTCTGTTGCCACATGGGAGTGAGGCCGCCCTGAGTAAAGTTGGCTGCCATCTTCCACTGTTTTCAATTAGACTGAAGCCCACAGGAAACATGGCTGCCTTGTATGGCTGAGAGGAATGGACAGGGCCAAGGGACAACAGAGACTCTGTGGAAGGAGGGTGGGGAGAGTGCGGGGAGCAGAACACCTGGGGGTGGGGGCAGGAGACAGATTTAGGGGTTTCAACGGAATGGCTTGGAGAAGGATGTGGGGCAGGAGGAAGGCTGTGGGGAGAGGGATGTGGGGGGCACAGGGCAGCTGGAGGTGGAAGGGAGGTTGAAGGGGACATAGGAGGATGTGAAGTGCAGGGAAGCTGAGGGGGCTGCAGAATACAGCAATGGGGGTGAGAGATGAAGGGGATTAGGTGGCAGATCACCAGCCTCGGGTTGGTGGTGGAGGTGGGGAGTCCCCTCCAAGCAGTCGGGGAAGGCAGTCTTGCTGTGTTTCCAGATCTTGCAAGCTGATTGGGAGGCATGGGATTTTGCTGCCTACAAAAACATCAGAGGAGCTGCTGTGATGACACAAGAAGCTCCTCTAATACTCCAGTTTTCAGGGCTGGACCAAGCTCTGTACGAGAGCTTCAGGGCTGAGGACACAGACCTGCCCTTCCACTGAGCCCTGCCTTCATGTATGTCCCTAGAGCAGAAAGAGGGTCCCGGGGCAGCAAGAGGCAGGGGAGGGCGAAGTTGGGAAACTGTTCCTGCTGGGAACCAGGAAGAAGACAAGCCCACTTGCCCCAGTAGGCAGGGGAGTGGGGAGTCAGGGAAGTGATGTAGCTGGGTCCCAGGTGGTGAAGCCCCAGGGCAGCCATATTTCGCCCGCCCACTGCTAAAGGATTCCCTCCCAGCCTAAGGGGGGGGGGTGTCCACAGGACCTGGAGAACCAAATAATTACGGGGGACAACTAATGAACAACAGGGACAGGAATACGGTCAAAGGATCAAACAAAGGGAACCAGATGGGGAAACCAAGCAGAGAAGCCCACTGCTCCTCAAAGGCGTCAAGGGAGTCAGTGAACGCCGCCCAGAGAAACTCTGCCTGGAGGTGTGAACGGACGGAAGATCGGAAATAGTCACAGGAGACTCCATCGGCCAACCTCCTCACCCTGGTATTATAGATGGCCATTTTAGCCAGGGCCAGGAGGAGGTTGACCAGGAGGTCCCGCGACTTAGTGGGGCCACAGACAGGGAGTGCATAGATAAGGAGGTGAGGGGAAAAGTGCAACCAAAATCTTAACAAAATATTCATGAGGAGCCGGAATAGGGGCTGCAGTCTGGTGCACTCCAGGTAGACGTGCGCCACAGTTTCCCTCATACCGCAAAAGGGGCAGGTGTCCGGGATTGGGGTGAACCGCGCCAAGTACAGGCCCATGCTCACGGCCCCATGAAGGAGCCGCCAACTAATATCCCCGGCGGGCCTCAGGACCAAGGTGGAATATAGGCCGGCCCACCGGGGCTCCTCATCCTCTCGAGGTGGCAGGAGGTCCCGCCACTTTGTGTCAGGGCGGGACGCAAGGGTGAGGACATGAAGGGTATGGAGCACGAGCATGTATGGATGTTTCCTTGGCGCGGTCTGGAAACGGACCAGCTGCAGCTCGTGTAGCTGGCGCAGGGTGAAGGGACGGGGGAGTCGGTTGGGTCCATGGGGCAGGGTCCCGATGAAAAGGTCCGGAGGGCCTGGGGTGGAGGGTGGGCGGGGCACATCCTCCCTTAGGGCCTGGTCGAGGTAGACCAGAGCAGCGGGTGGCAAAGCGGCCCTCACCTCCTGAAGTACGCACAGGGGTGTACGAGGTCTGGAGAGCCCCATGCGCTGAGCGAGCATCAGGGGATCCAGCCAGTCTCCCCGGTCGTAGTCCAGGAGGTCTCTGACTCTGGTGACTTCTGCCAGGACCAACCTCTGGCGCACCGAGGGGGACTCCGCCACCTGCACACGGAGCTGGGGGTTGTGTAGCAGGGGCTCCTTGAGGAGATCTTCCCCCATGGAGGTCACCACGGACCTGGTCGCTGTAAACAGTTTCCAGGTCCGGAGGAGGTACTGGTAGAAGACCAGCAGCCTGAAGAGGTCTCGTGGAAGACCTCTCAGATGGAGATAAAGGAGCTGCCGGTCATATCGGAGCCCTCGGAAGTGGCACAGGAAGGCGTGCGCCAGTACGCTCCATGCCGGACTACCTGCACCATAAAGGAGCCTCTGCAGGGCCTGGAGGCAGAAGACATGGACCTGAGTGCGCAGACACTTCAGGCCCTGCCCTCCCTCCTCCAGGGGTAGATGGAGAGCCCCTGCAGGGACCCAGTGCAGTCCTGACCAGAAGAACTCAAGAATCAACGTCCGGAGGTTGGCCAGGAAATCCGGGGCCGGGACCAGGGTGTTGAGCCGGTGCCAGAGCATGGAGAGGACTAGTTGATTAAGCACCAGTGCCCTCCCTCAAAGGGAGAGACATCGGAGTAGTCCCGTCCATTTCTGGAGCCACTCTATCACCCCGCCCTCTAAATTTTCCCAGTTCTCCAGCGGAGAGGGATGCGTGGCAGAAAGGTAAACGCTGAGGTAAAGCAGCAGACCCGCGCTCCACTGGATGGTCTGAAGTGCGGGTGGGAGGGAGCTCGCCTGCCGCCAGTTTCCTACCGCCAAGCCAGAGCTCTTGACCCGGTTGACCCAGGCGGAGGAGGCTGCCCAATAGATGGCCTGGCAAGCCTCCACCCGCGCCAAGTCGCCCAGGTCCTGGACCACGAGGAGCACATCGTCGGCGTACGCTGACAGAACCAGCCGCAGCTCCGGCTCCCAAAGCCCCAACCCTGTCAACCTCCTGCGGAGGAGACAGAGGAAGGGCTTGATCGCCAGAGCGTACAGCTGGCCCGAGAGGGGGCACCCCTGCCATACTCCTCGCCCGAAGCTGACTGGTTCGGTCAGGGTCCAGTTGAGCCTGACCAGACACTCTGCGGAGGCATACAGCACCTGGAGAAAACCCACAAACTGGGGTCCGAAGCCAAACGCTCACAGAATGCTCAAGAGATACCCATGATCCACCCTGTCAAATGCCTTCTCCTGATTCAGGGACAGGAGGGCGAATGACAGACTGTCCCAACACCTGAGTTCCAAGAGGTCCCGGACCAGATACAGGTTGTCGAAGATGGTGCGGCCTGGGATGGTGTAGGTCTGGTCTGGGTGGATCACATCCGCCATCAAGGAGCCTAGCCGCAGCGAGATTGCTTTCGCTATGATTTTGTAATCTTTGCCGAGGAGCGAGACGGGATGCCAATTTCATAAATCGCGGAGGTCCCCCAAGCCCCAGGGCAGCAGGAGGCAGGGAAGTGTTGCTATGGGTGAAGAGGGAATGAAGTTCCCCGACTCAGGGGTGAGAAGAGGGCAAGTGCAGTCTCCAGCTGAGCAGCCAGGGAGAGGGGTGTTTTGTGTGTGCATTACAAGGTTGACTTTTCAACCTGAAATTATCACACAAACATTGGCAGGGGAATCAAGGGCAGTTAAAAAGCGCAAAGACAGATCAGGGTGAAAATTTACTTTAGCAATAAATACAGTATTGGTACAGTGATAGACTCAGCTTGGTTAAAGGCACCTTGGTCATAAGTTAGTTTCATTTTCAAATCAGAGAGAGCTGTCAGGCACTCAAAGTTGTTGAGAATTTGTCTTTCAATTAATATCTGCCTCAGAATGAAAATGGCTGCATGCTTTCAACATTAATGAAATGTGTGGTTCAAAATTCCGTGAAAACATTAACTGTCCTAAGTTATTTAAAAAAGAAGAGGGAGGGAGTTGGGTATATCTGAGATAGATGATATGAGCCAAAGCTGTCACATGTGCATACATTGCAATTTGACAATGTACATGTTTTGCATTCATATTTGTAGCAGGGCCGTCACCAGGCTCTGGTCAGAAAAGGGTTAAAAGCAGCCAATAGAGGCTGGTTGGGTAGTCAGCCACAGGTGTGGTTGCACCCAGTTAGGGCATAGCTGGCCCTGATAAAAGGGCAGGCTGAGCGAGTGGGAGAGAGACTCTTGTGCCAGCTTGGGAGCAAAAGACCAAGCTGCCTGGGAGAGTAAGCAGGGTACCTGAGGCAGAGCAGGGCTGGGGAAAGGCAGGCAGAGATGAGGAGCTCTGACCTCCAGCCGGACTGAGTGACTGAACCAGCCGGAGTGAGTGTCTGATTGGCTGCTAGCCTGCAGGGGGCGGGCATTAGGGTGTCTGTTTGTTTGCGTCAGGGAAGCCTGGCTGTTTAAAAATAGCCAGAGCTTCGCGAACCAGCTGAGCAGCGGGGACAGCAGAGCAGCTCACAGCAGGAGTTTGCCTGGGAGTTCGCCTGGAGTGAGCCCAGTGAGGCTTACGTCTTGCAAACTGCTCTGAGGAAGCTCCTAGTAGGAAGGTGATATGGAAGGGGGGGGTTCAGCTGTTGTGACCTGCGCTGGATGTGCCATGTTTGTCTTTCTTCCACAGGACAGAAGCGACTTTGTCTGTACAAAGTGCAAGCTGGTCTCCATATTGGAAGAGAAGATTGAAGGTCTGGAGCAACAGATAACGACCCTGCGTTGCATACGAGAAACTGAGGATTTTCTAGACAAAACTCAGGATAGGCTTCTAGGGGCACAAAGCTCTAAAGATATAGAGCAGGTTGCACAGAGGAGCCAAGAGGCCAGTGAAGAAGCTTGGCAACATGTGACCTCCAGAAGAGGTAAGCGGAATGTCCGGGTTCCAGTAACACAGACACAGGTAACTAACCGCTTTCATGTTCTCTCCGCAGGTACCGTTGCGGAGAGTGGACCAGATGATATGTCTGGGGCGAGAAAGCAGAAGGAGACTCTGCTGGTTGGAAGGCATGAGATGCGATGTCCTGAGGTTGGGGGTTCCACGACCACCACTCCCAAGAGGAGAAGGCGGGTGGTGGTGGTCGGGGACTCTCTCCTCCGGGGGACTGAGTCATCTATCTGCCGCCCTGACCGGGAAAACCGAGAAGTCTGCTGCTTGCCGGGGGCTAAGATTCGCGATGTGACGGAGAGACTGCCGAGACTCATCAAGCCCTCGGATCGCTACCCCTTCCTGCTTCTCCACGTGGGCACCAATGATACTGCCAAGAATGACCTTGAGCGGATCACTGCGGACTACGTGGCTCTGGGAAGAAGGATAAAGGAGTTTGAGGCGCAAGTGGTGTTCTCGTCCATCCTCCCCATGGAAGGAAAAGGCCTGGGTAGGGACCGTCGAATCGTGGAAGTCAACGAATGGCTACGCAGGTGGTGTCGGAGAGAAGGCTTTGGATTCTTTGACCATGGGATGGTGTTCCATGAAGAAGGAGTGCTGGGCAGAGACGGGCTCCATCTTACGAAGAGAGGGAAGAGCATCTTTGCCAGCAGGCTGGCTAACCTAGTGAGGAGGGCTTTAAACTAGGTTCACCGGGGGAAGGAGACCAAAGCCCTGAGGTAAGTGGGAAAGAGGGATACCGGGAGGAAGCACAGGCAGAAATGTCTGTGAGGGGAGGGCTCCTGCCTCATACTGGGAATGAGGGGCGATCAGCAGGTTATCTCAAGTGCTTATATACGAATGCACAAAGCCTTGGAAACAAGCAGGGAGAACTGGAGGTCCTGGTGATGTCAAGGAACTATGATGTGATTGGAATCACAGAGACTTGGTGGGATAACTCACATGACTGGACTACTGTCATGGATGGTTATAAACTGTTCAGGAAGGACAGGCAGGGCAGAAAAGGTGGGGGAGTAGCACTGTATGTAAGGGAGCAGTATGACTGCTCAGAGCTCCGGTACGAAACTGTAGAAAAACCTGAGTGTCTCTGGATTAAGTTTAGAAGTGTGTGCAACAAGAGTGATGTAGTGGTGGGAGTCTGCTATAGACCACCGGACCAGGGGGATGAGGTAGATGAGGCTTTCTTCCGGCAGCTCACGGAAGCTACTAGATCGCATGCCCTGATTCTCATGGGTGACTTTAATTTTCCTGATATCTGCTGGGAAAGCAATACTGTGGTGCATAGACAATCCAGGAAGTTTTTGGAAAGCGTAGGGGACAATTTCCTGGTGCAAGTGCTAGAGGAGCCAACTAGGGGGGGCGCTTTTCTTGACCTGCTGCTCACAAACCGGGTAGAATTAGTGGGGGAAGCAAAAGTGGATGGGAATCTGGGAGGCAGTGACCATGAGTTGGTGGAGTTCAGGATCCTGACGCAGGGAAGAAAGGTAAGCAGCAGGATACGGACCCTGGACTTCAGGAAAGCAGACTTCGACTCCCTCAGGGAACGGATGGCCAGGATCCCCTGGGGGACTAACTTGAAGGGGAAAGGAGTCCAGGAGAGCTGGCTGTATTTCAAGGAATCCCTGTTGAGGTTACAGGGACAAACCATCCCAATGAGTCGAAAGAATAGTAAATATGGCAGGCGACCAGCTTGGCTTAACGGTGAAATCCTAGCGGATCTTAAACATAAAAAAGAAGCTTACAAGAAGTGGAAGCTTGGATATATGACCAGGGAAGAGTATAAAAATATTGCTCGGGCATGTAGGATTGAAATCAGGAGGGCCAAATCGCACCTGGAGCTGCAGCTAGCGAGAGATGTCAAGAGTAACAAGAAGGGTTTCTTCAGGTATGTTGGCAACAAGAAGAAAGCCAAGGAAAGTGTGGGCCCCTTACTGAATGAGGGAGGCAACCTAGTGACAGAGGATCTGGAAAAAGCTAATGTACTCAATGCTTTTTTTGCCTCTGTTTTCACTAACAAGGTCAGCTCCCAGACTGCTACGCTGGGCATCACAAAATGGGGAAGAGATGGCCAGCCCTCTGTGGAGATAGAGGTGGTTAGGGACTATTTAGAAAAGCTGGACGTGCACAAGTCCATGGGGCCGGACGAGTTGCATCCGAGAGTGCTGAAGGAATTGGCGGCTGTGATTGCAGAGCCATTGGCCATTATCTTTGAAAACTCGTGGCGAACCGGGGAAGTCCCGGATGACTGGAAAAAGGCTAATGTAGTGCCAATCTTTAAAAAAGGGAAGAAGGAGGATCCTGGGAACTACAGGCCAGTCAGCCTCACCTCAGTCCCTGGAAAAATCATGGAGCAGGTCCTCAAAGAATCAATCTTGAAGTACTTGCATGAGAGGAAAGTGATCAGGAACAGCCAGCATGGATTCACCAAGGGAAGGTCATGCCTGACTAATCTAATCGCCTTTTATCATGAGATTACTGGTTCTGTGGATGAAGGGAAAGCAGTGGATGTATTGTTTCTTGACTTTAGCAAAGCTTTTGACACGGTCTCCCACAGTATTCTTGTCAGCAAGTTAAGGAAGTATGGGCTGGATGAATGCACTATAGGGTGGGTAGAAAGCTGGCTAGATTGTCGGGCTCAACGGGTAGTGATCAAGGGCTCCATGTCTAGTTGGCAGCCGGTGTCAAGTGGAGTGCCCCAGGGGTCGGTCCTGGGGCCGGTTTTGTTCAATATCTTCATAAATGATCTGGAGGATGGTGTGGATTGCACTCTCAGCAAATTTGCGGACGATACTAAACTGGGAGGAGTGGTAGATATGCTGGAGGGGAGGGATAGGATACAGAAGGACCTAGACAAATTGGAGGATTGGGCCAAAAGAAATCTGATGAGGTTCAATAAGGATAAGTGCAGGGTCCTGCACTTAGGACGGAAGAATCCAATGCACCGCTACAGACTAGGGACCGAATGGCTAGGCAGCAGTTCTGCGGAAAAGGACCTAGGGGTGACAGTGGACGAGAAGCTGGATATGAGTCAGCAGTGTGCCCTTGTTGCCAAGAAGGCCAATGGCATTTTGGGATGTATAAGTAGGGGCATAGCGAGCAGATCGAGGGACGTGATCGTCCCCCTCTATTCGACATTGGTGAGGAATAATCTGGAGTACTGTGGCCAGTTTTGGGCCCCACACTACAAGAAGGATGTGGATAAATTGGAGAGAGTCCAGCGAAGGGCAACAAAAATGATTAGGGGTCTAGAACACATGACTTATGAGGAGAGGCTGAGGGAGCTGGGATTGTTTAGCCTGCAGAAGAGAAGAATGAGGGGGGATTTGATAGCTGCTTTCAACTACCTGAAAGGGGGTTCCAAAGAGGATGGCTCTAGACTGTTCTCAATGGTAGCAGATGACAGAACGAGGAGTAATGGCCTCAAGTTGCAGTGGGGGAGGTTTAGATTGGATATTAGGAAAAACTTTTTCACTAAGAGGGTGGTGAAACACTGGAATGCGTTGCCTAGGGAGGTGGTGGAATCTCCTTCCTTGGAAGTTTTTAAGGTCAGGCTTGACAAAGCCCTGGCTGGGATGATTTAACTGGGAATTGGTCCTGCTTCGAGCAGGGGGTTGGACTAGATGACCTTCAGGGGTCCCTTCCAACCCTGATATTCTATGATTCTATGATTCTATGACCTGGTGAGTCCCCAGGCTGAGGCCTTGCTAAAGGCCAGGGGAGGTACTAGGGCTGCAAGGAGGCAGGTGGGGCTAGAAAGGCAGCAGGTCCAACCCTTGCCAGTGATGAGTGGCCATAACAGACTGCAGTTTGCCTCTGAGAGAAGGGGCTAGATGATGACTGGCAGTAGCCACTGAGAGAAGGTAGTGTCACAAACATACAGCTAAGGGTAGCATAAAATCCCTCCTTTGCCTATAGAAGCTCAGATAACCTGGTTGGCACCTCACCAAAAGGACCAATAAGGGGAGAAGATACTTTCAAATCTGTGGGGGGAGGTTTTTGTTTTTGTTTTTTTCTCTCCGGGACAGAGAGGAACTAGGGTAGGGAAAATATGTCTCTTAAGCCATACCTGAACTAAGTATCTAAGATTACAAATTGTAAGTAATAGGAAGGAAATGCGTTAGATTATCTTTTGTTTTAGCTTGTGAATTTTCCCTCGGCTAAGAGGGAGGTTTATTCCTGGTTTGTTTGGGGTTTTTTTGTAACTTTAAAGTTTTGCTTAGAGGGGAATCCTGTGTTTTGAATCGGATTACTCTGTAAAATTACCTTCCATCCTGATTTTACAGAGGTGCTTCTTTTACTTTTTCTTTATTATAAAGTTCTGCTTTTAAGAACCTGATTGGTTTTTAGTGTCCTAAAAACCAGTGGTTTTAGCTCACCTTGTTTACTCTTAAGCCTCCCCAGAAGAGGCGGTGAAGGGGCTTGGGGGGATACTTTGGGGAAACAGGAACTCCAAGTGGTCCTTTTCCTAAATCTTTGCCAACTGTGCCCATATATCTATTCAGGGGACACCACCACAGGGCCTAATAACATTAGCCACACTATCAGAGGCTAGTTCACCTGAACGTCCACCAATGTGATGTATGCCATCATGTGTCAGCAATTGTACATTGGTCAAACTGGACAGTCTCTACGTAAAAGAATAAATGGACACAAATCAGATGTCAAGAATTATAACATTCATAAACCAGTCGGAGAACACTTCAATCTCTCTGGTCACACGATTACAGACATGAAAGTTGCGATATTACAACAAAAAAACTTCAAAAACAGACTCCAATGAGAGACTGTTGAATTGGAATTCATTTGCAAATTGGATACAATTAACTTAGGCTTGAATAGAGACTGGGAATGGCAAAGTCATTATGCAAGGTAACCTATTTCCCCTTGTTTTTTCCTACCCCCCGCCCCCCCAGACGTTCTTGTTAAACCCTGGATTTGTGCTGGAAATGGCCCACCTTGATTATCGTACACATTGTAAGGAGAGTGATCACTTTAGATAAGCTATACCAGCAGGAGAGTGGGGTGGGGGGAGAGAAAACCTTTTGTAGTGGTAAACACCCGTTTTTTCATACTTTGTGTGTATAAAAACATCTTCTGTACTTTCCACAATATGCATCCGATGAAGTGAGCTGTAGCTCATGAAATCTTATGCTCAAATAAATTGGTTAGTCGCTAAGGTGCCACAAGTACTCCTTTTCTTTTTGCGAATACAGACTAATACGGCTGTTACTCTGAAACCTAAATCTTTGTCTAACTCACTTGGTGGTGGCAGAGATACAGTTCTAAAGACAAGGAAGAATTTGTGCCTTGGGGAAGTTTTTAACCTAAGCTGGTAGAGATAAGCTTAGGGGGGGTCTTTCATGTGGGTCCCCACAACTGTACCCTGAGTTCAGAGTGGGGAGGGAACCTTGAAAGGTGGGTATAGGGGTTGGGGTTCCTCTGGGAGGGGAGATCCAGAGTGTGGCAACACCCCAAGGTAAGGGGCACCAGGGTCTCTGAGGGACATGGGGTCAGAGGTGGTGGAGACAACAGGGCAGGTAACATAGGGCAAGACACCGGCCCATAGAGGGCACTCCTGAGCTGAAGGAGCTAATTCCTGGACAGACCAGCAGGAAGTGCTGCACTGGTGAGTGCCCTGCCTTGTGACAATATTTCTGGGTTTTTTTTGCTTAATATTTTCTTGCAGCTGTCACTATTGCTTCACAAGATTTTACAAGTTACACCCAAGCAATAGTATGGGCTTTCAGCTAGTCTCTAATAATCATAACTGTATGAATGGGTGGCACAAAGCCAATCCCCATTGCAGGGCAATAACCTAAAAGTGGCCACAACTGGTCCAATTCCATCAAGAAAGTTTTAAAATAACACCTACCCCCTACATAGCACTGTGTATTCAAGTGCCTGAAAGCCTTTACAAACACAAATGAAGTTAAGCCTCACAGACACAATCTGAGGTAGGAAATTAACTGTTTCACAAATGGGGAAACTGAGGTACAAGGCATTACTGAATACAGAACCAGAACTAGAAAGAAAACCCATGTCTCCTGGGTTCTGGTTCTGTTCTCTGGTCACTAGACCCTGCCCCTTCCCCTTACCGATGTATCTGAGTAGGGAGGAGAGGCTCAGCAGTGGAGAACATGCATCCCTAGTGGAGGATAAGGGAAATCAGAGCTCTGTTGGGACCCTATCCTTATATCAGGAGAAAGGTAAATAGAACTGTCCCCATTTAGTGGAGACACTTGAAATAGAGTGAGGATTATGAGAGAGAATGGGATTTCCCACCATCTCTTCTTGGCTCCCCCTGGGTGGTGGGAAAGTGAAGCCACCCTTTGTAGCAGACAAGAATCCTTTGGAGCAACTTGGAAACGTGCAAAGTTTTCTGGGATGTGGGTTCACAGGAGGAATATATGGATGTGAGAGAAAAGAGATCTAGTAGCCCAGCTGTAGGGCCCATGTTAGTTGTATGTTAAAGTGAACAGTTTGAATTCTTACCTGAACACAATATGCTGACAGCATCAGTGTGGGAGCATGTGTCGTTAGGACGGGACATCCTGGGACAGTTTGAAAGGACAGTCTCATTCCCCACACAGTGAAACTCTTCCTTCCAGATCAGATCATGTCCTTCTCCAAAGTGAGCTGCTCCCAACGTGGCTACAGCCTGTCCACACCCTAATTCATTGCAGATAACAGAAGCTGTGTTGAAATCCAAGTGTGAATCACAGACTGTCTCCCATGTATTTCCATGTGTGACTTCAACACGTCCAGAGCAGGCAGTGTCCCCTCCAACCAGCCGGACCTCAATGCGACCTAAAGAGTCAATGCATCCATCAGTGAGTGTTGGTTATACTGACATCCCAAAACCTTCCCCAGGCCTTCCTGGGGATGAAATGAAGGGAACCTTCTTCTCTCAACAGCAAAGACATTGTTAAATAAGCCCTTTACTCCATATGCCAGTTCCTGTGCTCCAGTGATGAGAGGGAGTTTGAATTAGAGGTCAAAGCCAAGAGGTAGCCAACAATATAATTCTCAGGTGTGAACAGAATGACACAAAGCAGAGTGTGTGACTGTCTCTCCAGGTGGGACTGGACGGGACTGATGAGTGTTTACATGGTCTTATACAATATTCCAGCTGAGGATGTGCTTTCTGTTCCTTCATTACAGGAAGGATATTGAAAAACTGGCGAAAGTTCAAAGAAAGAAAGCCTGGAGGCTTCAAAGAGGCTTAATCTGTGAGACTGGGGAGTAAAGGAGAATAAGGGGCAAGGAATAGCAAGTGTCTTCACAGGGGTGAGAACAAGGAAGGGAGGAGCTTCATAATTCATATGATCTGAAAATACAAAAATAGTGGCTGAGAGTTCAGAAGGGAAAAGCAAAGGGCAGAGAGGAGAAATAATTCCCCAGAAGCAGAAGGAGCAGAGAGTGGGATAGACACAAAGGAGAAGTGATGGTCTAGAACAGACTAGATACAATACTAGTGGGAAGGAAGCAGGAGAATGTTCTGCATGATGCCAGAAAGCGGAGATGTTCCAACTGCTTGGAATTAGGATCTTGTGTGTCGGCCTCATACCAGCAGAGCCTGACACCTGGAAAACCAGTTCCAGTGTGAAGTGCTTATCAGTTGCTCTTATGGCTTGTCTACAGGGGATGTTACCACACATTAACTGTAATTAGCTTTACTTAAATACCTTGTGTCCACATGAACCCTGTTCTCAGAGCAATTTATTTGGCATCTTAGGTTGCCGTAACTAATCCTCATTGGAGAAGGAATAGCTCCACTTCACAATCAGTTTGTTCATTGTAAGATTCCTGTGAAATAATTCCTAATGCTAATGCTGCTGACAGTCCTCCAGCTAGTGTCCCACACTGCATTGCTCCACACCTGCATCAACCTGCTTTGTGCCTGTTTGCACTCCACAGCTCTGGGGTCATCTTGACCAGATGTACCCTCTCTGGTTAAATGCTGGCAGGCAGCCAGGAGCGCCTCTTTTCATTACCAGGTGAGTTCACATTCCCATAGCAACCAAGGCCCCCCTGCTTCCACATGGACCCATGTAGAGGCCCAGGACTTGATTGGCCTGTCTGGAGACAAGCATGTCCAGTTCCCTGTGGATAAGAGTCACCAGAATGCAGATGTCTACAGGACACTGTCAGAGAAAATGAAAGTGAGGTGGCTCTGAATCTGGTACCGAGTCAGCGAACGAGCTCCAGCAGGTTAGTAACTGCACCTGCATCTCTGCAAGCCATCCTGAGTACACCTGAATGAATAACTGAAATTTCCCCCCTTCCCACCCAACACTTGTTCCTTTTTTAATGTCTTTTCAAAATCATATTTCAAATCTTTCATTAGATCAGAAAGAATATTTTTTATGTTTTGTTTCTGCAAGAAAAAAACAACCATTCAGTTTGGGCTCTAAATGAATCAGTTCTTCTTTCAGATTTTTTGGTTTGGCCACTAAACTGAAAAATCAATGATTTACTCAGCTGTAGTCAGTAAAGCCTGTAGAAGGGCACAAGCAGTCAATAACCTGCTCCTGCCACTCCTCTACCCATCCTAGAAAAGAAAAGAGTCATCCATCCAGCACCCAACAGCTCCAAACCATACACATTTTAAAAAAAAACTCGCCTACACAAAGCCTGTCCCTTCCTCCCCACTCACGTGTGTGCACCACTCAAATAAAGTACAGAAGGTCTATAGAATGGGAAATAAATGGGGGATTATCTTACTATCTCAAAGGAAACCATGGAGTTGGAAGAGAAGATGGGGCATAGCATTCCAACCTTATGGGAACAAGCATATTTTATCATTATTGGCATGGAGACTATGAAGAATGGGACCATAAATGACTGTGCTTTTTCTTATTTCCCTGTGCACGTGTAACTGTGTGAAGAGGGGAGTTGTAGCGTGCAGAGAAGCTGTCAGATCTCAGGAAACAGAAGAAAAAGCTGTAGATGATCTGTTCCATGGAGCATACAGTTAATCCCAATAGAAGGCCTTGAAAGCAGCTGGAAAGGTTTCCTGGAGTATGCACAAAAGCTCAGAATGGAGCATACAGCCCTTGGGAGGGACACGATGCAGACAATGCAGAGGCAAACAACCATGATAAAGCACCTTTTGCTGCAAAAGCCAAGCACTCTGCCCCAACACTCCAATGTCCTGCAAACTATGGAGAATGCACCATAATGGGAGCACAATTCCAAATAGCCTTAGCACAGTTCCTTCCCACTGCATTCAACCCAACAGGAGATGGAGAATGCTTTCTGATGTATCACCGTCAGGGGTGAAAACTCCTTGGTGGGGCTCTCCCTCAATATGCAAGGTTTGCAGTTTGCATCACATTCTTTTGGTCTGGTCTACTCCTAAAACTTAGGTCACCCTAGCTACATGGGTCATGGCTGTGAAAAATTCACACCCCTAAGAGAGACAGTAACTTTTTTTGATAAACTCAATAAATTCATTTCCATAGAATGATAGAAGTGTAGGACTGGAATGGACCTTGATACGTCATCTAATCCAGTCCCTTGCACCAAGGCAGGACTAAACCTAGGTCTTCATTGGCATTTTTGTCAGTGAAACTTCTGTCGGACAGGGGTGTAGAAAAAAACCCCCACCCCCCTGACCGACAAAAGTTTCACTGACAAAAGCACCGGTATGGACAGAGCTGTGTTGGCGAGAGATGCTCTCCCACTGATACAGCTACTGGTGCTTGTTAGGGCTTATTTAATTATGCCAGCAGGAGAGATCTCTCCTATCAGCATAGAGAGGCTATACAGGATACCTTACAGCTGAGCCGCTGTAAGGTCTGCAGTGTAGACATAGCGTAAGTATTATCTAGACCACCCCTGACAGATGTTTGTCTGACCCTTTCTTAAAAACGTCCAATGACAGAGATTCCACAAACTCCGTAGGCAATTCGCTCCGCTGCTTAACAAGTCTGATGGTTAGGAAGCTTTCCCCAATGTCTAATCTAAATCTTTCTTGCTGCAATTTAATCCTTTTACTCTAGTCCTGTTCTTAGTGGTTAAGGAGAACAGTTTAATGCCCTCCTATTTACAGCAGCCTTTTATTTACTTGAAGAATCATAGGCTGTCCCCCCATTGGCCTTCTCTTCTCCAGACTAAACCAACCCATTTTTCCCATCTTTCCTCATAGTTGATGTTTTCTAAACCTTTAATCATTTGTGCTGCTCTCCTCTGTTGGCTACCATTTTGTCTGAAAAACTTAATCAGGTCGAGCTCAGCCCGTAAATGGCATAATACCTCCCACCCCAAGCTATTAATTCAGAATGTAATCAAACCAAAACTCGCTTGCTTTCTCACAGAGTGTTCATTAGCCACAACTTCCTGTGGCATCCTAGCAGAAGCACAAGGCACCCCCACTCTCTTCCCTTAACCACTTGGATCATTTTGCAGGGGTCCCCTCTCTGGCTGCCCATAATTTTGAGAAGATTTATCTAGTTCCTACCCCTTCCATCCTCCAGGATTTCAACCTGGGTCTCACAGATGTTGTGTAAAATCCAACACGCACTTATCACACCAGGCACATTAGTAGTAGTGTCATAGCACCTGGGAGCCCTACTCATGGTCCAGGACTCCATTGTGCTGGGTGCTGTACAAACACAGAAGAGAAAGACAGTCTCTGCCCCAAAGAACTTACAATCTAGGTAGAAGACAAAAAACAACAGAGGGATACTGACAGGGGAATACATGGTCAGCATGACCAATTGTGTTCTCAGCAGACTAACAATTCTCAAGTTTTCACCTGGCTCAAATTGCAACTGTTGTCTTGTGTTTGCCTAGTGACGGATGGCAAAGATGATTTCTGTTCTTGCATATATCTTCCAAAGTTCAGTGATCTTGTTTCAAGAGGCAGGATGACCTTACGCTGTTCTTCCTTTTCTCTGGACTTCCCATCCCCCTCCTGATTTCTATGCAAATAGAGCTTCCTTTGTTTGGGGTGACTCTTTGCTTAATTTCGCTGGGGACAGGTAGATAGTTGCCTTCCCTCCTGCCTGGGAGAAACCCTTTATTTGGACACACACTTTAAATCACAATATCAATGAGAAGCCATAATTCTTAATATAGTTATACATAGATTCCATGATGATATTATGTGTGGCATAGGCTTTCATTGAACATCTCACTCAATACACTTTCATAATATAGTAATATGGTACATAATATTGTATACAATCAGATGATTCAATTGCTTATTGCTTGAGGTTCAGCTCCCCTGTTTTTATAGCCCAGTAAACAGTTGCAGTGTACTCTTTGAGAAGTAAAACTCAGACCAAGCTTCTCTCGCCTCCTGCATGTAGATGACATGATGTCTCCCCCCCCCAAACTTGGAGCTTGATAGTTTTGTTTTCCTAATATGCAAATAGACCTTTTTCATCTCTACCTGATGACCAGGCTGGTCAGAGAAGCAAACACATTCCTTTGGCAGACCTGTTTGCCAACTCCCCCTGACATGCCTGGTTTAAACACACTTTAGTCATTATTCCAGCCTGTACTCATAACCCTTGTACACACTTCGTACATACAATGTGTAAGAATATCAATGATCAGTGACTTATTAGTTTTCCAATATTGTACATGCCACTTCTCAGACACAGATTATGACCTCATTGAATTGGGGGACACTGAACTGGCCAGGCCATCTGAAACTCATTACCTGATACCAGTGAGGCCCTTGCCTCCTGGCATTGGGAAGATATGAGTGTCACACCCACCCAGCCTCTTCACCTCCACACCGATCCTCACCACAGCCTCCATCCCTCTGGTGTCACCAGTCCTAGCTACAGCCAGGCCAGTAATTGTTGTCTTGGTTCAGACAGCAAACCGAAAAAATCAGAAAAAAATATTTGATTCAGCCTTAAAACTGTTTGGAACTTGTCAGAAAATCAGAAGAGCCCATTGTGGGTCATACAGAAATTGTGTGTGCTCCCTCTTATAACCTTTAGTCCAGTGATTAGGGCACTTGTCTGGGAGACACTGGTTTGAATCCCTACTCAGGAGCAGGGGCTTGAATTCAGGTACTCTGTCCCTGACCCACAGGTGAGTGTGCTACTCACCAGGCCGTGAACTATTCCAGGCTGGAATGCTCTCAATGGCTCCTGTTGAAGCTGTTCCACTTTAAATGTTCCACCTCTGAAATTTAGGAAATGATTAGTGAAGGTACAGGTCACCATTAGTTGGGTGCAGGGGGAGGCAGTTTGGATGGGGGTGGACTAGATTGTCCTGGAGCCTGGCTGGGGAAGGAGTCCCAGGTGTGGTGGGTCAGGGGAATGGGGGGCCCAGCTCAGTGTGCAGCTCAGGTGCCATAACCAAGGTAGGGTGCAGCCCTCCAGTGATCTGCTGCTGTGATATGTTTATGAAGAAGCACAGGGCCGGAGACAGCAAGGAACAACTTCTTCCATGTTAATGGCTTCTTGAGTGCCAACTAATGGCTTACTGGGATAGGAAGGGGAGGGGGAGCTAGAAATGTTGAGGAGGGTTAATTTTACAGAAACTGGTCGGACAGGGGGTGGAGAAGGAGAGAAAAATATCAGTCTCCTCTCACAAACTTAAAGTTACTGTAACAACCATGTAATACAAGACTGTCAAGATTTTGGGACAGACGGATGGAATTTTTCTGACTAACCCTCTTAGCAAATACCCATTACAAACATTTCAAAGCACAACTATTATTCCCATTCCATTGTGACAAAAGGTACAAAAACAAGTAGGAGCTCTGAGGAATCACTAAGCAACCATATGGCCTAGTATAGAGACCCCTGGACTGTGACTATTCCTAGCTCTGCCTCTGGACTTCTAAGTGTCCTTGAGCAAATCACTTCACTTCTCTGTGTTTCAGTTTCCCCAGCTGTATAATGGGGATACTAAGGTAAAGCTTTTTGTGATCTACTGATGAAAAGGGCTATATAAAAGTTAGGTCTTTTTCCAATTACCTAGTTACAGTTTCTATCAACTGCAAACATAGGTGAGAACTATAACCTTCTAAATGACCATTAACTCTGACAACAAACACTTCTCTTTTTGTTCAAAAAAACTAGGAAATTCACTGAAAGAAACCTTCATTTGTGCAGGGGTAAGGTTGCCCAGAGGTATCTTGTGCTCTTCCAGAATGCTGAGTTCAGGAAACTCAAACCTCTGAAAACACAAAGTCAAGGTGCTCACCCATGCAACATTAACTCTGCCCTCTTTGAGCTGTGATCCAACACAGTCAGAGCACAAACATGCACACTTTGCCTTTGAAAATATCACTCAGGGAATAGGGCACATGACAAAAGTAGCACTGAGTCAAATGCCTTCTCTCTGTTAAGATAGAACTTGTTTTTAGGTGAACTGTACTGAACAGCCTATACTCACAACCCTACATCTGTCCAACACTCAAATACTCAGTGTATTCCCCAGAAAGAACCACACACCTGCTAAATTTGACAATCCCTTTACACCCTTGTCACCCAGTCATACTTCTCCCCCAGCTTCAAAGAATGCACTGCCACACCCAGTCTTTTGCAGGAAGATTTATTTTCTTAAGAGAAATTAGCAAACCAATAGAAAAAAAAACCAAACTTTTTTCTCATTCCTTGGTCTCAGGGACACCCCCATCCAGGGGTCTCTGGCACTGCTGCTCCTGGCAGCTTCCCAGTTTCAGTCAGCTCTTCTCCCTTCTTGGCCCCTAGCTGCTTCCCTAAGCCCCTGGCCCCTTGTTGCAGGGATACACCACAGGAGCTAACTCCACTCTGGTGTACCTTCCCCTCCCCAGGATGCAGCCTGTCCCTGTCCATCTTCCCAAACTGCCCACGAGCAGCCCTTTACAGCCCCAGGTGTAGCCCAGCCCTCTTTAATTTGCTGGATTGGACTCACCTACTATGGTCCAGGGTTGCTGACAGCCTATCCACAGGGACCAGCCACCCTGTGAAAATCCTTTTACAACCCATTCACCCTTATGTAGCACCCCTTAACCATCCAATTACCTTCTTTAGCATCAATCTCCTTACAGGATTTGATGGACAGGCCTGGGTTCTTTTGAATCTCGTCTCCAGCTCAGCAGGATGCAACTTCCTTATTTTCTTCCCATATGAATTTATTTGGCAGTGCATCCACTCTTTTCGTTCCTTCCTAGCAGGGTCCCAGGGCAGTTGGAAGGAAAATTCTAACCAGAGGGTAACACCCACTTACTTGACAGATAGTTAGAGACTCTCAAGAAATAAAGCAGACACATATAGTATATTCAACACAGTAGTTATACTAAACAGAAAGTAAATATAACTTGGGGGGTGGGGGGGAATAGCTCAGTGGTTTGAGCCTTGGCCTGCTAAACCCAGGGTTGTGAGTTCAATCCTTGAGGGGGCCATTTAGGGATTGGGGCAAAAATTTGGGGATTGGTCCTGCTTTGAGCAGGGGGTTGGACTAGATGACCTCCTGAGGTCCCTTCCAACCCTGATATTCTATGATAACATAACATGGTAAAACACTGCTCTCAGGGTCACTGGTGCCCATGCTGATAGTACCCATTAGTTTCCCATGAATCTAAACTCCTCAGTCACTGCACGGGGGCTGATGATCGCTGCTCTCAGGCATCCTCTTCATGCAGGAGTCAAGCTGCTTCTGCTCCTGGGATTTCCCCTCATCACAAAGGGGTGCAGGGCTCAAGGTGCACATTTCAATAAGACTACTAAAATCCTACCTTTAGTCTCCTACCCTAGTGCTCAGACAAACTCGCAGCAGGCAGGCAGCGTGGACTCACAGTCAGAGCAAAGTTTCCCATGTGGTGGTGGATTTTCCCTAGGTAGCTGAAGCACTAATTCAGCCTGGCTTGGTGGGGAATATTCCCAACAGAACTCTTTAACCGGGGAGTGACCTTGAAGAGGGAAAGGCCCAAGCTGAGCGATGCTGCTGCCCAGGGGCCAGTTCTCAGGGGGACCCTGCATGAAGACCTGGGACTCACCACACAGCCAGTCCTGACCTTTCCATAGCTGGCTCCAGACTGCTCCAAATTGGCTTCTCCTCTCTCCAGTGCTGGGCATCTCACTTCCTGTTGGTCAGACTCACTCATGTTCCCAGGCTTTCTCTTGTCAGTCACTTGACTCTGCCTCCCTCCTTTCTCTCAGACATGGCCCCTCCTCTTAGCAGGGGGCTGGTGGCCACCCAGACACAACTGCTATCCTCCCCGAACTGACGCATCCCCTATCACTCTAAATAGTGTCTCTCCGCTCTCTCTCTTGGTAGCCTCACACACTCTGGGTCTGCCCCTGATTCCCAGGTACAGTGCCTCTCCCTGAGGTAGTAGCATACAGAGTCCCATGAACCTAGCTAAACCCATCATTAAACACACAGACTGCCTTCATCTCCCACCAGGTGCATTAATGAGGATTTTTGTTAGTGAATTTTAATTTAATTCCACAGTCACTGACATGCGAAACTGTCTGTCCACAGGCAGTAAGGAGAGTCTGGCCTTCATTGCAATGAATGAACAACAGTCTCCGATCTCTGAGAGCACCAATGACAATAAATAGTGTGAGAAATGTTCAACTCTAGCAGTGACTGCAGGGCTATGTGCACACAGAGGTCTCTGTCCTCCATAGTGCTTTGTGTAGGAAGCTGCACTGGTATAACAGTGGTGTAAAGTGGGCCTTACACATCACCGCTAGTCAACTGCACCCATTGCCACCTCTAAGCTGATTGTTGCCAGTGAAACATAGGTGTAGTTGAAGCTAGACCAGCTGGCTCTGTGAGACGAGAGGCATGCTCCAAAAGGGAGCTGTTAGCAAAATCCATACTGTGCTTATTTCCAGATGAGAGCCTGGATGTAAGTGGATGGTGTAAACTGGAGAAGCCACGAGGCTGCTCAAAAGAGAAGTGCAAAGCTGGTGGGCAGGGATCCTATTCAATAACAATATCTAACAATGCCATGCTGTGTGTTGGCCTCTCTGCTCGCCTCCTGTACTCCTTGTGTGTACAGGGTTGCTGCCTGGTGTGCAGATGAAGGGAATTGTGATGCATTTCCCTTGGTGCAGTACAGAAAATTGGCCAGATAGGTTTTGTGTGGGTGCAGGGTGTGAAAGCCACGGAGCGGCTGTGCAGACAGGAGAAGTGGGAGAGAGGGAAAGTAGCAGAGCACCTGAGCTGATTACTGACTGTTAAAGTGGGGCCTACCAAGATCCAGCCAATGCTTGTCAGGGATGGGGAGGGTCACTGTGAAGGCTAGTACATGTGAGCATTACCCTAGCACAGACTCAGGGCAACTTTACAGCAGTTGTGTCTAGGGAGCAGAGCTCTCAATCTACCAAGGGCCAAATGTGGTGCCAATGTGTGATACAGACCCAAAATGAAGGACACACACTGAACATTCATGCAGGGAACTTAAAATGCCAAGGAATCTTTTCCTTTAGTGTAAATGTCTCTTTCTGTAACCTCAGGTAAATAATTGTCAATAATAATTCCTGAGGTAAATAATTGTCAATAATAACTGTGAGGGGACACTCAGTTCATGTGTCTCATTGGTCGCTTCGTTACCAAGATGAGTTACAGGAGGTACACTGGAGCAGGAGGGATAGAATGAGGGTTTCTCAGACAAGTCGGTTTCCATTTCACGTTTATTCAGCATTTACAAGGTAAATGCTGGTGCCTAATTCCCAGATAGCTGGTCGAGTTTCTTTGTACCCTCTGGATCCTCCCCAAATCCTCCAAGCAGCACCAATAGGCCCAGAAGTTCAGGGTTTACAAGCCCAGAGCTGCGGCTGCAGAGACAAGAACAGGCCCAGCAGGGAATGGGGGTGTGGCTGCCAGGCTCCCACTTTTGGCTCCTCCCATTATGCAAAGGAGCTCCTCTCTGCACTTGTGCATTTCTGGTATAGAAACAGCGGAAATTAGGATGCTGCAGCTCAGGCAGTTACACCTCAGCTGAGACACTGCAGCTGCAGAGCTCACTGCACACAGGAAACCCAGAATGAAGCGCAGAGAGAGACCCTTCACCTCGGCCCCGGTAGATCCATGCACCTGTGCTGAGCCTGGCACAGAGACTGAGAGGGGAGCCAATGCATCTCCATATGCTGAGGGTTACTCCACTTTAGGGCCTGTTGAGGAGGCCCCCACTGTGCCCGGCGTATTTCTGAGGGAAGGTGGGTGGGGGAGGCTTATGGTGACTGTGGCCCTGTGTTCTGACACAGGGCCAAGAGGGCACAGGGGAGGGGTGACCTCCCCACAGTTTCTGGGGATACTGTCACTGAAGATGGTAAAATGAAAAGGACTACTTGTGGCACCTTAGAGACTAACAAATTTATCTGAGCATAAGTTTTCGTGAGCTACAGCTCTCTTCATCGGACGCATTCAGTGGCATTCAGGGTGGTAAGTGAGTGGCAGGGTGTGAGGGGAGACACACAAAGCACTGACCCCAGTGATCAGATGTGCCTTCACCAGTGGTGGTGATCAGGGATTTGCAGAGAGATGCAAACTGAGCTAATCAGAACAAAGAGGTGTTGTCGCTGTTCAGCCAGCTGCAGCGACCAATGTCCTACACTGAGGGCAAGTCTACAGTACAAAATGTAGTTGACCTAAGTTATGTGAATATATAGCCGCCACAATAACTAAATCACTTTTGTGTGTCCACACAACGCTTCTTGTGTTGGTGGTGCACATCCTCACCAGGAGTGCTTGCACCCATGGGCGGCGTTTGAGCCTCCCGTTCAGGGAGCCTAGCCCCTGGCCCTCTCCCTTCTGCCTGAAGCCCCACCCCTCCTCCACCCCTTCTGCCCCTCCTCCTCTGTGGGAACCTCGAGCCCCTGACCGTGGTTGCTGGCCCCCCCGCTCCAGCCCCGGGCCGCCCTGACCAACCCTCCCAAGAGCCCCCAGCCCCAGAGCACCGGGGGCCCCAACTGGCCGGAGTCCTGAGCCCCAGGCTGGGACGCGCTAGCCCCAGCCCCCTCGGGGAAGAGGAGCAACCTCCCTGGGCTGAGGACATTGGGAAGCGGCAGGAAGCAGGAGGGGGTTCATGGTGGAGCGTGGGTGGGGCCATGCCTGGCTGTTTGGGGAGGTTCAGCCTCCCCTAGCTTGCCATACCCCCCGCCCATGCTTGCATCAGTTTAACTATCAGTGTGGAGCATTGTGGGATGGATTCAGAAAGGCAACAACAGTCAATATAAGCAATGCAGTGTCCACACTGACAGTTTGTAGACCTAGCTACATCGACCTAAGTGCTACACCTCTCATGGAGGTGGAGTTGTTATGTCGGAGTAGTGGGCAAGTTACATTGGCAGGAGCTACATTTTAGTGTAGACACTTATGGAATTAGGTCAACGTAAACTGTCTTACATCAACCTAACTCTGTAGTGTAGACCAGGGCTTAGTATTACACGTGTCAGGGCTGTTTTTAAGTCACTCTCTTTAGACCTGTGTGCAAACACAGCCATTTTAACAACACGAGCTTTGATGAAGCCAGGTTATACATATACCTCTATTTCCCAAGTGCAGAGGGATCCAGATGCTGTCTCCACGACATTATCCTAGGGGTAATTCTAGCTCACCTTGCATGGGAAGGCAACCAGGTGGGCTGCAGAACAAAGAGCTACACGTCATGTGGGAGTTTCCTGCCTGACTCTGGGGGGATTCGGGGAAGGAGGGAGCTGTGTGGAGCAGTGGAGTCAGTTTTTGCCCCTGCACCTACCCCCAGCTGGTTTGGCCCCTCCCACTTGCCATGGTCAGGCTCAGGGCTCCTCTCTTGCTGCCTCAGGGAACTCTGGGGAAAACTCCACAGCACTCGCCCCACCGGCTCCCATCCCAGCTCCCGCAGCCACAGGCAGGGTCACAACAGCTGCTCCCCTGGGGAGACACTGGGCTTCTATACACAGGCACCTACAGGCACAGACCTGCTAATGGGGCTTTGCCCCACCCCACCCTTACTCCATGATAGCTGCCTGACCTGCCCAGAGGATGGCACAGCCTGCTTATCCCCAGTCTACCAAGGGGAGCTCAGGGAGAGACTGGTCAGCTCCACACAGACCTCAGTGCAGGGCACCCTCCAGCTCTGAGTCTCCAGGAATGTCACATACTTTGGGTTCAGTCCCTTCTCCCTCATAGGGAGTTTCCTACAGGGGCAGGTTGGCAGAGTTCTTACCTGAGCAGATCACTCCGGTATCAAAAGAATGAGGGCACTGGAGTGCACCCCATCCTACATGACTGCAGTTCCAGAGAGCTGACTCGTAACCATCACAATCAGCTAGAATCAGCCAAGTTGGTCCAGATCCTTCTCCAAAATGAGCATTACCAAGGGCACTGACAGCAGGTCCACATCCCAACTGCTTACAAACCACCTCAGCATCTTCCATGTCCCAGGGAACATCACACACCGTCCCCCACAGATCCTGGTGTTTAACCTCCACTCTCCCGGCACAGGGGCTGCTTCCATTCACCAGCCTCAGCTCATCAGCACCTTCAAAGAGACACAGAGCAGAGTTGCAGACAGAGCAGAGCCCATCCGCTCTGGCTTGGAGATTATCACACAAGGGTCCTGGGCTTTACTCCCTGATATCCCAGTCAGGCTTGTCACTGGGGAGGCAGCATGAGGTATCTCCTCCCCTCTGAGCCCTCTGGGCTGGTGAATGCTGAGCTCCATCACTGCTGTGTGATTCACCACCCTCCCTCATCACCCAATCTCCTCATTCCTTCGACCCTCCTCCCCCACCACTCACTTGAAAACATGTTCCCCCACCCAACCTCTCCCTGGCACCAGCTCCTCCAACCATCTCCAACAACCTCTCCTGCCTGGAAAGGAGTGTGGTGTATTGAAAACTGTTAAAATGCCAACCTGCTGCCACTTTAAGAGGAAGGGACTTCCTGGTCCTGTTTGCAGGCTAGGGATGGAGCGCTTTGTAAGGAAGTGGCAATCTGGGCCTTCAGCAGTCAGACTCCAGAGAGCCCACCTAAACCTAGATGGGGTAAGTTGTGCCTCTCTGCCTTGTGAAGCACCCTGCTTTGTCTCTCTCTGTTTTGGGGTTCTTGTGTGTGAGGGTTCATAGAATCATAGAATATCAGGGTTGGAAGGGACCTCAGGAGGTCATCTAGTCCAATCCCCTGCTCAAAGCAGGACCAATCCCCAACGAAATCATCCCAGCCAGAACTTTGTCAAGCCTGACCTTAAAAACTTCTAAGGAAGGAGATTCCACCACCTCCCTAGGTAAAGCATTCCAGTGTTTCGTCACCCTCCTAGTGAAAAACTTTTTCCTAATATCCAACCTAAACCTCCCCCACTGCAACTTGAGACCATTACTCCTTGTTCTGTCATCTGCTACCATTGGGAACAGTCTAGATCCATCCTCTTTGGAACCCCCTTTCAGGTAGTTGAAAGCAGCTATCAAATCCCCCCTCATTCTTCTCTTCTGCAGATTAAACAATCCCAGTTCCCTCAGCCTCTCCTCATAAGTCATGTGTTCCAGTCCCCTAATCATTTTTGTTGCCCCCCACTGGACTCTTTCCAATTTTTCCACATCCTTCTTGTAGTGTGCGGCCAAAAACTGGACACAGTACTCCAGATGAGGCCTCACCAATGTCGAATAGAGGGGAATGATCACGTCCCTCGATCTGCTGGCAGTGACCCTATTTATACATCCCAAATGCCATTGGCCTTCTTGGCAACAAGGGCACACTGTTGAGTCATATCCAGCTTCTCGTCCACTGTAACCCCTAGGTCCTTTTCTGCAGAACTGCTGCCGAGCCATTCGGTCCCTAGTCTGTAGCGGTGCATGGGATTCTTCCTTCCTAAGTGCAGGATTCTGCCCTTGTCCTTCTTGAACTTCATCAGATTTCTTTTGGCCCAATCCTCTAATTTGTCTAGGTCCCTCTGTACCCTATCCCTACCCTCCAGCGTATCTACCTCTCCTCCCAGTTCAGTGTCATCCGCATGTTCTACATTCTAAGTTATAAAGTCGTGTTACATTGCAACCTTCCAGAAAGAGTATTTCATATATTTATCTAACTTCTCTGTGTTTCTGCTGTGAACATAACATGGAGAGCCAGACATATCCCACTATCCTGCTCTCCCTCCCCTCACACTTGCTGCTGCTCTGCCCATTCAGTGCCACCCCCCCACACACACATACAGCCCACCTGCCACTCAATGCTACTTGCCTTCCTCCTCTGTCTGAGTCACTGTTCCTCCCAGACCCCACCCATTCTACCTGCTTCAAATTTTTAAATGTTTTCTCAGAAGGAATTAGAGAAAATGTTTTTCCCCATTTGCATTTACCTGCTGGTTACAAAGTATAAGTGCAGATTCATCTGTGATGACTATTTTATACCCAGTTTTTATAAAGCACGTTCCCTTTCCAGTAACAAGGGCTGTAACTCCATCCTGGGGGGCAGGGGACATCAGAACCCCCAGAGCAGAGAGCTCCCACTAGCTGCAATTACAGCTGTATATTGATGGGAAGCTGTGGGGAGGGGGGCACTGTTCCATACAATCTCATGGTGAAAACAAACCCCTTCCCCAGAGCACAGTGACTATTATGGGAAGTCCAGGAGCTCTGGACCCACCTCCACATCCCTCTTGTTCAGTGGTTCTCAAATTTGTGTACTGGTGACCCCTTGTTGAAGGGATTCATTCTGCAACACTGAGTGAGATTAAGAAACTTGGTGTCTCTTCTGACCCTTCCCCGCTTTGTAGGAACCCATGTGTTCGGCTTGGAACAAAAGAGTTCACCTTGATCATTTTAATTTATTTAAAGGTTTTTTTCTGTCTGGTGAATTTTATCTCCATGTTCTCTCTCCACCCTCAATCACACAGGTAGGTATTGTTCCCATTTTACAGAAAGGGAACCTGAGGCAGTGAGAAATTAAATGAGATGCCCCAAGGTCACACACTAAATCTGTGTCAGAGACAAGAACGGACACTAATCGTCGGATTCCCAGTGCAGAGTTTTCACCATAGAACCATCTGTAAGTTACACAGGGGGCACAGGTTGTGCACTCATGTATTCCATGGTGTCCTCACCACAGCAGTGTCTGGGGGTTTATTGTTATGATTTCCTCTTCGTGCCGTTCCCAGTAGGGCATATCCACTGCAGCATGTTTGCTCTCTGGTTTCAGCAGCCACCATCATGTTACACCTGCCTCTTGCTCTTTGTCGTCCCAAACCAGCAAAGGCTGTTAGTCATGGGGCAACAATTTTACAAAACCATTTCTCTTCACCTGCAATTTTTTTTGGTTTTTTTTTTGTTTTGTTTTTTGAATCCCAGTGGAATTCTCTGCGTTTTCACTCTGGTAAAGATCAGTTTTATCATGAGATCAAACTCCAGCTGCTTCTATGTAACTTTCTTGGGAAGTTCAGGTAAAACCCCCCACTTCAGAAAATGTCCTTGCTCTGGAATCCTCAGCACCTACCCTCCGAGGCACAGAGACGTTGCAGAGCTATCTGCGATCTCTACATACCAGCTGTGGTACTGCAGTTTGTCTCTAGCTAAATATTTGAGGTTTCTAAAATCTGACTTTCATCTTCAGCTTCACCTGTTCACACTGCAGCTACAGAACAGCAGCGTCTCAGACTGCAGCAACTCACAGAAACAGGCTGCTACTGAACAGTTCAATGTCCTCACAAGTGCATCATTTCAAACCCTGCTGAAGTTGGCCCAGCACGTTTGACGCACACAGGACAGCAGTGTTATTTTAAATGGCATGGAGTGTATATCTGGAATTATTCACAGGTTCCATACACAGGCACAGAGCTGGACGGGCGATGAGGCTGGAGGTCATAATATAGAAGTCCACTCTGCTTTTCTTCTGATTAGTTGACAGGAATTTCTAAGCACTGAAGTCATTAGTTCACTAAAAGCAACTCCGGGCTCACTGTGCTACAAGACTGGGGTATTTTATAAAGCATACAGATTGTGACAGGGTCAAATCTGTGATTATTGCACATATAAAAACCTCCTCTCTCAGAATAACCAATGGGAGATAATCAGAAACTCAAATTTACTTTAACCCCAACTGCCTGCTTTCCATCTGCTTCACTGACTTCTGGAATAAAACACTGTTTCTAGTGGATTAAAGCTTTCTTCCTACTTCTCATCTGCCCAACTCATCCAGTGAAATAAAGCAAGCACTTACCCGTGGTGTCCTGAAGAAAGAGGAGAAGCCAAAGCAGCTGAGCGGAGAGATGTCCCTTCATTGCCAGACGGACCTGCCGTCCCCTCCTGACACTGCACAGCCAGCACGGAAACACTCTGCCAGGGCTCCTCTGTGTCTGACAAGTGACAATAAAGCAGTGGAAGGGAAATATGTAGACTCAGATGCTCGCATCAGCTGCGAGAAGGAACCAATAGAAACAATATTCACCTTTTTAGACATTATCAGAGAGTTTATCTAAATTTTTATGCCACTAAAACATCCAATACAATTCTAAAACTCCAGCTGTTACCATATATGAGTGACGAGTCCGCTTCTGATGTCATCTTTGCTTCAGTCTCGGATCATCATGTAACCGCCCTCCTTGGTGCAGGGCAGAACTGTGTGAAAAATGATTCTGTCTGATTAGTTAAATAACTCTAGAATGCTGCTCATTTGACAAACTAATTATGAAAACAAATGTGGAAAAAAGAAACCTCTAAAATTGAACCCCTCAGAGCTGTGTGTGTCCAATTGTAGCTAGGCCACTAAAACCACAGAGTTGGGATGTTACCACTGGGGTCAGCTGTATCCAAAGGAGAAGGGACCAACCCCTGTTCCCTTTGTGGAATCCAGACTGCTCAGGGCTTCCTGAATGGCAGTGGTACATTAGTGGTAGGAGTGTGTCATGGAACTTCCTTCTTCAGAGGTGACCATCAGTGGCAGCAGAGTCTCAGAGGGCTTCCTGTTCACCATGTCAGAGCTTGTTCTTAACACTGACTGACTAGGTTCTGAGTGACCATCTCGCATACCGTAGTGTAGGTAGCAACCCACTCCAGGACTCTCTGCCCAGGCCAGTGCTAGGACTGCCCTGTGTGGTAACTCCAGGCAGCACAGGCTGCATTAGTCAGTCTGGGAGCAAGAGAGAATCACAGGGTCCTGGCCATTTCCATCTGTCTGAATACAGAATCTCCTTAATAGTCCGTGCAGCTGAAACCTGTCTCTTCTCTACAGTGAAGAGCAGCACATTGGCCGTAGAACACAAGCTTTCCAGGAGACAGCAGCAAGTTAACCAGGAAAACAACATAGCCGACATTGAGTGGAAAAGCAGCTGGGGGCAGGGGAGCAATCAAAGGTAAAATCCAGCCTGAAGGAGCCGTGTGTAGGTGTGTGTTAGAACAGGCCTAACAGAGGCGTTTAGAATGGAATCTGAAATCAGCCCATCGCAGCACTTGTGGTACCAAACAGAAAGGCGGCCTTGCAGGAAACAGCTCTAACGCAGGCATCTCTGGCACTTTGCCACCCCTACCTCATGAAGGCCAAAGTGCCACAGTGTGAGCTCCTTGGCAACAAACAACAAGGTGTTTCCCCAGACAGAAGCCATCTTACTGAGTGGCAAGAACTCTGACTCAGCACAGGAAGTTCTCTCTCACCCATCCAGAGAGCGGCAAAGACCAGGAACCATGCGGTACCTACCCCAGCTCTGCCTTAACTACAGTCCTTGTCAGCGGCTCACCATGCCAGGGCCAGTACAGCACAGTGCAGCCCCTGACCCTGAATAACCAGAACACAGGTCAGAGAATTGAAGAACTGACTGATAATGGAAGAAGGTGCTGGCAACGTTACCGGGAGTGGGGGTGAGCTCTCCTTGACACAGCTCTGATTGGTTTTTCTGCCCCAGGAGGTGGACAAGTGGGGCAGGCTGCCAATCAAAGGCTCAAATTCACTAGGTGTTTGGAGCTTTTCATGTTATCTGGAGACTGGGCCCCACCTCATCAAAATCCCATCACCAGGGGCAGTTTGCCAGACGTGGCAGAGCTGTGACAGCTGCTCCAAGGCCGTCTCCTTCAGAACAGGTGTCATAGAATCATAGAATATCAGGGTTGGAAGGGACCTCAGGAGGTCATCTAGTCCAACCCCCTGCTCGAAGCAGGACCAATCCCCAACTAAAATCATCCCAGCCAGGGCTTTGTCAAGCCTGACCTTAAAAACTAAGGAAGGAGATGCCACCACCTCCCTAGGTAACGCATTCCAGTGTTTCACCACCCTCCTAGTGAAAAAGTTTTTCCTAATATCCAACCTAAACCTCCCCCACTGCAACTTGAGACCATTACTCCTTGTTCTGTCATCTGCTACCACTGAGAACAGTCTAGATCCAACCTCTTTGGAACCCCCTTTCTGGTAGTTGAAAGCAGCTATCAAATCCCCCCTCATTCTTCTCTTCCGCAGAATAAACAATCCCAGATCCCTCAGCTTCTCCTCATAAGTCATGTGTTCCAGTCCCCTAATCATTTTTGTTGCCCTCCCCTGGACATTTTCCAATTTTTCCACATCCTTCTTGTAGTGTGGGTCCCAAAACTGGACACAGTTCACAGAATATCAGGGTTGGAAGGGACCTCAGGAGGTCATCTAGTCCAAGCCGCTGCTCAAAGCAGCACCAATCCCCAATTTTTGTCCCAGATCCATGAATGGCCTTCTCAAAGACCGAACTCACAACCCTGGGTTTAGCAGGCTAATGCTCAAACCACTGAGCTATCGCTCCCCTCTCCAGATGAGACCTCACCGATGTCGAATAGAGGGGAATGATCACGTCCCTCGATCTGCTGACAATGCCCCTATTTATACATCCCAAAATGCCATTGGCCTTCTTGGCAACAAGGGCACACTGTTGACTCATACCCAGCTTCTTGTGCACTGTCACCCCTAGGTCCTTTTCTGCAGAACTGCTGCCGAGCCATTCGGTCCCTAGTCTGTATCAGTGCATGGGATTCTTCCTTCCTAAGTGCAGGACTCTGTCCTTGTCCTTCTTGAACCTCATCAGATTTTCTTTTGGCCCAATCCTCTAATTTGTCTAGGTCCCCCGTATCCTATCCCTACCCTCCAGCGTATCTACCTCTCCTCCCAGTTTAGTGTCATCTGCAAACTTGCTGAGGGTGCAATCCACACCATCCTCCAGATCATTAATGAAGATATTGAACAAAACTGGCCCAAGGACCGACCCTTGGGGCACTCCACTTGATACTGGCTTCAAACTAGATATGGAGCCATTGTTCACTACCTGTTGAGCCCGACAGTCTAGTCAACTTTCTATCCACCTTATAGTCCATTCATCCAGCCCATACTTCTTTAACTTGCTGGCAAGAATACTGTGGGAGACCGTGTCAAAAGCTTTGCTAAAGCCAAGGAACAACACGTCCACTGCTTTCCCCTCATCCACAGAGCTAGTTATCTCATCATAGAAGACAATTACGTTAGTTAGGCATGACTTGCCCTTGGTGAATCCATGCTGACTGTTCCTGATCACTTTCCTCTCCTCTAAGTGCTTCAAATTGATTCCTTGAGGACCTGCTCCATGATTTTTCCAGGGACTGAGGTGAGGCTGACTGGCCTGTAGTTCTCAGGATCCTCCTTCTTCCCTTTTTTAAAGATGGCACTACATTAGTCTTCTTCCAGTCATCCGGGATCTCCCCCGATCGCCATGAGTTTTCAAAGATAATGGCGAATAGCTCTGTAATCACATCCGCCAACTCCTTTCACACTCTCAGATGCAGCGCATCTGGCCCCATGGACTTGTGCTCATCCAGCTTTTCTAAATAGTCCTGAACCACTTCTTTCTCCACAGAAGGCTGGTCTCCTCCTCCCCATGCTGTGCTGCCCAGTGCAGTAGTCTGGGAGCTGACTTTGTTCGTGAAGACAGAGGCAAAAAAAGCATTGAGTACATTAGCTTCTTCCACATCCTCTGTCATGAGGTTGCCTCCCTCAGTCAGTAAGAGGCCCACACTTTCCTTGACTTTCTTCTTGTTGCTAACATACCTGAAGAAACCCTTCTTGTTACTCTTAACATCTCTTGCTAGCTGCAACTGCAAGTGTGATTTGGCCTTCCTGATTTCACTCCTGCATGCCTGAGCAATATTTTTATACTTTTCCCTGGTCATTTGTCCAATCTTCCACTTCTTGTAAGCTTCTTTTGTGTGTTTAAGATCAGCAAGGATTTCACTCTTAAGCCAAGCTGGTTGCCTGCCATATTTACTATTCTTTCTACACATCGGGATGAAACCGTTTGTCCCTGTAATCTCAATAATGTTTCTTTAAAATACAGCCAGCTCTCTTGGACTCCTTTCCCCCTCATGTTATTCTCCCAGGGGATCCTGCCCATCAGTTCCCTGAGGGAGTCAAAGTCTGCTTTTCTGAAGTCCAGGGTCTGTATTCTGCTGCTCTCCTTTCTTCCCTGTGTCAGGATCCTGAACTCGACCGTCTCATGGTCACTGCCTCCCAGGTTCCCATCCACTTTTGCTTCCCCTACTAATTCTTCCCGGTTTGTGAACAGCAGGTCAAGAAGAGCTCTGCCCCTCGTTGGTTCCTCCAGCACTTGCACCAGGAAAGTGTCCCCGACACTTTCCAAAAACTTCCTGGATTGTCTGTGCACCGCTGTATTGCTCTCCCAGCAGATATCAGGGTGATTGAAGTCTCCCATGAGAACCAGGGCCTGGGATCTAGTAAGTTAGTTGCCAGAAGAAAGCCTTGTCCACCTCATCCCCCTGGTACTGTGGTCTATAGCAGACTCCCACCATGACATCACCCTTGTTGCTCACACTTCTAAACTTAATCCAGAGACACTCAGGTTTTTCTGCAGTTTCATACCAGAACTCTGAGCAGTCATACTGCTCTCTTACATACAGTGCAACTCCTCCACCTTTTCTGCCCTGCCTGTCCTTCCTGAATAGTTTATATCCATCCATGACAGTACTCCAGTCATGTGAGTTATCCCACCAAGTCTCTGCTATTCCAATCACATCATAATTCCTTGACTGTGCCAGGACTTCCAGTTCCCCCTGCTTCTTTCCCAGGCTTCTTGCATTTGTGTATAGGCACTTGAGATAACTTGCTGTTTGTCCTGTTTTCTTAGTATGAGGCAGGAGCCCTCCCCTCTCACACTCTCCTGCTTGTGCTTCCTCCCGGTATCCCACTTCCCCACTTACCTCAGGGCTTTGGTGTCCTTCCCCCAGTGAACCTAGTTTAAAGCCCTCCTCACTAGGTTAGCCAGCCTGCTCGCAAAGATGCTCTTCCCTCTCTTCGTTAAGTGGAGCCCATCTCTGCCCAGCACTCCTCCTTCATGGAACACCATCCCATGGTCAAAGAATCCAAAGCCTTCTCTCCGACACCACCTGCGTAGCCATTCGTTGACTTCCACGATTCGACGGTCCCTATCCAGGCCTTTTCCTTCCACGGGGAGGATGGACGAGAACACCACTTGCGCCTCAAACTCCTTTATCCTTCTTCCCAGAGCCACGTAGTCTGCAGTGATCCAGTCAAGGTCATTCTTGGCAGTATCATTGATGCCCACATGGAGAAGCAGGAAGGGGTAGTGATCCGAGGGCTTGATGAGTCTCGACAATCCCTCAGTCACATCGTGAATCCTAGTTCCTGGCAAGCAGCAGACTTCTCGGTTTTCCCGGTCAGGGCGGCAGATAGATGACTCAGTCTCCCTGAGGAGAGAGTCCCCAACCACCACCACCCGCCTCCTTCTCTTGGGAGCAGTGGTCGTGGAACCCCCATCCCTAGGACAGTGCATCTCATTCCTTTCAAACGTCATAGTCTCCTTCTGTTCCCTTCCCTCAGATGTATCATCTAGTCCATTCTCAGCATTATTAACTGTGGAGAGAACATGAAAAGGGTTGCTTTCCTGTATCTGCGTTGCTGGTACATGGAAGCTCCCCTTTCTTCTTCTGGAAGTCGCCTGCTGCCAAATTGCTTCACTGTCCTCCTGTCCCCACTGCGCAGCCTGTTCTGAATCTTCAGAACATTGTGTCCGTAGAAGCATATCCTGACGTCTGTCCAGGAAATCTTCAGTTTCTCTTATGCAACGCAGGGTCGATACTTGTTTCTCCAGACCTTGAACCTTCTCTTCCAATATGGAGACCAGCTTGCACTTTGTACAGACAAAAGTCACTTCTGTCCTGTGAAAGAAAGACGAACATGGCACATCCAGTGCAGGTCACAACAGCTGAACACTCCCCATCCATATTACCTTCCTTCTACGAGCTTCCTCAGGAGTTGTAGTGACTACTCAGAGAAGCCGGCAAGATGTAAGCCTCAGTGGGCCCTCCTCTCAGGCAGATCCCGGGCAAACTCCCTCTGTTAGCCTCTCTGCTGTTCGCTGCTCAGCTGGTTCACAGCTGACTGGCTTTTTATAACAGTCAGGCCCACTCAAAGCTCACCTGGAACAAAGCACTCCCAATTCATACTTTTCAAACCACCAATCAAGCACACGGTCAAACTGTCAAACTGTCCCCACAACAGACACTCAGATACTCACCAACACAGCCTCCCTAATGCAGCCCTTAGCGTACCTCCTCTCAGGATCTTGTGTAGCTTGTAGTATTTATGATCCGGTTATTGGGAGATGTGTGGCAGGAGCATCTCAGCAGTCACAAAGGGAAAGAGGGAGAGTCCTGTATTTATCCAGGACCCAGACAACAGAGGGGATCATAGGGTAAGGCCTGGAATTGCACACTGCTGTAAAGAAGAAGCCAAAACAAACAACAGAGACCTGGTGGGCTCTACTGCCTCTGACCAACAGAATTAAGTGAGTGAAAAGAAGGGCTGCAGTATGCCAATGTAAAGCACATGAAGGTCATGCAGTGAGAAGATCACACAGCCACGGATACCTGTAATGAGTCCATTTCACTGACAAATCATTCAACTCATGTATCAAAACACAAAAGGAACCGGGCATCAGGCACTGGGAACTGATGGGGTTGAGGATCAGTGGGGGGCTTAGAAGTCACACACATTGAAAACCTCACTGACAGATTGGGAAACCACTTCAATGATGGAAGATAACAGCATCACCGCACATTTTTCAGGCATTTCCCTGAGCTACCAGTATCACCATTTTCAGCCAGCTGGCTCTCAGCTAAGACCACAAAAAATGCTAGAGTATGGGACTGCAGCATTCATGTGAGATGGAAAAGAAACATCCTGATAGTGCCATGGTCCAAGACATCTCATGCATCACGCTATTCCCCAGAGGCCGAACAGACTCTGGACACGAGCGGTTACAGAACAGAGCCTAGCAGAAGGGCACAAAAGATCTCCTGCAGGGTCGATGGGCCGTTACCCAGCACCAGAGCCGGGAGAAGAACAGGGGCAGAGTGCGACGAACCTTTGTTGGACATTTCCCCCCCCCTTTTTTTTATGTTTAAATTCAAATTTTTGACAAAAATAACAAAATTGACAACTTTAATGTTTCTCCTCGCCCTGTCTTCCTTGACCCTCGGGGTCTCTGTGGAAGGAAGGAATGGAGTCATTTTAGGGCAGTACCCTGCACCCCAGCCATAACATGCAGGCAAAGCCACAAAACCAGAGTCAAGAGTGTCAGAAGTTGACGGCAGAGCTAAGAGAGCCAGCATGGTTAGGAGACCATCAACTCATGAAATCAGAGCAGTTTCCATCCCATGCCCAGGATTTCTCCTGACTAAAATAACTCAGGTACAGCAGGAGACCTCAGGTGACGTCAGAGTAGCTTCTCCACAATTTGCTCAATGAAATTACCCAGAACATGGAGAGTAAAGGCAGGGGAATGAGAGCTTCACATCATGGCTTCTTGGGCATGGGCCTAACAACGGATCATTTGAGTGAGGACAGCTCTGTGCTCTTCCATAGCAAGGCATTAATGGTCTCAGCCAGTAGTGAGCCACAGCAACATCGCATTTAAGGCAGCCAGCGTTGCAAGGCAGATGTTGTCTGAAGGCCTTACTGGCCTGGGTTATCCCAAAGCACCGTCTGAGGCTAAATTATTAACCTCTCTGTGCCTCAGCTCCCCAGCTGTACGCTGGGGACAATGATACTTACGTAACTCACCGGGATGATGTGAGGTAAATTGATGAATGTCTGGGAGAGGCTGAAATATTACAATGACGGGGCCGTACGAGTACCTAGATCGTTCAGTTCAGTAGCAAATTTACCCTGGCTCCAGTGGCGCCAGGGCGCCGGGCCCATGCTCTGAAGGGGCCCCGGCCAGCCGCTCTTCTCCGCCCCCTGCTCTCTCCTGCATGGCAGGCTCTGACAGCAACCAAACTCCCCCCTCCCCAGCCTCTTCCCCCAGCTTGCTACTTCCATCCCTCTCCCTGCCGCCGATCAGCTCTTTGCCAGAGCCAGGGAGGAAGCAGAGAAGAGGCAGGGACGGGGCCTTGGGGAAGGGGGTGGAATCGGGGCATACCCCCTCCAGCCCCCTGCCGTGAGCTGCTCAGGGCAGGGGGCTAGGAGCAACACCATGACCCCAGCCCACCCTCTCAGCCCCCTGCCCTGACTCCTGTACCCCCTCACACACACCCAGTCCCCAGTCCTGACTCCTGCACCCCCCACACATCTCCACCCCCACCCAGAGCACCAAACGGGAGCTCCTGCATCCTTCCCCCACATACCCACCTGCACTCCTCACACCAAATGGGAGCTGCCCCAGGTAAGTGCTCCACACCCCAACCTCCTGACTCAACCCTCAGCTCCCTCCCTCATTCTAGCTCCTGCTCAGACTCTGCACCCCAACCCCCAGCCTGCTCCTTCACACCCAGCCCTGTGCTCAGTGCACCCCCACCCTCAGCTTGGTGCAGAGCGAGACAAAGAGAATGGGCTAGAACCAGGGCCAAAGATAGGTACCCACTCTATGTGGGCAGGGGTTGGGGGGATCCTGTTTGCCCTGATGCCCTTGCAGTTTACCCCCAGCCCCTCTCTTGCTCCAAGGACCAATCCTAGCTCCCACCCCACAGTGCTTTTGTCCTCAGACCCTGCCTTGGTCCAGTCAACAGGGACTAATCCTCCCGCCATGCCTCGCTGTGCTCATCTTGCCCCTGGCCCCTGCCTCCCTCCAGCTGGGGACCAATCCTCCCCCTACCCTGCCCAACTGTCAGGGTGGATAAAAATCAATGACTTCTTTTAAAAAAATCAAATAATCATATTTTTTTATTTTAATTGGATTTTTGAGGAAAAGATAGCTAAAGATAGTTTTAATTACGGTACATTATATCTCATCATGGAATTGGGATTATAAATTTTAATTCTATTGTATGAGACAATATATTCATGTAATGTTTAAGAAAAGTTTTGTAAATGAGTTCTAACAGTTCATGGATTAGGGACCCAATTTTATGGGGTTCCACAGGTTTCTGTATAGATTATTTTGGTTAATTTTTCTGTCCACGCAATGGGACTCAGTGCTAAGTCTAGAAGATACCATCAGAGATGCTGAGTTTTGCGCTTCTCAAACTGTGGATTTGTGTCTCCAAAGGTAACATGCTTGTTAACAGCAAAAATGTTTTAAATACATAAATAAGTAAATGAATAAATAAATAATATATAGAAATGAGAAATAACAGACCTCAACCCTATTGTCCCTCTGCAAATTTGTGTACACAGAGTCAATTACTAACCTCTCTCTAAAAGTGCAAATTTTCCAAAAGTTCAATGAATAGAAGATTGTTGGGGATGGAATAGATCTGGACAAGGAAAAGAAGTCTGGAAATAAAGGTGAGAAGTGAGGGACATATGCTTTTTTGTTAAACTATTCTGTTTCTTGTTGAAGAAAAATATCCAGAATACTTACTTAACGTTGTTGTTTTAGTTAAATAAAACAATTTAAATATCTGTCTCGTGATGTTCTCCTCCTAATACAGCCTGGCAAGAAAATCCTCCAAATATTAATGATTCACCTGTTGAATTGGAGATAGTTCACCTCCCAATAACTTCACAAATATCTGCTTCAGTTACCTTTGAGAAATGAAATAACCAAACACTCATCCATTTTCTGATATAGGTGTAAAACTCTGAAAAGGTTTCAAAATAAATCACGGTTTAAAAATGTATAGTGTTTACCTTCAAAAAATGAAGCCTACATCTATCTCTGAGTTGTGAAGAATATGTATTAAGGTTATAACAAACAACAAGAATACACTTTTATGTGGAAAACCATGATTAAATTGAGTCTTCCTGACTCGTGATTTAAATCAAATTCACCCTGCCCACTGTGCTCTTGCCCCTGGCCTGTTCATTCCCCACGGGGGCCCACAAATATGTTTCGCGCCAGGCCCACAAAAAGTTAATCTGGCCCTGTTCTTAGAATGAACATCCAAGTGGGGTGATCCATAGGGTGTAGCTCAAACTTCCAAAGCATCTGGTCAGGGGCAGGACATTAGCACGGCAAGGGAGGGGTGTGGCAGTGACATCACACAGGCCTTTTGCAGGACCCCAGCCTATTGGTCAAATGTGGTGGGGCGGTGATGACCTCACAGAGAGATGCTGACATCAGCCAGGCAGGACAGGGGCGAAGGGCCAGGGAAATCTTGGGGACCCCTGTGGCTTTGCTTCAGCAAGTCTTCTTCTCGAGGTCTCTGTTTGAGGACTGAGACCAGTATTAGGGTTCATGTACATGAGCGCAAGGAGGAACCTCTTTTGAGTTTTCTCCTTTTCTTTTATTGATTTTACTAGAAAACAGACGTCCCTATTTAGAAGGTAAGAGCCTCCTCAGGGTTGAAACCTCTTCAGTCTGATCCATCTGGTGACAGTTGAATTCTAGGCATGGAAAACACAAGCTTAAGGAGGCAGAATTTTATTCCGCACCTAGAATTTTGTCCCTTAGAATCACTGGGGACATTAGAGTTTGTCCTTTTTCTTTCACCTTTTCCTCCATCCCTCCCTCCTTTCTCTTCTTCTCTTGCTTCTTTTGTCTTTTCATGTGTGTGTCTGTGTCTGTGTCTGTGTGGTGGGGGAGTGCTCTGCAGCTCCCATCCTGGGAGGTCCACCCAAAAATGTGGGGCTGAAATAGTGCTCTGGCAGTGATCTCCACCAGTGACCTGGGCCCTCCTTTGGGCTCTCTGGTAAAAACCCTCAGCCTCCCGTCCTCAGCTTCTATCCTGATTGGCTGAGCAGGGGGTTATTGACAGGGAGGAGACTCAGGTCCTTGTTGTTCTCTTTTAAGACCAAGTAAGTAAGTCATAACCAGTCATATGCTTGATGAATTTTGCTGCTTCTCTGCATTCATTGTCTCTGAGCAGTTCATGATTCTCTCTAACATTCCAGTTCTCCTCAAATACTTGCTGAATAATTACTGTGCACTACTGTGGGTCTGGAGCTCATTTGAAAGCACTTTATTCGTGTCATTCAAAGTATGAAATTCAAGATCTGATGGTTAGTTTGAAAATCAGGGCTCTTGGGTCCTATTCCCAACTCTGCCACTGACTGGCTGTGTGACCTAAGAGAAGTCAATTCTCCTTTCTCAGTCTTAGCTTCTCCCTCTTTCAAGTAGGGATAATAACAGTCCACTCCTACCTACCTCACGGTGGGTGGAGGATGGGCCTCCATTGGAGAGTGTCACTGGGAGTAGTGCAGAATATGAGGTGTCCTATCACGTTTACTCAGATCAGATTATGACCTAATAGAATAGCTGAAATAGTCTATTTTATTTGTATTTTCTTCTCTAATGTTTGAGATCTAAGTGTCTCCTCTTTGTGTGTGACGAGACAATTTAACACACGGTGACAAAGAGGAGACGCTTTTGTTTTTCAACAAAATATTTTTGCAAAGAACTCTCATCCCACTTGTTATGATTTGAAGAAACAAACTGGTTTAGTCTGAATGGGATTTTTTGACAGAAACGGTTTCAATTAAATTTCCCCACCATCTCGATTCCTGGGCTCTATCCCTGACTCTGGGGGGGTTGTTGTCCATTAGAACAGGAGTTAGGACTGGTGGCTTCTCTTTCTGGCTCTGAAACCACCTTGCTGTGTAGGCTCTTGGGTAGGTCAATTCCCTTTCCTGTACCTCAGGCTCCTCCCCATCTGTCCAATGATAACAGGGACAATTCTCGAACTCTGGGCAGTCTTGAGCCACAGGGACATAAGGGGCGTTAAAGCCCTCTGTAAAGGAGAAAGGGGATTTTCACGATGTTTAGCACCAAGGAATTCTAAAGTTTGCTAAAATGTCTAGTCTGCGGAAACAAGAAATGGTCGGGGCCAAATTTTTTAACCATTGCCCTTTTTAAAGCCCATTCAGGGATGTGAGTCCCTGTCTTTTAGGTATCTGGGATTCTTTGCCAGCAGGAGAGAAGAGATTCCTGCCTCCAGTTTTGTGGCCTTAACAAACCAGGTGCTGTGCCCCAGTTCTCGTCTGAGATCCCTGAAAAAGAACATCTTCCCATCCATGAACAAGACAGGACCTATCTTTAAACGGGGAACAAAGAGAACCCTGGGACTTGCAGACTAGCTAGCCTCGCTTCCATAGCTGGAAAGATCCTGGAATACATTATTAAACAATCAGTTTGTCAGCACCTAATGGATAGTTTGGTTCTTAGGATGAGTGAGCATGTATTTGTCAAGAACAAATCATTCCAGACCAATCCTATTTCCTTCTTTAGCAGGGTGACGGGCCTAGTGGAGGTGGGTAAACAGTAGATGTGATCTGTCTTGGTGTTACTAAGGCTTTTGACACAGTCCCATAGAACATTCTCACAAGCAAACTAGGGAAATGTGGTCTGGAACAGTGGTTCTCAAAGCCGGTCCGCCGCTTGTTCAGGGAAAGCCCCTGACGGGCCAAACTGGTTTGTTTACCTTTTGCCTCCGCAGGTTCGGTCGATCGCAGCTCTCACTGGCCGCGGTTCACCGCTCCAGGCCAATGGGGGCTGCGGGAATTGGCGCGGGCCTAGGGACATGCTGGCCGCCCTTCCTTCAGCCCCCATTGGCCTGGAGCGGCAAACCGTAGCTAGTGGAAGCCGCAATCGGCCAAACCTGTGGACATGGCAGGTAAACCAACCGTTCCGGCCCACCAGGGGCTTTCCCTGAACAAGCGGCGAACCGGCTTTGAGAACCACTGGTCTGGATGCAATTAGTGTAATGTGGGTGCAGAGCTGGTTGAAAGCACATACTCCAAGAGCCCTTCTCCATGTTTGGCTGTCCAACGGAGAGGGTGTACCTAGTGGGTCCGGCAGGGATCAGTCCAGGGTCCGGTACTATTCAATATTTTCATTAATGATTTGGAAAATGGAGTGGAAAGTATGCTTCTAAATTTGCAAATGACACTAAGCACTTTGGAACACAGGACTGGAATTCAAAAAGCCCTTAGCAAATTGGAGAATTGGTCTCCTTGAGCCAAACTCCATGGATGGGCCCCTCTCTATAGACTGGGCTGAAGTGAAACCCCAGAGCCAAACACTCCTCCCCCGGGCAGTGCGCTCCGACCTTTAACAGTCAGATGCTGCTTAGCACTGTCAGAGCAACTTTTGCTGGGGGATTCTCCCAGCACTTTCCAAGAGTGGAAAGTATTAAATCCCCATCTGACTGCTGGGGACAGAGCCATAGAGGGGGGAGCAACTTGCCCAAAGTCCCACAGGAAAAGGAAAACACCCAGCAATGGAACTCAGGAGTCCTAACTCCCAGTCCCCTGGTCCAGTCACTACAGCAGAGCACACTCCCTCAAAGGCAGGGGGAGCAGACATGAGGGCCTGGTTGTAATTGCCAGCTGCGGGAGGCAGTGTGCAGAAGTGGTTAGCGAAGGGGCCTGGAAATAAAGACTGCTGGGTCCCATCCATGGCTCTGACACTTGGGGTGACCCTGAGCCAGTAGCTTCCCCTCCCCAGGCCTGTTTCTCAACGGTCGGGTTGGGGTCGCAGTCCCTACAGCCCAGGGGGCTGGGAGGCTCCAGGAAGGTGTGTAAAGTGCTGGGATGTCAGGATCCTGGAGGCGCTGTCAGCCCCGCACTAGTGCGGTGTTCTGCATCCGCTGCTGCAGGCTGAGTTTCTCTGTCCCTTGGCAATAAGACACACTTGTTTTCACAGCCAATTGATCGTCCAGTGTCATCCCCCTTCCTGCTGCCTGGGCAGGGTAACTCCTCAGGTCACCACCACCCTCTCCAGCCTGCCTTGGGCTTGGAGAGTGAGGAGAAGGGCGAGGGATGACACTGAACATCCTCCATCCATCTCTTCATCATCTAGAGCAAATGAGTGGCATTAGGGTTCCTCTGTGGCATTCCCCGTCTGTCTGGGGAGAGGCAGAAAGAGGGGGAGAGAATCTCATCCAAAGGAGATTGGATTTGCAAACAGCCCCCAGGAGCCCCTGGCTCTCAGACCAGGGAGGGGCTTCTCCAGAGCTGTCTCCGGTGTGTTTGGAAAGGTCCCAGCAATGGGGCTCCCAGCCCTTCCCTTGTGGGAGACTGTTCCCCAGGCTGAGAGTCTCTGAGCTGGGTCAGACCCTGTGAGCTGCTGAGCATGGAAATCAATGGGAAATGAGGGGGCCCTGACCTTGCTATGCCTAGGGACTTTGAAGTGGGGAATGGTTTCCCAGGAGAAGTCTGGACTCCTGGGTTCAGTTCCTTCTCATGAACACATGACTTATGAGGAGAGGCTGAGGGAGCTGGGATTGTTTAGTCTGCAGAAGAGAAGAATGAGGGGGGATTTGATTTGATTTGATAGCTGCTTTCAACTACCTGAAAGGGGGTTCCAAAGAGGATGGCTCTAGACTGTTCTCAATGGTAGCAGATGACAGAATGAGGAGTAATGGTCTCAAGTTGCAGTGGGGGAGGTTTAGATTGGATATTAGGAAAAACTTTTTCACTATGAGGGTAGTGAAACACTGGAATGCGTTACCTAGGGAGGTGGTAGAATCTCCTTCCTTAGAGGTTTTTAAGGTCAGGCTTGACAAAGCCCTGGCTGGGATGATTTAACTGGGAATTGGTCCTGCTTTGAGCAGGGGGTTGGACTAGATGACCTTCTGGGGTCCCTTCCAACCCTGATATTCTATGATTCTATGATTCTATGATTCTCCAGCCTGGGTGGGGGCTGGTGGGGCGGGGGGGCGGGGGAGGAAGACGGGAGTGTGGCCTGTGATGGCAGGAGGGAACTGCTTGTCCAAAGTGACCGAAGGTCTTTGTGACTGATCCCAGTGGTTGAGAGGAGGAGATTTCCTGGTTATTGCAGCACCAGGGATCACAAGGGGGAAAGTTGAGAGCAGATCATGCAATGAACTCCTGCCAGTGTGTGTAGCTTGCACTCCCTGCTCTCCTGTGCGGGTGCGGGGGAGCTGCTCTGGCTGGGGCAGGGATGGGGAGGGACCAAAAAGCCTGGTTAGTGAGAGGCTGCCTTGACCCCAGACTCACGCCTACTTCCCGCTCAGTTCCAGGATGGCCAAGCTCCTGAGGATGCTCAGGAAGAAGGCTCTGCAGGTGTCCCCAGAGACAGAGGGAAACAGCTGCCATCTTCCCCAGGAGCAGAGCGGCCCCTCCGTCCCCGCAGGCAGGGAAGGAGCTCCCGGCCGGGCCAGGAGGTGGAAGTGCCCAGCCTTCTGGCAGAGGAAACCCGCTCCTGGCGCAGGCACCGAGTTAGGAGAGGCTGTAGCCAGGCCAAAATGGAGCTGGGCCAGGATGCGGCTGGGCAGGCAGGACCCAGCCCAGGAGTGGAACCGGGCAGGGTGGCTCTGGGGCTTGTTGTGTGGGCAGCAGCGGCCCCAGGAGCCCAGCCCTGAGTTCCAGCATGAGGCATCGCCCTGCCCAGTCACTGTAGACCTTCCAGCCTCCCCAGGACAGGAGGTGGAAGATCCCTGTCCCAGCACCAGCAGCTCGGCCCACTCCCCATAGGACAGCAGCAGCACCTGGGACTCGAGCAGCAGCCAGGCCGATGGACACTTCTGCTTTGTTCCAGGTGAGGAGCCAGTCTGGGCTCAGGGAGGGGTGAAGAGGGGGCTGTGAACACTCTGGGCCCAGGTCCTCGATCAATGCGATGGGGGGCTGGTCCCCAGCCCAGGTGTCTGGCCTGAGCCACATGAACCCCACTGACACAAGATGCTGCCACTCTGGTCCTTTGTGCTCCATTGGGCGGACGGGGGTAGTGGGAGGCACCTCCCAGGGAGCCCAGGACAGTGTGTGGGGGAGTCTCTTTGCTTCGGACTCCTGACTGAGTTGGGGGCTGAAGGCATCATTGAGAGGGGGGACTGTGGGGCCCGATCTGCCTTAGGTCCCTGAGGTGGGAAGGGGACACTTTGCCCCAGCATGCCCCTGTCCTTCCCCTGAGTGGCAGCAGGAGTGACCCTGTCCCCTTCTCTCCCTGGTGCAGGGACCGCCAGGGTCTCAGAGGACTCAGAGGAGGAGGAGGAGGAGGAATGGGTGGACGTGGTCATAGAGGAGGCTGCTCTCAAAAGCATTCGAGAGCAGCTCCGGGGCCGAGAAAAGGTACAAATGTTCCCCAGCTGTGCTGGAACCAAGATGGTCCTGCTCCTTCCCAGCATCCCAACCCCTGCAGGGGGTCTTGGCCCTCATGAGCCACCACCCCTAATAGGGACCTTTCTCCTGTATGATCTGGGACCCCCAAGATGGGGGTGTTTGTCACACACCAGCCGGGGTCTCCTCCCCCCACAGGCACTGTCCCAGTTCCTGACCCTGCTTATGTAAGAGTCGTGGGCGATTTGGACAATGGGCAGGTCCCCACTATCCCCCATGCAGGCCTAAGTCCTGCAGCTTCTGTGGCTGGGGCAGGGAGGTCCCTGACTAACTGGCTCTCTCTCCCCTAACCCCACTCCTGGTGGGTGCAGGATGAGGCCCAGCAGCTCACGTTCCTGCACGCCATCCACCCCGTGTGTCTCGCTGCACAGCAGAGAGGGCAGGACACACTGGAGCCGCACTGCTGCAAGACAGCTGTGGTGGAGAGGATTGTGGTGAGCGAGACACTGTGCCAGGCAGCTGGAGGGTGGACAGAGACATGGGAGGGGCAGGGGTTTCTCTGGGTTGATGGTTGGGGGATGCCTGGTGCTGGAGGGGCAGCTGAGGGCAGGGATTGCTGGGGCTTAAGATTGGGGAGAAGAGATGGGCGAAATAGTGGGCAGGAATTGGAGGAGCAGGAGGCAGGTGGGGGGATCCTGCTGGCTGTGTAATCTCCTCATTGGGAATTGTCAATGAGGCCCAAATCTCACACACTCCTTTGTCTCCTTTGGGTTTCACAGAAGCTCAGTGAGGAGCTTCCTGATGACTCTCCACCCGGCGCCATCCTGGCCAACTCCCCGATTGCTGTGGGCAACCTCAGGTACCGAGACCCTCTTGCCCGGTTCCCCTAACCCCGGCGCTGCTCAGGCCCAGGGCTGGGAGTCGCTGCCACTCCCATTCCCAAGTCACCTCCCAAGGGTGACTCCTCTGGCAGAGGTAGCAGGAAGGTTCACTCTCTCCTTGCTGTGCTGTTCCTTTCACTCCAGTAACAGTGCAATGGCTTTGGGAAGAGGCTGACTCCCAGGATCAGATACAGGAGGGGCAGCAGGGTCCAGGCGCTATTTCTGCCCTGCCACTGTCTGTCTGGGAAACCTTGGCCTTATCATTCCCTGCCTCGGTGCCCCAGTTTCCATTCTCACCAGCCTCTGCCTTTTTCCCTGCAGTTTTACATCCGTGTTCGTGCCAGTCCCACCCCTGCACTGCACAGTCTAATACCGGCTCCTCTCTCTCTTGCCAGCACCATGACACCTGCCCTGGAGCCGGAGCTGGAGACCTACCTCCTTCAAGATACCCTCCAAGCCCTGTTCACCCTGGGCATGGAGGAGGACGCCACCCAAGTCCAGGTAGATCATGCTAAAGTCATGGATTGAAGAGCTAGTTGTCATTCTGCCACGAATCCTTGCTAATTGCTTGCACTAGGATGTGAATGAGAGAGGCCAGGATATGTGTTTGGGGGTCTCACCACTGCTTCCCAGAGACCCCTCTTCCTATCCTGTGGCAGGTGTAGCCCCATTTTCCCTAACTCTGACCCCTGCCTCTCCCTTGCTTTGCAGAATCTGCATAGGGTCTTCTAGACATCGTGAATGCCTGTTGGGGAATCTGCTGGCAGAGTCCCCAGGCACCAACAGGCTCCACTACATCTTGGAGGTGAGTCCAATGAGAGGGGTGGGGGCAATTTTACCTAAACGCTGAGATCCATTTTCCAGTCTGTCCTCCTAGCTGAGCCCGCAGTGGGACGTCCTTGGTCAGGGCAGTCATTGCAATGCAGTGTCAGGCCCTTTCTCCTGGAAGAACAGAGGAAGAAGCTGGGACTTCAAGCCAGAGCTTTGCCTGGTTCTGTTGAGCACTAATCGCAGGGCCTCTGGCTGGCTTGGGGAGTGAGAGTCTGAACCCTTCCTGTGAGATCCAGAAGACGGTCCTCAGAGAAGAGTCACAGGCTCGTTCCTAGAGAAACCGGGGGACCCCAGAGAATCAACTCTTGTGTCCGACGGGCCCTAAGATTCCTGGGGGGATTGTGCTCACACTCAGTCCCTTTTCCCAACCAAGGACTTGAGAGCCAGGGAGGGGTGAGGGTCTGTCTTTTTCCTGGTGAGCTGTTCAGGAATCAGGAGTTCAGGGAGAATGGGACCAGCCTCAACACCGAGCATTGTCCCAGTGTAGAGAGATAGTGACAAGTTGTGACCTGCAGGATAGAAGCATCATCCTGGGGGCAACAATCCCCTTCTAAAGCTCTGCGATCACTGAATTAGATATTCCACCCCACACACAATGTCTTCGGCCCCTGGGGATGGGGAGGGGCTCATTAGCACAACACATGCACCTGCCCAATGATCCTGAGCTGCCTCCTTTCCCCACAGCACATTAACTACTGGATCATGTCCAGGGTGTCGCGAGAGAGAGCCAGGGCCATTAGGAGCAGCACGGCCCTGCTCAGATCCACCATCACCCTCCCTGAGTTCAACATAAGTGGCCTCTGACCCCAGGTTTCTGGCTCCATGTATAGGTTGGCTGGAGCAGGTATGGTGAGAAGGAAATGAGCTTGGCTTGAGTCAAGTTCTTGTCCTGGTTAAGTGATGACTCTGGGCTTTTAAGGAGACCCTGCTCCAGATTCATGCCTTCCTGTTATCCTTGAGCAGCCAGGGAAGCAAATCCTCATGAAGGGCCCTGCCCATATCCCTGTGCTCCAGGCTCCCTTGTGGGGAGAGAAAAGTAAGGGTCTAGCTATAGCTCTTATGGTCTAGCATCTCCTGCAGAGGGGCTAAAGGGAAGGAGAGTCCTGGCCCAGGGGGACTCGGAGCTGACAGGAAAATGCTGATGGAATCCCCTCTCCCTCTCCCTTCCACTAGAACTCAGCCGAATTCCCCAGGATGGGTCACCATGTGGCTCAGCTGGGCTCTGTTCATCGGTGACCCATCCAAGGACATCAGCCGGCAGGCCAGGGAGGGGGTTTACCGGCTCTATCAGCTGCTGCTACACCAGAGGGGTAAGGAACTCAGCTGGGAAATGGCACCCGATAGAAGAGTGAGACTGGGACCCCAGCCAATTTCTCTCAGACTGACTCCTGCTGGAGGATGAGTCTCTCTCAACCTCCTTCGGCGTTCTACACCACCCCCTGCAATTGTGTTGGGCCAGGCACACAGCGAGGACTCTGCCCACTGTGCAGCCACCAATGGGATTGGAAGGACACAAGCACTGCAACCAGAATGACAAATGTGTGTGTCTCTCTCTCTTTCCCAGGCCGGACCATCCATGAGGCTGAAGACCTGTGGGTCTGGGACTGGCACCAGGACAGCAGGCTCCTGGGCTACAAGAACACAGCCAGGGTGTGGGAGATAAGGACACTCTGCCAGGGCATGGGAGTGGGGGTGGCTGCCTCCTGGAGCCACTAATTGGAGACGCCGTTCTAGTCCAAGATTTGGAGCCTGGCTCTGGGCAATCTGCTGAAGCCTCACATATGGTTGGTTTTAGGTCTTCGGGAAGTTCTTCTCAGAGGAGCAGAGAAGATTCTTCCTCTGGATGGCAGTGCTGGCCATCCACGGCCCCCTGCTGCATGTCAGCCAGGCAGGGCTGCTCCTCACCTACTCCCTCCTAGGGAAAGGCCAGCAGCTGATGGGGGACAAGGTAAGCAGCTGCATTAGACTCAGGAGATTGGGGCAGGGCCCAGGCCTCATTCCCATCCTACAGCCATTCGCTGGCCTGGCATCAAGGAGCCTGATGGGGAATGAGGGTGAGAGCAGGTGCTACTGGGAAGAAGATGAATTCACCTTCATGAGCAGGAGGGAGCCAGCTTGTCCCCAGAGCAGCTCCAAGCCATCTCTTTAGCAAGGCTAATTAATGACAAGCATTGCCTCATCACAGACTTATGTTCTTAGGATACAGTGCTATTGCTTTTGGGAGGTCCCCTAAATGCCCTCTGCCAGCCTCTCCTGTCACCCGAGCCACCACCCAGAGTTGCTCCCATCACTGGCAGCCTGGGAGGCCAAGGACTGACGGGTCATGGCGACTGCCCAGGCAGTTCTGAGGCACATGTACGGGGGAAGCTTGTCCTGCTGCTGGCAGGGTTGGACCCGCTCCAGAGAGAATGGGAGGATTCAGTCAGCAGGGGCTGCTGATCTGCCCCATTCACCAGGACTGCCACTATGTGGCTTCAGCATGAATGGCCGGGATGACTTGGGGAAAGGTCTCAACCTCCCCACATCCCACTTCACTGCTGCCAGATTCAGTTCTGCCCCCCTGCTAGAGCCCCCTCCCTGCCCTGCCTGGGTGGGGGTGGAGGAGACGGTTCTGAGAACTTGAGCTGTGGATTGGAGGTAGAACAGCTGTCAGGGGCACTGAGGGGGAGGTGGCAGGAGCTCACCCTACAAGGAGTGGGTTGCCCTGGAGGTCACTGGAAAGGACAACAAGACTCCATTCTGGGGGTCAGGAGGGTGAATCCATCCCTCAGAGGTGGGCAGGTGCTGGGTGGAAATGCTGCTGGTTCCAGATGCCCTTAATCCCCTCTGATTCCTCGGGGACGTCTGAGTCTGTGACAGGTTCTCGTTCCCTTGCAGCAGGAGGATGTCACGGCCCATGTTATGCGCCAGCTCCACATCATCCGGCACTTGCACCAGGTGCCTGAGGCACTGCAGGGGTTGTGCCTCTGAGGCCACCAACAACTCCTGCTCCCTGCTGCAGGTACTGCTCTGGCTCACTGTAAGTGGGGAGCTAGTGGAAGGGGAAATAGAGGAGCCCCCTGGCATTCTCTCCCCTCTCAAATTCCTTCATCTGGGACAGGACCTCTTTCCCTCACACCCATTCCCCTCCCCCCTTTCCTTGGTCTACCCCCATCCCATTCCCCCTGCTCCCAGGCAGAGCTCTCCCTGTCCCATATGGTGCAGAAAGGCCACAGGCCCAGCCCCACTGAAGCTCGGAAAGCTCCACTTTTGAGGAGGCGGGGGTGGGACAGAGGCTCAGGGCTAGCTTCACCTCCTGTCCTTTATTCTTCCCTGGGCCCTTCTGTGGGGTCTCTGGGTGTGAAATGAATCAGAGCCTCCTTCCCAGATGTATTCCTGGCCCTGGGATCTGGTACAGCCTCCCAGATGGGCGCATCCTGGAGCTGAGCCACGTCAGGGAGCAGTGGGGACAGGTCACCTTGTCCCATCAAAGTAATCAACGCTGGCTCTCAAAGAGGCTTAGATGGAAGACCCTGCTCCTTCCTGGAGGCAGGGCCAGTGCAAGGATGTTTCGAGCCCTAGGCGAAACTTCCCCCTTGCGCCCACCCCCCCTCCCCTCACCCTCTGAATGATGAAGGGCCTGAATGTCAGTGTCACCAGAACAAGCAATCTCCAGTTCCAGGCAGTGGGGCCTGTGTGTACTCGGCCCCTCTGGAAACCAGATCTGAAATGGGGAACAAGGACCGCAGGCCAGTAAGAGTAGGAGTGGGCAGAGCAGGCCTGTAACAGGGTGCTTTCCCCTGGGCTGCACAGCCTGGGGCCGAGCCAAGCTGATTACAGAATGAGCCCAACTGAGAGGCACCATGGACCTCCTGCTAAAGAGCCAGACTTCAGTGGTGACACAGCCCAGCTTGGGTATCCACAGGAATGAGAACGAGGTAGGAAGTTCAGAGCATCAAGGAAAGTCTAGAGGGGAATTTGAAAAGAGAGGTAGGAAGTGCCCAGGGAAACCTGCAGCAAAGAGAAAGGAGCAGACCTAGCTGTTGGGTACAGGGTCCTGGGTTGCTACCAATGTCAGGGTGGGACTCGATTCCCCTACTGGCCCCAAAGAGGGGGGCATACACACACCCGGAGAGGGTTACCAAGCCCAGCAAGGGGGTTGCAGGCTGAGCAAGAGCCCCAACAATGGCAGAAGGACTTCTTTCTGTGGAAAGACCTCTTTGGACTTTTAGTGTGAGACAAGCGGGGCCCCAGAAGGGTGGACTGAAGGTGGTGACCTGGCCGGAGGGCTGAGTTACCAGGCAGAGAAACTGCCCTGGTGCTGGAGCGACCGTGCATGGGGGACGCCAGCCCAGCGAGAGGGCTGTGATGCGACACCTGGCTGCCGGCGGGGGAGGGGGAGACGTAACGATGAGTAGATTGGTTTATGATTGGCAGAGTCAAGAGGATTGAATTCCCCATGTGATGCTTGAGGGATGATGGAAGTCTTGGTTGCTGAAGGGAGGTCTGTCCTCCCAAGCGGGTGTATCGAGGGACTGAGCCGGTTACTGGATTTCCCACTTCAGTTCCAGGGACTGGTTAAGCAGCCAAAGCAGGTCCAGAGGTTTCTCCAGCAGTTCCTAGAAAACCAACAGAAGCAGAAGGAAATGCAGGCGGAGCTACAGACGGAGCAGAAGCAGCAATACCTGTGTGAGATCCTAGGAAGGGAAATCAACCCAGGTACTGCTATGCCTATGGACTAACAGAGCAGACACGGAGAGCATGCCTGGGCTGTGCTGAGAAGGTTAGCCCAGGAGAGCAGGGCATGAGAAAGTGGACAAGCGTGGCCAAATGCCAAGATGTGGACAAGAGTCCTTTGTTTTGAGAGCAGAGAAGCAGGCCATAGCAACAGACATGGCCTGCTTAGGAAACTGCTGAGTCGCAAAACAAGGAACTAGGGCCCCAAGAAGTTAGAAAGAGAGGAGAAGGTGTCCTCTGACACAAACCCACATGAGGCAGGCAACGTGGAGGTGGCAGGGATGGCCATGGACCTTGCAGACCCTCCACCAACACACCCCATGGGGTGCTGCAGGGAGGTGAAGGACGAAATGGTTGGCCCAGAGATGAAGCAGACTGTAGTAGGGAGAAACCCAAGAGTGGAGCAGTACATAGTGGGCTCTCAGACCCTGACGGAAAAGTTTTGGCGTATGTAGCAGCAGGAGCAAAAAGGCTACAGAAGAAGCTAAAGGCTTCAGAACAGGCTCTGCAGGCAGCTGTTAATGAGAAGGAGTGGCTGCAGGAAGAGCGCTGGGATACTGCAGAAGAGAAGAATTGCCTCTTCATTCTGGTGAGCGAGCTGGCAGTGGAGCTGGAGATACTGTGCACACAGGCTGTACAAGCGCGCAGCCGGTGACAGCAACGAGATGAAGCTTGGACAAGAACAGAACTCGTCCCTCGTGTGGGCCAGTTTCTAAGGAGGAGGGTGTCTGACGGGGGGGCTTGGCCTGTGGGCTATAAAGCCTGGAGCTTGGCCAAATGGATTACAGAGTGAGCTCCACCTGAGGGGAAAGCCAGGGAAAACCGCAGCAAAGGTACAGGAGCAGGCCTAGCTGTTTGGTACAGGGCCTCGGGGCAGAACCTAGAATCCAGGGTAGGACTGCTTCTCCCATGGTCCCTGAGGAAGGGGACGTACAAGGCCAGAGAAAGGGCTTCCAAGGCCAGCAAGGGCAGGCCGAGCCAAAGTCAGGCTGAGGAAGAGCCCCCAAAGGGACAGAGGACCTTGTGTAGAATCATAGAATATCAGGGTTGGAAGGGACCTCAGGAGGTCACTTAGTCCAACCCCCTGCTCAAAGCAGGACCAATCCCCAATTTTTGCCCCATATCCCTAAATGGCCCCCTCAAGGATTGAACTCACAGCCCTGGGTTTAGCAGGCCAAAGCTCAAACCACTGAGCTATCCCTCCCCCCTTCTGTTAAAGACATTTTTGGACTTTTAGTTTGGGATGAGCACGACCCAGGAAGGAGTGGATGAAAAGATGGTCACCTGGCTGAAGGGCTGAGTTCCCAGGCAAAAAACTGCCAGAGTGCCCTAGCGACTATCGGCGGGGGTGCTAGCCCACCAAGAAAGCTGTGACACCAGGCCTTGCCAGGAAGGGGCACCTATCGGTGAGTGAACTCTGTTACAAGCCTACTTCCATTATGGAAGCAGCCTAGTATTGGAGAGTGGTGGGGATGGCCTATGGGAGAGGATGGCTGGAGTGGTCACACAGAAGGGACAGCAGCGTCCAGTGATGAGAGCAGGGAACAGGTTGTAGTGCAGCCCTGCCACTGAGTGGTACCAGGATCCTGGCCAAGTCACTCTCCCACCTGGTGCCTCACTTTCTCTATCTTTGAAATGGGGATCATCCTGACCACCGTAAGAATGTGTTTGATCCTCTGCTCTTTCTTCCCCAATCTCTGCCCTCCTTGCCCCACACAGGCCTCTGCCCTGTTCCTCAAACTTCCATGCCCATGTTAGTGCCAGAGCCAAATGCAAGGTCCTATAGCTAGTAACAAGGCATGCCGGCCACACCGACAGAATGGGGAAGTGTATCCAGGAGAGCAGTGACTCTGAAAAGGATTTAGGGGCCAGAGTGAAGAAGCCACTCAAAATGAGCTCCCAGTGTGATGCTGTGGTGAACAGGGCTAAAGCCATCATTTGACGTAGGGACAGAGCTGTGAGTAGGCTAGGGAGGTGTAATGATGGTGGTTCTGCCGGGACCCAACTAAGAGTTCCAATTCAGGACAAATTGCTTCAAGCAGGCCAGTTAGAGCCCAAAGCTGGGTTTTTTCCACCTCTAAGGCAAACCAAACTGGCCAAACAGAGAATACTTCAGTTTTACCCCACTGCCTAACCACAAGTCACACAAGCAATTCCCTTGGACACTGCAGTTTCCCAGTATCACCGCCAGTGCCACTCATTATGTGGATGAATGGTTATGAAAAGCAATTCCCCAGTAAAAGAAAAAAGGTTCTCTCAAAGGACCCCAAAGGACCAAGCCCCAGACACAGGTCAAATCAGATCTTACCCACAAATCACGCTGTTGCCATACTTTAGAATCCAAAATCTAACGGTTTATTCATGAAGGGAAAAAGATACAGATGAGAGCTAGAATTAATTGCATACAGTAATGGCAAAGTTCTTGGTTCAGGCTTGTAGCAGTGATAGAATAAACTGCAGGTTCAAATCAAGTCTCTGGAGTACATCCACAGCTGGGATGGGTCATTCGGTCCTTTGTACAGAGCTTCAGTTTGTAGCAAAGTCCCTCCAGAGGTATGAAGCAGGATTGAAGACAAGATGGAGGGGAGGCATCAGCCTTTAAGTCTCTTGCCATGTGGTCTTTGCTTTCTTTGTTCCAAGGACACTCTATCCAGCATGTGGCACAGAAAAAGCTTAGAGTTCTGTCCGTAGGCAGGTCCCTGCATATCTTGCTGAGCCACAAGGCGTATCTGCCTTCTCTCAATGGGTCAGTTGTATAGCCGATGCTCCTTAATGGGCCATCAAGCAGGCTTGGCAGAGCTGACACCAACTTGTCTGGGGTGTTCCCCGGAAGCATAGCACAAGTTTGAAATACAGACAGTATAGAGCCAATATTCATAACTTCAACTACAAAAATGATACACAGACACAGAGAGCATAATTTTCATCAGCCAATCATAACCTCTCCCTAGACCGCTTACACGACAACCTTTATACAATATTGGCTGCAAATATATAACAGTGGTCGCAACAGTGATCTACACAGTTATAGATCCTGTCAGGAGGTGACACGGCATCAGTGGGACTGATATTGGAAAACTGCGTCTGATTTTGGTGTCCTCATTTGAAAGAGATGTTGTGAAATTGGAGCTGGGGCAGCAAAGAGCCACCAAATGTTCTGAGGGCTGGAGAAAAATGCCTTCTAGTCAGCTACTGAAAGAGCTCAACCTGTTCAGCTTATCAAAAGAGGATTGAAAGGTGACTTCATTGAAGTGTTGAAGTGCGTTCATGGAGAGAAACTATTGGGTATTAAAGGGCTCGTTAATCTAGCAGAGAAAGGCACAACAAGGCCCAATGGTTGGAAAGTGAAGAGAGACAAATTCATATTACAAATAAGGCACAAATATTCAACAGCGGGGCCGATTCACCACAGGAACAAGCTACCAAGGAAAGTGGTGGATTCTCCATCTCTTGATGTCATTTAATGAAGACTAGATGCCTTTCTGGAATGTGTTTGCCTAAAAAGTAGCTATTGTGTCATCCAGGAGTCCTGTGATATGCAGGGGGTCAGATTAGATGCTCTAATGGTTTCTTCTGGCCATAACGTCGACTAATTTCTGAAAAACTGAGTGTAGCATTGGGATCAGCGTCTGATGTTTCACTGTCTAGCCGGCTTGCTTCCTAGACAGTAGCGGATTTACCACGGCGCCATGGGCACCAGGGCACTGGGCCCAAGCTCCAAAGGGGCCCCGGCCAGCTGCGCTTCTCCGCCCCCGCTCTCTCCTGAAGGGGTGGAAGCTTGGTGTTGCCGGCTCCCGGGGTTCTGTCCTGCTGCTGCATGGCAGGCTCTGCCAGCAACCAAGCTCCCCCCTCCTCTGCCTCTTCCCCCAGCTTGCTACTTCTGTCCCTCTCCCTATCGCCGATCAGCTGTTTGCCAAAGGCAGGAAGCGGGGGAAGTGGAGAAGAGGCAGGAGCGGGACCTTGGAGAAGGGGGTGGAATTGGGACATACCCCCTCCAGCCCTGTCAAGGTTCCTTCCCCACTCTGAACTCTAGGGTACAGATGTGGGGACCTGCATGAAAACCCCCCAAGCTTACTTTTACCAGCTTAGGTTAAAACTTCCCCAAGGTACAAACTATTTTACCCTTTGCCCTTGGACTTCCACTGCTACCACCAAATGTTTATCTGGGTTTATTGGGAAAACATTGTTTGGAAACGTCTTTCCCCCCAAAATCCTCCCAACCCTTGCACCCCACTTCCTGGGGAAGGTTTGGTAAAAATCCTCACCAATTTGCATAGGTGACCACAGACCCAAACCCTTGAACCTTAGAACAATGAAAAAAAGCATTCAGTTCTTGAAAAGAAACATTTTAATCGAAGAAACAGTAAAAAGAATCACCTCTGTAAAATCTAATTACCTTACATAGAGAATCCCTCGAGGCAAAAGCTTAAGTTACAAAAAGACACACAGACAGGAATATTCATTCTATTCAGCACAGCTTATTTTCTTAGCCATTTAAAGAAATCATAATCTAACACATATCTAGCTAGATTACTTACTAAATTCTAAGACTCCATTCCTGTTCTGTCCCTGGCAAAAGCATCACACAGACAGACACAGACCCTTTGTATTTCTCCCTCCTCCTATTTTGGTCAGGTGCCAGTGAGGTTATCCTAGCTTCTTAACCCTTTACATGTGAGAGGATTTTTCCTCTGGCCAGGAGGGATTTTAAAGGGGTTTACCCTTCCCTTTATATTTATGACAAGCCCCCTGCCTTGAGCCGCTCAGGGCAGGGGGATGGGAGCAACCCCATGACCCCAGCCCACCCTCCCAGCCCCCTGACCTCTGCCCTGACTCCTGCACCCCCTCACATACCTTCAGCCCCCTTGCCCTGACTCCTACACCCTACTCACACCTCTCCAGCCTCCTTCCCTGACTCCTGCACCCCCCTCAAACCCCGCCAGCCCTGACTCCTGAACCCCCCTCACAAAACACCTACTCTAACTCCTGCACCCCCCACACACCCAGCCCTGACTTCTGCACCCCACACACCTACCCAGCCCCTCCAGCCCCCTGCTCTGTCTCCTGCACACCCCCCCACAGATACTCTGCCCTGACTCCTGCACCCCCCACACATCCCCACCCCCACCCTGAGCACCAACCTGGAGATCCTGCACCCTCCCTCCCACATACCCACCTGCACCCCTCGCACCGAATGGAAGCTGCCCCAGGTAAGCGCTCCACACCCCAACCTCCTGCCCCAACCCTGAGCCCCCTCCCTCATTCTAGCTCCTGTTCAGACTCTGCACCCCAACCCCCAGCCTTCTCCTACACTCTATCTCCCAGATCCTGCACCTCCAGCCCTGTGCTCAGTGCACCCCCACCCTCAGCTTGGTGCAGAGCGAGATGAAGAGAATGGGCTAGAACCAGGGTGAAGGTAGGTACCCACTCTGTGCAGTTTACCCCCGGCCCCTTTCTAGCTCCAAGGACCAACCCTAGCTCCCATCCCACTGTGCTTTTACCCTCAGCCCCTGCTTTTCTCCAGTCAACAAGGACTAATCCTCCCCACATGCCCCGCTGTGCTCATCTTGCCCTGGACCCTGCCTTGCTCCACCTGGGGACCAATCCTTCCCCCGACACACCATGCCCAACTGTCAGGGTGGATAAAAATCAATTACTTTAAAAAAAATCAAATAATCAGATTTTTTAAATTTAAAGTGGATTTTTGAGGGGAAAATATCTAAAGATAGTTTTAATTAAGGTACATTACATCTCATCATGGAATAGGGATTATAAATTTTAATTAATAGAATCGTAGACTATCAGGGTTGGAAAGGACCTCAGGAGGTCATGTAGTCTAACCTGCTGCTCAAAGCAGCACCGATCCCCAATTTTTGCCCCGGATCCCTGAATGGCTTTCTCAAGGACTAAACTCACAACCCTGGGTTTAGCAGGCTAATGCTCAAACCACTGAGCTATCTCCCCCCACCCTCATAATTCTATAGTATGAGACAATATATTCATGTAATGTTTAAGAAAAGTTTTGTAAATGAGTTCTAATAGTTCATGGATTAGGGACCCAATCTTATGGGGTTCCACAGGCTTCTGTATAGATTATTTAGGTTAATTTTTCTATCTATTCAAGGGACTCAGTGCTCAGCCTAGAAGATACCATCAGAGATGCTTAGTTTTGCACTTCTCAAACTGTGGATTTGTGTCTCCAGAGGTAACATGCTTGTTAACAGCAAAAATGTTTTAAATAAATAATATATAGAGGTGAGAAATAACAGACGTCAACTCTATTGTCTTTCTGCAAATTTGTGTACACAGGGTCAACCCCTTACCTCTCTTTAAAAGTGAAAAGTTTCAAAAAGTTCAATGAATAGAAGATTGTTGGGGGTGGAATAGATCTGGACAAGGAAAAGAAGTCTGGAGATAAAGGTGAGAAGTGAGGGACATCTGCTTTTTTGTTAAACTATTATGTTTCTTGTTGAAGAAAAATATCCAGAATACTTACTTAACGTTGTTGTTTTAGTTAAATGAAACAATTTAAATATCTGTCTGGTGATGTTCTCCTCCTAATACAGCCTGGCAAGAAAATCCTCCAGATATTAATGATTAACCTGTTGAATTGGAGATAGTTCACCTCCCAATAACTTCATAAATATCTGCTTCAGTTACCTTTGGGCAATGACATACCAAACGCTCATTCATTTTGTAATATAGCTGTAAAACTAATATGAAAAGTTTTCAAAATAAATCACAGTTTAAAAATGTATAGTGTGTACCTTCTAAAAATCAAACCTACATCTATCTCTGAGTTGTGAAGAATATGTACTAAGGTTATAACAACCAACAAGAAAGCACTTTTATGTAGAAAACCATGATTAAATTGAGTCTTGCTGACTAGTGATTTAAATCAAATCCACCCTCCCCGCTGTGCTCTTGCCCCTGGCCTCTTCATTCCCCAAGGGGGCCCACAAATATGTTTGGGGCCGGGCCCACAAAAAGTTAATCCGGTCCTGGGTCAGTTGCTAGATATTGTAGAACTCAGCCAGGATGCTTATTTACCTCTGTATGTTTTTGCTTCCAGTACATCCCCTTTCTGTTACCCTCAGGGAGTGGACATGATCATACTGTAACCAAAACCCAGTAGGGCTGTTTTAATCTCCTGCAGACTTCTGCCATTTGGTTGCTCTTTCATGAGTGACACTGCTACAGTAGTCTGACTATTTTGGTGGAGGGGTGTTGTACGGTTCCCTGGATTGTTGGAAGTGGGTGGATCTGGCTATGTTATCTCACATCAGAGATTCATATTTGACTTTCACAGCTTAGAAGGGACCATTATGATCAGCTCATCTGACCTCCTGAATAACACACATTTCACACAGGAATTCCTACATCAAGCCCATAGTTTTGGTTGACCTAAAGCGTATCTTTTCGAAAGAGAACCAGGACAGATAGTTGCATATTTTCCTATTGGAATATTTTTCCATCAGAAAATGCTGATTCCACAAAATCAAAATATTCTGTAGGAAGTATAGATTTCCTGAACATTTCTGAGAGGAAATTATTAAAAAGTTTCATTTTGACTTTATCTTTTTGACTTTTAAATTGTACCATAGCACCCCCACATCACATCCACAGTCACATCCACATGCCCAACACAATCCTTTACCACACATCATTCACACCCCACCCAGCACATATACAACATACAACTCTAATGCATCACTCCCCCCCATAATATACACACCATCACATGCAACACTCAACCATACACACTCTGTACAAATCACATAACACACCACCACCACATGGATACCATCACACACTGCCACGATGTGCCACACCCACAATGCACCATGCAATATAAGAGTCAAAATGGTACAAAGATGCCTTCTTTAAACAAAGGTGAGCAAATCTAACCTTATCTAAAAAAAGCATTTCAACCTTCTCTTAGAAAATCATGTTTCATGGAAAGTTTCAGTCCTTATCTTCAAGCCACTTAGGCCCAGATCTGTAGAGGTATTTAAGCTCCATTGAAATCAATGGACATTAGGGGGTTTAAATGCCTCTGAGGATCTGAGCCTTTAGCATTTGGGCCTTTGACAAATGAAAGATTCCTTCCCATTCCAGGACTGCATTGATCAGCGCTGTCCCTCAGGCACAGTGGAACTGTCGCCAGCCAGAGGAAGCTCATTTGTTCAGGAGACAGTTTTCCTGGTGGTTGATCTGAGACTCTGGACCCAACTCCCACAGGATCACAAAATCACCTGAACCCTCTTTCTGTTCCACTTGAAAGTGAGCTTCTGAAATCTGCCTTCAGTAGCATAAGCTCGTAGCATGTCATAAAATAAACTTCCGTAAGAATTCACATGCACTTTTTCCCTAGGGGGAAGGATGGAGAACAATCCACATGGGATGAAAGAAAATCATGTCACTTCATGCATCTGTATACGATGCTCTGATGCCACAGTGAAGGGCATAGTATCAGCATTTCTAGGGCAGAGAAGAGATTAGGGGCCTCTTGTCACTGTCTAATCGTGTGTGTGTGTGCTCATTAAGATACCTGTAAATAACCGCCCATTTATCCTCCTGGATTTCAGAGGAAAGTCTGGAGTCTGGATTGGGGGTTAGGGCCCTCTCTGGAGTTAGGAATATTTTGTTGCTGGGTTTCTCACTGTTACCGCAAACCTGATAGAGCATTCACTTTCAGTGCAGTGCCCCATCCTAGAGCCTGCGATATCTGAGAAGTGATATTTTAGCATTACTACTTTTTGGTGATTCAATTGTGAAGTTGCACTCCATAATGTTTTATGGAAATATGCTTATGAGTTTAAATATAATGTAACTGGAATATGCGTTATGCAAAAGGTCTCTTGTAAAGTATCATTACAAAGCTATATAAAATATATTCATCCAATTTGTATGCATGTATCATCATTGTATCTGAAGCTAGAAATATGAAGTATAACTCTAAGGTCCTATTGTAACTAGGCAAAGTGTGGGCCATTAATGATGGCTTAGAATCTTGATGGCTCCCACTGACAAGGACTATTGGTTGTAAAAGGTTTATTTACCTGCAAGTGTTCCTGGGAGCCAGCCAAGGAAGAATGGAGGCTGGGGTCTCACAGGACATGTGAGCATGTCACCTGACACTGGAATCCATCTTAAATCTGGTAATTTTCCATTTAGAAGGAGGGGTGGGGACCCAGAGAGACAAAAGATTCCAGCCTTGTGCCAAAGCTATAAAAGGGGCTGGAACAAAACAAAGGAGGCTGCCAGTCATGAGAACACCCCTGCTTTCCACCTAAGATGTCTGCTGGAACTAACAAGTCTGTACCAGGGGAAAGGATTGGGCCCAGACTAGGAAGGAGCCTAGTTTGTGAAAGAAGCTTATTAGCATATCTGTGAGGGTGAGATTTTACCTGTATTCAGTTTCTTAATGTATTAGGCTTGGACTTGTGTGTTTTTGCTTTATTGTGCTTGCTAACTTACTTTGTTCTGTCTGTCATTACTTGAAACCACTGAAATCCTACTTTTTGTTCTTAATAAAATCACTTTTCTTTATTATTGAACCCAGAGTAAGTGATTAATACCTGGAGGAACAAACGACTGTGCATATCTCTCTATCAATGATATAGAGGGTGAACAATTTATGAGTTTACCCTGTATAAGCTTTATACAGAGTAACATGGATTTATTTGGGGTTTGGATCCCATTGGAAGCTGGGTGTCTGGGTGCTGGAGATAGGAGACCTGCTGAGCAGTTTTTGGTTAAACTCTGCAGCTTTGGGGGCGTGGACCAGACCTGAGTCTGTATTGTAGCAGGCTAGCATATCTGGCTCAACAAGGCAGGGTGCTGGAGTCCCAAACTGGCAGGGAAAACGGGCTCAGAGGTAGTCTCAGCACATCAGGTGACAGTCCCAAGGGGGTCTCTGTGACCGAACCCATCACTTCAGTCTCCATCTCTCTCCCTGCTGGTCCACGTGGAGCCACCCAACACACTTCATGAGAGAAACATCAGCCCAGGGACAGATCTTCAAAAAGGTTTTAATAAGAAAAAGCAAAAATTCACAATGAAGTGTTAGGGACAAAAAAGCAGGGAAGTTCCAGACTGTCTGATCAATGGGAAATTAGAGGGGAAATCACAGCCCCTGTCTCAGTCAGACTTATTTCTTGCATCTAAACAAAACTGAAATCAAAAAGCTAATTGAAGCAGTTCCCAGGCAGGGATTGTCTCCAATACCCTGTTGGGTCAATGAGCATTTGGGACAGAAAGAATCTAACCATACAGCATTTACATCCTCACGGGATATTTGATCTGAACCCAGCCATTCTTATATTGATGTCCCAGAGATGCCATCATCAACGTCATCATAACCTGGGTCATGAGAAGGTGGGGACAGGGCTTCCCTCTCAGCCCCAGAGGCCCCTTCACTTCTTAGCGAGTGCACACTCCAGCCTGAAAATAGCAAGCAAGTCACATTACAGTCAACGTATTCATTCTCCACCCATGTGCACTCACATAATGGATGGGCAACATACAGCATGGGCTGTGAATCAGCCCCCACCCACAGTTCCTCTTAGTGGGCCTCTGACATGTTTAAACCATTAGCTCTCTTTCTGTTCTTCAAAGAAAACACGTGGGAGCGGATTCTCTCTGTTCTGAGACCTCCCTGGTGCAGGATAAATGTGGGGACGGCAGTGAGCTGGTGACAACTCCCTGATACAGCACGGGGAGCTGCTGTAACTCCTGACAGCTGATATAGTCCCTAAGGGACCACAAGCCAGCAGACACCTGGTGGCTGGAGCTGGGTGGGGACCCTAGCCCATGGGACTTGCCTGGACATCACAGATCTCACCCACCCACACAATGCTCATTCACACGTTATTCCCATCAAGACCAAAGAAATGCACATTTCATCCCAACCCAGTCTCCCCTGAGATGCAAAGTGGGAGCTCAGTCCTGGGTCCCAGCTCTGATCCTGTGCTAATGGGGACATTTACATATTGAAGAGAGTGATTTCAAAGCCAGGCCGCTAACTAACCCCACCCCAGGGACCTGCTCTTCCCATTACCATCCAGGGAATTGACACCTGGTTTGGGGAAGGGCACTTTGGCCCTGATCCTGCCAATGGACCCATGTAACTTTGTTGATTTGGACAGTCCCACTGAAGTCAGAGAGAGTATTCATGTGAGTAGACTGACAGATGGGATCTAGTATTTGTAGGATCAGGGACCTTATCTAGGAAACCTTCTCTCTTTCTTGATTTCAATCCATTTAACTCTGTTTAGCAGAGGTCAGGGAGGGGACACAGCTCGGAGTTTACCTATAACTGTGTTTCAGTGCAGTCACAGTGACCCCTAGTGGCCAGTAAAGGCTCTTCCAGGTGACTTGTGTACACTCCACTCACCTGTCCGTGAATCCCTGTTCCTGACACTTTCCCCATGGGCTCCCGTGACTTCCTGGGCACTCGGTCCAAAACCAGGGTCATCTTCAGGGTCAGAAATTTCTCTGGCATCATCATAACCGTCCCTTGGGTCATCTCCAGGCAGGGCAGGGACCTCTGAAATAATGATGGGAATTAATGGTAATGAGAAGAGGCTTTCCACTGAATAGAGAAATAAGCTACATGCCAGGTGTGGCAAAGCAGGGACTTGTGTGTATTATTTCTTATGAGTGCCACATACACCTCAGTTTAGCTGTTTGATATTATCCTGCCAGACTGTACAGGGATAATCAAAGGAGGCCATTAGAGGGGAAGCAAACAGGAAACAAAAAATAACAAAGACGTGGCTCCTAAAGGCAACAATGAGGGGAGCTGTTAATTGTGAAATGCCCTTGCCATAAATATAAAGGGAAGGGTAATCACCTTTCTGTATTCAGTGCTATAAAATCCCTCCTGGACAGAGGCAAAGTCCTTTTACCTGTAAAGGGTTAAGAGGCTCAGGTAACCTGGCTGGCACCTGACCGAAAATGACCTCTTAGGGGACAAAATACTTTCAAATCTGGAGGGGGGGAAAGGCTTTTGTCTGTCTGTGTGATACCTTTGCCGGGAACAGATCAAGGATGAAAGCCCTCCAACTCCTGTAAAGTTAGTAAGTAATCTAGCGAGAAAATGTGTTGGGTTTTCTTTGTTTTGGCTTGTGAAATTTGCTGTGCTGGAGGAAATGTGTATTCCTGTTTTTGTGTCTTTTTGTAACTTAAGGTTTTGCCAAGAGGGATTCTCTATGTTTTGAATCTGACTGCCTGTAAGATTATATTCCACTCTGATCTTACAGAGTTGTTCTCTTATCTTTTTTTGTTCTTCTAATGAAGTTCTGGGTTTGTTTTTTTTTTAAGAATCTGATTGGGGTTTTGGGGTCTTAAAAATCCAAGACTGGTTTGTGCTCATCTTGTTTATTCTCAAGCCTCCCCAGGAAAGGGGGTGTAAGGGCTTGGAGGGATATTTTGGGAAAAAGGAACTCCAGGTGGTCCTTTCCCTGGTCTTTGTCTAAATCACTTGGTGGTGGCAGCATATTGTTCAAGGACAAGATGAAATTGGTGCCTTGGGAAAGCTTTTAACCTAAGCTGGTAAAAATAAGCTTCGGGGGTCTTTCATGCGGGTCCCCATATCTGTACCCGTGAGTTCAGTGTGGGGAGGGAACCCTGACAGCCCTTCGCTGGCTCCAGCCAGGCTACTTTGGGTTAATTCTTCCCAGCCCTGAGCTCAGGATCAAAGGGCAGACTAGGGAATGAAGGGGGGGAGCAGCAGTAGCCATGGGCTAATGTGGCTTCCAGGAGGCAGATTCATCATTGCTCACCTCGGCTGTCTGGAGTCTGGAGGAGGTTCCTCAAGGCAGGCTCCTCCACATTATCGTAATCCAACTGAGACCCCCCTGGGGAAGCTCCCTCTGGAACAGCAAACATCACGGTCAGCTTCCCCTGAACACACCCATTTCCCCAGCAGGTTTTAGTTCCCCATTAAAGGCCTGTTGTTTTCGAGTTTGGGTTTTTCATCATAGAGTCTGCAGGAGAAGTCACAGGGTGACCCAGGGGAAAAGGGAGAGTCATGGACATTCTGTCAAACAATAATTGTGCCACCTTTGTTTCCTCAAAAATAACTAAGGTCCAGCCCTGCCCCACAGCATCCAATACCAACTTTGTCATGCCCTTCAATGAGATCAGGATCTATGCTGGTATTGAGCTAACCCTGGACCTGTTTCATAGATTCATAGATTCATTGATATTAAGGTCAGAAGGGACCATTATGATCATCTAGTCCGACCTCCTTCACAATGCAGGCCACAGAATCTCACCCACCCACTCCTGCGATAAACCTCTCACCTATGTCTGAACTACTGAAGTCCTCAAATCGTGGTTTAAAGACTTCAAGGAGTACAGAATCCTCCAGCAAGTGACCAGTGCCCCATGATACAGAGGAAGGCGAAAAACCTCCAGGGCCTCTTCCAATCTGCCCTGGAGGAAAATTCCTTCCCGACCCCAAATATGGTGATCAGCTGAACCCGGAGCATATGGGCAAGATTCACCAGTCAGATACCCAGGAAAGAATTCTCTGTAGTAACTCAGATCCCACCCCATCTAACATCCCATCACAGGCTGCTGGGAGATAGTAGCTGCCACACCAGAGCTGATCATTGTGAATTCAACTGACGTCTGTAAAACATGGTTTAAAGTCCTTACATTATATGGGCTGGATCGTGAATTCGGTTATATGTTCCTGTCGAGGAGGCAGGGGGCTAAGATCATGGGGCACAGATCAGGGGTTGTACAGTGACACGTGTCAGCTGTGGAAGTCAGATTCTTTTTTACAGTGTGAATATTTCTCTGCCTGGTTCCCTGCAGCTCCTCCCCTGGGAGAGAGCACAGTCAACCACACACAGAAAGGGTCAGGATTTGTTCACATTTCCATCAAGAGCTGGACAGAAATCTTTTGTGTGTCTCTGTGTCCACCCCCATCCTTGTTACCTTGCTCTGATCCAGGATCATTTTCCCCCTCGCTGTCCCTGGTGTAATACTGCAGCTTTGTCACTGAGTCATCTGAATAGGAAACTGGAGAAAGGGTAAATGGGATGTTATCACAGTGAGAGCAGTGAAACTGGCTGATGGACAATGCATCTGGGTCCTGGAGCAAGATTTATGGTCTCACTATATTGCTTCTTCAAGAGAAGATGCTGAATTCACAGTGACTGAGTGGTGAGAGGCTGACACAGACTTTCTAAGCTAAATATCAGGGGTTTTTTTGTAGTAAATGTGGCTTTGGGGTGGATAATTCAGACTGGGAAGATGCTGGGAACAGCCATATTGACCTCATGAGGTGAGGCAGGAACTGAGTGAGCCTTTTACCATGGCATCCCCTCCTGTGGGTTTCATTCAAATCCTTCTCATGAACTGGGGAGCCTGTTTTGAGTCACACTCAGGGTGTAAGAATCTCTTTAGAGAGGAATGTTTATCTTCTCCTCCTGAATGTTGCTGTTTCATGGCCTGATCCAGCAGAAAATTATGGCTGAGGCTGCTGGTCCAGATCTCCTCAGCCACGGACATGACTCCCATTTTGTTCTGGAAGATACTCCCCCTCCCCCGCCTTTTTGACAGGTAAGGCCACACCCCTCCCATGATCAGAGTCTGTGACCAACCCCCACCATTAGCAGAGAGGAGAATGTGCATCTCAGAAGTAGCCTCAGGGAGAAGCACTGACCATGCTCAGAGTGCCCCACAATGTGCTGAACTGAGAGCAGCATCTTCCCCCCTGATTGACATTCAGTCAAAATGACGTGAACAGTCACTTTCCTGACCCATAACTAATTACCCCCTAAGGCTGCAGGATGTACTGATGGGCCCGACTATCTTCAGAATGGGGCTAGCAGAGTCTGCTAGGGAGGAAACTCATTCATCTCAGTCCAGTAACTGGCTGGTCTCTTCACAGACCCAGCATCTCCAGCCATCCAGGACTCACAGGCTTGAAGGCTGCAGAGATTTAGCTCTAAGTCAGAGCTTTAGATTTTCTCCCTGTTAGGAATGACACACACAGACCTGAGCGATCAAACATTTCCTGCTTCTTTCTCATCAGGTTATAATCGATCTCCTCGTACACGGCCTCAGAGAAAGGGTCCAAGGGTCTTCTGGAGCCTGAAAACAAAGGGCAGGGTTTGCACAGGCTCAGAGAAGCTAGGGATGGGAAACCTTATGAGATCATCCAGCCCCTGCCCCCAGCTCCAGTGCAGGACTGGTTCCTACAGCATATTCCCACTTCTGTCTCAAGTTTAGATTTCAGCATCCCAGGTGACAGGGACCATGTCCCTGTCATGTTTGTTCTATTGGCTATTTCACTGTCATTAAGTTTATCTGGATATTCAACCTTAATGGTCCCTTCATAAATGTATCCTATTACTCCTACTACCACCCAAAATCATTCCTCTCCTGTCCTGGTGCTCACACCTATGGGCAAAATAGTACTTGTATATGTACTGCCTAGAGACTGTGTGGGGAATAATTAGCTAATATTTGTGCAGTGCTTTAAAAATGGAAAGTACTATCTACCTATCTTTTTAGGTGATGAATTTGAGGAACTGTCCCAGATTGAGGTGTCATGAGAGGAAGTTCTGGAACAAATTGATGAACTAAACAGTAATAACAGGTTTCAGAGTAACAGGCGTGTTAGTCTGTATTTGCAAAAAGAAAAGGAGTACTTCTGGCACCTTAGAGACTAACCAATTTATTTGAGCATAAGCTTTCGTGAGCTACAGCTCACTTCATCGGATGCATACTGTGGAAAGTGTAGAAGATCTTTTTATACACACAAAGCATGAAAAAATACCTCCTCCCACCCCACTCTCCTGCTGGTAATAGCTTATCTAAAGTGATCACTCTCCTTACAATGTGTATGATAATCAAGTTGGAGAGATTAATAAAACTGGGACTTTTCAGCTTGGAAAAGAGATGATTAAGGGGCGATATGAAACTATAAAATTATGACTGGTGTGGAGAAAGTAAATAAGGAAGTGTTATTTACTCCTTCTCATAACACAAGAACTCGGGGTCACCAAATGAAATTAATAGGCAGCAGGGTTAAAACAAACAAAAGGAAGTATTTCTTCACACAACATACACTCAATGCCTGTGGAACTCTTACCCAGAGGATGTTGTGAAGGACAAGAGTATAACAGGGTTCAAAAAAGAACTAGATAAATTCATGGAGGATAGGTCCAGCAATGGCTATTAGCCAGGACGGGCAGGGATGGTGTCCTTAGCCTCTCTTTGCCAGAAGCTGGGAGTGGGTGACAGTGGATGGATCACTTGATGATTACCTGTTCTGTTCTTTCCCTCTGAAGCGCCTGGCATTGGCCACTGTTGGAAGACAGGATACTGGGCTAGATGGACTTTTGGTCTGACCCACTATGGCCGTTCTTATGTTCTTATATAAGGGTAAATCTACACTGCAATCTGGAGGAGTGATTGCAGCACGCATAAACACATCTGAGCTGGCTTTGATCGAGCTAGCCACGTAGCTGTGTCAGCACACACAGCAGCACAGGCTAACCTGCCGTGTACAGCCTCGCCTAGGAGCCTGGGTGCACACTCCAGTGGCTAGCCCACGTCACAGCCATGCTGACGCAACTACACTGCTGTTGTTATGCCAGCTAGCTTTCACCGAGCTAGGTAAAAGCTAGCTTGGGTATTTCTACATGTGCTGCGATCACACCTCTCATTGCAGTGTAGATATGCCCTAAATGCCTAGTAGAACTGTCTGATCTCTTTGGCCATTATCACCCAAGCTCTTTTGCAGCATTTCTCCTTCCTGGTACCCTCCCTCCTGCTGTATCTCTCTATTCTGGATCTTTCCCTCACATGGATTTTCTTGTACTTTTCTAAATGGAATCTCAACATGTTATTTTTCTAAGAATACTTGAAGTCTCTTTGTATTATTTTCTCCAGTGAGGCGGAGTGACCTCCCTCCCCACTTTAGAGCGAGGGACCACTACATTCCCTCCGGTGGGCAGAGCCAAACCTGCCCTGCCCCTGTCGCCGGAATTACCAGGGCAGGACAGGAAGTATAAAGGGAGGGCCTTGCATCTCATTGGAGTGGGAGCTAGGGAAGGAGACAGAAGTCTCCAGCCTGCTGCAGAATTCTGGAGCTAGACCTGCACTAGGCAGCATCCTGTCCCCAAAGGAGACTGACCCTGGAGAGAAATTGCCGGCACTGCCATCGGCCAAGTACCCCAACGAGACCAAGGACCCGGGCACTATGGAACCCCTCACCCAGACGCTGGTAGGAAGTAGACCAAGGAAACTGGACTTTGGTCCCATTACACTGTCAAAACCCGAGTCAACATGTTTTAGCTGGATCCCTGCTGACCCAGTGGCAGAACAGTTCACCACTGTTAGGGCCCCGGGCTGGGACGCAGACGAGTAGGGTGCGCCAAGGTCCCCTCATCCCCTGCTGCCAATCCCATCCCTGGGGTGGCAGCCTCCCCACGTTAGGCCAAGCGGTCTGCTGTTGGCCAGAGCCAGGTCATCAAAACTGTCTGTTTGGTGCTCTGCCCTGCCTGAGGGCCTGAATCCCTAGACTGTTTGGTGCTCCCTGCTCTTCCCCACCCAAAGAGCCAGAGCCCCAGACTGTATCTTTGCTGCCTACCTTAGCTAAGAGGCTTAGGTAAAACCTGCTTCCCACTCTGCCCTGCCCAGAGGGCCAGAGCTTCCCTTATCAACCATGAACTGCTGGCTGTTCCAGCCAGGATGCTGTGGACTAAAGACTGTTTATACTCCACCCCGCCTAGAACGCCAGGGCTCTAGACTCCTGACTGGCGGCAGCTCTGACAGGAGGCTGCGAACTCTAGACTTCTTACAGATCGGCCCAGCAAGTGGGACCCGAGCCTGAGTGCTGCTGCCTGACACAGTGAGAGGGTGCGGCCTCCCTCTCCACTTGAGAGCAAGGGACCACTGCATTTCCCCTTTGTATTATTTCTCTGTCGTCCCCACTAGTTTCAACTCCTCCCAATGTAGTATCATCTGCAAGTGTCACTGCTGTGCTGTTCATTTCCATGGACAGATCATAGCTGAAGATATTAGATATGACAGGACTTAAGATGGTCCCTGGATCCCCCACAAAGCTCTCCCTGACATGTACACCTTGTGCAGGTTACAGGGCTGCTACTTGCAGGCCAGACTTCTGTACCAGACATGCACTGGCTACAGAGCTTCCGTGCAAGAGAGGTACACACCAGATGTGTTCACCGTAAGATACCTTAATACTCCGACAGGTATGGCTGAAGTTAGTTTAAACAAGGTATGTTACGCACAGTGTCACCTAGTGGCTGAATAGTATAATACAGTTTAACCTTCCATTACGTCTCTCCCTTTGCGTTCTACATTCTTACCATTTACAACATTTACGTTATCATGGTATCTTTATAGTTGAGCACAGATCAGTCTATTGAGTGTCTCTTGTTAGTATATAGGTCTGTCTTTTAGCCTAGGATAAAATTTTCGGTTTGACTTTTGATACTTTTATATCCTCCTTACGAATATGTATGAACAAAGAATGAAAACACTTGTGTGTTGCTTCCAGATGGGGTTTATAGCACAATGAAAAGAAATAAGGAAAAGAGTTAAAGTGTTGCTGGGAATGGTGGGAGTTTAATATACAAGCGTATACTTGAAGACTGCCTCAACCCTTATCTCAAGGCAAGGTCAAGCAACCAGACGGGAGGGGCGGGCGGGAGGGTGGGCAAACATAAGAAACACTAAAAAGCCAAAGAAAAGGTGACCCTGGCCGAAATATAACCTTACTCCTTACCCCACCCATAGGGTACAAAAGAGGTGGTACCAAAGTCCCCATACTACGATCCTCCAAAACGGAACATAACCATAAATTGTAAGGGGTGGGACCAAGGGATATAATTAAACCTGCTAAGAAAAAGAAGGTGGGAAAAAGGACAGGGAAAACTCTGTGGCATACAGAGCTATGGATATGCTTGCCTGATTAACCCCACTAAACATTGCATTGCCTGCACTTGGACTATGGTCTTCTGCTTTCTGATTGCATGATAAGAACCAAGAGAGGGGTGAGGGAAAAAGCCCTAACATCTCTCAGTGGTACTAGTTTTCTAATTACCCAACCCAAACACGTAACAACTTGGTCATCTGGCTTTCCATCAGTAGCAATGACTGCCTGAGGCCTGTTTGGAATCTCTGAGTTTTCTTCCTCTTGTTCTGCATCTGCCATCTGTAGAGTTTGCTCTGTTGATTGTTCTTTCTGAGGTACACTGCAAGCTCCAGCATTTTATCTTGAGTTTATTTGTACTGGGTCTCCTTTCAAATATCCATCTTTCTAGTTCTTCCGCTTTTCTCATGAGGCCCATCATGGCTGCCACACTGAGGTGGAGAACGCTGTTGGTCTTTGATCACATGCACTCTGAATGAGAAGTTTTTCTCTTTGAAAGAGATTTCTGTGGTGAACTGTCCCATGCAATTCAGAATGCCTCCAGTGTTAGTCAGAGCTGTGGCAGGTAGCTTCATCTCTGGGAGGGGTTGAAGGTGATTGTAAGGTCCTTCTGAGATGACTGTTACATCTGCTCCTAAGCCCATTTTAAAGTCCATAGTGTTTCTCTGAATGATCAGTTTCACTCTCCAGGCAGGCTCTGTATCTTCACACAGGATAGATCCAAGAAACAATAGCTCTTGATTGTCTGTCTGGAATATGAATCAATTCCCTGACTGCGTTCATGTGGCAAACAACTGCAAAACGTCCATGTTTCGTGCATTTAATATATCCTGAATGTTTGAGTGGAATTTGTTCCTCTTAGCCAGGGAGTTCTCCCTCTTTACCTCACCAGTTTTATGGTATTAACTTGTTTCATTCAGGCTGTGTTTGTTAACAGCTTCTAATCCATTTGAATAGCAGTGTGTAGGGTGAAGTCTGTTTTGAATTGTCGCTCCTGTGAAGGATTTTTATCTGTTAACCCAATAACCAGCCTCTCTCTGATGTTTTCATGTTTGCTGTTCCTGAATCACAGTTTTCAGCCAAGGCATGCAGAGCTCTTATAAACTATTCAACATTTTCCCCTAGTCCTTAAATTCTCTGGTGAAAACATGCCCTTTCATAAACCACATTTCTCTGAGGGTACAGTAGAACCTCAGAATTACAAACACATTTGAATAGAGGTTGTTCATAACTCTGAAACATTCATAACTCGGAACAAAATGTTACGGTTGTTCTTTCAAAAGTTTACAACTGAACATTGACTTAATACAGCTTTGACACTTTACTATGCAGAAGAAAAATGCTGCTTTTAACCATCTTAATTTAAATGAAACAAACACAGAAACAGTTTCTTTACCTTGTCAAATCTTTTTTTAACCTTTCCCTTTAATTTTTTTAGTCTTTTACATTTAAGACACTACTGTACTGTATTTCCTTTTTTTTTTTTCTTTCTTTCTTTTTTTGGTGTCTGGTGCTGCCTGGTTGCGTACTTCCAGTTCCAAATGAGGAGTGTGGTTCACTGGTCAGTTCTGTAACTTTGAGGTTCCAGTGTATAACGTATGCATCAAACAAAGGCAGAACCCTTTCACAGTCATCTTTGTGCCTGTCTTCAGGAAAATCAAAGGATTGAAAGAAATGCTCTGCTTGCTTCCAAATAGCACAAAATAAACACCATACCTGTATAGCTTCAGTTTCCTTATGGAGTTTTGTAGCAATCTGAAATCTTGCAAAATGCTGCTTCTAGTCTGTCAGTTGTGAAGGTTTGTCAAAGCTGAAGTTCTCTGGTCAACGAAGAGGGAGATGTTGATGAAACCCTGCAACCTGTGTTGCTCTTTTTTCCTGTCTCCATCCTTCATTGCTCCTCCGTCTGCAACATCTGTTGCTCTCTTCCTTCTGTTTTGCTTCTCTGGCACTGCTTAACTTAGGGCACCATGTCACATACACCTTGGACATGGTAGGTGGCAAGGCTGCTATAAGCAGGTCAGGCTTCTGTATCAGACATGGACTGGCTACAGAGCTTCCTTTCCGGAGAGATACTCAACAGATGTATTCACAATAAGATCCCTTAATGCTCTGCCAGGCATGGCTGAGGTTCGCGAATGTAAGTTGTTACATGCAACACCACTTCGTGGCTGAACAGTATAATACAATTTAACCTTCCACTACACTGCCAACGCCCCACCCCCATTAGGCACAGCTCCACCTGCTATTTCAGATGCATTTCACACAGTGACACCAAGCAGGACCCACCTCTGCGCTCTGCCCTGGCACTTCGCACCTGCGCCCCCAGAATGATTAAGACCAGGCAGAGCAGGGCTCCCAGGATAATGCAGATGACCATGGGCACCGTGACTCTTCCACTGTCGGTCAGAGGGCGGCGCGGGGGAGCTGGATGGAAATGAACATGGAAGAGGGAGAGATTATCCTGTGAGAATCTGGGGGGCCCAGGGATCTCCCCAGTCACTCATTGCAGGGCCTAGGACAGCAGGGTAACGGGCTGGGACACAGTCTGTGTGCCATGGGGGCAGCTCACAGGCTGCAGTTTAAATCATGGGCCCTGCCCTGTCAGCTGGAGCCAGCAGACAGGAATTCTCTGGCTCAGCACGGCCTGCAGCTCCCACCCAGGTGTCATTCGCCCCTAGATTCCACAGGCCATGTGTAAGGGGACTGTTGGCCCCTTACTAAAACTCGGTGGGGGGTGTTTCGGTTGGCTAGCTCCCAGGACCAGAAGGAAGGGGAAGGGTTGATAGGAAAGCAGGACCCTGAGACTGACAGTCCCCAGGAACAATGGGGAGAGGCTGACTGTCAGCCTGACTGACAGGGCGGGCAGGCTAATCAGGGAGTCAGGACAAGTCAGACAGTCAAGGTGGGTCCTGTCCTCCCTGTGAGCTGGATTGCCTGGGGTCAGACAGAGTGGGGCCGAGCTACGAGAGAGCAGGGGCCTGAGCTGAGCTGCGGAGCAGAGCCGCGCCAGATCCACAGAGAACCAGAGCAGCAGCCCCGGGGAGCAGGTCAGTGCTGGGAGCAGAGTCACAGGAGACCTGTGCTGGGAGCAGAGCTGCAGCAACCAGATCCGGAGGGGCCGGAAAAAGCAGCCCAGGGAGCTGGAGGCAGAGCAGCAGCAGCGCTGAGGCAGAGTGGAGCAGGAGCAGGAGCTGGAGCTGGGGCTGGGGCTGGAGCTGGAGCAGTCTGAAGCCAGGTGCGGTGAGGAGCTGAGGAGAGTGAGGGGGACCCTGGGCAGCGGGCCCAGAGCAGGGAGACGCCCCCAGCCAAGAGGCCTGGCAGGCCAGACTTGGAGGGGGATCGTAACCCCGACTGGGCGGGGGCAATTCTGGGAAGAAGGGTCCTGCCACCTTCAGCCTGAAGGTGTGTGACCACCCCCAGAGCAAGCGTCCGACCCGCAGTATCCCTGCAGCACAACCAGGGCCTGGGCAGGAGGCCTGGGACGTGTGAGGAACAGACTGAACTTCCCTTACAGTCCAGAGACGCTGGTTGTGACGTCCCCGTGCCACAGAGCAGGGTGACGTGTTTTCCTTTAACCTTTCCCACTTTTTCCTTATTTTTTAAAATCGATTGCTGTTTAATACACTGTATTTCCTTTGAACTGCATGTAACGATCAGTGGGTCAGGGAAGCATCCAGTGCAGAGAGAGCATCTGGGAGTGGGGACACCTTAGCCCCTGCCCTAAGTGACCACGACAGGGTTGGGGGTCGACCCCCCAGGAATCCTGGGCCCAGCCCTGTCGGGGTTACGAGGACTCTGCCAGACAGGAGCGTGGAAGGGGAGCCCTTGACGTCAGGCAGGCCTCTGGGTAAAGGAAGGGGGAGCGAGGACTCAGATCCCTTCACTAGCCCATTTCACTGGGGTAGTGTATAAGCCAGGAAAGTTCCCCACAATAGTGGGACCATTCCCCTGCTTACTCATGGCAAGGAGCTCCTGTCCTTAGGCTACAGCTTGCAGCTCATCCTCTGTGACCCAGCACCCGGTAAATTTTAACTCTTGATGGGAGCGGGGGATGTTTTACCTGTTCTACTCAGTGATGCTGTCGTCTCTGTCACACCTGCAAGGGGAAAGGGAGGAGAGTTGGAGTCTGGAGCGAGGGGGAGCTGATGTGTTTGTCACTGGGTAGCGTCCCCCTCAGATCTCCAGACATCATTTCTACAAACTCCCTCAGAGCAGCACAGGGTCTGTCTGTTAGTGATTTAGGGCCCACGTCCCCCTATGCTGACTAGTAACAAACCAGCACACTGGGGTCTGTGATGGACGCAGGGGTTATGTGGGCTGATGTCTGAGCCAATATGGCCCCACAAAGCTTCCACCCCACAGCATCCATGATGCTTCTGCAAACAGGAGATGGGAGGGCCTGGCCTGTGACCAAGGGCGGGCGGGCAATTGGACCCATCCTCCTTCCAGAAAATTACAGCATGTAGCAGAAACATCTCCTGTCACTCACCTGAGCAATTCACTGCAACATCTTCCTTGTGACCACAGTTGCTCTCACCCCAGGGCTTAGCAGGACAGTCCCAGAGAGATGACTCCGTCCCTCTGCAATTCAACGTTTCTACCCAGATGGGACCAGTCCCTTCACCAAATGCAGCCTCGCCTAGGACTGGTACAGCAGATCCACAGCCCAGTTGTTTACAGACAACTTTGGCATCCGCCATATCCCAGGAGTCATCACAAACTGTTCCCCAGAAGCCACGGTACCAAACCTCCACTCTCCCCGAGCATCTGTCCTCTCCTCCCACGACACGTAACTTCTCCTGATCTGGAAATGCAGAAACCTCACATGTTACTGGGACAGCTGGGAAAGTCCTTCGGGACCAAGAGTGAGACAGTGAGAAGCAGAAATACCTGTGCAGCTTGTTGAGTTCGGGCAGTCGGCAAACAGGGTCTGAGGTGGTTTCTCTTTTTCTCCTATGCAGAGAAAATGAGTAAGTGAACGGACCGAGAAGAGTGTATGATATAGGAGAGAGTAGGGCTTATCTGTATATTAAACCCCTAAATTTCAGCAATTTTATAAACTTAAATCTAAAATCTATTTTGTTTCATAGCTAATGGATTCGTTCCTCAGTGAATTCTCTGGATGTTGAAATCTTTATTCAGCTCGCTGCTGGTGTGTGCGTGTTTGTGGGTATCTGAGTCTGTTCCATCCACCCTGTGTACAGCTGCTCTTGGCCCTGTTTGAAGGTAAACAGATTTGTCAGCTGAAACACACCCACATTATTGTGAGGATCCAGAGACAAGAAATGGTGGTATTAGAATTGAGGACTGTACCTATTGGGTTATGGGAAGTGGGCACCCGCTTCAGCCCTGAAGGGGTTGGAAAAGCCCTGCAGAGGGCTGGGGCTGGGGAAGGAAGTAAAACCCCAGCTGACTGGGGGAAGTGGCGGCAGCTGGGGGCCACGCCCCAATCAGGGCCCAGCTGGCTCTATAAAGGCTGTGAGCCAGAAACCAAGAGAGATCACTCTCTCTAGCTCTGCTGGAGGGACCTGGCTGCAGAGACCTGAATAGAGGACCTAGTCTGGAGCAGGACTGGGGAAAGGCCAAGGGAACTGAGGAGCTCCAACCTAGGAAAGTTGCAGGCCTGGTAAGGTCTATTAGGTACGGGGGTTTCAGGGGCAGCCACGGGTGGGCAGAGGCAGCAGGTCCAAACCCAACCTTGCTGGTTGGCTCATACTGCAGTCTGCCCCAGGGTGCAGGGACTAGCTGGTGACTAGAAGGATCCTACGACTGAGGTGAGGTAGGGATAGCGGGTGGGGGGGTTCCCCTGGGAGGGGGAGACCCAGAACTGTGGGGTACCGCCAGGGGGCAGCACCCAGTGAAAGGGGCACCAGGGTCCTGGAGGGGACACGGGAGCCAGCAGCAAGGCGAGACAGGGCTGAAGAGGGCGCTCCGGCGGCTGGAACGCTAAATCCCAAGGACAACCAGCAGCAGGCGCTGCTGGTGAGTCTGTGCCCCGGTTACAAGGACTAAATGAGACTTTAGATCTGAAACAGACTCTCACCTATACGCACAGACCCACTTTTTGGGAATTCTGATCCTGACCCAGATTTCACAGCCTGGGTGTCAGGAAGCAGGGGCTGCAGCAGAGCTAGTCTCCAGGCTACTTAACGAGCGCAGCTGGACTGTATCAGGCTGCCTGACTGGTCATACTGCCTGATTGGTCAGCCGTCCAGCGCTTGAGTCCAGCAGCCACACCAGCATTCAGCAACTGCTCAGAGCATTTCCCACAGCTAAGATATCTCATTTTCCTGTCTTGTTCACAGTTGTGCTGTTGCCTTGACCCCAGACTTACCCCTTGCCTTGCTCCAGGTAACCTGGTCCTGACCCTGAGCTCCGATTTCTGCCTTTGGCTCTGGCTCTGACCCTTGGCTCCAATTTCTGGCTCCTGCTCTAACCACTGGATATGACTCCTGCTCCAACCACTCAGCATGACCACTCACGTCCTGTTCACTGACCTTGGGCCCATCTCTGATTGTTCATCCCAAAAGTACAGCCACAGAGATTCCCAAATGATGCTCGCTAATGGGAGGCATTTGCAGTGGTGCTGGAACAATTTTTACAGTTGGGGTGCTGAAAGTCCGGTCCCCAAACTTTCTCCCCCGAGTTGAGGCCAGGACTGGGCTGTGGATCGGGGTAAGGTGACTCAGGCTGGGACCACACCTTGTGGGGTAACAGCGGGACCCCGTGTCTGGGACCAGCAGTGGAGTGCGGGGCCGGCAGCCAGGACCCCATGCAAACTGATTAACCCCTTGCACCCCAAGTTCCCGTGCCTACGGGCATTTTTAGGCTCTCACTAGATGATTGCACCGTGTAACACACAGCTTGTATGAATAACACCCATGTTTGTTTTCCAGATGCTGTATTGAGAATTGACAATGAAAATATGTCTGTCACTACTGTGAATGTAAAACTGTCTCTACTGAAAAGTAAATACATTCAAAATTTCTATCACACCCTTTCAATGAGTAAAAGATGGAGTGGGTGTGTGCACAGACAGTTTCAGAATTACCACGGCAAGAAATATGGGTCTCTTCTGCTCGGTTATCACAGGACTGCTGTTTCCATATGCCTGATGGGCACTGCCAAAGGGACCTGTGCTGCTCACTGCATACAACATGGTCCAGCCACGTGGGACCAGAACCTGCTCCATATGCCAAGTCTCTTGCAACCTGCCCTCCATCCCCACAGTTCAGCTGTTTGCAGACAATTGCTGGGGTGACTCCAGACATCTGATTGGAGCAAACACTGCCCCACGTCCCATTGTAGAAAACTTCCAGCCGCCCAGCACAATCACGGTCGCTCACCAGCCTCAAATCCGTGAATTCTAGAAGGAAGTGCACAAAAAGGGAATTTAAATCGTCTGATTCTGAAATGGACTGGGGTGAAGAGTGAAATCCCAGTGATTGCTCATCCCAAAGTATAGCCACATCATTCTGCAGGAGCAAGTGCAGAGAGAATCACTCTAAGAATGAGAGACTCTCCTGGACACCATGGGACTATTAAAAATACAATGGTCACCTTTGAAAAGTCACCAGTTTCCAGCAGTTACAGACACCTGCAATACAGCAGTGACTGCCCTGCCAACACTAGAGAAATGCTGCGATATCTCCAATACTCCTGGGTGGGAACCGATGGGAAATGGTGACTTTCTAATCATGACCCCAGTCGGTAGGTAGAAGAGTAGAGTGACCATATTTTCTCAAAGGGAAAACGGAACACCGCACAGGGGGCCCAACCCCCAAACCTCCTTTCCTCTTCCCCCCCCCCCCCCCCAAACACATGGGGCCAGCCTGAACGCACCCTGCCTCCCACCTGTGCGGGGTCAGCGTGAGGCCCCATTCTTCCATCCCACGCACACAGCGGCCGAAGACCCCTGCTGTCCTCCTGCGTTGGGTTAGCATTGCCACTGTCCCCCCTCCTCCCACATGTTCCTCCGCACTCCGCTAGGGGGCGCATCCCATTTTTTTGGCAAAACTGTGCACGTGTCCAATTTGCTCTTCCCAACTCGTGATCCGTTGGCAAGAGGAAACGAAAGAAATGCCCGGTTTTCCCAAAACGGTCAGGACGGCCAGGGCAGGCTTAAAAAAGAGACTGTCCTGGCCAAAACGTGCTGTATGGGCACCCTATAGAAAAGACAGTGAGGGAGAGGCTCTATCATCCTCGGCTCTCTCCTCAAATGTCTGCCCCCTCCAGTAAATCCCCTGGTAACCAGGCTCACGTGAGCATTCCCGGACCAGACCTGAGCAGAGAACTCCCGCGTCCTCTTTGTGTCTGCAGTTGTGCTGGCCCCAGCCCCGGGAAGGACACGCCCAAAGATTGGATTCATTCCCAGAGCAGTTCACATCGTCCAGCCAGATCTGCCCGGATCCTTCCCCGTAATGAGCACAGACAGTTGCATTGATGGCGCGTCCACATCCCAGTTGTTTGCAGACCACATTGGAGTCTGACAGATCCCAGGAATCATCACAGACCGTCCCCCAGCTGCCATTGTAATACATCTCCACTCTCCCAGCACAGCGACCTGCCCCATTCACCAGTCTGATCCGCCGGCTCCCTGTAGGGATAGATCCCAGCTGTTAATATGCAATATGATGATTATTAAATAGCTTCCATGCAAATCAATGATGATGCTACAATGGCTGAGATATTGAAATGCTTTTTAAAATCTGTCTTTAACAAGAAACACAGAAAAGGAGAAAAGCTGAATAAGGAAATGAGGAATACTTCTTACAGAGCACTATTGATAAACAGCATGTGAGTGTAAGGGCCTAATTCTGAATTCCTTACTCATCAGAGTAATCCTTAAGGGACTCGTCATATGGGTCAGAGCTATTTGTGAGACTAAAGGTTAGCGGAAACAGCCCTTACTAAAAATCTTGAATATTCTCAAACAACTCTTAAATGATAAGCATCAAGGTGTTCAAGGAATTATTAGGCAATTAATTTATCCAAAACCAAATATTCTTTTCAATTGTTATAGAATGGGGAGGGGGTGACACTGGCTTACCAGGTCATGCTAGAGTGTAGTTAGATCCGTTCACTTGTGTAGATTAAAGTAATGGTTAGATGTATACATGTGTATTCAGATGTTTAAACTTTATGAAAACTAGTGGAAAGTTATGGGTATTGTTTTTGCGTGTCTATTGCTGTCATAATGTAATGCTAAACATTTACATGATAAATACACTTGTAGCTAAATAACACACCAAATAAATGTTGTGAAATGCTAAGGATTTAAGGACTTTAACAGGAAATGCTAATTTCAAAGGAAATAGCCATTATGAATAAGGTCTGAGGTCAAAAATCTAAGTGCATTTCTCACTCCCTGTCATCAAAGGAAAAGCCCACCTGGGTAGATTGTCAGCTTGTTTTCTGTGAGCTTATGTTCTTAGGTGAGAAGAAGATATAAATATGGATTCAAAGAAAGATCCTGTATCTCTGGACTGCCTGGATTCTAACAGAGAAGAATAACTGAATGAGAAGACAGAGATCCCCAGAGTTATTCTGGGTAGCCCTGTGTGATGGGGTGAGCTCCCCACACTAGCCTTGTAAGAGCTGGGTTGGGCCAGGAGGGCCCAATCAGCTAATTATGCTGCAAATGGTGGAGGTGTAGGCCGGAATCAGCTGGTTAGAGAGTCTCACCTGTTCAGGAACACGTGGGACCTTTAAAGCCAGGAAGGTGGCTCCGGGTTGGGCTGTTGGGAAAGACTGCAGTAAGGCAGACAGCAGTCATGCCCTGGGAAGAGGGAGGAGTGTTTGGGGGCTGCAGGGAGACAGTCTGTAGTTATTCCCTGGGAGGAGGATTCTTGGGGCTGGCACACCCAGAGTGAGGGGGGGAACCAGAGTATAGGAAGCAGTCATACAATCATACAAGATTAGGTTTGGAGGCCACACCCTGCTCAAAGCAGGACCAACCCCAACTAAATCAGTCCAGGGAAGGAGCAGTGTGGGCAGAGAGAGGAAGCCCAGAACTGCTGAGCTGTCCCTGGACTGGATCCCAGAGAAGAGGACAGGCCTGGGTTCCCCTATCAGCCACTGAGGGAGTGGCACCAGGGCAGTGAATGGGAAGACAGCCTAGGACTGTTGATGGATTGAATCCCGTCAGGGGGAACACTGAGTGACCTAGCTGGAGGGCTAAGTGACAAAGAGGATGCTGCAGCTCCTCTTGCTTCAGGACCTGCAGACCAGAGTGAGAGCGATGGTGTGCAAACTGTGGATGGGCATTGGCCTCGAGAGCTAATCCCCAGAGTAACCAGGAGGAGATGCCAGACTGGCAGTGAGTGGAGTACCTCACAACACCCTGTAAAAGACTTTGGGGAAACTGACAGTTTATTACATCACTGCCACCATTTGGAGTTACAAACTGATTTCCCTGTTATTATATTTTACCTGCTGTAGCCTCTCAATAACCCTCCTTCTTTCTTCTTAGCTAATAAACCTTTAGTTATTTACTATAGAACTGGCTGCCAGCGTTCTCTTTGGAGGAAGTTCTGGGTGACTGACTGGTCTCTTGGGACTGGGAGAAACTTGGTGTGGTGTGATGTTAGGATTAAGTGACATTTTATCACAACTTTCAGTTTGTCTGGGTGGCAGGTTAGGTGGTCTGTGACTCCACAGTGAGACTTGTATAGTGATCCAGGAGTTCACGTTTGTGATTGGCTTGATGAATCATAGAATATCAGGGTTGGAAGTGAGCTCAGGAGGTCATCTAGTCCAACCCCCTGCTCAAAGCAAGACCGATCCCCCAATTAAATCATCCCAGCCAGGGCTTTGTCAAGCCTGACCTTAAAAACTTCGAAGGAAGGAGATTCCACCACCTCCCTAGGTAACACATTCCAGTGTTTCACCATCCTCCTAGTGAAAAAGTTTATCCAACCTAAATCTTCCCCACTGCAACTTGAGACCGTTACTCCTTGTTCTGTCATCTGCTACCACTGAGAACAGTCTAGAGCCATCCTCTTTGGAACCCCCTTTCAGGTAGTTGAAAGCAGCTATCAAATCCCCCCTCATTATTCTCTTCCGTAGACTAAACATCCCCAGTTCCCTCAGCCTCTCCTCATAAGTCATGTGTTCCAGTCCCCTAATCATTTTTGTTGCCCTCCGCTGGACTCTTTCCAATTTTTCCACATCCTTCTTGTAGTGTGGGGCCCAAAACTGGACACAGTACTCCAGATGAGGCCTCACCAGTGTCAAATAGAAGGGAACGATCACGTCCCTCGATTTGCTGGCAATGCCCCTACTTATACATCCCAAAATGCCATTGGCCTTCTTGGCAACAAGGGCACACTGTTGACTCATATCCAGCTTCTCGTCCACTGTAACCCCTAGGTCCTTTTCTGCAGAATTGCTGCCGAGCCATTCGGTCCCTAGTCTGTAGCGGTGCATTGGATTCTTCCGTCCTAAGTGCAGGACTCTGCAGGCGAAATCTAATGATAAAACACACCACCAGTTTGGGGTATCTGCCCTTTTTTTTTGAGTCTGCCCTGAGTTAGTCACTTACAGTGGTGAGCCACTCCAGACAGCATGACAGCAGGTACCACAACCTTAGAGAAAAGTAGACTTGGTACCACTTTATTTTACAAATAAAGGGAAAGACAGGCAAATTGGATCTGTGTGTGTACAATAAAGTCCCAGACACTTAGGGCCTAATTCTACTCTGCTGAAATCAACTGTGAAGCTCCCACTGACACAATGGGAACAGAAATGGGCCCTTAATGTGCTGTAGTTACCCTGCAGTTGGAATGGGCATGAAAACTATCAGTGCAGTAACGTACAGTGCATGATATAGGGACATAGTTAAAATATCTGTTACTTGTTTACTTTTACTGTTGGAACTTACTGTAAATATATACCAGCAAAAAGAATAGAATTATCTTGTACAATAGTCATGTACAACAAAGAACAATGAAAAAATCCCATCACAGATTTTTTTTTTTTCGGTTTTTTTTTTTTTTTAAACCTTTAAATGAAGGAAAATTGCAGTTATAGGATTAGGACTTCACAAGGTCACATTATAAAAGCAACTTTGATGTACTTCCTCAGTGACAGAGGGTTAGATCCACAAAGGAACGTAGCTACCTAACTGCCTCTTTATAAATAGAATCATAGAATCATAGAATATCAGGGTTGGAAGGGACCCCTGAAGGTCATCTAGTCCAACCCCCTGCTCGAAGCAGGACCAATTCCCAGTTAAATCATCCCAGCCAGGGCTTTGTCAAGCCTGACCTTAAAAACCTCTAAGGAAGGAGATTCTACCACCTCCCTAGGTAACGCATTCCAGTGTTTCACCACCCTCTTAGTGAAAAAGTTTTTACTAATATCCAATCTAAACCTCCCCCACTGCAACTTGAGACCATTACTCCTCGTTCTGTCATCTGCTACCATTGAGAACAGTCTAGAGCCATCCTCTTTGGAACCCCCTTTCAGGTAGTTGAAAGCAGCTATCAAATCCCCCCTCATTCTTCTCTTCTGCAGGCTAAACAATCCCAGCTCCCTCAGCCTCTCCTCATAAGTCATGTGTTCTAGACCCCTAATCATTTTTGTTGCCCTTCGCTGGACTCTCTCCAATTTATCCACATCCTTCTTGTAGTCTGGGGCCCAAAACTGGACACAGTACTCCAGATGAGGCCTCACCAATGTCGAATAGAGGGGAACGATCACGTCCTTCGATCTGCTCGCTATGCCCCTACTTATACATCCCAAAATGCCATTGGCCTTCTTGGCAACAAGGGCACACTGCTGACTCATATCCAGCTTCTCGTCCACTGTCACCCCTAGGTCCTTTTCTGCAGAACTGCTGCCTAGCCATTCGGTCCCTAGTCTGTAGCGGTGCATTGGATTCTTCCATCCTAAGTGCAGGACTCTGCACTTATCCTTATTGAACCTCATCAGATTTCTTTTGGCCCAAACCTCCAATTTGTCTAGGTCCTTCTGTATCCTATCCCTCCCCTCCAGCGTAACTACCACTCCTCCCAGTTTAGTATCATCCGCAAATTTGCTGAGAGTGCAATCTACACCATCCTCCAGATCATTTATGAAGATATTGAACAAAACCGGCCCCAGGACCGACCCTTGGGGCACTCCACTTGATACTGGCTGCCAACTAGACATGGAGCCATTGATCACTACCCGTTGAGCCCGACAATCTAGCCAGCTTTCTACCCACCTTATAATGCATTCATCCAGCCCATACTTCCTTAACTTGCTGACAAGAATACTGTGGGAGACCGTGTCAAAAGCTTTGCTAAAGTCAAGTAACAATACATCCACTGCTTTCCCTTCATCCACAGAACCAGTAATCTCATCATAAACGGCGATTAGATTAGTCAGGCATGACCTTCCCTTGGTAAATCCATGCTGGCTGTTCCTGATCACTTCCCTCTCATGCAAGTGCATCAGGATTGATTCTTTGAGGACCTGCTCCATGATTTTTCCAGGGACTGAGGTGAGGCTGACTGGCCTGTAGTTCCCAGGATCCTCCTTCTTCCCTTTTTTAAAGATTGGCACTACATTAGCCTTTTTCCAGTCATCCGGGACTTCCCCCGTTCGCCACGAGTTTTCAAAGATAATGGCCAATGGCTCTGCAATCACAGCCTCCAATTCCTTCAGCACTCTCGGATGCAGCTCGTCCGGCCCCATGGACTTGTGCACGTCCAGCTTTTCTAAATAGTCCCTAACCACCTCTATCTCCACAGAGGGCTGGCCATCTCTTCCCCATTTTGTGATGCCCAGCGCAGCAGTCTGGGAGCTGACCTTGTTCGTGAAGACAGAGGCAAAAAAAGCATTGAGTACATTAGCTTTTTCCACATCCTCTGTCACTAGGTTGCCTCCCTCATTCAGTAAGGGGCCCACACTTTCCTTGGCTTTCTTCTTGTTGCCAACATACCTGAAGAAACCCTTCTTGTTACTCTTGACATCTCTTGCTAGCTGCAGCTCCAGGTGCGATTTGGCCCTCCTGATCTCATTCCTACATGCCCGAGCAATATTTTTATACTCTTCCCTGGTCATATGTCCAACCTTACACTTCTTGTAAGCTTCTTTTTTATGTTTAAGATCCGCTAGGATTTCACCGTTATGCCAAGCTGGTCGCCTGCCATATTTACTATTCTTTCGACTCATCGGGATGGTTTGTCCCTGTAACCTCAACAGGGATTCCTTGAAATACAGCCAGCTCTCCTGGACTCCTTTCCCCTTCAAGTTAGTCCCCCAGGGGATCCTGGCCATCCGTTCCCTGAGGGAGTCGAAGTCTGCTTTCCTGAAGTCCAGGGTCCGTATCCTGCTGCTTACCTTTCTTCCCTGCGTCAGGATCCTGAACTCAACCAACTCATGGTCACTGCTCCCAGATTCCCATCCACTTTTGCTTCCCCCACTAATTCTACCTGGTTTGTGAGCAGCAGGTCAAGAAAAGCGGCCCCCCTAGTTGGCTCCTCTAGCACTTGCGCCAGGAAATTGTCCCCTACGCTTTCCAAAAACTTCCTGGATTGTCTATGCACCGCTGTACTGCTCTCCCAGCAGATATCAGGAAAATTAAAGTCACCCATGAGAATCAGGACATGCGATCTAGTAGCTTCCGTGAGCTGCCGGAAGAAAGCCTCATCTACCTCATCATTACGTATTTATTGAAGCAGGGACTTGACTCTCCCATATCCCAGGTGAGTGCCCTGGCCACCAGCTAGAATCAATCTCTAGCTTTTTTTCGGATTCAGTGACTGATTATTTGTACAAATTGGAACATTTCCAGCAGGAGAGACCCACCCCAGCACAGTCTAGAGTGACTAGGGCACTCACCTGCTTTCACGTCCCTGCTCCAGATCAGGCAGAGCAGGGATTGAATGTGGATTTCCCACCTCCCAGTTGAGTGCTTTAACCACTGGGTCACGTGTAAAATGGGGAGATGAGAGAGCTGACCTGGCTTACGTGCCTAGCTCCAGGAGTGGGTTCATGACTGAGGTCCCTGAGCAGAGATAGGTGCCTACCTCTACCTGTGGGTCAGGGGGCTGAGGCTTCGATCAATGGCAGGTTGGCAACGAAATAAGTTTGTGTATCTAGGCCCTACTCCCTTCCTTGGCATTTCATTGCTGGCAGATGTAGGTGGTTCCCTGTTCAGCTTTCTGGCTTCTGGTGCCTAACTCTCCCCATGCATTGTACGTGGAGCTGGGCGCGTGATTCATGGCTGAGGATCCCATTCGATGGCAAGGCACCTAGGAGTCAGGCCTTGCAACGCCCAAGGCCTTTGGGGGATCTAGCCCAGAGCTACTATCCATGGCAGCCTTGGTCAAAACAGGTTGCATGTGACTTCCTTTTCTTACTGTTGTTTTCTGATTCAAGACAGCATGTTTTTAATAGACTTTAACATAAAGAAGCCACTAGATACACAAGAGCTGCTTGGTTTCAGAGTAGCAGCCGTGGTAGTCTGTATTCGCAAAAAGAAAAGGAGTACTTGTGGCACCTTAGAGACGAACCAATTTATTTGAGCGTAAGCTTTCATGAGCATCTGATGAAGAGAGCTGTAGCTCACGAAAGCTTATGCTCAAATAAATTGGTTAGTCTCTAAGGTGCTACAAGAGCTGCTTGGAAATTAATCCTTTTCTGATTCAAGACAGCATGTTTTTTTAAGACTTTAACATAAAGAAGCCACTAGATACACTAGAGCTGCTTGGAAATTCATCCTTTTCCCCACAAAATATGAATGACCGTGAATATTTTTCATGGTCCACAAATAAATTTGGGATTTTCATAGATCTGTCAAGTGATTAAAAAAAAATTAACCGTGATTAATTGTGCTGTTAATAACAGAATACCATTTATTTAAATATTTTGGATGTTTTCTACAGTTTCAAATATATTGATTTCAATTACAAAACACAATAGAAAGTGTACAGTGCTCACTTTATATTTTTTTATTCCAAATATTTGAAGTGTAAAAAATGGAAGAAATAGTATTTTTCAATTCAGCTAACACAAGTACTGTAGTGCAATCTCTTTACCATGGAAGCTGAACTTACAAATGTAGATTTATGTACAAAAAATAACTGCATTCAGAAATAAAACAATACATTCCAACTGGTATTCTGTTGTTTAACAGTGCAATTAAAACTGCGATTAATCATGATTTTTTTTAATCTTGATTAATTTTTTTTAGTTAAACGCGTGAGTTAACTGTGGTTAATGAACAGCCCAAGTTTTTCAACTGAAATCTGAACATTTTCAATGAAAACAAACTATTTGAGAAAATTTGTAATCTTATGGTGAAGATTTTTCACAGGAAAAAAGTTTTGATGAATTTTTTTGAACAGCTCTAATCAATAAAAATATGAGAGAGAGACAGAGAAAGAGGTTGCTATAGTGCACTAACCCTATACCATGGCTATGCTTTGTTCTGTATATAATATATTTTTACTATAAATCGGTCCCAGTTTGAACATCAGATCCACATCATTTCAAGGACTGCCGAGATCACAGCACAAGGTGGGATGGAGGCAGGCCCTGGAGTGGGTCATGTTCCATTGAACAAGGACAGGATATTTATAAGATTTTCACAGTAAGTCACCTGAGCAAACGACACCAACGTCCTCAGCAATTCCTGCCTGGGTTGTTTCAGGCTGGGAGATGTCACAGAGAGTCAGACGAGTCTCATTTCCTCCACATCGGACACTTTTCAGCCCCACGGGGCCCCTTCCTCGCTCAGACATAGGGGGGTTATAAGCTTTCTCAGCGACTCCACACTGGAGCTGTCTGCACACCACGCTGGCATCGTCCATGTCCCACTGGTGATCCAGCACTCTGCCCCACACACCATGGAGGGAAATCTCAACTCTCCCACTGCATCGGCTCTCTCTATTCAACAGTCTGAGCGCCTCAGAACGACCTGGGCTCACAGAGACAAAAAATATGCTGAATAACACTCCCTGCTGGTACTGCATTAGAAATAATACACAGGTGTGATGTGAAACACAGGTTTCTGTGCTGAGTGGAAGGTAACTCTCACCGCTGTATAGTGATACAGGGAACAGCCTCTTTCAAGGGTATCATTTGTCTGTCTACTCAGAAATGCAGGAGGTGATGGAAGGAAAGAATTCCCCACCTCTGAGATCAGATCTTGCACGATGTGGAGTGCTCTCACCTCCCTAAGGAGTCAATGTGAGTGGAGAGTGCTCAGGAACACCTGGCAGATCAGGCCCCTGGTTTCCAAAGTGGTCTGTGCAAAAGTGCTCAGTGCTCACCCCGCACATTGATAGCGTCAGCGCTGTGAGGTAGCTGTGATTTACAACAGGAGTCTAGGGATTGGCCTGCAATGAGCGCACCAAGCGCCCCACTTCCCTGCTGCAATTCCCAGATCCAGACTGCCAGGACACATGGCTCCTTTAAAGAAAACCTTGCCCTGTTTGTCCCCGTTCAATGTACATTGGTGGCCTGCGATCACGGCGTCAGCTCCAAACCCATAAGGAGCTAACACAATGAAGGCTTTTCTGCACTCAGCAAGGATTTTCCAGGCCAGGTCTGCAACTGTGGATGCTTGAGTTACCTTTCTCACAAAGTCTAGCTATTGGCTTGGCTGGAGATGATGCTGGAGAAGAGAGTGACCTCTGGGCAATGGGGAAGAAGATCCCATTTTTTTTCTAAACATATATATTTTTCATTTTAAAACTTTGTTCACTGTGAGCACATAAAGATGTTGAAGTTCCTTGTGGGAGAAGCGAAGACCCTTTCTGGTGATTAGGTCGTTGGAGATTTATACAGTGTATGCGGCACCTTACATTTCAAAGGAGCCAAAGTGCTCCCAAAATGTGATCTGTAAACCTGTCAAATCTTCCTAGATATATAAACAGTTATAAGAATATACATACAGAGGACAGTAGTGACTCCATATTTAAAGATGAGATTAGTATTACACTTAAGACAGATATTTAACTACTCTGTTTTTTATTAAAGTTTTGTATGGTCTGAATCTCACATTAAGACTCCTATACTCTGAGCAGGGGTAAATGAGCCCTTAGGGTTAGTAAGAATTAGGCCCAGTGTAATCTCCCCTTACTTCCCGCACAGAATCTCTGTGTCAGTGTGACCCACATTCCTTGTACTGCACCATTTGACTTTATTTCTCTGACAGGAAGCGACAGATGCCATGGGGAGGGGACATAGATTTTATCTGGATACTCTGGGCCTCTGTTACGTTATGGGCAACCCCACACCCTAGTCACCCTCTGAGGGCAGAGCTAGAGTGCAGGGTCTGGGGGTAGGGGGGAAGGTTATAAATACAGGAGTTGAAGGGCTTTTATACGCTTGAAAGGCTACAAGGGCACAGCTGCAGCTGTACCTCTGTAGCCCTTTAGTGTAGACCCTACCTATGCCGACCGGAGGGGTTCTCCCATTGCTATAGTTCATCCACCTCCCGGAGAGGTGGTAGCGAGCTTGACAGAAGAATTTTTCTGTTTACTTAGTGCTGTCTACACTGCGGGGGGGGGGGTGGTAGGTTGGCTTAATGTGTCACTCAGGGGTGAGGATTTTTCATATCCCTGAAAAAAGAAAAGGAGTGCTTGTGGCACCTTAGAGACTAACCAATTTATTTGAGCATGAGCTTTCAAAAAGCTTATGCTCAAATAAATTGGTTAGTCTCTAAGGTGCCACAAGTACTCCTTTTCTTTTTGCGAATACAGACTAACACGGCTGTTACTCTGAAACATATCCCTGAGTGATTTAGCTGGGTCAACCCAGCCTTTTAATGTATACCGTGTCGAAGACAGCCCTGTGGACTCAGTGGCTGAGAGATGTATCTGCTGTGAGGGCTGATCCCAACCCCTGTACCACCATGGATACAGGGCAGTGCTATGCCAGCTTTATTTTCTAAGGAAGCTCTCCATTGAGATAACGTTTGGTGCACCATGGTGTGGTCTATGGAGCTAGAGGGAGAGCTGGGGCAGTATTTGTTGCTGTGGAGACCACAGAGACTATGGAATTTACATTTAGCTATCAGCTGACTGCTCTAAACTGGGATTCTGTCTCAGTTAAAGAGAGAGAACGGGGCAGCACTTGGTGAGGTGAGGATTTGTGAATTCTTGCCTGATTTAGCTGGGTTTATGGGGAGAAGACAGTGCTCCATGGAGTGAGAGCCTCACAGAGATCCAGGGAACAGATATTGTAGAGGCTGCTTCCAATCCTGGTACCACATTGAATACAGGCTACAGATTTCTGTTTCACCAGCAACTGAGATACCCAGTCAACTCTTAACCCAAGCCTAGGGCTGGAGCTCTGCTAGCTGCTAAGGTCCCCAGACTTTTCATTGCTCACCGAGTTCTGAAGTGTTTGAAATGGCTGAGGTACTGCCATTTCTCAAGCTCTGAAGACCCACTACATGTTACAACCACACTGCAAAGCCTGAGAAATCATCTCTAAGAGAAGATCAGTGGGGAATGTGTTTGGATGTTTGTGCTGAAGTATAGAACACGTTAAGTTGTAAGAGAAACAAATGGAGGAAGGTCTGTATAAGGAGAACCCATAGATTTACTTTCTTATAGCTTTTGTTGAAGTGGCAAAGAGTCCTGTGGCACCTTATAGACTAACAGACGTTTTGGAGCATAAGCTTTCATGGGTGAATACCCACTTTGTCGGATGCATGAAGTGGAAATTTCCAGGGCGAGGAATAAATCTGCAAGCAAGAATCAGGCTAAGGATAACGAGGTTAGTTCAATCAGGGAGGATGAGGCCCTCTTCTAGCAGCTGAGGTGTGAACACCAAGGGAGGAGAAACTGCTTTTGTAGTTGGCTAGCCATTCACAGTCTTTGTTTAATCCCGAGCTGATGGTGTCAAATTTGCGAATGAACTGAAGCTCAGCATTTTCTCTTTGAAGTCTGGGCCTGAAGTTTTTTTGCTGCAGGATGGCTACCTTTAAATCTGCTATTGTGTGTCCAGAAAGGTTGAAGTGTTCTTCTACAGGTTTTTGTATATTGCCATTGCTAATATCTGATTTGTGTCCATTTATCCTTTTACGTAGGGACTGTCCAGTTTGGCCGATGTACATAGCAGAGGGGATTGCTGGCACATGATGGCGTATATTACCATAGAATCATAGAATATCAGGGTTGGAAGGGACCTCAGGAGGTCATCTAGTCCAACCCCCTGCTCAAAGCAGGACCAATCCCCAACTAAATCATCCCAGCCAGGACTCTGTCAAGCCTGACCTTAAAAACTTCTAAGGAAGGAGATTCCACCACCTCCCTCGGTAACGCATTCCAGTGCTTCACCACCCTCCTAGTGAAAAAGTTTTTCCTAATATCCAACCTAAACCTCCCCCACTGCAACTTGATGACATTGGTGGATGTGCAGGTGAATGAACCGGTGTTGGTGTGGCTGATCTGGTTCGGTCCTGTCATGGTGTCGCTGGTGTAGATATGTGGGCAGAGTTGGCACTGTGGTTTGTTGCATGGATTGTTTCCTGGGTTAGAGTTACTATGGTGCAGTGTGTAGTTGCTGGTGAGAATATGCTTCAGGTTGGCAGGTTGTCTGTGGGTGAGGCCTGGCCTGCCTCCCAAGGTCTATGAAAGTGAGGGATTGTTGTCCAGGATGGGTTGTAGATCACTGATGATGCGTTGGAGAGATTTTAGCTGAGGACTGTATGTAATGGCCAGTGGAGTTCTGTTGGTTTCTTTCTTGGGCTTGTCTTGCAGCAGGAGGCTTCTGGCTCTGTTGATCTACACGTCTGGCTCTGTTCATCTGTTTCCTTATTTCCTCGTGTGGGTATCGTAGATTTGAGAATGCTTGGTGAAGATCTTGTAGGTGTTGGTCTCTGTCTGAGGGGTTGGAGCAAATGTGGTTGTACCTCAGCACTTGGCTGTAGACAATGGATCATGTGGTGTGTTCGGGATGGAAGCTGGAGGCACGAAGGTAGGCATAACGGTTAGTGGGTTTTCGGTATAGCGGTGGTGTTAACGTGACCGTCACTTATTTGCACCATGGTGTCTAGGAAGTGGACCTCCCGTGTAGATTGGTCCAGGCTGAGTTTGATGGTGGGGTGGAAGCTGCTGAAATTGTGGTGGAATTCTTCCAGAGTTTCCTTCTCATGGGTCCAGAGGATGAAGATGTCATCAGTGTAATGTAGGTAGAGAAGGGGCGTGAGTGGATGAGAGCTGAGGAAACGTTGTTCCAGGTCAGCCATAAAAACGCTGGCATATTTTGGGGCCATGAGGGTGCCCATAGCGGTGCCACTGGTCTGGAGGTGTATATTGTCACCAAATTTGAAATAATTGTGCATGAGGGTAAAGTTACAGAGCTCAGCAACCAGTTGTGCTGTGGCATCATCAGGGATACTGTTCCTGACAGCTTTTATTCCATCTATGTGTGGGATGTTTGTGTAGAGAGCCTCTACATCCACGGTGGCTAGGATGGTGTTTTCTGGAAGATCACCAATGCACTGTAGTTTTCTCAGGAAATCAGTGGTGTCACGGAGATAGCTGGGAGTGCTTATTCATAGCTATTACAATGTTTTAATGTGTGCATTAAATGTTTGGTTTACTAAGGCCATGTCTACACTGTGAGTGCTACAGTGACACAGAACTTCACTGCAGCTATGTCGCTGTAGTGTGGATGCTTCCTTCAGCGACAGAAGGGGTTTTACTGTTGCTGTGGGTAATCCATCTTTCCAAGTGGTGGTAGCTAGATCAATAGAAGAATTCTTCTATTGTCGTCTACAGTGAGGGTGAGGCTGGCATAGTTATGTCACTCAGGGATGTGACTCCTATTGATCTCATTGATGAATGCTGCAAAGTGCCTAAATTCTTACTGAAAATGAAACATATGCTCTTAAACCAGTTAGGCATTGCCATGCCAAATGGAGCAACAGCGAAACAGCTATAAAAATCTGGGCCTAGCCACTATGGATAGCCATCAGATGACTTGCCATCAATCAGCTATGGCAGTTCTCTGGTGTGGCATGGGGAAGCCGATGAAGATCTTTGGAGAAGCCTGCAGGAAAAAGGACCCCTGCAGTATTTGTGTTGCATTGTAGAGGAGGATCTTCATCAAAGTGCCAGCTGCTCTCACTAAGAGCAGGATCTTTGTGAAAGTTCCCAGCTTGCTCAGAAGCCAAGCTCTGGAACCATTTGAACGCTTTCCTGAAAACTGGGATCTTTGGCAAAGAAATGACTATTTCTATGAAGTGCAGTGGGGAATTAATGATCTACAAACATACACACCCACTGAGCAATCTCTGTAGATGAGGGCTGCAGCCCACCAGCACACAACCCAGGATGGGCAACGGGGGAAGCGTTTTGGCCAGGAACACTCTACTTTTCCAGAGAGTGAAATGGGATTGTAATGGCCCCACAGCATGGATGAGATCTCTGCGTATAGGTTGCTTCTGCAACACCAACCTCAACCTGATGAAGGGCTGAGTCAGCCCTGCTGGGACTGAGGGAATCTGTGAATCACAAACCCCAGGTTTATAGCACAGAGCCATTCTCTCCGGTTCACTCTAGCGTAGTGCTAGGGATCCACCTCGCCACCCCTTACTGCACCTGGAGGTGTCTCTGATCTGGGGAACCTAAACAAAGAAAGCAACACTCCGATACCCCTACTTACCTTGCGTACTGTAGTCAGTGGGACTCACTCATGAGGATCCTAAGATGGCCTATAAACTGCACTATAACTAATACACACACATATATATTAAACTTACCTGAGCAAATAACACTGGCCGTGTCTCTGGGGGAGCAGGCTGGGTTGCCCAGGGCCATGCGAGAACAATCCCACAGACAGGGTTCAGTCCCTTCACAATGAAAAGTGTCGCTCCATACGGTTCCCCTCCCTTCCCCGAAATGGGCTCCTCCCAGGATCGACTCGGCGTATCCACAGTTCAGCTGATGGCAGAGGACGTTGGCATCTTGCAAATCCCAGTGGGAGGCACAGAGGCTTCCCCATGTGTCTCCATGTCGGATCTCCACTCTCCCGGAGCACTCGGTGCCGTTCACTAACCTGCCGCCCAGGCACCCTGAGCACAAGGGAAAGTGAGTGTCGAGGAGGTGCAGTGATCAGTGTTAACGGCAACGGCAGGGCGGGGAGTAGGGAACAGGAAGGGATTGTTGCTCATGATCAATTCTAGCAGTTACCCTGTGGGGGCTGTGGGACTATTCTACACCTGCATATTCACAAACTAATACTCGATCCACGTCAGTTAGTGCGAAGGGAGGTCCAGGGACCAGAATTTGGCTTCCTTGGTACATTCCATACTCAAGGCACCACAAGCATTTCACTGAGGGATCAGTTCCAGCAGACTTGGCTGGTGCACGGACAGGGGGCCAAATTATGGGCCAGTCCCCACCTGGTGTAAATCGGCATAGCCTCACTGAGTCCAATGGAGCTTGGCAGATTGATACACTGTGAAGATCTGGCTGAGGATGTTCCCCAATCCCCAATCCTTTTCTTTCCCCCTGCAGCTGCTCACCTGAACACACCACGCTGGCTTCACTCCCAGGGGGACACTCAGTTGTGCCCAGCGCAGTAACAGGACAGTCCCTCAGGCGGGATTCATTCCTCTCACAGCCAAACGTGCCGTTCCAGACAGGCCCGTCTCCTGTGCCAAAGAGCTGCCCTGCTGGAATCGACAGGGCGAATCCACAGTCAAACTGCTGGCAGAGGATGTGGGCAGCCTGTAAATCCCACTGGGAGTCACAGAGGGTTCCCCAGGCGCCTCCGTGGCGAAGCTCCACTCTCCCCGAACACCCTGTGCTGCCGTTTGCCAGCCTGTACCCGCCGTACCCTGAGAAGAAGGAGAAGGGAGATCAGAAGGACATTTCTCTTGCACAATTGTATCCAAAGATGTGACGAAGGAGCCCCAGTGACCTGGGATAATTAACTAATAATTACTTCCCAGTTTCCTGCTGAGTCCCAGGTTATTGGAAGCTTACTGAATCAGAACAGTTGCACTCAGGGGTCTGACTGGGAATAAAATACACAGTGGTGATATTCTAGCTCAGTGACAGCTCTGCAACAGTTAAGGTTGAGACCAGCTTTCCTTCAAAGCTAATTTTTTCTAAGTGCTCTAATATCTGCCTGATTGATTGGATTGGATTGAAATACAGTATTTCACATAGGAGCACAGGGTTGTATTAGTAATCCAAATGTGGGGCCATTTCACCAAGGGGTTTCCGAGATACAGCTCCCAGGAGGAAATAAAACAGCTTATATTAAAGTTGACAGATTCGGGCATTTTATTTTTGCACACAGGTAGAGATCAAACCGAGGCTCAGATCACTGCACCAGGGTCTCAGACACTTGAGGGTTACCCCCAACAGAGGATATGGCATCCACCAGCCTTTGGGGGAAATCAAATTCAGATGTTATTTCAAAACGAGCCTGCTTCTCCAGTTAGGGGCTTGCGAAGGATTGTGCGCCTAGACACACATCTAATGGACTCCACTGAGCATGTGCAGCGAGAGAGGATAGCTATCTGGAAACCCGACAATCCAGCATGAGATGTGGGTGGCTTTGAGGGTAAATTGTGGCCTTTACAGCTAGGCTCCCCCACCCCGGCACTGTGAGCGCAACTCCCGCTCAGAAAGGAAACGTGATGTTAAAAAAGCAGGTTTATTGCTCCAATTGGTCTCTCTCATGGGGGATTTTGTTTGGTGTAAATATAATCTGAGTGCAGCAACATATTCAGAATGTGCTGAAATTGCTTTTGAAAAGAAAACAACTTCCAAATGTGAATGTTGACTGGGAAGGGTAGGGGGGATCAGGGTTCCAAGAGTAGGTGGTAACAGGGGGAAATGTTTGGGTTTTCAGCCAGGGATGTGCTTATTATGGGGAGAGAGACAAATGGGAATCGGTGGTAGGGGAGAGAAGAAGTTGCGGGGTGGGCTCAGGGAAGGAGGAGAGTGTGAGGATTGGGAGAGGAGGAAGGGAAAATACATGAGGGGTTACAAACTAGGAAGGGTAGCAGAAAAAGTTGAGGGGTTGAAGTAAGGCACATCAGCCATGAATTCTCCCCTTCCGTGTGTGTGCTGCAATCTACGGGAGCCCTATCCCTTTGCAGGCCCTGGGAGCAACTATACAACCACCATTATCCCCATTCCATTCTAACAAAATGTACAGGACAAGGAGGAGCACTGAGGAATCACATAGCAACCTTGTGGCCCAGTGGAAAAACCACTGGACTGGGACTATCCCCAGCTTTGCCACTGGCTTGCTGTCTGACCTTGGGCAAGTCTGAGGTTCTGAGCCCCAGAAGGTGGTGAGAGGCAGACCAGCTGAAAGTCTCTGGGCAAAGATAAAAGCCGGGAAAAATAGTGGTGATGTAATGGTAGGGGTCTACTATAGACCATCCGATCAGTAGAAGAAATGGATGAGGCATTTCTACAACAAACATAAATATTCAAAACACAAGACCTGACAGTAACAGGGGAGTTTATCTACCCAGACATCTGTTGGAAAAGTAATAAGGCAAAACACTAAATGTTCAATCAGTTCTTGGAATGTGTTGGGGAAAACTTTTTGTTCCATAAAAGTAGAGGAAGTAACCAGGAGGACCGACATTTCAGACTAGATTCGGACCCAGAGGGAGGAATTGTTAGTGAATCAGAAGGTGGAAGGCAACTTGGGTGAAACTGACCATAAACGATAGTTGTCATGATTCTAAGGAAAGGAAGGAGTGAAAGAAACAGAATAAGTAAAAAGGACTTTGAAAACTCCAGACTTTAACAAACATAGTGAACGGATAGCTAAGTTCCCCTGGGAAGAAAATCTTAGGGAAAAAAGGAAGTCAGGAGACCTGACAGTATCTGAATATTAAAGACACAACTGCAAAGTATCCTGATGTGAAGGAAAAACAGAAAGAATCGTAAGAGAACATTATGGCTCCACAGGAGCTCTTTAAGGACTGAAAATCAAAAAGGAATCGTACTGAACGTGGAAATGTGAAACACTTGCTAAGGATGAGCACAAAACCAAGGCACCAGTATGTCGGGACTAAATCAGAGAGGCTAAAGCACAATACGAGTTACACCCAGCAAGGGACATAAAAAGATAATACTAATAAGAAGTTCTCTAAATACATTAGGGGGTAAGAGAAAGATGAAGTAAAGTACAGGTCCTCTACTTAGTTAAAAGAAGAGCTAATAAGGGATGATATCAAGAAGGCTGAGGTGTTTAATTTCTATTTTGCTTTAACCTTTACTAAATAGGTTAATGGTGAGCAGATACTCAACACAATTCATATTAACAATGAGGGGGAAGGAATGCAAACCTCACAGAAATTAAGTCGACTGTCCCCACAGATACACTGCACACACACTAGCCTGTTAGCCTGTGGCCCTGCATTTGACATTCCTGCCTGTACCCCACAATTGGACAGCACTGGAGTCAGTCATTTTGTATGTTCAACCACTGCCAGCTGAAACCCAAACATCACATAGCTAATAATAGTTTAATGACCCTGAGAGGCAAGGCCAAATAGCGACATGCTTGCAGTTTTTCTAATCAAAATGGAAGAATACAATAAAAAACAAACGTACTGTAAAAATAGAAACAAATGTTTGGGCAACCGACCTTGGTTTCAGGTGCCTCTAACATGTAAGCTTTATCATTGTTATAACCAGGAATATTTTGCTAATAAAAATAATGAATTGTTATTGGCTGTTGCTGGGGAAATTATTAGCCCATTAGAGGCTATTATGAGCTGTGTGCTTTATCCAAAGAAAATTTACAAAAAAATTATTTAGAAAGTGTGCTTTGGAGCAGTCTGGGGAAGCTTTCCTTTTGGCAAGGATTTTACACCTAAATTCCCCAATAGTCAGATGGAAGGAGGGGGCCCCCAGTAGCTTGGCTGTTAATTTCTTGAGACCATTTCAGACTTTTTAGATAACTGTAAATATTTGGAATGCTCTGCACCCTACTGCTACAGCATACATAGTGTGCCCACGCTTGAAACCCAATAAAGTAGTTTTAGGTAAAGCACTCTGGTTTGTATCAATCATTTATCAGACAGAGGAGTTATGGCCATATTATTTTTTTCTTGAAGAAAACCAGTTAAATTACCACTGATTTGGGTTCTAAAACCCCTGGGTAGCAAACCCAGCTGAGGACACACTCTTTACCTTAACACACAGCATGGAGCTGATTTATGGTAAAACCACGAATAAGTTTATTAATAAAGAACATAGATTTAAATGATACTAAGCAGAGATAACAGAAGCAGAAAATGCTTACAAACAAAACAAAATACAACACTTTCTAGTGTCTAAGACTTTACTTTAGCAAACTATGATCTTTGCCTCAACAGCTTTCTCACATCAAACTGCCAGCATCTCCAAGCCTTCCGGCAGGAGGATCCAACGTTCACGGAATTGGAGGGTGCTGTCCTCTTTGCCCACTAAAGGATGGGTAACTAACGAGTTTTCTCCCCTTCTTTGTATACTCTAGTAACCTTTTGAAATGTGTTTGTCTAAAGTGCCTCCCCAGATAAATTTCTTCTCCTTTGCTATTTGACTCTTCCTAGTGACTTCCCATCATCCTCTTGGCTCATATGTAACATAATTTCCACTGTCTCTGGCCTCACTTTGCTCAGTTTACATTGGAGACACAGGCAAACAGGTAAAACAACATCCCTTTGTCTAGGACAAACTTGTTTCTCAAGTCTGTCCCCAAAACATATTTTAGGAACATCTTTCCATCACACAGACATAACTCTACTCGCCATCTGTATATACCTCACACAATGATATCCATAACGAGCATGTCTCCAGTTTTTATATGATATCTTACCCAAGTGAGCTGTAGCTCACGAAAGCTTATGCTCAAATAAATTTGTTAGTCTCTAAGGTGCCACAAGTCCTCCTTTTCTTTTTACCCAGTACACTGTTATAGTACAATAATACTGTATACAAACAGTTGTTTCAACTGCTTATTCTTTGGGTTTCAGGCCCCTTGTTCTCCCCTTGTGGTGTCTGGACCCTGATTGTCACACAAAGATACTTAAGGATCTAGCTGAAGCACTGGTGGAACCGTCAGCCATGATATACAGATATACAGCTGCAGCGGCACAGGAGCCAGCAAACAGAGGTAAACAGGGGAGTTTGAAAGGGGAGTTTGTCTTGTGGTGCTTGTTCGGTGTTTGTTTTTGCTGTGGGGGGGTGGTGTTTTGGTGTGGTTTGTGTTTCCCAGATTAACAGGATTTAGGTGGGAAGGCTATGACAGATACAGAGGCAGCAGTGGGAGTGACCCATGTCGGGGAGGACACAACGAAGATGACTGGACGTGGAAGCTGCGGTATGTACATGATCCTGGAGGGGGTACCTGGTAAGAGTTTTGTCGGCATGAAATGCCGTCTGATAGAGCTGATGGAGGAAAAGATCCGAGGTTTGGAGATGCAGGTGGAAAGTCTGGTTGAGTTTAGAAAGGGGTTTGAGCAGATTATGGAGCAAAGACATGAGATATATGAAGGGAAAAGCTCAGACTTACAGATGGAAGCAGGACTGAGGAATTCTGAGGGGAGACTGCTGGGTGAGGAAAGTGGTCAGTGGAAGTATGTGACTAAAAGAACCAGGCAGAGGAAAAGACGGGCTAGTGAAGGAGAAATAGAGTTCAAGAATAGGTTTGTGGAGTTGGAAAATGAAGAAGGGGCTCAGCAGGTAGTCACTGAAGGTGGAAGGGCAAGGAAGAAGAGAAGAGCGGCTAGTCCTATAGGAAACGGGGAAGAATCAATGGAGACTACACCAACTATGAGCCCCCGGAGGATACGGGATAGATTGCAGAGGATTGCAAGGGAGAATAGGAATGGAAAGAACTTGCAGCCAGAGGGAACAGGGGATAGACTGGAGAATAACACCGTCACCAGGAAAAGGCAGGTCTATGTGAGCGGGGACTCTTTACTGAGAAGAATAGACAGGCCTGTAACCAGAGCTGATCCAGAGAATAGAAGGGTGTGCTGTCTTCCAGGTGCTAAGATACGGTATGTAGACCTGAAGTTGAAAAGGATCCTAAAGGGAGCGGGAAAGAATCCCCTAATTATCCTTCATGTGGGAACAAATGTTACGGCTAGATTCTCGCTGGAAAGTATTAAGGGAGACTATGCTAGGCTGGGGAAGACGCTGAAGGAAATCGAGGCTCAGGTGATCTTTAGTGGGATTCTGCCTGTTCCTAGAGAAGGGCAACAAAGGGGTGACAAGATTATGACTATTAACAGATGGCTTAGGCAGTGGTGCTATAAGGAGGGCTTTGGGATGTATGGCCACTGGGAGGCATTCATGGACAGAGGACAGTTCTCTCGGGATGGACTTCACCTGAGTAGGGAAGGAAATAGACTTCTAGGATGGAGGCTGGCACAATTGATTAAGAGAGCTTTAAACTAGGAATCTGGGGGAGATGGTTGGGAGATGTCCAGGTAATCGCCACGCTGGATTTTAGCATTGAGAGGGAAGAAAACAAAGTAAGAAAGGATACAGCCGTGGGTAGGAGAATGGATATAAGGAGGAAGGGCAGTGTGAATACCAGTCTAATAGGTTATACTGGCTGTAGAATGACCGTGCCTAATTGGGTACAGAATGTGAGTGAGCCACACAGAAAAAATTAAGATGTTTGTACACCAATGCGATGAGCCTAGGTAACAAAATGGAGGAACTAGAGCTACTGGAGCAGGAAGTGAAACCAGATATTATAAGGATAACAGAAACATGGTGGAATAGTAGTCATGACTGAACTATGGGTATTGAAGGGTATGTGCTGTTTAGGAAAGACAGAAATAAAGGCAAAGGTGGTGGAGTAGCATTGTATATCAATGATGAGGTAGACTATAAAGAAATAAGAAGCGATGGAATGGAGAAGACAGAGTCCGTCTTGGCAAAAATTACATTGGGGAAGAAAACTATTAGAGCCTCCCCTGGGATAGTGCTTGGGGTGTGTTATAGACCACCAGGATCTAATTTGGATATGGATAGAGCCCTCTTTAATGTTTTTAATCAAATAAATACTAATGGATACTGCGTGATCATGGGAGACTTTAACTTCCCAGATATAGACTGGAGGACAAGTGCTAGTAATAATAATAGGGCTCAGATTTTCCTAGATGCGATAGCTGATGGATTCCTTCATCAAGTAGTTGCTGCACCGACTAGAGGGGATGCCATTTTAGATTTGGTTTTGGTGAGTAGTGAGGACATCATAGAAGTAATGGTTGTAGGGGACAACCTTGGTTCAAGTGATCATGAGCTAATTCAGTTCAAACTGAACGGAAGGATTAACAAAAATAAATCTGCAACTAGGGTTTTTGATTTCAAAAGGGCTGACTTTCAAAAATTAAGGAAATTAGTTAGGGAAGTGGATTGGACTGAAGAACGTATGGATCTAAAGGCAGAGGAGGCCTGGGATTACTTTAAATCAAAGCTGCAGAAGCTATCGGAAGCCTGCATCCCAAGAAAGGGGAAAAAATTCACAGGCAGGAGTTGTAGACCAAGCTGGATGAGCAAGCATCTCAGAGAGGTGATTAAGAAAAAGCAGAAAGTCTGCAGGGAGTGGAAGATGGGAGGGATCAGCAAGGAAAGCTGATTGAGGACAGAACATGTAGGGATAAAGTGAGACAGGCAAAAAGTCAAGTAGAGTTGGACCTTGCAAAGGGAATTAAAACCAATAGTAAAAGGTTCTATAGCCATATAAATAAGAAGAAAACAAAGAAAGAAGAAGTGGGACTGCTAAACACTGAGGATGGAGTGGAGGTGAAGGATAATCTAGGCATGGCCCAATATCTAAACGAATACTTTGCCTAAGTCTTTAATAAGGCTAAAGAAGATCTTAGGGATAATGGTAGCATGACAAATGGGAATGAGGACATGGAGGTAGATATTACCATATCTGAGATAGAAGCAAAACTCGAACAGCTTAATAGGACTAAATCGGAGGGCCCAGATAATCTGCATCCAAGAATATTGAAGGAATTGGCACATGAAATTGCAAGCCCATTAGCAAAAATTTTTAATGAATCTGTAAACTCAGGGGTTGTACCGTATGATTGGAGAATTGCTAACATAGTTCCTATATTTAAGAAAGGAAAAAAAAGTGATGCAGGTAACTACAGGCCTATTAGTTTGACATCTGAAGTATGCAAGGTCTTGGAAAAAATTTTGAAGGAGAAAGTAGTTAAGTACATTGAGGTCAATGGTAATTGGGACAAAATACAACACGGTTTTACAAAAGGGAGATCGTGCCAAACCAACCTGATCTCCTTCTTTGAGAAAGTAACATATTTTTTAGAGAAAGGAAACACAGTGGATCTAATTTACCTAGATTTCAGTAAGGCGTTTGATACCGTGCCACATGGGGAATTATTAGTTAAATTGGAAAAGATGGGGATCAATATGAAAATTAAAAGGTGGGTAAGGAAATGGTTAACTGGGAGACTACAGAGGGTCCAACTGAAAGGTGAACTGTCAGGCTGGAGGGAAGTTACCAGTGGGGTTCCTCAGGGATCAGTTTTGGGACCAATCTTATTTAATCTTTTTATTACTGACCTCGGCACAAAAAGTGGGAGTGTCCTAATAAAGTTTGCGGATGATACAAAGCTGAGAGGTATTACCAATTTAGAGAGAGACCGGGATATCATACAGGAAGATTTGGATGACCTTGTAAATTGGAGAAATAGTAATAGGATGAAATTTAATAGTGAGAAATGTAAGGTTATGCATTTAGGGATTAATAACAAGAATTTTAGTTATAAGCTGGGGACGCATCCATTAGAAGTAACGGAGGAGGAGAAGGACCTTGGAGTATCGGTTGATCATAGGATGACTATGAGCCGCCAATGTGATATGGCCGTGAAAAAAGCTAATGCGGTCTTGGGATGCATCAGGTGAGGTATTTCCAGTAGAGAAAAGGAGGTTTTAGTACCGTTATACAAGGCAGTGGTGAGACCTCACCTGGAATACTGTGTGCAGTTCTGGTCTCCCATGTTTAAGAAGGATGAATTCAAACTGGAACAGGTACAGAGAAGGGCTACTAGGATGATCCGAGGAATGGAAAACCTGTCCTATGAAAGGAGACTCAAGGAGCTTGGCTTTTTTAGCCTAACTAAAAGAAGGTTGAGGGGAGATATGATTGCTGTCTATAAATATATCAGAGGGATAAATACCAGAGAAGGAGATGAATTATTTAAGCTCAGTACTAATGTGGACACAAGAACAAATGGATATAAACTGGTCATTGGGAAGTTTAGACTTGAAATTAGATGAAGGTTTCTAACCATCAGAGGAGTGACGTTTTGGAATAACCTTCCAAGGGAAGCAGTGGGGGCAAAAGACCTATCTGGCTTTAAGATTAAACTCGATAAGTTTATGGAGGAGATGGTATGATGGAATAACATGATTTTGGCAATTAATTGATCTTTAAATATTCATGGTAAATAGGCCCATTGGCCTGTGATGGAATGTTAGATGGGGTGGGATCTGAGTTACCACTGAGAATTCTTTCCTGGGTATCTGGCTGGTGAATCTTGCCCATATGCTCAGGGTTTAGCTGATCGCCATATTTGGGGTCAGGGAGCAATTTTCCTCCAGGGCAGATTGGAAGAGGCCCTGGAGGTTTTTCGCCTTCTTCTGTAGCATGGGGCACAGGTCACTTGCTGGAGGATTCTCTGCTCCTTGAAGTCTTTAAACCACGATTTGAGGACTTCAATAGCTCAGACATAGGTGAGAGGTTTATTGCAGGAATGGGTGGGTGAGATTCTGTGGCCTGCGTTGTGCAGGAGGTCAGACTAGATGATCATAATGGTCCCTTCTGACCTTAATATCTATGAATCTTTGAGAACTCATCTAGGACAGGTGATGGCCCAGAGGACTGGAGAAGGGCAAACACCTATCTATAAAGACTGGAATAAAGAGGACCCTGTCAGTTTAACATCAATACCCAAAAGATACTGGAACAAATTATTAAACAATCAATTTATAAGCACCTACAGTATAATAGAGTTGTAAGGAAGAGCCAGCACGGATTTGTCAAAAACAAATTATGCCATGCCAACCTAATTTCCTTCTTTCACGGGCTTACTGGCCTCCTGGGTAGGGCTGAAGTAGTAGATGGGAGATATCTTGATTTTAGTTAGGCTTTTGATATAGTGGCACACGGCATTCTCATAAACAAATTCGAGAAATGTGGTCTAGATGAAATTACTCTAAGGTGGGTGCACAACTGGTTGATAACCGTACTCAAACAGCAGTCATCAGTGGTTTGCTGTCAAACTGGGAACGTGTATCTAGTGGGTTTCCATGGGGTAAGTCCTGGGTCTGGTACTATTCAATATTTTCATTAATGACTTGGATAATGGAATGGAAAGAATGCTTATAAAATGCGCAAGTGACCCAAGCTGGGAGGGATCAAAAGCACTTGGAGGACAGGATTAGAATTCAATATGACCTTGACAAGTTGCAGAGCAGGTTTGAAAACAAGATGAAATTCAGTAAAGAAAAGGGCAAAGTACTACACTTAGGAATGGAAAGTCAAATGCACAACTTCAAAAGGGGGAATAACTGTACTTGGTGGTAGTACTGCTGAAATAGATCTGGGGTAACTGTAGATCACAAATTGAATACGATTTAACAGTGTGATGCAATTTTGAAAATGCCAGTATCATTCTGGTGTGTATTAACAGGAATGTCCTATGTAAGACAGAGGATGTAACTGTCCTGATCTAGGGGGCACTGGTGAGGCCTCAGCTGGAGTACTGTGCCCAATTCTGGGTGCCACACTTTAGAAAAGATATTGAAAAAATTGGAGATGGTCCAGAGGAGAGCAACAAAAATGATAAAAGGTTTAGAAAACCTGACCTATGAGGAGAAGTTAAAAAAACTTGGCATGTTTAGTCTTCAGAAAAGAAGACTTGGGGGGACATGATATCAGTTTTCAAATATACTAAGTGCTGTTACACAGAGAACCAGGGTGATTTTTTCTTCCTGTCCACTGAAGGTAGGACAAAAAGTAATGGTCTCAACCTGCAGCAAGGGAGATTTATGTTAGATATTAGGAGAAACATCCTAACTGAAAGGGTATTTTCGGTTCGTTCTAGAACAGGCTGCCAAGGGAGGTTGTAGAATCCACATCACTGGAGGTTTTTAAGAACAGGATGGATAAACTTCTGGCTAGATTGAACTGGTCCTGGCCCAGTGCAGGGGGCTGGACTTGATAACCTCTCCAGGTCTCTTCCAGCCCCACATTTCTATGATTCTTTGAAGATACTTCACTGCTCTCTGCTTCAGTTTCCCATCTGTGAAATGTGGATTATGATGTAAGTACTTTGAGAGCTACTCATGAAAAGCTCTATAGAAAAACTAGGTCTTTAGATTATTAGTCACAGCTGCAAACCTAGGTGAGAACTACAACTGTTGAGAAAAACCATTGACTCCTACCAACAAACATTTCTCTTTCAGTTTAAAAACCTAGGAAATTAAATGGCAAAAATCTTTGTTAATGCAGAGTTAATGCACACACACTCCCACTCTGCCTGTTCACTGTCATAGTCAGGCACTATCTGCACTTTCCCTATGCTCAAACACCGAGCCTCCCCCCGAGAGCATACCACACTTGCAAAATATAACAACCACCCTTTTACCACCCATTGACACATCAACACAAGATATCACCTAAACATATACTTTCCCCCACCCATCATTAAATCCACACCCAGCTCTCATGTCCCAACTCACTACTGACAGTCCCCATGGCAAGATGAACCCAGTGCCCTGCTCCTGACACAGCCTACACAAATGATGCCAACTGCAACCTCAAGGTCCATGTGCACATCTTTCCTTTCATAACACACAATCGAGCACTCAAGCCCAGATCTCCTCGTATCACATTCACAGCTCTCTGATGCTCATAAAACTAATCCCCAGATCTCCTCATATTACAACCACAGCTCTCCAAAGCTGCTCCAGCGTATTCCTCCACCATTCAGTACAGCCACACCTAATGCAGTGACTGCAGCGGGAGAGCAGATACGCTCCGTGGTTATTGCCAGCTCCAGGAGGATCCCTTGGTGAAGAGCTGCTTGGGGCTTCCATTGGTGGCACTGAAACAGAAACTCTAAGAATTGTGAACTGCCTCAGTCAACTCAACAGTGCTCAAGCTGGGGCTTTCTGAGGACAATTCAAAAAGCAAACATTGGTGACTATCTCCCTGCCCAAAGTTGTAGAGCTGTTCTGAGATTGTGGGTAAAATTGGGGATTCAGAGCAGACTTTGAGTAGAATTAAATGGTAAAAAACCATCATTAATGCAGAGTTAAGGTTGCCCAATGATACCCTGGGTGCCTTCAGAATGTTGATCTCAGCAGGGGAGGGTCCCCCAAGTACAGGACACAATCTCACAAGGTGTTGAGGGGATCCTGTGAGAGGCTGAGCACCCTCAGCTGCCACTCCTGGATCAGACCCAAAGTGAGTCAAACACACCAATGAAGGGATAAAGGAGGGAGAGGTGAAAGCTCTATTATCACTAGAAGCTCACACCAAGAAATTTGAAGGAATGAGCACCATGGGGCTGAGGTCTCCCTCTCTCCCCACCACCAGCCATATACTACCTGGCTGGTTTTTGAGTAGCCTGACTAGTTTTTCTTTAGGCTTGCCAGTAGCTGGTCCAAAGGTGTTATTGGCTGGGGGACGGGGAGGGGTTGGTGTTGCCAGGATTTCTAAGCTGTGCACAAATGCGCCTGGGCATGCAGCGAGCTCGGAACTCCAGCTATGCGTGTCACAGCTGGAAACACACAAGGGCCTCCCGGCTGGCACACTCATCCTGAGCTGCATGGGTGCAGTGGGCCAAGGCAGGCACCAGTCAATGGGAGAGCAGTGCCACACTCCCAACCACAAATCCCACCAAACTTGTCTTCACTTTCTGAGCACTGAGCTCCTCCCCATGTTTGCCCCCAACCCTGGGACTCGGTCCTGCCCACAGACCAGCCTCGCCTCTTCTGGGATGTGGGCCTGCCCACAGACAGGCCAGTTTTTCTGTGCCTTAGAGGTGGCAACCCCACCCTATACAGAAAGGCAGCCCATCTCCAATCCTGGCTTCTTCTGTCCAGGACTTCAAATTTCAGGAAAAAGACCTCTCTGTTTTCCATTTCCCCCAGCCCATCCTAACACCCAACCTGGCAGTATGACCACGGCCAGTGAGCCAGCCAGATCTCCTCATGGACACATGGACAGGCTATCCAGCTGGCTGCCGTGGACTGGGCTTTCGGCCAGTGGTGTGTTCCACAGGCAGGCTAGTGGGCAGTGCAGATCCTGTCCAGGCTCTGCTGTTAGCGGTGATGTTGGGAAAGGCACCTCGCTAGCTCGCCCCACCCTTCTTTTAGCTCATCCATTTAGGTTTGTGTCCTGACAAGACCCTGGCCCTGACAAGAAGGTGACCTTTGTTACCCATATAAGAAGATCCCAGGTCTGTCACTCTGTCTGTTAGTCACTCTGAAGCCTAGGATGTGTGCTGAGTCAGCATGAAATGTTGGGACAAGCTACAAGCCTGCGGGGAGCAGGGAACAGGGAGGGGAGGGGCAGGAGGCAGATTTAGGGGTTTTGAACAGAATGGCATGGAGAAGGATTTGGGGCAGGAAAAAGGCTGGGGGGCAGAGGGACGTGGGGGGCAGAGGGCAGCTGGAGGTGGAGGTGGAAGGGAGGTTGAGAGGGATGTAGGGGGATGTGAAGTTCAGGGAGGCTGAGGGGGCTGCAGAAGACAGCAATGGGGGTGAGAGATGAAGGGGATTAGGTGGCAGATCCCCAGCCTCGAGTTGGTGGTGGAGGTGGGGTGTCCCCTCCAAGCAGCCAGGGGAAGGCAGTCTTGCCGTGTTTCCAGATCTCACAAGCTGATTGGGAGACATGGGATTTTGCTGCCTACAAAAAAATCAGAGGAGCTGCTGTGATGACACAAGAAGCTCCTCTAATACTCCAGTTTTCAGGGCTGGACCAAGCTCTGTACGAGAGCTTCAGGGCTGAGGACACAGACCTGCCGCCACTGAGCCCTGCCTTCATGTATATCCCTAGAGCAGAGAGAGGGTCCCGGGGCAGCAAGAGGCAAGGGAGGGTGAAGCTGGGAAACTGTTCCGGCTGGGAACCAGGCAGAAGACAAACCCGCTTGGCCCAGGAGGCGGGGGAGTGGGGAGTCAGGGAAGTGATGTAGCTGGGTTCTAGGTGGTGTCCCAGGGCAGCAGGAGGTAGGGAAGTCTTGCGATGAGTGAAGAGGGAATGAAGGGCAGTTTCCCCATCTCAGGGGTGAGAAGAGGGCAAGTGCAGTCTCCAGCTAAGCAGCCAGGGAGAGGGGTGTTTTGTGTGTGCATTACAAGGTTGACTTTCCAACCTGAAATTATCACACTCTCACACTGGCAGGGGAATAGAGGGCAGTTAAAAAGCCCAAAGATAGACTAGGATGACAACTTAGTTTAGCAATAAATACAGTATTGGTACAGTGATAGACTCAGCTTGGTGAAAGGCACCTTGGTAATAAGTAAGTCTCATTTTCAAATCAGAGAGAGCTGTCAGGTGTTCAAGTTGTCAAGCACTTGTCTTTCAATTAATGTCTGCCTCAGAATGAAAATGGCTGCATGCTTTCAACAAAAATGAAATGGGTGGTTCACAATTCTGTGTAAACATTAACTGTCCTAAGTAATTTAAAAAACAACTGGGAGGGAGGTGGATATATCTGAGACAGATGATATGAGAAAAAGCAGTGACGTGCATACATTGCAATTTGACAATGTACATGTTTTGCTTTCATATTCTTTCTATGTTTTTTGCTTAATATTTTCTTCCAGCAGTCACTGTTGCTTCACAGGACTTTACAAATTACACCCGTGCAATAGCACAGGCTTCCAGCTAGTCTCTAATAAGCAGATCTGCATGAATGGGTGGCACAAACCCAACCCCTGTTGCAGGGCAATAACATAAAAATGGCCACAACTGCTCCAATTCCATCAAGAAAGTTTTAAAATAATAAAACCTGGCCCCTATATAGTACTATGTATTCAAGTGCCTGAAAGCACTTTGCAAACACAAGTGAAGTTAAGCCTCACAGCCACTCTCTGAGGTAGGAAATTAACTGTTGTTTCACAAATGGGGAAACTGAGACACAAGGCATTATTGAATACAGAACCAGAACTGGAAATAAAACCCCTGTTTCCCGGTGTCTGGTTCTGTGCTCTGACCACTAGACCTTTCCCCTTCCCCTTACAGATGTATCTGAGTAGGGAGGAGAGTGCTCAGCAGTGGAGAACATGCATCCCTAGTGGAGGATAAGGGAAATCAGAGCTCTTCTGGGACCCTATCCTTGTATCAGGAGAAAGGTAAATAGAACTGTCCCCATTTACTGGAGACACTTGAAATAGAGAGGAATATGAGAGAGATAATGGGGTTTCCCACTATGTCTTCTTGGCTCTCCCTCGGTGGTGGGAAAGTGGAACCATCCTTTGTAGCAGACAGGAATCCTTTGGAGCAACTTGGAAACACGCAAAATTTTCTGGGATGTGGGTTCACGTGAGGGATATTGGATGTGGGAGAAAAGAGACTGAGTGGCTCAGCTGTAGGGTCTACAGTGTTAGTGGTTCACCAGTTTGAATTCTTACCTGAGCACAATACGCCGACATCATTTGCGTGGGAGCATGTGTGGTTGGGACGGGACATCCTGGGACATTTCTGAAGGAGAGACTCATTCCCCACACACTGAAACTCTTCCTTCCAGATCAGATCATGTCCTTCTCCGAAGTGAGCTGTTCCCAAGGTGGCTACAGCCTGTCCACACCCTAATTCATTGCAGATAACAGAAGCGGTGTTGAAATCCAAGTGTGAATCACAGACTGTCTCCCACATTTTTCCATGTTTGACTTCAACACGTCCTGAGCAGGCAGTGTCCCCTCCAATCAGATGGACCTCGATGAGACCTAGAGAGTCAATGCATCCATCAATCAGTGTTGGTTATTTTGACATCCCATAACCTTCCCCAGGCCTTCCTGGGGATGAAATGAAGGGAACCTTCTTCTCTCAACAGCAAAGACATTGTTAAATAAGCAGAGCCCTTTACCCCATATGCCAGTGCCTGTTGTTACCAGTCAGCTCTGTGTTCTTGGGGAACCAGGGCGCAGTACCCAGCCTGTCTGACTCATGAAAGACCTTCCCCCGCAGCCTCTGCTTGAACCAAAACCGATCAGAAGAACGACTTACAAAAAGCAATGAAAAGGCAAGTGGGAGACACACCTAAACGCCTGGGACAAGGGTGACAGGATTAAGGAAACTCCCCTAGCCTCATTTGCATGGCAGATGGGACAGGGAGGCATCTCTATTAGCATACAGAATGGAGACCAGAGATTCCAACGCAAGAGCCACATGGAACTCTGGGACCTGAAAAGCAGGGAAGCACTGCATGATGGGGGATCTCTGCTCCAGATGTTAACGAACCCACGCCTGCACACACCCAGCTCCGTAGTTATCAGACCAATTCTAATAATAAATCTGTTCCTGGTATCCAAAATACTGAAGCTCCCTAATTGCATTGTGAGCTCCCTCCAAAGAACACCACCCACAGCCAGGAAAGAGCAGTTCCTACTGCCGAGCCTGAACACAACAACTTTAACAATATTCCCTTGAGCCATCAGTTTACCCAGAAACACAAGTGACACAACTAGTACATTGATAGAATTACAGAACCTTCCCCCCCATCAAAGAGTAGCCCTAATAAATGAATGTACCCCAAAGTAATGGGCAAATCTGGTAACAACACTGTGCTCCAGTGATGAGAGAGAGTTTGAATAAAAGGGCAATGTGTGACACTGCTGGGGGGTGGGAGTAGGCAACAAAGTAATTCTCAGTAGTGAACAGATAGACACAAAGCAGAATGTGCAGGTGGGACTGATGAGCGTTTACATGGTCTAAGTACATCCTCAGCTGGAATATTTTATTTCTGTCCCTTCATTACAGGAAGGCTATTGAAAAACTGGCAAAAGTTCAAAGAAAGGAAACTATTCAATGATGAAGCCTGGAAGCTTGAAAGAGGCTCAATCTGTGAGACTGGGGAATAAAGGAGAATTAAGGGGCAAGGAATAGCAAGTGTCTCCACAGAGCTGAGAACAAGGAGAGGAGGAGCTTCATAATTCATATAATCTGAAAATACTAAAATAATGGCTGAGAGTTCAGAAGGGAAAAGCAAAGGGCAGAGAGGAGGAATAATTCCCCAGCAGTGGAAGGAGTAGAGCGGGATAGACACAAAGGGGAAGTGACCGAGTCACTGTGATTGAAGATAGTGTAGAACAGACTAGATACAGTACTAGTGGGAAGGAATCAGGGGAATGTTCTGCATGATGCCAGAGAACAGAGCTGCTCCAACTGCTTGGAATTAGGATCTCGTGTGTCGGCCTCATGCCAACAAAGCCTGACACATGGAAGGCCGGTTCCAGTGTGAAGCCCTTCTCAATTACCCTTATGGCTTGTCTATAGGGGATGTTACCTCATATTAACTGTAATTAGCTCGCCTTAAATACCTTGTGTCCACATGAACCCTGTTCTCATAGCAATTTATTTGGCATTTTAGGTTGCCGTAACTAATCCTCATTGGAGAAGGAGTAGCTCCACTTCACATTCTGTTTGTTCATTGTAAGATTCCTGTGAAATAATTCCTAATGCTAATGCTGCTGACTGTCCTACAGCTAGTGTCCCACACTGCATCGCTTCATACCTGCATCAACCTGCTTTGTGCCTGTTTGCACTCCACAGCTCTGGGGTCATCTTGACCAGATGTACCCTCTCTGGTTAAATGCTAGCAGGCAGTTAGGAGCGCCTCTTTTCAGTACCAGGTGAGTTCACATTCCCATAACAACCAAGGCCCCCCCGCTTCCACATAGACCTCTGTAGAGGCCCAGGACTTGATTGGCCTGTCTGGAGACAAGCATGTCCAGTTCCCTGTGGATAAGAGTCACCAGAATGCAGACGTCTACAGGGCACTGTCAGAGAAAATGAAAGTGAGGTGGCTCTGAATCTGGTACCGAGTCAGCGAACGAGCTCCAGCAGGTTAGTAACTGAACGTGCATCTCTGCAAGCTGTCCTGAGAAAAGCTGAATGAATAACTGAAATTTCTCCCCGTCCCTCCCAAAATTTGTTCCTTTTTTAATGTCTTTTCAAAATCATATTTCAAATCTTTCATTAGATCAGAAAGAATGTTTTTATGTTTCGTTTCTGCAAGAAAAAACAAAAACATTCAGTTTTGACTCTCAATGAATCAGTTCTTTTTTCAGATTTTTTGGTTTGGCCACTGAACTGAGAAAATCAAACTATTCACTCAGCTGTAGTCTGTAAAACCTGCAGAAGGGCACAAGCAGTCACTAACCTGCTCCTGCCACTCCTCCACCCACCCTAGAAAAGAAAAGAGTCATCCATCCACCCCCCAATTGCTCCAAACCATACACAGTTTAAAAATCTCGCCGACACAAAGCCTGCCCCCTCCTCCCCACACACGCATGTGCACCACTCAAATAAAGTACAGAAGGTCTGTAGAGTGGGAAATAAATGGGGGAATATCTTACTATCACAAGGGAAAACATGGAGTTGAAAGAGAAGATGGGAATGTCATTCCGACATTATGGGAACAGGAACTTTTTATCATTGTTGGCATGGAGACTATGAGGAATGGGACCATAAAGGACTGCTTTTTCTTATTTCCCTGTGCACGTGTAACTGTGTGAAGAGGAGAGTTGTAGTGTGCAGAGAGGCTGTCAGATCTCAGGAAAAAATAAGAAAAAGCTATACATGATTTGTTCCATGGAGCATACAGTTAATCCCAATAGACGGCTCTGAAAACAGCTGGAAAGGCTTCCTGGAGCATGAACAAAAGGTCAGAATGGAGCGCACAGCCCTTGGGAGGTACACGATGCAGACAATGCAGAGGCAAACAACTGTGATAAAGCACCTTTTGCTGCAAAAGCCAAGCACTGTGTCCCAATGCTCCAATGTCCTGAAAACTATGGAGAACGCACCATATTGAGAGCACAATTCCAAACAACCTTAGCACAGATCCTACCAACTCCATTCAGTCCCACAGGAGATGGAGAAGGAGAACGCTTTCTGATGCATCACCGTCAGGGGTGAATACTCCTTGGTGGGGCTCTCCCTCAATACCCAAGTTTTTCAGTTTGCACAACGTTCTTTGGACTGGTCTACTCCTAAAACTTAGGTCACCCTAGCTCCATGGGTCATGGCTGTGAAAAATTCACACCTCTAAAAGACACAGTTCCTTTTTTTGATAAACTAAAAAAATTCATTTCCATAGAATGATCAAAGTGTAGGACTTGAATGGACCTTGATAGGTCATCTAATCCAGTCGCCTGCACCAAGGCAGGACTAAACCTATGTCTTCATTGGCATTTTTGTCAGTGAAACTTCTGTCAGACAGAGGTGTAAAAAAAAACTACCCCCCTGACTGACAAAAGTTTCACTGACAAAAGTGCCGGTATGGACAGAGCTGTGCCGGCAGGAGATGCTCTCCCACTGACATAGCTACTGGTGCTTGTTAGGGCTCATTTAATTATGCTGGCAGGAGAGACCTCTCCCATCGGCATAGAGTGGCTACATGGGATGCCTTACAGCTGTGCCACTGTAAGGTCTGCAGTGAAAACATAGCCTAAGTATTATCTAGACCACCCCTGACAGATGTTTGTCTGACCCTTTCTTAAAAATGTCCAATGACAGAGATTCCACAACCTCCCTAAGTAATTTGTTCCACTGCTTAACAAGTCTTACGGTTAGGAAGTTTTCCCCAATGTCTAATCTAAATCTCTCTTGCTTCAATTTAATCCTTTTACTTCTAGCCCCATCCTCAGTTGTTAAGGAGAAAAATTTAGTGTCCTCCTATTTATAGCAGCCTTTTATGTACTTGAAGAATGTTAGGATGTCCCCCCATCGACCTTCTCTTCTCCAGACTAAACCAGCCCATTTTTTCCATCTTTCCTCGTAGTTGATGTTTTCCAGGCCTTTAATCATTTTTGTTGCTCTCCTCTGTTAGCTACCATTTTGTCTGAAAAACTCAGAGCTCAGCCCGTAAATGGCATAATACCTCCCATCCCATGCTATTAATTCAGAATGTAATCAAACCAAAACTCCTTTACTTGCTCACAATGTTCATTAACCACAAATTCCTGTGGCATCCTAGCAGAAGCACAAGACATCCTCACTCTCTTCCCTTAACCACTTGGACCATTTTGCAAGGGGCCCTGTCTGGCTGCCCATAATTTTGAGAAGTTTTATCCAGTTCCTGCCCCCATCCATCCTCCAGGATTTCAACCTGGGTCTCACAGATGTTGTGCAACGTCCAATAGGCACTTATCACACCAGGCACATTAGTAGTAGTATCAAAGCATCTGGGAGCCCTACTCATGGTCTAGGGCTCCGTTGTACTAGGCGCTGTACAAACACAGAAGAGAAAGACAGTCTCCGCCCCAAAGAACTTAAAATCTAAGTAGAAGGCAAGAAACAACAGAGGGATACAAACAGACGGACAGGGGAGTACATGGTCAGCATGACAGATTGTGCTCTCAGCACACCAACAGCCTAACCATTGTCTAGTTTTCACCTGGGTCAATTTTTAACTGTTGTCTTGTGTTTGTCTAGTGATGGATGGCAAAGATGGTTTCTGTTCTTGCATATATCTTCCAAAGTTCAATGATCTTGTTTCCAGAGGCAGGATGACCTTAAGCTGTTTTTTCTTTCCTGTGGACTTCCCATTCCCCTGCTGATTTCTATGCAAATAGAGCTTCCCTTGTTTTGGGGGACCCTTTGCTTAATTTCACTGAGGACAGGTAGATAGTTGCCTTCCGTCCTGCCTGTGAGAAACCCTTTGTTTGGACACACACTTTAAACCCCAATATCACTGAGAATCCATAATTCTTCATATAGTTGTAATACAGAGATTTCATGATGATATTATGTATGTCATAGGCTTTCATTGAACATCTCACTCAGTGATATTGTATATAATATTGTATACGATCAGTTGATTCAATTGCTTATTGCTTGAGGTTCAGCTCCCCTGTCTTTATAGCCCAGTAAACCTTTGCAATGTACTCTTTGAGAAGTAAAACTCAGACCAAGCTTCTCTCGCCTGCTGCATTTGATGTCATGATGTCTCCTCCCCAACTTGGAGCTTCATAGTTTTGCCTAATATGTAAATAGACCTTTTTCATCTCTACCTGATGACCGGGCTGGTCAGAGAAGCAAACACATTCCTTTGGCAGACCTGTTTGCCAACTCCCCCTGACATGCCTGGTTTAAACACACTTTAGTCATTATTCCAGCCTGTACTCATAACTCCTTGTATACACTTCATACATACGATATGTAAGAATATCAATATCAGTGACATATTAGTTTTCCAATATTATACATGCCACCTATCAGACACAGATTATGACATCAGTGAATTGGGGACACTGAACTGGCCCGGACATCTCAAACTCTTTACCTGATACCAGTGAGCCCCTTGCCCCCTGGCATTGAGACGCTGTGAGTGTCACACCCACCAACTCTGTCCACCTCCACACCCATACTAACCCCTGCTTCCAGCCCTCTCATGTCACCAGTCCTAGCTACAGCCAGGCCAGTAATTGCTGTTTTGGTTCAGACAGCAAACCGAAAAATCAGAAATAATATTTGATTCAGCCCTGAAACTGTTTGGAACTTGTCGCAAATCAGAAGATTCCATTGTAGGTCATACAGAAACTGTGTGTGCTCCCCCTTATAACCTTTAGACAGTGATTAGGGCACTTGTCTGGGGGACACTGGTTTGAATCCCTACTCAGGAGCAGGGGCTTGAATTCAGGTACTCTGTCCCTGACCCACAGGTGAGTGTGCTACTCACCAGGCCGTGAACTATTCCAGGCTGGAATGCTCTCAATGGCTCCTGTTGAAGCTGTTCCACTTTAAATGTTCCACCTCTGAAATTTAGGAAATGATTAGTGAAGGTACAGGTCACAGGTGGGTGTGTGCAGGGGGAGGCAGTTTGGAGGGGGTTGGACTGGACTGGCCTGGGGCATGGCTGGGGAAGGAGTCCCAGGTCGGTCAGGGGAATGGGGGCCCCAGCTCAATGTGTGGCTCAGGCTACATAACCAAGGTAGGGTGCAGCCCTCCAGTGATCTGCTGCTGTGATATGTTTATGCAGCAACATAGGGCAGGAGACAGCAAGGAACAACTTCTTCCATGTTAATGGCTTCTAGAGTGCCAACTAATGGCTTACTGGGATAGGAAGGGGAGGGGGAGCTGGAAACGTTGAAGAGGGCTAAATTTTACAGAGACTGGTGGGGCAGGGGGTGGAGAAGGAGAGAAAAATGGCAGTCTCCTCTCACACACTTAAAGTTACTGTAACAACCATGTGAAAAAAGACTTTAATGGTTTTGGGACAGACAGATGGAATTTTTCTTACTGACCTTCTTAGCAAATACCCGTTGCAAACATTTCAAAGCACAAGCAGTATTCCCATTCCATTGTGACAAAAGGTACAAAGGCGGGTAGGACCACTAAGGAATCACCAAGCAACCATGTGGCCTAGTATAGAGACCCCTGGACTGCGACTATTCCTAGCTCTGCCTCTGGACTTCTAAGTGTCCTTGAGCAAATCACTTCACCACCCTGTGCCTCAGTTTCCCATCTGTATAATGGGGATAGTGAGGTAAAGCTGTTTGTGATCTAGTGATGAAAAGCGCTATATAAAATTTAGGTCTTTTTGTCATTACCTAGCTACAGTTTGTGTCAACTGCAAACCTAGGTGAGTACTACAACTGTATAAATGATCACCAACTCTGACAACAAACACTTCTCTTTCTTTTAAAAAAAGCCTAAGAAATTCACTGACGGAAACCTTCATTAGTGCAGGGGTAAGGTTGCCCGGAGGTATCTTGTGCTCTTCCAGAATGCTGAGTTCAGTAAACTCAAACCCCTGAAAACATAATGTTAAGGTGCACACCCATGCAACATTAACTCTCCCCTCTTTGAGCTGTGATCCAGTATAGTCATAGGACAAACATGCACACTTTGCCTTTGAAAACATCACTCAGGGAATAGGGCACATGACAAGAGTATCACTGAAGCAAATGCATATTCTTTGTTAAGATACAACTTGTTTTCAGGTGAACTGTACTGAACAGCCTATACTCACAACCCTACATCTGTCCAACACTCAAATACTCAGTGTACCCCCAGAAAGAACCACAAACCTGTTAAATTTGACAATCCTTTTTCACCCTTGTCACCCAATCATGCTTCTCCCCCAGCTCCAAAGAATGCACTGCCACACCCAGTCTTTTGGGAGAATGTTTATTTTCTTAACAGAAGTTAGAACATAAGAATGGCCATACTGGGTCAGACCAAAGGTCCATCAAGCCCAGTATCTTGTCCTCTGACAGTGGCCAATGGCAGGTGCCCCAAAGGGAATGAACAGACAGGTTATCATCAAGGGATCCATCCCTGTCACCCAATCCCAGCTTTTGGTAAACAGAAGCTAGGGACACCATACCTGCCCATCCCGGCTAATAGCCATTGATGGACCTATCTTCCATGAATATATCTAGCTCCCTTTTGAACCCCGTTATAGTATTGGCCTTCGCAACACACTCTGGAAAGGAGTTCCAGAGGTTGACAGTGCATTGCGTGAAAAAATACTTTCTTGTGTTTGTTTTAAACCTGCTACCAATTAATTTCATTTGGTGGCCCCTTGTTCTTGTATTATGAGAAGGGGTAAATAACACTTCCTTATTTACCTTCTCTATACCACTCATGATTTTATAGACCTCTATCATATCCCCCCTTAGTAGCCTCTTTTCCAAGCTGAAAAGTCCCAGTCTTATTAATCTCTCCCCATACGGAAGCCGTTCTGTACCCCTAATCATTTTTGTTGCCCTTTTCTGAACCTTTTCCAATTCCAATATATCTTTTTTGAGATGGGAAGACCACATCTGCAGGCAGTATTCAAGGTGTGGGCATATCATAGATTTATATAGAGGCAATATGATATTTTCTGTCTTATTATCTATCCCTTTCTTGATGATTCCTAACATTCTGTTCATTTTTTTGACTGCCGCTGCACATTGAGTGGGTGTTTTCAGAGAACTATCCACAATGACTCCAAGATCTCTTTCTTGCATAGTAACAGCTAATTTAGACCCCATTACGACATGTGTAAAGTTAGGATTATGTTTTCCAATGTGCATTACTTTGCATTTTTCAACATTAAATTTCATCTGCCATTTTGTTGCCCAGTCACACAGTTTTGTGAGATCCTTCTATAGCTCTTCACAGTCTGCGTGGGACTTAACTATCTTGAGTAGTTTTGTATCATTTGCAAATTTTGCCACCTCACTGTTTACCCCTTTTTCCAGATCGTTTATGAATATGTTAAATAGGACTGGGCCCAGTACAGATCCCTGAGGGACACCATTTACCTCTCTCCATTCTGAAAACTGACCATTTATTCCTACCCTTTGTTTCATATCTTTTAACCAGTTACCAATCCATGAGAGAACCTTCCCTCTTATCCCATGACTGCTTATTTTGCTTAAGAACCTTTGGTGAGGGACCTTGGCAAAGGCTTTCTGAAAATCTAAATACACTATATCCACTGGATCTTCTTTGTCCGCATGCTTGTTGACCCCCTCAAAGAATTCTAGTAGATTGGTGAGGCATGATTTCCCTTTACAAAAACCATGTTGACTATTTCCCAACAAATTATGTTCATCTATGTGTCTGACAATTTTGTCCTTTACGAAAGTTTCAACCAATTTCCCTGGTACTGAAGTGAGGCTTACTGGCCTGTAGTTGCCAGGGTCATCTCCGGAGCCCGTTTTTAAAAATTGGCATCTTATCCAGTCATTTAGTACAGAAGCTGATTTAAATGATAGGTAACAGATGGACAGTTAGTAGTCCTGCAATTTCACATTTGAGTTCCTTCAGAACTCTTGGGTGCATACCATCAGGTCCTGGAGACTTATTACTGTTTAGTTTATCAATTTGTTCCAAAACCTCCTCTAATGGCACCTCAATTTGGGACAGTTCCTCAGATCTGTCACCCAAAAAGAATGGCTCAGGTTTGGGAATCTCCCTCACATCTTCAACAGTGAAGACCGATGCAAAGAATTAATTTCGTTTCTCCGCAAAGGCCTTATCGTCTTTGAGTGCTCTTTGAGCATCTCGATCGTCCAGTTAGCAAACCAACAGGAATTTTTTTCTTTTTCCTTCCTTGGTCTCAGGGCCACTCCATCCAGGGGTCTCTGGCACTGCTGCTCCTGGCAGCTTCCCAGTTTCAGTCACCTCTGCTCCCTTCTCGGACCCTAGCTGCTTCCACAAGCCCCTGGCCCCTTGTTGGCGGGATACACCACAGGAGCTAACTCCACTCTGGTGTGTCTTCCCCTCCCCAGGCTGCAGCCTGTCTCAGTCTATCTTCCCTAACTGCCCACGAGCAGCCCTATACAGGCCCAGGTATAGCTCAGCCCTCTTCAATTGGCTGGATTGGACTCACCTACTCTGGTCCAGGGTAGCTGGCTTAGCCTATCCACAGGGACCAGCTACCCTGTGAAAATCCTCTTACAACCCATTCACCCTTATGTAGGACCCCCTGTCCACTCAATTACCTCCTTTGGCACCAATCTCCTTATAGGTTTTGATGGATAGGCCTGGGCTCTTTTGAATCTCACCTCCAGCTCAGCAGGGTTCAACTTCCATATTCTTCCCATATGAATTTATTTGGCAGTGCCTCCACTCTCTTCACTCCTTCCTAGTAGGGTCATATGGAAGCTGGAAGGAAAATTCTAACCAGAGGGTAAACCACACTTACTTGCCAGACAGTTGGAGACTCCCAAGAAATAACACAAACACATACAACATATTCAACACAGTAATTACATTTCACAGGAAGTAAATATAGCACAACATGGTAAAACACTGCTCTCAGGGTCACTGGTGCCCATGCTGATAGTACCCATTAGTTTCCCATGAATCTAAACTCCACAGTCACTGCACAGGGGCTGATGATCGCTGCTCTCAGGCATCCTCTTCATGCAGGAGTCAGGCTGCTTCTGCTCCTGGGATTTCCCCTCATCACAAAGGGGTGCAGGGCTCAAGGTGCACATTGCAATAACATTACTAAAAATCCTAACTTTAGTCTCCTTCCCTAGTGCTCAGACACACTCATAGCAGGCAGGCAGCTTTGACTCGCAGTCAGAGCAAAGTTTGTCATGTGGTGGTGGATTTTACCTTGGTAGCTGAAGCACTAATTCAGCCTGGCTGGGTGGGGAGTATTCCCAATAAAACTCTTTAACCGGGGAGTCACCTTGAAAAGGAAAAGGCCCAGGCTGAGGGATGTTGCTGCCCAGGGGCCAGTTCTAAGGGGGACCCTGCATGCAGGCCTGGGACTCACCACACAGCCAGTCCTGACCTTTCCATAGCTGGCTCCAGACTGCTCGAAATTGGCTTCTTGTCTCTCCAGTGCTGGGCATCTCATATCCTATTGGTCAGACTTGCTCGTGTTCCCAGGCTTTCTCTTGTCAGTCACTTGACTCTGCCCCGCTCCTTTCTCTCAGACATGGCCCCTCCTCTGAGCAGCGGGCTGGTGGCCACCCAGACACAACTGCTATCCTCGCCTGACCTGACACGGCACCTATCACTGACACGGCACCCATCTCTCTGCTCTCTCTCTTGGTAGCCTCACACACTCTGGGTCTGCCCCCTGACTCCCAGATACAGTGCCTCTCCCTGAGGTAGTAGCTTACAGAGCCCCAGGAACCTAGGAAAACCCATCATTAAACACACAGACTGCCTTCATCTCCCACCGGGTGCATTAATGAGGATTTTTGTTAGTGAATTTTAACTTAATTCCACAGTCACTGATATGCAAAGTTGTCTGTCCACAGGCAGTAAGGAGAGTCTGGCCTTCATCACAATGAATGAACAACGGCCTCCCGTCTCTGAGAGCACCAGTGATAATAAATAGTGTGAGAAATGTTCAACTCTAGCAGTGACTGCAGGGCTATGTGCACACAGAGGTCTCTGTCCTCCATAGTGCTTTGTGTAGGCAGCTGCACCAGTGTAACAGTGGTGCAAAGTGGGCCTTACACATCACCGCTAGTCAACTGCACCCACTCGCCACCTCTAAGCTGATTGTTGCCCGTGAAAAGTAGATGTAGTTGAAGCAAGACCAGCTGGCTCTGTGAGACGAGAGGCACTCTCCAGAAGGGAGCTGTTAGCAAAATCCATACTGTGCTTATTTCCAGATGAGAGCCTGGATGTAAGTGGATGGTGTAAACTGGAGAAGCCACAAGGCTGCTCAAAAGAGAAGTGCAAAGCTGGTGGACAGAGATCCTATTCAATAGCAATATCTAACAATGCCATGCTGTGTGTTGGCCTCTCTGCTCGCCTCCTTTACTCCTGGTCTGTACAGGGTTCCTGCCTGGTGTGTAGATGAAGGGAAATGTGATGCATGTCCCTTGGTGCAATACAGGTAATTGACCAGATAGGTTTTGTGTGGGTGCAGGGTGTGAAAGCCAGGGAGGGGCCATGCAGACATCAGAGGTGGGAGAGAGGGAAAGTGGCAAAGCAGCTGAGCTGATTACTGACTGGTAAAACGGGGCCTTTCAACATCCAGCCAGTGCTTGTCAGGTGTGGGGAGGGTCATTGTGCAGACTAGTACATGTGAGCATTGCCCTAGCACAGACTCAGGGCAACTTTACAGCAGCTGTGTCTGGGGAGCAGAGCTCTCAGTCTACCAAGAGCCAAATGTGGTGCCAATGTGTGATAAAAACCCAAAATGAAGGACAAACACTGAACATTCATGCAGGGAACTTAAAATGCCAAGGAATCTTTTCCTTCAGTCTAAATGTCTCTTTCTGTAACCTCAGAGCAATGATTCTTTATTTCTGAGGTAAATTATTGTCAATAGTAACTGTGAGGGGACACTCAGTTCATTGGTTGCTTTGGTACCAAGATGAGTTACAGGAGGTACACTGGAGCAGGATGGATGGAGTTAGGGTTTCTCAGACAAGTCGGTTTCCATTTCATGTTTATTCAGTATCTACCTTGTAAATGCTGGTGCCTAATTCTCTGATAGCTGGTCGAGTTCCTTTGTACCCTCTGGATCCTCCCCAAATCCTCCAAGCAGCACCAATAGGCCCAGAAGTTCAGGGTTTACAAGCCCAGAGCTGCGGCTGCAGAGACAAGAACAGGCCCAGCAGGGAATGGGGGTGTGGCTGCCAGGCTCCCACTTTTGGCTCCTCCCATTATGCAAAGGAGCTCCTCTCTGCACTTGTGCATTTCTGGTATAGAAACAGTGGAAATAAGGGTGGTGCAGCTCAGGCAGGTACACCTCAGCTGAGACACTGCAGCTGCAGAGCTCACTGCACACAGGAAAACCAGAATGAAGCCCAGAGAGAGACCCTTCACCTCAGCCCCAGTAGATCCATGCACCTGTGCTGAGCCTGGCACAGAGACTGAGAGGGGAGCCAATGCATCTCCATGTGCTGAGGGTTACTCCACTTTAGGCCCTGTTGAGGAGGCCCCCACTGTGCCCGGCGTATTTCTGAAGGAAGGTTGGGGGGGCTTATGGTGACTGTGGCCCTGTGTTCTGACACAGGGCCAAGAGGACACAGGGGAGGGGTGACCTCCCCCACAGTTTCTGGGGATCCTGTCACCGAGGATGTGTGGTGTTTAGATGCTGCTTGTAATTATTAGAACTGGGAGCACTGGCTGTTGGGAGTCTGAAAGGACAGGAAACAGGAAGGAGAGGGGGAGTTGAGGAGGCGGAGTGAGAGCTACCGAGGGTGCAGCAGCAGCTTGGTAAAGAGGTTTCCACTTTAAAAATAAAGTCCTGTTGAAGTTTTTAGTACCTTGCCTGGTTGCTACAACAGGATGGTAAGTGAGTGGCAGGGTGTGAGGGGGAGACATACAAAGCACTGACCCCAGTGATCATACGTGACCTCACCATTAGCAGTGATCAGGGACTAGCAGAGAGATGCAAACTGAGCTAATCAGAACAAAGAGGTGTTGTCGCTGTTCAGCCAGCTGCAGCGACCAATGTCCTACACTGAGGGCAAGTCTACAGTACAAAATGTAGTTGACCTAAGTTATGTGAATGTATAGCTGCCACAGTAATTAAATCACTTTTGCGTGTCCACACTACACTCCTTGTGTTGGTGGTGCGCATCCTAACCAGGGGCGCCCCTATCCCTGCCCCTTCTGCCTGAGGCCCCACCCCCCCTCCACCCTTTCCGCCCCCCATCCCCTGCCAGAACCTTGAACCCCCGACCATGGCCACTTCCCCCCCCCCCCCCGCTGCAGTGCCGGGCCACCCTGACCAGCCCACCCAAGCGTCCCCAGCACCAGAGCACTGGGGGCCCCAACTGCCCCAAGTCCCGGGGCCCCAGGCTGGCACATGCTAGCCCCAGCCCGCTTGGGGAAGAGGAGCAGCCTGCCTGGACTGAGACCAGGGGGAAGCAGCAGGAAGCCGGAGGGGGTTTGCAGTGGAGCATGGGTGGGGCCATGCTGGCTGTTTTGGGAGACAGCCTCCCCTGGCCTACCATACCCACTGCCCATGCTTGCATCGATTTAACTGTCAGTGTGGAGCATTTTGGGACGACTTCAGAAAGGCAGCAACGGTCAATGTAAGCAATGCAGCATCTACACTGACACTGTGTTGACCGAACTACATCGACCTAAGTGCTACACTTCTCATGGAGGTGGAGTTATTATGTCGGTGTAGTGGGCAAGTTACATTGGCAGGAGCCAGGTGGGCTGCAGAACAAAGAGCTACGCACCATGTGGGAGTTTTCTGCCTGACCCTGCAGGGGGATTCGGGGAAGGAGGGCAGCCATGTGGAGAAGCATAGCCAGTTTTTGCCCCCTGCACCTACCCCCAGCTGTTTTGGCCCCTCCCCCTTTCCACTGTCAAGCTCAGGGCTCCTCTCCTGCTGCCTCAGGGAACTCTAGGGAAATCTCCACAGCAGTCGTACCCCCCGGCTCCCGTCCCAGCTCCAGCAGCCACAGGCAGGGTCACATCTGCTGCTGCTGCCCTTGGGAGACACTGGGCTTCTATACATAGGCACCTACCAGCACAGACCTGCTAATGGAGCTGCCCCCTGCCCCACCCTTACTCCATGATAGCTGTCTGACCTGCCAGAGGATGAAACAGCCTGCTCATCCCCAGTCTACCCAGGACAGCTCAGGGAGAGACTGGGCAGCTCCACACAGACCTCAGTGCAGGGCACCCTCCAGCTCTGAGTCACCAGGAATGTCACACATGGATTCTGTCCCTTCTCCCTCATGGGCAGTTTCCTACAGGGGCATGTTGGTGGAGTTCTTACCTGAGCAGATCACTCCGGTATCAGCAATATGAGAGTAATTGACTGCACCCCATCCTATATGTCTGCAGTCCCAGAGAGCTGACTCGTCACCATCACAATCAGGTACAATCAGCCAAGTTGGTCCAGATCCTTCTCCAAAATGAGCCCAGCCAGGGGCACTGACAGCAGATCCACATCCCAGCTGCTTACACACCACCTCAGCATCTTCCATGTCCCAGGCATTATCACACACTGTCCCCCACAGACCGTGGTGTTTAACCTCTACTCTCCCGGCACAGGGGCTGCTTCCATTCACCAGTCTCAGCTCATCAGCACCTTCAAAGAGACACAGAGCAGGGTTGCAGACAGCGCAGAGCCCATCCCCTCTGGCTTGGACAGTATCACACAAGGGCCCTGGGTTTTACTCCCTGATCCCCCAGTCAGGCTTGTCACTGGGGAGGCAGCATTAGGTATCTCCTCCCCTCCGAGCTCTCTGGGCTGGTGGATCGTGAGCACCTTCACTGCTGTGTGATTCACCACCCTCCCTCACCACCCCATCTCCTTCCTTCGACCCTCCTCCCCCATCACTCACTTGTTTCCCCACCAAAACATGTTTCCCCACCCCACCTCTCCCTGGCACCAGCTCCTCCAACCATCTCCAACAACCTCTCCTGCCTGGAAAGGAGTGTGGTGTATTGAAAACTGTTAAAATGACAACCTGCCGCCACTTTAAGAGTAAGAGGCTTCCTGGTCCTGTTTGCAGGCTCAGGACCGAGAGCTTTGTAAGGAATTGGCAATCTGGGCCTTCAGCAGACAGACTGCAGAGAGCCCACCTAAACCTAGGTGGGGTAAGTTGTGCCTCTCTGACTTGTGAAGCAGTCTACTTTGTCTCTCTCTGTTTTGGGGTTCTTGTGTGTGAGGGTTCTGCATTCTAAGTAATAGAGTCACATTATGTTGCAATCTTCCAGAAATAGTATTTCATATGTTTATCTAACTTCTCTGTGTTTCTGCTGTGAACATAACATGGAGAGCCAGACATATCCCACTATCCTGCTCCCCCTCCCCTCAGACTTGCTGCTGCTCGGCCCATTCAGTGCCATGCTTCCACATGCAGCCCCCTGCCACTCACTGCTACTTGCCTTCCTCCACGGTCCGAGTCACTGCTCCTCCCAGAACTGTCCTCCTACACCCGCTTCAAATCTTTCTCATAAGGAATTAGAGAAAATGTTTTTCCACATCTGCATTTACCTGCTGGTTACAAAGTGTAACTGCAGATTTGTGTTATGCATATTTTATCCTCCGTTTTTATAAAGCACATTTCTTCTCCAGTAACAGGGGCTGTAACTCCATCCTGGGGGTGAGGGGACATCAGAAGCCTCAGAGCAGAGAGCTTCCCCTAGCTGCAATTATAGCTGTATAGTGATGGGGAGCCGTGTGTGTGTGGTGGGGGGGCACTGTTCCATATAATCTCATGGTGAAAACAAACCCCTTCCCCAGAGCACAGTGACTATTATGGGAAGTCCAGGAGCTCTGGACCCACCTCCATGTCCCCTCTTGTTGAGGGGATTCATTCTGTGACACTGAGTCCAATTAAGAAACTTGATGTCTCTTCCGACCCTTCCCATCTCTGTGGGAACCCACATGTTGGGCTTGGGACTAAAGAGTTTACTTTGTTCATTTCAATTTATTTAAAGGTTTTTTCTGTCTGGTGAATTTTATCCCCACATTATCTCTCCACCCTCAATCACACAGGTAGGTATTGTTCCCTTTTTCACAAAAAGGGAACCTGAGGCAGTGAGAAATGAAGTGAGATGCCCCAGGGTCACACACTAAATCTGTGGCAGAGACAAGAACAGACCCTAATCGCCGGATTCCCAGTGCAGGGTTTTCACCATAGAACCATCTGTAATTTACACAGGGGGCAGAGACTGTGGACTCATGTATTCCATGGTGTCCTCGCCACAGCAGTGACTGGGGGTTAATTATTATTATTTCCTCTTAGTGCCGTTCCCAGAAGGGCATATCCACTGCAGCATATTTGTGCTCTGGTTTGAGAAGCCACCGTCATGTTACACCTGCCTCTTGATCTTTGTGGCCCTGAACCAGCAAAGGCTTTTAGTCACAGGGGACTAACTCATGTGCTTAATGTTAAGCTCGTATTTAAGTGTTTTGTTGGAAGGGAGCTTATAATGTACATTAGCTCCTATAGAGTGATGGGTTGATTTTAAGATGTCCCTGTTGTTTTTAAATCCCTTTGTGCTGTAGTCCCTGGCTGTATTTGAGTCCCCTCCCTCCTTGAGACTCTTTTTTATTTAAGTCCAGATTGTGGAACTCCCAGGAGTCGTCCCACTGACTACACTGGCCTCCCTGGGACTGATCCTGTCACAGAGGGCTCAGCAATGGCAGGAAGAAAGATGGGCAACAATTTCACAAAACCATTTCTGTTCTGCTGCAATTTATTTTGTTTTCCGAAAGTTTTGACAATCAAAGATGAAAATGTTAACCTGCTAGTTTGTCGGTTTCACCACTGTGAAACTTTTGGGTGGAACCAGAATCCAGCCTGTTTGGTAGGTGTCCATTTGTAGATTTGTAAACTGCCCCGTTATTGATGGAGGGTGGCAGGGAGTTCAGCACCTCTTCTAAGCTGCATTTAAATCCAGCTGATAAACATTCTCATGGACTGTTGGGTTATGAGCTTTTAACTGGACACAGGTGTGAGACGGACATTCCTGTTCCACATGGAGTCAAATTTAAAGACAAAAAAAGGAAGGCTGAAACTAGCCTCTATTATTACTCTGACCAGACTGTTGACCAGCGGAGTCCAGGGCCACCTTCTCTCCCTGCAGGGTATGAGTTCCACCCATTGTAGGTAATGGGAATCACTCCACCCTGCAGGGAGAATAGGGCCCCATGGTTTCACATGGCGCATGCCATGGAGATTTGGTTACCCAGGAATCCCAGTGGAATTCTCTGCGTTTTCACTCTCGTAAAGTTCAGTTTTATCATGAGATCAAACTCAGCATCTTCTGTGTAACTTTCTTGGGAAGTTCAGGTACAAACCCCCACTTCAGAAAATGTCCTTGCTCTGGAATCCTCAGCACCTACCCTCCGAGGCACAGAGACATTGCAGAGCTATCTGCGATCTCTACCTACCAGCTGTGGTATCGCAGTTTGTCTCTAGCTAAATATTTGAGGTTTCTAAAATCTGACTTTCATCTTCAGCTTCACCTGTTCACACTGCAGCTACAGAACAGCAGCGTCTCAGACTGCAGCAACTCACAGGAACAGGCTGCTACTGAACAGTTCAGTGTCCTGACAAGTGCATCATTCAAACCCTGCTGAAGTTGCCCAGCATGTTGGATGCACACAGGACAGTGGTGTTATTTTAAATGGTATGGAGTGTATATCTGGAATTATTCACAGGTTCCATACACAGGCACAGAGCTGGACGGAAGATGAGGCTGGAGGTCACAATACAGAAGCTCACTTTCCTTTTCTTGTGGTTCATTTGTTTAGCAGGAATTTCTAAGCACTGAAGCCATTAGTTCACTAAAACCAACTCTGGGCTCAGAGTGCTACAAGACTGGGGTATTTTATAAAGTACACACAGTCTGGGATTGGGTCAAATCTATTATTATTGCAAATATATAAACCTCCTCCCTCAGAATAACCAACAGGGAGATAATTACACATACACATTTACTTAAACCCAATTGCCTGCTTTCCCTTTGTTTCATTGATTTCTGGAATAAAACTCCATTTCTAGTGGATTCAAAACTCTCTTTCTAGTTCTTGTCTGCCCAACTCATCCAGTGAAATAAAGCAGGCACTTACCCATGGTGTCTTGAAGAAAGAGGAGAAACCAAAGCAGCTGAGTGGAGAGATGTCCCTTCATTGCTAGACGGACCTGCTGTCCCCTCCTGACACTGCACTGGCTGCACCTAAGCACCTGCCAGGGCTCCTCTGTGTCTGACAAGTGACAACAAAGCAGTGGAAGGGAAATATATAGATTCAGAGGCTGGCATCAGCTGCGAGAAGGAACCAATAGAAAAAATATTCACCTTTTTAGACATTATCAGAGGGTTTATCTAAATCTTTGTGCAGCTAAAACATCCAATACAATTCTAAAACTCTGGCTGTGACCATATATGAGTGACGAGTCCGCTTCTGATGTCATGTTCGCTTCAGTCTCGGATCATCATGTAACCACCCTCCTTGGCGTAGGGCAGAACAGTGTGAAAAATGATTCTGTCTTTTTAGGCAAATAAAAGTGAGCCTTGAATGCTGTTCCTCTGATAAATTAATTAAGAAAACAAATGTAGGGAAAAAGGAAACCTCTAAAATTGAACCCCTCAGAGCTGTGTGTGTCCAATTGTAGCCAGGCCACTAAAACCACAGAGCTGGGATGTTACCACTGGGGTCAGCTGTATCCAAAAGGAGAGGGGAACAACCCCTGCTATCTTTGTGGAACCCAGACTGCTCGGGGCTGAATGGCAGTGGTACATTAGTGGTAGGAGTGTGTCATGGAGCTTCCTTCTTCAGTGGTGACCATCAGTGGCAGCAGAGTCTCAGAGGGCTTCCTGTTCACCGTGTCAGAGCTTGTTCTTAACACTGACTGACTAGGTTCTGAGTGACCATCTCGCATACCGTAGTGTAGGTAGCAACCCACTCCAGGACTCTCTGCCCAGGCCAGTGCTAGGCCTGCCCTGTGTGGTAACTCCAGGCAGCACAGGCTGCGTTAGTCAGTCTGGGAGCAAGAGAGAATCGCAGGGTCCTGGCCATTTCCATCTGTCTGAATAGAGAATCTTCACAATAGTCCGTGCAGCTGAAACCCGTCTCTTCTCTACAGTGAAGAGCAGCACATTGGTCATAAGACACAAGCTTCCCAGGAGACAACAGCAAGTTAACCAGGAAAACAACATAGCTGAAGTCCAGTGGAAAGTGGGTGGGAGAGGTCAATCAAAGGTAAAATCCAGCCTGAAGGAGCCGTGTGTAGGTGTGTGTTAGAACAGGCCTAACAGAGGCATTTAGAATGGAATCTGAAATCAGCCCATCGCAGCACTTGTGGTACCAAAGAGAAAGGCGGCCTTGCCGGAAACAGCTCTAACACAGGCATCTCTGGCACTTTGCCACCCCTACCTCATGAAGGCCAAACTGCCACAGCGTGAGCTCCTTGGTCATGAACAGCAGGGTGTTTCCCCAGCTAGACGCCATCTTATTGAGCGGCGAGAACTCTGACTCAGCACAGGAAGTTCTCTCTCACCCATCCAGAGAGCGGCAAAGACCAGGAACCATGCGGCAGCTACCCCAGCTCTGCCTTAACTACAGTCCTTGTCAGTGGCTCACCATGCAAGGGCCAGTAGAGCACAGTGCAGCCCCTGACCCTGAATAACCAGAACACAGGTCGGAGAATTGAAGAACTGCCTGACAATGGAAGATGTGTGCTCGCACAGACACAGTTTGTTAGAAAGTTCAAGTCTGATATGCATGAGGCCCTGGCACTGACAGTGGCATTCACACGGATAGGACGTGTTGAAGAGCCACAGTTACTAGAAGTTAAGTGACTGTTCTTTCTTGTGTGTGAGGCTGTTGCATGTCCCTACCTCTGCTGTGTGAGGGCTCTGGCTTCATTAGAGTCTGTTGGGGTTTTAGACAAATACTGTCTCTCTGCATTCATTCAGATCCCCTGATGTCACAGTATTTATTGTTATTATTTTGGCTGTTCTTGTTGTTCACGGCAATGTCTGATCCTTTGTAGAATCCTCAGGATCCTTTACATCAAAGAGACACTCAGAACTAGGAGCTGGATATTGCAATTCTTACTTGGAACACGGAAATCTGTCCCCTTAGTGGGAGCTGTGGTCCAAGGTCAGCCAGTCCTGTTCCAGTATGGCCAGCCTCTGGAGATCAGAAATCATGAGTCAATCCCCGCGAAAGCACGAGCTTCATCCAAAAAATCATAAGATTTTAAAAAAAGACTATATTGTGTTATCTGTTTTTGACTGTTGAACTCCCTCTGCCCATCCCCAATGGGGCTTGGTGGGGAGGGTTCCAGGTGTGGGGGGCTCCCAATGCAGGGGAGGGTTTGAGAGGTGGGGGTTTGGGTGTGGGTGTGGGGAGCTCAGTGGAGGGTTCTGGGTGCAGGAAGGTCTGTGTGCGGGGGGGCTCCTGATGCAGGGGGTGAGGCTCGGGGGGTGGAGGTCTGGAGAGCTTAGTGGGGGGGGGTCTGGATGCGGGGCACTCCTGATGCAGGGAGGGGCTCGGTGTGTGTGTGGGGGGGGGGGTTCTGGGTGTGCAGTGGGGGGAGGGGTCACTATATAGGGAGCTGTTCCCCCGTCCGCCCAATCCCCCTCCCCTGCTGAGCTTCACCCCTCCACACTCAGAACCCCCACCTCACTGAGCCACCCCCTGAACTCTGTCTCTTTACTCTTTCCCCCTTGCACCCCGCCCAGCCAGGACTAACATCCCTGGGCAGCCGGGGCATCCCCAGGCCCCCCTCAGTGATTTACCTCTCCCCTGGCTGCCCGAACAGACGCGTCTGAGCTGCCTGGGAGGGCTGAGTGAGCACTGGTGCAGCTTCTCTTTGCTTCCGCACAGAAAACATTTTTGGCAGAAAGTAAAGAGAATCTGCAGGGGGGCATTTTTCTGCTGAGCTGCAGAGACGCAGAATTCCCCCAGGACTAACAGAAAGGAAGGAGGGACTGGAGCTGCCCTGAGCTGCCGGGCTCTTTAGCTCCACTCCCTGCTCCCTTCCCATAAGAATGGCTTCAGGTTACTTCAGGGAGGAATTCTCCTTGCAGCAGGTCTGATTGGTTCCTTTGCCGCAGGAGGAGGGCAAGTGGGGCAGGCAGCCAATCAGAGGGCCCAAATTTGCTAGCAGGCAGGAGCGTCTCACTCACCTTATTGCCAGATTGGGTCCTACCTCACAGAAATCCCGTCACTGGGAGCAGATCACCAGAGCTGGCGGTGCTGTGACGGCTGCTCCCAGGCCATCCCCTTCAGAACAGGTGTCCTGGGTCCTGCAGCTTCCCCATCAGGAGCAGAGGAATCGGGTGACCATGTCATTTGGCTGATCCCAGGAGCAAGGCAGAAACAGCCAGGCAGTGTCTGTTGCCCAGTCAGTGGAGATCAGGGTCTGGGAAAGACCTGGAGCAGGTTTGTGCTCAGAGCCTAGCATCTGGAATGTGGCCGGCAGAGCTCCCTGCCTGAGGAAAGCTGGGGCAGGAACCAAAGGCAGGACTGGCAGGTGAGACAGTGGCTGGGAGATGAGAAGACAGGATCTGAAACCTGGACATGAGGGGTAGCTATGGAACCCTAGGAAAGGGGCCACACGGGCTGGTGAAGTCCTGCCCCAAGTATAGCAGGACAGGGCTAAAGAGATTGGGTGGGGAAGCCCTGCTGTGAGGGTGAAGAAGGGAATATGTTTCTGTGCTGTAGCTGCCCCAAGACAGGGGAACTTAACTGCCCCCTACCAGGTGTGGGGACTTTATGGAACTATCAGAGAGTAAACTGAGGCAGGGTGACAGCATGGGCCTGTGCCAGACTGCACCTTAGGACATTGCTGATCTGGGGTCGAAGTGTGGGAGAAGTCCTGAAACCTTCTAAATCCCACTCCCAGAACACACAAAATATGTATAGGTTCCTGCTACTGGGCTCTCATAACTCTCATGAGTCTAGGGTATGCCTTAAGCCAGAAAGCGTACTGGGCTTTGTTCTATATTGACAATGTGTGTGTGCTTACATTGGGGGAGGGGGAGGGTTGATAATATTTTTGCCTCTGTCTCTATGTGGCTAGTTACCTTAATCATTTCCTGCTGTTTGAATTTCCCATTTACTCCTGTACAATGATGTATTTTTGTATTTGCCTTGGTTTGCTCCCCCAGATAGAGAAGAACCTTTTCCAAAGGCTTTGTCAGTCTCGGTTTATTTCACAGTCAGAAAAACACCAGAGAAGAGATCAGTATAATTTCCCCATGAAGAGAGACCACAGTGTGGGGTCCGTGCTGTGTTCCAGGCCTGGCCCATCCAGGAGGAAGGCAGGAAGACTCCTCACATTTAAAGGTGCAGACCACAGGAAATATAATTGTAACATTTCCTCAACATTCACTGCAGAGGAGGGTCGGGGAGGCTCAGGCAATGCAGCATCATCCCCCTCATTGTGACATCTCAGACATTCCTATGCTTGAGCGCCTCTTGTTTGGATCTCTGGTGCTCTGGGGACTGTAGCTGAGGCTGCAGGGGGTGGATCCTCTCCCTGTGTCACCATTGCCCCATAATACTTTGCGGATTTCACTGCATAAGAAACTCCCACCAGGCAAAAAGCTCAGTACAAGACCTGAGCTGGATATTCTGGGTCCATTTCTTCTTTGGTGGTTCTAAACTCCTGGCAAGAATCTGTGGGGTGGAGGAATCTGGAAGGGGAAGTCCCAAGGACATTGCAGCTGTCAGCAGGGAGTCAATCCCAGTTCTCTCTTAGCCAGATCTTGATGCCCAGACTCTCCCAGGCTCTGTTGAGCCATGTAAGCTCTTCTTTGGACCAGCTGATGGTTCTGGGGATACGGGAAGGTCCCCATCCTTCCCTTCTTCCTTCAAGCTGGGGGAAGTGGTAATATGCCCAGATGGGAGCTTCTTGCCCCTCCAGACCTGCAATGATAATAACAAGACATCTCTCCTGCCCCACATCACACCTCACCAGCCCAAAACATTTAATGCTCTTTTCTGATCCCCATTATTCTTGTTGTCCCCCAGCCCCTATTTCTGCTCTCTGTTTGTTAATGAATCAAGGTATGATGGTGGAGAGGGGCACATATTGACAGTAGCTGTCCATTTGCTATTGACTGAGGCCTGAGTGACATGTTTCCAAACCCAGCTGGGAGTCTGAACCAACAGGGCCTTTCCTGAAGGAATGGGACCATCAGTCTCAGTAAAGTACAACTGAGAAGTTGAATATGGTCAAGGAACAGCCTCCCTCTCTCCACAAGAACAGGGGGCCACCACTAGAGGGTGATGTGGGAGAAGTGCCCTCAGTGCCTTCCCAGAGCATGTACTCTCATTGGTGCACTCCCTCTGCTCCTCCCTAGACCCCCTCTCAGCCTGACCTGGCTCTCAGCATCAAGTGTTATCACGAGATCCCTGGGGGCCCATTGCTAGCTGTTTAATGCCAGAGCCCCACCCCAAGCTCTCACTACCTGATGCAGCAATGATCTCACTGGCCTGGAATGGTCCTAACAAGGGGGCTGCCGGCACTTCACAAATATCACTTGCCTGTGAGCATCTTCAGCATAAACTTGGGGTTCCTACAACAGGCCTGGATGAGAACTGGGTGTCACAGTTCAGGGGCACCTGTATTCTCCCTCTATGGTCCACCAATCTCAGACATCCAGCTGTCACCTGAGTGGAAACCCATGTGTCTCTCCCTTCTGACCAGGGCATTTATAGGTTGCACAGTTTCCTGACTACACTGTGAATTCCTCAGCAAAACAGACTGCCTAAGCCTGCCTGTTTTGCCTTCTCTTCAGAGACTGTAAACAGCATAATTACCTCCAGTTAAGCTACCATACAGCCCTTTCTAAGCAAGCACATTTATTCTTAAAGTAAAAGCATTACAGAAAAAAACATATTAAAACAATAACAAATTAACATGCATGTTAATAAGCTTACCAGAGACCACCCCAACTCTAACATGAGCTCTGGCAGGTGAGCAGTCTTTCAAACACCACCAAGGTGTTTTCTGTGGTTATTAGTTCATAACCACTTAGACTCAGAAGAGGCACCCCCATGAATCTGTGAGTATCTCCTTTATCCAGTTTGGGTCTTTGAAGAGACCGTGAATAGTAATCAGCCATGTGTTGCATTAGTTTTTTTTTTTTTTTTTTTTTTTTGCAGCATCACATTGCTGACTCATTTTGAGGTTCTGATACCTCACAACTCCCAGATCCTTCTCAGCAGTGCTGCTGCCAAGACAGTTTTCCCCATTCTGTTTGTTTTTTCTTCCCTAAGTGTAGCACCTTACACCTGTCTTTGTTGAATTTCATTTTGTAGACTATAGCCCAGATCTCCAATTTATCATGGGTATGGAACAGCTAAGGTATTATGTATGTTAGCTGGGCTTCTGGGTAGTGTCCAGGCTCCAAAGCACAGAATATGGAAGGGAGAGAGGGAAGGATTCCCATGATGGAGTAACAATTTCCCCTGAAGAGAAGGGTTACTCCCTGCCTTTATGCCAAGCTCCTGGCCTGTTCCCATCTCTGCCCACCCCACCCCTAACCTCAGCTGCTCCAGCAAACTAAGGCAGCAAAGACCAGAGGCCACTCTTGCTCCTAGGACTGAGGAGTAGGCTGATAATCTACCTGGATGTGGGTGGTGTCCTTCCCCATGCCCATGATCAACACACTATGCAAGGCAGCCTGCAGGAGGCAAGTTTCCAGCTCCTGATCCAGGGTCAGCCAGAGTTCGTTGGCAGGAGAGAGGTGCCTGCTTTAGACTTCCGAGTATGGGGGTAGGACAGGCACTAACAGAAGCAGGAAACTGTCAACTTGTTGAATGCGGTGGATGAGACTTAAGTATATATGACACAAACACACATGTAGAGTCATAGATGTGCTTTATTTGTATAGCAAAGAGACATCTATGTAGAGCAGTTAATGAGATTAATGTGCATAACATAGGGACAAACATGACCTATTATTTTGGAAGCCATGAACACTATTTTTTATGCATTTGGAAATCGGACACAATAGATCAGCTGACACTTTCAAAGATACTTTTTGTTTTCACAGCAGACAAGCATTGGCAAGGAACAGAATAAACCACTGCCCACATCCCAAGCTGGACCCATAGAGCTGCATGTCTTAGGTACCCACGTGCCATGATCCTTGTAAAGAAACATTTTCCCTTTGCCTTGAGGTTTTTCTTGAGAAAATTAAGTTACCATAATTTTCAGTCCCCAAGGCAGGGTTCCTCTGGGATTTCAGCCCAGGACCTGTGCCTTTGTAATGAAGGCATACTTTTAGGCCATCTGACCACTTTGTGCTTTGGTTTTCTCACTCACGAGTAGGTCTTTGCCAATTAGGTGTGAACTATTATTTCAAAACTGAGCAGCACCCGAAGTTTCACAAGACTAAAGACCACAACTCCCAGCCTGGGAACTCCCCTAGAACACGTCCTGTCTATGAAGAGCTGGACCAGGTGCTCAACCCTGCCTCGAGCATGGAGTCTGCTTTCATGCTGGACCAGCTTCTGCATACGGATGGTGTTAATACTGGACTGGGGCAGAGGGGCTGGAGGAGACATCAGAAGCCATCTCACCCCGATGCTGCAGCACTGCACTCTGGATGCTATACTTCCAAGGTGATATTAAACTGAGCTACTTCTGCTTGGCTGGGCAGACCAGCGGGAAATTAACCCCATTGCCAGGCTGCTGCAGCGGACACCTGAGGTCTGGCTCCATCCCCAAAAATGACATTTTAGCCAGGCTGCTCTATAGCCCTTAAGGGAAGGGCAATCTGCTGCTGCTGGGGAGATCCGAGGCCTGGCTCTATCCCCCAGATTAATACCATTGCCCAGCTGCAGTACACACTGCTAGGAGGGCTGCTCTGCAACATCTGTTACTTGGGACCTGCTCCATCCCAGAATTAGTACCTGGCCAGGCTGTTCTATTGCCTGCAGGCAGGGACAATCAGCTGCTGCTGGGGACACGAGTCCTGGCTGAATCCCCCAACCAATGCTCTTTCTGGGTTGCTCTATAACCCTGCAGGGAGAGGAGTCCTTCTAGCTCTGCCAGAGAAACACCAAGACCTGGTTCCACCCACTACTGACATCACTGCTGACCTAAAACACAGCTCTGGATTTTTGATATTAATTTGCTTGAGCCATCAGGTGATCAGGCTGAGGCCGCAGGATCGTTTGGGGAGGAGATGACGGCACACACCAAGTGTCTAATTATAAAGCTTTATTAATAAAATAATGAAATAACAGTGGAGAGTGATGGGTGCTCCCCATGTCACTCAGAGGAAGGAAGAAAGCGTTAGTGCCCCAAGCCCTAACCCACTTTCATACTCACACACTTAATACCCGAGGGTGGCCAGGCCTGGGTGTAATGTAAGAAGAAGAGGGGGAAGGGTGGATGGGAGTTCTGCCCTGTGCGCACCCAGGTCATCCAGGGTCCACTGTTGATTCCGATTTGCCTCAGCTCTCGGGAGGGTTTTAAGGCCTGGGGTCTCTTGGGGGCATCTTCTTCAGAGATCTTTGTTCCCCATACTCTGTGTACCAGTCCAAACCGGCCTTCCATGGCTTCTTTAGCTTTTTTAAAACACACTGGTTTCAGGGCCGTGAGACAGTTCTATTTGTTCCTGGCTGGCCTTTGCCGTCTCGCTTTTTTTCGCGGCCCCTGCATTTTGTTTAATAATTTTTTTTTTATGGCTGGTTGTGGGGGTTGGATTTTTTATTTTTTTTTTTATTTTTTTTTGTCTTGGCAGGTAGTAGCTGGCCTTGGGCTGTAGTCAGTTTTTTATTTTCAGACTGAGCTTGCTAGCTGCAGTGTTGAGTTAACCCGTTCTCTGCTCTCTTCCTCCTTCCCCCTTTGGCCTCTCGCAGCCTGCAAAGGAATCTTCCACTCCACACTTACACCTTTGACCCTCCCCAAAATGCCCTGCAATGCTTGCAACAGCATTAGCAATATACAATGCTGATCTGCATCCCGCAGGGGACCTCCTGTGGGAGGAGGCCATTGGGGTGTGACGGTTGCCTCCTACTTCTGCAGAGTGACCATGAGGCCTAGCTCCAAACTCAGCATTAATCTCATTGTTGGGCTGCGAGATAGCACACCTGAGACCAGGCTCCAACCCCCAAATTAATGTAATTGCTGGGTGGCTCCATAGCTCTGCACTGTATTACTATCGCTTCTCGGGAGACCCTAAGGTCAGGATCCAACTCTAAAATTATGCATGTACCATGACTGTCAGTTGACTGTGAGTTGTAACATTTGTTCTCAGTATCTCCAGCTTAGGTTGTGATCATCACTGGTAGGGGTAATGGTACATCACAGAGCATCCTTCTAAAGCACTGAGGCTCAATGGTAGCAGAGTTTCTTAGGGCTTCCTGCTAAAAACTAGATGATTAGTGTTAGAGGAGATTCTAAAGGACCACGGTCATCATCATTATCAGATGTCCTTAAGACTTCTGCTTCATTTCCTTCTCCCTTTCAGCTTTGTGCCTTGTGTCATGCTGCCCCTGATGCCTTGAACCTTCTCCCTGTTCTCATACACTAATAGCCCTTCATCTCCTGCTTCAAATCCCTGCTGAAAACCCACTGCACCTCACCAATAACCCCCAACTTCTCTTATCCTGTTGCCCAATATCATCTTTTTATTTCACTTGTCCTGCTTAGATCCTCAGCTCTTCAGGGCAGGGAACTCACCTTATCTGTGTTTGTAAACACAGTATAAATTTAGGGCATTGTAGAAAGCATGTTTAATAATAACTCATTCTACGCAGCACAATATTTATTCATGTCCCTACAAGTCCCAAATGTATGCATGTTCTGTATGATCCTAATTCCAAATGACTCCAGCACAGGTTGGTAGGAGTTAAACCCACATCTACGAAAGTTGAGATTCTCCTGCAACCACATGGATCCAGGCAACACCAAATATTGCAAGACTTGCAATAACGTAACGCAAGCTGGTACTGCTAACTCCCTTGCACCCCTTTGGAAATTCCAGCTGAAGAGTAAAATTTTCATTCCAGGTTGAGAGAGAGACAGAGAGAGAGTATAGTGCAGTGATTTGCTAGGTAACATTCTGCATCTGAACTGAAACACAACATGGCTGCTGCCTCACAACTCCCGCTATATTAGAGAGTGGGTTTGTCTACACTGCAGTCTTAGGTGTGATCGCAGCTCTGGTAGGCAGGCCACACTAGCTTTAATCTAGCTAGCACAGCTAAAAAGAGCATGAAGACATGGAGGCATAGACCCCAGCACAGGCTAGTGATGTGAGGACATACTCAGGATCCCGGTCAGGCTGGTACAGCCCATGCTGATGCCTGTGCTGCCAGCCCTTTACTAGATCCCTCCAAACGCCAGACTCTCTTCCTCCAGTTGCACTCATCACAGTGCACCTCCCCACACATCTCTGTCTGGTAACACACACCAATCAGATTCCTTCAAGTCGAGGGTTGTGTTCATTTCCTGGATGGTCTTGTGGTACGTGCCCTGGGCTGGGGCTTAACAGAGATGGATTCAGTTGCTTGCTCTGTCACAGGTTCCTGTGTGACCACCTTGAGCAAGTTAGTTTATTTCTCTCTATCTCTGTTCCCTCTCTGTAAAATTGAGATAATACTTTTCCCCTCTTTTCCTGTGAGTACAATGGGTTTCTACTCCTTGATTGTGGCTCCCACGCACTCCTGTTAAATAAATAATAAGGAACTCTGCATTTTGGAACAACAAGGGGGTATTGACTGGAACTTGTTCCCTAAAAGAAGACAATATTTCCCCCCTTATCTGAACACACATATTCTTTGGCCTAGTGTCACCACAACACTTTTCTCCAATAAAAAATGGAGTTCTATTAGCTGTGTTATCAGTGCTCTTGTCTCACCAGCAGGTGGCACTGTGAAATATTAAAAAGAGTCCAGTTGGGCAGTGATAGTATCATTGAGTGCTTGGAGTTTAGACAGCCACTTACGGTGTTGCACACACCAGGGTAATTAAAGGGGTGTAAGTGTGGGGCTTGTATGGAAGGGGAGAAATAGGCAGATCAACCTGGACATGTTGCTTTTGCTGACTAGAATGAGAGGAGGTGACATACCTGATTTTTCTTTTGCAAGGATGTGGGACTAAAGATTATCAACTCTCGGCTACAGAAGCCAGTCATGTGCCAGAGTCATAATGTCCAAACACCCCTCTCTCTTTCTGTGGTGATGATGTCTGTGGAGGATCAGAGCCCCAGAGTAATGCAGGAAGGAGGGATGGGTGGGAGACATATAATTGATTGATTTCTAATCAATCTGTCTCTATTATTGTATGGGATGTGGATGTGATTTAGGCTATCAACTAGTGGGGAGTTGGGGGAGGGTTTATGCAGATATAATGACTTAGTTTAAGTCACAACACAGGAAATGTTATAGGGCAGGTAACACTGAATGCCAAACAGAATCCCCAGTGTTAAACTGATGGCTGGGTCCTTGCTGCTTCTTAACATTTAACCCCGACGTCCCTAACCAACAGAACTTGACCCTGGAGATAAACCCCAACCACTCTGTGTGACTTTTATCCTGTAAATACCCAGCTAATCAGTAGCATCTGAAGCTATAAATAGTTCACAAAATGTCCCTGTATAATATCTATAGCTATCTATCTATCTTATCCTGCAATCCGTGTCTTGGTTTGGTCACATACTTAGTTGAGGCAGAAGTAATGATCATGTATTCCTCATGGATATTAATACTCAGCACTCCCATCCCTGTTAAATCTTCAATCACTACCTAGCACTTGCTCCTATAAATACCTTACCCTGATCCTTAAAGGTGCCTAAACACCTTTAGGATTTAGGCCCTTGCTATTTCATAACATTTAACGCTAACGTCGCTACTGTGTAATTTTTATCCTGTAAATAGCCAGCTAGTGCCTCCCCATGTGCAGTACTGCCTTGCCATGGCAGTGCTGGGAACCTGCTGGACATGAGTGAGAGGGAGCTCAGTTTGTCTTCTCTCAAGACCTTTGCTTCTAACCCTCCCTTTCTCCTCCTCCCCTCCCCCGCCCTGACATTACTGTCCTGTAGGGTGACTACTGAGTTCCAGCCGAGATGGGGGTGACGGGAGCTCCTCCAATGCTCACCCCTTGAGCAGAGCAGCAGCACCTGTGTCACATACAGCCTGCACCACACCACTATGTCTGTCCTGCTCTCAGGTCAGATCTGTTCTTTTGAATAGTGAATTGTGGAATATAAATGCTGGGATGTGTTTGTGGTCTTTTCCCCCAAAAAACAGCTTTAAAAATGTTTTGAATTTTCAGATTGTATGTATTTGATTGGGTTTTGATTTGACTGGAATGCAAATACGGGCTTGATCGACTAGGGAAAAAAGGGGTACTTACTTAGATTTGGTCAGTTGTTTATTTTGCTTTAAATAGTGTGTTGTTTAATTTCTTTTGTGTGTGCAAATGGCTAATTTTAAAATGTAATACAGTACACTCTCTGATTTAAAGTAATTAGAGATTAGTATCATTTAACCAGTATTTTTCCCAAAGTTTGCATGTGTTTATTGTTATTCTTGTGATTTTTAGCATTATTAATTTATATATTTGTTGACTTAGATTTTTTTCTATTGATTTTCTGTGAATAAATGTTGCATCAGTGAGCTGCCGTATGCAAAGTTGAAAACTGATCTGTCTGTATATATTTTTATTCTTCTTTTCAGAATACCATAGATAAAACACATATTTAAGTGCATATTGTTAAAAAAAATAATTATGTATGGTAGGGCTCTACAGACTACCAAATCAGGAGGAGGCATTTCTAGAGAAAAATGGAAAAAATATCCAAAACTCAAGACTTAGCAGTAATGGGAGACTTTAGCTACGCAGGCATCTGTTGGAAAAGTAATACAGAAAAAACACAAAATGTCTAATAAGTTCTTGCAATCTGTTGGGGATAACTTCTTGTTTTGGAATGTGGAGAAATTAACTTGGAAGATGGGTGGCCATTTTACACTTGATTCTGATTTACAGAGAGGATTGATTGCCAATGTGAAGGGGGGTGCAACATGGGTGAAAGTGATTATTAAATGATAACTTTCATAATTCTAAGGAACAGAAGGAGTGAGAGCAGCAGTCAATGGACTTCAGAAAAACAGATTCAGTGAACAGGTAGATAAGGCCCCCTGAGAAGAAAATGTAAGGGAAAAAGGAGTTGAGGAGATCTGAAAGTTTTTTAAACAGACAATACCAACAGCAAAACTGCAAACTATCCCAATGAAAAAGAAAGGTAGAAAGAATAGAAAGAGGCCAATATGGCTGTATCAAAAGCTCTTTAATGACCTGAAAATCAAAAAGGAATCCTACAAAAAGTGGAAACATGAACACATTGTGTGGCAAGGCACCTTCTTGGTCTCACCAGCCTCAGCTGTTTTTAGCCTTGGCAAGATGGCTTGGGTAAAACAGTCCCTCTTAGCTGCACAGGGTCAGTCCATTCCTTCTCTCCGCTAGTCTTTTGGGCTTGTTTTTCTCCCTTATGGGAAGGAATGCAGCCTCCCCTCCTGGTGAGGCTTACTGTCTTGCTGCTCCTAACCTACTGGCAGCTTGACTCCTTCCCTCCCCCTCTCTCTCAACAGGGGAGGGTTTAAAAAGGTCTCAGGCAGCCCTTAGTTGGAATCAGCTGATCCCAGTTGATGGGGGGAGGGCCTTTTAACCTTCTGGGACTGTTTTCTACCCCTTCCTTTCAGCTGTCTGTCCTGAGTTTATCACAGTTGCTAAAGGTGAATAAAAAAACAACAACAAAAAATAACCACAAGCATGTAGGGAAAAAATCATAAAGGCTAAGGCAAAAGTGAGTTACACCTAGTAAGGGACAAAAGGGCAATAAGAGAGGTTTCATTAATACATTAGGAGCAAGAGAAAGACGAGGGGAAGCGTAGCTCCACAAAGGAGAGATCTTAATGGATGACACCAAGAAGGCTGAAGTATTTAATGTCCATTTTTGCTTCAGTCTTCACTGAAGAAGTTAATTGTGGCCTGGTGCTTAGCACAATATTAACAAAAAGGGGAAAGGAACACACACCAGAAGAAGGAAAGAACAGAATATTTAGATAAGTTAGATGTATTCAAGTCAGCAAAGCTTGACAAATTCACCTTAGGGCACTTAAGGAACTAGTTGAAGCAATCTTGGAACCATTAGCAATTATCTTCAAGAACCCATGGAGGATGGGTGAGGTCATAGAGAAGTGGAGAAGGGCAAATATAGTACCTAACTTTATAAAGGGGAACAAAGAAGATCCAGGGAATTACAGACCAGTCAGCCTAATTTCAATACCTGGAAAGATGGTGAAACAAATTATTAAACAACCAATTTGTAAGCACCTAGAGGACAATATGGTGATAAGTAATAGCCGACGTGGATTTGTCAAGAACAAATCATGTGAAACCAACCACAATGTTAGCAAACTAAGGAAATATGGTCAAGATGAAATTACAATGAAGACAGTGTCACGGAGTTACAGGGTCTGGTCTATGCCCAAGCCTGTCACCAGGCTTCTGGGAGTGACACTTTTAGGACCCACACAGTTCCATAGGGCAGGCCCCTGGCCTCCAAGACTGGGCCTTCAGCACCAGTGTTCCCTGCCTCTGTGGGTCCCTGCAGTGAATCCAGCCAAGACAAACTCCTCTGGGAGGCTTGTACTGTGCCCCTTCAAAGTGTGCAATGCTCTCAGTGAGTTTACAGCGATGCAGGCAGCCTTTTCAAAGCAAGGTAATCATTTATTAGTCATTTAGCACACAGAATTTTAAAGACCCTCGATTAACACAGAGAAGCCAAAGTTAATCCATAGTCCACCTTGGTCCAACTAGTGCCCTGATGGGCCAGCCAAACTGTGATGAACTCCATCTCTGTCTCTCTCTGTTTACCCCTTTGTCTCCCCAGGTCTGGCTCCTGAATCCCTTTCTTCCAGTCACCTGACACCTTCTCCAGCTCAGTTCCCAAATCCTAGCTGCTGGAGTTTTCTGCTGTTAGGTGTGGATTGTTCAGTTGTTGGAGCATCTCTTTGTCTTGCTGGACTCTGCTGATTTGGATCAGCTTGAGCCAGTTCTTTAGTGACTGTATTCATTCCCCCCAGTGAGGTGAAACACACAAACCTCCTGTCTATTGCACTGTTCCAGGAGTAGTGATAACCCTTTTTACCCTCTGGCTAGCAATGACATGAACAGAAGGAAACTGAAGCATGCCTAGGATTCATAAAAATAGTACAGAAAATCTCCACTTTGTCACAAAGGGTACACGACAGGTTGAAAGACCATACACAAAGTGTGGTTATCAATGGTTTGCTGTTGAACTGAGAGGGCGTATCTAGTGGGGTCCTATAAAAGTTTGTCATTTTCATTAATGAATTGGATATGGAGTGGAGAGTATGCTTATAAAATCTGCAGATGACACCAAGCTAGGAGGGGTTGCAAGCACTTTGGAGAACAGTGTTAGAATTCAAAATGACCTTGATAAATTGGAGTAGTGGTCTGAAGTCAACAAGATGCAATTCAGCTAAGACAAGTGCACAGTCCTACACTTAGTAAGGAAAATTTAAATACACAGGTACTAAATAGGGAATAATTGGCTAGGTGGTAGTACTGCTGAATTGAAATATGAGTCAACAATGTGGTGAAGTTGGAAAAAAAGGCTAATACCATTCTGGAGTGTCATGTGTGGTAAGGCGTGGAAGCTAACTGTTCTGCCCTACTTGGCACAGGTGAGGCCATAGTTGAAGCACTGTGTCCCGTTTGGGGTGCCACATTTTAAGAAACATGTGGACAATTTGGAGAGATTCCACAGGAGAGCAACAAAAAATGATAAAAGGTTTAGAAAACCTGATCTGTGAGGAAAGGTTAAAGAAACTGGGCATGTTTATTCTTGAGAAAAAAAGGTTGAGGGGAGACCTGAAAACCATCTTCAAATATGTTAAGGGCTGTTAGAAAGCAGGGGTGGGCAAACTTTTTGGCCTGAGGGCCACATCTGGGTATGGAAATTGTATGGCAGGCCATGAACGCTCACAAAATTAACAACGGAAAATTAACACTACTAAAACATCATAGTCACCTAAGACAACAACTAGCAGGCACATGGGCTTGCACGTTCCAGGCTCTAATGGCATGTGAGGCACAATTGGGTTGTGCAGCTGGAGTAATATGCAGGCCCTCACGCCTGTCATGCAGGTCCTGAACATGCAGGAGTGCCAGGTGGGCAGAGCAGGGCAAGCCCCTGACCCCGCTCCGCAGCTGGAGCGCCGGAGCAGGGCAATGGAGCTTGAAGGCTGGATTAAAAGGTCTGATGGGCTGGACGCGGCCTGTGGGCCATAGTTTGCCCACCCCTGTTATAAAGAGTATGGTGATCAATTTTTCTCCATGTCCACTGAAGGTAGGACAAGAAGCAATGGGCTTAATCTGCAGCAAGTGAGATTGAGGTTAGACCTTAGGGGAAACTTTCTAACTATAAGGATAATAAAGTACTGGAATAGGTTATTAAGGGAGATGGAATCTCTGTCATTGCAGGTTTTTAAGAACAGGTTGGACTGTTACCCCAGAATTTAATAGTACTGCCATCAGCAATTTTGCATGTTCAGCCACTGCCAGCTGAAAAGCAAACATCACATACTGTAACGATGCTGCCTCTGGCGGGACACAACTGAGACTGTCAATTCTGGACAAATTGCTTAGAGCAGGGCAATTACAGCCCAAGGCTGGGGTTTCTCCACTTCTAAGGCAAACCAAACCAGCCAGACAGGGAGGACTTTGGTTTTACCCCACTGGCTGACTACAAGTCACACAAGCAATTCCCTCAGACACTCCAGTTCCCCAGTACCACCACCAGCAGCCACTTCTTATGGGGATGAATGTTATGAAAACTAATGCCCCTGTAAAAGAAAAAAGGTTTTCTCAATCCCAAAGGACCAAGCCCCAGACCCAGGTCAATATACAAGTTAGATCTTACCCACAAATTACGCTGTTGCCAATCCTTTAGAATCTAAAATCTAAAGGTTTATTCATAAAAGAAAGAAATACAGATGAGAGGTAATATTGATTAAATGGAATCAGTTACATACAGCAATGGCAAAGTTCTTGGTTCAGGCTTGTAGCAGTGATGGAATAAACTGCAGGCTCAAATCAAGTCTCTGGAGTACATCCACAGCTGAGATGGGTCATTCAGTCCTTTGTTCAGAGCTTCAGTTTGTAGCAAAGTTCCTCCAGAAGTAAGAAGCAGGATTGGAGGGGTTTCCAGGACCTTTTATATTCTTTGCCCTGTGGAAGGACCCCCGCTTTGTTCTTACTGTGGAAAATCCCAGCAGCAAGATGGAGTTTGGAGTCACATGGGCAAGTCACATGTCCATGCATGACTCAGTTCTTTGCAGGCCCACACCATTGTTTACATATTAGTTTGAATGTTCCCAGGAAAGCTCAGATGTGGATTGGCATCTACCAAAGTTCATTGTCAGTTAAGTGTTTCTTGACTGGGCACTTACTGAGAATAGTCCCTTCTCAAGAAGCTGACCAAATGCTTCAGTGAGGCTACTTAGAATAAAAACACATTGATATACAAGTACATAGCCAATATTCATAACTTCAACTACAAAAATGATACACCTATACAGATAGCATAATCATAATCAGCACATCATAACCTTTCCATAGACACTTTACATGACAACTTTTGTACAATATTTGCTGCAAATATATAACAGTGTTTGCAACAATGATCTATACGGTTACAGGTTATGTGAGTAATATCACAAAGCCGCCTTACATTGACCTAATAATGTATGTGTCTACACTACCAGGTCCCTTCCACTGACCTAACTCACCTGTAATGTTCACTTAATTACTCTGCCCCTGCGAGAGACTTAATTCAGTGTTGATGAGTTGACAGAGAGGCAGTGAAGACGCAGTCTTATGTAAGTTGACTGAATTGGCCTCCAGGAGGTATCCCACAATGCTCCACTGTGACTTCTCTGGACATCATTATCAACTCCACTGCACAGAATCCAGATACCCAGGAAACAGCCCCTCCCCGTTAAAGCCCCAGAAACTTTGAATTCCCATTTCCTATTTGATCAGCATGGAGAGCTTGGCAGCCCAGGTGATCCTGGTGACTCAACGCCTCAAATGTGCTCCAGTCTGTAGTACCCAGGAGATGGTGGGACTTACTGGTCTGTGAGGAGAAGAGTCTGTGCAGGCACAGCTCCAATGCGGCACAATAAACTAGACATTTATGAAAAGATCACATGGGGCATGGGAGAGAAGGGCTACGGCAGGGATACGCAGCAGTGCCACGTGAAAATCAAGGAACTTTGGCAGGCATACCAGAAGACAAGGAAAGCAAACAGTCATTCTGGTTCTGCATCACAAACATGCTGCTCTACAATGAGCGGCATGTGATTCTTGGCGGCGACCCCACCACTACCCCCAAACACAGCATGGATACACCCCAGGAGTCTGAGTCTCGGGCTACCTCAGGCAACAATGAGGAGAACATTCTAGACGAGGAAGAGGAGGAGAATGGGAGACAAGCGAGCTGTGGGTCCATTCTCCCCAAGAGCCAGGAGCTATTTTTAACCCCAGAGTCCAGCTGTTTGCAGGACAGCATGGTGGCTGAGCATGATGCTGGGGAAGGCACCTCTGATAAGTATGCAATTCCAATCAAACTGTAGGGGTTACATGCTCTTATATTCTATGTTTAATGTAAAGAAAAAGTGAAGTGTAGTGAGTATCTGCTTTCCAATGGCTGCTCCAGCTACGCAGAGGGTGGCCCCCTGGAAAAGACCGTTTATGTGCACAGGGATGCCCAGGAATCCTCCATGGAGACTTCTAGGAAACTTTCATGGAGCACTCTGCAATCCTTTACAGAAGGTTTCTGAGGAGGGCTGCCTTATTTCTTCCACCACGGTAGGACACTTTCCCGCGCCACTCCAGTATTAACTCTCCTGGTATCATTGTGGTACACAGCATAGCAGCATAAGGACCAGGTCTGTACCCAGACGCTTGCAGAATCCACTCCCTTGCCACCCCTGTAACCCTCAGGAGACTGATATCACATAGGGTCACCTAGGGGAAATGGGGGAAGTTTCCATTACAAGTGCTCGTACTGCAAACAATAAAGCATGTGATCCACCACCCATAGTGATTTCAGGGTCCCTCAACCATGTTTTCCCTAACATGTGGGTGGTTTGGTTGGCAGGGATTGGCATTGACCTCAGATTCTGCACGTCTAGGGCATCTACTACCTCCGGCGTGGCTGTACTGCCCCCAGCCCCATCCCTGTCCCTTCCATGAAGCTGTCTGCATGACTGCATCTCCTGTCTGGGGTCTGTACAGCCCCACCAGAGGACAGGGCTGGGGGCAGTACAGTGGCACCGGAGGAGTTGCCAGTGTGGGGCGCTGGCTCCTGAGAGTGGCGGTTCCATGTTTTGCTCCTTTCGCCACTGCAGTTCCCAGGAGAGCCCTGCGGGTTCTGTGGATACCGATGTATATCTGTGTATATCCGCATCTGCAGGTATAAATTTGTATCCGCACAGGGCTGTAATTAGAAGGGGGGGAAAGAGGATGTGTGTGTGACACTCTACACCCCAGGGAAATGCCCTGTAACCCCCATATTCATCATTTGTATATAAATTGTGATATTTTATGCAGAGCATACCATATGAGGTATCGTGGGAAAGATTATGATCTGCTCAAAGCCACTGTTCCATCTAAATATGCATATCATTAATGCATTTGAAGTTATGAGAATTGTGTTGTATGATTGTCACAAATATCTGGTGTGGGTTTGGGAAGTGCCAGGCTACTAGCTCCCCAAAGACAATAACCAGGGGATAACCAACACCCAGGTGGGTGTCGAACAACCATCAAAAGCCATTGTCCAGCGAAAGAGCTACAGTGCAATGACTCAGCTGCGCAAGACCACACCAGGGGAATTGCTCAACCTTGCCTGGTGACTCAGCAATGTACCCTGACATGCCTGGACTTGTGTTCTCCAACCACAGGGTGGGACTAAGGATATAAAACAGAACACAGTGACCCTATACTTTGCCTTTTCTCCTCCCCCCACAAATGTAGTCAATAAACTTGTTTTACTGTTTATCTTTACCAGTGAGTTTGCCTGAAGTGTTTGGTAAATCTGCACAGGTTTACAGAGGCTGGTGTATATCCACTTTCCATTGATGAAGCGGTGAACCAATTAATAAACTTGCACTGCTCATCAGACAGTATATTCCTGAGGTACAAGGCTGGGAGGATTTGTCTGGTGCCTTTCTCTGTGTGATTCATGAGTGGGTCTGGGAGCATTCATGCAATCTACCTGGGTGTGGGGCTCCACATGCTGTTGTGCTGAGTGATAACAGCACCTGGAGGGGTTTGCTGCTTGTCACTAGCAAAGCATTGTAAGAGATAGCCCAGTGTGGAGAGTTCAGGGGGCACAGCGGTCCCACAGTCCCAGGCTGCACGCCAGGGATCCCATCACAGCATGATGACATGTTTAGAAAGACAATAAGGCCTCTGAGACAGCTGAGACAGGGCTAAGAGCCTGGAGGATTTCATTGTCTGAAAAACTGGACATGGACATGGAGAGCAGGAGAGCATCCCATGCAGGATGAGATGCTGTGGATTATGAAGGACCAATTAGACATGTTGAGGCATCTGGTTGAGCTTCAGGAAAAGCAGCTTGAGGCCAAACTCTTTCTGCAGCCCATGCAGAACTGCCTGCAAGCATTGCCCTGTTCCCAATCCCTCTCCCACAAACGTTCCAGGAGCTGGGAGTGGGATGTGCAGTATCCCTTCCACTCAACACTGGGGAGGGTACTAAGAACAAAAGGCAACCATTCAAAGATCTTTGATGGGCAAGACTTCTGTGCTTTCACAGACAAACTGATCTGGTTTCTCCCCTCCCAATATTATCCCACCATTTGCCCAAGGTTAAAGAAACAGAAAGAACAGGAAAATAATGTATGTGTGTGCAATAAAGGTAATTGTTTTGAGAATTAAATGCTCTTTATTTATTCCAATCATTGGGGTTGGGGGGGTGGGGTGGGGGGGAGGGTACAGAGAAATTGATGCAATGGAGGGGATGGTAGGGGAAGGCACAACACAGATAAGCGGTGCACATTACTGAAACAAGTTTTCAAAGCATCTAGGAGATGCAGAGCTCCTTGGTGAGCTCTTCTTATTGTCCTGGTATCTGGCTGCTCAATATTAGCTGCCAATCTATCTGCCTCCATACCCCACCTCTGCAGAAACGTCTCTCCCTTTGCCTAACAGATATTATGGAGCACACGGCAGACAGTGATAACAATGGGGATATTGCTTTCATTGAAATCCAACCTAGTAAACAAATTGTGCCAGCAACCCTTTAAACGTCCAAAGGCACATTCCACCACCATTCTGCACTTGCTCAACCTTTTGTTGAAATGCTCCTTACTGCTGTCCAGGTGGCCAATGTTCGGCTTCGTGTGCCATAGGAGCAAGGGGTAGGCTGGGTCTCCCAGGATCACGATTGGCATGTCAACATTGTCAGTGCTTATTTTGCGATCTGGAAAAAAGTCCCTGATTGCAGCTTTCTGAACAGACCTGTGTTCCTGAAGATGCGCGCATCATGCACCTTTCCTGATCCTCCCACATTGATGTCGATGAAACCCCCCCTATGATCCACCCGTGCTTGTAACATCATTGAAAATTATGCCTTACAGTTTATGTACTCTTTGGCAAGGTGGTCTGCTGCCAAGATAGGCATATGCGTGCCATCTATCACCCCACCGCCGTTAGGGAACCCCATCGTGGCAAAACCATCCACTATGTCCTGCACGTTGCCCAGAGTCACTATCCTTCTTAGCAGAAGTCGATTAACGCCCTGCATGCTTGGATCACAATGGATTTACCATTTCAAGCCTCTACCCAGTAATCTGATAAAACTAATTAGCACCCTTGGGCACCTCTAAGAGTCAATACTTACCCACTCAGAAGCATTGAGTCTATGTATAACACAAGAAAACTTTTGTTAAAAGGGAAATAGAACCCAGCATTACTTTGGGAAAACACCACAACCATGATTCAAAAGCACGTAACCATAAGCAACACGCACCTCACAGTCCCTTCGGGCAGTGTCCTTTGTTTCAATTTCCCATCTTGCAGCATGGAAGTCTGACAAATAAATGTCCCTTTAACATACCACTCCCCTCTCCCTGCACTGCACCCTACTCACAGTTGGCTGTTCTTAGTCAGTGAAGACCCTTAGTTCAGAGGTGCACTCCCCTGGATTCACCTCCCACCCCTGAAAAGGGAGGGGGAGTTGTCGAGCAGTGTCTCTGCTGCTGCTTCCACTGTACTCTGCCACCGTTAGCTATGTGCTACTACCTCTGTGGCTGTTACCTCTGCCGCTGTTCAGCAATGCTGCTGTCATCAGTGCTGCTTGCCACTCACTACCACTTCTGCAATGCCCCACTTTGAGGTTCCACCACTTAGCCCAGCTCTTAGCTCTGGTCTACACTGGGGGTGGGATCGATCTAAGTTACGCAACTTCAGCTGTGTGAATAACGTAGCTGAAGTCGACGTACTTAGATCGACTTACCGTGGTGTGTTCACCGCCGTGAGTCGACTGCTGCCGCTCCCCGCCGACTCCGCCTGCGCCTCTCATGGCGGTGGAGTACAGGAGTCAATGGGAGAGCGCTTGGGGGGTCGATTTATCGCGTCTAGACTAGACACGATAAATCGATCCCCGCTGGATCAATCGCCATCCGGTGAATAGTGTAGACATACCCTTAGTGATTTCCCTGGACAGCGAGAAACCTCTCTACTGTTGCTTCTTGTCTTTCATTACAACACTGTCCTCACACCAGGTTGAAGGCTTAGAGCTGCTCATCAGTGATTTCAGCTCTAGTAACCACCCAACAGAAACAAGAACTTTTAATTGAGTTTACTCAACTCTCCCTTTGAACACTAAAGAGAATCAAATAGTATCTAGAACCCTTTAAAGCAGAGCCCCCCCACTAGATAAAAACATCTATCCCTAACCCCTCTAACTTTCACTGGGATGTGACATCCCTACCCCCTGCTTAGCAAGTGGGTTTGAGGTTAGGGTGACCCCTTCAATCAGGGCATGCTAAGCACAGTTCTGCTGCCCTTTATTCATACAGTAAGGATAACAACATTTCATTATCCCTGCATTCAAAGTGTTTTGTATCCCAAAACCAGCCAAAATTGATCATTTTGGCAATGCAGCTCTGTCTGCTGAACACCTAGGTGTGTGTATGCAAATATAGTCCGGTCCTGAAGTCTTCCTCCCCTCCCCCCATTTCTTTTTGCTGAGTTTTCTTTCTGCTGTCGTGGTTGAAACTCCTGCATGGGGATGGGGATCATTACTGAGACAGCCTTTACCCCAGTTTGTTTCCTATCAGTTACACTTCATATTGCCCTTTACAGAATGAGGCTGGGAATTAAATACTTCTTTTTACCTTATTACTTCTGAAGAAAAGGACAAAGAAGAGAATTGTATAATAACCAGTAAACCTTTACTGTGATCTGTCACTGCAATTTCACCCTTCCACCCCTCCTGAGAAGTGGTGGCATGATGCTTCTCCCTCCCCAGACTTTCCAATTCAGATGAGTTTGGAGTTAAAGTGGAAATGTATTAGAAAAATAACAACACGGTTTTATTCAGAGGTCAGATTCAAACTAGCACAAAGTGCAGTGAATACCGTATCTTGTTTGAGCCAGTTACAGAGTGAGCCCCAATTCTCGCCCACTCCCTCTCCACCCTGAGCTTCCCAACACAGCTCTTCATCAAGATACTAACAAGGGATGTAACTGGCTCTCAATCTCTCCTGCTGAAGAACCTCTTCATTATAAATAATTAAATAATTATTTAAGAAAGAGGAGTCAAAGCAGGAGTTTGACTCTGTAGCTCAGTGGTCAGGGCAATCCCCTGAGATGTGGGAGAGGCCCGGCTCCAAAAATATTTCATTTATATCAAGTGGAACAGCTGCAGCAGGGGAGACTGAGACATAACCACCCCAGAATATTCAACGACTCAGTGGTTAGAGCACTCACCTGGGATGTGGGAGAACTGACTTCAAGTCCCTGCTCCAACTCAGGCAGAACAGGGATATAGACTGGGTCTCTCACATTATAGGGGAGTGCTCTGTCCACTAAGCTAATAAGGTTATTAGTTGCATTACTGTAGCACATAGGATCCCTAGTTGTGGACCAGGACCCCATTGTGCTAGGCACTGTACAAACAGAACAAAAAGACAATTCCTGCCCCAAAGAGCTTACAATCTTGAGCGTAAAGCAAGAGACTTGTAGGGGAATAAAAGGAAGCAATGAGACAATAATGGTCAGGACGATTGGCATTCTAACCATTGTCAATATATTACAGGCATCGCGCCAAAGGAGAGTTTTGTGGATGTATTTGACGGTGGATGCTTTATGGATGTTTTCAGGGAGCCCCTCCCAAGTGTGCTGAACAGCGTGGGAGAAAGTAGAAAGATGCTTGTCTGAAAATGTAACCTGTGGCCAATGGAGGCTGGCATGATGGGCCCATCAGAGATGAGCATCAACAGTTCAATAGCAAATGAGAGATGATAGGTAGGGTGGGAAATGGCCAAGAAAGGACTAGAAGGTGAATATAAGCAGCTTATATTTGATGTGATAGAGAAGGGAGAGCCAGTGGAGGGATTAAAAGCTAGGGATGACATGGGCAAAGTGACAGTACACACATATGTGTATATACACACACACCAAATTTCTGACCTGCTTGCTCCTAGCTGTCTCTGTTCAAGGCCTGCTCTGATAGGTACGCTCTGAGCATGCCTCTGGGATCAGGCCCTGCAGGCGACAAAGGCAGGGTATTGCCTAGGTTGACAATCCTACCAGGGGTTATGCATGAGCTAGGGAACCAAGCAGCTCAATGGCATCAGGAATTAGGTGATTTTGTGTATGTCCACGGGCAGAAACTTAGGTACTTAAGGAATTTAGGTAGCTAAAGGGTTAGGCACCAGCTGAGCAGAGGTTTGAGGATCTCAGTGGTGCCTAAATGTTGGTCTTAGGCACCTAAAACGTCTACATCCCTTTGTGTATCTAGCTCTGTGTACCTGAAAGTGTGAGAAGAACAGTGTTCCAGTGAGGTTAATGGTATTACCCCCACTCACATGATGGAGACACCCCCTTTTCTCTGACTCCACCTTTCCAGGGTCACAAGGGTCCTCCAATCCCTTCCTATAGAGCTGCAAGAGGGTCCCTAGAAATGGTGATAGCTCCATTAATGTAAAATGGGAGGTTAATTTCTGAGTGGCTGGATCTTCATCTGGTACGGGGTCTGTCAGAGGGGGCGCAGGAATAAGGGTAACTGAGTTAACTGTCCCTTTTACCCTGAAGTCTCCAGAGATTCCTCAGATTTTGGATCAGCTGAAAAGAAAGAAAAATAATTGATTCAGGAAGACAAAAACAATCAGTAAAATGCCATTCTCTTCCATGATCTGCAGCTACCAGGCGATGGTACTACTATTAAGAGCTTTCCCTTCGCCCTGCCCTGGTTCTTGTCATGCAGACAGAAAGTAGAAGAGCAGAAGTAGTGCACCTCTGATCCTACCCCTTATAATGTATTGTCATTTTGGAGGGTTTTGGGTCTGGGGGCTTCAGTACCACCTCTTTCATATCCCATGGGAGGAGTAAGGAGTGAGGTTGTGCTCCAGTCAGGGACAGGGATTTCTTTGGCTTTTAGTGTTTCTTATACCTTCCCCTCCCATCCCCCTTGCCCTCCCGACTGGTTGCTTGACCTTATCTCGGGAGAGGAGTTGAGGCAGGACTGTCCTTCAAGTGACTGCTTTTATATTACACACCCATTCTGCCCAACAACACTTTAGCACTATCTCTTATCTCTTTTCACCTGATCTGCTTGTGGGCAGATGTAACACCCAGTATCTTTGTTCATACATATTAGTAAGAATATAAAAATATCAAAAGTCAAATGAGCAAACAAGACCCAAAATTCTATCTCAGGTAAATATACAGGTCTGAGTACTACATTATCATCACTAACACTCCTAAGAGCTACCCCCTCTCCTACCCAGCAAGAGACACTGTAAGAAGAGAAGCTGGAGAACTAGCTATGGAATCATCTCCCAGTTACTCCATTTCCAGCTTCTCCCTCAAGGAGGCAAAATGGAAAGGAAGTAGGCGCACGAAGTACGAGGGGAGCTCCCAAATACTCCGGTCCAGGCTTCTCCCAGCAAGGCTGCTGTAGGGAAGGAGGCAGGACAGCTGGTTGTGACGGAGCTTCCAGCTATGCGACTCCCTACAGGAAGCACTGTAATTAGAGTGGCAGGAGTGCTGGCTGTAGCAGGTGCTCCAAGCTACTCCAGTCTCTGCGTCTCACAGCCAGCGGCACCATAGGGAGCAGGAGATGAGCTCTGACTGTGGAACCTCAGTCTAGGGAGAGGGCTGAAGTGCTTTACACTCTTACCTGCTTTTCTTCTCCTGAGCATGAGGCCAACGAGAGCAGCAAGGAAGATGAAAGTAGCAATGAAGGTTCCCACAAGCCCATTAGATGTTTTTTGCTCTGTTGGAGAAAGAGGGGGAGTCAGTGATGTGAAGCTCATCTGAGTCTGTTTCAGAGAGCTAAAATTCTTCACACAGATCACACAAAGGGCAGGGCTGGGATCCTATTGGAGGAGAGATGTGCAAGGTTTCTGGGGAAAGATTAGGATCTCATTAGAACAGTGCCACAGGGAGCAGGGACTAAGCTGAGTTCCTATTGGGGAAGGAAGGGGGTGGGGGCAAAGAAGGTCCTGGTTCCCTTGGAGACAACAGTGTATAGGGGTCCTTGGGGCATGGTTGGGTTCCCAATAAGGAGTCCGTGTGCTGCCTTTTTGCTCCCTTGAAACCACTGCCCCCTTAACAGTGTAAGGTGCTGCACGATGCAGAGAACATGCTTTACAAAGAGCTGTAGAGGCTGTAATGAGAGCTGAGGAAGTGCGATTGCCAGGAGAAGCCAGGAGAGGAAAGAACGGATGGGGAATGAGGGCAGGCAGTGGAAATGGGAGGGTGCTCCAAATGGGATGGGGCTTCAGTACCCCAGAATTGAGAGGTGAGGGAAAAGCTGGAGCTAGGAGATCAGAGGGTTGAAGCAAAAGCTGAGAGGCAGGGGCAATAAGGAGAACTCGCTCTCCTTTCCCCCTGTTTACCTGGTGTCCTGAGCTGGGCACTAGCTGTAATTGGCTCTTCAAGGGCCAGATGCGAGACATGGCAGCTGTAGGTGACAGGTCCCAGCTCTATGGCTGTGTTGATACTCAGGTATGAATTGATGCCATAGGTGCCATCCTGGGCTTGCCTATGGCTGGAGAAGTATGTGCTTGAGCCTGAGATAGGGATCTTGTCCTTGTCGTCAGGGGCCTCCCGTGTCCACTTCACCGACACATCCAGGGGGTAATAGCCAGAGATCTCACAGGTCAGGGTAGTGACTCCATCCCCCTCACGTGACACCAACTCTGGGAACAAACGGACTCTCGGGGGCTCTGGAGGGGGGCAAACAGGAAATTAAATCCAGCTGGTGATAAACTGTGTTTGAGGGAATGGAGTAGTACAGAGGAGTCCCTCATCCCCACTGGGTGGGGCTGGGGAAGCAAGGAGGGGAGCAGAGAGATACGGGGAATGGTCAGGTTCCAGTGAATGGGGCCTGTCTCCCCTATTGCCTCCTGACTAGGTATTCTTAAAGCATCATTGCCTCACCGACCAACTGCAGCTGGATGATGTTCTGGGCCTGGTGCTGGGGGGTGGACACTAAACAGATGTATGTCCCTTCATCCCCCACACCCACTCCTTGCAGGCTAAGCGATGCATCTCCAGTCTCCAGCAGCTGCACCACATCCACGTGGGCCGTTGACTGTTCTGCTTGTGCCACGTCCCCCGCCTGGTAGTGGAAAACTCTACGCCCGCTGCCTCGGTGCTGCAGCCTCCACTCCAGCGAGGCCAGCGGAGAGCTGGAAGCCAAGGCAAAGCTGCAGTCCAGGGTGACGGAGGTGCCAAGTCGGGTACGCAAAGTAGGGGTGCGAGATGACAACTGGAATTCAACTAGGAACAAAGAGAAGGAGAAAGACAAATAGACTGAGAGAATGTTAAATATATGTGGTTATGGAAGACTCCCCCTGGCAGGACATCAGGGACTGGGTCACAGCTCCACCCACCTGGAGGAAGCATGCTGTGGACTGACTGGCCATGCTGGGTTGAAGGGTTGGACATGTGTCTCCCCACAAGAAGATCCCATCCTGCAGGCTGCAGAGCTATTAGCAGGATACGGGGAGTAAGTGCATATTGCTCTCCTTGCTACACCGAACTCTTGGAGAGCAGACATAGCACTTGCCAAGGGTCACAGTGGTGTGGCAAATAATGAACATAAGAACATAAGAATGGCCATACTGGGTCAGACCAAAGGTCCATCTAACCCAGTATCCTGTCTTCTGACAGTGGCCAATGCCGGATGCTCCAGAGGCAATGAACAGAACAGGTAATCATCAAGTGATCCATCTCCTGTCACCCATTCCCAGCTTCTGGCAAACAGAGGCTAGAGACAACATCCCTGCCCATCCTGGCTAATAGCCATTGATGAACCTATCCTCCATGAACTTATCTAGTCCTTTTTCAAACCCTGTTATAGTCTTATAGTGACAGTGGTGGGGAGAACAGTAGGGCCAGAACTGGGGAGTCAAGGGGCACAGAAGTGCAAGGGCAGAGTGATCAAGGGGTCACACTGGTGGCCCAGCAGTTACATCCCGCAGATAGCAGGAGGGTCCCGTACATTTGAGCTTCCCTCAAGAAGGGAAGGATTATCTATCCTGCTGACTCACAGCATGTGCAGTCCTTTTCTCTAGTTCCCTTAAGTCCCAGACTACAGAGTGGGGTGGTATTCCTGGGGTCTCTAGTTCCCCTAGCACTCCTTAATGTGGAGGCTTCAGCCCTGGAGTGTCTGGCTCCCCTAGTGCTCCCTGGTGCAGTAGGTGCATTCCAGCACTAAAGTCTTTTCCCCTCATTCGCCACTTTCTTTACCTGTGGTCAGCACTGTGCCCTCCTTGCTTATAGGAACCTTCAGTCTTGGGTGCAGTACGGCCATTCTCTCATCTTCTTCCCTGACACTGCTGACCTTCAGCACCAGGGCTATGCTGATCCCACTGGATAACTTCAGGGTCCCCATGAACCAGGAGGCCTGGCTGGGCCCCTCATCTGTCAGGTGTAAGCTGTATGGAGAGATCTCACAGGTCACTTTCTCCCCAGCACAGTCTGCATGCAGCAGGGATTCCGCATATGGGATGGGTACCAAAGTTTCTGTAATGAGAAAGAGAAGACATGTAGTTTGATGAATGGAACAGGAAAAACAGGATCAAGTTTAAGTAGGGACCTAATCTGGTGAGGCACCAACGGCTGTGTCTACACCTAGTGTAAAATGGGGTCAGGCTGCTGCTATGCAAACACAAGAGCCTTAGCATGTAACATTGGTCTCCCAGCTTGTTTAAAGAAGTTCTTGTGGCGAATGAGGAAGTCATATGTATTATTTTTATGAATATCATATATTCCTCAGTTTACCTGTTTGCTTTAACTTTGCAGCCAGACTGGATAAGCTCAAAGGCTGTTGGGGAAAAACAACAGGGAACAAAACAATAACAGACAGACGATACCTTAAGGGAACAATAGGGAGAGCTATAAATTGGGAAATACCTACCTGCCTACATACCAACCATGCTAGCAAGGTTTATTCTTCCCAAGCCTAAACCTAGGAGCAAAGGGGATGCTGAAACATTAAAGGTCCCAGCCTAAAAAAGGAAGAGGTATTGAGGGTGCAGCAACAGCTAGAGATGAGTGTCTGTCAAAGAGAAAATCTACCTGCCAAATCCATTATTGTTACTGAAGCACATGCCAATCTTTCTTGTTGCCCTGCACTCTCTTCAGCTATACTCCCCATGACAAAATATGGGAGCACTTTAAATAATTTGTTAATACTGTATATTGGCCTGGCTCTGGTGAGGTGGTTTTTGTGAGAATGTCTTTGATTAAGGGCTTCCCAACAGGTAACCATCTGGGATGGTCCAGGCAGAAAGGAGAAGATGGCTCAAGATGATCCTGTAACAGCTTTGCCAACTTTTTCTTATAGCCCCCGCTGAAATCAAACAATTGCATGAGAATTTCAGCTTTGATTAAAAAAGTAAGTTTCTAACTGTCATGATTGAGGAGAAAAACTTTGTTTCAACTGCTAAGTAAATATTCTTTGAGCAGGGGGTTGGACTAGATGGCCTCCTGAGGTCCCTTCCAACCCTTATATTCTATGATTCTATGATTTTGTTTTAAAATATTTGATTATTTTGTTGGTCATTATCACTGGTCACAGGTTCCCATGGGAAGGAAACACAGGTGCCCCAAACCTAGCTGGACCTGCACGGTGATAAGCAGTTGTCATACATGGGGCAGTGGTCCCAGACCTGATCCAAGTATGGAAGAGTCACAAGGGCAAGAGGCCCAAGACCTGATTTAGGTTCTCTGAGAGAGACTAGAAAGAGGACTGAAGTGCAGCTAGTCCTGTAGCTGTGATACTCCCTTTCTTGCACCCTCTCCTCTCCTTGTATCCCTCCCTTATATCCCTGGCAAGTTGCAGATCCAGGGTGAAGTGTACATTCTTCCACGAAGGAACTCTATCCTCAGTTGAAGGCAGCAGGTTCTGCTGCTTGGTGTCTAGGTGGGACATGAGGGCAAGGAAATGTATAGTACAGAGCATGAGCATACCGAGATGTTTCACAGATAGTCCAAATGTATAACATGCAGCCAGTTTGAAAGGTGCACAGTGAGGAAGGTGCTTGCAGAGTCCGGGGAACAGGGTACCTGTAATTCTGCTGCTGGGTTTGATGCATATTCATTACGATGATATGATTACATTTTTAAATTACATCATTACCCATGATTTTTCTCTGCATGTATCATCAACTGGTTTGAACTCAGGACTTTCAGATCAACAACACAGACTTCTACCACTTGATCTCACTGGGTATGTTTATGCTGCAAGTAGACACCCCCAGCTGGCCTGTGCCAGCTGACTCAGGCTCATGGGGATCAGGCTGCAGGGCTATTTAACTGCAGTGTAGACATCCGGGCTTGGGCTGGAGCCCAGGCTCCAGGACCCTGCAAGGTGGGAGGGTCACAGAGTCTGGGCTCCAGCCCAAGCCCAGAAGCCTACACAGCAATTAAACAGCCCTGCTGCTTGAGTCCCTGAGGCCCAGTCAGCTGGCACAGGCCAGCCATGGGTTTTTAATTGCAGTGTAGACAAACCCAAGGAAGCAGTAAGTGGAAGCAGAAGTATCCAGTCGAGCCCACGGACCAGGCACGAGAGGGTAGCGTGACATACTTTGCTAGCAGGTTACATAGCTGCTTGCTTGACAGCACAGAACTGTGGGTATCAGGATTCTCAGGCTCTCTCCTCCTACATTCTCTCTAGCCAAACAGCACTTCTGCACTCTCATTGCAGACCATCCTCAAATCCCCACCACTTCTTTGCCACTCTCATGTCCATCCTTAAACTCTCCCCTCTCCTGCCATTTCCACTTTTCCATTCAAAATCTTGCTGATTTTTTCAGCAAGATTAGAAAAGGCCACCCTTTCCTTTTGCTATCTTCTCCTCCTTTTTCACTATCACTGAAGCCGGGATCTCTCACCTGTAGCTTTCCTCCACTAACCATTTCAGCAGCCCCACATCCCATCCAAGTGTGTCATAGAATCATGGAAGATTAGGGTTGGAAGAGACCTCTAGAGGTCATCTAGTCCAACCTCCTGCTCAAAGCAGGACCAACCCCCACTAAATCATCTCAGCCAAGCTGGGCGTTAAAAACCTCTAAGGATGGAGATTCCACCACCTCCCTAGGTAACCCATTCCAGTGCTTCACCACCCTCCTAGTGAAATAGTGTTTCCTGATATCCAACCTAAACCTCCCCCACTGCAACTTGAGACCATTGCTTCTTGTTCTGTCATCTGCCACCACTGAGAACAACCTAGCTCCATCCTTTTTGGAACCCTCCTTCAGGTATTTGAAGGCTGCTATCAAATCTCCCCTCACTCTTCTCTTCTGCAGACTAAATAACCCCAGTTCCCTGAGCCTCTCCTCATAAGTTATGTGTCCCCCTTCATCACGTTGTTGGGGACACTGGGGCATGGCCACTAGGTAACTCGAGGGGATGGAAGACCACGAGTGTCGATGAAGCCCCCTCGCACTAGGCCCAAGTGTCCTTGGCCCCCCCCTCCCGCCTGGAGGCACTCACAGCAGCTCTGCGTACTAAGCCCAAGTGTCCTTGGCCCTCCCGCCTGGAGGCACACACAGCAGTTATGCTGAGAATCTGCAACAATATGTTGCAGAGTCAGAATGCCTGAAACTAAACAAGGCCAAACAGGGCAGATATGGAAGAAAAATGCTGAATAAAGCAGCTTAATGTATAGTTTAACAAATGATACAGAGAACCAGGGAACTAGCTGGGAACTGGATTGGCTGGCTATATGAATACTTAGGGCAGCTTGCTATTGGATAAATATGCTGGGAAAAAAGGATGTATAAAAGCCTGTGTAACTTCCTGCTCTGTATACAGGATTTGAGATTCTGTTTTCCCTGTACCTTTTTGCAGCTGCAAATAAACTTTTCTGCTTCTCCACCCCGTTGTGATTATTGGGTGTAGCACACCGGGTGGCGAACCAACCCGAGCTGTTGTTTAGCCTCTCGGCACTGGGTGCCGGCAACAATGTTCTCCTTTGCCCCACTCTCCCCCTTCCTATCCTCCCTCATTCCCACCTTCTTCCTTACCTTCATCCCACACCTTCCCTCTTGCTCTTACTTATCCCTGCTCTCTACCTCTCTACCATCAACTCCACCATGCAACTTTGCACTCTCTCTCTCTCTCTCTCTGAGTGTGCCTCTGTCTTTATCTATGTGGTTATGTGATTATGGCAGTGGTGGACTAGAGGTCAGGAGCCCACGGTTGCACACTGCAAAATTGCCACGCAGTAGCAGCTCCTGGGGTCCAGGAGTGTAAGTACACCTACAGAAATCACGCCTGGATATGCACTGACTTGCATGGGCAGGACCACCTGGGGCAGAGTGTGCAAAAACATCCATCCCAAGATACCCCACACCTGGCCCCCATTTTTTAAGTTCTCCCGCGATCCTGTATTACCCTTGCAAAGTCCCAGCGCCGACTACTCCGCCTAGCAATAGGTCTCACCCACCAATAAAAAATTCAGGCAGGGAGGGCAGCAGCCAATCGAAATATGATTTTGCCCTGGCCAATCATTAGGCTCCAAGCTCAGCCTTCTCTGCCAATTACAGTGCCAGAGAAAGAGTGTTTTTTTCTACCCAGCAACATGGAACATGTGGCAATCACAAAACCACACCAATGGAAATATCAGGTGGGCAGAGCCAGCCCTCACTGCTATCCTGCCTACCAATGTCTCACAAAGGGCCTAAGGCGGTAACATCAGGACAGATTTAGCCAATCAGGAAAGGAAGCAAGGTGATTGACAGACCAATATTAACCCCTTGAGGAAGCCAGTGCTGCAGGCTGCTGGTTTGCTGTCCTTGCCTAAGTAATGGAATTTGGGTGAAGACAGCTCCCCCACTGCATTGAGAGGGGGAGACTAGGAGTATTCAGCAGATCTTGGCTGGATCTAGGATGCCCTCACTGATCAGGAGGGCAATTCTTGCAGGTGCTGAGGCTGCTGAATACCTTGCATTCGTTTTCCTGGACCACAGTGTCCTGTATCCACTGTCCTCCAGAGTATCTCCTGGGATGCCCAGCTGAAGTCATCAACAGCTGGTATCAGAGCCACTGTAACTGTCTTGTCCAGGGACAAAGAAGATTCTTCTGGTGGTGAAGGCAGCTGGAGCATTTCCCTCACTGCTTCTATCACATCTTCAGAGACTCCCTCCAGTTCTGACGGGGGTGCTCTGGCCAGCAACACCAGAGGCAACTGAAATCTTCTCCTCTTTGCTGAGACACGGGAGGGGACCCTGCTCCAAGATCTATGGGAGGGCAGGCCAATGAGGCCATGGTGGCAGGTTGTACTGATACTGGCATAACTGGGTATGCCCCATCCAATGCTAGTTCTGCACCAGGACTCAGTACTGCATGCTTCAGAGTACCCTTGGCGGAATCAACCTCACTCCTCAGGTGAGGGTCCCTGCTCAGTGTGGTAGAGAAGGAGTATACTGGTGACAGGGATGAAAAGTAGCTCTCAGGAAATGGCAATGCTGATAGTTGTGACAATGACTCCAATGCTAGGGCCGATGGTGCCAACATCAATGTTGATGCCTCTACGAGCATTGGGTCTGGTGCCAGTCAAGGGCATATTTTGAAACTCAGAGGGGCTCCAGTTTTGAAGTTATGAAGTGTAGAAAATTGATAAAGAAAGTTACAGACATCAAGAAAAAATGCATGGCTGGCAGGGGCAAGGACAATAAGGAGTTTTGTAAGTATATGAAGAACAAAAGAAATCCTAGCAATGGTGTAGGCCCATTACTAGATGGAGATGGTAACATTGTTAATAATGATGCTGAAAAGGCAGAAGTGTTCAATAAATATTTCTGTTCTGTATTTTAAAAGAAGCAGGATGACATACTCATATCACATGAGGATGACAAAGTATTTTCAAGAACTTAGTAACTAGGAAGTATGTTAACCAATATCTATAAAGCACACAATAATTTAAATCACCAGGTCCCCAGCACCCAAGAGTCATAAAAAAGTGTTGGCTCAGGATATCTCTGGCCCACTGATGTTCATTTTTAATAAAGCTTGGAATATTGGGGTGCGATGGGGTACTCATCTCCTGAATGCCTCCTATTGGCTGGGTGTGGTACTGCAATCCTCTCTTCCCTCACTCGTGGTACCCTCTATAGGTTGTCAGCCACACTAGGCAGGTCTTCAGTGGCTCAGCCCTCTGGCCAACTCACTGTCCTCAACAGATGAACCCCTTCCGGGGTAGCAAATGTCCAACAAACTATCTGCCCACATGAGGGTCTTCAGACCCACCTCTGGGACCTTTAAATCCAGTCTCTTCACTCAGGCTTCTAAAGGAAACTTGTCCCCTTCTTGGGGCTTAGGCCACTTTGCTAGTGGCCTGTGGGGGAACACAGGCCCACCCACTACTCCAGGTCCCAACCCAGGAATCCTATAAACCGCAGCCACATACTGCTGCCTCCGGTGTGCTGCTGCTGTTCCCTGGGCCTTTTCCCACATAGCCCCCTTCTCTTCACCCTTCCCTTAGGGCTGAAGTTCTCAGATCTTCTTCCTCCTCACAGAACACAAATAGCACCAGAACCCTCCCTCTAGTTCTCCCTCAGGCTCCTGTGACCAGCAAGGCGCACCTGCCTTGCTCCTCTGGGCCCAACTAGGAACTGACCTGCTCAGGCCCAGCAGCAGCTTTTATTTGATCCTGCAGGGCTCTGATTGGCTGCTTCTGTGCAACCCCTCGAAGCAGGCCTAAGACCACAAGGCCTCCAGCAAGGGGCCTTGAAAGGCCAGGTACATCCTGTCACATGGGAAATTCCAGAAGACTGGAAGAGTGCTAATGTTGTGCCACGTTTCCAAAACAGCAAGCAGGATAACACAGGCAACTATAGGGCAGTTAGCTTGATATTAGTCCCCGGCAAAATAACAGAATAGCTGATACAATTAATTCAATTAATAAAAAAATTAAAGGACAGAAATATAATTAATGCCTCTCCAGAGGCTTTTATTTTAAATAGATTTTGTCAAACAAACCTGAATTCATTCTTTGATGTGATTGCAAGTTCGGTTGACAAAAGCAGACGTAAGACATTTAGACTTTTGTAAGGTGTTTGGCTCAGTACTGCATGCCAATGTGATTCTAAAAATGAGCATGAACACAATACCAATACAGCACATGTTACATGGATTAAGAACGTTTTTGTCGATGATATGGAATTAAATACGAAATCACTGCTGATAAAATTTTCAGATGACACAAAGACTGGGCAGAGTGCTAAATAGCAATGAGGATAGGACAATCATACAGAAGGAACTGGACCAGTTGGTAACCTGGTGTGACATTATCTGATTAAAATATGACCATGTAGATTAGGGGTGGGCAAACTACGGCCCGTGGGCCGGATTCGGCCCTTGGGATTGCCACCCCCGTGGGCCCTGCACTGCTTCTGGGAGCAGTGCGGGGACAGGGCAGGCAGGCAGGGAGCCTGCCCTGGCCCCACTGTATGCTGCTGCCACCCCGGAGCCGCTCCAGGTAAACAGCGCCAGGCCGGAGCCTGCACCCTAAAACCCTCCTGCACCCCACACCCCAACTCCCTGCCCTGAGCCACCTGCTGGACCCTACCTGCACCCCTGCCACACCCCGCCTGCACCCCAACCCCCTGCCCTGAGCCCCCTCATATACTCCGCACCCCCTCCTGCACCCCAACCCCTTCCCTGAGCCCCCTCATACACTCCGCACCCCTCCTCTGCCCCAATCCCCTGCCCTGAGCTGCTTCCTACACACCGCACCCGCTCCCACACTCCGCACTCCCTCCCGCACCCTAACCCCCTGCCCCAGCCCTACATTCATGGCCCTGCATGCAATTTTCCCACCCAGATGCGGCCCTTGGGCCAAAAAGTTTGTCCACCTCTGATATAGATCATTGTTGCTATCACTGTTATATAACTGCAACAAATACTGTACGAAGGTTGTCAATTAAGGTGTCTCTAGAAAGGCTATGATTTGCTGAATATGATTATGCTATTTGTATGCATGTAACACTTTGTATTTGAAGTTATGAGCATTGGTTCTATACCTGGAATTCAAATGTTTGTGCCTGGAGTAGTGCCCACAAGGTAGCTAGCCAGCACATCTTGGAGGAACTATTGAAATTGAGTGGCCCATCAAAAGAACATTTAACTTACAATGGAAGACGCCCACCTACCCTGAATGGACTTTCCTGTGAACATGCTGTTTGAGGTATAGGTAATGGCTTCTACTGTGTCTAATCATGCATGGACATGTGACTTGCCCATGTGACTCCAAACATTATCTTGTCACTTGTGATTTTCCACTAGCTGTGCTGAGTTCTTTGTTTGAAACAATGGGTTTCCCTCCACATGGCAGAAGCTATAAAAGGCCCTGGAAACACCTCCATGTTGCCTCTTTCCTGCTCAAACCTCTGGACTATGTATGGACTTATACTAATGGGAGCATTCTAGCCAAGGGATCGAGGACCTTCCATTGATTTGGAAGCATCCAGAGACTTGACTTAAGCCAGCAGTTTATTCCATCACCGCTACAAGCCTGAACGAAGAACTCTGCAATTATTTTATGTACTTGATTCCTTTAACCAATTTTAACTTTCACCTTTCTTTCTTTTCATTTATAAATAAACCTTTATATTGTGCATACTAAAGGATTGGCAACAGCGTGATTTTTGGGTAAGATCTGAGTAATATATTATTGACCTGGGTGTGTAGCTGGTCCTTTGGGATCAGAAGAAGCTTTTGTTTGATTAAATTGGTTTTAAAGAACCACTCATCTCTAAGTCTAGTGTTTACAGTGGTGATACAAGGACTGGAATGCCTAAGGAAACTGCTTTTATGACTTCTTGTTACCCAGTGTGGTGAAACAGAAGTTTACTTTTGTTGCTGGTTTGGTATATCTCATGGGAGAATAACCACTAGTTTGGGGTATGTCCGCCCTATTTCTCAGCAGTTTGTCCTGAATTTGGTATTCTCAGTCGTGACCCACAAAGGCACTGTTACACCTGGGTGCATGCAAACAATTTGCATTTGAATACAGCCAAATGCAAAACTGTACATCTAGGAACAGGAGATGCAGGCCCTCGTTATAAAATTGAGGCTGTATCCTGAAACTAGTGACCATCCAACAGATTTAGGGGCTATAGTTGACAAACATTCAATATGAGTTCCCAGTGTGATGCTGTGGCAAAAAGGGTTAATGTGATCCTTGAACATATAAACAAGAGTGTAGTGTGTATGCCCCTGGTGAAACTGATAATGGAATACTTGTACAAACGTGATGTCCACATTTTAAACAAAACATTGAAAATTTTACAGAGGGTTCAGAGACCAGCCACAAAAATTATTTGAGGGCTGGAAAAAATGTTTACAATGAGAGGCTTAAAGAGCTCCACCTGCTTAGTTTATCAAAAAGACTGAGAGGTTACTTGATTCCTGTGTATAAGGGCCTCCACGGGGAGAAAATATCAAGTGTGAAAGATCTTTTTAATCTTGTGAGAAAGGCCAAACAAAGAACTAATGGCTGGAAGTTGAAGTCAACCAAATTCGAATAACAAATAAGACAGATTTTCTAACAGAGAGGGTGATTAACTCTTGGAACAATTGCCATCTCTTTAAGTCTTCAGATCAAGATTGGATGCCTTTCTGGACAAACACCAATGACTGGGCTCAATACAGGGATAAAGGGGAGAAATTTTATGGCCTGCACTATATAGGATGTTAAACTAGATCAGCTGTTCTCAAACTGTGGACCAGGACCCCAGAGTGGGTCACAACCCCATTTTAATGGGGTCGCCAGAGCTGGCTTCGACTTGCTGGGGCTTGGGGCTGAAGCCTGAGCCCCACTGCCCGGGGCCGAAGCTGAAGCCCGAGGGATTCAGCCCTGGGCGGCAGGGCTCAGGTTACAGATCCTCTGGCTGGGACTGAAGCCCTTGTGTTGGGTCGCCCACAAAGTTATACAAGTATGATAGAATTATAATTATGTAGTAGTAGAAATAAAGATAGACAAAAGAGTATATAGGTATTGTAAAAAAGTATGAACATCAGTTCCATGCTGTTGAATTTCACGCTGTAACAAATGCAAGGCCAAAGTCTAATTATTTCAGGCCGGTACAGGAAAAAGAGTCTGTGCTGGAAAGTGACAAGAACTTTGAGGAAACAATGCTGTTCTTTAAAACAACACCCTGATGCTCTTCCCCCGCGGGGGCCCCTTGTCATGCCTATGTAAATCTTGGTATCCAAAGAGGGAAAAATAGATAGTGGGATAAAACTTGTTAAATGAATCAAGAGTCATAGATTGTGTTGTTAAGTAAAAGAATGAATGATGAGTGCATGGAATTGAGAGCCTGAAGCAGGGAAATAATTGGTTAGTAAATGGTGCCAGCCTAATCCTAAGAATTTCAACCTTGATATCGATGGGCCGAAGAATATGCAAAGTGGAGATAACCGGATGACCCCCGGAGGGCAAACCGGAATCCACCCAAAACGCATCAAGGAAGAACAAGAAAATAACACCTAGCCATCACGGAGCCGTCATGGATGTACCATCTGCTGATTGAGCTGATTGATGGTCATCTCAATTGTAAATTCAGCATGATGAAGCAACTTCCATAGACTTGTACTGAACCAGAGACCTATAAAAATTGGGTCCAGGGACTGTGTTCTTTGAGTCTGGTTCTACGACCACCCTCCAGGAGCATCGGATGCGCATCTGACAACGACTCGGTTCCACTCTCGTGTCCAGGCCACCTGGCCAGTGACTTGGCACGAGCAACATCTAGGCTGGTAACTATAACAACCTTTATGTAGAACCTGTGTGTGAATGTCTGTTTGTGTGAATGGATCAATATAGAAATTGCATATAGGAATATTTTGTTGTATTTACAATAAACATGGCAATTTGCCTTGTCCCTCTTACAAGATCCTGTTGGTATCATTTTTATTCGTGTAACACTTGGGCTTAGGCTTTGACCCCTACCCTTTGCAGGGAATTGTGGCTCAGGCTTTGGGTCCCCACTTGGGACAGTGGGAATCATACAGACTCAGGCTTCGGTCCCCCCTCCTGGGGTCATGTAGTAATTTTTGTTGTCAGAAAGGGGTTGCGGTGCATTGAAGTTTGAGAACCCCTGAACTAGATTATCTAATGGTCCCTTCTCGCCTTAAATAGATGAATATATTAATTAAAATCTATGAATATTCTGGTCTACGGCCTTGTCTATCTTGAGACTTTAGCTACTGATATAACTGGGATTTTAGCCACAGTGCAAACTCCCTTCTGTATGATACAATTTATACAGGTGAAGCCTGATTATCACCAGGGCAGTTTATTCGGGTTTCAATCTCCATCAGTGAAAATAATGGCTTTGCCTTTTTTCATTAGGAGTACCAATGCAATTATCTCAGAAGGGCATTGTGATGGTAATTCATTAATAAGTATGCGGTGCTCAGATATTGTGGTGGTGGGGTCATGTGGGTAAGTAGTGTTCTTGTAGCCATGCTGGTCCCAGGATTTTAGAGAGACAAAGTGGCTGAAGTAATATCTTTTATTGTAGCAACTTATGTTAGTGAAAGAGACAAGCTTTCAAGCTACACAGAGCTCTTCTTCGGATCTCAAGGAGGGCTGAAGAAGAGCTCTGTGTAGGTCAAAAGCTTGTCTCGCTCACCAACAGAAGTTGCTCCAATAACAGATTTTACCTCACTCACCTTGTCCCTCTAATGTAAGTAAGTTGATAGATAGTGACTCTGTCTCTATTTACACAGTGCCATTCATCCTGCTATCCCTTTGTCCATCACATGTCCTGTGAGCCCCTGGGGCAGGGCTCTGTGTTTTGAGTCTGTGCAGATTTCAGTTCACTCATGGCTTACTGTGGCTGGCATGGCAATTCTCCTATCCCCAGCTCCTCACTCACCTGAGACTTCGAAGATGATGGGAGAAGCGGAGTCAGTATTTGTGCCTGGCGCCTCATAATTGGTGACACTGTCCAAGCTTCCATCATCGGCAACGCTGACACCTCTCAGCACTAGGGTGGCAGGGTCTGAGGAGAATGATCCGGCAAAGGCACCCGGAAATCCACCCACAGCTTCCTCTATATAATGACAGTCCAAGACCACATCCACAGAGCGTAATTGGGACCCCGGGGCCAGCTCCACTGGCAGCTCTGCTGAGAAGGAGAAGAACCAGCTGAGAGGTGGGGTGCACACACACACATACACATACCTGCTGCCCCATCGGGACAAGACATTTGGCACTGACATCTTGCCCTTTGCTGGGGCAGCCCTATAGAAACAGGGATGATCCAGGTGAGCCCTGGGGCACGCTACCACCACATAATTCCCCTCCTTCCCTGAAACACCTCCCCTGAAGTACCTCTTCCCAGTTTGGTATTACGTCCCCGTTCCCCACTGCTATCATCCTTTTGGAAGACCCCAGGCACTCCCCCATGATTATCAGCTTATACTATCACACCTCCCTCTGGTCCATTCATCTTGGGGGGGGGCACGGGGGCTCATTTGTCTAATCCCTTCTGGGACACAAGCTGCTAATCAAACTGTTCCCCCTCTTGCTCCCTGAGCCTATAATGCAGGGGTGGCCAAACTGTGGCTCATGAGCCATATGCGGCCCTTTTACCGTTAAAGTGCGGCTCATGGAGCCCCCTCTCCCTTCCCCCCATTCTCCACTTAACAGACTGGGGGGTGAGGAGGAGCTCAGGCCCTCTGCCTTGCAGCAGGGTGGTGAAGTAGGGGCTTCTGCCCAAAGGGGAGGTGGGTCTCAGGGCTTCAGCGGAAGCAGGGATGAAGGTCCAAGGGGAGCCCTGGCAGGTGCGCCCTGGCTCTGGAACTTCTGAAGATTGTGCTATGCGGCTGGAAGAGTTTGGCCACCCCTGCTATAATGGGCCTTCTGAAGAGGCATCCCTGTAGACCAGCCAGAATCCCTGACACCTCCTAAACTCACCAGCCTTCAGAGCCAGCACTCCACAGATGAGGATGAGCCCTAGATTCATTCTGTGCCCCAAACAAGGGGTTCCAGACACCCTAAAACATCAGGCATCTGTGCTAGAATCAAACTCTGAATGAGTCTTCAGACTGCCAGTGCCTTTGGTTTCACTTTCACTCTGAAAACCAAAAACAGACTGGAGAATATTAACTCCTTCCTTACCTAAGAGAGGAGCCGGATAGCCTGAAACACTTGGGAACTAGATAATGGGAGATTGCAGGTTAGGATTGAGGGGCATCAGCAAAGCTGGGTGTGGGAGGCTGTTTTACTCTCTGAATTGGTTTTTTAGATAAAACTCTCCTGTGTCAGTCTCTTTCAAAACCCATTTTGTGCCACGTTTCCTTTTTTTGAGAACCCCAAGCTTCTGTGAAGCCTTTTGAATCTGTGTTCAGATGCATTTTTAAAAGATTTGTGCTCACAAGAAAGTTTTTGCTGATCATTCTTCAGCTGAATAGAAGTGTTTGAAAGTTGTCTCCTCTATGAGTTATGTGTGACAAACTATCTGAGTTCAGTGCGTGTGACATGAATTCCAGAAACAAGGAGAGTTTGTTCTCAGAATGGGGAAAACAATAATCTAGACTTAGAAAGTGAAGGAAAAATCCAGCAACTCAACAGAGATGAGTGAGCAAGAGGCTGAGCATTTCTGATATACCAAAGTTTGACTAAGTTTCTCTGTGTCTCTCACATATACTGCCAGAAAATGGCTTTTTAAAAAACAAAATTAGGGAGGAGCATACTGTTATCTTCCCACAGACTTACAGTTGTAGAGCTATGCTGTGTTGGAAGTGTCACTTTAACTTTACTTTTCCTTGCTTTATGTTTGTTGTTTGATTGAGTTTGAGGGGTTTTGTTTGTTTGTTTGGTTAGTTTTTGTTTTTCTTTTCTTCTTTTGAGGCTGTAAAGAGTTTTGCATGTGAATTTCACTTGTTTTGGGAAGAACTGGGGGTAGTTAAGGGGGTGCGATTGAGGTGCATCTGTAGGAGGGCTTCCTGTATACAGTAAGCTGCTCCGCAGGTAGCCCCTCAGCCATGGCCCCCTTCATGCTGGAGCTGTGACTCTCATGAGGATCGGAATGGGTTTAAGGTTTTACAGTGTTCCCTTTTCCCCAGAAAACTATCCAGTGGAATGGCCTTCCATCCCAACATTACCGCAAACCCACCTACACCTTGGGAGTGTTCGAATGAACCCTTTGAATCCCAAGGTTCCTGCATCTTTTTCTGAATCTGCCATGTTTCCTTCTCTCTAACGCCTCTCCACAAGCAGAACCTCCCTACATCCATTCCCCACCCTAAGCAGACCCTTACACACCATCATCAGTCATGACACATGGCTTCAGAGGCAGATTGGTAGATGTTACAGTCTTCTGTAGCAAGCTGAGTTGAAAGAGAGAGGTTAGCATGCAAAATCTACCAGGCTTTGTCAGAGAAGCAAAATGGTGCAGAGCTTTCCTTCCTTAGTGAAACTCTGGATTGCTAGAAAAAGCCTCAGAATTAAACCTCCCACCTTACTGTGAACCCGTTTTCTCTCCAAAAGCACTGGGAGTCATGCTGAAACTATACCTTGTGTCCCAGAATCTGCTGCACCTCCATGCCTCCTCCCAAAATGATGTCAGGTGACCTTTAACACACAGCTTCTGCATGCTCTGTCCCTCCTCCCACCCAGGTGCAATGCGTTCCTTCCTTCCTGAACCCAACCCCCAGCCCTGCTCCATGTCTCTCCACATTGCCCTCACTTCTGCAACATACCCTGGTCTCCCTGGCCTGACACACTGTCCTCAAGTACCAGGAAAGACAGAACGGAGCTCAGAAAACGTACACTGTTATTTCTCCTCTGTCGTGAGTGGCGCTGTCATTCCAGCCAGTTGGAAAAACAAGGAGGCGTCCTTGGGGCCCCTTAGAGACTAACACATTTATTTGGGCAGAAGCTTTCGCGGGCTAGCCCCCACTTCCTCACTAGCACGGCTACCATCGGAAACCAACTGGAAAAGACACCCCAGCCACCTCCCTGGGTCCCACCAGACCCTTCTCTCTGGTGTCTCTGAAGCAGAAACATCAGAGCTCCTCGCCCCCACCTCCCAGCCGGGTACGGCTACGAGCGGCTGGGAGGAGACCCTGCCACGTCCCAGCATCCAGGCCCCGGGGCTCGGCGCGATCTCCCTTGGCCGGGGCAGGGGGGTGCAGTGTCCGCGGTGAATCCTTCCTCTCCCGGGCGCGTTCAGCCTCTTTCCCTCCGTGCCGCAGGGCGGCTGCGCTGTAGCCTGTGCCCGCAGCTGTGTGCGAGCGAGGCCCGGGGCGGGGGCGGGCTGCGCCGCTGCCTCTTGACAACGGGCCCCGCGGCCGCCTCCTGCCGGCGCCCGGGCGCTCTCACGCGGGGCAGAGACACCCGGCGGCTGCCCCGCTCCGCCTGCGGGCGCCGCCTTGCCGTGCCCGGGGTCGAAGCGCTGCGGCGGGCGCTGTGGGGCTCTGCAAGCGGCGCTGCCGGCCGGGGGCCTCGGGCTGCGGGAAGTAGCCGCTCCTGCCAGGACGCGGCGTATCCGCAAATGGTGCGAACTGCGCCACAGACACAGACCAGCAGAAGCTGCCGTGCACAGACCAGCAGAAACCTCACCGAAGGCGCAGAGAATAAAGACACAGTGAGTACACACAAGTGAGGGCCAACTTAAAGCCGTTAAACTAGAAAAGGCTATTTTCAATATATATATATATATATGTCTGGAAGAGGGAGGACTGTAAGCCAACCCCACCTGTATCTTTCTGTTGTAATCCTGCTGGAGATGGGAACAAACCTTCCAGATCTATATGAAAACTTCGGGAGCAGATACAAAAGAACAGGGGATAAGAGTAGCCATTTTACCGGAAGCTCTGGAAGTTTATAACATTCTCACAGCAGCCAGCTGAAAATGCTTCTCTTTTGGATGAGGTCTTCACAATGCTTAGGAACTAGGGTAACCGTAAGAAAAATGTTGTGTTTGAACGGCACCAGTTCTGTAGTGGCCTCACCTACACTTAGGGGAAGAGCAGATAGACAAGTATGTCACAGAGCTGAGGCAAAAAGCAAGCATTTGTGTTTGGAAACACTGAAAAGGATATTCTCAGCTACAGTACTGTGCTTAGGTTTCAGAGTAGCAGCCGTGTTAGTCTGTATTCGCAAAAAGAAAAGGAGGACTTGTGGCACCTTAGAGACTAACCAGTTTATTTGAGCATAAGCTTTTGTGAGCTACAGCTCACTTCACCGGGAGCTGTAGCTCAGGAAAGCTTATGGTCAAATAAATTGGTTAGTCTCTAAGATGCCACAAGTACTCCTTTTCTTTTTGCGAGTACTGTGCTTAGTGTCACTGATAAAGGGCTAAAGGAAAGGTTGTTGAGGAAAGTGGAAACCTGATTTGGGCTTGCAGAAAGGAATAGGCATTCGCAGAGCCTCCCAAGCCGCAAAAACACAACTAGAGATCCCGTCTGGGCCACATACTGGCAAGTTTGTAGAGGCTGTTACACAAAAGAATACTCATGGGGAGGGCCCAGCTGCTGGTGCGTCAGAGCAAAGCAGGCATACCAACCACTCACACAAAAACTCTGTACACACTGTGGTACAACACACCTAGCCTATGGAAAAATATGCCACAAATGTGGAAAATTAAATCACTATTCTATTTGCAGAGCAACACACTTACCCAAAAGGCAAAGCCACAAATCTCTGACTGAACTAGAATGTGAACAATCTCTTTTTGTGTATACAGTGTCACAGGGAAACAAATCCTATAGCTCTGTTAGAAATCATATAGCTTGCTCACAGAACCTTGGTATCCTACACTGTATGTAAGGAAGGTACCTATGAAGTTTTAATCTTGATATTGGGGTGGAAGCTAAATGTTTTCCAATTCAGTGTTTGAGAAAGATAGCAGGTCCCATCTAGATAAAGCAGTCTGATGATGTGCTTATAGCATATGGTGATTCCAGAATATACTCTGAAGGGGAAGTCACTTTAACAACAGCAACTGTTAAAGCTAAGGTCAGTCTTCAATTGAAGACTTCACCTTAGTGATGAAGACTTAATCACTAAGGCATTTACAACACTACTGATAGGCAGAGAAGCCTGCATACGGGTACACCTAGTATGTATGAATGAGTATGCTGCACACAAAAGCACACAGCACTAAGAAGAATTGCTTGCACAACACCTGGAATTCTTCAGGGGACTAGGAGAATTCTGTGGGAAGGATCGCATATATACAGACCCATCAGTCACCCTTGTCATACAGTGCATGGCTGCGGAACTACACCTTTTGCAGTGACAGACTCAGAAATTCACTCAGACAGTTAGAAAAGGAAAGAGTCCTAGCCAAAGTGAACTCACCCACTCCATGGGTTAACAGTTTAATCATAACTGGGACAAAATACGGCAAGATTAGGATTTGTTTGGATCCCAGATGCCTTAATAAGACTATACTGATACAGCATTATTCTATCCCCACACCAGCAGATGTCCTGACTAGCTGGTAAAAAAGCACATTTATTATGCTAGATAAGAAAGATGGATATTGATAAGTCACATTAGATAATGAGTCATTTGATCTTTGCACTTTTACTACACTCTGGGACAGATACAAGTTTCTCTCTTTACCTTTTGGAAGAGATAAGGTGGTTCAGTAAAGATAATGCCATAATAAATAGACATGAGGAATGACTAAGAGAACATGCTACTGTGTTCTGTTGTGTTCCAGTGGTTTGAGCTGCACCGTTTATCTGCACGCACACCAGCTGCCTTAGGTGTAACCGTATTGAATGGTGGAGCAGTTGGAGCAAATTGGCTGCTCTGTCACTGTGGTATGAGGAGAGTTGCATCTGTACGTTGAGGGATCAAGTATTCCTCATTTCAGCATTGAGTTTATAGGCTTTGTCAGTAGGGGGTGCCGGGCGTGTGTCTTGCTATGGGGATCGTCAGCCATCTGGTGGTCTATGTGACTAGTCTCCAGTCCTTAGTGAGGAGTCAGTGAAGGCAATGTCTCAGAAGGAATCCTCAGGGCAAGGGTGAAGAGGTAGTAACATTTAGCAAATCTGGGATGGTTAGTGTTTGTGTGTAGGTAGCTGCTGTTGGCTATGCCTGATCTAAACTTGAGTTTTGCCTGAGCAAAGAGTAGATGCTGGACTTTGTCCTACGGTGCGTATGTGCTCTGTTCCCAGAGTGTCTGTAGTATCTGTAAGGGCAGTGTGTTATTGGCATGTTGGAGTATCACTCAGAGGGCAGAGTAAAGGTTGCATTGCACAAATGGTTTGTACCTTAGCTTTTTATTTCCTTGTTTTCAGAGGTTTAAGGTTACCCCCGTCCACATTCTGGAAGGGCATTAGGCCGCACTGAGTAAACCTAACTCTGTATTAATGAAGGTTTGGGGCAGTTAATTTCCTTGGTATTTTAAGGGGAAAAATTCTTACTACCCCATAGAGTGGTTGCCCTTGCTGGACCCCTGAGGGGAGGTGCAGTTGCCCTGAATTGTGACACCTGCTACTAGAGGGAGCTGTGGAGACTGTTCTGTTGTTTGAATCCATAAAGAAAAATGCACCAAAATTTGAAAATAAACTCTCCCCATCATGCCAGGCCTGGAAAGAAGGGACTCAGCAGGGGAGGAAGAAGATGACAACACGGTTCAGCACATAACAGAGGGAGCCATGGTTTAGGGATATCACACCAGCAGGAGCACTATTTCTCTGCACCGCAAGAAGTGCGGTAAGAGGGAAAACGTCACCTGGTCATTCCACAGTGCCCCACAGAACAGCAAAGAATACGCTGAGCAGAAGCCATCAATGTCTGCAGATAGGAGCCACGGAACTAGTTAAGTGACTAGGAAGAGTCGGGTCCGGAGGCAGGTTGTCTCCAGATGAAAGGATATGTGAGCTGTACCATTTCACATAACTGTACATGGTGGAGACTGAACAGATGTCATCACCTGTATTATGTTAATGTAAAGGTTAATGATGTGATATTGACAATGGAGAGAGATAGAGGAGTGGCAATGACCATGATCTCTGAGGGCGCTTACAAAAAAAATGTTATCTGAGGTAAGAAACTATTGTGCTTTTACAGAATTGCAGTAAGGGCAGAGAGGGGTATTAAGCTGTCTCCCTGTCACTGTAACTTATAAAGGTGTCTGTTCACCGTTAAAATTAATTGTAATGGAAGGAAATGGCCTCCTAGTAATAGTCAGAGACTGGCTATACAAGAATAAATTGGATTGTGGTACATCATCTGCCAGACAGAGTGGGGGTACTAAAAGACCAGTGTAATTAGTACAGATATGGGTTTGGTTAAAGACATACACCAGCAAAGCAAAGGCCAGTCCTAAATTTCTGAAGACTACACCTGTTCCATATGCTCTGTTCCAAGAGCCCATGGAAAAGCAACTGGATGACTTGAAAAGCAGGGTATACTGTCTCTATGGAGTCCAGTGAAGGAACTGTACTAATTGTGTGTATCCCGAAAGGTGATGATAGTGTAAGAATTTGTAGGGATTATAAAGTCACTATAAACCCCAGGCTGGAGATGGATAAATATCTATTTCCTAAACCACAAGATTTATTTGCAAAAGCTGACAGAGGGAATGAAGTCGAGCAAACTAGACTTGCCCCAAGCTTACCAGCAGATGGCAATGTAGCCAGATGCAAAAACATTTCTGTCCACAAAACACACACAAGGGTATTTAGGTATGAAAGATTACCCTATGGGGAGCTAGCACACCTGTTCTGTTTCAATGAATAACAGATCAGGCACTGCAGGAGGTAAATGGTGGTGTCTGTTATTTAGAAGATCTATTAATAACTGGAGGACTTCAGAGGAACATTTAAAATATCTAGAGGGGACTTTAAAGAGATTGCAAAAAAATTGTAAAGTTAACAGAGATAAGTGTGCTCTTTTTCAAAATCAGGTTACTTGTTTGAGGCATTGTGTAGATGCAGAAGAGGTTTACCTATTAAAAGAGAATACAAAATCCATTGAGAACGCTCCAGTGCTATAGCTGTCTCAGAGCTTAGATTGTTTCTGACCATGTTAAATTATTATGGAAGATTCATTCCAAATTTAGCAACATTAATTGCAGAAACTATACAGTGGGTTTGGATGGAAAAGGAACATAAAACTTTTGAGGTAGTGAAAAAGAAACTAGTTCCAGTTTATTGGTAGATTGTAAAACTGAGCTTTCCATAATTAGGACCCTGAGAAAATTGTGACTGCACAGAAATTGTGGAATTAGCCCAGAACTGCAATTTTTCCTACAGTAGGAAAGTAAAAGTGGGCACCTGTACGTTCTCATGCTTGGGGAAATCTATAGCCTCACCTGAACTTCTGCTTCAACGTAAAACTGTCCATGGATGCCTGCTTCTGTCGCTCCGTTGTAGGGGAAATTGCAGCAGTTTGGGGTGATTCAGTGTCTGTTTTTATACAAAGGAATGCAGCAGTGACCTTTTACTGATGGCATTCTGTGTACATCCTGTGAAATTTGCTATTTTACCTGTGACTGCTGTAATTAAAAAACAAACAAAAACAAAAAAACCCAAGATTTTCTCAGGGCCCTACCCATAACTTAGCCTGTGATGCCTCTCCTGTAGGAATTGGGCCTGTCATTTCACACATTTGTAAAGATGGGAGTGAAAAATCCATAGCATTTGCTGGCAGAACATTATCAAAGGCTGAGAGAAAAGACTCTCAAATTAAAAAAGAAGCTTTAGCATCGTTCGGGAGGTTATTAAATTCCATGAATACCTGTTTAGGAAACAATTGACCTTAATCACTGATTTAGAAGCATAGGGTTGGAAGGGACCGCAAGGGTCATCTAGTCTAACCCCCTGCTAAGATGCAGGATTTGTTGGTTCTAAACCATCCAAGACAGATGTTATCCAGCCTCCTTTTGAAAACCTCCAGTGAAGATGCTTCCACAACCTCCCAAGGCAGTCTCTTCCATTGTCCTACTGTTATTAGTGTTAGGAAGTTTAATCCACTGGTAAAAATACTGGGTCCAAAGGCGTTCCACCATTAGTGGCAGCAAGGCTGAAGCGATGGGATTTGATCTTAGCAGCGTACCTGTATGCCATTTATTATAGACCATCAGAAAAACATGCTACTGCAGAAGCACTGTCCTGTTTGCCCCTTTACACAGGGAAACAGAGAGGAAAACTCTGTGTATCGAGTCTCTTTCCTAGATGACCTTCCTATTTCAGCTAATGATATTGCTCTGGAAATAAGAACCAAAATGGGATCTTTTAAAGTGATGCACTATGCACTATCAGGGTGGCCAAATCACATAATCGAAGAACAACTTAGCCCTTACTATTTCAGGGAACTGGAGTTATCCCTGTAGGATGGTTGTTTACTATGGGGACTAGGGTTGCCTGGTGTCCAGTTTTTGACCGGAATGCCCTGTTGAAAAGGGACCCTGGCGGCTCTCGTCAGCACTGCTGACCAGGCCTTTAAAATTCCAGTTGGCCGCCCACAGCAGGGCAGGCAGGGTGCCTGCCCGGATCCATGCAGCTCCTGGGAAGCTGCCAGCATATCCGTCTGGCTCCAAGGCATAGGGGTGGCCACAGGGGCTCTGCATGCTGCCCCCACCCCGAGCGCCGGTTCTGCAGCTCCTGTTGGCCAGGAACCCCAGCCAATGGGAGCTGTGGGGATGGCGCCTGCAGGCAGGGGCAGTGCGCGGAGCTGCCTTGCCGCACCTCCACCTAGGAGCCAGAGGGAGGAGATGCTGCTTCTGAGAGCTGCCTGAGGTGAGTGCCACCCGAAGTCCACATCCCGAACCTCCTCTCGTGCCCCAACTTCTTGCCCCATCCCTGAGCCCCCTCTTGCACCCAAACTCCCTCCCAAACCTCCCCTTCCCAAACCCCTGCCCCAGCCTGGAGCGCCGTCCTGCACCCCAAACCTCTCATTTCTGTGGAGCCCACACCACCAGCCCAGAGCCTGTACCCCCTCCCACACCCTGCCCCAGTCTGGAGCCCCCTTCCACACTCCAAACCCCTCTGCCCCAGCCCAGAGCCTCCTCCTGCACCCCAAACCCATCATCTCCAGCCCCACCCCAGAGCCCGCACCCCCAGCTAGAGCCCCCACCCCCTCTCACACCCCAACCCCCTGCCCTAGCACGGTAAAAACGAGTGAGTGAGCAAGCGAGGGTGGGGGAGAGCAAGCGACGGAGGGAGGGGGAAATGGAGTGCGGGGTGGGACTGCAGAGAAGGGGTAGGGCCTCAGAGAAGGGATGGGGTAAGGGCGTTCGGTATTGTGTGATTAGAAAGTTGGCAACCCTAGTCCTGTGTAAGGCAGTAATGACATTTCCATGAGAAGCAGGGAATGAAGAGGGAAAGCTGTCTGAAGCCTGAGTCCAGCAGAATGAGCCTTACCTGGATTTTAGCTTTTTGTCCATATTGTGTTACAGCCTATACTGGTTTCCTGACAGCCCCTCCCCCAGGTTTTTCTGTCTAGGGTAGAGAGTATTGGTATGAAATTACAAGGGGCGGATGAAGTGGGAAGAAGGTGTGATAAAGCAGATATTGGGATCAGTGACACATCTGGTAGAGGTAAAAGGGGGGTAGGGCGGGGTAATGAAGAGGCATTCATTGTTACCAGATAAAGGCTCAGTACAATTATAGGATGTGGCTCCTGAAGTTGATTTAAGCAGGGTCTGAATGAGCTCTTCTCTGACATCTAGTGATCAGCTGGGGGGAAAGACTTCAGGAACCAGCCTTGTTTGCATAGGCACGCCTATTGTGCTAAGGTGTGCAGCGTGATGGAGCAGCTTTGCCCAGATGACCACTTTTAGCTGGTGTAGGACTGCAGGTTACTGTGGTGTTGGGTGCAGGGGTGAGGAAAGGTTGTTGTCCTTGTTGTATGAGTGGGGGCAGCAGAACTGTGCTTGGCCTGCCCTGATTGAGCGCGGTCACCCTCAACTTTACTGCACTCACTAAGCAGGGGTAGGGGTGCCAAAGGCTAGCGGAGAAGTAGTTGGGGGTGGCTGACTGAGGTGGTATAGTAGGTATAGGCTTTGCCCAGAGAGTCCCAGACATTGTTCTGACCCTTTTGCTCTCTACTGTTTAATAACTAAGCGGATTATACTCATTTGGGAGTCTCTTGTTTTGTTACAGATCACTAGAGCTGAAGTGGCTGATGCCCAGGTGCGTGTGACCTGCTGTGGGGCAGTATCTCCCGTACAAGAGACTGACCAGTCTGCTTTAGGAGCAAGGCTGCTCTTCTAACGGCTGAAATTACTGAGAGCTGTGTTAAGGGGCGGGACGTCAAGGCATCGCAGAGGTGGCAGTAGAGCGGCACAGTGGTGGCGTGAACAACGAGGCGGCTGGCGGCCGAGGGACTGGCAGCGACGCGGCCAGCGGCAGGGTGAACGATGAAGCAGTGGCGGCAGCAGGCAGCAAGGCAGAGTGAAGGGTGGAGCAAGCCGCTGAGGCACTGTTCAGCCCCTCCCCCATACCCACTGTGGTGGGAGGTGAACTCACCCGAACGCACCTCTGAATTCTGCATCTTTGCTGACCAAGCACAACAACTGTGAGTGCAATGTGGTGGAGGGAGAGGGGAGTGGCATGTTAAGGGAACACTTGTTTGTCGGACTTTCACACTGCAAGGTGAGAACCTGAGGCAAAGAACACTGCCCAGTGTATTGTGGGCTGGGGGTTTTGCTCATGGTCACATGCTTGTGGTGGTTCCCCAAATTAATGCTGGCTTCCTTTCCCCTTTTTATTGAAAGTTTTCTTTTCTACACTCAGACTCAGTACTTGCCAGAGGGGAAGTATTGACTCTTAGAGGTGCCCAAGGGCGGTGTAATTTTTCCCAGATTACCGGTGGGGACTCAGGCCAGTTCTGTATTCTGTTGTTAAGAGGGATCCCTAGATATTGAACCCAACCTCACCTGGCAGAAGGGTTACATTAGTAAAAACAGTTACTTCTACTCTAAAGAGCTAATAGAGAGTATAGAGGCAGATCTGTCAGAAAGGTGTTTGAGAACTGCCAGAGTGTTAAATGCAGGATGGGAGTGATTGGGGTTTTATTGTTAGGATTATTTTCTCTTTGTTATAGACAGTCCTGAGATACAACATCCTCATGCCCAAAAAGATATCTGGGTTCAATCTCTCTCTGCAGACAGTGCATGCTTCCTGCACAGCAGCCTTGCAGCAAAGTTTGATCTGCTCCTTTCAGCCAGGTCACTTCCCACCATTGCCCCAGCTCCCTGAGTGATAAGAACCAGCCAACTGGGAAACAGGGGAGGAGAGGGTTTAAAACAGGACTATCGATTAGGAATATTGTTACAAATCTGGAGCACCCAAGGACTTCCCTGTTGTCACTCTGCTGAACTGCATGGCCCCTGAGGGCTGCACTGTGACTGTGTGCATAGGACTTGGCTTCTCCTGCCCCAAAAATCTGGGCCTCAATGACTGGAGCAAAAGGAGATTCTCCACTAGATGTTAGCAGTATAGAGTCTGGTGCACAACTAAGCATTTCTGATTCTATCCAGCAATGCCCTAGAGTGCACATATACACAAAATAGTTGAGTACAGTGTTAGTGCTGTTTTATAATGGGGATGATTCCTCCCTGGGCTCAATCGTTAAGTAGTCCCAGCCCTTGTATGGGGCCATATCCCCAGGGCTTCCTCCCTGGAGACACTATCTTCCTAGAGCTGGGCTCAGTCCTTTCTCAGTCCCAGCAGCCAACCGGGAGCTCCTTCATTGCTCCCCCACTCCCTGCTAGCAAATTGTCTTTGGCTCAATCCTAGCAGCCAGGCAGGAGCCTCTTATTCCCCCGGTCCCTGCCCCTGCTTAGCTGCCTGTGCTCCTGCCGCTTTTCCAGCCAGGCACGCCGTCCTTTCTTCTCCAGCTCCAAACAGCAACTAACTGATGATCTGTTCTGCAGCTCCTTTTATATGGCCCTGCTGGCCCCTGATTGGCCATTCCAGTAGCCCCTCTGATTGGTTGCTTCCTCGTAACCACTCTAGGCCTCTTGGAGGATCTCTCCACAGCTCCTTTCCTGGGATGGGTGTGGCAAACCCTGAGGCCTCCAGTCGGGGCCTTTGGGCCTACTCCACCCCATCACAGGCCCCCAGATAACAAAGTCCAATAATTTTGGATCGTGTCTCTGTACTATGGTCCTAGTCAAACACTTGGAACATTAGTTCCCTCACCCTGCATGGAACTTAGGGTGTTTCCATAAAGCACAGTTTCTGGCTCTAGGTATTAAAAGAGCACCAGCACCATAGAAACCAGGCACTGTATTAATAGGCCTCCTCTCATGCCCGGTCCTTCCAGGGGGCCCTTCGCTACCCTCTCTCTCCTCCATGTCATTAAGTAGCCACAGTGCAACAGGTAAATCAGAAAGGTCTTCACAGGCTATTCGTGCTCTGGAGCAGAACGTTTCCTCCTCATTCATGATGTAGACTGATCCAGTCTCCCTGGTTTCAGTAATGCCGGATATGCAATAGCTCCAGCATGGCCACTGTTGATGGCAAGATGCTCTAAGGCTTCATCTCTCTCAGATCATCCTTGCGGAAGGTAAACGATGGAAGCGACATGAATAAACCACCCCAGGGGCAGAGGGGGTTACAGGCTGTTATACCCTGAGCTGGATAAAAGGAGAGGACCGGGTCAGCCAACCAGTGTTCTGAGCATTGTGGGCATTCACTGGAGCCCACTTGGCTCAGGACACATTGCCATCCCCTTCATTACATACAACCAGTAACCCACTTAATGAAACAAACATTATACTCAAGTTGTGTGTAGATTTCCTGTCAAACTGCTGCAGACTAGCTTAGGCCACACACATACAACCTAGAGACCGATTTTATAGGTATCTAGGTATTTAAATACCTTTGAAAATTTGCCCCCAGTGATTATTTTGCAGTTCCCACTTTGACCACTAGATGCCATTGTTCTTTCACAGGAATAGAACTGCCACTACTCCCAGTAGCTAAGGAAGTGGTGGGTCATAATATCATCACATGGGCATTTCTGCAGGATCTGGGACACCTCTTATGTTTAATGCTTGTTAATAATGGATCCTCTTTCCCATTTCTTTGTTTAAAGCTTCAGGATGATTGTGTGATGATGCAGATGGAAACCAAGAACAACCCTTTTACATGGAGAACATAAATTCAAAGAGAGATTTTCCCCCTGGTGTTATATATGTCCACAAGCTTTAAACAGATGCCTTTTGAAAATTTTTAGTCTCAGGGCCAAAAATCTTAACAAGACAACTGTAAAGAAACTGATTGGATGAACAGGGACTCTCTGGGGTGATGGTGCCATGCAAGGTGGGAGCCCCGTGTATTTGGAATCCACCTCAGTAGGTCTTTGGTAGAGAGAAATTGATATTAAAAGAAAACATCTAATGCCCTCCTCTGTCCTCCCATTCCCAGGTCTCACAAAAGAATATCAGTTTCTCTTTCTCAGCTGAGCAAGAACTTTCTTTGTCCAACATCAAACCAGCTTCAGTGCTGATATGTAATTACTATAAAAGAGGTAGGAGGCCTGGCTGAGATCCTTGTCTATTTCCACTAAACTGGGTGATGTTTATTTGCCCTTTGCTGCTGGTACCTTACCACAATTGACAAAAGGCCACAACCAGTCTGTGTGTTGGATGTTAGCCCCATGCCCCTCCCAGATGCGACCAGTAGACTCATTGGAACTCACCAGACACTGCCTGGTTTTTGTAGCTCTGCCTTGGGAATGGATCAGTCCAAAATGGGGAGATTTCAAGAGAGTTTCATCAAATATTTAGTGACTTTCTGAACATGTCAGATTCTGCCCAAGAGTTTATAGATCAGCTGTGAAGACAGGTCATTCTGAAACAAGGGAGGCTGTGAAGCAGGGGGAACTCTTGGTGCCAACTGGTGGAAGACACAGGGATGCATAAATGTTACAGGGATCCCTCTGGGTCTGGTATTTACATACTACTTTGTCAGAGTCTGATGCAAGGTCTCTACTGAAATCTTGTCACACTGGCCATCATAATCATTGCAAAATATATGTATGGTTAATATGTAAGGAGTTATGCATATATAATGAAAATTATGTTTTAAGTTCTGTGAGTTGAATGCACCCACCAGCAGTGGATAAACAAGTTTATTTCAGCCAGAAAATGTTTATCTATTGGTCTGTCTACAATTCAATTGGGTATTGTATACTTCAGAATGAACACCTATTTACAGTCTGAGCAAAATGCTAATCAAGTGATTGCAAAGTCTCCAGCGAAGACAATGGATTTCTTTTTTACTACAGCTGTAGGGACAGAAACACACTCTGCACTTTTCCACTGAGGAGGCAAGAGGTCAGCATACTTGTATCATGAATGGAAGATCGCAGCCTAGCTTGGCTGTAATACGCTGGAAGGATTTTGGGTGAGTTTTTGCTCTGTCTGATATGACAAGTAAAGTATAGGCTCTAGAATGCATGTTACGATTTTATTTTATATGTAACACTTTGTTTCCAAAATGTCTGCTTATTATCACTTGACTCTCTGCTCTTTGTTTAAAAAACAAAACAAAAAACTTTCTCTATAGACAAATCTAAGTGCTGTGTGTAAAGCAGAGCTGTGCTGTACTGCTCTTTGGGAATGGCAGATCTGGAGAAGCTGAGAGCGTCCAGTGGATCGGGGGCTTCGCACTGCAGGTGGATGCTTGGAGGGCTCAGGGGTTGGAGCGTATCTATCATTAACCAGTACAGAGAGTGGGGCCTGGAAGGTAGTGCTTGTCTTGCCCCAGGCTGGTGGTGGTGGAGAACCGACCCACAGCAGGTGCAGACAAGGCTTCCTCATGCTCAGGGTGAGTGGTAGCTAGGTCCCTTATATCCATGGATACCCCTGGGAAGCATCACACAGTCTTCAACTTCTCAAAGGTTTTCGTGAGTTGGGAATATTCTGTAATGGGGGCAGGGGACATTCATATGGCGGTTACAGCCGTGGTTCGATAGAATGTGACATTTGGGTTTTTTCTTTTCCAAGCAAACACGTCTTGCTGAGTGCAGCACAGCCTGTGGTCAGACATCTCACCCGGAAAGCAGCTGCAAGTCTGCAGCGATTAGAGTAACGTGTGAGTGATACTTTACATAGAGAGCGATAAGAATAGGGAGAGGGGAAGGTGGGGGGAGGAGAGAGTGGGTGGCATGCAGAGATGTAGTTAAAAGAAAGGAAGAGTTGTTCCAAATCCAGAATGCTCTGAGGTATTTGAAAATGAGCCCATGTCACTGGAAAAATATACAAGATTTTGCAGATGTTGGGCTTGGAAGTGAATCCCTTTTTACAGTGAAAATAAACCTATTCCTGAGGAGAAAATGTGCCCATCAGGAGGGATTTTCAAAAGCAACTAAATGATTTAGGAGCACACGTGCTATTGAAAGTCAGTGGGCCATGTACTCCTGAGGCACTTTTGAAAATCCCACACATCAGCTGAAAGTGACTCTGGAATCGGAACTCTTGCATATTCAGGATTTGAAACGTCTCACAGTGCTGATGCTGTAACAGCCACTTCAGGGAACTTCATGGAAAAGTGAAACGTGGGGCATGAAATTGCCTAAAACATGGTGAAAATCTCTGTGCTGATTTCTACAGCTGCAGTGATTTGTAGAGCAGGAGGCGAAAGGAAGTGGGATTAAGTGTGGATTTTTCCCTCCTAGCGCAACCAGAATTCCCATTAAAGCCCATGGGGCAGATTCTGATTTCTCTTGCTCCAGCATAAATCAAGAGTAACTCCCATGAAGTCCACAGAGTTACAGCGATGAAAGAGAGAGCATGGGTGGGGATGTAGGATTGCTCTGCATGGGCCCAAACAGACTGTTTCATGTAATTAATAGAACCCCCCTTTCAGGACTGGCCTGTTTAGCTGTACAGAATGACGACATTTTCTGGGGAGAAAATTGGGCTTTTTTTTTTTTTTTTTTTTTTTTTTTTGGTGCAGACTCCCCCTTTTCATTGTGGTGACAGAGTGCTGAGGCTGAACAGCACCCTCATGGCTTTAGCCTCCATTAGTTCCCCCGGGGACAGCTGCTAGAGCAATTAGCTAATCAGAAGGGGAGGCTGGGGAGGTAAGGAACACATTAGCCCTTAGCTGGCTAACCTGATAGAAGCCAGGAAGGAAGTGCTACAAGGGAAGGAGGACTTGGCTAGCTGAGTCCAGGCTGAAAGTTCCCAAGAGAGGGAAATCTCTTTTCCTCCTAGGACCCTGGTAAAGATGGAGTGAAACATGTAGGATTAAAAACTGTGATGTTGCCCTGTACAGGTGTTGGTGGAAGGGTTTGGAACAAAATACAGACTGAACACTAAAAGAAAGTGGGTCTGAGCAGTTTCTGGAGCATCAGAGGATGGACAGAGCATCACCCTGTTATAATCACTCATGGTTTTTTACTCTGTGTTTTCTCTTTTTCACAGGACAAGCGTGGAATGTGAACTGAGGAAAGAAGCCGGACAGCTTATTTCCCTCTGACTATAGACTGTTAGTAAATGTTACACTTACAGTCTGACAGACCGCACGCTGTGACTGTGCAGTAGGTGACTTGGCTAGGTTCAGCTCTAGTGTGTAGGTCCCCTCCACGAACTCCCCCCAGATCTATAAGACCACACACTATCCTGGTTCCACGGTCAGACTGAGAACAGCAATTGGCCAAAGCATGTAACATTTCCCATAATAAACTTCTCAAATTCCACATGCCTGGGTCCTGGTTATCTTGTTCTGTCCACACACTTTAGTGGTATGAAACTGAAGAACATTTTTTGCTAGTAAACTCAATGGCATTTCTCTCTTGTAGTGCAATAACAACTTATAAACACCCCAGCTGACCAATTCCAAAATTTCAGGGAATGTTCTAGACATCGGTGGGCAGAACCCTGCAGATTTTGAAGAAACATGGACAACTGGAAAAGCCTGATTTTCCACTGGTACATGTGTGATTTAAAGTCAGGCATACAGGATGCCCATTTGGTGCTGCGGGCAGAGAAATCTCTGGTGCCCCCTGCTGCTGCATACACAAATCACAGGCAGCTGTTTAATATGCTGCTGTCTCTCCCTTAGGTGGATTGCTGGGCCTATGTAAGCAATGATGTGTGCAATTTCTAGTTAGAGCTAGAGGCAATCCCAAAAAGAAAGTAACAAAAGGGCAATGGAGTTATGCATGACTCTTTGATGAATCATCAGGAATATTATGGGCAAGGCAAAGTATCTGCTTCACAGCTCTGCCAATGCCCCTCAGTCCTGCCCTGCAACCCCCTGCTAGTCCAGTCCTGGGCTCCCTACACAGCTCTGCCAGTGCCACTCAGTCCTGCCCAGCAGCCCCCTGCTAGTCCAGTCCTAGTCATCTCTTAAGAGCACTATTCACTAGGTCTTCCACAAAATTCCATACTACATATAACCTGATCACTGTGGGGATAGCTCAGTGGTTTGAGCATGGGCCTGCTAAACCCAGGATTGTGAGCTCAATCCTTGAGGGGGCCATTTAGGGATCTGGGGCAAAAATTGGGGATTGGTCCTGCTTTGAGCAGGGGTTGGACTAGATGACCTCCTGAGGTCCCTTCCAACCTTGATATTCTATGATTCTATGAATTAAAAAAGACCCACACAGCCCCTCTTTTGCAAGTAAAGCAAGTTGAGGGGGAGGGATAGCTCAGTGTTTTGAGCATTGGTCTGCTAAACCCAGGGTTTTGAGCTCAATCCTTGAGGGGGCCATTTAGGGATCTGGGGCAAACACTGGGGACTGGTCCTGCTTTGAGCAGGGGTTTGGACTAGATAACCTCCTGAGGTCCCTTCCAACTCTGATATTCTATGATTTAAGTAAGAAGGGGACTGTGCCATTTAAAGGACAGAGCATCTCTCTGCCTTGTCCACCTCACAGCACCTTCCCAATTACTCAGCCCATTACAGGAAAAACAAAAGGGAAAGTTGGCACCATTCCATTTGGCCTCATTCAGTGCTGAATCAGTCACTCCTGCCACTCCCCCCCCCTTGATCCTTGTCCCTAGGATGTACCAGCTTTAGGTCAGTACTCAGTTCAGAGAAAACCGCAATTACCCTAATGCACAATAGGACCCACACAATCAGTGTGTTGCTTGTGTCTATGATACAGCTAGTGCCAACGATTAGGGGGCCCCTGTCATGTGACTGTCCCCTTGTCAGTCTGACCCACATCATATTTCTGGGACCAACAGATACTGTCTAGTTTGTTCCCAGTATCCCTTCACATCAGAGCATTAAAACAAGGAGGGGAGGTCCTGACTGACCACTAGATAGTGTGGCAAGGCATCTCCTTCACCCCAGCAGGCTCACTGCTTCCCCCTCTGGCAGTGGAGGCCTGGAGTAAGTCAGCCCTGCTCCGGATGGTGTTTATTCTCCTGCTTGGGATTTATTTCTCAATATTTTCCAAGTAGGTCTCAGAGCAGGCTCAAGGAGTGCCCCGCCACCAAACAAAAAGAAATATGTTCATAACACAAAGCAAAAGGGAATACCCTTTCCTATCCTTCTCTGGGGGCGTGTTTCCTCTTATTGGCCCTGGAGTACCAGTTCTTCCCCTAAACAGGCAGGCAGCTTCCACTGTAAAGAGAAGAGCAACCATACAACCTGGCAAAGCCTTTCTCCCTGCTGCCACTAGCCCTGCAGCAGCTTGTGTCTCACCTGAGGCGGCATTTTTGAAAGTCTCAGGTAGCCCTTAATTGGGCTCAGGTGTCCCTAGTTGACCTGAGGTAACCCCTTTTCAGCTTCTTGCCTTTCTCATTCTGGGGCTAATATACCCGCCCACTTCCCAGAACCCAACAGGACCCCAACCTGACTTTGTCATAATAGTAACAAGCTAGCAAGGCTGACTATAGGGTTAAATGCTGTGGGCATGCCTACATGGCCCTGCAGTTTGAAGTACAGGGGTGTAACGGTGCATACTAATGTGCTACACTATAACTGCCCCGTGTAGACCCTGTGAGCCAAACTAAAAGTTACATCGTTTACATTAATGTAGTCCTGTTTCAGGAGTATGGCAGTGCAAATTATGTACCTTTTATTTGCACCTGTAGGGTTTATATGGGGCAGTTACAGGAAAGAATACTAGTGCACAGTGCAGTTTGCACCCCTCCAGTTCAAATTGCAGGGCCATGTAGACAAGCCCTTAGAGAAAAAATAATGAAAATACAGTAATGATTAGTGTAGACAGTATTTCCACCAATAGATGGTGCTGTATCTTTATCTTAGTGTTAAGTTGTTGTCTTGTGTGTTGTGGGGAATTTCGCTGGGAATTCAGTCCTGCCTGTGGTGCTGGAGTTGTTACTGGCCGTGTCCCAATAAATACTTTGGGTTCTAGAAGCAAGTATTACAACTGGTGGCACCAGCTTCAAGATGGCAAAATCAGTTTTGCCTGAGAAGAAATGTGCTGATCGTGCAGATGAAACTGGAGTCTGTGAATAGTTGGCAGACTTTCAGCTGTTGCTCTCTGTTACTGAGTGGTCTGGTGAAAAAGCAGCACGTACCTAGCAGTGTGTTTGGATGGTGACTCCAACTAATTTTACCAGCACCTTCCCAGTGTGGATCATGGTTTTTATAGACAGTAACAGGAACATTTGTATGACCACCATGGTGGTGGGGGGGGAGAGATTCATCATTTTGAAATACTGGAAGGAATGGTAAGCCAGGAAGTGGCAGGGAGGGGAACATCTGTGTAGGTATTGGAGTGCATTGCAGACACTGTTCGAAAGGACTTTCCCTGCACCACCCTGCCTGGGAGATGGCTCAAATGAAGCAGAATCTGTTGCACCGAATCTGGAACTGGCAATGCAGAGAGGGGGCCTATGCCTAGTGGCAAGCTGTGAGAGAATCCCCTGTGAAAAGTAGTTTATAAACTGTTCAACAGAGGATCTTCATAAGCTGATGGTGAAGAAAGATCACATGCTGGACAAACCTAAGGGCCAGATTATACACAGAGTTGCAAATGTGGAAGCAGAAAGTGATGTTTCCTTAAAGGTATCAGCTGTTAATTTCCAGCCCCGGTGTGACTCCTGTGCAGCAACTCTGGGAAAGATTGCAAGGGAAATGGCTAAAAAAGTGGAGGCCCAGGTGCAAGCTGTGCACGGACATCTGGTGGGTCAGAGAGAGACTATTTCTCGAGTGGCTCCCAGGCCAGATGACATTTGTGGGTGATGTAGAGGCAAAGGCCTTGGGAGATTAAATTGTCCAAACAGGGGGAAGCCATACCTAGGGAAACTAGAAGTTGCTGCTACAGTAGGGCCACCCTACTAAATGGGCTCTTCTTCTGGTGACCAACATTTCCAGTGATGTTATACTGGGAGTAGATTTCATCTAGGGAATCAGAAAATCCTGGGGTGGATGCTGGGGGGCAACTCTTGGACCTTTGAGATGCCTCTACCATGCCTACAGGGTGATACCCTGTGGTAGCTCAGAATAAAGCAGCCGTAGAAGGCAATGAAAGGACAGGATTAGAAAAGCTACCTTCATGGCATGCTCATGTGTTTCCCAAGTTCTTCATTATTCCTGGAGGATAGGATTGGGTGCAATATCAGACTGTTCTTAATCCTGGGATTGTTCCAGTGGGACATCATACTGGAGCTGAAGTGGGAGCAAAGGTGAGGTGGGAGGGCAGAACTGATGTGGGAGCAGGATTGAAAAGCAGAATGAATTGCTGGGCAGGGGACAGGCTGATGTGGGGGTGAGTCCCTGTAGCAGGGGCCAAAAATCACCTTAATAAATTCAGGTGAGGGGGCTACACTAAATTGTCACATGGACACACACAAACACACAGATGGACAGACACAGACCCACTGGGTATAAGCAGGGGTCATTCAACAATCAAAAGTTAGGCAAAAATGCAATACAATCTTTTTTAAAAAACTTGGTTTTGGGCCAATGATTGGGCCCTGACTCATGATTTTTGAACTTCTGGGTTGGCAATACTGAAAATGTCACAGCTATAACCCCTATGGAGTGTGAAAGGGTGGAAAGAGGGCACGAGGGTGGGAGAGAAGGAAGAGGGGGGGGGGCTGATGTGAAAGGATGGGGAAAGGGCACGGCTCAGCAGCCCAGCAGAGAACCCTGCCAGCAGATGCCCAGCTCCGCAATGTTTAAGGCCTGTCTAGAATCCAGGCCTGTGTAATGACAACCCTGGGCCAAGCAGCTGCAAAGAGTGAGGCAATCACCAGCCCCCAAACTTTTCCTTTGCTCCAAAGATTGGAGGGAGTGTGGCTCAGCTGCCCTATAGGGAACCCCACAAGCAGATGGTCAGTCATTTACTGTGTGTTGGCCGAGCCCCAATGCTCATCACAGCCAGAGCAGCAGCAGTTCACCCTCTGTGACCTGCAGGTCAGCTGAGCTGATCCCACACGCTCCCAGTATGTGGGGGGCATACTTACCGCTCAAGGAACACCAGCAGGCAGCATGGGACAAAGATCAGTCACCAAACAGAAGGAACAAGGAGACAAAAAAAAATAAAAATTAAAGTGTGAATTAAAAAAAATCAAATATTTGAAAATAATTAAACAAAAATTCTAATTGATTTTTTTTTCACAAAAAGGAAATTTCTTTGGCATCTGTAGTCTTCAAAACAGCAATTGTGATGAATAACTTTTCATTAGAAAAATATTTCATCAGCTCTCCCCTGACATGTTTGGCCCTTGCAGGAGTTAGTACATTTCTGACTAGCAGAGGAAGCTTTTGAAACAGACTGGTGCGTACAGGAAAGCACACACACCCTGATCCAGAGAGATTTGTCTCAGGTGTGTGTTTAGAAAAAGGGTCCCAACATTCTCTCATTTGAGATACAGAGATTAATCCTTATAAACTCAGACTGAACTGCAGAAACCACAGTACCTCGTCTATACAAGTCTCAAACTCCCTCAAGGCCTGAGTGAGGAAGAAAGTGGTTTCTTTCCCACCACTCATTTCCCCTCAAGCAGTGTTCCTCCTTCCTCCCTGCTATTAGTTCCATCTCTTACATAAACATCCTTATAAGAGATAACAGCTGCTGAAAATCAAACGTGCACTCATAAAAACATACAGCTGTAAACAGAACTATGAAACCCCGGAAATTTGGCTCTTGGGGAGTGTGTGCTCTCCCTCTCTCATATATATTTTTAGACTGTAAGAGTTTGCGGGGCAGGGGATATCTTTTAACATATATGTCTGTACAGTCCTCAATGTACAGTGGGACCCTAATCCTGATGGGGGCGTTTGAACACTAAAATTATCTGTAATTATTTGTATTACTGTATTAATAGGTCATTAACAAAATCCATTTTTTAAATTCTTAGCACTAGACCAATTCTCTAAAAGATTTTCTGTGCTAAAAGCGTATCTGCAACCATTCTGAGAAACTTCTAGTTTCTACACCAAACCCCGGAGATGCTATTGCTGTTCAATTGAAGGTGGTGGTGTTTTTTTTTCTAAACAATGGTAAAATTGTATTTTTTTCTTTTTCTTCAAACGTCTGGCCTGTTTTGGCTGATTTTGTTCTTTAGTCACCTTAAGGAGAGTCTAGGTTAGAAAAATTTCCGCCTTAAAGATAAAAAGTTATAAAGAGGTGGAAAGGATCCCTTTAAAATGGAAATGCCCAGGCAACATTAACTGTAGTCTGGAGCACAGGTGTTGCTCTGCACTCCACCTACAATACACACAAGAAGACGACCATCCCCCACACAGCCAGATGTGGCTCTCAGTAGTCAGCTCTTGTTATGAATTCACTCGGTTTTGGCAATTCTCTTGGATAAATCTGATTCAATAAAACTGGTGACCTCATGTGACCTTAATTTCTCCAGAGTGCAGGCTTCATAGTAGAATTGGTTGAATAATAAAAAAAGATGTAAAAAATAATCTCAAACTGCTCTACCCAGCTCATACCCAGCTCCATGAAGGAACTTAAGTTTTATAAATTGTTAGATTAAGCTAGTTCAGAACAGCACATGAATAGCTGAAAAACCATTAGTGGAGAACGAGTGGTTTTTAGGCCCGGATTTGTTCCTTGGTGAGGGTGTCCCCACACAGGGGCGCTTCGGGCTTGGCAGCTGCAGGGACCAGGGATCCCAACGCCTGTTCAGTGTGGGGGAGGCATTACAGGGTGATCAGCAGCCCCTCTCGCTTGCACCATGATTTCAGGAGGGTCACATGATAGATTTGGCACTCTTTTCGCTGATCCGGCTGATGGACCTCATAGATAATGGGGCCTGCCTGGCGCATTACCTCATATGAGCCCTTCGACTGCGCTAGAAGCTTGGTCTCCTCGGAGGGGACCAGTACGTGGCCCTAATACCCTGGTTCAAAGGTCCGAGTGCGCTTCCCGGTTGTAAATCCTGGCCCAGGCCCCCTGGATGGCCTGCAAATTCTTCCTCACTAGGTCCCCGGCCCAGGTTAGGTGTTGTTGCAGTTGCATGACATACTGTAGGAGCCCCTGGGTCTGGGTCGGTGCCTGTTCCCAGGTCTCCCATATTAGGTCGAGCAAACCCTGAGGTTGACGCCCATACAGGAGGTCAGATAGCGAGAACTAGGTGGAGGCTTGCGGTGCCTCTCTCATGGCAAGCAGTAGAGGGGGAGGATCAGTTAGTCCCAAGAGTGCAAGGTGGAACTTTCAGAGCATCTCCTTGAGGATCCAATTGAAGCGCTCGACAAGTCTGTCCACCTGGGGGTGACAGACTGATGTCCGCAGCTTCTTGATCCCTAGGAGGCCGTAAACTTCACTGAGCAGCCAGGAGGTGAAGTTTGTCCCCTGGTGTGTCACAATCTCCCAGGGTAAGCCCACCTAAGCAATGATCTTAAGGAGTTCTGCCACGATGCTGCATGTGGTGGTGTTCCATAGGGGGACTGCCTCGGGAAAGTGGGTGGCCTAATCCATCACTACCAGGATGTAGTGGTAGCCAGCAGTGCTTTTAGCGAGAGGCCCCACCAGGTCCATCACAACCCTCTCAAAGGGTGTTCCCACCACCGGAAATGAGACCAGGGGAGCTTTCGGTACCCCCGGAGGTACTGGCAGTTGGCACTCCAGGTAGGAAGCGCAGTAATCTTTGACATCTCGGTGTACGCCCAGCTATACGAACCAGGCCAAGACCCAAGCCAGGGTCTTCACCTGACCCAAATGTCTGGCTGTGGGGACATCATAAGCCATCCTATGTACAGTCTGACAGTGAGACTGGTGGCATGACTAGCTGGGACCAGGGCTTGCAGGTCTGAGGATCCTGGGAAACCCTTGTAGGCGCTTCCCTGTCAGCTCAAATCATGGCCACTGGGCTGTGCGCTATAGGTTCATTGCCGCCCTGGCCATGTAGGCCAGCTGCTTGTAAGTCCAGCTGAGGGTGGAGTCCTCCCTTTGGTTCCGGCTGAAGTCAACCCCCATGTTCAGGGGGGCTTCCCGGTCGTCTGACTAGGTTGGAGTGCTGAGCCCCCCCACGTGGGGCTGGTGGGTCACCTGGGTGAGCCTCCCTGCGTATCTCAGCCTGCCCTCAAGGGGGTCTCCCTCAAGGGCCATCTGCTCTGGCAGGTCCCAAAGGCTTGTGGTGTGCAGAATCCTGGTGAACTCTGTCCAGTCAAGTCCAAGGATGATGGGGTAAGGCAGCTTCAGGGCGACCCCTACTGTTATTACCCAGGTCACTCCATCCACAGTTAATGGCCCTCAAGTACTCGGATACACCTTCACAACCCCATGGATACAGAGGAGCCAAATCTGGCCAGGTCACTTGCCAGGGCAAGCCCCTGACACACTAAAGTCTGCCCACAGCCAGAGTCCACTAGGGTGTGTACCTGTTTCCTGACAAGATCCATGGGAATCATCACCTTGGCAGTCGGGCACCAGCAGGCATGGGTCTCCCCTGTGTAAACTTGCAGAAAGGAGCAGTCCATGGTTGGGCACTGTCGCTGGAGGTGCCCAAAGCTGCCGCAAGTGAAACAGGGCCCAATCTTGGCAGGGACAGTCTGGGCCTTGGCTTCCCCCTTCCGCTGTGGCTTGCAAGCATCCCATGGGACTTTGGGACGGGTTGTGGCAGGGAACCATTGTGATGGCCCTTGTCATTGTTCGAGTCCCAGCGGGCTGCTATCTTAGGACTGGAGGGTCTTTCTGAGGCGGGGGTTGGGAGGCTTTGAGCCGCCACTGCAGTTCCAGGTGTAACTTTAGCGCCCTTGTGGCCAAGATGGAGTCTGCTCTGTAGGCAACTCTGGCCAAGAGACGATGCGCGCAGGAATGCAGAAGGAAAAATCCCTTCCACTCCAGGGGCACCTGTTTCAAACCCGCCAGAGTGAACACACCCACCCACCGGAAAAGTACAATGGATATAACAACGGGAGATATTTATGTACAGAGGCATGAGGGGAGAAAAACAACAAGGGGAAGTATAGGGGGAGCAGTAGAACAGGGTTGCATTCAAACCAAGGCCCCTCAGGCCCAGTGGTAGCACAGTCTGAAAGGGCAGACACTGAGCAATGTGTCTGCACACAGTCTGGAAGTCCTGAGCAAAGTTCCAGTCCAGTGCTGAGTCTTGGGTGCTCCTGGTCGTCTTCACCACCAGTGAACTCTCCCCAACAAACCCCTCCGGTGCCCTCTTCTGCCGCTCTTTGCAAAGCCACAGAGCGACCACCTCCCCACTTAACTAGCTAGCAGCCTCCCTCCTTATTCCCAGTGCAGAGTCACAAGCCCCAGTACTCACGGCCCCATGCAGCTCTGGGCAGCAGTGATACTGGATCCAGCTCCGGCCTGTCCTTCTCGGGCGATTCCTCCCTGGCACAGTGCTCCTCCTGGCTCCTGTCCTGGGGTGTCCCCGATCAGCCGCCCTGTCCCTCTCAGGCTTCAGGCAGGTTCGCTGCTGCTTTCCTTTTGTCCAGGGCCTCCAGCCTGCAGCCCCCCTCTCCCCAGAGCTCCAGATCCACACCCCAAAGTTTCCCATCTTTCTCTCACTGCTCCCCCGCCCCCCTAGGAAAAAGATTTAAAGGGGCCACGCGCTCTAAACCTCAAAGGGGTTACACAGGCATCACAGGATCCTCTGTGGCCAGGAAGTCCTCCATGAGGCCAATTGCCACCTTTAGGGTGGTGGGTGGATGTCGCAGGCACTCCCTCGGGGCGAGAGGATATACACAAACTATTCAACAACCACCTGCTCGGCTACTCTGGTCGTGGAGTGCCACTTGGGTTGGAGCTACCACCAACAGGTGTCCTTAAGAGTGGATAGGTCTTTCCCCAAAACTGGCACTAAAAGGTTTTGTGGGTGATGTCTAGGTTGTCCAGGATAGCCATCCTTACCGCCCTGTTGTCGTGGGTCTCATCATTGGGGAGGTTACGATATATGGCCTGGGCTTCCCCGTTAGGTAGGGGGCCAAGAGTGTGGCCCATTGGTTTGGGGCCCACCTGTCAGCCGAGATGACCCACTCAAAGACGATTAGAAAGGTCTCTGGGTCATTTTCTGGTCCCATTTTTGTGAGGTGTACTGACAACACGGGGGTACAGAAGTAGTCGCTCCTCTGGGAGCTGGGCTGGAGGGGCTAGGCAGAAGGGCAGACAGTTGCTGGAAACACAGTTGCTGGTGCTCCAGCTGCTGGGCCTCCAGCTGCCAGATCAGCTGCTGCTGCTAGGCCCCCAAGTTCCTGGAGCAGCTGCTGTTGTTGTTAGAGCTGGGTGGCCTATTGCTGCTGCTGGCTCTCAGTTCACCATTTCATCAGCTGATCCAGTTCCAGGGGTAACACTCGGCCTGGTGGCGGGTTATGAACAAGTGCAGTCCCCCTCTGTCTCAAGGGGCGAGGGCTGCCCGCATTCTGCACCATGTGTAGGAATTTGTGGTTGTCCCTCCACATCAGCCACGGAAGGAGGCTATGCCCCATCACTCTCGGATCCCTAGGAAGGCAAGGATTATTGGACGATTAGCGGTCTCTAAGGCCCTGGCCCTCTAGGCAGGGCCAAGAGGCAAGTAATTCAGCACTCTGCCTCAGGCAGGGCAGAGCAGCAAATCTAGAAGCTCAGGCCCTCAGCCAGGGTGGAGCACTAAACAGTTTAGGGGCTCAGGCCCACAGGCAGGATGGAGCAACAAACAGTCTAACGTCCTAGGTCTGGCATACAGCAGACAAACACAGGCCTCCTAACCAAAGGTGGGTGGAGGCTGCCACCCCAGAGGTGGTGTTGGCAGCAGAGGGTAGGGGGGGACTCGGCCCATCCTATTCCAGTGGGTCCCAGCCCAGGGCCCTAACAGTGGTGGAGTATTCTGCCACTGGATCACCAGGGTTCCAGCCAAAACACGCTGACTTGGATTCAGGCAACAACACAACCAGACTATAGTCCGGTGTCCCTGGGCTACTTCCTACACTCCCCTCGCTGGGTACCTGTATGTTGGGGTTTTTCTCCATCTCCCCAGGGTACACCACCAGCGGCATTCCCAGTAGCTCCTCAGTGTCCAGGTCAGCTGGCAGTTCTGGTGATCCTGGCGAGTCCTTAGCACTGTAGAGGTCCTCTTCAGGCTCCCGCTCTAGCAGCGGGTGGGAGGCATATGTCTCCCTCAGCAGCTCCAGCCCAACTGAGATGCTGGGCCCAACTTTTATACTTTCTGTCCTGCCCCTCTGCTTCCAGGGGGTGGACAGTTGTTCCTCCCCATCAGTCTCAGAGGGAGGCCATGCCCCCTTGCTACAAGGGCCCTGAATCCATGCTGGTGTGTTTGGCTGATAGCATGGGGCCAAGCATATGTTAATAATTGACTTACTTCCTTACCTGCCCACTTTGCAGTGTGGAGACAGCAAAAGTACAGGCACCTGGCCTCATGTTTAGATAGTCCCCCAATGCCATTCCCACAATGTCCTGCTTCTGTATCTCCTGGCATATCTACCTACTCGCTTCCCACTTTCCCTCTATGCATTGGAAGCTACCTGATAGCTCTTCAAGTAATGTCCATAGGGGTGCTCCACTACAGGTGCACATATACCTCTCGAGGCCTTGATCAGAGATTTCTAGCAAGCAGCGCCTGTCCAACCCACACATGCGCCCTTTGCTTCCTCATGGCAGACACCGAGGCTATATAGGAGTGCGTGGGGTGAACCACCCGGAGTTCCTTCTCTACCACCTTGGCCCAAGGCAGCGCACTAGTGTGTCTATTTTGAGCATACTCAGCCTCTCTCTTCACTTCTTGTAAAGTTAGTTTAATTTAGCATTGTTGTTAGCATTAGTATAGTTAACGTAAGAGGATTGCTTTTTCCCCCTCTCTTTACTCCTGTGAGATTTGTCTTCTTCTGGTAGGATATGCCTAATTCCCCAGGCTACAAATGTTTCTTTCTGTTTCTTCCACTGACTGCTCCCCCATGGGAGGACGTGGAGGAAGAAGACTCCCAATTTGTCTCCTCGGTTTCTGTTAGGGGTTCTCCTACAACCCCTCCAGAAATCTGCCTTCTCTCAGGGAGGATGTTGCAGTGCATCAGGCATGGTGGAACCAGCCCTATATGCCATCTCCCTCTCCCTTATGGACCTCCCGCAATGGCAATCTTGGAACCACTGGGTTGCCTATAGGTAACAATAAACCACTGGTACCATCCTGGAGGGAGACCGGAGGTCCACATCCTCCCTTCACCCTTTCAAGACAGGCAAAGACATTTGAGGAGTTGGAAGCTAGGGTAGATGAGGAAGTTGCCCCTGAAACTCCTATTTCATAGTAATTGCCAGATAAGGTGCTTATGCCTGCCCCTCCTTCCATCACCGACGACTTCAGACAGTTCCAGAACCTCATTAGAAGGGTAGTGGGCACTCTGCAGCTCCCTCCTGGATCCACCTAAGATGGTATGGCAGACACTATTCCACCAAGTGTAAATGGGCAGACAAGTAGTAGTATGAGCCTGCTAAGGACTGTGACCTTTTCTTTTCCCATCCCCCACCCCACTCCCTCATGATGGATGCTGTGAATGAGCAGGGTAGATATCACTGTTTCAGGGCTACACCGTATCACAAGGACCAAAATGATTGGACCTCCTTGGACGAAAGTCTTACTCATCCACAAGCTTGCAGTTCTGATCGTAAACTATCAGGTGGTCATGGCTAAATATGACTTTACTAATTATAGCAAACTCCTGGCCTTTAGCAAACACCTGCCATAGCAGGGAACAATTCCAATCAATTGTTACTGAGGGTCAGCTGTGGGCCAGAATGGCTCTTCAGGCATCCTTAGATGCTACAGATACTGCTGCCAGGTCCATCTCCACAACACTAGTTATGCACAGGGCATCCTGGCTCCAGCTTTCAAGGTTTCTGAGAAAGGTCCAAAATACAGGAGAGGATCTCCCCTTTGATTGTCACAAGCTTTTCTTGGAGACCCCGAATGACTCCCTGCTCATGCTTAAGGACTCCAGGGCCATCTTATGTTCCTTTGGCATGTATACATCTATAAGTAATAAGCATTTCAGGAGGTCACAGACTGCTCAGAGATCAAGCCCTGCTCAGTTCTCGGAGTACCAGAGATCTACAGAACCCTCCAGAAAGAGAGACAGGTTTCAGAGGAGGAGGGCTGCCCATCTTCCCTCTGGGACATCCAGACATAATCTAAATAACAGTTTTGATGATTGGTCAGGGGTTCAAGTCCTCCTGCTCCTCTGATTTTACAGTTGAACCCTTTAGCCCATCTCCCTTACTTTGGGGATCACCTTGTCCATTTCCATCAGGATTGTGAGCAGATTACCATGGACCAATGGGTCTTGGAGGTCATAACTTTGGGCTACATCGTTTAGTTTTTGACATACTTCCTCCCTTCCACCACACTTCCCCATCCCTCTTCCCCGTCCCTCTCTCACAAGCTTCTACTAAGGCAAGTGGTCTCTCTCCTCTGGCTAGGAGCGATATAGATGGTTCCTTTCCCTTACAGGGGCAAGGTATTATACTTCCTAGTACCAAAAAAGCATAGAGGTTGGAGGTCGATCTTAGATTTAAGAGAGCTGAACAAGTCTGTGAAGCCCCAGAAGTTCAGGATGGTGATTTTCACAACTATAATTCCTGCTCTAGAAGAAGGGGATTGGTTTTCATCCCTCGATCTACAAGATGTCTACTTCCATATAGCCATTCACTCATCACACACAGGAAATACCTGATTCATTGAGGGCCAATATAATTTCCAGTACAGAATGCTTCCCTTTGGTCTTCAAGGCTCCAAGGGTGTTCTTGAAGGTTCTAGTGGTAGTGGTGTCTTACCATGGACAGGAAGCGATTCTCATCTCCCCATACATTGATGACTGGCTTCTCAAAGGCTACGCTTTTGAGGCAGTGTTGTCATCCACTCAGAATGCCCTTGCAGAATTCCAAGAGTTGGGCCTATAGCTAAACATAAAGAAATCCATGTTAGTACCAGTGCACAGAATTCAGTTCATAGGGGCATGCTTGGACTTAGTGACAGCCGAGCATACCTCCCTTTAGACAGATTTGTGATTCTGTCATGTCTGGTAAGAACAACTCAGGGAAGCCCTTGGACGTTGTTAGCCGACGGCCAAGGATGTTTGGTGAGGTGCCAGCTATGCCCGTTTTATACCATCCGTGACTTTAACCGCTAGGACGCACTGTCCCTTCGCGGCGGGCAGCCCGGGCTAGGCTGACGGATGCCCCAAGGTCCTAACCACCCGTGACTTTAACTGCTAGAGCTCAGAGCTCCTTCGCAGCGGGCAGCCAGGATTGACTGACAGGTGCCCCAAGAGTTTGCCCCGTGGAGGCGGCACAACTCAACGCTAGGCTCTTAGTACTCTCACCTAATGGCCAGGCTTTAGAGCCAAAACGGCTGAGGTTCTTTAATTGTGTCGGCTACTTTACAGTAAACCAGAGAAAACAAGTCAGGCTTATGCACAAATGGTTACCAAAATTTATTAAGCTAGATTCTAATCATGTGGTTACAAAATTGCTAGTGCCTACTTATTTAAATGTAGAGATGTTACACACACAAACAAGTTACAAAACTGAAGCCACAATCCCAAAAGAAAGAAAACAAAGTATAGAGCTCTATTTCAAAATATGTGTACACTAAAGATAGGAGATCAGGTGTGGGTGCTTCTTACCCTCCTTGCATCTCTCGATTCCAGCGGTGCCAAGCCAGGATCGGTCACTCAATTCCGCGGAAAGACGAATAAGGGACAAGGCGTAGGGACCTTCTTAGCTGCAGAAGCCTTGGGAGGCTGTCACTTATCTGACCAGCAGATAGATAGTGAAAAGCACTCAAAAATCATGGTGCTGTAGGTCCCCTACTTATACCTCTGTACTCCTTTATTCTCTTTCTCCTTTCTTATGCCAAATTGAGGCTGGTCTGTCTGGGTGACGCCAGCTTTCGCAAGAGTAGTTTACACTTGCAAGGGAGAGAAACAATAAGTTTCGACTACTGGACATTTCTTTTATCAGGGTAAATATTTTCCCACCTAGGATGTTGGTGCGTGTGCATCACGCTATTTAGTAGGGCCTAAGAGCCATGTCTGTCACAGGGCCTCTGCCCGCTGTGAGCTTAATCGTTGTATCTGCTCCCAGAGGCACATTGTAGCAGCACACCTGTGCTTTCACAGCTTCAAAGGCTGTGCTGGAATATATGTTAAGTGCCCTGTTCCGGCTTCCTCCTGTGTTTCCAGCAATGCTGGTCTGAGGGGGGGGCTGGCTGTCTGGCTACAGACGTCAATTAGGAACTATCTTCAATTCCTAGGCCACATGGCAGAGTGCGCCTTTGTGACCAATCATGGAAGGTTACACATCTGCTATTTCCAAGGTTGGTTGAGAACTCTCTGACCAAAGATGCCCTGGGAAGGCAAGTGGCCATCCACTTCCATATAAAGAACTCCCTGAATTGGTAGAAGGAGTGACTCCACTTGTGTAGGCATCCCTTTCTGCCACCCAAACCCATTAGTGACTATAACAGCTGCTGCATCCCTATCAGGGTCGGGAGCCTAGCTTGGCACCCTCACAGTTCAGGGTGGATAGACAGCTTATGAGTCCAGTCTCCACATCAACCTGTTGGAGCTCAAGGTGGTCAAAAACATTTGTCTCCGTTTCCTGCCCTTGATCGGGGCAGAGTGATCAGGATAATGATGTACAAGAAGGGAGGCGCAAGATCCCCCTCCTTGTGCTCCGAAGCTATAAAGCTCTGAAACTGGTGCATAGTCAACCACATCCAGCTTTCAGCAGCCGACCTTCCAGGCATCTGGAATACCACTGCTGGTGCCCTCAGCAGACACTTCTCCCATGACTACAAATGGGAGCTGGAGACTCAGATCCTCCAGGACCTATTCCAGAGATGGGGATGGCCAGAGATTGATCTTTTCTCCACCTCCGAGAACAGGAAGTGTCCTCTCTTCTGTTCAAGAGGGGATGGGGGGCACTGCTGCTTGGGGATTGCTTTCCTGCTACTGTGGAAGAGGAATCTGTTCTATGCCTTTCCCTCAATGTCATTAATTCTAAGGGTGATTAACAGGATCAGGCAGGACAAGGCCAGAGTTATTCTCATGGTACCTACCTGGCCAAGACAAGCTTGGTACCTATGACCCTACGCCATATATTATTCATAGAGATATTGTTATGATATGAATATGGCATAACTAAGATGTGTTCTATGCAAGATGGGTCATGTAAGATATCATTGGAAAGGTTATGATTTACTGAATATGATTATCCTCTTTGTATGCATGTATCTTTTCTGTATCTGAAGCTAGGAATATGGACTATGTATCATTACAAAAGTGTTTGCACCTGAGGAACGCTCACCAGACAAAATGCAATCAGGCTGTCTGGTTAATCAATAGGCCATTAGGGAAAACAATAGGAACACGGAAGATGCTAATCTCCCACCTTCCTGACAAGCTTCCTGGGATGCTGCTTTGTCACTGCAGGGTCATGTGATTGTGTCACTCGGTACTGGACCCCATTTTGGCCTACTAGTATTTTTCCATTAATAGGGGGTAGGGACCAAACTGGGAAACAAAAGATTCCCACCATATGTAAATCCTATTTAAGGCAGGTAAGTGAGTTAATCTTGGTTCATCCCTATCCAGGATGATTGCTGACAACATCTAAGAAGAAAGCACTCGGGGGGGAAGAGCTGAGCCCGGGCTGGAAAAGGTGTCTCGCTTGTGAAAGAAATGCCTAAAACAACATTTAAGGTAAGAAATTATAACTTGTAACCAGTTTCTTTAGTGTATTGAGCTTAGTTTGTGTTTGTTTTATTTCGTCAGTAATCTGCTTTGCTCTGTTTGCTAACCCTTATAATCGCTTAAAATTTACCTGTTGTAATTAATAAACTTGTTTTGTTTTGGGGGGCAAAATCTGTGCATATGTTCCTCCATATTGAGGGAGGGAGCGAAGAGCTTATGCTGTACAGTTTTCTGTGCAGCGCAAGACAGTGTAATTTTAGGTTTGCACCCTGGGGGTGGGGGGGATACGCACTTGAGTACCGGGCAATCCCTAGCTGAGTCTTTCCATGCAGAGCTGATTTCAGCGTCTGTGTCTTTCTGCAGCTGGGTGTGTCCCTGCCTGTGTGTGTGCTAGGGGAGGCTTGAGGGCCTGGCCCAGCAGGACAGGGTGAGGGAGCCCAGGCTGCTGGAACGGGCAGGCTCAGAGGGACTCCAGTACATGAGGTGCCACCTCGCAGTGTATGGGGAGGGGGGCAAACCGTCACAGTACCCTTACCTGCTTCAGCTGTGTCCAACAGCAGATCAAGCTCCCAGCCCTATCTCCTGTCTCAGAATGCAAGTCCTGCACTTCACCCAAACCTGGCAGTTCAACATCTCAGAGTCTGGCTCCTGGATGGTTCTCGGCAGTACACTCCTGCTCCATTGGTATAGAGCAGGTGTTATTGCTCAGCAGAAAAACATCAACACGACTTACCTGCAGAAGTGGAAGAGTTTCACCCACTGGTGCGGTCATTGTTATCTTCAGCCTGAGTTGGTTCCCCTTTCCCTCATCCTGATTTACTTGCTGGATCTGAACACATCTGGGTTATCCATCAGTTCCATCGAGGTACACCTGGCTGCATCAGCCTTTCATCCCCCGGTCAAGAGAGGTTTCCATTTTTGCTCACCTGGTATGGTCCAGATTTATTAAGGGGTCTGACTAATCTCTTTCCCCACATTAAACACCCCATTTCTTCTTGGACCTCAATCAAGTTCTCAACCACCTCATGAGGCCCCCATGTGAACCAATGGTTACCTGATCCCTTCCTCATTTGTCTGTGAAGGCGGCCTCTGTAGTTATCAACACATCAGCCCATAGAGTAGGGGGGTCTTTGATGGTGGATCCACTCTGTACCACATGTTTTTTGTGATAAGGTCTATTTATGTCCCACATCCCAGGTTGCTGCCCAAGGTTGCTTTGGACCTTCCATCTTAGCAAATTGATCCATCTACCAGTATTTATTCCAAAAATCTCTCAGTTCTCAGCAGGAATCCTGCTTCCATACCCTGGATGTTAGAGGGGCCTGTCACGTTATTGACTTGAACTGGGACGTAATAGAACATGCTTGCAACCAAGGTCCTGTAGTGGCACCAAATCTTATATGAAGTGGGTCAAATGAGGTGTCTCAGACAAGGTTATGGTTTGCTGGTTATGATTATGCTGTCTATATGTGTGTATCATTTTTGTAGTTGAAGTTATGAATATTGGCTCTATACTGTCTGAATTTCAAATTTATGCTATGCTTCTGGGTGACACCCCCGACAAGTTGGTGTCAGCTCTGCCTAGCCTGCTTGATGGCCCATTAAGGACCATCAGCCACACAACTGACCCATTGAGAGAAGGCAGACACGCCTTGCGACTCAGCAAGGTATGCAGGGACCTGCCTATGGACAGAACTCTGAGGTTTCTCCATGCCATGTGATGGACAGCTTGTCTTTGGAACAAAGAAAGAAAGACGACATGGCAAGAGAATATAAAAAGCTGCAGCAGCTCCTCCATCTTGTCTTCAGTCCTGCTTCATACCTCTGGAGGGACTTGGCTACACTGAAGCTTTGAACCAAGGACTGAATGACCCATCCCAACTGTGGATGTTCTCCAGAGACTTGATTTGAACCTGCAGTTTATTCCATCACGGCTGCAAGCCTGAACCAAGAACTTAGCCATTACTGTATTCCATTTAACCAATTCTAACTCTCATCTATATTTCTTTCCTTTTATGAATAAACCTTTGTATTTTAGATTCTAAAGGATTGGCAACAGCGTGATTTGTGGGTAAGATCTTATTTGTATATTGACCTGGGTCTGGGGCTTGGTCCTTTGGGATCGAGAGAACCTTTTTTCTTTTACTGGGGTATTGGTTTTCATAACCATCTGTCCCCATAACAAGTGGCACTGGTGGTGACACTGGGAAACTGGAGTGTCTAAGGGAATTGTTTGTGTGACTTGTGGTTAGCCAGTGGGGTAAAAACCAAAGTTTTCTCTGTTTGGCTGGTTTGGTTTGCCTTGGTGTGCACAGAAACCCCAGCCTTGGGCTGTAACTGTCCTGCTTTTAAGCAATTTGTCCTGAATTGGCACTCTCAGTTGGGTCCCACCAAAACCAGCATCATTACAGTGCTTTAGCCTTTTACTTGGTAGGACTAAGCAGTTTAGGAGATCACCTCGACTCTTTATATCCTTTGCTAAGAGGTGTAAGTCCCCACCCCCATGCCCTGTGTGATGGGGCAGTTGGGGATGACCCAGGATCCTCTTCACAAAGCGAGAAAGGGGTGGAAAGAGTTTCTATAGAGTCTGGCTGGGTTCCTGTTGAAATGGTCACTTAATGCTTCTGGGATTTGAATGTGTTATCACTGCCATCCAGGAGCCTAGAGCCTTCGCTAGGTATCACTTTAGTATTCTAAATCCAAATAAATATGTCAATAATTTGGGCTCCAACAGAAATGTTTGTTTGGTCCAAATCCAACAGCTCCAAGGACCAAATCCTGACTCGTCACTCCCCCATTTACTCACTGAAGCCACTAGAAGTTTTGCAAGTGTGAGGCGAGCAGGGTTTGACCCAAATAAGGCCTGAGCTGCTTCCTCCCACAGAGGGTGGGATGTGTGTGTGCGCATGTGTTGGGGTGCAATGTGCAAGGCCTTTACCCATGAGGGTATTGGAAGTTGTGCTAGTGGGAAGATTTATCCTGCAGGAGCCCTGCCTCCCTCCCCCACGGTTTCTGCTGGAGCAGAGAAGCTTTGAATCCTAGCTGGAGTCTAGAGAAGCCCGACCGGCACAAGCTGCATGGCAGAGGTGCTGTAGCAGGGCCTCTCATGGCCACATTGGTTTCATTCCCTCAAGGCCGCCCCTGCCCAGTTTCAGGCTGCTCTGATTCTTCCAGTATGGAGGGGTTGCAGGCTCTTTGCCATGTTGTGTCCCAGCTCCAAGGAGATTTAACACCAGTTGGGGGGCGGAGGGAGACCATAGGTTACAACAGCAAGTGCTGGTGCAACTCAGGGAGTGAATCTGGCCGCAAGTCTCCAAAACATATTGAAAATCAGGTTAAAATCTAATGTGGGACCCACATATGATTTAAATAATACATGGTCAGAACTTGTTTGGCTGGGGTTAACAGCACTAGAGCTCACTGGGAATTTTTCGATTAGATGGTTTTCACTGGAAGACACCAATTTAATGAAACCAAAATGTCTTATGGAAACTTCCTTGGTTCTGACAATCTGTGACTAAAATACAGGCTGGTTCTGAAGGAACCGCCCCCCCCGGGCTGGAATCCATCGCAAACCTTTCTGGTTTCTTGCCAGCTCATCTGATGGGCTCCTCGGGAGCCCAGGCTTCTAAGATCTGTAGCTTTTGGCCAGTTGACTGCCTGAGATCGGGAACCCCAGAGCTTTCAGGATCCCTGCTGAGGATCCATTGGGCTTGGAATCCCTGGGAGCTCTGGGTTCCCTGGCTCGAGTTGGGCTTCTCAGGGATTTTAGGTTCCTTGCTCCATGGCAGATGTAGTGTTCAGCAGTCACTTTGAGCCCCAGGTGCCTGTAAAAAGATCCTCAGTATTAAGTCACCAATTCAAACTGTCTCTGCTAGAGATTATGGGCTTCAGGAGTGCCCCTCCCCCCAGCTATCTGGAACAGTGAACAACAAAAAGATACAGTACCCAATACCACAGTCTTGACCTAATCTGGAAACACCACATTGAACAGGATTTCTGTCAATCTCGGGATGCACATCTCATGAGCACAGATCCCTGGGAATGCCTCCCAGTGACCTCCCCAGGTGAGCAGCAGGAGGAGATGGGTCAGTCTCTTTCAGTGGAAGCATCAGTGCCCAGCAGGACTCATCTTACACCCCGAGAAAGAGAGGAAGATTGTCCTGTGTTTTAATTACAGATGGGCTCAGCCCAACTCACTGATCCAAACCCACCAGAACTCTGGGGAAGGAAGGATTCACAGATTCTGGATCTCAGTTATGCAGCTGGCACCTGTCACTATAACAAGTTGAACCAGAACTCTGGATCTGAACTTCCTGGCCTGGGCTCATCTCTAATTGTTAATGGGGTAGTATTTCTACCCAGTTGCTCTCAAGGGAGTCCATGAATTTTGGCCCACTGGGAGTTTAGCCTGTGGCTGGGGGGAGGACACACTGAACAGATGAGCCAGTTCTGCTGAGAAGCTGAAGCACTGCTGTAATGAGGCTGGTTCTGGTGGGACCCAACTGAGGGTGCCAATTCAGGACAAATTGCTTAAAGCAGGGCAGTTACAGCCCAAGGCTGGGGTTTCTGTGCACACCAAGGCAAACCAAACCAGCCAAACAGAGAAGACTTTGGTTTTACCCCACTGGCTAACCACAAGTCACACAAGCAATTCCCGTAGACACTCCAGTTTCCCAGTATCACCACCAGTGCCACTTGTTTTGGGGACAGATGGTTATGAAAACCAATACCCCAGTAAAAGAAAATTTCTGGTGGTTAGAAACTGAAGCTTTCTTGATTAAATCACTTTCACAACCTTCAGTTGCCATAAACTGCTTGCAAAGACTACCATGAGGATTCCTTTCCCCAAGAGCTTGTCTAAGCAGAAATTCACCCCTCACAGAAATTCTGCCTTTACCCTCTTCACCTAGGGCTTGCTCTAAAGGAACACTTCCCTGAGCAACAACAGACTCTTTCTAGGTCTCACTTACATCCAGAATCACCTCTGGCCCATCAGGTGGATTCCTACACAATCCCCCTTCAGGCAAACTTCTCCTTCCCTTTGCCACACACAAGCTCAGGAATCTTTTCCTTCTTGCTTCAAGTTTCCACACCATCAGTACGTAACACAATCAAATCACCTTTCTGCTCTCCTTGTGCCCTGGCTAGCCTATCACCCTGATTAGACAGAGTTGCTACACCCTTTCCCAACAACACATTAGCAACAGATAAATCCAAGCACCAGAATTGTCTGGTCTCTGGGATTTTGCTAGGACCCTAAGTGGATACACCCTAGTTACAGTGCCATTCTTCCTAGCAAACACAAACTTAGGACCATTCCCTTCCTGGGCTTTAGCTGAATCCAGAACCAACTCCGAGACAACTGAACTACTCTCAACCATCACAGGCTGAAAGGCACCTTCTGTCTGCTCCACAGACAAAGAAGGGCCAGAGACACATTCTCCTTTCCCAGACACACAGCTTGGGATCTCATTTCCCTTGTCCCAGCACACAGGGCTGTTCACAGACAACTGCTTGGAGACTGGGGTCGCTCCCTCCACAGGCAAGTCAATACCCCTGACAGACACAGGCACATTTCTTTCACTGTCACACTTCTCCACACAGGTAACAGGTAAGGTATAGGGACACTCCTTCCACTGTCCTTGCCTTCCCAAACTGCTGACTAGATAAAGCCATCAGCTCACAAGGCTGCCTAGGCTCATCCAAACTTTCCTTTCCAGGCACATTGCCACTACCCACAGATAAACTGCTGCTCTTCTCACTACCCTAAGCTACTTCCAGCAAATCACAGTTATCCTTTTCAGGTTCACTTTTATAAGCTGTACTAGCCAACAATCCACCACCCATCAAAATTCTACCCTTTTCTTCCTCAGTTAGGGCATCAACCTGACCATTCACTTTAATTTGCTCCTGAGAAACATTGTCCTGACCAATGAGTTCTTTCTGTGCTTGATCTAATTCCAGATTCACTTCTGAGACATTAGACAGTCAGAAACTTCATTCACAGACAAACAGCTACTTTCCAAAGATAATTTTTTGGAAAAACCCTCCATAGACACAACTTTAGGATTAATCCTCTCCTGTGCCTGGTTTGTGTTAACTTGACTAAACATAGCTTTAAATATCATTTCCAATCATAATATCCTTAGGGATTGTGTTCTTCACTCCCACAACCATGGTGCCCTCAAATCCCTTCCATTTAAGGTGGATTTTAGCCAAAGGCACCCTGACAAAATACTCAGATAGGACTACAAAAGTTACGCTTTCATCTGCCAATTATCTTCCTCCCTGACAAGACTTGCTTTAACCTAAGTAATATCTGCTGTGGTGTCCCTCCATGCCATACACCTTACTCCAGTCACTTCTGCACTGCTAATAAAATCTGCATCAATTTTCCCCATATCTAGCTTTACTAGGAGTTTTAAGGTCAAATTCTTTAGAGACCACAGAAACAGGATTTGCACACAAGGCACCAGCGCTGGGCTCTTTGTGGCTTGCCTGTGAGTTTATAATAACAGGATTAGCATTTGCCATGGCATTTGGGGTTGCTGGTTTTGGGCTGCCCTTCAGGGTTGGGCAATCTGGTCTCATGTGGCCCAGCACACCACAGAGATAGCATTCAACCTGTTTATTCTGTGGTAAGAGTCCCTACCCTCTGGGCCCCCATGAGCTCCTTTATAAGAGTCACTGCCACGTTTACTTTTAAATCCTTCCCTCCTCTTGAGCTGGGGAAAACGGTGATTAATTTCCCCCCTGGGGTTTATACCCCTCCCGAGCCCTGTTTTGGGTATGGGCATCTGCAATCTCTGCAGCCCGTAGGACTGACTCAGGGTCCCTGTCACACACAGCTGCTCTCACGTGGTCAGGCACAATGTCTAAGAACTGTTCCAAAGTTATTAAATCCAGCAGGTTTTCAAAACTCCCCTGCGCCTTTGCTCCCACAACCCACTTTTTAACAAAACCCATCAGCTTATGAGTACATTCTACAAAAGGACAATCATTGAACATTTTAAACTTTCTAAACTTAACTGCAAGAATCAGGAGTAACCTTGAACCACCTCAGAGAATCTTTAAACCGCTCATAATCCAAGGCTTCTTGTTCCCCCAGTTCATTAAATACTTCCCTGGCTTTCCCAGTCAGTCTGGTCAGCAGGACAGGCATTCGCTGATCATCGGGGATCTGGTACAGATTGCAGAGGCGTTCAAAGGTAGACAAAAACTCCTCTATATTCTCAGTATCATTGTAAATGGGACACATCCTTTCCCAGTTTCTCGTGGTGGTGGGGAAGTGGAGCACCAGGAGGTGGTGACTTTCTCTGCTCTTCTAATACTCAGAACTGAAGATTGGCCGTCTCCTGCTACATCTGTTGAGCTTTATTCTTCCTTTCATCAGCTTCTTTCTTTCTCTCTCAGCAGCTTCTCTTTCTAGTTCAGCGTGCCTTTCTTTGGCTTCTTTTTCTAATTCAGCTATTTTTGCCTTTCCAGCAATTGAAGATCTGCTAGATTCTGTTCATGCTCCAGTTGCAGTTTATTTGTTGCCTTTTGCACTCTAATTTTTTCTGCAGCTTCTGTAGCCTCAGGTAAGGGCTGTGCTCCTGCCTCCTGATTACTAGCCACTAACAGATTTCTCAGTTCTTGACTTGTAGCTTTCTTTCTAAAGCTTGTCCCCTTTTCTGAACACAAACCTTCCAGGGCTTTTTTTGCTAAGGTCCTCATATGCTCTTCGCTCACCCATTGCAACTGCTTTTTAACCAACCAAACTCTCAATCCCAAAATTCAAATTTGGATAGCGTGCAGTTCTGACCCAAAGCTTAATTGACCTGGTTCTGTGGATCCTAGCGTGACTATGCCACTGTAACAAGGCTGGTTCTGGCGGGAGACAACTGCGAGTGCCAATTCAGGACAAATTGCTTAAAAGCAGGGCAGTTACAGCCCAAGGCTGGGGTTTCTGTGCACACCAAGGCAAACCAAACCAGCCAAACAGAGAAAACTTTGGTTTTACCCCACTGGCTAACCACAAGTCACACAAGCAATTCCCTTAGACACTCCAGTTTCCCAGTGTCACCACCAGTGCCACTTGTTAAGGGGACAAATAGTTATGAAAACCAATACCCCAGTAAAAGAAAAAAAGGTTCTCTCGATCCCAAAGGGCTAAGCCCCAGACCCAGGTCAATATACAAATCAGATCTTACCCACAAATCACGCTGTTGCCAATCCTTTAGAATCTAAAATACAAAGGTTTATTCATAAAAGGAAAGAAATATAGATGAGAGTTAGAATTGGTTAAATGGAATACAGTAATGGCTAAGTTCTTGGTTCAGGCTTGCAGCCGTGATGGAATAAACTGCAGGTTCAAATCAAGTCTCTGGAGAACATCCACAGTTGGGATGGGTCATTCAGTCCTTGGTTCAAAGCTTCAGTGTAGCCAAGTCCCTCCAGAGGTATGAAGCAGGACTGAAGACAAGATGGAGGAGCTGCTGCAGCTTTTTGTATTCTCTTGCCATGTCGTCTTTCTTTCTTTGTTCCAAAGACAAGCTGTCCATCACATGGCATGGAGAAACCTCAGAGTTCTGTCCATAGGCAGGTCCCTGCATACCTTGCTGAGTCGCAAGGCGTGTCTGCCTTCTCTCAATGGGTCAGTTGTATGGCTGATGGTCCTTCATGGGCCATCAAGCAGGCTAGGCAGAGCTGCCACCAACTTGTCTGGGGTGTCACGCAGAAGCATAGCACAAGTTTGAAATTCAGACAGTATAGAGCCAATATTCATAACTTCAACTACAAAAATGATACACACATATAGACAGCATAATCATAACCAGCAAACCATAACCTTGTCTGAGACACCTCATTTGACCCACTTCATATAAGATTTGGTGCCACTACAGGACCTTGGTTGCAACAATGATCTATATGGTCCCAGTTCAAATCAATAACGTCACAACTGCCAAGCTGATCCCTGGGCTGTCTGAGTGGCTAGTGGAGAGCAGGAGCTCACAAAGGATCAGGCCGGTCACTTCCCAGCAGGAGCTTTAATTTCCACAGAGCGGAGGTTCCCCCTCCCCACTGTAACAGGAAAATCCAAACTCCTGCTCCCACTGAAACACATAAAAGAGCTGCTGTTGGATTCTGCAGGGACAGGATTGACCCCTACTTATTTATGTGGAAATAATGGTGGCACAACTACTGTCTTACTGTATGTCACTAACTAGTGCCCTTCTCACCATGGTCACTCTGACTTTCCCCTGAAAAATGTCATGAGCAACAGCTCTAATTATAAGGGCCACCTTCGTTGAAGAGAAGCACAGGATGATATGGGCTGAGTGTGGTGTTTGCTGTTACAAGGGTAGCTCCCTCTGATGATCCTCAGCTGTATTTTGATTACAAGGAGGGGCCTGGATTTAGTGAAGTCCCAGGGATTTCAGATGGCCAATGTGAGAAGGGGATATGCATCCTGAAAGTAGGAATTCACTATCTGAAAACTAAATGTATTTTCCCAGTGTGACAATTTGGGGAAATTTTCTGTACAACTAAAGAATTCTAGTTGATATTATGAAGTTGTCACTATGAAAACAACTGTATCATGTGAATGCCTCTATGTAAATGTGTAATCCAGAATGGACTTTCAGGGCCTGTAGCATTTACCCACTAGACTAAGGACAATGGAGAGTGGTTAACCTTAACAACTTACTCCGATTACATAACAGATATGCTAAGGAGGTTGGTTGAAGTGAGGAGAACCAGTTTTCTCCACACCCTAAACAAGGGGCTGGGATTTGGAAAATGGAAAATTCCCAAACAGGACAGAGAGACAGAAGTGACAGAGCAAGGGTTTAAAAAGGACTCACTGCGGGGGGAAAGTCACAGAGAGACAAAAGGAGAGTAGAAAGGAAAAGAGGGACATGCCTTTTAGTGTGAGCAGGAGGCAGTTTAGCTGCAAGACCAACCAAGGTTAGAGAAAGCAAGCTGATCTAGGGAGAGAGAAGATCCATGGTTCAGAAATCAAACCTTGAGCTGCAGCAGGAGGATCCCATGTCTCTTGGGCTCTTGGTTCCCTGAATCCCTTCCTTCATTGGCCTGTAGTGCCCTGTCAATCAAGCTGACCTGGAGCATTGGCTTCTCCCCATTGGCCCTGTGGACTGTCAGTCTCTCCCAGATCCTTTTTTTCTGTTAGAGGGATTGTGCAACCAGGAGCTAATCACGCTCTCCAGTGTGAAATTAAAAAAAAAAAAAAAAGCAGCAGCCAATCCTTTGGAAGGCCCAAACAAACAACACTCAATAAGCCACTTAAAGCAAGAAGCAACAAGCCACTTAAAGAGCCAGAAAAGCCCAAAGGCAAACAACAAGCAACTCAAAAATATTGCAAGCCAAGTCCAGAAATTGGCTTGTGTCAAGGTTCCTTCCGCACTCTGAACTCTAGGGTACAGATGTGGGGACCTGCATGAAAACCTCCTAAGCTTACTTTTACCAGTTTAGGTTAAAACTTCCCCAAGATACAAACTATTTTACCCTTTGCCCTTGGACTTTCGCTGCCACCACCAAATTTATCTGGTTCCTGAGAAAACATTGTTTGGAAACATCTTTCCCCCCAAAATCTTCCCAACCCTTGCACCCCACTTCCTAGGGAAGGTTTGGTAGAAATCCTCACCAATTTGCATAGGTGACCGCAGACCCAAACCCTTGGATCTTAGGGCAATAAAAGAGCATTCAGTTTCCTTACAAGAAGACTTTTAATAGAAGAAAAAAAAAGAATCACCCCTGTAAAATCAGGATGGTAAATACCTTACAGCGTAATTAGATTCAAAACATAGAGAATCCCTCTAGGCAAAACCTTAAGTTACAAAAACAACACACAGACAGAAATATTCATTCTATTCAGCACAGCTATTTTCTCAGGCATTTAAAGGAATCATAATCTAACACATACCTAGCTAGATTACTTACTAAATTCTAAGACTCCATTCCTGTTCTGTCCCAGGCAAAAGCATCATACAACCAGACCCTTTGTTTTTTTTTCCCTCCTCCCAGCTTTTGAAAGTATCTTGTCTCCTCATTGGTCATTTTGGTCAGGTGCCAGTGAGGTTACCTTTAGCTTCTTAACCCTTTACAGGTGAGAGGATTTTTCCTCTGGCCAGGAGTGATTTTAAAGCGGTTTACCCTTCCCTTTATATTTATGACAGCTTGTTTTAAGCCTACTTGGCAAGCGTGGATAGGGGGTGCTACTGCACCCCCCCGCACCCCTCTGCACCCTTAGTTCCAGCACCTATGGAAGAAACTGACACTGAAACTGCTCATCAAAAATAGCAGTTTAAATTATTGTCTGAGAGAAAAACCTGCCCTAATGTATATTTCACAAACAGCTCAGTAACTGTGTGGTGAGTAGGGGGCTGATAACCAGAAAATCCTGAGCAAACCAAACTGTCTAGCAGGTTACTTGGAGTTTATATTTCAGATTTTCAAGAAGTTCAGATATAATGTGCTGGGGTTAGAGCCCATGACCGAAAAGCAGATAATTCTGTGTTGAGGCCTCGGTGATCAGACTAACATTGCAGGAGATGGGCAATAAATTACTGCACAGTTATTTGTGAGATAGTGTCATGTAGTGATGCCAAGCACATGTTCAGCTCGAATATATTTTTGTGCATTAACCCCTAGATATATTTAATTTTCTATGGGAAATTTGAGTTTGCTTCACATGATGCAGACACATTGACGCTGGGGAGTTTACGGGGCAGGGGATATCACCATGTAGCTACTTTTCCCTCCATGCCCCAATCTTCCTCCTTGAGCCCTGAGTAGAGGCCAGGTCAATCTTTGCCAGAAGATCGTGTTTCACAATTTTTGACCTGTTTAAACAGGAAAGCAAATTTGTAAAATGATGTGGGGTTCAGGCAAACAAATGAGAAAATATCAGGGATGGACCAAAGCCTCAGGTTTCACCCCCAGATCCAGAGCTGAACTTCCCCAAAGTTCAGAGTGCTGGGTGGGGTCATTATTCCAAGTTGGGCCAGAGAAGTGGAGCCAGTATATGATAGGTACAGTATGTAAATGTGATTGTTATTCTGAAAGGTGCTGATGGCTGTAGGGTGACCAGATACCCCTATTTTATAGGGATAATCCCGATTTTGGGGCCTTTTTCTTATATAGGCTCCTATTACCCCCCACCCCCATCCCGATTTTTCACATTTGCTGTCTAGTCACCCTAAATGGCTGCCATCACAGGGTCTTGGATAGAAAGCCCCTTTTTTCCTAGTGCAGACCAGGCCCAAGGGATTTCCTTTGGGACTGGATTGAAATGAACCACACCTGAATAACCTTCCCTTTGGAGTGCAGCAAAGCGAGTGATTTATATTTACTTGGCATTAAAGGAACAGGATGGTCTGGACATGTTCTGGTGTTATGCAATGAACTGCACTGTTTTCTGAGCTCCATGGAGGCTCCAGAAACATGGTGTCCCCGGCTCAGCCATCCACTGCTGCAACCAGCCTGTTCCAGGGGTCACAGAAGAACTCTGCATGTAGCCATAGCTCATGGTCATTGTAACGATACCCGTACATGCTCCCAGTAGCAAGGACAGTCCTGGGTCTTCACATCCTGTCCTGGGGATGAGGAGCACAAGGCTGTAACGCCAAGCGCCACAGAACAAAAATGATGAGGTTATAAAAACCATCTAGTCATGTTATTCAGCCTGTCTATGGGCTTTAGAACCCCCCTCTACTCCTCTGCCGGGGTGGGAGTGAGAATTGCAGGCTGAAAAGTCACCACTTAATGCACCTGTCATAAATATAAAGGGAAGGGTAAACACCTTTAAAATCCCTCCTGGCCAGAGGAAAAACCCTTTCACCTGTAAAGGGTTAAGAAGCTAGGATAACCTCGCTGGCACCTGACCAAAATGACCAATGAGGAGACAAGATACTTTCAAAAGCTGGGGGGAGGGAGAAACAAAGCCTTTCTCTCTGTCTGTGTGATGCTTTTGCCTGGGACAGAACAGGAATGGAATCTTAGAACTTAGTAAGTAATCTAGCTAGATATGTGTTACATTCTGATTTCTTTAAATGGCTGAGAAAATAACCTGTGCTGAATGGGATGTAGATTCCTGTTTTTGCATCTTTTTGTAACTTAAGGTTTTGCCTAGAGGGATTCTCTATGTTTTGAATCTAATTACCCTGTAAGGTATTTACCATCCTGATTTTACAGAGGGGATTCTTTTTACTTTTTCTTCTATTAAAATTCTTCTTTTAAGAACCTGATTACTTTTTTCATTGTTCTTAAGATCCAAGGGTTTGGGTCTGTGGTCACCTATGCAAATTGGTGAGGATTTTTATCAAACCTTCCCCAGAAAGGGAGAGGTAACGTTTGGGAGGATTTTTTTGGGGGGGAAGACATTTCCAAATGGACTCTTTCCTAATAATAATACCGGTTAGATGTTTGGTGGTGGCAGCAAAAGTCCAAGGGCAAAGGGTAAAATAGTTTGTACCTTGGGGAAGTTTTAACCTAAGCTGGTAAAAGTAAGCTTAGGAGGTTTTCATGCAGGTCCCCACATCTGTACCCTGGAATTCAGAGTGGGGTAGGAACCTTGACAGCACCCAAACTGCACGACTCTCCCTGGCTGCTCAGCTGGAGACTGCGCTTATCCTCCCCTCACCCCTGAAACTGGGAACTGCCGTCCATCGCCCAGCACTGCCTTCGCTCTCCCCTCCTGGTTCAGTTCCTCTGACAGAAGAAGGGCTGGCTGGGAAAGAGCTTGAGACCCACTGAGCTAATTAAGGAAGCATGGTTCACACTCACACACAGAACTTTTGTTATTGTTGAGAGGTGAGTTACAGACAGAGATACTGGAGATCTTCACACTGACATCAACCATTGACATCAACTATAATGTCACCATAAACACTACCAGGTTTAGTTTAGCCATTTGCAAACAGCAACACTTCCCTGACCTCTTCTGAGCCTCAACTTCTCTTCCATCCCTCCTCTCTAGAGCCCCATCCCCTTCCTTCCCTCTTGCCTCCTGCTCCAAACCTCCCTCCCCTCACTATCTCTCTCTCCTGCCCTCATACTCCAGATCCCATTTCCCTCCCCTTCCTTCTGATACAGATCCCCACTTCCCCTCCCCATGCATCCCTCCATTCTACCCTCCTACTCCAGGCCCCTTCTGCTCATTCCCACCCCCTGCTCCACACCCCCTCCCTTCCCTACCCCTCCCTCCTGACCCTGTTCCAGACCCCCCTCCCCTCTCTGCACAAGATTCCCCCTCCACACTCTTCCTTCTTCATTCCCCCTTTTCCATATCCCCTCCTTTCCCTATCCCTCCTTCCCACCCCCACTCCACTCTACCTCCCTTCCTTCCCCTGACTCCAGACCCACCTCCGCCCCTTCCTGTCTCCCTGCTCCATACCCCCACCTCCCATCATATCTCCTCCTTCCTGGCCCCGTTCCAATCCCCCCTACCGTCCTGATCACTGTCTCCAAACCTCCCCTTGCTCTTGCCCCCTGTACAAGATCTCTCTTCCCCAACCCTATCTCCCTCCTTCCCCCTTTTCCTGATCCCCTTCTCTCCTCATCCCTCCCTCCAACCCCCACTCTGCTTTCTCTCCCCTCCCCAGTCAAGCCTCCTGCCCCCAACTCCTCTCCCCTCCCCTCCTCATTCCTCTCTCCTGCCACCCATTCCAGACCTCCTCCTCTCCCCACTCCTCCTTCTTGACCCTCTTCTCTAAACCATTCTTCCCTCCTGCTCCCTCTCCACTGCACCCTTTTGTCCCTGACCCCACTCGCCTCCCTCCAATCCCACTTTCTAGACCCTCCTCCCCTTTCTTCCTCCTGTCCCCCACTACAGATCCTCTCCCTTCTATATCCCTCCCTCCTGCCCCCCTGCTCCAGACATTACCTTCCCCATGTCTTCTCCTCACCCAGATACTGCCCCCCACTCCTCTTTCCTGCTCGCACACCACCGGCACCCCATCCCCCTGCACACCTTAACTCTGCCTCCTGCCCTCCCCAGTGCCCTGCTCCCCTCACTCTCTCCATTGTCCTTTCACAGGGTCTGTGCTGCCCATCACAGTCCCTGGGTCCTGTCCAGCTCCCTGAGCCACACGAGGGCAGCTGTGTTCCCTGCGGGTTTCTGTCTCACTGAAAGCAGTGGGAGGTGGCAGCCAGATTTACTCAGGGCAGCCTCACTCCCACATGCCCACAGACTGTAGGGAGATGGTGGCATCTCACTGGATTCTGCCCCTGTCAAGGCTGAATCCCTACTCTGTCACTCTGAGAGCAGAAGGTGGGGGCCTGCAAGGATTCTAAGGATTAGTATGTGCCACTCCAGGCTTGTATGACACTCCCAAGGTTACAGCTTTTCTCTGACCTTGGCTTGGTCAATGCTGCCACCACCCAAATGCAAAAAATTCCCTTTGAACCCAGGAAGGAACACTTGGGAATCCCCCCCTGTGGGGTACCTGCAAGTCCTTCCACCCCCACCCCCAACTCCGGGGGGGAGCTGAGAAAGCCAAAGCTAATTTCCTTTATTTTCTATCAGCTAATCAAACAACACGCACAAACTTTTTAGGACACCAAAAATCCAATCCTGCTCTTAAAAAAGGTAAATTTTATTAAAAACAAAAAGGGGAAAAATACATCTGGAATTCAGACTTTTTGCTAGATCTTAAAAGAAACAATTACAAAAATTAAGCACCAGAAACAGCTTTCTTGGGGGGTTCAGCTTAAAGGTTACAAGCAAACAAAAGCATCAGGGGTTAGCACAGAGGAAATCCACAAGCCTTAAAAATAAACCAAAATAATCCTGATCACATCTAGCTAAACATTCTGATCTACTTACACATTTGGAGTTCAGATAAGTAGTTCTAGGTATGATCTGATGATTTATGATCATACCTGGCTTAAGCTTTACACAGCATTCCCTCTGCCCTTTGCTCCCATCTTTCCCGGAGAGCAACGGACAAAGGGAAAGTTTCTTTCCCCCAAGAGGGATTTTACAGCTAACTAACTGGCTGGCTGGGTGTCCATCAAAGGGAACTATCCCCCCACTTTATTTATCACAGCCCCAGTGACAGTGACAGGAGATGGCACAATTTGGAATAAGGGAAACTCAGTGAGTTGGCACCTTTCATCGTGTTCTCACGAGACAGGTAAAAACACCCCAAATCACCAGAGTGGGGATAAAATGGTAAGAGCTGCAGCACTGACAGACCCGAGTGAGAGGCCCTGAGATGTGAGAAGGTGGCACCATGAGGCAGCTCTGGGTGTGTCCCATTCTCCTGGCTCTGGGCGCGGAGCCCCCGTTGCCAGGCACAGACTTTGCTGTGATAACGCTGGGGAGGGAGCTCCCTGCTTGCTCTGACCCTGCTCTGTGTCTCTCTTTGAAGGTGCTGAGGAGCTGAGGCTGGCGGATGGAGGCAGCCTCTGTGCTGGGAGAGTGGAGGTTAAACACCAGGATCAGTGGGGGAGGGTGTGTGATGATGCCTGGGACATGGCAGATGCTGGGGTTGTTTGTAAGCTGTTGAGATGTGGAGCTGCTGTCAGTGCCCCTGGCTTGGCTCCATTTGGACCAGGATCTGGAATAATTTGGCTGGATGAAGTTGCCTGTGATGGTACCGAGTCTGCTCTCTGGCACTGTGGGAACAAGGGAAGGGGTAAGAATGACTGCCGTCATGGAGAGGATGCTGGAGTGACCTGTTCAGGTAAGAATCAGCCAGCTCAGTCCTAAAAGGCAAATCCCCTGAGACAAAAGGGCTTGGACCCAGAAGGCGTCCTGTGCCTGTGACATGAATTAGAAATGAACAAAAACCAAAGCATGTCCTGTTATTATAGTTACCACTGAGCTGTAATTATGACTATTCATGTCACCGGCCCCTGAGGACCCCCCTGTGTGACTGTGAAGCATTTTCATTCTGTCATTTCCAGTTGTTCCAGTGCCACATCTTTCTTGCTCTGCGGGGCTGAAGGTTTCTTTAGGATGCAGTTGTTCATGAGGGCACTAGTGGTGCTGGGGCTGCCTGCCCACAAGGCCTTGTGGCTGCGGTTGGCAGCTGCCATTTTTGGGGAGAAATATTTGGGAAACTGTCATTGTCAGGGAAAAAATTAAACAAAATCATTGAATTAGCAAACTTGCCTGTTTCCCAATAATCTGTCAGTTAAAGGTTATAGATAAACATGCATTCAAAATTTGTATATGATTTTCCATTGGGATTTCCAAAGAAGTCAACAAGAGTTTGGTGCCCAACTTGCATTGACTTTCAATGAGACAATTGATCGTAAGTGCCCTAGGGCCAAATTTTTAAAGATATTTAGGTGTCTAAAGCTGCAGGTAGGTGCCCAGTGGGATTTTCAAATGTGCCTGATGCCAAACTCCCAGGAGTTTTGGAAAATCCCCCTGTGCACCTTTGTGCATTTCCAGGCAGCTGAAAGCCCTTTGAAATCTGGCCCTGAGTCATTTTTGAAAATAGTACGTAAACTCCTAAGTCATTGAGGCACTTTTGAAAATGTTACCCTTAGACTCAAATCCAGACCCAGGCACCCAGCCAAGGGAGAGGGGAGGTGCACAGGGGGTGGGGCATTTATATAAACCCTGACCCCCTCTCATAGCATGACCAGGGAATGGGAGGATCCTCCTGGCTTGACCGGAATTAGAGTTAGCCCAAAGCACCCCCCTGACCCCAGCCTGTTTTGTAACTTTTCATGTTTTGGACCAACCAGTTAACAGAAAATTACAAAATCTCTGATACCCTGTAGATCTAGCCTAGAGAATATCATATTATGGAGACACTTGTTGTGACTCAATTGTTAACCTTACAACTACAGGCCCATTATGAGTTATTTTAAACTCTTCTCTTCTTAATATTTGGTCGGAATAATATCTTCCTCCGCATATAGAACACTGAAGAGAGAATATTTTCCTATAGTTCCAAAAGTTTTAACAACTGCTGTTTGCAATGGGAGCCAAAGGTTGTGTTTAATCTTAGCCCTTTCTTGGATTTTGAGTGTTTCAATGACAAACCTTGAAATTCTCTTAACATGGTGAGAGGGGCAGAAGCAGAGGGTGGTTTATGCACTTTTTTAGTCTTTAAAAATAAATAAAAAAGATCGGAGAAAAGAACTTAGTAAAAAGGCGCTTCATTGCCAGGACTTTGAATCTTTAGAAACTTAAAATATATTGTCTCTTGCAGATGTAACCCCCCCTATTCTGGTGATAAGAACTGCTCAATGCCGGGTGTGCAACACCCAGCAAGTGCCCAGCAGGGCGTCCCTCTCCTCTGAACCTCAGCAGGAGGAGGGAGCTGCACACGAACCAAGGGGTATCAGAGCAGACGTCCCGTCTGTGCACCTTTCTGTAAAACGGCTACTGCATCTCAGCTGGAGCTGCACGTTTGCAGTGGGAATAAAGTCAGGGTTGTTCCCCATCCCTGAGCTGAAGTCTGGAAAGGAGGAGGAGTCTTTCCATGGCCCATATAGTTATGTCCATTCCTGTCGCTAAGCCCCATCTTCCCTGATAGAGGTGCAGGGCAAGGACATAGGGCCAAACCAGGGTTCCTTACTCAGGCAATCAGCCAGTGACTGTAATGTGAGTTTGCTTTGTACAGACTGAGTAGAAACAGAATAAAGGACTCAGGATTGGGCCAATTCAGAATTATTCCAGAAATAATAAGCTGTCTACAAACTGCCCTGGGTACTAGATATCACTGAGAACAAACACATACGGGAACTGTGATGTTTCTGCACCAAGCGATTTTTGAGAGATGCTGTCCAGACAGAATATTAGAAAACGTTCCAAAAAGTGACAGTCATTGTCTTATATGCAGTGATGTTGTAGCTGGGTTATTCCCGGGATATTAGAGAGACAAGGTGGGTGAGGTAATATCTTTTATTGGACCCACTTCTGTTGGAGACAGAGATAAGCTTTTTACCTTACAGATTTCAGAGTGGTAGCCATGTTAGTCTGTATCAGCAAAACCAACGAGGGGTCCTTGTGGCACCTTAGAGACGAACAAATGTATTTGGGCATAAACATTCGTGGGCTAGAACCCACTTCATCAGATGCATGGAGTGTAAAATACAGTAACAGCTATAAATGCACAGCACATGAAAAGATGGGAGTTGCCATATCAAGTGGAGGATCAGTCTAATGAGACAATTCAGTTAACAGTAGGATACCAAGGGAGGAAAAATCACTTTTGTAGTGGTAATGAGAGTGGCCCATTTCAAACAGTTGTGAAGAAGGTGTGAGTAACAGTAGGGGGAAATTAATATGGGGGAAATTAGGTTTTGTAATGACCCATCCACTCCCAGTCTTCATTCAGGCCTAATTTGATGGTGTCCAGTTTGCAAATTAATTCCAGTTCTGCAGTTTCACATTGGAGTCTGTTTTTGAAGTTTTTTATTGAAGAATTGCCACTTTGAGGTCTGTTATTGAGTGACCAGGGAGATTGAAGTGTTCTCCTACTGGTTTTTGAATGTTATAATTCCTGATGTCAGATTTGTGTCCATTTATTGTTTTGCATAGAGACTGTCCGGTTTGGCCAATGTACATGGCAGAGGGGCATTGCTGGCACATGATGGCATATATCACATTGGTAGATGTGCAGGTGAACAAGCCTCTGATGGTGTGGCTGGTGTGGTTAGGTCCTATAATGGTGTCCCTTGAATAGGTATGCGGACAGAGTTGGTACCGAGGTTTGTTGCAGGGTTTGGTTCCTGGGTTGGTGTTTTTCTTGTGTGGTGTGTAGTTGCTGGTGAGTATTTGCTTCAGGTTGGAAAGCGAGGACTGGCCTGTCTCCCAAGGTCTGTGAGAGTGAGGGATCGTCTTCAGGATAAGTTGTAGATCCTTGATGATGTGCTGGAGAGGTTTTAGTTGGGGGCTGTAGGTAACATAATTCCTGATGGACACATCTGATATGAGGAATAACATTCAAAAACCAGTAGGAGAACCAGTAGGGGTTTGTCATGATGCTGGTATTGGGTAGGTTTGTTCTTTGGCCGAATTTACCCCACAGAGAATTTAAAAACAGTTAAGCAATTTGGTGTTTACTGGGGTACAACCCAGTGGTGAGCTGGAGCCGGTTCGCACTGGTTCGCTAGAACCGGTTGTTAAATTTAAAAGCCCTTGTGGAACAACCAGTTCTAAGAGGGACAACCGGTTCTAAAAGGGCTTCTAAATTTAACCAGCCAAAAGTGGTGCTTTAGGCGCTGAATCCATGGGTGCTCCAGGGCTGGAGCACCCACGGGGAAAATTTGGTGGGTACAGAGCACCCACCGGCAGCTCCCTGCCCCACCCCTAGCCCCAGCTCACCTCCGCTCCGCCTCTGACTCCTCCCCTGAATGTGCCGCCCCGCTCTGCTTCTCCGCGCCCCCTCCTGGCTTCCTGCAAATCAGCTGTTTGTGTGGGAAGCCAGGGCGGGCTGAGAAGCAGGCGGCGGCTTCCTGCTCAGGCTGACGGAGGCGGAGGGGAGCTGGGGTGGGGAGGCGCAAGAAGGGCTGCCCGCGCCGCAGCAGGTAACCTGCAGGGAAGGGGGAGGTGCGCGCAGGGAAACTGCTCCCTGCCCCAGCTCACTTCCAGCATCCTCAGCCTTAGCGGGAAGCCGCCACCTGCTTATCAGTCCCCCCCAGGCTTCCCGCCAAACAGATGATTCACGGGAAGCCGGTGGGGGGTATGGAGAAGCAGAGTGGGGTGGTGTGTTTAGGGGCGGAGGCGGAGTGTAGGTGAGGTGAGGTGAGCTGGGACCAGGCGCGGGGCGGGGAGCTGCTGGTGGGTACTCCTCACCCACCAAATTTTCCCCGTGGGTGCTCCAGCCCCGGAGCACCCACGGAGTCGGTGCCTAAGGCGCCACTTTTGATGTGATCAATGGGGGGAGTGGCCGCTCCCTCGCCCCTAGGAGCCAGAGGGACCTGCCAGATGCTTCCTGGGAGCTGCCCCAGGTGAGCACCACTGGGACTCCCCACCTCGCCCCCTGGCAGGTCCCTCTGGCTCTTAGGGGTGGGGTGGGCACCCACTACTGTGGCCCACGAGACCCTCCTGCCTGGTTCTGGGGGCAGTCAGGGGACGGGAGGGGGGTGGATGGGGCAGGGGTCCCGGGGGGAGGGGGTCGGCAACGACCCGCTCATGGGGTGAGGAGGGAACCAGTTGTTAAGATTTTGGCAGCTCATCACTGGTTCAACCTGATCTCGTGTTGGCGTAAACACATGCTTTCTTTCTCGTAGAAATCATTAACGTACTTATTTTGTTTTTCTTTGTCTGTGCACCAGATGGGATAATCTGAAGCCTCTTGTTTCTGGTGGAGGTGTAATTCTATGTACTCTGAAAAGAGTTGGTCAGATTTTTCATTAAATGCCAGATTTCATAGATTTTAGACACCACATACCCCTTAACTATGGCCGTGTTCAATTGCACCGTGCACCAAGTGCCCAGGATGGCCCTCTCCTCATCAGTATGGGTGCATGTCTCCCGCTGCTTGGTTTCCGCACAGGTTTGGCATAGCGGGAACATAAGCTTGCCACCCACTCTGATGGGTAACAATAGGAAAAAGAGGCTGGGGATACACTTTAACTTTTTCAATTCCAAAATAATTTGCAAGGGGTCCAAATTTGTCAAACTATATCGGGGTGTCCGATAGGGTATTCTTTGGTTTTGTTTACGAAAGGGTACAGGCTGGTAAAATCATAATAGTGGATTTCTTCCCCAGGGTTAGGTTTGTAATACAGGCCGATAGTGTTTGTTCTCCCCACAAAAAGAGCATCCCTAGGCAAGGGAGGCTGGGGCAACTGGGCTTGGTTTAAAGACCTGCAAGCTCCCTGTCTGTTTCTTTCATCACCTGTCACTTGTGCTCCCAGAGAGTCCTCACTACAAAACCAAGTCTTTTCAGATAGTCAGTCTTGAGCTGTGTCTTGTAGTAAAAAAACCCAAAAGTTGTCCCCATCATAGGGTTCTGTGCTTTTGCACAATAACAGGTGACACAGCTGTGGAAAAAACACCCGTTAAACTCAAAGGCCGTGTGTACCCCGTCAACATTGGTGTAACCGTCTAAAAAGTAGGGGGCCTGCCTGTAAAGTTCCCCACCCTGTAAAGCATGCCGTATCTGTATATTTTCTTTGTGAGAGATATACAACAGCCACTGAATAGATGGGGTCGAATATATCTTTTTATGCCTGTGGTAGTTGTCTGGAGGGAGAAGAGCTACCGTGTTAGGCTCCAAAAACATAAACCTGTATATAGCCATGCAGACGGATGCCAGCATTATGTACGGGAAAGGATCTATACAGTTTTATCTCGGTGAATTTACTGGGGCCTCTCTCTACTATATCTCCCAGCTCCGTCATTTTCATAATCTCTTTTCTGCATAGGATACAGGCCGCTGTCTCAAAATTTTGACCTCCTGCTCACAGTGACTTGCAGAAAGAGCTTGCATTTTAAACGCCTCATATCTGTGGTCCCGATACCAGTCGAGAAACTCTGCTTTCTCCCTTGGCATCATGCTTTCTACACCATAGTGCTCCACACCAGGCATAGGCCTCACATAATTTTGATTTTCTAAAATGTTAAAAAGTGGAAAATACCCTTTGCACCATTCAAACCCCTTCACATGCGAGACCTTGCTAAGCTTCATGGGCAAGAAGTTGAAAGTGTCTATAAAACCAATGCCCAGGGCCTTAACTTCCACACACATTAGTTTACTACCCTGAGTGATCGATTCTATGCACATTGTTTCCTTCAGTAAATAACAACAGAGTACACATTGTAACCTTTGGAACTGTGCGCTAGGAACGTGTAGCCCCGGAACTCTTTGCCAATAAAGGTCTTAACAAAGATAGAAAGACACTCACAGCCCTTAAATTCCCAGGATTTTTCCGGATTTAGGGACATAGCAAAAATGCAACTGGACACGTGCAACCCCGTCTCCTGCGTGCATTCAAAATTGTAAAAAATATACTTCTCTGAGGATTCGGGCTTTTCTAAGGCGATCCATAAAACACAGGTGTCTGTCTACATCACCAGTGATCAAACCCTGACACTCCTTACAGCACCTCCCTTTACACCTGTGCCACTTGTCCACGTAAGACTGACACTTATCACATGTTTCAAATTATACCCGACAGGTCATGCACAGTTCGAGTCTAGGCTGAGGCACACGAACAAAGTCCACAACTGCAGAGTTCCCACAGATATTAAGTTTATTACGCTCGAGCGTGGTGCCCCCCTGCTAATCAGGAGGGGACCCCGAATGCAGGTTATACAGAGATTATATACTTTTTAGCAAAGTGTGTTGCCCTCATGCATCAGAAACCTTAGCCAATAGACAAACCCTTCCCTTATCTACCACCTATCCCTGCTAAGTGCATCCCCCATGCTAAACCATTACTTCAACTACACAACATGGTCCTAAAGCAATGCACCATTAGCCTTTCTTATCCGGATGGGAGGCTCACATCAAGGCCAGGAGGCAGGGAGTTAGGAACAGACAAAGAACAGAAACCAGGAGTCGAGACAGGCTGGAAACAAGGGGCGGGGGTTCACAGGAATGCAGTATCTAAGGAACACTCCTCCTGGTGCATGATGTGTTTGCTTTTAGTCAATGGTGGGCCCCAAACCAAAATGGAGTCACATATGCTAACTTTTCCTTAACACACACAAAGTTTTAAACAGGCATTCGGCTTGTTTTTTCGATGCACAGTCGACGTGTCTGTGTAAACAATCCTTGGACCGACAATACAGTCTACAGCTAGGACACCTCAGCGGCATGCCCACGCTGTCCGAGCATGTTACGCTCAAGCAGAGGTGGCAACGATACCTGCAAGAGTGGTTTTGACTGTACTCCGTGTGGCAAAACTCACAATTTTTCACACCCAACAACTTTTTCACATCCAGGACCCCATAGTAATGCTCATTGTACAACAGGATCAAAAGTCTTGGGGTATACCGGGCCCCCCGGTTTAAAAAAGCCCCATCCCCCTTTCACCACATAAAGCACCACTTGTATGTTTACTCCTAAATGCTGTTCAAATGTTGCTACGTTACTGAGAAGAACCTTTTTTGATCTGACCGCCACAGTTTCTCATGCAAGTTTCTCGCCCCTGCTAACAATTCCGCGTCCGTAGGTTTACGGTCGGACGTGACGGCCAAGAGCCCAACTGCAAAACACAGGTTGGTACCGGTGTAAGTCAGGTCTACTAAACATTGTCTCTTTTTATGGACGATTTGAGTAACGAGGATAGAATTTAAAACTCTACGACTGCCCACACCCCTGTTTTTACAACTGTCACAACAAGACGCAACGTCCCATCAACATGCAACTCTCTATTGCTCTGTAGCAGCTTTGAGGTCTGATTGAAGAAATCCTCAGCAGACAGCTCATCCCTAGTTCTGACCGAAAACAAAGGGTTAGTTAAATTACGGCTCTCTAAACGTAACTGAACATAATCATCCAGGCCTACCCTACCATTAATGTCATTGAGAACTAACTGTATCCCCCTGTGTATGGCTTCAACAACCTGCAGAGCAGAATTTATTCGCTCAAGATTGACAGAACAAAATTCTTCACAATACACCGACCCCTCCCAAATCTAGGTCATTCACGTTGCCAACGTCTCACTCTCCATATACACCTCTGCATTTTCAGGGTTACTTGGGGGTTCCTCTATGGGACCATCAATGGCATCTTCTACATCACATGCTATTTGACAGTCAGATTCCCAGAGGCCTCCATAAGGGTCATCAGGAGGAGACGGGGACCCATCTAGAGAGCCTTCTGGGGAATTTTCTAAATCAGACTCTGTGTGAGAGTCACCCCCACCCCGCAGGTCAGATTCCGCCTCCCCATTTCCAGACAAGCCAGTCTGAGAGCCTCCAGTAGGGGGCATCTCTTTGTTTTGTTTTTTTCCTCATTACCTCTTTAGCCTTTTTAAAATTTTTACAGTGACCCTTGCCTGGAACGTTTCGGCAGCCATCTGTTTATCCCCCAAGCGCTGCCCCCCGTTTTGTTTACACCTTAGCTGATGTGTACCCTTGAGACTGCCCCTTTTACCCAAGCCCCTTTCCACGAATAGTCAGGCCTGCTCAGAGCCACCCTTTGGAAAAATTGAAGTATTTTTTCAAAAAGTCACCCACAAGAGCTTTTGGATTTTTGATGTAGTTTCCAGCCCTCCCTTCTTTTAGAACCCCCGAGGATACAGCGTCCACCAGTTTTCTGAATGAAGCATCAGACTTTTCCCAAATACTAGAAAATGGGGGAGCTGTGATGATCTTATGGTGTTGGGAGAACGGTTTGTCAGTCCTTGGTTTTTTATTCACAACCCCTAGAGCATGTGCTCCATGTTTGTGAATGTGGGCACTTTCGCTCACAGTTTTCTGAGGGCTTGGTGTGATGGTGACCACTGAGGAACTGGAACTGTGTTTGCGTGGTTGGTTTTTACGAAAGTCTTTTGTTTTGTCCTTAGGTTTGATGTATATGAGGTTTGGACGGCCCTGATGCTTCATCTGCACTCTCGTGCTGTTTTGTGTTGGCATTGGTAAAGGTCTCAAAGGAGATTCCTGGTTCTTTGGCGGTTCTGCTGGAGGTGTCCCTCTAGCTCTGACTACAGCATTGTCAGGAGAGCTGCACATGCCTGATTAGGGGGCAAAAAACATTTTACAAAACTTAACTTTACCATCTTTCTCACCCAGATCTATGTATTTACTTAAAATAAACAACCTCATAAAACAACCAAACCAATAAGCAAAATATTTTTACCGGGCTTCATCCATCCATCAGTCACTGCTGGTGAATTTTCCTTTTCAGTTGTCTCTTTCCTTTTTCTTTTGAGCTTGTTTACCCTCTGATCTAAGACTCTCTCATGTTTTGACCATACTGTGGAGCAGACAACATGATTATTATAAAACACATGAAACTGTCTTGAAACTTAAAAAATAAAATACTCATTAGGGTGTTTTTCTATTTAAAAAGTCATTGCTTTAAAACAAAATAATCCATTTCTTGCTGTACAACAAACACAGGTTTTGAGTTTATTTCTACCACTTAAAAAAACCCAAGAGAACCTACAAACATTTTTAAAAACACATCTCATTTTGCAGAATAAAATACAAGCTGCTTAAAAAACCAATTTTAAAAATCCATTTTAACACATTTTTTCCAGAAACTCCTGTTAGTTTGAAACACACCAAACCAATACTTTGCAGCCATACACTTTTTTAAAAAAAACCCACCGAAGTTTTGCACAAACTCAGACACCACCCCCCCAGCAGTTTAAAACACCAAACCAAATACCTTTTTGAACACCCACACTTCTCTAGCTTAGGTCCCTGAATCACTAACAATTTAAAATTAAAGCCAACTCTTTTAAGAAGACAAACAACCCCATTTAAAAAAATCTCTTTTTTTTTTTTTTGCAGAATAAAAACCAAACTGCTTTTAAAAACCATTTTGCACAGAAAAACACTTTGTTAGTTTGAAACACACCGTACCATCAGCTTGTAGCCATAAAACCCCAGCAGTTTAAATCCAACAGTTTGCAACAAAATACTTTTCAATAAACCCACATGCATTTAAAAGCCAATTGCAGAAAATTACCTTCTACCACAGGATGAAGGGTTGCTACCACATGGTTGTTCTGTTTTCCCCCATGTGTGTTTGGGCCTTTGGGTTAAAGAACAAGCAAAAATTTTAGTTCGGATCATTCCCGAAATGCATCAAACCCCTATACAATCTGTGTAATACCTGAAGTTTTTTAATTTAACAGCATTAAGCACAACTTTTGTTAAAAATGTTTTTTGGCTTTTACCACCTTGGCTTGGTGGTGAAATCAGCTTAAAGTTACTGGTTCTATGCTAAACAGATCACACTGCAATTAAGATAGGTACCATTATTTAGTAAGGACAGCATGGCCAAAGAGTGACATTATATATGTAACCCTTCTGCCCATTGTTTTAGCAGCAAAAAGGGCCGGGTTCAGTATCTAGGGGTTCTGTTTCAATAATACGATGCAAAACCGGCTCGAGCCCCCACCCAGGGACAATTACATACCACCCACCCGGTGCACCTCTCAGAGGCAATACTTCCCCTCTCACAAGCACAGAGTCTGAATGTAGCAAAAGCCTTTTAATAAAGGAGGGAAACAATGTGGCATTATGTTGGGGAAACACCACAAACAGGATTCATACCACAAACCATGAGCAAAAGACCCACCCCCAAGTACGTTTGGCAGTGTCCTTTTCCCCTCAGGGTCTTAAGTCCAGCAACCCAAAAGTCACCCCACCCACAGTTTGTCCTTGGTCAGCACAGCCTCCAGAGTTCAGAAGTTCATCTGCAGAGTTTACCTCCCAGCCTGGGTGCAAGTGGAGGGAGGTATCGGGGGCATGTTACATGCTCCGCTGCTCGGGTCGATGGCAGCGTGCCATACCTCTCCAGGGGGTCCTGCTGCAGTCTTCACCACCAGCTGCACCTCTCTGCTGCTGTCCACTCCTCTCCGCCAGCTGCCCTGCTATCTGCTTTGCGCTCCTCTCTTCCAGCCATTCTGCTGTCCACTCTTCTCTGTGTGCCTCTCCGCCAGCCATCCTGATGTCCACACCTCTCCACCAGCCGCCCTGCTATCCGCTAGCCATGCTGCTAACCACTCTCCAACTTGTCTTCAGTCCCCCACCTTAACACAGCTCTCAGCTCCTAGTAACTTCAGCTCTTAGTGAGTTTAGCTAATAGTAGGGGGGCCTCAGTGCTAGTGGACCACTAGCCCAAAGTAGGTCTAAAACTTAGACCTAGGTATCAGTGATTTCAGCTCTGCAACATGTAACAAGACTCCTAATGGAATCAAAATTAGCTCTCAGAGTAGCAGCCATGTTAGTCTGTAGCCCCCAAAAGAAAAAAAACTCCTTTTCTTTTTCAAACTAGCTCTGTTCTTACACAGTGATGGGAGAAGAAAGGGGTCAGAGTACTGTTTCAGGACCTCAAAAAGTGCCCACGCTGCCTGCCTCTCAATTCACTGAGTTTTAGAACCCATGTCCCTTGCCTAATGAGTACTGCTTACTTGAGGGTGAGTCCCTCCATCATAAAATGCCAAGTACAGTTCTACTGTTCTTGATTCACATAACCAGGATAACAACCCTCTATTACTCCTGCCCCAATAACAAAAAGATTGGGGATCCCACAGCAGCCATAGTGACCATTTGGGCAGGCAGTCCATCGTGCTAGGCAGGGTGGGTGTGCCCATACAAACGAGATCGGCCCCGGAGTCCTTTTCCACAGCTCACCACCAGATGTCAGGGTAGAGCTCATTCTGACCCTGCTTACATATAATATATATTTTCAGAGTAAAAAACAGGGAGCATACCTCCTCTTGCAGTCCAGGAGCAATTCAATTCAAGATAGTTTCTGTTGAAAAAGGACAATCTCAAAAAAACTGAGGTTTTTATACCATCCTAACTTTGTTTCAAACAGACTTCAAAAGTCTGCAGTTAGCAGGTTGATTCGATCACAACTCTGAATTAATAGATACTTAAGGACTTTATCCCCCCGCCCCTAACATTCCCTTTTGTGATCTGGTGTGGGGGAATTAAGTTCTCTGCACAACTGGGCTGCTTTTGGCTATTTTTTTTTCTTTTAGTTAAAATACATTTTTCTATTTCAATGAAAAAAACAGTAAATCACCATATACAACAACCTTAATGTTACTGTACCCCATTCCCAAGTGTGCGGCCCCTTACAGATATCAATGAATGTCTTCGGGCTTGTTTGTTTTTTAAACACGTTTCTTTCGTGCTTAAAGTTTGGAGGTTGTTTCTGAAATAAAATGGGTGTATCACAACCATAGTAAGCACCCTACAAATACCTAGAGCTTTAAAATGTTTGTTTGTCTTTAGTGCAAATGCTTGTTCTAAAGGATGGTGGAGGTTTGTGAATCCTTGAAACATTTCAGTTTTGGGTTAGACCCTTGTTTATTTTTGTGAATATATTATTTTAATGACTTTGAGTTGCTAGAAAGAGTGACCCATAGCGTTCAACTAACTCCTGGGTTATATTTAAACTGTCCAATAGCATTCAACCAACTCCCGGAGATATATTTAAACTGTCCAATAGCATCTGCAAACTCCTGAGGTTTTATTTCATTTCATATTAATCATAGCTCACCATCCTCACCCACCCACCTCCCTTACTGTGGGTGTACACCCATCAAATTTAATAACTGATCACTAATATGATTAACTCTGATGGCAACAAGGGTGGGTAATCTCAGTCACCCTGTCTATTCAGCAAGCGAGTGGTTAAAACCATTCAGTTCAACAGGGTGGGTCAGCTGTTTTGTACTCAAACACATGTCTGAACCATCCCTGTTTTTTTGTTTTTGTTTTAAATTGTAAATATTACCCAAAATTGAGCCAGCTAGTAAGCTTAGGGAGGACTAATGACCCACCAGAGTTTAGCAGAAAGCAGCATGTTTATTATACTGATAGCTAAGCTCAAAAGAAGGGATGGGGGGTGGGGTGTCACACTCACCCCCGCATACTCATGCTCACAGGACAGGCACGGCACTGGAGATGTCAGGATCCTTCAAGGTAAGTGTCCCACAGCACAGCGATGGATGGTGCGATGAAGGTAAGTCTTCCCGAGGCACGATGGAACGCAACATGGGGAACCACTGGCCAGGCAGTCTGGGTGAAGGGCCTTCACAGGAGGTACAAGCTTGTGAGTGCACTCCTGAGCACATGGGCCCTTCCCCTTTTAAGGACCTGCTCCTCATGGCCTGCGACTAGGGATGACTTGGTCAAGTCTGGTTGGTCACACTCCGCCTCAGGCAGTGTCCATGCAGTGTCCCTGCATTGGGTGTGTGAGCGCTGCCTAATTAGAGTCCCGGACACCTTGTCTACCTGGGAGCTCTTCTGAACTTCCAGCTGTTCAACCAGCCCATTCGTCCCACAAGCATTCCAGGAGGGACAGGGAGTGGGAAAGCCACTTCACAGGTATTCAAAGAGGGAGAGGAGACAAAGGGGCCGGGGGGAGTGTAACAGACCTTTTGAGCAAACAGGTTATACATAGCATAGCCATACAGATCACTGCTGCGCCTACAACAGTAAACACACTTTTAGGATGTCGTCCCCCCCCCCACAACATTCTACAACATACATTTCAGCTTTTTGCTGTAAATGGGTCTCTTTTACACAAAAACACAAGAGCTAAGTTCTCACAAACTATTTTTTTTATTTAAAAGACATACAACTCCTTGAAAACAAACCAAGATGCTCCATTAAAACTATTAGCTCACTCAAGGGCCGCAGAGACCTTCTAACAGAAACACAGATAGTCACAAAGCCCTTTTCAATAGATTTTTTGTTTATTTACAGCTACCAAGTTTTATATGGCATGTTTGTCCCCTCACCATTCTCTAACTTAATCCTTTTAGATTTCTTAAGCAGGGTTCTGTAACTTTTTGTGCAGACCAGATGGTCAATATAACGCCATAAGCAGGCATCTTCCAGTTTGGTCATTTTCTTTAAACACTTCAGGGTCTCCACTGAATTGCACAGCATTTATCAAGGTCACCCCTTGCACTAAATATTCTTGAGTTCAGCACAGACATTGCATAGCATCACCTATGGCAATAACAGTGCTTAAGAAGCTTTCCAAACACAGCTCAGCACACAAGCCCCGGAGCTTGCAGTTGATATTCATTGAAGTCCAGGCTACACAGTCCTGGTGAAGCTGGCCTTGTGCATCTATGACACAGCCCTCACAATCTTTGAAAATCTTTTCCTAAGACAGTGATTAAGGACAGCATAAACTGCAATGCGTACAAGAAAAGTATGACCTTTTTTACACTCACGACATGGCACTGGCTCCGTTAGTTCCATGCCAAGCCTCCTCTTAAACTCCTCATAGCCGTCATCCTCTGGTCCTCTTCAACAATTTGTGTCGGTATTGAACAAAAACAAGGCGGGCCCAGTTCGTCTTTGTTTGATGCAATGCTGTCCAGGGCCTCCACGGACTCGAGAAAGGCATCCTCTAGCTGTTGAGAGATTTTCAGAAAAGAAACAAGTGTAAGTTCCCACTGCTTGTTTTTAGATTTACACAAGCCCAGTTCCTAACCCCATTACACACGCCCACACCCCCCCGCCCACAAATCCTCTAATGTTCCTTGTAAATTGTTCATTTACCTGAGTGACATCTTTTCCGTTCACCTTGTCCGCCGGTGACTCCTCCGAGCTGCGTTTGCCTTCCTCCTCCGGGGGGTGGACGACAAGAGGCCAGCACACTTATCGGGGTGTCTCATGAGCAGCTGGGTTTCGGGGTCAGGTTCCGGCATATCCATCAACAGCTGGGCCAAATGGCTCCCCTTGACTGCTCCCTCCTCCTCCTCGGAATTCTCGTTGATGTAGTGCTTTCTTTGTGGATGGTCGAAGGCCGCCAGGGCTAAAACAAAGTCCAAAGTTTTCATGGGGGTGGTGACGGAGTCCATGTTTCCTCTCAGCATTTCCACAATTTCTACAACACGCATTCTTAGTAAGAGATGGCCTCTTCTGCCCAGTGCTGGGACTTATGGGGTGGTGGTGCTGCACTCTGATTGGCAGAGGGTGGTGGGAGGAGTTCTTAGAGAGGTCACATGACCCTCTTCTGGGCAGTTCATTCTGCCCCAGAACCTGCCCTATTTTGATCAAATCTGTTCTCAGGGCAGTCCTCTGTGGACAAAACCCATCCCAATTGGTAGAGGGTGGCGGGGGGAGTTCTTAGAGGTGTCACACAAACCACTTCCAGATGGGTCACCCTGCCCCAGAGTTCCCCCGATAGGTCAAATATCCTCTCGAGGGTGGTTCCCCCCAGCAGCTGAAACCCATTCTGATTGGTAGAGGGCGGTGGGAGAAGATGTTAGAGGGGTCACACGACCCACTTCTGGATGGGTCAACCCTCCCTGGAACTCCCCCCGATTGGTCAAATCACCTCTTGGTGCAGTCCTACCAGGGCAAAACCCATCCTGATTGGTAGAGGGCAGTGGGAGGAGTTCTTAGAGGGGTCACATGAGACACCTGGCTTCTGTTCATGTGTCCAGCTTGACCCCGGAAGTAATACCCCATGGGTGGGACTTTCGGTGACAGGTGAGCGGGGCTTAAGGGGTTAAGGGGCTGGACTAACGTTTGATTGACAGTAGGACCCTTGCACTACTTTGCTGATATTTCCTGTTTTGTCATTACTGTTTGTTTAAATAGTTGGAGGGCAGAGTGAGGAGGAATGGCATGATTGGGGCAGGGAGTTGAGAAAAAATAAGGAGAGGGAAGGAAGGGGAAAAGGCACAGCCACACCTCCTCATCTGCCAAGCTAGTCACTCACTGTCAAGTGTTTTTCTGGAATCACAACAGAGCAGAGTCTCAAGGAGGGATTTGAAGGAGGATCAGGTGTTGCTTGCACAGATTTTCTGAGGGAGTTTTCTCCATACAGATAGGGCAGCATGGGAGAAAATGCAAAGGTAAAAAGTTAAAGACGTTTCCCTTAATCCAAGTATTTGTAACAGTTCTCTTGAGGAAGAGCAGGAGGTAGGTGTGGTGCCAGCCAGTCATTATTCTGTTCTATTCCCTTCCCTTGTGCCTGTTCCTTGAATTGTCTGTGTCCCATGAATCAAGTACACTTGTTTCGAAGTGCTGCTGATAGCACTGATGCTGTCCTGCTATCTATCCTGCTGCTGATAGCACTGATGGGCATGGTGTGTGCAGGACCTTCTGCTACTGCAAGAGAGGGTCATGGCCTACTCAGGAAGCCCTAAGCTCTGCCTCTACCACTAAGAATCATGGTCTAGACAGGAAACCCCAAGACGGGGGTGAAAGTAACATAAAGCCCTTACTGGTACAGGGGCCTGACTCTAGGCCCCTGGAAAGGGCGGGGCCTTGGGCAGAAGGGGTGGGGCTGAGGGGTCAGCCTCCCCCAGCCAGCCCATCCGCGCTCCCTGGCCTGTGCTGCCCAGGGCTCCGTCGGTGATTTAAATTGTAAATTGCTGGCCCCAGGGCAGCTGCCCCTTTTGTGCCCCCCATTGGCAGCCTGGGTGGGGGGGGCAATGATGTTAAAGCGCTGCCCTGGCAGCACTTTAACGTCTGTGTACGGGCCTCTACCGGCAGCCAATTTTTACTGGTATGTTGTACCGTCCCACTTTCACCCCTGCCCCAAGGCCTGTTAGTGGAAGAACTGTCAATATTTCAGATGCTGCTGAGTAATTCTTCTCCTATAAAGCTGATTTGAGTGACACAACCTGGTTCTAGTGAGTTGTCCTTGTCTGTAATTGGGCATGTCCCATACTGGGTATTGGTCTTGTAATGATCACCTTTGGCACAAGAGATTTCTTTCCTAGTTTATAAAATAACCTGCCTCTAATGTCTCCCAGTTCATGTTTAATATGATATAGAATCTATCGGGGCGAGAAACAGCCCGGCTACAGTTTGTGCAGAACTTTTCCTTCCGGCTCCGGAGATTGGGGGTTACCCAATGATCTGAGGCTGTGGTAAACCTGACATCAGGAGGGGGCTCATCACTCATATATGGTGATGTTTGTTGCTTTTGAGTTTTATTGGATGTTTTAGCTGCATAAAGTCACAGATAAAACCACTGATAATAACTAAAAAGGCAGATGGGTTTGCTATTGGTTCCTTCCCGCAGCTGATGCCAGCCTCTGAATCTATATGTTTCCCTTCCACTGCTTTGTTGTCACTTGTCAGACACAGCGGAGCCCTGGCAGGTGCTTAGGTGCAGCCAGTGCAGTGAGTGGGGGGAGAGCAGGTGAGGCTGGCAATGAAGGGACTTCTCTCCACTCTGGTGCTGTGGCTTCTTCTCCTCTCATTTAGGGACACAGCAGGTAAGTCTCCTCTGTGCTTCACCAGGGGAGCTGGGTTAACTGGAATGAGGGTGGTAACTTTTACAGTCAGCTTTTTACCATCGGTGCCCATCTAGGAGCTTGTGACTTTTCCTTTCAGGATTGGATCTTGCCACTGTTATCGAGGCTTTTGTTACCTTGAGATTGGACTATTCAAATGACCCTAATGTGGGGCTGCACCTTAAAACCATTCAGAGAACGAAGCTGATGAAAATGGCAGCAACTCACTGAGCAGGGCATCATGCTGGGAGTATGTTACAGCCGTGCTGCAGGATCTGCACTGGCTGCCCATCTCTGGGTGGAGGTTAAGGTGTTGGTGATGATTTATAAAGTCCTGAATGATCTGGGACCAGCCTCCCTGAGAGATCACTTCTCTCCATACGGACACAGCTATGGTTAGCAGGGACACCTGAGCTGGTTCCCCCTTTTTATAAAGGAGAGGGGTGGCTGGCAGGGTGTTCTCTGTGAGGCCTCCAGGACTCTGAAACTTGTTATCCTGTTTAGGCCAAAATAGCTGAAATTTGTTGACCTTCTGGGCACACTGCAAGAGACACTCGTTGGGGGTGGGAAGGACCCAGGCTGTGCGTCACATAATGAGAAAGGGGTGGGAAGGAGTTTCTGTAGGTATCTGGCTAGCTGAGTTCCTGTTGAAATGGTCACTTCATGCTGATGGGATTTGAGTGTGTTATCAATGTCGTCCAGGTGCCAACAGTCTTGGTCCAGAATCCAACAGCTCCAAGGGCCAAGTCCTGGTTCCTCACTGCCCCATTCACTCACTGAAGCCAGAAGAAGTTTTGCAATTTTGAAGTGAGCAGGATTTATTCAAATGAACCCAGAGCTGATTCCTCCCAGAGAAGGGGTGTGTGCATATATTGGGGTGCAGTGTCCAATGCCCTGTTCCCATGGGGGTATTGGAAGCTCTGCCAGCAGGAAGATTTATCCTGCAGGAGCCCTGCCTCCCTCCCCCAGGGTTTCTGCTGGAGCAGAGAAGGTTTGAATCCTAGTTGGAGACTAGAGAAGCCCGACCAGCACAAGCTGCATGGCAGAGGTGCCGCATCAGGGCCTCTCACGGCCACATTGGTTTCATTCCCTTAAGGCCGCCCCCTGCCCAGTTTCAGGGCTGCTCTCATTCCTCCAGCATAGAGGGGGCTGCAGGCTCCTCGCCATGCAGTGTCCCAGCTCCAGGAAGACTTAACTGTACTGGGGGAGGGGGGAGCAGATCATGAGATACATCAGCATGTGCTGGTGCGTCTTAGGGAGTGAATCTGGCCCAAAGAATCCAAAACTGATCAGCAATAGGATTCAAATTGAATGTGGGACCCAGATATGATTCAAATAATGCAGTGATTGGAACCTGCTGGCCTGGTGTTAGCAGCACGAGAATGATCCATGTGTCTGGCAGGGCAGTGAACTGCTCAGCAGTAGCTGGTTCATGGGAACCCGATGTGCTGCTGCGCCAGCCTGAGAAACTGACCCTGACCTTGATAATCAGCAAGGTCAGTCTCAATTATTGTCTTGGAGAAAAACCTGCCCTGATGTATATTTCACAGACAGCTCAGTCACTGTGCAGTGAGTAGGGGGCTGGTACCCAGAAAGTCCTGACAAAACCAACCACCTAGCAGGTGACTTGGAGTTTATATTTCAGATTCCCAAGAAGTTCCTATGTAATGTGCTGGGATTAGAGCCCATGACACATCTGTACATGACCGGAAAGCATGGAATTCTGTGGTGACTTCTGCTGATCAGACTGACATTGCAGGGGATGGACAGTTACTACCACGTGCGGGATAAATTACTGCACGATTGTGGGATAGTGTCATATAGTGATGCCAAGCACATGTTCAGCTCAATGCATTTTTGTTGGATTGCTGAGGAAATGTGTATCATCCCTTTGATATTTTTTATTTTCTATGGGAAATTTGAGTTTTCTTCACATGAACACAGTCACAGTGATATGTATGGGTTGGTGGTATACAATATAGGGGATAGCACCATGTAGCTTTCCCTTTCCCTCAGTGCCCGAATCCTCCTCCCTGAGCAGAGGCCAGGTCAGTCTTTGCCAGAAGATTGTGTTTCACAATCATTGACCTCTTTACATTGTGTGGGAAAGCAAATTTGTAAAATGATGTGGGGTCCAGGCAAACAAATGAGAAAATATCAGGGGTGGGCCAAAGTGGCAGGTTTCACTCCCAGACCCAGATCTGAACTTCCCCAATATTCAGAGTGCTGGGTGGGGTCATTATTCCAAGTTGGGCTACAGAGGTGTAGCCAGTATATGGTAGGTGCAGTATGTAAATGTGATTGTTATCCAGAAAGGTGCTGATGGCTGCCATCGGGGAATCTTTGATCCTAAGACAATGAATGAAAGCCAATGGCAGGACGAGAACTCTCTTTTATGCTCAACAGATGGCGCAATCAAGATCCTTTTTGTAGTAAAAACAGCTGCAGACAGTGGGGGCAACTGCCAAAGGCACTGGGCACATGGGCAGGGCAGAGCTAGCCAGGGGTTTCCACTGTTGCTAAAGCAGGGGCTAGGATACTGGCATCAGACTGTGTCTGTTGCGGGGAGAAGCCAGTAGAAGGAGTTGTGACCGGGATCTTGAAAGCAGAAAGGAAACAAAGCCTGTTGGAGCTTGCTGGAGGGGCAGGATGGGGGATTTCTGAGCAAGGAAACTGACAGCTCTTGTTAGTTTCTACTGGGTGCAGGAAAACAGAACTGTGTGTGCACTTAGCTAGAGCAGTGCTGCAGCCTTGGGTCCTGCCACGAGTGAACATCACGGAGTTAACTCCATTGGAAAAAAGCCCCTATTTTTCTTAGTGCAGACCAGGCCCCATGGGTTGCCTGTGGGACTGCACTGAAGTGAGCTGTACCTGAATAAACACCCCTGTGGATTGCAGCAAAGTGAGCGTTTTGTATTTCCTTGGCATTAAAGGAGCAGGATGGTCTGGCCACGTACTGGTGTGAACTGCACTGTTCTCTGAGCTCCGTGGAGGCTCCATAAACACAGTGTCCCTGGCTCAGCCATCCACTGCTGCAACCAGCCTGTTCCAGTGGTCACAGTGGAACTCTGCATGTAGCCGTAACTCCTGGGCATTGTAACGATGCCCATACTTGCTCCCAGTCTCAGGGACAGTCCTGGTTCTTCACACCCTGTCCTGGGGGGCCAGTTCTCCCAGCCAATATCCCAGGATTGTGTGGCAGGCAGTGGCCCCTCCTCTCATTCACTGTTAACTGCCTCCATCCCAGCAGCCAGCTTTGCCTCTCCACAACCCCTACAGATACAAACAACTCTAGAGACAACTGGGGGCAGGGGGTGGAACTCAGAGCTACTGGGAGAAAAGCAGCTTGCAGGGAGTGGGGGCAGAGTCTGCTGCTCATGTGGGGAAGGAGCAGCCTGTACATGCAGGGCAGAGAGGCCAGGTAGAAAGGGGAGAAGAGGAGGAGGAAGAGCCCAGGGGAGGTGGGTGGGAAGAGACCAGTGGAAGAGGGAAATGTGTGGGGCAGGTGGGGAGAGGAAGCTCCATCAGGGAGCACAAGGCTGTAATGCCAAGCTCCACAGAACAAAAGTTGTGAGGTTAAAAAAAAATCCAGTCTCATTTTTCCATCCATCTTTGGACGTTGGAACCCCCCCTCTACTCCTCTGCCAGTGCGGGGGTGAGAATCGCAGGCTGAAAAGTCACCCTTTAGTGCACCCGAACTGCACGACTCTCCCTGGCTGCTCAGCTGGAGACTGCGCTTACCCTCCCCTCACCCCTGAGACGGGGAACTGCCGTCCATTGCCCAGCACTGCCTTCGCTCTCCCCTCCTGGTTCAGTTCCTCTGACAGAGGAAGGACTGACTGGGAAATAGCTTGACAGCTACTGAGCTAATTCATGCAGCGTAGTTCACACTCACACACAGAACTTCTGTTACTGTTCAGGGGTGAGTTACAGACAGAGATACTGGAGACCTTCACTCTGATCTGACATTAACCCTTCACATAAATTATGTCATTGTAACATGACAGGTTTGGTTTAGCCTTTTGCAAACAGCAACACTTCCCTGACTTCCTCCACCCCACACTGCCCCTGCAACTTCTCCACCTGAGACCGGGAAGCACTGCCCCCATTCTAGAGACCCCTCCCCTCTCCTGCCTGTGTCCCCTTTGCTCCTGCCCCCTCCCACTCCTAACCCCATCCCCTGCCTATTCCAGACTCCGTTCCCCTCCCCAATACTACCTCCTGTCCCCCTTCCCCGCAACCCCTCCCCTACCTCCTGTCCACTGGCACCAGACTCCCCACTCCTCCATCCTCCCCAATCCTCCCTCATGTGCCCCTGCTCCAGGCTCCCTCCCATCCTCTACTCCACACCCCTCCCCTCCTCACCCTCTTGCAGCCCTGCTTCAAACCCCCTCCCTCCTTCCCCCAGAAGTTCACCCTTCCCCACCTCCCCTCCTCTTTCTCCCCTTATAAAACCCCCTCTTCTCCCCAATGCCTCCTTTTGCCCTCTTTCTCCTCTCTCCCCCTTCCCCTCTCTCCCTCCTGCCCCTGATTCCTCATTCCCTCCTCACTTTTCACTCCTGTCCCCCACTCCAGACCCCTTCCTCTCGCCATGCAGACTCCCTTTTCTAAACCCCCTTCTCCTCCCCTCCCTCCTTCCCCCTGCTCAGTAACCCACTCCAGCCCCATGCTCCCTGCTTCCCACTCCAGACCACCCTGTGCTCCATCTCTACTCCTCCATCCTGCCCCAATTTCAGATCCCTGTCCCCTCCCCTCCCTTCTGACTCTCTTTCCTGCCTCCCTGTTAACTCCCAATGCAGACACCCATCCCCTCCCCACTTCTCCCTCCTGCCCCTGCTTTCCAACCTTCTTCCTGCCCCCCAGTCCAGTCCCACCTCCTCGCTCCTGCCCCTTCCTATGCCCCTTTCCAGTCCTTCCTCCCTTCTGTCCCTTCTGCCCCCTGCTCCAGACACTCTTCCTTCCCCACCCTCTTTCCTCCCCTTCCTCCAGAACCCCCTCCCCACCGCTCCCTCCGGCTGACTTATTGTCTTTACCCCATTCCCTTGCAACCCTTGAATCTGCCTCCTGTCTCCCCAATGCCCTGCTCCCCTCACTCTCCCCGTCCTCCTTTCACAGGGTCTCTGCTGCCCACCACGGTCCCTGGGTCCTCTCCAACCCCCTCAGCCACACAGAGACAGCCGTGTTCCCAGTGGGCTTTAAGTGAGAAGTGGCAGCCAGCTTTACTCAGGGCGGCCTCACTTCCTCATAGAATCATACAATATCAGGGTTGGAAGGGACCTCAGGAGGTCATCTAGTCCAACCCCCTGCTCAAAGCAGGACCAATCCCCAACTAAGTCATCCCAGACAGGGCTTTGTCAAGCCTGACCTTAAAAACTTCGAAGGAAGGAGATTCCACCATCTCCCTAGGTAACGCATTCCAGTGTTTCACCACCCTCCTAGTGAAAAAGTTTTTCCTAATATCCAACCTAAACCTCCCCCACTGCAACTTGAGACCATTACTCCTTATTCTGTCATCAGCTACCACTGAGAACAGTCTAGAGCCATCCTTTTTGGAACCCCCTTTCAGGTAGTTGAAAGCAGCTATCAAATCCCCCCTCATTCTTCTCTTCCATAGTCTAAACAATCCCAGTTCCCTCAGCCTCTCCTCATAAGTTATGTGTTCCAGTCCCCTAATCATTTTTGCTGCCCTCCGCTGGACTCTTTCCAATTTTTCCACATCCTTCTTGTAGTGTGGGGCCCAAAACTGGACACAGTACTCCAGATGAGGCCTCACCAGTGTTGAATAGAGGGAAACAATCACGTCCCTCGATCTACTGGCAATGCCCCTACTTATACATCCCAAAATGCCATTGGCCTTCTTGGCAACAAGGGCACACTGCTGACTCATATCCAGCTTCTCGTCCACTGTAACCCCTAGGGCCTTTTCTGCGGAACTGCTACCGAGCCATTCGGTCCCTAGTCTGTAGCGGTGCATTGGATTCTTCTGTGCTAAGTGCAGGACTCTGCACTTGTCCTTGTTGAACCTCATCAGATTTCTTTTGGCCCAATCCTCCAATTTGTCTAAGTCCCTCTGTATCCTGTATGCTGTCAGACTGTAGGGAGATGGCGGCTGTGACGGTGCCCCCCATAAGACTTTATGGAAATATACTTATAAATGTATATATGACATCACTAGAATGTGTTTTATGCTACTTATGCCATGTAACATATCTCTGTAAAGGTTATGATCTACTGAATCTATTCATCCTATTTGTATGCATGTATCATTTTTCTATTTGAAGTTATGAATATTGGCTGCATACTTGTTTGATTCTGAGTAGGTTTTAGTGAAGCAGTTGGTCTATTCTCAGTAAGTGCCCAATAAAGAAGCCCTTAAGCTAACAATGAACTTGGAAACGCCAGTCCACATCTGGGCTTTCCCAGGTATGTGGCTTGGTTGGTAAGGAACTCAGTCATGCAGGGACATGTGACTTGCCCAGGTGACTCCAAAACTCCATTTTGTCTTCAGCTGGCTAAAGAGAGAGCCTCTCCACCTCCAAAGATACCTGAAAGAAACTGGAACAAAGTACAGTAACTACAGGGGGTGTGAGTGGTTGCTGGACCCAGGCTAGAAGGAGACTAGTCTGTAAAAGAGAGCGTACTGGAACTGGTGAGGTTTTTATCTGTATTCAGTTTTATTACGGTAGTAGGCTTAGATTTGCATGTTTTATTTTATTTTGCTTGTTAATTCACTTTGTTCTGTCTGTTACTACTTAGAACCACTTAAATGCTACTTTCTGTATTTAATAAAATCACTTATTAATTAACCCAGAGTATTATTAATACTTGCCGGGGGGGGGGGAGGGGGAACAGCTGTACATATCTCTTTCAGTGTTATAGAGGGTGAATAATTTATGAGTTTACCCTTTATTAGCTTTATACAGGGTAAAATGGATTTATTTAGGGTTTGGACCCTATTGGGAGTTGGGCATCTGAGTGTCAAGGACAGGAACACTTCTGTAAGCTGCTCTTAGTTAAGTTTGCAGTTTGGGGCATGTGGTTCAGACCCTGGATCTGTGTTGGAGCAGACTGGAGTGTCTGGCTCAGCAAGACAGGGTGCTGGAGTCCCAAACTGGCAGGGAAAGCAGGGGCAGAAGTAGTCTGGGCACATCAGGTGGCAGCTCCCAGGAGCTGTGATCCAACCCGTCACAGCAGCATCTTGCTGGCTTCAGCCCCAGTGACAGTGACAGGAGATGGCGCCATTTGGAATAAGGGAAACTCAGTGAGTTGGCACCTTTCAAAGTGTTATCATGGGACAGGTAAGAACACCCCAAATTGCCAGAGTGGGGATAAAATGGTGAGAACTGCAGCAGTGACAGCCCCGAGTGTGAGGCCCTGAGACGTGGGAAGGTGGCGCCATGAGGCAGCTCTGGGCATGTCCCATTATCCTGGCTCTTGGCGTGGATTCCCTGCTGCCGGGCATGGACTCTGCTGTTATAATGCTGGGGAGGGGGCTCCCTGCTCTCTCTGACCCTTCTCTGTGTCTCTGTATTTGAAGGTGCTGATGAGCTGAGGCTGGCGGATGGAGGCAGCCCCTGTGCCGGGAGAGTGGAGGTTAAACACCAGGATCAATGGGGGACAGTGTGTGATGATGGCTGGGACATGGCAGATGCTGGGGTTGTGTGTAAGCAGCTGGGATGTGGAGCTGCTGTCAGTGCCCCTGGAAATGCACGTTTTGGACAAGGATCTGGAATAATTTGGCTGGGTAACGTTCCTTGTGATGGTACCGAGTCTGCTCTCTGGCACTGCAGGATCAGGGAATGGGAAGTGACTTACTGTGGTCATGGAGAGGATGCTGGAGTGACCTGTTCAGGTAAGAATAATCCAGCTCAGTCCTGAAAGGCAAATCCCCTGAGACAAAAGGGCTTGAACTCAGAGAGCGTCGTGTGCCTGTGACCCTAATGAGAAATGAACAAAAGCCGGAGCAAGCCTTGTCATTGTTGTTATTACTGAACTGTAATTATTACTGTTCATGTCTCTGGCCACTGAGGATCCCCCTGTGTGACTGTGAAGCATTTTTGTTATGTCATTTCCAGTTGTTTCAATGCCACATCTTTCCTTTCCTTTTGAATGGCTCCCATTTTGCAGTTTGTTTTCTGAATATGAGTCAGTGACAGGGAGGGACCCGTGGCCAGTGGGTCAGGGCTCATTTGGGAGAGGTCTGTGACCCAGCCAGGAGCTTCCGGCTCTGTAGGGCTGAAGGTTTCTTTAGGATGCAGTTGTTCATGAGGGCACTAGCAGTGCTGGGGCTGTCTGCCCCACAGGGGCCTGTGTCTGCAGTTGGCAGCTGCCATTTTGGAGGGAAAATATTTGGGAAACGTAGCCATCGTCAGGGAAAATTTTAAAGAAAATCATTGAATTAGCAAACTTGCCTGTTTCCCAATAATGTGTCTGTTTATCTATAACCATTAACGTCTGTTTAAAACTTTTATATGATTTTCCATTGGGATTCCAAAGAGTCCAACAAGAGTTTGGTGCCCAACTGGCATTTACTTTGAATAAGACGATTGATCCTAAGTGCCTACAGGCCAGATTTTTAAAGATATTTAGGTGTCTAAACCTGCTGATAGGTGCCCAGTGGGATTTTCAAATGTGCCTGGTGCCAAACTCCCAGGAGTTTTGGAAAATCCCACTAGGCACCTTTGTGCATTTCCATGCAGCTGAATGCCCTTTGAAATCTGATCCTGAGTCATTTTTGAAAATGGCACATAAACCCCTAAGTCACTGAGGCACTTTTGAAAATGTTACCCTTAGACTCAAATCCAGACCCAGACGCCCAGCCAAAGGAGATGGGGAGATGCACAGAGGGTGGGGCGTTTATGAAGATTCTGACCCCCCGCATAGGGTGATCAGGAAATGGGAGGATCCTCCTGGCTTGACCAGAATTAGAGTTAGCTCAGAGCACCCCCCCGACCCCAGCCTGTTTTGTTACTTTTCATGTTTTGGACCAACCAGTAACAGAAAATTACAAAATCTGTGATACCCTGTAGATCTGGCCTAGAGAATATCATATTATGGAGACATTTGTTGTGACTCCATAGTTAACGTTACAACTGTGGGCCCATTAGAAGTTTTATTTTAAACTCTTCTCTTAACATTTGGTCGGAATAATACCTTCCTCTGAATATAGTACATGGAAGAGTAGAATATTTTCCTATAGTTCCAAAAGTTTTAGCAGCTCCCCCTGGCGATGGTGGCTAAGGGTTGTGTTTAATCTTGGCCCTTTCTTGGATTTTGAGTGTTTCAATGACAAACCTTGAAATTCTCTTAACATGGGGGGAGGGGCAGAAGCAGAGGGTGTTTTATGCGCTTTCCTAGTCTTTAAAAATAAAAAAAAAGATCGGAGAAAAGAACTTAGTAAAAAGGCACTTCATTGCCAGGACTTTGAAACTCTGCAGACGTAAAATACAGTGGGCTCTTGCAGATGTAACCCCCCCTAACCTGGTCCTAACAATGGCACAATGCCTGGTGCTGCCCACCCAGCAAGTGCCCAGCAGGGCGTCCCTCTCCTCTGAACCTCAGCAGGAGGAGGGAGCTGCACACGAACCAAGGGGTATCAGAGCAGACGTCCCGCCTGTGCACCTTTCTGTAAAACAGCCGCTGCGTCTCCGCTGGAGCTGCACCTTTGCAGTGGGGATAAAGTGAGGGTTGTTCCCCACCCCCGAGCTGAGGGCTGGAGAGGAGGAGGAGTCCTTCCATGGCCCATATAGTTATGTCCATTCCTGTCACTAAGCCCCATCTTCCCTGGGTAGAGGTGCAGGGCAAGGACATAGGGCCAAACCAGGGTTCTTTACTCAGGCAATCAGCCAGTGACTGTAATGTGAGTTTGCTTTGTACAGACTGAGTAGAAACAGAATAAAGGACTCAGGACTGGGACCATTCAGAATTATTCCAGAAATAACCAGCCAGCCATCTACAAACTAGCCCTGTGCACTAGATATCACTGAGAACAAACACCTACGGGAGCTGTGACGGTTCTGCACCAAGCGATTTTTTGAGAGATGCTGTCCTGGCAGAATACTAGAAAACTTTCCAAAAAGGGTCAAGTATCAGAGAGGTAGCCGTGTTAGTTTGTATCCACAAAAGCAATGAGGAGGCCGGTGGCACCTTAAATCTGTTAGTCTTTAAGGTGCCACCGGACTCCTTATTGTTTTTCCAAAAAGTGACAGTGATCCTCTTATATGCAGTGTTGTTGTAGCTGGGTTAGTCCCAGGATATTAGAGAGACAAGGTGGGTGAGGTAATATCTTTTATTGGACCCACTTCTGTTGGAGAGAGACAAGCTTTTGATCTGACAGAGAAGAGCTGTGTGTAAGCTCACAAGCTTGTCTCTTTCACCAACAGGAGCTGGTCCAATAAAAGATATTACCTCAGCCACCTTGTCTCCCTCAACCCCTTCTCGTCCAGCTTTCACTTCTCATTTCTGGTTGGATTAATACCAAACTTTGACAAAACGTTCTCCTCTGCCAAGGTCCCTGCCACGATCAGTGCACAGGCTGGATGGTGCCCTGGGAATGAATCAAGGCGGAGTAGTGAAGGAGGCTGTTGTCTGGAGGTCCACAGCCTCACTGGTTGCAGCAGTGGGAAGGTGCATAGCCAATAAGGCAGGGGATTGCAGGAAGATGGAGACTTTCCATGAAGATTTGCTCCTGGCTGCTGTGGGCGAGAGTGACACCAGGCACCAGAACTGAGATAAGGGAAAGTACCAGGAGGTGCCCTTGCTCCTGTCTTCTTACCCTGCAGAAACGACACAGACTCCACTAGTTGTGCATTGACCGTGCCATTGATTTTGAGTTAGCTCGACCAATAACGCTATAGGCAACGATCTGTTTACAATATCCTCTGTGTTTGGCCCCCTCGTCAGGACCTGAGGAGAAGAGAGATCTCCCTTTCCTGAGGCCTTTCAGTGACTGGGCTCAGCTCGCCCTGTTCTCCCTCTCTCTCTTCTCTCTGGGGCATCCTTCCTGTGCCACTTTATTAGATCTGGGCTTATGGGCTACTTGGCTCTTTTTCCCACCCAGCCCACCAGCCTTCTTCTCTACTTACTTTCTTTGGGGGACTAATTGGCATCTAAGTGTTCAGAGTGCAGGCTCATCTATTCGCTCCCGGCCCCCTGTCCCAGGGAGACTGTCTTCCGCTATTGGGCCCAGGCTGTGCAGAGAGGAAGCCTCCTGAATTGAATGCAGAAGGGGCAAGAACCAGACTGGGGTTAGAGGGGGAGAGTAGATTGGCACAAGGAGCCTGTGGGGTGGCGGGGGCTGGGGGGATTCCAAGACTGAATACTGGTGTGGGGAGAGAAACTGGGACAGGGAGGGAAAGGGAGAGATGGGGACTGGCTGGGCAAGGAGACTAGGACAGGGAGGAGAGAAGGGGGAAGAGACTATTAGTGGCTAGGCAGGGTAAATAGAACAGGGAGTCGGGGATAGAAACTGTGACTTGCTGAGCAAGGAGATTGGGAGCTGGGGGAGACTGGGACTGACTGGGTGAGGAGTCTGGGACTGGGAACCAGTGGGGAGGAACTGGGGGTGGGTGAGGAGAGACAGACCAGATGAGGAGCCAGGGTGTTGGGGGAGTCTAAGACTAACTGGGCAACAAGACTGGAATAAGCAGCCAGGGTGGGGTGGGGGACACTGAGAGCAGATCTACATGAACATTTAGTTTGTGGCAAGCTGGGGGGGGTAAATCTGTTGCATACTAAATGTCCATGTGGTCCATGCTCGCGCACTAACAGTTCCCTAGTGTGCTTTGATCTACTCCCATTTTAAAGCTCAAAGGTCAGAGGTTGTGTTCCAACCCTCCTGATGACTCACGTGGGTGTCAACATGATTCCACATCTTGGAAGTCTGTTTTTTTCAGTTTGCTTTTTTTTTAAATCCAGGGAATTATGCACAAAACATTACTTGTAAGGAACATTAAGTTTGCAAAGTTGAACCATAAAAAAATAAGGAAATGGCAGAATTAAAGTTGTCTTTGCCACTTTATTTTGGCCCATCTGTACATATGCATTAAGATACAGTCTTTCATTACATAATAACTTGCTATTTGCTCCACAGGACCCCTGCCTCATTCAGTGCACAGAATAGACACTGCTCTGAATCAGGGCTGTGGAGTGAAGGTTGCTGTTGTCTATAGGACCCCTGCCTCATTTGTTGCAGAAACTGTGTGCTGTGTGTGAGGCAGGGGATTGCAGAAAGAGAAAGGAGGATCTCTTGTTAAGGCAGGTGAATGCTGCCCTGGGGAACTGGATTCTATCCCTGCCTTTGCCACAGAGTTCCTAAGTGATACTTGGCAAGTCGCTGAAACCAAATATTTCACAGGTGGTCATTAATTGTGTGTTCCTCATTTTATGGGTGGCCCCCTTGTAACCAGGGGGGTCTGGTTTGCAGAAGTGCTGAGCACTCACTGCTGTAAACTGAAGTCAGTGGGAGCCGTGCTGCACAAGCCAAAGTACTCTGAAAAACCAGGACCTAGGGGTCTCAACCCAAAATCAGTAGATGCTTTTGATAATTTTGACCATAGTGTCTCTGGGCTTCAGCTCCCTATATGTAAAATGGAGAAAACAACACTTCCCTGCCTTCCAGTGATGTTGTTAAGAGACATTCTTTAATGTTTGTGAAGCACTCAGGTGGTATAGAAATGAGCGCCATAGAAAAGCCCATGAAGAAATTAACAATTCTGTTGTGGGATTTCAGTTTAGATGGTGTGCAGTACATAAGGGCTGGGGACACTCATTGAAGCCATTCAGTGAGCACCATTTCTTCTGTGCACTGAACGAGGTGGGGGTCCTGTGGAAAAAATAGCATATAATCATGTAATTAAAGACAGTATCACAACGCAGAGTCACAAAATGGACTAAACATGGTAAGTACAAGTCTGGCATTCTGAATGTTTGAATGCTTCTCTTTGCAAACTTTAACTTTCGTTTTGATTCATAGCTGTATAGATTTTAGGACCAGAAGGGGACTTTAGTGTGACCTCCTGGGTAACAAAGGCTATGGAATTTAATCCAGTCACTCCTGTACTTAATCTAATAACTTGTGTTTGGCTAAAGCACATCTTCCAGAAAGGCATCCAGTTTTCTTCTGAATACTTCAGGAAGTGGAGAATCTTCTGCTTCCCTTGGTAGTTTGTTCCAATGTTTCATCACTATCACTGTGAAAAATGTATGCCTTACCTCTAATAGGAATTTATCTGACTTTAACTTCCATCCATTGGTTCTTCTTATGCCTTTCTCCACTTGATTAAGAAGGCCTTTAGTATGCAGTGTTTTGTCCATGCAAAGGTATTTATACACTGCAATCAAGTCACTTCTAGGTCATCTTTTTGATAAGCTAAACAGATGGAGCTCCATAAATCTCTCACTGCAAGGCTCATTTTCAAGCCCCGGAATCATTATTGTGGCTCTCCTCTGCTCCCTTTCCAAATTTTTAGCATCTTTCTTAAAATGTGGACACTAAAATGGGATGCAGTATTGGTCTCCCCAGTGCTGTGTACAGAGGTAAAATGACCTCCCTAATAGAGCTGGTCGGAAATTATCCGACGAACCAGTATTTCAAAGGAAAATGCCAGTATGTTGAACTCAAAATTTCTCATGAAAGTGAACTGGGTTCAGTGAACTTTCTTGAAACAACAGGTACGGAGGGTCTGGTGGAAACCTTCGTGGTTCCCTGCCAGCTTCCCTGGTGGGCTCCTGTTAGATCTGCCATGTATATTGTCCTGGGGCTGGGTACCCCAGTCTTCTATGGTATGCAGATCTGGGGCAGCCTCATCAAGCCAGTAGAAGTTTTGCAAGTGCGAGGTGAGCAGGATTTGACTCAAATATGCCCAGAGCTGATTCCTCCCTCTGAGGAGATGTGGGTGAGGGGATGTGGGTTAGGGTGCAGTGTGCAATGCCCTGTGCCCATGAGGGTACTGGAAGCTCTGCCAGCAGGAAGATCTATCCTGCAGGAGCTCTGCCTCCCTCCCCCAGGGTTTCTGCTGGAGCAGAGACACTTTGAATCCTAGCTGGATACTAGAGAAGCCCGACCAGCACAAGCTGCATGGCAGAGGTGCTGCATCAGGGCCTCTCACGGCCACATTGGTTTCATTCCCTCAAGGCCACCCCTGCCCAGTTCCACGGCTGCTCTCATTCCTCCAGCACAGAGGGGGCTGCAGGCTCTTTCCCATGCTGCGTCCCAGCTCCAAGCAGACGTAACACCAGTGTGAGGGGAAAGGGGGCATGGGGGGCTGATCATGGGTTACAGCAGCAAGTGCTGGTGCAACGCATGGAGTGAATCTGGACCAAAGTCTCCAAAACAGATTAAAAATCATGTTTAAAATTGAATGTGGGACCCAAATACGATTTAAATAATACAGTGGCTGGAACCTGTTGGCTGGTGTTAGCAGCACAAGAATGATCCATGTGTCTGGCAGGGCAGTGAACTGCTCAGCAGTAGCTGGTTCATGGGAACCTGATGTGCTGCTGAGCCAGCCTGAGAAACTGACCCTGACCTTGATAATCAGCAAGGTCAGTCTAAATTATTGTCTTAGAGAAAAACCTGCCCTGATGGAATACGCTGAGGTGGTTTGTAAGCAGCTGGGATGTGGATCTGCTGTCAGTGCCCCTAGTAATGCTCATTTTGGAGAAGGATCTGGACAAACTTGGCTCATTCTAGTTGATTGTGGTGGTGACCAGTCAGCTCTCTGGGACTGCAGTCATGCAGGATGGGCTGCATTCTCCTGCCATCGTTCTCGTGATACTGGAGTGATCTGCTTAGGTAAGAACTTGGCCAGCCTGCCCCCGTCGGAAACTCCCCATGAGGGAGAGGGGCTGAACCCATGTGAGACATTCCTGGTGACTCAGAGCTGTATTGTGCCCTGCACTGGGCAGACGGGATGAGCAGGCTGTGCCATCCTCTAGGCCCCTAGCCGGGGGCAGCTGGGGCAGTTGTTGTGGGGTGGCCCCATTAGCAGGTCTGTGCTGATACATGCCTGGGTACAGCAGCCCAGTGTCTCCCCGGGACAGCAGCAGTTGATGTGACCCTGCCTGTGGCTGCTGGAGCTGGGGCCGGGGGGGTGGGGGGGCGAGTGCTGTGGAGCTTTCCCCAGAGTTCCCTGAAGCAGCGGGGGAGGAGCCCTGAGCCTGCCCGTGGCAAGGGGGAGGGGCCAAAACAGCCGGGGTAGGTGCAGGGGGCAAAAACTGGCTACACTGCACCACACGGCTCCCTCCTTCCCCAAATCTCCCCGCAGGGTCAGGCAGGGAACTCCCACATGGTGCGTAGCTCTTTGCTCCACAGCCTGCCTGGCAGCCTTCCCACGCAGGGTGGGCTAGATTTACCCCCCAGCACAGTGTCATGGAGACTGCACCTCGATCCCTCTGCACTCTGCATCTGGGAAATAAACGTGCATACGTAATCTGGATGCATCAAAACTAGTGCAAGAAATATGCCTGTGTTTGCACAGAGTGACTAATGCACTGAGAGAAACAGCCCCTGACGCAGGTAAGACTTAGTGTAGGACCATGGATCGCTACATCTGGCTGAACAAGGATAAAGCCTCTTTGTTCTGATTAGCTCAGTTTGCACCTCTCGGCTAGTCTCTGATGACCACCATTAGTGAGTTCACACCTGAGTGCTGGGGTCAGTGGTTTACGTCTCCCCCTCCCACCTTACTATCACTTACTACTCACTCACTCACTTACTATCCTCATTCACAGGATCTCCAGAAACGGTGGGGAATGTTCACCCCTGCCCTGTGCCCTCGTGGCCCCTGCCCTGTGCCCTCTCAGCTGTGGCTGTGTCAGCACAAAGGGGCCACATTCACCAGAAGCCCCCACCCTTTCCCTCAGAAATATCCCTGGTACAGTGGGAACCTCCTCAACAGGCCCTTAAGTGGAGTAACCCCCAGCACACGGAAGTACACTGGCTCCCCTCTCAGTCCTGGGCCAGGTTCAGCACTACTGCAAGGATCTACTGGGGCCAAGGTTCCCTCTCTGGGCTTGATTCTGAGAGTCCCATGTAAGGGGAGCCCTGTAGTCGAATGTCTTGGCTGATTCTGTTGTAACTGACTGAGCTGCACTGTCCTTATTTTCCAAACTTTTTGTCCCTGAAATACACAAGTGCAGAGAGAAGCTCGTTTGCATAATGGGAGGAACCAAAAGCAGTAACCTGGCAGCCACACCCCCATTCCCTGCTGGGCCTGTTCTTGTCTCTGCTGCAGCAACTCTGGGATTGTAAACCCTGAATTTCTGGGCCTGTTGCTGCTGCTCGGGAGATTTGGAGAGTATCCAGAGCGTACAAAGGAACTTGACTGGCTATTTGGGAATTAGGCACAAGCAATTTCCAAGGCAAATGCTGAATAAACACAAAGTGGAAACCTATCTGTCTGAGAAACTTTCACTCCATCCATCCCACTCCAGTGCACCTCCTTTCAGGGATGTAGCTCATCATGATCCCAAAACAAATGATGAGCCACATAAATTGTGTCCCCTCATGTTAAGTATTGAATATTATTTACCTCAGAAATAAAGAATTGTTGCCCTGAGGTTACAAAGACATTTACAGGTTTCAGAGTAGCAGCCGTGTTAGTCTGCATTCGCAAAAAGAAAAGGAGTACTTGTGGCACCTTGGAGACTAACAAATTTGAGCATAAGCTTTCGTTTTTTGTTAGTCTCTAAGGTGCCACAAGTACTCCTTTTCCTTTTGAAAGACATTTATGACATTTCCTCAGCACTTTGTTTCATGTGTGAATGATCAGTTTGCGTCCTTCGTTGTCGGTCTTTTTCACACATTGGCACTTTGATGGGTTCGGTCACAGAGACCCCCTATGACTATCACCTGATGTGCTGAATTTACCTCTGAGCTCATTTTCCCTGCCAGTTGGGGACTCCAGAACCCTGCCTTGTTGAGCCAGACACGCTAGCCTGCTGCAACACAGACCCAGGTCTGCTCCATGCCCCCAAAGCTCCAGACCTTAGGTGACCTGCTGGGCAGTTGTTGGTTATCTCCAGCACCCAGACACCCAGCTCCCAATGGGATCCAAACCCCAAATAAATCCATTTTACTCTGTATAAAGCTTATTCAGGGTAAACTCATAAATTGTTTACCCTCTATCACACTGATATAGAAATATGCACAGCTGTTTGTTCCCCTTGGTATTAATCACTTACTCTGGGTTTATCAATAAACAAAAGTGATTTTATTTAGTATAAACAGTAGGATTTAAGTGGTTCCAAGTAATAACAGACAGAGCAAAGTAAGTTACCAAGCAAAATAAAACAAACCATGCAAGTCTAAGCCTAATACATTAGGAAACTGATTAGAGGTAAATCTCACCCCCAGAGATGTTCCAATAGGTTTCTTTCACAGACTAGACTCCTTCCTAGTCTGGGCCCAATCCTTTCCCTGGTACAATCCTTATTAGTTCCAGCAGGCATCTTCGGTGAAAAGCAGGGGCTTTCTCATGACTGGGACCCCCCTTGTCTTGCTCCACCCCCTTTTATAGCTTTGGCACAAGGTGGGAATCCTTTGTCTCTCAGGGTTCCCACCCCTCCTTCTAAATGGAAAAGCACCAGGTTTGAGATGGATTCCAGTATCAGGTGACATGGTCACATCTCACTGTAAGGCCTCATTTTTCATTACCCATGGGCTGGCCTACATGTACACAGGCAAGCTTGCAGGTAAACAGAGCCATTTACAGTCAATTGTTCAAGTCAATGGGAGTCATCAAGATTTTACACCACCATTAATGGCCCACATTTTACATAATTACAGTAGGACCTCAGAGTTATACTTCATATTTCTAGTTTCAGATACAAGAATGAAACATTCATAGAAATAGGATGAATATATTCAGTAGATTATAAGCTTTGTAATGATACCTTACAAGAGACCTTTTGCATCAAACATATTCCAGTTACATCCTATTCACATTCATAAAGCGTGTAGAGCGCAACCTCACAGGCACCACATCTGGGCCTTGGCAGGTGTCACAGATCTACAGGATCTGTGCTATGCCCCAGCTTTTGAACAATCCTGGGGAAGAACCCTTTCAGTTTACCAGACCCCGCAAGGGTCCCACGCTTCCTTAAAAGTAGGTCACGTAGCCTCAACGCCTCCGAGACAGAGCCTCTGGGCTCCAACACTCCTTTTTCACTCCATATGCTCTGCCCAGTGGGTTCAACTGAGATAAACCCCTGCTTAGAGACTTTTATACTCATCAGGGACCAATGCACCTCAACAAGTATCTGCAGTGACACTCAGCAGCCTTTTCAAACCACAGCAGGATTTACTGGTCAACTGGAACACACCGTCGGGAAGTTCTTCAGTTAGCTCAGAGAAGAAGCAAAATTACGATATGGTCCATACTGGCCAAGTCAGGGCTCCCATGAGCCATGCTGCTGTGGACCCATCTTGGTTTCCACTTTTTCTGTCTCTTTGTCTTTCAGTCCCAGGTGAGCTCTCGTGTCTCTCCAAAGGCCAGCTCTTGTCCTAGACTCCTGTCACTGCTCCGTCCATTGTCCTCCTCCTGCTGACCCCTGCGGAGTTCACATGTTCTGCCTGCTGAAGTTTCCCAGGGTTAGTTGTCAGTTGTTCAGTCCCTGAGGTTCCCATTGTCTTTCAGGATCCTCCATTAATATAGGTGAGCTCCAGCCAGTCCTGTAATGACTCATTCATCCCACCCTAGACAGTTAAGTGACACATGTCTTCAGCTCTCCCCCGGAAGACCTTTGTAATCTTATTGCACTGATTGGGTAGCAATCCTTAGCCTGGTAAGTCACTGCCCTGCCAAGCATTCATAAAACTATTACACAGAATTCCCACTTCATCACCGCAGTTGAGAGTTCTGCTGCCCAGACACAGCTGCTGTAAAGTTGCCCAGTGTCTGTCTTAGGGCAATGCTCACATGTACGAGCCTGCACAATGACCCTTCCCCATCCGGACAAGCACTGGTTGGATGTTGAAAGGCCCCACTTTATCAGTCAGTAATCTTCTCAGCTGCTTTGCCATTTTCCCTCTCTCTCATTTCTCCTGTCTGCCCCACGGCTTTCACATTCTGCATCCACATAAAACCCGCCTGGCCAATTATCCATATCGCACCAAGGCAAATACAACTCAGTTCCCATAGTTAGGATCCTACCAAATTCACGGCCATGAAATCTGGTCTCCCCCGTGAAATGTGGTCTTGTGTGTGCTTTTACCCTATACTATACAGACATTTGTCAAATTGGGGGTCCTGACCCAAAAGGGAGTTGCGGGGTGGGGGGGTCACAAGGTTATTTTAGGGGGACTGTGGAATTGCCACCCTTACTTGTGCACTGCCTTCAGAGCTGGGCGGTCGGAGAGCAGCAGCTGTTTCCCGGGCACCCAGCTGTGAAGGCAGCGCCCCGCCAGCAGCAGTGCAGCAATAAGGGTGGCAACACCACACCAGGCCACCCTTACTTCTGCGCTGCTGCTGGCGGCGGCTCTGCCTTCAGAGCTGGGATCCTGGCCACCAGCCGCCGCTCTCCAGCTGCCCAGCCCCGAAAGCAGTGCCACCAGCAGCAGCAGCGGCACAGAAATAAGGGTAGCAGCATCGCAACCGCCCCCTACAATGTCCTTGGGACCCGCCCGACAATTCCTTTCTGGGCCAGGACCCCGACAATTACAACACCCTGAAATTTCAGATTTAAATAGCCAAAATCATGACATTTATGATTTCTAAAATCCTATGACAGTGAAACTGACCAAAATGGACGGTGATTTTGGTCGGGCCCTCCCCATAGTCTACACGCCAGGCAGCAATCCTATATACACGTGCAGTACGCGGGGGGAGGGAGCATAAAAACAGACTTGTCTCCCCAGGGGAGAACAGCGGCGAGGTCAGCACAGAACATGGCCTTGTTAAAAATGGTTATCGAGTAGGACCCCGGTATACCAGCTTTGCACGTACTCCAGCCACTTGCATCAAATTTACCCAGGCTTGCACTGGAGACTAAGCACAGTGTAGAGTTGTGCTAACCACGCCCTCCTTTGCTCAGCCTCATTCTCTTTTGGAGCGTGACTCTTGTCTCATTACCTGCAGCTAGACTGGTTGAGTTAAACCTTTTCACACAGGCAACAACCACTTCAGAGGTGGTGGGTCGGAGTAACTCACTAGTGGTGATGTGTAAGGACCACTTTACTCCACCTTTACATGAGTGCAGCTGCCTACAGATAGCGCTATGGAGACCTGAGCCCTCTGTGTGCACATAGCCCTGCAGTCACTGCTAGAGTTAAACATTTCTCACACTGGTGACCAATTTATCATCACTGGAGCTCTACGAGTCCCGCCCAAGACAGGAGGTCGTTGTTCATTCATTGCAATGAAGGCCAGACTCTCCTTACTGCCTGTGGACAGACAGCTCCGCATGTCAGAGACTGTGGAGTTAAGTTAAAATTCACTGACAAAGACTTCATTCACACAGAGTTCAGGTTGGCCAAGGTATCCCATTCCCTTGGGTTGGGCAAAACTCAAAGCCCTGAAAACTAGGTAATCCAGAGTTAAGGTGAATGCCAAGGCAGCCTTAACTCTGCCCCCTGGAGCTGGACTAGCCATTTCCATTGGGAATTGTTTGCATGTGCTCCAGCTGCAGTCCCTGTGTTAGGTGTAACTGTACTGAATGGTGGAGACGATGAGTTGGAGCCACTTGGAAGAGCTGTGATTGTGATATGAGATCTGGTTCTGAGCCACCCATGTGATCAAAGGGAAGAGATGCCAATGTATCCTGAGGGATCCAGTATGCATCATTTCAGCGCTGTGTTCTGCAGGGTGTGTCAGTGGTGGAGCACAGGCATCTTCTTGCCATGGGGATTGCAGCAGTGAGGTGGGAGATGGAAGCAGTCCATGTGTTTAATGATGGGACGGTGAAAGGACAGTGTAAGATGAAACACTAAGTAATGGGGAGGGGGTTGTGAGAAGGGGCAAAGGGGTTGTAAAAGGTAACAAGTGTAGGGTTGTTTCTGACTGGGGAGTAAGGTCAGTGTTTTCAGGGCACTGGCCACTGCGGACCCCCCTCTGTGACTGTGAAGTGTTTTCATTTTCTCATCTCCCGTTGTTCCGGTGCCAGGCCTTTCCTTTCCCTTGCAATGGCTCCCATTTTCCAGTTCATTTTCTGAAAGTGGGTCAGTGACATGGAGAGTCTCAGCCCAGCTTTGGGATCTGTGGCCAGGGGTGGAGGCTTATGTGGGAGGAATCTCTGATCCAGCCAGGAGTTTGTCTGCTTTGCAGGGTAGAAGAGTAGAATATTTTCCTTTAGCATTTCAAAAGGTTTGCAGCTGCCCCTGGCAATGGGAGCTAAAGGTAAGTGTTTAATATTAACCCTCTGTGGATTGTGACTGCATTGGGGAATTGGGGAAGGGGTGGAATAGGGGCAGGACTGAGGGTGGAGAGGGAGCTGAGCACCCCCCGGGACAATTGGAAGCCAGCACCTATGCCTGGATTACAATAACAGTCTTAGTCATAGACAGTGCCCTTAGACCAGTTGTGTTCAAACTGCAGCCTGCAGGCTGCACGTGGCCCATCAGAGTAATCTGTTGTTGGGCCGCAAGACAGTTTGTTTACATTTGCACGGCTGCCGGCAGCTCCCAGTGGCTGTGTCAAGGTTCCTCCCCCACTCTGAACTCTAGGGTACAGATGTGGGGACCTGCATGAAAACCTCCTAAGCTTACTTTTACCAGTTTAGGTTAAAAGTTCCCCAAGGTACAAATTAATTTTACCCTTTGCCTTGGAATTTCCACTGCCACCACCAAACTTTAACTGGGTTTTCTGGGAAACGTAGTTTGGACACGTCTTTCCCTGCAAAATCCTCCCAACCCTTGCACCCCACTTCCTGGGGAAGGTTTGTTAAAAATCCTCACCAATTTGCATAGGTGACCACAGACCCAAACTCTTGGATCTTAGAACAATGAAAAAGCATTCAGTTTTCTTACAAGAAGACTTTTAATAGAAGTAAAGGAATCACCTCTGTAAAATCAGGATGGTAGATACCTTACAGGGTAATTAGATTCAAAACATAGAGAATCCCTCTAGGCAAAACCTTAAGTTACAAAAAAGACACACAGACAGGGATAGTCATTCTATTCAGCACAGTTCTTTTCTCAGCCATTTAAAGAAATCATCATCTAACACATACCTAGCTAGATTACTTACTAAAAGTTCTAAGACTCCATTCCTGTTCTATCCCAGGCAAAAGCAGTATACAGACAGACACAGACCTTTGTTTTTCTCCCTCCTCCCAGCTTTTGAAAGTATCTTGTCTCCTCATGGGTCATTTTGGTCAGGTGCCAGCGAGGTTACCTTTAGCTTCTTAACCCTTTACAGGTGAGAGGATTTTTCCTCTGGCCAGGAGGGATTTTAAAGGGGTTTAACCCTTCCCTTTATATTTATGACAGGCTGTGGTCTATAATTCAAAATGGTAGCAAAGATGTAGTCATCTGCCAGTTTCCCAAAACTCTCTCAGGGCTACCCAGAATGACTCTGGGGATCTCCATCTTTTTGTTTACTTATTCCACCCTGTTAGAATCCAGACAGTCCAGAGATGAAGGATCTTTCCCTGAATGCAGCCTTATAGCTTCATCTCACAGAAAACAAGCTGACAGGGTCACTACGCACATGAACTCTTCCTTTGGTGATGGAGAGTGAGGAATGCATTTAGAGTGTTTGCCTCCGATCATCACACACAATGACCACTTGCTTTGAAATTAGCACTTTTCTGTGAAAGTTCTTCATTTGCATTCCACAAGGCTTCTTTCTTGTTTGATTAGTTATTTCATTACAGGGCTATACACAGTGGAAATGTTTGCTATTGCATTATAACGGGATACAGATAAGTGAGAACCATGCAAATAAAATGGTTAGTTTTCTTGAAGATTAAACTCTTATACATTTACACATTTAATAATCACTTTCATCAATACGAATACACACGTGAATGGGCCAGGCTGTGCATTTGTAAGCATTCAATGAGACCTGGGGCTTTGGCATGAGCTGGCACCTGGTCTGCCAGCATCACAATCAGAGTGCAGGCTCATCTTTCCTCCCGGCACTCTGTCCCAGGGAGACTGTCTTCCCCTACTGGGCCCAGGCAGTGCAGAAAGGAACCACCTGAACTGAATGTAGAAGGGACAAGAATCAGACCAGGATGAGAGGAGGAGGGTAGATTGGGACAAGGAGCCTGTGGGGTGGCCGGGGGACAGACAGACATTCTGAGACTGGATACTGGTGGGAAGCAAGAAACTGGGACTGGGAGAGAAAGAGGGAGATGGGAACTGGCTGGGCAAGGGGATTGGGACTGGGACTGGGAGGAGGGAAGGGGAGGAGACTATTACTGGCTAGGCAGGGTAAATAGAACAAGAGTTGGGGGACAGAGACTGTGATGTGCTGAGCAAGGAGGCTGGGAGCTGGGGGAGACTGGGACTGACTGGAGAAGGAGTCTGGGACTGGGAACCGGTGGGGAGGAACTGGGGGTGGGTGAGGAGAGACATACCAGAAAAGGAGCCAGAGTGTGGGGAGAGTCTAAGACTAACTGGGCAACGGGACTGGAATAAGCAGCTAGGGGTTGGGGGAGACCGAGAGCAGATCGACATGAACACTTAGTGTGTGGCAAGCTGGGGGGTAAATCTCCCCTGCTCTGGCCTTCCAGGCACCGAGTGTCCATGGGGCCTGTGCTGCCACGCTCTAACAGTTCCCTCGTGTGCTTCGATCTGCTCCTGGTTCCCAGCACTGGGGAACTGTTCATGCACAGCAGCAGGGTCCACACGGACACTCAGGGTGCAACAGGCTAGTGTGGGGTAAATTTACACCCCAGTGATTTACACCCCGCTCTATCTGCTGGATCTCTGGGCAGAGGGGGTGTGTTCATGTAACTCTCTCCCCCTCCCAGAAGCTGTCAGGGGAGAACTCATTCAGACCCTGCTTACAGCTGCCATTTCCTAGTATTTTTAAACAATAAAAAGCTGGGTTGGGCAGGAACTTTGCAAAAATGAGCTTCATTGTCAGGACTTTGAAACTCTGCAGAAAACAGATCGACCTTCACCAATGTAAACCCCCTAACCTGGTACTAACAACTGCTCAATGCCTTGTGCTGCCCCCGAGCAAGTGCCCAGCAGGGAGTCCCTCTCCTCTGAACCTCACCAGAAGGAGGGAGCTGCACACAAACAAAGGGGTATCAGAGCAAAAGTCCCATCTGTGCACCTTTCTGTAAAACTGCCGCTGCATCTCAGCTGGAGCTGCACGTTTGCAGTGGGAATCAAGTTCAAGTTTGTTACAGGGCGCTTGAAGGGCCAGACTGCCTTGTGGTTGGTGCCCCTGAACTCCAGCCCCTGGTTTTCAAGGTCAATTTCCTCAGTCTTTTAGGCAATGAGGTAGGGAAACCCAGGCCCTCCCTCTCCACCAGGTCCCAGCCCAGGGTCCTGCATGCATCAACCCCTAAATAGGGGAGGCCTCCCAGCAAGGAGTCTAAATCCACTGCCCTGGGCTACTTTCTACCACTGTCCCTTTCATTTGGGGCATGGCCCGTAGTCCCGTTTGCTGGGTGGCTTGCATACCATAGCGCCCTCTTGTGGATCTTGAGTGGCACCGTGCTGTGGTCCCAGGCTCCTTCAGGTGGGGCAGCCCAAGTTTTGTGAGACTGAACCCCACAATATCTCTGGGCTTCAGGGACCAAGTTATTTCAGTTGACAGAGGCTCCTTGGTCTCCTCCTCAGTCCCCCTTGGCCAGGGAGTCAGTGCTTACTCCCTGGTGACTGCCCCAGCTGGCAGGCTGGTGACCTTCCCCTCAAGTAGGGAGGCAGATAGCTCCTGCCACTTCACCAGTCAGCCCTCAACTGAGCCAGGCTCTCTCCTTTTCTACACCCCCCAAGGCCTGCCATTGGCTGCAGGTACAGCGGGGTGGGGCTAGTTGGGCCCAAAGGCTCCCTTTAACCCTTGCCGTGCTGGCAGGGTAGTTCCACATGCCTGTGCTGAAGGTTGGACAGGAGGATGAGTCTTTCCATGGTCATTATAGTTATGGCCATTCTTGTCACTAATCCCTGTCTTTCCTGGGTAGAGGTGCAGGGCCAGCTCATAGGGCCAAACCCAGGGTTCCTTACTCAGGCTGTCAGCTACTGACTGTAATGTGAGTTTGCTTTGTCCAGACTGAGTAGAAACAGAATAAAGGACTCAGGATAGGGGAGATTAAGGATTATTCCAGAAATAACCAGTCAGCCCTCTACAAACTGCCCTGTGCACTCGATATCACTGAGAACAAACCCATATGGGAGCTGTGATGTTTCTGCACCAAGCAATTTTTCAGAGCTGGTCTCCTGACTGAATACTCGAAAACTTTCCAAAAAGTGGCAGTCGTCTTCTTATATGCAGTGTTGTTGTAGCCGTGTTCATCCCAGGATATTAGAGAGACAAGGTGGGTGAGGCAATATCTTTTATTGGACCCGTTTCTGTTGGAGAGAGACAAATGTTTGATCTGACAGAGAAGAGCTGTGTGTAAGCTGAGAAACTTGTCTCTTTCACCAACAGGAGTGGGTCCAATAAAAGATATTACCTCAGCCACCTTGTCTCTCTCAACCCCTTCTCTTCCAGCTTTCACTTTTCATTTCTGGTTGGATTAATAGTAAACTCTGCCAAAATCATTCTCCTCTGCCAAGGTCCCCTACCTCAGATGGTGCCCAGGGAGTGAATCAGGAATTCAGAGTGAAAGATGCTGTTGTCTGTAGGCCCAAGCATCATCGGTTGCAGCAGCATCATCATCATCATCCGTGATCCCTCCATTCGAGGATGATCTCAACCACAGATTTACATCTGGGTCCTGAGATCACTGAGGAATCCGATCCTGGAATCATAGATCTGCCCGCAGTAGGTATAGACGTTGCCTGACGGGTCAGCTGCCTGCTGGGAGAAATTTCTTTTTCTTTCCTTTCTTCTCTCTCTCTTTTCAACTTTGAGGGCAAGGCACTTCTCCTCGAAGCGGGCCACTGCCTGATGGAGGATGGAGCGGCATTGAGATTTGTTGGTTGCTTGGTCCTCCCACCTTCTGATGTCCACATGAGTTTTCTTGAGATACGCTTTCAGTGTGTCTTTGTAGGGTTGCCTCTGATTACCATGGGATCTCTGACCATGAGTGAGCTGAGAGTAGAGGCCTTGCTTTGGGAGGCGAGAGTCTGGCATCCGCACACAATGTCCACCCCAGCGGAGTTGATGAGTGAGGATCATTGCTTCAATGCTGGTGACATTAGGTTCAATGAGATTGCTGGTGTTAGTCCAGTGATCTTCCCTCTTGATGCAAAGCATCTTCCAGAGGCATCTTTCGTGATACATCTCCAGACTCTTGAGGTGCTGTTCATAGAGGTTTCACATCTATAAAGGAGTGTAGAAATAACAGTTGTCTCCCAGACCTGGATTTTGGTGTTCTTCCGTAAGTCACGATCTGTGAAAACGTGCCAGAGCAGTTTCCCAAAGGAAGCACTTGTGCAATAGATCCTGTGCTGGATCTCACTGTCAATTTTTGCATTTTGAGAAAGTTGGCTACCGTGGTAACAGAAGTCCTCAACTCTCTCCAAAGTCTTTCCCTTGATGGTGATTTGTGGTGGGTCATGTACAAGGTCTTAAGCAAGCTGATGGAGCACTTTAGTCTTCCTGATATTGAGTGAGAGTCATAGGCTTCAGTAAGCTTGTGCAAAAAAATCCAGTGTGGACTGAAGGTCATTCCGAGTGTGCATGACAATGACACAGTCATCATCATACTGAAGGTCAGTAATGGATGCCTTGAGCAGTTTAGACTTGGAACGGAAATGTCAAATCTTAATAAGCTGCCCATCCATTCTGTATTGAATGTCAACTCCAGTGGGGAGGTGGTCTTTAACAAGGACCAAAATGACTGCTAAATACATGGAGAACACGTACTTGCTGAACCCCAGTTTTGATGACGAAAGGATCCATCTCCAGGCCATTACAGAGAATGGTGGCAGTCCTCTCATCATGAAGAAGCCTTAAGCCCTTAATACATTTTGGAGGGCAGCCAAATCTGGCCAGCACCTTCCACAGGGCTTTGTGATTGACAGAATTGAAGGCCTTTGTCGAATCAATGAAGGCCATGTGCAGGTCCTAATTTTGCTCCCAAGACTTTTCCTGGGTTTGGTGGGCAACGAAGATTATGTCAGTTGTTCTGCGGGATGGCTTGAAACTGCACTGAGATTCCGGCAATATTTCCTCAGCAAGGGGAAGTAATAGGTTTAAGAGGATACGGGTGAGAATTTTCCCTGCTGTAGATAGCAAGGCAATGCCATGATAATTTCCACACTCCAATTTATTCCTTTTTTAAAGATGGTAACAATGTTGGCATTTTTCAAGTCTTCCAAAAGCTTCTCATTATACCACATTTGAAGAAACATGAAGCTTCCGACAGCATAGCTCTGAGGATCATTGGAGCACACAAGCCCCTTCACCACAACAAGGTGACGGTCCCCAAAGAGGTGTTGCAGCCATGGCAAGATGTGTAACCAATAAAATTATGCTGAAATTATACTCTTGGCCGCTGTGCACCAGAGTGGCACCAGGCACTAGACCTGAGATGAGGGAGACTGTTTCCACCTATTGGGCCCAGGCAGTGTGAGGAGGAAGCTACCTGAACTGAATGCAGACCAGGGTGAGGGGGAAAGTAGATCAGGATAAGGATGCAGGGGGAATATTCTGAGCCTGGAGGCTGGTGGATGGAGAGAAAGTGGGACTGGAAAAGAAAGCGGGAGATGGGGACTGGCTGGGCAAGGAGACTGGGACTGGGAGGAGGGGAAAAGAGACTAGGACTCGCTAGGCAGGGCGATTAGGAGGGAGTGGGTGGGGAGAGACTGTGACTTGCTGAGCAAGGAGATTGGGAGCTGGGGAGACTGGGACTGACTGGGTGTGACGTTCCCCTCTGGTGTTATCCAGACCAGTGATCTGCTAGGTCACCCAATCCTTGACTCTGGGAGCCAGCCTTACCCTGCTCTGCTGTGAGAACCCCCACTCCTGGGTTGCTCACGCACAGCCTCTGGCATGTAAGTTGCTCCTTGGATTGTACAACCGAATCACACTAGCCACTATCCCTAGGCACAACCCGAGGAACCTCCGTCTTGCAGTGCCCAGTTATGCCCACTGGACACTGCAAGCTTATCTGAGTTCATCAATTGAACAAAGAAATTGATATGGACCAGGCTTGTTATCCCAAGGGGAGTCCCTGACACACTTCAAACCAAACACACTGCTTCAGGTAGAATAAACAAACAAATTATTAACTATAAAGAGAGATTTTAAGTGATTATAAGACAAAACATAATGTAATGATGTTGCCTCTGGTGGGACACAGCTGAGAGTATCAATTCAGGACAAAACCAACAAGGAGTTTGGTGGCACCTTAAAGACTAACAGATTTATTTGGGCATAACCTTTTGTGGGTAAAACACCACTTCTTCAGATGCATAGAGTGAAAATTACAGATGCAGGCATTATATAATGACACATGAAGGGAAGGGAGTTACCTCACAAGTGGAGAACCAGTGTTGACATGCCCAACTTGATCAGGGTGGATGCAGTCCACTCCCAATAACAAATGAGGATGTGTCAATTCCAGAAGCAGCAAAGCGGTTTTTGTAATGAGCCAGCCACTCCCAGTCCCTATTCAAGCCCAAATTAATGGTGTTAAATTTGCAAATGAATTTTAATTCTGGTGTTTCTCTTTGACGTCTGTTTCTGAAGTTTTTTTGTTCAAGTACAGCTACTTTTACATCTGTTATAGAATGTCCAGGAAGATTGAAGTGTTCTCCTACTGGCTTTTAACACCATTAATTTGGGCTTGAATAGGGACTGGGACTGGCTGGCTCATTACAAAAGCAGCTGTTGCCAATCCTTTAGAAGCTAAAATCTAAAGGTTTATTCATAAAAAGAAAGAAATATAGATGAGAGCTAAAACTGGTTAAATGGAATCAATTACATACAGTAATGGCAAAGTTATTTTTTCAGGCTTGTAGCAGTGATGGAATAAAGTGCAGGTTTAAATCAAGTCTCTGGAGTACATCCACAGCTTGGATGGGTCATTCAGTCCTTTGTTCGGAGCTTCAGTTTGCAGCAAAGTTCCTCCAGAAGTAAAAAAGCAGGATTGAAGACAAAATGGAGGGGTTTCCAGGGCCTTTTATATTATTTCCCTTTGTTCTCCTGTGCAAAATCACAGCAACAAGATGGAGTTTGTAGCCACCTGGGTAAGTCACATGTCCATGCATGATGCAGTTTGCAGGCATCAGCCATTCCTCACATGCCACGTTGAACATCTCAGGAAGACTTCTCATATGTGGATTGGAGTCTCCCAAGGTCCATTGTTAGTTAAGTGTTTGTCAATTGAGCACTCAATCTGCAAATTCCTTTCTCAAGAAGCTGACCAAATGCTTCACTAATGCTACTTAATGACAGGTTTCAGAGTAGCAGCCGTGTTAGGCTGTATTCGCAAAAAGAAAAGGAGTACTTGTGGCACCTTAGAGACTAACAATGCATCTGATGAAGTGAGCTGTAGCTCATGAAAGCTTATGATCAAATAAATTTGTTAATCTCTAAGGTATCACAAGTACTCCTTTTCTTAATGCTACTTAGAATCAAACACATTGAGAAACAAGTACATAGCCAATATTCATAATTTCAACTACAAAATTGATACATGCATACAGATAGCATAATCATAACGAGAAGATCATAACCTTTCCATAGACACCTCACAAGACAACCTTTGTACAATATTTGGTGCAAATGTATCACAGTGGTTGCAACAATGATTTATACAGTCACAGTTTATGTCAATACATAACAGATAACAAGTCAGATTTGGTCAAAAGAAATAAAAGCAAAACCCATTCTAAGCTGATCTTAACACTTTCAGTGCCCTTACAAACTTAGATGTTTCTCATCACAGGCTTCCTGGTTACTCTTCAGCCAGGCTCTCCCCTTTGATCAGCGCTTCAGTGGCTTGGTGTGGTGGTGTCTGTAGATGTAGGTGGAAGAGAGAGGAAGAGCATGGCAAATGTCTCTTCTTTTTATCATGTCCTTTCTGCCCCCATGGTTTTGCCCCTGCCTCCTCCCCCCTCGTCCTTTCTGCCCCCATGGTTTCGCCCCTGCCTCCTCCCCTGACCCCGCTCTTCAGGGTGAGGTGAGCATTACTGAATCTCTCCAAGCAAGACTGAGCAATTCCCCTGGTGTGGCCTCATGCAGGTGAGTCATTCATTGTAACTCCCTTCCTGGACAATGGCTGTTCATTGGTTGTTTGACACCCCACCCAGGCAATGGTTACTTTCCTTGCTGTTGCCTCTCGGGAGCTCATATTTGGCTGATTCCCCAATTTACAGCATGTTTTAGTGACAACCATACTACACAATTCTCATAACTTCATATGCATTAATGATCTACATATATGAATAGAGAAATGACTTTCAGCAGATCATAACCTTTCCCCTGATACCTTAGAAGGCATGCTTTATATGTAAGATCACAATTGTATGAAAATGAGGATTATAGGGGTTACAGCACACTCCCCCAAGGTATAGAATGCCACACTGGGTGAGGAGTCTGGGACTGGGAACCAGTGGGAAGGAACTGGAGGTGGGTGAGGAAAAACAGATCAGATCAGAAACCAGGGTGTCAGGGGAGTCTAAGACTAACTGTGCGAGGAGACTGGAATAAGCAGCCAGGGTGGGGTGGGGGAGACTGAGAGCAGATCGACATGAACATTTAGTTTGTGGCAAGCCGGGGTGTAAATCTACCCTGCACTGTCCTGCCAGGCACCAGGTGCCCATGTGGATGGTGTTGCTGCGCACTGAGGCCTTGTCTACACTGCTGCCTAAGTTGATGTAAGTTACATCGCTCAGGGGTGTGAAAACAACCCCCCCCCACGAGCAATGTAACTTACATCAACTTTAAGCAGTGTCTGCATCGCACTAGGTCAGCGGGAGCTTCTGCCTCTCGATGAGGTGGACTAATTATGTAGACAGGAGAGCGCTCACCCATCGACGTAATGCATCTTCACCAGACGTGTTAAATCGTCTCCCCTGCACGGATACAGTGGCACTGATTTAGTGTGGGAGCGAAGAGAAGTCCTAGCAGTTCCCTTGTGTGCTTTGATCTCTCCCGGTTCCAAGCACTGGGGAACTGTTAGTGCGCAGCAGCTGGTCCGCACGGACACTGAGTGTGCAGCAGGCTAGTGCGGGGTAAATTTACACCCCAGTTTGACACAAGCTAAGTGTGCGTAGAGAGAAACCCTGAGACAGGAAGAGGCATCCAGGGAGGGAAACTGGGGCTTGGCACAGACCGGACAACCCAAGGCAGGGATAAGTGTGAGAAACAGATCAGCTGAGGACCCCAGAGGAACAGCACAGAGAACAGGGGGAAATTGGCAGAGGAAGCCAGAGGTGAAGTCTAGGACTGGCTTGTCCAGGAGACTGGGCCTGGGGATGAGAAGCTTGAGGAGTGGAGACTGGCACTGGGTAGACAAGAAGAATGGGACTGGGACACAGAGCAAGGGATGGAGAAGAGACAGGACCGATACAGGGACTGCTTGGAGGGGATGGGGCAGAAGGGGTTAGGCTTTGGGGAACAGGGGAAGACGGGTCTGTCACTACCAGAACACACACCTCTCCAGAGCCTGGAATGGAACCAGGATCCCTGAGTTTTGCCATTCCCCTGCTGCCAGCAAATATCTGTCAAACCCTTCAAATTTTTTTTCTGATCCCACTCTCATGCTGGTCCACAAAGAAGATGACAACCTCCTACCACAGTCAGTTACGCCATTAGCTGAAGTGGCAGTGGTTTCTGTGGTGGATCTAAAGGTTCCAACCCTGCTGATGACCCATGTGGGTGTCACAGGGTTCCCATCTTTCTCATGGCTGGTAACCGGATCCTTGAGGCTCTACCCCCTGCCCTACCTCTTCCTCCCAAGGCAACGCCCTTCCCCACCGCTACCCCAAGGCCCCGCTCCTGCTCCACCTCTTTCCTCAAGGCCCCGCCCCTTCTCTGCCTCTTCCCCTCAAGGCTCTGCCCTCATCGCTCACTCCCCCTCTCCCCTCGTCACTCGCTGGATTGTCTCAAGCAGCTGGCCTGCAGGTACAAAGCCGCCCTGGCTGAGCAGGGGCTGGCACAGATTAATGACCCGGTTTCCTGCCCCGCCCCATGGAAACCAGATTTTTGGTTCAGGTGTCATTTAGGTCCCTTTTTGACCGAACTTTCCAGTCGAAAACCAGGCACCTGGCAACCCTAAATGACACCCGGACACAGAAGCCAAAAAACGGACTGTCTGGGTAAAACTGAGACGGGTGGCATCCGGAGGGTGGCAACATGATTCCGCATCTTGGAACTTCTGTTTTTTCAGTTTGCTTTTTTAAAAACCTAGGAAATTATGCACAAAACATTACTTTTAAGGAACGTTAAGTTTGCAAAGTTGAGCTGTAAAAAATAACGAAATGGCAGAATTAAAGTTGTCTTTGTAACTTTATTGTGGCCCACTTGTACATCTGCGTTAAGATACCGTCTTTAATTACAGGATAAGAAGCTATTTTCTCCATGAGACCCCTGCCTCATTCAGTGCACAGGACAGACAGCATGGGCATAGTTTGGGAGGGTGCAGGGGGGCATTGGCAGAGGAAAGGCATGGGGGGGGGGCACGCGGGGTCGGTGCAGGGAACAGGGGGTGGGTGATGGAGCCACTTCTCCTGAGGCTGAGAGTAGCTGCTCCGGGTTGTCGCTCTGCAGCTGTGCACGGCTGCCTGGGTCCTAGTGCCTGCCCGTTTCCGGTAAAGCGGTGAGTGCCTGCAGGGGGCAGAGGACACTGGGAAAGGGGGAGGGGCACGGGGCAGCGGGCAGGTGAAGGGGGTGGGATGGGAAGAGAAGGAGAGAGAGGAATAGGAGCGGGGAGCAGGAACCCAGCATGTGGCGTCCCCTCGGCAGCAGCAGCCCCGGCAGGGAGGCGGCTGCAATGGCCCTGGGAGGCCCCAGAGCAGCAACATCTCTGCAACAGCCGGTGCTGGAGTGGCCACAGCTCCCAAGCTCAGGTCGCTGCAGCAGAGAGCAGCAGCTGGGGCTCACCCATTGAGCCATCCTGCCCCGCCCCCAGCCCTGGCAGCCCAGAGACCACTGCAGGCTGGGGTGGGGGGAGGGAGAGTCAGTGAGCCAAGATAACTGGCTTCAGCATGCGTGTGTGTGTGTGTGTGTGTGTGTGTGTGTGTGTGTGTGTCTGTGTGTGTGTGTGTGCGTGTGTGTCTGTGTGTGTGTGTGTGAGCGCTCTCTGTCCCCCCCAAATATAGCAGTCAAACTACGCCTGTGCTCGACAGGGCTCTGAATCAGGGTTGGTTGTGGCGTGAAGGAGGCTGTTCTGTGTAGGACCCTGCCTCATTGGTTGCAGAAACTGCAGAGTGTGCTGTGTGTGAGGCAGGGGATTGCAGAAAGAGAAAGGAGGGTCTCTTGTTAAGGCAGCTGAATCCTGCCCTGGGGAATGGGATTCTCTCCCTGCCTCTGCCACAGAGATCCTATGTGATGCTTGGCAAGCCTCTGAAACCAAATATTTCACAGGTGGTCATTAATTGTGTGTTCCACATTTTATGGGTGGCCCCTTGTAACCGTGGGGGTCTGGTTGCAGAAGTGCTGAGCATGTGCTGCTGTAAACTGAAGTCAGTAGGTCAGGGGTGAACAAACTATGGCCCATGGGCCTGATCCAGACCCTCAGGGCTTTGGATCCGGCCCGCGGGATTGCCCCCCATAGTGCCACAGGCCCCGCAGAAGCAGCCAGCACCAGGTCCCTGGGACCCCGGGCTGGGGGGGTGGGTGGGCAGAGGGCTCTGTGTGTTGCCCTTGCCTCCAGGCACCACTCTGCGCCGCTCCCATTGGCCAGGAACGGGGAACCGCAGCCAATGGGAGCTTCGGGGGAGGTACCTGGGGGCGTGGCAATGGGAGCGCACGGAGCCCTGTCCACCCCCTCCCCCAGGGGCCGTGCAGGGATGTGGTTCCAGCTGCTTCCCAGAGCGGCGCAGCGTGGGGCCAGGGCAGACAGGCAGGGAGCCTTCCCTGGCCCCGGTGCGTGCCGCTGCCACCCCGGAGCTGCTATAGGTAAGCGGCGCCAGGCCGGAGCCCGATCCCCTCCTGCACCCCGCCCCCAAACTCCCTGCCTGCACCCCGCACCCCTCCTGCACCCCAACCCCCTTCCCTGAGCCCCCTCATACACCCGCACCCCTCCTCTGCCCTAATCCCTTGCCCTGAGCCCTTTCCTGCACACCGCACCCCCTCCCACACCCTACACTCCCTCCCGCACCCCAACCGCCTGCCCCAGCCTTGCATACAATTTCCCCACCCAGAGGTGGCCCTCGGCCCAAAAGGTTTGCCCACCCCTGCAGTAGGTGTTCTGCTCTGAACATACTAAGTGCTGTATAATGCTAAGGAATCTGAAAAATCAGGACCTGGGTGTCTCAAGTTGGGCACCCAAAATCAGTTGACACTTTTGATCATTTTGGCCATAGTGTCTCTGGGCTTCAGTTCCCCATGTGTAAAATGGAGATAACAACACTTCCCTGCCTCCCAGGGGTGTTGTGAAGAGAAATTTTTTAAAGTTTGTGAAGCTCTCAGCTACCATAGGAATGAGCACCACAGAAAAGCCTGTGAGGAAATGAACAATTCTGTTTTAGGAGTTCAGTTTGGATGATGTGCAGTACATAAGGGCTGGGGCCACACATCGCACAATGAGTATAAAAAGAACGATTGACCATCCACCCATTCAGTCAGCACCACGTGTCCTGTGCACCGAGTGAGGCAGGGGTCCTGGGGCAAAAATAGCATTTGATCGTGTAATTAAAGACAGTATCACAATGGAAATACAAAAGGGGCTAATTAAGGTTACAGAGGACAGCACGCGTCTGGTATTCTGAATGTTTGAGTGCTTGACTTCCTTTTAGATACATAGCTTTATAGATTTTAAGGGCAGAAGGAAGCATTAGATCATATAGTCTGGCCTCCTGGGTAACAGGCTACAGAATTTAATCCAGTTACTCGTGAACTGAACCCAATAATTTTTGTTTGGCTAAAGCACATCTTCCAGAAAGGCATCCAGTCTTCATCTAAATACTTCAGGAGTGAATAATCTTCTGTTTCCCTTTTTAGTTTGTTCCAATGGTTAATTGTCCTCGCTATGGAAAATGTATGGCTTACTTCTAATATGAATTTCTCTGGCTTTAACTTCCAGCCATATGTTCTTGTTTTGTCTTTCTCCACTAGAATAAGGAGGTCTCTACATACCAGTGTTTTGTCCCTGTGCAAGTACTTCTACACTAAAGTACTTATACAGTATAATCACATCATCTCTTGGTCTTCTTTATTAAAAATAAACAGACGGAGCTCCTGGAATCTCTCACTACAAGGCGTATTTTCAAGCCCTTAAATCATCTTTGTGGCTCTTCTCTGCACCCTTTCCATTTTTTTTAACATCCTTCTTAAAATGTGGACAACACACTGGATGCGGTATTGGTCTCACCATACTGTATACAGAGGTAAAATCATGTCCTTGGTCAGAAATTATCCAACAAAATAGAGCTTCATTGGAAAATGCTGGTTTGTTGAACTGGACATTTCCCATGAAAGTGAGTCGGGTGCAATGAACTTTCTCTAGACCACAGGCAGGGTTGTGGCAGAAACCTGCATGGTTAAGTGCCAGCTGGCTTGGGGAGCTCCAGCCAGCCCTGTCATGCAGACTGCCTTGGGGCCAGGTATTCCAGTCTTCTCAGGTCAGCTGCTCTGGGATAGCTGCACCATGTAGACTGCCCCAAGACCAGAGACCCTGGTCTTCTATCGTCTGCAGCTCCAGGGCAACCCTGCCATGGAAAAGGGAGTCCTGGCTTTAACCAGGGCTCAGCTCCCAGCTCCACAGCAGGGAATTTAGAAATCCTGGGATGGGATCCTGATTCCCAGGGTCTGCGGCTCTGGGGCAGCCCTGCGTTGCAGACTACACCAGACCGGGGACCCCAGAGCTTTGAGACTCCCAGGCCAGCTGCCTATTTGGGACCCCAGCTGGCCCAGGAGTCTGGAAGCCCAGGGGTCCCCAGTCCAAGGCAGTCTGCAATGCAAGAGAAATTGACATTTTTGTTTTTCTCTTAGCACTGTGAAACTGACAAGAATGTCAGTTCACTCAGCATCTGCTGGTGTCCCTGGGAGCAAATTTCATGTCGGACACACCATGTGTTGGTTTTTCCAGAAGAAAGTTTGGAGGGGATTTCTGGTTCACAGGAAGTTTTGAAATAGCAAAATTTCCTGTGAGCTGGAAATCCTGCATTTCAGCCAGCTCTTCTCACTGCTCCCCAGCTTAAACCTCCGAGGATCACTGTAGCCTTTTCACAGCATCACCCTGGGACCTCTAGTTCTGTTGCTTGTCCACTAGGACCCCTGCGAAGACCATGGGAAATATCTGTATGTTTACATATATTATGTGCACCTCTGTTTCTTTTATTGCTGTTTTGCCATTTCCTACCAGGGTTCAAAGAGTAACTCCTTGCTTGGATCTCCCCACATGTCCCAGCAAGGCAGACAATGGTTGCAGAGAACCCAGTCACTGGTACTTAACTGACAATATGGGTGTCAAGGCCTTTGAACTTTTGCCTCTGACCAAGCTGGGCACAACCCCCCTAGCTTGGGAGAGGGGAGGGGCCCTTCAAGTGGGAAAGTTAAACAAAGAGCTTGGGACTTATAAAAAGGAGAGCCCTGATGAACAGAGAGGGAGAGGCAGGGTCTGCAGGGAAGGAGATTGAAACCCAGTCCCCAGAAGCAGGGGTACCTGGGATAGGTTGGGCCAGCCCAGGTTTTGAGGGAAATGCTGAGGATTACGTAAGACATATGCCCGTTGGCCTTTACTTGCCTGAACACTTCTCTCTCTGGTCACTGTGTTCCTATGGATACATAAATAATATCACTCTCCTGGGCCTGGAACTATTCAATATTTTCATTAAAGATTTGGATGATGGAGTAGAAAATAAACTCATAAGATGTGTGGATGACACAAACCTGGGAGGGGTCACAAGCTCTTTGGATGAGAGTATTAGAATTCATAATGACCTTGATACATTGGAGAATTGGCTTGAAATCAGTAAATTAAAATTCAGTAAAGACAAGTACAAAGTACTAGACTTAGGAAGGAAAAATCAAAAGCAAAAAATCCAAAATGGGGAATAACTGACTAAGCAGCAGTTCTGCAGAAAATGTTCTGGGGTTATACTGGATCACAGATTGAAATGGGTGATGCTGTTTTGAAAACAGGAAATGTCATTCTGCATTTTATTAATAGAATTGTCATATGTAAGACACAGGAGGTAATTGTCCTGCTGTACTCAGCACTGGTGAGGCCTCCGCTGGAGCAGTGTGTCCAGTTTTGGGCTCTCTCTCTACAATGGGTAGGTAGGACAAGAAGTAATCCACTTAGATTGCAGCAAGGGAGAGTCAGGTCAGATATTAGGAAAAACTTTCTAACTATAAGGATAGTTAAGTACTGGAACAAGGTACCAAGGGAGGTTGTGGAATCCCCGTTGTGACATTGCACTCCATATGTTTTATGGAAATATGCTTATGAGTGTGAATATGATGTAACTGGAATATGTTTTATGCAAAAGGTCTCATGTAATGTACCATAACAAAAGTTATAACCTACTGAATATATTCCTCCTATTTGTATGTATGTATCATTCTTGTATCTGAAGCTAGAAATATGAAGTATGACTCTGAGGTCCTATTGTAATAATGCAAAGTGTGGGCCATTTATGGTGGTTTAGAATCTTGATGGCTCCGATTGACTGGGACAATTGGTTGTAGATTGTTTATTTACCTGCAAGCCTTCCTGTGTACGTGTGGGCCAGCCTGTGGGTAATGAACAATGAGGTCTCATATGACATCCATCTTAAATCCATCTTAAATCTGGTACTGCTGCTGAGCAGTTTTTGGTTGAAGTCTGCAGCTTTTGGGGTGTGGTCCAGATCTGGGTCTGTGTTGCAGCAGGCTAGCATGTCTGGCTCAACAAGGCAGGGTTCTGGAGTCCCAAGCTGGCGGGGAAAATGGGCTCAGAGGTAATTTCAGAATGTGAGGTGACTGTCCCAAGGGGGTGTCTGTGACCGAACCCGTCACACACATCATTGGTGACTTTTAAGAACAAGTTAGACAAACATCTATCAGGGGTGGACTAGGTATACAAAACCTGTCTTGGTGTGAGGGGATGGACTAGATGACTTTGTGAGGTTCCTTCCAGTCCTACATTTCTATTTATTCCAAGATTTTATAAGATATTCAGGCCTGATGATTTTTTAAAAAAGTTTATCCCTACTAGATACTGTTTAACATCCTCCTTAGTTACCTACAGACTGCAGAGTGGTTCACCCTCTTCATATACTTTGAATACACATCCTGCTTCTATTCAAAACCGGAAATGTTTATTGAACACTTCTGTCTTATTTGCATCATTATAAACTATTTTACCATCTCCATTTGTAATGGGCTACACCTTTGTTAGGATTTGTTTGTTTGTTTGTCTTTACTCCTAATATACTGAAAAAAATGGTCATTATTGTTCCAAGCCCTGCCAACTGTGGAGTTTTTCCTGATAGCTTTAGCTTCCCTTATCGATTTTCTACATCTCAGAACTTCCAATGTATATCGATTGCTATTAAATTCCCCTCTCTCCATCTGCTGTACATTGTTTTTTTTTAAATGTCTAATTGCTGCCTGCACTGTCCCACTGCACCAGGATGGGCTTTTGGCCAAAGTTCTAAGGCAGTGGAACACCTAACTCCCTAAGGCTCCTTTGTAATTTTCATCCTTCATTGGCTTTCTAGGACACATTGAGCTCCAGCTGGTTGGAGGGAACAATGCCTGCTCAGGACGTGTGGAAGTAAGACATGGAGACACCTGGGCTACAATCTGTGATGCACGCTTTGATCTCAAAGCTGCCAGTGTTATCTGTAATGGACTAGAGTGTGGAACAGCTCTATCTATCCCAGGAAGAGCTCATTTCCAAGAAGGACATGGACCAATCTGGACTGAGGAATTCCAGTGTGTAGGGAATGAGTCACACCTCGTGTACTGTCCCAGGATATCACATGGGAGTCAGACGTGCTCACATGCAAATGATGCAAGTGTCATATGCTCACGTAAGAATTTGGCACAATGTCTCTAAAATCCCAGTCATGTGTATTCTAGAGTAGGGTGCAGCAAACAAAATGATCTCACTCTGTAGGGAGCTGGGATAACAAAGCAGCTATCAGCTTCTAGTTAAACCTAAACAACTCGATATAACGGGAATGGGTTCAATCCCTCCAATTTTCCTTTTCTTTATTATTTAATATAAAATATCTTAAATGCTCCCTCTCTAAACCCCTTCTCCCTTCTCCCCAGGGCACACAGGGTTCCGGCTGGTGAACGGCAGCACAGCGTGCTCAGGGAGGGTGGAGATCCAGGTTCTTGGTGCCTGGGGAACCCTCTGTGACTCACGCTGGGATTTACCAGATGCCAACGTGCTCTGTCGTCAGCTGGACTGCGGCTTCGCTGTATCAAACCCAGGAGGAGGGTATTTTGGGAAGGGAACTGGCTCTGTCTGGACAGACACATTTCACTGCAAAGGGACTGAAACCCATTTGGGCCATTGCCCTGTTACTGCCCTGGGGGCCTCTCCGTGCTCACACGACAATGATGCCGGTGTGATTTGCTCAGGTAAGTGCAAGAGAGATGCTGGATTAAGGACACCTGCCCCTCAGTGTGTGATGCTGCCCCAGAGCAGGGGAACCTCAGGACACAGCAAGGGGAGGGGGAGCTAGATCCTAAAGCACAGAAAATAACAGTAAATGTATTAAAGATAACATTTAAGTCAATAATATCATCACAAAAGAATGGTTGTGACTGGGGAAAGCCCTGGATTCTCCAGTAAAAACATTAGCAACTCTGTCCTGACGCCGGGCAGCGGAGCAGGGGCAGCACTTTGTCCTTCGGGTTTCATCAATGTCACCGATTCATTGTCCCCAGCCTTCTCCAATAGTAATTAGAGGGGGAGCTGGTAGTGACTCCCAATATGGAGCTTGCTTCACACTTTCTATGATAAAATATTCTCGGCACCTTCCTTGATGGCTGGAGCCTTTGCAATTTGGGAAGGGGTCAGTGCTGGGGCCAGGGAGGTGCCTTCTCCTCCTGCAGTGAGATTCCTTCCAGGTTTGGCTGAATTATAAACTGCTGAATATCAGCATTTCCTTTCTCTCACGTGAGTTCCTGGGGGTATTTTTGGTAGCCCACCACAGAGAAAGTAGTGCTTTCACTCACTGAGGTTTTTTTTACTTTTTTCACACTTTTCCAATTGAAAAAACTCCAAAGATTTTTTCCCCTGCTTTCTTACTTTCTTACACATTTTTACCTTTTTCTAACTTTTTACAGTGGAAGAAAAGATGAGCAGCGGATTGGACTAGATGACCTCCTCAGGTCTCTTCCAGTCCTAATATTCTGATTGTGTGAAAAAATAGAAAGGGGGAGGAAGTGGCAAACCTGTACATCCAAAACCTGGAATGGAAAATTGAATGTTTCATTTACCAAAAGTTGAAATGAATCAATATTTTAGTTAGAGTCCAAACAAAAATTTTCATTCCATTTCCACATCCCAGTATCTCAGATCTGTTTAAAAATTGAAATACTGCACTCAAAATACTTCACAGGAAAAATTTTTGGTTGTTGACCCTCTCTAATATTTAGCTTTTATAAAAATAAATAAACAGCATTATTTAGTTCATTTAGTCAAAGCCAAAGGCACAAGAATTAGAAAATACCAGAATTAAGGTTATCTATATCATGTTAATTCAGTCCCCAACCCTCCCTTCTGCATATACATTATGATACAGTCTAATTGCATCAACATATTCTATTATTCTCACCTCCCCCAGGTCCTGCCTCCTTCAGTGCACAGGGAAGATGGTGCTCAGGGGATGGAGGAGCTGTAGAATATTTCTTTTTATCCTCCTCATTCAACCTGTGACCCAGGGCCTTGTTCACTCTACAGACCGTACAAACACTGCACTGAATACAGAATTATTAATTTCTTCATTGGCTTTTCTATTATGCTCATTACAGTAGTGTGAGAATGCCCCACAAACATTAATGAATTTGTCTTCATAACACCCCAGGAGATAGCAGACTCTTACGAGGTCCATTTCAAAAGTGACTTAGGCACTTAGAAGCCCAAGAATAACATTTTCAAAAGGCCTAAGTGACTTAGAGACTTAAATCCTATTTTCTCTAGTAACATAGGAGCCCAAGAACCATACAGACTGCTCCCTCTTGCTGCCTAAGTCACTTCTGAAAATGGCACTTAAGCTCCTATATCATTTAGCTGCTTTTGAAAATTGTGCTTACAACGATTAAAGCCCAAATTCCCAACTCACGACTTATTTGGGGTGATTGGGCAGCAACCTGAGACCCTCAGGGCCTGATTCTCCAGAGTACTCACCATTTCTGCAGAGTTTTATGTGTTCAGAGTACTCTCCAGACATTAATAAAGCCTCACCAAACTCCAGGGAAGTAGGTGGGGAAGTATTATTATTAGCTCCTGTGGCAGGTTGGATCACGGAAACCCCTTGGGGGCTGCCACCTGATGTGCCAAGACTACTTCTGCCTCTGCTTTCCCTGCCAGCTTAGGACTCCAGCACCCTGTCTCGCTGAGCCAGACATGCCAGTCTGCTCCAGCACAGACCCAGCGTCTGAAACACGTGTCCCAAAGCTGCAGACTTAACTGAAAGCAATTTAAGAAGTGTTCTTGTCTTTAACACTCAGATGCCCAACTCCCAGTGGGGTCCAAACCCCAAATAAATCCGTTTTACCTTGTATAAAGCTTATACAGGGTAAACTCATAAATTGTCCGCCCCCATAACACTCAGAGAGAGAGAGATATGCACAGCTGTTTACCACACCCCTGGTATTAATACATACTCTGGGTTAATTAATAAGTAAAATGTGATTTTATTAAATTCAGAAAGTAGGATTTAAGTGGTTCCAAGTAGTAACAGACAGAACAAAGTGAATTACCAAGTAAAATAAAATAAAACACGCAAATCTAAGCCCAATACAGATAAAATCTCACCTTCAGAGATGTTTCAATAAGTTTCTTTCACAGACTGGATGCCTACCTAGTCTGGGCACAATCCTTTCCCTGGTACAGCCCTTGTTCCAGCTCAGGTGGTAGCGAGGGGATTTCTCGTGATGGCCGCCCCCTTTGTTCTGTTCCACTCACTTAGATATCTTTTGCATAAGGCGGGAATCCTTTGTTCCTCTCTGGGTTCCCACCCCTCCTTTTCAATGGAAAAGCACCAGGTTAAAGGTGGATTCGAGTTTAGGTGCCATGATCACATGTCACTGTAAGATTTCATTACCTGCTTGCCAGTATACAGGAAGATTTAGAAGTAAAACAGAGCCATCTACACTCGATTGTCCTGGTTAATGGGAGCCATTAAGATTCCAAACCACCATGAATGGCCCACACTGTGCTTAACTACAATAGGACCTCAGAGTTATATTTCATATTTCTAGTTTCAGATACACGAGTGATACATTTGTACAAATAGGATGACCACACTAAGTAGATTATAATCTTTGTAATGATACCTTACAAAAGACCTTTTGCATGAAGCATATTTCAGTTACATTATATTCACACTCATCAGCATACTTTCACAAAAGCATACAGAGTACAATGTCACAGCTCCATTTTACAAACGGTAAAACGGAGAGAGAAAAGCAAAGTGACTTGCCCAAGGCCACTGAGTGAGTCAGCAGCAGAGACAGGATAAAACTCAGTGTTTTGACTTGCAGCCCTGTGCTCATTTCACCCGACCTCGCTGCCTGACTGCAGAAGAGCAGAGCAGCCACATCTTGTCTTGAGCCTAGCGGCAGTTGTGAATACTCAGTACTTATGCAAATCAGACCCCATAAAAACTGGCTTCAGAGACCTGCACAGTATCACCTGTGAAGTCTGCAGCAGAGGCAGGAACAGAACTGAGCTCGACTGAATGACGGTCAGTGCTAGAAACAAGAGCATCCTAGTTCTTCCTGCACTCCCCTCCTCGTTCTCCACAGGCCTTCCAGTTTCTAAAGTGAATGAGGCAGGGGTCATAGAAGCAACAGCCTAATGCTGCACAACCCCGATTTATCCATCCTGGGCACTGAAAGTGGCCAGGGCCCTGTGGGAAAATAATTGACGAGAAAATTAATTTTAATGGCCAGCCAACCTGATTCCCTTGTGGCTAAATGGAGCCCGTCTTATGGGTCTATAGATGCATAGAGTTTTAAGACCCAAACAGGCCATTGTGATCATCTGCTTCTCCTCTCACCATGGGGACCCCTCCTGCTTAATGAAGTTTGAGCTCCCCTCTCTGCCCCGTCTTCTCATCCATGTACAGAGTCTCCATAGGGCTTCTTGCCTGTCTGGAACTGGGGTCCTTACAGAGAAACCTACTGCAGAAGCCCTGGATTTCAACCTTCTTTCTAATAATGGACACATAGCTTCCAGGACTGTCTCCCACAGAGCCCAGAGTCTCTGGTGCTGTTACACACCATGACTAAGCCTATGTGGCCCTGCCCAGAACTCTCAACAGACATCTACTCTCCTCTTTACAACTGATACCTTTGTACCTTGCGGGTAATTCACCTGGCAGTTCTCCTGCTTCTCACAGAGGCTACTAGCGGCATTCCTACCTGAATTCCCTGCAGCCCTGCCCTGCCTCTCCTAACTAGCTACCCAGCCCAGACCCTGGTTCTTGGAGGGAACTCCTCAGCAATTGCTGGAAGGAGAATTCCTTCTAAGGAAAAACACCTGGTCCCTTCCATACGAGCTCCATCTGCCGTGATCCCATCCGGCCTTCCTGCGGAGCTGTGGTACCCAGTTATATCCATGAGCCTCCTCGGAAAGCCCCAGATCTACTCTCTACCCTCACACTACACTAGCGGCATACCTAGGACAGGAAACTTGGGTGGGCCCCAGCTTTCCGGGGTGGGCAGTGACGGGAGGAGCAGAGGGAGGGGTGCAGGAGGAATCCGGTGCCCTGGGAAGGGGGCAGGAGGAAGGGGGGCTCTCCTCCCTCCTCCCCTTCCAGCCGAGCCTTACCGCTCAGCAGGCACCCAAAACTGAGGCTGCCTGGGGCACACAGGCTGCGGGGCGTGCGTAGGGTAACCAGATAGGAAATGTGAAAAATTGGACAAGTGGTGGGAGGTAATAGGTGCCTATATAAGAAAAAGCCACGAATATCAGGACTGTCCCTATAAAATCGGGACATCTGGTCACCTAGGCGTGTATTTTGGGCAAAGTGGGGTCCCACTAGGGCTCAAGCTCTGCTCACCCTTCCCGACACTGGCTCAGTGTCCGTCAGCCCAGGCACATCCCTTTCCTGCCAGTGCCGGGAGCTGCTGCCCCGGTCTCCAGCCCCAGCACTAGCCCCACCCAGACCTGCCCTCATGAGGCACACCCCCTGTGGGGCTAGTGCTGGGGTCAGAGACCAGGGAAGCAGCGCATGGCGCTGGCAGGAGAAAGATGCGGCCAGACTGACGGACACTGAGCTGGGGGTAGGAGTCCCAGCCTGTGGATTCGGGGGCTCCAGCCCTGATTTGGGTGGGCCTGGATGATCACTGGGTGGGCCACAGCCCACCTGTGGCTACACCCCTGCACTACACTAGCTGCATGCAGGCAGTCTCCTGGTCCAGTCTTAGGGTGAACTCCTGGCTCCGTTGAAGTCAATGGAGGTTTTACCATTGCCTTCAGTGGGGCCAGGATTTCACTCTTCGCCTTGAAATGTTATTTGGCTACCAAGATCCTTGAGCTGTTTGGATCCAGTGCGCACACACTGCACCCGTCAGGTTGCCATACTAGTACATACTGTACCCGGCACAGCCAGTGGGTGTGCCCTGCACTGACTCTGCTGTTGTCTTTTAACATTGTCAGTCTCTCCTGGCTGCACCTGGGTCTGAACTCGGTGAGTAATTCCTAACTTACCACCTTGTAATCAGAGTCTCTGATTCTGAGACACACGCAAAGACTGAGATTCACATCCCAAGGGAGTCACAATATTCACCAACAAAGCACGTCCCCTTCCCCGCCCCACACACAACCTGCTTCTTGTGCTATGAATTGATCAGCAGGAATCTCATGTTGGACTCAGAGATGACACCACACTTCAGGGGACAGCTCCAGTCAGAACCACCAGTGCAGGGAACTATCTAACACTAGGAGCTCCTGCACTGGATCCACGTGAACCAAGAAAGTTGCCACCTACTGAGCAAAGATCAGGGGGAACTAAGGGAATTTACCAACAATAACCTGTTCCTGACCACCATAAACCCTGCTCTTCCATTGGCCAAACTTCCTGAAGGCAAACTTGGCTAAATCATTCACGACCCACCTGCTAAGTGCTTGTGCAGACACTGTTCACTGGCTTCCAGGCATTTAAGCCTGGATAAAGTGACTACAAACCTCAGCAGCCATTCCACCACCACACACAGAGACTATTTTCCCAATCAGTAATCAGCAGGAATTCCCTCGCTCACACATTTAGAGAGTCCGTTGGCAAGCCCTTGTGTCAAGCTCAGAGTTTTACAATCTTCATAGCACCTTCCACTTATAGATTCATAGGTATAAGTGTCTTCTGACAGAGATTGTTCCCTTTAACACTGTGACACACTCTGATCACTGGCTTATACCTTCTTTTTGAGAAATAGTCAACAATTTCATGTGCATTATTTCTAATGTATAAGAGAGAGTGTTATTCAGTGTGTTTCCCATCTCTCCTGAGCCCAGGTCACTCTGAATCACTCAGACTCCTGAATGGAGAGAGCCGGTGTGACGGGAGAGTTGAGATTTCCCTCCGTGGTGTGTGGGGCAGAGTGCTGGATGACCAGTGGGACATGAACGATGCCAGCGTGGTGTGCAGGGAGCTCCAGTGCGGAGTCGCTGAGAAAGCTTTTATCCCCCCGAAGTCTGAGAATGGAACGGGCCCTGTGGGGCTGAGAAGGGTCCAGTGTGCAGGAAATGAGACTCGTCTGACTCTCTGTGACATCTCCACGTCTGAGACAGCCCAGGCAGGAATTGCTGAGGATGTCGGTGTCCTTTGCTCAGGTGATTCATTTCCAAATCTCACAAACATTTTCTGTTCAGCAGGAAAATACATATTAACAGCTGGGATCTATCCCTGCAGGAAGCTGGCGGATCAGACTGGTGAATGGGACAGGTCGCTGTGCCGGGAGAGTGGAGATTTATTACAATGGCAGCTGGGGGACAGTCTGTGATGATTCCTGGGATCTGTCAGACTCCGATGTCGTTTGCAAACAACTGGGATGTGGACGTGCCATCAATGCAACTGTCTCTGCTCATTACGGGCAAGGATCCGGGCAGATCTGGCTGGATGATGTGAACTGCTCTGGGAAGGAATCCGATCTCTGGGCGTGTCCTTCCGGGGGCTGGGGCCAGCACAACTGCAGACACAAAGAGGATGCGGGAGTTCTCTGCTCAGGTCTGTTCTGGGAATGCTCACGTGAGCCTGGTTACCAGGGGATTAAATGGAGCGGGCAGATGTTTAAGGAGATTGCTGAGAATGATACTCTCCCTGACTGTCTCTGCCTCCCTTTCCCTTGTGTAACTACCTACCAGGGTCACCATTAGAAAGTCCTCAGCTCCCATCCAGAGGTGTTGGAGATATTGAAAGATTTCCCTAATGCTAGAAGGCTGCATCTCAGGTATCTGAAGGGGATTGTATCATGGAAAGCAGTGACTGAAAAGGATGTAGGGTCCTAGTGGAGAAATAACTGAACATGAGCTCCCAGTGCCATGTGTGGCAAAACGGGCTAATGCGAACCTTGGATGTATAAACAGGGGAGTAGTGAGTAGGAGTAGGGACTAAATTTTACTGTTGTACCTGGTGCTGGTGAGACAGATACTGGAATACTGTGTCCAGTTCTGATGTCCACAAAAATTGGAGCAGAGAAGAGCCACAAAAGTGATCTGATGAATAAAAGCCTTACAGTGAGAGATTTCAGATGCTGAATCTGTTTAGCTTATCAAAATGACCAAGAGGTAACTTGATTACAGGGCATAAGTCCCTTCACAAGGAGAACATACCACTTCCTAAAGGGCTCTTTAATCTAATGCAGAAAGGCAGAACAAGAGTCAATGGCTAGAAGCTGAAACCAGACAAATTCAGATCAGAAATAAGGCCCAGGTTTTTAACAGGGCGGGTGATTAACCATCGGAACAAACTACCGGGGAAATGGTGCATTCTGCATCTCTTGAAGTCTTCCTGTCTAGACTGGATGCCTTTCTGGAAGTTATGCTTATATCAAACTCAAGTTATTAGGCTCTATGCAGCTGTTTTACAGAAGGTCAAATTATTTGATCTCATGATCCCTGTCACACTGTCTGGAGTGGCTCATGGCACTGAGTGCCCACCTCAGGGCAGATGGTGAGAAACAAGGCAATAACCCAAACTGCTGGTGTGTTCTATAAGTAGATTTCACCAAGTCTGTAACAGATGTGAACTCCTGGACCAATGTTCCCTCTAATTTTTACATCCATGTGCGGAATGAATTTTGTTCTGTGCACCAGTCTAGAGGTGATGTGTGGTGGGGTTGGGGCTGCGGGGTTCAGAATGTGGGAGGCAGCCCAGGGCTGGGGCAGAGGGTGGCTGTGCACGGGGTGAGAGCTCTGGCTGGGGGTGCGAGCTCTGGGGTGGGGCCAGGGATGAGGGGTTTGTAGTTCTGGCTGCCCTGGGGCTGCAGCAGGAAGAGAGGACTCCCCCAAGGCCTCTCTTGCTGCAGCAGCCTGGGGCCAGGGGAGAGGCACCTCTCCCCACTGCGGCAGCTCTGGGGCTGGGGAAGAGGTGCCTCTCCAGTCTAGGCCCCTGTGGCTGCGTGCCTATGTGGCCTTTGATAGCCTTCTGTGTGTCCACATGGCCACGCAGCTTAGAGGGAACTTAGTCCTGGGTCACTGTATCTATCTTACCATGGAGTCACAGACAGTCCCCTTAGACTCTCCAGTCTATTGTCACCCAAACAAACTGGACTTAGTGATAAGTGGTCATTTACACCAAAAATCACATCACATTCAGGTTTCTTCCAATCCCAAGAGACCAGCCACCTACTCAGTTCACTTGGTACCCTGGATCTAACACCAAAGACAATGTCTGTAGCCAATCCTGTAATAAAGTATGTACAGGTTTATTCACTAGGAAAAAGAAATAAAAGGGTTGTTTACACGGTTAAAGCAAGCAATCATCTACACGCAAATGAGTTACCATTTATATCCTCGGAGTGACAGAGTTGTAGTGATCTGTCAAGTCCAAATGTCCTTCAGCGCTGACCCAGGGGTAACCCCTTGGGGTCTCGGGCTTCAGTTTGGTTTCTTTAGCCCTGTCACAGTTCAAACAGCCAAAAAGATGAAAACTCTTCCCATCTATTATTTTTATTTCCCTCTTCCAGCCTTCAAAGCCATGGGATAAGACCTTCTGCATGTACTACATGCAGGGGATGGGCGGCGGGGATCATTCCCGTGCCTGAGTTCACAAGTTCAGAGCAAACATTTTCAGTATAAAGCAAAACTTGCATATGTTCTTGTAGCATGGACCACAAACATTACAAGTGAGATTAGTGCCCACAGCAACTAACCAGCATTTCATAAAGTCTAAACACTCAATACATTCTTCCAAGACTAATACCTGTTTTCAGCAAAACTCACACACATGTGACCCTGCCTGGTCTCCAGCTACGAGATTGTAAGTTTTCAGCCAAGGCCTGCAGCCTGGGCAAGAGCTGGCATCTGGCCTGCCAATGTCACAATCCTTCCCAGCCGTTATCTATTACAATCTGTATGTAGCTGCTGGTAAATGGTGGCCTTCCAGAGATGCCCACTGTATTTCTAAGGGGCCTGTAGTGTCTAAAAGCATCTCTTACTCTTGGAGTGTTTCCCTAGCCGTTGCTCCTGCAGAATGATGCACAGGATCATTAGCAATCGCTGGGATTTCACTCTTCACACCCCAGTTCATTTCAGAATCAAATGATTTAAATTCCCTTTTTCTGCATTTCCTTCTAGAGTTCACAGATCTGAGGCTGGTGAGCAACAGTGACTGTGCAGGGCGGCTGGAGGTTTTCTACACTGGGACGTGGGGCAGTGTTTGCTCCAATCAGATGTCTGGAGTCACCCCAGCAATTGTCTGCAAACAGCTGAACTGTGGGGACGGAGGGCAGATTGCAAGTGACTTTGAATATGGACCAGGTTCTGGTCCCACGTGGCTGGACCACGTTGCATGCAGTGAGCAGCACAGCTCCCTCTGGCAGTGCCCGTCAGAGCCCTGGAATCCAAGGTCATGTGATAACCGAGCTGAAGAGACCCATATTTCTTGCACTGGTAATTCTGAAACTACCTGCATGCGCGCGTGCAAACTCACATGCAAACGATGTTTAATTAATGGAAAGGTTAGGATAGAATTTTTGTTGTTGTTTACATCTCAGTGTAGGCAGATTTAAATTCTCAACACAAGATACAAACATATTTTCATGATGTTTTATAGGAATAAGCATTTTTCTGATTAACAACAAACATGGAAGTTAATCAATTAATTTTAAAAGAGACCGGTGTTGGACACTGCGATAAGGTAGTCTGAGAGCCAAGAAAAGCCTCTCCCTAGAGACCGTCATGAGACAGCTCTGTAGTTATTAATCCTTTTGGGATGAACTATCAGAGATGGACCCAGGCTGTGCAGTTTGGGTCAGAACTGGAATCCCCCACAAGTCTGGGTGCATGCCGGCCTGTGTGTCTGAGTAACAGCTGAATAGCAAATTAATTAGGTATTAAGTGACCCAGCGTTCACATTTCAGTTCACACAGTGCTGAAATTAGGGGGTTAAAATACAGATAAATTCTACTCCCACATCACACACACAGCCCATTGCATTCACCTCAGCTTTTTCTCTCCATAGGAAAAAAACCAAAACCAACTCAGACCCTGTTTGCCGAATGCCCGAACTCTCCAAGCTGCACAGGTATCTCTGCTTCTCACTGTCTCCCTCGTGGTCCCTAAGTTGTCCCAGTAACATGTGAGGTTTCTGCATTTCTAGACCAGGACAAGTTACGCATTGTGGGAGGAGAGGACAGATGCTCGGGGAGAGTGGAGGTTTGGTACCGTGGCTCGTGGGGAACAGTTTGTGATGACTCCTGGGACATGGCGGATGCTAACGTTGTGTGTCAACAACTGGGCTGTGGCTCTGCTGTATCTGCCCCGGGCGAGGCTGCATTCGGCGAGGGGACTGGTCCCATCTGGGTGGAGACGTTGAATTGCAGAGGGACAGAGTCATCTCTCTGGGACTGTCCTGCCAGGCCCTGGGGTGAGAGCAACTGTGGTCATAAGGAAGATGCTGCCGTGAATTGCTCAGGTGAGTGACAGGAGATGTTTCTGCTACATGCTGTAATATTCAGGGAAAAGGATGGTTTAGCCCACCCATCCCCTTTGGTCCCAGACCAGGCCCTCCCATCTCCTGAGTGCTGGAGCATCCTGGATGTTGAGGGGTGGAACCTTTGTGGTGTCAGACTGGCTCAGGCATCAGCCCACATAGCCCCTGCATCCATCACAGGCCCCACTGTGCTGGTTTCTTATGAGAGTCCTCATTGCTGCACAGAGCACAAGGGACTTGGGCCCTAAATCACTAACAAACAGGTCCTGTGCTGCTGTGAGGGAGTTTGTGGAGGTGACAGCTGGAGACAACCAGGGACTCTCAGAGGTGAGGATCCCCCTCAGGAACAAACACGTTACCTCTCCCTTACTACAGGTTCCAAGTTTCCTCCCTTTAATTTTGCAAGTCTGACGGAGAGGACAGATTTTCCAAATACTCCAGTTAAAGCATCCCCTTCCTCCCATCAAGGGTTAAATTTCCCTGGTGCTGGGTCACAGCAGAGGAGCTGCAAGCTGCAGCCTGAGGGAAGGAGCTCCTTTCCATGGCTTGTGACATCTGAGGGGGAATGACACCGGGGTGGGAGCTGCAGGCTGTGCTGAGCCAGAGGATTCCTGTCTGCTGGCTCCAGCTAACTGGGCAGGGCCCATGATTTAAATAGCATGCTGTGAGCTGCCCCCATGGTGCACAGACTGTGTCCCAGCCCATTACCCTGCTGTCCTGGGCCCTGCAATGAGTGACTGGGGAGCTCCCTGGGATCCCAGGACTCTCACAGGCTAATCTCTCCCTGTCACATGTTCATTTCCATCCAGCTCCCCCGCGCCGCCCTCTGACCAACAGTGGGAGAGTCACAGTGCCCGTGGTCATCTGCATTATCCTGGGGGCCCTGCTCTGCCTGGTCTTAATCATCCTGGGGGCGCAGGTGCGAAGTGCCAGGGCACAGCGCAGAGGTGGGTCCTGATTGGTGTCACTGTGTGAAATGTTTCTGCAATAGCAGGGGGGCTGCAGGGTGTCAGGGTGAGGGGCGATACCAGGCTGGGTGGGGTGGCCAAGGGTGCCGGTTAACTCCTCTCATTGAATATTTCATTAACTGTCTGGCAGTGGAACAGCCCAGCCATGAAATCTGGAGATGATCCTAGCTAGGGACCTTTACAGTTTCAGAGAAATGGCATCTGTATCCCCACCCGCCCCCACCCTCCGGTGATCCACTCCAGGAGTGCCTACTCAGGCCTCCTGCTGCCACCTGTCTCTGGGTGGGAACCCCCTGTCCCATCTCCTTGTGGCCAGGGGTTTTTAAGGCTGCACAGCCCCCTGCCTTCCACTGTGATAACACCAGCAAACCAGTCTGCCTACAGGCCAGCCCCCATGCTGTGCTTTCTTCTCAAGGGCTATGAGCAGGGCATTGCGAGCAGTTACAAGTTACCACCCAGCTCTCTCTCAGCAGATTACACCTTATTCCTAGGATAAAAGTGTGACAGAGAAAACATTAAAAACAATAAAAATTCCTCCACACTTGCTGAACATACCAGAATTCACCCATCTTCCTCATGGGCAGCCTGGTAGATCAACATCCCTCCAACGATTCCGTGTTGGGATCCCCATGGACAGAAGGTCCTGCCCATTTGCAGAATCAAAATGAAGGCCTTGAGTCTTTTTAAACTCAGCCTTTCATATCAGAAGTCCTCCATTGTCTCTTGGTCTCTGGTAACCCAGTTTGAACCAGTCTGTATAAACCACTCTGAAGGTTGTTACCTTTCTGGAGTTGTTTACAATCTCAGTGATTCACCTTAATCACCCCCCCACACCCCCCCCACACACACTCAGTGTTTTTTCTTCCTGGAGGAGCTGTGGTAACCCTCCGACATGCAGAAGAACATAAACCATTCATAGCTTTAATACAGTGGTTCCCAAAGATACTGCCTGGAGCTGCAGTATCTGCCACAGGGAGGGGATCTGAATATCATGAGGAGAGACATCATGGAAAAGGGACCGAGAGAAATTGGAAATATTGTCAAGGAAAAAAGGTGTATAAAAATAGAGCTGTGGTAAATAGTTGTGAAGAGCGTGATCCAGTAGAAAAGACAATCTTAGGAAGCAGAAGTGTGGGAAAGGAGCATTTTACTGTCTTGTATTCAAAGCTGGCACTTGTCGGGGATTTTACATCTATAACACACTTTATACAAACATTAGCTACCAGCTCCTTGGCAAGAAGATAGAGGATGGGACTGCCATCAACATACATGTAACATTCACAACTTTGCAGAAAGACAATGACTATAATCAGATCTCATGCTTCAGGGCTTCATCCAGTCTCCTGCAGGGGTCAGGAAGGAATTCTGGGAAGCCCCCATCTTTGTGTTTTGTTTTGCTTCATTTTGTTTCTTGCCCTCCTCTGAAGCATCAGGCGTTAGCTACAGAGGGATATGTGTCACTGGATGGGCTGGACCAGTCCTCTGAGATGATACAGAGAAACCTCTTTCGAAGATAGGTGGTCTTTTCCACATGTTCAGGGTCAAACCAATTGTCAGATTTGGGGTCAGGAAGAAATTTCCCCCCAGGTCAGATTGGCAAAAAGAGACCTTGGGGGATTTTCCTCTTCCTCTGAAGCATGGAGCGTGGATCACCTGCCAGGATTATCAAGGCATCTCTCAGGGAACCAGTTCCCTGCCACTGTGGGGCCCTTCGGCATCGGTGGCACCTTACTCGCTCCTGCTTTCTGACTTTGGCACACAAGAGTTTATTCTCCTGAGGACTGAAATGCTTTACTCTAAGTGCATCTTTCGGCTCAAACCTAGAGGAATCTGGGTGAAATGCAATGGCCTGTATTATACAGGAGATCAGACTAGATGTTCTAATGGTCCCGTCTGGCCTTAAACTCGATGAAAAAAAAGATGTTCTCACCATTTTGCAGAGAAAAACCTGCGTGGGGGAAGAATTATTTAAGCTGCTCCAAAGGGGAATAACCAGAAATAATGAGATGAGATTAAAAAACATTTAAGATAAATGTGAGGAAGCTTCCTGACAGAGAATTAGCCCTGGGAACCATCATCAAAGGGCTGTGATGGAAAGAAACCCTGTCACCTGGCTCATTTAAATTCCAGCACTGGGAATGTGCGGTAGGGTTCAGGCTTGCACTGAGCCCACGGGGAGGGGCTGGATGATCCCATAGTATTTCCCATCTCTGGTTTCAATGACCCTGTGCAAACCCTGCCCTTTGTTTTCAGGCTCCAGAAGACCCTTGGATCCCTTCTCTGAGGCCGTGTACGAGGAGATTGATTATAACCTGATGAGAAAAAAGCAGGAGATGTTCAGTCACTCAGGTCTGTGGGTCTCACTCTTAACAGGGAGCAGCTATCTAATGCCCCATCCATCGGAGGCCCTGACCCAGATTTAAATCACTGCAGCTTCAGCCCTGTGAGCTTGTCACTGGAGCTGGGCAAAAGTCTCCGTTATGAAATGTTTTGGTGAAAAGTGCAGATTCAGAGACACCGAAACATTTCACAAATTCCTATCAATTTCACCCAATTGTTCCAAATACACACAGAATGATTCATTTCATTTCAACACTTTCTAAAGAAAACATTTTGTTTTTTTCAATTGGATATTACTTTTCCATTAGAAATTTCCTTTAATATTATCGGAAAGAAAACAAATAAACAAAAATTAACAAATGTCCAAAAGAACACCATATGGTTTCATTCAACATTAAGCTTTTTTTTTTACTTTTGCATTTCCCAAAAATTGACAAAAAAAAAATCATTTTTGGCTCAACTAAAAACAATCTTATGTTTTTCTTTTTTCCCCCAATGGTCAGAAAACCAAACCACCTGTTTTTTTTACCAAGATCTAGCTGTGGGAGCTGGGTCTGTGGTGAGACCAGCAGTTACTCATGTAGACTGAGAGAGATGGATTTCCTTCCCACCGGACACTGAGTGTCCCAATTCTAGGAACAATTAATTTCCCATCTGCCCGTCCTGCAGCCTTGGCGTGTAACCAGTGAGGGGTCAGGAAAGCGACTGTCTGGGGCAGGCTAAACTATCATTTGAAAACTTCTTTGGAGCACTGGAGCAGGGGATGTTCTTTGCCCCCCTCCCACCGCAGCCACTGGTCTGTTGTGTCAGCTCCCTCCTGCCCCTGGAGCAGAGAGACCAGCCCAGGAGAGCCTCATGAGTTTGAATCCTGGCCCTTTTATCCTTTGTGCCATTTTGTCTCAATGTCTGATGGGAACATCCTGCCCAAGGGCTCTGCTGTGGTGGAGCTCTGAGAACATGCTCAGGGCATCCCCCAGCATCACTGCCAAGATGGTTACAGTGAATGACAAAAAGAAAAGGGGTACTTGTGGCACCTTAGAGACTAACAAATTTATGAATCACAGACTCTGCTTTGGGCCTTTCTTGGTTTAATCTGGAAACACCATGGAGAGCTGATCGACTGATTTATGGGGTAGGTGGGTATTTACCCTTAAGAAGGAGGAGTCCCCTCTGTGGCTGAGGAGGCCAGGACAGTTGTGGAACTTCCCTGGACCAGCAGCCAGAGACGTGCCTTTCACTCACCACAGCATCCTTCAGGTCAGATTGTATCATCCCCTCAGTCACATTTACCACAATAACATGGAGATTTCTCTTGGGGAGTCTGTGTCAGACTCTCACTACTCGGAGTTGCTGTGAGTCACCACGTCCTGTAGAGGAAGGTATAGACTGAGACTGGAAATCCTGCTCCAGGCCCCGGATGTGTTCCCAGTCCCACAGTTGTTCTGTTCTCACTGTGATGAATTTCTGGTTCTCGTCTCTCCAGTCTCCTATTCAGATGATTCAGTGACGAAGCTGCAGTATTACACTGGGGACAGCGAGGGGGAAAATGATCCTGGATCAGAACAAGGTAATGGGGGAGGGGCAGACTCAGGCCAAGAGACCCAAAATCTGGGCAGAGAACAGAATTTCTATGACACTTTCTGCAATCGCAGCCATTTCCCCTCACACGGTTCCCATTTTACACAGTCGGGTCTCATCCCATTGAACAGGATTTCTGTCAGAATCTCAGGATGGGAACATGTGACCATCTCCTGAGCACACTGAGTGACTCCCAGTGACCTCCCCAGGTGAGGAGCTGGAGGAGACGGGTCAGTGTCTTTGGGTGGAGGCGTCAGTGCCCAGCAGGGCTAGTCTCTTCTCCCCAAGAGAGAGAGGAATCAATCATAGAATCAGAATCACAGAATATCAGGGTTGGAAGGGACCTCAGGAGGTCATCTAGTCCAACCTCCTGCTCAAAGCAGGAACAATCCTCAACTAAATCATCCCACCCAGGGCTTTGTCAAGCCTGACCTTAAAAACTTCGAAGGAAGGAGATTCCACCACCTCCCTAGCTAACGCATTCCAGTGTTTCACCACCCTCCTAGTGAAAAAGTTTTTCCTAATATCCAACCTAAACGTTCCCCACTTCAACTTGAGACCATTACTCCTTGTTCTGTCACCAGCTACCACTGAGAACAGTCTAGAGCCATCCTCTTTGGAACCCCCTTTCAGGTAGTTGAAAGCAGCTATCAAATCCCCCCTCATTCTTCTCTTCCGCAGACTAAACAAGCCCAGTTCCCTCAGCCTCTCCTCATAAGTCATGCGTTCCAGTCCCCTAATCATTTTTGTTGCCCTCCAGTGGACTCTTTCCAATTTTTCCACATCCTTCTTGTAGTGGGGGGCCCAAAACTGGACACAGTACTCCAGATGAGGCCTCAACAATGTCGAATAGAAGGGAACGATCACGTCTCTTGATCTGCTGGCAATGCCCCTACGTATACATCCCAAAATGCCATTGGCCTTCTTAGCAACAAGGGCACACTGTTAACTCATATCCAGCTTCTCGTCCACTGTAACCCCTAGGTCTTTTTCTGCAGAACTGCTGCTGAGCCATTCGGTCCCTATTCTGTAGCGGTGCATGGGATTCTTCCATCCTAAGTGCAGGACTCTGCACTTGTCCTTGTTGAACCTCATCAGATTTCTTTTGGCCCAATCCTCTAATTTGTCTAGGGCCCTATGTATCCTATCCCTACCATCCAGCGTATCTACCTCTCCTTCCAGTTTAGTGTCATCTGCAAACTTGCTGAGGGTGCAATCCACACCATCCTCCAGATCATTTATGAAGATATTGAACAAAACAGGCCCCAGGACCGACCCCTGGGGCACTCCACTTGATACGGGCTACCAACTAGACATGGAGCCATTGATCACTACCCGTTGAGCCCGACAATCTAGCCAACTTTCTATCCACCTTATAGTCCATTCATCCAGCCCATACTTCTTTAACTTGCTGGCAAGAATACTGTGGGAGACCGTGTCAAAAGCTTTGCTAAAGTCAAGGAACAACATGTCCACCGCTTTCCCCTCATCCACAGAGCCAGTCATCTCATCATAGAAGGCAATTAGATTAGTCAGACATGACTTGCCCTTTGTGAATCCATGCTGACTGTTCCTGATCACTTTCCTCTCCCCTAAGTGCTTCAGAATTGATTCCTTGAGGACCTGCTCCATTATTTTTCCAGGGACTGAGGTGAGGCTGACTGGCCTGTAGTTCCCAGGATCCTCCTTCTTCCCTTTTTTAAAGATGGGCACTACATTAGCCTTTTTCCAGTCCTCTGGGACTTCCCCCGATCGCCATGAGTTTTCAAAGATAATGGCCAACGGCTCTGCAATCACATCTGCCAACTCCTTTAGCACTCTCGGATGCAGTGCATCCGGCCCCATGGACTTGTGCTCTTCCTGCTTTTCTAAATAGTCCCGAACCACTTCTTTCTCCACAGAGGGCTGGTCACCTCCTCCCCATGCTGTGCTGCGCAGTGCAGTAGTCTGGGAGCTGACCTTGTTCGTGAAGACAGAGGCAAAAGAAGCATTGAATACATTAGCTTTTTCCACATCCTCTGTCACTAGGTTGCCTCCCTCATTCAGTTAGGGTCCCACGCTTTCCTTGACTTTCTTCTTGTTGCTAACATACCTGAAGAAACCCTTCTTGTTACTCTTAACATCTCTTGCTAGCTGCAACTCCAGGTGTGATTTGGCCTTCCTGATTTCACTCCTGCATCCCTGAGCAATATTTTTATACTCTTCCCTGGTCATTTGTCTAATCTTCCACTTCTTGTAAGCTTCTTTTTTTTGTTTAAGATCAGCAAGGATTTCACTGTTAAGCCAAGCTGGTCGCCTGCCATATTTACTATTCTTTCTACACATCGGGATGGTTTGTCCCTGTAACCTCAATAAGGATTCTTTAAAATACAGGCAGCTCTCCTGGACTCCTTTCCCCCTCATGTTATTCTCCCAGGGGATCCTGCTCATCAGTTCCCGGAGGGAGTCAAAGTCTGCTTTTCTGAAGTCCAGGGTCCGTATTCTGCTGCTCTCCTTTCTTCCCTGTGTCAGGATCCTGAACTCGACCATCTCATGGTCACTGCCTCCCAGGTTCCCATCCACTTTAGCTTCCCCTACTAATTCTTCCCGGTTTGTGAGCGGCAGGTCAAGAAGAGCTCTGCCCCTAGTTGGTTCCTCCAGCACATGCACCAGGAAATTGTCCCCTACCCTTTCCAAAAATTTCCTGGATTGTCTGTGCACCGCTATATTGCTCTCCCAGCAGATATCAGGGTGATTGAAGTCTCCCATGAGAACCAGGGCCTGTGATCTAGTAACTTCCGTGAGTTGCCTGAAGAAAGCCTCGTCCACCTCATCCCCCTGGTCCGGAGGTCGATAGCAGATTCCCACCACGACATCACCCTTGTTGCTCACATAAGATTGTCCTATGTTATAATTACAGATGGGCTCAGCCCAACTCATTGATCCAAACCCACCAGAACTTTGTGGGAGGGGGGATTTGCAGATTCTGACCCCAGCTTCGGATCTCAGTTTTGGGGCTGGCACCTGTCGCTATAACAGGCTGAAGCAAAATCCTGGACCTGAACTTCCCAGCCTGGCCCCATCTCTAATTATAAACAGGGCGGCATTTCTACCCCAGCTGCTCTCAAGGGAGTCCATGATTTGGGCCCTGTGGGAGTTTAACCTGCGGCTGGGTGGGGGAGACACTGAGCAGATGAGCCAGTTCTGCTGAGAAGCTGGAGAGCTGCCAAGTTGAGCCCTGGGCTGCCTGAAAGGCTAGCGGAGAGCAGGAGCTCACAAAGGATCAGGCCAGTGAGCTCCCAGTGGGAGCTTTAATTCATGCAGAGGGGAGGTTTCCCCTCCCCAGTGAAACAGGAAAATTCAAACCTGTCTGCAGAGATCAGCTGGATTCACACAGGCCGGCTCTGGCCTGGCAGTGCCTGTGTTCCAACCTGTTATCTCAGCACAGGCCCAGATCCTGCTCCCACTGAAACACATAAAAGAGCTGCTGTTGGATTCTGCAGGGACAGGATTGGCCCTGAGTTATTTCTGGGGCTCCTGTTTTACTGTAGTTCTCTGACTTGTGCCCTTCTCAGCATGGGCCCCTGCGACTTCCCCTCTCATGTGCCATGACAAACAGCTCTAGTTAGAAGGGCCACTTGCACTGAAGAGACGCTGCTGGTGCCATGGGCTGAGTGTGGTGTTTGCTGTTCCAGAGGGAGTTTCCCCAGGGGGGTCTCAGTTGGATTATGATAACGTGGAGGAGCCTGCCTTGAACGACGTCCCCCAGACTCCAGATGGCCGAGGTGAGCATTTAATCCGCCTCCTGGAAGCAACGTCACCCTGACGAAAAACTAACTGTATTTCCCAGTAGGGACAATAGTGGTTTGTTAAGAAAACCAGGAAGTTCACCCACCAGTATTATCTATTGGTGTAAAGCTGGGGGCGCTGATCAGGTGCATTACAAGAGCTGTGTGGAGGCCCAGGTGTAGGGAAGCATGTGATGTCCAAAGGCATAATAAAGGCCCATAGCAAGGACTGAGGGAGCAGTTCGCTCAGGAGCTGCCCACGCTATACTTGGCTCAGGTCACTGTCCCAGCTTATGTACATCTGTGTCAGGCACGCTGTGCTGGGGGGAACATAGAGATTTTACACCCAAGGACCCATGTTCCAACCTTATTAGCTGGCTTCCCGCCCCCCCCCCCCCCACGCTTGTAATCTAGGAGCTCTAGGATCCTCTCAATTAGCTCCTGAAATATATCAAATCAATGTGATATGTGAAATCCCCCAGTCTGAGGGTTTCAGAGGAGGGCTTCTCTTAATGCCCTGAAGGTGGAAGTTAAGTGCTGAGAGATCCCCAGGGACCAGTGAGGCTGATGCATCTGCAGCAAGTAGTTTATTTCTGTCTTCACTGTGAATATTCTCTTAATTACTTCCCATCTTCACGTCAGATGCCCCTGCCCTGCCTGGAGATGTCCCAGGGGCTGTTTACGATGATGCCAGAGAAGTGTCTGTCCCTGAAGGTGACCCTGGCTTGTGGCAGAATGATGAAAAAGGCACTGGGGCAAGTGACAGGGATGCACAGACAGGTGAATGGAGAACTGTTTGCGCTTTACAGTGTCTCTGCAGAGTGGGGTAGCTGGAAATGTGGGGTACACAGCAAGGGAACAGCGCTGGCCAACCCAACGCCTGTGAGAAAAACTCTCCTTCTCTCATTTCTCCATTCCCTCAAAGAAGAGGCTTCAGTGCCTGAAATAGAGAGAGGAAAAGTAGGATCTGTGCTGGGTGGTACTTTGTGGTCAAACCAGCAGGATAGCTCGGATTCCCTCAAGCTCTAGGTTCAAATCCTTGTGTGGCTGCCCTACTCTTGATGTACTGGATTCCTACCTATTTACTGAACGTGTATCTTTTGGGCAGAATCTTATAAACCAAAGTCATGTTACTGCTGCACAAATGCTAAAGAGCCCATGACACTTCCTGTAAAAGTCGGGCTTAGCCCATTATCCTTGGCCTAAGTTTCCACTCCCCTCCCTGTTGTGCCACGAGCAGAGGAGGTGCAGTGGTGATGAAATGTGCATTGCTTAGTACTTGATGCTTATCTTCATTGTTAGGGCAGAGTGAAAGTTCTGATGTCCTTAAGTGCTCCTGGCTGGTAAGTGCTTGGGATTTTTTTCACCAATGTACAGGTAGCTATAGCTGGCACTGGGCAGTGTTAGCTGGTCTGGAAACCAAAGGTTTTAATTTCTAGACTGTGTATCGAGATGATGGATTAGAACTTGTTCTAGACGAAGCCAGAAGACTGAAGGGGGAACAATTCCTAGCCCACACCGTAAAGCAAAGGTTCTCAAACTGTGGAGCATAGAATATATTCTGGGGCAGCATGAGAAGCCAGAGCAGAGAGCAGCGGCTACTTTCCAGGTGCCCAGCTTCGAAGGCAGTGCTGCAACCAGCAGCAGCGCAGAAGTAAGGATGGCAGAGTATGGTTTTGCCACTCTTACTTCTCTGCTGCTGCTGGCGGTAGTCCTGCCTTCAGAGCTTGGCAGCCAGGGAGCTATGTACTTACATGGCTCTTTGTGATTCAATGCCTGACTCCTTTTCATACTTAGTGAGAGTTGGACATTGATTTTTTTAAAATCAGTAGATGTACTTGTGTGGTGGGGGTGGGGGGTGTCAAGTACAATGGACACAAAGAAGGGGGCTGATCAAATAAGTTTGAGAACCACTGCTGTAAACGCCGCCTTGCTCTGCTGCTGCCCATCACCATAGAGTGGATCCACTGACTATGTGTCTCCTCTGGTATTTTCAGGTGGGAGTCTGCACTCACGAAGGAGTGAAGGTGTATCTGGGATGGAGAAGGAAACCCTGTTCCTGCCTCCGGGAGACACAGGTTATGATGATGTGGGACATTGTGACTCTGGGGGATCAATATCAGAACAATGTGATTGGACAAAATAACCTTGTGCTGATGTAAACGCTTCACCTCTTTCTCTTAGAAATGCTCCCTCTGTTATGATGGTCCAGAGACAATCCCTTCCAGTCTGATAGACAAAGCAGGTGTTTTTATAAGATTTGTGTGAAGTTGCAAGAAATATAAGTGTGAGAGGGAAAAGATTCATAAACTTTCTTTGTATAATTTTCTATTGTTTCAAGGGGTGGAAGTTTCCTGCTTTTTTATGCCTTTAATTTCTTCATCTTGAATTTGTTCCTTTTGCATATTAAATCCTTTCTGAAAGTCTTCCCTGTTGTGGAAGTGTTTCTTGCCAGATGAATTGTGCAGTTTCCAGGGTTCATCACAGGGAGAGGCTGAGATACAACAAACCAAGAGACAAGGGCAGGCCACCTCTGGGTATGGCCGGCTCTTTGATGGGAGGTGGGTTTACACTGAATGTTCTGTCAGGCATGTGGTAAAAGTGAGACACCAGCAAGAGAACATTCTGAGATGAGCAACATGGTTGTTCCTAAACCTAATTCAGATCTGAAACTTTCCCTGAATCCAAGGAGATAAATGGGAAATTCTCTCTGGGTAATTCACACCTGAACTGAAGGAAACAGGTAAAAAGAATTCCCCATTAGCGATAAATATAGAGGATGAATATTTCTGCAAGGACAAAAAATAAATTGTATAGAAAATAATGACAAGAGGAGGGTTAATAAGAATCTGGGTTTCCACTGAAGCAATAAGGCTAAAACAAGTAACAAGTCACTGAGTTGTTACTAGAAACCCCAGTAAAACCGATCGTTTTCACACAGTGGAATATTTATTTCCATGACAATCTACGAATATAGTTTAAAGTCAATGCTGAGCTGAGTACTGACCAGTGGAGAAGCCAGAGGTGTTCTCTGGATGAACCCTCAGTGAAATCAATACCAGAATGCCCACAGAGTACATCGCTATTTCACAGAAATATCTTTCTTTCCTTCACCACCAATCCTGCATGCAGTTTGGTCACTTCATCTGTAGAAGGATGGAATGGAAATAGAAATGATGAGAGAAGGAGTTTCCAATCATCTGCATTCAACAGGGTCAGGGGTCATATGAAGACACAGAAATACAGCAATTTACTTTCGAAAAGAGAAAAATTAAAAAGACATGACTGAGACATGTCACTGACCCGTGGAGACTGAGGAGGGAAATCTCAGGGGCTGTGCTACCCTGTTCCAGGGCAAAGAAAGGAGGAGAACTCCCCCCGAAAATGACACCTGCAGATCCTGGAGAAAAGGAAAGAGAACAGGGACAGCAGTAGGTGAAGGTGACTGAGTAGGGGATTCCCTTGTATAAGTGGGGGATGTTATAGAGATATTGTGATCTGGATCACTTTTGTCCATTCAAACACTGAGCTTTAATAAAATGCAAGATCATATTTCTGTGACTCAGAAGAGGATTTAGGCGTCATAGCGGACAAACAACTCAGCATGAAATTCCAGTGCCATGCTGTGGCCAAAAGGACCAATGCCATCTTTGGATATTTTCATGGGGTCAACTCACTGCACGTGGTGCCTCCACCTGGCAGCTCTGGGGATTAGCTCTTGCCAGGCACTACCCTTCTCTGATGGTATCTCTACCCGTCATCTCTTTCACCCTATGGCCCCTCTCACTCTTCGAGCTGCAGCTTCCTTTTAGTGACCTGGCCAGAGAGCTGAGCCACAAAGGTTCTCCCCTTCCAGGGAATTCAAAGTCCTTGTGGAGGAGCTGTCCAGCTGGCATCCCCAGCACCCTGGGCCACTTCCCAGTGGCTGATAGGGAACCCGGGCCTGCCTCTACACTGGCTTCCAGCCATGCAACCCTCTAACAAGCATCCAAGGGCTGTATGGTCCTACTCCGTGCTGCAGTTGCCCTGGCTTCTTACTACGTATCTGGATTCCCCCTTTCTGGCTCCTACGCGCAGGGGCAGCTAGGGGGCTCTGCACACTGCCCCCACCCCAAGCACCACCCCCGCAGCTCAACATTGGATGGGAACTGTGGCCAGCGGGAGCTGCGGGGGCAGTGATCCCTGGCTGCTCCTATGCACAGGAGCCAGAGGAAGGACGTGTCACTGTTTCTGGGAGCTGCTTCAGGTAAGTGCGGCTCAGAGCCTGCACCCCTGACCCCCTCCCATGCCCCAACTCCCTGGCCCAGCCCTGATCCCCCTCCCGCTCTCCGAAGCCCTCAGTCCCAACCAAGAGCACACTCCTGCACCCCAAACCCCTCATCACCAGCCCACCCCAGAGCCCACACACACAGCCAGAGCCCTCACTCTGCCCCCCCACACCCCAACCCCCTGCCCCAGCCCTGATCCCCCTCCTGCTCTCTGAATCCTTTGGTCACAGCCCAGGGCACCCTCCTACACCCCAAATCCCTCATCCCTGGCCTGGCAACAGATCCTGCACCCCCAGGTGGAGCCCTCACCCCCTCTTGCATCCCAACACACTGACTCAGCCTGGAGCCCCCTTCTGCACTCTGAACTCCTCATTTCTGTCCCCACCCTGGAACCCACACCCCAGCTCCCTGAGCCAGCCTGGTGTAAATGAGAAGAGAGTGAGTGAGGGTGGGGAAAGTGAACGACAGAGTGGGGACGACGACAGGATGGAGTAAGTGGGGGGCAGGGCCTCAGAAAAGGGGAGGCAGGGGACAGGGCAAGAGTGTTCGGTTTTGTGCGAGTAGAAAGTTGGCAGTCCTATTCTTCAGGCACAGCCTGGGAAGTTAATTATCCTGCCTAGCCACTTTAACCCCTCAAGACCTTGTGTGGGGTGGGCACCCAATCATAGAATCATAGAATATCAGGGTTGGAAGGGACCCCTGAAGGTCATCTAGTCCAACCCCCTGCTCGAAGCAGGACCAATTCCCAGTTAAATCATCCCAGCCAGGGCTTTGTCAAGCCTGACCTTAAAAACCTCTAAGGAAGGAGATTCTACCACCTCCCTAGGTAACGCATTCCAGTGTTTCACCACCCTCTTAGTGAAAAAGTTTTTCCTAATACCAATCTAAACCTCCCACACTGCTACTTGAGACCATTACTCCTCGTTCTGTCATCTGCTACCATTGAGAACAGTCTAGAGCCATCCTCTTTGGAATCCCCTTTCAGGTAGTTGAAAGCAGCTATCAAATCCCCCCTCATTCTTCTCTTCTGCAGGCTAAACAATCCCAGTTCCCTCAGCCTCTCCTCATAAGTCATGCGTTCTAGACCCCTAATCATTTTTGTTGCCCTTCGCTGGACTCTCTCCAATTTATCCACATCCCTCTTGTAGTGTGGGGCCCAAAACTGGACACAGTACTCCAGATGAGGCCTCACCAATGTCGAATAGAGGGGGACGATCACGTCCCTCTATCTGCTCGCTATGCCCCTACCTATACATCCCAAAATGCCATTGGCCTTCTTGGCAACAGGGGCACACTGCTGACTCATATCCAGCTTCTCGTCCACTGTCACCCCTAGGTCCTTTTCCGCAGAACTGCTGCCCAGCCATTCGGTCCCTAATCTGTAGCGGTGCATTGGATTCTTCCGTCCTAAGTGCAGGACCCTGCACTTATCCTTATTGAACCTCATCAGATTTCTTTTGGCCCAATCCTCTAATTTGTCTAGGTCCTTCTGTATCCTATCCCTCCCCTCCAGCATATCTACCACTCCTCCCAGTTTAGTATCGTCCGCAAATTTGCTGAGAGTGCAATCCACACCATCCTCCAGATCATTTATGAAGATATTGAACAAAACCGGCCCCAGGACCGACCCTTGGGGCACTCCACTTGATACCGGCTGCCAACTAGACATGGCGCCATTGATCACTACCCGTTGAGCCCGACAATCTAGCCAGCTTTCTACCCACCTTATAGTGCATTCATCCAGCCCATACTTCCTTAACTTGCTGACAAGAATACTGTGGGAGACCGTGTCAAAAGCTTTGCTAAAGTCAAGAAACAATACATCCACTGCTTTCCCTTCATCCACAGAACCAGTAATCTCATCATAAAAGGCGATTAGATTAGTCAGGCATGACCTTCCCTTGGTGAATCCATGCTGGCTGTTCCTGATCACTTTCCTCTCATGCAAGTACTTCAAGATTGATTCTTTGAGGACCTGCTCCATGATTTTTCCAGGGACTGAGGTGAGGCTGACTGGCCTGTCGTTCCCAGGATCCTCCTTCTTCCCTTTTTTAAAGATTGGCACTACATTAGCCTTTTTCCAGTCATCAGGGACTTCCCCGGTTTGCCACGAGTTTTCAAAGATAATGGCCAATGGCTCTGCAATCACAGCCGCCAATTCCTTCAGCACTCTCGGATGCAACTCGTCCGGCCCCATGGACTTGTGCACGTCTAGCTTTTCTAAATAGTCCCTAACCACCTCTATCTCCACAGAGGGCTGGCCATCTCTTCCCCATTTTGTGATGCCCAGCGCAGCAGTCTGGGAGCTGACCTTGTTAGTGAAAACAGAGGCAAAAAAAGCATTGAGTACATTAGCTTTTTCCACATCCTCTGTCACTAGGTTGCCTCCCTCATTCAGTAAGGGGCCCACACTTTCCTTGGCTTTCTTCTTGTTGCCAACATACCTGAAGAAACCCTTCTTGTTACTCTTGACATCTCTCGCTAGCTGCAGCTCCAGGTGCGATTTGGCCCTCCTGATTTCATTCCTACATGCCCGAGCAATATTTTTATACTCTTCCCTGGTCATATGTCCAACCTTCCACTTCTTGTAAGCTTCTTTTTTATGTTTAAGATCCGCTAGGATTTCACCGTTAAGCCAAGCTGGTCGCCTGCCATATTTACTATTCTTTCGACTCATTGGGATGGTTTGTCCCTGTAACCTCAACAGGGATTCCTTGAAATACAGCCAGCTCTCCTGGACTCCTTTCCCCTTCAAGTTAGTCCCCCAGGGGATCCTGGCCATCCGTTCCCTGAGGGAGTCGAAGTCTGCTTTCCTGAAGTCCAGGGTCCGTATCCTGCTGCTTACCTTTCTTCCCTGCGTCAGGATCCTGAACTCAACCAACTCATGGTCACTGCCTCCCAGATTCCCATCCACTTTTGCTTCCCCCACTAATTCTACCCGGTTTGTGAGCAGCAGGTCAAGAAGAGCGCCCCCCCTAGTTGGCTCCTCTAGCACTTGCGCCAGGAAATTGTCCCCTACGCTTTCCAAAAACTTCCTGGATTGTCTATGCACCGCAGTATTGCTCTCCCAGCAGATATCAGGAAAATTAAAGTCACCCATGAGAATCAGGGCATGCGATCTAGTAGCTTCCGTGAGCTGCCGGAAGAAAGCCTCATCTACCTCATCCCCCTGGTCCGGTGGTCTATAGCAGACTCCCACCACTACATCACTCTTGTTGCACACAGATATATAGTAACAAAGATATATAGCAATCACAGATATATAGTAACAAAGTTCCTGCTCTACCTTGGTGGGTCTTGCACTTATTGGCGGATTTGCTCGCCTTGGAGCTTCACGGAAGCCCTCAGCTTGGCCATTTTTCTGAACTCACAGTCCAGGTCAACTCCTCCTGTGTCTGACCAGGAGTTGGGAGAATTTGGGGGGAACCTGGGCCCGCCCTCTAGTCCGGGTTCCAGCCCAGGGCCCCGTGGAATGCAGCTGTCGAGAGTGCCTCCTGGAACAGCCGTGTGACAGCTACAACTCCCTGGGCTACTTCCCCCTGGCCTCCTCCCAACCCCTTCTTTATCCTCACCATAGGACCTTCCTCCTGGTGTCTGATAATGCTTGTACACCTCAGTCCTCCAACAGTCCACGTTCTCACTCTCAGCTCCTAGTGCCTCTTGCTCCCAGCTCCTCACACCACACCACAAACTGAAGTGAGCTCTTTTTTAAAACCCAGGTGCCCTGATTAGCCTGCCTTAATTGATTCTAGCAGCTTCTTGATTGGCTGCAGGTGTTCTAATCAGCCTGTCTTAATTGTCTCCAGAAGGTTCCTGATTATTCTTTCCTAAAGCCCACTGGCCTGGATTTTTCTTACTTTTGGACCCTGCCTTAGTTTTCCCCCCCGACTGGGACAGATACTTTTTTGTTTCGTTTCGTCTTTCTGCCGTTTTTCTGTTGCTGCTGAGTGCTGGTCAGCTGCCAAATTGCCGCCAGCACCACCCCCCCCCCACGCCTGTTCCCGGGCGTGGCTATTTGCCTCAGCTGAAATCCCCGGAGGAGGGGAGGAAGATTGCCGACCTGTTATCCGGAGAGGGGAGTGGAAGCCCCTAGACCCAGCCGTTTTGCTGTCAGCTTATTTTTGTAATTTTTCTTGGCCGGCCGGAAGCCTTGGAACACAGCCAACATAGCTGGAGAAGAAGATTTCAGAAGACAGCAGAAATAACCCAGGGAAGCTATAAATCATCGTAAAGGGGGCCATAAGACTGAGTAATCTTCTGAATTATACTCTCGTGGGGGGGAGTTTGACTGTGGTTACTTGCGTTTGTGGCGGCACAGGGGGTGTGGCGCGGAGCCCTCCCCGATCCATCGGTGCCCCTACCCCCCCGACCATTACTACAACTGTCACGGTCCCCCCGCCGTCCGTCCCTGCTGGCAACCTGCCATCTCCCTTCGGATCCAGCTGTTCGCTTTGAACTTTACCTTTCGGACCGGACATAACAGCCGACCAACTGAGACTCTTTGGACAAACGTGTGTGGGTCTGCACCCCCCCCCCCACCGGATTGCTTATCCCACAGCTTGCCCCTATTACCGGACCCCGATTTTGTTTTTCACACCCCCTCCCAGTCCAACCCCCTCGGCATTCCCCCCCCGCCTGCAGCCCAGCCGGGAGGAGCGGTTACTCTGCTTCCCCCTCCCTCCTCCTCCTTCCGGTGTCTCCCCATCTCTCCCTGCTCACAATGGCGGGGAATGAGAGGGGCGAGGCCCCTCCAACAAAATCAGTTGTCCCTCCCCCACCTTCCCCCCTGCCCGACCCCCAAGGCCCCCCCTCCACCACTATTGTTAAGATACTTGCCACCCCCCCCGCTGGGGCACCGGCGGCAGGAGGCACCGGGTGATCACTGCTGTTACTGCGCCCACCGCCCCCCCAGATTCTAGGAAACCCCCCCCCGGTTCACCAGAAGGGCCAGGGCGGGTGGAAAGGAAAGGGCCCCGCTAAAACCACTAAGCCCTCCATGGCAGGGGCTGCCCCCACCGCTGTGGCCTCATCATCAACCGTGGCGCCCCTCCCTGTGTTTCCCTCCACCAGCTCTGCGATTGTCCCTCCCCTGGCCCCCAGGATGTATGCCCGGGCGGTAACAGGCTCCCCCCTGCCTGCTGCCTCGTCATCTCGCCCCCCCCGCCTCCGCTACCATCATCAGCGGCTGGGGCCGTTTCCCCGCCTTGACCAGGAGGCACGGTGTCCGTTGCCTCCTGGTTCCCCCCTCGCCCCATGTGGAGACATACGTGCAGGCGTTGGCGAAGGTGCTAGGACCCACGGCTATTGTGGCGGCCTCCAAGATGTATGGGAAGGTTGTTTTTTTCTTAGCTTCGGAGGTTGCCGCCCAGGAGGCGGTAGAGAGGGGCCTGGCAGTGGGGGGGGTGTTTGTCCCCCTAGAGCCGCTAGAAGACCTGGGCGTTTGCCTCGTCCTCACCTCCGTTCCTCCCTTCTTACCCAATGTTGCCCTGTTACCCGCTCTCTCCACTCTGGGGAAACTTGTCTCTGTCATCAGCCCTCTCCCGTTGGGCTGCAAGGACCCCACCCTCCGTCACGTCCTTTCGTTCCGCCGGCAAGTGCAGCTTCTACTGCCAGCAGGGGCGCGTGACGGAGAGGCACTCGAGGGGTCTTTCCTAGTCCCCTACCAGGGAGCCCGCTATCGGGTCTTTTACTCCACCGGAGAGGCCCGGTGCTACCTCTGCCGCTCAGCGGGGCATGTCCGAAGAGACTGCCCTTTGGCCCGGGGGGGGAGGGGCACCCGAAACCCCCGAAACCCGGCAGGACATTGGCCCCGTCGCTGCCGACACCCCTGGCTGCCCGGCACCTGAAACCAACCCTCCTCCTACTCGACCCATCGCTGCCCCCGTCCGGGCCCAAGAGATACCTTCCCTACAACGCCCGGATGAGCAAGGGAGTTCCACCCTTGCTATTACCAATCCAGCAGAGCCCATGGAGGAGGGTGTGGCAAGGATATTACCGGGTATAGGAGAGGGCCCACCCCAAGGAGAAACCCCCACTCATCATGCTGCCTCACCGCTACACCCCCGAACCCCTGAACCATCGCCTCCGCCCACCGACACGACCCTGCTAACCAACCCCCAGATGACGCTATGGAGGGCTGGACCCTAGTCCAGGGGAAGCGAGGCAAGCGGAAGGCTCGAACTCCGCTGCACCCATCCGATGCGGAGACCCCCCCGGAAGACCAGGAAAGGAGGCACTGATATTGAGCCTCCCACTACGGCCACGAGGGAGATCCATCCGCTGGTGTCGGGAGGGGAAGACGGACTGGCATTGGAGGGCAGAATCCCCCCTCCATGGGAGACTCTCCCCTCCGAGGCTCCTGAGGACGCCCCTTCTGCCTGGATACCACCCGAACCCCCCGCGGACCCCAAGGCGACCGTTGAGGCAGGCCCTAGAGGAGAGGCCCCCGGGGTAGCAGGAGCTGGCCTCTCCCCCGTGTATGCGGAGATTGAGGCCCTAGATTTGACCCCGGTCACCCAGGGAGAGGATGATCTACTGCCGGCTGGCCTCGAGCTGGGCAACCTTACCCCAGCCCCCCTTTCCCCATGCTCCCTCCCCCTAATTGCCTTCCCGGGCGAGCACCCTGCAGAAGGTGGTCCACCACCTGATGCCATGGCCGCTAAGACCACCATGGAGCTAGTGCCTAGCATTATTGGGAGCCCCCTCCCTTACCCCTTAAACCTTGACTCTGCTCAGGAGGCACTTTCCTTTAGCTGCTTGCCTCCTGAACCCCAGAGCCTTACCCCTGCCCCCACCCCTGTCCCTACCCAAGTCCCCTCCTCCTGCAATGCTAATGCCGCCCCTGGGGTTATTTCCTTCCTGCCTTTCGCAGATTCCCCCCAGGGAGCAGTCTTTGCACTTTCTAGTCGTGACCCATTAGGAGTTGCAATTTTTTCCCTGCCATCCCCCTCCACCCCAAGGCGTGAAATGAATTTAATAACCCCAGCCTGTCAGACGCCCCGTCGGTGGTCTGCACCCTGTCTACCCGCCTTAGCGGACCACGAGGCTGTATTAAGAGTCCCACCAGGGAACACCCCGGAAGTTGTAACCCCACCCCCCCATGAGCTGCGGCATGCACTATGGAAGTTCCTAGAACACATCCACGGCGCCCGCAATAGGGTACAGATGGCTCTTCAGCTATGGGGGGACTTTGATCAAATCCTCCAGGCCACAAGGGCCCTTATACAGGAGGGCAGGGGCAAGGAAGGCGCGGTGCTGCGGCCTACGAGCGAGCCCGTGGCTTCCGACACGATCTACTCATCCACGGGATGGGTCACGGGTTGCTGCGCAACCCGCCAGGGGCCCTGAACACCCCCGCCAACAAGAAACCCCCACCCCCCCCAGCCCTCCGCATGACGCCTCTTATTATTGCAACCCTGAATACCAGGGGCTGTAGGATGGCTCTCCGCAGGTCCCAGGTGCTCTCTTACCTTCGGGAAGGGGGGTACTCAGTAGTTTTCCTGCAGGAGACCCATACGGACCCGACCGCCGAGGACAGGTGGCGGCTGGAGTGGGGGGACAGGGTATACTTTAGCCACTTCACGACTTGGCAAGCTGGAGTGGCGACCCTGTTCTCCCCCAACCTACGGCCCAAGGTGCTAGGGGTCACTGAGGCCATGCCGGACCACCTGCTGCACCTTCGAGTCCGTATGGAGGGGCTTGTGGTCAATCTTGTTAACATCTATGCCCCACAAATGAGCTCCGGGCGGCCACAATTCTATCAACGGGTGTCCGACTTTCTCGGCACCCTGGATTCGCACGAGTGCCTGGTCCTGGGAGGGGACTTTAACACCACCCTCGAGGAATGGGACCGCTCAGGGGCCGAGCCGAGCCCGGCCGCCGCGAATATTCTCTAAGGGATAGTTGAACATCACTCCCTAGTGGACGTCTGGCGTGACCATCACCCAGATGACACTTCCACGTTCACCTTTGTCTGGGTGGAGGCCCATCGGTCACACCACTCTCGATTGGACCGTATTTATTTATCCCATTTCCATCTTTCACAGGCCCACTCCTCCGCCATTCGGCCGGCCCCATTCTCCGATCATCATTTAGTCACCGTAACGGTCTCCCTCCGTGTCGAGATACCGGAGCCGGCCTATTGGCACTTTAACAACAGCCTGTTGGAGGACGAGAGCTTCATAACGTCCTTCCGGGAGTTTTGGCTGGCCTGGCGAGAACAGTGGCGTGCCTTTCCCTCAGTGTGGCAATGGTGGGATCTCGGGAAGGTGCGCGCCAAGCTCTTCTGCCGTGACTACACTCGGGGCACCAGCCGACGGCGAAATGCGGCAATAGAGCAGTTGGAAGGGGAGGTCTTAGAGATGGAGAGGCGCCTGGCCGCCAACCCCGAGGACCCGTCCCTCTGCGGAGCGTGCCGGGAGAAGCAGGAGGAGCTCCGGGCCCTTGAGGACCACCGGGCCCGAGGTGCCTTCATTCGGTCCCGCATCCGCCTCCTTCGGGAGATGGACCGCAGCTCCCGCTTCTTCTATGCCCTGGAGAAAATGAGGGGGGCCAAGAAACACGTCACCTGCCTTCTTGCGGAAGACGGCACCCCCCTCACGGATCCGGAGGAGATGTGTGGGAGGGCCCGTGACTTCTACACAAGCCTTTTCTCCCCAGATCTGACCGATCCTGGTGCTTGCGGGGTGCTCTGGGAGGAACTCCACATGGTCAGCGTGGGCGACCGAGACCGACTAGAGCTGCCTCTCACCCTGGCCGAGTTCTCGGAAGCCCTCCGTCGCATGCCCACCAATAAATCTCTGGGCATCGACGGGCTGACCGTGAAGTTTTACCGCGCGTTCTGGGACATCCTCGGCCCAGACCTAGCCACCGTCTGGGCTGAGTCCTTGCAGAGCGGGGTCCTCCCTCTGTCGTGGAGGCGAGCGGTGCTCGCCTCACTGCCGAAGAAGGGGGACCTCCGCGATTTACGAAACTGGCGTCCTGTCTCACTCCTTAGCATGGATTACAAAATCGTAGCGAAAGCAATCTCGCTGTGGCTAGGGTCCATGATGGCGGATGTGATCCACCCAGACCAGACCTATACTGTCCCAGGTCGCTGCATTTTTGACAACCTATTTCTAGTCCGAGACCTTTTGGAACTCGGGCGGAGAGATGGTCTGTCGTTCGCCCTCCTGTCTCTTGATGAGGAGAAGGCGTTCGATAGAGTAGACCATGGGTACCTCCTGAGCACTCTGCAGGCGTTTGGATTCGGACCTCAGTTTGTGAGTTTTCTCCAGGTGCTGTATGCCTCCGCGGAGTGTTTGGTTAGACTCAACTGGACCCTGACTGAACCGGTCAGCTTCGGGCGAGGAGTGCGGCAGGGGTGCCCCCTCTCAGGCCAGTTGTATGCTCTGGCGATCGAGCCCTTCCTCTGTCTCCTCCGCAGGAGGGTGACAGGGTTGGTGCTGTGGGAGCCGGAGCTGCGGCTGGTCCTGTCAGCATACACCGATGACGTACTCCTCGTGGTCCAGGACCCGGGCAACTTGGCACGAGTGGAGGCATGCCAGGCCATCTATTCGGCAGCCTCCTCCGCCCGAGTCAACTGGGTCAAGAGCTCTGGCTTGGCGGTGGGGGACTGGCGGCAGGTAAGCTCCCTCCCACCCACGCTTCAGACCATCCGGTGGAGTGCGGGTCCACTGCTCTATCTCGGTGTTTACCTTTCCGCCACGCACCCTTCCCCGCCGGAGAACTGGCAAAATTTAGACGGCGGGGTGATAGAGCAGATCAGGAAATGGACAAGGCTACTCCGATGTCTCTCCCTCCGAGGGAGAGCACTGGTGCTTAACCAACTAGTCCTGTCCACGCTCTGGTACTGGCTCAACACCCTGGACCCGGCCCCGGGTTTCCTGACCCACCTCCGGAGATTGATTCTAGAGTTCTTCTGGTCAGGAATGCACTGGGCCCCTGTTGGAGTTCTTCATCTACCCCTGAAGGAAGGAGGGCAGGGCCTGAAGTGTCTGTACACTCAGGTCCGCATTTTCCGCCTCCAGGCCCTGCAGAGGCTCTTTTATAGTGCAAGTAGTTCGACATGGAGCATATTGGCGCACACCTTCCTGCTCTGCTTCCAAGGGTTCCGATACGACCGGCATCTCTTTTGATCTTTGTCCGAGGGGTTTTCCGCGAGACCTCTCCGGGCTGCCGGTCTTCTACCAGGACCTCCTCCGGACCTGGAAACTGTTTCAAAGAACCAGGTCCGTGGCGGCCACCGTGGGAGCAGATCTCCTCACGAAGCCCCTGCTACACAACCCCCAGCTCCGTGTGCAGGTGGCAGAGTCCCGCTCGGTGCGCCAGAGGTTGGTCCTGGCGGAAGTCACGAGGGTCGGAGACCTCCTGGACTACGACCGGAGAGACTGGCTGGATCCCCTGACGCTTGCTCGGCACATGGGGCTCTCCAGCCCCCGTACCCCCCGGTGCGTACTTCAGGAGGTGAAGGCCACCTTGACCCCCGCTGCTCGGGCTTATGTCAACCGAGCCTTGCGCGAGGGCGCACCCCGCCCATCCTCTACCCCAGGCCCGCCGGACCTTTCCATTGGGCCCCTACCCCGTAGATCCCAACAAACCCCTCATCCTTTCACTGCAAGCCGGCTGCATGAACTGCAGCCGGTCAGTTTTCAAATTGCACCACGGAAATATTTATACACACTCACACTTCACACCCTTCACGCCCACACCCTGGTGTCCTGCCCCGATATAAAGTGGCGGGACCTCCTGCCACCTTTGTAGGGTGAGCAACCTCGATGGTCCAGCCTGTATTCCACCTTGGTCCTGAGGCCCGTGGGGGACATCAGTTGGCGGCTCCTTCACGGAGCCGTGAGCACGGGCGTGTTTCTGACACGGTTTACCCCCATCCCGGATACTTGCCCTTTTTTTAATGTGAGGGAAACCCTGGCGCACATATATTTAGAGTGTGCCAGATTGCAGCCCCTTTTCCAGCTCCTCACAAATATTCTTTTGCGCTTCTGGCTTCATTTCTCCCCTCACCTTTTTATCTATACACTTCCCATCCGTGGCCACACAAAGTCGCGGGATCTCCTGGTTAACCTCCTCCTAGCCTTGACTAAAACAGCCATTTATAAAACCAGAGAGAGGAGGTTGGCCCATGAAACTTCCTGCGATTGTGGGGCCTTTTTCCGATCCTCAGTACATTCACGTATCCGGGCGGAGTTCCTCTCGGCAGTGTCCACCGACTCCCTTGATGCCTTCGAGGAGCGGTGGGCGCTGTCCGGGGTTCTCTGCTCGGTGACCCCGTCCGGTTCCCTCTGTCTGACCCTTTGATTGAGGGGAAGAGCGAGAGACGCCAGCCCCAGCCATTGCCGCTGTGGATACCATCATTACTGTCATCTAGGAGGGGTCCTATAATACATGGGTGTCTACCACCCCCACCCCCAAACCGCCCACCCCGCAGCCGTGCCCATCTTGCCGGGCACTCTCAGGAGAGGGATAATCGGTGACACTGGGCATGGCACTAGGTAACTCGAGGGGGTGGAAGACCACGAGTGTCGAGGAAGCCCCCCCGCTCTAGGCCACCAGGTAACTAAGGAGGGTGGAAGACCACGAGTGTCGAGGAAGCCCCCTGGCTCTGGGCCCAGGCTAGCCTGAACACTTCTCCCTCCTGAAAGCTGCTGTGTTATACGGTCTGTTTGCGTTGTTTTGTTGCATAGTTGTTTTGTTTCTTTGGTAATTCTTTGCAAGTGTTACACAATAAAATTCTTTTCTGTTTCAAAAAAACCTTCCCAGTTGGGAAACGGGACCTCCCTCGCTTGCTCCTCAGCTATCTGCTTTCCATTCTTTCCTAAAGCCCCCTGGCCTGGATTTTTCTTACTTTTCGCCCCTGCCTTAGTCCCCCGCCCCCCAACCCCCCCCCCGCCCCCCGTCCGGGCCAGACGCTTTTTTGTTTTGTTTTGTTTTTCTGCCGTTTTTCTTTGCTGCCGTTGAGTGCTGGTCGGCTGCCAACTTGCTGCCAGTACCGCCCCCCCGCCACGCCTGCTCCCGGGCGCAGCTATTTGCCTCAGCTGAAACCCCCGGAGGAGGGGGAGAAGATTGCCGACCTGCTATCCGGAGGAGGGAGTGGAAGCCCCCAGACCCAGCCGTTTTGCTGTCAGCTTATCTTTGCAATATTCTCGGCCTGCTGGAAGCCTTGGAACACAGCCAACACAGCTGGAGAAGAAAATAGAAGACAGACAAATCACCCAAGGAAGCTACAAATCATCGTGGAGGGGGCCGTAAGACTGAGTAACTTCTTGAATTATACTCTCGTGGTGGGGAGTCTGACTGTGGTTTAATTGTGTTTGTGGCGGCACAGGGGGTGTGGCACGGAGCTGCCCCCCGATTTATCGGTGCCCCCCCCAACATTATTACAACTGTCATGGCCCCCCGCCATCCGTCCCTGCTGGCAACCTGCCATCTGCCTTCGGATCCAGCTGTTTGCCTTGAACTTTGCCTTTCGGACCGGACATAACAGCCGACCAAATGAGACTCTTTGGACAAATGTGCATGGGTCCACACACACACCCCGGACTGTTTATCCCACAGCTTGCCCCTATCACCAGACCCTGATTCCTCTTTTTTCCCCCTTCCAGTCCAACCCATTTGGTACCCTCCCGACCTGCAGCCCAGCAGGGAGGAGCGGTTAATCTGCTTCCCCCTCCCCCCTCCTCCTTCTAGTGTCTCCCCATCTCTCCCTGCTCACAATGGTGGGGAATGAGACACGCGAGGCCCCTCCACCAATATCAGTTGTTCCTCCCCCACCTGCCCCCCTGCCCAACCCCCAAGCCCTCCCCCTCACCACTGCTGTCAAAACATCTGCCCCTGCCCCCGCTGGGGCATCGGCAGCAGGAGGCATCGGGGTGATTACTGCCGCTGCTACGTCCACTTCCCCCCAGATGCTAGGAACCCCCCCCAGTTGGCCGGAAAGGCCAGGGTGTGAAGAAAGGAAAGGGCCACGCTAAAACCACCAGGCCCTCCATGGCAGGGGCTGCCCCTGCTGCTGTGGCCTCGTCATCGACCATGGCGTCCCTCCCCGCTGTTCCCTCCACCAGCTCTGCGAGCGTCCCTCCGCCGGCCCCCAGGATGTATGCCTGGGCGGTGGCAGCCCAGCCCGCCTGCCGCCTCGTCATCTCGCCCACCCACCACCTCCGCTACCATCAATAGCGGCCGGGGCCCCTTTCCCACCATGACCAGGAAGCACGGCGTCCATTGCCTCCTGGTGCCCACCTCGCCCCACGTGGAGACATACATGCAGGCATTGGCAAGGGTGGTAGGACCCACGGCTATCGTGGCAGCCTCCAAAATGTACGGAAAGGTCGTCTTTTTCTTAGCATCGGAGGCTGCCGCCCAGGAGGCGGTGGAGAAGGGCCTGGCGGTGGGGGGGGGGTGTTTTTTTGCCCCTGGAGCCGCTAGAGGACCCGGATATTCGCCTAGTCCTCACCTCCGTCCCTCCCTTTCTACCCAATGCCGCCCTGTTACCCGCTCTCTCCACCCTGGGGAAACTTATTTCTGTCATCAGCCCTCTCCCATTGGGCTGCAAGGACCCCACCCTCCGTCACATCCTCTTGTTCCGCCGGCAAGTGCAGTTTCTACCGCCCGCCGGCGGCGCGGGCCAGAGAGGCACTTGAGGGGTCCTTCCTAGTCCCCTACCAGGGAGCCTGCTATTGGGTCTTTTACTCCACGGGAGAAGCCTGGTGCTACCTCTGCCGCTCAGTGGGGCATGTCCGAAGAGACTGCCCTTTGACCCAGGGGGAGGGGCACCCGAGACCCCCGAGACCCGACAGGATGTCGGCTCCGTCGTTGCCGATGCCCCTGGCTGCCTGGCACCTGAAACAACCTCTCCTCCTGCTCGATCCACCGCTGCTCCCGTCCGGGCCCAAGAAACACCTCCCCTACAACGCCCAGATGAGCAAGGGAGTCCCACCCTTGCTATCAACAATCCAGCAGAGCTTATGGAGGAGGGTGCAGCAAAGTCATTACCGGGTATAGGAGAGGGCCCACCCCAAGGAGAACCCTCCGCCCCTCATGCTGCCCACCGTTACGCCCCCGAACCCCTGAACCATCAACTCTGCCCCCCGGCATGACCCCTGCTAACCAACCCCCAGACGATGCTATAGAGGGCTGGACCCTAGTCCAGGGGAAGCGAGGCAAGCGGAAGGCTCGAACTCCGCTGCACCCATCCGATGCGGAGACCCCCCGGAAGACCAGGAAAGGAGGCACTGATACTGAGACTTCCGCTATGCCCATGAGTGAGATCCATGCGCCGGTGTTGGGAGGGGAAGACAGAAGAGCATTGGAAGGTAGAATCTCCCCTCCACGGGAGACCCTCCCCTTCGAGACCCCTGAGGAAGCCCCTTCTGCCCGGATACCACCCAAACCCCCCGCGAACCCTGAAGCGACCGTCGAGGCGGGCCCCAGAGGAGAGGCCCCCGGGGTAGCAGAAGACGACCTCTCCTCCATGTATGAGGAGATTGAGGCCCTAGATTTGACCCCAGTCACCCAGGGAGAGGATGATCTACTGCTGGCTGGCCTCGATCTGGGCAACCTCACCCCAGTCCCCCTTTCCCCATGCTCCCTCCCCCTAACCGCCTTCCCGGTCCACCATCTGATGCCATGGCCGCCAAATCCACCACAGAGCCTGCGCCTAGCATCACTGGGAGCCCCCTCCCACACACCTCAACCCTCGAATCTGCTTAGGAGGCACCATCTTTCAGCTGCTTGCCTCCCGAAGCCCAGAGCCTTGCCTTTGCCCCCGCCCCCACCCCTGTCCCTGCCCAATCCACCTCCTCCTGCAATGCTATTGCCGCCCCTGGGGTTATTTCTTTTCCGTTTTTTGCGGATTCCCCCCAGGGAGCAGCCTTCGCATTTTCCTGCCACGACCCATTAGGAGCTGCAGTTTTCCCTCCGCCATCCCCTTCTACCCCAAGGCATGAGATGGACCTAATAACTTTAGCCTGTCAGACGCCCCGTCAGTGGTCCGCACCCTGCCTGCTCACCTCAGCGGACCATGAGGCTGCGTCAAGAGCCCCACCAAGGAATAACCCAGAAATCGCAACCCCACCCCACCATGAGCTGCAAAATGCATTGCAGAAGTTTTTAGAAAACATCCGTGGCTCCTGCAACAGGGTACAGCTGGGTCTCCAGCTATGGGGGGACTTTGATCAACTCCTCCAGGCCACGAGGGCCCTTATAAAGGAGGGTAGAGGGCAAGGAAAGCACGGTGCTGTGGCCTATGGGTGGGCCCGCGGATTCCATAATGATTTACTCACTTACGGGATGGTTCACGGATTGCTGTGCGACCCGCCGGGGGCCGCGAACACCCCCGCCAATAAGGAACCCCCACCACCCCAGCCCTCCACATGACGCCTCTCTTTATCGCAACTTTGAACACCAGGGGTTGTAGGATGGCTCTCCGCCAGTCCCAGGTGCTCTCTTATCTTTGGGAAGGGGGGTACTCTGTTGTTTTCCTGCAGGAGAGCCATACGGATCCGACCGCCGAAAACAGCTGGCGGCTGGAGTGGGGGGACGGGGTCTACTTTAGCCACTTCACGATTCGGCAAGCTGGAGTGATGACCCTTTTCTCCCCCAACCTACAGCCCGAGGTGCTAGGGGTCACTGAGGCTGTGCCGGGCCACCTGCTGCATCTCCGAGTCCGTATGGAGGGGCTCGTGGTCAACTTTGTTAATATCTATGCCCCGACAATGAGCCCGAAGCGGCCACAATTCTATCAGTAGGTGTCTGACTTCCTCGGCACCCTAGATTCTCACAAGTGCCTGGTCCTGGGAGGGGACCTTAACACCACCCTCGAGGAATGGGACCACTCAGGGGCCAAGCTGAGCCCGGCCGCTGCGAACATTCTCCGAGAAATAGTCGAACATCACTCCCTAGTAGACGTCTGGCGTGACCACCACCCAGATGACACTTCCACGTTCACCTTTGTCCAGGTGGAGGCCCATCGGTCACATCACTCTCGATTGGACCATATTTATTTATCCCATTTCCATCTTTCACAGGCCCACTCCTCCACCATTCGGCCGGCCCCATTTTCCGACCATCATCTAGCCACCATTACAGCCTCCCTCCGTGCAGAGAGGCCGGGGCCAACCTATTGGCACTTTAACAACAGCCTGTTGGAGGATGAGGGCTTCGTGACGTCCTTCCGGGAGTTTTGGCTGGCCTGGCGAGAGCAGTGGCATGCCTTTCCCTCGGTGCGGCGATGGTGGGATCTCGGGAAGGTGCGCGCCAAGCTCTTCTGCCGTGACTACACCCGGGGCACCAGCCGACGGAGAAATGCGGTGATAGAGCAGTTGGAAAGGGAGGTCTTAGAGATGGAGAGGCATCTGGCCTCCAGCCCCGAGGACCCGCTCCTCTGAGGAGCGTGCCGGGAGAAGCGGGAGGAGCTCTGGGCCCTTGTGGACCATCAGGCCCGAGGTGCCTTTGTTCGATCCCGCATCCGCCTCCTTCAGGAGATGGATCATGGCTCCCGTTTCTTCTATGTCCTGAAGAAAACAAGGGGGTCAAGAAACACGTCACCTGCCTTCTAGCAGAAGACGACACCCCCCTCACGGATTCTGTGGAGATGTGTGGAGGGCCCGTGACTTCTACACAAGTCTTTTCTCCCCGGATCCGACCGATACTGGCGCTTGCAGGGTGCTCTGGGAGGAATTCCCTACAGTCAGCATGGGCGACCGAGACCGACAAGAGCTGCCTCTCACCCTGGCCAAGTTCTCGGAAGCTCTCCGTCGCATGCCCACCAATAAATCTCCGGGCATGGATGGGCTAACCGTAGAGTTCCACCGCGTGTTCTGGGACATCCTTGGCCCAGACCTAGCCACCGTCTGGGCCGAGTCTTTGCAGGGCGGGGTCCTCCCTCTTTCGTGCACGCGAGCGGTGCTCGCCTTGTTGCCGAAGAAGGGGGACCTCTGCGATTTACAAAATTGGCGCCCCGTCTTGCTTCTTAGCACGGACTACAAAATCGTAGCGAAAGCAATCTCGCTGCGGCTAGGGTCCGTGATGGCAGACGTGATCCACCCAGACCAGACCTATACTGTCCCGGGTCGTAGCATTTTTGACAACCTATTTCTAGTCCGAGACCTTTTGGAACTCGGGGGTAGAGAAGGTCTGTCATTTGCCCTCCTGTCCCTAGATCAGGAGAAGATGTTAGATAGGGTGGACCAAGGGTACCTCCTGAGCACTCTGCGGGAGTTTGGCTTCGGACCCCAGTTTGTGGGTTTTCTCCGTATGCTGTACGCTTCCGCAGAATGTCTGGTTATGATCAACTGGACCCTGACTGAACCGGTCAGCTTTGGGCGAGGAGTATGGTAGGGGTGCCCCCTCTTGGGCCAGAAGTACGCTCTGGTGATCGAGCCCTTCCTCCGTCTCCTCCGCAGGAGGTTGACAGGGTTGGTGCTGCGGGAGCTGGAGCTGCAGCTGGTCCTGTTGGCGTACACTGATGACGTGCTCCTCATGATTCAGGACCCCAGTGACTTGGCGCGGGTGGAGACTTGCCAGGCCATCTATTCAGCAGCCTCCTCCACCCGGGTCAACTGGGTCAAGAGCTCTGGCTTCGCGGTAGGAGACTGGCGGCAGGTGAGCTCCCTCCCACCCACGCTTCAGACCATCCGGTGGAGCGCGGGTCCGCTGCTCTACCTCGGCATTTACCTTTCTGCCACACATCCCTCTCCACCGGAGAACTGGGAAAATTTTGAGGGTGGGGTGATAGAGCGGCTCCGGAAATGGACGGGACTACTCCGATGTCTCTCTCTCCGAGGGAGCACGCTGGTGCTTAATCAGCTATTCCTGTCCATGCTCTGGTACCGGCTCAACACCCTGGTCCAGGCGCCGGGTTTCCTGACCAACCTCCAGACATCAATTCTTGGCTTCTTTTGGTCAGGAATGCACTGGGCCCCTGTAGGGGTTCTTCATCGACCCCTGAAGGAAGGAGGACAGGGCCTGAAGTGTCTATGCACTAAAGTCCGTGTCTTCCGCCTCCGGGCCCTACAGAGGCTCCTTTATGGTGCAGGCAGTTCAGCATGGAGCACACTGGCGCATGCCATCCTGTGCCGCATGCGAGGGCTCCGATATGACCGGCGGCCCTTTTGTCTCCATCCGGGAGGTCTTCTGCGAGACCTCTCCAGGCTACTGGTCTTCTACCAGGACCTCCTCTGGACTCGGAAACTATTTTTAAAGACCAGGTCCATGGCGGCCACCGAGGGGGTAGATCTCCTCGTGGAGCCCCTGCTACACAACCCCCACCTCTGTGTGCAGGTGGCAGAGTCCCGCTTGGTGCAACAGAGCTTGATCCTGGCAGAAGTCACGAGAGTCGGAGATCTCCTGGACTACGACCGGGGAGACTGGCTGGATCTCCTGATGCTTGCCCAGCGCATGGGGCTCTCAAGACCTCGTACCCTCCGGCGCGCACTTCAGGAGGTGAAGGCCACTTTGCCGCCCGCTGCTCAAGCTTACCTCGACTGGGTCCTGCTCGAGGGCATGCCCCACCCACCCTCTACCCCAGGTCCGCTGGACCTTTTAATTGGACCCCTGCCCCATAGACCCAATTGACCCCCTCACACCTTCACTGTGATCCGGCTGCATGAACTGCAGCCAGTACACTTCCAAACCACGCCAAGGAAACATCTATACATGCTTGTGCTCCACACCCTTCACGCCCTCACCCTAGTGTCCCGCCCCGACACAAAGTGGTGAGACCTTCTGCCACCTTTGAAGGGTGAACAGCCTCGATGGGCCAGCCTATATTCCACCTTGGTTCCGAGGCCCATCAGGGACATCAGTTGGAGGCTCCTTCACGGAGCTGTGAGCACGGGCACATACTTGGCGCAGTTCAACACCATCCCAGATACTTGTCCCTTTTGTGGTGTGAGGGAAACTCTGGCGCACGTGTATTTGGAGTGCGCCAGGCTGCTGCCCCTGTTCCGGCTCCTCACAAATCTCCTACTACATTTTTGGTTGCATTTTTCCCCTCACCTTTTTTATTTTTGCACTCCCCATCCGTAGCCTCACAAAGTCGCGGAATCTCCTAGTTAACCTCCTCCTGGCCCTGGCCCATCTATAAAACCAGAGAAAGGAGTTTGGCTGATGGAGTTTCCTGTGACTGTGGGGCCATTTTCCGATCCTCGGTCTGTTCACATATCCGGGCGGAGTTCCTCTGGGCGGCGTCCAACGACTCCTTTGATGCTTTTGAGGAGCGGTGGGCGCTGTCCGAGGTTCTCTGCTTGGTGTCCCCATCCGGGTCCCTTTGTCTGACACTTTGATTGGGGGAGAGAATAAGGGACCCCAGCCCCAGCCATTGCTGCTGCAGACACCACCACCTTAGAGGGGTCCTTTCACACATGGATGCACGTGCCCCCCCCCGGATTGTCCACCCCACAGCCTGCCCCTTTTGTTGGGTTCTTTCAGAGGAGGGAATTGTTGGTGACACTGGGTGTGGCGCCAGGTAACTTGAGGGGGTGGCAGACCTTGAGAGTCAATGAAGCCCCCTTGCTCTGGACCACCAGGTAACTCGGAAAGGTGGAAGACCACGAGAGGGGAGGAAGCCCCCCGCTCTGGGCCTAGGCAAGCTTGAACACGTCCCTTCTCCTGAGGAAGCTAATGAGAAAACAATTGTGACTGGTTGCTGTGTTACACATTGCATATGCTGCTGTTTTTACTTTGTAAGTGTGTTGTGCAAATAAAAACATCCTTTTTGCTTCAAAAAAAATTACTCTCCTATAGCCATCTGGCCCGACCCTGTCACTATCTATATATATATATATACAGGAGAATAGTGACTAGCAATAGGGAGGTGATTTTACCCCTGTACAGCATTGGTCAGACCGATATTGGACTATTGCATCGAGTTCTGGTGTACACATTGTAAAGAGGATGGTGCAAATTGAAAAAGGATGGTGAAAAACAGAGAAGGGCTACAAACATTATTCAGGAGCGAAAAAATGTCTTATAGAGAGACAGAACAGCTCAACCTGGTCAGTGTATCAAAAAGAAGATCAAGAGGTGGGTGCGTCCATGCAAACAAGATCAGCTTCTGAAGTCTTTTTCCACAGCTCACCACGAGATGTCAAGGGAGAGCTCATTTAGACTCCGCTTACACAGGTGAGACTTTGGTGGCCAGTGATATATGTACAGGGGTTAGACCGGATTATTTAGTCATTCCAACTCACCTTAAAATCTGTGGATCCATGTCAGTGGTGGGCAACCTGTGTCTTGCGGGAGGCCCGCATCCCATCAAGGTAATCCACTGGCAGGCCACGAGACAGTTTGTTTACATTCACCATCCGCAGGCATGGCCACCCGCAGCTCCCAGTGGCTGCAGTTCACTGCTCTTGGCCAATAGGAGCTGCAGGAAGTGGTGGATAGCGTGTCCCTCCAGCCCGCGCCACTTCCCTCAGCTCTCATTGGCCATGAACAGTGAACTGTGTCAAAGGGAATGGCAAAGTCTACATCTTCCTTTTCAGCTTACTTCTGTACCTTTTAAATTACAAACTTTACATAACATAGTTTTGGGAACAAACTGATTTCCTGTATTCTTTTACTGATTTAACCCCAAAAGATTATGGAATTTTATCACAAAATGTAAATTTGGGGAAGTCAAAGTGTTTGTGAAAATTTTCCTTCTTTCTTTTTTTTTTGTTAAAACCGTCTCTTGGGTCAGTGGACCCTGGTCCAAGGACTTTCGGGCCAGACTGAAAACTGGGCAACTGAAGGGAATTGGATAGACAAATTTTCTCTCTCTCCCAGCAGCAAGGTGAGCAAAGCCAGTGTCACATAAGATGGCCGGGACCATGTCCAGGACAGGTAGGGTACATCTCCAAAACCTTGAAGACAGCATGGCCTGAGGCTCAGTAGGACTGACACTCTGTAGACCTGAGTCTAAGAAAAGAAAAGGGACGGACACCGAACAACAAATCAGCACAACCCACCCCTTTTCACTCTGAGGTTTTCAAAAACCAAAAAGTTCCTCAATGTTATCGTTTTGGGTTTAGATTTCCATTGAAAAACAAAAAGTGTTTATGAGAAATTAAAAAAACACATACACACAGAAATTTGATGTTTTCTGACATGCTCTCCTTCATAGGAAGTAAGGTCTTCCCATTTTCCTAAGAAGACTGCTATAGTCTCTAAGGTCTATAGCCATCATTAGTGACTCTCCTGAAGACAGGCTCGTCAGCGGGTGATTCCACCATCATGGCACATGCTTCGTGGAGAAATCAGGCATCTGGACTGGTCCAGAAGATCAAAGAGGGAATCTGCATATTGACGGCTTTCATCACACCTAGAAGGTTTGGGAGGCTTTTGTTTCAATGAAGCACTGCTCAGCAAATCATCTGCCTCTGAGCACTTCAAAGGGAAAACGTCATAAGGGGTAAAGAGGTCCTCTGCCAAATGAATGATATTCCCATACACAGGTCAATGCAGAGCCAACATGACCAATGTCTCTTCGCAGTAGTAAAGGGATTAGAGAAGTTAGGCCTAAAAATAATTAATAAGGGTGAGGTCTCAGAGAACAGGTCAAATCATTGAGGGACAGAGGTCAGAGCAGACCCAGGAAATGTTCAAGCCATAAGCCAGATGAGTGAGGCTCACAATGTCAAGTAAATATGTGCATATGAACCTCCTGGGGAAATGTCCATGCTGCCTGCAGGAGAAGTCAAAACCAGCTCCCCACTCCATATATTTCAACCTGGCACATGGGGTTGCAGCACCACTCAGGGTCTGGCCCTGCTGCTCCTCCATAATTATGGAGGGGAGGATGAACCAAACCTGACAGATCAAGCAACCCCATGTGCCAGCTCACAACACCCAGAGCAGGGAGCCGAGCCCAGCCCCATGGAACAGCAGCTGCTGCTGGTGGGTGCGTGAGGTGCTGGCTCACTCTCCAACCCTGGGGCTCCCCTATGCACCGGGCCAGGATTCAGTATTGTGATGCTGGGGTGGAGGGTGCAGATAGGTCACGGTGGGTCACAAGAAAAGTAAAATGCTGTTACTGGGCAGTCTTAGGAAAAAGTGGGGGAACCGCTGCTCTAATCTACCTAGCTCGGGTACTAGAGCAGTGAAGCTACATCAGCAGAAGCTTCAACACAGGCGAGTCCCAGGCTAGCAGAGGGTTCTGGATGGGCTTGTGCAGAGCTGATGAAGCACATGGTGCTGTGGCTTCACTGCTCTGGTACCTGAGCTTGCTAGATTAAAGCTAGAGCCAGTGTGTCAGCTCAAGCTGTGATCACACCCTGCGATTATGGTGTAGACGTACTCTCCAAAGTGAAAGAAAAACCAAAGGCAGATGAATTGCTAAGTTATGACCCACTGCAAAGAGGTCTGGACAAAAGGGCAACATCGGACTTCTCGAGGAAGCTGCACTGGGTGGTTTCAGGTGATCTTAGCCTAGACCCCAGGCTGTTTTTGAAGGGGTCCAGAATAGTCATCCCCAGAAAAACTGCACAGGGGCCACCAACCCAGCCCCAAATGCACAGAAACAGCTCAACAGTCAGTTCAGTGGCCTTGCCTGAGGAACAAGTACCAGAGAGAGAGGTGAGAACTCTGAGATCTGCATTCACATGAGAACCAACCAACCACAACCATCGTTACCTTCCCTCCCCCAGACACACCATGGTGGAAAGATCTTCTCCAGCTGGCTAATGGAACCTCTCTTCTAGTCATTGGTTGCTTTTCAAGATTTATTGAACTAGCCAAGCTGCTGACCACTGTATCACAGACAGTGGGATCAGGATGAAATCCATGTTTGGCTGCAATGGAATCCCACAGCAAGTCCTCTCTGATAAGGATCCTCAGTTTGTATCAAACTGTTAAGTTTGCACATCCCTGCAGTTTCACCCATGTGACATCCCAGTCTTTACAAAACCATGGGGAGGCAGAACTTTCAGTAAAAATGGTGAAACAGCTTTTTACAAAACCCACAGGCCTTATCTGGCCCTGTTCCCATGCAGGCCAGCACCTTGACAAATGCATGTAGCCCTTATGAGTTGCTGAGTTGAGGTCCATCATCCCAACCACCGCTTCACTCTTAGACCCACATTGGCCTGAGTTTCCAGTGCTACCAAGGGAGGAAGAACAACCTAAAGCCGTCAGAAGAGAAACTTTGTCAGACATCACAGAATCAACCCCCTGAGGGAGCTGAATACAGGAGATCATGTCTCGTTGAAAGGCTCCCAGAAGAAGGAATAGTACAGGCACAGCTGAATACCCCTCGATCTTACTGTACTTGAGTTCTGGAGTATCATCTGACACTTGTTTGTTTCAGCAGGTAAATCTCTGGAGCATTCAGATCCCAACCTGCAGGCTGAACCTGTGAGTAATGATCCCCCTGCTCATATAGACCAGCCACCATCTCCTCCAGAACCTGGGTGTGAGAAGAAAGTCGCCTAGATCTAACAGTCTCCCTCCTTTCTGAAAGGCTAGGTCAGATCTTGTGAACCTGAGGAACTCAGGGATTTAGTAGCCAGACATGTGTTTTACCCGGCAAAGACAATCTCCTGGCATGAGGCTGACAGGTCAGACAGTCTGTCCAGCCTTTACTGGGCTGGTTTTTTTTTTTTTTTTAATATTCTGTGCTGATATTTAGTGAATGGTTGAATGAATGTTTTACTATTGTTCCCTCCTGTTCTCTGGAGACACTTTTTAGACAGACCACTAGGGGGCCATACTGAAGATAAAGCTGAAGGTAGCAGGAAATTAAGGTTGTTCTGTTATTCACCTTCCCCTTAGTGTCCTCTGTGAATTCAGCCGGCTGGGCTGGAAGGCCGCAGAGCAGCAATGAGATTGATTCAGATCACTGGGATCAGGCAGGTGTTGAGATGCTAATGGCTCACGCTGCTGAAACTCATGCAGGAGGCTCTAGCTGTCTGCCACATCAGCCATCTCTCCTGCAGGGAGCTGAGACCCTGCATTCACTATGGCACTAACCAGCTGTTGGCATCAGCACATCTGTGACACTGGACTAACACTGTGAACTTCCTGAGCCCAGCCTGGATCTGTGGTGTTGGTCACATGCACAGAAGGGGAGGGATTCTCCAAGTGCAGCTGGAGAGAGAAAATCATTATAAGGAAGTCTTGCAAATGCTGAACCCTTGTGGGAATCAGGCAGGCAGTGATATAGTGTTAAAAAAGAAGGGGGGCTGTGATGTTTCACTCTATATTCTTTATGAAAATATGCTTATGATATGAATAGGACATAACTGAGATGTACTTTATGCAAGGTGGGTCTTGTAAGATTTCATTGGAAAGGTTATAATTTACTGAATGCGATTATCCCATTTCTATGCCTGTATCATTTCTATATCTAAAGTTAGGAATATTGAGTATGCATCTGTATTTCAACTTTGCTACTTTGAGTGATGCCCACTGCTAACACTTCAGGTACAACAGTGGAAAAGCCAGACAAAGTGGATGGCCCATCAGCAAGGACAATGGACTGCGAAAAGGCTTGGCTTTCCTGCCGATGCTCCATACTGCCACTGACTTCTAGACGCTGTGATACTACAGAATCAGGTGGTCTTGTCACCGGATAATAAACACTACCTGGGACTTCTTGTATCTTTCCAATGGAAGGGAAGGGGGTCAAGTTTGGGAAACAAAGGATTCCCCCCTCATGTAAATCCTATTTAAGTGAGGGGAGGAAGGCAAATGGGACTCCTCCTCTCCATGGCCTGTCTGCCCAAGAAGAAAGACTGCTAAAGACACCTGAAGGGAAGGCAAGTGGGGAATCCAGACTGAGACAGGGGTCCAGTCTGAAAAGAAATATAACTGGAACTCTAAACCACAGAAACTTTGCAACCTGCCGAAAATAACATTTAGGGTAAGAAATTACATTTTGTAACCTGTCTCTTAAGTATATTGAGCTTAGCTGGCGTACTTTGTTTTATTTGCTCAGTAATCTTTGTTCTGTCTGCTATCTCTTATATTCACTTAAAATCCACCTTTGGTAGTTAATAAACTCATTTCTTGTTTATAGTAAAACCCAGTTTATGTAATTTCTAACTGTCGGGGGGGGCAAGAAGTGCGCACATCTCTCTTCACATTGAGGAAGACAGGGGATTTTTATGCACTTGCGCTGTGCATATTTTTCTATCCCGCACAAGACAATATTTTTTTTGGTTTATCTCCCAAAAAGGGGTGTGCATGTGAGTGCTGGGGGAGTCGTCTGGCACAGACCTGACTTCAGTCTGTGTCTGCAGCAGGGCATCGCCCGACCTGTGTGTGTGTGTGCTGCAAGAGGCCAGAGAGCCTCATTCAGCAAAGCAGGGAGAAGGAGCCTAGGCTGATTGAGCAGGGAAGGCTCAATGAAATCCCAGTACATCAAGTGGCATCCCAGAAGGGGGGGTCTAACCCGTCACAGTGGTAACTCCCAAACTGAAGTCCATATTCCCCAAAGGACACCTGGATAAACTCTGTTTAGTCCCATTTACTCCCAACTACACGACTGCAGGCAAGTACCTCAGGGTGGACTTGGAAGCCTAACTCAGGCTGCTATTGTTGAAAATCAGGCAGTGAGCGTGTTCCTCACAGCTCTCGCTGGTGCCATCACCCAGACAGCATTTACCATGGAGTTAATTAACAACTGGCTGTTTATGGCAAGTCTGTCTGCCTGATGAGCAGCTCTTAGACTCTATCACTACGAGATATGATGTAGTGAACAAAGCACCAGGCTGGTAGTCAGGAGACCTGCTTTCTACTCTAGGCTCTGTTATCCCTTCCCTGTGTGGTCTTCACATTGCCTTTATATGCCTCAGTTTCCCTGCCTCCTGAAATGGGAAATTTCAAAAGCATTTTTATTTCAACACAAAAAGAAATGTTGACGTGTCCCATAAAACTCAGACAGTTTTGAATTAAAAACTGTAGAAAGGAAAAGTTTAGATATTTTCAGTATGAATCTAATGGAACATTGAAATCTCAGGTCAGCAGGGGCCCGTTGTGTGTATTTTCCAGTGTGTCAGTGGCATGGAAGGGAAGCGTGGACTGTCTCTGTCCTCCAGACACACAGACACAAAACCCCCCAAAACCCAAAGCAATGTCACCATCATAAACCCTGTGGATTGTGAAAGGGTTGGAGGTGGGGATGAGGGTGGGAGAGAAGAAAGAGGGGGAAGGGAAGGATAATGAGGAGAAAATGGGGAGCAGGGTGCAGCCCAGCAGCCCTGCAGGGAACCCTGCTAGTAGATGGTCACCTTCCCAATGTAGAAAGACTACGCAGGACCCCTGGAATGGAAAGCCCAGCCAAGCAGCTGCAGATTGCAATGGTCAGAGAGACAATCACCAGCCCCAATCTTTTCCCTATGCCCAAAGATTGCGGCGGGGCAGGCGGGTGCAGCTCACCAGCACTATAGGGAATCCCACAAGCAGATGGTCAGTCATGTACAGTGTGTCAGCCTAGCCCCAGTATCATCACAGAGCAACAGTTCACACTGTGTGACATGGGGGTCAGCTGAGCCAATCACACGCTCTCCCACGATGTATGGGCACGTTCACCAAGCATGGAACACCAGCTGGAAGCACGGCACAAAATTCAGTCACCAATCAAAAGAAAGAGAGAGAGAGAGACCAAAAAAAGTGTGAAATTTAAAACAAATGAAATATTTGAAAATAAAAATTAGAAAATGACACCAAAATTTTGTATTTGAAATTTTGTCATAAAAAGGAAAATTTTTCCAAATTTGCTTTCTTCAAAACAGGAATTTTATTATTATTATTCGCTTGAAAAATATTTGATCTGCTCTCCCCAGACATGCTTGGCTCTTGCAAAAGTTAAAACATTTCTGAATAACAATGGAAACTTTTGAAACAGACTCTTTGGTGTACATGGGAAAGCACACACGGACACACACACAGATCCAGAGAGATTTGTCTCAGGTGTATGATTGAAAAAAAAAATGTACCAACCTTCTCTCATTGGAGAGACAGATTAATCCTTTCAAAAGCCAGACGTAACTGCAGAAACCACAGTCCATAGTAACTCATCTATAGGAGACTCCTATGCTCCGTCCAGCAGGCCTGGGTTAGGAAGAAAGTGGTTTCTCTCCCACCATTCATTTCCACTCAGACAATGTCACTTTTTCCTTTCCTGACTGTAAATTCTGCTATTAGCTCCAGCTCTTACATAAATATCATTATAAGAGATAAGAGCAGCTGAAAATCACACATGTGCACTTATACAAACCATACCATTATAAACAGAACTGTGAATTCCCTGTAATTTGGGTCTTGGGGTGGGAGGGTGCTCTCTGTCACTCAGACATTTCTTTACATTGCAAGAGTCTGCAGGACAGGGACTTTCATTACATATTTATACAGGCTTCAATATACAATGGAACCCAAATCCTGACTGGGGCTGTTGTCCCTTTTCAACGAAAGAATCTAGTCAAATTCAGGTCCCTAGGGATTCCAGCTGGAAGTAGAATTTGATGGAGTCTGGTATTTTCTTTGGTGCTATCTTAGGTGTTTTCAAGGAATGTACAAAGTCCTGCTACTCTGAACACAGAAGGGACGAAGAACAAAAGGAGGAGGTTTTTTTGTTTACAGCCCTCAAGCTTCTTTAGCCAACAGCTCCAAAAGCTCTGTGTAGCAGGAGGAGCTGCCCCTTGTGTCTGCAGAGCAGGGAGCAGCAAGGCCTGACCTAAGGAGAAGCCCAGCAGCAGGTGTTGGGAACCAGCTGATCCAGTTAAGCAGCAGCTAGTGAGTGGCTCTGGTTCCCAGCTGGAAGATGTAAGAGAGGATCCAGCTCTGGGGGTGAAGAAAGACAAACAGGTATTAGCAGCAGCAGCAGGAGAAGGCTACAACAGGACAGGTTGTCCCTGTGGCTCCCTGAGAGTGGGGGGGGAGGAAGTTAGAGGATCCTGCAGCATCAGCCCAGGTCAGGACTATCACTTCTGTGACTTTTCCACGTGCCTTGTCTTTGTGTAGAAGAGGAGGCTAAAGAAGAGTTGGGTGAGGCTGGTTGTTTTGTCCAAGTTGGAGGACAGGCCCACCTGACTCGTAGGCGTTGCCTGCATTCTCCACCACAGCCCAGGAGACCCATGGATCTGAAGCCCCATTGAAATGGATGGGTGAACACCAATAGCTAGAACAGCAGCAGCGGCAGCAGATTGTGACCCAGCAGCTTCAGCTACAACAACCGTGCCAGCAAAAGAAGCAGGGAGCAGCAGCCGTTTATGCTTTGCCTATTAACCCTGGAGAACTGGAGCCCCCAGGTGGGTGCGGGGCTGTGGTTACCTGTGTGGGAGGGAGGAGTCCTCTTCAAAATGGGGCTAGAAGATGTCCTTGAGGCTTTGCTGGAGACTCTTGAGTGTGTGGCTGGGGAATACCAGTGGCCCCGGGTGGAATGGCCACAATGATTAAACTCTACATGTCAGGAAAGGCCAAACCAGCATATCGTACACCAGGGATAGAGGCAGCAAAGGACTATAGGACACTCAAGCTACCATACTAGTCTGCCTAGTGCTTGGTGAAGATGCTATTGTCAGCCATTCTGGCATGAACCATTGGCTCTGGCCTCCCAGCGGAGGGTAATAGAGCAACAACTCTGGGATTTGTATTCTCTCTGGCTGAAATCAGAGACTTGTTCACCAATGGAAATAGTGACATTAGAACAGTTTTGCTGAGTTCTCCCAGCAGAGCCCCAGGAGTGGGTTTGTCGCCACTAAGTAGGCAGTATGCTTCGCAGAGAACTTCCTGAGTCTGACATAGAGAATGAGCCTCTGGGGAAACCGGGGCAATCGAATATCCATGGTTCAGGTCCAATGGGGAAGGTGCCTCAGGCCTCAGAAAACCCCTTGTGAAGGGCTACATTGGGCCAGTGTGTGCACCTGTGGTATCCCTCGGGACTGAAACACAGGCCAAGCCCTTACAATGGGCCAGCTGTAACAAATGAGGGCCGACCACGGAAGGAGACCTGGCTGAGAAGATGGGGGTTGGGGGGGTCCCTAGATTGTTCCATTTTGGGTCAAGATGGCCCTGGGCACTAAGATTGCCCTTATAGACAGTCTGTCTGTGGCTATTTCTGTTCCTCAGAAATGTGTGGAGAACTGCTTGGGCTGAAGGCTTATATAGTCCCTGTTACAGGGAAGGGAATGAGGTGCTGGGCTTGTCTGACCCAGATTGGGGCAGATGTTCCTCCAAGAGCAGTTAATAGCTCTACAGATCTCTAGATCTGTGCATGTAAGATGTATTCATGGGGACATTTGGCCCTATCCTAGGGGCAGGAAAGCAAAATATTGGTGGTCATGGCCCAACACCTAGCCTACCTGACAGTATTGGTGCAGGGCTGGAGACCTGTAACCAGTCGTGTGAGGGTGGCTGGGAAGGCAGGGTTGGCACTCAACCTGAGGACTCAAGGAGCGATTAAGCTAAAAGAAATTTTCCCCTTTTCCAGCCCCGAGCTGTCTAGTTCCAAACCAAAGTCCTGCTGGGAACAGTGTCAAGCCCATAGGGTCGCGGTGCAGTGTAGTTTGGAGCTCCCTACGGAGAAGCCACAGGAACAGCCTCCTCCTAGGGACAACCCACTCATCTTGGAGGAGGGGTTCAACTACATCCAAAATCAAAGGGAGGATCTAGTCTTCAGCCGGCTACATGGCCGGCTGACTAGGGCAAATGCGGTGGTGGTTGATCCTGACAATTATGTCCAGTACTCCCATTTTAAACTCAAAGTGGATCTCTCTCTGAGGGTGATGTGGGAGAAAAAAAAATGGGGCCAACCAAACACAACTCCTGATCCCTAAATTTTATCAGAACCAGGTGTTAAAACTGGCCCAAGATGTACTGTAGTCTGGTCATGTGGGAGTGGAGAAGACCCCAAAGAAGATACAGGCCCAGTTGTTTTTGCAAGGGGTTTCTGGTGACATCAAAGATCATTGTGCTTCCTTTCCAGAATGCCAAGTGGTGGCCCACAGCCAGCCCACGGGGCCCTCAGTCCTCTTCCATTGGTGAGCAGACCTTTTCACAGAATTGGGGTAGACCGCATGGGGTCACTGGACCCAACTCAAGCCACTGTTGGTTTATTCTGGTGATTGCTGATTACGGCAATTGGTACCCTGAAGCAGTAGCTCTGTGCTCAGCAACGTCATGGACAATAGCTACCCAATTAATGCAAGTATTTGCTAGAATAGGATTTCCAGAAATGCTCCTTACAGGTCAAGGCAAAGCCTTCACATCCCAGTTAACACACAAGGTCTGAGTTTTCCTGAAATTTCAGTTGCTTAAAACCTCTGCTACACACAAACAGATGGCTCGATAGAGCAGCTTAACCATCCATTCATGTTGGAGATGTTGCAAAAATGTGTAACTTGAGAATCCCAAATTGTGACAAAATGCCCCTGTATTTGTTGCTCACAATCCAGGTGGTCCCACAACCTTCCGCCAGCTTTTCGCCTTTGGAATTGCTGTACATAAGATAACCCTCGAGGGTCCTGGGTCTTTTACAGCAGTCTTGGCAGGAACAAGACACTTCTAGCCAGAACAGGGGCATAGACACGGGCGGGCTGCAGCCCACCCACTTGGCATCCAAGCCCACCCAAATCTGGGCAGGGGTGTAGTGCTGCCACAGCATCACTCGGACTCTTGAAATCCAGGACGGAGCTATGCACCCGCCCTTCAGAAAGCTCCTTTCTGGCTGCTCTACCTTGCCATTTTCTGAGCCACCCCATGCATGCACACAGCTCGGCAGGTGAAGCCCTGTGTCTGGGGGCACCAGAGCTAGGCAGAGAGGGTGATGTCGGGAGAGAAGCTGGGCTCGCACAGTCTGTCATTGCCCATCCACCCGTAAGTCGGGGGCCACCCAAATTTCCACTCCTAACTACGCCACTGAGCCAGACTGTAATCCAGTGTGTCCTCAACTTGAGGGAGAGACTGGATTTGGTAGGGGGCTTTGCTAAGGAGAAGCTGAGAGTGGCACAGCACTCCCAGGAACAAAATTCAATAGAAACACCTGCCTCTGGGTCTACCAGCTGGCATAAAAGGTTCTCCTGCTGCTACTCTCTGCTGAATGCAAACAGCTGGCAATGAAGGAAGAGCCTTTTGAGATCCTCCAACAAGTCAGGGAGTGGACTATGGGGTGGGCAAGTGACCGGTGTCACAGATCTATCATGAAGCCCTGAAGTACCCAGGAGGTGTGTCTTGCCCATGTCCTGACTCTGGAGGCAAAATTTGCCCAGGGGTCAGAGACTGAGTAGTGCACAGAGGTACCCATCAGAAAAGAATCCTGCCCCTGGCCCACCAGGAGAAGGCCAGAGAATTGGTTAACTGTTGCATGGACGTCCTTACTACTAAACCAGGGTGCACAAGCCTGATCGAACACCATGTACATCTGAAACCTTAGCACTGTGTCTTGTTCAGCATCTTGGTTGCAGACTGGTGAGCAATAAAATTATTGTTTTGTGGGATATTGAAAGCAACAGCATGGGATTAGCTTTGACTGAAGGTGGAAGCCACAAAATTACCCTGGCAGCCGTTTCCTTCCCTTCTTCCCCAGGTCTGACCCAAGATGGATTCCAAGTGGAGGGAAAAAATGTAAACATATGTATAAACATAAATATAAAGGGAAGGGTAAACCCCTTTAAAATCCCTCCTGGCCAGAGGAAAAATCCTCTCACCTATAAAGGGTTAAGAAGCTAAAGGTAACCTCGCTGACACCTGACCAAAATGACCAATGAGGAGACAAGATACTTTCAAAAGCTGGGAGGAGGGAGAAAAACAAAGGGTCTGGGTCTGTCTGTGTGATGCTTTTGCCAGGGACAGAACAGGAATGGAGTCTTAGAACTTTTAGTAAGTAATCTAGCTAGGTATGTGTTAGATTATGATTTCTTTAAATGGCTGAGAAAAGAATGGTGCTGAATAGAATGACTATTCCTGTCTGTGTGTCTTTTTTGTAACTTAAGGTTTTGCCCAGAGGGATTCTCTATGTTTTGAATCTAATTACCCTGTACGGTATTTACCATCCTGATTTTATAGAGGTGATTCCTTTTTACTTCTATTAAAAGTCTTCTTGTAAGGAAACTGAATGCTTTTTCATTGTTCTAAGATCCAAGGGTTTGGGTCTGTGGTCACCTATGCAAATTGGTGAGGATTTTTACCAAACCTTTCCCAGGAAGTGGGGTGCAAGGGTTGGGAGGATTTTGGGGGGAAAGGCGTGTCCAAACAACGTTTTCCAGTAAACCCAGATAAAGTTTGGTGGTGGCAGTGGAAGTCCAAGGGTAAAATAGTTTGTACCTTGGGGAAGTTTTAACCTAAGCTGATGAAAGTAAGCTTAGGACGTTTTCATGCAGGTCCCCACATCTGTACCCTAGAGTTCAGAGTGGGGAAGGAATCTTGACAGGGCCAAAGACCTATCTGGCTTCAAGACTAAACTTGATAAGTTTATGGAGGAGATGACATGATGGGATAGCCTAATTTTGGCAAGTGATTGATCTTCGACTACTAGCGGTAGATATGCCCAATGGCCTGTGATGGGACACTAGATAGGGTGGGATCTGAGTTACTACAGAGAATTCTTTCCTGGGTGTCTGGCTGGTGAGTTTTTCCCACATGCTCAGGGTTTAGCTGATCGCCATATTTGGAGTCAGGAAGGAATTTTCCTCCAGGGCAGATTGGCAGAGGGCCTGGGGTTTTTTCGCCTTCCTCTGCAGCATGGGGCATGGGTCACTTGATGGAGGATTCTCTGCACCTTGAAGTCTTTAAACCACAATTTGAGGACTTCAGTAGCTCAGACATAGGTCAGGGGTTTGTTACAGGAGTGGGTGGGTGAAATTTTGTGGCCTGCGTTGTGCAGGAGGTCAGACTAAATTATCATAATTGTCCATTTGGACCTTAAAGTCTATGAGTCTAACCATTCAGCATTGGGATCCCTGTGGGCAGAAGGTCCTGTGCATTTTCTGTATCAAAATGAAGACTCTGAGTCTGTTTAAATTTAGCCTTTCATATCAGAAGTCTTTGTTTGTCTCTTGGTCTCTGCTAACTCAGTTGTAACCAGTCTGTGTAAACCATCCTGAAGATTGTTACCTTTCTGGAGTTGTTTACAACCTCAGTGATTCACCTTAATCACCCCCCACTGTTTTTTTCTTCTTGGAGGAGCTGTGGTAAGCTTGCCACATGCAGCAGAACACAATCGTACATAAACCATTCTTAGATTTATTATAGTGGTTCCCAAACATACTGTGTGGGGTTGCAATATCTGTCACGGGGCGGAGTCTGAATATCAGCGAGGAGGGACATAATGAAAAGAGACCTAGAGAGACTGGAAATATTGTCAGGGGAAAAAAGTGTCTAAAAATAGAGCTGTGGTAAATAGTTATGAAGAGAGAGATCTAGTAAAAAGGACAATCTTAGGAAGGAGAAATGCGGAAAAGGAGCATTATACTGTATTATACTCATGGATGGCACTTGGAGAGGATTTCACATCTATAAAACACTGTACAAACATTCACTACCAAGTCCTTGGAAAGAAGGTAGAGAACGGGATTGCCATCAACATACAGGTAACATTCACTACTTTGCAGTAAGACAATGACTGTAATCAGATCTCATGCTTCAGGGCTTCAGCCAGTCATGTACAGGGGTCAGGAAGGAATTCTGTGAAGCTCCCATGTTTGTTTTTTGTTTTATTTGTTGCCCTTCTCTGAATCATCAGACATCAACTACAGAGGGAGCTTTGACCTTGGATGGGATGGAGCAGTGCTCTGAAGTGGTATTGAGAAAACTCTTTCTAAGATATCTGGCAGGTGTGTCTTTTCCACTTGCTCAGGGTCAAACCAGTTGCCAGATTTGGGGTCACGAGGGAATTTTCTCCTGAGTCAGATTTGCAAAAATGGACCTTGGGGGATTATCATCTCCCTCTGAAGCACAGAGCATGGAACACCTGCTGGGACACAGGGAAGAAAGGTAAGCAGCAGGATACGGACCCTGGACTTCAGGAAAACAGACTTCGACTCCCTCAGGGAATGGATGGGTAGGATCCCCTGGGGCACTAACATGAAGGGGAAAGGAGTCCAGGAGAGCTGGCTGTATTTCAAGGAATCCCTGTTGAGGCTACAGGGACAAACATTCCCGATGTGTCGAAAGAATAGTAAATATGGCAGGCGACAAGCTTGGCTTAACGGTGAAATCCTATCAGATCTTAAGCATAAAAAAGAAGCTCACAAGAAGTGGAAGGTTGGACATATGACCAGGGAAGAGTATAAAAATATTGCTCGGGGATGTAGGAATGAAATTAGGAGGGCCAAATCGCACCTGGACCTGCAGCTAGTGAGAGAAGTTAAGAGTAACAAGAAGGGTTTCTTCAGGTATGTTAGCAACAAGAAGAAAGCCAAGGAAAGTGTGGGCCCCTTAATGAATGAGTGAGGCAACCTAGTGACAGAGGATGTGGAAAAAGCTAATGTACTCAATGCTTTTTTTGCCTCTGTCTTCACAAACAAGGTCAGCTCCCAGACTGCTGCACTGGGCATCACAACATGGGGAGTAGAGAGCCAGCCCTCTGTGGAGAAAGAGGTGGTTAGGGACTATTTAGAAAAGCTGGACGTGCACAAGTCCATGGGGCCGGACGAGTTGCATCCGAGAGTGCTAAAGGAACTGGCGGCTGTGATTGCAGAGCCATTGGCCTTTATCTTTGAAAACTCGTGGCGAACAGGGGAAGTCCCGGATGACTGGAAAAAGGCTAATGTAGTGCCAATCTTTAAAAAAGGGAAGAAGGAGGATCCTGGGAACTACAGGCCAGTCAGCCTCACTTCAGTCCCCGGAAAAATCATGGAGCAGGTCCTCAAGGAATCAATCCTGAAGCACTTAGATGAGAGGAAAGTGATCAGGAACAGTCAGCATGGATTCACCAAGGGAACGTCATGCCTGACTAATCTAATCGCCTTCTATGATGAGATTACTGGTTCTGTGGATGAAGGGAAAGCAGTGGATGTATTGTATCTTGACTTTAGCAAAGCTTTTGACACGGTCTCCCACAGTATTCTTGTCAGCAAGTTAAAGAAGTATGGGCTGGATGAATGCACTATAAGGTGGGTAGAAAGTTGGCTAGATTGTCGGGCTCAACGGGTAGTGATCAATGGCTCCATGTCTAGTTGGCAGCCGGTGTCAAGTGGAGTGCCCCAGGGGTCGGTCCTGGGGCCGGTTTTATTCAATATCTTCATAAATGATCTGGAGGATGGTGTGGATTGCACTCTCAGCAAATTTGTGGATGATACTAAACTGGGAGGAGTGGTAGATACGCTGGAGGGCAGGGATAGGATACAGAGGGACCTAGACAAATTGGAGGATTGGGCCAAAAGAAATCTGATGAGGTTCTGCACTTAGGACGGAAGAACCCAATGCACAGCTACAGACTAGGGACCGAATGGCTAGGCAGCAGTTCTGCGGAAAAGGACCTAGGGGTGACAGTGGACGAGAAGCTGGATATGAGTCAGCAGTGTGCCCTTGTTGCCAAGAAGGCCAATGGCATTTTGGGATGTATAAGTAGGGGCATAGCGAGCAGATCGAAGTACGTGATCGTCCCCCTCTATTCGACATTGGTGAGGCCTCATCTGGAGTACTGTGTCCAGTTTTGGGCCCCACACTACAAGAAGGATGTGGATAAATTGGAAAGAGTCCAGCGAAGGGCATCAAAAATTATAAGGGGTCTGGAACACATGACTTATGAGGAGAGGCTGAGGGAACTGGGATTGTTTAGTCTGCGGAAGAGAAGAATGAGGGGGATTTGATAGCTGCTTTCAACTACCTGAGAGGTGGTTCCAGAGAGGATGGTTCTAGACTATTCTCAGTGGTGGAAGAGGACAGGACAAGGAGTAATGGTCTCAAGTTGCAGTGGGGGAGGTTTAGGTTGGATATTAGGAAAAACTTTTTTCACTAGGAGGGTGGTGAAACACTGGAATACATTGCCTAGGGAGGTGGTGGAATCTCCTTCCTTAGAAGTTTTTAAGGTCAGGCTTGACAAAGCCCTGGCTGGGATGATTTAATTGGGATGGGTCCTGCTTTTGAGCAGGGGGTTGGACTAGATGACCTCCTGAGGTCCCTTCCAACCCTGATATTCTATCATTCTATGATTATGTTGGTATCTCTCATCTCATCAGTTCCCTGCCATTGCAGGGGCACTAGGCATTGGTGATATCTTATTCCCTCCTGTTTTCTGCCTGTGGCACACAATAGCTTATTCTCCTGAGGATTGAAATGCTTTAGTTTAACTGAGTCTTCTGGCTCATAGAGGTATCTGGGTGAAATGCAGTGGCCTGTGTTATACAGTAGGTCAGACTAGATGTCCTAGTGATCCCTTCTGGCCTTAAACTCTATGAAAAAAAGTTATCACCATTTTGTAAATGGGTGTAATCACCAGCAAGAAATATTTAAGCTGCTCCAAAGGGGAATAACTAGGATTAATGGTACGAGATCTGTAACCCTTCAGGTGGACTCAGCAACAACCAGGGCCGGGTTCAATATCTAGGGGTTCCTTTCCAACAATACAACACAGAACTGGCTCAAGCCCCCACCCAGTAACCTGGGAAAATTATACACCACCCCTGAGCGCCTCTGAGAGGCAATACTTCCCCATTCACAAGCACAGCATCTGAGAGTGGGAAAGAAACTTTTAATGAAAGGTGGGAAGTCACTCGACATTAATTAGTGAAAATGCCGCAAGCAGGATTCCCTAATAAACCTACACTGTGAGCAGGACACCAACCAAAGAGTGCATGGGCAGTGTCTTCTGCCTCATATTCTTGAGTTCTACAACCAAAAGTTCCCTTACCATGCCCCTCTCTGCTCCCTCACCATACCCCACTCACAGTGGTTGTCAGTGAGGACCCAGGATTCAGATGTGCGTTTGTGTAAGTTCACCTCCCATCTCGGGGGGCGGGGGGGGGACATAGGGGAAGAAGGCATCTAGCTTGTTCCACCATCTGAGCACTTGCTTTGTCTGGCCACCCCACCAGCTGCTCCCTGCTTTGCCAGCCACTTGCCACACAATCATACTCTGCTGCTACCTGCTTCTTGACTGTGACATCTGCAGGCCAGTTTCTTGAGGTTTCACCCCAGCTCTTAGTGATCTTCAGTTCTCAGCGATTGTCAACTCCTAGTGTGGGAACTTCATTACCAAAGCAGGATGGGCAGAAACTCTGTCACACAAAAAGTGATTTCAGCTCTAGTGAGTACTTAAAACAGAAGACTCCTAATGCAGTTCTACTTAGCTCTGTTTTTAAACAGTGGGGAGGAGCAGGTTAAAGCTTGCCTGAGATAAACCCCCGCCCTGCCTGGTAGGGACACCTGTTTCCCCTACCCCCACTTACTTTTATAGGGGTCTGGCATTTGAGCCTCTGGCATAGTGAGTTTCTTTCAGTTGAGGGTGACTCCTCAATCAGGACAGGCTAAGCACAGTTCTGCTCCCCTTTACACATACAATAATGATAACAACCTTTCACTACCCCTGCATTCAGTACTAAAGTGATTTGTTACCGAACAACAGCCAAAGTTGATCACTTTGGGCAACACCACTCTGTCTGCTGGATACTTATGCAGAGTAGGTGAGCATATGGAAATACAGTCTGTTCCTAAAGTCTTTCCCCCACTCCAGCTAGGTGTCAGGGGAGAGCTCATTCACACCCTGCTTATAGATTAAAGAGGGAACATTTAAGATGAATGTGAGGAAGCTTCCTGACAGTGAAGGAGCCCTTGAAGCCACAATCAAAGGGATTTTGTGGAATGGAACATTGTCCCCATCACCTGGGTCATTTAAATCCAGCCTGGACAGAGCAGTGGGAGCATGCTGTAGGGTTCAGGCTTGCACTGGGCCCAGGGGGAGGGGCTGGATGAGCTAACAGTGTTTCCATCTCTGGTTTCAGTGACCCTGTACAAACCCTGCCCTTTGTTTTCAGGTTCCAGAGGACCCCTGAATCCCTTCTCTGAGATTGTGTATGAGGAGATTGATTATAACCTGATGAGAGAGAAGCAGGAGATGTTCAGTCGCTCAGGTCTGTGGTCTCACTCTTAACAGGGAGCAGCTATCTAATGCCCTGACCATCTGAGGCCCTAACCCAGAGTTAAATCACTGCAGTTTCAGCCCTGTGAGCTTGTCATTGGAGCTGGTCAAAAGTCTTCATTACAAAATGTTTTGGTGAAAAATGCAGATTCAGAGATACCGAAATATTTCACAAATTCCTGTCAATTTCTCCCAATTGTTCTAAATACACACAGAACAATTCATTTCATTTCAATGTTTTCTAAAGAAAACATTTTGTTTTTTCAGTTTGACATGATTTTCCATTAGAAATTTCCTTTAATTTTATTTATAAAAATTATATACATGTCATAAATATAAAGGGAAGGGTAAACACCTTTAAAATCCCTCCTGGCCAGAGGAAAAAAACCCTTTCACCTGTAAAGGGTTAAGAAGCCAGGCTAACCTCGCTGGCACCTGACCAAAATGACCAATGAGGAGACAAGATTAAAAAGCTGGAGAGGGGAGGGGAGGAGAAACAAAAGCTCTCTCTGTCTGTGTGAGGCTTTTGCCGGGAACAGAAAGGAATGGAGTCTTAGAACTTAGTAAGTAATCTAGCTAGATATGTGTTAGATTCTGTTTGTGTAAATGGCTGAGAAAATAAGCTATGCTGAATGGAATGGATATTCCTGTTTTTGTGTCTTTTTGTAACTTTAGGGTTTGTCTAGAGGGATTCTCTGTTTTGAATCTAATTATCCTGTAAGGTATTTACCATCCTGATTTTACAGAGGTGATTCTTTTACTTTTTCTTCTATTAAAATTCTTCTTTTAAGAACCTGATTGGTTTTTCATTGTTCCTAAGATCCAAGGGTTTGGGTCTGTGTTCACCTATGCAAATTGGTGAGGATTTTTATCAAGCCTTCCCCAGGAAAGGGGGGAAAGATGTTTCCAAGCGGGCTCTTTCCTGCTTATATGTCTGTTAAACACTCTGTGGTGGCAGCAATAAAGTCCAAGGGAAAAAGAAAAATAGTTTGTACCTTGGGGAAGTTTTAACTGAAGCTGGTAAAAATAAGCTTAGGAGGTTTTCATACAGGTCCCCACATCTGTACCCTAGAGTTCAGAGTAGGAAAGGAACCTTAACAATATATATACACAAAAATGTCCAAAAGAACACCAAATGGTTTTATTCAACATGAAACTATGTTTTTTACATTTGCATTTTCAATTTTTTTTCTAAAAATATCATTTTTGTCTCAATACTAAAACATTTATTTTTCTTTTTTTACAATGGCCAGAGAACGAAACCCTCTGAACTTTGCCAAGCTCTAGCTGTGGGAGATGGGTCAGTGGGGACACCAGCAGTTACTCATGTAGATGGAAGGAAATTGGCTTCTTTCCCACAATACTCTGCGAGACCCAATTCTAGGGACAGTTAATGTCCCATCTGCCCATCCCGTAGCCTTGTGGAATGTAACCAGTTTTGAGTCAGGAAAGCAACTGTCTGGGGCTTGGCCAAACTATCATTTGAAAACTGCTTTGTAACACTGGAGCAGGGGATGGTCTGTGGCCTCCTCCCACTGCAGTCACTGGTCTACTGGGTCAGCTCCCTCCTGCCTACAGAGCAGAGAGATCAGCCCAGGAGAGCCACATGACTTTGAGGCATGGCCAAGTTATCCTTTGTGCCATTTTGTCCTAATGTCTGATGGGAACATCCTGCCCCAGGGCTCTGCTGTTGTGGGGCTCTGGGAACATGCTCAGGGCTTCTCCCAGCACCACTGCCAAGATGGTTACAGTGAATCACAGACTCTGCTCTGGGCCTGTCTTGGCCTAAACTAGAAAAACCATGGAGAGCTGATCGACTAATTCATGGGGGAGTTGGGCATTTACCCTTAAGCAGGAGGAGTCCCCTTTGTGGCTGAGGAGGCCAGGACCATTGTGGAACTTCCCTGGACCAGCAGCCAGAGACGGGCCCTTCACTCACCTCAGTATATTTCAGGTCAGATTGTATCATCCCCTCAGGCACATTTACCCCAGTAACATGGAGATTTCTCTTGGGGAGTCTGTGTCAGCCTCTCACCGCTCAGAGTTGCTGTGAGTCACCATCTCCTGTGGAAGAAGGAATAGACTGAGACCGGAAATACCACTCCAGGCCCCGGATGTGTTCCCAGTCCCACAGTTCTGCTGTTCTCACTGTGATGAATTTCTGGTTCTCGTCTCTCCAGTCTCCTATTCAGATGACTCAGTGATGAAGCTGCGGTATTTCACTGGGGACAGCGAGAGGGAAAACGATCCTGGATCAGAAAAAGGTAATTGGGGAGGGGCAGAGTGAGGCTGAGAGACCCAAATCTGGGCAGAGAAATGAATTTCTATCACACTTTCTGCAATCGCAGCCATTTCCCCAAACATGATCCCCATTTTACAAAGTCGGGTCTAATTCTATTGAATAGGATTTCTGTTAGAATCTCAGGATGGGAACATGTGACCATCTCCTGAGCACAGATCCCTCTGAGCTCCCCAGGTGAGGAGCTGGAGAAGACGGGTCAATCTCTTTGGGTGGAAGGTGTCAATGCCCAGCAGAGCTCGTCTCTCACCCCTGAGAGAGAGAGGGAAGATTGTCTTGTGTTTTATAATTAGAGATGGGCTCAGCCCAACTCCCTGATCTGAACCCACCAGAACTTCGGGGGAGGGGGGATTTGCAGATTCTGACCCCAGCTCTGAATTTCAGTTTTGGGGCTGGCACCTGTCGCTATAACAGGCTGAAGCAAAACCCTGGATCTGAACTTTGTGGCCTGGCCCCATCTCTAATTATAAACAGAGCAGCCTTTCTACCCCAGATGCTCTCAAGGGAATCCATTAATTTGGGCCCTTTGGGAGTTTAGCCTATGGCTGGGGGAGGAGACACTGAGGAGATAAGCCAGTTCGGCTGAGAAGCTGGAGTGCTGCCAAGCTGAGCCCTGGGCTTCCTGAGAGGCTAGTGGAGAGCAGGAGCTCACAAAGGATCAGGCTAGTGCTCTCCCAGCGTAAGCTTTAATTCCTGCAGAGGGAAGATTTCCCCACCCCAGTGTAACAGGAGATCAGCTGGATTCAGAGACTGTCTCTGGCCTGGTAGCACCCGTGTTCCAACCTGTTATCTCAGCACAACCCAGATCCTGCTCCCACCGAAATACATAAAAGAGCTGCTGTTGGATTCTGCAAGGACAGGAATGACCCCTAGTTATTTCTGAGACTCCTGTTTCACTGTAGTTCTCTGACTAGTGCCCTTCTCACCCTGGGCCCCTCTGACTTCCCCTCTCACGTGCCATGACAAACAGCTCTAGTTATCAGGGCCACCTGCGCTGAAGAGACGCTGCTGGTGCCCTGGGCTGAGTGTGGTGTTTGCTGTTCCAGAGGGAGCTTCCCCAGGGGGGTCTCAGCTGGATTACAATAGCGTGGAGGATCCTGCCTTGAACGACGTCCCCCAGACTGCAGATGGCCAAGGTGAGCAGTGAATCCGCCTTCTGGAAGCAAAGTCACCCTGTCGAAAAATTAAATATGTTTCCCAGTAGGGCCAATAGTGGTTTGTTAAGAAAACCACAAAGTTCACCCACCAGCACTGTTCCCTCTAAGCTGTGCACGCACACACAGATCCTGAACCCCACACACCTGGTGAAACACCGCGCACATAAAAATTTGCACAGAAGCACAAAAATTTTCACAGAAGAAATTTTTTTGCGCACACAGCCTGTCAAAAATTAGAGGGAACATTGCCCACCAGTATTGTCTATTGGCATAATGCTGGGGGCGCTTATCAGGTGCATTACAAGAGCTGTGTGGAGGCCCAGGGGTAGGGAAGTGTGTGGTGTCCTAGGTCATGACAGAGGCCCATTGCAGGGACTGAAGGAGCATTTCGCTCAGGAGCTGCCCACGCGGTACTTGGCTCAGGTCACTGTCCTGTGACCCTCACTGCCATGAGCACTAGGGTTACTCACTATTTGTGAAGAGGGCACATCAAAGCAGAGACCTGTACGGTGCAGCAATGTTCCCTGTCAGCCTTTCCTGACATGTGGCTATAGCAGTTTATATACATCTGTGTCAGACTTGCTGTGCCGGGGGGGACGACATAGAGATTTTACACCCAAGGTCCATGTCCCGCCCTTATTAGCTGGCTCAGCTCCCAGTGGTGCCAATACGTTGGGGACTGATGGCAGTTTATGGGGTAAACTTTATCAGGAGAACGCACTGAAAGACATTTTAAAGTAATGTCAAGTTTAGGAAGTCAGGGACAAGCTCTGGGCAATTCCAAGTAATTTCTATTTGTAATTATTGTAACAGAACGCCTTGTGGAATAATCCCTCTGGACTAGATCCCAGTCAACCTTTCTAGACCTCTTCCCCCACCCTTGTCATCTGGGAGCTCTAGGATCCTCTCAACCAGCTATTGAAATGTATCAAATCAACGTGAAATCCCCCAGTCTGAGGGTTCCAGAGGAGGGCTCCTCTTACTGCTCTGAGGGTGAAAGTTAAGTGCTGAGAGATCCCCAGGGACCAGTGTAGCTGGTGCATCTGCAGCTTATAGTTTATTTCTGTCTTCACTGTGAATATTCTCTTAATTACTTCACATCAGATGCCTCTGCCCTGCCTGGAGATCTCCCAGGGGATGGTTACAATGATGCCAGAGAAGTGTCTGACTCTGAAGGTGACCCTGGTTTGGGGCAGAATGATAAGCAAGGCATAGGGGCGAGTGACAGGGAGAGGGATTCACAGAAAGGTGAGTGGAGAACTGTTTGCACTTCACACTGTCTCTGCAGAGTGGGAGGGCTGGAAATGTGGGGTATGCAGCAAGGGAACAGCCCTGGCCAACCCAACACCTGTGAGACAAACTCTCCTTTTCTCATCTCTCCATTCCCTCAACGCAGAGGCTTCAGTGCCTGCCATGGGGAGAGGAACAGCAGGGTCCCTGCCAGGTGGTACTTTGTGCTCAAACCAGCAAGATACCTAGGATCCTTCTGCCTCTAGGTTCAAATGCTTGTGTGGCTGCCACACGGTGGATGTGCTGGATTCCCACCAGTTCACTGCATGTGTATCTTTTGGGCAGAATCCTATGAACCAAAGTCCTGTTACTGCCGCACAATTGTTAAAGAGCCCGTCACATGTCCTGTAAAAGTTGGGCTTTGCGCATTGTCCTTGGCCAAAATCTCCCCTCTCTTCCCTATTGGGCCATGAGCAAAGACCCCATCAGCCACCCCAGGGGAGGTGCAGTGGTGATGAAATGTGCATTGCTTAGTACTTGATGCTTATGTTCATTGTTAGGGCAGAGTGAAAGTTATGATGTTCTTTACTAAGTTCTCCTTGCTGGTAACTGCTTGGATTTTGTACATGAGGTGAGAGGTAGCTACAGCTGGCCCTTGGCAGTGTTAGCTGGTCTGGAAACCAAAGGTTTTAATTTCCAGACTATGCATAGAGATGATGGATTAGAATTTGTCATAGACCCAGCCAGAAGACTGAAGGAGGAACAATTCCTAACCTGTACTGGAAAGAAGAGGTTCTCAAACTGGAGAACACAGAATATATTCTGGGGGTGGCATGAGATGCCAAAGCGGAAAGCGGTGGGTGGTACAAATATTGTGCTTATGTTCATTGCTAGGACAGAGTGAATTTTATGATGTCCTTAACTAAGAGCTCCTTCCTGGTAAGTGTTTGGGTTTTGTACACGAAGTGACAGGTAGCTGCAATTGTCACTTGGAACTTGGAAGTGGAGTGGAAATCCAGGGTTTTATTTCCAGAACATGGATAGAGATAATGGATTGAAAGTTGTCATGGACCCAATCAGAAAAATGAAGAGGGAACATTTTCTAAATTCTAACCCATACTGGAGAGTGCCCTCTACTCTTGCTGGGCAGCCATGCATAGCCACAGAATGGATCCACTGACTGTATGTGTCTCGCTTGGTATTTTCAGGTTGGAGTGAAGGTGTTTCTGAGGTGGAGAAGGAAACTCTGTTCCTGCCTCCTGGAGACACAGGTTATGATGATGTGGGACATGGAGACTTTGGGGGATCGGTATCAGAAATGATTTGATTGGGCCAAATAACCTTGTGATGATGTAAAAGCTTCTCCTCTTTCTCTCAGAAATGCTCCCTCTTGCATGATGCCCGAAGACAGTCCCTGCCTGGTAGATAGACAAAGCAGGTGTTTTTATAGGGTTTGTGTGAATTTATAGGAAATACAAGTGTGAGTAGAAAAAGGTTCACAAACATCCTCTGTATAATTTCCTATTCATCGGCCAGGATGGAAGTTTCCTGCCTTTTATCCCTGTAGTTTCTTTAGCTTGAATCTGTGCCTTTTTCTTATTAAATCCCTTCTGAAAGTCTGCCCAGCAGTGGAAGTTTTTCTTGCCAGATGAATTGTGCAGTTCCCAGGGCTCATCATGGGGAGAGGATGAGATACAACAAACCAAGAGTCAAGGGTGGGCCACCTCTGGGTATGGCCGGCTGTTTGATAGCAGGGTGGGTTTACACTGAATGTTCTATCAGGCATGTGGTAAAAGTGAGACACCAGCAAGAGAACGTTCTGAGATGAGCAACATGGTTGTTCCTAAACCTAATTCAGATCTGAAACTTTCATTGAATCCAAAGAGATACAGTAACTCCTCGCTTAACGATGAAATTATGTTCCTGAAAAATGCAACTTTAAGTGAAACGATATTAAGCGAATCCAATTTCCCCATAAGAATTAATGTAAAGAGAGGGGGTTAGGTGCCAGGGAAATGTTTTTTCACCAGAAAAAAAAAACCTATATATATACACAGTATAAATTTTAACAAACAATTTAATACTGTACACAGCAGTGATGATTGTGAAGCTTGGTTGAGGGGGTGAAGTCAGAGAGTGGAAGAGGGTGGGATATGTCCCAGGGGATGCCTTACTGCTCAATGATGAACTAGCACTCGGCTGAGCCCGAAAGGGTTAACACGTTGTTGTTAATGTAGCCTCACACTCTACAAGGCAGCACAAATGGAAGAAGGGGAGACAGCATGGCAGAGAGAGACAGAGACACACACCCTGTGTGTGTGTATGAGAGAGAGAGATGAGCATTGCCCCTTTAAGTACGCTGAGCGCACTCTAAGCACATTGCCCTTTTAAGTAGATCAGCAAGTTGAGACAGCAGCTGCTGCCAGCAAGCTCCCTCCGTCCTGAGCCCTGTTGTGCCCCCCCTAGCTCTATCGAGATAGGGTAGGTGGGAGCAGGAGCAAGGGGGACACCCTGACGTTATTCCCCTTTTCCCTCCCACACACAGCAAGCAGGAGGCTGCTGGGAGCAGCTCCAAGGCAGAGGACAGGTGCAGCACATGGCAATGGCACAAACAGCTGAACTGCCCGGCAATTGATAGCCTGCTGGTCTACCCTGGTTCTAAGTCCCCACCAGCTCCAACGGGCTGCTCTTTCTGCAAGTAGTGGACAAAGCAGGCGGCTGCCAAAGAAGGTTATAAGGGAGCATTGCACAACTTTAAACGAGCATGTTCTCTAATTGATCATCAATGTAACAACGAAACAATGTTAACTGCGATGACTTTAAGTGAGGAGTTACTGTAAATGGAAAAAATTCTCCCTGGGTAATTCACACCTGAAATTAAGCAAATGGTGAAAATAATTCCCCATTAGCTATAAATACAGAGGATGAAAATATCTGCTAGGAGGATCAATTAATTTTATAGACAATAATGACAAAGAGAGGGTTAACAAGAGTCTGGGTTTTCACTGAACCAATAAGGCTAGAAACCCCAGTAAAACTGATTTCCATGACAATCCACAAATATAGTTTAAAATCAATGCTGAGCTGAGAACTGACCAGTGGAAAAGCCAGAAGTGTTCTCTGGATGAACCTCCAGTGAAATCAATACCAGAACATATGCAGAATACATTGTTATTTCACCGAAATAGTGTCTTTCTTTCCTTTACCACAAATCCTGCATTCAGTTTTGGTCACTTCATCTCTAGCGGGTTCGAATGAAAATAGAAAGGATCGACAGATGATTGGAAACAGCAGGTCCGGTGGGGTCATATGCAGTGATGAGCTGCCAAAATCTTAACAACTGGTTCCCTCCTCACCCCACGAGGGGGTCGTTGCCCACTCCTGCCCCATCCAACCCCCCGCGTTCCTTGACACTCCCCCCAGGACCCCTGCTCCCTCCACCCCCTCTCCTGTTCCCTGACTGCCCCCAGAACTGGGCAGGAGGGTCTTGTGGGCCACCATAGTGGGTGCCCACCCCACCCCTAAAGAGCCAGAGGGACCTGCTGGGGGGCAAGGTGAGGAGTCCCAGCGGTGCTTACCTGGGGCAGCTCCCAGGAAGCATCCAGCAGGTCCATCTGGCTCCTAGGGGCAGGGTAGCGTAGCCAGCGGGGGAACAGGGGGAGCGGCTGCTCCCCTCACTGATCACATCAAAAGTGGCTCCTTAGGTGCTGACTCTGTGGGTGCTCTGGGGCTGGAGCACCCATGGGGAAAATTTGGTGGGTTCAGAGCACCCACCGGCAGCTCCCCGCCCCGCACCCAGCCCCAGCTCACTTCACCTCACCTCTGCTCCACCCCCGAACGCATCGCCCTGCTCTGCTTCTCCGCCCCGCCCATGGCTTCCCACAAATCAGCTGTTCGGTGGGAAGCCAGGGAGGGCTGAGAAGCAAGCGGCGGCTTCCCACTCAGGCTGAGGGTGGCAGTGGTGAGCTGGGACGGGGAGTGGTTCCCCTATGCACCCTCCCGCCCGGGTTACCTGCTGCGGTGTGGGTGGCCCTCCTCGTGCCCCTCTGCCCCAGTTCACCTCCACTCCGCCTCCCCCTCCCTGGGCCTGAGTGCGAAGCCGCCGCCTGCTTCTCAGCCCGCTCCGGCTTCCCACGTGAACAGCTGATTTGTGGGAAGCCTGGGGGGGCGGACAAACAGAGTGGGGAAGAGCATTCAGGGGAGGAGGAGGAGGGGGAGCGGAGGTGAGCTGGGGCTGGGGGTGGGGTGGGGAGCTGCCAGTGGGTGCTCTGCACCCACCAAATTTTCCCCTTGGGTGCTCCAGCCCTGGAGCACTCATGGAGTCGGTGCCTAAGGTGCCACATTTGGCCGGTTGTTAAATTTAGAAGCCCTTTTAGAACCAGTTGTCCCTTGTGGAACAACCAGTTCTAAAAGGGCTTCTAAATTTAACAACCGGTTCTAGTGAACCAGTGCGAACCGGCTCCAGCTCAGCAGTGGTCATATGAAGAGACTAGAAATACAACAATTTTCTTCTGAAAGGAGAAAAACAAAATAAGACATTATTGAGACATGTAATAGGGCATACTGACCCTTGGAGACTGAGGAGGGAAATCTCAGGGGCTTTGCTCATCTGTTTGTGGGGTTGTGTTCTCAAGACAGATTTGTGGGACAAAGGAAATGACCACAGAGAGAGGAGTGGCCCCCGTATGGATGTTTGTGCTTTGGCAGGGAACCCAGGCTGCTGATGCTGCCTAGGGCCTGGGACTGGAGCCTTAAAGAGGGAGCGGGTGAAGGCTCTTCTCTTCTTTCAGGCTGAAGGAATTCTGGGTTTGGTCAGTCCGTCCAGGGTGGGGTCACATCACTCACAGGCAAAGAGAGGAAAACTCCCCCCAGAATGGCACATGCAGATCTTAGATAAAAGGAACAACAGCAGGTGAAGGTGACTGAGTAGGGGATTCCCTTGTGCATGTTATGAAGCTATTACTATCTGGATCACTTGGTAGGCTGGGTCCATTCAAACATACTGAGCTTTAATAAAATGCAAGGTCATACATTTGTAACTCTGAAGAAGATTTAGGTGTGATAATGAAGAAACAACTCAGCATGAAATCCCAGTGTGATGCTGTGGCCAAAATGGCCAACGCAATCCTTGGATGCATATGCAGGAGAATAGTGACTAGAAATAGGGTGCTGATTTTATCTCTGTATACAACATTGTTATGACCAATACCAGAATATTGCACCCAGTTCTGGGGTCCACATTTTAAGAAGGACAGTGAAAAATTGGAGAGGGTGTGGAGAAGAGCTACAAAAAAGATGGCTGAGAAAATGCCTTACAATGAGAGACAAGAGCTCAATCTCTCCCGTGTATCAAAAAGAAGATCAAGAGGTGACTTGATTACGGTGCATAAAATACCCTCACAAAGAGAAAGTACTGGGTACTAAAGGGCTTTGTAATCGAGCAGCAAAAGGCACAACAAGAACCAATGGCTGGAAGTTAATGCCAGAGAAACTGAAATTTAAAATGAGGCACAAATTTTAATAGGGTAATTAAGCATTGGAACAATCTACAAAGGGAAATGAGACAGATTGTCTACCCCACACAGGGGAGGGGGCGGGTTTGAGCAAGTGCTCTGAGGTGGTATAGAAAATTATTTCTCTTAGCTGCTTCACTGGTGGGTCTTGCTCACATGCTCAGGATCTAACCGATCACCATTTTAAGGGTAGGCAAGGAATTTCCCCCAGATCATATTGTCAGGGACCCTGGAGGCTTTTTACCATCCTCTGCAGCATGGGGTGCACATCATTGCTAGGATCATCTTGATATATCTCAAAATTACTTCCCTGCCAATGCAGGGGACTCGGGTATTGGTGCATCTCAGTCCTGCCTAATCTCTGCCTGTGGCACACAATAGTTTAGTCTCCTGAGGGCTGTAATACTTTGTCTCATCCAGGTTGTTGGTCCCAGTGCAGTGGTGACTTTGGTGGCCTCTCATGTTTATGGGGGTTAGACTGGATTATTTAGTTGTCCTGACTGACCTTAAAATCTGCACATTTATATTATGGCTACAATGTTGCTGTGTCTGACTTGTGGCCACTCTGACTCACAGGTGCCCCCTCTTTCCAATCAAGTCACCTCCTAGTACTCAGGGAATGGCATCTGCCACAAAAGGCAATAGGGTGCTGTGGGAATAACTTTGGGGGCAGTCACTAGTCACGGAAAACAAAAGTTCTCACAACACCCCTGACAGATACACGAGGGTCTCTGTCCATGCAGGAGATAGTCCAGCACTCCCAGTGGAAAGGAATGATGAGGGGGATAGAAACACTCATGATGGGGAGTTGCATGTTTCAGCCATGTTGGTGTGTGGGTACCAGCTGAAACACATACACTGTACCCACAACCAGAGCAAGTTCACACTCTAAAAACACCAAACCCAAGAGGGACATCTTAATCTCAGCACAAGTTCTGCTTTAACCCATTGTTGCGGTGCCCTGCCCAGGGTATGGGGTGGGCCAGGTGTAGCAGACCTCTCCAGAACCTCCGTGGGACTAGCAGTTGATGAAGTTCCTCCTTTGTCTGCGGATCCTTGACCAGCCTATAGAGAACGTTGCTACGGACCTCAAATCACAGCCCTTGGGGGCATCGCTGGGGTTGGTCCTCCACTTGAGTGGGGCCCACTGCCTGTTCCCATGCCCAGCTGAGGTTCGGCTCTCCCCTTTGCTCCTCTAGGCTGTCCCCATCAATGTCCAACCACCCTTGTCCATCCTCTGTCGGGTCCTTCGCTGGGGGGGAGGGGAGGGGGGAGGGAGTGTGGCATGTATTTGATGTCTTGGAACTCCCTGATGGCCCTTCTTCTGCGCCTGGTGTTCGGCGGCCATTTCCTGCATCAGCTATTGCTGCTGCTGTGGCATCTGGAGCTGTTGCTGGGTGGCAATCTGTGGGAACAGCTGGGCCTGCTGTTGCTGCTGGTGCCTGGCCTGCTGCTGCTGGCTCTCCAGCAGCCACTTCAATGCTTCTCAGTGTCCATGACTCTCATATTGGGGGTCAGCTCACCAGTCTGGTTTGGATCCTTCTAGCTAGTCCCGCTCATTGCCCATATTCTCCCCCAGTTGCTGCGGGGCTGGTCCAGCCTGTCCTCCTTTGGGATGGGAAGGGGGCATTATAGCCCCGCGGCTGCATCCAGCTGACTGCTCTTAGTCTCAGGGCGGAACAGCCTAAGTGCCAGAGTCAATATGGCTGCTCTCCTTAGCATGACTACGCGGCCTCGTGGCCAGAGTCAATGTGATTGCCCTCTCTTGCAGGGCTACATGGCCCAGTGTCCAGAGTCAATACAGCTGCATTTCCCCACAGGGCTGAATGGTCTAGTGGCCAGAGTCAATACAGCTGCCCTTCCTTGCAGGGCTGTGTGGCCTAGTGTCCAGAGTCACTACAGCTGCCCTCCTCGTTAGGGCTGAGTGGCCCAATGGCCAGAGTCAGTAGGGCTACCCTTGAGCAGCAGGGCAGCTTGGTCTAGTGACCAAAGTCCTTAGCGGTGCCCTCTCTTGTGGGGCTGCATGGCCTAATGACCAGATTCAATATGACTGCCCTCCTTGTCAGGGCTGTGTGGCCAATGGCCAGAGGCGATAGGGCTACCCTTGAGCAGCCGGGCAGTGTGGGCTGATGGCTGGAGTGGCGGGCCACCGCCAGGGTAAAGGCACCTGTGTCCTCCCTATTCCACCAAGTCCCAACCCAGGGCCCTGACAAGCCACCTGCTCAGCAGGGATCCTGCCAAAGCACAGTAAGCTAAGCCTTGGTTCTATAGTCAGCTCCCCATTAAGTTCCCCTGGGTTACTTCCTACCCATTCCTCCACGGCTAGTTGTCTCGGGTGTCCCACAGCCTCTCCTCCCTCTGCGGCATTGCGTGCCTGGGGATCATTGGTTGTCATAGTCTGGCTGGCCTCCATGTCCTGGCATGTCGGCAGTCCCTCTGCAGGAACCAGCAGCGCACCTCCGTTCCAGTTGGCAGTATTGACTGAGCTGAGTTGCTCCCTTTTATATCCTGGTTCCAGCTGGAGACTACCCAGCAGAGATGAGGGAGCATGGCCTCCTCGACCCAAAGAGTGGGATTAACCCCTGCTGAACCAGTTCAGGGCTGGTACACCCCATCACACCCATTAGAAAATTACCACTGTCCTGTAATTATTGGGGCTTCTCAGTGCCGGAATACACCAAACCCCTGAGGTGCCAGTAGCATGCCATGTGCCGTGACTCAGAGGCAAGCGCTGTAGGTGTTTCAGCAGCTAGGCCTTGTGGGTGCTATCCCTGGAGGGTCACAATAACCACTCAGACACCTGGCTAAGGAAAAGGGCATTTTACTAGGGCTGGCAGGAAAGGGGAAGGTTGCAGATGCCCTAGGTCCAGAGGCTTAATCAGTTACAGTTCACAGTGAGCAATAGTGGTAAATGTTTGGGTCTCTGGGGCTGTCCAGTCGAGAGTCCGGGCACTTCAGGCTTAGTGCCTGGGGTGCCCTGTCCAGTCCACTCTCTAGCCAAGCAAATAGGAGCTTGCAAGTTTCCAGGCCTGGTTCATTGAATGTCTCTCATTGGGGCCCTCTCTGCACTGGCTCCTTGTCCAGCTGCTGCTGCTCCCCCATAAGTCCCCCACAGAACTGCACCAGGCTGTAAGCTGTGCAGTCAGAGATCGTTCCACATGTGGGTCACAATACAGTTCCTGGGGACTGCCCTCTGCATCTAGCTTTGTGCAGCTCCTTGCTTTCCATGTGGTCACTGCTTCCCACAATGGCCCATCCACTTCCTGGTTCAGGACCCTTCCCATTACCTGGCCAGAGGGAAGGGAAGTGCTGTGGAGAAAGGTCTGGTATAGGATGTAGTTCCCTTCTTAGCAGATCCATCACACTCCCAAACAGAAACTGAAAGATTCTGCAAATTGAGAAGGTTCATCTCTGCCATATCAGATTATGAGCCCTAAGAATTTTGAGGTCACATCAATTGCCCCCTTTTGCTTAAAGAAACTAAGTCTGCATCCGCCTTTTCATCTTTTTTCTGTACCTTCTTTTAACTACAAACTTTACATAATATAGTGCTGGGGAAACATTGATTTCCTGTATTCTTTTACCCATTCAACCCAAAATGATCCATGACATTTTACCAAGAAATGGAAATCTGAGAAAGTCAAAGTGTTTGTGAAAATTTTTCATTTTTTTCAAAATCCATCTCTTGGCTCAATGATCCTGATCCATGAACGTTCAGGCCAGACTGAAGACTAGGCAATTGAAGGGGAAATCCAATTGATAGGTAATGTTTCCCTCTCTCTCTTCCAGCAGCAGGTTCAGCAAAGCTAGCATAACATAAGCTGGCAGGGACCACGTCCAGGACAGGTAGGGTACATCTTCAAAACCTTTGAGATAGTATGCCCTGAGGTTCAGTAGGATTGATACTCTGTAGACTTGAGTATAAGAAAAGAAAGGGGGATAAACATTAGCCAAAAAGACAGCACAATCCACTCCTTTTCATTTCTGGGTTTTCAAAAATAAAAAAAAAATCCTCAATGTTTTAGTTCTGGATTTATATTTCCATTGAAAACTGTCATGGACTCACAGGACTCATGCACCTCGGCTCCGTAGGGTCCCTGGGAGTGATCCTCCTTCAGCATGACAGCCTTCCGTGAAGCTTGCACTCTCTCTCTGGGGTTAGGCCCTCTAGCCCCACCACTCCCTGGGACCATATCTCTGAGCTTTCTGCATGCCTGTCCCTCGCCATTGGCCCCCTCAGGGAGTCCACTCTCTCTGGAACCCCAGGGCCTCCACTCCCAGAGGGAAGAATGCAACCCTGATCTCTAGATCAGAGTGACTCTCAGCCAACATAAAACAGAAGGGTTTATTTTAGGGCCTCCCCTGGGATAGTACTTGTGGTGTGCTATTGACCGCCGGGATCCGATTTGGCTATGGATAGAGACCTCTTTAATGTTTTTAATGAAGTAAATACTAATGGGAATTGTGTGATCATGGGAGACTTTAGCTTCCCATATATAGACTGGAGGACAAGTGCTGGTAATAATAATAGGGCTCAGATTTTCCTGGATGCGATAGCTGATGGATTCCTTCACCAAGTAGTTGCTGAACCAACAAGAGGGGATACCATTTTAGATTCCGTTTTGGTGAGTAGTGAGGACCTCATAGAAGAAATGGTTGTAGGGGACAACCTTGGTTCGAGTGATCATGCGCTAATTCAGTTCAAACTAAATGGAAGGATAAACAAAAATAGATCTGTGACGAGAGTTTTTGATTTCAAAAGGGCTAACTTTAAAAAATTAAGGAAATTAGTTAGGGAAGTGGATTGGACTAAAGAACTTGTGGATCTAAAGGGAAAGGAGGCCTGGAATTACTTCAAGTCAAGGTTGCAGAAACTATCAGAAACCTGCATCCCAAGAAAGGGGGAAAAATCCATAGGCAGGAGTTGTAGACCAAGCATCTCAAAGACGTGATTAAGAAAAAGCAGAAAGCCTACAAGGAGTGGAAGATGGGAGGGATCAGCAAGGAAAGCTACTTTATTGAGGTCAGAACATGTAGGGATAAAGTGAGAAAGGTGAAAAGCCATGTAGAGTTGGACCTTGCAAAGAGAATCAAAACCAATAGTAAAAGGTTCTATAGCCATATAAATAAGAAGAAAACAAAGAAAGAAGAAGTGGGACCGCTAAACACTGAGGATGGAGTGGAGGTTAAGGATAATAGAAGCCAAACTCGAACAGCTTAATGGGACTAAATCGGGGGGCCCGGATAATCTTCATCCAAGAATATTAAATGAACTGGCACATGAAATTGCAAGCCCATTAGCAAGAATTTTTAATGAATCTGTAAACTCAGGGGTTGTACCGTATGACTGGAGAATTGCTAACGTAGTCCCTATTTTTAAGAAAGGAAAAAAAAAGTGATGTGAGTAACTACAGGCCTGTTAGTTTGACATCTGTAGTATATAAGGTCTTGGAAAAAATATTTGACGGCGAAAGTAGTTAAGGACATTGAGGTCAATGATAATTGGGACAAAATGCAACATGGTTTTACAAAAGGTAGATAATGTCAAACCAACCTGATCTCCTTCTTTGAGAAGAAAAGGAGTATTTGTGGCACTAGAGACTAATAAATTTATTTGAGCGTAAGCTTGTGGGCTACAACTCACTTCATTGGATGCATTCAGTGGAAAATACAGGGGGGAGATTTTGCATACACAGAACATGAAACAATGGGTGTTACCATACACACTGTAAGGAGGGTGATCAGGTAAGCTGAGCAGCAGGAGAGCGGGGGTGGGAACCTTTTGTAGTAATAATCAAGGTGGGCCATTTCCAGCAGTTGACAAGAACGTGTGAGGAATAGTGCGGTAGGGGGGGCGGGGAGGAGAAATAAACATGGGGAAATAGTTTTACTTTGTGTAATGACACATCCACTCCCAGTCTTATAAAGAGTTATAAAGACTGGGAGTGGATGTGTCATTACACAAAGTGAAACTATTTCCCCATGTTTATTTCCCCTCCCCACCTCACTGTTCCTCACACGTTCTTGTCAACCACTGGAAATGGCCCACCTTGATTATCACTACAAAAGTTTTCCCCCCTCCTCCGCTCACGAAAGCTTGTGCTCAAATAAATTTGTTAGTCTCTAAGGTGCCACAAATACTCCTTTTCTTTTTGCAGATACAGATTGACATGGCTGCTACTCTGAAACCTTCTTTGAGAAGGTAATAGATTTGTTAGACAAAGGAAACACAGTGGATCTAATTTACCTCGATTTCAGTAAGGCATTTGATACTGTTCCACATGGGGAATTATTAGCTAAATTGGAAAAGATGGGGATCAATATGAAAATTGCAAGGTGGATAAGGAACTAGTTAAAGGGGAGACTACAGCAGATCACACTGAAAGGTGAACTGTCAGGCTGGAAGAAGGTTACTAGTGGAGTTCCTCAGGGATCGGTTTTGGGACCAATCTTATTTAATCTTTTTATTACTGACCTTGGCACAAAAAGCGGGAATGTGCTAATCAAGTTTGCAGATGACACAAAGCTGGGAGGTATTGCCAATACAGAGAAGGACCGGGATCTCATACAGGAAGATCTGGATGATCTTGTAAACTGGAGTAATAGTTAATAGGATGAAATTTAATAGTGAAAAGTGCAAGGTCATGCATTTAGGGATTAATAAGAAGAATTTTTGTTGTAAACTGGGGACGAATCACTTGGAAGTAACAGAGGAGGAGAAGGACCTCAGAGTATTGGTTGATCACAGGATGACTATGAGCCGCCAATGTGATATGGCCGTGAAAAAAGCTAATGCGGTCTTGGGATGCGTCAGGCGAGGCATTTCCAGTAGAGATAAGGAGGTGTTTGTACATTATACAAGGCATTGGTGAGACCTCATCTGGAATATTGTGTGCAGTTCTGGTCTCCCATGTTTCAGAAAGATGCATTCAAACTGCAACAGGTACAGAGAAGGGCTACTAGGATGATCCGAGGAATGGAAAGCCTGTCTTCTGAAAGGAGACTCAAAGAGCTTGGCTTGTTTAGCTTAACCAAAAGATGGCTGAGAGGAGATATGATCGCTCTCTATAAATATATCAGAGGGATAAACACCACGGAGGGAGAAGAATTATTCAAGCTCAGTACCAACGTGGACACAAGAACAAATGGATATAAACTGGCCATCAGGAAGTTTAGACTTGAAATTAGACAAAGGTTTCTAACTAACAGAGGAGTGAAGTTCTGGAACAGCCTTTCAAGGGAAGCAGTGGGGGCAAAAGACATATCTGGCTTCAAGACTAAGCTTGATAAGTTTATGGAAGGGATGATATGATGGGATAGTCTAATTCTGGCAATTAATTGATCTTTGACTATTCACGGTAAATATGCCCAATGGCCTGTGATGCGATGTTAGATGGGGTGGGATCTGAGTTACTACAGAGAATTCTTTCCTAGGTGTCTGGCTGGTGAGTCTTGCCCACATGCTCAGGGTTTAGCTGATCACCATATTTGCGGTCAGGAAGGAATTTTCCTCCAGGGCAGATTGGCAGAGGCCCTGGGGGTTTTCACCTTCCTCTGCAGCATGGGGCATGGGTCACTTGACGGAGGATTCTCTGCACCTTGAAGTCTTTAAACCACAAGTTGAGGACTTCAATAGCTCAGACATAGGTCAGGGGTTTGTTACAGGAGTGGGTGGGTGAGATTCTGTGGCCTGCACTGTGCAGGAGGTCAGACTAGACGATCATAATGGTCCCTTCTGACCTTAAAGTCTATGATTCTATGTATATATCTGACCAGGGAATCTCTGTGAAATACTATACACCATAGGGTTCCTAGCTCACACCAGCTCCTTGTTTCAGGCATTGGGACCTGGCGAATGGGGTCACAAAGCCACTCAGTTTTGGCCCTGCTGCCCCATCCATCATCTGTCCTTGTGGATGGGTGTCCAGTCCAAACCTGAGAGGCACTGCAACACTGTGAGTCGGGTTGCAACACCACTTACTCAAATGTGGCCCAGCCCCACATCTGGCATTGTGGAGGAGCGGCCAGGCCACTCCTGAGAGGCCCTGCATCCCCATGTGCCAGGTCACAATGCCTGGAGCAGGGAACTGGGCCCAGCCCTGCAGGACTGGAACCTCCACTGCAGGGTGAGTGCAGGGCGGGCGGGCTGGCTCTCCAACCCCAGAACCCCCTGCACCAGGCCAGGATTTGGGTTGTGGTGCCAGGTGAAGGCTGCATATAGGTAATGGTGAATCACAAGAAAAGCAAAATTCTGTTAGTGGGTTGCCTAAGCAACAAGTTGGGGAACCGCGGCTCTAATCCACCTAGCTCGGGTACCGGAGCTGTGACACTGGGCTGCACAAGCTTCAGCGCAGGCTAGTCCCACCGGTAATTACCCAGGGTTCTGAGTGGGCTGGTACAGACCGATGAAGCGTATGGTGTCTGATACCTGAGCTAGCTACATTAAAGCTAGTGCTGGTATGTCCGCTCAAGCTGTGATGACACCTCATGCCTACAGTGTGGACGTACCCTCCACAGTGAAAAGAAAGCAAAAGGCAGCTGAATTACTCAGAAAAGTCACGACCCACTGCAAAGAAAACTGGACATAAGAGCAACATTGGGCATCTCTATGAAACTGCACTGGGTGGTTTCAGGTGATCTTAGCAAAAACCCCAGGCTGTTGTTGAAGGGGTCCAGAGTAGCCATCCCCACATGGGTGAAAAAGGACATTCTCATAAACTGCACGAGGGCCACCAAGCCGGCCCAAAATGCACAGAAACTGCTCAACAGTTCAGTGGCCTTGACTGAGGAACAAGTACCAGAGAGAGGTGAGAACTCTGAGACCTGCATTCACATGAGAACCAATCAACCAGAACCATCGTTACCTTCCCTCCCCCAGACACACCATGGAGGAAAGACCTTCTCCAGCTGGCTAATGGAACCTCTCTTCCAGTGACTGGCTGCTTGTCAAGATTTACTGAAATAGCCAAGGTACTGACCACTACATCACCAACTCTGGGGTTGGGATGAAATCCATGTTCCCTGCAATGGACTCCCACTGCAAGTCTGCTCAGATAATGATCCTCAGTTTCTACTGGACACTGTTAAATTTACAAAACCCTGCAGTTTCACCACGTTACATCAGTTCCCAGTTTTCACAAAACCATGGGGAGGCACAACTCTCACTCAAAACGGTAAAACAGATTCTTACAACATCCACAGGTCTGTATCTGGCCATGCTCGGATACTGGCCGGCACCTCTGGGAAATGGATTCAGCCCCAGTCAGTAGCTGTGTTGAGTTCCATCATCCCAACCATCCCTTCACTCTTAGACCTTAGTAGGATGGAATTTCCAATGCTACTGAGAAAGGAAGAACAATCTAAAAGCTTTTGGAAGAGGAACTTTGCCAGATGTTACAGAGTCAAACCCCTAAGGGAGCTGAATGCAGGAGATTGGGTGTGGCTGAAAGGCTCTGCAGAAGAAGGAATAGTACAGGCACAGCTGAACACCCCTCGATCTTACCCTGTTCTAGTTCTGGGGCAGCAGTTGCCACCAGTTTGTTTCAGCAGTTAGTTCTCTGGAGCACTCAGATCCCTACCTGCAAGCTGAACCTCTGAGGAATGATCCCCCTGATCATACAGTTGGTGTTGGTCCTGCTTTGAGCAGGGGGTTGGACTGATGACCTCCTGAGGTATCTTTCAACCCTAATATTCTATGATTCTATGATATACGCCAGCCACCATCTCCTCCACACCTGACAGGCAGGGGAATCTGGCTGGGTCTAACAGCCTCTCTCCTTCCTGAAAGGCTAGGTCAGATCTTGGGAACCTGAGGAACTCAAAGATTTAGTAGCCAAGTGTTTTCCCCAGGCAGAACAATCCCCTGGCACGAAACTGATGGGTCAGGCAGTCTATGCAGCCTTCAGTGGGCTGTTTTGAGTAGTCTGTGCTGATGTTTAGAGAATGGTTGGAGGAATGTTTTACTATCATTTCTGCCTCACAAAGGAGGATTTTGTCTAGGGACACTTTTTAGACAGGCCACTAGGGGGACGTATAGAAGAAGTACAAAGGTGCAGGCAAGGAGGAAATTAAGGTTGTTCTGTTATTCACCCTCCCCTTAGTGTTCTCTGTGAATTCAGCCGGCTGGGCTGGAAGGCTGCACAGCAGCAATGAGATTGATTCAGGTCACTGGGATCAGGCAGGTGTTAAGATGCTAATGGCTCACGCTGCCGAAACTCATGCACAGGGGCGGCAGGTTTGTAGAAATTTTGGTGCTGCCCAGAACACCCAGAACACACCCCCCCCCAAGCACACACACACACGAACTCCCCACACACACCTGCCTAAGGCTCTGGAAGGGAGTTTGGGTGGGGGAGGGGGTCTGGGGTTCAGGTGATTGGGCTGCACGAAGGGGTGGGGGTGCAGGCTCCGGGAGGGGTTTGGGTGCATAAGGGGTGAGAGGTCAGGCTCTGGGAGGGGGGTTGGGTGCAGGGGGTGTGAGGGGTCGGGCTCTGGAAGGGAGTTTGGTGGGGGACGGGGTCTGGAGTGCAGGCTCTGGGCTGGGGCAGGGGATTGGGGTGCAGGAGGGGTGCAGGGTGCAGGCTCTGGAAGGGAATTTGGGTGCAGAAGGGGTGAGAGGTCAGGCTCTGGGAGGGAGTTTGGGTGAGGGAGGGGGTCTAGAGTGCAGGCTCTGGGAGGGAGTTTGGGGACAAAAGTAGGTGCAGGGGAGGGGTGGGAGTGCAAGAGGGAGTTACGGGGGGAGGGGATGCGGGGTGCAGGCTCTGGAAGTGGATGGGGGGTTCGATGCTTATCCGGGGCACCCCCTCCGGCAGCGGCTCCTAGGCAGGGCGGGGAGGCCGGGGCAGGTGTCTCCAGGCACCACCCCTGCAGCTTCCCATTGGCTGCAGGGGCGTTTGGGGTGGGGGCAGCGCGCAGCAGCACAATCCCCTCACAGGGGCTGCAAGGACCTGCCGGAAGCCACGTGGAACAAGTGCGCAGGAAGCCGCTCAGCCCCACTGCGCTGTTGGGTGGCGGTGGGAGCCCCCGGGCTGTTTTAAATTGCCTGGGGGCGGCAGGTGGGGCCAGGGGAAGCGCAGGGGGAGTGGTAGGGGGAAGGTGGGAAACTTTGCTGGAGCTGGGCCCCTGGGACAGGAATATTCCTGGTGCCTGGGCGCCACAGGCCCATAGAACTCGCCGCCCATGCTCATGCAGGAGGCTTTAGCTATCTGCCACATCAGCCATCTCTCCTGCAGGAAGCTGAGACCCTGCATTCACTTTGGCACTAACCAGCTGTTGGCATCAGCACATCTGTGACACTGGACTAACACTGTGAACTTCCTGAGCCCAGCCTGGATCTGTGCTGTTGGTCACAGGCACAGAAGGTGAGGGGTTCACCAAGTGCAGCTGGGGAAAGGAAATCATTATAAATGTAACCCTTCTGCCAGGTGGAGCTGGCAGCAACCAGGGCCAGGTTCAATGCAACACAGAACAGGCTCAAGACCCCACCCAGTAACCTAGGAAACTTACACACCACCCCTGGGAGCCTCTGAGAGGCAATACTTCCCCACTCACAAGCAGAGTCTGAGTGTAGAAAAGAAACTTTTAATGAAAGGAGGGAAATTACCAGACATTAATTAGGGAAAATGCCAGAAGCAGGATTCATAAACATAAAACTATTAGCAGGAGACTCACCCCAGCGTGCGTGGGGCAGTGCCTTCCACCTCATGTTCTTGAATTCTACAACCAAAAGTTCCTTAGGATCATAGAATCATAGAATCATAGAATATCAGGGTTGGAAGGGACCTCAGGAGGTCATCTAGTCCAACCCCCTGATCAAAAGCAGGACCCATCCCCAATTAAATCATCCCAGCCAGGGCTTTGTCAAGCTTGACCTTAAAAACTTCTAAGGAAGGAGATTCCACCACCTCCCTAGGCAACGCATTCCAGTGTTTCACCACCCTCCTAGTGAAAAAGTTTTTCCTAATATCCAACCTAAACCTCCCCCACTGCAACTTGAGACCATTACTCCTTGTCCTGTCCTCTTCCACCTTTTCTGTGCCCCTCTCTGCTCTCTCACCATACCCCACTCACAGTGGTTGTCCTTGGTCAGTGAGGACCCAGGGCTCAGAGACGCATCTGTGTGAGTTCACCTCCCACCCAGGGAAGAAGGCACCTTGCTTCCGCTTGCTCGGCTGGCCACCACACCAACCACCTGGCCGCCCTGCGAGCCACAGTTCCTTGCTGCAGCAGAGAAGATGGAGCAATGGCCTTCGTGTGTATTTACTAATGTGTCAGTGACAGGGAAGGGAAGGGAGAGCTGTCCTTGGCCGACAGACACAAAAACACCCAAGCCCCCAAATCAATGTCACCAACATAACCCCTACGGAGTGTCAAAGGGTGGAAGGAGGATAAGGCGAAGAGGATGGGAAGTGGAGTTATGATAAATGAAGGGGGGGTAGCTCTCTTCTTTGAACAGCCAGTTAGCTATAAAATCCCTATTAGTAGCTGTACTCTACTTGCTTTCCTGTAAAGGGTTAAAAAAGTCCATAGGAAAAAGAAAGGGAGTGGGCACCTGACCAAAAGAGACAATGGGAAGGCTAGAACTTTTTAAAATTGAGAAAAAACTTTCCCTTTGTCTTTCTCCAGAGAGAGGGGACAGAGCAGAGTCAGGGCTATGACTATGCTGTAAAAAGCTTTTTGCCAGGTATGCAAATCATCAGATAATACCTAGAACTACCCAGATATGTAAGCAAATTAGAAAATGTCTAAAAAGATGCTATTAGATTTATTTCTTTTATTTCCTTATGGCATGTGGACTCCTCTGTGCTAACCCTAAATGCTTTTGTTTTGCTTGTTTTGCTCCTTTAAGCTGGACCTCAAGGTTATTCTTGATGTTTAATTTTTGTAAGTGGATTTCTTTAAATCTAGCAAAAGCCGAAGTTCCAGATGTATTTTCTTTCTTTTTGTTTTTAATAAAATTTACCTTTTTTACTAACAGGATTTGGATTTTTGTGTCTTAAGAGGTTTGTGCACATGTTTTTTTAGTTAGCTGGTGGCAACAGCTGATTTCTTTGTTTTCCTTTTTTAACTCTTCTCTGGATGGGGAGTGAAAGGGCTTGAAGGTACCCCACAGGAAGGAATTCCCAAGTGCGCCATCCTGGGTTCCAAGGGGTTTTGCATTTGGATCTACCCAGGCAAGATCAGAGAAAAGCTGTAACCTTGGGAGTTTAATACAAGCCTGGAGTGGCCAGTATTAATTTTTAAAGTCCTTGCAGGCCCCCACCTTCTGCACTCAAAGTGCCAAGGTGGGGAATCAGCCTTAACAGGAGTGCAGCCCAGCCACCCTGCAGGGAACCATAATAGCAGGTGCCCAGCTCCACAATGTACAAGGCCTGCGCAGGACCCTTATGTAATGGAAAGGCCAGCCAGGCAGCTGCAAATTGCAATGGTCAGGGAGACAATCACCAGCCCCAAATCATTTCCCTATGCCCAAAAATGTCAGGGGGAGGCAGCTGCAGCTCAGCTGCTCTATTGGGAACCTCAGAAGCAGATGGTCAGTCTTGTACTGTTTGTTGGCATAGTGCCAATGCTCATCACAGCCAGAGCAACAGTTCACCCTGTGTGACATGCAGGTCAGCTAAGGCAATCACACGTTCTCCCAGTGTGTGTGGGCACACTCACCAAGCATGGAAAACCTCCTGGAAACATGGGATAAAATTTGGTCAGCAAATTAGAAACAGAGAGGGAAAAAAATATGAAATTAAAAATAATCAAACATTTGAAAAGAGGAATTTTTAAAAAACACCAATATTTTTATGTTTGAAATGTTGTCACAAAAAGGAAATTTCTTCCAAATTTGCTTTCTTCACAACAGCTATTTTGTTGTATCTTTTTCATTAGAAAAGTATTTCACCAGCTCTCCCCTGACATGCTCAGCTCTTGCAAAAGTTAATACTTTTCTGACTCTCCATAGAAATGTATGAAATGGACTCTTTGGTGCATACAGGAAAGCACACGCAGATGCACAGATCCAGAGAGATTTGTCCCAAGGTGCGTGTTTAAAAAAAAAGTGTCCCAACATTCTCTCATTTGAGGTACAGAGATGAATCCTAGAGCTGTCAAGCAATTAAAAAATGAATCGTGGTTAAACATGCGATTAATTGTGCTGTTAAACAATAATAGAATACCATTTATTTATTTTAAATATTTTTAGATGTTTTCTACATTTTCAAATGTATTGATTTCAACTACAACACAGAATAGAAAATGTACAGTGCTCACTTTATATTTATTTTTATTGCAAATATTTGCACTAGAAAACAAAAGAAATATTATTTTTCAATTCACCTAATACAAGTTGTCACAGACTCACATGTCATGCCCACTGTTGGCCCCATACGGTCCCTGGGGGGAACCCACTTCAGTGTGACAGCCCTTCTTAGGGGTCCACTCTCTCTCCGGGATTAAGCCCCTCTGCCTCCTGGAACCACACCTCTCTGAGCCTTAGCACACCTGTCTCTCGCCATGGGCCCCCTCAGGGAGTCCACTCGCTCTGGACCCCCGGGGCCTCCACTCCCAGAGGGAATAATGTAATCCCGTTCTCTAGACCGGAGTGACTCTCAGCCAGAGTAAAGCAGGAAGGTTTATTGCATGTCTGAACACAGCATAGGAAACTCTCAGGGCCCTGAGGCCTGGTCTCCCTCAGCACAGTAGATCTAAGTCTCTCCTGCATCCTGGTGGCCCCTGCTTGCTCTCTCTCTCCAGTTCAGAGACCCTGCACTTTCCAGCTGGGCATCCGATATCACTGTCCCCAACAGCTCCTCCCCTGTCCTTTGTATTCCATCCCAGGTAAACAGGTTGCTGGGGCCCTCTCTCTTCCGTCCTTTGTTCCCCTCTGGCTGGAACTGGTTGGTCAGGTCATCGGAGTCCTCTCTCCTCAGCCCTCTGTCCTCTCACTGGCCAGACCCATCTGACGGCCAAGCTGGGGTGGGCCTCTTAGTCACCAGGTCACCAGTTGTTAGGGTTCCCCATCTCCAGGCCATTGTCCAGGGGTCCCGGGTGTGACATTGCACCCCATAATGCTTTATGGAAATATGCTTATGAATGTAAATATGACATAACTGGAATATGTTTTATGCTACATATGCCATGTAACATATCTCTGTAAAGGTTATGATCTACTGAATATATTCATTCTATTTGTATGCATGTATCAGTTTTGTATTCGAAGTTATGAATATTGGCTGTGTACTTGTTTGCGTTTAAGTAGCCTTAATAAAATATTTGGTCAGCTTCTTGAGAAAAGAATGTGCAAATTAAGTGCCCAGTCAAGAAACACTTAGCTAACAATGGCTCTTGGAAGACTCCAATCCACATAAGATGTCCTCCTGGAGACATTCAAGATAGCATGTGAGCAATGACAGCTGTCTGTAAAAACTGAGTCATATATGGACATGTGACTTGCCCATGTGTCTCCAAAACTCCATCTTGCAGCTGGATTTTGCATAGGAGAGGGGAGGGGGTCTCCACCCACAAGAGAAAGTCTATTTAAGCCCCTGGGAGACCCCTGCATTTTGTCTTCAGCTGGCTCAAGAGATAGCTTCTCCACCCCCAAAGGATACCTGAAAGAAACTGGAACAAAGGACAGTAACTACGGGGGTGTGAGTGATTGCTGGACCCAGACTAGAAGGAGGCTAGTCTGTAAAAGAAGTTTACAGACACTCCCCAATTTACACAAGCATTCCATTCTGGAACACCTTGTGTAAGTCGAAATTTGCGTAAATTGGAAACATATCTCCAGCCATTAGGCAAAAAAAACCCCTCCTATTTCTAGCTTATGGAAGTTTTTCTGTAAACTCGGATTTGCATGAGTCAGGTTTGCGTAACCCGCCGAGCGTCTGTGCTGGAACATCTCTGAGGGTGAGATTTCATCTGTAATCACTTTCTTACTGTATTAGGTGTAGACTTATGTGTTTTATTTTATTTTGCTTGGTAATTCAATTTGTTCTGTCTGTTATTACTTGGAACCACTTAAATCCTACTTTTTGTAGTTAATAAAATCACTTTTTACTTATTAATTAACCCAGAGTCTGTATTAATACCTGCGGGGGGGAGACAGCTGTGCATATCTCTCTATCAGTGTTACAGAGGCCGAACAATTTATGAGTAAAATTGATTTATTTGGGGTTTGGACCCCATTGGGAGCTGGGCATCTGAGTGTTCGAGACAGGAACACTTCTTAAGCTGCTTTCAGTTAAGCCTGCAGCTGTTGGGGGATGTAGTTCAGACCTGTGTCTGGGTTTGTAACAGGCTAGCATGTCTGGCTCAAACTGGTAAGGTTCTGGAGTCCCAAGCTGGCAGGGAAAACGGATAAGAAGTAATCTCAGCACATCAGTTGGCAGTTCCCAAGGGGTTTTTCCAACCCATCACACCGGCCATTAGGCAAGGTCACACCTGGTCCTCTGCAACAACAAACCCTCTCCCACCACCTTGTTAAACATGCAGCACACAGGGAAACTGAGGTGCGCACATGCTATTCATGTAAAACAATACAAAAATCCCCAACATTGTCACACAAGTACTGTAGTTCAATCTCTTTATCATGAAAGTCGAACTTAAAAATATAGAATTATGTACAAAAATACCCCTGCATTCAAAAATAAAACAATGTAAAACTTTAGAGTCTATAAGTCCAATCAGTCCTACTTCTTGTTCAGCCAATTGCTCAGACAAACAAGTTTGTTTACATTTGCAGAAGATAATGGTGCCTGCTTCTTGTTTACAATGTAACCTGAAAGTGAGAACAGGCATTTGCATGGCATTGTTGTAGCCGGCATTGCAAGATATTTACATGCCACATGCGCTAAAGATTTGTATGTCCCTTGATGCTTCAACCACGATTCCAGAGGACATGCGTCCCAGTTGATGACTGGTTCTGTTTGATAACGATCCAAATTAATGCAGACCGACGCATGTTCATTTTCATCATTTGAGTCAGATGCCACCAGCAGAAGGTTGATTTCCTTTTTTGGTGGTTTGGGTTCTGTAGTGTCCGCATCAGTGTTGCTCTTTTAAGACTTCTGAAAGCATGCTCCACACCTCATTCCTCTGAGATTTTGGAAGGCACTTCAGAATCTTAAATCTTGGGTCGAGTGCTGTAGCTATCTTTAGAAATTTCTCATTGGTATCTTCTTTTCATTTTGTCAATTTTGCAGTGAAAGTGTTCTTAAAACGAACAACATGTGCTCGGTCACCATCCAAGACGGCTACGACATGAAATATATGGCAGAATGTAGGTAAAACAGAACAGGAGATGTACAATTCTCCCTCCAAGGAGTTCAGTCACAAATTTAATTAAGGCATTATTTTTTTAATGAACGTCATCAGCATGGAAGCATGTCCTCTGGAACGATGGCCGAAGCATGAAGAGGCATATGAATCTTTAGTGCATCCGGCACATAAATATCTTATGACACCAGCTACAACAGTGCCATGCGGATGCCTGTTCTCACTTTCAGGTAACATTGTAATTAAGAAGTGGGCAGCAAATGTAAACAAACGTGTTTGTCTTCACGATTGGCTGAACAAGAAGTAGGACTGAATCGACTTGTAGGCTCTAAAGTTTTACATTGTTTTGTTTTTGAGTGCAGTTATGTAACAAAAAAAAATACATTTGTAAGTTGAAGTTTCACGACAAAGAGATTGCACTATAGTATTTGTATGAGGTGAATTTAAAAATACTATTTATTTTGTTTATCATTTTTATAGTGCAAATATTTGTAATAAAAATAATATAAAGTGAGCACTGTACACTTTGTATTCTGTGTTGTAATTGAAATTGATATATTTGAAAATGTAGAAAAACATCAAAATATTTAATAAATGTCAGTTGATATTCTGTTGTTTAAAAGTGTGATTAATCATGATTAATTTTTTTTGAGTTAATTGTGTGAGTTAACTGCGATTAAGCCACAGCCCTACTTTTTATCACAAAGTGAGTCTCATGTACCATTTCCAGCATGTTTAAGGATTTTTCCCATAAATCATACACATTGTACATTTTTACAGATTTTGACTTCAACATTGCATTCATACCAAGACTTATTAGTATCAATATTAATATTGAACCTATCACAGGTGTGCTTTCACAAGAATGTTTGTCAGTTTGCTCAGTGCCCTTCTGGGATATTTGCACACAATTAATCAGCTTCCTTTTTACTTTAGTGTTTCCTTTAGCATAATTTTTTAGGTTGTTTACATCCTTGGGTCTTGGTATTTTAGGGCAAAGTGGGGTAAGACTGTAAGGGCATTCTGCCTTTCAAGGGTTAACTTGCCTTCCTTCTTTCCCCTTTCTAGAGAGTTGAAATTACAGCTTTTAGATTCAACAGAATCTATAGGCTGGCCAGCTGCATTCTCACTGTCAACAGCTACAGGCAAATTTGTTCCTCCCTTGTCAGCTGGGTAACTTGCATGGACACCAGGCCTTAAAGAGACACAACCAATCCCTAGCATTATGTCTGAACTACAGTCCTTCTGATTTACAATGACAATTTTTTGCATCCATAAGGCATCTGATGCATTAGAGTTCACCAAGAGACCACAAGACATATCCAAAGTGTCTATGTGTCTATTCACAAGGCTGCTCTGCTGTGTAAAGGCAGGAATCCAGCCTTTCTGCTGAACCTAAGACACTAACTGTTTTTATATATATATATATATATATATATATATATATATATATATATAAGCTATCTAGGCTTTTCTCTGTTCCCCTCTCACCCTCACTCAGATTCCTTCCTTCCCTCTTTGACAGCCAAAATTCCCCTGCTGTTTTAAATATATATACACACTGCTCCTTTGCTCCCTGTATTTGTAAACAGACCTTCCCTTTTAGAGCCCCCCCGAGCTTCTTCGTGCTCCCCCCACCCCCCCGTGAGGAGCTGCCTTGACCCCAAGTTCCTTTGTTTGGCAAAACTGGGCATTTGCTCCCTTTGCTCTTGCCTGCTGATGATGGACAAATGCCCAATTTTGCCAAAAAAGTCAGGATGTCCAGGTGAGGTCTTAAAAAGGGGACTGTCCTGGCCAAAACAGGATGTATGGTCATCCTAGTCTGTACTAAGAGCCACCCGGGTAGCTGTGGGGAGCCCCAGACCCTCCACCTGAACTGGGTGAGGAGCCGGGGTGCGTGAGAGCAGCCCCCGGCCCGTGTCCCTGCTCCCAAGGGTGCACCACCCAGGGCAGGTGGAGGGTCTGGGGCTCCACACAGCAGCCCAGGCTCCCTGAGCATCTCTAACAATGGCCTGACTTCCAGCTAGGCCAGGAGGCAGGGCCATGAGGGGAAGGAGAGGAGCAGGGGGTGGGGCCCAGTGGTGGGGGTGGGGACCGGGGGCCATTGTTCTTTGTGCCCAGGGCCCCAATAAAACTTAATCCACCTCTGCTCAGCTGAGACACCCCGGTGGCCAGGTCCCTCTCCTCCTCCATCCCCCTCCCCTGAGACACTGTGCCGCATCCCTTCCCTCCTCCACTCCTGCTGCTTCTGCTCAGGCACAGCCTCTGTCTCCATCCTGAGCCTGACCCCCGCTGATCCATTTCACCTTCATCTTGTCCCTCTTTATTAAGTACAGTTCAATATGATGTCTGGTTACAGGGGCTGAGGCTTTGTGAAAAACACGTGGCTGGCGACAGGCACCTGAGGGGAGGAGAGGAGGGACTCAGCCAGCGGCCAGCAGCAGGTGCCTCGGGAGAGGGAAGAGCAGGGAGGAAGAGGAGGTGTGCGAGCAGGGCCATGGTGGAAAAGCAGGAGGTGACCCTAGCCTGGCCTGGCCTGGCCTATGGTTGGAGGAATGTTTTACTATCATTCCCTCCTCACAGAGGAGGATTTTGTCTAGGGGCACTTTTTAGACAGGCCACTAGGGTGCCTTACAGAAGAAGTACACAGCTGCAGGCAAGAAGGAAATTAAGGTTATTCTGTTATTCACCCTCCCCTCAATGTCCTCTGTGAATTCAGCCCGCTGGGCTGGAAGGCTGCACAGCAGCAATGAGATTGATTCAGGTCACTGGGATCAGGCAGGTGTTAAGATGCTAATGGCTCACACTGCTGAAACTCATGCAGGAGGCTCTAGCTGTCTGCCACATCAGCCATCTCTCCTGCAGGGAGCTGAGACCCTGTATTCACTATGGCACTAACCAGCTGATGGCATCAGCACATCTGTGACACTGGACTAACACTGTGAACTTCCTGAGCCCAGCCTGGATCTGTGCTGTTGGTCACATGCACAGGAGGGGAGGGGATCACCAAGGGCAGCTGGAGAGAGAAAGTCATAAAAAAGGCTCGCAAATGCTGAGTACTCACGGGAATTAGTTGGGCAGTGATGTAGTGGTAAAAAAAGAAGGGCGTAACTTCCAAACTAAACTCCATATCCCCCAAATGAGACTTTGGTAAACTCTATTTACCCTCGTTTACTCCCAACTACACAACTGTAGTTGCCGAAGGATGGACTTCAGAAGACTAACTCAGGCTGCTATTGTTGAAAATCTGGGACTGAGCGTGTTCCTCACAGCTCTCGCTGGTGCCATCATTTACCATTTGGGTTAATTAACAACCGGTTGTTTATGGCAAGACTGGCAAGTGTATCTGCCTGGTGAGCAGCTCTTAGACTCTATCACCATGAGATGTGGGGCAGTGGACAAAGCACCAGGCTGCTAGACAGGAAACCGACTTTCTAATCCAGGCTCTGGCACCCAGTTCCTGTGTGGACTTAGCTTCACCTTTCTGTGCCTCAGTTTCCCTGCCTCCTGAAATGGGAAATTTCAAAAGCTTTTTTATTCTAACATAGAACAAAATGTTGAAATTTCCCATAAAATGTAAAATTCAGACAGTTTTGAACTGAAAACCAGAGAGAAAAGGTTTGGATATTTTCAGTTTGAAGCTAATGTAACATTGAAATCTCAGGTCAGCAGAGGAGATGGAGTTGTGGCCTTTTGTGTGTATTTTCCAATGTGTCAGTGATGGGGAAGGAAAGGGTGGGCTGTCCCTGGCTGCTAGACACACAGACACAAAAACTCCCAAGCCCCCAAAACAATGTCACCAAGATAACCCCTACAGAGTGTGAAAGGTGGGGTGAGGGTGGGAGAGAAGAAAGAGGAGGAGGGGGAGGATAAGGAGGAGAGGATGGGAAGGGGTGTGCAGCCCAGACACCCTGCAGGGAACCCTGCCAGCAGGTGACCAGTTCCACAGTGTACACGGCCTGCACAGGACTCCTATGTAATGGAAATCCCAGCCAAGCAGCTGCAAATTGCAATGGTCAGTGAGACAATCACCAGCCCCAAATCATTTTCCTCCGCCCAAAGATGTCAGGGGAGGCAGCTGCAGCTCCATAGGGAACCCCAGAAGCAGACAGTCAGTCTTGTACTGTGTTTCGGCCTAGCATCAACGCTCATCATAGACAGAGCAACTGTTCACCCTGTGGGACATGCAGGTCAGCTGAGCCAATCATACATTCTCCCAGTACATGTGGGCACACTCAGAAAGCATGGAAAACCTGGCAAGATAGGACAAAATTTGGTCAGCAAACAAAAGAAACAGAGAGAAAAAAGTGTGAAATTAAAAAATAATCAAACATTTGAAAAGAGGAATTTAAAGAAACAACACCAATATTTTTGTATTTGACATTTTTTCACCAAAAGGAAATTTCTTCCAAATTTGCTTTCTTCAAACCAGAAGTTTTGATGAATTTTTTTCATTAGAAAAGTATTTTACCAGCTCTCCCCTGACATGCTTGGTTCTTGCAAAAGTTAATACATCTCTGACTCAGGGCTGTCCTTACCCACAGGCAAAGTACGCAGCTGTGTAGGACACGGTGCCCTATGCAGCTGCATGCTGCTCCAGCCCCTGCTCTACCTCTTCCCCATGGCTTTCCCCACCCCTGCTCCACCCCAGCCCCACCCCCATTCCACCCCTTCCCCAAATCCCACACCCAGCCCCCACCCTGCCTCTTCCTGCCCCTGCTTTGCCCCAGCCCCACCCCTACTTCACCCCTTCCTCTGAGGACCGAAGCAGGGGTCGGGTGCGCCCTGCACTCACCGGGCAGAGGTAAGAGAAGCGACCCGGCCCCAGCCCACTCCAAGCCGCCGGCTCCCAGCCATGCCGCTGGTAAGTGCTGGTGGGGGCGGTTCCTGCACTCCTCTGTTCTTTCCTCTCATGTTGGAATCATGATCGTAGCTGACAAGAGAGGTCAGGACTATCTCAATTCCCGTATCTTCCAGCTTTTTAAGAAGCACATTTGTCATACCAGCTCCTGTAGTATCATCACTGTCAATAAATTCTAGAAAATGCTCTCTGACAGTCACCATTGCAGGGACGTTTTCAGTAGGTTCTATTGTTGTTACAAAACTCACCATTAAAGTCATTTGTTCCGTATGGCTGATGTCAGGTGTGCAGTCCAGAATAACAGTCATATCTTGCTGACTTCAGATCTGCCACAATCTTCTGTTTGACTTTTGTTGCCGGTAACTGTATGATCTCATTTTGAATTGTTTTTCCAAGGTAGTGGTGTGTGTACATTTCTTGGGTGGTGACTCTTCTTTGATGCTCCTGGAGTACAGCATCAAACTCAGCCATCAGCTCCACAGTTTGAGGGAAGTTTCCATTGTTTGGCACATACAGCTAAACTGAAGTGCCACCCAGTGCTAGGTTTTGGGTAGCAAGCATTCTCACAATGGCAATGAGCCTTTTCAGAACATTTTGCCAATAAAGAGACTCTAATGCAATCTTCTCTTGATGCTGATCATCTATGGTGTCCTTTAACCTTAGCCTCATCTCAACCTCTTTCCTCCTGTGGAATGCTCTCTGGTGATTTGCTGCCTTCTCATGGCATGCCAGATTTCTAGCCAGATTTTTCCAGTCCTTTGTTCCTGTAGAACCCAGTGTGGCTGGAACATTAGACTGGAAGCGTTTGCAATAAAAACAGTATGCAGCATTCTGGGTTTTTGAGTACATAAGCCATGGCCTCTCCACTTTCTCACCATTGGGGATTTCACGCTAGCAATGTGTTGGATGGAAACTTCTGTTTTCATTGTCTTTGGGGAACATGAAGTTTTTCACTTGCTGTGGCCCATGCAGTAGAAGGAAGTCCCTCAGGCTACTGCTCAAGTGGGTCCACAGTCCTGGATCATCTAGACTTAAGGAACTAAGCTCAGCAGCTGCTGTTTCTTGTGCCTCCATCACACTCTTCTCTGATCTACACTTTTCTTCAGGAATGTGCATGGTTACATCCATCTGAGATGGAGATATGGGTGCTGCAGTAGCTGCCAGGTCACCTGCACTCTGACGAACTGCAAGATCAGGCACCTCCTCACCACTCACTTCCTCACTGGGGCCGGAAGGCTCACCCTGAACATTTGTGTCTATGTATCTCAGGAGAGCTCCTTCCGGCTTAGATAGAAAAGCTTCCTTTGCTTTCTTTCTTTTTCTGAATGCTGCCCCAGAGGGGCGTTTTCTTCTTTCACTCATGATTGCTGTTCTGTGCCAGCTATAGTGGCTCTCAACACTCAATTGAAGGGGACAAATAAGCAGGCTGGAAGCAGGGCCTGAGTGTGGGAAAATATCAGCGTCTTAAGGGCCTAACTGGCTCCTACTACTTCAGTTGACTGCCTGTTCTCCTCCAGTGGGTTCAGGGAAGCAGCAGGAAACAGGAAGCTCCCCGAGAAGCTGGTTTTAATCAGTCCAGGCTCCTGGGGGTGCTAGAGAGGTACATAAGAGGTTCCTCCTTCTCTCTCTCCCTGCAGCTCCTGCTGCTTTCTGTTATTCCCTCTCACCTTTTCTCCTGCCTGCCTGTTATGTCTCTTGTGCCCTCCTTCCTCCAGCACAGCACTCCACCATCTCTGTGCATCTAGAGCAGAGAGAATACATACGCACCAGCAGCAGACACAATTTTCTACACTCTGGGTCCTAGTGGTGCCCCTCCATAGTCTGGCACCTGAGGTGGCCGCCTCAGTTGGCCTCATGGTAAGGCCAGCCCTGACTGTGACAGGGGGATGGGTGGGACATGCAGATTTTACATGCAAAGGCCCATGTCCACCCTTATTAGCTGGCTCAGCTCCCAGTGGTGTCGGTACGTTGGAGACTGATGGCAGTTTATGGGGTAAACTTTATCAGGAGAACACGTAACTATTGTAACAAAATGCCTTTGTGGAGCAATCCCTCTCGGCTAGACCCCAGTCACCTCTTTCTAGAACTCCCCCTCCTCATCTGGGACCTCTAGGATCCTCTCAACTGGCTCTTGAAATGTATCAAATCAATGTGATATGTGAAATGCCCCGTCGGAGGGTTCCAGAGAGGGCTCCTCTCACTGCCCTGAGAGATCCCCAGGGACCAGTGAAGCTAGTGCATCTGCAGCTTGTAGTTTAACTCTATCTCCACTGTGACTATTCTCTTAATTACTTCACATCTTCACATCAGATGCCCCTGCCCTGCCTGGAGATGTCCCAGGGGCTGTTTACGATGATGTCAGAGAAGTGTCTGTCCCTGAAGGTGACCCTGCTTCAGGGCAGAATGATGAGCAAGGCACTGGGGCGAGGGACAGACACAGGGATTCACAGACAGGTGAGTGGAGAACTATTTACACTTTGCACTGTCTCTGCAGAGTGGGAGGGCTGGGAATGTGGGGTACACAGCAAGGGAACAGCTCTGGACAAATCAATGCCTGTGAGAAAATCTCTCCTCTCGTCTCTCCATTCCCTGAATGCCTGCCATGGGGGGAGGAACAGCAGGGTCCCTGCTGGGTGGTACTTCATGGTCAGACCAGCAAGATACCTAGGATCCTTCTGCCTCTAGGTTCCAATCCTTGTGTGGCTGCCACGCCCTGGATGTGCTGGATTCCCACCACTTCACTGCACGTGTATCTTTTGAGCGGAATCCTATGAACCAAAGTCCTGTTACTGCTACGCAAATGTTAAAGAGCCCATGACACCTCCTGTAAAAGTTGGGCTTTGCCTATTGTCCTTGGCGAAAATCTCCCCTCCCCTCCTGATTTTTCCGTGAGCAGGGAGACCATCGGCCACCCCAGAAGAGGTGCAGTGCTGATGAAATGTGCATTGCTTAGTACTTGATAAGAAGAATGTTCTTATGTTCATTGTTAAGGCAGAGTGAGTTATGATCTTCTTAACTAAGCGCTCCTGGCTGATAAGTACTTGGGTTTTCTACATGAAGTAACAGGTAAATAGAGTTCTCACTGGGCAGTGTTAGCTGGTCTGGAAACCAAAGGTTTTAATTTCCAGACTATTTACAGAGATGATGGATTAGAACTTGTCATAGACCCGCCAGAAGACTGAAGGGGGAACAATTCCTAACCATTACTGTAGAGCAGAGATTCTCAGCTGTGGTGCACGAAATGTATTCTGGGACGGCATGAGAAGCCAGAGCAGAGAGCGGTGACTCCTTTCCGGGCACCCAGCTTTGAAGGCAGCTCCGCCACCAGCAGCAGCGCAGAAGTAAGGATGGCAGCATATGGTGTTGCCACTCTTACTTCTCCACTGCTGCTGGCGGTAGTGCTGCCTTCAGAGCTGGGTGGATGGAGAGCTATGTACTTAAATGGCTCTTTGTGATTCAATGCCCGACTGCTGTTCATATTTAGTGAGAGTTGCATGTTGATTTTTTTTAAATCGGTGTATGTACTTGTGTGGTGGGGGTGGGGGGTATCAACTATAATGGACACAAAGAAGGGGGGTGATCAAATAAGTTAGAGAACCACTGCTATAAACTCCACCTTGCTCTGTTCCTGCCGATCACCACAGAGTGGATCCTCTGACTATGTGTCTCCCTTGGTATTTTCAGGTGGGAGTCTGCACTCACTAAAGAGTGAAGTTGTCTCTGGGATGGACAGAGAAACCCCATTCCCGCTTCCTGGAGACACAGGTTACGATGATGTGGAACATGGTGACTCTGGGGGATCAATATCAGAATGATTTGATTGGGAAAAAAATAACCTTGTGATGATATAAATGCTTTGCCTTTTTCTCTCAGAAATGCTCCCTCTGCTATCATGCCTAGAGACAGTCCCTGCCTGGTAGACAGACAAAGCAGGTGTTTTTATAAGATTTGTGTGAAGTTGCAGGAAATACTAGTGGGAGTTGGAAAAGGTTCATAAACTTTCTTTGTGTAATTTTCCACCATTTGAAGGGGGGTTGAATTTTCCTGCTTTTTTATGCCTATAATTTCTTCATCTTGTATTTTGCCTTTTTCATATTAAATCCTTTCTGAAAGTCTTCTCCATAGTGGAAGTTTTTCTTGCCAGATGAATTGTGCAGTTTCCAGAGTTCATCACAGGGAGGGGCTGAGATACAAAAACCAAGAGACAAAGGCGGGCCACCTCTGGGTATAGCAGGTTGTTTGACGGTGTTGGGGGGTTTACACTGAATGTTCTATCAGGCATGTAGTAAAAGTGAGACACCAGCAAGAGAACATTCTGAGATGAGCAACAAGGTTGTTCCTAAACCTAATTCAGATTTGTAACTTTCATTGAATCCAAGGAGATAAATGAGAAATTCTCCCTCATAATTCACACCTGAAATTAAACAAAGAGTGAAAAGAATTCCCCATTAGCAATAAATGTGCAGGATGAATATTTCTGCGAGGACAATAAATGAATTTTATAGAAAATAATGAAAACCAAACTGCTTTAAAACCAACTTTTAAAATCTATTTTAGTTTGAAACGCATCAAACCAATAGTTTGCAGCCATATACTTTTTTAAAAAAACACACTGATGTTTTGCACACACACACACACACACCCTAGCAGTTTAAAACACCAAACCAACAGTTTGCAACAAAATACTTTTTTAAACACCCACACTTATATCTAGCTTAGTCCCCTGAATCACTAACAATTTAAACGTTAAAGCCAACTCTTTTAAGAAGACAAACAACCCCTTTTTAATTTTTTTTGCAGAATAAAAACCAAACTGCTTTTAAAAAACAACTTTTAAAAACCATTTTAAGGCCCCCTCCCTAACATTCCCTTTTGTGATCTGGGGTGGGGGAATTAAGTTGTCTGCACAACAGGGCTGCTTTTGGCTTTTTTTTTTTTTTTTTTAGTTAAAATACATTTTTCTTTGGGGCCTTCTTACAGTATTAAGCAGTAAATCACCATACACAACAATCCTTAACGTTACTGTACCCATTCCCAAGTGTGGGGCCCCTTGCAGATATCAGTGAATGTCTTGGGGCTTGTTTGTTTGTTTTTTAACCATGTTTCTTTCATGCTTAAAGTCTGGGGGTTGTTTTTGAAATAAAATGGGTGTACCACAACCATAGTAAGCACCCTAGAAATACCCAGAGCTTTTAAATGTTTGATTGTCTATAGTGCAAATGTTTGTTCTAAAGTATGGTGGAGGTTTGTGAACCCTTGAAACATTTCAGTTTTGGGTTAGACCCATTTTTAGTTTTGTAAATATATTATTTTAATGACTTTAAGTTGCTAGAAAGAGTGACCCATAACGTTCAATGAACTCCTGGTTTATATTTAAACTGTCCAATAGCATTCTACCAACTGCTGGGTTATATTTAAACTGTCCAATAGAATTCTACCAACTTCTGGGGTCATATTTTTAACTGTCTAATAGCGTCTATCAACTCCTGAGGTTTTATTTCCTTTCATATTAAATCTCGCCATCCTCACCCACCCTCCTCCCTTACTGTGGGTGTACCCCCGTCAAATTTAATTTCTAATACGATTACCCCTGATGGCAACAAGGGTGGGTAATGTCAGTCACCCTGGCTATTCAGTGGGGGTGTGGTTAAAACCATTCAGTTCAACAGGATGGGTCAACTCTATTGTACTCAAACACATGTCTGAACCATCCCTGGGGTTTTTTTTAATTGTAAACACATTTTTAGGGTTCCCCCCACCACATGATTCTACAACTACATTTCAGTTTTTTGCTGTAAATGGGTCTCTTTTACACAAAGACATAAGAGCTAGGTTCTCACAAACTATTTTTTTTTATTAACAGACATACAGCTCCTTGAAAACAAACCAAGATGCTCCTTTAAAACTTTTAGCTCACTTAAGGGCCACTGAGACCTTCGAACAGAAACACAGATAGTCACAAAGCCCTTTTCAATAGATTTTTTTTACAATTGACAACTACCAAGTTTTATATCACCAAGATGATCAGGGCCTGCAACCCCATACTCTGCATGTCCCTAAACCTCCAACTAACAGAAGCTGGGACTGGATGACAGGGGATGGATCATTCAAAATTTCCCTGTTCAGTTCTTTCCCTCTGGAGCATGAAGCACACTGGCCACTATCAGAAGACATAATATTGGGCTAGATGAACCATTGGTCTGACTCAGTATGTCCATTCTTATGTAAGTTATGAAGAGTAGAATATGGATAAGGGAAGCTAAAGACATTAGGGGAAACTCCGTGGCTTGCAGGACTAAGGATAATAAGGAGGGGTTTTTTTTAAGTGTATTAGGAACAAAAGAAATCCTAGCAATGGTGTAGACTCATTACTAGATGGAGACTGTTTAAAAGGATGCAGTAAAGGCGGAAGTGTTCCTTTAATATGTTTTCTGTCTTTGGAAACCCCATGTCAGTGTATTTAGAAAGGACAAGGGTCTCCAGTGCTCTTACATTTTTGCCGCAGCATGAAGGAGTAGAGGTGGTGAAGTCCATCCACAACCCATCGGAAGATCTGCTGCTCCTGCTCAGCACAGCACAGAGTGGGACACCCCACCAGCTGGCCCAGGACTCTGAACTCCTCCACTCCCTGACGGAGAGAGGGAGCAAAGGGAGTCACTTGCTCCTGTAGGACTGCTGCAGTGTGTCCCCCTGCCGTTGCACTAGCGATGGGTTAGAACCAGGGGAGGCAGAGCCCAGCGTAGAGAGACCGGGGACAATGAGAGCAGGAGGAGCCATGGGGCTCAACACCGGGGGCTGAGGAAAGCTCAGCAGGGACAGGAAATCTGGGTAGCAAAGTCAGCAAACGTTGCCCCCAAGTGAGAACCCTGATAATGAATGAACTAACATCCAGTCTCCATCTCAAGGGCAAGCTCCTCAACCCAGCCCCTTCTGTCATCCCCCTCCCTCCACTGACCTCAGGCCCAGGAGCTTGGGGTCACCTTGGACTCCGCTGCTCTGCATCCTTCCTCTCTCACTCCATCCTGAAGCTCCCCAAAGCCCCCACTTTCTGCACCGTGCCCAGCTTGCTGGCTCTCTCCTGCAGCCTTGTCCTCTCATCTCCCCCTCCTGCCAGACCTTCCCTTGCCCCTCCTGCAGCCCCTGCGCTGGCTCCCTGCTCTTCCCCACATCGCACCAAGCCCCTTGCGCTCCTCTCTTGCTGTCTGCACAGCCTCCTCACACCCACTCCCCATTGCTCTGGCTCCTTTGGCTCCTCCCATCCCTTTCACTCTGCCCCCCCCACCTCCCTCCTTCTGTTCCGCTGCCCCAGCCTCTGGGGGCACATCATCCAAGCGCCCCCTTCCAGCTGCCAGAGGGGAGGCCCTGCCACAGAGGGGATGGAGCAGCTGGAGCAGCAAAATGGCCCTGAGCACCCAGAGCAGGGGGCATTCATCTAGCAGCCTGGCAGAAGCTGATGCCAAAGTATCTTGGGGACAACTGACAAAGGGGGTGAACAGACACTTGGTTTCGGAGGGTGCTCTCAGGGTGATCCTGTGTAAATGTACTGACCCTGTGGAGCAGACTTTGGTCCTAGGGGAACAGCGGAGAGAGTCCTTGGAGATAGAATTATGGGACTCAATCCAAAGCACACTGGAGTCAGAGGACAGACCTGTCGACATCAGTGCTCATTAGACTGAACTTCTACCGAGGATCTTGCTGAATCACTAGTCTAGACCCGGGTTTTCCCTGCCAGGAAGCGCTGCACCATGAGGCTGCTCAATGCAGTTAGGAGGCGGCCAGGGTCAAAGGCTGCTCACCTTGAATTTGTGATGCCCAGCAATGAGTTTGATCAGCCAGCTGATCCTTACCACTGCCCTCAGCTGCCCATGCACCTCCTTGGACGTGGTCCCGGGGAGCAGGAACTGAGAGAAACAAATTGGGACAAATTGCTAAGGAGAAGTACCAAAAAATAGCACAAGCACATAGGGTGAAAATCAGAACAGCTAAGGCAAAAATGAGTTCTATCTGGCAAGTGACATAAAAGGCAATCAGAAGCAGTTCTATAAATGCATTAGGAGAACGAGAAAGACAAAGGAAAGTGTGGGGCCACTACTCAGCAGGGAAGGAGAGCAAATAATGGATGACACAGACAAAGCCAAGGTGTTTAATGCCTTTTTTCCTTCAGTTTTTGCTAAAAAGGTTAATGGCGACAAGATGCTTAACACAATATTAACAACAAAGGGGAGGAATACAGGCCAGACTAGGGAGAGAACAGGTAAAAGACAATTTAGGTCAGTTAGATGTATTTAAGTTGGCAGAGCCTCATGATATTCACCCTAGATGTAGCTAGGCTAAGTAATGTCTGAACCTTTAGGAGGGCTGTGGTCCCAGAGGACTGGAAAAGGGCAGACCCAGAACCTATCTTCAGAAAGGGGAATATCTTCAGAAAGGAGGCCCCAAGGAATTAGAGATCAGTCAGCCTAACTTTGGTACCCAGAAAGATACTGAACAAATTATTAAAGAGTTTGTAAGAACCTAGAGGAGATAATAGGGTGATAAGGAATAGCCACCCAGGATTTGTACAGAACAAACCATACCAAACAAATCTAATTTCCTTCTTTGACAGGATTACTTGCCTAGTGGATGCAGGGAGGCAGTATATGATGATGGATGTGAAGTTCAGTAAGGCTTTTGACACAGTTCCACCAGACATTCTCATAAGCAAACTAAGCCAATATGATTCAGATGAGATTACTATAAGGTGGGCGCACAACTTATTGAAAGACCGTACTCAAAGAGGGGTTGTCACTGACTCGCTTGCAACCTGGGAGGGTGTCTCAAGTGGGCTCCCCCAGGGGTGTGCCGGATCCAGTACTAGTCAATATTTTCATTAACAACTTGGTTAACAGAGAGGAGAGTACGTTTTTAAAGTTTACGGATGACACCAAGCTGGGAGGGGTTGCAAGCACTTTGGAGGATAGATTAGAATTCAAAATAAGCTTGCTAAATTGGAGAGTTGGTCTGAAGTCAACAAGATGAACTTCAGTCAAAACAAATGTGACGTAACGCACGTGGGAAGGAAAAATCAAATGCATAGAAACAAAGTGGGGGATAACTGGCTAGGTGGCACTGCTGCAGAAAAGGATCCGGGGGTTATCATGGGTCTCACACTGAATAGGAATCAACAGTGTGATGCTGTTGTGAAAAAGGGAAATGTCATTCTGAGGTGTATTAGCTTGGAGCACTGTGTCCAATTCTGGGCACCACGCTTTAAAAAAGATATGAACAAACTGGAGCCAGTTCGGAGGAGAGCAGCAAAAATGATCAGTGGTTTAGAAAACATGACCTCTGAAGAAAGGTTGAACGAACTGGGCATGTTTCCTCTTGAGAGGACAGATGGGGCACCTGTATCAGTCTTCAAATACGTTAAGGGCTGTTACACAGAGGATGGTGACCAATTGTTCTCCATGTCCCCTGAAGGTAGGACAAAAAGTAATGGGCTTAATCTGCAGCAAGGGAGATTTAGGTTAGATATTAGGAAAAACTCTAAGGGTGGCTGAGCACTGGAACAGGTGACCTAGGGAATCACAGAATCTCAGCGTTGGAAGGGATCTCAGGAAGTCATGTAGTCCAACCCCCGGTTCAAAACAGGACCAATCCCCAAGTAAATCAGTGGGGGAAGTGGTGGACTCCTCATCATGGAGGTTTTAAAGAACAGGCTGGACAAACACTCCTCAGGGATGGTCTAGGAATGCTTGGCCCTGCTTCAGTGCAGGGGGTGGAGTAGATGACCTCTTGAGATCCCTTCGAGCCCGGGTCTTCTGTGATTCCCTCTTCCCAGGTTCCAGGATCGAGGAGACCAAGTCTCTGCCAAGAACATTTCCCTCTTTTTGGACCACAAACCACCCACAGAATCTACTTCCTGTGGCCCCAGAACTAGAACGTTGGGGGAAATCTAGATCTGGGCTCTGGCCAGGTGGGTGGGCCCATGAGTGATGCTCCGGGCCCACAGCCCAGGGATCCCAGTGTGATTGCTGAGAAGGGCTGCAAGAGATTTGCCATCACTCTGCAACCCCACCCCACCCCCAGGCAGCTCAGCTGTCGTGTTGATGGGCTCTGGAGGCAAGGCCCCGCGCTCAGCCAAGGGCAGGGCGTGAATGCCAGGGTCAGATGGCGGCTCAGTGCAGATCACAGCAGATCCCGCACCCTTCCACCCTCCATGCAGACGTCTCCCAGATATAGCAGGGGCACTTGGTTCTCCAGCCCAAGAACCTTTATATAGAACGTACTCTCAGGAACAGAAGGCACGGGGGTGTCCCATGCTTGGGATTAAATGGAGCCTTGGTCCCCGAGCCCCACCCCAGCTACAGGTCTAGTCCCCTTCCTCCCCAATGCCTCCAGATCTTCAAGATGTTCTGCAGCACCACAAGGTTGGGCTTCTGATCCTCGCACACCAAGGCCTTTTGCATCTCATCCATGACTTTCAGAGTCTGCGTGCAGAGCAGAGGAGAAACCAGAGCAAGTGGCATTACTCAGCCAGGCGATGAACCAATGCCCTGGCATGTGACATGCCCCAGGTCAGGGCAGCCCCTGGTATTCCACCTCACGCACTCACTTGTACCCGCAGGGGACCTACTGCAAACTCCTCCTGGCAACAGGACCCCACCTGCCTTTGCTGTCCCCAGGAAGTCCACTGCACACAGTCTAACCCACTGGAAGAGTCCAGAAGGACTCCGCATTTGGAGGGGGAGGAAAGATTTCCAGCCAAGCTTCAGTTCCCCTGGCTTGTGTGGGTCTGAAGCAGCCGATCTCAGGCCTGTGCCCCCAGCCACGCACTGGGGATGAATGTGCTTGTGAAGGGAGTGTCTGTTCCCCACTAATTGCCGGTGCATGTGAAGGATAAATGCCTACTAGTGCTACCCCATGAGGGAGTTACTCCTTTTTCTGCGGCCGTGGGGCCTGTGCTTTGCTGCCGCAGTTCCTGAGCTGAAGTCCTGCCAAGGAGCTGTGATCATTACACTCTTATGCCAGTGCCAGGTAACCCAGGGGGCAGGTACACGAGCGACTGGCAGGATTCCCACTCGGTTTGGGGCGGCTCCTCACAGCCGGTTTGGGGCTTACCTTGGTGTACAGAGCAGCCTCCATGCCCTGGATGGTCTGTGCTGGAGGCAGGGAGAAGATGCTGGAGAAGCAGGCGGCGAGCAGGTTGGATTGTTCCATTCCCCACGCGGTGCCTTCACTTTGCTAAGAGAAGAGACACGTGCGGATTGGAGGGCTGAGGCGAGACTGACGCACGAACGTTGGCCTCAGGCTTCCAGGACATGGAAACACCTGCGGGGGCCCTAGCTGGGGGGTGGAGGATGAGAATAGGCCAGGGGGCAGTGGAGGGAGCTGGTACTGTCTTCTCTCATACCAGCAGGCTGAGGTGGAGATCACTGTGCTTTGCCGTAAAACAACATCCCGTAAACGGCATGGACGGGAGACTAGAATCTACTGGCACAAAAGCGCCTCTGAACCCAGCGGCCACAGTGCAAAGGAGTCTGCCAGTCCTGCCCCGCTGGGGGCAAGGGACCCTCCCTCCACAGCCGTCTGGACTGCAGCTGCACAGTCCGGGCCAGCAGAGAGATGCTGCATCAGCCCTCAGCAGGGCAGAATCCAGGCAGGGATCCAAGACCTGCCCCTGCCTATTAACTCTCAGCACGGTGGACAGGGCACAGGGAGGCAGGAAGGTGGGGACCACCCAGACGGCATTAACCCCTTCACCTCCACTGCCAGAGCATGGCCCCAGCACATGCCATGAGGTGCCAGGTGACTACTCGAGCTGCCCCCTGCAGGACACAGCCGCGCCTCTCATGGCGGGTGGCAGCCAGTGAGGAACAGCTAGGCCCACTGCTGACGCAAATCACCACCACGCCCATCGAGCCCGGCAGAGACGGGATCATGGCCAATGCTGTTGCCTGCTCCGATCTCAGGAAGCCCGTGCCCAGTGGGGAGAGCCACTCCAGCACCTGCCCCGCCTCCCCTTCCCTTTCCTGGGGAACCTATTGAGCCAACTGCGAGAGCCAAGCTCCAGCCCGCAGCATCCGCCACCCTCCGGATGCCTGAAAGGCAGGCTTCTGGGAAGCTCAGAGCAGGATGCCAGCGGCACTGAGAGAGAGCCCCCCATGACACAGACAGTGCCACGTGCCAGGGCTCAGCCTGCCCAGCCTCTCAGCCACAGGGAGTCGCTGAGCTGCCGGTGTGATGCAGCTGGCACAGCTGGTGGTGATTCCGGTCGCTCCACTTCAGTAGCACCCAACTGCCCCTCTCCCCACAGAGCCATCGCCTGCGGGGTCCCAGAGGGGACCGGTCTGAACCCCCTCACTCCCTCCCCCACATCTTCATAAGGCCACTTGGAGAGGTCGCCAGGCACTGAAGGATCCTCCACCACCAACCCACTTCTGCCAGCGCCCATGCACCAGCGCCATCACCTGGTGCCACGTGCCCGGGGGAATCAGAAGACGGGGGAGGAGCAGAGGGGAGAACGCCCTGGAGAACTGGCCATGCCAAGAGGCTGGCCTGTCTGGCTGCACACAGCACTGGCTGGGGCTGGGAGGGCAGGCCGGGTACCTCAGCTCCATGATGGCGAGCATCACTTGCTGACGCACCATGCCGGTCACGGAGTCGATGGACTCGTGATCAATTAAGTCCTGGAGAGACAACGTGATGAAATGCCAGCCGGGCTCTGAGCTCCTGCCAGGCTCCGACTGGGGAGCAAAGTGCAGGGCCTGCAACACGTGGGCTCGACATCCAGGTCGTCCTACTGTGGACTTGATGGTGTGCAGGGCTCCAGCCGGGGAGCGCAGTGCAGGGCCTGTGGTCAGTGCCCCAGCGTGATGCGCCAGTGCACTGCAAAGGCTCCATCAGCATTAGCACCCAGGGACTCCACCTGAGATCAGGCCCCCTTGTGCCAGGTGCTGCACACACACACACAGAGTGAGAGCCGGTCCCTGCCCCAGAGAACTCACGAGCTAACTAGACGAGACAAGGCATGGGAGGGAAACTGAGGCACAGAGGGGGAAGTGACTTGCCCAAGGTCTCACTGCAGAACCGAGCCCTAGCCCACTGGACCACTCACCAGCCCACACTGTCCCACGTTCAGGGAAGGGAGGTAAGCTCTGGAAAACTTTCTGCAGTGATGGAGAGCAAACACTTTCCAAATCTACAGAACAGATGTGTTGCTAGTTCCCTAGTGGGCACTGACTGCGCAGTGTTGGGGCTCTGTGCAGGGAAACTGGCATATACAGAGCAACCTGGTGACTTGGGAAGCTGGGTGCAAGGGAACAATATATGTTTCGATACAGTTCTATGTTTAGGAATAAAGAATGCAGGCCACACTCACAGCATGGGGGGCTCTAACCTGGGAAGCGGTGACTCTGGAAAAGACTTGGCAGTCATGGGAATCAGCTGCACATGAGCGCCCAGTGCGACGCTTAGGCCAAAAGGGCTAATGTCATCCTGGGATGTATAAACAGGGCAATCTCCAGTTGTCAGAGAGGTTATTTTCCCTCTGTGTTTGGCACTGGTGCGTCTGCTGCTGGGATCCTGTGTCCAGGTCTGGTGCCCACAATTCAAGGAGAATGTTGATAAATTGGAGAGGGGTCAGAGAAGAGCCACAAGAGTGATTGAAGGACTGGAAAACACCCCTTATAGTGAGAGATTCAAGGAGCTCAATCAGTTCAGCTTAATGAAGAGAAGCTTACAGGGTGAATTGATGACAGTCTGTAAGTACATCATGGGGAGCAAATACTTGATAATGGGCTCATCAGTCTAACAGACGATCCAATGATTGGCAGTTGAAGTTAGACAAATCTGCAGAGATCTCCAGGACAATCACTAAACCCGTCAAGTAACACAGCCCCAGTGTGTGTTTTACTCACCTTTATCTTCTCCACAAGGAGGGCTTTGCTGAGAAAAGCAGCCAGGTTTCTCTCTGGGCTCCTAGTGAGGACGGCTCTGCTGAAGGTGCTGACGCAATCCAGGAACTTAAGTTTCTTGGCCTCGTCCTATGCCCCGCAGAGATTAGACACAAACACGAAGGTTAGCGTGGAAAGGAGCTGTCAATGGGAGAGATGTCAGAAATCCTCCCCCCTAGCGCTGCTCAGGCTTTAATATGCCGAATACCAGAAGGCCATTCATCTGGCAACAGGAGTGACTATCTGGGGAGGGCAGGGCAGTGCTGTGTGATACCAGACCAGAGAGGGAGCAGATCTCAGGGGTAGGTGTCCAAAGAGGAACTGCAACATGGGGGCTAAGCAGCCAGAGAGCCTTACTGGGGATGTGATAGTGTGGGAGGAACATCTGGGTGTGATACCCTGACACCCCAATATTTGCTACTGTCATGTAATTAGGATATGTTTGGTACAAGGTATGTCTTTTGCCATATCATTCTAAAAGTCTTGATCTGCTAGACATTAATGTCTCATTGGATTGTATGTGCTATCGTTGTATGTGACGTTATGAACTTCAGCTATGCATGCATTCCTGAAACACATTGTGAGGTTCAAAACAGCCTTTCAGGTACAACAGTAAAAAAGCCAAACACTGGCTTATTGAGGAAATGCACACAAGCACCAGGGTTACCCCAATAGAAACCTCTCCGAGATAACGTGACACAATGGGACCTGTTGGACCCAGGTCACAGCAAAAGAGTTTTCCAGCAGGTGGGAAGAGGAGATAAAAGGGGAACAATGACATCGGTGGGTGCGGGGGAAGACCCTCACACTCCCTGCAATAAGATACCTGGAAACACCTGAGGGACAAAGATTGAACTATGAGAAGTGATGGTTCCAGGCTGGAGAGAGATTCCTAGCCTGTGTAAGAAAACATGGGAAATCCAAGCTGCAAAGCCAAGGCAGCTTGTGCCTTTAGAATCTGCCAACCTGTTTATCACTCAGGGGGAGAATCTGCAAATGTATATCCTATCTATCTAGTGTGTAAAGCTTCGTTTGCGTGGTTTGTTTATTGACTAAGGTAATCTGCTTTGGTCTGTTTGCTATCTCTTATAACCACTTCAAATCTACCTCTTGAAGTTAATAATCTTATTTCTTCTTTATACCACAATCCAGTTAGTGCAATTAGTAACCGGTGGGGAAAGGCAAAGAGTTGTTCATACCTCTCTCCACATCGAGGGAGGGGGTGAATTTCATAAAACCTTTGGGTCTGTACTCCAGAGGAGGTGGGCAGCACAATACTGGGACAAGCCCCTTCAGCTGAGTCTTCCCACAGCTGATCTCAGTGTCTGTGTCTTTCTGCAGCTGGGCATGGCCCTGCCTGTGTGCATGGCTGGAAGAAGCTTGTGAGCCTAGCCCAGCAAGACAAGGTAAAGGGGGCCCAGGCTGACAGAACAGGCGGGCTCAGTGGAATTCCAGTACATCAGGTGGCACCTCAAACGGGGGCAACCCGTCACACTGGGGACTGGCCAAATCCAGTGTGCACAAGTGGCTGCAAATTGAAGCAAGACACATTGAAACTGGAAATATACATTTTTAACAGAGAAAGTAATAGACCATTGGAACAACTGAGCAAGGGGCATGGTGCGTGATCTTTTGTAACTCAAGGTGGGACATTTTTAAGATGCGCTAGTTTAAACAGGAAGTATTTGGGGGCAGGTCTCTGGCCTGTGTTATACAGCAGGTCACAGTGGTCCCGTCAGGCCTTAGAGTCCATGTATCATCCGGAGAAGGCCGGATGGTGCATGTGCACAGGACACTAGCTGACAGATCAGAGGAGGGCTCTCGGTACCTGTTCATTGCCCTTGAGAAAGCCGTCGACGTAGTTCAGGGCCTCTTTCTCCTCCGAGTCTGGCCCCATAAAGCAGGAGGTGTTAACAGGTGTTAGTGAATCTGATCGAAGACAGAGCGGTGGTAATACCTGGGGCTGCCAAGCTGCAGGCTGGGTGACAGAGATCTTAGAGGAAACTCTTGCCCCCTGCTCCTGCCCCAGCAGGGTAACAGCCCTGAGGCACAACAGGGTCTGGCACAGCGATCTCTGGCTTCCCCACCTCATTGCTGCCCAGCCCAGCAAAGATCCAGTTGCAGCCCTGGTTCCCAGTGGCCACCTCACTTCCCCGCCCAGCATGCAGGCTCAGCCTGGGGATTGGGGGAGAGCCACACTTGGAAGGAAGGATGATGTCAGGCTATGAGTGGTGTCCCCGCTCTCCGGGCCATTGCTGGAAGGGGCAGAGGAACTGGCAGTGAATCAGTCTACTCCCCGCTGCGGGAGAGGGAAGAGCTGCCCAGTCTGCGTGGGATATGGGGACCCAGGGCCTGCCCGTTCTGCTTGTTCCAACTGCCTCTCCTGCCATCGACAGCCAGCCAGAGCCACCGGGTGTAATCTGGGCAGGCCCTGGGCTCCGATCATCAACCACCCCCCAAACGCCCTGTGCTGCGACATGCGTGGCCCCCCTGCAAAGGAGCCAGCAGATGGGGCTGCAACATCACGGGGCATCTCATGCTCTGACCGGCGCACTGCAATCCTAGACTTAACAACCCACCATGCACCGAGCATTCCCTTCGACTGGTGGAAAACATCCTCCGACCCTGCAGAGTGACGGATCGGGGTGGGCAATTCAGTCAGTCTCCACCTGATGCTTCTGCTGCTGCCCCTAATGCCCCGATCAGCTGTAGAGGCTGCAGCTGCTGCCAGCAGGAGGAGCCATTACCCCTCTGCCTGGGTTTGGCTGTCTCTCCATCCCGTGGTAGCCCAGAGTAGTAGAAGGTCTATGGAGTCTTCTCCCCCAGTGACACCCTGGTCTTACAACCCCAAGCCCCACTGCAATGCAGGGCTATGGCCCCTGCCATTTTTACAGTCCCCTCCACCCACCGACCCAGGAGGCACCCACTCACCAGCATGGAAGGGCTGAGGCACACACAGCTCTTCCTGCTGCTGTGGGCTCTTCCGCTTACTTCCCTATGGGAAGTTTCGTCTCCTCCCAGGCTCAGATGGGCTTCGAGGGGCCCTTGGGAACTTCCTCAGCCATCCTGCAAGAAGCCAGGACAAGGCATTGCTTGTGAGTGATGAGAGGCAACTGCCCTGTTCAGCATCAGGGCCAGCCCAGTTATTTCTGTTCCACCAGCGCCTACAGATGCCAGCTGAGATCAGGGCCCTGTTGCACCAGGTGCTGCAGACAATCCCTGGGCCGTAGGGCTCAGACTCTAACTTGCCAAGGCAGCCAGCAGGGAAACAAGGGAATGGATGTGCTCAATGTCACCCAGTCGGTCAGCAGTACAGGCAGGATTAGAACCTAGGTCTCTGGACTCCCAGGCCAGCACCACATCCCGCAGGCCAAACGGCCTCCCCTGGGTCACTCCCGCCTCTCCTTCTGCTGGTTCACAAGCTGCACAGCAGACAGGCTGAATCCAACCACTCAGGATTCTTCCTTCCCAGGGAAATTACCCTGATCCCTTCTCCCAGGAATATGGGGGTTGTGGCAGATCCCAGGTGGGGGAGGCCTGCGGGGTGGGGGAGCTGGAGGCGGGCTTGTGAGCAGCAGGAGTTGCTCAGACACCACCGTGAAGGGGAAGGAGCAGAAGGCAAGAGAGCCGCAGGCAGGCTGGTACCTTTTCTTCCAACCTCCTGCCTCCTTCGTCCCTAGTTCACTGTGAACTGTGGGAGCTCTCTGGGGCACAGGAGCTGGCTGGTGCCCAGATGGAACGACGTTGCTTATTGCACAGATCTCGTTTTTCCCGAACACTGAAAATGCTGCTACAATCATACCAGGGCCCGCCAGGATCCTTGCAGCTGGTCAGTGCTAAATTGTGAACTGTGCCCTGGCCTCCCCGAGGGGGGCAGTGGGAGAGGGTGGGGCTGGCCGAAGGCCCTGCTGGATTGCAGCTGACGCGTACGGGGTCCCAGTGCTACAGAGCTCTGTGCCAGGGGCCCTGCTTTGTGGGGGTTTCACAGCTCATCTCTCGAAGGCCTGTGTGGCAGCAGCTACTGCAGAGAATCCCAGGCCTGATTCCCCCCACACTGGGTCTCCTGAATGGCTCCTGCCCTGCGGGGCTCCATTCCTCACCCAATGTCTCCTGCTGACTCTCCAGCAGCTCCACGGCAGGTGTCCTAATGCAGCTCTAGCCCCCTCCAGCACTCAGGGGGACTGTCATGGTAAATAGAACAATGGTTCCTAACAACCTGAGAATGCCTCTTCCCCCGTCAACCTCAGTGCCATTCCCGATGGAAGGGATGGTGTCAGCAGAGGTGATGGAGGTGGTCAGGCCTAGTGGTTGGAGCTGGACTCAGGAGGCCAGGGCGTGGGTGGAGCAAGGCTGGAGGGAGACCAGGGCTGGAGTAGGACTAGGAGCAGGGCTGGAGCAGGCTAAGACTGTTGCCAGTGTCAGGCAGGAGCAAGTTCCTGGCCCTGGAGTCATACTGAGCAGACTGAGCTGCTGCTGTGAAATTGATATACCTGCTCTGGGAGTCACGGGTCCAGTTCCTGGCTTGTGAATTGGATGGAGCCAAGCACAGGAGGGACTCAGCGCCTTACAGATGGCTCTAGGGGATGCTTGGCTCCCGGCCTCGCTGGGTACTGACATGCCAGGTGCAGGGGGTGAGGTGCAGCACCAGGGAAGAAATTGGGGAGGCAGGAGTGGCATTGTGTGATCTGGCACAGGCGGGAGCTTGCTCCCCACATCTGAAAGCTCCGCAGCGCCGGTGGATTCAGATCCAAACCCGGATCTGGCTCCAAATTCACAGCTGGTCCCTCTCCCAGATCTGGAGCAGCTGAGACTCCAGCCCTCTGAGGAAGAGGCCAACAAACGCCGGCTCCTGGGGTGTGCTTCCCCCGCCAAGGCAATCTCATGCTGGGAAGGAAGATTCCCAGAGCTGGCAGCTCCACTACTCACACTCCCAGCTTCCTGGGAATGAGCCAGGATTAGCGCTCGGGGTAGCCAGGGGTCTCCAGACCCCCAAATGCAAGAATAAGTTCCATCCCGGATCCTCCTTCTCGTGACAGTGCAGAACGGGGATTCACAAACTCTCCCCACCGCCACCTCCCAGCCCAAGCGGGCGGCTCTTTTCACCTGCCCAAGCTGCTGGGTGCCTTGGCCGTGGGATGTACAACGGTCCCGTCTCTGCTTCCTCTCCAACCACTGCAACTACGCAGAAGCTGCTTTAATAGCAGTCGCCCCGCAAAACTGAGTCTCAGGCCTTGCTAGCCTCTCAGTGCCATGGCAGCCCCAGGAGATGATTGCTGTGGGGGTCTCGGCCCTGGGGACGCAGTAACTTCTAGAAGCAGGGAGAGCAGCACCACCATAGATCAGGGAGGTCTGGCAATGCCAGTGGCTGGCTGGGGTCTCACAGCCTAAGAACTCAGAGCAGATTGTCAAAGGCCAAACCCCTGTCACCACTGGCTCTGTAGCTCCCCCTTGCTTTCGGTCTGTCTTAGGCACCATCCTGGTCCTCATCCCCCTTGCATCTGAGCACTGCCCAACCTCTATTGCATATATTCTAACCGCCCCCTGCGGGGCAGGAACTGGCTGCTACCCCCACTGTACAGACAGGGAACTGCAGCACAGAGGGAATGAGGGACTTGCCCGAGGCCACGCAGAGCATCTGTGGCAGAGCTGGGAAATGACTATGGGTCTCGTGGGTCCCAGGCTGGCACCTTCTCTTCCAACCTCCTGCCCCCTTCGTCCCTGGTTCAGTGTGAGGTGTGAGCTGGCTGGTGCCCGGATGGAACTATGTTGCCGATTGCACAGATCTTGCTTTTCCCAAACATTGAGTCTCCTGCTATAACCATACCAAGGCCCGCCAGGATCCCTGCAGTTGGTCAGGTCTAAGCTGTGACCTGTGCGACGTAGGGAAGACGAAACAGATCTTCCATCACTACTGCAGCTCTGTGTTACATGGGACTCACTGCTGGCTCAAACCAACCAGCCCTCCTAAAATGGAGCCTGTAAATCCTCCAGCCCTGCTGTTCTCCTTTGTATTTCTGTAGTGCCCAGAGGCCTCGGTCCCAGATCAAGGCCCCATGGTGCTAGACATTGTACAGACACAGCCCAGTTCCCCTCACGCGGGGTCTCCTGGGCAGAGGGGCTCCATTTCTCGCCCAGTGTCTCCTGCCAGCAGAGATGTTCTGAGAGACGTCTATGCTCTGGGCTTCCCGGGCTGGGAGGCAAGTGTGGCTGTCACTGGGCGATTCTGCTGACTCTCCAGCAGCTGCACTTCAGGTGTCCTAATGCAGCTCTAGTCCTCTCCAGCGCTCAGGGGGCCTGTCCTGGCATCAGGCTGCCCTGGTAAATAGAACAACAGCTCCTGGCAACCTGAGAATGCCTCTTCCCCCAGCAACCTCAGTGCCATTCCCGATGGAAGGGATGGTGTCAGCAAAGGTGATGGAGGTGGTCAGGCCTAGTGGTTGGAGCTGGACTCAGGAGGCCAGGGCGTGGGTGGAGCAAGGCTGGAGGGAGACCAGGGCTGGAGTAGGACTAGGAGCAGGGCTGGAGCAGGCTAAGACTGTTGCCAGTGTCAGGCAGGAGCGAGTTCCTGGCCCTGGAGTCATGTTAAGCAGACTGAGCTGCTGCTGTGAAATTGATATACCTGCTCTGGGAGTCACGGGTCCAGTTCCTGGCTTGTGGATTGGCTGGAGCCCAGCACAGGACGGACTCGGGGCCTGACAGATGGCTAGAGGGGGCGCTTGGCTCCCGGCCCAGCTGGGTACTGACATGCCAGGCACCCCAGGGCATTATCACCAGCCCGTTCCCAGTCTTGGCATGGCAGTATGTTTCCTTCCCAGTTGCCGTCCCCTGGCATTAAACCAGGAACTCTGCACTGGGGATGTGCACCTGGCAGCATGCAGCCTCCTGAGAACAGACAGGCCAGGGTGCAGGGCGAGGGCTCCCAGAGAGAAACAGCAGGAGGGTAATGCTGGGAACCCCCAGGCCATCTTCAGCTACAGCATGAGGGTGCCCCGGCCCCCTGGAGAGCATGAATCTAGCTTCAGCTCAGCCTTTGTGTCCCCCCGTTCTCTGCGCTAGATGGGTCGGTCTCCTGGAGGGACAAAGTGACGATCAGGAGTTCCTGGCTTATCCAATGTCAGTTTCCAGCTCTTGTAAAAAAACGGTGACTTCCCGAACACAGGAGCTGGCCTTCTTCAGGCTGTGCTCTGCCTGTACACGTTCCACTGTAGGGGCGTGTGTACCCAGGGCACGCGAGTCACAGACGTTTGCCAACAGTACCACGGAGCGGTGCCTATGCCCCTGCTCTCCCCGTGTGCTCGGGCTCGGGCATCAAAAGGGCACATCTGCCACCTCCCTCTCAAGGCCTTCGCACCTGCGTGCTGCCAGGTGAACATCCCCATTTCTACTGAGGCCTCAGGGACAAAGTTTATGAGGAACTGGCTGGAGTTGATCCCCCACTGTGTTGCACCCCAACGGCTAGCTGGGGATCCAAACTGACACTCACGGGTTTGAGCCCCTGCCTAACCAGGCCCTGTTCCATCCCGCCAGGCAGTTGCTGGCCCTGAACTCCTGCAGGCAGCCATGACACCCAGGCACTCGGGGCTCGAGAGAAGGGCTATCGCCGGCTGAATGACCCCTGCCCGTACGGTGGGGATTGAGGCCACTTTGCCGGCAGGTGCCCCCCAAGTCCTGTGCTATGCTGAGAGATGAGTGAATATGTACGGTACAGCGCGCAGCACCCCCTAACGCTGGGCAGGAGGACTGGGAGATGCGTAGGATACAGAGCACAGTGTCCTCTAACCCCTGGCAGGGGGGCTGAGAGGTGTGGGGTGTAGGGTACAGAGCACAAGGGCATGGTCTCCTGCCCTGACAGGCTGGGAGGGAGCCACAAACACCCCTGGTGAGCAGAACCGGGACACCCATGGCCGCCCTGCCAGAAGCAGAAGGGCAGGACAGGAAGCAGAACTGTGCAAGGCCGGCCCTCCAGCTCAGATGGGAGAGAGCTGCCAGATGAGCAGGATGTCTCTTCCCCGCTGCGGGAGCCCAGACCTGACTGAGAGCACTCTCCTGACAGAGACCCAGAGGGGCTGCCGGAGCTGCCAGATGCCGGGGACTCCGAGGAGCTGGTGGGGCTGCCACTAGCCATCTGCCCAGTGAAGCGAACAACCCTGGAACCCATGTACACACGGAATGGGCATGTAGGAAGGAGCCCAGGGCAGCCGAATAGGGTTCAGCCGTGTTATTGACTACAAGCCGGCCAGTGTGTTGCCGTCAGATTTTCCCTGCTGCCCCAGTGGCGGACCACTCCACCGCTGTTAGGGCCCTGGGCTGGGACACAGTGGAGCGGGAAGGCCTGGGTTCCCCTGCCCCCGCCACCCCACTGTCAGGAGTGGCAGCCTCCCCACCTGGTTGTCAGGAGGCCTGCATTGGTCTGGCACCCGCCTGAATCAGGATGCCAGATGGTTGTGCTGACTCTCCCACCAGAGAGCTAACCTCCCCTAGATTGCAACGGCTCTGCCGGACTGCAGGCCAGAACCCCCCTACTGGATTGCTGCCCAGCCCTGATCAAGGGCTTTGCAAATGGACCTCCTGCTGTTCTGTTTGTAGGCCAGAGCTCCTTCTCGATTGCAGTTCTGCCCTGATTGAGGGCCCCAGGCAAACAGACTCTCTACCATTGCTTGGCCTGACTGCAGGCCAGAACCATTAATACTGAGATAATTTTCCCCTGAACCAAGGTACCCCGGAAGTATCGTAGTGAGTGGAGTGGTCTCCCACCCAGACGGATGGGGAGGGAGCTGCAAACCCCTTACAGCCTCTTTCTACTCGTTCATACCTTTCCTCTAAATATGTCAAAACACAAGCACGCAACCTTCTCCTGGCCAGACACAGAAAAATAATACAAGATAAATTTTCAAAATGTCCAACACCACCAAAAACGTACACGGCCGGAAACGGGAATGGAGGGTGGAACATAAACCCTACACGGGGCACGGAAAACTGTCAAAAAGTACATGGTGATAAAAGCTATCAAGCAGTTAAATACTCCCATGGCTGGGGAGGGCAGGCGGCCAATGGGGAAGAAGCCATGGTCTGGCACGAAGTGCTCCACCCTGCTCCAGGCAGGCTCTGGTTCTCCAAGCCCCCAAAGAAGGGAGGTTGGCTTTAACCAGAGCTAGGGCAGCTGGGCAGCTCCAATGACCGGGCTCTCCCTAGTGCACATCACTGTCATCCTGTGGAACAACGTCCATAGGCTGGAGCGGGCTGGAAGTTGGTTCTTGAAAGTATCCGGGATGAGGATGGTTTGCGAAGCCAGACATCGGACCAAGGACTTGCTGTCCTGTCCTGAAGGAAATGGAGGTCAGAGCCACGGCACTCTGGAAAGCCCCTGCAGACCAAGCCAGCGCTGTACCTCTCGGCCTGCGACAAGGAGGCAGCAGGCTAGAGGCAGGGGACTAGCGGGAACAACCAGCAACCCTCACTAAACATCCCCGCCGCCCTCCACAGCTGGTGGAGCCTCCAGACACAGGGAAGAAGTCACAATGAATCCCATTCACTCACTATTTCTAGGACTGCCCCATCCCTGCAGTATCTGAGTGCCTCATCCCTGCCTGTATTTACCCTCCCCCTTCCCCCCAATGCACAGATGGGCACTTAGGCCCAGAGAGGGGAAGATTCACAAAGGGGGCTTGGGCACTGTTAGGCTACGCCTAACTTCAGGTGCCCTGCTACCCTCCAGGAGGGAGCTCAGCCATTCTCTAGCTCCAGTTGGGAGGCCCAGCTGTGAACCTGCTCTGGGAGTGAGGAGCCTGAGCTATGTCACCCCTTCTCCCCCTTTTCCCCCCAAAAATGTGGAGGAGACACTGCTCTGCCCTGCGCTGGCCCAGGGGTCCGGGCATGCAGCAGGGAGGTAGATGACCAGACATCACCTCAGCTTCATTTGGAGCAGTGGCTTGACCCCAGGCACCCCATGTGGAGGTGACTGCCCCAGACACTGGGCTAGTGAGTGCAAGGGGGGGAGGCAAGACCCCACCTTGGCTGTGTTTTGGGGTGGGGGGGCAATCATCTGTGAAGGCCAGGCAGCTCAGGCCCAGTTTGGGGATCTGCCAGGCCGCAGCTCTGAGGTCAGGGCTAAGTGCCTGGGCACGTGCCAACCAGCAGACACAACAGGGTGAGCGGACAGCTGATCAGGGGTTGGGGGATCTACATTTTGCATCCCTTTGTGGTTCTTGCTCATGATCACATTGCTGGCATTGGAGATTGAACCCAGCCCGCGGCTCTGGGCCATTCGTCCCCCTAACGCTCAGGGCTCAAAGCAGTTACCACTCACCATTGCAAATGGCATCCAGCTTGTCCTGGCTCCTCTGGTCCAGCTGCCAGGCAGTGAGCCCTCCACACACACACACAGCTCGTCACCTCCCTACATCCCCAGCGAGGGTGTCAAAGCGTCTGTCACCCTCCAAGCAGTGGGGCTTTCCCCTGCCCCTTGCTGACCAGGATGTGCTCCTGAGTCCCCAGAGAAAGGGAGAGGCCCCAGAGATGGCTGTGGGGCTGGTTGCCAAAGGAGAGCATAGCACCTTGAGGTTCCACTACCAAGAGCCCATGGCGGGCCGTGGGGGGACGGGTACTGCATGGGAAGCAAGGGGGTTAGAGGGGGCCCATCCGCCAATCAGGGCAGTTTGGGTTGAGCTTGCTCCTGCGGGTTTCTGATACCCCTGAGCCTTCATTCAGCAATCAGGAGCCCAGGGGTTACTTCTCACTGCCGGCAGGGATTGAGCAGAGCCTGGGACCGGATCCAGCCCCCCTGCTAAGGGGAGCCCTCTGCTCTGTGCTTACCTAGGAACCTGATGGCCACATCTCTAACTGGAGCCTGCGTGTTCTCCAGAAAGGCCATAGTCTGACACAGGAAGGTTTCTGCTCTCCCCTTGTAGTGCACCACCGAGGAGCCAGAACAAGGGAGCACCAGGTTATGAAAGGCCTTTCCGTCCCGCAGGCCGGGTTCCAGGTCTGTGCAGTGTCCTGCTTTTGCTCCTCCTTCCTGTGCCGGGGGATCACGGAGAGGGACTACACCCCGGGCCAGGTGTGGTCCCGGGGCTGGGGCTCGGTGTGGGCACAGAGCCGGGCAATGGGGGGTGCCCTATCCACCGATTCCTCCACTCCTGCCTGCAAGGGCTGAGCAGTGAATTACCCGAGGGCTCCCTCACCCGGCAGTCACAGCTTTGCCACCGCTACTTTTGCTGGATGAGGGCACCGAGCTGGTGCCACCTCAGGAATTGCGCAGCACTGCTGAGGGTGTCCCAACACACCTGCAAAACAAGAGGGGCCGGAGCGAGCCGGCCACGATTACGGGAGCTGGAAGCCAGGGCCGCCCCTAGGCATACGCAGCTGCGTAGGGCACCTTGAAACTTGCGGCACCAAATTGCTCCAAATTTCATGGTGCCCCTAGGCAGCTGCGTGCTGCATACGGAGCAGCCCGAGCCCCAGTGACCAGCCCCATCCCTCGGCCAGCCCCACGCAGGCTGCGCCCACTACAAAGGGCAGGGCAGTCCCGGGGGGGGCAGGGGAGAGGGTCCCAGACAACTCCCTCCACCCTGCCTCTTACCCTTCCCCCTGCTCTGCCCCTGGCCCACCCCCATTCCACCTCTTCTCTGCAAGCCTCTTCCCCCAGCGACCCCACACTCACCAGCAGTGGCAGGAAGTGGAGCAACCTGGTCCCAGCCTGCTGTACTCCGCCAGCTCCCAGCCGCGGTGCTCCACTTCCCTGCGCTGGTGAGTGCGGGAAAATGATCGCCCCCCACACTCACCCAGAGCGGGAAGCGGAGCAACATGGGCCCATCCTGCTCCACTTCCCTTGCCCCGGCCTCAGCCACGTCACTCAGGTGGGGAAAGGACTGCCCCCCAGCTCTCACCAGTGGCGGGAAGTGGAGCGCCACAGCAGGGAGCTGGCGCAGTAGAGCGGGCTGGGACCGGGCTGCTCTGCTTCCCGCTGCTGTCAGTGAGTGGGGGCGGGTAGGATCCCTTTCCCGAAACCTCTTCCCCCAAGTGACATGGCTGGAGCTCGGGCGAGGGAAGCAGAGCGGGCTGCTCCCGGCTCCCCGCTAATTCCCCGGGCCACTCTGGGCCTGTAGGCCCCCCAAAAGTGGCCCCCCACAGCTCCTGCCTCCCAGACCCTGGTGGGGGGTGGAGGGGGAGGCCTGGGGCTTCACACATCCCCACCTCAGGTGGGCTGCATAGGGCACCCAAATGGCTAGGGACAGCCCATCTCTGCTGGACTAACCCTCCTCAGTCTCTTTGGGACAGGACTCTTAGTCCGCAAGGAAAAAGGAAGAGGGTCAGGGATGAGATGTTCAGCAACATGCTCTACAGCACTGATGACCCGCTGGAGTAGCGGAAGGAGAAGGAGGAATGGGACGCCCAGCAGGAGGAAGGAATACTGGCTCAATTCCTCAAGCATGAAGAGATCAACTGGGACCAGGACCAGTTGCTGATGGAGCAGTTGATCGACCTGGTGGCCATTGGGTACAACCTCCACCTCCAGTACCAGGGCACAGCCCACTACAGCACCAACTCCATGAGTACAAACTTCCACTCCAGGGCTGCACTGTTCTGCAGGGTACCACGTCCTGCAGCCAGAACAGGCCCTGGAAAATCTGCGGATGGGTGGTCAGTGAACAGCTGTATGCGCTGGTATGGACAGATGTTCCCTGTGCACACCACCTGCATCGCCTGTACAGCTATGCGCAACATGGGCAACACATTCTGTTGGGGGCAGGAGAGCAGGGGCCAGACTTCTGACAGATTTAGTGCAACAGTATGAAACCTTCCTGCATCACATTCCCCCAACACATGCCCCATTACTGCATTACAGGCTCCTCATCCCTGCGTTGCCAGGACGTGGGCACACAAGGCATCCCTCATTTCCCTTGCTTGCCTGGATCCAGCCCCAATGACGATAGGAGCACTGTCTGGTTGCTAGTTGACTGGGCAGGTGAATCAACTGGAAGCTCCCAGCTCAGTCAAGGAGGAGCTCAGCTGCTGGGAGGCCAGAGAGCAGAAGAACTCAGCTAGCGCACAGCCCCTAGGAGGAGGGCCACGAACCCTGATCTAAAGGGGTGAAATTACAGGCTGGACATGATTTGAACCACAGAGCCCCAGAAGGCAGATTGTGGAAACCGTGACCTGAGGGGCTCACTTTGGGGAGCTGAACTCGGTTGAATATATTAGACCCCAAGAGAGGAGGAATACTGCTTTGAAGACTTCTTGCTGTGAGTGGATTATTTTTGGGAAGCTAATGGGAAACTGATGGGCCACCCCAGACCACGAAGCGTTGCCCTGGGACACCACCTGTCTACAGTCCCAATTTGGGATGGGATCTCCATTTTATCTTTTGAAAATTTGAAAACCATCCCTCCCCCAGCTCTACTATTTAGGTTTGCTTCTTTCCTGTGTCCCTGTAACGGGATTGCTGCTTCTGAGCAGCGATCATGGCTGGGGATGTCTCTGCAGGTGCCTTTGCCTCAGTTTCTCCTCACCAGGCTTTTCCATCTCTCCCAAGAATTCACATTGCTCAGCCCTCCGGCCAGGTCACTCCCAGAGTTCAGCCCCTTTCAGGGTACTCAAAATACAAAATAAACGTGACCTGTGGCAATAGTCTCAAGTTAACATGAGGTGACGTTATGAGTGTAATACAATATCTCATTGAAAGGTGACAGGGCCAGAAAGAGTTAATTAACTCCCAGATTGACCTGACCCATGGTGGAACTTCAGAGACTGGTTAGGAAGAAATGTAAATGAATAGAGCTTTGAAATGCAGCCTGTACTGTTAGAGATAGAAGAGTTGCTTACATCACAAGACCTGAGCAAACAGCTAACAAGTCTTGTCTATGGCTATAGCTTTGATTCAAAGATCAAAAAAGTAATATTAACATTTAGGAAGACACTTGAGTGAAATAGTATTATTGTCTATATGTCTCTTTGTGATATATGTGATAACCTGTATCTGAACTGTTTAATGGATAAATTATCCTGTGCTAATTGCCATGATGTTGAGAAGAAGAAAAGTTAAGCCTATCATTTTCTCAGGCCAAAAGGCTGCTGGAAATGTATAAAAATCTTGGGACACAATCCTTCATCTCAGATCCGCTTTGGGTTTCAAGAAGGGGAAACCTTAAGCCATAAGGATTGAGATCCCCAGTCACTGACTGGAGTCACCCTGAATATGGACATTGGACTATAACCTATGGGCTATTTCTAAAAGGACTTTTGGAAACTACAAGCTCATCTCTGCTGTGTATCTGGACCTCAAGAATTGAATTCAAGTCTGTCTGGATATTGATTTTTTAACCAACACTCTTTTCTTCTTTAATACATTTTAGTTTAGTTAATAACAATTGACTGTAAGCGTGTATTTGGGGTAAGATCTAAGTTATTATTTGACCTGGGTCTGGGGCTTGGTCCTTTGGGGTCAGGAGAACCTTTTCTTTTATATGAGGAAATAAGAGTTTCAGACTTTATCATCATACATTGGACATGTGTGCCTAGATGGAGGCCTGAGGCTGGGTACTTCAAGGGAACTGCATTGTTTGGACTTCTGAGTAACCAGTGAGATAATACAGAAGTTGTTTTGTGCTGGCTTGGCAAATCTAAGTATTGGAATATCCACCAGCGTTTGGCGTTTGTCTGCTCCGTTTTGTTTGTAGTTCACCCTATTTGAGTGACCTCAGCTGACTCCCACGGGCAGCACCGTCACACATGAATTAAAGGTTTGCCATCCCTCCTGTCATGGAGTCCCCAGGCGATGCTCTGGAACTGCTCTCTATGAAGCCAGGCAGGACTCTGGGGAAGTCTCCTTTCTGTGAGCAGACTGTCTTCAGGACACACAGCTCACACAACTTCCACCTTCCTGAGTCTGACCTCAGAGCATTCAGCATTCTCTGCCCCTCCGTGCGCTTCCCACATCAAGTCCGCCCAGCTGGGGTCCTGGGGAAGCCAGATGGTCCTGCACCCCAACTTCGCAGTCAGACGTGACTCTCAGCCAGCCAGTAAAATAGAAGGTTTATTAGAGGAGAGGAACATGGTCTAAACCAGAGCTTGTAGGTGCAGAGAACAGGACCCCTCAGCTAGGTCTATTTTGGGGGTCAGTGAGCCAGACAACCACATCTGCACTTCACTCCAGGTCCCCAGCCAGCCCCAAACTGAAACTCTCTCCAGTCCCTCCTCCTCTGGGCTTTGTCCCTTTCCCGGGCCAGGAGGTCACCTAATTCCTTTGTTCTCCAACCCTTTAGCTCTCACCTTGCAGGGGGGGAAGGGACAGGTGCCAGGAAACAGGGTGTTGGCCATTCTGTGTGTCCAGACCCCTTCACACACCTGCACTCTAGGGCTCTGCAATGATCATACATCCTTATCCCACCACCTAGATACTTAAGAACTGCATAGGGGAAATTGAGGCACCTCCACAATATTCAGAGGAAACATTAAGAACAGTCCCATTTCGTCACACCTCCTGAGCTCAACTCACAGTTCTTCTCTCTCTCATGGGAGCACTTTCTGGGGTTTCCTACTGGGAGTGCAAGTACAACACAAACAGAAACAGCCTCCTGCACCCTCCTAGGCTTCACACTCTTCTTAAACAAACTTGGTCTTAAACCTTACCAGAGCGCTGACTCCCAGAGCTTTTCCTGGGGCCTGGCCTCTTCTCTGCCTTGGCAGGTCACTCCCAGCCGTACCTACCTGGAGACCTTTTCTCCCCTGCAGCCTCAGGGTCTCCTGCAGGAGCCTTCTTCCTTTCTGCAACTTCTGCAGCCATCTGCCACTGCCCCCTTCTGCCCAAACTGCTAGGCTAACTAAGGCCAGATTGTGTCATGTGACCCACTGTCATTCTCCCCACATGGAGAGAGTCACGGGTGGGGCTGGGCCCATTTCCCCTTAAAGGGGCCAGTCACTCTGCAATAAATCCCTTTTCCTTGCCACCTCTTGCTTTCAGGGAGAGGAGGTAGGAAATATGACAAGCAGCTTCTTCCCAGAACCTCACTGCTTATAGACATTGGTGTCCTGGGAGGCAAAAGTGGAGCAAATTTCCATTGATCATGTCGGTTGATGGCTGACCCACAACACAGAGACTCAGAGATTGTAAGGCCAGAAAGGACCATTGTGATCATCTAGCCCAGGGGTGGGCAAACTTTTTGGCCCGAGGACCACATCAGGTTGCGAAACTGTGTGGAGGGCTGGGTAGGGAAGGCTGTGCCTCCCCAAACAGCCTGGTCCCTGCCTCAGCCCCCTATGTGCCCCCTCCCACTTCCCGCCCCCTGACTGCCCCCCTCAGAACACCCGACCCATCCAACCCCTGCTGCTCCTTGTCCCCTGACTGCCCCCTCCCAGGACACCCACACGTAACCGCCTCCCATGCGAAAAAGAGCAGCCCCTAAAGTCCTTTTCCACAGCTCAGCGCCAGATGTCAGGGTAGAGCTCATTCTGGCTCTGCTTACATATATATGTTTTCGTATAATTACACTTATGCTTGGATTTATTTGGATTTTAAATAAATTTAAACAAAGTCTTCCTGTTCCTATTTGTGTGATTCACCAGTCTCACTTGATAACAATCTTAGGTCGCTCCCTGAGTAAGGAACCTGTTATTAGTGACCCATTCAACTTGCACCCTAAATTTATCAAAGGCTACACCTGTCAGGTAGCCACTTTTTAATCCATAACCAAATTGAACATTATTTATCAACAAAATTTGTAATCTCACCAAAAAGGGACGTCTAGTTAATTTGACAGGATCCATTTTCCATAAACCCATGTTGTTTGGCATTAATTAAATTATACTCATTTAATTCTCTATTGATTGAGTCCCATATCAGAAGTTCTATTATTTTCCCTGGAACCAATAACATAAAATAACATAAAAGCAAATTCACATGGTGATGATTGGTACAATTTCCTGTTTTGTCGTTACTGTTGTTTAAGTAGCAGTAGGGCTGAGTGAGGGGGAATGGCAGGATTGGGGAGTGGAGGTTGTTTAAAATAAGGAGAGGGAAGGAAGGGCAAAAGGCACACCCAGAGCTCCTCACCTGCCAAGCTAGTCACTGTCAAATCTTTTTCCGGAATCACAACAGAGGGAGGAATCTCAAGAAGGGATTCAAAGGAGGATCAGGTGTTGGCTGCACAGATTTTTTCGGGGAGTTTTCTCCATAAAGAAAGGGCAGCATGGTAGAAAAGGGAGAGGTAAAGAGTTAAAGATGTTTCCCTTAATCCAAGTATTTGTAACATTTCTCTTTAGGAAGAGCCTGAGGTGATGTGATGCCAGCCAGTCATTATTCTGAGCTTTCTATGTCCCTTGCCTTGTGCTTGTTCCATTAATTGTCTGTGTCCCAAGAATCAAGTAAACTTCTTTCCAAGGAGTCATCCCCCTACTGACAGCACTGATGGGCATAATGTGTGCCAAACATCCTGCTACCGCAAGAGAGGGTCATGGCCTACTCAGGAAGCCCTAAGATCTGCCTCTGCCACTAATGATCATGGTCTTGGCAGGATACCCCAAGGTCTATTAGTTGGACAACTGTCAATATTACAGGTGGTGCTGGGTAATTTATCTTGTACAACAGCTGATCTGAGTGACACAAACTGGTTGTAGTAACATGTCCTTGTCTACAATTGGGCATGTCCTATACTGGGAATTGGTCTTGTAATGATCACCTTTGGCACAGGGGATTTCTTCCCTAGTTTATAAAATAACCTGCCTCTAATCTCTCTCAACTGATGTCTAATACAATATAGAATCTATGAGGGTGAGAAACAGCTTAGATACATACAATTTGTACAGCAGTTTTTCTTCCCGCACCAGAGATGGGGTTAGCCGATGATCTGAGGCTGTGGTAAACCTGACGTCAGGAGGGGGCTCATCACTCATATATGGTGATGTTTGTTGCTTTTGAGTTTTATTGGATGTTTTAGCTTCATACATTCACAGATAAAACCACTGATAATAACTAAAAAGGCAGATGGGTTTGCTATTGGTTCCTTCGCACAGCTGATGCCAGACTCTGAATCTATATATTTCCCTTCCACTGCTTTGTTGTCACTTGTCAGACACAGAGGAGCCCTGGCAGGTGTTTAGGTGCAGCCAGTGCAGTGAATGAGGGGACAGCAAGTCAGGCTGGCAATGAAGGGACATCTCTCCACTCCGGTGCTGTGGCTTCTTCTCCTCACAATTCAGGACATAGCAGGTAAGTCTCCTCTGTGTTTCACCAGGGGAGCTGGGTTAACTGGAACTAGGGTGGTAACTTTTACAGTCTGCTTTTTACCATCCATGTCTGGCTTGGAGGTTGTGACTTTTCCTTTTGGGATTGGACCTTGCCACTGTTACCGAGGCTTTTACTACTTTGAGATTGAACTAATACAATGACCTCTGTGTGGGGCTGCACCTTAAAACCATTCAGAGAACAAAGCTGGTGCAAATGGCAGCGACTCACTGAGCAGCGCATCTGGCTGGGAGCATGTTACAGCCATTCTGCAGGGTCTGCACTGGCTGCCCAGCTCTGGGTGGAGGTTAAGGCGTTGGTGATGATTTATAAAGTCCTAAATAAATAAAGTCCTGGGACCAGCCTCTCTGAGGGATCACCTCTCTCCCTGTGCCGTATGGCCAGAGCTGTGGTCAGCAGGGTACCCGAGCTTGTTCCCCCTTTTATAAAGGAGAGGGGTGGCTGGCAGGGTGCTCTCTGTGGGGGCTCCAGGACTCTAGAACTTGCTCGCCCTTTGGGCCAAAATAGTGCAAATTTGGTGATGACCTTTTGGGCACACTGCAAAATACACTTGTTTGAGGGGTGGGGGTTGGGAAGGACACAGGCTGTGCATCACATAATGAGAAAGGGGTGGAAGGAGTTTCTGTAGGTGTCTGGCTAGCTGAGTTCCTATTGAAATGGTCACTTATGCTGCTGGAATTTGTGTGTTATCCATGCCATCCGGGTGCCTAGAGCCTTGGCTAGGTGTCACTTTAGTGTTTTAAATCCCAAGAAATACATCAATAATTTGGGATCCAACAGAAATGTCTGTTGGTCCAGAATCCAACAGCTCCAAGGGCCAAGTCCTGGCTCCTCACTCCCCTATTCACTCACTGAAGCCAGGAGAAGTTTTGCATGTGTGAGATGAGCAGGATTTTCCCAAATAAACCCAGAGCTGATTCCTGCCACAGAGGGAGTGAGGTGGTGTGAGGTAGGGTGCAGTGTGCAATACCCTGTGTGCGTGAGGGTACTGGAAGTTCTGCCAGCGGGAAGATTTATGCTGTGGGACCCCTGCTTCCCTCCCTCCCTCCCTCAGGGTTTCTGCTGGCACACAGAAGCTTTGAATCCGAGCTGGAGTCTAGAGAAGCCCGACCAGCACAAGCTGATGGCAGAGGTGCTGTATCAGTGCCTCTGTCATAAATATAAAGGGAAGGGTGAACCTCTTTAAAATCCCTCCTGGCCAGAGGAAAAAATCCTCTCACCTGTAAAGGGTTAAGAAGCTAAAGGTAACCTCACTGGCACCTGACCAAAATGACCAATGAGGAGACTTTGAAAGATACTTTCAAAAGATGGGAAGAGGGAGAAAAACAAAGGGTCTGTGTCTGTCTGGGTGATGCTTTTGCTGGGGACAGAACAGGAATGGAGTCTTCGAACTTAGTAAGTAATCTAGCTAGATATGCCTTAGATAATGATTTCTTTAAATGGCTGAGAAAATAAGCTGTGCTGAATAGAATGAATATTCCTCTCTGTGTGTCTTTTTGTAACGTAAGGTTTTGCCTAGAGGGATTCTCTATGTTTTGAATCGAATTACGCTGTAAGATATTTACCATCCCGATTTTACAGAGGTGATTCTTTTACTTCTATTAAAATTCTTCTTTTAAGAACCTGATTGCTTTTTTTCATTGTTCTTAAGATCCAAGGGTTTGTTCTGTGGTCACCTATGCAAATTGGTGAGGATTTTTATCAAACCTTCCCCAGGAAGTGGGGTGCCAGGGTTGGGAGGATTTTTGGGAGAAAGATTTTTCCAGACAACACTTTCCTAATAAAATAAACCCAGATAAACATTTGGTGGTGACAGTGGAAGTCCAAGGGCAAAGGGTAAAATAGTTTGTAGCTTGGGGAAGTTTTAACGTAAGCTGGTAAAAGTAAGCTTAGGAGGTTTTCATGCAGGTCCCCACATCTATACCCTAGAGTTCAGAGTGGGGAAGGAACCTTGACAGCCTCTCACGGCCACATTGGTTTCATTCCCTCAAGGCTGCCCCGCCCAGGGCTGCTCTCCTTCCTCCAGCACAGAGGGGGCTGCAGGCTCTTTGCCAAGCTGTTTCCCAGCTCCAGGCAGACTTAACACTAATGGGGGGCCTAGACAATGTGTTACAGCAGCATGTGCTCGTCAAATGCAGGGAGTGAATCTGGCCCAAAGATTCCAGAAATGATTAAATATAGGATTAAAATCAAATGTGAGACCCAGATATAATTTAAATAATACAGTGATTGGAACCTGTTGGGCTGGTATTAATAGCATGAGAATGATCCAGGTGTTTGGCAGGGGAGCGAACGCCTCAGCAGTAGCTGTTTCATGGGAACCCGATGTGCTGCTGCACCAGCTTGAGAAACTGAAGTTGAAGCTGATAATGAGAAATTTCATTCTCAATTATTGCATTAGAGTAAAAACAGCCCAAATGTATATTTCACAGACAGCTCAGTAACTGTGTGGTGATTAGGGACCTTAGACCCTGAAAATCCTGAGCAAACCAAACCATCTAGCAGGTTACTTGGCGTTTATATTTCAAATTCCCAAGAAGCTGAAATATAATGTGCTGGGGCTAGAGCCCATGACAGAGCTGTACATGACCAGAAAGCAGAGAATTTTGTGGTGACTCCTGGGCGATCACACTGGCATTGCAGGAGGTGGACAATTGTTGCTTTGTGAGGAATAAATTACGACATGATGGTGGGACAGTGTCATATAGTGATGCCAAGCACATGTTCAGCTCAATGCATTTTTGTTGGATTTATAAGCAAATGTGCATCATCCCGTAGAAATTTTTTATTTTCTATGGGAAATTTGAGTTTGCTTCGCATGACGCAAACACAGTGTTGCAGGGGAGTATACAGGATAGGGGATATCACCATGTAGCTATTTTCCCTTTTCCTCAGTGCCCCAATCCCCCTCCATTAGCTCTGAACAGAGGCTTGGACAGTCTTTGCCAGAAGATCATTGTGCAATGCACCCCATATTTGTTACAGTGATATTATTATGATCTGATTATGACATAATTATGATGGATTTTATCCTACATAAGTCATGTGAGGTGTCGTTGGAAAAGTTATCATTTGCTGAATATGATTATCCTATTTGCATGCATTTATTCTTTTTTGTATCTAAAGTTATGAATACTGACTATGTATCTATACTTCACATGTAGTTACACCTGGGTAACACCCACTAGACAAGATGCTTTCAGTCTAGATAGTGGGTGGGAAAGGGCCTATTCAGGTTAATGGGCCATTCGGAAAAACAATAGGACTTAGGAGAAGCTTATTCTCCAGCTGGTGAGCCCTTCTGAGAATGCTCCAGACAGCCTGTAAGTAATGGCTGCTATGACTCTACAAAGACATGTGACCAGGCCACATGATGCTGGACTCCATCTTGGGATGTCAGTATTTTTCCATAAACTGGTCTGGGAACCAAGCTTTGAAACAAAGGGTTTGCACCATAAGCAAAAGCTATATAAGGCAGGGAGTGACATCATTTGTGGTCTTCACTCCCCACACAATAAGACTCCTGGAAACTCCTGAGGACCAAAGACTGAACTGCGGGAAGTGCTGGACCCATGCTAAAGAGATTTCTAGCCTGTGTATGAAACACCTGGGGATTCCAAGCTGCAAAGCAAGTGTAGCTTGTGCCTTAAGACTCTGCAGCCTGTTTGTATCATCTCTTAGGGTAAGAATCTGCTAATTCATATCCAATCTATCTAGTATATTAAACTTAGGTAGCATTTTTGTTTATTTGCTAGGTAATCTACTTTGATCTTTTTGCTATCACTTATAATCACTTAAAAGCTATCTTTCGTAGTTAATAAACTTGTTTTTGTTTTCATCTAAACCAGTGAGCTTTGACTGGAGTGCTTGAGGAAAATCTCAGCTTGGGTACTACAAGTGTGCATTGTTCTCTTCACATTGAGGGAGAGGTGGACCAGGTGTTAAACCCATATACTGGTCAGATTTGACCAGGGCAGGATGGTGCTGCTCTGGGATCCTAGGCTGGGAAGCTGGTGACTAGAGAGCCTGTATGTGACTACAGCTGGGTGTGTCCCTACCTGTATGAAAGCTGGTGAAAGCGCAGGCTGGAGGGCTTTGCAGTTTGTCACCGCAGTACAGTGTGAGAGGGAGCCCAAGCTGGTGCATCAGGGGGCTCAGTGATACCCTAGTTCCAGGTGGCACCCCGCGGGGAACCCATCACAATAGTGATTCACCATTATTGATCCACCCCAAATATGTGGGCTCCAGGCAAACATTATACAATTCTTTGGGATCCAGGCAAACAAATAAGAAAATATCAGGGATGGACAAAAGCCACAGATTTCACTCCCAGACCGGGATCTGAATTTACCCAATGTTCAGAATGCTGGGTGGGGACATTATTCCAAGTTGGGCCCAAGTGGTGCAAGCAAGCATACGATAGCAGTATGTAAATGTAACTGTTATCCTGAAAGGTGCTAATGGCTGCCATCACGGGGTCTTGGATCAGAAACGAATCACAGACATCATGACAGCTAATGGCTGGACCAAGCACACTCTATTAGGCTCATTAGACAGAACCATCAAAATCCTTTATGTAGTAAAAAAATCTCCAGACACTGGGGGCTATTGCCCAAGTCACTGGCCACATGGTCAGGGCAGAGCTAGCCAGGGGTTTCCCTTGTTGCCAATGCAGGGGCCAGGATATTGGTGTTGGACTATGTCTGTTGGAGGGAGAAGCCAGTAGAAGGAGTTGTGACTGCGATCCTAGAAGGGAGCAAAGAACCAAAGCCTGTTGGAGCTCGCTGGAGGTGCAGGCTGGGGATTTCTGAGCATTGAAACTGCTGGCTGTTGTTAGGTTCAACTCTATTTAGGGAAACAGAACTCTGTGTGCACTTAGCCTTGGGTCCTACCACAAGTGAACGTCACTGAGTTAACTCGATTGAAAAAAGCCCCTTTTTTCCTAGTGCAGACCAGGCCCAAGGGGTTTTCTTTGTGACTCGACTGAACAGAGCAGCTCCTAATAACCTTCCCTATGGATTGCAGCAAAGTGACTGTTTTGTATTTACTTGGCATTGAAGGAGCAGGATGGTCTGGCCACGTACTGGTGTGAACTGCACCGTTCTCTGAGCTCCATGGAGGCTCCTTAAACATGGTGTCCCCAGCTCAGCCATCCACTGCTGCAACCAGCCTGTTCCATGGCTCACAGTGGAACTCTGCATGTAGCTGTAGCTTCTAGGAGTAGTAATGATGCCTGGACTTGCTCCCAGTCTCAGGAACAGTCCAGGGTCGTCAAACCCTGTCCTGGGGGCCAGTTCTCCCAGGCAATATCTGAGGACTGTGTGGCAGGCAGTGGCCCCACCTCACAGTCCTAGTAAACTGTCTCTCTCCCAGCAGCCAGCTTTGCCTCTCCACAACCCCCAGAAATGCAAAGAGGCCTAGAGACAACTGAGGGCAGGGGGTGAAACTCAGAGCAACTGGGAGAAAAGCAGCTTGCAGGGAGTGGGGGCAGAGTCTGCTCCTCATCTGGGGAAGGAGCAGCCTGTACGTGCAGGGCAGAGAGGCCAGGTAGAAAGGGGAGAAGAGGAGGGGGAAGAGCCCAGGGGAGGAGGGTGGGAAGAGACCAGTGGAAGAGGGAAATGTGTGGGGCAGGTGGGGAGAGGAAGCTCCGTTAGGGAGCACAAGGCTGTAATGCCAAGCGCCACAGAACAAAAATTGCAAGGTTAAAAAAAACATCCAGTCTCATTTTTCCATCTGTCTTTGGACTTTAGAATCCCCGTCTACACCTCTGCCAGCGCTGGGGTGAGAATCGCAGGCTGAAAAGTCACCCTTTGTGCACCCGAACTGCACGACTCCCCCTGGCTGCTCAGCTGGAGACTGCACTTACCCTCCCCTCACCCCTGAGACGGGGAACTGCCCTCCATTGCCCAGCACTGCCTTCGCTCTCCCCTCCTGCTTCAGTTCCTCTGACAGAAGAAGGGCTGGCTGGGAAATAGCTTGACAGCCACTGAGCTAATTGATGCAGCATGGTTCATGCTCGCACACAGAACTTCTGTCACTGGTCAGGGGTGAGTTACAGACAGAGATACTGGAGACCTTCACACTGACATCAACCATTCACATCAGCTATAATGTCACCGTATCACAATGGGATTGGTTTAGCCTTTTGCAAATAGCAACACTTCTCTGAATCCCCCCACCCCACCCGCACAACTTCTCTGTCTGAGGCTGTTAAGCACTCTCCTCACTCTAGAGGCCCCTCCTCTTCCCTTGCCTCCTTCCAGCCTCCTCTTCCAGACCCCCTCTTCCCCTCTCCACCCTCCCTCCTGCCCCCTACTACAGTCCAGATTCTTCACCCCACTACTCCCTCATATCCCTCTGCTCCAGACCCCCACCTCCCTGCCCCTCCACTCCCCTCACCTCCCTCCTTCCTGCCTCCTTCTCCAGACCCCTCCGCACCCTCCCCAGCTCTCCCTCCTACCTCGCTCTAGACCCCCTCCTCTCCCTTCCTCCTGACCCAACTTTCCAGGCCCCCTCCCTTCCCCTGGTCCCCTGCTCCAGACCCCCCACCCTACACTTTCCACTCCTCCTTTCTGCTGACATAGCACCTGCACCCCATTCCCTTGCAACCCCCGAATCTGCCTCCAGCCCCCAAGTGCCCTGCTCCCCTCACTCTTCCCCTCCTCCTTGCACAGGGTCTCTGCTGCTCATCACAGTCCATGGGTTCTGTCCAGTCCCCTGAGCCATTCAGGGGAAGCCACGTACCCTGTGGGCTAAAGTCTCACTGAAAACAGTGGTAGGTGGCAGCCAGCTTTACTCAGGGAGGCCTCACTCCCACATGCTGACAGACTGTAGGGAGATGGCGGCACCTCGCTGACTTCAGCCCCAGTGACAGTGACAGGAGATGGCGCCATTTGGAATAAGGGAAACTCAGTGAGTTGGCGCCTTTCATCGTGTTCTCACGAGACATGTAAAAACACCCCAAATTGCCAGAGTGGGGATAAAATGGCGAGAGCTACAGCAGTGACAGCCCCGAGTGGGAGGCCCTGAGACAGGATCAGGTGGAGTCATGAGGCAGCTCTGGGCATGTCCCATTCTCCTGGCTCTGGGCGCGGATCCCCTGCTGCCGGGCATGGACTCTGCTGTGATAACGCTGGGGAGGGGGTTCCCTGCTCACTCTGACCCTGCTCTGTGTCTCTCTTTGAAGGTGCCGACCAGCTGAGGCTGGCGGATGGACGCAGCCACTGTGCCGGGAGAGTGGAGGTTAAACACCAGGATCAGTGGGGGACGGTGTGTGACACCAGCTGGGACATGGAAGATGCTGAGGTGGTTTGTAAGCAGCTGGGATGTGGATCTGCTGTCAGTGCCCCTGGCCGGGCTCATTTTGGAGAAGGATCTGGACCAACTTGGCTGATTCTAGTTGATTGTGGTGGTGACGAGTCAGCTCTCTGGGACTGCAATCATGTAGGATGGGCTGCATTCCAGTGCTCTCATTCTCTTGATACTGGAGTGATCTGCTCAGGTAAGAACTCGGCCAACTTGCCCCTGTAGGAAACTCCCCATGAGGGAGAAGGGACTGAACACAGTGAGTGACATTCCTGGTGACTCAGAACTGGACTGTGCCCTGCACTGGGGTCAGGGTGGAACTGACCAGTCTCTCCCTGAGCTCCCTTGGGCAGACTGGGGATGAGCAGGCTGCGCCATCCTCTGTGCCACTAGCAGGGGGCAGCTGGGGCAGTTGTTGTGGGGTGTGGTGTTGGCCCCATTAGCAGGTTTGTGCTGATACATGCCTGGGTACAGCCGCCCAGAGTCTCCCCAGGGCTTCAGCAGCAGCTGCAACCCTGCCTGTGGCTGTGGGAGCTGGGACTGGAGCCGGGGGGTCGAGTGCTGTGGATTTTTCCCCAGAGTTCCCTGAGGCAGCAGGAGAGGAGCCCTGAGCCTGCACTTGGCAAGGGGGAGGGGCCAAAACAGCTGGGGTAGGTGCAGGGGGCAAAAACTGGCTATACTGCTCCACATGTCTACGCTCCTTCCCCGAATCCCCCTGCAGGGAACTCCCACATGATGCGTAGCTCTTTGCTCCACAGCCTGCCTAGCTGTCTTCCCATGCAGGGCGGGCTAGATTTACCCCCCAGCGCAATGTCATGGAGACTGCACCTTGATCCCTCTGCATTTGGGAATTAATGTGTATGCATAACCTGGCTTCATCAAAGCGTGTGCAAGTAAAATGCCTGGGGACAGGGGTTTGCACAGCGTGACGAATGCACTGAGAGAAACAGCCCCTGAAGCAGGTAAGACTTAGGGTAAGACCATGGATCGCTACATCTGGCTGAACAGCAATAACGCCTCTTTGTTCTGATTAGCTCAGTTTGCACCTTGCTTCTAGTCCCTGATCACCACCATTGGTGAGGTCACACCTGAGCGCGGGGGTCAGTGCTCTGTGTGTCTCCCCCTCACATCCTGCCACTCACTTACTATCCTCATTGTAGGATCTCCAGAAACTGTCGAGAGTGTTCACCCCAGCTCTGTACCTTCTGGGCCCTGGCTGTGTCAGCACAAAGGAGCCACAGTCACCGTAAGCCCCAACCCTTCCCGGGGAAATATGCCTGGCACGGTGGTGGCCTCCTCAACGGGCTCTAAACGGGAGTAAACCCCAGCACGTGGAGGTGCATTTGTAACATTGACAGACCCTGATTGTTGGCAGGCAGGAATGACCCTGGGACCTCTGAAGCTTAGTGCTATGGGCCTCTACTGCATAAGCTAAAAAAGCACCTGCCTATTAACCAAGGCTGTAGCAAACTCATAAAAATCTAGGTGATTTCGGTGCCACTAGAGGGAGACCGAGCACCACACCCATCAGGCATGGGTTACGCATTGGCTCCCCTCTCAGTCCCTATGCCACTGGATGCTTGTAATTTCTTTGAGTTGCTTGGTGATTGTTTTTTTGGGCTTTCTGGCTCTTTAAGTGGCTTGTTGCTTGTTGGAGTTGTTGCTTGTTTGGGCTTCCCAAGTGGCTGCTGCTTTTTAAAAATTTTCTGCCAGAGAGCGTGATTGGCTCCCGGTGGCACCATCCCTCCAACCAAAAGAAAGGATCTGGAGGAGACTGTAGAGTGACAGTCCCAGGGCCAATGGGGAGAGGCCAATGCTCCAGGTGAGCCCGATTGACAAGGCACTACAGGTGAATGAGGGAAGGGAGTCAGGGAACCAAGAGCCAGGGCCAGCAGGTTCAGCACTGATGCAAGGAGCTACCAGGGCCGAGGGTCTCTTTCTGGGCTTCATTCTGGGTTTCCCACATAAAGTGAGTCCTGCAGCCGCAGTCTCTTAGCTGATCCTGGTGTAAGTGACTGAGCTGCACCGTCCTTATTTCCACTGTTTCTGTACCAGAAATGCACAAGCGCAGAGAGGAGCCAATTTGCATAATGGGAGGAGCCAAAAGCAGTAACCTGGCAGCCAAAACCCCCATTCCCTGCTGGGCCAGTTCTTGTCTCTTCAGCAGCTCTAGGATCAGAGGGTGTGTGTGTGTGTGTGTGTGTGTTGGAGGGGGAAAGGCACATGACCCAGATTTCTGCCACAGTTTCCCAGCCCAGCTCAGTCACATGGTGCAGCCAGGCCCCTACTCCCTGCATGGCGGCTACCAGAACCTGTGAGCTGCAAGCTGTGCCCCACGGGGAGAGGCAGGAGCAACAGATGGGAGCTGCAGGGAGGTGGGCACTGCTTTCTGGGAGGGGAGACTGAGGGCCAGGAGGGGGCCTGTCTGGAGGAGGGGGAATAACTTGAGCTGTTCTGGGGGTGGTCAAAAGTTTAAATTGTGCCCCTCCACCCCAGGGTGACCAGATAGCAAGTAAGAAAAATCAGGACAGAGGTGGGGGGGGAGAGAAATAGGCGCCTATTTAAGAAAAAGGCCCGAATATCGGGACTGTCCCAATAAAATCGGGACATGTGGTCACCCTACTCCACCCCCACACTATCAGCAGTTATGGGTCGTCTCTGCCTGGGATGGTAAACCCTGAACTTCTGGACTGTTTCCTGCTGCTTGGGGGATTTGGGAAGTATTCAGAGCGTGCAAAGGAACTTGACCGACTGTCTGGGAATTAGGCAGGCACAAGCAGTTCCCAAGGTAAATGCAGAATACACAAAAAGTGGAAACCTACATGTCTGAGAAACCCTCACTCCAACCATCCCAGTTACCCGGTTTTGAATATGTAACTCATCTTGGTACCAAAGCGACCGATGAGCCATATAAATGGAGTGTCCCTTCATGTTTAGTATTAATGACACTAAGCTGGGGGGAGAGGTAGATAGTGTCCAGAGTGACCTAGAAAAATTGGAGGATTGGGCCAAAAGAAATCTGATGAGGTTCAACAAGGACAAGTGCAGAGTCCTGCACTTAGGATAGAAGAATCCCATGCACCGCTACAGGCTGGGAACTGACTGGCTAAGAGGCAGTTCTGCAGAAAAGGACCTGGGGATTACAGTGGACGAGAAACTGGATATGAGTCAGCAGTGAGCCTTCTTGGCCACAATAGGAAACGGCATATTCGGCTGCATTAGTAGGAGCATTGCCGCAGATTGAGGGAAGTGATTATTCCCCTCTATTCAGCACTGATGAGACCACATCTGGAGTATTGTGTCCAGTTTCAGGGGCCCCAATACAGAAAAGATGTGGACAAATTGGAGAGAGTCCAGTGGAGGGCAACGAAAATTATCAGATTGCTGGGGTACATGATTTATGAGGAGCGGCTGAGGGAACTGGACTTGTGTAGTCTGCAGAAGAGAAGAGTGAGGGGGGATGTGATAGCAGCCTTCAACTACCTGAATGGGGGTTCCAAAGAGGATGGAGCTGGGCTATTCTCAGTGGTGGCAGATGACAGAACAAGGAGCAATGGTCTCAAGTTGCAGTGCGGGAGGTCTAGGTTGGATATTAGGAAACACTATTTCACTAGGAGGGTGGTGAAGCACTGGAATGGGTTACCTAGGGAGGTGGCGGAATCTCCATCCTTAGAGGTTTTTAAGGCCTGTCTTGACAAAGCCCTGGCTGGGATGATTTAGTTGGTGTTGGTCCTGCTTTGAGCAGGGGGTTGGACGAGATGACCTCCTGAGGTCTCTTTCAACCCTAATCTTCTATGATTAAAAACTATTTACCTCATAAATAAAGTATTCTTGCCCTGAACTTAGAGACATTTACACTTAACGAAAAAATTCCTCAGCACTTTAAATTTCTTGCATGAATGCTCAGTGTGTGTTGTTCATTTGAAGTCTTTATCACATGTTGGCACCTGTCACGGAGTGTGGGGAGGTCAGGGTCCTGCACCCCACTCTTCCTGCGATTCACCGTGACTCTCATCCAGCCAGTAAAACGGAAGATTTATGAGACAACAGGAACACAGTCCCAAGCAGAGCTTGTAGGTAAAACTAGGACCCTTCAGTCAGGTCCCTCTTGGGGGCAGAGAGCTTAGACCCCAACCCTGGGGTTCCCTCCATTTCCCCAGCCAGCTTCAAACTGAAGCTCCACTGCAGCCCTCTCCTTCCAGCCTCCCCAGTCTCCTCCTCCAGCCTTTGTCCGTTTCCTGGGCAGAAGGTGTCACCTGTCCCCATCCCCCTCCCGGCTCAGGGTACAGACTCAGGTATCCTCCCTCAAGTAAAGTCACCGCCTGCTATCTCATCCCCCATGCAGATAGTCCCAGTAAAACTAAACGACATTCCCAGGTCAGTCCGCCCCGCTCCCTACAGGTACAGCGTCACAGCACCACACCTGGGCCTTGGCAGGTGTCATAGATTTACAGGATCTGTGCTATGCCCCAGCTTTTAAACAGTCCCTTGGAGGAACGCCTTCAGTGTGCCAGACCCCCAAGGGCCGCTCTCTTTCTTAAGGTGGATCACATGGCCTCAATCCCTCTGTGGCAGGGCAGGGGCATAAACCCGTTGGATGCCCTGATAAAGGGATGACTCCTCCCCTGTTTCCCAGCAGGGCAGCCGGATGCAGGGGCCCAGACACTCAGCAAGGAGCTCAGCTGCAGACCCTAACGAGGGCAGGCTCAGGGGAATCAGCTGAGCCAAGTGGAGCCAGCTGGGCTGGTGCCTGGGAGGAGATATAAGCCCAGAGATAGGCTCAGTGGGAGGCTAGCTAGGGGAGCAGATAGAGGGACTGCAGCTCTGTCTCTACCAACTACAGAAAGCCTTGAGGCCGGAAGACCCAGGGAAGGGTCAGTGTGGGGGATCGGTGTTGGGGGAATTGGGGCTGCGCTAAGCATTGTAAATGAAAAGACACCGGTGAAACAACTGAAAGAGGCGTTGGGACCCCTTCTTTGACCAGCCTAAGCACAAGAGCACAGGGATGCGAGGCCAGGAACTTGTGCAGACCCTGTGACCGCCTCCAAGACTGAGCCTCTGTGCTCCAGCACTCCTGTTTCACACTGTGAGCTCTGCCCAATGAGTCCAACTGAGTTAGACCTCTGCTCAGAGACTTTTCCATTCATCAGGAACCAGTGTACCTCAGCAAGTATCTGCAGTGACTCCAGGCAGCCTTTTCAAAACACAGCAGGATTTATTCGTCAACTGGAATACGGCAGCGGGAAGTCCTATGGTTAAGGTTACCATGTGTCTGGGTTTTCCCAGACATGACCTCTTTTTCTGGTCTGCCAACATCTGTCCGGGTGGATTTTCCAAATAAGAGAAAATGTCCAGGATTTTTCCAGATGTTGCAGCTCAGAAAGAGCCATCTCCACACCCTGGTTGGTCCCTCCCCTGAGCATCTGCACCTGCTGGATCCTGCCAGGCCCCGTGCAGCTTGGCCCACCAGGTAAGCGGAGCCACCAAGCACCTCTCAGCCTGGCTGCCTGCCCCACCACAGGACCTCAGAACCTGACCAGGAGCGGTGAGAGAGTCAGGCCCCAGCTCCCAGCCCAGGGAAGGGGGAGAAGCCAGCAGGGAGACCTTGACTGATGGGCTGGCTCTGCGTCCCAGGCATGCACCAGCTGGCCTGCCACCATGACAGGAAGCGCGGCACTGACCCCCACCTCGAGAGTGAGGCTTCAGGTACTCCCTCCATCACTCCCCAAATACTCCCTCCCAGTGCACACACCCCTCCAGCATCCTCCAAATACTCCCTCCCAGTACACACACACACACACACACCCCTCCAGGACCCCCCAAACATCTCCTCCAGCACCCCTGACCTGTAACCCCTCTCCAGTGCCCCTCCCCCACTGTATACTCTATTTGGAAACTTGAAATAGGGTAACAATACCATGGATTAGCACAGAGAAGAAGCAAAGGTTAAGATATGGTCCATACTCGCCAAGTCCGGGCTGCCGTGAGCCATGCTGCTGTGGACCCATCTTGGTTTCCACTTTGTCTCTTTGTCTCTCAGTCCCAGGTGAGCTCTCATGTCTCCCCAAAGGCCAGCTCTTATCCGAGACTCCTGTCGCTGCTCAGTCCATGGTCCTCCTCCTGCCGATTATGGCCAATTATCCATATTGCACCAAAGCAAACACATCACAATTCCCATAGTCTACATGCCAAGCAGCAATCCTGTACCTACAAGGCAGTACCAGGAGGGGAGCATGAAAATGGACATGCCCCAGGTGAGAACAGCAGAGAGGCCACCACAGAGCAGATTGAGTACGGTCCCTGTACACCAGCTTTGCACGTACAACAGCCACTTACACCGAATTTGCCCAGGCTTGCACTGGAGAATATGCACAATATAGATTTTGCTGACCACGCCCTTTTTTGCTGAGCCACTGTCCAAATTCTCTTTTGGAGCGTGCCTCTTGTCTCACCGAGCCAGCGGGTCTAGTTGCAGCTACAGCGACTTCACTCAGCCACCAATCACCTCAGAGGTGGCAAATGGGTGCAGGGCACTCGTGGTGATGGTAAAGGCCCACTTCACACCAATGCAGCTGCCCACACGTAGCTCTACGGAGACCTGAGCCCCCTGCGTGCACGTAGCCCTGCAGTCACTACTAGAGTGAAACTTTTCTCACACTGGTGAGCTATTTATCGTCACTGGAGCTCTACGAGTCCCGCCCGAGACAGGAAGCCTTTGTTCATTCATTGCAGTGAAGGCCAGACTCTCCTTACTGCCTCTGGACAGACAGCTGTGCATGTCAGAGGCTGTGGAGTTAAGTTTAAATTCGCTGACAAAAAACTTCATAAACACAGAGTTCATGTTGCCTGGAGGTATCTTGTGCCCTTCTAGGATATCGAGTTGGGAAAACTCAGACCCCTGAAAACCAGGCAATAGAGAGTTATGGTAAATGCCACGTCAGCCTTAACTCTGCCCCCTGGAGTTGGAACTAGCCACTGGCACTGGGAATTATTTGCCTGTGCTCCAGCTGCAGTCACTGTGTAATGTGTAGCTGTACTGAATGGTGGAGGCATGAGTGGGAGCACTTTGGCAGAGCTGTGACTGTGATGTGAGGAGGTCTGGGTCTAAGCCACCCTGTGATCAAAGGGAAGAGGTGCCTGTGTACCCTGGGGGATCCCACATACCTCATTTCAGCGCTGTGTTCTGCAGGGTGTGTCAGTGGTGGAGCACAGGCATCTTCTTGCCGTGGGGATTGCAGCCGTGAGGTGAGAGATGGAAGCAGTCTGTGTGTTTAATGATGAGTAGGTGAAAGGACAGTGTTTGCTGGAACCCTGTGAGTACGGTTGAAGGGGTTGTGAGGGGGCAAAGGGGCTGTAAAATGTAACAAGTGTGGGGTTGTTTCTGACTGGGAAGTAGAGTCAGTGTTTGGAGGGCACTGGCCACTGAGGACCCCCCTCTGTGATTGTTAAATGTTTTCATTGTCTTGTTTGCAGATGCTCCTGTCCCAGGCCTTTCCTTTCCCTTGCAATGGCTCCCATTTTACAGTTTGTTTTCTGAATGTGGGTCAGTGTCATGGAGGGTCTCAGCCCAGCTATGGGACCCATGGCTGGGGTGGAGGCTTAGGTGGGAGGAATCTCTGATCCGGCCAGGAGTTAGCCTGCTCTGTGGGCTGGAAGGTTTCGTGTTGATGCCGTCGTTCGTCAAGGCAGTAGTGATGCTGGTGCTGTCTGCCCCACGGGGCCCTGGGACTGGGGCTGCCAGTTGCCACTATTGGGGGAAAATATTTGGGAAACTTAGTCATGGTCATAGAAACATTTAATGAAAATCATTGAATTAGTGAATTTTCCTGTTGGCAAATAATGTTTATAACCGTTAACTTCTTTTCAAAAAATTGCATATGAATTTACATTGGGATTGCCAAAGAGGCTAATGGGAGTTCAGTGACACGTTTAGTGAGACGAGGGATCCTATGTGCACAAGGTCCACGTTTTAAAAGATATTTAGGTTTCTATAAATGCAGATAGGTGCTCAGTGGGATTTTCAGTTGTGCCTGGTGCTGAACACTGAGGAGATTTGGAAAGTCCCAGTAGATGCCTGTCTGCACTCCTAGGGCCTGAATGTCCTTTAAAATCTGGCCCTGAGTCACTTTTGAAAATGACACATAGACTCCTAGGTCACTGAGGCACATCTGAAATGTTTCCCCTTAGGCTAAAATCCCGACCCAGGCACCCAGCCAGAGTAGCTTAGGAGATGCACAGGAGACAGGGTGTTTATGGGGTCCCTTTCCCACCCTCATAGGATGACCAGGCAATGGGTTGATTGTTCCAGCTCTCTGATACCCTGTAGACCTGGTGTAGCATAGAGGGATCAGCCAAAAGCATATCTCAGCCTTACAGAGCACAAAAAATATCATATTATGGAGGAATTTCCTGTGACTCCATAGTTAACGTAACAACTATGGGCCCATTATATGTTTTATTTTTAACTCTTCACTTTTAACAGTTAGTAGGAGTAATAAATTCCTATGCAAAAGACACAAGGAAGAGTAGAATATTTTCCTTTTGAATTTCAAATGTTTTAACAGCTTCCCCTGGCAATGGGAACTAAAGGTAAGTGTTTAATCTTAACCCTCTCTGGATTGTGAGCGGTTCTATGCAAAATCTCACCATCCTTTTAACATGGGGGACGCGAGGGCAGGGGGGCGTGATATGCATTTCCTAGCATTGTTAAAAAATAAAGATGATGGGCAGGACTTTATAAAAATGAGTTTCATTGCCAATACTTTGAAATTCTGCAGAAAACAGACTGGCCCTTGCAGATGTAAATTCTCGAGCAACTACAGAAACAGCCTAGACTCCACTAGTTGGGCATTCACGGTGCCATTTGTGTTGAGTTCCCTTCATCGATAGCACTGCAGTTCCCATGCAACAGTCTGTGTACGGTATCCTCTGTGTTTCTGGCCCTCTCGTCAGGACCTGAGGGGAAGAAAGATTTCTCTTCCCTAAGGCCTTTCTGAGACTGGGCTCAGCTCGCCCTGTTCCTCTCTCTTTCCCTACCAGGGGCATCCTTCCTGTGCTTCTTTATCAGATTTGGGCTGATGGGCTGCTTGGCTCTTTATCCACCCAGCCTGCGAACCTTCTTATCTAATTACCTCAGTCAGCTTTCTTTGGGGGACTAACTGACATCTAAAAGATCAGTGTCACACTGTCCGGAGGGGGCATGACTGGGAGTTCCTACCTCAGGACAGATTGTCAGAAAACAGGGTAGACGCTGCAAACTGGTGGTGTGTTCTATCTTTAGATTTCACCAGGTCAGTAACAAATGTGAACTCCTGGATTCATAGGCACTGACTCCATGGAAAAAATTAACAGGACTTAGCACCCACCAGAAGCCAAGCTCCCCCAGCGCCTCCTGCCTGCCGGCGGCTCTGCCAGTCAACTCCTCCCCCTCCCTCCCTGTGCCTCCCACCCACCACGATCAGTTACTCAGCAGCATGCAGGAGGTGCTGAGTGGGAGGGGGAGGAGCAGGGATGGGGCGCGCTTAGATGGGGGAGGGGTAGAAAGAGGTGGGGCAGGGGGGCATTGGGGAAGGGTTGGAGAGCGGGAGTTGGGCACGCCCTGGGGCAATTGGAAGATAACTATAACAGTCTTAGCATGGAGTCACAGACCCTTAGACCAGTAGTGGGCAACCTGCACCCTGCAGGCCACACACAACTGCCTTAGACTCCCCAGAAAAGCTGGACTATGCGATCAAATGGTTACTTACACCAAAAATCACACCACATTCACTTTGCTCCCAAGAGACCAGTCACTTACCCTAGATCAGTTGGTACCCTAGATCTTACACCAAAGACAACTTTGGTAGCCAATTGTATAGTAAACGAACTAAAGATTTATTACCTAAGAAAAGGAAATAAGAATTATTAGAGGTTAGAGCAGTAAAATATATGTACAGGTGAGTCACAGTCTATAATTCCAAATGATATCAGAGATGTAGCCATCTGCCAGTTTCCCAAAAGTCTCTCAGGGCTACCCAGAATAACTCTGGGGATCTCCATCTTTTCATTCACTTATTCCACCCTGTTAGAATCCAGACAGTCCAGAGATGAAGGATCTTTACGTAAAACTGTACTTATGGCTTCTTCTTACAGAAAACAAGCTGACAGGATCACTACCCAGGTGGACTCTTCCTCTGATGACAGAGAGTGAGGAATGCATTTAGAGTATTTGCCTCTGATCATCACACACAATGACCACTTGCTTTGAAATTAGCATTTTTCTGTGAAAGTTCTTCATTTGCATTCCACAAGGCTTCTTTCTCATTCGATAGGTTATTTAGTGACAGGGCTATAAACAGTATAAATGTTTGCTATTGCATTATAACAGGATACAGATAAGTGAGAACAATGCAAATAACATCCTGTTGGTTTTCTTGACAATTAAACACTCTTATACGTTTACACATTTAATAATCACTTTTATCAATACAAGTACACACATGAATTGGCCAGGCTGTGCATTTGTAAGTATTCAATGAGAGCTGAGGCTTTGGCATGAGCTGGCACCTGGTCTGCCTATATCACAATCAGACCAGATTACAGACTCTTCTGTTCACTCCCGGCACTCTGTCCCAGGGAGACTGTCTTCCTCTATCAGGCCCAGGCAGTGCAGAAAGGAAACCACCTGAACTGAATGGTGAGGAGACAAGAATCAGACCTGAATGAGAGGAGGAGGGTAGATTGGGACAAGAAGCCTGTGGGGTGGCCGGGGGACAGCCCGACATTCTGAGACTGGATACTGGTGGGAAGCGAGAACCTGGGACTGGGAGAGAAAGGGGGAGATGGGAACTGGCTGGGCAAGGGGACTGGGACTAGGAGGAGGGAGGAGGAGGAGACTATTACGGGCTAGGCAGGGTAAATAGAACAAGAGTCGGGGGACAGAGACTGTGACTTGCTGAGCAAGGAGGCTGGGAGCTGGGGGAGACTGGGACTGACTGGAGAAGGAGTCTGGGACTGGGAACCAGTGGGAAGGGACTGGGAGTGGGCATCTCAGCTGGAGCTGCACGTTTGCAGTGGGAATAAAGTTTGGGTTTGTAACAGGGCGCGTGAAGGCCTGCGCTGCCTAGTGGTTGGTGCCCCTGACCTCCAGCCCCTTGATTTCAAGGTCAATTTGTCTCAGTCTTTGGATCTTTGGTGGCACCGTGCTGCAGTCCCAAAGTTTTTCAGATGGGGCAGCCACAAGTTTGGTAAGACTGAACCCCACAATGTCTCTGGGCTTCAGGGAGCCAGTTACCTCAGTTGCCGGAGGCTCTTAGGTCTCCTCCACAGTCCCCCTTGGCTGGGTAGACAGTGATTACTCCCTGGTGGCTGCCTCCGCTGGTAGGCTAGTGACCCTTCCCCCTCAGGTAGGGACCTGGATAGCTCCCGCCTCTTCACCAGTCAGCCCTCAACTGAGCCAAGCTCTCTCTTTTTCTCCCCCCAGGCCTGGCATTGGCTGCAGGTACAGCGGGATGGGGCTAGCTGGGCCCAAAGGCTCCCTTTAACCCCTGCCGTGCTGGCAGAGTAGTTCCACATGCCTGTGCTGAAGTTTGGACAGGAAGATGAGTCTCTCCATGGTCCTTATAGTTATGGCCATTCTTGTCACTAATCCCTGTCTTCCCTGGATAGAGGCGCAGGGCCAGCTCATAGGCCAAACCCAGGGTTACTTCCTCAGGCAGTCAGCTATTGACTGTAATGTAAGTTTGCTTCGTACAGACTGAGTAGAAACAGAACAAAGGACTCGGGATTGGGCCCATTCAGAATTATTCCAGAAATAACCAGTCAGCCGTCTACAAACTGCCCTGTGCACTGGATATCACTGAGAAAAAACACATGTGGTAACCGTGATTCTGCACCAAGCGATTTTTGAGAGATGCTGTCCTGACTGAATACTCGAAAACTTTCCAAAAACTGACAGTCGCCTTCTGATATGCAGTGTTGTTGTAGGTGTGTTAGTCCCAGGATATTAGATAGACAAGGTGTGTGAGGTAATATCTTTTATTGGACCCATTTCTGTTGGAGAGAGACAAACGTTTGATCTGACAGAGAAGAGCTGTGTGTAAGCTCAGAAGCTTGTCTCTTTCACCAACAGGAGTGGGTCCAATAAAAGATATTACCTCAGCCATTTTGTCTCTCTCAACCCCTTCTCGTCCAGTTTCAGTTTTCATTTCTGGTTGGATTAATACCAAACTTTGCCAAAACATTCTCCTCTGCCAAGGTCCCTGCCTCAGTCAGTGCACAGGCTGGATGGTGACAAGGCAATGAATAAGGGTTGCACAGTGAAAGAGGCTGTTGTCTGTAGGCCCACAGCCTCATTGGTTGCAGCAGCAGCATCGTCATCATTGGCGAGCCCTCCATTCGAGGATGATCTCTACCACAGATTTACATCTGGGTCCTGAGACGACTCAGGAGTCCGATCCTGAAACCATAGATCTGCCCACAGTAGGTACAGATGTTTCCTGACGGGTCAGCTGCCTGCTGGGAGAAAGTTCTTCTTTCCTTCCTTCCCTCTCTCTTTTCAACTTCGAGGGCAAGGCACTTCTCCTCAAAGCGGGCCACTGCCTGTTGGAGGATGTGGCATCACTGAGATTAGTTGGTTGATTGCTCCTCTCAGCTTGTCATGCGTTTTTTTTGAGATACGCTTTCAGTGTGTCTTTGTAGGGTTTCCTCTGACTACCATGGGATCTCTGACCATGGGTGAGCTGAGAGTAGAGGGCTTGTTTTGGGAGGCAAGAGTCTGGCACCCGCACACAATGTCCAGCCCAGCAGAGTTGGTGAGTGAGGATCATTGCTTCAATGCTAGTGCTATTAGCTTCAATGAGGATGCTGGTGTTAGTACTGTGATCTTCCCACTTTATGCAAAGGATCTTCCAGAGGCATTGTGGGTGGTACCTCTCCAGACTCTTGTGGTGCTGTCTATAGGTCACCCAGGTTTTGCGTCTATACAGGAGTGTAGGAATAACAATTGTCTCATAGACCTGGATCTTGGTTTCCTCCCGTAGGTCATGGTCTGTGAAAATGCTCCAGAGCAGTTTCCCAAAGGAAGCACTTGTGCACTGGATCCTGTGCTGGATCTCACTGTCAATTTTTGCATTTTGAGAAAGTTGGCTACCGAGGTAACAGAAGTCCTCAACTCTCTCCAAAGTCTGTCCCTCGATGGTGATTTGTGGTGGCTCATGTGCAAGGCCTGAAGCAGGCTGATGGAGCACTTTAGCTTTCTTGATATGGAGTGAGAGTCATAGGCTTCGCTAAGTGTGTGCAAAAGAATCCAGTGTGGACTGAAGGTCATTTACAGTGTGCGTGATGATGATACAGTCATCAGCGTTTTGAAGGTCATGGACACCCTGAGGACTTTAGACTTAGAGCAGAAATGTCAAAGATTAATAAACAGCCCATCCATTCTATATTGAATGGCAACTCCAGTGGGCAGACCGTGTTTATCAAGGACCAAAATGGCTGCTAAATATATGGAGAACAGGGTTGCGGCAATAACACATCCTTGCTTAACCCCAGTTTTGACGATGAAAGGATCCATCTCCAGGCCATTACAGAAAATGGTGGCAGTCATCTCACCATGAAGAAGCCTTAGGCCCTTTACTAGAATTTGGAGGGCAGCCAAATCTGGCCAGCACCTTCCCACAGGGCTCTGCGATTGACAGAATTGAAGGCCTTTGTCAAATCAATGAGAGCCATGTATAGGTCCTGATTTTGCTCCTGAGACTTTTCCTGAATTTGGTGGGCAAGGAAGATCATATTGGCTGTCCAGCAGGATGGTCTGAAACTACACTGAGATTCCAGCAATATTTCCTCATCAAGGGGAAGTAATTGGTTTAAGAGGCTATGGGCAAGAATTTTCCCTGCTGCAGCTGGCAAGTCAATGCCACAATAATTTCCACACTCCAACTTATCTCCTTTCTTAAAGATTGTAACAATGCTGACATTTCTCAGGTCTTCCGGAATCTTCTCATTTTTCCAAATTTGAAGAAAAATGAATCTCCCGACAGCATAGCTCTGAGGATCATTGGAGCACACAAGCCCCTTCACCGCAAGAAGGTGACGGTCCCTGAAGAGGGGCTGCAGCAGTGGCAAGATATGTCACCAATAAAATTATGCTGAAATTGCGCTCCTGGCTGCTGTGGGCCAGAGTGGCACCAGGCACCAGGATGGAGATGAGGGAGACTGTATCCACCTATTGGGCCCAGGCAGTGTGGGGAGGAAGCTACCCGAATTGAATGCAGATTGGGTTGGCAGGGGAAAATAGATGAGGATAAGGATGCAGGGGGAATATTCTGAGTCCGGAGGCTGGTGGATGGAGAGAAAGTGGGACTGGGAGAGAAAGCGGGAGATGGGGACTGGCTGGGCAAGATGACTGGGACTGGGAGGAGGGGGCAAGAGACTAGGACTGGCTAGGAAGGGCAATTTGGACAGGGATTGGGTGGGGAGAGACTGTGACGTGCTGAGCAAGGAGTTGGGGAGCTGGGGGAGACTGGGACTGACTGGGGGAGGAGTCTGGGCCTGGGAACCAATGAGGAGGAACTGGAGGTGGGTGAGGAAACAGACCAGATGAGGAACCAGGGTGTCAGGGGAGTCTAAGACTAACTGGGTGACGAGACTGGAATAAGCAGCCAGGGTGGGGTGGGGGAGACTGAGAGTAGGTCTACATGAACATTTAGTGCGTGGCAAGCCGGGGTGTAAATCTACCCTGCACTGTCCTGTCATGCATTGAGTGTCCATGTGGATGGTGTTGCTGCGCACTGAGGCCTTGTCTACACTGCTGCCTAAGTTGATGTAAGTTACATCGCTCAGGGGTGTGAAAACAACCCCCCCCCACGAGCAATGTAACTTACATCAACTTTAAGCAGTGTCTGCATCGCACTATGTCAGCGGGAGATGCTCTCCCGCCAGCAGAGCTTCTGCCTCTCGATGAGGTGGACTAATTATGTAGACAGGAGAGCGCTCACCCATCGACGTAATGCATCTTCACCAGACGTGTTAAATCGGCTCCGCTGCACGGATACAGTGGCACTGATTTAGTGTGGGAGCGAAGAGAAGTCCTAGCAGTTCCCTTGTGTGCTTTGATCTCTCCCGGTTCCAAGCACTGGGGAACTGTTAGTGCGCAGCAGCTGGTCCGCACAGACACTGAGTGTGCAGCAGGCTAGTGCGGGGTAAATTTACACCCCAGTTTGACACAAGATAAGTGTGTGTAGAGAGAAACCCTGAGACAGGAAGAGGCATCCAGGGAGGGGAACTGGGGCTTGGCACAGACCGGACAACCCAAGGCAGGGATAAGTGTGAGAAACAGATCAGCTGAGGACCCCAGAGGGACAGCACAGAGAACAGGGGGGAAAATGGCAGAGGAAGCCAGAGGTGAAGTCGAGGACTGGCTTGTCCAGGAGACTGGGAATGGGGATGAGAAGCTTGAGGAGTGGAGACTGGCACTGGGTAGACAAGAAAAATGGGACTGGGACACAGAGCAAGGGATGGAGAAGAGACAGGACCGATACAGGGACTGCTTGGAGGGGATGGGGCAGAAGGGGTTAGGCTTTGGGGAACAGGGGAAGACGGGTCTGTCACTACCAGAACACACACCTCTCCAGAGCCTGGAATGGAACCAGGATCCCTGAGCTTTGCCATTCCCCTGCTGTCAGCAAATATCTGTCAAACCCTCCAAAACATTTTTCTGATCCCGCTCTAGTGCTGGTCCACAAAGAGGATGACAACCTACTACTACTGTCAGTTACGCCGTTAGCTCAAGTGGCAGTGGTTTCTGTGGTGGATCTAAAGGTTCCAACCCTGCTGATGACCCATGTGGGTGTCACAGGGTTGCCATCTTTCTCATGGCTGGTAACCGGATCCTTGAGGCTCTACTTCCTGCCCTGCCTCTTCCTCCCAAGGCAACGCCCTTCTCCACCTCTTCCCCCAAGGCCCCGCTCCTGCTCCACCTCTTTCCTCAAGGCCCCGCCCCTTCTCTGCCTCTTCCCCTCAAGGCTCTGCCCTCATCGCTCACTCCCCCTCTCCCCTCGTCACTTGCTGGATCGTCTCAAGCAGCCGGCCTGCAGGTCCGAAGCCACCCTGGCTGAGCAGGATCTGGCACAGAAAAATGACCCGGTTTCCCCCCCACACACCCCCATGGAATCCAGATTTTTGGTTCAGGTGTCATTTAGGTCCCTTTTCGACCGGACTTTCCAGTAGAAAACCAGGCACCTGGCAAACCTAAATGACACCCGGACTCAGAAGCCAAAAAAAGGACTGTCTGGGTAAAACTGAGACGGGTGGCATCCGGAGGGTGGCAACATGATTCCGCATCTTGGAACTTCTGTTTTTTCAGTTTGCTTTTTTAAAAACCTAGGATAATTATGGACAAAACGTTACTTTTAAGGAATGTTAAGTTTGCAAAGTTGAGCTGTAAAAAATAACGAAATGGCAGAATTAAAGTTGTCTTTGTAACTTTATTTTGGCCCACTTGTACATCTGCGTTAAGATACTGTCTTTAATTACAGGATAAGAAGCTATTTTCTCCATGAGACCCCTGCCTCATTCAGTGCACAGGACAGACAGCATGGGCATAGTTTGGGAGGGTGCAGGGGGGCATTGGCAGAGGAAAGGCATGGGGGGGGCACGCGGGGTCGGTGCAGGGAACGGGGTGGGGGGGGATGGAGCCACTTCTCCTGAGGCTGAGAGTAGCTGCTCCGGGTTGTCGCTCTGCAGCTGTGCACTGCTGCCTGGGTCCTAGTGCCTGCCCGTTTCCTGTAAAGCGGTGAGTGCCTGCAGGGGGCAGAGGACACTGGGAAAGGGGGAGGGGCACGGGGCAGCGGGCAGGTGAAGGGGGTGGGATGGGAAGAGAAGGAGAGAGAGGAATGGGAGCGGGGAGCAGGAGCCCAGCATGTGGCGTCCCCTCGGCAGCAGCAGCCCCAGCAGGGAGGCGGCTGCAACGGCCCTGGGAGGCCCCAGAGCAGCAACATCTCTGCACCAGCCGGTGCTGGAGTGGCCACAGCTCCCAAGCTCAGTTCGCTGCAGCAGACAGCAGCAGCTGGGGCTCACCCATTGAGCCATCCTGCCCCGCCCCCAGCCCTGGCAGCCCAGAGACCACTCCAGGCTGGGGTCGGGGGAGGGAGAGTCAGTGAGCCAAGATAACTGGCTTCAGCATGCACGTGTGTGTGTCTGTGTGTGTGTGTGTCTGTGTGTGTGTGTGTGTGAGCGCTCTCTGTCCCCCCCAAATACAGCAGTCAAACTACGCCTATGCTAGACAGGGCTCTGAATCAGGGTTGGTTGTGGCGTGAAGGAGGCTGGTCTGTGTAGGACCCTGCCGCATTGGTTGCAGAAACTGCAAAGTGTGCTGTGTGTGAGGCAGGGGATTGCAGAAAGAGAAAGGAGGGTCTCTTGTTAAGGCAGCTGAATCCTGCCCTGGGGAACTGGATTCTCTCCCTGCCTCTGCCACAGAGATCCTATGTGATGCTTGGCAAGTCTCTGAAACCAAATATTTCACAGGTGGTCATTAATTGTGTGTTCCTCATTTTATGGGTGGCCCCCTTGTAACCGTGGGGGTCTGGTTGCAGAAGTGCTGAGCATATGCTGCTGTAAACTGAAGTCAGTAGGTCAGGGGTGCGCAAACTACGGCCCATGGGCTGGATCCGGCCCCTCAGGGCTTTGGATCCGGCCCGTGGGATTGCCCCCCGTACTGCCACAGGCCCCGCAGAAACAGCCAGCACCACATCCCTAGGACCCCAGGCCGGGGGGATGGGTGGGCAGAGGGCTCTGTGCATTGCCCTTGCCTCCAGGCACCACTCTCCGCAGCTCCCATTGGCCGGGAACAGGGAACCGCAGCCAATGGGAGCTTCAGGAGAGGTACCTGGGGGCGTGGCAATGGGAGCGCACGGAGCCCTGTGCACCCCCTCCCCCAGGGGCCGTGCAGGGATGTGGTTCCGGCCGCTTCCCAGAGCGGTGCAGCATGGGGCCAGGGCAGGCAGGCACGGACCCTTCCCTGGCCCCTGTGCGTGCCGCTGCCACCCCGGAGCTGCTTTAGGTAAGTGGCGCCAGGCCGGACCCCGATCCCCTCCTGCACCCTGCCCCCGAACTCCCTGCCTGCACCTCGCACCCCTCCTGCACCCCAACCCCCTTCCCTGATCCCCCTCATACACCCGCACCCCTCCTCTGCCCCAAATCCTTGCCCTGAGCCCTTTCCTGCACACGCACCCCCTCCCACACCCCACACTCCCTCCCACACCCCAACCCCATGCCCTGCATACAATTTCCCCACCCAGAGGTGGCCCTCAGCCCAAAAAGTTTGCCCACCCCTGCAGTAGGTGTTCTGCTCTGAACATACTAAGTGCTGTATAATGCTAAGGAATCTGAAAAATCAGGACCTGGGTGTCTCAAGTTGGGCACCCAAAATCAGTCGACACTTTTGATCATTTTGGACATAGTGTCTCTGGGCTTCAGTTCCCCATATGTAAAATAGAGATAACAACACTTCCCTGCCTCCCAGGGGTGTTGTGAAGAGAAATTCTTTAATGTTTGTGAAGCACTCAGCTACCATAGGAATGAGCGCCATAGAAAAGCCCATGAGGAAATGAACAATTCTGTTTTGGGAGTTCAGTTTGGACGACGTGCAGAACATAAGGGCTGGGGCCAAACATTGCACAATGAGTATAAAAAGAACGATTGACCTTCCACCCATTCAGTCAGCACCACGTGTCCTGTGCACTGAGTGAGGCAGGGGTCCTGGGGCAAAAATAGCATTTGATCGTGTAATTAAAGACTGTATCACAATGGAAATAAAAAAGGGACTAATTAAGGTTACAGAGGACAACACAAGTCTGGCATTCTGAATGTTTGAGTGCTTGACTTTACAAATTTAACTTCCTTTTAGAAACATAGCTTTATAGATTTTAAGGGCAGAAGGAAGCATTAGATCATATAGTCTGGCCTCCTGGGTAACAGGCTACAGAATTTAATCCAGTTACTCCTTAACCAAATCCAATAATTTTTGTTTGGCTAAAGTACATCTTCCAGAAAGGCATCCAATCTTCATCTAAATATTTAAGGAGGTGAATAATCTTCTGCTTCCCTTTTTAGTTTGTTCCAGTGGTTAATTGTCCTCGCTATGGAAAATGTATGGCTTACTTCGAATATGAATTTCTCTGGCTTTAACTTCCAGCCATTTGTTCTTGTTTTGTCTTTCTCCACTAGATAAGGAGGCCTCTACTTACCAGTGTTTTGTCCCTGCGCAAGTACTTCTACACTAAAGTACTTATACAGTATAATCACACCACCTCTTGGTCTTCTTTATTAAAAATAAACAGACGGAGCTCCTGGAATCTCTCACTACAAGGCATATTTTCAAGTCCTTAAATCATCTTTGTGGCTCTTCTCTGCACCCTTTCGATTTTTTTTAATATCCTTCTTAAAATGTGGACAACACACTGGGTGCGGTATCGGTCCCACCATACTGTATACAGAGGTAAAATCATGTCCCTGGTCAGAAATTATCCAACAAAATGGAGCTTCATTGGAAAATGCTGGTTTGTTGAACTGGACATTTCCCATGAAAGTGAGTCGGGTGCAATGAACTTTCTCTAGACCACAGGCAGGGTTGTGGCAGAAATCTGCATGGTTAAGTGCCAGCTGGCTTGGGGGACTCCAGCCAGCCCTGCCATGCAGACTGCCTTGGGGCCAGGTACCCCAGTCTTCTCAGGTCAGCTTCTCTGGGATAGCTGCACCCTGTAGACTGCCCCAGGACCAGAGACCCTGGTCTTCTATCGTCTGCAGCTCCAGGGAAACACTGCCATGGAGAAGGGAGTCCCAGCTTTAACCAGGGCTCAGCTCCCAGCTCCACAGCAGGGAATTTAGAAATCCTGGGTGGGATCCTGATTCCCAAGGTCTGCGGCTCTGAGGCAGCCCTGTTTTGCAGACTGCCCCAGACCGGGAACCCCAGAGCTTCGGTACTCCCAGGCCAGCTGGCTATTTGGGACCCCAGCTGGCCCAGGAGTCTGGAAGCCCAGGGGTCCCCAGCCCAAGGCAGTCTGCATGGTGAGGCTGCCCAAAAGCCACAGACCCTGGGATCCCCAGCAGCAGCTGAGAGAAATTGACCTTTTTGTTTTTCTCTTAGCACTGGAGGTGAAACTGACAAGAATGTCAGTGTCACTCAGAATCTGCTGGTGTCCCTGGGAGCAAATTTCATGTCGGACACACCATGTGTTGGTCTTTCCAGAACAAATTTGAGGGGATTTCTGGTTCACAGGAAGTTTTGAACTAGCAAAATTTCCTGTGAGCTGGAAATCCTGCGTTTCAGCCAGCTCTTCTCACTGCTCCCCTGTTTAAACCGCCAAGGATCACCTTCGCCTTTTCACAGCATCACCCTGGAAACGCTAGTCCCATTGCTTGTCCACTATGACCCTGCATAGACCATGGGAAATATCTGTATTGTTATGTATATTATGTGTACTTCTGTTTCTTTTATTGCTGTTTTGCCATTTTTTACCAGGTTCAAAGAGTAACTCCTGCTGGAGCTCCCCACATGTCCCAGCAAGGCAGACAATGGCTACAGAGAACCCAGTCACTGGTGCTTAACTGACAATACGGGTGTCAAGGCCTTTGAACTTTTGCCTCTGATCAAGCCGGGCACCCCTCCCCCCCTAGCTTGGGAGAGGGGAGGGGCCCTTCAAGTGGGAAAATTAAACAAAGAGCTTGGGAACTATGAAAAGGGGAGTCCTGATGAACAAAGAGGGAGATGCAGGGTCTGCGAGGAAGGAGATTGAAACCCAGTCCCCAGAAGCAGGGGTACCTGGGATAGGGTGGGCCAGCCCAGGTTTTGAGGGAAATGCTGAGGATTACGTAAGACATATGCCCGTTGGCCTTTAGTTGCCTTAACACTTTTCTCTCTGGTCACTGTGTTCCTATGGATACATAAATAATATCACTCTCCTGGGCCTAGAACTATTCAATATTTTCATTAGTGATTTGGATGATGGAGTAGAGAATAAACTCATAAAATGTGTGGATGACACAAGCCTGGGAGGGGTCACAAGCTCTTTGCTTAGAATTCATAATGACCTTAATACATTGGAGAATTGGTTTGAAATCAGTAAATTAAAATTCAGTAAAGACAAGTACAAAGTACTAGACTTAGGAAGGAAAAATGAAATGCAAACAATCCAAAATGGGGAATAACTTACTAGGCAGCAGTACTGCAGAAAATGTTCTGGGGTTATGTTGGATCACAGACTGAAATGGGTGATGCTGTTTTGAAAACAGGAAATGTCATTCTGGATTTTATAAACAGAATTGTCATATGTAAGACAGAGGAGGTAATTGTCCTGCTGTACTCAGCACTAGTGAGGCCTCAGCTGGAGCAGTGTGTCCAGTTTTGGGCTCTCTCTCTACAATGGGTAGGTAGGACAAGAAGTAATCCATTTAGATTGCAGCAAGGGAGAGTCAGGTCAGATATTAGGAAAAACTTTCTAACTATAAGGATAGTTAAGTACTGGAACAAGGTACCAAGGGAGGTTGTGGAGTCCCCGTTGTGACGTTGCACTCCATATGTTTTATGGAAATATGCTTATGAGTGTGAATATGATGTAACTGGAATATGCTTTATGCAAAAGGTCTCATGTAAGGTATCAAAACAAAACTTATAATCTACTGAATATATTCCTCCTATTTGTATGTATGTATCATTCTTGTATCTGAAGCTAGACATATGAAGTATGACTCTGAGGTCCAATTGTAATTATGCAAAGTGTGGGCCATTAATGGTGGTTTAGAAACTTGATGGCTCCCATTGACTAGGACAATTGGTTGTAGATGGTTTATTTACCTGCAAGCCTTCCTGTGTACGTGTGGGCCAGCCTGTGGGTAATGAACAATGAGGTCTCACAGGACATCCATCTTAAATCCATCTTAAATCTGGTACTTTTCCATTTAGAAGGAGGGGTAGGGACAAAAGATTCCTACCTTGTGCCAAAGCTATAAAAAGAGGTGGAGCAGGACAGACTGGGCTGTCAGTCATGAGAAAGCCCCTGTTTTCCACCTCAGATGTCTGGTGGAACTAATAAGGACTGTAGCAGGGGACAGGATTGGGCCCAGACTAGAAAGGAGTCTAGTCTGGGAAAGAAGCTTATTGGAACATCTCTGAGGGTGAGATTTTACCTGTAATCAGTTTCTTAATGTATTAGGCTTAGACTTGCGTGTTTTTTATTTATTTTGCTGGATGACTTACTTTGTTCTGTCTGTTATTACTTGAAACCACTTAAATCCTACTTTTTATTCTTAATAAAATCACTTTTGTTTATTAATAAACCCAGAGTAAGTGATTAATACCTGGGGGAGCAAGCAGCTGTGCATATCTCTCTGTCAGTGTTATAGAGGGTGGACAATTTATGAGTTTACCCTGTATAGGCTTTATAAAGAGTAAAACGGATTTATTTGGGATTTGGATCCCACTGAGAACTGGGTGTCTGGATGCTGGAGATAGGTGACCTGCTGAGCAGTTTTTGGTTGAAGTCTGCAGCTTTCGGGGTGTGGACCAGATCTGGGTGTGTGTTGCAGCAGGCTAGCATGTCTGGCTCAACAAGGCAGGGTTTTGGAGTCCCAAGCTGGCAGGGAAAACGGGCTCAGAGGTAATTTCAGAACATGAGGTGACAGTCCCAAGGGGGTGTCTGTGACCGAACCCATCACACACGTCATTAGTGACTTTTAAAATTAAGTTAGACAAACATCTTTCAGGGATGGACTAGGTATACTTAAACCTCTCTTGGTGTGGGGATAGACTAGATGACTTTGTGAGGTTCCTTCCAGTCCTATATTTCTATTTATTTCAAGATTTCATAAGCTATTCAGGCCTGCTGATTTTTTTTTAAACTTTATCCCTACTAGATACTGTTTAACATCCTCCTTAGTTACCAACAGACTGCAGAGTGGTTCACCCTCTTCACATAGTATGAATACACTTCCTGCTTCTATCCCAGAGCAGAAATGTTTATTGAACACTTCTGCCTTATTTGTATCATTATAAACTATTTTACCATCTCCATTTGTAATGGGCTACACCTTTGTTAGGATTTGTTTGTTTGTCTTTACTCCTAATATACTGAAAAAAAGGGTCATTATTGTTCCTAGCCCTGCCAACTATGGAGTTTTCCCTGATAGCTTTAGCTTCACTTATCGATTTTCTACATCTCAGAACTTCCAATGTATATTGATTGCTAAATTCCCCTCTTTCCAGTTGTTGTACATTGTTTTTTAAAAAAATGTCTAACCTCTGCCTGCACTGTCCCACTGCACCAGGATGGGCTTTTGGCTAAAGTTCTAAGGCAGTGGAACAACGAACTCCCTAAGGCTCCTTTGTCATTTTCATCCTTCATTGGCTTTCTAGGATACATGGAGCTCCAGCTGGTTGGAGGGGACAGTGCCTGCTCAGGACGTGTGGAAGTAAGACATGGAGACACTTGGGCTACAATCTGTAATGCACACTTTGATCTCAAAGCTGCCAGTGTTATCTGTAATGGACTAGAGTGTGGAACAGCTCTATCTATCCCAGGAGGAGCTCATTTCAGAGAAGGACATGGACAAATCTGGACTGAGGAATTCCAGTGTGTAGGGAATGAGTCACACCTCGTGTACTGTCCCAGGATATCACACGGGAGTCAGACGTGCTCACATGCAAATGATGCAAGTGTCATATGCTCACGTAAGAATTTGGCACAATGTCTCTAAAATCCCAGTCGTGTGTATTCTAGAGTAGGGTACAGCAAAAAAAATGATCTCACTCTGTAGGGAGCTGAGATAACAAAGCTGCTATCAGCTTCCAGTAAAACCTAAACAACTCGATATAATGGGAATGGGTTCAATCCCCCAACTTTCCTTTCCTTTATTATTTAATATAAAATATCTTAAATGCTCCCTCTCTAAACCCCTTCTCCCTTCTCCCCTGGGCACACAGGGTTCCGGCTGGTGAACGGCAGCACAGCGTGCTCAGGAAGGGTGGAGATCCAGGTTCTTGGTGCCTGGGGAACCCTCTGTGACTCACGCTGGGATTTACCAGACGCCAACGTTCTCTGTCGTCAGCTCGACTGCGGATTCACTGTATCAGCCCCAGGAGGAGGGTATTTTGGGAAGGGAACTGGCTCTGTCTGGACAGACACATTTCACTGCAAAGGGACTGAAACCCATTTGCGCCATTGCCCTGTTACTGCCCTGGGGGCCTCTCAGTGCTCACACGACAATGATGCCAGTGTGATTTGCTCAGGTAAGTGCAAGAGAGATGCTGAATTAAGGACACCTGCCCCTCAGTGTTTGATGTTGTCCCACAGTACTTACAACGATTAAAGCCAAAATTCCCAACTCGCTACTTATTTGCGGTGATTGAGCAGCAACCTCAGGGCCTGATTCTCCAGAGTACTCACCATTTCTGCAGAGCTTTATGTGTTCAAAGTACTCTCCAGACACTAATAAACCCTCACCAAACTCCAGGGAAGTAGGTGGGGAAGTATTATTATTATCTCCTGTGACAGGTTGGATCACAGAAACCCCTTGGGGGCTGCCACCTGATGTGTCAAGACTACTTCTGCCCCTGCTTTCCCTGCCAGCTTAGGACTCCAGCACCCTGTCTCGCTGAGCCAGACATGCCAGTCTGCTCCAGCACAGACCCAGGTCTGAAGCACGTGCCCCAAAGCTGCAGACTTAACTGAAAGCAATTAAGAACTGTTCCCATCTTTAACACTCAGATGCCCAACTCCCAATGGGGTCCAAACCACAAATAAATTCGTTTTACCTTGTATAAAGCTTATACAGGATAAACTCATAAATTGTCCACCCTCTATAACACTCGGAGAAAGATATACACAGCGGTTTAACCCCCCTCCCCGGTATTAATACATACTCTGGGTTAATTAATAAGTAAAACGTGATTTTATTAAATACAGAAAGTAGGATTTAAGTGGTTCCAAGTAGTATCAGACAGAACAAAGTGAATTACCAAGTAAAATACAATAAAACACGCAAATCTAAGCCGAATACAGTAATAAAACTGAATCCAGATAAAATCTCACCCTCAGAGATGTTTCAATAAGTTTCTTTCACAGACTGGATGCCTACCTAGTCTGGGCACAATCCTTTCCCTGGTACAGCTCTTGTTCCAGCTCAGGTGGTAGCTAGGGGATTTCTCATGATGGCTGCCCACTTTGTTCTGTTCCACTCACTTATATATCTTTTGCATAAGGCGAGAATCCTTTGTCCGTCTCTGGGTTCCCATCCCTCCTTTTCAATGGAAAAGCACCAGGTTAAAGATGGATTCGAGTTCAGGTGACATGATCACATGTCACTGTAAGACTTCATTACCCACTTGCCAGCATACAGGAAGCATATTTCAGTTACATTATATTCACACTCATCAGCATACTTTCATAAAATCCTACAGAGTGCAATGCAACAGCTCCATTTTATAGACGGTGAAACTGAGAGAGAAAAGCAAAGTGACCTGCCCAAGGCCACCCAGTGAGTCAGCAGCGGAGTCAGGGGTCATACAAGCAACAGTCTGATGCTGCACAACCCCGATTTATCCATCCTGGGCACTGAAAGTGGCCAGGGCCCTGCGGGAAAATAATTCACTAGAAAATTAATTTAAATGGCCAGTCAATCTGGTTCCCTTGTGCCTAAATGGAGCCCATCTTATGGGTCTATAGATCCATAGAGTTTTAAGACCCAAAAAGGCCATTAAGATCATCTGCTTCTCCCCTCACCACAAGGACCCCTCCTGCTTAATGAAGTTTCAGCTCCCCTCTCTGCCACATCTTCAGATCCATGTACAGAGTCTCCATAGAGCTTCTTGCCTGGCTGGAACTGGGATCCTTACAGAGAAACCTACTGCAGAAGCCCTGGATTTCAACCTTCTTCCTAATAATGGACACATAGCTTCCAGGACTGACCCCCACAGAGCCCAGAGTCACTGGTGCCATTACACACCATGACTAAGCCTATGTGGCCCTGCCCAGAACTCTCAACAGACGTCTACTCTCCTCTTTACAACTGATAAATTTGTACCTTTGGGTCAAAAAACCTCGCAGTTCTCCTGCTTCTCACAGAGGCTGCTACCGGCATTCCTCACTGAATTCCCTGCAGCCCTGCCCTGCCTCTCCTACTCAGCCCAGACCCTGGTTCTCGGAGGGAACTCCTCAGCACATGAAGATGCTGATTTCTCCCTACAATTGCTGGAAGGAGAATCCCTTCTAAGGAAAAACACCTGGTCCCTTCCATACGAGCTCCATCTGCCATGATTCCATCCGGCCTTCCTGCGGAGCTGTGGTACCCAGTTATATCCATGAGCCTCCTCGGAAAGCCCCAGAGCTACTCTCTGCCCTCACACTACACTAGTGGCATACCTAGGACAGGAAACTTGGGAGGGCCTCAGCTTTCGGGGGTGGGCAGTGACGGGAGGAGCAGAGGGAGGGGTGCAGGAGGAATCCGGTGCCCTGGGAAGGGGGCAGGAGGGAGGGGGGCTCCAAAGCTGAGGCTGCCCGGGGCACACAGGCTGCGGGGCGTGCCTAGGGTAACCAGATAGGAAATGTGAAAAATTGGACAAGTGGTGGGAGGTAATAGGCGCCTATATAAGAAAAAGACCCAAATATCAGGACTGTCCCTATAAAATTGGGACATCTGGTCACCTAGGCGTGCCTTTTGGGCAAAGTGGGGTCCCACTAGGGCTCAAGCTCTGCTCACCCTTCCCGACCCTGGCTCGGTGTCCGTCAGCCCAGCCACGTCCCTTTCCTGCCAGTGCCGGGAGCTGCTGCCCCAGTCTCTGGCCCCAGCACTAGTCCCTCCCAGACCTGCCCTCAGGAGGCACACCCACCGCAGGGCTAGTGCTTGGGTCAGAGACCAGCGAAGCAGCGCATGGCGCTGGCAGGAGAAACATGTGGCCAGGCTGACGGAGACCGAGCTGCGGGTGGGAGTCCCAGCCTGTGGATTCGGGGGGCTCCGGCCCTGATTTGGGTGGGCCTGGATGATCACTGGGTGGGCCACAGCCCACCCGTGGCTACACCCCTGCACTACACTAGCTGCATGCAGGCAGTCTCTTGGTTCAGTCTTTGGGCGAACTCCTGGCTCCGTTGAAGTCAATGGAGGTTTTACCATTGCCTTCAGTGGGGCCAGGATTTCACTCTTAGCCTTGAAATGTTATTTGGCTACCAAGATCCTTGAGCTGTTTGGATCCAGTGCGCACACACTGCACCCGTCAGGTTGCCATACTAGTACATACTGTACCCGACACAGCCAGTGGGTGTGCCCTGCACTGACTCTGCTGTTGTCTTTTAACATTGTCAGTCTCTCCTAGCTGCACCTGGGTCTGAACTCAGGGAGTAATTCCTAACTTACCACCTTGCTGTAGGACTCACTGATTCTGAGACACACGGAAAGACTGAGATTCACATCCCAAGGGAGTCACAATATTCACCAACAAAGCACGTCCCCTTCCCCGCCCCACACACAATCTGCTTCTTGTGCTATCAATTGATCAGCAGGAATCTCATGTTGGACTCAGAGATGACACCGCACTTCAGGGGACAGCTCTAGTTAGAACCACCAGTGCCGGGAACTATCTAACACTAGGAGCTCCTGCACTGGATCTACGTGAACCAAGAAAGTTGCCACTTGCTGAGCAAAGATCAGAGGGAGCTAAGGGAATTTATCAATAATAACCTGTTCCTGACCACCGTGAATCCTGCTCTTCCATTGGCCAAACTCCCTCAAGGCAAACTTGGCTAAATCATTCACGACCCACCTGCTAAGTGCTTGTGCAGACACCGTTCACTGGCTTCCAGGCATTTAAGCCTGGATAAAGTGACTACACACCTCAGCAGCCATTCCACCACCACACACAGAGACTATTTTCCCAATCAGTAATCTGCAGGAATTCCCTCGCTCACTCATTTAGAGAGTCCGTTGGCAAGCCCTTGTGTCAAGCTCAGAGTTTTAAAATCCTTGCAGCACCTTCCACTTTTAGATTCACAGGAATAAGTGTCTTCTGACAGAGGTTGTTCTCTTCAACACTGTGACACACTCTGATCACTGGCTTATACCTTCTTATTGAGAAATAGTCCACAATTTCATGTGCATTATTACTAGTGTATAAGAGAGAATGTTATTCAGTGTGTTTCCCATCTCTCCTGAGCCCAGGTCACTCTGAATCACTCAGACTCCTGAATGGAGAGAGCCGGTGCGATGGGAGAGTTGAGATTTCCCTCCGTGGTGTGTGGGACAGAGTGCTGGATGACCAGTGGGACATGGACGATGCCAGCGTGGTGTGCAGGGAGCTCCAGTGCGGAGTCTCTGAGAAAGCTTTTAACCCCCCAAAGACTGAGAATGGAACGGGCCCTGTGGGGCTCAGAAGAGTCCAGTGTGCAGGAAATGAGACTTGTCTGACTCTCTGTGACATCTCCACGTCTGAGACAGCCCAGGCAGGAATTGCTGAGGACGTCGGTGTCCTTTGCTCAGGTGATTCATTTCCAAATCTCACAAACATTTTCTGTTCAGTAGGAAAATACATATTAACAGCTGGGATCTATCCCCACAGGTAGCCGGCAGATCAGACTGGTGAATGGGACAGGTCGCTGTGCCGGGAGAATGGAGATTTATTACAATGGCAGCTGGGGGACAGTCTGTGATGATTCCTGGGATCTGTCAGACTCCGATGTCGTTTGCAAACAACTGGGATGTGGACGTGCCATCAATGCAACTGTCTCTGCTCGTTATGGGCAAGGATCCGGGCAGATCTGGCTGGACGATGTGAACTGCTCTGGGAACGAACCCGATCTCTGGGCGTGTCCTTCCGGGGGCTGGGGCCAGCACAACTGCAGACACAAAGAGGATGCGGGAGTTCTCTGCTCAGGTGTGTTCTGGGAATGCTCACGTGAGCCTGGTGACCAGGGGATTAAATGGAGGGGGCAGATGTTTAAGGAGATTGCTGAGAATGACACTCTCATTGACTGTCTCTGCCTCCCTTTCCCTTGTGTAACTACCTACCAGGGTCATCATTAGAAAGTCCTCAACTCCCACCCAGAGGTGTTGGAGATATTGAAAGATTTCCCTTAGAATGCTAGAAGGCTGCATCTCAGGTATCTAAAGGAGATTGTATCATGGAAAGCAGTGGCTGAAAAGGATGTAGGGTCCTAGTGGAGAAATAACTGAACATGAGCTCCCAGTGCCGTGTGTGGCAAAACGGGCTAATGAGAACCTTGGATGTATAAACAGGGGAATAGTGAGTAGGAGTGGGGACTAAATTTTACTGCTGTACACGATGCTGGTGAGACAGATACTGGAATACTTTGTGTCCAGTTCTTATGTCCACAAAAATTGGAGCAGAGAAGAGCCACAAAAGTGATCTGATGAATAAAAGCCTTACAGTGAGAGATTTCAGCTGCTGAATCTGTTTAGCTTATGAAAACGACCAAGAGGTAACTTGATTACATGGCATAAGTCTCTTCACAAGGAGAACATAGCACTTCCTAAAGGGCTCTTTAATCTAATGCAGAAAGGCAGAACAAGAGTCGATGGCTAGAAGCTGAAAGCAGACAAATTCAGATAAGAAATAAGGCCCAGGTTTTTAACAGGGAGGGTGATTAATCATCGGAACAAACTACCAGGGAAATGGTGCATTCTACATCTCTTGAAATCCTTCTGTCTAGACTGGATGCCTTTCTGGAAGCTATGCTTACGTCAAACTCAAATTATTAGGCTCTATGCGGCTGTTTTACAGAAGGTCAGACTATTTGATCTCATGATCCCTGTCACACTGTCTGGAGAGGCTCACGGCACTGAGTGCCCACCTCAGGGCAGATGGTGAGAAACAAGGCAATACCCCAAACTGTTGGTGTGTTCTATAAGTAGATTTCACCAAGCCAGCAACAGATGTGAACTCCTGGACCAATGTTCCCTCTAATTTTTACATCCATATGTGGAATTAATTTTGTTCTGTGCACCAGTCTAGAGGTGATGTGTGGTGGGGTTGGGGCTGAAGGGTTCAGAATGTGGGAGGCAGCTCAGGACTAGGGCAGAGGGTGGCTGTGCACGCGGTGAAGGCTCTGGCTGGGGGTGCGAGCTCTGGGGTGGGGCCAGGGATGAGGGGTTTGTAGTTCTGGCTGCCCTGGGGCTGCAGCAGGAAGAGAGGACTCCCCCAAGGCCTCTCTTGCTGCAGCAGCCTGGGGCTCGGGGAGAGGCACCTCTCCCCACTGCGGCAGCTCCGGGGCTGTGGAAGAGGTGCCTCTCCAGTCTAGGCCCCTGTGGCTGCTTGCCTACGTGGCCTTTGATAGCCTTCTGTACGTCCATATGGCCACGCAGCTCAGAGGGAACTTACTCCTGGATCACTGTATCTGTCTTACCATGGAGTCACAGACCGTCCCCTTAGACTCTCCAGTCTATTGTCACCCAAACAAACTGGACTTAGTGATAAGTGGTCACTTACACCTAAAATCACATCACATTCAGGTTTCTTCCAATCCCAAGAGACCAGCCACCTACTCAGATCACTTGGTACCTTGGATCTTACATCAAAGACAATGCCTGTAGCCAATCCTGTAATAAAGTATATACAGGTTTATTCATTAGGAAAAAGAAATAAAAGGGTTGTTTACACGGTTAAAGCAAGCAATCACCTACACACAAATGAGTTAACATTTATATCCTCGGAGTGACAGAGTTGTAGTGATCTGTCAAGTCCAAATGTCCTTCAGCGCTGACCCAGGGGTAACCCCTTGGGGTCTCGGGCTTCAGTTTGGATTCTTTAGCCCTGTCACAGTTCAAACAGCCAAAAAGATGAATAATCTTCCCATCTATTATTTTTATTTCCCTCTTCCAGCCTTCAAAGCAATGGGATAAGATCTTCTGCATGTACTACATGCAGGGGATGGACGGTGGGGATCATTCCCGTGCCTGAGTTCACAAGTTCAGAGGAAACATTTTCAGTTATAAAGCAAAACTTGCATATGTTCTTGTAGCATGGACCACAGACATCACAAGTGAGATTAATGCCAGCAGCAACTAACCAGCATTTCATAAAGTCTAAACACTCAATACATTCTTACAAGACTAATACCTGTTTTCAGCAAAACTAACACACATGTGACCCTGCCTGGTCTCCAGCTACGAGATTGTAAGTTCTCAGGTAAGGCCTGCAGCCTGGGCAAGAGCTGGCATCTGGCCTGCCAATGTCACAATCCTTCCCGGCCTTTTATCTATTACAATCTGTACGTAGCTGCTGCTAAATGGTGGCCTTCCAGAGATGCCCACTGTATTTCGAAGGGGCCTGTGGTGTCTAAAAGAGTCTCTTACTCCTGGAGTGGTTCTCTAGCAGTTGCTCCTGCAGAATGATGCACAGGATCGTTAGCAATCGCTGGGATTTCACTCTTCACACCCCAGTTCATTTCAGAATCAAATGATTTAAATTCCCTTTTTCTGCATTTTCTTCTAGAGTTCACAGATCTGAGGCTGGTGAGCAACAGTGACTGTGCAGGGCGGCTGGAGGTTTTCTACAATGGGACGTGGGGCAGTGTTTGCTCCAATCAGATGTCTGGAGTCACCCCAGCAATTGTCTGCAAACAGCTGAACTGTGGGGACGGAGGGCAAATTGCAAGTGACTTTGAATATGGAGCAGGTTCTGGTCCCACGTGGCTGGACCATGCTGCATGCAGTGAGCAGCACAGCTCCCTCTGGCAGTGCCCGTCAGAGCCCTGGGATCCAAAGTCATGTGATAACCGAGCAGAAGAAACCCATATTTCTTGCATTGGTAATTCTGAAACTACCTGCATGCGCGCGTGCAAACCCACATATACGCGATGTGTTCAATTAATTGAAGGGTTAGGAGAGAATTTTTGTTGTTGTTCACATCTCAGTGTAGGCAGATTTAAATTCTCAACACAAGTTACAAACATATTTTCATGATGTTTTATAGGAACAAGCATTTATCTGACTAACAACAAACATGGAAGTTAATCAATTAATCTTAAAAGAGACCTGTGTTAGACACTGCGATAAGGTAGTCTGAGAGCCAAGAAAAGTCTCTCCCTAGAGACGGACATTAGGCAGCTCTGTGGTTATTTATCCTTTTGGGATGAACAATCAGAGGTGGGCCCAGGCTGTGCAGTTTGGTCAGAAATGGAATCCCCCATAAGTCTGGGTGCATGCCGGCCTATGTGTCTAACAGCTGAATAGCAAATTAATTAGGTATTAAATGACCCAGAGTTCACATTTCAGTTCAGACAGTGCTGAAATTAGGGGGTTAAAATACAGATAAATTCTACTCCCACCTCACACACACAACCCAATGCATTCACCTCAGCTTTTTCTCTCCATAGAAAAAAAACCAAAACCAACTCAGACCCTGTTTGCCGAATGCCCGAACTCTCCAAGCTGCACAGGTATCTCTGTTTCTCACTGTCTCCCTCTTGGTCCCTAAGTTGTCCCAGTAACATGTGAGGTTTCTGCATTTCTAGACCAGGACAAGTTACGTGTCGTGGGAGGAGAGGACAGATGCTCGGGGAGAGTGGAGGTTTGGTACCTGGCTTCTGGGGAACAGTTTGTGATGACTCCTGGGACATGGCGGATGCTAACATTGTGTGTAAACAACTGGGCTGTGGATCTGCTCTATCTGCCCGAGACAAAGCTGCATTCGGCGAGGGGACTGGTCCCATCTGGGTAGAGATGTTGAATTGCAGAGGGACAGAGTCATATCTCTTGGACTGTCCTGCCAGGCTCTGGGGTGAGAGCAACTGTGGTCATAAGGAAGATGCTGCCGTGAATTGCTCAGGTGAGTGACAGGAGATGTTTCTGCTACATGCTGTAATATTCAGGGAGAAGGATGGTTTAGCCCACCCATCCCCTTTGGTCCCAGACCAGGCCCTCCCATCTCCTGTGTGCCGGAGCATCCTGGATGTTGAGGGGTGGAACCTTTGTGGGGTCAGACTGGCTCAGGCATCAGCCCACATAGCTCCTGCATCCATCACAGGCCCCACTGTGCTGGTTTGTTATGAGAGTCCTCATTGCTTCACAGAGCACAAGGGACTTGGGCCCTAAAACACCAACAAACAGGCCCTGTGCTGCTGTGAGGGAGTTTGTGGAGGTGACAGCTGGAGACAACCAGGGACTCTCAGAGGTGAGGATCCCCCTGGGAACAAACACGTCACCTCCCCCTTGCTACAGGTTTGTGGGCTCCCACGACTTTCACAGACTCATTTCTCCCTGTCGCTTGTTCATTTCCATCCAGCTCCCCCGCGCCGCCCTCCGACCGACAGTGGGAGAGTCACGGTGCCCGTGGTCATCAGCATTATCCTGGGGGCCCTGCTCTGCCTGGTCTTAATCATCCTGGGGGCGCAGGTGCGAAGTGCCAGGGCAGAGCTCAGAGGTGGGTCCTGATTGGTGTCACTGTGTGAAATGCTTCTGCAGTAGCAGGGCGGCTGCAGGGTGTCAGGGTGAGGGCCGATACCAGGCTGGGTGGGGTGGCCAAGGGTGCCTGTTAACGCCTCTCTCTTTTACTATTTCATTAACTGTCTGGCAGTGGAACAGTCCAGCCATGAAATCTTGAGATGATACTGGCTAGGGACCTTTACAGTTTCAGAGAAACGGCATCTGTATCCCCACCCGCCCCCACCCTCCGGTGATCCACTCCAGGAGTGCCTACTCAGGCCTCCAGGCATCACCTGTCTCTGGGTGGGAAACCCCTGTCCCATCTCCTTGCGGCCAGGGGCTTTTAAGACTGCACAGTCCCCTGCCTTCCACTGTGATACCCCCAGCAAACCAGTCTGCCTACAGGCCAGCCCCATGCTGTGCTTTCTCCCCAAGGGCTATGAGCAGGGCATTGCCAGCAGTTACAAGTTACCACCCAGCTCTCTCTCAGCAGATTACACCTTATTCCGAGGATAAAAGTATGACAGAGAAAATATTAAAAACAATAAAAATTCCTCCACACTTGCTGAACATACCAGAATTCACCCATCTTCCTCATGGGCAGCCTGGTAGACCAACATCCCTCCAAGGATTCAGTGTTGAGATCCCTAAGGACAGAAGGTCCTGCCCATTTGCAGAATCAAAATGAAAGCCCTGGGTCTTTTTAAACTCAGCCTTTCATATCAGAAGCCCTCCTTTGTCTCTTGGTCTCTGGTAACCCAGTTTGAACCAGTCTGAAAACCACCCTGAAGGTTGTTACCTTTCTGGAGTTGTTTACAATCTCAGTGATTCACCTTAATCACCCACCCACCCACACACACACACACACACACACACTCACACACACTCAGTGTTTTTTCTTCCTGGAGGAGCTGTGGTAACCCTTCGACATGCAGTAAAACATAAACCATTCATAGCTTTAATCTAGTGATTCCCAAAGATACTGCCTGGAGCTGCAGTATCTGCCACAGGGAGGGGATCTGAATATCATGAGGAGAGACATCATGGAAAAGGGACCGAGAGAAACTGGAAATATTACCAAGGAAAAAAGGTGTATAAAAATAGAGCTTGGTAAATAGTTGTGAAGAGAGTGATCCAGTAGAAAATACAATCTTAGGAAGGAGAAGTGTGGGAAAGGAGCATTTTACTATCTTGTACTCAAGGCTGGCACTTGTCGGGGATTTTACATCTATAACACACTTTATACAAACATTAGCGACCAGCTTCTTGGCAAGAAGATAGAAGATGGGATTGCCATCAACATACATGTAACAGTCACAACTTTGCAGTAAGACAATGACTATAATCAGATCTCATGCTTCAGGGCTTCAGCCAGTCACCTGCAGGGGTCAGGAAGGAATTCTGGGAAGCCCCCATCTTTGTGTTTTGTTTTGCTTCATTTTGTTTCTTGCCCTCCTCTGAAGCATCAGACTTTAGCTACAGGGGGAGCTGTGACACTGGATGGGCTGGACCAGTCCTCTGAGGTGATACAGAGAAACCTCTTTCGAAGATATCTGGCTGGTGTGTCTTTCCACATGTTCAGGGTCAAACCAATTGTCAGATTTGGGGTCAGGAAGGAATTTCCCCCCAGGTCAGATTGGTAAAAAGGGACCTTGGGGGATTTTCCTCTTCCTCTGAACCATGGAGCATGAATCGCCAGCCACGATTATCAAGGCATCTCTCAAGTAATCAGTTCCCTGCCACTGCGGGGCCCATTGGTGGTACCTTACTCGCTCCTGCTTTCTGCCTGTGGCACACAATAGCTTATTCTCCTGAGGACTGAAATGCTTTACTCAAAGTGCATCTTTGGGCTCAAACCTAGGGGTTTCTGGGTGAAATGCAGTGGCCTTTATTATACAGGAGGTCAGACTAGATGTTCTAATGGTCCCGTCTGGCCTTAAACTCGATGAAAAAAAAGAGGTTCTCACCATTTTGCAGAGAAACACCTGCGTGGGGGAAGAATTATTTAAGCTGCTCCAAAGGGAAATAGCCAGAAATAATGAGATGAGATTAAAAAACATTTAAGATGAATGTGAGGAAGCTTCCTGACAGCGGTCTAGCCCTGGGAACCATCATCAAAGGGCTGTTGTGGAAAGAAATACTGTCACCTGGCTCATTTAAATTCCAGCAGTGGGAATGTGTGGTAGGGTTCAGGCTCGCACTGGGCCCACGGGGAGGGGCTGGATTATCCCATAGTGTTTCCCATCTCTGGTTTCAATGACCCTGTGCAAACCCTGCCCTTTTTTTTCAGGCTCCAGAAGACCCTTGGATCCCTTCTCTGAGGCCATGTACGAGGAGATTGATTATAACCTGATGAGAAAAAAGCAGGAGATGTTCAGTCGCTCAGGTCTGTGGGTCTCACTCTTAACAGGGAGCAGCTATCTAATGACCTGTCCATCTGAGGCCCTGACCCAGAGTTAAATCACTGCAGCTTCCACCCTGTGAGCTTGTCATTGGAGCTGGGCACAAGTCTCCATTGCAAAATGTTTTGGTGAAAAATGCAGATTCAGAGACACCGAAACATTTCACAAATTCTTGTCGATTTCACCCAATTGTTCCAAATACACACAGAACGATTCATTTCATTTCAACACTTTCTAAAGAAAACATTTTGTTTTTTTCAATTGGATATTACTTTGCCATTAGAAATTTCCTTTAATATTATCAGGAAAAAAAACAAATAAACAAAAATTAACGAATGTCCAAAAGAACACGAAATGCTTTCATTCAACATTAAACTTTTTTTTTACTTTTGCATTTCCCAAAAATTTCCCAAAAAAGTCATTTTTGGCTCAACTCAAAACAATCTTATGTTTTGCTTTTTTCCCGAACGGTCAGAAAACCAAACCATCTGTTTTTTTTGCCAAGCTCTAGCTGTGGGAGCTGGGTCTGCGGTGAGACCAGCAGTTACTCATGTAGACTGAGGGAGATGGGTTTCCTTCCCACCATACACTGAGTGTCCCAATTCTAGGGGCAGTTAATTTCCCATCTGCCCATCCTGCAGCCTTGGCGTGTAACCAGTGAGGGGTCAGGAAAGCGACTGTCTGGGGCAGGCTAAACTATCATTTGAAAACTTCTTTGGAGCAGGGGATGTTCTGTGCCCCCCTCCCACCGCAGCCACTGGTCTGCTGGGTCGGCTCCCTCCTGTCCCCGGAGCAGAGAGATCAGCTCAGGAGAGCCTCATGACTTTGAGTCCCGGCCCTTTTATCCTTTGTGCCATTTTGTCTCAATGTCTGATGGGAACATCCTGCCCAAGGGCTGTGCTGTGGTGGGGCTCTGGGAACATGCTCAGGGCATCTCCCAGCATCACTGCCAAGATGGTTACAATGAATGACAAAAAGAAAAGCGGTACTTGTGGCACCGTAGAGACGAACAAATTTATGAATCACAGACTTTGCTCTGGGCCTTTCTTGGTTTAATCTGGAAACACCACGGAGAGCTGATCGACTGATTCATGGGGGAGGTGGGTATTTACCCTTAAGAAGGAGGAGTCCCCTCTGTGGCTGAGGAGGCCAGGACAATTGTGGAACTTCCCTGGACCAGCAGCCAGAGACGGGCCATTCACTCACCCCAGCATCTTTCAGGTCAGATCGTATCATCCCCTCAGTCACATTTATCACAATAACATGGAGATTTGTCTTGGGGAGTCTGTGTCAGCCTCTCACCGCTCAGAGTTGCTGTGAGTCACCATGTCCTGTAGAAGAAGGTATAGACTGAGACTGGAAATCCTGCTCCAGGCCCCAGATGTGTTCCCAGTCCTGCAGTTCTGCTGTTCTCACTGTAATGAATGTCTGGTTCTCGTCTCTCCAGTCTCCTATTCAGATGACTCAGTGACGAAGCTGCAGTATTACACCGGGGACAGCGAGGGGGAAAATGATCCTGGATCAGAAGAAGGTAACGGGGGAGGGGCCGAGAGACCCACATCTGGGCAGAGAAATGAATTTCTATCACACTTTCTGCAATCGCAGCCATTTCCACCCCCCCCCCCCCCACACACACACGGTTCCCATTGTACACAGTCGGGTCTCATCCCATTGAACAGGATTTCTGTCAGAATCTCAAGATGGGAACATGTGACCATCTCCTGAGCACACACCCCTCGGAGTGGCTCCCAGTGACCTCCCCAGGTGAGGAGCTGGAGGAGACGGGTAAGTCTCTTTGGGTGGAAGGCGTCAGTGCCCAGCAGGGCTCATCTCTTGTCCCCGAGAGAGAGAGGAAGATTGTCCTATGTTATAATTACAGATGGGCTCAGCCCAACTCACTGATCCGAACCCAGCAGAACTTTGGGGGCAGACGGATTTGCAGATTCTGACCCCAGCTCTGGATCTCAGTTTTGGGGCTGCCACCTGTCACTGTAACAGGCTGAAGCAAAATCCTGGACCTGAACTTCCGGGCCTGGCCCCATCTCTAATCATAAACGGGGCGGCATTTCTCCCCGACCTGCTCTCAAGGGAGTCCATGATTCGGGCCATGTGGGAGTTTAGCCTGTGGCTGGGGGAGGAGACACTGAGCAGATGAGCCAGTTCTGCTGAGAAGCTGGAGCGCTGCCAAGCTGAGCCCTGGGCTGCCTAAGAGGCCAGTGGAGAGCAGGAGCTCACAAAGGATCAGGCCAGTGACCTCCCAGTAGGAGCTTTAATTCCTGCAGAGGGGAGGTTCCCCCTCCCCAGTGTAACAGGAAAATTCAAACCTGTCTGCAGAGATCAGATGGATTCACACAGGCCGGCTCTGGCCTGGCAGTGCCCGTGTTCCAACCTGTTATCTCAGCACAGGCCCAGATCCTGCTCCCACGGAAACACGTGAAAGAGCTGCTGTTGGATTCTGCAGGGACAGGATTGGCCCCTCGTTATTTCTGGGACTCCTGTTTTACTGTAGTTCTCTGACTTTTGCCCTTCTCCCCATGGGCCCCTGCGACTTCCCCTCTCACGTGCCATGATACACAGCTCTAGTTAGAAGGGCCACCTGCACTGAAGAGACGCTGCTGGTGTCATGGGCTGAGTGTGGTGTTTGCTGTTCCAGAGGGAGTTTCCCCAGGGGGGTCTCAGTTGGATTACGATAACGTGGAGGAGCCTGCCTTGAACGACGTCCCCCAGACTCCAGACGGCCGAGGTGAGCAGTGAATCCGCCTCCTGGAAGCAACGTCACTCTGACGAAAAACTAACTGTATTTCCCAGTAGGGACAATAGTGGTTTGTTAAGAAAACCAGGAAGTTCACCCACCAGTATCTTCTATTGGCGTAACGCTGGGGCGCTGACCAGGTGCATGACAAGAGCTGTGTGGAGGCCCAGGGGTAGGGAAGCATGTGTTGTCCTAAGGCATAATAAAGGCCCATTGCAGGGACTGAAGGAGCAGTTTGCTCAGGAGCTGCCCACACTATACTTGGCTCAGGTCACTGCCCCAGCTTATATACATCTGTGTCAGACACGCTGTGCTGGGCGGGACATAGAGATTTTACACCCAAGGACCTATGTCCCGACCTTGTTAGCTGGCTCAGCTCCAAGTGGTGTCAGTGCCTTGGAGACTGATGGCAGTTTATGGGGTAAACTTTATCAGGAGAATGCACTGAAAAGTCATTTTTAAAGTAATGTCAAGTTTAGGAAGCCAGGGACAAGCTCTGGGCAATTCCAAGTCATTTCTGTTTGTAATTATTCTAACCAAATGCCTTGTGGAGTAATCCCTCTGGACTAGATCCCAGACACCCTTTCTAGACCTCCCCCCGTCCCACGCTTGTAATCTAGGAGCTCTAGGATCCTCTCAATTAGCTCCTGAAACATATCAAATCAATGTGATCTGTGAAATCCCCCAGTCTCAGGGTTTCAGAGGAGGGCTTCTCTTAATGCCCTGAAGTTGGAAGTTAAGTGTTGAGAGATCCCGCAGGGATCAGTGAGGCTGGTGCATCTGCAGCTTGTAGTTTATTTCTGTCTTCACTGTGAATATTCTCTTAATTACTGCACATCTTCATGTCAGATGCCCCAGCCCTGCCTGGAGATGTCCCAGGGGCTGTTTACGATGATGCCAGAGAAGTGTCTGTCCCTGAAGGTGACCCTGGCTTGGGGCAGAATGGTGAAAAAGGCACTGGGGTGAGTGACAGGGACAGGGATGCACAGACAGGTGAGTGGAAAACTGTTTGCACTTCACAGTGTCTCTGCAGAGTGGGGTAGCTGGAAATGTGGAGTTCACAGCAAGGGAACAGCCCTGGCCAACCCAACGCCTGTGCGAAAAACTCTCCTTCTCTCATCTCTCCATTCCCTCAAAGAAGAGGCTTCAGTGCCTGAAATAGAGAGAGGAAAAGTAGAATCTGTGCTGGGTGGTACTTCCTGGTCAAACCAGCCAGATAGCTCGGATTCCCTCAAGCTCTAGGTTCAAATCCTTGGGTGTGGCTGCCCTACTCTTGATGTACTGGATTCCTACCTATTTACTGAACGTGTATCTTTTGGGCAGAATCTTATAAACCAAAGTCATGTTACTGCTGCACAAATGCTAAAGAGCCCATGACACTTCCTGTAAAAGTCGGGCTTAGCCCATTATCCTTGGCCTAAGTTTCCACTCCTCTCCCTGTTGTGCCATGAGCAGAGGAGGTGCAGTGGTGATGAAATGTGCATTGCTTAGTACTTGATGCTTATCTTCATTGTTAGGGCAGAGTGACAGTTCTGATGTCCTTAAGTGCTCCTGGCTGGTAAGTGCTTGGGATTTTCTTCACAAATTTACAGGTAGCTATAGCTGGCACTGGGCAGTGTTAGCTGGTCTGGAAACCATAGGTTTTAATTTCTAGACTATGTATCGAGATGATGGATTAGAACTTGTTCTAGACCAAGCCAGAAGACTGAAGGGGGAACAATTCCTAGCCCACACCGTAGAGCAAAGGTTCTCAAACTGTGGAGCACAGAACATATTCTAGGGCAGTATGAGAAGCCAGAGCAGAGAGCAGCGGCTACTTTCCAGGTGCCCATCTTTGAAGGCAGCGCTGCCACCAGCAGCAGCGCAGAAGTAAGGATGGCAGAGTATGGTGTTGCCACTCTTACTTCTCCGCTGCTGCTGGCGGCAGTGCTGCCTTCAGAGCTCGGCAGCCGGGGAGCTATGTACTTAAATGGCTCTTTGTGACTCAATGCCCGACTGCTTTTCATATTTAGTGAGAGTTGCACGTTGATTTTTGTAAATCGGTATACGTACTTGTGTGGTGTGGGGGGGTGTCAACTGCAATGGACACAAAGAAGGGGGCTGATCAAATAAGTTTGAGAACCACTGCTGTAAACTCTGCCTTGCTCTGCTGCTGCCCATCACCGTAGAGTGGATCCACTGACTGTATGTGTCTCCCTTGGTATTTTCAGGTGGGAGTCTGCACTCGCGAAGGAGTGAAGGTGTATCTGGGATGGAGAAGGAAACCCTGTTCCTGCCTCTGGGAGACACAGGTTATGATGATGTGGGACATTGTGACTCTGGGGGATCAATATCAGAACAATGTGATTGGACAAAATAATCTTGTGCTGATGTAAACGCTTCGCCTCTTTCTCTTAGAAATGCTCCCTCTGTTCTGATGGTCCAGAGACAGTCCCTGCCAGTTTGATAGACAAAGCAGGTGTTTTTATAAAATTTGTGTGAAGTTGCAAGAAATACAAGTGTGAGAGGGAAAAGATTCATAAACTTTCTTTGTATAATTTTCCATTGTTTCAAGGGGTGGAAGTTTCCTGCTTTTTTTATGCCTGTAATTTCTTCATCTTGAATTTGTGCCTTTTTGCATATTAAATCCTTTCTGAAAGTCTTCCCTGTTGTGGAAGTGTTTCTTGCCAGATGAATTGTGCAGTTTCCAGGGTTCATCACAGGGAGAGGCTGAGATACAACAAACCAAGAGACAAGGGCGGGCCACCTGTGGTATGGCCGGCTGTCTGATGGGAGGTGAGTTTACACTGAATGTTCTATCAGGCATGTGGTAAAAGTGAGACACCGGCAAGAGAACATTCTGAGATGAGCAACATGATTGTTCCTAAACCTAATTCAGATCTGAAACTTTCATTGAATCCAAGGAGATAAATGGGAAATTCTCTCTGGGTAATTCACACCTGAACTGAAGGAAACGTTTAAAAAGAATTCCCCATTAGCAATAAATACAGAGGATGAATATTTCTGGTAGGACAATAAATAAATTTTATAGAAAATAATGACAAGAGGACGGTTAATAAGAATCGGGGTTTCCACTGAAGCAATAAGGCTAAAACAAGTAACAAGTCACTGAATTGTTACTAGAAACCCCAGTAAAACTGATCGTTTTCACACAGTGGAATATTTACTTCCATGACAATCTACGAATATAGTTTAAAGTCAATGCTGAGCTGAGTACTGACTAGTGGAGAAGCCAGAGGTGTTCTCTCAATGAACCCTCAGTGGAATCAATACCAGAATGCCCACAGAGTACATGGTTATTTCACAGAAATATCTTTCTTTCCTTCACCACCAATCCTGCTTGCAGTTTGGTCACTTCATCTGTAGAAGGATAGAATGGAAATAGAAATGATGAGAGAAGGAGTTTCCAATCATCTGCATTCAACAGGGTCAGGGGTCATATGAAGAAGCAGAAATACAGCAATTTGCTTTCAAAAAGAGAAAAAAATTAAAAAGACAAAACTGAGACATGTCACTGACCCGTGGAGACTGAGGAGGGAAATCTCAGGGACTGTGCTACCCTGTTCCAGGGCAAAGAGAGGAGGAGAACTCCCCCCAAAATGACACCTGCAGATCCTGAAGAAAAGGAAAAAGAACAGGGACAGCAGCAGGTGAAGGTAACTGAGTGGGGGATTCCCTTGTATAAGTGGGGGATGTTATAGAGATATTGTGATCTGGATCTCTTGGTAAGCTGGGTCCATTCAAACACTGAGCTTTAATAAAATGCAAGGTCATATTTCTGTGACTCGGAAGAATTTAGGTGTCATAGTGGACAAACAACTCAGCATGAAATCCCAGTGCCATGCTGTGGCCAAAAGGACCAACGCCATCTTTGGATATTTTCACAGTGTCAACTCACTGCATGTGGTGCCTCCTCCTGGCAGCTCTGAGGATTAGCTCTTGCCAGACACTACCCTTCTCTGATGGTGTCTCTTCCCATCATCTCTTTCACCCTATGGTCCCTCTCACTCTTAGATCGGCAGCTTCCTTTTAGTGACCTGGCCAGAGAGCTGAGCCACGAAGGTTCTCCCCTTCCAGGGAATTCAAAGTCCTTGTGGACGAGCTGTCCAGCTGGCATCCCCAGCACCCTGGGCCACTTCCCAGTGGCTGATAGGGAACCCGGGCCTGCCTCTACACTGGCTTCCAGCCATGCAACCCTCTAACAAGCATCCAAGGGCTGTATGGTCCTACTCCGTGCTGCAGTTTCCCTGGGATTCTTCCTACCTATCTGGATTCCCCCTTTCTGGCTCCTACGCGTAGGGGCAGCTAGGGGGCTCTGCACACTGCCCCCACCCAAGCGCCACCCCCGCAGCTCAACATTGGCTGGGAACTGTGGCCAATGGGAGCTGCGGGGGCAGTGCTCCCTGGCTGCTCCTATGCACAGGAGCCAGAGGAAGGACATGTCACTGTTTCTGGGAGCTGCTTCAGGTAAGTGCGGCTCAGAGCCTGCACCCCTGACCCCCTCCCATGCCCCAACCCCCTGGCCTAGCCCTGATCCCCCTCCCGCCCTCCGAAGCCCTCAGTCCCAACCAAGAGCACACTCCTGCACCCCAAATCCCTCATCACCAGTCCCACCCCAGAGCCCACACCCACAGCCAGAGCCCTCACTCTGCCCCCCCCACACCCAAACCCCCCACCCCAGCCCTGATCCCCCTCCTGCTCTTTGAATCCCTTGGTCACAGCCCAGGGAACCCTCCTACAACCCAAATCCCTCATCCCTGGCCCCACACCAGATCCTGCACCCCCAGCTGGAGCCCTCACCCCCTCTTGCATCCCAACCCACTGACTCAGCCTGGAGCCCCCTCCTGCACTCTGAACTCCTCATTTCTGTCCCCACCCTGGAACCTACACTCCAGCTTCCTGAGCCAGCCTGGTGTAAATGAGAAGTGAGTGAGTGAGGGTGGGGAAAGTGAACGACAGAGTGGGGAGAATGACAGGATGAAGTGAGTTGGGGGCAGGGCTTCAGAGAAGGGGGGGCAGGGGACAGGGCAAGAGTGTTAGGTTTTGTGCGAGTAGAAAGTTGGCAGTCCTATTCTTCAGGCACAGCCTGGGAAGTTAATTGTCCTGCCTAGCCACTTTAACCCCTCAAGGCCTTGTGTCGGGTGGGCACCCAATCACAGATATATAGTGACAAAGTTCCTGCTCTACCTTGGTGGGTCTTGCACTTATTGGCGGATTTGCTCGCCTTGGAGCTTCACGGCAGCCCTCAGCTTGGCCATTTTTCTGAACTCACAGTCCAGGTCAACTCCTCCTGTGTCTGACCAGGAGTTGGGAGAATTTGGGGGGAACCTGGGCCCGCCCTCTACTCCGGCTTCCAGCCCAGGGACCTGTGGAGTGCAGCTGTCTAGAGTGCCTCCTGGACCAGCTGTGCGACAGCTACAACTCCCTGGGCTACTTCCCCCTGGCCTCCTCCCAACTCCTTCTTTATCCTCACCATAGGACCTTCCTCCTGGTGTCTGATAATGCTTGTGCACCTCAGTCCTCCAACAGTCTGCGTTCTCACTCTCAGCTCCTAGTGCCTCTTGCTCCCAGCTCCTCACACCACACCACAAACTGAAGTGAGCTCTTTTTTAAAACCCAGGTGCCCTGATTAGCCTGCCTTAATTGATTCTAGCAGCTTCTTCATTGGCTGCAGGTGTTCTAATCAGCCTGTCTTAATTGTCTCCAGAAGGTTCCTGATTATTCTAGAGCCTTCCCTGTTGGGAAACGGAACGTCCTTTGCTTGCTCCTCAGCTATCTGCTTTCTATTCTTTCCTAAAGCCCCCTGGCCCGGATTTTTCTTACTTTTTGCACCTGCCTTAGTCCCCCCCTGACCGGGCCAGACGCTTTTTTTTGTTTTCTTTTGATTCTTTGTTTTTTTTTCCCGTCTACGTGCTTCGGCCCTTAGCGCGCCAGCACCCGCCCCCCCCCCCCCACGCCTGCTTTCGGGCGCAGCTATTTGCCTCAGCTGAGCCCCCGGAGGATGGGGGGGAAGATTGGCGATTTTGCTGTCCGGAGGGGGGAGTGGAAACCCCCAGACCCAGACGTTTTGCTAGCAGCTCAGACTTTACAACATTCTCAGCATGCCGGAAGCCTTGGAACACAGCCAACAGAGCTGGAGAAGAAAATTTCAGAAGACAGGAGTAATAATCCAGGACAGCTATAAATCTTCGTGAAGGGGGCCGTAAGACTGAGTAATTTTCTGAATTATACTCTCGTGGGGGGGAGTTTGACTGTGGTTACTTGCGTTTGTGGCAGCACAGGGGGTGTGGCGTGGAGACCCCCACCCCCGATCCATCGGTGCCCCTACCCCCCCATCGTTATTACAACTGTCACGGCCCCCCCGCCGTCTGTCCCTGCTGGCAACCTGCCATCTCCCTTCGGATCCAGCTGTTCGCTTTGAACTTTGTCTTCCGGACCAGACATAACAGCCGACCAACTGAGACTCTTTGGACAAACGTGTGTGGGTCTGCACCCCCCCTGCCCCGGATAGCTTATCCCACAGCTTGCCCCTATTACCGGACCCCGATTTTGTTTCTTCCCCCCCTCCCAGTCCAACCCCCTCGGCATTCCCCCCCGCTCCCCGCCTGCAGCCTAGCGGGGAGGAGTGGTTTTTTTCCTGTCCACCTCCCCACTTCTCCTTCCGGTGTCTCCCTGTCTCTCCCTGCTCACAATGGCGGGGAACGAGAGGGGCGAGACCGCTTCAACAAAATTAGTTGTCCCTCCCCCACCACCACCCCTGCCCGACCCCCAAGGTCCCCCCCCCACCACTATTGTCAAGATACTTGCCACCCCCCCGCTGGGGCACCGGTAGCAGGAGGCACCAGGGTGATTGCTGCTGCTGCTGCACCCACCCCCCACCCAGACTCTATGAAACCCCCCCTCCGGTTGGCCAGAAGGGCCACGGCGGGAGGAAAGGGAAGGGCCCCGCTAAAACCACTGAGTCCTCCATGGCAGAGGCTGCCCCCACTGCTGTGGCCTCGTCATCAACCGTGGCACCCCTCCCTGTGTTTCCCTCCACCAGCTCTGCGATTGTCCCTCCCCCGGCCCCCAGGACATATGCCCGGGGGGCAACGGTCTCCCCCCTGCCTGCCGCCTCGTCATCTCACCCCCCCGCCTCCGCCACTATCACCAGCGGCCGGGGCCCTTTCCCCGCCTTGACCAGGAAGCACGGCGTCCGTTGCCTCCTGGTGCCCGCCTCGCCCCACGTGGAGACATACGTGCAGACGTTGGCGAAGGTGGTAGGACCCACGGCTATTGTGGCGGCCTCCAAGATGTATGGGAAGGTCGTTTTCTTCTTAGCCTCGGAGGATGCCGCCCAGGAGGCGGTAGAGAGGGGCCTGACGGTGGGGGGGGTGTTTGTCCCCCTAGAACCGTTAGAAGACCTGGGCGTTCGCCTCGTCCTTACCTCCGTTCCTCCCTTCTTACCCAATGCTGCCCTGTTATCCGCTCTTTCCACCCTGGGGAAACTTGTCTCTGTTATCAGCCCTCTCCCGTTGGGCTGCAAGGACCCCACCCTCCGTCACATTTTTTCGTTCCGCCGGCAAGTGCAGCTTCTACCGCCGGCAGGGGAGCGTGACGAAGAGGCGCTCGAGGGGTCCTTTCTAGTCCCCTACCAGGGAGCCTGCTATCGGGTCTTTTACTCTACCGGAGAGGTCTGGTGCTACCTCTGCCGTTCAGCGGGGCATGTCCGCAGAGACTGCCCTTTGGCCTGGGGGGGAGGGGCACCCGAAACCCCCGAGACCCGGCGGGACATCGGCCCCGTCGCTGCCGACGCCCCTGGCTGCCCGGCACCTGAAACCAACCCTCCTCCTACTCGACCCATCGCTGCTCCCATCCAGGCCCAAGAAATACCTTCCCTACAACGCCCGGGCAAGCAAGGGAGTTCCACCCTTGCTAGTACCAATCCAACAGAGCCCATGGAGGAGGGTGTGGCAAGGATATTACCGGGTATAGGAAAGGGCCCGCCCCAAGGAGAAACCCCCGCCCCTCATGCTGCCTCACCGCTACCCCCCCGAACCCCTGAACCATCGCCTCCGCCCCCCGACACGACCCCTGCTAACCAGCCCCCAGATGATGCTATGGAGGGCTGGACCCTAGTCCAGGGGAAGCGAGGCAAGCGGAAGGCTCGAGCTCCACTGCATCCATCCGACGCGGAAGCCCCCCGGAAGACCAGGAAAGGAGGCACTGCTATCGAGCCTCCTGCCACGGCCACGAGCGAGATCCATCCGCTGGTGTCGGGAGGGGAGGACGGACTGGCATTGGTGGGCAGAATCCCCCCTCCATGGAGACCCTCCCCTCCGAGACTTCTGAGGACTCCCCTTCTGCCTGGACGCTACCCGAACCCCCCGCGGATCCCGAGGCGACTGTTGAGGCAGGCCCTAGAGGAGAGGCCCCCGGGTTGGCAGGAGCTGGCCTCTCCCCCGTGTATGCGGAGATTGAGGCCCTAGATTTGACCCCGGTCACCCAGGGAGGGGATGATCTGCTGCCGGCTGGCCTCGAGCTGGGCAACCTTACCCCAGCCCCCCTTTCCCCATGCTCCCTCCCCCTAATTGCCTTCCCGGGTGAGCACCCTGCAGAAGGTGGTCCACCACCTGATGCCATGGCCTCTAAGACCACCATGGAGCCAGCGACTAGCATTATTTCGAGCCCCCTCCCTTACCCCTTAACCCTTGACTCTGCTCAGGAGGCACTTTCCTTTAGCTGCTTGCCTCCTGAACCCCAGAGCCTTACCCCTGCCCCTGCCCCCACCCCTGCCCCTGCCCAAGTCCCCTCCTCCTGCAATGTTAATGCCGCCCCTGGGGTTATTTCCTTTCCGCCTTTCGCAGATTCCCCCCAGGGAGCAGTCTTTGCACTTTCTAGCCGCGACCCATTAAGAGTGGCAATTTTTCCTCTGCCATCCCCCTCCACCCCAAGGCGTGAAATGAATTTAATAACCCCAGCCTGTCAGACGCCCCGTCGGTGGTCCGCACCCTGTCTACCCGCCTTAGCGGACCACAAGGCTGTATTAAGAGTCCCATCAGGGAACACCTCGGGAATTGTAACCCCACCCCCCCATGAGCTGCGGCATGCGCTACGGAAGTTCCTAGAGCACACCCGTGGCGCCCGCGATAGGGCACAGCTGGCTCTTCAGCTATGGGGGGACTTTGATCAAATCCTCCAGGCCACAAGGACCCTTATAAAGGAGGGCAGGGGGCAAGGAAGGCGCGGTGCTGCGGCCTACGAGCGAGCCCGCAGCTTCCGACGTGATCTACTCACCCACGGGATGGGTCATGGGTTGCTGCGCAACCCGCCAGGGGCCCTGAACACCCCCTGCCAGCATGATGCCCCCACACCCCCAGCCCTCCGCATGATGCCTCTTATTATTGCGACCCTGAATACCAGGGGTTGTAGGATGGCTCTCCGCAGGTCCCAGGTGCTCTCTTACCTTCGGGAAGGGAGGTACTCTGTAGTTTTCCTGCAGGAGACCCATACGGACCCGGCCGCCGAGGACAGGTGGCGGCTGGAGTGGGGGGACGGGGTATACTTTAGCCACTTCGCGACCTGGCAAGCTGGTGTGTCGACCCTTTTCTCCCCCAACCTACGGCCTGAGGTGCTAGGGGTCAATGAGGCCGTGCCGAGCCACCTGCTACACCTTTGAGTCCGTATGGAGGGGCTCGTGGTTAATCTTGTTAACATCTATGCCCCGCAAATGAGCTCCAGGCGGCCACAATTTTATCAGCGGGTGTCCGACTTTCTCGGCACCCTGGATTCGCACGAGTACCTGGTCCTGGGAGGGGACTTTAACACCACCCTCGAGAAACGGGACCGCTCAGGGGCCCAACCGAGCCCGGCCGCTGCAAATATTCTCCAAGGGATAGTTGAACATCACTCCCTAGTGGACGTCTGGCGTGACCATCACCCAGATGACAGCTCCACGTTCACCTTTGTCCGGGTGGAGGCCCATCGGTCACACCACTCTCGGTTGGACCGTATTTACTTATCCTGTTTCCATCTTTCACAGGCCCACTCCTCTGCCATTCGGCCGGCCCCATTCTCCGATCATCATTTAGTCACCGTAACGGTCTCCCTCCGTGCAGAGAGACAGGGGCCGGCCTATTGGCACTTTAATAACAGCCTGTTGGAGGACGAGAGCTTTGTGATGTCCTTCCGGGAGTTCTGGCTGGCCTGGCGAGAGCAGTGGCGTGCCTTTCCCTTGGTGCGGCGATGGTGGGATCTTGGGAAGGTGCGCGCCAAGCTCTTCTGCCGTGACTACACTCGGGGCACCAGCCGACGGCGAAATGTGGCGATAGAGCAGTTGGAATAGGAGGTCTTAGAGATGGAGAAGCGCCTGGCCGCCAATCCCTAGGACCCGTCCCTCTGCGGAGCGTGCCGGGAGAAGCGGGAGGAGCTCCGGGCCCTCGAGGACCACCGGGCCCGAGGTGCCTTAGTTCGGTCCCGCATCCACCTCCTTCGGGAGATGGACCGCGGCTCCCGCTTCTTCTATGCCCTGCAGAAAACGAGGGGGGCCAAGAAACATGTCACCTGCCTTCTTGCTGAAGACGGCACCCCCCTCACGGATCCGGAGGAGATGTGTGGGAGGGCCCGTGATTTATACACAAGCCTTTTCTCCCCGAACCTGACCGATCCTGGCGCTTGCGGGGTGCTCTGGGAGGAACTCCCCACGGTCAGCTGCTTCTCACCCTGGCCGAGTTCTTGGAAGCCCTCCGTCGCATGCCCACCAATAAATCTCCGGGCATGGACGGGCTGACCGTGGAGTTTTACCGCGCGTTCTGGGACATTCTCGGCCCAGACCTAGTCACCGTCTGGGCTGAGTCCTTGCAGAGCGGGGTCCTCCCTCTGTCATGCAGGTGAGCGGTGCTCGCTTTGCTGCCGAAGAAGGGGGACCTCCGCGATCTACGAAACTGGCGTCCCGTCTCACTCCTTAGCACGGATTACAAAATCGTAGTGAAAGCAATCTCGCTGCGGCTAGGGTCCGTGATGGCGGACGTGATCCACCCAGACCAGACCTATACTGTCCCGGGTCGCTGCATTTTTGACAACCTCTTTCTAGTCCGAGACCTTTTGGAACTCGGGCGGAGAGATGGTCTGTCGTTCGCCCTCCTGTCTCTTGATCAGGAGAAGGCGTTCGATAGAGTAGACCATGGGTACCTCCGGAGCACTCTGCAGGCATTTGGATTTGGACCTCAGTTTGTGAGTTTTCTCCGGGTGCTGTATGCCTCCGCGGAGTGTTTGGTTAAGCTCAACTGGACCCTGACTGAACCGGTCAGCTTCGGGCGAGGAGTGCGGCAGGGGTGCCCCCTCTCGGGCCATTTGTACGCTCTGGCGATTGAGCCTTTCCTCTGTCTCCTCCGCAGGAGGATGACAGGGTTGGTGCTGAGGGAGCCGGAGCTGCGGCTGGTCCTGTCGGCGTATGCCGATGACGTACTCCTCGTGGTCCAGGACTCGGGCGACTTGGCGCGAGTGGAGGCATGCCAAGCCATCTATTCTGCAGCCTTCTCCGCCCGAGTCAACTGGGTCAAGAGCTCTGGCTTGGCGGTGGGGGACTGGCGGCAGGTAGGCTCCCTCCCACCCGCACTTCAGACCATCCGGTGGAGTGCGGGTCCACTGCTCTATCTCGGCGTTTACCTTTCCGCCACGCACCCTTCCCTGCTGGAGAACTGGCAAAATTTAGAGGGCGGGGTGATAGAGCGGATCCGGAAATGGACGAGACTACTCCAATGTCTCTCCCTCCGAGGGAGAGCACTAGTGCTTAACCAACTAGTCCTGTCCACGCTCTGGTACCGACTCAACACCCTGGCCCCAGCCCCGGGTTTCCTGACCCACCTCCGGAGGTTGATTCTAGAGTTCTTCTGGTCAGGAATGCACTGGGCCCCTCTTGGAGTTCTTCATCTACCCCTGAAGGAAGGAGGGCAGGGCCTGAAGTGTCTGTACACTCAGGTCCACGTTTTCCGCCTCCAGACCCTGCAGAGGCTCTTTTATAGTGCAAGTAGTTCGGCGTGGAGCATACTGGCGCACGCCTTCCTGCGCCACTTCCAAGGGCTTCGCTACGACCGGCAGCTCTTTTACCTTTCTCCGAGGGGTTTTCCGCGAGATCTCTCTGGGCTGCCCGTCTTCTACCAGGACCTCCTCCGGACCTGGAAACTGTTTCTAACAACCAGGTCCGTGGCGGCCATTGTGGGAGCAGATCTCCTCACGGAGCCCCTGCTACACAACCCCCAGCTCCGTGTGCAGGTGGCGGAGTCCTGCTCGGTGCGCCAGAGGTTGGTCCTGGCGGAAGTCACAAGGGTCGGAGACCTCCTGGACTACGACCGGAGAGACTGGCTGGATCCCCTGACGCTCACTCGGCGCATGGGGCTCTCCAGCCCCCGTACCTCCCGGCGCGTACTTCAGGAGGTGAAGGCCGCCTTGACCCCCGCTGCTCAGGCTTATGTTAGCCGAGCCTTGTGCGAGGACGCACCCCACCCATCCTTTACCCCAGGCCCGCCGGACCTTTCCATCGGGCCCTTACCCCGTAGATCCCAACAAACCCCTCACCCCTTCACTGCAAGCCGGCTGCACGAACTGCAGCCGGTTAGTTTTCAAATTGCACCACGGAAATATTTACAAACTCTCACGCTTCACACCCTTCACGCCCACACCCTGGTGTCCCACCCTGATACAAAGTGGCGGGACCTTCTGCCACCTTTGGAGGGTGAGCAACCTCGATGGGCCAGCCTGTATTTCACCTTGGTCCCGAGGCCCGTCGGGGACATCAGTTGGCGGCTCCTTCATGGAGCTGTGAGCACGGGCGTGTTTCTGACACGATTTACCCCCATCCCGGATACTTGCCCTTTTTGTAATGTGAGGGAAACCCTGGTGCACGTATATCTAGAGTGTGCCAGATTGCAGCCCCTTTTCCGGCTCCTTACAAATATTCTATTACGCTTCTGGCTTCATTTCTCCCCTCACCTTTTTATCTATACACTTCCCATCCGCGGCCCCACAAAGTCGCGGGATCTCCTGGTCAACCTCCTCCTAGCCTTGGCTAAAACAGCCATTTATAAAACCAGAGAGAGGAGGTTGGCCCATGAAATGTCCTGCGATTGTAGGGCCTTTTTCTGATCCTCAGTACATTCACGTATCTGGGCGGAGTTCCTCTGGGCAGCGTCCACCGACTCCCTTGACGCCTTCGAGGAGTGGTGGGCCCTGTCCAGGGTTCTCTGCTCAGTGACCCCGTCCGGTTCCCTCCATCTGACCCTTTGATTGAGGGGAAGAGCGAGAGACGCCAGCCCCAGCCGTTGCTGCTGTGGATACCATCATTACTGTCATCTAGGAGGGGTCCTATAACATATGGGTGTCTAGCACCCCCACCCCCAAACCGCCCACCCCGCAGCCATGCCCATCTTGCTGGGCACTCTCAGTAGTGGGATAATCAGTGACACTGGGCGCGGCACTAGGTAACTCGAGGGGGTGGAAGACCACAAGTGTCGAGGAAGCCCCCCTGCTCTAGGCCACCATGAAGGGTTAATGTTTAGCTATTCCACCTGGAAGCAGGCGGGGCACACCCTGACTGTTTCGTAGAAGCAATGCACACATTGCTCTATCCAAGGACAAGGGCTAGATATGAACCATGAGAACTTGATTGTTTGGACAGCAACTGTGGGAGGCTTTCTTAGCCTGGGCTCAAGGCCTGAGAACCAGGATTGTAGTAGCTAAAGGATGGTAACTAAGTATATGAATCAACGTCATACATTCCTTTGTGTAGCAGTGTGTAATGCTTAGGGGGAGAAATATAATAAAAGGAGAAGGTGGAAGGCGGAGGGGGCAGAACAGCCCATCTCCGCTGACCAGCCTGCTTGCTTGCATAAAGCTGTGTTCTGTCTCATCGCTGAACCGCCACAACTGGCGCCCAACGTGGGGCCCTCAGCACTCACCTCGCCCGGCAAGGGTTTCAGACGCTTCACTCATCTGCTTCGTGGATCCCGGTGAGTATTTTTCATTGTGGTAAGTATGGGAAGCTCCCTCTCTGCTTTGCAAGTGCAACACCGCAATGAGCTGCAGTATTTGCTGCGTAAGGCTCAGCATGACTGCCCGGCTCGAGCACTTACTCTCCTGCTACAGGAGGTGCGTGCCAAGTGCCCGTGGTATCCTGAAGCCGGAAGCCTTAAGCTAGCGGACTGGGAGCGACTGGGCCAGACATTACACGAAGAGCCTCGGGCGCCCGTGCAGGCTTTACATGCCTGGCACCTCTGCCGCGACGTGGTACAGCGTGTCGCCTCCGACAGGCCCTCCCTCGCGAGGCTGGTGATCTCGCCACGCCCATCCGCTCCTGCAGCCATCCCCCCTCCTGGCGATGCGACACAGTGTGTCGCCTCGGAAAGGCCCTCTCCAGCACCAACAGAGGGGCTGCCGATCCCGCCACCCCCGTCCGCTCCTGCAATCATCCCTCCCCCTGCTTTGCCCCCAGTGCCTCTATTACCACCGCCTCCCTGGCCTTCCCCACCGGAGCCGGTGTGTGATCACCCTCCCCCCGTGGGACCCCCCAGAGGGTCATCTGCATCTGCTCAGAAGCTTTCGCTGGTGCAACAAATGGTTCACGCAGCGAAAGCTCGATCAGATCTTACAGCGGAGGAGCTGGCTGATCTGGTCTCCATTTGCCCGGTGACCTGGCAGAATGATGACCAGGGCAACCCCGTGGGCATCTGGACCACTTTGCCATACTCGGTGGTTAGAGAGGTAAAGAAAGCAATTTGTGAATTTGGCCTGACTAGCACCTTTGTGCGTGGTCTCATTGAAGGGATGGGTACTGGGTACTCCCTAATCCCTGAGGATTGGAAAACGCTGCTGCGCATGATGTTGTCACCCAGTCAGTATGTTATTTGGCTTAGTGAGTACCGGCAGATGGCAGAACGCCAAGCTCAGTTTCATAGAGAGCGCGGTATCATTTATGAGCATTTGGCAGGGGAGGGCCCGTTTGCTACTATTGAGATGCAGTCTCAACTCCCTCAGGCTGTCTTCCCCATTATTTCCACCTGTGCCCAGCATGCTTTCAAGAAGGTCCCGGATTCAGGCAAGCCTACCAAAAGCTTTGTCAGTATCTGTCAGGGTGCCTCAGAGTCCTTTTTGGATTCTACCAACAGATTGCAGGAGGCTATCCTCCGACAGGTGGATAACACTGAGGCAGCTCACGAGCTCCTGTTAAAATTGGCAGTTGAAAATGCAAACGAGGATTGCCTCCGTGCTCTCCAGGCAGCACAAGCCTCTGATATTCTAGAGCTCTCAGACATGCTGCAGGCGTGCCAGAACATTGGCACACAAGCCCACAAGGCTGGAGTTCTGGCTGCCGCCCTCAGAAAAACTGGGAAGGAGGGGAAGCGCTGTTACCGCTGTGGTAAGGAGGGTCATTTTCAGCGGGAGTGCCGCTCATCTAAGGCACCAGCCCGACCCTCAAAGAAGTGCCCCAAGTGTGGGAAAGGTTATCACTGGGCTAATCAGTGTCGTAGCGGGTCGGGAAACCGCGCGATGGGTCCCCCCCGAACCCAGGGCCAAACGGGGGCGTTTCCTACTCAGACAATCACTCCTCTGCCTTGGAATCCGTAGACTCTATGAGGGCAGCGACTGCTGGAAGTGCAGGGCTTGATTTGATCATGCAGGAGGACACTGACTTTCGGCTGCCAGGGGAGGTCTGTGCCATACCTATACAGGTGACGGGACCTCTCCCTGCCGGCTTTGTAGGTCTTGTTCTCCCTCACTCACATGCTGGGAAACAGGGCTTTTTTTGTCATTCCAGGGGTCATTGATGCTGATTACACTGGCATTATTAAGGTTCAGGTGTGGACTCATCTTCCACAGTCGCTCCCGCGTGGACGGTCAATTGCACAATTGATTTTAGTCCCTTATCAGGTGCCAGCTGCCGAGGATCGAATTCGGGGCGGAGGCGGCTTTGGATCGACGTTGTCTCACTCGCCGTCTCACAGCGCGTCTTCTCCACTTGTTGCTCTGACAATGTCAGTCCGCCCCTCGAAACCTCAGTTAACACTTCTCTTAAATGATGTTCCTTTTACAGGGCTGGTGGACACTGGAGCTGACGTTACGGTGATTCGTGATCCGGAGTGGCCGGTCAGTTGGCCAACAGTTCCTTCTAAAGAGTTGTGGGGGATTGGGGGTAGCAAACCTGGGCGCCAAAGTTTGTCTTGGGTCATGGTCTCTAAACCGGGAGGCCGTACCCTTGCTACTATCCGCCCTTTTGTGCTCCCTGTCCACCCCAATATTTGGGGCCGTGATTTACTTACAAAGTTAGATACCACCCTCGATATTAACATCTGATGGCCCAAAACTCTCCCTCACCCACCGTGCCCTCCGCCTTACCCTTGGTATGGCAATCCTTAAAGCCCGTATAAATTGACCAGTGGCCCCTCCCTCTAAAAAAGCTAAAAGCACTTCATTCGCTTGTGCAGCAGCATTTGCAAGCACAGTGACTGGAGAGCTCCACTAGTCCCTGGAACAGCCCAGTGTTTGTTATTAAGAAAAAATCGGGTGCTTGGCGGCTGTTACATGATTTAAGGGAAATAAATAACTGCATCCAACCTATGGGCCCCTTGCAATTTGGCTTGCCAAATCCAAATTTAATTCCTCAAACCGATCAACTTTGTGTGTTAGATTTAAAAGATTGTTTTTTTTTACCATCCCCCTTTGCCCTCAGAATTAGCTGCTGTTATTTTGGCCTTTCAACCTTTTGCTGTTTGTCCCTTTAATTTAATTGTGGATACCCATTATGTTTATTAGGTAATTGATCATTTACCCCTTGCCCTCATTACCCCTCAGGTTGATGCAGACCTCCTTCGCCTGTTTTTGTTTTTGCAGCACCTTTTTGCCACTTGTCATTTCCCTTATTTTGTTGCTCATATTCGCAGTCATACCCCTCTGCCTGGGCCATTCACTGAGGGCACTGCACGCGCCGGTCGCGCGTTGCATGGTCAGGTAAATTCCCTTTTTTCTGACCCCATTGAAAGCCATGCCTTTTTTTAGCAGTCTGCCTCTGTTTTGGCCCGGCAGTTTCACATTCCTGCTGATCATGCACGTTCCATTGTTCGTTCCTGCCCCCACTGTGCTGCTGCTGCTCCTACTTTTTCTTATGCCGTTAACCCCCGAGGTACCACAGCAAATCAGCTTTGGCAGATCGATGTTACTCATGTGCCACAATTCCGCCCCTATTTGTTTTTACATGTTTTTGTTGATACTTATTTAGGCTTTCTTTTGGGCTTCCCCACAACGTGGGGAAGCCACTAACAAAGTTATTCACCATTTGCTGGCCTGCCTTTTTGTTACAGGTCGCCCCTGCCAAATTAAAACAGATAATGCCCCAGCCTACTGCTCTGCAGCCCTCTCCACCTTTTGTGCCCGCTGGGACGTCCGTCTTAAGCACGGAATCCCTTATAATTCCACGGGCCAAGCCATTGTTGAACGTGCCAATCGCACACTCAAAACCTTGCTAGATAAATAATTAAAACAAGGGGAGCTGCGTCTCCGAACCTTAGGAGACATTCAACAACAAATGCATATCCTCTTGTTTACTTTAAATAATTTAACACTGAATGCTGATCAGCAGACCCCTGCGGATCGGCATTTTCACAAATCTGAGGTACTGGAAAGACCGCGTGTCTTTTACCGTCAGCTGCCCGATCCACAGTGGCTGGGCCCAGTACCTCTAATCACTTGGGGTCAGGGATATGCTGCCGTGTCTCTCCCTGCAGGACCGTTGTGGGTTCCAGCTCGGTGTGTGCGACCGGCACTTAAACAACATGGCATGGCACCAGGGACTGTCGAATCCCATACCAGAGTTTCAGTTGACCTTGGAGGAGACCGCATTGCCCCCCGGGTCGACAACAGTGGGACGGAAACGGAGGAGGCGTAGCGTCCCAAGCCAGCCCGTGACATGGGGAGCAGTAAAAGCATTGGTCGCCGCGGCCCAACGAAGACTGGCAGCAGATCAACAGCCAGAGACTCCTGAGACTTTGTTTGTGGCGATTCTCGCCCAAATCCCTGCTAATTCTGTGATGATTGTGTGCCTTTTGTGCCTGCTATTTCCTGTAGGGGTTGGCTCGGAAGCGCCTCCCCCGTTACAAGCCCGAATGACATATAACATATGGGAAAGATTGGCTTCAATAGCAAATGTTACCCACTTTTGTCTATCTAATTTTGTAGCAGCCGGAGATTTGTTAGGTACATGCCTTATTCCAGTATGTCATCACCCTGAGGAGATGGAGAATAAGACACTGTTCTCTGCTTATGCTAATCTTTCTTCCCAGTACTCTAGCATGGCTAATTGGGGCCCGGCCAACTATACTCTGCCTCGCACAGCTATATCCCTCCACACACCGTACCTGGCCGGGGCTCACAATGTCACCTGTGCGCGTGTAGTTAACTGCACTAGTACAAAGGTGCCCTTGGGCTGTCGAAAAATTTCTCAACCCCTTTTAAATTGTTCCCATGCTGTTAATGTTTCATATAATTATGGCCATATCATCCTACCATCAGGATGGGTTTTTACTTGCAGTTCACGCACCTTTAATTATATTCCTGCAAATTTAAGTGATGGCACCCTTTGCTGTCTTAGTAGAATGATACTTATATTGCCTTTTGCTGGTCACAATTGTAGTAAAAGAAGTGTACCCCTTTTAGATGATTATATTGTAGATGTTGAGCTTTTTGGTTATTCTGTGTTTGCAATTATTGGGCTTATTTTTTGCTGCTGCTGTGTACAATGTATTCCTTCCTTGTTAAGACTTTGTAAAATTTTGCCCTGGAAAGCTCCCTAGGTTATGTCCTTGTCTGTCTGGGAGTTAAATAGCATGACAAAACAAATTGACGGCTACCATGAGATGGCCAAATATCAATAAATAAAAAACGGGGAGATGAAGGGTTAATGTTTAGCTATTCCACCTGGAAGCAGGCGGGGCACACCCTGACTGTTTCGTAGAAGCAATGCACACATTGCTCTATCCAAGGACAAGGGCTAGATATGAACCATGAGAACTTGATTGTTTGGACAGCAACTGTGGGAGGCTTTCTTAGCCTGGGCTCAAGGCCTAAGAACCAGGATTGTAGTAGCTAAAGGATGGTAACTAAGTATATGAATCAACGTCATACATTCCTTTGTGTAGCAGTGTGTAATGCTTAGGGGGAGAAATATAATAAAAGGAGAAGGTGGAAGGCGGGGGGGCAGAACAGCCCATCTCCGCTGACCAGCCTGCTTGCTTGCATAAAGCTGTGTTCTGTCTCATCACTGAACCGCCACACCACCAGGTAACTCAGGAGGTTGGAAGACCATGAGTGTCGAGTAAGCCCCCCCGCTCTGGGCCCAGGCTAGCCTGAACACTTCTTCCTCCTGAAAGCTGCTGTGTTATACCTTCTGTTTGCATTGTTTTGTTGCATAGTTTGTTTTGTTTTCTTTGGTAACTTTTTGCAAGTGTTACACAATAAAATTCTTTTCTGTTTCAAAAAAAAAAACAAAAACCTTCCCCGTTCCCTTACCCAGGGAAAAGGGACCTACTTAGCCTGCTCTCCTACTGCTGCCCTCTGGCCTGGGCTTTCCTTGCTTTTTGCCCCTGCTCTCGGCTTCCCCCCTGACCGGGCCAGACGCTCTCCCCCCTTCTCCTCCCTTTCTTTTCTTTTTGTTGTTTTTTTTTTCTTTCATGTTGTTGCTAGAGTGCTGGCCGGTTGCCGGCCAACTGTTAGCTCCCCCCCGGCCTGCTCTCGGTCACTGTTGCCGCTACAACTGAACCCCTCCCCTCATAGAGGGGGTGCCTGCTGGCCCGCTCCTCAGAGGGGGAGAGTGGAAGGACCCAGCCCCCAGACCCAGCAGCTGTTTGTCTACAGACCCATCCTCGGTCGAGAGGACTCTTCTCACTTACTTTGGCATTTCTGGAATGCTGTTGCTGAAAAAAAGAAAACCCGCAATAGACAGAGAAAATCCATCCACCAGAGGAACACCGCCCGGGAAATCTACAAATCGCCGTGGAGGGGGCCTAAGACTGAGTAACTTTTGAACCGTGCTCTGGTGTGGGGGGAGGTGTTGACTGTGTCTTAATTGTGTTTGTAGGTACACGGGGGTGTGGCACGGAGCTGCCCCCTGATCCCTCTGTGTCCTCCCAACCCCCACACCACGACACTCCTCACTGTCCCCCCGCTCCGCCATCTTTGCTAGCAATCTAATATCTGCCTCTGGACTCAGCTGCTTGCCCTGATTCCACCGCGTGGACCAGAAGCACCAGCCAACCAAACAGGACTCTCTGGACAAACGTACAGTGGTTTATGTGCCCCCCCCCCGAATTGTCCACCCCACAGCTTGTCCCTTTCTATCTGACCCCAACTCCTGTTAACCACCTGCCACTGCCCCTCTGGGGCATTGGCAATGGAGGGCACCGGGGTGACCTCCACCGCTGCCATGCCCATCGCCTCCCCAGACTCTAGGGAAGCCCCTCCAGCCGGCAGGAAAGGCCAGGGCAAGAAGAAGGGGAAGGGCCCTGCTAAAACCACCAGGCACTCCACGGCAGGGGCCACCCCCCCTGCTGCGGCCCCACCACCGACCACGACCTCCTCCCCTGCTGCCCCCTCCACCAGCTCTGAGGATGTCCCTCCCTCAGCCTCCCGGACGTATGCCCGGGTGGCGGCAGCCCCCCACCTGCCGCCTCGTCATCTCTCCCACCCACCGCCTCTGCACCATCAACAGCGGCCGGGGCCCCTTTCCCACCATGACAAGGAAGCATGGTGTCCGATGCCTCCTGGTGCCTGCCTCAGCCCACGTGGAGACCTATGTGCAGGCGTTGGTGAGGGTGGTGGGACCCTCGGCCATTGTGGCAGCCTCCAAAAGGTACGGAAAGATCGTCTTCTTCTTAGCATCGGAGGCTGCCACCCAGGAAGCGATGGACAGGGGCCTGGTAGTGCGGGGGGGGGGGTGTTTGTCCCCCTAGAGCTGCTGGAGGACCTGGGCGTCTGCCTGGTCCTGACTTCTGTCCCTCCTTTTCTCCCCAATGCTGCCCTGTTACCCGCCCTCTCCACCCTGGGGAAACCTGTTTCTGTCATCAGCCCTCTCCTGTTGGTCTGCAAGGACCCCACCCTCCGTCACATTTTTTCCTTCCGCCAGCAAGTGCAGCTTCTACTGCTGTCGGCGGCGCGTGACAGAGAGGCGCTTGAGGGGTTCTTCCTAGTCCCCCACCAGGGGGCCTGTTACCTGGTGTATTTCTCCACGGGGGAAGCCCGGTGCTACCTCTGCTGGGCATCGGGACATGTCCGGAGGGACTGCCCCTTAGCCAGGCAAGGAGAGGTACCTGGGATCCCTGAAACACGGCAGGACATCGGCCCCGTCATTGCTGATGCCCCTGGCTGCCCGGTACCCGAACCTGCCCCTCCTCCTCTTTGGACCACTGCTACTCCCGCTCAGGCCCAAGGGGCACCTCCCCTACAATGCCCAGACGAGAGACAGAGCCTCGCCCTCGCTGCAGACAATCACATGGGGCCTATGGAGGAAGGTGTGGCAGAGATACCACCAGGCATGGGAGAGAGCCTGCCCCAGGGAGAATCCTCCCTCCCTTATGCCACCCCACCGTTCCTCCCCCCAAGTCCCTGAGCCATCGCCTTCACCCCCTGACACGATCCCTGCTAACCAGCCCCCAGATGATGCCATGGAGGGCTGGACCCTAGTCCAGGGGAAGCGAGGCAAGTGGAAGGCTCGAGCTCTGACTCATCTACATGAGGCAGAGGCCACCCGGAAGACCAGGAAGGGGGGCTCTGATGCCAGACCTTCTGCTTTGCCCACGAGTGCGTCCCATCCACCGGTGTCAGCCAGGAAAGACGTGGCAGCACCGGCGGATAGTATCTCCACTCCACGGGAGACCCTCCCCTCCGAGACCCTCGGGGAAGCCCCTTCTGTCCTGACGCTACCCAAAGCCCCCATGAACCCCGAGGCAACTGTCATGGCAGGTGCCGTCGGGGAGAACCCCGAGGTGATGGAAAGTGTCCTCTCCTCCATGTTCGAGGAGATCGAGGCCCTAGATCTGACCCCGGTGGCCCAGGGGGAGGCCAACCTTTTGCCAGCAAACCTCGATTTGGGCGACCTCACTCCACCCCTCTTTTCCCCATGCTCCCTCCCCTAACTGCTGCTTCTGCTCCCACCTCCGAGGAGACCCTGGACTCCTCCATCGACCCGTCCGCTGATGGCACCCTGCTGATGACCACTGAGCCTGCACAGGTGACAGCCGGCGCCACGCGGCCAGGACACAAGTCGCCGGGGCACCCCCCGTTGGTGAGGAGCAATCGATTTCCTTCCCGGGCAGGGGCCCAACAGAAGATAATCCACCTCCTGATGCTGGGGCCGCTAAATCCACCATACAGCCCACGCCCGGCATCACCATACAGCCCACGCCCCACCTCCTTAACCCTCAAGTCTGATCAGGAGGTGCCACCATCCAGCTGCTTGCCTTCTGAAACCCAGAACCTCGCCTCTGCCTCTGCCCCTGCCCCTACCCCTATCCAATTTACCTCCTGCAATGTTATTGCTGCCACCGGGGCTGTCTCCTTCCCTTTCCCAACTGATGACCCCCAGCGAGTGGCCTTTGTGTTCTCCTGCCCCGACCCATTAGGAGCTTCTATCTTCCCTCCACCACCCCCTATCGCCCCAGAGCTTGAGGTGGGCCTAGAAGCTCCAGCTCATCAGGCACCCCATCAGGGGTCCGCACCCTCCTTGTCCGTTTTAGTGGACCATAGGGCTGCATCAAGGGCCCCGCTGGGTAACAACCGGGAAACCGTAATCCCACCCCCCGCATGAGCTGTGAGGAGAGCTGCGGAAGTTTTTAGAGGATATCCATGGCTCCTGCAACAAGGTACAGCTTGCTCTCCAGCGATGGGGGGATTTTTTTCAAGTCCTCCAGGCCACAAGGGCCCTCATGGGGGAAGGTAAAGGGAGGGGAAGCAGGATGCCACGGCCTACTGCTGGGTCTGCGTCTTCCGTGACCAATTACTCACCTACGGGATGGGTCATGGACTGTTGCGCGGCCCGCTGGGGGATGCAAGCGTCCCTGCCAGTGAGGGTCCCACCCGGTCCCCCCCATGACACCTCTCACCATCGCAACGTTGAACACCCAGGGTTGTAGGATGGCTCTCTGCAGGTCCCAGGTGATCTTCTTCCTTCAGGAGGGATGGTACTCTGTGATTTTCCTGCAGGAGACCCATATGGATCTGACTCTCAAAGACAGTTGGAGGCTGGAGTGGGGGGACAGGGTCTACTTTAGCCATTCCCCGATTCGGCAGGCTGGAGTGGCGACGCTGTTCTCCCCCGACCTATGGCCTGAAGTGCTCGGGGTCGCCAAGGCTGTGCCGGGTCGCCTGCTGCATCTCCGGGTCCGTATAGAGGGGCTCGTGGTAAACCTCGTTAACGTCTATGCCCCGACATCAGTCCCGGAGCGGCTGCAATTCTATCAGCAGGCGTCCTCCTTCCTCGGCACCTTAGATTCTCACGAGTGCCTGGTCCTGGGAGGGGATTTTAATACCACCCTTGAGGAGCGAGACCGCTCGGGGACCAAGCCCAGCCGCCGCGGACACCCTCCGGGAGATAGTTGAACTTCACTCCGTAGTGGACATCTGGCGTGATCACCACCCGGATGACAATTCCACATTCACCTTTGTCAGGATGGAAGCCCATCGGTCGAGCCACTCCCTGTTGGACCGCATTTATTTATCACGCTTCCATCTCCCACGAGCCCACTCCTCCAGAATTCGGCAGGCCCCATTTTCTGACCATCACCTATCCACCGTGACAGCCTCCCTCTGTGCGGAGAGGCCGGGGCCGGCCTATTGGCATTTTAACAACAGCGTGTTGGAGGATGAAGGCTTTGTGATGTCCTTCCGGGAATTCTAGCTGGCCTGGCGAGGGCAGCGGCGTGTCTTTCCCTCGGCGTGGCGATGGTGGGACCTGGGGAAGGTGCACACCCGGCTTTTTTGGCGCGACTACACCCGGGGCACCAGCCGATGCAGAAATGTGGCGATAGAGCAGTTGGAATGGGAGGTCTTAGAGATGGAGATGTGTCTAGGAACCGCTCCTCTGCGGAGTGTGCCGGGAGAAGCGGGAGGAGTCCCTCGAAGACCATCGGGCCCGGGGCGCCTTTGTTCGATCCCGCATCCGCCTCCTTCGGGAGATGGATCGCGGCTCCTGCTTCTTCTATACCCTGGAGAAAATGAGGGGGGCTAAGAAACACGTCACTGCCTCCTGGCAGAAGACGGCACCCCCCTCACGGAACCGGCGGAGATGTGCGGGAGGGCCTGAGCCTTCTACGCAAGTCTTTTCTCCCCAGATCCGACCGACCCTAGCACTTGTAGAGTGCTTTGGGAGGAGCTCCCTACGGTCAGCGTGAGCGACCGGGACCGGCTAGAGTTGCCTCTCACTCTGGCCGAGTTCTTGGAAGCCATCCGTCGTATGCCCACTAATAAGTCTCCAGGCATGGACGGGCTGACCGTGGAGTTCTACTGCGTGTTTTGGGATGTCCTCGGCCCAGACCTAGTCACCGTCTGGGCCGAGTCTCTGCAGAGCGGGGTCCTCCCTCTGTCATGCAGGCGAGCGGTGCTCGCCTTGCTGCCGAAGAAGGGGGACCTCCGCGATTTACGAAATTGGCGTTCCGTCTCGCTCCTCAGCATGGACTACAAAATCATAGCGAAAGCAGTCTCGCTGCGGCTAGGGTCTGTGATGGCGGATGTGATCCACCCAGACCAGACCTACACTGTCCCGGACCGCAGTATCTTTGATAACCTATTTCTGGTTCGGGACCTTCTGGAACTTGGGTGTAGAGATGGTCTGTTGTTTGCCCTCCTGCCCCTAGATCAGGAGAAGGCTTTCGATAGGGTGGACCACGGGTACTTCCTGAGCACTCTGCAGGCGTTTGGCTTCAGACCCCAGTTTGTGGGTTTTCTCCAGGTGCTGTACACTTCCACAGAGTGTCTCGTTAAGCTCAAGTGGACCCTGACCAAACCGGTCAGCTTCAGGCGAGGAGTATGGCAGGGGTGCCCCCTCTCGGGCCAGCTGTATGCTCTGGCGATCGAGCCCTTCCTCTGTCTCCTCCGCAGGAGGTTGACAGCATTGGTGCTGCGGAAGCCAGAGCTGCAGCTTGTCCTGTTGGCTTATGCTGATGACGTGTTCCTCGTGATTCAGGACCCCCGTGACTTGGCATGGGTGGAGGCTTGCCAGGCCATCTATTCAGCAGCCTCCTCCACCCTGGTCAACAGGGTCAAGAGCTCTGGCTTGGCAGTAGGAGACTGGTGGCAGGGGAGCTCCCTCCCACCAGCGCTTCAGACCATCCGGTGGAGCGCTGGTCCGCTGCTCTACCTGGGCATTTACCTTTCTGCCACGCATCCCTCTCCACCAGAAAACTGGGAAAATTTAGAGGGAAGGGTGATAGAGCGGCTCCGGAAATGGACGGGACTACTCCGATGTCTCTCCCTCCGAGGGACAGCGCTGGTGCTTAATCAATTAGTCCTGTCCATGCTCTGGTACCAGCTCAAAACCCTGGTCCCAGCCCCGGGTTTCCTGACCAACCTACGGATATCGATTCTGGGGTTCTTTTGGTCAGGAACGCACTGGGCCCCTGTAGGGGTTCTTCATCTACCCCTGAAGGAAGGAGGACAGGGCCTGAAGTGTCTACACACTCAGGTCCGTGTCTTCCGACTCCAGGCCCTACAGAGGCTCCTCTATGGTACAGGCAGTTCGGCGTGGAGCACACTGGCGCATGCCATCCTGCGCCGCATGCGAGGGCTCCGATATGACCGACAGCTCTTTTATCTCCATCCGGGAGGCCTTCCGCGAGACCTCTCAGGGCTGCCGGTCTTCTACCAGGACCTCCTCCGGACCTGGAAACTGTTTTTAACGACCAGGTCCATGGCGGCCACCGAGGGGGTAGATCTCCTCGCGGAGCCCCTGCTACACAATCCCCAGCTCCGTGTGCAGGTGGCGGAGTCCCGCTCGGTGCGCCAGAGTTTGATCCTGGCAGAAGTCATGAGAGTCGCAGACCTCCTGGACTACGACCGGGGAGACTGGCTGGATCCCCTGATGCTCGCCTGGCGCATGGGGCTCTCCAGACCTCACACCCACCATCGCGTACTTCAGGAGGCGAAGGCAGCTTTGCCGCCCACTGCTCGAGTTTACCTCGATTGGGTCCTGCTCGAGGGCACGCCCCACCCACCCTCTACCCCAGGCCTTCCGGACCTTTTAATTGGACCCCTGCCCCGCAGACCCAATCGACCCCCTCACCCCTTCACTGCGAGCCAGCTGCATGAACTGCAGCCGGTACACTTCCAAACCGCGCCAAGGAAACATCTATACACACTCGTACTCCACACCCTTCACACCCTCACCCTAGTGTCCCGCCCCGATACAAACTGGCGAGACCTTCTGCCACCTTTGGAGGGTGAGCAGCCCCGGTGTGCCAGCCTATATTCCACCTTGGTTCCGAGGCCCGTCGGGGACATCAGTTGGCGGCTCCTTCATGAAGCTGCGAGCACGGGCACATACTTGGCGCGGTTCACCCCCTTCCCAGATACTTGTCCCTTTTGTGGTGTGAAGGAAACCCTGGCGCATGTATATTTGGAGTGCACCAGGTTGCAGCCCCTGTTCCAGCTCCTCACAAATCTCCTATTACGTTTTTGGTTGCATTTTTCCCCTCACCTTTTTATTTATGCACTCCCCATCCGTGGCCTTACAAAGTCGCGGGATCTCCTAGTTAACGTCCTCCTAGCCCTGGCTAAAATGGCCACCTATAAAACCAGAGAGAGGAGTTTGGCTGATGGAGTTTCCTGTGACTGTGGGGCCATTTTCTGATCCTCTGTCCGTTCATGTATCCGGGCGGAGTTCCTCTGGGCGGTGTCCACCGACTCCCTTGATGCTTTTGAGGAGCGGTGGGCGCTGTCCGAGGTTCTCTGCTCGGTGTCCCCATCCGGCTCCCTTGTCTGACCCTTTGATTGGGGGAGAGAGTAAGGGACCCCAGCCACAGCCATTGCTGCTGCAGACACCACCACTTTAGAGGGGTCCTTTCATATGTGGGTGCACATGACCCCCCCCCCGGATTGTCCACCCCACAGCCTGCCCCTCTTGTTGGGTGCTTTCAGAGGAGGGAATTGTTGGTGACACTCGGGCGTGGCGCCAGGTAACTCAAGGGGGTGGAAGACCACGAGAGTCGATGAAGCACCCTTGCTCTGAGCCACCAGGTAACTCGGAAGGGTGGAAGACCACGAGAGTCGAGGAAGCCCCCCGCTCTGGGCCCAGGCAAGCTTGAACACTTCCCACCCCTGAAGCTAATGAGAAAACAATTGTGACTGGTTGCTGTGTTACACATTGCATATGCTGCTGTTTTTACTTTGTAAGTGTGTTATGCAAATTAAAAAAAACATCTTTTGCTTAAAAAAAATTACTCTCCTATCGCCATATGGCCCTACCCTGTCACTATATATATATATATATATATATACAGGAGAATAGTGACTAGCGATAGGGAGGTGATTTTACCCCTGTACAGCATTGGTCAGACCGATATTGGACTATTGCATCGAGTTCTGGTGTACACATTGTAAAAAGGATGGTGCAAATTGAAGAAGGATGGTGAAAAACAGAGAAGGACAACAAATTATTCAGGAGCTGAAAAAATGTCTTATAGAGAGACAGAACAGCTCAACCTGGTCAGTGTATCAAAAAGAAGATCAAGAGGTGACTTGATTATGGAGCATAAATACCATCACAAAGAGAAAGTACTGAGTACTAAAGGGCTCTTTAATCTAGAACAAAAATGCAAAACAAGACCCAATGGCTGGAATTTAATGCCAGAGACATTGAAATCTGAATCAAAGCACAAGTTTTTAATAGCCTGATTAACATCGGAACAAATTACAGATGGATGGATTCTCCACCCCACATGGGGTTGGGGCTGAGGAAATACTCTAAAGTGGTATTGAAAATTATTTATCTCATGTGCTTAAAATCATAGAATCATAGAAGATAAGGGTTGGAAAAGAACTCAGGAGGTCTTCTAGTCCAATCCCCTGCTCAAAGCTGGACCAACCCCAACTAAATCATCCCAGCCAGGGCTTTGTCAAGCCCGCCCTTAAAACTCTCTAAGGATGGAGATTCCACCACCTCCCTAGGTAACCATTCACTACGCTCTGAGTGAAATAGTGTTTCCTAATATCCAACCTAGACCTCCCGCACTGCAACTGGAGACCATTGCTCCTTGTTCTGTCATCTGCCACCACTGAGAACAGCCTAGCTCCATCCTCTATGGAACCCCCCTTCAGGTAGTTGAAGGCTGATATCAAATCCCCCCTCACTCTTCTCTTCTGCAGACTAAATAAGCCCACTTCCCTCAGCCTCTCCTCATAAGTCATGTGCCCCAGCACCCTAATAATTTTCATTGCCCTCCACTGGACTCTCATCAATTTTTCCACATCCTTACTGTCGGGCCCCAAACTGGACAAAGTATTCCAGATGTGCCCTCATCAGTGCCGAATAGAGGGGAAGAATCACTTCCCTCAATCTGCTGGCAACGCTCCTACTAATGCAGCCCAATATGCCATTAGCCTTTCTTGTCAACAAGGGCACGCTACTGACTCATATCCAGCTTCTCGTCCACTTTAATCCCCAGGTCCTTTTCTGCAGAACTGCCTCTTAGCCAGTTGGTCCCCAGCCTGTAGCTGTGCATGGAATTCTTCCGTCCTAAGTGCAGGTCTCTGCACTTGTCCTTGTTGAACTTCAACCTTGGTCACTCTGGACCCTATCCCTACCCTCCAGCATATCTACCTCTCCCCCAACTTAGTGTCATCTGCAAACTTGCTGAGTGTGCAATTCATCCCATCATCCAGATCATTAATAAAGATGTTGAACAAAACTGGCCCCAGGACCGACCCCTGTAGCACTCCACTTGATCCCGGCTGCCAACTAGACATTGAGAAGTTGCCCACTACCCATTGAGCCTGACAATCTGGCCAGCTTTCTATCCACCTTATAGTCCATTCATCCAATCAATACTTCTTTAACTTGCTGGGAAGAACACTGTGGGAGACCATATCAACAGCTTTGCTAAAGTCAAGGTATATCACATCCACCGCTTTCCCCATATCCACAGAGCCAGTTATCTCATCATAGAAGGCAATCAGGTTGGTCAGGCATGACTTGCCCTTGGTGAATCCATGTTGACTGTTCCTGATTACCTTCTCTCCTCTACGTGCTTCAGAATGGATTCCTTGAGGACCTGCTCCATGATATTTCCAGGGACTGAGGTGAAGCTGACCTGTCTGTAGTACCCTGGATTCTCCTTCTTCCCTTTTTCGAAGATGGGCACTATATTGGCCTTTTCCCAATCGTCCCGGACCTCCCCTGATCACCACGAGTTTTTAAAGATAATGGCCAATGGCTTTGCAAGCACATCAGCCAACTCCCTCAACACTCTCAGGTGCATTGCATCTAGCCCCATGGACTTGTGCATGTTCACCTTTTCTATATAGTCCTTAACCTGTTCTTTCAACACTGAGAGCTCCTCACCTCCTCCCCATACTGTGCTGCCCAGTGCAGCAGTCTGGGAGATGACCTTGTCTGTGAAGACCGAGGCAAAAAAAGCATTGAGTACGTCAGCTTTTTCCATATCATCTGTCATTAAGTTGCCTCCCCCATTCAGTAAGTTTCCCACACTTTCCATGACCTTCTTCTTTTTGTTAACATACCTGCAGAAACCCTTCTTGTTACCCTTTACATCCCTTGCTAGCTGCAACTCCAATTGTGCTTTGGCCTTCCTGATTACACCCCTGCAGGCTCGAGCAATATTTTTATACTCCTCCCTAGTCTTCTGTCCAAGTTTCCACTTCTTGTAAGCTTCCTTTTTGAGTTTAAGATCACCAAAGATTTCTCTGTTAAGCCAACCTGGTTGCCTGCCATATTTGCTATTCTTTCTGCACATAGGGATGGTTTGTTCCTGCGCCCTCAATAAGGCTTCTTTAAAATACAGCCAGCTCTCCTGGACTCCTTTTCCCCTCATATTAGCCTCCCAGGGGATCCTGCCCATCAGTTTCCCTGGTGGCAGGATCTGGGTATATCTCACCAAATCAATTCCCTGCCAAGGCAGGGGCCTCAGGTAATGGTGCCCCTCAGTTCCTCCTAATCTCTGCATGTGGCACACAATAGTTTATTCTCCTGAGGACTGTAATTCTTTGGTCTAATTCAGGTTGGTGGGCTCTGTGCAGGTGTAACCCTTCTGCCAGGTGGAGTCAGCAGCAACAAGGGCCGGGTTCATTATCTGGGGTTTCTATTCAACAATACAACAGAAAACTCGAGCCCCACCCAGAGACTTGGAACAATTACACACCACCCTCTGGGCGCCTTTAAGAGGCAACACTTCCCCTCTTGCAAGCAGAGAGTCTGAGTGTAGCAAAAACTTTTAATAAAAAGAGGGAAGTAACTCAGCATTAATTTGGGAAAACACCACAATGAGGGTTCATAAACACAAACCATTAGCAAAAGACAAGAGCAAGTAAGTTGGGCAGTGTCCTTTTCCCTTCAGGGTCTTAAGTCCAGCAACCCAAAAGTCTCCTTAACATGCCAGTCCATTCTCTGTACCCCTGTAGCCAGACAGCCAGCCCCCACTCTCAGACCAGCATTGCTGGGAACACAAGGGAGCCAAAACAACAGGGCACTTAACATAAATTCCAACACAGCCTTTGAAGCTGTGAGAAGCACAGGTGTGCCTCTGGGAACATATACTACGATTAGGCTCACAGCAGACAGAGAAGCTGTGACAGACATGGCTCTTAGCCCCTACTAAATAGCGTGATGCACACACCCCAACATCCTAGGTGGGAAAATATTTACCCTGATAAAAGGAATGTCCAGTAGTCAAAACTTATTGTTTCTCTCCCTTGCAAGTGTAAACTACTCTTGCGAGAGCTGGCGTCGCCCAGACAGACCAGCCCCAATTTGGCATAAGAAAGGAGAAAGAGAATAAAGGAGTACAGAGATATAAGTATGCGACCTACAGCACCATGATTTTTGAATGCTTTTCACTATCTATCTGCTGGGCAGATAAGTGACAGCCTCCCAAGGCTTCTGCAGCTAAGAGGGTCCCTAAGCCTTGTCCCTTATTCGTCTTTCCGCGGAATTGAGTGACCGATCCTGGCTTGGCACCGCTGGAATCGAGAGATGCAAGGAGGGTAAGAAGCACCCACACCTGATCTCCTATCTTTAGTGTACACATATTTTGAAATAGAGCTCTATACTTTGTTTTCTTTCTTTGGGATTGTGGCTTCAGTTTTGTAACTTGTTTGTGTGTGTAACATCTCTACATTTGAAAAAGTAGGCACTAGCAATTTTGTAACCACATGATTAGAATCTAGTTTAATAAATTTTGGTAACCATTTGTGCATAAGCCTGACTTGTTTCTCTGGTTTACTGTAAAGCAGCCAACACAATTAAAGAACCTCAGCCATTTTGGCTATAAAGCCTGGCCATTAGGTGAGAGTACTAAGAGCCTAGCATTGAGTTGTGCCGCCTCCACGGGGCAAACACTTGGGGCGCCTGTCAGTCAATCCTGACTGCCCACTGCGAAGGAGCTCTGAGCTCTAGCAGTTAAAGTCACGGGTGTGGAGAGGCTCTTAGTGCTGCCATTGGGGCACCTGTCAGTCAGTGTTGACTGCCCACTGCGAAGGAGCTCTGAGCTCTAGCAGTCAAAGTCACGGGTGTTTAGGACCTTGGGGCATCCGTCAGCCTAGCCCGGGCTGCCCGCCGCGAAGGGACAGTGCGTCCTAGCGGTTAAAGTCATGGATGGTATAAAACGGGCATAGCTGGCACCTCACCAAACATCCTTGGCCATCGGCTAACAGGGTTCATAAACACAAACCATTAGCAAAAGACAAGAGCAAGTAAGTTGGGCAGTGTCCTTTTCCCTTCAGGGTCTTAAGTCCAGCAACCCAAAAGTCTCCTTAACGTGCCAGTCCCTTCTCTGTACCCCACTCACAGTTGCTGAGTTTACCTCCCACCCTGAGTGGAGGGGGCAGGGTAAGGAAGCACCTTACAGACTCCACCGCTCAGGCACTTGCTCATTGCCCCAACATCCAATTGTCGCACCTCTGTGGGGCTCTGTTCTGGCCCTCTCCACCAGCCACACCTCTTTGGCAGCTTCCCACTCACCAAAATGTCTTCAAGGCCCCCACACTTGACACAGCTCTCAATGATTTCAGCTGTTAGTGGGGGATCTTCACTGCTAGTGCACAGTCTCTTGCAAGAGAGACACTGTCCCAAAGCAGGTCTAATATTTAGACCCAGATATAACTGATTTCAGCTCTACAGCATGAAACAAGACTCTCAACAGAATCTAAAAGAGCTCTTTTATTAGATCCTGGGCAGACAAGAGGGAGAACCCAAATCCCTCTTTCAACCCATTGGCCTTTGGAACCTATGTCCCCTGCCTAGCGAGTGCTGTTTGTTGAGGGTGAGTCCCTCCATCAGGGTATGCCAGGTACAGTTCTGCTGCCCTCAGTTGGCGCAACAAGAATAAGAAGGCTTTATTGCTCCTGCCTCAATAACAAGGAAACTTGGGATCCAATATCAGCCACAAGTGATCATTTGGGCAAGTAGTCCCATTATGCTGAGCACCTAGGTAGGGTGGGTGTGTCCATGGAAACAAGATCAGTTTCTGAAGTCTTTTTCCACAGCTCACCACTAGATGTCAAGGGAGAGCTCATTCAGACTCTGCTTACGCAGGGGAGACTTTGGTGGCCAGTGATATGTGTATAGGGGTTAGACCGGATTTTTTAGTCATTCCAACTGGCCTTAAAATCTGTGGATCTATGTCAGTGGTGGGCGACCTGTTTCTCGCAGGCCAGGAGACAGTTTGTTTACATTGACCGTCCACAGGCATGGCTGCCCACAGCTCCCAGTGGCTGCGGTTCGCTGCTCTTGGCCAATGGGAGCTACAGGAAGTGGTGGACAGTGTGTCCCTGTGGCCCACGCCACTTCCCTCAGCTCTCACTGGCCAGGAACAGTGAACTGTGTCAAAGTGAATGGCAAAGTTTACATCTTCCTTTTCAGCTCACTTCTGTACCTTTTCAATTACAAACTTTACATAACATAGTTTTGGGAACACACTGATTTCCTGTATTCTTTACTGATTTAACCCCAAAAGATTATGAAATGTTATCACAAAATGTAAATTTGGGGAAGTCAAAGTGTTTGTGTAAATTTTCTTTTTTTTTTTTTCGTTAAAACTTCTCTTGGGTCAGTGGACCCTGGTCCAAGGACTCTTGGGCCAGACTGAAGACTGGGTAACTGAATGGAATTTGATAGACAAATTTTCTCTCTCTCTCAGCAGCAAGGTCAGCAAAGCCAGTGTCACATAAGCTGGCAGGGACCATGTCCAGGACAGGTAGGGTACATCTCCAAAACCTTGAAGATAGCGTGGCCTGAGGCTCAGTAGGACTGACACTCTGTAGACTTGAGTCTAAGAAAAGAAAAGGGACAGACCCCGAACAACAAGTCAGCACAACCCACCCCTTTTCACTCTGGGGTTTTCAAAAATCAAAAAGTTCCTTGATGTTATTGTTTTGGGTTTAGATTTCCATTGAAAAACAAAAAGTGTTTATGAGAAATTAAAACACACACACACACACACACACACACACATTTGATGTTTTTGGACATGCTCTCCTTCATAGGAAGTAAGGCCTTCCCATTTTCCCAAGAAGACTGTCTATAATCTTTAAGGTCTATAGCCATCATTAATGACTCTCCTGAAGACAGGCTCTGTCAGCGGGTGATTCCACCATCATGGCACATGCTTCACTTCACCATGTCTCTTCTGGCTGTGGAAGGTGGGACCCCATGGTTGTGGAGAAAAGCTTGAAAACAGACGGCCCCCTAAAGGCTCTGACACAGCAGGCAAAAGACAAGAACCCAAACATACTGCTTTAAAACAGTGCATGATTTTTAAGCCAATCTCATGATTCTGGGACCTGATTCCTGATGTTTCAACTATTGAAGTTGGCAAGAGATTCACCGGTCCCAGACAGGCTTGAGCTGCACATCATGTCCACAGGGGTTGTCCTACTAGAGCAGCTGCACACCACATTGTGTTCCCAGGGGTTCCTGTAGGCCTCTGAGGCCTGTTTCTACCTTCTCTCATTCAGCAACTGCCTGCTAGGGACAGTGTTCTCTACCTGCAGCAGACAGAACAGCTAAAAGCTGAGAGATGCTTACAAGCCTGTGTGAGAGGTTTCGAGCCACTGGAAATCCGATTGCTTTGACTCCGTGGAGAAATCAGGCATCTGGGCTGGTCCAGAAGATCAAAGAGGGAATCTGCATATTGACGGCTTTCATCACACATAGACGGTTTTGGAGGCTTTTGTTTCAATGAAGTACTGCTCAGCAAATCATCTGCCTCTGAGAACTTCAAAGGGAAAACGTCATAAGGGGTAAAGAGGTCCTCTGCCAAATGAATGATATTCCCATACACAGGTCCATGCAGAGCCAACATGGCCAATGTCTCTTCACAGTAGTAAAGGAACGAGAGAAGTTAGGCCTAAAATTAATCAATAAGGGTGAGGTCTCAGAAAACAGGTCAAATCATTGAGGGACAGATGTCAGAGCAGACCCAGGAAATGTTCAAGCCATAACCCAGATGAGTGAGGCTCAGAATATCAGTGAAGTATATATATGCATATGAACCTCCTGGGGAAATGTCCATGCTGCCTGGAGGAGAAGTCAAAACCAGCTCCCCACTCCATACATTTCAACGTGGCACATGGGGTTGCAGCACCACTCAGGATCTGGCCCTGCTGCTCCTCCATAATTATGGAGGGGAGGATGAGCCAAACCTGACAGAGTATGCAACCCCATGTGCCAGCTCACAACACCCAGAGCAGGGAGCCGAGCCCAGCCCCATGGAACAGCAGCTGCTGCTGGTGGGTGCGTGAGGTGCTGGCTCACTCTCCAACTCTGGGGCTGCCCCTCTGCACCGGGCCAGGATTCTGTATTGTGGTGCTGGGGTGGAGGGTGCAGATAGGTCACGGTGGGTCACAAGAAAAGTAAAATGCTGTTACTGGGCAGTCTTAGGAAAAAGTGGGGGAACCGCTGCTCTAATCTACCTAGCTCGGGTACCAAAGCAGTGAAGCTACTTCAGCAGAAGCTTCAACACAGGCTAGTCCCAGGCTAGCACAAGGTTCTGGATGGGCTTGTACAGAGCTGATGAAGCGCATGGTGCTCTGGCTTCACTGCTCTGATACCTGAGCTCGCTAGATTAAAGCTAGAGCCAGCGTGTCAGCTCAAGCTGTGATCACACCCTGCGAATACGGTGTAGACGTACTCTCCAAAGTGAAAGAAAAACCAAAGGCAGATGAATTGCTAAGTTATGACCCACTGCAAAGAGGTCTGGACAAAAGGGCAACATCGGACTTCTTGAGGAAGCTGCACTGGGTGGTTTCAGGTGATCTTAGCCTAGACCCCAGGCTGTTGTTGAAGGGGTCCAGACTAGTCATCCCCACATGGGTGTAAAAGGACATTCTCCAAAAACTGCACAGGGGCCACCAAGCCAGCCCCAAATGCACAGAAACAGCTCAACAGTCAGTTCAGTGGCCTTGCCAGAGGAACAAGTACCAGAGAGAGATGAGAACTCTGAGATCTGCATTCACATGAGAACCAACCAACCAGAACCATCGTTACCTTCATTGCCCCAGATACACCATGGTGGAAAGATCTTCTCCAGCAGGCTAATGGAACCTCCCTTCCATTCACTGGCTCCTTGTCAAGATTTATTGAAATAGCCAAGGTGCTGATCACTACATCTCAGACAGTGGGGTCAGGAGGAAATCCATGTTTGACTGCAATGGAATCCCACTGTAAGTCCGCTCTGATAATGATCCTCAGTTACTATCGGACACTGTTACATTTACAAATCCCTGCAGTTTCACCATGTTACATCAGTTCCCAGTTTTCATAAAACCATGGGGAAGCACAACTCTCTGTGAAAACATTGGAACAAATTCTTACAATATCTGGCCCTGTTCCCCTGCTTGCCAGCACCTCTGGCAAAAAGATTCAGACTCGATGAGTAGCTGAGTTGAGTTCCATCATCCCAACCTCCTTTCACTATTAGATCTTAGTTGGACTGAATTTCTAATGCTACGAAGAAAGGAAGAACAATCTAAAAGCCGTCAGAAGAGAAACTTTGTCAGGAGTCACAGACTCAATCCCCTGAGGGAGCTGAACACAGGAGATCGGGTATGGTTGAAAGGCTCTGCAGAAGAAGGAATAGTACAGGCAGAGCTGAACACTCCTCTATCTTACCCTGTTGGAGTTCTGGAGTATCATTTCACACTAGGTTTTTTCAGCAGGTAAATCTCATGGAGCACTCAGATCCGTACTTCCGGGCTGAACCTGTGAGTAATGAGCCCCCTGCTCAAATAGACCATCCACCATCTCCTCCGAATCTGACTGAAAGGAGACAGCCAGCTAGATCTAAGAGCCTCCCTCCTTCCTGAAAGATTAGGTCAGACCTTGGGTACCTGAGGAACTCAGAGATTTAGTAGCTAAGTGCTTTACTTGGGCAGAACAATCCCCTGGCACGAGTCTGAAGGGTCAGGCAGCCTTCCCAGCCTTCACTGAGATGTTTTTAATATTCTGTGTTGATGTTTAGTGCATGGCTGGATCGATGAATGTTTTATTTTCATTCCCTCCTCACAGAGGAGGATTTTGTCTAGGGACACTTTTAGACAGGCCACTAGGGGGCCTTACAGAAGAAGTACACAGCTGCAGGCAAGGAGGAAATTAAGGTTATTCTGTTATTTACCTGCCCTTTAGCAGACTCTGTGAATTCAGCTGGCTGGGCTGGAAGGCTGCACAGCAGCAATGAGATTGATTCAGGTCACTGGGATCAGGGAGGAGTTCAGATGCTAATGGCTCACGCTGCTGAAACTCATGCAGGAGGCTCTAGCTGTCTGCCACATCAGCCATCTCTCCTGCAGGGAGCTGAGACCCTGCATTCACTATGGCACTAACCAGCTGTTGGCATCAGCACATCTGTGACACTGGACTAACACTGTGACCTTCCTGAGCCCAGCCTGAATCTGTGCTGTTGGTCACATGCACAGGAGGGGAGGGGTCCTCCAAATGCAGCTGGAGAGAAAAAATCATGATAAAAAAGGCTCACAAATGCTGAACCCCTTGTGGGAATCAAGCAGGCAGTGATGTAGTGGTAAAAAAAAGGAGGTGGGTGAACTCCCAAACTAAACTCCATATTCCCCAAAGGACACCTGGATAAACGCTGTTTACACTCGTTTACTCCCAACTACACGACTGCAGGCCGGTGCCGAAGGATCAACTTGGATGCCTAATTCAGGCTGCTGGTTTTGAAAGCCAGGCATTGAGCGTCTTCCTCACAGAGTTTGCAGGCCAGGGACTCTCTTTTATTATGTATTTCTACAGCCCGCAATGTACAATGGGGCCCGAATCCTGACTGGGGCTGTTGCCCCTTTTCCACCCAAGCAGCTCGTCAGAGTTTGGGGCTTTGGGGCTGTTCCAGCTGGAAGCAGAAATTGTTGGTGTCTGGTATTTTCTTTTGTGCAACCTTGGTTGTTTCCAAGGAATGTACAAAGTCTGAACACAGGAGGGACTAAGAACAGAAGGAGTCGTTTTTTTAGTTTACTAGCCCTCAACTTCCTTAGCTAACAGACCCTCTCTTTAGCACAGGGGTCTGCTCTATGAAGGGCCTGTCCAGCAAGGGAGCAGGAGGCTCTGGCCTAAGGAGAAACTCAGCAGGCAAGTGTAGGGAACCAGCTGATCCAGCTAAGCAGCAGCTTATGCGTGGCTCCAGTTCCCACATGGAAGATGTAAGAGAGGACCCAGGCCTGGAGGGAACAAAAGACAAACACTTCCCTGAGCAGTCAGAGGAGGAGGAGGCTGCAATAGTGCAGGGCCCTGTAGCCCCCTGAGGCAAAGGGAGGGCTGTGACCCTTGAGCTATTGGGGCTAGAGGACCCTGAAGTATCAGCCCAGGTCAGGACTATCACTTGTGTTACTTTTCCATATGCCTTGTCTTTGTGTGGCAGAGGAATAACAGAGGTGACTAAAGCAGAGTCGGGTGGGGCTGGTTGTTTTGCCCCCAGGCTGGTGGACAGGCCCAGCGGAAGGGTGGAGAATGCAGGCTGTGTCTGCCACTGCCCAGGAAACCATGGATCTTGAATCCTCTTTACAATGGAGGGGGGAGCAACTGTAGCTGCAACATCAGCAGCTGCAGCAGATTGTGACCCAACAGCAGCAGTTACACCAGAAGCTTCAGTTACAACAACAACAGTGCCAGCAAAAGCAGCAGGGAGCAGCAGTGGTTTATGCTTCATCTGGAGAACTGGAGCCCACAGGTGAGTGTGGGGCTGTGGTTTCCTGTGTGGGAGGAGAAGCCCTCACCATAATGGGGACAGAAGATGTTCTTGAGGCCTTCTTAGGGACTTTTGACCAGCTGGCCAGGGCATACTATTGGCCCTGGGAGGAGTCGGCCACTGAGATTGCTCTCTACTCAGCAGGAGAGGCCTAAGCAGCGTGTCATGACCTGGGGGTTCAGATGGCAAAGGACAATGGGACACTGGAGCAACCCTACTAGCCTGTCTAGGACTTAGTGGAGAGGGCTATCATCATCCATTCAAACACGAACCCATTGGCTCTAGATTCCCACTGAGGGCTGCAGCCCAACGATTCCAGGATTTGTGTTCTCTTCTTGGCTGAAATCAGAAACTTATTTGCCAGTGGAAATGGTGATGTTAGAACAGTTTTGCCAAACTATCCTGGGGTGGCCTAAGTTGTGGGTTGGCTGCCACCGGGTGACTTGCAGTCTGCCTCGTAGAGAACTTTCTGGAGACTGAACTGGAGCGTGAGCCTCTGGGAAAACCTTAGGAGTACTTGTGGCACCTTAGAGACTAACAAATTTATTTGAGCATAAGGTTTCATGAGCTACAGCTCACTTGGCAATCAAACACCCACAGATCTCTAAAGGGGCCGAATTGGTCTATGTAGAGTGTATTCATCGGGATGTTTGGTCCTACCCTGTGGCTAAAGTCAGGTTAATGGTCTGGAGCAGCAGGTTGAAATGTCAATGGCAACGGCCTGACTCCTAGCCTACCTGATGGTATTGGGCTGGGACTGGGGACCTATGGGGACCTGTAACCAGTCTTGTGAGGGTAGCTGGGAAGGCGGGGTTGGCACTTAACCTCCTCTTGGCATCCCAGGTTAAGCTTAAAGAAATTTTCCCCTTTTCTGACCCTGAGCTGTTCGGTTCCAAACCAAAGTGCTGTTGGGAGCAGTGTCAGGCCTGAAGGGTCAGGGTGCAGTGTAGTCTGGAGCTCCCTGAAGAGCAGCCACAGGCAAAGCCTCCTCCTCGGGACAACCCACTGGCCTGAGAGGAGGGGCCCAACTTCATCTAGAGTCAGAGGGAGGAGCCAGTCTTGAGTCTTCCATATGGCTGGTTCACTTGGTCATATGTATTGTTGGTTGCTCCTGACCAGGATGCCCAGTACCCCCATTTTGAACTAAAAGGGGATCTCTTGGTGTGTGTGATCTGGGACAAAAAAAACAGGACCTGTCAAACCCAACTCCTGGTCCTTAAGTTGTATTGGAACTAAGTGTTAAAACTGACCCAAGATGTACCGTGGTCCTGTCACTTGGGAGTGGAAAAGACCCAAGGGAGGATTCTGGCCCAGTTCTTTTGGCCCTTGGATTATAGCAACCTGAAAAATTATTGTTCATCCTGTCCAGAATGACAACTGGTGGCCCCACAGCCAGCCCACAGGGCCCCTCAGTCCTCTTCTATTGCTGAGAAGCCCATTTGCCACCATTGGGGTTGACCTCTTGTGGTCCCTGGAACCAAGTTCAATCTGATGCCAGTTTATGTTGGTGACTGTTCATTATGCCACTTGGTAACCTGAGCCATAGCCCTGTGCTCGGCAGTGTCCCAGACACAATCGCTACCCAATTAATGGATGTGTTTGCAAGAGGCGGGTTTCTAAGCGTTCTCCTGACAGACCAGGCCACAGCTTTCATGTCCCAGTTAATACCTCAGTTTTGTGGTCTCCTGAAAATGTACTCAGTTAAAACCTTTGTTGCCCGCAAACAGACGCTCTGGTCGAGCAGCTTAACCCTGCATTACAAAAGATTTTTCAAAAATTTGTAACTAAGGTGTAACACTCTGCACCTTATAGTCACCATAGTAATATCATTATGAATATGGTTATGAGACGATTGTGATATGTTTTGGACAAAGTATGCCTTGCGAGACATTTAAAAAGTCTTCATCGGTTACAATTTAATAGGATATTAATGTTTCTGGGCTATCATTATATCTGGAGTTATGAAGTTTTGCTCAGCATCTGTCACTGAAATATGTTGTGAAGTTAAAAACACCCCAAACCAGCCTTTCAAGTACAACAATGAAAAAGCCAAACAGCATTAATGGCCGATTGAGGGAAATACACTCACAAGAATTACCCCAGGAACCGGGTACCATAGAAACCTCTCAGAGATAGCACTACGCAATAAGGACTGTTTCAGTCAGGTCACAGCAAAAGATCTTTCCAGGAAGATGGAAGAAGCTGTAAAAGGGGGAAGTGATATCACTAAGGGGCCTCACTCTCCCCCTACAGCACAACACCTGGAAACACCTGAGGAACAAATACTGCACTGGGGAAGGGGGGTGCCAGGCAGGAAAGAAGGAAGGCTGCCTGTGTATGGAAACTTGGTGGACTACTTGTACTATCCAACAGGGTGAGACGCAGCTTGATTCAAATCCATTCCAGTTTAGAGAACTTAGATTGTGTTTTTTGTTTTATTTCCTATGGTAATCTACTTTGATCTGTACACTATTACTTATAATCACTTAAAATCTATCTTTCTGTAGTTCATACATCAATTTTATACTTTACCTAAAAGCTGTGTGGTTTGAATGAAGTGCTTGGGGGAAAATCTCAGTTCAGTTAAAAAAGGTGTGTGCATTGTCCTTTCCACATTGAGGGAGGGGTGGATTGGGTAATAAACTCATATACTGATCAGGCTTTTGACCAGAGCAGGATAGTGTAGTTCAGGGGTCTCAAACTGGGGGTTGTGACCCCTCAGGGGGTCATGAGGTTATTACATGGCAGGGGGGTCACAAGCTGTCAGCCTGCACCCCAAGACCCCCTTCACCTCCAGCTTTTATAATAGTGTTAAATATATTTTTTTTTAATTTATAAAGGGGGTCACATTCAGAGGCTTGGTATGTGAAAGGGGTCACTAGTACAAAAGTTTGATAACCACTGGTGTAGTTCATGGGGGCAAGGCTGGGGAGCTGGGGGTATTTTGTCTGGAGTTTCTCGCTATTGTTAATTCATGAGTGTCTCTGGGAGCATTTATGCAATCTAGCTGGGTGTGGGGCTCCACATGCTGTTGTGCCGAGTGATAGTAGCACCTGGAGGGGTCTACTGCTTGTCACTAGCAAGGCATTATGAGAGACAGCCCAGGCTGGAGAGTTAAGGGAGCACAGTGGTACCCCAGTTCCAGGCTGCACCGTGGGAATGCCCATCACATAAGGAATCCCAGAATTGGGACAAAATGTCCCTGAATATGTAGTCTGCAATTCAGGAGGTCCCACAATCCTCCACCAGCTTTTCACCCTTTCAATTGCTGTACAGCAGACAACACCAGGGGGTCCTGGATCTTTCACAGGAGTCTTGTCAGGAACAAGGCACATCTAGCCAGAGAGCAATCCAGCATGTCCTCAAGTTGAGAGAGAGATTGCATCTGGTAGGGGGCTTTGCCAGGGAGAAGCTGAGAGTGTCGCAGCACTCCCAGGAACAAGAGTGCAATAGAAACACCAGCCTCTGGATTTACCAGCTGGGGGATGGGGTTCTCCTGCTGCTGCCTCTGCAGAACGCAAACTGCTGGGAAAGGGGCAAGGGCCTTTTGAGATCGTGTGGGGTGAGCTACAAGTTTCAATTGGTGGGCAAGCACCGGGGGTCCCAGATATATCATGTCAAGCTGTTGAAATCCTGGAGGGCCCAGAATGAATATCTTGCCCATATCCCAACAGCAGAGGCAAAATTGGGTCCCCAGGGGTCAGAGACCTGGTCTTTCACAGAGATGCCTCTCGGGGAAAACCTGTCCCTGGCCCACCAGGAGGAGGCCAGAGAATTGGTCAAGCGTTTCACAAATGTCCTTACTACTAAACCAGGGTGGACCTACCTAATTGAACACCTATACATCTGGAATCTGAGAGCTATGTCCACAAGGGCTGCTTCCAGAGACAGGAGAGGTTAAAGGACACCGCCAAGAAAGAATTACAAATTGTGTTGCAATTGGGTGTATCTGAGGAATCAAATAGTGAGTGGTGCAGCCCAGTTGTGCTGGTCCCTAAGCCAGACCACAGCATTTGCCTTCACATTAATTTTCACAAATTAAATGCAGTGTCAAAATTTGATGCCTTCCTATAGCCTGGATCAGCAAGATGCCTGAAGGCCTGCGGAAGGCTCATTACATCACCGCTCTCAGCCTTACAAAGGGCTATTGGGCAATCCCCTTGTCACCTGACTCCAAGGAGTTAACTGCATTCACCATGCCCTATGGGCTGTACCACTTCCAGACCTTTTCATTCAAGCTCTATGGAGCTCTTGTGACACTTCACAGATTCATGGATAAAGTACTTCTGCCCCACAAAGCATATGGCACTGCATACGTAGGCCGTGTCTGCACTTACAAGCTTACAGCAGCACAGTTGTATCGATTCAGCTGCAGTGCTGTAAAAGTGTCCGTGTAGCCTTGTTATGCTGATCAGAGAGAGCTCTCCTATCGACTTAATAAAAGCAGCTCAAGAAGCTGTGGGAGCTGTGTTGGAGGGAGACACGAGTGACATGAGTGCTTATGCCGGCAAAACTTTTGTCACTCGGAGAGATGGGAGGGGGGGGTGTTTTCACATCCCTGAGCAACAAAAGTTTTGCCAACAAAACATGTAGATGTGGCCTTAGATGATGTAATGATCTATTCCACCACCTGGGCAGTGCACCCACATTGTGTCGGTGCAATACAGTAACTCCCCACTGAATGTCCTCTCACTTAATGTTATTTCTATCTTACTTCCCTGCTCCATTACAGAACATGCTCCATTTTAAAGTTTGTGCAATGCTTTGCTATGTCGTCGTTTGGCCGCCCGTTTTGTCCACAGCTTGCAGCCCCTCATCACTTCCCATATGCCCCCCCACAGCACCTCCCACCTCCTCTCCCACCCTGCAGATCAGCACCTTCCCCCGCCTCCTGCCCATGGCAATCAGCTGGCTTGCGGCATTCAGGAGGGAGCGGGGGAGGAGCAAGGACTCGGCGTGCAGGCTTCCCCCCTCCCCTGCCTCCTGAATGCCACAAACCAGCTGATTGTCGTGGGCAGGAGGCTGGGAAGGGAGGGGGGAGGCTGGGCACTGGGTCCTTGCTCCTCCCTCCCCTGCCCCCTGAGGACTGCAAGCCAGATGATTGCCACGGGCAGGAGGGAGGGGGGAGGAGTGAGGACACGGTGCTCCTCCCCCCTCCCTCCCTTGCCTCCTGCCTGTGGCAATCAGGTGGCTTGCAGTGTTCAGGAGGCAGGGGAGGGAGGGGGAGCCTGTGCGCCATGTCCTCGCTCTTCCCCACTCCCTCCTACATGCCGCAAGCCAGCTGATTGCTGCGGGCAGGAGGCAGGGGAGGGAGGGAGGAGGAGCAAGGACGTGGAGTGAGGAATGAAGAGGCGGGTTAATGGTGGGAACTTGGGGGTAGGGGTGGAGTGGGCGGGCCAAGGGTTGAGCTGCCCGCCACTGGTGCTTGCAGAGTAGGGGAAGCTGCTGCTGTTCAACATGCTTCTCCTAGCCTACAGCACCTTCAGCCTCCTTGCCTGCCTCATCTCCAGTGCCAGTGGGCTGTGCCTGTGTGGGGTAAGGTGGGGGACCTCCCAACTATAGTACTGTGTTGTATGGCAAAAAAAAATTCCCTGGAACTTAACCCCCCTATTTACATTCATTTTTATGGGGAAATTGGATTCGCTTAACATTGTTTCACTTAAAGTCTCATTTTTCAGGAACGTAACTAAAAGGTTAAGTGAGGAGTTCCTGTACTCCCGTCCCTTTGAGCTGTGAGTCTCACAGCCAACCCGGCCAAGTGCCAGACTGGCTACACGGAGATGACATACCTCAGCTATACACTGGGGAATGGGAGGATCTAACCCTTAATAGAGAAGGTAAAGGCCCTCATAGAATGTCCTGTCCCCACCACAAAGTGGCAAATAAAATCTTTCCAGGGGTTGGCTAGGAGCCACCAGTGCTTCATACCCCACATTGCTATGATTAAAGCCCCACTGGCATAGCTAATGTGCAGCCAGGCACCCCAAAAGATGCTGGGAACCTCTGCGTGTGTGTCTGCGTATGGTGAAACAAAGCCAATTCTCTGCAGTGCCACAGCCAGGGAGCACTGTGGAGAGTAGGGGCTGTAGGAAGTGCTGCCCAAGGGAAACAGAATGACAGTACCCTGAGGCCCTATGATTGACCAAGCACCCTATTTAACCCTGGAGCGTGCCCCAGGTAGTTTGTCTGGGCGACCGCACAGACTGTGGGCCTGCTTTGACACCTGACGTCACCTTGATTCCTGATCTCCGGTCTCTGACCCTGGTCTGACTCTTGCCCCTTGCCTCCTGATTCCAGCTTAGTACTACCTCTGATCTCTAGTATCTGACCCTGACTCTTGCTTATGGAACCCAGTTCTAGCAATTCCTCTCACCCCGGCTCATCAACGACTGTCCCTGATGTGAGGACCCCAGCCGAGCGCTGACCGCTAGGCCAGAGCGCCTATACTCTGGTCCCTTATAGTTTGCCCAGACCTACTTCCACCCCACTCTGCAGAAACCCCTTAGCTGCGATATGGAAGAGGCGAATGTGCCATCACCCACTGCACCCCATGTGGTATGAATCTACAGAATTCAATCACACAACTCCAAACTAAGAACCGTACGGTACGGTCCCAAGTGGTGCAACTCCTAGAAGAATATCAGACACTCAGTGAGCAGCTACCATGGTCCCAGGAAGAGAATTCCATGCTCCAGGGTCAAGCTGGGCTTGTGCCCTCTGAACAGGGCGTTGCAGTATCACTACCTGAACATATTAATGTTGGGAGCCACAAGAAGTTCAGGGGGTTCCTGAACCAATGCCATCTCCTATTCCTGCTCTGCCCTCAAATGTATCCTAGAACTAACTGAAAGGGACCTCAAGAGGTCATCTAGTCCAGTCCCCTGCACTCGAGGCAGGACTAATGTCAAGGTTCCTTCCCCACTGTGAACTCTAGGGTACAGATGTGGGGACCTGCATGAAAGACCCCCTAAGCTTATCACCTTTATGCTACCACCACCAAAGCGTCTAACAGAAATAACAGGGGAAGTGCCCACTTAGAAACGTCTCCCCTCCAAAAAAATATCCCCCCAAGCACTACACCCCCTTTCCTAATCCTCACCGATTTGCATAGGTGAACACAGACCCAAACCCTTGGATCTTAAGAATGACGAAAAAGCAATCAGGTTCTTAAAAGAAGAATTTTAATCAAAGAAAAAGTAAAAGAATCACCTCTGTAAAATCAGGATAGTAAATAACTTACAGGGTAATCAGATTCAAAACACAGAGAGTCCCTCTAGGCAAAACCTTAAGTTACAAAAAGACACAAAAACAAAAATATACATCCCATTCAGCACAACTTATTTTATGAGCCATTTAAACAAAACCGAATCTAATGCATATCTAACTAGATTGCTTACTAACCCTTTACAGGAGTTCTGACCTGCATTCCTGCTCTGGTCCCGGCAAAAGCATCACACACACAGAGAGGACCCTTTGTTCCTCCCACCCTCCAGCTTTGAAAGTATCTGTCTCCTCATTGGTCATTTTGGTCTGGTGCCAGCGAGGTTAGCCTAGCTTCTTAACCCTTTACAGGTGAAAAGGTTTTTCCTCTGGCCAGGAGGGATTTAAAGGTGGTTAGCCTTCCCTTTATATTTATGACAGCTAAGTATTATCTAGACCATCCCTGACAGGTGTTTGTCGAACCTGCTCTTAAAAATCCCCCATGATGGAGATTCCACAACCTCCCTAGGCAATTTATTCCAGTGCTTAACCACTCCGACAGTTAGGAACTTTCCCCTAATGTTCAACCTAAACAGCCCTTGCTGCAATTGAAGCCCATTGCTTCTTGTCCTATCCTCAGAGGTTAAGAAGAAGAATGTTTCTCCCTCCTCCTTGTAACAGCCTTTTATGTACTTGAAAATTGTTATCATGTCCCCTCTCAGTCTTCTCTTCTCCAAACTAAACAAACCCAGTTTTTTTCAATCTTCCCTTATAGGTCATGCTTTCTAGACCTTTAATCATTTTTGTTGCTCTTCTCTGGACTTTCTCCAATTTGTCCACATCTTTCCTGAAATGTGGCCCTCAGAACTGGACACAATACTCCAGCTGAGGCTAATCAGCATGGAGTAGAGCAGAAGAATTACTTCTCATGTCTTGCTTACAATACTCCTGCTAATACATCCCAGAATGATGTTTGCTTTTTCTGCAACAGTGTTACACTGTATGTATCATTTTTATATTCAAAGTTATGAATATTGGCTGTGTACTTTTTTGATTCTGAGTAGGTTTTAGTGAAGCAGTTGGTCAGCTTCCTGAGAAAAGCCTTTTCTCAGTAAGTGCCCAATCAAGAAGCCCTTAAGCCAACAATGAACTTGGAGACATTAATCCATATTTGGGCTTTTCCAGGAATGTGGCTTGGCTGGTAAGGAACTCAGTCATGCATGGACATGAGACTTGTCCAGGTGACTCCAAAACCCCATTTTGTAACTGGGCTTTACATAGGAGAGAGGAGTGGGTCTCCACCCACAAGAGAAAGTCTATTTAAACCCCTGGGAGACCCCTCCATTTTGTCTTCAGCTTGCTAAAGAGAGAGCCTCTCCACCTCCAAAGATACCTGAAAGAAACTGGAACAAAGGACAGTAACTACAGGGGGTGTGAGTGGTTGCTGGACCCAGACTAGAAGGAGACTAGTCTGTAAAAGAGAGTTTACTGGAACTGGTGAAGTTTTATCTGCATTCAGTTTGATTAGACATAGACTTGTGCATTTTATTTTATTTTGCTTGGTAACTCACTTTGTTCTATCTGTTACTACGTGGAACCACTTAAATCCTACTTTCTGGAGTTAATAAAATCACTTTTTACTTATTAATTAACCCAGAGTATGTATTAATACTTGGGGCGGGGATGGGGGGGACAGCTGTGCATATCTCTCTATCAGTGTTATAGAGGGTGAAAAAATTATGAGTTTACTCTGTATAAGCTTTATACAGGGTGAAACGGATTTATTTAGGGTTTGGAGTTGGGCATCTGAGTTTTAAAGGGCCATTAGGAGTTGGGCATCTGAGTTTTAAAGACAGGAACATTTCTGTAAGATGCTTTCAGTTAAACCTACAGCAGTTAGGGGACGTGGTTCAGACTTGGGTCTGGGTTTGCAGCAGGCTAGCAGGTCTGGCTCAGACCAGGCAGGGCACTGAAGTCCTAAGCTGACAGGGCAGGAAAACAGGAGCAGAAGTGGTCTTGGCCATCAGGTGGCAGCTCCCAGGGGGTTTCTCTGATCCAACCCATCACAGTGTCTCAGTGTTTCCACGATTTCTAAAACACACATTTTTGTAAGAGATGGTCTCTTCTGCCCAGTGCTGGGACTTATGAGGTGGTGGTGCTGTAATCTGATTGACAGAGGGTGGTGGGAGGAGTTCTTAGAGGGGTCACATGACCCTCTTCTGGGTGGTTCATCCCGCCCCAGAACCTGCCCTATTTTGGTCAAATATGTTGTCAGGGCTGTTCTCTGTGGCCAAAATGGAAACCAACTGGTAGAGGGCATTGGGGGGAGTTCTTAGGGGGGTCACACAAACCACTTCCAGATGGGTCACTCCATCCCAGAACTCTCCCGATTGGTCAAATATACTCTCGGGAATGGTCCCCAGCAGCTGAAACCCCTCCTGGCTGATAGAGAGCAGTGGGAGGAGTTCTAAGAGGAGGTCACATGACCCCCTTCTGGATGCAAAACCTCACCCTGGATCTCCCCATGATTGGTGAAATTGGCTCTCAGGTCACTCCTAGGGGAGTGAAACCCATCCTGATTGGTAGAGGGTGGTGGGAGGAGTTCTTAGAGGTGTCACATGACACACCTTGCTTCTGGTCATGTGTTTGGCTTGACCCCAAAAGTAATATCCCGGGGGGGGGGACGACTCTCCATGACAGGTGGGTGGGGATCAAGGGATGGGGCTAATTTTGATTGATGGTAGGGCCCTTATACTACTTTAGTGCAATTTCCTGTTTTGTCATTAGTATTTGTTTAAGTAGTGGGAGGGCAGAGTGAGTGGGAATGGCAGTATTGGGGCTGGCAGTTTGGTAAAAATAAGGAGAGGGAAGAAACGGGAAGAGGCACACCTCCTCCCCTGCCAAGCTAGTCACTCACTGTCAAGTGTTTTTTTCTGGAATCATAACAGAGCAGAGTCTCAAGGAGGGATATGAAGGAGGATCAGGTGTTGGTTGCACATATTTTCTCAGGGAGTTTTCTACATTCAGAAAGGGCAGCATGGGAGAAAATGAAAAATATAAAGAGTTAAAGATGTTCCCCTTAATCCAAGTATTTATAACAGTTCTCTTGAAGAAGAGCAGGAGATAGGTGTGGTGCCAGCCAGTCATTGTTCTGTGCTATTCCCTTGCCTTGTGCCTGTTCCTTGAATTGTCTGTGTCCCATGAATCAAGTACACTTGTTTCCAAGAAGCCCTAGTGCTGCTGATAGCACTGATGGGCATGATGTGTGTAGGACCTCCTGCTATTGCAAGAGAGGGTCATGGCCAACTCAGGAAGCCCTAAGCTCTGCCTCTACCACTAAGAATCATGGTCTAGGCCCGAAACCCCAAGGCCGGGGTGAAAGTAACATTAAGCACTTACTGGTACGGGGGCCCAGAGCCAGGGCCCTGGAAGGGGCGGGGCCTTGGGTGGGAGGGGCGAGGCTGGGGGTCAGCCTCCCCCAGCCAGCCCATCCACGCTCCCTGGCCTGTGCCACCTGGGTCTCTGATGGTGATCTAAATGTTAAATCGCTGAACCCTGGGGCAGTTGCCCCTTTTGCCCTCTTCCTGTCTGTGGCCTGGGGAGGTGGAGGGAAAGGGGCAATGATGTTAAAGGTCTGCCATGGCTGGCAGCCCTTTAACGTCCGCTGCATATGGGCTGGTACTGGAAGCCACTTTTCACTAGTACGTCGTACTAGGCCACTTTCATCCCTGCCCCAAGGTCCATTAGTAGAAGAACTGTCAATATTTCAGATGCTTCCGAGTAATACTTCTATAAAGCTGATCTGAGTGACACAAACTGGTTTTAGTGAAATGTCCTTGTCTATAATTGGGCATGTCCTATACTGAGAATTGGTCTTGTAATGATCACCTCTGGCACAGGGGATTTCTTCCCTAGTTTATAAAATAACCTGCCTCTAATGTTTCCCAATTCATGTTTAATATGATATAGAATCTATTGGGGTGAGAAATAGCACGGATACAGTTTGTGCAGAACTTTTCCTTCCGGCTTTGGAGATTGGGGGTTACCCGTTTATCTGAGGCTGTGGTAAACCTGACATCCGGAGGGGGCTCATCACTCATATATGGTGATGTTTGTTGCTTTTGAGTTTTATTGGATGTTTTAGCTGCGTAAAGTCACAGATAAAACCACTGATAATAACTAAAAAGGCAGATGGGTTTGCTATTGGTTCCTTCCCGCAGCTGATGCCAATCTCTGAATCTATATATTTCCCTTCCACTGCTTTGTTGTCACTTGTCAGACACAGAGGAGCCCTGGCAGGTGTTTAGGTGCAGCCAGTGCAGTGTGAGGAGGGGACAGCAAGTCAGGCTGGCAATGAAGGGACATGTCTCCACTCCGGTGCTGTGGCTTCTTCTCCTCACAATTCAGGTCATAGCAGGTAAGTCTCCCCTGTGTTTCACCGGGGGAGCTGGGTTAACTGGAACTAGGGTGGTAACTTTTACAGTCCGCTTTTTACCATCCATGTCTGGCTTGTAGGTTGTGACTTTTCCTTTTGGGATTGGACCTTGCCACTGTTACCGAGGCTTTTGTTACCTCGAGATTGGACTAATGCAATGTACATCTGTGTGGGGCTGCACCTTAAAACCATTCAGAGAACAAACCTGGTGCAAATAGCAGCGACTCACTGAGCAGGGCATCTGGCTGGGAGCATGTTACAGCCATGCTGCAGGGTCTGCACTGGCTGCCCAGCTCTGGGTGGAGGTTAAGGTTTTGGTGATGATTTATAAATTCCTAAATGGCCTGGGACCGGCCTCCCTGAGGGATCACCTCTCTCCCTATGCTGTACGGCCAGAGCTGTGGTTAGCAGGGGTGCCCAAGCTGGTTCCCCCTTTTTTAAAGGAGAGGGGTGGCTGGCAGGGTGCTCTCTGTGAGAGCTCCCGGACGCTAGAACTTGCTCACCCCTTTTGGCCAGAATAGCCCAAATTTGGTGACCTTTTAGGCACACTGCACAACACACTTGTTTGGAGGGTGGGGGTTGGGAAGGACCCAGGTTATGCGTCACATAATGAGAAAGGGGTGGAAGGAGTTTCTGTAGGTGTCTGGCTCGCAGAGTTCCTATTGAAATGGTCACTTTATGCTGCTGGAATTTGTATGTTATCCATGCCGTCCGGGTGCCTAGAGCCTTGGCTAGGCATCACTTTAGTGTTTTAAATCCCAATACATACATCATTATTTGGGATCCAACAGAAATGTCTGTTTGGTCCAGAATCCAACAGCTCCAAGGGCCATGTCCCGGCTCCTCACTCCCCCATTCACTCACTGAAGCCAGGAGAAGTTTTGCATGTGTGCGATGAGCACGATTATCCCAAATAAACCCAGAGCTGATTCCTGCCACAGGGGGGGTGAGGCACTAGGTAGAGTGCACTGTGCAATGCCCGGTGCTCGTGAGGGTACTGGAGGCTCTGCCAGCAGGAAGATTTATGCTATGGGAGCCCTGCCTCCCTCCCTCCCCCAGGGTTTCTGCTGGAGCAGAGAAGCTTTGAATCCTAGTTGGAGTCTAGAGAAGCCCGACCAGCACAAGCTGCATGGCAGAGGTGCTGCATCAGGGCCTCTCACGGCCACACTGGTTTCATTCCCTCAAGGCCACCCCTACCCAGTTCCAGAGCTGCTCTCATTCCTCCAGCACAGAGAGAGTTGAAGGCTCTTTGCCATCCAGTGTCCCAGCTCCAGGCAGACGTAACACTAATGGGGGGTCAAGGCCATGTGTTACAGCAGCATGTGCTGGCGCAATGCAGGGAGTGAATCTGGACCAAAGATTCCAGAACTGATTTAACAATAGGATTAAAATCGAATGTGGGACCCAGATATGATTTAAATAATACAGTGATTGGAACCTGTTGGGCTGGTATTAAGAGGATGAGAATGATCCAGGTGTTTGGCAGGGGAGCGAACTCCTCAGCAGTAGCTGGTTCATGGGAACCCGATGTGCTGTTGCACCAGCTTGAGAAACTGAAGTTGAAGCTGATAATGAGAAATTTCAGTCTAAATTATTGCATTCGAGAAAAACCTGCCTTAATGTATATTTCACAGACCACTCAGTAACTGTGTGGTGATTAGGAACCTGAGACCCTGAAAATCCTGAGCAAACCAAACCATCTAGCAGGTTACTTGGGGTTTATATTTCAAATTCCCAAGAAGCTGAAATATAATTTGCTGGGGTTAGAGCCCATGACAGAGCTGTACATGACCAGAAAGCAGAGAATTCTGTGGTGACTCCTGGGCAATCAGACTGGCATTGGAGGAGGTGGACAATTGTTGCTTTGTGAGGAATAAATTACGACATGATTGTCGGACTGTGTCATATAGTGATGCCAAGCACATGTTCAGCTCAATGCATTTTTGTTGGATTTATGAGCAACTGTGCATCATCCCCTAGATATTTTTTTATTTTCTATGGGAAATCTGAGTTTGCTTTGCATGACACAAACACAGTGATGCAGGGGAGTATACAGGATAGGGGATATCACCATGTAGCTATTTTCCCTTTTCCTCAGTGTCCCAATCCCCCTCCATTAGCCCTGAACAGAGGCTTGCGCAGTCTTTGCTGGAAAATCGTTGTGCAATGCACCCCATATTTGTCACAGTGATAGTATTATAATATGATTATGGCATAATTATGATGGATTTTATCCAAGATAAGTCATGTGAGGTGTCATTGGAAAAGTTATCATTTGCTGAATATGATTATCCTTATTGCATGCATTTATTCTTTTTTGTATCTGAAGTTATGAATACTGACTAAGTATCTATACTTTAAATATAGTTACACCTGAGTAATGCCCACTAGACAAGATGCTTTTGGTCTAGATAGTGGGTGGGAAAGGGCCTATTCAGGTTAATGGGCCATTCGGAAAAAACAATAGGCCTTAGGAGATGCTTATCCTCCAGCTGGTGAGCCTTCCTGAGAACACTCCAGACAGCCTGTAAGTAATGGCTGCTATGACTCTACAAAGACATGTGACCAGGCCACATGATGCTGGACTCCATCTTGGGATATCAGTATTTTTCCATAAACTGGTCTGGGAACCAAGCTTTGAAACAAAGGGTTCGCACCATAAGCAAAAGCTATATAAGGCAGGGAGTGACATCATCTGGGGTCTTCACTCCCCACACAATAAGACTCCTGGAAACTCCTGAGGATGAAAGGCTGAACTGCAGGAAGTGCTGGACCCAGGCTAAAGGGATTTCTAGCCTGTGTATGAAACACCTGGGGATTCCAAGCTGCAAAGCAAGTGTAGCTTGTGCCTTAAGAATCTGAAGCCTGTTTGTATCATCTCTTAGGGTAAAAATCTGCTAATTCATATCCAATCTATCTAGTATATTAAACTTAGGTTGTATTTTTGTTTATTTGCTAGGTAATCTGCTTTGATCTGTTTGCTAACACTTAAAATCACTTAAAATCTGATTATCTTTTGTAGTTAATAAATTTGTATTTGTTTTAATCTAAACCAGTGAGCTTTGACTGGAGTGCTTGAGGAAAATCTCAGGTTGGGTACTCCAAGTGTGCATTGTTCTCTTCACATTGAGGAGAGGTGGACCAGGTGTTAAACCCATATTCTGGCCAGATTTGACTAGGACAGGATGGTTCTGCTCTGGGATCCTAGGCTGGGAAGCTGCTGGTTAGAGAGCCTGTGTGTAACTGCAGCTGGGTGTGTCCCTACCTGTATGAAAGCTGGTGAAAGCGCAGGCTGGAGGGCTTTGCAGTTTGTCACCGCAGTACAGTGTGAGAGGGAGCCCAAGCTGGTGCATCAGGGGGCTCAGTGATACCCTAGTTCCAGGTGGCACCCCGGGGGGAACCCGTCACAATAGTGATTCACCATCATTGATCTACCCCAAATATGTGGGCTCCAGGCTAACATAATACACTTATGTGGGCTCCAGGCAAACAAATGAGAAAATATCAGGGATGGACCAAAGTCACAGGTTTCACTCCCAGACCAGGATCTGAATTTATCCAACGTTCAGAATGCTGGGTGGGGTCATTATTCCAAGTTGGGCCCAAGTGGTGCAAGCATACGATAGGTGCAGTATGTAAATGTAATTGTTATCCTGAAAGGTGCTAATGGCTGCCATCATGGGGTCTTGGATCAAAACAAATCACAGACATCATGAAAGCTAATGGCTGGACCAAGCACACTCTATTAGGCTCAATAGACAGAACCATCAAAATCCTTTATGTAGTGTCAAAGTTTGACTCAGACTCACAATTTATCAGACCACTCTGTTTTATTAGCAAAGCTGCTCTGCTAATACATTTAGAAGTGAGCCCCCCGAGTGGGGCTTGTGTCTTTTAATTTATACCGTTTTTTGGAGAACAAGTTACAGAGAAGTTACAGACAAAAGAAGAAAAAGATTTTAGTTACCACCCTTCGAGATCCCTGAGACCAGTCACGTATCTTCAATTACTTGCCACCCTTAACAATCTCCTTTAACAGCTTCCAGTTAACTTAACTAATTGCCCTTCACACCTTCCATTCTGATGCCTGCTTCTTAGACGTGCTGGCTCTATCTTAATTCCTTCTCCATTCAAAAGCTAACTGTCCCTACGTGTGCTCCCTCAGATACTTTGTAACATGTTTTGGCATGCCCTCTCGTATACAATGTATCCAGCATGTCCCCTTATACAATGTTATACTTCCACAGTAGTAAAAACATCCCCAGACAGTGGGGGCTATTGCCCAAGGCACTGGCCACATGGTCAGGGCAGAGCTAGCCAGCGGTTTCCCTTGTTGCCAATGCAGGGGCCAGGATATTGGAGTTGGACTATGTCTGTTGGAGGGAGAAGCCAGTAGAAGGACTTGTGACCGCGATCCTAGAAGGGAGCAAAGAACCAAAGCCTGTTGGAGCTCGCTGGAGGTGCAGGCTGGGGATTTCTGAGCATTGAAACTGCTGGCTGTTGTTAGGTTCAACTCTATTCAGGGAAACAGAACTCTGTGTGCACTTAGCCTTGGGTCCTACCATGAGTGAACGTCACTGAGATAACTCGATTGAAAAAAAAAAACATCCTTTTTTCCTAGTGCAGACCAGGCCCAAGGGGTTTCCTTTGGGACTGGACTGAACAGAGCAGCACCTAATAAACTTCCCTATGGATTGCAGCAAATGACTGCTTTGTATTTACTTGGCATTGAAGGAGCAGCATGGTCTGGCCACGTACTGGTGTGAATTGCACTGTTCTCTGAGCTCCATGGAGGCTCCTTAAACATGGTGTCCCCAGCTCAGCCATCCACAGCTGCAACCAGCCTGTTCCAGGGCTCTCAGTGGAACTCTGCAAATAGCCGTAGCTCCTAGGTGTAGTAATGATGCCTGGACTTGCTCCCAGTCTCAGGGACAGTCCTGGGTCTTCAAACCCTGTCCTGGGGGCCAGTTCTTCCAGGCAATACCTGAGGACTGTGTGGCAGGCAGTGGCCCATCCTCACAGTCCTTGTGAACTGCCTCTCTCCCAGCAGCCAGCTTTGCCTCTCCACACCCCCCAGAAATGCAAACAGCTGTAGAGACAACTGGGGGCATGGGGTGGAACTCAGAGCAACTGGGAGGAAAGCAGCTTGCAGGGAGTGGGGCAGAGTCTGCTCCTCATCTGGGGAAGGAGCAGCCTGTACATGCAGGGCAAAGAGGCCAGGTAGAAAGGGGAGAAGAGGAGGGGGAAGAGCCCAGGGGAGGAGGGTGGGAAGAGACCAGTGGAATAGGGAAATGTGTGGGGCAGGTCGGGAGAGGAAGCTCTGGTAGGGATCGCAAGGCTCCCTAGAACAAGCTCCACAGAACAAAAATTGTGAGGATAAAAAAACCATCCAGTCTCATTTTTCCATCCATCTTTGGACTTTAGAACCCCCCCTCTACTCCTCTGACAGCGCTGGGGTAAGAATCGCTGGCTGAAAAGCCTTCCTTCACTCCTGAGACGGGGAGCTGCCGTCCATTGCCCAGCACTGCCTTCGCTCTCCCTCTTGGTTCAGTTCCTCTGACAGACGAAGGGCTGGCTGGGAAATAGCTTGACAGCCACTGAGCTAATTCATACAGCATGGTTCACATTCACACACAGAACTTCTGTTACTTCTCAGGGGTGAGTTACAGACAGAGATACTGGAGACCTTCACACTGACATCAACCACTCACATCAGCTATAATGTCACCGTAACACGATGGGATTAGTTTGGCCTTTTGCAAATAGCAACACTTCTCTGAATTCCCCACACCCCACCCCACCCCTATAACTTCTCTGTCTGAGGCTGTTAAGCACTCTTCCCACTGTAGAGGCCATCCTCTTCCCTTGCCTCCCTCCAGCCTCCTCTTCCAGACCCCCTCCTCCCCTCTCCACCCTCCCTTCTGCCCTCTATTACAGTCCACATTCTTCACCCCACTACTCCCTCATGCTCCTCTGCTCCAGACCCCCACCTCCCTGCCCCTCCACTCCCCTCACCTCCCTCCTTCCTGCCTTTTTATCCAGACCCCTCCGCACCCTCCCCAATTCTCCCTCCTACCTCACTCTAGACCCCCTCCTCTCCCTTCCTCCTCACCCAACTTTCCAGACCCCCTCCCTTCCCCTGGTCCCCTGCTCCAGACCCCCCACCCTACACTTTCCACTCCTCCTTTCTGCTGACATAGCACCTGCACCCCATTCCCTTGCAACCCCCGAATCTGCCTCCAGCCCCCAAGTGCCCTGCTCCCCTCACTCTTCCCCTCCTCCTTGCACGGGGTCTCTACTGCTCAGCACAGTCCCTGGGTCCTGTCCAGTCCCCTGAGCCATTCAGGGGAAGCCACGTACCCTGTGGGCTAAAGTCTCACTGAAAACAGTGGTAGGTGGCAGCCAGCTTTACTCAGGGTGGCCTCATTTCCACATGCTGACAGACTGTAGGGAGATGGTGGCATCTCGCTGGCTTCAGCCCCAGTGACAGTGACAGGAGATGGCGCCATTTGGAATAAGGGAAACTCGGTGAGTTGGCGACTTTTATCATGTTCTCACAAGACAGGTAAAAACACCCCAAATCGCCAGAGTGGGGATAAAATGGCGAGATCTGCAGCAGTGACATCCCCGAGTGGGAGGCCCTGAGACAGGATCAGTGGAGCCATGAGGCAGCTCTGGCCATGTCCCATTCTCCTGGCTCTGGGTGCGGATCCCCTGCTGCCGGGCGTGGACTCTGCTGTGTAAACGCTGGGGAGGGGGCTCTCTGCTCGCTCTGACCCTGCTCTGTGTCTCTCTTTGAAGGTGCTGATGAGCTGAGGCTGGCGGATGGAGGCAGCCCCTGTGCCGGGAGAGTGGAGGTTAAACACCAGGATCAGTGGGGGACAGTGTGTGATACCAGCTGGGACATGGAAGATGCTGAGGTGGTTTGTAAGCAGTTGGGATGTGGAGCTGCTGTCAGTGCCCCTAGCCGGGCTCATTTTGGAGAAGGATCTGGACCAACTTGGCTGTATCGAGTTGATTGTGGTGGTGACGAGTCAGCTCTCTGGGACTGCAGTCATGGAGGATGGGGTGCAAGCCAGTGCCTTCATTATTTTGATACTGGAGTGATCTGCTCAGGTAAGAACTCGGCCAACTTGCCCCTGTAGGAAACTCACCATGAGGGAGAAGGGACTGAACCCACGTGTGACATTCCTGGTGACTCAGAACAGGACTGTGCCCTGCACTGGGGTCCGGGTGGAACTGACCAGTCTCTCCCTGAGCTCCCCTGGGCAGACTGGGGATGAGCAGGCTGAGCCATCCTCTGCGCCACTAGCAGGGGCCCCAATACAGTAAGGATGTGGACAAATTGGAGAGAGTCCAGTGGAGGGCAAGGAAAATTATCAGAGGGCTGGGGTACATGATTTATGAGGAGCGGCTGAGGGAACTGGGCTTGCTTAGTCTGCAGAAGAGAAGAGTGAGGGGGGGATTTGATAGCAGCCTTCAAGTACCTGAAAGGGGGTTCCAAAGAGGATGGAGCTCGGCTGTGCTCAGTGGTGGCAGATGACAGAACAAGGAGCAATGGTCTCAAGTTGCAGTGGGGGAGGTCTAGGTTGGATATTAGGAAACACTATTTCACTAGGAGGGTGGTGAAGCACTGGAATGGGTTGCCTAAGGAGGTGGTGGAATCTCCTTCCTTAGAGGTTTTTAAGGCCCGTCTTGACAAAGCCCTGGCTGGGATGATTTAGTGGGTGTTGGTCCTGCTTTGAGCAGGGGGTTGGACTAGATGGCCTCCTGAGATCTCTTTCAACCCCAATCTTCTATGATTAAAAACTATTTATCTCATAAATACAGTATTCTTGCCCTGAAATTAGAGACATTTTCACTGAATGAAAAAATTCCTCAGCACTTTAAATTTCATGCATGAATGCTCAGTGTGTGTTGTTCATTTTAAGTCTTTATCACATGTTGGCACCTGTCACGGAGTGTGGGGAGGTCAGCGTCCTGCACCCCACTCTTCCTGCGATTCACCGTGACTTTCAGCCAGCCAGTAAAATGGAAGGTTTATTAGACAACAGGAACACAGTCCCAAGCAGAGCTCATGGGTACAACCAGGACCCCTCAGTCAGGTCCCTCTGGGGGGCAGGGAGCTTAGACCCCAATCCTGGGGTTCCCTCCATTTCCCCAGCCAGCTTCAAACTGAAACTCCACTGCAGCCCTCTCCTTCCAGCCTCCCCCATCTCCTCCTCCAGCCTTTGTCCGTTTTCTGGGCAGAAGGTGTCGCCTGTCCCCATCCCCCTCCCGGCTCAGGTTACAGGCTCAGGTATCCTCCCTCAAGTAAAGTCACCCTCTGCTATCCCATCCCCCATGCAGAAAGTCCCAGTAAAACTGAATGACATTCCCAGGTCAGTCCGCCCCGCTCCCTACAGCTACAGCGTCACAGCACCACACCTGGGCCTTGGCAGGTGTCATAGATTTACAGGATCTGTGCTATGCCCCAGCTTTTAAACAGTCCCTTGGAGGAACGCTTTCAGTGTGCCAGACCCCCAAGGGCCGCTCTCTTTCTTAAGGTGGGTCACGTGGCCTCAATCCCTCTGTGGCAGGGCAGGGGTATGAACCCCTTGGATGCCCTGATAAAGGGGTGACTCCTCCTCTGCTTCTCAGCAGGGCAGCCGGGTGCAGGAGCCCAGACACTCAGCAAGGAGCTCAGCTGCAGACCCTAAAGAGGGCAGGCTCAGGGGAATCAGCTGAGCCAAGTGGAGCCAGCTGGGGTGGTGACTGGGAGGAGATATAAGCCCAGAGAAAGGCTCAGTGGGAGGCTATCCAGGGGAGCAGACAGAGGGACTGCAGCTCTGTCTCTACCGACTACAGAAAGCCTCGGGGGCCAGAAGACCCAGGGAAGGGTCAGTGGGGGGATCGGTGTTGGGGGAATTGGGGCTGCACTAAGTATTGTAAATGAAAAGACACCGGTGAAACAACTGAAAGAGGCATTGGGACCCCTTCTTTGACCAGCCTAAGCACAAGAGCACAGGGATGCGAGGCCAGGAACTTGTGCAGACCCTGTGACCGCCTCCAAGACTGAGCCTCTGTGCTCCAGCACTCCTGTTTCACACTGTGAGCTCTGCCCAGTGAGTCCATCTGAGATAGACCCCTGCCCAGAGACTTTTACATTCATCAGGGACCAGTGTACCTCAGCAAGTATCTGCAGTGACTCCAGGAAGCCTTTTCAAAACACAGCAGGATTTATTAGTCAACTGGTACACAGCATCAGGAAGTCCTATGGTTAGGGTTACCATACATCTGTTTTTTCCCACACATGACCACTTTTTCTAATCTGCCAACATCTGTCCGGGTGGATTTTCCAAATAAGAGAAAATGTCCAGGATTTTTCCAGATGTTGCAACTCAGAAAGAGCCATCCCCACACCCTGATTGGTCCCTCCCCTGGTCATTTGCACCTGCTGGATCCTTCCAGCCCCAGCCCAGCCTGGCCCACCAGGTAAGCGGAGCCATCAAGCACCTCTCAGCCTGGCCATCTGCCCCACCACAGGACCTCAGAACCTGACCAGGAGCGGTGAGAGAGTCAGGCCCCAGCTCCCAGCCCAGGGAAGGGGGAGAAGCCCACAGGGAGACCTTGAGTGATGGGCTGGCTCTGCATCCCAGGCATGCACCAGCTGGCCTGCCACCATGACAGGAAGCGCGACACTGACCTCCACCTCAAGAGTGAGGCTTCAGGTACCCCCTACATCACTCCCCAAATACTCCCTCCTAGTGCACACACACACCCCTCCAGCACTCCCCAAATACTCCCTCCCGGTGCACACACACACCCCTCCAGCATCCTCCAAACATCTCCAGCAACCCCGACCTGTAACCCCACTCCAGTGCCCCTCCCCCACTGTATACTCTATTTGGAAACTTGAAATAGGGTAACACTACCATGGATTAGCACAGAGAAGAAGCAAAGGTTAAGATATGGTCCATACTCGCCAAGTCCGGGCTGCCGTGAACTATGCTGCTGTGGACCCATCTTGGTTTCAACTTTTTCTCTGTCTCTTTGTCTCTCAGTCCCAGGTGAGCTCTCATGTCTCCCCAAAGGCCAGCTCTTACCCGAGACTCCTGTCACTGCTCAGTCCATGGTCCTCCTCCTGCCGATTATGGCCAATTATCCATATTGCACCAAAGCAAACACATCACAATTCCCATAGTCTACATGCCAAGCAGCAATTTTGTACCTACAAGGCAGTACCAGGAGGGGAGCATGAAAATGGACATGTCCCAGGTGAGAACAGCAGAGAGGCCAGCACAGAGCAGATTGAGTACGGTCCCTGTACACCAGCTTTGCACGTACAACAGCCACTTACACCAAATTTGCCCAGGCTTGCACTGGAGAATATGCACAATATAGATTTTGCTGACCACTCCCTTTTTTGCGGAGCCACTGTCCAAATTCTCTTTTGGAGCGTGCCTCTTGTCTCACCGAGCCAGCGGGTCTAGTTGCAGCTACAGCGACTTCACTCAGCCACCAATCACCTCAGAGGTGGCAAATGGGTGCAGGGCACTCGTGGTGATGGTAAAGGCCCACTTCACACCAATGCAGCTGCCCACACGTAGCTCTACGGAGACCTGAGCCCCCTGCGTGCACGTAGCCCTGCAGTCACTACTAGAGTGAAACTTTTCTCACACTGGTGAGCTATTTATCGTCACTGGAGCTCTACGAGTCCCGCCCGAGACAGGAGGCCTTTGTTCATTCATTGCAGTGAAGGCCAGACTCTCCTTACTGCCTCTGGACAGACAGCTGTGCATGTCAGAGGCTGTGGAGTTAAGTTTAAATTCGCTGACAAAAAACTTAATTAACACAGAGTTCATGTTGCCTGGAGGTATCTCGTGCCCTTCTAGGATATCGAGTTGGGAAAACTCAGACCCCTGAAAACCAGGTAATAGAGAGTTATGGTAAATGCCAAGTCAGCCTTAACTCTGCCCCCTGGAGCTGGAACTAGCCACTGGCACTGGGAATTATTTGCCTGTGCTCCAGCTGCAGTCACTGTGTAACGTGTAGCTGTACTGAATGGTGGAGGCATGAGTGGGAGCACTTTGGCAGAGCTGTGACTGTGATGTGAGGCGGTCTGGGTCTAAGCCACCCTGTGATCAAAGGGAAGAGGTGCCTGTGTACCCTGGGGGATCCCTCTTACCTCATTTCAGCGCTGTGTTCTGTAGGGTGTGTCAGTCGTGGACCACAGGCATCTTCTTGCCTCGGGGATTGCAGCCGTGAGGTGAGAGATGGAAGCAGTCTGTGTGTTTAACGATGGGTAGGTGAAAGGACAGTGTTCGCTGGAACCCTGTGAATACGGTTGAAGGGGATGTAAGGGGGCAAAGGGGCTATAAAAGGTAACAAGTGTGGGGTTGTTTCTGACTGGGAAGTAGAGTCAGTGTTTGGAGGGCACTGGCCACTGAGGACCCCCCTCTGTGACTGTTAAATGTTTTCATTTTCTTCTTTGCAGATGCTCCCATGCCAGGCCTTTCCTTTCCCTTGCAATGGCTCCCATTTTACAGTTTGTTTTCTGAATGTGGGTCAGTGTCATGGAGGGTCTCAGCCCAGCTGTGGGACCCATGGCTGGGGTGGAGGCTTAGGTGGGAGGAATCTCTGATCCTGCCAGGAGTTAGCCTGCTCTGCGGGGTGGAAGGTTTTGTGTTGATGCAGTCGTTCGTCAGGGCAGTAGTGATGCTGGTGCTGTCTGCCCCACGGGGCCCTGGGACTGGGGCTGCCAGTTGCCACTATTGGGGGAAAATATTTGGGAAACTTAGTCATGGTCATAGAAACATTTAATGAAAATCATTGAATTAGTGAATTTTCCTGTTGGCAAATAATGTTTATAACCGTGAACTTCTTTTCAAAAAATTGTATATGAATTTACATTGGGAATGCCAAAGAGGCTGATGGGAGTTCAGTGACACTTTTAGTGAGACTAGGGATCCTAAGCGCACAAGGTCCACGTTTTAACAGATATTTAGGTTTCTATAAATGCCGATAGGTGCTCAGTGGGATTTTCAATTGTGCCTGGTGCCGAACACCGAGGAGATTTGGAAAGTCCCAGTAGATGCCTGTCTGCACTCCTCGCGCCTGAATGTCCTTTAAAATCTGGCCCTGAGTCACTTTTGAAAATGACACGTAGGCTCCTAGGTCACTGAAGCACGTCTGAAATGTTCCCCCTTCGGCTAAAATCCCGACCCAGGTACCCAGCCAGAGTAGCTTAGGAGATGCACAAGGGCCAGGGTGTTTATGGGGTCCCTTTCCCACCCTCATAGGATGACCAGGCAATGGGTTGATTGTTCCAGCTCTCTGATACCCTGTAGACCTGGTGTAGCATAGAGGGATCAGCCAAAAGCATATCTCAGCCTTACAGAGCACAAAAAATATCGTATTATGGAGGAATTTCCTGTGAGTCCATAGTTAACGTAACAACTATGGGCCCATTATAAGTTTTATTTTTAACTCTTCACTTTTAACAGTTAGTAGGAGTAATAAATTCCTATGCAAAAGGCACAAGGAAGAGTAGAATATTTTCCTTTTGAATTTCAAATGTTTTCACATCTTCCCCTGGCAATGGGAACTAAAGGTAAGTTTTTAATCTTAACCCTCTCTGGATTGTGAGCGGTTCTATGGAAAATCTCACCATCCTTTTAACATGGGGGACGCGAGGGCAGGAGGGCGCGATATGCATTTCCTAGCATTGTTAAAAAATAAAGATGATGGGCAGGACTTTATAAAAATGAGTTTCATTGCAAATACTTTGAAATTCTGCAGAAAACAGACTGGCCCTTGCAGATGTAAATTCTCTAGTAACAACAGAAACAGCCTAGACTCCACTAGTTGGGCATTCACGGTGCCATTTGTGTTGAGTTCCCTTCATCGATAGCACTGCAGTTCCCATGCAACAGTCTGTGAACGGTATCCTCTGTGTTTCTGGCCCTCTCGTCAGGACCTGAGGGGAATAAAGATTTCTCTTCCCTAAGACCTTTCTGAGACTGGGCTCAGCTCGCCCTGTTCCTCTCTTTTTCCCTACCAGGGGCATCCTTCCTGTGCTTCTTTATGAGATTTGGGCTGTTGGCTACTTGGCTCTTTATCCACCCAGCCTGCGAACCTTCTTATCTAATTACCTCTGTCAGCTTTCTTTGGGGGACTAACCGACATCTAAAAGATCAATGTCACACTGTCCGGAAGGGGCATGACTGGGAGTTCCTACCTCAGGGCAGATTGTCAGAAAACAGGGTAGACGCTGCAAACTGATGGTGTGTTCTATCTTTAGATTTCACCAGGTCAGTAACCAATGTGAACTCCTGGATTCATAGGCATGGAAAAAATTAGCAGGACTTAGCACCCACCAGAAGCCAAACTCCCCCAGCGCCTCCTGCCTGCTGGCGGCTCTGCCAATCAACTCCTCCCCCTCCCTCCCTGTGCCTCCCACCCACCATAATCAGTTGTTCAGTGGCATGCAAGAGGTGCTGACTGGGAGAGGGAGGAGCAGGGATGGGGCGCGCTCAGATGGGGGAGGGGTAGAAAGAGGCAGGGCGGGGGGGGCATTGTGGAAGGAGTGGAGTGGGGGCAGGTCTCGGGGCCGAGCGGGAGTTGAGCACACCCTGGGGCAATTGGAAGATTACTTTAACAGTCTTACCATGGAGTCACAGACCCTTAGACCAGTAGTGGGCAACCTGCACCCTGCAGGCCACACACCACTGCCTTAGACTCCTCAGAAAAGCTGGACTCTGTGATCAAATGGTTACTTACACCAGAAATCACACCCCATTCACTTTGCTCCCAGTCCCAAGAGAATCATAGAATCATAGAATATCAGGGTTGGAAGGGACCTCAGGAGGTCATCTATTCCAACCCCCTGCTCAAAGCAGGACCGATCCCCGACTAAATCATCCTAGCCAGGGCTTTGTCAAGCCTGACCTTAAAAACTTCGAAGGAAGGAGATTCCACCACCTCCCTAGGTAACGTATTCCAGTGTTTCACCACCCTCCTAGTGAAAAAGTTTTTCCTAATATCCAACCTAAATCTCCCCCACTGCAACTTGAGACCATTACTCCTTGTTCTGTCATCTGCTACCACTGAGAACAGTCTAGAGCCATCCTCTTTGGAACCACCTCTCAGGTAGTTGAAAGCAGCTATCAAATCCCCCCTCATTCTTCTCTTCTGAAGACTAAACATCCCCAGTTCCCTCAGCCTCTCCTCATAAATCATGTGTTCCAGTTCCCTAATCATTTTTGTTGCTCTCCGCTGGACTCTTTCCAATTTCTCCACAAGAGACCCAGTCACTTACCCTAGATCAACTGGTATCCTGGATCTTACACCAAAGACAACTCTGGTAGCCAATTGTATAGTAAACTAACTAAAGATTTATTAGCTAAGTAAAGGAAATGAGAATTAGTGAGAGGTTAGAGCAGTAAAATATATGTACAAGTGAGTCACAGCCTATAATTCAAAATGGTAGCAGAGATGTAGTCATCTGCCAGTTTCCCAAAAATCTCTCAGGGCTACCCAGAAAAACTCTGGGGATCTCCGTCTTTTTGTTCACTTATTCCAACCTATTAGAATCCAGACAGTCTAGAGATGAAGGATCTTTTCGTGAAACTGTACGTATAGCTTCTTCTCACAGAAAACAAGCTGACAGAGTCACTACCCAAGTGGACTCTTCCTTTGATGACAGAGAGTGAGGAATGCATTTAGAGTGTTTGCCTCCGATCATCACACACAATGACCACTTGCTTTGAAATTAGCACTTTTCTGTGAAAATTCTTCATTTGCATCCCACAAGGCTTCTTTCTCGTTTGATGGGTTATTTAGTTACAGGGCTATAAACAGTGTAAATGTTTGCTATTGCATTATAACGAGATACAGATAAGTGAGAACAATGCAAATAACATCCTGTTAGCTTCCTTGAAAATTAAACACTCTTATACATTTACACATTTAATAATAATAATCACTTTGATCAATACTAATACACACGTGAATGGGCCAGGCTGTGCATTTGTAAGCATTCAATGAGACCTGGGGCTTTGGCATGAGCTGGTCTGTGAGCATCACAATCAGAGTGCAGGCTCATCTTTCCTCCCGGCACTCTGTCCCAGGGAGACTGTCTTCCCCTACTGGGCCCAGGCAGTGCAGAAGGGAACCACCTGAACTGAATGTAGAAGGGACAAGAATCAGACCTGAATGAGAGGAAGATGGTAGATTGGGACAAGGAGCCTGTGGGGCGGCTGTGGGACAGACGGACATTCTGAGACTGGATACTGGTGGGAAGCGAGAAACTGGGACTGGGGGAGAAAGGGGGAGATGGGAACTGGCTGGGCAAGGGGACTGGGACTGGGAGGAGGGAGGGGGAGGAGACTATTACTGGCTAGGCAGGGTAAATAGAACAGGAGTCGGGGGACAGAGACTGTAACTTGCTGAGCACGGAGATTGGGAGCTGGAGCAGACTGGGACTGACTGGGACTGACTGGAGAAGGAGTCTGGGACTAGGAACCAGTGGGAAGGAACTGGGAGTGGGCATCTCAGCTGGAGCTGTGCATTTGCAGTGGGAATAAAGTTTGGATTTGTAACAGGGTGCATGAAGGGCTGGGCTGCCTAGTGGTTGGTGCCCCTGATCTCCAGCCCCTTGTTTTCAAGGTCAATTTGTCTCAGTCTTTTAGGCAGTGGGTTAGGGAAACCCAGGCCCTCCCTCTCCACTGGGTCCCAGCCCAGGGTCCTGCATGCATCTACCCCTGAATAGGGGAGACCTCCCAGCAGCAGCGAGTCAAAATCCCCTTCCCAGAGCTACTGACTACCACTGTCCCTTTTGTTTGGGGCATGGCCCCTCTAGTCCAGTTCGCTGGGTGGCTTGCATCCCATAGCGTCCTCTCGTGGATCTTGGGTGGCACTGTGCTGCGGTCCCAAACTTCTTCAGATGGGGCAGCCACAAGTTTGGTGAGACTGAACCCCACAATGTCTCTGGGCTTCAGGGAGCCAGTTTCCTCAGTTGCTGGAGGCTCCTAGGTCTCCTCCACAGTCCCCCTTGGCTGGGGAGACAGTGTTTACTCCCTGGTGACTGCCCCAGCTGTAGGCTAGTGACCCTTCCCCTCAGGTAGGGAGGCGGATAGCTCCTGCCTCTTCGCCAGTCAGCCCTCAACTGAGCCAGGCTCTCTCCTTTTCTCCGCCCAGGCCTGGCATTGGCTGCAGGTACAGCGCGATGGGGCTGGCTGGGCTCAAAGGCTCCCTTTAACCCCTGCCGTGCTGGCAGGGTAGTTCCACATGCCTGTGCTGAAGGTTGGAGAGGAGGGTGAGTCTTTTCATGGTCCTTATAGCTATGGCCATTCTTGTCACTAATCCCCATCTTCCCTGGGTATAGGTGCAGGGCCAGCTCATAGACCAAACCCAGGGTTACTTCGTCAGGCAGTCAGCTATTGACTGTAATGTGAGTTTGCTTTGTACAGACTGAGTAGAAACAGAATAAAGGACTCAGGATTGGGCCGATTAAGGATTGTTCCAGAAATAACCAGTCAGCCGTCTACAAACTGCCCTGTGCACTAGATATCACTGAGAACAAACACATGTGGTAACCGTGATTCTGCACCAAGCAATTTTTGAGAGATGCTGTCCTGACAGAATACAAGAAAACTTTCCAAAAAGTGGCAGTCGACTTCTGATATGCAGTGTTGTTGTAGCCGCGTTAGTCCCAGGATATTAGAGAGACAAGGTGGGTGAAGTAATATCTTTTATTGGACCCATTTCTGCTGGAAAGAGACAAACTTTTGATCTGACAGAGAAGAGCTGTGTGTAAGCTGAGAAGCTTGTCTCTTTTACCAACAGGAGTGGATCCAATAAAAGCTATTACCTCAGCCACCTTGTCTCTCTCAACCCCTTCTCGTCCAGCTTTCACTTTTCATTTCTGGTTGGATTAATACCAAACTTTGCCAAAACATTCTCCTCCACCAAGGTCCCCTGCCTCAGATGGTGCCCAGGGAGTGAATCAGGGATTCACAGTGAAAGAGGCTGTTGTCTGCAGGCCCAAGCCTCATTGGTTGCAGCAGCAGCAGCATCGCCATCATCGGCGATCCCTCCACTCGAGGATGATGTCTGACACAGATTTACATCTGGGTCCTGAGACAACTCAGGAGTCCGATCCTGGAACCATAGATCTGCCCGCAGTAGGTACAGACATTTCCTGACGGGTCAGCTGCCTGCTATGAGAAATTCTTTTTCTTGCCTTCATTCTCTCTCTCTTTTCAACTTCAAGGGCAATGCACTTCTCGAAGCGGGCCACTGCCTGGTGGAGAATGAAGCATCATTGCGATCAGTTGGTTGCTTGCTCCTCCCAGCTTGTGATGTCCACATGAGTTTTCCTGAGATACGCTTTCAGTGCACCTTTATAGGGTTTCCTCTGACTACCACGGGATCTCTGACCATGGGTGAGCAGAGAGTAGAGGCCTTGTTTCGGGAGGTGACAGTCTGGCATCCGCACACAATGTCCAGCCCAGCGGAGTTGGTGAGTGAGGATCATTGCTTCAGTGCTGGTGACATTACCTTCAATGAGGATGCTGGTGTTAGTCCAGCGATCTTTCCACTTGATGCAAAGGATCTTCTGGAGGCATTGGTGGTGGTACCGCTCCAGACTCTTGAGGTGCTTTCAATAAGTCTCCCAGGTTTTGCATCTAAAAAGGAGTGTAGGAATAACAATTGTCTCATAGACCTGGATCTTGGTGGCCTTCCGTAGGTTATGGTCTGTGAAAACGCACCAGAACAGTTTCCCAGAAGGAAGCACTTGCACAATGGATCCTGTGCTGGATCTCACTGTCAGTTTTTGAATTTTGAGAAAGTTGGCTACCGAGGTAATAGAGGTCTTCAACTCTCTCCAAAGTCTGTCCGTCAATGGTGACTTGTGGTGGGTCATTTGCAAGGCCTGAAGCCAGCTGATGGGGAACTTTAGTTTTCTTTCAGAGCAACAGCCGTGTTAGTCTGTATTCACAAAAAGAAAAGGAGTACTTGTGGCACCTTAGAGACTAACCAATTTATTTGAGCATAAGCTTTTGTGAGCTACAGCTCACTTCATCGGATGCATACTATGGAAAGTATCGAAGATCTTTTTATACACACAAAGCATGAAAAAATGGGTATTTACCACTACAAAAGGTTTTCTCTCCCCCCACCCCACTCTCCTGCTGGTAATAGCTTATCTAAAGTGATCACTCTCCTTACAAAGTGTATGATAATCAAGTTGGGCCATTTCCAGCACAAATCCAGGTTTTCTCTTAGAGACCAGGTTTTCTTGATAGTGAGTAAGAGTCACAGGCTTCGATAAGTTTGTGCAAAAAAATCCAATGTGGACTGAAGGTCATTCTCAGTGTGCATGACGATGACACAGTCATCAGTATTTTGAAGAACAGTAATGGACACACTGAGGACTTTGGACTTTGAGTGGAAATGTCGAAGATTAATAAACAGCCCATCCATTCTATATTGAATGTCAACTCCAGTGGGGAGGCCGTGTTTATCAAGGACCAAAATGACTGCTAAATACATGGAGAACAGGGTTGTGGCAATAACACTTCCTTGCTGAATCCCAGTTTTGACGATGAAAGGATCCATCTCCAGGCCATTACAGAGAATGGTGGCAGTCCTCTCATCATGAAGAAGCCTTAGACTCTTAATAAATTTTGGAGGGCAGCCAAATCTGGCCAGCACCTTCCACAGGGCTTTGTGATTGACAGAGCTGAACGCCTTTGTCAAATTGATTAAGGCCATGTACAGATCCTGATTTTGCTCCCGAGACTTCAGTTCCCCATATGTAAAATAGAGATAACAGCACATCCCTGCCTCCCAGGGGTGTTGTAAAGAGAAATTCTTTAATGTTTGTGAAGCACTCAGCTACTATAGAAATGAGTGCCACAGAAAAGCCCATGAGGAAATTAACAATTCTGTTTCGGGAGTTCAGTTTGGATGACGTGCAGTACATAAGGGCTGGGGCCACACACTGAACAATGAGTATAAAAAGAACGATTGACCATCCATCCATTCAGTCAGCACCATGTGTCCTGTGCACTGAATGAGGCAGGGGTCCTGTGAAAAAAATAGTATTTGATCATGCAATTAAAGACTGTATCACAATGCAAATACAAAAGGGACTAATTAAGGTTACAGAGGACAGCACGCATCTGGCATTCTGAATGTTTGAGTGCTTGACTTCCTTTTAAATACATAGCTTTATAGATTTTAAGGGCAGAAGGAAGCATTAGATCATATAGTCTGGCCTCCTGGGTAACAGGCTACAGAATTTAATCCAGTTACTCCTGAACTGAACCCAGTAATTTTTGTTTGGCTAAAGCATATCTTCCAGAAAGGCATCAGTCTTCATCTAAATACTTCAGGAGGTGAATAATCTTCTGCTTCCCTTTTTAGTTTGTTCCAATGGTTAATTGTCCTCGCTATGGAAAATGCATGGCTTACTTCCAGTATGAATTTCTCTGGCTTTAACTTCCAGCCATTTGTTCTTGTTTTGCCTTTCTCCACTAGAATAAGGAGGCCTCTATTACCAGTGTTTTGTCCTTGCGCAAGTTCTTCTACACTAAAGTACTTATACAGTATAATCACATCACCTCTTGGTCTTCTTTTTTAAAAATAAACAGACAGAGCTCCTGGAATCGCTCACTACAAGGCGTATTTTCAAGCCCTCAAATCATCTTTGTGGCTCTTTTCTGCACCCTTTCCATTTTTTTAAACATCCTTCTTAAAATGTGGACAACACAACTGGATGCAGTATTGGTCTCACCATACTGTATACAGAGGTAAAATCATGTCCTTGGTGTGATGTTGCACTCCATATGCTTTATGGAAATATGTTCATGAATATGACACAACTGGAATATGCTTTATGCGAAGTACCCCTTGTATGGTGTCATTAGAAAGCTTTCAGAGTAGCAGCCGTGTTAGTCTGTATCCATAAAAAGAAAGTGAGTACTTGTCACACCTTAGAGACTAACAAATTTATTAGTACATGGCCAATGTACTAACCCAAGAACCTATCCTTGCAAAAAAGCCCATTGCCTACTGTGTCCACATATCTATTCAGGGGACACCATCACAGGGCCTAATTACATCAGCCACACTATCAGAGGCTCGTTCACCTGCACATCTACCAATGTGACATATGCCATCATGTGCCAGCAATGCCCCTCTGCCCTGTACATTGGCCAAACTGCACAGTCTCTATGTAAAAGAATAAATGGACACAAATCAGACGTCAAGAATTATAACATTCAAAAACCAGTCGGAGAACACTTCAATCTCTTTGGTTACTCGATTACAGACCTAAAAGTGTCAATTCTTCAACAAAAAAACTTCATAAACAGACTCCAACGAGAGACTGAATTGGAATTAATTGGCAAACTGGATACAATTCACTTCGGCTTGAATAAAGACTGGGAGTGGATGTGTCATTACACGAAATAAAACTATTCCCCTCGTTTATTTCCCCTCCTACTGTTCTTGTAAAGTACTGGAAATGGCCCACCTTGATTATTACTACAAAAGGTTTCCCTGCCCCTGGCTCTCCTGCTGGTAATAGCTCACCTTTCCTGATCACTCTTGTTACAGTCTGTATGGTAACACCCATTGTTTCATGTTCTCAGTGTATATAAAATCTCCCCACTATATTTTCCACTGTATGCATCTGATGAAGTGAGCTGTAGCTAAAAGCTTCTGCTCTAATAAATCTGTTAGTCTCTAAGGTGCCACAGGTACCCCTTTTCTTTTTATTAGAAAGCTTGTAATCTACTAAGTGTGTTCATCCTATTTGTTTGCATGTATTATTTCTATATCTGGCGTTAGGAGAATAAGATATAAACTTACATCACTGATGTAAACATATTAAGTGGTGGCCATTAAGAGTGCTCCAGAAACAATCAGTTGTAAATAGCCTTAGTTACTTGAAACCTTTCTGTGTACGTGTGGGCCAGCCCATGGGGAATGGAGACTAGGGGTCTTGCAGTGACATGTGACCATGTCACCTGATAATGAAATCCATCTTAAATCTGGTACTTTTCCATTTAGAAGGTGGGGATCCAGACAGGCAAAAGATTCCCGCCTTGTGCCAAAGCTACAAAAGGGGGTGAAGCAGGAAAAAGGAGGTGGCCAGTCATGAGAAAACCCCTGCTTACCACCTGAGATGTCTGCTGGCTCTAACAAGGACTGTACTAGGGGAAAGGATTGGGCCCAGACTAGGAAGGAGTCTAGTCTGTCAAAGAAGCTTATTGGAACATCTTTGAGGGTGAGATATTACCTGTAATCAGTTTCTTAATGTATTAGGCTTAGACTTGCGTGTTTTGTTTTGTTTTGCTTTGCTTTGTGACCTACTTTGTTCTGGCTGTTATTACTGCCCCAGACCGGGGACCCCAGAGCTTTGAGACTCCCTGGCCAGCTGGCTATTGGGACACCAGCTGGCCCATGGGAGAGCTCTGTATTGTAATGGTTTGGATGTTTGAGTAGAGAATAAACTCATAAAATTTGTGAATGACACAAACCTGGGAGGCGTCACAAGCTCTTTGGTGAGAGTATTAGAATTCATAATGACCTTGATACATTGGAGAATTGGTTTGAAATTAGTAAATTAAAATTCAGTAAAGACAAGTACAAAGTACTAGACTTAGGAAGGAAAAATCAAATGCAAAAAATCCAAAGTGGGGAATAACTGACTAGGCAGCAGTACTGCAGAAAATGTTCTGGGGTTATACTGGACCACAGACTGAAATGGGTGATGCTGTTTTGAAATCAGGAAATGTCATTCTGGATTTTATTAACAGAATTGTCATGTGTAAGACAGACATGTAAGACTCAGCACTCGTGAGGCCTCAGCTGGAGCAGTGTGTCCAGTTTTGGGCTCTCTTTCTACGATCAATAGGTAGGACAAGAAGTAATCCATTTAGATTGAAGCAAGGGAGAGTCAAGTCAGATATTAGGAAAAACTTTCTAACTATAAGGATAGTTAAGTACTGGAAAAAGGTACCAAGGGAGGTTGTGGAATCCCCGTTGTGACATTGCACTCCATATGTTTTATGGAAATATGTTTGAGTGTGACTATGATGTAACTGGAATATGCTTTTTGCAAAAGGTCTCTTGTAAGATCTCATAACAAAAGTTATAACCTACTGAATATATTCCTCCTATTTGTTTATATGTATCACTGTTGTATGTGAAGCTAGAAATATGAAGCATAACTCTGAGGTCCTATTGTAATTGTGCAAAGTGTGGGTCATTAATGGTGGTTTAGAATCTTGATTGCTCCCATTGACTAGGACAATTGGTTGTAGATGGTTTATTTACCTGCAAGCCTTCCTACTTGTGGGCCAGCCTGTGGGTAATGAACAATGAGGTCTCACAGGACATCAAACTTAAATCTGGTATTTTTCCATTTAGAAGGGGGGGTAGGGACAAAAGATTCCTGCCTTGTTCCAAAGCTATAAAGAGGGGTGGAGCAGGACAGACGGGGCTGCCAGTCATGAGAAAGCCCCTGTTTTCCACCTCAGATGTCTGGTGGAACTAATAAGGACTGTACCAGGGGGCAGGATTGGGCCCAGACTAGAAAGGAGTCTAGTCTGGGAAAGAAGCTTATTGGAACATCTCTGAGGGTGAGATTTTACCTGTAATCAGTTTCTTAATGTATTAGGCTTAGACTTGCGTGTTTTTGATTTATTTTGCTGGATGATTTTCTTTGTTCTGTCTGTTATGACTTGAAACCACTTAAATCCTACTTTTTATTCTTAATAAAATCACTTTTGTTTATTAATAAACCCAGAGTAAGTGATTAATACCTGGGGGAGCAAGCAGCTGTGCATCTCTCTCTATCAGTGTTATAGAGGGTGGACAATTTATGAGTTTACCCTGTATAGGCTTTATACAGAGTAAAAGGGATTTATTTGGGCTTTGGATCCCATTGGGAACTGGGTGTCTGGGTTCTGGAGATAGGTGACCTGCTGAGCAGTTTTTGGTTGAAGTCTGCAGCTTTCGGGGTATGGACCAGATCTGGGTGTGTGTTGCAGCAGGGTAGCATGTCTGGCTCAACAAGGCAGCGTTCTGGAGTCCCAAGCTGGCAGGGAAAACGGGCTCAGAGGTAATTTCAGAACGTGAGGTGACAGTCCCACGGGGGTGTCTGTGACCAAACCCGTCACACACATCATTGGTGACTTTTAAGAACAAGTTAGACAAACGTCTATCAGGGAAGGACTAGGTATACTTAAACCTGTCTTGGTATGGGGAGATAGACTAGATGACTTTGTGAGGTTCCTTCCAGTCCTACATTTCTATTTATTCAAAGATTTTATAAGCTATTCAGGCCTGCTGCTTTTTAAAAACGTTTATCCCTACTAGATACTATTTAACATCCTCCTTAGTTACCAACAGACTGCAGAGTGGTTCACCCTCTTCACATAGAAGCAGGATGTGTATTCATACTATCCAAACCCAGAAATGTTTATTGAACACTTCTGCCTTATTTGCATCATTATAAACTATTTTACCATCTCCATTTGTAATGGGCTACACGTTGGTTATGATTTGTTTGTTTGTTTGTCTTTACTCCTAATATACTGAAAAAAAATGGTCATTATTGTTCCTAGCCCTGCCAACTGTGGAGCTTTCCCTCATAGCTTTGGCTTCCCTTATCAATTTTCTACATCTCAGAACTACCAGTGTATATCAATTGCTATAGAATTCCCCTCTCTCCATTTGTTGTACATGATTTTTAAAAAAATGTCTAATTACTGCCTGCACTGTCCCACTGCACCAGGATGGGCTTTTGGCCAAAGTTCTAAGGCAGTGGAACACCTAACTCCCTGAGGCTCCTTTGTAATTTTTATCCTTCATTGGCTTTCTAGGACACATTGAGCTCCAGCTGGTTGGAGGGGACAGTGCCTGCTCAGGAAGTGTGGAAGTAAGACATGGAGACACTTGGTCTACAATCTGTGATGCACACTTTGATCTCAAAGCTGCCAGTGTTATCTGTAATGGACTACAGTGTGGAACAGCTCTATCTATCCCAGGAGGAGCTCATTTCCGAGAAGGACATGGACCAATCTGGACTGAGGAATTCCAGTGTGTAGGGAATGAGTCACACCTCGTGTACTGTCCCAGGATATCACACGGGAGTCAGACGTGCTCACATGCAAATGATGCAAGTGTCATATGCTCACGTAAGAATTTGTCACAATGTCTCTAAAATCCCAGTCGTGTGTATTCTAGAGTAGGGTGCTGCAAAAAAATGATCTCACTCTGTAGGAAGCTGGGATAACAAAGCTGCTATCAGCTTCCAGTAAAACCTAAACAACTCAATATAATGGGAATGGGTTCAATTCCCCCAACTTTCCTTTTCTTTATTATTTAATCTAAAATATCTTAAATGCTCCCTCTCTAAACCCCTTCTCCCTTCTCTCCTGGGCTCACAGGGTTCCGGCTGGTGAACGGCAGCACAGCGTGCTCAGGGAGGGTGGAGATCCAGGTTCTTGGTGCCTGGGGAACCCTCTGTGACTCATGCTGGGATTTACCAGACGCCAACGTGCTCTGTCGTCAGCTCGACTGCGGATTCGCTGTATCAGCCCCAGGAGGAGGGTATTTTGGGAAGGGAACAGGCTCTGTCTGGACAGACACATTTCACTGCAAAGGGACTGAAACCCATTTGCGCCATTGTACTGTTACTGCCCTGGGGGCCTCTCCGTGCTCACACGACAATGATTCCAGTGTGATTTGCTCAGGTAAGTGCAAGAGAGATGCTGGATTAAGGACTCCTGCCCCTCGTGTGTGATGCTTCCTCGGAGTAGGGGATCCTCAGGACACAGCAAGGGGAGGGGGAGTTAGATCCTAAAGCACAGAAAATAACAGTAAATGTATTAAAGATAAAGATAATCAATAATATCATCACAAAAGAACACTTGTGACTGGGGAAAGCCCTGGATTCTCCAATAAAAACATCAGCAACTCTGTCCTGACGCAGGGCAGCGGAGCAGGGGCAGCACTTTGTCCTTCGGGTTACATCAATGTCACCGATTCATTGTCCCCAGCCTTCTCTGATAGTAATTAGAGGGGGAGCTGGTAGTGACTCCGAATATGGAGCTTGCTTCACACTTTCTATGATAAAATGTTCTCAGCACCTTCTTGAGAAGCTCTTGATTGCTGGAGCCTTGGCAATTAGGGAAGGGGTCAGTGCTGGGGCCAGGGAGGTGCCTTCTCCTAGTGCAGTGAGATTCCTTCCAGGTTTAGCTGAATTCTAAACTGCTGAAAATCACCATTTCCCTTCTCTCACGTGAGTTCCTGGGGGTATTTTTGGTAGCCCACCACAGAGAAAGTAGTGCTTTCACCCACTGAGGTTTTTTTTACTTTTTTCACACCTTTCCAATTGAAAAAAACTCCAAAGATTTTTTCCCCTGCTTTCTTACTTTCTTCCACATGTTTACCTTTTTCTAACTTTTTACAGTGGAAGAAAAGATGAGCAGGGGATTGGACTAGATGACCTCCTGAGGTCTCGTCCAATCCTTATATTCTGATTGTGTGAAAAAATAGAAAGTTGGAGGAAGTGGGAAACCTGTACATCCAAACACTGGAAAGGAAAATTGAATGTTTCATTTTCCAAAAGTTGAAATGAATCAATATTTTAGTTAGAGTCTAAACAAAAATTTTCATTCCATTTCCACATTCCCGTATCTCAGATCTGTTTAAGAATTGAAATACTGCATTCAAAATACTTTACAGGAAAAATTTTGGGTTGTTGACCTGGTCTAATATTTAGCTTTTATAAAAATAAATAAATAAATAAATAACCACCACTATTTAGTTCATTTAGTCAAAGCCAAAGGCACAAGAATTAGAAAATACCAGAATTAAGGTTATCTATGTAATGTTAATTCAGTCCCCCACCCTCCCTTCTGCATATACATTATGATACAGTCTAATTGAATGCACATATCCTATTTTTCTCACCTACCCCCAGCTCCTGCCTCCTTCAGTGCACAGGGAGGATGGTGCTCAGGAGATGGAGGAGCTGTAGAATATTTCTTTTTATCCTCATCATTCAAGCTGTGACCCAGGGCCTTATTCACTCTACAGACCGTACAAATGCTGCACTGAATACAGAATTATTCATTTCTTCCTTGGCTTCTCTATTGTGCTCGTTACAGTAGTGTGAGAATGCACCACAAACATTAATGAATTTGTCTTCATAACACCCCAGGAGATAGCAGACTCTTATGAGGTCCATTGCAAAAGTGAATTAGACACTTAAAAGCCCAAAAATAACATTTTCAAAAGGCTTAAGTGACTTAGAAACTTAAATCCTATTTTCTCTAGTAATGTAGGAGCCCAAGAACCATACAGACTTCTCCCTCTTGCTGCCTAAGTCACTTCAGAAAATGGCACTTAGGCTCCTACATCATTTAGCTGCCTTTGAAAATTGTACTTACAACAATTAAAGGCAAAATTCCCAGCTCGCTACTTATTTGGGGTGATTGGGCTGCAACCTGAGACCCTCCGGGCCTGATTCTCCAGAGTACTCACCATTTCTGCAGAGCTTTATGTGTTCAAAGTACTCTCCAGACATTAATAAACCCTCACCAAGCTCCAGGGAAGTAGGTGGGTAAGTATTATTATTAGCTCCTGTGAGAATCACGGAAACCTCTTGGGGGCTGCCACCTGATGTGCCAAGACTACTTCTGCTCCTGCTTTCCCTGCCAGCTTAGGACTCCAGCACCCTGTCTAGCTGAGCCAGACATGCCAGTCTGCTCCAGCACAGACCCAGCGTCTGAAGCACGTGCCCCAAAGCTGCAGACTTAACTGAAAGCAATTTAAGAAGTGTTCTTGTCTTTAACACTCAGATGCCCAACTCCCAATGGGGTCCAAACCCCAAATAAATCTGTTTTACCCTGTATAAAGCTTATACAGGGTAAACTCATAAATTCTCCGCCCTCTATAACACTCGGAGAAAGATATGCACAGCTGTTTAACCCCCCTCCCCGGTATTAATACATACTCTGGGTTAATTAATAAGTAAAATGTGATTTTATTAAATACAGAAAGTAGGATTTAAGTGGTTCCAAGTAGTATCAGAGAGAACAAAGTGAATTACCAAGTAAAATACAATAAAACACGCAAATCTAAGACAAATACAGATAAAATGTCACCCTCAGAGATGTTTCAATAAGTTTCTTTCACAGACTGGATGCCTACCTAGTCTGGGCACAATCCTTTCCCTGGTACAGCCCTTGTTCCAGCTCAGGTGGTAGCAAGGGGATTTCTCATGGTGGCTGCCCAGTTTGTTCTGTTCCACTCACTTATATATCTTTTGCATAAGGTGGGAATCCTTTGTCCCTCTCTGGGTTCCACCCCTCCTTTTCAATGGAAAAGCAACAGGTTAAAGATGGATTCCAGTTCAGGTGCCAAGATCACATGTCACTGTAAGACTTCATTACCTGCTTGCCAGTATACAGGAAGATTTAGAAGTAAAACAGAGCCATCTACAGTGGATTGTCCTGGTTAATGGGAGCCATTAAGATTCCAAACCACCATGAATGGCTCACACTGTGCATAACTACAATAGGACCTCAGAGTTATATTTCATATTTCTAGTTTCAGATACACGAGTGATACATTTATACAAATAGGATGACCACACAAAGTAGATTAAAAGCTTTGTAATTATACCTTACAAAAGACCTTTTGCAGGAAGCAGATTTCAGTTACATTATATTCACACTCATCAGCATACTTCCATAAAATCCTACAGAGTGCAATGTCACAGCTCCATTTTACAGACGGTGAAAGGGAGAGAGAAAAGCAAAGTGACTTGCCCAAGGCCACTGAGTGAGTCAGCAGCGGAGACAGGATAAAGCTCAGTGTTTTGACTCGCAGCCCTGTGCTCGTTCCACCCGACCATGCTGCCTGACTGCAGAAGAGCGGAGCGGCCACATCTTGTCTTGACCCGAGCGGCAGTTGTGAATACTCAGTACTTCTGCAAATCAGACCCCATAAAAACTGGCTTCAGAGACCTGCTCAGTATCACCTGTGAAGTCTGCGGCAGAGACAGAAACAGAACTGAGCTCGACTGAATGACAGTCACTGCTCTTAACAAGAGCATCCTAGTTCATCCTGTGCTCCCCTGCTCGTTCTCTTCAGGCCTTCCAGTTTCTAAAGTGAATGAGGCAGGGGTCATACAAGCAACAGCCTGATGCTGCACAACCCCGATTTATCCATCCTGGGCACTGAAAGTGGCCAGGGCCCTGCGGGAAAATAATTCACTAGAAAATTAATTTTAATGGCCAGCCAATCTGGTTCCCTTGTGGCTAACTGGAGCCCGCCTTATGGGTGTATAGATGCATAGAGTTTTAAGACCCAAAAAGGCCATTGTGATCATCTGCTTCTCCCCTCACCACAGGGACCCCTCCTGATTAATGAAGTTTCAGCTCCCCTCTCTGTCCCATCTTCAGATCCATGTACAGAGTCTCCATAGGGCTTCTTGCCTGGCTGGAACTGGGGTCCTTAGAGAGAAACCTACTGCAGAAGCCCTGGATTTCAACCTTCTTCCTAATAATGGACACGTAGCTTCCAGGACTGACCCCCACAGAGCCCAGGGTCACTGGTGCCCTTACACACCGTGACTAAGCCTATGTGGCCCTGCCCAGAACTCTCAACAGACGTCTACTCTCCTCTTTACAACTGATACCTTTGTACCTTGGGGGCAAAAAACCTCGCAGTTCTCCTGCTTCTCACAGAGGCTGCTACCAGCACACCTAACTGAATTCCCTGCAGCCCTGCCCTGCCTCTCCTAACTAGCTACCCAGCCCAGACCCTGGATTCTCGGAGGGAACTCCTCAGCACATGAAGATGCTGATTTTTCCCTACAGTTGCTGGAAGGAGAATCCCTTCTAAGGAGGAACACCTGGTCCCTTCCATATGACCTGCATCTGCCGTGATCCCATCCGGCCTTCCTGCAGGGCTGTGGTACCCAGTTATACCCATGAGCCTCCTCGAAAAGCCCCAGATCTACTCTCTACTCTCACACTACACTAGTGGCATACCTAGGACAGGAAACTTGGGTGGGCCTCAGCTTTTGGGGGGTGGGCAGTGATGGGAGGAGCAGAGGGAGGGGTGCAGGAGGAATCCGGTGCCCTGGGAAGGGGACAGGAGGGAGGGGGGCTCTCCTCCCTCCACCCCTTCCAGCCAGCCCTTACTGCTCAGCAGGCACCCAAAGCTGAGGCTGCCCGGGGCACACAGGCTGCGGGGCGTGCCTAGGGTAACCAGATAGCAAATGTGAAAAATTGGACAGGTGGTGGGAAGTAAGAGGCGCCTAAATGAGAAAAAGCCCCAAATATCAGGACTGTCCCGATAAAATCGGGACATCTGGTCACCTAGGTGTGCCTTTTGGGCAAAGTGGGGTCCCTCTAGGGCTCAAGCTCTGCTCACCCTTCCCGACCCTGGCTCAGTGTCCGTCAGCCCAGCCACATCCCTTTCCTGCCGGTGCCAGGAGCTGCTGCCCTGGTCTCCGGCCCCAGCACTAGCCCCACCCAGACCTGCCCTCATGAGGCACACCCCCTGTGGGGCTAGTGCTGGGGTCAGAGACCAGGGAAGCAGCTCATGGCGCTGGCAGGAGAAAGATGCGGCCAGACTGACGGACACTGAGCTGGGGGTGGGAGTCCCAGCCTGTGGATTCGGGGGGCTCCGGCCCTGATTTGGGTAGTCCTGGATGATAACTGGGTGGGCCACAACCCACCCGTGGCTACACGCCTGCACTGCACTAGCTGTATGCAGGCAGTCTCCTGGTCCAGTCTTAGGGCGAATTCCTGGCTCCGTTGAAGTCAATGGAGGTTTTACCATTGCCGTCAGTGGGGCCAGGATTTCACTCTTACCCTTGAAATTTATTTGGCTACCAAGATCCTTGAGCTGGTTGGATCCAGTGCGCACACACTGCACCCGTCAGGTTGCCATACTAGTACATACTGTACCCGGCACAGCCAGTGGGTGTGCCCTGCACTGACTCTGCTGTTGTCTTTTAACATTGTCAGTCTCCCCTGGCTGCACCTAGGTCTGAACTCGGTGAGTAATTCCTAACTTACCACGCTGATGTCGGACTCTCTGATTCTGAGACACACGGAAAGACTGAGATTCACATCCCAAGGGAGTCACAATATTCACCAACAAAGCACGTCCCCTTCCCCGCCCCACACACAACCTACTTCTTGTGCTATGAATTGGTCAGCTGGAATCTCATGTTGGACTCAGAGATGACACCACACTTCAGGGGACAGCTCCAGTCAGAACCACCAGTGCTGGGAACTATCGAACACTAGGAGCTCCTGCACTGGACCCAGGTGAACCAAGAAAGTTGCCACCTGCTGAGCAAAGATCAGAGGGAGCTAAGGGAATTTACCAACAAAAACCTGTTCCTGACCACCGTGAATCCTGCTCTTCCATTGGCCAAACTCCCTCAAGGCAAACTTGCCTAAATCACTCACGACCCACCTGCTAAATGCTTGTGCAGACACCGTTCACTGGCTTCCAGGCATTTAAGCCTGGAAAAAGTGACTACAAACCTCAGCAGCCATTCCACCACCACACACAGAGACTATTTTCCCAATCAGTAATCTGCAGGAATTCCCTCGCTCACTCATTTAGAAAGTCCGTTGGCAAGCCCTTGTGTCAAGCTCAGAATTTTAAAATCCTTACAGCACCTTCCACTTATAGATTCACAGGAATAAGTGTCTTCTGACAGAGGTTGTTCCCTTTAACACTGTGACACACTCTGATCACTGGCTTATACCTTCTTATTGAGAAATGGTCCACAATTTCAAGTGCATTATTTCTAGTGTATAAGAGAGAATGTTATTCAGTGTGTTTCCCATCTCTCCTGAGCCCAGGTCACTCTGAATCACTCAGACTGCTGAATGGAGAGAGCCGGTGCGACGGGAGAGTTGAGATTTCCCTCCGTGGTGTGTGGGGCAGAGTGCTGGATGACCAGTGGGACATGGACGATGCCAGCGTGGTGTGCAGGGAGCTCCAGTGCGGAGTCGCTGAGAAAGCTTTTAACCCCCCAAAGACTGAGAATGGAACGGGCCCTGTGGGGCTCAGAAGGGTCCAGTGTGCAGGAAATGAGACTCGTCTGACTCTCTGTGACATTTCCACGTCTGAGACAGCCCAGGCAGGAATTGCTGAGGACGTCGGTGTCCTTTGCTCAGGTGATTCATTTCCAAATCTCACAAACATTTTCTGTTCAGCAGGAAAATACATATTAACAGCTGGGATCTATCCCTGCAGGGAGCCGGCAGATCAGACTGGTGAATGGGACAGGTCGCTGTGCCGGGAGAGTGGAGATTTATTACAATGGCAGCTGGGGGACGGTCTGTGATGATTCCTGGGATCTGTCAGACTCCGATGTCGTTTGCAAACAACTGGGATGTGGACGTGCCATCAATGCAACTGCCTCTGCTCGTTATGGGCAAGGATCCGGGCAGATCTGGCTGGACGATGTGAACTGCTCTGGGAACGAATCCGATCTCTGGGCGTGTCCTTCCGGGGGCTGGGGCCAGCACAACTGCAGACACAAAGAGGACGCAGGAGTTCTCTGCTCAGGTCTGTTCTGGGAATGCTCACGTGAGCCTGGTTACCAGGGGATTAAATGGAGGGGGAAGATGTTTAAGGAGATTGCTGAGAGTGACACTCTCCCTGACTGTCTCTGCCTCCCTTTCCCTTCTGTAACTACCTACCAGGGTCACCATTAGAAAGTCCTCAGCTCCCACCCAGAGCTGTTGGAGATATTGAAAGATTTCCCTAATGCTAGAAGGCTGCATCTCAGGTATCTAAAGGAGATTGTATCATGGAAAGCAGTGACTGAAAAGAAAGTAGGGTCCAAGTGGAGAAATAAGTAAACATAAGCTCCCAGTGCCGTGAATGGCAAAACGGGCTAATCTGAACCTTGGATGTATAAACAGGGGAGTAGTGAGTAGGAGTGGGGACTAAATTTTACTGTTGTACATGGTACTGGGGAGACAGATACTGGAATACTGTGTCCAGTTCTGATATCCACAAAAATTGGAGAAGAGAAGAGCCAGAAAACTTATCTGATGAATAAAAGCCTTACGGTGAGAGATTTCAGATGCTGAATCTCTTCAGCTTGTCAAAACGATCAAGAGGTAACTTGATTGCAGGGCATAAATCCGTTCACAAGGAGAACATACCACTTACTAAAGGGCTCTTTAATCTAATGCAGAAAGGCAGAACAAGAGTCGATGGCTGGAAGCTGAAACCAGACAAATTCACCTCAGAAATAAGGCCCAGGTTTTTAACAGGGAGGGTGATTAACCATCGGAACAAACTACCAGGGAATGGTTCATTCTGCATCTCTTGAAGTCTTCCTGTCTAGACTGGATGCCTTTCTGGAAGCTATGCTTAAGTCAAACTCAAGTTATTAGGCTCTATGCAGCTGTTTTACAGACAGTCAAATTATTTGATCTCATGATCCCTGTCACACTGTCTGGAGAGGCTCACGGCACTGAGTGCCCACCTCAGGGCAGATGGTGAGAAAGGCAATACCCCAAACTGCTGGTGTGTTCTATAAGTAGGTTTCACCAAGCCAGGAACAAATGTGAACTCCTGGACCAATGTTCCCTCTACTTTTTACATCCATGTGCGGAATGAATTTTGTTATGTGCACCAGTCTAGAGGTGATGTGTGGTGGGGTTGGGGCTGAGGGGTTCAGAGTGTGGGAGGCAGTTCAGGGCTGGGGCAGAGGGTGCACAGGGTGAGGGCTCTGGCTGGGGGTGCGAGCTCTGGGGTGGGGCCAGGGATGAAGGGTTTATAGTTCTGGCTGCCCTTGGGCTGTGGCAGGAAGAGAGGACTCCCCCAAGGCCTCTCTTGCTGCAGCAACCTGGGGCCAGGGGAGAGGCACCTCTCCCCACTGCGGCAGCTCCGGGGCTGGGGAAGAGGTGCCTCTCAACCCTAGGCCCCTGTGGCTGCGGGCCTATGCGGTCTTTGATAGCCTTCTGTGCGTCCATATGGCCATGCAGCTCAGAGGGAACTTAGTCCTGGATCACTATATCTATCTTACCATGGAGTCACAGAGAGTCCCCTTAGACTCTCCAGTCTATTGTCACCCAAACAAACTGGACTTCATCATAAGTGGTCACTTACACCAAAAATCACATCACATTCAGGTTTCTTTCAATCCCAAGAGACCAGTCACTTACTCAGATCACTTTGTACCCTGGATCTTACACCAAAGACAATGCCTGTAGCCAATCCTGTAATAAAGTATGTACAGGTTTATTCACTAGGAAAAAGAAATAAAAGGGTTGTTTACACGGTTAAAGCAAGCAATCATCTACACACAAATGAGTTACCATTTATATCCTCGGAGTGACAGAGTTGTAGTGATCTGTCAATTCCAAATGTCCTTCAGCGCTGACCCAGGGGTAACCCCTTGGGGTCTCGGCCTTCAGTTTGGTTTCTTTAGCCCTGTCACAGTTCAAACAGCCAAAAAGATGAAAAATCTTCCCATCTATTATTTTTATTTCCCTCTTCCAGCCTTCAAAGCAATGGGATAAGACCTTCTGCATGTACTACATGCAGGGGATGGGCGGCGGGGATCATTCCCGTGCCTGAGTTCACAAGTTCAGAGCAAACATTTTCAGTTATAAAGCAAAACTTGCATATGTTCTTGTAGCATGGACCACAGACATCACAAGTGAGATTAATGCCAGTAGCAACTAACCAGCATTTCATAAAGTCTAAACACTCAATACATTCTTCCAAGACTAATACCTGTTTTCAGCAAAACTAACACACATGTGACCCTGCCTGGTCTCCAGCTACAAGATTGTAAGTTCTCAGCTAAGGCCTGCAGCCTGGGCAAGAGCTGGCATCTGGCCTGCCAATGTCACAATCCTTCCCGGCCTTCATCTATTACAATCTGTATGTAGCTGCTGCTAAATGGTGGCCTTCCAGAGATGCCCACTGTATTTCGAAGGGGCCTGTGGTGTCTAAAAGAGTCTCTTACTCCTGGAGTAGTTCTCTAGCAGTTGCTCCTGCAGAATGATGCACAGGATCATTAGCAATCGCTGGGATTTTACTCTTCACACCACAGTTCATTTCAGAATCAAATGATTTAAATTCCCTTTTTCTGCACTTCCTTCTAGAGTTCACAGATCTGAGGCTGGTGAGCGACAGTGACTGTGCAGGGAGGCTGGAGGTTTTCTACAATGGGACGTGGGGCAGTGTTTGCTCCAATGCGATGTCTGGAGTCACCCCAGCAATTGTCTGCAAACAGCTGAACTGTGGGGACGGAGGGCAGATTGCAAGTGACTTTGAATATGGACCAGGTTCTGGTCCCACGTGGCTGGACCACGTTGCATGCAGTGAGCAGCACAGCTCCCTCTGGCAGTGCCTGTCAGACCCTTGGGATCCAAAGTCATGTGATAACCGAGCAGAAGAGACCCATATTTCTTGCACTGGTAATTAGGAATCTACCTGCATGCGCATGTGCAAACCCACATATACACGATGTGTTTAATTAATTGAAGGGTTAGGATAGAACTGTTGTTGTTGTTCACATCTCAGTGTAGGCAGATTTAAATTCTCAACACAAGTTACAAACATATTTTCATGATGTTTTATAGGAACAACCATTTGTCTGATTAACAACAAACATGGAAGTTAATCAATTAATTTTAAAAGAGACCGGTGTTGGACACTGCGATAAGGTAGTCTGAGAGCTGAGAAAAGCCTCTCCCTAGAGACCATCATGAGACAGCTCTGTGGTTATTAATCCTTTTGGGATGAACACTCAGAGGTGGGCCCAGAACTGGAATCCCCCACAAGTCGAGGTGCATGTCGGCCTGTGTGTCTGAGTAACAGCTGAATAGCAAATTAATTAAGTATTAAATAACCCAGAATTCACATTTCAGTTCACACAGTGCTGAAATTAGGGGTTTAAAATACAGATAAATTCTACTCCCACATCACACACACAACCCAGTGCATTCACCTCAGCTTTTTCTCTCCATAGGGAAAAAACCAAAACCAACTCAGACCCTGTTTGCCGAATGCCCGAACTCTCCAAGCTGCACAGGTATCTCTGCTTCTCACTGTCTCCCTCTTAGTCCCTAAGTTGTCCCAGTAACATGTGAGGTTTCTGCATTTCTAGACCAGGAGAAGTTACGCATCGTGGGAGGAGAGGACAGATGCTCGGGGAGAGTGGAGGTTTGGTACCGTGGCTTCTGGGGAACAGTTTGTGATGACTCCTGGGACATGGCGGATGCTAACGTTGTGTGTAAACAACTGGGCTGTGGATCTGCTCTATCTGCCCTGGGCGAGGCTGCATTCGGCGAGGGGACTGGTCCCATCTGGGTGGAGACGTTGAATTGCAGAGGGACAGAGTCATCTCTCTGGGACTGTCCTGCCAAGCCCTGGGGTGAGAGCAACTGTGGTCATAAGGAAGATGCTGCCATGAATTGCTCAGGTGAGTGACAGGAGATGTTTCTGCTACATGCTGTAATATTCAGGGAAAAGGATGGTTAAGCTCACCCATTCCCTTTGGTCTCAGACCAGGCCCTCCCATCTCCTGAGTGCCGGAGCATCCTGGATGTTGAGGGGTGGAACCTTTGTGGGGTCAGACTGGCTCAGACATTAGCCCAAATAGCCCCTGCATCCATCACAGGCCCCACTGTGCTGGTTTGTTATGAGAGTCCTCATTGCTGCACAGAGCACAAGGGACTTGGGCCCTAAATCACAAACAAACAGGTCCTGTGCTTCTGTGAGGGAGTTTGTGGAGATGACAGCTGGAGACAACCAGGGACTCTCAGAGGTGAGGATGCCCCCCAGGAACAAACCCGTCACCTCCCCCTTACTACAGGTTCCAAGTTTCCTCCCTTTAATTTTGCAGGTCTGACAGAGATGACAGATTTTCCAAATACCCCAGTTAAAGCATCTCCTTCCTCCCATCTAGGGTTAAATTTCCCTGGGGCTGGGTCACAGTGGAGGAGCTGCAAGCTGCAGCCTGAGGGAAGGAGCTCCTTTCCATGGCTTGTGACATCTGAGGGCCAATGACACCGGGGTGGGAGCTGCAGGCCATGCTGAGCCAGAGGATTCCTGTCTGCTGGCTCCAGCTGACCGGGCAGGGCCCATGATTTAAACAGCATCCTGTGAGCTGCCCCCATGGTGCACAGACTGTGTCCCAGCCCATTACCCTGCTGTCCTGGGCCCTGCAATGAGTGACTGGGGAGCTCCCTGGGGGCCCCTGACTCTCACAGGCTAATCTCTCCCTGTCGCATGTTCATTTCCATCCAGCTCCCCCACGCCGCCCTCCGACCGACAGTGGGAGAGTCACGGTGCCCGTGGTCATCTGCATTATCCTGGGGGCCCTGCTCTGCCTGGTCTTAATCATCCTGGGGGCGCAGGTGCGAAGTGCCAGGGCACAGCGCAGAGGTGGGTCCTGATTGGTGTCACTGTGTGAAATGCCTCTGCAATAGCAGGGGGGCTGCAGGGTGTCAGGGTGAGGGGCGATACCAGGCTGGGTGGGGTGGCCAAGGGTGCCTGTTAACTCCTCTCTCATTGAATATTTCATTAACTGTCTGGCAGTGAAACAGTCCAGCCATGAAATCTGGAGATGATACTGGCTAGGGACCTTTACAGTTTCAGAGAAACGGCATCTGTATCCCCACCCGCCCCCACCCTCCGGTGATCCACTCCAGGAATGCCTACTCAGGCCTCCAGCCCTCACCTGTCTCTGGGTGGGAACCCCCTGTCCCATCTCCATGTGGCCAGGGGTTTTTAAGACTGCACAGCCCCCTGCCTTCCACTGTGATACACCCAGCAAACCAGTCTGCCAACAGGCCAGCCCCATGCTGTGCTTTCTCCCCAAGGGCTATGAGCAGCGCATTGCCAGCAGTTACAAGTTACCACCCAGCTCTCTCTCAGCAGATGACACCTTATTCCTAGGATAAAAGTGTGACAGAGAAAACATTAAAAACAATAAAAATTCCTCCACACTTGCTGAACATACCAGAATTCACCCATCTTCCTCATGGGCAGCCTGGTAGACCAACATCCCTCCTACGATTCAGTGTTGGGATCCCCATGGACAGAAGGTCCTGCCCATTTGCAGAATCAAAATGAAGGCCCTGAGTCTTTTTAAACTCAGCCTTTCATATCAGAAAGCTCAGCATTTCATATCATATCATACCTTTGTCTCTTGGTCTCTGGTAACCCAGTTTGAACCAGTCTGTATAAACCACCCTGAAGGTTGTTACCTTTCTGGAGTTTTTTACAATCTCAGTGATTCACCTTAATCACCCCCCCACCCCACCCCCCGACACACACACTCAGTGTTTTTTCTTCCTGGAGGAGCTGTGGTAACCCTCCGACATGCAGTAGAACATGAACCATTCATAGCTTTAATATAGTGATTCCCAAAGATACTGCCTGGAGCTGCAGTATCTGCCACAGGGAGGGGATCTGAATATCATGAGGAGAGACATCATGGAAAAGGGACCGAGAGAAATTGGAAATATTGTCAAGGAAAAAAGGTGTATAAAAATAGAGCTGTGGTAAATAGTTGTGAAGAGAGTGATCCAATAGAAAAGACAATCTTAGGAAGATTTACTGTCTTGTACTCAAAGCTGGCACTTGTAGGGGATTTTACATCTATAACAGACTTTATACAAACATTAGCTACCAGCTCCTCGGCAAGAAGATAGAGGACGGGACTGCCATCAACATACATGTAACAGTCACAACTTTGCAGTAAGACAATGACTATAATCAGATCTCATGCTTCAGGGCTTCAGCCAGTCTCCTGCAGGGGTCAGGAAGGAATTCTGGGAAGCCCCCATCTTTGTGTTTTGTTTTGCTTCATTTTGTTTCTTGCCCTCCTCTGAAGCATCAGGCATTAGCTACAGAGGGATATATGTCACTGGATGGGCTGGACCAGTCCTCTGAGGTGATACAGAGAAACCTCTTTCAAAGATAGGTGGGTGGTGTGTCTTTTCCACATGTTCAGGGTCAAACCAATTGTCAGATTTGGAGTCAGGGAGAAATTTCCCCCCAGGTCAGATCGGCAAAAAGGGACCTTGGGGGATTTTCCTCTTCCTCTGAAGCATGGAGCGTGGATCACCTGCCAGGATTATCAAGGCATCTCTCAAGTAATCAGTTCCCTGCCATTGCAGGGGCCTTGGGCATTGGTGGCACCTTACTCGCTCCTGCTTTCTGCCTGTGGCACACAAGAGTTTATTCTCCTGAGGACTGAAATGCTTTACTCTAAGTGCATCTTTGGGCTCAAACCTAGGAGTATCTGGGTGAAATGCAGTGGCCTGTATTATACAGGAGGTCAGACTAGATGTTCTAATGGTCCCTTCTGGCCTTGAACTCGATGAAAAAAAAGAGGTTCTCACCATTTTGCAGAGAAACACCTGCGTGGGGGAAGAATTATTTAAGCTGCTCCAAAGGGGAATAGCCAGAAATAATGAGATGAGATTAAAAAACATTTAAGATGAATGTGAGGAAGCTTCCTGACAGCGGTCTAGCCCTGGGAACCATCATCAAAGGGCTGTGGTGGAAAGAAACCCTGTCACCTGTCTCATTTAAATTCCAGCACTGGGAATGTGCGGAAGGATTCAGGCTTGCACTGGGCCCATGGGGAGGGGCTGGATGATCCCATAGTATTTCCCATCTCTGGTTTCAATGACCCTGTGCAAACCCTGCCCTTTGTTTTCAGGCTCCAGAAGACCCTTGGATCCCTTCTCTGAGGCCGTGTACGAGGAGATTGATTATAACCTGATGAGAAAAAAGCAGGAGATGTTCAGTCGCTCAGGTGTGTGGGTCTCACTCTTAACAGGCAGCAGCTATTAAATGCCCTGTCCATCTGAGGCCCTGACCCAGAGTTAAATCACTGCAGCTTCAGCCCTGTGAGCTTGTCATTGGAGCTGGGCACAAGTCTCCGTTATGAAATGTTTTGGTGAAAAATGCAGATTCAGAGACACTGAAACATTTCACAAATTCCTGTCAATTTCAACCAATTGTTCCAAATACACACAGAATGATTTATTTCATTTCAACACTTTTTATAGAAAACATTTTGTTTTTTCAATTAGATATTACTTTTCCATTAGAAATTTCCTTTAATATTATCGGAAAGAAAACAAATCAACAAAAATTAACGAATGTCCAAAAGAACACCAAATGGTGTCATTCAACATTAAACTTTTTTTTTTACTTTTGCATTTCCCAAAAATTGACAAAAAAAGTCATTTTGGGCTCAACTCAAAACAATCTTATGTTTTGCTTTTTTCCCCCAATGGTCAGAAAACCAAACCACCTGTTTCTTTTACCAAGCTCTAGCTGTGGGAGCTGGGTCTGTGGTGAGAGCAGCAGTTACTCATGTCGACTGAGAGAGATGGATTTGCTTCCCACTGTACACTGAGTGTCCCAATTCTAGGAACAATTAATTTCCCATCTGCCCGTCCTGCAGCCTTGGCGTGTAACCAGTGAGGGGTCAGGAAAGCGACTGGGGCAGGCTAAACTATCATTTGAAAACTTCTTTGGAGCAGGGGATGTTCTTTGCCCCCCTCCCACGGCAGCCACTGGTCTGCTGTGTCAGCTCCCTCCTGCCCCCGGAGCAGAGAGATCAGCCCAGGAGAGCCTCATGAGTTTGAGTCCCGGCCCTTTTATCCTTTGTGCCATTTTGTCTCAATGTCTGATGGGAACATCCTGCCCAAGGGCTCTGCTGTGGTGGAGCTCTGAGAACATGCTCAGGGCATCCCCCAGCATCACTGCCAAGATGATTACAGTGAATGACAAAAAGAAAAGCGGTACTTGTGGCACCTTAGAGACTAACAAATTTATGAATCACAGACTCTGCTTTGGGCCTTTCTTGGTTTAATTTGGAAACACCATGGAGGGCTGATCGACTGATTCATGGGGGAGGTGGGTATTTACCCTTCAGAGGGAGGAGTCCCCTCTGTGGCTGAGGAGGCCAGGACAGTTGCGGAACTTCCCTGGACCAGCAGCCAGAGACTTACCTTTCACTCACCACAGCATCCTGCAGGTCAGATTGCATCATCCCCTCAGTCACATTTACCACAATAACATGGAGATTTCTCTTGGGGAGTCTGTGTCAGACTCTCACTGCTCGGAGTTGCTGTGAGTCACCACGTCCTGTAGAGGAAGGTACAGACTGAGACTGGAAATCCTGCTCCAGGCCCCGGATGTGTTCCCAGTCCCACAGTTCTGCTGTTCTCACTGTGATGAATTTCTGGTTCTCGTCTCTCCAGTCTCCTATTCAGATGATTCAGTGACGAAGCTGCAGTATTACACCGGGGACAGCGAGGGGGAAAATGATCCTGGATCAGAACAAGGTAATAGGGGAGGGGCAGACTCATGCCAAGAGACCCAAATCTGGGCAGAGAAATGAATTTCTATCACACTTTCTGCAATCGCAGCCATTTCCCCTCACACGGTTCCCATTTTACACAGTCGGGTCTCATCCCATTGAACAGGATTTCTGTCAGAATCTCAGGATGGGAACATGTGACCATCTCCTGAGCACACTGAGTGGCTCCCAGTGACCTCCCCAGGTGAGGAGCTGGAGGAGACGGGTCAGTGTCTTTGGGTGGAGGCGTCAGTGCCCAGCAGGGCTAGTCTCTTGTCCCCAAGAGAGAGAGGAATCAATCATAGAATCATAGAATATCAGGGTTGGAAGGGACCTCAGGAGGTCATCTAGTCCAACCTCCTGCTCAAAGCAGGACCAATCCTCAACTAAATCATCCCAGCAAGGGCTTTGTCAAGCCTGACCTTAAAAATTTCGAAGGAAGGAGATTCCACCACCTCCCTAGGTAACACATTCCAGTGTTTCACCACCCTCCTAGTGAAAAAGTTTTTCCTAATATCCAACCTAAACCTCCCCCACTGCAACTTGAGACCATTACTCCTTGTTCTGTCATCAGCTACCACTGAGAACAGTCTAGATCCATCCTCTTTGGAACCCCCTTTCAGGTAGTTGAAAGCAGCTATCAAATCCCCCCTCATTCTTCTCTTCTGCAGGCTAAACAAGCCCAGTTCCCTCAGCCTCTCCTCATAAGTCATGTGTTCCAGTCCCCTAATCATTTTTGTTGCCCTCCTCTGGACTCTTTCCAATTTTTCCACATCCTTCTTGTAGTGTGGGGCCCAAAACTGGACACAGTACTCCACATGAGGCCTCACTAATGTCGAATAGAGTGGAACGATCATGTCTCTTGATCTGCTGGCAATGCCCCTACGTATACCTCCCAAAATGCCATTGGCCTTCTTGGCAACAAGGGCACAGTGTTGACTCATATCCAGCTTCTCGTCCACTGTAATCCTTAGGTCCTTTTCTGCAGAACTGCTTCTGAGCCATTCGGTCCCAAGTCTGTAGCGGTGCATGGGATTCTTCCGTCCTAAGTTAAGGACTCTGCACTTGTCCTTTTGAACCTGATCAGATTTCTTTTGGTCCAATCCTCTAATTTGTCTTGGGCCCTCTGTATCCTATCCCTACCCTCCAGGGTATCTACCTCTCCTTCCAGTTTAGTGTCATCTGCAAACTTGCTGAGGGTGCAATCCACACCATCCTCCAGATCATTTATGAAGATATTGAAGAAAACCGGCCCGAGGACCGACCCTTGGGGCACTCCACTTGATACTGGCTGCCAACTAGACATGGAGCCATTGATCACTACCCATTGAACCCGACAATCTAGCCAACTTTCTATCCACCTTATAGTCCATTCATCCAGCCCATACTTCTTTAACTTGCTGGCAAGAATACTGTGGGAGACCGTGTCAAAAGCTTTGCTAAAGTCAAGGAACAACATGTCCACTGCTTTCCCCTCATCCACAAAGCCAGTTATCTCATCATAGAAGACAATTAGATTAGTCAGCATGACTTGCCCTTGCTGAATCCATGCTGACTGTTCCTGATCACTTTCCTCTCATGTAAGTGCTTCAGAACTGATTCCTTGAGGACCTGCTCCATGATTTTTCCAGGGACTGAGGTGAGGCTGACTGGCCTGTAGTTCCCAGGATCCTCCTTCTTCTCTATTTTAAAGATGGGCACTACATTAGCCTTTTTCCAGTCTTCCGGGACTTCCCCCAGTCGCCATGAGTTTTCAAAGATAATGGCCAATGGCTCTGAAATCACATCTGCCAACTCCTTTAGCACTCTCGGATGCAGTGCATCCGGCCCCATGGACTTGTGCTCGTCCAGCTTTTCTAAATAGTTCCAAACCACTTCTTTCTCCACAGAGGGCTGGTCACCTCCTCCCCATGCTGTGCTGCCCAGTGCAGTAGTCTGGGAGCTGACCTTGTTTGTGAAGACAGAGGCAAAAAAAGCATTGAGTACATTACCTTTTTCCTCATCCTCTGTCACTAGGTTGCCTCCCTCATTCAGTAAGGGGCCCATACTTTCCTTGACTTTCTTCTTGTTGCTAACATACCTGAAGAAACCCTTCTTGTTACTCTTAACATCTCTTGCTAGCTGCAACTCCAGGTGTGATTTGGCCTTCCTGATTTCACTCCTGCATCCTCGAGCAATATTTTTATACTCTTCCCTGGTCATTTGTCTTATCTTCCACTTCTTGTAAGCTTCTTTTTTGTGTTTAAGATCAGCAAGGATTTCACTGTTAAGCCAAGCTGGTCACCTGCCATATTTACTATTCTTTCTACACGTTGGGATGGTTTGTTCCTGTAACCTCAATAAGGATTCTTTAAAATACAGGCAGCTCTCCTGGACTCCTTTCCCCCTCATGTTATTCTCCCAGCGGATCCTGCCCATCATAGAATCATAGAATATCAGGGTTGGAAGGGACCTCAGGAGGTCATCTAGTCCAACCCCCTGCTGAAAGCAGGACCAATCCCCAATTAAATCCTCCCAGCCAGGGCTTTGTCAAGCCTGACCTTAAAAACTTCGAAGGAAGGAGATTCTACCACTTCCCTAGGTAACGCATTCCAGTGTTTCACCACCCTCCTAGTGAAAAAGTTTTTCCTAATATCCAACCTAAACCTCCCCCACTGCAACTTGAGACCATTACTCCTTGTCCTGTCCTCTTCTACCACTGAGAATAGTCTAGAACCATCCTCTCTGGAACTACCTCTCAGGTAGTTGAAAGCAGCTATCAAATCCCCCCTCATTCTTCTCTTCTGCAGACTAAACAATCCCAGTTCCCTCAGCCTCTCCTCATAAGTCATGTGCTCCAGACCCCTAATCATTTTTGTTGCCCTTCGCTGGACTCTCTCCAATTTATCCACATCCTTCTTGTAGTGTGGGGCCCAAAACTGGACACAGTACTCCACATGAGGCCTCACCAATGTCGAATAGAGGGGAACGATCATGTCCCTTCATCTGCTCGCTATGCCCCTACTTATACATCCCAAAATGCCATTGGAATTCTTGGCAACAAGGGCACACTGTTGACTCATATCCAGCTTCTCGTCCACTGTCACCCCTAAGTCCTTTTCCACAGAACTGCTGCCGAGCCATTCGGTCCCTAGTCTGTAGCTGTGCATTGGGTTCTTCCATCCTAAGTGCAGGACCCTGCACTTATCCTTATTGAACCTCATCAGATTTCTTTTGGCCCAATCCTCCAATTTGTCTAGGTCCCTCTGTATCCTATCCCTGCCCTCCAGCGTATCAACCACTCCTCCCAGTTTAGTATCATCCGCAAATTTGCTGAGAGTGCAATCCACACCATCCTCCAGATCAGTTCCCGGAGGGAGTCAAAGTCTGCTTTTCTGAAGTCCAGGGTCCGTATTCTGCTGCTCTCCTTTCTTCCCTGTGTCAGGATCCTGAACTCGACCATCTCATGGTCACTGCCTCCCAGGTTCCCGTCCACTTTAGCTTCCCCTACTAATTCTTCCCAGTTTGTGAGCAGCAGGTCAAGAAGAGCTCTGCCCCAGTTGGTTCCTCCAGCACTTGCACCAGGAAATTGTCCCCTACCCTTTCCAAAAATTTCCTGGATTGTCTGTGCACCGCTATATTGCTCTTCCAGCAGATATCAGGGTGATTGAAGTCTCCCATGAGAACCAGGGCCTGTGATATAGTAACTTCTGTGAGTTGCCGGAAGAAAGCCTCGTCCACCTCATCCCCCTGGTCCGGTGGTCTATAGCAGATTCCCACCATGACATCACCTTTGTTGCTCACATAAGATTGTCCTATGTTATAATTACAGATGGGCTCAGCCCAACTCACTGATCCAAACCCACCAGAACTTTGTGGGAGGGGGGATTTGCAGATTCTGACCCCAGCTTCGGATCTCAGTTTTGGGGCCGGCACCTGTCGTTATAACAGGCTGAAGCAAAATCCTGGACCTGAACTTCCCAGCCTGGCCCCATCTCTAATTACAAACAGGGCGGCATTACTACCACAGCTGCTCTCAAGGGAGTCCATGATTTGGGCCCTGTGGGAGTTTAACCTGTCGCTGGGTGGGGGAGACACTGAGCAGATGAGCCAGTTCTGCTGAGAAGCTGGAGCGCTGCCAAGTTGAGCCCTGGGCTGCCTGAAAGGCTAGTGGAGAGCAGGAGCTCACAAAGGATCAGGCCAGTGATCTCCCAGTGGGAGCTTTAATTCCTGCAGAGGAGACGTTCCGCCCCCCAGTGAAACAGGAAAATTCAAACCTGTCTGCAGAGATCAGCTGGATTCACACAGGCCGGCTCTGGCCTGGCAGCGCCCGTGTTCCAACGTGTTATATCAGCACAACCCAGATCCTGCTCCCACTGAAACACATAAAAGAGCTGCTGTTGGATTCTGCAGGGACAGGATTGTCCCCTTGTTATTTCTGGGACTCCTGTTTCACTGTAGTTCTCTGACTTGTGCCCTTCTTCCCTTGGGCCCCTGCGACTTCCCCTCTCACGTGCCATGATACACAGCTCTAGTTAGAAGGGCCACTTGCACTGAAGAGACGCTGCTGGTGCCATGGGCTGAGTGTGGTGTTTGCTGTTCCAGAGGGAGTTTCCCCAGGGGGGTCTCAGTTGGATTATGATAACGTGGAGGAGCCTGCCTTGAATGACATCCCCCAGACTCCAGAAGGCCAAGGTGAGCAGTGAATCCGCCTCCTGGAAGCAACGTCACTCTGATAAAAAACTAACTGTATTTCTCAGTAGGGACAATAGTGGTTTGTTAAGAAAACCAGGAAGTTCACCCACCAGTATTTTCTATTGGTGTAATGCTGGGGGCGCTGACCAGGTGCATGACAAGAGCTGTGTGGAGGCCCAGGTGTAGGGAAGCATGTGATGTCCAAAGGCATAATAAAGGCCCATAGCAGGGACTGAAGGAGCAGTCTGCTCAGGAGCTGCCCACGCTATAGTTGGCTCAGGTCACTGTCCCAGCTTATATACATCTGTGTCAGACATGCTGTGCTGGGGGGGACATAGAGATTTTACACCCAAGGACCCATGTCCCAACCTTATTAGCTGGCTCCCCGCCCCCCCACACTTGTAATCTAGGAGCTCTTGGATCCTCTCAATTAGCTCCTGAAATATATCAAATCCATGTGATATGTGAAATCCCCCAGTCTGAGGGTTTCAGAGGAGGGCTTCTCTTAATGCCCTGAAAGTGGAAGTTAAGTCCTGAGAGATCCCCAGGGACTAGTGAGGCTGATGCATCTGCAGCCTGTAGTTTATTTCTGTCTTCACTGTGAATATTCTCTTAATTACTTCCTATCTTCACGTCAGATGCCCCTGCCCTGCCTGGAGATGTCCCAGGGGCTGTTTACGATGATGCCAGAGAAGTGTCTGTCCCTGAAGGTGACCCTGGCTTGGGGCAGAATGATGAAAAAGGTACTGGGACGAGTGACAGGGATGCACAGACAGGTGAGTGGAGAACTGTTTGCACTTCACAGTGTCTCTGCAGAGTCGGGTAGCTGGAAATGTGGGGTACACAGCAAGGGAACAGCCCTGGCCAATCCAACACCTGTGAGAAAACCTCTCCTTCTCTCATCTCTCCATTCCCTCAAAGAAGAGGCTTCAGTGCCTGAAATAGAGAGAGGAAAAGTAGGATCTGTTCTGGGTGGTACTTCCTGGTCAAACCAGCAGGATAGCTCAGATTCCCTCAAGCTCTAGGTTCAAATCCTTGTGTGACTGCCCTACTCTTGATGTACTGGATTCCTACCTATTTACTGAACGTGTATCTTTTGGGCAGAATCTTATAAACCAAAGTCATGTTACTGCTGCACAAATGCTAAAGAGCCCATGACACTTCCTGTAAAAGTCGGGCTTAGCCCATTATCCTTGGCCTAAGTTTCCACTCCCCTCCCTGTTGTGCCATGAGCAGAGGAGGTGCAGTGGTGATGAAATGTGCATTGCTTAGTACTTGATGCTTATCTTCATTGTTAGGGCAGAGTGAAAGTTCTGATGTCCTTAAGTAAGTGCTCCTGGCTGGTAAGTGCTTGGGATTTTTTTCACAAATTTACAGGTAGCTATAGCTGGCACTGGGCAGTGTTAGCTGGTCTGGAAACCAAAGGTTTTAATTTCTAGATTGTGTATCGAGATGATGGATTAGAACTTGTTCTAGACCAAGCCAGAAGACTGAAGGGGGAACAATTCCTAGCCCACACCGTAGAGCAAAGGTTCTCAAACTGTGGAGCATAGAATATATTCTGGGCCAGCATGAGAAGCCAGAGCAGAGAGCAGCGGCTACTTTCCATGTGCCCAGCTTCGAAGGTAGCGCTGCAACCAGCAGCAGCGCAGAAGTAAGGATGGCAGAGAATGGTGTTGCCACTCTTACTTCTCCGCTGCTGCTGGCGGCAGTGCTGCCTTCAGAGCTCGACGGCCAGGGAGCTATGTACTTACATGGCTCTTTGTGACTCAATGCCCGACTGCTTTTTATATTTAGTGAGAGTTGCATGTTGATTTTTGTAAATCGGTAGATGTACTTGTGTGGTGGGGGTGGGGGGCGTCAACTACAATGGACACAAAGAAGGGGGCTGATCAAATAAGTTTGAGAACCACTGCTGTAAACTCTGCCTTGCTCTGCTGCTGCCCATCACCGTAGAGTGGATCCACGGACTGTATGTGTCTCCCTTGGTATTTTCAGGTGGGAGTCTGCACTCACGAAGGAGTGAAGGTGTATCTGGGATGGAGAAGGAAACCCTGTTCCTGCCTCTGGGAGACACTGGTTATGATGATGTGGAACATTGTGACTCTGGGGGATCAATATCAGAACAATGTGATTGGACAAAATAACCTTGTGCTGATGTAAACGCTTCGCCTCTTTCTCTTAGAAATGCTCCCCCTGTTATGATGGTCCAGAGACAGTCCCTTCCAGTCTGATAGACAAAGCAGGTGTTTTTATAAGATTTGTGTGAAGTTGCAAGAAATACAAGTGTGAGAGGGAAAAGATTCATAAACTTTCTTTGTATAATTTTCCATTTTTTCAAGGGGTGGAAGTTTCCTGCTTTTTTATGCCTGTAATTTCTTCATCTTGAATTTGTGCCTTTTTGCATATTAAATCCTTTCTGAAAGTCTTCCCTGTTGTGGAAGTGTTTCTTGCCAGAAGAATTGTTCAGTTTCCAGGGTTCATCACAGGGAGAGGCTGAGATACAACAAACCAAGAGACAAGGGCAGGCCACCTCTGGGTATGGACGGCTGTCTGATGGGAGGTGGGTTTACACTGAATGTTCTGTCAGGCATGTGGTAAAAGTGAGACACCAGCAAGAGAACATTCTGAGATGAGCAACATGGTTGTTCCTAAACCTAATTCAGATCTGAAACTTTCCCTGAATCCAAGGAGATAAATGGGAAATTATATCTGGGTAATTCCCACCTGAACTGAAGGAAAAGGTAAAAAGAATTCCCCATTAGCGATAAATACAGAGGATGAATATTTCTGCTAGGACAAAAAATAAATTTTATAGAAAATAATGACAAGAGGAGGGTCAATAAGAATCTGGGTTTCCACTGAAGCAGTAAGGCTAAAACAAGTAACAAGTCACTGAGTTGTTACTAGAAACCCCAGTAAAACCGATCGTTTTCACACAGTGGAATATTTATTTCCATGACAATCTACGAATATAGTTTAAAGTCAATGCTGAGCTGAGTACTGACAAGTGGAGAAGCCAGAAGTGTTCTCTGGATGAACCCTCAGTGAAATCAATACCAGAATGCCCACAGAGTACATCGCTATTTCACAGAAATATCTTTCTTTCCTTTACCACCAATCCTGCTTGCAGTTTGGTCACTTCATCTGTAGAAGGATAGAATGGAAATAGAAATGATGAGAGAAGGAGTTTCCAATCATCTGCATTCAACAGGGTCAGGGGTCATATGAAGACGCAGAAATACATCAATTTACTTTTGAAAAGAGAAAAATTAAAAAGACAAAACTGAGACATGTCACTGACCCGTGGAGACTGAGGAGGGAAATCTCAGGGACTGTGCTACCCTGTTCCAGGGCAAAGAGAGGAGGAGAACTCCCCCGAAAATGACACCTGCAGATCCTGGAGAAAAGGAAAGAGAACAGGGACAGCAGCAGGTGAAGGTGACTGAGTAGGGGATTCCCTTGTATAAGTGGGGGATGTTATAGAGATATTGTGATCTAGATCACTTGGGTCCATTCAAACACTGAGCGTTAATAAAATGCAAGGTCATATTTCTGTGACTCGGAAGAGGATTTAGGTGTCATAGCAGACAAACAACTCAGCATGAAATCCCAGTGCCATGCTGTGGCCAAAAGGACCAACGCCATCTTTGGATATTTTCACGGGGTCAACTCACTGCACGTGGTGCCTCCTCCTGGCAGCTCTGGGGATTAGCTCTTGCCAGGCACTACCCTTCTCTGATGGTATCTCTACCCGTCATCTCTTTCACCCTATGGCCCCTCTCACTCTTCGAGCTGCAGCTTCCTTTTAGTGAGCTGGCCAGAGGACTGGGCCACGAAGGTTCTCCCCTTCCAGGGAATTCAAAGTCCTTGTGGACGAGCTGTCCAGCTGGCATCCTCAGCACCCTGGGCCACATCCCAGTGGCTGATAGGGAACCCAGGCCTGCCTCTACACTGACTTCCAGCCATGCAACCGTCACACAAGCATCCAAGGGCTGTATGGTCCCACTCTGTGCTGCAGTTTCCCTGGGCTTCTTCCTACCTATCTGGATTCCCCCTTTCTGGCTCCTACGCGTAGGGGCAGCTAGGGGGCTCTGCACACTGCCCCCGCCCCAAGCACCACCCCTGAAGCTCAACATTGGCTGGGAACTGTGGCCAATGGGAGCTGCGGGGGCAGTGCTCCCTGGCTGCTCCTATGCACAGGAGCCAGAGGAAGGACATGTCACTGTTTCTGGGAGCTGCTTCAGGTAAGTGCGGCTCAGAGCCTCCATCCCTGACACACTCCCATGCCCCAACCCCCTGGCCCAGCCCTGATCCCCCTCCTGCTCTCTGAAGCCCTCAGTCCCAACCAGGAGCACACTCCTGCACCCCAAACCCCTCATCACCAGCCCCACCCCAGAGCCCTCACTCTGCCCCCCCAAACCACTGTCCCAGTCCTGATCCCCCTCCTGCTCTCTGAATCCTTTGGTCACAGCCCAGAGCACCCTCCTACACCGCAAATCCCTCATCCCTGGCCCGGCAACAGATCCTGCACCCCCAGCTGGAGCCCTCACCCCTCTTGCATTCCAACCCACTGACTCAGCCTGGAGCCCCCTCCCGCACTCTGAACTCCTCATTTCTGTCCCCACCCTGAAACCCACACCCCAGCTCCCTGAGCCACCCTGGTGTAAATGCAAAGTGAGTGAGTGAGGGTGGGGAAAGTGAACGACAGAGTGGGGACAATGACAGGATGAAGTGAGTTGGGGGCAGGGCTTCAGAGAAGGGGGGGCAGGGGACAGGGCAGGAGTGTTAGGTTTTGTGCGAGTAGAAAGTTGGCAGTCCTATTCTTCAGGCACAGCCTGGGAAGTTAATTGTCCTGCCTAGCCACTTTAACCCCTCAAGGCCTTGTGTGGGGTGGGCACCCAATCACAGATAGATATAGATATATCTATATAGATATAGATAGATATGTATTGTGACAAAGTTCCTGCTCTACCTTGGTGGGTCTTGCACTTATTGGCAGATTTGCTCGCCTTGGAGCTTAACGGCAGCCCTCAGCTTGGCCGTTTTTCTGAACCGACAGTCCAGGTTGACACCTCCTGTGTCTGACCAAGAGTTGGGAGGATTTGGGGGGAACCCGGGCCCGCCATCTACTCCGGGTTCAAGCCCAGGCCCCTGTGGAGTGCAGCTGTCGAGAGTGCCCCCTGGAACAGCTGTGCGACAGCTACAACTCCCTGGGCTACTTCCCCATGGCCTCCTCCCAACACCTTCCTTATCTTCACCATAGGACCTTCCTCCTGGTGTCTGATAATGCTTGTACACCTCAGTCCTCCAACAGTCCGCGTTCTCACTCTCAGCTCCTAGTGCCTCTTGTTCCCAGCTCCTCACACCACACCACAAACTGAAGTAAGCTCTTTTTTAAAACCCAGGTGCCCTGATTAGCCTGCCTTAATTGATTCTAGCAGCTTCTTGATTGGCTGCAGGTGTTCTAATCAGCCTGTCTTAATTGTCTCCAGAAGGTTCCTGATTGTTCTGGAACCGCCCCTGTTGGAAAACGGAACGTCTTTTGCTTGCTCCTCAGCTATCTGCTTTCTGTTCTTTCCTAAAGCCCCTGGCCCGGATTTTTCTTACTTTTTGCACCTGCCTTAGTCCCCCCCGACCGGGCCGGTCGCTTTTTTTGTTTTTTCTTGATTCTTTGTTTTTTTTTCCCCGTCTACGTCCTTCGCCAGCACCCGCCCCCCCCACGCCTGCTTTCGGGCGCAGCTACTTGCCTCAGCTGAGCCCCCGGAGGAGGGGGGGGAAGATTGCTGATTTTGCTGTCCGGCGGGGGGAGTGGAAACCCCCAGACCCAGCCGTTTTGCCAGCAGCTCGGACCTTACAACATTCTTAACATGCCGGAAGCCTTGGAACACAGCCAACACAGCCGGAGGAGAAGATTCAGCAGACAGAAGAAATAATATAAATCATCGTGAGAGGGCCGTAAGACTGAGTAATTTTCTGAATTATACTCTCGTGGGGGGGAGTTTGACTGTGATTACTCGCGTTTGTGGCGGCACAGGGGGTGTGGCCTGGAGACCCCCACCCCCGATCCATCGGTGCCCCCACCCCCCCCATCGTTATTACAACTGTCACGGCCCCCCGCCGTCTGTCCCTGCTGGCAACCTGCCATCTCCCTTCGGATCCAGCTGTTCGCTTTGAACTTTGCCTTCCGGACCGGACAGAACAGCCGACCAACCGAGACTCTTTGGACAAACGTGTGTGGGTCTGCACCCGCCCCCCCCCCGGATTGCTTATCCCACAGCTTGCCCCTATTACTGGACCCCAATTTTGTTTCCCTCCCCTCCCCCAGTTTAACCCCCTCAGCATTCCCCCCTCCCCGCCCGCAGCCTAGCGGAAGGAGGGGCTACCTCGCCTTCTCCCCTCCCCCCTCCTCCTTCCGGTGTCTTCCTGTCTCTCCCTGCTTACAATGGCGGGGAACGAGAGGGGCGAGACTGCTTCAACAAAACTAGTTGTCCCTCCCCCACCACCACCCCTGCCCGATCCCCAAGGTCCCCCCCCTACCACTATTGTTAAGATACTTGCCACCCCCCCTGCTGAGGCACCGGTAGCAGGAGGCACCAGGGTGATCGCTACTGCTGCTGCACCCACTGCCCCCCCAGATTCTAGGAAACCCCCCCCGGTTCGCCGGAAGGGCCAGGGCGGGTGGAAAGGAAAGGGCCCCGCTAAAACCACTGAGCCCTCCATGGCAGGGGCTGCCCCCACCGCTGTGGCCTCGTCATCAACCGTGACGCCCCTCCCTGCGTTTCCCTCCACCAGCTCTGCGATTGTCCCTCCCCCGGCCCCCAGGACGTATGCCCGGGCGGCAGCGGACTCCCCCCTGCCTGCCGCCTCGTCATCTCGCCCCCCCCGCCTCCGCCACCATCACCAGCGGCCGAGGCCCTTTCCCCGCCTTGACCAGGAAGCACGGCGTCCGTTGCCTCCTGGTGCCCGCCTCGCCCCACGTGGAGACATACGTGCAGGCGTTGGCGAAGGTGGTAGGACCCACGGCTATTGTGGCGGCCTCCAAGATGTATGGGAAGGTCGTTTTCTTCTTAGCCTCGGAGGATGCCGCCCAGGAGGCGGTAGAGAGGGGCCTGACGGTGGGAGGGGTGTTTGTCCCCCTAGAACCGTTAGAAGATTTGGGCGTTCGCCTTGTCCTTACCTCCGTTCCTCCCTTCCTACCCAATGCTGCCCTGTTACCCGCTCTTTCCACCCTGGGGAAACTTGTTTCTGTCATCAGCCCTCTCCCGTTGGGCTGCAAGGACCCCACCCTCCGTCACATTTTTTCGTTCCGCCGGCAAGTGCAGCTTCTACCACCGGCAGGGGCGCGTGACGAAGAGGCGCTTGAGGGGTCCTTTCTAGTCCCCTACCAGGGAGCCCGCTATTGGGTCTTTTATTCTACTGGAGAGGCCCGGTGTTACCTCTGCCGTTCAGCGGGGCATGTCCGCAGAGACTGCCCTTTGGCCCGGGGGGGGGGGCACCCGAAACCCCCGAGACCCGGCAGGACATCGGCCCCGTCGCTGCCGACGCCCCTGGCTGCCCAGCACCTGAAACCAACCCTCCTCCTACTCGACCCATCGCTGCTCCCGTCCGGGCCCAAGAGATACCTTCCCTACAACGCCCGGGCGAGCAAGGGAGTTCCACCCTTGCTAGTACCAATCCAACAGAGCCCATGGAGGAGCGTGTGGCAAGGATATTATTATCGGGTATAGGAGAGGGCCCTCCCCAAGGAGAAACCCCCGCCCCTCATGTTGCCTCACCGCTACCTCCCCGAACCCCTAAACCATCGCCTCCGCCCCCCGACACGACCCCTGCTAACCAGCCCCCAGATGACGCTATGGAGAGCTGGACCCTAGTCCAGGGGAAGCGAGGCAAGCGGAAGGCTCGAGCTCCGCTGCATCCACCCGACGCGGAAGCCCCCCGGAAGACCAGGAAAGGAGGCACTGCTATTGAGCCTCCCGCCACGGCCACGAGCGAGATCCATCCGCTGGTGTCGGGAGGGGAAGATGGACTGGCATCGGAGGATAGAATCCCCCCTCTACGGGAGACCCTCCCCTCCAAGACTTCTGAGGACGCCCCTGCTGCCTGGACATTACCCGAACCCCTCGCGGACCCCGGGGCGACCGTTGAGGCGGGCCCTAGAGGAGAGGCCCCCGGGGTGGCAGGAGTTGGCCTCTCCCCCGTGTACGCGGAGATTGAGGCCCTGGATTTGACCCCGGTCACCCAGGGAGGGGATGATCTGCTGCCGGCTGGCCTCGAGCTGGGCAGCCTTACCCCAGCCTCCCTTTCCCCATGCTCCCTCCCCCTAATTGCCTTCCCGGGTGAGCACCCTGCAGAAGGCGGTCCACCACCTGATGCCATGGCCGCTAAGACCATCATGGAGCCAGCGCCTAGCATTATTGGGAGCCCCCTCCCTTACCCCTTAACCCTTGACTCTGCTCAGGAAGCACTTTCCTTTAGCTGCTTGCCTCCTGCACCCCAGAGCCTTGCCCCTGCCCCCACCCCTGCCCCTGCCCAAGTTCCCTCCTCCTGCAATGTTAATGCCGCCCCTGGGGTTATTTCCTTTCTGCCTTTTGCAGATTCCCCCCAGGGAGCAGTCTTTGCACTTTCTAGCCGCGACCCATTAGGAGTGGCAATTTTTCCCCTGCCATCCCCCTCCACCCCAAGGCGTGAAATGAATTTAATAACCCCAGCCTGTCAGACGCCCCGTCGGTGGTCCGCACCCTGTCTACCCGCCTTAGCGGACCACGAGGCTGTATTAAGAAGCCCATCAGGGAACACCTCGGGAATTGTAACCCCACCCCCCCCATGAGCTGCGGCATGCGCTACGGAAGTTCCTAGAGCACACCCGTGGCGCCCGCGATAGGGCACAGCTGGCTCTTCAGCTATGGGGGGACTTTGATCAACTCCTCCAGGCCACACGGGCCCTTATAAAGGAGGGCAGGGGGCAAGGAAGGCGCGGTGCTGCGGCCTACGAGCGAGCCCGCAGCTTCCGACGCGATCTACTCACCCACGGGATGGGTCACGGGTTGCTGTGCAACCCGCCGGGGGCCCTGAACTCCCCCGCCGATACGAGGCCCCCACCCTCCCAGCCCTCCGCATGACGCCTCTCATTATTGCGACCCTGAATACCAGGGGCTGTAGGATGGCTCTCCGCAGGTCCCAGGTGCTCTCTTACCTTCGGGAGGGGAGGTACTCTGTAGTTTTCCTGCAGGAGACCCATACGGACCCGGCCGCCGAGGACAGGTGGCGGCTGGAGTGGGGGGACGGGGTATACTTTAGCCACTTCGCGACCTGGCAAGCTGGAGTGGCGACCCTGTTCTCCCCCGACCTACGGCCTGAGGTGCTAGGGGTCACCGAGGCCGTGCCGGGCCACCTGTTGCACCTTCGAGTCCGTATGGAAGGGCTCGTTGTTAATCTTGTTAATATTTATGCCCCGCAAATGAGCTCCAGGCGGCCACAATTTTATCAGCAGGTGTCCGACTTTCTCGGCACCCTGGATTCGCACGAGTGCCTGGTCCTGGGAGGGGACTTTAACACCACCCTCGAGGAACGGGACCGCTCAGGGGCCGAACCGAGTCCGGCCGCTGCGAATATTCTCCAAGGGATAGTTGACCATCACTCCCTGGTGGACGTCTGGCGTGACCATCACCCAGATGACACCTCCACATTCACCTTTGTCCGGGTGGAGGCCCATCGGTCCCACCACTCTCGGTTGGACCGTATTTACTTTTCCCGTTTCCATCTTTCACAGGCCCACTCCTCCGCCATTCGGCTGGCCCCATTCTCCGACCATCATTTAGTCACCGTAACGGTCTCCCTCCGTGCAGAGAGACCGGGGCCGGCCTATTGGCACTTTAATAACAGCCTGTTGGAGGACGAGAGCTTTGTGACGTCCTTCCGGGAGTTTTGGCTGGCCTGGCGAGAGCAGTGGCGTGCCTTTCCCTCGGTGCGGCGATGGTGGGATCTCGGGAAGGTGCGCGCCAAGCTCTTCTGCCGTGACTACACTCGGGGCACCAGCCGACGGAGAACTGCGGCGATAGAGCAGTTGGAACGGGAGGTCTTAGAGATGGAGAGGCACCTGGCCGCCAACCCTGAGGACCCATCCCTCTGCGGAGCATGCCAGGAGAAGCGGGAGGAGCTCTGGGCCCTCAAGGACCACCGGGCCCGAGGTGCCTTCGTTCGGTCCCACATCCACCTCCTTCGAGAGATGGACCGCGGCTCCCGCTTCTTCTATGCCCTGGAGAAAACGAGGGGGGCCAAGAAACACGTCACCTGCCTTCTTGCGGAAGACGGCACCCCCCTCACGGATCCGGAGGAGATGTGTGGGACGGCCCGTGACTTCTACACAAGCCTTTTCTCCCCAGACCCGACCGATCCTGACGCTTGCAGGGTGCTCTGGCAGGAACTCCCCACGGTCAGCGTGGGCGACCGAGACCGACTAGAGTTGCCTCTCACCCTGGCCGAGTTCTCGGAAGCCCTCCGTCGCATGCCCACCAATAAATCTCCGGGCATGGACGGGCTGACCGTGGAGTTTTACCGCGCGTTCTGGGATGTTCTCGGCCCAGACCTAGTCGCCGTCTGGGCTGAGTCCTTGCAGAGCGGGGTCCTCCCTCTGTCCTGCAGGCGAGCGGTGCTCGCTTTGCTGCCGAAGAAGGGGGACCCCCGCGATCTACGAAACTGGCGTCCCGTCTCACTCCTTAGCACGGATTACAAAATCGTAGCGAAAGCAATCTCGCTGCGGCTGGGGTCCGTGATGGCGGACGTGGTCCACCCAGACCAGACCTATACTGTCCCGGGTCGCAGCATTTTCGACAACCTCTTTCTAGTCCGAGACCTTTTGGAACTCGGGCGGAGAGATGGTCTATCGTTCGCCCTCCTGTCTCTTGATCAGGAGAAGGCGTTCGATAGAGTAGACCATGGGTACCTCCTGGGCACTCTGCAGGCGTTTGGATTTGGACCTCAGTTTGTGCGTTTTCTCCAGGTGCTGTATGCCTCCGCGGAGTGTTTGGTTAGGCTCAACTGGACCCTGACTGAACGGGTCAGCTTCGGGCGAGGAGTGCGGCAGGGGTGCCCCCTCTCGGGCCAGTTGTACGCTCTGGCGATCGAGCCTTTCCTCTGTCTCCTCCGCAGGAGGATGACAGGGTTGGTGCTGTGGGAGCCGGAGCTGCGGCTGGTCCTGTTGGCGTACGCCGATGACGTACTCCTCGTGGTCCAGGACCCGGGCGACTTGGCGCGAGTGGAAGCATGCCAAGCCATCTATTCGGCAGCCTCCTCCGCCCGAGTCAACTGGGTCAAGAGCTCTGGCTTGGCGGTGGGGGACTGGCGGCAGGTAAGCTCCCTCCCATCCGCACTTCAGACCATCCGGTGGAGTGCGGGTCCACTGCTCTATCTCGGCGTTTACCTTTCCGCCACGCATCCTTCCCCGCCGGAGAACTGGCAAAATTTAGAGGGCGGGGTGATAGAGCGGATCCGGAGATGGACGAGGCTCCTCCGATGTCTCTCCCTCCGAGGGAGAGCACTGGTGCTTAACCAACTAGTCCTGTCCACGCTCTGGTACCGGCTCAACACCCTGGCCCCGGCCCCGGGTTTCCTGACCCACCTCCGGAGATTAATTCTAGAGTTCTTCTGGTCAGGAATGCACTGGGCCCCTGTTGGAGTTCTTCATCTACCCCTGAAGGAAGGAGGGCAGGGCCTGAAGTGTCTGTACACTCAGGTCCGCGTTTTCCGCCTCCAGGCCCTGCAGAGGCTCTTTTATAGTGCAAGTAGTTCGGCGTGGAGCATACTGGCGCATGCCTTCCTGCGCCGTTTCCAAGGGCTCCGCTACGACCGGCAGCTCTTTTACCTTTCTCCGAGGGGTTTTCCGCGAGACCTCTCCGGGCTGCCGGTCTTCTACCAGGACCTCCTCCGGACCTGGAAACTGTTTCTAACAACCAGGTCCGTGGCGGCCACCGTGGGAGCAGATCTCCTCACGGAGCCCCTGCTACACAACCCCCAGCTCTGTGTGCAGGTGGCGGAGTCCCGCTCGGTGCGCCAGAGGTTGGTCCTGGCGGAAGTCACGAGGGTCGGAGACCTCCTGGACTACGACCGGAGAGACTGGTTGGATCCCCTGATGCTCGCTCGGCGCATGGGGCTCTCCAGCCTCCGTACCCCCCGGCGCGTACTTCAGGAGGTGAAGGCCGCCTTGACCCCCGCTGCTCGGGCTTACGTTAGCCGAGCCTTGTGCGAGGGCGCACCCCGCCCATCCCTTACCCCAGGCCCGCCGGACTTTTCCATCGGGCCCCTACCCCGTAGATCCCAGCAAACCCCTCACCCTTTCACTGCAAGCCGGCTGCACGAACTGCAGCCGGTTAGCTTTCACATTGCACCACGGAAATACTTATATACACTTACACTTCACACCCTTCACGCCCACACCCTGGTGTCCCGCCCCGATACAAAGTGGCAGGATCTCCTGCCACCTTTGAAGGGTGAGCAACCTCGGTGGGCCAGCCTGTATTCCACCTTGGTCCCAAGGCCCGTCGGGGACATCAGTTGGCGGCTCCTTCACGGAGCTGTGAGCACGGGCGTGTTTCTGACACGGTTTACCCCAATTCCGGATACTTGTCCTTTTTGTAATGTGAGGGAAACCCTGGCGCACGTGTATCTAGAGTGTGCCAGATTGCAGCCCCTTTTCCGGCTCCTCACAAATCTTTTGTTACGCTTTTGGCTTCATTTCTCCCCTCACCTTTTTATCTATACACTTCCCATCCGTGGCCCCACAAAGTAGCGGGATCTTCTGGTCAACCTCCTCCTAGCTTTGGCTAAAACAGCCATTTATAAAACCAGAGAGAGGAGGTTGGCCCATGAAACGTCCTGCGATTGTGGGGCCGTTTTCCGATCCTCAGTACATTCACGTATCCGGGCGGAGTTCCTCTGGGCGGCGTCCATCGACTCCCTTGACGCCTTCGAGGAGCGGTGGGCGCTGTCTGGGGTTCTCTGCTCGGTGACCCCGTCCGGTTCCCTCCGTCTGACCCTTTGATTGAGAGGAAGAGCGAGAGACGCCAGCCCCAGCCGTTGCTGCTGTGGATACCATCCTTTCTGTCATCTAGGAGGGGTCCTATAATACGTGGGTGTCTACCCCCCCCACCCCTAAACCGCCCACCCCGCAGCCGTGCCCATCTTACCGGGCACTCTCAGGAGAGGGAGGATCGGTGACACTGGGCGCGGCACTGGGTAACTCGAGGGGGTGGAAGACCACGAGTGTCGAGGAAGCCCCCCCGCTCTAGGCCACCAGGTAACTCAGGAGGGTGGAAGACCACGAGTGTCGAGGAAGCCCCCCCGCTCTGGGCCCAGGCTAGCCTGAACACTTCTCCCTCCTGAAAGCTGCTGTGTTATACCTTCTGATTCCGTTGTTTTGTTGCATAGTTGTTTTGTTTTCTTTGGTAATTCTGTAAGCGTTACCAATAAACTTTCTTTCTGTTTTAAAAAAAAAAAAAAAAAAAAAAAAAAAAAACCGCCCCTGTTGGGAAACGGAACGTCTTTTGCTTGCTCCTCTGCTATCTGCTTTCTGTTCTTTCCTAAAGCCCCCTGGCCCGGATTTTTCTTACTTTTTGCACCTGCCTTAGTCCCCCCCCGACCGGGCCGGACGCTTTTTTTGTTTTTTCTTGATTCTTTGTTTTTTTTTTCCCCGTCTACGTCCTTCGCCAGCACCCGCCCCCCCCCCACGCCTGCTTTCGGGCGCAGCTACTTGCCTCAGCTGAGCCCCCGGAGGAGGGGGGGGGGAAGATTGTTGATTTTGCTGTCCGGAGGGGGGAGTGAAAACCCCCAGACCCAGCCGTTTTGCCAGCAGCTCGGACCTTACAACATTCTTAACATGCCGGAAGCCTTGGAACACAGCCAACACAGCCGGAGAAGAAGATTCAGCAGATAGAAGAAATACTATAAATCATCGTGAGAGGGCCATAAGACTGAGTAATTTTCTGAATTACACTCTCGTGGGGGGGAGTTTGACTGTGATTACTCGCGTTTGTGGCGGCACAGGGGGTGTGGCGTGGAGACCCCCACCCCCGATCCATCGGTGCCCCCACCCCCCCCATCGTTATTACAACTGTCACGGCCCCCCGCCGTCTGTCCCTGCTGGCAACCTGCCATCTCCCTTCGGATCCAGCTGTTCGCTTTGAACTTTGCCTTCCGGACCGGACAGAACAGCCGACCAACCGAGACTCTTTGGACAACCGTGTGTGGGTCTGCACCCGCCCCCCCCCCCCCCCCGGATTGCTTATCCCAAGGCTTGCCCCTATTACTGGACCCTGATTTTGTTTTTCCTCCCCTCCCCCAGTTTAACCCCCTCGGCTTTCCCCCACTCCCTGCCCGCAGCCTAGCGGAAGGAGGGGCTACCTCGCCTTCTCCCCTCCCCCCTCCTCCTTCCGGTGTCTTCCTGTCTCTCCCTGCTTACAATGGCGGGGAACGAGAGGGGCGAGACTGCTTTAACAAAATTAGTTGTCCCTCCCCCACCACCACCCCTGCCCAACCCCCAAGGTCCCCCCCACCACTATTGTCAAGATACTTGCCACCCCCCCTGCTGGGGCACCGGTAGCAGGAGGCACCAGGGTGGTCGCTGCTGCTGCTGCACCCACCGCCCACCTAGATTCTAGGAAACACCCCCCAGTTCGCCGGAAGGGCCAGGGCGGGTGGAAAGGAAAGGGCCCCGCTAAAACCATTGAGCCCTCCATGGCAGGGGCTGCCCCCACCTCTGTGGCCTCGTCATCAACCGTGGCGCCCCTCCCTGCGTTTCCCTCCACCAGCTCTGCGATTGTCCCTCCCCCGGCCCCCAGGATGTATGCCCGGGCGGCAGCGGACTCCCCCCTGCCTGCCGCCTCGTCCTCTCGCCCCCCCCTGCCTCCGCCACCATCACCAGCGGCCGAGGCCCTTTCCCCGCCTTGACCAGGAAGCACGGCGTCCGTTGCCTCCTGGTGCCCGCCTCGCCCCACGTGGAGACATACGTGCAGGCGTTGGCGAAGGTGGTAGGACCCACGGCTATTGTGGCGGCCTCCAAGATGTATGGGAAGGTCGTTTTCTTCTTAGCCTCGGAGGATGCCGCCCAGGAGGCGGTAGAGAGGGGCCTGACAGTGGGGGGGGTGTTTGTCCCCCTAGAACCGTTAGAAGACCTGGGCGTTCGCCTCGTCCTTACCTCCGTTCCTCCCTTCTTACCCAATGCTTCCCTGTTACCTGCTCTTTCCACCCTGGGGAAACTTGTCTCTGTCATCAGCCCTCTCCCATTGGGCTGCAAGGACCCCACCCTCCGTCACATTTTTTCGTTCCGCCGGCAAGTGCAGCTTCTACCACCGGCAGGGGCAAGTGACGAAGAGGCGCTTGAGGGGTCCTTTCTAGTCCCCTACCAGGGAGCCCGCTATCAGGTCTTTTATTCTACCGGAGAGGCCCGGTGCTACCTCTGCCGTTCAGCGGGGCATGTCTGCAGAGACTGCCCTTTGGCCCGGGGGGGAGGGGCACCCGTAACCCCCGGGACCCGGCAGGACATCGGCCCCGTCGCTGCCGACGCCTCTGGCTGCCCGGCACCTGAAACCGACCCTCCTCCTACTCGACCCATCGCTGCTCCCGTCCGGACCCAAGAGATACCTTCCCTACAACGCCCGGGCGAGCAAGGGAGTTCCACCCTTGCTAGTACCAATCCAGCAGAGCCCATGGAGGAGGGTGTGGCAAGGATATTACCGGGTATAGGAGAGGGCCCTCCCCAAGGAGAAACCCCCGCCCCTCATGTTGCCTCACCGCTACCCCCCCGAACCTCTAAACCATCGCTTCCGCCCCCCGAGACGACCCCTGCTAACCAACCCCCAGATGACGCTATGGAGGGCTGGACCCTAGTCCAGGGGAAGCGAGGCAAGCAGAAGGCTCGAGCTCCGCTGCATCCACCCGACGCGGAAGCCCCCCAGAAGACCAGGAAAGGAGGCACTGCTTTCGAGCCTCCCGCCACGGCCACGAGCAAGATCCATTCGCTGGTGTCGGGAGGGGAAGACAGACTGGCATTGGAGGGCAGAATCCCCCCTCCACGGGAGACTCTCCCCTCCGAGACTTCTGAGGACGCCCCTTCTGCCTGGATACTACCTGGACCCCCCGCGGACCCCGAGGCAACCGTTGAGGCGGGCCCTAGAGGAGAGGCCCCCGGGGTGGCAGGAGTTGGCCTCTCCCCCGTGTACGCAGAGATTGAGGCCCTAGATTTGACCCCGGTCACCCAGGAAGGGGATGATCTGCTGCCGGCTGGCCTCGAGCTTGGCAGCCTTACCCCAGCCTCCCTTTCCCCATGCTCCCTCCTCCTAATTGCCAACCCGGGTGAGCACCCTGCAGAAGGTGGTCCACCACCTGATGCCGTGGCCGCTAAGACCACCATGGAGCCAGCACCTAGCATTATTGGGAGTCCCCTCCCTTACCCCTTAACCCTTGACTCTGCTCAGGAGGCACTTTCCTTTAGCTGCTTGCCTCCTGCACCCCAGAGCCTTACCCCTGCCCCTGCCCCCACCCCTGCCCCTGCCCAAGTTCCCTCCTCCTGCAATGTTAATGCCACCCCTGGGGTTATTTCCTTTCCGCCTTTCGCAGATTCCCCCCAGGGAGCAGTCTTTGCACTTTCTAGCCGCGACCCATTAGGAGTGGCAATTTTTCCCCTGCCATCCCCCTCCACCCCAAGGCGTGAAATGAATTTAATAACCCCAGCCTGTCAGACGCCCCGTCGGTGGTCCGCACCCTGTCTACCCGCCTTAGCGGACCACGAGGCTGTCTTAAGAGTCCCACCAGGGAACACCTCGGGAATTGTAACCCCACCCCCCCCATGAGCTGCGGCATGCATTACGGAAGTTCCTAGAGCACACCCGTGGCGCCCGCGATAGGGCACAGCTGGCTCTTCAGCTATGGGGGGACTTTGATCAAATCCTCCAGGCCACAAGGGCCCTTATAAAGGAGGGCAGGGGGCAAGGAAGGCGCGGTGCTGCGGCCTACGAGCGAGCCCGCAGCTTCCGACGCGATCTACTCACCCACGGGATGGGTCACGGGTTGCTGCGCAACCTGCCAGGGGCCCTGAACCCCCCGGCCAATACGAGGCCCCCACCCCCCCAGCCCTCCGCATGACGCCTCTTATTATTGCGACCCTTTATACCAGGGGCTGTAGGATGGCTCTCCGCAGGTCCCAGGTGCTCTCTTACCCTCAGGAAGGGAGGTACTCTGTAGTTTTCCTGCAGGAGACCCATACGGACCCGGCCGCCGAGGACAGGTGGCGGCTGGAGTGGGGGGACGGGGTATACTTTAGCCACTTCGCAACTTGGCAAGCCGGAGTGGCGACACTGTTCTCCCCCAACCTACGGCCCGAGTTGCTAGGGGTCACTGAGGCCATGCCGGGCCACCTGCTGCACCTTCGAGTCCGTATGGAGGGGCTCGTGGTCAATCTTGTTAACATCTATGCCCCGCAAATGAGCTCACGGCGGCCACAATTCTATCAGCGGGTGTCCGACTTTGTCGGCACCCTAGGTTCGCACGAGTGCCTGGTCCTGGGAGGGGACTTTAACACCACCCTTGAGGAACGGGTCCGTTCAGGGGCCGAGCTGAGCCCGGCCGCCGAGAATATTCTCCGAGGGATAGTTGAACATCACTCCCTAGTGGACGTCTGGCGTGACCATCACCCAGATGACACTTCCACGTTCACTTTTGTCCAAGTGGAGGCCCATCGGTCACACCACTCTCGGTTGGACCGTATTTACTTATCCCGTTTCCATCTTTCACAGGCCCACTCCTCCGCCATTTGGCCGGCCCCATTCTCCGACCATCATTTAGTCACCGTAACGGTCTCCCTCCATGCACAGAGACCGGGGCCAGCCTATTGGCACTTTAACCCCAGCCTGTTGGAGGACAAGAGCTTCATGACGTCCTTCCGGGAGTTCTGGCCGGCCTGGCGAGAGCAGTGGGATGCCTTTCCCTCTGTGCGGCGATGGTGGGATCTCGGGTAGGTGCGCACCAAGCTCTTCTGCCGTGACTACACTCGGGGCACCAGCCGACGGAGAAATTCGGCGATAGAGCAGTTGGAACGGGAGGTCTTAGAGATGGAGAGGCGCTTGGCCACCAACCCTGAGGACCCGTCCCACTGCGGAGCGTGCCGGGAGAAGCGGGAGGAGCTCCGGGCCCCCGTGGACCACCGGGCCCGAGGTGCCTTCGTTCGGTCCCACATCCGCCTCCTTCGGGAGATGGACCGCGGCTCCCGCTTCTTCTATGCCCTGCAGAAAATGAGGGGGGCCAAGAAACATGTCACCTGCCTTCTTGCGGAAGACGGCACCCCCCTCATGGATCTGGAGGAGATGTGTGGGAGGGCCCGTGACTTCTACACAAGCCTTTTCTCCCCGGATCCTACCGATCCTGGCGCTTGCGGGATGCTCTGGGAGGAACTCCCCACGGTCAGCGTGGGCGACCGAGACCGACTACAGCTGCCTCTCACCCTGGCCGAGTTCTCGGAAGCCCTCCGTCGCATGCCCACCAATAAATCTCCGGGCATGGACGGACTGACAGTGGAGTTTTACAGCGCGTTCTGGGACATTCTCGGCCCAGACCTAGTCACCGTCTGGGCTGAGTCCTTGCAGAGCGGGGTCCTCCGCGATTTATGAAACTGGCGTCCCATCTCACTCCTAAGCACGGATTACAAAATCGTAGCGAAAGCAATCTCGCTGTGGCTAGGGTCCTGATGACGGACGTGATCCACCCAGACCAGACCTACATTGTCCCGGACCGCAGTATCTTTGATAACCTATTTCTTGTCCGAGACCTTTTGGAACTCGGGGGTAGAGACGGTCTGTCGTTCGCCCTCCTGCCCCTAGATCAGGAGAAGTCATTCGATAGGGTGGACCATGGGTACCTCCTGAGCACTCTGCGGGAGTTTGGCTTTGGACGCCAGTTTGTGGGTTTTCTCCGGGTGCTGTACGCTTCCGCAGAGTGTCTGGTTAAGATCAACTGGACCCTGACTGAACCGGTCAGCTTCCGGCGAGGAGTATGGCAGGGGTGCCCCCTCTCGGGCCAGCTGTATGCTCTGGCGATTGAGCCCTTCCTCCGTCTCCTCCGCAGGAGGTTGACAGGGTTGGTGCTGCGGGAGCTGGAGCTGTAGTTGGTCCTGTTGGCGTACGCTGATGACGTGCTCCTCATGATCCAGGACCGCAGCGACTTGGCGCAGGTGGAAGCTTGCCAGGCCATGTATTCGGCAGCCTCCTCCGCCCTGGTCAACTGGGTCAAGAGCTCTGGCTTGGCGGTAGGAGACTAGCGGCAGGTGAGCTCCCTCCCACCCGTGCTTCAGACCATCCGGTGGAACGCTGGTCCTCTGCTCTACCTCGGTGTTTACCTTTCTGCCACACGTCCCTCTCCGCTGGAGAACTGGGAAAATTTAGAGGACGGGGTGATAGAGCGGCTCCGGAAATGGACGGGACTACTCCGATATCTCTCCCTTTGAGGGAGAGTGCTCGTGCTTAATCAACTGGTTCTGTCCATGCTCTGGTACCTGCTCAAAACCCTGGTCCCGGCCCCGGGTTTCCTAACCAACCTCCAGACATCGATTCTGGGGTTCTTTTGGTCAGGAATGCACTGGGCCCCTGTAGGGGTTCTTCATCTACCCTTGAAGGAAGAAGAACAGGGCTGAAGTGTCTACACACTAAGGTCCGTGTCTTATGCCTCCGGACCCTACAGAGGCTCCTTTATGGTGCAGACAGTTCGGCATACAGCACACTGGCGCATGCCATCCTGCGCCAAATCCGAGGGCTCCAATATGACCGGCAGCTCTTTTATCTCCATCCGGGAGGTCTTCTGCGAGACCTCTCGGGGCTACCGGTCTTCTACCAGGACATCCTCTGGACTTGGAAACTATTTTTAATGACCAGGTCCATGGTGGCCACCGAGGGGGTAGATCTCCTTGTGGAGCCCCTGCTACACAACCCCCAGCTCCGTGTGCAGGTGGCGGAGTCCCACTCGGTGCGCCAGAGCTTGATCCTGGCAGAAGTCACGAGAGTCGGAGACCTCCTGGACTACGACCGGGGAGACTGGCTGGATCTCCTGACGCTCGCCTGGCGCATGTGGCTCTCCAGACCTGGTATCCCCGGTGCGTACTTCAGGAGGTGAAGGCCACTTTGCCGCCCGCTGCTCGAGCTTACCTCGACTGGGTCCTGCTCGAGGGCACGCCCCACCCACCCTCTAACCCAGGCCTGCCGGACCTTTTAATTGGACCCCTGCCCCATAGACCCAATCGACCCCCTCACCACTTCACTGCGAGCCGGCTGCATGAACTGCAGCCAGTACACTTCCAAACCATGCCAAGGAAACATCTGTACATGCTCGTGCTCCACACCCTTCACACCCTCACCCTAGTGTCCCGCTCCGACACAAAGTGGTGAGACCTTCTGCTACCTTTGAAGGGTGAGCAGCCCCAGTGGGCCAGCCTATATTCCACCTTGGTTCCGAGGCCAATTGAGGACATCAGTTCGTGGCTCCTTCAAGGAGCTGTGAGCACGGGCACATACTTGGTGCCGTTCAACCCCATCCCAGATACTTGTCCCTTTTGTGGTGTGAGGGAAACCCTGGTGCAAGTATATTTGGAGTGTGCCAGGCTGCAGCCACTGTTCCGGCTCCTCACAAATCTCCTACTACTTTTTTGGTTGCATTTTTTCCCTCACCTTTTTATTTATGCACTCCCCATCCGTGGCCTCACAAAGTCACGGAATCTCCTAGTTAACCTCCTCCTGGCCCTGGCTAAAACGGCCAGCTATAAAACCAGAGAGAGGAGTTTGGCCGATGGAGTTTCCTGTTACTGTGGGGCCATTTTCCGTTCCTCGGTCTGTTTACGTATCCAGGCGGAGTTCCTCTGGGCGGCGTCCACCGACTCCCTTGATGCTTTTGAGGAGCGGTGGGGGCTGTCCAACGTTCTCTGCTCAGTGTCCCCGTCCGGGTCCCTTTTTCTGACCCTTTGATTGGAGGAGACAGTAAGGGACCCCAGCCCCAGCCAGTGCTGTTGCGGACACCACCCCCTTAGAGGGGTCCTTTCATACGTGGGTGCACGTGCCCCCCCCGGATTGTCCACCCCACAGCCTGCCCCTTTTGTTGGGTGCTTTCAGAGGAGGGAATTGTTGGTGACACTGGGCATGGCGCCAGGTAACTTGAGGGGGTGGCTGACCTTGAGAGTCAATGAAGCCCCCTCATTCTGGACCACGAGGTAACTCGGAAGGGTGGAAGACCACGAGAGTCGAGGAAGCCCCCCTCTGGGCCCAGGCAAGCTTGAACACTTCCCTCCCCTGAAGCTAATGAGAAAACAATTGTGACTGGTTGCTGTGTTACACACTGCATATGCTGCTGTTTTTACTTTGTAAGTGTGTTATGCAAATAAAAACATCTTTTGCTTCAAAAAAAATTACTCTCCTATAGCCATCTGGCCCGACCCTGTCACTATATATATATATATATATATATATATATATATATACAGGAGAATAGTGACTAGAAATAGGGAGGTGATTTTACCCCCGTACAGCATTGGTCAGACCGATATGGGACTATTGCATCAAGTTCTGGTGTACACATTGTAAAAAGGATGGTGCAAATTGAAAAAGGATGGTGAAAAACAGAGAAGGGCTACAAACATTCAGGAGCTGAAAAAATGTCTTATAGAGAGACAGAACAGCTCAACCTGGTCAGTGGATCAAAAAGAAGATCAAGAGGTGACTTGATTATGGTGCATAAATACCCTCAAAAAGAGAAAGTACTGAGTACTAAAAGGCTCTTTAATCTAGCACAAAAAGGCATAACAAGAACTAATGGCTGGAATTTAATGCCAGAGACATTGAAATCTGAATCAAAGCACAAGTTTTTAATAGCCTGATTAACATCGGAACAAATTACGGATGGATGGACTCTCCACCCCACATGGGGTTGGGGCTGAGGAAATACTCTGAAGTGGTATAGAAAATTATTTATCTCATGTGCTTAAAATCATAGAATCATAGAAGATTAGGGTTGGAAGAGAACTCAGGAGGTCTTCTAGTCCAATCCCCTGCTCAAAGCAGGACCAACCCCAACTAAATCATCCCAGCCAGGGCTTTGTCAAGCCGGGCCTTAAAAATCTCTTAGGATGGAGATTCCACCACCTCCCTGGGTAACCCATTCACCACGCTCCTAGTGAAATAGTGTTTCCTAATATCCAACCTAGACCTCCCCCACTGCAACTTGAGACCATTGCTCCTTGTTCTGTCATCTGCCACCACTGAGAACAGACTAGCTCTATGGAACACCCCCTTCAGGTAGTTGAAGGCTGCTATCAAATCCCCCCTCACTCTTCTCTTCTGCAGACTAAATAAGCCCAGTTCCCTCAGCCTCTCCTCATAAGTCATGTGCCCCAGCCCCCTAATCATTTTCATTGCCCTCCACTGGACTCTCTCCAATTTTTCCACATCCTTACTGTCGGGCCCCAAACTGGACACAGTACTCCAGATGTGCCCTCATCAGTGTCGAATAGAGGGGAAGAATCACTTCCCTTGATCTGCTGGCAACTCTTCGACTAATGCAGCCCAATATGCCATTAGCCTTTCTTGTCAACAAGGGCACGGTGCTGATTCATACCCAGCTTCTCGTCCACTGTAATCCCCAGGATCTTAACTGCAGAACTGCCTCTTAGCCAGTCGGTCCCCAGCCTGTAGCGGTGCATGGGATTCTTCTGTCCTAATCTGCACTTGTCCTTGTTGAACCTCATCAGATTTCATTTGGCCCAATCCTCCAATTTGCCTCGGTCACTCTGGACCCTATCCCTACCCTCCAGCATATCTACTTCTCCCCCAATTTATTGTCATCTGCAAACTTGCTGAGGGTGCAATTCATCCTATCATCCAGAACGTTAATAAAGATGTTGAACAAAACTGGCCCCAGGACTGACCCCTGTATCACTCCACTTGATACCGGCTGCCAGCTAGACATTGAGAAGTTGACCGCTACCCATTGAGCCTGACAATCTGGCCATCTTTCTATCCACCTTATAGTCCATTCGTCCAATCCATACTTCTTTAACTTGCTGGCAAGAATACTGTGGGAGACCATATCAACAGCTTTGCTAAAATCAAGGTATATCACATCCACTGCTTTCCCCATATCCCAGAGCCAGTTACCATAGAAGGTAATCAGGTTGGTCAGGCATGACTTGCCCTTGGTGAATCCATGTTGACTGTTCCTGATTACCTTCTCTCTTCTACGTGCTTCAGAATGGATTCCTTGAGGACCTGCTCCATGATATTTCCAGGGACTGAGGTGAAGCTGACCTGTCTGTAGTTCCCCGGATTCTCCTTCTTCCCTTTTTTAAAGATGCGCACTGTATTTGCCTTTTTCCAATCGTCCCAGACCTCCGCTGATCACCACGAGTTTTTACAGATAATGGCCAATGGCTCTGCAAGCATATCATCCAACTCCCTCAATACTCTCAGATGCATTGCATCCAGCCCCATGGACTTGTGCACGTTCAGCTTTTCTAAATAGTCCTTAACCTATTCTTTCACCACTGAGGCCTGCTCACCTCCTCCCCATACTGTGCTGCCCAGTGCAGCCGTCTGGGAGCTGACCTTGTCTGTGAAGACCGAAGCAAAAAAAAGCATTGAGTACGTCAGCTTTTTCTATATCATCTGTCACTATGTTGCCTCCCCCATTCAGTAAGTTTCCCACACTTTCCATGACCTTCTTCTTTTAGTTAACATACCTGCAGAAACCCTTCTTGTTACCCTTTACATCCCTTGCTAGCTGCAACTCCAATTGTGCTTTGGCCTTCCTGATTACACCCCTGCAGGCTTGAGCAATATTTTTATACTCCTCCCTAGTCTTCTGTCCAAGTTTCCACTTCTTGTAAGCTTCCTTTTTGAGTTCAAGATCAGCAAAGATTTCTCTGTTAAACCAACCTGGTTGCCTGCCATATTTTCTATTCTTTCTGCACATAGGGATGGTTTGTTCCTGCACCCTCAATAAGGCTTCTTTAAAATACAGCCAGCTCTCCTGGACTCCTTTCCCCCTCCTATTAGCATCCCAGGGGATTCTGCCCATCAGTTCCCTGAGGGCACGATCTGGGTATATCTCACCAAATCAATTCCCTGCCATTGCAGGGGCCTCAGGTATTGGTGCCCCTCAGTCCCTCCTAATCTCTGCATGTGCACACAATAGTTTATTCTCCTAAGGACTGTTACGCTTTGGTCTAATTCAGGTTGGTGGGCGCTGTGCAGGTGTAACCCTTCTGCCAGGTGGAGCCAGCAGGAACAAGGACCGGGTTCATTATCTGGGGTTCCTTTTCAACAATACAACACAAAACTCGAGCCCCACCCAGAGACTTGGGACAATTACACACCACCCCCTGGGCACCTTTAAGAGGCAATACTTCCCCTCTTGCAAGCACAGAGTCTGAGTGTAGCAAAAACTTTTAATAAAAGGAGGGAAGTAACTCAGCATTAATTTGGGAAAACACCACAATGAGGGTTCATAAACACAAACCATGAGCAAAAGACAAGAGCAAGTAAGTTGGGCAGTGTCCTTTTCCCTTCAGGGTCTTAAGTCCAGGAACCCAAAAGTCTCCTTAACGTGCCAGTCCCTTCTCTGTACCCCACTCACAGTTGCTGAGTTTACCTCCCACCCTGAGTGAAGGGGGCAGTGTAAGGAAGCACCTTACAGACTCCACCACTCAGGCACTTGCTCATTGCCCCAACAGCCAATTGTCGCACCTCTGTGGGGCTCTGCTCTGGCCCTCTCCACCAGCCACACCTCTCTGGCAGCTTCCCACTCACCAAGATGTCTTCAAGGCCCCCATACTTGACACAGCTCTCAATAATTTCAGCTGTTAGTGGGGGAGCTCACTGCTAGTGCTCAGTCTCTTGCAAGAGAGACACTGTCCCAAAGCAGGTCTAATATTTAGACCCAGATATAAACGATTTCAGCTCTACAGCATGAAACAAGACTCTCAACAGAATCTAAAATAGCTCTTTTATTAGACCCTGGGCAGATGAAAGAGAGAATCCAAGTCCCTCTCTCAACCCATTGGCCTTTGGAACCTATGTCCCCTGCCTAGCGAGTGCCGTTTGTTGAGGGTGAGTCCCTCCATCAGGGTATGCCAGGTACAGTTCTGCTGCCCTCAGTTGGCGCAACAAGAATAAGAAGGCTTTATTGCTCCTGCCCCAATAACAAGGAAACTTGGGATCCAACACCAGCCACAAGTGATCATTTGGGCAAGTAGTCCCATCATGCTGAGCACCTAGGTAGGGTGGGTGAGTCCGTGCAAACAAGATCAACTTCTGAAGTCTTTTTCCACAGCTCAGCACTAGAGGTCAAGGGAGAGCTCATTCAGACTCTGCTTACACAGGGGAGACTTTGGTGGCCAGTGATATGTGTACAGGGGTTAGACTGGATTATTTAGTCATTCCAACTGGCCTTAAAATCTGTGGATCTATGTCAGTGGTGGGCGACCTGTGTCTTGCGGGAGGCCCGCGGCCCATCAGGGTAATCCACTGGCAGGCCGCGAGACAGTTTGTTTGTATTGACCGTCCGCAGGCATGGCCGCCCGCAGCTCCCAGTGGCTGTAGTTCACTGCTCTTGGCCAATAGGAACTGCAGGAAGTGGTGGACACATGTCCCTGCGGCCCGCGCCACTTCCCTCAGCTCTCATTGGCCAGGAACAGTGAACTGTGTCAAACGGAATGGCAAAGTCTACATCTTCCTTTTCAGCTTACTTCTGTACCTTTTAAATTACAAACTTTACATAACATAGTTTTGGGAACACACTGATTTCCTGTATTCTGTTACTGATTTAACCCCAAAGGATTATCATGAAATGTAAATTTGGGAAAGTGTTTGTGAAAATTTTCTTTCTTTCTTTTTTTTTTTTGTTAAAACCATCTCTTGGGTCAGTGGATCCTCGTCCAAGGACTTTCGGGCCAGACTGAAAACTGGGCAACTGAAGGGAATTGGATAGACAAATTTTCTCTCTCTCCCAGCAGCAAGATCAGCAAAGCCAGTGTCACATAAGCTGGCAGGGACCATGTCCAGGACAGGTAGGGTACATCTCCAAAACCTTGAAGACAGCGTGGCCTGAGGCTCAGTAGGACTGACACTCTGTAGACCTGAGTCTAAGAAAAGAAAAGGGACGGACACCGAACAACAAATCAGCACAACCCACCCCTTTTCACTCTGGGGTTTTCAAAAACCAAAAAGTTCCTCAATGTTATCGTTTTGGGTTTAGATTTCCATTGAAAAACAAAAAGTGTTTATGAGAAATTAAAAACACACACACACACACAAATTTGATGGTTTTGGACATGCTCTCCTTCATAGGAAGTAAGGTCTTCCCATTTTCCCAAGAAGACTGTCTATAGTCTCTAAGGTCTATAGCCATCATTAGTGACTCTCCTGAAGACAGGCTCTGTCAGCGGGTGATTCCACCATCATGGCACATGTTTCACTTCACCATGTCTCTGCCGGCTGCAGGAGGTGGAAGCATGGTTGTGGAGAAAAGCTTGAAAACAGAGGGCCCCCTAAAGGCTCTGACACAGCAGGCAAAAGACAAGAACCCAAACGTATTGCTTTAAAACAGTGCATGATCTTTAAGCCAGTCTCATGATTCTGGGACCTGATTCCTGATGTTTCAACTATTGAAGTTGGCAAGAGATTCACCGGTCTCAGACAGGCTTGAGTTGCACATCATGTCCACAGGGGTTGTCCTACTAGAGCAGCTGCACACCACAGTGTGTTCCCAGGGGTTCCTGTAGGCCTCTGAGGCCTGTTTCTACCTTCTCTCGTCCAGCAACTGCCTGCTAGGGACAGTGTTCTCTACCTGCAGCAGACAGAACAGCTAAAAGCTGAGAGATGGTTACAACCCTGTGTGAGAGGTTTCGAGCCATTGGAAGTCCGACTGTTTTGTCTCCGTGGAGAAATCAGGCATCTGGACTGGTCCAGAAGATCAAAGAGGGAATCTGCATATTGAGGGCTTTCATCACACCTAGAAGCATTTGGAGGCTTTTGTTTCAATGAAGTACTGCTCAGCAAATCATCTGCCTCTGAGCACTTCAAAGGGAAAACGTCATAAGGGGTAAAGAGGTCCTCTGCCAAATGAATGATATTCCCAGACACAGGTCAATGCAGAGCCAACATGAGCAATGTCTCTTCACAGTAGTAAAGGGATTAGGGAAGTTAGGCCTGAAATTAATCAGTAAGGGTGAGGTCTCAGAAAACAGGTCAAATCATTGATGGACAGAGGCCAGAGCAGACCCAGGAAATGTTCAAGCCATAACCCAGATGAGTGAGGCTCAGAATATCAGTGAAGTATATATATGCATATGAACCTCCTGGGGAAATGTCCATGCTGCCTGCAGGAGAAGTCAAAACCAGCTCCCCACTCCATATGTTCCAACCTGGCACATGGGGTTGCAGAACCACTCAGGGTCTGGCCCTGCTGCTCCTCCATAATTATGGAGGGGAGGATGAGCCAAACCTGAGAGGTCATGCAACCCCATGTACCAGCTCACAACACCCAGAGCAGGGAGCCGAGCCCAGCCCCATGGAACAGCAGCTGCTGCTGGTGGGTGCGTGAGGTGCTGGCTCACTCTCCAACCCTGGGGCTCCCCTATGCACCGGGCCAGGATTCAGTATTGTGATGCTGGGGTGGAGGGTGCAGATAGGTCACGGTGGGTCACAAGAAAAGTAAAATGCTGTTACTGGGCAGTCTTAGGAAAAAGTGGGGGAACCGCTGCTCTAATCTACCTAGCTCGGGTACCAGAGCAGTGAAGCTACATCAGCAGAAGCTTCAACACAGGCTAGTCCCAGGCTAGCACAGGGTTCTGGATGGGCTTGTACAGAGCTGATGAGGCTCCTGGTACTGTGGCTTCACTGCTCTGGTACCTGAGCTCGCTAGATTAAAGCTAGAGCCAGTGTGTCAGCTCAAGCTGTGATCACACCCTGCGATCACGGTGTAGACGTACTCTCCAAAGTGAAAGAAAAACCAAAGGCAGATGAATTGCGAAGTTATGACCCACTGCAAACAGGTCTGGACAAAAGGGCAACATCGGACTTCTCAAGGAAGCTGCACTGCATTGTTTCTGGTGATCTTAGCCTAGACCCCAGGCTGTTTTTGAAGGGGTCCAGAATAGTCATCCCCAGAAAAACTGCACAGGGGCCACCAAGTCAGCCCCAAATGCACAGAAACAGCTCAACAGTCAGTTCAGTGGCCTTGCCTGAGGAACAAGTACCAGAGAGAGAAGAGAACTCTGAGATCTGCATTCACATGAGAACCAACCAACCACAACCATCGTTACCTTCCCTGCCCCAGACACACTATGGCGGAAAGATCTTCTCCAGCTGGCTAATGGAACCTCTCTTCTAGTCATTGGTTGCTTTTCAAGATTTATTGAACTAGCCAAGCTGCTGACCACTACATCACAGACAGTGGGATCAGGATGAAATCCATGTTTGGCTGCAATGGAATTCCACAGCAAGTCCTCTCTGATAAGGATTCTCAGTTTGTATCAAACTGTTAAGTTTGCACATCCCTGCAGTTTCACCCATGTGACATCCCAGTCTTTACAAAACCATGGGGAGGCAGAACTTCCAGTAAAAATGGTGAAACAGCTTTTTACAAAACCCACAGGCCTTATCTGGCCCTGTTCCCATACGGGCTAGCACCTCGACAAATAGATGTAGCCCTTATGAGTTGCTGAGTTGAGGTCCATCATCCCAACCATCACTTTACTTTTAGACCCACATTGACCTGCGTTTCCAGTGCTACCAAGGGAGGAAAAACAACCTAAAGCCGTCAGAAGAGAAACTTTGTCAGACATCACAGAATCAAACCCCTGAGGGAGCTGAATACAGGAGATCATGTCTCGTTGAAAGGCGCCCAGAAGAAGGAATAGTACAGGCACAGCTGAACACCCCTCGATCTTACTGTATTTGAGTTCTGGAGTATCATCTGACACTTGGTTGTTTCAGCAGGTAAATCTCTGGAGCATTCAGATCCCGACCTGCAGGCTGAACCTGTGAGTAATGATCCCCCTGCTCATATAGACCAGCCACCATCTCCTCCGGAACCTGGATGTGAGAAGAAAGCCGCCTAGATCTAACAGTCTCCCTCCTTTCTGAAAGGCTAGGTCAGATCTTGGGAACCTGAGGAACTCAGGGATTTAGTAGCCAGACATGTGTTTTACCTGGCAAAGACAATCTCCTGGCATGAGGCTGACAGGTCAGACAGTCTGTCCAGCCTTTACTGGGCTGGTTTTTTTTTTTATATTCTGTGCTGATGTTTAGAGAATGGTTGAATGAATGTTTTACTATTGTTCCCTCCTATTCTCTGGAGACACTTTTTAGACAGGCCACTAGGGGGCCATACTGAAGAAGTATAAAGCTGAAGGTAGCAGGAAATTAAGGTTGTTCTGTTATTCACCTTCCCCTTAGTGTCCTCTGTGAATTCAGCCGGCTGGGCTGGAAGGCCACAGAGCAGCAATGAGATTGATTCAGATCCCTGCGATCAGGCAGGCGTTGAGATGCTAATGGCTCACGCTGCTGAAACTCATGCAGGAGGCTCTAGCTGTCTGCCACATCAGCCATCTCTCCTGCAGGGAGCTGAGACCCTGCATTCACTATGGTACTAACCAGCTGTTGGCATCAGCACATCTGTGACACTGGACTAACACTGTGAACTTCCTGAGCCCAGCCTGGATCTGTGGTGTTGGTCACATGCACAGAAGGGGAGGGATTCTCCAAGTGCAGCTGGAGAGAGAAAATCATTATAAGGAAGTCTTGCAAATGCTGAACCCTTGTGGGAATCAGGCAGGCAGTGATATAGTGTTGAAAAAGAAGGGGGGCTGTGATGTTTCACTCTATATTCTTTATGAAAATATGCTTATGATATGAATAGGACATAACTGAGATGTACTTTATGCAAGGTGGGTCTTGTAAGATTTCATTGGAAAGGTTATAATTTACTGAATGCGATCATCCAATTTCTATGCCTGTATCATTTCTATATCTAAAGTTAGGAATATTGAGTATGCATCTGTATTTCAACTTTGCTACTTTGAGTGATGCCCACTGCTAACACTTCAGGTACAACAATGGAAAAGCCAGACAAAGTGGATGGCCCATCAGCAAGGACAATGGACTGCGAAAAGGCTTGGCTTTCCTGCCGATGCTCCATACTGCCACTGACTTCTAGACGCTGTGATACTACAGAGTCAGGTGGTCTTGTCACCGGATAATAAACACTACCTGGGACTTCTTGTATCTTTCCAATGGAAGGGAAGGGGGTCAAGTTTGGGAAACAAAGGATTCCCCCCTCATGTAAATCCTATTTAAGTGAGGGGAGGAAGGCAAATGGGACTCCTCCTCTCCATGGCCTGTCTGCCCAAGAAGAAAGACTGCTAAAGACACCTGAAGGGAAGGAAAGTGGAGAGTCCAGACGGAGACAGGGGTCCAGTCTGAAAAGAAATATAACTGGAACTCTAAACCACAGAAACTTTGCAACCTGCCGAAAATAACATTTAGGGTAAGAAATTACATTTTGTAATCTGTTTCTTAAGTATATTGAGCTTAGCTGGTGTACTTTGTTTTATTTGCTCGGTAATCTGCTTTGTTCTGTCTGCTATCTCTTATATTCACTTAAAATCCTCCTTTGGTAGTCAATAAACTCATTTTTTGTTTATAGTAAAACCCAGTTTATGTAATTTCTAACTGGCGGGGGGGGGGCAAGAAGTGTGCACATCTCTCTTCACATTGAGGAAGACGGCGGATTTTTATGCACTTGCGCTGTGCAGATTTTTCTATACCACGCAAGACAATATTATTTTGGGTTTATCTCCCAAAAAGGGGTGTGCGTGTGAGTGCTGGGGGAGTCCTCTCACACAGACCTGACTTCAGTCTGTGTCTGGAGCAGGGCATCGCCCGACCTGTGTGTGTGTGTGCTGCAAGAGGCCAGAGAGCCTCATTCAGCAAAGCAGGGAGAAGGAGCCTAGGCTGATTGAGCAGGGCAGGCTCAATGAAATCCCAGTACATCAGGTGGCATCCCAGAAGGGGGGTCTAACCCATCACAGTGGTAACTCCCAAACTGAAATCCATATTCCCCAAAGGACACGTGGATAAACTCTGTTTAGTCCCGTTTACTCCCAACTACACGACGGCAGGCAAGTAACTCAGGGTGGACTTGGAAGCCTAACTCAGGCTGCTATTGTTGAAAATCAGGCAGTGAGCGTGTTCCTCACAGCTCTCGCTGGTGCCATCACCCAGACAGCATTTACCATGGAGTTAATTAACAACTGGCTGTTTATGGCAAGACTGGCAAGTCTGTCCGCCTGGTGAGCAGCTCTTAAACTCTATCACCACGAGATATGTTGCAGTGGACAAAGCACCAGGCTGGTAGTCAGGAGACCTGCTTTCTACTCCAGGCTCTGTTATCACTTCCCTGTGTGGTCTTCACATTGCCTTTATATGCCTCAGTTTCCCTGCCTCCTGAAATGGGAAATTTCAAAAGCATTTTTATTTCAACACAAAAAGAAATGTTGACATGTCCCATAAAACTCAGACAGTTTTGAATTAAAAACTGTAGAAAGGAAAAGTTTAGATATTTTCAGTATGAATCTAATGGAACATTGAAATCTCAGGTCAGCAGGGGCCCGTTGTGTGTATTTTCCAGTGTGTCAGTGGCATGGAAGGGAAGCGTGGACTGTCTCTGGCCTCCAGACACACAGACACAAAACCCCGCAAAACCCAAAGCAATGTCACCATCATAAACCCTGTGGATTGTGAAAGGGTTGGAGGTGGGGATGAGGGTGGGAGAGAAGAAAGAGGGGGAAGGGAAGGATAATGAGGAGAAGATGGGGAGCAGGGTGCAGCCCAGCAGCCCTGCAGGGAACCCTGCTAGTAGATGGTCACCTTCCCAATGTAGAAAGACTACGCAGGACCCCTGGAATGGAAAGCCCAGCCAAGCAGCTGCAAATTGCAATGGTCAGAGAGACAATCACCAGCCCCAATCTTTTCCCTATGCCCAAAGATTGCGGTGGGGCAGGCAGGTGCAGCTCACCAGCACTATAGGGAATCCCACAAGCAGATGGTCAGTCATGTACAGTGTGTCAGCCTAGCCCCAGTATCATCACAGAGCAACAGTTCACACTGTGTGACATGGGGGTCAGCTGAGCCAATCACACGCTCTCCCACGATGTATGGGCACGTTCACCAAGCATGGAACACCAGCTGGAAGCACGGCACAAAATTCAGTCACTAATCAAAAGAAAGAGAGAGAGAGACCAAAAAAAGTGTGAAATTTAAAACAAATGTAATATTTGAAAATAAAAATTAGAAAATGACAACAAAATTTTGTATTTGAAATTTTGTCATAAAAAGGAAAATTCCTCCAAATTTGCTTTCTTCAAAACAGGAATTTTGTTCTTATTATTCGCTTGAAAAATATTTGATCTGCTCTCCCCAGACATGCTTGGCTATTGCAAAAGTTAAAACATTTCTGAATAACAATGGAAACTTTTGAAACAGACTCTTTGGTGTACATGGGAAAGCACACACGGACACACACACAGATCCAGAGAGATTTGTCTCAGGTGTATGATTGAAAAAAAATATACCAACCTTCTCTCATTGGAGAGACAGATTAATCCTTTCAAAAGCCAGACGTAACTGCAGAAACCACAGTCCATAGTAACTCATCTATAGGAGACTCCTATGCTCCGTCCAGCAGGCCTGGGTTAGGAAGAAAGTGGTTTCTCTCCCACCATTCATTTCCACTCAGACAATGTCACTTTTTCCTTTCCTGACTGTAAATTCTGCTATTAGCTCCAGCTCTTACATAAATATCATTATAAGAGATAAAAGCAGTTGAAAATCACACGTGCACTTATACAAACCATACCATTATAAACAGAACTGTGAATCCCCTGTAATTTGGGTCTTGGGGTGGGGTGGGGTGCTCTCTGTCACTCAGACATTTCTTTACATTGCAAGAGTCTGCAGGACAGGGACTTTCATTACATATTTATACAGGCTTCAATATACAATGGAACCCAAATCCTGACTGGGGCTGTTGTCCCTTTTCAACGAAAGAATCTAGTCAAATTCAGGTCCCTAGGGATTCCAGCTGGAAGTAGAATTTGATGGAGTGTGGTATTTTCTTTGGTGCTATCTTAGGTGTTTTCAAGGAATGTACAAAGTCCTGCTACTCTGAACACAGAAGGGATGAAGAACAAAAGGAGCAGGTTTTTTTGTTTACAGCCCTCAAGTTTCTTTAGCCAACAGCTCCAAAAGCTCTGTGTAGCAGGAGGAGCTGCCCCTTGTGTCTGCAGAGCAGGGAGCAGCAAGGCCTGACCTAAGGAGAAGCCCAGCAGCAGGTGTTGGGAACCAGCTGATCCAGTTAAGCAGCAGCTAGTGAGTGGCTCTGGTTCCCAGCTGGAAGATGTAAGAGAGGATCCAGCTCTGGGGGGGAAGAAAGACAAACAGGTATTAGCAGCAGCAGCAGGTGAAGGCTACAACAGGACAGGCTGTCCCTGTGGCTACCAGAGAGTGGGGTGGGAGGAAGTTAAAGGATCCTGCAGTATCAGCCCAGGTCAGGACTATGTGACTGTGACTTTTGACTGTGACTTTTCCACGTGCCTTGTTTTTGTGTAGAAGAGGAGGCTAAAGAAGAGTTGGGTGAGGCTGGTTGTTTTGTCCAAGTTGGAGGACAGGCCCACCTGACTTGTAGGCGTTGCCTGCATTCTCCACCACAGCCCAGGAGACCCATGGATCCTCAAGCTCCATTGAAATGGATGGGTGAACACCCATGCTAGAACAGCAGCAGCGGCAGCAGATTGTGACCCAGCAGCTTCAGCTACAACAACCGTGCCAGCAAAAGAAGCAGGGAGCAGCAGCAGTTTATGCTTTGCCTATTAACCCTGGAGAACTGGAGCCCCCAGGTGGGTGCGGGGCTGTGGTTACCTGTGTGGGAGGGAGGAGTCATCTTCAAAATGGGGCTAGAAGACGTCCTTGAGGCTTTGCTGGAGACTCTTCAGTGGGTGGCTGGGGAATACCAGTGTCCCCGGGAGGAATGGCTACAATGATAAAACTCTACATGTCAGGAAAGGCCAAGCCAGCATATCGTACACCAGGGATAGAGGCAGCAAAGGACTATAGGACACTCAAGCTACCATACTAGTCTGCCTAGGGCTTGGTGAAGATGCTATTGTCAGCCATTCTGGCATGAACCACTGGCTCTGGCCTCCCAGCGGAGGGTAATAGAGCAACAACTCTGGGATTTGTGTTCTCTCTGGCTGAAATCAGAGACTTGTTCACCAATGGAAATGGTGACATTAGAACAGTTTTGCTGAGTTCCCCCAGCAGAGCCCCAGGAGTGGGTTTGTCGCCACTAAGTAGGCAGTATGCTTCACAGAGAACTTCCTGAGTCTGACATAGAGAATAAGCCTCTGGGGAAACCGGGGCAATCGAACATCCATGGTTCAGGTCCAATGGGGAAGGGGCCTCAGGCCTCAGAAAACCCCTTGTGAAGGGCTACATTGGGCCAGTGTGTGCACCTGTGGTATCCCTCGGGACTGAAACACAGGCCAAGCCCTTACAATGGGCCAGCTGTAACAAATGAGGGCCGACCACGGAAGGAGACCCGGCTGAGAAGATGGGGGTAGGGGGGTCCCTAGATTGTTCCATTTTGGGTCAAGATGGCCCTGGGCACTAAGATTGCCCTTATAGACAGTGTGTCTGTGGCTATTTCTGTTCCTCAGAAATGTGTGGCGAACTGCTTGGGCTGAAGGCTTATGTAGTCCCTGTTACAGGGAAGGGAATGAGGTGCTGGGCTTGTCTGACACAGATTGGGGCAGATGTTCCTCCAAGAGCAGTTAATAGCTCTACAAATCTCTAGATATGTGCATGTAAGATGTATTCATGGGGACATTTGGCCCTATCCTAGGGGCAGGAGAGCAAAATATTGGTGGTCATGGCCCAACACCTAGCCTACCTGACAGTATTGGTGCAGGGCTGGAGTCCTGTAACCTGTCGTGTGAGCGTGGCTGGGAAGGCAGGGTTGGCACTCAACCTGAGGACTCAAGGAGCGATTAAGCTAAAAGAAATGTTCCCCATTTCCAGCCCCGAGCTGTCCAGTTCCAAACCAAAGCCCTGCTGGGAACAGTGACAAACCCATAGGGTCGCTGTGCAGTATAGTTTGGAGCTCCCTACGGAGAAGCCACAGGAACAGCCTCCTCCTAGGGACAACCCACTCGTCTTGGAGGAGGGGTTCAACTACATCCAAAATCAAAGGGAGGATCTAGTCTTCAGCCGGCTACATGGCTGGCTGACTAGGGCAAATGCGGTGCTGGTTGATCCTGACAATTATGTCCAGTATTCCCATTTTGAACTCAAAGTGGATCTCTTTGTGAGGGTGATGTGGGAGAAAAAAAATGGGGCTGACCAAACACAACTCCTGATCCCTAAATTTTATCAGAACCAGGTGTTAAAACTGTCCCAAGACGTACTGTAGTCTGGTCATGTGGGAGCGGAGAAGACCCCAAAAAAGATACAGGCCCAGTTGTTTTTGCAAGGGGTTTATGGTGACATCAAAGATCATTGTGCTTACTTTCCAGAATGCCAAGTGATGACCCCCAGCCAGCCCCTGGGGCCCCCTCAGTCCTCTTCCATTGGTGAGCAGACCTTTTCACAGAATTGGGGTAGACCACATGGGGTCACTGGACCCAACTCAAGCCACTGTTGGTTTATTCTGGTGATTGCTGATTACGGCAATTGGTACCCTGGAGCAGTAGCTCTGTGCTCAGCAACGTCACGGACAATAGCTACCCAATTAATGCAAGTATTTGCTAGGATTTCCAGCATTGCTCCTGACAGGTCAAGGCAAAGCTTTCACATCCCAGTTAACACACAAGGTCTGAGTTTTCCTGAAATTTCAGTTGTTTAAAACCTCTGCTACACACAAACAGATGGCCTGATAGAGCAGCTTAACCATCCATTCATGTTGGAGATGTTGCAAAAATGTAACTTGAGAATCCCAAATTGTGACAAAACGCCCCTGTATTTGTTGCTCACAATCCAGGTGGTCCCACAATCTTCCGCCAGCTTTTCGCCTTTGGAATTGCTGTACATAAGATAATCCTTGAGGGTACTGGGTCTTTTACAGCAGTCTTGGCAGGAACAAGACACTTCTAGCCAGAACAGGGGCATAGACACGGGCGGGCTGCAGCCCACCCACTTGGCATCCAAGCCCACCCAAATCTGGGCAGGGGTGTAGTGCTGCCACAGCATCACTCGGACTCTTGAAATCCAGGACGGAGCTATGCACCCGCCCTTCAGAAAGCTCCTTTCCGGCTGCTCTACCTTGCCATTTTCTGAGCCACCCCATGCGTGTGCACAGCTTGGCAGGTGAAGCCCTGTGTCTGGGGGCACCAGAGCTAGGCAGAGTGGGTGATGTCGGGAGAGAAGCTGGGCTCGCACAGTCTGTCATTGCCCATCCACCCGTAAGTCGGGGCCCACCCAAATTTCCACTCCTAACTACACCACTGAGCCAGACTGTAATCCAGTGTGTCCTCAACTTGAGGGAGAGACTGGATTTGGTAGGGGGCTTTGCTAAGGAGAAGCTGAGAGTGGCACAGCACTCCCAGGAACAAAAATTCAATAGAAACACCTGCCTCTGGGTCTACCAGCTGGCGTAAAACATTCTCCTGCTGGTACTCTCTGCTGAATACAAACAGCTGGCAATGAAGGAAGAGCCTTTTGAGATCCTCCAACAAGTCAGGGAGTGGACTATGGGGTTAGATTGGTGGGCAAGTGACCGGTGTCACAGATCTATCATGAATCCCTGAAGTACCCAGGAGGTGTGTCTTGCCCATGTCCTGACTCTGGAGGCAAAATTTGCCCAGGGGTCAGAGACTGAGTAGTGCACAGAGGTACCCATCAGAAAAAAATCCTGCCCCTGGCCCACCAGGAGAAGGCCAGAGAATTGGTTAACTGTTACATGGACGTCCTTACCACTAAACTGCGGTGCACAAACCTAATCGAACACCATGTACATCTGAAACCTGAGCACTGTGTCTTTTTCAGCATCTTGGTTGTAGAGTAGTGAGCAATAAAATTATTGCTTTGCGGGATATTGAAAGCAAAGGCATGGGATTAGCTTTGGCTGAAGGTGGAAGCCACAAAATTACCCTGGCAGCCGTTTCCTCCCCTTCTTCCCCAGGTCTGACCCAAGATGGATTCCAAGTGGAGGAAAAAAATGTAAACATATGTCATAAATATAAAGGGAAGGGTAAACCCCTTTAAAATCCCTTCTGGCCAGAGGAAAAATCCTATCACCTGTAAAGGGTTAAGAAGCTAAAGGTAACCTTGCTGGCACCTGACCAAAATGACCAATAAGGAGACAAGATACTTTCAAAAGCTGGGAGGAGGGAGAAAAACAAAGGGTCTGTGTCTGTCTGTGTGATGCTTTTGCCGGGGACAGAACAGGAATGGAGTCTTAGACCTTTTAGTAAGTAATCTAGCTAGGTATGTGTTAGATTATGATTTCTTTAAATGGCTGAGAAAAGAACTGTGCTGAATAGAATGACTATTCCTGTCTGTGTGTCTTTTTTGTAACTTAAGGTTTTGCCCAGAGGGATTCTCTATGTTTTGAATCTAATTACCCTGTAAGGTATTTACCATCCTGATTTTATAGAGGTGATTCCTTTTTACTTCTATTAAAAGTCTTCTTGTAAGGAAACTGAATGCTTTTTCATTGTTCTAAGATCCAAGGGTTTGGGTCTGTGGTCACCTATGCAAATTGGTGAGGATTTTTACCAAACCTTTCCCAGGAAGTGGGGTGCAAGGGTTGGGAGGATTTTGGGGGGAAAGGCGTGTCCAAACAACGTTTCCCAGTAAACCCAGATAAAGTTTGGTGGTGGCAGTGGAAGTCCAAGGGTAAAATAGTTTGTACCTTGGGGAAGTTTTAACCTAAGCTGATGAAAGTAAGCTTAGGAGGTTTTCATGCAGGTCCCCACATCTGTACCCTAGAGTTCAGAGTGGGGAAGGAATCCTGACAGGGCCAAAGACCTATCTGGCTTCAAGACTAAACTTGATAAGTTTATGGAGGAGATGACATGATGGGATAGCCTAATTTTGGCAAGTGATTGATCTTCGACTACTAGCGGTAGATATGCCCAATGGCCTGTGATGGGACACTAGATAGGGTGGGATCTGAGTTACTACAGAGAATTCTTTCCTGGGTATCTGGCTGGTGAGTTTTTCCCACATGCTCAGGGTTTAGCTGATCGCCATATTTGGGGTCAGGAAGGAATTTTCCTCCAGGGCAGATTGGCAGAGGGCCTGGGGTTTTTTCGCCTTCCTCTGCAGCATGGGGCATGGGTCACTTGATGGAGGATTCTCTGCACCTTGAAGTCTTTAAACCACAATTTGAGGACTTCAGTAGCTCAGACATAGGTCAGGGGTTTGTTACAGGAGTGGGTGGGTGAGATTCTGTGGCCTGCGTTGTGCAGGAGGTCAGACTAAATTATCATAATTGTCCCTTTGGACCGTAAAGTCTATGAGTCTAACCATTCAGCATTGGAATCCCTGTGGGCAGAAGGTCCTGTGCATTTCCTGTATCAAAATGAAGACCCTGAGTCTGTTTAAATTCAGCCTTTCATATCAGAAGTCTTTGTTTGTCTCTTGGTCTCTGGTAACTCAGTTGTAACCAGTCTGTGTAAACCATCCTGAAGATTGTTACCTTTCTGGAGTTGTTTACAACCTCAGTGATTCACCTTAATCACCCCCCACTGTTTTTTTCTTCTTGGAGGAGCTGTGGTAAGCTTGCCACATGCAGCAGAACACAATCGTACATAAACCATTCTTAGATTTATTATAGTGGTTCCCAAACATACTGTGTGGGGTTGCAAGATCTGTCACGGGGCGGAGTCTGAATATCAGCGAGGAGAGATATAATGAAAAGAGACCTAGAGAGACTGGAAATATTGTCAGGGGAAAAAGTGTCTAAAAATAGAGCTGTGGTAAATAGTTATGAAGAGAGAGATCTAGTAAAAAGGACAATCTTAGGAAGGAGAAATGCGGAAAAGGAGTATTATACTGTATTATACTCATGGATGGCACTTGGAGAGGATTTCACATCTATAAAACACTGAACAAACATTCACTACCAAGTCCTTGGAAAGAAGGTAGAGAACGGGATTGCCATCAACATACAGGTAACATTCACTACTTTGCAGTAAGACAATGACTGTAATCAGATCTCATGCTTTCAGGGCTTCAGCCAGTCATCTACAGGGGTCAGGAAGGAATTCTGTGAAGCCCCCATGTTTGTTTTTTGTTTTATTTGTTGCCCTTCTCTGAAGCATCAGACATTAACTACAGAGGGAGCTGTGACCTTGGATGGGATGGAGCAGTGCTCTGAAGTGGTATAGAGAAACCTCTTTCTAAGATATCTGGCAGGTGTGTCTTTTCCACTTGCTCAGGGTCAAACCAGTTGCCAGATTTGGGGTCAGGAGGGAATTTTCTCCTGAGTCAGATTTGCAAAAATGGACCTTGGGGGATTATCATCTCCCTCTGAAGCACAGAGCATGGAACACCTGCCGAGACACAGGGAGGAAAGGTAAGCAGCAGGATACGGACCCTGGACTTCAGGAAAGCAGACTTCGACTCCCTCAGGGAATGGATGGGTAGGATCCCCTGGGGCACTAACATGAAGGGGAAAGGAGTCCAGGAGAGCTGGCTGTATTTCAAGGAATCCCTGTTGAGGTTACAGGGACAAACCATCCCGATGTGTCGAAAGAATAGTGAATATGGCAGGCGACCAGCTTGGCTTAACGGTGAAATCCTAGCGGATCTTAAGCATAAAAAAGAAGCTCACAAGAAGTGGAAGGTTGCACATATGACCAGGGAAGAGTATAAAAATATTGCTCGGGCATGTAGGAATGAAATTAGGAGGGCCAAATCGCACCTGGAGCTGCAGCTAGCGAGAGATGTTAAAAGTAACAAGAAGGGTTTCTTCAGGTATGTTGGCAACAAGAAGAAAGCCAAGGAAAGTGTGGGCCCCTTAATGAATGAGGGAGGCAACCTAGTGACAGAGGATGTGGAAAAAGCTAATGTACTCAATGCTTTTTTTGCCTCTATCTTCACGAACAAGGTCAGCTCCCAGACTGCTGCACTGGGCATCACAACATGGGGAGTAGAGAGCCAGCCCTCTGTGGAGAAAGAGGTGGTTAGGGACTATTTAGAAAAGCTGGACGTGCACACGTCCATGGGGCCGGACGAGTTGCATCCGAGAATGCTAAAGGAACTGGCGGCTGTGATTGCAGAGCCATTGGCCTTTATCTTTGAAAACTCGTGGCGAACGGGGGAAGTCCCGGATGACTGGAAAAAGGCTAATATAGTGCCAATCTTTAAAAAAGGGAAGAAGGAGGATCCTGGGAACTACAGGCCAGTCAGCCTCACTTCAGTCCCCGGAAAAATCATGGAGCAGGTCCTCAAGGAATCAATTCTGAAGCACTTACATGAGAGGAAAGTGGTCAGGAGCAGTCAGCATGGATTCACCAAGGGAAGGTCATGCCTGACTAATCTAATCGCCTTCTATGATGAGATTACTGGTTCTGTGGATGAAGGGAAAGCAGTGGATGTATTGTATCTTGACTTGAGCAAAGCTTTTGACACCGTCTCCCACAGTATTCTTGTCAGCAAGTTAAAGAAGTATGGGCTGGATGAATGCACTATAAGGTGGGTAGAAAGTTGGCTAGATTGTCGGGCTCAACGGGTAGTGATCAATGGCTCCATGTCTAGTTGGCAGCCGGTGTCAAGTGGAGTGCCCCAGCGGTTGGTCCTGGGGCCGGTTTTATTCAATATCTTCATAAATGATCTGGAGGATGGTGTGGATTGCACTCTCAGCAAATTTGTGGATGGTACTAAACTGCGAGGAGTGGTAGACACGCTGGAGGGCAGGGATAGGATACAGAGGGACCTAGACAAATTGGAGGGTTGGGCCAAAATAAATCTGATGAGGTTCAATAAGGATAAGTGCAGCGTCCTGCATTTAGGATGGAAGAACCCAATGCACAGCTACAGACTAGGGACCGAATGGCTAGGCAGCAGTTCTGCGGAAAAGGACCTAGGGGTGATAGTGGACGAGAAGCTGGATATGAGTCAGCAGTGTGCCCTTGTTGCCAAGAAGGCCAATAGCATTTTGGGATGTATAAGTAGGGGCATAGCGAGCAGATCGAGGGACGTGATCGTCCCCCTCTATTCGACATTGGTGAGGCCTCATCTGGAGTACTGTGTCCAGTTTTGGGCCCCACACTACAAGAAGGATGTGGATAAATTGGAAAGAGTCCAGCGAAGGGCAACAAAAATGATTAGGGGTCTGGAACACATGACTTATGAGGAGAGGCTGAGGGAACTGGGATTGTTTAGTCTGCGGAAGAGAAGAATGAGGGGGGATTTGATAGCTGCTTTCAACTACCTGAGAGGTGGTTCCAGAGAGGATGGTTCTAGACTATTCTCAGTGGTGGAAGAGGACAGGACAAGGAGTAATAGTCTCAAGATGCAGTGGGGGAGGTTTAGGTTGGATATTAGGAAAAACTTTTTCACTAGGAGGGTGGTGAAACACTGGAATGCGTTGCCTAGGGAGGTGGTGGAATCTCCTTCCTTAGAAGTTTTTAAGATCAGGCTTGACAAAGCCCTGGCTGGGATGATTTAATTGGGGATGGGTCCTGCTTTTGAGCAGGGGGTTGGACTAGATGACCTCCTGAGGTCCCTTCCAACCCTGATATTCTATGATTCTATGATTATGTTGGTATCTTTCATCTCATCAGTTCCCTGCCATTGCAGGGGCACTAGGCATTGGTGATATCTTATTCCCTCCTGTTTTCTGCCTGTGGCACACAATAGCTTATTCTCCTGAGGATTGAAATGCTTTAGTTTAACTGAGTCTTCTGGCTCATAGAGGTATCTGGGTGAAATGCAGTGGCCTGTGTTATACAGTAGGTCAGACTAGATGTCCTTGTGATCCCTTCTGGCCTTAAACTCTATGAAAAAAAGTTATCACCATTTTGTAAATGGGTGTAATCACCAGCAAGAAATATTTAAGCTGCTCCAAAGGGGAATAACTAGGATTAATGGTATGAGATTTGTAACCCTTCTGCCAGGTGGAGTCAGCAGCAACCAGGGCCGGGTTCAATATCTAGGCATTCCTTTTCAACAATACAACACAGAACCGGCTCAAGCCCCCACCCAGTAACCTGGGAAAATTATACACCACCCCTGAGTGCCTCTGAGAGGCAATACTTCCCCATTCACAAGCACAGCATCTGAGAGTGGGAAAGAAACTTTTAATGAAAGGCGGGAAGTCACTCGGCATTAATTAGTGAAAATGCCGCAAGCAGGATTCCCTAATAAATCTACACTGTGAGCAGGACACCAACCAAAGAGTGCATGGGCAGTGTCTTCTGCCTCATATTCTTGAGTTCTACAACCAAAAGTTCCCTTACCATGCCCCTCTCTGCTCCCTCACCATACCCCACTCACAGTGGTTGTCAGTGAGGACCCAGGATTCAGGTGTGCATTTTTGTAAGTTCACCTCCCATCTCGGGGGGCGGGGGAGGCATAGGGGAAGAAGGCATCTAGCTTGTTCCACCATCTGAGCACTTGCTTTGTCTGGCCACCCCACCAGCTGCTCCCTGCTTTGCCAGCCACTTGCCACACAATCATACTCTGCTGCTACCTGCTTCTTGACTGTGACATCTGCAGGCCAGTTTCTTGAGGTTTCCCCCCAGCTCTTAGTGATTTTCAGTTCTCAGCGATTGTCAACTCCTAGTGTGGGAACTTCATTACCAAAGCAGGATGGGCAGAAACTCTGTCACACAAAAAGTGATTTCAGCTCTAGTGAGTACTTAAAACAGAAGACTCCTAATGCAGTCCTACTTAGCTCTGTTTTTAAACAGTGGGGAGGAGCAGGTTAAAGCTTGCCTGAGATAGACCCCCGACCCTGCCTAGCAGGGACACCTGATCCCCCTACCCCCACTTACTTTTATAGGGGTCTGGCATTTGAGCCTCTGGCTTAGTGAGTTTCTTTCAGTTGAGGGTGACCCCCTCAATCAGGACAGGCTAAGCACAGTTCTGTTCCCCTTTACACATACAATAATGATAACAACCTTTCACTACCCCTGCATTCAGTACTAAAGTGATTTGTTACCGAACAACAGCCAAAGTTGATCACTTTGGGCAACACCACTCTGTCTGCTGGATACTTATGCAGAGTAGGTGTGCATATGGAAATACAGTCTGCTCCTAAAGTCTTTCCCCCACTCCAGCTAGGTGTCAGGGGAGAGCTCATTCACACCCTGCTTATAGATTAAAGAGGGAACATTTAAGATGAATGTGAGGAAGCTTCCTGACAGTGAAGGAGCCCTTGAAGACACAATCAAAGGGATTTTGTGGAATGGAACATTGTCCCCATCACCTGGCTCATTTAAATCCAGCCTGGACAGAGCAGTGGGAGCATGCTGTAGGGTTCAGGCTTGCACTGGGCCCAGGGGGAGGCGCTGGATTAGCTAACAGTGTTTCCATCTCTGGTTTCAGTGACCCTGTACAAACCCTGCCCTTTGTTTTCAGGTTCCAGAGGACCCCTGAATCCCTTTCCTGAGACTGTGTATGAGGAGATTGATTATAACCTGATGAGAGAGAAGCAGGAGATGTTCAGTCGCTCAGGTCTGTGGGTCTCACTCTTAACAGGGAGCAGCTATCTAATGCCCTGACCATCTGAGGCCCTAACCCAGAGTTAAATCACTGCAGTTTCAGCCCTGTGAGCTTGTCATTGGAGCTGGTCAAAAGTCTTCATTACAAAATGTTTTGGTGAAAAATGCAGATTCAGAGATACCGAAATATTTCACAAATTCCTGTCAATTTCTCCCAATTGTTCTAAATACACACAGAACAATTCATTTCATTTCAATGTTTTCTAAAGAAAACATTTTGTTTTTTCAGTTTGACATGATTTTCCATTAGAAATTTCCTTTAATTTTATTTATAAAAATTATATACATGTCATAAATATAAAGGGAAGGGTAAACTCCTTTAAAATCCCTCCTGGCCAGAGAAAAAACCCTTTCACCTGTAAAGGGTTAAGAAGCTAGGCTAACCTCGCTGGCACCTGACCAAAATGACCAATGAGGAGACAAGATACTTTCAAAAGCTGGAGAGGGGAGGGGAGGAGAAACAAAAGCTCTCTCTGTCTGTGTGAGGCTTTTGCCGGGAACAGAAAGGAATGGAGTCTTAGAACTTAGTAAGTAATCTAGCTAGATATGTGTTAGATTCTGTTTGTGTAAATGGCTGAGAAAATAAGCTATGCTGAATGGAATGGATATTCCTGTTTTTGTGTCTTTTTGTAACTTTAGGGTTTGCCTAGAGGGATTCTCTATGTTTTGAATCTAATTATCCTGTAAGGTATTTACCATCCTGATTTTACAGAGGTGATTCTTTTACTTTTTCTTCGATTAAAATTCTTCTTTTAAGAACCTGACTGGTTTTTCATTGTTCCTAAGATCCAAGGGTTTGGGTCTGTGTTCACCTACGCAAATTGGTGAGGATTTTTATCAAGCCTTCTCCAGGAAAGGGGGGAAAGATGTTTCCAAGCGGGTTCTTTCCTGCTTATATGTCTGTTAAACACTTTGTGGTGGCAGCAATAAAGTCCAAGGGAAAAAGAAAAATAGTTTGTACCTTGGGGAAGTTTTAACCTAAGCTGGTAAAAATAAGCTTAGGAGGTTTTCATACAGGTCCCCACATCTGTACCCTAGAGTTCAGAGTGGGAAAGGAACCTTAACAATAATGTCCAAAAGAACACCAAATGGTTTTATTCAACATGAAACTATGTTTTTTACATTTGCATTTGCAAATTTTTTTCTAAAAATATCATTTTTGGCTCAATACTAAAACATTTATGTTTCTTTTTTTACAATGGCCAGAGAACGAAACCAACTGATTTTTGCCAAGCTCTAGCTGTGGGAGATGGGTCAGTGGGGACACCAGCAGTTACTCATGTAGATGGAAGGAAATTGGCTTCCTTCCCACAATACTCTGCAAAACCCAATTCTAGGGACAGTTAATGTCCCATCTGCCCATCCCGTAGCCTTGTGGAATGTAACCAGTTTTGAGTCAGGAAAGCAACTGTCTGGGGCTTGGCTAAACTATCATTTGAAAACTGCTTTGTAACACTGGAGCAGGGGATGGTCTGTGGCCTCCTCCCACTGCAGTCACTGGTCTACTGGGTCAGCTCCCTCCTGCCTACAGAGCAGAGAGATCAGCCCAGGAGAGCCACATGACTTTGAGGCATGGCCAAGTTATCCTTTGTGCCATTTTGTCCTAATGTCTGATGGGAACATCCTGCCTCAGGGCTCTGCTGTTGTGGGGCTCTGGGAACATGCTCAGGGCATCTCCCAGCACCACTGCCAAGATGGTTACAGTGAATCACAGACTCTGCTCTGGGCCTGTCTTGGCCTAAACTAGAAAAACCATGGAGAGCTGATCGACTAATTCATGGGGGAGTTGGGCATTTACCCTTAAGCAGGAGGAGTCCCCTCTGTGGCTGAGGAGGCCAGGACCATTGTGGAACTTCCCTGGACCAGCAGCCAGAGATGGGCCCTTCACTCACCCCAGTATATTTCAGGTCAGATTGTATCATCCCCTCAGGCACATTTTCCCCAGTAACATGGAGATTTCTCTTGGGGAGTCTGTGTCAGCCTCTCACCGCTCAGAGTTGCTGTGAGTCACCATCTCCTGTGGAAGAAGGAATAGACTGAGACCGGAAATACCACTCCAGGCCCCGGATGTGTTCCCAGTCCCACAGTTCTGCTGTTCTCACTGTGATGAATTTCTGGTTCTCGTCTCTCCAGTCTCCTATTCAGATGACTCAGTGATGAAGCTGCGGTATTTCACTGGAGACAGCGAGAGGGAAAACGATCCTGGATCAGAACAAGGTAATTGGGGAGGGGCAGAGTCAGGCTGAGAGACCCAAATCTGGGCAGAGAAATTAATTTCTATTACACTTTCTGCAATCGCAGCCATTTCCCCAAACATGATCCCCATTTTACATAGTCAGGTCTAATCCTATTGAACAGGATTTCTGTCAGAATCTCAGGATGGGAACATGTGACCATCTCCTGAGCACAGATCCCTCTGAGCTCCCCAGGTGAGGAGCTGGAGGAGATGGGTCAATCTCTTTGGGTGGAAGGTGTCAATGCCCAGCAGAGCTCGTCTCTCACCCCTGAGAGAGAGAGGGAAGATTGTCTTGTGTTATAATTAGAGATGGGCTCAGCCCAACTCCCTGATCTGAACCCACCAGAACTTCGGGGGAGGGGGAATTTGCAGATTCTGACCCCAGCTCTGAATTTCAGTTTTGGGGCTGGCACCTGTCGCTATAACAGGCTGAAGGAAAACCCTGGATCTGAACTTTGTGGCCTGGCCCCATCTCTAATTATAAACAGAGCAGCCTTTCTACCCCAGATGCTCTCAAGGGAATCCATTAATTTGGGCCCTTTGGGAGTTTAGCCTATGGCTGGGGGAGGAGACACTGCGGAGATGAGCCAGTTCGGCTGAGAAGCTGGAGTGCTGCCAAGCTGAGCCCTGGGCTTCCTGAGAGGCTAGTGGAGAGCAGGAGCTCACAAAGGATCAGGCTAGCGCTTTCCCAGCGTAAGCTTTAATTCCTGCAGCGGGAAGATTCCCCCACCCCAGTGTAACAGGAGATCAGCTGGATTCAGAGACTGTCTCTGTCCTGGTAGCACCCGTGTTCCAACCTGTTATCTCAGCACAACCCAGATCCTGCTCCCACCGAAACACATAAAAGAGCTGCTGTTGGATTCTGCAAGGACAGGAATGACCCCTAGTTATTTCTGAGACTCCTGTTTCACTGTAGTTCTCTGACTAGTGCCCTTCTCACCCTGGGCCCCTCTGACTTCCCCTCTCACATGCCATGACAAACTGCTCTAGTTATCAGGGCCACCTGCGCTGAAGAGACACTGCTGGTGCCCTGGGCTGAGTGTGGTGTTTGCTGTTCCAGAGGGAGCTTCCCCAGGGGGGTCTCAGTTGGATTACAATAGCGTGGAGGATCCTGCCTTGAACGACGTCCCCCAGACTCCAGATGGCCAAGGTGAGCAGTGAATCCGCCTTCTGGAAGCAAAGTCACCCTGTCGAAAAATTAAATATGTTTCCCAGTAGGGCCAATAGTGGTTTGTTAAGAAAACCACAAAGTTCACCCACCAGCACTGTTCCCTCTAAGCTGTGCACGCACACACAGATCCTAAACCCCACACACATGGTGAAACACCGCGCACATAAAAATTTGCACAGAAGCACAACAATTTTCACAGGAGAAATTTTTTGCGCACACAGCCTGTCAAAAATTAGAGGGAACATTGCCCACCAGTATTGTCTATTGGCATAATGCTGGGGGCTCTTTTCAGGTGCATCACAAGAACTGTGTGGAGGCCCAGGGGTAGGGAAGTGTGTGGTGTCCTAGGTCATGACAGAGGCCCATTGCAGGGACTGAAGGAGCATTTCGCTCAGGAGCTGCCCACGCGGTACTTGGCGCAGGTCACTGTCCTGTGACCCTCACTGCCATGAGCACTAGGGTTACTCACTATTTGTGAAGAGGGCACATCAAAGCAGAGACCTGTACGGTGCAGCAATCTTCCCTGTCAGCCTTTCCTGACATGTGGCTATAGCAGTTTATATACATCTGTGTCAGACATGCTGTGCCGGGGGGGACGACATAGAGATTTTACACCCAAGGTCCATGTCCCGCCCTTATTAGCTGGCTCAGCTCCCAGTGGTGCCAATACGTTGGGGACTGATGGCAGTTTATGGGGTAAACTTTATCAGGAGAACGCATTGAAAGACATTTTAAAGTAATGTCAAGTTTAGGAAGTCAGGGACAAGCTCTGGGCAATTCCAAGTAATTTCTATTTGTAATTATTGTAACAGAACGCCTTGTGGAATAATCCCTCTGGACTAGATCCCAGTCACCCCTTTCTAGACCTCTTCCCCCACCCTTGTCATCTGGGAGCTCTAGGATCCTCTCAACCAGCTATTGAAATGTATCAAATCAACGTGAAATCCCCCAGTCTGAGGGTTCCAGAGGAGGGCTCCTCTTACTGCTCTGAGGGTGAAAGTTAAGTGCTGAGAGATCCCCAGGGACCAGTGTAGCTGGTGCATCTGCAGCTTATAGTTTATTTCTGTCTTCACTGTGAATATTCTCTTAATTACTTCACATCAGATGCCCCTGCCCTGGCTGGAGATGTCCCAGGGGATGGTTACAATGATGCCAGAGAAGTGTCTGACTCTGAAGGTGACCCTGGTTTGGGGCAGAATGATAAGCAAGGCATAGGGGCGAGTGACAGGGAGAGGGATTCACAGAAAGGTGAGTGGAGAACTGTTTGCACTTCACACTGTCTCTGCAGAGTGGGCGGGCTGGAAATGTGGGGTATGCAGCAAGGGAACAGCCCTGGCCAACCCAGCACCTGTGAGACAAACTCTCCTTTTCTCATCTCTCCATTCCCTCAACGCAGAGGCTTCAGTGCCTGCCATGGGGAGAGGAACAGCAGGGTCCCTGCCGGGTGGTACTTTCTGCTCAAACCAGCAAGATACCTAGGATCCTTCTGCCTCTAGGTTCAAATGCTTGTGTGGCTGCCACACGGTGGATGTGCTGGATTCCCACCAGTTCACTGCATGTGTATCTTTTGGGCAGAATCCTATGAACCAAAGTCCTGTTACTGCCGCACAATTGTTAAAGAGCCCGTGACATGTCCTGTAAAAGTTGGGCTTTGCGCATTGTCCTTGTCAAAAATCTCCCCTCTCTTCCCTATTGGGCCATGAGCAAAGACCCCATCAGCCACCCCAGGGGAGGTGCAGTGGTGATGAAATGTGCATTGCTTAGTACTTGATGCTTATGTTCATTGTTAGGGCAGAGTGAAAGTTATGATGTTCTTTACTAAGTTCTCCTTGCTGGTAAGTGCTTGGATTTTGTACATGAGGTGAGAGGTAGCTACAGCTGGCCCTTGGCAGTGTTAGCTGGTCTGGAAACCAAAGGTTTTAATTTCCAGACTATGCATAGAGATGATGGATTAGAATTTGTCATAGACCCAGCCAGAAGACTGAAGGAGGAACAATTCCTAACCTGTACTGGAAAGAAGAGGTTCTCAAACTGGGGAACACAGAATATATTCTGGGGGTGGCATGAGATGCCAAAGCGGAAAGCGGTGGGTGGTACGAATATTGTGCTTATGTTCATTGCTAGGACAGAGTGAATTTTATGATGTCCTTAACTAAGAGCTCCTTCCTGGTAAGTGTTTGGGTTTTGTACACGAAGTGACAGGTAGCTGCAATTGTCACTTGGAACTTGGAAGTGGAGTGGAAATCCAGGGTTTTATTTCCAGAACATGGATAGAGATAATGGATTGAAAGTTGTCATGGACCCAATCAGAAAAATGAAGAGGGAACATTTTCTAAATTCTAACCCATACTGGAGAGTGCCCTCTACTCTTGCTGGGCAGCCATGCATAGCCACAGAATGGATCCACTGACTGTATGTGTCTCGCTTGGTATTTTCAGGTTGGAGTGAAGGTGTTTCTGAGGTGGAGAAGGAAACTCTGTTCCTGCCTCCTGGAGACACAGGTTATGATGATGTGGGACATGGAGACTTTGGGGGATCAGTATCAGAAATGATTTGATTGGGCCAAATAACCTCGTGATGATGTAAAAGCTTCTCCTCTTTCTCTCAGAAATGCTCCCTCTTGCATGATGCCCGAAGACAGTCCCTGCCTGGTAGATAGACAAAGCAGATGTTTTTATAGGGTTTGTGTGAATTTATAGGAAATACAAGTGTGAGTAGAAAAAGGTTCACAAACATCCTCTGTATAATTTCCTATTCATCGGCCAGGATGGAAGTTTCCTGCCTTTTTATCCCTGTAGTTTCTTTAGCTTGAATCTGTGCCTTTTTCTTATTAAATCCCTTCTGAAAGTCTGCCCAGCAGTGGAAGTTTTTCTTGCCAGATGAATTGTGCAGTTTCCAGGGCTCATCATGGGGAGAGGATGAGATACAACAAACCAAGAGTCAAGGGTGGGCCACCTCTGGGTATGGCCGGCTGTTTGATAGCAGGGTGCGTTTACACTGAATGTTCTATCGGGCATGTGGTAAAAGTGAGACACCAGCAAGAGAACGTTCTGAGATGAGCAACATGGTTGTTCCTAAACCTAATTCAGATCTGAAACTTTCATTGAATCCAAAGAGATACAGTAACTCCTCGCTTAACGATGAAATTATGTTCCTGAAAAATGCAACTTTAAGTGAAACGATATTAAGTGAATCCAATTTCCCCATAAGAATTAATGTAAAGAGGGGGGGGTTAGGTGCCAGGGAAATGTTTTTTCACCAGAAAAAAAAACTATATATATACACAGTATAAATTTTAACAAACAATTTAATACTGTACACAGCAGTGATGATTGTGAAGCTTGGTTGAGGGGGTGAAGTCAGAGAGTGGAAGAGGGTGGGATATGTCCCAGGGGATGCCTTACTGCTCAATGATGAACTAGCACTCTTCTGAGCCCGAAAGGGTTAACACGTTGTTGTTAATGTAGCCTCACACTCTACAAGGCAGCACAAATGGAAGGAGGGGAGACAGCATGGCAGAGAGAGACAGAGACACACACCCTGTGTGTGTGTATGAGAGAGAGATGAGCATTGCCCCTTTAAGTACGCTGAGCGCACTCTAAGCACATTGCCCTTTTAAGTAGATCAGCAAGTTGAGACAGCAGCTGCTGCCAGCAAGCTCCCTCCGTCCTGAGCCCTGTTGTGCCCCCCCTAGCTCTATCGAGATAGGGTAAGTGGGAGCAGGAGCAAGGGGGACACCCTGACGTTATTCCCCTTTTCCCTCCCACACACAGCAAGCAGGAGGCTGCTGGGAGCAGCTCCAAGGTAGAGGACAGGAGCAGCACATGGCAATGGCACAAACAGCTGAACTGCCCGGCAATTGATAGCCTGCTGGTCCACCCTGGTTCCAAGTCCCCACCAGCTCCAACGGGCTGCTCTTTCTGCAAATAGTGGACAAAGCAGGTGGCTGCCAAACAAGGTTATAAGGGAGCATTGCACAACTTTAAACGAGCATGTTCTCTAATTGATCATCAATGTAACAACGAAACAATGTTAACTGTGATGACTTTAAGTGAGGAGTTACTGTAAATGGAAAAAAATTCTCCCTGGGTAATTCACACCTGAAATTAAGCAAATGGTGAAAATAATTCCCCATTAGCTATAAATACAGAGGATGAAAATATCTGCTAGGAGGATCAATTAATTTTATAGACAATAATGACAAAGAGAGGGTTAACAAGAGTCTGGGTTTTCACTGAACCAATAAGGCTAGAAACCCCAGTAAAACTGATTCACACAATGGCATGTTTATTTCCATGACAATCCACAAATATAGTTTAAAATCAATGCTGAGCTGAGAACTGACCAGTGGAAAAGCCAGAAGTGTTCTCTGGATGAACCTCCAGTGAAATCAATACCAGAACATATGCAGAATATATTGTTATTTCACCGAAATAGTGTCTTTCTTTCCTTTACCACAAATCCTGCATTCAGTTTTGGTCACTTCATCTCTAGCGGGTTCGAATGAAAATAGAAAAGGTCGACAGATGATTGGAAACAGCAGGTCCGGTGGGGTCATATGCAGTGATGAGCTGCCACAATCTTAACAACTGGTTCCCTCCTCACCCCACGAGGGGGTCGTTGCCCACTCCTGCCCCATCCAACCCCCCGCGTTCCTTGACACTCCCCCCAGGACCCCTTCTCCCTCCACCCCCTCTCGTGTCCCCTGACTGCCCCCAGAACTGGGCAGGAGGGTCTTGTGGGCCACCATAGTGGGTGCCCACCCCACCCCTAAGAGCCAGAGGGACCTGCTGGGGGGCAAGGTGAGGAGTCCCAGCGGTGCTTACCTGGGGCAGCTCCCAGGAAGCATCCAGCAGGTCCATCTGGCTCCTAGGGGCAGGGTAGCATAGCCAGTGGGGGAACAGGGGGAGCGGCTGCTCCCCTCACTGATCACATCAAAAGTGGCTCCTTAGGCGCTGACTCTGTGGGTGCTCTGGGGCTGGAGCACCCATGGGGAAAATTTGGTGGGTTCAGAGCACCCACCGGCAGCTCCCCGCCCCGCGCCCAGCCCCAGCTCACTTCACCTCACCTCTGCTCCACCCCCGAACACATCGCCCCGCTCTGCTTCTCCGCCCCGCCCATGGCTTCCCACGAATCAGCTGTTCGGTGGGAAGCCAGGGAGGGCTGAGAAGCAAGCGGCGGCTTCCCACTCAGGCTGAGGGTGGCAGTGGTGAGCTGGGACGGGGAGTGGTTCCCCTATGCACCCTCCCGCCCGGGTTACCTGCTGCAGTGTGGGTGGCCCTCCTCGTGCCCCTCTGCCCCAGTTCACCTCCACTCCGCCTCCCCCTCCCTGGGCCTGAGTGTGAAGCCGCCACCTGCTTCTCAGCCCGCTCCGGCTTCCCACGTGAACAGCTGATTTGTGGGAAGCCTGGGGGGGGCGGACAAACAGAGTGGGGAGGAGCATTCAGGGGAGGAGGAGGAGGGGGAGCGGAGGTGAGCTGGGGCTGGGGGTGGGGTGGGGAGCTGCCAGTGGGTGCTCTGCACCCACCAAATTTTCCCCTTGGGTGCTCCAGCCCTGGAGCACTCATGGAGTCGGTGCCTAAGGTGCCACATTTGGCCGGTTGTTAAATTTAGAAGCCCTTTTAGAACCAGTTGTCCCTTGTGGAACAACCAGTTCTAAAAGGGCTTCTAAATTTAACAACCGGTTCTAGCGAACCAGTGCGAACCGGCTCCAGCTCAGCAGTGGTCATATGAAGAGACTAGAAATACAACAATTTTCTTCTGAAAGGAGAAAAACAAAATAAGACATTATTGAGACATGTAATAGGGCATACTGACCCTTGGAGACTGAGGAGGGAAATCTCAGGGGCTTTGCTCATCTGTTTGTGGGGTTGTGTTCTCAAGACAGATTTGTGGGACAAAGGAAATGACCACAGAGAGAGGAGTGGCCCCCGTATGGATGTTTGTGCTTTGGCAGGGAACCCAGGCTGCTGATGCTGCCTAGGGCCTGGGACTGGAGCCTTAAAGAGGGAGCAGGTGAAGGCTCTTCTCTTCTTTCAGGCTGAAGGAATTCTGGGTTTGGTCAGTCCGTCCAGGGTGGGGTCACATCACTCACAGGCAAAGAGAGGAAAACTCCCCCCAGAATGGCACATGCAGATCCTGGATAAAAGGAACAACAGCAGGTGAAGGTGACTGAGTAGGGGATTCCCTTGTGCATGTTATGAAGCTATTACTATCTGGATCACTTGGTAGGCTGGGTCCATTCAAACATACTGAGCTTTAATAAAATGCAAGGTCATACATTTGTAACTCTGAAGAAGATTTAGGTGTGATAATGAAGAAACAACTCAGCACGAAATCCCAGTGTGATGCTGTGGCCAAAATGGCCAACGCAATCCTTGGATGCATATGCAGGAGAATACTGACGAGAAATAGGGTGCTGATTTTATCTCTGTATACAACATTGTTATGACCAATACCAGAATATTGCACCCAGTTCTGGGGTCCACATTTTAAGAAGGACAGTGAAAAATTGGAGAGGGTGTGGAGAAGAGCTACAAAAAAGATGGCTGAGAAAATGCCTTACAATGAGAGACAAGAGCTCAATCTCTCCAGTGTATCAAAAAGAAGATCAAGAGGTGACTTGATTACGGTGCATAAAATACCCTCACAAAGAGAAAGTACTGGGTACTAAAGGGCTTTGTAATCGAGCAGCAAAAGGCACAACAAGAACCAATGGCTGGAAGTTAATGCCAGAGAAACTGAAATTTAAATAAGGCACAAATTTTAATAGGGTAATTAAGCATTGGAACAATCTACAAAGGGAAATGAGACAGATTGTCTACCCCACACAGGGGAGGGGACAGGTTTGAGCAAGTGCTCTGAGGTGGTATAGAAAATTATTTCTCTTAGCTGCTTCACTGGTGGGTCTTGCTCACATGCTCAGGATCTAACCGATCACCATTTTAAGGGTAGGCAAGGAATTTCCCCCAGATCATATTGTCAGGGACCCTGGAGGCTTTTTACCATCCTCTGCAGCATGGGGTGCACATCATTGCTAGGATCATCTTGATATATCTCAAAATTACTTCCCTGCCAATGCAGGGGACTCGGGTATTGGTGCATCTCAGTCCTGCCTAATCTCTGCCTGTGGCACACAATAGTTTAGTCTCCTGAGGGCTGTAATACTTTGTCTCATCCAGGTTGTTGGTCCCAGTGCAGTGGTGACTTCGGTGGCCTCTCATGTTTATGGGGGTTAGACTGGATTATTTAGTTGTCCTGACTGACCTTAAAATCTGCACATCTATATTATGGCTACAATGTTGCTGTGTCTGACTTGTGGCCACTCTGACTCACAGGTGCCCCCTCTTTCCAATCAAGTCACCTCCTAGTACTCAGGGAATGGCATCTGCCGCAAAAGGCAATAGGGTGCTGTGGGAATAACTTTGGGGGCAGTCACTAGTCACGGAAAACAAAAGTTCTCACAACACCCCTGACAGATACACGAGGGTCTCTGTCCATGCAGGAGATAGTCCAGCACTCCCAGTGGAAAGGAATGATGAGGGGGATAGAAACACTCATGATGGGGAGTTGCGTGTTTCAGCCATGTTGGTGTGTGGGTACCAGCTGAAACACATACACTGTACCCACAACCAGAGCAAGTTCACACTCTAAAAACACCAAACCCAAGAGGGACATCTTAATCTCAGCACAAGTTCTGCTTTAACCCATTGTTGCGGTGCCCTGCCCAGGGTATGGGGTGGGCCAGGTATAGCAGGCCTCTCCAGAACCTCCGTGGGACTAGCAGTTGATGAAGTTCCTCCTTTGTCTGCGGATCCTTGACCAGCCTATAGAGAACGTTGTTACGGACCTCAAATCACAGCCCTTGGGGGCATCGCTGGGGTTGGTCCTCCACTTGAGTGGGGCCCACTGCCTGTTCCCATGCCCAGCTGAGTTTCGGCTCTCCCCTTTGCTCCTCTAGGCCGTCCCCGTCAATGTCCAACCACCCTTGTCCATCCTCTGTCGGGTCCTTTGCTGGGGGGGGGAGGAGGGAGGGAGTGTGGCATGTATTTGATGTCTTGGAGCTCCCTGATGGCCCTTCTTCTGCGCCTGGTGTTCGGCGGCCATTTCCTGCATCAGCTATTGCTGCTGCTGTGGCATCTGGAGCTGTTGCTGGGTGGCAATCTGTGGGAACAGCTGGGCCTGCTGTTGCTGCTGCTGCCTGGCCTGCTGCTGCTGGCTCTCCAGCAGCCACTTCAATGCTTCTCAGTGTCCATGACTCTCATATTGGGGGTCAGCTCACCAGTCTGGTTTGGATCCTTCTAGCTAGTCCCTCTCATTGCCCATATTCTCCCCCAGTTGCTGCGGGGCTGGTCCAGCCTGTCCTCCTTTGGGATGGGAAGGGGGCATTATAGTCCCGCGGCTGCATCCAGCTGACTGCTCTTAGTCTCAGGGTGGAACAGCCTAAGTGCCAGAGTCAATATGGCTGCTCTCCTTAGCATGACTACGCGGCCTCGTGGCCAGAGTCAATGTGATTGCCCTCTCTTGCAGGGCTACATGGCCCAGTGTCCAGAGTCAATACAGCTGCATTTCCCCACAGGGCTGAATGGTCTAGTGGCCAGAGTCAATACAGCTGCCCTTCCTTGCAGGGCTGTGTGGCCTAGTGTCCAGAGTCACTACAGCTGCCCTCCTCGATAGGGCTGAGTGGCCCAATGGCCAGAGTCAGTAGGGCTACCCCTGAGCAGCAGGGCAGCTTGGTCTAGTGACCAAAGTCCTTAGCGGTGCCCTCTCTTGTTGGGCTGCATGGCCTAATGACCAGATTCAATATGACTGCCCTTCTTGTCAGGGCTGTGTGGCCAATGGCCAGAGGCGATAGGGCTACCCTTGAGCAGCTGGGCAGTGTGGGCTGATGGCTGGAGTGGCGGGCCGCCGCCAGGGTAAAGGCACCTGTGTCCTCCCTATTCCACCAAGTCCCAACCCAGGGCCCTGACAAGCCACCTGCTCAGCAGGGATCCTGCCAAAGCACAGTAAGCTAAGCCTTGGTTCTATAGTCAGCTCCCCATTAAGTTCCCCTGGGTTACTTCCTACCCATTCCTCCACGGCTAGTTGTCTCGGGTGTCCCACAGCCTCTCCTCCCTCTGCGGCATTGCGTGCCTGGGGATCATTGGTTGTCATAGTCTGGCTGGCCTCCATGTCCTGGCATGTCGGCAGTCCCTCTGCAGGAACCAGCAGCGCACCTCCGTTCCAGTTGGCAGTATTGACTGAGCTGAGTTGCTCCCTTTTATACCCTGGTTCCAGCTGGAGCCTACCCAGCAGAGATGAGGGAGCATGGCCTCCTCGACCCAAAGAGTGGGATTAACCCCTGCTGAACCAGTTCAGGGCTGGTACACCCCATCACACCCATTAGAAAATTACCACTGTCCTGTAATTATTGGGGCTTCTCAGTGCCGGAATACACCAAACCCCTGAGGTGCCAGTAGGATGCCATGTGCCGTGACTCAGAGGCAAGCGTTGTAGGTGTTTCAGCAGCTAGGCCTTGTGGGTGCTATCCCTGGAGGGTCACAATAACCACTCAGACACCTGGCTAAGGAAAAGGGCATTTTACTAGGGCTGGCAGGAAAGGGGAAGGTTGCAGATGCCCTAGGTCCAGAGGCTTAATCAGTTACAGTTCACAGTGAGCAATAGTGGTAAATGTTTGGGTCTCTGGGGCTGTCCAGTCGAGAGTCCGGGCACTTCAGGCTTAGTGCCTGGGGTGCCCTGTCCAGTCCACTCTCTAGCCAAGCAAATAGGAGCTTGCAAGTTTCCAGGCCTGGTTCATTTAATGTCTCTCATTGGGGCCCTCTCTGCACTGGCTCCTTGTCCAGCTGCTGCTGCTCCCCCATAAGTCCCCCACAGAACTGCACCAGGCTGTAAGCTGTGCAGTCAGAGATTGTTCCACATGTGGGTCACAATACAGTTCCTGGGGACTGCCCTCTGCATCTAGCTTTGTGCAGTTCCTTGCTTTCCATGTGGTCACTGCTTCCCACAATAGCCCATCCACTTCCTGGTTCAGGACCCTTCCCATTACCTGGCCAGAGGAAAGGGAAGTGCTGTGGAGAAAGGTCTGGTATAGGTTATACTTCCCTTCTTAGCAGATCCATCACACTCCCAAACATAAACTGAAAGATTCTGCAAACTGAGAAGGTTCATCTCTGCCATATCAGATTATGAGCCCTAAGAATTTTGAGGTCACATCAATTGCCCCCTTTTGCTTAAAGAAACTAAGTCTGCATCTGCCTTTTCATCTTTTTTCTGTACCTTCTTTTAACTACAAACTTTACATAATATAGTTTTGGGGAAACACTGATTTCCTGTATTCTTTTACCCATTCAACCCAAAATGATCCATGACATTTTACCAAGAAATGGAAATCTGAGAAAGTCAAAGTGTTTGTGAAAATTTTTCATTTTTTTTAAAATCCATCTCTTGGCTCAATGATCCTGATCCATGAACGTTCAGGCCAGACTGAAGACTAGGCAATTGAAGGGAAAATCCAATTGATAGGTAATGTTTCCCTCTCTCTCTTCCAGCAGCAGGGTCAGCAAAGCTAGCATAACATAAACTGGCAGGGACCACGTCCAGGACAGGTAGGGTACATCTTCAAAACCTTTGAGATAGTATGTCCTGAGGTTCAGTAGGATTGATACTCTGTAGACTTGAATATAAGAAAAGAAAGGGGGATAAACATTAGCCAAAAAGACAGCACAATCCACTCCTTTTCATTTCTGGGTTTTCAAAAATAAAAAAAAATCCTCAATGTTTTAGTTCTGGATTTATATTTCCATTGAAAACTGTCATGGACTCACAGGACTCATGCACCTCGGCTCCGTAGGGTCCCTGGGAGTGATCCTCCTTCAGCATGACAGCCTTCCGTGAAGCTTGCACTCTCTCTCTGGGGTTAGGCCCTCTAGCCCCACCACTCCCTGGGACCATATCTCTGAGCTTTCTGCATGCCTGTCCCTCGCCATTGGCCCCCTCAGGGAGTCCACTCTCTCTGGAACCCCAGGGCCTCCACTCCCAGAGGGAAGAATGCAACCCTGATCTCTAGATCAGAGTGACTCTCAGCCAACATAAAACAGAAGGGTTTATTTTAGGGCCTCCCCTGGGATAGTACTTGTGGTGTGCTATTGACCGCCGGGATCCGATTTGGTTATGGATAGAGACCTCTTTAATGTTTTTAATGAAGTAAATACTAATGGGAATTGTGTGATCAAGGGAGACTTTAGCTTCCCATATATAGACTGGAGGACAAGTGATGGTAATAATAATAGGGCTCAGATTTTCCTGGATGCGATAGCTGATGGATTCCTTCACCAAGTAGTTGCTGAACCAACAAGAGGGGATGCCATTTTAGATTTCGTTTAGGTGAGTAGTGAGGACCTCATAGAAGAAATGGTTGTAGGGGACAACCTTGGTTCGAGTGATCATGCGCTAATTCAGTTCAAACTAAATGGAAGGATACACAAAAATAGATCTGTGACGAGGGTTTTTGATTTCAAAAGGGCTAACTTTAAAAAATTAAGGAAATTAGTTAGGGAAGTGGATTGGACTAAAGAACTTGTAGATCTAAAGGCAAAGGAGGCCTGGAATTACTTCAAGTCAAGGTTGCAGAAACTATCAGAAACCTGCATCCCAAGAAAGGGGGAAAAATCCATAGGCAGGAGTTGTAGACCAAGCATCTCAAAGATGTGATTAAGAAAAAGCAGAAAGCCTACAAGGAGTGGAAGATGGGAGGGATCAGCAAGGAAAGCTACTTTATTGAGGTCAGAACATGTAGGGATAAAGTGAGAAAGGCGAAAAGCCATGTAGAGTTGGACCTTGCAAAGAGAATCAAAACCAATAGTAAAAGGTTCTATAGCCATATAAATAAGAAGAAAACAAAGAAAGAAGAAGTGGGACCGCTAAACACTGAGGATGGAGTGGAGGTTAAGGATAATAGAACCAAACTCGAACAGCTTAATGGGACTAAATCGGGGGGCCCGGATAATCTTCATCCAAGAATATTAAATGAACTGGCACATGAAATTGCAAGCCCATTAGCAAGAATTTTTAATGAATCTGTAAACTCAGGGGTTGTACCGTATGACTGGAGAATTGCTAACGTAGTCCCTATTTTTAAGAAAGGAAAAAAAAGTGATGTGAGTAACTACATGCCTGTTAGTTTGACATCTGTAGTATATAAGGTCTTGGAAAAATATTTGAAGGCGAAAGTAGTTAAGGACATTGAGGTCAATGATAATTGGGACAAAATGCAACATGGTTTTACAAAAGGTAGATAATGTCAAACCAACCTGATCTCCTTCTTTGAGAAGAAAAGGAGTACTTGTGGCACCTTAGAGACTAATAAATTTATTTGAGCGTAAGCTTTCATGGGCTACAACTCACTTCATTGGACGCATTCAGTGGAAAATACAGGGGGGAGATTTTGTATACACAGAACATGAAACAATGGGTGTTACCATACACACTGTAAGGAGAGTGATCAGGTAAGGTGGGCAGCAGGAGAGCGGGGGGGTGGGACCTCTTGTAGTAATAATCAAGGTGGGCCATTTCCAGCAGTTGACAAGAACGTGTGAGGAACAGTGGGGGGGAGGGGGGGCGGGGAGGAGAAATAAACATGAGGAAATAGTTTTACTTTGTGTAATGACACATCCACTCCCAGTCTTATAAAGAGTTATAAAGACTGGGAGTGGATGTGTCATTACACAAAGTAAAACTATTTCCCCATGTTTATTTCCCCTCCCCCCCCCACTGTTCCTCACACGTTCTTGTCAACCGCTGGAAATGGCCCACCTTGATTATCACTACAAAAGGTTCCCCCCCGCCTCCGCTCACGAAAGCTTATGCTCAAATAAATTTGTTAGTCTCTAAGGTGCCACAAATACTCCTTTTCTTTTTGCAGATACAGATTGACATGGCTGCTACTCTGAAACCTTCTTTGAGAAGGTAATAGATTTGTTAGACAAAGGAAACACAGTGGATCTAATTTACCTCGATTTCAGTAAGGCATTTGATACTGTTCCACATGGGGAATTATTAGCTAAATTGGAAAAGATGGGGATCAATATGAAAATTGCAAGGTGGACAAGGAACTAGTTAAAGGGGAGACTACAGCAGGTCACACTGAAAGATGAACTGTCAGGCTGGAAGAAGGTTACTAGTGGAGTTCCTCAGGGATCGGTTTTGGGACCAATCTTATTTAATCTTTTTATTACTGACCTTGGCACAAAAAGCGGGAATGTGCTAATCAAGTTTGCAGATGACACAAAGCTGGGAGGTATTGCCAATACAGAGAAGGACCGGGATCTCATACAGGAAGATCTGGATGATCTTGTAAACTGGAGTAATAGTTAATAGGATGAAATTTAATAGTGAAAAGTGCAAGGTCATGCATTTAGGGATTAATAAGAAGAATTTTTGTTGTAAACTGGGGACGAATCACTTGGAAGTAACAGAGGAGGAGAAGGACCTCAGAGTATTGGTTGATCACAGGATGACTATGAGCCGCCAATGTGATATGGCTGTGAAAAAAGCTAATGCGGTCTTGGGATGCGTCAGGCGAGGCATTTCCAGTAGAGATAAGGAGGTGTTTGTACATTATACAAGGCATTGGTGAGACCTCATCTGGAATATTGTGTGCAGTTCTGGTCTCCCATGTTTAAGAAAGATGCATTCAAACTGCAACAGGTACAGAGAAGGGCTACTAGGATGATCCGAGGAATGGAAAGCCTGTCTTATGAAAGGAGACTCAAAGAGCTTGGCTTGTTTAGCTTAACCAAAAGAAGGCTGAGAGGAGATATGATCGCTCTCTATAAATATATCAGAGGGATAAACACCACGGAGGGAGAAGAATTATTCAAGCTCAGTACCGATGTGGACACAAGAACAAATGGATATAAACTGGCCATCAGGAAGTTTAGACTTGAAATTAGACAAAGGTTTCTAACTATCAGAGGAGTGAAGTTCTGGAACAGCCTTTTGAGGGAAGCAGTGGGGGCAAAAGACATATCTGGCTTCAAGACTAAGCTTGATAAGTTTATGGAAGGGATGATATGATGGGATAGTCTAATTCTGGCAAATAATTGATCTTTGACTATTCACGGTAAATATGCCCAATGGCATGTGATGCGATGTTAGATGGGGTGGGATCTGAGTTACTACAGAGAATTCTTTCCTGGGTGTCTGGCTGGTGAGTCTTGCCCACATGCTCAGGGTTTAGCTGATCACCATATTTGGGGTCAGGAAGGAATTTTCCTCCAGGGCAGATTGGCAGAGGCCCTGGGGGTTTTCACCTTCCTCTGCAGCATGGGGCATGGGTCACTTGATGGAGGATTCTCTGCACCTTGAAGTCTTTAAACCATGAGTTGAGGACTTCAATAGCTCAGACATAGGTCAGGGGTTTGTTACAGGAGTGGGTGGGTGAGATTCTGTGGCCTGCACTGTGCAGGAGGTCAGACTAGACGATCATAATGGTCCCTTCTGACCTTAAAGTCTATGATTCTATGTATATATCTGACCAGGGAATCTCTGTGAAATACTATACACCATAGGGTTCCTAGCTCACACCACCTCCTTGTTTCAGGCATTGGGACCTGGCGAATGGGGTCACAAAGCCACTCGGCTTTGACCCTGCTGCCCCATCCATCTTCTCTCCTTGTGGATGGGTGTCCAGTCCAAACCTGAGAGGCACTGCAACACTGTGAGTCGGGTTGCAACACCACTTACTCAAATGTGGCCCAGCCCCACATCTGGCATTGTGGAGGAGCGGCCAGGCCACTCCTGAGAGGCCCTGCATCCCCATGTGCCAGGTCACAATGCCTGGAGCAGGGAACTGGGCCCAGCCCTGCAGGACGGGAACCACCACTGCAGGGTGAGTGCAGGGCGGGCAGGCTGGCTCTCCAACCCCAGAACCCCCTGCACCAGGCCAGGATTTGGGTTGTGGTGCCAGGTGAAGGCTGCATATAGGTAATGGTGAATCACAAGAAAAGCAAAATTCTGTTAGTGGGTTGCCTAAGCAACAAGTTGGGGAACCGCGGCTCTAATCCACCTAGCTCGGGTACCGGAGCTGTGACACTGGGCTGCACAAGCTTCAGCGCAGGCTAGTCCCACTGGTAATTACCCAGGGTTCTGAGTAGGCTGGTACAGACCGATGAAGCGTATGGTGTCTGATACCTGAGCTAGCTACATTAAAGCTAGTGCTGGTATGTCCGCTCAAGCTGTGATGACACCTCATGCCTACAGTGTGGACGTACCCTCCACAGTGAAAAGAAAGCAAAAGGCAGCTGAATTACTCAGAAAAGTCACGACCCACTGCAAAGAAGGCTGGACATAAGAGCAACATCTGGCATCTCTATGAAACTGCAGTGGGTGGTTTCAGGTGATCATAGCAAAAACCCCAGGCTGTTGTTGAAGGGGTCCAGAGTAGCCATCCCCTCATGGGTGAAAAAGGACATTCTCATAAACTGCACGAGGGCCACTAAGCCGGCCCAAAATGCACAGAAACTGCTCAACAGTTCAGTAGCCTTGACTGAGGAACAAGTACCAGAGAGAGGTGAGAACTCTGAGACCTGCACTTACATGAGAACCAACCAACCAGAACCATCGTTACCTTCCCTCCCTCAGACACACCATGGAGGAAAGACCTTCTCCAGCTGGCTAATGGAACCTCTCTTCCAGTGACTGGCTGCTTGTCAAGATTTACTGAAATAGCCAAGGTACTGACCACTACATCACCAACTCTGGGGTTGGGATGAAATCCATGTTCCCTGCAATGGACTCCCACTGCAAGTCTGCTCAGATAATGATCCTCAGTTTCTACTGGACACTGTTAAATTTACAAAACCCTGCAGTTTCACCATGTTACATCAGTTCCCAGTTTTCACAAAACCATGGGGAGGCACAACTCTCACTCAAAACGGTGAAACAGATTCTTACAACATCCACAGGTCTGTATCTGGCCCTGCTCGGATACTGGCCGGCACCTCTGGGAAATGGATTCAGCCCCAGTCTGTAGCTGTGTTGAGTTCCATCATCCCAACCATCCCTTCACTCTTAGACCTTAGTAGGATGGAATTTCCAATGCTACTGAGAAAGGAAGAACAATCTAAAAGCTTTTGGAAGAGGAACTTTGCCAGATGTTACAGAGTCAAACCCCTGACGGAGCTGAACGCAGGAGATCGGGTGTGGCTGAAAGGCTCTGCAGAAGAAGGAATAGTACAGGCACAGCTGAACACCCCTCGATCTTACCCTGTTCTAGTTCCGGGGTAGCAGTTGCCATCAGTTTGTTTCAGCAGCTAACTCTCTGGAGCACTCAGATCCCTACCTGCAAGCTAAACCTCTGAGTAATGATCCCCCTGATCATACAGTTGGTGTTGGTCCTGCTTTGAGCAGGGGGTTGGACTGATGACCTCCTGAGGTATCTTTCAACCCTAATATTCTATGATATACACCAGCCACCATCTCCTCCACACCTGACAGGCAGGGGAACCCGGCTGGGTCTAACAGCCTCTCTCCTTCCTGAAAGGCTAGGTCAGATCTTGGGAACCTGAGGAACTCAGGGATTTAGTAGCCAAGTGTTTTCCCCGGGCAGAACAATCCCCTGGCACGAGACTGACGGGTCAGGCAGTCTGCCCAGCCTTCAGTGGGCTGTTTTGAGTAGTCTGTGCTGATGTTTAGAGAATGGTTGGAGGAATGTTTTACTATCATTTCTGCCTCACAAAAGAGGATTTTGTCTAGGGACACTTTTTAGACAGGCCACTAGGGGGCCTTACAGAACAAGTACACAGCTGCAGGCAAGGAGGAAATTAAGGTTGTTCTGTTATTCACCCTCCCCTTAGTGTCCTCTGTAAATTCAGTCAGCTGGGCTGGAAGGCTGCACAGCACCAATGAGATTGATTCAGGTCACTGGGATCAGGCAGGTGTTGAGATGCTAATGGCTCACGCTGCTGAAACTCATGCACAGGGGTGGCAGGTTTGTAGAAATTTTGGTGCTGCCCAGAACACCCGGAACCCCCCCCCCCCCCACACACACACACACACCTGCCTAAGGCTCTGGGAGGGAGTTTGGGTGGGGGAAGGGGTCTTGGGTTCAGGTGATTGGGCTGCACAAGGTGGTGGGGGTGCAGGCTCTGGGAGGGGGGTTGGGTGCAGAAGGGGTGAGAGATCAGGCTCTTGGAGGGGGGTTGGGTGCAGGAGGTGTGAGGGGTCGGGCTCTGGAAGGGAGTTTGGCGGGGGACGGGGTCTGGGGTGCAGGCTCTGGGCTGGGGCAGGGGATTGGGGTGCAGGAGGGGTACAGGGTGCAGGCTCTGGAAGGGAATTTGGGTGCAGAAGGGGTGAGAGGTCAGGCTCTGGGAGGGAGTTTGGGTGAGGGAGGGGGTCTAGAGTGCAGGCTCTGGGAGGGAGTTTGGGGACAAAAGTAGGTGCAGTGGAGGGGTGGGAGTACAAGAGGGAGTTACGGGGGGAGGGGAGGCGGAGTGCAGGCTCTGGAAGTGGATGGGGGTTCGATGCTTACCCGAGGCACCCCCTCCGGCAGCGGCTCTTAGGCAGGGCAGGGAGGCGGCGGGGGGTGGGTGTCTCCAGGCACCACCCCTGCAGCTTCCCATTGGCCGCAGGGGCATTTGGGGTGGGGGCAGCGCGCCAGGGGAAGCGTGGAGGGAGTGGTGGGGGGAAGGTGGGAACTTTGCTGGAGCTGGGCCCCTGGCACAGGAATATTCCTGGTGCCTGGGCGGCACAGGCCCATAGAACTCGCCACCCATGCTCACGCAGGAGGCTTTAGCTGTCTGCCACATCAGCCATCTCTCCTGCAGGAAGCTGAGACCCTGCATTCACTATGGTACTAACCAGCTGTTGGCATCAGCACATCTGTGACACTGGACTAACACTGTGAACTTCCTGAGCCCAGCCTGGATCTGTGCTGTTGGTCACATGCACAGAAGGCGAGGAGTTCACCAAGTGCAGCTGGGGAAAGAAAATCATTATAAATGTAACCCTTCTGCCAGGTGGAGCTGGCAGCAACCAGAGCCAGGTTCAATGCAACACAGAACAGGCTCAAGACCCCACCCAGTAACCTGGGAAAATTACACACCACCCTTGGGAGCCTCTGAGAGGCAATACTTCCCCACTCGCAAGCAGAGTCTGAGTGTAGAAAAGAAACTTTTAATGAAAGGAGGGAAATCACCAGACATTAATTAGGGAAAATGCCAGAAGCAGGAGTCATAAACATAAAACTATTAGCAGGAGACCCACCCCAGCATGCGTGGGGCAGTGCCTTCCACCTCATGTTCTTGAGTTCTACAACCAAAAGTTCCTTTTCTGTGCCCCTCTCTGCTCTCTTACCACACCCCACTCACAGTAGTTGTCCTTGGTCAGTGAGGACTCAGGGCTCAGACACGCATCTGTGTGAGTTCACCTCCCACCCAAGGAAGAAGGCACCTTGCTTCCGCTTGCTCAGCTGGCCACCACACCAACTACCTGGCCGCCTTGCCAACCGCGGTTCCTTGCTGCAGCAGAGAAGATGGAGCTATGGCCTTTGTGTGTATTTACTACTGTGTCAGTGACAGGGAAGGGAAGGGAGAGCTGTCCCTGGCCAACAGACACAAAAACACCCAAGCCCCCAAATCAATGTCACCAACATAACCCCTACGGAGTGTCAAAGGGTAGAAGGAGGATAAGGCGAAGAGGCTGGGAAGTGGAGTTATGATAAATGAGGTGGGGGGGTAGCTCTCCTTTATGAACAGCCAGTTATCTATAAAATCCCTATTAGTAGCTGTACTCTACTTGCTTTCCTGTAAAGGGTTAAAAAAGTCCATAGGAAAAAGAAAGGGAGCGGGCACCTGACCAAAAGAGACAATGGGAAGGCTAGAACTTTTTAAAATTGAGAAAAAACTTTCCCTTTGTCTTTCTCCAGAGAGAGGGGACAGAGCAGAGTCATGACTATGCTGTAAAAAGCTTTTTGCCAGGTATGCAAATCATCAGATCATACCTAGAACTACCCAGATATGTAAGCAAATTAGAAAATGTCTAAAAAGACGCTATTAGGTTTATTTCTTTTATTTCCTTATGGCATGCGGACTCCTCTGTGCTAACCCTAAATGCTTTTGTTTTGCTTGTTTTGCTCCTTTAAGCTGGACCTCAAGGTTATTCTTGAAGTTTAATTTTTGTAAGTGGATTTCTTTAAATCTAGCAAAAGCCGAAGTTCCAGATGTATTTTCTTTCTTTTTGTTTTTAATAAAATTTACCTTTTTTACTAACAGGATTTGGATTTTTGTGTCTTAAGAGGTTTGTGCACGTTTTTTTAGTTAGCTGGTGGCAACAGCTGATTTCTTTATTTTCCTTTTTTAACTCTTCCCTGGATGGGGGGTGAAACGGCTTGAAGGTATCCCACAGGAAGGAATTCCCAAGTGCGCCATCATGGGTTCCAAGGGGTTTTCCATTTGGATCTACCCAGGCAAGATCAGAGAAAAGCTGTAACCTTGGGAGTTTAATACAAGCCTGGAGTGGCCAGTATTAATTTTTAAAGTCCTTGCAGGCCCCCACCTTCTGCACTCAAAGTGCCAAAGTGGGGAATCAGCCTTAACAGGAGTGCAGCCCAGCCACCCTGCAGGGAACCAAAATAGCAGGTGCCCAGCTCCACAATGTACAAGGCCTGCGCAGGACCCTTATGTAATGGAAAGGCCAGCCAGGTAGCTGCAAATTGCAATGGTCAGGGAGACAATCACCAGCCCCAAATCATTTCCCTATGCCCAAAGATGTCAGGGGGAGGCAGCTGCAGCTCAGCTGCTCTATTGGGAACCTCAGAAGCAGATGGTCAGTCTTGTACTGTTTTTTGGCCTAGTGCCAATGCTCATCACAGCCAGAGCAACAGTTCACCCTGTGTGACATGCAGGTCAGCTAAGGCAATCACACGTTCTCCCAGTGTGTGTGGGAACACTCACCAAGCATGGAAAACCTCCTGGGAACATGGGATAAAATTTGCTCAGCAAACTAGAAACAGAGAGGGAAAAAAATATGAAATTAAAAATAATCAAACATTTGAAAAGAGGAATGTTTAAAAAACACCAATATTTTTATGTTTGAAATGTTGTCACAAAAAGGAAATTTCTTCCATATTTGCTTTCTTCACAACAGCTATTTTGATGTATCTTTTTCATTAGAAAAGTATTTCACCAGCTCTCCCTGACATGCTCAGCTCTTGCAAAAGTTAATACTTTTCTGACTTTCCATAGAAATGTATGAAATGGACTCTTTGGTGCATACAGGAAAGCACACGCAGACGCACAGATCCAGAGAGATTTGTCCCAAGGTGCGTGTTTAAAAAAAAATGTGTCCCAACATTCGCTCATTTGAGGTACAGAGATGAATCCTAGGGCTGTCAAGCAACTAAAAAATGAATCGTGGTTAATCATGCGATTAATTGTGCTGTTAAACAATAATAGAATACCATTTATTTAAATATTTTTAGATGTCTTCTACATTTTCAAATGTATTAATTTCAACTACAACACAGAATAGAAAATGTACAGTGCTCACTTTATATTTATTTTTATTGCAAATATTTGCACTAGAAAACAAAAGAAATATTATTTTTCAATTCACCTAATACAAGTTGTCACAGACTCACATGTCATGCCCACTGTTGGCCCCATATAGTCCCTGGGGGGAACCCACTTCAGTGTGACAGCCCTTCTCGGGGGTCCACTCTCTCTCCGGGATTAAGCCCCTCTGCCTCCTGGAACCACACCTCTCTGAGCCTTAGCACACCTGTCTGTCGCCATGGGCCCCCTCAGGGAGTCCACTCGCTCTGGACCCCAGGGGCCTCCACTCCCAGAGGGAATAATGTAATCCCGTTCTCTAGACCGGAGTGACTCTCAGCCAGCGTAAAGCAGGAAGGTTTATTGCATGTCTGAACACAGCATAGGAAACTCTCAGGGCCCTGAGGCCTGGTCTCCCTCAGCACAGTACATCTAAGTCTCTCCTGCATCCTGGTGACCTCTGCTTGCTCTCTCTCTCCAGTTCAGAGACCCTGCACTTTCCAGCTGGGCATCCGATATCACTGTCCCCAACAGCTCCTCCCCTCTCCTTTGTGTCCCATCCCAGGTAAACAGGTTGCTGGGGCCCTCTCTCTTCCGTCCTTTGTTCCCCTCTGGCTGGAACTGGTTGGTCAGGTCATTGGGGTCCCCTCTCCTCAGCCCTCTGTCCTCCCACTGGCCAGAAACAGCTGACGGCCAAGCTGGGGTGGGCCTCTTAGTCACCAGGTCACCAGTTGTTAGGGTTCCCCATCTCCAGGCCATTGTCCAGGGGTCGCGGGTGTGACATTGCACACCATAATGCTTTATGGAAATATGCTTATGAATATAAATATGATATAACTGGAATATGTTTTATGCTACATATGCCATGTAACATATCTCTGTAAAGGTTATGATCTACTGAATATATTCATTTTATTTGTATGCATGTATCAGTTTTGTATTCGAAGTTATGAATATTGGCTGTGTACTTGTTTGCGTTTAGGTAGCCTTAGTAAAACATTTGGTCAGCTTCTTGAGAAAAGAATGTGCAAATTAAGTGCCCAGTCAAGAAACACTTAACTAACAATGGCTCTTGGAAGACTCCAATCCACATAAGATGTCCTCCTGGGGACATTCAAGATAGCATGTGAGCAATGACTGCTGTCTGTAAAAACTGAGTCATATATGGACATGTGACTTGCCCATGTGTCTCCAAAACTCCATCTTGCAGCTGGATTTTGCATAGGAGAGGGGAGGGGGTCTCCACCCACAAGAGAAAGTCTATTTAAGCCCCTGGGAGACCCCTGCATTTTGTCTTCAGCTGGCTCAAGAAATAGCTTCTCCACCCCCAAAGGATACCTGAAAGTAACTGGAACAAAGGACAGTAACTACGGGGGTGTGAGTGATTGCTGGACCCAGACTAGGAGACTAGTCTGTAAAAGAAGTTTACAGACAATCCCCAATTTACACAAGCATTCCATTCTGGAACGCCTTGTGTAAGTTGAAATTTGCGTAAGTTGGAAACATATCTCTGGCCATTAGGCAAAAAAAAAAAAAACCCTCCTATTTCTAGCTTATGGAAGTTTTTCTGTAAACTCGGATTTGTGTAAGTCAGGTTTGCGTAACCCGCCGAGCGTCTGTGCTGGAACATCTCTGAGGGTGAGATTTCATCTGTAATCACTTTCTTACTGTATTAGGTGTAGACTTACGTGTTTTATTTTATTTTGCTTGGTAATTCAATTTGTTCTGTCTGTTATTACTTGGAACCACTTAAATCCTACTTTTTGTAGTTAATAAAATCACTTTTTACTTATTAATTAACCCAGAGTCTGTATTAATACCTGCGGGGGGGAGACAGCTGTGCATATCTCTCTATCAGTGTTACAGAGGCCGAACAATTTATGAGTAAAATTGATTTATTTGGGGTTTGGACCCCATTGGGAGCTGGGCATCTGAGTGTTACAGACAGGAACACTTCTTAAGCTGCTTTCAGTTAAGCCTGCAGCTGTTGGGGGATGTAGTTCAGACCTGTGTCTGGGTTTGTAACAGGCTAGCATGTCTGGCTCAAACTGGTAAGGTTCTGGAGTCCCAAGCTGGCAGGGAAAACGGATAAGAAGTAATCTCAGCACATCAGTTGGCAGTTCCCAAGGGGTTTTTCCAACCCATCACACCGGCCATTAGGCAAGGTCACACCTGGTCCTCTGCAACAACAAACCCTCTCCCACCACCTTGTTAAACATGCAGCACACAGGGAAACTGAGGTGCGCACATGCTATTCATGTAAAACAATACAAAAATCCCCAACTTTGTCACACAAGTACTGTAGTGCAATCTCTTTATCATGAAAGTTGAACTTAAAAATATAGAATTATGTACAAAAATACCCCTGCATTCAAAAATAAAACAGTGTAAAACTTTAGAGCCTATAAGTCCAAACAGTCCTGCTTCCTGTTCAGCCAATTGCTCAGACAAACAAGTTTGTTTACATTTGCAGAAGATAATGCTGCCTGCTTCTTGTTTACAATGTAACCTGAAAGTGAGAACAGGCATTTGCATGGCATTGTTGTAGCCGGCGTTGCAAGATATTTACATGCCAGATGCGTTAAAGATTTGTATGTCCCTTAATGCTTCAACCACGATTCCAGAGGACATGCATCCCAGTTGATGACTGGTGCTGCTTGATAACAATCCAAATTAATGCAGACCGACGCATGTTCATTTTCATCATCTGAGTCAGAGGCCACCAGCAGAAGGTTGATTTTCTTTTTTGGTGGTTTGGGTTCTGTAGTGTCCGCATCAGTGTTGCTCTTTTAAGACTTCTGAAAGCATGCTCCACACCTCTTTCCTCTGAGAGTTTGGAAGGCACTTCAGATTCTTAAATCTTGGGTCGAGTGCTGTAGCTATCTTTTGAAATTTCTCATTGGTATCTTCTTTGCATTTTGTCAATTTTGCAGTGAAAGTGTTCTTAAAACAAACAACATGTGCTGGGTCACCATCCAAGACGGCTACAACATGAAATATATGGCAGAATGTGGGTAAAACAGAACAGGAGACGTACAATTCTCCCTCCAAGGAGTTCAGTCACAAATTTAATTAAGGCATTATTTTTTTAATGAACGTCATCAGCATGGAAGCATGTCCTCTGGAACGATGGCCGAAGCATGAAGAGGCATATGAATCTTTAGTGCATCCGGCACGTAAATATCTTATGACACCAGCTACAACAGTGCCATGCGAATGCCTGTTCTCACTTTCAGGTAACACTGTAGTTAAGAAATGGGCAGCAAATGTAAACAAATGTGTTTGTCTTCACGATTGGCTGAACAAGAAGTAGGACTGAATCGACTTGTAGGCTCTAAAGTTTTACATTGTTTTGTTTTTGAGTGCAGTTATGTAACAAAAAAAACTACATTTGTAAGTTGAACTTTCATGACAAAGAGATTGCACTACAGTACTTGTATGAGGTGAATTTAAAAATACTATTTATTTTGTTTATCATTTTTATAGTGCAAATATTTGTAATAAAAATAATATAAAGTGAGCACTGTGCACTTTGTATTCTGTGTTGTAATTGAAATTGATATATTTGAAAATGTAGAAAAACATCAAAATATTTAATAAATGTCAGTTGATATTCTATTGTTTAACAGTGTGATTAATCATGATTAATTTTTTGAGTTAATTGTGTGAGTTAACTGCGATTAATCGACAGCCCTACTTTTTATCACAAAGTGAGTCTCATGTACCATTTCCAGCATGTTTAAGGATTTTTCGCATAAATCATACACATTGTACATTTTTACAGATTTTGACTTCAACATTGCATTCATACCAAGACTTATTAGTATCAATATTAATATTGAACCTATCACAGGTGTGCTTTCACAAGAATGTTTGTCAGTTTGCTCAGTGCCCTTCTGGGATATTTGCACACAATTAATCAGCTTCTTTTTTACTTTAGTGTTTCCTTTAGTATAATTTTTTAGGTTGTTTACATCCTTGGGTCTTGGTATTTTAGGGCAAAGTGGGGTAAGACTGTAAGGGCATTCTGGCTTTCAAGGGTTAACTTGCCTTCCTTCTTTCCCCTTCCTAGAGAGTTGAAATTACAGCTTTTAGATTCAACAGAATCTATAGGCTGGCCAGCTGCATTCTCACTGTCGACAGCTACAGGCAAATTTGTTCCTCCCTTGTCAGCTGGGTAACTTGCATGGATACCAGGACTTAAAGAGACACAACCAATCCCTAGCATCATGTCTGAACTACAGTCCTTCTGATTTACAATGACAAATTTTTGCACCCATAAGGCATCTGATGCATTAGAGTTCACCAAGAGATCACAAGACATATCCAAAGTGTCTATGGGTCTATTAACAAGGCTGCTCTGCTGTGTAAAGGCAGGAATCCAGCCTTTCTGCTGAACCTAAGACACTAACTGTTTATATATATATATATATATATATATATATATATATATATATATATAAGCTATCTAGGCTTTTCTCTGTTCCCCTCTCACCCTCACTCAGATTCCTTCCTTCCCTATTTGACAGCCAAAATTCCCTTTTAGACAGCCAAAATTCCCCTTCTCTTTCAAATATATATACACACTGCTCCTTTGCTCCCTGTATTTGTAAACAGACCTTCCCTTTTAGAGGCCCCCCGAGCTTCTTCGTGCTCCCCCCACCCCCCCGTGAGGAGCTGCCTTGACCCCAAGTTCCTTTGTTTGGCAAAACTGGGCATTTGCTCCCTTTGCTCTTGCCTGCTGATGATGGACAAATGCCAAATTTTGCCAAAAAAGTCAGGATGTCCAGGTGAGGGCTTAAAAAGGGGACTGTCCTGGCCAAAATGGGATGTATGGTCATCCTAGTCTGTACTAAGAGCCACCCGGGTAGCTGTGGGGAGCCCCGGACCCTCCACCTGAACTGGGTGAGGAGCCGGGGTGCGTGAGAGAAGCCCCCAGCCCGTGTCCCTGCTCCCAAGGGTGCACCACCCTGGGCAGGTGGAGGGTCTGGGGCTCCACACAGCAGCCCAGGCTCCCTGAGCATCTCTAACAATGGCCTGACTTCCAGCTAGACCAGGAGGCAGGGCCATGAGGGGAAGGAGAGGAGCAGGGGGTGGGGCCCAGTGGTGGGGGTGGGGACCGGGGGCCATTGTTCTTTGTGCCCAGGGCCCCAATAAAACGTAATCCACCTCTGCTCAGCTGAGACACCCCGGTGGCCAGGTCCCTCTCCTCCTCCATCCCCCTCCCCTGAGACACGTGCCGCATCCCTTCCCTCCTCCACTCCTGCTGCTTCTGCTCAGGCACAGCCTCTGTCTCCATCCTGAGCCTGACCCCCGCTGATCCATTTCACCTTCATCTTGTCCCTCTTTATTAAGTACAGTTCAATATGATGTCTGGTTACAGGGGCTGAGGCTTTGTGAAAAACACGTGGCAGGCGACAGGCACCTGAGGGGAGGAGAGGAGGGACTCAGCCAGCGGCGAGCAGCAGGTGCCTCGGGAGAGGGAAGAGCAGGGAGGAAGAGGAGGTGTGCGAGCAGGGCCATGGTGGAAAAGCAGGAGGTGACCCTAGCCTGGCCTGGCCTGGCCTATGGTTGGAGGAATGTTTTACTATCATTCCCTCCTCACAGAGGAGGATTTTGTCTAGGGACACTTTTTAGACAGGCCACTAGGGGGCCTTACAGAAGAAGTACACAGCTGGAGGCAAGAAGGAAATTAAGGTTATTCTGTTATTCACCCTCCCCGTAGTGTCCTCTGTGAATTCAGCCCGCTGGGCTGGAAGGCTGCACAGCAGCAATGAGATGTCACTGGGATCAGGCAGGTGTTAAGATGCTAATGGCTCACACTGCTGAAACTCATGCAGGAGGCTCTAGCTGTCTGCCACATCAGCCATCTCTCCTGCAGGGAGCTGAGACCCTGTATTCACTATGGCACTAACCAGCTGTTGGCATCAGCACATCTGTGACACTGGACTAACACTGTGAACTTCCTGAGCCCAGCCTGGCTCTGTGCTGTTGGTCACATGCACAGGAGGGGAGGGGATCACCAAGGGCAGCTGGAGAAAGAAAGTCATAAAAAAGGCTCGCAAATGCTGAGTACTCACGGGAATTAGTTGGGCAGTGATGTAGTGGTAAAAAAAGAAGGGCGTAACTTCCAAACTAAACTCCATATCCCCCAAATGAGACTTTGGTAAACTCTATTTACCCTCGTTTACTCCCAACTACACGACTGTAGTTGCCGAAGGATGGACTTCAGAAGACTAACTCAGGCTGCTATTGTTGAAAATCAGGGACTGAGCGTGTTCCTCACAGCTCTCGCTGGTGCCATCATTTACCATTGGGTTAATTAACAACCGGTTGTTTATGGCAAGACTGGCAAGTGTATCTGCCAGATGAGCAGCTCTTAGACTCTATCACCATGAGATGTGGGGCAGTGGACAAAGCACCAGGCTGCTAGACAGGAAACCGACTTTCTAATTCAGGCTCTGTCACCCAGTTCCTGTGTGGGCTTAGCTTCACCTTTCTGTGCCTCAGTTTCCCTGCCTCTTGAAATGGGAAATTTCAAAAGCTTTTTTATTCTAACATAGAACAAAATGTTGAAATTTCCCATAAAATGTAAAATTCAGACAGTTTTGAACTGAAAACTAGAGAGGAAAAGTTTGGATATTTTCAGTTTGAAGCTAATGTAACATTGAAATCTCAGGTCAGCAGAGGAGATGGAGTTGTGGCCCTTTGTGTGTATTTTCCAATGTGTCAGTGATGGGGAAGGAAAGGGTGGGCTGTCCCTGGCTGCTAGACACACAGACACAAAAACTCCCAAGCCCCCAAAACAATGTCACCAAGATAACCCCTACAGAGTGTGAAAGGTGGGGTGAGGGTGGGAGAGAAGAAAGAGGTGGAGGGGGAGGATAAGGAGGAGAGGATGGGAAGGGGTGTGCAGCCCAGACACCCTGCAGGGAACCCTGCCAGCAGGTGATCAGTTCCACAGTGTACAAGGCCTGCACAGGACTCCTATGTAATGGAAATCCCAGCCAAGCAGCTGCAAATTGCAATGGTCAGTGAGACAATCACCAGCCCGAAATCATTTTCCTCCGCCCAAAGATGTCAGGGGAGGCAGCTGCAGCTCCATAGGGAACCCCAGAAGCAGACAGTCAGTCTTGTACTGTGTTTCGGCCTAGTATCAATGCTCATCATAGACAGAGCAACTGTTCACCCTGTGGGACATGCAGGTCAGCTGAGCCAATCATACATTCTCCTAGTACATGTGGGCACACTCAGAAAGCATGGAAAACCTGGCAAGATAGGACAAAATTTGGTCAGCAAACAAAAGAAACAGAGAGAAAAAAGTGTGAAATTAAAAAATAATCAAACATTTGAAAAGCGGAATTTAAAGAAACAACACCAATATTTTTGTATTTGACATTTTTTCACCAAAAGGAAATTTCTTCCAAATTTGCTTTCTACAAACCAGAAGTTTTGATGAATTTTTTTCATTAGAAAAGTATTTTACCAGCTCTCCCCTGACATGATTGGTTCTTGCAAAAGTTAATACATCTCTGACTCAGGGCTGTCCTTACTCACAGGCAAAGTACGCAGCTGTGTAGGACACGGTGCCCTATGCAGCTGCATGCTGCTCCAGCCCCTGCTCTACCTCTTCCCCATGGCTTTCCCCACCCCTGCTCCACCCCAGCCCCACCCCCATTCCACCCCTTCCCAAATCCCACACCCAGCCCCCACCCTGCCTCTTCCTGCCCCTGCTTTGCCCCAGCCCCACCCCTACTTCACCCCTTCCTCTGAGGACCGAAGCAGGGGTCAGGTGCGCCCTGCACTTACCGGGCAGAGGTAAGAGAAGTGACCCGGCCCCAGCCCACTCCAAGCCGCCGGCTCCCAGCCACGCCGCTGGTAAGTGCTGGTGGGGGCGGTTCCTGCACTCCTCTGTTCTTTCCTCTCATGTTGGAATCATTATCGTAGCTGACAAGAGAGGTCAGGACTATCTCAATTCCCGTATCTTCCAGCTTTTTAAGAAGCACATTTGTCATACCAGCTCCTGTAGTATCATCACTGTCAATAAATTCTAGAAAATGCTCTCTGACAGTCACCATTGCAGGGACGTTTTCAGTAGGTTCTATTGTTGTTACAAAACTCACCATTAAAGTCATTTGTTCCGTATGGCTGATGTCAGGTGTGCAGTCCAGAATAACAGTCATATCTTGCTGACTTCAGATCTGCCACAATCTTCTGTTTGACTTTTGTTGCCGGTAACTGTATGATCTCATTTTGAATTGTTTTTCCAAGGTAGTGGTGTGTGTACATTTCTTGGGTGGTGACTCTTCTTTGATGCTCCTGGAGTACAGCATCAAACTCAGCCATCAGCTCCACAGTTTGAGGGAAGTTTCCATTGTTTGGCACATACAGCTGATCTGAAGTGCCACGCAGTGCTAGGTTTTGGGTAGAAAGCATTCTCACAATGGCAATGAGCCTTTTCAGAACATTTTGCCAATAAAGAGACTCTGATGCAATCTTCTCTTGATGCTGATCATCTATGGTGTCCTTTAACCTTAGCCTCATCTCAACCTCTTTCCACCTGTGGAATGCTCTCTGGTGATTTGCTGCCTTCTCATGGCATGCCAGATTTCTAGCCAGATTTTTCCAGTCCTTTGTTCCTGTAGAACCCAGTGTGGCTGGAACATTAGACTGGAAGCGTTTGGAATAAAAACAGTATGCAGCATTCTGGGGTTTTGAGTATATAAGCCATGGCCTCTCCACTTTGTCACCATTGGGGATTTCACGCTAGCAATGTGTTGGATGGAAACTTCTGTTTTCATTGTCTTTGGGGAACATGAAGTTTTTCACTTGCTGTGGCCCATGCAGTACAAGGAAGTCCCTCAGGCTACTGCTCAAGTGGGTCCACAGTCCTGGATCATCTAGACTTAAGGAACTAAACTCAGCAGCTGCTGTTTCTTGTGCCTCCATCACACTCTTCTCTCATCTACACTTTTCTTCAGGAATGTGCATGGTTACATCCATCTGAGATGGAGATATGGGTGCTGCAGTAGCTGCCAGGTCACCTGCACTCTGACGAACTGCAAGATCAGGCACCTCCTCACCACTCACTTCCTCACTGGGGCCGGAAGGCTCACCCTGAACATTTGTGTCTATGTATCTCAGGAGAGCTCCTTCCGGCTTAGATAGAAAAGCTTCCTTTGCTTTCTTTCTTTTTCTGAATGCTGCCCCAGAGGGGCGTTTTCTTCTTTCACTCATGACTGCTGTTCTGTGCCAGCTATAGTGGCTCTCAACACTCAATTGAAGGGGACAAATAAGCAGGCTGGAAGCAGGGCCTGAGTGTGGGAAGATATCAGCGTCTTAAGGACCTAACTGGCTCCTACTACTTCAGTTGACTGCCTGTTCTCCTCCAGTGGGTTCAGGGAAGCAGCAGGAAACAGGAAGCTCCCCGAGAAGCTGGTGTTAATCAGTCCAGGCTCCTGGGGGTGCTAGAGAAGTACATAAGAGGCTCCTCCTTCTCTCTCTCCCTGCAGCTCCTGCTGCTTTCTGTTATTCCCTCTCACCTTTTCTCCTGCCTGCCTGTTATGTCTCTTGTGCCCTCCTTCCTCTAGCACAGCACTCCACCATCTCTGTGCATCTGGAGCAGAGAGAATACATACGCACCAGCAGCAGACACAATTTTCTACACTCTAGGTCCTAGTGGTGCCCCTCCATAGTCTGGCACCTGAGGTGGCCACCTCAGTTGGCCTCATGGTAAGGCTAGCCCTGACTGTGACAGGGGGATGGGTGGGACATGCAGATTTTACATGCAAAGGCCCATGTCCACCCTTATTAGCTGGCTCAGCTCCCAGTGGTGTCGGTACGTTGGAGACTGATGGCAGTTTATGTGGTAAACTTTATCAGGAGAACACGTAAGTATTGTAACAAAATGCCTTTGTGGAGCAATCCCTCTAGGCTAGATCCCAGTCACCACTTTCTAGAACACCCCCTCCTCATCTGGGACCTCTAGGATCCTCTCAACTGGCTCTTGAAATGTATCAAATCAATGTGATATGTGAAATGCCCCGTCGGAGGGTTCCAGAGCGGGCTCCTCTCACTGCCCTGAGAGATCCCCAGGGACCAGTGAAGCTAGTGCATCTGCAGCTTGTAGTTTAACTCTATCTCCACTGTGACTATTCTCTTAATTACTTCACATCTTCACATCAGATGCCCCTGCCCTGCCTGGAGATGTCCCAGGGGCTGTTTACGATGATGTCAGAGAAGTGTCTGTCCCTGAAGGTGACCCTGCTTCAGGGCAGAATGATGAGCAAGGCACTGGGGCGAGGGACAGACACAGGGATTCACAGACAGGTGAGTGGAGAACTATTTACACTTTGCACTGTCTCTGCAGAGTGGGAGGGCTGGGAATGTGGGGTACACAGCAAGGGAACAGCTCTGGACAAATCAATGCCTGTGAGAAAATCTCTCCTCTCGTCTCTCCATTCCCTGAATGCCTGCCATGGGGGGAGGAACAGCAGGGTCCCTGCTTGGTGGTACTTCATGGTCAGACCAGCAAGATACCTAGGATCCTTCTGCCTCTAGGTTCCAATCCTTGTGTGGCTGCCACGCCCTGGATGTGCTGGATTCCCACCACTTCACTGCACGTGTATCTTTTGAGCGGAATCCTATGAACCAAAGTCCCGTTACTGCTATGCAAATGTTAAAGAGCCCATGACACCTCCTGTAAAAGTTGGGCTTTGCCTATTGTCCTTGGCGAAAATCTCCCCTCCCCTCCTGATTTTTCCGTGAGCAGGGAGACCATCGGCCACCCCAGAAGAGGTGCAGTGCTGATGAAATGTGCATTGCTTAGTACTTGATAAGAAGAATGTTCTTATGTTCATTGTTAAGGCAGAGTGAGTTATGATCTTCTTAACTAAGCGCTCCTGGCTGATAAGTGCTTGGGTTTTCTACATGAAGTAACAGGTAAATAGAGTTCTCACTGGGCAGTGTTAGCTGGTCTGGAAACCAAAGGTTTTAATTTCCAGACTATTTACAGAGATGATGGATTAGAACTTGTCATAGACCCGCCAGAAGACTGAAGGGGGAACAATTCCTAACCATTACTGCAGAGCAGAGATTCTCAGCTGTGGTGCACAAAATGTATTCTGGGGCGGCATGAGAAGCCAGAGCAGAGAGCGGTGGCTCCTTTCCGGGCACCCAGCTTTGAAGGCAGCGCCGCCACCAGCAGCAGCGCAGAAGTAAGGATGGCCGAGTATGGTGTTGCCACTCTCACTTCTCCGCTGCTGCTGGCGGTAGTGCTGCCTTCAGAGCTGGGTGGATGGAGAGCTATGTACTTAAATGGCTCTTTGTGACTCAATGCCCGACTGCTGTTCATATTTAGTGAGAGTTGCATGTTGATTTTTTTTAATCGTTGTATGTACTTGTGTGGTGGGGGTGGGGGGCATCAACTATAATGGACACAAAGAAGGGGGGTGATCAAATAAGTTAGAGAACCACTGCTATAAACTCCACCTTGCTCTGCTCCTGCCAATCACCACAGAGTGGATCCACTGACTGTGTCTCCCTTGGTATTTTCAGGTGGGAGTCTGCACTCGCTAAGGAGTGAAGTTGTCTCTGGGATGGACAGAGAAATCCCATTCCCGCTTCCTGGAGACACAGGTTATGATGATGTGGAACATGGTGACTCTGGGGGATCAATATCAGAACGATTTGATTGGGAAAAAAATAACCTTGTGATGATATAAATGCTTTGCCTTTTTCTCTCAGAAATGCTCCCTCCGCTATGATGCCTAGAGACAGTCCCTGCCTGGTAGACAGACAAAGCAGGTGTTTTTATAAGATTTGTGTGAAGTTGCAGGAAATACTAGTGGGAGTTGGAAAAGATTCATAAACTTTCTTTGTGTAATTTTCCACCGTTTGAAGGGGGTTGAATTTTCCTGCTTTTTTATACCTATAATTTCTTCATCTTGAATTTTGCCTTTTTCATATTAAATCCTTTCTGAAAGTCTTCTCCATAGTGGAAGTTTTTCTTGCCAGATGAATTGTGCAGTTTCCAGGGTTCATCACAGGGAGAGGCTGAGATACAACAAACCAAGAGACAAGGGTGGACCAACTCTGGGTATGGCCGGCTGTTTGACGGTGGAGGGGTTTACACTGAATGTTCTATCAGGCACGTGGTAAAAGCGGAAAACCAGCAAGAGAACATTCTGAAATGAGCAACAAGGTTGTTCCTGAACCTAATTCAGATTTGTAACCTTCATTGAATCCAAGGAGATAAATGAGAAATTCTCCCTCATAATTCACACCTGAAATTAAACAAAGAGTGAATAGAATTCCCCATTAGCAATAAATGTGGAGGAAGAATATTTCTGCTAGGACAATAAATGAATTTTGTAGAAAATAATAAAAACCAAACTGCTTTAAAACCAACTTTTAAAATCCATTTTAGTTTGAAACGCACCAAACCAATAGTTTGCAGCCATATACTTTTTTAAAAAACCACACCGATGTTTTGCACAAACACACACACACACACACACACACACACACACACACCAGCAGTTTAAAACACCAGACCAGCAGTTTGCAACAAAATACTTTTTTAAATACCCACACTTATACCTAGCTTGGGCCCCTAAGTCACTAACAATTTAAACATTAAAGCCAACTCTTTTAAGAAGACAAACAACCCCCTTTTTTAAAAAAAATATATATTTTTTTTTCAGAATAAAAACCAAACTGCTTTTAAAAACCAACTTTTAAAAACCATTTTAGGGCCCCCTCCCCTAACATTCCCTTTTGTGATCTGGGGTGGGGGAATTAAGTTGTCTGCACAACAGGGCCGCTTTTGGCTTTTTTTTTTTTTTTTTTAGTTAAAATACATTTTTCTTTGGGGCCTTCTTACAGTATTAAGCAGTAAATCACCATGCACATCAATCCTTAAGGTTACTGTACCCATTCCCAAGTATGGGCCCCTTACAGATATCAATGAATGTCTTGGGGCTTGTTTGTTTGTTTTTTAAACATGTTTCTTTCATGCTTAAAGTCTGGGGGTTGTTTTTGAAATAAAATGGGTGTATCACAACCATAGTAAGCACCCTACAAATACCCAGAGCTTTTGAATGTTTGGTTGTCTTCAGAGCAAATGCTTGTTCTGAACTATGGTGGAGGTTTGTGAACCCTTGAAACATTTCCGTTTTGGGTTGGACCCATTTTTAGTTTTGTAAATATATTATTTTAATGACTTTAAGTTGCTAGAAAGAGTGACCCATATCGTTCAACCAACTCCTGGTTTATATTTAAACTGTCCAATAGCATTCAACCAACTCTTGGGGTCATATTTAAACTGTCCAATAATGGCTGCAAACTCCTGAGCTTTTATTTCCTTTCATATTAATCAGAGCTCACTATCCTCACCCACCCACCTCCTTTACTGTGGGTGTACCCTCGTCAAATGTAATTACTGATCACTAATACGATTAACCCTGATGGCAACAAGGGTGGGTAATCTCAGTCACCCTGACTATTCCGTGGAGAGTTGGTTAAAACCATTCAGTTCAATACGGTGGGTCAGCTCTATTGTACTCAAACATATGTCTGAACCATCCCTGTTTTTTTTAATTGTAAACAGATTTTTAGGGGGGGTTCCCCCCACATGATTTTACAATATACATTTCAGCTTTTTTACTGTAAATGGGTCTCTTTTACACAAAGACAACAGATCACACTGCAATAAAGATAGGTTCCATTACTTAGTAAGGACAGCATGGCCAAGAAGTGACATTCTATAATATATATTTTCAAAGTTAAAAACAGGGAGCATACCTCCTCTTGCAGTCCAACAACAATTCAATTCAATATCGTTTCTGTTGAAAGAACACTGAGGTTTTTATACCATCCTAACTCTTTGTTTCAAACAGACTTCAAAAGGCTGTCGTTAGCAGGTTGATTCAATCACCACAACTCTGAATTAATAGATACTTAAGATCGTTAGGCCCCCTTCCCCTAACATTCCCTTTTTGTGATCTGGGGTGAGGGAATTAAGTTGTCTGCACAACAGGGCTGCTTTTGGCTATTTTTTTTTAATTAAAATACATTTTTCTTTGGGGCCTTCTTACAGTATTAAACAGTAAATCACCATACACAACAATCCTTAACGTTACTGTACCCATTCCCAAGTGTGGGGCCCCTTACAGATATCAATGAATGTCTTGGGGCTTGTTTGTTTGTTTTTTAAACATGTTCCTTTCATGCTTAAAGTCTGGGGGTTGTTTATGAAATAAAATATGTGTATCACAACCATAGTAAGCACCCTACAAATACCGAGAGCTTTTAAATGTTTGATTGTCTTCAGAGCAAATGCTTGTTCTAAACTATGGTGGAAGTGTGTGAACCCTTGAAACATTTCAGTTTTGGGTTAGCCCCTTGTTTATTTTTGTAAATATATTATTTTAATGACTTTGAGTTGCTAGAAAGAGTGACCCATAGCTTTCAGCCAACTCCTGGGGTCATATTTAAACTGTCCAATAGCGTCTCCCAACTCCTGAGGTTTTATTTCATTTCATATGAATCAAATCTCGCCATCCTCATCCACCCACCTCCCTTACTGTGGGTGTACCCCCGTCAAATTTAATTTCTGATCACTAATATGGTTAACCCTGATGGCACCAAGGGTGGGTAATCTCAGCCACGCTGGCTATTCCGCAGGGGTGTGTGTAAAACCATTCAGTTCAACAGAGTGGGTCAGCTCTATTGTACTCAAACACATGTCTGAACCATCCCTGTTTTTTTTTTTAATTTTAAACACATTTTTAGGGGGGGTTCCCCCACATGATTCTTCAATGTACATTTCAGCTTTTTGCTGTAAATGGGTCTCTTTCACACAAAGTCACAAGAGCTAGGTTCTCACAAACTATTTTATTTGATGTAAAAGACATACAGTCCTTGAAAACAAACCAAGATGCCCCTTTAAAACTTTTAGCTCACTTGAGGGCCACTGAGACCTTCAAACAGAAACACAAATAGTCACAAAGCCATTTTCAATAGGTTTTTTTTTATTTACAGCTTCCCTTGCCCCTCCTGCAGCCCCTGTACTGGCTCCCTGCTCTTCCCCAAGTAGCACCAAGCCCCTTGACCTCCTCTCCTGCAGCTTGCACTGTCTCCACCCACCCCCACCCACTCCCCATTGCTCTGGCTCCTTTGACCCCTCCCATCCCTTTCACTTTGTCCCCTCGCACCTTCGTCCTTCTGTCATGGGCACCAGGTTTGTATAATTTTTGTTGGTGTCCAAGCAGAGTCGTCCTGTGCATCAGGACGGACCGGGGCAACTGCACCTGGCTCTTTGCTTTGGGGGGCCCAACGCTTCAGGGGGACACCAAGCCCCCTGCTAGCCCCCCGGGGCTCTGAAGCACAGGGCAGGGGTAGCCACCACCATGTTGCATGACGGATACTTGACAAATTACTGCACTTAGTGACGAACACTGGGGGGGAGGGTATTATGTCATTCAGTCATTCAACCCATAAAATAGCACACAATTTTTCACACTGAAAATAAAAACAGTAATCTAGCTAATAATAATAACAAAATAATTAATTAATCTCATAATTAATGAAAAATGTGTGTATACTGTATAAGAGATTATGACATGAGAAATGAAAATGAGCTTGCTTTGGGATTTTACAAGGCATTTTATCATTTAAACACATTTGATACCCTGAGTAATGATAACATTTCTTGCAAATCCCCTGAATAAGGAACCCATGGTCCCCTTCCCTCACCCCATTGTAAAGGTACAGAGATTATTGCTGGCTGCCCTAGGGCTGCAGAAAACCCTATGGGCAAAACATATGGAAAGAAGGGGATCAATTTACACAGAGGGCTGAAGGGGGACTCCCATAGTGCATTAATTAACACTTAATAAATACATCTAAATTAAATACATTACAGAGATAAGAACCTGTAATGACAGACTTTACTTCATGAGAAGCTCCAGAGAAAGAAGACCCAGAGAAAGTAATGGTAGGGGACAATCCTCAGGAGGCCAAAGGGGCTGGTAGAGGGAACGAACAGAGAACAGGAATAGAGGCAGAATTGCTGCAGGGTTGACCCAGTCTTCTGCATCTCCCCTGTGGGTGGAAACACTGATCTCTAGCACCATAGGAGGGAACAATAGAATGGAATGCCCAGAAGAATGAATGACCTGAAGACAATTTCCTGAAGGGACCCTTCCCCTTCTTTTCTAGCTTTGACATTTACATTTCTACATAGGGTGGTTTGGCCCACAAAAATAAAAATCTGCACATCTTCCATGTGGATTTGGACCAATGGAAAAAAAACAGGTACAATTCAAGTGACTTTTAAAATTGCCTGTGAAACTGACTTAACAAAATAAATGAGCTTATGAACAACCAGAAAATATACTTCTCAAGTGAAAAACTATCAATGGACTTCTTTGCAAAAAATTGTACGTTTTCTCACAGGAAAAGCCACAAACTGTCTGGAAAGGAAGAGTAGATTGAATTACTTGCCTAAGTGAAATTAAATATCCAGAGAATTTCAGGGCCTGTGATGATGATGACCAGGGCTTGCTCACCTGTGGCTTTCCCTCCCGTGTTGTGGAGGCCCAGCCAGGCAGGTCTGCATCTGCAAGCAGGCACGCTGCGTCAGGTGCAGCTCCCATTTGCCATGGTGGCCAACAGGTTGGGAGCCTCCCGGTCAATGGGCTTGGGAGGGAGGGGGAGGCAAAGGGGGAGATTGTAGGGAGCGGGATGGTGGGGAGAGGAGTTGTCTCTGGAGGCACAAAGAGGGGGTTGTCCAGAAAGGGATGGTGGGTGCACAGGGGCCGGTGGGGGTCTTTGGAGGGGGGGCGCACAGGGTTGTGTGGGTCTCTGTGTGGCGCGGGGATTGATGGACGGAGTCAGCTGCAGCCTGGGTCTGCTCTGTGGGGGCTTGCTATAGTCCCCCCAGGAAGCCCCCTCTGTACTTTGCATTTAATGCCAGCCCCAGGGTGCCCATCGCTGCCTGACAGTGACAGACTCCTGCTGCTCTCTCTGCTGCACCTCTCTCCCCCGCCCTAGTGTGGAGGCATGGCCAGGCAGCTCCGGCGCCGCCCCCCCCCCGCAGCTCCCATTGGCCGTGGTTCCCGGCCAATGAGCTGGGAGCAGGGTCAGTGCTGGGCGAGGACGGAGGCAACATGCGGAGCTGCCCTGCCTGGGCCCAGACTCTCCACGGCACGCGGGGAGCTGGGGGGAAGGAGGGGAAGCCGCCCCCGCGGTGAGAGGGCCCCACGTTGCCAAGCCACAGCGCGGGGCCCCCCAGAGCACGGGGCCCAAACATTGGTGGAGCTGGGCCCAACTTCATGAATATTCAAGGAGCAGGAGCACCACGGGCCAATATAACTCAAGGCCTATCTCCTGCCCCAGCCTCTGGGGGCACATCGTCCAAGTGCCCCCCTCCAGCTTCCAGGGGGGATGGAGCAGCTGGAACAGCTAAATGGCCCTGAGCACCCAGAGCAGGGGGCATTCATCTGGCAGCCTGGCAGGAACTGATGCCAAAGCATCCTGGGGGTGACTGACAAAGGGGGTGAGCAAAAACCTGGGTTCAGAGGCTGCTCTCAGGGCGATCCTGTGTAAATGCACTGACCTTGCAGAGCAGACTTTGGTCCTAGTAACAGTAACAGTCATGTCATGTCTACGCAGACGGCTCTGTTAAAGAAAATATATTACACCCCCGGGGAAGTTGGGAGCTTCAGCGGGGTGAACCCTCTTTTTCAAGTGGCCAAAAAGCGTAGTAAAACTTTAAACAGGAGATAGGTAAGAGCTTGGCTTTCAGACCAGGATGCTTACATTTTACCACCTTTCTCACCCACACCTATGTATTTACTTAAAACATACAACCTCATCAAATAACCAAACCAAAAAGCGAAATATATTTACTGGGCTTCATCCATCCATTAGCCATTGATGCTGGTGAATTTTCCTTTTCAGCTTTCTCTTCCCTTTTTTCTTTTGAGCTTGTTTACCCTCTGGCCTGAGGATCTCTCGTGTTCTGATCATACTGTGGAGCAGACAATATTATTATGATGAAACGGTCTTGTTAACTTGAAAAATAAAATACTCATTAGGGTGTTTTTCTTTTTAAAAAGTCATAGCTTTAAAACAAAATAATCCATTTCAGGCTGTACAACAAACACCGATTTTGAGTTTATTTCTACCACTTGAAAAAAATAACAACCCCAGAAACATTTTTAAAAACACATCTCATTTTGCAAAATAAAAACCAAACTGCTTGAAAACCAACTTTTAAAATCCGTTTTAAAACACATTTTTCCCAGAAACACCTGTTAGTTTGAAACACACCAAACCAATAGTTTGCAACCCTATAACTTCTGTTTAAAAAACCCAGCAATATATTTTTTTTAAAACCACACCTAAGTTTTGCACAAACTCACAGACACACACACGCACCCCAGCAGTTTAAAACACCAAACCAACAGTTTGCAACAAAATACTCTTTTAAACACCCACACTTATGTCTAGCTTAGGCCCCTGAATTACTAACAATTTAATCATTAAAGCCAACTCTTTTAAGAAGACAAACAACCCCATTTAAAAAAAAAAAAAAAAACTTTTTTTTTTCAGAATAAAAACCAAACTGCTTTTAAAAGCCAACTTTTAAAAAACATTTTATACCCCCCTCCCCTAACATTCCCTTTTGTGATCTGGGGTGGGGGAATTCAGTTGTCTGTACAACTGGGTTCCTTTTGGCTATTTTTTTTTCTTTTAGTTAAAATACATTTTTCTTTGGGGCCTTCTTACAGTATTAAGCAGTAAATCACCATACACAACAATCCTTAACGTTACTGTACCCATTCCCAAGCGTGGGGCCCCTTGCAGATATCAGTGAATGTCTTGGGGCTTGTTTGTTTGTTTTTTAAACATGTTTCTTTCATGCTTAAAGTCTGGGGGTTGTTTATGAAATAAAATATGTGTATCACAACCATAGTAACCACCCTAGAAATACCCAGAGCTTTTAAATGTTTGATTGTCTTTAGCGCAAATGTTTGTTCTAAAGTATGGTGGAGGTTTGTGAACCCTTGAAACATTTCAGTTTTGGGTTAGACCCATTTTTAGTTTTCTAAATATATTATTTTAATGACTTTAAGTTGCTAGAAAGAGTGACCCATAACGTTCAATGAACTCCTGGTTTATATTTAAACTGTCCAATAGACTTCTACCAACTGCTGGGTTATATTTAAACTGTCCAATAGAATTCTACCAACTCCTGGGGTCATATTTTTAACTGTCTAATAGCGTCTATCAACTCCTGAGGTTTTATTTCCTTTCATATTAAATCTCGCCATCCTCACCCACCCACCTCCCTTACTGTGGGTGTACCCCCATCAAATTTAATTTCTTATTACTTATACGATTACCCCTGATGGCAACAAGGGTGGGTAATGTCAGTCACCCTGGCTATTCAGTGGGGGTGTGGTTAAAACCATTCAGTTCAACAGGATGGGTCAGCTCTATTGTACTCAAACACATGTCTGAACCATCCCTGTGGTTTTTTTTAATTGTAAACACATTTTTAAGGTTCCCCACCACCACCACCACACGATTCTACAACTACATTTCAGTTTTTTGCTGTAAATGGATCTCTTTTACACAAAGACGTAAGAGCTAGGTTCTCAGAAACTATTTTTTTTATTAACAGACATACAGCTACTTGAAAACAGACCAAGATGCTCCTTTAAAACTTTTAGCTCACTTAAGGGCCACTGAGACCTTCGAACAGAAACACAGATAGTCACAAAGCCCTTTTCAATAGATTTTTTTACAATTGACAGCTACCAAGTTTTATATCACCAAGATGATCAGGGCCTGCAACCCCATACTCTGCATGTCCCTAAACCTCCAACTAACAGAAGCTGGGACTGGATGACAGGTGATGGATCATTCAAAATTTCCCTGTTCAGTTCTTTCCCTCTGGAGCATGAGGCACACTGGCCACTATCAGAAGACACAATATTGGGCTAGATGAACCATTGGTCTGACTCACTAGGTCCATTCTTATGTAAGTTATGAAGAGTAGAATATGGATAAGGGAAGCTAAAGACATTAGGGGAAACGCCATGGCTTGCAGGACTAAGGATAATAAGGAGGGGGTTTTTTTTAGGTGTATTAGGAACAAAAGAAATCCTAGCAATGGTGTAAACTCATTACTAGATGGAGACTGTTTAAAAGGATGCAGTAAAGGTGGAAGTGTTCCTTTAATATGTTTTCTCTCTTTGGAAACCCCATGTCAGTGTATTTAGAAAGGACAAGGGTCTCCAGTGCTCTTACATTTTTGCCGCAGCACGAAGGAGTAGAAGTGGTGAAGTCCATCCACAACCCATCGGAAGATCTGCTGCTCCTGCTCAGCACAACACAGAGTGGGACACCCCACCAGCTGGCCCAGGACTCTGAACTCCTCCACTCCCTGACGGAGAGAGGGAGCAAAGGGAGTCACTTGCTCCTGTTGGACTGGTGCAGTGTGTCCCCCTGCCATTGCACTAGCGATGGGTTAGAACCAGGGGAGGCAGAGCCCAGCGTAGAGAGACCGGGGACAATGAGAGCAGGAGGAGCCATGGTGCTCAACACCAGGGGCTGAGGAAAGCTCAGCAGGGACAGGAAATCTGGGTAGCAAAGTCAGCAAACGTTGCCCCCAAGTGAGAACCCTGATAATGAGTGAACTAACATCCAGTCTCCATCTCAAGGGCAAGCTCCTCATCCCAGCCCCTTCTGTCATCCCCCTCCCTCCACTGACCTCAGGCCCAGGAGCTTGGGGTCACCTTGGACTCCTCTGCTCTGCATCCCACCTCTCTCACTTCATCCTGAAGCTCCCCAAAGCCTCCACTTTCTGCATCGTGCCCAGCTTGCTGGCTCTCTCCTGCAGCCTTGTCCTCTCGTCTCCCCCTCCTGCCCCTGCGCTGGCTCCCTGCCTTGCCCCTCCTGCAGCCCCTGCGCTGGCTCCCTGCTCTTCCTCACATTGCACCAAGCCCCTTGCGCTCCTCCCTTGCTGTCTGCACAGCCTCCCCACACCCACTCCTCATTGCTCTGGCTCCTTTGGCTCCTCCCATCCTTTTCACTCTGCCCCCTCCCACCTCCCTCCTTCTGTTCCGCTGCCCCAGCCTCTGGGGGCACGTCATCCAAGCTCCCCCTTCCAGCTGCCAGAGGGGAGGCCCTGCCACAGAGGGGATGGAGCAGCTGGAGCAGCAAAATGGCCCTGAGCACCCAGAGCAGGGGGCATTCATCTAGCAGCCTGGCAGGAGCTGATGCCAAAGTATCTTGAGGACAACTGACAAAGGGGATGAACAGACACCTGGTTTCAGAGGGTGCTCTCAGGGTGATCCTGTGTAAATGTACTGACCCTGTGGAGCAGACTTTGGTCCTAGGGGAACAGCGGAGAGAGTCCTTGGAGATAGAATTATGGGACTCACCCCAAAGCACACTGGAGTCAGAGGACAGACCTGTCGACATCAGTGCTCATTAGACTGAACTCCTACCGAGGATCTTGCTGATTCACTATTCTAGACCCGGGTTTTCCCTGCCAGGAAATGCTGCACCATGAGGCTGCTCAATGCAGTTAGGAGGCGGCCAGGGTCAAAGGCTGCTCACCTTGAATTTGTGATGCCCAGCGATGAGTTTGATCAGCCAGCTGATCCTTACCACTGCCCTCAGCTGCCCATGCACCTCCTTGGACGTGGTCCCGGGGAGCAGGAACTGAGAGAAACAAATTGGGACAAATTGCTAAGGAGAAGTACCAAAAAATAGCACAAGCCCATAGGGTGAAAATCAGAAAGGCTAAGGTGAAAATGAGTTCTATCTTGCAAGGGAAATAAAAGGCAATCAGAAGCAGCTCTATAAATGCATTAGGAGCAAGAGAAAGACAAAGGAAAGTGTGGGGCCACTACTCAGCAGGGAAGGAGAGCAAATAATGGATGACACAGACAAAGCCAAGGTGTTCAATGCCTTTTTTGCTTCAGTTTTCGCTAAAAAGGTAAATGGCGACAAGATGCTTAACACAATATTAAGAACAAGGGGGGAGGAATACAGGCCAGACTAGGGAGAGAACAGGTAAAAGACAATTTAGGTCAGTTAGATGTATTTAAGTTGGCAGAGTCTCCTGATATTCACCCTCGATGTAGCTAGGCTAAGTAATGTCTGAACCTTTAGGAGGGCTGTGGTCCCAGAGGACTGGAAAAGGGCAGACCCAGAACCTATCTTCAGAAAGGGGAATATCTTCAGAAAGGAGGCCCCAAGGAATTAGAGATCAGTCAGCCTAACTTTGGTACCCAAAAAGATACTGAACAAATTATTAAACAGTTTGTAAGAACCTAGAGGAGATAATAGGGTGATAAGGACTAGCCATCCAGGATTTGTACAGAACAAACCATACCAAACAAATCTAATTTCCTTCTCTGACAGGGTTATTTGCCTAGTGGATGCAGGGAGGCAGTATATGATGATGGATGTGAAGTTCAGTAAGGCTTTTGACACAGTTCCACCAGACATTCTCATAAGCAAACTAAGCCAATATGATTCAGATGAGATTACTATAAGGTGGGCGCACAACTTATTGAAAGACTGTACTCAAAGAGGAGTTATCACTGACTCGCTGGCAACCTGAGAGGGTGTCTCAAGTGGGCTCCCCAGGGGTGTGCCGGATCCAGTACTAGTCAATATTTTCATTAACAACTTGGTTAATGGAGAGGAGAGTACGTTTTTAAAGTTTGCAGATGACACCAAGCTGGGAGGGGTTGCAAGCACTTTGGAGGACAGATTAGAATTCAAAATAAGCTTGTTAAATTGGAGAGTTGGTCTGAAGTCAACAAGATGAACTTCAGTCAAAACAAATGTGACGTAACGCACGTGGGAAGGAAAAATCAAATGAATAGAAACAAAGTGGCGGATAACTGGCTAGGTGGCACTACTGCAGAAAAGGATCCGGGGGTTATCATGGGTCTCACACTGAATAGGAATCAACAGTGTGATGCTGTTGTGAAAAAGGGAAATGTCATTCTGAGGTGTATTAGCTTGGAGCACTGTGTCCAATTCTGGGCACCACGCTTTAAAAAAGATGTGAACAAACTGGAGCCAGTTCAGAGGAGAGCAGCAAAAATGATCAGTGGTTTAGAAAACATGACCTCTGAAGAAAGGTTGGACGAATTGGGCATGTTTCCTCTTGAGAGGACAGAGGGGGCACATGTAGCAGACTTCAAATATGTTAAGGGCTGTTACACAGAGGATGGTGACCAATTGTTCTCCATATCCCCTGAAGGTAGGATAAAAAGTAATGGGCTTAATCTGCAGCAAGGGAGATTTAGGTTAGATATTAGGAAAAACTCTAAGGGTGGCTGAGCACTGGAACAGGTGACCTAGGGAATCATAGAATCTCAGCGTTGGAAGGGATCTCAGGAAGTCATGTAGTCCAACCCCCGGTTCAAAACAGGACCAATCCCCAAGTAAATCAGTGGGGGAAGTGGTGGACTCCTCATCATGGAGGTTTTAAAAAACAGGCTGAACAAACACTCCTCAGGGATGGTCTAGGAATGCTTGGCCCTGCCTCAGTGCAGGGGGTGGAGTAGATCACCTTTTGAGATCCCTTCCAGCCCAGGCCTTCTGTGGTTCCCTCTTCCCAGGTTCCAGGATGGAGGAGACCGAGTCTCTGCCAAGAACATTTCCCTCTTTTTGGACCACAAACCACCCACAGAATCTACTTCCTGTGGCCCCAGAACTAGAACGTTGGGGGAAATCTAGCTCTGGGCTCTGGCCAGGTGGGTGGGACCATGAGTGATGCTCCAGGCCCACAGCCCAGGGATCCCAGTGTGATTGCTGAGAAGGGCTGCAAGAGATTTGCCATCACTCTGCAACCCCACCCCACCCCCAGGCAGCTCAGCTGTCGTGTTGATGGGCTCTGGAGGCAAGGCCCTGCGCACAGCCAAGGGCAGGGCGTGAATGCCAGGGTCAGATGGGGGCTCAGTGCAGATCACAGCAGATCCCGCACCCTTCCACCCTCCATGCAGATGTCTCCCAGATATAGCAGGGGCACTTGGTTCTCCAGCCCAAGAACCTTTATATAGAACGTACTCTCAGGAACAGAAGGCACGGGGGTGTCCCATGCTTGGGATTAAATGGAGCCTTGGTCCCCGAGCCCCACCCCAGCTACAGGACTAGTCCCCTTCCTCCCCCATGCCTCCAGACCTTCAAGATGTTCTGCAGCACCACAAGGTTGGGCTTCTGATCCTCGCACACCAAGGCCTTTTGCATCTCATCCGTGACTTTCAGAGTCTGCGTGCAGAGCAGAGGAGAAACCAGTAATGCAAGTGGCATTACTCAGCCAGGCGAGGAACCAATGCCCTGGCATGTGACATGCCCCAGGTCATGGCAGCCCCTGGTATTCCAGCTCACCCCCTCACTTGTACCCGCAGGGGACCTACTGCAAACTCCTCCTGGCAACAGGACCCCACCTGCCTTTGCTGTCCCCAGGAAGGCCACTGCACACAGTCTAACCCACTGGAAGAGTCCAAAAGGACTCCGCATTTGGAGGGGGAGGAAAGATTTCCAGCCAAGCTTCAGTTCCCCTGGCTTGTGTGGGTCTGAAGCAGCCGATCTCAGGCCTGTGCCCCCAGCCACGCACTGGGGATGAATGTGCTTGTGAAGGGAGTGTCTGTTCCCCACTAATTGCCGGTGCATGTGAAGGATAAATGCTTACTAGTGCTATCCCATGAGGGAGTTACTCCTTTTTCTGCGGCCGTGGGGCCTGTGCTTTGCTGCCGCAGTTCCTGAGCTGAAGTCCTGCCGAGGAGCTGTGATCATTACACTCTTATGCCAGTGCCAGGTAACCCAGGGGGCAGGTACACGAGCGACTGGCAGGATTCCCACTCGGTTTGGGGCGGCTCCTCACAGCCGGTTTGGGGCTTACCTTGGTGTACAGAGCAGCCTCCATGCCCTGGATGGTCTCTGATGGAGGCAGGGAGAAGATGCTTTAGAAGCAGGTGGTGAGCAGGTTGGATTGTTCCATTCCCCACAGTGGTGGCGTCACTTTGCTAAGAGAAGAGACACATGCAGATTGGAGGGCTGAGGCGAGACTGACGCACGAACGTTGGCCTCAGGCTTCCAGGACATGGAAACACCTGCGGGGGCTCTAGCTGGGGGGTGGAGGATGAGAATAGGCCAGGGGGCAGTGGAGGGAGCTGGTACTGTCTTCTCTCATACCAGCAGGCTGAGGTGGAGATCACTGTGCTTTGCCGTAAAACAACATCCCATAAACGGCATGGACGGGAGACTAGAATCTACTGGCACCAAAGCGCCTCTGAACCCAGCGGCCACAGTGCAAAGGAGTCTGCCAGTCCTGCCCCGCTGGGGGCAAGGGACCCTCCCTCCACAGCCGTCTGGACTGCAGCTGCACAGTCCGGGCCAGCAGAGAGATGCTGCATCAGCCCTCAGCAGGGCAGAATCCAGGCAGGGATCCAAGACCTGCCCCTGCCTATTAACTCTCAGCACGGTGGACAGGGCACAGGGAGGCAGGAAGGTGGGGACCGCCCAGACGGCATGAACCCCCTTCATCCCCACGGCGAGAGCATGGCCCCAGCACATGCAATGAGGTGCCAGGTGACTACTCGAGCTGCCCCCTGCAGGACACAGCCGCGCCTCTCATGGCGGGTGGCAGCCAGTGAGGAACAGCTAGGCCCACTGCTGACGCAAATCACCACCACCCCTGTCGACCCCGGCAGAGACGGGATCATGGCCAATGATGTTGCCTGCCCCGATCTCAGGAAGCCCGTGCCCAGTGGGGAGAGCCGCTCCAGCACCTGCCCCGCCTCCCCTTCCCTTTCCTGGGGAACCAATTGAGCCAACTGTGAGAGCCGAGCTCCAGCCCGCAGCATCCGCCACCCTCCGGATGCCTGAAGAGCAGGCTTCTGGGAAGCTCAGAGCAGGATGTCAGCGGCACTGAGAGAGAGCCCCCCATGACACAGACAGTGCCACGTGCCAGGGCTCAGCCTGCCCAGCCTCTCAGCCACAGGGAGTCGCTGAGCTGCCGGTGTGACGCAGCTGGCATAGCTGGCGGCGATTCCGATCGCTCCACTTCAGCAGCACCCAACTGCCCCTCTCCCCACAGAGTCATCGCCTGCGGGGTCCCAAAGGGGACCGGTCTGAACCCCCTCACTCCCTCCCCCACATCTTCATAAGGCCACTTGGAGAGGTCGCCAGGCACTGAAGGATCCTCCACCACCAACCCACTTCTGCCAGCGCCCATGCACCAGCGCCATCACCTGGTGCCACGTGCCCGGGGGAATCAGAAGATGGGGGAGGAGCAGAGGGGAGAACGCCCTGGAGAACTGGCCATGCCAAGAGGCTGGCGAGTCTGGCTGCACACAGCACTGGCTGGGGCTGGGAGGGCAGGCCGGGTACCTCAGCTCCATGATGGCGAGCATCATTTGCTGACACACCATGCCGGTCACGGAGTCGACGGACTCGTGATCAATTAAGTCCTGGAGAGACAACATGAGGAAATGCCAGCCGCGCTCCGAGCTCCTGCCAGGCTCCGACTGGGGAGCAAAGTGCAGGGCCTGCAACACGTGGGCTCGACATCCAGGTCGTCCTACTGTGGACTTGATGGTGTGCAGGGCTCCAGCCAGGGAGCGCAGTGCAGGGCCTGTGGTCACTGCCCCAGCGTGATGCGCCCGTGCACTGCAAATGCTCCATCAGAATTAGCACCCAGGGACTCCACCTGAGATCAGGCCCCCATAGTGCCAGGTGCTGCACACACACACACAGAATAAGAGCCAGTCCCTTCCCCAGAGAACTTACGAGCTAACTGGACGAGACAAAGCATCGGAGGGAAACTGAGGCACAGTGGGGGAAGTGACCTGCCCAAGTTCTCACTGCAGAACCGAGCCCTAGCCCACTGCACCACTCACCAGCCCACGCTGTCCCACGTTCAGGGAAGGGAGGTAAGCTCTGGAAAACTTTCTGCAGTGATGGAGAGCAAACACTTTCCAAATCTACAGAACAGATTTGTTGCTAGTTCCCTAGTGGGCACTGACTGCGCAGTGTTGGGGCTCTGTGCAGGGAAACTGGCATATACAGAGCAACCTAGTGACTTGGGAAGCTGGGTGCAAGGGAACAATACATGTTTCGATACAGTTCTATGTTTAGGAATAAAGAATGCAGGCCACACTCACAGCATGGGGGGCTCTAACCTGGGAAGCGGTGACTCTGGAAAAGACTTGGCAGTCATGGGAATCAGCTGCACATGAGCGCCCAGTGTGACGCCGGGGGCCAAAAGGGCTAATGCCATCCTGGGATGTATAAACAGGGCAATCTCCAATTGTTAGAGAGGTTATTTTCCCTCTGTGTTCGGCACTGGTGTGACTGCTGCTGGGATCCTGTGTCCAGGTCTGGTGCCCACAATTCAAGGAGAATGTTGATAAATTGGAGAGGGGTCAGAGAAGAGCCACAAGAGTGATTGAAGGACTGGGAAACACCCCTTATAGTGAGAGACTCAAAGAGCTCAATCAGTTCAGCTTAATGAAGTGAAGCTTACAGGGTAACTTGATGACAGTCTGTAAGTACCTCATGGGGAGCAAATACTTGATAATGGCTCGTCAGTCTAACAGACGAACGTCTAACGCAATCCAATGATTGGCAGTTGAAGTTAGACAAATCTGCAGAGATCTCCAGGCCAATCACTAAACCCGCCAAGTAACACAGCCCCAGTGTGTGTTTTACTCACCTTTATCTTCTCCACAAGGAGGGCTTTGCTGAGAAAAGCAGCCAGGTTTCTCTCTGGGCTCCTAGTGAGGACGGCTCTGCTGAAGGTGCTGACGCAATCCAAGAACTTAAGTTTCTTGGCCTCGTCCTATGCCCCGCAGAGATTAGACACAAACACAAAGGTTAGCGTGGAAAGGAGCTTCCAGTGGGAGAGATGTCAGAAAGCCTCCCCCTAGCGCTTCTCAGGCTTTAATATGCTGAATTCCAGAAGGCCATTCATCTGGCAACAGGAGTGACTATCTGGGGAGGGCAGGGCAGTGCTGTGTGATACCAGACCAGAGAGGGAGCAGATCTCAGGGGTATGTGTCCAAAGAGGAACTGCAACATGGGGGCTAAGCAGCCAGAGAGCCTTACTGGGGGCGTGATAGTGTGGGAAGAACAACTGGGTGTGATACCCTGACACCGCAATATTTGCTACTGTCATGTAATTAGGATACGTTTGGTACAAGGTAGGTCTTGTGCCATATCATTCTAAAAGTCTTGACCTGCTAGACATTAATGTCTCATTGGATTCTATGTGCTATCGTTGTAGGTGATGTTATGAACTTCAGCTATGTATGCGTTCCTGAAACACATTGTGAGGTTCAAAACAGCCTTTCAGGTACAACAGTAAAAAAGCCAAACACTGGCTTGTTGAGGAAATGCACACAAGCACCAGGGTTACCCCAGGAACTGTGTGCAATAGAACCCTCTCCAAGATAACACGACACAATGGGAACTGTTGGACCCAGGTCACAGGAAAAGAGTTTTCCAGCAGGTGGGAAGAGGAGATAAAAGAGGAACAATGACATTGGAGGGGGGGGGACCCTCACACTCCCTGCAATAAGATACCTGGAAACACCTGAGGGAAAAAGATTGAACTCTGAGAAGTGATGGTTCCAGGCTGGAGAGAGATTCCTAGTCTGTATAAGAAAACCTGGGAAATCCAAGCTGCAAAGCCAAGGCAGCTTGTGCCTTAAGAATCTGCCAACCTGTTTATCGCTCAGGGGGAGAATCTGCAAATGTATATCCTATCTAGTGTGTAAAGCTTCGTTTGCGTGGTTTGTTTATTGACTAAGGTAATCTGCTTTGTTCTGTTTGCTGTCTCTTATAAACACTTCAAATCTACTTCTTGAAGTTAATAATCTTATTTCTTCTTTATACCACAACCCAGTTAGTGCAATTAGTAACCGGTGGGGAAGGGCGAAGAGTTGTTCATACCTCTCTCCACATCAAGGGAGGGGGTGAATTTCATAAAACCTTTGGGTCTGTACTCCAGAGGAGGTGGGCAGCACAATACTGGGACAAGCCCCTTCAGCTGAGTCTTCCCAGAGCTGATCTCAGTGTCTGTGTCTTTCTGCAGCTGGGCATGGCCCTGCTTCTGTGCATGGCTGGAAGAAGCTTGTGAGCCTAGCCCAGCAAGACAAGGTAAAAGGGGCCCAGGCTGACAGAAGAGGCGGGCTCAGTGGTATTCCAGTACATCAGGTGGCACCTCAAAGGGGGGCAACCTGTCACACTGGGGACTGGCCAAATCCAGTGTGCACAAGTGGCTGCAAATTGAAGCAAGACACATTGAAACTGGAAATATACATTTTTAACAGAGAAAGTAATAGACCATTGGAACAACTGAGCAAGGGGCATGGTGCGTGATCTTTTGTAACTCAAGATAGGACATTTTTAAGATGCTCTAGTTTAAACAGGAATTATTTGGGGGCAGGTCTCCGGCCTGTGTTATACAGGAGGTCACAGTGGTCTCGTCAGGCCTTAGAGTCCATGTATCATCCGTAGAAGGGCGGATGGTGCATGTTGACAGGGCACTAGCTGACAGCTCAGAGAAGGGCTCTCGGTACCTGTTCATTGCCCTTGAGAAAGCTGTCGATGTAGTCCAGGGCCTCTTTCTCCCCCGAGTCTGGCCCCATAAAGCAGGGGAGGTGTTAACAGGTGTTGGTGAATCTGATCAAAGACAGAGCAGTGGTAATACCGGGGGCTGCCAAGCTGCAGGCTGGGTGACAGAGATCTTAGAGGAAACCCTTGCCCCCCGCTTCCGCCCCAGCAGGGTAACAGCCCCGAGGCACAACAGGGTCTGGCACAGCGATCCCTGGCTTCCCCACCTCATTGCTGACCAGCCCAGCAAAGATCCAGTTGCAGCCCTGGTTCCCAGTGGCCACCTCACTTCCCCGCCCAGCATGCAGGCTCAGCCTGGGGATTGGGGGAGAGCCACACTTGGAAGGAAGGATGATGTCAGGCTATGAGTGGTGTCCCCGCTCTCCGGGCCATTGCTGGAAGGGGCAGAGGAACTGGCAGTGAATCAGTCTACTCCCCGCTGCGGGAGAGGGAAGAGCTGCCCAGTCTGCGTGGGATATTGGGACCCAGGGCCTGCCCGTTCTGCTTGTTCCAACTGCCTCTCCTGCCATCGACAGCCAGCCAGAGCCACAGGGTGTAATCTGGGCAGGCCCTGGGCTCCCATCATCAACCACCCCCAAAATGCCCTGTGCTGCGACATGCGTGGCCCCCCTGCAAAGGAGCCAGCAGATGGGGCTGCAACATCACGGGGCATCTCATGCTCTGACCGGCGCCCTGCAATCCTAGACTTAACAACCCACCATGCACCGAGCATTCCCTTCGACTGGTGGAAAACATCCTCTGACCCTGCAGAGTGACGGATCGGGGTGGGCAATTCAGTCAGTCTCCACCTGATGCTTCTGCTGCTGCCCCTAATGCCCCGATCAGCTGTAGAGGCTGCAGCTGCTGCCAGCAGGAGGAGCCATTACCCCTCTGCCTGGGTTTGGCTGTCTCTCCATCCCGTGGTAGCCCAGAGTAGTAGAAGGTCTATGGAGTCTTCTCCCCCAGTGACACCCTGGTCTTACAACCCCAACCCCCAGAGGGGCCAAGCCCCACTGCAATGCAGGGCTATGGCCCCTGCCATTTTTACAGTCCCCTCCACCCACCGACCCAGGAGGCACCCACTCACCACCACAGAAGGGCTGAGGCACACACAGCTCCTCCTGCTGCTGTGGGCTCTTCCGCTTACTTCCCTATGGGAAGTTTCGTCTCCTCCCAGGCTCAGATGGGCTTCGAGGGGCCCTTGGGAACTTCCTCAGCCATCCTGCAAGAAGCCAGGACAAGGCATTGCTTGTGAGTGATGAGAGGCAACTGCCCTGTTCAGCATCAGGGCCAGCCCAGTTATTTCTGTTCCACCAGCGCCTACAGATGCCAGCTGAGATCAGGGCCCTGTTGCATCAGGTGCTGCAGACAATCCCTGGGCCGTAAGGCTCAGACTCTAACTTGCCAAGGCAGCCAGCAGGGAAACAAGGGAATGGATATGGTCAATGTCACCCAGTCAGTCAGCAGTACAGGCAGGATTAGAACCTAGGTCTCTGACTCCCAGGCCAGCACCCCATCCCGCAGGCCGAACGGCCTCCCCTGGGTCACTCCCGCCTCTCCTTCTGCTGGTTCGCAAGCTGCACAGCAGACAGGCTGAATCCAACCACTCAGGATTCTTCCTTCCCAAGGAAATTACCCTGACCCCTTCTCCCAGGAATATTGGGGTTGTGGCAGATCCCAGGTGGGGGAGGCCTGCGGGGTGGGGGAGTTGGGGGCGGGCTTGTGAGCAGGCTTGTGAGCAGCAGGAGTTGCTGAGACACCACCGTGAAGGGGAAGGAGCTGAAGGGAAGAGAGCCGCAGGCAGGCTGGTACCTTTTCTTCCAACCTCCTGCCCCCTTTGTCCCTAGTTCACTGTGAGCTGTGGGAGCTCTCTGGGGCACAGGAGCTGGCTGGTACCCAGATGGTTGCTTATTGCACAGATCTCATTTTTCCCGAACATTGAAAATGCTGCTACAATCATACCAGGGCCCGCCAGGATCCTTGCAGCTGGTCAGTGCTAAATTGTGCCCTGGCCTCCCCGAAGGGGGCAGTGGGAGAGGGTGGGGCTGTCCCAAGGTCCTGCTGGATTGCGGCTCACGCGTATGGGGTCCCAGTGCTACAGAGCTCTGTGCCAGGGGCCACACTTTGTGGGGGTTTCACAGCTCATCTCTCCAAGGCCTGTGTGGCAGCAGCTACTGCAGAGAATCCCAGGCCTGATTCCCACACGCTGGGTCTCCTGAATGGTCCCTGCCCTGGGGGGCTCCATTCCTCACCCAATGTCTCCTGCTGACTCTCCAGCAGCTCCAGGCAGGTGTCCTAATGCAGCTCTAGCCCTCTCCAGCACTCAGGAGGACTTTCCTGGTAAATAGAACAATGGTTCCTAACAACCTGAGAATGCCTCTTCCCCCAGCAACCTCAGTGCCATTCTGGATGGAAGGGATGGTGTCAGCAAAGGTGATGGAGGTGGTCATGCCTAGTGGTTGGAGCTGGACTCAGGAGGCCAGGGCGTGGGTGGAGCAAGGCTGAAGGGAGACCAGGGGTGGAGTAGGACTAGGAGCAGGGCTGGAGCAGGCTAAGACTGTTGCCAATGTCAGACAGGAGCGAGTTCCTGGCCCAGGAATCATGTTGAGCAGACTGAGCTGCTGCTGTGAAATTGATATACCTGCTCTGGGAGTCACGGGTCCCGTTCCTGGCTTGTGAATTGGCTGGAGCCAAGCACAGGAGGGACTCAGCGCCTTACAGATGGCTCTAGGGGATGCTTGGCTCCCGGCCTCGCTGGATACTGACATGCCAGTTGCAGGGGGTGAGGTGCAGCACCAAGGAAGAAATTGAGGAGGCAGGAGTGGCATTGTGTGATCTTGCACAGGCGGGAGCTTGCTCCCCACATCTGAAAGCTCCGCAGCGCCGGTGGATTCAGATCCAAACCCGGATCTGGCTCCAAATTCACAGCTGGTCCCTCTCCCAGATCTGGAGCAGCTGAGACTCGAGCCCTCTGAGGAAGAGGCCAACAAACGCCAGCTCCTGGGGTGGGCTTTCCCCGCCAAGGCAATCTCATGCTGGGAAGGAAGATTCCCAGAGCTGGCAGCTCCACAACTCACACTCCCAGCTTCCTGGGAATGAGCCAGGATTAGCGCTCGGGGTAGCCAGGGGGTCTCCAGACCCCCAAATGGGAGAATAAGTTCCATCCCAGCTCCTCCTTCTCGTGACAGTGCAGAACGGGGATTCACAAACTCTCCCCACCCACACCTCCCAGTCCACTCGGGCGGCTCTTTCCACCTGCCCAAGCTGCTGGGTGCCTTGGCCGTCGGATGTAAAACGGTCCCGTCTCTGCTTCCTCTCCCACTGCTGCAACTATGCAGGAGCTGCTTTAATAGCAGCTCCCCCGCACAACTGAGTCTCAGGCCTTGCTAGCTGCTCAGTGCCACAGCAGCCCCAGGAGATGATTGCTGCACGGGTCTCGGCCCTGGGGAGGCAGTAACTTCTAGAAGCAGGGAGAGCAGCACCACCATAGATCAGGGAGGTCTGGCAAAGCCAGTGGCTGGCTGGGGTCTCACAGCCCAGGAACCCTGAGCAGATTGTCAAAGACCAAACCCCTGTCACCACCGGCTCTGTAGCTCCCCTTTGCTTTCGGTCTGCCCTAAGCACCATCCTGATCCTCCTCCCCCTTGCATCTGAGCACTACCCAACCTCTATTGCATTTATTCTAACCACCCCCTGCGGGGTAGGACCTGGCTGCTACCCCACTGTACAGACAGGAAACCGCGGCACAGAGGGAATGAGGGACTTGCCCAAAGCCACGCAGAGCATCTGTGGCAGAGCTGGGAAATGACCATGGGTCTCGTGGGTCCCAGGCTGGCACCTTCTCGTCCAACCTCCTGCCTCCTTCGTCCCTGGTTCAGTGTGAGGTGTGAGAAATCTGGGACACAGGAGCTGGCTGGTGCCCAGATGGAACTATGTTGCCGATTGCACAGATCTCACTTTTCTGAAACATTGAGTCTGCTGCTACAACCATACCAGGGCCCGCTAAGATCCTTGCAGCTGGTCAGTGCTAAGCTGTGACCTGTGCGACGTAGGGAAGACAAAACAGATCTTCCATCACTACCACAGCTCTGTATTACATGGGACTCACTGCTGGCTCAAACCATCCAGCCCTCCTAAAATGGATCCTGTAAATCCTCCAGCCCTGCTGTTCTCCTTTGTATTTCTGTAGTGCCCAGAGGCCTCAGTCCCGGATCAGGGCCCCATGGTGTTAGACATTGTACAAACACAGCCCAATTCCCCCCACGAAGGGTCTCCTGGGCAGGAGGGGCTCCATTTCTCACCCAGTGTCTCCTGCCAGCAGAGATGCTCTGAGAGACGTCTATGATCTGGGCTTCCCGGGCTGGGAGGCAAGTGTGGCTGTCTCTGGGTGACTCTGCTGACTCTCCAGCAGCTGCACTTCAGGTGTCCTAATGCAGCTCTAGTCCTCTCCAGAGCTCAGGGGGCCTGTCCTGGCATCAGACTGTCCTGGTAAATAGAACAATGGCTCCTGGCAACCTGAGAATGCCTCTTCCCCCAGCAACCTCAGTGCCATTCCCGATGGAAGGGATGGTGTCAGCAAAGGTGATGGAGGCGGTCATGCCTAGTGGTTGGAGCTGGACTCAGGAGGCCAGGGCGTGGGTGGAGCAAGGCTGGAGGGAGACCAGGGCTGGAGTAGGACTAGGAGCAGGGCTGGAGCAGGCTAAGACTGTTGCCAATGTCAGACAGGAGTGAGTTCCTGGCCCTGGAGTCATGTTGAGCAGACTGAGCTGCTGCTGTGAAATTGATATACCTGCTCTGGGAGTCACGGGTCCAGTTCCTGGCTTGTGGATTGGCTGGAGCCCAGCACAGGATGGACTCAGGGCCTGACAGATGGCTCCAGGGGGCGCTTGGCTCCCGGCCCAGCTGGGTACTGACATGCAAGGCACCCCAGGGCATTATCATCAGCCCGTTCCCAGTCTTGGCATGACAGTATGTTTCCTTCCCAGTCGCCGTCCCCTGGCATTAAACCAGGAACTCTGCGCTGGGGATGTGCACCTGGCAGCATGCAGCCTCCTGAGAACAGACAGGCCAGGGTGCAGGGCGAGGGCTCCCAGAGAGAAATAGCATGAGGGCAATGCTGGGAACCCCCAGGCCATCTTCAGCTAGAGCATGAGGGTGCCCTGGCCTCCTGGAGAGCATGAATCGAGCTTCAGCTCAGCCTTTGTGTCCTCCCGTTCTCTGCGCTAGATGGGTCGGTGTCCTGGAAGGACAAAGTGCCGATCAGGAGTTCCTGGCGTATCCAATGTCAGTTTCCAGCTCTTGTAAAAAAAAACGGTGACTTCCCTAACACAGGAGCTGGCCTTCTTCAGGCTGTGCTCTGCCTGTACACGTTCCACTATAGGGGCGTGTGTACCCAGGGCACACTAGTTACAGATGTTTGCCAACGGTACCACGGAGCAGGGCCTATGCCCCTGCTCTCCCCGTGTGCTCGGGCATCAAAAGGGCACATCTGCCACCTCCGTCTTAAGGCCTTCGCACCTGCGTGCTGCCAGGTGAACATCCCCATTTCTACTGAGGCCTCAGGGACAAGGTTTATGAGGAACCGGCTGGAGTTGATCCCCCACTGTGTTGCAGCCCTACGGCTAGCTGGGGATTCAAACTGACACTCACGGGTTTGAGCCCCTGCCTAACCAGGCCCTGTTCCCTCCCACCAGGTAGTTGCTGGCCCTGAACTCCTGCAGGCAGCCATGACACCCAGGCATTCGGGGCTTGAGAGAAGGGGTATCGCCGGCTGAATGACCCCTGCCTATACGGTGGGGATTGAGGCCACTTTGCCAGCAGGTGCCCCCCAAGTCCTGTGCTATGCTGAGAGATGAGTGAATATGTACGGTACAGCACGCAGCACCCCCTAACACCTGGCAGGGGGGCTGAGAGATGTGGGGTGTAGGGTACAGAGCACAGGGCCATGGTCTCCTGCCCTGACAGACTGGGAGGGAGCCACAAACACCCTCTGGTGGGCAGAACTGGGACACCCATGGCCGCCCTGCTGGAAGCAGAAGGGCAGACAGGAAGTGGAACTATGCAAGGCCGGCCCTCCAGTTCAGATGGGAGAGAGATGCCAGATGAGCAGGACGTCTCTTCCCCACTGAGGGAGCCCAGACCTAACTGAGAGCACTCTCCTGACAGAGACCCAGAGGGGCTGCCGGAGCTCCCAGATGGCGGGGACTCCGAGGAGCTGGTGGGGCTGCCACTAGCCGTCTACCCCAGTGAAGCGAACAACCCTGGAACCCATGTACACACGGAATGGGCATGTAGGAAGGAGCCCAGGGTAGCCGAATAGGGTTCAGCCGTGTTATTGACTACAAGCCGGCCAGTGTGTTGCCGTCAGATTTTCCTTGCTGCCCCAGTGGCGGACCACTCCGCCGCTGTTAGGACCCTGGGCTGGGACACAGTGGAGCGCGAAGGCCTGGGTTCCCCTACCCCCGCCACCCCACCGTCAGGAGTGGCAGCCTCCCGACCTGGTTGTCAGGAGGCCTCCATTGGTCTGGCACCCGCCTGAATCACGACAGCAGATGGTTGTGTTGACTCTCCCCCCAGAGAGCTAACCTCCCCTAGAGTGCGATGGCTCTGCCAGACTGCAGGCCAGAACCCCCCTACTTGATTGCTGCCCAGCCCTTATCAAGGGCTTTGCAAATGGACCTCCTGCTGCTCTGTAGGCCAGAGCTCCTTCTCAATTGCAGCCCTGCCCTGATTGAGGGCTCCAGGCAAACAGACTCTCTACCATTGCTTGGCCTGACTGCAGGCCAGAACCATTAATACTGAGCTAATTTTCCCCTGAACCAAAGTACCCCGGAAGTATCATAGTGAGTGGAGTGGTCTCCCACCCAGACGGATGGGGAGGGAGCTGCAAACCCCTTATAGCCTCTTTCTACTCATTCATACTTTTCCTCTAAATATGTCAAAACACAAGCACGCAACCTTCTCCTGGCCAGACACAGAAAAATAATACAAAATAAATTTTCAAAATGTCCGACACCACCAAAAACGTACACGACCGGAAATGGGAATGGAGGGTGGAACATAAACCCTACACAGGGCACAGAAAACTGTCAAAAAGTACATGGTGATAAAAGCTATCAAGCAGTTAACTACTCCCATGGCTGCGGAGGGCAGGCGGCCAATAGGGAAGAAGCCATGGTCTGGCACGAAGTGCTCCACCCTGCTCCAGGCAGGCTCTGGTTCTTTAAGACCCCAAAGAAGGGAGGCTGGCTTTAACCAGAGCTAGGGCAGCTGGGCAGCTCCAATGACCGGGCTCTCCCTAGTGCACATCACTGTCATCCTGTGGAACAACGTCCATAGGCTGGAGCGGGCTGGAAGTTGGTCCTTGAAAGTATCCGGGATGAGGATGGTCTGTGAAGCCAGGCATGGGACCAAGGACTTGCTGACCTGTCCTGAAGGAAATGGATGTCAGAGTCACGGCACTCTGGAAAGCCCCTGCAGACCAAGCCAGCGCTGTACCTCTCGGCCTGCGACAAGGAGGCAGCAGGCTAGAGGCAGGGGACTAGCGGGAACAACCAGCAACCCTCACTAAACATCCCCGCTGCCCTCCACAGCTGGCAGAGCCTCCAGACAAAGAGAAGAAGTCACAATGAATCCCATTCACTCACTATTTCTAGGACTGCCCCATCCCTGCAGTATCTGAGTGCCTCATCCCTGCCTGTATTTACTCTCCCCCTTCCCCCCAATGCACAGATGGGCACTTAGGCCCAGAGAGGGGGAGATTCACAAAGGGGGCTTGGGCATTGTTAGGCTACACCTAACTTCAGGTGCCCTGCTGCCCTCCAGGAGGGAGCTCAGCCATTCTCTAGCTCCGGTTAGGAGGCCCAGCTGTGAACCTGCTCTGGGAGTGAGGAGCCTGAGCTATGTCACCCCCTCTCCCCCTTTTCCCCCAACAAATGTGGAGAAGACACTGCTCTGCCCTGCGCTGGCCCAGGGGTCCGGGCATGCAGCAGGGAGGTAGATGACTAGACGTCACCTTGGCTTCATTTGGAGCAGTGGCTTGACCCCAGGCACCCCATGTGGAGGTGACTGCCCCAAACACTGGGCTAGTGAGTGCAAGGGGGGAGGCAAGACCCCACCTTGGCTGTGTTTTGGGGTGGGGGGGCAATCATCTGTGAAGGCCAGGCAGCTCAGGCCCAGTTTGGGGATCTGCCAGGCCGCCGCTCTGAGGTCAGGGCTAAGTGCCTGGGCACGTGCCAACCAGCAGACACAACAGGGTGAGCGGGCAGCTGATCAGGGGTTGGGGGATCTACATTTTGCATCCCTTTGTGGTTCTCGCCCATGATCACATTGCTGGCATTGGAGATTGAACCCAGCCCGCGGCTCTGGGCCATTCGTCCCCCTACCGCTCAGTGCTCAAAGAGGTTACCACTCACCATTGCAGATAGCATCTAGCTTGTCCTGGCTCCTCTGGTCCAGCTTCCAGGCAGTGAGCTCTCCACACACACAGTGCTCATCACCTTCCCACATCCCCAGCGAGGGTGTCAAAGCATCTGTCACCCTCCAAGCAGTGGGGCTTTCCCCTGCCCCTTGCTGACCAGGATGTGCTCCTGAGTCCCCAGAGAAAGGGAGAGGCCCCAGGGATGGCTGTGGGGTTGGTTGCCAAAGGAGAGCATAGCTCCTTGAGGTTCCACTACCAAGAGCCCATGGCGGGCCATGGGGGGACAGGTACTGCATGGGGAGCAATGGGGTTAGAGGGGGCCCATCAGCCAATCAGGGCAGTTTGGGTTGAGCTTGCTCCTGCAGGTTTCTGATACCACTGAGCCTTCATTCAGCAATCAGGAGCCCAGGGGTTACTTCTCACTGCCGGCAGGGATTGAGCAGAGCCTAGGACCGGATCCAGCCCCCTGCTAAAGGGAGCCCTCTGCTCTGTGCTTACCTAGGAACCTGATGGCCAGTTCTCTAATTGGAGCCTGCGTGTTCTCCAGAAAGGCCATAGTCTGACACAGGAAGGTTTCTGCTCTCCCCTTGTAGCGCGCCACCGAGGAGCCAGAACAAGGGAGCACCAGGTTATGAAAGGCCTTTCCGTCCCGCAGGCTGGGTTCCAGGTCTGTGGAGTGTCCTGCTTTCGCCCCTCCTTCCTGTGCCGGGGGATCACGGAGAGGGACTACACCCAGGGCCAGGTGTGGTCCCGGGGCTGGGGCTCGGTGTGGGCACAGAGCCGGGCAATGGGGGGTGCCCTATCCACCGATTCGCCCACTCCTGCCAGCGAGGGCTGTCCAGTGAATGACCCGAGGGCTCCCTCACCCGGCAGTCACAGCTTCGCCACCGCTCCTTTTGCTGGATGAGGGCACTGAGCTGGCGCCACCTCAGGAATTGCGCAGCACTGCTGAGGGTGTCCCAACACACCTGCAAAACAAGAGGGGCCGGAGCGAGCCGGCCACGATTACGGGAGCTGGAAGCCGGGGCCATCCCTAGGCATATGCAGCTGCGTAGGGAACCAAATTGCCCCAAATTTCATGGTGCCCCTAGGCAGCTGCGTTCTGCATACGGAGCAGCCCAAGCCCCAGCGACCAGCCCCATCTCTCGGCCAGCCCCACGCAGGCTGTGCCCACTACTAAGGGCAGGGCAGTCCGTGTGGGGGGTCCCAGAAAACTCCCTCCACCCTGCCTCTTACCCTTCCCCCTGCTCCGCCCCTGGCCCGCCCCCATTCCACCTCTTCTCCGCAAGCCTCTTCCCCCAGCGACCCCACACTCACCAGCAGTGGCAGGAAGTGGAGCAACCCGGTCCCAGCCCACTCTACTCCGCCAGCTCCCAGCCACGGCGCTTCACTTCCCTGCGCCAGAGAGTGTGGGGAAAGGATCGCCCCCCACACTCACCAGCAGCGGGAAGTGGAGCAACGTGGGCCCAGCCTGCTCCACTTCCCTTGCCCTGGCCCCAGCCATGTCACTCGGGTGGGGAAAGGACTGCCCCACGCTCTCACCGGCGGCGGGAAGTGGAGCGCCACAGCTAGGAGCTGGCAGAGTAGAGTGGGCTGGGGCCAGGCTGCTCTGCTTCCTGCTGCTGTCAGTGAGTGGCGGGGTAGGATCCCTTTCCTGAAACCTCTTTCCCCAAGTGACACGGCTGGAGCTGTGGCGAGGGAAGCAGAGCGGGCTGCTCCTGGCTTTCCGCTAATCCACCGGGCCACTCTGGGCCTGTAGGGCCCCCAAAAGTGGTCCCCCACAGCTCCTGCCTCCCAGACCTTGGTGGGGGGTGGAGGGGGAGGCCTGGAGCTTCTCACAGCCCCACCTCAGGGGGGCTGCATAGGTCACCCAAATGGCTAGGGACGGCCCATCTCTGCTGGACTAACCCTCCTCAGTCTCTTTGGGACAGGACTCTTAGTCAGCAAGGAAAAAGGAAGAGGGTCAGGGATGAGATGTTCAGCAACATGCTCTACAGCACTGATTACCTGCTGGAGTAGTAGAAGGCGAAGGAGGAATGGGACGCCCAGCAGGAGGAAGGAATACTGGCTCAATTCCTCAAGCATGAAGAGAGCAATTGGGACCAGGACCAGTTGCCGATGGAGCAGTTGATCGACCTGGTGGCCATTGGGTACAACCTCCACCTCCAGTACCAGGGCACAGCCCACTACAGCACCAACTCCATGAGTACAAACTTCCACTCCAGGGCTGCACTGTTCTGGCTGCAGGACGTGGTAACCTGCAGAACAGGCCCTGGAAACTCTGTGGTTGGGTGGTCAGTGAACAGCTGTATGTGCTGGAATGGACAGAGGTTCCCTGTGCACACCACCCACATCACCTGTACAGCTGTGTGCAACATGGGCAACACATTCTGTTGGGGGCAGGAGAGCAGGGGCCAGACTTCTGACAGATTTAGTGCAACACTATGAAACCTCCCTGCATCACATTCCCCCAACACATGCCCCATCACTGCATTACAGGCTCCTCATCCCTGCGTTGCCAGGACGTGGGCACACAAGGCATCCCTCATTTCCCTTCCTTGCCTGGATCCAGCCCCAGTGAGGATAGGAGCACTGTCTGGTTGCTAGTAGACAGGGCAGGTGAATCAATTGGAAGCTCCCAGCTCAGTCAAGGAGGAGCTCAGCTACTGGGAGGCCAGAGAGCAGAACTCAGCTAGCTCACAGCCCCTAGAAGGAGGGCCACAAACCCTGATCTAAAGGAGTGAAATTACAGGCCGGACATGATTTGAACCACAGAGCCCCAGAAGGCAGATTGTGGAAACCCTGACCTGAGGGGCTCACTTTGGGGAACTGAACTAGGTTGAATATATTAGACCCCAAGAGAGGAGGAATACTGCTTTGAAGACTTCTTGCTGTGAGTGGATTACTTTGGGGAAGCTAATGGGAAACTGATGGGCCACCCCAGACCACGAAGGGTTGCCCTGGGACAGAACCTGTCTACAGTCCCAATCTGGGATGGGATCTCCATTTTATCTTTTGAAAATTTGCAAGATGGAAAAACCATCCCTCCCCCAGCTCTACTATTTAGGTTTGCTTCTTTCCTGTGTCCCTGTAACGGGGTCGCTGCTTCTGAGCAGCGATCATGGCTGGGGATGGCTCTGCAGGTGCCTTTGCCTCAGTTTCTCCTCACCAGGCTTTTCCATCTCTCCCAAGAATTCACATTGCTCAGCCCTCCGGCCAGGTCACTCCCAGACTTCAGCCCCTTTCAGGGTACTCAAAATACAAAATAAACATGACCTGTGGCAATAGTCTCAAGTTAACATGAGGTGATGTTATGAGTGTAATATAATCTCATTGAAGGGTGACAGGGCCAGAAAGAGTTCATTAACTCCCAGACTGACCTGACCCATGGCGCAACTTCAGAGGCTGGTTTGGAAGATATGTAAATGAATAGAGCTTTGAAATGCAGCCTGTATTGTTAGAGATAGAAGAGTAGCTGTTTGCTCAGGTCTTGTGATGTAAGCAAACAAGTCTTGTCTATGGCTATAGCTTTGATTCAAAGATCAAAAAAGGAATATTAACATTTAGGAAGATACTTGAGTGAAACAGTATTATTGTCTATATGTCTCTTTGTGATATATGTGAACCTGTATCTGAACTGTTTAATGGATAAATTATCCTGTGCTAATTGCCATGATGTTGAGAAGAAGAAAAGTTAAGCCTATCGTTTTCTCAGGCCAAAAGGCTGCTGGAAATGTATAAAAATCTTGGGACACAATCCTTCATCTCAGATCCGCTTTGGGTTTCAAGAAGGGGAAACCTTAAGCCAGAAGGATTGAGATCCCCCGTCACTGACTGGAGTCACCCTGAATATGGACATTGGACTATAACCTATAGGCTATTTCTAAAAGGACTTTTGGCAACTACAAGCTCCTCTCTGCTGTGTATCTGAACCTCAAGAACTGAATTCAAGTCTGTCTGGATATTGATTTTTTAACCAACACTCTCTCTTTTCTTTAATACATTTTAGTTTAGTAAATAAGAATTGACTGTAAGCGTGTATTTGGGGTAAGATCTAAGTTATTATTTGACCTGGGTCTGGGGCTTGGTCCTTTGGGGTCAGGGGAACCTTTTCTTTTATATGATGAAATAAGATTTTCAGAATTTATCATCATATGTTTGACATGTGTGCCTGGATGGAGGCCTGAAGCTGGGTACTTTAAGGGAACTGCATTGTTTGGACTTCTGAGTAACCAGGGAGGTAATACAGAAGTTGTTTTGTGCTGGCTTGGCAAATCTAAGTATTAGAATATCTACCAGCGTTTGGAGTTTGTCTGCCCCGTTTTGTTTGCAGTTCACCCTATTTGAGTCATCTCAGCTGGCTCCCACGGGCAGCACCGTCACACATGAATTAAAGGTTTTCCATCCCTCCTGTCATGGAGTCCCCAGGTGATGCTCTGGAACTGCTCCCTATGAAGCCAGGCAGGACTCTGGGGAAGTCTCCTTTCTGTGAGCAGACTGTCTTCAGGACACACAGCTCACACAACTTCCACCTTCCTGAGTCTGACCTCGGAGCATTCAGCATTCTCTGCCCCTCCATGTGCTTCCCACAGCAAGTCCGCCCAGGTGGGGTCCTGGGGAAGCCAGAGGGTCCTGCACCCCAACTTTGCAGTCAGATGTGACTCTCAGCCAGCCAGTAAAACAAAAGGTTTATTAGAGGACAGGAACATGGTCTCAACCAGAGCTTGTAGGTGCAGAGAACAGGACCCCTCAGCTGGGTCCATTTTGGGGGGCAGTGAGCCAGACAACCACATCTGCACTTCACTCCAGGTCCCCAGCCAGCCCCAAACTGAAACTCTCTCCAGCCCCTCCTCCTCTGGGCTTTGTCCCTTTCCCGGGCCAGGAGGTCACCTGATTCCTTTGTTCTCCCACCCTTTAGCTCTCACCTTGCAGGGGGGAAGGGCCAGGTGCCAGGAAACAGGGTGTTGGCCATTCTGTGTGTCCAGACCCCTTCACACACCTGTCCTCTAGGGCTCTGCAATGATCATACATCCTTACCCCACCACCTAGATACTTAAGAACTGCATAGGGGAAATTGAGGCACCTCCACAATATTCAGAGGAAACATTAAGAACAGTCCCATTTCATCACACCTCCTGAGCTCAACTCACAGTTCTTCTCTCTCTCATGGGAGCACTCTCTGGGGTTTCCCTACTGGGAGTGCAAGTACAACACAAACAGAAACAGACTCCTGCGCCCTCCTAGGCTTCACACTCTCCTTAAACAAACTTGGTCTTAGTCCTTACCAGAGCGCTGACTCCCAGAGCTTTTCCTGGAGCCTGGCCTCTTCTCTGCCTTGGCAGGTCACTCCCAGCTGTACCTACCTGGAGACGTTTTCTCCCCTGCAGCCTCAGGGTCTCCTGCAGGAGCCTTCTTGCTTTCTGCAGCCATCTGCCACTGCCCCTTTCTGCCCAAACTGCTAGGCTAAATAAGGCCAGATTGTGTCATGTGACCCACTGTCATTCTCCCCACATGGAGAGAGTCACGGGTGGGGCTGGGCCCATTTCCCATTAAAGGGGCCAGTCACTCTGCAATAAATCCCTTTTCCTTGCCACCTCTTGTTTTCAGGGAGAGGAGGTAGGAAATATGACAAGCAGCTTCTTCCCCAGAACCTCACTGATTATAGACATTGGTGTCCTGGGAGGCAAAAGTGGAGCAAATTTCCATTGATCATGTGGGTTTATGGCTGACCCACAACACAGAGACTCAGAGATTGTAAGGCCAGAAAGGACCATTGTGATCATGTAGCCCAGGGGTGGGCAAACTTATTGGCCCAAGGACCACATCGGGTTGCGAAACTGTGTGGAGGGCTGGGTAGAGAAGGCTGTGCCTCCCCAAACAGCCTGGTCCCAGCCCCCTAACTGCCCCCTCCCACTTCCCGCCCCCTGACTGCCCCCCTCAGAACACCCGACCCATCCAACCTCCGCTGCTCCTTGTCCCCTGACTGCCCTCTCCCGGGACCCCCCCACATAACCGCCTCCCGTGTGAAAAAGAGCAGCCCCTAAAGTCCTTTTCCACAGCTCAGCACCAGATGTCAGGGTAGAGCTCATTCTGGCTCTGCTTACATATATATGTTTTCGTATAATTATACTTATGCTTGGATTTATTTGGATTTTAAATAAATTTAAACAAAGTCTTCCTGTTCCTATTTGTGTGATTCACCAATCTCACTTGATAATAATCTTAGATAGCTCCCTGAGTAAGGAACCTGTTATTAGTGACCTGTTCAATTTGCACCCTAAATTTATCAAAGGCTACACCTGTCAGGTAGCCACTTTTTAATCCATAACCAAGTTGAACATTATTTATCAACAAAATTTGTAGTCTCACCAAAAAGGGACATCAAGTTAATTTGACAGGATCCATTTTCTATAAACCCATGTTGTTTGGCATTCATTAAATTATACTCATTTAATTCTCTATTGATTGAGTCCCATATCAGAAGTTCTATTATTTTGCCTGGAACCAATGTCAGCCTCACAGACCTATAATTACCTTTGGGGTTTCTCAAACTGGTTGGGGGGGGGCATGACCCCTCAAGGGGTTGCCAGGTTATTACATGGCGGGTTGCGAGCCGTTAGCCTCCACCCACAAACCCAACTTCCCTGCCAGCATTTATAATAGTGTCAAATACGAATATATAATAACAAGTGGATAAATAGGTACCTGATATAGATAGATAGATAGATATTTTAATTTTTATAGCAGCCTTCACTTCCCCTCAAAGCCAGGTTGGTTTATTTTTAACTGCTGCAGCCCTTCTTCTTTCTTCTTTAAACCCCCTGCTAATAAAGCAGGAGATGGATTAATTGTTTATTATTAATAATAATAATAATTAATAATAATGATCAAATAGTTATTACATTTAAATTATTGAGGCACCCAAAGGCCCATTCAGGTCACAGATATAGACACACTCCCAGCTCCAGAGACCTGACAGTCCAAAAGACTCAAGAACAGATGCAGGATTGGATATGGGAGAAATAACATAAAAGCAAATTCACATGGTGATGATTGGTACAATTTCCTGTTTTGTCATTACTGTTTGTTTAAGTAGCAGTAGGGCTGAGTGAGGGGGAATGGCAGGATTGGGGAGCGGAGGTTGGTTAAAATAAGGAGAGGGAAAGAAGTGCAAGAGGCACACCCAGAGCTCCTCACCTGCCAAGCTAGTCACTGTCAAGTGTTTTTCCGGAATCACAACAGAGGGAGGGATCTCAAGAAAGGATTCGAAGGAGGATCAGGTGTTGGCTGCACAGATTTTTTGGGGGAGTTTTCTCCATAAAGAAAGGGCAGCATGGGAGAAAATGGAGAGGTAAAGAGTTAAAGATGTTTCCCTTAATCCCAGTATTTGTAACAGTTCTCTTGAGGAAGAGACTGCGGTAGGTGTGATGCCAGCCAGTCATTATTCTGAGCTATATGCCCCTTGCCTTGTGCCTGTTCCGTTATTTGTCTGTGTCCCAAGAATCAAGTAAACTTCTTTCCAAGGAGTCATCCCCCTACTGACAGCACTGATGGGCATAATGTGTGCCAAACATCCTGCTACCGCAAGAGAGGGTCATGGCCTACTCAGGAAGCCCTAAGATCTGCCTCTGCCACTAATGATCATGGTCTAGGCAGGAAACCCCAAGGTCTATTAGTAGAAGACTGTCAATATTACAGGTGGTGCTGAGGTAATTCCTCTTGTACAACGGCTGATCTCAGTGACACAACCTGGTTCTAGTGATTTGTCCTTGTCTCCAGTTGGGCATGTCCTATACTGGGAATTGGTCTTGTAATGATAACCTTTGGCACATGGGATTTCTTCCCTAGTTTTTAAGATAACCTGCCTCTAATGTCTCCCAACTGATGTCTAATACAACATAGAATCTATGAGGGTGAGAAACAGCTTAGATACATACAGTTTGTACAGCAGTTTTTCTTCCCGCACCAGAGATGGGGGTTAGCCGATGATCTGAGGCTGTGGTAAACCTGACGTCAGGAGGGGGCTCATCACTCATATATGGTGATGTTTGTTGCTTTTGAGTTTTATTGGATGTTTTAGCTTCATACATTCACAGATAAAACCACTGATAATAACTAAAAAGGCAGATGGGTTTGCTATTGGTTCCTTCCTGCAGCTGATGACAGCCTCTGAATCTATATATTTCCCTTCCACTGCTTTGTTGTCACTTGTCAGACATAGAGGAGCCCTGGCAGGTGTTTAGGGGCAGCCAGTGCAGTGAGTGAGGAGACAGCAGGTCAGGCTGGCAATGAAGGGTCATCTCTCCACTCTGGTGCTGTGGCTTCTTCTCCTCACAATTCAGGACACAGCAGGTAAGTCTCCTCTGTGTTTCACCAGGGGAGCTGGGTTAACTGGAACTAGGGTTGTGACTTTTACTGTCAACTTTTTACCATCGGTGCAAGGCTTGGACTTTTCCTTTTGGGATTGGATCTTGCCACTGTTACAGAGGCTTTTGTTACCTTGAGATTGGACTAATGCAATGACCTCTGTGTGGGGCTGCACCTTAAAACCTTTCCGAGAATAAAGCTGCTGGAAATGGCAGCGACTTACTGAGCGGGGCATCTGGCTGGGAGCATGTTACAGCCGTGCTGCAGGGTCTGCACTGGCTGCCCAGCTCTATGTGGAGGTTAAGGTGTGGTGATGATTTATAAATTCCTATATGGCCTGGGACGGGCCTCCCAGAGGGATCACCTCTCTACCCATGCTGTACGGCCACATCTGTCATCAGAAGGTTTGCCTGAGCTGGTTCCCCCTTTTATAAAGGAGAGAGTTGGCTGGTAGGGTGCTCTCTGTGAGGGCTCCAGGATGCTGGAACTTGATCTACTCTTTGGGTCAAAATAGCCCAAATTAGGTGACTTTCTGGGCACACTGCAACAGACACTTGTTTGGGGAGGGGGTGGGAAGGACTGACGCCATGCATCACATAATGAGAAATGGGTGGGAAGGAGTTTATGTAGGTGTCTGTCTGGCTGAGATCCTGTTGAAATGGTCACTTAATGTGGCACGGATTTGAGTGTGTTACCAATGCGTCCGGGTGCCCAGAGCCTTGGCTGGGGATCACTTTAGCATTTTAAACCCAAACAAATATGTCAATAATTTGGGATCCAACAGAAATGTTTGTTTGGTCCAGAATCTAACAGCTCCAAGGGCCAAGTCCCGGCTCCTCACTCCTCCATTCACTCACTGAAACCAGTAGAAGTTTTGCAAGTTTGAGGTGAGCAGGATTTATCTAAATAAACCCAGAGGTGATTCCTCCCTCACAGGTGTGTGTGTTTGTGTGTGTTGGGGTGCAGTGTGCAATGCCCTGTGCCCTTGGGGGTACTGGAAGCTCTGCCAGCAGGAAGATCTATCCTGCAGGAGCCCTGCCTCCCTCCCCCAGGGCTTCTGCTGGAGCAGAGAAGCTTTGAATCCTAGCTGGAGTCTAGAGAAGCCCGACCAGCACAAGCTGCATGGCAGAGGTGCTTCATCAGGGCCTCTCATGGCCATATTGGTTTCATTCCCTCAAGGCCACCCCTGCCCAGTTTCAGGTCCACTCTCATTCCTCCAGCACAGAGGGGGCTGCAGGCTCCTTGCTATCCAGTGTCCCAGCTGCAGGCAGACTTAACACCAGTGGGGGGAGAGGGGGCGGGGCAGGCAGACCATGGGTTACAGCAGCATGTGCTGTGGCAATTCATGGTGTGAATCTGGCCCAAAGACTCCAAAACTGATTAAAAATAAGGTCCCAATCTAATGTGGGCCCAGATACAGTTCAAATAATACAGTGACTGGAACCTGCTAGGCTGGTGTTAACAGCACGAGAATGATCCATGTGTCTGGCAGGGCAGTGAACTGCTCTTCAGTAGCTGGGTCACGGGAACCCTATGTGCTGCTGCGCCAGCCTGAGAAACTGACCCTGACCTTCATAATCAGCAAGGTCAGTCTCAATTATTGTCTTAGAGAAAAACCTGCCCTGATGTGTATTTCACAGACAGCTCAGTCACTGTGTGGTGAGTAGGGGGCTGGAACCCAGAAAATCCTGAGTAAACTGACTGTTCATCAGGTTACTTGGAGTTTATATTTCAAATTCTCAAGAAGTTCATATATAATGTGCTGGGGTTAGAGCCCATGACACAGCTGTGCATGACCAAAAGGCAGAGAATTCTATAGTGACCCCTGGTGAGGGATAAAGGACTGTGCAGTTATTTGTGGATAGTGTCCTATAATGATGCCAAGCACATGTTCAACTCAGTGGATTTTTGTTGGACTGATGAACATATGTGCATCATCCTCTAGAAAGTTTTTTGTTTTCTTTAGGAAGTTTGAGTATGTTTCACATGATGCAGACAGAGTGAGGCAGGGGTGTATGCAATGTAGGGGATATCACCATGTAGCTACTTTTTCCTTTCCCTCAGTGCCCCAATCCTCCTCCCTGAGCCCTGAGTAGAGGCCATGTCAGTCTTTGCCAGAAGATTGTGTTTCACAATTATTGGCCTATTTAAATTGTGTGGAAAAACAAATTTGTACAATGATGTGGGGTGCAGGCAAACAAATGAGAAAATATCAGGGACGGACCAAAGCCACGAGTTTCATTCCCAGACCCAGATGTGAACTTCCCCAGGGTTCAGGGTGCTGCATTTGGGTCATTATTCCAAGTTGGGCCACAGAATTAGTGGAAATATAAGATAGGTTCAGCATGCAAATGTGATTGTTATTCTCAGGGTCGGATTTACACCTTATGCACCCCTAGGCACAGCATCTTCAGCACCCTTTCCCCTCCCCATGTGGCCCTGCCTGGAGCCCCCCTCCCACATCCCCATGTGGCCCTGTGCCCCCCAGCAGCCCTGTGTGGCCCACTCTGCCTCCTGACTTGGCTCCAAGAAGGCTGCTGTAACTTTTCACTTGAGGAAAAAATGCATTGTCATAAATATAAAGGGAAGGGTAACCACCTTTCTGTATACAGTGCTATAAAATCCCTTCTGGCCAGAGGCAAATCCCTTTCACCTGTAAAGGGTTAAGAAGCTAAGGTAAGTAACCGCTGGCACCTGACCCAAAATGGCCAATGAGGGGACAAGATTCTTTCAAATCTGGAGGTGGGGGAACAAAGGGTTGGTCTGTCTGTGTGATGCTTTTGCTGGGAACAGATCAGGAATGCAGCCTCACAACTCCTGTAAAGTTAATAAGTAATCTAGCTAGAAAATGCCTTCGATTTTCTTTTGTTTAATGGCTTGTAAAATGAGCTGTGCTGGAGGGAATGTGTATTCCTGTTCTTGTGTCTTTTTGTAACTTAAGGTTTTGCCTAGAGGGATTCTCTGTGTTTTGAATCTGATTACCCTGTAAAGTATTTACCATCCTGATTTTACAGAGGTGATTCTTTTACCTTTTCTTTAATTAAAATTCTTCTTTTAAGAACCTGATTGATTTTTCATTGTTCTTAAGATCCAAGGGTTTGGGTCTGTGTTCACCTATACCAGTTGGTGAGGATATTATCATCAAGCCTTCCTCAAAAAGGGGGTGTAGGGGTTGGGGGGAGGGGATATTTTGGGGGAAGATGTCTCCAAGTGGGCTCTTTCCCTGGTCTTTGTTTAAAACTCTTGGTGGTGGCAGCATGTGGTTCAAGGACAAGGCAAAGTTTGTACCTTGGGGAAGTTTTTAACCTAAGCTGGTAAGAATAAGTTTAGGGGGTCTTTCATGCAGGTCCCCACATCTGTACCCTAGAGTTCAGAGTGGCGAAGGAACCTTGACATGCATCCACAACCCGACTGCTAGGTGTTTGCTGCTGCCCTCCAGACCAGTCAGCCTAAGCCTGCTCAGGCTGTTCTGGTACCACAGTGGCCTCTGGTGGGCAAAAGGCAGAACCGCAGCACCTTTTCTGCAGAAAAAAAAATTCTGCCTCCCTCAGACAAGAATTCTGCACGTGCTGCAAATGTCACCTAAGGGGAGGGGGCATGACGTGAAACAACATGAGACAAGGGGCTTGTGGGGCGTCTTGGCAGGGAGCGGGGCAAATAGGAGGCTCCCTCCCAAGAAATCCTGAGCAGTGCAGGCAGGGGGGAGGGATAGCTCAGTGGTTTGAGTATTGGCCTGCTAAACCCAGGGTTGTGAGTTCAATCCTTGAGGGGGCCATTTGGGGCAAAAATTGGGGATTGGTCCAGCTTTGAGCAGGGGGTTGCCTAGATGACCTCTTTAGGTCTCTTTCAACCCTAATCTTCTATGATTAGCAGCAGTAGGGCAGTAAACTATCCCAAAATACCTCAAATTGTGACTGCTAACCCCCCCTCCCACCCAGCAACTTACAGCTAGAAAATCTCATACTTGGCAACCTTCAGTGCCCCTACAATGCCAGAACCCCCTGGCATGTGCCTACTTTGCCTAACTGGAAATCCAGCCCTGGTTATCCAGAGAGGGGCTGATGGCTGCAATCAGGGAGTCTTCAATCCAAAGACAATCACAGATCTCATGAAAGCCAATGGCTGGGCCAATCACTCTCTTTTAGGCTCAACAGATGGAGCAATCAAGATCCTTTATGTAGTTGTAACAATGTTGGTTCTGATGGGACCCAACTGAGAGTGCCAATTCAGGACAAATTGCTTAAAGCAGGGCAGTTATAGCCCAAGGCTGGGGTTTCTGTGCACACCAAGGCAAACCAAATGAGCCAAACAAAGAAGACTTCAGTTTCACCCTACTGGCTTACCATAAGTCACACAAGCAATTCCCTTAGACACTCCAGTTTCCCAGTATCACCACCAGTGCCACTTGTTATGGGGACAAATGGTTATGAAACCAATACCCCAGTAAAAGAAAAGAGGTTCTCTCGATCCCAAAGGACCAAGCCCCAGACCCAGGTCAACATACAAATCAGACCTGACCCGCAAATCACGCTGTTGCCAATCCTTTAGAATCTAAAATCTAAAGGTTTATTCATAAAAGGAAAAAGATATAGATGAGAGCTAGAATTGGTTAAATGGAATCAACTACATACAGTAATGGCAAAACTCTTAGTTCAGGCTTGTAGCAGTGATGAAATAAACTGCAGGTTCAAATCAAGTCTCTGGAGAACATCCACAGCTGGGATGTGTCATTCAGTCCTTCGTGTAGAGCTTCCGTTTGTAGCAAAGTCCTTCCAGAGGTAAGAAGCAGGATTGAAAACAAGATGAAGGAGCTGCAGCAGTCTTTTATAGTCTTTTGTCATGCGGACTCTCTTTCTTTACTCCAAAAACAAGCATTGGCGCACATGGCAAGAAAAAACCTTGGCGATCTGTCCATAGGCAGGTCCCTGCATACCTTGCTGAGCCACAAGGTGTATCCGCCTTCTTTCAATGGGTCAGTTGTATAGCTGATGGTCCTGAATGGGCCATCCAGCAGGCTAGGCAGAGCTGACACCAACTTGTCTGGGGTGTTCCCCGGAAGCATAGCACAAGTTTGAAATACAGACAGTATAGAGCCAATATTCATAACTTCAACTACAAAATGATACACATATACAGAGAGCATAATTATAATCAGCCAATCATAACCCTCCCATAGACACCTCACACGACAACCTTCGTACAATATTTGATGCAAATATATAACAGAGGTTGCAACAGCGATCTATACGGTTACAGATTCTGTCAATAACGTCACAGTAGTTAAAACAGCTGCAGACAGCGGGGGCTACTGCCAAAGGCACTGGGCACATGGCAGGGCAGAGCTAAGCCAGGGGTTTCCCTTGTTCCCAATGCAGGGGCTAGGATGCTGGCGTCAGACTGTTTGAGGGAGAAGCCAGTAGAAGGAGTTGTGACCGGGATCCTGGAAGGGAGCAAAGAAACAAAGCCTGCTGGAGCTCGCTGGAGGGGCAGGCTGGGGGATTTCTGAAGAAGGAAACTGCCGGCTGTTGTTAGGTTTTACTGTGTACAGGGAAACAGGACTCTGTGTGCTCGTAGCTAGAGCAGCGTTACAGCCTTGGGTCCTGCCACAAGCGAACATTGCTGAGTTAACTCCATTGAAAAAAAAAAGCCCCCTTTTTCCTAGTGCAGACCAGGCCCAAGGGGTTTCCTTTGGGACTGGATTGAACAGAGCGGCACCTGGATAACCTTCCTTGTGGATTGCAGCAAAAGAAGTGTTTTATATTTGTTTGGCATTGAAGGAGCGGGATGGTCTGGCCACGTACTGGTGTGAACTGCACTGTTCTCTGAGCTCCATGAAGGCTCCATAAATGTGGTGTCCCTGGCTCAGCCATCCACTGCTGCAACCAGCCTGTTCCAGGGGTCACAGTGCACTTGGCATGTAGCCGTAACTCATGGGCATTATAATGATGCCCATACTTGCTCTCAGTACCAGGGACAGCCCTGGGTCTTCAAACCCTGTCCTGGGGACCAGTTCTCCCAGCCAATATCCCAGTGACCTCTCCTCACCTTCCCTGTTAACTGCTTCTCTCCCAGCAGCCAGCTTTGCATCTCCACAATCCCCAAAGATACAAAAAAAACTCTTGACACAACTGGGGGCAGGGGGTGGAACTCAGAGCTATTGGGGGAAAACTCAATGGCAGGGAGTGGAAGCAGAGTCTGCTGCTCATCTGGGGAAGGAGCAGCCTGTACTTGCAGGGTAGAGAGGCCAGGTAGAAAGGGGAGAAGAGGAGGGAGGAAGAGCCCAGGGGACGCAGGCGGGAAGAGACCAGCGTGGGGCTGGAACAATTTGTATAGTGGGGGTGCTAAAAGCATGTGGGCAAACTGTAAACCCTGTATATGATGGAAACCACTTCACGCCAAGGGGTGCGGAAGCGCCCCCAGCAGCCCTAGTTCCAGCACGTATGGAGACCAGCGGAAGAGAGAAACGTGTAGGAAGCAACTTTCCTTTTAAGCACCACTTTCCTCTTCTGAGTGTTGGAGCCTGTGGCACTAGTGTCCGTATGGGGGCGCTGATTTCAGTCCAAGAGAGGCCACTGCGGTTTAGCTCAACCCTGTGCCCAGTCGATTTAGCTGAATCCTCATGAGCTGCTCTTGGCCTGAGACTGCAGGGCCCACACAGGGATGTCACCTGTCTCACTGGGGCAGGTCGGGAGAGGAAGCTCCGGTGGGGAGCACTATTGCCAAGCGCCACAGATCAAAAAACATGAGACTATAAAAACCATCCACTCTTGCTTCTCAGTCTGTCTTTGGACTGTAGATCCCCCCTCTACGCCTCTGCCAGCGCGGGGGTGAGAATCGCAGGCTGAAAAATCACCCTTAGTGCACCCGAACTGCACGACTCCCCTGGCTGCTCAGCTGGAGACTGCGCTTACCCTCCCCTCACCCCTGAGACCGGGAACTGCCGTCCATTGCCCAGCACTGCCTTCACTCTCCCATCCTGGTTCAGTTCCTCCGACAGATGAAGGGCTGGCTGGGAAAGAGCTTGACAGCCACTGAGCTAATTCATGCAGCTTAGTTCACACTCACACACAGAACTTCTGTTACTGGTCAGGGGTGAGTTACAGACAGAGATACTGGAGACCTTCACACTGACATCAACCATTGACATCAACTACAATGTCACTGTAAACACAACAGGATTGATTTAGTCTTTTGCAAACAGCAACACTTCCCTGACCCCTGCCCCCAGACTTCTCTGCCTGAGACTGGGAAGCACTGTCCCCATACTAGAGCCCCCTCCCTTCCCTTCCCCATCTCTCCTGCCCCTCCCACTCCTGACCCCATCCCCTCCCTACTCCAGACTCCGTTCCCCTCCCCAATACTCCCTCCTGTCCCCCTGTTCCAGAATCCCTCCCCTACCTCCTGTCCACCAGCACCAGACCCCCCCACTCCATCCTGACTCCTCCATCCTCCCCAATACTCCCTCCTGTCCCCCTGCTCCAGGCTACCTCCACTCCCTCCCATTCTCTGCGCCACACCCCTCCCCTCCTCACCCTCTTGCTGCCCTGCTTCAGGCCCCCTGCATCCTTCCCCTACACATGATCACCCTTCCCCACCCCTCCCTCCTCCTTCCCCACTTATAAGAGCCCCTTTTCTCCCCATGCCTCCTTCTTTCCCCCTCTCTGCTCTCCCCCTTCCCCTCTCTCCCTCCTGCCCTGATTCCTCACCCCCTCCTCACTTCTTAATCCTGTCCCTCACTCCAGACCCCCTCCTCTCTCCACCTCTCCATGCAGACACCCTTCTCTAAACCGCTTCTCCTCCCCTCCCTCCTTCCCCCTGCTCCATAACCTCCTCCAACCCCATGCTCCCTGCTCTACCTCCAGACCACCCTCCGCTCCATCTCCACTCCTCCCTCCTGCCCCAATTTCAGATCCTTGTCCCCTCTCCTACACTCCCTTCTGACCCTCTCTCCTGCTTCCCTGTTAAACCCCACTGCAGACACCCCCCCACTTCTCCCTCCCACACCCCTCTGACCTCCCTCCCACCCTCCACTCCAGACCCTCCTCCCTCTGTCCCTCCTGCCCCCGTTACAGACTCTCTCCCTTCCCCACCCTCTTTCCTCCCCTTGCTCCAGAACCCCCTCTCCACCCTTCCCTCCGGCCGACTCATCGTCTTTACCCCAGTCCCTTGCAATCCTTGAATCTGCCTCCTGTCCCCTCAGTGCCCTGCTCCACTCACTCTCCCCAGCCTCCTTTCACAGGGTCTCTGCTACCCATCATGGTCCCAGGGTCCTCTCCAGCCCCCTCAGCCACACAGAGACAGCCATGTTCCGAGTGGGCTTTAGTGGGAAGTGGCAGCCAGCTTTATTCAGGGCGGCCATATGCCCACATGCTGACAGACTGTAGGGAGATGGCGGCATCTCACTGACTTCAGCCCCAGTGACAGGAGATGGCACCATTTGGAATAAGGGAAACTCCATGAGTTGGCGCCTTTCATCGTGTTCTCATGAGACAGGTAAAAATACCCCAAACCACCAGAGTGGGCATAAAATGGCGAGAGCTACAGCACTGACAGCCCCGAGTGGGGGCCCTGAGACGTGAGAAGGTGGCGCCATGAGGCAGCTCTGGGCATGGCCCATTCTCCTGGTTCTGGGCGCGGATCCCCTGCTGCCGGGCGCGGACTCTGCTGTTATAACGCTGGGGAGGGGGCTCTCTGCTGCTCTGACCCTGCTCTGTGTCTCTCTTTGAAGGTGCCAACCAGCTGAGGCTGGCGGATGGAGGCAGCCCCTGTGCCGGGAGAGTAGAGGTTAAACACCAGGACCAGTGGGGGACGGTGTGTGATTTTCGCTGGGACATGACAGATGCTGGGGTTGTCTGTAAGCAGTTGGGATGTGGAGCTGCTGTCAGTGCCCATCGTAATGCTCATTTTGGAGCAGGATCTGGACCAATTTGGCTTGATGACATTGCCTGTGCTGGTACCGAGTCTGCCCTCTGGCACTGTAGGAACAGTGGATGGAAAATAAATTACTGTGTTCATGACTGGGATGCTGGAGTGACCTGTTCAGGTAAGAATCAGTCAGCTCAGTCCTGAAAGGCAAATCCCCTCAGACAAAAGGACTTGAACACAGAGGACATCATGTGCCTGTGACCCTAGTGAGAGATGAACAAATAACAGAGCAAGTCCTGTCACTATTGTTATTACTGAGCTGTAATTATTACTGTTCAAGACACTGGCCACCGAGGATCCCCCTGTGTGACTGTGAAGCATTTTCATTATCTCATCTCCAGTTGTTTCCGTGCCACATCTTTCCTTTCCCTTTCCCTCAGAACGGGTCTAAAATGCAGATAGGAGAGAAAATGAAAAATGAAAATGTCGCTTAGGCTCCTAAGTCGCTGTGGCACTTTTGAAAATGTTACATTCATGCCAAAATCCAGACCCAGACAGCCAACTACAGAAGTACAGAGGATGGGGCATTTATGTAGCCCCTTTGCCACCCTCATAGGGTGATGGAGGAATGGGCAGATTCTCCCAGCTTGGCCAGAATTAGATTTAGCCGAGAGCACTCCCCCGTCTGCTCTGTTACTTCTCACATTTTGGACCAACCAGTAATAGAAGATTTCAAAATCTGTGATACCCTGTAGATCTAGCATAGCATAGAGGGCTCAGTCAAACATAAAACTCTACCCTACACAGCACAGGAATATCATATTATGGAGGCATTTACTGTGACTGAATAGTTAACATTACAACTACAGACCCATGATGTTTTATTTTTAACTCCTCTTTTTAACATTTAGTAGGAATAATATCATCACTAAGCCTCCTCTTCCCTGGACAGAGGTGCAGGGCCAGCTTATAGGGACAAACCCAGGATTCCTTACTCAGGCAATCGGCCACTGACTGTAATGTGAGTTTGCTTTGTACAAATTGAGTAGAGTCAGAATAAAGGACGCAGCATTTGGCCCATTCAGAATTATTCCAGAAATAACCAGCCAGCCATCAACAAACTAGCCCTGTGCACTGGATATCACTGAGAACAAACACATATTGTAAGAGAGACGTTTCTGCACGAAACGATTTTTGAGAGATGCTGTCCTGACAGAATACTAGCAAACTTTTGTCTGCTTATTTGTAGTGTTGCTGTAGCCGTGTTAGTCCCAGGATATTAGAGAGACAAGGTGGGTAAGGCAATATCTTTTATTGGACCCACTTCTGTTGGAGAGAGACAAGCTTTTGATCTGACAGAGGAGAGCTGTCTGTAGGCTCAGAAGCTTGTCTCTTTCACCAACAGGAGTGGGTCCAATAAAAGATATTACCTCAGCCACCTTGTCTCCCTCAACCACTTCTCGTCCAGCTTTCACTTTTCATTTCTGGTTGGATTAATACCAAACTTTGCCAAAACAGTCTCCTCTGCCAAGGTTCCTGCCTCCGTCAGTGCACAGGCTGGATGGTGCCCAGGGAGTGAATCAGGGATGCACAGTGACAGAGGCTGTTGTCTATAGGCCCACAGCCTCATTGGTTGCAGCAGCAGCATCACCATCATGGAAGATCCCTCCATTCGAGGATGATCTCTACCACAGATTTACAGATGGGTCCTGAAATGACTCAGGAGTCTGATTCTGGAACCAGAGATCTGCCCGCAGTACATACTGATGTTGCCTGACGGGTTTGCTGCCTGCTAGGAGAAAGTTCTTTTTCTTTCCTTCCTTCTCTCTCTCTTTTCAACTTCAAGGGCAAGGCACTTCTCCTTGAAGTGCACCACTGCCTGATGGAGGATATAGCTTCAGTGTGATCGGTTGGTTGCTTGCTCCTCCCAGCTTGTAATGTCCACTTGAGTTTTCTTGAGATACGCTTTCAGTGTGTCTTTGTAGGGTTTCCTCTGACTACCACGGGATCTCTGACCATGGGTGAGCTGAGAGTAGAGGGCTTGTTTTCAGAGGCAAGAGCCTGGCATCCACACACAATGTCCAGCCCAGCGGAGTTGGTGAGTGAGGATCATTGCTTCAATGCTGGTGACATTCGCTTCAATGAGGATGCTGGTGTTAGTGCAGCAATCTTCCCACTTGATGCAAAGGATCTTCCAGAGGCATCATGGGTGGTGCCACTCCAGACTCTTGAGGTGCTGTCGATAGGTCACCCAGGTTTCTCATCTATAAAGGAGTGTAGGAATAACAATTGTCTCATAGACCTGGATCTTGGTTTCCTCCCATAGGTCACAGTCTGTAAAAATGTGCCAGAGCAATTTCCTACAGGAAGCACTTGCACAATGGATCCTGTGCTGGATCACACTGCACATTTTTGCATTTTGAGAAAGTTGGCTACCGAGGTAACAGAAGTCCTCAATGCTCTCCAAAGTCTGTCCCTCGATGGTGCTTAAGGTGGCTCATGTGCAAGGCCTGAAGCAGGCTGATAGAGCACTTTCATTTTCTTGATATTGAGTGAGAGTTGTAGGCTTCGGTAAGCTTATACAAAAAAAATCCAGTGAGGACTGAAGGTCATTTTCAGTGTGTGTGATGCTGACACAGTCATCAGCATACTGAAGGTCAGTAATGGACGAGGAGAGGATTTTAGACTTTGAGAGGAAACGTCAAAGATTAATAAGCTTCCCATCCATTCTGTATTAAATGTCAACTCCAGTGGGGAGGTGGTCTTTAACAAGGACCAAAATGACTGCTAAATACATGGAGAGCAGGACTGCGGCAAAAACACATCCTTGCTAAACCCCAGTTTTGATGACGAAAGGATCCATCTCCAAGCCATTACAGAGAATGGTGGCAGTCATCTCATCATGAAGACGCCTTAGGCCCTTAATAAATTTTGGAGGGAAGCCAAATCTGGCCAGCACCTTCCACAGGGCTTCACGATTGACAGAATCAAAGGCCTTTGGCAAATCAATAAAGGCCATGTACAGATCCTGATTTTGCTCCCAAGTCTTTTCCTGGATTTGATGGGCAACGAAAATCATGTCGGTTGTCCTGCAGGATGGCGTGAAACTGCACTGAGATTCCAGCAATATTTCTTTAGCAAGGGAAAGTAATTGGTTTAAGAGGATACGGGTGAGAATTTTCCCTGCTGTAGATAGCAAGGCAATGCCACAATAATTTCCACACTCCAATTTATCTCCTTTCTTAAAGATTGTAACAACTTTAGCATTTCTCAAGTCTTACGGAATCTTCTCATGATACCAAATTTGAAGAAAAATGAATCTCCCGACAACTTCGCTCTGAGGATCATTGGAGCACACAAGCCCCTTCACCGCAACAAGCTGACGGTCCCCGAAGAGGAGCTGCAGCAGTGGCAAGATATGTAACCAATAAAATTATGCTGAAATTATGCTCCTGGCTGCTGTGGCCAGAGTGGCACCAGGCACTAGAACGGAGATGAGGGAGACTGTATCCACCTATTGGGCCCAGGCAGTGTGAGGAGGAAGCTACCTGAATTGAATGCAGACTGGGGTGGCAGGGGAAAGTAGATGAGGATAAGGATGCAGGGGGAATATTCTGAGTCCGGAGGCTGGTGGATGAAGAGAAACTGGGACTGGGAGAGAAAGCGGGAGATGGGGACTGGCTGGGCAAGGAGACTGGGACTGGGAGGAGCAGGAAAGAGATTAGGACAGGGAGTGGGAGGGGAGAGACTGTGACATGCTGAGCGGGGAGCTGTGGGAGTCTGGGACTCACTGGGGGAGGAGTCTGGGACTAGGAAGCAGTGGGGAGGAACTGGAGGTGGGTGAGGAAACAGACCAGATGAGGAACCAGGGTGTCAGGGGAGTCTAAGACTAACTGGGTGACGAGACTGGAATAAGCCGCCAGAGTGGGCTATGGGAGACTGAGAGCAGATCTACATGAACATTTAGTGCGTGGCAAGCCGGGGTGTAAATCTACCCTGCACTGTCCTGCCATGAACCGAGTGTCCATGTGGATGGTGTTGCTGCGCACTGAGTCCTTGTCGACACTACTGCTTAAGTTGATGTAAGTTACATCGCTCAGGGGTGTGAAAACACCTTCCCCCCAAGCAATGTAACTTACATTGACTTAAAGCAATGTCTCCATCGCACTATGTCAGTGGGAGATGCTCTCCCGCCATCAGAGCTTCTGCCTCTCGATGAGGTGGACTAATTATGTAGACAAAGGAGCGCTCGCCCATTGACGTAATGCATCTTCACCAGACGCGTTAAATCAGCTCCGCTGCATGGATACAGTGGCACTGATTTAGTGTGGGAGTGAAGAGAAGCCCGAGCAGTTCCCTTGTGTGCTTTGATCTCTCCCAGTTCCAAGCACTAGGGGACTGTCAGTTCGCAGCAGCTGGCTCCACACATACACTGAGTGTGCAGCAGGCTAATGCAAGGTAAATCTACACCCCAGTTTCACACAAACTAAGTGTGTGTAGAGAGAAATCCTGAGACAGAAAGAGGCATCCAGGGAGGGGAGCTGGGGTTTGGGGCAGACAGGACAACCCAAGGCAGGGATAAGTGTGAGAAACAGATCAGCTGAGGACCCCAGTGGGGGGGGACATCACAGAGAACAGGGGGGAAACTGGGACTTGGCTGGGGAAGTTAGAGGTGAAGTCCAGGATTGGCTTGTCCAGGAGACTGGGCCTGGGGATGAGAAGCTTGAGGAGTGGAGACTGGCACTGGGTAGAGAAGAAGAATGAGACTGGGACACAGAGCAAGGGATGGAGAAGAGACAAGGACCGATACAGGGACTGCTCAGAGGGGATGGCGCAGAAGGGGTGCTTTGGGGAACAGGAGAAGCGGGTCTGTCACTACCAGGACACACACCTCTCCAGAGCCTGGAATGGAACCAGGATCCCTGAGTTTTGCCATTCCCCTGCTGTCAGCAAATATCTGTCAAACCCTCCAACAAAATGTTCTGATCCCGCTCTAGTGCTGGTCCACAAACAGGATGACAACCTACGACTGTCAAGGTTCTTTCCCCACTCTGAACTCTAGGGTACAGATGTGGGGACCTGCATGAAAACCTCCTAAGCTTACTTTTACCAGCTTAGGTTAAAACTTCCCCAAGGTACACATTAATTTTACCCTTTGCCCTTGGATTTCCACTGCCACCACCAAACTTTATCTAGGTTTACTGGGAAACGGAGTTTGGACACGTCTTTCCCCAAAAAATCCTCCCAACCCTTGCACCCCACTTCCTGGGGAAGGTTGGGTAAAAATCCTCACCAATTTGCATAGGTGACCACAGACCCAAACCCTTGGATCTGAGAACAATGAAAAAACATTCAGTTTTCTTAGAAGAAGACTTTTAATAGAAGTAAAGGAATCACCTCTGTAAAATCAGGATGGTAGATACCTTACAGGGTAATTAGATTCAAAACATAGAGAATCCCTCTAGGCAAAACCTTAAGTTACAAAAAAGACGCACAGACAGGGATAGTCATTCTATTCATCACAGCTCTTTTCTCAGCCATTTAAAGAAATCATAATCTAACACATACCTAGCTAGATTACTTACTAAAAGTTCTAAGACTCCATTCCTGTTCTGTCCCCAGCAAAAGCAGCATACAGACAGATACAGACCCTTTGTTTTTCTCCCTCCTCCCAGCTTTTGAAAGTATCTTGTCTCCTCATTGGTCATTTTGGTCAGGTGCCAGCGAGGTTACCTTTAGCTTCTTAACCCTTTACAGGTGAGAGGATTTTTCCTCTGGCCAGGAGGGATTTTAAAGGGGTTTACCCTTCCCTTTATATTTATGACACGCCCCCCAAATCTCAGCTAGGGTGAAACGCTGACTGGGATTTCTTCCTGGAGCTCTAGGAAAAACAGAGTTAATAAGACACATGCACCTCTAAATATACTACCAAGTACATAAAGACTAACAATATTTTCCACATCTCAAGGACGATTTTAACCCATTGATTCTGGGAAACTTTCACAGGAGAGTGCATCAGCCACTTTGTTAGAAGCTCCTGAGATATGTTGGATGTCGAAATCAAAATCTTGGAGAGCTGAACTCCATCAAATAAGTTTTTGTTATTTCCCATGGCAGTATGAAGCCACTGTAGCGCAGCATGTCGGTTTGCAGGTGGAAACGCCGTCCCCAAACATATAGGCGTAGCTTTTCCAGGGCGTAGACAATGGCGTAATATTCTTTTTCACTGACTGACCAGTTGCTTTCCCTCTCAGACAGTTTTTTGCTGAGAAACACTACAGGGTGGAATTCTTGATCAGGTCCTTTCTGCATTAAAACTGCTCCCACACCACTCTCGGACGCATCTGTGATTACTAGGAATGGAAGGAATGTCTGGGGCCCTCAGTACAGGGTCAGACATGAGTGTCGCTTTAAGGTGGTTAAAGGCCTTCTGACACTCTTCAGTCCACTAAACAGCATTTGGCTGTTTCTTTTTGGTTAGGTCTGTCAGTGGGGCGGCGATTTGGCTGTATTGCGGTACAAATCGTCTGTAATATCTGGCCAAGCCTAAGAAGGATTGAACCTGTTTCTTTGACTTTGGGATACGTCACCTTTGGATATCATTCACTTTGGCCTGTAGGGGGCTGATAGTTCCTTGACCCACCTGGTGTCCAAGGTAAGTCACTCTGTTTAGGCCTATTTGACACTTCTTAGCCTTGACAGTTAGTCCCTTATGCGCTCAAGAACTTCTTGTAGATGTTCCAGGTGTTCTGCCCAGGAATCTGAAAATATGGCCACATCGTCAAGGTAGGCGACTGCATATTCTCCTAATCCCACTAGGAGACCATCTACAAGTCTTTGGAAGGTGGCGGGTGCATTTCACAGCCCGAAAGGAATACATTAAATTCATACAGCCCGAGATGTGTGGTGAAGGCTGACCTTTCCTTGGCGGATTCATCTAGCGGTACTTGCCAGTACCCCTTGGTTAAGTCCAAGGTAGAGATTAACTGGGCCCCTCCCTCTAATAGTTCATCTGTGCGTGGCATTGGATAGTTGTCTGGGCGAGTTACACTTTTGCATGGACTACTGTAAGCTAAATGCTGTATCTCCCCGTCTGGGAAATAGAACCACAGGAGATGCCCATGCACTTTCAGAGGGGTGGATTATACCCATCTGTAACATATCCTGGATCTCCCGTTCTATAGCAGCTTTAGCTTGAGGAGACACCCGGTAAGGTTGGACTTTAATTGGGAGAGCATTACCTGTGTCAATGGAGTGGTATGCCCGTTCAGTCAGTCCTGGGGTGCCTGAGAACGCTGGCGCGTATCTAGTGCACAGTTCCTTGATCTGCTGTCGCTGCATACGCCCTAGGGTCATGGAGAGGTTCACCTCTTCCACACCACCAGCACATTTCCCTTCGTAGTAGACACCTTCAGGCGACTCAGTGTCATCTCCTCCCTGGGCTGCAAACTGACAAACCTTTAATTCTCTGGAATAAAAGGGCTTTAGAGAATTAATATGGTACACCTTAGGCTTTCGGTTGGAGGTGGGGAATGCTATGAGATAATTAACAGCTCCCAGGCGCTCCTGGACCGTGAATGGCCCTTCCCATGATGCTTCCATTTTATGGGCCTGGAGCGCCTTTAAGATCATGACCTGGTCCCCTACCTTGAAGGAACGCTCTCTGGCATGTTTATCATACCAGGCTTTTTGCTCTTTTTGAGCATCCTGTAAGTTTTCTTTAGCAAGGGCTAAAGAGGTTCAGAGGGTGTTTTGTAGGTTGGTTACAAAGTCCAGAATGTTAGTTCCTGGAGAAGGCGTAAATCCCTCCCATTGCTGCTTCACCAACTGTAATGATTCCTTAACCTCACGGCCATATACAAGTTCAAATGGGGAAAACCCTAAAGTGGGATGTGGTATAGCTCTGTAGGCAAAGAACAACTGCTGCAACACTAGGTCCAAATCATTGGAGTGCTCATTTATGTATCATGGCCCCCAAAGTTCCATTAAACTTCTCCACCATGCCATTTGTTTGATGGTGGTAAGGAGTGGCAAGCAAGTGATTTACCCATGAGCTTCCCATAGTTCCTACCAGGAAATTAGTCCCTGCATCTGTGAGGATGTCGGAGGGCCAACCTACCCTGGCAGAAATGTCTGCTAGTGCCTGGCACACACTTTTAGCCCTGGTGTTGCTTAGAGCTACTGCTTCCGGCCATCGGGTGGCAAAATCCATGAAAGTCATGGATGAACTTCAATGATGGGGAGTGGCTGGAGAGGAGCTTTGACCTGGTCTGGGGATTTTCCCACTCTTTGGCATACTTCACAAGACCGGACATAGGTAGAAACATCCTTGCCCATTCCCTCCCAGTGGAATGACCCCCCCCCCAAACGGTCTTTGGTCCTGTTCACCCCAGCATGGCCACTAGGGTGATTGTGGGCTAAGCTCAAGAGCTTGGCCTGGTATTTAGTTGGAACTACCGACTGTCTCTGAGGGTGTCAGACTTCCTGATGTCCACCAGAAAGAGTTCTCTTGTATAAAAGTCATCTTTCTACAACAAACCTGGATCAATTAGAAGAGCTGAGAGGTGGTGGGTTGCTCCGTGCCGCCGTCCAAGCTCTCTGGAGGCTTTCATCTGCTTCCTGTTCGATCTGGAACTGTTCCCTTGATGCTGGAGACATCAGTTCCTCATTGGATTGTGGACCTATGCTTGGTCCCTCTGGAAGCGATGTAGGGGATGGGGCTGTTTCCATTGACTGTGAACTGCTCTCCGCTGGGACACTATGTTGGGGTTCAGGCTCTGGCTGAGCCTCTTGTGTAGGCTTATGGGCTGCTGCTGGTTCAGTTTTGGTGGGGCCCTCTGGTGTTGAGGTTGCAAGTACTGGATTCAGTGCTGGCAATGGGTCTGGTGCTGGTTGTTCCGCTGGTTCCAGGTCTGGGACTGGTTCCATCTGAGTCTCTGGGACTGGATCCACTACTGCTGTTGCAGACATTGGCCTGGGGTCCAGGTCCATCACCTCTGACCGGGTCCTGATAGAAGTTTCCGGAACAGAGCTAGGCCTCACGGCTTGTTTAGCCTGGCTGCGGGTGACCATTCCCACCCTCTTGGCCTGCTTCACATGATTGGCCAAGTCTTCCCCCAACAGCATGGGGATGGGATAATTATCATAGACTGCAAAAGTCCACGTTCCTGACCAGCCCTGGTACTGGACAGGCAACTTGGCTGTAGGCAAATTGAAAGAGTTGGACTTGAAGGGTTGAATCGTCGCTTGGATCTCTGGATTGATTAAATTGGGGTCCACTAAGGAAGCATGGATAGCTGACACTTGTGCTCCGGTGTCCCTCCACGTGGTGACCTTCTTCCCGCCCACATTCAGTTTCCCTCTGCTCCAAGAGTATCTGGGAGGTATCTGGGCCTGCGGATCTTTGGTGTGATTCTGGTGCAATGAACTGTAATCTGTTGGGGTTCTTGGGGCAGTTGGCCTTTACATGCCCCAGCTTGTTACATATAAAACATCGTCCAGCTGACGGGTCACTGGGGCGAGGTGGGTTGCTGGAGAACTGGGTGGTGGGACAATAAGGGGTCTGGAGGGTTCTTTGGGAGGTAGGTGAGGCCTTGGGTGGCTCCCGGTAATAGGGTGTGGTCTGGGGTTGTCCCTTCTGGTCTCCGCTCCAACTGCGACCAGTTTTCTTCTTCTCTGCCACCTCCACCCATCTGGCTCCAATCTCTCCTGCCTCGATTACAGTTTTGGGTTTCCCATCTAGGATGTATCTTTCTATTTCCTCAGGAACACCCTCTAAGAATTGAGGTTAGTCTCTAAATTGGTTAGTCTCTAAGGTGCCACAAGTACTCCATTTCTTTTTGCGAATACAGACTAACACGGCTGTTACTCTGAAACCTCTAAGAATTGTTCCATTTACATTAGGAAGGGCAAATTTACTGGAGATTCAACACTTGCTCCTGATATCCAGGCATCCCAGTGTTTCACAATGTGGTAGGCATGTCGGGTAAATGACACGTCTGGTTTCCACCTTAGGGCTCTGAACCTCCGACGAGAATGCTCGGGTGTTAGCCCCATTCTGACTCTCACCTTGGATTTAAACAGTTCATACTTGTTCATGTGTTCTTTAGGCATTTCAGCCGTCACCTCAGCTAAGGGTCCACTGAGCTGCGGCCTCAGCTCTACCATGTATTGGTCGGTAGAAATGCTATACCCAAGGCAGGCCCTTTCGAAGTTTTCTAAGAAGGCCTCCGTATCATCGCCTGCCTTGTAGGTGGAGAACTTTCTGGGATGAGAAGTGGTACTTGGAGAAGGATGGCTAGGGTTTGTTGGTATATTCTGCTGAGCCTTTACCTTCTCAATCTCCAGTGCATGCTTCCTCTCTTTTTCCTTTTCCTCCTCCACATGCTTCCTTGCCTCCATTTCCCTCCTGTGGGCAGCCTTCTCTACCTCCTTCTCCAGCCGCATGAGTTCTATCTGTCTTTCATGTTCCTTTTGTTTTTCCTCAGCCTGAAATCTGGCTAATTCCAGCTTTTGTTGAGCCGTGGATTCTGTCATCCTAACCTCTCTGTTTTTAACTAACTTTACACCCGAGGTTTAGAAATAAACAAACAAAACTTGGCTGTAAAATTTTGCTGTGCTGGAATAGGATACCTATTCTCTGATAGTGATTGTCAGCCTACAGAAAAAGACAATTCCCTTTGTCTCTGCTCTGGCCCCAAATCAAAGCAAAAACCTCCAACTACTTGGAAACCTGCTTACCAGCAGCCCAAAGGAAAAAAAAAATCCTTTTCAAACCTGTGCTCCTTGTAAAAAAAAATAATAATAAAAATCCTAAAAAAAAAAAAAACCCTGCCACTTTTGTCTCCAGGCAAATGGGTAGAACACCCCACTATTTACTTCTAGGGAAAAAAAAAACCTCTGGTTTGCGAAGACTGTGAATTTCCCTGCAGGAGTTAATTACTCTGCCTCCAGGCAAAGAAAACCTGCAATTCACAAAGATAATCCCCTTTTGTCTCTGCTCTGGCCCCAAAGCAGAGAAAAAACTAGCTGCTTTCAGTTGGACCTCCTTTCCAGCAGCCCCAAAGGAAAAAAAAATTCCTTTTCAAAATCTGTTTTTTCTGGTTCAAAAAATCTCAAATTGATCTCAAAAGGATTTCAGGTTAATCCCACCACTCTGCCACCATGTCAAGGTTCCTTCCCTACTCTGAACTCTAGGGTACAGATGTGGGGACCTGCATGAAAATCTCCTAAGCTTACTTTTACCAGCTTAGGTTAAAACTTCCCCAAGGTACACATTAATTTTACCCTTTGCCCTTGGATTTCCACTGCCACCACCAAACTTTATCTGGGTTTACTGGGAAATGTAGTTTGGACACATCTTTCCCACCAAAATCCTCCCAACGCTTGCACCCCACTTCCTGGGGAAGGTTTGGTAAAAATCCTCACCAATTTGCATAGGTGACCACAGACCCAAACCCTTGGATCTTAGAACAAAGAAAAAGCATTCAGTTTTCTTAGAAGAAGACTTTTAATAGAAGTAAAGGAATCACCTCTGTAAAATCAGGATGGTAGATACCTTACAGGGTAATTAGATTCAAAACATAGAGAATCCCTCTAGGCAAAACCTTAAGTTACAAAAAAGACACACAGACAGGAATAGTCATTCTATTCAGCACAGCTCTTTTCTCAGCCATTTAAAGAAATCATAATCTAACACATACCTAGCTAGATTACTTACTAAAAGTTCTAAGACTCCCAGACCCTTTGTTTTTCTCCCTCCTCCCAGCTTTTGAAAGTATCTTGTCTCCTCATTGGTCATTTTGGTCAGGTGCCAGCGAGGTTACCTTTAGCTTCTTAACCCTTTACAGCTGAGAGGATTTTTCCTCTGGCTAGCAGGGATTTTAAAAGGGTTTACCCTTCCTTTTATATTTATGACAACTACCACTGTCAGTTACTGTATTAGCTCAAGTGGCAGTGGTTTCTGTGGTGGATCTAAAGGTTCCAACCCTGCTGATGACCCATGTGGGTGTCACAGGGTTCCCATCTTTTTCATGGCTGGTAACCGGATCCTTGAGGCTCTACCTCCTGCCCTGCCTCTTCCTCCCAAGGCAACGCCCTTCTCCACCTCTTCCCCCAAGGCCCCGCTCCTGCTCCACCTCTTTTCTCAAGGCTCTGCCCCTTCTCTGCCTCTTCCGCTCAAGGCTCTGCCCTCATCGCTCACTCCCCCTCTCCCCTCGTCACTCGCTGGATCGTCTCAAGGAGCCGGCCTGCAGGTACGAAGCCGCCCTGGCTGAGCAGGGGCTGGCACAGAAAAATAACCTGGTTTCCTGCCACCCCCACCCATGGAAACCAGATTTTTGGTTCAGGTGTCATTTAGGTCCCTTTTTGACCGAACTTTCCAGTAGAAAACCAGGCACCTGGCAACCGTAAATGACACCTGGACACAGAAGCCAAAAAACGGACTGTCTGGGTAAAACTGAGACGGGTGGCATCCGGAGGGTGGCAACATGATTCCGCATCTTGGAACTTCTGTTTTTTCAGTTTGCTTTTTTAAAAACCTCAGAAATTATGCAGAAAACATTACTTTTAAGGAACGTTAAGTTTGCAAAGTTGAGCTGTAAAAAATAGCGAAATGGCAGAATTAAAGCTGTCTTTGTAACTTTATTGTGGCCCACTTGTACATCTGCGTTAAGATACTGTCTTTAATTCCAGGATAACAAGCTATTTTTCCATGAGACCCCTGCCTCATTCAGTGCACAGGACAGACAGCATGGGCATAGTTTGGGAGGGTGCAGGGGGGCATTGGCAGAGGAAAGGCATGGTGGGGCAGGCGGGGTTGGTGCAGGGAACAGGGGCAGGGGGGATGGAGCCACTTCTCCTGAGGCTGAGAGTAGCTGCTCCGGGTTGTCGCTCTGCAGCTGTGCACGGCTGCCTGGGTCCTAGTGCCTGCCCGTTTCCGGTAAAGCGGTGAGTGCCTGCAGGGGGCAGAGGACACTGGGAAAGGGGGAGGGGCACGGGGCAGCGGGCAGGTGAAGGGGGTGGGATGGGAAGAGAAGGAGAGAGAGGAATGGGAGCGGGGAGCGGGAGCCCAGCATGTGGCGTCCCCTCGGCAGCAGCAGCCCCAGCAGGGAGGCGGCTGCAATGGCCCTGGGAGGCCCCAGAGCAGCAACATCTCTGCAAGAGCCGGTGCTGGAGTGGCCACAGCTCCCAAGCTCAGGTCGCTGCAGCAGACAGCAGCAGCTGGGGCTCACCCATTGAGCCATCCTGCCCCGCCCCCAGCCCTGGCAGCCCAGAGACCACTCCAGGCTGGGGGGGGTGGGGGGAGGGAGAGTCAGTGAGCCAAGATAACTGGCTTCAGCATGCGTGTGTGTGTGTGTGTGTGTGTGTGCGCGCTCTGTCCCCCCCAAATACAGCAGTCAAACTACGCCTGTGCTCGACAGGGCTCTGAATCAGGGTTGGTTGTGGCGTGAAGGAGGCTGGTCTGTGTAGGACCCTGCCTCATTGGTTGCAGAAACTGCAGAGTGTGCTGTGTGTGAGGCAGGGGATTGCAGAAAGAGACAGGAGGGTCTCTTGTTAAGGCAGCTGAATCCTGCCCTGGGGAACTGGATTCTCTCCCTGCCTCTGCCACAGAGATCCTATGTGATGCTTGGCAAGTCTCTGAAACCAAATATTTCACAGGTGGTCATTAATTGTGTGTTCCTCATTTTATGGGTGGCCCCCTTGTAACTGTGGGGGTCTGGTTGCAGAAGTGCTGAGCATATGCTGCTGTAAACTGAAGTCAGTAGGTCAGGGGTGCGCAAACTACGGCCCATGGGCTGGATCCGCCCCTCAGGGCTTTGGATCCAGCCCGTGGGATTGCCCCCCGTACTGCCACAGGCCCCGCAGAAGCAGCCAGCACCACGTCCCTGGGACCCCGGGCGGGGGGTGGGGGGGGTGGGCAGAGGGCTCTGTGCATTGCCCTTGCCTCCAGGCACCGCTCCCCGCAGCTCCCATTGGCCGGGAACAGGGAACCGCAGCCAATGGGAGCTTCGGGGGAGGTACGTTGAGGCATGGCAAGGGCAGCGCACGGAGCCCTGTCCCCCCCTTCCCCCAGGGGCCGTGCAGGGATATGGTTCCGGCTGCTTCCCAGAGTGGCGCAGCGTGGGGCCAGGGCAGGCAGGCACGGACCCTTCCCTGGCCCCTGTGCGTGCCGCTGCCACCCCGGAGCTGCTTTAGGTAAGTGGCGCCAGGCCGGAGCCCGATCCCCTCCTGTACCCCGCCCCCGAACTCCCTGCCTGCACCTCGCACCCCTCCTGCTCCCCAACCCCCTTCCCTGAGCCCCCTCATACACCCGCACCCCTCCTCTGCCCCAATTCCTTGCCCTGAGCCCTTTCCTGAACACACACCCCCTCCCACACCCCACACTCCCTCCCACACCCCAACCCCATGCCCTGCATACAATTTCCCCACCCAGAGGTGGCCCTCAGCCCAAAAAGTTTGCCCACCCCTGCAGTAGGTGTTCTACTCTGAACATACTAAGTGCTGCATAATGCTAAGGAATCTGAAAAATCAGGACCTGGGTGTCTCAAGTTGGGCACCCAAAATCAGTCGACACTTTTGATCATTTTGGACATAGTGTCTCTGGGCTTCAGTTCCCCATATGTAAAATAGAGATAACAACACTTCCCTGCCTCCCAGGGGTGTTGTGAAGAGAAATTCTTTAATGTTTGTGAAGCACTCAACTACCATAGGAATGAGCGCCATAGAAAAGCCCATGAGGAAATGAACAATTCTGTTTTGGGAGTTCAGTTTGGACGACGTGCAGAACATAAGGGCTGGGGCCAAACATTGCACAATGAGTATAAAAAGAACGATTGACCATCCACCCATTCAGTCAGCACCACATGTCCTGTGCACTGAGTGAGGCAGGGGTCCTGGGGCAAAAATAGCATTTGATCGTGTAATTAAAGACTGTATCACAATGGAAATAAAAAAGGGACTAATTAAGGTTACAGAAGACAACACAAGTCTGGCATTCTGAATGTTTGAGTGCTTGACTTTACAAATTTAACCTCCTTTTAGAAACATAGCTTTATAGATTTTAAGGGCAGAAGGAAGCATTAGATCATATAGTCTGGCCTCCTGGGTAACAGGCTACAGAATTTAATCCAGTTACTCCTTAACCAAATCCAATAATTCTTGTTTGGCTAAAGTACATCTTCCAGAAAGGCATCCAATCTTCATCTAAATACTTCAGGAGGTGAATAATCTTCTGCTTCCCTTTTTAGTTTGTTCCAGTGGTTAATTGTCCTCGCTATGGAAAATGTATGGCTTACTTCTAATATGAATTTCTCTGGCTTTAACTTCCAGCCATTTGTTCTTGTTTTGTCTTTCTCCACTAGACTAAGGAGGCCTCTACTTATCAGTGTTTTGTCCCTGCACAAGTACTTCTACACTAAAGTACTTATACAGTATAATCAAGCCACCTCTTGGTCTTCTTTATTAAAAATAAACAGACGGAGCTCCTGGAATCTCTCACTACAAGGCATATTTTCAAGTCCTTAAATCATTTTTGTGGCTCTTCTCTGCACCCTTTCCATTTTTTTTTAATATCCTTCTTAAAATGTGGACAACACACTGGATGCGGTATCGGTCTCACCATACTGTATACAGAGGTAAAATCATGTCCCTGGTCAGAAATTATCCAAACAAAATAGAGCTTCATTGGAAAATGCTGGTTTGTTGAACTCGACATTTCCCATGAAAGTGAGTCGGGTGCAATGAACTTTCTCTAGACCACAGGCAGGGTTGTGGCAGAAATCTGCATGGTTAAGTGCCAGCTCGCCTGGGGGGCTCCATCCAGCCCTGCCATGCAGACTGCCTTGGGGCCAGGTACCCCAGTCTTCTCAGGTCAGCTGCTCTGGGATAGCTGCACCTTGTAGATTGCCCCAGGACCAGAGACCCTGGTCTTCTATAGTCTGCAGCTCGAGGGAAACACTGCCATGGAGAAGGGAGTCCCAGCTTTAACCAGGGCTCAGCTCCACAGCAGGGAATTAAGAAATCCTGGGATGGGATCCTGATTCCCAAGGTCTGCGGCTCTGAGGCAGCCCTGTTTTGCAGACTGCCCCAGACTGGGAACCCCAGAGCTTCGATACTCCCAGGCCAGCTAGCTATTTGGGACCCCAGCTGGCCCAGGAGTCTGGAAGCCCAGGGGTCCCCAGCCCAAGGCAGTCTGCATGGTGAGGCTGCCCAAAAGCCACAGACCCTGGGATCCCCAGCAGCCGCTGAGAGAAATTGACCTTTTTGTTTTTCTCTTAGCACTGGAGGTGAAACTGACAAGAATGTCAGTGTCACTCAGAATCTGCTGGTGTCCCTGGGAGCAAATTTCATGTCGGACACACCATGTGTTGGTCTTTCCAGAACAAATTTGAGGGGATTTCTGGTTCACAGGAAGTTTTGAACTAGCAAAATTTCCTGTGAGCTGGAAATCCTGCGTTTCAGCCAGCTCTTCTCACTGCTCCCCTGCTTAAACCACTAAGGATCACCGTAGCCTTTTCACAGCATCGCCCTGGAAGCGCTAGTCCCATTGCTTGTCCACTATGACCCTGCATAGACCATGGGAAATATCTGTATTGTTATGTATATTATGTGTACTTCTGTTTCTTTTATTGCTGTTTTGCCATTTTTTACCAGGTTCAAAGAGTAACTCCTGCTGGAGTTCCCCACATGTCCCAGGAAGGCAGACAATGGCTACAGAGAACCCAGTCACTGGTGCTTAACTGACAATATGGGTGTCAAGGCCTTTGAACTTTTACCTCTGATCAAGCCGGGCACCCCTCCCCCCCTAGCTTGGGAGAGGGGAGGGGCCCTTCAAGTGGGAAAATTAAACAAAGAGCTTGGGAACTATGAAAAGGGGAGTCCTGATGAACAAAGAGGGAGATGCAGGGTCTGCAGGGAAGGAGATTGAAACCCAGTCTCCAGAAGCAGGGGTACCTGGGATAGGTTGGGCCAGCCCAGGTTTTGAGGGAAATGCTGAGGATTAGGTAAGACATATGCCCGTTGGCCTTTAGTTGCCTTAACACTTTTCTCTCTGGTCACTGTGTTCCTATGGATACATAAATAATATCACTCTCCTGGGCCTAGAACTATTCAATATTTTCATTAGTGATTTGGATGATGGAGTACAGAATAAACTCATAAAATGTGTGGATGACACAAGCCTGGGAGGGGTCACAAGCTCTTTGCTTAGAATTCATAATGACCTTAATACATTGGAGAATTGGTTTGAAATCGGTAAATTAAAATTCAGTAAAGACAAGTACAAAGTACTAGACTTAGGAAGGAAAAATGAAATGCAAACAATCCAAAATGCGGAATAACTTACTAGGCAGCAGTACTGCAGAAAATGTTCTGGGGTTATGTTGGATCACAGACTGAAATGGGTGATGCTGTTTTGAAAACAGGAAATGTCATTCTGGATTTTATAAACAGAATTGTCATATGTAAGACAGAGGAGGTAATTGTCCTGCTGTACTCAGCACTAGTGAGGCCTCAGCTGGAGCAGTGTGTCCAGTTTTGGGCTCTCTCTCTACAATGGGTAGGTAGGACAAGAAGTAATCCATTTAGATTGCAGCAAGGGAGAGTCAGGTCAGATATTAGGAAAAACTTTCTAACTATAAGGATAGTTAAGTACTTGAACAAGGTACCAAGGGAGGTTGTGGAGTCCCCGTTGTGACGTTGCACTCCATATGTTTTATGGAAATATGCTTATGAGTGTGAATATGATGTAACTGGAATATGCTTTATGCAAAAGGTCTCATGTAAGGTATCAAAACAAAAGTTATAATCTACTGAATATATTCCTCCTATTTGTATGTATGTATCATTCTTGTATCTGAAGCTAGACATATGAAGTATGACTCTGAGGTCCAATTGTAATTATGCAAAGTGTGGGCCATTAATGGTGGTTTAGAAACTTGATGGCTCCCATTGACTAGGACAATTGGTTGTAGATGGTTTATTTACCTGCAAGCCTTCCTGTGTACGTGTGGGCCAGCCTGTGGGTAATGAACAATGGGGTCTCACAGGACATCCATCTTAAATCCATCTTAAATCTGGTACTTTTCCATTTAGAAGGAGGGGTAGGGACAAAAGATTCCTACCTTGTGCCAAAGCTATAAAAAGAGGTGGAGCAGGACAGACGGGGCTGTCAGTCATGAGAAAGCCCCTGTTTTCCATCTCAGATGTCTGGTGGAACTAATAAGGACTGTAGCAGGGGACAGGATTGGGCCCAGACTAGAAAGGAGTCTAGTCTGGGAAAGAAGCTTATTGGAACATCTCTGAGGGTGAGATTTTACCTGTAATCAGTTTCTTAATGTATTAGGCTTAGACTTGCGTGTTTTTTATTTATTTTGCTGGATGACTTACTTTGTTCTGTCTGTTATTACTTGAAACCACTTAAATCCTACTTTTTATTCTTAATAAAATCACTTTTGTTTATTAATAAACCCAGAGTAAGTGATTAATACCTGGGGGAGCAAGCAGCTGTGCATATCTCTCTGTCAGTGTTATAGAGGGTGGACAATTTATGAGTTTACCCTGTATAGTCTTTATACAGAGTAAAACGGATTTATTTGGGATTTGGATCCCACTGGGAACTGGGTGTCTGGATGCTGGAGATAGGTGACCTGCTGAGCAGTTTTTGGTTGAAGTCTGCAGCTTTCGGGGTGTGGACCAGATCTGGGTGTGTGTTGCAGCAGGCTAGCATGTCTGGCTCAACAAGGCAGGGTTTTGGAGTCCCAAGCTGGCAGGGAAAACGGGCTCAGAGGTAATTTCAGAACATGAGGTGACAGTCCCAAGGGGGTCTCTGTGACCGAACCCGTCACACACGTCATTAGTGACTTTTAAAAATAAGTTAGACAAACATCTGTCAGGGATGGACTAGGTATACTTAAACCTCTCTTGGTGTGGGGGGATAGACTAGATGACTTAGTGAGGTTCCTTCCAGTCCTATATTTCTATTTATTTCAAGATTTCATAAGCTATTCAGGCCTGCTGATTTATTTTTAAACTTTATCCCTACTAGATACTGTTTAACATCCTCCTTAGTTACCAACAGACTGCAGAGTGGTTCACCCTCTTCACATAGTATGAATACACTTCCTGCTTCTATCCCAGAGCAGAAATGTTTATTGAACACTTCTGCCTTATTTGCATCATTATAAACTATTTTACCATCTCCATTTGTAATGGGCTACACCTTTCTTAGGATTTGTTTGTTTGTCTTTACTCCTAATATACTGAAAAAAAGGGTCATTATTGTTCCTAGCCCTGCCAACTATGGAGTTTTCCCTGATAGCTTTAGCTTCACTTATCGATTTTCTACATCTCAGAACTTCCAATGTATATCGATTGCCCTCTTTCCATTTGTTGTACATTGTTTTTTAAAAAAATGTCTAACCTCTGCCTGCACTGTCCCACTGCACCAGGATGGGCTTTTGGCTAAAGTTCTAAAGCAGTGGAACAACGAACTCCCTAAGGCTCCTTTGTAATTTTCATCCTTCATTGGCTTTCTAGGACACATTGCGCTCCAGCTGGTTGGAGGGGACTGTGCCTGCTCAGGACGTGTGGAAGTAAGACATGGAGACACTTGGGCTACAATCTGTGATGCACACTTTGATCTCAAAGCTGCCAGTGTTATCTGTAATGGACTACAGTGTGGAACAGCTCTATCTATCCCAGGAGGAGCTCATTTCCGAGAAGGACATGGACCAATCTGGACTGAGGAATTCCAGTGTGTAGGGAATGAGTCACACCTCATGTACTGTCCCAGGATATCACACGGGAGTCAGACGTGCTCACATGCAAATGATGCAAGTGTCATATGCTCACGTAAGAATTTGGCACAATGTCTCTAAAATCCCAGTTGTGTGTATTCTAGAGTAGGGTGCAGCAAAAAAAAATGATCTCACTCTGTAGGGAGCTGGGATAACAAAGCTGCTATCAGCTTCCAGTAAAACCTAAACAACTCGATATAATGGGAATGGGTTCAATCCCCCAACTTTCCTTTCCTTTATTATTTAATATAAAATATCTTAAATGCTCCCTCTCTAAACCCCTTCTCCCTTCTCCCCTGGGCACACAGGGTTCCGGCTGGTGAACGGCAGCACAGCGTGCTCAGGAAGGGTGGAGATCCAGGTTCTTGGTGCCTGGGGAACCCTCTGTGACTCACGCTGGGATTTACCAGACGCCAACGTTCTCTGTCGTCAGCTCGACTGCGGATTCGCTGTATCAGCCCCAGGAGGAGGGTATTTTGGGAAGGGAACTGGCTCTGTCTGGACAGACACATTTCACTGCAAAGGGACTGAAACCCATTTGCGCCATTGCCCTGTTACTGCCCTGGGGGCCTCTCAGTGCTCACACAACAATGATGCCAGTGTGATTTGCTCAGGTAAGTGCAAGAGAGATGCTGGATTAAGGACACCTGCCCCTCAGTGTGTGATGCTGTCCCACAGTACTTACAACGATTAAAGCCAAAATTCCCAACTCGCTACTTATTTGCGGTGATTGAGCAGCAACCTGAGACCCTCAGGGCCTGATTCTCCAGAGTACTCACCATTTCTGCAGAGCTTTATGTGTTCAAAGTACTCTCCAGACACTAATAAACCCTCACCAAACTCCAGGGAAGTAGGTGGGTAAGTATTATTATTATCTCCTGTGACAGGTTGGATCACAGAAACCCCTTGGGGGCTGCCACCTGATGTGCCAAGACTACTTCTGCCCCTGCTTTCCCTGCCAGCTTAGGACTCCAGCACCCTGTCTAGCTGAGCCAGACACGCCAGTCTGCTCCAGCACAGACCCAGGGTCTGAAGCACGTGCCCCAAAGCTGCAGACTTAACTGAAAGCAATTAAGAACTGTTCCCGTCTTTAACACTCAGATGCCAAACTCCCAATGGGGTCCAAACCACAAATAAATACGTTTTACCTTGTATAAAGCTTATACAGGATAAACTCATAAATTGTCCACCCTCTATAACACTCGGAGAAAGATATACACAGCGGTTTAACCCCCCTCCCCGGTATTAATACATACTCTGGGTTAATTAATAAGTAAAACGTGATTTTATTGAATACAGAAAGTAGGATTTAAGTGGTTCCAAGTAGTATCAGACAGAACAAAGTGAATTACCAAGTAAAATACAATAAAACATGCAAATCTAAGCTGAATACAGTAATAAAACTGGTTTCAGAGTAACAGCCGTGTTAGTCTGTATTCGCAAAAAGAAAAGGAGTACTTGTGGCACCTTAGAGACTAACCAATTTATTTGAGCATGAGCTTTCGTGAGCTACAGCTCTCTTCATCAGATGCATACCGTGGAAACTGCAGCAGACTTTATATATACACAGAGAATATGAAACAATACCTCCTCCCACCCCACTGTCCTGCTGGTAATAGCTTATCTAAAGTAATCGTCAGGTTAGGCCATTTCCAGCACAAATCCAGGTTTTCTCACCCTCCACCCCCCCACACAAATTCACTCTCCTGCTGGTGATAGCCCATCCAAAGTGACAACTCTTTACACAATGTGCATGATAATGAAGTTAGGCCATTTCCTGCACAAATCCAGGTTCTCTCACTCCCTCACCCCCCTCCAAAAACCCACCCCCATACTCACACAGACTCACTCTCCTGCTGGTAATAGCTCATCCAAACTGACCACTCTCCAAGTTTAAATCCAAGTTAAACCAGAACATCTGGGGGGGGGGGTAGGAAAAAACAAGAGGAAATAGGCTACCTTGCATAATGACTTAGCCACTCCCAGTCTCTATTTAAGCCTAAATTAATAGTATCCAATTTGCAAATGAATTCCAATTCAGCAGTTTCTCGCTGGAGTCTGGATTTGAAGTTTTTTTTGTTTTAAGATAGCGACCTTCATGTCTGTGATTGCGTGACCAGAGAGATTGAAGTGTTCTCCGACTGGTTTATGAATGTTATAATTCTTGACATCTGATTTGTGTCCATTTATTCTTTTATGTAGAGACTGTCCAGTTTGACCAATGTACATGGCAGAGGGGCATTGCTGGCACATGATGGCATAAATCACATTGGTGGATGTGCAGGTGAACGAGCCTCTGATAGTGTGGCTGATGTTATTAGGCCCTGTGATAGTGTCCCCTGAATAGATATGTGGGCACAATTGGCAACGGGCTTTGTTGCAAGGATAAGTTCCTGGGTTAGTGGTTCTGTTGTGTGGTATGTGGTTGTTGGTGAGTATTTGCTTCAGGTTGCGGGGCTGTCTGTAGGCAAGGACTGGCCTGTCTCCCAAGATTTGTGAGAGTGTTGGGTCATCCTTTAGGATAGGTTGTAGATCCTTAATAATGCGTTGGAGGGGTTTTAGTTGGGGGCTGAAGGTGACGGCTAGTGGCGTTCTGTTATTTTCTTTGTTAGGCCTGTCCTGTAGTAGGTAACTTCTGGGAATTCTTCTGGCTCTATCAATCTGTTTCTTTACTTCCGCAGGTGGGTATTGTAGTTGTAAGAAAGCTTGACAGAGATCTTGTAGGTGTTTGTCTCTGTCTGAGGGGTTGGAGCAAATGCGGTTGTATCGCAGAGCTTGGCTGTAGACGATGGATCGTGTGGTGTGGTCAGGGTGAAAGCTGGAGGCATGCAGGTAGGAATAGCGGTCAGTAGGTTTCAGGTATAGGGTGGTGTTTATGTGACCATCGTTTATTAGCACTGTAGTGTCCAGGAATTGGATCTCTTGTGTGGACTGGACCAGGCTGAGGTTGATGGTGGGATGGAAATTGTTGAAATCATGGTGGAATTCCTCAAGGGCTTCTTTTCCATGGGTCCAGATGATGAAGATGTCATCAATATAGCGCAAGTAGAGTAGGGGCTTTAGGGGACGAGAGCTGAGGAAGCGTTGTTCTAAATCAGCCATAAAAACACTACAGAAAGAAGGATTCTAGGTGGACTCCTCCTGAAGGTCGAAACAGCAGACTGGACTTCTACATAGAGTGCTTCCGCCGACGTGCACGGGCTGAAATTGTGGAAAAGCAGCATCACTTGCCCCATAACCTCAGCCATGCGGAACGCAATGCCATCCACAGCCTCAGAAACAACTCTGACATCATAATCAAAAAGGCTGACAAAGGAGGTGCTGTTGTCATCATGAATAGGTCGGAATATGAACAAGAGGCTGCTCGGCAGCTCTCCAACATGAGTTTCTACAAGCCATTACCCTATGATCCCACTGAGAGTTACCAAAAGCAACTACAGCATGTGCTCAAGAAACTTCCTGAAAAAGCACAAGATCAAATCCGCACAGACACACCCCTGGAACCCCGACCTGGGATATTCTATCTACTACCCAAGATCCATAAACCTGGAACTCCTGGGCGCCCCATCATTTCAGGCATTGGCACCCTGACAGCAGGATTGTCTGGCTATGTAGACTCCCTCCTCAGGCCCTACGCTACTAGCACTCCCAGCTACCTTCGAGACACCACTGACTTCCTGAGGAAACTTCAATCCATCGGTGATCTTCCTGATAACACCATCCTGGCCACTATGGATGTAGAAGCCCTCTACACCAACATTCCACACAAAGATGGACTACAAGCCGTCAGGAACACTATCCCCGATAATGTCACGGCTAACCTGGTGGCTGAACTTTGTGACTTTGTCCTTACCCATAACTATTTCACATTTGGGGACAATGTATACCTTCAGATCAGCCAACATTATGCCAACATTTTTATGGCTGATTTAGAACAACGCTTCCTCAGCTCTCGTCCCCTAAAGCCCCTACTCTACTTGCGCTATATTGATGACATCTTCATCATCTGGACCCATGGAAAAGAAGCCCTTGAGGAATTCCACCATGATTTCAACAATTTCCATCCCACCATCAACCTCAGCCTGGTCCAGTCCACACAAGAGATCCAATTCCTGGACACTACAGTGCTAATAAACGATGGTCACATAAACACCACCCTATACCGGAAACCTACTGACCGCTATTCCTACCTGCATGCCTCCAGCTTTCACCCTGACCACACCACACGATCCATCGTCTACAGCCAAGCTCTGCGATACAACCGCATTTGCTCCAACCCCTCAGACAGAGACAAACACCTACAAGATCTCTGTCAAGCTTTCTTACAACTACAATACCCACCTGCGGAAGTAAAGAAACAGATTGATAGAGCCAGAAGAATTCCCAGAAGTTACCTACTACAGGACAGGCCTAACAAAGAAAATAACAGAACGCCACTAGCCGTCACCTTCAGCCCCCAACTAAAACCCCTCCAACGCATTATTAAGGATCTACAACCTATCCTAAAGGATGACCCAACACTCTCACAAATCTTGGGAGACAGGCCAGTCCTTGCCTACAGACATCCCCGCAACCTGAAGCAAATACTCACCAACAACCACATACCACACAACAGAACCACTAACCCAGGAACTTATCCTTGCAACAAAGCCCGTTGCCAATTGTGCCCACATATCTATTCAGGGGACACTATCACAGGGCCTAATAACATCAGCCACACTATCAGAGGCTCGTTCACCTGCACATCCACCAATGTGATTTATGCCATCATGTGCCAGCAATGCCCCTCTGCCATGTACATTGGTCAAACTGGACAGTCTCTACATAAAAGAATAAATGGACACAAATCAGATGTTAAGAATTATAACATTCATAAACCAGTCGGAGAACACTTCAATCTCTCTGGTCACGCAATCACAGACATGAAGGTCGCTATCTTAAAACAAAAAAACTTCAAATCCAGACTCCAGCGAGAAACTGCTGAATTGGAATTCATTTGCAAATTGGATACTACTAATTTAGGCTTAAATAGAGACTGGGAGTGGCTAAGTCATTATGCAAGGTAGCCTATTTCCTCTTGTTTTTTCCTATCCCCCCCCCCAGATGTTCTGGTTTAACTTGGATTTAAACTTGGAGAGTGGTCAGTTTGGATGAGCTATTACCAGCAGGAGAGTGAGTCTGTGTGAGTATGGGGGTGGGTTTTTGGAGGGGGGTGAGGGAGTGAGAGAACCTGGATTTGTGCAGGAAATGGCCTAACTTCATTATCATGCACATTGTGTAAAGAGTTGTCACTTTGGATGGGCTATCACCAGCAGGAGAGTGAATTTGTGTGGGGGGGTGGAGGGTGAGAAAACCTGGATTTGTGCTGGAAATGGCCTAACCTGACGATTACTTTAGATAAGCTATTACCAGCAGGACAGTGGGGTGGGAGGAGGTATTGTTTCATATTCCCTGTGTATATATAAAGTCTGCTGCAGTTTCCACGGTATGCATCTGATGAAGTGAGCTGTAGCTCACGAAAGCTCATGCTCAAATAAATTGGTTAGTCTCTAAGGTGCCACAAGTACTCCTTTTCTTTTTAGTAATAAAACTGAATCCAGATAAAATTTCACCCTCAGAGATGTTTCAATAAGTTTCTTTCACAGACTGGATGCCTACCTAGTCTGGGCACAATCTTTTCCCTGGTACAGCTCTTGTTCCAGCTCAGGTGGTAGCTAGGGGATTTCTCATGATGGCTGCCCACTTTGTTCTGTTCCACTCACTTATATATCTTTTGCATAAGGCGGGAATCCTTTGTCCCTCTCTGGGTTCCCATCCCTCCTTTTCAATGGAAAAGCACCAGGTTAAAGATGGATTTGAGTTCAGGTGACATGATCACATGTCACTGTAAGACTTCATTACCCACTTGCCAGCATACAGGAAGCATATTTCAGTTACATTATATTCACACTCATCAGCATACTTTCATAAAATCCGACAGAGTGCAATGTCACAGCTCCATTTTACAGACGGTGAAACTGAGAGAGAAAAGCAAAGTGACCTGCCCAAGGCCACCCAGTGAGTCAGCAGCGGAGTCAGGGGCCATACAAGCAACAGTCTGATGCTGCACAACCCCGATTTATCCATCCTGGGCACTGAAAGTGGCCAGGGCCCTGCGGGAAAATAATTCACTAGAAAATTAATTTAAATGGCCAGCCAATCTGGTTCCCTTGTGCCTAAATGGAGCCCATCTTATGGGTCTATAGATCCATAGAGTTTTAAGACCCCAAAAGGCCATTATGATCATCTGCTTCTCCCCTCACCACAAGGACCCCTCCTGCTTAATGATGTTTCAGCTCCCCTCTCTGCCACATCTTCAGATCCATGTACAGAGTCTCCATAGGGCTTCTTGCCTGGCTGGAACTGGGATCCTTACAGAGAAACCTACTGCAGAAGCCCTGGATTTCAACCTTCTTCCTAATAATGGACACATAGCTTCCAGGACTGACCCCCACAGAGCCCAGAGTCGCTGGTGCCGTTACACACCATGACTAAGCCTATGTGGCCCTGCCCAGAACTCTCAACAGACATCTACTCTCCTCTTTACAACTGATAACTTTGTACCTTTCGGTCAAAAAACCTGGCAGTTCTCCTGCTTCTCACAGAGTCTGCTACCGGCATTCCTCACTGAATTCCCTGCAGCCCTGCCCTGCCTCTCCTAACTAGCTACTCAGCCCAGACCCTGGTTCTCGGAGGGAACTCCTCAGCACATGAAGATGCTGATTTCTCCCTACAATTGCTGGAAGGAGAATCCCTTCTAAGGAAAAACACCTGGTCCCTTCCATACGACCTCCATCTGCCATGATCCCATCCGGCCTTCCTGCGGAGCTGTGGTACCCAGTTATATCCATGAGCCTCCTCGGAAAGCCCCAGAGCTACTCTCTGCCCTCACACTACACTAGTGGCATACCTAGGACAGGAAACTTGGGTGGGCCTCAGCTTTCGGGGGTGGGCAGTGACGGGAGGAGCAGAGGGAGGGGTGCAGGAGGAATCCGGTGCCCGCGGAAGGGGGCAGGAGGGAGGGGGGCTCCAAAGCTGAGGCTGCCCAGGGCACACAGGCTGCGGGGCGTGCCTAGGGTAACCAGATAGGAAATGTGAAAAATTGGACAAGTGGTGGGAGGTAATAGGCACCTATATAAGAAAAAGACCCAAATATCAGGACAGTCCCTATAAAATCGGGACATCTGGTCACCTAGGCGTGCCTTTTGGGCAAAGTGGGGTCCCACTAGGGCTCAAGCTCTGCTCACCCTTCCTGACCCTGGCTCAGTGTCCGTCAGCCCAGCCACATCCCTTTCCTGCCGGTGCCGGGAGCTGCTGCCCCAGTCTCTGGCCCCAGCACTAGTCCCTCCCAGACCTGCCCTCAGGAGGCACACCCCCTGTGGGGCTAGTGCTTGGGTCAGAGACCAGGGAAGCAGCGCATGGCGCTGGCAGGAGAAAGATGTGGCCAGGCTGACGGACACCGAGCTGGGGGTGGGAGTCCCAGCCTGTGGATTCGGGGGGCTCCGGCCCTGATTTGGGTGGGCCTGGGAGATCACTGGGTGGGCCACAGCCCACCCGTGGCTACACCCCTGCACAACACTAGCTGCATGCAGGCAGTCTCCTGGTTCAGTCTTTGGGCGAACTCCTGGCTCCGTGGAAGTCAATGGAGGTTTTACCATTGCCTTCAGTGGGGCCAGGATTTCACTCTTAGCTTTGAAATGTTATTTGGCTACGAAGATCCTTGAGCTGTTTGGATCCAGTGCGCACACACTGCACCCGTCAGGTTGCCATACTAGTACATACTGTACCCGACACAGCCAGTGGGTGTGCCCTGCACTGACTCTGCTGTTGTCTTTTAACATTGTCAGTCTCTCCTGGCTGCACCTGGGTCTGAACTCGGTGAGTAATTCCTAACTTACCACCTTGTTGTCGGACTCTCTGATTCTGAGACAGACGGAAAGACTGAGATTCACATCCCAAGGGAGTCACAATATTCACCAACAAAGCACGTCCCCTTCCCCGCCCCACACACAACCTGCTTCTTGTGCTATGAATTGATCAGCAGGAATCTCATGTTGGACTCAGAGATGACACCACACTTCAGGGGACAGCTCCAGTTAGAACCACCAGTGCCGGGAACTATCTAACACTAGGAGCTCCTGCACTGGATCTCTGTGAACCAAGAAAGTTGCCACTTGCTGAGCAAAGATCAGAGGGAGCTAAGGAAATTTACCAATAATAACCTGTTCATGACCACCGTGAATCCTGCTCTTCCATTGGCCAAACTCCCTCAAGGCAAACTTGCCTAAATCATTCATGACCCACCTGCTAAGTGCTTGTGCAGACACCGTTCACTGGCTTCCAGGCATTTAAGCCTGGATAAAGTGACTACAAACCTCAGCAGCCATTCCACCACCACACACAGAGACTATTTTCCCAATCAGTAATCGGCAGGAATTCCCTCGCTCACTCATTTAGAGAGTCCGTTGGCAAGCCCTTGTGTCAAGCTCAGAGTTTTAAAATCCTTGCAGCACCTTCCACTTTTAGATTCACAGGAATAAGTGTCTTCTGACGGAGGTTGTTCCCTTCAACACTGTGACACACTCTGATCACTGGCTTATACCTTCTTATTGAGAAATAGTCCACAATTTCATGTGCATTATTTCTAGTGTATAAGAGAGAATGTTATTCAGTGTGTTTCCCATCTCTCCTGAGCCCAGGTCACTCTGAATCACTCAGACTGCTGAACGGAGAGAGCCGGTGTGATGGGAGAGTTGAGATTTCCCTCCGTGGTGTGTGGGGCAGAGTGCTGGATGACCAGTGGGACATGGACGATGCCAGCGTGGTGTGCAGGGAGCTCCAGTGCGGAGTCGCTGAGAAAGCTTTTAACCCCCCAAAGACTGAGAATGGAACGGGCCCTGTGGGGCTGAGAAGGGTCCAGTGTGCAGGAAATGAGACTCGTCTGACTCTCTGTGACATCTCCACGTCTGAGACAGCCCAGGCAGGAATTGCTGAGGACGTCGGTGTCCTTTGCTCAGGTGATTCATTTCCAAATCTCACAAACATTTTCTGTTCAGTAGGAAAATACATATTAACAGCTGGGATCTATCCCTGCAGGTAGCTGGCAGATCAGACTGGTGAATGGGACAGGTCGCTGTGCCGGGAGAGTGGAGATTTATTACAATGGCAGCTGGGGGACAGTCTGTGATGATTCCTGGGATCTGTCAGACTCCGATGTCATTTGCAAACAACTGGGATGTGGACGCGCCATCAGTGCAACTGTCTCTGCTCATTACGGGGAAGGATCCGGGCAGATCTGGCTGGACGATGTGAACTGCTCTGGGAATGAATCCGATCTCTGGGCGTGTGCTTCCGGGGGCTGGGGCCAGCACAACTGCAGACACAAAGAGGACGCGGGAGTTCTCTGCTCAGGTCTGTTCTGGGAATGCTCACGTGAGCCTGGTGACCAGGGGATTAAATGGAGGGGGCAGATGTTTAAGGAGATTGCTGAGAATGACACTCTCACTGACTGTCTCTGCCTCCCTTTCCGTTCTGTAACTGCCTACCAGGGTCACCATTAGAAAGTCCTCAGCTCCCACCCAGAGGCGTTGGAGATATTGCAAGATTTCCCTTAGAATGCTAGAAGGCTGCATCTCAGGTATCTAAAGGAGATTGTATCATGGAAAGCAGTGACTGAAAAGGATGTAGGGTCCTAGTGGAGAAATAACTGAACATGAGCTCCCAGTGCCATGTGTGGCAAAACGGGCTAATGCGAACCTTGGATGTATAAACAGGGGAGTAGTGAGTAGGAGTGGGGACTAAATTTTACTGCTGTACATGATGCTGGTGAGACAGATACTGGAATACTTTGTGTCCAGTTCTTATGTCCACAAAAATTGGAGCAGAGAAGAGCCACAAAAGTGATCTGATGAATAAAAGCCTTACAGTGAGAGATTTCAGCTGCTGAATCTGTTTAGCTTATGAAAACGACCAAGAGGTAACTTGATTACATGGCATAAGTCTCTTCACAAGGAGAACATACCACTTCCTAAAGGGCTCTTTAATCTAATGCAGAAAGGCAGAACAAGAGTCGATGGCTAGAAGCTGAAACCAGACAAATTCAGATAAGAAATAAGGCCCAAGTTTTTAACAGGGAGGGTGATTAACCATCGGAACAAACTACCAGGGAAATGGTGCATTCTACATCTCTTGAAGTCTTTCTGTCTAGACTGGATGCCTTTCTGGAAGCTATGCTTACATCAAACTCAAGTTATTGGGCTCTATGCAGCTGTTTTACAGAAGGTCAGACTATTTGATCTCATGATCCCTGTCACACTGTCTGGAGAGGCTCACGGCACTGAGTGCCCACCTCAGGGCAGATGGTGAGAAACAAGGCAATACCCCAAACTGCTGGTGTGTTCTATAAGTAGATTTCACCAAGCCAGCAACAGATGTGAACTCCTGGACCAATGTTCCCTCTAATTTTTACATGCATATGTGGAATTAATTTTGTTCTGTGCACCAGTCTAGAGGTGATGTGCGGTGGGGTTGGGGCTGAAGGGTTCAGAATGTGGGAGGCAGCTCAGGGCTGGGGCAGAGGTTGGCTGTGCACGGGTGAAGGCTCTGGCTGGGGGTGCGAGCTCTGGGGTGGGGCCAGGGATGAGGGATTTGCAGTTCTGGCTGCCCTGGGGCTGCAGCAGGAAGAGAGGACTCCCCCAAGGCCTCTCTTGCTGCAGCAGCCTGGGGCTGGGGGAGAGGCACCTCTCCCCACTGCGGCAGCTCCGAGGCTGGGGAAGAGGTGCCTCTCCAGTCTAGGCCCCTGTGGCTGCTTGCCTACGTGGCCTTTGATAGCCTTCTGTGCGTCCATATGGCCACGCAGCTCAGAGGGAACTTAGTCCTGGATCACTGTATCTATCTTACCATGGAGTCACAGACCGTCCCCTTAGACTCTCCAGTCTATTGTCACCCAAACAAACTGAACTTAGTGATAAGTGGTCACTTACACCTAAAATCACATCACATTCAGGTTTCTTCCAATCCCAAGAGACCAGCCACCTACTCAGATCACTTGGTACCCTGGATCTTACATCAAAGACAATGCCTGTAGCCAATCCTGTAATAAAGTATATACAGGTTTATTCACGAGGAAAAAGAAATAAAAGGGTTGTTTACACGATTAAAGCAAGCAATCACCTACACACAAATGAGTTACCATTTATATCCTCGGAGTGACAGAGTTGTAGTGATCTGTCAAGTCCAAATGTCCTTCAGCGCTGACCCAGGGGTAACCCCTTGGGGTCTCGGGCTTCAGTTTGGATTCTTTAGCCCTGTCACAGTTCAAACAGCCAAAAAGATGAAAAATCTTCCCATCTATTATTTTTATTTCCCTCTTCCAGGCTTCAAAGCAATAGGATAAGACCTTCTGCATGTACTACATGCAGGGGATGGACGGTGGGGATCATTCCCGTGCCTGAGTTCACAAGTTCAGAGCAAACATTTTCAGTTATAAAGCAAAACTTGCATATGTTCTTGTAGCATGGACCACAGACATCACAAGTGAGATTAATGCCAGCAGCAACTAACCAGCATTTCATAAAGTCTAAACACTCAATACATTCTTACAAGACTAATACCTGTTTTCAGCAAAACTAACACACATGTGACCCTGCCTGGTCTCCAGCTATGAGATTGTAAGTTCTCAGCCAAGGCCTGCAGCCTGGGCAAGAGCTGGCATCTGGCCTGCCAATGTCACAATCCTTCCCGGCCTTTTATCTATTACCATCTGTATGTAGCTGCTGCTAAATGGTGGCCTTCCAGAGACGCCCACTGTATTTCTATGGAGCCTGTGGTGTCTAAAAGAGTCTCTTACTACTGGAATGGTTCTCTAGCAGTTGCTCCTGCAGAATGATGCACAGGATCGTTAGCAATCGCTGGGATTTCACTCTTCACACCCCAGTTCATTTCAGAATCAAATTATTTAAATTCCCTTTTTCTGCATTTTCTTCTAGAGTTCACAGATCTGAGGCTGGTGAGCAACAGTGACTGTGCTGGGCGGCTGGAGGTTTTCTACAATGGGACGTGGGGCAGTGTTTGCTCCAATCAGATGTCTGGAGTCACCCCAGCAATTGTCTGCAAACAGCTGAACTGTGGGGACGGAGGGCAGATTGCAAGTCACTTTGAATATGGAGCAGGTTCTGGTCCCACGTGGCTGGACCACGTTGCATGCAGTGAGCAGCACAGCTCCCTCTGGCAGTGCCTGTCAGACCCTTGGGATCCAAAGTCATGTGCTAACCGAGCAGAAGAGACCCATATTTCTTGCACTGGTAAATCTGAAACTACCTGCATGCGCGTGTGCAAACATGTGTACGCAATGTGTTCAATTAATTGAAGGGTTAGGAGAGAATTTTTGTTGTTGTTCACATCTCAGTGTAGGCAGATTTAAATTCTCAACACAAGTTACAAACATATTTTCATGATGTTTTATAGGAACAAGCATTTGTCTGACTAACAACAAACATGGAAGTTAATCAATTAATCTTAAAAGAGACCGGTGTTAGACACTGCGATAAGGTAGTCTGAGAGCCGAGAAAAGCCTCTCCCTAGAGACGGACATTAGGCAGCTCTGTGGTTATTTATCCTTTTGGGATGAACAATCAGAGGTGGGCCCAGGCTGTGCAGTTTGGGTCAGAAATGGAATCCCCCATAAGTCTGGGTGCATGCCGGCCTGTGTGTCTGAGTAACAGCTGAATAGCAAATTAATGAGGTATTAAATGACCCAGAGTTCACATTTCAGTTTATACAGTGCTGAAATTAGGGGGTTAAAATACAGATAAATTCTACTCCCACCTTACACACACAACCCAGTGCATTCACCTCAGCTTTTTCTCTCCATAGGAAGAAAACCAAAACCAACTCAGACCCTGTTTGCCGAATGCCCGAACTCTCCAAGCTGCACAGGTATCTCTGCTTCTCACTGTCTCCCTCTTGGTCCCTAAGTTGTCCCAGTAACATGTGAGGTTTCTGCATTTCTAGACCAGGACAAGTTACGTGTCGTGGGAGGAGAGCACAGATGCTCGGGGAGAGTGGAGGTTTGGTACCGTGGCTTCTGGGGAACAGTTTGTGATGACTCCTGGGACATGGCGGATGCTAACGTTGTGTGTAAACAACTGGGCTGTGGATCTGCTCTATCTGCCCTGGACAAGGCTGCATTTGGCGAGGGGACTGGTCCCATCTGGGTGGAGACGTTGAATTGCAGAGGGACAGAGTCATCTCTCTGGGACTGTCCTGCCAGGCCCTGGGGTGAGAGCAACTGTGGTCATAAGAAAGATGCTGCCGTGAATTGCTCAGGTGAGTGACAGGAGATGTTTCTGCTACATGCTGTAATATTCAGAGAGAAGGATGGTTTAGCCCACCCATCCCCTTTGGTCCCAGACCAGGCCCTCCCATCTCCTGTGTGCCGGAGCATCCTGGATGTTGAGGGGTGGAACCTTTGTGGGGTCAGACTGGCTCAGGCATCAGCCCACATAGCCCCTGCATCCATCACAGGCCCCACTGTGCTGGTTTGTTATGAAAGTCCTCATTGCTGCACAGAGCACAAGGGACTTGGGCCCTAAATCACTAACAAACAGGCCCTGTGCTGCTGTGAGGGAGTTTGTGGAGGTGACAGCTGGAGACAACCAGGGACTCTCAGAGGTGAGGATCCCCCCCAGGAACAAACACGTCACCTCCCCCTTACTACAGGTTCCAAGTTTCCTCCCTTTAATTTTGCAGGTCTGACAGAGAGGACAGATTTTCCAAATACCCCAGTTAAAGCATCCCCCTCCTCCCATCAAGGGTTAAATTTCCCTGGGGCTGGGTCAAGGCGGAGGAGCTGCAAGCTGCAGCCTGAGGGAAGGAGCTCCTTTCCATGGCTTGTGACATCTGAGGGCGAATGACACCGGGGTGGGAGCTGCAGGCCATGCTGAGCCAGAGGATTCCTGTCTTCTGGCTCCAGCTGACCGGGCAGGGTCCATGATTTAAACAGCATCCTGTGAGCTGCCCCTATGGTGCACAGACTGTGTCATAGCCCATTACCCTGCTGTCCTGGGCCCTGCAATGAGTGACTGGGGAGCTCCCTGGGCTCCCACAACTCTCACAGGCTAATCTCTCCCTGTCGCATGTTCATTTCCATCCAGCTCCCCCACGCCGCCCTCTGACCGACAGTGGGAGAGTCACGGTGCCCGTGGTCATCTGCATTATCCTGGGGGCCCTGCTCTGCCTGGTCTTAATCATCCTGGGGGCGCAGGTGCGAAGTGCCAGGGCACAGCGCAGAGGTGGGTCCTGATTGGTGTCACTGTGTGAAATGCTTCTGCAATAGCAGGGGGGCTGCAGGGTGTCAGGGTGAGGGGCGATACCAGGCTGGGTGGGGTGGCCAAGGGTGCCTGTTAACGCCTCTCTCATTGAATATTTCATTAACTGTCTGGCAGTGGAACAGTCCAGCCATGAAATCTGGAGATGATACTGGCTAGGGACCTTTACAGTTTCAGAGAAACGGCATCTGTATCCCCACCCGCCCTCACCCTCCGGTGATCCACTCCAGGAATGCCTACTCAGGCCTCCAGCCCTCACCTTTCTCTGGGTGGGAAACCCCTGTCCCATTTCCTTGCGGCCAGGGGCTTTTAAGACTGCACAGCCCCCTGCCTTCCACTGTGATACCCCCAGCAAACCAGTCTGCCTACAGGCCAGCCCCCATGCTGTGCTTTCTCCCCAAGGGCTATGAGCAGGGCATTGCCAGCAGTTACAAGTTACCACCCAGCTCTCTCTCAGCAGATTACACCTTATTCCGAGGATAAAAGTATGACAGAGAAAATATTAAAAACAATAAAAATTCCTCCACACTTGCTGAACATACCAGAATTCACCCATCTTCCTCATGGGCAGCCTGGTAGACCAACATCCCTCCAACGATTCAGTGTTGAGATCCCTAAGGACAGAAGGTCCTGCCCATTTGCAGAATCAACATGAAAGCCCTGGGTCTTTTTAAACTCAGCCTTTCATATCAGAAGCCCTCCTTTGTCTCTTGGTCTCTGGTAACCCAGTTTGAACCAGTCTGTATAAACCACCCTGAAGGTTTTTACCTTTCTGGAGTTGTTTACAATCTCAGTGATTCACCTTAATCACCCACCCACACACACCCACACACACGCACACTCAGTGTTTTTTCTTCCTGGAGGAGCTGTGGTAACCCTCCAACATACAGTAGAACATAAACCATTCATAGCTTTAATATAGTGATTCCCAAAGATACTGCCTGGAGCTGCAGTATCTGCCACAGGGAGGGGATCTGAATATCATGAGGAGAGACATCATGGAAAAGGGACCGAGAGAAACTGGAAATATTATCAAGGAAAAAAGGTGTATAAAAATAGAGCTGTGGTAAATAGTTGTGAAGAGAGTGATCCAGTAGAAAAGACAATCTTAGGAAGCAGAAGTGTGGGAAAGGAGGATTTTACTATCTTGTACTCAAGGCTGGCACTTGTCGGGGATTTTACATCTATAACACACTTTATACAAATATTAGTGACCAGCTCCTTGGCAAGAAGATAGAAGATGGGATTGCCATCAACATACATGTAACAGTCACAACTTTGCAGTAAGACAATGACTATAATCAGATCTCATGCTTCAGGGCTTCAGCCAGTCACCTGCAGGGGTCAGGAAGGAATTCTGGGAAGCCCCTATCTTTGTGTTTTGTTTTGCTTCGTTTTGTTTCTTGCCCTCCTCTTAAGCATCAGACTTTAGCTACAGAGGGAGCTGTGACACTGGATGGGCTGGACCAGTCCTCTGAGGTGATACAGAGAAACCTCTTTCGAAGATATCTGGCTGGTGTGTCTTTCCACATGTTCAGGGTCAAACCAATTGTCAGATTTAGGGTCAGGAAGAAATTTCCCCCCAGGTCAGATTGGTAAAAAGGGACCTTGGGGGATTTTCCTCTTCCTCTGAACCATGGAGCATGAATCGCCAGCCACGATTATCAAGGCATCTCTCAAGTAATCAGTTCCCTGCCACTGCGGGGCCCTTGGGCATTGGTGGTACCTTACTCGCTCCTGCTTTCGGCCTGTGGCACACAATAGCTTATTCTTCTGAGGACTGAAATGCTTTACTCGAAGTGCATCTTTGGGCTCAAACCTACTGGTATCTGGGTGAAATGCAGTGGCCTGTATTATACAGGAGGTCAGACTAGATGTTCTAATGGTCCCGTCTGGCCTTAAACTCGATGAAAAAAAAGATGTTCTCACCATTTTGCAGAGAAACACCTGCGTGGGGGAAGAATTATTTAAGCTGCTCCAAAGGGGAATAGCCAGAAATAATGAGATGAGATTAAAAAACATTTAAGATGAATGTGAGGAAGCTTCCTGACAGAGAATTAGCCCTGGGAACCATCATCAAAGGGCTGTTGTGGAAAGAAATACTGTCACCTGGCTCATTTAAATTCCAGCAGTGGGAATGTGTGGTAGGGTTCAGGGTCGCACTGGGCCCACGGGGAGGGGCTGGATGATCCCATAGTGTTTCCCATCTCTGGTTTCAATGACCCTGTGCAAACCCTGCCTTTTGTTTTCAGGCTCCAGAAGACCCTTGGATCCCTTCTCTGAGGCCGTGTATGAGGAGATTGATTATAACCTGATGAGAAAAAAGCAGGAGATGTTCAGTCGCTCAGGTCTGTGGGTCTCACTCTTAACAGGGAGCAGCTATCTAATGCCCTGTCCATCTGAGGCCCTGACCCAGAGTTAAATCACTGCAGCTTCCACCCTGTGAGCTTGTCATTGGACCTGGGCACAAGTCTCCATTGCAAAATGTTTTGGTGAAAAATGCAGATTCAGAGACACCAAAACATTTCACAAATTCTTGTCGATTTCAGCCAATTGTTCCAAATACACACAGAACGATTCATTTCATTTCAACACTTTCTAAAGAAAACATTTTGTTTTTTTCAATTGGATATTACTTTGCCATTAGAAATTTCCTTTAATATTATTGAGAAAAAAAACAAATAAACAAAAATTAACGAATGTCCAAAAGAACACGAAATGGTTTCATTCAACATTAAACTTTTTTTTTTACTTTTGCATTTCCCAAAAATTTCCCAAATAAGTCATTTTTGGCTCAACTCAAAACAATCTTATGTTTTGCTTTTTTCCCGAACGGTCAGAAAACCAAACCATCTGTTTTTTTTGCCAAGCTCTAGCTGTGGGAGCTGGGTCTGTGGTGAGAGCAGCAGTTACTCATGTAGACTGAGAGAGATGGGTTTCCTTCCCACCATACGCTGAGTGTCCCAATTCTAGGGGCAGTTAATTTCCCATCTGCCCGTCCTGCAGCCTTGGCGTGTAACCAGTGAGGGGTCAGGAAAGCGACTGTCTGGGGCAGGCTAAACTATCATTTGAAAACTTCTTTGGAGCAGGGGATGTTCTTTGCCCCCCTCCCACCGCAGCCACTGGTCTGCAGGGTCGGCTCCCTCCTGCCCCCGGAGCAGAGAGATCAGCTCAGGAGAGCCTCATGACTTTGAGTCCCGGCCCTTTTATCCTTTGTGCCATTTTGTCTCAATGTCTGATGGGAACATCCTGCCCAAGGGCTGTGCTGTGGTGGGGCTCTGGGAACATGCTCAGGGCATCTCCCAGCATCACTGCCAAGATGGTTACAGTGAATGACAAAAAGAAAAGGGGTACTTGTGGCACCGTAGAGACTAACAAATTTATGAATCACAGACTTTGCTCTGGGCCTTTCTTGGTTTAATCTGGAAACACCATGGAGGGCTGATCGACTGATTCATGGGGGAGGTGGGTATTTACCCTTAAGAAGGAGGAGTCCCCTCTGTGGCTGAGGAGGCCAGGAGAATTGTGGAACTTCCCTGGACCAGCAGCCAGAGACGGGCCCTTCACTCACCACAGCATCCTTCAGGTCAGATCGTATCATCCCCTCAGTCACATTTATCACAATAACATGGAGATTTCTCTTGGGGAGTCTGTGTCAGCCTCTCACCGCTCAGAGTTGCTGTGAGTCACCATGTCCTGTAGAAGAAGGTATAGACTGAGACTGGAAATCCTGCTCCAGGCCCCAGATGTGTTCCCAGTCCTGCAGTTCTGCTGTTCTCACTGTAATGAATGTCTGGTTCTCGTCTCTCCAGTCTCCTATTCAGGTGACTCAGTGACAAAGCTGCAGTATTACACCGGGGACAGCGAGGGGGAAAACGATCCTGGATCAGAAGAAGGTAATGGGGGAGGGGCCGAGAGACGCACATCTGGGCAGAGAAATGAATTTCTATCACACTTTCTGCAATCGCAGCCATTTCCACACACCCCCCCACACACACACACGGTTCCCATTGTACACAGTCGGGTCTCATCCCATTGAACAGGATTTCTGTCAGAATCTCAGGATGGGAACATGTGACCATCTCCTGAGCACACACCCCTCGGAGTGGCTCCCAGTGACCTCCCCAGGTGAGGAGCTGGAGGAGACGGGTCAGTCTCTTTGGGTGGAAGGCGTCAGTGCCCAGCAGGGCTCATCTCTTGTCCCCGAGAGAGAGAGGAAGATTGTCCTATGTTACAATTACAGATGGGCTAAGCCCAACTCACTGATCCGAACCCACCAGAACTTTGGGGGGCAGAGGGATTTGCAGATTCTGACCCCAGGTCTGGATCTCAGTTTTGGGGCTGACACCTGTCGCTGTAACAGGCTGAAGCAAAATCCTGGACCTGAACTTCCGGGCCTGGTCCCATCTCTAATCATAAACGGGGCGGCATTTCTCCCCGAGCTGCTCTCAAGGGAGTCCATGATTTGGGCCCTGTGGGAGTTTAGCCTGTTGCTGGGGGAGGAGATACTGAGCAGATGAGCCAGTTCTGCTGAGAAGCTGGAGCGCTGCCAAGCTGAGCCCTGGGCTGCCTAAGAGGCCAGTGGAGAGCAGGAGCTCACAAAGGATCAGGCCAGTGACCTCCCAGTAGGAGCTTTAATTCCTGCAGAGGGGAGTTTCCCCCTCCCGAGTGTAACAGGAAAATTCAAACCTGTCTGCAGAGATCAGCTGGATTCACACAGGCCGGCTCTGGCCTGGCAGCGCCCGTGTTCCAACCTGTTATCTCAGCACAGGCCCAGATCCTGCTCCCACGGAAAAACGTGAAAGAGCTGCTGTTGGATTCTGCAGGGACAGGATTGGCCCCTTGTGATTTCTGGGACTCCTGTTTCACTGTAGTTCTCTGACTTGTGCCCTTCTCCCCATGGGCCCCTGCGACTTCCCCTCTCACGTGCCATGATACACAGCTCTAGTTAGAAGGGTCACCTGCGCTGAAGAGACGCTGCTGGTGCCCTGGGCTGAGTGTGGTGTTTGCTGTTCCAGAGGGAGTTTCCCCAGGGGGGTCTCAGTTGGATTACGATAACGTGGAGGAGCCTGCCTTGAACGACGTCCCCCAGACTCCAGACGGCCGAGGTGAGCAGTGAATCCGCCTCCTGGAAGCAACGTCACCCTGACGAAAAACTAACTGTATTTCCCAGTAGGGACAATAGTGGTTTGTTAAGAAAACCAGGAAGTTCACCCACCAGTATTGTTTATTGGTGTAACGCTGGGGGCGCTGACCAGGTGCATGACAAGACCTGTGTGGAGGTCCAGGGGTAGGGAAGCATGTGATGTCCTAAGGCATAATAAAGGCCCATAGCAGGGACTGAAGGAGCAGTTTGCTCAGGAGCTGCCCACGCTATACTTGGCTCAGGTCACTGCCCCAGCTTATATACATCTGTGTCAGACACGCTGTGCTGGGCGGGACATAGAGATTTTACACCCAAGGACCTATGTCCCGACCTTGTTAGCTGGCTCAGCTCCAAGTGGTGTCAGTGCCTTGGAGACTGATGGCAGTTTATGGGGTAAACTTTATCAGGAGAACGCACTGAAAAGTCATTTTTAAAGTAATGTCAAGTTTAGGAAGCCAGGGACAAGCTCTGGGCAATTCCAAGTCATTTCTGTTTGTAATTATTGTAACCAAATGCCTTGTGGAGTAATCCCTCTGGACTAGATCCAAGACACCCTTTCTAGACCTTCCCCCATCCCACGCTTGTAATCTAGGAGCTCTAGGATCCTCTCAATTAGCTCCTGAAACATATCAAATCAATGTGATATGTGAAATCCCCCAGGCTGAGGGTTTCAGAGGAGGGCTTCTCTTAATGCCCTGAAGTTGGAAGTTAAGTGTTGAGAGATCCCCCAGGGACCAGTGAGGCTGGTGCAGCTGCAGCTTGTAGTTTATTTCTGTCTTCACTGTGAATATTCTCTTAATTACTGCACATCTTCACGTCAGATGCTCCTGCGCTGCCTGGAGATGTCCCAGGGGCTGTTTACGATGATGCCAGAGAAGTGTCTGTCCCTGAAGGTGACCCTGGCTTGGGGCAGAATGGTGAAAAAGGCACTGGGGCGAGTGACAGGGACAGGGATGCACAGACAGGTGAGTGGAAAACTTTTTGCACTTCACAGTGTCTCTGCAGAGTGGGGTAGCTGGAAATGTGGGATGCACAGCAAGGGAACAGCCCTGGCCAACCCAACGCCTGTGAGAAAAACTCTCCTTCTCTCATCTCTCCATTCCCTCAAAGAAGAGGCTTCAGTGCCTGAAATAGAGAGAGGAAAAGTAGAATCTGTGCTGGGTGGTACTTCCTGGTCAAACCAGCAAGATAGCTCGGATTCCCTCAAGCTCTAGGTTCAAATCCTTGGGTGTGGCTGCCCTACTCTTGATGTACTGGATTCCTACCTATTTACTGAATGTGTATCTTTTGGGCAGAATCTTATAAACCAAAGTCATGTTACTGCTGCACAAATGCTAAAGAGCCCATGACACTTCCTGTAAAAGTCGGGCTTAGCCCATTATCCTTGGCCTAAGTTTCCACTCCCCTCCCTGTTGTGCCATGAGCAGAGGAGGTGCAGTGGTGATGAAATGTGCATTGCTTAGTACTTGATGCTTATCTTCATTGTTAGGGCAGAGTGAAAGTTCTGATGTCCTTAAGTAAGTGCTCCTGGCTGGTAAGTGCTTGGGATTTTTTTCACCAATGTACAGGTAGCTATAGCTGGCACTGGGCAGTGTTAGCTGGTCTGGAAACCAAAGGTTTTAATTTCTAGACTATGTATCGAGATGATGGATTAGAACTTGTTCTAGACGAAGCCAGAAGACTGAAGGGGGAACAATTCCTAACCCACACCGTAGAGCAAAGGTTCTCAAACCGTGGAGCATAGAATATATTCTGGGGCAGCATGAGAAGCCAGAGCAGAGAGCAGCGGCTCCTTTCCGGGCACCCAGCTTCGAAGGCAGCGCTGCAACCAGCAGCAGTGCAGAAGTAAGGATGGCAGAGAATGGTGTTGCCACTCTTACTTCTCCGCTGCTGCTGGCGGTAGTGCTGCCTTCAGAGCTTGGCAGCCGGGGAGCTATGTACTTACATGGCTCTTTGTGACTCAATGCCCGACTGCTTTTCATATTTAGTGAGAGTTGCACATTGATTTTTGTAAATCGGTAGATGTACTTGTGTGGTGGGGGTGGGGGGCGTCAACTACAATGGACACAAAGAAGGGGGTTGATCAAATAAGTTTGAGAACCACTGCTGTAAACTCTGCCTTGCTCTGCTGCTGCCCATCACCGTAGAGTGGATCCACTGACTGTATGTGTCTCCCTTGGTATTTTCAGGTGGGAGTCTGCACTCACGAAGGAGTGAAGGTGTATCTGGGATGGAGAAGGAAACCCTGTTCCTGCCTCTGGGAGATACTGGTTATGATGATGTGGAACATTGTGACTCTGGGGGATCAATATCAGAACAATGTGATTGGACAAAATAACCTTGTGCTGATGTAAACGCTTCGCCTCTTTCTCTTAGAAATGCTCCCCCTGTTATGATGGTCCAGAGACAGTCCCTTCCAGTCTGATAGACAAAGCAGGTGTTTTTATAAGATTTGTGTGAAGTTGCAAGAAATACAAGTGTGAGAGGGAAAAGATTCATAAACTTTGTATAATTTTCCCTTGTTTCAAGGGGTGGAAGTTTCCTGCTTTTTTTATGCCTGTAATTTCTTCATCTTGAATTTGTGCCTTTTTACATATTAAATCCTTTCTGAAAGTCTTCCCTGTTGTGGAAGTGTTTCTTGACAGATGAATTGTGCAGTTTCCAGGGTTCATCACAGGGAGAGGCTGAGATACAACAAACCAAGAGACAAGGGCGGGCCACCTCTGGGTATGGACGGCTGTCTGATGGGAGGTGAGTTTACACTGAATGTTCTGTCAGGCATGTGGTAAAAGTGAGACACCGGCAAGAGAACATTCTGAGATGAGCAACATGGTTGTTCCTAAACCTAATTCAGATCTGAAACTTTCCCTGAATCCAAGGAGATAAATGGGAAATTCTCTCTGGGTAATTCACACCTGAACTGAAGGAAACGGGTAAAAAGAATTCCCCATTAGCGATAAGTACAGAGGATGAATATTTCTGCTAGGACAATAAATAAATTTTATAGAAAATAATGACAAGAGGACGGTTAATAAGAATCTGGGTTTCCACTGAAGCAATAAGGCTAAAACAAGTAACAAGTCACTGAATTATTACTAGAAACCCCAGTAAAACTGATCGTTTTCACACAGTGGAATATTTACTTCCATGACAATCTACGAATATAGTTTAAAGTCAATGCTGAGCTGAGTACTGACTAGTGGAGAAGCCAGAGGTGTTTTCTGGATGAACCCTCAGTGAAATCAATACCAGAATGCCCACAGAGTACATCGCTATTTCGCAGAAATATCTTTCTTTCCTTCACCACCAATCCTGCGTGTAGTTTGGTCACTTCATCTGTAGAAGGATAGAATGGAAATAGAAATGATGAGAGAAGGAGTTTCCAATCATCTGCATTCAACAGGGTCAGGGGTCATATGAAGACGCAGAAATACAGCAATTTACTTTCAAAAAGAGAAAAAAAATAAAAAGACAAAACTGAGACATGTCACTGACCCGTGGCGACTGAGGAGGGAAATCTCAGGGACTGTGCTACCCTGTTCCAGGGCAAAGAGAGGAGGAGAAGTCCCCCGAAAATGACACCTGCAGATCCTGGAGAAAAGGAAAGAGAACAGGGACAGCAGCAGGTGAAGGTAACTGAGTGGGGGATTCCCTTGTATAAGTGGGGGATGTTATAGAGATATTGTGATCTGGATCACTTGGTAAGCTGGGTCCATTCAAACACTGAGCTTTAATAAAACACAAGGTCATATTTCTGTGACTCGGAAGAATTTAGGTGTCATAGCGGACAAACAACTCAGCATGAAATCCCAGTGCCATGCTGTGGCCAAAAGGACCAACGCCATCTTTGGATATTTTCATGGGGTCAACTCACTGCACGTGGTGCCTCCTCCTGGCAGCTCTGGGGATTAGCTCTTGCCAGGCACTACCCTTCTCTGATGGTGTCTCTACCCATCATCTCTTTCCCCCTATGGTCCCTCTCACTCTTCGAGCTGCAGCTTCCTTTTAGTGACCTGGCCAGAGAGCTGAGCCACGAAGGTTCTCCCCTTCCAGGGAATTCAAAGTCCTTGTGGAGGAGCTGTCCAGCTGGCATCCCCAGCACCCTGGGCCACTTCCCAGTGGCTAATAGGAAACCCGGGCCTGCCTCTACACTGGCTTCCAGCCATGCAACCCTCACACAAGCATCCAAGGGCTGTATGGTCCTACTCCGTGCTGCAGTTGCCCTGGGCTTCTTACTACATATCTGGATTCCCCCTTTCTGGCTCCTACGCGTAGGGGCAGCTAGGGGGCTCTGCACACTGCCCCCACCCAAGCACCACCCCTGCAGCTCAACACTGGCTGGGAACTGTGGCCAATGGGAGCTGCGGGGGCAGTGCTCCTTGGCTGCTCCTACGCACCGGAGCCAGAGGAAGGACATGTCACTGTTTCTGGGAGCTGCTTCAGGTAAGTGCGGCTCAGAGCCTGCACCCCTGACCCCCTCCCATGCCCCAACCCCCTGGCCCAGCCCTGATCCCCCTCCCGCCCTCCGAAGCCCTCAGTCCCAACCAAGAGCCTTCTGCACCCCAAATCCCTCATCACCAGCCCCACTCCAGAGCCCACACCCACAGCCAGAGCCCTCACTCTGCCCCCCCCACACCCAAACCCCCCACCCCAGCCCTGATCCCCCTCCTGCTCTTTGAATCCCTTGGTCACAGCCCAGGGAACCCTCCTACAACCCAAATCCCTCATCCCTGGCCCGGCACCAGATCCTGCACCCCTAGCTGGAGCCCTCACCCCCTCTTGCATCCCAACCCACTGACTCAGCCTGGAGCCCCCTCCCGCACTCTGAACTCCTCATTTCTGTCCCCACCCTGGAACCCACACCCCAGCTCCCTGAGCCAGCCTGGTGTAAATGAGAAGAGAGTGAGTGAGGGTGGGGAAAGTGAACGACAGAGTGGGGACAATGACAGGATGAAGTGAGTTGGGGGCAGGGCTTCAGAGAAGGGGGGGCAGGGGACAGGGCAAGAGTGTTCGGTTTTGTGCGAGTAGAAAGTTGGCAGTCCTATTCTTCAGGCACAGCCTGGGAAGTTAATTGTCCTGCCTAGCCACTTTAACCCCTCAAGACCTTGTGTGGGGTGGGCACCCAATCACAGATATATAGTGACAAAGTTCCTGCTCTACCTTGGTGGGTCTTGCACTTATTGGCGGATTTGCTGGCCTTGGAGCTTCACGGCAGCCCTCAGCTTGGCCATTTTTTCTGAACTCACAGTCCAGGTCAACTCCTCCTGTGTCTGACCAGGAGTTGGGAGAATTTGGGGGGAACCTGGGCCCGCCCTCTACCCCGGGTTCCAGCCCAGGGCCCTGTGGAATGCAGCTGTCGAGAGTGCCTCCTGGAACAGCCGTGTGACAGCTACAACTCCCTGGGCTACTTCCCCCTGGCCTCCTCCCAACACCTTCTTTATCCTCACCATAGGACCTTCCTCCTGGTGTCTGATAATGCTTGTGCACCTCAGTCCTCCAACAGTCCACGTTCTCACTCTCAGCTCCTAGTGCCTCTTGCTCCCAGCTCCTCACACCACACCACAAACCGAAGTGAGCTCTTTTTTAAAACCCAGGTGCCCTGATTAGCCTGCCTTAATTGATTCTAGCAGCTTCTTGATTGGCTGCAGGTGTTCTAATCAGCCTGTCTTAATTGTCTCCAGAAGGTTCCTGATTATTCTTTCCTAAAGCCTACTGGCCTGGATTTTTCTTACTTTTGGACCCTGCCTTAGTTTTCCCCCCCGACTGGGACAGATACTTTTTTGTTTCGTTTAGTCTTTCTGCCGTTTTTCTGTTGCTGCTGAGTGCTGGTCCGCTGCCAAATTGCCACCAGCACCCCCCCGCCACGCCTGTTCCCGGGCGCGGCTATTTGCCTCAGCTGAAATCCCCGGAGGAGGGGGGGAAGATTGCCGACCTGTTATCCGGAGAGGGGAGTGGAAGCCCCCAGACCCAGCCGTTTTGCTGTCACCTTATTTTTGTAATTTTTCTTGGCCGGCCGGAAGCCTTGGAACACAGCCAACATAGCTGGAGAAGAAGATTTCAGAAGACAGGAGAAATAACCCAGGGAAGCTACAAATCATCGTAAAGGGGGCCGTAAGACGAGTAATCTTCTGAATTATACTCTCGTGGGGGGGAGTTTGACTGTGGTTACTTGCGTTTGTGGCGGCACAGGGGGTGTGGCGCGGAGCCCTCCCCGATCCATCGGTGCCCCTACCCCCCCGACCATTACTACAACTGTCACGGCCCCCCCGCCGTCCGTCCCTGCTGGCAACCTGCCATCTCCCTTCGGATCCAGCTGTTCGCTTTGAACTTTGCCTTTCGGACCGGACATAACAGCCGACCAACCGAGACTTTTTGGACAAACGTGTGTGGGTCTGCACCCCCCCCCCGGATTGCTTATCCCACAGCTTGCCCCTATTACCGGACCCCGATTTTGTTTTTCACCCCCCCTCCCAGTCCAACCCCCTCGGCATTCCCCCCCCAGCCTGCAGCCCAGCGGGGAGGAGCGGTTACTCTGCTTCCCCCTCCCTCCTCCTCCTTCCGGTGGCTCCCCGTCTCTCCCTGCTCACAATGGTGGGGAATGAGAGGGGCGAGGCCCCTCCAACAAAATCAGTTGTCCCTCCCCCACCTTCCCCCCTGCCTGACCCCCAAGGCCCCCCCTCCACCACTATTGTTAAGATACTTGCCACCACCCCCCGCTGGGGCACCGGCGGCAGGAGGCACCGGGTGATCACTGCTGCTACTGCGCCCACCGCCCACCCAGATACTAGGAAACCTCCCCCAGCTGGCCGGAAGGGCCAGGAAGGGAAGAAAGGAAAGGGCCCGCTAAAACCACTAAGCCCTCCATGGCAGGGGCTGCCCCCACCGCTGTGGCCTCATCATCAACCGTGACGCCCCTCCCTGTGTTTCCCTCCACCAGCTCTGCGATTGTCCCTCCCCCGGCCCCCAGGACGTATGCCCGGGCGGTGATGGGCTCCCCGCTGCCTGCTGCCTCGTCATCTCGCCCTCCCCGCCTCCGCTACCATCAGCAGCGGCCGGGGCCCTTTCCCCGCCTTGACCAGGAGGCACGGTGTCCGTTGCCTCCTGGTTCCCGCCTCGCCCCATGTGGAGACATACGTGCAGGCGTTGGCGAAGGTGCTAGGACCCACGGCTTTTGTGGCGGCCTCCAAGATGTATGGGAAGGTTGTTTTTTTCTTAGCTTCGGAGGTTGCCGCCCAGGAGGCAGTGGAGAGGTGCCTGGCGGTGCGGGGGGGTGTGTTTGTCCCTCTAGAGCCGCTAGAAGACCTGGGCGTTCGCCTCGTCCTCACCTCCGTTCCTCCCTTCTTACCCAATGTTGCCCTGTTACCCGCTCTCTCCACTCTGGGGAAACTTGTCTCTGTCATCAGCCCTCTCCCGTTGGGCTGCAAGGACCCCACCCTCCGTCACGTCCTTTCGTTCCGCCGGCAAGTGCAGCTTCTACCACCGGCAGGGGCACGTGACGAAGAGGCACTCGAGGGGTTTTTCCTAGTCCCCTACCAGGGAGCCCGCTATCGGGTCTTTTACTCCACCGGAGAGGCCCGGTGCTACCTCTGCCGCTCAGTGGGGCATGTCCACAGAGACTGCCCTTTGACCCGGGGTGGGAGGGGCACCCGAAACCCCGAAACCCGGCAGGACATCGGCCCCGTCGCTGCCGACACCCCTGGCTGCCTGGCACCTGAAACCAACCCTCCTCCTACTCGACCCATCACTGCCCCCGTCCGGGCCCAAGAGATACCTTCCCTACAACGCCCGGATGAGCAAGGGAGTTCCACCCTTGCTATTACCAATCCAGCAGAGCCCATGGAGGAGAGTGTGGCAAGGATATTACCGGGTATAGGAGAGGGCCCACCCCAAGGAGAAACCCCCACCCCTCATGCTGCCTCACCGCTACACCCCCGAACCCCTGAACCATCGCCTCCGCCCCCCGACACGACCCTGCTAACCAACCCCCAGATGACGCTATGGAGGGCTGGACCCTAGTCCAGGGGAAGCGAGGCAAGCGGAAGGCTCGAGCTCCGCTGCATCCATCCGACGCGGAAGCCCCCCGGAAGACCAGGAAAGGAGGCACTGATATTGAGCCTCCAGCTACGGCCACGAGTGAGATCCATCTGCTGGTGTCGGGAGGGGAAGACGGACTGGCATTGGAGGGCAGAATCCCCCCTCCATGGGAGACTCTCCCCTCCGAGGCTCCTGAGGATGCCCCTTCTGCCTGGATACCACCCGAACCCCCCGCGGACCCCGAGGCGACCGTTGAGGCAGGCCCTAGAGGAGAGGCCCCCGGGGTAGCAGGAGCTGGCCTCTCCCCCGTGTATGCAGAGATTGAGGCCCTAGATTTGACCCCGGTCACCCAGGGAGAGGATGATCTACTGCCGGCTGGCCTCGAGCTGGGCAACCTTACCCCAGCCCCCCTTTCCCCATGCTCCCTCCCCCTAATTGCCTTCCCGGGCGAGCACCCTGCAGAAGGTGGTCCACCACCTGATGCCATGGCCGCTAAGACCACCATGGAGCCAGCGCCTAGCATTATTTGGAGCTCCCTCCCTTACCCCTTAACCCTTGGCTCTGCTCAGGAGGCACTTTCCTTTAGCTGCTTGCCTCCTGAACCCCAGAGCCTTACCCCTGCCCCCACCCCTGTCCCTACCCAAGTCCCCTCCTCCTGCAATGCTAATGCTGCCCCGGTGTTATTTCCTTCCTGCCTTTCGCAGATTCCCCCCAGGGAGCAGTCTTTGCACTGTCTAGTCGTGACCCATTAGGAGTTGCAATTTTTTCCCTGCCATCCCCCTCCACCCCAAGGCGTGAAATGAATTTAATAACCCCAGGATGTCAGACGCCCCGTCGGTGGTCTGCACCCTGTCTACCCGCCTTAGCGGACCACGAAGCTGTATTAAGAGTCCCACCAGGGAACCCGGAAATTGTAACCCCACCCCCCCATGAGCTGCGGCATGCACTATGGAAGTTCCTAGAACACACCCGTGGCACCCGCAATAGGGTACAGCTGGCTCTTCAGCTATGGGGGGACTTTGATCAAATCCTCCAGGCCGCAAGGGCCCTTATACAGGAGGGCAGGGGGCAAGGAAGGCGCGGTGCTGCGGCCTACGAGCGAGCCCGCGGCTTCTGACACGATCTACTCATCCACGGGATGGGTCACTGGTTGCTGCGCAACCCGTCAGGGGCCCTGAACACCCCCGCCAACAAGAAACCCCCACCCTTCCAGCCCTCCGCATGACACCTCTTATTATTGCGACCCTGAATACCAGGGGCTGTAGGATGGCTCTCCGCAGGTCCCAGGTGCTCTCTTACCTTCGGGAAGGGGGGTACTCAGTAGTTTTCCTGCAGGAGACCCATACGGACCCGACCGCCGAGGACAGGTGGCGGCTGGAGTGGGGGGACAGGGTATACTTTAGCCACTTCACGACTTGGCAAGCTGGAGTGGTGACCTTGTTCTCCCCCAACCTACGGCCCAAGGTGCTAGGGGTCACTGAGGCCATGCCGGACCACCTGCTGCACCTTCGAGTCCGTATGGAGGGGCTTGTGGTCAATCTTGTTAACATCTATGCCCCGCAAATGAGCTCCAGGTGGCCACAATTCTATCAACGGGTGTCCGACTTTCTCGGCACCCTGGATTCGCATGAGTGCCTAGTCCTGGGAGGGGACTTTAACACCACCCTCGAGGAATGGGACCGCTCAGGGGCCGAGCCGAGCCCGGCCGCCGCAAATATTCTCTGAGGGATAGTTGAACATCACTCCCTAGTGGACGTCTGGCGTGACCATCACCCAGATGACACTTCCACGTTCACCTTTGTCCGGGTGGAGGCCCATCGGTCACACCACTCTCGATTGGACCGTATTTATTTATCCCATTTCCATCTTTCACAGGCCCACTCCTCCGCAATTTGGCCGGCCCCATTCTCCGTTCATCATTTAGTCACCGTAACGGTCTCCCTCCGTGTAGAGATACCGGAGCCGGCCTATTGGCACTTCAATAACAGCCTGTTGGAGGACGAGAGCTTCATAACGTCCTTCCGGGAGTTTTGGCTGGCCTGGCGAGAACAGTGGCGTGCCTTTCCCTCGGTGCGGCGATGGTGGGATCTCGGGAAGGTGCGCGCCAAGCTCTTCTGCCGTGACTACACTCGGGGCACCAGCCGACGGCAAAATGCGGCAATAGAGCAGTTGGAAGGGGAGGTCTTAGAGATGGAGAGGCGCCTGGCCGCCAACCCCGAGGACCCGTCCCTCTGCGGAGCGTGCCGGGAGAAGCAGGAGGAGCTCCAGGCCCTTGAGGACCACCGGGCCCGAGGTGCCTTCATTCGGTCCCGCATCCGCCTCCTTCGGGAGATGGACCGCAGCTCCCGCTTCTTCTATGCCCTGGAGAAAACGAGGGGGGCCAAGAAACATGTCACCTGCCTTCTTGCGGAAGACGGCACCCCCCTCACGGATCCGGAGGAGATGTGTGGGAGGGCCCGTGACTTCTACACAAGCCTTTTCTCCCCGGATCTGACTGATCCTGGCGCTTGCGGGGTGCTCTGGGAGGAACTCCACATGGTCAGCGTGGGTGACCGAGACCGACTAGAGCTGCCTTTCACCCTGGCCGAGTTCTCGGAAGCCCTCCGTCGCATGCCCACCAATAAATCTCTGGGCATCGACGGGCTGACCGTGGAGTTTTACCGCGCGTTCTGGGACATCCTCGGCCCAGACCTAGTCACCGTCTGGGCTGAGTCCTTGCAGAGCGGGGTCCTCCCTCTTTTGTGCACGCGAGCGGTGTTCACCTCGCTGCCGAAGAAGGGGGACCTCCGCAATTTACGAAACTGGCGTCCCGTCTCACTCCTTAGCATGGATTACAAAATCGTAGCGAAAGCAATCTCGCTGTGGCTAGGGTCCATGATAGCGGATGTGATCTAACCAGACCAGACCTATACTGTCCCGGGTCGCTGCATTTTTGACAACCTCTTTCTAGTCCGAGACCTTTTGGAACTCGGGCGGAGAGATGGTCTGTCGTTCGCCCTCCTGTCTCTTGATCAGGAGAAGGCGTTCGATAGAGTAGACCATGGGTACCTCCTGAGCACTCTGCAGGCGTTTGGATTCGGACCTCAGTTTGTGAGGTTTCTCCAGGTGCTGTATGCCTCCGCGGAGTGTTTGGTTAGGCTCAACTGGACCCTGACTGAACCGGTCAGCTTCGGGCGAGGAGTGCGGCAGGGGTGCCCCCTCTCAGGCCAGTTGTATGCTCTGGCGATCGAGCCCTTCCTCTGTCTCCTCCGCAGGAGGATGACAGGGTTGGTGCTGTGGGAGCCGGAGCTGCGGCTGGTCCTGTCAGCATACGCCGATGACGTACTCCTCGTGGTCCAGGACCCGGGCGACTTGGCGCGAGTGGAGGCATGCCAGGCCATCTATTCGGTAGCCTCCTCCGCCCGAGTCAACTGGGTCAAGAGCTCTGGCTTGGCGGTGGGGGACTGGTGGCAGGTAAGCTCCCTCCCACCCACGCTTCAGACCATCCGGTGGAGTGCGGGTCCACTGCTCTATCTCGGTGTTTACCTTTCCGCCACGCACCCTTCCCCGCCGGAGAACTGGCAAAATTTAGACGGCGGGGTGATAGAGCAGATCAGGAAATGGACAAGGCTGCTCCGATGTCTCTCCCTCCGAGGGAGAGCACTGGTGCTTAACCAACTAGTCCTGTCCACGCTCTGCTACTGGCTCAACACCCTGGACCCGGCCCCGGGTTTCCTGACCCACCTCCGGAGATTGATTCTAGAGTTCTTCTGGTCAGGAATGCACTGGGCCCCTGTTGGAGTTCTTCATCTACCCCTGAAGGAAGGAGGGCAGGGCCTGAAGTGTCTGTACACTCAGGTCCGCATTTTCCGCCTCCAGGCCCTGCAGAGGCTCTTTTATAGTGCAAGTAGTTTGGCGTGGAGCATACTGGCGCTCGCCTTCCTGCTCTGCTTCCAAGGGCTCCGATACGACCGGCAGCTCTTTTGATCTTTGTCCGAGGGGTTTTCCGCGAGACCTCTCCGGGCTGCCGGTCTTCTACCAGGACCTCCTCCAGACCTGGAAACCGTTTCTAACAACCAGGTCCATGGCGGCCACCGTGGGAGCAGATCTCCTCACGGAGCCCCTGCTACACAACCCCCAGCTCCGTGTGCAGGTGGCAGAGTCCCGCTCGGTGCGCCAGAGGTTGGTCCTGGCGGAAGTCACGAGGGTCGGAGACCTCCTGGACTATGACCGGAGAGACTGGCTGGATCCCCTGACGCTTGCTCGGCACATGGGGCTCTCCAGGCCCCGTACCCCCCGGTGCGTACTTCAGGAGGTGAAGGCCACCTTGACCCCCGCTGCTCGGGCTTATGTCAACCGAGCCTTGCGCGAGGGCGCACCCCGCCCATCCTCTACCCCAGGCCTGCCGGACCTTTCCATTGGGCCCCAACCCCGTAGATCCCAACAAACCCCTCATCCTTTCACTGCAAGCCGGCTGCATGAACTGCAGCCGGTCAGTTTTCAAATTGCACCACGGAAATATTTATACACACTCACGCTTCACACCCTTCACGCCCACACCCTGGTGTCCTGCCCCGATATAAAGTGGCGGGACCTCCTGCCACCTTTGTAGGGTGAGCAACCTCGATGGTCCAGCCTGTATTCCACCTTGGTCCTGAGGCCCGTGGGGGACATCAGTTGGCGGCTCCTTCACGGAGCCGTGAGCACGGGCATGTTTCTGACACGGTTTACCCCCATCCCGGATACTTGCCCTTTTTTTAATGTGAGGGAAACCCTGGCGCACATATATTTAGAGTGTGCCAGATTGCAGCCCCTTTTCCAGCTCCTCACAAATATTCTTTTGCGCTTCTGGCTCCATTTCTCCCCTCACCTTTTTATCTATACACTTCCCATCCGTGGCCACACAAAGTCGCGGGATCTCCTGGTTAACCTCCTCCTAGCCTTGACTAAAACAGCCATTTATAAAACCAGAGAGAGGAGGTTGGCCCATGAAACGTCCTGCGATTGTGGGGCCTTTTTCCGATCCTCAGTACATTCACGTATCCGGGCGGAGTTCCTCTCGGCAGCGTCCACCGACTCCCTTGATGCCTTCGAGGAGTGGTGGGCGCTGTCCGGGGTTCTCTGCTCCCCGTCCGGTTCCTTCCGTCTGACCCTTTGATTGAGGGGAAGAGCGAGAGACGCCAGCCCCAGCCATTGCCGCTGTGGATACCATCATTACTGTCATCTAGGAGGGGTCCTATAATACATGGGTGTCTACCACCCCCACCCCCAAACCGCCCACCCCGCAGCCGTGCCCATCTTGCCGGGCACTCTCAGGAGAGGGATAATCGGTGACACTGGGCATGGCACTAGGTAACTCGAGGGGGTGGAAGACCACGAGTGTCGAGGAAGCCCCCCTGCTCTAGGCCACCAGGTAACTAAGGAGGGTGGAAGAGCACGAGTGTCGAGGAAGCTCCCCGGCTCTGGGCCCAGGCTAGCCTGAACACTTCTCCCTCCTGAAAGCTGCTGTGTTATACCTTCTGTTTGCGTTGTTTTGTTGCATAGTTGTTTTGTTTCTTTGGTAATTCTTTGCAAGTGTTACACAATAAAATTCTTTTCTGTTTCAAAAAAACCTTCCCTGTTGGGAAACGGGACCTCCCTCGCTTGCTCCTCAGCTATCTGCTTTCCATTCTTTCCTAAAGCCCCCTGGCCTGGATTTTTCTTACTTTTCTCCCCTGCCTTAGTTCCCCGCCCCCCAACCCCCCCCCCGCCCCCCGTCCGGGCCAGACGCTTTTTTGTTTTGTTTTGTTTTTCTGCCGTTTTTCTTTGCTGCCGTTGAGTGCTGGTCGGCTGCCAACTTGCTGCCAGTACCCCCCCCCCACGCTTGCTCCCGGGCGCAGCTATTTGCCTCAGCTGAAACTCGCGGAGGAGGGGGAGAAGATTGCCAACCTGCTATCCGGAGGAGGGAGTGGAAGCCCCCAGACCCAGCTGTTTTGCTGTCAGCTTATCTTTGCAATATTCTCGGCCTGCTGGAAGCCTTGGAACACAGCCAACACAGCTGGAGAAGAAAATAGAAGACAGACAAATCACCCAGGGAAGCTACAAATCATCGTGGAGGGGGCCGTAAGACTGAGTAACTTCTTGAATTATACTCTCGTGGTGGGGAGTCTGACTGTGGTTTAATTGTGTTTGTGGCGGCACAGGGGTTGTGGCACGGAGCTGCCCCCCGATTTATCGGTGCCCCCCCCCAACATTATTACAACTGTCATGGCCCCCCGCCATCCGTCCCTGCTGGCAACCTGCCATCTGCCTTCGGATCCAGCTGTTTGCCTTGAACTTTGCCTTTCGGACCGGACATAACAGCCGACCAAATGAGACTCTTTGGACAAATGTGCATGGGTCCACACACACACCCCGGACTGTTTATCCCACAGCTTGCCCCTATCACCGGACCCTGATTCCTCTTTTTTCCCCCTTCCAGTCCAACCCATTTAGTACCCCCCCACCTGCAGCCCAGCAGGGAGGAGCGGTTAATCTGCTTCCCCCTCCCCCCTCCTCCTTCTAGTGTCTCCCCATCTCTCCCTGCTCACAATGGTGGGGAATGAGACGCGCGAGGCCCCTCCACCAATATCAGTTGTTCCTCCCCCACCTGCCCCCCTGCACAACCCCTAAGCCCTCCCCCTCACCACTGCTGTCAAAACATCTGCCACTGCCCCCGCTGGGGCATCGGCAGCAGGAGGCATCGGGGTGATTACTGCCGCTGCTACGTCCACTCCCTCCCCCCGATTCTAGGAACCCCCCCCGCAGTTGGCCGGAAAGGCCAGGGTGTGAAGAAAGGAAAGGGCCACGCTAAAACCACCAGGCCCTCCATGGCAGGGGCTGCCCCCGCCGCTGTGGCCTTGTCATCGACCATGGCGTCCCTCCCCGCTGTTCCCTCCACCAGCTCTGCGAGCGTCCCTCCGCTGGCCCCCAGGATGTATGCCCGGGCAGTGGCAGCCCAGCCCGCCTGCCGCCTCGTCATCTCGCCCACCCACCGCCTCTGCTACCATCAATAGCGGCCGGGGCCCCTTTCCCACCATGTCCAGGAAGCATGGCGTCCGTTGCCTCCTGGTGCCCACCTCGCCCCACGTGGAGACATACATGCAGGCATTGGCAAGGGTGGTAGGACCCACGGCTATCGTGGCAGCCTCCAAAATGTACGGAAAGGTCATCTTTTTCTTAGCATCGGAGGCTGCCGCCCAGGAGGCGGTGGAGAAGGGCCTGGCGGTGGGGGGGGTGTTTTTTTGCCCCTGGAGCTGCTAGAGGACCTGGATATTCGCCTAGTCCTCACCTCCGTCCCTCCCTTTCTACCCAATGTCGCCCTGTTACCCACTCTCTCCACCCTGGGGAAACTTGTTTCTGTCATCAGCCCTCTCCCATTGGGCTGCAAGGACCCCACCCTCCGTCACATCCTCTTGTTCCGCCGGCAAGTGCAGTTTCTACCGCCTGCTGGCGGCGCGTGCCAGAGAGGCACTCGAGGGGTCCTTCCTAGTCCCCTACCAGGGAGCCTGCTATCGGGTCTTTTACTCCACGGGAGAAGCCTGGTGCTACCTCTGCCGCTCAGCGGGGCATGTCCGAAGAGACTGCCCTTTGACCCAGAGGGGAGGGGCACCCGATTCCCCCGAGACCCGACAGGATGTCGGCTCCGTCGTTGCCGACGCCCCTGGCTGCCCGGCACCTGAAACCACCTCTCCTCCTGCTCAATCCACCGCTGCTCCCGTCTGGGCCCAAGAGACACCTCCCCTACAACGCCCAGATGAGCAAGGGAGTCCCACCCTTGCTATCCACAATCCAGCAGAGCTTATGGAGGAGGGTGCAGCAAAGTCATTACCGGGTATAGGAGAGGGCCCACCCCAAGGAGAACCCTCCGCCCCTCATGCTGCCCACCATTACCCCCCCGAACCCCTGAACCATCGACTCTGCCCCCCGGCATGACCCCTGCTAACCAACCCCCAGACGATGCTATAGAGGGCTGGACCCTAGTCCAGGGGAAGCGAGGCAAGCGGAAGGCTCGAACTCCGCTGCACCCTTCCGATGCGGAGACCCCCCGGAAGACCAGGAAAGGAGGCACTGATACTGAGCCTTCCGCTATGCCCACGAGTGAGATCCATCCGCCGGTGTCGGGAGGGGAAGACAGAAGAGCATTGGAAGGTAGAATCTCCCCTCCACGGAAGACCCTCCCCTTCGAGACCCCTGAGGAAGCCCCTTCTGCCCGGATACCACCCAAACCCCCCGCGAACCCCGAAGCGACCGTCGAGGCGGGCCCCAGAGGAGAGGCCCACGGGGTAGCAGAAGACGACCTCTCCTCCATGTATGAGGAGATTGAGGCCCTAGATTTGGCCCTAGTCACCCAGGGAGAGGATGATCTACTGCTGGCTGGCCTCGATCTGGGCAACCTCACCCCAGTCCCCCTTTCCCCATGCTCCCTCCCCCGAACCGCCTTCCCGGTCCACCACCTGATGCCATGGCCGCCAAATCCACCACAGAGCCTGCGCCTAGCATCACTGGGAGCCCCCTCCCACACACCTCAACCCTCGAATCTGCTTAGGAGGCACCATCTTTCAGCTGCTTGCCTCCCGAAGCCCAGAGCCTTGCCTTTGCCCCCACCCCTGTCCCTGCCCAATCCACCTCCTCCTGCAATGCTATTGCCGCCCCTGGGGTTATTTCTTTTCCGTTTTTTGCGGATTCCCCCCAGGGAGCAGCCTTTGCATTTTCCTGCCACGACCCATTAGGAGCTGCAACTTGCCCTCCGCCATCCCCTTCTACCCCAAGGCATGAGATGGACCTAATAACTTTAGCCTGTCAGACGCCCCGTCAGTGGTCCGCACCCTGCCTGCTCGCCTCAGTGGACCATGAGGCTGCGTCAAGAGCCCCACCAGGGAATAACCCAGAAATCGCAACCCCACCCCACCATGAGCTGCAAAATGCATTGCGGAAGTTTTTAGAAAACATCCGTGGCTCCTGCAACAGGGTACAGCTGGGTCTCCAGCTATGGGGGGACTTTGATCAACTCCTCCAGGCCACAAGGGCCCTTATAAAGGAGGGTAGAGGGCAAGGAAAGCACGGTGCTGTGGCCTATGGGTGGGCCCGCGGATTCCGTAATGATTTACTCACTTACGGGATGGGTCACGGATTGCTGTGCGACCCGCCGGGGGCCGCGAACACCCCCGCCAATAAGGAACCCCCACCACCCCAGCCCTCCACATGACGCCTCTCTTTATCGCAACTTTGAACACCAGGGGTTGTAGGATGGCTCTCTGCCGGTCCCAGGTGCTCTCTTACCTTTGGGAAGGGAGGTACTCTGTTGTTTTCCTGCAGGAGAGCCATACGGATCCGACCGCCGAAGACAGCTGGCGGCTGGAGTGGGGGGACGGGGTCTACTTTAGCCACTTCAAGATTCGGCAAGCTGGAGTGGCGACCCTTTTCTCCCCCAACCTACAGCCCGAGGTGCTAGGGGTCACTGAGGCTGTGCCGGGCCACCTGCTGCATCTCTGAGTCCGTATGGAGGGGCTCGTGGTCAACTTTGTTAATATCTATGCCCCGACAACGAGCCCGAAGCGGCCACAATTCTATCAGCGGGTGTCTGACTTCCTCGGCACCCTAGATTCTCACAAGTGCCTGGTCCTGGGAGGGGACCTTAACACCACCCTCGAGGAACGGGACCACTCAGGGGCCGAGCTGAGCCCAGCCGCTGCGAACATTCTCCGAGAAATAGTCGAACATCACTCCCTAGTAGATGTCTGGCGTGACCACCACCCAGATGACATTTCCACGTTCACCTTTGTCCAGGTGGAGGCCCATCGGTCACATCACTCTCGATTGGACCATATTTATTTATCCCGTTTCCATCTTTCACAGGCCCACTCCTCCACCATTCGGCCGGCCCCATTTTCCAACCATCATCTAGCCACCATTACAGCCTCCCTCCGTGCAGAGAGGCCAGGGCCAACCTATTGGCACTTTAACAACAGCCTGTTGGAGGATGAGAGCTTCGTGACGTCCTTCCGGGAGTTTTGGCTGGCCTGGCGAGAGTAGTGGCGTGCCTTTCCCTCGGCGCGGCGATGGTGGGATCTCGGGAAGGTGCGCGCCAAGCTCTTCTGCCATGACTACACCCGGGGCACCAGCCGACGGAGAAATGCGGTGATAGAGCAGTTGGAAAGGGAGGTCTTAGAGATGGAGAGGCATCTGGCCTCCAGCCCCGAGGACCCGCTCCTCTGAGGAGCGTGCCGGGAGAAGCTGGAGCAGCTCTGGGCCCTCGTGGACCATCAGGCCCGAGGTGCCTTTGTTCGATCCCGCATCCGCCTCCTTCAGGAGATGGATCATGGCTCCCGTTTCTTCTATGTCCTGAAGAAAACGAGGGGGTCAAGAAACACGTCACCTGCCTTCTAGCAGAAGACGGCACCCCCCTCACGGATTCTGTGGAGATGTGTGGAGGGCCCGTGACTTCTACACAAGTCTTTTCTCCCCGGATCCGACCGATACTGGCGCTTGCAGGGTGCTCTGGGAGGAATTCCCTACAGTCAGCATGGGCGACCGAGACCAACAAGAGCTGCCTCTCACCCTGGCCAAGTTCTCGGAAGCTCTCCGTTGCATGCCCACCAATAAATCTCCGGGCATGGATGGGCTAACCGTAGAGCTCCACCATGTGTTCTCGGACATCCTTGGCCCAGACCTAGCCACCGTCTGGGCCGAGTCTTTGCAGGGCGGGGTCCTCCCTCTTTCGTGCACACGAGCGGTGCTCGCCTTGTTGCCGAAGAAGGGGGACCTCTGCGATTTACAAAATTGGCGTCCCATCTCGCTTCTTAGCACGGACTACAAAATCGTAGCGAAAGCAATCTCGCTGCGGCTAGGGTCCGTGATGGCGGACGTGATCCACCCAGACCAGACCTATACTGTCCCGGGTCGTAGCATTTTTGACAACCTATTTCTAGTCTGAGACCTTTTGGAACTCGGGCGTAGAGAAGGTCTGTCGTTTGCCCTCCTGTCCCTAGATCAGGAGAAGATGTTAGATAGGGTGGACCACGGGTACCTCCTGAGCACTCTGCGGGAGTTTGGCTTCGGATCCCAGTTTGTGGGTTTTCTCCGTGTGCTGTACGCTTCCGCAGAATGTCTGGTTATGATCAACTGGACCCTGACTGAACCGGTCAGCTTTGGGCGAGGAGTATGGCAGGGGTGCCCCCTCTTGGGCCAGAAGTACGCTCTGGTGATCGAGCCCTTCCTCCGTCTCCTCCGCAGGAGGTTGACAGGGTTGGTGCTGCGGGAGCTGGAGCTGCAGCTGGTCCTGTTGGCGTACACTGATGACGTGCTCCTCATGATTCAGGACCCCGGTGACTTGGCGTGGGTGGAGACTTGCCAGGCCATCTATTCAGCAGCCTCCTCCACCCGGGTCAACTGGGTCAAGAGCTCTGGCTTGGCGGTAGAAGACTGGCGGCAGGCGAGCTCCCTCCCACCCACGCTTCAGACCATCCGGTGGAGCGCGGGTCCGCTGCTCTACCTCGGCATTTACCTTTCTGCCACACATCCCTCTCCACCGGAGAACTGGGAAAATTTTGAGGGTGGGGTGATAGAGCGGCTCCGGAAATGGACGGGACTACTCTGATGTCTCTCTCTCCGAGGGAGAGCGCTGGTGCTTAATCAGCTAGTCCTGTCCATGCTCTGGTACCGGCTCAACACCCTGGTCCAGGCGCCGGGTTTCCTGACCAACCTCCAGACATCGATTCTGGGGTTCTTTTGGTCAGGAATGCACTGGGCCCCTGTAGGGGTTCTTCATCTACCCCTGAAGGAAGGAGGACAGGGCCTGAAGTGTCTATACACTAAAGTCCGTGTCTTCCGCCTCCGGGCCCTACAGAGGCTCCTTTATGGTGCAGGCAGTTCGGCATGGAGCACACTGGCGCATGCCTTCCTGTGCCGCATGCGAGGGCTCCGATATGACCGGCGGCCCTTTTATCTCCGTCCGGGAGGTCTTCTGCGAGACCTCTCCAGGCTACTGGTCTTCTACCAGGACCTCCTCTGGACTTGGAAACTATTTTTAAAGACCAGGTCCGTGGCGGCCACCGAGGGGGTAGATCTCCTCGTGGAGCCCCTGCTACACAACCCCCACCTCTGTGTGCAGGTGGCAGAGTCCCGCTCGGTGCACCAGAGCTTGATCCTGCAGAAGTCACGAGAGTCGGAGATCTCCTGGACTACGACCGGGGAGACTGGCTGGATCTCCTGATGCTTGCCTGGCGCATGGGGCTCTCCAGACCTCGTACCCTCCGGCGCGCACTTCAGGAGGTGAAGGCCACTTTGCCGCCCGCTGCTCAAGCTTACCTCGACCGGGTCCTGCTCGAGGGCATGCCCCACCCACCCTCTACCCCAGGCCCGCTGGACCTTTTAATTGGATCCCTGCCCCATAGACCCAATTGACCCCCTCACACCTTCACTGTGATCCGGCTGCATGAACTGCAGCCAGTACACTTCCAAACCACGCCAAGGAAACATCTATACACGCTTGTGCTCCACACCCTTCACGCCCTCACCCTAGTGTCCCGCCCCGACACAAAGCGGTGAGACCTTCTGCCACCTTTGAAGGGTGAACAGCCTCGGTGGGCCAGCCTATATTCCACCTTGGTTCCGAGGCCCATCAGGGACATCAGTTGGCGGCTCCTTCACGGAGCTGTGAGCACGGGCACATACTTGGCGCAGTTTAACACCATCCCAGATACTTGTCCCTTTTGTGGTGTGAGGGAAACTCTGGCACACGTGTATTTGGAGTGTGCCAGGCTGCAGCCCCTGTTCCGGCTCCTCACAAATCTCCTACTACGTTTTTGGTTGCATTTTTCCACTCACCTTTTTTATTTATGCACTCCCCATCCATGGCCTCACAAAGTCGCGGAATCTCCTAGTTAACCTCCTCCTGGCCCTGGCCCATCTATAAAACCAGAGAAAGGAGTTTGGCTGATGGAGTTTCCTGTGACTGTGGGGCCATTTTCCGATCCTCGGTCTGTTCACGTATCCGGGCGGAGTTCCTCTGGGCGGCGTCCAAAGACTCCTTTGATGCTTTTGAGGAGCGGTGGGCGCTCTCCGAGGTTCTCTGCTTGGTGTCCCCGTCCGTTCCCTTTGTCTGACACTTTGATTGGGGGAGAGAATAAGGGACCCCAGCCCCAGCCATTGCTGCTGCGGACACCACCACCTTAGAGGGGTCCTTTCACACATGGATGCACGTGCCCCCCCCCGGATTGTCCAAGCCACAGCCTGCCCCTTTTGTTGGGTTCTTTCAGAGGAGGGAATTGTTGGTGACACTGGGTGTGGCGCCAGGTAACTTGAGGGGGTGGCAGACCTTGAGAGTCAATGAAGCCCCCTTGCTCTGGACCACCAGGTAACTCGGAAAGGTGGAAGACCATGAGAGGGGAGGAAGCCCCCCGCTCTGCGCCTAGGCAAGCTTGAACACGTCCCTTCTCCTGAGGAAGCTAATGAGAAAACAATTGTGACTGGTTGCTGTGTTACACATTGCATATGCTGCTGTTTTTACTTTGTAAGTGTGTTGTGCAAATAAAAACATCCTTTTTGCTTCAAAAAAAAATTACTCTCCTATAGCCATCTGGCCCGACCCTGTCACTATATATATATATACAGGAGAATAGTGACTAGCAATAGGGAGGTGATTTTACCCCTGTACAGCATTGGTCAGACCGATATTGGACTATTGCATCGAGTTCTGGTGTACACATTGTAAAGAGGATGGTGCAAATTGAAAAAGGATGGTGAAAAACAGAGAAGGGCTACAAACATTATTCAGGAGCTGAAAAAATGTCCTATAGAGAGACAGAACAGCTCAACCTGGTCAGTGTATCAAAAAGAAGATCAAGAGGTGGGTGCGTCCATGCAAACAAGATCAGCTTCTGAAGTCTTTTTCCACAGCTCACCACGAGATGTCAAGGGAGAGCTCATTCAGACTCTGCTTACACAGGTGAGACTCTGGTGGCCAGTGATATATGTACAGGGGTTAGACCGGATTATTTAGTCATTCCAACTCACCTTAAAATCTGTGGATCCATGTCAGTGGTGGGCAACCTGTGTCTTGCGGGAGGCCCGCGGCCCATCAAGGTAATCCACTGGCAGGCCACGAGACAGTTTGTTTACATTCACCATCCGCAGGCATGGCCGCCCGCAGCTCCCAGTGGCTGCAGTTCACTGCTCTTGGCCAATAGGAGCTGCAGGAAGTGGTGGACAGCGTGTCCCAGCAGCCCGCGCCACTTCCCTCAGCTCTCATTGGCCATGAACAGTGAACTGTGTCAAAGGGAATGGCAAAGTCTACATCTTCCTTTTCAGCTTACCTCTGTACCTTTTAAATTACAAACTTTACATAACATAGTTTTGGGAACACACTGATTTCCTGTATTCTTTTACGATTTAACCCCAAAAGATTATGGAATTTTATCACGAAATGTAAATTTGGGAAAGTCAAAGTGTTTGTGAAAATTTTCTTTCTTTCTTTTTTTTTGTTAAAACTGTCTCTTGGGTCAGTGGACCCTGGTCCAAGGACTTTCGGGCCAGACTGAAAACTGGGCAACTGAAGGGAATTGGATAGACAAATTTTCTCTCTCTCCCAGCAGCAAGGTGAGCAAAGCCAGTGTCACATAAGCTGGCCGGGACCATGTCCAGGACAGGTAGGGTACATCTCCAAAACCTTGAAGACAGCATGGCCTGAGGCTCAGTAGGACTGACACTCTGTAGACCTGAGTCTAAGAAAAGAAAAGGGACGGACACCGAACAACAAATCAGCACAACCCACCCCTTTTCACTCTGAGGTTTTCAAAAACCAAAAAGTTCCTCAATGTTATCGTTTTGGGTTTAGATTTCCATTGAAAAACAAAAAGTGTTTATGAGAAATTAAAAAAACACATACACACAGAAATTTGATGTTTTCTGACATGCTCTCCTTCATAGGAAGTAAGGTCTTCCCATTTTCCTAGGAAGACTGCTATAGTCTCTAAGGTCTATAGCCATCACTAGTGACTCTCCTGAAGACAGGCTCTGTCAGCGGGTGATTCCACCATCATGGCACATGCTTCACTTCACCATGTCTCTGCCGGCTGCGGGAGGTGGGAGCATGGTTGTGGAGAAAAGCTTGAAAACAGAGGTCCCCCTAAAGGCTCTAACACAGAAGGCAAAAGACCAGAATCCATACATATTGCTTTAAAACAGTGCATGATTTTTAAGCCAGTCTCATGATTCTGGGACCTGATTCCTGATGTTTCAACTATTGAAGTTGGCAAGAGATTCACCGGTCCCAGACAGGCTTGAGCTGCACATCATGTCCACAGGGGTTGTCCTACTAGAGCAGCTGCACACCACGATGTGTTCCCAGGGGTTCCTGTAGGCCTCTGAGGCCTGTTTCTACCTTCTCTTGTGCAGCAACTGCCTGCTAGGGACAGTGTTCTCTACCTGCAGCAGACAGAACAGCTAAAAGCTGAGAGATGGTTACAACCCTGTGTGAGAGGTTTCGAGCCATTGGAAGTCTGATTGTTTTGTCTTCGTGGAGAAATCAGGCATCTGGACTGGTCCAGAAGATCAAAGAGTGAATCTGCATATTGACGGCTTTCATCACACCTAGAAGGTTTGGGAGGCTTTTGTTTCAATGAAGCACTGCTCAGCAAATCATCTGCCTCTGAGCACTTCAAAGGGAAAACGTCATAAGGGGTAAAGAGGTCCTCTGCCAAATGAATGATATTCCCATACACAGGTCAATGCAGAGCCAACATGACCAATGTCTCTTCGCAGTAGTAAAGGGATTAGAGAAGTTAGGCCTAAAATTAATCAATAAGGATGAGGTCTCAGAGAACAGGTCAAATCATTGAGGGACAGAGGTCAGAGCAGACCCAGGAAATGTTCAAGCCATAACCCAGAAGAGTGAGGCTCACAATGTCAAGTAAATATATGCATATGAACCTCCTGGGGAAATGTCCATGCTGCCTGGAGGAGAAGTCAAAACCAGCTCCCCACTCCATATATTTCAACCTGGCACATGGGGTTGCAGCACCACTCAGGGTCTGGCCCTGCTGCTCCTCCATAATTATGGAGGGGAGGATGAGCCAAACCTGACAGATCAAGCAACCCCATGTGCCAGCTCACAGCACCCAGAGCAGGGAGCCGAGCCCAGCCCCATGGAACAGCAGCTGCTGCTGGTGGGTGCGTGAGGTGCTGGCTCACTCTCCAACCCTGGGGCTCCCCTATGCACCGGGCCAGGATTCAGTATTGTGGTGCTGGGGTGGAGGGTGCAGATAGGTCACGGTGGGTCACAAGAAAAGTAAAATGCTGTTACTGGGTAGTCTGAGGAAAAAGTGGGGGAACCGCTGCTCTAATCTACCTAGCTCGGGTACCAGAGCACTGAAGCTACATCAGCAGAAGCTTCAACACAGGCTAGTCCCAGGCTAGCAGAGGGTTCTGGATGGGCTTGTGCAGAGCTGATGAAGCACATGGTGCTGTGGCTTCACTGCTCTGATACCGGAGCTCGCTAGATTAAAGCTAGAGCCAGTGTGTCAGCTCAAGCTGTGATCACACCCTGCGATTATGGTGTAGACGTACTCTCCAAAGTGAAAGAAAAACCAAAGGCAGATGAATTGCTAAGTTATGACCCACTGCAAAGAGGTCTGGACAAAAGGGCAACATCGGACTTCTCGAGGAAGCTGCACTGGGTGGTTTCAGGTGATCTTAGCCTAGACCCCAGGCTGTTTTTGAAGGGGTCCAGAATAGTCATCCCCAGAAAAACTGCACAGGGGCCACCAAGCCAGCCCCAAATGCACAGAAACAGCTCAACAGTCAGTTCAGTGGCCTTGCCTGAGGAACAAGTACCAGAGAGAGAGGTGAGAACTCTGAGATCTGCATTCACATGAGAACCAACCAACCAGAACCATCGTTACCTTCCCTGCCCCAGACACTCTATGGTGGAAAGATCTTCTCCAGCTGGCTAATGGAACCTCTCTTCTAGTCATTGGTTGCTTTTCAAGATTTATTGAACTAGCCAAGCTGCTGACCACTATATCACAGACAGTGGGATCAGGATGAAATCCATGTTTGGCTGCAATGGAATCCCACAGCAAGTCCTCTCTGATAAGGATCCTCAGTTTGTATCAAACTGTTAAGTTTGCACATCCCTGCAGTTTCACCCATGTGACATCCCAGTCTTTACAAAACCATGGGGAGGCAGAACTTTCAGTAAAAATGGTGAAACAGCTTTTTACAAAACCCACAGGCCTTATCTGGCCCTGTTCCCATACAGGCCAGCACCTTGACAAATGCATGTAGCCCTTATGAGTTGCTGAGTTGAGGTCCATCATCCCAACCACCGCTTCACTCTTAGACCCACATTGGCCTGAGTTTCCAGTGCTACCAAGGGAGGAAGAACAACCTAAAGCCGTCAGAAGAGAAACTTTGTCAGACATCACAGAATCAACCCCCTGAGGGAGCTGAATACAGGAGATCATGTCTCGTTGAAAGGCTCCCAGAAGAAGGAATAGTACAGGCACAGCTGAATACCCCTTGATCTTACTGTACTTGAGTTCTGGAGTATCATCTGACACTTGGTTGTTTCAGCAGGTAAATCTCTGGAGCATTCAGATCCCAACCTGCAGGCTGAACCTGTGAGTAATGATCCCCCTGCTCATATAGACCAGCCACCATCTCCTCCAGAACCTGGGTGTGAGAAGAAAGTCGCCTAGATCTAACAGTCTCCCTCCTTTCTGAAAGGCTAGGTCAGATCTTGGGAACCTGAGGAACTCAGGGATTTAGTAGCCAGACATGTGTTTTACCTGGCAAAGACAATCTCCTGGCATGAGGCTGACAGGTCAGACAGTCTGTCCAGCCTTTACTGGGCTGTTTTTTTTTTTTTTTAATATTCTGTGCTGATATTTAGTGAATGGTTGAATGAATGTTTTACTATTGTTCCCTCCTATTCTCTGGAGACACTTTTTAGACAGACCACTAGGGGGCCATACTGAAGATAAAGCTGAAGGTAGCAGGAAATTAAGGTTGTTCTGTTATTCACCTTCCCCTTAGTGTCCTCTGTGAATTCAGCCGGCTGGGCTGGAAGGCCGCAGAGCAGCAATGAGATTGATTCAGATCACTGGGATCAGGCAGGTGTTGAGATGCTAATGGCTCATGCTGCTGAAACTCATGCAGGAGGCTCTACCTGTCTGCCACATCAGCCATCTCTCCTACAGGGAGCTGAGACCCTGCATTCACTATGGCACTAACCAGCTGTTGGCATCAGCACATCTGTGACACTGGACTAACACTGTGAACTTCCTGAGCCCAGCCTGGATCTGTGGTGTTGGTCACATGCACAGAAGGGGAGGGATTCTCCAAGTGCAGCTGGAGAGAGAAAATCATTATAAGGAAGTCTTGCAAATGCTGAACCCTTGTGGGAATCAGGCAGGCAGTGATATAGTGTTAAAAAAAGAAGGGGGGCTGTGATGTTTCACTCTATATTCTTTATGAAAATATGCTTATGATATGAATAGGACATAACTGAGATGTACTTTATGCAAGGTGGGTCTTGTAAGATTTCATTGGAAAGGTTATAATTTACTGAATGTGATTATCCAATTTCTATGCCTGTATCATTTCGATATCTACAGTTAGGAATATTGAGTATGCATCTGTATTTCAACTTTGCTACTTTGAGTGATGCCCACTGCTAACACTTCAGGTACAACAATGGAAAAGCCAGACAAAGTGGATGGCCCATCAGCAAGGACAATGGACTGCGAAAAGGCTTGGCTTTCCTGCCGATGCTCCATACTGCCACTGACTTCTAGACGCTGTGATACTACAGAGTCAGGTGGTCTTGTCACCGGATAATAAACACTACCTGGGACTTCTTGTATCTTTCCAATGGAAGGGAAGGGGGTCAAGTTTGGGAAACAAAGGATTCCCCCCTCATGTAAATCCTATTTAAGTGAGGGGAGGAAGGCAAATGGGACTCCTCCTCTCCATGGCCTGTCTGCCCAAGAAGAAAGACTGCTAAAGACACCTGAAGGGAAGGCAAGTGGGGAATCCAGACTGAGACAGGGGTCCAGTCTGGAAAGAAATATAACTGGAACTCTAAACCACAGAAACTCTGCAGCCTGCTGAAAATAACATTTAGGGTAAGAAATTACATTTTGTAACCTGTCTCTTAAGTATATTGAGCTTAGCTGGCGTACTTCGTTTTATTTGCTCAGTAATCTGCTTTGTTCTGTCTGCTATCTCTTATATTCACTTAAAATCCACCTTTGGTAGTTAACAAACTCATTTCTTGTTTATAGTAAAACCCAGTTTATGTAATTTCTAAATGGCCGGGGGGGGCGGGCAAGAAGTGCGCACATCTCTCTTCACATTGAGGAAGACAGGGGATTTTTATGCACTTGCGCTGTGCATATTTTTCTATCCCGCGCAAGACAATATTTTTTTTGGTTTATCTCCCAAAAAGGGGTGTGCATGTGAGTGCTGGGGGAGTTGTCTGGCACAGACCTGACTTCAGTCTGTGTCTGCAGCAGGGCACGGCCCAACCTGTGTGTGTGTGTGCTGCAAGAGGCCAGAGAGCCTCATTCAGCAAAGCAGGGAGAAGGAGCCTAGGCTGATTGAGCAGGGAAGGCTCAATGAAATCCTAGTACATCAGGTGGCATCCCAGAAGGGGGGTCTAACCCATCACAGTGGTAACTCCCAAACTGAAGTCCATATTCCCCAAAGGACACCTGGATAAACTCTGTTTAGTCCCATTTACTCCCAACTACACGACTGCAGGCAAGTACCTCAGGGTGGACTTGGAAGCCTAACTCAGGCTGCTATTGTTGAAAATCAGGCAGTGAGCGTGTTCCTCACAGCTCTCGCTGGTGCCATCACCCAGACAGCATTTACCATGGAGTTAATTAACAACTGGCTGTTTATGGCAAGTCTGTCTGCCTGATGAGCAGCTCTTAGACTCTATCACTACGAGATATGATGTAGTGGACAAAGCACCAGGCTGGTAGTCAGGAGACCTGCTTTCTACTCTAGGCTCTGTTATCCCTTCCCTGTGTGGTCTTCACATTGCCTTTATATGCCTCAGTTTCCCTGCCTCCTGAAATGGGAAATTTCAAAAGCATTTTTATTTCAACACAAAAAGAAATGTTGACATGTCCCATAAAACTCAGACAGTTTTGAATTAAAAACTGTAGAAAGGAAAAGTTTAGATATTTTCAGTATGAATCTAATGGAACATTGAAATCTCAGGTCAGCAGGGGCCCGTTGTGTGTATTTTCCAGTGTGTCAGTGGCATGGAAGGGAAGCGTGGACTGTCTCTGGCCTCCAGACACACAGACACAAAACCCCGCAAAACCCAAAGCAATGTCACCATCATAAACCCTGTGGATTGTGAAAGGGTTGGAGGTGGGGATGAGGGTGGGAGAGAAGAAAGAGGGGGAAGGGAAGGATAATGAGGAGAAGATGGGGAGCAGGGTGCAGCCCAGCAGCCCTGCAGGGAACCCTGCTAGTAGATGGTCACCTTCCCAATGTAGAAAGACTACGCAGGACCCCTGGAATGGAAAGCCCAGCCAAGCAGCTGCAAATTGCAATGGTCAGAGAGACAATCACCAGCCCCAATCTTTTCCCTATGCCCAAAGATTGCGGCGGGGCAGGCGGGTGCAGCTCACCAGCACTATAGGGAATCCCACAAGCAGATGGTCAGTCATGTACTGTGTGTCAGCCTAGCCCCAGTCCTCATCACAGAGCAACAGTTCACACTGTGTGACATGGGGGTCAGCTGAGCCAATCACACGCTCTCCCACGATGTATGGGCACGTTCACCAAGCATGGAACACCAGCTGGAAGCATGGCACAAAATTCAGTCACCAATCAAAAGAAAGAGAGAGAGAGACCAAAAAAAGTGTGAAATTTAAAACAAATGAAATATTTGAAAATAAAAATTAGAAAATGACACCAAAATTTTGTATTTGAAATTTTGTCATAAAAAGGAAAATTTTTCCAAATTTGCTTTCTTCAAAACAGGAATTTTATTATTATTATTCGCTTGAAAAATATTTGATCTGCTCTCCCCAGACATGCTTGGCTCTTGCAAAAGTTAAAACATTTCTTAATAACAATGGAAACTTTTGAAACAGACTCTTTGGTGTACATGGGAAAGCACACACGGACACACACACAGATCCAGAGAGATTTGTCTCAGGTGTATGATTGAAAAAAAAATGTACCAACCTTCTCTCATTGGAGAGACAGATTAATCCTTTCAAAAGCCAGACGTAATTGCAGAAACCACAGTCCATAGTAACTCATCTATATGAGACTCCTATGCTCCGTCCAGCAGGCCTGGGTTAGGAAGAAAGTGGTTTCTCTCCCACCATTCATTTCCACTCAGACAATGTCACTTTTTCCTTTCCTGACTGTAAATTCTGCTATTAGCTCCAGCTCTTACATAAATATCATTATAAGAGATAAGAGCAGCTGAAAATCACACATGTGCACTTATACAAACCATACCATTATAAACAGAACTGTGAATTCCCTGTAATTTGGGTCTTGGGGTGGGAGGGTGCTCTCTGTCACTCAGACATTTCTTTACATTGCAAGAGTCTGCAGGACAGGGACTTTCATTACATATTTATACAGGCTTCAATATACAATGGAACCCAAATCCTGACTGGGGCTGTTGTCCCTTTTCAACGAAAGAATCTAGTCAAATTCAGGTCCCTAGGGATTCCAGCTGGAAGTAGAATTTGATGGAGTCTGGTATTTTCTTTGGTGCTATCTTAGGTGTTTTCAAGGAATGTACAAAGTCCTGCTACTCTGAACACAGAAGGGACAAAGAACAAAAGGAGGAGGTTTTTTTGTTTACAGCCCTCAAGCTTCTTTAGCCAACAGCTCCAAAAGCTCTGTGTAGCAGGAGGAGCTGCCCCTTGTGTCTGCAGAGCAGGGAGCAGCAAGGCCTGACCTAAGGAGAAGCCCAGCAGCAGGTGTTGGGAACCAGCTGATCCAGTTAAGCAGCAGCTAGTGAGTGGCTCTGGTTCCCAGCTGGAAGATGTAAGAGAGGATCCAGCTCTGGGGGTGAAGAAAGACAAGCAGGTATTAGCAGCAGCAGTAGGAGAAGGCTACAACAGGACAGGCTGTCCCTGTGGCTCCCTGAGAGTGGGGGGGGGAGGAAGTTAGAGGATCCTGCAGCATCAGCCCAGGTCAGGACTATCACTTCTGTGACTTTTCCATGTGCCTTGTCTTTGTGTAGAAGAGGAGGCTAAAGAAGAGTTGGGTGAGGCTGGTTGTTTTGTCCAAGTTGGAGGACAGGCCCACCTGACTCGTAGGCGTTGCCTGCATTCTCCACCACAGCCCAGGATACCCATGGATCTGAAGCCCCATTGAAATGGATGGGTGAACACCAATAGCTAGAACAGCAGCAGCGGCAGCAGATTGTGACCCAGCAGCTTCAGCTACAACAACCGTGCCAGCAAAAGAAGCAGGGAGCAGCAGCCGTTTATGCTTTGCCTATTAACCCTGGAGAACTGGAGCCCCCAGGTGGGTGCGGGGCTGTGGTTACCTGTGTGGGAGGGAGGAGTCCTCTTCAAAATGGGGCTAGAAGATGTCCTTGAGGCTTTTCTGGAGACTCTTGAGTGTGTGGCTGGGGAATACCAGTGGCCCCGGGTGGAATGGCCACAATGATTAAACTCTACATGTCAGGAAAGGCCAAGCCAGCATATCGTACACCAGGGATAGAGGCAGCAAAGGACTATAGGACACTCAAGCTACCATACTAGTCTGCCTAGGGCTTGGTGAAGATGCTATTGTCAGCCACCCTGGCATGAACCACTGGCTCTGGCCTCCCAGCGGAGGGTAATAGAGCAACAACTCTGGGATTTGTGTTCTCTCTGGCTGAAATCAGAGACTTGTTCACCAATGGAAATAGTGACATTAGAACAGTTTTGCTGAGTTCTCCCAGCAGAGCCCCAGGAGTGGGTTTGTCGCCACTAAGTAGGCAGTATGCTTCGCAGAGAACTTCCTGAGTCTGACATAGAGAATGAGCCTCTGGGGAAACCGGGGCAATCGAACATCCATGGTTCAGGTCCAATGGGGAAGGTGCCTCAGGCCTCAGAAAACCCCTTGTGAAGGGCTACATTGGGCCAGTGTGTGCACCTGTGGTATCCCTCGGGACTGAAACACAGGCCAAGCCCTTACAATGGGCCAGCTGTAACAAATGAGGGCCGACCACGGAAGGAGACCTGGCTGAGAAGATGGGGGTGGGGGGGTCCCTAGATTGTTCCATTTTGGGTCAAGATGGCTCTGGGCACTAAGATTGCCCTTATAGACAGTGTGTCTGTGGCTATTTCTGTTCCTCAGAAATGTGTGGCGAACTGCTTGGGCTGAAGGCTTATGTAGTCCCTGTTACAGGGAAGGGAATGAGGTGCTGGGCTTGTCTGACACAGATTGGGGCAGATGTTCCTCCAAGAGCAGTTAATAGCTCTACAGATCTCTAGATCTGTGCATGTAAGATGTATTCATGGGGACATTTGGCCCTATCCTAGGGGCAGGAGAGCAAAATATTGGTGGTCATGGCCCAACACCTAGCCTACCTGACAGTATTGGTGCAGGGCTGGAGACCTGTAACCAGTCGTGTGAGGGTGGCTGGGAAGGCAGGGTTGGCACTCAACCTGAGGACTCAAGGAGCGATTAAGCTAAAAGAAATGTTCCCCTTTTCCAGCCCCGAGCTGTCCAGTTCCAAACCAAAGTCCTGCTGGGAATAGTGACAAACTCATAGGGTTGCGGTGCAGTATAGTTTGGAGCTCCCTACGGAGAAGACACAGGAACAGCCTCCTCCTAGGGACAACCCACTCGTCTTGGAGGAGGGGTTCAACTACATCCAAAATCAAAGGGAGGATCTAGTCTTCAGCCGGCTACATGGCTGGCTGACTAGGGCAAATGCGGTGCTGGTTGATCCTGACAATTATGTCCAGTACTCCCATTTTGAACTCAAATTGGATCTCTTTGTGAGGGTGATGTGGAAGAAAAAAAATGGGGCTGACCAAACACAACTCCTGATCCCTAAATTTTATCAGAACCAGGTGTTAAAACTGTCCCAAGATGTACTGTAGTCTGGTCATGTGGGAGCGGAAAAGACCCCAAAAAAGATACAGGCCCAGTTGTTTTTGCAAGGGGTTTATGGTGACATCAAAGATCATTGTGCTTCCTTTCCAGAATGCCAAGTGGTGACCCCCAGCCAGCCCACGGGGCCCCCTCAGTCTTCTTCCATTGGTGAGCAGACCTTTTCACAGAATTGGGGTAGACCGCATGGGGTCACTGGACCCAACTCAAGCCACTGTTGGTTTATTCTGGTGATTGCTGATTATGGCAATTGGTACCCTGGAGCAGTAGCTCTGTGCTCAGCAATGTCACGGACAATAGCTACCCAATTAATGCAAGTATTTGCTAGAATAGGATTTCCAGCAATGCTCCTGACAGGTCAAGGCAAAGCCTTCACATCCCAGTTAACACACAAGGTCTGAGTTTTCCTGAAATTTCAGTTGCTTAAAACCTCTGCTACACACAGACAGATGGCCTGATAGAGCAGCTTAACCATCCATTCATGTTGGAGATGTTGCAAAAATGTGTAACTTGAGAATCCCAAATTGTGACAAAATGCCCCTGTATTTGTTGCACACAATCCAGGTGGTCCCACAACCTTCCGCCAGCTTTTCGCCTTTGGAATTGCTGTACATAAGACAACCCTCAAGGGTACTGGGTCTTTTACAGCAGTCTTGGCAGGAACAAGACGCTTCTAGCCAGAACAGGGGCATAGACACGGACGGGCTGCAGCCCACCCACTTGGCATCCAAGCCCACCCAAATCTGGGCAGGGGTGTAGCGCTGCCACAGCATCACTCGGACTCTTGAAATCCAGGACGGAGCTATGCACCCGCCCTTCAGAAAGCTCCTTTCCGGCTGCTATACCTTGCCATTTTCTGAGCCACCCCATGTATGCGCACAGCTTGGCAGGTGAAGCCCTGTGTGTCTGGGGGCACCAGAGCTAGGCAGAGAGGGTGATGTCGGGAGAGAAGCTGGGCTCGCACAGTCTGTCATTGCCCATCCACCCGTAAGTCGGGGCCCACCCAAATTTCCACTCCTAAGTACGCCACTGAGCCAGACTGTAATCCAGTGTGTCCTCAACTTGAGGGAGAGACTGGATTTGGTAGGGGGCTTTGCTAAGGAGAAGCTGAGAGTGGCACAGCACTCCCAGGGACAAAAATACAATAGAAACACCTGCCTCTGGGTCTACCAGCTGGGTCTACCAGTAAAAGGTTCTCCTGCTGCTACTCTCTGCTGAATGCAAACAGCTGGCAATGAAGGAAGAGCCTTTTGAGATCCTCCAACAAGTCAGGGAGTGGACTATGGGGTGGGCAAGTGACCGGTGTCACAGATCTCTCATGAAGCCCTGAAGTACCCAGGAGGTGTGTCTTGCCCATGTCCTGACTCTGGAGGCAAAATTTGCCCAGGGGTCAGAGACTGAGTAGTGCACAGAGGTACCCATCAGAAAAAAATCCTGCCCCTGGCCCACCAGCAGAAGGCCAGAGAATTGGTTAACTGTTACATGGACATCCTTACTACTAAACCAGGGTGCACAAACCTGATCGAACACCATGTACATCTGAAACCTTAGCACTGTGTCTTGTTCAGTATCTTGGTTGAAGAGTGGTGAGCAATAAAATTATTGTTTTGTGGGATATTGAAAGCAACAGGATGGGATTAGCTTTGGCTGAAGGTGGAAGCCACAAAATTACCCTGGCAGCCGTTTCCTCCCCTTCTTCCCCAGGTCTGACCCAAGATGGATTCCAAGTGGAGGAAAAAATGTAAACATATGTCATAAATATAAAGGGAAGGGTAAACCCCTTTAAAATCCCTCCCGGCCAGAGGAAAAATCCTCCCATCTGTAAAGGGTTAAGAAGCTAAAGGTAACCTCGCTGGCACCTGACCAAAATGACCAATGAGGAGACAAGATACTTTCAAAAGCTGGGAGGAGGGAGAAAAACAAAGGGTCTGTGTCTGTCTCTATGATGCTTTTGCCAGGGACAGAACAGGAATGGAGTCTTAGAACTTTTAGTAAGTAATCTAGCTAGGTATGTGTTAGATTATGATTTCTTTAAATGGCTGAGAAAAGAACTGTGCTGAATAGAATGACTATTCCTGTCTGTGTGTCTTTTTTGTAACTTAAGGTTTTGGCTAGAGGGATTCTCTATGTTTTGAATCTAATTACCCTGTAAGGTATTTACCATCCTGATTTTGTAGAGGTGATTCCTTTTTACTTCTATTAAAAGTATTCTTGTAAGGAAACTGAATGCTTTTTCATTGTTCTAAGATCCAAGGGTTTGGGTCTGTGGTCACCTATGCAAATTGGTGAGGATTTTTACCAAACCTTTCCCAGGAAGTGGAGTGCAAGGGTTGGGAGGATTTTGGGGGGAAAGGCGTGTCCAAACAACGTTTCCCAGTAAACCCAGATAAAGTTTGGTGGTGGCAGTGGAAGTCCAAGGGTAAAATAGTTTGTACCTTGGGGAAGTTTTAACCTAAGCTGATGAAAGTAAGCTTAGGAGGTTTTCATGCAGGTCCCCACATCTGTATCCTAGAGTTCAGAGTGGGGAAGGAATCTTAACAGGGCCAAAGACCTATCCGGCTTCAAGACTAAACTTGATAAGTTTATGGAGGAGATGACATGATGGGATAGCCTAATTTAGCACGTGATTGATCTTCGACTACTAGTGGTAGATATGCCCAATGTCCTGTGATGGGACACTAGATAGGGTGGGATCTGAGTTACTACAGAGAATTCTTTCCTGGGTGTCTGGCTGGTGAGTTTTTCCCACATGCTCAGGGTTTAGCTGATCGCCATATTTGGGGTCAGGAAGGAATTTTCCTCCAGGGCAGATTGGCAGAGGGCCTGGGGTTTTTTCGCCTTCCTCTGCAGCATGGGGCATGGGTCACTTGATGGAGGATTCTCTGCACCTTGAAGTCTTTAAAGCACAATTTGAGGACTTCAGTAGCTCAGATATAGGTCAGGGGTTTCTTACAGGAGTGGGTGGGTGAGATTCTGTGGCCTGCATTGTGCAGGAGGTCAGACTAAATTATCATAATTGTCCCTTTGGACCTTAAAGTCTATGAGTCTAACCATTCAGCATTGGGATCCCTGTGGGCAGAAGGTCCTGTGCATTTCCTGTATCAAAATGAAGACCCTGAGTCTGTTTAAATTCAGCCTTTCATATCAGAAGTCTTTGTTTGTCTCTTGGTCTCTGGTAACTCAGTTGTAACCAGTCTGTGTGAACCATCCTGAAGATTGTTATCTTTCTGGAGTTGTTTACAACCTCAGTGATTCACCTTAATCACCTCCCACTGTTTTTTCTTCTTGGAGGAGCTGTGGTAAGCTTGCCACATGCAGCAGAACACAATCGTACATAAACCATCCTTAGATTTATTATAGTGGTTCCCAAACATACTGTGTGGGGTTGCAATATCTGTCACGGGGCGGAGTCTGAATATCAGCGAGGAGAGATACAATGAAAAGAGACCTAGAGAGACTGGAAATATTGTCAGGGGAAAAAAGTGTCTAAAAATAGAGCTGTGGTAAATAGTTATGAAGAGAGAGATCTAGTAAAAAGGACAATCTTAGGAAGGAGAAATGCGGAAAAGGAGCATTATACTGTATTATACTCATGGATGGCACTTGGAGAGGATTTTACATCTATAAAACACTGTACAAACATTCACTACCAAGTCCTTGGAAAGAAGGTAGAGAACGGGATTGCCATCAACATACAGGTAACATTCACTACTTTGCAGTAAGACAATGACTGTAATCAGATCTCATGCTTCAGGGCTTCAGCCAGTCATCTACAGGGGTCAGGAAGGAATTCTGTGAAGCCCCCATGTTTGTTTTTTGTTTTATTTGTTGCCCTTCTCTGAAGCATCAGACATTAACTACAGAGGGAGCTTTGACCTTGGATGGGATGGAGCAGTGCTCTGATGTGGTATAGAGAAACCTCTTTCTAAGAGATCTGGCAGGTGTGTCTTTTCCACTTGCTCAGGGTCAAACCAGTTGCCAGATTTGGGGTCAGGAGGGAATTTTCTCCTGAGTCAGATTTGCAAAAATGGACCTTGGGGGATTATCATCTCCCTCTGAAGCACAGAGCATGGAACACCTGCCGGGATTATGTTGGTATCTCTCATCTCATCAGTTCCCTGCCATTGCAGGGGCACTAGGCATTGGTGATATCTTATTCCCTCCTGTTTTCTTCCTGTGGCACACAATAGCTTATTCTCCTGAGGATTGAAATGCTTTAGTTTAACTGAGTCTTCTGGCTCATAGAGGTATCTGGGTGAAATGCAGTGGCCTGTGTTATACAGTAGGTCAGACTAGATGTCCAAGTGATCCCTTCTGGCCTTAAACTCTATGAAAAAAAGTTATCACCATTTTGTAAATGGGTGTAATCACCAGCAAGAAATATTTAAGCTGCTCCAAAGGGGAATAACTAGGATTAATGGTATGAGATTTGTAACCCTTCTGCCAGGTGGAGTCAGCAGCAAACAGGGCCGGGTTCAATATCTAGGGGTTCCTTTTCAACAATACAACACAGAACCGGCTCAAGCCCCCACCCAGTAACCTGGGAAAATTATACACCACCCCTGAGCGCCTCTGAGAGGCAATACTTCCCCGTTCACAAGCACAGCATCTGAGAGTGGGAAAGAAACTTTTAATGAAAGGTGGGAAGTCACTCGGCATTAATTAGTGAAAATGCCGCAAGCAGGATTCCCTAATAAACCTACACTGTGAGCAGGACACCAACCAAAGAGTGCATGGGCAGTGTCTTCTGCCTCATATTCTTGAGTTCTACAACCAAAAGTTCCCTTACCATGCCCCTCTCTGCTCCCTCACCATACCCCACTCACAGTGGTTGTCAGTGAGGACCCAGGATTCAGATGTGCATTTGTGTAAGTTCACCTCCCATCTCGGGGGGCGGGGGGGGGCCATAGGGGAAGAAGGCACCTAGCTTGTTCCACCATCTGAGCACTTGCTTTGTCTGGCCACCCCACCAGCTGCTCCCTGCTTTGCCAGCCACTTGCCACACAATCATACTCTGCTGCTACCTGCTTCTTGACTGTGACATCTGCAGGCCAGTTTCTTGAGGTTTCCCCCCAGCTCTTAGTGATCTTCAGTTCTCAGCGATTGTCAACTCCTAGTGTGGGAACTTCATTACCAAAGCAGGATGGGCAGAAACTCTGTCACACAAAAAGTGATTTCAGCTCCAGTGAGTACTTAAAACAGAAGACTCCTAATACAGTCCTACTTAGCTCTGTTTTTAAACAGTGGGGAGGAGCAGGTTAAAGCTTGCCTGAGATAGACCCCCTCCCTGCCTAGCAGGGACACCTGTTTCCCCCTACCTCCACTTACTTTTATAGGGGTCTGGCATTTGAGCCTCTGGCTTAGTGAGTTTCTTTCAGTTGAGGGTGACCCCCCTCAATCAGGACAGGCTAAGCACAGTTCTGCTCCCCTTTACACATACAATAATGATAACAACCTTTCACTACCCCTGCATTCAGTACTAAAGTGATTTGTTACCGAACAACAGCCAAAGTTGATCACTTTGGGCAACACCACTCTGTCTGCTGGATACTTATGCAGAGTAGGTGAGCATATGGAAATACAGTCTGCTCCTAAAGTCTTTCCCCCACTCCAGCTAGGGTCAGGGGAGAGCTCATTCACACCCTGCTTATAGATTAAAGAGGGAACATTTAAGATGAATGTGAGGAAGCTTCCTGACAGTGAAGGAGCCCTTGAAGACACAATCAAAGGGATTTTGTGGAATGGAACATTGTCCCCATCACCTGGCTCATTTAAATCCAGCCTGGACAGAGCAGTGGGAGCATGCTGTAGGGTTCAGGCTTGCACTGGGCCCAGGGGGAGGGGCTGGATTAGCTAACAGTGTTTCCATCTCTGGTTTCAGTGACCCTGTACAAACCCTGCCCTTTGTTTTCAGGTTCCAGAGGACCCCGAATCCCTTCTCTGAGTCTGTGTATGAGGAGATTGATTATAACCTGATGAGAGAGAAGCAGGAGATGTTCAGTCACTCAGGTCTGTGGGTCTCACTCTTAACAGGGAGCAGCAATCTAATGCCCTGACCATCTGAGGCCCTAACCCAGAGTTAAATCACTGCAGTTTCAGCCCTGTGAGCTTGTCATTGGAGCTGGTCAAAAGTCTTCATTACAAAATGTTTTGGTGAAAAATGCAGATTCAGAGATACCGAAATATTTCACAAATTCCTGTCAATTTCTCCCAATTGTTCTAAATACACACAGAACAATTCATTTCATTTCAATGTTTTCTAAAGAAAACATTTTGTTTTTTCAGTTTGACATGATTTTCCATTAGAAATTTCCTTTAATTTTATTTATAAAAATTATATGCATGTCATAAATATAAAGGGAAGGGTAAACACCTTTAAAATCCCTCCTGGCCAGAGAAAAAACCCTTTCACCTGTAAAGGGTTAAGAAGCTAGGCTAACCTTGCTGGCACCTGACCAAAATGACCAATGAGGAGACAAGATACTTTCAAAAGCTGGAGAGGGGAGGGGAGGAGAAACAAAAGCTCTCTCTGTCTGTGTGAGGCTTTTGCCGGGAACAGAAAGGAATGGAGTCTTAGAACTTAGTAAGTAATCTAGCTAGATATGTGTTAGATTCTGTTTGTGTAAATGGCTGAGAAAATAAGCTATGCTGAATGGAATGGATATTCCTGTTTTTGTGTCTTTTTGTAACTTTAGGGTTTGCCTAGAGGGATTCTCTATGTTTTGAATCTAATTATCCTGTAAGGTATTTACCATTCTGATTTTACAGAGGTGATTCTTTTACTTTTTCTTCTATTAAAATTCTTCTTTTAAGAACCTGATTGGTTTTTCATTGTTCCTAAGATCCAAGGGTTTGGGTCTGTGTTCACCTATGCAAATTGGTGAGGATTTTTATCAAGCCTTCCCCAGGAAAGGGGGGAAAGATGTTTCCAAGCGGGCTTTTTCCTGCTTATATGTCTGTTAAACACTTTGTGGTGGCAGCAATAAAGTCCAAGGGAAAAAGAAAAATAGTTTGTACCTTGGGGAAGTTTTAACCTAAGCTGGTAAAAATAAGCTTAGGAGGTTTTCATACAGGTCCCCACATCTGTACCCTAGAGTTCAGAGTGGGAAAGGAACCTTAACAATAATGTCCAAAAGAACACCAAATGGTTTTATTCAACATGAAACTATGTTTTTTACATTTGCATTTGCACATTTTTTTCTAAAAATATCATTTTTGGCTCAATACTAAAACATTTATTTTTCTTTTTTTACAATGGCCAGAGAACGAAACCATCTGATGTTTGCCAAGCTCTAGCTGTGGGAGATGGGTCAGTGGGGACACCAGCAGTTACTCATGTAGATGGAAGGAAACTGGCTTCCTTCCCACAATACTCTGCAAGACCCAATTCTAGGGACAGTTAATGTCCCATCTGCCCATCCCGTAGCCTTGTGGAATGTAACCAGTTTTGAGTCAGGAAAGCAACTGTCTGGGGCTTGGCTAAACTATCATTTGAAAACTGCTTTGTAACACTGGAGCAGGGGATGGTCTGTGGCCTCCTCCCACTGCAGTCACTGGTCTACTGGGTCAGCTCCCTCCTGCCCACAGAGCAGAGAGATCAGCCCAGGAGAGCCACATGACTTTGAGGCATGGCCAAGTTATCCTTTGTGCCATTTTGTCCTAATGTCTGATGGGAACATCCTGCCCCAGAGCTCTGCTGTTGTGGGGCTCTGGGAACATGCTCAGGGCATCTCCCAGCACCACTGCCAAGATGGTTACAGTGAATCACAGACTCTGCTCTGGGCCTGTCTTGGCCTAAACTAGAAAAACCATGGAGAACTGATCGACTAATTCATGGGGGAGTTGGGCATTTACCCTTAAGCAGAAGGAGTCCCCTCTGTGGCTGAGGAGGCCAGGACCATTGTGGAACTTCCCTGGACCAGCAGCCACAGACGGGCCTTTCACTCACCCCAGTATATTTCAGGTCAGATTGTATCATTCCCTCAGGCACAATTACCCCAGTAACATGGAGATTTCTCTTGGGGAGTCTGTGTCAGCCTCTCACCACTCAGAGTTGCTGTGAGTCACCATCTCCTGTGGAAGAAGGAATAGACTGAAACCGGAAATACCACTCCAGGCCCCGGATGTGTTCCCAGTCCCACAGTTGTGCTGTTCTCACTGTGATGAATTTCTGGTTCTCGTCTCTCCAGTCTCCTATTCAGATGACTCAGTGATGAAGCTGCGGTATTTCACTGGGGACAGCGAGAGGGAAAACGATCCTGGATCAGAACAAGGTAATTGGGGAGGGGCAGAGTCAGGCTGAGAGACCCAAATCTGGGCAGAGAAATGAATTTCTATCACACTTTCTGCAATTGCAGCCATTTCCCCAAACATGATCCCCATTTTACATAGTCGGGTCTAATCCTATTGAATAGGATTTCTGTCAGAATCTCAGGATGGGAACATGTGACCATCTCCTGAGCACAGATCCCTCTGAGCTCCCCAGGTGAGGAGCTGGAGGAGACGGGTCAATCTCTTTGGGTGGAAGGTGTCAATGCCCAGCAGAGCTCGTCTCTCACCCCTGAGAGAGAGAGGGAAGATTGTCTTGTGTTATAATTAGAGATGGGCTCAGCCCAACTCCCTGATCTGAACCCACCAGAACTTCGGGGGAGGGGGGATTTGCAGATTCTGACCCCAGCTCTGAATTTCAGTTTTGGGGCTGGCACCTGTCCTATAACAGGCTGAAGCAAAACCCTGGATCTGAACTTTGTGGCCTGGCCCCATCTCTAATTATAAACAGAGCAGCCTTTCTACCCCAGATGCTCTCAAGGGAATCCATTAATTTGGGCCCTTTGGGAGTTTAGCCTATGGCTGGGGGAGGAGACACTGAGGAGATGAGCCAGTTCGGCTGAGAAGCTGGAGTGCTGCCAAGCTGAGCCCTGGGCTTCCTGAGAGGCTAGTGGAGAGCAGGAGCTCACAAAGGATCAGGCTAGCGCTCTCCCAGCGTAAGCTTTAATTCCTGCAGCGGGAAGATTCCCCCACCCCAGTGTAACAGGAGATCAGCTGGATTCAGAGACTGTCTCTGGCCTGGTAGCACCCGTGTTCCAACCTGTTATCTCAGCACAACCCAGATCCTGCTCCCACCGAAACACATAAAAGAGCTGCTGTTGGATTCTGCAAGGACAGGAATGACCCCTAGTTATTTCTGAGACTCCTGTTTCACTGTAGTTCTCTGACTAGTGCCCTTCTCACCCTGGGCCCCTCTGACTTCCCCTCTCACATGCCATGATAAACCACTCTAGTTATCAGGGCCACCTGCGCTGAAGAGACACTGCTGGTGCCCTGGGCTGACTGTGGTGTTTGCTGTTCCAGAGGGAGCTTCCCCAGGGGGGTCTCAGTTGGATTACAATAGCGTGGAGGATCCTGCCTTGAACGACGTCCCCCAGACTCCAGATGGCCAAGGTGATCAGTGAATCCGCCTTCTGGAAGCAAAGTCACCCTGTCGAAAAATTAAATATGTTTCCCAGTAGGGCCAATAGTGGTTTGTTAAGAAAACCACAAAGTTCACCCACCAGCACTGTTCCCTCTAAGCTGTGCACGCACACACAGATCCTGAACCCCACACACATGGTGAAACACCGCGCACATAAAAATTTGCACAGAAGCACAACAATTTTCACAGGAGAAATTTTTTGCACACACAGCCTGTCAAAAATTAGAGGGAACATTGCCCACCAGTATTGTCTATTGGCATAATGCTGGGGGCGCTTACCAGGTGCATTACAAGAACTGTGTGGAGGCCCAGGGGTAGGGAAGTGTGTGGTGTCCTAGGTCATGACAGAGGCCCATTGCAGGGACTGAAGGAGCATTTCGCTCAGGAGCTGCCCACGCGGTACTTGGCTCAGGTCACTGTCCTGTGACCCTCACTGCCATGAGCACTAGGGTTACTCACTATTTGTGAAGAGGGCACATCAAAGCAGAGACCTGTACGGTGCAGCAATGTTCCCTGTCAGCCTTTCCTGACATGTGGCTATAGCAGTTTCTATACATCTGTGTCAGACATGCTGTGCCGGGGGGGACGACATAGAGATTTTACACCCAAGGTCCATGTCCCGCCCTTATTAGCTGGCTCAGCTCCCAGTGGTGCCAATACGTTGGGGACTGATGGCAGTTTATGGGGTAAACTTTATCAGGAGAACGCATTGAAAGACATTTTAAAGTAATGTCAAGTTTAGGAAGTCAGGGACAAGCTCTGGGCAATTCCAAGTAATTTCTATTTGTAATTATTGTAACAGAACGCCTTGTGGAACAATCCCTCTGGACTAGATCCCAGTCACCCCTTTCTAGACCTCTTCCCCCACCCTTGTCATCTGGGAGCTCTAGGATCCTCTCAACCAACTATTGAAATGTATCAAATCAACGTGAAATCCCCCAGTCTGAGGGTTCCAGAGGAGGGCTCCTCTTACTGCTCTGAGGGTGAAAGTTAAGTGCTGAGAGATCCCCAGGGACCAGTGCAGCTGGTGCATCTGCAGCTTATAGTTTATTTCTGTCTTCACTGTGAATATTCTCTTAATTACTTCACATCAGATGCCCCTGCCCTGCCTGGAGATGTCCCAGGGATGGTTACAATGATGCCAGAGAAGTGTCTGACTCTGAAGGTGACCCTGGTTTGGGGCAGAATGATAAGCAAGGCATAGGGGCGAGTGACAGGGAGAGGGATTCACAGAAAGGTGAGTGGAGAACTGTTTGCACTTCACACTGTCTCTGCAGAGTGGGAGGGCTGTAAATGTGGGGTATGCAGCAAGGGAACAGCCCTGGCCAACCCAACACCTGTGAGACAAACTCTCCTTTTCTCATCTCTCCATTCCCTCAACGCAGAGGCTTCAGTGCCTGCCATGGGGAGAGGAACAGCAGGGTCCCTGCCGGGTGGTACTTTGTGCTCAAACCAGTAAGATACCTAGGATCCTTCTGCCTCTAGGTTCAAATGCTTGTGTGGCTGCCACACGGTGGATGTGCTGGATTCCCACCAGTTCACTGCATGTGTATCTTTTGGGCAGAATCCTATGAACCAAAGTCCTGTTACTGCCGCACAATTGTTAAAGAGCCCGTCACATGTCCTGTAAAAGTTGGGCTTTCCGCATTGTCCTTGGCCAAAATCTCCCCTCTCTTCCCTATTGGGCCATGAGCAAAGATCCCATCAGCCACCCCAGGGGAGGTGCAGTGGTGATGAAATGTGTATTGCTTAGTACTTGATGCTTATGTTCATTGTTAGGGCAGAGTGAAAGTTATGATGTTCTTTACTAAGTTCTCCTTGCTGGTAAGTGCTTGGATTTTGTACATGAGATGAGAGGTAGCTACAGCTGGCCCTTGGCAGTGTTAGCTGGTCTGGAAACCAAAGATTTTAATTTCCAGACTATGCATAGAGATGATGGATTAGAATTTGTCATAGACCCAGCCAGAAGACTGAAGGAGGAACAATTCCTAACCTGTACTGGAAAGAAGAGGTTCTCAAACTGGGGAACACAGAATATATTCTGGGGGTGGCATGAGATGCCAAAGCGGAAAGCGGTGGGTGGTACGAATATTGTGCTTATGTTCATTGCTAGGACAGAGTGAATTTTATGATGTCCTTAACTAAGAGCTCCTTCCTGGTAAGTGTTTGGGTTTTGTACACGAAGTGACAGGTAGCTGCAATTGTCACTTGGAACTTGGAAGTGGAGTGGAAATCCAGGGTTTTATTTCCAGAACATGGATAGAGATAATGGATTGAAAGTTGTCATGGACCCAATCAGAAAAATGAAGAGGGAACATTTTCTAAATTCTAACCCATACTGGAGAGTGCCCTCTACTCTTGCTGGGCAGCCATGCATAGCCACAGAATGGATCCACTGACTGTATGTGTCTCGCTTGGTATTTTCAGGTTGGAGTGAAGGTGTTTCTGAGGTGGAGAAGGAAACTCTGTTCCTGCCTCCTGGAGACACAGGTTATGATGATGTGGGACATGGAGACTTTGGGGGATCGGTATCAGAAATGATTTGATTGGGCCAAATAACCTTGTGATGATGTAAAAGCTTCTCCTCTTTCTCTCAGAAATGCTCCCTCTTGCATGATGCCCGAAGACAGTCCCTGCCTGGTAGATAGACAAAGCAGGTGTTTTTATAGGGTTTGTGTGAATTTATAGGAAATACAAGTGTGAGTAGAAAAAGGTTCACAAACATCCTCTGTATAATTTCCTATTCATTGGCCAGGATGGAAGTTTCCTGCCTTTTTATCTCTGTAGTTTCTTTAGCTTGAATCTGTGCCTTTTTCTTATTAAATCCCTTCTGAAAGTCTGCCCAGCAGTGGAAGTTTTTCTTGCCAGATGAATTGTGCAGTTTCCAGGGCTCATCATGGGGAGAGGATGAGATACAACAAACCAAGAGTCAAGGGTGGGCCACCTCTGGGTATGGCCGGCTGTTTGATAGCAGGGTGGGTTTACACTGAATGTTCTATCGGGCATGTGGTAAAAGTGAGACACCAGCAAGAGAACGTTCTGAGATGAGCAACATGGTTGTTCCTAAACCTAATTCAGATCTGAAACTTTCATTGAATCCAAAGAGATACAGTAACTCCTCGCTTAACGATGAAATTATGTTCCTGAAAAATGCAACTTTAAGTGAAACGATATTAAGCGAATCCAATTTCCCCATAAGAATTAATGTAAAGAGGGGGGGTTAGGTGCCAGGGAAATGTTTTTTCACCAGAAAAAAAAACCTATATATATACACAGTATAAATTTTAACAAACAATTTAATACTGTACACAGCAGTGATGATTGTGAAGCTTGGTTGAGGGGGTGAAGTCAGAGAGTGGAAGAGGGTGGGATATGTCCCAGGGGATGCCTTACTGCTCAATGATGAACTAGCACTCGGCTGAGCCTGAAAGGGTTAACACGTTGTTGTTAATGTAGCCTCACACTCTACAAGGCAGCACAAATGGAAGGAGAGGAGACAGCATGGCAGAGAGAGACAGAGACACACACCCTGTGTGTGTGTATGAGAGAGAGAGATGAGCATTGCCCCTTTAAGTACGCTGAGCGCACTCTAAGCACATTGCCCTTTTAAGTAGATCAGCAAGTTGAGACAGCAGCTGCTGCCAGCAAGCTCCCTCCGTCCTGAGCCCTGTTGTGCCCCCCCTAGCTCTATCGAGATAGGGTAAGTGGGAGCAGGAGCAAGGGGGACACCCTGACGTTATTCCCCTTTTCCCTCCCACACACAGCAAGCAGGAGGCTGCTGGGAGCAGCTCCAAGGCAGAGGACAGGTGCAGCACATGGCAATGGCACAAACAGCTGAACTGCCCGGCAATTGATAGCCTGCTGGTCCACCCTGGTTCCAAGTCCCCACTAGCTCCAACGGGCTGCTCTTTCTGCAAGTAGTGGACAAAGCAGGAGGCTGCCAAAGAAGGTTATAAGGGAGCATTGCACAACTTTAAACAAGCATGTTCTCTAATTGATCATCAATGTAACAACGAAACAATGTTAACTGCGATGACTTTAAGTGAGGAGTTACTGTAAATGGAAAAAATTCTCCCTGGGTAATTCACACCTGAAATTAAGCAAATGGTGAAAATAATTCCCCATTAGCTATAAATACAGAGGATGAAAATATCTGCTAGGAGGATCAATTAATTTTATAGACAATAATGACAAAGAGAGGGTTAACAAGAGTCTGGGTTTTCACTGAACCAATAAGGCTAGAAACCCCAGTAAAACTGATTCACACAATGGAATGTTTATTTCCATGACAATCCACAAATATAGTTTAAAATCAATGCTGAGCTGAGAACTGACCAGTGGAAAAGCCATAAGTGTTCTCTGGATGAACCTCCAGTGAAATCAATACCAGAACATATGCAGAATACATTATTTCACCGAAATAGTGTCTTTCTTTCCTTTACCACAAATCCTGCATTCAGTTTTGGTCACTTCATCTCTAGCGGGTTCGAATGAAAATAGAAAAGGTCGACAGATGATTGGAAACAGCAGGTCCGGTGGGGTCATATGCAGTGATGAGCTGCCAAAATCTTAACAACTGGTTCCCTCCTCACCCCATGAGGGGGTCGTTGCCCACTCCTGCCCCATCCAACCCCCCACGTTCCTTGACACTCCCCCCAGGACCCCTGCTCCCTCCACCCCCTCTCCTGTCCCCTGACTGGCCCCAGAACTGGGCAGGAGGGTCTTGTGGGCCACCATAGTGGGTGCCCACCCCACCCCTAAGAGCCAGAGGGACCTGCTGGGGGGCAAGGTGAGGAGTCCCAGCGGTGCTTACCTGGGGCAGCTCCCAGGAAGCATCCAGCAGGTCCATCTGGCTCCTAGGGGCAGGGTAGCATAGCCAGCGGGGGAACAGGGGGTGCGGCTGCTCCCCTCACTGATCACATCAAAAGTGGCTCCTTAGGCGCTGACTCTGTGGGTGCTCTGGGGCTGGAGCACCCATGGGGAAAATTTGGTGGGTTCAGAGCACCCACCGGCAGCTACCCACCCTGCGCCCAGCCCCAGCTCACTTCACCTCACCTCTGCTCCACCCCCGAACGCATCGCCCTGCTCTGCTTCTCCGCCCCGCCCATGGCTTCCCACAAATCAGCTGTTCAGTGGGAAGCCAGGGAGGGCTGAGAAGCAAGCGGCGGCTTCCCACTCAGGCTGAGGGTGGCAGTGGTGAGCTGGGACGGGGAGTGGTTCCCCTATGCACCCTCCCGCCCGGGTTACCTGCTGCGGTGTGGGTGGCCCTCCTCGTGCCCCTCTGCCCCAGTTCACCTCCACTCCGCCTCCCCCTCCCTGGGCCTGAGTGCGAAGCCACCGCCTGCTTCTCAGCCCGCTCCGGCTTCCCACGTGAACAGCTGATTTGTGGGAAGCCTGGGGGGGCAGACAAACAGAGTGGGGAGGAGCATTCAGGGGAGGACGAGGAGGGGGAGCGGAGGTGAGCTGGGGCTGGGGGTGGGGTGGGCAGCTGCCAGTGGGTGCTCTGCACCCACCAAATTTTCCCCTTGGGTGCTCCAGCCCTGGAGCACTCATGGAGTCGGTGCCTAAGGTGCCACATTTGGCCGGTTGTTAAATTTAGAAGCCCTTTTAGAACCAGTTGTCCCTTGTGGAACAACCAGTTCTAAAAGGGCTTCTAAATTTAACAACCGGTTCTAGCGAACCAATGCGAACCGGCTCCAGCTCAGCAGTGGTCATATGAAGAGACTAGAAATACAACAATTTTCTTCTGAAAGGAGAAAAACAAAATAAGACATTATTGAGACATGTAATAGGGCATACTGACCCTTGGAGACTAAGGAGGGAAATCTCAGGGGCTTTGCTCATCTGTTTGTGGGGTTGTGTTCTCAAGACAGATTTGTGGGACAAAGGAAATGACCACAGAGAGAGGAGTGGCCCCCGTATGGATGTTTGTGCTTTGGCAGGGAACCCAGGCTGCTGATGCTGCCTAGGGCCTGGGACTGGAGCCTTAAAGAGGGAGCGGGTGAAGGCTCTTCTCTTCTTTCAGGCTGAAGGAATTCTGGGTTTGGTCAGTCCGTCCAGGGTGGGGTCACATCACTCACAGGCAAAGAGAGGAAAACTCCCCCCAGAATGGCACATGCAGATCCTGGATAAAAGGAACAACAGCAGGTGAAGGTGACTGAGTAGGGGATTCCCTTGTGCATGTTATGAAGCTATTACTATCTGGATCACTTGGTAGGCTGGGTCCATTCAAACATACTGAGCTTTAATAAAATGCAAGGTCATACATTTGTAACTCTGAAGAAGATTTAGGTGTGATAATGAAGAAACAACTCAGCATGAAATCCCAGTGTGATGCTGTGGCCAAAATGGCCAATGCAATCCTTGGATGCATATGCAGGAGAATAGTGACTAGAAATAGGGTGCTGATTTTATCTCTGTATACAACATTGTTATGACCAATACCAGAATATTGCACCCAGTTCTGGGGTCCACATTTTAAGAAGGACAGTGAAAAATTGGAGAGGGTGTGGAGAAGAGCTTCAAAAAAGATGGCTGAGAAAATGCCTTACAATGAGAGACAAGAGCTCAATCTCTCCAGTGTATCAAAAAGAAGATCAAGAGGTGACTTGATTACGGTGCATAAAATACCCTCACAAAGAGAAAGTACTGGGTACTAAAGGGCTTTGTAATCGAGCAGCAAAAGGCACAACAAGAACCAATGGCTGGAAGTTAATGCCAGAGAAACTGAAATTTAAAATAAGGCACAAATTTTAATAGGGTAATTAAGCATTGGAACAATCTACAAAGGGAAATGAGACAGATTGTCTACCCCACACAGAGGAGGGGGCGGGTTTGAGCAAGTGCTCTGAGGTGGTATAGAAAATTATTTCTCTTAGCTGCTTCACTGGTGGGTCTTGCTCACATGCTCAGGATCTAACCGATCACCATTTTAACGGTAGGCAAGGAATTTCCCCCAGATCATATTGTCAGGGACCCTGGAGGCTTTTTACCATCCTCTGCAGCATGGGGTGCACATCATTGCTAGGATCATCTTGATATATCTCAAAATTACTTCCCTGCCAATGCAGGGGACTCGGGTATTGGTGCATCTCAGTCCTGCCTAATCTCTGCCTGTGGCACACAATAGTTTAGTCTCCTGAGGGCTGTAATAATTTGTCTCATCCAGGTTGTTGGTCCCAGTGCAGTGGTGACTTTGGTGGCCTCTCATGTTTATGGGGGTTAGACTGGATTATTTAGTTGTCCTGACTGACCTTAAAATCTGCACATCTATATTATGGCTACAATGTTGCTGTGTCTGACTTGTGGCCACTCTGACTCACAGGTGCCCCCTCTTTCCAATCAAGTCACCTCCTAGTACTCAGGGAATGGCATCTGCCGCAAAAGGCAATAGGGTGCTGTGGGAATAACTTTGGGGGCAGTCACTAGTCACGGAAAACAAAAGTTCTCACAACACCCCTGACAGATACACGAGGGTCTCTGTCCATGCTGGAGATAGTCCAGCACTCCCAGTGGAAAGGAATGATGAGGGGGATAGAAACACTCATGATGGGGAGTTGCGTGTTTCAGCCATGTTGGTGTGTGGGTACCAGCTGAAACACATACACTGTACCCACAACCAGAGCAAGTTCACACTCTAAAAACACCAAACCCAAGAGGGACATCTTAATCTCAACACAAGTTCTGCTTTACCCCATTGTTGCGGTGCCCTGCCCAGGGTATGGGGTGGGCCAGGTGTAGCAGGCCTCTCCAGAACCTCCGTGGGACTAGCAGTTGATGAAGTTCCTCCTTTGTCTGCGGATCCTTGACCAGCCTATAGAGAACGTTGTTATGTACCTCAAATTACAGCCCTTGGGGGCATCGCTGGGGTTGGTCCTCCACTTGAGTGGGGCCCACTGCCTGTTCCCATGCCCAGCTGAGGTTCGGCTCTCCCCTTTGCTCCTCTAGGCCGTCCCCGTCAATGTCCAACCACCCTTGTCCATCCTCTGTCGGGTCCTTCGCGGGGGAGGGGGGAGGGAGTGTGGCATGTATTTGATGTCTTGGAACTCCCTGATGGCCCTTCTTCTGCGCCTGGTGTTCGGCGGCCATTTCCTGCATCAGCTATTGCTGCTGCTGTGGCATCTGGAGCTGTTGCTGGGTGGCAATCTGTGGGAACAGCTGGGCCTGCTGTTGCTGCTGCTGCCTGGCCTGCTGCTGCTGGCTCTCCAGCAGCCACTTCAATGCTTCTCAGTGTCCATGACTCTCATATTGGGGGTCAGCTCACCAGTCTGGTTTGGATCCTTCTAGCTAGTCCCTCTCATTGCCCATATTCTCCCCCAGTTGCTGCGGGGCTGGTCCAGCCTGTCCTCCTTTGGGATGGGAAGGGGGCATTATAGCCCCGCGGCTGCATCCAGCTGACTGCTCTTAGTCTCAGGGTGGAACAGCCTAAGTGCCAGAGTCAATATGGCTGCTCTCCTTAGCATGACTACGCGGCCTCGTGGCCAGAGTCAATGTGATTGCCCTCTCTTGCAGGGCTACATGGCCCAGTGTCCAGAGTCAATACAGCTGCATTTCCCCACAGGGCTGAATGGTCTAGTGGCCAGAGTCAATACAGTTGCCCTTCCTTTCAGGGCTGTGTGGCCTAGTGTCCAGAGTCACTACAGCTGCCCTCCTCGTTAGGGCTGAGTGGTCCAATGGCTAGAGTCAGTAGGGCTACCCCTGAGCAGCAGGGCAGCTTGGTCTAGTGACCAAAGTCCTTAGCAGTGCCCTCTCTTGTTGGGCTGCATGGCCTAATGACCAGATTCAATATGACTGCCCTTCTTGTCAGGGCTGTGTGGCCAATGGCCAGAGGCGATAGGGCTACCCTTGAGCAGCTGGGCCGTGTGGGCTGATGGCTGGAGTGGCGGGCCGCCGCCAGGGTAAAGGCACCTGTGTCCTCCCTATTCCACCAAGTCCCAACCCAGGGCCCTGACAAGCCACCTGCTCAGCAGGGATCCTGCCAAAGCACAGTAAGCTAAGCCTTGGTTCTATAGTCAGCTCCCCATTAAGTTCCCCTGGGTTACTTCCTACCCATTCCTCCACGGCTAGTTGTCTCGGGTGTCCCACAGCCTCTCCTCCCTCTGCGGCATTGCGTGCCTGGGGATCATTGGTTGTCATAGTCTGGCTGGCCTCCATGTCCTGGCATGTCGGCAGTCCCTCTGCAGGAACCAGCAGCGCACCTCCGTTCCAGTTGGCAGTATTGACTGAGCTGAGTTGCTCCCTTTTATACCCTGGTTCCAGCTGGAGCCTACCCAGCAGAGATGAGGGAGCATGGCCTCCTCGACCCAAAGAGTGGGATTAACCCCTGCTGAACCAGTTCAGGGCTGGTACACCCCATCACACCCATTAGAAAATTACCACTGTCCTGTAATTATTGGGGCTTCTCAGTGCCGGAATACACCAAACCCCTGAGGTGCCAGTAGGATGCCATGTACCGTGACTCAGAGGCAAGCGTTGTAGGTGTTTCAGCAGCTAGGCCTTGTGGGTGCTATCCCTGGAGGGTCACAATAACCACTCAGACACCTGGCTAAGGAAAAGGGCATTTTACTAGGGCTGGCAGGAAAGGGGAAGGTTGCAGATGCCCTAGGTCCAGAGGCTTAATCAGTTACAGTTCACAGTGAGCAATAGTGGTAAATGTTTGAGTCTCTGGGGCTGTCCAGTCGAGAGTCCGGGCACTTCAGGCTTAGTGCCTGGGGTGCCCTGTCCAGTCCACTCTCTAGCCAAGCAAATAGGAGCTTGCAAGTTTCCAGGCCTGGTTCATTTAATGTCTCTCATTGGGGCCCTCTCTGCACTGGCTCCTTGTCCAGCTGCTGCTGCTCCCCCATAAGTCCCCCACAGAACTGCACCAGGCTGTAAGCTCTGCAGTCAGAGATTGTTCCACATGTGGGTCACAATACAGTTCCTGGGGACTGCCCTCTGCATCTAGCTTTGTGCAGTTCCTTGCTTTCCATGTGGTCACTGCTTCCCACAATAGCCCATCCACTTCCTGGTTCAGGACCCTTCCCATTACCTGGCCAGAGGAAAGGGAAGTGCTGTGGAGAAAGGTCTGGTATAGGTTGTAGTTCCCTTCTTAGCAGATCCATCACACTCCCAAACATAAACTGAAAGATTCTGCAAATTGAGAAGGTTCATCTCTGCCATATCAGATTATGAGCCCTAAGAATTTTGAGGTCACATCAATTGCCCCCTTTTGCTTAAAGAAACTAAGTCTGCATCCGCCTTTTCATCTTTTTTCTGTACCTTCTTTTAACTACAAACTTTACATAATATAGTTTTGGGGAAACACTGATTTCCTGTATTCTTTTACCCATTCAACCCAAAATGATCCATGACATTTTACCAAGAAATGGAAATCTGAGAAAGTCAAAGTGTTTGTGAAAATTTTTCATTTTTTTTAAAATCCATCTCTTGGCTCAATGATCCTGATCCATGAACGTTCAGGCCAGACTGAAGACTAGGCAATTGAAGGGAAAATCCAATTGATAGGTAATGTTTCCCTCTCTCTCTTCCAGCAGCAGGGTCAGCAAAGCTAGCATAACATAAACTGGCAGGGACCACGTCCAGGACAGGTAGGGTACATCTTCAAAACCTTTGAGATAGTATGTCCTGAGGTTCAGTAGGATTGATACTCTGTAGACTTGAATATAAGAAAAGAAAGGGGGATAAACATTAGCCAAAAAGACAGCACAATCCACTCCTTTTCATTTCTGGGTTTTCAAAAATAAAAAAAAAATCCTCAATGTTTTAGTTCTGGATTTATATTTCCATTGAAAACTGTCATGGACTCACAGGACTCATGCACCTCGGCTCCGTAGGGTCCCTGGGAGTGATCCTCCTTCAGCATGACAGCCTTCCGTGAAGCTTGCACTCTCTCTCTGGGGTTAGGCCCTCTAGCCCCACCACTCCCTGGGACCATATCTCTGAGCTTTCTGCATGCCTGTCCCTCACCATTGGCCCCCTCAGGGAGTCCACTCTCTCTGGAACCCCAGGGCCTCCACTCCCAGAGGGAAGAATGCAACCCAGATCTCTAGATCAGAGTGACTCTCAGCCAACATAAAACAGAAGGATTTATTTTAGGGCCTCCCCTGGGATAGTACTTGTGGTGTGCTATTGACCGCCGGGATCCGATTTGGATATGGATAGAGACCTCTTTAATGTTTTTAATGAAGTAAATACTAATGGGAATTGTGTGATCAAGGGAGACTTTAGCTTCCCATATATAGACTGGAGGACAAGTGATGGTAATAATAATAGGGCTCAGATTTTCCTGGATGCGATAGCTGATGGATTCCTTCACCAAGTAGTTGCTGAACCAACAAGAGGGGATGCCATTTTAGATTTCGTTTTGGTGAGTAGTGAGGACCTCATAGAAGAAATGGTTGTAGGGGACAACCTTGGTTCGAGTGATCATGCGCTAATTCAGTTCAAACTAAATGGAAGGATAAACAAAAATAGATCTGTGACGAGGGTTTTTGATTTCAAAAGGGCTAACTTTAAAAAATTAAGGAAATTAGTTAGGGAAGTGGATTGGACTAAAGAACTTGTGGATCTAAAGGCAAAGGAGGCCTGGAATTACTTCAAGTCAAGGTTGCAGAAACTATCAGAAACCTGCATCCCAAGAAAGGGGGAAAAATCCATAGGCAGGAGTTGTAGACCAAGCATCTCAAAGATGTGATTAAGAAAAAGCAGAAAGCCTACAAGGAGTGGAAGATGGGAGGGATCAGCAAGGAAAGCTACTTTATTGAGGTCAGAACATGTAGGGATAAAGTGAGAAAGGCGAAAAGCCATGTAGAGTTGGACCTTGCAAAGAGAATCAAAACCAATAGTAAAAGGTTCTATAGCCATATAAATAAGAAGAAAACAAAGAAAGAAGAAGTGGGACCTCTAAACACTGAGGATGGAGTGGAGGTTAAGGATAATAGAAGCCAAACTCGAACAGCTTAATGGGACTAAATCGGGGGGCCCGGATAATCTTCATCCAAGAATATTAAATGAACTGGCACATGAAATTGCAAGCCCATTAGCAAGAATTTTTAATGAATCTGTAAACTCAGGGGTTGTACCGTATGACTGGAGAATTGCTAACGTAGTCCCTATTTTTAAGAAAGGAAAAAAAAGTGATGTGAGTAACTACATGCCTGTTAGTTTGACATCTGTAGTATATAAGGTCTTGGAAAAATATTTGAAGACGAAAGTAGTTAAGGACATTGAGGTCAATGATAATTGGGACAAAATGCAACATGGTTTTACAAAAGGTAGATAATGTCAAACCAACCTGATCTCCTTCTTTGAGAAGAAAAGGAGTACTTGTGGCACCTTAGAGACTAATAAATTTATTTGAGCGTAAGCTTTCGTGGGCTACAACTCACTTCATTGGACGCATTCAGTGGAAAATACAGGGGGGAGATTTTGTATACACAGAACATTAAACAATGGGTGTTACCATACACACTGTAAGGAGAGTGATCAGGTAAGGTGGGCAGCAGGAGAGCGGGGGGGTGGGACCTTTTGTAGTAATAATCAAGGTGGGCCATTTCCAGCAGTTGACAAGAACGTGTGAGGAACAGTGGTGGGGGGGGGACGGGGAGGAGAAATAAACATGGGGAAATAGTTTTACTTTGTGTAATGACACATCCACTCCCAGTCTTATAAAGAGTTATAAAGACTGGGAGTGGATGTGTCATTACACAAAGTAAAACTATTTCCCCATGTTTATTTCTCCCCCCACCTCACTGTTCCTCACACTTTCTTGTCAACCGCTGGAAATGGCCCACCTTGATTATCACTACAAAAGGTTCCCCCCCGCCTCCGCTCACGAAAGCTTATGCTCAAATAAATTTGTTAGTCTCTAAGGTGCCACAAATACTCCTTTTCTTTTTGCAGATACAGATTGACATGGCTGCTACTCTGAAACCTTCTTTGAGAAGGTAATAGATTTGTTAGACAAAGGAAACACAGTGGATCTAATTTACCTCGATTTCAGTAAGGCATTTGATACTGTTCCACATGGGGAATTATTAGCTAAATTGGAAAAGATGGGGATCAATATGAAAATTGCAAGGTGGATAAGGAACTAGTTAAAGGGGAGACTACAGCAGGTCACACTGAAAGATGAACTGTCAGGCTGGAAGAAGGTTACTAGTGGAGTTCCTCAGGGATCGGTTTTGGGACCAATCTTATTTAATCTTTTTATTACTGACCTTGGCACAAAAAGTGGGAATGTGCTAATCAAGTTTGCAGATGACACAAAGCTGGGAGGTATTGCCAATACAGAGAAGGACCGGGATCTCATACAGGAAGATCTGGATGATCTTGTAAACTGGACTAATAGTTAATAGGATGAAATTTAATAGTGAAAAGTGCAAGGTCATGCATTTAGGGATTAATAAGAAGAATTTTTGTTGTAAACTGGGGACGAATCACTTGGAAGTAACAGAGGAGGAGAAGGACCTCAGAGTATTGGTTGATCACAGGATGACTATGAGCCGCCAATGTGATATAGCTGTGAAAAAAGCTAATGCGGTCTTGGGATGCGTCAGGCGAGGCATTTCCAGTAGAGATAAGGAGGTGTTTGTACATTATACAAGGCATTGGTGAGACCTCATCTGGAATATTGTGTGCAGTTCTGGTCTCCCATGTTTCAGAAAGATGCATTCAAACTGCAACAGGTACAGAGAAGGGCTACTAGGATGATCCGAGGAATGGAAAGCCTGTCTTATGAAAGGAGACTCAAAGAGCTTGGCTTGTTTAGCTTAACCAAAAGAAGGCTGAGAGGAGATATGATCGCTCTCTATAAATATATCAGAGGGATAAACACCACGGAGGGAGAAGAATTATTCAAGCTCAGTACCAATGTGGACACAAGAACAAATGGATATAAACTGGCCATCAGGAAGTTTAGACTTGAAATTAGACAAAGGTTTCTAACTATCAGAGGAGTGAAGTTCTGGAACAGCCTTTCGAGGGAAGCAGTGGGGGCAAAAGACATATCTGGCTTCAAGACTAAGCTTGATAAGTTTATGGAAGGGATGATATGATGGGATAGTCTAATTCTGGCAATTAATTGATCTTTGACTATTCACGGTAAATATGCCCAATGGCCTGTGATGCGATGTTAGATGGGGTGGGATCTGAGTTACTACAGAGAATTCTTTCCTGGGTGTCTGGCTGGTGAGTCTTGCCCACATGCTCAGGGTTTAGCTGATCACCATATTTGGGGTCAGGAAGGAATTTTCCTCCAGGGCAATTGGCAGAGGCCCTGGGGGTTTTCGCCTTCCTCTGCAGCATGGGGCATGGGTCACTTGATGGAGGATTCTCTGCACCTTGAAGTCTTTAAACCACGAGTTGAGGACTTCAATAGCTCAGACATAGGTCAGGGGTTTGTTACAGGAGTGGGTGGGTGAGATTCTGTGGCCTGCACTGTGCAGGAGGTCAGACTAGACGATCATAATGGTCCCTTCTGACCTTAAAGTCTATGATTCTATGTATATATCTGACCAGGGAATCTCTGTGAAATACTATACACCATAGGGTTCCTAGCTCACACCACCTCCTTGTTTCAGGCATTGGGACCTGGCGAATGGGGTCACAAAGCCACTCGGTTTTGGCCCTGCTGCCCCATCCATCATCTCTCCTTGTGGATGGGTGTCCAGTCCAAACCTGAGAGGCACTGCAACACTGTGAGTCGGGTTGCAACACCACTTACTCAAACGTGGCCCAGCCCCATATCTGGCATTGTGGAGGAGCGGCCAGGCCACTCCTGAGAGGCCCTGCATCCCCATGTGCCAGGTCACAATGCCTGGAGCAGGGAACTGGGCCCAGCCCTGCAGGACTGGAACCACCACTGCAGGGTGAGTGCAGGGCGGGCGGGCTGGCTCTCCAACCCCAGAACCCCCTGCACCAGGCCAGGCTTTGGGTTGTGGTGCCAGGTGAAGGCTGCATATAGGTAATGGTGAATCACAAGAAAAGCAAAATTCTGTTAGTGGGTTGCCTAAGCAACAAGTTGGGGAACCGCGGCTCTAATCCACCTAGCTCGGGTACCGGAGCTGTGACACTGGGCTGCACAAGCTTCAGCGCAGGCTAGTCCCACTGGTAATTACCCAGGGTTCTGAGTGGGCTGGTACAGACCGATGAAGCGTATGGTGTCTGATACCTGAGCTAGCTACATTAAAGCTAGTGCTGGTATGTCCGCTCAAGCTGTGATGACACCTCATGCCTACAGTGTGGACGTACCCTCCACAGTGAAAAGAAAGCAAAAGGCAGCTGAATTACTCAGAAAAGTCACGACCCACTGCAAAGAAGGCTGGACATAAGAGCAACATCTGGCATCTCTATGAAACTGCACTGGGTGGTTTCAGGTGATCTTAGCAAAAACCCCAGGCTGTTGTTGAAGGGGTCCAGAGTAGCCATCCCCTCATGGGTGAAAAAGGACATTCTCATAAACTGCACGAGGGCCACTAAGCCGGCCCAAAATGCACAGAAACTGCTCAACAGTTCAGTAGCCTTGACTGAGGAACAAGTACCAGAGAGAGGTGAGAACTCTGAGACCTGCACTTACATGAGAACCAACCAACCAGAACCATCGTTACCTTCCCTCCCTCAGACACACCATGGAGGAAAGACCTTCTCCAGCTGGCTAATGGAACCTCTCTTCCAGTGACTGGCTGCTTGTCAAGATTTACTGAAATAGCCAAGGTACTGACCACTACATCACCGACTCGGGTTAGGATGAAATCCATGTTCACTGCAATGGACTCCCACTGCAAGTCTTCTCAGATAATGATCCTCAGTTTCTACTGGACACTGTTAAATTTACAAAACCCTGCAGTTTCACCACGTTACATCAGTTCCCAGTTTTCACAAAACCATGGGGAGGCACAACTCTCACTCAAAACGGTGAAACAGATTCTTACAACATCCACAGGTCTGTATCTGGCCCTGCTCGGATACTGGCCGGCACCTCTGGGAAATGGATTCAGCCCCAGTCTGTAGCTGTGTTGAGTTCCATCATCCCAACCATCCCTTCACTCTTAGACCTTAGTGGGATGGAATTTCCAATGCTACTGAGAAAGGAAGAACAATCTAAAAGCTTTTGGAAGAGGAACTTTGCCAGATGTTACAGAGTCAAACCCCTGACGGAGCTGAACGCAGGAGATTGGGTGTGGCTGAAAGGCTCTGCAGAAGAAGGAATAGTACAGGCACAGCTGAACACCCCTCGATCTTACCCTGTTCTAGTTCCGGGGTAGCAGTTGCCATCAGTTTGTTTCAGCAGCTAACTCTCTGGAGCACTCAGATCCCTACCTGCAAGCTAAACCTCTGAGTAATGATCCCCCTGATCATACAGTTGGTGTTGGTCCTGCTTTGAGCAGGGGGTTGGACTGATGACCTCCTGAGGTATCTTTCAACCCTAATATTCTATGATATACACCAGCCACCATCTCCTCCACACCTGACAGGCAAGGGGAACCCGGCTGGGTATAACAGCCTCTCTCCTTCCTGAAAGGCTAGGTCAGATCTTGGGAACCTGAGGAACTCAGGGATTTAGTAGCCAAGTGTTTTCCCCGGGCAGAACAATCCCCTGGCACGAGACTGACGGGTCAGGCAGTCTGCCCAGCCTTCAGTGGGCTGTTTTTAGTAGTCTGTGCTGATGTTTAGAGAATGGTTGGAGGAATGTTTTACTATCATTTCTGCCTCACAAAAGAGGATTTTGTCTAGGGACACTTTTTAGACAGGCCACTAGGGGGCCTTACAGAACAAGTACACAGCTGCAGGCAAGGAGGAAATTAAGGTTGTTCTGTTATTCACCCTCCCCTTAGTGTCCTCTGTAAATTCAGTCAGCTGGGCTGGAAGGCTGCACAGCACCAATGAGATTGATTCAGGTCACTGGGATCAGGCAGGTGTTGAGATGCTAATGGCTCACGCTGCTGAAACTCATGCACAGGGGTGGCAGGTTTGTAGAAATTTTGGTGCTGCCCAGAACACCCGGAACGCCCCCCCCCACACACACACACATCTGCCTAAGGCTCTGGGAGGGAGTTTGGGTGGGGGAAGGGGTCTTGGGTTCAGGTGATTGGGCTGCACAAGGTGGTGGGGGTGCAGTCTCTGGGAGGGGGGTTGGGTGCAGAAGGGGTGAGAGATCAGGCTCTTGGAGGGGGGTTGGGTGCAGGGGGTGTGAGGGGTCGGGCTCTGGAAGGGAGTTTGGCGGGGGACGGGGTCTGGGGTGCAGGCTCTGGGCTGGGGCAGGGGATTGGGGTGCAGGAGGGGTACAGGGTACAGGCTCTGGAAGGGAATTTGGGTGCAGAAGGGGTGAGAGGTCAGGCTCTGGGAGGGAGTTTGGGTGAGGGAGGGGGTCTAGAGTGCAGGCTCTGGGAGGGAGTTTGGGGACAAAAGTAGGTGCAGTGGAGGGGTGGGAGTACAAGAGGGAGTTACGGGGGAAGGGGAGGCGGAGTGCAGGCTCTGGAAGTGGATGGGGGTTCGATGCTTACCCGAGGCACCCCCTCCGGCAGCGGCTCTTAGGCAGGGCGGGGAGGCGGCGGGGGGGTGGGTGTCTCCAGGCACCACCCCTGCAGCTTCCCATTGGCCGCAGGGGCATTTGGGGTGGGGGCAGCGCGCCAGGGGAAGCGTGGAGGGAGTGGTGGGGGGAAGGTGGGAACTTTGCTGGAGCTGGGCCCCTGGCACAGGAATATTCCTGGTGCCTGGGCGGCACAGGCCCATAGAACTCGCCACCCATGCTCACGCAGGAGGCTTTAGCTGTCTGCCACATCAGCCATCTCTCCTGCAGGAAGCTGAGACCCTGCATTCACTATGGTACTAACCAGCTGTTAGCATCAGCACATCTGTGACACTGGACTAACACTGTGAACTTCCTGAGCCCAGCCTGGATCTGTGCTGTTGGTCACATGCACAGAAGGCGAGGGGTTCACCAAGTGCAGCTGGGGAAAGAAAATCATTATAAATGTAACCCTTCTGCCAGGTGGAGCTGGCAGCAACCAGGGCCAGGTTCAATGCAACACAGAACAGGCTCAAGACCCCACCCAGTAACCTGGGAAAATTATACACCACCCCTGGGAGCCTCTGAGAGGCAATACTTCCCCACTCGCAAGCAGAGTCTGAGTGTAGAAAAGAAACTTTTAATGAAAGGAGGGAAATCACCAGACATTAATTAGGGAAAATGCCAGAAGCAGGAGTCATAAACATAAAACTATTAGCAGGAGACCCACCCCAGCATGCGTGGGGCAGTGCCTTCCACCTCATGTTCTTGAGTTCTACAACCAAAAGTTCCTTTTCTGTGCCCCTCTCTGCTCTCTTACCACACCCCACTCACAGTAGTTGTCCTTGGTCAGTGAGGACTCAGGGCTCAGACACGCATCTGTGTGAGTTCACCTCCCACACAAGGAAGAAGGCACCTTGCTTCCGCTTGCTCAGCTGGCCACCACACCAACTACCTGGCCGCCTTGCCAACCGCGGTTCCTTGCTGCAGCAGAGAAGATGGAGCCATGGCCATTGTGTGTATTTACTAGTGTGTCAGTGACAGGGAACGGAAGGGAGAGCTGTCCCTGGCCAACAGACACAAAAACACCCAAGCCCCCAAATCAATGTCACCAACATAACCCCTACGGAGTGTCAAAGGGTAGAAGGAGGATAAGGCGAAGAGGCTGGGAAGTGGAGTTATGATAAATGAGGTGGGGGGGTAGCTCTCCTTTATGAACAGCCAGTTATCTATAAAATCCCTATTAGTAGCTGTACTCTACTTGCTTTCCTGTAAAGGGTTAAAAAAGTCCATAGGAAAAAGAAAGGGAGCGGGCACCTGACCAAAAGAGACAATGGGAAGGCTAGAACTTTTTAAAATTGAGAAAAAACTTTCCCTTTGTCTTTCTCCAGAGAGAGGGGACAGAGCAGAGTCATGGCTATGACTATGCTGTAAAAAGCTTTTTGCCAGGTATGCAAATCATCAGATCATACCTAGAACTACCCAGATATGTAAGCAAATTAGAAAATGTCTAAAAAGACGCTATTAGGTTTATTTCTTTTATTTCCTTATGGCATGCGGACTCCTCTGTGCTAACCCTAAATGCTTTTGTTTTGCTTGTTTTGCTCCTTTAAGCTGGACCTCAAGGTTATTCTTGAAGTTTAATTTTTGTAAGTGGATTTCTTTAAATTTAGCAAAAGCCGAAGTTCCAGATGTATTTTCTTTCTTTTTGTTTTTAATAAAATTTACCTTTTTTACTAACAGGATTTGGATTTTTGTGTCTTAAGAGGTTTGTGCACGTTTTTTTAGTTAGCTGGTGGCAACAGCTGATTTCTTTATTTTCCTTTTTTAGCTCTTCCCTGGATGGGGGGTGAAAGGGCTTGAAGGTATCCCACAGGAAGGAATTCCCAAGTGCACTATCCTGGGTTCCAAGGGGTTTTCCATTTGGATCTACCCAGGCAAGATCAGAGAAAAGCTGTAACCTTGGGAGTTTAATACAAGCCTGGAGTGGCCAGTATTAATTTTTAAAGTCCTTGCAGGCCCCCACCTTCTGCACTCAAAGTGCCAAAGTGGGGAATCAGCCTTAACAGGAGTGCAGCCCAGCCACCCTGCAGGGAACCAAAATAGCAGGTGCCCAGCTCCACAATGTACAAGGCCTGCGCAGGACCCTTATGTAATGGAAAGGCCAGCCAGGTAGCTGCAAATTGCAATGGTCAGGGAGACAATCACCAGCCCCAAATCATTTCCCTATGCCCAAAGATGTCAGGGGGAGGCAGCTGCAGCTCAGCTGCTCTATTGGGAACCTCAGAAGCAGATGGTCAGTCTTGTACTGTTTGTTGGCCTAGTGCCAATGCTCATCACAGCCAGAGCAACAGTTCACCCTGTGTGATATGTAGGTCAGCTAAGGCAATCACACGTTCTCCCAGTGTGTGTGGGAACACTCACCAAGCATGGAAAACCTCCTGGGAACATGGGATAAAATTTGCTCAGCAAACTAGAAACAGAGAGGGAAAAAAATATGAAATAAAAAATAATCAAACATTTGAAAAGAGGAATGTTTAAAAAACACCAATATTTTTATGTTTGAAATGTTGTCACAAAAAGGAAATTTCTTCCAAATTTGCTTTCTTCACAACAGCAATTTTGATGTATCTTTTTCATTAGAAAAGTATTTCACCAGCTCTCCCTGACATGCTCAGCTCTTGCAAAAGTTAATACTTTTCTGACTCTCCATAGAAATGTATGAAATGGACTCTTTGGTGTATACAGGAAAGCACACGCAGATGCACAGATCCAGAGAGATTTGTCCCAAGGTGCGTGTTTAAAAAAAAATGTGTCCCAACATTCACTCATTTGAGGTACAGAGATGAATCCTAGGGCTGTCAAGCAATTAAAAAATGAATCGTGGTTAATCATGCGATTAATTGTGCTGTTAAACAATAATAGAATACCATTTATTTAAATATTTTTAGATGTCTTCTACATTTTCAAATGTATTAATTTCTACTACAACACAGAATAGAAAATGTACAGTGCTCACTTTATATTTATTTTTATTGTTAATATTTGCACTAGAAAACAAAAGAAATATTATTTTTCAATTCACCTAATACAAGTTGTCACAGACTCACATGTCATGCCCACTGTTGGCCCCATATAGTCCCTGGGGGGAACCCACTTCAGTGTGACAGCCCTTCTCGGGGGTCCACTCTCTCTCTGGGATTAAGCCCCTCTGCCTCCTGGAACCACACCTCTCTGAGCCTTAGCACACCTGTCTGTCGCCATGGGCCCCCTCAGGGAGTCCACTCGCTCTGGACCCCCGGGGCCTCCACTCCCAGAGGGAATAATGTAATCCCGTTCTCTAGACCGGAGTGACTCTCAGCCAGCGTAAAGCAGGAAGGTTTATTGCATGTCTGAACACAGCATAGGAAACTCTCAGGGCCCTGAGGCCTGGTCTCCCTCAGCACAGTACATCTAAGTCTCTCCTGCATCCTGGTGACCTCTGCTTGCTCTCTCTCTCCAGTTCAGAGACCCTGCACTTTCCAGCTGGGCATCCGATATCACTGTCCCCAACAGCTCCTCCCCTCTCCTTTGTGTCCCATCCCAGGTAAACAGGTTGCTGGGGCCCTCTCTCTTCCGTCCTTTGTTCCCCTCTGGCTGGAACTGGTTGGTCAGGTCATCGGGGTCCTCTCTCCTCAGCCCTCTGTCCTCCCACTGGCCAGAACCAGCTGACGGCCAAGCTGGGGTGGGCCTCTTAGTCACCAGGTCACCAGTTGTTAGGGTTCCCCATCTCCAGGCCATTGTCCAGGGGTCGCAGGTGTGACATTGCACACCATAATGCTTTATGGAAATATGCTTATGAATATAAATATGATATAACTGGAATATGTTTTATGCTACATATGCCATGTAACATATCTCTGTAAAGGTTATGATCTACTGAATATATTCATTTTATTTGTATGCATGTATCAGTTTTGTATTCGAAGTTATGAATATTGGCTGTGTACTTGTTTGCGTTTAGGTAGCCTTAGTAAAACATTTGGTCAGCTTCTTGAGAAAAGAATGTGCAAATTAAGTGCCCAGTCAAGAAACACTTAACTAACAATGGCTCTTGGAAGACTACAATCCACATAAGATGTCCTCCTGGGGACATTCAAGATAGCATGTGAGCAATGACTGCTGTCTGTAAAAACTGAGTCATATATGGACATGTGACTTGCCCATGTGTCTCCAAAACTCCATCTTGCAGCTGGATTTTGCATAGGAGAGGGGAGGGGGTCTCCACCCACAAGAGAAAGTCTATTTAAGCCCCTGGGAGACCCCTGCATTTTGTCTTCAGCTGGCTCAAGAAATAGCTTCTCCACCCCCAAAGGATACCTGAAAGAAACTGGAACAAAGGACAGTAACTACGGGGGTGTGAGTGATTGCTGGACCCAGACTAGAAGGAGACTAGTCTGTAAAAGAAGTTTACAGACACTCCCCAATTTACACAAGCATTCCATTCTGGAACGCCTTGTGTAAGTCGAAATTTGCATAAGTTGGAAACATATCTCTGGCCATTAGGCAAAAAAAAAAAACCCTCCTATTTCTAGCTTATGGAAGTTTTTCTGTAAACTCGGATTTGCATAAGTCAGGTTTGCGTAACCCGCCGAGCGTCTGTGCTGGAACATCTCTGAGGGTGAGATTTCATCTGTAATCACTTTCTTACTGTATTAGGTGTAGACTTACGTGTTTTATTTTATTTTGCTTGGCAATTCAATTTGTTCTGTCTGTTATTACTTGGAACCACTTAAATCCTACTTTTTGTAGTTAATAGAATCACTTTTTACTTATTAATTAACCCAGAGTCTGTATTAATACCTGCAGGGGGGAGACAGCTGTGCATATCTCTCTATCAGTGTTACAGAGGCCGAACAATTTATGAGTAAAATTGATTTATTTGGGGTTTGGACCCCATTGGGAGCTGGGCATCTGAGTGTTAGAGACAGGAACACTTCTTAAGCTGCTTTCAGTTAAGCCTGCAGCTGTTGGGGGATGTAGTTCAGACCTGTGTCTGGGTTTGTAACAGGCTAGCATGTCTGGCTCAAACTGGTAAGGTTCTGGAGTCCCAAGCTGGCAGGGAAAATGGATTAGAAGTAGTCTCAGCACATCAGTTGGCAGTTCCCAAGGGGTTTTCCCAACCCATCACACCGGCCATTAGGCAAGGTCACACCTGGTCCTCTGCAACAACAAACCCTCTCCCACCACCTTGTTAAACATGCAGCACACAGGGAAACTGAGGTGCGCACATGCTATTCATGTAAAACAATACAAAAATCCCCAACTTTGTCACACAAGTACTGTAGTGCAATCTCTTTATCATGAAAGTTGAACTTAAAAATATAGAACTATGTACAAAAATACCCCTGCATTCAAAAATAAAACAGTGTAAAACTTTACAGTCTATAAGTCCAATCAGTCCTACTTCTTGTTCAGCCAATTGCTCAGACAAACAAGTTTGTTTACATTTGCAGAAGATAATGCTGCCTGCTTCTTGTTTACAATGTAACCTGAAAGTGAGAACAGGCATTTGCATGGCATTGTTGTAGCCGGCGTTGCAAGATATTTACATGCCAGATGCGTTAAAGATTTGTATGTCCCTTAATGCTTCAACCACGATTTCAGAGGACATGCATCCCAGTTGATGACTGGTGCTGCTTGATAACAATCCAAATTAATGCAGACTGACGCATGTTCATTTTCATCATCTGAGTCAGAGGCCACCAGCAGAAGGTTGATTTTCTTTTTTGGTGGTTTGGGTTCTGTAGTGTCCGCATCAGTGTTGCTCTTTTAAGACTTCTGAAAGCATGCTCCACACCTCATTCCTCTGAGATTTTGGAAGGCACTTCAGATTCTTAAATCTTGGGTCGAGTGCTGTAGCTATCTTTTGAAATTTCTCATTGGTATCTTCTTTGCATTTTGTCAATTTTGCAGTGAAAGTGTTCTTAAAACAAACAACATGTGCTCGGTCACCATCCAAGACGGCTACGACATGAAATATATGGCAGAATGTAGGTAAAACAGAACAGAAGATGTACAATTCTCCCTCCAAGGAGTTCAGTCACAAATTTAATTAAGGCATTATTTTTTTAATGAACGTCATCAGCATGGAAGCATGTCCTCTGGAACGATGGCCGAAGCATAAAGAGGCATATGAATCTTTAGTGCATCCAGCACGTAAATATCTTATGACACCACCTACAACAGTGCCATGCGAATGCCTGTTCTCACTTTCAGGTAACATTGTAGTTAAGAAATGGGCAGCAAATGTAAACAAATGTGTTTGTCTTCACGATTGGCTGAACAAGAAGTAGGACTAAATCGACTTGTAGGCTCTAAAGTTTTACATTGTTTTGTTTTTGAGTGCAGTTATGTAACAAAAAAAACTACATTTGTAAGTTGAACTTTCATGACAAAGAGATTGCACTACAGTACTTGTATGAGGTGAATTTAAAAATACTATTTATTTTGTTTATCATTTTTATAGTGCAAATATTTGTAATAAAAATAATATAAAGTGAGCACTGTGCACTTTGTATTCTGTGTTGTAATTGAAATTGATATATTTGAAAATGTAGAAAAACATCAAAATATTTAATAAATGTCAGTTGATATTCTATTGTTTAACAGTGTGATTAATCATGATTAATTTTTTGAGTTAATTGTGTGAGTTAACTGCGATTAATCGACAGCCCTACTTTTTATCACAAAGTGAGTCTCATGTACCATTTCCAGCATGTTTAAGGATTTTTCCCATAAATCATACACATTGTACATTTTTACAGATTTTGACTTCAACATTGCATTCATACCAAGACTTATTAGTATCAATATTAATATTGAACCTATCACAGGTGTGCTTTTACAAAAATGTTTGTCAGTTTGCTCAGTGCCCTTCTGGGATATTTGCACACAATTAATCAGCTTCCTTTTTACTTTAGTGTTTCCTTTAGCATAATTTTTTAGGTTGTTTACATCCTTGGGTCTTGGTATTTTAGGGCAAAGTGGGGTAAGACTGTAAGGGCATTCTGGCTTTCAAGGGTTAACTTGCCTTCCTTCTTTCCCCTTCCTAGAGAGTTGAAATTACAGCTTTTAGATTCAACAGAATCTATAGGCTGGCCAGCTGCATTCTCACTGTCAACAGCTACAGGCAAATTTGTTCCTCCCTTGTCAGCTGGGTAACTTGCATGGATACCAGGACTTAAAGAGACACAACCAATCCCTAGCATCATGTCTGAACTACAGTCCTTCTGATTTACAATGACAAATTTTTTGCACCCATAAGGCATCTGATGCATTAGAGTTCACCAAGAGATCACAAGACATATCCAAAGTGTCTATGGGTCTATTAACAAGGCTGCTCTGCTGTGTAAAGGCAGGAATCCAGCCTTTCTGCTGAACCTAAGACACTAACTGTTTATATATATATATATATATATATATAAGCTATCTAGGCTTTTCTCTGTTCCCCTCTCACCCTCACTCAGATTCCTTCCTTCCCTATTTGACAGCCAAAATTTCCTTTTAGACAGCCAAAATTCCCCTTCTCTTTCAAATATATATACACACTGCTCCTTTGCTCCCTGTATTTGTAAACAGACCTTCCCTTTTAGAGGCCTCCCGAGCTTCTTCGTGCTCCCCCCACCCCCCCGTGAGGAGCTGCCTTGACCCCAAGTTCCTTTGTTTGGCAAAACTGGGCATTTGCTCCCTTTGCTCTTGCCTGCTGATGATGGACAAATGCCCAATTTTGCCAAAAAAGTCAGGATGTCCAGGTGAGGGCTTAAAAAGGGGACTGTCCTGGCCAAAACGGGATGTATGGTCATCCTAGTCTGTACTAAGAGCCACCCGGGTAGCTGTGGGGAGCCCTGGACCCTCCACCTGAACTGGGTGAGGAGCCGGGGTGCGTGAGAGCAGCCCCCAGCCCGTGTCCCTGCTCCCAAGGGTGCACCACCCAGGGCAGGTGGAGGGTCTGGGGCTCCACACAGCAGCCCAGGCTCCCTGAGCATCTCTAACAATGGCCTGACTTCCAGCTAGGCCAGGAGGCAGGGCCATGAGGGGAAGGAGAGGAGCAGGGGGTGGGGCCCAGTGGTGGGGGTGGGAACCGGGGGCCATTGTTCTTTGTGCCCAGGGCCACAATAAAACTTAATCCACCTCTGCTCAGCTGAGACACCCCGGTGGCCAGGTCCCTCTCCTCCTCCATCCCCCTCCCCTGAGACACGTGCCGCATCCCTTCCCTCCTCCACTCCTGCTGCTTCTGCTCAGGCACAGCCTCTGTCTCCATCCTGAGCCTGACCCCCGCTGATCCATTTCAGCTTCATCTTGTCCCTCTTTATTAAGTACAGTTCAATATGATGTCTGGTTACAGGGGCTGAGGCTTTGTGAAAAACACGTGGCAGGCGACAGGCACCTGAGGGGAGGAGAGGAGGGACTCAGCCAGCGGCCAGCAGCAGGTGCCTCGGGAGAGGGAAGAGCAGGGAGGAAGAGGAGGTGTGCGAGCAGGGCCATGGTGGAAAAGCAGGAGGTGACCCTGGCCTGGCCTGGCCTATGGTTGGAGGAATGTTTTACTATCATTCCCTCCTCACAGAGGAGGATTTTGTCTAGGGACACTTTTTAGACAGGCCACTAGGGGGCCTCACAGAAGAAGTACACAGCTGGAGGCAAGAAGGAAATTAAGGTTATTCTGTTATTCACCCTCCCCCCAGTGTCCTCTGTGAATTCATCCGGCTGGGCTGGAAGGCTGCACAGCAGCAAGGAGATTGATTCAGGTCACTGGGATCAGGCAGGTGTTAAGATGCTAATGGCTCACACTGCTGAAACTCATGCAGGAGGCTCTAGCTGTCTGCCACATCAGCCATCTCTCCTGCAGGGAGCTGAGACCCTGTACTCACTATGGCACTAACCAGCTGTTGGCATCAGCACATCTGTGACACTGGACTAACACTGTGAACTTCCTGAGCCCAGCCTGGCTCTGTGCTGTTGGTCACATGCACAGGAGGGGAGGGGATCACCAAGGGCAGCTGGAGAAAGAAAGTCATAAAAAAGGCTCGCAAATGCTGAGTACTCACGGGAATTAGTTGGGCAGTGATGTAGTGGTAAAAAAAGAAGGGCGTAACTTCCAAACTAAACTCCATATCCCCCAAATGAGACTTTGGTAAACTCTATTTACCCTCGTTTACTCCCAACTACACGACTGTAGTTGCCGAAGGATGGACTTCAGAAGACTAACTTAGGCTGCTATTGTTGAAAATCAGGGACTGAGTGTGTTCCTCACAGCTCTCGCTGGTGCCATCATTTACCATTGGGTTAATTAACAACCGGTTGTTTATGGCAAGACTGGCAAGTGTATCTGCCTGATGAGCAGCTCTTAGACTCTATCACCATGAGATGTGGGGCAGTGGACAAAGCACCAGACTGCTAGACAGGAAACCGATTATCTAATTCAGGCTCTGTCACCCAGTTCCTGTGTGGACTTAGCTTCACCTTTCTGTGCCTCAGTTTTCCTGCCCCTTGAAATGGGAAATTTCAAAAGCTTTTTTATTCTAACATAGAACAAAATGTTGAAATTTCCCATAAAATGTAAAATTCAGACAGTTTTGAACTGAAAACCAGAGAGGAAAAGTTTGGATATTTTCAGTTTGAAGCTAATGGAACATTGAAATCTCAGGTCAGCAGAGGAGATGGAGTTGTGGCCCTTTGTGTGTATTTTCCAATGTGTCAGTGATGGGGAAGGAAAGGGTGGGCTGTCCCTGGCTGCTAGACACACAGACACAAAAACTCCCAAGCCCCCAAAACAATGTCACCAAGATAACCCCTACAGAGTGTGAAAGGTGGGGTGAGGGTGGGAGAGAAGAAAGAGGAGGATGGGGAGGATAAGGAGGAGAGGATGGGAAGGGGTGTGCAGCCCAGACACCCTGCAGGGAACCCTGCCAGCAGGTGACCAGTTCCACAGTGTACAAGGCCTGCACAGGACTCCTATGTAATGGAAATCCCAGCCAAGCAGCTGCAAATTGCAATGGTCAGTGAGACAATCACCAGCCCCAAATCATTTTCCTCCGCCCAAAGATGTCAGGGGAGGCAGCTGCAGCTCCATAGGGAACCCCAGAAGCAGACAGTCAGTCTTGTACTGTGTTTCGGCCTAGCATCAATGCTCATCATAGACAGAGCAACTGTTCACCCTGTGGGACATGCAGGTCAGCTGAGCCAATCATACATTCTCCCAGTACATGTGGGCACACTCAGAAAGCATGGAAAACCTGGCAAGATAGGACAAAATTTGGTCAGCAAACAAAAGAAACAGAGAGAAAAAAGTGTGAAATTAAAAAATAATCAAACATTTGAAAAGCGGAATTTAAAGAAACAACACCAATATTTTTGTATTTGACATTTTTTCACCAAAAGGAAATTTCTTCCAAATTTGCTTTCTACAAACCAGAAGTTTTGATGAATTTTTTTCATTAGAAAAGTATTTTACCAGCTCTCCCCTGACATGATTGGTTCTTGCAAAAGTTAATACATCTCTGACTCAGGGCTGTCCTTACCCACAGGCAAAGTACGCAGCTGCGTAGGACACGGTGCCCTATGCAGCTGCATGCTGCTCCAGCCCCTGTTCTACCTCTTCCCCATGGCTTTCCCCGCCCCTGCTCCACCCCAGCCCCCCCCCCACCCCCATTCCACCCCTTCCCCAAATCCCACACCCAGCCCCCACCCTGCCTCTTCCTGCCCCTGCTTTGCCCCAGCCCCACCCCTACTTCACCCCTTCCTCTGAGGACCGAAGCAGGGGTCAGGTGCGCCCTGCACTCACCGGGCAGAGGTAAGAGAAGCGACCCGGCCCCAGCCCACTCCAAGCTGCCGGCTCCCAGCCACGCCGCTGGTAAGTGCTGGTGGGGGCGGTTCCTGCACTCCTCTGTTCTTTCCTCTCATGTTGGAATCATGATCGTAGCTGACAAGAGAGGTCAGGACTATCTCAATTCCCGTATCTTCCAGCTTTTTAAGAAGCACATTTGTCATACCAGCTCCTGTAGTATCATCACTGTCAATAAATTCTAGAAAATGCTCTCTGACAGTCACCATTGCAGGGACATTTTCAGTAGGTTCTATTGTTGTTACAAGACGCACCATTAAAGTCATTTGTTCCGTATGGCTGATGTCAGGTGTGCAGTCCAGAATAACAGTCATATCTTGCTGACTTCAGATCTGCCACAATCTTCTGTTTGACTTTTGTTGCCGGTAACTGTATGATCTCATTTTGAATTGTTTTTCCAAGGTAGTGGTGTGTGTACATTTCTTGGGTGGTGACTCTTCTTTGATGCTCCTGGAGTACAGCATCAAACTCAGCCATCAGCTCCACAGTTTGAGGGAAGTTTCCATTGTTTGGCACATACAGCTAAACTGAAGTGCCACCCAGTGCTAGGTTTTGGGTAGCAAGCATTCTCACAATGGCAATGAGCCTTTTCAGAACATTTTGCCAATAAAGAGACTCTGATGCAATCTTCTCTTGATGCTGATCATCTATGGTGTCCTTTAACCTTAGCCTCATCTCAAGCTCTTTCCACCTGTGGAATGCTCTCTGGTGATTTGCTGCCTTCTCATGGCATGCCAGATTTCTAGCCAGATTTTTCCAGTCCTTTGTTCCTGTAGAACCCAGTGTGGCTGGAACATTAGACTGGAAGCATTTGCAATAAAAACAGTATGCAGCATTCTGGGTTTTTGAGTATATAAGCCATGGCCTCTCCACTTTGTCACCATTGGGGATTTCATGCTAGCAATGTGTTGGATGGAAACTTCTGTTTTCATTGTCTTTGGGGAACATGAAGTTTTTCACTTGCTGTGGCCCATGCAGTACAAGGAAGTCCCTCAGGCTACTGCTCAAGTGGGTCCACAGTCCTGGATCATCTAGACTTAAGGAACTAAACTCAGCAGCTGCTGTTTCTTGTGCCTCCATCACACTCTTCTCTGATCTACACTTTTCTTCAGGAATGTGCATGGTTACATCCATCTGAGATGGAGATATGGGTGCTGCAGTAGCTGCCAGGTCACCTGCACTCTGACGAACTGCAAGATCAGGCATCTCCTCACCACTCACTTCCTCACTGGGGCCGGAAGGCTCACCCTGAACATTTGTGTCTATGTATCTCAGGAGAGCTCCTTCCGGCTTAGATAGAAAAGCTTCCTTTGCTTTCTTTCTTTTTCTGAATGCTGCCCCAGAGGGGCGTTTTCTTCTTTCACTCATGATTGCTGTTCTGTGCCAGCTATAGTGGCTCTCAGCACTCAATTGAAGGGGACAAATAAGCAGGCTGGTAGCAGGGCCTGAGTGAGGGAAGATATCAGCGTCTTAAGGGCCTAACTGGCTCCTACTACTTCAGTTGACTGCCTGTTCTCCTCCAGTGGGTTCAGGGAAGCAGCAGGAAACAGGAAGCTCCCCGAGAAGCTGGTGTTAATCAGTTCAGGCTCCTGGGGGTGCTAGAGAGGTACATAAGAGGCTCCTCCTTCTCTCTCTCCCTGCAGCTCCTGCTGCTTTCTGTTATTCCCTCTCACCTTTTCTCCTGCCTGCCTATTATGTCTCTTGTGCCCTCCTTCCTCCAGCACAGCACTCCACCATCTCTGTGCATCTGGAGCAGAGAGAATACATACGCACCAGCAGCAGACACAATTTTCTACACTCTGGGTCCTAGTGGTGCCCCTCCATAGTCTGGCACCTGAGGTGGCCGCCTCAGTTGGCCTCATGGTAAGGCTAGCCCTGACTGTGACAGGGGGATGGGTGGGACATGCAGATTTTACACGCAAAGGCCCATGTCCACCCTTATTAGCTGGCTCAGCTCCCAGTGGTGTCGGTACGTTGGAGACTGATGGCAGTTTATATGGTAAACTTTATCAGGAGAACACGTAACTATTGTAACAAAATGCCTTTGTGGAGCAATCCCTCTAAGCTAGATCCCAGTCACCTCTTTCTAGAACTCCCCCTCCTCACCTGGGAGCTCTAGGATCCTCTCAACTGGCTCTTGAAATGTATCAAATCAATGTGATATGTGAAATGCCCCGTCGGAGGGTTCCAGAGCGGGCTCCTCTTACTGCCCTGAGAGATCCCCAGGGACCAGTGAAGCTAGTGCATCTGCAGCTTGTAGTTTAACTCTATCTCCACTGTGACTATTCTCTTAATTACTTCACATCTTCACATCAGATGCCCCTGCCCTGCCTGGAGATGTCCCAGGGGCTGTTTATGATGATGTCAGAGAAGTGTCTGTCCCTGAAGGTGACCCTGCTTCAGGGCAGAATGATGAGCAAGGCACTGGGGCGAGGGACAGACACAGGGATTCACAGACAGGTGAGTGGAGAACTATTTACACTTCACACTGTCTCTGCAGAGTGGGAGGGCTGGGAATGTGGGGTACACAGCAAGGGAACAGCTCTGGACAAATCAATGCCTGTGAGAAAATCTCTCCTCTCGTCTCTCCATTCCCTGAATGCAGAGGCTTCAGTGCCTGCCATGGGGGGAGGAACAGCAGGGTCCCTGCTGGGTGGTACTTCATGGTCAGACCAGCAAGATACCTAGGATCCTTCTGCCTCTAGGTTCCAATCCTTGTGTGGCTGCCACACCCTGGATGTGCTGGATTCCCACCACTTCACTGCACGTGTATCTTTTGAGCGGAATCCTATGAACCAAAGTCCCGTTACTGCTACGCAAATGTTAAAGAGCCCATGACACCTCCTGTAAAAGTTGGGCTTTGCCTATTGTCCTTGGCGAAAATCTCCCCTCCCCTCCTGATTTTTTCGTGAGCAGGGAGACCATCGGCCACCCCAGAAGAGGTGCAGTGCTGATGAAATGTGCATTGCTTAGTACTTGATAAGAAGAATGTTCTTATGTTCATTGTTAGGGCAGAGTGAGTTATGATCTTCTTAACTAAGTGCTCCTGGCTGATAAGTGCTTGGGTTTTCTACATGAAGTAACAGGTAAATAGAGTTCTCACTGGGCAGTGTTAGCTGGTCTGGAAACCAAAGGTTTTAATTTCCAGACTGTTTACAGAGATGATGGATTAGAACTTGTCATAGACCCGCCAGAAGACTGAAGGGGGAACAATTCCTAACCATTACTGTAGAGCAGAGATTCTCAGCTGTGGTGCACGAAATGTATTCTGGGACGGCATGAGAAGCCAGAGCAGAGAGCGGTGGCTCCTTTCCAGGCACCCAGCTTTGAAGGCAGCGCTGCCACCAGCAGCAGTGCAGAAGTAAGGATGGCAGAGTATGGTGTTGCCACTCTCACTTCTCCGCTGCTGCTGGCGGTAGTGCTGCCTTCAGAGCTGGGTGGATGGAGAGCTATGTACTTAAATGGCTCTTTGTGACTCAGTGCCCGACTGCTGTTCATATTTAGTGAGAGTTGCATGTTGATTTTTTTTAAATCGGTGTATGTACTTGTGTGGTGGGGGTGGGGGGCATCAACTATAATGGACACAAAGAAGGGGGGGTGATCAAATAGGTTAGAGAGCCACTGCTATAAACTCCACCTTGCTCTGCTCCTGCCGATCACCATAGAGTGGATCCACTGACTATGTGTCTCCCTTGGTATTTTCAGGTGGGAGTCTGCACTCGCTAAGGAGTGAAGTTGTCTCCGGGATGGACAGAGAAATCCCATTCCCGCTTCCTGGAGACACAGGTTATGATCATGTGGAACATGGTGACTCTGGGGGATCAATATCAGAACGATTTGATTGGGAAAAAAATAACCTTGTGATGATATAAATGCTTTGCCTTTTTCTCTCAGAAATGTTCCTTCCGCTTTGATGCCTAGAGACAGTCCCTGCCTGGTAGACAGACAAAGCAGGTGTTTTTATAAGATTTGTGTGAAGTTGCAGGAAATACTAGTGGGAGTTGGAAAAGATTCATAAACTTTCTTTGTGTAATTTTCCACCATTTGAAGGGGGTTGAATTTTCCTGCTTTTTTATGCCTATAATTTCTTCATCTTGAATTTTGCCTTTTTCATATTAAATCCTTTCTGAAAGTCTTCCCCATAGTGGAAGTTTTTCTTGCCAGATGAATTGTGCAGTTTCCAGGGTTCATCACAGGGAGGGGCTGAGATACAAAAACCAAGAGACAAAGGCGGGCCACCTCTGGGTATAGCAGGTTGTTTGACGGTGGGGGGGTTTACACTGAATGTTCTATCAGGCATGTAGTAAAAGTGAGACACCAGCAAGAGAACATTCTGAGATGAGCAACAAGGTTGTTCCTAAACCTAATTCAGATTTGTAACCTTCATTGAATCCAAGGAGATAAATGAGAAATTCTCCCTCATAATTCACACCTGAAATTAAACAAAGAGTGAAAAGAATTCCCCATTAGCAATAAATGTGCAGGATGAATATTTCTGCTAGGACAATAAATGAATTTTTATAGAAAATAATGAAAACCAAACTGCTTGAAAACCAACTTTTAAAATCTATTTTAGTTTGAAACGCACCAAACCAATAGTTTGCAGCCATATACTTTTTTAAAAAAACACACCGATGTTTTGCGCGCGCACACACACACACACACACACACACCCCAGCAGTTTAAAACACCAGACCAGCAGTTTGCAACAAAATACTTTTTTAACCACCCACACTTATATCTAGCTTAGGCCCCTGAATCATAGAATATCAGGGTTGGAAGGGAGCTCAGGAGGTCATCTAGTCCAACCCCCTGCTCAAAAGCAGGACCCATCCCCAATTAAATCATCCCAGCCAGGGCTTTGTCAAGCCTGACCTTAAAAACTTCTAAGGAAGGAGATTCCACCACCTCCCTAGGCAACGCATTCCAGTGTTTCACCACCCTCCTAGTGAAAAAGTTTTTCCTAATATCCAACCTAAACCTCCCCCACTGCAACTTGAGACCATTACTCCTTGTCCTGTCCTCTTCCACCACTGAGAATAGTCTAGAACCATCCTCTCTGGAACTACCTCTCAGGTAGTTGAAAGCAGCTATCAAATCCCCCCTCATTCTTCTCTTCTGCAGACTAAACAATCCCAGTTCCCTCAGCCTCTCCTCATAACTCATGTGTTCCAGACCCCTAATCATTTTTGTTGCCCTTCGCTGGACACTCTCCAATTTATCCACATCCTTCTTGTAGTGTGGGGCCCAAAACTGGACACAGTGCTCCAGATGAGGCCTCACCAATGTCGAATAGAGGGGGACGATCACGTCCCTCGATCTGCTCGCTATGCCCCGACTTATACATCCCAAAATGCCATTGGCCTTCTTGGCAACAAGGGCACACTGCTGACTCATATCCAGCTTCTCGTCCACTGTCACCCCTAGGTCCTTTTCCGCAGAACTGCTGCCTAGCCATTCGGTCCCTAGTCTGTAGCTGTGCATTGGGTTCTTCCGTCCTAAGTGCAGGACCCTGCACTTATCCTTATTGAACCTCATCAGATTTCTTTTGGCCCAATCCTCCAATTTGTCTAGGTCCCTCTGTATCCTATTCCTGCCCTCCAGCGTATCTACCACTCCTCCCAGTTTAGTATCATCCGCAAATTTGCTGAGAGTGCAATCCACACCATCCTCCAGATCATTTATGAAGATATTGAACAAAACCGGCCCCAGGACCAACCCCTGGGGCACTCCACTTGACACCGGCTGCCAACTAGACATGGAGCCATTGATCACTACCCGTTGAGCCCGACAATCTAGCCAACTTTCTACCCACCTTATAGTGCATTCATCCAGCCCATACTTCCTTAACTTGCTGACAAGAATACTGTGGGAGACTGTGTCAAAAGCTTTGCTAAAGTCAAGATACAATACATCCACTGCTTTCCCTTCATCCACAGAACGAGTAATCTCATCATAAAAGGCGATTAGATTAGTCAGGCATGACCTTCCCTTGGTGAATCCATGCTGACTGTTCCTGATCACTTTCCTCTCATGTAAGTGCTTCAGGATTGATTCTTTGAGGACCTGCTCCATGATTTTTCCGGGGACTGAAGTGAGGCTGACTGGCCTGTAGTTCCCAGGATCCTCCTTCTTCCCTTTTTTAAAGATTGGCAGTACATTAGCCTTTTTCCAGTCATCCGGGACTTCCCCCGTTCGCCACGAGTTTTCAAAGATAATGGCCAATGGCTCTGCAATCACAGCCGCCAGTTCCTTTAGCACTCTCAGATGCAACTCATCCGGCCCCATGGACTTGTGCACGTCCAGTTTTTCTAAATAGTCCCTAACCACCTCTTTCTCCACAGAGGGCTGGCCATCTATTCCCCATGTTGTGATGTCCAGCATAGCAGTCTGGGAGCTGACCTTGTTCGTGAAGACAGAGGCAAAAAAAGCATTGAGTACATTAGCTTTTTCCACATCCTCTGTCACTAGGTTGCCTCTCTCATTCATTAAGGGGCCCACACTTTCCTTGGCTTTCTTCTTGTTGCCAGCATACCTGAAGAAACCCTTCTTGTTACTCTTAACATCTCTCGCTAGCTGCAGCTCCAGGTGCGATTTGGCCCTCCTAATTTCATTCCTACATGCCCGAGCAATATTTTTATACTCTTCCCTGGTCATATGTCCAACCTTCCACTTCTTGTAAGCTTCTTTTTTATGCTTAAGATCTGCTAGGATTTCACCGTTAAGCCAAGCTGGTCGCCTGCCATACTTACTATTCTTTCGACACATCGGGATGGTTTGTCCCTGTAACCTCAACAGGGATTCCTTGAAATACAGCCAGCTCTCCTGGACTCCTTTCCCCTTCATGTTAGTCCCCCAGGGGATCCTACCCATCCGTTCCCTGAGGGAGTCGAAGTCTGCTTTCCTGAAGTCCAGGGTCCGTATCCTGCTGCTTACCTTTCTTCCCTGTGTCAGGATCCTGAACTCAACCAACTCATGGTCACTGCCTCCCAGATTCCCATTCACTTTTGCTTCCCCTACTAATTCTTCCCAGTTTGTGAGCAGCAGGTCAAGAAAAGCTCCCCCCCTAGTTGGCTCCTCTAGCACATGCACCAGGAAATTGTCCCCTACGCTTTCCAAAAACTTCCTGGATTGTCTATGCACCGCTGTACTGCTCTCCCAGCAGATATCAGGAAAATTATAGTCACCCATGAGAACCAGGGCATGTGATCTAGTAGCTTCCGCGAGCTGCCGGAAGAAAGCCTCATCCACCTCATCCCCCTGGTCCGGTGGTCTATAGCAGACTCCCACCACTACATCACTCCTGTTGCTCACACTTCTAAACTTAATCCAGAGACACTCAGGTTTTTCTGCAGTTTCGTACCGGAGCTCTGAGCAGCCATACTGCTCACTTACATACAGTGCTACTCCCCCACCTTTTCTGCCCTGCCTGTCCTTCCTGAACAGTTTATAACCATCCATGACAGTACTCCAGTCATGTGAGTTATCCCACCAAGTCTCTGTTATTCCAATCACGTCATAATTCCTTGACATCACCAGGACCTCCATTTCTCCCTGCTTGTTTCCAAGGCTTTGTGCATTCGTATATAAGCACTTGAGATAACCTGCTGATCGCCCCTCATTCTCAGTATGAGGCAGGAGCCCTCCCCTCACAGACATTCCTGCCTGTGCTTCCTCCCAGTATCCCGCTTTCCCACTTACCTCAGGGCTTTGGTCTCCTTCCCCCGGTGAACCTAGTTCACTAACAATTTAAACATTAAAGCCAACTCTTTTAAGAAGACAAACAACCCCTTTTTAATTTTTTTTTAAAAATAAATATAAAATAGCAGAATAAAAACCATAGCAGAATAAAAACCAAACTGCTTTTAAAAAATATAAAATAGCAGAATAAAAACCATAGCAGAATAAAAAATAAAAAATAGCAGAATAAAAAATATAAAATAGCAGAATAAAAAATATAAAATAGCAGAATAAAAACCATAGCAGAATAAAAACCAAACTGCTTTTAAAAACAACTTTTAAAAACCATTTTAGGGTCCCCTCCCCTAACATTCCCTTTTGTGATCTGGGGTGGGGGAATTCAGTTGTCTGCACAAAAGGACTGCTTTTGGCTTTTTTTTTTTTTTTTTAGTTAAAATATATTTTTCTTTGGGGCCTTCTTACAGTATTAAGCAGTAAATCACCATACACAACAATCCTTAAGGTTACTGTACCCATTCCCAAGTGTGGGGCCCCTTACAGATATCAATGAATGTCTTGGGGCTTGTTTGTTTTTTAAACATGTTTCTTTCATGCTTAAAGTCTGGGGATTGTTTTTGAAATGAAATGGGTGTATCACAACCATAGTAAGCACCCTAGAAATACCCAGAGCTTTTAAATGTTTGATTGTCTTCAGAGCAAAAGTTTGTTCTAAAGTATGGTGGAGGTTTGTGAACCCTTGAAACATTTCAGTTTTGGGTTAGACCCATTTTTAGTTTTGTAAATATATTATTTTAATGACTTTAAGTTGCTAGAAAGAGTGACCCATATCGTTCAACCAACTCCTGGTTTATATTTAAACTGTCCAATAGCATTCAACCAACTCCTGGGGTCATACTTAAACTGTCCAATAGTGGCTGCAAACTCCTGAAGTTTTATTTCCTTTCATATTAATCAGAGCTCACCATCCTCACCCACCCACCTCCTTTACTGTGGGTGTACCCCCGTCAAAAGTAATTACTGATCACTAATATGATTAACCCTGATGGCAACAAGGGTGGGTAATCACAGTCACCCTGGATATTCATTCAGTTCAACAGGGTGGGTCAGCTGTATTGTACTCAAATACATGTCTGAACTGTCCCTGTTTTTTTTAATTGTAAACAGATTTTTAGGGGGGGTTCCCCCCCACATGATTTTACAATATACATTTCAGCTTTTTTACTGTAAATGGGTCTCTTTTACACAAAGACAACAGACCACACTGCAATAAAGATAGGTACCATTACTTAGTAAGGACAGCATGGCCAAGAAGTGACATTCTATAATATATATTTTCAGAGTTAAAAACAGGAAGCATACCTCCTGTTGCAGTCCAACAACAATTCAATTCAAGATCATTTCTGTTGAAAGAGCACTGAGGTTTTTATACCATCCTAATTCTTTGTTTCAAACAGACTTCAAAAGGCTGTCGTTAGCAGGTTGATTCAGTCACCACAACTCTAAATTAATAGATACTTAAGGACTTTAGGCCCCCCCTCCCCTAACATTCCCTTTTTGTGATCTGGGGTGAGGGAATTAAGTTATCTGCACAACAGGGCTGCTTTTGGCTAATTTTTTTTTTTTTTTTTTAGTTAAAATACATTTTTCTTTGGGGCCTTCTTACAGTATTAAACAGTAAATCACCATACACAACAATCCTTAACGTTACTGTACCCATTCCCAAGTGTGGGGCCCCTTGCAGATATCAATGAATGTCTTGGGGCTTGTTTGTTTTTTAAACATGTTTCTTTCATGCTTAAAGTCTGGGGGTTGTTTATGAAATAAAATATGTGTATCACAACCATAGTAAGCACCCTACAAATACCCAGAGCTTTTAAATGTTTGTTTGTCTTTAGCGCAAATGTTTGTTCTAAAGTATGGTGGAGGTTTGTGAACCCTTGAAACATTTCAGTTTTGGGTTAGACCCTTGTTTATTTTTGTAAATATATTATTTTAATGATTTTGAGTTGCTAGAAAGAGTGACCCATAGCTTTCAACCAACTCCTGGGGTCATATTTAAACTGTCCAATAGCGTCTCCCAAATCCTGAGGTTTTATTTCATTTCATATTAATCAAATCTCGCCATCCTCATCCACCCACCTCCCTTACTGTGGGTGTACCCCCGTCAAATTTAATTTCTGATCACTAATACGATTAATCCTGATGGCAACAAGGGTGGGTAATCTCAGTCACCCTGGCTATTCCGCAGGGGTGTGGGTAAAACCATTCAGTTCAACAGGGTGGGTCAGCTCTGTTGTACTCAAACACATGTCTGAAGCATCCCTGTTTTTTTCTTTTTAATTTTAAATACATTTTTAGCGGGGGTTTCCCCACATGATTCTTCAATGTACATTTCAGCTTTTTGCTGTAAATGCGTCTCTTTTACACAAAGACACAAGAGCTAGGTTCTCACAAACTATTTTATTTGATGTAAAAGACATACAGCTCCTTGAAAACAAACCAAGATGCCCCTTTAAAACTTTTAGCTCACTTAAGGGCCACTGAGACCTTCTAACAGAAACACAAATAGTCACAAAGCCCTTTTCAATAGATTTTTTTTTTTATTTACAGCTTCCCTTGCCCCTCCTGCAGCCCCTGCACTGGCTCCCTGCTCTTCCCCAAGTAGCACCAAGCCCCTTGACCTCCTCTCCTGCGGCTTGCACAGCCTCCACCCACCTCCACCCACTCCCCATTGCTCTGGCTCCTTTGACCCCTCCCATCCCTTTCACTTTGTCCCCTCGCACCTTCCTCCTTCTGTCATGGGCAACAGGTTTGTATAATTTTTGTTGGTGCCCAAGCAGAGCCATCCTGTGCATAGGACGGACCGGGGCAACTGCACCTGGCTCTTTGCTTTGGGGGGCCCCACGCTTCAGGGGGACACCAAGCCCCCTGCTAGCCCCCCCAGGGCTCTGAAGCATGGGGCAGGGGTAGCCACCAGCATGTTGCATGACGGATACTTGACAAATTACCGGACTTAGTGATGAACTCGGGGGGGGGGGGGGGGAGGGTATTATGTCATTCAGTCATTCAACCCATAAAATAGCACACAATTTTCCACACTGAAAATAAAAACAGTAATCTAGCTAATAATAAATAACAATAATAACAAAAATAATTAATTAATCTCATAATTAATGAAAAATGTGTGTATACTGTATAAGAGATTATGACATGAGAAATGAAAATGATCTTGCTTTGGGATTTTACAAGGCATTTTATCATTTAAACACATTTGATACCCTGAGTAATGATAACACTTCTTGCAAATCCCCTGAACAGGGAACCCATGGTCCCCTTCCCTCACCCCATTAAAAAGGTACAGAGGTTATTGCTGGCTGCTCTAGGGCTGCAGAAAACCCTATGGGCAAAACATATGGAAAGAAGGGGATCAATTTACACAGAGGGCTGTGCATAGTGCATTAATTAACACTTAATAAATACATCTAAATTAAATACATTACAGAGATCAGAACCTGTAATGACAGACTTTACTTCATGAGAAGCTCCAGAGAAAGAAGACCCAGAGAAAGTAATGGTAGGGGGCAATCCTCGGGAGGCCAAAGGGGCTGGTAGAGGGAACGAACAGAGAACAGGGATAGAGGCAGAATTGCTGCAGGGTTGACCCAGTCTTCTGCATCTCCCCTGTGGGTGGAAACACTCATCTCTATCACCATAGGAGGGAACAATAGAATGGAATGCCCAGAAGAATGAATGACCTGAAGACAATTTCCTGAAGGGACCCTTCCCCTTCTTTTCTAGCTTTGACATTTACATTTCTACATAGGGTGGTTTGTCCCACAGAAATAAAAATCTGCCCATCTTCCATCTGGTTTTGGACCAATGGAATAAAACAGGTACAATTCAAGTGACTTTTAAAATTGCCTATGAAACTGTGTTAACAAAATAAGTGAGCTTATGAACAACCAGAAAATATACTTCTCAAGTGAAAAACTATCAATGGACTTCTTTGCAAAGAAATTGTAAGTTTTCTCACAGGAAAAGCCACAAACTGTCTGGAAAGGAAGAGTAGATTGAATTACTTGCCTAAGTGAAATTAAATATCCAGAGAATTTCAGGGCCTGTGATGATGATGACCAGGGCTTGCTCACCTGTGGCTCTCCCTCCCGTGTTGTGGAGGCCCAGCCAGGTAGGTCTGCATCTGCAAGCAGGCACCCTGCGTCAGGTGCAGCTCCCATTAGCCATGATGGCCAACAGGTTGGGAGCCTCCCGGCCAATGGGCTTGGGAGGGAGGGGGGAGGCAAAGGGGGAGATTGTAGGGAGCGGGATGGTGGGGAGAGGAGCTGTCTCTGGAGGCACAAAGAGGGGGTTGTCCAGAGAGGGATGATGGGTGCACAGGGGCCGGTGGGGGTCTTTGCGGGGGGGCGCACAGGGTTGTGCGGGTCTCTGTGTGGCGCGGGGACTGACGGACGGACGGAGCCAGCTGCAGCCTGGGTCTGCTCTGTGGGGGCTTGCTATAGTCCCCCCAGGAAGCCCCCTCTGTACTTCGCATTTAATGCCAGCCCCAGGGTGCCCATCGCTGCCTGACAGTGACAGACTCCTGCTGCTCTCTCTGCTGCACCTCTCTCCCCCGCCCTGGTGTGGAGGCATGGCCAGGCAGCTCCGGCGCCGCCGCCCCCCCCGCAGCTCCCATTGGCCGTGGTTCCCGGCCAATGAGCTGGGAGCAGGGTCAGTGCTGGGCGGGGACGGAGGCAACATGGGGAGCTGCCCTGCCTGGGCCCAGACTCTCCACAGCACACGGGGAGCTGCGGGGGAGGAGGGGAAGCCGCCCCCGAGGTGAGAGGGCCCCACGTTGCCAAGCCACAGCACGGGGCCCCCCAGAGCACGGGACCCAAACATTGGTGGAGCTGGGCCCACCCTCATGAATATTCAAGGAGCAGGAGCACCACGGGCCAATATAACTCAAGGCCTATCTCCTGCCCCAGCCTCTGGGGGCACATCGTCCAAGTGCCCCCCTCCAGCTGCCAGGGGGGATGGAGCAGCTGGAGCAGCTAAATGGCCCCGAGCACCCAGAGCAGGGGGCATTCATCTGGCAGCCTGGCAGGAGCTGATGACAAAGCATCCCGGGGGTGACTGACAAAGGGGGTGAGCAAAAACCTGGGTTCAGAGGCTGCTTTTCAGGGCGATCCTGTGTAAATGCACTGACCTTGCAGAGCAGACTTTGGTCCTAGTAACAGTAACAGTCATGTCATGTCTACGCAGATGGCTCTGTTAAAGATAATATATTACACCCCCGGGGAAGTTGGGAGCTTCGGCGGGGTGAACCCTCTTTTTCAAGTGGCCAAAAAGCATAGTAAAACTTTAAACAGGAGACAGGTAACAGCTTGGCTTTCAGACCAGGATGCTTACATTTTACCATCTTTCTCACCCACACCTATGTATTTACTTAAAACATACAACCTCATCAAATAACCAAACCAAAAAGCGAAATATATTTACTGGGCTTCATCCATCCATTAGCCGTTGATGCTGGTGAATTTTCCTTTTCAGCTGTCTCTTCCCTTTTTTCTTTTGAGCTTGTTCACCCTCTGGCCTGAGGATCTCTCGTGTTCTGATCATACTGTGGAGCAGACAATATTATTATGATGAAACGGTCTTGTAAACTGGAAAAATAAAATACTCATTAGGGTGTTTTTCTTTTTAAAAAGTCATAGCTTTAAAACAAAATAATCCATTTCAGGCTGTACAACAAACACCTATTTTGAGTTTATTTCTACCACTTGAAAAAAATAACAACCCCAGAAACATTTTTAAAAACACATCTCATTTTGCAAAATAAAAACCAAACTGCTTGAAAACCAACTTTTAAAATCCATTTTAAAACACATTTTTCCCAGAAACACCTGTTAGTTTGAAACACACCAAACCAATATTTGCAACCCTATAACTTCTGTTTAAAAAACCCAGCAATATATTTTTTTTAAAACCACACCTATGTTTTGCACAAACTCACAGACACACACACGCACCCCAGCAGTTTAAAACACCAAACCAACAGTTTGCAACAAAATACTCTTTTAAACACCCACACTTATGTCTAGCTTAGGCCCCTGAATTACTAACAATTTAATCATTAAAGCCAACTCTTTTAAGAAGACAAACAACCCCATTTAAAAAAAACAAACAAACTTTTTTTTTTCAGAATAAAAACCAAACTGCTTTTAAAAGCCAACTTTTAAAAACCATTTTACACCCCCCTCCCCTAACATTCCCTTTTGTGATCTGGGGTGGGGGAATTCAGTTGTCTGCACAAAAGGACTGCTTTTGGCTTTTTTTTTTTTTTTTTTAGTTAAAATATATTTTTCTTTGGGGCCTTCTTACAGTATTAAGCAGTAAATCACCATACACAACAATCCTTAAGGTTACTGTACCCATTCCCAAGCGTGGGGCCCCTTGCAGATATCAGTGAATGTCTTGGGGTTTGTTTGTTTGTTTTTTAAACATGTTTCTTTCATGCTTAAAGTCTGGGGGTTGTTTTTGAAATAAAATGGGTGTACCACAACCATAGTAAGCACCCTAGAAATACCCAGAGCTTTTAAATGTTTGATTGTCTTTAGCGCAAATGTTTGTTCTAAAGTATGGTGGAGGTTTGTGAACCCTTGAAACATTTCAGTTTTGGGTTAGACCCATTTTTAGTTTTGTAAATATATTATTTTAATGACTTTAAGTTGCTAGAAAGAGTGACCCATAACGTTCAATGAACTCCTGGTTTATATTTAAACTGTCCAATAGACTTCTACCAACTGCTGGGTTATATTTAAACTGTCCAATAGAATTCTACCAACTCCTGGGGTCATATTTTTAACTGTCTAATAGCGTCTATCAACTCCTGAGGTTTTATTTCCTTTCATATTAAATCTCGCCATCCTCACCCACCCACCTCCCTTACTGTGGGTGTACCCCCATCAAATTTAATTTCTTATTACTAATACGATTACCCCTGATGGCAACACGGGTGGGTAATGTCAGTCACCCTGGCTATTCAGTGGGGGTGTGGTTAAAACCATTCAGTTCAACAGGATGGGTCAGCTCTATTGTACTCAAACACATGTCTGAACCATCCCTGGGTTGTTTTTTTTTTAATTGTAAACACATTTTTAAGGTTCCCCCCCACCACCACACGATTCTACAACTACATTTCAGTTTTTTGCTGTAAATGGGTCTCTTTTACACAAAGACATAAGAGCTAGGTTCTCACAAACTATTTTTTTTATTAACAGACATACAGCTACTTGAAAACAAACCAAGCTGCTCCTTTAAAACTTTTAGCTCACTTAAGGGCCACTGAGACCTTCGAACAGAAATACAGATAGTCACAAAGCCCTTTTCAATAGATTTTTTTTTACAATTGACAGCTACCAAGTTTTATATTGCCAAGATGATCAGGGCCTGCAACCCCATACTCTGCATGTCCCTAAACCTCCAACTAACAGAAGCTGGGACTGGATGACAGGGGATGGATCATTCAAAATTTCCCTGTTCATTTCTTTCCCTCTGGAGCATGAGGCACACTGGCCACTATCAGAAGACACAATATTGGGCTAGATGAACCATTGGTCTGACTCACTAGGTCCATTCTTATGTAAGTTATGAAGAGTAGAATATGGATAAGGGAAGCTAAAGACATTAGGGGAAACTCCATGGCTTGCAGGACTAAGGATAATAAGGAGGGTTTTTTTTTTAAGTGTATTAGGAACAAAAGAAATCCTAGCAATGGTGTAAACTCATTACTAGATGGAGACTGTTTAAAAGGATGCAGTAAAGGCGGAAGTGTTCCTTTAATATGTTTTCTCTCTTTGGAAACCCCATGTCAGTGTATTTAGAAAGGACAAGGGTCTCCAGTGCTCTTACATTTTTGCCGCAGCATGAAGGAGTAGAGGTGGTGAAGTCCATCCACAACCCATCGGAAGATCTGCTGCTCCTGCTCAGCACAGCACAGAGTGGGACACCCCACCAGCTGGCCCAGGACTCTGAACTCCTCCACTCCCTGATGGAGAGAGGGAGCAAAGGGAGTCACTTGCTCCTGTAGGACTGCTGCAGTGTGTCCCCCTGCCGTTGCACTAGCGATGGGTTAGAACCAGGGGAGGCAGAGCCCAGCGTAGAGAGACTGGGGACAATGAGAGCAGGAGGAGCCATGGGGCTCAACACCAGGGGCTGAGGAAAGCTCAGCAGGGACAGGAAATCTGGGTAGCAAAGTCAGCAAACGTTGCCCCCAAGTGAGAACCCTGATAATGAATGAACTAACATCCAGTCTCCATCTCAAGGGCAAGCTCCTCATCCCAGCCCCTTCTGTCATCCCCCTTCCTCCACTGACCTCAGGCCCAGGAGCTTGGGGTCATCTTGGACTCCTCTGCTCTGCATCCCGCCTCTCTCACTTCATCCTGAAGCTCCCCAAAGCCTCCACTTTCTGCATCATGCCCAGCTTGCTGGCTCTCTCCTGCAGCCTTGTCCTCTCGTCTCCCCCTCCTGCCAGACCTTCCTGGCCCCTCCTGCAGCCCCTGCGCTGGCTCCCTGCTCTTCCTCACATTGCACCAAGCCCCTTGCGCTCCTCTCTTGCTGTCTGCACAGCCTCCCCACACCCACTCCTCATTGCTCTGGCTCCTTTGGCTCCTCCCATCCCTTTCACTCTGTCCCCTCCCACCTCCCTCGTTCTGTTCCGCTGCCTCAGCCTCTGGGGGCACGTCATCCAAGCTCCCACTTCCAGCTGCCAGAGGGGAGGCCCTGCCACAAAGGGGATGGAGCAGCTGGAGCAGCAAAATGGCCCTGAGCACCCAGAGCAGGGGGCATTCATCTGGCAGCCTGGCAGGAGCTGATGCCAAAGTATCTTGAGGACAACTGACAAAGGGGGTGAACAGACACCTGGTTTCAGAGGGTGCTCTCAGGGTGATCCTGTGTAAACGTACTGACCCTGTGGAACAGACTTTGGTCCTAGGGGAACAGCGGAGAGAGTCCTTGGAGATAGAATTATGGGACTCAACCCAAAGCACACTGGAGTCATAGGACAGACCTGTCGACATCAGTGCTCATTAGACTGAACTCCTACCGAGGATCTTGCTGAGTCACTATTCTAGACCCGGGTTTTCCCTGCCAGGAAGCGCTGCACCATGAGGCTGCTCAATGCCGTTAGGAGGCGGCCAGGGTCAAAGGCTGCTCACCTTGAATTTGTGATGCCCAGCGATGAGTTTGATCAGCCAGCTGATCCTTACCACTGCCCTCAGCTGCCCATGCACCTCCTTGGATGTGGTCCCGGGGAGCAGGAACTGAGAGAAACAAATTGGAACAAATTGCTAAGGAGAAGTACCAAAAAATAGCACAAGCACATAGGGTGAAAATCAGAACAGCTAAGGCAAAAATGAGTTCTATCTGGCAAGTGACATAAAAGGCAATCAGAAGCAGTTCTATAAATGCATTAGGAGAATGAGAAAGACAAAGGAAAGTGTGGGGCCACTACTCAGCAGGGAAGGAGAGCAAATAATGGATGACACAGACAAAGCCAAGGTGTTTAATGCCTTTTTTGCTTCAGTTTTTGCTAAAAAGGTTAATGGTGACAAGATGCTTAACACAATATTAACAACAAGGGGGGAGGAATACAGGCCAGACTAGGGAGAGAACAGGTAAAAGACAATTTAGGTCAGTTAGATGTATTTAAGTTGGCAGAGCCTCATGATATTCACCCTAGATGTAGCTAGGCTAAGTAATGTCTGAACCTTTAGGAGGGCTGTGGTCCCAGAGGACTGGAAAAGGGCAGACCAAGAACCTATCTTCAGAAAGGGGAATATCTTCAGAAAGGAGGCCCCAAGGAATTAGAGACCAGTCAGCCTAACTTTGGTACCCAGAAAGATACTGAACAAATTATTAAACAATTTGTAAGAACCTAGAGGAGATAATAGGGTGATAAGGAATAGCCACCCAGGATTTGTACAGAACAAACCATACCAAACAAATCTAATTTCCTTCTTTGACAGGGTTTGCCTAGTGGATGCAGGGAGGCAGTATATGATGATGGATATGAAGTTCCGTAAGGCTTTTGACACAGTTCCACCAGACAGACATTCTCATAAGCAAACTAAGCCAATATATTTCAGACGAGATTACTATAAGGTGGGCGCACAACTTATTGAAAGACCGTACTCAAAGAGGAGTTATCACTGACTCACTTGCAACCTGGGAGGGTGTCTCAAGTGGGCTCCCCAGGGGTGTGCCGGATCCAGTACTAGTCAATATTTTCATTAACAACTTGGTTAACAGAGAGGAGAGTACGTTTTTAAAGTTTGCGGATGACACCAAGCTGGGAGGGGTTGCAAGCACTTTGGAGGACAGATTAGAATTCAAAATAAGTTTGCTAAATTGGAGAGTTGGTCTGAAGTCAACAAGATGAACTTCAGTCAAAACAAATGTGACGTAACGCACGTGGGAAGGAAAAATCAAATGCATAGAAACAAAGTGGGGGATAACCGGCTAGGTGGCACTACTGCAGAAAAGGATCCGGGGGTTATCAGGGGTCTCACACTGAATAGGAATCAACAGTGTGATGCTGTTGTGAAAAAGGGAAATGTCATTCTGAGGTGTATTAGCTTGGAGCACTGTGTCCAATTCTGGGCACCACACTTTAAAAAAGATGTGAACAAACTGGAGCCAGTTCAGAGGAGAGCAGCAAAAATGATCAGTGGTTTAGAAAACATGACCTCTGAAGAAAGGTTGAACGAACTGAGCATGTTTCCTCTTGAGAGGACAGAGGGGGCACATGTAGCAGAGTTCAAATACGTTAAGGGCTGTTACACAGAGGATGGTGACCAATTGTTCTCCATGTCCCCTGAAGGTAGGACAAAAAGTAATGGGCTTAATCTGCAGCAAGGGAGATTTAGGTTAGATATTAGGAAAAACTCTAGGGGTGGCTGAGCACTGGAACAGGTGACCTAGGGAATCATAGAATCTCAGCATTGGAAGGGATCTCAGGAAGTCATGTAGTCCAACCCCCAGTTCAAAACAGGACCAATCCCCAAGTAAATCAGTGGGGGAAGTGGTGGACTCCTCATCATGGAGGTTTTAAAAAACAGGCTGAACAAACACTCCTCAGGGATGGTCTAGGAATGCTTGGCCCTGCCTCAGTGCAGGGGGTGGAGTAGATGACCTCTTGAGATCCCTTCCAGCCCGGGTCTTCTGTGATTCCCTCTTCCCAGGTTCCAGGATCGAGGAGACCAAGTCTCTGCCAAGAACATTTCCTTCTTTTTGGACCACAAATCACCCACAGAATCTACTTCCTGTGGCCCCAGAACTAGAACGTTGGGGGAAATCTAGCTCTGGGCTCTGGCCAGGTGGGTGGGCCCATGAGTGATGCTCCAGGCCCACAGCCCAGGGATCCCAGTGTGATTGCTGAGAAGGGCTGCAAGAGATTTGCCATCACTCTGCAACCCCACCCCGCCCCCAGGCAGCTCAGCTGTCATGTTGATGGGCTCTGGAGGCAAGGCCCTGCGCACAGCCAAGGGCAGGGCGTGAATGCCAGGGTCAGATGGGGGCTCAGTGCAGATCACAGCAGATCCCGCACCCCTCCACCCTCCATGCAGACGTCTCCCAGATATAGCAGGGGCACTTGGTTCTCCAGCCCAAGAACCTTTATATAGAACGTACTCTCAGGAACAGAAGGCCTGGGGGTGTCCCATGCTCGGGATTAAATGGAGCCTCGGTCCCCGAGCCCCACCCCAGCTACAGGTCTAGTCCCCTTCCTGCCCCCATGCCTCCAGACCTCCAAGATGTTCTGCAGCACCACAAGGTTGGGCTTCTGATCCTCGCACACCAAGGCCTTTTGCATCTCATCCATGACTTTCAGAGTCTGCGTGCAGAGCAGAGGAGAAACCAGAGCAAGTGGCATTGCTCAGCCAGGCGAGGAACCAATGCCCTGGCATGTGACATGCCCCAGGTCATGGCAGCCCCTGGTATTCCAGCTCACGCACTCACTTGTACCCGCAGGGGACCTACTGCAAACTCCTCCTGGCAACAGGACCCCACCTGCCTTTGCTGTCCCCAGGAAGGCCACTACACACAGTCTAACCCACTGGAAGAGTCCAAAAGGACTCCGCATTTGGAGGGGGAGGGAAGATTTCCAGCCAAGCTTCAGTTCCCCTGGCCTGTGTGGGTCTGAAGCAGCCGATCTCAGGCCTGTGCCCCCAGCCACGCACGGGGGATGAATGTGCTTGTGAAGGGAGTGTCTGTTCCCCACTAATTGCCGGTGCATGTGAAGGATAAATGCCTACTAGTGCTACCCCATGAGGGAGTTACTCCTTTTTCTGCGGCCGTGGGGCCTGTGCTTTGCTGCCGCAGTTCCTGAGCTGAAGTCCTGCCAAGGAGCTGTGATCATTACACTCTTATGCCAGTGCCAGGTAACCCAGGGGGCAGGTACACAAGCGACTGGCAGGATTCCCACTCGGTTTGGGGCGGCTCCTCACAGCTGGTTTGGGGCTTACCTTGGTGTACAGAGCAGCCTCCACGCCCTGGATGGTTTCTGATGGAGGCAGGGAGAAGATGCTTTAGAAGCAGGTGGCGAGCAGGTTGGATTGTTCCATTCCCCACAGCGGTGGCTTCACTTTGCTAAGAGAAGAGACACGTGCGGATTGGAGGGCTGAGGCGAGACTGACACACGAATGTTGGCCTCAGGCTTCCAGGACATGGAAGCACCTGCGGGGGCTCTAGCTGGGGGGTGGAGGATGAGAATAGGCCAGGGGGCAGTGGAGGGAGCTGGTACTGTCTTCTCTCATACCAGCAGGCTGAGGTGGAGATCACTGTGCTTTGCCGTAAAACAACATCCCGCAAATGGCATGGACGGGAGACTAGAATCTACTGGCACCAAAGCGCCTCTGAACCCAGCGGCCACAGTGCAAAAGAGTCTGCCAGTCCTGCCCCGCTGGGGGCAAGGGACTCTCCCTCCACAGCCATCTGGACTGCAGCTGCACAGTCTGGGCCAGCAGAGAGATGCTGCATCAGCCCTCAGCAGGGCAGAATCCAGGCAGGAATCCAAGACCTGCCCCTGCCTATTACTCTCAGCACGGTGGACAGGGCACAGGGAGGCAGGAAGGTGGGGACCACCCAGACGGCATGAACCCCCTTCATCCCCACGGCGAGAGCATGGCCCCAGCACATGCAATGAGGTGCCAGGTGACTACTCGAGCTGCCCCCTGCAGGACACAGCCGCGCCTCTCATGGCGGGCGGCAGCCAGTGAGGAACAGCTAGGCCCACTGCTGACGCAAATCACCACCACCCCTGTCGACCCCGGCAGAGACGGGATCATGGCCAATGCTGTCGCCTGCCCCGATCTCAGGAAGCCCGTGCCCAGGGGGGAGAGCCGCTCCAGCACCTGCCCCGCCTCCCCTTCCCATTCCTGGGGAACCTATTGAGCCAACTGCAAGAGCCGAGCTCCAGCCCGCAGCATCCGCCACCCTCCGGATGCCTGAAGGGCAGGCTTCTGGGAAGCTCAGAGCAGGATGCCAGCGGCACTGAGTGAGAGCCCCCCATGGCACAGACAGTGCCACGTGCCAGGGCTCAGCCTGCCCAGCCTCTCAGCCACAGGGAGTTGCTGAGCTGCCGGTGTGACGCAGCTGGCATAACTGGCGGCGATTCTGGTCGCTCCACTTCAGCAGCACCCAACTGCCCCTCTCCCCACAGAGCCATCACCTGCGGGGTCCCAGAGGGGACCGGTCTGAACCCCCTTACTCCCTCCCCCACATCTTCATAAGGCCACTTGGAGAGGTCGCCAGGCACCGAAGGATCCTCCACCACCAACCCACTTCTGCCAGCGCCCATGCACCAGCGCCATCACCTGGTGCCACGTGCCCGGGGGAATCAGAAGATGGGGGAGGAGCAGAGGGGAGAACGCCCTGGAGAACTGGCCATGCCAAGAGGCTGGCGTGTCTGGCTGCACACAGCACTGGCTGGGGCTGGGAGGGCAGGCCGGGTACTTCAGCTCCATGATGGCAAGCATCACTTGCTGACGCACCATGCTGGTCACGGAGTTGACGGACTCGTGATCAATTAGCTCCTGGAGAGACAACATGAGGAAATGCCAGCCGGGCTCCGAGCTCCTGCCAGGCTCTGACTGGGAAGCACAGTGCAGGGCCTTCAACACGTGGGCTCGATAGCCAGGTCGTCCTACTGTGGACTTGATGGTGTGCAGGGCTCCAGCTGGGGAGCGCAGTGCAGGGCCTGTGGTCAGTGCCCCAGCATCATGCAGCAGTGCACTGCAAAGGCTCCATCAGCATTAGTACCCAGGGACTCCACCTGAGATCAGGCCCCCTTGTGCCAGGTGCTGCACACACACAGAGTGAGAGCCAGTCCCTGCCCCAGAGAACTCACGAGCTAATTAGATGAGACAAAGCATGGGAGGGAAACTGAGGCACAGAGGGGGAAGTGACTTACCCAAGGTCTCACTGCAGAACTGAGCCCCAGCCCACTGGACCATCCACCAGCCCACGCTGTCCCATGTTCAGGGAAGGGAGGTAAGCTATGGAAAACTTTCTGCAGCTCTGGAGAGCAAACACTTTCCAAATCTACGGAGCAGATTTGTTGCTAGTTCCCTAGTGGGCACTGACTGTGCAGTGCTGGGGCTCTGTGCAGGGAGAATGGCGTATACAGAGCGACCTGGTGACTTGGGAAGCTGGGTGCAAGGAAACAATATATGTTTCGATACAGTTCTATGTTTAGGAATAAGGAACGCAGGCCACACTCACAGCATGGGAGGCTCTAAACTGGGAAGTGGTGACTCTGGAAAAGACTTGGCAGTCATGGGAATCAGCTGCACATGAGCGCCCAGTGCAACGCTGGGGCCAAAAGGGCAAATGCCTTCCTAGGATGTATAAACAGGGCAATCTCCAGTTGTTAGACAGGTTATTTTCCCTCTGTGTTTGGCACTGGTGCGACTGCTGCTGGGATCCTGTGTCCAGGTCTGGTGCCCACAATTGAAGGAGAATGTTGATAAATTGGAGAGGGGTCAGAGAAGAGCCACAAGAGTGACTGAAGGACTGGGAAACACCCCTTATAGTGAGAGACTCCAGGAGCTCAATCAGTTCAGCTTAATGAAGAGAAGGTTACAGAGTGACTTGATGGCAGTCTGTAAGTACCTACACGGGGAGCAAATACTTGATAATGGGCTCGTCAGTCTTACAGACGATCCAATGATTGGCAGTTGAAGTTAAACAAATCTGCAGAGATCTCCAGGCCAATCACTAAACCTGCTAAGTAACACAGCCCCAGTGTGTGTTTTACTCAATTTTATCTTCTCCACAAGGAGGGCTTTGCTGAGAAAAGCAGCCAGGTTTCTCTCTGGGCTCCTAGTGAGGATGGCTCTGCTGAAGGTGCTGACGCAATCCAAGAACTTAAGTGTCTTGGCCTCGTCCTTTGCCCCGCAGAGATTAGAAACAAACACGAAGGTTAGCGTGGAAAGGAGCTTCCAGTGGGAGAGATGTCAGAAAGCCTCCCCCCTAGCGCTGCTCAGGCTTTAATATGCCAAATGCCAGAAGGCCATTCATCTGGCAACAGGAGTGACTATCTGGGAAGGGCAGGGCAGGGCAGTGCTGTGTGAAACCAGACCAGAGAGGGAGCAGATCTTAGGGGTAGGTGTCCAAAGAGGAACTGCAACATGGGGGCTAAGCAGTCAGAGAGTCTTACTGGGGGCATGATAGTGTGGGAGGAACATCTAGGTATGATACTCTGACTCCCCAATATTCGCCACTGTCATGTAATTAGGATATGTTTGGTACAAGTTTCAGAGTAACAGCCGTGTTAGTCTGTATTCGCAAAAAGAAAAGGAGTACTTGTGGCACCTTAGAGACTAACCAATTTATTTGAGCATAAGCTTTCGTGAGCTACAGCTCACTTCATCGGATGCATACTGTGAAAAATACAGAAGATGTTTGTTTTTATACACACAAATCATGAAAAAATGGGTGTTTATCACTACAAAAGGTTTTCTCTCCCCCCACCCCACTCTCCTGCTGGTAACAGCTTATGTAAAGTGATCACTCTCCTTACAATGTGTATGATAATCAAGGTGGGCCATTTCCAGCACAAATCCAGGGTTTAACAAGAAAGTCTGAGGAAGGGGGAGGGGGTTAGGAAAACAAGGGGAAATAGGTTACCTTGCATAATGACTTAGACACTCCCAGTCTCAGGCTTGAATAGAGACTGGGAGTGTCTAAGTCATTATGCAAGGTAACCTATTTGTAAGGAGAGTGATCACTTTACATAAGCTGTTACCAGCAGGAGAGTGGGGTGGGGGGAGAGAAAACCTTTTGTAGTGATAAACACCCATTTTTTCATGATTTGTGTGTATAAAAACAAACATCTTCTGTATTTTTCACAGTATGCATCCGATGAAGTGAGCTGTAGCTCACGAAAGCTTATGCTCAAATAAATTGGTTAGTCTCCAAGGTGCCACAAGTACTCCTTTTCTTTTTGTTTGGTACAAGGTATGTCTTGTGATGTATCATTCTAAAAGTCTTGATCTGCTAGACATTAATGTCTCATTGGATTGTATGTGCTATTGTTGTATGTGAAGTTATGAACTTCAGCTATGTATACATTCCTGAAACACATTGTGAGGTTCAAAACAGCCTTTCAGGTACAACAGTAAAAAAGCCAAACACTGGCTTATTGAGGAAATGCACACAAGCACCAGGGTTACACCAATAGAAACCTCTCCGAGATAACGCGACACAATGGGACTTGTTGGACCCAGGTCACAGCAAAAGAGTTTTCCAGCATGTGGGAAGAGGCGATAAAAGGGGAACAATAACATCTGTGGGGCGGGGGGAACCTCACACTCCCTGCAATAAGATACCTGGAAACACCTGAGGGACAAAGATTGAACTATGAGAAGTGATGGTCCCAGGCTGGAGAGAGATTCCTAGCCTGTGTAAGAAAACCTAGGAAATCCAAGCTGCAAAGCCAAAGCAGCTTGTGCCTTAAGAATCTGCCAACCTGTTTGTCACTCAGGGGGAGAATCTGCAAATGTATATCCTATCTATCTAGTGTGTAAAGCTTAGTTTGCGTGGTTTGTTTATTTACTAAGGTAATCTGCTTTGTTGTGTTTGCTATCTCTTATAACCACTTCAAATCTACCTCTTGAAGTTAATAATCTTATTTCTTCTTTATACCCCAACCCAGTTAGTGCAATTAGTAACCGGTGGGGAAGGGCGAAGAGTTGTTCATACCTCTCTCCACATCGAGGGAGGGGGTGAATTTCATAAAACCTTTGGGTCTGTATTCCAGAGGAGGTGGGCAGTACAATACTTGGACAAGCCCCTTCAGCTGAGTCTTCCCACAGCTGATCTCAGTGTCTGTGTCTTTCTGCAGCTGGGCATGGCCCTGTCTGTGTGCATGGCTGGAAGAAGCTTGTGAGCCTAGCCCAGCAAGACAAGGTAAAGGGGGCCCAGGCTGACAGAACAGGCGGGCTCAGTGGTATTCCAGTACATCAGGTGGCACCTTAAAGGGGGGCAACCCGTCACACTGGGGACTGGCCAAATCCAGTGTGCACAAGTCCACAAGGGGCTGGAAATTGAAGCTAGACACATTGAACTGGAAATGTACGTTTTTAACAGAGAAAGTAATAGACCATTGGAACAACTGAGCAAGGGGCATGGTGCGTGATCTTTTGTAACTCAAGGTGGGACATTTTTAAGATGCTCTAGTTTAAACAGGAATTATTTGGGGGCAGGTCTCTGGCCTGTGTTATACAGGAGGTCACAGTGGTCCCATCAGGCCTTAGAGACCATGGATCATCTGGAGAAGGGCGGATGGTGCATGTGGACAGGGCACTAGCTGACAGATCAGAGGAGGGCTCTCGGTATCTGTTCACTGCCCTTGAGAAAGCCATCGAGGTGGTCCAGGGCCTCTTTCTCCTCCGAGTCTGGCCCCATAAAGCAGGAGGTGTTAGCAGCTGATGGTGAATCTGATCAAAGACAGAGCGGTGGTAATACTGGGGGCTGCCAAGCTGCAGGCTGGGTGACAGATCTTAGAGGAAACCCTTGCCCCCCGCTCCCGCCCCAGCAGGGTAACATCCCCGAGGCACAACAGGGTCTGGCACAGCGATCCCTGGCTTCCTCACCTCATTGCTGCCCAGCCCAGCAAAGATCCAGTCGCAGCCCTGGTTCCCAGTGGCCACCTCACTTCCCCGCCCAGCATGCAGGCTCAGCCTGGGGTTTGGGGGAGAGCCACACTTGGAAGGAAGTATGATGTCAGGCTATGTGTGGTGTCCCCACTCTCCAGGCCATTGCTGGAGGGGGCAGAGGAACTGGCAGCGATTCGGTCTACTCCCAGCTGCAGGAGAGGGAAGAGCTGCCCAGTCTGCGTGGGATATGGGGACCCAGGGCCTGCCCATTCTGTTTGTTCCAAGTGCCTCTCCTGCCATCGACAGCCAGCCAGAGCCACCGGGTGTAATCTGGGCAGGCCCTGGGCTCCCATCATCAACCACCCCACAAACGCCCTGTGCTGTGACATGCATGGCCCGCCTGCAAAGGAGCCAGCAGATGGGGCTGCAACATCAGGGGGCATCATGCTCTGACTGGCGCCCTGCAATCCTAGACTTAACAACCCACCATGCACCGAGCATCCCCTTCGACTGGTGGAAAACATCCTCTGACCCTGCAGAGTGATGGATCGGGGTGGGCAATTCAGTCAGTCTCCACCTGATGCTTCTGCTGCCGCCCCTAATGCCCCCCTCAGCTGTAGAGGCTGCAGAGTTGCTGCCAGCAGGAGGAGCCATTACCCCTCTGCCTGGGTTTTGCTGTCTCTCTGTGCTGTGGCAGCCCAGAGTAGTACAAGGTCTATGGAGTCTTCTCCCGCAGTGACACCCTGGTCTTACAACCCCAACCCCCAGAGGGGCCAAGTCCCACTGCAATGCAGGGCCATGGCCCCTGCCATTTTTACAGCCCCCTCTACCCACAGCACAGAAGAGCTGAGGTACACACAGCACAGAAGGGCTGAGGCACACACAGCTCCTCCTGCTGCTGTGGGCTCTTCCGCTTACTTCCCTGCTGGAAGTTTCATCTCCTCCCAGGCTCGGATGGGCTTGGAGGGGCCCTTGGGGACTTCCTCAGCCATCCTGCAAGAAGCCAGGACAAGGCATTGCTTGTGAGTGATGAGAGGAGACTGCCCTGTTCAGCATCAGGGCCAGCCCAGTTATTTCTGTTCCACTAGCGCCTACAGATGCCAGCTGAGATCAGGGCCCTGTTGCACCAGGTGCTGCAGACAATCCCTGGGCCGTAGGGCTCAGACTCTAACTTGCCAAGGCAGCCAGCAGGGAAACAAGGGAATGGATGTGCTCAACATCACCCAGTCAGTCAGCAGTACAGGCAGGATTAGAACCTAGGTCTCTGGACTCCAAGGCCAGCACCCCATCCCGCAGGCCAATTGGCCTCCCGTGGGTCACTCCCGCCTCTTCTTCTGCTGGTTCACAAGCTGCACAGCAGACAGGCTGAATCCAACCACTCAGGATTCTTCCTGCCCAGGGAAATTACCCTGATCCCTTCTCCCAGGAATATTGGGGTTGTGGCAGGTCCCAGGTGGGGGAGGCCTGAGGGGTGGGGGAGCTGGAGGCGGGCTTGTGAGGAGCAGGAGTTGCTCAGACACCACCGTGAAGGGGAAGGAGCAGAAGGCAAGAGAACCGCAGGCAGGCTGGTACCTTCTCTTCCAACTTCCTGCCCCCTTCGTCCCTGGTTCACTGTGAGCTGTGGGAGCTCTCTGGGGCACAGGAGCTGGCTGGTGCCCAGATGGAACAACGTTGCTTATTGCACAGATCTCGTTTTTCCCGAACATTGAAAATGCTGCTACAACCATACCAGGGCCCGCCAGGAGCCTTGCAGCTTGTCAGTGCTAAAATTATGAACTGTGCCCTGGCCTCCCCGAGGGGGGCAGTGGGAGAGGGTGGGACTGGCCCAAGGCCCTGCTGGATTGCGGCTCACACGTACGGGGTCCCAGTGCTACAGAGCTGTGCCAGGGGCCGCGCTTTGTGGGGGTTTCGCAGCTCATCTCTCCAAGCTGCTGCAGAGAATCCCAGGCCTGATTTCCCCCACACTGGGTCTCCTGAATGGCCCCTGCCCTAGTGGGCTCCATTCCTCACCCAATGTCTCCTGCTGACTCTCCAGCAGCTCCACGGCAGGTCCTAATGCAGCTCTCGCCCCCTCCAGCGCTCAGGGAGACTGTCCTGGTAAATAGAACAATGGCTCCTGGCAACCTGAGAATGCCTCTTCCCCCAGCAACCTCAGTGCCATTCCCTCTGGAAGGGATGGTGTCAGCAAAGGTGATGGAGGTGGTCAGGCCTAATGGTTGGAGCTGGACTCAGGAGGCCAGGGCGTGGGTGGAGCAAGGCTGGAGGGAGACCAGGGCTGGAGTAGGACTAGGAGCAGGGCTGGAGCAGGCTAAGACTGTTGCCAATGTCAGGCAGGAGTGAGTTCCTGGCCCTGGAGTCATGTTGAGCAGACTGAGCTGCTGCTGTGAGATTGATATACCTGCTCTGGGAGTCACAGGGCCAGTTCCTGACTTGTAAATTGGCTGGAGCCAAGCACAGGAGGGATTCAGCGCCTTACAGATGGCTCCAGGGGGCGCTTGGCTCCCGGCCCTGCTGGGTACTGACATGCCAGGCACCCCAGGGCATTATCACCAGCCCGTTCCCAGTCTTGGCATGGCAGTATGTTTCCTTCCCAGTTGCCGTCCCCTGGCATTAAACCAGGAACTCTGCACTGGGGATGTGCACCTGGCAGCATGCAGCCTCCTGAGAACAGACAGGCCAGGGTGCAGGGCGAGGGCTCCCAGAGAAAAACAGCACAAGGGCAATGCTGGGAACCCCCAGGCCGTCTTCAGCTAGAGCATGAGGGTGCCCCGGCCTCCTAGAGAGCATGAATCTAGCTTCAGCTCAGCCTTTGTGTCCCCCCGTTCTCTGCGCTAGATGGGTCGGTCTCCTGGAGGGACAAAGTGCCGATCAGGAGTTCCTGGCTTATCCAATGTCAGTTTCCAGCTCTTGTAAAAAAAAAAAAAAAAAAAAACAAACAAACGGTGACTTCCCGAACACAGGAGCTGGCCTTCTTCAGGCTGTGCTCTGCCTGTACACGTTCCACTGTAGGGGCGTGTGTACCCAGGGCACGCGAGTCCCAGACGTTTGCCAACAGTACCACGGAGCGGTGCCTATGCCCCTGCTCTCCCCGTGTGCTCGGGCATCAAAAGGGCACATCTGCCACCTCCCTCTCAAGGCCTTCGCACCTGCGTGCTGCCAGGTGAACATCCCCATTTCTACTGAGGCCTCAGGGGCAAGGTTTATGAGGAACCGGCTGGAGTTGATCCCACACTGTGTTGCACCCCTACGGCTAGCTGGGGATCCAAACTGACACTCACGGGTTTGAGCCCCTGCCTAACCAGGCCCTGTTCCCTCCCGCCAGGCAGTTGCTGGCCCTGAACTCCTGCAGGCAGCCATGACACCCAGGCACTCGGGGCTCGAGAGAAGGGCTATCGCCGGCTGAATGACCCCTGCCTGTACGGTGGGGATTGAGGCCACTTTGCCAGCAGGTGCCCCCCAAGTCCTGTGCTATGCTGAGAGATGAGTGAATATGTACGGTACAGAGTGCAGCACCCCCTAACGCTGGGCAGGAGGACTGGGAGATGCGTAGGATACAGAGCACAGCGTCCTCTAACGCCTGGCGGGGGGCTGAGAGATGGGGGGTGTAGGGTACAGAGCACAAGGGCATGGTCTCCTGCCCTGACAGACTGGGAGGGAGCCACAAACACCTCTGGTGGGCAGAACCGGGACACCCATGGCCACCCTGCCAGAAGCAGAAGGGCAGGACAGGAAGCGGAACTATGCAAGGCCGGCTCTCCAGCTCAGATGGGAGAGAGCTGCCAGATGAGCAGGACGTCTCCTCCCCGCTGCGGGAGCCCAGACCTGACTGAGAGCACTCTCCTGACAGAGACCCAGAGGGGCTGCCGGAGCTGCCAGATGCCGGGGACTCAGGAGCTGGTGGGGCTGCCACTAGCCGTCTACCCCAGTGAAGCGAACAACCCTGGAACCCATGTACACACGGAATGGGCATGTAGGAAGGAGCCCAGGGCAGCTGAATGGGGTTCAGCCGTGTTATTGACTACAAGCCGGCCAGTGTGTTGCCGTCAGATTTTCCCTGCTGCCCCAGTGGCGGACCACTCCACCGCTGTTAGGGCCCTGGGCTGGGACACAGTGGAGCGGGAAGGCCTGTGTTCCCCTACCCCCCGCCACCTCACCATCAGGAGAGGCAGCCTCCCCACCTGGTTGTCAGGAGGCCTGCATTGGTCTGGCACCCGCCTGAATCAGGACGCCAGATGGTTGTGCTGACTCTCCCACAAGAGAGCTAACCTTCCCTAGACTGTGACAGCTCTGCCGGACTGTAGGCCAGAACCCCCCTACTTGATTGCTGCCCAGCCCTGATCAAGGGCCAGGCAAATGGACCTCCTGCTGCTCAGCCTGTAGGCCAGAGCTCCTTCTCGATTGCAGCCCTGCCCTGATTGAGGACCCCAGGCAAAGAGACTCCCTACCATTGCTTGGCCTGACTGCAGGCCAGAAGCATTAATACTGAGCTAATTTTCCCCTGAACCAAGGTACCCTGGAAGAATCGTAGCGAGTGGTGTGGTCTCCCACCCAGACGGATGGGGAGGGAGCTGCAAACCCCTTATAGCCTCTCTTTCTACTCGTTCATACTTTTCCTCTAAATATGTCAAAACACAAGCACGCAACCTTCTCCCGGCCAGACAGAGAAAAAGAATACAAAATAAATTTTCAAAATGTCTGACACCAAAAACATACACGACCGGAAATGGGAATGGAGGGTGGAACATAAACCCTACACGGGGCACGGAAAACTGTCAAAAAGTACATGGTGATAAAAGCTATCAAGCAGTTAACTACTCACATGGCTGGGGAGGGCAGGTGGCCAATGGGGAAGAAGCCATGGTCTGGCACGAAGTGCTCCACCCTGCTCCAGGCAGACTCTCATGCTTCAAGCCCCCAAAGAAGGGAGGCTGGCTTTAACCAGAGCTAGGGCAGCTGGGCAGCTCCAATGACCGGGATCTCCCTAGTGCACATCACTGTCATCCTGTAGAACAACGTCCACAGGCTGGAGTGGGCTGGAAGGTGATTCTTGAAAGTATCCAGGATGAGGATGGTTTGCGAAGCCAGGCATGGGACCAAGGACTTGCTGTCCTGTCCTGAAGGAAAAGAATGTCAGAGCCACGGCGCTCTGGAAAGCCCCGGCAGACCAAGCCAGTGCTGTACCTCTTGGCCCGTGACAAGGAGGCAGCAGACTGGAGGCAGGGGACTAGCGGGAACAACCAGCAACCCTCACTAAACATCCCTGCCACCCTCCACAGCTGGGGGAGCCTCCAGACACAGGCAAGAAGTCACAATGAATTCACTCACTATTTCTTGGACTGCCCCGTCCCTGCAGTATCTGAGCGCCTCATCCCTGCCTGTATTTACCCTCCCCCTTCCCCCCAATGCACAGATGGGCACTTAGGCCCGGAGTGGGGGAGATTCACAAAGGGGGCTTGGGCATTGTTAGGCTACACCTAACTTCAGGTGCCCTGCTGCCCTCCAGGAGGGAGCTCAGCCATTCTCTAGCTCCAGTTGGGAGGCCCAGCTATGAACCTGCTCTGGGAGTGAGGAGCCTGAGCTATGTCACCCCCTCTCCCCCAACAAATGTGGAAGAGACACTGCTCTGCCCTGCGCTGGCCCAGGGATCTGAGCATGCAGCAGGGAGGTAGAAGATCAGACATCACCTCGGCCTCATTTGGAGCAGTGGCTTGACCCCAGGCGCCCCCCGTGGAGGTGACTGTCCCAAACACTGGGCTAGTGAGTGCAAGGGGGGCAGGCAGGACCCCACCTTGGCTGTGTTTCGGGGTGAGGGGGCAATCATCTGCAAAGGCCAGGCAGCTCAGGCCATTTGGGGATCTGCCAGACCGCAGCTCTGAGGTCAGGGCTAAGTGCCTGGGAACATGCCAACCAGCAGACACGACAGGGTGAGGGGGCAGCTGATCAGGGGTTGGGGATCTACATTTTGCAACACTTTGTGCAACCCCTACATTTTGCAACCCCTCTTGCCCACGATCACATTGCTGGCATCGGAGATTGAACCCAGCCTGCAGGCTCTGGGCCATTCATCCCCCTAACGGTCAGTGCTCAGAGCGGTTACCACTCACTGTTGCAGATGGCATCCAGCTTGTCCTGGCTCCACTGGTCCAGCTGCCAGACAGTGAGCCCTCTACACACACACACACACATATACATACATAAACAGTTCGTCACCTCCCCACATCCCCAGCGAGAGTGTCCAAGCAGGGAGGCTTTCCCCTGCCCCTCGCTGACCAGGACGTGCTCCTGAGTCCCCAGAGAAAGGGAGAGTCCCCAGGGATGGCTGTGGGGCTGGTTGCCAAAGGAGAGCATAGCGCCTTGAGGTTCCACTACGAAGAGCCCATGGCGGGGCGGGGGGACGGGTACTGCATGGGGAGCAGTGGGATTAGAGGGGGCCCATCAGCCAATCAAGGCAGTGTGGGGTGAGCTTGCTCCTGTGGGTTTCTGACGCCCCTGAGCCTTCATTCAGCAATCAGGAGCCCAGGGGTTACTTCTCGCTGCCGGCAGGGATTGAGCAGAGCCTGGGACTGGATCCAGCCCCCCTGCTAAGGGGAGCCCTCTGCTCTGTGCTTACCTAGGAACCTGATGGCCACATCTCTAACTGGAGTCTGCAGGTTCTCCAGAAAGGCCATAGTCTGACACAGGAAGGTTTCTGCTCTCCCCTTGTAGCGCGCCACCGAGGAGCCAGAACAAGGGAGCACCAGGTTATGAAAGGCCTTTCCGTCCCGCAGGCCGGGTTCCATGTCTGTGGAGTGTCCTGCTTTCGCCCCTCCTTCCTGTGCCGGGGGATCACGCAGAGGGACTACACCCAGGACCAGGTGTGGTCCCGGGGCTGGGGCTCGGTGTGGGCACAGAGCCGGGCAATGGGGGGTGCCCTATCCACAGATTCCCCCACTCCTGCCAGTGAGGGCTGCGCAGTGAATGACCCGAGGGTTCCCTCACCTGGCAGTCACAGCTTCGCCACCGCTCCTTTTGCTGGAGAAGGGCACCAAGCTGGTGCCACCTCAGGAATTATGCAGCACTGCTGAGGGTGTCCCAACACACCTGCAAAACAAGAGGGGCCGGAGCGAGTCGGCCACGGTTACGGGAGCTGGAAGCCAGGGCCGCCCCTAGGCATACACAGCTGCATAGGGCACCATGAAATTTGGGGCACCAAATTGCTCCAAATTTCATGGTGCCCTATGCAGCTGCGTGCTACATAAAGAGCAGCCCCAGCGACCAGCCCCATCCCTCGGCCAGCCCCCACGCAGGCTGCGCCCACTACAAAGCGCAGGGCAGTCCCTGGGGGGGGGTCCCAGACAACTCCCTCAACCCTGCCTCTTACCCTTCCCCCGCTCTGCCCCTGGCCCGCCCCCATTCCACCTCTTCTCCACAAGCCTCTTCCCCCAGCGACCCCACACTCACCAGCAGTGGCAGGAAGTGGAGCAACCTGGTCCCAGCCTGCTGTACTCCGCCAGCTCCCAGCCACGGCGCTCCACTTCCCTGTGCCGGTGAGTGTGGGAAAAGGATCGCCCCCCACACTCACCAGCAGCAGGAAGCGGAGCAACGTGGGCCCAGCCCACTCCGCTTCCCTTGCCCCTGCCCCAGCCATGTCACTAGGGTGGGGAAAGGACTGCCCCACACTCTCACTGGTGGCAGGAAGCGGAGCGCTGCATCTGGAAGCTGGTGCAGTAGAGCGGGCTGGGGCCGGGCTGCTCTGCTTCCCACTGCTGTCAATGAGTGGGGGGTAGGATCCCTTTCCCAAAACCTCTTCCCCCGAGCGACACGGCTGGAGCTGTGGCGAGGGAAGCAGAGCGGGCTGCTCCCAGCTAATCCCCCAGGCCACTCTGGGCCTGTAGGGCCCCCAAAACTGGCCCCCCACAGCTCCTTCCTTCAAGACCCTGGTGGGGGGTGGAGGAGGAGGCCTGGGGCTTCACACAGCCCCACCACAGTGGGGCTGCATAGGGCACCCAAATGGCTAGGGACAGCCCATCTCTGCTGGACTAACCCTCATCCTTAGTCTCTTTGGGACAAGACTCTTAGTCAGCAAGGGAAAAGGAAGAGGGTCAGGGATGAGATGTTCAGCAACATGCTCTACAGCACTGTTGACCCGCTGGAGTAACAGAAGGCGAAGGAGGAATGGGACGCACAGGAGGAGGAAAGAATACTGGCTCAATTCCTCAGGCATGAAGAGATCAGTTGGGACCAGGACCAGTTGCTGATGGAGCAGTTGATCGACCTGGTGGCCATTGGGTACAACCTCCACCTCCAGTACCAGGGCACAGCCCACTACAGCACCAACTCCACGAGTACAAACTTCCACTCCAGGGCTGCACTGTTCTGCAGGGTACCACGTCCTGCAGCCAGAACAGGCCCTGGAAACTCTGCGGTTGGGTGGTCAGTGAACAGCTGTATGCGCTGGAATGGACAGATGTTCCCTGTGCACACCACCTGCATCGCCTGTACAGCTGTGTGCAACATGGGCAACACATTCTGTTGGGGGCAGGAGAGCAGGGCCCAGACTTCTGACAGATTTAGTGCAACAGTATGAAACCTTCCTGCATCACATTCCCCCAACACATGCCCCATCACTGCATTACAGGCTCCTCATCCCTGCGTTGCCAGGACGTGGGCACACAAGGCATCCCCCATTTCCCTTGCTTGCCTGGATCCAGCCCCAGCGAGGATAGGGGCACTGTCTGGTTGCTAGTAGACTGGGCAGGTGAATCAACAGGAAGCTCCCAGCTCAGTCAAGGAGGAGCTCAGCTGCTGGGAGCCCAGAGAGCAAGAGAACTCAGCTAGCGCACAGCCCCTAGGAGGAGGGCCACGAACCCTGATCTAAAGGGGTGAAATTACAGACCAGAAATTATTTGAACCACACAGCCCCACAAGGCAGATTGTGGAAATCCTGACCTGAGGGGCTCACTTTGGGGAGCTGAACTAGGTTGAATATATTAGACCCCAAGAGAGGAGGAAGACTGCTTTGAAGACGTCTTGCTGTGAGTGGATTATTTTTGGGAAGTTAATGGGAAACTGATGGGCCACCCCAGAGCACGAAGGGTTGCCCTGGGACAGCACCTTTCTACAGTCCCAGTTTGGGATGAGATCTCCATTTTATCTTTTGAAAATTTGCAGGATGGGAAAACCACCCCTCCCACAGCTCTACTATTTAGGTTTCCTTCTTTCTTGTGTCCCTGTAATGGGATCGCTGCTTCTGAGCAGCGATCATGGCTAGGGATGGCTCTGCAGGTGCCTCTGCAGGTGCCTTCTCCTCACCAGGCTTTTCCATCTCTCCCAAGAATTCACATTGCTCAGGCCTCCGGCCAGGTCACTCCCAGAGTTCAGCCCCTTTCAGGGTACTCAAAATACAAAATAAACATGACCTGTGGCAATAGTCTCAAGTTAACATGGTGACGTTATGAGTATAATATAATATCTCATTGAAAGGTGACAGGGCAAGAAAGAGTTAATTAACTCCCAGACTGACCTGACCTGTGGGGGAACTTCAGAGACTGGTTAGGAAGAGATGTAAATGAATAGAGCTTTGAAATGCAGCCTGTATTGTTAGAGATAGAAGAGTAGCTGTTTGCTCAGGTCTTGTGATGTAAGCAAACAAGTCTTGTCTATGGCTATAGCTTTGATTCAAAAATCAAAAAAGGAATATTAACATTTAGGAAAATACTTGAGTGAAATAGTATTATTGTCTATGTCTCTTTGAAGGTTGTGATAACCTGTATCTGAACTGTTTAATGGATAAATTATCCTGTGCTAATTGCCATGATGTTGAGAAGAAGGAAAGTTAAGCCTATTGTTTTCTCAGGCCAAAAGGCTGCAGGAAATATATAAAAACCTTGGGAAACGATCCTTCCTGATCTCAGATCTGCTTTGGGTTTCAAGAAGGGGAACCTTAAGCCTTGAGGATTGAGATCCCCAGTCACTGACTGAAGTCACCCTGAATATGGACATTGGACTATAACCAATGGGCTATTTCTAAAAGTACTTTTGGCAACTACAAGCTCCTCTCTGCTATGTATCTGAACCTCAAGAATTGAATTCAAGTCTGTCTGGATATTGATCTTTTAATCAACACTCTCTCTTTTCTTTTAAAAAAAAATAGTTTAGTTAATAATTGACTGTAAGCGTATATTTGGGGTATGATCTTAGTTATTATTTGACCTGGGTCTGGGGCTTGGTCCTTTGGGGTCAGTAGAACCTTTTTTTATATGATGAAATAAGATTTTCAGAATTTATCATCATATGTTTGACATGTGTGCCTGGATGGAGGCCTGAAGCTGAGTACTTTAAGGGAACTGCATTATTTGGACTTCTGAGTAATCAGTGAGGTAACACAGAAGTTGTTTTGTGCTGGCTTGGCAAATTTAAGTATTGGAATTTCCACCAGCTTTTGGGGTTTGTCTGCCCTGTTTTATTTGCAGTTTACCTTAGTTGAGTGACCTCAGCTGGCTCCCATGGGCAGCACCCTCACACATGAATTAAAGGTTTTCCATCCCTCCTGAGCTCAACTTACAGTTCTTCTCTCTCTCATGGGAGCACTATCTGGGGTTTCCTCACTGGGAGTGCAAGTACAACACAAACAGAAACAGTCTCCTACGCCCTCCTGGGCTTCACACTCTCCTTAAACAAAATTGGTCTTAATCCTTACCAGAGTGCTGACTCCCAGAGCTTTTCCTGGAGCCTGGCCTCTTCTCTGCCTTGGCAGGTAACTCCCAGCTGTACTTACCTGGAGACCCTTTCTCCCCTACAGCCTCAGGGTCTCCTGCAAGAACCTTCTTGCTTTCTACAACTTCTGCAGCCATCTGCCACTGCCCCTTTATGCCCATACTGCTAGGCTAAATAAGGCCAGATTGTGTCGTGTGACCCACTGTCATTCTCCCCACATGGAGAGAGTCATGGGTGGGGCTGGGCCCATTTCCCCTTAAAGGGGCCAGTCCCTCTGCGTTAAATCCCTTTTCCTTGTCACCTCTTGTTTTCAGGGAGAGAAGGTAGGAAATATGACAGGCAGCTTCTTCCCCGGAACCTCACTGATTATAAACATTGGTGTCCTGGGAGGCAAAAGTGGAGCAAATTTCCATTGATCATGTGGGTTGATGGCTGACAACAGTGGTAGAACAAGTGCCAACTACAGAAGTAATATAACTCTGCTCCTACTCAATATTCCCCTCTTTATACATCCAAGGATTGCATTAATTCTTTTAAAAAGAAAAGGAGTACTTGTGGCACCTTAGAGACTAACCAATTTATTTGAGCATGCTCAAATAAATTGGTTAGTCTCTAAGGTGCCACAAGTACTCCTTTTCTTTTTGCGAATACAGACTAACACGGCTGTTACTCTGAAACCTGTCATTAATTCTTTTGGCCACAGCATCACACTGGGAGATCATGTTCAGCTGATTATCCACCATGAGCCCCAAATCTTTCTCAGGGTCACTGCTTCCTAGGATAAAGTTCCCCCATCCTATAAGCAGGGTCTACATTCTTTGTTCCTAGATGGATAACTTCACATTTGGCCACATTAAAACACAGATTATGTGCTTGTGTCCAGCTTACCAAGTGATCCAGATCATTCTGTATCAGTGACCTGTCCTACTCACCCAGTCTGTTGTCATCTGCTAACTTTATCAGTGATGACTTTATCTTTTCTTCCAGATCATTGATAAAAAAGGTTAAATAACATAAGGCCAAGAACTGATCCCTGCAGGGCCCCACTAGAAACATACCAACTTGATGATAAATCCCTGTTTACAGTTACATTTTGAGACCTGTGTTGACCTGTAACCCCAACTTGATCTGAGTGTGCAAAATTAGATTATAAATCATGTGTTAAGGCATATTAAAATGCTTGAAGATAGCAAAATAGAAGCTATTGGAGCTGTAATGCAAGACATGCAAGTAGGTTTACATAAGAATCTATGTAACAACTAAGGTGGGCTTGACAATAAGCTGAGGCCAGGTGGGCCTGTTAGTAGTTATGATAGCCTATGTAGGAAAGGTGTTCGCATGACTGCTTAACCAAATATTATAGGATTTAACAATAGTTTCCAATATGTATCTTGGGATACACAAGGACACCACAGAAGCTGGAAATAGTGGATTTCTAGGGGCTTTGTGGGGATTTGGAGAAACCATATTTATGTATTGAAACCACTGAAAAAAGAATGACACAAAAAGAGATAATGCTAGTAAGCGAAACCTAAATTATGGGCCCCGCAATGACAAATATGGGGAGGGGGTAGAGACCTAAATCAAAAATGGTCCCAGATGTGTGTGGGAGATAAGGAAAGGGGTATAAAAGATGTTTGCAGATAAAGATAGTACCTAACCTATCTCATCACTTTTATAAAGAGATGGTCAGGCCAATGCCTAGTTGAGGCATTAGAATGGTGGAAACCAGATCATCACTGCCCATTTCTGGTGCTCTCCACATACTATTCTCTTCACCTTTACCTCTAATAGTTGCCATAAGATTGCAAGTATGTGAGACTTTGGGGTGTTTTGTTTTTATATATATAGAGAGAGAACCACTAGTCCAAAATAGCTCTAATGCTTAGACCTAGGCATCATGATTTCAGCTCTACAGCATTTAACAAGACTACTAATGAAGTCAAAATTAACTCTATTATTACACAGTAGAGAGAGAAGATCAAAGTGGTGCTTGTGGCCCACATGACCAGGTACATATCCCTACCCACAGCCTCTCTCAGTTCACTGGGCTTTGGAACCCATGTCCCTTGACTAGCAAGTGCTACTTAGCTGAGGGCAAGTCCCTCCATCATAAAATGCCAAGTACAGTTCTATTGTCCTTGAATCACATAACCAGGATAACAACACTTTATTACTCTTGCCCCAATAACAAAGAGACTTGGGATCCCACAGCAGCCAAAGTGACCATTTGGGCAAGCAGTCCCATCATGCTAGGTGGGGTCGGTGTGCCCATGCAAACAAGATCAGTCCCTAAAGTCCTTTTCCACAGCTCAGCACCAGATGTCAGGGTAGAGCTCATTCTGGCTCTGCTTACATATATATGTTTTCATATAATTATGCTTATGCTTGGATTTATCTGGATTTTAAATACATTTAAACAAAGTCTTCCTGTTCCTATTTGGTGATTCACCAGTCTCACTTGATAATAATCTTTGGTAGCTCCCTGAGTAAGGAACCTGTTATTAGTAACCTGTTCAATTTGCACCCTAGACTTATCAAAGGCCACACCTGTCAGGTAACCACTTTTTAATTCATAACCAAGTTGAACATTATTTATCAACAAAATTTGTAATCTCACCAAAAAGGGACATCAAGTTAATTTGACAGGATCCATTTTCCATCAACCCATGTTGTTTGACATTAATTAAATTATACTCATTTAATTCTCTATTGATTGAGTCCCATATCAGAAGTTCTATTATTTTGACTGGTACCAATGTCAGCCTCACAGACCTATATTTACCTTCAGGGGTTCTCAAATTGCGGGGGGCATGACCCCTCAAGGGGTCATGAGGTTATTACATAGAGGGTTGCGAGCCATTAGTCTCCACTCACAAACCCAACTTCACCTCCAGCATTTATAATAGTGTTGAATATGAATATATAATAACAAGTGGATAAATAGGTTATGTGGGATAGATAGATAGATAGATAGATAGATAGATATTTTAATTTTTATAGCGGCCTTCACTTCCCCTCAAAGTCAGGTTGGTTTATTTTTAACTGCTGCAGCCCTTCTTCTTTCTTCTTTAAACCCCTGCTAATAAAGCAGGAGATGGATTAATTGTTAATTATTCTTATTAATAATCAAATCATAATTACATTTAAATTATTGAGGCACCCAAAGGCCCATTCAGGTCACAGATATAGACACACTCCCAGCTCCGGAGACCTGACAGTCCAAAAGATTCAAGAACAGATGCAGGATTAGATATGGGAGAAATAACATAGAAGCAAATTCACATGGTGATGATTGGTAAAATTTCCTGTTTTATTGTTACCGTTTAAGTAGCAGTAGGGCTTAGTGAGGGGGAATGGCAGGATTGGGGAGCGGAGGATGGTTAAAATAAGGAGAGGGAAGGAAGGAGAAGAGGCAGAGCCAGAGCTCCTCACCGGCCAAACTAGTCACTGTCAAGTGTTTTTCCAGAATCACAACAGAGGGAGGGATCTCAAGAAGGGATTCGAAGGAGGATCAGGTGTTGGCCGCACAGATTTTTTTCGGGGAGTTTTCTCCATAAAGAAAGGGCAACATGGGAGAAAATGGAGAGGTAAAGAGTTAAAGATGTTTCCCTTAATCCAAATATTTGTAACAATTCTCTTTAGGAAGAGCCTGAGGTGGTGTGATGCCAGCCAGTCATTATTCTGAGCTATATGCCCCTTGCCTTGTGCCTGTTACATTAATTGTCTGTGTCCCAAGAATCAAGTAAGCTTGTTTTCAAGGAGTCTTCCCCCTACTGACAGAACTGATGGGCATAATGTGTGCTAAACATCCTGCTACTGCAAGAGAGGGTCATGGCCTACTCAGGAAGCCCTAAGATCTGCCTCTACCACTAACGATCATGGTCTAGGCAGGAAACCCCAAGGTCTATTAGTCGGACAACTGTCAATATTACAGGTGGTGCTGGGTAATTTCTCTTGTACAACGGCTGATCTGAGTGACACAACCTGGTTCTAGTGACTTGTCCTTTTCTACAATTGGCCATGTCCTACACTGGTAATTGATCTTGTAATGATCACTTTTGGCACATGGGCTTTCTTCCCTAGTTTACAAAATAATCTGCCTCTAATGTCTCCCAACTGATGTCTAATACAATATAGAATCTATGAGGGTGAGAAACAACATAGGTACATACAGTTTGTACAGCAGTTTTTCTTCCCGCACCAGAGAAGGGGTTTAGCCGATGATCTGAGACTGTGGTAAACCTGACGTCAGGAGGGGGCTCATCACTCATATATGGTGATGTTTGTTGCTTTTGAGTTTTATTGGATGTTTTAGCTTCATACATTCACAGATAAAACCACTGATAATAACTAAAAAGGCAGATGGGTTTGCTATTGGTTCCTGGTGCAGCTGATGCCAGCCTCTGAATCTATATATTTCCCTTCCACTGCTTTGTTATCACTTGTCAGACACAGGGGAGCCCTGGCAGGTGCTTAGGTGCAGTCAGAGTATTGAGAAGAGGGGACAGCAAGTCAGACTGGCAATGAAGGGACATCTCTCCACTCCGGTGCTGTGGCTTCCTCTACTCACAATTCAGGTCATAGCAGGAAAGTCTCCCTTGTGTTTCACCAGGGGAGCTGGGTTAACTGGAACTAGGATGGTAACTTTTACAGTCTGCTTTTTACCATCCATGTCTGGCTTGGAGGTTGTGACTTTTCCTTTTATGATTGGACCTTGCTACTGTTACAGAGGTTGTTTTTACCTTGAGATTGGACTATTGCAATGACCTCTGTGTGGGGCTGCACCTTAAAACCATTCAGAGAACGAAGCTGGTGTAAATGGCAGCGACTCACTGAGCAGCGCATCTGGCTGGGAGCTGTGCTGCAGGGTTTGTACTGGCTGCCCAGCGCTGGGTGGCGGTTAAGGTGTTTGTGATGATTTATAAAGTCCTAGATGGCCTGGAACCAGCATCTCTGAGGGATCACCTCTCTCCCTGTGCCGTATGGCCAGAGCTGTGGTCAGCAGGGGTGCCCGAGCTGGTTCCCCCTTTTATAAAGGAGAGGGGTGGCTGGCAGGATGCTCTCTGTGGGGGCTCCAGGACTCTAGAACTTGCTCACCCTTTGGGCCAAAATAGCGCAAATTTGGTGACCTTTTGGGCACACTGCAAAATACACTTGTTTGAGGGGTGGGGGTTGGGAAGGACACAGGCTGTGCATCACATAATGAGAAAGGGGTGGAAGGAGTTTCTGTAGGTGTCTGGCTAGCTGCGTTCCTATTGAAATGGTCACTTAATGCTGCTGGAATTTGTGTGTTATCAATGCCATCCGGGGCCTAGAGCCTTGGCTAGGCATCACTTTAGTGTTTTAAATCCCAATAAATACATCAATAATTTGGGATTCAACAGAAATGTCTGTTTGGTCCAGAATCGAACAGCTCCAAGGGCCAAGTCCTGGCTCCTCACTCCCCCATTCACTCACTGAAGCCAGTAGAAGTTTGCATGTGTGAGATGAGCAGGATTTTCCCAAATAAACCCAGAGCTGATTCATGCCACAGAGAGGGTGAGGGGGGGTGAGGTAGGGTGCAGTGTGCAATGCCCAGTGCGCGTGAGGGTACTGGAAGTTCTGCCAGCAGGAAGATTTATCCTGCAGGAGCCCTGACTCCCTCCCTCCCCCAAGGTTTCTGCTGGAGCAGAGAAGCTTTGAATCCTAGCTGGAGTCTAGAGAAGCCCGACCAGCACAAGCTGCATGGCAGAGATGCTGCATCAGAGCGTCTCACGGCCACATTGGATTCATTCCCTCAAGGCCGCCCCTGCCCAGTTCCAGGGCTGCTCTCATTCATTCCTCCAGCACAGTGAGAGTTGAAGGCTCTTTGCCAAGCTGTGTCCCAGCTCCAGGCAGACGTAACACTAGTAGCGGGGGCTATGCCCTGTGTTACAGCAGCATGAGCTGGCGCAAAGCAGGGAGTGAATCTGGCTCAGAGATTCCAAAACTGATTAACAATAGGATTAAAATCGATTGTGGGACCCAGATATGATTTAAATAATACAGTGATTGGAACCTGTTTGGCTGGTATTAAGAGGATGAAAATGATCCCAGTGTTTGGCAGGAAAGGTCTGCCAGGATGGTCTGGCCACGTACTGGTGTGAACTGCACTGTTCTCTCAGCTCCATGGAGGCTCCTTACACATGGTGTCCCCAGCTCAGCCATCCACAGCTGCAACCAGCCTGTTCCAGGGCTCACAGTGGAACTCTGCATGTAGCCGTAACTCCTAGGCATAGTAATGATGCCGGGACTTGCTCTGAGTCTCAGGGACAGTCCTGGGTCTTCAAACCCTACCTGGGGGCCAGTTCTCCCAGGCAATATCTGAGGACTGTGTGGCAGGCAGTTGCCCCACCTCACAGTCCCTGTGAACTGCCTCGCTCACAGCAGCCAGCTTTGCTTCTCCACAACCCCCAGAAATGCAAACAGCCCTAGAGACAACTGGGGACAGGGGGTGGAACTCAGAGCTACTGGGAGAAAAGCAGCTTGCAGGGAGTGGGGGCAGAGTCTGCTCCTCATCTGGGGAAGGAGCAGCCTGTACATGCAGGGCAGAGAGGCCAGGTAGAAAGGGGAGAAGAGGAGGGGGAAGAGCCCAAGGGAGGAGGGCGGGAGGAGACCAGCGGAAGAGAGAAATGTGTGGGGCAGGTGGGGAGAGGAAGCTCCGTTAGGGAGCACAAGGCTGTAATGCCAAGCACCACAGAACAAAAATTGTGAGCTTAAAAAAACCATCCAGTCTCATTTTTCCATCCATCTTTGGACTTCAGAACTCCCCTCTACTCCTCTGCCAGCGTGGGGTGAGAATTGCAGGCTGAAAAGTCACCCTTTTGTGCACCCAAACTGCACAACTCCCCCTGGCTGCTCAGCTGGAGACTGCACTTACCCTCCCCTCACCCCTGAGACCGGGAACTGCCGTCCATTGCCCCACACTGCCTTCGCTCTCCCCTCCTGCTTCAGTTCCTCTGAAAGAGGAAGGGCTGGCTGGGAAATAGCTTGACAGCCACTGAGTTAATTCATACAGCATGGTTCACACTCGCACACAGAACTTCTGTTACTGGTCAGGGGTGAGTTACAGACAGAGATACTGGAGACCTTCACACTGACATCAACCACTCACACCAACTACCGTGTCACCATAACATGAGGGGAATGATTTAGCCATTTGCAAATATCAACACTTCCCAGGCTTCCCCCACCCCACCCCCGCAACTTCTCTGCCTGAAACTGGGAAGCACTGCCCCCATTCTAGAGACCCTTACCCTCTCCTGCCCGTGTCTCCTTCGCTCCTGCCCCCTCCCACTCCTGACCGCATCCCCTGCCTACTCCAGACTCTGTTCCCCTCCCCAATACTTCCTCATGTCCCCCTGCTCCAGAACCCCTCCCCTATCTCCTGTCCACCTGCACCAGATCCCCCCCCACTCCATCCTGACTCCTCCATCCTCCCCAATACTCCCGCATGTGCCCCTGCTCCAGGCTACCTCCACTCACTCCAATCCTCTGCGCCACACCCCTCCCCTCCTCGTCCTCTTTCTGCCCTGCTTCAGGCCCCCTCATTCCTCCCCCTACACTTGATCACCCTTCCCCACCCCTACCTCCCCCTTCCCCACATTTGAGAGCCCCTTTTTCTCCCCATGCCTCCTTCTACCCCCTCTCTGCTCCCTCTCCCTTCCCCTCTCTTCCTCCTGCCCGATTCCTCACCCCCATCTCACTTCTCACTCCTGTCCCCCACTCCAGACCCCTCCTCTCTCCACCTCTCCATTCAGACCCCCTTCTCTAAACCCCATTCTCCTCCCCTCCCTCCTGCCCCCTGCTCAATAACCCCCTCCAGCCCCATGCTCCCTCTCTCCCTCCAGACCACCCTGTGCTCCATCCCCACTCCTCCAGCCTGCCCCAATTTCAGATCCCTGTCCCCCTCTCCTCCCTTCTGACTCTCTTTCCTGCTTCCCTGCTAACTCCCAGTGAAGACACCCCTCCCCTCCCCATTTCTCCCTCCTGACCCCACTTTCCGACCTCCATCCTGCCCCCCACTCCAGACCCACCTTCTCACTCCTGCCCCTTCCTACCGTCCTTTCCAGACCCTCCTCCCCTCTGTCCCTCCTGCCTCCTGCTACAGACTCTCTCTCTCTTCCCCACCCTCTTTCCTCCCCTTGCTCCAGAACCCCCTCTCCACCCTTCCCTCCGGCCAACTCATCATCTTTACCCCATTCCCTTGCTAACCTTGAATCTGCTTCCTGTCCCCACCATGCCCTGCTTCCCTCATACTCCCCAGCCTCCTTTCACTGGGTCTCTGCTGCCCATCACGGTCCCTGAGTCGAGTCCAGTCCCCACAGCCACACAGAGACAGCCGTATTCCCAGTGGGCTTTAGTGGGAAGTAGCAGCCAGCTTTACTCAGGGGATCCTCACTCCCACATGCCGACAGACTGTAGGGAGATGGCAGCATCTCGCTGGCTTCAGCCACAGTGACAGTGACAGGAGATGGCGCCATTTAGAATAAGGGAAACTCGGTGAGTTGGCGCCTTTCATCGTGTTCTCACGAGACAGGTAAAAACACCCCAAACCGCCAGAGTGGGGATAAAATGGGGAGAGCTGCAGCACTGACAGCCTCGACTGTGAGGCCCTGAGACGGGATCAGGTGGCGCCATGAGGCAGCTCTGGGCATGTCCCATTCTCCTGGCTCTGGGTGCGGATCCCCTGCTGGCGGGCGCCGACTCTGCTGTGATAACGCTGAGGAAGGGGGTCCCTGCTCGCTCTGACCCTGCTCTGTGTCTCTTTGAAGGTGTCAACTTGCTGAGGCTGGCAGATGGAGGCAGCCCCTGTGCCGGGAGAGTGGAAGTTAAACACCAGGATCAATGGGGGACGGTGTGTGATGACGGCTGGGACATGACAGATGCTGGGGTTGTCTGTAAGCAGTTGGGATGTGGAGCTGCTGTCAGTGCTCCTGGAAATGCACATTTTGGACGAGGATCTGGACCAATTTGGCTAAAAAAACGTTGCCTGTGATGGTACCAAGTCTGCTCTCTGGCACTGTGGGAACGAGGGATGGGGTAAGAATGACTGCGAGCATGGAGAGGATGCTGGAGTGACCTGTTCAGGTAAGAATCAGCCAGCTCAATCCTGAAAGGCAAATGCCCTGAGACAAAAGGGCTTGAACCCAGAAGGCATCATGTGCCTGTCACCGTAATGAGAAATGAACAAAAACCAGAACAACTCCTGTAATGACTGTTATTACTGGACTGTAATTATTACTAATCATCTCACTGGCCAATGAGGAGCCCCCTGAGTGACTGTGAAGGGTTTTCATTACCTCATTTCCAGTTGTTTCAATGCCACATCTTTCCTTTCCCTCTAAAAATGCAGATACGAAAGAAAATGGAAAAGGAAAATGTCAGGTTGGTCCTAAGTCGCTGAGACACTTTTGAAAATGTAACACTCATGCTAAAATGCAGACCCAGACACCCAACGGCAGAGGTACAGAGGCTGGGGCATGTATGTAGCCCCTTTGCCACCCTCATAGAGTGAAGGAGGAATGGGCAGATTCTCCCAGCTTGGCCAGAACTAGATTTAGCCGAGAGCACTCCCCCCTCTGCTCTGTTACTTCTCGCATTTTGGACCAACCAGTAATAGAAAATTTCAAAATATCTCAGACCTGTAGATCTAGCATAGCATAGAGAGCTCAGCCAAAAATATACCTCAACCCTACACAGCACAGGAATATCATATTATGGGGTCATTTTTTGTGACTCAGTAGTTAACATAACAGCTACAGACCCAGAGAGCCTGTGTGTAACTGCAGCTGGGTGTGTCCTAACCTGTGTGAATGCTGGTGAAAGTGCAGGCTGGAGGGCTTTGTTGTTTGTCATAGCAGTACAGTGTGAAAGGGAGCCCAGGCCGGTGTATCAGGGGGTTCAGTGGTATCCCAGTTCCAGGTGGCACCCCCCGGGGAATACGTCACAATAGCGTTTCACAACCATTGAACACTTTAAATTGTGTGGGAAAACAATTATGTGGGCTCCAGGCAAACAAATGAGAAAATATCAGGGATGGACTAAAGCTGTGGGTTTTACTCCCAGACCCAGATCTGAACTTGTCAATGTTCAGAGTGCTGGGTGGGGTCATTATTCCAGGTTGGGTGACAGAAGTGTTCAAAGGATATGATAGGTGCAGTATATAAATGTGATTGTTCTCCTGAAAGGTGGTACTAATGGCTGCCATCACAGGGTCTTGCATCAAATGCGAATCACAGACCTCATGAAAGCCAATGCCTGGGCCAAGCACACTCTATTAGGCTCAACAGACAGAACCATCAAAATCCTTTATGTAGTAAAAACATCTGCAGACAGTGGGGTCTATTGCCCAAGGCACTGGCCACATGGTCAGGGCAGAGCTAGCCCGGGGTTTCCCTTGTTGCCAGTGCAGGGGCCAGGATATTGGTGTTGGACTATGTCTGTTGGAGGGAGAAGCCAGTAGAAGGAGTTGTGACCGGGATCCGAGAAGGGAGCAGAGAACCAAAGCCTGTTGGAGCTCGCTGGAGGGGCAGGCTGGGGATTTCTGAGCATTGAAACTGCTGGCTGTTGTTAGGTTCAACTGTATTCAGGGAAACAGAACTCTGTGTGCACTTAGCCTTGGGTCCTACCATGAGTGAACGTCACTGAGTTAACTCAATTGAAAAAAGCCCCTTTTGTCCTAGTGCAGACCAGGCCCAAGGGGTTTCCTTTGGGACTAGAATGAACAGAGCAGCACCTAATAACCTTCCCTATGGACTGCAGCAAAGTGACCATTTTGTATTTGCTTGGCATTGAAGGAGCAGGATGGTCTGCCATGTACTGGTGTGAACTGCACTGTTCTCTCAGCTCCATGGAGGCTCCTTACACATGGTGTCCCCAGCTCAGCCATCCATAGCTGCAACCAGCCTGTTCCAGGGCTCACAGTGGAACTCTGCATGTAGCCGTAGCTCCTAGGCATAGTAATGATGCCGGGACTTGCTCTGAGTCTCAGGGACAGTCCTGGGTCTTCAAACCCTACCTGGGGCCCAGTTCTCCCAGGCAATATCTGAGGACTGTGTGGCAGGCAGTTGCCCCACCTCACAGTCCCTGTGAACTGCCTCGTTCCCAGCAGCCAGCTTTGCCTCTCCACAACTCCCAGAAATGCAAACAGCCCTAGAGACAACTGGGGACAGGGGGTGGAACTCAGAGCTACTGGGAGAAAAGCAGCTTGCAGGGAGTGGGGGCAGAGTCTGCTCCTCATCTGGGGAAGGAGCAGCCTGTACATGCAGGGCAGAGAGGCCAGGTAGAAAGGGGAGAAGAGGAGGGGGAAGAGCCCAAGGGAGGAGGGCGGGAGGAGACCAGCGGAAGAGAGAAATGTGTGGGGCAGGTGGGGAGAGGAAGCTCCGTTAGGGAGCACAAGGCTGTAATGCCAAGCGCCACAGAACAAAAATTGTGAGGTTAAAAAAACCATCCAGTCTCATTTTTCCATCCATCTTTGGACTTTAGAACGCCCCTCTTCTCCTCTGCCAGCGTGGGGTGAGAATCGCAGGCTGAAAAGTCCCCCTCACTCCTCCCCCTACACGTGATCACCCTTCCCCACCCATACCTCCCCCTTTCCCACTTTTTAGAGTCCCTCTTCTCCCCATGCCTCCTTCTGCCCTCCTCTCTGCTCTTTCTCCCTTCCCCTCTCTCCCTGCTGCCCCGATTCTTCAACCCCCTCCTCACTTCTCACTGCTGTGCCCCACTCCAGACCCCCTCCTCTCTCCACCTCTCCATTCAGACCTCCTTCTCCTCCCCTCCCTCCTGCCCCCTGCTCAATAACCCCCTCCAGCCCTATGCTCTCTGTTTTCCCTCCAGACCACCCTGTGCTCTATCTCTACTCCTCCCGCTTGCCCCAATTTCAGATCCCTATCCCCTCTCCTCCCCTCCGACGCTCTCTCCTGCTTCCCTGTTAACCCCCACTGCAGACACCTCTCCCCTCCCCACTTCTCCCTCCTGCCCCCGCTTTCCAACCTCCTTCCCGCCCCCCACTCCAGACCCACCTTCTCATTCCTGATCCTTCCGACAGCCCTTAGCAGACCCTCCTCCCCTCTGTCCCTCCTGCCCCCTGCTACAGACTCTCTCTCTTCCCCACCCTTTCTCCCCCCTTGCTCCAGAACCCCCTCCCCACCCCTCACTCTGGCCAGCTCATCATCTTTACCCCATTCCCTTGCAACCCTTGAATCTGCCTCCTGTCCCTGCAGTGCCCTGCTCCCCTCACTCTCCCCATCCTCCTTTCACTGGTCTCTGCTGCCCGTCACGATCCCTGGGTCCTGTCCAGCCCCCGCAGCCACACAGAGACAGCAGTGTTCCCAGGGGGAAGTGGCAGCCAGCTTTACTCAGGGGGTCCTCACTCCCAGATGCCGACAGACTGTAGGGAGATGGTGGCTTCGCACTGGCTTCAGCCCCAGTGACAGTGACAGGAGATGGCGCCATTTGGAATCAGGGAAACTCAGTGAGTTGGCGCCTTTCATCGTGTTCTCATGAGACAGGTAAAAACACCCCAAATCGCCAGAGTGTGGATAAAATGGGGAGAGCTGCAGCACTGACAGCCCCGAGCATGAGGCCCTGAGATGTGAGAAGGTGACACCATGAGGCAGCTCTGGGCATGTCCCATTCTTCTGGTTGTGGGCACGGATCCCCGCTTCCGGGCGTGGACTCTGCTGTGATAATGCTGGGAAGGGGGCTCCGTGCTGCTCTGACCCTGCTCTGTGTCTCTCTTTGAAGGTCCTGGTGAGCTGAGGCTGGCGGATGGAGGCAGCCCCTGTGCCGGGAGAGTGGAGGTTAAACTCCAGGATTGGTGGGGGACGGTGTGTAGTGATCGCTGGGACATGGCAGATGCTGGGGTTGTTTGTAAGCAGTTGGGATGTGGAGCTGCTGTCAGTGCCCATCATAATGCTCATTTTGGACGAGGATCTGGACAAATTTGGCTGGATGAAGTTTCCTGTGATGGTACCGAGTCTGTTCTCTGGGACTGTGGGAACGAGGGATTCGGTGAGAGTGACTGCAGTCATGGAGAGGATGCTGGAGTGACCTGTTCAGGTAAGAATCAGCCAGCTCAGTCCTGAAAGACAAAACCCCTGAGACAAAAGGGCTTGAACCCAGAGGGCATCGTGTGCCTGTGACCCTAATTAGAAATGAACAAAATCCAGAACAACTCCTGTAATGATTGTTATTACTGGACTGTAATTATTACTAATCATGTCACTGGCCAATGAGGAGCCCCCTGTGTGACTGTGAAGTGTTCTCAGTATCTCATTTCCAGTTGTTTCAATGCCACATCTTTTCTTTCCCTCTAAAAATGCAGATACGAGAGAAAATGGAAAAGGAAATGTCAGGTTGGTCCTAAGTTGCTGAGACACTTTTGAAAATGTTACACTCATGCTAAAATCCAGACCCAGACACCCAACCACAGAGGTACAGAGGCTAGGACATTTATGTAGCCCCTTTGCCACCCTCATAGGGTGATGGAGGAAAGGGCAGATTCTCCCAGCTTGGCCAGAACTAGATTTAGCCGAGAGCACTCCCCCCTCTGCTCTGTTACTTCTCACATTTTGGACCAACCAATAGTAGAAAATTTCAAAATCTCTGATACCCTGTAGATCTAGCATAGCATAGAGAACTCAGCCAAAAATATACCTCAACCCTACACAGCACAGGAATATCATATTATGGAGTCATTTATTGTTACTCAGTTGTTAACATTACATCTAAAGACCCATTATATGTTTTATTTTTAATTTCTTCTTCCTAACATTTAGTAGGAATAATATCTTCCTATGACACAGCACAAGGAAGAATAGAATCTTTTCCTATAGTTCCAAAAGTTTTAGCAGTTCCCCTGGCGATGGGAGCTCAGGGCAGGGTTTAGTCTCAACCCTTTCCTGGATTTTGAGTGTTTCAGGGATAAACCTCCACATTCTCTTCACATGGGTAGCAGGGGGGAGGGGAGAGGTTTTATGTGTCACCCTTCTGCCAGGTGGAGCTGGCAGTAACCAAGGCCAGGTTCAATACATAGGGGTTCCTTTTCAACAATATGACACAGAACCGGTTTGAGCCCCCAGGATGGCCCCAAGGGCAGGTCGCTGTGCTGAGACCTTTACTAGAGCGGCAGCTTGGGGACAGTCTGAGATGATTCCTGGGATCTGTCAGACTCCGATGTCAGTTGCAAACAACTGGGACGTGGATGTGCCATCAGTGCACTCTCCCGGCATAGTCTGACCTGCCACTGGAAATGAATCACCCGGACAAAGGACACTGATGACCTCAGCAATTCCTGCCTGGGCTATGGAGTTGTCACAGTGAGTCAGACAAGTCTAATTTCCTGCACACTGGACCCTTCTCAGCCCCACAGGGCCCGTTCCTCGCTCAGACTTAGGGGGGTTACAAGCTTTCTCAGCGACTCCACACTGGAGCTGCCTGCACACCACACTGGCATCGTTCAGGTCCCACTGGTCATCCAGCACTCTGCCCCACACACCACGGAGGGAAATCTCAACTCTCCCATCACACCGGCTCTCTCCATTCAGCAGTCTGAGTGATTCAGAGCAACTTGGGCTCAGGAGAGATGGGAAACACACTGAAGAACACACTCTGTTATACACTGGAAATAATACAGAGTGTGCATGAAATTATGGACTGTTTCTTAATAAGAAGATATAAGCCAGTGATCAGAGTGTGTCACAGTGTTAAAGGGAACCACCTCTGTCAGAAGACACTTATTCTTTTGACTCTATAATTGGAAGGTGCTGTAAGAATTGTTGAACTCTGAGCTTGACACAAGGGCTTGCCAATGGACTCTCTAAATGAGTGAGCGAGGGAATTCCTGCCGACTACTGATTGGGAAAATAGTCTCTGTGTGTGGTGGTGGAATGGCTGCTCAGGTTTGTAGTCACTTTATCCAGGCTTAAATGCCTGGAAGCCAGTGAACTGTGTCTGCACAAGCACTTAGCAGGTGGGTCATAAATGATTTAGGCAAGTTTGCCTTGAGGGAGTTTGGCCAATGGAGGAGCAGGGTTCATGATGGTCAGGAACAGGTTATTGTTGGTAAATTCCCTTAGTTCCCTCTGATATCTGTTCAGTAGGTGGCAACTTTCTTGGTTCACCTGGGTCCAGTGCAGGAGCTCCTAGTATTAGTTCCCGGCACTGGTGGTTCTGACTGGAGCTGTCCCCTGAAGTGTGGTGTCATCTCTGAGTCCAACGTGAGATTCCAGCTGATCAATTCATACCACAAGAAGCAGGTTGTGTGTGGGGCGGGGAAAGGGACATGCTCTGTTGGTGAATATTGTGAGTTCCTTGGGATGTGTATCTCAGTGTTTGAGAGTGTCTCAGAATCAGTGAGTCCTACAGCAAGGTGGTAAGTTAGGAATTATTCACCGAGTTCAGACCCAGGTGCAGCCAGGAGAGACTGACAATGTTAAAAGACAACAGCAGACTCAGTGCAGGGCACACCCACTGGCTGTGTCAGGTACAGTATGTACTAGTATGGCAACCTGACGGGTGTAGTGTGGGTGCACTGATGCAAACAGCTCATTGATCTTGGTAGCCAAATAACATTTCAAGACTAAGCATGAAATCTTAGCCCCAGTGAAGGCAATGGTAAAACCTCAGTTGACTTCAACGGAGCCAGGAGTTCACCCTAAGACTGGACCAGGAGAATGCCTGCATGCAGCTAGTGTAGTGCAGGGGTGTAGCCATGGGTGGGCTGTGGCCCACCCAGTTAGCATCCAGGCCCACCCAAATCAGGGCCGGAGCCCCCCGAATCTACAGGCTGGGAATCCCAATCCTGGCTCGGCATCCATCAGCCTGGCCGCATCTCTCTCCTGCCGGTGCCATGCACTGCTTCCCTGGTCTCTGGCTGCAGCACTAGCCCCACAGGGAGGGTGGGGGCGTGCCATGTGGGGGCAGGTCTGGGCGGGGCTGGTGCTGGGGCTGGAGACTGGGGCATCAGATTCCGGATTCGGCAGGAAAGGAATGTGGCTGGGCTGAAGGACACCGAGCCAGGGTCAGGAAGGGTGGGTGGAGCTCAAGTCCCAGCGGGACCCTGCTTCACCCAAAGGGTGTGCCTAAGTGACCAGGTGTCCCGATTTTATAGGGACAGTCCTGATATTTGGGGCTTTTTCTTATATAGGCACCTATTACCTCCCACTACCTGTCCAATTTTTCACACTTGCTATCTGATTACCCTCGGCACACCCTGCAACCTGTGTGCTCCGGGCAGCCTCCGCTTTGGGTGCCTGCTGAGCGGTAAGAGCCGGCTGGAAGAGGTGGAGGGAGGAGAGCCCCCCTCCCTCTTGCCCCCTCCCCAGGGCACTGGATTCCTGCTGCACCCCTTCTTCTGCCCCTCCCATCATTGCCCACCCGCCAAAAGCTGGGTCGCACCACGATTTCCTGTCCTGTCTATGCCACTAGTGTAGTTGAGGGTACAGAATAGATCTGAGTTTTTCTGAGGAGGCTCGTGGCTATAACTGGATAGCACAGCCCCTCAGGAAGGCCAGATGGGATCATGGCAGATGGAGCTCATATGGAAGGGACCAGGTGTTTTTCCTTAGAAGGGATTCTGCTTCCAGCAACTGTTGGGAGAAATCAGCATCTTCATGTGCTGAGGAGTTCCCGCCAAGAACCAGGGTATGGGCTGGGTAGCTAGTTAGGAGAGGCAGGGCAGGGCTGGAGGGAATTCAGTAAGAAATGCAGGTATCAGCCTCTGTGAGAAGCAGGAAAACTGCCAGGTGAATTGTCCCCAAGGTATAAAGTATCAGCTATAAAGAGGAGAGTAGACGTCTGTTGAGAGTGCTGGGCAGCCCTATAGGCTCAGTCATGGTGTGTAATGGCACCAGTGACTCTGGGCTCTGTGGGAGACAGTCCTGGAAGCTACGTGTCCAATATTAGGAAGAAGGTTGAAATCCAGGGCTTCTGCAGTAGGTTTCTCTGTAAGGACCTAGTTCCAGTGAGTCAAGAAGCCCTATGGAGACTCTGTTCATGGATCTGAAGATGGGGCAGAAAGGGGAGCTGAAATTTCATTAAGTAGGAGGGGTCCCTTTGGTGAAGGGAGAAGCAGATGATCACAATGGACTCGTTGAGTCTTAAAATTCTGCGGATCTATAGACCCATAAGATGAGCTCCATTTAGCTACAAGGGAACCAGATTGGCTGGCCATTAAAATTAAGTTTTCTAGTGAATTATTTTTCCCACAGGGCCCTGGCCACTTTCAGTGCCCAGGATGGATAAATCGGGGTTGTGGAGCATCAGGCTGTTGCCTGTATGACCCCTGCCTCATTCACTTTAGAAACAGGAAGGCCTGTAGAGAATGAGCAGGGGAGCGCAGGAAGAACTAGGATGATCTTGTTAAGAGCAGTGACAGAAAATCAGTAGAGGTCAGTTCTGTTCCTGCCTCTGCTGCAGATTTCACAGGTGATGCTGAGCAGGTCTCTTAAGCCAGTTTTTATAGGGTCTGATTTGCAGAAGTACTGAGCACTCGCAACTGCCGCTAGGGTCAAGACAAGATGTGGCTGCTCAGCTCTTCTGCAGTCAGGCAGCATGGTTGGGTGGAACGAGCACAGGGCTGCGAGTCAAAACACTTTGTTTTATCCCGTCTCCATTCCTGACTCACTGGGTGGCCTTGGGCAAGTCACTTTGCTTTTCTCTCTCAGTTTCACCATTTGTAAAATGGAGCTAATAATAATACTTACCAACTGCTTCCCTGGAGTTTGGTGAGGGTTCATTAATGTCTGGACAGTACTTTGAACACAGAAAGCTCTGCAGAAATGGTGAGTACTCTGGAGAATCAGGCCCTGAGGGTCTCAGGTTGCTGCCCAATCAGCCCAAGTTTGGAGTTTTGGCTTTAACCATTCTATATAAAATTTTCAAAAGCAGCTAAATGATGTAGGAGCCTAAGTGCCATTTTCAGAAGTGACGTAGGCAGCAAGAGGGAGAAGTTTGCATGGTTCTTGGGCTCCTACGTTACTGGAGAAAATGGGATTTAAGTCCCTAAGTCACGTAGGCACTTTTGAAAATGTTATTCTTGGGCTCCTAAGTGCCTAAATCACTTTTGAAATGGGCATCATAAGAGTCTGCTATCTCCCAGGGTGTTATGAAGAGAAATTCATTACTGTTCGTGGTGCATTCTAATACTACGGTGACAAGCACCATAGAAAAGACCATGAGGAAATTAATAATTCTGTATTCAGTGCAGTGTTTGTGCGGTCTGTAGAGTGAATAAGGCCCTGGATCACATGTTGAATGATGAGGATAAAAAGAAATATTCAACAGCTCCTCCCTCCCCTGAGCACCATCCTCCCAGTGTACTGAAGGAGGCAGGAGCTGGGGGTAGGTGAGAATAATAGGATGTGGGCATACAATTAGACTGTATCATGTATATGTAGAAGGAAGGGAGGGTGGGGGGCTGAATTAACATTACACAGGAACCTTAAGTCTGGTATATTCTAATTCTTGTGCCTTTGCCTAATTATACTAAATCATGCTGTTTATTTGTTTTTATTCTATTTTTTATAAAAGGTAACTATTAGAGTGGGTCAAGAACCCAATTTTTTTCCTGTGAAGTATTTTGAATGCAGTATTTCAATCTTTAAACAGATCTGAGATACTGGGATGTGGAAATGGAATGAAAATTTTTGTTTCGACTCTAACTAAAATGTTGATTCATTTAAACTTTTGGAAAATGAAACTTTCAATTTTCCTTTCCAGTTTTTGGATTTACAGGTTTGCAACTTCCTCCCCCTTTCTATGTTTTCATCTTTTCTTCCACTGTAAAAAGTTAGAAAAAAGTCAGATAGCGGGGTGTGGGGGGGAATCTTTTGAGTTTTTTCAATTGGAAAAGTGTGAAAAAGGTTTAAAAAAAAATCTAAGTGAGTGAAAGCACTACTTTCTCTGTTCTGTGCTACCAGAAATAACCTCAGGGATTCATGAGAGAGAAGAGAAATGGTGATTTTCAGCAGTTTATAATTCAGCCAAACCTGGAAGGAATCTCACTGCATGAAGAGAAGGCAGCTGCCTGGCCCCAGCACTGACCCCTTCCCAAATTGCAAAGGCTCCAGCCATCAAGGAAGGTGCGAGAGCTTCTCAAGAAGATGCCGAGAATATTTTATCATAGAAAGTGTGAAGCAAGCTCCATATTGGGAGTCACTACCAGCTCCCCCTCTAATTACTATTGGAGAAGGCTGGGGACAGTGAATCGGTGACATTGATGTAACCCGAAGGACAAAGTGCTGCCCCTGCTCCGCTGCCCAGTGTCAGGACAGAGTTGCTGATGTTTTTACTGGAGAATCCAGGGCTTTCCCCAGTCACAGCTATTCTTTTGTGATGATATTATTGACTTAAATGTTATCTTTAATACATTTACTGTTATTTTCTGTGCTTTAGGATCTAACTACCCCCCCCCTTGCTGTGTCCTGGGACAGCACCACACACTGAGGGGCAGGTGTGCTTAATCCAGCATCTCTCTTGCACTTACCTGAGCAAATCACACCGGCATCGTTGTTGTGTGAGCACGGAGAGGCCCCCAGGGCAGTAACAGAGCAATGGCCCAAATGGGTTTCAGTCCCTTTGCAGTGAAATGTGTCTGTCCAGACAGAGCCAGTTCCCTTCCCAAAATACCCTCCTCCTGGGGCTGATTCAGTGAATCCGCAGTCGAGCTGACGACAGAGAACGTTGGCATCCGTAAATCCCAGCGTGAGTCACAGAGGGTTCCCCAGGCACCAAGAACCTGGATCTCCACCCTCCCTGAGCACGCTGTGCTGCCGTTCACCAGCCGGAACCCTGTGAGCCCTGGGGAGAAGGGAGAAGGGGTTTAGAGAGGGAGCATTTAAGATATTTTATACCATATATTAAAGAAAAGGAAGGTTGTGGGGATTGAACCTATTCCCATTATATTGCATTGTTTAGGTTTTACTAGAAGCTGCTAGCAGCTGTATTATCCCAGCTCCCTACAGAGTGAGATCATTTTATTGCTGCACCCTACTCTAGAATACACATCACTGGGATTTTAGAGACATTGTGCCATATTCTTAGGTGAGCATATGGCACTAGCATTATTTGCATGTGAGCACGTCTGATTCCCATGTGATATCCTGGGACAGTACATGAGGTGTGACTCATTCCCTACACACTGGAATTCCTCCTTCCAGATTGGTCTATGTCCTTCTCTGAAATGAGACCCTCCTGGGATAGATAGAGCTGTTCCACACTGTAGTCCATTACAGATAACACTGGCAGCTTTGAGATCAAAGTGTGCATTACAGATTGTAGCCCAGGTGTCTCCATGTCTTACTTCCACACGTCCTGAGCAGGCACTGTTCCCTCCAACCAGCTGGATCTCAATGTGTCATCGAAAGCCAATGAAGGATGAAAATTACAAAGTAGCGTTAGGGAGTTATGTATTCCACTGTCCTATAACTTTAGCCAAAAGCCCGTCCTGGTGCAATGGAGCAGTGCAGCCAGCAATTAGAAATTAAAAAAAAACAATGTACAAAAAATGGAGAGAGGGGAATTCAATAGCAATCCAAATACATTAGAAGTTATGAAATGTAGAAAATTGATAAGGGAAGCTAAAGCTATCAGGGAAAAATACATGTTTGGCAGGGATAAGAACAATAATGAGAATTTTTTAAAGTATATTGTCAGCAAAAACAAACAAACAAATCCTAACAAAGGTGTTTTCCCATGACAAATGGAGACGTTAATACAGTTTATAATGATGCAAATAAGGTAGAGGTGTTCAATAAACTTTTCTAGTTTTGGATAGAAGTAGGATGTGTATTCATAATATGGGAAGAGGTTGAACCACTCTGCTGTCCGTTGGTAACTAAGGAGGATGTTAAACAGTATCTACTAGGGATAAACTTTTTTAAAATCCAGCAGGCCTGAATATCTTATAAAACCTTGGGATAAATAGAAATGTAGGACTGGAAGGAACCTCATGAAGTCAGCTAGTCCATCCCCCCACACCAAGGCAGCTTTAAGTATACCTAGTCCATCCCGGGTAGATATTTGTCTAACTTGTTCTTAAAAGTCACCAATGATGGAGATTCTACAACCTCCCTTGGTACCTTGTTCCAGTACTTAACTATCCTTATAGTGAGAAAGTTTTTCCTAATATCTGACCTGACTCTCCCTTGCTGCAATCTAAATGGATTATTTCTTGTCCTACCCATCAAAGAGAGAGAGCTCAAAACTGGACACACTGCTCCAGCTGAGGCCTCACCAGTGCTGAGTACAGCAGGACAATTACCTCCTCTGTCTTACATATGACAATTCTGTTAATAAAATCCAGAATGACATTTCCTGTTTTCAAAACAGCATCACCCATTTCAGTCTGTGGTCCAATATAACCCCAGAACATTTTCTTCAGAACTGCTGCCTAGTCAGTTATTCCCCATTTTGGATTTTTTGCATTTGATTGTTCCTTCCTAAGTCTAGTGCTTTGTAGTCTTTACTGAATTTTAATTTACTAATTTCAAACCAATTCTCCAAAGTATCAAGGTCATTATGAATTCTAATACTCTCATCGAAAGAGCTTTGACCCTTCCCAGGTTTGTGTCATCTACACATCTTATGAGTTTATTCTCTACTCCATCATCCATAGAATCATAGAATCACAGACTTTAAGGTCAGAAGGGACCATTCTGATCATCTAGCCTCACCCCCTGCACAACGCAGGCCACGGAATCTCACCCACCAACTCCTGTAACAAACCCCTAACTTAGGTCTGAGCTATTGAAGTCCTCAAATCATGGTTTAAAGACTTCAAGGTGCAGAGAATCCTCCAGCAAGTGACCAGTGCACCACACTGCAGAGGAAGGTGAAAACCCCCCAGGGCCTCTACCAATCTGCCCTGGGGGAAAATTCCTTTCTGACCCTAAATATGGTGATCAGCTAAAGCCTGATTATGTGGGCAAGACTCACCAGCCAGACACCCAGTAAAGAATTCTCTGTAGTAACTCAGATCCTACCCCATTGAACATCCCATCACAGGCCATTGGGCATATCTACCGCTAGTAGTCGAAGATCAATTAGTTGCCAAAATTAGGCTATCCCATCATATCATCCCTTCCATAAACTTATCAAGCTTAGTCTTGAAGCCAGATAGGTCTTTGGCCCCCACTGCTCCCCTTGGAAGGCTGTTCCAGAACTTCACTCCTCTGATTGTTAGAAAACTTCATCTAATTTCAAGTCTAAATTTCCTGATGGCCAGTTTATATCCATTTGTTCTTGTGTCCACCTTGGTACTGAGCTTAAATAATTCTTCTCCGTCCATGGTATTTATCCCTCTGATATATTTATAGAGAGCAATCATATCTCCTCTCAGCCTTCTTTTAGTTAGGCTAAACAAGCCAAGCTCACCGAGTCTCCTTTCATAAGACAGGTTTTCTATTCCTCGGATCATCCTAGTAGCCCTTCTCTGTACCTGTTCCAGTTTGAATTCATCCTTCTTAAACATGGGAGACCAGAATTGCATACAATATTCCAGATGAGGTATCACCAGTGCCTTGTATAATGGTACTAACACCTCCTTATCTCTACTGGAAATACCTCGCCTGATGCATCCCAAGACTGCATTCGCTTTTTTGACGTCCGTATCACATTGGCTGCTCATAGTCATCCTGTGATCGACCAGTACTCCGAGGTTCTTCTCCAGGTCCTTCTCCTTCTCTGTTACTTCCAAGTAATGCGTCCCCAGTTTATAACAGAAATTCTTGTTATTAATCCCTAAATGCAAGACCTTGCACTTTTCACTATTAAATTTCATCCTGTTACTATTACTCCAGCTTACAAGGTCATCCACATCTTCCTGTATGATATTCCAGTCCTTCTCTGTATTGGCAATACCTCCCAGCTTTGTGTCATCCGCAAACTTTATTAGCACATTCCCGCTTTTTGTGCCAAGGTCAGTAATAAAAAGCTTAAATAAGATTGGTCCCAAAACCGATCCCTGAGGAACTCCACTAGTAACCTCCTTCCAGTCTGACAGTTCACCTTTCAGTGTGACCTGCTGTAGTCTCCCCTTTAACCAGTTTCTTATCCACCTTTCAATTTTCATATTGACCCCCATCTTTTCTAATTTAGCTAATAATTCTCCATGTGGCACCGTATCAAATGCCTTACTGAAATCGAGGTAAATTAGATCTACTGCATTCCCTTTGTCTAAAAAATCTGTTACTTTCTCAAAGAAGGAGATCAGGTTGATTTGATCAGGTTGGCTTTTTGTAAAGCCATGTTGTATTTTGTCCCAATTACCATTGACCTCAATGTCCTTAACTACTTTCTCCTTCAAAATTTTTTCCAAGACCTTGCATACTACAGATGTCAAACTAACAGGCCTGTAGTTACCTGGATCACTTTTTTTACCTTTCTTAAAAATAGGAACTATGTTAGCAATTCTCCAGTCAGATGGTACAGCCCCTGAGTTTACAGATTCATTAAAAATTCTTGCTAATGGGCTTGCAATTTCATGTGCCAAATCCTTTAATGTTCTTGGATGAAGATTATCCGGGCCCCCTGATTTAGTCCCATTAAGCTGTTCGAGTTTGGCTTCTACCTCGGATGTGGTAATATCAACCTCCATATCCTCATTGCCATTTGTCGTCCTACTATTCTCCCGAAGCTCCTCATTAGCCTCCTTAAAGGCTGAGGCAAAGTATTTGTTTAGATATTGGGCCATGCCTCGATTATCCTTAACCTCCACTCCATCCTCCGTGTTAAGTGGTCCCACTTCTTCTTTCTTTGTTTTCTTCTTATCTATCTGGCTATAGAACCTTTTACTATTGGTTTTAATTCCCTTTGCAAGGTCCAACTCTACATGGCTTTTGGCATTTCTCACTTTATCCCTACATGTTCTGACCTCAGTAAGGTAGCTTTCCTTGCTAATCCCTCCCATCTTCCACTCCTTGTAGGCTTTCTGCTTTTTCTTAATCACCTCTCTGAGATGCTTGCTCATCCAGCTTGGTCTACAACTCCTGCCTATGAATTTGTTCCCCTTTCTTGGGATGCAGGCTTCTGATAGTTTCTGCAACTTTGACTTGAAGTAATTCCAGGCCTCCTCCGCCTTTAGATCCACAAGTTTTTCAATCCAATCTACTTCCCTAACTAATTTCCTTATTTTTTTTTTAAATTAGCCTTTTTGAAATCAAAAACCCTAGTCACAGATCTATTTTTGTTTATCCTTCCATTTAGTTTGAACTGAATTAGCTCGAACCAAAGTTTTCCCCTACAATCATTTCTTCTATGAGGTCCTCACTACTCACCAAAACCAAATCTAAAATGGCATCCTCTCTTGTTGGTTTAGCAACTACTTGGTGAAGGAATCTATGAGCTATCGTATCCAGGAGCACTATTATTATTACTAGCACTTGTCCTCCAGTCTATACCTGGGAAGTTAAAGTCTCCCATGATCACACAATTCCCATAAGTATTTACTTCTTTAAAAACATTAAAGAGGTCTCTCTCCATATCCAGATCGGATCCCGGAGATCTATAGCACACCCCAAACACTATCCCAGGGCAGGCTCTAGTAGCTTTCTTCCCCAATGTGATTTTTGCCCAGACAGACTCTGTCTTATCCATTCCATCACTTCTTATTTCTTTACAGTCTACCTCATCATTGATATACAATGCTACTCCACCATCTTTGCCTTTACTTCTGTCTTTCCTAAACAGCACATACCCTTCAATACCCATACTCCAGTCATGACTGCTATTCCACCATGTTTCTGTTATCCCTATAATATCTGGTTTCACTTCCTGCACCAGTAGCTCTAGTTCCTCCATTTTATTACCTAGGCTCCTTGCATTAGCGTACAAACATCTTAATTTTTGCCATTTGGCTTTGCTCACATTCTTTACCCAATTGGGCACAGACATTCTACTGCCAATATTACCTATAAGGTTGGTATGTACATTGCCCTTCCACCTTTTGTCCATTCTCCTACCCACGGCTATATCCTTTCTTACTTCATTTTCTTCTCTCTCAAAGAGAATAACTGGGGTGGAGATTACCTGGACATCTCCCCCAAATTCCTAGTTTAAAGCTCTCTTGATCAGTTGTGTCATCCTCCATGCTAGAAGTCTATTTCCCTCCTTAACGCAGGTGAAGTCCATCCCGAGAGAACAGTCCTCTGTCCATGAATGCTTCCCAATGGCCATACATCCCAAAGCCCTCCTTATAGCACCACTGCCTGAGCCATCTGTTGAGCATCATAATCTTGTCACATCTTTGTTGCCCTTCTCTAGGAACAGGCAGAATCCCACTGAAGAGCATTTGAGCCTCAATTTCCTTAAGCGTCTTCCTCAGCCTAGCATGGTCTCCCTTGATACGTTCCAGCGAGAATCTAGCCATATAATTTGTTCCCACATGAAGGACAATCAGTGGATTCTTTCCCACTCCTGTTAGGATCCTCTTCAGCCTCAGGTCCATATCCCGTATCTTAGCACCCAGCAGACAGCACACCCTTCTGTTCTCTGGATCAGCTCTTGTTACAGGCCTGTTTATTCTTCTCAGTAATGAGTCCCCAGTCATGTAGACCTGTGATGGTGCGATGGTGCGATGGTGAGATGATGAGACTTGCGATGGTGCAATTCTCCAGTCTATCCCCTGTTCCATTTGGCCCCAAGTCCTCTCGATTCCTATTGCCCTTGCAATCCTCTGCAACCCATCCCGTATCCTCCTAGGGCTCATATTTGGTGTTATCTCCATTGACTCTTGCTCTCTTCCAATAGGACTATCTGCTCTTCTCTTTTTCCTTGCCCTCTCACCTTCAGTGACCACCTGCTGTGCCCCTTCTTCATTTTCCAACTCTGCAAACCTGTTCCTGAGCTCTATTTCTCCTTCACTGCCCCGTCTTTTCCCCTGCCTGGTTTCCCTAGTCACATGCTTCCACTGTCCATTTTCCTCACCCAGCAGTATCCTCTCAGAGTTCTTCCGTCCTGCTTCCATCTGCAAGTCTGAGCGTTTCTCTTCAGCCTCCTCATGTCTTTGCTCCATCATCCGCTCGATGATGGAGCAAACTCAAACAGAGTCTCCATCTGCATCTCCAATCCTAGGATCTTTCCTTCCATCAGCTCTATCAGGCGGCACTTCATGCAGATGAAATTCTTTTCAGGTACCTCCTCCAGGATCATGTACATGCCACACCTTCCACATCCAGTTGTCTTCATAGCGTCTTCCACTACTTGGGTCACTTCTCCTGCTGCCTCTGTATCTGTCATCGCCTTCTCACCTAAGTCCTGTTAGTCTGGGAAACACAAACCAAACCAAAACACCCACCCACAGCAAAACAAACCCCCAACGAGCACGAAAACACTGCCAGACCACCACACACTCCCTTCACTAACCTGTCAGTTCCTTTGCCTTGCTCTCTTAGTCTTCCCCCCCAAACTCCCCTGTTTACAGCTCTGTTTGCTGGCTCCTGTGCAGCTGCAGCTGTCTGTGTTGCTGCCTGACTGGCTGGCTGCCTTTATCCAAATCATTAATGAAAATATTGAATAGTTCCAGGCCCAGGAGAGTGATATCATTTCTGTATCCATAGAAACACAGTGACCAGAGAGAAAAGTGTTAAAGCCACTAATGGCCAATGGGCATATGTCTCACCGGAAAATCCTTTGCATCAAGTGGAAAGATCACTGCACTAACACCAGCATCCTCATTGAAGCTAATGTCACCAACACTGAAGCAATGAGCCTCATGCATCATCTCCGCTGGGCTGGACATTGTGTGCAGATGCCAGACACTCGCCTCCACAAACAAGCCCTCTACTCTCAGCTCACCCACGGTCAGAGATCCTGTTGTGGTCGGAGGAAATGCTACAAAGACACACTGAAAGCGTATCTCAATAAAACTCATGTGGACATCACAAGCTGGGAAGAGCAAGCCACCAACTGACCCCAATGGCGCCACATCCTCTATCAGGCAGTGGCCTGCTTTGAGGAGAAGTGCCTTGCCCTCAAAGATGAAAAGCGAGTGTGACATTCTATACCTTGGGGGAGCATGCTGAAACCCCCATATACCTCATTTTCATATGATCGTGATCTTATGTATAAAGCATGCCTTGTAAGGTATCAGGGGAAAGGTTACGGTCTGTTGAAAGTAATTTCTCTATCCAGATATGTATATCATTAATGCATATGAAGTTATGAGAATTGTGTAGTATGTTTGTCACGAAAACATGCTGTAAATTGCGGGAAGCAGCCAGATATTAGCTCCCTAGAGGCTACTGCAAGGAAATTAACCAATGCCTGGGCGGGATGTCAAACAACCCATCAACAGCCATTGTCCAGCAAGGGAGCTACAATGCAATGACTCACCTGCATGAGGCCACACCAGGGGAATTGCTCAACCTTGCTTGGAGAGACTCAGACATTGTGTACACTACACAGCTTTTAGTGACACTGCCATGTCGCTAAAAGTCGGGTAGCGTAAACGCTGCTTGTCAGCACTTTTGCCGACAAAATACGTCCACCCCCCCATGACCAGGGTTTGCGTTGTCGACAGGGGAGCACTCCTGCCGGCAACGAGCCTTTTACACTGCCATTTGCCATGGCAAAACTTTTGTCTTTCGGGGGTGGGGCTTCTTTAAGTACCTGTGAATGACATAAGTTTTGTCGTTAAATTGGCAGTGTAGACAAAGCCTCAGTAATGCTCACCTGACTCTGAAGTGGGGGAGGGGGCCGGAAAGCCAAGAGGGAGGAATGGACATGATAAAAGGAAGAGACATTTATCATGCTCTTCCTTGCTCTTCCACCTACATCTACAGACACCACCACCACCAAGCACCTGAAACGATGATCAAAGGGGAGAGCCTGGCTGAAGAGCAATTAGCCGGCCTGTGGTGAAAAGCATCTAAGTTTGTAAGGGCACTGAAAGTGTTAAGATCAGCTTAGAATGCGTTTTACTTTTATTTAATTTGACCAAATCTGACTTGTTATGTTTTGACTGATAATCACTTAAAAGCTATCTTTATAGTTAATAAATCTGTTTATTCTACCCGAAGCAGTGCATTTGGTTTAGAGCGTGTCAGGGACTCTTTTGGGGATAACCAGCCTGGTACATATCAATTTCTTTGTTAAATTGATGAACTCATATAAACTTGCAGCGTTCAACGGGTATAACTGGACACTGCAAGACAGAGGATCCTAGGGTTGTGTCTGGGACCGGGTGCATTGGCTAGTGTCATTTGGTTGCACAAAACCCCTGCATCCATCACAGGCCCTAGTGTGCTGGTTTGTTACGAGAGTCCTCATTGCTGCACAGAGCACAAGAGACTTGGGCCCTAAATCACTAACAAACTGGCCCTGTGCTGCTGTGGGGGAGTTTGTGGAGGTGACAGCTGGAGCCCAACAGGGACTCTCAGAGGTGAGGTTCCCCCTGGGAACAAACACGTCACCTCCCCCTCGCTCCAGGCTCCAACTCTCCTCCCTCTCCCTTTGCAGGTCTGACAGAGAGGACAGATTCTCTGAATACCCCAGGTAAAGCATCCCCCTCCTCCCATTAAGGATTACATTTCCCTGGGGCTGGGTCACAGAGGAGGAGCTGCAAGCTGCAGCCTGAGGGAAGGAGCTCTTTTCCATGGCCTGTGACACCTGAGGGCCAATGATACCCGGGTGGGAGCTGCAGGCCGTGCTGAGCAGGAGGATTCCTGTCTTCTGACTCCAGCTGACAGGGCAGGGCCTGCAAACAGCAGCCTGTGACCTGCCCCGTGGCACAGACTGTATCCCAGCCCATTACCCAGCTGTTCTGGGCCTTGCAATGAGTGACTGGGGAGCTCCCCGGGGCCTCCCGACTCTCACAGGATAATCTCTCCCTGTCGCATGTTCATTTCCATCCAGCTCCCCCGCGCCGCCCTCCAACCGACAGTGGGAGAGTCACGGTGCCCGTGGTCGTCTGCATTATCCTGGGGGCCCTGCTCTGCCTGGTCTTAATCATCCTGGGGGCGCAGGTGCGAAGTGCCAGGGCACAGCGCAGAGGTGGGTCCTGATTGGTGTCACTTTGTGAAATGACACTGCAATAGCAGGGGGCTGCATGGTTTCAGAGTTTGGGGCGGTACCGGGCTGGGTGGGGTGGCCGAGGGTGCCCAACTCCTCTCTCATTGAATATTTCATGAACAGTCTCGCAGTGGAACAGCCCAGACATGAAATCTGGAGATGATACTAGCTAGGGAGTGTCAGCGTTTCACAGAAGCTGCCTCTGTATCCCCCCATCACCTGTCTCTGGGTGGGAAACCCCATCCCACCTCCTACTGACCAGGGGGCTTTAAGACTGCTCAGCCCCCTGCCTTCCACTCTGATACCCCCAGCAAACCAGTCTGCCTGCAGGCCAGCCCCCATGCTCTGCTTTCTCCCCAAGGGCTATGAGCAGGGCATTGCCAGCATTTACAAGTTACCACCCAGTTCTCTCTCAGCAGATTACACTTTATTCCTAGGATAAAAGTATGACAGAGAAAACATTAAAAACAAAAACAAAAAAATTCCTCCACACTTGCTGAACATACCGGAATTCACCCATCTTCCTCATGGGCAGCCTGGGAGACCAACATCCCTCCAACAATTCAGTGTTGGGATCCCCACGGACAGAAGGTCCTGCCCATTTCCTGAATCAAAGTGAAGGCCCAGAGTCTGTTTAAACTCAGCCTTTCATATCAGAAGTCTTTCTTTGTCTCTTGGTCTCTGGTAACCCAGTTGGAACCAGTCTGTGTAAACCACCCTGAAGGCTGTTACCTTTCTGGAGTTGTTTACAATCTCAGAGATCCATCTTCATCAACCCCCCAACACACACACACACACACACACACTGTTTGTTCTCCGTGGAGGAGCTGGGGTAACCCTTCCACATGCAATAGAACATAAACCATTCATAGCTTTAATACAGTGATTCCCAAAGATACCGCCTGGAGCTGCAGTATCTGCCATGGGGCCGGGGGGGGGAGGTTGGTTCTGAATATCATGAGGAGAGACATCATGGAAAAGGGACCTAGAGAAACTGGAAATATTGTCAGGAAAATAAAGTGTATAAAAATCGAGCTGTGGTAAATAGTTGTGAAGAGAGTGATCCAGTAGAAAAGACAATCTTAGGAAGGAGAAGTGTGGGAAAGGAGCATTATAGTGCATTGTGTGAAAGCTGGCACTTGTAGGGGATTTTACTTCTATAAACCACTGTACAAACATTAGCTACCAGGGCCTTGGAAAGAAGATGGAGAATGGGACTGCCATCAACATACAGGTAACATTCACAACTTTGCAGTAAGACAATGACTATAATCAGACCTCATGGTTCAGGGCTTCAGCCAGTTGCCTGCAGGGGTCAGGAAGGAATTCTGGGAAGCCCCCATCTTCGTGTTTTGTTTTGCTTTGTTCTGTTTTTTGCCCTCTTCTGAAGAATCAGACATTAGTTACAGAGGGAGCTGTGACACTGGATGGGCTGGACCAGTCCTCTGAGGTGATACAGAGAAACCTCTTTCGAAGGTATCTGGCAGGTGTGTCTTTTCCACATGCTCAGGGTCAAACCAGTTGTCAGATTTCGGGTCAGGAAGGAATTTTCCCCCAGGTCAGATTGTCAAAAAGCGACCTTGGGGGATTTTCCTCTTCCTCTGAAGCATGGAACATGGATCACCTGCCAGGATTATCTAGGCATCTCTCACCTAATCAGTTCCCTGACATTGCAGGGGCCTTGGGCATGGGTGGTACCTTACTCGCTCCTGCTTTCAGCCTGTGGCACACAAGAGTTTATTCTCCTGAGGTCTGAAATGCTTTAGTCTAAGTGCATCTTTGGGCTCAAACCTAGGGGTATCTGGGTGAAATGCAGTGGCCCGTGTTATACAGGAGGTCAGACTAGATGTTCAAATGGTCCCTTCTGGCCTTAAACTTGTATGAAAAAAACCGATGTTCTCACCATTTTGCAGATAAACACCAGCATGGGGGAAGAATTATTTAAGCTGCTCCAAAGGGGAATAACTAGGAATAATGGGATGAGATTAAAAAGGGAACATTTAAGATGAATGTGAGGAAGCTTCCTCACAGCGATCTAGCCCTGGGAACCGTCATCAAAGGGCTGTTTTGGAAAGAAACCCTGTGGTCTGGCTCATTTAAATTCCAGCACTGGGAATGTGCTGGAGGCTTCAGGCTCGTACTGGGCCCAGGGGGAAGGTCTGGATGATCCCTTAGTGTTTTCCTTCTCTGGTTTCAATGACCCTGTGCAAACCCTGCCCTTTGTTTTCAGGCTCCAGAAGACCCTTGGATCCCTTCTCTGAGGCCGTGTACGAGGAGATTGATTATAACCTGATGCGAGAGAAGCAGGAGATGTTCAGTCGCTCAGGTCTGTGGGTCTCACCCTTAACAGGGAGCAGCTATCTAATGCCCCGTCCATCTGAGGCCCTGACCCAGAGTTAAATCACTGCAGCTTCAGCCCTGTGAGCTTGTCATTGGAGCTGGGCACAAGTCTCCGTTATGAAATGCTTTGGTGAAAAATGCAGATTCAGAGACACCGAAACATTTCACAAATTCCTGTCAATTTCACCCAATTGTTCCAAATACGCACAGAACAATTCATTTCATTTCAACGTTTTCTAAAGAAAACATTTTGTTTTTTCAATTTGATATTACTTTTCCATTAGAAATTTCCTTTAATTTTCTCTATAAAAACAAACAAATAACCAAAAATTAACTAATGCCCAAAAGAACACCAAATGGTTTCATTCAACATTAAACTTTTTTTTTTTTTGCTTTTGCATTTGGCAAAAATAAAGTCATTTTTGGCTGAATTCAAACCAATGCTGGGGTTTTTTTTCTTTTTTTCTTTTTTTTTTTGCTTTTTTCCCCCAATGGCCAGAGAACAAAACAATCTGTTGTTTTGTTTTTTTTTGCCAAGCTCTGTGGGAGCTGGGTCTGTGGTGAGACCAGCAGTTACTCATGTAGAATGAGGGAGATGAATTTCCTTCCCACCATACACTGTGAGTCCCAATTCTAGGGACAGTTAATGTCACTCTCCCTGTCCTGCAGCTTTGGCGTGTAACCAGTAAGTGGTCAGGAAAGCAACTGCCTTGCACCAGGCTAAACTATAATTTGAAAACTGCCCTTGAACATTGGAGCAGGGGATGTTCTGTTGCCCCCTCCCACCTCAGCCACTGGTCTGCTGGGTGGGCTCCCTCCTGCCCCCGGAGCAGAGAGATCAGCCCAGGAGAGCCTCATGACTTTGAGTCCTGGCCCTATTATCCTTTGTGCCATTTTGTCTCAATGTGTGACGGGAACATCCTGCCCAAGGGCTGTGCTGTGGTGGGGCTCTGGGAACATGCTCAGGGTATCCCCCAGCATGACGGCCAAGATGGTTACAGTGAATCACAGACTCTGCTCTGGGCCTTTCTTAGCCTAATCTTGAAACACCACGGAGAGCTGATCGACTGATTCATGGGGGAGGTGGGTATTTACCCTTAAGAAGGAGGAGTCCCCTCTGTGGCTGAGGAGGCCAGGACCATTGTGGAACTTCTCTGGACCAGCAACCAGAGACGTGCCCTTCACTCACCCCAGCATCTTTCAGGTCAGATTGTATCATCCGCTCAGTCACTTTTACCACAGTAACTTGGAGATTTCTCTTGCGGAGTCTGTGTCAGCCTCTCACCGCTCAATGTGGAAAGAGGAATAGACTGAGACTGGAAATCTGGATGTGTTCCCAGTCCCACAGTTCTACTGTTCTCACTGTAATGAATTTCTGGTGCTCGTCTCTCCTGTCTCCTATTCAGATGACTCAGTGACGAAGCTGCAGTATTACACCGGGGACAGCGAGGAGAAAAACGATCCTGGATCAGAACAAGGTAATGGGGGAAGGGCAGACTCAGGCCGAGAGACCCAAATGGGCAGAGAACAGAATTTCTGTGACACTTTCTGCAATCGCAGCCATTTCCCCCCGACACGGTTCCCATTTTACACAGTCGGGTGTAATTCCATTGAACAGGATTTCTGTCAGAATCTCAGGATGGGAACATGTGACCATCTCCTGAGCACACACCCCTGGGAGTGGCTCCCAGTGACCTCCCCATGTGAGGAGCTGGAGGAGACGGGTCAGTGTCTTTGGGTGAAAGGCGTCAGTGCCCAGCAGGGCTCGTCTCTCACCCCCAAGAAGAGGAATATTGTCTTTTGTTATAATTACAGATGGACTCAGCCCAACTCACTGATCCGAACCCACCAGCACTTTGGGGGAGGGGGAATTTGCAGATTCTGACCCCAGCTCTGGATCTCAGTTTTGCAGCTGACACCTGTCGCTATAACAGGCTGAAGCAAAATCCTGGATCTGAACTTCCTGGCCTGGGCCCATCTCTAATTATAAACAGGGCGGCATTTCTACCCCAGCTGCTCTCAAGGGAGTCCATGATTTGTGCCTTTTCGGATTTTAGCCTGTGGCTGCGGGAGGAAACTTTGAGCAGATGAGCCAGGTATGCTGAGAAGCTGGAGCGCTGCCAAGCTGAGCCCTGGGCTGCCTGAGAGGCTAGTGGAGAGCAGGAGCTCACAAAGGATCAGGCCAGTGATCTCCCAGTGCGAGCTTTAATTCCTGCAGAGGGGAGGAAAATCCAGAGATCAGCTGGATTCACACAGGCCGGCTCTGGCCTGGCAGTGCCCGTGTTCCAACCTGTTATCTCAGCACAACCCAGATCCTGCTCCACGGAAACATGTAAAAGTGCTGCTGTTGGATTCTGCTGGGACGGGATTGGCCCCTCGTTATTTCTGGGACGCCTGTTTCACTGTAGTTCTCTGACTTGTGCCCTTCTCACCCTGGGCCCCTGCGACTTCCCCTCTCACGTGCCATGACAAACAACTCTAGTTAGAAGGGCCACCTGCACTGAAGAGATGCTGCTGGTGCCCTGGGCTGAGTGTGGTGTTTGCTGTTCCAGAGGAAGCTTCCCCAGGAGGGTCTCAGCTGGATTACGATAATGTGGAGGAGCCTGCCTTGAACGACGTCCCCCAAACTCCAGACGGCCGAGGTGAGTAGTGAGTTGCTTCCGCCTCTTGGAAGCAACGTCACCCTGACAAAAAACTAAATGTGTTTCCCAGTAGGGACAATAGTGGTTTGTTAAGAAAACTACAAAGTTCACACAGCAGTATTTTCTATTGGTGGGAGGGATAGCTCAGTGGTTTGAGCATTGGCCTGCTAAACCCAGGGTTGTGAGTTCAATCCCTGAGGGGGCCATTTAGGGGATCTGGGGCAAAAATTGGGGAATGGTCCTGCTTTGAGCAGGGGGTTGGACTAGATGACCTCCGGAGGTCCCTTCCAGCCTTGATATTCTCTGATTCTGTGAACGCTGGGGCACTGAGCAGGCTCATTACAAGAGCTGTGTGGAGGACCATGGGTAGGGAAGTATGTGATGTCCTAGATCATGATAAAGGCCGATGGCAGGGACTGAAGGAGCAGTTCACACAGGAGCTGCCCACGCGGTACTTGGCTGAGGTCACTGCCCTGTGACCATCACTGCCATGAGCACTAGGGTTACTCACTGTTTGTGAAGAGGGCACACTGAAGCACAGATCTCTACAGTGCAGCAATGTTCCCTTCCAGCCTTTCCTGGCATGCAGCTATTGCAGCTTATATACATCTGTGTCAGACACGCTGGGACAGGGTGGTGGATGGGACAGAGATTTTACACCCAAGGGTCCATGTCCCAACCTTATTAGCTGGCTCAGCTCCCAGTGGTGTCAGTATGTTGGAGGCTGATGGCAGTTCATGGGGTAAACTTTATCAGGAGAATGAATTGAAAAGACATTTTTAAAATAATGTCAAGTTTAGGAAGCCGGGAACAAACTCTGGACAATTCCAAGTCATTTACATTTGTAATTATTGAAACCAAATGCCTTGTGGAGCAATCCCTCTGGCCTAGATTCCAGCCACCACTTTCTACAACTCCCCCTTCCCCTCAACATCTGGGAGCTCTAGGATCCACTCAATGAGCTATTGAAATGTATCAAATCAATGTGATATGTAAAACCCCTCAATCTGAGGGTTCCAGGGGAGGGATCCTCTTATCGCCCTGAGGGTGGAAGTGCTGAGAGATCCCCAGGGACCAGTGAGGCTGGTGCATCTGCAGCTTGTAGTTTACTTCTACCTTCACTGTGAATACTCTCTTAATTACTTCACATCTTCATGTCAGATGCCCCTGCCCTGCCTGGAGATGTCCCCGGGGATGGTTACAATGATGCCAGAGAAGTGTCTGACTCTGAAGATGACCCTGGTTTGGGGCAGAATGATAAGCAAGGCACTGGGGCGAGTGACAGGGACATGGATTCACAGACAGGTGAGTGGAGAACTGTTTGCACTTCGCAGCGTCTCTGCAGAGTGGGAGGGCTGGAAATGTGGGGTATGCAGCAAGGGAACAGCCCTGGCCAACCCAACACCTGTGAGACAAACTCTCCTTCTCTCATCTCTCCATTCCCTCAAAGCAGAGGCTTCAGTGCCTGCCATGGGGAGAGGAACAGCAGGGTCCCTGGTGGGTGGTACTTCGTGGTCAAACCAGCAAGATAGCTAGGATCCTTCTGCCTCTAGGTTCCAATCCTTGTGTGGCTGCCATGCCCTGGAAGTGCTGGATTCCCACCACTTCACTCTGCGTGTATCTTTTCGGCAGAATCCTATACACCAAAGTCCTCTTACAGCTGCACCAGTGCTAACGAGCCCATGACACATCCTGTAAAATCTGGGATGGGCTTTGCCCATTGTCCTTAGCCAATGTCTCCCTCTCTTCCCTATTGTGTCACGAGCAGAGACACCACCAGCCACCCCAGAGCAAGTGCAGTGGTGATGAAATGTGCATTAATTAGGACTTGATAAAAATAACATGCTAATGTTCACTGCTAGGGCAGAGTGAAAGTTATGATGTTCTTAACTAATCGCTCCTTGCTGGTAAGTGCTTGGGTTTTGTACATGAAGTGACAGGTAGCTATAGTTGGCACTAGGCAACTTTACCTCATCTGGAAACCAAAGGTTTTAATTTCCAGACTATATACAGTAACTCCTCACTGAAGGTCCTCCCGCTTAATGTTGTTTCAAAGTTACATCACTGCTCCATTAGGGAACACGCTCTTTTAAAGTTGTGCAATGCTCCCTTATAACATCATTTGGCTGCCTGCTCTGTCCACTGCTTGTATGATTTTGTGGAAGAACAGCGACTTTACAAGGAAGCATTGCACAACTTCCTCTTCTCCACCTCCTCCCCCTCCTTCCCAGTGCTTCTCCTGGGTTCTACGCACCCAGCTGTTTGGCAGCACTTAGGACTTTCTGGCGGGGAGGGGGAGGAGCGGGGAAGCACTGTGTCTCCACTCCTCCCCCTCCCTCCCAGAAAGTCCTAAGTGCTGCCAAACAGCTGTTTGGAGGTCCTTAGGACTTTTTTTGAGTGGTGGGGGGAAGGAGCGGGAATGCGGCGTGCTCCAGAGAGGAGGTGGAGTGGGGGTGGGAAGAGGTGGGCCTGGAGTGGAACGGGGATGGGAAGAGGCAGGCAAAGTTGGTGCCTGTTCTTCTCTGGGTAACTGCCACTGCTGCTGCAAAGGTGCTTCCTAGCATCCTTGCCTGCAGGGGGCTGTGCCTGTGTGGGGTAAGCCAGGGGAACTTCCCAACCACAGGACAGTACAATACTGTACAGTATATAATGCCTTTTGTTTGCCCCAAAATAATTTCTTTGGAACTTAACCCCCCGCATTTACATTAAATCTTATGGAAAAATTGGATTCGTTTAACATCATTTCACTTAAAGTTGCATTTTTCAGGAACATAACTACAACGTTAAGTGGGGAGTTACTGTATAGAGATGATGGATTAGAACTTGTCATAGACCCAAGACTGAAGGGGGAACGGTTCCCAGTCTGTACTGTAGAGCAGAGGTTGCCAAGCTGGGCAGCACAGAACATATTCTGGGGCAGCATGAGAAGCCAGAGCAGAGAGCGGCGACTCCTGTCCCGGTGCCCCGTTTTGAAGGCAGCACTGCCACCGGCAGCAATGCAGAAGTACAGATGTCATGGTCTGGTGTTGCTACTCTTATTTCTCCGCTGCTGCTGGCAGTAGTGCTGCCATCTAGCGGGGCGTCTGGAGAGCTATATACTGATATGGCTCTTTTTGACTCAATGCCCGACTGGTTTTCATAGTTAGTGAAAGTTGCATGTTGTTTTTTTTTAAAATGGGTATATGTACTTGTGTGGCAGGGAGGGGAAGTGTCAATTACTACGGAGACAAAGAAAGGAGCCACAATCAAATAAGTTTGAGAACCACAGCTGTAAAGTGCACTCCACCTTGCTCCGCAGCCACACATAACCATAGAATCGATCCACTGACTGTATCTGTCTCCCTTGGTATTTTCAGGTGGGAGTCTGCAGTCGCTAAGGGGTGAAGTTGTCTCTGGGATGGAGAAGGAAACCCCGTCCCTGCTTCTTGGAGACACAGGTTATGATGATGTGGGACATGGTGACTCTGGGGGTTCAATATCATAACAATTTGATTGGACAAACTAACGCTGTGATGATGTAAATGCTTCACCTCTTTCTCTCAGAAATGATGGCCCAGAGAAAGTCCCTTCCTGGTTGATAGACAAAGCAGGTGTTTTTATAAGATTTGTGTGAAGCCGCAGGAAATACAAGAGTGAGTGGGGAAAAGGTTCATAAGCTTTCTTTGTATAATTTTCCATTGTTTGGAGGGAGTGGAAGTTTCCTGCTGTTTTATGCCTATAATTTCTTCAGCTTGACTTTGTGCCTTTTTTATATTAAATCTTTTCTGAAAGTCTTCCCCTTAGTGAAAGTTTTTCTTGCCAGATGAATTGTTCAGTTTCCAGGGCTCAGCACAGGGAGACGCTAAGATTAAACAAACCAAGAGACAAGGGAAGGCCACCTCTGGTATGGCTGGCTGTTTGATAGCAGGGTGGGTTTACACATCAGACATGTGGTAAAAGTGAGAAACCAGGTAGAGAACATTCTGAGATGAGCAACATGGTTTTTCCTGAAGTGAATTCAGATTTGAAACTTTCATTGAATTCAAGGAGATAAATGGAAAATTCTCCCAGGGTAATTCACACCTGAAGTTAAACAAACTGAAAAGATTTCCCGATTAGCAATAAATGCAGAGGATGAATATTTCTGTTAGGACAATAAATGAATTCTGTAGAAAATAATGGCAAGAGGAGGGTTAATAAGAACCTGGATTTCCACTGAACCAATGAGGCTACAAGAAGTAACAAGTCACTGAGTTGTTACTACAAACCCCAGTAAAACCAATCATGTTCACACAGTGGCATGTTTATTTCCATAACAATCCACAAATATAGTTTACAATCAATGCTGAGCTGAGTACTGACCAGTGGAAAAGCCAGAAGTGTTCTCTTAATGAAAGTGTTCTCAGTGAAGTCAATGTTCTCAGAAGTGTTCTCAGTGAAATCAATACCAGAACGCACAAAGAGTACATCACTCTTTCACAGAAATGTCTGTCTTTCCTTTACCACAAGTTCTGCATTCAGCTGGGTCACTTCATCTGTAGAAGGATAGATTGGAAATAGAAATGTCCAGAGAAGGTGCTTCCAATCATCTGCATTCAGCAGAGCCAGGAGTCATATAAAAAGAGAGAAATACAACAATTTACTTTTGAAAGGAGAAAAATAAAAATACAATAGGAAGATGTGTAATAGGGCATACTGAACCTTGACGACTGAGGAGGGAAATCTCAGGGGCTGTGCTAACCTGTTCCAAGGGCTGTGTCCTCAAGACAGATTTGTGGGACAAAGGCAATGACCACAGAGAGAGAAAGTGGACCCATTGTGGGTGTTTGTGCTTCGACAGGGAACACAGGCTGCTGACGCTGCCTAGGGCCTGGGACTGGAGCCTTATAGAGGGAGCAGATGAAGGCTCCTCTCTTCAGGCTGAAGGAATCCTGGCAAATGTTCCTGGGTTTGGCCAGTCCATCCAGGGTTTCATGTCACTCACAGGCTGAAAGAGGAGGAGAACTCTCCCCAGAATGACACATCTCTCCATGTTTCCCCACTTTCTTTTTTAAATTCATATGGGCCCCCCCTTGCTGGAAATCCAGGGGGTTGAAATTTCATCAAACTCTATGGGGATTTGCATTGAGGGAATAAAGGAGTTCCCTAGCCCATGGTTTTCTGTCATGTTAGATCGTGATTCCTACAGAGGACAGCTCGCTTACTTACCAGATCAATAGTCGTGGGTCACCAGTGTGGTTAGATGTTGATCGATGTTTGACTGTGTCTGTGTGTTCCCTTTGTGTGCTGCCCCAGCCCTGCACAGACAGCTGGCATGGCAGACCTCGAGCAAACTGCCCGATGACCACAAGGTCCGTTGAGGGACGAAGGCACCCAACCAGGTTAATTGTTGACAAAGCATAGTACTGGTACCCCACAGACTCTAGTGGACCACTAATACTTATTTGCCCGTAACAATGGACCAGCTCAGTGAATGGCAGGACTTTCCGTTCCTCCCTAAACCAGACAAAGATTCTCTCTCTACAATACATTTTTATACCCTGATACAAACAAGTCACTTACTGCCTCTGGCATAGTTAGTTACTGCCCCCTGATGTGGCTAGTTATTACCCATCACCTTGTACATGTTGGTTTGATTAAAACATCTTTATTACATACTGTTATCCTGACCTTATTTTTTAGGAGGGGTCAGTGTGTTCGTATTATCCTTGGGGAATGTTTCTGTACCATCCTCGATAGCAGGATGTTCTGGTACCACTTGATAGTGGGATGTGTTTGCATTCCAGCAGCACCTGTGTCACATGAAGCCTGCACCACACCAGTATGTCTCTCCTGCTCTCAGGTCAATACTTTGCTGGCCAGTACCCAGGTTACCAGGCCCAGCCCTTCTCCCCAAAGGGTGACAATGGTTGTGTGAGAGGAGAAACTACATCTGGACTACTTCACCTACGGTTTTGGGTAAGCTCTGAGTGTCTGGTGCTCACGCTCCCTCTCTTTCTGTCTTGACCCCGCACAGTCACCTGCTCTGTCCCTCTCTTTGTTGTATGTGCCCCAGTCTCCTGTCAGTGCCATTTGTTTACCTGTGACTGACTCTTAGCATGCTGGATGCCACAAGAGCTCCCTCCCCACTCTGTCAGTCTGGGCTGGGCTAGGAGCTACATTGCTGGTAGGCCTTGACGTTGCCTACTTGGCTGAAGAGCTCAGATTCCCTTCCTCACATGACGAGGATAGGTAATGCCTGTGCAGTGCCCTGTGGATAAAAATCTCTCTGCCAAGGCTGAGTCTGATCAGTTTAGCATGAAGCCAGTACTAGTTTGAGTGACTCAGGATTTAATTCTCTCTCTCACTCTGGTTTGGTACATGGGCAATTATCTTAGGTATCGTGAAAGACACCAAATGAGACGAAGCCAAATGCTGGAGCCTGTGGGAGTGGGACATCCCAGGAGCTGGAGATAGGACAGAAGGACACCCTGATCAAGCCCCTGTTGGTTGAGGCATGGTAGAAAGCCCTGACCCCTGAGAAGAGGGAACATTCTTTCTATCTCATCCCAACGATAGCTGGAAGCTAGTTAGGATTTTTCCTACCTGTGCTGAAATCCGCTCAGCTGGGGATGAGTAAAGCTGGCAACAAAGCTAAGGTGGACCCCAAATAAGACTCCTCCTCCTCAGGAAATCCAGTGTTTGGTAAATGTGATGAACATGGTCTGTTGGGGACCTTGCAAGCTCCAACCACAGAGCAGGAGGGGGTTGGCCTCAGAAGAATGGGCATGCCTGATCCCTTCCTGCTAAGCGATGGGCAGATGTTCCTCACAGCCAGTTCTTCTAGTCTCCTCTCCCACCATAATGCCACTTGCTGTGTGTAAGCCTGTATATTATTGTGGTCCCCCATTCCCCATAGGGAGCACCAAGGCCAGGGTAGACCAGAATATCATGCTTAGCATTTCATGAAGTCACGTCTGCTTGTGTCTTCCCCCATCTGTGCTGAGCAGCCTGAAGACATCGAAAAGGAGGTGACCCAGAGCTCCCTCGTCTGCATAAAAGGTAAGGGCATCTCTCCAAATTCTGTACTACTGAGACTAGAACCAGCAGCGAGGGCAGCAAAGGGAGGGAATTTGCAGCATCTCCCTCAGTCCACAGCTAACATGATATGCTCAGATACACCCATGTAAAACAAACCCTTGGGTGTGAGCTGGTACCTAGGACTCTCTGGCAAAACACTGTGAACGCCTGTTATGTTGCACTGCCACTAATATTACATCCACACTAAGGACCAAGGACATCCAAAACTCCATGAAAATCCACTCCAGCAAATCCTTCAAAAGGAGCTTGCAAGTGGACAGCAAGAACCGCCTGCTGCTCCAGCAGACTGCCCTGCCTGATGTTTCGGGGGAATTACACAGTGTATGTGAATGGCCATGGCTGTGTCTACGTGCAGCTCAGAGATCCCCAGCCCACTGCCCCTCACTGTGGGCAGCTCCAGCCAGTAATGAACCATTCTTGTGTCTGCCTCTTCTTTGTTCTTTCATTCTTTGGTACATTCATTCTTTCTTTGATTCTTTTGTTTCTTTTGCAATGTTTTATTCTTTTAGGGTTTTTGTTTCATTCTTTATTCACTCCTTCATTCCTTCATGTCTGGTGTTCCTGTGTTTCCCTCACCGTTCGGAGGGAACTCTTTGTCCTAAGCCTCTTCAGTCCAATTCTGCACTCAGAGGCGTAGCTTTGTTTTCCAGCTTTAGCACCTCCTAGCTTTAGAGTCTCCTAGTGGCACATGAGGCAAACCGTTTTTTCCACTGCTGTCTGCCCAGAGCAAGACATTTGACTCCATTGTAAGTTTTCTCCATGATGGCAACATCCTTTTCAATCATCCTGCTCAGAAAAGTACATGCATTTCCAGTTGAAATCTGTGCCAATTGCATCCTCTTGAGCTCTATGGTTTTCTTCTTTCCCAGGCAGTGAGGTTTCTGAGGGACATTAACAGCAATGGATTGTGTCTCCATTGCAGATAAACCATCTGCCTGGAGGAGTCACTGTGCTGTAGTATTTGAGTTAGAAATGAATCTGATCTGAATTAAAGATGTGAAAAATAGAGGATAGAGGCAGATCTGTCAGAAAGGCATTTGAGAACTGCCACTGTGTTAAATGCAGGATGGGAATGATTGGGGTTTTATTGTCAGGACATCTGGGTTCAATCTCTCTCTGCAGACAGTGAATGCTTCCTGCACACCAGCCTTGCAGCAAAGTTTGATCTGCTCCTTTTAGCCAGGTCACTTCCCACCATTGCCCCAGCTCCCTGAATGACAAGAATCAGCCAACTGGGAAATGGGGGCAGATAGGGGTTTAAAACAGGATTACTGATTATAAATATTAGAACAAATCTGTGGCACCCAAAGACGTCCCTGTTGTCACTCTGCTGCACTGCATGGCCCGTCAGGGCTGCACTGTGACTGTGCACATAAGACTTGGCTTCTCCTACCCCATAAACCCCAGGCCTCAATGACTGGAGCTAAAGGAGATTCTCCACTAGCTGTTAGCAGTATAGGGCCTACAGCTAAGCACTTCTGGTTCCATCCAACAATGCCCTGCAGGGCGCATTGACAGCTGAGTGCAGCGTTAGTGCTGTTTTATAGTGGGGATGATTCACGTTTGCTCCCTGCACCCCTTTAGCCACCTTGTTGTTACAGAGATGAATACAAACCACAACATGCATACGACCAATGAATAATTTACATGGCAGTTGCCACATTGCAGCAGCCATTGTAAGTACACTGGGTTCTCTCCAGCCTAGGGGGACCATATGTCCCATTTTGGACAGCATAGTCCCTTTTTTAAGCCCTGTCCTGACTTTTTTGGCAAAAGTGGGCATTTGTCCCATTTGCTCTTGTGGTGCGGTGGTGGTGGGGGAAGGGGCAATGGTAGCCCTGCACAGGGGGAGAGGCAGAGCTCAGGTAGGGGGTAGGCAAGGCTCCAGCGCACAGCAATAGCCTCACATGGGGGGCAGAAAGGACTCAAGTAAGCAGCGACAGCCTCGTACAGGGGGCAGGCAGGGCTTGAGCGAGCAGCGGCCCCGACCCTGCACAGGGAGGGTGACTCAGGAGAGCAGCTCGCGCCAGCCCCATGCAGTGTCCTGTTTTCCGTTTGGGAAATATGGCCACCCTACTCCAGACACAACCCTGTGACACCTGAGTCCCCTGAAGCACTTCCTCCTTCTGAGACTCCTGTTGCCTGTTCCTGATGCTGAGAACTGTCTGCAAATGTGATTTGTATTCAGTGGCCCCAAGATAACCAAGTCCAATAATTTTGGATTATGTCCCTGTACTATGGTCCTAGTCAAACACCTGGAACATTAGCTCCCTCATCCTGCATGAAACTTACCGTGCTTCATGGAATCACCCTTTCTGTTTCTAGATATTTATAGAGCACCCAGCACTGTAGAAACCAGGTACTGTATTAAGAGGCCTCCTCTCATGGCCTATCGCTCCAGGGGGCCCTTCGCTACCCTCTCTCTCCGTGATGTAATTAAGTAATCACAATGGAACAGGTAAATCAGAAAAGTCTTCACAGGCTATTCGTGCTCTGAAGCAGAATGTATCGTGTTTCCTCCTCACTTGTGGTCCAGACTGATCCAGTCTCTCTGGTTTCAGTTATGCTGGGAAATGCAATAGCTCCAGCATGGCCATTGTTGATAGCAAGATGCTCTCAGGCTTCATCCCTCTCAAATCATCCCTGCGGAAGGGAGAGATCAAATATTTGAAAATAAATATTAAAAAAGACAATTTTTCCATTTGGATTTTTTTCACAAAAAGGAAACTTCTTTGAAATTTGCTGTCTTCAAAACAGCAATAATGATGGATATTTTTTTCATTAGAAAACTATTTGATCAGCTGTCAAGGCTGATTTGATCAGCTGTCAAGGCTGATTCGACACTTTGGCCCTTCAAGTGCAGAAGATGGGGACCCTCAGGGATTTAAAAAAATAATGCTGGCCACTCCAGGCTTGTATTAGACTCCCAAGGCTACAGCTTCTCTCTGACCTTGGATGAGTAGATGCTGCTACCACCCAAATGCAAAACCCATTGGAACCCAGGAAGGCGCACTTGGGAATTCCTTTCTGTGGGGTACTTTCAAGCCCTTTCTCTCTCTCTCTCTCTCACACACACACACACGAGCTGAGAAAGAAAACAAAGGAAATTAGCTGTTGCCCCCAGCTAATTAAACGTCTGCACAAACCTTTTAGGACATCAAAAATCCAATCCTGTTCTTAAAAAAAAACGTACATTTTATTAAAAACAAAAAGAAAGAAAATACACCTGGAACTTAGGCTTTTGCTAGATTTAAAAAACCCACTTACAAAAATTAAACATCAAGAATATCCTTCTTAAGGTCCAGCTTAAAGTTTACAAGCAAAACAAAAGCATTTGGGGTTAGCACAGAGGAATCCACAAGCCAACAAGAAATAAACAGAAATAAACCTAATCACATCTTTCTAAACATTCCTGATTTACTTACATATCTGGGTTGTTAAATAAGTTGTTCTAGATATGATCTGATGATTTTCATATCTGTCCTTCAGCTTCTCACAGCATAACTGCTCCCTGTTCCCCTCTTTCCCAGAGAAGAAGAACAGCACACAAAGGGAAAGCTTTTTCCCCATTTTTAAAAAAGTTTTAGCCTTCCCATTGGCTCTTTTGGTCAGGTGCCTATTCCCTTCCTTTTACCTGGACTTTTTTAACCCTTTACAGGTAAAGAAAGTAGAAAACAGCTACAGAGAGGGACTCTATAGCTAACTGGCTGGCTGGGTGTCCATAAAAGGGAGCTATCTTCCCCCCCACACACACTTCCCCCGCTTCATTTATCACATCCTCCTGACGTGCTTGGCTCTTGCGGGAGTTAGGCCCTGTCTACACTGGCAAGTTTCTGCGCAGTGAAGCTGCTTTCTGCACTGTAACTCCCGAGGTGCCCAGGCTGCCAAGCTTCTTAGTGCACAGAAACTGCGCAGTTGTAGCACTTTAAAAACCCACCCCGACGAGAGGCGTACGGCTTTCTGTGCTGGGGCCATAGTGCTACGGTGCCAGTGTACACAGCGTGATCGATACAGCGCTGTGATTGGTCTCCGGGAGGTGTCCCACAATGCCTCTTCTCACCTCTCTGGTCATCAGTTTGAACTCTACTGCCCTGCCCTCAGGTGACCAACCGTCATCCCCACCCCTTAAATTCCTTGGGAATTTTGAAAGTCCCCTTCCTGTTTGCTCGGCGATGCGTGCAGTGGTCTCAGCACATCTCTCCAGGTGGCCATGCCTGCTCCACGCACCAGGCGATCCCCCGCTTGGAGCAATGCCGAGCTGCTGGCCCTCAGCAGCATTTGGGGAGAGGAGGCTGTGCAGTCCCAGCTGCGCTCCAGCCATAGGAATTATGATACCTACGGACAGATTTTACAATGCATGACACAAAGGGGACATGACCGGGACACACTGCAGTGCAGGGTCAAAGTGAAGGAGCTGCGGAATGCCTACCACAAGGCGCGGGAGGCAAACCGCCACTCTGGTGCTGTGTCCATGAGCTGACAGTTCTACAAAGAGCTGGACGCAATACTCGGTGATGACCCCACCTCCACTGTGAAGATCACTGTTTATACTTTGGTGGCATGCCCATTGAGAGGGGACCGAGCCAGGAGGAGGATATCTTGGACGAGGATGTGGAGGGGTACCCAGAGGCGGAGGATGACTCCGATGTCAGAGATGCATGCAGACAGGAGCTCTTTTCTACCCCGGAGGAGGCTAGCCAGTCACAGCAGTCAGATCTTGGCGAAGCGCAAACAGGAGAGGAGGCCCCTGGTAAGTGGAACTGATTTTGGGAATCGCTGAAGTGAATTGTTAGGGGCAAGAGGGTTGCAGAAAGCAGACTTGTCTCCCACCGCATGGCAAGTCTGAGCGGTGGAACAGGCTGATTATTGACTCCCTCACTTCATGGGAATCTCCCTCAGAGATCTCCAGGAAACTCTCATGGAGATACTGGGCAGCCCACTCCCACAGGTTCTTCAGCAGAGCTGCTTTGTTTCTTGCCCCATTATCGGTAACCTTCCTGTGCCATCACGGGGCGGGGGGACCATTGCTGCACACAGGTGAGCTGCACAGGAGCCAGGGCAGAAGCCGCAGGCTTGGAGAAGACCCTCCCTTGATTCCCTGGTCACCGTCAGCAGTGAAATATCTTCCATAATGATCACATCCTCTGGAAAGTGTGGGGACAGGAATGATTATCAAGCCTCCCTACAGTGCTGGCTCTCCCCAAAAGCCATGTGCCCAGTGTACAGCAGGGTTCAGGAAGAGTGATTTACCCTGCCTCTGTGACTACTCACCATTTTGGGGGTCTTGTGGCTCATGTGTGCTTGCCTGGGGTCAGCAGTTAGTGACAGATGTGTGAGTACTGTGTTTTAAATCACTGAATCAGTGTTCTCTGTGTTGCAAACAATACTGCTTATGTAAAATGTTGCATTTCAACTTCACAGAGATGACCTTGGGAGCCCAGCCTCCCTCTTTCCAACTGGCGGCTGAACAGCTGCAGAGAATTAAAAAGCGGCCAAGAAGAAATAAGGAGGACTTTCTGTGTGATGTTATGATGCACTCCGCAGCTGAAAAACAGGAGTTGAAGGAGTGGAGGGACAGTGAGAAGAGGCACCAAAAGGAGAACACGGCATGCCAGAATGAAGCCACAGAACAGCTCTTAAAGGTTATGGAGTGCCAAGCAGACACGCTCCAGGTGATGCTAGTTCTTCAAACCGAACAGCTCCGTCCCTGCCCTCCCCTGCAGTTGCTGTCACAAAACTCTTTTCCATGCACCCCCCAGACACCGCCAACACACTCTTATCAACCTCCTGACTGCAGTCCATACCCATAGTTTTCCACTCCTCCCTGCTCACAGTCCAGCACTGCTGACTCCCACTGCCCACTGCACTCAATACCCATCCCTCTGCAGTTTGGCCCTGATGAAGTACAGCGCCCACTGCATTGTACTCCAAAGGAGAAGGTTGGATATGATCCCTGGACATACACAAATCTTTAGCTGTTCCGGGACCCATCCCCCTCACTGCTGATGGGTTTTTTTTTTTGTTTGACTCTCTCCTTCAGTTGTTGTCTTTTAACAAAAGAATTGTGTTGGTCTGAAAGCAATCTTTATTCTATTAATTGAAAGCAATTGAAAACAATTATGTTAAACCCACATATTGCATCATGTGCACCAATAGCCTCCTAGCATTACAAGCACTGCACTCCCGAGCATATCAAGAAATATTAGTGGCTTTCAGCTTCAAAATGCTGCCTCAAGGCATTCCTGATCCTTATGACCCCACGCTGTGCCCCTCTAATAGCCCTGGTCTCTGGCTGTTCAGACTCAGCCTCCAGACACTGAACCTCTGTGGTCCAGCCCTGAGTGAAGCTTTCACCCTTCCGTTCTCAAATATTATGGAGCGTACAGCACGCAGCAATAAGCATAGGAATATTGTCATCAGCCACGTCCAGCTTCCCATAGAGACAGCGCCAGCGGGCTTTTAAATGGCCAAAGGCACACTCAACAGTCATTCTACACTTGCTCAGCCAGTTGTTGAACCGCTCCTTGCTTCTGTCAAGTTGCCCCATATATGGCTTCATAAGCCACAGCATTAAGGGGTAGGCGGGGTCTCCCAGGATCACAGTGGGCATTTTGACTTCCCCTATGGTGATCTTCTGGTCCAGGAAGAAAGTCCCTGCTTGCAGCTTCCTGAACAGGCCAATGTTCCGAAAGATGCATGCGTCATGCACCTTTCCCGACCAGCCTGCGTTAATGTCTGTGAAACGCCCACGGTGATCCACAAGCCCCTGGAGAACTATTGAGAAATACCCCTTGTGATTAATGTACTAGAGGTCTGGTGCGAGAACTGGAATATGCATGCCATCTATCGCCCCTCCGCAGTTAGGGAAGCCCATTTGTGAAAAGCCATCTACAATGTCACGCACACTGCCCATATGTCACGGTCTTTCAGAGCAGGATGCAATTAATGGCTCTGCACACTTCCGTCGAGTCCAACGGTAGACTTTCCCACTCCGAACTGATTAGCAAATGACCAGTAGCAGTCTGGAGTAGCCAGCTTCCACAGTGCAATTGCCATGCGCTTCTCCGATGGCAGGGCAGCTCTCATTCTCATGTCCTTGCACTGCAGGGCTGGGGCGAGCTCATCACACAGTCCCATGAATGTGGCTTTCCTCATGCAGAAGTTCTGCAGCCACTGCTTGTCACCCCAGACGTGCATCACGAGGTGATTGCACCACTCAGTGCTTGTTTCCTGAGCCCAAAAGCAGCGTTCCACTGTGGTCAGCACCTCTGTGAAAGCCACAAACAATCTCATCTTGTAGCTATTTGTGTGGCGAGATCAATGTCTCACTCCTCTTGCCTTTGTAGTTTAAGGAATAACTCCACTGCTACTCATGACGTGTTGGTCAGAACGAGCAGCACACTGGTCAACAGTCCGGGATCCATTCCTGCAGCCCAAAAAGACAGGGCGCGCAATACGCAAACCATTGAAAGATGGTGCCAAATGCGGACGGAAGCACAGGGATTGCTGGGATGCAAAGCAATGCATCCCAGGTCATTGGCACAGGACCCAGGATGCCGCAAGACCCCCTCTGCTTTCCCACAAGTCTTAGCTGCAGAAGAGAAAGAGGTATTCTGTGGGACAGCTGCCCAGAGTGCACCGCTCTGAATACTGCTGCAAGTGCCACAAGTGTGAACACACTATTGTGCAGGCAGCTGACAGTGTGAACACACAACAATGGTTTCCCTTCCGTGCTCTCTGAGCGGTGCTGTAACTGCTGGTGTTGTGACTCTGCCAGTGAAGGCATGGCCTCCGTACATTTCTGACTAGCAGAGGAACCTTTGGAAACAGACTCTTTGGTGCATACAGGAAAGTGCCCAACATGCACGCCCACACACACCCCCGATCCAGAGAGATTTGTCTCAGGTGTGTGCTTAAAAAAAGGGTCCCAACATTCTCTCATTTGAGATACAGAGATTAATCCTTATAAAACTCAGACTGAACTGCAGAAACCACAGTACCTCGTCTATACAAGTCTCATATTTCCTCAGGGCCTGAGTGAGGTTTCCTGAGTGGTTTCTTTCCCACCACTCATTTCTCCTCAGGCAATGTCCCTCTTTCCTCCCCATTGTGTAAACTCTACTATTAGCCCCATCTCTTATATAAACATCCTTATAAGAGATAATAGAAGCTGAAAATCAAACGTGCACTCATAAAACGTACAGTTGTAAACAGAACTGTGAAACCCTGGTAATTTGGCTCTTGGAGTGTGTGTGCTCTCTCTCACTCATATATATTTATAGACTGTAAAAGTTTTCAGGGCATGGGATATCTTTTAACATATATGTTTGTACAGTCCTCAATGTACAGTGTTCAGAACCCTAATCCTGACTTGCGGCTTCTGAACACTACAGTAATATGTACAGTTATTTGTGTCTATATCTCTATATGTCTCATTCTAGGCAACCTAGGAAGCAGTGACCATGAGATGGTTGCGTTCAGGATCCTGACAAAAGGAAGAAAAGAGAGTAGCAAAATATGGACCCTGGACTTCAGAAAAGCAGACTTAGACTCCCTTAAGGAACTGATGGGCAGGATCCCCTGGGAGGCTAATATGAGGGGCAACAGAGTCCAGGAGAGCTGGCTGTATCTTAAAGAAGTCTTATTGAGGGTGCAGGAACAAACCATCCCGATGTGCAGAAAGAATAGCAAATATGGCCGGTGAGCAACTTGGCTTAACAGTGAAATCTTTGGTGAGCTTAAACTCAAAAAGGAAGATTACAAGAAGTGGAAATTTGGACAGATGACTAGGGAGGAGTATAAAAATATTTCTAGAGCATGCAGGGGTGTAATCAGGAAGGCCAAGGCAAAACTGGAGTTGCAGCTAGCAAGGGATGTGAAGAGTAACAAGAAGGGTTTCTCCAGGTATGTTAGCAACAAGAAGGAGGTCAAGGAAAGTGTGGGACCCTTCCTGAATGGGAGAGGCAACATAGTGACAGATGATGTGGAAAAAGCTGAAGTACTCAATGCTTTTTTTGCCTTGCTCTTAACAGACAAGGTCAGCTCCCAGACTGCTGCACTGGGCAACACAGTACGGGGAGGAGGTGAGCAGCCCTCAGTGGTGAAAGAACAGGTTAAGAACTATTTAGAAAAGCTGGATGTGCACAAGTCCATTGGTCCAGATCTAATGCACCTGAGGGTGCTGAGGGAGTTGGCTGGTGTGATTGCAGAGCCATTGGCCATTATCTTTGAAAATTCGTGGTGATCGGGGGAGGTCCCGGACGACTGGAAAAGGGCAAATATAGTGCCCATATTTAAAAAAGGGAAGAAAGAGAACCCAGGGAACTACAGACCGGTCAGCTTCACTTCAGTCCCCGGCAAAATCGTGGAGCAGGTCCTCAAGGAATTCATTTTGAAGCACTTGGAGGAGAGGAAGGTGATCAGGAACAGTCAACATGGATTCACCAAGGTCAAGTCATGCCTGACTAATCTAATTGCCTTCTATGACGAGATAACTGGCTCTGTGGATTATGGGAAAGCGGTGGATGTGTTGTTCCTTGATTTTTCATATGGTCTCCCACAGTATTCTTGTCAGCAAGTTAAAGAAGTATGGATTGGATGAATGGACTATAAGGTGGATAGAAAGCTGGCTAGATTGTCGGGCTCAATTGGTAGTGATCAATGGCTCCATGTCTAGTTGGCAACTGGTATCAAGCGGAGTGCCCTAGGGGTCGGTCCTGGGGCCGGTTTTGTTCAACATCTTTATTAATGATCTGGATGATGGGACGAATTGCACCTCAGCAAGTTCGCAGATGACACTAAACTGGGGGGAGAGGTAGATATGCTGGAGGGTAGGGGTAGGGTCCAGAGTGACCTAGACAAATTGGAGGATTGGGCCAAAAGAAATCTAATGAGGTTCAACAAGGACAAGTGCAGAGTCCTGCACTTAGGAAGGAAGAATCCCATGCACTGCTATGGGCTGGGGACCAACTGGCTAAGCAGCAGTTCTACAGAAAAAGACCTGGGGATTACAGTGGATGAGAAGCTAGATATGAGTCAGCAGTGTGCTCTTGTTGCCAAGAAGGCTAACGGCATATTGGGCTGTATTAGTAGGAGCATTGCCAGCAGATCGAGGGAAGTGATTATTCCCCTCTATTTGGCACTGGTGAGGCCACACCTGGAGTATTGCATCCAGTTTTAGGCCCCCCACTACTGAAGAGATGTGAACAAATCGGAGAGAGTCCAGCAGAGGGCAACAAAAATGATTAAGGGGCTGGGGCACATGACTTATGGGGAGAGGCTGAGGGAACTGGGTTTGTTTAGTCTGAAGAAGAGAAGAGTGAAGGGGGGATTTGATAGCAGCCTTCAACTACCTGAAGGGGAGTTCCAAAGAGGATGGAGCTCAGCTGTTCTTAGTGGTGGCAGATGACAGAACAAGGAGTAATGGTCTCAAGTTGCAGTGCGGGAGGTCTAGGTTGGATATTAGGAAACACTATTTCACTAGGAGGGTGGTGAAGCACTGAAATGGGTTACCTAGGGAGGTGGTGGAATCTCCATCCTTAGAGGTTTTTAAGGCCCGGCTTGACAAAGCCCTGGCTGGGATGATTTCATTGGTGTTGGTCCTGCTTTGAGCAGGGGATTGGACTAGATGACCTCCTGAGGTCTCTTCCAACCCTAATATTCTACGATTCTATGCTTCTCGTGCACATTAATAAACCATTAACAAAGTCCATTTTAAAAAAAAAACTCTTATGACTAGGCCAAATCCCTAAAAGCTTTTCTCTGTGCTAACAGCGCATCTGCAACAACTCTGCTAAATTTCTAGTTTCTGCACCAAACCCCAGAGATGCTATCGCTGTTCAGTGTAAGGTGTGATTTGTTTTGTTTTAATAATGGTAAAAAGTGTATTTTTTTTCTTTGTGTTTAAAAATGTCTGGCCTGTTTTGGCTGATTTTTTTCTTTAATCACCTTTAGGAGCGTCTAGGTTAGAAAACTTCCGCCTTAAAGACAAAAGTTATAAAGAGGTGGAAAGGATCCCTTTAAAGTGGAAATGCCCAGGCAATGTTAACTGTAGTCTGGAGCACAGGTGTTGCTCTGCACCCCACCAGCAAAACACACAAGATGACGACCATCCCCCGCACGGCTGGATGTGGCTCTCAGTGGTCGGCTCTTGTTATGAATTCACTTGGTTTTGGCAATTCTCTTGGATAAATTTGATTCAGTAGAACTGGTGACCTCATGTGACCTTAATTTCTCCAAATGGAGGCTTCAGAGTAGAACTGGTTGAATAATGAAAAAGATTTACAAATATTCTCAAACTTCTCTCATTCCACTTGCTGCTGTTCATGAGGTCAGACTATTCAGATGACTGCCTGGGACTCTTCTAAATAATTTCCAAATCCCAGAAGTTACATGAATTTGTATCAGAAATTCATTATTTGGTCATTATTCACTTTTCATCTTGTATTGTTCTCTAAAAGTTGCATTCATCAAGTCAAGGAGCAGACATGTTACTCTGGGACCGGTCACACACCACAAATAGTGAATACAAAATACTCAACGTGAACAGTTGGGAAACATTCCATATGTTAAGAGTTGTTCATTCAAAGCATCTGTTGAATACTTAGGAATACCTAATACATGTTTATGTACTGGTGCAGGTGAGCCAAGTATTCAAAAGTCAAAACTCCTACCATTTTTTGTTTATAACTAATGTTCAGCAAGATCTGCTGCATTCCCAGCTCGCTGAAGGAACTTAAGTTGTGTAGATTGTTAGATTGATGACCTTTCAGTAGGATGGCTCAGAACAGCTTGTGAACAGCTGAAAACCAATAGTGGACAATGAGTGGCCTTTGGGCCCAGATTTATAAAGGGATTTAGGTGTTTCTCCACCCAGCGTTGCAAGGCCTAAGGGTGTGTCTACACTGCAGGCTTGCCACAAGTTGTGCCATGTGGTGTTGTGGAACCGCCACTACCATCCACACTCAAAGCCCTTAAACACATATGTATGGCCTGAATCCATGCCGGAGTGCTTGGCTGGTGGCATGGGGCGAAGGATATGTTAATACTTGACCTACCCCCTGACCTGCACACTTTGCAGTGTGGGGACAGCAAAAGCATGGACCTGGCCGCACGTTTCGATAATCCTCCAATGCCATTCCCCGAATTTCCTGCGCCCATATCTTCTGGCACATCTGTCTACTCACTTCCCCTCTATGCATAGCTGTAGTCTGATTGCTAGATGTGTGGGGGGGGGGAGGGGGCAAAGTGCACATATGCACACACACACACACACACACACACACACACACGCACGCTGAACCCAGTTTCCTTGGCTGACTGGCTCTCCCCCCCTGCCTGGGGCGGTACCTGGCTGCTGGTGCTGAGGGGGTTGGGCGGCATAACAGGGGAGCCCCAGCTGCTGCTGTGGTCACCTGAGCATAGGAGCTGCAGCCACCCCAACACCAAGTGCTGCAGTGATGGTGCTGATCTGGTGCCTTCTGGTGCTGCTGCAACCGCCTCCCAGCTGGGGCTGGGCCTGGGGCTGCGGGCACAACATATGCTTCCCCCACCTCCATTCCCGTTTCCCTTTCTCTTTCCCATCCCATCCCCCTTCCCCTACCCACTGTCCTCTGCCCCATCCCATCCCCCGCCTCACACCCTATCTCACCCCCTTACCCTACTGTCTCTTCCACAACCCCATCCCCTTCCCCCAGATCCACCCCCTTGTCCTGCTCCCGTATGGGCACTCGCCTTTGTACAGGAAACTGGAGGGCACTAGGTTCCAGGAGGCAGCAGCAAGAAAAGCAGCTCCATTCCTCCCCCACCCCGTCTCCTCCTGGGCCCAGCTGCAGGGGAGGGGGGCTAAGGGAGCAGGAAACATGCTGAAGAAAGAGGAGGTCACAGTGTGGGAAGGAAAGAACAGTGCAGTGCGGCACCTCCCCCTCCCAGCAGGCTGAGCAGGGCAGCTCAACGTTCGCATAAATGAGGGGGTGCCACATGACCCCACAGCCCCTCCATGCCTCACCTCTGTTGGGGGGGCAATCCCCCCCCAACCCCAAAACCATGAAACTACCTGACAGTCCTTCTTCAAGTAATGTCCTATGGTTGCTCCACTCCAGGTGCACGTACATCTCTCGAGGCCTTGATTGGAGATTTCCGTTTGGCCCATGCATGTTCCCCGTGCCTCCTCCTGGCAGACACTGAGGCTAGGAGTGTGTAGGAGTTCCTTCTCTAACTGCTAGGCCCAAGATGGCACACTGGTGTGTCCATTTTGAGCATACTCAGCTTTTCTCTTCACTTCTGTTAAAGTTATTTATTACAAGTGAAACAGCTTCAAAATGAGAAGAATTCAGACCAGCACACTTGCCTGTAGTGCAGGAGATCTGAACTCAAATACCTTCTCTGCATCAGGTAGAGAGGGGGCTAGAACCTGAGCCTCATGCCTGTGAGGTGAGTTCCCTGACCTCCAGCTCTGAACACTGCATGGGGCTGACAGCTCAGTCTATCAGCCCTGGGGCAGGGAGGTGGCTCCAGCTGTGAGCCCCACGGGGGCTGACAACTGGAGCTGGAGACCAAAGGTCAACTAATAGCAGCCATTACACTGACAAGAATGTCAATTTAACTGCTGGTAGGCTTCCTGCTGTGTAATTGAACCTTGTGCTTGGCTCACAGAAAATCAGCCTAAGGATGGTGGCAGGGGGAGCTCTGTCTGTGAGCTCTGTGTGGCTGTCAGTGCCTCACAATGCCCCACTTCACTCAGTGCAAGCGCTTCTGCTGAGGACACACATCACTGGCAAAAAGAGGGTAGTGTAGACACCAACAGACGCTTTAATTACTACGGTGGCTGTAGGTCGACCTCACTTAAGTCAATCTAATTTTGTATTGTAAACAAGCCCAAAAGCTGTGAATTCAGATGCATGTTATCAAAGGAATACAGACCAACAGCTTTCTCAGCCCCAGCATGGCAGCCACGATGGGCCTAGTGAGAAAGGTGGAAGAACTTGATGGAATATTTGGTGATATTCGACTTCTGAAAGGGAATCCAGTCCAAATAACCTTAAAAAACAATACTGAACATGTATAAGTGTATATACACCCTGTAGGATTCCTATCCGGTTACTTCATAAAGTGGAAACTGAGTTAAAGAGAATGGAGCTGAATGACATGCCCAAGAAGATCTCCAAAAGCATGGTGTTCCCCAACAGTGCCAGTTAGAAAGACAAAATGGGAAAAATACGAATCTGTGTGATCTTAAAAAATGTAATGAAGCAGTTGTGAGAGAAAAAATATCTCCTCTGAACACTTCATGACTTCCTCTCCAGAGGAAACAGCAAAGCCCTCAGTGAAGTCCAAAGCCTAATCACTCAGTCTTAGCTGAAGCCAAACAAGGAACAATGCATTTTCTGCCTATCCCAAATCAAGTTTTTGGGACAGACACTAAACAAAGATGGAATCAGTCCAGTTTGAGAATTGAATGCACCAGGAAATGTAACAGAACTGAGACATGTACTGGGGATGGTAAATTACCGTGGTGGATACCTATAAGACCTTTCTACAATGACAAAACCACTGAATTACCACTGTTAAAGTCCAACACATCTTGGCTATGGGGACCAAATTAAGAAATTGCCTTGAAAAAGGATAAAATAAATTATCCAAATGGCTCCAGTTCTCAAGTACTGTGATGTGAACAAAGCCATACTGGTCCATGCAGATGCAAGCAGGTCTGGCCTGGGTGGTGTATTGATGCAACAACATGGCTCTAAGTGGAAGCCAGTTGCATTTTGCTTTTGCGCCCTCAGACACAGAAAAACGATGTGCACAGATTGAAGAGGAGTGCCTGGGGAATGTATGGGCATATGAGAACTTTTACAGATATCAGTGTGGATTGGATTCATTTACACTGATAACAGACCATAAACTGCTTGTAATCTTCATCAAGGGGAAAAACCTGGATCAAGTACCTTTGAGATGCTAATGTCTTTTGCTAAGTTTAACGCAATTTAACCCAATTGATAAATATGTTCCTGGGGAAATCTGGTAGTAGCCGACACTCTGTCACAGACCCTGGAATCACACTCAATTACCGGTGAGCACGAAGATGACATAAAGGTGTACACAGATGCTGTGGACATATACAGATCAGTGTCAGATAAAAGACAACACCAGCTACAAACAGTAACCTGGACAGATACGCAACTACAGGAAGTTCTAAGTCTCATTGGGGTGGCTGGCCCAAGTACCTAAAGAACACTATGGAAATGACAAGAGACTAATTCGTGGAGCGTGGACAATATAGCAAGTCAAATGAACTCATGGTTAAAGGCAATTGTATCATAATTCCAAATGAAATGAGAGGAGAAATCCTAAACCTCATCCATGAAGTATATTAAGGATTAACTAAATGCCACAAATGTGCCAACCAGTCAGTGTGGAAAGAAAGAACAAACAATAAATTATCTGTATGTGAACACTGTAGAACTAACAGATCAACCCAACACAAAGACCCTTTAATAAGAACACTTTACCTGGGAGACATTGGAAAACACTAACTGCAGATTTATGCAAATTCAGAGGACATCACAGGCATTGTGAACTATTTTTCCAGCTCTATAGAAAGAATGTACTTGAAAGACATAACATGCCACAGTATTGTTGAGAAACAGAAGTGCACTTTTGCTCACTTTGGTATTTCAGAAGAACTAGTGATAGACAACAGACCACAGATCACTGCAGAAGAATTTAAGTTGTTCTGAATGAAATATGATTTTGATCATATTATTAGTGGCCCACATTACCCACAAGCAAATAGAGAGGCTGAGAGATTCCTACAGATAGCCAAGAATATCCTACAGCAGTAAGATCCATTCCTTGCTCTTCTGAATTACAGATCTATACCAATAGCCGCTACTGGATATAGTCCAGCACAAATCGTGATGGGAAGACAACTCAGAACTCCTGTTCCAACTTTGGAAAAGAATCTGTCTCCAAAGTGGCCAGTCATGAAGAAAGTAGCCAAACTTGGATAACAAGGCAAAAAGAGCTTATGAACACTTTTGCAACAGATGTCATTCAGTTCAAGTACAGCCATGTCTAGAATCTGGTGACCGTGTTCATGTCAAATCAATTAGAAATAAAGGATGGACAACTCCTGGTGAAGGGATCCCTGGGGTACAACATGGAACTGGGGTACCGCTGTGCCCCTGTCATAAATATAAAGGGAAGAGTAAACCCCTTTAAAATCCCTGCTGGCCAGAGGAAAAATCCTCTCACCTGTGAAGGGTTAAGAAGCTAAAGGTAACCTCGCTGGCACCTGACCAAAATGACCAATGAGGAGACAAGATACTTTCAAAAACTGGGAGGAGGGAGAAAAACAAAGGGTCTGGGTCTGTCTGTGTGATGCTTTTGCTGGGGACAGAACAGAAATGGAGTCTTAGAACTTAGTAAGCAATCTAGCTAGGTATGTGTTAGATTATGATTTCTTTAAATGGCTGAGAAAATAACTGTGCTGAATCGAATGAATATTCCTGTCTGTGTGTCTTTTTTGTAACTTAAGGTTTTGCCTAGAGAGATTCTCTATGTTTTTCTTCTATTAAAAGTCTTCTTGTAAGGAAACTGAATGCTTTTTCACTGTTCTAAGATCCAAGGGTTTGGGTCTGTGGTCACCTATGCAAATTGGTGAGGATTTTTACCAAACCTTCCCCAGGAAGTGGGATGCAAGGGTTGGGAGGATTTTTCCTCTGGCCAGGAGGGATTTTAAGGGGTTTACCCTTCCCTTTATATTTATGACAGCCCCCTTAACTCTCTAGCCTGGGCTGTCTCTCAATGCTCTGCTAGTGACAAGCAGCAAACCCTGTCAGGCACTGTTATCACTCAGCACAACAGCATGTGGAGCACCCCTCCCCCCACCAATCAAATTGCGTGAGTGCTCCCTGAGTCACTCAAGAATCACACAGAGAAAGGCACAAGCAAATCTCCCAAGCCCCCAGCCTTGCATCCCTGGAATATAACGTCTTCCCCTGGTCAGAAGCTTGACCAGTGTAAGTTTATTACCCAGTCTGCCCCACCCTTGATGTGGAGAGGATACACACAGGTCTTTGTAAACTGAACTGAGATTTCCCAAGCACTTGAACAAAAACACACTGTTTTAGGTAAAAATATAAAACAAGTTTATTAACTTCAGAAAGAGATTTTAAGTGATTATAAGTGGTAGGCACAAAAGGTCAGAGAGAGTTAACCAAGAAAATGAAAGGTAGGCACAAAATTCTAACTCTTAAACCTTATTAGACCAGGCAGTATTTGGATCAAGTAGTTTGTGACACTCCACTGGATGTTGCAGGTAGGTTACCATTTTTAATACACAGGTTTCCCCTTGAAGCTTGGGACTAGTCTCCTCAGTTCAAGTTTTTGTCTTCCCAGCATTCTTGCTGCTTCCAGCATAGGTGGGGGAGGAGAAAGGTACAAGCATGATGCCATTGTCCTCTATTTTATATCCTCAGTCCATGTGCTTGGAAAACACTAGCCCAGACATGTCCTGGTGGTCTTTTCTGAGTCACAGAGTTTCATAGATTCATAGATATTAAGGTCAGAAGGGACCATTATGATCATCTAGTCTGACCGCCTGCACAATGCAGGCCACAGAATCTCACCCACCCACTCCTGCAATAAACCTCTCACCTATGTCTGAGCTATTGAAATCCTCAAATCATGATTTAAAGACTTCAAGGTGCAGAGAATCCTCCAGCAAGTGACCCGTGCCCCATGCTACAGAGGAAGGCGAAAACCCCCCAGGGCCTCTTCCAATCTGCCCTGGAGAAAAATTCCTTCCTGACCCCAAATATGGTGATCAGCTGAACCCTGAGCATATGGGTAAGATTCACCAGCCAGATACCCAGGAAAGAATTCTCTGTAGTAACTCAGATCCCACCCCATCTAACATCCCATCACAGGCCATTGGGCCTATTAATCATGAATATTTAAAGATCAATTAATTGCCAAAATCATGTTATCCCATCATACCATCTCCTCCATAAACTTATCAAGTTTAATCTTGAAGCCAGATAGGTCTTTGCCCCCACTGCTTCTCTTGGAAGGCTATTCCAGAACTTCACTCCTCTGATGGTTAGAAACCTTCGTCTAATTTCAAGTCTAAACTTCCTGATGGCCAGTTTATATCCTTTGTTCTTGTATCCACCTTGGTACTGAGCTTAAATAATTCTTCTCCCTCCATGGTATTTATCCCTCTGATATATTTATAGAGAGCAATCATATCTCCTCTCAGACTTCTTTTGCTTAGGCTAAACAAGCCAAGCTCTTTGAGTCTCCCTGCATAAGACAGGTTTTCCATTCCTCGGATCATCCTAGTAGCCCATCTCTGTACCTGTTCCAGTTTGAATTCATCCTTCTTAAACATGGGAGACCAGAACTGCACACAGTATTCCAAGTGAGGTCTTACCAGTGCCTTGTATAACGGTACTAACACCTCCTTATCTCTACTGGAAATACCTTGCCTGATGCATCACAAGAGCACATTAGCTTTTTTCATGGCCATATCACAATGGCGGCTCATAGTCATCCTGTGGTCAACCAATACTTCAAGGTCCTTCTCCTCCTCCGTTACTTCTAATTGATATGCCCCCAACTTATAACTAAAATTCTTGTTATTAATCCCTAAATGCATGACCTTACACTTCTTACTATTAAATTTCATCCTATTACTATTACTTCAGTTAAAAAGGTCATCCAGATCTTCCTGTATGATATCCCGGTCCCTTTCTGTATTGGCTATACCTCCCAGCTTTGTGTCATCCACAAACTTTATTGGCACATTCCCACTTTTTGTGCCGAGGTCAGTAATAAAAAGAGTAAAAAAGATTGGTCCCAAAACAGATCCCTGAGGAACTCCACTAGTAACCTCCCTCCAGCCTGACAGTTCACCTTTCAGTATAACCCACAGTAATCTCCCTTTTAACCAATTCCTTATCCACCTTTCAATTTTCATATTAATCCCCATCTTTTCCCATTTAACTAATAATTCCTCCTGTGGCACCGTATCAAACGCCTTACTGAAATCTATGTAAATTAGATCCACTGTGTTTCCTTTGTCTAAAAAATCTGTTGCTTTCTCAAAGAAGGAGATCAGGTTGGTTTGGCATAATCTGCCTTTTGTAAAACCATGTTGTATTTTGTCCCAATTACCATTGACCTCAATGTGCTTAACTACTTTCTCCTTCAAAAATTTTTCCAAGACCTTGCATACTACAGATGTCAAACTAACAGGCTTGTAGTTATCTGGATCACATTTTTTCCCTTTCTTAAAAATAGGAATTATGTTAGCAATTCTCCAATCATATGGTACAACCCCTGAGTTTACAGATTCATTAAAAATTCTTTCTAAAGGGCTTGCAATTTCATGTGCCAATTCCTTTAATATTCTTGGATGAAGATTATCTGGGCCTCCTGATTTAGTCCCATTAAGCTGTTCGAGTTTGGCTTCTACCTCAGATATGGTAATATCTACCTCCATGTCCTCCTTCCCATTTGTCATGCTACCATTATCCCTAAGATCCGCATTAGCCTCATTAAAGATTGTGGCAAAGTATTTGTTTAGTTATTGGGCCATGCCTAGATTATCCTTAACCTCCACTCCATCCTCAGTGTTTAGTAGTCCCACTTCTTCTTTCTTTGCTTTCTTCTTATTTATATGGCTATAGAACCTTTTACTATTGCTTTTAATTCCCTTTGCAAGGTCCAACTCTACTTGACTTTTTGCCTTTCTCACTTTATCCCTACATGTTCTGACCTCAGTAAGGTAGCTTTCCTTGCTAATCCCTCCCATCTTCCACTCCTTGTAGGCTTTCTGCTTTTTCTTAATCACCTCTCTGAAATACTTGCTCATCCAGCTTGGTCTACAACTCCTGCCTATGAATTTTTTCCCTTTTCTTGGGATTCAGGCTTCCGATAGCTTCTGCAGCTTTGACTTAAAGTAATCCCAGGACTCCTCCACCTTTAGATCCATAAATTCTTCAATCCAATCTACTTCCCTAACTCATTTCCTTAATTTTTGAAAGTCAGCCCTTTTGAAAATCAAAAACCCTAATCGCAGATCTATTTTTGTTTATCCTTCCATTCAGTTTGAACTGAATTAGCTCATGGTCACTTGAACCAAGGTTGTCCCCTACAGCCATTACTTCGATGAGGTCCTCACTGCTCACCAAAACCAAATCTAAAATGGCATCCCCTCTAGGCCGTTCAGCAACTACTTGATGAAGGAATCCATCAGCTATCACATCCAGAAAAATCTGAGCCCTATTATTATTACTAGCACTTGTGCTCCAGTCTATATCTGGGAAGTTAAAGTCTCCCGTGATCACGCAGTTTCCATTAGTATTTACTTCATTAAAAACATTAAAGAGGGCTCTATCCATAACCAAATTAGATCCCGGCGGTCTATAGCACACTCCGAGCACTATCACAGGGGAGGCTCCAGTAGTTTTCTTCCCCAATGTGATTTTTGCCCAGACAATCCCACACTGTGTGATGCTTGTACAGCCCTCTTACAGCATTGTAAATCCCTTGTTTCCCACTCCCCTGCTGATTAATGGTCGTTTAACACCCTTCTGGGAGTGGATCATTTCCTTTGTTGTCACTGGGTAACTGGCAGTGGAGAATCTCAAATTTACAGTAACAACCATACAGCAAAATTTCATAACTTTACACACATTAATGATATATGTATTTTGACAGAACAGTGGTTTTCAGCAGATCATAACCTTTCCTATGATATCTTAGATGGCATGCATTGTATGAAATTTAAACTTATATGACAGGGGTGAGTATGGGGGTTCCAGCATGCTGCTTTGAGGTACAAAGTGCCACGCTCCAGCTGTCGTGGGGGAAAAAAGAATTTAATGCCCAGCTCATATGTGATTGAATCTGAGAGTGGAGAGTTTAACAGAAACAGTTGACATCCAGTGTTTATTCCTCAGAAAGAACAATCAACAGAGCAAACTGTACAGATTACAGATGCAGTTCTAGAAGACCCAAGGATCCTAGACCAGCTACAGCCTGTCGCTGCAACTAATGCACAGCTAGATGCCCAAGTGGTTATGCATTTGGGTTGCATAATTAGAAGAACAGAATGATTCAGACACTTAACAGACTGATATATACTGAACTTCAAAGAACAGCATGATAGTGTAAATATTGTAAATGGTAGGAATGTAGAACTTAAAGGGGGAGATGTAATGACATGCTCAACTGTATTATTCCGTTCAGCCACGAGACGATGATGTATATAACTTACCTTATTTAAGCTAACTTCAGTCACATTTGATTGAGTATTAAAGGTTCTTATGAGGAACACATCCGGTGTGTATCTCGCTCAGAAGCAATCACTGTAGCTGGTCATTATCTGGTACAGGAGCACGACATTTTCTACCTGAAGCAAACAGAACAACTGAAGACTGAGAGACTATGGTTAGACTGTTGTATGACAGGGTACAATCCATTAAACATCTGTGTGTTCTGTCTCGATGGAAGGACCAGCTGTCTGGACTTGTCTAGAAGGTTGAGGAGAGAATCTGCATATTGACATCCTTTATCACACCCTGAATGTTTTGGAGGCTTTTGTTTTAATCAGGTACCACTTGGCAAATCATCTGCCCTGAACAAGGGCATCGGAGCCTTCCCAAAAGTCGGGGGGGTTGGGGGCCCCCACCCCCGGAGGAGCCTGCCGCACCATACCTAGGGAGGGGTGGGGCCAAACAGCCCCCAGCCCATATCCAGGCCCTCTGGGCTCACTGCCTGACCAAGGGCAGGTGGAGATGGAGGGTCTGTGCTGGCTCCCCACAGCTATTTGCGTGGCTCTCCCCTACCCGGCTTCAGCTGCGGGGGCTCGGCACTGCAGCCTGGCCATGGTAAGAGCTGCGCTGGCAGCTCTGGGGAGCCATGGCAGACCCTCCACCAGCCTGTGGTGCAGGGAGCCTGAGGAGAGCAGCCCCTGAACACTAAAAAGGGAAAATGTCACAGCCCTTAGGAGAACTAAAAGAGGTCATGTGCCAAACAAATGATATTCCCGTCTGGGGGTCAATGCAAAGCCAGCATGGCCAATGTCTCTTTGCAGTCATAAAGGAAGCAGAGAAGTTAGTCCTAAAATCAAACAATAAGGGTGAGATCTCAGAACAAAGTGTCTTGGTCAAATCATTGATGGACAGAGGTCAGAGCAGAGGCAAAACATTCAAATCATAACCCAGATGAGGGAGGCTCAGAATATCAGTGAAGTATGTACATGCATATGATCCACCAGAGTAAATTTCCATGCTGCCTAGAGGACAAGGCAAAACCCTGGAGATATTTTCACAAGAACAAAATCTCCTGGGATTAGGGACAGCACGAGCCCAGCGTTCAGGGAGGTTAAACACAGCCGGAGCCCCCTGCCATGGTTAGCTTTATATAGTCTGAACAAAGAGTCCATAGTTTCAACCTGTTTCTCATTCTATGGACCTAGTGTCGTTCTCTTTCAGAAATAGCCATCTACAGTGTGGCACCCCATAGCACAGGCCTCTCCAGCTCTCACCAACACAGCAGGGCTGTGCACATTTACAAAAGGAGGCATTAACCCTGCATGGTATGCAAATACTTCAGACTCTCACATGTAGGCCTAAAGTTTCATTTAGAAAAAGACCACAAGCTACCAGCTACTCTGCTAGGGACAAAACCCCCAGATGAATTACCCCTAAAATACAACATTTGAATAACGCTCATGTGATTCCAGTTTTCAGTTCCTTATGTAGCTAAAAAAAATCTGATGGCAGCAACCCACTTTCCAGAGCTGTCACTCCAGACACTCCTCCACCAGAGTTGAGGCTGGAGAATCCACAGATGCAACGCTCACTCCCCTGCCAATCAGTGCAAAGCAGCTCTAAGGGTATGTCTACACTGCAGTCATGGGGTGTGATTGCAGCTCATGCAGACATACCTGAGCTAGCTTTAATCCAGTGTTTCCCAAATAGTGGGGCTCGAACCACCAGTGGATCATGGGAAGGTTCTAAATGGGTCACCATGTCCAGAGTTGGATTAACTCATCACTGGACTCTGGCCTTAGCAACATGCAGTCTTCCTGGCCCAGTGCAGAGGAGACTCACTCAGGGATGGTGGGGGAGAGTATAGGAGAGCCAACCTGCCCCACACAAACCCTACAGTGGCAACTCCTGTTCCACAGCTCTGGGCTTAGTTGTGATGCTTCTTGGTGCACCCAGGGTTGTGAGGCATCTCACTACCACCTGCCCTTAGCTTGAGGAAGTCTCATCTGTGTCTGCCGTGGATCAGCTTACAACTCCACTGGCCCAGGGCAACACAAGCCCTCCCCTCTAGGCTTCACCAGCCCTGCTATTATTCCACAGCTTAGTGACAGGCACATGCTAACTTTTGAGCTCTCTGAGCATCTCCCTGGACTGTCCAACCCCTGCTTACCTGGACACTTGCAATATTCACTGCTTCGCTGCTTCCAAAGATCCAGCACAGCACAGCTTACCAGTTCCACCTCACATAACCGCTCCGCTTAACACACAGCACTGAGATATGTTTCTAGTTAAATCAAGTATAAGTTTATTTAGCCAAGCACGGGGATTCAAGTAGTAGCAAACAGAAGTTTTTGAAACAACTGATACAATATAAAACAAAATTCTAATGCATTCTAGTGCCCAGACTTAATTAACATGATACTTTCAAGTCTTGTCGAATATTGTTCACTCAAAATCCATGCAGCATTTTACAGCCAAATTGGTTTTGACCTTCCTTTCATGAGACAAGTATGCTACCAGCTTGCCTCTGAGGTGAGGGGTTGAGTGTGTTCCTTTCCACCCCCCGCAAGGTATCCCAGTCCCATCTTTTCCCTTTATTCAGAAACAGGACATCCCACTGCTGTTCTGTTTCCTTCTGTAGATTTGCTCTCTTGTAGATTTTGCAATCTGTTGACTCACCCCGGCTCAGTCTACAGATAGGCCTCCACTTTGAGGCAGACAATACACAATACGCAAATCACCAGTCAGGGACATAAGTGTCTAAAGGAACATTTCTGAGGTATGTCACCTCCTGGTGACCTGCCTTAACTCTAAGAGATATTTTAATGCAGGTGAGGACAAACCAAACTTGAAATTCACTGCAACCCCATGTGACAGTGTAACACCGACAGACCCCAGTCGTTGGCGGGCGGGATTGTACCTGGGACCTCTGGAGCTTAGTGCATGAGCCTCTACCATATGAGCTAAAAGCCAGCTGGCTCTTATCTAAGGCTGTAGAGAAGACTCATTTTATCTCTCTCTCTAAGTGGTCTCAGTGCTACTAGATGGGACAGAACACCACACCCAGGAGGTGTGTGGGTTACACCAGCTCACAACGCCCAGAGCAGGGAGCTGGCCCAATCCTGTGAGACAGAAGCCATAGCTGTGAGGTGAATGTGGAGCAGGCAGGCTGGCTCTCCAACAGTGGGGCCTCCCCTGCGGACCAGGCCAGGATTGGTGGTGTCGGAGTGGAGGGTACATGTATGTAATGGTGGGCTGCAAGAAAAACAAAATGCATTTAGTAGGTTGCCTTAGTAAAAATTTGGGGAACCGCTGCTCTAATCTACCTAGCTTGGGTACTAGAGCAGTGACGCTGAGGAAGCACCAGCTTCAGCACAGACTAGCCCTCCAGTAATCACCCAGGGTCCAGTGGCTTCACCGTTCTGATACTGAGGCAGCTAGATGAAAGCCATAGCCCGTATGTCAGCTCAAGCTAGGATCACACCCTGTGATTACGGTGTAGCTGTACCCTCCAAAGTGAAAGGCAAGAAAAAGGCAGATGAATTGCTAAATTATGACCCACTGCAAAGAAGTTGGAACAAAAGAGCAACATTGGACATTTCTAGGAAACTGCACGGGTCGTTTCAGGTCATTTTTAGAATAAACCCCAGTCTGTTGTTGAAGGGGTCCAGACTAGCCATCCCCACATGAGTGAAAAAGGACTTTCTCCATAAACTGCACGGGGGCCACCAAGCCAGCCGAAAATGCACAGAAACAGCTCAATGGGCACTTTACTGAGCAACAAGTACCAGAGAGAGGTGAGAACTCTGAGACCTGCCCTTGCCAGAGAATCAACCAACCATAAAATCACAGAACCACAGGGTTAGAAGGGACCACAAGGGTCATCTAGTCTACCCCCCACCCCACCAAGATACAGGATTTGTTGTGTTTAAACCATCCAAGACAGATGCTATCCGGCCTCCTTTTGAAAACCTCCAGTGAGGAAGCTTCCACCACCTCCCTAGGCAGTCTGTTCCATTCTCCTACTGTTCTTACAGTTAGGGAGTTCTTCCTGAGATTTCATCTAAATCTGCTATGCTGTAGTTTGAATCTATTGCCTCTTGTCCTGCCCTCTGTGGAAAGAGAACAATTTTTCTCCATCTTTTTTATGGAAGCCTTTCAAGTATTTGAAGACTGCTCTCATGCCCCCCCTTAATCTCCTCTTTTCCAAACTAAACATACACAGTTCCTTCAGCCTTTGCTCAGATGCCTTCCATTCCATCCCTTTGACCATCTTTGTCGCTCGCCTCTGGATCCTTTCCAGTTTCTCCACATCCTTTCTATACATTGACGATTAAAACTGGACACAGTACTCAGCTAAGGCCTAACCAGTACCAAGTAGAGTGGTACTATCACCTCCCATGACTTGCATGCCATGCCTTTGTTAAACGTAAAATTCCATTTTTTTACAACAGCATCACGTTGCTGGCTCATGTTTAGGTTGTGATCCAACACAACTTCCAGGTCCTTTTCAGCAGTGCTGCTGCCAAGCTGGTTATCCCCCATTCTGTATTTGTGAATTTAGTTTTTCTTCCCTAAGTGTAGCACCTTACATTTGTCTTTGTTGAATTTCATTTTGTTGACTATAGCCCAGTTCTCCAATTTATCACAATCCCTCTGAATTTTAGCTCTAGCCTCTGAAGTGTTGGTAAGTCCCGCCCCGCAGGTTTGTGTTATCTGTAGATTTGATCAGTGTGCTCTCTATTCCTATATCCAGGTCATTAATAAAGATGTTAAAACCCACTGGGCCCAGAACAGATCCCTGTGCAACCCCCTTGAGACCTCCCTCCATTCTGACATCATTCTATTAATAGTTACTCTTTGTTTGTGGTTGTTTAACCAATTATGTATCCACTTAATGATTGTTCGGCTAAGACCACATTTCTCAAGAGTACTTATCGGAATGTCATGTGGGACTGTGTCAAAAGCCTTGCTAAAGTCCAGAGCCATCGTTACCTTCCCTCCATCCAACAGACCATGGAGGAAAGTTCTCCTCCAGCAGGCTAATGGAACTTCTCTCCCAGTGACTGGCTGCTTGTCAACATTTATCGAACTAGCCAAGCTGCTGACCACTACATCACACACAGTGGGGTCAGACGGAAATCCATGTTTGTCCGCAATGGAATCCCACTGCAAGTCCTTTCTGATAAGGATCTTCAGTTTCTAGTGGACACTCTGAAGTTTGCAGATCCCTGCGGTTTTATCCATGTTACATCTCAGTCTTCACAAAACTATGGGGAAGCAAAACTTTTAGTAAAAAATAGTGAAACAGCTTCTTACACAATCCACTGGTCATAATCTGGTCCATGCTGCCATATAGGCCAGCACCTCTGGCAAATGGATTTAGCCCCTTTAAGTTGCTGAGCTGAGATCCACCATCCCAACCATTCCTCCCTGTGAGACCTTTCTCAGTGTTAGTTTCCAGTGTTACTGAGGAAGGAGGAACAATGGAAACACTGTCAGAAGAGAAATTTTGTCAGGCATCACAGAGTCAAACTCCTGAAGGAGCTGAATCCAAGAGACCACATGTGGATGAAAGGCTCCCCAGAAGAAGGAATAGTCCAGGCACTACTAACACCCCTTTATCTTACAGTTTTTGAGGCCTGGGGTATCATTTGCCATCAGATTTTTTTCACCTGGTAACTCTGGAGCACTTGGTCCCTACCCACAGTCTGAACCTGGGAATAAAGCTCCACTGCTCACATAGACTAGTCACCATCTCCTCCAGAACCTGGCTGAGAGGGGACAGCCAGCTAGATCAAACAGCCGCCCTCCTTCCTGAAAGGTTAGGTCAGATCTTGGGAAACTGAGGAACTCAGGGGTTTAGGAGAAAAATGTCTCCCCAGCCTTCACTGGGCTGTTTTATATATTTTGTGCTGATCTTTAGTGAATGGCTGGATAAATGTTTTACTATCGTTCCCTCCTCACCGAGGTGGATGCAGTGTCAGATGTTTGTCTCAGGACACTTTTTAGAGAGGCCACTGGGGGCCTTAGAGAAGAAGTAGAAAGTTGGAGTCCAGCAGGAAATTAAGGTTGTTCTGCTATTCACCCTCCCCTTAGTGTCCTCTCTGAATTCAGCTGGCTGGGCTGGAAGGCTGCAGAGCAGCAATGAGATTGATTCAGGTCACTGGGATCAGGCAGGTGTTGAGATGCTAATGGCTCACACTGCTGAAACTCATGCAGGAGGCTCTAGCTGTCTGCCACATCAGCCATCTCTCCTCCTGCAGGGAGCTGAGACCCTGCATTCACTATGGCACTAACCAGCTTTTGGCATCAGTATGCCTGTGACACTGGACTAACACTGTGAACTTCCTGAGCCCAGCCTGGATCTGTGCTGTTGGTCACATGCACAGGAGAGAGAAAATCATGATAAAGAAGGCTTGTCAATGCTGAGCACTCCTGGGAATCAGGCAGGCAGTGATGTAGTGGTAAGAAAAGAAGTGGGTAAACTCCCAAACTAAACTCCATATTCCCCATATGACACGTCAACTGCATGACTGCAGGCAGGTGCCTAAGGATGGACTTGGAAGCCTAACTCAGGCTGCTATTGTTGAAAATCAGGCACTGAGAATGTTCCTTACAGCTCTTGCTGGTGCCGTCATCCAGAGAGAAGTTACCACTGAGTTAATTAACAAACGGTGGTGGAGTATATACTAATGATGAGGTAGACTGTAAAGGAATTAGAAGTGATGGAATGGATAAAACAGAGTCTGTTTTGTTCAAAATCTCTTTGAGGAAGAAAGCTACCAGCGGATCCCATGGGATAGTGCCTGGGGAGTGCTACAGACCCCCAGGATCCAATATGGATAGGGATAAAAATCTCTTTAATGTTCTTAATTCAATAAATACTTCTGGGAATTGTGTCATTATGGGAGACTTTAACTTCCCAGATATAGATTGGAGGACAAGTGCTACTAATAATAGTAGGGCCCAGACTTTCCTGGAGGTGATAGCTGACAGATTTCCTCACCAAATATTCACTGAACCAATGAGAGGTGAAGCCATTTTAGATTTGGTATTGGCGAGTAGTGACCTCATAGAAAAATGAGTAGTGACCTCATTACATGAGTGACCTCATAGAAAAATGGGTTGTAGGGTCAACTTTGGTTCGTGTGCTCATGAGCTAATTCAGTTTCAACTACATGGAGGGATAAACAAAAATGGATCTGCAACTAGGTCCTTGATTTGAAAAGGACAAACTTTAAAAAAATGAAGGGAATTGGTTAGGGAAGTGGACTGAAGAACTCAAGGATCTGAATGTGGAGGAGGCTTGGAATTACGTTAAGAAAAAGTTGCAGAAACTGACTCAGGTTCTCACCTTGCAGTGAAGAAGTCCAACAAACCTGTCTTTTAGGATTCAGTTCTATGCAGACAGGAATGATACGAAGAACTTCTACGATGCTCTGAGGACATCTATGGGCCACAGTCCTCAGGAACATCTCCAATACTGAGTGCCAATGGCACCACACTGCTCACTGACAAAGAAAAGATACCGCAGAGGCGGGCAGAACACTTTAACAATACCCTAAATCAACAATCTATTAGCAAGGAGGCAGTTGATCAACTGCCCCAGACTCATATCAAAATCTCTCTTGCTGATCCCCCAGTGCTAACTGAAACTGCAAAAGTGATTGATCTGCTGTCAAATGGTAAAGCACCTGGAGCAGATGCTATACCAGCAGAAGTCTATAAGGCCGGAGGCTTGCACATGGCTCTGAAACTGACTGAATTTTTCCAGTCAGTCAATGTGGACTCAAGGAACTATACTCCAGGAGTACAAGGATGCATCCATCGTCCACTTGTACAAGGAGAAAGGTAAGAGACAAACCTGAAACTATAGGGGCATCGCCTTCTTGTCAATAGCCGATAAAATTCTCACCAGAATTCCGCTGAATCACCTTGGGCAACACAATGAACAAGGACTCCTGCCTGAGAGAGTGTGTCTTCAGGAAAGGACTTGGGGCCATAGACATGGTGTTTGCAGCTCGTCAACTTCAGCAGAAATGCCAGGAACAGAACTCTAATCTGTACATGACTTTCATTGACCTGACAAAAGCATTTGATGCAGTCAGTCATGAGGGCCTTTGAAAGATCATGGCAAAATTCAGTTGCCTGGAGAAATTCATCGCAATGATTTGACAATTCCGTGATGGCATGCTCGCTCGTGTTATGGACAACGGTGAGTCATCTGAACTATTCCCAGTCACCAATGGAGCCAAGAAGGGCTGTGTGTTGGCCCCACCCCTTTTCAGTATGATGTTCTCTGCCATGCTTACAGCTGGCTTTTGTTACTGTGACACCAGGAATGGCATCAGATGGCAAGCTTTCAATCTGAGGAGACTACAGGCAAAGAAGAAGGTACAGGAATCATGATCTTCTGTTCATGATCTTCTGTTTGCTGATGACTGTTTCCTGAATGCCAAATCTGAGTCTGACATGCAGCAGAGTATGGAATATTTCTCTTCAGCTTGTGACAATTTTGGTCTCACAATCAACATCAAGAAGACAGAAGTGATGTACCAGCCTACACCAAGAAAGCCTTACGTAGAGCCTGCTATCACAGTGAACGGCCAAACCCTCCAAGCAGTGGACAAGTTCACCTACCTCGGCAGTACACTGTCACGTGCAGTTCACATCGATGATGAAACCAATGCCAGAATTGCCAAACCAAGTGTGGCCTTTGGCAGATTAGTTGTAAGTGTGTGGGAGCACAGAGGCACTAGTCAACAAACAAAACTGAATGTCTACAAAGCCATTGTGTTGCCAACTCTGATCTATGCATGTGAAACCTGGACGGTGTGCAGACGCCATGTTATGAAGCTGAATCACTGTCACGTGGGCTGTCTGAGGAAACTGATGAGGCTAAGATGGCAAGACCAGGTCCCAGATACTGAGGTCCTCATACGGGCAGGCACTCTGAGCATCCGTGCTCTGTTGGTGCAATCACAGATGAGATGGGCAGGCCACGTCACCAGAATGTCAGATGAGCTACTGCCAGAGAAGCTCTTTTATGGCGAGCTAAAGGAGGGAAAGCGCTCTCAGGGGCCCAGAAGAAACATTTCAAAGACTCAAGCTATTCTTGGGGCGTTTCAACATTGACCCTGAGTTCTGTGAAGCTCTCGCTCATGGTGGTTCTACCCGGTAAAGTCTCATCCAGACTGGACCTACAGTCTATGAACAGTGGTGCTGGAACATTTTTTACAGTGGGGGTGCTGAAAGCCAGTGGTCCCCACCCCAAACTTTTTACCTCACCCCCCTTACTCCTGTCCATGCCCCACCCCCCCAAAGCTGGGGCCAGAAGCGGGTCTGTGAGTTGGAGGGGAGTGGGGGAAACACAGGCAGAGGTAAGGGGCCAAGGCTGGGATCCTGCGTGCGGGGTGGGAAGCAGAGCCCCTGGTGCTGGGCCGGCAGCAGCCGGGACCCTGCGTGCGGACTCCAGGCATGGGGTGATGAACAGAGCGCTGGGTGCGAGGCCGGCGGCAGCTGGGACTCCACATGCGGGGCCAAGAACAGAGCCCAGGGTGCGGGTCCCATAGCAGCTGGGACCCTGCATGCGGGGCTGAGAATGGAGCCGCAGGCGGAGGTCCTGCGGCTGGGAGTTGGCACCTCAGGTGCGAGGACCAGAGCAGAGCCCCGGGTCCCAGGCCAGCAGCGCCAGCTCCCTGGGCACTGGCAGGGCGGGCAGGATCCCGCACAAAAACTGGAGTGCTGCAGCATCCCCCGCAACCCTAGTTCCCATGCCTATGTCTACAAACAGAGAACTACTGAGGCAGAGCAGAAGCGTCAGCAGCAGAAATCTCATAGCAGCAGCATGTCCCCTGTTAATCAAGTAACCCATAGCAGCATCTCTTGTTCAGTGTGCCACAGACAGTTCAAAGCTCAAATTGGCCTGATCCGCCACTCACCTGTTCACAGAAACCAAACCAATCAGGGATGTCATGGTCATCTTTGAACTCGAAGGACAAACAAGGACCCAGACAGCTGGGCACCATTCACACCTGTGTCTCTGAGCCTCTGCAGAGAGCAAACAAGCCTTTCTACTCCCTAGGCGACCCTCAAACACAGAGTAAACTGAGGCACACATAGGCTTCATAAAAATATTACAGAAAATTCCCACTTTGCAGCAATTGTTTGTGGCAAGATTGCCAAGTCCGTCTGCCTGTGAGCAGCTCTTAGACTCTAACACCATGAGATGTGGGGCAGTGGACAGAGCGCCAGGCTGGTAGACAGGAAACCTGCTTTGTAGTCCAGGCTCTGTCACTTGGTCCCTGTGTGGTGTGATAAAGTTCCTCCTCTACCTTGGTGGGTCCTGCGCTTATTGGCAGATTTGCTCGCCTCAGAGATTCACAGTAGCCCTCAGTTTGGCCACTTCTGTGGCTCAAATCTGCCGTTCACTCAGATAACCTCATCACTGGCCAGCATGGGAAAAAGAGTAAGAACAAACCCCGCAGTTTCTGCTGATCCACCATGTGGGTCGGGGAACAGATCAGAGACCTTCCCCTCTGGTGGAACCTCCTGTGTTGGGTCTGGAGTTGGGAGGTTTGGGGGGAACCCAGGCCTGCCCTCTACCCCGGGTTCCAGCCCAGGGCCCTGTGGAATGCAGCTGTCTAGAGTGCCTCCTGGAACAGCTGCGTGACAGCTACAACTCCCTGGGCTACTTCCCCATGGCCTCCTCCCAACGCCTTCTTTGTCCTCACCACAGGACCTTCCTCCTGGTGTCTGTTAATGCTTGTACTCCTCAGTCCTCCAGCAGCACGTCCTCTCACTCCCAGCTCCTTACGCACACCCCTCACTGACTGAAGTGAGGTCCTTTTTAAACCAGGTGTCCTAATTAGAGTTAATTAATTCTAGCAGCTTCCCAATTGGCTACAGGTGTTCTTATGTTCTTATTACTGCCTTAAGTAGTTCTAGAAAGTTCCTGAGTGTTCTGGAATAGTTCCTGTTATCTTACCCAGGGAAAAGGGACCTGCTTAACCTGGAACTAATATATCTGCCTTCGACCACTCTCTTGTAGCCCTCTGGCCTGACCCTGTCACGGTGGATTTAATGTCAGCTTTCTGTGCCTCAGTTTTCCTGTCTCCTGAAATGGAAAATTTCAGAAAGCATTTTTATTCTAACAGCATTTTTTGAAATTTCCCATAAAATGTAAAATTCAGACAGTTTTGAACTAAAACCAGAGAAAGGAAAAGTTTGGATATTTTCAGTTTGAAGCTCATGGAACATTGAAATCTCAGGTCAGAAGAGGAGATGGAACACGGGGGCATGGTAGTTCTGGCCAATGTTGGATCCAGGCATCCATGAAGTGACTGTTTCTGCTTGGAGGGAGGGAGGCGCGTGGGGGCCGTGGGTCTCTGTAGGGGGGGTGGGGCATGACAGAAAAAGTTGGGGAATCTCTGGGCTTGTGAGTGTCCAGGATTCATTTTCCATGGACCTGGTTTGGGGATGGACCTGAGGAAGAGCCTGGAGAAGGAGCACCTCAGAGCCAGCAATCGGATCCACAGCTTGATAAGAATCAGATCTGCCCACCATCTTTATTATTACAATAGGAAAAAGAGTAGTGTAACATGGAGGGATTTCTGTGTTGTGACCAATACAATTATGGCTATGGAGGATACTGCATGCAGTAGGATGGGATTAGCTTCGCCTAGGTTTGCTACTTTTGGTCAAATGTATTCCTGGACAGATGGAATTCCTCGACTTGCCTGGAAATGTTGCCTTCTCTTCCACTCTGGGATCTAACAGACTGATATTCTGCAAGGTTTCCCAGTTTAAAATAATTTTAAAACCAATATTGGTCCCAGGCCCCAGTAGGATTCCCATCCCATTTCATTCATAATGCGTGAAGCTGAATGCACATCACATTGAACAAGTGAGACTTCATTAAACCCTGTGCACTGCTCTGTCCATGTGGCCACGTTGCTTCCAGCCTAATTCTCCCTGTTCCTTGTGTCTGCCTGAGTGGAGTGTGAGCACCAACCTCAGGGCAGACTGATAAGAAGCAGGATGCAAACCGCAAACTGGTTGTGAGTTCTATTCTTAGATTTCACCAACCAAGTGTGAACTCCTTAGGCACTGTAACAGCCTTAACATGGAGTCACAAACAGTGCCCTGGGGAACTCTGATTTATCTTGCCACCCAGGTAAGCCTGTCTTTGTGAGAGATGGTCCCTTACACCAAAAATCACAACAATATTCAGGTTAATCTCCAGCCCAAGGGAGCAGTGACTTACCCAGGTGAGTTGCACCTCAGATCTCAAGACAAAGACAACACTTGTAGCCCGTCCTACAATAAACGAGCTAAAAGTTTATTAACTAAGGAAAGAAACGAGAGAGTTATTTACAAGGCTAAAGCAAATGAACATACTGTGATGGCTTGAGTCACAGAGACCCCCTTAGGACTGCCACCTGATGTGCTGAGACTACCTCTGAGCCCGTTTTCCCTGGCAGCTTTGGACTCCAGTACCCTGTCCTGTTGAGACAGACATGCTAGCCTGCTGCAGGCACAGATCCAGGTCTGAACCACATCCCTCAAAAGCTTCAAGCTTAACTGAAAACAGCTTTAAGAAGTGCTCCTGTCTCCAGCACCCAGATACCCAGTTCCCAATGGGGTCCAAACTCCAAATAAATCCGTTTTACTCTGTATAAAGCTGATACAGGGTAAACTCATAAATTGTTCACCCTCTATAACACTGATAGAGAGATATGCACAGCTATTTTCTCCCCCAGGTATTAATTACTTGCTTTGGGTTAATTAATAAGTAAAAAGTGATTGTATTAAATATAAAAAGTAGGATTTAGGTGGTTCCAAGTAATAACAGACAGAACAAAGTAAATTACCAAGCAAAATAAAACAAAAACACACAAGTCTAAGCCTAATAAAGTAGGAAACTAAATGCAGGTAAATCTCACCCTCAGACATGTTCCAATAAGATACTTTCACAGACTAGACTCCTTCTTAGTCTGGGTCCAGCAATCACTCACACCTCTAAAGTTACTGTCCTTTGTTCGAGTTTCTTTCAGGCATCTCTCTGGGGTGGAAAGGCTATCTTTTGAGTCAGCAGAAGACAAAATGGAGGGGTTTCCAGGGCTTTTTATATTCTCTCTTGTGGGCAGAAATCCCTTTGTTCTCCTGTGCAAAATCACAGCAACAAGATGGAGTCTGTAGCCACCTGGGCAAGTCACATGTCTATGAATGATTCAGCTTCTGGCAGGCTGACGCCAATGTTTACATGTTAGTTTGAATGTTCCCAGGAAAGCTCAGGTGTGGATTGGCATCTCCCAAAGTCCATTGCAAGTTAAGTACTCCCAATTACTTAAATAACCCCTTCACACTATATTAACCAAATCTGCCTTATATGCTTCCTACAGCAAACAATTTAAATACAAGCATAGAGCCAATGCTCATAGCTTTAGATATAAAAATGTTACATGCATACAAATAGGATGAATACATTCAGTAGAACATAACCTTTGCAAAGATATGCTACATGGCATAACTGGAATATGTTTTATGCTAGATATGTCATATTTACACTCAAGCATATTTCTATAAAGCATTATGGGGTGCAACGTCACACATACATGCTCAAGTGAGTCACAATCTTAAATTTCAATACGTAATAGATGCTTCTATGATAAGCAAGCTCTCTATGTCCTTTAGGGCTAGCCCAAGCTAAGGAACTTGGGATCTCTTGCTTGCCATTGATGGACCTATCCTCCATGAACTTACCCAATTCTTTTTTGAGCCCAGACAGATCAGGATACACTCGTCAATGTCACAACTAGCCCCAACATTTTTGAAAGGATTTTAATCTGTAATTCTTACCATAGTGTGTCTGTGGCCTGGTAACATGGCGAGCAGGAGCTTCTGAGCAGGTCAGTGAATCAAGATGGAATCAGAGCAACCCAAGGTGATAACAGAACCAACCCGTGACATTGCCGTGATGCAGAATGTAAAAGGGGGGATTCTTTTTTCAAACATGGAAAAAATATGCTCTTTCATCCTCTTGGCTAGTGCTCCCACCTCTGCTGGACTAACCCTCCCCCTTAGCCTCTTTGGGACAGGACTCTTAGTCAGCAAGGGAAAAGGAAGAGGGACAAGGATGAGATGTTCAGCAACATGGTCTACAGCACTGATGACCCCCTGGAGTAGCAGAAGGCGAAGGAGGAATGGGACGCACAGCAGGATGAAAGAATACTGGCTCAGTTCCTCAAGCATGACCAGAGCAATTGGGACCAGGACCAGTTGCTGATGGAGCAGTTGATCGACCTGGTGGCCATTGGGTACAACCTCCACCTCCAGTACCAGGGCACAGCCCACTACAGCACCAACTCCACGAGTACAAACTTCCACTCCAGGGCTGCACTGTTCTGCAGGGTACCACGTCCTGCAGCCAGAACAGGCCCTGGAAACTCTGCGGTTGGGTGGTCAGTGAACAGCTGTATGCGCTGGAATGGACAGATGTTCCCTATGCACACCACCTGCATCACCTGTACAGCTGTGTGCAACATGGGCAACACATTCTGTTGGGGGCAGGAGAGCAGGGCCCAGACTTCTGACCGATTTAGTGCAACAGTATGAAACCTTCCTGCATCACATTCCCCCAACACATGCCCCATCGCTGCATTACAAGCTCCTCATCCCTGCGTTGCCAGGACGTGGGCACACAAGGCATCCCTCATTTCCCTTGCTTGCCTGGATCCAGCCCCAGTGAGGATAGGGGCACTTTCTGGTTGCTAGTAGACTGGGCAGGTGAATCAACAGGAAGCTCCCAGCTCAGTCAAGGAGGAGCTCAGCTGCTGCGAGACCAGAGAGCAAGAGAACTCAGCTAGCGCACAGCCCCTAGAAGGAGGGCCACGAACCCTGATCTAAAGGCGTGAAATTACAGGCAGGAGAGGATTTGAACCACACAGCCCCAGAAGGCAGACTGTGGAAACCCTGACCTGAGGGGCTCACTTTGGGGAGCTGAACTAGGTTGAATATATTAGACCCCAAGAGAGGAGGAAGACTGCTTTGAAGACTTCTTGCTGTGAGTGGATTATTTTTAGGAAACTGTTGGGCCACCCCAGACCATGAAGGGTTGCCCTGGGACACCATCTGTCTACAGTCCCAGTTTGAGATGGGATCTCCATTTTATCTTTTGAAAATTTGCGGATGGGAAAACCACCCTTCCCCCAGCTCTATTTTTTAGATTTGCTTCTTTCCTGTGTCCCTGTAATGGGGTCGCTGCTTCTGAACACCTGTCATGGCTGGGGATGGCTCTGCAGGTGCCTCTGCCTCAGTTTCTCCTCACCAGGCTTTTCCATCCCTCCCAAGAATTCACATTGGTCAGCCCTCCGGCCAGGTCACTTTCAGAGTTCAGCCCCTTTCAGGATACTCAAAATTCAAAATAAACACGACCTGTGGCAATAATCTCAAGTTAACATGAATTAAAGATTTTTCCCATCCCTCCTGAGCTCAACTCACAGTTCTTCTCTCTCTCATGGGAGGACGGACTCTCTGGGTTTTCCCCACTGGGAGTGCAAGTACAACACAAACAGAAACAGTCTCCTGTGCCCTCCTGGGCTTCACACTCTCCTTAAACAAAGTTTTTCTTAATCCTTATCAAAGCCCTGACTCCCAGAGTTTTTCCTGGAATCCTGCCACTTCTCTGCCTTGGCAGGACACTCCCAGCCCAACGTACCTGGAGACCTTTTCTCCCCTGCAACCTCAGTGTCTCCTGCAGGAGCCTTTTTAATTTCTGCAATTTCTGCAGCCAACTGCCACTGCCCCTTTCTGCCCACACTGCTGGGCTAAATAAGGCCAAATTGTGTCATGTGACCCACTGTCATTCTCCCCACATGGAGAGAGTCACGGGTGGGGCTGGGCCCATTTCCCCTTAAAGGGGCCGGTCACTGTGCCATAAATCCCTTTTCCTTGCCACCTCTTGTTTTCAGGGGGAGGAGGTAGGAAATATGACAGGCAGCTTCTTCCCCGGATTAACCACAACCCTCGGTAGGTCATACCAATGGTTAATTATCCTCACTATTAAAAATAGTGCCTTATTTCTAGCCTGAATTTACTAACCTTCAACTTTCAGCCGTTGGATCCTTTTATACCTTTGTCTGCAAGATTTAAGAACCCCTTATCAAAGTTTTATTCTTCATGTAGGTTCTCAGAGACTGTGATCCAGTCACCCCCTAACCTTCTCTCTGACAATCCTTCTTAAATATTGGGCACCAGAACTAGACACAGTTTCTCCAGCAGTGGTAGAACAAGTGCCAACTACAGAAGTAATAAAACCTCCCTGCTCCTACTCAATATTCCCCTCTTTCTACATCCAAGGATTGCATTAATGCTTTTGGCCACAGCATCACACTGGGAGATCATGTTCAGCTGTTTATCCACCATGAGCCCCAAGTCTTTCTCACGGTCACTGCTTCCTAGGAGAAAGTTCCCCCATCCAATAAGCAGGGTCTGCATTCTTTGTTCCTAGATGGATAACTTCACATTTGGTCACATTAAAACACAGATTAGTTGCTTGTCTCCAGCTTACCAAGTGATCCAGATCATTCTGTATAGTGACCTGTCGTATTAATTGTTTACTACTCACCCAGTCTGTTGTCATTTGCTAACTTTATCAGTGATGACTTTATGGTTTTATCAGGTCACTGATAAAAAGGTTAAATAATATAAGGCCTGATATAAGATAATAATATATATAAATAATTAAATAATATAAGAACTGATCCCTGTGGGACCCCACTGGAAACACACCCACTCAATGATAAATCCCTGTTTACAGATACAGTTTGGGACCCACGTTGACCTGTAACCCCAACCTGATCTGAGTTTGGAAGATTAGATTATATATCATGTGTTAAGGCATATTAAAATGCTTGAAGATAGCAAAATAGAAGCTATTGGAGCTGTAATGCAAGACATGCAAGCAGATTTACGTAAGAATCTGTGTAACAACTAAAGTGGGCTTAAAAATAAGCTGAGGCCTGGTGGGCCTGTTAGTAGTTATGATAGCCTATGTAGCAAAGGAGTTAGCATGGCTGCTAAACCAAACATTATAGGATTTCACAATAGTTAGCAGCATGTATCTTGGGATACCAAAGGACACCACTGAAGCTGGAAATAATGGATTTCTAGGGGCTTTGTGGGGATTTGTAACATGGAGTAACCACATTCATGTATTGAAACCACTGAAAAAAGAATGACACAAAAAGAGATAATGCTAGCGACCAGAATGTAAATTATAGGCCCCAGAATGACAAATATGGGTAACGGGCTGAGACCTAAATCAAAAATGGTCCCAGAAGTGTGGGGGACATAAGGAAAAGGGTATAACAAGATGTTTTCAGATAAAGATACTACCTCACCTACCTCATCATTTTTATAAAAAGTTGGTCAGAGCAATGCCTAGTTGGGACATCGGGATGACAGGATGGTGGAAACCAGATCATCACTGTCCATTTCTGGTGCTCTCCACATACTGGTCTCTTCATCTTTATCTCTAACAGTCTCCATAAAATTGAGAGTATGTGAGACTTGGGGGTGGTTTATCTATCCATCTATCTATCTATCTCTCTAAATATATGTGTGTGTGTTTGTATAATTATGCTTATGCTTGGATTTATTTGGATTTTAAATACATTTTAGCAAAGTCTTCCTCTTCCTATTTGTGTGATTCACCAATCTCGCTTGATAATAACCTTAGGTAGCTCCCTGAGTAAGGAACCTGTTATTAGTGACCTGTGCAATTTGCACCCTGAACTTATCAAAGGCTACACCTGTCAGGTAGCTAGTTTTTAATTCATAACCAAGATGACATTATTTGTTAACAAAACTTGTAATCTCACCGAAAAGGGACATCAAGTTAATTTGACAGGATCCATTTTCCATAAACCCATGTTGTTTGGCATTAATTATATTATATTCATTTAATTCTCTATTAATTGAGTCCTGTATCAAAAGTTCTATAATTTTGCCTGGAATCAATATCAGTCTCACAGGCCTATAATTACCTTCAAGGGTTCTCCAACTGGGGGCCGTGACACCTCAAAGTGTTATGAAGGTATTATGTTAAGGGTTGCGAGCTGTTAGCCTCTGACCCCAAACCCTGCTTCGCCTCCAGCATTGATAATAGTGTTCAATATGAAAAAAAATGTGTTTTAATTGGTAAGGGTGATCACACTCAGAGACTTGATGTGTGAAAGGGACCACCAATAGAAAAGTTTGAGATCCACTGACCTAGGTCATGCTCTTTACCCTTTTTTAAATATTGGCACAACATTAGCTTTCTTCTAGTCTTTTGGAGCTTCTCCAGTGTTCCAAGAGTTATTGAAAACCAATACTAATGATACAAGAAGCTTCTTGGCCACTTCTTTTAAAACTCTTGGTTGCAAGTTATCCAGACCTGATTATTTTAAAATATCTAAAAGTAGCTGCTGTTTAACATTCTTCTGGGTTTCTGCTTCATCATCAGCCTTATCCTCATGTGATATGACTACATTATCTGACTGTCCCAAATACAGAATAAAAATACACAGTGAACATTCTGTTTTTCTGCATTGCTACTGACAATTCTACCATTTCCATCTAGCACTGGACCAATACCATTTTTAGGATTCTTTTTGTTGCTAGTATGCATTACAATTCCTTCTAATTGTCCTTAATTCTGCTAGCAATAGATTTCTCCTTGTATGCTTTTGCTTCCCTTACCAATTTTCCACAATTCCTGACTTCACATATATACTTATTCTTATCACATAACCTGTCTATCCACTTGTTATAATATATATAATAACAAGTGGATAGACAGGGTATGTGATTGCTCTCTCTCTTTCTCTCTCTAAATATTTTTAATGTTTATAGCAGCCTTCACTTCCCCTTTTAGCCAGGTCGGTTTACTTTTTAACTGCTGCAGCCTTCATCTTTCTTCTTTAAACCCCCTGCTAATAAAGCAGGAGATGAATTAATTATTAATTATTATTAATAATAATCACATTATTATTACATGTTTATTATTATAGCATCCAAAGGCCCATTCAGGTCACAAATACAGACACACTCCCAGCTCCAGAAAGCTGACAGTCTAAAAGACTCAAGAACAGATGCAGGATTGGAGAGGGGAGAAATAACAGAAGCAAATTCACATGGCGCTGATTGGTGCAATTTCCTGTTTTATCATTACTATTTGTTTGAGTAGGGGGAGGGCTGAGTGAGGGGGAATGGCAGGATTGGGGCGGGGAGGTTGGTCAAAATAAAGAGAGGAAGGAAGGGGCAGAGGCAGAGCTCCTCATCTGCCAAGCTATTTGCTCTCAGGTGTTTTTCCAGAATCACAACAGAGCGGAGTCTCAAGGATGGATTCGAAGGAGAATCAGGTGTTGGCTACACAGATTTTTTCGGGGACTTTTCTCCATGCGGAAAGTCAGCCTGGGAGAAAATGCAAAGGTAAAGAGTTAAAGATGTTTTCCGTAATCCAAGTATTTGTAACAATTCTCTTTAGGAAGAGCCTGTGGTAGGTGTGGTGCCAGCCAGTTATTATTCTGAGCTATATACCCCTTGCATTGTGCTTGTTCCATTAATTGACTGTGTCCCAAGAATCAAATAAACTTGTTTCCAAGGAGTCTTCCCCCTACTGACAGCACTGATGGGCATAATGTGTGCTAAACATCCTGCTACCGCAAGAGAGGGTCATGGCCTACTCAGGAAGCCCTAAGATCTGCCTCTACCACTAATGATCATGGTCTAGGCAGGAAACCCCAAGGTCTATTAGTAGAAGAACTGTCAATATTGCAGGTGGTGCTGAGGTAATTCCTCTTGTACAACAGCTGATCTGAGTGAGACAACCTGGTTCTAGTGACATGTCCTTGTCTACAGTTGGGCATGTCCTATACTGGGAATTGGTCTTATAATGATCACCTTTGGCACATGGGATTTCTTCCCTAGTTTTTAAAATAAGCTGTCTCTAATGTCTCCCAACTGATGTCTAATACAACACAGAATCTATGAGGGTGAGAAACAGCTTAGATACATACAGTTTGTACGGCAGTTTTTCTTCCCGCACCAGAGATGGGGGTTAGCCAATGATCTGAGGCTGTGGTAAACCTGACGTCGGGAGGGGGCTCATCACTCATATATGGTGATGTTTGTTGCTTTTGAGTTTTATTGGATGTTTTAGCTTCATACATTCACAGATAAAACCACTGATAATAACTAAAAAGGCAGATGGGTTTGCTATTGGTTCCTTCCCGCAGCTGATGCCAGTCTCTGAATCTATATATTTCCCTTCCACTGCTTTGTTCTCACTTGTCAGACACAGAGGAGCCCTGGCAGGTGCTTGCTTAGGTGCAACCAGTGCAGTGAGTGGGGGAACAGCAGGTCAGGCTGGCAATGAAGGGACATCTCTCCACTCTGGTGCTGTGGCTTCTTCTCCTCACAATTCAGGACATAGCAGGTAAGTCTTCTCTGTGTTTCACCAGGGGAGCTGGGTTAACTGGAAGTTAGGGTGGTGACTTTTACTGTCAACTCTTTACCATCGGTACAAGGCTTGGACTTTTCCTTTTGGGATTGGATCTTGCCACTGTTACCGAGGCTTTTGTTACCTTGAGATTGGACTATTGCAATGACCTCTGTGTGGGGCTGCACCTTAAAACTTTTCCGAGAATAAAGCTGGTGCAAATGGCAGCGACTTACTGAGCGGGGCATCTGGCTGGGAGCATGTTACAGCCGTGCTGCAGGGTCTGCACTGGCTGCCCAGCTCTGTGTGGAAGTTAAGGTGTTGGTGATGATTTATAAATTCCTAAATGGCCTGGGACGGGCCTCCCTGAGGGATCACCTCTCTACCCATCCTGTACGGTCACATCTGTCATCAGAAGGTTTGCCTGAGCTGGTTCCCCCTTTTATAAAGGAGAGAGTTGGCTGGTAGGGTGCTCTCTGTGAGGCCTCCAGGATGCTGGAACTTGATCTACTCTTTGGGTCAAAATAGCCCAAATTAGGTGACCTTCTGGGCACACTGCAACAAACACTTGTTTGGGGAGGGGGTGGGAAGGACTGACGCCATGCGTCATAATGAGAAATGGGTGGGAAGCAGTTTATATAGGTGTCTGTCTGGCTGAGATCCTGTTGAAATGGTCACTTAATGTGGCACGGATTTGAGTGTGTTATCAATGCGTCCGGGTGCCAAGAGCCTTGGCTGGGGACCACTTTAGTATTTTAAATCCAAACAAATACGTCAATAATTTGGGATCCAACAGAAATGTTTGTTTGGTCCAAATCCAACAGCTCCAAGGGCCAAGTCCTGGCTCCTAACTCCCTCATTCACTCACTGAAACCAGTAGAAGTTTTGCAAGTTTGAGGTGAGCAGGATTTATCTAAATAAACCCAGAGGTGATTCCTCCCTCACAGGTGTGTGTGTTTGTGTGTGTTGGGGTGCAGTGTGCAATGCCCTGTGCCCTTGGGGGTACTGGAAGCTCTGCCAGCAGGAAGATCTATCCAGCAGGAGCCCTGCCTCCCTCCCCCAGGGCTTCTGCTGGAGCAGAGAAGCTTTGAATCCTAGCTGGAGTCTAGAGAAGCCCGACCAGCACAAGCGGCATGGCAGAGGTGCTTCATCAGGGCCTCTCATGGCCACATTGGTTTCATTCCCTCAAGGCCGCCCCTGCCCAGTTTCAGGGCCACTCTCATTCCTCCAGCACAGAGGGGGCTGCAGGCTCCTTGCTATCCAGTGTCCCAGCTGCAGGCAGACTTAACACCAGTGGGGGGAGAGGGGGCGGGGCAAGCAGACCATGGGTTACAGCAGCATGTGATGGGGCAATTCATGGTGTGAATCGGGCCCAAAGACTCCAAAACTGATTAAAAATAAGGTCCCAATCTAATGTGGGCCCAGATACAGTTCAAATAATACAGTGACTGGAACCTGCTAGGCTGGTGTTAACAGCACGAGAATGATCCATGTGTCTGGCAGGGCAGTGAACTGCTCCTCAGTAGCTGGGTCACGGGAACCCCATGTGCTGCTGCGCCAGCCTGAGAAACTGACCCTGACCTTCATAAACAGCAAGGTCAGTCTCAATTATTGTCTTCGAGGAAAAACCTGCCCTGATGTATATTTCACAGACAGCTCAGTCACTGTGTGGTGAGTAGGGGGCTGGAACCCAGAAAATCCTGAGTAAACTGACTGTTCATCAGGTTAGTTGGAGTTTATATTTCAAATTCTCAAGAAGTTCATATATAATGTGCTGGGGTTAGAGCCCATGACACAGCTGTGCATGACCAAAAGGCAGAGAATTCTATAGTGACCCCTGGTGAGGGATAAAGGACTGTGCAGTTATTTGTGGATAGTGTCCTATAATGATGCCAAGCACATGTTCAGCTCAATGGATTTTTGTTGGACTGATGAACATATGTGCATCATCCTCTAGAAAGTTTTTGTTTTCTTTAGGAAGTTTGAGTATGTTTCACATGATGCAGACAGAGTGAGGCAGGGGTGTATGCAATGTAGGGGATATCACCATGTAGCTACTTTTTCCTTTCCCTCAGTGCCCCAATCCTCCTCCCTGAGTCCCGAGTAGAGGCCATGTCAGTCTTTGCCAGAAGATCGTGTTTCACAATTATTGGCCTATTTAAATTGTGTGGAAAAACAAATTTGTACAATGATGTGGGGTGCAGGCAAACAAATGAGAAAATATCAGGGATGGACAAAAGCCACGAGTTTCATTCCCAGACCCAGATGTGAACATCCCCAGAGTTCAGGGTGCTGCATTTGGGTCATTATTCCAAGTTGGGCCACAGAATTAGTGGAAATATAAGATTGTTATTCTCAGGGTCGCATTTACACCTTATGCACCTCTAGGCACAGCATCTTCAGCGCCCTTTCCCCTCCCCATGTGGCCCTGCCTGGAGCCCCCCTCCCACATCCCCATGTGGCCCTGTGCCCCCCAGCAGCCCTGTGTGGCCCACTCTGCCTCCTGACTTGGCTCCAAGAAGGCTGCTGTAACTTTTCACTTGAGGAAAAAATGCATTGTCATAAATATAAAGGGAAGGGTAACCACCTTTCTGTATACTGTGCTATAAAATCCCTCCTGTCCAGAGGCAAAACCCTTTCACCTGTAAAGGGTTAAGAAGCTAAGGTAAGTAACCGCTGGCACCTGACCCAAAATGGCCAATGAGGGGACAAGATTCTTTCAAATCTGGAGGTGGGGGAACAAAGGGTTGGTCTGTCTGTGTGATGCTTTTGCTGGGAACAGATCAGGAATGCAGCCTCACAACTCCTGTAAAGTTAGTAAGTAATCTAGCTAGAAAATGTGTTCGATTTTCTTTTGTTTAATGGCTTGTAAAATGAGCTGTGCTGGAGGGAATGTGTATTCCTGTTCTTGTGTCTTTTTGTAAGTTAAGGTTTTGCCTAGAGGGATTCTCTCTGTTTTGAATCTGATTACCCTGTAAGGTATTTACCATCCTGATTTTACAGAGGTGATTCTTTTACCTTTCCTTTAATTAAAATTCTTCTTTTAAGAACCTGTTGACTGTTCATTGTTCTTAAGATCCAAGGGTTTGGGTCTGTGTTCACCTGTACCAATTGGTGAGGATATTATCATCAAGCCTTCCCCGGGAAAGGGGGTGTAGGGCTTGGGGGAGATATTTTGGAGGAAGACATCTCCAAGTGGGCTCTTTCCCTGTTCTTTGTTTAAAACTCTTGGTGGTGGCAGCATGTGGTTCAAAGACAAGGCAAAGTTTGTACCTTGGGGAAGTTTTTAACCTAAGCTGGTAAGAATAAGCTTAGGGGGTCTTTCATGCAGGTCCCCACATCTGTACCCTAGAGTTCAGAGTGGGGAAGGAACCTTGACATGCATCCACAACCCGCCTGCTAGGTGTTTGCTGCTGCCCGCCAGACCAGTCAGTCTCAGCCTGCTCAGGCTGTTCTGGCACCACAGTGGCCTCTGGTGGCCAATAGGCAGAACCGCAGCACCTTTTTTGCGGAAAAATAAATTCTGCCTCCCTCAGACAAGAATTCTGCACGTGCTGCAAATGTCACATAACAGGAGGGGGCATGACGTGAAACAACATGAGACAAGGGGCTTGTGGGGAGTCTTGGCAGGGAGCGGGGCAGATAGGAGGCTCCCTCCCAAGAAATCCTGAGCAGTGCAGGCAGGGGGGAGGGATAGCTCAGTGGTTTGAGCATTGGCCTGCGAAACCCAGGGTTGTGAGTTCAATCCTTGAGGGGGCCATTTGGGGCAAAAATTGGGGATTGGCCCAGCTTTGAGCAGGGGGTTGGACTAGATGACCTCCTGAGGTCTCTTTCAACCCTAATCTTCTATGATTAGCAGCAGTAGGGCAGTAAACTGCCCCAAAATACCTCAAATTGCAACTGCTAACCCCCCCCCCAGGCAACTTACAGCTAGAAAATCTCATACTTGGCAACCTTCAGTGCCCCTACAATGCCAGAACCCCATGGCACGTGCCTACTTTGCCTAACTGGAAATCCAGCCCTGGTTATCCAGAGAGGGGCTGATGGTTGCCATTAGGGAGTCCTCAATCCAAAGACAATCACAGACCTCATGAAAGCCAATGGCTAGGCCAAGCACTCTCTTTTAGGCTCAACAGATAGAGCAATCAAGATCCTTTATGTAGTTGAACAACGCTGGCTCTGATGCGACTCAACTGAGAGTGCCAATTCAGGACAAATTGCTTAAATCAGGGCGGTTACAGCCCAAGGCTGGGGTTTCTGTGCATACCAAGGCAAACCAAATGAGCCAAACAAAGAAGACTTTGGTTTCACCCTACTGGCTAACCATAAGTCACACAAGCAATTCCCTTAGACACTCCAGTTTCCCAGTATCACCACCAGTGCCACTTGTTATGGGGGAAAATGATTATGAAACCAATACCCCAGTAAAAGAAAAGAGGTTCTCTCGATCCCAAAGGACCAAGCCCCAGACCCAGGTCAATATACAAATCCGATCTGACCCACAAATCACGCTGTTGCCAAACCTTTAGAATCTAAAATCTAAAGGTTTATTCATAATAGGAAAAAGATGTAGATGAGAGCAAGAATTGGTTAAATGGAATCAACTACATACAGTAATGGCAAAACTCTTAGTTAAGGCTTGTAGCAGTGATGGAATAAACTGCAGGTTCAAATCAAGTCTCTGGAGTACATCCACAGCTGGGATGGGTCATTCAGTCCTTTGTTCAGAGCTTCCGTTTGTAGCAAAGTCCTTCCAGAGGTAAGAAGCAGGATTGAAAACAAGATGGAGGAGCTGCAGCAGTCTTTTATAGTCTTTTGTCATGTGGACTCTTTCTTTGCTCCAGAAACAAGCATTGGGGCACACGGCAAGAAAAAACCTTGGCGATCTGTCCATAGGCAGGTCCCTGCATACCTTGCTGAGCCACAAGGTGTATCCGCCTTTTTTCAATGGGTCAGTTGTATAGCTGATGGTCCTGAATGGGCTATCCAGCAGGCTAGGCAGAGCTGACACCAACTTGTCTGGGGTGTTCCCCAGAAGCATAGCACAAGTTTGAAATACAGACAGTATAGAGCCAATATTCATAACTTCAACTACAAAATGATACACATATACAGAGAGCATAATTATAACCAGCCAATCATAACCCTCCCATAGACACCTCACACGACAACCTTCGTACAATATTTGATGCAAATATATAACAGAGGTTGCAACAGCGAACTATACGGTTACAGATTCTGTCAATAACGTCACAGTAGTTAAAACAGCTGCAGACAGTGGGGGCTACTGCCAAAGGCACTGGGCACATGGCAGGGCAGAGCTAAGCCAGGGGTTTCCCTTGTTCCCAATGCAGGGGCTAGGATGCTGGCGTCAGACTGTCTGAGGGAGAAGCCAGTAGAAGGAGTTGTGACCGGGATCCTGGAAGGGAGCAAAGAAACAAAGCCTGCTGGAGCTCGCTGGAGGGGCAGGCTGGGGATTTCTGAAGAAGGAAACTGCCGGCTGTTGTTAGGTTTTACTGTGTTCAGGGAAACAGGACTCTGTGTGCTCGTAGCTAGAGCAGCGTTACAGCCTTGGGTCCTGCCACAAGCGAACATTGCTGAGTTAACTCCATTGAAAAAAATCCCCCTTTTTCCTAGTGCAGACCAGGCCCAAGGGGTTTCCTTTGGGACTGGATTGAACAGAGCGGCACCTGGATAACCTTCCTTGTGGATTGCAGCAAAAGAAGTGTTTTATATTTCTTTGGCATTGAAGAAGCGGGATGGTCTGGTCACATACTAGTGTGAACTGCACTCTTCGCTGAGCTCCATGGAGGCTCCATAAACACGGTGTCCCTGGCTCAGCCATCCACTGCTGCAACCAGCCTGTTCCAGGGCTCACAGTGGAACTCTGCATGTAGCCGTAACTCCTGGGCATTGTAACGATGCCCATACTTGCTCCCAGTCTCAGGGACAGCCCTGGGTCTTCAAACCCTGTCCTGGGGACCAGTTCTCCCAGCCAGTATCCCAGTGACCACTCCTCACATTTCCTGTTAATTGCCTGTCTCCCAGCAGCCAGCTTTCCCTCTCCACAACCCCCAGAGATGCAAACAGCTCTAGAGACAACTGAGGATAGCGGGGGGGGGGGGAGGGAGTCAGAGCTGGCTACTGGGAGACAAGTCAATGGCAGGGAGTGGAGCGGAGAGTCTGCTGCTCATCTGGGGAAGGAGCAGCCTGTACTTGCAGGGTAGAGAGGCCAGGTAGAAAGGGGAGAAGAGGAGGGAGGAAGAGCCCAGGGGATGCAGGCGGCAAGAGACCAGCCGGGGGGCTGGAACAATTTGTATAGTGGGGGTGCTAAAAGCATGTAGGCAAACTGTAAACCCTGTATATGATGGAAACCACTTCACGCCAAGGGGTGCGGAAGTGCCCCCAGGCCCTAGTTCCAGCACGTATTGAGACCAGCGGAAGAGAGAAACGTGTAGGAAGCAACTTTCCTTTTAAGCACCACTTTCCTCTTCTGAGTGTTGGAGCCTGTGGCACTAGTGTCTGTATGGGGGCGCTGATTTCAGTCCAAGAGAGGCCACTGCGGTTTAGCAAATCCTGTGCCCAGTCGATTTAGCTGAATCCCCATGAGCTGCTCTTGGCCTGAAATTGCAGGGCCCACACAGGGATGTCACCTGTCGCACTGGGGCAGGTCGGGAGAGGAAGCTCCGGTGGGGAGCAGTATTGCCAAGCGCCACAGATCAAAAACCATGAGACTATAAAAACCATCCACTCTTGCTTCTCAGTCTGTCTTTGGACTGTAGATCCCCCCTCTATGCCTCTGCCAGCGCGGGGTGAGAATCGCAGGCTGAAAAGTCACCCTTAGTGCACCCGAACTGCACGACTCCCCTGGCTGCTCAGCTGGAGACTGCGCTTACCCTCCCCTCACCCCTGAGACGGGGAACTGCCGTCCATTGCCCAGCACTGCCTTCGCTCTCCCTCCTGGTTCAGTTCCTCCGACAGATGAAGGGCAGGCTGGGAAAGAGCTTGACAGCCACTGAGCTAATTCATACAGCATGGTTCACGCTCACACACAGAACTTCTGTTACTGTTCAGGGGTGAATTACAGACAGAGATACTGGAGACCTTCACACTGACATCAACCACTCACATCAGCTATAATGTCACTGTAAACACAACAGGATTGATTTAGTCTTTTGCAAACAGCAACACTTCCCTGCCCCCTGCCCCCAGACTTCTCTTCTTGAAACTGGGAAGCACTGTCCCCATACTAGAGCCCCCTCCCCTCTCCTCCCCATCTCTCCTGCCCCTCCCACTCCTGACCCCATCCCCTCCCTACTCCAGACTCCACTTCCCCTCCCCAATACTCCCTCCTGTCCCCCTGCTCCAGGCTACCTCCACTCCCTCCCCTCCTCTGCGCCACACCCCTCCCCTCCTCACCCTCTTGCTGCCCTGCTTCAGGCCCCCTGCATCCTTCCCCTACACATGATCACCCTTCCCCACACCTCCCTCCTCCTTCCCCACTTATAAGAGTCCATCTTCTCCCCATGCCTCCTTCTTTCCCCCTCTCTGCTCTCCCCCTTCCCCTCTCTCCCTCCTGCCCCGATTCCTCACCCCCTCCTCACTTCTTAATCCTGTCCCTCACTCCAGACCCCCTCCTCTCTCCACCTCTCCATGCAGACACCCTTCTCTAAACCCCTTCTCCTCCCCTCCCTCCTTCCCCCTGCTCCATAACCTCCTCCAACCCCATGCTCCCTGCTCTACCTCCAGACCACCCTCCGCTCCATCTCCACTCCTCCCTCCTGCCCCAATTTCAGATCCTTGTCCCCTCTCCTACACTCCCTGCTGACCCTCTCTCCTGCTTCCCTGTTAAACCCCACTGCAGACACCCCCCCACTTCTCCCTTCCACACCCCTCTGACCTCCCTCCCACCCTCCACTCCAGACCCTCCTCCCTCTGTCCCTCCTGCCCCCGTTACAGACTCTCTCCCTTCCCCACCCTCTTTTCTCCCCTTGCTCCAGAACCCCCTCCCGACCCTTCCCTCCGGCCAACTCAACGTCTTTACCCCAGTCCCTTGCAATCCTTGAATCTGCCTCCTGTCCCTGCAGTGCCCTGCTTCCCTCACTCTCCCCAGCCTCCTTTCACAGGGTCTCTGCTGCCCACCATGGTCCCGGGGTCCTCTCCAGCCCCCTCAACCACACAGAGACAGCTGTGTTCCCAGTGGGCTTTAGTGAGAAGTGGCAGCCAGCTTTACTCAGAGCGGCCATATGTCCACATGCCGACAGACTGTAGGGAGATGGCGGCATCTCGCTGACTTCAGCCCCAGTGACAGTGACAGGAGATGGCGCCATTTGGAATAAGGGAAACTCCGTGAGTTGGCGCCTTTCATCGTGTTCTCACGAGACAGGTAAAAACTCCCCAAACCACCAGAGTGGGGATAAAATAGGGAGAGCTACAGCACTGACAGCCCCGAGCATGAGGCTCTGAGACGTGGGAAGGTGGCGCCATGAGGCAGCTCTGGGCATGTCCCATTCTCCTGGCTCTGGGCGCGGATCCACTGCTGGCGGGCGCGGACTCTGCTGTTATAACGCTGGGGAGGGGGCTCCCTGCTCACTCTGACGTGCTCTGTGTCTCTCTTTGAAGGTGCCGATGAGCTGAGGCTGGCGGATGGAGGCAGTCCCTGTTCTGGGAGAGTGGAGGTTAAACACCAGGAGCAGTGGGGGACGGTGTGTAGTGATCGCTGGGACATGGAAGATGCTGCGGTTGTCTATAAGCAATTGGGATGTGGAGCTGCTGTCGGTGCCCCTGGCTGGGGTCATTTTGGAGCAGGATCTGGACCAATTTGGCTTGATGACGTTGCCTGTGATGGTACCGAGTCTGCCCTCTGGCACTGTAGGAACAGTGGATGGGAAATAAATTACTGTGTTCATGACTATGATGCTGGAGTGACCTGTTCAGGTAAGAATCAGCCAGCTCAGTCCTGAAAGGCAAATCCCCTCAGACAAAAGGACTTGAACCCAGAGGACATCATGTGCCTGTGACCCTAGTGAGAGATGAACAAATAACAGAGCAAGTCCTGTCATTATTGTTATTACTGAGCTGTAATTATTACTGTTCAAGACACTGGCCACCGAGGATCCCCCTGTGTGACTGTGAAGCATTTTCATAATCTCATCTCCAGTTGTTTCCATGCCACATATTTCCATTCCCTTTCCCTTTCCCTCAGAATGGGTCTAAAATGCAGATAGGAGAGAAAATGAAAAAGGAAAATGTCACTTAGGCTCCTAAGTCACTGCGTCACTTTTGAAAATGTTACATTCATGCCAAAATCCAGACCCAGACAGCCAACTGCAGAAGTACAGAGGATGGGGCATTTATGTAGCCCCTTTGCCACCCTCATAGGGTGATGGAGGAATGGGCAGATTCTCCCAGCTTGGCCAGAATTAGATTTAGCCGAGAGCACTCCCCCATCTGCTCTGTTACTTCTCACATTTTGGACCAACCAGTAATAGAAAATTTCAAAATCTGTGATACCCTGTAGATCTAGCATAGCATAGAGGGCTCAGCCAAACATAAAACTCTACCCTACACAGCACAGGAATATCATATTATGGAGGCATTTACTGTGACTGAATAGTTAACATTACAACTACAGACCCATGATGTTTTATTTTTAACTCCTCTCTTTTTAACATTTAGTAGGAATAATATCATCACTAAGCCTCCTCTTCCCTGGACAGAGGTGCAGGGCCAGCTTATAGGGGCAACCCAGGATTCCTTACTCAGGCAATCGGCCACTGACTGTAATGTGAGTTTGCTTTGTACAAACTGAGTAGAAGCAGAATAAAGGACGCAGGATTGGGCCCATTCAGAATTATTACAGAAATAACCAGCCAGCCATCAACAAACTAGCCCTGTGCACTGGATATCACTGAGAACAAACACATATTGTAAGAGAGACGTTTCTGCACAAAGCGATTTTTGAGAGATGCCATCCTGACAGAATACTAGAAAACTTTTGTCTTCTTATTTGTAGTGTTGATGTAGCCGTGTTAGTCCCAGGATATTAGAGAGACAAGGTGGGTGAGGTAATATCCTTTATTGGACCCACTTCTGTTGGAGAGAGACAAACGTTTGATCTGACAGAGAAGAGCTGTGTGTAAGCTCAGAAGCTTGTCTCTTTCACCAACAGGAGAGGGTACAATAAAAGATATTACCTCACCCACCTTGTCTCTCTCAACCCCTTCTCGTCCAGCTTTCAGTTTTCATTTCTGGTTGGATTAATACCAAACTTTGCCAAAACAGTCTCCTCTGCCAAGGTCCCTGCCTCCGTCAGTGCACAGGCTGGATGGTGCCCAGGGAGTGAATCAGGGCTGCACAGTGACAGAGGCTGTTGTCTATAGGCCCACAGCCTTATTGGTTGCAGCAGCAGCATCACCATCATGGGCGATCCCTCCATTCAAGGATGATCTCTACCACAGATTTACAGATGGGTCCTGAAATGACTCAGGAGTCTGATCCTGGAACCAGAGATCTGCCCTCAGTACATACTGATGTTGCCTGACGGGTTTGCTGCCTGCTGGGAGAAAGTTCTTTTTCTTTCCTTCCTTCTCTCTCTCTTTTCAACTTCAAGGGCAAGGCACTTCTCCTTGAAGAGCGCCACTGCCTGATGGAGGATATAGCTTCAGTGTGATCGGTTGGTGGCTTGCTCCTCCCAGCTTGTAATGTCCACTTGAGTTTTCTTGAGATACGCTTTCAGTGTGTCTTTGTAGGGTTTCCTCTGACTACCACGGGATCTCTGACCATGGGTGAGCTGAGAGTAGAGGGCTTGTTTTCAGAGGCAAGAGCCTGGCATCCGCACACAATGTCCAGCCCAGCGGAGTTGGTGAGTGAGGATCATTGCTTCAATGCTGGTGACATTCGCTTCAATGAGGATGCTGGTGTTAGTGCAGCGATCTTCCCACTTGATGCAAAGGATCTTCCAGAGTCATCATGGGTGGTGCCTCTCCAGACTCTTGAGGTGCTGTCGATAGGTCACCCAGGTTTTGCATCTATAAAGGAGTATAGGAATAACAATTGTCTCATAGACCTGGATCTTGGTTTCCTCCCGTAGGTCACAGTCTGTGAAAATGCGCCAGAGCAATTTCCTACAGGAAGCACTTGCACAATGGATCCTGTGCTGGATCACACTGCACATTTTTGCATCTTGAGAAAGTTGGCTACCGAGGTAACAGAAGTCCTCAACGCTCTCCAAAGTCTGTCCCTCGATGGTGATTAAGGTGGCTCATGTGCAAGACCTGAAGCAGGCTGATAGAGCACTTTCATTTTCTTGATACTGAGTGAGAGTTGTAGGCTTCGGTAAGCTTATACCAAAAAAATCCAGTGAGGACTGAAGGTCATTTTCAATGTGTGTGATGCTGACACAGTCATCAGCATACTGAAGGTCAGTAATGAACGAGGAGAGGACTTTAGACTTTGAGCGGAAACGTCAAAGATTAATAAGCTTCCCATCCATTCTGTATTGAATGTCAACTCCAGTGGGGAGGCGGTCTTTAACAAGGACCAAAATGACTGCTAAATACATGGAGAGCAGGGTTGCGGCAAAAACACATCCTTGCTAAACCCCAGTTTTGATAACGAAAGGATCCATCTCCAAGCCATTACAGAGAATGGTGGCAGTCATCTCATCATGAAGACGCCTTAGGCCCTTAATAAATTTTGGAGGGCAGCCAAATCTGGCCAGCACCTTCCACAGGGCTTCGCGATTGACAGAATCAAAGGCCTTTGGGAAATCAATAAAGGCCATGTACAGATCCTGATTTTGCTCCCAAGTCTTTTACTGGATTTGGTGGGCAACGAAGATCTTGTCGGTTGTCCTGCAGGATGGTGTGAAACTGCACTGAGATTCCAGCAATATTTCTTTAGCAAGGGAAAGTAATTGGTTTAAGAGGATACGGGTGAGAATTTTCCCTGCTGTAGATAGCAAGTCAATGCCACAATAATTTCCAGACTCCAATTTATCTCCTTTCTTAAAGATTGTAACAACGTTAGCATTTCTCAAGTCTTACGGAATCTTCTCATGATACCAAATTTGAAGAAAAATGAATCTCCCGACAACTTCGTTCTGAGGATCATTGGAGCACACAAGCCCCTTCACCGCAACAAGCTGACGGTCCCCAAAGAGGAGCTGCACCAGTGGCAAGATATGTAACCAATAAAATTATGCCAAAATTATGCTCCTGACTGCTGTGACCAGAGTGGCACCAGGCACTAGAATGGAGATGAGGGAGACTGTATCCACCTATTGGGCCCAGGCAGTGTGAGGAGGAAGCTACCTGAATTGAATGCAGACCAGGGTGGTTGGGGAAAGCAGATGAGGATAAGGATGCAGGGGGAATATTCTGAGTCCGGAGGCTGGTGGATGAAGAGAAACTGGGACTGGGAGAGAAAACGGGAGATGGGGACTGGCTGGGCAAGGAGACTGGGACTGGGAGGAGCAGGAAAGAGACTAGGACTGGCTAGGCAGGGCAATTAGGACAGGGAGTAGGAGGGGAGAGACTGTGACATGCTGAGCGGGGAGCTGTGGGAGTCTGGGACTCACTAGGGGAGGAGTCTGGGACTAGGAACCAATGGGGAGGAACTGGAGGTGGGTGAGGAAACAGACCAGATGAGGAACCAGGGTGTCAGGGGAGTCTAAGACTAACTGGGTAACAAGACTGGAATAAGCAGCCAGAGTGGGCTATGGGAGACTGAGAGTAGGTCTACATGAACATTTAGTGCGTGGCAAGCCGGGGTGTAAATCTACCCTGCACTGTCCTGCCATGCACCGAGTGTCCATGTGGACGGTGTGGCTGCGCACTGAGTCCTTGTCGACACTACTGCTTAAGTTGATGTAAGTTACATCGCTCAGGGGTGTGAAAACACCTTCCCCCCAAGCAATGTAACTTACATTGACTTAAAGCAATGTCTGCATCGCACTATGTCAGTGGGAGACGCTCTCCCACCATCAGAGCTTCTGCCTCTCAATGAGGTGGACTAATTATGTGGACAGGAGAGCGCTCGCCCATCGACGTAATGCATCTTCACCAGACGTGTTAAATCGGCTCCGCTGCATGGATACAGTGGCACTGATTTAGGGTGGGAGTGAAGAGAAGCCCGAGCAGTTCCCTTGTGTGCTTTGATCTCTCCCGGTTCCAAACACTAGGGGACTGTTAGTTCGCAGCAGCTGGCTCCACACAGACAGTGAGTGTGCAGCAGGCTAATGCAAGGTAAATTTACACTCCAGTTTCACACGAGCTAAGTGTGTGTAGAGAGAAACCCTGAGACAGGAAGAGGCATCCAGGGAGGGGAGCTGGGGTTTGGGGCAGACAGGACAACCCAAGGCAGGGATAAGTGTGAGAAACAGATCAGCTGAGGACCCCAGAGGGGAAGGACAGCACAGAGAACAGGGGGAACCTGGGACTAGGCTGGGGAAGTTAGAGGTGAAGTCCAAGATTGGCTTGTCCAGGAGACTGGGCCTGGGGATGAGAAGCTTGAGGAGTGGAGACTGGCACTGGGTAGAGAAGAAGAATGGGACTGGGACACAGAGCAAGGGATGGAGAAGAGACAGGACGGATACAGGGACTGCTCGGAGGGGATGGCGCAGAAGGGGTTAGGCTTTGGGGAACAGGGGAAGACGGGTCTGTCACTACAAGGACACACACCTCTCCAGAGCCTGGAATGGAACCAGGATCCCTGAGTTTTGCCATTCCCCTGCTATCAGCAAATATCTGTCAAACCCTCCAACAAAATTTTCTGATCCCACTCTAGTGCTGGTCCACAAACAGGATGACAACCTGCTACTGTCAAGGTTCCTTCCCCACTCTGAACTCTAGGGTACAGATGTGGGGACCTGCATGAAAACCTCCTAAGCTTACTTTTACCAGCTTAGGTTAAAACTTCCACAAGGTACAAATTAATTTTACCTTTTTCCCTTGGATTTCCACTGCCACCACCAAACTTTATCTGGGTTTACTGGGAAACGGAGTTTGGACACGTCTTTCCCCACAAAATCCTCCCAACGCTTGCACCCCACTTCCTGGGGAAGGTTGGGTAAAAATCCTCACCAATTTGCATAGGTGACCACAGACCCAAACCCTTGGATCTGAGAACAATGAAAAAGCATTCGGTTTTCTTACAAGAAGACTTTTAATAGAAGTAAAGGAATCACCTCTGTAAAATCAGGATGGTAGATACCTTACAGGGTAATTAGATTCAAAACATAGAGAATCCCTCTAGGCAAAACCTTAAGTTACAAAAAAGACACACAGACAGGGATAGTCATTCTATTCATCACAGCTCTTTTCTCAGCCATTTAAAGAAATCATAATCTAACACATACCTAGCTAGATTACTTACTAAAAGTTCTAAGACTCCATTCCTGTTCTGTCCCCAGCAAAAGCAGCATACAGACAGACCCAGACCCTTTGTTTTTCTCCCTCCTCCCAGTTTTTGAAAGTATCTTGTCTCCTCATTGGTCATTTTGATCAGGTGCCAGCGAAGTTACCTTTAGCTTCTTAACCCTTTACAGGTGATAGGATTTTTCCTCTGGCCAGGAGGGATTTTAAAGGGGTTTACCCTTCCCTTTGTATTTATGACACGCCCCCCAAATCTCAGGTAGGGTGAAACGCTGGCTGGGATTTCTTCCTGGAGCTCTAGGAAAAACAGAGTTAATAAGACACATGCACCTCTAAATATACTACCAAGTACATAGAGACTAACTATATTTTCCACATCTCAAGGACGATTTTAACCCGTTGATTCTGGGAAACTTTCATGGGAGAGTGCATCAGCCACTTTGTTAGAAGCTGCTGAGATATGTTGGATATCAAAATCAAAATCTTGGAGAGCTAAACTCCACCAAATAAGTTTTTGTTATGTCCCATGGCAGTATGAAGCCACTGTAGCGCAGCATGGTCGGTTTGCAGGTGGAAACGCCATCCCCAAACATATGGGCGTAGCTTTTCCAGGGCGTAGACAATGGCGTAACATTCTTTTTCACTGACTGACCAGTTGCTTTCCCTCTCAGACAGTTTTTTGCTGAGAAACACTACAGGGTGGAATTCTTGATCAGGTCCTTTCTGCATTAAAACTGCTCCCACACCACTCTCGGTTGCATCTGTGGTCACTAGGAACGGTTTGTCAATGTCTGGGGCCCTCAGTACAGGGTCAGACATGAGTGTCGCTTTAAGGTGGTTAAAGGCCTTCTGACACTCTTCAGTCCACTAAACGGCATTTGGCTGTTTCTTTTTGGTTAGCTCTGTCAGTGGGGCGGTGATTTGGCTGTATTGCGGTACAAATCGTCTGTAATAACTGGCCAAGCCTAAGAAGGATTGAACCTGTTTCTTTGACTTTGGGATATGTCACTTTTGGATAGCATTCACTTTGGCCTGTAGGGGGCTGATAGTTCCTTGACCCACCTGGTGTCCAAGGTAAGTCACTCTGTTTAGGCCTATTTGACACTTCTTAGCCTTGACAGTTAGTCCCTTATGCGCTCAAGGACTTCTTGTAGATGTTCCAGGTGTTCTGCCCAGGAATCAGAAAATATGGCCACATCGTCAAGGTAGGCGACTGCATATTCTCCTAATCCTGCTAGGAGACCATCTACAAGTCTTTGGAAAGTGGCGGGTGCATTTCACAGCCCGAAAGGGAGTACATTAAATTCATACATCCCGAGATGTGTGGTGAAGGCTGACCTTTCCTTGGCGGATTCATCTAGCAGTACCTGCCAGTACCCCTGGGTTAAGTCCAAGGTAGAGATGAACTGGGCCCCTCCCAGTTTCTCTAATATTTCATCTGTGCGTGGCATTGGATAGTTGTCTGGGCGAGTTACAGAATTTAGCTTACAGTAGTCCATGCAAAAACGTATCTCCCCTTCTGGGAACTAGAACCACTGGAGATGCCCATGCACTTCCAGAGGGCGGATTATACCCATCTGTAACATATCCTGGATCTCCCGTTCTATAGCTGTTTTAGCTTGAGGAGACACCCGGTAAGGTTGGACTTTAATTGGGCAAGCATTACCTGTGTAAATGGAGTGGTATGCCCGTTCAGTCAGTCCTGGGGTGGCTGAGAATGCTGGCGCGTAGCTAGTGCACAGTTCCTTGATCTGCTGTCGCTGCATACGCCCTAGGGTCATGGAGAGGTTCACCTCTTCCACACCACCAGCACATTTCCCTTCGTAGTAGACACCTTCAGGCCACTCAGTGTCATCTCCTCCCTGGGCTGCAAACTGACAAACCTTTAATTCTCTGGAATAAAAGGTCTTTAGAGAACTAATATGGTACACCTTAGGCTTTTGGTTGGAGGTGGGGAATGCTATAAGGTAATTAACAGCTCCCATGCACTCCTGGACCATGAATGGCCCTTCCCACGATGCTTCCATTTTATGGGCCTGGAGAGCCTTTAAGACCATGACCTGGTCCCCTACTTTGAAGGAACGCTCTCTGGCATGTTTATCATACCAGGCTTTTTGCTCTTTTTGAGCATCCTGTAAGTTTTCTTTAGCAAGGGCTAAAGAGGTTCGGAGGGTGTTTTGTAGGTTGGTTACAAAGTCCAGAATGTTAGTTCCTGGAGAAGGCGTAAATCCCTCCCATTGCTGCTTCACCAACTGTAATGGTCCCTTAACCTCACGGCCATATACAAGTTCAAATGGGGAAAACCCTAAAGTGGGATGTGGTACAGCTCTGTAGGCAAAGAGCAACTGCTGCAACACTAGGTCCCAATCATTTGAGTGCTCATTTACATATCATGGGCCCCAAAGTTCCATTAAACTTCTCCACCATGCCATTTGTTTGATGGTGGTAAGGAGTGGCAACCAAGTGATTTACCCATGAGCTTCCCAGAGGTTTTCCATAGTTCCTACCAGGAAATTAGTCCCTGCATCTGTGAGGATGTCGGAGGGCCAACCTACCCTGGCAAAAATGTCTGCTAGTGCCTGGCACACACTTTTAGCCCTGGTGTTGCTTAGAGCTACTGCTTCCGTCCATCGGGTGGCAAAATCCATGAAAGTCAGTATGTATGAACTTCAATGATGGGGAGTGGCTGGAGAGGAGCTTTGACCTGGTCTGGGGGTTTTCCCACTCTTTGGCATACCTCACAAGACCGGACATAGGTAGAAATATCCTTGCCCATTCCCTCCCAGTGGAATGACCCCCCTAAACAGTCTTTGGTCCTGTTCACCTCAGCATGGCCACTAGGGTGATTGTGGGCTAAGCTCAAGAGCTTGGCCTGGTATTTAGTTGGAACTACCGACTGTCTCTGAGGCTGCCAGTCTTCCTGATATCCACCAGAAAGAGTTTCCTTGTATAAAAGTCATATTTCTACAACAAACCTGGATCAATTAGAAGAGCTGAGAGGTGGTGGGTTGCTCCATGCCGCCGTCCAAGCTGTCTGGAGGCTTTCATCTGCTTCCTGTTCGATCTGGAACTGTTTCCTTGATGCTGGAGACATCAGTTCCTCATTGGATTGTGGACCTATGCTTGGTCCCTCTGGAAGCGACGTAGGGGATGGGGCTGTTTCCACTGACTGTGAACCGCTCTCCACTGGGACACTATGTTGGGTTCAGGCTCTGGCTGAGCCTCTTGTGTAGGCTTATGGGCTGCTGCTGGTTCAGTTTCGGTGGGGCCCTCTGGTGTTGAGGTTGCAAGTACTGGATTCAGTGCTGGCAATGGGTCTGGTGCTGGTTGTTCCGCTGGTTCCAGTTCTGGGACTGGTTCCGTCTGAGTCTCTGGGACTGGATCCACTACTGCAGTTGCAGACATTGGCCTGGGGTCCGGGTCCATCACCTCTGACCGGCTCCTGATAGAAGTTTCCGGAACAGAGCTAGGCCTCCCGGCTTGTTTAGCCTGGCTGCAGGTGACCATTGCCACCCTCTTGGCCCGCTTCACATGATTGGCCAAGTCTTCCACCAACAGCATGGGGATGGGATAATTATCATAGACTGCAAAAGTCCACGTTCCTGACCAGCCCTGGTACTGGACAGGCAACTTGGCTGTAGGCAAATTGAAAGAGTTGGACTTGAAGTGTTGAATCGTCACTTGGATCTCTGGATTGATTAAATTGGGGTCCCCTAAGGAAGCATGGATAGCTGACACTTGTGCTCCGGTGTCCCTCCACGTGGTGACCTTCTTCCCGCCCACACTCAGTTTCCCTCTGCTCCAAGGGTATCTGGGAGGTATCTGGGCCTGCGGATCTTTGGTGTGATTCCGGTGCAATGAACTGTAATCTGTTGGGTTTCTTGGGGCAGCTGGCCTTTATATGCCCCAGCTCGTAACATTTAAAACATCGTCCAGCTGACGGGTCACTGGGGTGAGGTGGGTTGCTGGAGAACGGGGTGGTGGGATGATAAGGGGTCTGGAGGGTTCTTTGGGAGGTAGGTGGGGCCTTGGGTAGCTCCCGGTAATAGGGTGTGGTCTGGGGTTGTCCCTTCTGGTCTCTGCTCCAACTGCGACCAGTTTTCTTCTTCTCTGCCACCTCCACCCATCTGGCTCCAATCTCTCCTGCCTCGATTACAGTTTTGGGCTTCCCATCTAGGATGTATCTTTCTATTTCCTCAGGAACACCCTCTAAGAATTGAGCTTAGTCTCTAAATTGGTTAGTCTCTAAGGTGCCACAAGTACTCCTTTTCTTTTTGTGAATACAGACTAACACGGCTGTTACTCTGAAACCTCTAAGAATTGTTCCATTTGCATTAGGAAAGGCAAATTTACTGGAGATTCAACACTTGCTCCTGATATCCAGGCATCCCAATGTTTCACAATGTGGTAGGCATGTCGGGTAAATGACATGTCTGGTTTCCACCTTAGGGCTCTGAACCTCCGACGAGAATGCTCGGGTGTTAGCCCCATTCTGACTCTCGCCTTGGATTTAAACAGTTCATACTTGTTCATGTGTTCTTTAGGCATTTCAGCCGTCACCTCAGCTAAGGGTCCACTGAGCTGCGGCCTCAGCTCTACCATGTATTGGTCGGTAGAGATGCTATACCCAAGGCAGGCCCTTTTGAAGTTTTCTAAGAAGGCCTCCGTATCATCGCCTGCCTTGTAGGTGGGGAACTTCCTGGGATGAGAAGTGGTACCTGGAGAAGGATGGCTAGGGTTTGTTGGTATATTCTGCTGAACCTTTACCTTCTCCATCTCCAGTGCATGCTTCCTCTCTTTTTTCTTCTCCTGCTCCACACGCTTCCTGGCCACCATTTCCCTCCTGTGGGCAGCCTCCTGTACCTCCTTCTCCAGCCGCATGAGTTCTATCTGTCTTTCATGTTCCTTTTGTTTTTCCTCAGCCTGAAATCTGGCTAATTCCAGCTTTTGTTGAGCCATGGATTCTGTCATCCTAACCTCTCTGTTTTTAACTAACTTTACACCCGAGGTTTAGAAATAAACAAACAAAACTTGGCTGTAAAATTTTGCTGTGCTGGATTAGGACACCTATTCTCTGATAGTGATTGTCAGCCTACAGAAAAAGACAATTCCCTTTGTCTCTGCTCTCGCCCCAAATCAAAGCAAAAACCTCCAACTACTTGGAAACCTGCTTACCAGCAGCCCAAAGGAAAAAAAAATCCTTTTGAAACCTGTGCTCCTTGTAAAAAAAAAAATAAAAATCCTAAAAAAAAAAAAAAAAACCCTGCCACTTTTGTCTCCAGGCAAATGGGTAGAACACCCCACTATTTACTTCTAGGGAAAAAAAAAAAAACTCTGCTTTGCGAAGACTGTGAATTTCCCTGCAGGAGTTAATTACTCTGCCTCCAGGCAAAGAAAACCTGCAATTCACAAAGATAATCCCCTTTTGTCTCTGCTCTGGCCCCAAAGCAGAGAAAAAACTAGCTGCTTTCAGTTGGACCTCCTTTCCAGCAGCCCCAAAGGAAAAAAAATATTTCCTTTTTAAAATCTGTTTTTTCTGGTTCAAAAAATCTCAAATTGATCTCAAAAGAATTTCAGGTTAATCCCACCACTCTGCCACCATGTCAAGGTTCCTTCCCTACTCTGAACTCTAGGGTACAGATGTGGGGACATGCATGAAAACCTTCTAAGCTTACTTTTACCAGCTTAGGTTAAAACTTCCACAAGGTACAAATTAATTTTACCCTTTGCCCTTGGATTTCCACTGCCACCACCAAACTTTATCTGGGTTTACTGGGAAATGTAGTTTGGACACGTCTTTCCCCAAAAAATCCTCCCAATGCTTGCACCCTACTTCCTGAGGAAGGTTTGGTAAAAATCCTCACCAATTTGCATAGGTGACCACAGACCCAAACCCTTGGATCTTAGAACAATGAAAAAGCATTCAGTTTTCTTACAAGAAGACTTTTAATAGAAGTAAAGGAATCACCTCTGTAAAATCAGGATGGTAGATACCTTACAGGGTAATTAGATTCAAACATAGAGAATCCCTCTAGGCAAAACCTTAAGTTACAAAAAAGACACACAGACAGGAATAGTCATTCTATTCATCACAGCTCTTTTCTCAGCCATTTAAAGAAATCATAATCTAACACATACCTAACTAGATTACTTACTAAAAGTTCTAAGACTCCATTCCTGTTCTGTCCCTGGCAAAAGCAGCATACAGACAGACCCAGACCCTTTGTTTTTCTCCCTCCTCCCAGTTTTTGAAAGTATCTTGTCTCCTCATTGGTCATTTTGGTCAGGTGCCAGCAAGGTTACCTTTAGCTTCTTAACCCTTTACAGGTGATAAGATTTTTCTTCTGGCCAGGAGGGGTTTTAAAAGGGTTTACCTTCCCTTTATATTTATGACAACTACCACTGTCAGTTACTGTATTAGCTCAAGTGGCAGTGGTTTCTGTGGTGGAGCTAAAGGTTCCAGCCCTGCTGATGACCCATGTGGGTGTCACAGGGTTGCCATCTTTCTCATGGCTGGTAACCAGATCCTTGAGGCTCTACCCCCTGCCCTACCTCTTCCTCCCAAGGCAACGCCCTTCTCCACCTCTTCCCCCAAGGCCCCGCTCCTGCTCCACCTCTTTCCTCAAGGCCCCGCCCCTTCTCGCCTCTTCCCCTCAAGGCTCTGCCCTCATCGCTCACTCCCCCTCTCCCCTCGTCACTCGCTGGATTGTCTCAAGCAGCCGGCCTGCAGGTACAAAGCCGCCCTGGCTGAGCAGGGGCTGGCACAGAAAAATAACCCGGTTTCCTGCCACCCCCACCCATGGAAACCAGATTTTTGGTTCAGGTGTCATTTAGGTCCCTTTTTGACCGGACTTTCCAGTAGAAAACCAGGCACCTGGCAACCCTAAATGACAACTGGACACAGAAGCTAAAAAACGGACTGTCCGGGTAAAACTGAGACGAGTGGCATCCGGAGGGTGGCAACATGATTCCGCATCTTGGAACTTCTGTTTTTTCAGTTTGCTTTTTTAAAAACCTAGGAAATTATGCACAAAACATTACTTTTAAGGAACGTTAAGTTTGCAAAGTTGAGCTGTAAAAAATAACGAAATGGCAGAATTAAAGTTGTCTTTGTAACTTTATTTTGGCCCACTTGTACATCTGCGTTAAGATACTGTCTTTAATTACAGGATAACAAGCTATTTTCTCCATGAGACCCCTGCCTCATTCAGTGCACGGGACAGACAGCATGGGCATAGTTTGGGAGGGTGCAGGGGGGCATTGGCAGAGGAAAGGCATGGGGGGGACATGTGGGGTTGGTGCAGGGAACGGGGGGTGGAGGGGTGGAGCCACTTCTCCTGAGGCTGAGAGTAGCTGCTCCGGGTTGTCGCTCTGCAGCTGTGCACTGCTGCCTGGGTCCTAGTGCCTGCCCGTTTCCTGTAAAGCGGTGAGTGCCTGCAGGGGGCAGAGGACACTGGGAAAGGGGGAGGGGCACGGGGCAGCGGGCAGGTGAAGGGGGTGGGATGGGAAGAGAAGGAGAGAGAGGAATGGGAGCGGGGAGCGGGAGCCCAGCATGTGGCGTCCCCTCGGCAGCAGCAGCCCCAGCAGGGAGGCGGCTGCAACGGCCCTGGGAGGCCCCAGAGCAGCAACATCTCTGCAAGAGCCGGTGCTGGAGTGGCCACAGCTCCCAAGCTCAGGGCGCTGCAGCAGACAGCAGCAGCTGGGGCTCACCCATTGAGCCATCCTGCCCCGCCCCCAGCCCTGGCAGCCCAGAGACCACTGCAGGCTGGGGTGGGGGGAGGGAGAGTCAGTGAGCCAAGATAACTGGCTTCAGCATACACGTGTGTGTGTGTGTGTGTGTGTGTGTTTGTGTGTGTCTGTGTGTGTGTGTGTGTGTGTGTGCGCTCTCTGTCCCCCCCAAATACAGCAGTCAAACTACGCCTGTGCTCGACAGGGCTCTGAATCAGGGTTGGTTGTGGCGTGAAGGAGGCTGGTCTGTGTAGGACCCTGCCTCATTGGTTGCAGAAACTGCAGAGTGTGCTGGGTCTGAGGCAGGGGATTGCAGAAAGAGAAAGGAGGGTCTCTTGTTAAGGCAGCTGAATCCTGCCCTGGGGAACTGGATTCTCTCCCTGCCTCTGCCACAGAGATCCTATGTGATGCTTGGCAAGTCTCTGAAACCAAATATTTCACAGGTGGTCATTAATTGTGTGTTCCTCATTTTATGGGTGGCCCCTTGTAACCGTGGGGGTCTGGTTGCAGAAGTGCTGAGCATATGCTGCTGTAAACTGAAGTCAGTAGGTCAGGGGTGCGCAAACTATGGCCCATGGGCCTGATCCAGACCCTCAGGGCTTTGGATCCGGCCCGCGGGATTGCCCCCCATAGTGCCACAGGCCCCGCAGAAGCAGCCAGCACCACGTCCCTGGGACCCCGGGCTGGGGGGGTGGGTGGGCAGAGTGCTCTGTGTGTTGCCCTTGCCTCCAGGCACCACTCTGCGCCGTTCCCATTGGCCAGGAACGGGGAACCGCAGCCAATGGGAGCTTCGGGGGAGGTACCTGGGGGCGTGGCAATGGGAGCGCACGGAGCCCTGTGCACCCCCTCCCCCAGGGGCCGTGCAGGGATGTGGTTCCAGCCGCTTCCCAGAGCGGCGCAGCGTGGGGCCAGGGCAGGCAGGCAGGGAGCCTTCCCTGGCCCCTGTGTGTGCCGCTGCCACCCCGGAGCTGCTTTAGGTAAGCGGCGCCAGGCCGGAGCCCGATCCCCTCCTGCACCTCGCCCCCAAACTCCCTGCCTGCACCTCGCACCCCTCCTGCACCCCAACCCCCTTCCCTGAGCCCCCTCATACACCCGCACCCCTCCTCTGCCCTAATCCCTTGCCCTGAGCCCTTTCCTGCACACCGCACCCCCTCCCACACCCTACACTCCCTCCCGCACCCCAACCGCCTGCCCCAGCCTTGCATACAATTTCCCCACCCAGAGGTGGCCCTCGGCCCAAAAGGTTTGCCCACCCCTGCAGTAGGTGTTCTGCTCTGAACATACTAAGTGCTGTATAATGCTAAGGAATCTGAAAAATCAGGACCTGGGTGTCTCAAGTTGGGCACCCAAAATCAGTTGACACTTTTGATCATTTTGGCCATAGTGTCTCTGGGCTTCAGTTCCCCATGTGTAAAATGGAGATAACAACACTTCCCTGCCTCCCAGGGGTGTTGTGAAGAGAAATTTTTTAAAGTTTGTGAAGCTCTCAGCTACCATAGGAATGAGCACCACAGAAAAGCCTGTGAGGAAATGAACAATTCTGTTTTAGGAGTTCAGTTTGGATGATGTGCAGTACATAAGGGCTGGGGCCACACATTGCACAATGAGTATAAAAAGAACGATTGACCATCCACCCATTCAGTCAGCACCACGTGTCCTGTGCACCGAGTGAGGCAGGGGTCCTGGGGCAAAAATAGCATTTGATCGTGTAATTAAAGACAGTATCACAATGGAAATACAAAAGGGGCTAATTAAGGTTACAGAGGACAGCACGCGTCTGGTATTCTGAATGTTTGAGTGCTTGACTTCCTTTTAGATACATAGCTTTAAAGATTTTAAGGGCAGAAGGAACCATTAGATCATATAGTCTGGCCTCCTGGGTAACAGGCTACAGAATTTAATCCAGTTACTCGTGAACTGAACCCAATAATTTTTGTTTGGCTAAAGCACATCTTCCAGAAAGGCATCCAGTCTTCATCTAAATACTTCAGGAGTGAATAATCTTCTGTTTCCCTTTTTAGTTTGTTCCAATGGTTAATTGTCCTCGCTATGGAAAATGTATGGCTTACTTCTAATATGAATTTCTCTGGCTTTAACTTCCAGCCATATGTTCTTGTTTTGTCTTTCTCCACTAGAATAAGGAGGTCTCTACATACCAGTGTTTTGTCCCTGTGCAAGTACTTCTACACTAAAGTACTTATACAGTATAATCACATCATCTCTTGGTCTTCTTTATTAAAAATAAACAGACGGAGCTCCTGGAATCTCTCACTACAAGGCATATTTTCAAGCCCTTAAATCATCTTTGTGGCTCTTCTCTGCACCCTTTCCATTTTTTTTAACATCCTTCTTAAAATGTGGACAACACACTGGATGCGGTATTGGTCTCACCATACTGTATACAGAGGTAAAATCATGTCCTTGGTCAGAAATTATCCAACAAAATAGAGCTTCATTGGAAAATGCTGGTTTGTTGAACTGGACATTTCCCATGAAAGTGAGTCGGGTGCAATGAACTTTCTCTAGACCACAGGCAGGGTTGTGGCAGAAACCTGCATGGTTAAGTGCCAGCTGGCTTGGGGAGCTCCAGCCAGCCCTGTCATGCAGACTGCCTTGGGGCCAGGTATTCCAGTCTTCTCAGGTCAGCTGCTCTGGGATAGCTGCACCATGTAGACTGCCCCAAGACCAGAGACCCTGGTCTTCTATCGTCTGCAGCTCCAGGGCAACCCTGCCATGGAAAAGGGAGTCCTGGCTTTAACCAGGGCTCAGCTCCCAGCTCCACAGCAGGGAATTTAGAAATCCTGGGATGGGATCCTGATTCCCAGGGTCTGCGGCTCTGGGGCAGCCCTGCGTTGCAGACTACACCAGACCGGGGACCCCAGAGCTTTGAGACTCCCAGGCCAGCTGCCTATTTGGGACACCAGCTGGTCCAGGAGTCTGGAAGCCCAGGGGTCCCCAGTCCAAGGCAGTCTGCAATGCAAGAGAAATTGACATTTTTGTTTTTCTCTTAGCACTGTGAAACTGACAAGAATGTCAGTTCACTCAGCATCTGCTGGTGTCCCTGGGAGCAAATTTCATGTCGGACACACCATGTGTTGGTTTTTTCCAGAAGAAAGTTTGGAGGGGATTTCGGGTCACTTGCTGGAGGATTCTCTGCTCCTTGAGGTCTTTAAACTACAATTTGAGGACTTCAATAGCACAGATATAGGTGTGAGGTTTTTTTTGTAGGAGTGGTGGGTGAAATTCTGTGGCCTGCGTTGTGCAGGAGGTCAGACTAGATGATCATAATGGTCCCTTCTGACCTAAATATCTATGAATCTATGGTTCACAGGAAGTTTTGAAATAGCAAAATTTCCTGTGAGCTGGAAATCCTGCATTTCAGCCAGCTCTTCTCACTGCTCCCCAGCTTAAACCTCCGAGGATCACTGTAGCCTTTTCACAGCATCACCCTGGGACCTCTAGTTCTGTTGCTTGTCCACTAGGACTCCTGCGAAGACCATGGGAAATATCTGTATGTTTACATATATTATGTGTACCTCTGTTTCTTTTATTGCTGTTTTGCCATTTCCTACCAGGGTTCAAAGAGTAACTCCTTGCTTGGATCTCCCCACATGTCCCAGCAAGGCAGACAATGGTTGCAGAGAACCCAGTCACTGGTACTTAACTGACAATACGGGTGTCAAGGCCTTTGAACTTTTGCCTCTGACCAAGCTGGGCACAACCCCCCTAGCTTGGGAGAGGGGAGGGGCCCTTCAAGTGGGAAAGTTAAACAAAGAGCTTGGGAACTATAAAAAGGAGAGCCCTGATGAACAGAGAGGGAGAGGCAGGGTCTGCAGGGAAGGAGATTGAAACCCAGTCCCCAGAAGCAGGGGTACCTGGGATAGGTTGGGCCAGCCCAGGTTTTGAGGGAAATGCTGAGGATTACGTAAGACATATGCCCGTTGGCCTTTAGTTGCCTTAACACTTCTCTCTCTGGTCACTGTGTTCCTATGGATACATAAATAATATCACTCTCCTGGGCCTGGAACTATTCAATATTTTCATTAAAGATTTGGATGATGGAGTAGAAAATAAACTCATAAGATGTGTGGATGACACAAACCTGGGAGGGGTCACAAGCTCTTTGGATGAGAGTATTAGAATTCATAATGACCTTGATACATTGGAGAATTGGCTTGAAATCAGTAAATTAAAATTCAGTAAAGACAAGTACAAAGTACTAGACTTAGGAAGGAAAAATCAAAAGCAAAAAATCCAAAATGGGGAATAACTGACTAAGCAGCAGTTCTGCAGAAAATGTTCTGGGGTTATACTGGATCACAGACTGAAATGGGTGATGCTGTTTTGAAAACAGGAAATGTCATTCTGCATTTTATTAATAGAATTGTCATATGTAAGACACAGGAGGTAATTGTCCTGCTGTACTCAGCACTGGTGAGGCCTCCGCTGGAGCAGTGTGTCCAGTTTTGGGCTCTCTCTCTACAATGGGTAGGTAGGACAAGAAGTAATCCACTTAGATTGCAGCAAGGGAGAGTCAGGTCAGATATTAGGAAAAACTTTCTAACTATAAGGATAGTTAAGTACTGGAACAAGGTACCAAGGGAGGTTGTGGAATCCCCGTTGTGACATTGCACTCCATATGTTTTATGGAAATATGCTTATGAGTGTGAATATGATGTAACTGGAATATGTTTTATGCAAAAGGTCTCATGTAATGTACCATAACAAAAGTTATAACCTACTGAATATATTCCTCCTATTTGTATGTATGTATCATTCTTGTATCTGAAGCTAGAAATATGAAATATGACTCTGAGGTCCTATTGTAATAATGCAAAGTGTGGGCCATTTATGGTGGTTTAGAATCTTGATGGCTCCGATTGACTGGGACAATTGGTTGTAGATTGTTTATTTACCTGCAAGCCTTCCTGTGTATGTGTGGGCCAGCCTGTGGGTAATGAACAATGAGGTCTCATATGACATCCATCTTAAATCCATCTTAAATCTGGTACTGCTGCTGAGCAGCTTTTAGTTGAAGTCTGCAGCTTTTGGGGTGTGGACCAGATCTGGGTCTGTGTTGCAGCAGGCTAGCATGTCTGGCTCAACAAGGCAGGGTTCTGGAGTCCCAAGCTGGCGGGGAAAATGGGCTCAGAGGTAATTTCAGAATGTGAGGTGACTGTCCCAAGGGGGTGTCTGTGACCGAACCCGTCACACACATCATTGGTGACTTTTAAGAACAAGTTAGACAAACATCTATCAGGGGTGGACTAGGTATACAAAACCTGTCTTGGTGTGAGGGGATGGACTAGATGACTTTGTGAGGTTCCTTCCAGTCCTACATTTCTATTTATTCCAAGATTTTATAAGATATTCAGGCCTGATGATTTTTTAAAAAAGTTTATCCCTACTAGATACTGTTTAACATCCTCCTTAGTTACCTACAGACTGCAGAGTGGTTCACCCTCTTCATATACTTTGAATACACATCCTGCTTCTATTCAAAACCGGAAATGTTTATTGAACACTTCTGTCTTATTTGCATCATTATAAACTATTTTACCATCTCCATTTGTAATGGGCTACACCTTTGTTAGAATTTGTTTGTTTGTTTGTCTTTACTCCTAATATACTGAAAAAAATGGTCATTATTGTTCCAAGCCCTGCCAACTGTGGAGTTTTTCCTGATAGCTTTAGCTTCCCTTATCGATTTTCTACATCTCAGAACTTCCAATGTATATCGATTGCTATTAAATTCCCCTCTCTCCATCTGCTGTACATTGTTTTTTTTAAAATGTCTAATTGCTGCCTGCACTGTCCCACTGCACCAGGATGGGCTTTTGGCCAAAGTTCTAAGGCAGTGGAACACCTAACTCCCTAAGGCTCCTTTGTAATTTTCATCCTTCATTGGCTTTCTAGGACACATTGAGCTCCAGCTGGTTGGAGGGAACAATGCCTGCTCAGGACGTGTGGAAGTAAGACATGGAGACACCTGGGCTACAATCTGTGATGCACGCTTTGATCTCAAAGCTGCCAGTGTTATCTGTAATGGACTAGAGTGTGGAACAGCTCTATCTATCCCAGGAAGAGCTCATTTCCAAGAAGGACATGGACCAATCTGGACTGAGGAATTCCAGTGTGTAGGGAATGAGTCACACCTCGTGTACTGTCCCAGGATATCACATGGGAGTCAGACGTGCTCACATGCAAATGATGCAAGTGTCATATGCTCACGTAAGAATTTGGCACAATGTCTCTAAAATCCCAGTCATGTGTATTCTAGAGTAGGGTGCAGCAAACAAAATGATCTCACTCTGTAGGGAGCTGGGATAACAAAGCAGCTATCAGCTTCTAGTTAAACCTAAACAACTCGATATAACGGGAATGGGTTCAATCCCTCCAACTTTCCTTTTCTTTATTATTTAATATAAAATATCTTAAATGCTCCCTCTCTAAACCCCTTCTCCCTTCTCCCCAGGGCACACAGGGTTCCAGCTGGTGAACGGCAGCACAGCGTGCTCAGGGAGGGTGGAGATCCAGGTTCTTGGTGCCTGGGGAACCCTCTGTGACTCACTCTGGGATTTACCAGATGCCAACGTGCTCTGTCGTCAGCTGGACTGCGGCTTCGCTGTATCAAACCCAGGAGGAGGGTATTTTGGGAAGGGAACTGGCTCTGTCTGGACAGACACATTTCACTGCAAAGGGACTGAAACCCATTTGGGCCATTGCCCTGTTACTGCCCTGGGGGCCTCTCCGGTCTCACACGACAATGATGCCGGTGTGATTTGCTCAGGTAAGTGCAAGAGAGATGCTGGATTAAGGACACCTACCCCTCAGTGTGTGATGCTGCCCCAGAGCAGGGGAACCTCAGGACACAGCAAGGGGAGGGGGAGCTAGATCCTAAAGCACAGAAAATAACAGTAAATGTATTAAAGATAACATTTAAGTCAATAATATCATCACAAAAGAACGGTTGTGACTGGGGAAAGCCCTGGATTCTCCAGTAAAAACATTAGCAACTCTGTCCTCACATGGGCAGCGGAGCAGGGGCAGCACTTTGTCCTTCGGGTTACATCAATGTCACCGATTCATTGTCCCCAGCCTTCTCCAATAGTAATTAGAGGGGGAGCTGGTAGTGACTCCCAATATGGAGCTTGCTTCACACTTTCTATGATAAAATATTCTCGGCACCTTCCTTGATGGCTGGAGCCTTTGCAATTTGGGAAGGGGTCAGTGCTGGGGCCAGGGAGGTGCCTTCTCCTCCTGCAGTGAGATTCCTTCCAGGTTTGGCTGAATTATAAACTGCTGAATATCAGCATTTCCTTTCTCTCACGTGAGTTCCTGGGGGTATTTTTGGTAGCCCACCACAGAGAACGTAGTGCTTTCACTCACTGAGGTTTTTTTTACTTTTTTCACACTTTTCCAATTGAAAAAACTCCAAAGATTTTTTCCCCTGCTTTCTTACTTTCTTACACATTTTTACCTTTTTCTAACTTTTTACAGTGGAAGAAAAGATGAGCAGCGGATTGGACTAGATGACCTCCTCAGGTCTCTTCCAGTCCTAATATTCTGATTGTGTGAAAAAATAGAAAGGGGGAGGAAGTGGCAAACCTGTACATCCAAAACCTGGAATGGAAAATTGAATGTTTCATTTACCAAAAGTTGAAATGAATCAATATTTTAGTTAGAGTCCAAACAAAAATTTTCATTCCATTTCCATATCCCAGTATCTCAGATCTGTTTAAAAATTGAAATACTGCACTCAAAATACTTCACAGGAAAAATTTTTGGTTGTTGACCCTCTCTAATATTTAGCTTTTATAAAAATAAATAAACAGCATTATTTAGTTCATTTAGTCAAAGCCAAAGGCACAAGAATTAGAAAATACCAGAATTAAGGTTATCTATATCATGTTAATTCAGTCCCCAACCCTCCCTTCTGCATATACATTATGATACAGTCTAATTGCATCAACATATTCTATTATTCTCACCTCCCCCAGGTCCTGCCTCCTTCAGTGCACAGGGAAGATGGTGCTCAGGGGATGGAGGAGCTGTAGAATATTTCTTTTTATCCTCCTCATTCAACCTGTGACCCAGGGCCTTATTCACTCTACAGACCGTACAAACACTGCACTGAATACAGAATTATTAATTTTTTCATTGGCTTTTCTATTATGCTCATTACAGTAGTGTGAGAATGCCCCACAAACATTAATGAATTTGTCTTCATAACACCCCAGGAGATAGCAGACTCTTACGAGGTCCATTTCAAAAGTGACTTAGGCACTTAGAAGCCCAAGAATAACATTTTCAAAAGGCCTAAGTGACTTAGAGACTTAAATCCTATTTTCTCTAGTAACATAGGAGCCCAAGAACCATACAGACTGCTCCCTCTTGCTGCCTAAGTCACTTCTGAAAATGGCACTTAAGCTCCTATATCATTTAGCTGCTTTTGAAAATTGTGCTTACAACGATTAAAGCCCAAATTCCCAACTCATGACTTATTTGGGGTGATTGGGCAGCAACCTGAGACCCTCAGGGCCTGATTCTCCAGAGTACTCACCATTTCTGCAGAGTTTTATGTGTTCAGAGTACTCTCCAGACATTAATAAAGCCTCACCAAACTCCAGGGAAGTAGGTGGGGAAGTATTATTATTAGCTCCTGTGGCAGGTTGGATCACGGAAACCCCTTGGGGGCTGCCACCTGATGTGCCAAGACTACTTCTGCCTCTGCTTTCCCTGCCAGCTTAGGACTCCAGCACCCTGTCTTGCTGAGCCAGACATGCCAGTCTGCTCCAGCACAGGCCCAGCGTCTGAAACACGTGTCCCAAAGCTGCAGACTTAACTGAAAGCAATTTAAGAAGTGTTCTTGTCTTTAACACTCAGATGCCCAACTCCCAGTGGGGTCCAAACCCCAAATAAATCTGTTTTACCTTGTATAAAGCTTATACAGGGTAAACTCATAAATTGTCCGCCCCCATAACACTCAGAGAGAGAGAGATATGCACAGCTGTTTACCACACCCCTGGTATTAATACATACTCTGGGTTAATTAATAAGTAAAATGTGATTTTATTAAATTCAGAAAGTAGGATTTAAGTGGTTCCAAGTAGTAACAGACAGAACAAAGTGAATTACCAAGTAAAATAAAATAAAACACGCAAATCTAAGCCGAATACAGATAAAATCTCACCTTCAGAGATGTTTCAATAAGTTTCTTTCACAGACTGGATGCCTACCTAGTCTGGGCACAATCCTTTCCCTGGTACAGCCCTTGTTCCAGCTCAGGTGGTAGCGAGGGGATTTCTCGTGATGGCCGCCCCCTTTGTTCTGTTCCACTCACTTAGATATCTTTTGCATAAGGCGGGAATCCTTTGTTCCTCTCTGGGTTCCCACCCCTCCTTTTCAATGGAAAAGCACCAGGTTAAAGGTGGATTCGAGTTTAGGTGCCATGATCACATGTCACTGTAAGATTTCATTACCTGCTTGCCAGTATACAGGAAGATTTAGAAGTAAAACAGAGCCATCTACAGTCGATTGTCCTGGTTAATGGGAGCCATTAAGATTCCAAACCACCATGAATGGCCCACACTGTGCTTAACTACAATAGGACCTCAGAGTTATATTTCATATTTCTAGTTTCAGATACACGAGTGATACATTTGTACAAATAGGATGACCACACTAAGTAGATTATAATCTTTGTAATGATACCTTACAAAAGACCTTTTGCATGAAGCATATTTCAGTTACATTATATTCACACTCATCAGCATACTTTCACAAAAGCATACAGAGTACAATGTCACAGCTCCATTTTACAAACGGTAAAACGGAGAGAGAAAAGCAAAGGACTTGCCCAAGGCCACTGAGTGAGTCAGCAGCAGAGACAGGATAAAACTCAGTGTTTTGATTTGCAGCCCTGTGCTCATTTCACCCGACCTCGCTGCCTGACTGCAGAAGAGCGGAGCAGCCACATCTTGTCTTGAGCCTAGCGGCAGTTGTGAATACTCAGTACTTATGCAAATCAGACCCCATAAAAACTGGCTTCAGAGACCTGCACAGTATCACCTGTGAAGTCTGCAGCAGAGGCAGGAACAGAACTGAGCTCGACTGAATGACGGTCAGTGCTAGAAACAAGAGCATCCTAGTTCTTCCTGCACTCCCCTCCTCGTTCTCCACAGGCCTTCCAGCTTCTAAAGTGAATGAGGCAGGGGTCATAGAAGCAACAGCCTAATGCTGCACAACCCCGATTTATCCATCCTGGGCACTGAAAGTGGCCAGGGCCCTGTGGGAAATAATTCACGAGAAAATTAATTTTAATGGCCAGCCAACCTGATTCCCTTGTGGCTAAATGGAGCCCGTCTTATGGGTCTATAGATGCATAGAGTTTTAAGACCCAAACAGGCCATTGTGATCATCTGCTTCTCCTCTCACCATGGGGACCCCTCCTGCTTAATGAAGTTTGAGCTCCCCTCTCTGCCCCATCTTCTCATCCATGTACAGAGTCTCCATAGGGCTTCTTGCCTGGCTGGAACTGGGGTCCTTACAGAGAAACCTACTGCAGAAGCCCTGGATTTCAACCTTCTTTCTAATAATGGACACATAACTTCCAGGACTGTCTCCCACAGAGCCCAGAGTCTCTGGTGCTGTTACACACCATGACTAAGCCTATGTGGCCCTGCCCAGAACTCTCAACAGACATCTACTCTCCTCTTTACAACTGATACCTTTGTACCTTGCGGGTAATTCACCTGGCAGTTCTCCTGCTTCTCACAGAGGCTGCTAGCGGCATTCCTACCTGAATTCCCTGCAGCCCTGCCCTGCCTCTCCTAACTAGCTACCCAGCCCAGACCCTGGTTCTTGGAGGGAACTCCTCAGCAATTGCTGGAAGGAGAATTCCTTCTAAGGAAAAACACCTGGTCCCTTCCATACGAGCTCCATCTGCCATGATCCCATCCGGCCTTCCTGCGGAGCTGTGGTACCCAGTTATATCCATGAGCCTCCTCGGAAAGCCCCAGATCTACTCTCTACCCTCACACTACACTAGCGGCATACCTAGGACAGGAAACTTGGGTGGGCCCCAGCTTTCCGGGGTGGGCAGTGACAGGAGGAGCAGAGGGAGGGGTGCAGGAGGAATCCGGTGCCCTGGGAAGGGGGCAGGAGGAAGGGGGGCTCTCCTCCCTCCACCCCTTCCAGCCGAGCCTTACCGCTCAGCAGGCACCCAAAGCTGAGGCTGCCCGGGGCACACAGGCTGCGGGGCGTGCCTAGGGTAACCAGATAGGAAATGTGAAAAATTGGACAAGTGGTGGGAGGTAATAGGCGCCTATATAAGAAAAAGCCCCGAATATCAGGACTGTCCCTATAAAATCGGGACATCTGGTCACCTAGGCGTGTATTTTGGGCAAAGTGGGGTCCCACTAGGGCTCAAGCTCTGCTCACCCTTCCCGACACTGGCTCAGTGTCCGTCAGCCCAGCCACATCCCTTTCCTGCCAGTGCCGGGAGCTGCTGCCCCGGTCTCCGGCCCCAGCACTAGCCCCACCCAGACCTGCCCTCATGAGGCACACCCCCTGTGGGGCTAGTGCTGGGGTCAGAGACCAGGGAAGCAGCTCATGGCGCTGGCAGGAGAAAGATGCGGCCAGACTGACGGACACTGAGCTGGGGGTAGGAGTCCCAGCCTGTGGATTCGGGGGCTCCAGCCCTGATTTGGGTGGGCCTGGATGATCACTGGGTGGGCCACAGCCCACCTGTGGCTACACCCCTGCACTACACTAGCTGCATGCAGGCAGTCTCCTGGTCCAGTCTTAGGGTGAACTCCTGGCTCCGTTGAAGTCAATGGAGGTTTTACCATTGCCTTCAGTGGGGCCAGGATTTCACTCTTAGCTTTGAAATGTTATTTGGCTACCAAGATCCTTGAGCTGTTTGGATCCAGTGCGCACACACTGCACCCGTCAGGTTGCCATACTAGTACATACTGTACCTGACACAGCCAGTGGGTGTGCCCTGCACTGACTCTGCTGTTGTCTTTTAACATTATCAGTCTCTCCTGGCTGCACCTGGGTCTGAACTCGGGGAGTAATTCCTAACTTACCACCTTGTTATCAGAGTCTCTGATTCTGAGACACACGCAAAGACTGAGATTCACATCCCAAGGGAGTCACAATATTCACCAACAAAGCACGTCCCCTTCCCCACCCCACACACAACCTGCTTCTTGTGCTATGAATTGATCAGCAGGAATCTCATGTTGGACTCAGAGATGACACCACACTTCAGGGGACAGCTCCAGTCAGAACCACCAGTTCCGGGAACTATCTAACACTAGGAGCTCCTGCACTGGATTCACGTGAACCAAGAAAGTTGCCACCTACTGAGCAAAGATCAGGGGGAACTAAGGGAATTTACCAACAATAACCTGTTCCTGACCACCATAAACCCTGCTCTTCCATTGGCCAAACTTCCTGAAGGCAAACTTGGCTAAATCATTCACGACCCACCTGCTAAGTGCTTGTGCAGACACCGTTCACTGTCTTCCAGGCATTTAAGCCTGGATAAAGTGACTATAAACCTCAGCAGCCATTCCACCACCACACACAGAGACTATTTTCCCAATCAGTAATCGGCAGGAATTCCCTCGCTCACACATTTAGAGAGTCCGTTGGCAAGCCCTTGTGTCAAGCTCAGAGTTTTACAATCTTCATAGCACCTTCCACTTATAGATTCATAGGTATAAGTGTCTTCTGACAGAGATTGTTCCCTTTAACACTGTGACACACTCTGATGACTGGCTTATACCTTCTTTTTGAGAAATAGTCAACAATTTCATGTGCATTATTTCTAATGTATAAGACAGAGTGTTATTCAGTGTGTTTCCCATCTCTCCTGAGCCCAGGTCACTCTGAATCACTCAGACTCCTGAATGGAGAGAGCTGGTGTGACGGGAGAGTTGAGATTTCCCTCCGTGGTGTGTGGGGCAGAGTGCTGGATGACCAGTGGGACATGAACGATGCCAGCGTGGTGTGCAGGGAGCTCCAGTGCGGAGTCGCTGAGAAAGCTTTTATCCCCCCGAAGCCTGAGAATGGAACGGGCCCTGTGGGGCTCAGAAGGGTTCAGTGTACAGGAAATGAGACTCGTCTGACTCTCTGTGACATCTCCACGTCTGAGACAGCCCAGGCAGGAATTGCTGAGGACGTCGGTGTCCTTTGCTCAGGTGATTCATTTCCAAATCTCACAAACATTTTCTGTTCAGCAGGAAAATACATATTAACAGCTGCGATCTATCCCTGCAGGGAGCTGGCGGATCAGACTGGTGAATGGGACAGGACGCTGTGCCGGGAGAGTGGAGATTTATTACAATGGCAGCTGGGGGACAGTCTGTGATGATTCCTGGGATCTGTCAGACTCCGATGTCGTTTGCAAACAACTGGGATGTGGACGTGCCATCAATGCAACTGTCTCTGCTCATTACGGGCAAGGATCCGGGCAGATCTGGCTGGACGATGTGAACTGCTCTGGGAACGAATCCGATCTCTGGGCGTGTCCTTCCGGGGGCTGGGGCCAGCACAACTGCAGACACAAAGAGGATGCGGGAGTTCTCTGCTCAGGTCTGTTCTGGGAATGCTCACGTGAGTCTGGTTACCAGGGGATTAAATGGAGGGGGCAGATGTTTAAGGAGATTACTGAGAATGATATCTCCCTGACTGTCTCTGCCTCCCTTTCCCTTGTGTAAGTACCGACCAGGATCACCATTAGAAAGTCCTCAGCTCCCACAGAGAGGTGTTGGAGATATTGCAAGATTTCCCTTAGAATGCTAGAAGGCTGCATCTCAGGTATCTAAAGGAGATTGTATGATGGAAAGCAGTGACTGAAAAGGATGTAGGGTCCTAGTGGAGAAATAACTGAACATGAGCTCCCAGTGCCGTGTGTGGCAAAACGGGCTCAGGCGAAGCTTGGATATATAAACAGGGGAGTAGTGAGTAGGAGTGGGGACTAAATTTTACTGTTGTACATGGTGCTGGTGAGACAGATACTGGAATACTGTGTCCAGTTCTTATGTCCAGAAAAATTGGAGCAGAGAAGAGCCACAAAAGTGATCTGATGAATAAAAGCCTTACGGTGAGAGATTTCAGATGCTGAATCTGTTTAGCTTATCAAAACAATCAAGAGGTAACTGGATTACAGGGCATAAGTCCCTTCACAAGGAGAACATACCATTTACTAAAGGGCTCTTTAATCTAATGCAGAAAGGCAGAACAAGAGTTGATGGCTAGAAGCTGAAACCAGACAAATTCAGATCAGAAAAACGGCCCAGGTTTTTAACAGGGAAGGTGATTAACCATCAGAACAAACTACCGGGGAAATGGTGTGTTCTACATCTCTTGAAGTCTTCCTGTCTAGACTGTATGCCTTTCTGGAAGCTATGCTTACGTTAAACTCAAGTTTTAGGCTCTATGCAGCAGTTTTACAGAAGGTCAAATTATTTGATCTCATGATCCGTGTCACACTGTCTGGAGAGACTCACGGCACTAAGTGCCCACCTCAGGGCAGATGGTGAAAAAGGCAATACCCCAAACTGCTGGTGTGTTCTATAAGTAGATTTCACCAAGCCAGTAACAGATGTGAACTCCTGGACCAATGTTCCCTCTACTTTTTACATCCATGTGCGGAATGAATTTTGTTCTGTGCACCAGTATAGAGGTGATGTTGGTGGGGTTGGGGCTGAGGGGTTCAGAATGTGGGAGGCAGCTCAGGGCTGGGGCAGAGGGTGGCTGTGGACGGGGTGAGGGCTCTGGCTGGGGGTGCGAGCTCTGGGGTGGAGCCAGGAATGAGGAGTTTGTAGTTCTGGCTGCCCTGGGGCTGCAACGGGAAGAGAGGACTCCCCCAAGGCCTCTCTTGCTGCAGCAGCCTGGGGCCAGGGGAGAGGCACCTCTCCCCACTGCGGCAGCTCTGGGGCTGGGGAAGAGGTGCCTCTCCAGTCTAGGCCCCTGTGGCTGCGTGCCTATGCGGCCTTTGATAGCCTTCTGTGTGTCCATATGGCCACGCAGCTCAGAGGGAACTTAGTCCTGGATCACTGTATCTATCTTACCATGGAGTCACAGACAGTCCCCTTAGACTCTCCAGTCTATTCTCACCCAAACAAATTGGACTTAGGGATAAGTGGTCACTTACACCAAAAATCAGATCACATTCAGGTTTCTTCCAATCCCAAGAGACCAGCCACCTACTCAGATCACTTGGTACCCTGGATCTTACACCAAAGACAATGCCTGTCGCCAATCCTGTAATAAACTATATACAGGTTTATTCACGAGGAAAAAGAAATAAAAGGGTTGTTTACAGGGTTAAAGCAAGCAATCACCTACACACAAATGAGTTAACATTTATATCCTCGGAGTGACAGAGTTGTAGTGATCTGTCAAGTCCAAATGTCCTTCAGCGCTGACCCAGGGGTAACCCCTTGGGGTCTCGGGCTTCAGTTTGGTTTCTTTAGCCCTGTCACAGTTCAAACAGCCAAAAAGATGAAAAATCGTCCCATCTATTATTTTTATTTCCCTCTTCCAGCCTTCAAAGCAATAGGATAAGACCTTCTGCATGTACTACATGCAGGGGATGGGTGGCGGGGATCATTCCCGTGCCTGAGTTCATAAGTTCAGAGCAAACATTTTCAGTTATGAAGCAAAACTTACATATGTTCTTGTAGCATGGACCACAGACATCACAAGTGAGATTAATGCCAGGAGCAACTAACCAGCATTTCATAAAGTCTAAACACTCAATACATTCTTACAAGACTAATATGTTTTCAGCAAAACTAACACACATGTGACCCTGCATGGTCTCCAGCTACGAGATTGTAAGTTTTCAGCCAAGGCCTGCAGCCTGGGCAAGAGCTGGCATCTGGCCTGCCAATGTCATAATCCTTCCCGGCCTTTATCTTTTACAATCTGTATGTAGCTGCTGCTAAATGGTGGCCTTCCAGAGACTCCCACTGTATTTCTAAGGGGCCTGTGGTGTCTAAAAGAGTCTCTTACTCCTGGAGTGGTTCTCTAGCAGTTGCTCCTGCAGAATGATGCACAGGATCGTTAGCAATTGCTGGGATTTCACTCTTCACACCCCAGTTCATTTCAGAATCAAATGATTTAAATTCCCTTTTTCTGCATTTCCTTCTAGAGTTCACAGATCTGAGGCTGGTGAGCAACAGTGACTGTGCAGGGCGGCTGGAGGTTTTCTACAACGGGACGTGGGGCAGTGTTTGCTCCAATGCGATGTCTGGAGTCACCCCAGCAATTGTCTGCAAACAGCTGAACTGTGGGGACGGAGGGCAGATTGCAAGTGACTTTGAATATGGAGCAGGTTCTGGTCCCACGTGGCTGGACCACGTTGCATGCAGTGAGCAGCACGGTTCCCTCTGGCAGTGCCCGTCAGAGCCCTGGGATCCAAATTCATGTGATAACCGAGCAGAAGAGACCCATATTTCTTGTACTGGTAATTCTGAAACTGCCTGCACGCGCGTGTGCACACACATGATCGCAATGTGTTTAATTAATTGAAGGGTTAGGAGAGAACGTGTTGTTGTTGTTCACATCTCAGTGTAGGCAGATCTAAATTCTCAACACAAGATACAAACATATTTTCATGATGTTTTATAGGAACAAGTATTTGTCTGATTAACAACAAACATGGAAGTTAATCAATTAATTTTAAAAGAGACCGGTGTTGGACGCTGCGATAGGGTAGTCTGAGAGCCAAGAAAAGCCTCTCCCTAGAGACCGACATTAGGCAGATCTGTAGTTATTAATCCTTTTGGGATGAACTATCAGAGATGGACCCAGGCTGTGCAGTTTGGGTGAGAACTGGAATCCCCCACAAGTCTGGGTGCATGTCGGCCTGTGTGTCTGAGTAACAGCTGAATAGCAAATTAATTAGGTATTAAATGACCCAGAGTTCACATTTCAGTTTTTTTTTTTTTTCATAGACATTTAGGTCAGAAGGGACCATTTTGATCATCTAGTTCACACAGTGCTGAAATTAGGGGTTTAAAATACATATAAATTCTACTCCCACATCACACACACAACCCAGTGCATTCACCTCAGCTTTTTCTCTCCATAGGGAAAAAACCAAAACCAACTCAGACCCTGTTTGCCGAATGCCCGAACTCTCCAAGCTGCACAGGTATCTCTGCTTCTCACTGTCTCCCTCTTGGTCCCTAAGTTGTCCCAGTATCATGTGAGGTTTCTGAATTTCTAGACCAGGAGAAGTTACGCATCGTGGGAGGAGAGGACAGATGCTTGGGGAGAGTGGAGGTTTGGTACCGTGGCTCCTGGGGAACAGTTTGTGATGACTCCTGGGACATGGCGGATGCGAATGTTGTGTGTAAACAACTGGGCTGTGGATCTGCTGTATCTGCCCCGGGCGAGGCTGCATTCAGCCAGGGGACTGGTCCCATCTGGGTGGAGATGTTGAATTGCAGAGGGACAGAGTCATCTCTCTGGGACTGTCCTGCCAAGCCCTGGGGTGAAAGCAACTGTGGTCATAAGGAACATGCTGCCGTGAATTGCTCAGGTGAGTGACTGGAGATATTTCTGCTACATGCTGTAATATTCAGAGAGAAGGATGGTTTAGCCCACCCATCCCCTTTGGTCCCAGACCAGGCCCTCCCATCTCCTGTGTGCCGCAGCATCCTGGATGTTGAGGGGTGGAACGTTTGTGAGGTCAGACTGGCTCAGGCATCAGCCCACATAGCCCCTGCATCCATCATAGGCCCCACTGTGCTGGTTTGTTATGAGAGTCCTCATTGCTGCACAGAGCACAAGGGACTTGGGCCCTAAATCACTAACAAACAGGCCCAGTGCTGCTGTGAGGGAGTTTGTGGAGGTGACAGCTGGAGACAACCAGGGACTCTCAGAGGTGAGGATCCCCCCGGGAACAAACAAGTCACCTCCCCTTTGCTACAGGTTCGTGGGCTCCCAGGACTCTCACAGGCTAATCTCTCCCTGTCGCATGTTCATTTCCATCCAGCTCCCCCGCGCCGCCCTCCGACCGACAGTGGGAGAGTCACGGTGCCCGTGGTCATCTGCATTATCCTGGGGGCCCTGCTCTGCCTGGTCTTAATCATCCTGGGGGCGCAGGTGCGAAGTGCCAGGGCACAGCGCAGAGGTGGGTCCTGATTGGTGTCACTATGTGAAATGTTTCTGCAATAGCAGGGGGGCTGCAGGGGGTCAGGGTGAGGGGAGATACCAGGCTGGGTGGGGTGGCCAAGGGTGCCTGTTAACGCCTCTCTCTTTTACTATTTCATTAACTGTCTGGCAGTGGAACAGCCCAACCATGAAATCTGGAGATGATACTGGCTAGGGACCTTTACAGTTTCAGAGAAACGGCATCTGTATCCCCCCGCCCACCCTCCAGTGATCCACTCCAGGAATGCCTACTCAGGCCTCCTGCTGTCACGTGTCTCTGGGTGGGAACCCCCTGTCCCATCTCCTTGCGGCCAGGGGGTTTTAAGACTGCTCAGCCCCCTGCCTTCCACTCTGATACCCCCAGCAAACCAGTCTGCCTACAGGCCAGCCCCCATGCTGTGCTTTCTCCCCAAGGGCTATGAGCAGGGCATTGCCAGCAGTTACAAGTTACCACCCAGCTCTCTCTCAGCAGATTACACCTTATTCCTAGGTTAAAACTGTGACAGAGAAAACATTAAAAACAATAAAAATTCCTCCACACTTGCTGAACATACCAGAATTCACCCATCTTCCCCATGGGCAGCCTGGTAGACCAACATCCCTCCAACGATTCAGTGTTTGGATCCCCATGGACAGAAGGTCCTGCCCATTGCAGAATCAAAATGAAGGCCCTGAGTCTTTTTAAACTCAGCCTTTCATATCAGAAGTCCTCCTTTGTCTCTTGGTCTCTGGTAACCCAGTTTGAACCAGTCTGTATAAACCACCCTGAAGGTTTTTACCTTTCTGGAGTTGATTACAATCTCAGTGATTCACCTTAATCATCCACCCACCCACCCACACACACAGAGTGTTTTTTCTTCCTGGAGGAGCTGTGGTAACCCTCCGACATGCAGTAGAACATAAACCATTCATAGCTTTAATACAGTGATTCCCAAAGATACTGTCTGGAGCTGCAGTATCTGCCACAGGGAGGGGATCTGAATATCATGAGGAGAGACATCATGGAAAAGGGACCGAGAGAAATTGGAAATATTGTCAAGGAAAAAAGGTGTATAAAAATAGAGCTGTGGTAAATAGTTGTGAAGAGAGTGATCCAGTAGAAAAGACAATCTTAGGAAGGAAAAGTGTGGGAAAGGAGCATTTTACTGTCTTGTACTCAAAGCTGGCACTTGTCGGGGATTTTACATCTATAACACACTTTATACAAACATTAGCTACCAGCTCCTTGGCAAGAAGATACAGGATGGGACTGCCATCAACATACATGTAACAGTCACAACTTTGCAGTAAGACAATGACTATAATCAGATCTCATGCTTCAGGGCTTCATCCAGTCTCCTGCAGGGGTCAGGAAGGAATTCTGGGAAGACCCATCTTTGTGTTTTGTTTTGCTTCGTTTTGTTTCTTGCCCTCCTCTGAAGCATCAGACATTAGCTACAGAGGGATATGTGTCACTGGATGGGCTGGACCAGTCCTCTGAGGTGATACAGAGAAACCTCTTTCGAAGATAGGTGGGTGGTGTGTCTTTTCCACATGTTCAGGGTCAAACTAATTGTCAGATTTGGGGTCAGGAAGAAATTTCCCCCCAGGTCAGATTGGCAAAAAGGGACCTAGGGGGATTTTCCTCTTCCTCTGAAGCATGGAGCGTGGATCACCTGCCAGGATTATCAAGGCATCTCTCAACTAATCAGTTCCCTGCCACTGCGGGACCCTTGGGCATTGGTGGTACCTTACTCACTCCTGCTTTCTGCCTGTGGCACACAAGAGTTTATTCTCCTGAGGACTGAAATGCTTTACTCTAAGTGCATCTTTGGGCTCAAACCTAGGGTATCTGGGTGAAATGCAGTGGCCTGTATTATACAGGAGGTCAGACTAGATGTTCTAATGGTCCCTTAAACTCCATGAAAAAAAAGAGGTTCTCACCATTTTGCAGATTAACACCTGCGTGGGGGAAGAATTATTTAAGCTGCTCCAAAGGGGAATAGCCAGAAATAATGAGATGAGATTAAAAAACATTTAAGATGAATGTGAGGAAGCTTCCTGACAGCGAATTAGCCCTGGGAAGCATCATCAAAGGGCTGTTGTGGAAAGAAACCCTGTCACCTGGCTCATTTAAATTCCAGCAGTGGGAATGTGCGGTAGGGTTCAGGCTCACACTGGGCCCACGGGCAGGGGCTGGATGATCCCATAGTATTTCCCATCTCTGGTTTCAATGACCCTGTGCAAACCCTGCCCTTTGTTTTCAGGCTCCAGAAGACCCTTGGATCCCTTCTCTGAGGCCGTGTACGAGGAGATTGATTATAACCTGATGAGAAAAAAGCAGGAGATGTTCAGTCGCTCAGGTCTGTGGGTCTCACTCTTAACAGAGAGCAGCTTTCTAATGCCCCGTCCATCTGAGGCCCTGACCCAGAGTTAAATCACTGCAGCTTCAGCCCTGTGAGCTTGTCATTGGAGCTGGGCACAAGTCTCCGTTATGAAATGTTTTGGTGAAAAATGCAGATTCAGAGGCACCGAAACATTTCACAAATTCCTGTCAATTTCACCAATTGTTCCAAATACACACAGAACGATTCATTTCATTTCAACACTTTCTAAAGAAAACATTTTGTTTTTTTTCAATTGGATATTACTTTTCCATTAGAAATTTCCTTTAATATTATCGGGGAAAAAAACAAATAAACAAGAATTAACAAATGTCCAAAAGAACACCAAATGGTTTCATTCAACCTTGAACTTTTTTTTACTTTTGCATTTCCCAAAAATTGCCAAAAAAAAAGTCATTTTTGGCTCAACTCAAAACAATCTTATGTTTTGCTTTTTCCCCGCAATGGTCAGAAAACCAAATCACCTGGTTTTTTTGCCAAGCTCTAGCTGTGGGAGCTGGGTCTGTGGTGAGACCAGAAGTTACTCATGTAGACTGAGAGAGATGGATTTCCTTCCCACCATACACTGAGTGTCCCAGTTCTAGGGACAATTAATTTCCCATCTGCCCGTCCTGCAGCCTTGGCGTGTAACCAGTGAGGGGTCAGGAAAGCGACAGTCTGGGGAAGGCTAAACTATCATCTGAAAATTTCTTTGGAGCACTGGAGCAGGGGATGTTCTTTGCCCCCCTCCCACCGCAGCCACTGGTCTGTTGTGTCAGCTCCCTCCTGCCCCCGGAGCAGAGAGATCAGCCCAGGAGAGCCTCATGACTTTGAGTCCTGGCCCTTTTTTCCTTAGTGCCATTTTGTCTCAATGTCTGATGGGAACATCCTGCCCAAGGGCTGTGCTGTGGTGGAGCTCTGAGAACATGCTCAGGGCATCTCCCAGCATCATTGCCAAGATGGTTACAGGGAATCACAAAAAGAAAAGGGGTACTTGTGGCACCTTAGAGACGAACAAATTTATGAATCACAGACTCTGCTTTGGGCCTTTCTTGGTTTAATCTGGAAACACCATGGAGAGCTGATTGACTGATTCATGGGGGAGGTGGGTATTTACCCTTAAGAAGGAGGAGTCCCCTCTGTGGCTGAGGAGGCCAGGAGAATTGTGGAACTTCCCTGGACCAGCAGCCAGAGACGGGCCTTTCACTCACCACAGCATCCTTCAGGTCAGATTGTATCATCCCCTCAGTCACATTTACCACAATAACATGGAGATTTCTCTTGGGGAGTCTGTGTCAGGCTCTCACTGCTCAGAGTTGCTGTGAGTCACCATGTCCTGTAGAGGAAGATATAGACTGAGACTGGAAATCCTGCTCCAGGCCCCGGATGTGTTCCCAGTCCCACAGTTGTGCTGTTCTCACTGTGATGAATTTCTGGTTCTCGTCTCTCCAGTCTCCTATTCAGATGATTCAGTGACGAAGTTGCAGTATTACACCGGGGACAGCGAGGGGGAAAATGATCCTGGATCAGAACAAGGTAATGGGGGAGGGGCAGACTCAGGCCAAGAGACCCAAATCTGGGCAGAGAAATGAATTTCTATCACACTTTCTGCAATCGCAGCCATTTCCCCTCACACGGTTCCCATTTTACACAGTCGGGTCTCATCCCATTGAAAAGGATTTCTGTCAGAATCTCAGGATGGGAACATGTGACCATCTCCTGAGCACACTGAGTGGCTCCCAGTGACCTCCCCAGGTGAGGAGCTGGAGGAGACGGGTCAGTGTCTTTGGGTGGAGGCGTCAGTGCCCAGCAGGGCTAGTCTCTTGTCCCCAAGAGAGAGAGGAATCAATCATAGAATCACAGAAAATCAGGGTTGGAAGGGACCTCAGGAGGTCATCTAGTCCAACCTCCTGCTCAAAGCAGGAACAATCCTCAACTAGATCATCCCAGCCAGGGCTTTGTCAAGCCTGACCTTAAAAACTTTGAAGGAAGGAGATTCCACCACCTCCCTAGGTAACGCATTCCAGTGTTTCACCACCCTCCTAGTGAAAAAGTTTTTCCTAATATCCAACCTAAACCTCCCCCACTGCAACTTGAGACCATTACTCCTTGTTCTGTCATCAGCTACCACTGAGAACAATCTAAATCGATCCTCTTTGGAACCCCCTTTCAGGTAGTTGAAAGCAGCTATCAAATCCCCCCTCATTCTTCTCTTCCGCAGACTAAACAAGCCCAGTTCCCTCAGCCTCTCCTCATAAGTTATGTGTTCCAGTCCCCTAATCATTTTTGTTGCCCTCCTCTGGACTCTTTCCAATTTTTCCACATCCTTCTTGTAGTGTGGGGCCCAAAACTGGACACAGTACTCCAGATGAGGCCTCACCAATGTCGAATAGAGGGGAACAATCACGTCTCTTGATCTGCTGGCAATGCCCCTACGTATACATCCCAAAATACCATTGGCCTTCTTGGCAACAAGGGCACACTGTTAACTCATATCCAGCTTCTCGTCCACTGTAACATCTAGGTCCTTTTCTGCAGAACTGCTGCTGAGCCATTCGGTCCCTCGTCTGTAGCGGTGCATGGGATTCTTCCGTCCTAAGTGCAGGACTCTGCACTTGTCCTTGTTGAACCTCATCAGATTTCTTTTGGCCCAATCCTCTAATTTGTCTAGGGCCCTCTGTATCCTATCCCTACCCTCCAGCGTATCTACCTCTCCTTCCAGTTTAGTGTCATCTGCAAACTTGCTGAGGGTGCAATCCACACCATCCTCCAGATCATTTATGAAGATATTGAACAAAACCGGCCCCAGGACCGACCCTTGGGGCACTCCACTTGATACCGGCTGCCAACTAGACATGGAGCCATTGATCACTACCCGTTGAGCCCAACAATCTAGCCAACTTTCTATCCACCTTATAGTCCATTCATCCAGCCCATACTTCTTTAACTTGCTGGCAAGAATACTGTGGGAGACCGTGTCAAAAGCTTTGCTAAAGTCAAGGAACAACACGTCCACTGCTTTCCCCTCATCCACAGAGCCAGTTATCTCATCATACAAGGCAATTACATTAGTCAGGCCTGACTTGCCCTTGGTGAATCCATGCTTATTGTTCCTGATCACTTTCCTCTCCTCTAAGTGCTTCAGAATTGATTCCTTGAGGACCTGCTCCATGATTTTTCCAGGGACTGAGGTGAGGCTGACTGGCCTGTAGTTAGTTCCCAGGATCCTCCTTCTTCCCTTTTTTAAAGATGGGCACTATATTAGCCTTTTTCCAGTCGTCCGGGACTTCCCCCGATCGCCATGAGTTTTCAAAGATAATGGCCAATGGCTCTGCAATCACATCTGCCAACTCCTTTAGCACTCTCGGATGCAGTGGATACTTGTGCTCATCCAGCTTTTCTAAATAGTTCCGAACCACTTCTTTCTCCACAGAGGGCTGGTCACCTCCTCCCCATGCTATGCTGCCCAGTGCAGTAGTCTGGGAGCTGAACTTGTTCGTGAAGACAGAGGCAAAAAAAGCATTGAGTACATTAGCTTTTTCCACATCCTCTGTCACTAGGTTGCCTCCCTCATTCAGTAAGGGGCTCACACTTTCCTTGACTTTCTTCTTGTTGCTAACATACCTGAAGAAATTCTTCTTGTTACTCTTAACATCTCTTGCTAGCTGCAACTGCAGGTGTGATTTGGCCTTCCTGATTTCACTCCTGCATCCCCGAGCAATGATTTTATACTCTTCCCTGGTCATTTGTCCAATCTTCCACTTCTTGTAAGCTTCTTTTTTGTGTTTAAGATCAGCAAGGATTTCACAGTTAAGCCAAGCTGGTCGCCTGCCATATTTACTATTCTTTCTACACATCGGGATGGTTTGTCCCTGTAACCTCAGTAAGGATTCTTTAAAATACACCCAGCTCTCCTGGATTCCTTTCCCCCTCATGTTATTCTCCCAGGGGATCCTGCCCGTCAGTTCCCGGAGGGAGTCAAAGTCTGCTTTTCTGAAGTCCAGGGTCCGTATTCTGCTGCTCTCCTTTCTTCCCTGTGTCAGGATCCTGAACTTGACCATCTCATGGTCACTGCCTCCCAGGTTCCCATCCACTTTTGCTTCCCCTACTAATTCTTCCCAGTTTGTGAGCAGCAGGTCAAGAAGAGCTCTGCCCCTCGTTGGTTCCTCCAGCATTTGCACCAGGAAATTGTCCCCTCCCCTTTCCAAAAATTTCCTGGATTGTCTGTGCACCGCTATATTGCTCTCCCAGAAGAGATCAGGGTGATTGAAGTCTCCCATGAGAACCAGGGCCTGTGATCTAGTAACTTCCGTGAGTTGCCGAAAGAAAGCCTCATCCACCTCATCCCCCTGGTCCGGTGGTCTATAGCAGATTCCCACCACGACATCACCCTTGTTGCTCACATAAGATTGTCCTATGTTATAATTACAGATGGGCTCAGCCCAACTCACTGATCCAAACCCACCAGAACTTTGTGGGAGGGGGGATTTGCAGATTCTGACCCCAGCTTCGGATCTCAGTTTTGGGGCTGGCACCTGTCGCTATAACAGGCTGAAGCAAAATCCTGGACCTGAACTTCCGGGCCTGGCCCCATCTCTAATCATAAACGGGGCGGCATTTCTCCCCGAGCTGCTCTCAAGGGAGTCCATGATTCAGGCCATGTGGGAGTTTAGCCTGTGGCTGGGGGAGGAGACACTGAGCAGATGAGCCAGTTCTGCTGAGAAGCTGGAGCGCTGCCAAGCTGAGCCCTGGGCTGCCTGAAAGGCGAATGGAGAGCAGGAGCTCACAAAGGATCAGGCCAGTGATCTTCCAGTGGGAGCTTTAATTCCTACAGAGGGGAGGTTCCCCCTCCCCAGTGAAACAGGAAAATTCAAACCTGTCTGTAGAGATCAGCTGGATTCACACAGGCCGGCTCTGGCCTGGCAGTGCCCGTGTTCCAACCTGTTATCTCAGCACAACCCAGATCCTGCTCCCACTGAAATATATAAAAGAGCTGCTGTTGGATTCTGCAGGGACAGGATTGGCCCCTTGTTATTTCTGGGACTCCTGTTTCACTGTAGTTCTCTGATTGTGCCCTTCTCAGCATGGGCCCCCTGCAACTTCCCCTCTCATGTGCCATGACAAACAGCTCTAGTTAGAAGGGCCACTTGCACTGAAGAGACGCTGCTGGTGCCCTGGGCTGAGTGTGGTGTTTGCTGTTCCAGAGGGAGTTTCTCCAGAGGGGTCTCGGTTGGATTACGATAACGTGGAGGAGCCTGCCTTGAACGACGTCCCCCAGACTCCAGATGGCCGAGGTGAGCAGTGAATCCACCTCTTGGAAGCAACGTTACCATGACGAAAAACTAACTGTATTTCCCAGTAGGGACAATAGTGGTTTGTTAAGAAAACCAGGAAGTTCACCCACCAGTATTGTCTATTGGCATAACACTGGGGGCGCTGACCAGGTGCATGACAAGAGCTGTGTGGAGGCCCAGGGGTAGGGAAGCATGTGATATCCTAGGTCATGACAGAGACCCATTGCAGGGATGGAAGGAGCACTTCGCTCAGCAGCTGTCCATGCTGTACTTGACTCAGGTCACTGCCTTGTGACCCTCACTGCCAGGAGCACGAGGGTTCCTCACTATTTATAAAGACAACCCAAATCAGAGATCTCTACAGTACAGCAATGTTCCCTGCAAGCCTTTCCTGGCATGCAGCTATTGCAGCTTATATACATCTGTGTCAGACACACTGGGACAGGGGGTGGGTGGGACATGGAGATTTTAAACCCAAGGGCCCATGTCCCACCCTTATTAGCTGGCTCAGCTCCCAGTGGTGTCAGTACGTTGGAGACTGATGGCAGTTTATGGGGTAAACTTTATCAGGAGAACGCATTGAAAAGACATTTTTAAGATAATGTCAAGTTTAGGAAGCTGGGAAAAATTGTGGGCAATTCCAAGTCATTTACATTTGTAATTATTATAATAGCATGCCTTGTGGAGCAATGCCTCTGGACTAGATCCCAGTCACCTCTTTCTATAACTCCCCCTCTGCCTCGTCATGTGGAAGCTCTAGGATCCACTCAACCAGCAATTGAAATGTATCCGATAAATGTGATACGTGAAATCCCCCAGTCTAAGGGTTCCAGAGGAAGGCTCCTCTTCCCATCCTGAGGGTGGAAGTGCTGAGAGATCCCCAGGGACCAGTGAGGCTGGTGCATCTGTCACTTGTAGTTTATTTCTATCTTCACTGTGACTATTCTCTTAATTACTTCACATCTTCACATCAGATGCCCCTGCGCTGCCTGGAGATGTCCCAGGGGATGGTTATGATGATGCCAGAGAAGTGTCTGACCCTGAAGGTGACACTGGCTTGGGGCAGAATGAGGAGGAAGGCACTGAGGCGAGTAGGAGGAACGGGGATTCACAAGGAGGTGAGTTTGCACTTCACACTGTCTCTGCAGAGTGGGAGGGCTGGAAATGTGAGGTACGCAGCAAGGGAACAAACCTGGCCAACCCAGTGCCTGTGAGAAAAACTCTCCTTCTCTCTTCTTTTCATTCCCTCAAAGCAGAGGCTTCAGTGCCTGCAATGGTGACAGGAAAAGTGGGGTCCTTGCTGTATGATATTTCATGGTCAAACCAGCAAGATCCCTCAATCTCTAGGTTCAAATCCTTGTGTGGCTGCCACACCCTGGATTACTGGATTGCTACCAATTTACTGCGCTTGTATCTTTTGGGCAGAATCTTATAAACCAAAGTCCTGTTAATGCTGCACAAATATTAAAGAGCTTGTGACGCTTCTTGTAAAAATTGGGCATTTGCCCATTATCCTTGGCCAATATCTCCCCTCCCCTCCCCATTGTGTCCTCAGCAGAGACATCACCAGCCACCCCAGAGGAGGTGCAGTGGTGATGAAATGTGATTTGCTTCGTACTTGATAAGAATTATGTGTTCATGTTTGTTGTTAGGGCAGAGTGAATTATACAATGTCCTTAACTAAGAGCTCCTTGCTCGTAAGTGATTGGGTTTTGTACATGAAGTGACAGGTAAATACAGTTGTTACTTGGCACCTTTAAATGGTCTGGAAACCAAGGGTTTTACTTCCAGAATATGTACAGAGGTGATGGATTAAAACTTGTCATGGACCCAATCAGAAGAACGAAGAGGGAACATTTTCTAACCCATGTTGCAGAGTGCGCTCCACCCTTGCAATGCAGCCAGACCTCGCTATAAAATGGATCCACTGACTGTATGTGTCTCCCTTGGTATTTTCAGGTTGGAATCTGCACTCACTAAGGAATGACGGTGTTTCTGGGATGGAGAAGGAAACCCCGTTCCTGCCCCCTAGAGACCCAACTTACGATGATGTGGGACATGGTGACTCTGGGAGATCAGTATCAGAACAATGTGATTGGACAAAATAACCTTGTGATGATGGAAAAGCTTTGCCTTTTTCTCTGAGAAATGTTTCCTTTGGCATGATGCCCAGAGACAGACCCTGCCTGGTAGATAGACAAAGCAGGTGTTTTTTTAGAATTTGTGAGAAGTTGCAGGAAATTCAACGGCGAGTGGGAAAAGATTCACAAATTTCCTCTGTATAACTTCCCACTGATTGGCCAGGATGGACTTTTCCTGCTTTTTTATCCCTGTAATTTCTTCAGCTTCATTTTGTGCCTTTTTCTTATTAAATCCTTTCTGAAAGTCTCCCCCATAGTGGAAGTTTTTCTTGCCAGATGAATTGTGCAGTTTCCAGTGTTCATGATAGGGAGAGGCTGAGATTGAACAAACCAAGAGACAAGGGTGGGCCACCAGTGGGTATGGCCGGCTGTTTGATGGGAAGTGAGTTTACACTGAATGTTCCGTCAGGCATGTGGTAAAAGTGAGAAACCAGCAAGAGAACATTCTGAGATAAGCAACAAGGTTGTTCCTAAACTGAATTCAGATTTGAAACTTTCATTGAATCCAAGGAGATAAATGGGAAATGATCCTTGGATAATTCACACCTGAAATTAAACAACTGGTGAAAAGAATTCCCCATTAGCGATAAATACAGAGGATTAATATTTCTGCTCTGATGATAAATGAATTTTATAGACAATAGTGACAAGGGGAAGGTTAATCAGAGTCTGGATTTCCACTGAACCAATAAGGCTACAACAAGTAACAAGTCACTGAGTTCTCACTGGAAACCCCATTAAAACTAATCATCTTCGCACAGTGGCATGTTCATTTCCATGACAATCTACAAATACAGTTTACAATCAATGCTGAGCTGAGTACTGACCAGTGCAGAAGCCAAAGTGTTCAAATTAATCCTCAGTGAAGTAAATACCAGAATGCTTGCAGAGTACATCGCTATTTCACAGAGGTGTCTGTCTTTCCTTCGCCACAAATCCTGCATTCAGCTTGGTCACTTCATCTGTACACGGCTACAATGGAAATAGAAAAGGTCCAGTCGAGAGTCAGGGCTGTTCAAGCCGAGTGTCTGGGGTGCCTCTCCAGTCCAATCTCTAGACAAGCAGGAGGAAGACTTGTCTGTGCCTGCCATGGCTCAGATCACCTCCACTGGCCCTGGGCAACACAAGTCCTCCCCTCTGTTTCTCACAGGCCCTGCTGTTACCACACAGCTTAGAGGTAGGTGTACACTAAGCCTCGAGCCCTCCAAGCGTCTCCCTGCAGTGTCCAGCTCATTGGCAGATTTAGAGTTAGTGGGGCCCCCCAGCCCTGTGCTCAGCTTCATTTTGGGGGCCCCTCCTTGGGACCCAGCCAAGAAAAAGGACATTCTCTCTTAGCTCCCTCCTGTCCCCATTTTTCTTCCTCCTCCTCCTATAAGTAAAAGGAAGTAAATGAAAATAAAGTGAGTATCTTGATTGTTTTTGTAGTCTAACTTATTTTTCCACAGGCCACTTGAAAATTGCAGAGGGTCTCAACGGACCACTTAATGATCTTTCTAAATATTGTTTGTACCATTAGCTAACTATTGTAAAGCGCTTTTGATAAGAGCGCTTTATCAAAAAAAATAATGTAAAAAATCATTGGGGTGCAGGGTCTGACCAGGACTTAGGGTGTGGGAGGGGGCTCAGGGCTGGAGGTGCAGGGTCTGGGAGGAAGTTAGGGTGCAGGAGCAGGCCAGGGGTTGGGGTGCAGGGTCTGGCCAGGAGTTAGGGTGTGGGAGGAGGCTCAGGGCTGGGGTAGGGGGTTGGGGTGCGGAGCTCTTACCTGGGGCAGCTCTTGTTTGGTGCAAGGGGTGCAGGTGGGGATGTGGGGAAGTTGCAGGAGTGAGGGAGGGCAGGGGGCTGGGGGTGTGTGACGGGGTGCAGGAGTCATGGCTGGGAGTGTGTGAGGGGGTGCAGGAGTTAGGCCTGGGGGTGCAGGGTCTGGGAGGGAGTTAGGATGCAAGAGGGGGTTCAGAGTTGGGGTAGGAAGTTGCGGTATGGAGCGCTTACCTGGGGCAGCTCCCATTCGGTGCGAGGGGTGCAGGAGGGTATGTCGGGGGGGTGCAGGAGCTCCCGTTTGGTGCTCAGGTTGGGGATGGGGGGGTGCAGGAGTCAGGGCATGAGGTGTGGGGGGGCTGGGTATGTGGGGGGGTTTCAGGAGTCAGGGAGGGAAGGGAGCTGGGAGTGTGTGAGGGGGGTGCAGGAGGCAGGCAAGAGGCTGTGGTTGTGGCGGTGAGGTCGTGGGGGTGCTCCCAGCTCCCTGCCCCATCCCACTCCAGCTCCCTGCCCCATCCCACTCCAGCCCCCTGCCATGAGCAGCCCATGGCACGGGACTGGGGGGGTATGTGAAGGGGGAGTACAGGGGCCCTGCCTTTGCTCCGCCCTGCCCTGATTCCAGCCCCTGCCCCAAGGCCCTGCCCCCACGTCTTCTCTGCCTCCTCCCACGAGGGTGCTGTGGCCCCTCTCCTCCCGCTCCCTCCCGGAGCGACCTGAGTGCCGGCAAACAGCTGCTTGGCGGCGGGGGAAGCGCTGGGAGGGAGAGCGAGGGGCGGGAACGCAGCACGCTGAGGGGAGGAGGTGGGAAAGAGGCGGGGGAGGGGGGAGCCTGGCTGCCGGTGCCTGCAGAGTCTGCAGCAGGAGCCCCAGGAGTCGGCAGGACCAAGCTTCTGCCCCCACAGCTGCCTGGCCCTGGGGCCCCCTGTCATTGGGGGGCCCCATGCCAGGGCACCCTGTGTTTTACTGTAAATCCTCCTCCGGTCCAGCTCCTCATCCCCAAGACACTCACAGTATTCATGGATTCATTGCTTTAAAAGAAGCTGTGGAACCCAGCTTAGCAGTTACACCTCCGATCACTGCTCCACTTATCATACAGCACTTAGATATGCTTCTAGTTAAATCAAGTGTAAGTTTATTTAACAAAGACAGAGATTCAAGCAGTAGCAAGCAGAAGTATTGCAAAGAAATTATGTATAAAATAAAATGGTAACATGCCTTCTGCAGCCCAGATTTAATTAACAAGACACTCTCATGTCTTGTAGAATAATCCTTACCCAAAACACTTGCAGCGTTTTACAGCCTCGCTGGCTGTGACCCTCCTTTCATGAGTCAAGTACACTGGCAGCTTGCCTCCAAAGTGAAGGATCCCCTGTGTTCCTTTGCCCCCCTAAAAATATACCAGTCCCATCCTTGGTTTTGATTCATAAAAAGGACACCCCCCGCTCTTTTGTTTCTTCTTGTAGAAGTTCTCTCTTGTAGATTTTGCAGACTTTCCACTTCCTCTGGCTCAGAAGAAAAATATGCTTCCATTGTGAGGAGTGCAATAAACAATACAAACAACCGGACAGGGAGATAGGTGTCTGTTACCCGCTTCTTGAGAGGACCATTTCAGAGGTATGTCACCTCCTGGTGACCTGCCTTAACTCCTTAGGTATCATCTGTACAGACATTCTGCAATGGTTATGACAACTGCTGGGCTACTGGCTCTTGGTAGATGCCTCATATGCCACCCATTGGTGAACTATGCTGCCTATATCTGACCCAGGGAATCCTTGTGAAATACTGTGCACCATCGGGTTCCTGGCTCACACCAGTTCCTTCCTCCGGCATTGTGACCTGGTGCATGGGGTCGCAGAGCCACTCGGTTTTGGTCCTGCTGCCCCTCCATCATCTGTCATTATGAATGGGTGTCCAGTCCAAACCTGAGAGGTGCTGCAACACCGTGAGTCAGGCTGCGATGCCACTTACTCAAATGTGGCCCAGCCACCCCCTTGACTTGATGGAGGAGTGGCCAGGCCACACCTGGGAGGCCCTGCATCCTCATGTGCCAGGTCACAGTGCCCGGAGCAGGGAGCTGGGCCCAGCCCTGCAGGACGGGAACCGCCACTGCAGGCTCTCCAACCCCAGAACCTGCCCCACCCACCCCACCCCTCCTGTACAGGCCAGGATTTGGATTGTGGTGCCAGCGTGGAGGGTGCATATAGGTCGTGGTGGGTTGCAAGAAAAGCAAAGTGCAGTTAGTGGGTTGTCTTAGCAACAAGTTGGGGAACCGCGGCTCTAATCTACCAGCTCAGGTACCGGAGCAGTGACACTGGGGCCGCACAAGTTTCAACGCAGGCTAGTCCCATGGTAATTACCCAGGGTTCTGGGTGGGCTGGTAGAGACATGATGAAGCACATGATGCCTGATACCTGAGCTAGCTACATTAAAGCTAGTGCTGGTACGTCCACTCATGCTGTGATCACACTTTGTTACTGCAATGTAGACGTACCCTCCACAGTGAAAAGAAAGCAAAAGGCAGTGAATAGCGTAGCTGAAGTCAATGTACTTAGATCTACTGACCGCAGTGTCTTCACTGCGGTGAGTCGACAGCAGACGCTCCCCCGTCAACTCCGCCTGCGCCTCTCACTCCGGTGGAGTACCAGAGTCGACGGGAGAGCACTCGGAGGTCAATTTATCACAGCGAGACTACATCAACCCCCGCTGAGTCAATGGCTGCCCATCGATCCAGTGGGTAATGTAGACAAGCCCTCAGAAAAGTCTGCAAAGAAGGTTGGACATAAGAGCAACATCAGACATCTCTATGAAGCTGAACTGGGTGATTTCAGATGATCTTAGCCTAGACCCCAGTCTGTTGTTGAAGGGGTCCAGACTAGTCATCCCCACATGGGGGTGAAAAAGGACATTCTGCATAACCTGCACGGGGGCCACCAAGCCAGACCAAAATGTGCAGAAACAATTCAACAGTGGCCTTCACTGAGCAACAAGTACCCGAGAGAGAGGTGAGAACTCTGAGACCTGCATTCACATGAGAACCAACCAAGCAGAACCATCATTTCTTTCCCTCTCCCAGACACACCATGGTGGAAAGATCTTCTCCAGCTGGCTAATGGAACCTCCCTTCCATTCACTGGCTGCTTGTCAAGATTTATTGAAATAGCCAAGGTGCTTACCACTACACCACAGACAGTGTGGTCAGGAGGAAATCCATGTTTGACTGCAATGGAATCCCACTGTAAGTCTGCTCTGATAATGATCCTCAGTTACTATCAGACACTGTTAAATTTACAAATCCCTGCAATTTCACTCATTACATCAGTTGCCAGTTTTCATAAAACCATGGGGAAGCACAACTCTCTGTGAAAACAGTGGAACAAATTCTTACAATATCTGGCCTTGTTCCCCTGCTTGCCAGCATCTCTGGCAAATGGATTCAGGCCCAATGAGAAGCTGAGTTGAGTTCCATCATCCCAACCATCCCTTCACTATTAGATCTTAGTTGGACTGAATTTCTAATGCTACGAAGAAAGGAAGAACAACCTAAAAGCCGTCAGAAGAGAAACTTTGTCAGGAGTCACAGACTCAATCCCCTGAGGGCGTTGAATGCAGAAGATCGGGTGTGGTTGAAAGGCTCTGCAGAAGAAGGAATAGTACAGGAACAGCTGAACACCCCTCGATCTTACCCTGTTCGAGTTCTGGAGTATCATTTCACACTAGGTTTTTCAGCAGGTAAATCTCACGGAGCACTCAGATCCGTACTTCCGGGCTGAACCTGTGAGTAATGAGCCCCCTGCTCAAATAAACCATACACCATCTCCTCCGAATCTGACTGAAAGGAGACAGCTAGCTAGATCTAAGAGCCTCCCTCCTTCCTGAAAGATTAGGTCAGACCTTGGATACCTGTGGAACTCAAGGATTTAGTAGCCAAGTGCTTTACTTGGGCAGAACAATCCCCTGGCACGAGACTGAAGGGTCAGGCAGTCTTCCCAGCCTTCTCTGGGATGTTTTTAATAGTCTGTGTTGATGTTTAGTGCATGGCTGGATCGATGAATGTTGTATGTTCATTCCCACCTCACAGAGGAGGATTTTGTCTAGGGATACTTTTTAGACAGGCCACTAGGGGACCTTACAGAAGAAGTACACAGCTGCAGGCAAGGAGGAAATTAAGGTTGTTCTGTTATTCACCCTCCCCTTAGTGTCCTCTGTGAATTCAGCCGGCTGGGCTGGAAGGCTGCACAGCAGCAATGAGATTGATTCAGGTCACTGGGATCAGGCAGGAGTTGAGATGCTAATGGCTCACTCTGCTGAAACTCATGCAGGAGGCTCTAGCTGTCTGCCACATCAGCCATCTCTCCTGCAGGGAGCTGAGACCCTGCATTCACTATAGCACTAACCAGCTGTTGGCATCAGCACATCTGTGACACTGGACTAACACTGCCTGAGCCCAGCCTGGATCTGTGCTGTCGGTCACATGGACAGGGTGGGAGGGGTTCTCCAAATGCAGCCGGAGAGAAAAAATCATTATAAAAAAGGCTCACAAATGCTGAACCTCTTGTGGGAATCAGGCAGGCAGTGATGTAGTGGTAAAAAAAGGAGGTGGGTGAACTCCCAAACTAAACTCCATATTCTCCAAAGGACACCTGGATAAACACTGTTTACCCTCGTTTACTCCCAACTACACGACTGCAGGCCGGTGCCGAAGGATCAACTTGGATGCCTAATTCAGGCTGCTGGTTTTGAAAACCAGGCATTGAGCGTGTTCCTCACAGAGTTTGCAGGCCAGGGACTCTCTTTTATTATGTATTTGTACAGCCTGCAATGTACAATGGGGCCTGAATCCTGACTGGGGCTGTTGCCCCTTTTCCACCCGAGCAGCTCATCAGTGTTTGGGGCTCTGGGGATTTTCCAGCTGGAAGCAGAAATTGTTGGTGTCTGGTATTTTCTTTGGTGCAATCTTGGTTGTTTCCAAGGAATGTACAAAGTCTGAACACAGGAGGGACTAAGAACAGAAGGAGCCGTTTTTTAGTTTACTAGCCCTCAACTTCCTTAGCTAACAAACCCAAATGCTCTCTTTAGCACAGGGGTCTGCTCTGTGAAGGGCCTGTCCAGCCAGGGAGCAGGAGGCTCTGTCCTAAGGAGAAGCTCAGCAGGCAAGTGTAGGGAACCAGCTGATCCAGCTAAGCAGCAGCTAATGAGTGGCTCCAGTTCCCAGCTGGAAGATGTAAGAGAGGACCCAGGCCTGGAGGGAACAAAAGAAAAACACTTCCCTGAGCAGTAGGAGGAGGCTGCAATAGTGCAGGGCCCTGTAGCCGCCTGAGGCAAAGGGAGGGCTGTGACCCTTGAGCTATTGGGCTAGAGGACCCTGAAGGATCAGCCCAGGTCAGGACTATCACTTGTGTTACTTTTCCATATGCCTTGTCTTTGTGTGGCAGAGGAATAACAGAGGTGACTAAAGCAGAGTCGGGTGGGGCTGGTTGTTTTGCCCCCAGGCCGGTGGACAGGCCCAGCGGAAGGGTGGAGATTGCAGGCTGTGTCTGCCACTGCCCAGGAAACCATGGATCTTGAATCCTCTTTACAATGGAGGGGGAGCAACTGCAGCTACAACATCAGCAGCTGCAGCAGATTGTGACCCAACAGCAGCAGTTACACCAGAAGCTTCAGTTACAACAACAACAGTGCCAGCAAAAGCAGCAGGGAGCAGCAGTGGTTTATGCCTCATCTGGAGAACTGGAGCCCACAGGTGAGTGCGGGGCTGTGGTTTCCTGTGTGGGAGGAAGAAGCCCTCACCAAAATGGGGACAGAAGATGTTCTTGAGGCCTTCCTAGGGACTTTTGAGTAGCTGGCCAGGGCATACTATTGGCCCTGGGAGGAGTGGGCCACTAAGATTGCTCCCTACTCAGCAGGAGAGGCCTAAGCAGTGTGTCATAACCTGGCGGTTGAGATGGCAAAGGACAATGGGACACTGCAGGAACCCTACTAGCCTGTCTAGGACTTAGTGGAGAGGGCTATCATCGTCCATTCAAACATGAACCCATTGGCTCTAGATTCCCACCGAGGGCTGCAGCCCAACGCTTCCAGGATTTGTGTTCTCTTTGGCTGAAATCAGAGACTTATTTGCCATGGTCCCTGGAACCAAGTTCAATCTGATGCCAGTTTATGTTGGTGACTGTTCATTATGCCACTTGGTAACCCGAGCCATAGCCCTGTGCTCGGCAGTGTCCCAGACACAATAGCTACCCAATTAATGGATGTGTTTGCAAGAGGCGGGTTTCTAAGAGTTTTCCTGACAGACCAGGGGACAGCGTTCATGTCCCAGTTAATACCTCAGTTTTGTGGTCTCCTGAAAATGTACTCAGTTAAAAGCTCTCTTGCCCGCAAACAGACGCTCTGGTCGAGCAGCTTAACCCTACATTAAAAAAGATATTTCAAAAATTTGTAACTAAGGTGTAACACTCTGCACGCTATAGTCACCGTATTAATATCATTATGAATATAGTTATGAGACGGTTGTGATATGTTTTGTACAAAGTATGGCTTGAGAGATATTTAAAAAGTCTTAATCTGTTACAATTTAACAGGATATTAATGTTTCTGTGCTATCATTATATCTAGAATTATGAAGTTTTGCTCAGCATCTGTCACTGAAATATGTTGTGAAGTTAAAGACACTCAAAACCAGCCTTTCAAGTACAACAATGAAAAGGCCAAACAGCATTAATGGCCTATTGAGGGAAATACACTCACAAGAATTACCTCAGGAACCGGGTACCATAGAAACCTCTCAGAGATAGCACTACGCAATGAGGACTGTTTCAGTCAGGTCACAGCAAAAGATCTTTCCAGGAAGATGGAAGAAGCTGTAAAAGGGGGAAGTGATATCACTATGGGGCCTCACTCTCCCCCAACAGCACAACACCTGGAAACACCTGAGGAAGAAAGACTGCACTGGGGAAGGGGGGTCCCAGGCAGCAAAGAAGGAAGCCTGCCTGTGTATGGAAGCTTGGTGGACTACTTGTACTATCCAACAGGGTGAGACGCAGCTTGATTCAAATCCTTTCCAGTTTAGAGAACTTAGATTGTGTTTTTTGGTTTTTTTTCCTATGGTAATTGACTTTGATCTGTACGCTATTACTTATAATCACTTAAAATCTATCTTTCTGTAGTTCATACATCAATTTTGTACTTTTTCCTAAAAGCTGTGTGGTTTGAATGAAGTACTTGGGGGAGAATCTCAGCTCAGTTAACAAAGGCATGTGCATTGTCCTTTCCACATTGAGGGAGGGGTGGATTGGGTAATAAACTCATATTCTGGTCAGGCTTTTGACCAGAGCAGGACAGTGTAGTTCAGGGGTTCTCAAACTGGGGGTTGTGACCCCTCAGGGGGTCATGAGGTTATTACATGGGGGGGGGTCATGAGCTGTCAGCCTCCACCGCAAAACCCCCCTCACCTCCAGCATTTATAATAGTGTTAAATATTTAAAAAAATGTTTTTAATTTATAAAGGGGGTCACATTCAGAGGCTTGGTATGTGAAAGGGGTCACTAGTACAAAAGTTTGATAACCACTGGTGTAGTTCATGGGGGCAAGGCTGGGGGGCTGGGGGTATTTTGGCTGGAGTTTCTCTCTATTGTTAATTCATGAGTGTCTCTGGGAGCATTTATGCAATCTAGCTGAGTGTGGGGCTCCACATGCTGTTGTGCCGAGTGATAGTAGCACCTGGAGGGGTCTACTGCTTGTCACTAGCAAGGCGTTATGAGAGACAGCCCAGGCTGGAGAGTTAAAGGAGCACAGCAGTGCCCCAGTTAAAGGCTGCACCGTGGGAATGCCCATCACATAAGGAATCCCAGAATTTGGACAAAATGTCCCTGAATATGTAGTTTGCAATTCAGGAGGTCCCACAGTCCTCCACCAGCTTTTCACCCTTTCAATTGCTGTACAGCAGACAACCCCAGGGGATCCTGGATCTTTCACAGGAGTCTTGTCAGGAACAAGGCATATCTAGCCAGAGAATAATCCAGCGTGCCCTCAAGCTGAGAGACAGATTGGATCTGGTAGGGGGCTTTGCCAGGGAGAAGCTGAGAGTGTCGCAGCACTCCCAGGACCAAGAGTGCAATTGAAACACCACCCTCTGGGTCTACCAGTCGGGGGATGGGGTTCTCCTGCTGCTGCCGCCTCTGCAGAACGCAAACTGCTGGGAAAGGGGCAAGGACCTTTTGAGATTGTGTGGGGTGAGCTACAAGTTTCAATTGGTGGGCAAGCACCGGGGGTCCCAGATATATCATATCAAGCCGCTGAAGTCCAGGAGGGCCCAGAATGAATATCTTGCCCATATCCCAACAGCAGAGGCAAAATTGGGTCCCCAGGGGTCAGAGACCGGATCTTTCACAGAGATGCCTCTCGGGGAAAACCTGTGCTTGGCCCACCAGGAGGAGGCCAGAGAATTAGTCAAACATTTCACAAATGTCCTTACTACTAAACCAGGGTGGACCCACCTAATCGAACACCTGTACATCTGAAATCTGAGAGCTATGTCCACAAGGGCTGCTTCCAGGGACAGGAGAGGTTAAAGGACACAGCCAAGAAGGAATTACAAATTGTGTTGCAATTGGGTGTATCTGAGGAATCAAAGAGCGAGTGGTGCAGCCCAGTTGTGCTGGTCCCTAAGCCAGACCACAGCATTCGCCTTCACATTAATTTTCACAAATTAAATGGAGTGTCAAAGTTTGATGCCATCCTATAGCCCGGATCAGCAAGATGCCTGAAGGCCTGGGGAAGGCTCATTACATCACCGCTCTCAGCCTTACAAAGGGCTATTGGGAAATCCCCTTGTCACCTGACTCCAAGGAGTTAACTACGTTCACCATGCCCTATGGGCTGTACCACTTCCAGACCTTTTAATTCAGGCTCCATGGAGCTCCTGTGACACTTCACAGAATCATGGTAAAGTACTTCTGCCCCACAAAGCATATGGCACTGCATACGTAGGCCGTGTCTGCACTAACAAGCTTACAGCAGCACAGTTGTACCGATTCAGCTGTGGTGCTGTAAAAGTGTCGTGTAGCCTTGTTATGCTGATTGGAGAGAGCTCTCCTATCTACTTAATAAAACCAGCTCAAGAAGCTGTGGTAGCTACGTTGGAGGGAGACACGAGTGACATGAGCGCTTACGCCGCCAAAACTTTTGTCACTCAGAGGGATGGGGTGGGGTGGTGTTTTCACATCCCTAAGCAACAAAAGTTTTGCCAACAAAACATGTAGACATGGCCTTAGATGATGTAATGATCTATTCCACCACCTGGGCAGTGCACCCACATTGTGTCGGTGCAATACAGTAACTCCACACTTAATGTCCTCTCACTTAACGTTATTTCGATCTTACGTCCCTGCTCCATTACAGAACATGCTCCATTTTAAAGTTTGTGCAATGCTTTGCTATATCGTCGTTTGGCCGTCTGCTTTGTCCACAGCTGGCATCCCCCCATCACCTCCCATATGCCCCCCCACAGTACCTCCCACCAGCTGGCAGACCCTGCGGATCAGCACCTTCCCCCGCCTCCTGCCCATGGCAATCAGCTGGCTTGCAGTGTTCAGGAGGCAGGGGAGGGAGGGGGAGCCTGCACGCCATGTCCTCGCTCTTCCCCACACCCTCCTGCATGCCACAAGCCAGCTGATTGCCACGGGCAGGAGGCAGGGGAGGGAGGGAGGAGGAGCAAGGACGCGGCGTGAGGAATGAAGAGGCGGATTAATGGTGGGGGCTTGGGGGTAGGGGTGGAGTGGGCAGGCCAAGGGTTGAGCTGCCCGTCACTGGTGCTTGCAGAGTAGGGAAAGCTGCTGCTGTTCAACATGCTTCTCCTAGCCTACAGCACCTTCAGCGTCCTTGCCTGCCTCATCTCCAGTGCCAGTGGGCTGTGCCTGTGTGGGGTAAGGTGGGGGACCTCCCAACTATAGTACTGTATTGTGTGGCAAAAAAAAATTCCCTGGAACTTAACCCCCCAATTTACATTCATTTTTATGGGGAAATTGGATTCGCTTAACATCGTTTCACTTCAAGTCGCATTTTTCAGGAACATAACTAAAAGGTTAAGTGAGGAGTTCCTATACTCCCGTCCCTTTGAGCTGTGAGTCTCACAGCCAACCCGGCCAAGTGCCAGCCTGGCTGCACGGAAATGAAGTACCTCAACTATACACTGGGGAATGGGAGGATCTAACCCTTAATAGGGAAGATAAAGGCTCTCATAGAATGTCCTGTCCCCACCACAAAGTGGCAAATAAAATCTTTCCAGGGGTTGGCTAGGAGCCATCAGTGCTTCATACCCCACACAGCTATGATTATAGCCCCACTGGCATAGCTATTGTGCAGCCAGGCACCCCAAAAGATGCTGGGAACCTCTGCATATGTGGCTGCATATGGTGAAATAAAGCAAATTCTCTGCAGTGCCCTGGTACTTCACAGCCCAGAGTTGAATAAAGAGTTCATCTCACAAATGGGTGCATTGGAATGGGGTCTGGGGGCTGCACTCTCACAGAAATTGGAGAACAGAGACCACCCATTTTGCACTTGAGAAAGAAGTTGCTGCCCCAAGAACAAAAATACACAGTGATAGAGAAATAATGCCTTGTGGTAAAGTGGGCCACCAAGGACCTTAGATACTATATATTTGACTCTCATCATAGACCATTCACCTTGAAAATGGCTGCATGCCAGGAGAGACACAAACCCCAGGTTGCCCCATGGTACTTGGCTCCGCATCCTGATGTGTTTACAACTTCGCCATCGAGCCGGTGCCACACATATGAATGAGGACTTTTTTCACGAGATGGGAGAGGGATTGGTAAGATCAAGAGAAGTCTCCAAGTCCATTCCAGGGGGGGGCATGTAGCAGGGCACTCTGCCCTTTTCGGGGCTGAGGAGCCAGGGAGCAGCAAGCCCTGGCCTAAGCAGAAGCCGAGCAGCAGATGTTGGGAACCAGCTGATCTAGCTAAGCAGTAGTTAATGAGTGTCTCCCATATCCAGCTGGAAGATATAGGTGAGGAGTCAGGTCTGTAAGACGGGGGCACCAGGACAGGCAAACGCTTTCTTAAACAACAGCAGGGCAGGCTGGCAGGCCAGCTCTATGGTCCCCCTGAGGCTAAGGGAGGGCTGTGAGCCGTGAGCTACTGGAGAGTAGAGGACCCTGCAGTATCAGTCCAGGTCAGGACTATCACTCTTGTTACTTTTCCATATACCTTGTGTTTGCGGGGCAGGAGAAGAACAGAGCCGGTGCAGAAAGCTAAAACAAAGTTGGTGTGGGTGACTGTGTTGCCCTCCACCTGATAGACACACCAGACTACACACTCTCTTTGGATTTTGCCAGGGTCACATTCTTCTCATTCACAGACTACTGCTTGGCGCTCTTGCCTTTTCTTTCTGCCTATCCCACTCTTCTTGTCTGTTCTCAGTTTCTAAGTGAACTCTCTTCCCCCACTGCCCTTTATAAAACACTACTCAGCCAAAAGCTCCTGGGTGGTGTGATGATGCACTCCATATGCCTTATGGAAATATTCTTATGAATGTGAATATGATGTAACTGGAATATGCTTCATGCAAAAGGTCTCTTGTAAGGTATCATTACAAAGCTTATAATCTACTGACTGTGGTCATCCTATGTGTATGTATGTATCATTCTTGTATCTGAAGCTAGAAATATGAAGTATAACTCTGAGGTCTTATTGTAATTATGCAAAATGTGGACCATTAATGGTGGTTTAGAATCTTGATGGCTTCCATTGACTAGGACAATTGGTTCTAAATGGCTCTATTTACTTGCAGACCTTCCTGGGGATGTGCAGGCCAGCCCAGGAAGAATCTAGGCTGGGGTCTCACAGCACATATGATCATGTCACCTGATACTGGAATCCGTCTTAAATCTGGTACTTTTCCATGTAGAAGGAGCGGTGGGGACTGAGAGAGACAAAAGATTCCCACCTTCTGCCAAAGCTATAAAAAGGGGTAGAGCAGGACAGAGGGGGCTGCCAGTCATGAGAAAGCCCATGCTTTCCACCTAAGATGTCTGTTGGAACTAACAAGGACTGTAGCAGGGGAAAGGATTGGGCCCAGACTAGAAAGGAGTCTAGTCTGTGATAGAAGCTTATTGGGACATCCCTGAGGGTGAGACCGAACCCATGAGATTTGGATTCACAGACACCTTTTGTCTGAGATGGGGGCTTATGCTGACTGTTATGTTAACTGAAACGTGAGTTCGTACTTATCAGTGTCTAGGGGGATTTAACTCAACCCATGATAAGATTTCACGCAGTTCATATCAAGGGCCTTCTGAACACTACACTAGTACAAATAATGATAAATAGAATGCCTCATTTTAAAGAGCTAGGGATATTCTACAGCTCCGACTGTCTGGCCTATCTCAGTGCAATGGGTTTTGCACATTTTCATAATTTACACATCAAATACAATATAGCGCCCCCTCCCAACACTGCAATATCTTGGGTTGCAACATCTGTCACATCCATTCTGTAAATTCTCAGAACTAGGCGAAATCCAGACATTTTCTCTGTGCTGTCTAAGAGCACATCTGCAACCAACATCTGCTAAACATCTAGTGTCTGCACTATATCCCAGAAGTACTGTTGGTGGTGAGGATACGGTGGTTTGGGGATTGTTTTTTGTTTGTTTTGGGGTTTTTAATAATGGTATAAATATATCATTTCTTTTTGTGCTCACAAACGGCTGACTCATTTTCACTAAAAACAAATGTAAAACACCTTAAGTAGAGACCAGTCGTGGAAGAATTCAGCCTGAAACATAAAAAGCTATAAGGAACTGAAAAGGGACCCTTTCAAATGGAAATGCTCAGGCAACATTGACCATAGCCTGCAGCGCGGGGGTTGCTCGGCGCTCCATCTACAATACACACAAGATGACCGCCATCCCGCCATACAGTTGGATGTGGCTATCAATGGTCAGATCTTGGAGTGAATTCACTCAGTTTCGGCAATTTCTGGGATAAATTTGATTCACTAGATCTGGTGACCTCAGTGACCTTAATTTCTCCCAAGTGGAGGCTTCCTAGTGGAACTGTTTGAATAAGGAAAAAGATTTACATATCATCTCAGACAAACAGCTCCAACTCCATTTGCTGTTGTTCATGAGGTCAGGCCACTATTCAGGTGACTGTTTGGGACTCTCCCAATTACTTTCCAATCTCATGAATATCATGAATTTGTCCTGGAAATACGTTATTGGCAGGGCCATTCTTAGGATTTATGGGGCCCTATGCAGTATTATTAAACTGGTGCCCCTATGCCTGAGGGTAACCCAGGCTCAAAACCCCAGAGGAGGGCAGGAGAGACGAGGCAGCAAAGGATACCGAGCCGCCCAGCCCGCCTTACAGGTGCGGAGAGTCACATTTCCCCGCAGAGACGCCCGTACCCTCTCCCTCATGCAGAATGTGCAGCACCGACGCATACCGCTCTTTGAATATGGTCCCTGCCTAAGGAGACTGCAGTGAGCACTGGGTGTGCGGGAGCCGACCTGTTCTTACCTGCTGTCATGGGTGGTGGGTGAAGCTGCCACTTGGGGAGGCTAGCTCCCCAGCCCACCTCTTCTGCCTGTGGCCCTGCCCATACTCCACCCCTGCTCTGCCCAAGGTCCCACCCACGTTCTGCCCAGGCCCCGCCCTCTCCCCACTGTCTCCCGCCTCTCTTCCCTCCCCATCCCTGTTCACCCCCTTCCAGCCAATTCCCTGAAAAACCCAAATTAAGCGAATAACATTTGAAAAAAAAAACAACCTTCTGCAATTTCCTTTTAAAGAGAATGGAGCATGTTTGCCACTGCATGCCAGAAGGTGAAGCCTGGACATGCAGAAGGCACCTAATTAAAAGCACTAAATTTGGGAGTAAAAAATGTCAGTCCTGAGTGTTTTCACATACCCTGAAGCTTCTCAGAGATTTATCTGCAAAAACTGTGTAGTAAGGGCAAGTCAGCTGCCCTGCTGAGTACAACATTAAATATTATGGAATACGTGACACAGCTCTTCTCTGTTTTACATTTTCTTCATCAGTATTTCTAAAATGGTTTTATATTTTAAATGTACTCTTAAGCCTTCATAAAGTAATCATTCCAGATTGCTACATATTTAACTCACTGAAACAAAGACATTGTTTTAAATTAATCAGTCAGAGAGTTTTAGCGTGTTCATAACAAGGTTCATTGCTTTTAGAAAAAGGGAACACTGATTTACTTTGTGTGATCTCCATAACGAAAGACATGTTTATGAAATGTCACCAACTTTAAAAAATGTGTTTCCAAAGATTTTTGGCATAACGAAGGATTTTATATCTTACTAAGGTACTGATTTTGCTGGAGGGTTCTCTTAAAACTAGTTCAACAAATAGTCCGAAGTAAAGAAAGGGAGACTCGTTTGTCCAGCTATCTGGCAGGAAAGGGGTTTTGTCCCTTTAAGGGCTCTCTTCAACAGGAGGGTGAAGGAAGAAAGGGATGGGCAGAAAGGACAGTGTTACAGGGCGGCCCAAGTTTCCTTCTCCTTATCCCTGCGACCTGTGCTTGGGCTGGCCAAAGAAAGGGTCTCAGACGTCTCTTGCAGGTGCTTCACCCTTGTTCTTTTGTTTACAGTGGCGGTACAGTCCCTCTTACCCCAACACCTGTCCCCGCTCTGACCCCTCACTGGGTCCTCTGGCCTTTGAGGCTTGTGTCAGCCAGCAGAGTCAGAGCCTCAACCCTCCTATCTTCCTCCCTGGCTATCCCCCTCCCTGAGCTTTTCCCTGGGTTTATACGCCTGCCCACTCATCAACCCAGCTGGTTCCACTCAGCTCAGCAGATCACCCTGAGCCTGCCCTCATTAGGGCCTGCAGCTGGGCTCCCTGCTAAGGGTCTTGGCCCACACACCCGGCCACTGTACAGGGAAACAGGAAGAAGCCGGGTCTTTAGCAGGGCACCCAAAGGTTCCTCCCCCACTCTGAACTCTAGGGTACAGATATGGGGACCGGCATGAAAAACCGCCTAAGCTTATCTTTACCAGCTTAGGTCAAAACTTCCCCAAGGTACAAAATATTCCACCCTTTGTCCTTGGACTGGCCGCTACCACCACCAAACTAATACTGGTTACTGGGGAAGAGCTATTTGGTCACGTCTTTCCCCAAAAAATACTTCCCAAAACCTTGCACCCCACTTCCTGGACAAGGTTTGGTAAAAAGCCTCACCAATTTGCCTAGGTGACTACAGACCCAGACCCTTGGATCTTAAGAACAATGAACAATCCTCCCAACACTTGCACCCCCCCTTTCCTGGGAAATGTTGGATAAAAAGCCTCACCAATTTGCATAGGTGACCACAGACCCAAACCCTTGGATCTGAGAACAATGAAAAAGCATTCAGTTTTCTTACAAGAAGACTTTTAATAAAAATAGAAGTAAATAGAAATAAAGAAATCCCCCCTGTAAAATCAGGATGGTAGATACCTTACAGGGTAATTAGATTCAAAACATAGAGAACCCCTCTAGGCAAAACCTTAAGTTACAAAAAAGACACACAGACAGGAATAGTTATTCTATTCAGCACAGTTCTTTTCTCAGCCATTTAAAGAAATCATAATCTAACATGTACCTAGCTAGATTACTTACTAAAAGTTCTAAGACTCCATTCCTGGTCTGTCCCCGGCCAAGACCAGCATACAGACAGACACAGACCCTTTGTTTCTCTCCCTCCTCCCAGCTTTTGAAAGTATCTTGTCTCCTCATTGGTCCTTTTGGTCAGGTGCCAGCGTTAGCTTCTTAACCCTTTACAGGTGAGAGGAGCTTTCCCCTGGCCAGGAGGGATTTCAAAGGGGTTTACCCTTCCCTTTATATTTATGACACCTCTGCCCTGTGACAGACAGAATTATTTCTCTTGTCTTGCTAAAAACACTCCTGCTAATACATCCCAGGATGATGTTTGCTTTTTATGCAATAGCATTACACTGTTGACTCCTATTTAGCTTGTGATCCACTATGACCTCCGGATCCCTTTCCGCAGTACTCCTTCCTCGGCAGTCATTTCCCATTTTGTATGTATGCAACTGATTGTTCCTTCCTAAGCGGAGTGCTTTGCATTTTTCCTGATTGAATTTCATCCTATTTACTATGTTACCAGATTTGCCTGTTACTTTGGGGTATGCTCATTTATTAGGGTTACTCTTCTTGGGGGGGGGAGGTGTTTCTATAATTCTATTAATGTACTGTTTGTGTCACTTGTGTTTTTATATGCAGCTCTACCTTTCCCTTCTGCAAGTACCCTCCCAATGGAGCTATCCCGCAGGACCTAGGTTCCCTAGGGCTGGGTTCCTCCAGCCCCAGAACCGGATGAACACACACACACATGTATTAACAGAGTAAGTCTGAGCGGACCGGGTCAATCAGCACTTTCAAGCTGTCACCCTTATATGTCCCTGGACTCAATGGGACCACCAGGTCACTGTGCTCTGGAACTACCCTCCGGCCCTCAAGGGAAACTTGATCCAGGACATGCAAGTCCTACCCCACTTCCAAGTACAAATAGTTACATGCCATGGATGGGGCCAATCTGATTGCCTCCCAGTGGGCTCTGATCAATTCCGAGGCTCCTGATAACTTCATAGATGCTCAAGATGCTCAAGTGCTACAAATCCCTCTCTGTTTAAAGCTTACAGCTTTTCTTGTAGAAATGATATAGGGGTCCCTCCTGTCTTCAGGGCCAGTGTTACAGAAACAGTACTGCTAGGGACCATAATTCAGGGCCATTGGGAAGTGCTACAGTTCAATGTGATCTATTCTCCACACTTCTCCCTAATTCTCTGCATCACCTGACTGGAGCAGCATAAGCCTTGCATCTCCTGGTGAGAAAAGAGGATCAGCTTCCTCTCTGAATACTGCCAAAGGGTCTGACTGCATGCACCTAGCCCCAGCCTTCTGGTCTGGGTCTCCTGCAGCCCATTTGAAGTATCTGTGTGGGAACTCCAGTTCATGGTGGCTAGACTGAAGTGGTCACTCCCAAGCCTCAGTCCCCATATCCCTGAAAAGTATTGGGATTATGCAGACATTTTTAAAAGAAGAATACAGACATGCTGCCTCTGCGCTGGGACTATGACTGCCTCATAGTCCTGCAGCCCAAGGCAAATGTCCCTTATGGACAGATCGATGCGATGTCTGAGCCAGAATTAGCAGCCCTTCATGTGTACATCCAGGAGAACCTGGCCAATGGCTTCATCTGGTGCTCCACCTCCCCAGAAGGGGGGTGTCATAAATATAAAGGAAAGGGTAACCACCTTTCTGTATACAGAATGATAAAGTCCCTCCTGGCCAGAGGCAAAACTCTTTCACCTGTAAAGGGTTAAGAAGCTAAGATAACCTCGCTGGCACCTGACCAAAATGACCAATGAGGAGACAAGATACTTTCAAAGCTGGAGGTGTTTGGGGGGAGCAAAGGGTCTGTCTGTCTGTGTGATGCTTTTGCTGGGAACAGATCAGGAATGCTCTTCATAACTTCTCAGAACTTCTGTTAAGTTAGTAAGTAATCTAGCAAGAAATGCATTAGATATCCTTTTGTTAAATGCCTGGTAAAATAGGTTGTGCTGAATGGAATGCATATTCCTGTTTTTGTGTCTTTTTGTAACTTAAGGGTTTGCCTAGAGGGATTCTCTATGTTTTTAATCTGATTACCCTGTAAGGTAGTTACAATCCTGATTTTACAGAGGTGATTATTTCACTTTTTCTTCTATTAAAATTCTTCTTTTAAGAACCTGATTGCTTTTTCATTGTTCTTAAGATCCAAGGGTTTGGGTCTGTGTTCACCTATGCAAACAGGTGAGGATTTTTATCAAGCCTTTCCCAGGAAAGGTGGTGTAGGGCTTGGGGGGGGATATTTTGTGGGGGAAGATGTCTCCAAGTGGGCTCTTTCCCTGTTCTTTGTTTAACACGCTTGGTGGTGGCAGCACAGGCTTCAAGGATAAGGCAAAGTCTGTACCTTGAGGAAGTTTTTAACCTAAACTGGTAAGAATAAGCTTAGGGGGTCTTTCATGCAGGTCCCCACATCTGTACCCAAGAGTTCAGAGTGGGGAAGGAACCTTGACACGGGGCCAGTCCTTTGCTTTAAGAAAAAAGACCGAAAGTGACTTTGCATAGTCTATCAGGCCCTAAACTGGGTGACAGTCTGAAACCTGTATCTCCTGCCCTTAATCTCGGAGTGTGCAGTGTGCAGATAGTATGCAGCGTGCCTGAATTTTCACCAGACTGGACCTCTGTGGCACGTGTAAACTAGTTTGTATCAGGGCAGGAGACGAATGGAAGACTGCCTTTTGATCCCGTTATGGGCACTTTGAATATTTAGTAATGCCATTTGGGCTGACCAACACTCCTACGACCTTTCAATACTTCACGAATGACATATTTAGAGATGTCTTAGAGCAGTAGGTAGTCATCTATCTCAATGACAATGTTACGTTTTCACATAATCCTGAACAGCATTGTTACCATGTTCATTCCATCCTGGAAAGACTACAGAAGTATGGCCTCGGAGAAGGGGTCCAGATGGACCCCCAGAAGGTATTCATAGTAGAAGCCGATGCCTCTAATGTAGCCATTGGGGCCATAGTCTCTCAGAGCCATGGTGCACAGCAAGTATTGCATCCGTTTGTCTACTACTCCTGAAAACTCATCCCTGCTGAGTAGAATTAGGATCTATAAGGAACTACTCACAATTAAATTCGCCTTCAAAGAGTGACAAAATTATCTCAAGGGAGCCCAACACACAGTGCAAGTCTTTTCTGACTGTAAGAACCTTGAATATCTGCATAAGGCTCGAGCCTTGAACTAAAGACAGCTCAGGTGGGCATTATTTTTCTCCTGGTTTGATTTCATCATCATCTATCACCGGGAACCAAGAATGGGAAAGCCAATGCCTTATCCTGAAAGGGGGAGTGCTACCAAGAGGGTGAGGAGCCTAACAAAGAACCACCCTGTCTCTGAAAACCTCACAACTTCCTTAATGCCACAATATACTAAGACCTGCTTGATCTGATCTAATCTGCTTCGTGGGGAAGTCCATTATCGCAGGAGGTGACAGAACAGCCTGAGCAAATGAGAGACAGAACCAAAATGCAATGTTCCACACATGATGGGATCACTTACCTCGATGGGTGCATATTCATTCCACCAGGATGCCCTGGCTAGAAGTGCTCCATCTCTGCTCTGACCTTTCATTGGCAGGCCACTTTGGCTACCTTAAGACTTTCCACACAGCTTTCCATTTCTTCTGGTGGCCCCACATGTGAACTGAAATCTGTGATAACAGTGATTTTTGTGACCTGTGCGTGCACACCAACAGGCCGTGTACTGAACCCCTTAGTGCCCTAGTACCCTTGGAGACTCCACCTAGATCAGAGGTTACCACCCAGTCCATTGCGATCTCTGGATGCTAAAAGTCTGGTGGTGTGGCGGGGCTGCCGCTAAGGCGGGCTCCCTGCTTGCCCTGGCCCCACGCTGCTCCTGGGAGGGGCCAGCACACCCCTGCAGCCCCGGGAGAGAGGGGAGGCAGGGGTCTCCATGTGCTGCTCCTACTTGCAAGCACCACCTCCGCAGCTCCCATTGGCCAGGAACAGGAAACTGTGACCAATGGGAGCTGCAGGGGTGGTGCCTGCAGAGGGGCAGCGCATGGAGCCACGTGCCACCCCAGGGGCCGCAGAGACATATCGGCCCCTTCTGGGAATGGCGTGGGCCCTGGGCAGGCAGGGACCCCGCCTTAGTCCTGCTGTGCCACTGCTTGGAAGCAGCCCGAGGTAAGTGTTGCCCAGCAGGAGCCCACACCCCAACCCCCAGCCATAAGCCCCTTCCTGGACCAGCACCCCATACTCTGTCCTTCACCCTGAACCCCCTTCTACACAGCAAGCCCCAGCCCTGAGCCCCTTCCCAGACCCAGAACCCTATACCCCCTCCTTCACCCCATACCTCATCCTGCACACCAAGCCCCTGCCCCAGCCCTGACCACCCTCCCAGAGCCAACACCCTGTACCCCCTCCTGAACCCCAACACTCTGCCGCAGCCCGGAGCCCCCTCCTGCACGCAAACTCCATCCCAGAGCTTGCATCCCTCAAACCCTCCTGCACCCCAACCCCCTGTCCCAGGATCAGCCCAAAGCCCTCTCCCACACTCCAAACCCCGCGGCCCCAGCCCAGAACCCACACCCCCTCCCGAACCCCAACCCCCTGCCCCAGCCTGGAGAAAGTTAGCATGGGGGAGAGTGAGCGGCAGAGAGAGGGAGGTGGAGTGAGCGGCTTGGGGCTTTTGGGAAGGGGCAGGGCCTAGCAGAAGGGGCAGGGTGGATCCTGGGCTGTACTTAAATTCAAAAAGTGATCTTGTGCATAAAAAGGTTGGAGATCACTGACTAGACCTTGGACCTCCATCACCTTGGACTTTCACGGTGGAACTCCCTGACTCTCATAACCACATGGTGTTCTTGAGTGTGGTGTGCCATTTTGATCAGTTGGTCTACTTCATCCCCTGTAACAGCCTGCCCTCTGCTGACTCCAAATGGTTCATGTGATCCATCTTGATGGACTTCCAGAGTGTATCGCATTGGACTGAGGCCCATAGTTTGCCTCACACTTTTGGCATGAAGCATTCAGGCTAATGGATATTCTCGTTTTTAACTCCTCCATGTACTGTCCCCAGATAGATGGGCAGACAGAGCCGGTGAACTAAGTATTCGAGCAAAACCTATGGTGCTTTGTTAACTACCATCAATATAACCGGTTCTGCCTCCTTCCTTAAGCTTAGTTCTCATACAACAAGCTGAACACACCTCCATGGGCACAGTCAATTCTTTGCAAATTATGGGTTCCACCCTAGCTTCCACCCAGACTTGATAGCAGCCTCCCCGAACCCAGCAACTGCCGACTGGATGCAACAAATTCACCATATCCAGGAGGAGCTTAAGGACCATCTCCAAGATGTGAAAAGGGGTGATGTAAGAATTCATTGACTAGAACCCAGGTCTGCAGAGCCCGGGACAGCTGATGTTCCCACAGTAGCACTGGGAGGCCCTGTGAGCCACTGCCAGGGACCACTGTGGACAGTAGGTGCCGCAGGAAGTATTGCCCAAGGGATCCAGAATGACAGTACCCTGAGGTCCTCTTATTGGCCAAGTGCTTTATTTAACCCTGGAGAGAGCCCCAGGAAGTCCCTGACATGTGGAGCCCAGCCCAGCAGTGACCGCTAGGCCAGACCACCTACACCTCAGCCCCTAACACTGCTGTTGGGCTGGAGGAGCGATGAGGAGGGCGGGATGGGGAGCAGTGAGATGTGGCTACTTCCTGGGTGAAGTTGGGGGGCCCATTCCATCTCGCTTGCCTCTCTGGGGGCTGGTGCATGTGCACCTCTTGGGAGGTGGTTCCCCCCTGCCTGCGCAGGGCGTGTGTGCTTGGGTCACACCGGGTCTGGAGGAGTCTGTGGCCTGTGGGTGGTTTGGACGAGGGAGTTCCATGGGTAACACCACAGAAAGGGGAGCCAATGGGCTGTTTTTTCCTACTCGGGCTGCCCACCTGGGGCATGTCCGAAGCAGGGGGTTCTCGTGGGCTGGGAGCATTAAGGCATCCCGGCTGATGTGGGCTCCAGGGCCCCAGGCATCCATGAAGTTGCTGTTTCTGCTTGGAGGGAGGGAGGCGCCTGGGGGACATGGGTCTCTGAAGCACGGTGGAGAATGACAGAAACATTTTGGGAATCTCTGAGCTAGTGAGTGTCCAGGATCCATTTTCCAAGGACCTGGTTTGGGGATGGAACTGAGGAAGAGCCTGGAGAAGGAGCAGCACAAAGCCAGGGATTGGAGTCACAGCGTGGTAAGGATCAGATCTGCCCATCATATTTATTATTACTTTTGGGGAAAGTGTAGTGTAAGAGGGAGGGATTTCTGTGTTGTGACCAATACAATTGTTGCAATGGAGGATATTGCTGGCAGTAGGATGGGTTTAGCTTCGCCTGAGGGTGGAAGCCACAAAATTTCCCTGGCAACCGTTTCCTCCCCCGCCCCCTCCGCGCTGCTTGTCCTTCTTCTTCTGTACATTTGCGTCATGCTGTATGGGCTGGAGTGGGAGGGGGAAGAAGGGAGAAACTGCTCTGTTACCTCTGCATCCTAATTCAGCATCCTGGTAATGTTGGCCCTAATTTTCCCCCACTCAAGGCAGGTGATGCCTGCAAATATTTCATCCAGGAGAAATTCTGGATGGTCAGTCAAGTTCAGGCACAGCATAAAAACGCAAAAATGGCCCGACAGTGTCAGACCAAAGGTCCCTCTAGCCCAGTATCCTGTCTTCTGACAGTGGCCAGTGCCAGGTGCCCCAGAGGGAATGAACAGAACAGGTACTCATCAAATGATTCATTCCCTGTCCTCATTCCCAGCTTCTGGAAAACAGAGGCTAGGGACACCATCCTTGCCCGTTCTGGCTAATAGACATTGATGGACCTATCCTACATGCATTTATCTAGTTCTTTTTTGAGCCCTGTTATAGACTTGGCCTTCACAACATCCTCTGGCAAAGAGTTCCACAGGTGCATTGTGTGAAGAAATACTTCCTTTTGTTTGTTTTAAACCTGCTGCCTATTAGTTTCATTTGGTGACCCTAGTTCTTGTGTTATGAGAAGGAGTAAATAACACTTCCTTATTCACTTTGCCACACCAGTCATGATTTTATAGACCTTAATCATATCCCCCCTTAGTTGTCTTTTTTCCAAGGTGAAAAGTCCCAGTCAGATTCATCTGTCCTCATACAGAAGCTGTTCCATACTCCTAATCATTTTGTTGCCCTTTTCTGAACCTTTTCCAATTCCAATATATCTTTTTTGAGATGGGGCAACCACATCTGCACACAGTATTGAAGATGTGGGCCTACCATGGATTTATATCGAGGCAATATGATATTTTCTGTCTTATCTATCCCTTTATTAATGATTCCCAACATTCTGTTTGTTTTTTGCCTGCCGCTGCACATTGAGTGGATGTTTTCAGAGAACTATCCACGACTCCAAGATTTCTTTCTTGAGTGATAACAGCTAATTTAGAGCCCATCATTTTATATGTACGGTTGGGATTATGTTTTCCAATGTGCATTATTTTGCATTTATCAACATTGAATTTCATCTCCCATTTTCTTGCCCTGTCACCCAGTTGTGAGAGAGCCTTTTGTAGCTCTTCACAGTCTGCCTGGGACTTAACTATCTTGAGTAGTTTTGTATCACCTGCAAATTTTGCCACCTCACTGTTTACCCCTTTTTTCAGATCATTTATGAACATGTTGAAGAGGACTGGGCCCAGTACAGACCCCTGGGGGACACCACTATTTACCTCTCTCCATTCCGAAAGCTGACCCATTTATTCCTACCCTTTGTTTCCTATCTTTTAACCAATTACCAATCCATGAAAGGACCTTCCCTCTTATCCCATGACAGCTTATTTTGCTTAAGAGCCTTTGGTGAGGGACCTTGTCAAAGGCCTTCTGATAATCTAAGTACACTATATCCACTGGATCCCCCTTGTCCACATGCTTGTTGACCCACCTCAAATAATTCTAGTAGATTGGTGAGGCATGATTTCCCTTTACAAAAACCATGTTGACTCTTCCCCAACAAAGTATGTTCATCTCTGTGTCTGATAATTTTGTTCTTTACTATAGTTTCAACCAGTTTGCCCGGTATTGAAGTCAGGATTACTGGCCTGTAATTGCCGGGATCACCTCTGGAGCCCTTTTTAAAAAAATTGGCATCACATTAGCTATCCTCCAGTCATGTGGTACAGAAGCTGATTTAAATGATAGGTTACAAACTAGAGTTAGTAGTTCTGTATTTTCACATTTGAGTTCCTTCAGAATTTTTGGGTGAATACCATCTGGTCCTGGTGACTTATTACTCTTTAGTTTATCAATTTGTTCCTAAACCTCCTCTAATGACACCTCACTCTGGGACAATTCTTTAGATATGTCTGAGGTTGGGTGGTCCATGAACAACTGTATGAGCTAGAGTGTAGAGATGTACTCCATGCACCCAACCTGCATCGTCTCTACAGCCACGTGCAACTTGGGCAACACATTCTGTTGTGGGCAGGAGAGCAAGGGGCACCCATCTGGCACCAAGTTCCACCACCAGGGTGACTGCCTCAGTTTCAGATAATTGCACTGAGCTACACTACTTGTCTTTCACTGTCAGGCATCAACCAGCAGTTCGTTTCTCTCTGCATATTGGTCAGTAGTTATTTGTGGACAAGCTGTGCTCCATCTGCAATGGCTTTAGTCATATTTCTTTACTTTTCATTAGTTAGTTGTCTTAATAAGTCGGTTTGGTTGGAGAATACGAGGGTGTGGGGTTGTTTGCTAAAGAAGGAAGAGGCAGGAAGTTTTGTCTTAAGCTTTTCATAAAGTATTAAAATCTCATAATCATGATAAACGGTTACCTAAGTGAGAACAGTTGTTGTGATAGGTTTAGTATAACTGTATGAAACCTTACTGCATCACGTTCCCCCAGCACATGCCCCATCACTGCATTACAGGCTCCTATCCCGGGACCACATCTCCTCATCCCTGTCCACCCTGGATGTGGGCACACAAGGCATCCCTCATTTCCTTTGCTGGCCTGGATCCCACCCCCGTGATGATAGAGGCATTGTCTGGTTGCTAGCAGATGGGGCAGGTGAACCAACAGGAAGCTCCAAGCTCAGTCAAAGAGAAGCTGCTGGGAACCCAGAAAGCAAAAGAACTCAGCTAGCGCACAGCCCCTGGAAGGAGAGCTGTGAAACCCTGATCTAAAGGGGTGAAATTACAGGCTGGAGAGGATTTGAACCTTACAGCCCCAGAAGGCAGAATGTAGAAACTCTGACCCGAGGGGCTCAGAGACCCTAAGAGATTAGGACTATTGCTTTGAAGACCTCTTGCTGTGAGTGGATTAATTTTGGGAATCACAAAGGGAAACTGAAGGGCCACCCCAGACCACAAAGGGGTGTCCTGGGACAGCACCTGTCTCTAGTCCGAATTTGAGATGGGATCTACATTTTATATTTTGAAAATTTGCAGGATGGGAAAACTGTTCCCCACCCACCAGCTCTACTATTTAGATTTGCTTGTTTCCTGGGTCCCTGTAACAGGGTTGCTGCTTCTGAGCACCCATCATGGCTCGGGATGGTTCTGCAGGTGCCTCTGCCTCAGTTTCTCCTCATCAGGGTTTTCCGTCTCTCCCAAGAATTCACATTTCTCAGCCCTCTGGCCAGGTCACTCTCAGAGTTCAGCCCCATTCAGGATACTCCAAAGTTCAAAATAAACACCACCTTCGGTAATAGTCTCAAGTTCTTCTCACTCTCATGGGAGCACAGACTCTCTGGGCTTTTCCCCACTGGAAGTCCAAGTACAACACAAACAGAAACAGTCTCCTGCCCCCTCCTGGGCTTCACACTCTACTGAAACAAACATTTTCTTAGTCCTTACCACAGCCTGACTCCCAGGGCTTCTCCTGGAGCCTGGCCTCTTCTCTGCCTTGGCAGGTCACTTCCAGCATGACCTAGCAGGAGTCCTTTTCAGGGTCTCCTGCAGGAACCTTCTTGCTTTCTGCAGTTCCTGCAGCCATTTACCACTGTGATTCCCCCTTCCTGCCCATGCTGCTGGGCTAAATGAGGCCAGATTATGTCATGTGACCCTCTATCATTGTCCCCACCTGGAGAGTGTCACAGGTGGGTTGGGCCCATTTCCCCTTTAAGGGGCTAGTCACTCTGCGACAATCCCATTTTCTTGTCACCTGTGGTTTTCCTGGAGAAGAGGTGGGAAATATGACCTGCAGATTCATCCCTGGAACTTCACTGGTGATAGACATTTGTCTCCTGTCTACAATTCATAGACTCAGAGATTATAAGGCCAGAATGGACCATTGTGATCATCGAGCCTGACCAACCTAACACAGGCCACTGGAATTCCCTGAATGAACTCCTGTCTCAATAGTGCTTAACTTTTAGAAAAACATCCAATCATGGTTTAAAAATTACTTATGATGGAGAATTCACCACTGAACGTTTTAGGTTGTACCAATGGTTAATTGTCCACATTATTAAAAAATAGTGCCTTATTTTTAGCCTGAATTTATCTACCTTCAACTTCCAGCCATTGGATCTTGTTCTACCTTTGTCTGCAAGATTTAAGAGCCCCTTATCATAGAACCATAGAGAGACTTTAGAAGGTCATCTCGTCCAACCCCCTGCTCAAAGAAGAACCAACCCCAACTAAATCATCCCAGCCAGGCTTTATCAAGCCGGGCCTTACAAATCTCTAAGGATGGAGATTTCACCACCTCCTTAGGTAACCCATTCCAGTGCTTCACCACCCTCCTAGTGAACTAGTGTTTCCTAATATCCAACCTAGACCTCCTCCACTGCAACTTGAGACCACTGCTCCTTGTTCTGTCATCTGCCACCACTGAGAACAGCCGAGCTCCATCCTCTTTGGAACCCCCCTTCAGGTAGTTGAAGGCTTCTATCAACCCCCCCCCTCACTCTTCTCTTCTGCAGAGTAAACAAGCCCAGTTCCCTCAGCCTCTCCTCATAAGTCATGTGCCCCAGCCCCCTGATCATTTTCGTTGCCCTCCGCTGGACTCTCTCCAATTTGTCCACATCCTTTCTGTAGTGGGGATCCCAAAACTGGATGCAATACCTGAGATGTGGCCTCACCAGTGCCGAATAGAGGGGAATAATCACTTCCCTCGATCTGTTGGCAATGTAGGTTCTTTGATATTTCTTCTTAAATATTGGGCACCAGAATTAGACACAGTTTATCCAGTAGTGGTAAAATCAATACAAACGTCAGAAGTAATTTAACCTCCCTGCTCCTGCTCATTATTTCCCTCTTTATACATCTGAGCAATAATTCTTTTAGCCCAAGCATCACACTGGGAGGTCATGTTCAGCTGATTATCCACCATGAGCCCCACGTCTTTCTAGGGTTGCCAAATGTCTTATCACACAAACCCAAACACCCCTGCCCCTTCCCCAAGGCCATGCCCCTGCCGCACCCCTTCTCTAAGGCCCCACCCCTGCTCAATCCATTGCCCCTCCCTCTGTCACTCGCTTTCCCTCACCCTCGCTCACTTTCACCGGGCTAGGGAAGGCGGTTGGGGTATGGGAGGGATGCAGGCTTTGGGCTGGGGAGTGGGGCGGAGGAGTTTTGAGTGTGAGAGGGGGCTCTGGGCTGAGCCTGGAGCAGGAGGGAGTGAGGCATGTGGGTGCCAGGAGGGCGCTTGGATGCAGGAAGCGGCTAAGGTCTTGGACTGGGGTTTGGGGTAGAGGAGGAGGTGTGGGTCTGGGAGGGAATTTGGGTGAGGGAAGGAGCTCAGGGCTGGGGCAGGGGTTTGCGGTCCATGAGGGTGCAAAGGGTGCAGGCTCCGGTAGGGAGTTTGGGTGCAGGAGGGGGCTTAGGGCTGGGGCAAGGGGTTGGGGTGCAGGAGGTAGTGAGGGGTGCAGGCTCTAGCTGGGCGGCACTTACATCAGTTGGCTCCCGGAAACGGCTGGCATGTCTGGCTCCTAGGCTCAGGGATGGCCAGGTGGTTCTGCATGCTATCCCTGCCTGTAGGCGCTGCCCGCACAGCTCCCATTGACCACAGTTCCCAGCCAATGGGAGCTGTGGAGTTGGTGTCCCGGGCTGGGGCAGCGTGCAGAACCCCCTGGCCGTGACCCTGTCTACGAGACTGCCTGCTCCGCTGCATTGCCCGGCTTTTAGCCACCTAAAATCTCCTGGATTGGCTTCAGTAGCCTCCAGGAAATTGAGCCTGCTTCTGGGAGACTCCTGGCCAATCCAGAAGGGTTGGAAACCCTAAGTCTTTCTCAGGGTCACTGCTTCACAGGAAAGGTCCCCCATCCTATAAGCATGGTCTACATTCTTTGTTCCTAGATATATAACTTCACATTTAGCCATATTAAAACAATATTATATGCTTTATCAGTTTACCAAGTGATCCAGAGCATTTTGTATCAATTACCTGTCCTTTTCATTGTTTACTACTCCCCCAGTCTTTTGTCATCTTCAAACCTTATCAGAGATGACTTTATTTTTTTCAAGGTCTTTGATAAAAAAGGTTAAGTAACATAAGGCCAAGAACTGATCCTTGTGGGGCCCCACTGGAAACACACCCATTCAATGATAAATCCCAGGATACAGTTACATTTTGAGACCTGTGTTGACCTGTAACACTGACCTAATCTGAGTGTGCAGGATTCGATTATATATCACGTGTTAAGGCATATTCAAATGCTTGAAGATCGTAAAATAGAAGCTATTGGAGCTGTAATGCAAGACTTGCTAGTAGGTTGACATAAGAATCTGTGTAACAACTAAGGAGGGCTTAAAAATAAGCTGAGGCCTAGTGGGTCTCTTAGTAGTCATGACAGCCTATGTAGGAAAGGGGTTAGCATGACAGCGTAACCTAACATTATAAGATTTAACAATAGTTCACAATACGTAGCTTGGGATACACAGGGACACCACAGAAGCTGGAAGTAATGGATTTCTAGGGGATTTATGGGGATTTGTAACATGGAGAAACCACATTTATGTATTGCAACCACTGAAAAAAGAATGACACCAAAAGAGCTAATGCTAGCAACCAGAATCTAACTTATTGGCCCCGGAATGACAAATATGGACAATGGGCGGAGACCTAAATCAAAGATGTGTGGGGGATGTGAGGAAAATGGTATAAAAAGATGTTTGCAGATAAAGATATTATCTCACCGATCTCATCCCTTTTATAAACAGATGGTCAGACCAACCCTTACTTGAGACATCGGGATGACAGTATGGTGGAAACAGATTGTCACAGCCAACTTTGGGTGCTCTCCACTTACTGTTCTCTTCATCTTTATCTCTAATGGTCTCCATAAGATTTCAAGAATGTCAGCTGTGGGGGTGTTGTGTTTATATGTATTTGTTTTCATATAATTATGCTTGGATTTATTTGGATTTTAAATAAATTTAAATAAAATCTTCCTATTTCTATTTGTCTGATTCACCAATCTCACTTGATAATAATCTCAGGTAGCTCCCTGAGTAAGAAACCTGTTATTAGTGACCTGTGCAATGTGCACCTTAAACTTATCAATGGCTTCACTTTTTCAGGTAGCCAGTTTTTAATCCATAACCACGGTGATGCTATTTATCAACGAAACTTGTAATTTCACCAAAAAGAGATATCAAGTTAATTTGACAGGATCCATTTTCCATAAACCCACATTGATTCACATTAATTATATTACACTCATTTAATTGTGTCTTAAATGAGTTCCATATTAGAAGTTCTATTATTTTGCCGGGAATCGATGTAAGTCTCACAGGACTACAATTACTTAGGTCATACTGTTCAGCCTTTTTAAACATGGGCAAAACATTAGCTTTCTTCCAGTCTTGTGAAGCTTCAGAAGTGTTCCAAGAGTTCCTGAAAACCAATGTTTATGATTCAGGCAGCTTCTTGGCCACTTCTTCTAAAACTCTTCATTGAAAGTTATCCAGACCTGCTGATTCTAAAATGTGTAATGGTAGCTGCTGTTTAACATTCTCCTGAGTTGTTTCTTCATCATCATCCTTATCTTCATGTGATATGACAACATCATCTGACTTTGTCCCAAATATGGAATAAAAATATGTAGGGAACACTTCTGCTTTTTTTCTGCATTGCTACTGATAATTCTACCTTTTCCATCTAGTAAATAGACTGATACCATTTTTAATATTCTTTTTGTTGCTAGTATACTTTACAAATTGCTTCCAATTGTCCTTAATTCTGCTGGCTATAGATTTCTCCTTGTATGCCTTTGCTTCCCTTATCAATTTTCTACAGTTCCTGACTGCTCATATATACTCATTCTTATCATGTATATAATTTTAATAACAGCCTTCAATTCCCCTCTAAGGGTATGTATACACTTTGAAATTAGGTAGATTTTATAGAAGTCAGTTTTTAGACAGGTTGGTTTATTTTTAACAAGTGCAGCCTTCTTCTTCTTTCAACCTCCTGGTAATAAAGCAGGAGGTATATTAATTATTATTAATAATCAAATAGTTATTTCATGTATATTATTGTAGCACCCAAACGCCCATTCAGGTCACAGATATAGACAACTCCAAGATCCAGAAAGCTGTCAGACCCATCAGACCCACTGATGTTAAAACACTCAAGAACAGTTGCAGGATTAGATATGGGAGAAATAACAAACAAGCAAATTCACATGGTGATGATTGGTGAGTAGTATAAGGGCCCTACCCCCAATGAACTGTTAGCCCCGCCCCTTGACCCCTTAAATCCCAAACACCTGTCACAGGTAGTCCCGCCCCTGGGGGTATTATTCTGGGGTCAAGCTGGAAGTAAGGTGTGTCATGTGACCCCTCTAAGAACTCCTCCCACTGCCCTCTACCAATCAAGAGGGTTTTCAACAACTGGGGACCACCCCTGAGAGGAGATTTGACCAACCACAGGGAGTTCTAGGGTGGGGTGACCCATCTGGAAGTGGTTCATGTGACCCCTCTAAGAATTCCTCCCACTGCCCTCTATCAGTCAGGATGGGTTTCAGCTGCAGAGGACCCCCTGAGAGCAGATTTTACCAAAATAGGGGCAGGTTCTGGGGCAGGATGAACCACCGAGAAAAGGGTCGTGTGACCCCTCTAAGAACTCCTCCCACTACCCTCTGCCAATCAGAGTGCGTCACCACCACCCCATAAGTCCCAGCGCCTGGCAGAAGAGGCCATCCCTTATCAAGAATGCATGTTTTAGAAATCATGGAAATGGAATTTCTGAGAGGAAACATGGACTCCTTCACCACCCCCATGAGAACTTCAGACTTTGTTTTAGCCCCGAGCACTTTTGGATTTGCGTGGAGAAAGCGCTACATCAGCAACAGTTCTGATGAGGGCCCTTTGACTCAACTGTTGATGGATATGCCGGAACCCAACCCCAAAACCCGACCCCTAAACACAACGGCTCATGAGGAAGACCGACGAGCATGACGGTGTCTCATTGTCCACCCCTATGGTGGAAGGCGACCCTGGCTCAGGGGCGTCACTGGTGGACAAGGTGAATGGAAAAGATGTCACTCAGGTAAATGAACAATTAAGAAGTAATGTTAGAGGATTTGTGTGTACAATGAGGTTAGGAACCAGGGTTACGTAAATCTAAAACAAGCAGTGGGAACTTACACTGTTTCTTTTCTGAAAATCTCTTGACAGCTCGACTATGCCTTTCTAGAGGTCTTTGCGAACTTACACATTGGTAGCCCTGTGGGGGTAAATTTATCCTGTGTCAGCTGTTTTTGCTCCTGCCTGAGACAGGGACCTGGACAATCCCGAAAAAAAAACAAAATGGAGGAATGAACCAGCTCAGACTCCCTAACGGTAGAGGTCATGGCATCCATTTTTGCAGGCAGCTGTGAAAGGTCATGTTAAACCAAGCGATTAATAAAATTTATTTCAATGTGTCAAGGTGAATGTGTCCCCGCTCCACACTCGTGTTAGTAAAAGATGATACAAGTAACAGTCATGTCAACGCATACGGCTCTGTGAAAGAAAATATATTACACCCCCAAAGGAAGTTAGGAGCTTCAGTGGGGTGAACTCTCTTTTTCAAGTGGCCAAAAATCATATTAAAAGTTTAAATATAAGACAGGTAACAGCTTGGCTTTCAGACCAGGATGCTTACACCTACACACACTGGCTCGAATACGTTTTAAAAGAAACAAGACCTTTGTTTCAGATGTGGAAGTGCAGTAGCAGAGAGATTTGGCGGACATGCACCGGTTCTCCAAACACAACAGTGGTTTTAAGTACATCTTAACAGTGATAGACATTCTATCCAAATACGCCTGGGTCTTAGGCCTAAAAGACAAGACGAGTGGTGAGGTATCCAAGGCCTTTAAAGCTATTTTCAGTGAAGGTCGTGTGCCTCAAAAATTACAAACCTATCGGGGGAAAGAATTTTTCAACAAACATTTAAGCAGATTGATAAAACAGCATGGCATTCACCATTGTGTTACTAATAACTAAGTCAAAGCAGGGGTTGTGGAGCGATTTAACAGAACTTAAAAAATGAGGATGTGGAGTTATTTTCTGCCCATAACACCTTTTGCTACATTGACATGTTACCTGACTTTATGAAGAGTTACAACCACAGCTTTGACAGAACTGTGCGTACCAGACCCACTGATGTTAACCCTTCAAATTCTCTGAAGGTATGGAAAACATTTTATGGAGATGGTTTTAAAATCAAACTGGTTGTTTCCCCTTTTAGAAAAGGCGAGCATGTGAGACTGTCTAAAACCAAAGGAGCTTTTGAAAAAGGTTATGAACAGATGTTTACTGATGAGATATTCATAGTGGATGAAGCCTTAACCAGGGGCCAGAGACTTGTATCCTGATTAAAAGATTACAAGGGTGAGACAGTTACTGGATCTTTTACCCTGAAGAATTAGAAAAAGTAAACCCCAAACGAGACAGGATTTAAAGAATTGAAAATTTTCTCGCGGAGAAAGGAAAAGGGAGAAAAAAGCAGCTACTGGTGAAATGGTTGGGATGGCCTGGTAAGTTTAACAGCTGGGTGGAAGCGTCTCAACTCTTTGACATTTAGACACAAACAGAAAAGATTCCTCCTGCAAAGACAGAGAGAGAGAGAAGTGAGCGATGGTGGGTTTTACATCATTTTGCCCTGCAATGCCAGCTCTTCAGCTTTTCCCCAAAACACCAGCTCAAACTTTACAATACAGCTAATTAAGCCCTTTGATCTCCCGGGTGCCTGGGAGGTGTGGTTAGTGGAAATACAATACCCGCACAGCTGGAACACGGTCAATGAAGACACCCCTTTCAAAATCACCTTTGGAGATATGACGTGGAGTTTCATCCTGTGACGAGGTTATTACTCGTTCACACACAAATTACTGGATCATGTGAACAATACCGTTGCTTGTCACCCAGGATCACCTGAGGTAATCATGAACTATGACCCCGTGGGTAGAAAAGTTAGACTTAAATCCATCGATTTTACTGACCTGTTTTCTACTGGCGATAAACCTCATTACATCCCTGTCAGTAAACACCACAATGACACCATCACCATTGAAATAAAGACAGATCAGGAGAAACACGTCTCATTTTGCTTCGACAAGGTGACCATCAAGCTGCACCTGCATCCCCGGAGATTTCTAAAAAGCAAAACATTATTTTGGCAATCCTAAAAATTATGGTGACCCCACCAACTACAGAAACTTTTCCAGAGCTCAGGCTGGATACGCCCTACCTGGATATCATGGGGCCCCCATGATGTACAGGGCTGGCATGGGCTGAATATTCCATAACCTCTTTCGAAAAGCCTTACCGCCTTTGAGGAGGGGGCTAGAGATTATTAAACCCTATGTAAAAACCGCCACTCAAAACATAGCTAGAGACGTGGTTGGCCATGTCTCCCACGCTGTTCTGGAGAAGGTTGGAAATCCAGCTTCACAGGAGGGATCGGGGCTGATGTACATTAAAAGGGGGAAGAGAAAGAGAAATGTGTCATACCCACGACGCATAGATCCCCCAAAACCCTTTAAAAGAAGGGCTTCGATGCGCAGGGCCCGCCATAAGCGAAAGTCCAAGAGGAAGCCTGGTAAAGAGGAGACGCTCTCTGCCTGTTAAAAGAGAGATATTTTAATCAACATGGCTTTTGTTCTCTGCACGTCTGAAGAGTGCACCAAATCTGAACGAGACTTGTTTCAAATACCACTATGCAGACCAGCATTGAGAAAAGCATCTACATCCAGATGCAGCCTCTATAGGCTGTTACGGACAGTGGCGTAGGTAGGGGGGGAGCGGGGCAGTGGCCCCTCCCCCACTGAGCACAAGTGGCGCCTTGTGAATGTCTTGGCGCCTTTTCAATTTTCCCCAGTTGAGGATCCCTCTTACTCACCCGGCGGTGCTCCGGGTCTTCAGCGGCACCTCAGTGCCGCCGAAGACACCCGGAGCGAGTGAGGGCCTGCCTCCAGAGTGCTGCTGGGTGAGTAAAAGCGCTGCAGCGGGTGGCCCCTTTTTTTTGGATCGCTCCCCCTGTTCCCTCCACCTGGCTACACGGCTGGTTACGGAGTCTGCCCCATTGACTTTTTATAGCAGGGAATGGCATCGATTTAAACAACATGCTGCTGTACCTGTGTTGCAAGATTGTAGAAGGAGACAGAACTGGACTTGCCAGGGACGCTGAGGTGGGGCCTGGTGAATTACCCAGTGGCCTCTATTTTAGCCAGTTGGACGTTCCACTAGGAGACCGCCCAGTAAGCCAAAGCGACAACTGTCACCCTGTAACGATGTGGCCTCTGGCGGGACGCAACTGAGAGTATCAGTTCAGGACAAATTGCTTAGAGCAGGGCAGTTACTCTCAAGGTTCTCCCAATCCCAAAGGACCAAGCCCCAGACCCAGGTCAATATACAAGTCGGATCTGACCCACAAATCATGCTGTTGCCAATCCTTTAGAATCTAAAATCTAAAGGTTTATTCATAAAAAGAAAGAAATATAGATGAGAGCTAAAACTGGTTAAAGGAATCAATAACATACAGTAATGGCAAAGTTCTTGGTTCAGGCTTGTAGCAGTGATGGAATTGACTGCAGGCTCAAATCAAATCTCTGGAGAACATCCACAGCTGGGATGGGTCATTCAGTCCTTTGTTCAGAGCTTCAGTGTAGCAAAGTTCCTCCAGAGGTTAGAAGCAGGATTGAAGACAAGATGGAGGAGATGCAGCAGCCTTTTATAGTCTCTTGCCATTTGGCCTCTGCTTCCTTTGTTCCAAAAACAAGCTATCCAGCACATGGCATGGAAAAACCTTAGAGTTCTGTTCATAGGCATGTCCCTGCATGCCTTGCTGAGTCACAAGGTGTATCTGCCTTCTCTCACTGGGTCACTTGAATAGCTGATGGTCCTTAATGGGCCACCAAGCAGGCTAGGCAGTGCTGACTCCAGCTTTTCTGGGGTGTCACCCAGAAGCATAGCACAAATTTGAAATACAGACAGTCTAGAGCCAATACTTATAACTTTAAATACAAAAATGATACATGCATACAGATAGCATAATCATAACCAGCAAACCATAACCTTGTCATAGATACCTCATTTGACCCCCTTTATACAAGATTTGGTGCCACTACAGGACCTTGATTGCAACAACAATCTATACGGTCCCAGTTTGTGTCAATAACGTCACATACCCTTTCAGGGCCTTTATAGAATCGGTGCTCAATTACAGTTACGACACCCTCACCACACAATTTTCTGCCAGCCTGTTTTACAAAGACACTCCTGGACAAACAAAGAAAGGGAGTTGGATGGCGGGAATCTAGGATTTGTGAGGGGTGGAAAGCTGATGGCCAAGAGCAGGATGGTAGAGCTATTGGGTCATTTACACAGCGACCTGTTTTTTCAAGAAAACTTTTGTTGAACAGAGTGTATGTAAAAATTAAACTGACACGCAGCAAAGACTCCTTCTGTTTAATGGGTGATGTGGCCGAAGTCTTTAAACTGCCCATTTTATCAGCGTCCCTTTTTTATGTGAAGAAAGTACGAGTGGCCCCGGGCATCCGTCTGGGGCACACGGTGGCCCTGCTTACCACTAATGCTAAATACCCCATGGACCATGTGGGAATGAAAGTGTTTAGCATCCCCGTGGGCAGCAGGGTCAGTAACCAGGAGAATCTGTTTGGGGACAGTTACCCAAAATGCTTGTTCGAGGGTTTGTGGATAATGATGCCTTTAGCGGAAGTTACACTAAAAATCCCTTTCATTTTAAACGTTACGATATTAATTTGGGGGCTTTGTATGTGGATGGTGAACAGATACCAGCCAAGCCTCTGCAACCAGACTTCGAGGCCAGAGGCTGCATCAGACAATACATGAATCTGGTACAGACGGCTGGTAAACACATGAAAGATTGTTTTCTGTTAATCGACCGTGAGGAGTTTGCACAGGGTGACACCTTGTTTGCCTTTGACCTGTCTCCCGAACAGGAATGCGCCGATCACTATTCCCTGATTAAAAGCGGGAACCTGAGAGAAGAAATACGTTTTGGGATGGCTTTGACGGTCACCGTCAAGATGATCGTCTATGGGGTTTTTGATAATGTCATAAAGATAAATCAGAGGAGAAACGTTCTGTTTGAGTACAGGTGAATATGGACACCATGCAGCTCTCACGTGTCTTATCAATGGACCCTTACTCAAAAAAGAATTTCTTAGATGTGTTCCCTTGTGATTGGCTCCCTTGTGTCAAACTGTCTCAGAGACCCCTAGGTTTGGGGGTCAACACGCATCTGCACAACCAACAGGCTAACACTGGCTCACCTTGTATCTGGTGGAGCGCAACCACGGAGAGCTTTTGACTCATACAGGCATCCCCCAAACAGTGTGTTGTTTCCTAGAAGCAATATGAATTTTTTAAACAAAAATGCCACTGACATTGTGTTTCACAATAGACAATTGCAAGACCCCCGCTCCATCGCCTGTGGCTATCACTGGGTGTTTTTCTTTCATCTTTGTAGCAAGGGTTTATATTTTGACCAGATTTTAAAATTGTATTCTAACGACTTAGTGCAAAACAACCAGATGGTGATGAATTTTGTAAAAAATATAAAATGTAAATTCTCGGGCATGCCTAGCCTCACTCAAAACATGTTTCAACAAACCCAGACGTGTGTATCTTGCAAAGATTTTCATAGCTATGTTACCCAATAAAGCACCCCAGGTGAGGAGTTTAAAGACGATTGATGTTTGGTGGGTTTTTTTTTTATAAAGAATGACCAATTCAGAAAATTACACGTAGATTTTTTTTTTTTTAAAAAAGTATAGAAATGTTTTATTTAAAGCAAAACATTGCCAGTTTTAAATATTTTTTTTAGAACATGAAAAACGTTACACACTGAGCCATTTGGGTCTTTTCGCTAATTTTTGTTTTTTAGATCGCAAAAAATGGGTGACGGTTTCTCGATCCACCCCCGGTGTTGGCAGTCAAGGCCTTTGAGTGTTCCAAAAGATCTCTGTTGGCCATGTTGCCCATGACGGAAGATGACACATTCAGTTCTGCCATGGCATTCATAAACACATCCCATCCTCTAGGTACACGTCTGCTAGGAACAGAGTACATCTGGGTGATGGCCCTGACTAAAAGTCGAGCATGTTAGAACCATTAACCACAGAGCCTTTGTACACAAAAGCCCCTTTATTGTTATACGAAGAGATATTTTTATCCTGGCCCAGTTTATTTAGCAATACTAATGCATTTTTTCTTATTCACATTATCCAGAACCTCCTGAGCCACACAACTCTGAGGTCGTTGGTGTTTCTGGGGGTTTGGCAGTCACACTCTGTTCCTGTTCCGGTAGAAACAGACTTATTTTCCCTTTGTCCACATCACTCTGCTTCACATACGTTAGGTACCTTTGAAGCACGGCACTGTAAAGTTTAGCCTTATTGTATTTTGTATTCGGCTAAGTCAGTTCTTTGAAGAACAGACTTCATTTCAGCATCCAGGAAGTGAGTTCTGATATTTTCCTCCACAGGAAGGGGAGCTCTTAATTGCTCCAACTGGTGGCTGGGCACCAGGTAAATTTTTTCTGCATACTCCATTATCAATTAATCACATGCTCCGTTATCAGAGAGGTAGCAAAACTTAACAGAGGTCCAATAAACCGCCCACACTGCTTCACCAGATGCTTCTTTCTTTTAAGTGAAACCCTTTGCTTACACAGAGTTTTTATAAGCGCACTTGATCTTGTGTCAAAGGTACATTTCCTTTTAATGTACTGAGTGCTTTTTCTGAGATGGCCTCCACTAAATCGTCAGACGCCAAACACATTATAGCCCTCCTTTGCTGCAGGGACGATTTGCTAAGTAATTTTCAAAGGACCAGGTTTCTCTTCACGCAGCTAGACATGTTTTCGGTCAGCAACCCTGGCTGTTAAAAAGGGCCCTGCTTGTAATTCATCTCTTTTTATACCTGGCTGTTGTTCTTTTCAAAGTATAAATCGCAGGCCAGTCTGGAGGGAAAAGATCGGTTCTTAGGCTCTATGCTTCTGGTGTGGAAGCGTTTAAATCCACCACCAGGTAGCAATAAGGTCTTTTGGTAGCATCCTCAAAAGCTTCTAGACAGAACTGAGCTTTACCAGGGTACAATTGCCAAGCTAGCATTGCAATTTGTAATTCATCCCTGGGGTTTTTGAACAGAACCATGTACTTTGTGTTTAGGTTAATCGTACGACTCTTTTTTCCCTGACAAAATACGTTCCGGACTATATACATAATGCTCAGGTTCCTGTGATGCATGTACTTGGTAAAGACGTTCTTGATTTCATTGCTTTCTCACATCTGATGAAGTGAGCTGTAGCTCACGAAAGCTCATGCTCAAATAAATTCGTTAGTCTCTAAGGTGCCACAAGTACTCCTTTTCTTTTCACAAGCACAGTTCATCAGATCATCCATGATAATCATATTTACTTTATTGGTAGGAAACAAACGGTCATCCTCAAAAGCATCAGGTAGCCCCTCCACAAAATTGATAAAGGGATATTTACAGAGCAGTTCTTTATACAGAGGTTGCCAACAACTGTAACATCGCACAATAGTCTGGAGGGAGAAGAGCTACTGTGTTAGGCTTAAAAAACATAAACCTGTACATAGCCATGCAGACAGATGCCAGCATTATGTACTGGAAAAGATCTAGACACAGTTTTATCTCGGTAAATTTACCAGGGCCTCGCTCTACTATATTTCCCATCTCCATCATTTTCATAATCTCTTTTCTGTGAAGGATACAGGCCTGTCTCAAAATTTTGACCTCCTGCTGACAGTAATATGTGGGCTCTTTCTGCAAGTCAAATGTCTCATATCTGTAGTCCTGATAACAGTTGAGAAACTCTGCTTTCTCCCTTGGCATTATGCTTTCCACACCATAGTGCTCAACACTGGGCATAGGCCCCATGTAATTTTGATTTTCTAAAGTGCTAAGAAAATGTGGAAAATACCCTTTGCACCCTTCAAACCCCATCGCCTGCAGGAGCTTGCTAAGCTTCATGGGCAAGAAGTTTAAAGAGTCTATAAAACGAATGCCCAGGGCCTTAACTTCCACACACATTAGTTTACTACCCTGAGTGATCAGTCCTATGCATATCTTTTCCTTCAGTAACTGTCTAACGACGAAGTACTCATCGTAACCTTTGGTACTGTGCGCTAGGAATGTGTAGTCCTGGAACTCTTTGCCAATAAAGGTCTTCACAAAGATAGAAAGACACTCACAGCCCTTAAATTCCCAGTTTTTTTCCAGCTTTGGGACATAGCAAAAATGTAATTGGGCACATGCAACCCTGTCTCCTGTGTGCATTCAAAATCGTAAAAAATATACTTTTGGGCTCTCTAATGCGATCCATAAAACAGAGGTGGCTGTGTACATCACCAGTGATCAAACCCTGACACGGCTTACAGTGCCTCCCTTTACACCTGTGCCGCTTGTCCACCTGAGACTGACACTTATCACACAAAGTTTTAGGCCGGCATTCGACTGTTTTTTTCGATGCACAGTCGACGTGTCTGTCTAAACACTCCTTGGACCGACAATACAGTCGCCAGCTAGGACACATCAGCGGCACGCCCACGCTGTCCGAGCACATTACGCTCAAGCAGAGGCGGCAACGATACCTGCAAGAGTGGTTGTGACTGTACACCGTGTGGCAAAACTCACAATTTTTCTCACCCAACAACTTTTTCACATCCAGGACCCCATAGTAATGCTTATTGTACAACAGGATCAAAAAAGTCTTGGGATACACCGGGCCCCCCAGTTTAAAAAAGCCCCATCTCCCTTTCGCCGCATAAAGCACCACCTGTATGTTGACTCCTAAATGCTGTTCCACATTGCTATGTCACTGAGAAGAACCTTTTTTTGATCTGACTGTCCCAGTTTCTCATGCAACTTTCTCGCCCCCACTAACAATTCCGTGTCCGTAGGTTTACGGTCGGACATGACGGCCAAGAGCCCAACCGCAAAACACAGGTTGGTACCGGTGTAAGTCAGGTCTACTAAACATTGTCTCTTTTTATGGACGATTTGAGTACTGAGGATAGAATTTAAAACTCTACGACCGCCCACACCCCTGTTTTTACAACTGTCAGAACAAGACGCAACATCCCATCGACATGCAACTCTCTATTGCTCTGTAGCAGCTTTGAGGTCTGGTTGAAGAAATCCTCATTACCTCTTTAACTCTTTTAAAATTTTTACAGTGACCCTTGCCTGGAAATTTTTGGCAGCCATCTGCTTATCCCCCAAGCGCTGTCCCCCGTTTTGTTTACACCTTAGCTGAGACTTGAGAGTGCCCTTTTACCCAAGCCCCTTTCCACGAATAGTCAGGCCTGCTCAGAGCCACCCTTGGAAAAATTGAAGTATTTTTTCAAAAAGTCACCCACAAGAGCTTTTGGATTTTTGATGTAGTTTCCAGCCCTCCCTTCTTTTAGAACCCCCGAGGATACAGCGTCCACCAGTTTTCTGAATGAAGCATCAGATTTTTCCCAAATACTAGAAAATGGGGGAGCTGTGATGATCTTATGGTGTTGAGAGAATGGTTTGTCAGTCCTTGGTTTTTTATTCACAACCCCTAGAGCGTGTGCTCCATGTTTGTGAATGTGGGCGCTTTCGCTCACAGTTTTCTGAGGGCTTGGTGTGATGGTGACCACTGAGGAACTGGAGTTGTGTTTGCATGGTTGCAATACCTCAGCATCGCAGCTTTCAGTCCTTGTTTTTTTATTCACAACCCCTAGAGCACGTGCTGAAGGTTTGTGAATGTGGGTGTTTTCACTCTCAGTTTTCTCAGGGCTTGGTGTGGTGGTGACCACTTAGGAACTGGAGTTGTGTTTGCGTGGTTGGTTTTTACCCAAGTCTTTTGTTTTGTCCTTGGGTTTGATGTATATGAGGTTTGGACTGCCCTGATGCTTCATCTGCACTCTTGTGCTGTTTTGTGTTGGTAAAGGTCTCAAAGGAGATTCCTGGCTCTTTGGCGGTTCTGCTGGAGGTGCCCCTCTAGCTCTGACTACAGCATTGTCAGGAGAGCTGCACATGCCTGATTTGGGGGAAAAAACATTTCACAAAACTTAACTTTACCATCTTTCTCACCCACCCCTGTGTATTTACTTAAAATACACAACCTCATAAAACAACCAAACCAATAAGCAAACTACATTTACTGGGCTTCATCCATCCATCAGTCACTGATGCTGGTGAATTTTCCTTTTCAGCTGTCTCTTTGCTTTTTCTTTTGAGCTTGTTTACCCTCTGGTCTAAGGATCTCTCATGTTTTGACCGTACTGTGGAGCAGACAACATGATTATTATAAAACACATGAAACTGTCTTGTAAACTTAAAAAATAAAATACTCATTAGGGTGTTTTTCTATTTAAAAAGTCATAGCTTTAAAACAAAATAATCCATTTCTGGCTGTACAACAAACACAGGTTTTGAGTTTATTTCTACCACTTTAAATTCATCTCATTTTGCAGAATAAAAACCAAACTGCTTTAAAAAACAATTTTTAAAATCCATTTTAAAACACATTTTGCACAGAAACTCCTGTTAGTTTGAAACACACCATACCATCAGCTTGCAGCCATAAAACCCCAGCAGTTTAAATCCAACAGTTTGCAACAATATACTTTTCAATAAACCCACATGCATTTAAAAGCCAATTGCAGAAAATTACCTTCTACCACAGGATGAAGGGTTGCTGGCACATGGTTGTTCTGTTTTCCCCCATGTGTCTTTGGGCCTTTGGGTTAAAGAACAAGCACAAATTTTAGTTTGTATTATTCCCGAAATGCATCAACCCCCTACACAATCTGTGTAATACCTGAAGTTTTTTAATTTAACAGTATTAAGCACAACTTTTGTTAAAAATGGTTTTTGGCTTTTACCACCTTGGCCTGGTGGTGAAATCAGCTTAAAGTTACTAGTTCTGTGCTAAACAGATCACACTGCAATTAAGATAGGTACCATTATTTAGTAAGGACAGCATGACCAAAGAGTGACATAATATATGTAATCCTTCTGCCCATCTGATTTGGCAGCAACAAGGGCCAGGTTCAGTATCTAGGGGTTCTGTTTCAATATCACGATGCAAAACCGTCTCAAGCCCCCACCTAGGGACCTGGGATAATTACATACCACCCACCCGGTGCACCTCTCAGAGGCAATACTTCCCCTCTCACAAGCGCAGAGTCTGAATGTAGCAAAAGCCTTTTAATAAAGGAGGGAAACAATGTGGCATTATGTTGGGGAAACACCACAAACAGTATTCATAACACAAATCATGAGCAAAAGACCCACCCCCAAGTATGTTTGGCAGCGTCCTTTTCCCCTCAGGGTCTTAAGTCCAGCAACCCAAGTCACCCCACCCACAGTTTATGATCTTGATCAGTGCAACCTCTAGAGTTCAGAAGTTCATCTGCAGAGTTTACCTCCTAGCTTGGGTGGAAGTGGAGGGAGGTATGGGGGGCATCATACATACTCCACTGCTCGGGTCGATGGCCGAGTACCACACCTCTCCATAGAGTCCTGATGCAGTCTTCACCGCCAGCTGCACTTCTCTGCTGCTATCCTCTCTGCACGCCTCTCCACAGCCATCCTGCTGTCCACTCCACTCTGTGTGCCTCCACCAGCCATCCTGCTGTCCACTCCTCTCTGTCAGCCATCCTGTTATTTGCACCTCTTCACTAGACACCCTACTATCCACTAGCCACTCTCCAACTTGTCTTTAGGCTCCCCCCAACACAGCTCTCAGCAAGTTTAGTTAATAGTAGAAGAGCCTCAGTGCTGGTGCACCACTAGCCCAAGGTAAGTCTAAAGTTTAGACTTAAATATCACTGGTTTCAGCTCTACAGTATGTAACGAGACTCCTAATGAAGTCAAAAGGATCACAGTAAGACTTAGGACTCTCAAAAGGCACCCACCCTACTAATTACACCTATCAATGCCCAATATCTCTCAAGGCATGGGTTTTGGAACCCATGTCCCTTGCCTAGCAAGTACTGCTTAGTGGAGGGTGAGTCCCTCCATCATAAAATGCCAAGTACAGTTCTACTGTTCTTGATTCACATAACCAGGATAACAACCCTCTATTACTCCTGCCCCAATAACAAAGAGATTGGGGATCCCACAGCAGCCAAAGTGACCATTTGGGCAGGCAGTCCATCATGCTAGGCAGGGTGGGTATGCCCATAGAAACGAGATCAGCCCCTGAAGTCCTTTTCCACAGCTCACCACCAGACGTCAGGGTAGAGCTCATTCTGACCCTGCTTACATATAATATATATTTTCAGAGTAAAAAACAGGGAGCATACCTCCTCTTGCAGTCCAGGAGCAATTCAATTCAAGATAGTTTCTGTTGAAAGAGGACAGTCTAAAAAAACCTGAGGTTTTTATACCATCCTAACTCTTTGTTTCAAACAGACTTCAAAAGTGTGCAGTTAGCAGGTTGATTCAATCACAACTCTGAATTAATAGATACTTAAGGACTTTAGGCTCCCTGTCCCTAACATTCCCTTTTGTGATCTGGGGTAGGGTAATTAAGTTGTCTGTACAACTGGGCTGCTTTTGGCTATTTTTTTTTCTTTTAGTTAAAATACATTTTTCTGTTTCAATGAAAAAAACAGTAAAGCACCATATACAACAATCCTTAATGTTACTGTACCCCATTCCCAAGTGTGGGGTCCCTTACAGATATCAATGAATGTCTTCGGGCTTGTTTGTTTGTTTTTTAAACATGTTTCTTTCATGCTTAAAGTTTGGAGGTTGTTTCTGAAATAAAATGTGTGTACCACAATCATAGTAAGCACCCTACAAATACCCAGAGCTTTTAAATGTTTGATTGTCTTTAGTGCAAATGCTTGTTCTAACAGATGGTGGAGGTTTGTGAATGCTTGAAACATTTCAGTTTTGGGTTAGACCCTGTCAAGGTTCCTCCCCCACGCTCAACTCTAGGGTACAGATGTGGGGACCTGCATGAAAAACCTCCTAAGCTTATCTTTACCAGCTTAGGTCAAAACTTCCCCAAGGTACAAAATATTCCACCCTTTGTCCTTGGATTGGCCACTACCACCACCAAACTAATACTGGTTACTGGGGAAGAGCTGTTTGGACACGTCTTTCCGCCCAAAATACTTCCCAAAACCTTGCACCCCACTTCCTGGACAAGGTTCGGTAAAAAGCCTCACCAATTTGCCTAGGTGACCACAGACCCAAACCCTTGGATCTGAGAACAATGAAAAAGCATTCAGTTTTCTTACAAGAAGACTTTTAATAAAAATAGAAGTAAATAGAAATAAAGAAATCCCCCCTGTAAAATCAGGATGGTAGATACCTTACAGGGTAATTAGATTCAAAACATAGAGAACCCCTCTAGGCAAAACCTTAAGTTACAAAAAAGATACACAGACAGAAATAGTTATTCTATTCAGCACAGTTCTTTTCTCAGCCATTTAAAGAAATCATAATCTAACATGTACCTAGCTAGATTACTTACTAAAAGTTCTAAGACTCCATTCCTGGTCTATCCCCGGCAAAGAACAGAATATAGACAGACACACAGAGCCTTTGTTTCTCTCCCTCCTCCCAGCTTTTGAAAGTATCTTGTCTCCTCATTGGTCATTTTGGTCAGGTGCCAGCGAGGTTACTTTAGCTTCTTAACCCTTTACAGGTGAGAGGAGCTTTCCCCTGGCCAGGAGGGATTTCAAAGGGGTTTACCCTTCCCTTTATATTTATGACAGACCCTTGTTTATTTTTGTGACTGTATTATTTTAATGACTTTGAGTTGCTAGAAAGAGTGACCCATAGCGTTCAACTAACTCCTGGGTTATATTTAAACTGTCCAATAGCATTCAACCAACTCCTGGAGATATATTTAAACTGTCCAATAGCATCTGCAAACTCCTGAGGTTTTATTTCATTTCATATTAATCAGAGCTCCCCATCCTCACCCACCCACCTCCCTTACTGTGGGTGTACACCCATCAAATTTAATTACTGATCACTAATATGATTAACTCTGATGGCAACAAGGGTGGGTAATCTCAGTCACCCTGTCTATTCAGCAGGGGAGTGGTTAAAACCATTCAGTTCAACAGGGTGTGTCAGCTCTCTTGTACTCAAACACATGTCTGAACCATCTCTGTTTTTTTTAATTGTAAATGTTACCTGAAATTGAGCCAGCTGGTAAGCTTAGGGAGGACTAATGATCCACCAGAGTTTGGCAGAAAGCAGCACATTTATTATTCTGATAGCTAAACTCAAAAGAAGGGGGAGGGGGTCACACTCACATCCGCATACTCATGCTCACAGAACAGGCACGGCACTGGAAATGTCAGGATCCTTCAAGGTAAGTGTCCCACAGCACAGCGATGGATGGTGAGATGAAGGTAAGTCTTCCCGAGGCACGATGGAACGCAACACGGCAAACCACTGGCCAGGCGGTCTGGGTGAAGGGCCTTCACGGGAGGTACAAGCTTGTGAGTGCACTCCTGAGCACATGGCCCCTTCCCCTTTGAAGGACCTGCTCCTCATGGCCTGAGACTAGACATGACTTGGTTGCATCTGGTTGGTCACACTCCACCTCAGGCAGTGTCCATGCAGTGTCCCTGCATTGGGTGTGTGAGTGCTGCCTAATTAGAGTCCCAGACACCTTGTCTACCTGGGAGCTCTTCTGATCTTCCAGCTGTTCAACCAGCCCATTCATCCCACAAGCATTCCAGGAGGGACAGGGAGGGGGAAAGCCACTTCACAGGTATTCGAAGAGGGAGAGGAGACACAGTGGGGGAGGGGAATGTAACAGACCTTTTGAGCAAACAGGTTATACATAGCATAGCCATACAGAGCATACAGATCACTGCTGCTCCTACAACAGTAAACACACTTTTAGGGTGTCTCCCCCTCACAAGATTCTACAACGTACATTTCAGCTTTTTGCTGTAAATGGGTCTCTTTTACACAAAGACACAAGAGCTAGGTTCTCACAAACTATTTTTTTTATTTGAAAGACATACAGCTCCTTGAAAACAAACCAAGATGCTCCATTAAAACTATTAGCTCACTCAAGGGCCGCAGAGACCTTCTAACAGAAACACAGATAGTCACAAAGCCCTTTCCAATAGATTTTTTTATTTACAGCTACCAAGTTTTATATGGCATGTTTGTCCCCTCACCATTCTCTAACTTAATCCTTTTAGATTTCTTAAGCAGGGTTCTGTAACTTTTTGTGTGGACCAGATGATCAATATAACGCTATATAGATATATATAACACATCTTCCAGTTTGGTCATTTTCTTTAAAACACTTCAGGGTCTCCACTGAATTGCACAGCATTTATCAAGGTCACCCCTTGCACTAAATATTCTTGAGTTCAGCACAGACATTGCATAGCATCACCTATGGCAATAACAGTGTTTAAGAAGCTTTCCAAACACAGCTCAGCACACAAGCCCCGGAGCTTGCAGTTGATATCCACTGAAGTCCAGGCTACACAGTCATGGTGTCACTGGCCTCGTGCATCTATGACACAGCCCTCACAATCTTCGAAAATCTTTCCCTAAGACAGTGATTAAGGACAGCATAAACTGCAATGCGTACAAGAAAAGTATGACTTTTTTATGCTCACGACGTGGCACTGGCTCAGTTAGTTCCATGCCAAGCCTCCTCTTAAACTCCTCATAGCCGTCATCCTCCGAGTCCTCTTCAACAATTTGTGTCGGTATTGAACAAAAACAAGGCAGGCCCGGTTCGTCTTTGCTGTTTGATGCAATGCTGTCCAGGGCCTCCAGGGACTCGAGAAAGGCATCGTCTAGCTGTTGAGAGATTTTCAGAAAAGAAACAAATGTAAGTTCCCACTGCTTGTTTTTAGATTTACACAAGCCCAGTTCCTAACCCCATTACACACACACACTCCCACGCCCACACACACACACAAATCCTCTAATGTTACTTCTAAATTGTTCATTTACCTGAGCGACATCTTTTCTGTTCACCTTGTCCGCCGGTGACTCCCCCGAGCTGCGTTTGCCTTCCTCCTCCAGAGGGGTGGACGATGAGAGGCCAGCACACTTATCGGGGTGTCTCATGAGCAGCTGGGTTTCGGGGTCAGGTTCTGGCATATCCATCAATGGCTGGGCCAAAGGGCTCCCCTTGGCTGCTCCCTCCTCCTCCTCAGAACTCTCGCTGTTGTAGCACTTTCTCTGCTGATAGTCGAAGGCCCTCAGTGCTAAAACAAAGTCCAAAGTTTTCATGGGGCTGGTGAAGGAGTCCATGTTTCCTCTCAGCATTTCCACGATTTCTACAACATGTGTTCTTAGTAAGATGCCTCTTCTGCCCAGTGCTGGGACTTATGGGGTGGTGGTGCTGCACTCTGATTGGCAGAGGGTGGTGGGAGGAGTTCTTAGAGAGTCCACATGACCCTCTTCTGGGCAGTTCATTTTGCCCCCAAACCTGCCCTATTTTGATCAAATCTGTTCTCAGGGCAGTCTTCTGTGGACAAAACCCATCCCAACTGGTAAAGGGTGGCGGGGGGAGTTCTTAGAGGGGTCACACAAACCACTTCCAGATGGGTCACCCTGCCCCAGAGCTCCCCCGATAGGTCAAATATCCTCTCGAGGCTGGTTCCCAGCAGCTGAAACCCATCCTGATTGGTAGAGGGCGGTGGGAGAAGTTGTTAGAGGGATCATACGGCCCACTTCTGGATGGGTCAACCCTCCCTAGAACTCCCCCCGATTGGTCAAATCACCCCTTGGTGCAGTCCTACTAGGGCAAAACCCATCCTGATTGGTAGAGGGCAGTGGGAGGAGTTCTTAGAGGGGTCACATGAGACACCTGGCTTCTGTTCATGTGTCCAGGTTGATCCCGGATGTAATACCCCATGGGTGGGACTTTCGGTGACAGGTGTGCGGGGTTTAAGGGGTTAAGGGGCTGGACTAACGTTTGATTGACAGTAGGACCCTTGTACTACTTTGGTGCAATTTCCTGTTTTGTCATTACTGTTTGTTTAAATAGTTGGAGGGCAGAGTGAGGAGGAATGGCATGATTGGGGCAGGGAGTTTAGTAAAAATAAGGAGAGGGAAGGATGGGGAAAAGGCACAGCCACACCTCCTCATCTGCCAAGCTAGTCACTCACTGTCAAGTGTTTTTCTGGAATCAAAACAGAGCGGAGTCTCAAGGAGGGATTCGAAGGAGGATCAGGTGTTGCTTGCACAGATTTTCTGAGGGAGTTTTCTCCATACAGAAAGGGCAGCATGTGAGAAAATGCAAAGGTAAAGAGTTAAAGACGTTTCCCTTAATCCAAGTATTTGTAAGAGTTCTCTTGAGGAAGAGCAGGAGGTAGGTGTGGTGCCAGCCAGTCATTATTCTGTGCTATTCCCTTCCCTTGTGTCTGTTCCTTGAATTGTTTGTCCCATGAATCAAGTAAACTTGTTTCCAAGGAGCCCTCCTGCTGCTGATAGCACTGATGGCCATGGTGTGTGCAGGACCTCCTCCTACTGCAAGAGAGGGTCATGGCCTACTCAGGAAGCCCTATGCTCCGCCTCTACCACTAAGAATCATGGTCTGGACAGGAAATCCCAAGGCTGGGGTGAAAGTAACATAAAGCCCTTACTGGTACAGGGGCCTGACTCTGGGCCCCTGGAAAGGGCGGGGCCTTGGGCAGAAGGGGTGGGGCTGAGGGGTCAGCCTCCCCCAGCCAGCCCATCCGCGCTCCCTGGCCTGTGCTGCCTGGGGCTCCGTCGGTGATTTAAATTTTAAATTGCTGGCCCCGGGGCAGCTGCCCCTTTTGTGTCCCCCATTGGCAGCCTGGGTGGGGGGGCAATGATGTTAAAGCGCTGCCGTGGCAGCGCTTTAACATCATCTGCGTACAGGCCAATACCGGCAGCCAATTTTTACTGGTATGTTGTACCGGCCCACTTTCCCCCCTGCCCCAAGGCCTATTAGTGGAAGAACTGACAATATTTCAGATGCTGCTGAGTAATTCTTCTTCTATAAAGCTGATCTGAGCAACACAACCTGGTTCTAGTGAGTTGTCCTTGTCTGAAATTGGGCATGTCCTGTACTGGGAATTGGTCTTGTAATGATCACCTTTGGCACAAGAGATTTCTTTCCTAGTTTATAAAATAACCTGCCTCGAATGACTCCCAATTCATGTTTAATATGATATAGAATCTATCAGGGCGAGAAACAGCATGGCTACAGTTTGTGCAGAACTTTTCCTTCCGGCTCCGGAGATTGGGGGTTACCCGATGATCTGAGGCTGTGGTAAACCTGACATCAGGAGGGGGCTCATCACTCATATATGGTGATGTTTGTTGCTTTCGAGTTTTATAGGATGTTTTAGCTGCATAAAGTCACAGATAAAACCACTGATAATAACTAAAAAGGCAGATGGGTTTGCTATTGGTTCCTTCCCGCAGCTGATGCCAGTCTCTGAATCTATATATTTCCCTTCCACTGCTTTGTTGTCACTTGTCAGACACAGAGGAGCCCTGGCAGGTGCTTAGGTGCAGCCAGTGCAGTGTGAGGAGGGGACAGCAAGTCAGGCTGGCAATGAAGGGACATCTCTCCACTCCAGTGCTGTGGCTTCTTCTCCTCTCATTTCAGGACACAGCAGGTAAGTCTCCTCTGTGCTTCACCAGGGGAGCTGGGTTAACTGGAATGAGGGTGGTAACTTTTACAGTCCGCTTTTTACCATTGGTGCCCATCTAGGAGCTTGTGACTTTTCCTTTCAGGGTTGGATCTTGACACTGTTATCGAGGCTTTTGTTACCTTGAGATTGGACTATTCAAATGACCCTAATGTGGGGCTGCACCTTAAAACCATTCAGAGAACGAAGCTGATGAAAATGGCAGCAACTCACTGAGCAGGGCATCATGCTGGGAGCATGTTACAGCCGTGCTGCAGGATCTGCACTGGCTGCCCAGCTCTGGGTGGAGGTTAAGGTGTTGGTGATGATTTATAAAGTCCTTCATGGCCTGCGACCGGCCTCTCTGAGGGATCACCTCTCTCCATACGGACACAGCTATGGTTAGCAGGGACACCTGAGTTGGTTCCCCCTTTTTATAAAGGAGAGGGGTGGCTGGCAGGGTGTTCTCTGTGAGGCCTCCGGGACTCTGAAACTTGTTATCCTGTTTGGGCCATAATAGACCAAATTGGTTGACATTCTGGGCACACTGCAAAAGACACTCGTTTGGGGGTTGGGGGTGGGAAGGACCCAGGCTGTGCGTCACATAATGAGAAAGGGGTGGGAAGGAGTTTCTGTAGGTATCTGGCTAGCTGAGTTCCTGTTGAAATGGTCACTTCATGCTGCTGGGATTTGAGTGTGTTATCAATGTCGTCCAGGTGCCAACAGTCTCAGTCCAGAATCCAACAGCTCCAAGTGCCAAGTCCTGGCTCCTCACTGCCCCATTCACTCACTGAAGCCAGTAGAAGTTTTGCAATTTTGAAGTGAGCAGGATTTATCCAAATAAACCCAGAGCTGATTCCTCCCAGAGAAGGGGTGTGTGCATGTATTGGGGTGCAGTGTGCAATGCCCTGTTCCCATGGGGGTATCGGAAGCTCTGCCAGCAGGAAGATTTATCCTGCAGGAGCCCTGCCTCCCTCCCCCAGGGTTTCTGCTGGAGCAGAGAAGCTTTGAATCCTAGCTGGAGGTGAGAGAAGCCCGTCCAGCACAAGCTGCGTGGCAGAGGTGCTGTAGCAGGGCCTCTCACGGCCACATTGGTTTCATTCCCTCAAGGCCGCCCCTGCCCAGTTTCAGGGCTGCTCTCATTCCTCCAGCATAGAGGGGGCTGCAGGCTCCTTGCCATCCAGTGTCCCAGCTCCAGGAAGACTTAACTGCAATGGGGGAGGGGGGAGCAGATCATGAGGTACATCAGCATTTGCTGGTGCGTCTTAGGGAGTGAATCTGGCCCAAAGACTCCAAAACTGATCAGCAATAGGATTCAAATTGAATGTGGGACCCAGATATGATTCAAATAATGCAGTGATTGGAACCTGCTGGGCTGGTGTTAGCAGCACGAGAACGATCCATGTGTCTGGCAGGGCAGTGAACTGCTCAGCAGTAGCTGGTTCATGGGAACCCGATGTGCTGCTGCGCCAGCCTGAGAAACTGACCCTGACCTTGATAATCAGCAAGGTCAGTCTCAATTATTGTCTTCAAGAAAAACCTGCCCTGATGTATATTTCACAGACAGCTCAGTAACTGTGCGGTGAGTAGGGGGCTGGAACCCAGAAAATCCTGACAAAACCAACCCTCTAGCAGGTCACTTGAACTTATATTTCAGATTCCCAAGAAGTTCCTATATAATGTGCTGGGATTAGAGCCCATGACACAGCTGTACATGACTGGAAAGCATGGAATTCTGTGGTGACTTCTGCTGATCAGACTGACATTGCAGGGGATGGACAATTATTACCACGTGCGGGATAAATTACTGCATGATTGTGGGATGGTGTCATATAGTGATGCCAAGCACATGTTCAGCTCAATGCATTTTTGTTGGATTGCTGAGGAAATGTCTATCATCCCTTTGATATTTTTTATTTTCTATGGGAAATTTGAGTTTTCTTCACATGAACACAGACACAGTGATGTGTGTGGGGGGTGGAATACAGTATAGGGGATATCACCATGTAGCTTTCCCTTTCCCTCAGTGCCCGAATCCTCCTCCCTGAGCAGAGGCCAGGTCAGTCTTTGCCAGAAGATTGTGTTTCACAATCATTGACCTCTTTACATTGTGTGGGAAAACAAATTTGTAAAACGATGTGGGGTCCAGGCAAACAAATGAGAAAATATCAGGGGTGGGCCAAAGCGGCAGGTTTCACTCCCAGACCCAGATCTGAACTTCCCCAATGTTCAGAGTGCTCAGTGGGGTCATTATTCCAAGTTGGGTCACAGAAGTGGAGCCAGCATATGAGAGGTGCAGTATTTAAATGTGATTGTTATCCAGAAAGGTGCTGATGGCTGCCATTGAGGAGTCTTCGATCCTAAGATAATCACAGACCTCATGAAAGCCAATGGCAGGGCGAGAACTCTCTTTTAGGCTCAACAGACAGAGCAATCAAGATCCTTTACATAGTGAAAACAGATACAGACAGTGGGGGCTACTGCCAAAGGCACTGGGCACATGGGCAGGGCAGAGCTAAGCCAGGAGTTTCCATTGTTGCCAATGCAGGGGCTAGGATACTGGCGTCAGACTGTGTCTGTTGGGGGAGAAGCCAGTAGAAGGAGTTGTGACCGGGATCTTGGAAGCAGAAAGGAAACAAAGCCAGTTGGAGCTCACTGGAGGGGCAGGATGGGGGATTTCTGAGCAAGGAAACTGCCGGCTGTTCTTAGTTTCTACTGGGTGCAGGGAAACAGAACTGTGTGTGCACTTAGCTAGAGCAGTGTTACAGCCTTTCCCCCTTCGCCTGGGGGAAGTGCGGGCTTCTCTAAGTGTGGGCTTCTCAATCGCCACAGTTTGAGGCTTCTTATTCCTGAAAGTCTTAACTCGGTCAACGGTACTTTGCAGCTCAGCTATCCGTTCCGTCAGGACCTGCATTGGTTGGGCAAGTTCCTCTCTGGTGCTCACCATCAGTACACTGGCCGTTTGCAGTGGTGTTGTGCTGGCTGGCTCCGATGTTTGGGCTTCCCAAGACTCACTGGCAGCCTGCCTTTCTTCCTCCTCTCTGACCTCTTTTATCAGCTGGGAGTAACGGGGGATGTTCCCGTCGTTCTCTTAGCTGGAGATGAAGTAGAATCGGGTTCTGATACTGAGTTCCTCTTACAATTTGAGCCAGTCTGGTCTGATCCATCTGCTCAGCAGTCACTGCTCCCCTCAGGACAGCTCTCTGAAGCAGTCTCTCCAGTCTCTGTATGTAGGCTGAAGCCTTCTCGCCCTTTTGTTGTCGGGAATTAAAGAACTTACAGTAGCTGTCTTCAGGGCCCTCTACGCTCCCAAAGTTGTGTTCAAGGGCCTCTAGGCAGTCCTTCACACTGATCCCAGGGTCAATGAGCTTCAGGGTGAGAATCACATCTAATGCTGGGCTGCCAAGGCTCTCTATAAGGCATCTTCGCTTTTCTGCATCTGGTACGGCCCACTCTTGCAGCATTTCAGTGGTATGCTCTAACCAGGGTTCAAACTCCTCCTCCCCAGCAAATAATCTTAACTTATGACAAGAGTCTGACTCAGCATGGGACAGCACAACCTTTTCCAATGTTTGCCCCAGAGCTTTTGTCCAATCATCAGCCGAGGCTGCAGCCTCTGAGATAGAAGCTGCTGAGCCAGGGCCCAACAAACCTGACATAGTAGCCATTATACAAACAGTAATTTCCTCAAAATATAAGCACAAACAAAAAAATATAAATTGTTTCCCCATGTAGTGGATCACTCAACAGGTGCTTGCGAGGGGTACTGACCCAGGCGATCCCGGACGAGCCCCCCAAAATGTAACCCTTCTACCCGTCAGAGTTGGCAGCAACAAGGGCCGGGTTCAATCTCTAGGGGATCCATTCCAATAACACAATGCAAACCGGCTTGAGCCCCCACCCAGTGACCTGGGACAAATACATACCACCCCCGCTGGGCGCCTCCAGGAGGCAATACTTCCCCTCTCACAAGCACATAGTCTGAGTGTAGCAAAAGGCCTTTTAATAACAGAGAGAAACAATGTGGCATTATGTTGGGGAAACACCACCAACAGGATTGATAACACAACCCATGAGCAAAAAAAAAACCCACCCCAAGCAAATTGGGGCATGCCCTTTTCCCTTTGGTTCTTGAGTCCAGCAACCCCAAATGACCCAAAGTCCCAAAAGTCCAATGACCCAAAAGTCTCTGTCCGGGGTCAGGGCAGCCCCAGAGTTCGAAAGTTTATCTGCAGAGCTTTACCGCCCAACCTGGGTGGAGATGGGACAGGGGTAAGAAGCACCTTACATGACCTGAAGCTGACCACCCCATAGCTCCATAGCTTCGCTCCACTCCGCCAGCCGCCCCACGAACTCCTTTGCTCAGCTCCGCTCCACGGCCCATAAGCAGCTCCTGCCATCCACAAACCGCTCCACATCAAACTGCTTCACGAGCCTGTCCACAAGGCACTCCAGCCATCCCGCAAACTGCTCCACAATATACGTTCAGGCTCCCCCACTACTTAACGCAACACTCAGTGATTTCAGCTCTTAGGTGAATTCAGCATGTAGTAGGGGAGCCCCAGTGCTGGTGCACTGTTCACCCAAAGTGAGCTCAGCAGCCTATAACTAGACTTCTAATGAAATCAAAATTAGCTCTGATATTTCACAGTGGAGAGAGGAGAAAGTGCAATTAGCATGTAAGGCCCTCACCAAGGGGCCCATGCCACAAAGTATTAATACTTGACCCCAACCTCTCTCCATTCACAGAGTTTTGGAACCCATGACCCTTGCCTAGCGAGTGCTACTTAGTTGATGGTGAATCCCTCCATCATAACAAAAGGCCACATACAGTTCCAAGCACAGTTCCCATAATCAGGTTAATAACAATTTATTCTTCCTGCCCCAATAACAGAGACACTGGGGATCCCACAGCAGCCAAAGTGACCATTTGGGCAGCTATGGTCTCATTCTAGGCGGGGTGGGAGTGCCTATGCAAATGAGATCAGCCCCTGAAGTTCTTTTCCACAACTTGCCACACCTCACCACCAGATGTCAGGGCGGAGCTCATCCTGACACTGCTTACACACACAACTCTAGAGACAACTGGGGGCAGGAGGTGGAACTCTTTGCTACTGGGAGAAAAGCAGCTTGCAGGGAGTGGGGGCAGAGTCTGCTGCTCATCTGGGGAAGGAGCAGCCTGTACATGCAGGCCAGAGAGGCCACGTAGAAAGGGGAGAAGAGGAGGGGGAAGAGCCCAGGGGAGGAGGGTGGGAAGAGACCAGTGGAAGAGGGAAATGTGTGGGGCAGGTGGGAAGAGGAAGCTCTGGCAGGGAGCACAAGGCTGTAATTCCAAGCTCCACAGAACAAAAGTTGCGAGGTTAAAAAAAACATCCTGTCTCATTTTTCCATCCGTCTTTGGACGTTGGAACCCCCCCTCTAATCCTCTGCCAGTGTGGGGGCGAGAATCGCAGGCTGAAAAGTCACTCTTTAGTGCACCCGAACTGCATGACTCTCCCTGGCTGCTCAGCTGGAGACTGCGCTTACCCTCCCCTCACCCCTGAGACGGGGAACTGCCGTCCATTGCCCAGCACTGCCTTCGCTCTCCCCTCCTGGTTCAGTTCCTCTGACAGACGAAGGTCTGGCTGGGAAATAGCTTGACAGCCACTGAGCTAATTCATGCAGCGTAGTTCACACTCACACACAGAGCTTCTGTTACTTATCAGGGGTGAGTTACAGACAGAGATACCTCACTCTGATCTGACATTAATCCTTCACATAAATTATGTCACAGTATCACGACAGGTTTGGTTTAGCCTTTTGCAAACAGCAACACTTCCCTGACTTCCTCCACCCCACACTGCACCTGCAACTTCTCCACCTGAGACCGGGAAGCATTGCCCTCATTCTAGAGACCCCTACCCTCTCCTGCCCGTGTTTCCTTCGCTCTTGCCCCCTCCCACTCCTGATCCCATCCCCTGCCTACTCCAGACTCCATTCCCCTCCCCAATACTCCCTCCTGTCCCCCTTCCCCACAACCCCTCCCCTACCTCCTGTCCACTGGCTCCAGACTCCCCACTCCTCCATCCTCCCCAATCCTCCCTCATGTACCCCTGCTCCAGGCTCCCTCCCATCCTCTATTCCACACCCCTCCCCTCCTCACTCTCTTGCTGCCCTGCTTCAAACCCCCTCCCTCCTTCCCCCACAAGTTCGCCCTTCCCCACCCCTCCCTCCTCTTCCCCCCTTATAAGACTCCTTCTTCTCCCCAATGCCTCCTTTTGCCCCCTCTCTCCTCTCTCCCCCTTCCCCTCTCTCCCTCCTGCCCCTGATTCCTCATCCCCTCCTCACTTCTCACTCCTGTCCCCCACACAAGACCCCTTCCTCTCGCCATGCAGACTCCCTTCTCTAAACACCCTTCTCCTCCCCTCCCTCCTGCCCCCTGCTCAATAACCCCCTCCAGCCCCTTGCTCCCTGCTCCCCACTCCAGACCACCCTGTGCTCCATCCTGCCCCAATTTCAGATCCCTGTCCCCTCCCCTCCCTTCTGACTCTCTTTCCTGCCTCCCTGTTAACTCCCAATGCAGACACCCATCCCCTCCCCACTTCTCCCTCCTGCCCCTGCTTTCTAACCTCCTTCCTGCCCCCACTTCAGTCCCACCTCCTCGCTCCTGCCCCTTCCTACGCCCCTTTCCAGACCTTCCTACCCTTTCCTCCCCTTCCTCCAGAACACCCTCCCCACCACTCCCTCCGGCTATCTCATCGTCTTTACCCCATTCCCTTGCAACCCTTGAATCTGCCTCCTGTCCCCCCAGTGCCCTGCTCCCCTCACTCTCCCCATCCTCCTTTCACAGGGTCTCTGCTGCCCACCAGGGTCCCTGGGTCTTCTCCAGCCCCCTCAGCCACACAGAGACAGCCGTGTTCCCAGTGGGCTTTAAGTGAGAAGTGGCAGCCAGATTTACTCAGGGCGGCCTCACTCCCACACCCTGACAGACTGTAGGGAGATGGTGTCTGTGATGGTGCCCCCCATAAGTCTTTATGGAAATATACTTATGAATGTATATATGACATAATTAGAATGTGTTTTATGCTACATATGCCATGTAACATATCTCTGTAAAGGTTATGATCTACTGAATCTATTCATCCTATTTGTATGCATGTATCATTTTTGTATTCGAAGTTATGACTATTGGCTGCATACTTGTTTGATTCTGAGCAGGTTTTAGTGAAGCAGTTGGTCTATTCTCAGTAAGTGCCCAGTAAAGAAGCCCTTAAGCTAACAATGAACTTGGAAATGCCAATCCACATCTGGGCTTTCCCAGGAATGTGTCTTGGCTGGTAAGGAACTCAGTCATGCAGGGACATGTGACTTGCCCAGGTGACTCCAAAACTCCATTTTGTCTTCAGCTGGCTAAAGAGAGAGCCTCTCCACCCCCAAAGATACCTGAAAGAACCTGGAACAAAGGACAGTAACTACAGGGGGTGTAAATGATTGTTGGACCCAGACTAGAAGGAGAATAGTCTGTAAAAGAGAGTGTATGGAACTGGTGAGGTTTTCATCTGTATTCAGTTTTACTATGGTATTAGGCTTAGATTTGCATGTTTTATTTTATTTTGCTTGTTAATTCACTTTGTTTTGTCTGTTACTTCTTAGAACCACTTAAATGCTACTTTCTATATTTCATAAAATCACTTTTTACGTATTAATTAACCCAGAGTATGTATTAATACTTGGGGGGGGGGGGCAAACAGCTGTACATATCTCTCTTTCAGTGTTATAGAGGGCAAACAATTTATGAGTTTACCCTGTATTAGCTTTATACAGGGTAAAATGGATTTATTTAGGGTTTGGATCCCATTGGGAGTTGGGCATCTGAGTGTCAAGGACAGGCACGCTTCTGTAAGCTGCTCTTAGTTAAGCTTGCAGTTTGGGGCATGTGGTTCAGACCCTGGATCTGTGGTGGAGCAGACTGGAGTGTCTGGCTCAGCAAGACAGGGTGCTGGAGTCCCAAACTGGCAGGGAAAGCAGGGGCAGAAGTAGTCTGGGCACATCAGGTGGCAGCTCCCAGGGGGGGTTCTGTGATCCAACCCGTCACAGCAGCATCTTGCTGGCTTCAGCCCCAGTGACAGTGACAGGAGATGGCGCCATTTGGAATAAGGGAAACTCAGTGAGTTGGCACCTTTCAAAGTGTTATCATGGGATAGGTAAGAACACCCCAAATTGCCAGAGTGGGGATAAAATGGTGAGAGCTGCAGCAGTGACAGCCCCGAGTGGGAGGCCCTGAGACGTGGGAAGGTGGCGCCATGAGGCAGCTCTGGATGTGTCCCATTATCCTGGCTCTTGGCGTGGATTCCCTGCTGCCGGGCATGGACTCTGCTGTTATAATGCTGCGGAGGGGGCTCCCTGCTCTCTCTGACCCTTCTCTGTGTCTCTCTATTTGAAGGTGCTGATGAGCTGAGGCTGGAGGATGGAGGCAGCCCCTGTGCCGGGAGAGTGGAAGTTAAACACCAGGATCAATGGGGGACAGTGTGTGATGATGGCTGGGACATGAAAGATGCTGGGGTTGTGTGTAAGCAGCTGGGATGTGGAGCTGCTGTCAGTGCCCCTGGAAATGCACGTTTTGGACAAGGATCTGGAATAATTTGGTTGGGTAACGTTCCCTGTGATGGTACCGAGTCTGCTCTCTGGCACTGCAGGATCTGGAGATGGGATGTGACTTACTGCGATCATGGAGAGGATGCTGGAGTGACCTGTTCAGGTAAGAATAATCCTGCTTAGTCCTGAAAGGCAAATCCCCTGAGAAAAAAGGGCTTGAACTCAGAGAGCGTCATGTGCCTGTGACCCTAACGAGAAATGAACAAAAACCAGAGCAAGTCTTGTCATTGTTGTTATTACTGAACTGTAATTATTACTGTTCATGTCCCTGGTAACTGAGGATCCCCCTGTGTGACTGAAGCATTTTTGTTATGTCATTTCCAGTTGTTTTAATGCCACATCTTTCCTTTCCCTTTGAATGGCTCCCATTTTGCAGTTTGTTTTCTGAATATGAGTCAGTGACAGGGAGGGACCTGTGGCCAGTGGGTCAGGGCTCATTTGGGAGAGGTCTGTGACCCAGCCAGGAGCTTCCGGCTCTGCAGGGCTGAAGGTTTCTTTAGGATGCAGTTGTTCATGACGGCACTAGCCGTGCTGGGGCTGTCTGTCCCACAGGGGCCTGTGGCTGCCGTTGGCAGCTGCCATTTTGGAGGGAAAATATCTGGGAAACGTAGCCATCGTCAGGGAAAATTTTAAAGAAAATCATTGAATTAGCAAACTTGCCTGTTTCCCAATAATGTGTCTGTTTATCTATAGCCATTAACGTCTGTTTAAAGCTTTTATGTGATTTTCCATTGGGATTCCAAAGAGTCCAACAAGAGTTTGGTGCCCAACTGGCTTTTACTTTGAATAAGACAATTGATTCTAAGTGCCTACAGGCCAGATTTTTAAAGATATTTAGGTGTCTAAAGCTGCAGCTAGGTGCCCAGTGGGATTTTCAAATGTGCCTGGTGCCAAACTCCCAGGAGTTTTGGAAAATCCCACTAGGCACCTTTGTGCATTTCCAGGCAGCTGAATGCCCTTTGAAATCTGATCTTGAGTCATTTTTGAAAATGGCACATAAACCCCTAAGTCACTGAGGCACTTTTGAAAATGTTACCCTTAGACTCAAATCCAGACCCAGACGCCCAGCCAAAGGAGATGGGGAGATGCACAGAGGGTGGGGCATTTATGAAGATTCTGACCTCCGCTCCCCCAGAGGGTGATCAGGGAATGGGAGGATACTCCTGGCTTGACCGGAATTAGAGTTAGCTCAGAGCAGTCTCCAAACCCCCAGCCTGTTTTGTTACTTTTCATGTTTTGGACCAACCAGTACTAGAAAATTACAAAATCTCTGATACTCTCCAGGCCAGATCTACAGGGTATCATATTATGGAGACATTTGTTGTGACTTAATAGTTAACGTTACAACTACGGGCCCCTTAGAAGTTTTATTTTAAACTCTTTTTCTTAACATTTGTTTGGAATAATATCTTCCTCTGAATATAGCACATGGAAGAGAGGATATTTTCCTATAGTTCCAAAAGTTTTAGCAGCTCCCATGGTGATGGTAGCTAAGGGTTGTGTTTAATCTTGGCCCTTTCTTGGATTTTGAGTGTTTCAATGACAAACCTTGAAAATCTCTAAACATGGGGGGAGGGGCAGTAGCGGGGGTGAGAGGATTTTATGCACTTTCCTAGTCTTTAAAAATAAATAAAAAAGATCGGAGAAAAGAACTTAGCAAAAAGGCACTTCATTGCCAGGACTTTGAAACTCTGCAGACGTAAAAAACAGTGGTCTCTTGCAGATGTAAACCCCCTAACCTGGTCCTAACAACGGCTCAATGCCTGGTGCTGCCCACCCAGCAAGTGCCCAGCAGGGCGTCCCTTTCCTCTGTACCTCAGCAAGAGGAGGGAGCTGCACACGAACCAAGGGGTATCAGAGCAGACGTCCCGTCTGTGCACCTTTCTGTAAAACGGCCGCTGCATCTCCGCTGGAGCTGCACCTTTGCAGTGGGGATAAAGTGAGGGTTGTTCCCCATCCCCGAGCTGAAGGCTGGAGAGGAGGAGGAGTCTTTCCATGCCCCGCATAGTTATGTCCATTCCTGTCACTAAGCCCCATCTTCCCTGGGTAGAGGTGCAGGGCAAGGATATAGGGCCAAACCCAGGGTTCTTTACTCAGGCAATCAGCCAGTGACTGTAATGTGAGTTTGCTTTGTACAGATTTAGTAGAAACAGAATAAAGGACTCAGGACTGGGACCATTCAGAATTATTCCAGAAATAATAAGTCATCTGTCTAGAAACTAGCCCTGTGCACTGGATATCACTGAGAAAAAACCCATACGGGAGCTGTGACATTTCTGCACCAAGCGATTTTTGAGAGGTGCTGTCCTGGCAGAATACTAGAAAACTTTCCAGAAAGGGTCAAGTATCAGAGGGGTAGCCGCGTTAGTTTGTATCCACAAAAGCAATGAGGAGGCCGGTGGCACCTTAAATCTGTTAGTCTTTAAGGTGCTACCGGACTCCTTGTTGTTTTTCCAAAAAGTGACAGTGATCCTCGTATATGCAGTGTTGTTGTACCTGGGTTAGTCCCAGGATATTAGAGAGACAAAGTGGGTGAGGCAATATCTTTTATTGGACCCACTTCTGTTGGAGAGAGAGAAATGTTTGATCTGACAGAGAAAAGCTGTGTGTAAGCTGAGAAGCTTGTCTCTTTCACCAACAGGAGCGGGTCCAATAAAAGTTATTGCCTCAGCCACCTTGTCTCCCTCAACCCCTTCTCATCCAGCTTTCACTTCTCATTTCCAGTTGGATTAATACCAAAGTTTGACAAAACGTTCTCCTCTGGCAAGGTCCCTGCCTCAGTCAGTGCACAGGCTGGATGGTGCCCTGGGAATGAATCAAGGCGGAGTAGTGAAGGAGGCTGTTGTCTGGAGGCCCACAGCCTCACTGGTTGCAGCAGTGGGAAGGTGCATAGCCAATAAGGCAGGGGATTGCAGGAAGACGGAGACTTTCCATGAAGATTTGCTCCTGGCTGCTGTGGGCGAGAGTGACACCAGGCACCAGAACTGAGACAAGGGAATGTACCAGGATGTGCCCTTGCTCCTGTCTTCTTACCCTGCAGAAACGGCACAGACTCCACTAGTTGTGCATTGACCGTGCCATTGATTTTGAGTTAGCTCGACCAATAACGCTGTAGTCCACACGCAACGGTCTGTTTACAATATCCTCTGTGTTTGGCCCCCTCGTCAGGACCTGAGGAGAAGAGAGATCTCCCTTCCCTGAGGCCTTTCAGTGACTGGGCTCAGCTCGCCCTGTTCTCCCTCTCTCTCTTCTCTCTGGGGCATCCTTCCTGTGCCACTTTATTAGATCAAGGCTCATGGGCTACTTGGCTCTTTATCCCACCCAGCCCACCAGCCTTCTTCTCTACTTACTTTCTTTGGGGGACTAATTGGCATCTAAGTGGTCAGAGTGCAGGCTTATCTATTCACTCCCGGCCCCCTGTCCCAGGGAGACTGTCTTCCGCTATTGGGCCCAGGCTGTGCAGAGGGGAAGCCTCCTGAATTGAATGCAGAAGGGGCAAGAACCAGACTGGGGTTAGAGGGGGAGAGTAGATTGGCACAAGGAGCCTGTGGGGTGGCAGGGTCTGGGGGGATTCCAAGACTAGATACTGGTGTGGGGAGAGAAACTGGGACAGGGAGAGATGGGGACTGGCTGGGCAAGGAGACTAGGACAGGGAGGAGGGAAGGGGGAAGAGACTATTAGTGGCTAGGCAGGGTAAATAGAACAGGGAGTCGGGGATAGAAACTGTGACTTGATGAGCAAGGAGATTGGGAGCTGGGGGAGACTGGGACTGACTGGGTGAGGAGTCTGGGACTGGGAACCAGTGGGGAGGAACTGGGGGTGGGTGAGGAGAGACAGACCAGATGAGGACCCAGGGTGTTGGGGGAGTCTAAGACTAACTGGGCAACAAGACTGAATAAGCAGGCAGGGTGGGGTGGGGGACACTGAGAGCAGATCTACATGAACATTTAGTTTGTGGCAAGCTGGGGGGGTAAGTCTGTTGCATAATAAGTGTCCATGTGGTCCATGCTCGCAGGGAACTAACAGTTCCCTCATGTGCTTTGATCTACTCCCATTTTAAAGCTCAAAAGTCAGAGGTTGTGTTCCAACCCTCCTGATGACTCACGTGGGTGTCAACATGATTCCACATCTTGGAAGTCTGTTTTTTTCAGTTTGTTTTTTTTTTAAATCCAGGGAATTATGCACAAAACATTACATGTAAGCAACATTAAATTTGCAAATTTGAACCATAAAAAAATAAGGAAATGGCAGAATTAAAGTTGTCTTTGCCACTTTATTTTGGCCCATCTGTACATATGCATTAAGATACAGTCTTTCATTACACGAAAACTTGCTATTTGCTCCACAGGACCCCTGCCTCATGCAGTGAACAGAATAGACACTGCTCTGAATCAGGACTGTGGAGTGAAGGTTGCTGTTGTCTATAGGACCCCTGCCTCATTTGTTGCAGAAACTGTGTGCTGTGTGTGAGGCCGGGGATTGCAGAAAGAGAAAGCAGGATCTCTTGTTAAGGTGGGTGAATGCTGCCCTGGGGAACTGGATTCTACCCCTGCCTTTGCCACAGAGTTCCTAAGTGATACTTGGCAAGTTGCTGAAACCAAATATTTCACAGGTGGTCATTAATTGTGTGTTCCTCATTTTATGGGTGGCCCACTTGTAACCAGGGGGGTCTGGTTTGCAGAAGTGCTGAGCACTCACTGCTGTAAACTGAAGTCAGTGGGAGCCGTGCTGCACAAGCCTAAGTATTCTGAAAAATCAGGACCTAGGGGTCTCAACCCAAAATCAGTGGATGCTTTTGATAATTTTGTCCATAGTGTCTCTGGGCTTCAGCTCCCTATATGTAAAATGGAGAAAACAACACTTCCCTGCCTTCCAGTGATGTTGTTAAGAGACATTCTTTAATGTTTGTGAAGCACTCAGGTGGTATAGAAATAAGTACCATAGAAAAGCCCATGAGGAAATTAACAATTCTGTTGTGGGATTTCAGTTTAGATGGTGTGCAGTACATAAGGGCTGGGGACACTCATTGAAGCCATTCAGTGAGCACCATTTCTTCTGTGCACTGAACGAGGTGGGGGTCCTGTGGAAAAAATAGCATACAATCATGTAATTAAAGACAGTATCACAATGCAGAGTCACAAAATGGACTAAAAATGGTAAGTACAAGTCTGGCATTCTGAATGTTTGAATGCTTCTCTTTGCAAACTTTAACTTTCATTTTGATTCATAGCTGTATAGATTTTAGGACCAGAAGGGAGCTTTAGTGTGACCTCCTGGGTAACAAAGGCTATGGAATTTAACCCAGTCACTCCTGTGCTTAATCTAATAACTTGTGTTTGGCTAAAGCACATCTTCCAGAAAGGCATACAGTTTTTTTCTGAATACTTCAGGAGGTGGAGAATCTTCTGTTTCCCTTGGTAGTTTGTTCCAATGTTTCATCACTATCACTGTGAAAAATGTATGCCTTACCTCTAATAGGAATTTATCTGACTTTAACTTCCATCCATTGGTTCTTCTTATGCCTTTCTCCACTTCATTAAGAAGGCTTTTAGTATGCAGTGTTTTGTCCATGCAGAGGTATTTATACACTGCAATCAAGTCACTTCTAGGTCATCTTTTTGATAAGGTCAACAGATGGAGCTCCATAAATCTCTCACTGCAAGGCTCATTTTCAAGCCCCAGAATCATTATTGTGGCTTTGACCCAAATATGCCCAGAGCTGATTCCTCCCTCTGAGGGGATGTGGGTGAGGGGATATGGGTTAGGGTGCAGTGTGCAATGCCCTGTGCCCATGAGGGTACTGTAAGCTCTGCCAGCAGGAAGATTTATCCTGCAGGAGCCCTGCCTCCCTCCCTCTCCCAAGGTTTCTGCTGGAGCAGAGAAGCTTTGAAACCTAGCTGGAGTCTAGAGAAGCCCGACCAGCACAAGCTGCATGGCAGAGGTGCTGCATCAGGGCCTCTCACGGCCACATTGGTTTCATTCCCTCAGGGCTGCCCCTGCCCAGTTCCACGGCTGCTCTCATTCCTCCAGCACAGAGGGGGCTGCAGGCTCTTTCCCATGCTGCGTCCCAGCTCCAGGCAGACATAACACTAGTGTGAGGGGAAAGGGGGCATGGGGGGCTGATCATGGGTTACAGCAGCAAGTGCTGGTGCAACCCATGGAGTGAATCTGGACCAAAGTCTCCAAAACAGATTAAAAATCATGTTTAAAATTGAATGTGGGACCCAAATACGATTTAAATAATGCAGTGATTGGAACCTGTTGGGCTGGTGTTAGCAGCACGAGAACGATCCATGTGTCTGGCAGGGCAGTGAACTGCTCAGCAGTAGCTGGTTCATGGGAACCCGATGTGCTGCTGCGCCAGCCTGAGAAACTGACCCTGAGCTTGATAATCAGCAAGGTCAATCTAAATTATTGTCTTCGAGAAAAACCTGCCCTGATGGAATATGCTGAGGTGGTTTGTAAGCAGCTGGGATGTGGATTTGCTGTCAGTGCCCCTAGTAATGCTCATTCTGGAGAAGGATCTGGACAAACTTGGCTCATTCTGGTTGTTTGTGGTGGTGACCAGTCAGCTCTCTGGGACTGCAGAATATACTGGGGTATATTCCAGTGCTCTCATTCTCGTGATACTGAAGTGATCTGCTTAGGTAAGAACTTGGCCAACCTGCCCCCGTTGGAAACTCCCCATGAGGGAGAGGGGACTGAACCCATGTGAGACATTCCTGTTGACTCAGAGCTGTATTGTGCCCTGCACTGGGCAGAAGGGATGAGCAGGCTGTGCCATCCTCTGGGCCCCTAGCCGGGGGCAGCTGGGGCAGTTGTTGTGGGGTGGCCCCATTAGCAGGTGTGCGCTGATACGTGCCTGGGTACAGCAGCCCAGTGTCTCCCCGGGACAGCGGCAGCTGATGTGACCCTGCCTGTGGCTGCTGGAGCTGGGGCCGGGGGGCAGGGGGACGAGTGCTGTGGAGCTTTCCCCAGAGTTCCCTGAAGCAGCGGGGGAGGAGCCCTGAGCCTGCCTGTGGCAAGGGGGAGGGGCCAAAACAGCTGGGGTAGGTGCAGGGGGCAAAAACTGGCTACACTGCACCACACGGCTCCCTCCTTCCCCAAATCTCCCCGCAGGGTCAGGCAGGGAACTCCCACATGGTGCGTAGCTCTTTGCTCCACAGTCTGCCTGGCAGCCTTTCCACGCAGGGTGGACTAGATTTACCCCCCAGCACAGTGTCATGGAGACTGCACCTGGATCCCTCTGCACTCTGCATCTGGAAAATAAACGTGCATACGTAATCTGGCTGCATCAAAACTAGTGCAAGAAATATGCCTGTGTTTGCACAGAGTGACTAATGCACTGAGAGAAACAGCCCCTGACGCAGGTAAGACTTAGTGTAGGAACATGGATCACTACAGCTGGCTGAACAGGAATAAAGCCTCTTTGTTCTGATTAGCTCAGTCTGCACCTCTCGGCTAGTCCCTGATGACCACCATTAGTGAGTTCACACCTGAGTGCTGGGGTCAGTGGTTTACGTCTCCCCCTCCCACCTTACTATCACTTACTACTCACTCACTCACTTACTATCCTCATTGACAGGATCTCCAGAAACGGTGGGGAATGTTCACCCCTGCCCTGTGCCCTCTCGGCCCCGGCTGTGTCAGCACAAAGGGGCCACATTCACCAGAAGCCCCCTCCCTTTCCCTCAGAAATATCCGTGGTACAGTGGGAACCTCCTCAACAGGCCCTTAAGTGGAGTAACCCCCAGCACACGGAAGTACACTGGCTCCCCTCTCAGTCCTGTGCCAGGTTCAGCACTTCTGCAAGGATCTACTGGGGCCAAGGTTCCCTCTCTGGGCTTGATTCTGAGAGTCCCATGTAAGGGGAGCCCTGTAGTCAAATGTCTTGGCTGATTCTGTTGTAACTGACTGAGCTGCACTGTCCTTATTTTCCAAACTTTTTGTCCCTGAAATACACAAGTGCAGAGAGGAGCTCGTTTGCATAATGGGAGGAGCCAAAAGCAGTAACCTGGCAGCCACACCCCCATTCCCTGCTGGGCCTGTTCTTGTCTCTGCTGCAGCAACTCTGGGCTTGTAAACCCTGAATTTGTGGGCCTATTGCTGCTGCTCGGGAGATTTGGAGAGTATCCAGAGGGTACAAAGGAACTTGACTGGCTATTTGGGAATTAGGCACAAGCAATTTCCAAGGCAAATGCTGAATAAACACAAAGTGGAAACCTATCTGTCTGAGAAACTTTCACTCCATCCATCCCACTCCAGTGCACCTCCTTTCAGGGATGTAACTCATCATGATCCCAAAACAAATGATGAGCCACATAAATTGTGTCCCCTCATGTTAAGTATTGAATATTATTTACCTCAGAAATAAAGAATTGTTGCCCTGAGGTTACAAAGACATTTACAGGTTTCAGAGTAGGAGCCGTGTTAGTCTGTATTCGCAAAAAGAAAAGGAGTACTTGTGGCACCTTAGAGACTAACAAATTTATTTGAGCATAAGCTTTCGTTTTTTGTTAGTCTCTAAGGTGCCACAAGTACTCCTTTTCCTTTTGAAAGACATTTATGACATTTCCTCAGCACTTTGTTTCATGTGTGAATGATCAGTTTGTGTCCTTTGTTTTCAGTCTTTTTCACACATTGGCACTTTGATGGGTTCGGTCACAGAGACCCCCTATGACTATCACCTGATGTGCTGAATTTACCTCTGAGCCCGTTTTCCCTGCCAGTTGGGGACTCCAGAACCCTGCCTTGTTGAGCCAGACACGCTAGCCTGCTGCAACACAGACCCAGGTCTGCTCCATGCCCCCAAAGCTCCAGACCTTAGGTGACCTGCTGGGCAGTTGTTGGTTATCTCCAGCACCCAGACACCCAGCTCCCAATGGAATCCAAACCCCAAATAAATCCATTTTACTCTGTATAAAGCTTATTCAGGGTAAACCCATAAATTGTTTACCCTCTATCAACTGATACAGAGATATGCACAGCTGTTTGTTCCCCTTGGTATTAATCACTTACTCTGGGTTTATCAATAAACAAAAGTGATTTTATTTAGTATAAACAGTAGGATTTAAGTGGTTCCAAGTAATAACAGACAGAACAAAGTAAGTTACCAAGCGAAATAAAACAAACCATGCAAGTCTAAGCCTAATACATTAAGAAACTGATGAGAGGTAAATCTCACCCCCAGAGATGTTCCAATAGGTTTCTTTCACAGACTAGACTCCTTCGTAGTCTGGGCCCAATCCTTTCCCCGGTACAATCCTTATTAGTTCCAGAAAGCATCTTCAGTGAAAAGCAGGGGCTTTCTCATGACTGGGACCGCCCTTGTCCTGCTCCACCCCCTTTTATAGCTTTGGCACAAGGTGGGAATCCTTTGTCTCTCTGGGTCCCCACCCCTCCTTCTAAATGGAAAAGCACCAGGTTTGAGATGGATTCCAGTATCAGGTGACATGGTCACATCTCACTGTAAGACCTCATTTTTCATTACCCATGGGCTGGCCTACATGTACACAGGCAAGCTTGCAGGCAAACAGAGCCATTTACAGTCAATTGTCCAAGTCAATGGGAGTAATCAAGATTTTACACCACCATTAATGGCCCACACTTTACATAATTACAGTAGGACCTCAGAGTTATACTTCATATTTCTAGTTTCAGATACAAGAATGAAACATTCATAGAAATAGGATGAATATATTCAGTAGATTATAAGCTTTGTAATGATACCTTACAAGAGACCTTTTGAATCAAACATATTCCAGTTACATCCTATTCACATTCATAAAGCGTGTAGAGTGCAACGTCACAGGCATCACATCTGGGCCTTGACAGGTGTCACAGATCTACAGGATCTGTGCTATGCCCCAGCTTTTAAACAATCCCAGGGAAGAACCCCTTCAGTTTGCCAGATCCCGCAAGGGTCCCACGCTTCCTTAAGGGTAGGTCACGTAGCCTCAACGCCTCCGAGACAGAGCCTCTGGGCTCCAACACTCCTGTTTCACCCCATATGCTCTGCCCAGTGGGTTCAACTGATATAGACCCTAGCTTAGAGACTTTTATACTCATCAGGGACCAATGCACCTCAACAAGTATCTGCAGTGACACCCGGCAGCCTTTTCAAACCACAGCGGGATTTACTGGTCAGCTGGAACACACCTTCGGGAAGTTCTTCAGTTAGCACAGAGAAGAAGCAAAATTACGATGTGGTCCATACTGGCCAAGTCAGGGCTCCCATGAGCCATGCTGCTTGGACCCGTCTTGGTTTCCACTTTTTCTCTGTCTCTTTATCTCTCAGTCCCAGGTGAGCTCTCGTGTCTCTCCAAAGGCCAGCTCTTGTCCTAGACTCCTGTCACAGCTCCGTCCATTGTCCTTCTCCTGCTGACCCCTGCGGAGTTCACATGTTCTGCCTGCTGAAGTTTCCCAGGGTTAGTTGTCAGTTGTTCAGTCCCTGAGGTTCCCATTGTCTTTCAGGATCCTCCATTAATATAGGTGAGCTCCAGCCAGTCCTGTAATAACTCATTCATCCCACCCTAGACAGTTAAGTGACACATGTCTTCAGCTCTCCCCCAGTAGAGCTTTGTAATCTTATTGTACTGATTGGGTAGCAATCCTTAGCCAGGTAACTCACTGCCCTGCCAAGCATTCATAAAAATATTACACAGAATCCCCACTTCATCAGCGCAGTTGAGAGTTCTGCTGCCCAGACACAGCCGCTGTAAAGTTGCCCAGTGTCTGTCTTAGGGCAAAGCTCACATGTACGAGCCTGCACAATGACCCTTCCCCATCTGGACAAGCACTGGTTGGATGTTGAAAGGCCCCACTTTATCAGTCAGTAATCTTCTCAGCTGCTTTGCCATTTTCCCTCTCTCTCTCATTTCTCCTGTCTGCCCCACGGCTTTCACATTCTGCACCCACATAGAACCTGCCTGGCCAATTATCCATATCGCACCAAGGCAAATACAACTCAGTTCCCATAGTTAGGATCCTACCAAATTCACGGCCATGAAATCTGGTCTCCCCCCGTGAAATCTGGTCTTTTGTGTGCTTTTACCCTGTACTATACAGATTTCACAGAGGACCGACATTTCTCAAACTGGGGGTCCTGACCCAAAAGGGAGTTGCGGGTTGGGGGGGTCACAAGGTTATTTTAGGGGGACTGTGGTATTGCCACCCTTACTTGTGCACTGCCTTCAGAGCTGGGCGGTCGGAGAGCAGCAGCTGTTTCCCGGGCACCCAGCTCTGAAGGCAGCGCCCCGCCAGCAGCAGTGCAGCAATAAAGGTGGCAACACCACACCAGGCCACCCTTACTTCTGCGCTGCTGCTGGCGGCGGCTCTGCCTTCAGAGCTGGGATCCTGGCCACCAGCCGCCGCTCTCCAGCTGCCCAGCCCCGAAAGCAGTGCCACCAGCAGCAGCAGCAGCACAGAAATAAGGGTAGCAGCATCGCAACCGCCCCCTACAATGTCCTTGGGACCCTCCCGACAATTCCTTTCTGGGCCAGGACCCCGACAATTACAACACCCTGAAATTTCAGATTTAAATAGCCAAAATCATGAAATGTATGATTTCTAAAATCCTCTGACAGTGAAATTGACCAAAATGGACGGTGATTTTGGTCGGGCCCTCCCCATAGTCTACACGCCAGGCAGCAATCCTATATACACATGCAGTACACGGGGCGGGGGGGGGAGCATAAAAACAGACTTGTCTCCCCAGGGGAGAACAGCGGCGAGGTCAGCACAGAGCATGGCCTTGTTAAAAATGGTTATCGAGTAGGACCCCGGTATACCAGCTTTGCACGTACTCCAGCCACTTGCATCAAATTTACCCAGGCTTGCACTGGAGACTAAGCACAGTGTAGAGTTGTGCTAACCACTCCCTCCTTTGTTCAGCCTCATTCTCTTTTGGAGCGTGACTCTTGTCTCATTACCTGCAGCTAGACTGGTTGAGTTAAACCTTTTCACACAGGCAACAACCACTTCAGAGGTGGTGGGTCGGAGTAACTCACTAGTAGTGACATGTAAGGACCACTTTACTCCACCTTTACATGAGTGCAGCTGCCTACAGATAGCGCTATGGAGACCTGAGCCCTCTGTGTGCACATAGCCCTGCAGTCACTGCTAGAGTTAAACATTTCTCACACTGGTGACCAATTTATCATCACTGGAGCTCTACGAGTCGCGCCCGAGACAGGAGGTCTTTGTTCATTCATTGCAATGAAGGCCAGACTCTCCTTACTGCCTGTGGACAGACAGCTGTGCATGTCAGAGACTGTGGAGTTAAGTTAAAATTCACTGACAAAGACTTCTTTTACACAGAGTTCAGGTTGCCCAAGGTATCCCATTCCCTTGGATTGGGCAAAACTCAAACCCCTGAAAACCAGGTAATCCAGAGTTAAGGTGAATGCCAAGGCAGCCTTAACTCTGCCCCCTGGAGCTGGATTAGCCATTGCCATTGGGAATTGTTTTCAAGTGCTCCAGCTGCAGTCCCTGTGTTAGGTGTAGCTGTACTGAATGGTGGAGGCGATGAGTTGGAGCCATTTGGAAGAGCTGTGATTGTGATATGAGATCTGGTTCTGAGACACCCATGTGATCAAAGGGAAGAGATGCCAATGTACCCGGAGGGATCCAGTATGCATCATTTCAGCGCTGTGTTCTGCAGGGTGTGTCAGTGGCAGAGCATAGGCATCTTCTTGCCATGGGGATTGCAGCAGTGAGGTGGGAGATGGAAGCAGTCCATGTGTTTAATGATGGGACAGTGAAAGGACAGTGTAAGATGAAACACTAAGTAATGGGGAGGGGGTTGTGAGAAGGGGCAAAGGGGTTGTAAAATGTAACAAGTGTGGGGTTGTTTCTGACTGGGGAGGAGGGTCAGTGTTTGCAGGGCACTGGCCACTGCGGACCCTCCTCTGTGACTGTTAAATGTTTTCATTTTCTTGTTTGCAGATGCTCCTGTCCCAGGCCTTTCCTTTCCCTTGCAATGGCTCCCATTTTCCAGTTCATTTGCTGAATGTGGGTCGGTGTCATGGAGGGTCTCAGCCCAGCTTTGGGACCTGTGGCCGGGGTGGAGGCTTAGGTGGGAGGAATCTCTGATCCGGCCAGGAGTTTGCCTGCTCTGCGGGGTGGAAGGTTTCATGTTGATGCCGTCGTTCAACAGGGCAGTAGTGATGCTGGTGCTGTCTGCCCCATGGGGTGCTGGGACTGGGGCTGCCAGTTGCCACTATTGGGGGAAAATATTTGGGAAACTTAGTCATGGTCATAGAAACATTTAATGAAAATCATTGAATTAGTGAATTTGCCTGTTGGCAAATAATGTGTCTGGTTCTTTATAACCATTAACTTCTGCTCAAAAATTGTTTATGAATTTACACTGGGCTGATGGGCGTTCAGTGCCCAATTTGCTTTGACTTTCAGTGAGACTATGGATCCTAAGTGCCCAAGGGCCAGGTTTTAAAAGATATTTAGGTATCTACAAATGCAGATAGGTGCTCAGTGGGATTTTCAAATGTGCCTGGTGCCAAACTCCCAGGAGATTTGGAAAGTCCCAGTAGATGCCTGTCTGCACTCCTAGGTGCCTGAGTGTCCTTTAAAATCTGGCCCTGAGTCACTTTTGAAAATGACATGTAGGCTCCTAGGTTACTGAGGCACTTCTGAAATTTTTACCCTTAGACTAAAATCCAGACCCCCGTACCCAGCCAGAGTAGCTTGGGATATGCGCAGGGCGCAGGGTGTTTATGGAGCCCTTTCCCACCCTCATAGGTTGACCAGGCAATGGGTTGATCGTCCCCACTCTCTGATACCCTGTAGATCTGGTGTAGCATAGAGGGCTCAGCCAAAAGCATGTCTCAGCCTTACACAGCACAAGAATATTGTATTATGGAGGAATTTCCTGTGACTCCATAGTTAACGTTACAATTATGGGTCCATTATAAGTTTTATTTTTAACTTTTCTCTTTTTAACAGTTAGTAGGAGTAATAAATTCCTATTCAAAAGGCACAAGGAAGAGTAGAATATTTTCCTTTAGAATTTCAAAAGTTTTAGCAGCTCCCCCTGGCAATGGGAGCTAAAGGTAAGTGTTTAATATTAACCCTCTGTGGATTGTGAGTGCATTGGGGAATTGGCGAAGGGGTGGAATAGGGGCGGGACTGAGGGTGGAGCGGGAGTTGAGCACCCCCTGGGACAATTGGAAGCCAGCACCTATGCCTGGATTACAATAACAGTCTTACCATGGAGTCACAGACAGTGCCCTTAGACCAGTGGTGTTCAACCTGCGGCCTGCAGGCTGCACATGGCCCATCAGAGTAATCTGTTTTTGGGCCGCAAGACAGTTGTTTACATTTGCACAGCCACCCGCAGCTCCCAGTGGCTGTGGTCTATAATTCAAAATTGTAGCAGAGATGTAGTCATCTGCCAGTTTCCCAAAACTCTCTCAGAGCTACCCAGAATAACTCGGGGGATCTCCATCTTTTTGTTTACTTATTCCACCCTGTTAGAATCCAGACAGTCCAGAGATGAAGGATCCCTGAATCCAGCCTTATAGCTTCATCTCACAGAAAACAAGCTGGCAGGGTCACTACGCACATGAACTCTTCCTTTGATGACAGAGAGTGAGGAATGCATTTAGAGTGTTTGCCTCCGATCATCACACACAATGACCACTTGCTTTGAAATTAGCACTTTTCTGTGAAAGTTCTTCATTTGCATTCCACAAGGCTTCTTTCTCGTTTGATTAGTAATTTCGTTACCGGGCTATACACAATGGAAATGTTTGCTATTGCATTATAACGTGATACAGATAAGTGAGAACCATGCAAATAACCTGGTTAGTTTTCTTGAAGATTAAACACTCTTATACATTTACACATTTACTAATCACTTTGATCAATACTAATGCACACGTGAATGGGCCAGGCTGTGCATTTGTAAGCTTTCAGTGAGACCTGGGGCTTTGGCATGAGCTGGCACCTGGTCTGCCAGCATCACAATCAGAGTGCAGGCTCATCTGTTCGCTCCCGGCACTCTGTCCCAGGGAGACTGTCTTCCTCTATCAGGCCCAGGCAGTGCAGAAAGGAAACCACCTGAACTGAATGTAGAAGGGACAAGAATCAGACCAGGATGAGAGGAGGAGGGTAGATTGGGACAAGGAGCCTGTGGGGTGGCCGGGGGGGACAGACGGACATTCTGAGACTGGATACTGGTGAGAAGGGAGAAACTGGGGCTGGGAGAGAAAGGGGGAGATGGGAACTGGCTGGGCAAGGGGACTGGGACTGGGAGGAGGGAGGGGGAGGAGACTATTACTGGCTAGGCAGGGTAAATAGAACAAGAGTCGGGGGACAGAGACTGTGACATGCTGAGCAAGGAGGCTGGGAGCTGGGGGAGACTGGGACTGACTGGAGAAGGAGGCTGGGACTGGGAACCAGTGGGGAGGAACTGGGGGTAGGTGAGGAGAGACAGACCAGAAAAGGAGCAAGAGCGTGGGGAGAGTCTAAGACTAACTGGGCGATGAGACTGGAATAAGCAGCCAGGGTGGGGTGGAGAAGACCGAGAGCAGATTGACATGAACATTTAGTGTGTGGCAAGCTGGGGAGTAAATCTCCCCTGCTCTGGCCTGCCAGGCACCGAGTGTCCATGGGGCCCGTGCTGCCACGCTCTAACAGTTCCCTCGTGTGCTTCGATCTGCTCCCGGTTCCCAGCACTGGGGAACTGTTCGTGCGCAGCAGCAGGGTCCACACGGACACTCAGGGTGCAGCAGGCTAGTGCAGGGTAAATTTACACCCCAGTGATTTACACCCCGCTCTATCTGCTGGATCTCTGGGCAGAGGGGGTGTGTTCATGTAACTCTCTCCCCCTCCCAGCAGCTGTCAGGGAAGAACTCAATCAGACCCTGCTTACACCTGCCATTTCCTTGTATTTTTAAACAATAAAAAACTGGGTTGGGCAGGAACTTTATAAAAATGAGCTTTATTGTCAGGACTTTGAAACTCTGCAGAAAACAGATCTACCTTCACCAATGTAAACCCCCTAATCTGGTACTAACAACTGCTCAATGCCTTGTGCTGCCCACCGAGTAAGTGCCCAGCAGGGTGTCCCTCTCCTCTGAACCTCACCAGAAGGAGGGAGCTGCACACAAACAAAGGGGTATCAGAGCAAAAGTCCCATCTGTGCACCTTTCTGTAAAACTGCCGCTGCATCTCAGCTGGAGCTGCACGATTGCAGTGGGAATCAAGTTCAAGTTTGTTATAGGGCGTTTGAAGGGCCAGACTGGCTAGTGGTTGGTGCCCCTGAACTCCAGCCCCTGGTTTTCAAGGTCAATTTCCTCAGTCTTTTAGGCAGTGAGGTAGGAAAACCCAGGCCCTCCCTCTCTATCAGGTCCCAGCCCAGGGTCCTGTATGCATCAACCCCTAAATAGGGGAGGCCTCCCAGCAAAGAGTCTAAATCCACTGCCCTGGGCTACTTTCTACCACTGTTCCTTTCATTTGGGGCATGGCCCCCTAGTCCCGTTTGCTGGGTGGCTTGCATACCATAGTGCCCTCTCGTGGATCTTGAGTGGCCCCATGCTGTGGTCCCAGGCTCCTTCAGGTGGGGCAGCCACAAGTTTTGTGAGACTGAACCCCACAATATCTCTGGGCTTCAGGGACCAAGTTACTTCAGTTGACAGAGGCTCCTTGGTCTCCTCCTCAGTCCCCCTTGGCCAGGGAGCCAGTGCTTACTCCCTGGTGACTGCCCCAGCTGGCAGGCTGGTGACCTTCCCCTCAAGTAGGGAGGCAGATAGCTCCTGCCGCTTCACCAGTCAGCCCTCAACTGAGCCAGGCTCTCTCCTTTTCTACACCCCCCAAGGCCTGCCATTGGCTGCAGGTACAGCGGGGTGGGGCTAGTTGGGCCCAAAGGCTCCCTTTAACCCTTGCCGTGCTGGCAGGGTAGTTCCACATGCCTGTGCTGAAGGTTGGACAGGAGGATGAGTTTTTCCATGTCCCTTATAGTTATGTCCATTCTTGTCACTAATCCCTGTCTTCTCTGGATAGAGGTACAGGGCCAGCTCATAGGGCCAAACCCAGGGTTCCTTACTCAGGCTGTCAGCTATTGACTGTGATGTGAGTTTGCTTTGTCCAGACTGAGTAGAAACAGAATAAAGGACTCAGGATTGGGCCGATTAAGGATTATTCCAGAAATAACCAGTCAGCCCTCTACAAACTGCCCTGTGCACTAGATATCACTGAGAACAAACACATACGAGAGCTGTGATGTTTCTGCACCAAGCAATTTTTCAAAGCTGCTCTCCTGACTGAATACTCAAAAACTTTCCAAAAGGTGGCAGTCGTCTTCTTATATGCAGTGTTGTTGTAGCCGTGTTAGTCCCAGGATATTAGAGAGACAAGGTGGGTGAGGCAATATCTTTTATTGGACCCATTTCTGCTGGAAAGAGACAAACTTTTGATCTGACAGAGTAGAGCTGTGTGTAAGCTCAAAAGTTTGTCTCTTTCACCAACAGGAGTGGGTCCAATAAAAGATATTACCTCAGCTACTTTGACTCTCTCAACCCCTTCTCGTCCAGCTTTCACTTCTCATTTCTGGTTGGATTCATACCAAACTTTGCCAAAATCATTCTCCTTTGCCAAGGTCCCCTGCCTCAGATGGTGCCCAAGGAGTGAATCAGGGATTCAGAGTCAAAGAGGCTGTTGTCTGTAGGCCCAAGCCTCATCAGTTGCAGCAGCAGCATTGTCATCATCAGTGATCCCTCCATTCAAGGATGATCTCTACCACAGATTTACGTATGGGTCCTGAGATCACTGAGGAATCCGATCCTGGAACCATAGATCTGCCCGCAGTAGGTATAGACATTTCCTGACAGGTCAGCTGCCTGCTGGGAGAAATTTCTTTTTCTTTCCTTTCTTCTTTCTCTTTTCAACTTTGAGGGCAAGGCACTTCTCCTCGAAGCGGGCCACTGCCTGATGGAGGATGAAGTGGCATTGAGATTTGTTGGTTGCTTGGTCCTCCCACCTTCTGATATCCACATGAGTTTTCTTGAGATACGCTTTCAGTGTGTCTTTGTAGGGTTTCCTCTGATTACCACAGGATCTCCGACCATGGGTGAGCTCAGAGTAGAGGCCTTGCTTTGGGAGGCGAGAGTCTGGCATCCGCACACAATGTCCAGCCCAGCGGAGTTGATGAGTGAGGATCATTGCTTCAATGCTGGTGACATTAGGTTCAATGAGATTGCTGGTGTTAGTCCAGCGATCTTCCCTCTTGATGCAAAGCATCTTCCAGAGGCATCTTTTGTGATACATCTCCAGACTCTTGAGGTGCTGTTGATAGAGGTTTCACATCTATAAAGGAGTGTAGAAATAACAATTGTCTCCTAGACCTGGATTTTGGTGTCCTTCCGTAAGTCACGGTCTGTGAAAACGCTCCAGAGCAGTTTCCCAAAGGAAGCAGTTGTGCAATAGATCCTGTGCTGGATCTCACTGTCAATTTTTGCATTTTGAGAAAGTTGGCAACCGAGGTAACAGAAGTCCTCAACTCTCTCCAAAGTCTGTCCCTTGATGGTGATTTGTGGTAGGTCATGTATAAGGTCTTAAGCAGGCTGATGGAGCACTTTAGTCTTCTTGATACTGAGTGAGAGTCATAGGCTTCAGTAAGCTTGTGCAAAAAAATCCAGTGTGGACTGCAGGTCATTCCGAGTGTGCGTGACGACGACACAGTCATCAGCATACTAAAGGTCAGTAATGGATGCCTTGAGCAGTTTAGACTTGGAACGGAAATGTCAAATATTAATAAGCCGCCCATCCATTCTGTATTGAATGTCAACTCCAGTGGGAAGGTGGTCTTTAAAAAGGATCAAAATGACTGCTAAATACATGGAGAACAGGGTTGTAGAAATAACACATCCTTGCTTAGCCCCAGTTTTGATGACGAAAGGATCCATCTCCAGGCCATTACAGAGAATAGTGGCAGTCCTCTCATCATGAAGAAGCCTTAAGCCCTTAATACATTTTGGAGGGCAGCCAAATCTGGCCAGCACCTTCCACAGGGCTTTGTGATTGACAGAGTTGAAGGCCTTTGTCAAATCAATGAAGGCCATGTGCAGGTCCTAATTTTGCTCCCAAGACTTTTCCTGGGTTTGGTGGGCAACGAAGATTATGTCAGTTGTTCTGCGGGATGGCTTGAAACTGCACTGAGATTCCGGCAATATTTCCTCAACAAGGGGAAGTAATCGGTTTAAGAGGATACGTGTGAGAATTTTCCCTGCTGTAGATAGCAAGGCAATGCCATGATAATTTCCACATTCCAACTTATTCCTTTTTTAAAGCTGGTAACAATGTTGGCATTTTTCAAGGCTTCCAAAAGCTTCTCATTATACCACATTTGAAGAAACATGAAGCTCCCAACAGCATAGCTCTGAGGATTTTTGGAGCACACAAGCCCCTTCACCACAACAAGGTGACGGTCCCCGAAGAGGTGTTGCAGCCATGGCAAGATGTGTAACCAATAAAATTATGCTGAAATTATACTCTTGGCCGCTGTGCACCAGAGTGGCACCAGGCACTAGACCTGAGATGAGGGAGACTCTTTCCACCTATTGGGCCCAGGCAGTATGGGGAGGAAGCTACCTGAACTGAATGCAGGCCAGGGCGAGAGGGAAAGTAGATAAGGATAAGGATGCAGGGGGAATATTCTGAGCCTGGAGGCTGGTGGATGGAGAGAAAGTGGGACTGGAAAAGAAAGCAGGAGATGGGGACTGGCTGGGCAAGGAGACTGGGACTGGGGGGAGGGGGCAAGAGACTAGCAATGGCTAGGAAGGGCGATTAGGACAGGGAGTGGGTGGGGAGAGACTGTGACTTGCTGAGCAAGGAGATTGGGAGCTGGTGAGACTGGGACTGACTGGGTGTGACATTCCCCTCTGGTGTTATCCAGACCAGTGATCTGCTAGGTCACCCAATCCTTGACTCTGGGAGCCAGCCTTACCCTGCTCCGCTGTGAGAACCCCCACTCCTGGGTTGCTCACTCACTGCCTCTGGCATGTAAGCTGCTCCTTGGATTGTACAACCGAATCATACTAGCCACTATCCCCAGACACAACCTGAGGAACCTCCATCTTGCAGTGCCCAGTTATGCCCGCTGGACACTGCAAGCTTATCTGAGTTCATCAATTTAACAAAGAAATTGATATGGACCAGGCTTGTTATCCCAAGGGGAGTCCCTGACACACTTCAAACCAAACACACTGCTTCAGGTAGAATAAACAAACAAATTTATTAACTATAAAGACAGATTTTAAGTGATTATAAGACAAAACATAATGTAATGATGTTGCCTCTGGCGGGACACAGCTGAGAGTATCAATTCAGGACAAAACCAACAAGGAGTTTGGTGGCACCTTAAAGATTAACAGATTTATTTGGGCATAACCTTTTGTGGGTAAAACACCACTTCTTCAGATGCATAGAGTGAAAATTACAGATGCAGGCATTATATAATGACACATGAAGGGAAGGGAGTTACCTCACAAGTGGAGAACCAGTGCTGACATGCCCAACTTGATCAGGGTGGATGCAGTCCACTCCCAATAATAGATGAGGATGTGTCAATTCCAGGAGCAGCAAAGCAGTTTTTGTAATGAGCCAGCCACTCCCAGTCCCTATTCAAGCCCAAATTAATGGTGTTAAATTTGCAAATGAATTGTAATTCTGGTGTTTCTCTTTGATGTCTGTTTCTGAAGTTTTTTTGTTCAAGTATAGCTACTTTTACATCTGTTATAGAATGTCCAGGAAGATTGAAGTGTTCTCCTACTGGCTTTTAACACCATTAATTTGGGCTTGAATAGGGACTGGGACTGGCTGGCTCATTACAAAAGCAGCTGTTGCTAATCCTTTAGAAGCTAAAATCTAAAGATGTATTCATAAAAAGAAAGAAATGTAGATGAGCGCTAAAACTGGTTAAATGGAATCAATTACATACAGTAATGGCAAAGTTATTTTTTCAGGCTTGTAGCAGTGATGGAATAAAGTGCAGGTTTAAATCAAGTCTCTGGAGTACATCCACAGCTTGGATGGGTCATTCAGTCCTTTGTTCAGAGCTTCAGTTTGTAGCAAAGTTCCTCCAGAAGTAAAAAAGCAGTATTGAAGACAAAATGGAGGGGTTTCGAGGGCCTTTTATATTCTTTCCCTTTGTTCTCCTGTGCAAAATCACAGCAACAAGATGGAGTTTGTAGCCACCTGGGTAAGTCACATGTCCATGCATGACTCAGTTTGCAGGCAGCAGCCATTCCTCACATGCCACCTTGAACATCTCAGGAAGACTTCTCATATGTGGATTGGAGTCTCCCAAGGTCCATTGTTAGTTAAGTGTTTCTCGACTGAGCACTCAATCTGCAAATTCCTTTCTCAAGAAGCTGACCAAATGCTTCACTAATGCTACTTAATGACAAGTTTCAGAGTAGCAGCCGTGTTAGTCTGTATTCTCAAAAAGAAAAGGAGTACTTGTGGCACCTTAGAGACTAACAATGCATCCGATGAAGTGAGCTGTAGCTCACGAAACCTTATGCTCAAATAAATTTGTTAGTCTCTAAGGTGCCACAAGTACTCCTTTTCTTAATGCTACTTAGAATCAAACACATTGAGAAACAAGTACATAGCCAATATTCATAATTTCAACTACAAAATTGATACATGCATACAGATAGCATAATCATAACCAGCAGATCAGAACCTTTCCATAGACACCTCACATGACAACCTTTGTACAATATTTGTTGCAAATGTAACACAGTGGTTGCAACAATGATTTATACAGTCACAGTTTATGTCAATACATAACAGATAACAAGTCAGATTTGGTCAAAAGAAATAAAAGCAAAACCCATTCTAAGCTGATCTTAACACTTTCAGTGCCCTTACAAACTTAGATGTTTCTCATCACAGGCTTCCTGGTTACTCTTCAGCCTGGCTCTCCCCTTTGATCAGCGCTTCAGTGGCTTGGTGTGGTGGTGTCTGTAGATGTAGGTGGAAAAGAGAGGAAGACCATGGCAAATGTCTCTTCTTTTTACCATGTCCTTTCTGCCCCCATGGTTTTGCCCCTGCCTCCCCCCTCCTTTTCAGAGTGAGGTGAGCATTACTGAATCTCTCCAAGGAAGATTGAGCAATTCCCCTGGTTTGGCCTCATGCAGGTGAGTCATTCATTGTAACTCCCTTCCTGGACAATGGCTGTTCATTGGTTGTTTGATATCCTGCCCAGGCATTGGTTACTTTCCTTGCTGTTGCCTCTGGGGAGCTCATATCTGGCTGATTCCCCAATTTACAGCATGTTTTAGTGACAACCATACCACACAATTCTCATAACTTCATATGCATTAATGATCTACACATATGAATAGAGAAATGACTTTCAGCAGATCATAACCTTTCCCCTGATACCTTAGAAGGCATGCTTTATATGTAAGATCACAATTATATTAAAATGAGGATTATGGGGGTTACAGCACACCCCCCACCCCAAAGTATAGAATGCCACACTGGGTGAGGAGTCTGGGACTGGGAACCAGTGGGAAGGAACGGTGGTGGGTGAAGAAAAACAGATCAGATCAGGAACCAGGGTGTGGGGGGAGTCTAAGACTAACTGGGCAAGGAGACTGGAATAAGCAGTCAGGGCGGGGTGGGGAGACTGAGAGCAGATCGACATGAACATTTAGTTTGTGGCAAGCTGGAGTGTAAATCTACCCTGCACTGTCCTGCCAGGCACCAGGTGCCCATGTGGATGGTGTGGCTGTGCACTAAGGCCTTGTCTACACTGCTGCTTAAGTTGATGTAAGTTACGTCACTCAGGGGTGTGAACCCCTGCCCCCCGCCTCCCCCAGAGCAACGTAACTGACATCGACTTAAAGCGTTGTCCACATCTCACTATGTCAGTGGAAGACGCTCTCCCACCAGCAGAACTTCTGCCTCTTGATGAGGTGGGCTCATTGTACGGACAGGAGGGCACCAGAGGCGTAGCCCGGTGGAGAGAACAGGGGGAGCGGACAGATAAAAAAGTCCCACCTGCTTGTACTCACCCGGCGGCGCTCCGGGTCTTTGGCGGCACTTCGGTGGCGGGTCCTTCACCCGCTCCGGTCTTCGGTGGCACTGAAGGACCCCCCGCCACCGAAATGCCGCCGAAGAGCAGAGCAAGTGAAGGACCCACCGCCGAACCCACCACTGAAGCCCTGGAGCGCTGCCGGGTGCGTAAAAATTGAAAAGGCTCCAAAAAATTAAAAAGGCTCCACTTCTGCTCGGTGGGAGAGTGGCCGCTGCCCCGCCCCCCCCAGCTACGTGACTGGAGGGCGCTCTCCCCTCGACGTCACCTGTCTTCACCAGACGTGCCCAATCGGCGGCGCTGCATCGACACAGTGGCACTGATCTTCCGTTTTTTCAGTTTGCTTTTTTAAAACCTTAAAACGTTCCATTACTTTTAAGGAACATTCAGTTTGCAAAGTTCAGGGATAAAGAATAAGGAAATAGCAGAATTAAAGTTGTCTTTGCAGCTCTATTTTGGCCCATCTTTACGTAGGCGTTAAGATTCAGTCTTTCATGACAGGATAACTTGCTATTTTCTCCACAGGACCCCTGCTTCATTCAGCACACAGAACTGACGGTGCTCTGACTCAGGGTTGTGGAGTGAAGGAGGCTGTTGTCTACAGGACCCCTGCCTCATTTGTTGCAGATGCTGTGAAGTGTGCTGTGTGTGAGGCAGGGGATTGCAGAAGGAGAAAGGAGGGTCTCTTGTTAAGGCAGCTGAATGGTGCCCTGGAGAATTAGAGTCTATCCCTGCCTCTGCCACAGAGTTCCTATGTGATGCTTGGCAAGTCACTTAAACCAAATGTTTCACAGGTGGTCATTAATTGTCTGTACCTCATTTTATGGGTGGCCCCCTTGAGACCATGCACATCTGAGCTGAAGAAGTGCTGAGCACCCACAGCTCTAAACTGAAGGCAGTGGAAGCTGTGCTGCACAAGCCTAAGTCCTCTCAAAAGCCAGGACATGAGTATCTCAGGTTGGGCACCCAAAATCACTGGACACTTTTGATAATTTTGGCCATAGAGTGTCTCTGGGCTTTGGTTCTCCATGTGTAAAATGGAGATAATAACACTTCCCTACCTCCCCAGTGTTGTCAGCTGTTGGCTGTGTGTGTTTTCAGCTCTGCGCAGACAGCTGACGCAGCAGGCCTTGACCAAACTGCCTAAGAAGACCACAGACTCGGTTCAGTGGCAAAGGCCCTCGTTCAGGTTTATTGCTGACGAAGGACGGTACTAGCTCCCCGGATCAACGTCTACAGTTACACTGGCACATGTAGGCCCCTTACCATGGGCTTGGCTCAGTGAGTGGCGAGACTTTCCACTCCCCACTCACCCCCTGCACCCAGGCCAGAAAAAGACACCCGCCCCCGTGACCTGTCTTTTGTACTGTGATAAAATCAAGTTACACATTCCCCCTCTGATGTGGCTAGTAACCACCCTTGACCTTGTCCATGTTGGTTTGACCAAAACATCTCTATCCATCACCCTGTCACCCTGACCTTATCTTTCGGAGGGAGTAATTTTTCCCTTTCACCATCTTTGGGGAGTGTGTTTACACCATAACCCTGTCTCAGGGGTTCTGGTCCCACCCTTCTGGAAGGTGTTTATGCACGTGCCAGTGCCGAGCACTTCTCATGAGTGTTTGTGGTTTTGCAACACCAACCATGCCTTTGCCAGGTTCATGTTCTGGACAATGGACCCGCACGCACAGTCACAAAAGGGGCTAATGAAGGTTTCACAGGCAAGTGCAAGTCTGGCATTCTGAATGTTTGAGTGCTTCGCTCTGTAAACGTTAACTTTCTTTCTGATTCATAGCTGTATAGATTTTAAGGACAGAAGGGAGCATTAGATCTAGTCTGACCTCCTGGGAAACAAAAACAATAGAATTTAAACGAATTACTCCTGTACTTCATCTGAACTTGTTTTTGGCTGAAGCATATCTTCCAGAAAGGCACCCAATTTTGTTCTGAATACTTCAGGAGGTGGAGAATGTTCTGCTTCTTTTGGCAGTTTGTTCCAATGTTTCATCAGTAGTACTGGAAACATGCATGCCTTGCCTCTAATAGGAATGTGTCTGTCTTTAACTTCCATCCATTGGTTCTTGTTATGCCTTTCCCCACTAGATTGAGAAGACCTTTACTATGCAGTGTTTTGTCCATGTGAAAATATCTAAACATTGAAATCAAGACACGTCTCGGTCATCTTTTTGATAAGCTAAACAGATTGACCTCCTTAAATCTCTCACTGCAGGGCACATTTTGAAGCCCTGGAATCATTATTGTGGATCTTCTCTGCACCCATTCCAATTTTTTAACATCCTTCTTACAATGTGGACACTAAAAGCAGATGCAGTATCTGTCTCCATGGTGCTGTACACAGAGGAAAAATCACCTCCCTACTGGAGCTCGTTGGAAATTATCTGGCAAACTAGAGTTTCATTGGAAAATGCCAGTTTGTTGAACTCAACATTTATCATGAAAGTGAACTGGGGTTCAATGAACTTTCTCGAAACCACAAGCACGATCTGGTGGAAATATCCATGGTTCCCTGCCAGGTTCCCTGGGGGCTTCTGTTTGTCCTGTCATGCAGATTGTCCCGGGGCTGGGTACTCCAGTCTTCTATGATCTGCAGCTCTGGGGCAGCCCCACCATACAGATTGCCCCAAAATTGGAGACCCTAGTCTTTCTAGGGTGTGGGCTCCAGGGAAGCCCTGCCAATGCTTTCAGGCTCTCTGCCATGGGATAGGAACCTGCAAGCCCTGGGAGCCCCAGCTCTAACCAAGGCTCGGCTCCAGGGTCTGCATCAGGGATCCTGGAAGTCCCGGGATGGATTCTGGTGTCCTAGGGTCTGTGGCTCGGGGCAGCCCTGCCTTGCAGAATGTCCCGGACTGGGCTATTTGCCTATTTTGGCTGCCAGCTGGCCAAGGAGTCTGGAAGCTCAGGGGTTCCCAGTCCAGGGCAGGCCACATGATGAGGCTGCCCCAGAGCCAGCAGTGGCTCTGAGAAATTGACATGCTTGTCCTGATGTTAACAGTGGTGAAACTGACAAGAATGTCAGTGTCACTCCGCATCTGTTGGGGTTCCTGGGAGCAAATTTCAAAGTTGGATACACCGTGGGTTGGAGTTTCTAAAACAAAATTTTAGTCGGATTTCCAATTTGCAGGAAATTTTAAAATAGTGACATTTCCTGTACACTGGAAATCCTGCATTTCAGCCAGCTGTCCTCATTGCTCCCCTCTTTCTACATCCAAGGATCACCTTCGCCATTTTTGCAGCAGCATCACACTGGGAGCTCACGTTCAGTTCTTTGTCTACTATGACCCCTGCAAACAACATGGGCTATATCTGTATTTCTGTGACTATTACGTGCACCTCAGTTCCTTTTACTGCTATTTTCACATTTCCTTCAGGGGTTCAAAGGGTAACCCCCGTCTGAGCTCCCCACATGTCCCAGGACGGCAGACAATGGTTTCATAGAACCCAGTTACTGGTATTTAACTAACAATACAGGTGTCAGGGCTTTGGAACTTTTGCATCTGGCCAAGCTGTGCACAAGTCCCCTTCCTTGGGATGGGCCCCTGAGATGAGAAATCTTAAACAGAGAGCTTGGGAATTGTTAACAGGGGAGCCCTGAGGAACAGAGGGGGTGAAGCAGGTTCTGTAGGGAGGGAGACTATAACACAGTCTCCGGGAGCAGGGGTTCCTTGGATAAGCTGAGTCAGCCTGGGTTTTGAGGGAAAAGCTGAGCTTTAGGTAAGACATAGGCCTGTAGGTCTTCAGTTGCTTTATTCTTTTCTCTGTGATTTCTGTGTTCCTGTGGATAAATAAAAAATAACACTGTCCTGGGTTCAGTACTCGTCAATATTTTCATAAGTGACTTGGTTGATGGAGTAGAGAATACTAGGACACAATTTGTGGGTGACACGAAGCTGAGAGGGGTCGCAAGCTCTTGGGAAGGAAGGGTTGAAAATCAAAATGATCTTGATAAACTGGAGAATTGCTCCAAAATCAGCAAATTGAAATTCAGTAAAGACAAGTGCAAGGTATGAGACTTAGGAAGGAAAAATCAAATAAAAAAAAATGGGGAATAACTCTCTAGGTAGCAGTTCTGCAGAAAATGATCTCGGAGTTATAGTGGATCACAATCTGAAAAGTTGTGATCCTCTTGTGAAAAAGAGAAATGTCATTCTGAATTATATTAACAAGAATGTTATATGTAATACACAGGAGGTAATTGTCCCTCTCTACTTAGCAATGGTGTGGTCTCAGCTGGAGTACTGTGTCCATTTTTGCTCATCATTGTTTAAAAAAGATAAGGACAAATTGGAGAACGTCCAGAGGAGAGCAACAAACAGAGTAAGAGGTTTAGAAAACATGATCTATGAGGAAATGTTGAAAGAATTGGACATTTTTAGTTTAGAGAAGAGCAGACTGAGAGGTGAACTGATAACAGTCTTCAAATAACTGAAAGATTGTTTGTTAACTGTTGTCCACATCCACCAAGGGTAGGACTCAACAATCATTTTAGATTGCAGCAAATGAGATTCAGATTAGATATTAGAAAAAAGTTTTGAACTATAGGGATAATTAAGGACTGGAACAGGGTATGTAGGGAGGTTGTGTAATCCCCATCATTGGTGACTTTGCACAAAAAGTTAGACAAACATCTGTCGGGGTGGCCTAGGTATATTTAAACCTCCCTTGGTGTGAGGAGATGGACTAGATCACCTCTTGAGGTTCTTTCCAACCCTACACTTCTCTTATTCTGTGGTTTTATCAGCTATTGAGGCCTGCTGATATAAAAATAGTAAAGGCTGTTTAACTTCCTCCTGAGTTACCAATGGACTGAAGAGTAGTTTATCCTTTTCACATAATATGATACATCCTGTTTCTATTCAAAATCAGAAATATTTATTGAATACTTCTGCCTTTTCTTCATCGTTGTTAACAATTTTACCATCTTGATTTGCAGTGGAACTCCACCACTGTTAGGATTTTTTGTTTGTTCCTAGTATAAAAATGCCTTGTGAATCTCCTTAGTGCAGCAACCCATGATTTTTTCCCTGATATCATTAGCTTCCCTTATCAATTTTCAACACATTATAACATCTAATGTATATTAATTGTTATGTAATACCACTGTTTTCCATTTGTTATATTTTGCTTTTTTATTTCTAATTGTGGCCTGCATTTTGCCACTCAGCCACGATTGGGGTTCAGGCAAAATGTTATGGCTGTCGAGCATCTAACTCCCTGAGGCCCCTTTGTAAATTCCTGCCTTCATTAAATTTCTATGACACATTAAGCCCCGACTGGTTGGAGGGCATAGTGCCTGTTCCGGACGTGTGGAAATAAGAGATGGAGAAACATGGAGCACAGTCTGTGATGCTCACTTTGATCTCAAAGCCGCCAGCGTTATCTGTAATGAACTACAATGTGGAACAGCTCTGTCTATCCCAGGAGGAGCTCACTTTGGAGAAGGACATGGACCAATGTGGATTGAAGCATTCCGGTGTGCGGGGAATGAGTCCCACCATGCGTACTGTCCCCAGATATCGCACATCAGTCAGACCTGCTCACATGCAAATGATGCTGGAGCCATATGCTCACGTAAAAATTCAATGCAAGGTTTTTAAAATCCCAGTGATGTGAATTCTAGATTAGGGTGAAGCAATATACAGATCTCACTGTGTAGAGAGCTAGGGTAATAGGATGGCACCAGCTTCTCGTAAAACACAAATGATCCAAGATAAATAGAATCAGATCAAATCCCCCCTGACTTTCCTTTCTTTAACTGTTTGGTATAAAATAGCTCCAAGGCTCCCTCTCTAAACCCCTTCTCCCTTCTCCCCTGGGCACACAGGGTTCCGGCTGGTGAACGGCAGCACAGCGTGCTCAGGGAGGGTGGAGATCCAGGTTCTTGGTGCCTGGGGAACCCTCTGTGACTCTCGCTGGGATTTACCGGATGCCAACGTTCTCTGTCGTCAGCTCGACTGTGGCTTCGCTGTATCAACCCCAGGAGGAGGGTATTTTGGGAAGGGAACTGGCTCTGTCTGGACAGACACATTTCACTGTAAAGGGACTGAACTCCATTTGGGCCATTGCCCTGTTACTGCCCTGGGAGCCTCTCAGTGCTCCCACAACAATGATGCCGGTGTGGTTTGCTCAGGTAAGTGTAATGCTGGATTAATGGCACTGGCCCCTCAGTGTGTGACACTGACCCTAGAGCGGGGAAACCTCAGGGCACAGCAAGGGGAGAGGGAGCTAGATTCTAAACCACGTATAATAATGGTAAATGTATTAAAAATAAAATTAAAGAAAACGTGACCACAAAAAGAACAGTGATGACCCAGGAATGCCCTGGATTCTCCAGTAAAAACATCAGCAACTCTGTCCTTCCGCCGGGCAGTGGAGCAGGGGCAGCACTTTGTCCTTCGGGTTTCATAAATGTCACCGATTCACTGTTCTCATCCTTCTCCAAATCACTGCTGTAGTAATTAGAGGGGGAGCTACTAGCAATTCCCAAGATGGAGGTTACATCACACTTTCTCTGATCAAATACTCATACCACCAGCTCTTGAGGAGATTGTATGCCTTCATTGTCTGCAGCAGGCCTTTGCAATTTGGCAAGGGATCAGTGCTGGGGCCAGGGAAGTGCCCTGCCCTCGTGCAGGGAAATCCCTTCCAGGTTTGGCTGAATTAGAAACTGCGGAAAATAAACTTTTCTCTTCTCTCACTTGAGTTCCTGAGGGTATTTTTGGGAGCTTGCCACAGAGAAAGTAGCACTTTATCTCACTTTGGTTTTTTCTAACTTGTTCACACCTTTGCAGTTGAAAAAACCTCAGAAAGATTCCCCCCCCCCCAGCCAGCTTTCTTACACTTTTCTTGATTTTTGCCAATTTTTTACAGTGGCAGAAAAGATGAAAAAGCAGAAAGGGGGAGAAAGGGGGAAAACCTGTAAACCCAAATATGAAAAGGAAAATTGATTTTTGCATTTTCGAAAAGTTAAAATGAATCAACGTTTTCGTTAGAATCTAAACAAAAATGCTCCTTCCATTTCCGCATGCCAGTCTCTCGGGTGTGTTTGGAAGCTGAAATCCTGCATGACCACACAGTACTTAGCAGGGAGAATGTTGGGTTGTCAACCAGCTCTAATATTTACCTCACATAAAAACGTTAACAAATTAAACAGTGTTATTAGTCAAAGCCAAAGGCACAAGAATTAGGAAATATCAGAATTAAGATTACCCGTGCAATGTTCATTCAGCCCCCCCTGTTCATCTACATTATGACACAGTCTAATTGCATGCACACGTCCTGTTATTCCTCTCCATCCCACCAGCTCCTGCCTCCTTCAGTGCCGTGGGAGGATGGTGCTCAGGGGATGGAGGAGCTGGAGAATCTTTGTTTTTATCCTCATCATTCAACCTGTGACCCAGGGCCTTATTCGCTCTACAGACCGTACAAACACTGCACTGAGTACAGAATTCTTCATTTCTTCATGGGCTTTTCCGTGGTCTCCTCACCGTAGTATCAGAGTGCACTACAAGCATTAGTGAATTTGTCTTCACAACACCACTGGGAGAGAGCAGACTGTTATAATGCCATTTCAAAAGTGACTTAGGCACTTAGAAGCCCAAGAATAACATTTTCAAAAGTGCCTAAGTGACTTAGGGACTTAAATCCCATTTTCTCCAGTAACGTAGGAGCCCAAGAATCCTGGAGACTTCACCTTCTTGTAGCCTAAATCACTGCTGAAAATGGCACTTCGGCTCCGACATCATTTAGCTGCTTTTGAAAATGTTACATACAATGATTAAAGCCAAACTTCCAAACTCGCTACTTATTTGGGATGATTGGGCACCAACCTGAAAGCCTCAGGGCCTGATTCTTCAGAGTGCTCACCATTTCTGTAGAGCTTTATGTGTTCAAAGTACTGTCCAGACATTGATAAACCCTCACCAAACTCCAAAGCTCTATTTTACAGCTGGTGAAACCGAGAGAGAAAAGCAAAGTGACATGCCCAAGGCCACCCAATGAGTCAGCCGCGGAGCCAGGATAAAGCTGAATATTTTGACTCGCAGCCCTGTGCTCGTTCCAGCCGATCATGTTGCCTGACTGTAGAAGAGCGGAGCAGCCACACCTTGTCTTGACCCGAGCAGCAGTTGTGAATACTCAGTACTTCTGCAAATCAGACCCCATAAAAATTGGTTTCAGAGACCTGCTCAGCGTCACCTGTGAAGTCTGCGGCAGAAACAGGAACAGAACTGAGCTCGACTGAATGACGGTCACTGCTCTTAACAAGAGCATCCTAGTTCTTCCTGCGCTCCCCTGCTTGTTCTCTTCAGGCCTTCCAGTTTCTAAAGTGAATGAGGCAGGGGCCATACAAGCAACAGCCTGATGCTGCACAACCCCAATTTATCCATCCTGGGCACTGAAAGTGGCCAGGGTCCTGCGGGAAAATAATTCACTAGAAAATTAATTTTAGTGGCCAGCCAATCTGGTTCCCTTGTGGCTAAATGGAGCCTGTGTTATGGGTCTATAGATCCGTAGAGTTTTAAGACCCAAAAAGGCCATTGTGATCATCTGCTTCTCCCCTCACCACAGGGACCCCTCCTGCTTAATGAAGTTTCAGCTCCCCTCTCTGTCCCATCTTCAGATCCATGTACAGAGTCTCCATAGGGCTCCTTGCCTGACTGGAACTGGGATCTTTAAAGAGAAACCTACTGCAGAAGCCCTGGATTTCAACCTTCTTCCTAATAATGGGCACGTAGCTTCCAGGACTGTCCCCCACAGAGCCCAGAGTCACTGGTGCTGTTACACACCATGACTAAGCCTATGTGGCCCTGCCCAGACCTCTCAACAGACGTCTACTCTCCTCTTTACAACTAATACCTTTGTACCCTTGAGGAAAAAAACCTCGCAGTTCTCATGCTTCTTACAGAGGCTGCTACTGACATTCCTAACTGAATTCCCTGCAGCCCTGCCCTGCCTCTCCTAACTAGCTACCCAGCCCAGACCCTGGTTCTTGGCGGGAACTCCTCAGCACATGAAGATGCTGATTTCTCCCTACAATTGCTGGAAGGAGAATCCCTTCTAAGGAAAAGCACCTGGTCCCTTCCATACGAGCTCCATCCACCATGATACCATGTGGCCTTCCTGAGGGGCTGTGGTATCCAGTTATACCCATGAGCCTCCTCGGAAAACCCCAAATCTACTCTCTACCCTCATACTACACTGGCTGCATGCAGGCATTCTCCTGCCCAATCTTAGGGTGAACTCCTGGTTCCATTGAAATCAATGGAGGTTTTTGCATTGCCTTCAGTGGGACCAGGATTTCACTCTTAGCCTTGAAATGTTATTTGGGTTCCAAGATCCTTGAGCTGTTTGGATCCAGTGCACACACACTGCACCCGTCAGGTTGCCATACTAGTACATACTGTGCTCAACACAGCCAGTGGGTGTGCCCTGCACTGACTCTGCTGTTGTCTTTTCACATTGTCCTGGCTCCACCTGTGCCTGACTCAGTAATTCCTAACTTACCACCTTGCTGTAGGACTCTCTGATTCTGAGACACACGCAAACATTGAGATTCACATCCGAAGGGAGTCACAATATCTACCAACAAAGAATGTCCTCTTCCCCTCACCCCCCCCCCCCCACAACCTGCTTAGTGTGGTGTGAATTGATCAGCTGGAATCTTACCTTGGACTCAGAGATGACACCACACTTCAGGGGACAGCTCCAGTCAGAACCACCAGTGCCGGGAACCATCTAACACTAGGAGCTCCTGCACTGGACTCAGGGGAACCAAGAAAGTTGCCACCTTCTGCGTAAGGATCAGACGGAACGAAGTAAATTCACCAACAATAACCTGTTCCTGACCATCATGAGCTCTGCTCTTCCATTGGCCAAACTCCCCCAAGGCAAACTTGCCTAAATCATTCACGACCCACCTGCTAAGTGCTTGTGCAGACACCGTTCACTTGCTTCCAGGCATTTAAGCCTGGATAAAGTGACTACAAACCTCAGCAGCCGTTCCACCACCACACACAGAGACTATTTTCCCAATCAGTAATCTGCAGGAATTCCCTTGCTCACTCATTTAGAGCAGCTGCTAGCAAGCCCCGCTGTCGAGCTCAGAGTGTTACAATCCTTACAGCACCTTCTACTTATAGAGTCAAAAGAATAAGTGTCTTCTGACAGAGGTGGTTCCCTTTAACTCTGTGACACACTCTGATCACTGGGTGATAACTTCTTATTGAGAAACAGTCCATAATTTCATGCACACTCTGTATTATTTCTAGTGTATAACAGAGAGTGTTATTCAATGTATTTCCCATCTCTCGTGAGCCCAGGTCTCTCTGAATCACTCAGACTGCTGAATGGAGAGAGCCGGTGCGATGGTAGAGTGGAGATTTCCCTCCGTGGTGTGTGAGGCAGAGTGCTGGATGACCAGTGGGACATGAATGATGCCAGCGTGGTGTGCAGGCAGCTCCAGTGCGGAGTTGCTGAGAAAGCTTATTACCCCCCTAAATCTGAGCGAGGAACAGGCCCCGTGGGGCTGAAAAGTGTCCGATGTGGAGGAAATGAGACTCATCTGACTCTCTGTGACAACTCCACGTCTGAGACAGCCCAGGCAGGAATTGCTGAGGACGTCGGTGTCATTTGCTCAGGTGATTCATTTCCCAATCTAACAAACATTTTCTGTTCAGTAGGAAAATATATATTAACAGCTGGGATCCATCTCTGCAGGGAGCTGGCGGATCAGACTGGTGAATGGGGCAGGTCGCTGTGCCGGGAGAGTGGAGATTTATTACAATGGCAGCTGGGGGACAGTTTGTGATGATTTCTGGGACCTACCGGACTCCAATGTTGTTTGCAAACAACTGGGATGCGGACGCGCCATCAATGCAACTGTCTCTGCTTATTACGGGGAAGGATCCGGGCAGATCTGGCTGGACGATGTGAACTGCTCTGGGAAGGAATCCGATCTCTGGGCGTGTCCTTCCGGGGGCTGGGACCAGCACAACTGCAGACACAAAGAGGACGCGGGAGTTCTCTGCTCAGGTGTGGTTTGTGAATGCTCTTCTGAGCCTGGTTACCAGGCAATTTAATGGAGGGGGCAGATGTTTAAGGAGCTCGCTGAGAGTGATACTCTCCCCGACTGTCTCTGCCTCCTTTTCCCCAGTGTAATTACCTGCCAGGGTCACCATTAGAAAGTCCTCATCTCCCTCCCAGAGGTATCGGAGATATTGCAAGATTTCCCTAATGTTAGAAGGCTGCGTCTCAGGTGTCTGAAGGAGACTGTATCATGGAAAGCAGTGACTGAAAAGGATGTAGGGTCCTAGTGGAGAAATACCTGAACATGAGCTCCCAGTGCCATGTGTGGCAAAACAGGCTAATGCGAACCTTAGATGTTTGAACAGGGGAGTAGGAGTGGGGATTAAATTTTACTGTTGTATATGGCACTGGTGAGACAGATACTGGAATACTGTGTCCAGTTCTGATGCCCACAAAAATTGGAGAGGGAGCAGAGAAAAGCCACAAAAGTGATCTCATGGTTTGAATAAAAACCTTATGGTGAGAGATTTAAGATGCTGAATCTGTTCAGCTTAACAGAAAGATCAAGAGGTAACTTGATTACAGGGCATAAGTTCCTTCACAAGGAGAACATACCACTTACTGAAGGATTCTTTAATCTAATGGAGAAAGACAGAACAAGAGTCGACAGCTGGAAGCTGTAACCAGACAAATTCACATCAGAAATAAGGCCCACCTTTTTCACGGTTAGGGTGATTAACCATCAGACCAAACTATCAGGGAAATGGTGCATTCTGCATCTCTTGTAGTCTTCCTGTCTAGACTGGATGCGTTTCTGGAAGCTAGGCTTATGTCAGACTCCATTTATTGGGATCTATGCAGGTGCTTTACAGAAGGTCAGACGGTTTGATCTCATCATCCCTGTCATGCTGTCTGGAGCGGCTCACAGCTCTGAGTGCCCACCTCCGGGCAGACTGTGAAAAACAAGCAACTCCCCGAACTGGTGCTTTGTTCTATAATTAGATTTCACCAAACCAGTAACAGATGTGAACTTCTGGGTCACTACATCAAGCCTACCATGGGGTCACAGACAGTCCTCTTAGACCAGTGGTCACCAACCGGTCGATTGTGACTGATGGTCGATCCTAGAGCATCTCCCACTCAATCGCGATCTCCAGTGGCACAGCGCGGCTGCCGCTAAGACAGGCCCCCTGCCTGTCCCGGCCCCACACCACTCCTGGCAGTGGCCGGCTTGCCCCTGGAGGCAGGGGGACAGGGGTCTCCCTCCGTGCGCTGCTCCTGCCTGCAAGCACCGCCCCCCAGAGCTACCATTGGGCGAGAATGGGGAGCTGTGGCCAATGGGAGATGCAGGGGTGGTGCTTGCAAAGAGAGGCAGCGTGAGGAGCCACATGCTGCCTTCCGGCCCCCAACCAGGGGCTGCAGGGACGCGTTGGCCCCTTCTGGGAGCGATGTGGGGCTGGGGTAGGCAGGGAACCTGCCTTAATGGGTAGGCGGGGAACCTGCTACGCTGTGCCACCGACCGGGAGCCACCACAGGTAAGTGCTGCCTGCTGGGAGGCGGCACCCCGACCCCCAGCCCTGATTCCCCTCCCAGAGCCAGCACCCCAAACCAGCCCTGAGCCTCCTCTCAGAACCAGCTCCCCATACCCCCTCCTGCAGACCGATCCCCCTCTTACACCCAAGCCCCAGCCCTGACCCCCTTCCCAGAGCCATGACCCTGAACCCCTCCTGCACCCCAACCCCCTGCCCCAGCCTTGTGAAAGTGAGTGAGGGTGGGGGAGAGCAAGTAACTCGGTGGGGTCAAAGCGATGGGAGGAGGCCTTCTGCATGTATTGCTCCATGGGTGTGATAAGGCGATTAACCAATTGTGATAATCCTTGATGGCCCATCTGATTTTGATAGTCATTGGGGATGGATAGGGGCGATGATTCCCATGCCTGAGTTCACAAATTCAGAGCAAACATTTTCAGTTATAAAGCAACATTTACATATTTTCTTGGAGCACGGACCACAGACATTACAAGTGAGATTAATGCCTGCAGCAACTAACAACCATTTCATAGACTCTAAACACAAAATACATTCTTACAAGATTAACACATGTTTTGAGCAAAACTAACATACATGTGACCTGGTCAGTTCTTAGCTAATGCCTGCAGCCTGGGCAAGAGCTGGCATCTGGCCTGCCAGGGTCAGAATCTTTTCGGGCGTCAATCTATTACAACCTGTATGTAGCTGCTGGTAAATGGTGGCCTTCCAGAGATGTCCACTGTATTTCTAATGGGCCTGTGGTGCCTAAAGGTGTCTCTGATTCTTGGAGTGATTCTCTCTGACACTTGCTCCTGCAGAATGATGCACAGAATTGTTAGCAATCAATGGGATTTCACTCTTCAGACCCCAGTTCATTTCAGAATCAGATGATTTAAAATCCCCTTTTGTGCATTTCCTTCTAGAGTTCACAGATCTGAGGCTGGTGAGCGACAGTGACTGTGCTGGGCGGCTGGAGGTTTTCTACAACGGGACGTGGGGCAGTGTTTGCTCCAATGCGATGTCTGTAGTCACCCCAGCAATTGTCTGCAAACAGCTGAACTGTGGGGACGGAGGGCAGATTGCAAGAGACTTTGAATATGGAGCAGGTTCTGGTCCCACGTGGCTGGACCACGTTGCATGCAGTGAGCAGCACAGCTCCCTCTGGCAGTGCCCGTCAGAGCCCTGGGATCCAAAGTCATGTGATAACCGAGCAGAAGAGACCCATATTTCTTGCACTGGTAATTCTGAAACTACCTGCACGCGCGTGTGCACACACACGATCGCAATGTGTTTAATTAATTGAAGGGTTAGGATAGAACGTGTTGTTGTTGTTCACATCTCAGCGCAGTGTTTAAATTCTCAGCACAAGATACAAGCATATTTTCATGGTCTTTTATAGGAACAAGCATTTGTCTGATTAACAACAAACATGGAAGTTAATCAATTCATTATAATAGAGACCGGTGTTACACAGTGAGATAAGGTAGTCTGAGAGCCAAGAAAAGCCTCTCCCTAGAGACCGTCATGAAGCAGCTCTGTGGTTATTAATCCTTTTGGGATTAACGATCAGAGATGGGCCCAGGCTGTGCAGTTTGGGTTAAGACTGGAATCCCCCACAAGTCTGGGTGCATGTCGGCCTGTGTGTCTGAGTAACAGCTGAATAGCAAATTAATTAGGTATTAAATAACCCAAAGTTCACATTTCAGTTCATACAGTGCTGAAATTAGGGGGTTAAAATACAGATAAATTCTACTCCCACATCACACGCACAGCCCAGTGCATTGACCTCTGCACTTTCTCTCCATAGGAAGAAAAGCAAAACCACCTCAGACCCTGTTTGTCGAATGCCCGAACTCTACAAGCTGCACAGGTATCTCTGCTTCTCACTGTTTCCCTCTTGGTCCCGAAGGACTTTCCCAGCTGTCCCAGTAACACATACGTTTTCTGCATTTCCAGACCAGGAGAAGTTACGCATCGTGGGAGGAGAGGACAGATGCTCGGGGAGAGTGGAGGTTTGGTACCGTGGCTCCTGGGGAATGGTTTGTGATGACTCCTGGGACATGGTGGATGCTAACATTGTGTGTAAACAACTGGGCTGTGGATTTTCTCTATCTGCCCTGGGCGAGGCTGCATTCGGTGAGGGGACTGGTCCCATCTGGGTGGAGACGTTGAATTGCAGAGGGACAGAGTCATCTCTCTGGGACTGTCCTGCCAAGCCCTGGGGTGAGAGTAACTGTGGTCATAAGGAAGATGCTGCCGTGAATTGCTCAGGTGAGTGACAGGAGATGTTTCTGCTACATGCTGTAATTTTCAGGTAGGAGGATGGATCAACCCCCCCCCCCCACCCCTCTTTGGTCCCAGACCAGGCCCTCCCATCTCCTTTGTGCTGGAGCATCCTGGATCTTGTGCGATGGATCCTTTCTCGGGTCAGATTGGCTCAGACATCAGTCCACAAGCACCCTGCATCCATCACAGGCCCCACTGTGCTGGTTTGTTACTAGAGTCCTCATTGCTGCACAGAGCACAAGGGACTTGAGCCCTAAATCACTAACAAACAGGCCCTTTGCTGCTGTGAAGGACTTTGTGGTGGTGACAGCTGCACAGTGCCCCCAGGGACTCTCAGAGGTGAGGTTCCCCCAGGGAACAAACACGTCACCTCCCCCTTGCTCCAGACTCCAACTCTCCTCCCTTTCCCTTTGCAGGTCTGACAGAGAGGACAGATTCTCTGAGTACCCCAGGTAAAGCATCCCCCTCCTCCCATCAAGGGTTAAATTTCCCTGGGGCTGGGTCAAGGCAGAGGAGCTGCAAGCTGCAGCCTGAGGAAAGGAGCTCCTTTCCATGGCCTGTGACATCTGAGGACAAATGATACCCGGGTGGGAGCAGCAGGCCCTGCTGAGCAGGAGGATTCCTGTCTTTTGGCTCCAGCTGACAGGGCAGGGCCAATGATTTAAAGAGCAGCCTGTGAGCTGCCCCCATGGTGCACAGACTCTGTCCCAGCCCATTACCCTGCTGTCCTGGGCTGTGCAATGGGTGACTGGGGAGCTCCCTGGGGGCCCCTGACTCTCACAGGATAATCTCTCCCTGTCGCATGTTCATTTCCATCCAGCTCCCCCGCGCCGCCCTCCGACTGACAGTGGGAGAGTCACGGTGCCCGTGGTCGTCTGCATTATCCTGGGGGCCCTGCTCTGCCTGGTCTTAATCATCCTGGGGGCGCAGGTGCAAAGTGCCAGGGCACAGCTCAGAGGTGAGTCCTGATTGGTGTCACTGTGTGAAATGTTTCTGCAATAGCAGGGGGGCTGCAGGGTGTCAGGGTGAGGGGCGATACCAAGCTGGGTGGGGTGGCCGAGGGTGCCTAACTCCTCTCTCATTTAATATTTCATTAACTGTCTGGCAGTGGAACTCCCCAGCCATCAAATCTGGAGATGAGACTGGCTAGGGACGGTCACAGTTTCAGAAAAGCTGCACCTGTATCCCCCCACCTTCCGGTGATCCATTCCAGGAGTGCCCAGTCAGGCCTCGGGCCTCCAGACATCACCTGTCTCTGGGTAGAACCCCCCATCCCACCTCCTACTGACCGGGGGCTTTAAGGCTGCACAGCCCCCTGCCTTCCACTGTGATACCCCCAGCAAACCAGTCTGCCTACAGGCCAGCCCCATGCTGTGCGTTGTCCACAAGGGCTATGAGCAGTGTATTGCCAGCTGTCACAAGTCACCACCCAGCTCTCTCTCAGCAGACTGCACCTTGTTAGTAGGATAAAAGCCTCGCAGAGAAAACATAAAAAGAAAAGGAGGACTTGTGGCACCTTAGAGACTAACAAATTTATTTAAGCATAAGCTTTCGCGGGCTACAGCTCACTTCATCAGATGCATGCAGTGGAAAATAAAGTGGGGACCTCCAAAGCACGGGGTCCGGAGAGGTCGCCCCGATTCGCTGTACCCAAGGGATGGCTCTGTTAGTCCCTTGTGTTTTCGACCTGTGGCACACAAGAGTTTATTCTCCTGAGGACTAAAATGCTTTAGTCTAAGTGCATCTTTGGGCTCAAACCTAGGGGTATGTGGGTGAATTGCAGTGGCCTGTGTTATACAAGAGGTCAGACTAGATGTTCTAATGGTCCTGTCTGGCCTTAAAGTCGATGAAAAAAAAAAGGTTATCACCATTTTGCAGATGAGTGTAAACACCAGCATGGGTGAAGAATTATTTAAGCTGCTCCAAAGGGGAATAACCAGGAATAATGGGATGAGATTGAAAAGGGAACAGTTAAGATGAATTTGAGGAAGCTTTCTGACAGTGGTCTACCCCTGGGAACCATCATCAAAGGGATGCTGTGGAGAGGGATGCTGTCCCTGTCACCTTGCTCATTTAAATCTAGCCTGGACACAGCAGTGGGAATGTGCTGTAGGGCTCAGGCTGACACTGGGCCCATGGGGGAGGGGCTGAATGAGCTAACAGTGTTTCCCAGCTCTGGTTTCTCTGACCCTGTGCAAACCCTGCCCTTTGTTTTAAGGCTCCAGAAAACCCTTGGATCCCTTCTCTGAGGCTGTGTACGAGGAGATTGATTATAACCTGTTGAGAGAGAAGCAGGAGATGTTCAGTCGCTCAGGTCTGTGGGTCTCACTCCTAACAGGGAGTAGCTATCTAATGCCCTTAGATGGCCTAATGTCCATCGGAGGCCCTGACCCAGAGTTAAATCACTGCAGCTTCAGCCCTGTGAGCTTGTCATTGGAGCTGGGCACAAGTCTCCATTATGAAATGTTTTGGTGAAAAATGCAGATTCAGAGACACCGAAACATTTCACAAATTCCTGTCGATTTCACCCAATTGTTCCAAATGCACACAGAACGATTCATTTCATTTCAACACTTTCTAAAGAAAACATTTTGGGTTTTTTTCAATTTGATATTACTTTTCCATCAGAAATTTCCTTTAATTTTATCTATCTATCTATCTATCTATCTAATCCATTTAAAAAACCCACATATCCAAAAGAACATCAAATGGTTTCATTCAACATGAAACCATTTTTTTTTTACTTTTGCATTCGCCAAAATTTCCAAAAAAGTCATTTTTGGCTCAACCCAAAACATTTTTTTATTGTATTATTATTATTGTTATTTTTACAGTTGCCAAAGAACCAAAACATCTGTTTTTTGCCAAGCTCTAGCATCTGAGGTGAGACCAGCAGTTACTCATGTAGACTAGTGATGCCAGGAGTCCAGTTTTCAACCAGAACCCCCAGTCGAAGAGGGACCCTGGCGGCTCCAGTCAGCATCGCTGACCGGGCCGTTAAAAGTCCAGTCAGTGGCACAGTGGGGCTAAGGCAGGCTCCCTATCTACCCTGGCTCCGTGCAGCTCCCAGAAGTGTCTGGCATGTCCCTGCAGCCCCTAGGCGCAGAGGTGCCCATGGAAGCTCCGCACGCTGCCCCTGCCTCAAGCGCCAGCTCCACTGCTCCCATTGGCTGAGAACCACGGCCAATGGGAGCTGCAGGGGCAGTGCCTGCAGGCACGGGCAGTGCGCACCGCGCAGAGTCGCCTGGCTATGCCTCTGCCTAGGGTTAAGACCTTCAGGGAACAGCGCAGAACCAGGGTAGGCAGGGAGCCTGCTTTAGCCCCCACTGTGTCACCGACCAGGAGCCTACTGAACTAAGTGCCGCCCAGCCGGATCCCACACCCCGAATCCCCTGTTCCAGTTCAGAACCCCCCTCCCACATCCTCACTCCCTCCCAGACCCTATACCCTCCACCCACATCCCAACCTGCTGCCTAGGCTCTGAGCCCCCTCCTGCACCCAAACTCCCTCCTGGAGCCTGCACCCTGCACCCCCTCCTGAATCTCAACCCTGCCCCAGCCCTGATCATCCTCCTGCGCTCGAAAACCACCAGCCCGGAGCCCCCTCCTGCATCCCAAACCCCTCATCCCTGGCCCCACTCCAGAGCCCACACCCCCAGCCAGAGCGTGCACCCCCTCCCACAACCCACGGCCCTGCTCCAGCACTGACCCCAATCCTGCACTCCAAACCCCTTGGCCCCACCCCAAACCCGCACTCCCAGCTGGAGGCCTCACTACCTCCCATACCCCAACCCCCTCCCCCAGGTCAGAACCCCCTCCCACATCCAAACTCCCTCCCAGAGCCCGCATCCTGATCCCCCTCCTGCACCCCAACCCCCTTTCCCAGCCCTGAGCCCCCTCACACACCCAAACTCCTTCCCAGAGCCCGCACACCAAACCCCCTCCCACACCCGAGCCCCTGCCCCATCCCTGAACCCTCTCCCAGAGCCCGCATCCTGCACCCCCCTGCACCCCAACCCCCTACCCCAGCCCAGAGTCCCCTCCTGTACCTCAAACCTCTCATCCCCCACCCTACCCCAGAGCCCCTCCCACATCCTGAAACCCTCATTTCTGACCCCACCCCAAAGCCCACACCCCCAGCTGGAGCCCTCACTCCCTCCCGCACCCCGACCCCTTGCCCCAGCCCAGTGAAAGTGAGTTGAGGGTGGGGAAGAGTGAACAAGAGAAGGAGGGGGGCTTGAGTGAGTGGGGGTCAGGGCCTCAGAAAAGGGGAAGATAGGGACAGGGCCTCTGGAAAGCGGTGGGGCAAACATGTTTTGTTTTGGCTCCCTTTCCACCATGCTCTACGAGCCTCAATTGTAAGTACAGTTAATGTCACCATGCCCGTCCTGCAGCCTTGGAGTGTAACCAGTGAAGGGTCAGGAAAGTGACTGTCTGGGGTCAGGCTAAACTATCATTTGAAAATTGCTCTGGAGCTTTGGGGCAGGGGATGTTCTGTATCCCCCTCCCACCACAGCCACTGGTCTGCTGGGTGGGATCCTTCCTGACCACAGAGCAGAGAGATCAGCCCAGGAGAGCCTCATGGCTTTGAGTCCCGGCCCTTTTATCCTTTGTGCCCTTTTGTCTCCATGTCTGATGGGAACATCCTGCCCCAGGGCTGTGCTGTGGTGGGGCTCTGGGAACATGCTCAGTGCATCTCCCAGCACCACTTCCAAGATCACAGACTCTGCTCTGAGAGTGAATCACAGACTCTGCTCTGGGCCTGTCTTGGCCTAATCTGGAAACACCATGGAGAGCTGATGAACTGATTCATGGGGGAGGTGGATATTTACCCTTAAGCAGGAGGATTCCCCTCTGTGGCTGAGGTGGCCAGGACCATTGTGGAACTTCCCTGGACCAGCAGCCAGACATGTGCCCTTCGCTCACCCCAGGATATTTCAGGTCAGATTGTAGAATCCCTTCAGTCACATTTACCCCAGTAACATGGAGATTTCTCTTGGGAACGCTGTGTCAGCCAGTCACTGCTCAGAATCGCTGTGATTCAGCATCTTCTCTGGAAGGAGGAATAGACTGAGACTGGAAATCCCACTCCAGGCCCCGGATGTGTTCCCAGTCCCACAGTTCTGCTGTTCTCACTGTGATGAATTTCTGGTTCTTGTCTATCCAGTCTCCTATTCAGATGACTCAGTGACGAAGCTGCAGTATTACACCGGGGACAGTGAGGGGGAAAACGATCCTGGATCAGAACAAGGTAATGGGGAGGAGTAGACTTAGGCTGAGAGACCCAAATCTGGGCAGAGAACAGAATTTCTATGATGCTTGCCAGCCATTCCCCTTCCCCTCCTCCCCCCGCCCTCCGGTTCCCATTTTACACAGTCGGGTCTACTCCCATTGAACAGGATTTCTGTCAGAATCTCAGGATGGAAACATGTGACCATCTCCTGAGCACAAATCCCTCTGAGTGGCTCCCAGTGGCCTCCCCAGGTGAGGAGCTGGAGGAGACGGGGTCGTTTCCTTGGGTGTCAGGCATCAGTGCCCAGCAGGGCTCATCTTACACCCATAAAAGAGAGGGGAAGTTTGTCCTGTGTTGTTATTACAGATGGGCTCAGACCAACTCACTGATCTGAACCCACCAGAACTTTGTGGGAGGGGGGATTTGCAGATCTGACCCCAGCTTCGTATCTCAGTTTTGCAGCTGGCACCTGTCACTATATCAAGCTGAAGTAAAACCCTGGTTGTGAACTTCCTGGCCTAGGCCCATCTCTAATTATAAATGGGGCGGCATTTCTAACCCAGCTGCTCTCAAGGGGGTCTATGAATTTGGGCCCTGTGGGAGTTTAGCCTGTGGCTGGGGGAGGAGACACTGAGCAAATGAGCCAGTTCTCCTGAGAAGCTGGAGCGCCGCTAAGCTGAGCCCTGGGCTGCCTGAGAGGCTAGTGGAGAGCAAGAGCTCACAAAGGATCAGGCCAGTCACCTCCCAGCGGGAGATTTAATTCCCACGCATAAATGCTGACTTTTGGGTTTCCCGGTGGGTGCTTTCAAAGAGGCGTGTGTTGGGGGGGGGCGGTGGTGGGAGGGAGCACTCTGCCAGTCTTTGCGGGAGGCTCTTTTCAGCATGTTTAGACACTTCTTTCATATTCTAGTTATTGAATGTTTCTAGCATTAATATCTTTACTATTTTAATAATGATTCAGTTGTCATGAACTACACAATTTCTTTCGCATGAATTACAGTCTATTAAAATCATTGCAATCACCTACAAGCTGTCTTCACTAACATCCCAATCTTATTTACATCTAGTTCCCTGGTATTGTCTTGATGCATGTTAAGGACAGCTACATTCTTCAGTTGCATCTGTCCCATTGATGACTGAAAATAATTTTTAAGTCTTCTGAAGCTGGAGAATGAGTTCAGGATGATATAGGCACCGTGAGAAGGATTCTTATAAATTTGCAGTGCTCTGGAAACATAGTGCTTCCAGAGTACTGCAAATGACTCCACAATCTCTTTCTTGAGGGGTAACAGCTAATTCAAGCACCCTCATTTTGTATGTATAGTTGGGATTATATTTTGCCATGTGCATGACTTTGCATTTAACATTGAATTTCATCTGCCATTTTGTTGCCAAGTCACCCAGTTTTGTAAAATCCCTTTGTAACTCTTTGCAGTCAGCTTGGATTTAACTATCTTGAGTAATTTTGTATCATCTGCAAAGTTTGCCACCTCACTGTTTACCCCTTTTTGCAGATTATTAATGAATATGTTGAACAGCACCGGTCCCAGTACAGACCCCTGGGGGACATCACTGTTTACTTCTCTCCATTTTGAAAATGGACCATTTATTCCTCCCCTTTGTTTCCTATCTTTTAACTGGAGTGCCTGGGAACGCTTTCAGGATCACTATCAAGCGGAGTGCCCCAGGGGTCGGTCCTGGGGCCGGTTTTGTTCAACATCTTTATTAATGATCTGGATGATGGGATGGATTGCACCCTCAGAAAGTTCGCAAATGAGACTAAACTGGGGAGAGAGGTAGATACACTGGAGGGTAGGGGTAGGATCCAGAGTGACATAGACAAATTGGAGGATTGGGCCAAAAGAAATCTGATGAGATTCAACAAGGACAAGTGCAGAGTCCTGCACTTAGGAAGGAAGAATCCCATGCACCGCTACAGGCCAGGGACCGACTAGGTAAGCAGCAGTTCTGCAGAAAAGGACCTGGGGATTACAGTGAATGAGAAGCTGGATATGAGTCAGCAGTGTGCCCTTGTTGCCAAGAAGGCCAATGGCATATTGGGCTGCATTAGTAGGAATACTGCCAGCAGATCGAAGGAAATGATTATTCCGCTCTATTCGGCACTGGTGAGGCCACACCTGGAATATTGCATCCAGTTTTGGTCCCCCCCTCTACAGAAGGGATGTGGACAAATTGGAGAGAGTCCAGTGGAGGGCAACGAAAATTATTAGGGGGCTGGGGCACATGACTTACGAGGAGAGGCTGAGGAAACTGGGCTTATTTAGTCTGCAGAAGAGAAGAGTGAGGGGGGATTTGATAGCAGCCTTCAAATACCTGAAGGGGGGTTCCAAAGAGGATGGAGCTGTGCTGTTCTCAATGGTGGCAGATGACAGAACAAGGAGCAATGGTCTCAAGTTGCAGTGGGGGAGGTCTAGGTTGGATATTAGGAAACACTATTTCACAAGGAGGGTGGTGAAGCACTGGAATGGGTTACCTAGGGAGGTGGTGGAATCTCCATCCTTAGAGGTTTTTAAGGCCCGGCTTGACAAAGCCCTGGCTGGGATGATTTAGTTGGTGTTAGTCCTGCTCTGAGCAGGGGATTGGATTAGATGACCCCCTGAGGTCTCTTCCAATCCTAATCTTCTATGACTCTATGATCTAATTATCTTTAATTAATTTAATTTAATTTAATGAGAAGCCTTTTGTTGTCTTCATCACCCTGCCTCTGTTTATAATCAAACTCCTTGCCCCAAGGGCAGAAGTTGTTCCCAGCACAGAACTCATCACTTTCCACACTCAGGCTCGGGCTCCTGGGTGCTGAGCAGCCACTATTTTTTTCCCATGGGTGCTTGAGCCCCGGAGCACCCACGGAGTCAGCGCCTATGTGCAGAGGGGAGGTTCCCCCTCCTCAGTGTAACAGGAAAATTCAAACCTGTCTGCAGAGATCAGCTGGATTCACACAGGCCGGCTCTGGCCTGGCAGTGCCCGTGTTCCAACCTGTTATCTCAGCACAGGCCCAGATCCTGCTCCCATGGAAACACATGAAAGTGCTGCTGTTGGATTCTGCAGGGACAGGATTGGCCCCGAGTTATTTCTGGGACTCCTGTTTTACTGTAGTTCTCTGACTTGTGCCCTTCTCACCCTGGGCCCCTGCGACTTCCCCTCTCCAGTGCCATGATACACAGCTCTAGTTAGAAGGGCTACTTGCACTGAAGAGACGCTGCTGGTGCCATGAGCTGAGTGTGGTGTTTGCTGTTCCAGAGGGAGCTTCCCCGGGCGGGTCTCAGTTGAATTATGATAACGTGGAGGAGCCTGCCTTGAACGACGTCCCCCAGACTCCAGACCGCCGAGGTGAGCAGTGAATCCACCTCCTGGAAGCAACGTCACCGTGACGAAAAACTAACTGTATTTTCCAGTAGGGACAATAGTGGTTTGTTAAGAAAACCAGGAAGTTCACCCACCAGTATTGTGTATTGCCGTAATGCTGGGGGCACTGACCAGGTGCATTACAAGAGCTGTGAGGAGGCCCAGGGGTAGGGAAGTGTGATGTCCTAGGTCATGACAGAGGCCCATTGCAGGGATGGAAGGGGCATTTGTGACCCTCACTGCCATGAGCGCTAAGGTTACTCACTATTTGTAAAGACAACTCACCGAAGCAGAGATCTCTACAGTGCAGCAATGTTCCTTGCCAGCCTTTCCTGACATGTGTCTATTGCAGCTTATATACACCTGTGTGAGAAACGTTGTGACAGGGGGTGGGTGGGATATGGAGATTTTAAACCCAAGGGCCCACATCCCACCCTTATTAGCTGGCTCAGCACCCACTGGTGTCAGTAGGTTGGAGACTGATGGCAGTTTATGGGGTGAACTTTATCAGGAGAACACACTGAAAAGACATTATCTTAAAATGTCAAGTTTAAGAAGCCGAGAACAAATTCTGGGCAATTCCAAGTCATTTAAATTTATAATTATGATAATAACATGCCTTGTGGAGTAATTCCTCTGGACTAGATCCCAGTCACCTCTTTCTATAACTCCCCCTCTGCCTCGTCATCTGGAAGCTCTAGGATCCACTCAATCAGCAATTGAAATGTATCAAATCAGTGTGATATGTGAAATCCCCCAGTCGAAGGGTTCCAGGGGACTTCTCCTCTTCCCGTCCTGAGGGTGGAAGTGCTGAGAGATCCCCAGGGACCAGTGAGGCTGGTGCATCTGCAGCTTGTAGATTATTTCTATCTTCACTGTGAATATTCTCTTAATTACTTCACATCTTCACATTAGATGCCCCTGCCCTGCCTGGAGATGTCCCAGGGGATGGTTATGATGATGCCAGAGAAGTGTCTGACCCTGAAGGTGACACTGGCTTGGGGCAGAATAATGAGGAAGGCACTGAGGCGAGTGACAGGAACGGGGATTCACAAACAGGTGAGTTTGCACTTCACACTGTCTCTGCAGAGTGGGAGGGCTGGAAATGTGAGGTGCGCAGCAAGGGAACAAACCCGGCCAACCCAGTGCCTGTGAGAAAAACTCTCCTTCTCTCTTCTTTTCATTCCCTCAAAGCAGAGGCTTCAGTGCCTGCAATGGTGACAGGAAAAGTGGGGTCCTTGCTGTATGATATTTCATGGTCAAACCAGCAAGATCTCTCAATCTCTAGGTTCAAATCCTTGTGTGCCTGCCACACCCTGGATTACTGGATTGCTACCAATTTACTGCGCTTGTATCTTTTGGGCAGAATCTTATAAACCAAAGTCCTGTTAATGCTGCTCAAATGTTAAAGAGCTTGTGACGCTTCCTGTAAAAATTGGGCATTTGCCCATTATCCTTGGCCAATATCTCCCCTCCCCTCCCCATTGTGTCATCAGCAGAGACACCACCAGCTACCCCAGAGGAGGTGCAGTGATGATGAAATGTGCATTACTTCGTACTTGATAAGAATTATGTGTTCATGTTTGTTGTCAGGGCAGAGTGAATTATACAATGTCCTTAACTAAGAGCTCCTTGCTCGTAAGTGATTGGGTTTTGTACATGAAGTGACAGGTAAATACAGTTGTCACTTGGCACCTTTAAATGGTCTGGAAACCAAGGGTTTTACTTCCAGAATACGTACAGAGGTGATGGATTAAAACTTGTCATGGACCCAGTCAGAAGAACGAAGAGGGAACATTTTCTAACCCATTTTGCAGAGTGCGCTCCACCCTTGCTATGCAGCCAGACCTCGCTATAAAATGGATCCACTGACTGGATGTGTCTCCCTTGGTATTTTCAGGTTGGAATCTGCACTCACTAAGGAATGAAGGTGTATCTGGGATGGAGAAGGAAACCCCGTTCCTGCCTCCTGGAGACACAACTTACGATGATGTGGGACATGGTGACTCTGGGGGTTCAATATCGTAACAATTTGATTGGACAAAATAACCTTGTGATGATGGAAAAGCTTTGCCTTTTTCCTCTGAGAAGTGTTTCCTTTGGCATGATGCCCAGAGACAGACCCTGCCTGGTAGATAGACAAAGCAGGTGTTTTTATAGAATTTGTGAGAAGTTGCAGGAAATTCAATGGCGAGTCGGAAAAAGTTCACAAATTTCCTCTGTATAACTTCCCACTGATTGGCCAGGATGGACTTTTCCTGCTTTTTTATCCCTGTAATTTCTTCAGCTTCATTTTGTGCCTTTTTCTTATTAAATCCTTTCTGAAAGTCTTCCCCATAGTGGAAGTTTTTCTTGCCAGATGAATTGTGCAGTTTCCAGTGTTCATGATGGGGAGAGGCTGAGATTGAACAAACCAAAAGATAAGGATGGGCCACCTCTGGGTATGGCTGGCTGTTTGATGGGAGGTGAGTTTACACTGAATGTTCTATCAGGCATGTGGTAAAAGTGAGAAACCAGCAAGAGAACATTCTGAGATGAGCAACAAGGTTGTTCCTAAACTGAATTCAGATTTGAAACTTTCATTGAATCCAAGGAGATAAATGGGAAATGTTCCTTGGATAATTCACACCTGAAATTAAACAAATGGTGAAAAGAATTCCCCATTAGCGATAAATACAGAGGATGAATATTTCTGCTCAGATGATAAATGAATTTTATAGACAATAGTGACAAGGGGAAGGTTAATCAGAGTCTGGATTTCCACTGAACCAAGAAGGCTACAACAAGTAACAAGTCACTGAATTCTCACTAGAAACCCTGTTAAAACTAATCGTCTTCGCACAGTGGCATGTTCATTTCCATGACAATCTACAAATATAGTTTACAATCAATGCTGAGCTGAGTACTGACCAGTGCAGAAGCCAAAAGTGTTTGAATTAATCCTCAGTGAAGTAAATACCAGAATGCTTGCAGAGCACATCGCTATTTCACAGAGGTGTCTGTCTTTCCTTCACCACAAATCCTGCATCCAGCTTGGTCACTTCATCTGTACATGGCTACAATGGAAATAGAAAAGGTCCAGTCGAGAGTCAGGGCTGTTCAGGCCGAGTGTCTGGGGTGCCTCTCCAGTCCAATCTCTAGTCAAGCAGGAGGAAGACTTGTCTGTGCCTGCCATGGCTCAGATCTCACGTCCACTGGCCCTGGGCAACACAAGTCCTCCCCTCTGTGCCTCACAGGCCCTGCTGTTACCACACAGCTTAGAGGTAGGTGTACACCAAGGCTCGTGCCCTCCAAGCGTCTCCCTGCAGTGTCCAACTCAGTGCGAGATTTAGAGTTAGTGGGGCCCTGTGCTTAGCTTCAATTTTGGGGCCCTCCTTGGGACCCGGCCAAGAAAAAGGACATTCTCTCTTAGCTCCCTCCCGTCCCCATTTTTCTTGATCCTCCTCCTATAAGTAATAGGAAGTAAATGAAAATAAAGTGAGGTACCTTGATTGTTTTTGTAGTCTAACTTATTTTTCCACAGGCCACTTGAAAATTGCAGAGGGTCTCAACGGACCACTTAATGATCTTTCTAAATATTGTTTGTTCCGTTAACTAACTATTGGAAAGTGCTTTGGATGAGAGCTCTATATAAAAAATAATGTAAAAAAACATTGGGGTGCGGGGTCTGGCCAGGACTTAGGGTGCGGGAGGGGGCTCAGGGCTGGGGGTTCAGGGTCTGGGAGGAAGTTAGGGTGCAGGAGCAGGCCAGGGGTTGGGGTGCAGGGTCTGGCCAGGAGTTAGGGTGTGGGAGGAGGCTCAGGGCTGGGGCAGGGGGTTGGGCTGTGGAGCGCTTACCTGGGGCAGCTCTTGTTCGGTGCAAGGGGTGGAGGTGGGGATGTGGGGAGGGTGCAGGAGTCAGGGTGGGCAGGGGCCTTGGGGTGTGGGGGGCAGGTGTGTGGCGGGGGGTTGCAGGAGTCAGGGAGGGCAGGGGGCTGGGGGTGTGGGGGCAGGTGTGTGGGGGGGTTGCAGGAGTCAGAGAGGGCAGGGGGCTGGGGGTGTGTGACGGGGTGCAGGAGTCATGGCTGGGAGTGTGTGAGGGGGTGCAGTAGTTAGGCCTGGGGGTGCAGGGTCTGGGAGGGACTTAAGATGCAGGAGGGGGTTCAGAGTTGGGGTAGGAGGTTGCGGTATGGAGCGCTTACCTGGGGCAGCTCCCATTCGGTGCGAGGGGTGCAGGTGGGTATGTCGGGGGGGTGCAGGAGTCAGGGCATGAGGTGTGGGGGGGCTGGGTATGTTGGGGCGTTATAGGTGTCAGGGAGGGAAGGGGGCTGGGAGTGTGTGAGGGGGATGCAGGAGTCAGGGCAAAGGGCTGTGGTTGTGGGGGTGGGGTCGTGGCGGTGCTCCCAGCTCCCTGCCCCATCCCACTCCAGCTCCCTGCCCCATCCCACTCCAGCCCCCTGCCCTGAGCAGCCCATGGCACGGGACTGGGGGGGTATGTGAAGGGGGAGTACAGGGGCCCTGCCTTTGCTCCTCCCTGCCCTGATTCCAGCCCCTGCCCTAAGGCCCCGCCCCCACGTCTTCTCCGCCTCCTCCCACGAGGGTGCTGTGGCCCCTCTCCTCCCGCTCCCTCCCGGAGCGGCCTGAGTGCCGGCAAACAGCTGCTTGGCGGCGGGGGAAGCGCTGGGAGGGAGAGGGAGGGGCGGGACCACAGCACGCTGAGGGGAGGAGGTGGGAAAGAGGTGGGGGAGTGGGGAGCCTGGCTGCCGGTGCCTGCAGAGTCTGCAGCAGGAGCCCCAGGAGTCGGCAGGACCAAGCTTCTGCCCCCACAGCTGCCTGGCCCTGGGGCCCCCTGTAATTGGGGGGGCCCCATGCCAGGGCACCCTGTGTTTTACTGTAAATCCTCCTCCGGTCCAGCTCCTCATCCCAAGACACTCACAGTATTCATGGATTCATTGCTTTAAAAGAAGCTGTGGAACCCAGCTTAGCAGTTACACCTCCGATCACTGCTCCACTTATCATACAGCACTTAGATATGCTTCTAGTTAAATCAAGTGTAAGTTTATTTAACAAAGACAGAGATTCAAGCAGTAGCAAGCAGAAGTATTGCAAAGAAATTATGTATAAAACAAAATTGTAACATGCCTTCTGCAGCCCAGATTTAATTAACAAGACACTCTCATGTCTTGTAGAATAATCCTTACCCAAAACGCTTGCAGCGTTTTACAGCCTCACTGGCTGTGACCCTCCTTTCATGAGTCAAGTATACTGGCAGCTTGCCTCCAAAGTGAAGGATCCTGTGTGTTCCTTTGCCCCCCTAAAAATATACCAGTCCCATCCTTTGTCTTGATTCATAAAAAGGACACCCCCCGCTCTTTTGTTTCTTCTTGTAGAAGTTCTCTCTTGTAGATTTTGCAGAGTTTCCACTTCCTCTGGCTCAGAAGACAAATAGGCTTCCATTGTGAGGAGTGCAATACACAATACAAACAACCGGACAGGGAGATAGGTGTCTGTTACCCCCTGCTTGAGAGGACCATTTCAGAGGTATGTCACCTCCTGGTAACCTGCCTTAACTCCTTAATTATCATCTGTACACACATTCTACAATTGTTATGACAACTGCTGGGCTACTGGCTCTTGGTAGATGCCTCATATGCCACCCATTAGTGAACTATGCTGCCTATATCTGACCCAGGGAATCCTTGTGAAATACTGTGCACCATCGGGTTCCTGGCTCACACCAGTTCCTTCCTCCGGCATTGTGACCTGGTGCATGGGGTCGCAGAGCCACTTGGTTTTGGTCCTGCTGCCCCTCCATCATCTGTCATTATGAATGGGTGTCCAGTCCAAACCTGAGAGGTGCTGCAACACCGTGAGTCAGGCTGCGATGCCACTTACTCAAATGTGGCCCAGCCACCCCCTTGACTTGATGGAGGAGTGGCCAGGCCACACCTGGGAGGCCCTGCATCCCCATGTGCCAGGTCACAGTGCCCGGAGCAGGGAGCTGGGCCCAGCCCTGCAGGACGGGAACCACCACTGCAGGCTCTCCAACCCCAGAACCCGCCCCACCCGCCCCACCCCTCCTGTACAGGCCAGGATTTGGATTGTGGTGCCAGCGTGGAGGGTGCATATAGGTCGTGGTGGGTTGCAAGAAAAGCAAAGTGCAGTTAGTGGGTTGTCTTAGCAACAAGTTGGGAGACCGCGGCTCTAATCTACCAGCTCAGGTACCGGAGCAGTGACACTGGGGCTGCACAAGTTTCAATGCAGGCTAGTCCCACGGTAATTACCCAGGGTTCTGGGTGGGCTGGTAGAGACATGATGAAGCACATGATGCCTGATACCTGAGCTAGCTACATTAAAGCTGATGCAGGTACGTCCGCTCAAGCTGTGATCACACTTTGTGACTACAGTGTAGACGTACCCTCCACAGTGAAAGGAAAGCAAAAGGCAGTGAATAGCGTAGCTGAAGTCGATGTACTTAGATCTACTGACCACAGTGTCTTCACTGCGGTGAGTCGACAGCAGACGCTCCCCCGTCAACTCCGCCTGCGCCTCTCACTCCGGTGGAGTACCAGAGTCGACGGGAGAGCGCTCAGCGGTCAACTTATTGTGTCTAGACTACATCGACCCCTGCAGGGTCGATTGCTGCCCATCGATCCAGCGGGTAATGTAGACAAGCCCTCAGAAAAGTCTGCAAAGAAGGCTGGACATAAGAGCAACATCAGACATCTCTATGAAGCTGAACTGGGTGATTTCAGATGATCTTAGCCTCGATCCCAGTCTGTTGTTGAAGGGGTCCAGACTAGTCATCCCCACATGGGGATGAAAAAGGACATTCTGCATAAACTGCACGGGGGCCACCAAGCCAGACCAAAATGTGCAGAAACAGCTCAACAGTGGCCCTCACTGAGCAACAAGTACCCGAGAGAGAGGTGAGAACTCTGAGACCTGCATTCACATGAGAACCAACCAACCAGAACCATCGTTTCCTTCCCTCTCCCAGACACACCATGGTGGAAAGATCTTCTCCAGCTGGCTAATGGAACCTCCCTTCCATTCACTGGCTGCTTGTCAAGATTTATTGAAATAGCCAAGGTGCTGACGACTACATCACAGACAGTGGGGTCAGGAGGAAATCCGTGTTTGACTGCAATGGAATCCCACTGTAAGTCTGCTCTGATAATGATCCTCAGTTACTATCAGACACTGTTAAATTTACAAATCCCTGCAGTTTCACTCATTACATCAGTTGCCAGTTTTCATAAAACCATGGGGAAGCACAACTCTCCGTGAAAACAGTGGAACAAATTCTTACAATATCTGGCCTTGTTCCCCTGCTTGCCAGCATCTCTGGCAAATGGATTCAGGCCCAATGAGTAGCTGAGTTGAGTTCCATCATCCCAACCATCCCTTCACTATTAGATCTTAGTTGGACTGAATTTCTAATGCTACGAAGAAAAGAAGAACAATCTAAAAGCCGTCAGAAGAGAAACTTTGTCAGGAGTCACAGACTCAGTCCCATGAGGGAGCTGAACACAGGAGATCGAGTGTGGTTGAAAGGCTCTGCAGAAGAAGGAATAGGACAGGCACAGCTGAACACCCCTCGATCTTACCCTGTTGGGGTTCTGGAGTATCATTTCACACCAGGTTTTTTCAGCAGGTAAATCTCACGGACCATTCAGATCCGTACTTCCGGGCTGAACCTGTGAGTAATGATCCCCCTGCTCAAATAAACCATCCACCATCTCCTCCAAATCTGACTGAAAGGAGATAGCCAGCTAGATCTAAGAGCCTCCCTCCTTCCTGAAAGATTAGGTCAGACCTTGGATAACTGAGGAACTCAAGGATTTAGTAGCCAAGTGCTTTACTTGGGCAGAACAATCCCCTGGCACGAGACTGAAGGGTCAGGCAGTCTTCCCAGCCTTCACTGGGATCTTTTTAATAGTCTGTGTTGATGTTTAGTGCATGGCTGGATCGATGAATGTTGTATTTTCATTCCCTCCTCACAGAGGAGGATTTTGTCTAGGGACACTTTTTAGACAGGCCACTAGGGGGCCTTACAGAAGAAGTACACAGCTGCAGGCAAGGAGGAAATTAAGGTTGTTCTGTTATTCACCCTCCCCTTAGTGTCCTCTGTGAATTCAGCCAGCTGGGCTGGAAGGCTGCACAGCAGCAATGAGAATGATTCAGGTCACTGGGATCAGGCATGTGTTGAGATGCTAATGGCTCACTCTGCTGAAACTCATGCAGGAGGCTCTAGCTGTCTGCCACATCATCCATCTCTCCTGCAGGGAGCTGAGACCCTGCATTCACTATGGCACTAACCAGCTGTTGGCATCAGCACATCTGTGACACTGGACTAACACTGTGAACTTCCTGAGCCCAGCCTGGATCTGTGCTGTCGGTCACATGCACAGGGTGGGAGGGATTCTCCAAATGCAGCCGGAGAGAAAAAATCATAATAAAAAAGGCTCACAAATGCTGAACCTCTTGTGGGAATCAGGCAGGCAGTGATGTAGTGGTAACAAAAGGAGGTGGGAACTCCCAAACTAAACTCCGTATTCCCCAAAGGACACCTGGATAAACACTGTTTACCCTCGTTTACTTCCAACTACACGACTGCAGGCCGGTGCCAAAGGATCAACTTGGATGCCTAATTCAGGCTGCTGGTTTTGAAAACCAGGCATTGAGCGTGTTCCTCACAGAGTTTGCAGGCCAGGGACTCTCTTTTATTATGTATTTGTTCAGCCCGCAATGTACAATGGGGCCCGAATCCTGATTGGGGCTGTTGCCCCTTTTCCACCCGAGCAGCTCATCAGTGTTTGGGGCTCTGGGGCTGTTCCAGCTGGAAGCAGAAATTGTTGGTGTCTGGTATTTTCTTTGGTGCAATCTTGGTTGTTTCCAAGGAATGTACAAAGTCTGAACACAGGAGGGACGAAGAACAGAAGGAGCTGTTTTTCGTTTACTAGCCCTCAACTTCCTTAGCCAGCATACCCAAATGCTCTCTTTAGCACAGGGGTCTGCTCTGTGAAGGGCCTGTCCAGCCAGGGAGCAGGAGGATCTGGCCTAAGGAAAAGCTCAGCAGCCAAGTGTAGGGAACCAGCTGATCCAGCTAAGCAGCAGCTAATGAATGGCTCCAGTTCCCAGCTGGAAGATGTAGGAGAGGACCCAGACCTGGAGGGAACAAAAGACAAACACTTCCCTGAGCAGTCAGAGGAGGAGGAGGCTGCAATAGTGCAGGGCCCTGTAGCCCCCTGAGGCAAAGGGAGGGCTGTGACCCTTGAGCTATTGGGGCTAGAGGACCCTGAAGTATCAGCCCAGGTCAGGACTATCACTTGTGTTACTTTGCCATATGCCTTGTCTTTGTGTGGCAGAGGAATAACAGAGGTGACTAAAGCAGAGTTGGATGGGGCTGGTTGTTTTGCCCCCAGGCTGGTGGACAGGCCCAGCGGAAGGGTGGAGAATGCAGGCTGTGTCTGCCACTGCCCAGGAAACCTTGGATCTTGAATCCTCTTTACAATGGAGGGGGGAGCAACTGTAGCTACAGCATCAGCAGCTGCAGCAGATTGTGACCCAGCAGCAGCAGTTACACCAGAAGCTTCAGCTACAACAACAACAGTGCCAGCAAAAGCAGCAGGGAGCAGCAGTGGTTTATGCCTCATCTGGAGAACTGGAGCCCACAGGTGAGTGCGGGCTGTGGTTTCCTGTGTGGGAGGGAGAAGCCCTCACCAAAATGGGGAGAGAAGATGTTCTTGAGGCCTTCCTAGGGACCTTTGAGCAGCTGGCCAGGGCATACTATTGGCCCTGGGAGGAGTGGGCCACTAAGATTGCTCCCTACTCAGCAGGAGAGGCCTAAGCAGTGTGTCATGACCTGGGGGTTGAGATGGCAAAGGACAATGGGACACTGGAGCAACCCTACTAGCCTGTCTAGGACTTAGTGGAGAGGGCTATCATCGTCCATTCAAACATGAACCCATTGGCTCTAGATTCCCACCGAGGGCTGCAGTCCAACACTTCCAGGATTTGTGTTCTCTCTGGCTAAAATCAGAGACTTATTTGCCAGTGGAAATGGTGATGTTAGAACAGTTTTACCAAACTATCCTGGGATGGCCCAAGTTGTGGGTTGGCTGCCACTGGGTGACTTGCCTGGAGGAGGCAGTCTGCCTCGTAGAGAACTTTCTGGAGACTGAATTGGAGTGTGAGCCTCTAGGAAAACCTTGGCAATCAAATGCCCACAGATCTCTAAAGGGGCCGAATTGGTCTATGTAGAGTGTATTCACTGGGATGTTTGGTCCTACCCTGTGGCTAAAGTCAGGTTAATGGTGTGCAGCAGCAGGTTGAAATGTCAGTGGCGGTGGCCTGACACCTAGCTTAACCGATGGTATTGGGCTGGGACTGGGGACCTGTAACCAGTCTTGTGAGGGTAGCTGAGAAGGCGGGGTTGGCACTTAACCTCCTCTTGGCATCCCAGGTTAAGCTTAAAAAACTTTTCCCCTTTTCTGACCCTGAGCTGTTCGGTTCCAAACCAAAGTGCTGTTGGGAGCAGTGTCAGGCCTGAAGGGTCAGGGTGCAGTGTAGTTTGGAGCTCCCTGAAGAGCAGCCACAGGCACAGCCTCCTCCGAGGGACAACCCACTGGCCTGACAGGAGGGGCACAAATTCATCCAGAGTCAGAGGGAGGAGCCAGTCTTGAGTATTCCATATGGCCGGGTGACTTGGGCAAATGGATTGTTGGTTGCTCCTGACCAGGATGCCCAGAACCCCCATTTTGAACTAAAAGGGGATCTCTTGATGTGTGTGATCCGGGACAAAAAAAACAGGGCCTGCCAAACCCAACTCCCGGTCCTTAAGTTGTATTGGAACTGAGTGTTAAAACTGGCCCAAGATGTACCGTGGTCCTGTCACTTGGGAGGGGAAAAGACCCAAGGGAGGATTCTGGCCCAGTTCTTTTGGGCCTTGGATTATTGCAACCTGAAAAATTATTGTTCATCCTGTCCAGAATGCCAACTGGTGGCCCAAGAGCCAGCACACAGGGCCCCTCAGTCCTCTTCTATTGCTGAGCAGCCCTTTTGCCACCATTGGAGTCGACCTCTTGTGGTCCCTGGAACCAAGTTCAATCTGGTGTCAGTTTATGTTGGTGACTGTTCATTATGCCACTTGGTAACCCGAGCCATAGCCATGTGCTCGGCAGTGTCCCAGACGCAATCGCGACCCAATTAATGGATGTGTTTGCAAGAGGCGGGTTTCTAAGAGTTTTCCTGACAGACCAGGGCACAGCGTTCATGTCCCAGTTAATACATCAGTTTTGTGGTCTCCTGAAAATGTACTCAGTTAAAACCTCTGTTGCCCGCAAACAGACGCCCTGGTCGAGCAGCTTAACCCTACATTAAAAAATATGTTTCAAAAATTTGTAACTAAGGTGTAACACTCTGCACCCTATAGTCACCATAGTAATATCATTATGAATATGGTTATGAGACGATTGTGATATGTTTTGTACAAAGTATGACTTGAGAGATATTTAAAAAGTCTTAATCTGTTACAATTTAACAGGATATTAATGTTTCTGTGCTATCATTATATCTAGAATTATGAAGTTTTGCTCAGCATCTGTCACTGAAATATGTTGTGAAGTTAAAAACACCCAAAACCAGCCTTTCAAGTACAACAATGAAAAGGCCAAACAGCGTTAAAGGCCTATTGAGGGAAATACACTCACAAGAATTACCCCAGGAACCAGGTACAATAGAAACCTCTCAGAGATAGCACTACGCAATGAGGACTGTTTCAGTCAAGTCACAGCAAAAAATCTTTCCAGGAAGATGGAAGAAGCTGTAAAAGGGGAAGTGATATCACTATGGGGCCTCACTCTCCCCCTACAGCACAACACCTGGAAACACCTGAGGAAGAAAGACTGCACTGGGGAAGGGGGGTCCCAGGCAGGAAAGAAGGAAGCCTGCCTGTGTATGGAAGCTTGGTGGACTACTTGTACTATCCAACAGGGTGAGACGCAGCTTGATTCAAATCCTTTCCAGTTTAGAGAACTTAGATTGTGCTTTTTGTTTTATTTCCTATGGTGAGCTACTTTGATCTGTATGCTATTACTTATAATCACTTAAAATCTATCTTTCTGTAGTTCATACATCAATTTTATACTTTACCTAAAAGCTGTGTGGTTTGAATGAAGTGCTTGGGGGAAAATCTCAGCTCAGTTAACAAAGGCATGTGCATTCTCCTTTCCACATTGAGGGAGCGGTGGATTGGGTAATACACTCATATACTGATCAGGCTTTTGACCAGAGCAGGACAGTGTAGTTCAGGGGTCCTCAAACTGGGGGTTTGACCCCTCAGGGGTCATGAGGTTATTACGGAGGGGGGGGGTCACGAGCTGTCAGCCTCCACCCCAAAACCCCCTTCTCCTCCAGCATTTATAATAGTGTTAAATATTAAAAAAATGTTTTTAATTTATAAAGGGGGTCACATTCCGAGGCTTGGTATGTGAAAGGAGTCACTAGTACAAAAGTTTGATAACCACTGGTGTAGTTTATGGGGGCAAGGCTAGGGAGCTGGGCGTATTTTGGCTGGAGTTTCTCTCTATTGTTAATTCATGAGTGTCTCTGGGAGCATTTATGCAATCTAGCTGGGTATGGGGCTCCACATGCTATTGTGCCGAGTGATAGTAGCACCTGGAGGGGTCTACTGCTTGTCACTAGCAAGGCATTATGAGAGACAGCCCAGACTGGAAAGTTAAGGGAGCACAGCTGCACCGTGGGAATGCCCATCACATAAGGAATCCCAGAATTGGGACAAAATGTCGCTGAATATGTAGTTTGCAATTCAGGAGGTCCCACAATCCTCCACCAGCTTTTCACCCTTTCAATTGCTGTAAAGCAGACAACCCCAGGGGGTAGTGGATCTTTCACAGGAGTCTTGTCAGGAACAAGGCACATCTAGCCAGAGAGTAATCCAGCGTGTCCTCAAGTTGAGAGAGAGATTGGATCTGGTAGGGGACTTTGCCAGGGAGAAGCTGAGAGTGTCGCAGCACTCCCAGGAACAAGAGTGCAATAGAAACACCAGCCTCTGGGTCTTCCAGCCGGGGGATGGAGTTCTACTGCTGCTGCCTCTGCAGAATGCAAACTGCTGGGAAAGGGGCAAGGGCCTTTTGCAATCATGTGGGGTGAGCTACAAGTTTCAATTGGTGGGCAAGCACCGCGGGTCCCTGATATATCATGCCAAGCCGCTGAAATCCTGGAGGGCCCAGAATGAATGTCTTGCCCACATCCCAACACCAGAGGCAAAATTGGGTCCCCAGGGGTCAGAGACCGGGTCTTGCACAGAGATGCCTCTCAGAGAAAACCTGTCCCTGGCCCACCAGGAGGAGGCCAGAGAATTGGTCAAGCGTTTCACAAATGTCCTTACTACTAAACCAGGGTGGACCCACCTAGTCGAACCCCTATACATCTGAAATCTGATAGCTATGTCCACAAGGGTTGTTCCAGGTACAGGAGTGGTCAAAGGACACAGGCAAGAAGGAATTACAAATTGTGTTGCAATTGGGTGTATCTGAGGAATCAAATAGTGAGTGGTGCAGCCCAGTTGTGCTGGTCCCGAAGCCAGACCACAGCATTCACCTTCACATTGATTTTCACAAATTGGGGAATGTCAAAGTTTGATGCCATCCTATAGCCCGGATCAGCAAGATGCCTGAAGGCCCGGGGAAGGCTCATTACATCACTGCTCTCAGCCTTACAAAGGGCTAGTGGGAAATCCCCTTGTCACCTGACTCCAAGGAGTTAACTGCATTCACCACGCCCTATGGGCTGTACCACTTCCAGACCTTTTCATTCAGGCTCTATGGAGCTCTTGTGACACTTCACAGACTCATGGATAAAGTACTTCTGCCCGACAAAGCATATGGCACTGCATACTTAGGCCGTGTCTGCACTAACAAGCTTACAGCAGCACAGTTGTACAGATACAGTGGTGCTGTAAAAGCGTCCGTGTAGCCTTGTTATGCTGATCGGAGAGAGCTCTCCTATCGACTTAATAAAACCAGCTCAAGAAGCTGTGGTAGCTGTGTTGGAGGGAGACACGAGTGACATGAGCGCTTACGCCGGCAAAACTTTTGTCACTCGGAGGGATGGGGGGAGGCGGTGTTTTCACATCCCTGAGCAACAAAAGTTTTGCCAACAAAACATGTAGACATGGCCTTAGATGATGCAATGATCTATTCCACCACCTGGGCAGTGCACCCACATTGTGTTGGTGCAATACAGTAACTCCCCACTTAATGTGCTCCCACTTAACTTTATTTCGATCTTACATCCCTGCTCCATTACAGAACATGCTCCATTTTAAAGTTGTGCAACGCTTTGCTATATTGTCGTTTGGCTGTCAGCTTTGTCCACAGCTGGCAGCCCCCCATCACCTCCCATATGCCCCCCCACAGCACCTCCCACCAGCTGGCAAACCCTGCGGATCAGCACCTTCCCCCGCCTCCTGCCCGTGGCAATCAGCTGGCTTGCAGTGTTCAGGAGGAACGGGAGGGAGGGAGAGCCTAAGCGCCATGTCCTCGCTCTTCCCCACTCCCTCCTGCATGCCACAAGCCAGCTGATTGCCACGGGCAGGAGGAAGGGAAGGGAGGGAGGAGGAACAAGGACGTGGAGTGAGGAATGAAGAGGCGGATTAATGGTGGGGACTTGGGGGTAGGGGTGGAGTGGGCAGGCCAAGGGTTGAGCTGCCCGCCACTGGTGCTTGCAGAATAGGGGAAGCTGCTGCTGTTCAACATGCTTCTCCTAGCCTACAGCACCTTCAGCCTCCTTGCCTGCCTCATCTCCAGTGCCGGTGGGCTGTGCCTGTGTGGGGTAAGGCGGGGGACCTCCCAACTATAGTACTGTATTGTATGGCAAAAAAAAATTCCCTGGAACTTAACCTCCCAATTTACATTCATTTTTATGGGGAAACTGGATTCGCTTAACATCGTTTCACTTCAAGTCGCATTTTTCAGGAATGTAACTAAAAGGTTAAGTGAGGAGTTCCTGTACTCCCGTCCCTTTGAGCTGTGAGTCTCACAGCCAACCCGGCCAAGTGCCAGCCTGGCTGCACGGAGATGAAGTACCTCAACTATACACTGGGGAATGGGAGGATCTAACCCTTAATAGAGAAGGTAAAGGCCCTCATAGAATGTCCTGTCCCCACCACAAAGTGGCAAATAAAATCTTTCCAGGGGTTGGCTAGGAGCCACCAGTTCTTCATACCCCACATTGCTATGATTATAGCCCCACTGGCGTAGCTATTGTGCAGCCAGGCACCCCAAAAGATGCTGGGAACCTCTGCGTATGTGGCTGCATATGGTGAAATAAAGCAAATTCTCTGCAGTGCCCTGGTACTTCACAGCCCAGAGTTTAATAAAGAGTTCATCTCACAAATGGGTGCATTGGAATGGGGCCTGGGGGCTGCACTCTCACGGGAATTGGAGGACAGAGACCACCCATTTTGCACTTGAGAAAGAAGTTGCTGCCCCAAGAACAAAAATACACAGTGATAGAGAAATAATGCCTTGCGGTAAAGTGGGTCACCAAGGACCTTAGATACTATTTATTTGACTGTCATCATAGACCATTCACCTTGAAAATGGCTGCATGCCAGGAGAGACACAAACCCCAGGTTGCCCCGTGGTACTTGGCTCCGCATCCTGATGTGTTTACACTTTGCCATCGAGCCGGTGCCACGCATATGAATGAGGACTTTTTTCACGAGATGGGGGAGGGACTGGTAAGATCAAGAGAAGTCTCCAAGTCCATTCCGGGGGAGGCCTGTAGCAGGGCAGTCGGCCCTTTAAGGGGCTGAGGAGCCAGGGAGCAGCAAACCCTGGCCTAAGCAGAAGCCGAGCAGCAGATGTTGGGAACCAGCTGATCTAGTAGTGAAGCAGTAGTGAATGAGTGTCCCCCATGTCCAGCTGGAAGATAGAAGTGAGGAGCCAGGTCTATAAGATGGGGGCACCAGGACAGACAAACACTTTCCTAAACAACAGCAGGGCAGGCTGGCAGGCCAGCTCTGTGGTCCCCCTGAGGGTAAGGGAGGGCTGTGAGCTGTGAGCTACTGGAGAGTAGAGGACCCTGCAGTATCAGTCCAGGTCAGGACTATCACTCTTGTTACTTTTCCATATACCTTGTGTTTGCGGGGCAGGAGAATAACAGAGCCTGTGCAGAATGCTAAAACAAAGTTGGGTGTGGGTGTCTGTTTTGCCCTCCACCTGATAGTCACACCAGACTACACACTCTCTTTGGATTTTGTCAGGGTCACATTCTTCTCATTCACAGACTACTGCTTGGTGCTCTTGCCTTTTCTTTCTGCCTATCCCACTCTTCTTGTCTGTTCTCAGTTTCTAAGTGAACTCTCTTCCCCCACTGCCCTTTATAAAACACTACTCAGCCAAAAACTCCTGGGTGGTGTGATGATGCACTCCATAAGCTTTATGAAAATATTCTTATGAATGTGAATATGATGTAACTGGAATATGCTTCATGCAAAAGGTCTCTTGTAAGGTATCATTACAAAGCTTCTAATCTACTGAGTGTGGTCATCCTATGTGTATGCATGTATCATTCTTGTATCTGAAGCTAGAAATATGAAGTATAACTCTGAGGTCTTACTGTAATTATGCAAAGTGTGGACCATTAATGGTGGTTTAGAATCTTGATGGCTTCCATTCACTAGGACAATTGGTTCTAAATGGCTCTGTTTACTTGCAGACCTTCCTGGGGATGTGCAGGCCAGCCCAGGAAGAATCTAGGCTGGGGTCTCACAGCACATATGATCATGTCACCTGATACTGGAATCCATCTTAAATCTGGTACTTTTCCATTTAGAAGGAGCGGTGGGGACCGAGAGAGACAAAAGATTCCCGCCTTGTGCCAAAGCTATAAAAAGGGGTGGAGCAGGACAGAGGGGGTTGCCAGTCATGAGAAAGCCCCTGCTTTCCATCTAAGATGTCTGTTGGAACTAACAAGGACTGTAGCAGGGGAAAGGATTGGGCCCAGACTAGAAAGGAGTCTAGTCTGTGATAGAAGCTTATTGGGACATCCCTGAGGGTGAGACCGAACCCATGACAGGTGGATTCACAGACACCTTTTGTCTGAGATGGGGGCTTATGCTGACTGTTATGTTAACTGAAACGTGAGTTCATACTTATCAGTGTCCAGGGGGATTTAACTCAACCCATGATAAGGTTTCACGCAGTTCATATCAAGGGCCTTCTGAACACTACACTAGTACAAATAATGATAAATAGAATGCCTCATTTTAAAGAGCTATGGATATTCTACACCTCAGACTGTCTGGCCTATCTCAGTGCAATGGGTTTTGCACATTTTCATAATTTATACATTAAATACAATATAGTGCCCCCCTCCCAACACTGCAATATCTTGGGTTGCAACATCTGTCACATCCATTCTGTAAATTCTCAGAACTAGGCGAAATCCAGACATTTTCTCTGTGCTGTCTAAGAGCACATCTGCAACCAACATCTGCTAAACATCTAGTGTCTGCACTATATCCCAGAAGTACTGTTGGTGGTGAGGATAAGGTGGTGGGGGTTGTTTTTTGTTTGTTTTGGGTTGTTTAATAATGGTATAAATACATCATTTCTTTTTGTGCTCACAAATGGCTGACTCATTTTCACTAAAAACATATGTAAAACACCTTAAGTAGAGACCAGTCGTGGAAGAATTCAGCCTGAAACATAAGAAGCTATAAGGAGCTGAAAAAGGACCCTTTCAAATGGAAATGCTCAGGCAACATTGACCATAGCCTGCAGCGGGGCGGGGGTTGCTCGGCGCTCCATCTACAATACATACAAGATGACCACCATCCCGCCATACAGTTGGATGTGGCTATCAATGGTCAGCTCTTGGAGTGAATTCACTCAGTTTCGGCAATTCCTGGGATAAATTTGATTCACTAGATCTGGTGACCTCAGTGACCTTAATTTCTCCCAAGTGGAGGCTGCATAGTGGAACTGTTTGAATAAGGAAAAAGATTTACATATCATCTCAGACAAACAGCTCCAACTCCATTTGCTGTTGTTCATGAGGTCAGGCCACTATTCAGGTGACTGCTTGGGACTCTCCCAATTACTTTCCAATCTCATGAATATCATGAATTTGTCCTGGAAATACATTATTGGCAGGGCCATTCTTAGGATTTATGGGGCCCTATGCAGTATTATTAAACTGGTGCCCCTATGTCTGAGGGGAACCCACGCTCAAAACCCCAGAGGGGGGTGGGAGGGACAAGGCAGCAAAGGATACCTAGCCGCCCAGCCCGCCTTACGGGGGCGGAGAGTCACATTTCCCCACAGAGACGCCCGTACCCTCTCCCTCATGCAGAATGTAGAGCACCGACGCATACCGCTCTTTGAATACGGTCCCTGCCTAAGGAGACTGCAGTGAGCACTGGGTGTGCGGGAGCCGACCTGCTCTTACCTGCTGTCATGGGTGATGGGTGAAGCTGCCACTTGGGGAGGCTAGCTCCCCAGCCCACCTCCTCTGCCTGTGGCCCCGCCCATACTCCACCCCTGCTCTGCCCAAGGTCCCACCCACTCTCTGCCCAGGCCCCGCTCTCTCCCCACTGTCTCCCGCCTCTCTTCCCTCCCCGTCCCTGTTCACCCCCTTACAGCCAATTCCCTGAAAAACCCAAATAAAGCAAATGACTTTTGAAAAAAACCACCCTTGTGCAATTTCTTTTTAAAGAAAATGGAGCATGTTTGCCACTGCGTGCCAGAAGGTGAAGCCTGCATGCAGAAGGTACCTAATTAAAAGCACTAAATTTGGGAGTAAAAAATGTCAGTCCTTGGCGTTTTGATATACCCTGAAGCTTGTCAGAGATTTATCTGCAAAAACTGCGTAGTAAGGGCAAGTCATCTGCCCTCCTGAATACAACATTAGATATTATGGAATACGTGACACAGCTCTTCTCTGTTTTACATTTTCTTCATCAGTATTTCTAAAATGATTTTATATTTTAAATGTACTCCTAAGCCTTCATAAATTAATCATTCCAGATTGCTACATATTTAACTCACTGAAACAAAGACATTGTTTTAAATTAATCAGTCAGAGAGGTTTAGTGTGTTCATAACAAGGTTCATTGCTTTTAGAAAAAGGGAACACTAATTTACTTTGTGTGATCTTCATAACGATAGACATGTTTATGAAATGTCACCAACTTTAAAAAATGTGTTTCCAAAGATTTTATGCATAACGAAGGATTTTATATCTTACTAAGGTACTGATTTTGCTGGAGGGTTCTCTTAAAACTAGTTCAACAAATAGTCCAAACTAAAGAAAGGGAGACTCGTTTGTACAGCTATCAGGCAGGAAAGGGGTCTTGTCCCTTTAAGGGCTCTCTTCAACAGGAGGGTGAAGGGAGAAAAGGATGGACAGAAAGGACAGTGCTACAGGGCGGCCCAAGTTTCCTTCTCCTTGTCCCTGCACCCTGTGCTTGGGCTGGCCAAAGAAAGGGTCTCAGACGTCTCTTGCGGGTGCTTCACCCTTGTCCTTTTGTTTACAGTGGCGGTACAGTCCCACTTACCCCAACACCTGTCCCCACTCCGACCCCTCACTGGGTCATCTGGCCTTTGAGGCTTGTGTCAGGCAGAAGAGTCAGAGCCTCAACCCTCCTATCTTCCTTCCTGTCTATCCCCCTCCCTGAGCTTTTCCCTGGGTTTATACGCATGCCCACTCATCAACCCAGATGGTTCCACTTGGCTCAGCAGATCACCCTGAGCCTGCCCTCATTAGGGCCTGCAGCTGGGCTCCCTGCTAAGGGTCTTGGCCCACACACCCGGCCACCCTACAGGAAACAGGAAGAAGCCGGGTCTTTAGCAGGGCACCCAAAGGTTTTATACCTCTGCCCTGTGACAAACAGAATTACTTCTCTTGTCTTGCTTACAATACTCCTGCTAATACAGCCCAGAATAATGTTTGCTTTTTATGCAATAGCATTACACTGTTGACTCCTATTTAGCTTGTGATCCACTATAACCTCCGGATCCCTTTCCGCAGTACTCCTTCCTCGGCAGTCATTTCCCATTTTGTATGTATGCAACTGATTGTTCCTTCCTAAGCGGAGTGCTTTGCATTTGTCCTGATTGAATTTCATCCTATTTACTATGTTACCAGATTTGCCTGTTACTTTGGGGTATGCTCATTTATTAGGGTTACTCTTCTTGGGGGGGGGGAGGTGTTTCTATAATACTATTAATGTCCTGTTTGTGTCACTTGTATTTTTATATGGAGCTCTACCTTTCCCTTCTGCATGTCCCCTCCCAATGGAGCCATCCCGCAGGACCTAGGTTCCCTAGGGCTGGGTTCCTCCAGCCCCAGAACCAGATGAACACACACACACACGTATTAACAGAGTAAGTCTGAGCGGACTGGGTCAATCAGCACTTTCAAGCTGCCACCCTTATATGCCCCTGGACTCAATGGGACCACCAGGTCACTGTGCTCTGGAACGACCCTCTGGCCCTCAAGAGAAACTTGATCCAGGACATGCAAGTCCTTCCCCCACTTCCAAGTACAAATAGTTACATGCCACGGATGGGGCCAAGCTGATTGCCTCCCAGTGGGCTCTGATCAATTCCGAGGCTCCTGATAACTTCATAGATGCTCAAGATGCTCAAGTGCTACAAATCCCTCTCTGTTTAAAGCTTACAGCATTTCTCGTAGAAACGATATATGGGTCCCTCCTGTCTTCAGGGCCAGTGATACAGAAACAGTACTGCTAGAGACCATAATTCAGAGCCATTGGGAAGTGCTACAGTTCAATGTGATCTATTCTCCACACTTCTCCCTAATTCTCTGCGTCACCTGACTGGAGCAGCATAAGCCTTGCATCTCCTGGTGAGAAAAGAGGATCAGCTTCCTTTCTGAATACTGCCAAAGGGTCTGACTGCATGCACCTAGCCCCAGCCTTCTGGTCTGGGTCTCCTGCAGCCCATTTGAAGTATCTGTGTGGGAACTCCAGTTCATGGTGGCTAGACTGAAGTGGTCACTCCCAAGCCTCAGTCCCCATATCCCTGAAAAGTATTGGGATTATGCAGACATTTTTAAAAGAAGAATACAGACATGCTACCTCAGCGCTGGGACTATGACTGCCTCATAGACCTGCAGCCCACGGCAAATGTCCCTTATGGACAGATCTATGCGATGTCTGAGCCAGAATTAGCAGCCCTTCATGTGTACATCCAGGAGAACCTGGCCAAGGGCTTCATCTGGTGCTCCACCTCCCAAGAAGGGGGGTGTCATAAATATAAAGGAAAAGGTAACCACCTTTCTGTATACAGAATGATAAAATCCCACCTGGCCAGAGGCAAAACCCTTTCACCTGTAAAGGATTAAGCTAAGATAACCTCTCTGGCACCTGACCAAAATGACCAATGAGGAGACAAGATACTTTCAAAGCTGGAGGTGTTTGGGGGGAACAAAGGGTCTGTCTGTCTGTGTGATGCTTTTGCTGAGAACAGATCAGGAATGCTCTTCATAACTTCTCAGAACTTCTGTTAAGTTAGTAAGTAATCTAGCTAGAAATGCGTTAGATATCCTTTTGTTAAATGGCTGGTAAAATAGGTTGTGCTGAATGGAAAGTATATTCCTGGTTTTGTGTCTTTTTGTAACTTAAGGTTTTGCCTAGAGGGATTCTCTAGGCTTTGAATCTGATTACCCTGTAAGGTAGTTACAATCCTGATTTTACAGAGGTGATTCTTTCACTTTTTCTTCTATTAAAATTCTTCTTTTAAGAACCTGATTGCTTTTTCATTGTTCTTAAGATCCAAGGGTTTGGGTCTGTGTCCACCTATGCAAACTGGTGAGGATTTTTATCAAGCCTTTCCCAGGAAAGGTGGTGTAGGGCTTGGGGGGATATTTTTTGGGGGAAGACGTCTCCAAGTGGGCTCTTTCCCTGTTCTTTGTTTAACACGCTTGGTGGTGGCAGCATAGGGTTCAAGGACAAGGCAAAGTTTGTACCTTGAGGAAGTTTTTAACCTAAACTGGTAAGAATAAGCTTAGGGGGTCTTTCATGCAGGTCCCCACATCTGTACCCAAGAGTTCAGAGTGGGGAAGGAACCTTGAAAAGGGGCCAGTCCTTTGTGTTAAGAAAAAGGACCGAAAGTGACATCTTTGCATAGTCTATCAGGCCCTAAACTGGGTGACAGTCTGAAACCTGTATCTCCTGCCCTTAATCTCAGAGTGTGCAGTGTGCAGATAGTATGCAGCGTGCCTGAATTTTCAGCAGACTGGACCTCTGTGGCACGTGTAAACTTGTTTGCATCAGGTCAGAAGATGAATGGAAGACTGCCTTTTGATCCCGTTATGGGTGCTTTGAATATTTAGTAATGCCATTTGGGCTGACCAACACTCCTGCGACCTTTCAATACTTCATGAATGGCATATTTAGAGATGTCTTAGAGCAGTAGGTAGTCATCTATCTCAATGACAACGTTATATTTTCACATAATCCTGAACAGCATTGTTACCATGTTCATTCCATCCTGGAAAGACTACAGAAGTATGGCCTCTGAGAAGGGGTCCAGATGGACCCCCAGAAGGTATTCACAGTAAAAGTCGATGCCTCTATGTAGCCGTTGGGGCTAAAGTCTCTTAGAGCCATGGTGCACAGCAAGTATTGTATCCGTTTGTCTACTACTCCTGAAAACTCATCCCTGCTGAGTAGAATTATGATATATAAGGAACTACTCACAATTAAATTGGCCGTCAAAGAGTAACAAAATTATCTCAAGGGAGCCCAACACACAGTGCAAGTCTTTTCTGACTGTAAGAACCTTGAATATCTGCATAAGGCTCGAGCCTTGAACTAAAGACAGCTCAGGTGGGCATTATTCTTCTCTTAGTTTGATTTCATCATCCCCTATCACCAGGAACCAAGAATGGGAAAGCCGATGCCTTATCCTGAAAGGGGGAGTGCTACCAAGAGGATGAGGCGCCTAACAAAGAGCCACCCTGTCTCTGAAAACCTCACAACTTCCTTAATGCCACAATATACTAAGACCTACTTGATCTGATCTGATCTGCTTTGTGGGGAAGTCCATTATCGCAGGAGGTGACAGAACAGCCTGAGCAAATGAGAGACAGAACCAAAATGCAATGTTCCACACATGATGGGATCACTTACCTCGATGGGTGCATATTCATTCCACCAGGATGCCCTGGCTAGAAGTGCTCCATCTCTGCTCTGACATTTCATTGGCAGTCCACTTTGGCTACCTTAAGACTTTCCACACAGCTTTCCACTTCTTCTGGTGGCCCCACATGTGAACTGAAATCTGTGATAACATTGATTTTTGTGACCTGTGCGTGCACACCAACAGGCCGTGTACTGAACCCCTTAGTGCCCTAGTACCCTTGGAGACTCCACCTAGACCAGAGGTTACCACCCAGTCCATTGCGATCTCTGGAAGCTAAAAGTCTGGCGGTGTGGCGGGGCTGCCGCTAAGGCAGGCTCCCTGCTTGCCCTGGCCCCACGCTGCTCCTGGGAGGGGCCAGCACACCCCTGCAGCCCCGGGAGAGAGGGGAGGCAGGGGTCTCCATGTGTTGCTCCTGCTGGCAAGCACCACCTCCGCAGCTCCCATTGGCCAGGAACAGGAAACTGTGACCAATGGGAGCTGCAGGGGTGGTGCCTGCAGAGGGGCAGTGCATGGAGCCACGTGCCACCTCAGGGGCCGCAGGGACACATTGGCCCCTTCCGGGAATGGTGTGGGCCCTGGGCAGGCAGGGACCCCGCCTTAGTCCTGCTGTGCCACCGCTTGGAAGCAGCCCGAGGTAAGTGTCGCCCAGCGGGAGCCCACACCCCAACCCCCAGCCCTAAGCCCCTTCCTGGAGCCAGCACCCCATACCCTGTCCTTCACCCTAAACCCCCTTCTACACAGCAAGCCCCAGCCCTGAGCCCCTTCCCACACCCAGAACCCTATACCCCCTCCTTCACCCCATACCTCATCCTGCACACCAAGCCCCTGCCCCAGCCCTGACAACCCTCTCAGAGCCAACACCCTGTACCCCCTCCTGAACCCCAACACTCTGCCGCAGCCTGGAGCCCCCTCCTGCACCCAAACTCCATCCCAGAGCTTGCATCCCTCAACCCTCCTGCACCCCAACCCCCTGTCCCAGGATCAGCCAAAGCCCTCTCCCACACTCCAAACCCCTTGGCCCCAGCCCAGAACCCACACCCCCTCCCGATCCCCAACCCCCTGCCCCAGCCTGGAGAAAGTGAGTTAGCATGGGGGAGAGTGAGCGGCGGAGAGAGGGGGTGGAGTGAGCGGCTTGGGGCTTTTGGGAAGAGGCAGGGTGGATCCTGGATCCTAAATTTAATCCTCTTTAAATTCATAAAGTGATCTTGTGCATAAAAAGGTTGGAGATCACTGACTAGACCCTGGACCTCCATCACCTTGGACTTTCATGGTGGAACTCCCTGACTCTCATAACCACACAGTGGTCTTGAGTGTGGTGTGCCATTTTGATCAGTTGGTCTACTTCATCCCCTGTAACAGCCTGCCCTCTGCTGACTCCAAATGGTTCATGTGATCCATCTTGATGGACTTCCAGAGTGCATCACATTGGACTGAGGCCCACAGTTTGTCTCACACTTTTGTCATGAAGCATTCAGGCTAATGGATATCTCGTTTTTAACTCCTCCATGTACTGTCCCCAGATAGATGGGCAGACAGAGCCGGTGAACCAAGTATTAGAGCAAAACCTATGGTGCTTTGTTAACTACCATCAAGATAACCGGTTCTGCCTCCTTCCTTAAGCTTAGTTCTCCTACAACAAGCTGAACACACCTCCATGGGCACAGTCAATTCTTTGCAAATTACGGGTTCCACCCTAGTTTCCACCTGGACTTGACAGCAGCCTCCCTGAACCCAGCAACTGCCGACTGGATCCAACAAATTCACCATATCCAGGAGGAGCTTAAGGACCGTTTCCAAGATGTGAAAAGGGACTACAAGCCATACGCAGATCGTTGACACCAGGAAGGCCCAGCTCTCAGGGTGGGTCAAAAGGTCTGGCTTTCAGCAAAACACCTCCATATGAACCAGCCATACTGCAAGCTAGACCTCCAGTTCCTTGGACCCTTCCAGATTTGTCAACAAATTAACCCCATCACCTTCAAATTGCAGCTCCCTCGATCACTTAACTTACATCCCGTTTTCCATGTATCCCTCCTGAAGACTTACACAGAGGACCGTCGCAACAGCCGCCCCTGCAGGTCCAGGTCAAAGGGTATGAGGAATACATAGTCCATGCTATCCTCCGCTCTAAACTGCAGAGGGGGAGACTGTAGTATCTAATCAATTGGGAGGCTACGGTGCTGAAAAATGCTCCTAGGAACCCACTGCCCCTGTCCATGCCCCATACCTAGTAAAAAGGTTTCATCAAGACCACCCAGATATATCAGGCCCAGCTCCCATCCAGAGGAAGGGTGCCCTGAAGAGGGGGTGATGTAAGAATTCATTGACTAGAACCCAGGTCTGCAGAGCCCGGGACAGCTGATGTACCCACAGTACCACTGGGAGGTCCTTTGAGCCACTGCCAGGGACCACTGTGGACAGTAGGTGCCACAGGAAGTATCACCCAAGGGATCCAGAATGACAGTACCCTGAGGTCCTCTTATTGGCCAGGTGCGTTATTTAACCCTGGAGGGAGCCCCAGGAAGTCCCTGACCTGTGGATCCCATCCCAGGAGTGACCGCTAGGCCAGACCACCTACACCTCAGCCCCTAACAATGCTGCTGGGCTGGAGGAGCGATGAGGAGGGAGGGATGGGGAGCAATGGGATGTGGCTACTTCCTGTGTGAAGTTGGGGGGCCCATTCCAGCTCGCTTGCCTCTCTGGAGGCTGGTGCATGTGCACCCCTTGGGAGGTGGTTCTCCCCTGCCTGCGCAGGCTGTTGGGCGTGTGTGCTGGGGTCACACCGGGTCTGGAGGAGTCTGTGGCCTGTGGGTGGTTTGGATGAGGGAGTTCCATGGGTAACACCACAGAAAGGGGAGCCGATGGGCTGTTTTTGTCCTACTCGGGCTGCTCACCTGGGGCATGTCCCAAGCAGGGGGTTCTCGTGGGCTGGGAGCATTAAGGCATCCCGGCTGATGTGGGCTCCAGGGCCCCAGGCATCCATGATGTTTCTGCTTGGAGGGAGGGAGGCGCCTGGGGGGCATGGGTCTCTGAAGCAGGGTGGACCATGATAGAAAAAGTTTGGGAATCTCTGGGCTAGTGAGTGTCCAGGATCCATTTCCAAGGACCTAGTTTGAGGATGGAACTGAGGAAGAGTCTGGAGAAGGAGCAGCACAGAGTCAGGAATTGGATTCACAGCGTGGTAAGGATCAGATCTGCTCACCATCTTTATTATTACTTTTGGGGAAAGTGTAGTGTAAGAGGGAGGGATTTCTGTGTTGTGACCAATACAGTTGTTGCAATGGAGGATATTGCTGGCAGTAGGATGGGTTTAGCTTCGCCTGAGGGTGGAAGCCCCAAAATTTCCCTGGCAACCATTTCCTCCCCGGCCCTGCTTGTCCTTCTTCTTCTGTACATTTGCGTCATGCTGTATGGGCTGGAGTGGGAGGGGGAAGGAGGGAGAAACTGCTCTGTTACCTCTACATCCTAATTCAGCATCCTGGTAATGTTGGCCCTAATTTTCCCCCACTCAAGGCAGGTGATGCCTGCAAATATTTCATCCAGGAGAAATTCTGGATGGTCAGTCAAGTTCAGGCACAGCATAAAAACGCAAGAATGGCCATACTGCATCAGACCAAAGGTCCCTCTAGCCCAGTATCCTGTCTTCTGACAGTGCCCAATGCCAGGTGCCCCAGAGGGAATGAACAGAACAGGTAATCATCAAATGAACCATTCCCTGTCCCCATTCCCAGCTTCTGGGAAACAGAGGCTTGGGACACCATCCTTGCCCATCCTGGCTAATAGCCATTGATGGACGTATCCTCCATGAATTTATCTCATTCTTTTTTGAGCCCTGTTATAGACTTGGCTTTCACAACATCCTCTGGCAAAGAGTTCCACAGGTGCATTTTGTGAAGAAATACTTCCTTTTGTTTGTTTTAAACCTGCTGCCTATTAGTTTCATTTGGTGACCCTAGTTCTTGTGTTATGAAAAGGAGTAAATAATACTTCCTTATTCACTTTCTCCATACCAGTCATGTTTTTTATAGATCTCAATCATATCCCCCCCTTAGTTGTCTCTTTTCCAAGCTGAAAAGTCCCAGTCAGATTCATCTGTCCTCATACAGAAGCTATTCCATACTCCTAATCATTTTGTTGCCCTTTTCTGAACCATTTCCAATTCCAATATATCTTTTTTGAGATGAGGCAACCACATCTGCACACAGTATTCAAGATGTGGGCCTACCATGGATTTATATAGAGGCAACGTGATATTTTCTCTCTTATTATCTATCCCTTTCTTAATGATTCCCAACATTCTATTTGTTTTTGTTTTTTTGGCTGCCGCTGCACATTGAGTGGATGTTTTCAGAGAACTATCCACGACTCCGAGATTTCTTTCTTGAGTGGTAACAGCTAATTTAGAGCCCATCATTTTGTATGTACTGTTGGGATTATGTTTTCTAGTGTGCATTATTTTGCATTTATCAACATTGAATTTCATCTCTCATTTTCTTGCCCAGTCACCCAGTTGTGAGAGAGCCTTTTGTAGCTCTTCGCAGTGTGCCTGGGACTTAACTATCTTGAGTAGTTTTGTATCATCTGCAAATTTTGCCGCCTCACTGTTTACCCTTTTTTTCAGATCATTTATGAACATGTTGAAGAGGACTGGGCCCAGTACAGACCCCTGGGGGACACCACTATTTACCTCTCTCCATTCCGAAAACTGACCCATTTATTCCTACCCTTTGTTTCCTATCTTTTAACCAATGACCAATCCATGAAAGGACCTTCCCACTTATGACATGAGAGCTTATTTTGCTTAAGAGCCTTTGGTGAGGGACCTTGTCAAAGGCCTTCTGATAATCTAAGTACACTATGTCCACTGGATCCCCCTTGTCCACATGCTTGTTGACCCCCCCAAATAATTCTAGTAGATTGGTGAGGCATGATTTTCCTTTACAAAAACCATGTTGACTCTTCCCCAACAAAATATATTCATCTATGTGTCTGATAATTTTGTTCTTTACTATAATTTCAGCCAGTTTGCCCGGTATTGAAGTCAGATTTACTGGCCTGTAATTGCCAGGATCACCTCTGGAGCCCTTTTTAAAAAATTGGCATCACATTAGCTATCCTCCAGTCATGTGGTACAGAAGCTGATTTAAATGATAGGTTACAAACTAGAGTTAGTAGTTCTGTATTTTCACATTTGAGTTTCTTCAGAATTTTTGGGTGAATACCATCTGGTCCTGGTGACTTATTACTGTTCAGTTTATCAATTTGTTCCTAAACCTCCTCTAATGACACCTCACTCTGGGACAATTCTTTAGATTTGTCTGAGGTTGGGTGGTCCATGAACAACTGTATGAGCTAGAGTGTAGAGATGTACTCCGTGCACCCAACCTGCATACAACCTGCATCGTCTCTACAGCCACGTGCAACTTGGGCAACACATTCTGTTGTGGGCAGGAGAGCAAGGAGCACCCATCTAGCACCAAGTTCCACCACCAGGGCGACTGACTGTGATGCCTCAGTTTCAGATAATTGCACTGAGCTAGACTACTTGTTTTTCACGGTCAGGCATCAACCAGCAGTTCATTTCACTCTGCACATTGGTCAGTAGTTGTCTGTGGACAAGCTGTGCTCCATCTGCAATGGCTTTAGTCATATTTCTTTTCTTTTCATTAGTTAGTTGTCTTAATAAGTCGGTTTGGTTGGAGAATACGAGGGTGTGGGGTGTTTGCTAAAGAAGGAAGAGGCAGGAAGTTTTGTCTTCAGCTTTTCATAAAGTATTCAAATCTCATAATCATGATAAACCGTTACCTAAGTGACAACAGTTGTTGTGATAGGTTTAGTACAACAGTATGAAACCTTACTGCATCACGTTCCCCCAGCACATGCCCCATCACTGCATTACAGGCTCCTATCCCAGGACCACATCTCCTCATCCCTTTCCACCCTGGATGTGGGCACACAAGACAGCCCTCATTTCCTTTGCTGGCCTGGATCCCGCCCCAGTGATGACAGAGGCATTGTCTGGTTGCTAGCAGATGGGGCAGGTGAACCAACAGGACGCTCCAAGCTCAGTCAAAGAGGAGCTGCTTGGAGCCCAGAAAGCAAAAGAACTCAGCTAGCGCACAGCCCCGAGAAGGAGGGCCATGAAACCCTGATCTAAAGGGGTGAAATTACAGGCTGAAGAGGATTTGAACCACACAGCCCCAGAAGGCAGACTGTGGAAACTCTGACTCGAGGGGCTCAGAGACCCTAAGAGATTAGGACTATTTCTTTGAAGACTTCTTGCTGTGAGTGGATTATTTTGGGGAATCACAAAGGAAAACTGAAGGGCCACTCGAGACCACAAAAGGGTGCCCTGGGACAGCACCTGTCTGTAATCCAAATTTGAGATGGGATATATATTCTATATTTTGAAAATTTGCAGGGTGGGAAAGCTGTTCCCCACCCACCAGCTCTACTATTTAGATTCGCTTGTTTCCTGTGTCCCTGTAACAGGGTCGCTGCTTCTGAGCACCCACCATGGCTTGCGATGGTTCTGCAGGAGCCTCTGCCTCAGTTTCTCTTCATCAGGTTTTTCCATCTCTCCCAGGAATTCACGTTGCTCAGCCCTCTGGCCAGGTCACTCTCAAAGTTCAGCCCCATTCAGGATACTCCAAAGTTCAAAATAAACACCACCTTCGGCAATAGTCTCAAGTTTTTCTCACTTTCATGGGAGCACTGACTCTCTGGGCTTTTCTCCACTGGGAGTCCAAGTACAACACAAACAGAAACAGTCTCCTGAGCTCTCCTGGGTTTCACACTCTACTTAAACAAACAATTTCTTACTCCTTACCACAGCCTGACTCCCAGGGCTTCTCCTGGATCCTAGCCTTTTCTCTGCCTTGGCAGGTCACTCCCAGCATGACCTAGCAGGAGTCCTTTTCAGGGTCTCCTGCAGGAAGCTTTTTGCTTTCTGCAGTTCCTGCAGCCGTTTACCACTGCCATTCCCCCTTCCTGCCCATGCTGCTGGGCTAAATGAGGCCAGATTGTGTCATGTGACCCTCTGTCATTGTCCCCACCTGGAGAGTGTCACAGGTGGGGCTGGGCCCATTTCCCCTTTAAGGGGCTTGTCATTCTGCGACAATCCCATTTTCTTGTCACCTGTTGTTTTCATGGAAAAGAGGTGGGAAATATGACCTGCAGATTCATCCCTGGAACTTCACTGATTATAGACATTTGTCTCCTGCCCACAATTCATAGACTTATAGATTATACGGCCAGAATGGACCATTGTGATCATCGAGCCTGACCAACCTAACACAGGCCACTGGAATTCCCTGAATGAATTCCTGTCTGAAATAGAGCTTAACTTTTAGAAAAACATCCAATCATGGTTTAAAAATTACTTATGATGGAGAATTCACCACTGAACTTTGTAGGTCGTTCCAATGGTTAATTCTCCTCATTATTGAAAAATAGTGCCTTACTTCTGGCCTGAATTTATCTCCCTTCAACTTCCAGCCATTGGATCTTGTTAAACCTTTGTCTGCAAGATTTAAGAGCCCCTTATCATAGAACCATAGAGAGATTTTAGGAGGTCATCTCGTCCAACCCCCTGCTCAAAGAAGGACCAACCCCAACTAAATCATCCCAGCCAGGGCTTTGTTAAGCCAGGCCTTACAAATCTCTAAGGATGGAGATTCCACCACCTCCCTAGGTAACCGATTCCAGTGCTTCACCACCCTCCTAGTGAAATAGTGTTTCTTAATATCCAACCTGGACCTCCCCCACTGCAACTTGAGACCACTGCTCCTTGTTCTGTCATCTGCCACCACTGAGAACAGCCGAGCTCCATCCTCTTTGGAACCCCACTTAAGGTAGTTGAAGGCTGCTATCAAATCCCCCCTCACTCTTCTCTTCTGCCGACTAAACAAGCCCAGTTCCCTCAGCCTCTCCTCGTAAGTCATGTGCCCCAGCCCCCTGATCATTTTCGTTGCCCTCCACTGGACTCTCTCCAATTTGTCCACATCCTTTCTGTAGTGGGGGTCCGAAAACTGGATGCAATACCTGAGATGTGGCCTCACCAGTGCCGAATAGAGGGGAATAATCACTTCCCTCGATCTGTTGGCAATGAAGGTTCTTTGATATTTCTTCTTAAATATTGGGCACCAGAATGAGACAGTTTCTCCAGTAGTGGTAGAATCAGTGCAAACGACAGAAGTAATTTAACCTCCCTGCTCCTGCTCATTGTTTCCCTCTTTATACATCTGAGCAATAATTCTTTTAGCCCCAGCATCACACTGGGAGGTCATGTTCAGCTGATTATCCACCATGAGCCCCACGTCTTTCTAGGGTTGCCAAATGTCTTATCACACAAACCCAAACACCCCTGCCCCTTCCCCGAGGCCATACCCCTGCCTCACCCCTTCTCTAAGGCCCCACCCCTGCTCAATCCATTTCCCCTCCCTCTGTCACTCGCTTTCCCTCACCATCGCTCACTTTCACCGGGCTAGGGAAGGCGGTTGGGGTATGGGAGTGGATGCAGGCTATGGGCTGGGGAGTGGGGCCGAGGAGTTTTGAGTGTGGGAGGGGCTCTGGGCTGAGTCTGGAGCAGGAGGGAGTGAGGCATGTGGGCGCCAGGTGGGAGCTTGGATGCAGGAGGGGGCTCAGGGCTGGTACTGGGGGTTGGGGTACAGGAGGGGGTGTGGGTCTGGGAGGGAATTTGGGTGAGGGAAGGAGCTCGGGGCTGGGGCAGGGGTTTGCAGTGCATGAGGGGGCGAGGGGTGTAGGCTCCGGAAGGGAGTTTGGGTGCAGGAGGGGGCTTAGGGCTGGGGCAAGGGGTTGGGGTGCAGGAGGCAGTGAGGGGTGCAGGCTCTAGCTGGGCAGCGCTTACATCAGGTGGCTCCCGGAAGTGGCTGGCATGTCTGGCTCCTAGGCTCAGGGACGGCCAGGTGGTTCTGCGCACTATCCCTGCCTGTTAGGCGCTGCCCCCAACACTCCCATTGGCCGCAGTTCCCGGCCAATGGGAGCTGTGGAGTTGGTGCCCCGGGCTGGGGCAGCGTGCAGAACCCCTTGGCCGTGCCACTGTCTACGAGACTGCCTGCCCCGCTGCATTGATGGACTTTTAGCCACCTAAAATCTCCTGGATTGGCTTCAGTAGCCTCCAGGAAATTGAGCCCGCTTCTGGGAGACTCCTGGCCAGTCCAGAAGGGTTGGCAACCCTAAGTCTTTCTCAGGGTCACTGCTTCCCAGCAAAGGTCCCCCATCCTATAAGCGTGGTCTACATTCTTTGTTCCTAGAAAAATAACTTCACATTTAGCCATATTAAAATAATATTATATGCTTTACTGGTTTACCAAGTGATCCAGATCATTCTGTATCAATTACCTGTCCTTTTCATTGTTTACTATTCCCCCAGTCTTTTGTCATCTTCAAACCTTATCAGAGATTACTTTATTTTTTCCCAGCCCTTTAATAAAAAAGGTTAAATAACAAAAGGCCAAGAACTGATCCCTTGGGACCGCACTGGAAACACACCCACTCAATGATAAATCCCAGGATACAGTTACATTTTGAGACCTGTGTTGACCTGTAACACTGACCTAATCTGAGTGTGCAAGATTCAATTATATATCACATGTTAAAGCATATTCTAATGCTTGAAGATCGTAAAATAGAAGCTATTAGAGCTGTAATGCAAGACTTGCTAGTAGGTTTACAGAAGAATCTGTGTAACAACTAAGGAGGGCTTAACAATAAGCTGAGGCCTAGTGGGTCTCTTAGTAGTCATGACAGCCTATGTAGGAAAGGAGTTAGCATTACAGCGTAGCCTAATGTTATAAGATTTAACAATAGTTCACAATATGTAGCTTGGGATACACAAGGACACCACAGAAGCTGGAAGTAATGGATTTCTAGGGGATTTATGGGGATTTGTAACATGGAGAAACCACATTTATGTATTGCAACCACTGAAAAAAGAATGACACCAAAAGAGCTAATGCTAGCAACCAGAATCTAAATTGTGGGCCCCGGAACGACAAATATGGACAGTGGGCGGAGACCTAAATCAAAGATGTGTGGGGGATGTGAGGAAAATGGTATAAAAAGATGTTTGCAGATAAAGATATTATCTCACCTATCTCACCCCTTTTATAAACAGATGGTCAGACCAACCCTTGAGACATCGGGATGACAGTATGGTGGAAACAGACTGTCACTGCCAACTTTGGGAGCTCTCCACTTACTGTTCTCTTCATATTTATCTCTAATGGTCTCCATAAGATTTCAAGAATGTGAGCTGTGGGGGTGTTGTGTTATATGTATTTGTTTTCATATAATTATACTTGGATTTATTTGAATTTTAACTAAATGTAAATAAAATCTTCCTAGTTCTATTTGTCTGATTCACCAATATCACTTGATAATAATCTTAGATAGGTCCCTGAGTAAGGAATCTATTATTAGTGACCTGTGCAATTTGCACCTTAAACTTATCAATGGCTCCACTTGTCAGGTAGCAGTTTTTAATCCATAACCACGATGATGCTATTTATCAACAAAACTTATAGTGTCACCAAAAAGAGATATCAAGTTAATTTGACAGGATCCATTTTCTATAAACCGAAGTTGATTCACATTAATTATATTACACTCATTTAATTGTGTCTTAAATGAGTTCCATATTAGAAGTTCTATTATTTTGCCTGCAGTCAATGTAAGTCTCATAGGCCTACAATTACCTAGGTCATGCTGTTCAGCCTTTTTAAATATTAGCAAAACATTAGCTTTATTCTAGTCTTGTGAAGCTTCCCCAATGTTCCAGGAGTTCCTGAAAACCAATATTTATGATTCAGACAGCTTCTTGGCCACTTCTTCTAAAACTCTTGGTTAAAAGTTATCCAGACCTGCTGATTCTAAAATGTCTAATGGTAGCTGCTGTTTAACATTCTCCTGAGTTGTTTCTTCATCATCATCCTTATCTTCATGTGATATGACTACATTATCTGACTTTGTCCCAAATATGGAATAAAAATATATAGTGAAGACTTCTGGTTTTTTTCTGCATTGCTACTGATAAGTCTACCATTTCTGTCTAGTAAATAGACTGATACCATTTTTAATATTCTTTTTGTTGCTAGTATACTTTACAAATTGCTTCCAATTGTCCTTAATTCTGCTGGCTATAGACTTCTCCTTGTATGCCTTTGCTTCCCTTATCAATTTTCTACAGTTCCTGACTGCTCATATATACTCATTCTTATCATATACATAATTTTAATAAAAGCCTTCAATTCCCCTCTAAGGGTATGTATACACTTCAAAATTAGGTAGATTTTATAGAAGTTGGTTTTTAGACAGGTTGGTTTATTTTTAACTAGTGCAGCCTTCTTCTTCTTTCAACCTCCTGGTAATAAAGCAGGAGGTATATTACTTATTATTAATAATCAAATAGTTATTTCATATATATTATTGTAGCACCCAAAGGCCCATTCAGGTCACAGATATAGACACACTCCAAGATCCAGAAAGCTGACATTTTAAAACACTCAAGAAGAGATGTAGGATTAGATATGGGAGAAATAACAAACAATCAAATTCACGTGGTGATGATTGGTGAGTAGTATAAGGGTCCTACCCCCAATGAAATGTTAGCCCCGCCCCTTGACCCCTTAACTCCCTCCCACCTGTCACAGGAAGTCCTGCCCCTAGGGGTATTACTTCTGGGGTCAAGCTGGAAGCAAGGTGTGTCATGTGACCCCTCTAAGAACTCCTCCCACTGCCCTCTACCAATCAAGAGGGTTTTCAACCACTGGGGACCACCCCTGAGAGGAGATTTGACCAATCGCGGGGAGTTCCAGGGTGGGGTGACCCATCTGGAAGTGGTTCATGTGACCCCTCGAAGAATTCCTCCCATTGCCCTCTACCAGTGAGGATGGGTTTCAGCTGCAGAGGACCCCCTGAGAGCAGATTTTACCAAAACAGGGCAGGTTCTGGGGCAGGATGAACCACCCAGAAAAGGGTCGTGTGACCCCTCTAAGAACTCTTCCCACCACCCTCTGCCAATCAGAGGGCGTCAACACCACCCCATAAGTCCCAGAGCCTGGCAGAAGAGACCATCCCTTATCAAGAATGCGTGTTTTAGAAATTATGGAAATGGGATTTCTGAGAGGAAACATGGACTCCTTCACCACCCCATGAGAACTTCAGACTTTGTTTTAGCCCCGAGCACTTTTGGACTTGCGTGGAGAAAGCACTACATCAGCGACAGTTCCGATGAGGGCCCTTTGACTCAACTGTTGATGGATATGCCAGAACCCAACCCCAAAACCCGACCCCTAAACCCAACAGCTCGTGAGGAAGACCGACGAGCATGACGGCGTCTCATTGTCCACCCCTATGGAGGAAGGCGACCCCGGCTCGGGGGCGTCACTGGTGGACAAGGTGAATGGAAAAGATGTCACTCAGGTAAATGAACAATTAAGAAGTAATGTTAGAGGATTTGTGAGTGTAATGGGGTTAGGAACCACGGTTACATAAATCTAAAACAAACAGTGGGAACTTACACTGTTTCTTTTCTGAAAATCTCTTGACAGCTCGACTATGCCTTTCTAGAGGCCTTTGCGAACTTACACATCGGTAGCTCTGTGGGGGTAAATTTATCCTGTGTCAGCTGTTTTTGCTCCTGCCTGAGACAGGGATCTGGACAATCCCAAAAAGAACGAAATGGAGGAATGAACCAGATCAGACTCCCTAATGGTAGAGGTCATGGCATCCATTTTTGCAGGTGGCTGTGAAAGGTCGTGTTAAACGAAGCGATTAACAAAATTTATTTCAATGTGTCAAGGTGAATGTGTCTCCGCTCCACACTCGTGTTAGTAAAAGGTGACACAAGTAACAGTCATACCTACGCATACGGCTCTGTGAAAGAAAATATGTTACACCCCCAAAAGAAGTTGGGAGCTTCAGTGGGGTGAACCCTCTTTTTCAAGTGGCCAAAAAGCATATTAAAAGTTTAAATAGAAGACAGGTAACAGCTTGGCTTTCAGACCAGGATGCTTACACTCTACACAAACCAGCTTGAACACGTTTTAAAAGAAACAAGACCATTGTTTCAGATGTGCAAGTGGAATAGCAGGCAGATTTGGCGGACATGCACCGGTTCTCCAAACACAGCAGCGGTTTTAAGTACATCTTAATAGTGATAGACATTTTATCCAAATATGACTGGGCCTTAGGCCTTAAAGACAAAACGAGTGGTGAGGTATCCAAGGCCTTTAAAACTATTTTCAGTGAAAGTCGTGTGCCTCAAAAATTACAAACCGATCGGGGGAAAGAATTTTTCAACAAATATTTAAGCAGATTGATAAAACAGCATGGCATTCACCATTTTGTTACTAATAACGAAGTCAAAGTAGGGGTTGTAGAGCGATTTAACAGAACTTTAAAAATGAGGATGTGGAGTTATTTTACAGCCCATCACACCTTTTACTACATTGACATGTTACCTGACTTTATAAAGAGTTACAACCACAGCTTTGACAGAACTGTACGTACCAGACCCACTGATGTTAACCCTTCAAATTCTCTGAAGGTATGGAAAATGGTTTATGGAATCGGTTTTAAAATCAGACTGGTTGTTGCCCCTTTTAGAAAAGGCGACAACGTGAGAAAGGTTATGAACAGATGTTTACTGATGAGATATTCATAGTGGATGAAGCCTTAACCAGGGGTCAGAGACTTGTTTACCGATTAAAAGATTACAAGGGTGAGACAGTTACTGGATCTTTTACCCTGAAGAATTACAAAAAGTAAACCCCAAATGAGACAGGATTTACAGGATTGAAAAGTTTCTCGCAGAGAAAGGAAAAGGGAGAAAAAAGCAGCTCCTGGTGAAATGGTTGGGATGGCCTGGTAAGTTTAACATCTGGGTGGAAGCGTCTCAACACTGTGACATTTAGACACGAATAAAAAAGATTCCTCCTGCAAAGACAGAGAGGGAGAGAAGTGAGCGATGGTGGGTTTTACATCACTTTGCCCAGCAATGCCAGCTCTGAAACTTTTCCCCAAAACACCAGCTCAAACTTTACAATACAGCTAATTAAGCCCTTTGATCTCCCGGGTGCCTGGGAGGTGTGGTTAGTGGAAATACAATATCCGCACAGCTGGAACACGATCAATGAAGACACCCCTTTCGAAATCACCTTTGGAGATATGACGTGGAGTTTCATCCTGTGACAAGGTTATTACTCGTCCATACCCAAATTACTGGATCATGTGAACAATACCGTGGCTTGTCACCCAGGATCGCCTGAGGTAATCATGAACTATGACCCTGTGGGTAGAAAAGTTCGACTTAAATCCATCGATTTTACTGATATGTTTTGTACCAGCGATAATCCTCATTACGTCCCTGTCAGTAAACACCACAATGACACCATCACCATTGAAATAAAGACAGATCAGGAGAAACACATCTCATTTCCCTTCGGCAAGGTGATCATCAAGCTGCACCTGCATACCCGGATTTTTCTAAAAAGCAAAACACTATTTTGGCAATCCTAAAAATTATGGTGACCCCACCAACTACAGAAACTATTCCAGAGTTCAGGCTGGATATGCTCTACCTGGATATCATGGGGCCCCTGTGATGTACAGGGCTTGCATGGGCGGAATATTCCATAATGTCTTTTGAAAAGCCTTACCGCTTTTGAGGAGGGGGCTAGAGATTATTAAACCCTATGTAAAAACCACCACTCAAAACATAGCTAGAGACGGAGTAGGCCATGTCTCCCGTGCTGTTCTGGAGAAGGTGGGAAATCCAGCTTCACAGGAGGGATCGGGGCTGATGTACATTAAAAGGGGGAAGAGAAAGAGAAATGTGTCATACCCACGACGCATAGGTCCCCCAAAACCCTTTAAAAGAAGGGCTTTGACGCGCAGGGCCCGCCATAAGCGAAAGTCCAAGAGGAAGCCTGGTAAAGAGGAGACGCTCTCCGCCTGGTAAAAGAGAGATATTTTAATCAACATGGCTTTTGTTCACTGCAGGTCTGAAGAGTGCACCAAATCTGAACTAGACTTGTTTCAAATAGCCCCTACGCAGACCAGCATTGAGAAAAGCATCTACATCGAGATGCCGCCTCTATCGGCCGTTATGGACAGTGGAGTAGCTGGGGGGGAGCGGGACAGCAGCCGCTCCCCCGCTGAGCACAAGTGGCGCCTTGTGAATGTCTTGGCGCCTTTTCAGTTTTCCCCTGTTGAGGGAACAGGGGGAGCGATCCATCTTACTCACCAGTCGGCGCTCTGGGTCTTCGGCGGCGGGACATTCACTCACTCCGGGTCTTCAGCGGCACCTGTGTGCCGCCGAAGACACCCAGAGCGAGTGAGGGCCTGCCCCCGGAGCGCCGCTGGGTGAGTAAACGCGCCGTAGCGGGTGGCCCCTTTTTTTGGATCGCTCCCCCTGTTCCCTCCACCTGGCTACGCGGCTGGTTACGGAGTCTGCCCCCATTGACTTTTTATAGCAGGGAATGGCATCGATTTAAACAACATGCTGCTGTACCTGTGTTGCAAGATTTAGAAGGAGACGGAACTGGACTTGCCAGGGACGCCGAGGTGGGGCCTGGTGAATTACCCAGTGGCCTCTATTTTTAGCCGGTTGGACGTTTCACTGGGAGACCCCCTAGTAAGCCAAAGCAACAACTGTCACCCTGTAACGATGCGGCCTCTGGCAGGACGCAACTGAGAGTATCAGTTCAGGACAAATTGCTTGGAGTAGGGCAGTTACAGCCCAAGGCTGGGTTTCCTTTATTATCAAGGCACACCAAACCAGCCAAACAGAGAGGACTTCGCTCTCACCCCACTGGCTAACCATAAGTCATACAAGCAATTCCCTTCGACACTCCAGTTTCCCAGTATCGCCAAATCTACTCTTTATGGGGACGAATGGTTGTGAAAACCAATACCCCAGTAAAAGAAAAAAGGTTCTCCCGATCCCAAAGGACCAAGCCCCAGACCCAGGTCAATATACAAGTCGGATCTGACCCACAAATCATGCTGTTGCCAATCCTTTAGAATCTAAAATCTAAAGGTTTATTCATAAAAAGAAAGAAATTTAAATGAGAGCTAAAACTGGTTAAAGGAATCAATTACATACAGTCATGGCAAAGTTCTTGGTTCAGGCTTGTAGCAGTGATGGAATTAACTGCAGGCTCAAATCAAGTCTCTGGAGAACATCCACAGCTGGGATGGGTCATTCAGTCCTTTGTTCAGAGCTTCAGTGTAGCAAAGTTCCTCCAGAGGTTAGAAGCAGGACTGAAGACGAGATGGAGGAGATGCAGCAGCCTTTTATAGTCTCTTGCCATTTGGCCTCTGCTTCCTTTGTTCCAAAAACAAGCTATCCAGCTCATGGCACGGAAAAACCTTTGAGTTCTGTCCATAGGCATGTCCCTGCATGCCTTGCTGAGTCACAAGGTGTATCTGCCTTCTCTCAGTGGGTCACTTGTATAGCTGATGGTCCTTAATAGGCCATCAAGCAGGCTAGCCAGTGCTGACGCCAACTTGTCTGGGCTGTCACCCAGAAGCATAGCACAAGTTTGAAATACAGACAGTTTAGAGCCAATACTTATAACTTTAAATACAAAAATGATACATGCATACAGATAGCATAATCATAACCAGGAAACCATAACCTTGTCTTAGATACCTTATTTGACCCCCTTTATACAAGATTTGGTGCCACTACAGGACCTTGATTGCAACAGTGATTTATACGGTCCCAGTTTGTGTCAATAACGTCACATACCCTTACAGGCCTTTACGGAATCGGTGCTTAATTACAGTTACGACACCCTCACCACGCAATTTTCTGCCAGCCTGTTTTACAAAGACACTCCTGGACAAAGAAAGAAACGGAGTTGGATGGCGGGACTCTAAGGTTTGTGAGGCGTGGAAAGCTGATGGCCCAGAGCAGGATGGTGGAGCTATTGGGTCATTTACACAGTGACCTGTTTTTTCAAGAAAAACTTTTGTTGAACAGAGTGTATGTAAAAATTAAACTGACGCACAGCAAAGACGCCTTCTGTTTAACGGTTGATGTGGCCGAAGGCTTTAAACTGCCCATTTTATCAGCGTCCCCTTTTTTTGTGAAGAAATGGCCCCGGGCATCCGTCTGGGGCACACAGAGGCCCTTCTTACCGCTAATGCTAAATATCCCATGGACCATGTGGGAATGAAAGTGTTTAGCATCCCCGCGGGCAGCAGGGTCAGTAACCAGGAGAATCTGTTCTTGGGACAGTTACCCAAAATGCTTGTTCTAGGGTTTGTGGATAATGATGCCTTTAGCGGAAGTTACACTAAAAACCCCTTTCATTTTAAACGTTACGATATTAATTTTGTGGCCTTGTATGTGGATGGTGAACAGATACCAGCCAAGCCTCTGCAACCAGACTTCGAGGCCAGAGGCTGTGTGAGAGAATACATGAATCTGGTACAGACGGCTGGTAAACACATGAAAGATCATTTTCTGTTAATCAACCATGAGGAGTTTGCACAGGGTGACACCTTGTTTGCCTTTGACCTGTCTCCAGACCAGGAATGCGCCAATCACTATTCCCTGATTAAAAGCGGGAACCTGAGAGCAGAAATACGTTTTGGGACAGCTTTGACGGTCACTGTCAAGATGATCGTATATGGGGTTTTTGATAACGTCATAGAGATAAATCAGAGGAGAAACGTTCTATTTGACTACAGGTGAATATGGACACCATGCAGCTCTCACGTGTCTTATCAGTGGACTCTTACACAAAAAAGAATTTCTTAGATGTGTTCCCTTGTGATTGACTCCCTTGTGGCAAACTGTCTCAGAGACCCCTAGGTTTGGTGGTCAACACGCATCTGCACAACCAACCGGCTAAACCCTGGCTCACCTTGTATCTTGCGGAGCGCAACCATGGAGAGCTTTTGACTCATACAGGCATCCCCTAAACTGTGTGTTGTTTCCTAGAAGCATTATGTATTTTTTAAAGAAAATTGCCACTGACATGTTTCACAATAGACAATTACAAGACCCCAGCTCCGTCGCCTGTGGCTATCACTGGGTGTTTTTCTTTCATCATTGTAGCAAGCGTTAATCTTTTGACCCGATTTTAAAATTGTATTCTAACGACTTAGTGCAAAACAAACAGATGGTGGTGAATTTTGTAAAAAATATAAAATGTAAATTCTCGGGCATGCCTAGCCTTGCTCAAAACATGTTTCAACAAATCCAGATGTGTGTATCTTGCAAGGATTTTCATAGCCATGTTACCCAATAAAGCACCCCAGGTGAGGGGTTTAAAGACAATTGATGTTTGGTGGGGTTTTGTTCTTTTTTTTTTTTTTTTTTTAAAGAATATCCAATTCAGAAAATTACATGTATATTTTTTTTTTTAAAAAAAGTATAGAAATGTTTTATTTAAAGCAAAACATTACCAGTTTTAAATATATTTTTTTAGAACATGAAAAACATTACACACTGAGCCATTTGGGTCTTTTCGCCAATTTTTGTTGTTTAGATAGCAAAAAAGGGGTCGGTCACGGTTTCTCGATCCACCCCCGGTCTTGGCAGTCAAGGCCTCTGAGCATTCCAAAAGATCTCTGTTGGCCAGGTTGCCCATGACGGAAGATGATACATTCAGTTCTGCCATGGCATTCATAAACACATCGCATCCTTTAGGTACATGTCTGCTCGGAACAGAGTGCATCTGGGTAATGGCCCGAAGTCGAGCATGTTAGAACCATTAACCACAGAGCCTTTGTACACAAAAGCCCCTTTATTGTTATACGAAGAGATATTTTTATCCTGGCCCAGTTTATTTAGCAATACTGATGCATTTTTTCTTATTCACATTATCCAGCACCTCCCGAGCAACAGAGTCTGAGGACTTTGGTGTTTCTGGGGGTTTGGCAGTCACACTCTGTTCCTCGTCTGGGAGAAACAGACTTATATTCCCTTTATTCACATCACTCTGCTTCACATACGTTAGGTACCTTTGAAGGATGGCGCTGTAAAGTTTAGCCTCTTTGTATTCAGCTAAGTCAGTTCTTTGAAGAACAAACTTCATTTCAGCATCCAGGAAGTGAGTTGCGGTCGTTCTGATATTTTCCTCCACAGGAAGGGGAGCCCTTAACTTCTCCAACTGGTGGCTGGGCACCAGATACATTTTTTCTGCATACTCCATTATCGATTAGTCAAATGCCCCGTTCTCAGAGAGGTAGCAAAACTTAACAGAGGTCCAATAAACCCCCCTCACTGCTTCACCAGATGCTTCTTTCTTTCAAGTGAAACCCTTTGACTACACAGAGTTTTTATAAGCACACTTGATCTTGTGTCAAAGGTACGTTTCCTTTTAAGGTACTGAGTGCTCTTTCTGAGATGGCTGCCACTAAATCGTCAGAGGCCAAACACAGTATAGCCCTCCTTTGCTGCGGGGACGATTTGCTAAGTAATTTTCAAAGGACCATGTTTCTCTTCACGCAGCTAGACATGTTTTCGGTCAGCAACCCTGGCTGTTAAAAAGGGGGCTGCTTATAATTCATCTCTTTTTATACCTGGCTGTTGTTCTTTTCAAAGTATAAACCGCCAGCCAGTCTGGAGGGAAAAGACCGGTTCTTAGTCTCTACTCTTCTGGTGTGGAAGTGTTTAAATCCACCACCAGGTAGCCATAAGGTGTTTTGATAGCATCCTCAAAAGCTTCCAGAAAGAACTGAGCTTTACCGGGGTCCAATTGCCGACCTAGCAAAGCAATTTGTAATTCATTCCTGGGGTTTTTGAACAGAACCATGCACTTTGTGTTCAGGTTAATCGTACAACTCTTTTTTCCCTGACAAAATACGTTCTGGACTATATACATAATGCTCAGTTTCCTGTGTTGCATGTACTTGGTAAAGACTTTCTTGATTTCATTGCTTTCACAAGCAGAGTTCATCAGATCATCCATGATAATCATATTTACTTTATTGGTAGGAAACAAGCGGTCATCCTCAAAAGCATCAGGTAGCCCCTCCACAAAATTGATAAAGGGATATTTACAGAGCAGTTCTTTATACAGAGGTTGCCAACAACTGTAACATCACACAATAGTCTGGAAGGAGAAGAGCTACTGTGTTAGGCTTCAAAAATATAAACCTGTACATAGCCATGCAGACAGATGCCAGCATTATGTACCGGAAAGGATCTAGACACAGTTTTATCTCAGTGAATTTACCAGGGCCTCTCTCAACTATATTTCCTATCTCCATCATTTTCATAATCTCTTTTCTGTATAGGATACAGGCCTATCTCAAAATTTTGACATCCTGGTGACAGTAATATGTGGGCTGTTTCTGCAAGGCAAATGTCTCATATCTGTGGTCCTGATACCAGTAGAAAAACTCTGCTTTCTCCCTTGGCATTATGCTGAGCTGAATTTATTCGCTCAAGATTGACAGAACGAAATTCCTCACAATACACTGACCCCCCTTATCTAGGTCATTCACGTTGCCAGCTTCTCACTCTCTCCCTATATACCTCTGCATTTTCAGGGTTACTTGGGGGTTCCTGTACGGGACCGTCAGTGGCATCTTATACATCACATGCTATTTGAGAGTCAGATTCCCAGGGGCCTCCATGAGGGTCATCAGGAGTAGACGGGGACCAATCTAGAGAGCCTTCTGGGGAATTTTCTAAATCAGACTCTGTGTGAGAGTCACCACCACCCCGCAGGTCAGATTCCGTCTCCCCATTTTCAGACAAGCCAGTCTTAGAGCCTCCAGTAGGGGGCATCTCTTTGTTTTGTATTTTTCCTCATTAGCCTTTTTTAAAATTTTTATAGTTACCCTGGCCTGGAACTTTTTGGCAGCCATCTGTTTATCCCCCAAGCGCTGTCCCCCTTTTGTTTACACCTTAGCTGATGTGTACCCTTCAGGGTGCCCCTTATACCCAAGCCCCTTTCCGCGAATAGTCAAGCCTGCTCAGAGCCACCCTTTGGAAAAATTGAAGTATTTTTCAAAAAGTCACCCACAAGAGCTTTTGGATTTTTGATGTAGTTTCCAGCCCTCCCTTCTTTTAGAACCCCCGAGGATACAGCGTCCACCAGTTTTCTGAATGAAGCATCAGACTTTTCCCAAATACTAGAAAATGGAGGAGCTGGGATGATCTTATGGTGTTGGGAGAACGGTTTGTCAGTCCTTGGTTTTTTTATTCACAACCCCTAGAGCGTGTGCTCCATGTTTGTGAACGTGGGCACTTTCCTTCACAGTTTTCTCAGGGCTTGGTGTGGTGGTGGCCACTGAGGAACTGGAGTTGTGTTTGCGTGGTTGGTTTTTACCCAAGTCTTTTGTTTTGTCCTTGGGTTTGACGTATATGAGGTTTGGACTGCCCTGATGCTTCATCTGCACTCTTGTGCTGTTTTGTGTGGGTGTTGTTAAAGGTCTCTAAGCAGATGCCTGGCTCTTTGGCGGTTCTGCTGGAGGTGTCCCTCTAGCTCTGACTACATCATTGTCAGGAGATCTGCACATTCCTGATTAGGGGGAAAAAACATTTTGCAAAACTTAACGTTACCATCTTTCTCACCCACCCCTGTGTATTTACTTAAAATACACAACCTCATAAAACAACCAAACCAATAAGCAAACTATATTTACTGGGCTTCATCCATCCATCAGTCACTGATGCTGGTGAATTTTCCTTTTCAGCTGTCTCTTTGCTTTTTCTTTTGAGCTTGTTTACCCTCCGGTCTAAGGATCTCTCATGTTTTGACCGTACTGTGGAGCAGACAACATGAGTATTATAAAACACATGAAACTGTCTTGAAACTTAAAAAATAAAATACTCATTAGGGTGTTTTTCTATTTAAAAAGTCATAGCTTGAAAACAAAATAATCCATTTCTGGCTGTACAACAAACACAGGTTTTGAGTTTGTTTCTACCACTTTAAAATACAGCTCATTTTGCAGAATAAAAACCAAACTGCTTTAAAAACCAATTTTTAAAATCCATTTTAAAACACATTTTGCACAGAAACTCCTGTTAGTTTGAAACACACCATACCATCAGCTTGCAGCCATAAAACCCCAGCAGTTTAAAACCAACAGTTTGCAACAATATACTTTTCAATAAACCCATATGCATTTAAAAGCCAATTGCAGAAAATTACCTTCTACCACAGGATGAAGGGTTGATACCACATGGTTGTTCTGTTTTCCCCCATGTGTGTTTGGGCTTTCGGGTTAAAGAACAAGCACACATTTTAGTTCGTATTATTCCCGAAATGCATCAAACCCCTGTACAATCTACATAATACCTGAAGTTTTTTAATTTAACAGTATTAAGCACAACTTTAGTTAAAAATGGTTTTTGGCTTTTACCACCTTGGCCTGGTGGTGAAATCAGCTTAAAGTTTCTAGTTCTATGCTAAACAGATCACACTGCTATTAAGATAGGTACCATTATTTAGTAAGGACAGCATGACCAAAGAGTGACATTATCTATGTAATCCTTCTGCCCATCTGATTTGGCAGCAACAAGGACCAGGTTCAGTATCTAGGGGTTCTGTTTCAATAACACAATGCAAAACCAGCTCGAGCCCCCGCCCAGGGACCTGGGACAATTACATACCACCCACCCAGTGCACCTCTCAGAGGCAATACTTCCCCTCTCGCAAGCACTGAGCCTGAATGTAGCAAAAGCCTTTTAATAAAGGAGGGAAACAATGCGGCATTATGTTGGGGAAACACCACAAACAGGATTCATACCACAAACCATGAGCAAAAGACCCACCCCAAGTACACTTGGCAGCATCCTACTTTGAAACTTTTCCCCTCAGAGTCTTAAGTCCAGCAACCCAAGTCACCCCACCCACAGTTTCTGACCTTCGTCAGTGCGGCCTGCAGAGTTCAGAAGTTCATCTGCAGAGTTACCTCCCAGCCTGGGTGGAAGTGGAGGGAGGTATGGGGAGCATCTTACATGTTCCGCTGCTCGGGTCGATGGCCGAGTACCACACCTCTCCATGGAGTCCTGATGCAGTCTTCACCACTAGCTGCACTGCTCTGCTGCTATCCGCTCTGCACACCTCTCCGCCAGCCATCCTTCTGTCCCCTCCACTCTGTGTGCCTCTCCACCAGCCATCCTGCTGTCCACTCCTCTCTGCCAGCCACCCTGCTATCTGCTCCAGACACCTCTCTACCAGCCATCCTGCTGTCCATGCTACATGCCTCTCCACCAGCTATCCTGCTGTCCGCAGCTCTTCTCCAGCTGCCCTACTATCCGTACTCTAACTTGTCTTCAGGCCCCCCCCCAACACAGCTCTCAGCAAGTTTAGCTAGTAGTAGGAGAACCTCAGTGCTGGTACACCACTAGCCCAAAGTAAGTCTAAAGCTTAAACCTAGGTATCAGTGGTTTCAGCTCTACAGCATGTAACAATACTCCTAATAGAGTAAAAATTAACTCTATTATTACAAGGAAAAGAATCACAGTAAGGCTTAAGACTCTCAAAAGGAACCCATACTACTACCTATCTATCCCCAATCTCTCTCAAGTCATTGGATTTTGGAACCCATGTCCCTTGCCTAGCGAGTCCTACTTAGTGGAGGGCGAGTCCCTCCATCATAAAATGCCAAGTACAGTTCTACTGTCCCTGATTCACATAACCAGGATAACAACCCTCTATTACTCCTGCCCCAATAACAAAGAGACTTGGGATCCCACAGCAGCCAAAGTGACCATTTGGGCAGGCAGTCCATCGTGCTAGGCAGGGTGGGTGTGCCCATGCAAACGAGATCAGCCCCTGAAGTCCTTTTTCACAGCTCACCACCAGATGTCAGGGTACAGCTCATTCTGACTCTGCTTACATATAATATATATTTTCAGAGTTAAAAACAGGGAGCATACCTCCTCTTGCAGTCCAGCAGCAGTTCAATTCAAGATAGTTTCTGTTGAAAGAGGACAGTCTCAAAAAAACTGAGGTTTTTATACCATCCTAACTCTTTGTTTCAAACAGACTTTGAAAGGCTCTAGTTAGCAGGTTGATTTGATCACCACAACTCTGAATTAATAGATACTTAAGAAGGTTAGCCCCCCCCCCCGGCTGCCCCTAACATTCCCTTTTGTGATCTGGTGTGGGGGAATTAAGTTCTGTTTCTGTTTCAATGAAAAAAACAGTAAATCACCATATACAACAATCCTTAATGTTACCGTACCCCATTCCCAAGTTGGGGCCCCTTACGGATATCAGTGAATATCTTAGGGCTTGTTTGTTTGGTTTTTAAACATGTTTCTTTCATGCGTAAAGTTTGGAGGTTGTTTTTGAAATAAAATGGGTGTATCACAACCATAGTAAGCACCCTACAAATACCCAGAGCTTTTAAATGTTTGATTGTCTTTAGAGCACATGCTTGTTCTAAAGTATGGTGGAGGTTTGTGAACCCCTGAAACATTTCAGTTTTGGGTTAGACTCTTGTTTATTTTTGTGACTATATTATTTTAATGACTTTGAGTTGCTAGAAAGAGTGAACCATAGTGTTCAACTAACTCCTGGGTTATATTTAAACTGTCCAATAATGTTCTACAAACTTCTGGGGTCATATTTAAACTATCCAATAGAGTTCTACCAACTCCTGGGGATATATTTAAACTGTCCAATAGAATCTGCGAATTTCTGAGGTTTTATTTCATATTAATCGTAGCTCACCATCCTCACCCATCCACCTCCCTTACTGTGTGTGTACACCCATCAAATTTAATTACTGATCACTAATATGATTAACCCTAATGGCAACAAGGGTGGGTAATCTCAGTCACCCTGGCTATTCCGTGGGGGGTTGGTTAAAACCATTCAGTTCAGTACGGTGGGTCAGCTCTATTGTATTCAAACACAGGTCTGAATCATCCCTGTTTTTTTTTTAAATTGTAAATATTACCCAAAATTGAGCCAGCTAGTAAGCTTAGGGAGGACTAATGACCCATCAGAATTTAGCAGAAAGCAGCACATTTATTATACTGATAGCTAAGCTCAAAAGAACGGATGGGGGGTGGGGTGTTACACTCACACTCGCATACTCACGCTCCCAGGACAGGCACGGCACTGGAGATGTCAGGATCCTTCAAGATAAGTGTCCCACAGTGCAGCAATTGACAGTGCGATGAAAGTAAGTCTTCCCAAGGCACGATGGAATGCAACTTGGTGAACCACTGCCCAGGCAGTCTGGTTGAAGGGCCTTCACAAGAGATCCAAGCTTTTGAGTGCACTCCTGAGCACATGGGCCCTTCCCCTTTTAAGGACCTGCTCCTCATGGCCTGCAACTAGAGATGACTTGGCTGCGTCTGGTTGGTCACACTCCACCCAATCCAGTGTCCATGCATTGGGTGTGTGAGTGCTGCCTAATTAGAGTCCCAGACACCTTGTCTACCTGGGAGCTCTTCTGATCTTCCAGCTGTTCAACCAGCCCATTCATCCCACAAGCATTCCATGAGGGACGGGGAGGGGGAAAGCCACTTCACAGGTATTCAAAGAGGGAGAGGAGACAAAGGGGCCGGGGGGAGTGTAACAGACCTTTTGAGCATACAGCTTATACATAGCATAGTCATAAAGAGCATACAGATCACTGCTGCTCCTACAACAGTAAAATTTTTAGGGTCTCCCTCCCACACACAAGATTCTACAACATACATTTCAGCTTTTTGCTGTAAATGTGTCTTTTTTACACAAAGACACAAAAGCTAGTTCTCACAAACTATTTTTTTTTCATTTAAAAGACATATAGCTCCTTGAAAACAAACCAGGATGCTCCATTAAAACTATTAGCGCACTCAAGGGCCACAGAGACCTTTTAACAGAAACAAAGATAGCCACAAAGCCCTTTCCAATAGATTTTTTTTAAAATTTACAGCTAACAAGTTTTTTATCGCATGTTTGTCCTCTCACCATTCTCTAACTTAATCCTTTTAGATTTCTTAAGCAGGGTTCTGTAACTTTTTGTGTGGACGAGATGGTCAATATAACGCTATAAGCAGGCATCTTCTGGTTTGGTCATTTTCTTTAAAACACTTCAGGGTCTCCACTGAATTGCACAGCATTTATCAAGGTCACCCCTTGCACTAAATATTCTTGAGTTAGCACAAACATTGCATAGCATCACCTGTGGCAATAACAGTGTTTAAGAAGCTTTCCAAACACAGCTCAGCACACAAGCCCCGGAGCTTGCAGTTGATATCCACTGAAGTCCAGGTTACACAGTCATGGTGCCGCTGGCCTGGCATGTCTATGACACAGCTCTCACAATCTTCGAAAATCTTTCCCGAAGACAGTGATTAAGGACATCATAAACTGCAATGCATACAAGAAAAGTATGACTTTTTTACGCTCACGACGTGGCACTGGCTCAGTTAGTTCCATGCCAAGCCTCCTCTAAAACTCCTCATAGCCGTCATCCTCGGAGTCCTCTTCAACAATTTGTACTGGTGTTGAGCAAAAACAAGGTGGGCCTGGTTCATCTTCATTGTTTGATGCAACACTGTCCAGGGCCTCCAGGGCCTCTAGAAAGGCATTGTCAAGCTGTCGAGAGACTTTCAGAAAAGAAACAAGTGTAAGTTCCCACTGCTTGTTTTTAGATTTACATAACACCAGTTCCTAACCCCATTACACACATACACACACACAAATCCTCTAATGTTCCTTCTAAATTATTCATTTACCTGAGCAACGTCTTTTCTGTTCACCTTGTCCGCCGGTGACTCCCCCGAGCTGTGTTCGCCTTCCTCCTCCAGGGGAGTGGACGACGAGAGGCCAGCACACTTATCGGGGTGTCTCATGAGCAGCTGAGTTTCGGGGTCAGGTTCTGACTTATCCATCTACGGCTGGGCAAAAGGGCTCCACTTGGCTGCTCCCTCCTCCTCCTCGGAACTGATGCTGAAGTAGCGCTTTCTTTGTGGATGCTCGAACGCCCTTGGTGCTAAAACAAAGTCCAAAGTTTTCATGGGGGTGGTAAAGGAGTCCATGTTTCCTCTCAGCATTTCCACGATTTCTACAACACACATTCTTAGTAAGAGATGGCCTCATCTGCCCAGTGCTGGGACTTATGAGGTGGTGGTGCTGCACTCTGATTGGCAGAGGGTGGTGGGAGGAGTTCTTAGAGAGGTCACATGACCCTCTGCTGGACAGTTCATTCTGCCCCAGAACCTGCCCTATTTTGATCAAATCTGTTCTTGTGGTGGTCCTCTGCGGACAAAACCCATCCCAATTGGTAGAGGGTGGTGGGGGGAGTTCTTAGAGGGGTCACACAAACCACTTCCGGATGGGTCACCCTGCCCCAGAACTCCCCCGATATGTCAAATATCCTCTCGGGGGTGGTCCCCAGAAGCTGAAACCCATCCTGATAGGTAGAAGGCAGTGGGAGAAGTTGGTAGAGGGGGTCACACGACCCAATTCTGGGTGGGTCAACCCTCCCTGGAACTCCCCCAATTGGTCAAATCACCTCTTGGGGTAGTCCTACCAGGGCAAAACCCATCCTGATTGGTAGAGGGCAGTGGGAGGAGTTCTTAGAGGGGTCACATGAGACACCTGGCTTCTGATCATGTGTCCAGATTGACCCCGGAAGTAATATCAGATGGGCGGGACTTAAGGGTAAAGGGGCAGGGTTAACGTTTGATTGACAAGTAGGCCCCTTATACTATTTTGGTGCCATTTCCTTTTTGTCATTACTGTTTGTTTAAGTAATGGGAGGGCAGAGTGAGGGGGAATGGAAGGATTGGGGTGCAGAGTTTGTTAAAAATAAGGAGACAGAGGGAAGGGAAAGAGGCACAGCAACACCTCCCCTGCCAAGCTAGTCACTCACGGTCAAGTGTTTTTCCGGAATCACAACAGAGCAGAGTCTCATGGAGGGATTCAAAGGAGGATCAGGTGTTGGTTGGACAGATTTTCTCAGGGAGTTTTCTCCATACAGATAGGGCAGCATGGGAGAAAATGCAAAGGTAAAAAGTTAAAGACGTTTCCCTTAATCCAAGTATTTGTAACAGTTCTCTTGAGGAAGAGCAGGAGGTAGGTGTGGTGCCAGCCAGTCATTGTTCTGTGCTATTCCCTTGCCTTGAGCCTGTTCCTTGAATTGTCTGTGTCCCATGAATCAAGTACACTTGTTTCCAAGGAGCCCTCCTGCTGCTGATAGCACTGATGGGCATGGTGTGAGCAGGACCTCCTGCTACTGCAAGAGAGGGTCATGGCCTTCTCAGGAAACCCTATGCTCTGCCTCTACCACTAAGGATCATGGTCTAGACAGGAAACCCCAAGGCCAGGGTGAAAGTAACATTAAGCACTTACCGGTACAGAGGCCCGACTCTGGGCCCCTGGAAAGGACGGGGCCTTGGGCAGAAGGGGTGGGGCTGGGAGTCAGCCTCCCCCAGCCAGCCCATCTGCGCTCCCTGGCCTGTGCTGCCCGGCGCTCTGTCGGTGATTTAAATTTTAAATTGCTGGCCCCAGGGCAGCTGCCCCCTTTTGTGCCCCTCTTTGGCAGCCTGGGTGGGGGGGCAATGATGTTAAAGCGCTGCCGTGGCAGCACTTTAACGTCATCTGTGTACGGGCCGCTACCGGCAGCCACTTTCTACTGGTATGTTGTACCGTCCCACTTTCACCCCTGCCCCAAGGCCTATTAGTAGAGGAACTGTCAATATTTCAGATGCTGCTGAGTAATTCTTCTCCTATAAAGCTGATCTGAGCGACACAACCTGGTTCTAGTAAGTTGTCCTTGTCTGTAATTGGGCATGTCCTATACTGGGAATTGGTCTTGTAATGATCACTTTTGGCACAAGAGATTTCTTTCCTAGTTTATAAAATAACCTGCCTCCAACGTCTCCCAGTTCATATTTAATATGATATAGAATCTATCAGGGCGAGAAACAGCACGGCTACAGTTTGTGCAGAACTTTTCTTTCCGGCTCCGGAGATTGGGGGTTACCCAATGATCTGAGGCTGTGGTAAACCTGACATCAGGAGGGGGCTCATCACTCATATATGGTGATGTTTGTTGCTTTCGAGTTTTATTGGATGTTTTAGCTGCGTAAAGTCACAGATAAAACCACTGATAATAACTAAAAAGGCAGATGGGTTTGCTATTGGTTCCTTCCCGCAGCTGATGCCAGCCTCTGAATCTATATATTTCCCTTCCACTCCTTTGTTGTCACTTGTCAGACACAGAGGAGGCCTGGCAGGTGCTTAGGGGCAGCCAGTGCAGTGAGTGAGGGGACAGCAAGTCAGGCTGGCAATGAAGGGACATCTCTCCACTCTGGTGCTGTGGCTTCTTCTCCTCACAATTCAGGACATTGCAGGTAAGTCTCCCCAGTGTTTCACCAGTGGAGCTGGGTTAACTGGAACGAGGGTGGTAACTTTTAGAGTCACCTTTTTACCATCGGTACCTGGCTTGGACATTGTGACTTTTCCTTTCTGGATTAGACCTTGCCACTGTTATCAAGGCGTTTGTAACCTTGAGATTGGACTATTCAAATGACCCTAATGTGGGGCTGTACCTTAGAACCATTCAGAGAACGGAGCTGGTGCAAATGGCAGCGACTCACTGATCAGCACATCTTGCTGGGAGCATGTTACAGCCGTGCTGGAGGGTCTGCACTGGCTGCCCATCTCTGGGTGGAGGTTAAGGTGTTGGTGATGATTTATAAAGTCCTGAATGGTCTGGGACCAGCCTCCCTGAGTAGCAGGGGCACCTGAGCTGGTTCCCCCTTTTTATAAAGGACAGGGGTGGCTGGCAGGGTGTTGTCCCCTTTGGGCCAAAATAGCCCAAATCTGGTGACCTTCTGGGCACACTACAACAGACACTTGTTTGGGGGTGCGGGTGGGAAGGACCCAGGCTGTGCGTCACATAATGAGAAAAGGGTGGGACGGAGTTTCTGTGGGTGTCTGGCTGGCTGAGTTCCTGTTGAAATGGTCACTTCATGCTGCAGGGATCTGAGTGTTATCCATGCTGTCCGGATGCCTAGAGCCTTGGCTTGGCATCGCTTTAGTAATTTCAATCCCAATAAATACATCAATAATTTGGGATCCAACAGAAATGTCTGTTTGGTCCAGAGTCCAACAGCTCCAAGGGCCAAGTCCTGGCTCCTCACTCCCCCATTCACTCACTGAAGCCAGTAGACGTTTTGCAATTTTGAAGTGAGCAGGATTTATCCAAATAAACCCAGAGCTGATTCCTCCCAGAGAAGGGGGGTGTGCATGTGTTGAGGTGCAGTGTGCAATGCCCTGTTCCCATGGGGGTATTGGAAGCTCTGCCAGCAGGGAGATTTATCCTGCAGGAGACCTGCCTCCCTCCCCCAGGGTTTCTGCTGGAGCAGAGAAGCTTTGAATCCTAGTTGGATACTAGAGAAGCCCGACCAGCACAAGCTGTATGGCAGAGGTGCTGCATCAGGGCCTCTCACAGCCACACTGGTTTCATTCCCTCAAGGCCGCCCCTGCCCAGTTTCAGGGCTGCTCTCATTCCTCTAGCACAGAGGGGGCTGCAGGCTCCTTGCCATCCAGTGTCCCAGATCCAGGAAGACTTAACAGCAATGGGGGAGGGGGGAGCAGATCATGATGTACATCAGCATGTGCTGGTGCGTCTTAGGGAGTGAATCTGGCCCAAGGACTCCAAAACTGATCAGCAATAGGATTCAAATTGAATGTGAGACCCAGATATGATTCAAATAATTCAGTGATTGGAACCTGCTGGGCTGGTGTTAGCAGCACAAGAATGATCCATGTGTCTGGCAGGGCAGTGAACTGCTCAGCAGTAGCTGGTTCATGGGAACCCGATGTGCTGCTGCGCCAGCCTGAGAAACTGACCCTGACCTTGACAATCAGTAAGGTCAATCTAAATTATTGTCTTCGGGAATAACCTGCCCTGATGTATACTTCACAGACAGCTCAGTCACTGTGCGGTGAGTAGGGGGCTGGTACCAGAAAATCCTGAGCAAACCAACCATTTAGCAGGTGACTTGGACTTTATATTTCAGATTCCCAAGAAGTTCCTATATAATGTGCTGGGATTAGAGCCCATGACACAGCTGTACATGACCGGAAAGCATGGAATTCTGTGGTGACTTCTGCTGATCAGACTGACATTGCAGGGGATGGACAATTATTACCACGTGAGGGATGAATTACTGCACAATTGTGGGATGGTGTCATATAGTGATGCCAAGCACATGCTAAGCTCAAAGTATTTTTGTTTGATTGCTGAGGAAATGTGCATCATCTCTTTTATATTTTTTTTATTTTCTATTAGAAATCTGAGTTTGCTTCACATGACACAGACACAGTGATGTGGGGGAGTTTACAACATAAGGGATGTCACCATGTAGCTACTCTTCCGTTTCCCTCAGTGCCCCAATTCTCCTCCCTAAGCCCTGAGTAGAAGCTAGGTCAATCTTTGCCAGAAGATCGTGTTTCACAATTATTGACCTCTTTACAGAGTGCGGGAAAACAAATTTTGTAAAATTCAGTGGGGTTCAGGGCAACAAATGAGAATATATCAAGGATGGGCCACAGCTGCAGGTCTCACTCCCAGACCCAGATAGCTCAGACATAGGTGAGAGGTTTTTCGCAGGAGTCGGTGGGTGAGATTCTGTGGCCTGCGTTGTGCAGGAGGTCAGACTAGATGATCATAATGGTCCCTTCTGACCTTAGTATCTATGAATCTATGAATCTGAACTTCCCCAACGTTCAGAGTGCTGGGTGGGGTCATTATTCCAAGTTGGGTCACAGAAGTGGAGCCAGCGTATGAGAGGTGCAGTATGTAAATGTGACTGTTATCCGGAAAGGTGCTGATGGCTGCCGTTGGGGAGTCTTCGATCCTAAGACAATCACAGACCTCACGAAAGCCAATGGCAGGGCGAGAACTCTCTTTTAGGCTCAACAGACGGAGCAATCAAGACCCTTTAGGTAGTAAAAACAGCTGCAAACAGTGGGGGCTACTGCCAAAGGCACTGGGCACATGGGCAGGGCAGAGCTAAGCCAGGGGTTTCCATTGTTGCCAATGCAGGGGCAGGACACTGGCATCAGACTGTGTCTGTTGGGGGAGAAGCCAGTAGAAGGAGTTGTGACCGGGATCTTGGAAGCAGAAAAGAAACAAAGCCAGTTGGAGCTCACTGGAGGGGCAGGCTGGGGGATTTCTTAGTTTCTACTGGGTGCAGGGAAACAGAACTGTGTGTGCACTTAGCTAGAGCAGAGTTGCAGCCTTGGGTCCTGCCACAAGTGAACATCACGGAGTTAACTCCATTGAAAAAAAGTCCCTATTTTTCTTAGTGCAGACCAGGCCCCATGGGTTGCCTGTGGGACTATACTGAAGTGAGCCGTACCTGAATAAACGCCCCTGTGGATTGCAGCAAAGTGAGCGTTTTGTATTTCCTTGGCATTAAAAGAGCAGGATAGTCTGGCCACGTACTGGTGTGAACTGCACTGTTCTCTGAGCTCCATGGAGGCTCCATAAACACGGTGTCCCTGGCTCAGCCATCCACTGCTGCAACCAGCCTGTTCCAGGGCTCACAGTGGATCTCTGCATGTAGCCGTAACTCCTGGGCATTGTAATGATGCCCATACTTGCTCCCAGTCTCAGGGACAGTCCTGGCTCTTCACAACCTGTCCTGTGGACCAGTTCTCCCAGCCAATATCCCAGGATTGTGTGGCAGGCAGTGGCCCCTCCTCTCATTCCCTGTTAACTGCCTCCCTCCCAGCAGCCAGCTTTGCCTCTTCACAACCCCCAGAAATGCAAACAGCTGTAGAGACAACTGGGGGCAGGGGTGGAGCTCAGAGCTACTGGGAGAAAAGCCAATGTCAGAGAGTGGGGGCAGAGTCTGCTTCTCATGTGGGGAAGGAGCAGCCTGTACTTGCAGGGCAGAGAGGCTAGGTAGAAAGGGGAGAAGAGAAGGGGGAACAGCCCAGGGGAGGTGGGTGGGAAGACACCAGTGGAAGAGGGAAATGTGTGGGGAGGTGGGGAGAGGAAACTCCTGTGGGGAGCACAGGGCTGTAATGCCAAGCTCCACAGAACTAAAATTATGAGGTTATAAAAACCATCCGGTCATGATACTTAGTCTGCCTCTGGACTGTAGAACCCCCCCTCTATTCCTCGGCCAGCGTGGGGGTGAGAACTGCAGACTGAAAAGTCACCGTTAAATGCACCCAAATGGCATGACTCCCCCTTGCTGCTCAGCTGGAGACTGCGCTTACCCTCTCCTCACCCCTGAGACAGGAACTGCCCAGCACTGCCTTTGCTCTCCCTCCTAGTTCAGTTTCTCTGACAGAGGAAGGGCTGACTGAGAAATAGCTTGACAGCCATTGAGCTAATTCATGCAGCATAGTTCACACTCACACACACAACTTATGTTACTGTTCAGGGGTGAGTTACAGATATTGGAGATATTACAGATATTGGAGACCGTCACACTGACATCAGCCATTCCCTTCAGCTATAATGTCACCATAACAGGACAGGGTTGATTTAGCCATTTGCAAACAGCAACACTTCCTAGGCTTCCCCCACCCCACCCCTGCAACTTCTCTGCCTGAGGCGGGAAAGCACTGTCCCCATTCTAGAGCCACCTCCCCTTCTCTCCTTTGCTCCTGTCCCCTCCCACTCCTGATCCCATCCCCTGCCTACTCCAGACTCCATTCCCCACCCCAATACTCCCTCCTGTCCCCCTGCTCCAGAACCCCTCCCCTCCCTCCTGTCTACCAGCACCAGACTCCCCACACTCCATCCCGATTCCTCCATCCTCCCCAATTCTCCCTCATCTCCCTCTGCTCCAGGCTACCTCCCCTCCCTCCCATCCTCTGTGCCACACCCCTCCCCTCCTCACCCTCCTGCTGCCTTGCTTCAGAGTCCCTCCCTCCTCCCCGACACATGATCATCCTTCCCCACCCCTACCTCCTTCTTCCCCCATTTTTAGAACTCCCTCTTCTCCCCATGCCTCCTTCTGTCCCCCTCTCTGCTCTCCCCCTTCCCCTCTCTCCCTCCTGCCCCGATTCCTCACCCCCTCCTCACTTCTTAGTCCTGTCCCTCACTCCAGACCCCCTCCTCTCTCCACCTCTCCATGCAGACCCCCTTCTCTAAACCCCTTCTCCTTCCCTCCCTCCTGCCCCCGCTCCATAACCCCCTCCAACCCCATGCTCCCTGCTCTACCTCCAGACCACCCTCCGCTCCATCTCCACTCCTCCCTCCTGCCCCAATTTCAGATCCTTGTCCCCTCTCCTCCACTCCCTTCTGACCCTCTCTCCTGCTTCTCTGTTAAACCCCACTGCAGACACCCCCCCACACTTCTCCCTCCCAACCCCCTCTGACCTCCCTCCCACCCTCCACTCCAGACCCTCCTCCCTCTGTCCCTCCTGCCCCCTGTTACAGACTCTCCCTTCCCCACCCTCTTTCCTCCCCTTGCTCCAGAACCCCCTCCCCACCCTTCCCTCCAGCCGACTCATCATCTTTACCCCATTCCCTTGCAACCCTTGAATCTGCCTCCTGTCCCCGCAGTGCCCTCCTCCCCTCACTCTCCCCAGCCTCCTTTCACAGGGTCTCTGCTGCCCATCACGGTCCCGGGGTCCTCTCCAGCCCCCTCAGCCACACAAAGACAGCCATGATCCCAGTGGGCTTTAGTGAGAAGTGGCAGCCAGCTTTACTCAGGGCGTCCATATGCCCATATGCCGACAGACTGTAGGGAGATGGCGGCATCTTGCTGGCTTCAGCCCCAGTGACAGTGACAGGAGATGGCACCATTTGGAATAAGGGAAACTCCATGAGTTGGCGCCTTTCATCGTGTTCTCATGAGACAGGTAAAAACACCCCAAATTGCCCCAGAGTGGGGATAAAATGGCGAGAGCTGCAGCAGTGACAGCCCCGAGTGTGAGGCCCTGAGACGTGAGAAGGTGGCGCCATAAGGCAGCTCTGGGCATGTCCCATTGTCCTGGCTCTGGGCGCGGATCCCCTGCTGCCGGGCGCGGACTCTGCTGTTATAACGCTGGGGAGGGGGCTCCCTGCTCGCTCTGACCCTGCTCTGTGTCTCTCTTTGAAGGTGCCGATGAGCTGAGGCTGGCGGATGGAGGCAGCCCCTGTTCTGGGAGAGTGGAGGTAAAACACCAGGATCGGTGGGGGACGGTGTGTAGTGATCGCTGGGACGTGACAGATGCTGGTGTTGTCTGTAAGCAGTTGGGATGTGGAGCTGCTGTTGGTGCCCCTGGCTGGGGTCATTTTGGAGCAGGATCTGGACCAATTTGGCTGGATAAAGTTGCCTGTGATGGTACCGAGTCTGCTCTCTGGCACTGTAGGAACAGTGGATGGGAAATAAATTACTGTTATCATGACTGGGATGCTGGAGTGACCTGTTCAGGTAAGAATCAGCCAGCTCAGTCCTAAAAGGCAAATCCCCTGAGACAAAAGGGCTTGGACCCAGAAGGCATCCTGTGCCTGTGACCCTAGTGAGAGATGAACAAATAACAGAGCAAGTCCTGTCATTATTGTTATTACTGAGCTGTAATTATTACTGTTCATGACACTGGCCACCGAGGATCCCCCTATGTGACTGTGAAGCATTTTCATTGTCTCATCTCCAGTTGTTTCCGTGCCACACCTTTCCTTTCCCTTTCCCTCAGAATGGGTCTAAAATGCAGATAGGAGAGAAAATGAAAAAGAAAAATGTCACGTAGGCTCCTAAGTCACTGCGGCACTTTTGAAAATGTTACACATGCCAAGATCCAGACCCAGACAGCCAACTGCAGAAGTACAGAGGACGGGGCATTTATGTAACCCCTTTAAAACCCTCATAGGGTGACCAAGGAATGGGCAGATTCTCCCAGCTTGGCCAGAATTAGATGTAGCCGAGAGCACTCCCCCATCTGCTCTGTTACTTCACACATTTTGGACCAACCAGTAATAGAAAATTTCAAAATCTGTGATACCCTGTCGATCTAGCGTAGCATAGAAAGCTCAGCCAAACATATAACTCTACCCTACACAGCACAGGAATAGCATATTATGGAGGCATTTACTGTGACTGAATAGTTAACATTACAACTACAGACCCATGATGTTTTATTTTTAACTCCTCTCTTTTTAACATTTAGTAGGAATAATATCATCACTAAGCCTCCTCTTCCCTGGATAGAGGTGCAGGGCCAGCTCAAAGGGACAAACCCAGGATTCCTTACTCAGGCAATCAGCCAGTGACTGAAATGTGAGTTTGCTTTGTACAAACTGAGTAGAAGCAGAATAAAAGATGCAGGATTGGGCCCATTCAGAATTATTCCAGAAATAACCAGCCAGCCGTCAACAAACTAGCCTTGTGCACTAGATATCACTGAGAACAAACACATATTGTAAGAGAGACGTTTGTGCACCAAGCGATTTTTGAGAGATCCTGTCCTGACAGAATACTAGAAAACTTTCGTCTTCTGATATGCAGTGTTGCTGTAGCCGTGTTAGTCCCAGGATATTAGAGAGACAAGGTGGGTGAGGTAATATCTTTTATTGGACCCGTTTCTGTTGGAGAGAGACAAACGTTTGATCTGACAGAGAAGAGCTGTGTGTCAGCTCAGAAGCTTTTCTCTTTCACCAACAGGAGTGGGTCCAATAAAAGATATTACCTCACCCATCTTGTCTCTCTCAACCCCTTCTCGTCCAGCTTTCAGTTTTCATTTCTGGTTGGATTAATACCAAACTTTGCCAAAACATTCTCCTCTGCCAAGGTCCCTGCCTCAGTCAGTGCACAGGCTGGATGGTGCCCAGGGAGTGAATCAGGGCTGCACTATGACAGAGGCTGTTGTCTGTAGGCCCACAGCCTCATTGGTTGCAGAAGCAGCATCACCATCATCGGCGATCCCTCCATTCGAGGATGATCTCTACCACAGATTTACAGATGGGTCCTGAGATGACTCAGGAGTCTGATCCTGGAACCAGAGATCTGGCCGCAGTACATCCTGATGTTGCCTGACGGGTCAGCTGCCTGCTGGGAGAAAGTTCTTTTTCTTTCCTTCCTTCCCTCTCTCTTTTCAACTTTGAGGGCAAGGCACTTCTCCTCAAAGCGGGCCACTGCCTGTTGGAGGATGTGGCATCACTGAGATCGGTTGGTTGCTTGCTCCTCCCAGCTTGTGATGAGTTTTCTTGAGAGACACTTTCAGTGTCTCTTTGCAAGGTTTCCTTTGACTACCACGGGATCTCTGACCATGGGTGAGCTGAGAGTAGAGGGCTTGTTTCGGGAGGAGAGAGTCTGGCATCCGCACACAATGTCCAGCCCAGTAGAGTTGGTGAATGAGGATCATTGCTTCAATGCTGGTGACATTCACTTCAATGAGGATGCTGGTGTTAGTGCAGCGATCTTCCCACTTGATGCAAAGGATCTTCCAGAGGCATCGTGGGTGGTGCCACTCCAGACTCTTGAGGTGCTGTCGATAGGTCACCCAGGTTTTGCGTCTATAAAGGAGTGTAGGAATAACAATTGTCTCGTAGACCTGGATCTTGGTTTCCTCTCATAGGTCACAGTCTGTGAAAATGCTCCAGAGCAGTTTCCCAAAGGAAGCACTTGCGCACTGGATCCTGTGCTGGATCTCACTGTCAATTTTTGCATTTTGAGAAAGTTGGCTACCGAGGTAACAGAAGTCCTTAACTCTCTCCAAAGTCTGTCCCTCGATGGTGATTTGTGGTGGCTCATGTGCAAGGCCTGAAGCAGGCTGATGGAGCACTTTCGTTTTTTTGATATTGAGTGAGAGTTGTAGGCTTCGGTAAGCTTATGCAAAAAAAATCCAGTGGACTGAAGGTCATGTTCAGTGTGCGTGACGATGACACAGTCATCAGCGTTTTGAAGATCAGTAATGACAACCGTGAGGACTTTAGACTTTGAGCGGAAATGTCAAAGATTAATAAACAGCCTATTCATTCTACATTGAATGTCAACTCCAGTGGGGAGGAGGTCTTTATCAAGGACCAAAATGACTGCTAAATACATGGAGAACAGGGTTGCGGCAATAACACATCCTTGCTTAACCCCAGTTTTGACGATGAAAGGATCCATCTCCAGGCCATTACAGAGAACAGTGGCAGTCATCTCACCATGAAGAAGCCTTAGGCCCTTAATAGATTTTGGAGGGCAGCCAAATCTGGCCAGCACCTCTCACTGGGCTTCATGACTGACAGAATCGAAGGCCTTTGTCAAATCAATGAGAGCCAGGTACTGGTTCTGATTTTGCTCCCAAGAGATTTCCTGGATTTGGTGGGCAACAAAGATCATATTGGTTGTCCAGCAGGATGGTCTGAAAATGCACTGAGATTCTGGCAATATTTCCTCAGCAAGGGGAAGTAATCGGTTTAAGAGGATATGGACAAGAATTTTCCCTGCTGCAGATAGCAAGTCAATGCCACGATAATTTCCACACTCCAACTTATCTCCTTTCTTAAAGATTGTAACAATGCTGGCATTTCTCAAGTCTTCCGGAATCCTCTTCTGATACCAAATTTGAAGAAAAATGAATCTCCCGACAACATAGCTCTGAGGATCATTGGAGCACACAAGCCCCTTCACCGTAAGAAGGTGACGGTCCCTGAAGAGGGGCTGCAGCAGTGGCAAGATATGTCACCAATAAAATTATGCTGAAATTCTGCTGCTGGCTGCTGTGGGCCAGAGTGGTGCCAGGCACTAGAATGGAGATGAGGGAGACTGTATCCACCTATTGGGCCCAGGCAGTGTGAGGAGGAAGCTACCTGAATTGAATGCAGACCAGGGTGGTTGGGGAAAGCAGATGAGGATAAGGGTGTAGGGGGAATATTCTGAGTCTGGAGGCTGGTGGATGGAGAGAAAGTGGGACTGGGAGAGAAAGCGGGAGATGGGGACTGGCTGGGCAAGAAGACTGGGACTGGGAGGAGGGGGAAAGAGACTAGGACTGGCTAGGCAGGGCAATTAGGACAGGGAGTGGGTGGGGAGAGACTGTGACATGCTGAGCGGGGAGCTGGGGGAGACTGGGACTGACTGGGGGAAGAGTCTGGGACTGGGAACCAATGGGAAGGAACTGGAGGTGGGTGAGGAAACAGACCAGATGAGGAACCAGGGTGTCAGGGGAGTCTTAGACTAACTGGGTGACTAGACTGGAATAAGTAGCCAGGGTGGGGTGTGGGAGACTGAGAGCAGATCTACATGAACATTTAGTGCATGGCAAGCTGGGGTGTAAATCTACCCTGCACTGTCCTGCCATGCACCGAGTGTCCATGTGGACGGTGTAGCTGAGCACTGGGGCCTTGTCTACACTACAGCTTAAGTTGATGTAAGTCACATCGCTCAGGTGTGTGAAAACACCGCCCCCCCCACCCCCAGCAATGTAACTTACATTGACTTAAAGCAGTGTCTTCATCGCACTATGTCAGCAGAGCTTCTGCCTCTCGATGAGGTGGACTAATTATGTGGACAGGAGAGCGCTCGCCCATCGACATAATGCGTCTTTACCAGACGCGTTAAATCGGCGCTGCTGCATGGATACAGTGGCACTGATTTAGTGTGGGAGCGAAGAGAAGCCCGAGCAGTTCCCTTGTGTGCTTTGATCTCTCCCATTTCCAAGCACTTGGGAACAGTTAGTGCGCAGCAGCAGGCTCCATGTGGACACTGAGTGTGCAGCAGGCTAGTGCGAGGTAAATTTACACCCCAGTTTGACACAAGCTAAGTGTGTGTAGAGAGAAACCCTGAGACTGCATGAGGCATCCAAGGAGAGAAACAGGGGCTTGGGGAAGACAGGACAACTCAAGGCAGGGATAAGTGTGAGAAACAGATCAGCTGAGGACCCCAGAGGGGAGGGACAGCACAGAGAACGGGGGGAAATTGGCAGGGGAAGCCAGAGGTGAAGTCTTGGACTGGCTTGTCCAGGAGACTGGGCCTGGGGATGAGAAGCTTGAGAAGTGGAGACTGGAACTGGGTAGAGAAGAAGAATGGAACTGGGACACAAAAGCAAGGGATGGGGAAGAGACAGGACTGGGACAGGTTGGAGGGGAGGGGGCTGAAGGGGTTAGTCTTAGGAGAAGTGAGGGAGAGGGGTCTGTGACCAATAGAGAACACACTTCTCCAGACCTGGAATGAAACCCAGTATCCCTGAGTTTTGCCATTCCCCTGCTGTCTGCAAATATTTGTCAAACCCTCCAAAAAAATCTTCTGATTCCCCTCTAGTGCTGGTCCACAAAGAGGATGACAACATACTACTGCTGTCAGTTACGCCATTAGCTCAAGTGGCAGAGGTTTGGGTGGCAGATCTAAAGGTTCCAACCCCGCTGACAATCCACGTGGGTGTCAACATGATTCCGCATCTTGGAACTTCTGATTTTTCTGTTTGTTTTTTCAAAAACCTTGGAAATTATGCAGAAAACATTACTTTTAAGGAACATTAATTTTCCAGAGTTGAGCTGTAAAAAGTAAGGAAAAGGCAGAATTAAAGTTGTCTTTGCAACTCTAGTTTGGCCCACTTGTGCGTATGCATTAAGATACAGTCTTTCATTACATGATAACATGCTATTTTCTCCCCAGAATAGACAGTGCTCTGAATCAGGGCTGTGGTGTGAAGGAGGTGGTTATCTGTAGGACCCCTGCCTCATTTGTTGCAGAAACTGTGAAGTGTGCTGTGTGTGAGGTAGGAGATTGCAGAAAGAGAAAGGAGGGTCTCTTGTTAAGGCAGGTGAATGCTGCCCTGGGGAATTGGATTCTATCCCTGCCTCTGCCACAGAGTTTCTATGTGATGCTTGGCAAGTCCCTGAAACCAAATCTTTCACAGGTGGTCATTAATTGTGTGTTCCTCATTTTATGGGTGGCCCCCTTGAGACCATGAGCATCCGATTTGAAGAAGTGCTGAGCACGCACTACTGTCAACTGAAGTCAGTGGGAGCTGTGCTAAACAAGCCTAAGTCCTTTCAAAAGCCAGGACGTGGGTATCTCAAGTTGGGCACCCAAAATCAGTGGACGCTTTTGATACTTTTGGCCATAGAGTGTCTCTGGGCTTTGGTTCCCAATGTGTAAAATGGTGATAATAACAGTTCCCTACCTCCCAGGTGTTGTCAGTTGTTGGCTGTGCGTGTTTTCTCTCTGTGTGTGTTTTCAGCTCTGCGCAGACAGCTGACGCAGCAGGCCTTGACCAAACTGCCCAAGAAGACCACAGACTCGGTTCAGTGGCGAATGCTCGTTCAGGTTTATTGCTGACAAAGGACGGTACTAGCTCCCTGGATCAATGTCTACAGTTACACTGGCACATGTAGGCCCCTTACAATGGGCTTGGCTCAGTGAGTGGCGAGGCTTTCCACTCCCCACTCACCCCCTGCACCCAGGCCAGAAAAAGACCCCCCCCCCCCGTGACCTGTCTTTTGTACTGTGATAAAATCAAGTTACACATTGCCCCTCTGACGTGGCTAGTAACCACCCTTGACCTTGTCCATGTTGGTTTGACCAAAATCTCTCTATCCATCACCCTGCCACCCTGACCTTATCTTTCAGAGGGAGTAAATGTTTTTCTTTCATCATCTTTGGGGAGTGTGTTTACACCATAACCCTGTGTCAGGGGTTCTGGTCCCACCCTTCTGGAAGGTGTTTATGCACGTGCCAGTGCCGAGCACTTCTCATGAGTGTTTGTGGTTTTGCAACACCAACCATGCCTTTGCCAGGTTCATGTTCTGGACAATGGACCCGCACGCACAGTCACAAAAGGGGCTAATGAAGGTTTCGCAGGCAAGTGCAAGTCTGGCATTCTGAATGTCTGAGTGCTTCACTTTGTAAACGTTAACTTTCTTTCTGATTCATAGCTGTATAGATTTTAAGGCCAGAAGGGAGCATTAGATCTAGTCTGACCTCCTGGGTAACAAAAACTATAGAATTTAAACCAATTACTCCTGTACTTCATCTGAACTTGTGTTTGGCTGAAGCATATCTTCCAGAAAGGCACCCAATTTTGTTCTGAATACTTCAGGAGGTGGAGAATGTTCTGCTTCTTTTGGTAGTTTATTCCAATGTTTCATCAGTAGTACTTGAAGCATGTATGCCTTGGGTCTAATAGGAATGTGTCTGTCTTTAACTTCCATCCATTGGTTCTTGTTATGCCTTTCCCCACTAGATTGAGAAGACCTTTACTATGCAGTGTTTTGTCCATGTGAAAGTATCTAAACACTGAAATCAAGACACGTCTCAGTCATCTTTTTGATAAGCTAAACAGATTGACCTCCTTAAATCTCTCACTGCAGGCACATTTTGAAGCCCTGGAATCATTATTGTGGATCTTCTCTGCACCCAATCCAATTTTTTAACATCCTTCTTACAATGTGGGCACTAAAAGCAGATGCAGTAGCTGTCTCCCCGGTGCTGTACACAGAGCAAAATTACCTCCCTACTAGAGCTGGTTGGAAATTATCTGGTAAACTAGAGTTTCATTGGAAAATGCCAGTTTGTTGAACTCAACATTTCTCATGAAAGTGAATTGGGGTACAATGAACTTTCTCAAAGCCACAAGCATTGTCTGGTGGAAATGTCCATAGTTCCCTGCCAGGTTCCCTGGTGGCTCCTGTTAGTCCTGCCGTGCAGATTGTCCTGGGGCTGGGTATTCCAGTCTTCTATGATCTGCAGCTCTGGGGCAGCCCCACCATACAGATTGCTCCAGAATTGGAGACCCTAGTCTTTCTAGGGTGTGGGCTCTAGGGCAGCCCTGCCAGTGCTTTCAGGCTCTCTGCCATGGGATAGGAACCTGCAAGCCCTGGAAGCCCCAGCTCTAACCAAGGCTCGGCTCCAGGCTCTGCATCAGGGATCCTGTAAGTCCCGGGATGGGTTCCGGTCTCCCAGGGTCTGTGGCAGCCCTGCCTTGTAGAATGTCCTGGACTGGGCTATTTGCCTATTTAGGCTGCCAGCTGGCCAAGGAGTCTGGAAGCCCAGGGGTCCCCAGTCCAGGGCAGGCCACATGATGAGGCTGCCCCAGAGCCCCAACAGTGGTTCTGAGAAATTGACATGCTTGTTCTGATGTTAACAGTGGTGAAACTCTGCATCTGTTGGGGTTCCTGGGAGCAAATTTCATTTTGGATACACCATGGGCTGGAGTTTCCAAAACAAACTTTTAGCCGGATTTCCAATTCGCAGGAAATTTTAAAATAGTGACATTTCCTGTACACTGGAAATCCTGCATTTCAGCCAGCTGCACTCATTGCTCCCCTCTTTATACATCCAAGGATCACCTTTGCTGTTTTTGCAGCAGCATCACACTGGGAGCTCACGTTCAGTTCTTTGTCTACTATGACCCCTGCAAAGAACATGGGCTATATCTGTACTTCTGTGAATATTACGTGTACGTCAGTTCCTTTTAGTGCTATTTTCACATTTCCTTCTGGGGTTCAAAGGGCAATCCCCGTCTGAGCTCCCCACATGTCCCAGGACGGCAGACAATGGTTTCATAGAACCCAGTTACTGGTACTTAACTGACAATACAGGTGTCAGAGCTTTTGAGCTTTTGCATCTGCCCAAGCTAAGCACAAGCCCCCTTCCTTGGGATGGGCCCCTGAGGTGGGAAATCTTAAACAGAGAGCCTGGGAATTGTTAACAGGGGAGCCCTGAGGAACAGAGGGGGTGAGGCAGGGTCTGCCGGGAAGGAGACTGAAACACAATCCCCAGAGGCAGGGGTTCCTGGGATAAGCTGAGTCAGCCCAGGTTTTGAGGGAAAAGGTGAGCTTTAGGTAAGGTATAGGCCTGTAGGCCGTCAGTTGCTTTCTTCTTTTCCCTGTGGTTGCTGTTGTCCTATAGATAAATAAAAAATAACACTGTCCTGCATCTGGTACTATTCAATATTTTCATAAATGACTTGGATGATGGAGGAGAGAATACACTGACACAATTTGTGGATGACATGAAGCTGAGAGGGGGGTCACAAGCTCTTTGGAAGGCAGGGTTAAAATTCAAAATCATAGAATCATAGATTCATAGAATATCAGGGTTGGAAGGGACCTAAGGAGGTCATCTAGTCCAACCCCTGCTCAAAGCAGGACCAATCCCCAACTAAATCTAAAATTAAAATGATCTAGATATAATGGAGAATTGGTCTGAAATCAGTAAATTGAATTTCACGAAAGACAAGTGCAAAGCATTAGACTTAGGAAGGGAAAATATGGAATAACTGAGTTGGCAACAGTTCTGCAGAAAATGATCTCAGGGTAAAAGTGGATCACAGACTGAAATGGGTGATGCTGTTGTGAAAAAGGGAAATGTCATTCTGAATTGTATTAACAAGCATGTCATATGTAAGACACAGGAGGTAATTTTCCCACTCTACTTAGCACTGATGTGGCCTCAGCTGGAGTACTGTGTCCAGTTTTGCTCGTCACTGTTTAAGAAAGATAAGGACAAATTGGAGAATGCCCAGAGGAGAGCAACAAACAGAGTAAGAGGTTTAGAAAACATGATCTGTGAGGAAATGTTGAAAGAATTGGACATTTTAAGTTTACAGAAGAGAAGACTGAGAGGTGACCTGATAACAGCCTTGAAATAACTGAAAGATTGTTTCTCAATTGCTGTCCAGATCCACCAAGGGTAGGACTAGACAATCATTTTAGATTTCAGCAAATGAGATTCAAATTAGATATTAAAAAAAAAACCTTTCTAACTATAGGGATAATTAAGGACTGGAACAGGGTATTTAGGGAGGTTGTGTAATCCCCATCATTGGTGACTTTGCACAACAAGTTAGACAAACGTCTGTCCGGGTGGCCTAGGTATAGTTAAACCTCCCTTGGTGTGAGGAGATGGACTAGATCACCTCTTGAGGTTCCTTCCAACCCTACATTTCTATTATTCTGTGGTTTTATCAGCTATTCAGACCTGCTGATATGAAAAAAAACGTTAATCCCTGATAAATGCCATTTAACATGCTCCTTAGGTACCAATAGATTGGAGAGAGATTCATTGTCTTCAGAGATATGAATAGACATCCTGCTGCTGTCCAAAACCAGAAATGTGTATTGAACACCTCTGCCTTTTCTCCCTCATTATTAACAATTTTACCATCTCCATTTCTAATGGGCCTATAGCATTGTTAGGATTTGTTTGTTTGTTTGTTCCTAATATGCTTAAAAAACTCCTTATTTGTCATAGTTCTCCCAGTCACGGATTTTATCCTGATGTCTTTAGCTTCCCTTACCAGTATTCTTCATATAATAACTTCTAATGTATATTGATTTGCTCTAATTCCCACTATTTCCATTTTTTAAAATATATTGCCTTTTTATTTGTATTGCTGCCTTCACTTTGCCACTGACCCAGAATGAGCTTTTAGGTAATGTTTTATACCAGTGGAGCACTCCAACTCCCAAAGCCCCCTTTATAATTTTCAGCCTTCATTGACTTTCTAGGACACATTAAGCCCCAGCTGGTTGGAGGAGACGGTGCCTGCTCAGGACGTGTGGAGATAAAACTTGGAAACACATGGACCACAGTCTGTGATGCACACTTTGATCTGCAAGTTGCCAACGTTATCTGTAATGAACTACAGTGTGGAATAGCTGTATCTACCCCAGGAGGAGGTCACTTTGGAGAAGGACAAGGGTTGATCTTAACTGAAGAATTCCGGTGTGTGGGGAATGAGTCTCTCCTATTCTCCTGTCCCAGGATATCAAAAGTGAATCAGACATGCTCACACACAAATGATGCTGGTGTCATTTGCTCACGTAAGAATTCAGCACAATGTCTTTAAAATCCCAATTCTGTGTATTCTAGGTTATAGTGAAGCAATGTACTGATCTAACTGTGTAGGGATCTGGGTTTGATAGGGTTGGATCAAAACCCCAAACAAGCCAAGATAATGAGAAAGGGATCCAGTGCCCCTGACTTTCCTTTCTTTTACTATTTGCTATAAAATATCTTAAATGCTCCTTCTCTAAAATCCTTCTCCCTTCTCCCCTGGGCACACAGGGTTCCGGCTGGTGAACGGCAGCACAGCGTGCTCAGGGAGGGTGGAGATCCAGGTTCTTGGTGCCTGGGGAACCCTCTGTGACTCACGCTGGGATTTACCAGATGCCAACGTTCTCTGTCGTCAGCTCGACTGCGGATTTGCTGTATCAGCCCCAGGAGGAGGGTATTTTGGGAAGGGAACTGGCTCTGTCTGGACAGACACATTTCACTGCAAAGGGACTGAAACCCATTTGGGCCATTGCTCTGTTACTGCCCTGGGGGCCTCTCAGTGCTCACACGACAATGATGCCAGTGTGGTTTGCTCAGGTAAGTGCAAGAGAGATGCTGGATTAAGGACACCTGCCCCTCAGTGCGTGATGCTGCCCCAGAGTAGGGGAACCTCAGGACACAGCAAGGGGAGGGGGAGCTAGATCCTAAAGCACAGAAAATAACAGTAAATATATTAAAGATGACATTTAAGTCAATAATATCATCACAAAAGAACAGTTGTGACTGGGGAAAGCCCTGGATTCTCCAGTAAAAACATCAGCAACTCTGTCCTCATGCAGGGCAGCGGAGCTGGGGCAGCACTTTGTCCTTTGGGTTACATCAATGCCACGAATTCATTGTCCCCAGCCTTCTCCAATAGTAATTAGAGGGGGAGTCGGTAGTGACTCCCAATATGGAGCTTGCTTCACACTTTCTATTATAAAATATTCTCGGCACCTTCTTGAGAAGCTCTCGCACCTTCCTTGATTGCTGGAGCCTTTGCAATTTGGGAAGGGGTCAGTGTTGGGGCCAGGGAGATGCCTTCTCCTTGTGTAGTCAGATTCCTTTCAGGTTTGGCTGAATTATAAACTGATGAAAATCAGCATTTTCCTTCTCTCACATGAGTTCCTGGGGGTATTTTTGGTAGCCCACCACAGAGAAAGTAGTGCTTTTACTCACTGAGTTTTTTTTTACTTTTTTCACACCTTTCCAACTGAAAAAACTCCAAAGATTTTTTCCCCTGCTTTCTTACTTTCTTACACATTTTTACCTTTTTCTAACTTTTTACAGTGGAAAAAAAGATGAGCAGGGGATTGGACTAGATGACCTCCTCAGGTCTCTTCCAATCCTAATATTCTGATTGTGTGAAAAAATAGGAAGGGGGAGGAAGTGACAAACCTGTACATCCAAACACTGGAAAGGAAAATTGAATGTTTCATTTTCCAAAAGTTGGAAAGAATCGATATATTAGTGAGAGTCTAAAAAAAATTTCATTCCATTTCTACATCCCAGTATCTCAGATCTGTTTAAAAATTGAAATACTGCATTCAAAAAACATCACAGGAAAAATTTTGAGTTGTTGACCCGTTCTAATATTTAGCTTTTATAAAAATAAATAAATAAATAAACAGCATTATTTAGTTCATTTAGTCAAAGCCAAAGGCACAAGAATTAGAAAATACCAGAATTAAGGTTATCTATGTAATGTTAATTCAGTCCCCCACCCTCCCTTCTGCATATATATTATGATACATGCACATATTCTATTATTTTCACCTACCCCCAGCTCCTGCCTCCTTCAGTGCACAGGGAGGATGGTGCTCAGGGGATGGAGGAGCTGTAGAATATTTCTTTTTATCCTCATCATTCAACCTGTGACCCAGGGCCTTATTCGCTCTACAGACCGTACAAACTCTGCACTGAATACAGAATTATTCATTTCTTCATTGGCTTTTCTATTGTGCTCATTACAGTAGTGTGAGAATGCACCACAAACATTAATGAATTTGTCTTCATAACACCCCAGGAGATAGCAGACTCTTATGATGTCCATTTCAAAAGTGACTTAGGCACTTAGAAGCCCAAGAATAACATTGTCAAAAGGCCTAAGTGACTTAGAGACTTAAATCCTATTTTCTCTAGTAACATAGGAGCCCAAGAACCATACAGACTTCTCCCTCTTGCTGCCTAAGTCACTTCTGAAAATGGCACTTAAGCTCCTACGTCATTTTGCTGCTTTTGAAAATTGTACTTACAACGATTAAAGCCAAAATCCCCAACTCACGACTTATTTGGGGTGATTGGGCAGCAACCTGAGACCCTCCGGGCCTGATTCTCCAGAGTACTCACCATTTCTGCAGCGCTTTATATGTTCAGAGTACTCTCCAGACATTAATAAACCCTCACCAAACTCCAGGGAAGTAGGCGGGTAAGTATTATTATTAGCTCCTGTGGCAGGTTGGATCAAGGAAACCCCTTGGGGACTGCCACCTGATGTGCCAAGACTACTTTTGCCCTGCTTTCCCTGCCAGCGTAGGACTCCAGCACCCTGTCTCGCTGAGCCAGACATGCCAGTCTGCTCCAGCACAGACCCAGCGTCTGAAGCACGTGCCCCAGAGCGGCAGACTTAACTGAAAGCAATTTAAGAAGTGTTCTTGTCTTTAACACTCAGATGCCCAACTCCCAATGGGGTCCAAACCCCGAATAAATCCGTTTTACCTTGTATAAAACTTATACAGGGTAAGCTCATAAATTGTCCGCCCTCTATAACACTCAGAGAAAGATATGCACAGCTGTTTACCCCCCGTCCCTGGTATTAATACATACTCTGGGTTAATTAATAAGTAAAATGTGATTTTATTAAATACAGAAAGTAGGATTTAAGTGGTTCCAAGTAGTATCAGACAGAACAAAGTGAATTACCAAGTAAAATATAATAAAACACGCAAATCTAAACCGAATACAGTAATAAAACTGAATACAGGTAAAATCTCACCCTCAGAGATGTTTCAATAAGTTTCTTTCACAGACTGGATGCCTACCTAGTCTGGGCAACATCCTTTCCCTGGTACAGCTCTTGTTCCAGCTCAGGTGGTAGCTAGGGGATTTCTCATGATGCCTGCCCACTTTGTTCTGTTCCACTCACTTATATATCTTTTGCATAAGGCGGGAATCCTTTGTCCCTCTCTGGGTTCCCACCCCTCCTTTTCAATGGAAAAGCACCAGGTTAAAGATGGATTCGAGTTCAGGTGACATGATCACATGTCACTGTCAGACTTCATTACCCACTTGCCAGCATACAGGAAGACTGAGAAGTAAAACAGAGCCATCCTCAGTCAATTGTCCTGGTTAATGGGAGCCATTAAGATTCCAAACCACCATGAATGACCCACACTGTGCATAACTACAGTAGGACCTCAGAGTTATATTTCATATTTCTAGTTTCAGATACACGAGTGATACATTTATACAAATAGGATGACCACACTCAGTAGATTATAAACTTTGTAATTATACCTTACAAAAGACCTTTTGCAGGAAGCATATTTCAGTTACATTATATTCACACTCATCCGCATACTTTCATAAAATCGTACAGAGTGCAATGTCACAGCTCCATTTTACAGACGGTGAAACTGAGAGAGAAAAGCAAAGTGTCCTGCCCAAGGCCACCCAGTGAGTCAGCAGCTGAGTCAGGGGGTCATACAAGCAACAGCCTCACGCTGCACAACCCCGATTTATCCATCCTGGGCACTCAAAGTGGCCAGGGTCCTGCGGGAAAATAATTCACTAGAAAATTAATTTTAATGGCCAGCCAATCTGGTTCCCTTGTGCCTAAATGGAGCCCGTCTTATGGGTCTATAGATCCATAGAGTTTTAAGACCCAAAAAGGCCATTATGATCATCTGCTTCTCCCCTCACCACAAGGACCCCTCCTGCTTAATGAAGTTTCAGCTCCCCTCTCTGCCACGTCTTCAGATCCATGTACAGAGTCTCCATAGGGCTTCTTGCCTGGCTGGAACTGGGGTCCTTACAGAGAAACCTACTGCAGAAGCCCTGGATTTCAACCTTCTTCCTAATAATGGACACGTAGCTTCCAGGACTGACCCCCACAGAGCCTAGAGTCACTGGTGCCGTTACACACCATGACTAAGCCTATGTGGCCCTGCCCAGAACTCTCAACAGACGTCTACTCTCCTCTTTACAACTGATACCTTTGTACCTTGTGGGCAAAAAACCTCGCAGTTCTCCTGCTTCTCACAGAGGCTGCTACCGGCATTCCTAACTGAATTCCCTGCAGCCCTGCCCTGCCTTTCCTAACCAGCTACCCAGCCCAGACCCTGGTTCTTGGAGGGAACTCCTCAGCACATGAAGATCCTGATTTCTCCCTACAATTGCTGAAAGGAGAATCCCTTCTAAGGAAAAACACCTGGTCCCTTCCATACGAGCTCCATCTGCCATGATCCCATCTGGCCTTCCTGAGGGGCTGTGGTACCTAGTAATATCCATGAGCCTCCTCGGAAAACCCCAGATCTAGTCTCTACTCTCACACTACACTAGTGGCATACCTAGGACAGGAAACTTGGGTGGGCCCCAGCTTTTGGGGGGTGGGCAGTGACGGGAGTAGCAGAGGGAGGGGTGCAGGAGGAATCCAGTGCCCTGGGAAGGGGACAGGAGGGAGGGGATTTCTCCTCCCTCCACCCCTTCCAGCCGGCCCTTACCGCTCAGCAGTCACCCCAAGCTGAGGATGCTCAGGGCACACAGGCTGCGGGGCGTGCCTAGGGTAACCAGATAGGAAATGTGAAAAATTGGACAAGTGGTGGGAGGTAATAGGCGCCTATATAAGAAAAAGCCCCAAATATCATGACTTTACCGATAAAATTGGGACATCTGGTCACCTAGGCATACCTTTTGGGCAAACTGGGGTCCCACTAGGGCTCAAGCTCTGCTCACCCTTCCCGACCCTGGCTCAGTGTCCGTCAGCCCAGCCATGTCCCTTTCCTGCCAGTGCCGGGAGCTGCTGCCCCTGTCTCCGGCCCCAGCACTAGCCCCACCCAGACCTGCCCTCAGGAGGCACACCCCCTGCGGGGATAGTGCTGGAGTCAGAGACCAGGGAAGCAGCGCATGGTGCTGGCAGGAGAAAGATGCGGCCAGGCTGACGGACGCCAAGCTGGGGGTAGGAGTCCCAGCCTGTGGATTCGGGGGGCTCCGGCCCTGATTTGGGTGGGCCTGGATGATCACTGGGTGGGCGACAGCCCACCTGTGGCTACACCCCTGCACTACCCAAGCTGGATGCAGGGAGGTCCAGTCTTAGGGTGAACTCCTGGCTCCATTGAAGTCAATGGAGGTTTTACCATTGCCTTCAGCAGGGCCAGGATTTCACTTTTACCCTTGAAATGTTATTTGGCTACCAAGATCCTTGAGCTGTTTGGATCCAGTGCGCACACACTGCACCCGTCAGGTCGCCATACTAGTACATACTGTACCCGACACAGCCAGTGGGTGTGCCCTGCACTGACTCTGCTGTTGTCTTTTAACATTGTCAGTCTCTCCTGGCTGCACCTGGGTCGGAACTCGGGGAGTAATTCCTAACTTACCACCTTGTTATCAGAGTCTCTGATTCTGAGACACACGCAAAGACTGAGATTCACATCCCAAGGGAGTCATAATATTCACCAACAAAGCACGTCCCCTTCCCCACCCCACACACAACCGGCTTCTTGTGCTATGAATTGATCAGCTGGAATCTCACGTTGGACTCAGAGATGACACCACATTTCAGGGGACAGCTCCAGTCAGAACCACCAGTGCCAGGAACTATCTAACACTTGTAGCTCCTGCACTGGATCCACGTGAACCAGGAAAGTTGCCACCTGCTGAGCAAAGATCAGAGGGAACTAAGGGAATTTACCAATAATAACCTGTTCATGACCACCGTGAATCCTGCTCTTCCATTGGCCAAACTCCCTCAAGGCAAACTTGCCTAAATCATTCACGACCCACCTGCTAAGTGCTTGTGCAGACACCGTTCACTGGCTTCCAGGCATTTAAGCCTGGATAAAGTGACTACAAACCTCAGCAGCCATTCCACCACCACACACAGAGACTATTTTCCCAATCAGTAATCGGCAGGAATTCCCTCGCTCACACATTTAGAGAGTCCGTTGGCAAGCCCTTGTGTCAAGCTCAGAGTTTTAAAATCCTTGCAGCACCTTCCACTTTTAGATTCACAGGAATAAGTGTCTTCTGACAGAGGTTGTTCCCTTCAACACTGTGACACACTCTGATCACTGGCTTATACCTTCTTACTGAGAAATAATCCACAATTTCATGTGCAGTATTTCTAGTGTATAAGAGAGAGTGTTATTCAGTGTATTTACCATCTCTCCTGAGCCCAGGTCACTGTGAATCACTCAGACTGCTGAATGGAGAGAGCAGGTGTGATGGGAGAGTTGAGATTTCCCTCCGTGGTGTGTGGGGCAGAGTGCTGGATGACCAGTGGGACATGGACAATGCCAGCGTGGTGTGCAGGGAGCTCCAGTGCGGAGTCGCTGAGAAAGCTTTTAACCCCCTGAAGACTGAGAATGGAACGGGCCCTGTGGGGCTCAGAAGGGTTCAGTGTACAGGAAATGAGACTCGTCTGACTCTCTGTGACATCTCCACGTCTGAGACAGCCCAGGCCGGAATTGCTGAGGATGTCGGTGTCCTTTGCTCAGGTGATTCATTTCCAAATCTCACAAACATTTTCTGTTCAGTAGGAAAATACATATTAACAGCTGCGATCTATCCCTGCAGGGAGCCGGCAGATCAGACTGGTGAATGGGACAGGACGCTGTGCCGGGAGAGTGGAGATTTATTACAATGGCAGCTGGGGGACAGTCTGTGATGATTCCTGGGATCTGTCAGACTCCGATGTCGTTTGCAAACAACTGGGATGTGGACATGCCATCAATGCAACTGTCTCTGCTCATTATGGGCAAGGATCCGGGCAGATCTGGCTGGACCATGTAAACTGCTCTGGGAAGGAATCTGATCTCTGGGCGTGTCCTTCCAGGGGCTGGGACCAGCACAACTGCAGACACAAAGAGGACGCGGGAGTTCTCTGCTCAGGTCTGTTCTGGGAATGCTCACGTGAGCCTGGTTACCAGGGGATTAAATGGAGGGGGCAGATGTTTAAGGAGATTTCTGAGAATGACACTCTCCCTGACTGTCTCTGTCTCCCTTTCCCTTGCGTAACTACCTACCAGGGTCACCATTAGAAAGTCCTCAGCTCCCACCCAGAGGTGTTGGAGATATTGCAAGATTTCCCTTTGAATGCTAGAAGGCTGCATCTCAGGTATCTAAAGGAGATTGTATCATGGAAAGCAGTGACTGAAAAGGATGTAGGGTCCTAGTGGAGAAATAACTGAACATGAGCTCCAAGTGCCGTGTGTGGCAAAACGGGCTAATGAGAACCTTGGATGTATAAACATGGGAATAGTGAGTAGGAGTGGGGACTAAATTTTACTCCTATACATGATGCTGGTGAGACAGATACTGCAATACTTTGTGTCCAGTTCTTATGTCCACAAAAATTGGAGCAGAGAAGAGCCACAAAAGTGATCTGATGAATAAAAGCCTTACAGTGAGAGATTTCAGATGCTGAATCTGTTTAGCTTATCAAAACGACCAAGAGGTAATTTGGTTACATGGCATAAGTCTCTTCACAAGGAGAACATACCACTTCCTAAAGGGCTCTTTAATCTAATGCAGAAAGGCAGAACAAGAGTCGATGGCTAGAAGCTGAAACCAGGCAGATTCAGATAACAAATAAGGCCCAGGTTTTTAACAGGGAGGGTGATTAACCATCGGAACAAACTACCAGGGAAATGGTGCATTCTACATCTCTTGAAGTCTTCCTGTCTAGACTGGATGCCTTTCTGGAAGCTATGCTTACGTCAAACTCAAGTTATTAGGCTCTATGCAGCTGTTTTACAGAAGGTCAGACTATTTGATCTCATGATCCCTGTCACACTGTCTGGAGAGGTTCACGGCACTGAGTGCCCACCTCAGGGCAGATGGTGAGAAACAAGGCAATACCCCAAACTGCTGGTGTGTTCTATAAGTAGATTTCACCGAGCCTGTAACAGATGTGAACTCCTGGACCAATGTTCCCTCTAATTTTTACATCCATGTGTGGAATGAATTTTGTTCTGTGCACCAGTCTAGAGGTGATGTGTGGTGGGGTTGGGGCTGAGGGGTTCAGAATGTGGGAGGCAGCTCAGGGCTGGGGCAGAGGGTGGCTGTCCACGGGGTGAAGGCTCTGGCTGGGGGTGCGAGCTCTGGGGTGGGGCCAGGGATGAGGGGTTTGTAGTTCTGGCTGCCTTGGGGCTGCAGCAGGAAGAGAGGACTCCCCCAAGGACTCTCTTGCTGCAGCAGCCTGGGGCCAGGGGAGAGGCACCTCTCCCCACTGCGTCAGCTCCAGGGCTGGGGAAGACGTGCCTCTCCAGTCTAGGCCCCTGTGGCTGCTTGCCTATGCGGCCTTTGATAGCCTTCTGTGTGTCCATATGGCCACGCAGCTCAGAGGGAACTTAGTCCTGGATCACTGTACCTATCTTACCATGGAGTCACAGACAGTCCCCTTAGACTCTCCAGTCTATTGTCACCCAAACAAACTGGACTTAGGGATAAGTGGTCACTTACACCAAAAATCACATCACATTCAGGTTTCTTCCAATCCCAAGAGACCAGCCACCTACTCAGATAACTTGGTACCCTGGATCTTACACCAAAGACAATGCCTGTAGCCAATCCTGTAATAAAGTATATACAGGTTTATTCACGAGGAAAAAGAAATAAAAGGGTTGTTTACACGGTTAAAGCAAGCAATCATCTACACACAAATGAGTTACCATTTATATCCTCGGAGTGACAGAGTTGTAGTGATCTGTCAAGTCCAAATGTCCTTCAGCGCTGACCCAGGGGTAACCCCTTGGGGTCTCGGGCTTCAGTTTGGATTCTTTACCCTGTCACAGTTCAAACAGCCAAAAAGATGAAAAATTGTCCCATCTATTATTTTTATTTCCCTCTTCCAGCCTTCAAAGCAATAGGATAAGACCTTCTGCATGTACTACATGCAGGGGATGGGTGGCGGGGATCATTCCCGTGCCTGAGTTCACAAGTTCAGAGCAAACATTTTCAGTTATAAAGCAAAACTTACATATGTTCTTGTAGCATGGACCACAGACATCACAAGTGAGATTAATGCCAGGAGCAACTAACCAGCATTTCATAAAGTCTAAACACTCAATACATTCTTACAAGACTAATACCTGTTTTCAGCAAAACTAACACACAGGTGACCCTGCATGGTCTCCAGCTACGAGATTGAAAGTTCTCAGCTAAGGCCTGCAGCCTGGGCAAGAGCTGGCATCTGGCCTGCCAATGTCATAATCCTTCCCGGCCTTTATCTATTACAATCTGTATGTAGCTGCTGCTAAATGGTGGCCTTCCAGAGACTCCCACTGTATTTCTCAGGGGCCTGTGGTGTCTAAAAGAGTCTCTTACTCCTGGAGTGGTTCTCTAGCAGTTGCTCCTGCAGAATGATGCACAGGATCGGTAGCAATCGCCAGGATTTCACTCTTCACACCCCAGTTCATTTCAGAATCAAATGATTTAAATTCCCCTTTTTCTGCATTTCCTTCTAGAGTTCACAGATCTGAGGCTGGTGAGCAACAGTGACTGTGCAGGGCGGCTGGAGGTTTTCTACAACGGGACGTGGGGCAGCGTTTGCTCCAATGCGATGTCTGGAGTCACCCCAGCAATTGTCTGCAAACAGCTGAACTGTGGGGACGGAGGGCAGATTGCAAGTGACTTTGAATATGGAGCAGGTTCTGGTCCCACGTGGCTGGACCACGTTGCATGCAGTGAGCAGCACGGTTCCCTCTGGCAGTGCCTGTCAGAGCCCTGGGATCCAAACTCATGTGATAACCGAGCAGAAGAGACCCATATTTCTTGTACTGGTAATTCTGAAACTGCCTGCACGCGCGTGTGCACACACATGATCGCAATGTGTTTAATTAATTGAAGGGTTAGGAGAGAACTTGTGTTGTTGTTCACGTCTCAGTGTAGGCAGATCTAAATTCTCAACACAAGATACAAACATATTTTCATGATGTTTTATAGGAACAAGCATTTGTCTGATTAACAACAAACATGGAAGTTAATCAATTAATTTTAAAAGAGACCGGTGTTGGACGCTGCGATAAGGTAGTCTGAGAGCCAAGAAAAGCCTCTCCCAAGAGACCGACATTAGGCAGATCTGTAGTTATTAATCCTTTTGGGATGAACTATCAGAGATGGACCCAGGCTGTGCAGTTTGGGTGAGAACTGGAATCCCCCACAACTCTGGGTGCATGTCGGCCTGTGTGTCTGAGTAACAGCTGAATAGCAAATTAATTAGGTATTAAATGACCCAGAGTTCACATTTCAGTTTTTTTTTTCATAGACATTTAGGTCAGAAGGGACCATTTTGATCATCTAGTTCACACAGTGCTGAAATTAGGGGTTTAAAATACATATAAATTCTACTCCCACATCACACACACAACCCAGTGCATTCACCTCAGCTTTTTCTCTCCATAGGAAAAAAACCAAAACCAACTCAGACCCTGTTTGCCGAATGCCCGAACTCTCCAAGCTGCACAGGTATCTCTGCTTCTCACTGTCTCCCTCTTGGTCCCTAAGTTGTCCCAGTAACATGTGAGGTTTCTGCATTTCTAGACCAGGAGAAGTTACGCATCGTGGGAGGAGAGGACAGATGCTTGGGGAGAGTGGAGGTTTGGTACCGTGGCTTCTGGGGAACAGTTTGTGATGACTCCTGGGACATGGCGGATGCGAATGTTGTGTGTAAACAACTGGGCTGTGGATCTGCTGTATCTGCCCCAGGCGAGGCTGCATTCGGCCAGGGGACTGGTCCCATCTGGGTGGAGACGTTGAATTGCAGAGGGACAGAGTCATCTCTCTGGGACTGTCCTGCCAAGCCCTGGGGTGAAAGCAACTGTGGTCATAAGGAAGATGCTTCCGTGAATTGCTCAGGTGAGTGACAGGAGATGTTTCTGCTACATGCTGTAATATTCAGAGAGAAGGATGGTTTAGCCCACCCATCCCCTTTGGTCCCAGACCAGGCCCTCCCATCTCCTGTGTGCCGGAGCATCCTGGATGTTGAGGGGTGGAACGTTTGTGAGGTCAGACTGGCTCAGGCACCAGCCCACATAGCCCCTGCATCCATCATAGGCCCCACTGTGCTGGTTTGTTATGAGAGTCCTCATTACTGCACAGAGCACAAGGGACTTGGGCCCTAAATCACGAACAAACAGGTCCTGTGCTGCTGTGAGGGAGTTTGTGGAGGTGACAGCTGGAGACAACCAGGGACTCTCAGAGGTGAGGATCCCCCCGGGAACAAACAAGTCACCTTCCCCTTGCTACAGGTTCGTGGGCTCCCAGGACTCTCACAGGCTAATCTCTCCCTGTCGCATGTTCATTTCCATCCAGCTCCCCCACGCCGCCCTCTGACCGACAGTGGGAGAGTCACGGTGCCCGTGGTCATCAGCATTATCCTGGGGGCCCTGCTCTGCCTGGTCTTAATCATCCTGGGGGCGCAGGTGCGAAGAGCCAGGGCACAGCGCAGAGGTGGGTCCTGATTGGTGTCACTGTGTGAAATGTTTCTGCAATAGCAGGGGGGCTGCAGGGGGTCAGGGTGAGGGGCGATACCAGGCTGGGTGGGGTGGCCAAGGGTGCCTGTTAACGCCTCTCTCTTTTACTATTTCATTAACTGTCTGGCAGTGGAACAGCCCAACCATGAAATCTGGAGATGATACTGGCTAGGGACCTTTACAGTTTCAGAGAAATGGCATCTGTATCCCCCCGCCCACCCTCCAGTGATCCACTCCAGGAATGCCTACTGAGGCCTCCTCCCATCACCTGTCTCTGGGTGGGAACCCCCTGTCCCATCTCCTTGCGGCCAGGGGGTTTTAAGACTGCACAGCCCCCTGCCTTCCACTGTGATACACCCAGCAAACCAGTCTGCTTACAGGCCAGCCCCCATGCTGTGCTTTCTCCCCAAGGGCTATGAGCAGGGCATTGCGAGCCGTTACAAGTTACCACCCAGCTCTCTCTCAGCAGATTACACCTTATTCCTAGGTTAAAAGTGTGACAGAGAAAACATTAAAAACAATAAAAATTCCTCCACACTTGCTGAACATACCAGAATTCACCCATCTTCCCCATGGGCAGCCTGGTAGACCAACATCCCTCTAACGATTCAGTGTTGGGATCCCCATGGACAGAAGGTCCTGCCCATTGCAGAATCAAAATGAAGGCCCTGAGTCTTTTTAAACTCAGCCTTTCATATCTGAAGTCCTCCTTTGTCTCTTGGTCTCTGGTAACCCAGTTTGAACCAGTCTGTATAAACCACCCTGAAGGTTTTTACCTTTCTAGAGTTGTTTACAATCTCAGTGATTCACCTTAATCATCCACCCACCCACCCACACACACACACAGTGTTTTTTCTTCCTGGAGGAGCTGTGGTAACCCTCCGACATGCAGTAGAACATAAACCATTCATAGCTTTAATACAGTGATTCCCAAAGATACTGCCTGGAGCTGCAGTATCTGCCACAGGGAGGGGATCTGAATATCATGAGGAGAGACATCATGGAAAAGGGACCGAGAGAAATTGGAAATATTGTCAAGGAAAAAAGGTGTATAAAAATAGAGCTGTGGTAAATAGTTGTGAAGAGAGTGATCCAGTAGAAAAGACAATCTTAGGAAGGAAAAGTGTGGGAAAGGAGCATTTTACTGTCTTGTACTCAAAGCTGGCACTTGTCGGGGATTTTACACCTACAACACACTTTATACAAACATTAGCTACCAGCTCCTTGGCAAGAAGATAGAGGACGGGATTGCCATCAACATACATGTAACAGTCACAACTTTGCAGTAAGACAATGACTATAATCAGATCTCATGCTTCAGGGCTTCAGCCAGTGACCTGCATGGGTCAGGAAGGAATTCTGGGAAGACCCATCTTTGTGTTTTGTTTTGCTTCGTTTTGTTTCTTGCCCTCCTCTGAAGCATCAGACATTAGCTACAGAGGGATATGTGTCACTGGATGGGCTGGACCAGTCCTCTGAGGTGATACAGAGAAACCTCTTTCGAAGATAGGTGGGTGGTGTGTCTTTTCCACATGTTCAGGGTCAAAACAATTGTCAGATTTGGGGTCAGGAAGAAATTTCCCCCCAGGTCAGATTGGCAAAAAGGGACCTTGGGGGATTTTCCTCTTCCACTGAAGCATGGAGCGTGGATCACCTGCCAGGATTATCAAGGCATCTCTCAAGTAATCAGTTCCCTGCCACTGCGGGACCCTTGGGCATTGGTGGTACCTTACTCGCTCCTGCTTTCTGCCTGTGGCACACAAGAGTTTATTCTCCTGAGGACTGAAATGCTTTACTCTAAGTGCATCTTTGGGCTCAAACCTAGGGGTATCTGGGTGAAATGCAGTGGCCTGTATTATACAGGAGGTCAGACTAGATGTTCTAATGGTCCCTTAAACTCCATGAAAAAAAAGAGGTTCTCACCATTTTGCAGAGAAACACCTGCGTGGGGGAAGAATTATTTAAGCTGCTCCAAAGGGGAATAGCCAGAAATAATGAGATGAGATTAAAAAACATTTAAGATGAATGTGAGGAAGCTTCCTGACAGCGAATTAGCCCTGGGAAGCATCATCAAAGGGCTGTTGTGGAAAGAAACCCTGTCACCTGGCTCATTTAAATTCCAGCAGTGGGAATGTGCGGTAGGGTTCAGGCTCACACTGGGTCCATGGGGAGAGGCTGGATGATCCCATAGTATTTCCCATCTCTGGTTTCAATGACCCTGTGCAAACCCTGCCCTTTGTTTTCAGGCTCCAGAAGACCCTTGGATCCCTTCTCTGAGGCCGTGTACGAGGAGATTGATTATAACCTGATGAGAAAAAAGCAGGAGATGTTCAGTCGCTCAGGTCTGTGGGTCTGACTCTTAACAGGGGGTAGCTATCTAATGCCCCGTCCATCTGAGGCCCTGACCCAGAGTTAAATCACTGCAGCTTCAGCCCTGTGAGCTTGTCATTGGAGCTGGGCACAAGTCTCCGTTATGAAATGTTTTGGTGAAAAATGCAGATTCAGAGGCACCGAAACATTTCACAAATTCCTGTCAATTTCACCCAATTGTTCCAAATACACACAGAATGATTCATTTCATTTCGACACTTTCTAAAGAAAACATTTTGTTTTTTTCAATTGGATATAACTTTTCCATTAGAAATTTCCTTTAATATTATCGGAATGAAAACAAATAAACAAAAATTAACAAATGTCCAAAAGAACACCAAATGGTTTCATTCAACCTTGAACTTTTTTTTACTTTTGCATTTCCCAAAAATTGCCCCCAAAAAAGTCATTTTTGGCTCAACTCAAAACAATCTTTTGTTTTGCTTTTTCCCCGCAATGGTCAGAAAACCAAATCACCTGGTTTTTTTGCCAAGCTCTAGCTGTGGGAGCTGGGTCTGTGGTGAGACCAGCAGTTACTCATGTAGACTGAGAGAGATGGGTTTCCTTCCCACAATACACTGAGTGTCCCAGTTCTAGGGACAATTAATTTCCCATCTGCCCGTCCTGCAGCCTTGGCGTGTAACCAGTGAGGGGTCAGGAAAGCGACTGTCTGGGGCAGGCTAAACTATCATCTGAAAACTTCTTTGGAGCACTGGAGCAGGGGATGTTCTTTGCCCCCCTCCCACCGCAGCCACTGGTCTGTTGTGTCAGCTCCCTCCTGCCCCCGGAGCAGAGAGATCAGCCCAGGAGAGCCTCATGACTTTGAGTCCTGGCCCTTTTTTCCTTAGTGCCATTTTGTCTCAATGTCTGATGGGAACATCCTGCCCAAGGGCTCTGCTGTGGTGGGGCTCTGGGAACATGCTCAGGGCATCTCCCAGCATCATTGCGAAGATGGTTACAGGGAATCACAAAAAGAAAAGGGGTACTTGTGGCACCTTAGAGACGAACAAATTTATTAATCACAGACTCTGCTTTGGGCCTTTCTTGGTTTAATCTGGAAACACCATGGAGAACTGATTGACTGATTCATGGGGGAGGTGGGTATTTACCCTTAAGAAGGAGGAGTCCCCTCTGTGGCTGAGGAGGCCAGGAGAATTGTGGAACTTCCCTGGACCAGCAGCCAGAGAGGGGCCTTTCAGTCACCACAGCATCCTTCAGGTCAGATTGTATCAGTCACATTTACCACAATAACATGGAGATTTCTCTTGGGGAGTCTGTGTCAGGCTCTCACTACTCGGAGTTGCTGTGAGTCACCATGTCCTGTAGAGGAAGATATAGACTGAGACTGGAAATCCTGCTCCAGGCCCCGGATGTGTTCCCAGTCCCACAGTTGTGCTGTTCTCACTGTGATGAATTTCTGGTTCTCGTCTCTCCAGTCTCCTATTCAGATGATTCAGTGACGAAGCTGCAGTATTATACCGGGGACAGCGAAGGGGAAAATTATCCTGGATCAGAACAAGGTAATGGGGGAGGGGCAGACTCAGGCCAAGAGACCCAAATCTGGGCAGAGAAATGAATTTCTATCACACTTTCTGCAATCGCAGCCATTTCCCCTCACACGGTTCCCATTTTACAGTCGGGTCTCATCCCATTGAACAGGATTTCTGTCAGAATCTCAGGATGGGAACATGTGACCATCTCCTGAGCACACTGAATGGCTCCCAGTGACCTCCCCAAGTGAGGAGCTGGAGGAGACGGGTCAGTCTCTTTGGGTGGAGGCGTCAGTGCCCAGCAGGGCTAGTCTCTTGTCCCCAAGAGAGAGAGGAATCAATCATAGAATCATAGAATCATAGAATATCAGGGTTGGAAGGGACCTCAGGAGGTCATCTAGTCCAACCTCCTGCTCAAAGCAGGACCAATCCTCAACTAAATCATCCCAGCCAGGGCTTTGTCAAGCCTGACCTTAAAAACTTTGAAGGAAGGAGATTCCACCACCTCCCTAGGTAACGGATTTCAGTGTTCCACCACCCTCCTAGTGAAAAAGGTTTTCCTAATATCCAACCTAAACCTCCCCCACTGCAACTTGAGACCATTACTCCTTGTTCTGTCATCTGCTACCACTGAGAACAGTCTAGATCCATCCTCTTTGGAACCCCCTTTCAGGTAGTTGAAAGCAGCTATCAAATCCCCCCTCATTCTTCTCTTCCGTAGACTAAACAAGCCCAGTTCCCTCAGCCTCTCCTCATAAGTTATGTGTTCCAGTTACCTAATCATTTTTGTTGCCCTCCTCTGGACTCTTTCCAATTTTTCCACATCGTTCTTGTAGTGTGGGGCCCAAAATTGGACACAGTACTCCAGATGAGGCCTCACCAATGTCGAATAGAGGGGAACAATCACGTCTCTTGATCTGCTGGCAATGCCCCTACGTATACATCCCAAAATACCATTGGCCTTCTTGGCAACAAGGGCACACTGTTGACTCATATCCAGCTTCTCGTCCACTGTAACCCCTAGGTCCTTTTCTGCAGAACTGCTGCTGAGCCATTCGGTCCCTCGTCTGTAGCGGTGCATGGGATTCTTCCGTCCTAAGTACAGGACTCTGCACTTGTCCTTGTTGAACCTCATCAGATTTCTTTTGGCCCAATTCTCTAATTTGTCTAGGGCCCTCTGTATCCTATCCCTACCCTCCAGCGTATCTACCTCTCCTTCCAGTTTAGTGTCATCTGCAAACTTGCTGAGGGTGCAATCCACACCATCCTCCAGATCATTTATGAAGATATTGAACAAAACCGGCCCCAGAACCGACCCTTGGGGCACTCCACTTGATACCGGCTGCCAACTAGACATGGAGCCATTGATCACTACCCGTTGAGCCCAACAATCTGGCCAACTTTCTATCCACCTTATAGTCCATTCATCCAGCCCATACTTCTTTAACTTGCTGGCAAGAATACTGTGGGAGACCGTGTCAAAAGCTTTGCTAAAGTCAAGGAACAACACGTCCACTGATTTCCCCTCATCCACAGAGCCAGTTATCTTGTCATACAAGGCAATTAGATTAGTCAGGCCTGACTTGCCCTTGGTAAATCCATGCTGACTGTTCCTGATCACTTTCCTCTCCTCTAAGTGCTTCAGAATTGATTCCTTGAGGACCTGCTCCATGATTTTTCCAGGGACTGTGGTGAGGCTGACTGGTCTGTAGTTCCCAGGATCCTCCTTCTTCCCTTTTTTAAAGATGGGCACTACATTAGCCTTTTTCCAGTCGTCCGGGACTTCCCCCGATCGCCATGAGTTTTCAAAGATAATGGCCAATGGCTCTGCAATCACATCTGCCAACTCCTTTTGCACTCTTGGATGCAGCGCATCCGGCTCCATGGACTTGTGCTCATCCAGCTTTTCTAAATAGTCCCGAACACTTCTTTCTCCACAGAGGGCTGGTCACCTCCTCCCCATGCTATGCTGCCCAGTGCAGTAGTCTGGGAGCTGACCTTGTTCGTGAAGACAGAGGCAAAAAAAGCATTGAGTACATTAGCTTTTTCCACATCCTCTGTCACTAGGTTGCCTCCCTCATTCAGTAAGGGGCCCACACTTTCCTTGACTTTCTTCTTGTTGCTAACATACCTGAAGAAATCCTTCTTGTTACTCTTAACATCTCTTGCTAGCTGCAACTCCAGGTGTGATTTGGCCTTCCTGATTTCACTCCTGCATCCCCGAGCAATGATTTTATACTCTTCCCTGGTCATTTGTCCAATCTTCCACTTCTTGTAAGCTTCTTTTTTGTGTTTAAGATCAGCAAGGATTTCACTGTTAAGCCAAGCTGGTCGCCTGCCATATTTACTATTCTTTCTACACATTGGGATGGTTTGTCCCTGTAACCTCAGTAAGGATTCTTTAAAATACAGCCAGCTCTCCTGGACTCCTTTCCCCCTCATGTTATTCTCCCAGGGGATCCTGCCCATCAGTTCCCGGAGGGAGTCAAAGTCTGCTTTTCTGAAGTCCAGGGTCCGTATTTTGCTGCTCTCCTTTCTTCCCTGTGTCAGGATCCTGAACTTGACTATCTCATGGTCACTGCCTCCCAGGTTCCCATCCACTTTTGCTTCCCCTACTAATTCTTCCCAGTTTGTGAGCAGCAGGTCAAGAAGAGCTCTGCCCCTAGTTGGTTCCTCCAGCACTTGCACCAGGAAATTGTCCCCTCCCCTTTCCAAAAATTTCTTGGATTGTCTGTGCACTGCTATATTGCTCTCCCAGCAGAGATCAGGGTGATTGAAGTCTCCCATGAGAACCAGGGCCTGTGATCTAGTAACTTCCGTGAGTTGCTGAAAGAAAGCCTCGTCCACCTCATCCCCCTGGTCCGATGGTCTATAGCAGATTCCCACCACGACATCACCCTTGTTGCTCACATAAGATTGTCCTATGTTATAATTACAGATGGGCTCAGCCCAACTCACTGATCCAAACCCACCAGAACTTTGTGGGAGGGGGGATTTGCAGATTCTGACCCCAGCTTCGGATCTCAGTTTTGGGGCTGGCACCTGTCGCTGAAGCAAAATCCTGGACCTGAACTTCCCGGCCTGGCCCCATCTCTAATTATAAAGAGGGCGGCATTTCTACCCCAGCTGCTCTCAAAAGAGTCCATGATTTGGGCCCTGTGGGAGTTTAACCTGCGGCTGGGTGGGGGAGACACTGAGCAGATGAGCCAGTTCTGCTGAGAAGCTGGAGCGCTGCCAAGTTGAGCCCTGGGCTGCCTGAAAGGCTAGTGGAGAGCAGGAGCTCACAAAGGATCAGGCCAGTGATCTCCCAGTGGGAGCTTTAATTCCTGCAGAGGGGCGGTTTCCCCTCCCCAGTGAAACAGGAAAATTCAAACCTGTCTGCAGAGATCAGATGGATTCACACAGGCCGGCTCTGGCCTGGCAGTGCCCGTGTTCCAACCTGTTATCTCAGCACAACCCAGATCCTGCTCCCACTGAAACACATAAAAGAGCTGCTGTTGGATTCTGCAGGGACAGGATTGGCCCCTTGTTATTTCTGGGACTCCTGTTTCACTGTAGTTCTCTGACTTGTACCGTTCTCAGCATGGGCCCCTGCGACTTCCCCTCTCACGTGCCATGATACACAGCTCTAATTAGAAGGGCCACCTGCACTGAAGAGACGCTGCTGGTGCCATGGGCTGAGTGTGGTGTTTGCTGTTCCAGAGGGCGTTTCCCCAGGGGGGTCTCAGTTGGATTACGATAACGTGGAGGAGCCTGTCTTGAATGACGTCCCCCAGACTCCAGATGGCCGAGGTGAGCCGTGAATCCGCCTCTTGGAAGCAACGTTACCATGTCGAAAAACTAACTGTATTTCCCAGTAGGGACAATAGTGGTTTGTTAAGAAAACCAGGGAGTTCACCCACCAGTATTGTCTATTGGCATAACGCTGGGGGCGCTGACCAGGTGCATGACAAGAGCTGTGTGGAGGCCCAGGGGTAGGGAAGCGTGTGATGTCCTAGGTCATGACAGAGACCCATTGCAGGGATGGAAGGAGCAGTTCGCTCAGCAGCTGTCCATGCTGTACTTGACTCAGGTCACTGCCTTGTGACCCTCAGTGCCAGGAGCACGAGGGTTCCTCACTATTTATAAAGACAACCCAAATCAGAGATCTCTACAGTGCAGCAATGTTCCCTGCAAGCCTTTCCTGGCATGCAGCTATTGCAGCTTATATACATCTGTGTCAGACATGCTGGGACAGGGGGTGGGTGGGACAGGGAGATTTTAAACCCAAGGGCCAATGTCCCACCCTTATTAGCTGGCTCAGCACCCAGTGCTGTCAGTACGTTGGAGACTGATGGCAGTTTTTGGGGTAAACTTTATCAGGAGAACACACTGAAAAGACATTTTTAAGATAATGTCAAGTTTAGGAAGCCGGGAGCAAATTCTGGGCAATTCCAAGTCATTTACATTTGTAATTATTATAACAACATGCCTTGTGGAGCAATGCCTCTGGACTAGATCCCAGTCACCTCTTTCTATAACTCCCCCTCTGCCTCGTCATCTGGGAGCTCTAGGATCCACTCAATCAACAATTGAAATGCATCAGATCAGTGTGATATGTGAAATCCCCTAGTCTAAGGGTTCCAGAGGAGGGCTCCTTTTCCCGTCCTGAGGGTGGAAGTGCTGAGAGATCCGCAGGGACCAGTGAGGCTGGTGCATCTGCAGCTTGTAGTTTATTTCTATCTTCACTGTGACTATTCTCTTAATTACTTCACATCTTCACTTCAGATGCTGCTGCGCTGCCTGGAGATGTCCCAGGGGATGGTTATGATGATGCCAGAGAAGTGTCTGACCCTGAAGGTGACACTGGCTTGGGGCAGAATGATGAGAAAGGCACTGAGGCGAGTGAGAGGAACGGGAATTCACAAAGAGGTGAGTTTGCACTTCACACTGTCTCTGCAGAATGGGAGGGCTGGAAATGTGAGGAATGCAGCAAGGGAACAAACCTGGCCAACCCAGTGCCTGTGAGAAAAACTCTCCTTCTCTCTTCTTTTCATTCCCTCAAAGCAGAGGCTTCAGTGCCTGCAATGGTGACAGGAAAAGTGGGGTCCTTGCTGTATGATATTTCATGGTCAAACCAGAAAGATCCCTCAATCCCTAGGTTCAAATCCTTATGTGGCTGCCACACCCTGGATTACTGGATTGCTATCAATTTACTGCGCGTGTATCTTTTGGGCAGAATCTTATAAACCAAAGTCCTGTTAATGCTGTGCAAATGTTAAAGAGCTTGTGACGCTTCCTGTAAAAGTTGGGCATTTGCCCATTATCATTGGCCAATATCTCCTCTCCCCTCCCCATTGTGTCCTCAGCAGAGACACCACCAGCCACCCCAGAGGAGGTGCAGTGGTGATGAAATGTGCATTGCTTCGTACTTGATAAGAATTATGTGTTCATGTTTGTTGTTAGGGCAGAGTGAATTATACAATGTCCTTAACTAAGAGCTCCTTGCTCGTAAGTGATTGGGTTTTGTACATGAAGTTACAGGTAAATACAGTTGTCACTTGGCACCTTTAAATGTTCAGGAAACCAAGGGTTTTACTTCCAGAATACGTACAGAGGTGATGGATTAAAACTTGTCATGGACCCAATCAGAAGAACGAAGAGGGAACGTTTTCTAACCCAAACTGCAGAGTTCGCTCCACCCTTGCAATGCAGCCAGACCTCGCTATAAAATGGATCCACTGACTGTATGTGTCTCCCTTGATATTTTCAGGTTGGAATCTGCACTCACTAAGGAATGAAGGTGTTTCTGGGATGGAGAAGGAAACCCCATTCCTGCCTCCTGGAGACACAACTTACGATGATGTGGGACACAGTGACTCTGGGAGATCAGTATCAGAACAATGTGATTGGACAAAATAACCTTGTGATGATGGAAAAGCTTTGCCTTTTTCTCTGAGAAATGTTTCCTTTGGCATGATGCCCAGAGACAGACCCTGCCTGGTAGATAGACAAAGCAGGTGTTTTTATAGAATTTGTGAGAAGTTGCAGGAAATTCAATGGCGAGTCGGAAAAAGTTCACAAATTTCCTCTGTATAACTTCCCACTGATTGGCCAGGATGGAATTTTCCTGCTTTTTTATCCCTGTAATTTCTTCAGCTTCATTTTGTGCCTTCTTCTTATTAAATTCTTTCTGAAAGTCTTCCGCATAGTGGACATTTTTCTTGCCGGAGGAATTGTGCAATTTCCAGTGTTCATGATGGGGAGAGGCTGAAATTGAAGAAATCCGAGAGACAAGGGTGGCCACCTCTGGGAGTGGCCGGCTGTTTGACCGGAGGTGAGTTTACACTGAATGTTCTATCAGGCATGTGGTAAAAGTGAGAAACCAGCAAGAGAACATTCTGAGATAAGCAACAAGGTTGTTCCTAAACTGAATTCAGATTTGAAACTTTCACTGAATCCAAGGAGATCAATGGGAAATGCTCCTTTGGATAATTCACACCTGAAATTAAACAAATGCTGAAAGAATTCCCCATTAGCGATAAATACAGAGGATGAATATTTCTGCTCTGATGATAAATGAATTTTATAGACAATAGTGACAAGGGGAAGGTTAATCAGAGTCTGGATTTCCACTGAACCAAGAAGGCTACAACAAGTAACAAGTCACTGAATTCTCACTAGAAACCCCGTTAAAACTAATCGTCTTCGCACAGTGGCATGTTCATTTCCATGACAATCTACAAATATAGTTTACAATCAATGCTGAGCTGAGTACTGACCAGTGCAGAAGCCAAAAGTGTTTGAATTAATCCTCAGTGAAGTAAATATCAGAATGCTTGCAGAGTACATTGCTATTTCACAAAGGTGTCTGTCTTTCCTTCACCACAAATCCTGCATTCAGCTTGGTCACATTCAGCTTGGTCACACGGCTACAATGGAAACAGAAAAGGTCCAGTCGAGAGTCATGTCTGTTCAGGCCGAGTGTCTGGGGTGCCTCTTCAGTCCAATCTCTAGTCAAGCATGAGGAAGACTTGTCTGTGCCTGCCATGGCTCAGATCCCACCTCCACTGGCCCTGGGCAACACAAGTCCTCCCCTCTGTGCCTCACAGGCCCTTCTGTTACCACACAGCTTAGAGGTAGGTGTACACCAAGCCTCGTGCCCTCCAAGCGTCTCTCTGTAGTGTCAAGCTCAGTGCAGGATTAAGAGTTAGTGGGGCCCTGTGCTTAGCTTCAATTTTGAGGCCCCTCCTTGGGACCCAGCCAAGAAAAAGGACATTCTCTCTTAGCTCCCTCCCGTCCCCATTTTTCTTGATCCTCCTCCTATAAGTAATAGAAAGTAAATGAAAATAAAGTGAGGTATCTTGATTGTTTTTGTAGTCTAACTTATTTTTCCACAGGCCACTTGAAAATTGCAGAGGGTCTCAATGGACCACTTAATGATCTTTCTAAATATTGTTTGTTCCGTTAGCTAACTATTGGAAAGTGCTTTGGATGAGAGCTCTTTATAAAAAGTAATGTAAAAAAACATTGGGGTGTGGGATCCGGCCAGGACTTAGGGTGTGGGAGGGGGCTCAGGGCTGGGGGTGCAGGGTCTGGGAGGAAGTTAGGGTGCAGGAGCAGGCCAGGGGTTGGGGTGCAGGGTCTGGCCAGGAGTTAGGGTGTGGGAGGAGGCTCAGGGCTGGGGCAGGGGGTTGGAGTGTGGAGCGCTTACCTGAGGCAGCTCTTGTTTGGTGCAAGGGGTGCAGGTGGGGATGTGGGGAAGGTGCAGGAGTCAGGGAGGGCAGGGGGCTGGCGGCGTGTGACGGGGTGCAGGAGTCATGGCTGGGAGTGTGTGAGGGGGTGCAGGAGTTAGGGCTGGGGGTGCAGGGTCTGGGAGGGAGTTAGGATGCAAGAGGGGGTTCAGAGTTGGGGCAGAAGGTTGCGGTAAGGAGCGCTTACCTGGGGCAGCTCCCATTCGGTGCGAGGGGTGCAGGTGGGTATGTTGGGAGGGTGCAGGAACTCCCGTTTGGTGCTCAGGGTGGGGATGGGGGAGTGCAAGAGTCAGGGCATGAGGTGTGGGGGGGCTGGGTATGTGGGGGGGTTACAGCAGTCAGGGAGGGAAGGGAGCTGGGAGTGTGTGAGGGGGGTGCAGGAGTCAGGCAAGAGGCTGTGGTTGTGGGGGTGGGGTTGTGGGGGTGCTCCCAGCTCCCTGCCCCATCCCACTCCAGCCCCCTGCCATGAGCAGCTCATGGCACGGGACTGGGGGGGTATGTGAAGGGGGAGTACAGGGGCCCTGCCTTTGCTCCTCCCTGCCCTGATTCCAGCCCCTGCCCCAAGGCCCCACCCCCACGTCTTCTCCGCCTCCTCCCACGAGGGTGCTGCGGCCCCTCTCCTCCCGCTCCCTCCCGGAGCGACCTGAGTGCCGGCAAACAGCTGCTTGGCGGCGGGGGAAGCGCTGGGAGGGAGAGCGAGGGGCGGGAACGCAGCACGCTGAGGGGAGGAGGTGGAAAAGAGGTGGGGGAGTGGGGAGCCTGGCTGCCGGTGCCTGCAGAATCTGCAGCAGGAGCCCCAGGAGTCGGCAGGACCAAGCTTCTGCCCCCACAGCTGCCTGGCCCTGGGGCCCCCTGTCACTGGGGGGCCCCATGCCCGGGCACCCTGTGTTTTACTGTAAATCCTCCTCCGGTCCAGCTCCTCATCCCAAGACACTCACAGTATTCTTGGATTCATTGCTTCAAAAGAAGCTGTGGAACCCAGCTTAGCAGTTACACCTCCGATCACTGCTCCACTTTATCATACAGCACTTAGATATGCTTCTAGTTAAATCAAGTATAAGTTTATTTAACAAAGACAGAGATTCAAGCAGTAGCAAGCAGAAGTATTGGAAAGAAATTATGTATAAAACAAAATTGTAACATGCCTTCTGCAGCCCAGATTTAATTAACAAGACACTCTCATGTCTTGTAGAATAATCCTTACCCAAAACGCTTGCAGCGTTTTACAGCCTCGCTGGCTGTGACCCTCCTTTCATGAGTCAAGTACGCTGGCAGCTTGCCTCCAAAGTGAAGGATCCCGTGTGTTACTTTGCCCCCCTAAAAATATACCAGTCCCATCCTTTGTCTTGATTCATAAAAAGGACACCCCCCGCTCTTTTGTTTCTTCTTGTAGAAGTTCTCTCTTGTAGATTTTGCAGACTTTCCACTTCCTCTGGCTCAGAAGACAAATAGGTTTCCATTGTGAGGAGTGCAATACACAATACAAACGACCAGACAGGGAGATAGGTGTCTGTTACCCCCTGCTTGAGAGGACCATTTCAGAGGTATGTCACCTCCTGGTAACCTGCCTTAACTCCTTAAGTATCATCTGTACAGACATTCTGCAATGGTTATGACAACTGCTGGGCTACTGGCTCTTGGTAGATGCCTCATATGCCACCCATTAGTGAACTATGCTGCCTATATCTGACCCAGGGAATCCTTGTGAAATACTGTGCACCATCGGGTTCCTGGCTCACACCAGTTCCTTCCTCCGGCATTGTGACCTGGTGCATGGGGTCGCAGAGCCACTTGGTTTTGGTCCTGCTGCCCCTCCATCATCTGTCATTATGAATGGGTGTCCAGTCCAAACCTGAGAGGTGCTGCAACACCGTGAGTCAGGCTGCGATGCCACTTACTCAAATGTGGCCCAGCCACCCCCTTGACTTTATGGAGGAGTGGCCAGGGCACATCTGGGAGGCCCTGCATCCCCATGTGCCAGGTCACAATACCCGGAGCAGGGAGCTGGGCCCAGCCCTGCAGGACGGGAACCACCACTGCAGGCTCTCCAACCCCAGAACCCGCCCCACCCGCCCCACCCCTCCTGTACAGGCCAGGATTTGGATTGTGGTGCCAGCGTGGAGGGTGCATATAGGTCGTGGTGGGTTGCAAGAAAAGCAAAGTGCAGTTAGTGGGTTGTCTTAGCAACAAGTTGGGGAACCGCGGCTCTAATCTACCAGCTCAGGTACCGGAACAGTGACACTGGGGCCGCACAAGTTTCAACGCAGGCTAGTCCCACTGGTAATTACCCAGGGTTCTGGGTGGGCTGGTAGAGACATGATGAAGCACATGATGCCTGATACCTGAGCTAGCTACATTAAAGCTCGTGCTGGTACGTCCGCTCAAGCTGTGATCACACTTTGTGACTGCAGTGTAGACGTACCCTCCACAGTGAAAGGAAAGCAAAAGGCAGCTGAATAACGTAGCTGAAGTCGATGTACTTAGATCTACTGACCGCAGTGTCTTCATTGCGGTGAGTCGACAGCAGACGCTCCCCCGTCAACTCCGCCTGCGCCTCTCACTGCGGTGGAGAACCAGAGTCGACGGGAGAGCGCTCGGAGGTCAACTTATTGCAGCGAGACTACATCGACCCCCGCTGGGTCGATTGCTGCCCATCGATCCAGCGGGTAATGTAGACAAGCCCTCAGAAAAGTCTGCAAAGAAGGCTGGACATAAGAGCAACATCAGACATCTCTATGAAGCTGAACTGGGTGATTTCAGATGATCTTAGCCTCGACCCCAGTCTGTTGTTGAAGGGGTCCAGACTAGTCATCCCCACATGGGAGTGAAAAAGGACATTCTGCATAAACTGCACGGGGGCCACCAAGCCAGACCAAAATGTGCAGAAACAGCTCAACAGTGGCCTTCACTGAGAGAGGTGAGAACTCTGAGACCTGCATTCACATGCGAACCAACCAACCAGAACCATCATTTCCTTCCCTCTCCCAGACACACCATGGTGGAAAGATCTTCTCCAGCTGGCTAATCGAACCTCCCTTCCATTCACTGGCTGCTTGTCAAGATTTATTGAAATAGCTAAGGTACTGACCACTACATCACAGACAGTGGGGTCAGAAGGAAATCCATGTTTGACTGCAATGGAATCCCACTGTAAGTCTGCTCTGATAATGATCCTCAGTTACTATCAGACACTGTTAAATTTACAAATCCCTGCAATTTCACTCATTACATCAGTTGCCAGTTTTCATAAAACCATGGGGAAGCACAACTCTCTGTGAAAACAGTGGAACAAATTCTTACAATATCTGGCCCTGTTCCCCTGCTTGCCAGCACTTCTGGCAAAAGAATTCAGGCCCAATGAGGAGCTGAGTTGAGTTCCATCATCCCAGCCATCCCTTCACTATTAGATCTTATTTGGACTGAATTTCTAATGCTACAAAGAAAGGAAAAACAATCTAAAAGCCGTCAGAAGAGAAACTTTGTCAGGAGTCACAGACTCAAAGCCCTGAGGTAGCTGAACGCAGGAGATCGCGTGTGGTTGAAAGGCTCTGTAGAAGAAGGAATAGTACAGGCACAGCTGAACACCCCTCGATCTGACCCTGTTCGAGTTCTGGAGTATCATTTCACACCAGCTTTTTTCAGCAGGTAAATCTCACGGAGCACTCAGATCCGTACTTCCGGGCTGAACCTGTGAGTAATGAGCCCCCTGCTCAAATAGACCATCCACCATCTCCTGCGAATTTGACTGAAAGGAGACAGCCAGCTAGATCTAAGAGCCTCCCTCCTTCCTGAAAGATTAGGTCAGACCTTGGATACCTGAGGAACTCAGGGATTTGCAGAACAATCCCCTGGCATGAGACTGAAGGGTCAGGCAGTCTTCCCAGCCTTCACTGGGCTGTTTTTAATAGTCTGTGTTGATGTTTAGTGCATGGCTGGATTGATAAATGTTTTATTTTCCTTCCCTCCTCACAGAGGATGATTTTGTCTAGGGACACATTTTAGAGAGGCCACTAGGGGGCCTTACAGAAGAAGTACACAGCTGCAGGCAAAGAGGAAATTAAGGTTATTCTGTTATTTACCTTCCCTTTAGCGCCCTCTGTGAATTCACCCGGCTGGGCTGGAAGGCTGCAGAGCAGCAATGAGATCGATTCATGTCACTGGGATCAGGCAGGTGTTGAGATGTTAATGGCTCACGCTGCTGAAACTCATGCAGGAGGCTCTAGCTGTCTGCCACATCAGCCATCTCTCCTGCAGGGAGCTGAGACCCTGCATTCACTATGGCACTAACCAGCTGTTCGCATCAGCACATCTGTGGCACTGGACTAACACTGTGAACTTCCTGAGCCCAGCCTGGATCTGTGCTGTTGGTCACATGCACAGGAGGGGAGGGGTTCTCCAAATGCAGCCGGAGAGAGAAAATCATGATAAAAAAGGCTTGTAAATGGTGAACCCCTTGTGGGAATTAGGCAGGCAGTGATGTTGTGGTAAAAAAAGGAGGTGAGTGAACTCCCAAACTAAACTCCATATTCCTCAAAGGACACCAGGATAAACGCTGTTTACCCTCATTTAATCCCAACTACATGACTGCAGGCTGGTGCAGAAGGCCCAACTTGGATGCCTAATTCAGGCTGATGGTTTTGACAATCAGGCACTGAGCGTGTTCCCCACAGAGAGTTTGCAGGCTTGGGACTCTCTTTTATTAGGTATTTGTACAGCCCGCAATGTACAATGGGGCCCAAATCCTGACTTGGGCTGTTTCCCCTTTTCGACCCAAGCAGCTTGTCAAAGTTTGGGGCTCTGGGGCTGTTCCAGCTGGAAGCAGAACTTGTTGGTGTCTGGTATTTTCTTTGGTGCAATCTTGGTTTTTTACAAGGAATGTACAAAGTCTTAACACAGGAGGGACTAAGAACTGAAGGAGCCATTTTTTAATTTACTAGCCTTCAACTTCCTTAGCTAACTGACCCAAATGCTCTCCTTAGCACAGGGGGCTGCTCCAGGAAGGGCCTGTCCAGCCAGGGAGCAGGAGGCTCTGGCCTAAGGAGAAGCTCAACAGGCAAGTGTAGGGAACCAGCTGATCCAGCTAAGCAGCAGCTAATGTGTGGCTCCAGTTCCCACCTGGAAGATGTAAGAGAGGACCCAGGCCTGGGGGGAACAAAAGACAAACACTTCCCTGAGCAGTAGGAGGAGGCTGCAATAGTGTAGGGCCCTGTAGCTCCCTGAGGCAAAGGGAGGGCTGTGACCCTTTGAGGTATTGGGGCTAGAGGACCCTGAAGTATCAGCCCAGGTCAGGACTATCACTTGTGTTACTTTTCCATGTGCCTTGTCTTTGTGTGGCAGAGGAATAACAGAGGTGACTAAAGCAGAGTTGGGTGGGGCTGGTTGTTTTGCCCCCAGGCTGGTGGACAGGCCCAGCGGAAGGGTGGAGAATGCAGGCTGTGTCTGCCACTGCCCAGGAAACCATGGATCTTGAATCCTCTTTACAATGGAGGGGGGAGCAACTGTAGCTACAACATCAGCAGCTGCAGCAGATTGTGACCCAAAAGCAGCAGTTACACCAGAAGCTTCAGCCACAACAACAACAGTGCCAGCAAAAGCAGCAGAGAGCAGCAGTGGTTTATGCCTCATCTGGAGAACTGGAGCCCACAGGTGAGTGTGGGGCTGTGGTTTCCTGAGTGGGAGGGAGAAGTCCTCACCAAAATGGGGACAGAAGATGTTCTTGAGGCCTTCCTAGGGACTTCTGAGCAGCTGGCCAGGGCATACTATTGGCCCTGGGAGGAGCGGGCCACTGAGATTGCTCCCTACTCAGCAGGAGAGGCCTAAGCAGTGTGTCATGACCTGGGGGTTGAGATGGCTAAGGACAATGGGACACTGCAGGAACCCTACTAGCCTGCCTAGGACTTCATGGAGACAGCTATCATCGTCCTTTCAAACATGAACCCATTGGCTCTAGATTCCCACCAAGGGCTGCAGCCCAGCAATTCCAGGATTTGTGTTCTCTCTGGCTGAAATCAGAGATTTATTTGCCAGTGGAAATGGTGATGTTAGAACAGTTTTGCCAAACTATCCTGGGGTGGCCCAAGTTGTGGGTTGGCTGCCACCGGGTGACTTGTCTGGAGGAGGCAGTCTGCCTCGTAGAGAACTTTCTGGAGACTGAACTGGAGTGTGAGCCTCTGGGAAAAGCTTAGGAGTACTTGTGGCACCTTAGAGACTAACAAATTTATTTGAGCATAAGGTTTCATGAGCTACAGCTCACTTGGCAATCAAACGCCCACAGATCTCTAAAGGGGCCGAATTGGTCTATGTAGAGTGTATTCATCGGGATGTTTGGTCCTACCCTGTGCCTAAAGTCAGGTTAATGGTCTGGAGCAGCAGGTTGAATGTCAGTGGCGATGGCCTGACTCCTAGCCTACCTGATGGTACTGGGCTGGGACTGGGGACCTGTGGGGACCTGTAACCAGTCTTGTGAGGGTAGCTGGGAAGGCGGGGTTGGCACTTAACGTCCTCTTGGCATCCCAAGTTAAGCTTAAAGAAATTTTCCCCTTTTCTGACCCTGAGCTGTTCGGTTCCAAACCAAAGTGCTGCTGGGAGCAGTGTCAGGCCGGAAGGGTCCGGGTGCAGTGTAGTCTGGAGCTCCCTGAAGAGCAGCCACAGGCACAGCCTCCTCCTCGGGACAAACCACTGGCCTGAGAGGAGGGGCCCAACTTCATCCAGAGTGAGAGGGAGGAGCCAGTCTTGAGTTTTCCATATGGCTGGTTCACTTGGTCACATGTATTGTTGGTTGCTCCTGACCGGGATGCCCAGTACCCCCATTTTGAACTAAAAGGGGATCTCTTGGGTGTGTGTGTGTGTGTGTGTGAGAGAGAGAGAGAGAGAGAGAGAGAGATCCGGGACAAAAAAACCAGGGCCTGCCAAACCCAACTCCTGGTCCTTAAGTTGTATTAGAACTAAGTGTTAAAACCTGACCCAAGATGTACCGTGGTCCTGTCACTTGGGAATGGAAAAGACCCAAGGGAGGATTCTGGCCCAGTTCTTTTGCCCCTTGGATTATTGCAACCTCAGATTATTGTTCATCCTGTCCAGAATGCCAACTGGTGGTCCCACAGCCAGCCCACAGGGCCCCTCAGTCCTCTTCTATTGCTGAGCAGCCCTTTTGCCACCATTGGGGTCGACCTCTTGTGGTCCCTGGAACCAAGTTCAATCCGATGTCAGTTTATGTTGGTGACTGTTCATTATGCCACTTGGTAACCTGAGCCATAGCCCTGTGCTCGGCAGTGTCCCAGACACAATAGCTACCCAATTAATGGATGTGTTTGCAAGAGGCGGGTTTCTAAGAGTTCTCCTGACAGACCAGGGCACAGGCTAGGGAGCTGGGGGTATTTTGGCTGGAGTTTCTCGCTATTGTTAAATCATAAGTGTCTCTGGGAGCATTTATGCAATCTAGCTGGGTGTGGGGCTCCACGTGCTGTTGTGCTGAGTGATAGCAGCACCTGGAGGGGTTTACTGCTTGTCACTAGCAAGGCATTATGAGAGACAGACCAGGCTGGAGAGTTAAAGGAGCACAGCGGTACCCCAGTTCCAGGCTGCACCGTGGGAATGCCCATTACATAAGGAATCCCAGAATTGGGACAAAATGTCCCTGTATATGTAGTTTGCAATTCAGGAGGTCCCACAATCCTCCACCAGTTTTTCACCCTTTCAATTGCTGTACAGCAGACAACCCCAGGGGGTAGTGGATCTTTCACAGGAGTCCTGTCAGGAACAAGGCACATCTAGCCAGAGAGTAATCCAGCATGCCCTCAAGCTGAGAGACAGATTGGATCTGGTCGGGGACTTTGCCAGGGGGAAGCTGAGAGTGTCACAGTGCTCCCAGGAACAAGAGTGCAATAGAAACTCCAGCCTCTGGGTTTACCAGCCGGGGGATGGGGTTCTCCTGCTGCTGTCCCTGCAGAATGCAAACTGCTGGGAAAGGGGCAAGGGCCTTTTGAGATCGTGTCGGGTGAGCTACAAGTTTCAATTGCTGGGCAAGCACTGCGGGTCCCAGATAATATCATGTCAAGCCGCTGAAATCCTGGAGGACCCAGAATGAATGTCTTGCCCACATCCCAACACCAGAGGCAAAATTGGGTCCCCAGGGGTCAGAGACCGGGTCTTTCACAGAGATGCCTCTCGGAGAAAACCTGTCCCTGGCCCACCAGGAGGAGGCCAGAGAATTGGTCAAGCATTTCACAAATGTCCTTACTACTAAACCAGGGTGGACTCAACTAATCGAACACCTATACATCTGAAATCTGAGAGCTATGTCCACAAGGGCTGCTTCCAGGGACAGGAGAGGTTAAAGGACACAGCCAAGAAGGAATTACAAATTGTGTTGCAATTGGATGTATCTGAGGAATCAAAGAGCGACTGGTGCAGCCCAGTTGTGCTGGTCCCTAAGCCAGACCACAGCATTTGCCTTCACATTCATTTTCACAAATTTAATGCAGTGTCAAAATTTGATGCCATCCTATAGCCCGGATCAGCGACATGCCTGAAGACCTGGGGAAGGCTCATTACATCACCGCTCTCAGCCTTACAAAGGGCTATTGGGAAATCCCCTTGTCACCTGACTCCAAGGAGTTAACTGCACTCATCACGCCCTATGCGCTGTACCACTTTCAGATCTTTTCATTAAGGCTCTATGGAGCTCCTGTGACACTTCACAGACTCATGGATAAAGTACTTCTGCCCCACAAAGCATATGGCACTGCATACATAGGCCGTGTCTGCACTTACAAGCTTACAGCAGCACAGTTGTACCGATTCAGCTGAATCAGTACAACTGTGCTGTGCGGAGAGAGCTCTCCTGTCAACTTAATAAAACCAGCTTAAGAAGCTGTGGTAGCTGTGTTGGAGGGAGACACGAGTGACATGAGCGCTTATGCCAGGAAAACTTCTGTCACTCATAGGGGTGAGGGAGGGGGGTGTGTTTTCACATCCCTGAGCAACAAAAGTTTTGCCAACAAAACATGTAGACATGGCCTTAGATGATGTAATGATCTATTCCACCGCCTGGGCAGTGCATCCACATTGTGTCGGTGCAATAGAGTTAATGTCCTCTCACTTAACGTTATTTTGATCTTACGTCCCTGCTCCATTACAGAACATGCTCCATTTTAAAATTTGTGCAATGCTTTGCTATATCGTCGTTCGGCTGCCTGCTTTCTCCACAGCTGGCAGCCCCCCATCACCTCCCATATGCCCCCCCCCAAGCACCTCCCACCTGCTGGCAGACCCTGCGGATCAACACCTTCCCTCGCCTCCTGCCCATGGCAATCAGCTGGCTTGCGGCATTCAGGAGGGAGAGGGAGGATCAAGAACTCGGTGCGCAGGCTTCCTCCCCCCCCGCCTCCTGAACACCGCAAACTAGCTGATTGTCATGGGCAGGAGGCTGGGGAGGGAGTGGGGAGGCTGCGCACTGGGTCCTTGCTCCTCCCTCTCCTGCCCCCCGAGCACTGCAAGCCAGATGATTGCCATGGGCAGGAGGGAGGGGGGAGGAGTGAGGAAGTGGTGCTCCTCCCCCCCGCCTCCTGCCCGTGGCAATCAGCTGGCTTGCAGTGTTCAGGAGGCAGGGGAGGGAGGGCGAGCATGCGCGCCATGTCCTCGCTCTTGCCCACTCCCTCCTGCAAGCCGCAAGCCAGCTGATTGCCACGGGCAGGAGGCTGGGGAGGGAGGGAGGAGGAGCAAGGACGTGGAGTGAGGAATGAAGAGGCGGGTTAATGGTGGGGGCTTGGGGGTAGGGGTGGAGTGGGCGGGCCAAGGGTTGAGCTGCCCGCTACTGGTGCTTGCAGAGTAGGGGAAGCTGCTGCTGTTCAACATGCTTCTCCTAGCCCACAGCACCTTCAGCCTCCTTGCCTGCCTCATCTCCAGTGCCAGGGGGCTGTGCCTGTGTGGGGTAAGGCGGGGAACCTCCCAACTATAGTACTGTATTGTATGGCAAAAAAAAATTCCCTGGAACTTAGCCTCCCAATTTACATTCATTTTTATGGGGAAATTGGATTCGCTTAACATCGTTTCACTTAAAGTGCATTTTTCAGGACCGTAACTAAAAGGTTAAGTGAGGAGTTCCTGTACTCCCGTCCCTTTGAGCTGTGAGTCTCACAGCCAACCCGGCCAAGTGCCAGACTGGCTGCATGGAGATGAAGTACCTCAGCTATACACTGGGGAATGGGAGGATCTAACCCTTAATAGAGAAGGTAAAGGCCCTCATAGAATGTCCTGTCCCCACCACAAAGTGGCAAATAAAATCTTTCCAGGGGTTGGCTACGAGCTATCAGTGCTTCATACCCCACATTGTTATGATTACAGCCCCACTGGCGTAGCTATTGTGCAGACAGGCACCCCAAAAGATGCTGGGAACCTCTGTGTGTGTGGCTGCGTATGGTGAAATAAAGCCAATTCTCTGCAGTGCCCTGGTACTTCACAGACCAGACCTTAATAAAGAGTTCGTCTCACAAATGGGTGCATTGGAATGGGGTCTGGGGGCTGCACTCTCACAGGAATTGGAGGACAGAGACCACCCCATTTTGCACTTGAGAAAGAAGTTGCTGCCCCAAGAACAAAAGTACACAGTGATAGAGAAATAATGCCTTGTGGTAAAGTGGGCCACCCAGGACTTTCGATACTATTTATTTGACTCTCATCATAGACCACTCACCTTGAAAATGGCTGCATGCCAGGAGAGACACAAACCCCAGGTTGCCCCGTGGTACTTGGCTCCACATCCTGATGTGTTTACATTTCGCCATCGAGCCAGTGCCACACATATGAATGAGGACTTTTTTCATGAGATGGGGGAGGGGCTGGTAAGATCAAGAGAAGTCTCCAAGTCCATTCCAGGGGGAGGCATGTAGCAGGGCAGTCTGCCCTTTAAGGGGCTGAGGAGCCCGGGAGCAGCAAGGCCTGGCCCAAGCAGAAGCCGAGCAGCAGATGTTGGGAACCAGCTGATCTAGCTAAGCAGTAGTTAATGAGTGTCTCCCATATCCAGCTGGAAGATATAAGTGAGGAGCCAGGTCTGTAAGACGGGGGCACCAGGACAGACAAACACTTTCCTAAACAACAGCAGGGCAGGCTGGCAGGCCAGCTCTGTGGTCCCCCTGAGGCTAAGGGAGGGCTGTGAGCCGTGAGCTACTGGAGAGTAGAGGACCCTGCAGTGTCAGTCCAGGTCAGGACTATCACTCTTGTTACTTTTCCATATACCTTGTGTTTGCGGGGTAGAAGAATAACAGAGCCTGTGCAGAAAGCTAAAACAAGGTTGGGTGTGGGTGACTGTGTTGCCCTCCACCTGATAGTCACACCAGACTACACACTCTCTTTGGATTTTGCCAGGGTCACATTCTTCTCATTCACAGACTACTGCTTGGCGCTCTTGCCTTTTCTTTCTGCCTATCCCACTCTTCTTGTCTGTTCTCAGTTTCTAAGTGAACTCTCTTCCCCCACTGCTCTTTGTAAAACACTACTCAGCCAAAAGCTCCTGGGTGATGTGATGATGCACTCCATATGCTTTATGAAAATATTCTTATGAATGTGATGTAATATGATGTAATATTACATATTACAATATGATGTAATATTATGTGATGTAATATTCTTATGAATGTGATGAATATGATGTAACTGGAATATGCTTCATGCAAAAGGTCTCTTGTAAGGTATCATTACAAAGCTTATAATCTACTGAGTGTGGTCATCCTATGTGTATGCATGTATCATTCTTGTATCTGAAGCTAGAAATATGAAGTATAACTCTGAGTTCCTATTGTAATTATGCAAAGTGTGGACCATTAATGGTGGCTTAGAATCTTGATGGCTTCCATTGACTAGGACAATTGGTTCTAAATGGCTCTGTTTACTTGCAGACCTTCCTGGGGTTGTGCAGGCAAGACCAGGAAGAATGGAGGCTGGGGTCTCACAGCACATGTGATCATGTCACCTGATTCTGGAATCCATCTTAAATCTGGTACTTTTCCGTTTAGAAAGAGTGGTGGGGACCCAGAGAGACAAAAGATTCCCGCCTTGTGCCAAAGCTAAAAATGGGTAGAGCAGGACAGAGGGGGCTGCCAGTCATGAGAAAGCCCCTGCTTTCCACCTAAGATGTCTGTTGGAACTAACAAGGACTGTAGCAGGGGAAAGGATTGGGCCCAGACTAGAAAGGAGTCTGGTCTGTGAAAGACGCTTATTGGAACATCCCTGAGGGTGAGACCCAACCCATGACAGGTGGATTCACAGACACCTTTTGTCTGAGATGGGGGCTTATGCTGACTGTTATGTTAACTGAAACGTGAGTTCATACTTATCAGTGTCCAGGGGGATTTAACTCAACCCATGATAAGGTTTCACGCAGTTCATATCAAGGGCCTTCTGAACACTACACTAGTATAAATAATGATAAATAGAATGCCTCATTTTAAAGAGCTATGGATATTCTACAGCTCCGACTGTCTGGCCTATCTCAGTGCAATGGGTTTTGCACATTTTCATAATTTATACATCAAATACAATATAACGCCCCCCTCCCAACACTGCAATATCTTGGGTTGCAACATCTGTCACATCCATTCTGTAAATTCTCAGAACTAGGCGAAATCCAGACATTTTCTCTGTGCTGTCTAAGAGCACATCTGGAACCAACATCTGGTAAACATCTAGTTTCTGCACTATATCCCAGAAGTACTGTTGGTGGTGAGGATACGGTGGTTTGGGGGTTGTTGTTTGTTTGTTTTGGGTTGTTTAATAATAGTGTAAATATATCATTTCTTTTTGTGCTCACAAACGGCTGACTCATTTTCACTAAAAACAAATGTAAAACCCCTTAAGTAGAGACCAGTTGTGGAAGAATTCAGCCTGAAACATAAAAAGCTATAAGGAGCTGAAAAGGGACCCTTTCAAATGGAAATGCTCAGGCAACACTGACCATAGCCTGCAGCTCAGGGGTTACTCGGCGCTCCATCTACAATACACACAAGATGACCACCATCCCGCCATACAGTTGGATGTGGCTATCAATGGTCAGCTCTTGGAGTGAATTCACTCAGTTTTGGCAATTCCTGGGATAAATTTGATTCACTAGATCTGGTGACCTCAGTGACCCTAATTTCTCCCAAGTGGAGGCTTCCTAGTGGAACTGTTTGAATAAGGAAAAAGATTTACATATCATCTCAGACAAACAGCTCCAACTCCATTTGCTGTTGTTCATGAGGTCAGGCCACTATTCAGGTGACTGCTTGGGACTCTCCCAATTACTTTCCAATCTCATGAATATCATGAATTTGTCCTGGAAATACATTATTGGCAGGGCCCTTCTTAGGATTTATGGGCCCCTACGCAGTATTATTAAACTGGTGCCCCTATGGCTGAGGGTAACCCAGGCTCAAAACCCCAGAGGGGGCGGGAAGGACGAGGCAGCAAAGGATACTGAACTGTCCAGCCCGCCTTAAGGGGGCGGAGAGTCATATTTCCCCGCAGAGACGCCCGTACCCTCTCCCTCATGCAGAATGTGCAGCACCGATGCATACCACTCTGTGAATATGGTCCCTGCCTAAGGAGACTGCAGTGAGCACTGGGTGTGCGGGAGCCTACCTGCTCTTACCTGCTGTCATGGGTGGTGGGTGAAGCTGCCGCTTTAGGAGGCTAGCTCCCCAGCCCAACTCTTCTGCCTGTGGCCCCGCCCATACTCCACCCCTGCTCTGCCCAAGGTCCCACCCAAGCTCTGCCCAGGCCCCTCCCTCTCCCCACTGTCTCCCGCCTCTCTTCCCTCCCCATCCCTGTTCACCCCCTTCCAGCCAAATCCCTGAAAAACCGAAATGAAGCAAATAACATTTGAAAAAAAACACTCTTCTGCAATTTCTTTTTAAAGAAAATGGAGCATGTTTGCCACTGCATGCCAGAAGGTGAAGCCTGGACATGCAGAAGGTACCTAATTAAAAGCACTAAATTTGGGAGTCCTGGGTTTTTTGATATGCCCTGAAGTTTGTCAGAGATTTATCTGCAAAAACTGTGTAGTAAGGGCAAGTCAGCTGCCCTGCTGAATACAACATTAAATATTATGGAATACGTGACGCAGCTCTTCTCTGTTTTATATTTTCTTAATCAGTATTTCTAAAATGATTTTATATTTTAAATGTACTCTTAAGCCTTCATAAAGTAATCATTCCAGATTGCTACATATTTAACTCACTGAAACAAAGAGATTATTTCAAATTAATCAGTCAGAGAGGTTTAGTGTGTTCATAACAACATTCATTGCTTTTAGAAAAAGTGAACACTAATGTACTTTGTGTGATCTCCATAACAATAGACATGTTTATGAAGCGTCACCAACTTTAAAAAATGTGTTTCCAAAGATTTTTGGCATAACGAAGGATTTTATATTTTACTAAGGTACTGATGTTGCTGGAGGGTTCTCTTAAAATTAGTTCAACAAATAGTCGGAAGTAAAGAAATGGAGACTCGTTTGTCCAGCTATCTGTCAGGAAAGGGGTGTTATCCCTTTAAGGGCTCTCTTCAACAGGAGGGTGAAGGGAGAAAGGGATGGACAGAAAGGACAGTGTTGCAGGGCGGCCCAAGTTTCCTTCTCCTTGTCCCTGCGCCCTGTGCTTGGGCTGGCCAAAGAAAGGGTCTCAGAGGTCTCTTGCAGGTGCTTCACCCGTGTTCTTTTATTTACAGTGGCGGTACAGTCCCAATTCCCCCAACACCTGTCCCCACTTTGACCCCTCACTGGGTCATCTGGCCTTTGAGGCTTGTGTCAGCCAGCAGAGTCAGAGCCTCAACCCTCCTATCTTCCTCCCTGGCTATCCCCCTCCCTGAGCTTTTCCCTGGGTTTATACGCCTGCCCACTCATCAACCCAGCTGGTTCCACTCGGCTCAGCAGATCACCCTGAGCCTGCCCTCATTAGGGCCTGCAGCTGGGCTTCCTGCTAAGGGTCTTGGCCCACACACCCAGCCACCCTACAGGAAACAGGGAGAAGCCAGGTCTTTAGTAGAGCACCCAAAAGTTTTATACCTCTGCCCTGCGACAGAGAGAATTACTTCTCTTGTCTTGCTTACAATACTCCTGCTAATACATCCCAGAATAATGTTTGATTTTTATGCAATATCATTACACTGTTGACTCATATTTAGCTTGTGATCCACTATGACCTCCGGATCCCTTTCCGCAGTACTCCTTCCTCGGCAGTCATTTCCCATTTTGTATGTATGCAACGGATTGTTCCTTCCTAAGTGGAGTGCTTTGCATTTGTCCTTATTGAATTTCATCCTATTTACTATGTTACCAGATTTGCCTGTTACTTTGGGGTATTCCCATTTATTAGGGTTACTCTTCTTGGGGGCGGGGATGTTTCTATAATTATATTAATGTCCTGTTTGTGTCACTTGTGTTTTTATATGGAGCTGTAACTTTTCCTTCTGGAAGTCCCCTCCCAATGGAGCTATCTCTATGGACCTAGGTTACCCAGGGCTGGGTTCCTCCAGCCCCAGAACCGGATGAACACACACACACATATTAACAGAGTAAGTCTGAGCGGACTGGGTAAATCAGCACTTTCAAGCTGTCACCCTTTTTGTCCCTGGACTCAATGGGACCACCAGGTCACTGTGCTCTGGAACTACCCTCCGGCCCTCAAGAGAAACTTGATCCAGGACATGCAAGTCCTCCCCCCACTTCCAAGTACAAATAGTTACATGCCACGGATGGGGCCAAGCTGATTGCCTCCCTGTCAAGGTTCCTCCCCCACTCTGAACTCTAGGGTACAGATGTGGGGACCTGCATGAAAAACCTCCTAAGCTTATCTTTACCAGCTTAGGTCAAAACTTCCCCAAGGTACAAAATATTCCACCCGTTGTCCTTGGACTGGCCGCTACCACCACCAAACTAATACTGGTTACTGGGGAAGAGCTGTTTGGACACGTCTTTCCCCCCAAAATACTTCCCAAAACCCTGCACCCCACTTCCTGGACAAGGTTTGGTAAAAAGCCTCACCAATTTGCCTAGGTGACTACAGACCCAGACCCTTGGATCTTAAGAACAATGCACAATCCTCCCAACACTTGCACCCCCCCTTTCCTGGGAAATGTTGGATAAAAAGCCTCACCAATTTGCATAGGTGACCACAAACCCAAACCCTTGGATCTGAGAACAATGAAAAAGCATTCAGTTTTTTACAAGAAGACTTTTAATAAAAAATAGAAGTAAATAGAAATAAAGAAATCCCCCCTGTAAAATCAGGATGGTAGATATCTTACAGGGTAATTAGATTCAAAAACATAGAGAACCCCTCTAGGCAAAACCTTAAGTTACAAAAAAGATACACAGACAGAAATAGTTATTCTATTCAGCACAATTCTTTTCTCAGCCATTTAAAGAAATCATAATCTAACACATACCTAGCTAGATTACTTACTAAAAGTTCTAAAACTCCATTCCTGGTCTATCCCCGGCCAAGACGACTACAGACAGACACAGACCCTTTGTTTCTCTCCCTCCTCCCAGCTTTTTTGAAAGTATCTTGTCTCCTCATTGGTCATTTTGGTCAGGTGCCAGCGAGGTTACCTTTAGCTTCTTAACCCTTTACAGGTGAGAGGAGCTTTCCCCTGGCCAGGAGGAATTTCAAAGGGGTTTACCCTTCCCTTTATATTTATGACACTCCCAGTGGGCTCTGATCAGTTCCGAGGATCCTGATAACTTCATAGATGCTCAAGTTGCTCAAGTGCTACAAATCCCTCTCTGTTTAAAGCTTACAGCATTTCTTGTAGAAATGATATAGGGGTCCCTCCTGTCTTCAGGGCCAGTGATACAGGAACAGTACTGGTAGAGACCATAATTCAGAGCCATTGGGAAGCGCTACAGTTCAATGTGATCTATTCTCCACTCCTCCCCCTAATTCTCTGCATCACCTGACTGGAGCAGCATAACCCTTTTCTCCTGGTGAGAAAAGAGGATCAGCTTCCTCTCTGAATACTGCCAAAGGGCCTGACTGCATGCACCTAGCCCCAGACTTCTGGTCTGGGTCTCCTGCAGCCAATTTGAAGCATCTGTGTGGGAACTCCAGTTCATGGTGGCTAGACTGAAGTGGTCCAAGCCTCAGTCCCCATATCCCTGAAAAGTATTGGGATTATGCAGACATTTTTAAAAGAAGAATACAGACATGCTACCTCTGTGCTGGGACTATGACTGCCTCATGTTAGGGGGCTTATTCCTTCACCCACTTACTTCCCTGGTCCTTCTCACATGAACAGAGAGCAACAATACCCGAAGTCCAAAGGTGCAAACAATTCGATGTTTATTGGGGTGAACTTCCAGCAAGCATGATTCCAGTTTCCTTCCTTAGTATCCTCCTTCCCAGCTCTGACACCACAGAGCCTTACACCTGTGTTCCTGTTCCCATTCCTGCCCTTAGCCAAACATGATTCCAATTTCCCCAGCCCCATTCCCTGTTCCCATTTCCCCTTTTAGCAAAACATGATTCCAATTTCCTTACCCCTATTCCCTGTTCCCATTTCCACCACCCGCATGCCCACCCCCACGCCCACCCACTCACTTCCTGATTGACTGCAGACTATATAGTAAAACTTGACTTCTGCTTTGCTATACCTTAACCAGTCATGTTCCTGAAATTTAACTAATCAATCCTAACATATTGTAACACGATTATGTAACCAATTATATCCCACCACCTTAATTAGTTTACACCCAGCAAAATTAATTATACAGCAGACAGAAACAATCACAGAACCAGACAGAGATTATACAGACAAACAATAGCAAAGTGGGACTATAATGACAAAACAATACAGAAGTGAGGATTTCACATCCCAGCTATTGATAAGTGAGTTCTTGCCAGACAGGATGCTATCAAACTAAGTTTCCTTTTACATTTTCTAGGCACTTCCCTTTCTCTGGAGGTGACAGGCACTATCAGGACAGGATTGTATCCTAACAGCCCAATAGCACCTTATTTCAATGTGACTAGTTTGGAATGTGAGGATGTGACCATTTGCTTCCCAGCTTATGGCTGCCTCTGTTGCTTAGCCAAAGGCCTTAGCCTAAGAACAGGGCTTCAGACTGTCACAGTAAGAGAAGTATCTTACACCGGCAGATAGTGATTTTGATTCTCTTTTGTACCTCTATAACTAGCCAAGTGATAAGAATACACCTAAATTCTTAGAGTATAGGCCTTTACAGACAGGCCTGAATATCTATATCCTAACACCTCATAGACCTGCAGCCCACGGCAAATGTCCCTTATGGACAGATCTATGTGATGTCTGAGCCAGAATTAGCAGCCCTTCATGTGTACATCCAGGAGAACCTGGCCAATGGCTTCATCTGGTGCTCCACTTCCCGAGAAGGGGGGCCAGAACTTTGTGTTAAGAAAAAGGACCGAAAGTGACATCTTTGCATCGTCTATCAGGCCCTAAACTGGGTGACAGTCTGAAACCTGTATCTCCTGCCCTTAATCTCGGAGTGTGCAGTTTGCAGATAGTATGCAGCATGCCTGAATTTTCACCAGACTGGACCTCTGTGGTACGTAGAAACTATTTTGCATCAGGGCAGGAGACGAATGGAAGACTGCCTTTTGATCCCGTTATGGGCACTTTGAATATTTAGTAATGCCATTTGGGCTGACCAACACTCCCGCGACCTTTCAATACTTCATGAATGACATATTTAGAGACGTCTTAGACCAGTGGGTAATCATCTATCTCAATGACAACTTTGTGTTTTCACATAATCCTGAGCAGCATTGTTACCATGTTTGTTCCATCCTGGAAAGACTACAGAAGTATGGCCTCTGACAAGGTGTCCAGATGGACCCCCAGAAGGTAGAGGTCATCCACAGCTGGGCTATACCCAGGTCCCACAGGGAGTTACAGCACTTCCTGGGCTGTATGAATTTTTACGAATGGCTCATTCCAGGCTTCTCAGGGCAAACAGACCCCTGGACGAACATCCTCCTCCAGGCAGATAAATTTGTTTGACTCCCAAAAGCTTACCATGCTTTTGAACAGCTCAAGACTGCTTTCACCACCGCTCCCATTCTAGCATACCTGGACCCGGGCCAGGCATTCATAGTAGAAGCCGATGCCGCTAATGTAGCCATTGGGGCCATAGTCTCTCAGAGCCATGGTGCACAGCAAGTATTGCATCCGTTTGTCTACTACTCCTGAAAACTCATCCCTGCTGAGTAGAATTAGGATCTATAAGGAACTACTCACAATTAAATTGGCCGTCAAAGAGTGAGAAAATTACCTCAAGGGAGCCCAACACACAGTGCAAGTCTTTTCTGACTGTAAGAACCTTGAATATCTGCATAAGGCTCGAGCCTTGAACTAAAGACAGCTCAGGTGGGCATTATTCTTCTCTTGGTTTGATTTCATCATCACCTATCACCGGGAACCAAGAATGGGAAAGCCAATGCCTTATCCTGAAAGGGGGAGTGCTACCAAGAGGGTGAGGAGCCTAACAAAGAACCACCCTGTCTCTTAAAACCTCACAACTTCCTTAGTGCCACAATATACTAAGACCTGTGTCAAGGTTCCTTCCCCACTCTGAACTCTAGGGTACAGATGTGGGGACCTGCATGAAAACCTCCTAAGCTTACTTTTACCAGCTTAGGTTAAAACTTCCCCAAGGTACAAACTATTTTACCCTTTGCCCTTGGACTTCCACTGCCACCACCAAACTTTATCTTGGTTCCTGAAAAAACGTAGTTTGGAAACGTCTTTCCCCCCAAAATCCTCCTAACCCTTGCACCCCATTTCCTGGGGAAGGTTTGGTAAAAATCCTCACCAATTTGCATAGGTGACCACAGACTCAAACCCTTGGATCTTAGAATAATGAAAAAGCATTCAGTTTCCTTACAAGAAGACTTTTAATAGAAGTAAAAAAGAATCACCTCTATAAAATCAGGATGGTAAATACCTTACAGGATAATTAGATTCAAAACATAGAGAATCCCTCTAGGCAAAACCTTAAGTTACAAAAAAGACACACAGACAGGAATATTCATTCTATTCAGCACAGCTATTTTCTTACCTATTTAAAGAAATCATAATCTAACACATACCTAGCTAGATTACTTACTAAATTCTAAGACTCCATTCCTGTTCTGTCTCCGGCAAAAGCATCACACAGACAGACCCAGACCCTTTGTTTTTCTCCCTCCTCCCAGCTTTTGAAAGTATCTTGTCTCCTCATTGGTCATTTTGGTCAGGAGCCAGCGAGGTTACCTTTAGCTTCTTAACCCTTTACAGGTGATAGGATTTTTCCTCTGGCCAGGAGGGATTTTAAAGGGGTTTACCCTTCCCTTTATATTTATGACAACCTGCTTGATCTAATCTGATCTGCTTCATGGGGAAGTCCATTATCACAGGAGGTGGCAGAACCAAAATGCAATGTTCCACACATGGTGGGATCACTTATCTCGATGGGTGCATATTCATTCCACCAGGATGCCCCTGGCTAGAAGTGCTCCATCTCTGCTCTGACATTTCATTGGCAGGCCACTTTGGCTACCTTAAGACTTTCCACCCAGCTTTCCATTTCTTCTGGTGGCCCCAATTGTGAGCTGAAATCCGAGATGACGTTGATTTTTGTGACCTGTGTGTGCACTCCCAGCTCTGTCAAAGAGGAGCTGCTGGGAGCCCAGAAAGCAAAAGAACTCAGCTAGCGCACAGCCCCTAGAAAGAGGGCCATGAAACCCTGATCTAAAGGGGTGAAATTTCAGGCTGGAGAGGATTTGAACCACACAACCCCAGAAGGCAGACTGTGGAAACAGATTTTTAATGAATCTGTAAACTCAGGGGTTGTACCGTATGATTGGAGGATTGCTAACATAGTTCCTATTTTTAAGAAAGGGAAAAAAGGTGATCCAAGTAATTATAGGCCTGTTAGTTTGACATCTGTAGTATGCAAGGTCTTGGAAAAAATTTTGAAGGAGAAGGTAGTTAAGGACATTGAAGTCAATGGTAAATGGGACAAAATACAACATGGTTTTACAAAAGGTAGATCGTGCCAAACCAACCTGATCTCCTTCTTTGAGAAAGTAACAGATTTTTTAGATAAAGGAAACGCAGTGGATCTAATTTACTTAGATTTTAGTAAGGCGTTTGATACGGTGCCACATGGGGAATTATTAGTTAAATTGGATAAGATGGGCATCAATAGGAATATTGAAAGGTGGATAGGGAATTGGTTAAAGGGGAGACTACAACGGGTCCTACTGAAAGGTGAACTGTCAAGTTGGAGGGAGGTTACCAGTGGAGTTCCTCAGGGATCGGTTTTGGGACCAATCTTATTTAATCTTTTTATTACTGACCTGGGCACAAAAAGTGGGAGTGTGCTAATAAAGTTTGCAGATGATACAAAGCTGGGAGGTATTGCTAATTTAGAGAAGGACAGGGATACCCTACAGGAGGATCTGGATGACCTTGTAAACTGGAGTAATAGGAATAGGATGAAATTTAATAGTGAGAAGTGTAAGGTCATGCATTTAGGGATTAATAACAAGAATTTTAGTTATAAGCTAGGGACGCATCAACTAGAAGTAACGGAGGAGGAAAAGGACCTTGGAGTATTGGTTGATCATAGGATGACTATGAGCTGCCAATGTGATATGGCTGTGAAAAAAGCTAATGTCGTCTTGGGATGCATCAGGAGAGGTATTTCCAGTAGGGATAAGGAGGTTTTAGTACCGTTATATAAGGCACTGGTGAGACCTCACCTGGAGTACTGTGTGCAGTTCTGGTCTCCCATGTTTAAGAAGGATGAATTCAAACTGGAACAGGTACAGAGAAGGGCTACTAGGATGATCCGAGGAATGGAAAACTTGTCTTATGAAAGGAGACTCAGGGAGCTTGGCTTGTTTAGCCTAACTAAAAGAAGGCTGAGGGGAGATATGATTGCTCTCTATAAATATATCAGAGGGATAAATACCAGAGAGGGAGAGGAATTATTTAAACTCAGTACCAATGTGGACACAAGAACAAATGGATATAAACTGGCCACTAGGAAATTTAGATTAGAAATTAGACGAAGGTTTCTAACCATCAGAGGAGTGAAGTTTTGGAATAGCCTTCCGAGGGAAGTAGTGGGGGCAAAAGATCTATCTTGCTTTAAGATTAAACTCGATAAGTTTATGGAGGAGATGGTATGATGGGATAACATGGTTTTGGTAATTAAATATTCATGGTAAATAGGCCCAATGGCCTGTGATGGGTTTTAGATGGGGTAAGATCCAAGTTACCTGGGAAAGAATTTTCTGTAGTATCTGGCTGATGAATCTTGCCCATATGCTCAGGGTTTAGCTGATCGCCATATTTGGGGTCGGGAAGGAATTTTCCTCCAGGGCAGATTGGAAGAGGCCCTGGAGGTTTTTCGCCTTCCTCTGTAGCATGGGGCACGGGTCACTTGCTGGAGGATTCTCTGCTCCTTGAGGTCTTTAAACTACAATTTGAGGACTTCAATAGCACAGATATAGGTGTGAGGTTTTTTTTGTAGGAGTGGTGGGTGAAATTCTGTGGCCTGCGTTGTGCAGGAGGTCAGACTAGATGATCATAATGGTCCCTTCTGACCTAAATATCTATGAATCTATGAATCTATGAAACTCTGACCCGACGGGCTCAGAGACCCAAAGAGAGGAGGACTTTGCTTTGAAGACTTCTTGCTGTGAGTGGATTATTTTGGGGAATCACAAAGGAAAACTGAAGGGCCACTCCAGACCACAAAAGGGGGCCCTGGAGCACCTGTCTGTAATCCAAATTTGAGATGGGATATATATTCTATATTTTGAAAATTTGCAGGATGGGAAAGCTGTTCCCCACCCACCAGCTCTACTATTTAGATTTGCTTGTTTCCTGTGTCCCTGTAACAGGGTCGCTGCTTCTGAGCACCCACCATGGCTTGCGATGGTTCTGCAGGTGCCTCTGCCTCAGTTTCTCCTCATCAGGCTTTTCCGTCTCTCCCAGGAATTCACGTTGCTCAGTCCTCTGGCCAGGTCACTCTCAGAGTTCAGCCCCATTCAGGATACTCCAAAGTTCAAAATAAACACCACCTTCGGCAATAGTCTCAAGTTTTTCTCACTTTCATGGGAGCACGGACTCTCTGGGCTTTTCCCCACTGGGAGTCCAAGTACAACATAAACAGAAACAGTCTCCTGCGCTCTCCTGGGCTTCACACTCTACTTAAACAAATATTTTCTTACTCCTTACCACAGCCTGACTCCCAGGGCTTCTCCTGGAGACTGGCCTCTTCTCTGCCTTGGCAGGTCACTCCCAGCATGACCTAGCAGGAGTCCTTTTCAGGGTCTCCTGCAGGAAGCTTTTTGCTTTCTGCAGTTCCTGCAGCCGTTTACCACTGCCAGTCCCCCTTCCTGATCATGCTGCTGGGCTAAATGAGGCCAGATTGTGTCATGTGACCCTCTGTCATTGTCTCCACCTGGAGAGTGTCACAGGTGGGCTGGGCCCATTTCCCCTTTAAGGGGCTAGTCATTCTGCAACAATCCCATTTTCTTGTCACCTGTTGTTTTCATGGAGAAGAGGTGGGAAATATGACCTGCAGATTCATTCCTGGAACTTCACTGATTATAGGCATTTGTCTCCTGTCCACAATTCATAGACTCAGAGATTATAAGGCCAGAAAGGACCCTTGTGATCATCTAGCATGACCAACCTAACACAGGCCACTGGAATTCCCTGAATGAATTCCTGTCTGAATAGAGCTTAACTTTTAGAAAAACATCCAATCATGGTTTAAAAATTACTTATGATGGAGAATTCACCACTGAACTTTGTAAAGGTCATTCCAATGGTTAATTGTCCTCATTATTGAAAAATAGTGCCTTATTTCTAGCCTGAATTTATCTCCCTTCAACTTCCAGCCACTGGATCTTGTTAAACCTTTGTCTGCAAGATTTAAGAGCCCCTTATCATAGAACCATAGAGAGACTTTAGGAGGTCATCTAGTCCAACCCCCTGCTCAAAGAAGGACCAACCCCAACTAAATCATCCCAGCCAGGGCTTTGTTAAGCCGGGCTTTACAAATCTCTAAGGATGGAGATTTCACCACCTCCCTCAGTAACCGATTCCAGCACTTCAGCACCCTCCTAGTGAAGTAGTGTTTCCTAATATCCAACCTAGACCTTCCCCACTGCAACTTGAGACCATTGCTCCTTGTTCTGTCATCTGCCACCATTGAGAACAGCCGAGCTCCATTCTCTTTGGAACCCCCCTTCAGGTTGTTGAAGGCTTCTATCAAATCCCCCCTCACTCTTCTCTTCTGCAGACTAAATAAGACCAGTTCTCTCAGCCTCTCCTTGTAAGTCATGTGCCCCAGCCCCCTCATCATTTTTGTTGCCCTCCGCTGGACTCTCTCCAATTTGTCCACATCCTTTCTGTAGTTGGGGTCCCAAAACTGGATGCAATACCTGAGATATGGCCTCACCAGTGCCGAATAGAGGGGAATAATCACTTCCCTTGATCTGTTGGCAATGTAGGTTCTTTGATATTTCTTCTTAAATATTGGGCACCAGAATTAGACAGTTTCTCCAGTAGTGGTCGAATCAGTGCAAACGACAGAAGTAATTTAACCTCCCTGCTCCTGCTCATTATTTCCCTCTTTATACATCTGAGCAATAATTCTTTTAGCCCGAACATCACACTGGGAGGTCATGTTCAGCTGATTATCCACCATGAGCCCCACGTCTTTCTAGGGTTGCCAAATGTCTTATCACACAAACCCAAACACCCCTGCCCCTTCCCTGAGGCCATGCCCCTGCCTCGACCTTCTGTAAGGCCCCACCCCTGCTCAGTCCATTTCCTCTCCATCTGTCACTCGCTTTCCCTCACCCTCGCTCACTTTCACCGGGCTAGGGAAGGCGGTTGGGGTATGGGAGCGGATGCAGGATATGTGCTGGGGAGTGGGGCTGAGGAGTTTTGAGTGTGGGAGGGGCTCTGGGCTGAATCTGGAGCAGGAGGGAGTGAGGCATGTGGGCTCCAGGAGAGAGCTTGGATGCAGGAGGGGGCTCAGGGCTGGGAGTGGGGGTTGGGGTACAGGAGGGGGTTTGGGTCTGGGTGGGAATTTGGGTGAGGGAAGGAGCTCAGGGCTGGGGCAGGGGTTTGCGGTGCATGAGGGGGCGAGGGGTGCAGGCTCCGGTAGGGAGTTTGGGTGCAGGAGGGGGCTTAGGGCTGGGGCAAGGGGTTGGAGTGCAGGAGGTGGTGAGGGGTGCAGGCTCTAGCTGGGCAGCGCTTACATCAGGTGGCTCCCGGAAGCGGCTGGGATGTCTGGCTCCTAGACTCAGGGATGGCCAGGTGGTTCTGCGTGCTATCCCTGCCTGTAGGCGCTGCCCCCACCGCTCCCACTGGCTGCAGTTCCCGGCGAATGGGAGCTGTGGAGTTGGTGCCCCTGGCTGGGGCAGCATGCAGAAACCCCTGGCCGTGCCCCTGTCTACGAGACTGCCTGCCCCGCTGCATTGCCGGACTTTTAGCCACCTAAAATCTCCTGAATTGGCTTCAGTAGCCTCCAGGAAATCGAGCCCGCTTCTGGGAGACTCCTGGCCAATCCAGAAGGGTTGGCAACCCTAAGTCTTTCTCAGAGTCACTGTTTCCCAGCAAAGGTCCCCCATCCTATAAGCATGGTCTACATTCTTTTTTCCTCGATATATAACTTCACATTTAGCCATATTAAAGCAATATTATATGCTTTACCAGTTTACCAAGTGATCCAGATCATTCTGTATCAATTACCTGTCCTTTTCATTGTTTAGTACTCCCCCAGTCTTTTGTCATCTTCAAACCTTATCAGAGATTACTTTATTTTTTTCCCAGGTCTTTGATAAAAAAGGTTAACTAACATAAGGCCAAGAACTGATCCCTGAGGGGCCCCACTGGAAACACACCCACTCAATGATAAATCCCAGTGTACAGTTACATTTTGATACCTGTGTTGACCTGTAACACTGACCTAATCTGAGTGTACAAGATTCGATTATATATCACATGTTAAAGCATATTCAACTGCTTGAAGATCGTAAAATAGAAGCTATTAGAGCTGTAATGCAAGACTTGCTAGTAGGTTTACAGAAGAATCTGTGTAACAACTAAGGAGGGCTTAACAATAAGCTGAGGCCTAGTGGGTCTCTTAGTAGTCATGACAGCCTATGTAGGAAAGGAGTTAGCATGACAGCGTAACCTAACGTTATAAGATTTAACAATAGTTCACAATACGTAGCTTGGGATACACAAGGACACCACAGAAGCTGGAAGTAATGGATTTCTAGGGGATTTATGGGGATTTGTAACATGGAGACACCACATTTATGTATTGCAACCACTGAAAAAAGAATGACCCCAAAAGAGCTAATGCTAGCAACCAGAATCTAAATTATGGGCCCCAGAATGACAAATATGGACAGTGGGCAGAGACCTAAATCAAAGATGTGTGGGGGATGTGAGGAAAATGGTATAAAAAGATGTTTGCAGATAAAGATATTATCTCACCTATCTCATCCCTTTTATAAACAGATGGTCAGACCAACCCTTTCTTGAGACATTGGGATGACAGTATGGTGGAAACAGACTGTCACTGCCAACTTTGGGAGCTCTCCACTTACTGTTCTCTTCATATTTATCTCTAATGGTCTCCATAAGATTTCAAGAATGTGAGCTGTGGGGGTGTTGTGTTATATGTATTTGTTTTCATATAATTATGCTTGGATTTATTTGGATTTTTAATAAATGTAAATAAAATCTTCCTATTTCTATTTGTCTGATTCACCAATCTCACTTGATAATAATCTTAGGTAGCTCCCTGAGTAAGGAACCTGTTATTAGTGACCTGTTCAATTTGCACCCTAAATTTATCAAAGGCTACACCTGTCAGGTTGCCACTTTTTAATCCAAACCAAGTTGAAGATTATTTATCAACAAAATTTGTAATCTCACCAAAAAGGGACATCAAGTTAATTTGACAGGATCCATTTTCCATAAACCCATGTTGTTTGGCATTAATTAAATTATACTCATTTAATTCTCTATTGATTGAGTCCCATATAAGAAGTTCTATTATTTTCCCTGGAACAATGTCAGCCTCACAGACCTATAATTACCTTCAGGGGTTCTCAAACTGGGGGCGGGGGGGCATGACCTGTGCAATGTGTACCTTAAACTTATCAGTGGCTTCACTTTGTCAGGTAGCCAGTTTTTAATCCATAACCACGGTGATGCTATTTATCAAAAAACTTGTAATGTCACCAAAAAGAGATATCAAGTTAATTTGACAGGATCCATTTTCCATAAACCCATGTTGATTCACATTAATTATATTACACTCATTTAATTGTGTATTAAATGAGTTCCATATTAGAAGTTCTGTTATTTTGCCTGGAATTGATGTAAGTCTCACAGGTCTACAATTACCTAGGTCATGCTGTTCAGCCTTTTTAAATATTGGCAAAACATTAGCTTTCTTCTAGTCTTGTGAAGCTTCCCCAGTGTTCCAAGAGTTTCTGAAAACCAATATTTATGATTCAGGCAGCTTCTTGGCCACTTCTTCTAAAACTCTTGGTTGAAAGTTATCCAGACCTGCTGATTCTAAAATGTGTAATGGTAGCCGCTGTTTAACATTCTCCTGAGTTGTTTCTTCATCATCATCCTTATCTTCATGTGATATGACTGCATCATCTGACTTTGTCCCAAATATGGAATAAAAATATGTAGTGAACACTTCTGTTTTTTTTTTGCATTGCTACTGATAATTCTACCATTTCTGTCTAGTAAATAGACTGATACCATTTTTAATATTCTTTTTGTTGCTAGTATACTTTACAAATTGCTTCCAATTGTCCTTAATTCTGGCTGGCTATAGATTTCTCCTTGTATGCCTTTGCTTCCCTTATCAATTTTCTACAGTTCCTGACTGCTCATATGTACTCATTCTTATCATATATATAATTTTAATAACAGCCTTCAATTCCCCCTCTAAGGGTATGTATACACTTCGAAATTAGGTAGATTTTATAGAAGTCGGTTTTTAGACAGGTTGGTTTATTTTTAACTAGTGCAGCCTTCTTCTTTCAACCTCCTGGTAATAAAGCAGGAGGTATATTAATTATTCTTAATAATCAAATAGTTATTTCATGTATATTATTGTAGCACCCAAAGGCCCATTCAGGTCACAGATATAGACACACTCCAAGATCCAGAAAGCTGTCAGACCCATCAGACCCACTGATGCTAAAACACTCAAGAAGAGATGCAGGATTAGATATGGGAGAAATAACAAAAAAGCAAATTCACATGGTGATGATTGGTGAGTAGTATAAGGGCCCTACCCCCAATGAAATGTTAGCCCCGCCTCTTGACCCCTTAAATCCCGCCCACCTGTCACAGGAAGTCCCACCCCTGGGGTATTACTTCTGGGGTCAAGCTGGACACATGACCGGAAGCAAGGTGTGTCATGTGACCCCTCTAAGAACTCCTTCCACTGCCCTCTACCAATCAAGAGGGGTTTCAACCACTGGGGACCACCTCTGAGAGGAGATTTGACCAATCGCGGGGAGTTCCAAGGTGGGGTGACCCACCTGGAAGTGGTTCATGTGACCCCTCTAAGAATTCCTCCCACTGCCCTCTACCAGTCAGGATGGGTTTCAGCTGCAGAGGACCCCATGAGAGCAAATTTTACCAAAATAGGGCAGGTTCTGGGGCAGGATGAACCACCCAGAAAAGGGTCGTGTGACCCCTCTAAGAACTCCTCCCACCACCCTCTGCCAATCAGAGTGCGTCACCACCACCCCATAAGTCCCAGCGCCTGGCAGAAGAGGCCATCCCTTATCAAGAATGCATGTTTTAGAAATCATGGAAATGGGATTTCTGAGAGGAAACATGGACTCCTTCACCACCCCCATGAGAACTTCAGACTTTGTTTTAGCCCCGAGCACTTTTGGACTTTTGTGGAGAAAGCGCTACGTCAGCGACAGTTCCGATGAGGGCCCTTTGACTCAAAAGTTGATGGATATACCGGAACCCAACCCCAAAACCCGACCCCTAAACCCAACGGCTTGTGAGGACGACCGACGGGCATGACGGCATCTCATTGTCCACCCCTATGGAGGAAGGTGACCCTGGCCGGGGGCTTCACTGGTGGACAAGGTGAATGGAAAAGATGTCACTCAGGTAAATGAACAATTAAGAAGTAATGTTAGAGGATTTGTGTGCATAATGGGGTTAGGAACCACGGTTACGTAAATCTAAAACAAACAGTGGGAACTTACACTGTTTCTTTTTTGAAAATCTCTTGACAGCTCGACTATATCTTTCTAGAGGCCTTTGCGAACTTACACATCGGTAGCCCTGTGCGGGTGTCAGCTGTTTATGCTCCTGCCTGAGACAGGGATCTGGCAAAAAGAACAAAATGGAGGAATGAACCAGCTCAGACTCCCTAATGGTAGAGGTCATGGCATCCATTTTTGCAGGCGGCTGTGAAAGGTCATGTTAAACCAAGCGATTAATAAAATTTATTTCAATGTGTCAAGGTGAATGTGTCCCCGCTCCACACTCGTGTTAGTAAAAGATTATACAAGTAACAGTCATGTCAACGCATACGGCTCTGTGAAAGAAAATATATTATACCCCCAAAGGAAGTTGGGAGCTTCAGTGGGGTGAACCCTCTTTTTCAAGTGGCCAAAAAGCATATTAAAAGTTTAAATAGAAAACAGGTAACAGCTTGGCTTTCAGACCAGGATGCTTACATTCTACACAAACCGGCTCGAATACGTTTTAAAAGAAACAAGACCATTGTTTCAGATGTGGACGTGCAGTAGCAGGCAGATTTGGTGGACATGCACCAGTTTTCCAAACACAACAGCGGTTTTTAGTACATCTTAACAGTGATAGACATTCTATCCAAATATGCCTGGGCCTTAGGCCTAAAAGACAAGATGAGTGGTGAGGTCTCCAAGGCCTTTAAAGCTATTTTCAGTGAAAGTCATGTGCCTCAAAAATTACAAACCGATCGGGGGAAAGAATTTTGCAACAAACATTTAAGCAGATTGATAAAACACCATTTTGTTACTAATAACAAAGTCAAAGCAGGGGTTGTGGAGCGATTTAACAGAACTTTAAAAATGAGGATGTGGAGTTATTTTACAGCCCATAACACCTTTTGTTACATTGACATGTTACCTGACTTTATAAAGAGTTACAACCACAGCAGAACTATACGTACCAGACCCACTGATGTTAACCCTTCAAATTCTCTGAAGGTATGAAAACGGTTTATGGAGACAGTTTAAAATCAAACTGGTTGTTGCCCCTTTTAGAAAAGGCGACGACGTGAGAAAGGTTATGAACAGATGTTTACTGATGAGATATTCATAGTGGATGAAGCCTTAACCAGAGGCCAGAGACTTGTATACCGATTAAAAGATTACAAGGGTGAGACAGTTACTGGATCTTTTACCCTGAAGAATTACAAAAAGTAAACCCCAAACGAGACAGGATTTACAGGATTGAAAAGTTTCTCATGGAGAAAGGAAAAGGGAGAAAAAAGCAGCTACTGGTGAAATGGTTGGGATGGCCCGGTAAGTTAAACAGCTGGGTGGAAGCTTCTCAACTCTGTGACATTTAGACACGAACGAAAAAGATTCCTCCTGCAAAGACAGAGAGAGAGAGAAATGAGCGATGGTGGGTTTTACATCACTTTGCCCAGCAATGCCAGCTCTGAAACTTTTCCCCAAAACACCAGCTCAAACTTTACAATACAGCTTATTAAACTCTTTGATCTCCTGGGTGCCTGGGAGGTGTGGTTATTGGAAATACAATACCCGCACAGCTGGAACACGATCAATGAAGACACCCCTTTCGAAATCACCTTTGGAGATATGACGTGGAGTTTCATCCTGTGACGAGGTTATTACTCGTCCATACCCAAATTACTGGATCATGTGAACAATACCGTGGCTTGTTACCCAGGATCGCCTGAGGTGTTCATGAACTATGATCCTGTGGGTAGAAAAGTTAGACTTAAATCCATCGATTTTACTGATATGCTTTCTACCGGCAATAAACCTCATTACGTCCCTGTCAGTAAACTCCACAATGACACAATCACCATTGAAAGAAAGACAGATCAGGACAAACACGTCTCATTTCGCTTTGGCAAGGTGATCATCAAGCTGCACCTGCATCCCCGGAGATTTCTAAAAAGCAAAACACTATTTTGGCAATCCTAGAAATTATGGCGACCCCACCAACTACACAAACTATTACAGAGCTCAGGCTGGATACGCCCTACCTGGATATCATGGGGCCCCCGTGATGTACAGGGCTGGCATGGGCGAAATATTCCATAACCTCTTTCGAAAAGCCTTACCGCTTTTGAGAAGGGGGCTAGAGATTATTAAACCCTATGTAAAAACCGCCACTCAAAACATAGCTAGAGACGTGGTAGGCCATGTCCCCCTTGCTGTTCTGGAGAAGGTGGGGAATCCAGCTTCACAGGAGGGATCGGGGCTGATCTACATTAAAAGGGGGAAGAGAAAGAGAAATGTGTCATACCCGCGACGCATAGGTCCCCCAAAACCCTTTTAAAGAAGGGCTTTGACGCGCAGGGCCAGCCATAAACGAAAGTCCAAGAGGAAGCCTGGTAAAGAGGAGGCGCTCTCCGCCTGGTAAAAGAGAGATATTTTAATCAGCATGGCTTTTGTTCACTGCAGGTCTGAAGAGTGCACCAACTCTGAACAAGACTTGTTTCAAATAGCCCCTGTGCAGACCAGCATTGAGAAAAGCATCTACATCGAGATTCCGCCTCTATCGGCCGTTACGGACAGTGGCGTAGCTGTGGGGGGAGCGGGGCAGCGGCCGCTCCCCCGCTGAGCACAAGTGGCGCCTTTTGAATGTCTTGGTGCCTTTTCAATTTTCCCCTGTTGAGGGAACAGGGGGAGCGATCCCTCTTACTCATCCGGCGGCGCTCCGGGTCTTCGGCGGCAACTCGGCGGCGGGACCTTCACTCACTCCTGGTCTTCAGCGGCACCCGAGTGCCGCCGAAAACACCCGGAGTGAGTGAGGGTCTGCCCCTGGAGTGCCACTCGGTGAGTAAATGCGCCATAGCGGGTGGCCCCTTTTTTTTGGATCGCTCCCCCTGTTCCCTCCCACCTGGCTACGTGGCTGGTTACGGAGTCTGCCCCCATTGACTTTTTATAGCAGGAAATGACATCGATTTAAACAACATGCTGCTGTACCTGTGTTGCAAGATTGTAGAAGGAGACGGAACTGGACTTGCCAGGGACGCCGAGGTGGGGCCTGGTGAATTACCCAGTGGCCTCTATTTTTAGCCAGTTGGATGTTCCACTGGGAGACCCCCTAGTAAGCCAAAGCAACAACTGTCACGATGCGGCCTCTGGCAGGACGCAACTGAGAGTATCAGTTCAGGACAAATTGCTTAGAGCAGGACTCTTACAGCCCAAGGCTGGGTGCCCTTTATTATCAAGGCACACCAAACCAGCCAAACAGAGAGGACTTTGGTCTCATCCCACTGGCTAACCATAAGTCATACAAGCAATTCCCTTAGACACTCCAGTTTCCCAGTATCGCTATCAGTGCCACTTTTTATGGGGACGAATGGTTGTGAAAACCAATAGCCCAGTAAAAGAAAAAAAGGTTCTCCCGATCCCAAAGGATCAAGCCCCAGACCCAGGTCAATATACAAGTCGGATCTGACCCACAAATCATGCTGTTGCCAATCCTTTAGAATCTAAAATCTAAAGGTTTATTCATAAAAAGAAAGAAATATAGATGAGAGCTAAAACTGGTTAAAGGAATCAATTACATACAGTCATGGCAAAGTTCTTGGTTCAGGCTTGTAGCAGTGATGGAATTAACTGCAGGCTCCAATCAAGTCTCTGGAGAACATCCACAACTTGGATGGGTCATTCAGTCCTTTGTTCAGAGCTTCAGTGTAGCAAAGTTCCTCCAGAGGTTAGAAGCAGGATTGAAGACGAGATGGAGGAGATGCAGCAGCCTTTTATAGTCTCTTGCCATTTGGCCTCTGCTTCTTTTGTTCCAAAAACAAGCTATCTAGCACATGGCATGGAAAAACCTTAGAGTTCTGTCCATAGGCATGTCCCTGCATGCCTTGCTGAGTCACAAGGTGTATCTGCCTTCTCTCACTAGGTCACTTGAATAGCTGATGGTCCTTAATGGGCCATCAAGCAGGCTAGGCAGTGCTGACGCCAGCTTGTCTGGGATGTCACCCAGAACCATAGCACAAGTTTGAAATACAGACAGTTTAGAGCCAAGACTTGTAACTTTAAATACAGAAATGATACATGCATACAGATAGCATAATCATAACCAGGAAACCATAACCTTGTCTTAGACACCTTATTTGACCCCCTTTATACAAGATTTGGTGCCAATACAGGACCTTGATTGCAACAATGATCTATACAGTCCCAGTTTGTGTCAATAACGTCACATACCCTTACAGGCCTTTATAGAATTGGTGCTCAATTACAGTTACGACACCCTCGCCACACAATTTTCTGCCGGCCTGTTTTACAAAGACACTCCTGGACAAATGAAGAAAGGGAGTTGGATGGCGGGACTCTAGGGTTTGAGAGGCATGGAAAGCTGATGGACCAGAGCAGGATGGTGGAGCTATTGGGTCATTTACACAGCGACCTGCTTTTTCAAGAAAAACTTTTGTTGAACAGAGTGTACGTAAAAATTAAACTGACGCGCAGCAAAGACGCCTTTTGTTTAATGGGTGATGTGGCCGAAGACTTTAAACTGCCGATTTTATCAGAGTCCCTTTTTTTTAGTGAAGAAAGTACGGGTGGCCCCGGGCATCCGTGTGGGGCACACGGAAACCCTGCTTACCACTAATGCTAAATACCCCATGGACCATGTGGGAATGAAAGTGTTTAGCATCCCCGCGGGCAGCAGGGTTAGTAACCAGGAGAATCTGGTTTGGGACAGTTACCCAAAATGCTTGTTCTAGGATTTGTGGATAATGATGCCTTTAGCGGAAGTTACACTAAAAACCCCCTTTCATTATAAACGTTACAATATTAATTTTGTGGCCTTGTATGTGGATGGGGAACAGATATGAGCCAAGCGTCTGCAACCAGACTTCGAGGCCGGACGCTGCGTAAGAGAATACATGAATCTGGTACAGACGGCTGGTAAACACATAAAAGATTGTTTTCTGTTAATCAACCATGAGGAGTTTCCACAGGGTGACACCTTGTTTGCCTTTGACCTGTCTCCCGACCAGGAATGTGCTGATCACTATTCCCTGATTAAAAGAAGGAACCTGAGAGCAGAAATAGGTTCTGGGACGGCTTTGACAGTCACCGTCAAGATGATCGTGTATGGGGTTTTTGATAACGTCATAGAGATAAATCAGAGGAGAAACGTTCTCTTTGACTAGAGGTGAATATGGACACCATGCAGCTCTCACGTGTCTTATCAATGGACTCTTACACAAAAAAGAATTTCTTAGATGTGTTCCCTTGTGATTGGCTCCCTTGTGCCAAACTGTCTCAGAGACCCCTAGGTTTGGTGGTCAACACGCATCTGCACAACCAATCGGCTAAACACTGGCTCACCTTGTATCTGGCAGAGTGCAATCATGGAGAGCTTTTGACTCATACAGGCATCCCCCAAGCTGTCTGTTGTTTCCTAGAAGCATTACGAACTTTTAAACAAAAATGCCACTGACATTGTGTTTCACAATAGACAATTACAAGACCCCCGCTCTGTCGCCTGTGGCTATCTCTGGGTGTTTTTCTTACATCGTTGTAGCAAGGGTTTATCTTTTGACCATTTTAAAATTGTATTCTAATGACTTAGTGCAAAACAACCAGAGGGTGATGAATTTTGTAAAAAAATTATAAAAGGTAAATTCTCGGGCATGTCTAGCCTCACTCAAAACATGTTTCAGCAAACCAGACGTGTGTATCTTGCAAGGATTTTCATAGCCATGTTACCCAATAAAGCACCCCAGGTGAGGGGTTTAAAGACAATTGATGTTTGGTGGGTTTTTGTTCGTTTTTTTTTTAAAGAATGACCAATTCAGAAAATTACACGTAGATTTTTTTTTAAAAAAAAGTATAGAAATGTTTTATTTAAAGCAAAACATTACCAGTTTTAAATATATTTTTTTAGAACATGAAAAACATTACACACTGAGCCATTTGGGTTTTTTCGCCAATTTTTGTTTTTTAGATCGCAAAAAAGGGGTCACGGTTTCTCGATCCACCCCTGGTGTTGGCAGTCAAGGCCTTTGAGCTTTCCAAAAGATCTCTGTTGGCCAGGTTGCCCATGACGGAAGATGATACATTCAGTTCCGCCATGGCATTCATAAACACATCCCATCCTTTAGATACATGTCTGATGGGAACAGAGTGCATCTGGGTTATGGTCCTGACTAAGTCGAGCATGTTAGAACCATTAACCACAGAGCCTTTGTACACGAAAGCCCCTTTATCATTCCATGAAGAGATATTTTTATCCTGGCCCAGTTTATTTAGCAATACTAATGCATTTTTTCTTATTCACATTATCCAGCACCTCCTGAGCAACAGAGTCTGAGGTCGTTGGTGTTTCTGGGGGTTTGGCAGTCACACTCTGTTCCTGTTCCGGTAGAAACAGACTTATTTCCCTTTATCCGTATCACTCTGCTTCACATACGTTTGGTACCTTTGAAGCACGGCACTGTAAAGCTTAACCTTTTTGTATTCGGCTAAGTCAGTTCTTTGAAGAACAGACTTCATTTCAGCATCCAGGAAGTGAGTTGCGGTCGTTCTGATATTTTCCTCCACAGGAAGGGGAGCCCTTAATTGCTCCAGCTGGTGGCTGGGCACCAGGTAAATTTTTTTTCCATACTCCATTATCGATTAGTCAAAAGCCCCATTCTCAGAGAGGTAGCAAAACTTAACAGAGGTCCAATAAACCCCCCACACTACTTCACCAGATGCTTCTTTCTTTTAAGTGAAACCCTTTGATTACACAGAGTTTTTATAAGCATACTTGATCTTGTGTCAAAGGTACGTTTCCTTTTAAGGTATTGAGTGCTCTTTCTGAGATGGCCACCACTAAATCGACAGAGGCCGAACACAGTATACCCCTCCTTTGCTGCGGGGGCGATTTGCGAAGTAATTTTCAAAGGACCAGGTTTCTCTTCACGCAGCTAGACATGTTTTCAGTCAGCAACCCTGGCTGTTAAAAAGGGGCCTGTTGTCTCAAAATTTTGACATCCTGCTGAAAGGAATACATGGGCTCTTTCTGCAAGTCAAATGTCTCATATCTGGTCCTGATACCAGTCAAGAAACTCTGCTTTCTTCCTTGGCATTATGCTTTCTACACCATAGTGCTCAACACTGGGCATGGGCCCCATGTAATTTTGATTTTCTAAAGTGATAAAAAAAATGTGGAAAATACCCTTTGCACCCTTCAAACCCCATCTCCTGCGGGAGCTTGCTAAGCTTCATGGGCAAGAAGTTTAAAGAGTCTATAAAACGAATGCCCAGGGCCTTAACTTCCACAGACATTAGTTCACTACCCTGAGTGATGAGTTCTATGCACATCTTTTCCTTCAGTAACTGTCTAACGACGAATTACTCATTGTAACCTTTGGAACTGTGCGCTAGGAACGTGTAGTCCCGGAACTCTTTGCCAATAAAGGTCTTAACAAAGATAGAAAGACACTCACAGCCCTTAAATTCTCAGGATTTTTCCGGCTTTAGGGACATAGCAAAAATGTAATTGGGCACATGCAACCCCATTTCCTGCGTGCATTCAAAATCATAAAAAATATACTTTTGGGCTTTCTCATGCGATCCACAAAACAGAGGTGGCAGTGTACATCACCAGTGATCAAACCCTGACACTGCTTACAGCGCCTCCCTTTACACCTGTGCCGCTTGTCCACGTAAGACTGACACTTATCACACAAAGTTTTAGGCCGGCATTCGACTGTTTTTTTCGATGCAGAGTCGAGGTGTCTGTCTAAACACTCCTTGGACCGACAATACAGTCGCCAGCTAGGACACCTCAGCGGCACGCCCATGCTGTCCAACCATGTTACGCTCAAGCAGAGGTGGCAAGGATACCTGCAAGAGTGGTCGTGACTGTACACCATGTGGCAAAACTCACAAGTTTTCACACCAAGCAACTTTTTCACGTCCAGAACCCCATAGTAATGCTCATTGTACAACAGGATCAAAAAAGTCTTGGGGTACACCGGGCCCCCCGGTTGAAAAAAGCACCATCCCCCTTTTGCCGCAGAAAGCACCACGTGTATGTTGACTCCTAAATGCTGTTCAAACCTTGCTGCGACACTGAGCAGAACCTTTTTTTGATCTGACTGCCCCAGTTTATCATGTAACTTTCTCACCCCCGCTAACAATTCCACATCCGTAGGTTTACGGTGGGACAAGATGGCCAAGAACCCGCCCGCAAAACACAGGTTGGTACCAGTGTAAGTCAGGTCTAATAAATATTGTCTCTTTTTATGGACAGTTTGACTACGGAGGATAGAATTTAAAACTCTACGACTGCCCCTGCCCAAGTTTTTTTAAATTGTCACAACAAGACGCAACGTCCCATCGACATGCAACTCTCTATTGCTCTGTAGCAGCTTTCAGGTCTGATTGAAGAAATCCTCAGCAGACAGCTCATCCCCAGTTCAGACCGAAAACAAAGGGTTAGTTAAATTGTGGCTCTAAACGTAACTGAACATTATCATCCGGGCCTACTCTACCATTAACGTCATCGAGAACTAACTGTATCCCCCTGTGTATGGCTTCAACAACCTGCTGAGCTGAATTTATTCGCTCAAGATTGACAGAACAAAATTCCTCACAATACACTGACCCCCCAAATCTAGGTCATTCACGTTGCCAACTTCTCACTCTCTCCCTATATACCTCTGCATTTTCAGGGTTACTTGGGGGTTCCTCTACGGGACCATCAGTGGCATCTTCTACATCACATGTTATTTGAGAGTCAGATTCCCAGGGGCCTCCATGAGGGTCATCAGGAGTAGACGGAGACCCATCTAGAGAGCTTTCTGGGGAATTTTCTAAATCAGACTCTGTGTAAGAGTCACCACCACCCCGCAGGTCAGATTCCATCTCCCCATTTTCAGAGAAGCCAGTCTGAGAGCCTCCAGTAGGGGGCATCTCTTTGTTTTGTATTTTTCCTCATTACCTCTTTAGCCTTTTTTAAAATTTTTACAGTGACCCTGGCCTGGAACTTTTTGGCAGCCGTCTGTTTATCCCCCAAGCACTGTCCCCCGTTTTGTTTACACCTTAGCTGATGTGTACCCTTGAGAGTGCCCCTTTTACCCAATGCAGCAAAAGCCTTTTAATAAAGGAGGGAAACAATGCGGCATTATGTTGGGCAAATACCACAAACAGGATTCATACCAGGTTTCAGAGTAACAGCCGTGTTGCATAGTGAGCTGTAGCTCATGAAAGCTCATGCTCAAATAAATTGGTTAGTCTCTAAGGTGCCACAAGTACTCCTTTTCAGGATTCATACCACAAACCATGAGCAAAAGACCCACCCCCAAGTGTGTTTGGCAGCGTCTCTTTCCTCTCAGGGTCTTAAGTCCAGCAACCCAAGTCACCCCACCCGCAGTTTCTGACCTTGGTCAGTGCAGCCTCCAGAGTTCAGAAGTTCATCTGCAGAGTTTACCTCCTAGCCTGGGTGCAAGTGGAGGGAGGTATGGGGGGCATCTTACATGTTCCACTGCTTGGGTCGACGGCCGAGTACCACACCTCTCCATGGGGTCCTGCTGCAGTCTTCACCGCCAGCTGCACCTCTCTGCTGCTATCCGCTCTGCACGCCTCTCTGAAAGCCATCCTGCTGTCCACTCCACTCTGCATGCCTCTCCACCAGCCATCCTGCTGTCCACTCCTTTCTGCCAGCCACCCTGCTATCCACTCCACATGCCTCTCTACCAGCCAGCCTGCTATTCACGCCTCTTCACTAGACACCCTACAGTCTGCTAGTCGCTCTCCAACTTGTCTTTAGGCCCTGTCCTTAACACAGCTCTCAGCAGGTTTAGTTAATAGTAGGAGAGCCTCAGTGCTGGTACACCACTAGCCCAAGGTAAGTCTAAAGCCTAGACTTAAGTATCACTGGTTTCAGCTCTAGAACATGTAATAAAACTCTTAATGAAATCAAAATTAGCTCTATTGTTATACAGAAGAGGTAGAGAATCACAGTAGTGTTTCAGAGTCCCAAAAAGCACCCACACTACCAATTACACCAATCTCTCTCAAGTCATTGGGCTTTGGAACCCATGTCCCTTGCCTAGCGAGTACTGCTTAGTGGAGGGCGAGTCCCTCCATCATAAAATGCCAAGTACAGTTCTACTGTCCCTGATTCACATAACCAGGATAACAACCCTCTATTACTCCTGCCCCAATAACAAAGAGACTGGGGATCCCACAGCAGCCAAAGTGACCATTTGGGCAGGCAGTCCATCGTGCTAGGCAGGGTTGGTGTGCCCATGCAAACGAGATCAGCCCCTGAAGTCCTTTTCCACAGCTCACCACCAGATGTCAGTGTACAGCTCATTCTGACTCTGCTTACATATAATATATATTTTTAGAGTAAAAAACAGGGAGCATACCTCCTCTTGCAGTCCAGCAGCAATTCAATTCAAGATAGTTTCTGTTGAAAGAGGACAGTCTCCAAAAAATTTAAGGTTTTTATACCATCCTAACTTTTTGTTTCAAACAGACTTCAAAAGTCTGTAGTTAGCAGGTTGATTTGATCACAACTCTGAATTAATAGATTCTTAAGGACTTTAGGCCCCCCCGCCCCTAACATTCCCTTTTGTGATCTGGGGTGGGGAAATTAAGTTGTCTTGCAGATATGAGTGACTGTCTTAGGGCTTGTTTGTTTTTTAAACATGTTTCTTTCATGCTTAAAGTTTGGGGGTTGTTTTTGAAATAAAATGGGTGTATCCCAACCATAGTAAGCACCCTACAAATACCCAGAGCTTTTAAATGTTTGATTGTCTTTAGAGAACATGCTTGTTCTAAAGTATGGTGAAGGTTTGTGAACCCTTAAAACATTTCAGTTTTGGGTTAGACCATTGTTTATTTTTGTGAATATATTATTTTAATGACTTTGACTTGCTAGAAAGAGTGAGCCATAGCATTCAACTAATCATAGAATATCAGGGTTAGAAGGGACCTCAGGAGGTCATCTAGTCCAACCCCCTGCTCAAAGCAGGGCCAATCACCAATTTTTGCCCCACATCCCTAAATGGCCCCCTCAAGGATTTAACTCACAACCCTGGGTTTAGCAGGCCAATGCTCAAACCACTGAGCTCTCACTCCTCCCCAGGTTATATTTAACTCCTGGGTTATATTTAAACTATCCAATAGAGTTCTACCAACTCCTGGGGATATATTTAAACTGTCCAATAGCATCTGCAAATTTTTGAGGTTTTATTTCATTTCATATTAATCAGAGCCCACCATCCTCACACACCCACCTCCCTTACTGTGTGTGTACACCCGTCAAATTTAATTACTGATCACTAATATGATTAACCCTGATGGCAACAAGGATGGGTAATCTCAGTCACCGTGGCTATTCCGTGGGGGGTTGGTTAAAACCATTCAGTTCAATACGGTGGGTCAGCTTTATTATACTCAAACACATGTTTGAACAATCCCTATTTTTTTTTAAATTGTAAATATTACCCAAAATTGAGCCAGCTAGTAAGCTTAGGGAGAACTAATGACCCACCAGAGTTTAGCAGAAAGCAGCACCTTTATTATCCTGATAGCTAAGCTCAAAAGAAGGGATGGGGGGTGGGGTGTCACACTCACACTCACATACTCATGCTCACAGGACAGGCACGGCACTGGAGATGTCAGGATACTTCAAGTTAAGTGTCCCACAGTGCAGCGATGGATGGTGCAATGAAGGTAAGTCTTCCCGAGGCACGATGCAACGCAACACGGGGAACCACTGGCCAGGCAGTCTGCGTGAAGGGCCTTCATGGGAGGTCCAAGATTGTGAGTGCACTTCTGAGCACATGGACCCTTCCCATTTTAAGGACCTGCTCCTCATGGCCTGTGACTAGAGATGACTTGGCTGCATCTGGTTGGTCACACTCCACCCAAGCCAGTGTCCGTGCAGGGTCCATGCATTGGGTGTGTGAGCGCTGCCTAATTAGAGTCCCAGACACCTTGTCTACCTGGGAGCTCTTCTGATCTTCCAGCTGTTCAACCAGCCCATTCATCCCACAAGCATTCCAGGAGGGACGGGGAGGGGGAAAGCCATTTCACAGGTATTCAAAGAGGGAGAGGAGACAAAGGGGCCGGGGGGAGTGTAACAGACCTTTTGAGCATACAGGTTGTACATAGCATAATCATAGAGAGCATACAGATCACTGCTGCACCTACCACAGTAAACACATTTTTAGGGTCCCCCTCCCACACACAAGATTCTACAACATACAATTCAGCTTTTTGCTGTAAATGGGTCTCTTTTACACAAAGACACAAGAGCTAGGTTCTCACAAACTATTTTTTTTTTATTTAAAAGACATACAGCTCCTTGAAAACAAACCAAGATGCTCCATTAAAACTATTAGCTCACTCAAGGGCCACAGAGACATTCTAACAGAAACACAGATAGCCACAAAGCCCTTTTCAATAGATTCTTTTTAAAATTTACAACTACCAAGTTTTATATCACATGTTTGTCCCCTCACCATTTTCTAACTTAATCCTTTTAGATTTCTTAAGCAGGGTTCTGTAACTTTTTGTGCGGACCAGATGATCAATATAACACTATATATATATATAACGCATCTTCCGGTTTGGTCATTTTCTTTAAAACACTTCAGGGTCTCCACTGAATTGCACAGCATTTATCAAGGTCACCCCTTGCACTAAATATTCTTGAGTTAAGCACAGATATTGCATAGCATCACCTATGGCAATAACAGTGTTTAAGAAGCTTTCCAAACACATCTCAGCACACAAGCCCTGGAGCTTGCAGTTTATATCCATTGAAGTCCAGGCTACACAGTCATGGTGCCGCTGGCCTGGCACGTCTATGACATAGCTCTCACAATCTTTGAAAATCTTTCCCTAAGACAGCGATTAAGGACAGCATAAACTACAATGCGTACAATAAAAGTATGTCTTTTTTACGCTCACGACGTGGCAGTGGCTCAGTTAGTTCCATGCCAAGCCTCCTCTTAAACTCCTCATAGCTGTCATCCTCGGAGTCCTCTTCAACAATTTGTGTCGGTATTGAACAAAAACAAGGCGGGCCCGGTTCATCATTGCCGTTTGATGCAATGCTGTCCAGGGACTCCAGGGACTCGAGAAAGGCATCCTCTAGCTGTTGAGAGATTTTCAGAAAAGAAACAAGTGTAAGTTCCCACTGCTTGTTTTTAGATTTACAAAACCCCAGTTCCGAACCCCATTACACACATACACACACACAAATCCTCCAATGTTACTTCTAAATTGTTCATTTACCTGAGCGACGTCTTTTCTGTTCACCTTGTCCGCCAGTGACTCCCCCGAGCTGCGTTCGCCTTCCTCCTCCAGGGGGGTGGATGACGAGAGGCCAGCACACTTATCGGGGTGTCTCATGAGCAGCTGGGTTTCGGGGTCAGGTTCCAGCATATCCATCAATGGCTGGGCCAAAGGGCTCCCCTTGGCTGCTCCCTCCTCCTCCTTGGAACTCTCGCTGATGTAGCGCTTTCTTTGCAGATGGTCGAAGGCCCTCGGTGCTAAAACAAAGTTCAAAGTTTTCATGGGGGTGGTGAAGGAGTCCATGTTTCCTCTCAGCATTTCCATGATTTCTACAACACGCGTTCTTAGTAAGAGATGGCCTGTTCTGCCCAGTGCTGGGACTTATGGGGTGGTGGTGCTGCACTCTGATTGGCAGAGGGTGGTGGGAGGAGTTCTTAGAGAGGTCACATGACCCTCTGCTGGGCAGTTCATTCTGCCCCAGAACCTGCCCTATTTTGATCACATCTGTTCTTGTGGTGGTCCTCTGTGGACAAAATCCATCCCAATTGGTAGAGGGTGGTGGGGGGAGTTCTTAGAGGGGTCACACGAATCACTTCCGGATGGGTCACCCTGCCCCAGAACTCCCCCAATAGGTCAAATATCCTCTCGGGGGTGGTCCCCAGCAGCTGAAACCCATCCTGATTGGTAGAGGGTGTTGGGCGGAGTTGTTAGAGGGGGTCACACGACCCACTTCTGGATGGGTCAACCCTCCCTGGAACTCCCCCAGATTGGTCAAATCACCTGTTGGGGCAGTCCTACCAGGGCAAAACCCATCCTGATTGGTAGAGAGCAGTGGTAGGAGTTCTTAGAGGGGTCACATGACAGACCTGGCTTCTGGTCATGTGTCCAGATTGACTCCGGAGGTAATGCCCCATAGGCGGAACTTTTGGTGACAGGTGGGCAAGACTTAAGGGTAAACGGGCGGGGTTAACATTTGATTGATGGTAGGTCCCTTATACTACTTTGGTGCCACTTCCTTTTTTTCATTACTCTTTGTTTAAGTAGTGGGAGGGTAGAGTGAGGGGGAATGGCAAGATTGGGGAGCAGAGTTTGTTAAAAATAAGGAGACAGAAGGAAGGGGAAGAGGCACAGCAACACCTCCCCTGCCAAGCTAGTCACTCACTGTCAAGTGTTTTTCCGGAATCACAGTAGAGCAGAGTCTCAGGGCGGGATTCAAAGGAGGCTCAGGTGTTGTTTGGACAGATTTTCTCAGGGAGTTTTCTCCATACAGATAGGGCAGCATGGGAGAAAATGCAAAGGTAAAAAGTTAAAGATGGTTCCCTTAATCCAAGTATTTGTAACAGTTCTCTTGAGGAAGAGCAGAAGGTGGGTGTGGTGCCAGCTAGTCATTATTCTGTGCTATTCCCTTGCCTTGAGCCTGTTTCTTGAATTGTCTGTGTCCCATGAATCAAGTAAATTTGTTTCCAAGGAGCCCTCCTGATGCTGATAGCACTGATGGGCATGGTGTGTGCAGGACCTCCTGCTACTGCAAGAGAGGGTCATGGCCTACGCAGGAAGCCCTATGCTCTGCCTCTACCACTAAGAATCATGGTCTAGACAGGAAACCCGAAGGCCGGGGTGAAAGTAACATTAAGCACTTACCAGTACAGGGGCCTGACTTCTCGGCCCCTGAAAAGGACAGGGCCTTGGGCAGAAGGGAGGGGCTGGGGGGGTCAGCCTGCCCCAGACAGCCCATCTGCACTCCCTGACCTGTACTGCCCGGGGCTCCATCGGTGATTTACATTTTAAATTGCTGGCCCCGGGGCAGCTGCCCCTTTTGTGCCCCCCTTTGGCAGCCTGGTTGGGGGGGGCAATGATCTTAAAGCGCTGATCATGGCAATGATCATGGCAGCGCTTTAATGTCGTCTGTGTACGGGCCGCTACCGGCAGCCACTTTTTACTGGTATGTTGTACCGTCCCACTTTCCCCCCTGCCCCAAGGCCTGTTAGTGGAAGAACTGTCAATATTTCAGATGCTGCTGAGTAATTCTTCTTCTATAAAGCTGATCTGAGCGACACGACCTGGTTCTAGTGAGTTGTCCTTGTCTGTAATTGGGCATGTCCTATACTGGGAATTGGTCTTGTAATGATCACCTTTTCCACAAGAGATTTCTTTCCTAGTTTATAAAATAATGTCTCTAATGTCTCCCAGTTCATGTTTAATATGATATAGAATCTATCGGGGCGAGAAACAGCACGGCTACAGTTTGTGCAGAACTTTTCCTTCCGGCTCCAGAGATTGGGGGTTACCCAATGATCTGAGGCTGTGGTAAACCTGACATCAGGAGGGGGCTCATCACTCATATATGGTGATGTTTGTTGCTTTCAAGTTTTATTGGATGTTTTAGCTGCATAAAGTCACAGATAAAACCACTGATAATAACTAAAAAGGCAGGTGGGTTTGCTATTGGTTCCTTCCCGCAGCTGATGCCAGTCTCTGAATCTATTTATTTCCCTTCCCCTGCTTTGTTGTCACTTGTCAGACACAGAGGAGCCCTGGCAGGTGTTTAGGGGCAGCCAGTGCAGTGAGTGGGGGGACAGCAAGTCTGGCTGGCAATGAAGGGACATCTCTCCACTCCAGTGCTGTGGCTTCTTCTCCTCATAATTCAGGACGTTGCAGGTAAGTCTCCTCAGTGTTTCACCAGGGGAGCTGGGTTAACTGGAACGAGGGTGGTAACTTTTACAGTCAGCTTTTTACCATCAGTACCTGGCTTGGACGTTATGACTTTTCCTTTCGGGATTAGACCTTGCCACTGTTATCAAGGTGTTTGTAACCTTGAGATTGGACTATTCAAATGACCCTAATGTGGGGCTGTACCTTAGAACCATTCAGAGAACGAAGTTGGTGCAAATAGCAACGACTCACTGATCAGCACATCTCGCTGGGAGCATGTTACAGCCGTGCTGGAGGGTCTGCACTAGCTGCCCATCTCTGGGTGGAGGTTAAGGTGTTGGTGATGATTTGTAAAGTCCTGAAGGTCTGGGACCAGCCTCCCTGAGAGATCCCCTCTCTCCCCATGACGTACTGCCACAGCTCTGGTTAGCAGGTTCACCTGAGCTGGTTCCCCCTTTTTATAAAGGAGAGGGGTGGCTGGCAGGGTGCTGTCTGTGAGGCCTCCAGGACTCTGAAACTTCCTGTCCCCTTTGGGCCAAAATAGCCCAAATCTGGTGACCTTCTGGGCACACTGCAAGAGACAGTTGTTTGGGGGTGCGGGTGGGAAGGACCTAGGCTGTGCATCACATAATGAGAAAAGGGTGGGAAAGAGTTTCTGTGGGTGTCTGTCTGGCTGAGTTCCTGTTGAAATGGTCACTTCATGCTGCAAGGATTTGAGTGTTATCCATGCCGTCCAGATGCCTAGAGCCTTGGCTGGGCATCCCTTTAGTAATTTCAATCCCAATAAATACATCAATAATTTGGGATCCAACAGAAATGTCTGTTTGGTCCAGAATCCAACAGCTCCAAGGGCCAAGTCCTGGCTCCTCACTCCCCCATTCACTCACTGAGGCCAGTATAAGTTTTGCAATTTTGAAGTGAGCAGGATTTATCCAAATAAACCCAGAGCTGATTCCTCCCAGAGAAGGGGGGTGTGCATGTGTTGAGGTGCAGTGTGCAATGCCCTGTTCCCATGGGGGTATCGGAAGCTCTGCCAGCAGGAAGATTTATCCTGCAGGAGACCTGCCTCCCTCCCCCAGGGTTTCTGTTGGAGCAGAGAAGTTTTGAATCCTAGTCGGATACTAGAGAAGCCCGACCAGCACAAGCTGCATGGCAGAGGTGCTGCATCAGGGCCTCTCATGGCCACATTAGTTTCATTCTCACAAGGCCACCCCTGCCCAGTTTCAGGGCTGCTCTCATTCCTCCAGCACAGAGAGGGCTGCAGGCTCCTTGCTACCCAGTGTCCCAGCTCCAGGAAGATTTAACAGCAATGCGGGAGGGAGGAGCAGATCATGAGGTACATCAGCATGTGCTGGTGCATCTTAGGGAGTGAATCTGGCCCAAGGACTCCAAAACTGATCAGCAATAGGATTCAAATTGAATGTGGGACCCAGATATGATTCAAATAATGCAGTGATTGGAACCTGCTGGGCTGGTGTTAGCAGCACAAGAATGATCCATGTGTCTGGCAGGGCAGTGAACTGCTCAGCATTAGCTGGTTCATGGGAACCCGATGTGCTGCTGCGCCAGCCTGAGAAACTGACCCTGATCTTGACAATCAGCAAGGTCAGTCTAAATTATTGTCTCACCCTTGGTCTACACTAGGACTTTAGGTCGAATTTAGCAGCGTTAAATCTATGTAAACCTGCACCCGTCCACACGATGAAGCCCTTTATTTCAACTTAAAGGGCTCTTAAAATCGATTTCCTTACTCCACCCCTGACAAGTGGATTAGCGCTTAAATCAGCCTTGCCGGGTCGAATTTGGGGTACTGTGGACACAATTCAACGGTATTGGCCGCCGGGAGCTATCCCAGAGTGCTCCATTGTGACTGCTCTGGACAGCACTCTCAATTCAGATGCATGATTGTCTGCCCTTGCTCTGACGCAGGGAGGGGCGACTGACGACATGGCTTACAGGGTTGGCTTACAGGGAGTTAAAATCAACAAAGGGGGTGGCTTTACATCAAGGAGTATTTCAGGCAGGACTTCACGGAGTGTTCCAATAAGAAATGGTGCACCTAAGCTATTGTTCTTATTGGAACAAGCAGGTTGGTCTGGCCTCTGATTGATACATGGCTAGATTTACCTCGCTGCACCTTCTCTGTGAGTGACTGCAGTGTGACCTAGAGGAAGGAGTCCCCTAGACGGGGGGCAGGGTTGCAATGAGTACAAAACAAATCTGGTCTATTTCTTGTTTTGATACACTCCATCTATCTTTTCCATCTTTGGCTGGCAGTAGATGGTGCAGAAGGACTGCACGCCATCCACATCTCATGGCTGCTCGGCAGAAAATGGTACAAGAGAACTGCTAGCAATTCGTATCGCCGGCCTGCTCACCATAAGATGGTTCAATAGGACTGACTGCAGGACTAAAGAGAATGACCTGATCAAGTCACTCCAAATTTAGTCCTTGCGCCCATGTCTGCCCAGGCGCTCCTGATTGACCTCACAGAGGTGACCAGGAGCACCTCGGACATGACGATGACGGCTACCAGTCCTACTGTACCGTCTGCTGCCACAAGGCAAGGGGTTGCTGCTGCTGTGTAGCAATGCAGTACCACGTCTGCCAGCACCCAGGAGACATACGGTGACAGTGAGCTGAGCGGGCTCCATGCTTGCCGTGGTATGGCATCTGCACGGGAAACTCAGGAAAAAAGGCACAAAACGATTGTCTGCCCTTTCTTTCACGGAGGGAGGGAGGGAAGGGGGGCCTGACAACATGTACCCAGAACTACCCACGACAATGTTTTAGCCCCATCACGCATTGGGATCTCAAACCAGAATTCCAATGGGCAGCGGAGACTGCGGGAATTGTGGGATAGCTACCCACAGTGCAACACTCCGGAAGTCGACACTTGCCTCGGTACTGTGGAAGCACTCCGCTGAGTTAATGCACTTAATGCACTTAGAGCATTTTCTGTGGGGACACACACACTCGAATATATAAAACCGATTTCTAAAAAAATCACTTCTATAAATTTGACCTAATTTCGTAGTGTAGACATACCCTTAGAGGAAAAACCTGTCCTGATGTATATTTCACAGACAGCTCAGTCACTGTGCGTTGAGTAGGGGGCTCGTACCCAGAAAATCCTGAGCAAACCAACCATCTAGCAGGTTACCTGGAGTTTATATTTCAGATTCCCAAGAAGTTCCTATATAATGTGCTGGGATTAGAGCCCATGACACAGCTGTACATGACCGGAAAGCATGGAATTCTGTGGTGACTTCTGCTGATCAGACTGACATTGCAGGGGACGGACAATTATTACCACGTGCGGGACAAATTACTGCACGATTGTGGGATGGTGTCATATAGTGATGCCAAGCACATGTTCAGCTCAGTGTATTTTTGTTGGATTGCTGAGGAAATGTTCATCATCCCCTGAATATTTTTTATTTTCTATGGGAAATTTGACTGCTTCATATGATGCAGACACAGTGACATGGGGAGCATAAAATACTCTCCAGCTATTTGTGGGATAACGTCCTATAGTGATGCCAAGCACAAGCTCAGCTCAAAGTATTTTTGTTTGATTGCTGAGGAAATGTGCATCATCTCTTTCATATTTTTTTATTTTCTCTTGGAAATCTGAGTTTGCTTCACATGACACAGTGATGTGGGGGAGTTTACAATACAGGGGATATGACCATGTAGCTACTCTTCCGTTTCCCTCAGTGCCCCAATTCTCCTCCTTGAGCTCTAAGAAGAGGTCAGGTCAATCTTTGCCAGAAGATCGTGTTTCACAATTATTGACCTCTTTACATTGTGCGGGAAAACTAATTTGTAAAATTCAGGCCAACAAATGAGAATATATCAGGGGTGGGCCAAAGCTGCAGGTTTCACTCCCAGACCCAGATCTGAACTTCCCCAATGTTCAGAGTGCTGGGTGGGGTCATTATTCCAAGTTGGGTCACAGAAGTGGAGCCAGTATATGAGAGGTGCAGTATGTAAATGTGATTGTTATCCTGAAAGGTGCTGATGGCTGCCATTGGGGAGTCTTCGACCCTAAGACAATCACAGACCTCATGAAAGCCAATGGCAGGGCGAGAACTCTCTTTTAGGCTCAACTGACGGAGCAATCAAGATCCTTTATGTAGTAAAAACAGATGCAGACAGTGGGGGCTACTGCCAAAGGCACTGGGCACAGGGGCAGGGCAGAGCTAAGCCAGGGGTTTCCATTGTTGCCAATACAGGGGCTAGGATACTGGTCTCAGAATGTGTCTGTTGGGGGGAGAAGCCAGTAGAAGGAGTTGTGACCGGGATCTTGGAAGCAGAAAAGAAACAAAGCCAGTTGGAGCTCACTGGAGGGGCAGGCTGGGGGATTTCTGAGCAAGGAAACTGTCGGCTGTTCTTAGTTTCTACTGAGTGCAGGGAAACAGAACTGTGTGTGCACCTAGCTCGAGCAGTGTTGCAGCCTTGGGTCCTGCCACAAGCGAACATCACGGAGTTAATTCCAATGAAAAAAATCCCCTATTTTTCTCAGTGCGGATCAGGCCCCATGTGTTGCCTGTGGGACTGCACTGAAGTGAGCCGTACCTGAATAAATGCCCCTGTGGATAGCAGCAAAGTGAGAGTTTTGTATTTCCTTGGCATTAAAGGAGGAGGATGGTCTGGCCACGTACTGGTGTGAACTGCACTGTTCTCTGAGCTCCATGGAGGCTCCATAAACACGGTGTCCCTGGCTCAGCCATCCACCGCTGCAACCAGCCTGTTCCAGGGGTCACACTGGAACTCTGCATGCAGCTGTAACTCCTGGGCGTTGTAACGAAGCCTGCACCTTGCTCCCAGTCTCAGTGACAGTCCTGGCTTTTCACACGCTGTCCTGTGGGCCAGTTCTCCCAGGCAATATCCCAGGATTGTGTGGCAGGCAGTGGCCCCTCCTCACATTCCCTGTTAACTGCCTCCCTCCCAGCAGCCAGCTTTGCCTTTTCACAACCCCCAGAAATGCAAACAGCTGTAGAGACAACTTAGGGCAGGGGTGGAGCTCAGAGCTACTGGGAGAAAAGACAGTGTCAGGGAGTGGGGACAGAGTCTGCTTCTCATGTGGGGAAGGAGCAGCCTGTACATGCAGGGCAGAGAGGCCAGATAGAAAGGGGAGAAGAGAAGGGGGAAGAGCCCAGGGGAGGCAGGTGGGAAGAGACCAGTGGAAGAGGGAAATGTGTGGGGAGGTGGGGAGAGGAAACTCCTGTGGGGAGCACAAGACTGTAATGCCAAGCGCCACAGAACAAAAATTACGAGGTTATAAAAACCATCCGGTCATGATACTCAGGCTGTCTCTGAACGGTCGAACCCCCCTCTATTCCTCTGCCAGCGTGGGGGTGAGAACTGCAGACTGAAAAGTCACCATTTAATGCACCCAAACGGCACAACTCCCCCTGGCTGCTCAGCTGGAGACTGCGCTTACCCTCCCCTCACCCCTGAGACGCGAACTGCCGGCCATTGCCCAGCACTGCCTTCGCTCTCCCCTCCTGGTTCAGTTCCTCTGAGAGACCAAGGGGTGACTGGGAAATAGCTGGACAGCCACTGAGCTAATTCATGCAGCTTAGTTCACAGTCACACACAGAACTTCTGTTTCTTTTCAGGGGCGAGTTACAGATATTGGAGACCGTCACACTGACATCAGCCATTCACATCTGCTATAATGTCACCGTAACAGGGCAGGGTTGATTTAGCCATTTGCAAACAGCAACACTTCCCAGGCTTCCCCCACCCCACCCCTGCAACTTCTCTGCCTGAGGCAGGAAAGTACTGCCCCCGTTCTAGAGCCCCCTCTCCTTCTCTCCTTTGCTCCTGCCCCCTCACACTCCTGACCCCATCCCATGCCTACTCCAGACTCCAATACTCCCTCCTGTCCCCCTGCTCCAGAACCGCTCCCCTCCCTCCTGTCTACCAGTGCCAGACTCCGCACACTCCATCCAGATTCCTCCGTCCTTCCCAACTCTCCCTCATCTCCCCCTGCTCCAGGCTACCTCCCCTCCCTCCCATCCTCTGCTCCACACCCCTCCCCTCCTCACCCTCTTGCTACCCTGCTTCAGAGTCCCTCCCTCCTCCCCTACACATGATTACCCTTCCCCACCCCACCTCCTTCTTCCCCCCTTTTTAGAACCCCCTCTTCTTCCCATGCCTCCTTCTGCCCCCTCTCTGCTCTCTCCCACTCCCCCTCTCTCCCTCCTGCCCGATTCCTCAACCCCTCCTCACTTCTCACTCCTGTCCCCCACTCCAGACCCCTCCTCTCTCCACCTCTCCATGCAGACCCGCTTCTCTAAACCCCCTTCTCCTCCCTCCTGCTCAATAACCACTCCAGCCCTATGCTCCCTGCTCCCCCATCCAGATCACCCTGTGCTCCATCTCCACTGCTCCCTCCTGCCCCACTTTCAGATCCCTGTCCCCTCCCTTCCGACTTTGTCTCCTGCCTCCCTGTTACCCCACTGCAGACCATCTCCCCACCATCTCGCTGCCTTCAGCCCCAGTGACAGTGACAGGAGATGGCGCCGTTTGGAGTAAGGGAAACTCCATGAGTTGGCGCCTTCCATCGTGTTCTCACAAGACAGGTAAAAACTCCCCAAACCACCAGAGTGGGGATAAAATGGGGAGAGCTGCAGCAGTGACAGCCCTGAGTGCGAGGCCCTGAGACTTGAGAAGGTGGCGCCATGAGGCAGCTCTGGGCAGGTCCCATTCTACTGGTTCTGAGTGCGGATCCCCTGCTGGTGGGCGTCGACTCTGCTGTGATAATGCTGGGGAGGGGGCTCCCTGCTGCTCTGACCCTGCGCTGTGTCTCTCTTTGAAGGTGCTGATGAGCTGAGGCTGGCGGATGGAGGCAGCCCCTGTGCCGGGAGAGTGGAGGTTAAACACCAGGAGCAGTGGGGGACGGTGTGTAGTGATCGCTGGGATGTGAGAGATGCTGGGGTTGTCTGTAAGCAGTTGGAATGTGGAGCTGCTGTCAGTGCCCCTGGCGGGGCTCATTTTGGAGCAGGAAATGGACCAATTTGGCTTGATGACGTTACCTGTGCTGGTACCGAGTCTGCTCTCTGGCAGTGCGGGAACAGGGGATGGGAAGTGCATAACTGCGGTCATGGAGAGGATGCTGGAGTGACCTGTTCAGGTAAGAATCAGCCACCTCTGTCCTGAAAAGCAAATCCCCTGAGAGAAAAGGGCTGGAACCCACAGCGTGTTGTGTGCCTGTGACCCTAACAAGAAATGAACAAAAAGCAGAGCAAGTCCTGTAATTATTGTCATTACTGAACTGTAATTATTACTGTTCATGTCTCTGGCCATTGGGGAGCCCCCTGTGTGAGTGTGAAGCATTTTCATTATCTCATTTCCAGTTGCTTCAGTGCCACATTGTTCCTTTCCCTTTCCCTCTGAATGGGTCTAAAAATGCAGATAGGAGAGAAAATGGAAAAGGAAAATGTCACGTAGGCTCCTAAGTCGCTGAGACACTTTTGAAAATGTTACACTCATGCTAAAATGCAGACCCAGACACCCAACCACAGAAGAACAGAGGCTGGGGCATGTATGTAGCCCCTTTGCCACCCTCATAGGGTGACTAAGGAAGGGGTAGATTCTCCCAGCTTGGCCAGAATTAGATTTTGCCGAAATCACTCCCCCCTCTGCTCTGTTACTTCTCACATTTTGGACCAACCAGTAACAGAAAATTTCATAATCTCTGATACCCTGTAGATCTAGAGTAGAATAGAGAGCTCAGCCAAAAATATACCTCAATCCTACACAGCACAGGAATATCATATTATGGAGGCATTTGTTGTAACTGAATAGTTAACATTACAGCTACAGACCCATTATAAGTTTTATTTGTAAGTTCTCTCTTCTTAACATTTAGTAGGAATAATATCTTCCCCTGAAACAGCACAAGGAAGAGTAGAATATTTCCCTATAGTTCCAAAAGTTTTAGCAGCTCCCCCTGGAAATTGGAGCTCAAGGCAGGGTTTAATCTCAACCCTTTCCTGGATTTTGAGTGTTTCAGTGACACACCTCAACGTTCTCTTCACATGGTTAGCGGGGGGCGGGGAGGGGGCGGTGTTATATGTGTCACCCTTCTGCCAGGTGGAGCCAGCAGCAACCAGGGCTTGGTTCAATATCCAGGGGTTCCTTTTCAACAATATGGCACAGAACCAGTTTGAGCCCCCTCCCAGTAATCTGGAAAATTACACACCACCCCTGGGTGCCTTAGAGAGGCAATACTTCCCCACTTGCAAGCAGAGTCTGCGTGTAGAAAAGAAACTTTTAATGAAAGGAGGGAAATCACGTGACATTCATTAGGGAAAATGCTGCAAGCAGGATTCATAAACATAAAATTGAGCAGGGCACCCACCCCAGCGTGCGTGGGGCAGCACCTTCCACCTCATGTTCTTGAGTTCTACAACCAAAAGTTCCTTTTCTGTGTCCCTCTCCGCTCCTTCATCACACCCCACTTCACACCATCTGTGAAACCCCACTCACAGTGGTTGTCCTTGGTCAGTGAAGACCCAGAGTCCAGAGGTCCATCTGTGAAAGTTCATCTTCTACCCAGGGAAGAAGACACCTTGCTTGCTCTACCATCTGAGCACTTGCTCTGGCTGGTTAACTCACCAGCCACCTAGCCTCTCTACCAGCCTCGTTACTGAGACCTGTACATATCAGTCTCTTGAGAGTCCACGCAGCTTCTAGTGATTGTCAGCTCTCAATAAACCAGGCTGGACAGAAATACTATCCCACCACAAGTGTTTTCAGTTCTAATAAGCACTTAACTTAGTTAAAAGACTACCAATACAACCTATTTAGCTCTATTTTTGAACAGTGGGGAGAAAGAGATTAAACCAGACCGAGAACCCTTAGGAAGAATCCACACCTTCTCGCTAACACACCCCTCTTAGATTTACAGAGGTCTAGCATTCAAGTCCCTGACTTAACAAGTTCTTTTCAGCTGAGGATGACCCCCTCATTTGGGACAGGTTAAGCACAGTTCTGCTCCCCTTTACTCATACAGTAAAGACAACAACACTGATAACATTTCACTACCTCTGCATTCAGTACCAAGGTGATTTGTAACCCAACACTGGCCAAGTTGATCACTTTGAGCAACATGGATCTATCTGCTGATATCTAGGCAGAGGAGGTGTGTTCAAGTAAATACAGTTTGCTCCCAAAGTATCTCCTCCTCCCAGCAGCTGTCAGGGGAGAACTCATTCAGACCCTGCTTACAGCTGCCATTTCCTAGTATTTTTAAACAATAAAGAGATGGGTTGGGCAGAAACTTTACGAAAATGAGCTTCATTGTCAGGACTTTGCAACTCTGCAGAAAACAGATCGACCTTCACCAATGTAACCCCCCTAACCTGGAAATAACAACGGCACAATGCCTTGTGCTGCCCACCTAGCAAGTGCCCAACAGAGAGTTTTTCCTTCTCTGAACCTCACTGGGAGGAGGGAGCTGTACACAAACAAAGGGGTAACAGAGCAAAAGTTCTTTCTGTATAACTGCATCTGTATCTCAACTAGAGCTACATGTTTGTAGTGAGAATAAAGTTCAGGTTTGTAACAGGGCCCCTGAAGGGCTAGGCTGCCTAGTGGTTGGTGCTCCTGATCTGCAGCTCCTTGTTTAGAAGATCAATTTCCCTCAATCTTTTAGGCAATGGGGTAGGGAAACCCAGGCCTTCTTTCTCTACCAAGTCCCAGCCCAGGACTCTGAATGCATCAACCCCGGAATAGGGGTGGTCTCTTAGCAGGGAATCTAAATTTTCTGCTCTGGGCTGCTTCATACCAGTGTCCTTTTTGTTTGGAGCCTGGCGCCTCTAGTCCCATTTGCTGGGTGGCTTGCATCCGATAGCACCCTTTTGTGGATCTTGGGTGGCATCATGCTGCAGTCTGAGGCTCCTTCAGATGGGGAAGCTGTAAGTTTGGTGAGACTGAACCCCACCACATCTCTGGGCTTCAGGGACCCAGTTACCTCAGTTGCTGGAGGCTCCTAGGTCTCCTCCACAGTCCCCCTTGGCTGGGGAGACAGTGATTACGCTCTGGTGGCTGCCCGGCTAGTGACCCTTCCCCTCAGGTAGGGATGGGGATAGCTCCTGCCTCTTCTCCAGTCAGCCCTCAACTGAGCCAGGCTCTCTCCTTTTCTACCCCCCAGCCCTGGCATTGGCTGCAGGGTATAGCAGGGTGGGGCTAGCTGGGTCTAAAGGCTCCCTTTAACCCCTGCCGTGCTGGCAGGGTAGTTCAACAGGGGCTTATATAGTCTTTCTCTTGTGGCTGGAAAGCCCCTTGTCCTCCTGTGTAAAATCCCCTCCACAAGATGGAGTTTGCAGTCACCTGGGCAAGTCATGTCTATGAATGATTCAGCTTTTTGCAGGCAGACGCCATTGTTTTCATGCATGCAGTTTCCACGGTATGCATCTGATGAAGTGAGCTGTAGCTCACGAAAGCTCATGCTCAAATAAATTGGTTAGTCTCTAAGGTGCCACACGGACTCCTTTTCTTTTTGCGAATACAGACTAACACGGCTGTTACTCTGAAACCTGTCAATTGTTTACATGTTAGTTTGAATGTTCCCAGGAAAGCTCAGATGTGGATTGGTGTCTCCCAAAGTTCATTGTCAGTTAAGTGTTTCTTGATTGGGCACTTACTGAGAATAGTCCTTTCTCCAGAAGCCGACCAAATGCTTCGCTGAGGCTACTTAACATCAAATAAGTACATACCCAATATTCATAACTTTGAATACAAAAATGATACACACATACAGGCAGCGTAATCATAACCAGCAAACTACAACCTTCCCCTAGACAATGATCTATACGGTCACAGTTCATGGCAATAACGTCACAACTGTAATGTGAGTTTGCGTTGTACAAACTGAGTAGAAATGGAATAAAGGACTCAAGATTGGATCCATTCAGAATTATTCCAGAAATAGCCAGTCGTCTGTCGACAAACTGCCCTGTGCACTAGATATCACTGAGAACAAACTCATACGGGAGCTGTGATGGTTCTGCACCAAGCAATTTTTGAGAGATGCTGACCTGACAGAATACTAGAAAACTTTCCCAAAAGTGACAGTCGTCTTCTGATATGCAGTGTTGCTGTAGCCATGTTAGTCTCAGGATATTAGAGAGACAAGGTGGGTGAGGCAATATCTTTTATTGGACCCGTTTCTGTTGGAGAGAGAGAAACGTTTGATCTGACAGAGAAGAGCTGTGTGTCAGCTCAGAAGCTTGTCTCTTTCACCAACAGGAGAGGGTCCAATAAAAGCTGTTACCTCAGCCATTTTGTCTTTCTCAATCCCTTCTCGTCCAGTTTCAGTTTTCATTTCTGGTTGGATTAATACCAAACTTTGCCAAAACATTCTCCTCTGCCAAAGTCCTTGCCTCAGTCAGTGCACAGGCTGGATGGTGCCCAGGGAGTGAATCAGGGATGCACAGTGACAGAGGCTGTTGTCTGTAGGCCCACAGCCTCATTGATTGCAGCAGCAGCATCACCATCATGGGCGATCCCTCCATTCCAGGATGATCTCCACCACAGATTTACATCTGGGTCCTGAGAGGACTCAGGAGTCCGATCCTGGAATCATAGATCTGCCCGCAGTAGGTACAGATGTTTCCTGACGGGTCAGCTGTCTGCTGAGAGAAAGTTCTTTTTCTTTCCTTCCTTCCCTCTCTCTTTTCAACTTCGAGGGCAAAGCACTTCTCCTCAAAGCGGGCCACTGCCTTTTGGAGGATGTGAAATTACTGAGATGGGTTGTTTGCTTGCTCCTCCCAGCTTGTGATGCGTTTTCTTGAGATACGCTTTCAGTGTCTCTTTGTAGGGTTTCCTGTGACTACCACGGGATCTCCGACCATGGGTGAGCTGAGAGTAGAGGGCTTGTTTTGGGAGGCGAGAGTCTGGCATCCGCACACAATGTCCAGCCCAGCGGAGTTGGTGAGTGAGGATCATTGCTTCAATGCTGGTGACATTTGCTTCAATGAGGATGCTGGTGTTAGTGCAGCGATCTTCCCACTTGATGCAAAGGATCTTCCAGAGGCATCGTGGGTGGTGCCACTCCAGACTCTTGAGGTGCTGTCGATAGGTCACCCAGGTTTTGCGTCTATAAAGGGGTGTAGGAATAACAATTGTCTCCCATACCTGGATCTTGGTTTCCTCCCGTAGGTCACAGTCTGTGAAAATGCACCAGAGCAGTTTTCCAAAGGAAGCACTTGTGCACTGGATCCTCTGCTGGATCTCACTGTCAATTTTTGCATTTTGAGAAAGTTGGCAACCAAGGTAACAGAAGTCCTCAACTCTCTCCAAAGTCTGTCCCTCGATGGTGATTTGTGGTGGCTCATTTGCAAGGCCTGAAGCAGGCTGATGGAGCACTTTAGCTTTCTTGATATGGGGTGAGAGTCATAGGCTTCGGTAAGTGTGTGCAAAAAAATCCAGTGTGGACTGAAGGTCATTCTCAGTGTGTGTGATGATGACACAGTCATCAGCGTTTTGAAGATCAGTAATGGCAACCCTGAGGACTTTAGACTTTGAGCAGAAATGTCAAAGATTAATAAACAGCCCATCCATTCTATATTGAATGTCAACTCCAGTGGGGAGGAGGTCTTTATCAAGGACCAAAATGACTGCTAAATACATGGAGAACAGGGTTGCGGCAATAACACATCCTTGCTTAACCCTAGTTTTGATGATGAAAGGATCCATCTCCAGGCCATTACAGAGAACGGTGGCAGTGATCTCACCATGAAGATGCCTTAGGCCCTTTACTAGAATTTGGAGGGCAGCCAAATCTGGCCAGCACCTTCCCACAGGGCTTCGCGATTGACAGAATTGAAGGCCTTTGTCAAATCGATGAGAGCTCTGTACAGGTCCTGATTTTGCTCCCAAGACTTTTCCTGGATTTGGTGGGCAATGAAGATCATATTGGTTGTCCAGCAGGATGGTCTGAAACTGCACTGAGATTCCGGCAATATTTCCTCAGCAAGGGGAAGTAATCAGTTTAAGAGGAGATGGGCAAGAATTTTCCCTGCTGCAGACAGCAAGTCAATGCCACAATAATTTCCACACTCCAATTTATCTCCTTTCTTAAAGATTGTAACAATGTTGGCATTTCTCAAGTCTTCCGGAATCTTCTCATTATACCAAATTTGAAGAAAAATGAATCTCCCTGCAACATAGCTCTGAGGCTCATTGGAGCACACAAGCCCCTTCACCGCAAGAAGGTGACGGTCCCCCAACAGGGGCTGCAGCAGTGGCAAGATATGTAACCAATAAAATTATGCTGAAATTATGCTCCTGGCTGCTGTGGGCCAGAGTGGCACCAGGCACTAGAATGGAGATGCGGGAGACTGTATCCACCTATTGGGCCTCGGCAGTGTGAGGAGGAAGCTACCCGAATTGAATGCAGACCAGGGTGGCAGGGGAAAGTAGAAGAGGATAAGGATGCAGGGGGAATATTCTGAGTCTGGAGGTTGGTGGATGGAGAGAAACTGGGACTGGGAGAGAAAGCGGGAGATAGGGACTGGCTGGGCAAGGAGCCTGGGACTGGGAGGAGGGGGCAAGAGACTAGGACTGGCTAGGCAGGGCAATTAGGACAGGGATTGGGTGGGGAGAGAGAATGTGACGTACTGAGCAAGGAGCTGTGGAGCTGGGGGAGACTGGGACTGACTGGGGGAGGAGTCTGGGACTGGGAACCAATGAGGAGGAACTGGAGGTGGGTGAGGAAACAGACCAGATGAGGAACCAGGGTGTCGGGGGAGTCTAAGACTAACTGGGTGACGAGACTGGAATAAGCAGCCAGAGTGGGCTGTGGGAGACTGAGAGCAGATCTACATGAACATTTAGTGCATGGCAAGCTGGGATGTAAATCTACCCTGCACTGTCCTGCCATGCACCGAGTGTCCATGTGGACGGTGTGGCTGCACACTGAGGCCTTGTCTACACTACTGCTTAAGTTGATGTAAGTTACATGGCTCAGGGATGTGAAAACAACCCCTTTCCCCCGAGCAATGTAACTTACAGGGACTGCTCGGAAGGGATGGGGCAGAAGGGGTTAGGCTTCGGGGAACAGGGGAAGACGGGTCTGTCACTACCAGAACACACACCACTCTAGAGCCTGGAATGGAACCAGGATCTCTGAGTTTTGCCATTCCCCTGCTGTCAGCAAATATCTGTCAAACTCTCCAAAAAACTTTTCTGATCCTCCTCTAGTGCTTGTCCACAAAGAGGATGACAACCTACTACTACTGTCAGTTACTCCACTAGCTCAAGTGGCAGTGGTTTCTGTGGTGGATCTAAAGGTTCCAACCCTGCTGATGACCCATGTGGGTGTCACAGGGTTGCCATCTTTCTCATGGCTGGTAACCGGATCCTTGAGGCTCTACCTCCTGCCCTGTCTCTTCGTCCCAAGGCAACGCCCTCTTCCCCCAAGGTCCCACTCCTGCTCCACCTCTTTCCTCAAGGCCCCGCCCCTTCTCTGCCTCTTCCCCTCAAGGCTCTGCCCTCATCGCTCACTCCCCCTCTCTCCTCGTCACTCGCTGGATCGTCTCAAGCAGCCGGCCTGCAGGTACGAAGCGGCCCTGGCTGAGCAGGGGCTGGCACGGATTAATGACCCTGGTTCCCCCCCCGCCCTCCCCCCCCCCATGGAAACCAGATTTTTGGTTCAGGTGTCATTTAGGTCCCTTTTCGACCGAACTTTCCAGTCGAAAACCAGGCACCTGGCAACCCTAAATGACACCCGGACACAGAAGCCAAAAAACGGACTGTCCGGGTAAAACTGAGACGGGTGGCATCCGGAGGGTGGCAGCATGATTCCGCATCTTGGAACTTCTGTTTTTTCAGTTTGCTTTTTTAAAAACCTAGGATAATTATGGACAAAACGTTACTTTTAAGGAACGTTAAGTTTGCAAAGTTGAGCTGTAAAAAATAACAAAATGGCAGAATTAAAGTTGTCTTTGTAACTTTATTTTGGCCCACTTGTACATCTGCGTTAAGATACCGTCTTTAATTACAGGATAAGAAGCTATTTTCTCCATGAGACCCCTGCCTCATTCAGTGCACAGGACGACAGCATGGGCATAGTTTGGGAGGGTGCAGGGGGGCATTGGCAGAGGAAAGGCATGGGGGGGCAGGCGGGGTCGGTGCAGGGAACGGGGGTGGAGGGGTGGAGCCACTTCTCCTGAGGCTGAGAGTAGCTGCTCCGGGTTGTCGCTCTGCAGCTGTGCACGGCTGCCTGGGTCCTAGTGCCTGCCCGTTTCCGGTAAAGCGGTGAGTGCCTGCAGGGGGCAGAGGACACTGGGAAAGGGGGAGGGGCACGGGGCAGCGGGCAGGTGAAGGGGGTGGGATGGGAAGAGAAGGAGAGAGAGGAATGGGAGCGGGGAGCGGGAGCCCAGCATGTGGCGTCCCCTCGGCAGCAGCAGCCCCAGCAGGGAGGCGGCTGCAACGGCCCTGGGAGGCCCCAGAGCAGCAACATCTCTGCAACAGCCGGTGCTGGAGTGGCCACAGCTCCCAAGCTCAGGTCGCTGCAGCAGAGAGCAGCAGCTGGGGCTCACCCATTGAGCCATCCTGCCCCGCCCCCAGCCCTGGCAGCCCAGAGACCACTGCAGGCTGGGGTGGGGGGAGGGAGAGTCAGTGAGCCAAGATAACTGGCTTCAGCATGCGTCTGTGTGTGTGTGTGTGTGTGTGTGTCTGTCCCCCCCAAATATAGCAGTCAAACTACGCCTGTGCTCGACAGGGCTCTGAATCAGGGTTGTTGTGGCGCGAAGGAGGCTGGTCTGTGTAGGACCCTGCCTCATTGGTTGCAGAAACTGCAGAGTGTGCTGTGTGTGAGGCAGGGGATTGCAGAAAGAGAAAGGAGGGTCTCTTGTTAAGGCAGCTGAATCCTGTCCTGGGGAACTGGATTCTCTCCCTGCCTCTGCCACAGAGATCCTATGTGATGCTTGGCAAGTCTCTGAAACCAAATATTTCACAGGTGGTCATTAATTGTGTGTTCCTCATTTTATGGGTGGCCCCTTGTAACCGTGGGGGTCTGGTTGCAGAAGTGCTGAGCATGTGCTGCTGTAAACTGAAGTCAGTAGGTCAGGGGTGAACAAACTATGGCCCATGGGCCTGATCCAGACCCTCAGGGCTTTGGATCCGGCCCGCGGGATTGCCCCCCATAGTGCCACAGGCCCCGCAGAAGCAGCCAGCACCACGTCCCTGGGACCCCGGGCTGGGGGGGTGGGTGGGCAGAGGGCTCTGTGTGTTGCCCTTGCCTCCAGGCACCACTCTGCGCCGCTCCCATTGGCCAGGAACGGGGAACCGCAGCCAATGGGAGCTTCGGGGGAGGTACCTGGGGGCGTGGCAATGGGAGCGCACGGAGCCCTGTCCACCCCCTCCCCCAGGGGCCGTGCAGGGATGTGGTTCCAGCTGCTTCCCAGAGCGGCGCAGCGTGGGGCCAGGGCAGACAGGCAGGGAGCCTTCCCTGGCCCCGGTGCGTGCCGCTGCCACCCCGGAGCTGCTATAGGTAAGCGGCGCCAGGCCGGAGCCCGATCCCCTCCTGCACCCCGCCCCCAAACTCCCTGCCTGCACCCCGCACCCCTCCTGCACCCCAACCCCCTTCCCTGAGCCCCCTCATACACCCGCACCCCTCCTCTGCCCTAATCCCTTGCCCTGAGCCCTTTCCTGCACACCGCACCCCCTCCCACACCCTACACTCCCTCCCGCACCCCAACCGCCTGCCCCAGCCTTGCATACAATTTCCCCACCCAGAGGTGGCCCTCGGCCCAAAAGGTTTGCCCACCCCTGCAGTAGGTGTTCTGCTCTGAACATACTAAGTGCTGTATAATGCTAAGGAATCTGAAAAATCAGGACCTGGGTGTCTCAAGTTGGGCACCCAAAATCAGTTGACACTTTTGATCATTTTGGCCATAGTGTCTCTGGGCTTCAGTTCCCCATGTGTAAAATGGAGATAACAACACTTCCCTGCCTCCCAGGGGTGTTGTGAAGAGAAATTTTTTAAAGTTTGTGAAGCTCTCAGCTACCATAGGAATGAGCACCACAGAAAAGCCTGTGAGGAAATGAACAATTCTGTTTTAGGAGTTCAGTTTGGATGATGTGCAGTACATAAGGGCTGGGGCCACACATTGCACAATGAGTATAAAAAGAACGATTGACCATCCACCCATTCAGTCAGCACCACGTGTCCTGTGCACCGAGTGAGGCAGGGGTCCTGGGGCAAAAATAGCATTTGATCGTGTAATTAAAGACAGTATCACAATGGAAATACAAAAGGGGCTAATTAAGGTTACAGAGGACAGCACGCGTCTGGTATTCTGAATGTTTGAGTGCTTGACTTCCTTTTAGATACATAGCTTTATAGATTTTAAGGGCAGAAGGAAGCATTAGATCATATAGTCTGGCCTCCTGGGTAACAGGCTACAGAATTTAATCCAGTTACTCGTGAACTGAACCCAATAATTTTTGTTTGGCTAAAGCACATCTTCCAGAAAGGCATCCAGTCTTCATCTAAATACTTCAGGAGTGAATAATCTTCTGTTTCCCTTTTTAGTTTGTTCCAATGGTTAATTGTCCTCGCTATGGAAAATGTATGGCTTACTTCTAATATGAATTTCTCTGGCTTTAACTTCCAGCCATATGTTCTTGTTTTGTCTTTCTCCACTAGAATAAGGAGGTCTCTACATACCAGTGTTTTGTCCCTGTGCAAGTACTTCTACACTAAAGTACTTATACAGTATAATCACATCATCTCTTGGTCTTCTTTATTAAAAATAAACAGACGGAGCTCCTGGAATCTCTCACTACAAGGCGTATTTTCAAGCCCTTAAATCATCTTTGTGGCTCTTCTCTGCACCCTTTCCATTTTTTTTAACATCCTTCTTAAAATGTGGACAACACACTGGATGCGGTATTGGTCTCACCATACTGTATACAGAGGTAAAATCATGTCCTTGGTCAGAAATTATCCAACAAAATAGAGCTTCATTGGAAAATGCTGGTTTGTTGAACTGGACATTTCCCATGAAAGTGAGTCGGGTGCAATGAACTTTCTCTAGACCACAGGCAGGGTTGTGGCAGAAACCTGCATGGTTAAGTGCCAGCTGGCTTGGGGAGCTCCAGCCAGCCCTGTCATGCAGACTGCCTTGGGGCCAGGTATTCCAGTCTTCTCAGGTCAGCTGCTCTGGGATAGCTGCACCATGTAGACTGCCCCAAGACCAGAGACCCTGGTCTTCTATCGTCTGCAGCTCCAGGGCAACCCTGCCATGGAAAAGGGAGTCCTGGCTTTAACCAGGGCTCAGCTCCCAGCTCCACAGCAGGGAATTTAGAAATCCTGGGATGGGATCCTGATTCCCAGGGTCTGCGGCTCTGGGGCAGCCCTGCGTTGCAGACTACACCAGACCGGGGACCCCAGAGCTTTGAGACTCCCAGGCCAGCTGCCTATTTGGGACCCCAGCTGGCCCAGGAGTCTGGAAGCCCAGGGGTCCCCAGTCCAAGGCAGTCTGCAATGCAAGAGAAATTGACATTTTTGTTTTTCTCTTAGCACTGTGAAACTGACAAGAATGTCAGTTCACTCAGCATCTGCTGGTGTCCCTGGGAGCAAATTTCATGTCGGACACACCATGTGTTGGTTTTTCCAGAAGAAAGTTTGGAGGGGATTTCTGGTTCACAGGAAGTTTTGAAATAGCAAAATTTCCTGTGAGCTGGAAATCCTGCATTTCAGCCAGCTCTTCTCACTGCTCCCCAGCTTAAACCTCCGAGGATCACTGTAGCCTTTTCACAGCATCACCCTGGGACCTCTAGTTCTGTTGCTTGTCCACTAGGACCCCTGCGAAGACCATGGGAAATATCTGTATGTTTACATATATTATGTGTACCTCTGTTTCTTTTATTGCTGTTTTGACATTTCCTACCAGGGTTCAAAGAGTAACTCCTTGCTTGGATCTCCCCACATGTCCCAGCAAGGCAGACAATGGTTGCAGAGAACCCAGTCACTGGTACTTAACTGACAATATGGGTGTCAAGGCCTTTGAACTTTTGCCTCTGACCAAGCTGGGCACAACCCCCCTAGCTTGGGAGAGGGGAGGGGCCCTTCAAGTGGGAAAGTTAAACAAAGAGCTTGGGACTTATAAAAAGGAGAGCCCTGATGAACAGAGAGGGAGAGGCAGGGTCTGCAGGGAAGGAGATTGAAACCCAGTCCCCAGAAGCAGGGGTACCTGGGATAGGTTGGGCCAGCCCAGGTTTTGAGGGAAATGCTGAGGATTACGTAAGACATATGCCCGTTGGCCTTTACTTGCCTGAACACTTCTCTCTCTGGTCACTGTGTTCCTATGGATACATAAATAATATCACTCTCCTGGGCCTGGAACTATTCAATATTTTCATTAAAGATTTGGATGATGGAGTAGAAAATAAACTCATAAGATGTGTGGATGACACAAACCTGGGAGGGGTCACAAGCTCTTTGGATGAGAGTATTAGAATTCATAATGACCTTGATACATTGGAGAATTGGCTTGAAATCAGTAAATTAAAATTCAGTAAAGACAAGTACAAAGTACTAGACTTAGGAAGGAAAAATCAAAAGCAAAAAATCCAAAATGGGGAATAACTGACTAAGCAGCAGTTCTGCAGAAAATGTTCTGGGGTTATACTGGATCACAGATTGAAATGGGTGATGCTGTTTTGAAAACAGGAAATGTCATTCTGCATTTTATTAATAGAATTGTCATATGTAAGACACAGGAGGTAATTGTCCTGCTGTACTCAGCACTGGTGAGGCCTCCGCTGGAGCAGTGTGTCCAGTTTTGGGCTCTCTCTCTACAATGGGTAGGTAGGACAAGAAGTAATCCACTTAGATTGCAGCAAGGGAGAGTCAGGTCAGATATTAGGAAAAACTTTCTAACTATAAGGATAGTTAAGTACTGGAACAAGGTACCAAGGGAGGTTGTGGAATCCCCGTTGTGACATTGCACTCCATATGTTTTATGGAAATATGCTTATGAGTGTGAATATGATGTAACTGGAATATGTTTTATGCAAAAGGTCTCATGTAATGTACCATAACAAAAGTTATAACCTACTGAATATATTCCTCCTATTTGTATGTATGTATCATTCTTGTATCTGAAGCTAGAAATATGAAGTATGACTCTGAGGTCCTATTGTAATAATGCAAAGTGTGGGCCATTTATGGTGGTTTAGAATCTTGATGGCTCCGATTGACTGGGACAATTGGTTGTAGATTGTTTATTTACCTGCAAGCCTTCCTGTGTACGTGTGGGCCAGCCTGTGGGTAATGAACAATGAGGTCTCATATGACATCCATCTTAAATCCATCTTAAATCTGGTACTGCTGCTGAGCAGTTTTTGGTTGAAGTCTGCAGCTTTTGGGGTGTGGTCCAGATCTGGGTCTGTGTTGCAGCAGGCTAGCATGTCTGGCTCAACAAGGCAGGGTTCTGGAGTCCCAAGCTGGCGGGGAAAATGGGCTCAGAGGTAATTTCAGAATGTGAGGTGACTGTCCCAAGGGGGTGTCTGTGACCGAACCCGTCACACACATCATTGGTGACTTTTAAGAACAAGTTAGACAAACATCTATCAGGGGTGGACTAGGTATACAAAACCTGTCTTGGTGTGAGGGGATGGACTAGATGACTTTGTGAGGTTCCTTCCAGTCCTACATTTCTATTTATTCCAAGATTTTATAAGATATTCAGGCCTGATGATTTTTTAAAAAAGTTTATCCCTACTAGATACTGTTTAACATCCTCCTTAGTTACCTACAGACTGCAGAGTGGTTCACCCTCTTCATATACTTTGAATACACATCCTGCTTCTATTCAAAACCGGAAATGTTTATTGAACACTTCTGTCTTATTTGCATCATTATAAACTATTTTACCATCTCCATTTGTAATGGGCTACACCTTTGTTAGGATTTGTTTGTTTGTTTGTCTTTACTCCTAATATACTGAAAAAAATGGTCATTATTGTTCCAAGCCCTGCCAACTGTGGAGTTTTTCCTGATAGCTTTAGCTTCCCTTATCGATTTTCTACATCTCAGAACTTCCAATGTATATCGATTGCTATTAAATTCCCCTCTCTCCATCTGCTGTACATTGTTTTTTTTTAAATGTCTAATTGCTGCCTGCACTGTCCCACTGCACCAGGATGGGCTTTTGGCCAAAGTTCTAAGGCAGTGGAACACCTAACTCCCTAAGGCTCCTTTGTAATTTTCATCCTTCATTGGCTTTCTAGGACACATTGAGCTCCAGCTGGTTGGAGGGAACAATGCCTGCTCAGGACGTGTGGAAGTAAGACATGGAGACACCTGGGCTACAATCTGTGATGCACGCTTTGATCTCAAAGCTGCCAGTGTTATCTGTAATGGACTAGAGTGTGGAACAGCTCTATCTATCCCAGGAAGAGCTCATTTCCAAGAAGGACATGGACCAATCTGGACTGAGGAATTCCAGTGTGTAGGGAATGAGTCACACCTCGTGTACTGTCCCAGGATATCACATGGGAGTCAGACGTGCTCACATGCAAATGATGCAAGTGTCATATGCTCACGTAAGAATTTGGCACAATGTCTCTAAAATCCCAGTCATGTGTATTCTAGAGTAGGGTGCAGCAAAAAAAATGATCTCACTCTGTAGGGAGCTGGGATAACAAAGCAGCTATCAGCTTCTAGTTAAACCTAAACAACTCGATATAACGGGAATGGGTTCAATCCCCCCAACTTTCCTTTTCTTTATTATTTAATATAAAATATCTTAAATGCTCCCTCTCTAAACCCCTTCTCCCTTCTCCCCTGGGCACACAGGGTTCCGGCTGGTGAACGGCAGCACAGCGTGCTCAGGGAGGGTGGAGATCCAGGTTCTTGGTGCCTGGGGAACCCTCTGTGACTCACGCTGGGATTTACCAGATGCCAACGTGCTCTGTCGTCAGCTGGACTGCGGCTTCGCTGTATCAAACCCAGGAGGAGGGTATTTTGGGAAGGGAACTGGCTCTGTCTGGACAGACACATTTCACTGCAAAGGGACTGAAACCCATTTGGGCCATTGCCCTGTTACTGCCCTGGGGGCCTCTCCGTGCTCACACGACAATGATGCCGGTGTGATTTGCTCAGGTAAGTGCAAGAGAGATGCTGGATTAAGGACACCTGCCCCTCAGTGTGTGATGCTGCCCCAGAGCAGGGGAACCTCAGGACACAGCAAGGGGAGGGGGAGCTAGATCCTAAAGCACAGAAAATAACAGTAAATGTATTAAAGATAACATGTAAGTCAATAATATCATCACAAAAGAACGGTTGTGACTGGGGAAAGCCCTGGATTCTCCAGTAAAAACATTAGCAACTCTGTCCTCACGCAGGGCAGCGGAGCAGGGGCAGCACTTTGTCCTTCGGGTTTCATCAATGTCACCGATTCATTGTCCCCAGCCTTCTCCAATAGTAATTAGAGGGGGAGCTGGTAGTGACTCCCAATATGGAGCTTGCTTCACACTTTCTATGATAAAATATTCTCGGCACCTTCCTTGATGGCTGGAGCCTTTGCAATTTGGGAAGGGGTCAGTGCTGGGGCCAGGGAGGTGCCTTCTCCTCCTGCAGTGAGATTCCTTCCAGGTTTGGCTGAATTATAAACTGCTGAATATCAGCATTTCCTTTCTCTCACGTGAGTTCCTGGGGGTATTTTTGGTAGCCCACCACAGAGAAAGTAGTGCTTTCACTCACTGAGGTTTTTTTTACTTTTTTCACACTTTTCCAATTGAAAAAACTCCAAAGATTTTTTCCCCTGCTTTCTTACTTTCTTACACATTTTTACCTTTTTCTAACTTTTTACAGTGGAAGAAAAGATGAGCAGCGGATTGGACTAGATGACCTCCTCAGGTCTCTTCCAGTCCTAATATTCTGATTGTGTGAAAAAATAGAAAGGGGGAGGAAGTGGCAAACCTGTACATCCAAAACCTGGAATGGAAAATTGAATGTTTCATTTACCAAAAGTTGAAATGAATCAATATTTTAGTTAGAGTCCAAACAAAAATTTTCATTCCATTTCCACATCCCAGTATCTCAGATCTGTTTAAAAATTGAAATACTGCACTCAAAATACTTCACAGGAAAAATTTTTGGTTGTTGACCCTCTCTAATATTTAGCTTTTATAAAAATAAATAAACAGCATTATTTAGTTCATTTAGTCAAAGCCAAAGGCACAAGAATTAGAAAATACCAGAATTAAGGTTATCTATATCATGTTAATTCAGTCCCCAACCCTCCCTTCTGCATATACATTATGATACAGTCTAATTGCATCAACATATTCTATTATTCTCACCTCCCCCAGGTCCTGCCTCCTTCAGTGCACAGGGAAGATGGTGCTCAGGGGATGGAGGAGCTGTAGAATATTTCTTTTTATCCTCCTCATTCAACCTGTGACCCAGGGCCTTATTCACTCTACAGACCGTACAAACACTGCACTGAATACAGAATTATTAATTTCTTCATTGGCTTTTCTATTATGCTCATTACAGTAGTGTGAGAATGCCCCACAAACATTAATGAATTTGTCTTCATAACACCCCAGGAGATAGCAGACTCTTACGAGGTCCATTTCAAAAGTGACTTAGGCACTTAGAAGCCCAAGAATAACATTTTCAAAAGGCCTAAGTGACTTAGAGACTTAAATCCTATTTTCTCTAGTAACATAGGAGCCCAAGAACCATACAGACTGCTCCCTCTTGCTGCCTAAGTCACTTCTGAAAATGGCACTTAAGCTCCTACATCATTTAGCTGCTTTTGAAAATTGTGCTTACAACGATTAAAGCCCAAATTCCCAACTCACGACTTATTTGGGGTGATTGGGCAGCAACCTGAGACCCTCAGGGCCTGATTCTCCAGAGTACTCACCATTTCTGCAGAGTTTTATGTGTTCAGAGTACTCTCCAGACATTAATAAAGCCTCACCAAACTCCAGGGAAGTAGGTGGGGAAGTATTATTATTAGCTCCTGTGGCAGGTTGGATCACGGAAACCCCTTGGGGGCTGCCACCTGATGTGCCAAGACTACTTCTGCCTCTGCTTTCCCTGCCAGCTTAGGACTCCAGCACCCTGTCTCGCTGAGCCAGACATGCCAGTCTGCTCCAGCACAGACCCAGCGTCTGAAACACGTGTCCCAAAGCTGCAGACTTAACTGAAAGCAATTTAAGAAGTGTTCTTGTCTTTAACACTCAGATGCCCAACTCCCAGTGGGGTCCAAACCCCAAATAAATCCGTTTTACCTTGTATAAAGCTTATACAGGGTAAACTCATAAATTGTCCGCCCCCATAACACTCAGAGAGAGAGAGATATGCACAGCTGTTTACCACACCCCTGGTATTAATACATACTCTGGGTTAATTAATAAGTAAAATGTGATTTTATTAAATTCAGAAAGTAGGATTTAAGTGGTTCCAAGTAGTAACAGACAGAACAAAGTGAATTACCAAGTAAAATAAAATAAAACACGCAAATCTAAGCCCAATACAGATAAAATCTCACCTTCAGAGATGTTTCAATAAGTTTCTTTCACAGACTGGATGCCTACCTAGTCTGGGCACAATCCTTTCCCTGGTACAGCCCTTGTTCCAGCTCAGGTGGTAGCGAGGGGATTTCTCGTGATGGCCGCCCCCTTTGTTCTGTTCCACTCACTTAGATATCTTTTGCATAAGGCGGGAATCCTTTGTTCCTCTCTGGGTTCCCACCCCTCCTTTTCAATGGAAAAGCACCAGGTTAAAGGTGGATTCGAGTTTAGGTGCCATGATCACATGTCACTGTAAGATTTCATTACCTGCTTGCCAGTATACAGGAAGATTTAGAAGTAAAACAGAGCCATCTACACTCGATTGTCCTGGTTAATGGGAGCCATTAAGATTCCAAACCACCATGAATGGCCCACACTGTGCTTAACTACAATAGGACCTCAGAGTTATATTTCATATTTCTAGTTTCAGATACACGAGTGATACATTTGTACAAATAGGATGACCACACTAAGTAGATTATAATCTTTGTAATGATACCTTACAAAAGACCTTTTGCATGAAGCATATTTCAGTTACATTATATTCACACTCATCAGCATACTTTCACAAAAGCATACAGAGTACAATGTCACAGCTCCATTTTACAAACGGTAAAACGGAGAGAGAAAAGCAAAGTGACTTGCCCAAGGCCACTGAGTGAGTCAGCAGCAGAGACAGGATAAAACTCAGTGTTTTGACTTGCAGCCCTGTGCTCATTTCACCCGACCTCGCTGCCTGACTGCAGAAGAGCAGAGCAGCCACATCTTGTCTTGAGCCTAGCGGCAGTTGTGAATACTCAGTACTTCTGCAAATCAGACCCCATAAAAACTGGCTTCAGAGACCTGCACAGTATCACCTGTGAAGTCTGCAGCAGAGGCAGGAACAGAACTGAGCTCGACTGAATGACGGTCAGTGCTAGAAACAAGAGCATCCTAGTTCTTCCTGCACTCCCCTCCTCGTTCTCCACAGGCCTTCCAGTTTCTAAAGTGAATGAGGCAGGGGTCATAGAAGCAACAGCCTAATGCTGCACAACCCCGATTTATCCATCCTGGGCACTGAAAGTGGCCAGGGCCCTGTGGGAAAATAATTGACGAGAAAATTAATTTTAATGGCCAGCCAACCTGATTCCCTTGTGGCTAAATGGAGCCCGTCTTATGGGTCTATAGATGCATAGAGTTTTAAGACCCAAACAGGCCGTTGTGATCATCTGCTTCTCCTCTCACCATGGGGACCCCTCCTGCTTAATGAAGTTTGAGCTCCCCTCTCTGCCCCGTCTTCTCATCCATGTACAGAGTCTCCATAGGGCTTCTTGCCTGTCTGGAACTGGGGTCCTTACAGAGAAACCTACTGCAGAAGCCCTGGATTTCAACCTTCTTTCTAATAATGGACACATAGCTTCCAGGACTGTCTCCCACAGAGCCCAGAGTCTCTGGTGCTGTTACACACCATGACTAAGCCTATGTGGCCCTGCCCAGAACTCTCAACAGACATCTACTCTCCTCTTTACAACTGATACCTTTGTACCTTGCGGGTAATTCACCTGGCAGTTCTCCTGCTTCTCACAGAGGCTGCTACCGGCATTCCTACCTGAATTCCCTGCAGCCCTGCCCTGCCTCTCCTAACTAGCTACCCAGCCCAGACCCTGGTTCTCGGAGGGAACTCCTCAGCAATTGCTGGAAGGAGAATTCCTTCTAAGGAAAAACACCTGGTCCCTTCCATACGAGCTCCATCTGCCGTGATCCCATCCGGCCTTCCTGCGGAGCTGTGGTACCCAGTTATATCCATGAGCCTCCTCGGAAAGCCCCAGATCTACTCTCTACCCTCACACTACACTAGCGGCATACCTAGGACAGGAAACTTGGGTGGGCCCCAGCTTTCCGGGGTGGGCAGTGACGGGAGGAGCAGAGGGAGGGGTGCAGGAGGAATCCGGTGCCCTGGGAAGGGGGCAGGAGGAAGGGGGGCTCTCCTCCCTCCTCCCCTTCCAGCCGAGCCTTACCGCTCAGCAGGCACCCAAAGCTGAGGCTGCCCGGGGCACACAGGCTGCGGGGCGTGCGTAGGGTAACCAGATAGGAAATGTGAAAAATTGGACAAGTGGTGGGAGGTAATAGGTGCCTATATAAGAAAAAGCCACGAATATCAGGACTGTCCCTATAAAATCGGGACATCTGGTCACCTAGGCGTGTATTTTGGGCAAAGTGGGGTCCCACTAGGGCTCAAGCTCTGCTCACCCTTCCCGACACTGGCTCAGTGTCCGTCAGCCCAGGCACATCCCTTTCCTGCCAGTGCCGGGAGCTGCTGCCCCGGTCTCCAGCCCCAGCACTAGCCCCACCCAGACCTGCCCTCATGAGGCACACCCCCTGTGGGGCTAGTGCTGGGGTCAGAGACCAGGGAAGCAGCTCATGGCGCTGGCAGGAGAAAGATGCGGCCAGACTGACGGACACTGAGCTGGGGGTAGGAGTCCCAGCCTGTGGATTCGGGGGCTCCAGCCCTGATTTGGGTGGGCCTGGATGATCACTGGGTGGGCCACAGCCCACCTGTGGCTACACCCCTGCACTACACTAGCTGCATGCAGGCAGTCTCCTGGTCCAGTCTTAGGGTGAACTCCTGGCTCCGTTGAAGTCAATGGAGGTTTTACCATTGCCTTCAGTGGGGCCAGGATTTCACTCTTAGCTTTGAAATGTTATTTGGCTACCAAGATCCTTGAGCTGGTTGGATCCAGTGCGCACACACTGCACCCGTCAGGTTGCCATACTAGTACATACTGTACCCGACACAGCCAGTGGGTGTGCCCTGCACTGACTCTGCTGTTGCCTTTTAACATTGTCAGTCTCTCCTGGCTGCACCTGGGTCTGAACTCGGGGAGTAATTCCTAACTTACCACCTTGTTATCAGAGTCTCTGATTCTGAGACACACGCAAAGACTGAGATTCACATCCCAAAGTAGTCACAATATTCACCAACAAAGCACGTCCCCTTCCCCACCCCACACACAACCTGCTTCTTGTGCTATGAATTGATCAGCAGGAATCTCATGTTGGACTCAGAGATGACACCACACTTCAGGGGACAGCTCCAGTCAGAACCACCAGTGCAGGGAACTATCTAACACTAGGAGCTCCTGCACTGGATCCACGTGAACCAAGAAAGTTGCCACCTACTGAGCAAAGATCAGGGGGAACTAAGGGAATTTACCAACAATAACCTGTTCCTGACCACCATAAACCCTGCTCTTCCATTGGCCAAACTTCCTGAAGGCAAACTTGGCTAAATCATTCACGACCCACCTGCTAAGTGCTTGTGCAGACACTGTTCACTGGCTTCCAGGCATTTAAGCCTGGATAAAGTGACTACAAACCTCAGCAGCCATTCCACCACCACACACAGAGACTATTTTCCCAATCAGTAATCAGCAGGAATTCCCTCGCTCACACATTTAGAGAGTCCGTTGGCAAGCCCTTGTGTCAAGCTCAGAGTTTTACAATCTTCATAGCACCTTCCACTTATAGATTCATAGGTATAAGTGTCTTCTGACAGAGATTGTTCCCTTTAACACTGTGACACACTCTGATCACTGGCTTATACCTTCTTTTTGAGAAATAGTCAACAATTTCATGTGCATTATTTCTAATGTATAAGACAGAGTGTTATTCAGTGTGTTTCCCATCTCTCCTGAGCCCAGGTCACTCTGAATCACTCAGACTCCTGAATGGAGAGAGCCGGTGTGACGGGAGAGTTGAGATTTCCCTCCGTGGTGTGTGGGGCAGAGTGCTGGATGACCAGTGGGACATGAACGATGCCAGCGTGGTGTGCAGGGACCTCCAGTGCGGAGTCGCTGAGAAAGCTTTTATCCCCCCGAAGTCTGAGAATGGAACGGGCCCTGTGGGGCTGAGAAGGGTCCAGTGTGCAGGAAATGAGACTCGTCTGACTCTCTGTGACATCTCCACGTCTGAGACAGCCCAGGCAGGAATTGCTGAGGATGTCGGTGTCCTTTGCTCAGGTGATTCATTTCCAAATCTCACAAACATTTTCTGTTCAGCAGGAAAATACATATTAACAGCTGGGATCTATCCCTGCAGGAAGCTGGCGGATCAGACTGGTGAATGGGACAGGTCGCTGTGCCGGGAGAGTGGAGATTTATTACAATGGCAGCTGGGGGACAGTCTGTGATGATTCCTGGGATCTGTCAGACTCCGATGTCGTTTGCAAACAACTGGGATGTGGACGCGCCATCAATGCAACTGTCTCTGCTCATTACGGGCAAGGATCCGGGCAGATCTGGCTGGATGATGTGAACTGCTCTGGGAAGGAATCCGATCTCTGGGCGTGTCCTTCCGGGGGCTGGGGCCAGCACAACTGCAGACACAAAGAGGATGCGGGAGTTCTCTGCTCAGGTCTGTTCTGGGAATGCTCACATGAGCCTGGTAACCAGGGGATTAAATGGAGGGGGCAGATGTTTAAGGAGATTGCTGAGAATGATACTCTCCCTGACTGTCTCTGCCTCCCTTTCCCTTGTGTAACTACCTACCAGGGTCACCATTAGAAAGTCCTCAGCTCCCATCCAGAGGTGTTGGAGATATTGAAAGATTTCCCTAATGCTAGAAGGCTGCATCTCAGGTATCTGAAGGGGATTGTATCATGGAAAGCAGTGACTGAAAAGGATGTAGGGTCCTAGTGGAGAAATAACTGAACATGAGCTCCCAGTGCCATGTGTGGCAAAACGGGCTAATGCGAACCTTGGATGTATAAACAGGGGAGTAGTGAGTAGGAGTAGGGACTAAATTTTACTGTTGTACCTGGTGCTGGTGAGACAGATACTGGAATACTGTGTCCAGTTCTGATGTCCACAAAAATTGGAGCAGAGAAGAGCCACAAAAGTGATCTGATGAATAAAAGCCTTACAGTGAGAGATTTCAGATGCTGAATCTGTTTAGCTTATCAAAATGACCAAGAGGTAACTTGATTACAGGGCATAAGTCCCTTCACAAGGAGAACATACCACTTCCTAAAGGGCTCTTTAATCTAATGCAGAAAGGCAGAACAAGAGTCAATGGCTAGAAGCTGAAACCAGACAAATTCAGATCAGAAATAAGGCCCAGGTTTTTAACAGGGCGGGTGATTAACCATCGGAACAAACTACCGGGGAAATGGTGCATTCTGCATCTCTTGAAGTCTTCCTGTCTAGACTGGATGCCTTTCTGGAAGTTATGCTTATATCAAACTCAAGTTATTAGGCTCTATGCAGCTGTTTTACAGAAGGTCAAATTATTTGATCTCATGATCCCTGTCACACTGTCTGGAGTGGCTCATGGCACTGAGTGCCCACCTCAGGGCAGATGGTGAGAAACAAGGCAATAACCCAAACTGCTGGTGTGTTCTATAAGTAGATTTCACCAAGTCTGTAACAGATGTGAACTCCTGGACCAATGTTCCCTCTAATTTTTACATCCATGTGCGGAATGAATTTTGTTCTGTGCACCAGTCTAGAGGTGATGTGTGGTGGGGTTGGGGCTGCGGGGTTCAGAATGTGGGAGGCAGCCCAGGGCTGGGGCAGAGGGTGGCTGTGCACGGGGTGAGAGCTCTGGCTGGGGGTGCGAGCTCTGGGGTGGGGCCAGGGATGAGGGGTTTGTAGTTCTGGCTGCCCTGGGGCTGCAGCAGGAAGAGAGGACTCCCCCAAGGCCTCTCTTGCTGCAGCAGCCTGGGGCCAGGGGAGAGGCACCTCTCCCCACTGCGGCAGCTCTGGGGCTGGGGAAGAGGTGCCTCTCCAGTCTAGGCCCCTGTGGCTGCGTGCCTATGTGGCCTTTGATAGCCTTCTGTGTGTCCACATGGCCACGCAGCTTAGAGGGAACTTAGTCCTGGGTCACTGTATCTATCTTACCATGGAGTCACAGACAGTCCCCTTAGACTCTCCAGTCTATTGTCACCCAAACAAACTGGACTTAGTGATAAGTGGTCATTTACACCAAAAATCACATCACATTCAGGTTTCTTCCAATCCCAAGAGACCAGCCACCTACTCAGTTCACTTGGTACCCTGGATCTAACACCAAAGACAATGTCTGTAGCCAATCCTGTAATAAAGTATGTACAGGTTTATTCACTAGGAAAAAGAAATAAAAGGGTTGTTTACACGGTTAAAGCAAGCAATCATCTACACACAAATGAGTTACCATTTATATCCTCGGAGTGACAGAGTTGTAGTGATCTGTCAAGTCCAAATGTCCTTCAGCGCTGACCCAGGGGTAACCCCTTGGGGTCTCGGGCTTCAGTTTGGTTTCTTTAGCCCTGTCACAGTTCAAACAGCCAAAAAGATGAAAACTCTTCCCATCTATTATTTTTATTTCCCTCTTCCAGCCTTCAAAGCCATGGGATAAGACCTTCTGCATGTACTACATGCAGGGGATGGGCGGCGGGGATCATTCCCGTGCCTGAGTTCACAAGTTCAGAGCAAACATTTTCAGTATAAAGCAAAACTTGCATATGTTCTTGTAGCATGGACCACAAACATTACAAGTGAGATTAGTGCCCACAGCAACTAACCAGCATTTCATAAAGTCTAAACACTCAATACATTCTTCCAAGACTAATACCTGTTTTCAGCAAAACTCACACACATGTGACCCTGCCTGGTCTCCAGCTACGAGATTGTAAGTTTTCAGCCAAGGCCTGCAGCCTGGGCAAGAGCTGGCATCTGGCCTGCCAATGTCACAATCCTTCCCAGCCGTTATCTATTACAATCTGTATGTAGCTGCTGGTAAATGGTGGCCTTCCAGAGATGCCCACTGTATTTCTAAGGGGCCTGTAGTGTCTAAAAGCATCTCTTACTCTTGGAGTGTTTCCCTAGCCGTTGCTCCTGCAGAATGATGCACAGGATCATTAGCAATCGCTGGGATTTCACTCTTCACACCCCAGTTCATTTCAGAATCAAATGATTTAAATTCCCTTTTTCTGCATTTCCTTCTAGAGTTCACAGATCTGAGGCTGGTGAGCAACAGTGACTGTGCAGGGCGGCTGGAGGTTTTCTACACTGGGACGTGGGGCAGTGTTTGCTCCAATCAGATGTCTGGAGTCACCCCAGCAATTGTCTGCAAACAGCTGAACTGTGGGGACGGAGGGCAGATTGCAAGTGACTTTGAATATGGACCAGGTTCTGGTCCCACGTGGCTGGACCACGTTGCATGCAGTGAGCAGCACAGCTCCCTCTGGCAGTGCCCGTCAGAGCCCTGGAATCCAAGGTCATGTGATAACCGAGCTGAAGAGACCCATATTTCTTGCACTGGTAATTCTGAAACTACCTGCATGCGCGCGTGCAAACTCACATGCAAACGATGTTTAATTAATGGAAAGGTTAGGATAGAATTTTTGTTGTTGTTTACATCTCAGTGTAGGCAGATTTAAATTCTCAACACAAGATACAAACATATTTTCATGATGTTTTATAGGAATAAGCATTTTTCTGATTAACAACAAACATGGAAGTTAATCAATTAATTTTAAAAGAGACCGGTGTTGGACACTGCGATAAGGTAGTCTGAGAGCCAAGAAAAGCCTCTCCCTAGAGACCGTCATGAGACAGCTCTGTAGTTATTAATCCTTTTGGGATGAACTATCAGAGATGGACCCAGGCTGTGCAGTTTGGGTCAGAACTGGAATCCCCCACAAGTCTGGGTGCATGCCGGCCTGTGTGTCTGAGTAACAGCTGAATAGCAAATTAATTAGGTATTAAGTGACCCAGCGTTCACATTTCAGTTCACACAGTGCTGAAATTAGGGGGTTAAAATACAGATAAATTCTACTCCCACATCACACACACAGCCCATTGCATTCACCTCAGCTTTTTCTCTCCATAGGAAAAAAACCAAAACCAACTCAGACCCTGTTTGCCGAATGCCCGAACTCTCCAAGCTGCACAGGTATCTCTGCTTCTCACTGTCTCCCTCGTGGTCCCTAAGTTGTCCCAGTAACATGTGAGGTTTCTGCATTTCTAGACCAGGACAAGTTACGCATTGTGGGAGGAGAGGACAGATGCTCGGGGAGAGTGGAGGTTTGGTACCGTGGCTCGTGGGGAACAGTTTGTGATGACTCCTGGGACATGGCGGATGCTAACGTTGTGTGTCAACAACTGGGCTGTGGCTCTGCTGTATCTGCCCCGGGCGAGGCTGCATTCGGCGAGGGGACTGGTCCCATCTGGGTGGAGACGTTGAATTGCAGAGGGACAGAGTCATCTCTCTGGGACTGTCCTGCCAGGCCCTGGGGTGAGAGCAACTGTGGTCATAAGGAAGATGCTGCCGTGAATTGCTCAGGTGAGTGACAGGAGATGTTTCTGCTACATGCTGTAATATTCAGGGAAAAGGATGGTTTAGCCCACCCATCCCCTTTGGTCCCAGACCAGGCCCTCCCATCTCCTGAGTGCTGGAGCATCCTGGATGTTGAGGGGTGGAACCTTTGTGGTGTCAGACTGGCTCAGGCATCAGCCCACATAGCCCCTGCATCCATCACAGGCCCCACTGTGCTGGTTTCTTATGAGAGTCCTCATTGCTGCACAGAGCACAAGGGACTTGGGCCCTAAATCACTAACAAACAGGTCCTGTGCTGCTGTGAGGGAGTTTGTGGAGGTGACAGCTGGAGACAACCAGGGACTCTCAGAGGTGAGGATCCCCCTCAGGAACAAACACGTTACCTCTCCCTTACTACAGGTTCCAAGTTTCCTCCCTTTAATTTTGCAAGTCTGACGGAGAGGACAGATTTTCCAAATACTCCAGTTAAAGCATCCCCTTCCTCCCATCAAGGGTTAAATTTCCCTGGTGCTGGGTCACAGCAGAGGAGCTGCAAGCTGCAGCCTGAGGGAAGGAGCTCCTTTCCATGGCTTGTGACATCTGAGGGGGAATGACACCGGGGTGGGAGCTGCAGGCTGTGCTGAGCCAGAGGATTCCTGTCTGCTGGCTCCAGCTAACTGGGCAGGGCCCATGATTTAAATAGCATGCTGTGAGCTGCCCCCATGGTGCACAGACTGTGTCCCAGCCCATTACCCTGCTGTCCTGGGCCCTGCAATGAGTGACTGGGGAGCTCCCTGGGATCCCAGGACTCTCACAGGCTAATCTCTCCCTGTCACATGTTCATTTCCATCCAGCTCCCCCGCGCCGCCCTCTGACCAACAGTGGGAGAGTCACAGTGCCCGTGGTCATCTGCATTATCCTGGGGGCCCTGCTCTGCCTGGTCTTAATCATCCTGGGGGCGCAGGTGCGAAGTGCCAGGGCACAGCGCAGAGGTGGGTCCTGATTGGTGTCACTGTGTGAAATGTTTCTGCAATAGCAGGGGGGCTGCAGGGTGTCAGGGTGAGGGGCGATACCAGGCTGGGTGGGGTGGCCAAGGGTGCCGGTTAACTCCTCTCATTGAATATTTCATTAACTGTCTGGCAGTGGAACAGCCCAGCCATGAAATCTGGAGATGATCCTAGCTAGGGACCTTTACAGTTTCAGAGAAATGGCATCTGTATCCCCACCCGCCCCCACCCTCCGGTGATCCACTCCAGGAGTGCCTACTCAGGCCTCCTGCTGCCACCTGTCTCTGGGTGGGAACCCCCTGTCCCATCTCCTTGTGGCCAGGGGTTTTTAAGGCTGCACAGCCCCCTGCCTTCCACTGTGATAACACCAGCAAACCAGTCTGCCTACAGGCCAGCCCCCATGCTGTGCTTTCTTCTCAAGGGCTATGAGCAGGGCATTGCGAGCAGTTACAAGTTACCACCCAGCTCTCTCTCAGCAGATTACACCTTATTCCTAGGATAAAAGTGTGACAGAGAAAACATTAAAAACAATAAAAATTCCTCCACACTTGCTGAACATACCAGAATTCACCCATCTTCCTCATGGGCAGCCTGGTAGATCAACATCCCTCCAACGATTCCGTGTTGGGATCCCCATGGACAGAAGGTCCTGCCCATTTGCAGAATCAAAATGAAGGCCTTGAGTCTTTTTAAACTCAGCCTTTCATATCAGAAGTCCTCCATTGTCTCTTGGTCTCTGGTAACCCAGTTTGAACCAGTCTGTATAAACCACTCTGAAGGTTGTTACCTTTCTGGAGTTGTTTACAATCTCAGTGATTCACCTTAATCACCCCCCCACACCCCCCCCACACACACTCAGTGTTTTTTCTTCCTGGAGGAGCTGTGGTAACCCTCCGACATGCAGAAGAACATAAACCATTCATAGCTTTAATACAGTGGTTCCCAAAGATACTGCCTGGAGCTGCAGTATCTGCCACAGGGAGGGGATCTGAATATCATGAGGAGAGACATCATGGAAAAGGGACCGAGAGAAATTGGAAATATTGTCAAGGAAAAAAGGTGTATAAAAATAGAGCTGTGGTAAATAGTTGTGAAGAGCGTGATCCAGTAGAAAAGACAATCTTAGGAAGCAGAAGTGTGGGAAAGGAGCATTTTACTGTCTTGTATTCAAAGCTGGCACTTGTCGGGGATTTTACATCTATAACACACTTTATACAAACATTAGCTACCAGCTCCTTGGCAAGAAGATAGAGGATGGGACTGCCATCAACATACATGTAACATTCACAACTTTGCAGAAAGACAATGACTATAATCAGATCTCATGCTTCAGGGCTTCATCCAGTCTCCTGCAGGGGTCAGGAAGGAATTCTGGGAAGCCCCCATCTTTGTGTTTTGTTTTGCTTCATTTTGTTTCTTGCCCTCCTCTGAAGCATCAGGCGTTAGCTACAGAGGGATATGTGTCACTGGATGGGCTGGACCAGTCCTCTGAGATGATACAGAGAAACCTCTTTCGAAGATAGGTGGTCTTTTCCACATGTTCAGGGTCAAACCAATTGTCAGATTTGGGGTCAGGAAGAAATTTCCCCCCAGGTCAGATTGGCAAAAAGAGACCTTGGGGGATTTTCCTCTTCCTCTGAAGCATGGAGCGTGGATCACCTGCCAGGATTATCAAGGCATCTCTCAGGGAACCAGTTCCCTGCCACTGTGGGGCCCTTCGGCATCGGTGGCACCTTACTCGCTCCTGCTTTCTGACTTTGGCACACAAGAGTTTATTCTCCTGAGGACTGAAATGCTTTACTCTAAGTGCATCTTTCGGCTCAAACCTAGAGGAATCTGGGTGAAATGCAATGGCCTGTATTATACAGGAGATCAGACTAGATGTTCTAATGGTCCCGTCTGGCCTTAAACTCGATGAAAAAAAAGATGTTCTCACCATTTTGCAGAGAAAAACCTGCGTGGGGGAAGAATTATTTAAGCTGCTCCAAAGGGGAATAACCAGAAATAATGAGATGAGATTAAAAAACATTTAAGATAAATGTGAGGAAGCTTCCTGACAGAGAATTAGCCCTGGGAACCATCATCAAAGGGCTGTGATGGAAAGAAACCCTGTCACCTGGCTCATTTAAATTCCAGCACTGGGAATGTGCGGTAGGGTTCAGGCTTGCACTGAGCCCACGGGGAGGGGCTGGATGATCCCATAGTATTTCCCATCTCTGGTTTCAATGACCCTGTGCAAACCCTGCCCTTTGTTTTCAGGCTCCAGAAGACCCTTGGATCCCTTCTCTGAGGCCGTGTACGAGGAGATTGATTATAACCTGATGAGAAAAAAGCAGGAGATGTTCAGTCACTCAGGTCTGTGGGTCTCACTCTTAACAGGGAGCAGCTATCTAATGCCCCATCCATCGGAGGCCCTGACCCAGATTTAAATCACTGCAGCTTCAGCCCTGTGAGCTTGTCACTGGAGCTGGGCAAAAGTCTCCGTTATGAAATGTTTTGGTGAAAAGTGCAGATTCAGAGACACCGAAACATTTCACAAATTCCTATCAATTTCACCCAATTGTTCCAAATACACACAGAATGATTCATTTCATTTCAACACTTTCTAAAGAAAACATTTTGTTTTTTTCAATTGGATATTACTTTTCCATTAGAAATTTCCTTTAATATTATCGGAAAGAAAACAAATAAACAAAAATTAACAAATGTCCAAAAGAACACCATATGGTTTCATTCAACATTAAGCTTTTTTTTTACTTTTGCATTTCCCAAAAATTGACAAAAAAAAAATCATTTTTGGCTCAACTAAAAACAATCTTATGTTTTTCTTTTTTCCCCCAATGGTCAGAAAACCAAACCACCTGTTTTTTTTACCAAGATCTAGCTGTGGGAGCTGGGTCTGTGGTGAGACCAGCAGTTACTCATGTAGACTGAGAGAGATGGATTTCCTTCCCACCGGACACTGAGTGTCCCAATTCTAGGAACAATTAATTTCCCATCTGCCCGTCCTGCAGCCTTGGCGTGTAACCAGTGAGGGGTCAGGAAAGCGACTGTCTGGGGCAGGCTAAACTATCATTTGAAAACTTCTTTGGAGCACTGGAGCAGGGGATGTTCTTTGCCCCCCTCCCACCGCAGCCACTGGTCTGTTGTGTCAGCTCCCTCCTGCCCCTGGAGCAGAGAGACCAGCCCAGGAGAGCCTCATGAGTTTGAATCCTGGCCCTTTTATCCTTTGTGCCATTTTGTCTCAATGTCTGATGGGAACATCCTGCCCAAGGGCTCTGCTGTGGTGGAGCTCTGAGAACATGCTCAGGGCATCCCCCAGCATCACTGCCAAGATGGTTACAGTGAATGACAAAAAGAAAAGGGGTACTTGTGGCACCTTAGAGACTAACAAATTTATGAATCACAGACTCTGCTTTGGGCCTTTCTTGGTTTAATCTGGAAACACCATGGAGAGCTGATCGACTGATTTATGGGGTAGGTGGGTATTTACCCTTAAGAAGGAGGAGTCCCCTCTGTGGCTGAGGAGGCCAGGACAGTTGTGGAACTTCCCTGGACCAGCAGCCAGAGACGTGCCTTTCACTCACCACAGCATCCTTCAGGTCAGATTGTATCATCCCCTCAGTCACATTTACCACAATAACATGGAGATTTCTCTTGGGGAGTCTGTGTCAGACTCTCACTACTCGGAGTTGCTGTGAGTCACCACGTCCTGTAGAGGAAGGTATAGACTGAGACTGGAAATCCTGCTCCAGGCCCCGGATGTGTTCCCAGTCCCACAGTTGTTCTGTTCTCACTGTGATGAATTTCTGGTTCTCGTCTCTCCAGTCTCCTATTCAGATGATTCAGTGACGAAGCTGCAGTATTACACTGGGGACAGCGAGGGGGAAAATGATCCTGGATCAGAACAAGGTAATGGGGGAGGGGCAGACTCAGGCCAAGAGACCCAAAATCTGGGCAGAGAACAGAATTTCTATGACACTTTCTGCAATCGCAGCCATTTCCCCTCACACGGTTCCCATTTTACACAGTCAGGTCTCATCCCATTGAACAGGATTTCTGTCAGAATCTCAGGATGGGAACATGTGACCATCTCCTGAGCACACTGAGTGACTCCCAGTGACCTCCCCAGGTGAGGAGCTGGAGGAGACGGGTCAGTGTCTTTGGGTGGAGGCGTCAGTGCCCAGCAGGGCTAGTCTCTTCTCCCCAAGAGAGAGAGGAATCAATCATAGAATCAGAATCACAGAATATCAGGGTTGGAAGGGACCTCAGGAGGTCATCTAGTCCAACCTCCTGCTCAAAGCAGGAACAATCCTCAACTAAATCATCCCACCCAGGGCTTTGTCAAGCCTGACCTTAAAAACTTCGAAGGAAGGAGATTCCACCACCTCCCTAGCTAACGCATTCCAGTGTTTCACCACCCTCCTAGTGAAAAAGTTTTTCCTAATATCCAACCTAAACGTTCCCCACTTCAACTTGAGACCATTACTCCTTGTTCTGTCACCAGCTACCACTGAGAACAGTCTAGAGCCATCCTCTTTGGAACCCCCTTTCAGGTAGTTGAAAGCAGCTATCAAATCCCCCCTCATTCTTCTCTTCCGCAGACTAAACAAGCCCAGTTCCCTCAGCCTCTCCTCATAAGTCATGCGTTCCAGTCCCCTAATCATTTTTGTTGCCCTCCAGTGGACTCTTTCCAATTTTTCCACATCCTTCTTGTAGTGGGGGGCCCAAAACTGGACACAGTACTCCAGATGAGGCCTCAACAATGTCGAATAGAAGGGAACGATCACGTCTCTTGATCTGCTGGCAATGCCCCTACGTATACATCCCAAAATGCCATTGGCCTTCTTAGCAACAAGGGCACACTGTTAACTCATATCCAGCTTCTCGTCCACTGTAACCCCTAGGTCTTTTTCTGCAGAACTGCTGCTGAGCCATTCGGTCCCTATTCTGTAGCGGTGCATGGGATTCTTCCATCCTAAGTGCAGGACTCTGCACTTGTCCTTGTTGAACCTCATCAGATTTCTTTTGGCCCAATCCTCTAATTTGTCTAGGGCCCTATGTATCCTATCCCTACCATCCAGCGTATCTACCTCTCCTTCCAGTTTAGTGTCATCTGCAAACTTGCTGAGGGTGCAATCCACACCATCCTCCAGATCATTTATGAAGATATTGAACAAAACAGGCCCCAGGACCGACCCCTGGGGCACTCCACTTGATACGGGCTACCAACTAGACATGGAGCCATTGATCACTACCCGTTGAGCCCGACAATCTAGCCAACTTTCTATCCACCTTATAGTCCATTCATCCAGCCCATACTTCTTTAACTTGCTGGCAAGAATACTGTGGGAGACCGTGTCAAAAGCTTTGCTAAAGTCAAGGAACAACATGTCCACCGCTTTCCCCTCATCCACAGAGCCAGTCATCTCATCATAGAAGGCAATTAGATTAGTCAGACATGACTTGCCCTTTGTGAATCCATGCTGACTGTTCCTGATCACTTTCCTCTCCCCTAAGTGCTTCAGAATTGATTCCTTGAGGACCTGCTCCATTATTTTTCCAGGGACTGAGGTGAGGCTGACTGGCCTGTAGTTCCCAGGATCCTCCTTCTTCCCTTTTTTAAAGATGGGCACTACATTAGCCTTTTTCCAGTCCTCTGGGACTTCCCCCGATCGCCATGAGTTTTCAAAGATAATGGCCAACGGCTCTGCAATCACATCTGCCAACTCCTTTAGCACTCTCGGATGCAGTGCATCCGGCCCCATGGACTTGTGCTCTTCCTGCTTTTCTAAATAGTCCCGAACCACTTCTTTCTCCACAGAGGGCTGGTCACCTCCTCCCCATGCTGTGCTGCGCAGTGCAGTAGTCTGGGAGCTGACCTTGTTCGTGAAGACAGAGGCAAAAGAAGCATTGAATACATTAGCTTTTTCCACATCCTCTGTCACTAGGTTGCCTCCCTCATTCAGTTAGGGTCCCACGCTTTCCTTGACTTTCTTCTTGTTGCTAACATACCTGAAGAAACCCTTCTTGTTACTCTTAACATCTCTTGCTAGCTGCAACTCCAGGTGTGATTTGGCCTTCCTGATTTCACTCCTGCATCCCTGAGCAATATTTTTATACTCTTCCCTGGTCATTTGTCTAATCTTCCACTTCTTGTAAGCTTCTTTTTTTTGTTTAAGATCAGCAAGGATTTCACTGTTTAAGCCAAGCTGGTCGCCTGCCATATTTACTATTCTTTCTACACATCGGGATGGTTTGTCCCTGTAACCTCAATAAGGATTCTTTAAAATACAGGCAGCTCTCCTGGACTCCTTTCCCCCTCATGTTATTCTCCCAGGGGATCCTGCTCATCAGTTCCCGGAGGGAGTCAAAGTCTGCTTTTCTGAAGTCCAGGGTCCGTATTCTGCTGCTCTCCTTTCTTCCCTGTGTCAGGATCCTGAACTCGACCATCTCATGGTCACTGCCTCCCAGGTTCCCATCCACTTTAGCTTCCCCTACTAATTCTTCCCGGTTTGTGAGCGGCAGGTCAAGAAGAGCTCTGCCCCTAGTTGGTTCCTCCAGCACATGCACCAGGAAATTGTCCCCTACCCTTTCCAAAAATTTCCTGGATTGTCTGTGCACCGCTATATTGCTCTCCCAGCAGATATCAGGGTGATTGAAGTCTCCCATGAGAACCAGGGCCTGTGATCTAGTAACTTCCGTGAGTTGCCTGAAGAAAGCCTCGTCCACCTCATCCCCCTGGTCCGGAGGTCGATAGCAGATTCCCACCACGACATCACCCTTGTTGCTCACATAAGATTGTCCTATGTTATAATTACAGATGGGCTCAGCCCAACTCATTGATCCAAACCCACCAGAACTTTGTGGGAGGGGGGATTTGCAGATTCTGACCCCAGCTTCGGATCTCAGTTTTGGGGCTGGCACCTGTCGCTATAACAGGCTGAAGCAAAATCCTGGACCTGAACTTCCCAGCCTGGCCCCATCTCTAATTATAAACAGGGCGGCATTTCTACCCCAGCTGCTCTCAAGGGAGTCCATGATTTGGGCCCTGTGGGAGTTTAACCTGCGGCTGGGTGGGGGAGACACTGAGCAGATGAGCCAGTTCTGCTGAGAAGCTGGAGAGCTGCCAAGTTGAGCCCTGGGCTGCCTGAAAGGCTAGCGGAGAGCAGGAGCTCACAAAGGATCAGGCCAGTGAGCTCCCAGTGGGAGCTTTAATTCATGCAGAGGGGAGGTTTCCCCTCCCCAGTGAAACAGGAAAATTCAAACCTGTCTGCAGAGATCAGCTGGATTCACACAGGCCGGCTCTGGCCTGGCAGTGCCTGTGTTCCAACCTGTTATCTCAGCACAGGCCCAGATCCTGCTCCCACTGAAACACATAAAAGAGCTGCTGTTGGATTCTGCAGGGACAGGATTGGCCCTGAGTTATTTCTGGGGCTCCTGTTTTACTGTAGTTCTCTGACTTGTGCCCTTCTCAGCATGGGCCCCTGCGACTTCCCCTCTCATGTGCCATGACAAACAGCTCTAGTTAGAAGGGCCACTTGCACTGAAGAGACGCTGCTGGTGCCATGGGCTGAGTGTGGTGTTTGCTGTTCCAGAGGGAGTTTCCCCAGGGGGGTCTCAGTTGGATTATGATAACGTGGAGGAGCCTGCCTTGAACGACGTCCCCCAGACTCCAGATGGCCGAGGTGAGCATTTAATCCGCCTCCTGGAAGCAACGTCACCCTGACGAAAAACTAACTGTATTTCCCAGTAGGGACAATAGTGGTTTGTTAAGAAAACCAGGAAGTTCACCCACCAGTATTATCTATTGGTGTAAAGCTGGGGGCGCTGATCAGGTGCATTACAAGAGCTGTGTGGAGGCCCAGGTGTAGGGAAGCATGTGATGTCCAAAGGCATAATAAAGGCCCATAGCAAGGACTGAGGGAGCAGTTCGCTCAGGAGCTGCCCACGCTATACTTGGCTCAGGTCACTGTCCCAGCTTATGTACATCTGTGTCAGGCACGCTGTGCTGGGGGGAACATAGAGATTTTACACCCAAGGACCCATGTTCCAACCTTATTAGCTGGCTTCCCGCCCCCCCCCCCCCCACGCTTGTAATCTAGGAGCTCTAGGATCCTCTCAATTAGCTCCTGAAATATATCAAATCAATGTGATATGTGAAATCCCCCAGTCTGAGGGTTTCAGAGGAGGGCTTCTCTTAATGCCCTGAAGGTGGAAGTTAAGTGCTGAGAGATCCCCAGGGACCAGTGAGGCTGATGCATCTGCAGCAAGTAGTTTATTTCTGTCTTCACTGTGAATATTCTCTTAATTACTTCCCATCTTCACGTCAGATGCCCCTGCCCTGCCTGGAGATGTCCCAGGGGCTGTTTACGATGATGCCAGAGAAGTGTCTGTCCCTGAAGGTGACCCTGGCTTGTGGCAGAATGATGAAAAAGGCACTGGGGCAAGTGACAGGGATGCACAGACAGGTGAATGGAGAACTGTTTGCGCTTTACAGTGTCTCTGCAGAGTGGGGTAGCTGGAAATGTGGGGTACACAGCAAGGGAACAGCGCTGGCCAACCCAACGCCTGTGAGAAAAACTCTCCTTCTCTCATTTCTCCATTCCCTCAAAGAAGAGGCTTCAGTGCCTGAAATAGAGAGAGGAAAAGTAGGATCTGTGCTGGGTGGTACTTTGTGGTCAAACCAGCAGGATAGCTCGGATTCCCTCAAGCTCTAGGTTCAAATCCTTGTGTGGCTGCCCTACTCTTGATGTACTGGATTCCTACCTATTTACTGAACGTGTATCTTTTGGGCAGAATCTTATAAACCAAAGTCATGTTACTGCTGCACAAATGCTAAAGAGCCCATGACACTTCCTGTAAAAGTCGGGCTTAGCCCATTATCCTTGGCCTAAGTTTCCACTCCCCTCCCTGTTGTGCCACGAGCAGAGGAGGTGCAGTGGTGATGAAATGTGCATTGCTTAGTACTTGATGCTTATCTTCATTGTTAGGGCAGAGTGAAAGTTCTGATGTCCTTAAGTGCTCCTGGCTGGTAAGTGCTTGGGATTTTTTTCACCAATGTACAGGTAGCTATAGCTGGCACTGGGCAGTGTTAGCTGGTCTGGAAACCAAAGGTTTTAATTTCTAGACTGTGTATCGAGATGATGGATTAGAACTTGTTCTAGACGAAGCCAGAAGACTGAAGGGGGAACAATTCCTAGCCCACACCGTAAAGCAAAGGTTCTCAAACTGTGGAGCATAGAATATATTCTGGGGCAGCATGAGAAGCCAGAGCAGAGAGCAGCGGCTACTTTCCAGGTGCCCAGCTTCGAAGGCAGTGCTGCAACCAGCAGCAGCGCAGAAGTAAGGATGGCAGAGTATGGTTTTGCCACTCTTACTTCTCTGCTGCTGCTGGCGGTAGTCCTGCCTTCAGAGCTTGGCAGCCAGGGAGCTATGTACTTACATGGCTCTTTGTGATTCAATGCCTGACTCCTTTTCATACTTAGTGAGAGTTGGACATTGATTTTTTTAAAATCAGTAGATGTACTTGTGTGGTGGGGGTGGGGGGTGTCAACTACAATGGACACAAAGAAGGGGGCTGATCAAATAAGTTTGAGAACCACTGCTGTAAACGCCGCCTTGCTCTGCTGCTGCCCATCACCATAGAGTGGATCCACTGACTATGTGTCTCCTCTGGTATTTTCAGGTGGGAGTCTGCACTCACGAAGGAGTGAAGGTGTATCTGGGATGGAGAAGGAAACCCTGTTCCTGCCTCCGGGAGACACAGGTTATGATGATGTGGGACATTGTGACTCTGGGGGATCAATATCAGAACAATGTGATTGGACAAAATAACCTTGTGCTGATGTAAACGCTTCACCTCTTTCTCTTAGAAATGCTCCCTCTGTTATGATGGTCCAGAGACAATCCCTTCCAGTCTGATAGACAAAGCAGGTGTTTTTATAAGATTTGTGTGAAGTTGCAAGAAATATAAGTGTGAGAGGGAAAAGATTCATAAACTTTCTTTGTATAATTTTCTATTGTTTCAAGGGGTGGAAGTTTCCTGCTTTTTTATGCCTTTAATTTCTTCATCTTGAATTTGTTCCTTTTGCATATTAAATCCTTTCTGAAAGTCTTCCCTGTTGTGGAAGTGTTTCTTGCCAGATGAATTGTGCAGTTTCCAGGGTTCATCACAGGGAGAGGCTGAGATACAACAAACCAAGAGACAAGGGCAGGCCACCTCTGGGTATGGCCAGCTCTTTGATGGGAGGTGGGTTTACACTGAATGTTCTGTCAGGCATGTGGTAAAAGTGAGACACCAGCAAGAGAACATTCTGAGATGAGCAACATGGTTGTTCCTAAACCTAATTCAGATCTGAAACTTTCCCTGAATCCAAGGAGATAAATGGGAAATTCTCTCTGGGTAATTCACACCTGAACTGAAGGAAACAGGTAAAAAGAATTCCCCATTAGCGATAAATATAGAGGATGAATATTTCTGCAAGGACAAAAAATAAATTGTATAGAAAATAATGACAAGAGGAGGGTTAATAAGAATCTGGGTTTCCACTGAAGCAATAAGGCTAAAACAAGTAACAAGTCACTGAGTTGTTACTAGAAACCCCAGTAAAACCGATCGTTTTCACACAGTGGAATATTTATTTCCATGACAATCTACGAATATAGTTTAAAGTCAATGCTGAGCTGAGTACTGACCAGTGGAGAAGCCAGAGGTGTTCTCTGGATGAACCCTCAGTGAAATCAATACCAGAATGCCCACAGAGTACATCGCTATTTCACAGAAATATCTTTCTTTCCTTCACCACCAATCCTGCATGCAGTTTGGTCACTTCATCTGTAGAAGGATGGAATGAAAATAGAAATGATGAGAGAAGGAGTTTCCAATCATCTGCATTCAACAGGGTCAGGGGTCATATGAAGACACAGAAATACAGCAATTTACTTTCGAAAAGAGAAAAATTAAAAAGACATGACTGAGACATGTCACTGACCCGTGGAGACTGAGGAGGGAAATCTCAGGGGCTGTGCTACCCTGTTCCAGGGCAAAGAAAGGAGGAGAACTCCCCCCGAAAATGACACCTGCAGATCCTGGAGAAAAGGAAAGAGAACAGGGACAGCAGTAGGTGAAGGTGACTGAGTAGGGGATTCCCTTGTATAAGTGGGGGATGTTATAGAGATATTGTGATCTGGATCACTTTTGTCCATTCAAACACTGAGCTTTAATAAAATGCAAGATCATATTTCTGTGACTCAGAAGAGGATTTAGGCGTCATAGCGGACAAACAACTCAGCATGAAATTCCAGTGCCATGCTGTGGCCAAAAGGACCAATGCCATCTTTGGATATTTTCATGGGGTCAACTCACTGCACGTGGTGCCTCCACCTGGCAGCTCTGGGGATTAGCTCTTGCCAGGCACTACCCTTCTCTGATGGTATCTCTACCCGTCATCTCTTTCACCCTATGGCCCCTCTCACTCTTCGAGCTGCAGCTTCCTTTTAGTGACCTGGCCAGAGAGCTGAGCCACAAAGGTTCTCCCCTTCCAGGGAATTCAAAGTCCTTGTGGAGGAGCTGTCCAGCTGGCATCCCCAGCACCCTGGGCCACTTCCCAGTGGCTGATAGGGAACCCGGGCCTGCCTCTACACTGGCTTCCAGCCATGCAACCCTCTAACAAGCATCCAAGGGCTGTATGGTCCTACTCCGTGCTGCAGTTGCCCTGGCTTCTTACTACGTATCTGGATTCCCCCTTTCTGGCTCCTACGCGCAGGGGCAGCTAGGGGGCTCTGCACACTGCCCCCACCCCAAGCACCACCCCCGCAGCTCAACATTGGATGGGAACTGTGGCCAGCGGGAGCTGCGGGGGCAGTGATCCCTGGCTGCTCCTATGCACAGGAGCCAGAGGAAGGACGTGTCACTGTTTCTGGGAGCTGCTTCAGGTAAGTGCGGCTCAGAGCCTGCACCCCTGACCCCCTCCCATGCCCCAACTCCCTGGCCCAGCCCTGATCCCCCTCCCGCTCTCCGAAGCCCTCAGTCCCAACCAAGAGCACACTCCTGCACCCCAAACCCCTCATCACCAGCCCACCCCAGAGCCCACACACACAGCCAGAGCCCTCACTCTGCCCCCCCACACCCCAACCCCCTGCCCCAGCCCTGATCCCCCTCCTGCTCTCTGAATCCTTTGGTCACAGCCCAGGGCACCCTCCTACACCCCAAATCCCTCATCCCTGGCCTGGCAACAGATCCTGCACCCCCAGGTGGAGCCCTCACCCCCTCTTGCATCCCAACCCACTGACTCAGCCTGGAGCCCCCTTCTGCACTCTGAACTCCTCATTTCTGTCCCCACCCTGGAACCCACACCCCAGCTCCCTGAGCCAGCCTGGTGTAAATGAGAAGAGAGTGAGTGAGGGTGGGGAAAGTGAACGACAGAGTGGGGACGACGACAGGATGGAGTAAGTGGGGGGCAGGGCCTCAGAAAAGGGGAGGCAGGGGACAGGGCAAGAGTGTTCGGTTTTGTGCGAGTAGAAAGTTGGCAGTCCTATTCTTCAGGCACAGCCTGGGAAGTTAATTATCCTGCCTAGCCACTTTAACCCCTCAAGACCTTGTGTGGGGTGGGCACCCAATCATAGAATCATAGAATATCAGGGTTGGAAGGGACCCCTGAAGGTCATCTAGTCCAACCCCCTGCTCGAAGCAGGACCAATTCCCAGTTAAATCATCCCAGCCAGGGCTTTGTCAAGCCTGACCTTAAAAACCTCTAAGGAAGGAGATTCTACCACCTCCCTAGGTAACGCATTCCAGTGTTTCACCACCCTCTTAGTGAAAAAGTTTTTCCTAATACCAATCTAAACCTCCCACACTGCTACTTGAGACCATTACTCCTCGTTCTGTCATCTGCTACCATTGAGAACAGTCTAGAGCCATCCTCTTTGGAATCCCCTTTCAGGTAGTTGAAAGCAGCTATCAAATCCCCCCTCATTCTTCTCTTCTGCAGGCTAAACAATCCCAGTTCCTTCAGCCTCTCCTCATAAGTCATGTGTTCTAGACCCCTAATCATTTTTGTTGCCCTTCGCTGGACTCTCTCCAATTTATCCACATCCCTCTTGTAGTGTGGGGCCCAAAACTGGACACAGTACTCCAGATGAGGCCTCACCAATGTCGAATAGAGGGGGACGATCACGTCCCTCTATCTGCTCGCTATGCCCCTACCTATACATCCCAAAATGCCATTGGCCTTCTTGGCAACAGGGGCACACTGCTGACTCATATCCAGCTTCTCGTCCACTGTCACCCCTAGGTCCTTTTCCGCAGAACTGCTGCCCAGCCATTCGGTCCCTAATCTGTAGCGGTGCATTGGATTCTTCCGTCCTAAGTGCAGGACCCTGCACTTATCCTTATTGAACCTCATCAGATTTCTTTTGGCCCAATCCTCTAATTTGTCTAGGTCCTTCTGTATCCTATCCCTCCCCTCCAGCATATCTACCACTCCTCCCAGTTTAGTATCGTCCGCAAATTTGCTGAGAGTGCAATCCACACCATCCTCCAGATCATTTATGAAGATATTGAACAAAACCGGCCCCAGGACCGACCCTTGGGGCACTCCACTTGATACCGGCTGCCAACTAGACATGGCGCCATTGATCACTACCCGTTGAGCCCGACAATCTAGCCAGCTTTCTACCCACCTTATAGTGCATTCATCCAGCCCATACTTCCTTAACTTGCTGACAAGAATACTGTGGGAGACCGTGTCAAAAGCTTTGCTAAAGTCAAGAAACAATACATCCACTGCTTTCCCTTCATCCACAGAACCAGTAATCTCATCATAAAAGGCGATTAGATTAGTCAGGCATGACCTTCCCTTGGTGAATCCATGCTGGCTGTTCCTGATCACTTTCCTCTCATGCAAGTACTTCAAGATTGATTCTTTGAGGACCTGCTCCATGATTTTTCCAGGGACTGAGGTGAGGCTGACTGGCCTGTCGTTCCCAGGATCCTCCTTCTTCCCTTTTTTAAAGATTGGCACTACATTAGCCTTTTTCCAGTCATCAGGGACTTCCCCGGTTTGCCACGAGTTTTCAAAGATAATGGCCAATGGCTCTGCAATCACAGCCGCCAATTCCTTCAGCACTCTCGGATGCAACTCGTCCGGCCCCATGGACTTGTGCACGTCTAGCTTTTCTAAATAGTCCCTAACCACCTCTATCTCCACAGAGGGCTGGCCATCTCTTCCCCATTTTGTGATGCCCAGCGCAGCAGTCTGGGAGCTGACCTTGTTAGTGAAAACAGAGGCAAAAAAAGCATTGAGTACATTAGCTTTTTCCACATCCTCTGTCACTAGGTTGCCTCCCTCATTCAGTAAGGGGCCCACACTTTCCTTGGCTTTCTTCTTGTTGCCAACATACCTGAAGAAACCCTTCTTGTTACTCTTGACATCTCTCGCTAGCTGCAGCTCCAGGTGCGATTTGGCCCTCCTGATTTCATTCCTACATGCCCGAGCAATATTTTTATACTCTTCCCTGGTCATATGTCCAACCTTCCACTTCTTGTAAGCTTCTTTTTTATGTTTAAGATCCGCTAGGATTTCACCGTTAAGCCAAGCTGGTCGCCTGCCATATTTACTATTCTTTCGACTCATTGGGATGGTTTGTCCCTGTAACCTCAACAGGGATTCCTTGAAATACAGCCAGCTCTCCTGGACTCCTTTCCCCTTCAAGTTAGTCCCCCAGGGGATCCTGGCCATCCGTTCCCTGAGGGAGTCGAAGTCTGCTTTCCTGAAGTCCAGGGTCCGTATCCTGCTGCTTACCTTTCTTCCCTGCGTCAGGATCCTGAACTCAACCAACTCATGGTCACTGCCTCCCAGATTCCCATCCACTTTTGCTTCCCCCACTAATTCTACCCGGTTTGTGAGCAGCAGGTCAAGAAGAGCGCCCCCCCTAGTTGGCTCCTCTAGCACTTGCGCCAGGAAATTGTCCCCTACGCTTTCCAAAAACTTCCTGGATTGTCTATGCACCGCAGTATTGCTCTCCCAGCAGATATCAGGAAAATTAAAGTCACCCATGAGAATCAGGGCATGCGATCTAGTAGCTTCCGTGAGCTGCCGGAAGAAAGCCTCATCTACCTCATCCCCCTGGTCCGGTGGTCTATAGCAGACTCCCACCACTACATCACTCTTGTTGCACACAGATATATAGTAACAAAGATATATAGCAATCACAGATATATAGTAACAAAGTTCCTGCTCTACCTTGGTGGGTCTTGCACTTATTGGCGGATTTGCTCGCCTTGGAGCTTCACGGAAGCCCTCAGCTTGGCCATTTTTCTGAACTCACAGTCCAGGTCAACTCCTCCTGTGTCTGACCAGGAGTTGGGAGAATTTGGGGGGAACCTGGGCCCGCCCTCTAGTCCGGGTTCCAGCCCAGGGCCCCGTGGAATGCAGCTGTCGAGAGTGCCCCCTGGAACAGCTGTGTGACAGCTACAACTCCCTGGGCTAGTTCCCCATGGCCTCCTCCCAACATCTTCTTTATCCTCACCATAGGACCTTCCTCCTGGTGTCTGATAATGCTTGTACACCTCAGTCCTCCAACAGTCCACGTTCTCACTCTCAGCTCATAGTGCCTCTTGCTCCCAGCTCCTCACACCACACCACAAACTGAAGTGAGCTCTTTTTTAAAACCCAGGTGCCCTGATTAGCCTGCCTTAATTGATTCTAGCAGCTTCTTGATTGGCTGCAGGTGTTCTAATCAGCCTGTCTTAATTGTCTCCAGAAGGTTCCTGATTATTCTTTCCTAAAGCCCACTGGCCTGGATTTTTCTTACTTTTGGACCCTGCCTTAGTTTCCCCCCCCGACTGGGACAGATACTTTTTTGTTTCGTTTCGTCTTTCTGCCGTTTTTCTGTTGCTGCTGAGTGCTGGTCAGCTGCCAAATTGCCGCCAGCACCACCCCCCCCCCACGCCTGTTCCCGGGCGTGGCTATTTGCCTCAGCTGAAATCCCCGGAGGAGGGGAGGAAGATTGCCGACCTGTTATCCGGAGAGGGGAGTGGAAGCCCCTAGACCCAGCCGTTTTGCTGTCAGCTTATTTTTGTAATTTTTCTTGGCCGGCCGGAAGCCTTGGAACACAGCCAACATAGCTGGAGAAGAAGATTTCAGAAGACAGGAGAAATAACCCAGGGAAGCTATAAATCATCGTAAAGGGGGCCATAAGACTGAGTAATCTTCTGAATTATACTCTCGTGGGGGGGAGTTTGACTGTGGTTACTTGCGTTTGTGGCGGCACAGGGGGTGTGGCGCGGAGCTCTCCCCGATCCATCGGTGCCCCTACCCCCCCGACCATTACTACAACTGTCACGGTCCACCCGCCGTCCGTCCCTGCTGGCAACCTGCCATCTCCCTTCGGATCCAGCTGTTCGCTTTGAACTTTACCTTTCGGACCGGACATAACAGCCGACCAACCGAGACTCTTTGGACAAACGTGTGTGGGTCTGCACCCCCCCCCCACCGGATTGCTTATCCCACAGCTTGCCCCTATTACCGGACCCCGATTTTGTTTTTCACACCCCCTCCCAGTCCAACCCCCTCGGCATTCCCCCCCCCGCCTGCAGCCCAGCCGGGAGGAGCGGTTACTCTGCTTCCCCCTCCCTCCTCCTCCTTCCGGTGTCTCCCCATCTCTCCCTGCTCACAATGGCGGGGAATGAGAGGGGCGAGGCCCCTCCAACAAAATCAGTTGTCCCTCCCCCACCTTCCCCCCTGCCCGACCCCCAAGGCCCCCCCTCCACCACTATTGTTAAGATACTTGCCACCCCCCCCGCTGGGGCACCGGCGGCAGGAGGCACCGGGTGATCACTGCTGCTACTGCGCCCACCGCCCCCCCAGATTCTAGGAAACCCCCCCCCCGGTTCGCCAGAAGGGCCAGGGCGGGTGGAAAGGAAAGGGCCCTGCTAAAACCACTAAGCCCTCCATGGCAGGGGCTGCCCCCACCGCTGTGGCCTCATCATCAACCGTGGCGCCCCTCCCTGTGTTTCCCTCCACCAGCTCTGCGATTGTCCCTCCCCTGGCCCCCAGGATGTATGCCAGGGCGGTAACAGGCTCCCCCCTGCCTGCTGCCTCGTCATCTCGCCCCCCCCGCCTCCGCTACCATCATCAGCGGCTGGGGCCCTTTCCCCGCCTTGACCAGGAGGCACGGTGTCCGTTGCCTCCTGGTTCCCCCCTCGCCCCATGTGGAGACATACGTGCAGGCGTTGGCGAAGGTGCTAGGACCCACGGCTATTGTGGCGGCCTCCAAGATGTATGGGAAGGTTGTTTTTTTCTTAGCTTCGGAGGTTGCCGCCCAGGAGGCGGTGGAGAGGGGCCTGGCAGTGGGGGGGGTGTTTGTCCCCCTAGAGCCGCTAGAAGACCTGGGCGTTTGCCTCGTCCTCACCTCCGTTCCTCCCTTCTTACCCAATGTTGCCCTGTTACCCGCTCTCTCCACTCTGGGGAAACTTGTCTCTGTCATCAGCCCTCTCCCGTTGGGCTGCAAGGACCCCACCCTCCGTCACGTCCTTTCGTTCCGCCGGCAAGTGCAGCTTCTACCGCCAGCAGGGGCGCGTGACGGAGAGGCACTCGAGGGGTCTTTCCTAGTCCCCTACCAGGGAGCCCGCTATCGGGTCTTTTACTCCACCGGAGAGGCCCGGTGCTACCTCTGCCGCTCAGCGGGGCATGTCCGAAGAGACTGCCCTTTGGCCCGGGGGGGGAGGGGCACCCGAAACCCCCGAAACCCGGCAGGACATTGGCCCCGTCGCTGCCGACACCCCTGGCTGCCCGGCACCTGAAACCAACCCTCCTCCTACTCGACCCATCGCTGCCCCCGTCCGGGCCCAAGAGATACCTTCCCTACAACGCCCGGATGAGCAAGGGAGTTCCACCCTTGCTATTACCAATCCAGCAGAGCCCATGGAGGAGGGTGTGGCAAGGATATTACCGGGTATAGGAGAGGGCCCACCCCAAGGAGAAACCCCCACTCATCATGCTGCCTCACCGCTACACCCCCGAACCCCTGAACCATCGCCTCTGCCCACCAACACGACCCTGCTAACCAACCCCCAGATGACGCTATGGAGGGCTGGACCCTAGTCCAGGGGAAGCGAGGCAAGCGGAAGGCTCGAACTCCGCTGCATCCATCCGACGCGGAAGCCCCCCGGCAGACCAGGAAAGGAGGCACTGATATTGAGCCTCCCACTACGGCCACGAGTGAGATCCATCCGCTGGTGTCGGGAGGGGAAGACGGACTGGCATTGGAGGGCAGAATCCCCCCTCCATGGGAGACTCTCCCCTCCGAGGCTCCTGAGGACGCCCCTTCTGCCTGGATACCACCCGAACCCCCCGCGGACCCCAAGGCGACCGTTGAGGCAGGCCCTAGAGGAGAGGCCCCCGGGGTAGCAGGAGCTGGCCTCTCCCCCGTGTATGCGGAGATTGAGGCCCTAGATTTGACCCCGGTCACCCAGGGAGAGGATGATCTACTGCCGGCTGGCCTCGAGCTGGGCAACCTTACCCCAGCCCCCCTTTCCCCATGCTCCCTCCCCCTAATTGCCTTCCCGGGCGAGCACCCTGCAGAAGGTGGTCCACTACCTGATGCCATGGCCGCTAAGACCACCATGGAGCTAGTGCCTAGCATTATTGGGAGCCCCCTCCCTTACCCCTTAAACCTTGACTCTGCTCAGGAGGCACTTTCCTTTAGCTGCTTGCCTCCTGAACCCCAGAGCCTTACCCCTGCCCCCACCCCTGTCCCTACCCAAGTCCCCTCCTCCTGCAATGCTAATGCCGCCCCTGGGGTTATTTCCTTCCTGCCTTTCGCAGATTCCCCCCAGGGAGCAGTCTTTGCACTTTCTAGTCGTGACCCATTAGGAGTTGCAATTTTTTCCCTGCCATCCCCCTCCACCCCAAGGCGTGAAATGAATTTAATAACCCCAGCCTGTCAGACGCCCCGTCGGTGGTCTGCACCCTGTCTACCCGCCTTAGCGGACCACGAGGCTGTATTAAGAGTCCCACCAGGGAACACCCCGGAAGTTGTAACCCCACCCCCCCATGAGCTGCGGCATGCACTATGGAAGTTCCTAGAACACATCCACGGCGCCCGCAATAGGGCACAGCTGGCTCTTCAGCTATGGGGGGACTTTGATCAAATCCTCCAGGCCACAAGGGCCCTTATACAGGAGGGCAGGGGCAAGGAAGGCGCGGTGCTGCGGCCTACGAGCGAGCCCGTGGCTTCCGACACGATCTACTCATCCACGGGATGGGTCACGGGTTGCTGCGCAACCCGCCAGGGGCCCTGAACACCCCCGCCAACAAGAAACCCCCACCCCCCCCCAGCCCTCCGCATGACGCCTCTTATTATTGCAATCCTGAATACCAGGGGCTGTAGGATGGCTCTCCGCAGGTCCCAGGTGCTCTCTTACCTTCGGGAAGGGGGGTACTCAGTAGTTTTCCTGCAGGAGACCCATACGGACCCGACCGCCGAGGACAGGTGGCGGCTGGAGTCGGGGGACAGGGTATACTTTAGCCACTTCACGACTTGGCAAGCTGGAGTGGCGACCCTGTTCTCCCCCAACCTACGGCCCAAGGTGCTAGGGGTCACTGAGGCCATGCCGGACCACCTGCTGCACCTTCGAGTCCGTATGGAGGGGCTTGTGGTCAATCTTGTTAACATCTATGCCCCACAAATGAGCTCCGGGCGGCCACAATTCTATCAACGGGTGTCCGACTTTCTCGGCACCCTGGATTCGCACGAGTGCCTGGTCCTGGGAGGGGACTTTAACACCACCCTCGAGGAATGGGACCGCTCAGGGGCCGAGCCGAGCCCGGCCGCCACGAATATTCTCTGAGGGATAGTTGAACATCACTCCCTAGTGGACGTCTGGCGTGACCATCACCCAGATGACACTTCCACGTTCACCTTTGTCTGGGTGGAGGCCCATCGGTCACACCACTCTCGATTGGACCGTATTTATTTATCCCATTTCCATCTTTCACAGGCCCACTCCTCCGCCATTCGGCCGGCCCCATTCTCCGATCATCATTTAGTCACCGTAACGGTCTCCCTCCGTGTCGAGATACCGGAGCCGGCCTATTGGCACTTTAACAACAGCCTGTTGGAGGACGAGAGCTTCATAACGTCCTTCCGGGAGTTTTGGCTGGCCTGGCGAGAACAGTGGCGTGCCTTTCCCTCGGTGTGGCAATGGTGGGATCTCGGGAAGGTGCGCGCCAAGCTCTTCTGCCGTGACTACACTCGGGGCACCAGCCAACGGCGAAATGCGGCAATAGAGCAGTTGGAAGGGGAGGTCTTAGAGATGGAGAGGCGCCTGGCCGCCAACCCCGAGGACCCGTCCCTCTGCGGAGCGTGCCGGGAGAAGCAGGAGGAGCTCCGGGCCCTTGAGGACCACCGGGCCCGAGGTGCCTTCATTCGGTCCCGCATCCGCCTCCTTCGGGAGATGGACCGCAGCTCCCGCTTCTTCTATGCCCTGGAGAAAACGAGGGGGGCCAAGAAACACGTCACCTGCCTTCTTGCGGAAGACGGCACCCCCCTCACGGATCCGGAGGAGATGTGTGGGAGGGCCCGTGACTTCTACACAAGCCTTTTCTCCCCAGATCTGACCGATCCTGGTGCTTGCGGGGTGCTCTGGGAGGAACTCCACATGGTCAGCGTGGGCGACCGAGACCGACTAGAGCTGCCTCTCACCCTGGCCGAGTTCTCGGAAGCCCTCCGTCGCATGCCCACCAATAAATCTCTGGGCATCGACGGGCTGACTGTGAAGTTTTACCGCGCGTTCTGGGACATCCTCGGCCCAGACCTAGCCACCGTCTGGGCTGAGTCCTTGCAGAGCGGGGTCCTCCCTCTGTCGTGGAGGCGAGCGGTGCTCGCCTCACTGCCGAAGAAGGGGGACCTCCGCGATTTACGAAACTGGCGTCCTGTCTCACTCCTTAGCATGGATTACAAAATCGTAGCGAAAGCAATCTCGCTGTGGCTAGGGTCCATGATGGCGGATGTGATCCACCCAGACCAGACCTATACTGTCCCAGGTCGCTGCATTTTTGACAACCTATTTCTAGTCCGAGACCTTTTGGAACTCGGGCGGAGAGATGGTCTGTCGTTCGCCCTCCTGTCTCTTGATGAGGAGAAGGCGTTCGATAGAGTAGACCATGGGTACCTCCTGAGCACTCTGCAGGCGTTTGGATTCGGACCTCAGTTTGTGAGTTTTCTCCAGGTGCTGTATGCCTCCGCGGAGTGTTTGGTTAGACTCAACTGGACCCTGACTGAACCGGTCAGCTTCGGGCGAGGAGTGCGGCAGGGGTGCCCCCTCTCAGGCCAGTTGTATGCTCTGGCGATCGAGCCCTTCCTCTGTCTCCTCCGCAGGAGGGTGACAGGGTTGGTGCTGTGGGAGCCGGAGCTGCGGCTGGTCCTGTCAGCATACGCCGATGACGTACTCCTCGTGGTCCAGGACCCGGGCAACTTGGCGCGAGTGGAGGCATGCCAGGCCATCTATTCGGCAGCCTCCTCCGCCCGAGTCAACTGGGTCAAGAGCTCTGGCTTGGCGGTGGGGGACTGGCGGCAGGTAAGCTCCCTCCCACCCACGCTTCAGACCATCCGGTGGAGTGCGGGTCCACTGCTCTATCTCGGTGTTTACCTTTCTGCCACGCACCCTTCCCCGCCGGAGAACTGGCAAAATTTAGACGGCGGGGTGATAGAGCAGATCAGGAAATGGACAAGGCTACTCCGATGTCTCTCCCTCCGAGGGAGAGCACTGGTGCTTAACCAACTAGTCCTGTCCACGCTCTGGTACTGGCTCAACACCCTGGACCCGGCCCCGGGTTTCCTGACCCACCTCCGGAGATTGATTCTAGAGTTCTTCTGGTCAGGAATGCACTGGGCCCCTGTTGGAGTTCTTCATCTACCCCTGAAGGAAGGAGGGCAGGGCCTGAAGTGTCTGTACACTCAGGTCCGCATTTTCCGCCTCCAGGCCCTGCAGAGGCTCTTTTATAGTGCAAGTAGTTCGACATGGAGCATATTGGCGCACACCTTCCTGCTCTGCTTCCAAGGGCTCCGATACGACCGGCATCTCTTTTGATCTTTGTCCAAGGGGTTTTCCGCAAGACCTCTCCGGGCTGCCGGTCTTCTACCAGGACCTCCTCCGGACCTGGAAACTGTTTCAAAGAACCAGGTCCGTGGCGGCCACCGTGGGAGCAGATCTCCTCACGAAGCCCCTGCTACACAACCCCCAGCTCCTTGTGCAGGTGGCAGAGTCCCGCTCGGTGCGCCAGAGGTTGGTCCTGGCGGAAGTCACGAGGGTCGGAGACCTCCTGGACTACGACCGGAGAGACTGGCTGGATCCCCTGACGCTTGCTCGGCGCATGGGGCTCTCCAGCCCCCGTACCCCCCGGTGCGTACTTCAGGAGGTGAAGGCCACCTTGACCCCCGCTGCTCGGGCTTATGTCAACCGAGCCTTGCGCGAGGGCGCACCCCGCCCATCCTCTGCCCCAGGCCCGCCAGACCTTTCCATTGGGCCCCTACCCCGTAGATCCCAACAAACCCCTCATCCTTTCACTGCAAGCCGGCTGCATGAACTGCAGCCGGTCAGTTTTCAAATTGCACCACGGAAATATTTATACACACTCACACTTCACACCCTTCACGCCCACACCCTGGTGTCCTGCCCCGATACAAAGTGGCGGGACCTCCTGCCACCTTTGTAGGGTGAGCAACCTCGATGGTCCAGCCTGTATTCCACCTTGGTCCTGAGGCCCGTGGGGGACATCAGTTGGCGGCTCCTTCACGGAGCTGTGAGCACGGGTGTGTTTCTGACACGGTTTACCCCCATCCCGGATACTTGCCCTTTTTTTAATGTGAGGGAAACCCTGGCGCACATATATTTAGAGTGTGCCAGATTGCAGCCCCTTTTCCAGCTCCTCACAAATATTCTTTGGCGCTTCTGGCTTCATTTCTCCCCTCACCTTTTTATCTATACACTTCCCATCCGTGGCCACACAAAGTCGCGGGATCTCCTGGTTAACCTCCTCCTAGCCTTGACTAAAACAGCCATTTATAAAACCAGAGAGAGGAGGTTGGCCCATGAAACGTCCTGCGATTGTGGGGCCTTTTTCCGATCCTCAGTACATTCACGTATCCGGGCGGAGTTCCTCTCGGCAGCGTCCACCGACTCCCTTGATGCCTTCGAGGAGCGGTGGGCGCTGTCCGGGGTTCTCTGCTTGGTGACCCCGTCCGGTTCCCTCCGTCTGACCCTTTGATTGAGGGGAAGAGCGAAAGACGCCAGCCCCAGCCATTGCCGCTGTGGATACCATCATTACTGTCATCTAGGAGGGGTCCTATAATACATGGGTGTCTACCACCCCCACCCCCAAACCGCCCACCCCGCAGCCGTGCCCATCTTGCCGGGCACTCTCAGGAGAGGGATAATCGGTGACACTGGGCATGGCACTAGGTAACTCGAGGGGGTGGAAGACCACGAGTGTCGAGGAAGCCCCCCCGCTCTAGGCCACCAGGTAACTAAGGAGGGTGGAAGACCACGAGTGTCGAGGAAGCCCCCCGGCTCTGGGCCCAGGCTAGCCTTAACACTTCTCCCTCCTGAAAGCTGCTGTGTTATACCTTCTGTTTGCGTTGTTTTGTTGCATAGTTGTTTTGTTTCTTTGGTAATTCTTTGCAAGTGTTACACAATAAAATTCTTTTCTGTTTCAAAAAAACCTTCCCTGTTGGGAAACGGGACCTCCCTCGCTTGCTCCTCAGCTATCTGCTTTCCATTCTTTCCTAAAGCCCCCTGGCCTGGATTTTTCTTACTTTTCGCCCCTGCCTTAGTTCCCCCCCCCCCAACCCCTCCCCCCCGCCCCCGTCCGGGCCAGACGCTTTTTTGTTTTGTTTTGTTTTTCTGCCGTTTTTCTTTGCTGCCGTTGAGTGCTGGTCGGCTGCCAACTTGCTGCCAGTACCCCCCCCCCTCACGCCTGCTCCCGGGCGCAGCTATTTGCCTCAGCTGAAACCCCCGGAGGAGGGGGAGAAGATTGCCAACCTGCTATCCGGAGGAGGGAGTGGAAGCCCCCAGACCCAGCCGTTTTGCTGTCAGCTTATCTTTGCAATATTCTCGGCCTGCTGGAAGCCTTGGAACACAGCCAACACAGCTGGAGAAGAAAATAGAAGACAGACAAATCACCCAGGGAAGCTACAAATCATCGTGGAGGGGGCCTTAAGACTGAGTAACTTTTTGAACTATACTCTCGTTGCGGGGAGTCTGACTGTGGTTTAATTGTGTTTGTGGCGGCACAGGGGGTGTGGCACGGAGCTGCCCCCCGATTTATCGGTGCCCCCCCAACATTATTACAACTGTCATGGCCCCCCGCCATCTGTCCCTGCTGGCAACCTGCCATCTGCCTTCGGATCCAGCTGTTTGCCTTGAACTTTGCCTTTCAGACCGGACATAACAGCCGACAAAATGAGACTCTTTGGACAAATGTGCATGGGTCCACACACACACCCCGGACTGTTTATCCCACAGCTTGCCCCTATCACCGGACCCTGATTCCTCTTTTTTCCCCGTTCCAGTCCAACCCATTTGGTACCCTCCCGACCTGCAGCCCAGCAGGGAGGAGCGGTTAATCTGCTTCCCCCTCCCCCCTCCTCCTTCTAGTGTCTCCCCATCTCTCCCTGCTCACAATGGTGGGGAATGAGACAGGCGAGGCCCCTCCACCAATATCAGTTGTTCCTCCCCCACCTGCCCCCCTGCACAACCCCTAAGCCCTCCCCCTCACCACTGCTGTCAAAACATCTGCCCCTGCCCCCGCTGGGGCATCGGCAGCAGGAGGCATCGGGATGATTACTGCCGCTGCTACATCCACTCCCTCCCCCCGATTCTAGGAACCCCCCCCCGCAGTTGGCCGGAAAGGCCAGGGTGTGAAGAAAGGAAAGGGCCACGCTAAAACCACCAGGCCCTCCATGGCAGGGGCTGCCCCCACCGCTGTGGCCTCGTCATCGACCATGGCGTCCCTCCCCGCTGTTCCCTCCACCAGCTCTGCGAGCGTCCCTCCGCCGGCCCCCAGGATGTATGCCCGGGCGGTGGCAGCCCAGCCCGCCTGCCGCCTCGTCACCTCGCCCACCCACCGCCTCTGCTACCATCAATAGCGGCCGGGGCCCCTTTCCCACCATGTCCAGGAAGCATGGCGTCCGTTGCCTCCTGGTGCCCACCTCGCCCCACGTGGAGACATACATGCAGGCATTGGCAAGGGTGGTAGGACCCACGGCTATCGTGGCAGCCTCCAAAATGTACGGAAAGGTCGTCTTTTTCTTAGCATCGGAGGCTGCCACCCAGGAGGCGGTGGAGAAGGGCCTGGCGGTGGGGGGTGTGTGTTTTTTTGCCCCTGGAGCCGCTAGAGGACCTGGATATTCGCCTAGTCCTCACCTCCGTCCCTCCCTTTCTACCCAATGCCGCCCTGTTACCCACTCTCTCCACCCTGGGGAAACTTGTTTCTGTCATCAGCCCTCTCCCATTGGGCTGCAAGGACCCCACCCTCCGTCACATCCTCTTGTTCCGCCGGCAAGTGCAGTTTCTACCGCCCGCCGGCGGCGCGTGCCAGAGAGGCACTCGAGGGGTCCTTCCTAGTCCCCTACCAGGGAGCCTGCTATCGGGTCTTTTACTCCACGGGAGAAGCCTGGTGCTACCTCTGCCGCTCAGCGGGGCATGTCCGAAGAGACTGCCCTTTGACCCAGAGGGGAGGGGCACCCGAGACCCCCGAGACCCGACAGGATGTCGGCTCCGTCGTTGCCGACGCCCCTGGCTGCCCGGCACCTGAAACCACCTCTCCTCCTGCTCGATCCACCGCTGCTCCCATCTGGGCCCAAGAGACACCTCCCCTACAACGCCCAGATGAGCAAGGGAGTCCCACCCTTGCTATCCACAATCCAGCAGAGCTTATGGAGGAGGGTGCAGCAAAGTCATTACCGGGTATAGGAGAGGGCCCACCCCAAGGAGAACCCTCCGCCCCTCATGCTGCCCACCATTACGCCCCCGAACCCCTGAACCATCGACTCTGCCCCCCGGCATGACCCCTGCTAACCAACCCCCAGACGATGCTATAGAGGGCTGGACCCTAGTCCAGGGGAAGCGAGGCAAGCGGAAGGCTCGAACTCCGCTGCACCCATCCGATGCGGAGACCCCCCGGAAGACCAGGAAAGGAGGCACTGATACTGAGCCTTCCGCTATGCCCACGAGTGAGATCCATCCGCCGGTGTCGGGAGGGGAAGACGGAAGAGCATTGGAAGGTAGAATCTCCCCTCCACGGAAGACCCTCCCCTTCGAGACCCCTGAGGAAGCCCCTTCTGCCCGGATACCACCCAAACCCCCCGCGAACCCCGAAGCGACCGTCGAGGCGGGCCCCAGAGGAGAGGCCCCCGGGGTAGCAGAAGACGACCTCTCCTCCATGTATGAGGAGATTGAGGCCCTAGATTTGGCCCCGGTCACCCAGGGAGAGGATGATCTACTGCTGGCTGGCCTCGATCTGGGCAACCTCACCCCAGTCCCCCTTTCCCCATGCTCCCTCCCCCGAACCGCCTTCCCGGTCCACCACCTGATGCCATGGCCGCCAAATCCACCACAGAGCCTGCGCCTAGCATCACTGGGAGCCCCCTCCCACACACCTCAACCCTCGAATCTGCTTAGGAGGAACCATCTTTCAGCTGCTTGCCTCCCGAAGCCCAGAGCCTTGCCTTTGCCCCCGCCCCCACCCCTGTCCCTGCCCAATCCACCTCCTCCTGCAATGCTATTGCCGCCCCTGGGGTTATTTCTTTTCCGTTTTTTGCGGATTCCCCCCAGGGAGCAGCCTTTGCATTTTCCTGCCACGACCCATTAGGAGCTGCAATTTTCCCTCCGCCATCCCCTTCTACCCCAAGGCATGAGATGGACCTAATAACTTTAGCCTGTCAGACGCCCCGTCAGTGGTCCGCACCCTGCCTGCTCGCCTCAGTGGACCATGAGGCTGCGTCAAGAGCCCCACCAGGGAATAACCCAGAAATTGCAACCCCACCCCACCATGAGCTGCAAAATGCATTGCGGAAGTTTTTAGAAGACATCCGTGGCTCCTGCAACAGGGTACAGCTGGGTCTCCAGCTATGGGGGGACTTTGATCAACTCCTCCAGGCCACAAGGGCCCTTATAAAGGAGGGTAGAGGGCAAGGAAAGCACGGTGCTGTGGCCTATGGGTGGGCCCGCGGATTCCGTAATGATTTACTCACTTACGGGATGGGTCACGGATTGCTGTGCGACCCGCCGGGGGCCGCGAACACCCCCGTCAATAAGGAACCCCCACCACCCCAGCCCTCCACATGACGCCTCTCTTTATCGCAACTTTGAACACCAGGGGTTGTAGGATGGCTCTCCGCTGGTCCCAGGTGCTCTCTTACCTTTGGGAAGGGGGGTACTCTGTTGTTTTCCTGCAGGAGAGCCATACGGATCCGACCGCCGAAGACAGCTGGCGGCTGGAGTGGGGGGACGGGGTCTATTTTAGCCACTTCACGATTCGGCAAGCTGGAGTGGCGACCCTTTTCTCCCCCAACCTACAGCCCGAGGTGCTAGGGGTCACTGAGGCTGTGCCGGGCCACCTGCTGCATCTCCGAGTCCGTATGGAGGGGCTCATGGTCACCTTTGTTAATATCTATGCCCCGACAACGAGCCTGAAGCGGCCACAATTCTATCAGCGGGTGTCTGACTTCCTCGGCACCCTAGATTCTCACAAGTGCCTGGTCCTGGGAGGGGACCTTAACACCACCCTCGAGGAACGGGACCACTCAGGGGCCGAGCTGAGCCCGGCCGCTGCGAACATTCTCCGAGAAATAGTCGAACATCACTCCCTAGTAGACGTCTGGCGTGACCACCACCCAGATGACACTTCCACGTTCACCTTTGTCCAGGTGGAGGCCCATCGGTCACATCACTCTCGATTGGACCATATTTATTTATCCTGTTTCCATCTTTCACAGGCCCACTCCTCCACCATTCGGCCGTCCCCATTTTCCGACCATCATCTAGCCACCATTACAGCCTCCCTCCGTGCAGAGAGGCCAGGGCCAACCTATTGGCACTTTAACAACAGCCTGTTGGAGGACGAGAGCTTCGTGACGTCCTTCCGGGAGTTTTGGCTGGCCTGGCGAGAGCAGTGGCGTGCCTTTCCCTCGGCGCGGCGATGGTGGGATCTAGGGAAGGTGCGCGCCAAGCTCTTCTGCCGTGACTGCACTCGGGGCACCAGCTGACGGAGAAATGCGGTGATAGAGCAGTTGGAAAGGGAGGTCTTAGAGATGGAGAGACATCTGGCCTCCAGCCCCGAGGACCCGCTCCTCTGAGGAGTGTGCCGGGAGAAGCGGGAGGAGCTCTGGGCCCTCGTGGACCATCAGGCCCGAGGTGCCTTTGTTCGATCCCGCATCCGCCTCCTTCAGGAGATGGATCATGGCTCCCGTTTCTTCTATGTCCTGAAGAAAACGAGGGGGTCAAGAAACACGTCACCTGCCTTCTAGCAGAAGACGGCACCCCCCTCACGGATTCTGTGGAGATGTGTGGAGGGCCCGTGACTTCTACACAAGTCTTTTCTCCCCGGATCCGACCGATACTGGCGCTTGCAGGGTGCTCTGGGAGGAATTCCCTACAGTCAGCATGGGCGACCGAGACCGACAAGAGCTGCCTCTCACCCTGGCCAAGTTCTCGGAAGCTCTCCGTTGCATGCCCACCAATAAATCTCCGGACATGGATGGGCTAACCGTAGAGTTCCACCGCGTGTTCTGGGACATCCTTGGCCCAGACCTAGCCACCGTCTGGGCCGAGTCTTTGCAGGGCGGGGTCCTCCCTCTTTCGTGCACACGAGCAGTGCTCGCCTTGTTGCCGAAGAAGGGGGACCTCTGCGATTTACAAAATTGGCATCCCATCTCGCTTCTTAGCACGGACTACAAAATCGTAGCGAAAGCAATCTCTCTGCGGCTAGGGTCCGTGATGGCGGACGTGATCCACCCAGACCAGACCTATACTGTCCCGGGTCGTAGCATTTTTGACAACCTATTTCTAGTCTGAGACCTTTTGGAACTCGGGCGTAGAGAAGGTCTGTCGTTTGCCCTCCTGTCCCTAGATCAGGAGAAGATGTTAGATAGGGTGGACCACGGGTACCTCCTGAGCACTCTGCGGGAGTTTGGCTTCGGACCCCAGTTTGTGGGTTTTCTCCGTGTGCTGTACGCTTCCGCAGAATGTCTGGTTATGATCAACTGGACCCTGACTGAACCGGTCAGCTTTGGGCGAGGAGTATGGCAGGGGTGCCCCCTCTTGGGCCAGAAGTACGCTCTGGTGATCGAGCCCTTCCTCCGTCTCCTCCGCAGGAGGTTGACAGGGTTGGTGCTGCGGGAGCTGGAGCTGCAGCTGGTCCTGTTGGCGTACACTGATGATGTGCTCCTCATGATTCAGGACCCCGGTGACTTGGCGCGGGTGGAGACTTGCCAGGCCATCTATTCAGCAGCCTCCTCCACCCGGGTCAACTGGGTCAAGAGCTCTGGCTTGGCGGTAGGAGACTGGCGGCAGGCGAGCTCCCTCCCACCCATGCTTCAGACCATCCGGTGGAGCGCGGGTCCGCTGCTCTACCTCGGCATTTACCTTTCTGCCACACATCCCTCTCCACCGGAGAACTGGGAAAATTTTGAGGGTGGGGTGATAGAGCGGCTCCGGAAATGGACGGGACTACTCCGATGTCTCTCTCTCCGAGGGAGAGTGCTGGTGCCTAATCAGCTAGTCCTGTCCATGCTCTGGTACCGGCTCAACACCCTGGTCCAGGCGCCGGGTTTCCTGACCAACCTCCAGACATCGATTCTGGGGTTCTTTCGGTCAGGAATGCACTGGGCCCCTGTAGGGGTTCTTCATCTACCCCTGAAGGAAGGAGGACAGGGCCTGAAGTGTCTATACACTAAAGTCCGTGTCTTCCGCCTTCGGGCCCTACAGAGGCTCCTTTATGGTGCAGGCAGTTCGGCATGGAGCACACTGGCGCATGCCATCCTGTGCCGCATGCGAGGGCTCCGATATGACCGGCGGCCCTTTTATCTCCGTCCGGGAGGTCTTCTGCGAGACCTCTCCAGGCTACTGGTCTTCTACCAGGACCTCCTCTGGACTTGGAAACTATTTTTAAAGACCAGGTCCGTGGCGGCCACCGAGGGGGTAGATCTCCTTGTGGAGCCCCTGCTACACAACCCCCACCTCTGTGTGCAGGTGGCAGAGTCCCGCTCGGTGCACCAGAGCTTGATCCTGGCAGAAGTCACGAGAGTCGGAGATCTCCTGGACTACGACCGGGGAGACTGGCTGGATCTCCTGATGCTTGCCCGGCGCATGGGGCTCTCCAGACCTCGTACCCTCCGGCGCGCACTTCAGGAGGTGAAGGCCACTTTGCCGCCCGCTGCTCAAGCTTACCTCGACCGGGTCCTGCTCGAGGGCATGCCCCACCCACCCTCTACCCCAGGCCCGCTGGACCTTTTAATTGGACCCCTGCCCCATAGACCCAATTGACCCCCTCACACCTTCACTGTGATCCGGCTGCATGAACTGCAGCCAGTACACTTCCAAACCACACCAAGGAAACATCTATACACGCTTGTGCTCCACACCCTTCACGCCATCACCCTAGTGTCCCGCCCCGACACAAAGTGGTGAGACCTTCTGCCACCTTTGAAGGGTGAACAGCCTCGGTGGGCCAGCCTATATTCCACCTTGGTTCCGAGGCCCATCAGGGACATCAGTTGGCGGCTCCTTCACGGAGCTGTGAGCACGGGCACATACTTGGCGCAGTTCAACACCATCCCAGATACCTGTCCCTTTTGTGGTGTGAGGGAAACCCTGGCGCACGTGTATTTGGAGTGCGCCAGGCTGCAGCTCCTGTTCCGGCTCCTCACAAATCTCCTACTACATTTTTGGTTGCATTTTTCCCCTCACCTTTTTTATTTTTGCACTCCCCATCCGTGGCCTCACAAAGTCGCGGAATCTCCTAGTTAACCTCCTCCTGGCCCTGGCCCATCTATAAAACCAGAGAAAGGAGTTTGGCTGATGGAGTTTCCTGTGACTGTGGGGCCATTTTCCGATCCTCGGTCTGTTCACGTATCCGGGCAGAGTTCCTCTGGGCGGCGTCCAACGACTCCTTTGATGCTTTTGAGGAGCGGTGGGCGCTGTCCGAGGTTCTCTGCTTGGTGTCCCCATCCGGGTCCCTTTGTCTGACCCTTTGATTGGGGGAGAGAATAAGGGACCCCAGCCCCAGCCATTGCTGCTGCGGACACCACCACCTTAGAGGGGTCCTTTCACACATGGATGCACGTGCCCCCTCCCCGGATTGTCCACCCCACAGCCTGCCCCTTTTGTTGGGTTCTTTCAGAGGAGGGAATTGTTGGTGACACTGGGTGTGGCGCCAGGTAACTTGAGGGGTTGGCAGACCTTGAGAGTCAATGAAGCCCCCTTGCTCTGGACCACCAGGTAACTCGGAAAGGTGGAAGACCATGAGAGTGGAGGAAGCCCCCCGCTCTGGGCCTAGGCAAGCTTGAACACGTCCCTTCTCCTGAGGAAGCTAATGAGAAAAGAATTGTGACTGGTTGCTGTGTTACACATTGCATATGCTGCTGTTTTTACTTTGTAAGTGTGTTATGCAAATAAAAACATCCTTTTTGCTTCAAAAAAAAATTACTCTCCTATAGCCATCTGGCCCAACCCTGTCACTATATATATATATACAGGAGAATAGTGACTAGCAATAGGGCGGTGATTTTACCCCTGTACAGCATTGGTCAGACCGATATTGGACTATTGCATCGAGTTCTGGTGTACACATTGTAAAAAGGATGGTGCAAATTCAAAAAGGATGGTGAAAAACAGAGAAGGGCTACAAACATTATTCAGGAGCTGAAAAAATGTCTTATAGAGAGACAGAACAGCTCAACCTGGTCAGTGTATCAAAAAGAAGATCAAGAGGTGGGTGCGTCCGTGCAAACAAGATCAGCTTCTGAAGTCTTTTTCCACAGCTCACCACTAGATGTCAAGGGAGAGCTCATTCAGACTCTGCTTACACAGGTGAGACTTTGGTGGCCAGTGATATATGTACAGGGGTTAGACCGGATTATTTAGTCATTCCAACTCACCTTAAAATCTGTGGATCCATGTCAGTGGTGGGCAACCTGTGTCTTGCGGGAGGCCTGCGGCCCATCAAGGTAATCCACTGGCAGGCCGCGAGACAGTTTGTTTACATTCACCATCCGCAGGCATGGCCGCCCGCAGCTCCCAGTGGCTGCAGTTCACTGCTCTTGGCCAATAGGAGCTGAATGAAGTGGTGGACAGCGTGTCCCTCCAGCCCGCGCCACTTCCCTCAGCTCTCATTGGCCATGAACAGTGAACTGTGTCAAAGGGAATGGCAAAGTCTACATCTTCCTTTTCAGCTTACTTCTGTACCTTTTAAATTACAAACTTTACATAACATAGTTTTGGGAACACACTGATTTCCTGTATTCTTTTACGATTTAACCCCAAAAGATTATGGAATTTTATCACGAAATGTAAATTTGGGAAAGTCAAAGTGTTTGTGAAAATTTTCTTTCTTTCTTTTTTTTTGTTAAAACTGTCTCTTGGGTCAGTGGACCCTGGTCCAAGGACTTTCGGGCCAGACTGAAAACTGGGCAACTGAAGGGAATTGGATAGATAAATTTTCTCTCTCTCCCAGCAGCAAGGTGAGCAAAGCCAGTGTCACATAAGCTGGCAGGGACCATGTCCAGGTACATCTCCAAAACCTTGAAGACAGCATGGCCTGAGGCTCAGTAGGACTGACACTCTGTAGACCTGAGTCTAAGAAAAGAAAAGGGATGGACACCGAACAACAAATCAGCACAACCCACCCCTTTTCACTCTAGGGTTTTCAAAAACCAAAAAGTTCCTCAATGTTATTGTTTTGGGTTTAGATTTCCATTGAAAAACAAAAAGTGTTTATGAGAAATTAAAAAAACACATACACACAGAAATTTGATGTTTTCTGACATGCACTCCTTCATAGGAAGTAAGGTCTTCCCATTTTCCTAAGAAGACTGCTATAGTCTCTAAGGTCTATAGCCATCATTAGTGACTCTTCTGAAGACAGGCTCTGTCAGCGGGTGATTCCACCATCATGGCACATGCTTCACTTCACCATGTCTCTGCCGGCTGCGGGAGGTGGGAGCATGGTTGTGGAGAAAAGCTTGAAAACAGAGGGCCCCCTAAAGGCTCTAACACAGAAGGCAAAAGACCACAATCCATACGTATTGCTTTAAAACAGTGCATGATTTTTAAGCCAGTCTCATGATTCTGGGACCTGATTCCTGATGTTTCAACTATTGAAGTTGGCAAGAGATTCACCAGTCCCAGACAGGCTTGAGCTGCACATCATGTCCACAGGGGTTGTCCTACTAGAGCAGCTGCAAACCACATTGTGTTCCCAGGGGTTCCTGTAGGCCTCTGAGGCCTGTTTCTACCTTCTCTTGTGCAGCAACTGCATGCTAGGGACAGTGTTCTCTACCTGCAGCAGACAGAACAGCTAAAAGCTGAGAGATGGTTACAACCCTGTGTGAGAGGTTTCGAGCCATTGGAAGTCTGATTGCTTTGTCTTCGTGGAGAAATCAGGCATCTGGACTGGTCCAGAAGATCAAAGAGTGAATCTGCATATTGACGGCTTTCATCACACCTAGAAGGTTTGGGAGGCTTTTGTTTCAATGAAGCACTGCTCAGCAAATCATCTGCCTCTGAGCACTTCAAAGGGAAAACGTCATAAGGGGTAAAGAGGTCCTCTGCCAAATGAATGATATTCCCATACACAGGTCAATGCAGAGCCAACATGACCAATGTCTCTTCACAGTAGTAAAGGGATTAGAGAAGTTAGGCCTAAAATTAATCAATAAGGGTGAGGTCTCAGAGAACAGGTCAAATCATTGAGGGACAGAGGTCAGAGCAGACCCAGGAAATGTTCAAGCCATAACCCAGATGAGTGAGGCTCAGAATATCAGTGAAGTATATATATGCATATGAACCTCCTGGGGAAATGTCCATGCTGCCTGGAGGAGAAGTCAAAACCAGCTCCCCACTCCATATATTTCAACCTGGCACATGGGGTTGCAGCACCACTCAGGGTCTGGCCCTGCTGCTCCTCCATAATTATGGAGGGGAGGATGAGCCAAACCTGACAGATCAAGCAACGCCATGTGCCAGCTCACAACACCCAGAGCAGGGAGCCGAGCCCAGCCCCATGGAACAGCAGCTGCTGCTGGTGGGTGCGTGAGGTGCTGGCTCACTCTCCAACCCTGGGGCTCCCCTATGCACCGGGCCAGGATTCAGTATTGTGATGCTGGGGTGGAGGGTGCAGATAGGTCACGGTGGGTCACAAGAAAAGTAAAATGCTGTTACCGGGTAGTCTTAGGAAAAAGTGGGGGAACCGCTGCTCTAATCTACCTAGCTCGGGTACCAGAGCAGTGAAGCTACATCAGCAGAAGCTTCAACACAGGCTAGTCCCAGGCTAGCAGAGGGTTCTGGATGGGCTTGTGCAGAGCTGATGAAGCACATGGTGCTGTGGCTTCACTACTCTGATACCGGAGCTCGCTAGATTAAAGCTAGAGCCAGTGTGTCAGCTCAAGCTGTGATCACACCCTGCGATTATGGTGTAGACGTACTCTCCAAAGTGAAAGAAAAACCAAAGGCAGATGAATTGCTAAGTTATGACCCACTGCAAAGAGGTCTGGACAAAAGGGCAACATCGGACTTCTCCAGGAAGCTGCACTGGGTGGTTTCAGGTGATCTTAGCCTAGACCCCAGGCTGTTTTTGAAGGGGTCCAGAATAGTCATCCCCAGAAAAACTGCACAGGGGCCACCAAGCCAGCCCCAAATGCACAGAAACAGCTCAACAGTCAGTTCAGTGGCCTTGCCTGAGGAACAAGTACCAGAGAGAGGTGAGAACTCTGAGATCTGCATTCACATGAGAACCAACCAACCACAACCATCGTTACCTTCCCTCCCCCAGACACACCATGGTGGAAAGATCTTCTCCAGCTGGCTAATGGAACCTCTCTTCTAGTCATTGGTTGCTTTTCAAGATTTATTGAACTAGCCAAGCTGCTGACCACTATATCACAGACAGTGGGATCAGGATGAAATCCATGTTTGGCTGCAATGGAATCCCACAGCAAGTCCTCTCTGATAAGGATCCTCAGTTTGTATCAAACTGTTAAGTTTGCAAATCCCTGCAGTTTCACCCATGTGACATCCCAGTCTTTACAAAACCATGGGGAGGCAGAACTTTCAGTAAAAATGGTGAAACAGCTTTTTACAAAACCCACAGGCCTTATCTGGCCCTGTTCCCATACAGGCTAGCACCTTGACAAATGGATGTAGCCCTTATGAGTTGCTGAGTTGAGGTCCATCATCCCAACCACCGCTTCACTCTCAGACCCACATTGGCCTGAGTTTCCAGTGCTACCAAGGGAGGAAGAACAACCTAAAGCCGTCAGAAGAGAAACTTTGTCAGACATCACAGAATCAACCCCCTGAGGGAGCTGAATACAGGAGATCATGTCTCGTTGAAAGGCTCCCAGAAGAAGGAATAGTACAGGCACAGCTGAACACCCCTCGATCTTACTGTATTTGAGTTCTGGAGTATCATCTGACACTTGGTTGTTTCAGCAGGTAAGTCTCTGGAGCATTCAGATCCCAACCTGCAGGCTGAACCTGTGAGTAATGATCCCCCTGCTCATATAGACCGGCCACCATCTCCTCCAGAACCTGGGTGTGAGAAGAAAGCCGCCTAGATCTAACAGTCTCCCTCCTTTCTGACAGGCTAGGTCAGATCTTGGGAACCTGAGGAACTCAGGGATTTAGTAGCCAGACATGTGTTTTACCTGGCAAAGACAATCTCCTGGCATGAGGCTGACAGGTCAGACAGTCTGTCCAGCCTTTACTGGGCTGTTTTTTTTTTAATATTCTGTGCTGATATTTAGTGAATGGTTGAATGAATGTTTTACAATTGTTCCCTCCTATTCTCTGGAGACACTTTTTAGACAGGTTTCAGAGTAACAGCCGTGTTAGTCTGTATTCGCAAAAAGAAAAGGAGTACTTGTGGCACTTTAGAGACTAACCAATTTATTTTAGCATGAGCTTTCCTGAGCTACAGCTCACTTCATCAGATACTTTTTAGACAGACCACTAGGGGGCCATACTGAAGATAAAGCTGAAGGTAGCAGGAAATTAAGGTTGTTCTGTTATTCACCTTCCCCTTAGTGTCCTCTGTGAATTCAGCCGGCTGGGCTGGAAGGCCGCAGAGCAGCAATGAGATTGATTCAGATCACTGGGATCAGGCAGGTGTTGAGATGCTAATGGCTCACGCTGCTGAAACTCATGCAGGAGGCTCTAGCTGTCTGCCACATCAGCCATCTCTCCTGCAGGGAGCTGAGACCCTGCATTCACTATGGCACTAACCAGCTGTTGGCATCAGTACATCTGTGACACTGGACTAACACTGTGAACTTCCTGAGCCCAGCCTGGATCTGTGGTGTTGGTCACATGCACAGAAGGGGAGGGATTCTCCAAGTGCAGCTGGAGAGAGAAAATCATTATAAGGAAGTCTTGCAAATGCTGAACCCTTGTGGGAATCAGGCAGGCAGTGATATAGTGTTAAAAAAAGAAGGGGGGCTGTGATGTTTCACTCTATATTCTTTATGAAAATATGCTTATGATATGAATAGGACATAACTGAGATGTACTTTATGCAAGGTGGGTCTTGTAAGATTTCATTGGAAAAGTTATAATTTACTGAATGCGATTATCCAATTTCTATGCCTGTATCATTTCTATATCTAAAGTTAGGAATATTGAGTATGCATCTGTATTTCAACTTTGCTACTTTGAGTGATGCCCACTGCTAACACTTCAGGTACAACAGTGGAAAAGCCAGACAAAATGGATGGCCCATCAGCAAGGACAATGGACTGCGAAAAGGCTTGGCTTTCCTGCCAATGCTCCATACTGCCACTGACTTCTAGACACTGTGATACTACAGAGTCAGGTGGTCTTGTCACCGGATAATAAACACTACCTGGGACTTCTTGTATCTTTCCAATGGAAGGGAAGGGGGTCAAGTTTGGGAAACAAAGGATTCCCCCCTCATGTAAATCCTATTTAAGTGAGGGGAGGAAGGCAAATGGGACTCCTCCTCTCCATGGCCTGTCTGCCCAAGAAGAAAGACTGCTAAAGACACCTGAAGGGAAGGCAAGTGGGGAATCCAGACTGAGACAGGGGTCCAGTCTGAAAAGAAATATAACTGGAACTCTAAACCACAGAAACTTTGCAACCTGCTGAAAATAACATTTAGGGTAAGAAATTACATTTTGTAACCTGTCTCTTAAGTATATTGAGCTTAGCTGGCGTACTTTGTTTTATTTGCTCAGTAATCTTTGTTCTGTCTGCTATCTCTTATATTCACTTAAAATCCACCTTTGGTAGTTAATAAACTCATTTCTTGTTTATAGTAAAACCCAGTTTATGTAATTTCTAACTGTCGGGGGGGGGGCAAGAAGTGCGCACATCTCTCTTCACATTGAGGAAGACAGGGGATTTTTATGCACTTGCGCTGTGCATATTTTTCTATCCCGCGCAAGACAATATTATTTTTGGTTTATCTCCCAAAAAGGGGTGTGCATGTGAGTGCTGGGGGAGTCGTCTGGCACAGACCTGACTTCAGTCTGTGTCTGGAGCAGGGCATCGCCCGACCTGTGTGTGTGTGTGCTGCAAGAGGCCAGAGAGCCTCATTCAGCAAAGCAGGGAGAAGGAGCCTAGGCTGATTGAGCAGGGAAGGCTCAATGAAATCCCAGTACATCAAGTGGCATCCCAGAATGGGGGGTCTAACCCGTCACAGTGGTAACTCCCAAACTGAAGTCCATATTCCCCAAAGGACACCTGGATAAACTCTGTTTAGTCCCATTTACTCCCAACTACACGACTGCAGGCAAGTACCACAGGGTGGACTTGGAAGCCTAACTCAGGCTGCTATTGTTGAAAATCAGGCAGTGAGCGTGTTCCTCACAGGTCTCGCTGGTGCCATCACCCAGACAGCATTTACCATGGAGTTAATTAACAACTGGCTGTTTATGGCAAGACTGGCAAGTCTGTCTGCCAGAAGAGCAGCTCTTAGACTCTATCACTACGAGATATGATGTAGTGGACAAAGCACCAGGCTGGTAGTCAGGAGACCTGCTTTCTACTCTAGGCTCTGTTATCCCTTCCCTGTGTGGTCTTCACATTGCCTTTATATGCCTCAGTTTCCCTGCCTCCTGAAATGGGAAATTTCAAAAGCATTTTTATTTCAACACAAAAAGAAATGTTGACATGTCCCATAAAACTCAGACAGTTTTGAATTAAAAACTGTAGAAAGGAAAAGTTTAGATATTTTCAGTATGAATCTAATGGAACATTGAAATCTCAGGTCAGCAGGGGCCCGTTGTGTGTATTTTCCAGTGTGTCAGTGGCATGGAAGGGAAGCGTGGACTGTCTCTGGCCTCCAGACACACAGACACAAAACCCCCCAAAACCCAAAGCAATGTCACCATCATAAACCCTGTGGATTGTGAAAGGGTTGGAGGTGGGGATGAGGGTGGGAGAGAAGAAAGAGGGGGAAGGGAAGGATAATGAGGAGAAAATGGGGAGCAGGGTGCAGCCCAGCAGCCCTGTAGGGAACCCTGCTAGTAGATGGTCACCTTCCCAATGTAGAAAGACTACGCTGGACCCCTGGAATGGAAAGCCCAGCCAAGCAGCTGCAAATTGCAATGGTCAGAGAGACAATCACCAGCCCCAATCTTTTCCCTATGCCCAAAGATTGCGGCGGGGCAGGCGGGTGCAGCTCACCAGCACTATAGGGAATCCCACAAGCAGATGGTCAGTCATGTACTGTGTGTCAGCCTAGCCCCAGTCCTCATCACAGAGCAACAGTTCACACTGTGTGACATGGGGGTCAGCTGAGCCAATCACACGCTCTCCCACGATGTATGGGCATGTTCACCAAGCATGGAACACCAGCTGGAAGCACGGCACAAAATTCAGTCACCAATCAAAAGAAAGAGAGAGAGAGACCAAAAAAAGTGTGAAATTTAAAACAAATGTAATATTTGAAAATAAAAATTAGAAAATGACACCAAAATTTTGTATTTGAAATTTTGTCATAAAAAGGAAAATTTTTCCAAATTTGCTTTCTTCAAAACAGGAATTTTATTATTATTATTCGCTTGAAAAATATTTGATCTGCTCTCCCCAGACATGCTTGGCTCTTGCAAAAGTTAAAACATTTCTGAATAACAATGGAAACTTTTGAAACAGACTCTTTGGTGTACATGGGAAAGCACACACGGACACACACACAGATCCAGAGAGATTTGTCTCAGGTGTATGATTGAAAAAAAAAATGTACCAACCTTCTCTCATTGGAGAGACAGATTAATCCTTTCAAAAGCCAGACGTAACTGCAGAAACCACAGTCCATAGTAACTCATCTATAGGAGACTCCTATGCTCCGTCCAGCAGGCCTGGGTTAGGAAGAAAGTAGTTTCTCTCCCACCATTCATTTCCACTCAGACAATGTCACTTTTTCCTTTCCTGACTGTAAATTCTGCTATTAGCTCCAGCTCTTACATAAATATCATTATAAGAGATAAGAGCAGCTGAAAATCACACATGTGCACTTATACAAACCATACCATTATAAACAGAACTGTGAATCCCCTGTAATTTGGGTCTTGGGGTGGGGTGGGGTGCTCTCTGTCACTCAGACATTTCTTTACATTGCAAGAGTCTGCAGGACAGGGACTTTCATTACATATTTATACAGGCTTCAATATACAATGGAACCCAAATCCTGACTGGGGCTGTTGTCCCTTTTCAACGAAAGAATCTAGTCAAATTCAGGTCCCTAGGGATTCCAGCTGGAAGTAGAATTTGATGGAGTCTGGTATTTTCTTTGGTGCTATCTTAGGTGTTTTCAAGGAATGTACAAAGTCCTGCTACTCTGAACACAGAAGGGACGAAGAACAAAAGGAGGAGGTTTTTTTGTTTACAGCCCTCAAGCTTCTTTAGCTAACAGCTCCAAAAGCTCTGTGTAGCAGGAGGAGCTGCCCCTTGTGTCTGCAGAGCAGGGAGCAGCAAGGCCTGACCTAAGGAGAAGCCCAGCAGCAGGTTTTGGGAACCAGCTGATCCAGTTAAGCAGCAGCTAGTGAGTGGCTCTGGTTCCCAGCTGGAAGATGTAAGAGAGGATCCAGCTCTGGGGGTGAAGAAAGACAAACAGGTATTAGCAGCAGCAGCAGGAGAAGGCTACAACAGGACAGGCTGTCCCTGTGGCTCCCTGAGAGTGGGGGGGGAGGAAGTTAGAGGATCCTGCAGCATCAGCCCAGGTCAGGACTATCACTTCTGTGACTTTTCCACGTGCCTTGTCTTTGTGTAGAAGAGGAGGCTAAAGAAGAGTTGGGTGAGGCTGGTTGTTTTGTCCAAGTTGGAGGACAGGCCCACCTGACTCATAGACGTTGCCTGCATTCTCTACCACAGCCCAGGAGACCCATGGATCCTCAAGCCCCATTGAAATGGATGGGTGAACACCAATAGCTAGAACAGCAGCAGCGGCAGCAGATTGTGACCCAGCAGCTTCAGCTACAACAACCGTGCCAGCAAAAGAAGCAGGGAGCAGCAGCGGTTTATGCTTTGCCTATTAACCCTGGAGAACTGGAGCCCCCAGGTGGGTGCGGGGCTGTGGTTACCTGTGTGGGAGGGAGGAGTCATCTTCAAAATGGGGCTAGAAGACGTCCTTGAGGCTTTGCTGGAGACTCTTGAGTGTGTGGCTGGGGAATACCAGTGGCCCCGGGTGGAATGGCCACAATGATTAAACTCTACATGTCAGGAAAGGCCAAGCCAGCATATCGTACACCAGGGATAGAAGCAGCAAAGGCCTATAGGACACTCAAGCTACCATACTAGTCTGCCTAGTGCTTGGTGAAGATGCTATTGTCAGCCACCCTGGCATGAACCATTGGCTCTGGCCTCCCAGCGGAGGGTAATAGAGCAACAACTCTGGGATTTGTGTTCTCTCTGGCTGAAATCAGAGACTTGTTCACCAATGGAAATAGTGACATTAGAACAGTTTTGCTGAGTTCTCCCAGCAGAGCCCCAGGAGTGGGTTTGTCGCCACTAAGTAGGCAGTATGCTTCGCAGAGAACTTCCTGAGTCTGACATAGAGAATGAGCCTCTGGGGAAACTGGGGCAATCGAACATCCATGGTTCAGGTCCAATGGGGAAGGGGCCTCAGGCCTCAGAAAACCCCTTGTGAAGGGCTACATTGGGCCAGTGTGTGCACCTGTGGTATCCCAAGGGACTGAAACACAGGCCAAGCCCTTACAATGGGCCAGCTGTAACAAATGAGGGCCGACCATGGAAGGAGACCTGGCTGAGAAGATGGGGGCAGGGGGTCCCTAGATTGTTCCATTTTGGGTCAAGATGGCCCTGGGCACTAAGATTGCCCTTATAGACAGTGTGTCTGTGGCTATTTCTGTTCCTCAGAAATGTGTGGAGAACTGCTTGGGCTGAAGGCTTATGTAGTCCCTGTTACAGGGAAGGGAATGAGGTGCTGGGCTTGTCTGACCCAGATTGGGGCAGATGTTCCTCCAAGAGCAGTTAATAGCTCTACAGATCTCTAGATCTGTGCATGTAAGATGTATTCATGGGGACATTTGGCCCTATCCTAGGGGCAGGAAAGCAAAATATTGGTGGTCATGGCCCAACACCTAGCCTACCTGACAGTATTGGTGCAGGGCTGGAGACCTGTAACCAGTTGTGTGAGGGTGGCTGGGAAGGCAGGGTTGGCACTCAACCTGAGGACTCAAGGAGCGATTAAGCTAAAAGAAATTTTCCCCTTTTCCAGCCCCGAGCTGTCCAGTTCCAAACCAAAGTCCTGCTGGGAACAGTGTCAAGCCCATAGGGTCGCGGTGCAGTGTAGTTTGGAGCTCCCTACGGAGAAGCCACAGGAACAGCCTCCTCCTAGGGACAACCCACTCATCTTGGAGGAGAGGTTCAACTACATCCAAAATCAAAGGGAGGATCTAGTCTTCAGCCGGCTACATGGCCGGCTGACTAGGGCAAATGCGGTGGTGGTTGATCCTGACAATTATGTCCAGTACTCCCATTTTAAACTCAAAGTGGATCTCTCTGTGAGGGTGATGTGGGAGAAAAAAAAATGGAGCCAACCAAACACAACTCCTGATCCCTAAATTTTATCAGAACCAGGTGTTAAAACTGGCCCAAGATGTACTGTAGTCTGGTCATGTGGGAGTGGAGAAGACCCCAAAGAAGATACAGGCCCAGTTGTTTTTGCAAGGGGTTTCTGGTGACATCAAAGATCATTGTACTTCCTTTCCAGAATGCCAAGTGGTGGCCCACAGCCAGCCCACGGGGCCCTCAGTCCTCTTCCATTGGTGAGCAGACCTTTTCACAGAATTGGGGTAAACCGCATGGGGTCACTGGACCCAACTCAAGCCACTGTTGGTTTATTCTGGTGATTGCTGATTACGGCAATTGGTACCCTGAAGCAGTAGCTCTGTGTTCAGCAACGTCATGGACAATAGCTACCCAATTAATGCAAGTATTTGCTAGAATAGGATTTCCAGCAATGCTCCTGACAGGTCAAGGCAAAGCCTTCACATCCCAGTTAACACACAAGGTCTGAGTTTTCCTGAAATTTCAGTTGCTTAAAACCTCTGCTACACACAAACAGATGGCTCGATAGAGCAGCTTAACCATCCATTCATGTTGGAGATGTTGCAAAAATATGTAACTTGAGAATCCCAAATTGTGACAAAATGCCCCTGTATTTGTTGCTCACAACCCAGGTGGTCCCACAACCTTCCGCCAGCTTTTCGCCTTTGGAATTGCTGTACATAAGATAACCCTCGAGGGTACTGGGTCTTTTACAGCAGTCTTGGCAGGAACAAGACACTTCTAGCCAGAACAGGGGTATAGACACGGGTGGGCTGCAGCCCACCCACTTGGCATCCAAGCCCACCCAAATCTGGGCAGGGGTGTAGTGCTGCCACAGCATCACTCGGACTCTTGAAATCCAGGACGGAGCTATGCACCCGCCCTTCAGAAAGCTCCTTTCCGGCTGCTCTACCTTGCCATTTTCTGAGCCACCCCATGCGTGCACACAGCTCGGCAGGTGAAGCCCTGTGTCTGGGGGCACCAGAGCTAGGCAGAGAGGGTGATGTCGGGAGAGAAGCTGGGCTCGCACAGTCTGTCATTGCCCATCCACCCGTAAGTCGGGGGCCACCCAAATTTCCACTCCTAACTACGCCACTAAGCCAGACTGTAATCCAGTGTGTCCTCAACTTGAGGGAGAGACTGGATTTGGTAGGGGGCTTTGCTAAGGAGAAGCTGAGAGTGGCACAGCACTCCCAGGAACAAAATTCAATAGAAACACCTGCCTCTGGGTCTACCAGCTGGCATAAAAGGTTCTCCTGCTGCTACTCTCTGCTGAATGCAAACAGCTGGCAATGAAGGAAGAGCCTTTTGAGATCCTCCAACAAGTCAGGGAGTGGACTATGGGGTGGGCAAGTGACCGGTGTCACAGATCTATCATGAAGCCCTGAAGTACCCAGGAGGTGTGTCTTGCCCATGTCCTGACTCTGGAGGCAAAATTTGCCCAGGGGTCAGAGACTGAGTAGTGCACAGAGGTACCCATCAGAAAAAAATCCTGCCCCTGGCCCACCAGGAGAAGGCCAGAGAATTGGTTAACTGTTACATGGACGTCCTTACTACTAAACCAGGGTGCACAAGCCTGATCGAACACCATGTACATCTGAAACCTTAGCACTGTGTCTTGTTCGGCATCTTGGTTGCAGACTGGTGAGCAATAAAATTATTGTTTTGTGGGATATTGAAAGCAACAGCATGGGATTAGCTTTGACTGAAGGTGGAAGCCACAAAATTACCCTGGCAGCCGTTTCCTTCCCTTCTTCCCCAGGTCTGACCCAAGATGGATTCCAAGTGGAGGGAAAAAATGTAAACATATGTATAAACATAAATATAAAGGGAAGGGTAAACCCCTTTAAAATCCCTCCTGGCCAGAGGAAAAATCCTCTCACCTGTAAAGGGTTAAGAAGCTAAAGGTAACCTCGCTGACACCTGACCAAAATGACCAATGAGGAGACAAGATACTTTCAAAAGCTGGGAGGAGGGAGAAAAACAAAGGGTCTGGGTCTGTCTGTGTGATGCTTTTGCCAGGGACAGAACAGGAATGGAGTCTTAGAACTTTTAGTAAGTAATCTAGCTAGGTATGTGTTAGATTATGATTTCTTTAAATGGCTGAGAAAAGAACGGTGCTGAATAGAATGACTATTCCTGTCTGTGTGTCTTTTTTGTAACTTAAGGTTTTGCCCAGAGGGATTCTCTATGTTTTGAATCTAATTACCCTGTACGGTATTTACCATCCTGATTTTATAGAGGTGATTCCTTTTTACTTCTATTAAAAGTCTTCTTGTAAGGAAACTGAATGCTTTTTCATTGTTCTAAGATCCAAGGGTTTGGGTCTGTGGTCACCTATGCAAATTGGTGAGGATTTTTACCAAACCTTTCCCAGGAAGTGGGGTGCAAGGGTTGGGAGGATTTTGGGGGGAAAGGCGTGTCCAAACAACGTTTCCCAGTAAACCCAGATAAAGTTTGGTGGTGGCAGTGGAAGTCCAAGGGTAAAATAGTTTGTACCTTGGGGAAGTTTTAACCTAAGCTGATGAAAGTAAGCTTAGGACGTTTTCATGCAGGTCCCCACATCTGTACCCTAGAGTTCAGAGTGGGGAAGGAATCTTGACAGAGCCAAAGACCTATCTGGCTTCAAGACTAAACTTGATAAGTTTATGGAGGAGATGACATGATGGGATAGCCTAATTTTGGCAAGTGATTGATCTTCAACTACTAGCGGTAGATATGCCCAATGGCCTGTGATGGGACACTAGATAGGGTGGGATCTGAGTTACTACAGAGAATTCTTTCCTGGGTGTCTGGCTGGTGAGTTTTTCCCACATGCTCAGGGTTTAGCTGATCGCCATATTTGGGGTCAGGAAGGAATTTTCCTCCAGGGCAGATTGGCAGAGGGCCTGGGGTTTTTTCGCCTTCCTCTGCAGCATGGGGCATGGGTCACTTGATGGAGGATTCTCTGCACCTTGAAGTCTTTAAACCACAATTTGAGGACTTCAGTAGCTCAGACATAGGTCAGGGGTTTGTTACAGGAGTGGGTGGGTGAAATTTTGTGGCCTGCATTGTGCAGGAGGTCAGACTAAATTATCATAATTGTCCCTTTGGACCTTAAAGTCTATGAGTCTAACCATTCAGCATTGGGATCCCTGTGGGCAGAAGGTCCTGTGCATTTTCTGTATCAAAATGAAGACTCTGAGTCTGTTTAAATTTAGCCTTTCATATCAGAAGTCTTTGTTTGTCTCTTGGTCTCTGCTAACTCAGTTGTAACCAGTCTGTGTAAACCATCCTGAAGATTGTTACCTTTCTGGAGTTGTTTACAACCTCAGTGATTCACCTTAATCACCCCCCACTGTTTTTTTCTTCTTGGAGGAGCTGTGGTAAGCTTGCCACATGCAGCAGAACACAATCGTACATAAACCATTCTTAGATTTATTATAGTGGTTCCCAAACATACTGTGTGGGGTTGCAATATCTGTCACGGGGCGGAGTCTGAATATCAGCGAGGAGGGACATAATGAAAAGAGACCTAGAGAGACTGGAAATATTGTCAGGGGAAAAAAGTGTCTAAAAATAGAGCTGTGGTAAATAGTTATGAAGAGAGAGATCTAGTAAAAAGGACAATCTTAGGAAGGAGAAATGCGGAAAAGGAGCATTATACTGTATTATACTCATGGATGGCACTTGGAGAGGATTTCACATCTATAAAACACTGTACAAACATTCACTACCAAGTCCTTGGAAAGAAGGTAGAGAACGGGATTGCCATCAACATACAGGTAACATTCACTACTTTGCAGTAAGACAATGACTGTAATCAGATCTCATGCTTCAGGGCTTCAGCCAGTCATGTACAGGGGTCAGGAAGGAATTCTGTGAAGCTCCCATGTTTGTTTTTTGTTTTATTTGTTGCCCTTCTCTGAAGCATCAGACATCAACTACAGAGGGAGCTTTGACCTTGGATGGGATGGAGCAGTGCTCTGAAGTGGTATTGAGAAAACTCTTTCTAAGATATCTGGCAGGTGTGTCTTTTCCACTTGCTCAGGGTCAAATGAGTTGCCAGATTTGGGGTCAGGAGGGAATTTTCTCCTGAGTCAGATTTGCAAAAATGGACCTTGGGGGCTTATCATCTCCCTCTGAAGCACAGAGCATGGAACACCTGCCGGGACACAGGGAAGAAAGGTAAGCAGCAGGATACGGACCCTGGACTTCAGGAAAACAGACTTCGACTCCCTCAGGGAATGGATGGGTAGGATCCCCTGGGGCACTAACATGAAGGGGAAAGGAGTCCAGGAGAGCTGGCTGTATTTCAAGGAATCCCTGTTGAGGTTACAGGGACAAACATTCCCGATGTGTCGAAAGAATAGTAAATATGGCAGGCGACCAGCTTGGCTTAACGGTGAAATCCTAGCAGATCTTAAGCATAAAAAAGAAGCTCACAAGAAGTGGAAGGTTGGACATATGACCAGGGAAGAGTATAAAAATATTGCTCGGGCATGTAAGAATGAAATTAGGAGGGCCAAATCGCACCTGGAGCTGCAGCTAGCGAGAGAAGTTAAGAGTAACAAGAAGGGTTTCTTCAGGTATGTTAGCAACAAGAAGAAAGCCAAGGAAAGTGTGGGCCCCTTAATGAATGAGTGAGGCAACCTAGTGACAGAGGATGTGGAAAAAGCTAATGTACTCAATGCTTTTTTTGCCTCTGTCTTCACAAACAAGGTCAGCTCCCAGACTGCTGCACTGGGCATCACAACATGGGGAGTAGAGAGCCAGCCCTCTGTGGAGAAAGAGGTGGTTAGGGACTATTTAGAAAAGCTGGACGTGCACAAGTCCATGGGGCCGGACGAGTTGCATCCGAGAGTGCTAAAGGAACTGGCGGCTGTGATTGCAGAGCCATTGGCCTTTATCTTTGAAAACTCGTGGCGAACAGGGGAAGTCCCGGATGACTGGAAAAAGGCTAATGTAGTGCCAATCTTTAAAAAAGGGAAGAAGGAGGATCCTGGGAACTACAGGCCAGTCAGCCTCACTTCAGTCCCCGGAAAAATCATGGAGCAGGTCCTCAAGGAATCAATCCTGAAGCACTTACATGAGAGGAAAGTGATCAGGAACAGTCAGCATGGATTCACCAAGGGAAGGTCATGCCTGACTAATCTAATCGCCTTCTATGATGAGATTACTGGTTCTGTGGATGAAGGGAAAGCAGTGGATGTATTGTATCTTGACTTTAGCAAAGCTTTTGACACGGTCTCCCACAGTATTCTTGTCAGCAAGTTAAAGAAGTATGGGCTGGATGAATGCACTATAAGGTGGGTAGAAAGTTGGCTAGATTGTCGGGCTCAACGGGTAGTGATCAATGGCTCCATGTCTAGTTGGCAGCCGGTGTCAAGTGGAGTGCCCCAGGGGTCGGTCCTGGGGCCGGTTTTATTCAATATCTTCATAAATGATCTGGAGGATGGTGTGGATTGCACTCTCAGCAAATTTGTGGATGATACTAAACTGGGAGGAGTGGTAGATACGCTGGAGGGCAGGGATAGGATACAGAGGGACCTAGACAAATTGGAGGATTGGGCCAAAAGAAATCTGATGAGGTTCAATAAGGATAAGTGCAGGGTCCTGCACTTAGGACGGAAGAACCCAATGCACAGCTACAGACTAGGGACCGAATGGCTAGGCAGCAGTTCTGCGGAAAAGGACCTAGGGGTGACAGTGGACGAGAAGCTGGATATGAGTCAGCAGTGTGCCCTTGTTGCCAAGAAGGCCAATGGCATTTTGGGATGTATAAGTAGGGGCATAGCGAGCAGATCGAAGTATGTGATCGTCCCCCTCTATTCGACATTGGTGAGGCCTCATCTGGAGTACTGTGTCCAGTTTTGGGCCCCACACTACAAGAAGGATGTGGATAAATTGGAAAGAGTCCAGCGAAGGGCATCAAAAATTATTAGGGGTCTGGAACAGATGACTTATGAGGAGAGGCTGAGGGAACTGGGATTGTTTAGTCTGCAGAAGAGAAGAATGAGGGGGATTTGATAGCTGCTTTCAACTACCTGAGAGGTGGTTCCAGAGGGGATGGTTCTAGACTATTCTCAGTGGTGGAAGAGGACAGGACAAGGAGTAATGGTCTCAAGTTGCAGTGGGGGAGGTTTAGGTTGGATATTAGGAAAAACTTTTTCACTAGGAGGGTGGTGAAACACTGGAATACGTTGCCTAGGGAGGTGGTGGAATCTCCTTCCTTAGAAGTTTTTAAGATCGGGCTTGACAAAGCCCTGGCTGGGATGATTTAATTGGGATGGGTCCTGCTTTTGAGCAGGGGGTTGGACTAGATGACCTCCTGAGGTCCCTTCCAACCCTCATATTCTATGATTCTATGATTATGTTGGTATCTCTCATCTCATCAGTTCCCTGCCATTGCAGGGGCACTAGGCATTGGTGATATCTTATTCCCTCCTGTTTTCTGCCTGTGGCACACAATAGCTTATTCTCCTGAGGATTGAAATGCTTTAGTTTAACTGAGTCTTCTGGCTCATAGAGGTATCTGGGTGAAATGCAGTGGCCTGTGTTATACAGTAGGTCAGACTAGATGTCCTAGTGATCCCTTCTGGCCTTAAACTCTATGAAAAAAAGTTATCACCATTTTGTAAATGGGTGTAATCACCAGCAAGAAATATTTAAGCTGCTCCAAAGGGGAATAACTAGGATTAATGGTACGAGATCTGTAACCCTTCAGGTGGACTCAGCAACAACCAGGGCCGGGTTCAATATCTAGGGGTTCCTTTCCAACAATACAACACAGAACTGGCTCAAGCCCCCACCCAGTAACCTGGGAAAATTATACACCACCCCTGAGCGCCTCTGAGAGGCAATACTTCCCCATTCACAAGCACAGCATCTGAGAGTGGGAAAGAAACTTTTAATGAAAGGTGGGAAGTCACTCGGCATTAATTAGTGAAAATGCCGCAAGCAGGATTCCCTAATAAACCTACACTGTGAGCAGGACACCAACCAAAGAGTGCATGGGCAGTGTCTTCTGCCTCATATTCTTGAGTTCTACAACCAAAAGTTCCCTTACCATGCCCCTCTCTGCTCCCTCACCATACCCCACTCACAGTGGTTGTCAGTGAGGACCCAGGATTCAGATGTGCATTTGTGTAAGTTCACCTCCCATCTCGGGGGGCGGGGGGGGGGGGGACATAGGGGAAGAAGGCATCTAGCTTGTTCCACCATCTGAGCACTTGCTTTGTCTGGCCACCCCACCAGCTGCTCCCTGCTTTGCCAGCCACTTGCCACACAATCATACTCTGCTGCTACCTGCTTCTTGACTGTGACATCTGCAGGCCAGTTTCTTGAGGTTTCACCCCAGCTCTCAGTGATCTTCAGTTCTCAGCGATTGTCAACTCCTAGTGTGGGAACTTCATTACCAAAGCAGGATGGGCAGAAACTCTGTCGCACAAAAACTGATTTCAGCTCTAGTGAGTACTTAAAACAGAAGACTCCTAATGCAGTCCTACTTAGCTCTGTTTTTAAACAGTGGGGAGGAGCAGGTTAAAGCTTGCCTGAGATAGACCCCCACCCTGCCTGGCAGGGACACCTGTTTCCCCTACCCCCACTTACTTTTATAGGGGTCTGGCATTTGAGCCTCTGGCATAGTGAGTTTCTTTCAGTTGAGGGTGACTCCTCAATCAGGACAGGCTAAGCACAGTTCTGCTCCCCTTTACACATACAATAATGATAACAACCTTTCACTACCCCTGCATTCAGTACTAAAGTGATTTGTTACCGAACAACAGCCAAAGTTGATCACTTTGGGCAACACCACTCTGTCTGCTGGATACTTATGCAGAGTAGGTGAACATATGGAAATACAGTCTGCTCCTAAAGTCTTTCCCCCACTCCAGCTAGGTGTCAGGGGAGAGCTCATTCACACCCTGCTTATAGATTAAAGAGGGAACATTTAAGATGAATGTGAGGAAGCTTCCTGACAGTGAAGGAGCCCTTGAAGCCACAATCAAAGGGATTTTGTGGAATGGAACATTGTCCCCATCACCTGGCTCATTTAAATCCAGCCTGGACAGAGCAGTGGGAGCATGCTGTAGGGTTCAGGCTTGCACTGGGCCCAGGGGGAGGGGCTGGATTAGCTAACGGTGTTTCCATCTCTGGTTTCAGTGACCCTGTACAAACCCTGCCCTTTGTTTTCAGGTTCCAGAGGACCCCGAATCCCTTCTCTGAGACTGTGTATGAGGAGATTGATTATAACCTGATGAGAGAGAAGCAGGAGATGTTCAGTCACTCAGGTCTGTGGGTCTCACTCTTAACAGGGAGCAGCTATCTAATGCCCTGACCATCTGAGGCCCTAACCCAGAGTTAAACCACTGCAGTTTCAGCCCTGTGAGCTTGTCATTGGAGCTGGTCAAAAGTCTTCATTACAAAATGTTTTGGTGAAAAATGCAGATTCAGAGATACCGAAATATTTCACAAATTCCTGTCAATTTCTCCCAATTGTTCTAAATACACACAGAACAATTCATTTCATTTCAATGTTTTCTAAAGAAAACATTTTGTTTTTTCAGTTTGACATGATTTTCCATTAGAAATTTCCTTTAATTTTATTTATAAACATTATATACATGTCATAAATATAAAGGGAAGGGTAAACACCTTTAAAATCCCTCCTGGCCAGAGAAAAAACCCTTTCACCTGTAAAGGGTTAAGAAGCTAGGCTAACCTTGCTGGCACCTGACCAAAATGACCAATGAGGAGACAAGATACTTTCAAAAGCTGGAGAGGGGAGGGGAGGAGAAACAAAAGTTCTCTCTGTCTGTGTGAGGCTTTTGCCGGGAACAGAAAGGAATGGAGTCTTAGAACTTAGTAAGTAATCTAGCTAGATATGTGTTAGATTCTGTTTGTGTAAATGGCTGAGAAAATAAGCTATGCTGAATGGAATGGATATTCCTGTTTTTGTGTCTTTTTGTAACTTTAGGGTTTGCCTAGAGGGATTCTCTATGTTTTGAATCTAATTATCCTGTAAGATATTTACCATCCTGATTTTACAGAGGTGATTCTTTTACTTTTTCTTCTATTAAAATTCTTCTTTTAAGAACCTGATTGGTTTTTCATTGTTCCTAAGATCCAAGGGTTTGGGTCTGTGTTCACCTATGCAAATTGGTGAGGATTTTTATCAAGCCTTCCCCAGGAAAGGGGGGAAAGATGTTTCCAAGCGGGCTCTTTCCTGCTTATATGTCTGTTAAACACTTTGTGGTGGCAGCAATAAAGTCCAAGGGAAAAAGAAAAATAGTTTGTACCTTGGGGAAGTTTTAACCTAAGCTGGTAAAAATAAGCTTAGGAGGTTTTCATACAGGTTCCCACATCTGTACCCTAGAGTTCAGAGTGGGAAAGGAACCTTAACAATAATGTCCAAAAGAACACCAAATGGTTTTATTCAACATGAAACTATGTTTTTTACATTTGCATTTGCACATTTTTTCTAAAAATATCATTTTTGGCTCAATACTAAAACATTTATTTTTCTTTTTTTACAATGGCCAGAGAACGAAACCATCTGATTTTTGCCAAGCTCTAGCTGTGGGAGATGGGTCAGTGGGGACACCAGCAGTTACTCATGTAGATGGAAGGAAACTGGCTTCCTTCCCACAATACTCTGCAAGACCCAATTCTAGGGACAGTTAATGTCCCATCTGCCCATCCCGTAGCCTTGTGGAATGTAACCAGTTTTGAGTCAGGAAAGCAACTGTCTGGGGCTTGGCTAAACTATCATTTGAAAACTGCTTTGTAACACTGGAGCAGGGGATGGTCTCTGGCCTCCTCCCACTGTAGTCACTGGTCTACTGGGTCAGCTCCCTCCTGCCCACAGAGCAGAGAGATCAGCCCAGGAGAGCCACATGACTTTGAGGCATGGCCAAGTTATCCTTTGTGCCATTTTGTCCTAATGTCTGATGGGAACATCCTGCCCTAGAGCTCTGCTGTTGTGGGGCTCTGGGAACATGCTCAGGGCATCTCCCAGCACCACTGCCAAGATGGTTACAGTGAATCACAGACTCTGCTCTGGGCTTGTCTTGGCCTAAACTAGAAAAACCATGGAGAACTGATCGACTAATTCATGGGGGAGTTGGGCATTTACCCTTAAGCAGAAGGAGTCCCCTCTGTGGCTGAGGAGGCCAGGACCATTGTGGAACTTCCCTGGACCAGCAGCCAGAGACGGGCCCTTCACTCACCCCAGTATATTTCAGGTCAGATTGTATCATCCCCTCAGGCACATTTACCCCAGTAACATGGAGATTTCTCTTGGGGAGTCTGTGTCAGCCTCTCACCACTCAGAGTTGCTGTGAGTCACCATCTCCTGTGGAAGAAGGAATAGACTGAAACCGGAAATACCACTCCAGGCCCCGGATGTGTTCCCAGTCCCACAGTTCTGCTGTTCTCACTGTGATGAATTTCTGGTTCTTGTCTCTCCAGTCTCCTATTCAGATGACTCAGTGATGAAGCTGCGGTATTTCACTGGGGACAGTGAGAGGGAAAACGATCCTGGATCAGAACAAGGTAATTGGGGAGGGGCAGAGTCAGGCTGAGAGACCCAAATCTGGGCAGAGAAATGAATTTCTATCACACTTTCTGCAATCGCAGCCATTTCCCCAAACATGATCCCCATTTTACATAGTTGGGTCTAATCCTATTGAATAGGATTTCTGTCAGAATCTCAGGATGGGAACATGTGACCATCTCCTGAGCACAGATCCCTCTGAGCTCCCCAGGTGAGGAGCTGGAGGAGACGGGTCAATCTCTTTGGGTGGAAGGTGTCAATGCCCAGCAGAGCTCGTCTCTCACCCCTGAGAGAGAGAGGGAAGATTGTCTTGTGTTATAATTAGAGATGGGCTCAGCCCAACTCCCTGATCTGAACCCACCAGAACTTCGGGGGAGGGGGGATTTGCAGATTCTGACCCCAGCTCTGAATTTCAGTTTTGGGGCTGGCACCTGTCGCTATAACAGGCTGAAGCAAAACCCTGGATCTGAACTTTGTGGCCTGGCCCCATCTCTAATTATAAACAGAGCAGCCTTTCTACCCCAGATGCTCTCAAGGGAATCCATTAATTTGGGCCCTTTGGGAGTTTAGCCTATGGCTGGGGGAGGAGACACTGAGGAGATAAGCCAGTTCGGCTGAGAAGCTGGAGTGCTGCCAAGCTGAGCCCTGGGCTTCCTGAGAGGCTAGTGGAGAGCAGGAGCTCACAAAGGATCAGGCTAGCGCTCTCCCAGCGTAAGCTTTAATTCCTGCAGCGGGAAGATTCCCCCACCCCAGTGTAACAGGAGATCAGCTGGATTCAGAGACTGTCTCTGGCCTGGTAGCACCCGTGTTCCAACCTGTTATCTCAGCACAACCCAGATCCTGCTCCCACCGAAACACATAAAAGAGCTGCTGTTGGATTCTGCAAGGACAGGAATGACCCCTAGTTATTTCTGAGACTCCTGTTTCACTGTAGTTCTCTGACTGTCACCCTGTAGTCACCCTGGGCCCCTCTGACTTCCCCTCTCACATGCCATGACAAACAGCTCTAGTTATCAGGGCCACCTGCGCTGAAGAGACACTGCTGGTGCCCTGGGCTGAGTGTGGTGTTTGCTGTTCCATAGGGCGCTTCCCCAGGGGGGTCTCAGTTGGATTACAATAGCGTGGAGGATCCTGCCTTGAACGACGTCCCCCAGACTCCAGATGGCCAAGGTGAGCAGTGAATCCGCCTTCTGGAAGCAAAGTCACCCTGTCGAAAAATTAAATATGTTTCCCAGTAGGGCCAATAGTGGTTTGTTAAGAAAACCACAAAGTTCACCCACCAGCACTGTTCCCTCTAAGCTGTGCACGCACACACAGATCCTAAACCCCACACACATGGTGAAACACCGCGCACATAAAAACTTGCACAGAAGCACAACAATTTTCACAGAAGAAATTTTTTTGCGCACACAGCCTGTCAAAAATTAGAGGGAACATTGCCCACCAGTATTGTCTATTGGCATAATGCTGGGGGCGCTTACCAGGTGCATTACAAGAGCTGTGTGGAGGCCCAGGGGTAGGGAAGTGTGTGGTGTCCTAGGTCATGACAGAGGCCCATTGCAGGGACTGAAGGAGCATTTCGCTCAGGAGCTGCCCACGCGGTACTTGGCTCAGGTCACTGTCCTGTGACCCTCACTGCCATGAGCACTAGGGTTACTCACTATTTGTGAAGAGGGCACATCAAAGCAGAGACCTGTACGGTGCAGCAATCTTCCCTGTCAGCCTTTCCTGACATGTGGCTATAGCAGTTTATATACATCTGTGTCAGACATGCTGTGCCAGGGGGGGACGACATAGAGATTTTACACCCAAGGTCCATGTCCCGCCCTTATTAGCTGGCTCAGCTCCCAGTGGTGCCAATACGTTGGGGACTGATGGCAGTTTATGGGGTAAACTTTATCAGGAGAACGCACTGAAAGACATTTTAAAGTAATGTCAAGTTTAGGAAGTCAGGGACAAGCTCTGGGCAATTCCAAGTAATTTCTATTTGTAATTATTGTAACAGAACGCCTTGTGGAATAATCCCTCTGGACTAGATCCCAGTCACCCCTTTCTAGACCTCTTCCCCCACCCTTGTCATCTGGGAGCTCTAGGATCCTCTCAACCAGCTATTGAAATGTATCAAATCAACGTGAAATCCCCCAGTCTGAGGGTTCCAGAGGAGGGCTCCTCTTACTGCTCTGAGGGTGAAAGTTAAGTGCTGAGAGATCCCCAGGGACCAGTGTAGCTGGTGCATCTGCAGCTTATAGTTTATTTCTGTCTTCACTGTGAATATTCTCTTAATTACTTCACATCAGATGCCCCTGCCCTGCCTGGAGATGTCCCAGGGGATGGTTACAATGATGCCAGAGAAGTGTCTGACTCTGAAGGTGACCCTGGTTTGGGGCAGAATGATAAGCAAGGCATAGGGGCGAGTGACAGGGAGAGGGATTCACAGAAAGGTGAGTGGAGAACTGTTTGCACTTCACACTGTCTCTGCAGAGTGGGAGGGCTGGAAATGTGGGGTATGCAGCAAGGGAACAGCCCTGGCCAACCCAACACCTGTGAGACAAACTCTCCTTTTCTCATCTCTCCATTCCCTCAACGCAGAGGCTTCAGTGCCTGCCATGGGGAGAGGAACAGCAGGGTCCCTGCCGGGTGGTACTTTGTGCTCAAACCAGCAAGATACCTAGGATCCTTCTGCCTCTAGGTTCAAATGCTTGTGTGGCTGCCACACGGTGGATGTGCTGGATTCCCACCAGTTCACTGCATGTGTATCTTTTGGGCAGAATCCTATGAACCAAAGTCCTGTTACTGCCGCACAATTGTTAAAGAGCCCATCACATGTCCTGTAAAAGTTGGGCTTTGCACATTGTCCTTGGCCAAAATCTCCCCTCTCTTCCCTATTGGGCCATGAGCAAAGACCCCATCAGCCACCCCAGGGGAGGTGCAGTGGTGATGAAATGTGCATTGCTTAGTACTTGATGCTTATGTTCATTGTTAGGGCAGAGTGAAAGTTATGATGTTCTTTACTAAGTTCTCCTTGCTGGTAAGTGCTTGGATTTTGTACATGAGGTGAGAGGTAGCTACAGCTGGCCCTTGGCAGTGTTAGCTGGTCTGGAAACCAAAGGTTTTAATTTCCAGACTATGCATAGAGATGATGGATTAGAATTTGTCATAGACCCAGCCAGAAGACTGAAGGAGGAACAATTCCTAACCTGTACTGGAAAGAAGAGGTTCTCAAACTGGGGAACACAGAATATATTCTGGGGGTGGCATGAGATGCCAAAGCGGAAAGCGGTGGGTGGTACAAATATTGTGCTTATGTTCATTGCTAGGACAGAGTGAATTTTATGATGTCCTTAACTAAGAGCTCCTTCCTGGTAAGTGTTTGGGTTTTGTACACTAAGTGACAGGTAGCTGCAATTGTCACTTGGAACTTGGAAGTGGAGTGGAAATCCAGGGTTTTATTTCCAGAACATGGATAGAGATAATGGATTGAAAGTTGTCATGGACCCAATCAGAAAAATGAAGAGGGAACATTTTCTAAATTCTAACCCATACTGGAGAGTGCCCTCTACTCTTGCTGGGCAGCCATGCATAGCCACAGAATGGATCCACTGACTGTATGTGTCTCGCTTGGTATTTTCAGGTTGGAGTGAAGGTGTTTCTGAGGTGGAGAAGGAAACTCTGTTCCTGCCTCCTGGAGACACAGGTTATGATGATGTGGGACATGGAGACTTTGGGGGATCGGTATCAGAAATGATTTGATTGGGCCAAATAACCTTGTGATGATGTAAAAGCTTCTCCTCTTTCTCTCAGAAATGCTCCCTCTTGCATGATGCCCGAAGACAGTCCCTGCCTGGTAGATAGACAAAGCAGGTGTTTTTATAGGGTTTGTGTGAATTTATAGGAAATACAAGTGTGAGTAGAAAAAGGTTCACAAACATCCTCTGTATAATTTCCTATTCATTGGCCAGGATGGAAGTTTCCTGCCTTTTTATCCCTGTAGTTTCTTTAGCTTGAATCTGTGCCTTTTTCTTATTAAATACCTTCTGAAAGTCTGCCCAGCAGTGGAAGTTTTTCTTGCCAGATGAATTGTGCAGTTTCCAGGGCTCATCACGGGGAGAGGATGAGATACAACAAACCAAGAGTCAAGGGTGGGCCACCTCTGGGTATGGCCGGCTGTTTGATAGCAGGGTGGGTTTACACTGAATGTTCTATCGGGCATGTGGTAAAAGTGAGACACCAGCAAGAGAACGTTCTGAGATGAGCAACATGGTTGTTCCTAAACCTAATTCAGATCTGAAACTTTCATTGAATCCAAAGAGATACAGTAACTCCTCGCTTAACGATGAAATTATGTTCCTGAAAAATGCAACTTTAAGTGAAACGATATTAAGCGAATCCAATTTCCCCATAAGAATTAATGTAAAGAGGGGGGGTTAGGTGCCAGGGAAATGTTTTTTCACCAGAAAAAAAAAACCTATATATATACACAGTATAAATTTTAACAGAAACAATTTAATACTGTACACAGCAGTGATGATTGTGAAGCTTGGTTGAGGGGGTGAAGTCAGAGAGTGGAAGAGGGTGGGATATGTCCCAGGGGATGCCTTACTGCTCAATGATGAACTAGCACTCGGCTGAGCCCGAAAGGGTTAACACGTTGTTGTTAATGTAGCCTCACACTCTACAAGGCAGCACAAATGGAAGGAGGGGAGACAGCATGGCAGAGAGAGACAGAGACACACACCCTGTGTGTGTGTATGAGAGAGAGAGATGAGCATTGCCCCTTTAAGTATGCTGAGCGCACTCTAAGCACATTGCCCTTTTAAGTAGATCAGCAAGTTGAGACAGCAGCTGCTGCCAGCAAGCTCCCTCCGTCCTGAGCCCTGTTGTGCCCCCCCTAGCTCTATCGAGATAGGGTAAGTGGGAGCAGGAGCAAGGGGGACACCCTGACGTTATTCCCCTTTTCCCTCCCACACACAGCAAGCAGGAGGCTGCTGGGAGCAGCTCCAAGGCAGAGGACAGGTGCAGCACATGGCAATGGCACAAACAGCTGAACTGCCCGGCAATTGATAGCCCGCTGGTCCACCCTGGTTCCAAGTCCCCACCAGCTCCAACGGGCTGCTCTTTCTGCAAGTAGTGGACAAAGCAGGCGGCTGCCAAAGAAGGTTATAAGGGAGCATTGCACAACTTTAAACGAGCATGTTCTCTAATTGATCATCAATGTAACAACGAAACAATGTTAACTGCGATGACTTTAAGTGAGGAGTTACTGTAAATGGAAAAAATTCTCCCTGGGTAATTCACACCTGAAATTAAGCAAATGGTGAAAATAATTCCCCATTAGCTATAAATACAGAGGATGAAAATATCTGCTAGGAGGATCAATTAATTTTATAGACAATAATGACAAAGAGAGGGTTAACAAGAGTCTGGGTTTTCACTGAACCAATAAGGCTAGAAACCCCAGTAAAACTGATTCACACAATGGCATGTTTATTTCCATGACAATCCACAAATATAGTTTAAAATCAATGCTGAGCTGAGAACTGACCAGTGGAAAAGCCAGAAGTGTTCTCTGGATGAACCTCCAGTGAAATCAATACCAGAACATATGCAGAATACATTATTTCACCGAAATAGTGTCTTTCTTTCCTTTACCACAAATCCTGCATTCAGTTTTGGTCACTTCATCTCTAGCGGGTTCGAATGAAAATAGAAAAGGTCGACAGATGATTGGAAACAGCAGGTCCGGTGGGGTCATATGCAGTGATGAGCTGCCAAAATCTTAACAACTGGTTCCCTCCTCACCCCACGAGGGGGTCGTTGCCCACTCCTGCCCCATCCAACCCCCCGCGTTCCTTGACACTCCCCCCAGGACCCCTGCTCCCTCCACCCCCTCTCCTGTCCCCTGACTGCCCCCAGAACTGGGCAGGAGGGTCTTGTGGGCCACCATAGTGGGTGCCCACCCCACCCCTAAGAGCCAGAGGGACCTGCTGGGGGGCAAGGTGAGGAGTCCCAGCGGTGCTTACCTGGGGCAGCTCCCAGGAAGCATCCAGCAGGTGCATCTGGCTCCTAGGGGCAGGGTAGCGTAGCCAGCGGGGGAACAGGGGGTGCGGCTGCTCCCCTCACTGATCACATCAAAAGTGGCTCCTTAGGCGCTGACTCTGTGGGTGCTCTGGGGCTGGAGCACCCATGGGGAAAATTTGGTGGGTTCAGAGCACCCACCGGCAGCTCCCCGCCCCGCGCCCAGCCCCAGCTCACTTCACCTCACCTCTGCTCCGCCCCTGAACGCATCGCCCGCTCTGCTTCTCCGCCCCGCCCATGGCTTCCCACGAATCAGCTGTTCGGCGGGAAGCCAGGGAGGGCTGAGAAGCAAGCGGCGGCTTCCCACTCAGGCTGAGGGTGGCAGTGGTGAGCTGGGATGGGGAGTGGTTCCCCTATGCACCCTCCCGCCGGGGTTACCTGCTGTGGTGTGGGTGGCCCTCCTCGTGCCCTTCTGCCCCAGTTCACTTCCACTCTGCCTCCCCCTCCCTGGGCCTGAGTGCGAAGCCGCCGCCTGCTTCTCAGCCCGCTCCGGCTTCCCACGTGAACAGCTGATTTGTGGGAAGCCTGGGGGGGCAGACAAACAGAGTGGGGAGGAGGAGGAGGGGGAGCAGAGGTGAGCTGGGGCTGGGGGTGGGGTGGGCAGCTGCCAGTGGGTGCTCTGCACCCACCAAATTTTCCCCTTGGGTGCTCCAGCCCTGGAGCACTCATGGAGTCGGTGCCTAAGGTGCCACATTTGGCCGGTTGTTAAATTTAGAAGCCCTTTTAGAACCAGTTGTCCCTTGTGGAACAACCAGTTCTAAAAGGGCTTCTAAATTTAACAACCGGTTCTAGCGAACCAGTGCGAACCGGCTCCAGCTCAGCAGTGGTCATATGAAGAGACTAGAAATACAACAATTTTCTTCTGAAAGGAGAAAAACAAAATAAGACATTATTGAGACATGTAATAGGGCATACTGACCCTTGGAGACTGAGGAGGGAAATCTCAGGGGCTTTGCTCATCTGTTTGTGGGGTTGTGTTCTCAAGACAGATTTGTGGGACAAAGGAAATGACCACAGAGAGAGGAGTGGCCCCCGTATGGATGTTTGTGCTTTGGCAGGGAACCCAGGCTGCTGATGCTGCCTAGGGCCTGGGACTGGAGCCTTAAAGAGGGAGCGGGTGAAGGCTCTTCTCTTCTTTCAGGCTGAAGGAATTCTGGGTTTGGTCAGTCCGTCCAGGGTGGGGTCACATCACTCACAGGCAAAGAGAGGAAAACTCCCCCCAGAATGGCACATGCAGATCCTGGATAAAAGGAACAACAGCAGGTGAAGGTGACTGAGTAGGGGATTCCCTTGTGCATGTTATGAAGCTATTACTATCTGGATCACTTGGTAGGCTGGGTCCATTCAAACATACTGAGCTTTAATAAAATGCAAGGTCATACATTTGTAACTCTGAAGAAGATTTAGGTGTGATAATGAAGAAACAACTCAGCACGAAATCCCAGTGTGATGCTGTGGCCAAAATGGCCAACGCAATCCTTGGATGCATATGCAGGAGAATAGTGACTAGAAATAGGGTGCTGATTTTATCTCTGTATACAACATTATGACCAATACCAGAATATTGCACCCAGTTCTGGGGTCCACATTTTAAGAAGGACAGTGAAAAATTGGAGAGGGTGTGGAGAAGAGCTACAAAAAAGATGGCTGAGAAAATGCCTTACAATGAGAGACAAGAGCTCAATCTCTCCAGTGTATCAAAAAGAAGATCAAGAGGTGACTTGATTACGGTGCATAAAATACCCTCACAAAGAGAAAGTACTGGGTACTAAAGGGCTTTGTAATCGAGCAGCAAAAGGCACAACAAGAACCAATGGCTGGAAGTTAATGCCAGAGAAACTGAAATTTAAAATAAGGCACAAATTTTAATAGGGTAATTAAGCATTGGAACAATCTACAAAGGGAAATGAGACAGATTGTCTACCCCACACAGGGGAGGGGGCGGGTTTGAGCAAGTGCTCTGAGGTGGTATAGAAAATTATTTCTCTTAGCTGCTTCACTGGTGGGTCTTGCTCACATGCTCAGGATCTAACCGATCACCATTTTAAGGGTAGGCAAGGAATTTCCCCCAGATCATATTGTCAGGGACCCTGGAGGCTTTTTACCATCCTCTGCAGCATGGGGTGCACATCATTGCTAGGATCATCTTGATATATCTCAAAATTACTTCCCTGCCAATGCAGGGGACTCGGGTATTGGTGCATCTCAGTCCTGCCTAATCTCTGCCTGTGGCACACAATAGTTTAGTCTCCTGAGGGCTGTAATACTTTGTCTCATCCAGGTTGTTGGTCCCAGTGCAGTGGTGACTTTGGTGGCCTCTCATGTTTATGGGGGTTAGACTGGATTATTTAGTTGTCCTGACTGACCTTAAAATCTGCACATCTATATTATGGCTACAATGTTGCTGTGTCTGACTTGTGGCCACTCTGACTCACAGGAGCCCCCTCTTTCCAATCAAGTCACCTCCTAGTACTCAGGGAATGGCATCTGCCGCAAAAGGCAATAGGGTGCTGTGGGAATAACTTTGGGGGCAGTCACTAGTCACGGAAAACAAAAGTTCTCACAACACCCCTGACAGATACACGAGGGTCTCTGTCCATGCAGGAGATAGTCCAGCACTCCCAGTGGAAAGGAATGATGAGGGGGATAGAAACACTCATGATGGGGAGTTGCGTGTTTCAGCCATGTTGGTGTGTGGGTACCAGCTGAAACACATACACTGTACCCACAACCAGAGCAAGTTCACACTGTAAAAACACCAAACCCAAGAGGGACATCTTAATCTCAGCACAAGTTCTGCTTTAACCCATTGTTGCGGTGCCCTGCCCAGGGTATGGGGTGGGCCAGGTGTAGCAGGCCTCTCCAGAACCTCCGTGGGACTAGCAGTTGATGAAGTTCCTCCTTTGTCTGCGGATCCTTGACCAGCCTATAGAGAACGTTGTTACGGACCTCAAATCACAGCCCTTGGGGGCATCGCTGGGGTTGGTCCTCCACTTGAGTGGGGCCCACTGCCTGTTCCCATGCCCAGCTGAGGTTCGGCTCTCCCCTTTGCTCCTCTAGGCCGTCCCCGTCAATGTCCAACCACCCTTGTCCATCCTCTGTCGGGTCCTTCGCGGGGGAGGGGGGAGGGAGTGTGGCATGTATTTGATGTCTTGGAACTCCCTGATGGCCCTTCTTCTGCGCCTGGTGTTCGGCGGCCATTTCCTGCATCAGCTATTGCTGCTGCTGTGGCATCTGGAGCTGTTGCTGGGTGGCAATCTGTGGGAACAGCTGGGCCTGCTGTTGCTGCTGCTGCCTGGCCTGCTGCTGCTGGCTCTCCAGCAGCCACTTCAATGCTTCTCAGTGTCCATGACTCTCATATTGGGGGTCAGCTCACCAGTCTGGTTTGGATCCTTCTAGCTAGTCCCGCTCATTGCCCATATTCTCCCCCAGTTGCTGCGGGGCTGGTCCAGCCTGTCCTCCTTTGGGATGGGAAGGGGGCATTATAGCCCCGCGGCTGCATCCAGCTGACTGCTCTTAGTCTCAGGGTGGAACAGCCTAAGTGCCAGAGTCAATATGGCTGCTCTCCTTAGCATGACTACGCGGCCTCGTGGCCAGAGTCAATGTGATTGCCCTCTCTTGCAGGGCTACATGGCCCAGTGTCCAGAGTCAATACAGCTGCATTTCCCCACAGGGCTGAATGGTCTAGTGGCCAGAGTCAATACAGCTGCCCTTCCTTGCAGGGCTGTGTGGCCTAGTGTCCAGAGTCACTACAGCTGCCCTCCTCGATAGGGCTGAGTGGTCCAATGGCCAGAGTCAGTAGGGCTACCCCTGAGCAGCAGGGCAGCTTGGTCTAGTGACCAAAGTCCTTAGCGGTGCCCTCTCTTGTTGGGCTGCATGGCCTAATGACCAGATTCAATATGACTGCCCTTCTTGTCAGGGCTGTGTGGCCAATGGCCAGAGGCGATAGGGCTACCCTTGAGCAGCTGGGCAGTGTGGGCTGATGGCTGGAGTGGCGGGCCGCCGCCAGGGTAAAGGCACCTGTGTCCTCCCTATTCCACCAAGTCCCAACCCAGGGCCCTGACAAGCCACCTGCTCAGCAGGGATCCTGCCAAAGCACAGTAAGCTAAGCCTTGGTTCTATAGTCAGCTCCCCATTAAGTTCCCCTGGGTTACTTCCTACCCATTCCTCCACGGCTAGTTGTCTCGGGTGTCCCACAGCCTCTCCTCCCTCTGCGGCATTGCGTGCCTGGGGATCATTGGTTGTCATAGTCTGGCTGGCCTCCATGTCCTGGCATGTCGGCAGTCCCTCTGCAGGAACCAGCAGCGCACCTCCGTTCCAGTTGGCAGTATTGACTGAGCTGAGTTGCTCCCTTTTATACCCTGGTTCCAGCTGGAGCCTACCCAGCAGAGATGAGGGAGCATGGCCTCCTCGACCCAAAGAGTGGGATTAACCCCTGCTGAACCAGTTCAGGGCTGGTACACCCCATCACACCCATTAGAAAATTACCACTGTCCTGTAATTATTGGGGCTTCTCAGTGCCGGAATACACCAAACCCCTGAGGTGCCAGTAGGATGCCATGTGCCGTGACTCAGAGGCAAGCGTTGTAGGTGTTTCAGCAGCTAGGCCTTGTGGGTGCTATCCCTGGAGGGTCACAATAACCACTCAGACACCTGGCTAAGGAAAAGGGCATTTTACTAGGGCTGGCAGGAAAGGGGAAGGTTGCAGATGCCCTAGGTCCAGAGGCTTAATCAGTTACAGTTCACAGTGAGCAATAGTGGTAAATGTTTGGGTCTCTGGGGCTGTCCAGTCGAGAGTCCGGGCACTTCAGGCTTAGTGCCTGGGGTGCCCTGTCCAGTCCACTCTCTAGCCAAGCAAATAGGAGCTTGCAAGTTTCCAGGCCTGGTTCATTTAATGTCTCTCATTGGGGCCCTCTCTGCACTGGCTCCTTGTCCAGCTGCTGCTGCTCCCCCATAAGTCCCCCACAGAACTGCACCAGGCTGTAAGCTGTGCAGTCAGAGATTGTTCCACATGTGGGTCACAATACAGTTCCTGGGGACTGCCCTCTGCATCTAGCTTTGTGCAGTTCCTTGCTTTCCATGTGGTCACTGCTTCCCACAATAGCCCATCCACTTCCTGGTTCAGGACCCTTCCCATTACCTGGCCAGAGGAAAGGGAAGTGCTGTGGAGAAAGGTCTGGTATAGGTTGTACTTCCCTTCTTAGCAGATCCATCACACTCCCAAACATAAACTGAAAGATTCTGCAAACTGAGAAGGTTCATCTCTGCCATATCAGATTATGAGCCCTAAGAATTTTGAGGTCACATCAATTGCCCCCTTTTGCTTAAAGAAACTAAGTCTGCATCCGCCTTTTCATCTTTTTTCTGTACCTTCTTTTAACTACAAACTTTACATAATATAGTTTTGGGGAAACACTGATTTCCTGTATTCTTTTACCCATTCAACCCAAAATGATCCATGACATTTTACCAAGAAATGGAAATCTGAGAAAGTCAAAGTGTTTGTGAAAATTTTTCATTTTTTTTAAAATCCATCTCTTGGCTCAATGATCCTGATCCATGAACGTTCAGGCCAGACTGAAGACTAGGCAATTGAAGGGAAAATCCAATTGATAGGTAATGTTTCCCTCTCTCTCTTCCAGCAGCAGGGTCAGCAAAGCTAGCATAACATAAGCTGGCAGGGACCACGTCCAGGACAGGTAGGGTACATCTTCAAAACCTTTGAGATAGTATGTCCTGAGGTTCAGTAGGATTGATACTCTGTAGACTTGAATATAAGAAAAGAAAGGGGGATAAACATTAGCCAAAAAGACAGCACAATCCACTCCTTTTCATTTCTGGGTTTTCAAAAATAAAAAAAAAATCCTCAATGTTTTAGTTCTGGATTTATATTTCCATTGAAAACTGTCATGGACTCACAGGACTCATGCAACTCGGCTCCGTAGGGTCCCTGGGAGTGATCCTCCTTCAGCATGACAGCCTTCCGTGAAGCATGCACTCTCTCTCTGGGGTTAGGCCCTCTAGCCCCACCACTCCCTGGGACCATATCTCTGAGCTTTCTGCATGCCTGTCCCTCGCCATTGGCCCCCTCAGGGAGTCCACTCTCTCTGGAACCCCAGGGCCTCCACTCCCAGAGGGAAGAATGCAACCCTGATCTCTAGATCAGAGTGACTCTCAGCCAACATAAAACAGAAGGGTTTATTTTAGGGCCTCCCCTGGGATAGTACTTGTGGTGTGCTATTGACCGCCGGGATCCGATTTGGATATGGATAGAGACCTCTTTAATGTTTTTAATGAAGTAAATACTAATGGGAATTGTGTGATCAAGGGAGACTTTAGCTTCCCATATATAGACTGGAGGACAAGTGATGGTAATAATAATAGGGCTCAGATTTTCCTGGATGCGATAGCTGATGGATTCCTTCACCAAGTAGTTGCTGAACCAACAAGAGGGGATGCCATTTTAGATTTCGTTTAGGTGAGTAGTGAGGACCTCATAGAAGAAATGGTTGTAGGGGACAACCTTGGTTCGAGTGATCATGCGCTAATTCAGTTCAAACTAAATGGAAGGATAAACAAAAATAGATCTGTGACGAGGGTTTTTGATTTCAAAAGGGCTAACTTTAAAAAATTAAGGAAATTAGTTAGGGAAGTGGATTGGACTAAAGAACTTGTGGATCTAAAGGCAAAGGAGGCCTGGAATTACTTCAAGTCAAGGTTGCAGAAACTATCAGAAACCTGCATCCCAAGAAAGGGGGAAAAATCCATAGGCAGGAGTTGTAGACCAAGCATCTCAAAGATGTGATTAAGAAAAAGCAGAAAGCCTACAAGGAGTGGAAGATGGGAGGGATCAGCAAGGAAAGCTACTTTATTGAGGTCAGAACATGTAGGGATAAAGTGAGATAGGCGAAAAGCCATGTAGAGTTGGACCTTGCAAAGAGAATCAAAACCAATAGTAAAAGGTTCTATAGCCATATAAATAAGAAGAAAACAAAGAAAGAAGAAGTGGGACCGCTAAACACTGAGGATGGAGTGGAGGTTAAGGATAATAGAACCAAACTCGAACAGCTTAATGGGACTAAATCGGGGGGCCCGGATAATCTTCATCCAAGAATATTAAATGAACTGGCACATGAAATTGCAAGCCCATTAGCAAGAATTTTTAATGAATCTGTAAACTCAGGGGTTGTACCGTATGACTGGAGAATTGCTAACGTAGTCCCTATTTTTAAGAAAGGAAAAAAAAGTGATGTGAGTAACTACATGCCTGTTAGTTTGACATCTGTAGTATATAAGGTCTTGGAAAAATATTTGAAGGCGAAAGTAGTTAAGGACATTGAGGTCAATGATAATTGGGACAAAATGCAACATGGTTTTACAAAAGGTAGATAATGTCAAACCAACCTGATCTCCTTCTTTGAGAAGAAAAGGAGTACTTGTGGCACCTTAGAGACTAATAAATTTATTTGAGCGTAAGCTTTCATGGGCTACAACTCACTTCATTGGACGCATTCAGTGGAAAATACAGGGGGGAGATTTTGTATACACAGAACATGAAACAATGGGTGTTACCATACACACTGTAAGGAGAGTGATCAGGTAAGGTGGGCAGCAGGAGAGCGGGGGGGTGGGACCTCTTGTAGTAATAATCAAGGTGGGCCATTTCCAGCAGTTGACAAGAACGTGTGAGGAACAGTGGGGGGGAGGGGGGGCGGGGAGGAGAAATAAACATGAGGAAATAGTTTTACTTTGTGTAATGACACATCCACTCCCAGTCTTATAAAGAGTTATAAAGACTGGGAGTGGATGTGTCATTACACAAAGTAAAACTATTTCCCCATGTTTATTTCCCCTCCCCCCCCCACTGTTCCTCACACGTTCTTGTCAACCGCTGGAAATGGCCCACCTTGATTATCACTACAAAAGGTTCCCCCCCGCCTCCGCTCACGAAAGCTTATGCTCAAATAAATTTGTTAGTCTCTAAGGTGCCACAAATACTCCTTTTCTTTTTGCAGATACAGATTGACATGGCTGCTACTCTGAAACCTTCTTTGAGAAGGTAATAGATTTGTTAGACAAAGGAAACACAGTGGATCTAATTTACCTCGATTTCAGTAAGGCATTTGATACTGTTCCACATGGGGAATTATTAGCTAAATTGGAAAAGATGGGGATCAATATGAAAATTGCAAGGTGGACAAGGAACTAGTTAAAGGGGAGACTACAGCAGGTCACACTGAAAGATGAACTGTCAGGCTGGAAGAAGGTTACTAGTGGAGTTCCTCAGGGATCGGTTTTGGGACCAATCTTATTTAATCTTTTTATTACTGACCTTGGCACAAAAAGCGGGAATGTGCTAATCAAGTTTGCAGATGACACAAAGCTGGGAGGTATTGCCAATACAGAGAAGGACCGGGATCTCATACAGGAAGATCTGGATGATCTTGTAAACTGGAGTAATAGTTAATAGGATGAAATTTAATAGTGAAAAGTGCAAGGTCATGCATTTAGGGATTAATAAGAAGAATTTTTGTTGTAAACTGGGGACGAATCACTTGGAAGTAACAGAGGAGGAGAAGGACCTCAGAGTATTGGTTGATCACAGGATGACTATGAGCCGCCAATGTGATATGGCTGTGAAAAAAGCTAATGCGGTCTTGGGATGCGTCAGGCGAGGCATTTCCAGTAGAGATAAGGAGGTGTTTGTACATTATACAAGGCATTGGTGAGACCTCATCTGGAATATTGTGTGCAGTTCTGGTCTCCCATGTTTCAGAAAGATGCATTCAAACTGCAACAGGTACAGAGAAGGGCTACTAGGATGATCCGAGGAATGGAAAGCCTGTCTTATGAAAGGAGACTCAAAGAGCTTGGCTTGTTTAGCTTAACCAAAAGAAGGCTGAGAGGAGATATGATCGCTCTCTATAAATATATCAGAGGGATAAACACCACGGAGGGAGAAGAATTATTCAAGCTCAGTACCAATGTGGACACAAGAACAAATGGATATAAACTGGCCATCAGGAAGTTTAGACTTGAAATTAGACAAAGGTTTCTAACTATCAGAGGAGTGAAGTTCTGGAACAGCCTTTTGAGGGAAGCAGTGGGGGCAAAAGACATATCTGGCTTCAAGACTAAGCTTGATAAGTTTATGGAAGGGATGATATGATGGGATAGTCTAATTCTGGCAATTAATTGATCTTTGACTATTCACGGTAAATATGCCCAATGGCCTGTGATGCGATGTTAGATGGGGTGGGATCTGAGTTACTACAGAGAATTCTTTCCTGGGTGTCTGGCTGGTGAGTCTTGCCCACATGCTCAGGGTTTAGCTGATCACCATATTTGGGGTCAGGAAGGAATTTTCCTCCAGGGCAGATTGGCAGAGGCCCTGGGGGTTTTCGCCTTCCTCTGCAGCATGGGGCATGGGTCACTTGCTGGAGGATTCTCTGCACCTTGAAGTCTTTAAACCATGAGTTGAGGACTTCAATAGCTCAGACATAGGTCAGGGGTTTGTTACAGGAGTGGGTGGGTGAGATTCTGTGGCCTGCACTGTGCAGGAGGTCAGACTAGACGATCATAATGGTCCCTTCTGACCTTAAAGTCTATGATTCTATGTATATATCTGACCAGGGAATCTCTGTGAAATACTATACACCATAGGGTTCCTAGCTCACACCACCTCCTTGTTTCAGGCATTGGGACCTGGCGAATGGGGTCACAAAGCCACTCGGCTTTGGCCCTGCTGCCCCATCCATCTTCTCTCCTTGTGGATGGGTGTCCAGTCCAAACCTGAGAGGCACTGCAACACTGTGAGTCGGGTTGCAACACCACTTACTCAAATGTGGCCCAGCCCCACATCTGGCATTGTGGAGGAGCGGCCAGGCCACTCCTGAGAGGCCCTGCATCCCCATGTGCCAGGTCACAATGCCTGGAGCAGGGAACTGGGCCCAGCCCTGCAGGACGGGAACCACCACTGAAGGGTGAGTGCAGGGCGGGCAGGCTGGCTCTCCAACCCCAGAACCCCCTGCACCAGGCCAGGATTTGGGTTGTGGTGCCAGGTGAAGGCTGCATATAGGTAATGGTGAATCACAAGAAAAGCAAAATTCTGTTAGTGGGTTGCCTAAGCAACAAGTTGGGGAACCGCGGCTCTAATCCACCTAGCTCGGGTACCAGAGCTGTGACACTGGGCTGCACAAGCTTCAGCGCAGGCTAGTCCCACCGGTAATTACCCAGGGTTCTGAGTAGGCTGGTACAGACCGATGAAGCGTATGGTGTCTGATACCTGAGCTAGCTACATTAAAGCTAGTGCTGGTATGTCCGCTCAAGCTGTGATGACACCTCATGCCTACAGTGTGGACGTACCCTCCACAGTGAAAAGAAAGCAAAAGGCAGCTGAATTACTCAGAAAAGTCACGACCCACTGCAAAGAAGGCTGGACATAAGAGCAACATCTGGCATCTCTATGAAACTGCACTGGGTGGTTTCAGGTGATCTTAGCAAAAACCCCAGGCTGTTGTTGAAGGGGTCCAGAGTAGCCATCCCCTCATGGGTGAAAAAGGACATTCTCATAAACTGCACGAGGGCCACTAAGCCGGCCCAAAATGCACAGAAACTGCTCAACAGTTCAGTAGCCTTGACTGAGGAACAAGTACCAGAGAGAGGTGAGAACTCTGAGACCTGCACTTACATGAGAACCAACCAACCAGAACCATCGTTACCTTCCCTCCCTCAGACACACCATGGAGGAAAGACCTTCTCCAGCTGGCTAATGGAACCTCTCTTCCAGTGACTGGCTGCTTGTCAAGATTTACTGAAATAGCCAAGGTACTGACCACTACATCACCAACTCTGGGGTTGGGATGAAATCCATGTTCCCTGCAATGGACTCCCACTGCAAGTCTGCTCAGATAATGATCCTCAGTTTCTACTGGACACTGTTAAATTTACAAAACCCTGCAGTTTCACCATGTTACATCAGTTCCCAGTTTTCACAAAACCATGGGGAGGCACAACTCTCACTCAAAACGGTGAAACAGATTCTTACAACATCCACAGGTCTGTATCTGGCCCTGCTCGGATACTGGCCGGCACCTCTGGGAAATGGATTCAGCCCCAGTCTGTAGCTGTGTTGAGTTCCATCATCCCAACCATCCCTTCACTCTTAGACCTTAGTAGGATGGAATTTCCAATGCTACTGAGAAAGGAAGAACAATCTAAAAGCTTTTGGAAGAGGAACTTTGCCAGATGTTATAGAGTCAAACCCCTGACGGAGCTGAACGCAGGAGATCGGGTGTGGCTGAAAGGCTCTGCAGAAGAAGGAATAGTACAGGCACAGCTGAACACCCCTCGATCTTACCCTGTTCTAGTTCCGGGGTAGCAGTTGCCATCAGTTTGTTTCAGCAGCTAACTCTCTGGAGCACTCAGATCCCTACCTGCAAGCTAAACCTCTGAGTAATGATCCCCCTGATCATACAGTTGGTGTTGGTCCTGCTTTGAGCAGGGGGTTGGACTGATGACCTCCTGAGGTATCTTTCAACCCTAATATTCTATGATATACACCAGCCACCATCTCCTCCACACCTGACAGGCAGGGGAACCCGGCTGGGTCTAACAGCCTCTCTCCTTCCTGAAAGGCTAGGTCAGATCTTGGGAACCTGAGGAACTCAGGGATTTAGTAGCCAAGTGTTTTCCCCGGGCAGAACAATCCCCTGGCACGAGACTGACGGGTCAGGCAGTCTGCCCAGCCTTCAGTGGGCTGTTTTGAGTAGTCTGTGCTGATGTTTAGAGAATGGTTGGAGGAATGTTTTACTATCATTTCTGCCTCACAAAAGAGGATTTTGTCTAGGGACACTTTTTAGACAGGCCACTAGGGGGCCTTACAGAAGAAGTACACAGCTGCAGGCAAGGAGGAAATTAAGGTTGTTCTGTTATTCACCCTCCCCTTAGTGTCCTCTGTAAATTCAGTCAGCTGGGCTGGAAGGCTGCACAGCACCAATGAGATTGATTCAGGTCACTGGGATCAGGCAGGTGTTGAGATGCTAATGGCTCACGCTGCTGAAACTCATGCACAGGGGTGGCAGGTTTGTAGAAATTTTGGTGCTGCCCAGAACACCCGGAACCCCCCCCCCCCACACACACACACACACCTGCCTAAGGCTCTGGGAGGGAGTTTGGGTGGGGGAAGGGGTCTTGGGTTCAGGTGATTGGGCTGCACAAGGTGGTGGGGGTGCAGGCTCTGGGAGGGGGGTTGGGTGCAGAAGGGGTGAGAGATCAGGCTCTTGGAGGGGGGTTGGGTGCAGGAGGTGTGAGGGGTCGGGCTCTGGAAGGGAGTTTGGCGGGGGACGGGGTCTGGGGTGCAGGCTCTGGGCTGGGGCAGGGGATTGGGGTGCAGGAGGGGTACAGGGTGCAGGCTCTGGAAGGGAATTTGGGTGCAGAAGGGGTGAGAGGTCAGGCTCTGGGAGGGAGTTTGGGTGAGGGAGGGGGTCTAGAGTGCAGGCTCTGGGAGGGAGTTTGGGGACAAAAGTAGGTGCAGTGGAGGGGTGGGAGTACAAGAGGGAGTTACGGGGGGAGGGGAGGCGGAGTGCAGGCTCTGGAAGTGGATGGGGGTTCGATGCTTACCCGAGGCACCCCCTCCGGCAGCGGCTCTTAGGCAGGGCAGGGAGGCGGCGGGGGGTGGGTGTCTCCAGGCACCACCCCTGCAGCTTCCCATTGGCCGCAGGGGCATTTGGGGTGGGGGCAGCGCGCCAGGGGAAGCGTGGAGGGAGTGGTGGGGGGAAGGTGGGAACTTTGCTGGAGCTGGGCCCGTGGGACAGGAATATTCCTGGTGCCTGGGCGGCACAGGCCCATAGAACTCGCCACCCATGCTCACGCAGGAGGCTTTAGCTGTCTGCCACATCAGCCATCTCTCCTGCAGGAAGCTGAGACCCTGCATTCACTATGGTACTAACCAGCTGTTGGCATCAGCACATCTGTGACACTGGACTAACACTGTGAACTTCCTGAGCCCAGCCTGGATCTGTGCTGTTGGTCACATGCACAGAAGGCGAGGAGTTCACCAAGTGCAGCTGGGGAAAGAAAATCATTATAAATGTAACCCTTCTGCCAGGTGGAGCTGGCAGCAACCAGAGCCAGGTTCAATGCAACACAGAACAGGCTCAAGACCCCACCCAGTAACCTGGGAAAATTACACACCACCCTTGGGAGCCTCTGAGAGGCAATACTTCCCCACTCGCAAGCAGAGTCTGAGTGTAGAAAAGAAACTTTTAATGAAAGGAGGGAAATCACCAGACATTAATTAGGGAAAATGCCAGAAGCAGGAGTCATAAACATAAAACTATTAGCAGGAGACCCACCCCAGCATGCGTGGGGCAGTGCCTTCCACCTCATGTTCTTGAGTTCTACAACCAAAAGTTCCTTTTCTGTGCCCCTCTCTGCTCTCTTACCACACCCCACTCACAGTAGTTGTCCTTGGTCAGTGAGGACTCAGGGCTCAGACACGCATCTGTGTGAGTTCACCTCCCACCCAAGGAAGAAGGCACCTTGCTTCCGCTTGCTCAGCTGGCCACCACACCAACTACCTGGCCGCCTTGCCAACCGCGGTTCCTTGCTGCAGCAGAGAAGATGGAGCTATGGCCTTTGTGTGTATTTACTACTGTGTCAGTGACAGGGAAGGGAAGGGAGAGCTGTCCCTGGCCAACAGACACAAAAACACCCAAGCCCCCAAATCAATGTCACCAACATAACCCCTACGGAGTGTCAAAGGGTAGAAGGAGGATAAGGCGAAGAGGCTGGGAAGTGGAGTTATGATAAATGAGGTGGGGGGGTAGCTCTCCTTTATGAACAGCCAGTTATCTATAAAATCCCTATTAGTAGCTGTACTCTACTTGCTTTCCTGTAAAGGGTTAAAAAAGTCCATAGGAAAAAGAAAGGGAGCGGGCACCTGACCAAAAGAGACAATGGGAAGGCTAGAACTTTTTAAAATTGAGAAAAAACTTTCCCTTTGTCTTTCTCCAGAGAGAGGGGACAGAGCAGAGTCATGACTATGCTGTAAAAAGCTTTTTGCCAGGTATGCAAATCATCAGATCATACCTAGAACTACCCAGATATGTAAGCAAATTAGAAAATGTCTAAAAAGACGCTATTAGGTTTATTTCTTTTATTTCCTTATGGCATGCGGACTCCTCTGTGCTAACCCTAAATGCTTTTGTTTTGCTTGTTTTGCTCCTTTAAGCTGGACCTCAAGGTTATTCTTGAAGTTTAATTTTTGTAAGTGGATTTCTTTAAATCTAGCAAAAGCCGAAGTTCCAGATGTATTTTCTTTCTTTTTGTTTTTAATAAAATTTACCTTTTTTACTAACAGGATTTGGATTTTTGTGTCTTAAGAGGTTTGTGCACGTTTTTTTAGTTAGCTGGTGGCAACAGCTGATTTCTTTATTTTCCTTTTTTAACTCTTCCCTGGATGGGGGGTGAAACGGCTTGAAGGTATCCCACAGGAAGGAATTCCCAAGTGCGCCATCCTGGGTTCCAAGGGGTTTTCCATTTGGATCTACCCAGGCAAGATCAGAGAAAAGCTGTAACCTTGGGAGTTTAATACAAGCCTGGAGTGGCCAGTATTAATTTTTAAAGTCCTTGCAGGCCCCCACCTTCTGCACTCAAAGTGCCAAAGTGGGGAATCAGCCTTAACAGGAGTGCAGCCCAGCCACCCTGCAGGGAACCAAAATAGCAGGTGCCCAGCTCCACAATGTACAAGGCCTGCGCAGGACCCTTATGTAATGGAAAGGCCAGCCAGGTAGCTGCAAATTGCAATGGTCAGGGAGACAATCACCAGCCCCAAATCATTTCCCTATGCCCAAAGATGTCAGGGGGAGGCAGCTGCAGCTCAGCTGCTCTATTGGGAACCTCAGAAGCAGATGGTCAGTCTTGTACTGTTTTTTGGCCTAGTGCCAATGCTCATCACAGCCAGAGCAACAGTTCACCCTGTGTGACATGCAGGTCAGCTAAGGCAATCACACGTTCTCCCAGTGTGTGTGGGAACACTCACCAAGCATGGAAAACCTCCTGGGAACATGGGATAAAATTTGCTCAGCAAACTAGAAACAGAGAGGGAAAAAAATATGAAATTAAAAATAATCAAACATTTGAAAAGAGGAATGTTTAAAAAACACCAATATTTTTATGTTTGAAATGTTGTCACAAAAAGGAAATTTCTTCCATATTTGCTTTCTTCACAACAGCTATTTTGATGTATCTTTTTCATTAGAAAAGTATTTCACCAGCTCTCCCTGACATGCTCAGCTCTTGCAAAAGTTAATACTTTTCTGACTCTCCATAGAAATGTATGAAATGGACTCTTTGGTGCATACAGGAAAGCACACGCAGACACACAGATCCAGAGAGATTTGTCCCAAGGTGCGTGTTTAAAAAAAAATGTGTCCCAACATTCGCTCATTTGAGGTACAGAGATGAATCCTAGGGCTGTCAAGCAACTAAAAAATGAATCGTGGTTAATCATGCGATTAATTGTGCTGTTAAACAATAATAGAATACCATTTATTTAAATATTTTTAGATGTCTTCTACATTTTCAAATGTATTAATTTCAACTACAACACAGAATAGAAAATGTACAGTGCTCACTTTATATTTATTTTTATTGCAAATATTTGCACTAGAAAACAAAAGAAATATTATTTTTCAATTCACCTAATACAAGTTGTCACAGACTCACATGTCATGCCCACTGTTGGCCCCATATAGTCCCTGGGGGGAACCCACTTCAGTGTGACAGCCCTTCTCGGGGGTCCACTCTCTCTCCGGGATTAAGCCCCTCTGCCTCCTGGAACCACACCTCTCTGAGCCTTAGCACACCTGTCTGTCGCCATGGGCCCCCTCAGGGAGTCCACTCGCTCTGGACCCCAGGGGCCTCCACTCCCAGAGGGAATAATGTAATCCCGTTCTCTAGACCGGAGTGACTCTCAGCCAGCGTAAAGCAGGAAGGTTTATTGCATGTCTGAACACAGCATAGGAAACTCTCAGGGCCCTGAGGCCTGGTCTCCCTCAGCACAGTACATCTAAGTCTCTCCTGCATCCTGGTGACCTCTGCTTGCTCTCTCTCTCCAGTTCAGAGACCCTGCACTTTCCAGCTGGGCATCCGATATCACTGTCCCCAACAGCTCCTCCCCTCTCCTTTGTGTCCCATCCCAGGTAAACAGGTTGCTGGGGCCCTCTCTCTTCCGTCCTTTGTTCCCCTCTGGCTGGAACTGGTTGGTCAGGTCATCGGGGTCCCCTCTCCTCAGCCCTCTGTCCTCCCACTGGCCAAAACCAGCTGACGGCCAAGCTGGGGTGGGCCTCTTAGTCACCAGGTCACCAGTTGTTAGGGTTCCCCATCTCCAGGCCATTGTCCAGGGGTCGCGGGTGTGACATTGCACACCATAATGCTTTATGGAAATATGCTTATGAATATAAATATGATATAACTGGAATATGTTTTATGCTACATATGCCATGTAACATATCTCTGTAAAGGTTATGATCTACTGAATATATTCATTTTATTTGTATGCATGTATCAGTTTTGTATTCGAAGTTATGAATATTGGCTGTGTACTTGTTTGCGTTTAGGTAGCCTTAGTAAAACATTTGGTCAGCTTCTTGAGAAAAGAATGTGCAAATTAAGTGCCCAGTCAAGAAACACTTAACTAACAATGGCTCTTGGAAGACTCCAATCCACATAAGATGTCCTCCTGGGGACATTCAAGATAGCATGTGAGCAATGACTGCTGTCTGTAAAAACTGAGTCATATATGGACATGTGACTTGCCCATGTGTCTCCAAAACTCCATCTTGCAGCTGGATTTTGCATAGGAGAGGGGAGGGGGTCTCCACCCACAAGAGAAAGTCTATTTAAGCCCCTGGGAGACCCCTGCATTTTGTCTTCAGCTGGCTCAAGAAATAGCTTCTCCACCCCCAAAGGATACCTGAAAGTAACTGGAACAAAGGACAGTAACTACGGGGGTGTGAGTGATTGCTGGACCCAGACTAGGAGACTAGTCTGTAAAAGAAGTTTACAGACAATCCCCAATTTACACAAGCATTCCATTCTGGAACGCCTTGTGTAAGTTGAAATTTGCGTAAGTTGGAAACATATCTCTGGCCATTAGGCAAAAAAAAAAAACCCTCCTATTTCTAGCTTATGGAAGTTTTTCTGTAAACTCGGATTTGTGTAAGTCAGGTTTGCGTAACCCGCCGAGCGTCTGTGCTGGAACATCTCTGAGGGTGAGATTTCATCTGTAATCACTTTCTTACTGTATTAGGTGTAGACTTACGTGTTTTATTTTATTTTGCTTGGTAATTCAATTTGTTCTGTCTGTTATTACTTGGAACCACTTAAATCCTACTTTTTGTAGTTAATAAAATCACTTTTTACTTATTAATTAACCCAGAGTCTGTATTAATACCTGCGGGGGGGAGACAGCTGTGCATATCTCTCTATCAGTGTTACAGAGGCCGAACAATTTATGAGTAAAATTGATTTATTTGGGGTTTGGACCCCATTGGGAGCTGGGCATCTGAGTGTTACAGACAGGAACACTTCTTAAGCTGCTTTCAGTTAAGCCTGCAGCTGTTGGGGGATGTAGTTCAGACCTGTGTCTGGGTTTGTAACAGGCTAGCATGTCTGGCTCAAACTGGTAAGGTTCTGGAGTCCCAAGCTGGCAGGGAAAACGGATAAGAAGTAATCTCAGCACATCAGTTGGCAGTTCCCAAGGGGTTTTTCCAACCCATCACACCGGCCATTAGGCAAGGTCACACCTGGTCCTCTGCAACAACAAACCCTCTCCCACCACCTTGTTAAACATGCAGCACACAGGGAAACTGAGGTGCGCACATGCTATTCATGTAAAACAATACAAAAATCCCCAACTTTGTCACACAAGTACTGTAGTGCAATCTCTTTATCATGAAAGTTGAACTTAAAAATATAGAATTATGTACAAAAATACCCCTGCATTCAAAAATAAAACAGTGTAAAACTTTAGAGCCTATAAGTCCAAACAGTCCTGCTTCCTGTTCAGCCAATTGCTCAGACAAACAAGTTTGTTTACATTTGCAGAAGATAATGCTGCCTGCTTCTTGTTTACAATGTAACCTGAAAGTGAGAACAGGCATTTGCATGGCATTGTTGTAGCCGGCGTTGCAAGATATTTACATGCCAGATGCGTTAAAGATTTGTATGTCCCTTAATGCTTCAACCACGATTCCAGAGGACATGCATCCCAGTTGATGACTGGTGCTGCTTGATAACAATCCAAATTAATGCAGACCGACGCATGTTCATTTTCATCATCTGAGTCAGAGGCCACCAGCAGAAGGTTGATTTTCTTTTTTGGTGGTTTGGGTTCTGTAGTGTCCGCATCAGTGTTGCTCTTTTAAGACTTCTGAAAGCATGCTCCACACCTCATTCCTCTGAGAGTTTGGAAGGCACTTCAGATTCTTAAATCTTGGGTCGAGTGCTGTAGCTATCTTTTGAAATTTCTCATTGGTATCTTCTTTGCATTTTGTCAATTTTGCAGTGAAAGTGTTCTTAAAACAAACAACATGTGCTGGGTCACCATCCAAGACGGCTACAACATGAAATATATGGCAGAATGTGGGTAAAACAGAACAGGAGACGTACAATTCTCCCTCCAAGGAGTTCAGTCACAAATTTAATTAAGGCATTATTTTTTTAATGAACGTCATCAGCATGGAAGCATGTCCTCTGGAACGATGGCCGAAGCAGGAAGAGGCATATGAATCTTTAGTGCATCCGGCACGTAAATATCTTATGACACCAGCTACAACAGTGCCATGCGAATGCCTGTTCTCACTTTCAGGTAACACTGTAGTTAAGAAATGGGCAGCAAATGTAAACAAATGTGTTTGTCTTCACGATTGGCTGAACAAGAAGTAGGACTGAATCGACTTGTAGGCTCTAAAGTTTTACATTGTTTTGTTTTTGAGTGCAGTTATGTAACAAAAAAAACTACATTTGTAAGTTGAACTTTCATGACAAAGAGATTGCACTACAGTACTTGTATGAGGTGAATTTAAAAATACTATTTATTTTGTTTATCATTTTTATAGTGCAAATATTTGTAATAAAAATAATATAAAGTGAGCACTGTGCACTTTGTATTCTGTGTTGTAATTGAAATTGATATATTTGAAAATGTAGAAAAACATCAAAATATTTAATAAATGTCAGTTGATATTCTATTGTTTAACAGTGTGATTAATCATGATTAATTTTTTGAGTTAATTGTGTGAGTTAACTGCGATTAATCGACAGCCCTACTTTTTATCACAAAGTGAGTCTCATGTACCATTTCCAGCATGTTTAAGGATTTTTCGCATAAATCATACACATTGTACATTTTTACAGATTTTGACTTCAACATTGCATTCATACCAAGACTTATTAGTATCAATATTAATATTGAACCTATCACAGGTGTGCTTTCACAAGAATGTTTGTCAGTTTGCTCAGTGCCCTTCTGGGATATTTGCACACAATTAATCAGCTTCTTTTTTACTTTAGTGTTTCCTTTAGTATAATTTTTTAGGTTGTTTACATCCTTGGGTCTTGGTATTTTAGGGCAAAGTGGGGTAAGACTGTAAGGGCATTCTGGCTTTCAAGGGTTAACTTGCCTTCCTTCTTTCCCCTTCCTAGAGAGTTGAAATTACAGCTTTTAGATTCAACAGAATCTATAGGCTGGCCAGCTGCATTCTCACTGTCGACAGCTACAGGCAAATTTGTTCCTCCCTTGTCAGCTGGATAACTTGCATGGATACCAGGACTTAAAGAGACACAACCAATCCCTAGCATCATGTCTGAACTACAGTCCTTCTGATTTACAATGACAAATTTTTGCACCCATAAGGCATCTGATGCATTAGAGTTCACCAAGAGATCACAAGACATATCCAAAGTGTCTATGGGTCTATTAACAAGGCTGCTCTGCTGTGTAAAGGCAGGAATCCAGCCTTTCTGCTGAACCTAAGACACTAACTGTTTATATATATATATATATATATATATATATATATATATATATATATATATATATATAAGCTATCTAGGCTTTTCTCTGTTCCCCTCTCACCCTCACTCAGATTCCTTCCTTCCCTATTTGACAGCCAAAATTCCCTTTTAGACAGCCAAAATTCCCCTTCTCTTTCAAATATATATACACACTGCTCCTTTGCTCCCTGTATTTGTAAACAGACCTTCCCTTTTAGAGGCCCCCCGAGCTTCTTCGTGCTCCCCCCACCCCCCCGTGAGGAGCTGCCTTGACCCCAAGTTCCTTTGTTTGGCAAAACTGGGCATTTGCTCCCTTTGCTCTTGCCTGCTGATGATGGACAAATGCCAAATTTTGCCAAAAAAGTCAGGATGTCCAGGTGAGGGCTTAAAAAGGGGACTGTCCTGGCCAAAATGGGATGTATGGTCATCCTAGTCTGTACTAAGAGCCACCCGGGTAGCTGTGGGGAGCCCCGGACCCTCCACCTGAACTGGGTGAGGAGCCGGGGTGCGTGAGAGAAGCCCCCAGCCCGTGTCCCTGCTCCCAAGGGTGCACCACCCTGGGCAGGTGGAGGGTCTGGGGCTCCACACAGCAGCCCAGGCTCCCTGAGCATCTCTAACAATGGCCTGACTTCCAGCTAGACCAGGAGGCAGGGCCATGAGGGGAAGGAGAGGAGCAGGGGGTGGGGCCCAGTGGTGGGGGTGGGGACCGGGGGCCATTGTTCTTTGTGCCCAGGGCCCCAATAAAACGTAATCCACCTCTGCTCAGCTGAGACACCCCGGTGGCCAGGTCCCTCTCCTCCTCCATCCCCCTCCCCTGAGACACGTGCCGCATCCCTTCCCTCCTCCACTCCTGCTGCTTCTGCTCAGGCACAGCCTCTGTCTCCATCCTGAGCCTGACCCCCGCTGATCCATTTCACCTTCATCTTGTCCCTCTTTATTAAGTACAGTTCAATATGATGTCTGGTTACAGGGGCTGAGGCTTTGTGAAAAACACGTGGCAGGCGACAGGCACCTGAGGGGAGGAGAGGAGGGACTCAGCCAGCGGCGAGCAGCAGGTGCCTTGGGAGAGGGGAAGAGCAGGGAGGAAGAGGAGGTGTGCGAGCAGGGCCATGGTGGAAAAGCAGGAGGTGACCCTAGCCTGGCCTGGCCTGGCCTATGGTTGGAGGAATGTTTTACTATCATTCCCTCCTCACAGAGGAGGATTTTGTCTAGGGACACTTTTTAGACAGGCCACTAGGGGGCCTTACAGAAGAAGTACACAGCTGGAGGCAAGAAGGAAATTAAGGTTATTCTGTTATTCACCCTCCCCGTAGTGTCCTCTGTGAATTCAGCCCGCTGGGCTGGAAGGCTGCACAGCAGCAATGAGATGTCACTGGGATCAGGCAGGTGTTAAGATGCTAATGGCTCACACTGCTGAAACTCATGCAGGAGGCTCTAGCTGTCTGCCACATCAGCCATCTCTCCTGCAGGGAGCTGAGACCCTGTATTCACTATGGCACTAACCAGCTGTTGGCATCAGCACATCTGTGACACTGGACTAACACTGTGAACTTCCTGAGCCCAGCCTGGCTCTGTGCTGTTGGTCACATGCACAGGAGGGGAGGGGATCACCAAGGGCAGCTGGAGAAAGAAAGTCATAAAAAAGGCTCGCAAATGCTGAGTACTCACGGGAATTAGTTGGGCAGTGATGTAGTGGTAAAAAAAGAAGGGCGTAACTTCCAAACTAAACTCCATATCCCCCAAATGAGACTTTGGTAAACTCTATTTACCCTCGTTTACTCCCAACTACACGACTGTAGTTGCCGAAGGATGGACTTCAGAAGACTAACTCAGGCTGCTATTGTTGAAAATCAGGGACTGAGCGTGTTCCTCACAGCTCTCGCTGGTGCCATCATTTACCATTGGGTTAATTAACAACCGGTTGTTTATGGCAAGACTGGCAAGTGTATCTGCCAGATGAGCAGCTCTTAGACTCTATCACCATGAGATGTGGGGCAGTGGACAAAGCACCAGGCTGCTAGACAGGAAACCGACTTTCTAATTCAGGCTCTGTCACCCAGTTCCTGTGTGGACTTAGCTTCACCTTTCTGTGCCTCAGTTTCCCTGCCTCTTGAAATGGGAAATTTCAAAAGCTTTTTTATTCTAACATAGAACAAAATGTTGAAATTTCCCATAAAATGTAAAATTCAGACAGTTTTGAACTGAAAACTAGAGAGGAAAAGTTTGGATATTTTCAGTTTGAAGCTAATGTAACATTGAAATCTCAGGTCAGCAGAGGAGATGGAGTTGTGGCCCTTTGTGTGTATTTTCCAATGTGTCAGTGATGGGGAAGGAAAGGGTGGGCTGTCCCTGGCTGCTAGACACACAGACACAAAACTCCCAAGCCCCCAAAACAATGTCACCAAGATAACCCCTACAGAGTGTGAAAGGTGGGGTGAGGGTGGGAGAGAAGAAAGAGGTGGAGGGGGAGGATAAGGAGGAGAGGATGGGAAGGGGTGTGCAGCCCAGACACCCTGCAGGGAACCCTGCCAGCAGGTGATCAGTTCCACAGTGTACAAGGCCTGCACAGGACTCCTATGTAATGGAAATCCCAGCCAAGCAGCTGCAAATTGCAATGGTCAGTGAGACAATCACCAGCCCGAAATCATTTTCCTCCGCCCAAAGATGTCAGGGGAGGCAGCTGCAGCTCCATAGGGAACCCCAGAAGCAGACAGTCAGTCTTGTACTGTGTTTCGGCCTAGTATCAACGCTCATCATAGACAGAGCAACTGTTCACCCTGTGGGACATGCAGGTCAGCTGAGCCAATCATACATTCTCCCAGTACATGTGGGCACACTCAGAAAGCATGGAAAACCTGGCAAGATAGGACAAAATTTGGTCAGCAAACAAAAGAAACAGAGAGAAAAAAGTGTGAAATTAAAAAATAATCAAACATTTGAAAAGCGGAATTTAAAGAAACAACACCAATATTTTTGTATTTGACATTTTTTCACCAAAAGGAAATTTCTTCCAAATTTGCTTTCTACAAACCAGAAGTTTTGATGAATTTTTTTCATTAGAAAAGTATTTTACCAGCTCTCCCCTGACATGATTGGTTCTTGCAAAAGTTAATACATCTCTGACTCAGGGCTGTCCTTACCCACAGGCAAAGTACGCAGCTGTGTAGGACACGGTGCCCTATGCAGCTGCATGCTGCTCCAGCCCCTGCTCTACCTCTTCCCCATGGCTTTCCCCGCCCCTGCTCAACCCCAGCCCCACCCCCATTCCACCCCTTCCCCAAATCCCACACCCAGCCCCCACCCTGCCTCTTCCTGCCCCTGCTTTGCCCCAGCCCCACCCCTACTTCACCCCTTCCTCTGAGGACCGAAGCAGGGGTCAGGTGCGCCCTGCACTTACCGGGCAGAGGTAAGAGAAGTGACCCGGCCCCAGCCCACTCCAAGCCGCCGGCTCCCAGCCACGCCGCTGGTAAGTGCTGGTGGGGGCGGTTCCTGCACTCCTCTGTTCTTTCCTCTCATGTTGGAATCATTATTGTAGCTGACAAGAGAGGTCAGGACTATCTCAATTCCCGTATCTTCCAGCTTTTTAAGAAGCACATTTGTCATACCAGCTCCTGTAGTATCATCACTGTCAATAAATTCTAGAAAATGCTCTCTGACAGTCATAGATTCATAGATTCATAGATTCATAGATATTTAGGTCAGAAGGGACCATTATGATCATCTAGTCTGACCTCCTGCACAACGCAGGCCACAGAATTTCACCCACCACTCCTACAAAAAAAACCCTCACACCTATATCTGTGCTATTGAAGTCCTCAAATTGTAGTTTAAAGACCTCAAGGAGCAGAGAATCCTCCAGCAAGTGACCCGTGCCCCATGCTACAGAGGAAGGCGAAAAACCTCCAGGGCCTCTTCCAATCTGCCCTGGAGGAAAATTCCTTCCCGACCCCAAATAACCATTGCAGGGACGTTTTCAGTAGGTTCTATTGTTGTTACAAAACTCACCATTAAAGTCATTTGTTCCGTATGGCTGATGTCAGGTGTGCAGTCCAGAATAACAGTCATATCTTGCTGACTTCAGATCTGCCACAATCTTCTGTTTGACTTTTGTTGCCGGTAACTGTATGATCTCATTTTGAATTGTTTTTCCAAGGTAGTGGTGTGTGTACATTTCTTGGGTGGTGACTCTTCTTTGATGCTCCTGGAGTACAGCATCAAACTCAGCCATCAGCTCCACAGTTTGAGGGAAGTTTCCATTGTTTGGCACATACAGCTGATCTGAAGTGCCACGCAGTGCTAGGTTTTGGGTAGCAAGCATTCTCACAATGGCAATGAGCCTTTTCAGAACATTTTGCCAATAAAGAGACTCTGATGCAATCTTCTCTTGATGCTGATCATCTATGGTGTCCTTTAACCTTAGCCTCATCTCAACCTCTTTCCACCTGTGGAATGCTCTCTGGTGATTTGCTGCCTTCTCATGGCATGCCAGATTTCTAGCCAGATTTTTCCAGTCCTTTGTTCCTGTAGAACCCAGTGTGGCTGGAACATTAGACTGGAAGCGTTTGCAATAAAAACAGTATGCAGCATTCTGGGGTTTTGAGTATATAAGCCATGGCCTCTCCACTTTGTCACCATTGGGGATTTCACGCTAGCAATGTGTTGGATGGAAACTTCTGTTGTCATTGTCTTTGGGGAACATGAAGTTTTTCACTTGCTGTGGCCCATGCAGTACAAGGAAGTCCCTCAGGCTACTGCTCAAGTGGGTCCACAGTCCTGGATCATCTAGACTTAAGGAACTAAACTCAGCAGCTTTTGTTTCTTGTGCCTCCATCACACTCTTCTCTCATCTACACTTTTCTTCAGGAATGTGCATGGTTACATCCATTTGAGATGGAGATATGGGTGCTGCAGTAGCTGCCAGGTCACCTGCACTCTGACGAACTGCAAGATCAGGCACCTCCTCACCACTCACTTCCTCACTGGGGCCGGAAGGCTCACCCTGAACATTTGTGTCTATGTATCTCAGGAGAGCTCCTTCCGGCTTAGATAGAAAAGCTTCCTTTGCTTTCTTTCTTTTTCTGAATGCTGCCCCAGAGGGGCGTTTTCTTCTTTCACTCATGACTGCTGTTCTGTGCCAGCTATAGTGGCTCTCAGCACTCAATTGAAGGGGACAAATAAGCAGGCTGGAAGCAGGGCCTGAGTGTGGGAAGATATCAGCGTCTTAAGGACCTAACTGGCTCCTACTACTTCAGTTGACTGCCTGTTCTCCTCCAGTGGGTTCAGGGAAGCAGCAGGAAACAGGAAGCTCCCCGAGAAGCTGGTGTTAATCAGTCCAGGCTCCTGGGGGTGCTAGAGAGGTACATAAGAGGCTCCTCCTTCTCTCTCTCCCTGCAGCTCCTGCTGCTTTCTGTTATTCCCTCTCACCTTTTCTCCTGCCTGCCTGTTATGTCTCTTGTGCCCTCCTTCCTCCAGCACAGCACTCCACCATCTCTGTGCATCTGGAGCAGAGAGAATACATACGCACCAGCAGCAGACACAATTTTCTACACTCTGGGTCCTAGTGGTGCCCCTCCATAGTCTGGCACCTGAGGTGGCCGCCTCAGTTGGCCTCATGGTAAGGCTAGCCCTGACTGTGACAGGGGGATGGGTGGGACATGCAGATTTTACATGCAAAGGCCCATGTCCACCCTTATTAGGTGGCTCAGCTCCCAGTGGTGTCGGTACGTTGGAGACTGATGGCAGTTTATGTGGTAAACTTTATCAGGAGAACACGTAACTATTGTAACAAAATGCCTTTGTGGAGCAATCCCTCTAGGCTAGATCCCAGTCACCACTTTCTAGAACTCCCCCTCCTCATCTGGGACCTCTAGGATCCTCTCAACTGGCTCTTGAAATGTATCAAATCAATGTGATATGTGAAATGCCCCGTCGGAGGGTTCCAGAGCGGGCTCCTCTCACTGCCCTGAGAGATCCCCAGGGACCAGTGAAGCTAGTGCATCTGCAGCTTGTAGTTTAACTCTATCTCCACTGTGACTATTCTCTTAATTACTTCACATCTTCACATCAGATGCCCCTGCCCTGCCTGGAGATGTCCCAGGGGCTGTTTACGATGATGTCAGAGAAGTGTCTGTCCCTGAAGGTGACCCTGCTTCGGGGCAGAATGATGAGCAAGGCACTGGGGCGAGGGACAGACACAGGGATTCACAGACAGGTGAGTGGAGAACTATTTACACTTTGCACTGTCTCTGCAGAGTGGGAGGGCTGGGAATGTGGGGTACACAGCAAGGGAACAGCTCTGGACAAATCAATGCCTGTGAGAAAATCTCTCCTCTCGTCTCTCCATTCCCTGAATGCCTGCCATGGGGGGAGGAACAGCAGGGTCCCTGCTGGGTGGTACTTCATGGTCAGACCAGCAAGATACCTAGGATCCTTCTGCCTCTAGGTTCCAATCCTTGTGTGGCTGCCACGCCCTGGATGTGCTGGATTCCCACCACTTCACTGCACGTGTATCTTTTGAGCGGAATCCTATGAACCAAAGTCCCGTTACTGCTACGCAAATGTTAAAGAGCCCATGACACCTCCTGTAAAAGTTGGGCTTTGCCTATTGTCCTTGGCGAAAATCTCCCCTCCCCTCCTGATTTTTCTGTGAGCAGGGAGACCATCGGCCACCCCAGAAGAGGTGCCGTGCTGATGAAATGTGCATTGCTTAGTACTTGATAAGAAGAATGTTCTTATGTTCATTGTTAAGGCAGAGTGAGTTATGATCTTCTTAACTAAGCGCTCCTGGCTGATAAGTACTTGGGTTTTCTACATGAAGTAACAGGTAAATAGAGTTCTCACTGGGCAGTGTTAGCTGGTCTGGAAACCAAAGGTTTTAATTTCCAGACTATTTACAGAGATGATGGATTAGAACTTGTCATAGACCCGCCAGAAGACTGAAGGGGGAACAATTCCTAACCATTACTGTAGAGCAGAGATTCTCAGCTGTGGTGCACGAAATGTATTCTGGGGCGGCATGAGAAGCCAGAGCAGAGAGCGGTGGCTCCTTTCCGGGCACCCAGCTTTGAAGGCAGCGCCGCCACCAGCAGCAGTGCAGAAGTAAGGATGGCCGAGTATGGTGTTGCCACTCTCACTTCTCCGCTGCTGCTGGCGGTAGTGCTGCCTTCAGAGCTGGGTGGATGGAGAGCTATGTACTTAAATGGCTCTTTGTGACTCAATGCCCGACTGCTGTTCATATTTAGTGAGAGTTGCATGTTGATTTTTTTTAATCGTTGTATGTACTTGTGTGGTGGGGGTGGGGGGCGTCAACTATAATGGACACAAAGAAGGGGGGTGATCAAATAAGTTAGAGAACCACTGCTATAAACTCCACCTTGCTCTGCTCCTGCCAATCACCACAGAGTGGATCCACTGACTGTGTCTCCCTTGGTATTTTCAGGTGGGAGTCTGCACTCGCTAAGGAGTGAAGTTGTCTCTGGGATGGACAGAGAAATCCCATTCCCGCTTCCTGGAGACACAGGTTATGATGATGTGGAACATGGTGACTCTGGGGGATCAATATCAGAACGATTTGATTGGGAAAAAAATAACCTTGTGATGATATAAATGCTTTGCCTTTTTCTCTCAGAAATGCTCCCTCCGCTATGATGCCTAGAGACAGTCCCTGCCTGGTAGACAGACAAAGCAGGTGTTTTTATAAGATTTGTGTGAAGTTGCAGGAAATACTAGTGGGAGTTGGAAAAGATTCATAAACTTTCTTTGTGTAATTTTCCACCGTTTGAAGGGGGTTGAATTTTCCTGCTTTTTTATACCTATAATTTCTTCATCTTGAATTTTGCCTTTTTCATATTAAATCCTTTCTGAAAGTCTTCTCCATAGTGGAAGTTTTTCTTGCCAGATGAATTGTGCAGTTTCCAGGGTTCATCACAGGGAGAGGCTGAGATACAACAAACCAAGAGACAAGGGTGGACCAACTCCGGGTATGGCCGGCTGTTTGACGGTGGAGGGGTTTACACTGAATGTTCTATCAGGCACGTGGTAAAAGCGGAAAACCAGCAAGAGAACATTCTGAAATGAGCAACAAGGTTGTTCCTGAACCTAATTCAGATTTGTAACCTTCATTGAATCCAAGGAGATAAATGAGAAATTCTCCCTCATAATTCACACCTGAAATTAAACAAAGAGTGAATAGAATTCCCCATTAGCAATAAATGTGGAGGAAGAATATTTCTGCTAGGACAATAAATGAATTTTGTAGAAAATAATAAAAACCAAACTGCTTTAAAACCAACTTTTAAAATCCATTTTAGTTTGAAACGCACCAAACCAATAGTTTGCAGCCATATACTTTTTTAAAAAAACACACCGATGTTTTGCACAAACACACACACACACACACACACCAGCAGTTTAAAACACCAGACCAGCAGTTTGCAACAAAATACTTTTTTAAACACCCACACTTATATCTAGCTTGGGCCCCTAAGTCACTAACAATTTAAACATTAAAGCCAACTCTTTTAAGAAGACAAACAACCCCCTTTTTTAAAAAAAAAATATATTTTTTTTTCAGAATAAAAACCAAACTGCTTTTAAAAACCAACTTTTAAAAACCATTTTAGGGCCCCCTCCCCTAACATTCCCTTTTGTGATCTGGGGTGGGGGAATTAAGTTGTCTGCACAACAGGGCCGCTTTTGGCTTTTTTTTTTTTTTTTTTAGTTAAAATACATTTTTCTTTGGGGCCTTCTTACAGTATTAAGCAGTAAATCACCATGCACATCAATCCTTAAGGTTACTGTACCCATTCCCAAGTATGGGCCCCTTACAGATATCAATGAATGTCTTGGGGCTTGTTTGTTTGTTTTTTAAACATGTTTCTTTCATGCTTAAAGTCTGGGGGTTGTTTTTGAAATAAAATGGGTGTATCACAACCATAGTAAGCACCCTACAAATACCCAGAGCTTTTGAATGTTTGGTTGTCTTCAGAGCAAATGCTTGTTCTGAACTATGGTGGAGGTTTGTGAACCCTTGAAACATTTCCGTTTTGGGTTGGACCCATTTTTAGTTTTGTAAATATATTATTTTAATGACTTTAAGTTGCTAGAAAGAGTGACCCATATCATTCAACCAACTCCTGGTTTATATTTAAACTGTCCAATAGCATTCAACCAACTCTTGGGGTCATATTTAAACTGTCCAATAATGGCTGCAAACTCCTGAGCTTTTATTTCCTTTCATATTAATCAGAGCTCACTATCCTCACCCACCCACCTCCTTTACTGTGGGTGTACCCTCGTCAAATGTAATTACTGATCACTAATACGATTAACCCTGATGGCAACAAGGGTGGGTAATCTCAGTCACCCTGGCTATTCCGTGGAGAGTTGGTTAAAACCATTCAGTTCAATACGGTGGGTCAGCTCTATTGTACTCAAACATATGTCTGAACCATCCCTGTTTTTTTAAATTGTAAACAGATTTTTAGGGGGGGTTCCCCCCACATGATTTTACAATATACATTTCAGCTTTTTTACTGTAAATGGGTCTCTTTTACACAAAGACAACAGATCACACTGCAATAAAGATAGGTTCCATTACTTAGTAAGGACAGCATGGCCAAGAAGTGACATTCTATAATATATATTTTCAAAGTTAAAAACAGGGAGCATACCTCCTCTTGCAGTCCAACAACAATTCAATTCAATATCGTTTCTGTTGAAAGAACACTGAGGTTTTTATACCATCCTAACTCTTTGTTTCAAACAGACTTCAAAAGGCTGTCGTTAGCAGGTTGATTCAATCACCACAACTCTGAATTAATAGATACTTAAGATCGTTAGGCCCCCTTCCCCTAACATTCCCTTTTTGTGATCTGGGGTGAGGGAATTAAGTTGTCTGCACAACAGGGCTGCTTTTGGCTATTTTTTTTTAATTAAAATACATTTTTCTTTGGGGCCTTCTTACAGTATTAAACAGTAAATCACCATACACAACAATCCTTAACGTTACTGTACCCATTCCCAAGTGTGGGGCCCCTTACAGATATCAATGAATGTCTTGGGGCTTGTTTGTTTGTTTTTTAAACATGTTCCTTTCATGCTTAAAGTCTGGGGGTTGTTTATGAAATAAAATATGTGTATCACAACCATAGTAAGCACCCTACAAATACCGAGAGCTTTTAAATGTTTGATTGTCTTCAGAGCAAATGCTTGTTCTAAACTATGGTGGAAGTGTGTGAACCCTTGAAACATTTCAGTTTTGGGTTAGCCCCTTGTTTATTTTTGTAAATATATTATTTTAATGACTTTGAGTTGCTAGAAAGAGTGACCCATAGCTTTCAGCCAACTCCTGGGGTCATATTTAAACTGTCCAATAGCGTCTCCCAACTCCTGAGGTTTTATTTCATTTCATATGAATCAAATCTCGCCATCCTCATCCACCCACCTCCCTTACTGTGGGTGTACCCCCGTCAAATTTAATTTCTGATCACTAATATGGTTAACCCTGATGGCACCAAGGGTGGGTAATCTCAGCCACGCTGGCTATTCCGCAGGGGTGTGTGTAAAACCATTCAGTTCAACAGAGTGGGTCAGCTCTATTGTACTCAAACACATGTCTGAACCATCCCTGCTTTTTTTTTAATTTTAAACACATTTTTAGGGGGGGTTCCCCCACATGATTCTTCAATGTACATTTCAGCTTTTTGCTGTAAATGGGTCTCTTTCACACAAAGTCACAAGAGCTAGGTTCTCACAAACTATTTTATTTGATGTAAAAGACATACAGTCCTTGAAAACAAACCAAGATGCCCCTTTAAAACTTTTAGCTCACTTGAGGGCCACTGAGACCTTCAAACAGAAACACAAATAGTCACAAAGCCATTTTCAATAGGTTTTTTTTTTATTTACAGCTTCCCTTGCCCCTCCTGCAGCCCCTGTACTGGCTCCCTGCTCTTCCCCAAGTAGCACCAAGCCCCTTGACCTCCTCTCCTGCATCTTGCACTGTCTCCACCCACCCCCACCCACTCCCCATTGCTCTGGCTCCTTTGACCCCTCCCATCCCTTTCACTTTGTCCCCTCGCACCTTCGTCCTTCTGTCATGGGCACCAGGTTTGTATAATTTTTGTTGGTGTCCAAGCAGAGTCGTCCTGTGCATCAGGACGGACCGGGGCAACTGCACCTGGCTCTTTGCTTTGGGGGGCCCAACGCTTCAGGGGGACACCAAGCCCCCTGCTAGCCCCCCGGGGCTCTGAAGCACAGGGCAGGGGTAGCCACCACCATGTTGCATGACGGATACTTGACAAATTACTGCACTTAGTGACGAACACTGGGGGGGAGGGTATTATGTCATTCAGTCATTCAACCCATAAAATAGCACACAATTTTCCACACTGAAAATAAAAACAGTAATCTAGCTAATAATAATAACAAAATAATTAATTAATCTCATAATTAATGAAAAATGTGTGTATACTGTATAAGAGATTATGACATGAGAAATGAAAATGAGCTTGCTTTGGGATTTTACAAGGCATTTTATCATTTAAACACATTTGATACCCTGAGTAATGATAACATTTCTTGCAAATCCCCTGAATAAGGAACCCATGGTCCCCTTCCCTCACCCCATTGTAAAGGTACAGAGATTATTGCTGGCTGCCCTAGGGCTGCAGAAAACCCTATGGGCAAAACATATGGAAAGAAGGGGATCAATTTACACAGAGGGCTGAAGGGGGACTCCCATAGTGCATTAATTAACACTTAATAAATACATCTAAATTAAATACATTACAGAGATAAGAACCTGTAATGACAGACTTTACTTCATGAGAAGCTCCAGAGAAAGAAGACCCAGAGAAAGTAATGGTAGGGGACAATCCTCAGGAGGCCAAAGGGGCTGGTAGAGGGAACGAACAGAGAACAGGAATAGAGGCAGAATTGCTGCAGGGTTGACCCAGTCTTCTGCATCTCCCCTGTGGGTGGAAACACTGATCTCTAGCACCATAGGAGGGAACAATAGAATGGAATGCCCAGAAGAATGAATGACCTGAAGACAATTTCCTGAAGGGACCCTTCCCCTTCTTTTCTAGCTTTGACATTTACATTTCTACATAGGGTGGTTTGGCCCACAAAAATAAAAATCTGCACATCTTCCATGTGGATTTGGACCAATGGAAAAAAACCAGGTACAATTCAAGTGACTTTTAAAATTGCCTGTGAAACTGACTTAACAAAATAAATGAGCTTATGAACAACCAGAAAATATACTTCTCAAGTGAAAAACTATCAATGGACTTCTTTGCAAAAAACTGTAAGTTTTCTCACAGGAAAAGCCACAAACTGTCTGGAAAGGAAGAGTAGATTGAATTACTTGCCTAAGTGAAATTAAATATCCAGAGAATTTCAGGGCCTGTGATGATGATGACCAGGGCTTGCTCACCTGTGGCTTTCCCTCCCATGTTGTGGAGGCCCAGCCAGGCAGGTCTGCATCTGCAAGCAGGCACCCTGCGTCAGGTGCAGCTCCCATTTGCCATGGTGGCCAACAGGTTGGGAGCCTCCCGGTCAATGGGCTTGGGAGGGAGGGGGAGGCAAAGGGGGAGATTGTAGGGAGCGGGATGGTGGGGAGAGGAGCTGTCTCTGGAGGCACAAAGAAGGGGTTGTCCAGAAAGGGATGGTGGGTGCACAGGGGCCGGTGGGGGTCTTTGGGGGGGGCGCACAGGGTTGTGTGGGTCTCTGTGTGGTGCGGGGATTGATGGATGGAGTCAGCTGCAGCCTGGGTCTGCTCTGTGGGGGCTTGCTATAGTCCCCCCAGGAAGCCCCCTCTGTACTTTGCATTTAATGCCAGCCCCAGGGTGCCCATCGCTGCCTGACAGTGACAGACTCCTGCTGCTCTCTCTGCTGCACCTCTCTCCCCCGCCCTAGTGTGGAGGCATGGCCAGGCAGCTCCGGCGCCGCTGCCCCCCCCCCCACCCCGCAGCTCCCATTGGCCGTGGTTCCCGGCCAATGAGCTGGGAGCAGGGTCAGTGCTGGGCGAGGACGGAGGCAACATGCGGAGCTGCCCTGCCTGGGCCCAGACTCTCCACGGCACGCGGGGAGCTGGGGGGAAGGAGGGGAAGCTGCCCCCGCGGTGAGAGGGCCCCACGTTGCCAAGCCACAGCGCGGGGCCCCCCAGAGCACGGGGCCCAAACATTGGTGGAGCTGGGCCCAACTTCATGAATATTCAAGGAGCAGGAGCACCACGGGCCAATATAACTCAAGGCCTATCTCCTGCCCCAGCCTCTGGGGGCACATCGTCCAAGTGCCCCCCTCCAGCTGCCAGGGGGGATGGAGCAGCTGGAACAGCTAAATGGCCCTGAGCACCCAGAGCAGGGGGCATTCATCTGGCAGCCTGGCAGGAACTGATGCCAAAGCATCCTGGGGGTGACTGACAAAGGGGGTGAGCAAAACCCTGGGTTCAGAGGCTGCTCTCAGGGCGATCCTGTGTAAATGCACTGACCTTGCAGAGCAGACTTTGGTCCTAGTAACAGTAACAGTCATGTCATGTCTACGCAGACGGCTCTGTTAAAGAAAATATATTACACCCCCGGGGAAGTTGGGAGCTTCAGCGGGGTGAACCCTCTTTTTCAAGTGGCCAAAAAGCGTAGTAAAACTTTAAACAGGAGATAGGTAAGAGCTTGGCTTTCAGACCAGGATGCTTACATTTTACCACCTTTCTCACCCACACCTATGTATTTACTTAAAACATACAACCTCATCAAATAACCAAACCAAAAAGCGAAATATATTTACTGGGCTTCATCCATCCATTAGCCATTGATGCTGGTGAATTTTCCTTTTCAGCTTTCTCTTCCCTTTTTTCTTTTGAGCTTGTTTACCCTCTGGCCTGAGGATCTCTCGTGTTCTGATCATACTGTGGAGCAGACAATATTATTATGATGAAACGGTCTTGTTAACTTGAAAAATAAAATACTCATTAGGGTGTTTTTCTTTTTAAAAAGTCATAGCTTTAAAACAAAATAATCCATTTCAGGCTGTACAACAAACACCGATTTTGAGTTTATTTCTACCACTTGAAAAAAATAACAACCCCAGAAACATTTTTAAAAACACATCTCATTTTGCAAAATAAAAACCAAACTGCTTGAAAACCAACTTTTAAAATCCATTTTAAAACACATTTTTCCCAGAAACACCTGTTAGTTTGAAACACACCAAACCAATAGTTTGCAACCCTATAACTTCTGTTTAAAAAACCCAGCAATATATTTTTTTTAAAACCACACCTAAGTTTTGCACAAACTCACAGACACACACACGCACCCCAGCAGTTTAAAACACCAAACCAACAGTTTGCAACAAAATACTCTTTTAAACACCCACACTTATGTCTAGCTTAGGCCCCTGAATTACTAACAATTTAATCATTAAAGCCAACTCTTTTAAGAAGACAAACAACCCCATTTAAAAAAAAAAAACAAAAACTTTTTTTTTTCAGAATAAAAACCAAACTGCTTTTAAAAGCCAACTTTTAAAAACCATTTTATACCCCCCTCCCCTCACATTCCCTTTTGTGATCTGGGGTGGGGGAATTCAGTTGTCTGTACAACTGGGTTCCTTTTGGCTATTTTTTTTCTTTTAGTTAAAATACATTTTTCTTTGGGGCCTTCTTACAGTATTAAGCAGTAAATCACCATACACAACAATCCTTAACGTTACTGTACCCATTCCCAAGCGTGGGGCCCCTTGCAGATATCAGTGAATGTCTTGGGGCTTGTTTGTTTGTTTTTTAAACATGTTTCTTTCATGCTTAAAGTCTGGGGGTTGTTTATGAAATAAAATATGTGTATCACAACCATAGTAACCACCCTAGAAATACCCAGAGCTTTTAAATGTTTGATTGTCTTTAGCGCAAATGTTTGTTCTAAAGTATGGTGGAGGTTTGTGAACCCTTGAAACATTTCAGTTTTGGGTTAGACCCATTTTTAGTTTTCTAAATATATTATTTTAATGACTTTAAGTTGCTAGAAAGAGTGACCCATAACGTTCAATGAACTCCTGGTTTATATTTAAACTGTCCAATAGACTTCTACCAACTGCTGGGGTTATATTTAAACGGTCCAATAGCATTCTACCAACTGCTGGGTTATATTTAAACTGTCCAATAGAATTCTACCAACTACTGGGGTCATATTTTTAACTGTCTAATAGCGTCTATCAACTCCTGAGGTTTTATTTCCTTTCATATTAAATCTCGCCATCCTCACCCACCCACCTCCCTTACTGTGGGTGTACCCCCATCAAATTTAATTTCTTATTACTAATACGATTACCCCTGATGGCAACAAGGGTGGGTAATGTCAGTCACCCTGGCTATTCAGTGGGGATGTGGTTAAAACCATTCAGTTCAACAGGATGGGTCAGCTCTATTGTACTCAAACACATGTCTGAACCATCCCTGTGGTTTTTTTTAATTGTAAACACATTTTTAAGGTTCCCCACCACCACCACCACACAATTCTACAACTACATTTCAGTTTTTTGCTGTAAATGGATCTCTTTTACACAAAGACGTAAGAGCTAGGTTCTCACAAACTATTTTTTTTATTAACAGACATACAGCTACTTGAAAACAGACCAAGATGCTCCTTTAAAACTTTTAGCTCACTTAAGGGCCACTGAGACCTTCGAACAGAAACACAGATAGTCACAAAGCCCTTTTCAATAGATTTTTTTACAATTGACAGCTACCAAGTTTTATATCACCAAGATGATCAGGGCCTGCAACCCCATACTCTGCATGTCCCTAAACCTCCAACTAACAGAAGCTGGGACTGGATGACAGGTGATGGATCATTCAAAATTTCCCTGTTCAGTTCTTTCCCTCTGGAGCATGAGGCACACTGGTCACTATCAGAAGACACAATATTGGGCTAGATGAACCATTGGTCTGACTCACTAGGTCCATTCTTATGTAAGTTATGAAGAGTAGAATATGGATAAGGGAAGCTAAAGACATTAGGGGAAACGCCATGGCTTGCAGGACTAAGGATAATAAGGAGGGTTTTTTTTTAAGTGTATTAGGAACAAAAGAAATCCTAGCAATGGTGTAAACTCATTACTAGATGGAGACTGTTTAAAAGGATGCAGTAAAGGCGGAAGTGTTCCTTTAATATGTTTTCTCTCTTTGGAAACCCCATGTCAGTGTATTTAGAAAGGACAAGGGTCTCCAGTGCTCTTACATTTTTGCCGCAGCATGAAGGAGTAGAGGTGGTGAAGTCCATCCACAACCCATCGGAAGATCTGCTGCTCCTGCTCAGCACAACACAGAGTGGGACACCCCACCAGCTGGCCCAGGACTCTGAACTCCTCCACTCCCTGACGGAGAGAGGGAGCAAAGGGAGTCACTTGCTCCTGTTGGACTGGTGCAGTGTGTCCCCCTGCCATTGCACTAGCGATGGGTTAGAACCAGGGGAGGCAGAGCCCAGCGTAGAGAGACCGGGGACAATGAGAGCAGGAGGAGCCATGGTGCTCAACACCAGGGGCTGAGGAAAGCTCAGCAGGGACAGGAAATCTGGGTAGCAAAGTCAGCAAATGTTGCCCCCAAGTGAGAACCCTGATAATGAGTGAACTAACATCCAGTCTCCATCTCAAGGGCAAGCTCCTCATCCCAGCCCCTTCTGTCATCCCCCTCCCTCCACTGACCTCAGGCCCAGGAGCTTGGGGTCACCTTGGACTCCTCTGCTCTGCATCCCACCTCTCTCACTTCATCCTGAAGCTCCCCAAAGCCTCCACTTTCTGCATCGTGCCCAGCTTGCTGGCTCTCTCCTGCAGCCTTGTCCTCTCGTCTCCCCCTCCTGCCAGACCTTCCCTTGCCCCTCCTGCAGCCCCTGCGCTGGCTCCCTGCTCTTCCTCACATTGCACCAAGCCCCTTGCGCTCCTCCCTTGCTGTCTGCACAGCCTCCCCACACCCACTCCTCATTGCTCTGGCTCCTTTGGCTCCTCCCATCCTTTTCACTCTGCCCCCTCCCACCTCCCTCCTTCTGTTCCACTGCCCCAGCCTCTGGGGGCACGTCATCCAAGCTCCCCCTTCCAGCTGCCAGAGGGGAGGCCCTGCCACAGAGGGGATGGAGCAGCTGGAGCAGCAAAATGGCCCTGAGCACCCAGAGCAGGGGGCATTCATCTAGCAGCCTGGCAGGAGCTGATGCCAAAGTATCTTGAGGACAACTGACAAAGGGGATGAACAGACACCTGGTTTCAGAGGGTGCTCTCAGGGTGATCCTGTGTAAATGTACTGACCCTGTGGAGCAGACTTTGGTCCTAGGGGAACAGCGGAGAGAGTCCTTGGAGATAGAATTATGGGACTCACCCCAAAGCACACTGGAGTCAGAGGACAGACCTGTCGACATCAGTGCTCATTAGACTGAACTCCTACCGAGGATCTTGCTGATTCACTATTCTAGACCCGGGTTTTCCCTGCCAGGAAGCGCTGCACCATGAGGCTGCTCAATGCAGTTAGGAGGCGGCCAGGGTCAAAGGCTGCTCACCTTGAATTTGTGATGCCCAGCGATGAGTTTGATCAGCCAGCTGATCCTTACCACTGCCCTCAGCTGCCCATGCACCTCCTTGGACGTGGTCCCGGGGAGCAGGAACTGAGAGAAACAAATTGGGACAAATTGCTAAGGAGAAGTACCAAAAAATAGCACAATCCCATAGGGTGAAAATCAGAAAGGCTAAGGTGAAAATGAGTTCTATCTTGCAAGGGAAATAAAAGGCAATCAGAAGCAGCTCTATAAATGCATTAGGAGCAAGAGAAAGACAAAGGAAAGTGTGGGGCCACTACTCAGCAGGGAAGGAGAGCAAATAATGGATGACACAGACAAAGCCAAGGTGTTCAATGCGTTTTTTGCTTCAGTTTTCGCTAAAAAGGTAAATGGCGACAAGATGCTTAACACAATATTAACAACAAGGGGGGAGGAATACAGGCCAGACTAGGGAGAGAACAGGTAAAAGACAATTTAGGTCAGTTAGATGTATTTAAGTTGGCAGAGTCTCCTGATATTCACCCTCGATGTAGCTAGGCTAAGTAATGTCTGAACCTTTAGGAGGGCTGTGGTCCCAGAGGACTGGAAAAGGGCAGACCCAGAACCTATCTTCAGAAAGGGGAATATCTTCAGAAAGGAGGCCCCAAGGAATTAGAGATCAGTCAGCCTAACTTTGGTACCCAAAAAGATACTGAACAAATTATTAAACAGTTTGTAAGAACCTAGAGGAGATAATAGGGTGATAAGGACTAGCCATCCAGGATTTGTACAGAACAAACCATACCAAACAAATCTAATTTCCTTCTCTGACAGGGTTATTTGCCTAGTGGATGCAGGGAGGCAGTATATGATGATGGATGTGAAGTTCAGTAAGGCTTTTGACACAGTTCCACCAGACATTCTCATAAGCAAACTAAGCCAATATGATTCAGATGAGATTACTATAAGGTGGGCGCACAACTTATTGAAAGACTGTACTCAAAGAGGAGTTATCACTGACTCGCTGGCAACCTGAGAGGGTGTCTCAAGTGGGCTCCCCAGGGGTGTGCCGGATCCAGTACTAGTCAATATTTTCATTAACAACTTGGTTAATGGAGAGGAGAGTACGTTTTTAAAGTTTGCGGATGACACCAAGCTGGGAGGGGTTGCAAGCACTTTGGAGGACAGATTAGAATTCAAAATAAGCTTGTTAAATTGGAGAGTTGGTCTGAAGTCAACAAGATGAACTTCAGTCAAAACAAATGTGACGTAACGCACGTGGGAAGGAAAAATCAAATGCATAGAAACAAAGTGGGGGATAACTGGCTAGGTGGCACTACTGCAGAAAAGGATCCGGGGATTATCATGGGTCTCACACTGAATAGGAATCAACAGTGTGATGCTGTTGTGAAAAAGGGAAATGTCATTCTGAGGTGTATTAGCTTGGAGCACTGTGTCCAATTCTGGGCACCACGCTTTAAAAAAGATGTGAACAAACTGGAGCCAGTTCAGAGGAGAGCAGCAAAAATGATCAGTGGTTTAGAAAACATGACCTCTGAAGAAAGGTTGGACGAATTGGGCATGTTTCCTCTTGACAGGACAGAGGGGGCACATGTAGCAGACTTCAAATATGTTAAGGGCTGTTACACAGAGGATGGTGACCAATTGTTCTCCATATTCCCTGAAGGTAGGATAAAAAGTAATGGGCTTAATCTGCAGCAAGGGAGATTTAGGTTAGATATTAGGAAAAACTCTAAGGGTGGCTGAGCACTGGAACAGGTGACCTAGGGAATCATAGAATCTCAGCGTTGGAAGGGACCTCAGGAAGTCATGTAGTCCAACCCCCGGTTCAAAACAGGACCAATCCCCAAGTAAATCAGTGGGGGAAGTGGTGGACTCCTCATCATGGAGGTTTTAAAAAACAGGCTGAACAAACACTCCTCAGGGATGGTCTAGGAATGCTTGGCCCTGCCTCAGTGCAGGGGGTGGAGTAGATCACCTTTTGAGATCCCTTCCAGCCCAGGCCTTCTGTGGTTCCCTCTTCCCAGGTTCCAGGATGGAGGAGACCGAGTCTCTGCCAAGAACATTTCCCTCTTTTTGGACCACAAACCACCCACAAAATCTACTTCCTGTGGCCCCAGAACTAGAACGTTGGGGGAAATCTAGCTCTGGGCTCTGGCCAGGTGGGTGGGCCCATGAGTGATGCTCCAGGCCCACAGCCCAGGGATCCCAGTGTGATTGCTGAGAAGGGCTGCAAGAGATTTGCCATCACTCTGCAACCCCACCCCACCCCCAGGCAGCTCAGCTGTCGTGTTGATGGGCTCTGGAGGCAAGGCCCTGCGCACAGCCAAGGGCAGGGCGTGAATGCCAGGGTCAGATGGGGGCTCAGTGCAGATCACAGCAGATCCCGCACCCCTCCACCCTCCATGCAGACGTCTCCCAGATATAGCAGGGGCACTTGGTTCTCCAGCCCAAGAACCTTTATATAGAACGTACTCTCAGGAACAGAAGGCACGGGGGTGTCCCATGCTTGGGATTAAATGGAGCCTTGGTCCCCGAGCCCCACCCCAGCTACAGGTCTAGTCCCCTTCCTCCCCCATGCCTCCAGACCTCCAAGATGTTCTGCAGCACCACAAGGTTGGGCTTCTGATCTTCGCACACCAAGGCCTTTTGCATCTCATCCGTGACTTTCAGAGTCTGCGTGCAGAGCAGAGGAGAAACCAGTAATGCAAGTGGCATTACTCAGCCAGGCGAGGAACCAATGCCCTGGCATGTGACATGCCCCAGGTCATGGCAGCCCCTGGTATTCCAGCTCACCCCCTCACTTGTACCCGCAGGGGACCTACTGCAAACTCCTCCTGGCAACAGGACCCCACCTGCCTTTGCTGTCCCCAGGAAGGCCACTGCACACAGTCTAACCCACTGGAAGAGTCCAAAAGGGCTCCGCATTTGGAGGGGGAGGAAAGATTTCCAGCCAAGCTTCAGTTCCCCTGGCTTGTGTGGGTCTGAAGCAGCCGATCTCAGGCCTGTGCCCCCAGCCACGCACTGGGGATGAATGTGCTTGTGAAGGGAGTGTCTGTTCCCCACTAATTGCCGGTGCATGTGAAGGATAAATGCTTACTAGTGCTATCCCATGAGGGAGTTACTCCTTTTTCTGCGGCCGTGGGGCCTGTGCTTTGCTGCCGCAGTTCCTGAGCTGAAGTCCTGCCAAGGAGCTGTGATCATTACACTCTTATGCCAGTGCCAGGTAACCCAGGGGGCAGGTACACGAGCAACTGGCAGGATTCCCACTCGGTTTGGGGCGGCCCCTCACAGCCGGTTTGGGGCTTACCTTGGTGTACAGAGCAGCCTCCATGCCCTGGATGGTCTCTGATGGAGGCAGGGAGAAGATGCTTTAGAAGCAGGTGGTGAGCAGGTTGGATTGTTCCATTCCCCACAGCGGTGGCTTCACTTTGCTAAGAGAAGAGACACATGCAGATTGGAGGGCTGAGGCGAGACTGACGCACGAACGTTGGCCTCAGGCTTCCAGGACATGGAAACACCTGCGGGGGCTCTAGCTGGGGGGTGGAGGATGAGAATAGGCCAGGGGGCAGTGGAGGGAGCTGGTACTGTCTTCTCTCATACCAGCAGGCTGAGGTGGAGATCACTGTGCTTTGCCGTAAAACAACATCCCATAAACGGCATGGATGGGAGACTAGAATCTACTGGCATCAAAGCGCCTCTGAACCCAGCGGCCACAGTGCAAAGGAGTCTGCCAGTCCTGCCCCGCTGGGGGCAAGGGACCCTCCCTCCACAGCCGTCTGGACTGCAGCTGCACAGTCCGGGCCAGCAGAGAGATGCTGCATCAGCCCTCAGCAGGGCAGAATCCAGGCAGGGATCCAAGACCTGCCCCTGCCTATTAACTCTCAGCACGGTGGACAGGGCACAGGGAGGCAGGAAGGTGGGGACCGCCCAGACGGCATGAACCCCCTTCATCCCCACGGCGAGAGCATGGCCCCAGCACATGCAATGAGGTGCCAGGTGACTACTCGAGCTGCCCCCTGCAGGACACAGCCGCGCCTCTCATGGCAGGTGGCAGCCAGTGAGGAACAGCTAGGCCCACTGCTGACGCAAATCACCACTACCCCTGTCGACCCCGGCAGAGACGGGATCATGGCCAATGATGTTGCCTGCCCCGATCTCAGGAAGCCCGTGCCCAGTGGGGAGAGCCGCTCCAGCACCTGCCCCGCCTCCCCTTCCCTTTCCTGGGGAACCTATTGAGCCAACTGTGAGAGCCGAGCTCCAGCCCGCAGCATCCGCCACCCTCCGGATGCCTGAAGGGCAGGCTTCTGGGAAGCTCAGAGCAGGATGCCAGCGGCACTGAGAGAGAGCCCCCCATGACACAGACAGTGCCACGTGCCAGGGCTCAGCCTGCCCAGCCTCTCAGCCACAGGGAGTCGCTGAGCTGCCGGTGTGACGCAGCTGGCATAGCTGGCGGCGATTCCAGTCGCTCCACTTCAGCAGCACCCAACTGCCCCTCTCCCCACAGAGTCATCGCCTGCGGGGTCCCAAAGGGGACCGGTCTGAACCCCCTCACTCCCTCCCCCACATCTTCATAAGGCCACTTGGAGAGGTCGCCAGGCACCGAAGGATCCTCCACCACCAACCCACTTCTGCCAGCGCCCATGCACCAGCGCCATCACCTGGTGCCACGTGCCCGGGGGAATCAGAAGATGGGGGAGGAGCAGAGGGGAGAACGCCCTGGAGCACTGGCCATGCCAAGAGGCTGGCGTGTCTGGCTGCACACAGCACTGGCTGGGGCTGGGAGGGCAGGCCGGGTACCTCAGCTCCATGATGGCGAGCATCATTTGCTGACACACCATGCCGGTCACGGAGTCGACGGACTCGTGATCAATTAAGTCCTGGAGAGACAACATGAGGAAATGCCAGCCGCGCTCCGAGCTCCTGCCAGGCTCCGACTGGGGAGCAAAGTGCAGGGCCTGCAACACGTGGGCTCGACATCCAGGTCGTCCTACTGTGGACTCGATGGCGTGCAGGGCTCCAGCCAGGGAGCGCAGTGCAGGGCCTGTGGTCAGTGCCCCAGCGTGATGCGCCCGTGCACTGCAAATGCTCCATCAGAATTAGCACCCAGGGACTCCACCTGAGATCAGGCCCCCATAGTGCCAGGTGCTGCACACACACACTCAGAATAAGAGCCAGTCCCTGCCCCAGAGAACTTACAAGCTAACTGGACGAGACAAAGCATCGGAGGGAAACTGAGGCACAGTGGGGGAAGTGACCTGCCCAAGTTCTCACTACAGAACCGAGCCCTAGCCCACTGCACCACTCACCAGCCCACGCTGTCCCACGTTCAGGGAAGGGAGGTAAGCTCTGGAAAATTTTCTGCAGTGATGGAGAGCAAACACTTTCCAAATCTACAGAACAGATTTGTTGCTAGTTCCCTAGTGGGCACTGACTGCGCAGTGTTGGGGCTCTGTGCAGGGAAACTGGCATATACAGAGCAACCTGGTGACTTGGGAAGCTGGGTGCAAGGGAACAATATATGTTTCGATACAGTTCTATGTTTATGAATAAAGAATGCAGGCCACACTCACAGCATGGGGGGCTCTAACCTGGGAAGCGGTGACTCTGGAAAAGACTTGGCAGTCATGGGAATCAGCTGCACATGAGCGCCCAGTGCGACGCTGGGGCCAAAAGGGCTAATGTCATCCTGGGATGTATAAACAGGGCAATCTCCAGTTGTTAGGTTATTTTCTCTCTGTGTTTGGCACTGGTACGTCTGCTGCTGGGATCCTGTGTCCAGGTCTGGTGCCCACAACTGAAGGAGAATGTTGATAAATTGGAGAGGGGTCAGAGAAGAGCCACAAGAGTGACTGAAGGACTGGGAAACACCCCTTATAGTGAGAGACTCAAGGAGCTCAATCAGTTCAGCTTAATGAAGAGAAGGTTACAGGGTGAATTGATGACAGTCTATAAGTACCTACACGGGGAGCAAATACTTGATAATGGGCTCGTCAGTCTAACAGACGATCCAATGATTGGCAGTTGAAGTTAGACAAATCTGCAGAGATCTCCAGGACAATCACTAAACCCGTCAAGTAACACAGCCCCAGTGTGTGTTTTACTCACCTTTATCTTCTCCACAAGGAGGGCTTTGCTGAGAAAAGCAGCCAGGTTTCTCTCTGGGCTCCTAGTGAGGACGGCTCTGCTGAAGGTGCTGACGCAATCCAGGAACTTAAGTTTCTTGGCCTCGTCCTATGCCCCGCAGAGATTAGACACAAACACGAAGGTTAGCGAGGAAAGGAGCTGTCAATGGGAGAGATGTCAGAAATCCTCCCCCCTAGCGCTGCTCAGGCTTTAATATGCCGAATACCAGAAGGCCATTCATCTGGCAACAGGAGTGACTATCTGGGGAGGGCAGGGCAGTGCTGTGTGATACCAGACCAGAGAGGGAGCAGATCTCAGGGGTAGGTGTCCAAAGAGGAACTGCAACATGGGGGCTAAGCAGCCAGAGAGCCTTACTGGGGACGTGATAGTGTGGGAGGAACATCTGGGTGTGATACCCTGACACCCCAATATTTGCTACTGTCATGTAATTAGGATATGTTTGGTACAAGGTATGTCTTGTGATGTATCATTCTAAAAGTCTTGATCTGCTAGACATTAATGTCTCATTGGATTGTATGTGCTATCGTTGTATGTGACGTTATGAACTTCAGCTATGCATGCATTCCTGAAACACATTGTGAGGTTCAAAACAGCCTTTCAGGTACAACAGTAAAAAAGCCAAACACTGGCTTATTGAGGAAATGCACACAAGCACCAGGGTTACCCCAATAGAAACCTCTCCGAGATAACGTGACACAATGGGACCTGTTGGACCCAGGTCACAGCAAAAGAGTTTTCCAGCAGGTGGGAAGAGGAGATAAAAGGGGAACAATGACATCGGTGGGTGCGGGGGAAGACCCTCACACTCCCTGCAATAAGATACCTGGAAACACCTGAGGGACAAAGATTGAACTATGAGAAGTGATGGTTCCAGGCTGGAGAGAGATTCCTAGCCTGTGTAAGAAAACATGGGAAATCCAAGCTGCAAAGCCAAGGCAGCTTGTGCCTTTAGAATCTGCCAACCTGTTTATCACTCAGGGGGAGAATCTGCAAATGTATATCCTATCTATCTAGTGTGTAAAGCTTCGTTTGCGTGGTTTGTTTATTGACTAAGGTAATCTGCTTTGTTCTTTTTGCTATCTCTTATGACCACTTCAAATCTACCTCTTGAAGTTAATAATCTTATTTCTTCTTTATACCCCAACCCAGTTAGTGCAATTAGTAACCGGTGGGGAAGGGCGAAGAGTTGTTCATACCTCTCTCCACATCGAGGGAGGGGGTGAATTTCATAAAACCTTTGGGTCTGTACTCCAGAGGAGGTGGGCAGCACAATACTGGGACAAGCCCCTTCAGCTGAGTCTTCCCACAGCTGATCTCAGTGTCTGTGTCTTTCTGCAGCTGGGCATGGCCCTGCCTGTGTGCATGGCTGGAAGAAGCTTGTGAGCCTAGCCCAGCAAGACAAGGTAAAGGGGGCCCAGGCTGACAGAACAGGCGGGCTCAGTGGTATTCCAGTACATCAGGTGGCACCTTAAAGGGGGGCAACCCGTCACACTGGGGACTGGCCAAATCCAGTGTGCACAAGTGGCTGCAAATTGAAGCAAGACACATTGAAACTGGAAATATACATTTTTAACAGAGAAAGTAATAGACCATTGGAACAACTGAGCAAGGGGCATGGTGCGTGATCTTTTGTAACTCAAGATAGGACATTTTTAAGATACGCTAGTTTAAACAGGAATTATTTGGGGGCAGGTCTCTTGCCTGTGTTATACAGGAGGTCACAGTGGTCCCATCAGGCCTTAGAGACCATGGATCATCTGGAGAAGGGCGGATGGTGCATGTGGACAGGGCACTAGCTGACAGATCAGAGGAGGGCTCTCGGTACCTGTTCATTGCCCTTGAGAAAGCCGTCAATGTAGTTCAGGGCCTCTTTCTCCTCCAAGTCTGGCCCCATAAAGCAGGTGGTGTTAACAGGTGTTGGTGAATCTGATCGAAGACAGAGCGGTGGTAATACCGGGGGCTGCCAAGCTGCAAGGCTGGGTGACAGATCTTAGAGGAAACCCTTGCCCCCCGCTCGCGCCCCAGCAGGGTAACAGCCCCGAGGCACAACAGGGTCTGGCACAGCGATCCCTGGCTTCCCCACCTCATTGCTGACCAGCCCAGCAAAGATCCAGTTGCAGCCCTGGTTCCCAGTGGCCACCTCACTTCCCCGCCCAGCATGCAGGCTCAGCCTGGGGATTGGGGGAGAGCCACACTTGGAAGGAAGGATGATGTCAGGCTATGAGTGGTGTCCCCGCTCTCCAGGCCATTGCTGGAAGGGGCAGAGGAACTGGCAGTGAATCAGTCTACTCCCCGCTGCGGGAGAGGGAAGAGCTGCCCAGTCTGCGTGGGATATTGGGACCCAGGGCCTGCCCGTTCTGCTTGTTCCAACTGCCTCTCCTGCCATCGACAGCCAGCCAGAGCCACCGGGTGTAATCTGGGCAGGCCCTGGGCTCCCATCATCAACCACCCCCAAAATGCCCTGTGCTGCGACATGCGTGGCCCCCCTGCAAAGGAGCCAGCAGATGGGGCTGCAACATCACGGGGCATCTCATGCTCTGACCGGCGCCCTGCAATCCTAGACTTAACAACCCACCATGCACTGAGCATTCCCTTCGACTGGTGGAAAACATCCTCCAACCCTGCAGAGTGACGGATCGGGGTGGGCAATTCAGTCAGTCTCCACCTGATGCTTCTGCTGCTGCCCCTAATGCCCTGATCAGCTGTAGAGGCTGCAGCTGCTGCCAGCAGGAGGAACCATTACCCCTCTGCCTGGGTTTGGCTGTCTCTCCATCCCGTGGTAGCCCAGAGTAGTAGAAGGTCTATGGAGTCTTCTCCCCCAGTGACACCCTGGTCTTACAACCCCAACCCCCAGAGGGGCCAAGCCCCACTGCAATGCAGGGCTATGGCCCCTGCCATTTTTACAGTCCCCTCCACCCACCGACCCAGGAGGCACCCACTCACCAGCACAGAAGGGCTGAGGCACACACAGCTCCTCCTGCTGCTGTGGGCTCTTCCGCTTACTTCCCTATGGGAAGTTTCGTCTCCTCCCAGGCTCAGATGGGCTTCGAGGGGCCCTTGGGGACTTCCTCAGCCATCCTGCAAGAAGCCAGGACAAGGCATTGCTTGTGAGTGATGAGAGGCAACTGCCCTGTTCAGCATCAGGGCCAGCCCAGTTATTTCTGTTCCACCAGCGCCTACAGATGCCAGCTGAGATCAGGGCCCTGTTGCACCAGGTGCTGCAGACAATCCCTGGGCCGTAGGGCTCAGACTCTAACTTGCCAAGGCAGCCAGCAGGGAAACAAGGGAATGGATGTTCTCAACATCACCCAGTCAGTCAGCAGTACAGGCAGGATTAGAACCTAGGTCTCTGGACTCCCAGGCCAGCACCCCATCCCGCAGGCCAAACGGCCTCCCCTGGGTCACTCCCGCCTCTCCTTCTGCTGGTTCACAAGCTGCACAGCAGACAGGCTGAATCCAACCACTCAGGATTCTTCCTTCCCAGGGAAATTACCCTGATCCCTTCTCCCAGGAATATGGGGGTCGTGGCAGATCCCAGGTGGGGGAGGCCTGCGGGGTGGGGAAGCTGGAGGCGGGCTTGTGAGCAGCAGGAGTTGCTCAGACACCACCGTGAAGGGGAAGGAGCAGAAGGCAAGAGAGCCGCAGGCAGGCTGGTACCTTTTCTTCCAACCTCCTGCCTCCTTCGTCCCTAGTTCACTGTGAACTGTGGGAGCTCTCTGGGGCACAGGAGCTGGCTGGTGCCCAGATGGAACGACGTTGCTTATTGCACAGATCTCGTTTTTCCCGAACACTGAAAATGCTGCTACAATCATACCAGGGCCCGCCAGGATCCTTGCAGCTGGTCAGTGCTAAATTGTGAACTGTGCCCTGGCCTCCCCGAGGGGGGCAGTGGGAGAGGGTGGGGCTGGCCCAAGGCCCTGCTGGATTGCAGCTGACGCGTACGGGGTCCCAGTGCTACAGAGCTCTGTGCCAGGGGCCGCGCTTTGTGGGGGTTTCAAAGCTCATCTCTCGAAGGCCTGTGTGGCAGTAGCTACTGCAGAGAATCCCAGGCCTGATTCCCCCCACACTGGGTCTCCTGAATGGCTCCTGCCCTGCGGGGCTCCATTCCTCACCCAATGTCTCCTGCTGACTCTCCAGCAGCTCCACGGCAGGTGTCCTAATGCAGCTCTAGCCCCCTCCAGCACTCAGGGGGACTGTCATGGTAAATAGAACAATGGTTCCTAACAACCTGAGAATGCCTCTTCCCCCGTCAACCTCAGTGCCATTCCCGATGGAAGGGATGGTGTCAGCAGAGGTGATGGAGGTGGTCATGCCTAGTGGTTGGAGCTGGACTCAGGAGGCCAGGGCGTGGGTGGAGCAAGGCTGGAGGGAGACCAGGGCTGGAGTAGGACTAGGAGTAGGGCTGGAGCAGGCTAAGACTGTTGCCAGTGTCAGGCAGGAGCGAGTTCCTGGCCCTGGAGTCATATTGAGCAGACTGAGCTGCTGCTGTGAAATTGATATACCTGCTCTGGGAGTCACGGGTCCAGTTCCTGGCTTGTGAATTGGATGGAGCCAAGCACAGGAGGGACTCAGCGCCTTACAGATGGCTCTAGGGGATGCTTGGCTCCCTGCCTCGCTGGGTACTGACATGCCAGGTGCAGAGGGTGAGGTGCAGCACCAGGGAAGAAATTGGGGAGGCAGGAGTGGCATTGTGTGATCTGGCACAGGCGGGAGCTTGCTCCCCACATCTGAAAGCTCCGCAGCACCGGTGGATTCAGATCCAAACCCGGATCTGGCTCCAAATTCACAGCTCGTCCCTCTCCCAGATCTGGAGCAGCTGAGACTCCAGCCCTCTGAGGAAGAGGCCAACAAACGCCGGCTCCTGGGGTGTGCTTCCCCCGCCAAGGCAATCTCATGCTGGGAAGGAAGATTCCCAGAGCTGGCAGCTCCACTACTCACACTCCCAGCTTCCTGGGAATGAGCCAGGATTAGCGCTCGGGGTAGCCAGGGGTCTCCAGACCCACAAATGCAAGAATAAGTTCCATCCCGGATCCTCCTTCTCATGACAGTGCAGAACGGGGATTCACAAACTCTCCCCACCGCCACCTCCCAGCCCAAGCGGGCGGCTCTTTGCACCTGCCCAAGCTGCTGGGTGCCTTGGCCGTGGGATGTACAACGGTCCCGTCTCTGCTTCCTCTCCCACCGCTGCAACTACGCAGAAGCTGCTTTAATAGCAGTCGCCCCGCACAACTGAGTCTCAGGCCTTGCTAGCCTCTCAGTGCCATGGCAGCCCCAGGAGATGATTGCTGTGGGGGTCTCGGCCCTGGGGACGCAGTAACTTCTAGAAGCAGGGAGAGCAGCACCACCATAGATCAGGGAGGTCTGGCAATGCCAGTGGCTGGCTGGGGTCTCACAGCCTAAGAACTCAGAGCAGATTGTCAAAGGCCAAACCCCTGTCACCACTGGCTCTGTAGCTCCCCCTTGCTTTCGGTCTGTCTTAGGCACCATCCTGGTTCTCATCCCCCTTGCATCTGAGCACTGCCCAACCTCTATTGCATATATTCTAACCGCCCCCTGCGGGGCAGGAACTGGCTGCTACCCCCACTGTACAGACAGGGAACCGCAGCACAGAGGGAATGAGGGACTTGCCCGAGGCCACTCAGAGCATCTGTGGCAGAGCTGGGAAATGACTATGGGTCTCGTGGGTCCCAGGCTGGCACCTTCTCTTCCAACTCCTGACCCCTTCGTCCCTGGTTCAGTGTGAGGTGTGAGCTGGCTGGTGCCCGGATGGAACTATGTTGCCGATTGCACAGATCTTGCTTTTCCCAAACATTGAGTCTCCTGCTATGACCATACCAAGGCCCGCCAGGATCCTTGCAGTTGGTCAGGTCTAAGCTGTGACCTGTGCGACGTAGGGAAGACGAAACAGATCTTCCATCACTACTGCAGCTCTGTGTTACATGGGACTCACTGCTGGCTCAAACCAACCAGCCCTCCTAAAATGGAGCCTGTAAATCCTCCAGCCCTGCTGTTCTCCTTTGTATTTCTGTAGTGCCCAGAGGCCTCGGTCCCAGATCAAGGCCCCATGGTGCTAGACATTGTACAGACACAGCCCAGTTCCCCTCACGCGGGGTCTCCTGGGCAGAGGGGCTCCATTTCTCGCCCAGTGTCTCCTGCCAGCAGAGATGTTCTGAGAGACGTCTATGCTCTGGGCTTCCCGGGCTGGGAGGCAAGTGTGGCTGTCACTGGGCGATTCTGCTGACTCTCCAGCAGCTGCACTTCAGGTGTCCTAATGCAGCTCTAGTCCTCTCCAGAGCTCAGGGGGCCTGTCCTGGCATCAGGCTGCCCTGGTAAATAGAACAATGGCTCCTGGCAACCTGAGAATGCCTCTTCCCCCAGCAACCTCAGTGCCATTCCCGATGGAAGGGATGGTGTCAGCAAAGGTGATGGAGGTGGTCAGGCCTAGTGGTTGGAGCTGGACTCAGGAGGCCAGGGCGTGGGTGGAGCAAGGCTGGAGGGAGACCAGGGCTGGAGTAGGACTAGGAGCAGGGCTGGAGCAGGCTAAGACTGTTGCCAGTGTCAGGCAGGAGCGAGTTCCTGGCCCTGGAGTCATGTTAAGCAGACTGAGCTGCTGCTGTGAAATTGATATACCTGCTCTGGGAGTCACGGGTCCAGTTCCTGGCTTGTGGATTGGCTGGAGCCCAGCACAGGACGGACTCGGGGCCTGACAGATGGCTAGAGGGGGCGCTTGGCTCCCGGCCCAGCTGGGTACTGACATGCCAGGCACCCCACGGCATTATCACCAGCCCGTTCCCAGTCTTGGCATGGCAGTATGTTTCCTTCCCAGTTGCCGTCCCCTGGCATTAAACCAGGAACTCCATGCTGGGGATGTGCACCTGGCAGCATGCAGCCTCCTTAGAACAGACAGGCCAGGGTGCAGGGCGAGGGCTCCCAGAGAGAAACAGCAGGAGGGTAATGCTGGGAACCCCCAGGCCATCTTCAGCTACAGCATGAGGGTGCCCCGGCCCCCTGGAGAGCATGAATCTAGCTTCAGCTCAGCCTTTGTGTCCCCCCGTTCTCTGCGCTAGATGGGTCGGTCTCCTGGAAGGACAAAGTGCCGATCAGGAGTTCCTGGCTTATCCAATGTCAGTTTCCAGCTCTTGTAAAAAAACGGTGACTTCCCGAACACAGGAGCTGGCCTTCTTCAGGCTGTGCTCTGCCTGTACACGTTCCACTGTAGGGGTGTGTGTACCCAGGGCATGCAAGTCACAGACGTTTGCCAACAGTACCACGGAGCAGGGCCTATGCCCCTGCTCTCCCCGTGTGCTCGGGCTCGGGCATCAAAAGGGCACATCTGCCACCTCCGTCTCAAGGCCTTCGTACCTACGTGCTGCCAGGTGAACATCCCCATTTCTACTGAGGCCTCAGGGACAAGGTTTATGAGGAACTGGCTGGAGTTGATCCCCCACTGTGTTGCACCCCAACGGCTAGCTGGGGATCCAAACTGACACTCACGGGTTTGAGCCCCTGCCTAACCAGGCCCTGTTCCCTCCCCCCAGGCAGTTGCTGGCCCTGAACTCCTGCAGGCAGCCATGACACCCAGGCACTCGGGGCTTGAGAGAAGGGCTATCGCCGGCTGACTGACCCCTGCCCGTACGGTGGGGATTGAGGCCACTTTGCCAGCAGGTGCCCCCCAAGTCCTGTGCTATGCTGAGAGATGAGTGAATATGTACAGTACAGAGCGCAGCACCCCCTAACGCTGGGCAGGAGGACTGGGAGATGCGTAGGATACAGAGCACAGTGTCCTCTAACCCCTGGCAGGGGGGCTGAGAGGTGTGGGGTGTAGGGTACAGAGCACAAGGGCATGGTCTCCTGCCCTGACAGGCTGGGAGGGAGCCACAAACACCCCTGGTGGGCAGAACCCAGACACCCATGGCCGCCCTGCCAGAAGCAGAAGGGCAGGACAGGAAGCGGAACTATGCAAGGCCGGCCCTCCAGCTCAGATGGGAGAGAGCTGCCAGATGAGCAGGACGTCTCTTCCCCGCTGAGGGAGCCCAGACCTGACTGAGAGCACTCTCCTGACAGAGACCCAGAGGGGCTGCCGGAGCTGCCAGATGCCGGGGACTCAGAGGAGCTGGTGGGGCTGCCACTAGCCATCTGCCCAGTGAAGCGAACAACCCTAGAACCCATGTACACACGGAATGGGCATGTAGGAAGGAGCCCAGGGCAGCCGAATAGGGTTCAGCCGTGTTATTGACTACAAGCCGGCCAGTGTGTTGCCGTCAGATTTTCCCTGCTGCCCCAGTGGCGGACCACTCCACCGCTGTTAGGGCCCTGGGCTGGGACACAGTGGAGCGGGAAGGCCTGGGTTCCCCTGCCCCCGCCACCCCACAGTCAGGAGTGGCAGCTTCCCCACCTGGTTGTCAGGAGGCCTGCATTGGTCTGGCACCCGCCTGAATCAGGATGCCAGATGGTTGTGCTGACTCTCCCACCAGAGAGCTAACCTCCCCTAGATTGCAACGGCTCTGCCGGACTGCAGGCCAGAACCCCCCTACTGGATTGCTGCCCAGCCCTGATCAAGGGCTTTGCAAATGGACCTCCTGCTGTTCTGTTTGTAGGCCAGAGCTCCTTCTCGATTGCAGCTCTGCCCTGATTGAGGGCCCCAGGCAAACAGACTCTCTACCATTGCTTGGCCTGACTGCAGGCCAGAACCATTAATACTGAGATAATTTTCCCCTGAACCAAGGTACCCCGGAAGTATCGTAGTGAGTGGAGTGGTCTCCCACTCAGACGGATGGGGAGGGAGCTGCAAACCCCTTACAGCCTCTTTCTACTCATTCATACCTTTCCTCTAAATATGTCAAAACACAAGCACGCAACCTTCTCCTGGCCAGACACAGAAAAATAATACAAGATAAATTTTCAAAATGTCCGACACCACCAAAAACATACACGACCGGAAATGGGAATGGAGGGTGGAACATAAACCCTACACAGGGCACGGAAAACTGTCAAAAAGTACATGGTGATAAAAGCTATCAAGCAGTTAAATACTCCCATGGCTGGGGAGGGCAGGTGGCCAATGGGGAAGAAGCCATGGTCTGGCACGAAGTGCTCCACCCTGCTCCAGGCAGGCTCTGGTTCTCCAAGCCCCCAAAGAAGGGAGGTTGGCTTTAACCAGAGCTAGGGCAGCTGGGCAGCTCCAATGACCGGGCTCTCCCTAGTGCACATCACTGTCATCCTGTGGAACAACGTCCATAGGCTGGAGCCGGCTGGAAGTTGGTTCTTGAAAGTATCCGGGATGAGGATGGTCTGCGAAGCCAGACATCGGACCAAGGACTTGCTGTCCTGTCCTGAAGGAAATGGAGGTCAGAGCCACGGCACTCTGGAAAGCCCCGGCAGACCAAGCCAGCGCTGTACCTCTCGGCCTGCGACAAGGAGGCAGCAGGCTAGAGGCAGGGGACTAGCGGGAACAACCAGCAACCCTCACTAAACATCCCCGCCGCCCTCCACAGCTGGTGGAGCCTCCAGACACAGGGAAGAAGTCACAATGAATCCCATTCACTCACTATTTCTAGGACTGCCCCATCCCTGCAGTATCTGAGTGCCTCATCCCTGCCTGTATTTACCCTCCCCCTTCCCCCCAATGCACAGATGGGCACTTAGGCCCAGAGAGGGGGAGATTCACAAAGGGGGCTTGGGCATGGTTAGGCTACGCCTAACTTCAGGTGCCCTGCTACCCTCCAGGAGGGAGCTCAGCCATTCTCTAGCTCCAGTTGGGAGGCCCAGCTGTGAACCTGCTCTGGGAGTGAGGAGCCTGAGCTATGTCACCCCTTCTCCCCCTTTTCCCCCCAAAAATGTGGAGGAGACACTGCTCTGCCCTGCGCTGGCCCAGGGGTCCGGGCATGCAGCAGGGAGGTAGATGACCAGACGTCACCTCGGCTTCATTTGGAGCAGTGGCTTGACCACAGGCACCCCATGTGGAGGTGACTGCCCCAAACACTGGGCTAGTGAGTGCAAGGGGGGGAGGCAAGACCCCACCTTGGCTGTGTTTTGGGGTGGGGGGGCAATCATCTGTGAAGGCCAGGCAGCTCAGGCCCAGTTTGGGGATCTGCCAGGCCGCAGCTCTGAGGTCAGTGCTAAGTGCCTGGGCATGTGACAACCAGCAGACACAACAGGGTGAGCGGACAGCTGATCAGGGGTTGGGGGATCTACATTTTGCATCCCTTTGTGGTTCTTGCCCATGATCACATTGCTGGCATTGGAGATTGAACCCAGCCCGCGGCTCTGGGCCATTCGTCCCCCTAACGCTCAGTGCTCAAAGCAGTTACCACTCACCATTGCAAATGGCATCCAGCTTGTCCTGGCTCCTCTGGTCCAGCTGCCAGGCAGTGAGCCCTCCACACACACACACACACACAGCTCGTCACCTCCCTACATCCCCAGCGAGGGTGTCAAAGCGTCTGTCACCCTCCAAGCAGTGGGGCTTTCCCCTGCCCCTTGCTGACCAGGATGTGCTCCTGAGTCCCCAGAGAAAGGGAGAGGCCCCAGAGATGGCTGTGGGGCTGGTTGCCAAAGGAGAGCATTGCACCTTGAGGTTCCACAAACCAAGAGCCCATGGCGGGCCGTGGGGGGACGGGTACTGCATGGGAAGCAAGGGGGTTAGAGGGGGCCCATCCGCCAATCAGGGCAGTTTGGGTTGAGCTTGCTCCTGCGGGTTTCTGATACCCCTGAGCCTTCATTCAGCAATCAGGAGCCCAGGGGTTACTTCTCACTGCCGGCAGGGATTGAGCAGAGCCTGGGACCGGATCCAGCCCCCCTGCTAAGGGGAGCCCTCTGCTCTGTGCTTACCTAGGAACCTGATGGCCACATCTCTAATTGGAGCCTGCGTGTTCTCCAGAAAGGCCATAGTCTGACATAGGAAGGTTTCTGCTCTCCCCTTGTAGTGCACCACCGAGGAGCCAGAACAAGGGAGCACCAGGTTATGAAAGGCCTTTCCGTCCCGCAGGCCGGGTTCCAGGTCTGTGCAGTCTCCTGCTTTCGCTCCTCCTTCCTGTGCCGGGGGATCACGGAGAGGGACTACACCCCGGGCCAGGTGTGGTCCCGGGGCTGGGGCTCGGTGTGGGCACAGAGCCAGGCAATGAGGGGTGCCCTATCCACCGATTCCCCCACTCCTGCCTGCGAGGGCTGAGCAGTGAATTACCCGAGGGCTCCCTCACCCGGCAGTCACAGCTTTGCCACCGCTCCTTTTGCTGGATGAGGGCACCGAGCTGGTGCCACCTCAGGAATTGCGCAGCACTGCTGAGGGTGTCCCAACACACCTGCAAAACAAGAGGGGCCGGAGCAAGCCGGCCACGATTACGGGAGCTGGAAGCCAGGGCCGCCCCTAGGCATACGCAGCTGCGTAGGGCACCTTGAAACTTGCGGCACCAAATTGCTCCAAATTTCATGGTGCCCCTAGGCAGCTGCGTGCTGCATACGGAGCAGCCCGAGCCCCAGTGACCAGCCCCATCCCTCGGCCAGCCCAACGCAGGCTGCGCCCACTACAAAGGGCAGGGCAGTCCCGGGGGGGGCGGGGGAGAGGGTCCCAGACAACTCTCTCCACCCTGCCTCTTACCCTTCCCCCTGCTCCGCCCCTGGCCCACCCCCATTCCACCTCTTCTCTGCAAGCCTCTTCCCCCAGCGACCCCACACTCACCAGCAGTGGCAGGAAGTGGAGCAACCTGGTCCCAGCCTGCTGTACTCCGCCAGCTCCCAGCCGCGGCGCTCCACTTCCCTGCGCTGGTGAGTGCGGGAAAATGATCGCCCCCCACACTCACCCACAGCGGGAAGCGGAGCAACATGGGCCCATCCTGCTCCACTTCCCTTGCCCCGGCCTCAGCCATGTCACTTGGTGGGGAAAGGACTGCCCCCCAGCTCTCACTGGCGGCGGGAAGTGGAGCGCCACAGCAGGGAGCTGGTGCAGTAGAGCGGGCTGGGACCGGGCTGCTCTGCTTCCCGCTTCTGTCAGTGAGTGGGGGCGGGTAGGATCCCTTTCCCGAAACTTCTTCCCCCAAGCGACATGGCTGGAGCTTGGGCGAGGGAAGCAGAGCGGGCTGCTCCCGGCTCCCCGCTAATTCCCCGGGCCACTCTGGGCCTGTAGGGCCCCCAAAAGTGGCCCCCCACAGCTCCTGCCTCCCAGACCCTGGTGGGGGGTGGAGGGGGAGGCCTGGGGCTTCACACAGCCCCACTGCAGTGGGGCTGCATAGGGCACCCAAATGGCTAGGGACGGCCCATCTCTGCTGGACTAACCCTCCTCAGTCTCTTTGGGACAGGACTCTTAGTCAGCAAGGAAAAAGGAAAAGGGTCAGGGATGAGATGTTCAGCAACATGCTCTACAGCACTGATGACCCGCTGGAGTAGCAGAAGGTGAAGGAGGAATGGGACGCCCAGCAGGAGGAAGGAATACTGGCTCAATTCCTCAAGCATGAAGAGATCAACTGGGACCAGGACCAGTTGCTGATGGAGCAGTTGATCGACCTGGTGGCCATTGGGTACAACCTCCACCTCCAGTACCAGGGCACAGCCCACTACAGCACCAACTCCATGAGTACAAACTTCCACTCCAGGGCTGCACTGTTCTGCAGGGTACCACGTCCTGCAGCCAGAACAGGCCCTGGAAAATCTGCGGTTGGGTGGTCAGTGAACAGCTGTATGCGCTGGAATGGACAGATGTTCCCTGTGCACACCACCTGCATCGCCTGTACAGCTGTGTGCAACATGGGCAACACATTCTGTTGGGGGCAGGAGAGCAGGGGCCAGACTTCTGACAGATTTAGTGCAACAGTATGAAACCTTCCTGCATCACATTCCCCCAACACATGCCCCATTACTGCATTACAGGCTCCTCATCCCTGCGTTGCCAGGACGTGGGCACACAAGGCATCCCTCATTTCCCTTGCTTGCCTGGATCCAGCCCCAATGACGATAGGAGCACTGTCTGGTTGCTAGTCGACTGGGCAGGTGAATCAACAGGAAGCTCCCAGCTCAGTCAAGGAGGAGCTCAGCTGCTGGGAGCCCAGAGAGCAGAAGAACTCAGCTAGTGCACAGCCCCTAGGAGGAGGGCCACGAACCCTGATCTAAAGGGGTGAAATTACAGGCCGGACATGATTTGAACCACAGATCCCCAGAAGGCAGATTGTGGAAACGGTGACCTGAGGGGCTCACTTTGGGGAGCTGAACTAGGTTGAATATATTAGATCCCAAGAGAGGAGGAATACTGCTTTGAAGACTTCTTGCTGTGAGTGGATTATTTTTGGGAAGCTAACGGGAAACTGATGGGCCACCCCAGGCCACAAATGGTTGCCCTGGGACAGAACCGGTCTACAGTCCCAATTTGGGATGGGATCTCCATTTTATCTTTTGAAAATTTGCAAGATGGGAAAACCACCCCTCCCCCAGGTCTACTATTTAGGTTTCCTTCTTTCTTGTGTCCCTGTAATGGGGTCGCTGCTTCTGAGCACCTGTCATGGCTGGGGATGGCTCTGCGGGTGCCTCTGCCTCAGTGTCTCCTCACCAGGCTTTTCCATCTCTCCCAAGAATTCACATTGCTCAGCCCTCCGGCCAGGTCACTCCCAGAGTTCAGCCCCTTTCAGGGTACTCAAAATACAAAATAAACATGACCTGTGGCAATAGTCTCAAGTTAACATGATGTGACGTTATGAGTGTAATATAATATCTCATTGAAAGGTGACAGGGCCAGAAAGAGTTAATTAACTCCCAGACTGACCTGACCCATGGTGGAACTTTAGAGACTGGTTAGGAAGAGATGTAAATGAATAGAGCTTTGAAATGCAGCCTGTATTGTTAGAGATAGAAGAGTAGATGTTTGCTCAGGTCTTGTGATGTAAGCAAACAAGTCTTGTCTATGGCTATAGCTTTGATTCAAAGATCAAAAAAGGAATATTAACATTTAGGAAGATACTTGAGTGAAATAGTATTATTGTCTATGTCTCTTTGAAGGTTGTGATAACCTGTGTCTGAACTGTTTAATGGATAAATTATCCTGTGCTAGTTGCCATGATGTTTAGAAGAAGGAAAGTTAAGCCTATTGTTTTCTCAGGCCAAAAGGCTGCTGGAAATGTATAAAAATCTTGGGACACAATCCTTCATCTCAGATCTGCTTTGGGTTTCAAGAAGGGGAAACCTTAAGCCATAAGGATTGAGATCCCCAGTCACTGACTGGAGTCACCCTGAATATGGACATTGGACTATAACCTATGGACTATTTTTAAAGGGACTTTTGGCAACTACAAGATCATCTCTGCTGTGTATCTGGACCTCAAGAATTGAATTCAAGTCTGTCTGGATATTGATCTTTTAACCAACACTCTCTCTCTTTTCTTTTTTAATAGATTTTAGTTTAGTTAATAAGAATTGACTGTAAGCGTGTATTTGGGGTAAGATCTAAGTTATTATTTGACCTGGGTCTGGGGCTTGGTCCTTTGGGGTCAGGAGAACCTTTTCTTTTATATGATGAAATAAGAGTTTCAGAATTTATCATCATATGTTTGACATGTGTGCCTGGATGGAGGCCTGAGGCTGGGTACTTTAAGGGAACTGCATTGTTTGGACTTCTGAGTAACCAGGGAGGTAATACAGAAGTTGTTTTGTGCTGGCTTGGCAAATCTAAGTATTGGAATATCTACCAGCGTTTGGGGTTTGTCTGCCCCGTTTTGTTTGCAGTTCACCCTATTTGAGTCATCTCAGCTGGCTCCCACGGGCAGCACCGTCACTCATGAATTAAAGGTTTTCCATCCCTCCTGTCATGGAGTCCCCAGGTGATGCTCTGGAACTGCTCCCTATGAAGCCAGGCAGGACTCTGGGGAAGTCTCCTTTCTGTGAGCAGACTGTCTTCAGGACACACAGCTCACACAACTTCCACCTTCCTGAGTCTGACCTCAGAGCATTCAGCATTCTCTGCCCCTCCATGCGCTTCCCACAGCAAGTCCGCCCAGGCGGGGTCCTGGGGAAGCCAGAGCGTCCTGCACCCCAACTTTGCAGTCAGACGTGACTCTCAGCCAGCCAGTAAAACAGAAGGTTTATTAGAGGTCAGGAACATGGTCTAAACCAGAGCTTGTAAGTGCAGAGAACTGGACCCCTCAGCTGGGTCCATTTTGGGGGGCAGTGAGCCAGACAACCACATCTGCACTTCACTCCAGGTCCCCAGCCAGCCCCAAACTGAAACTCTCTCCAGCCCCTCCTCCTCTGGGCTTTGTCCCTTTCCCAGGCCAGTAGGTCACCTGATTCCTTTGTTCTCCAACCCTTTAGCTCTCACCTTGCAGGGGGGAAGGGCCAGGCCATCAGGTGCCAGGAAACAGGGTGTTGGCCGTTCTGTGTGTCCAGACCCCTTCACACACCTGCCCTCTAGGGCTCTGCAATGATCATACATCCTTATCCCACCACCTAGGTACTTAAGAACTGCATAAGGGAAATTGAGGCACCTCCTCAATATTCAGAGGAAACATTAAGAACAGTCCCATTTCGTCACACCTCCTGAGCTCAACTCACAGTTCTTCTCTCTCATGGGAGCACTCTCTGGGGTTTCCCCACTGGGAGTGCAAGTTCAGCACAAACAGAAACAGTCTCCTGCGCCCTCCTGGGCTTCACACTCTCCTTAAACAAACTTGGTCTTAATCCTTACCAGAGCGCTGACTCCCAGAGCTTTCCTGGAGCCTGGCCTCTTCTCTGCCTTGGCAGGTCACTCCCAGCCATACCTACCTGGATACCTTTTCTCCCCTGCAGCCTCGGGATCTCCTGCAGGAGCCTTCTTGCTTTCTGCAACTTCTGCAGCCATCTGCCACTGACCCTTTCTGCCCAAACTGCTAGGCTAACTAAGGCCAGATTGTGTCATGTGACCCACTGTCATTCTCCCCACATGGAAAGCGTCAAGGTTGGGGCTGGGCCCATTTCCCCTTAAAGGGGCCAGTCACTCTGCAATAAATCCCTTTTCCTTGCCACCTCTTGTTTTCAGGGAGAGGAGGTAGGAAATGTGACAGGCAGCTTCTTCCCGGAACCTTACTGATTATAGACATTGGTGTCCTGGGAGGCAAAAGTGGAGCAAATTCCCATTGATCATGTGGGTTGATGGCTGACCCACAACACAGAGACTGTAAGGCCAGAAAGGACCAGTGTGATCACCTTGCTCAGGGGTGGGCACACTTTTTGGCCCGAGGACCACATCGGGTTGCGAAACTGTATGGAGGGCTGGGTAGGGAAGGGTGTGCCTCCCCAGACAGCCTGGTCCCTGCCCCAGCCCCCTATCTGCCCCCTCCCACTTCCCGCCCCCTGACCTCCCCCCTCAGAACACCCGACCCATCCAACCCCCCTGCTCCTTGTCCCCTGACTGCCCCCTCCCGGGACCCCTGCCCGTAACCGCCTCCCGTGCAAAAAAGAGCAGCCCCTAAAGTCCTTTTCCACAGCTCAGCACCAGATGTCAGGGTAGAGCTCATTCTGGCTCTGCTTACATATATATGTTTTCATATAATTATATTTATGCTTAGATTTATTTGGATTTTAAATAAATTTAAACAAAGTCTTCCTGTTCCTATTTGTGTGATTCACCAGTCTCACTTAATAACAATCTTAGGTCGCTCCCTGAGTAAGGAACCTGTTATTAGTGACCTGTTCAATTTGCACCCTAAATTTATCAAAGGCTACACCTGTCAGGTAGACACTTTTTAATCCATAACCAAGTTGAAAATTATTTATCAACAAAATTTGTAATCTCACCAAAAAGGGACATCAAGTTAATTTGACAGGATCCATTTTCCATAAACCCATGTTGTTTGGCATTCATTAAATTATACTCATTTAATTCTCTATTGATTGAGTCCCATATCAGAAGTTCTATTATTTTCCCTGGAACCAATGTCAGCCTCACAGACCTATAATTACCTTTGGGGGTTCTCAAACTGGGGGATGGGGCATGACCTCTCAAGGGGTTGTCAGGTTATTACATGGAGGGCTGTGAGCCGTTAGCCTCCTCCCACAAACCCAACTTCGCCTCCAGCATTTATAATAGTGTCGAATATGAATATATAATAACAAGTGGATAAATAGGAACCTGATATAGATAGCTAGATAGATAGATAGATAGATATTTTAATTTTTATAACAGCCTTCACTTCCCCTCAAAGCCAGGTTGGTTTATTTTTAACTGCTGCAGCCCTTCTTCTTTCTTCTTTAAACCCCCTGCTAATAAAGCAGGAGATGGATTAATTGTTAATAATAATCAAATAGTTATTACATTTATATTATTGAGGCACCCAAAGGCCCATTCAGGTCACAGATATAGACACACTCCCAGCTCCAGAGACCTGACAGTCCAAAAGACTCAAGAACAGATGCAGGATTGGAGAGGGGAGAAATAACATAAAAGCAAATTCACATGGTGATGATTGGTACAATTTCCTGTTTTGTCGTTACTGTTTGTTTAAGTAGCAGTAGGGCTGAGTGAGGGGGAATGGCAGGATTGGGGAGCGGAGGTTGGTTAAAATAAGGAGAGGGAAGGGAGGGCAAGAGGCACACCCAGAGCTCCTCACCTGCCAAGCTAGTCACTGTCAAGTGTTTTTCCGGAATCACAACAGAGGGAGGGATCTCAAGAAGGGATTCGAAGGAGGATCAGGTGTTGGCTGCACAGATTTTTTCAGGGAGTTTTCTCCATAAAGAAAGGGCAGCATGGGAGAAAATGGAGAGGTAAAGAGTTAAAGATGTTTCCCTTAATCCAAGTATTTGTAACAGTTCTCTTTAGGAAGAGCCTGCGGAAGGTGTGGTGCCAGCCAGTCATTATTCTGAGCTATATGCCCCTTGCCTTGTACCTGTTCCGTTATTTGTCTGTCTCCCAAGAATCAAGTAAACTTGTTTCCAAGGAGTCTTCCCCCTACTGACAGCACTGATGGGCATAATGTGTGCTAAACATCCTGCTACTGCAAGAGAGGGTCATGGCCTACTCAGGAAGCCCTAAGATCTGCCTCTGCCACTAATGATCATGGTCTAGGCAGGAAACCCCAAGGTCTATTAGTAGGGCAAATGTCAATATTACAGGTGGTGCTGGGTAATCTATCTTGTACAATGGCTGATCAGAGTGACACAACCTGGTTCTAGTGACTTGTCCTTGTCTACAATTGGGCATGTCCTATACTGGGAATTGGTCTTGTAATGATCACCTTTGGCACAGGGGATTTCTTCCCTAGTTTACAAAATAATCTGCCTCTAATGTCTCCCAACTGATGTCTAATACAATATAGAATCTATGAGGGTGAGAAAGAGCTTAGATATATACAATTTGTATAGCAGTTTTTCTTCCCGCACCAGAGATGGGGGTTACCCGATGATCTGAGGCTGTGGTAAACCTGACGTCAGGAGGGGGCTCATCACTCATATATGGTGATGTTTGTTGCTTTTGAGTTTTATTGGATGTTTTAGCTTCATACATTCACAGATAAAACCACTGATAATAACTAAAAAGGCAGATGGGTTTGCTATTGGTTCCTTCCTGCAGCTGATGCCAGCCTCTGAATCTATATATTTCCCTTCCACTGCTTTGTTCTCACTTGTCAGACACAGAGGAGGCCTGGCAGATGTTTAGGTGCAGCCGGAATATTGAGAGGAGGCGACAGCAAGTCAGGCTGGCAATGAAGGGACATCTCTCCACTCTGGTGCTGTGGCTTCTTCTCCTCACAATTCAGGTCATAGCAGGTAAGTCTCCCTTGTGTTTCACCAGGGGAGCTGGGTTAACTGGAACTAGGGTGGTAACTTTTACAGTCCACTTTTTACCATCCATGTTTGGCTTGGAGGTTGTGACTTTTCCTTTTGGGATTGGACCTTGCCACTGTTACAGAGGCTGTTTTTATCTTGAGATTGGGCTATTGCAATGACCTCTGTGTGGGGCTGTACCTTAAAACCATTCAGAGAACGAAGCTGGTGTAAATGGCAGCGACTCACTGAGCAGCGCATCTGGCTGGGAGCTGTGCTGCAGGGTCTGCACTGGCTGCCCAGCTCTGGGTGGAGGTTAAGGTGTTGGTGATGATTTATAAAGTCCTAAATGGCCTGGAACCAGCCTCTCTGAGGGATCACCTCTCTCCCTGTGCCGTATGGCCAGAGCTGTGGTTAGCAGAGGTGCCCAAGCTGGTTCCCCCTTTTATAAAGGAGAGGGGTGGCTGGCAGGGTGCTCTCTGTGAGGGCTCCAGGACTCTAGAACTAGCTCACCCTTTGGGCCAAAATAGCGCAAATTTGGTGACCTTTTGGGCACACTGCAAAATTCACTTGTTTGAGGGGTGCGGATTGGGAAGGACACAGGCTGTGCGTCACATAATGAGAAAGGTGTGGAAGGAGTTTCTGTAGGTGTCTGGCTAGCTGAGTTCCTATTGAAATGGTCACTTAATGCTGCTGGAATTTGTGTGTTATCAATGCCATCCGGGTGCCTAGAGCCTTTGCTAGACATCACTTTAGTGCTTTAAATCCCAAGAAATACATCAATAATTTGGGATCCAACAGAAATGTCTGTTTGGTCCAGAATCCAACAGCTCCAAGGGCCAAGTCCTGGCTCCTCACTCCCCCATTCATTCACTGAAGCCAGTAGAAGTTGTGCATGGTTGAGATGAGCAGGATTTTCCCAAATAAACCCAGAGCTGACTCGTGCCACAGAGAGGGTGAGGGGGGATGAGGTAGGGTGCAGGGTGCAATATCCTGTGCAGTTGAGGGTACTGGAAGTTCTGCCAGCAGGAACATTTATCCTGCAGGAGCCCTGCCTCGCTCCCTCCCTCTCCCAAGGTTTCTGCTGGAGCAGACACACTTTGAATCCTAGCTGGAGCCTAGAGAAGCCCGACCAGCACAAGCTGCATGGTAGAGGTGTTGCATCAGGGCCTCTCATGGCCACATTGGTTTCATTCCTTCAAGGTTGCCCCTGCCCAGTTCCAGGGCTGCTCTCATTCCTCCAGCACAGAGGGGGCTGCAGGCTCTTTCCCAATCTGTGTCCCAGCTCCAGGCAGACGTAACACTAGTGGGGGGGGGGCTACGCCCTGTGTTACAGCAGCATGAGCTGGCGCAACGCAGGGAGTGAATCTGGACCAAAGATTCCAAAACAGATAAACAATAGGATTAAAATCTAATGTGGGACCCAGATATGATTTAAATAATACAGTGATTGGAACCGGTTTCTCTGGTATTAAGAGGATGAAAATGATCCCAGTGTTTGGCAGCGAAGGTCTGCCAGGATGGTCTGGCCATGTACTGGTGTGAATTGCACTGTTCTCTCAGCTCCATGGAGGCTCCTTACACATGGTGTCCCCAGCTCAGCCATCCACAGCTGCAACCAGCCTGTTCCAGGGCTCACAGTGGAACTCTGCATGTAGCCGTAACTCCTGGGCATTATAATGATGCCCGTACTTGCTCCCAGTCTCAGGGACAGTCCTGGGTCGTCAAACCCTGTCCTGGGGGCCAGTTCTCCCAGGTAATATCTGAGGACTGTGTGTTATACCAATAAATTAAAAACCAGCAGGATCTTATTAAAGGGAAAAAGGCAAAATACCACATTTATTGTGAATACAGAAAGAATCATAGTAAGCAGTTAGTTACAGCTGTAACATTCCATTCAATCTCATATTTATTCACACATTCATTCATACACACACACACACACACACACACACACAGGTTCTGCAAGGTTGTTATCATAGTTACCAGCCTTGGAGTTGCTCATGCCAAGCCACTGGCCAGGTGGCCTGGACGTGAGTAGGGAGCAGGGCCTTGTCAGATGCTCATCTGATGCTCCTGGAAGTTGGTTTGCAGAATCAGACCCCAAAGTTCTCACTTTTTAGAGTCTATTTTTATAGGAATTTCTTCCTATGCCAGTCTATGGGAATTGCTTCATCATGCTGTTGCTGAATCAATCAGCAGATAGCACATTCCTGAAGGCTCCGAGCTGCTAGATGTTATCTTGGTCTTTGGTTCTCCCATTCTTGAGGCTGTTGGGTGGATTCCAGTCTGCCCTCCGGGGGTCCTCTGGTTATTTCCACTTGACGCCTTCTTCAGCCGATGGACACTGGATTCTTAGGCTGGCACCTCCCTGATCATTCAGTTATTATCCACATCAAGCATCCTTCCACATACATCCTCTATCTCTATTTTAATCACAATTGTTAATACAACAAAAGGTGCTGTTTCTGTTGTTACAGAGTATTGCTTTGAGTCTCTCTCTGTGTGAATTGCTTTGAGAACAGACTCTGTCTTAGAATGTACTAACACAATTAGCAGCTTGCAAGTTTCACACATAGAGGGAGAGAAACAGTACCAAAAACCAAGAGACCTCTTAATTAGTAATACCCTGGAATTTAAACTATGGGGAATCAAACTCATTTGTGATTTTAATACACAACTTCTTTAATATGATCCAACATGTGTGGCTGGCAGTGGCCCCACCTCACAGTCCCTGTGAACTGCCTCCCTCCCAGCAGCCAGCTTTGCCTCTCCACAACCCCCAGAAATGCAAACAGCTGTAGAGACAACTGGGGACAGGGGTGGAACTCAGAGCAAATGGGAGAAAAGCAGCTTGTAGGGAGTGGGGGCAGAGTCTGCTCCTCATCTGGGGAAGGAGCAGCCTGTACATGCAGGGCGGAGAGGCCAGGTAGAAAAGGGAGAAGAGGAGGGGGAAGAGCCCAAGGGAGGCAGGTTGGAGGAGACCAGTGGAAGAGGGCAATGTGTGGGGCAGGTGGGAGAGGAAGCTCCGGCAGGGAGCACAAGGCTGTAATGCCAAGCTCCACAGAACAAAAATTGTGAGGTTAAAAAACCATCCAGTCTCATTTTTCCATCTGTCTTTGGACCTTAGAACCCCACTCTACTCCTCTGCCAGCGCGGGGGTCAGAATCGCAGGCTGAAAAGTCACCCTTTAGTGCACCCGAACAGCACGACTCCCCCGGCTGCTCAGCTGGAGACTGCGCTTACCCTCCCCTTACCCCTGAGATGGGAACTGCCGTCCATTGCCCCACACTGCCTTCGCTCTACCTCCTGGTTCAGTTCCTCTGACAGAGGAAGGGCTGGCTGGGAAATAGCTTGACAGCCACTGAGTTAATTCATGCAGCATGGTTCACATTCACACACAGAACTGTTACTGTTCAGGGGTGAGTTACAGATACCTTCACACTGACATCAACCATTCACACCAACTACCCCGTCACCATAACAGGAGGGGAATGATTTAGCCATTTGCAAATAGCAACACTTTCCAGGCTTCCCCCACCCCACCCCACCCCCACAACTTCTCTGCCTGAGACTGGGAAGCACTGCCCCCATTATAGAGACCCCTCCCCTCTCCTCCCCATCTCTCCTTCTCTCCTGCCCCCTCCCACTCCTGACCCCATCCCCTGCCTACTCCAGACTCTGTTCGACTCCCCAATACTTCCTCCTGTCCCCCTGCTCCAGAATCCCTCCCCTACCTCCTGTCCACAAGCACCAGATCCTCCCACTCCTCCATCCTCCCCAATACTCCCTCATGTGCCCCTGCTCCAGTCTCCCTCCACTCAGTCCCATCCTCTGCGCCACACCCCTCCCCTCCTCGTCCTCTTTCTGCCCTACTTCAGGCCCCCTCACTCCTTACCCTACAGTGATCACCCTTCCCCACCCCTACCTCCCCCTTCCCCACTTTTAGAGTCCCTCTTCTCCCCATGCCTCCTTCTGCCCTCCTCTCTGCCCTTTCTCCCTTCCCCTCTCTCCCTCCTGCCCCAATTCTTCAACCCCCTCCTCACTTCTCACTCCTGTCCTCCACTCCAGACCCTCTCCTCTCTCCACCTCTCCATGCAGACTACCTTCTCTAAACCCGCTTCTCCGCCCCTCCCTCCTGCCCCCTGCTCAATAACCCCCTCCAACCCCATGCTCCCTCTCTCCCTCCAGACCACCCTGTGCTCCATCTCCACTCCTCCCTCCTGCCCCAATTTCAGATCCCTGTCCCCCTCCCCTCCCTTCTGATTCTCTTTCCTGCTTCCCTGCTAACTCCCAATGCAGACACCCCTCCCCTCCCCATTTCTCACTCCTGCCCCCACTTTTCGACCTCCATCCCACCCGCCACTCCAGACCCACCTTCTCACTCCTGCCCCTTCCTACCGTCCTTTCCAGACCCTCCTCCTCTCTGTCCCCCTGCACCCTGCTACAGACTCTCTCTCTCCCCCACCCTCTTTCCTCCGCTTGTTCCAGAACCCCCTCCCAACCCTTCCCTCGGGCCGACTCATCGTCTTTACCCCATTCCCTTGCAACCCTTGAATCTGCCTCCTGTCCCCGCAGTGCCCTGCTCCCCTCACTCTCCCCATCCGCCTTTCACTGGGTCTCTGTTGCCCATCACGGTACCTGAGTCAAGTCCAGTCCCCTCAGCCACACAGAGACAGCCGTGTTCCCAGTGGGCTTTAGTGGGAAGTAGCAGCCAGCTTTACTCAGGGGGTCCTCACTCCCACATGCCGACAGACTGTAGGGAGATGGTGGCATCTCACTGGCCTCAGCCCCAGTGACAGTGACAGGAGATGGTGCCATTTGGAATAAGGGAAACTCCGTGAGTTGGTGCCTTTCATCGTGTTATCACGAGACAGGTAAAAACTCCCCAAACCACCAGAGTGGGGATAAAATGGGGAGAGCTGCAGCAGTGACAGCCCCGACTGTGAGGCCCTGAGACATGAGAAGGTGGAGCCATGAGGCAGCTCTGGGCATGTCCCATTCTCCTGGTTCTGGGTGCGGATCCCCTGCTGGCGGTCACCGACTCTGCTGTGATAATGCTGGGGAGGGGGCTCCTTGCTCACTCTGACCCTGCTTTGTGTCTCTCTTTGAAGATGCCGACGAGCTGAGGCTGGTGGATGGAGGCAGCCCCTGTGCCGGGAGAGTGGAGGTTAAACACCAGGATCAGTGGGGGACAGTGTGTGATGATGGCTGGGACATGGCAGATGCTGGGGTTGTTTGTAAGCAGTTGGGATGTGGAGTTGCTGTCAGTGCCCCTGGCTTTTCTTCATTTGGACCAGGATCTGGACAAATTTGGCTGGATGAAGTTGCCTGTCATGGTACTGAGTCTACTCTCTGGTACTGCAGGAACAAGGGATGGGGTAAGAGTGACTGCGGTCATGGAGAGGATGCTGGAGTGACCTGTTCAGGTAAGAATCAGCCAGCTCAATCCTGAAAGGCAAATGCCCTGAGACAAAGGGCTTGAACCCAGAAGGCATTGTGTGCCTGTCACCCTAATGAGAAACGAACAAAATCCAGAGCAACTCTTGTAATGATTGTTATTACTGGACTGAAATTATTACTAATCATGTCACTGGCCAATGAGCAGCCCCCTGTGTGACTGTGAAGCGTTTTCAGGATCTCATTTCCAGTTGTTTCAGTGCCACGTCTTTCCTTTCCCTCTAAAAATGCAGATACGAGAGAAAATGGAAAAGGAAAATGTCAGGTTGGTCCTAAGTCGCTGAGGCACTTTTGAAAATGTTACACTCATGCTAAAATGCAGACCCAGACACCCAACCACAGAGGTACAGAGGCTGGGGCATGTATGTAGCCCCTTTGCCACCATCATAGGGTGATGGAGGAATGGGCAGATTCTCCCAGCTTGGCCAGAACTAGATTTAGCCGAGAACACTCCCCCCTCTGCTCTGTTACTTCTCACATTTTGGACCAACCAGTAATAGAAAATTTCACAATCTCTGATACCCTGTAGATCTAGCATAGCATAGAGAGCTCAGACAAAAATATACCTCAACCCTACAAAGCACAGGAATATCATATTATGGAGTCATCTTTTGTGACTCAGTATTTAACATGACAGCTACAGACCCGGAGAGCCTGTGTGTAACTGCAGCTGGGTGTGTCCCTACCTGTATGAATGCTGGTGAAAGTGCAGGCTGGAGGGCTTTGCTGTTTGTCACAGCAGTACAGTGTGAGAGGGAGCCCAGGCCAGTGCATCCAGGGACACAGTGGCACCCCAGTTCCAGGTGGCACCCCACGGGGAATATGTCACAATAGTGTTTCACAACTATTGAACACTTTAATTGTGTGGGAAAATAATTATGTGGGCTCCAGGCAAACAAATGAGAAAATGTCAGGGATGGACTAAATCTGCGGGTTTTACTCCCAGACCCAGATCTGAACTTGTCAATGTTCAGAGTGCTGGGTGGGGTCATTATTCCAGGTTGGGCCACAGAAGTGTTGCAAGCATATGATAGGTGCAGTATATAAATGTGATTGTTATCCTGAAAGGTGGTGCTAATGGCTGCCATCACAGGGTCTTGCATCAAATGCAAATCACAGACCTCATGAAAGCCAATGGCTGGGCCAAGCACACTCTATTAGGCTCAATAGACAGAACAATCAAAATCCTTTATGTAGTAAAAACATCTGCAGACAGTGGGGGCTATTGCCCAAGGCACTGGTCACATGGTCAGGGCAGAGCGAGCCCGGGGTTCCCTTGTTGCCAGTGCAGGGGCCAGGATATTGGTGTTGGACTATGTCTGTTGGAGGGAGAAGCCAGTAGAAGGAGTTGTGGCTGGGATCCAAGAAGGGAGCAAAGAACCAAAGCCTGTTGGAGCTCGCTGGAGGGGCAGGCTGGGGATTTCTGAGCATTGAAACTGCTGGCTGTTGTTAGGTTCAACTGTATTCACGGAAACAGAACTCTGTGTGCACTTAGCCTTGGGCCCTACCACGAGTGAACGTCACTGAGTTAACTCGATTGAAAAAAGCCTCTTTTGTCCTAGTGAAGACCAGGCCCAAAAGGGTTTCCTTTGGGGCTAGAATGAACAGAGCAGCACCTAATAACCTTCCCTATGGACTGCAGCAAAGTGACCATTTTGTTTTTGCTTGGCATTAAAGGAGCAGGATGGTCTGGCCACTGCACTGAGAACTGCACTGTTCTCTGATCTCCATGGAGGCTCCTTAAACATGGTGTCCCCAGCTCAGCCATCCACTGCTGCAACCAGCCTGTTCCAGGGCTCACAGTGGAACTCTGCATGTAGCCGTAGCTCCTAGGCATAGTAATGATGCCTGGACTTGCTCCCAGTCTCAGGGACAGTCCTGGGTCTTCAAACCCTACCTGGGGGCCAGTTCTCCCAGGCAAGATCCGAGGACTGTGTGGGAGGCAGTGGCCCCACCTCACAGTCCCTGTGAACTGCCTCATTCCCAGCAGCCAGCTTTGCCTCTCCACAACTCCCAGAAATGCAAACAGCTGTAGAGACAACTGGGGACAGGGGGTGGAACTCAGAGCAACTGGGAGAAAAGCAGCTTGTAGGGAGTGGGGGCAGAGTCTGCTCCTCATCTGGGGAAGGAGCAGCCTGTACATGCAGGGCGGAGAGGCCAGGTAGAAAAGGGAGAAGAGGAGGGGGAAGAGCCCAAGGGAGGAGGGTGGGAAGAGACCAGTGGAAGAGAGAAATGTGTGGGGCAGGTGGGGAGAGGAAGCTCTGGCAGGGAGCACAAGGCTGTAATGAAGCTCCACAGAACAAAAATTGAAGCTCCACAGAACAAGCTCCACAGAACAAAAATTGCGAGGTTAAAAAAACATCCAGTCTCATTTTTCCATCTTTCTTTGGACTTTAGAACCCCCCTCTACTCCTCTGCCAGCGTGGGGGTGATAATCACAGGCTCAAAAGTCAACCTTTAGTGCACCCAAACTGCACGATTCTCCCTGGCTGCTCAGCTGGAGACTGCGCTTACCCTCCCATCACCCCTGAGACCGGGAACTGCCATCCATTGCCCAGCAGTGCCTTTGCTCTCCCTCCTGGTTCAGTTCCTCCAACAGACGAAGGGCTGGCTGGGAAATAGCTTGACAGTCACTGAGCTAATTCATGCAGCATGGTTCACACTCACACACAGAACTTCTGTTACTGTTCAGGGGTGAGTTACAGACAGAGATATTGGAGACCTTCACGCTGACATTCACATCAACTTCAGTGTCACCATAACACGAGGGGAATAATTTAGCCATTTGCAAATAGCAACACTTCCCAGGCTTCCCCCACCCCACCCCACCTCCGCAACTTCTCTGCCCAAGACTGGGAAGCATTGCCCCCATTCTAGAGACCCCTCCCCTCTCCTTCCCCTGTCTCCTTCTCTCCTGCCCCCTCCAACTCATGATCCCATCCCTTGCCTACTCCAGACTATGTTCCCCTCACCAACACTCCCTCCTGTCCCCCTGTTCCAGAACCCCTCCCCTACCTCCTGTCCACCAGCACCAGACTCCCCACTCCATCCCCACTCCTCCATCCTCCCCAATACTCCCTCATGTGCCCCTGCTCCAGTCTCCCTCCACTCACTCCCATCCTCTGCGCCACACCCCTCCCCTCCTCGTCCTCTTTCTGCCCTACTTCAGGCCCCCTCACTCCTCCCCCTACACGTGATCACCCTTCCCCACTCCTACCTCCCCTTTCCCCACTTTTTAGAGTCCCTCTTCTCCCCATGCCTCCTTCTGCCTCCCTCTCTGCTCCCTCTCCCTCCCCCTCTCTCCCTCCTGCCCCAATTCTTCAACCCCCTTCTCACTTCTCACTGCTGTCCCCCACTCCAGACCCCCTCCTCTCTCCACCTCTCCAATCAGACCACCTTCTCTAAACCCTCTTCTCTTCCCCTCCCTCCTTCCCCCTGCTCAATAACCCCCTACAGCCCTATGCTCTCTGCTTTCCCTCCAGACCACCCTGTGCTCTATCTACACTCCTCCCACCTGCCCCAATTTCAGATCCCTATCCCCTCTCCTTCCCTCCGACGCTCTCTCCTGCTTCCCTGTTAACCCCCACTACAGACACCTCTCCCCCTCCCCACTTCTCCCTCCTGCCTCCGCTTTCCAACCTCCTTCCCGCCCCCCACTCCAGACCCACCTCCTCACTCCTGATCCTTCCTACAGCCCTTACCAGACCCTCCTCCCCTCTGTCTCTCCTGCCCCCTGCTACAGACTCTCTCTCTTCCCCCCTTTCCCCCCCCTTGCTCCAAAGCCCCCTCCCCTCCCCTCACTCTGGCCAGCTCATCGTCTTTACCCCATTCCCTTGCAGCCCTTGAATCTGCCTCCTGTCCCCGCAGTGCCCTGCTCCCCTCACTCTCCCCATCCTCCTTTCACTGGGTCTCTGCTGCCCGTCACGATCCCTGGGTCCTGTCCAGCCCCCGCAGCCACACAGAGACAGCCGTGTTCCCAGGGGGAAGTGGCAGCCAGCTTTACTCAGGGGGTCCTCACTCCCACATGCCGACAGACTGTAGGGAGATGGTGGCATCTCACTGGCTTCAGCCCCAGTGACAGTGACAGGAGATGGCACCATTTGGAATCAGGGAAACTCCGTGAGTTGGCGCCTTTCATCGTGTTCTCACGAGGCATGTAAAAACACCCCAAATTGCCAGAGTGGGGATACAATGGGGAGAGCTGCAGCACTGACAGCCCCGAGCATGAGGCCCTGAGATGTGAGAAGGTGACACCATGAGGCAGCTCTGGGCATGTCCCATTCTCCTGGCTCTTGGCCCTGATCCCCTGCTGCTGGGCGCAGACTCTGCTGTGATAATGCTGGGGAGGGGGGTCCCTGCTCGCTCTGACCCTGCTCTGTGTCTCTCTTTGAAGGTCCTGGAGAGCTGAGGCTGGCGGATGGAGGCAGCCCCTGTGCCGGGAGAGTGGAGGTTAAACACCAGGATCGGTGGGGGACGGTGTGTAGTGATCGATGGGACATGGCAGATGCTGGGGTTGTTTGTAAGCAGTTGGGATGTGGAGTTGCTGTCAGTGCCCATCATAATGCTCATTTTGGACGAGGATCTGGACAAATTTGGCTGGATGAAGTTGACTGTGATGGTTCCGAGTCTGTTCTCTGGCACTGTGGGAATGAGGGATTTGGTGAGAATGACTGCGGTCATGGAGAGGATGCTGGAGTGACCTGTTCAGGTAAGAATCAGCCAGTTGAGTCCTGAAAGACAAAACCCCTGAGACAAAGGAGCTTGAACCCAGAGGGCATCGTGTGCCTGTCACCCAAATGAGAAATGAACAAAAACCAGAGCAACTCCTGTAATGATTGTTATTACTGGACTGTAATTATTACTAATCATGTCACTGGCCAATGAGCAGCAGTGAAGTTTTTTCAGGATCTCATTTCCAGTTGTTTCAATGCCACATCTTTCCTTTCCCTCTAAAAATGCAGATACGAGAGAAAATGGAAAAGGAAAATGTCAGGTTGGTCCTAAGTCGCTGAGGCACTTTTGAAAATGTTACACTCATGCTAAAATGCAGACCCAGACACCCAACCACAGAGGTACAGAGGCTGGGGCATGTATGTAGCTCCTTTGCCACCCTCATAGGGTGATGGAGGAATGGGCAGATTCTCCCAGCTTGGCCAGAACTAGATTTAGCCGAGAACACTCCCCCCTCTGCTCTGTTACTTCTCACATTTTGGACCAACCAGTAATAGAAAATTTCACAATCTCTGATACCCTGTAGATCTAGCATAGCATAGAGAGCTCAGCCAAAAATATACCTCAACCCTACACAGCACAGGAATATCATATTATGGAGTCATTTATTGTTACTCAGTTGTTAACATTACAGCTAAAGAACCATTACACGTTTTATTTTTAATTTCTTCTTCCTGACATTTAGTAGGAATAATATCTTCCTCTGACACAGCACAAGGAAGAATAGAATCTTTTCCTATAGTTCCAAAAGTTTTAGCAGTTCCCCCGGCGATAGGAGCTCAGGGCAGGGTTTAGTCTCAACCCTTTCCTGGATTTTGAGTGTTTCAGGGATAAACCTCCACATTCTCTTCACATTGGTAGCAGGGGGGAGGGGGGAGGTTTTATGTGTCACCCTTCTGCCAGGTGGATCTGGCAGTAACCAAGGCCAGGTTCAATACATAGGGGTTCCTTTTCAACAATATGACACAGAACCGGTTTGAGCCCCCAGGATGGCCCCAAGGGCAGGTCGCTGTGCTGGGACCTTTTCTACAGTGTCAGCTTGGGGTCAGTCTGAGATGATTCCTGGTTTCTGTCAGACTCCAATGTCATTTGCAAACAACTGGGATGTGGATGTGCCATCAGTGCACTCTCCCGGCATAGTCTGACCTGCCACTGGAAATGAATCACCCGGACAAAGGACACTGATGACCTCAGCAATTCCTGCCTGGGCTGTGGAGTTGTCACAGTGAGTCAGACAAGTCTAATTTCCTGCACACTGGACTCTTCTCAGCCCCACAGGGCCCGTTCCTTGCTCAGACTTAGGGGGGTTACAAGCTTTCTCAGCGACTCCGCACTGGAGCTGCCTGCACACCACACTGGCATTGTTCAGGTCCCACTGGTCATCCAGCACTCTGCCCCACACACCATGGAGGGAAATCTCAACTCTCCCATCACACCGGCTCTCTCCATTCAGGAGTCTGTGTGATTCAGAGTGACCTGGGCTCAGGAGAGATGGGAAATACACTGAATAACACTCTCTGTTATACACTGGAAATAATACAGAGTGTGCATGAAATTATGGACTGTTTCTCAATAAGAAGATATAAGCCAGTGATCAGAGTGTGTCACAGTGTTAAAGGGAACCACCTCTGTCAGAAGACACTTATTCTTTTGACTCTATAAGTGGAAGGTGCTATAAGGATTGTTGAACTCTGAGCTTGACACAAGGGCTTGCCAACGGACTCTCTAAATGAGTAAGTGAAGTAATTCCTGCAGATTACTGATTGGGAAAATAGTCTGTGTGTATGGTGGTGGAATGGCTGCTGAGGTTTATAGTCACTTTATCCAGGCTTAAATGCCTGGAAGCCAGTGAACGGTGTCTGCACAAGCACTTAGCAGGTGGGTCGTGAGTGATTTAGGCAAGTTTGCCTTGAGGGAGTTTGGCCAATGGAAGAGCAGGGTTCACGGTGGTCAGGAACATGTTTTTCTTGGTAAATTCCCTTAGTTCCCCCTGATCTTTGCTCAGTAGGTGGCAACTTTCTTGGTTCACGTGGATCCTGTGCAGGAGCTCCTAGTGTTAGTTGGTTCCCGGAACTGGTGGTTCTGACTGGAGCTGTCCCCTGAAATGTGGTGTCATCTCTGAGTCTAACGTGAGATTCGAGCTGATCAATTCACAGCACAAGAAACAGGTTGTGTGTGGGGCGGGGAAGGGGACGTTCTCTGTTGGTGAATACTGTGACTCCCTTGGGATGTGTATCTCAGTGTTTGAGAGTGTCTCAGAATCAGTGAGTCCGACAGCAAGGTGGTAAGTTAGGAATTACTCACCGAGTTCAGACCCAGGTGCAGCCAGGAGAGACTGACACATGTTAAAAGACAACAGCAGAGTCAGTGCAGGGCACACCCACTGGCTATGTCAGGTACAGTATGTACTAGTATGGCAATCTGACGGGTTGCACTGATGCAAACAGCTCATTGATCTTGATAGCCAAATAACATTTCAAGACTAAGAGTGAAATCTTGGCCCCACTGAAGGCAATGGTAAAATCTCAGTTCACTTGAACAGAGCCAGGAGTCCGCCCTAAGACTGGACCAGGAGAATGCCTGCATGCAGTTAGTATAGTGCAGGGGTGTAGCCATGGGTTGGTCGTGGCCCACCCAGTTAGCATCCAGGCCCACGCAAATCGGGGCCAGAGCCCCCCGAATCCACAGGCTGGGAATCCCAACCCTGCCTCAGTGTCCATCAGCCTGGGTGCATCTCTCTCCTGCCGGTGCCATGCACTGCTTCCCTGGTCTGTGGCCACAGCACTAGCCCCACAGGGAGGGTAGGGGCGTGCCATGTGGGGGCAGGTCTGGGCGGGGCTGGTGCTGGGGCTGGAGACTGGGGCAGCAGCTTCCGGATTTGGCAGGAAAGGGATGTGGCTGGGCTGATGGACACCGAGCCAGGGTCGGGAAGGGTGGGTGCAGCTTGAGTCCCAGTGGGACCCTGCTTCACCCAAAGGGTGTGCCTAAGTGACCAGATGTCCCAATTTTATAGGGACAGTCCTGATATTTGGGGATTTTTCTTATATAGGCACCTATTACCTCCCACTTCCTGTCCAATTTTTCACACTTGCTATCTGGTTACCCTAGGCACGCCCCGCAGACTGTGTGCTCCGGGCAGCCTCCGCTTTGGGTGCCTGCAGAGCAGTAGGAGCCGGAGGGAAGAGGTGGAGGGAGGAGAGCCCCCCTCCCTCTTGCCCCCTCCCCAGGGCACCAGATTCCTTCTGCACCCCTCCTTTTGCCCCTCCCATCATTGCCCACCCACCAAAAGCTGGGTCGCACCCAGGTTTCCTGTCCTACCTATGCCACTAGTGTAGTGTAAGGGTACAGAGTAGATTTGAGTTTTTCTGAGGAGGCTCGTGGCTATAACTGAATACCACAGCCCCTCAGGAAGGCCAGATGGGATTATGGCAGATTGAGCTCGTATGGAGGGGACGAGGTGTTTTTCCTTAGAAGGGATTCTTCTTCCAGCAACTGTTGGGAGAAATCAGCATCTTCATGTGCTGAGGAGCTCCTGCCAAGAACCAGGGTATGGGCTGGGTAGCTAGTTAGGAGAGGCAGGGCAGGGCTGCAGGGAATTCAGTTAGGAATGCAGGTATCAGCCTCTGTGAGAAGCAGGAGAACTGCCAGGTGAATTGTCCCCAAGGTATAAAGTATCCGCTGTAAAGAGGAGAGTAGACGTCTGTTGAGAGTGCTGGGCAGCCCTATAGGCTCAGTCAAGGTGTGTAACGGCACCAGTGACTTTGGGCTCTGTGGGGGACAGTCCTGGAAGCTACGTGTCCAATATTAGGAAGAAGGTTGAAATCCAGGGCTTCTGCAGTAGGTTTCTCTGTAAGGACCCCAGCTCCAGTGAGTCAAGAAGCCCTATGGAGACTCTGTACATGGATCTGAAGATGGGGCAGAGAGGGGAGCTGAAACTTCATTAAGTAGGAGGGCTCCCTTTGGTGAGGGGAGAAGCAGATGATCACAATGGCCTCTTTGAGTCTTAAAATTCTGCGGCTCTATAGACCCATAAGAGGAGCTCCATTTAGCCACAAGGGAACCATATTGGCTGGCCATCAAAATTAAGTTTTCGAGTGAATTATTTTTCCCACGGAGTCCTGGCCACTTTTGAGTTTTTTCAATTGGAAAAGTGTGAAAAACGTTTAAAAAAAAAAAAAGCTAAGTGAGTGAAAGCACTACTTTCTCTGTGGTGGGCTACCAGAAATACCCTCAGGGATTTTTGAGAGAGAAGGGAAATGCTGATTTTCAGCAGTTTATAATTCAGCCAAACCTGGAAGGAATCTCACTGCAGGAGGAGAAGGCACCTCCCTGGCCCCAGCACTGACCCCTTCCCAAATTGCAAAGGCTCCAGCAATCAAGGAAGGTGCAAGAGCTTCTCAAGAAGGTGGCGAGAATATTTTATCATAGAAAGTGTGAAGCAAGCTCCATATTGGGAGTCACTACCAGCTCCCACTCTAATTACTATTGGAGAAGGCTGGGGACAATAAATCGGTGACATTGATGTAACCCGAAGGACAAAGTGCTGCCCCTGCTCCGCTGCCCTGCGTGAGGACAGAGTTGCTGATGTTTTTACCGGAGAATCCAGGGCTTTCCCCAGTCACAACTATTTTTTTGTGATGATGTTATTTACTTGTATTTTATCTTTAATACATTTACTATTATTTTATGTGCTTTAGGATCTAGCTCCCCCTCCCCTTGCTGTGTCCTGAGGTTCCCCTACTCTGGGGCAGCATCACACACTGAGGGGCAGGTGTCCTTAATCCAGCATCTCTCTTGCACTTACCTGAGCAAATCACACTGGCATCATTGTCGTGTGAGCACTGAGAGGTCCCCAGGGCAGTACCAGAGCAATGGCCCAAATGGATTTCAGTCCCTTTGCAGTGAAATGTGTCTGTCCAGACAGAGCCAGTTCCCTTCCCAAAATACTCTCCTCCTGGGGCTGATTCAGCGAAGCCACAGTCAAGGTGACGACAGAGAACGTTGGCGTCTGGTAAATCCCAGCGAGAGTCACAGAGGGTTCCCCAGGCACCAAGAGCCTGGATCTCCACCCTCCCTGAGCACGCTGTGCTGCCGTTCACCAGCCGGAACCCTGTGTGCCCTGGGGAGAAGGGAGAAGGGGTTTTGAGAGGGAGCCTTGGAGCTATTTTATACCAAATAGTTAAAGAAAGGAAAGTCAGGGGGGATTTGATCTGATTCTATTTATCTTGGATCATTTGTGTTTTACGAGAAGCTGGTGCCATCCTATTACCCTAGCTCTCTACACAGTGAGATCTGTATATTGCTTCACCCTAATCTAGAATTCACATCACTAGGATTTTAAAAACTTTGCACTGAATTCTTACGTGAGCATATGGCTCCAGCATTATTTGCATGTGAGCATGTCTGACTGATGTGCGATATCCGGGGACAGTACGCATGGTGGGACTCATTCCCCGCGCACCAGAATGCTTCAGTCCAGATTGGTCCATGTTCTTCTCCAAAGTGAGCTCCTCCTGGGATAGACAGAGCTGTTCCACACTGTAGTTCATTACAGATAACGTTGGCAGCTTTGAGATCAAAGTGGGCATCACAGATTGTAGCCCAGGTGTCTCCATGTCTTACTTCCACACGTCCTGAGCAGGCACTATCCCCTCCAACCAGCTGGAGCTCAATGTGTCCTAGAAAGCCAATGAAAGATGAAAATTACAAAGGAGCCTTAGGGAGTTAGGTGTTCAACTGCCTTAGAACTTTGGCCAAAAGCCCATCCTGGTGCAGTGGGACAGTGCAGGCAGCAATTAGACATTTTTTAAAAAACAATGTACAACAAATGGAAAGAGGGGAATTCAATAGCAATCGATATACATTGGAAGTTCTGAGATATAGAAAATCGATAAGGGAAGCTAAAGCTATCAGGGAAAACTCCATAGTTGGCAGGGCTAGGAACAATAATGATCATTTTTTTCAGTATACTAGGAGTAAAGACAAACAAACAAACAAATCCTAACAAAGGTGTAGCCCATTGCAAATGGAGATGGTAAAATAGTTTATAATGATGCAAATAAGGCAGAGGTGTTCAATAAACATTTCTAGTTTTGGATAGAAGTAGGATGTGTATTCATACTATGGGAAGAGGGTGAACCACTCTGCTGTCTGTTGGTAACTAAGGAGGATGTTAAACAGTATCTACTAGGGATAAACTTTTTTAAAATCCAGCAGGCCTGAATAGCTTATAAAACCTTGGAATAAATAGAAATGTAGGACTGGAAGGAACCTCATGAGGTCAGCTAGTCCATCCCCCCACACCAAGGCAGCTTTAAGTATACCTAGTCCATGCCGGGTAGATATTTGTCTAACTTGTTCTTAAAAGTCACCAATGACGGGGATTCTACAACCTCCCTTGGTACCTTGTTCCAGTACATAACTATCCTTATTGTGAGAAAGTTTTTCCTAATATCTGACCTGACTCTCCCTTGCTTCAATCTAAGTGGGTTACTTCTTGTCCTACCCATCAAAGAGAGAGAGCTCAAAACTGGACAGAGTGCTCCAGCGGAGGCCTCACCAGTGCTCCAGCTGAGGTCTCACCAGTGCTGAGTACAGCACGACAATTACATAGGACAATTCTGTTAATAAAATCCAGAATGACATTTCCTGTTTTCAAAACAGCATCACCCATTTCAGTCTGTGATCCAACATAACCCCAGAACATTTTCTGCAGTACTGCTGCCTAGTCAGTTATTCCCCATTTTGGATTTTTTGCATTTGATTGTTCCTTCCTAAGTCTAGTACTTTGTACTTGTCTTTCCTGAATTTTAATTTACTGATTTCAAACCAATTCTCCAATGTATCAAGGTCATTATGAATTCTAATACTCTCATCCAAAGAGCTTTGACCCCTCCCAGGTTTGTGTCATCCACACATTTTATGAATTTATTCTGTACTCCATCATCCATAGAATCATAGACCTGAAGGTCAGAAGGGACCATTATGATCATCTAATCTGAACCCCTGCACAATGCAGGCCACGGAATCTCACTCACCAACTCCTGTAACAAACCCCTAACTTATGTCTGAGCTATTGAAGTCCTCAACTCGTGGTTGAAATACTTCAAGTTGCAGAGAATCCTCCAGCAAGTGACCCATGCAACACGCTGCAGACAAAGGCGAAAAAACCCCAGGGCCTCTACCAATCTGCCCTGGGGGAAAATTCCTTTCCGACCCTAAATATGGTGATCAGCTAAACCCTGAGCATGTGGGCAAGACTCACCAGCCAGCCACCCAGTAAAGAATTCTTTGTAGTAACTCAGATCCCACCCCATCACAGGCCATTGGACATATCTACCGCCAGTAGTCAAAGATCAATTAATTGCCAAAATTAGGCTATCCCATCATATCATCTCCTCCATAAATGTATCAAGCTTAGTCTTGAAGCCAGACAGGTCTTTGGGCCCCACTGCTCCCCTTGGAAGGCTGTTCCAGAACTTCACTCCTCTGATGTTAGAAACCTTCGTCTAATTTCAAGTCTAAACTTCCTGATGGCCAGTTTATATCCATTTGTTCTTGTGCCAACCTTGGTACTGAGCTTAAATAATTCTTCTTCCTCCATGGTATTTATCCCTATGATATATTTATAGAGAGCAATTATATCTCCTCTCAGCCTTCTTTTAGTTAGGCTAAACAAGCCGAGCTCACTGAGTCTTATCATAGAATCATAGAATATCAGGATTGGAAGGCACCTCAGGAGGTCATCTAGTCCAACCCCCTGCTCAAAGCAGGACCAATCCCCAAATAAATCATCCCAGCCAGGGCTTTGTCAAGCCTGACTTTAAAAACTTCGAAGGAAGGAGATTCCACCACCTCCCTTGGTAACGCATTCCAGTGTTTCACCACCCTCCTAGTGAAAAAGTTTTTCCTAATATCCAAACTAAACCTCCCCCACTGCAACTTGAGACCATTACTCCTTGTTCTCCCATCAGCTACCACTGAGAACAGTCTAGATCGATCCTCTTTGGAACCCCCTTTCAGGAAGTTGAAAGCAGCTATCAAATCCCCCCTCATTCTTCTCTTCTGCAGACTAAACAATCCCAATTCCCTCAGCCTCTCCTCATAAGTCATGTGTTCCAGTCCCCTAATCATTTTTGTTGTCCTCCGCTGGACTCTCTCCAATTTTTCCACATCCTTCTTGTAGTGTGGGGCCCAAAACTGGACACAGTACTCCAGATGAGGCCTCAACAATGTCGAATAGAGGGGAACGATCACGTCCCTCGATCTCCTGTCAATGCCCCTACATATACATCCCAAAATACCATTGGCCTTCTTGGCAACAAGGGCACACTGTTGACTCAGATCCAGCTTCTCGTCCACTGTAACCCCTAGGTCCTTTTCTGCAGAACTGCTGCCTAGCCGCTCAGTCCCTAGTCTGTAGCGGTGCATGGAATTCTTCCGTCCTAAGTGCAGGACTCTGTGCTTGTCCTCGTTGAATCTCATCAGATTTCTTTTGTCCCAATCCTCTAATTTGTCTAGGACCCTCTGAATCCTATCCCTACCCTCCAGCGTATCTACCACTCCTCCCAGTTTAGTGTCATCTGCAAACTTGCTGAGGGTGCAATCCACACCATCCTCCAGATCATTTATGAAGATATTGAACAAAACTGGCCCCACGACCAACCCTTGGGGCACTCCACGTGATACCGGCTGCCAACTAGACATGGAGCCATTGATCACTACCCGTTGAGCCCGACAATCTAGCCAACTTTCTATCCACCTTATAGTCCATTCATCCAGCCCATTCTTCTTTAACTTGCTTGCAAGAATACTGTGGAAGACCATGTCAAAAACTTCGCTAAAGTCAAGGAACAACTCGTCCACCACTTCCCCTCATCCACAGAGCCAGTTATCTCGTCATAGAAGGCAATTAGATTAGTCAGGCATGACTTGCCCTTGGTGAATCCATGCTGACTGTTCCTGATCAACTTCCTCTCCTCAAAGTGCTTCAGAATTGATTCTTTGAGGACCTGCTCCATGATTTTTCCAGGGACTGAGGTGAGGCTGTAGTTCCCAGGATCCTCCTTCTTCCCTTTTTTAAAGATGGGCACTACATTAGCCTTTTTCCAGTCATCCGGGACTTCCCCCGATCTCCATGAGTTGTCAAAGAGAATGGCCAATGGCTCTGCAATCACATCCGCCAACTCCTTTAGCACTATCGGATGCAGCGCATCCAGCTCCATGGACTTATGCTCATCCAGCTTTTCTAAATAGTCCCGAACCACTTCTTTCTCCACAGAGGGCTGGTCACCTCCTCCCCATGCTGTGCTGCCCTGTGCAGTAGTCTGGGAGCTGACCTTGTTCATGAAGACAGAGGCAAAAAAGCATTGAGTACATTAGCTTTTTCCACATCCTCTGTCACTAGGTTGCCTCCCTCATTCAGTAAGGGGCCCACACTTTCCTTGACTTTCTCCTTGTTGCTAACATACCTGAAGAAACCCTTCTTGTTACTCTTGACATCTCTTGCTAGCTGCAACTCCAGTTGTGATTTGGCTTTCCTGATTTCACTCCTGCATGCCCAAGCAATATTTTTACACTCCTCCTCTTTAGTCATTTGTCCAATCTTCCACTTCTTGTAAGCTTCTTCTTTCATAAGACAGGTTTTCTATTCCTCGGATCATCCTAGTAGCCCTTCTCTGTACCTGTTCCAGTTTGAATTCATCCTTCTTAAACATGGGAGACCAGAATTGCACACAATATTCCAGGTGAGGTCTCACCAGTACCTTGTATAATGGTACTAACACCTCCTTATCTCTACTGGAAATACCTCGCCTGATGCATCCCAAGACCGCATTAGCTTTTTTGACGGCCATATCACATTGGCAGCTCATAGTCATCCTGTGATCGACCAGTACGCCGAGGTCCTTCTCCTTCTGTGTTACTTCCAAGTAATGCGTCCCCAGTTTATATCAGAAATTCTAAATGCATGACCTTGCACTTTTCACTATTAAATTTCATCCTATTACTATTTCTCCAACTTACAAGGTCATCCAGATCTTCCTGCATGATATTCTGGTCCCTCTCTGTATTGGCAATACCTCCCAGCTTTGTGTCATCCGCAAACTTTATTAGCACATTTCCGCTTTTTGTGCCAAGGTCAGTAATAAAAAGATTAAATAAGGTTAGTCCCAAAACTGATTCCTGAGGAACTCCACTAGTAACCTCCTTCCAGTCTGACAGTTCACCTTTCAGTGTGACCCACTGTAGTTTCCCCTTTAAACAGTTTCTTATCCACCTTTCAGTTTTCATATTGATCCCCATCTTTTCCAATTTAGCTAATAATTCACCATTTGGAACCGTATCAAATGCCTTACTGAAATTGAGGTAAATTAGACCTACTGCATTCCCTTTGTCAAAAAAATCTGTTACCTTCTCAGAGAAGGAGATCAGGTTGGTTTGACACGATCTACCTTTTGTAAAGCCATTTTGTATTTTGTCCCAATTACCACTGACCTCAATGTCCTTAACTACTTTCTCCTTCAAATTTTTTTCCAAGACCTTGCATACTACAGATGTCAAACTAACAGGCCTGCAGTTACCCAGATCGCTTTTTTTACTTTTCTTAAAAATAGGAACTATGTTAGCAATTCTCCAGTCAGACAGTACAACCCCTGAGTTTACAGATTCATTAAAAATTCTTGCTAATGGGCTTGCAATTTCATGTGCCAGTTCCTTTAATATTCTTGGATGAAAATTATCCGGGCCCCCTGATTTAGTCCCATTAAGCTGTTCGAGTTTGGCGTCTACCTCGGATGTGGTAATATCTACCTCCGTATCCTCATTGCCATTTGTCATCCTACCATTCTCCCTAAGCTCCTTATTAGCCTCGTTAAAGACTGAGGCAAAGTATTTGTTTAGATATTGAGTCATGCCTCGATTATCCTTAACCTCCACTCCATCCTCAGTGTTAAGTGGGCCCACTTCTTCTTTCTTTGTTTTCTTATTATCTATATGGCTATAGAACCTTTTACTATTGGTTTTAATTCCCTTTGCAAGGTCCAACTCTACATGGCTTTTGGCATTTCTCACTATCCCTACATGTTCTGACCTCAGTAAGGTAGCTTTCCTTGCTAATCCCTCCCATCTTCCACTCCTTGTAGGCTTTCTGGTTTTTTTTAATCACCTCTCTGAGATGCTTGCTCATCCAGCTTGGTCTACAACTCCTGCCTATGAATTTTTCCCCCTTTCTTGGGATGCAGGCTTCTGAAAGTTTCTGCAACTTTGACTTGAAGTAATTCCAGGCCTCCTCCGCCTTTAGATCCATAAGTTTTTCAGTCCAATCCACTTCCCTAACTAATTTCCTTATTTTTTAAAAATTAGCCTTTTTGAAATCAAAAACCCTAGTTACAAATCTATTTTTGTTTATCCTTCCATTTAGTTTGAACTGAATTAGCTCATGATCGCTCTAACCAAGGTTGTCCCCTACAATCATTTCTTCTATGGGGTCCTCATTACTCACCAAAACCAAATCTAAAATGGCATTCTCTTGTCATAAATACAAAGGGAAGGGTAAACCCCTTTAAAATCCCTCCTGGCCAGAGGAAAAATCCTATCACCTGTAAAGGGTTAAGAAGCTAAAGGTAACCTCACTGGCTCCTGACCAAAATGACCAATGAGGAGACAAGATACTTTCAAAAGCTGGGAGGAGGGAGAAAAACAAAGGGTCTGGGTCTGTCTGTATACTGCTTTTGCTGGGAACAAAACAGGAATGGAGTCTTAGAACTTTTAGTAAGTAATCTAGCTAGGTATGTGTTAGATTATGATTTCTTTAAATGGCTGAGAAAAGAGCTGTGCTGAATAGAATGAATATTCTTGCCTGTGTGTCTTTTTTGTAACTTAAGGTTTTGTCTAGAGGGATTCTCTATGTTTTGAATCTAATTACCCTGTAAGGTATCTACCATCCCGATTTTACACAGGTGATTCCTTTACTTCTATTAAAAGTCTTCTTGTAAGGAAACTGAATGCTTTTTCATTGTTCTAAGATCCAAGGGTTTGAGTCTGTGGTCACCTATGCAAATTGGTGAGGATTTTTACCAAACCTTCCCCAGGAAGTGGGGTGCAAGGATTGGGAGGATTTTGGGGGGAAAGATGTGTCCAAACTATGTTTCCCAGTAAACCCAGTTAAAGTTTGGTGGTGGCAGTGGAAATCCAGGGGCAAAGGATAAAATTAATTTGTACCTTGGGGAAGTTTTAACCTAAGCTGGTGAAAGTAAGCTTAGGAGGTTTTCATGCAGGTCCCCACATCTGTATCCTAGAGTACCTTGACACCTCTCTTGTCGGTTCAGCAACTACTTGGTGAAGGAATCTATAAGCTATCATATCCAAGAGCCCTATTATTATTACTAGCACTTGTCCTCCAGTCTATATCTGGGAAGTTAAAGTCTCCCAAGATCACACAATTCCCATAGGTTTTTACTTCTTTAAAAACATTAAAGAGGTCTCTATCCATATCCAGTACGGATCCCGGCAGTCTATAGCACACCCCAAGCACTGTCCTAGGGCAGGCTCTAGTAGCTTTCTACCCCAATGTGATTTTTGCTCAGACAGACTCTGTCTTATCCATTCCATCACTTCTTATTTCTTTACAGTCTGCCTCATAATTGATATACAATACTACTTTACCACCTTTGCCTTTACTTCTGTCTTTCCTAAACAGCACATACCCTTCAATATCCATACTCCAGTCATGACTGCTATTCCACCATGTTTCTGTTATCCCTCTAATATCTGGTTTCACTTCCTGCACCAGTAGCTCTAGTTCCTCCATTTTATTACCTAGGGTCCTTGCATTAGTGTACAAACATTCTAATTTTTGCCATTTGGCTTCCCTCACATTCTTTACACAATTGGGCACAGACATTGTTCTGCCAATATTACCTATTAGGTTGGTATGTACACTGCCCTTCCACTTTATGTCCATTCTCCTACCTACAGCTGTATCCTTTCTTACTTCATTTTCTTCTCTCTCAAAGAGAATAACTGGGGTGGAGATTACCTGGACATCTCCCAACCATCTCCCCCAAATTCCTAGTTTAAAGCTCTCTTGATCAGTTGTGCCATCCTCCTTCCTAGAAGTCTATTTCCCTCCTTACTCAGGTGAAGTCTATCCCGAGAGAACAGTCCTCTGTCCATGAATGCTTCCCAGTGGCCATATATCCCAAAGCCCTCCTTATAGCACCACTGCCTGAGTCATCTGTTGAGCATCATAATATTGTCACACCTTTGTTGCCCTTCTCTAGGAACAGGCAGAATCCCACTGAAGATCACCTGAGCCTCAATTTCCTTAAGTGTCTTCGTCAGCCTAGCATAGTCTCCCTTGATACGTTCCAGCGAGAATCTAGCCATATCATTTGTTCCCACATGAAGGACAATCAGTCGATTTTTTCCCACTCCTGTTAGGATCCTCTTCAGCCTCAGGTCCATATCCCGTATCTTAGCACTCAGCAGACAGCACACCCTTCTGTTCTCTGGATCAGCTCTTGTTACAGGCCTGTTTATTCTTCTCAGTAATGAGTCCCCAGTCATGTAGACCTGCCTTTTCCTTGCGATGGTGCGATTCTCCAGTCTATCCCCTGTTCCATCTGGCCACAAGTCCTCTAGATTCCTATTGTCCCTTGCAATCCTCTGCAACCCGTATCCTCCTGGGGCTCATATTTGGTGTTATCTCCATTGACTCTTGCCCTCTTCCAATAGGACTATCTGCTCTTCTCTTTTTCCTTGCCTTCTCACCTTCAGTGTTGCCTTCTCACCTGCTGTGCCCCGTCTTCATTTTCCAACTCTGCAAACCTGTTCCTGAGCGCTATTTCTCCTTCACTGCCCTGTCTTTTCCTCTGCCTGGTTTTCCTAGTCACATGCTTCCCCGTCCACTTTCCGCACCCAGGAGTATCCTCTCAGAGTTCTTCGGTCCTGCTTCCATCTGCAAGTCTGAGCTTTTCTCTCCAGCCTCCTCATGTCTTTGCTCCATCATCCACTCGAACCCCCTTCTAAACTCAAACAGAGTCTCCATCTGCGTCTCCAATCCTAGGATCTTTCCTTCCATCAGCTCTATCAGGTGGCACTTCATGCAGACAAAATTCTTTTCAGGTACCTCCTCCAGGATCATGTATATGCTGCAGCTTCCACATGCAATCATCTTCATAGCATCTTCCACTACTTGGGTCACTTCCCCTGCTGCCTCTGTATCTGTCATCGCCTTCTCACCTAAGTCCTGTTAGTCTGGGAAACCCAAACCAAACCAAAACACCCACCCACAGCAAAACAAACCCCCCAGCGAGCATGAAAACTCTGCCAGACCACCCCACACTCCCTTCACTAGCCTGTCAGTTCCTTTGCCTGGCTCTCTTCGTCTTCCCCCCCAAAACTCCCCTGTTTACAGCTCTGTTTGCTGGCTCTTGTGCTGCAGCAGCTATCTGTGCCTCTGCCTGACTGGCTGGCTGCCTTTATCCAAATCACTAATGAAAATATTGAATAGTACCAGGCCCAGGAGAGTGATATTATTTCTGTATCCATAGGAACACAGTGACCAGAGAGAAAAGTGTTTAAAGCCACTAATGGCCAATGGGCATATGTCTTACCTAATCCTCAGCATTTCCCTCAAAACCTGGGCTGGCCCAGCCTATCCCAGGTACCCCTGCTTCTGGGGACTGGGTTTCAATCTCCTTCCCTACAGACCCTGCCTCTCCTTCTCTGTTCATCAGGGCTTCTCTTTTGATAGTTTCCAAGCTCTTTGTTTAATTTTTCCACTGAAAGGGCCCCTCCCCTCTCCCAAGCTAGGGGGGTTGTGCCCAGCTTGGTCAAAGGGCAAAAGTTCAAAGGCCTTCACACCCGTATTGTCAGTTAAGCACCAGTGACTGGGTTCTCTGCAGCCATTGTCTGCCTTGCTGGGACATGTGGGGAGCTCCAGCAGGAGTTACTCTTTGAATCCTGGTAGGAAATGGCAAAACAGCAATAAAAGAAACAGAGGTACACATAATATATGTAAACATACAGATATTTCCTATGGTCTTTGCAGGGGTCTTAGTGGACAAGCAACGGAACTAGAGGTCCCAGGATGATACTGTGAAAAGGCTAAGATGATCCTTGGAGGTTTAAACAGGAGCAGTGAGAAGAGCTGGCTGAAATACAGGATTTCCAGCTCACAGGAAATTTTGGTATTTCAAAACTTCCTGTGAACCAAATTTGTTCTGGAAACACCAACACATGGTGTGTCCAACATGAAATTTGCTCCCAGAGGCACCAGCAGATGCTGAGTGACACTGACATTCTTGTAAAAGTGGCAAAGAGTCCTGTGGCACCTTATAGACTAACAGACATATTGGAGCATAAGGTCTCATGGGTGAATACCCACTTTGGCAGATGCATGTAGTGGAAATTTCCAGGGCGAGGCATAAATATGCAAGCAAGAATCAGGCTAGGAATAACAAGGTTAGTTCAATCAGGGAGGATGAGGCCCTCTTCTAGCAATTGAGGTGTGAACACCAAGGGAGGAGAAACTGCTTTCATAGGTGGCTAGCCATTCACAGTCTTTGTTTAATCCTGAGCTGAGGGTGTCAAATTTGCAAATGAACTGAAGCTCAGCAGTTTCTCTTTGAAGTCTGGTCCTGAAGTTTTTTTGCTGCAAGATGGCTACCTTTAAATCTGCTATTGTGTGTCCAGGGAGATTGAAGTGTTCTCCTACAGGGTTTTGTACATTGCCATTCCTAATATCTGATTTGTGTCCATTTATCCTTTTACGAAAGGATAAATTCTTGTCAGTTTCACCATCCCAGGATTTCTAAATTCCCTGCTATGGAGCTGGGAGCTGAGCCCTGGTTAAAGCTGGGACTCCCTTCTCCATGGCAGTGTTTCCCTGGAGCTGCAGACTATAGAGCACCAGGGTCTCTGGTCCTGGGGCAGTCTACAGGGTGCAGCTATCCCAGAGCAGTTGACCTGAGAAGACTGGGGTACCTGGCCCCAAGGCAGTCTGCATGCAGGTTTCTGCCACAGACCTGCCTGTGATCTGGAGAAAGTTCATTACACCCGACTCACTTTCATGGGAAATGTCCAGTTCAACAAACCCGCATTTTCCAGTGAAGCTCTATTTTGTTGGATAATTTCTTACCAAGGACATGATTCTACCTCTGTATACAGCATGGTGAGAGCAATACTGCATCCAGCTGTGCTGTCCACATTTTAAGAAGGATATTAAAAAAAAATGGAAAGGGTGCAGAGAAGAGCCACAAAGATGATTTAAGGACTTGAAAATATGCCTTGTAGTGAGAAATTCCAGGAGCTCCGTCTGTTTATTTTTAATAAAGACCAAGAGGTGGCATGATTATACTGTATAAGTATTTTAGTGTAGAAGTACTTGCGCAGGGACAAAACACTGGTATGTAGAGGCCTCCTTAGTCTAGTGGAGAAAGACAAAACAAGAACTAATGGCTGGAAGTTAAAGCCAGAGAAAATCATATTAGAAGTAAGCCATACATTTTTCATAGTGAGGGCGATTAACCATTGGAACAAACTAAAAAGGGAAGCAGAAGATTATTCACTCCTGAAGTATTTAGATGAAGACTGGATGCCTTTCTGGAAGATGTGCTTTAGCCAAACAAAAATTATTGGGTTCAGTTAAGGAGTAACTGGATTAAATTCTGTAGCCTGGTACCCAGGAGGCCAGACTATATGATCTAATGCTTCCTTCTGCCCTTAAAATCTATAAAGCTATGTATCTAAAAGGAAGTCAAGCACTCAAACATTCAGAATGCCAGACTCGTGCTGTCCTCTGTAACCTTAATTAGTCCCTTTTGTATTTGCATTGTGATAGTCTTTAATTACATGATCAAATGCCAACTCTTACAGGATAATCTCTTCCTGTCGTATGTTCATTTCCATCCAGTTCACCCGCACCTCCCTCCAACTGACACTGGGAGAGTCACGGTGCCCGTGGTCATCTGCATTATCCTGGGGGTCCTGCTCTGCCTGGTCTTAGTCATTTTGGGGGCGCAGGTGCGAAGTGCCAGGGCACAGCGCAGAGGTGGGTCCTGATTGGTGTCACTGTTTGAAATGCCACTGCAATAGCAGTGGGCTGCATGGTTTCAGAGTTTGGGGCGGTACCGGGCTGGGTGGGGTGGCTGAGGGTGCCCAACTCCTCTCTCATTGAATATTTCATCAACTGTCTGGCAGTGGAACAGCCCAGCCATGAAATCTGAAGATGATACTAGCTAGGGAGTGTCACAGTTTCAGAGAAGCTGCCTCTGTATCCCCCCATTACCTGTCTCTGGGTGGGAACCCCCATCCCACCTCCTTGTGGCCAGGGGGTTTTAATGCTGCACACTCCCCTGCCTTCCACTGTGATACCCCCAGCAAACCAGTCTGCCTTCAGACCAGCCCCCATGCTGTGCATTCTCCCCAACGGCTATGAACAGGGCTTTGCCAGCAGTTACAAGTTACCACCCAGCTCTCTCTCAGCAGACTGCACCTTATTCCTAGGATAAAAGTATGACAGAGAAAACATTAAAAACAATAAAAATTCCTCCACACTTGCTGAACATACCAGAATTCACCCGTCTTCCTCATGGGCAGCCTGGGAGACCCATGTCCCTCCAGTGATTCAGTGTTGGGATCCCTGTGGACAGAAAGTCCTGCCCATTTGCTGAATCAAAATGAAGGCCCTGAGTCTGTTTAAACTCAGCCTTTCATATCAGAAGTCCTCCTTTGTCTCTTGGTCTCTGGTAACCCAGTTGGAACCAGTCTGTATAAACCACACCGAAGGCTGTTACCTTTCTGGAGTTGTTTACAATCTCAGTGATTCATCTTCATCAACCCCCCCAGCACATACACACACACACACAAACACTGTTTGTTCTCCCTGAAGGAGCTGGGGTAACCCTCCCACATGCAGTAGAACCATTCATAGCTTTAGTTCATAAACCATTCATAAACCATTCATAGTTTTAATACAGTGATTCCCAAAGATACTGCCTGGAGCTGCAGTATCTGCCACGGGGAGGTGGGAGGGTTCTGAATATCATGAGAAGAGACATCATGGAAAAGGGAGCTAGAGAAATGGGAAATATTGTCAGGAAAAAAAATTGTATAAAAATCGAGCTGTGGTAAATAATTGTGAAGAGAGTGATCCAGTAGAAAAGACAATCTTAGGAAGAAGAAGAGTGGGAAAGGAGCATTATATTGTATTGTACTGAAAGCTGGCACTTGTAGGGGATTTTACTTCTGTAAACCACTGTACAAACATTAGCTACCAGGGCCTTGGAAAGAAGATGAAGAATGTGACTGCCATCAACATACACGTAACATTCACAACTTTGCAGTAAGACAATGACTATAATCAGACCTCATGGTTCAGGGCTTCAGCCAGTCTCCTGCAGGGGTCAGGAAGGACTTCTGGGAAGCCCCCATATTTGTGTTTTGTTTTGCTTTGTTTTGTTTTTTGCCCTCTTCTGAAGAATCAGACATTCTCTACAGAGAGAGCTGTGACACTGGATGGGCTGGACCAGTCCTCTGAGGTGATACAGAGAAACCTCTTTCGAAGATATCTGGCAGGTGTGTCTTTTCCACCGGCTCAGGGTCAAACCAATTGTCAGATTTGGGGTCAGGAAGGAATTTCCCCCCAGGTCAGATTGGCAAAAAGGGACCTTGGGGGATTTTCCTCTTGCTCTGGAGCATGGATCACCTGCCAGGATTATCTCAGCATCTCTCACCTAGTCAGTTCCCTGCCATTGAAGGGGCCTTGGGCATTGGTAGTACCTTAGTCGCTCCTGCTTTCTGCATGTGGCACACAAGAGCTTATTCTCCTGAGGACTGAAATGCTTTACTCTAAGTGCATCTTTGGGCTCAAATCTCAGGGTATCTGGGTGAAATGCAGTGGCCTGTGTTATACAGGAGGTTAGACTAGATGTTCAAATGGTCCCTTCTGGCCTTAAACTCTATGAAAAAAAAAAGATGTTATCACCATTTTGCAGATAAACACCTGCGTGGGGGAAGAATTATTTAAGATGCTCCAAAGGGGAATAGCCAGGAATAATGGGATGAGATTAAAAAGGGAACATTTAAGATGAATGTGAGGAAGCTTCCTCACAGCGATCTAGCCCTGGGAACCGTCATCAAAGGGATGCTGTGGAAAGAAACCCTGTCACCTGGCTCATTTAAATTCCAGCACTGGGAATGTGCCGTAGGGTTCACGCTTGCACTGGGCCCACGGGGAGGGGCTGGATGATCCCATAGTGTTTCCCATCTCTGGTTTCAATGACCCTGTGCAAACCCTGCCCTTTGATTTCAGGCTCCAGAAGACCCTTGGATCCCTTCCCTGAGGCCGTGTATGAGGAGATTGATTATAACCTGATGAGAGAGAAGCAGGAGATGTTCAGTCGTTCAGGTCTGTGGGTCTCACTCTTAACAGGGAGCAGCTATCTAATGCCCTTAGATGGCCTAATGTCCATCAGAGGCCCTGACCCAGAGTTAAATCACTGCAGCTTCAGCCCTGTGAGCTTGTCATTGGAGCTGGGCACAAGTCTTCACTGCAAAATGTTTTGGTGAAAAATGCAGATTCAGAGACACTGAAACATTTCACAGATTCCTGTCAATTTCACGCAGTTGTTCCAAATATACACAGAGTGATTCATTTCATAACAACACTTTCTAAAGAAAACATTTTGGGTTTTCAATTTGATATTACTTTTCCATCAGGAATTTCCTTTAATTTTATCCATAAAAACAAACAAACAAACAAAAATTAACTAATGCCCAAAAGAACACCAAATGGTTTCATTCAACATTAAACTTTTTTTTTGCTTTTGCATTTCCCAAACATTGCCAAAAAAAGAGTTATTTTTGGCTCAATTCAAACCAATGTTGCGGGGTTTTTTTGTTTTTTTTCCCCAATGTCCAGAGAACCAAACAATCTGTTTTTTTGCCAAGCTCTGTGGGAGCTGGGTCTGTGGTGAGACCAGCAGTTTCTCATGTAGAATGAGGGAGATGAGTTTCCTTCCCACCATACACTGTGAGTCCCAATTCTAGGGACACTTAATGTCACTCTGCCTGTCCTGCAGCCTTGGCGTGTAACCAGTAAGGGGTCAGGAAAGTGACCACCTTGCGCCAGGCTAAATTATCATTTGAAAAATGCCCTTGAGCATTATAGCAGGGGATGTTCTGTGCCCCCATCCCACCTCAGCCACTGGTCTGCTGGGTGTTCTCCCTCCTGCCCCCGGAGCAGAGAGATCAGCCCAGGAGAGCCTCCTGAATTTGAGTCATGGCCCTGTTTATCCTTTGTGCCATTTTGTCTCAATGTGTGACGGGAACATGCTGCCCAAGGGCTGTGCTGTAGTGGGGCTCTGGGAACATGCTCAGGGTATCCCCCAGCATGACTGCCAAGATGGTTACAGTGAATCACAGACTCTGCTCTTGGCCTTTCTTGGCCTAATCTTGAAACACCACGGAGAGCTGATGGACTGATTCATGGGGGAGGTGGGTATTTACTCTTAAGAAGAAGGAGTCCCCTCTGTGGCTGAGGAGGCCAGAACCATTGTGGGACTTCCTTGGACTAGCAGCCAGAGATATGCCCTTCACTCACCCCAGGGTCTTTCAGGTGAGATTGTGTCATCCCCTCACTCACTTTTACACAGTAACATGGAGATTTCTCTTGGGGAGTCTGTGTCAGCCTCTCACCGCTCAGAGTGGAAGGGGGAATAGACTGAGACTGGAAATCTGGATGTGTTCCCAGTCCCACAGTTCTGCTGTTCTTACTGTGATGAATTTCTGGTGCTCGTCTCTCCTGTCTCCTATTCAGATGACTCAGTGACGAAGCTGCAGTATTACACCGGGGACAGTGAGGGGGAAAATGATCCTGGATCAGAACAAGGTAATGGGGGAGGGGCAGACTCAGGCCAAGAGACCCAAATCTGGGCAGAGAAATTAATTTCTATGACACTTTCTGCAATCACAGCCATTTCCCCCCGACACGGTTCCCATTTTACACACTTGGGTGTAATTCCATTGAACAGGATTTCTGTCAGAATCTCAGGATGGGAACATGTGACCATCTCCTGAGCACACGTCCCTGGGAGTGGCTCCCAGTGACCTCCCCAGGTGAGGAGCTGGAGGAGACGGGTCAGTGTCTTTGGGTGGAAGGCGTCAGTGCCCAGCAGGGCTCATCTCTCACCCCCAAGAAGAGGAATATTGTCCTTTGTTATATTTACAGATGGACTCAGCCCAACTCACTGATCCGAACCCACCAGCACTTTGGGGGAGGGGGAATTTGCAGATTCTGACCCCAGCTCTGGATCTCAGTTTTGCAGCTGACACCTGTTGCTATAACAGGCTGAAGCAAAATCCTGGATCTGAACTTCCTGGCCTGGGCCCATCTCTAATTTTAAACAGGGCAGCATTTCTACCCCAGCTGCTCTCAAGGGAGTCCATGATTTGTGCCTTTTGGGATTTTAGCCTGTGGCTGCGGGAGGAAACTTTGAGCAGATGAGCCAGTTCTGCTGAGAAGCTGGAGCGCTACCAAGCTTAGCCCTGGGCTACCTGAGAGGCTAGTGGAGAGCAGGAGTCACAAAGGATCAGGCCAGTGATCTCCCAGTGGGATCTTTAATTCCTGCAGAGGGGAGGAAAATTCAAACCTGTCTGCAGAGATCGGCTGGATTCACACAGGCCAGTTCTGGCCTGGCAGCGCCCATGTCCCAACCTGTTATCTCAGCACAACCCAGATCCTGCTCCCACTGAAGCACGTAAAAGAGCTGCTGTTGGATTCTGCAGGGAGAGGATTGGCTCCTAGTTATTTCTGGGACTCCTGTTTTACTGTAGTTCTCTGACTTGTGCCCTTCTCAGCATGGGCCCCCTGCAACTTCCCCTCTCAAGTGTCATGACAAACAGCTCTAGTTATAAGGGCCACCTGCACTGAAGAGACGCTGCTAGTGCCATGAGCTGAGTGTGGTGTTTGCTGTTCCAGAGGAAGCTTCCCCAGGAGGGTCTGAGTTGGATCATGATAACGTGGAGGAGCCTGCCTTGAACGACGTCCCCCAGACTCCAGACGGCCGAGGTGAGTAGTGAATCCGCCTCCTGGAAGCAATGTCACCCTGACAAAAAACTAAATGTGTTTCCCAGTAGGGACAATAGTGGCTTGTTAAGAAAACCACAAAGTTCACCCAGCAGTATTTTCTATTGGGGGAGAGATAGCTCAGTGGTTTGAGCATTGGCCTGCTAATCCCAGGGTTGTGAGTTCAATCCTTGAGGGGGCAATTTAGGGGATCTGGGGCAAAAATTGGGGATTGGTCCTGCTTTGAGTAGGGGCTTGGACTAGATGAACTCCTGAGGTCCCTTCCAGCCCTGATATTCTATAAACACTGGGGTCCCTGACCAGGCTCAGTACAAGAGATGTGTGGAGGCCCAGGGATAGGGAAGCATGTGATGTCCTAGGTCTTGATAAAGGCCCATTGCAGGGACTGAAGGAGCAGTTCGCTCAGGAGCTGCCCATGCAATACTTGGCTCAGGTCACTGCCCTGTGACCATCACTGCCATGAGCACTAGGGTTACTCACTGTTTGTGAAGAGGGCACATCGAAGCACAGATCTCTACAGTGCAGCAATGTTCCCTTCCAGCCTTTCCTGGCATGCATTTATTGCAGCATATATACATCTGTGTCAGACACGCTGGGACAGGGTAATGGATGGGACAGAGATTTTACACCCAAGGGCCCATGTCCCAACCTTATCCACTGGCTCAGCTCCTAGTGGTGTCAGTACGTTAGAATCATAGAATATCAGAGTTGGAAGGGACCTCAGGAGGTCATCTAGTCCAACCCCCTGCTCAAAGCAGGACCGATCCCAGACTAAATCATCCCAGCCAGGGCTTTGTCAAGCCTGACCTTAAAAACTTCCAAGGAAGGAGATTCCACCACCTCCCTAGGTAACGCATTCCAGTGTTTCACCACCCTCCTAGTGAAAAAGTTTTTCCTAATATCCAACCTAAACCTCCCCCACTGCAACTTGAGACCATTACTCCTTGTTCTGTCATCTGCTACCACCGAGGACAGTCTACAGCCATCCTCTTTGGAACCTCCTTTCAGGAAGTTGAAAGCAGCTGTCAAATCTCCCCTCATTCTTCTCTTCTGAAGACTAAACGTCCCCAGTTCCCTCAGCCTCTCCTCATAAGTCATGTGTTCCAGTCCCCTAATCATTTTTGTTGCCCTCCGCTGGACTCTCTCCAATTTTTCCACATCCTTCTTGTAGAGTGGGGCCCAAAACTGGACACAGTACTCCAGATGAGGCCTCACCAGTGTTGAATAGAGGGGAACGATCACATCCCTCGATCTGCTGGCAATGCCCCTACTTATACATCCCAAAATGCCATTGGCCTTCTTGGCAACAAGGGCACACTGTTGACTCAGATCCAGCTTCTCCTCCACTGTAACCCCTAGGTTCTTTTCCGCAGAACTGCTGCTGAGCCATTCGGTCCCTTGTCTGTAGCGGTGCATTGGATTCTTCCTTCCTAAGTGCAGGACTCTGCACTTGTCCTTGTTGAACCTCATCAGATTTCTTTTGGCCCAATCCTCCAATTTGTCTAGGGCCTTCTGTGTCCTATCCCTACCCTTCAGCGTATCTACCTCTCCTCCCAGTTTAGTGTCATCTGCAAACTTGCTGAGGGTGCAATCCACACCATCCTCCAGATCATTTATGAAGATATTGAACAAAACCGGCCCCAGGACCGACCCTTGGGGCACTCCACTTGATACCGGCTGCCGACTAGACATGGAGCCATTGATCACTACCCGTTGAACCCGACAATCTAGCCAGCTTTCTATCCACCTTATAGTACGTTGAAGACTGATGGCAGTTTATGGGGTAAACTTTATCAGTAGGATGCACTGAAAAGACATTTTTTAAAATAATGTCAAGTTTAGAAAGCTGGGAACAAACTCCGGACAATTCCAGGTCATTTACATTTGTAATTATTGAAACCAAATGCCTTGTGGAGCAATCCCTCTGGACTAGATTCCAGTCACCACTTTCTACAACTCCCTCTTCCCCTCATCACCTGGGAGCTCTCGGATTCACTCAATGAGCTACTGAAATGTATCAAATCAATGTGATATGTAAAACCCCTCAATCTGAGGGTTCCAGAGGAGGGATCCTCTTACCGCCCTGAGGGTGGAAGTGCTGAGAGATCCCCAGGGATCAGTGAAGCTGGTGCATCTGCAGCTTGTAGTTTTTTTCTATCTTCACTGTGAATATTCTCTTAATTACTTCACATCTTCATGTCAGATGCCCCTGCCCTGCCTGGAGATGTCTCAGGGGATGGTTACGATGATGCCAGAGAAGTGTCTGACTCTGAAGGTGACCCTGGTTTGGGGCACAATGATGAGCAAGGCATAGGGGCAAGTGACAGGGACATGGATTCACAGACAGGTGAGTGGAGAACTATTTGCACTTCACACTGTCTCTGCAGAGTGGGAGGGCTGGAAATGTGGAGTATGCAGCAAGGGAACAGCCCTGGCCAACCAACACCTGTGAGACAAATTCTCCTTTTCTCATCTCTCCATTCCCTCAAAGCAGAGGCTTCAGTGCCTGCCATGGGGAGAGGAACAGCAGGGTCCCTGCTGGGTGGTACTTCGTGGTCAAACCAGCAAGATACCTAGGATCCTTCTGCCTCTAGGTTCCAATCCTTGTGTGGCTGCCACGCCCTGGATGTGCTGGATTCCCACCACTTCACTGTGCCTGTATCTTTTCGGCAGAATCCTATACACCAAAGTCCTCTTACTGCTGCACCAGTGCTAACGAGCCCATGACACATCCTGTAAAATCTGGGATGGGCTTTGCCCATTGTCCTTAGCCAATACCTCCCTCTCTTCCCCATTGTGTCATGAACAGAGACACCACTAGCCACCCCAGAGGAAGTGCAGTGGTGATTAAATGTATATTGATTAGTACTTCATAAAAATAACATGCTAATGTTCATTGCTAGGGCAGAGTGAAAGTTATGATGTTCTTAACTAAGCGCTCCTTGCTGGTAAGTGCTTGGGTTTTGTACATGAAGTGACAGGTAGCTATAGCTGGCACTAGGCAATTTTACCTAGTCTGGAAACCAAAGGTTATAATTTCCAGACTATGTACAGTAACTCCTCACTGAAGGTCCCCCCCCGCTTAACATTGTTACAAAGTTACATTGCTGCTCCATTAGGGAACACGCTGTTTTAAAGTTATGCAATGCTCCCTTATAACGTCGTTTGGCTGCCTGCTCTGTCCACTGCTTGTAAGATTTTGTGGAAGAACAGCGACTTTGCAAGGGAGCATTGCACAACTTCCTCTTCTCCGCCTCCTCCCACTCCTTCCCAGCGCTTCTCCTGGGTCCTACGCACCCAGCTTAGGACTTTCTGTCGGGGAGGGGGAGGAGCAGGAAAGCACTGTGTCTCCACGCCTCCCCCTCCCTCCCAGAAAGTCCAAAGTGCTGCCAAACAGCTGTTTGGCGGTGCTTAGGACTTTGGGGGGGGGGGCAGGGGAAAGAGCGGGAATGCAACATGCTCCAGAGAGGAGGTGGAGTGGGGGTGGGAAGAGGTAGGCCTGGATTGGAGCGGGGATGGGAAGAGGCAGGCAAAGTCAGTGCCTGTTCTTCTCTGGGTAACTGCCACTGCTGCTGCAAAGGTGCTTCCTAGCATCCTTGCCTGCAGGGGGCTGTGCCTATGTGGGGTAAGCCAGGGGCACTTCCCAACCACAGGACAGGACAGTACTGTACAGTATATAATGCCTTTTGTTTGCCCCAAAACAATTTCCTTGGAACCTAACCCCACATTTACATTAAATCTTATGGGAAAATTGGATTCGTTTAACATGGTTTCACTTAAAGTTGCATTTTTCAGGAACATAACTACAACATTAAGTGGGGAGTTACTGTATAGACATGATGGATTAGAGCTTGTCATAGACCCAAGACTGAAGGGGGAACGGTTCCCAATCTGTACTGTAGAGCAGAGGTTCTCAAGTTGGGCAGCACAGAACATATTCTGAGGCGGCATGAGAAGCCAGAGCAGAGAGCGGTGACTCCTGTCCCGGTGCCCCGTTTTGAAGGCAGCAATGCAGAAGTACAGATGTCATGGTCTGGTGTAGCTACTCTTATTTCTCCACTGCTGCTGGCGGTAGTGCTGCCATCGAGCGGGGCGTCTGGAGAGCTATATACTGATATGGCTCTTTGTGACTCAATGCCCGACTGGTTTTCATATTTAGTGAAAGTTGCATGTTGTTTTTTTTAAAATGGGTCTACGTAATTGTGTGGTGGGGAGGGGAAGTGTCTATTACTAGGGAGACAAAGAAAGGAGCCACAATCAAATAAGTTTGAGAACCACAGCTGTAAAGTGCACTCCACCTTGCTCTGCAGCCACACATAACCATAGAATAGATCCACTGACTGTATCTGTCTCCCTTGGTATTTTCAGGTGGGAGTCTGCAGTCGCTAAGGAGTGAAGTTGTCTCTGGGATGGAGAAGGAAACCCCGTCCCTGCTTCTTGGAGACACAGGTTATGATGATGTGGGACATGGTGACTCTGGGGGTTCAATATTATAACAATTTAATTGGACAAACTAACCCTGTGATGATGTAAATGCTTCACCTCTTTCTCTCAGAAATGATGGCCCAGAGAAAGTCCCTTCCTGGTTGATAGACAAAGCCGGTGTTTTTATATGATTTGTGTGAAGTTGCAGGAAATACAAGAGTGAGTGGGGAAAAGGTTCATAAGCTTTCTTTGTATAATTTTCCATTGTTTGGAGGGAGTGGAAGTTTCCTGCTGTTTTATGCCTATAATTTCTTCAGCTTGACTTTGTGCCTTTTTTATATTAAATCTTTTCTGAAAGTCTTCCCCTTAGTGAAAGTTTTTCTTGCCAGATGAATTGTGCAGTTTCCAGGGCTCAGCAGAGGGAGACACTGATATTAAACAAACCAAGAGACAAGGGAAGGCCACCTCTGATATGGCTAGCTGTTTGATAGCAGGGTGGGTTTATACATCAGACATGTGGTAAAAGTGAGAAACCAGGTAGAGAACATTCTGAGATGAGCAACATGGTTGTTCCTGAAGTGAATTCAGATTTGAAACTTTCATTGATTCCAAGGAGATAAATGGAAAATTCTCCCAGGGTAATTCACACCTGAAGTTAAACAAACTGAACAGATTTCCCGATTAGCAATAAATGCAGAGGATGACTATTTCTGCTAGGACAATAAATGAATTCTGTAGAAAATAATGACAAGAGGAGGGTTAATAAGAACTTAGATTTCCACTGAACCAATAAGGCTACAAGTAGTAACAAGTCACTGAGTTGTTACTACAAACCCCAGTAAAACCGATCATGTTCACACAGTGCCATGTTTATTTCCATAACAATCTACAAATATAGTTTAAAATCAATGCTGAGCTGAGTACTGACCAGTGGAAAAGCCAGAAGTGTTCTCTTGATGAAAGTGTTCTCAGTGAAATCAATACCAGAACGCACAGAGAGTACATCACTCTTTCACAGAAATGTCTGTCTTTCATAGAATCATAGAATCACAGAATAACAGAGTTGGAAGGGACCTCTGGAGGCCATCTAGTCCAACCCCCTGCCCAGAGCAGGACCAATCCCAAATAAACCATCCCAGCCAGGGCTTTGTCAAGCCTGACCTTAAAAACTTCCAAGGAAGGAGATTCCACCACCTCCCTAGCTAACGCATTCCAGTGTTTCACCACCCTCCTAGTGAAAAAGTTTTCCTAATATCCAACCTAAATCTCCCCCACTGCAACTTGAGACCATTACTCCTTGTCCTGTCATCTGCTATCACTGAGAATAGTCTAGATCCATCCTCTTTGGATCCACCTTTCAGGTAGTTAAAAGCAGCTATCAAATTCCCCCCCATTCTTCTCTTCTGTAGACTAAACAATCCCAGTTACTTCAGCCTCTCCTCATAACTCATTTGTTCCAGACCCCTAATCATTTTTGTTGCCCTTCGCTGGACTCTCTCCAATTTCTCCACATCCTTCTTGTAGTGTGGGGCCCAAAACTGGACACAGTACTCCAGATGAGGCCTCACCAATGTTGAATAGAGGGGAACGGTCAAGTCCCTCGATCTGCTGGCAATGCCCCTACTTATACACCCCAAAATGCCATTGACCTTCTTGGCAACAAGGGCACACTGTTAACTCATATCCAACTTCTCGTCCACTGTCACACCTAGGTCCTTCTCTGCAGAACTGCTGCCGAGCAATTCGGTCCCTAGTCTGTAGCAGTGCATTGGATTCTTCCGTCCTAAGTGCAGGACTCCGCACTTCTCCTTGTTGAACCTCATTAGATTTCTTTTGGCCCAATCCTCCAATTTGTCTAGGGCCCTCTGTATCCTATCCCTACCCTCCAGCGTATCTACCACTCCTCCCAGTTTAGTGTCATCCACAAACTTGCTGAGGGTGCAATCCACACCATCCTGCAGATCATTAATGAAGATATTGAACAAAACCGGCCCCAGGACTGACCCTTGGGGCACTCCGCTAGATACCAGCTGCCAACTAGACATGGAGCCAATGATCATTACCCGTTGAGCCCGACAATCTAGCCAACTTTCTACCCACCTTGTAGTGCATCCATCCAGCCCATACTTCTTTAACTTGCTGACAAGAATACTGTGGGAGATCGTGTCTAAAGCTTAGCTAAAGTCGAGGAATAACACGTTCACTGCTTTCCCTTCATCCAGAGAACCAGTTATCTCGTCATAGAAGGCAATTAGATTAGTCAGGCATGACTTGCCCTTGGTGAATCCATGCTGACTGTTCCTGATCACTTTCCTCTCCTCTAAGTGCTTCAGAATTGATTCCTGGAGGACCTGCTCCATGATTTTTCCAGGGACTGAGGTGAGGCTGACTGGCCTGTAGTTCCCAGGATCCTCCTTCTTCCCTTTTTAAAGATGGGTACTACATTAGCCTTTTTCCAGTAGTCCGGGACTTCCCCTGATCGCCATCAGTTTTCAAAGATAATGGCCAATGGCTCTGCAATCACATCCGCCAATTCCTTTAGCACTCTCGGATGCAACGCATCCAGCCCCATGGACTTGTGCATGTCCAGTTTTTCTAAATAGTCCCGAACCACTTCTTCCTTCACAGAGGGCTGGCCACCTCCTCCCCATGCTGTGCTGCCCAGTGCAGTAGTCTGGGAGCTGACCTTGTTCATGAAGACAGAGGCAAAAAAAGCATTGAGTACATTAGCTTTTTCCACATCCTCTGTCACTAGGTTGCCTCCCTCATTCAGTAAGGGGCCCACACTTTCCTTGGCTTTCTTCTTATTGCCAACATACCTAAAGAAACCCTTCTTGTTACTCTTAACATCCCTCGCTAGCTGCAACTCCAGGTGTGATTTAGCCTTCCTGATTTCATTCCTACATGCCCGAGCAATATTTATATACTCTTCCCTGGTCATTTGTCCAATCTTCCGCTTCTTGTAAGCTTCTTTTTTGTGTTTAAGATCAGCAAGGATTTCACTGTTAAGCCAAGCTGGTCGCCTGCCATATTTACTATTCTTTCTACACATCGGGATGGTTTGTCCCTGTAACCTCAATAAGGATTCTTTAAAATACAGCCAGCTCTCCTGGACTCCTTTCCCCCTCATGTTATTCTCCCAGGGGATCCTGCCCATCAGTTCCCGGAGGGAGTCAAAGTCTGCTTTTCTGAAGTCCAGGGTCCATATTCTGCTGTTTTCCTTTCTTCCTTGTGTCAGGATCCTGAACTTGACCATCTCATGGTCACTGCCTCCCAGGTTCCCATCCACTTTAGCTTCCCCTACTAATTCTTCCCAGTTTGTGAGCAGCAGGTCAAGAAGAGCTCCACCCCTAGTTGGTTCCTCCAGCTCTTCCACCAGGAAATTGTCCCCTACAGTTTCCAAAAACTTCCTGGATTGTCTGTGCACCGCTGTATTGCTCTCCCAGCAGATATCAGGATGATTGAAGTCGCCCATGAGAACCAGGGCGTGCGATCTAGTAGCTTGTGTGACTTGCCGGAAGAAAGCCTCGTCCACCTCATCCCCCTGGTCCGGTGGTCTATAGCAGACTCCCACTACGACATCACCCTTGTTGCTCACGCTTCTAAACTTAATCCAGAGACTCTCAGGTTTTTCTGCAGTTTCATACTTGTGCTCTGAGCAGTCATACTGCTCCCTTACATACAGCGCAACTCCCCGACCTTTTCTGGCCCCCTTGTCCTTCCTGAACAGTTTATACCCATCCATGACAGTACCCCAGTCATGCGAGTTATCCCACCAAGTCTCTGTTATTCCAATCACATCATAATTCCCTGACTTTGCCAGGACCTCCAGTTCTCCCTGCTTGTTTCCCAGGCTTTGTGCATTTGTATATAGGCACTTGAGATAACCCGCTGGTCGCCCCTTGTCATAAATATAAAGGGAAGGGTAAACCCCTTTAAAATCCCTCCTGGCCAGAGGAAAAATCCTATCACCTGTAAAGGGTTAAGAAGCTAAAGGTAACCTCGCTGGCACCTGACCAAAATGACCAATGAGGAGACAAGATACTTTCAAAAGCTGGGAGGAGGGAGACAAACAAAGGGTCTGGGTCTGTCTGTATGTTGCTTTTGCTGGGGACAGAACAGGAATGGAGTCTTAGAACTTTTAGTAAGTAATCTAGCTAGGTATGTGTTAGATTATGATTTCTTTAAATGGCTGAGAAAAGAGCTGTGCTGAATAGAATAACTATCCCTGTCTGTGTGTCTTTTTTGTAACTTAAGTTTTTGCCTAGAGGGATTCTCTATGTTTTGAATCTAATTACCCTGTAAGGTATTTACCATCCTGATTTTACAGAGGTGATTCCTTTACTTCTATTAAAAGTCTTCTTGTAAGAAAACTGAATGCTTTTTCATTGTTCTCAGATCCAAGGGTTTGAGTCTGTGGTCACCTATGCAAATTGGTGAGGATTTTTACCAAATCTTCCCCAGGAAGTGGGGTGCAAAGGTTGGGAGGATTTTTGGGGGAAAGACGTGTCCAAACTCAGTTTCCCAGTAAACCGAGATAAAGTTTGGTGGTGGCAGTGGAAATCCAAGGGCAAAGGGTAAAATTAATTTGTACCTTGGGGAAGTTTTAATCTAAGCTGGTAAAAGCAAGTTTAGGAGATTTTCATGCAGGTCCCCACATCTGTACCCTAGAGTTCAGAGTGGGAAAGGAACCTTGACATGGTGGCAGAGTGGTGGGATTAACCTGAAATCCTTTTGAGATCAATTTGAGATTTTTTGAACCAGAAAAACAGATTTTAAAAAGGATTTTTTTTTTCTTTGGGGCTACTGGAAAGGAGGTCCAACTGAAAGTAGCTATTTTTTTCTCTGCTTTGGGGCCAGAGCAGAGACAAAAGGGGATTATCTTTGTGAATTGTAGGTTTTCTTTGCCTGGAGGCAGAGTAGTTAATCTCATGCAGGGAAATTTACAGTCTTCGCAAACCAGAGGTGTTTTTCCCCCTAAAAGTAAACGGGGGTGGGGTGGGGTGGGGGTTCTACCCATTTGCCTGGAGACAAAAGTGGCAGGGTTTTTTTTGTTTTTAGGATTTTGATTTTTTTTTTTACAAGGAGCACAGGTTTGAAAAGGAATTTTTTTTCTTTTGGGCTGCTGGTTTCCAAGTAATTGGAGGTTTTTTGCTTTGATTTGAGGCCAGAGCAGAGACAAAGGAAATTGTCTTTTTCTGTAGGCTGACAATCACTATCAGAGAATAGGTATCCTATTCCAGCACAGCAAAATTTTACAGCCAAGTTTAGTTTGTTTATTTCTAAACCTCGGGTGTAAAGTTAGTTAAAAAGAGAGAGGTTAGGATGACAGAATCCATGGCTCAACAAAAGCTGGAATTAGCCAGATTTCAGGCTGAGGAAAAACAAAAGGAACATGAAAGACAGATAGAACTCTGCGGCTGGAGAAGGAGGTACAGGAGGCTGCCCACAGGAGGGAATGGAGGCAAGGAAGCATGTGGAGGAGGAGAAGGAAAAAGAGAGGAAGTATGAACTGGAGATGGAGAACGTAAAGGCTCAGCAGAATATACCAACAAACCGTAGCAATCCTTCTCCAGATACCACTTCCCATCCCAGAAAGTTCCCCACCTACAAGGCAGGCGATGATACGGAGGCCTTCTTAGAAAACTTCGAAAGGTCCTGCCTTGGGTACAGCATCTCTACCAACCAATACATGGTAGAGCTGAGGCCGCAGCTCAGTGGACCCTTAGCTGAGGTGACGGCTGAAATGTCTAAAGAAAACATGAACAAGTATGAACTGTTTAAATCCAAGGTGAGAGTCAGAATGGGGATAACACCCGAGCAGTCTCGTCAGAGGTTCAGAGCCCTAAGGTAGAAACCAGATGTGTCATTTACCCAACATGTCTACCACATTGTGAAACATTGGAATGCCCCCTGGATATCAGGAGCAAGTGTTGAATCTCCAGTAAATTTGCCCTTCCTAATGCAAATGGAACAATTCTTAGAGGGTGTTCCTGGGAAAATAGAAAGATACATCCTAGATGGGAAGCCCAAAACTGTAATCGAGGCAGGAGAGATTGGAACCAGGTGGGTGGAGGTGGCAGAGAAGAAGAAAACTGGTCTCAGTTGGAGCAGAGACCAGAAGGGACAACCCCAGACCACACCCTATTACCGGGGGCCACCCAAGGCCCCACCTACCTCCCAAAGAACCCTCCAGACACCTTATCATCCCACTACCCTGTTCTCCAGAAACCCACCTCGCCCCAGTGACCTGTCAGCTGGATGATGTTTTAAATGTAATGAGCTGGGGCATGTAAAGGCCAACTGCCCCAAGAACCCCAACAGATTACAGTTCATTGCACCGGAATCACACCAAAGATCCGCAGGCCCAGACAGCTCCCGGTTACCCTTGGAGCGGAGGGAAACTGTGAGTGTGGGCGGGAAGAAGGTCACCATGTGGAGGGACACCGGAGCACAAGTGTCAGCTACCCATGCTTCCTTAGTGGACCCCAATTTAATCAACCCAGAGATCCAAGTGACGATTCAACCCTTCAAGTCCAACTCTTTCAATTGCCTACAGCCAAGTTGCCTGTCCAGTACCAGGGCTGGTCAGGAGCGTGGATTTTTGCAGTCTATGATGATTATCCCATCCCCATGCTGTTGGCGGAAGACTTGGCCAATCATGTGAAGCGGTCCAAGAGGGTGGGAATGGTCACCCGCAGCCAGGCTAAACAAGCCGTGAGACCTAGCTCTGTTCCGGAAACTTCTATCAGGACCTGGTCAGAGGTGATGGACCTGGACCCCAGGCCAATGTCTGCAACAGCAGTAGTGGATCCAGTCCCAGAGACCCAGACGGAACCAGTCCCAGAACCGGAACCAGCGGAACAACCAGCACCAGACCCATTGCCAGCACTGAATCCAGTACATGTAACCTCAACACCAGAGGGCCCCACCGAACATGAACTGGCAGCAGCCCATAACCCTACACAAGAGGCTCAGCAGGAGCCTGAACCCCAACATAGTGTCCCAGCAGAGAGCGGTTCACAGTCAACGGAAACAGCCCCATCCCCTACATCGCTTCCAGAGGGACCAAGCATAGGTTCACAATCCAATGGGGAACGGATGTCTCCAGCATCCAGATCGAACAGGAAGCAGATGAAAGCCTCCAGAGAGCTTGGACGGAGGCATGGAGCAACCCACCACCTCTCAGCTCTTCTAATCGATCCAGGTTTGTTGTAGAAAGAGGACTTTTATACAAGGAAACTCTTTCTGGTGGAAACCAGGAAGACTGGCATCCTCCGACACAGTTGGTAGTTCCAACTAAATACCGGGCCAAGCTCTTGAGCTTAGCCTACGATCACCCTAGTGGCCATGCTGGGGTGAACAGGACCAAAGACCGTTTGGGGGGGTCATTCCACTGGGAAAGAATGGGCAAGGATGTTTCTACCTATGTCCGGTCTTGTGAGGTATGCCAAAGAGTGGGAAAAGCCCAAGACCAGGTCAAAGCCCCTCTCCAGCCACTCCCCATCATTGAAGTTCCATTTCAGCGAGTAGCTGTGGATATTCTGGGTCCTTTTCCAAAAAAGAACACCCAGAGGAAAGCAGTACATACTGACTTTCATGGATTTTGCCACCCGATGGCCAGAAGCAGTAGCTCTAAGCAACACCAGGGCTAAGAGTGTGTGCCAGGCACTAGCAGACATTTTTGCCAGGGTAGGTTGGCCCTCCGACATCCTCACAGATGCAGGGACTAATTTCCTGGCAGGAACTATGGAAAACCTTTGGGAAGCTCATGGGGTAAATCACTTGGTTGCCACTCCTTACCACCATCAAACAAATGGCATGGTGGAGAAGTTTAATGGAACTTTGGGGGCCATGATACGTAAATTCGTAAATGAGCACTCCAATGATTGGGACCTAGTGTTGCAGCAGTTGCTTTTTGCCTACAGAGCTGTACCACATCCCACTTTAGGGTTTTCCCCATTTGATCTTGTATATGGCAGTGAGGTTAAGGGGCCATTATAGTTGGTGAAGCACCAATAGGAGGGATTTACACCTTCTCCAGGAACTAACATTCTGGACTTTGTAACCAACCTACAAAACACCCTCCGAACCTCTTTAGCCCTTGCTAAAGAAAACTTACTGGATGCTCAAAAAGAGCAAAAAGCCTGGTATAATAAACATGCCAGAGAGAGATCCTTCAAAGTAGGGGACGAGGTCATGGTCTTAAAGGCGCTCCAGACCCATAAAATTGAAGCATCGTGGGAAGGGCCATTCACCTTCCAGGAGCGTCTGGGAGCTGTTAATTATCTCATAGCATTCCCCACCTCCAACCGAAAGCCTAAGATGTACCATACTAATTCTCTAAAGCCCTTTTATTCCAGAGAATTAAAGGTTTGTCAGTTTACAGCCCAGGGAGGAGACGACGCTGAGTGGCCTGAAGGTGTCTACTACGAAGGGAAAAGTGCTGGTGGTGTGGAAGAGGTGAACCTCTCCATGACCCTTGGGCGTATGCAGCGACAGCGGATCCAGAAGCTGTGCATTAGCTACACGCCAACCTTCTCAGCCACCCCAGGACTGACTGAATGGGCATACCACTCCATTGACACAGGTAATGCTCACCCAATTAAAGTCCAACCTTACCGGGTGTCTCCTCAAGCTAAAACTGCTATAGACCGGGAGATCCAGGATATGTTACAGATAGGTGTAATCTGCCCCTCTGGAAGTGCATGGACATCTCCAGTGGTTCTAGTTCCCAAACCAGATGGGGAGATACGTTTTTGCGTGGACTACCGTAAGCTAAATGCTGTAACTCGCCCAGACAACTATCCAATGCCACGCACAGATGAACTATTAGAGAAACTGGGACGGGCCCAGTTCATCTCTACCTTGGACTTAACCAAGGGGTACTGGCAGGTACCGCTAGATGAATCCCCCAAGGAAAGGTCAGCCTTCACCACACATCTTGGGCTGTATGAATTTAATGTCCTCCCTTTCGGGCTGCGAAATGCACCCGCCACCTTCCAAAGACTTGTCGATGGTCTCCTCGCGGGATTAGGAGAATATGCAGTCGCCTACCTTGACGATGTGGCCATATTTTCGGATTCCTGGGCAGAACACCTGGAACATCTACAAAAAATCCTTGAACGCATAAGGGAGGCAGGACTAACTGTTAAGGCTAAGAAGTGTCAAATAGGCCTAAACAGAGTGACTTACCTTGGACACCAGGTGGGTCAAGGAACTATCAGCCCCCTACAAGCCAAAGTGGATGCTATCCACAAGTGGCCTGTCCCAAAGTCAAAGAAACAGGTGCAATCCTTCTTAGGCTTGGCCAGTTATTACAGACTATTTGTACCAGAATACAGCCAAATCGCCGCCCCACTGACAGACCTAACCAAAAAGAAACAGCCAAATGCCGTTCAGTGGACCGAAGAGTGTGAGAAGGCCTTTAACCACCTTAAAACAACACTCAGTCTGACCCTCTACTAAGGTCCCCAGACTTTGACAAACCATTCCTAGTAACCACAGATGCGTCTGAGAGTGGTGTGGGAGCAGTTTTAATGCAGACAGGACCTGATCAAGAATTCCACCCTGTAGTGTTTCTCAGCAAAAAACTGTCTGAGAGGGAAAGCAACTGGTCAGTCAGTGAAAAAGAATTTTACACCATTGTCTATGCCCTGGAAAAGCTATGCTCATATGTTTGGGGACGGCGTTTCCACCTGCAAACCTACCATGCTGCACTACAGTGGCTTCATACCGCCACGGGAAATAACAAAAAACTTCTACGGTTGAGTTTAGCTCTCCAAGATTTTGATTTCGACATCCAACACATCTCAGGAGCTTCTAACAAAGTGGCTGATGCACTCTCCCGTGAAAGTTTCCCAGAATCAACTGGTTAAAATCGTCCTTGAGATGTGGAAAATATTGTTAGTCTTTATGTACTTGGTAGTATATTTAGAGGTGCATGTGTATTATTAACTCTGTTTTTCCTAGCGCTCCAGGAAGAAATCCCAACCAGTGTTTCACCCTAGCTGAGATTTGGGGGGCGTGTCATAAGTATAAAGGGAAGGGTAAACCCCTTTAAAATCCCTCCTGGCCAGAGGAAAAATCCTATCACCTGTAAAGGGTTAAGAAGCTAAAGATAACCTCGCTGGCACCTGACCAAAGTGATCAAATGAGGAGACAAGATACTTTCAAAAGCTGGGAGGAGGGAGAAAAACAAAGGGTCTGTGTCTGTCTGTATGCTGCTTTTGCCGGGGAAAGAACAGGAATGGAGTCTTAGAACTTTTAGTAAGTAATCTAGCTAGGTATGTGTTAATTATGATTTCTTTAAATGGCTGAGAAAAGAGCTGTGCTGAATAGAATAACTATCCCTGTCTGTGTGTCTTTTTTGTAACTTAAGGTTTTGCCTAGAGGGTTTCTCTATGTTTTGAATCTAATTACCCTGTAAGGTATCTACCATTCTGATTGTACAGAGGTGATTCCTTTACTTCTATTAAAAGTCTTCTTGTAAGAAAACTGAATGCTTTTTCATTGTTCTCAGATCCAAGGGTTTGAGTCTGTGGTCACCTATGCAAATTGGTGAGGATTTTTACCCAACCTTCCCCAGGAAGTGGGGTGCAAGGTTTGGGAGGATTTTGGGGGGAAAGATGTGTCCAAACTCCATTTCCCAGTAAACCCAGTTAAAGTTTGGTGGTGGCAGTGGAAATCGAAGGGAGAAGGGTAAAATTAATTTGTACCTTGGGGAAGTTTTAACCTAAGCTGGTAAAAGCAAGCTTAGGAGGTTTTCATGCAGGTCCCCACATCTGTACCCTAGAGTTCAGAGTGGGGAAGGAACCTTGACACCCCTCGTTCTCAGTATGAGGCAGGAGCCCTCCCCTCTCACACACTCCTGCTTGTGCTTCCTCCCGGTATCCCACTTCCCCACTTACCCCAGGGCTTTGGTCTCCTTGCCCCGATGAACCTAGTTTAAAGCCCTCCTCACTAGGTTAGCCAGCCTGCTCGCGAAGATGCTCTTCCTTCTCTTCATTAAGTGGAGCCCGTCTCTGCCTAGCACTCCTCCTTCTTGGAACACCATCCAATGCTCAAAGATTCCAAAGTCTTCTCTCCAACACCACCTGTGTAGCCATTCATTACTTCCACGATTCAACGATCCCTACCCCGGGCTTTTCCTTCCACAGGGAGGATGGACGAGACCACCACTTGCGCCTCATACGCCTTTATCCTCCTTCCCAGAGCCACGTAGTCTTCAGTGATCCGCTCAAGGTCATTCTTGGCAGTATCATTGGTGCCCACGTGGAAAAGCAGGAAGGGGTAGTGGTCCAAGGTCTTGATGAGTCTCGGCAGACTCTCCGTCACATCGCAAATCTTAGCCCCTGGCAAGCAGCAGACTTCTCTGTTTTCCCGATCAGGGAGGCAGATAGATGACTCAGTCCCCCTGAGGACAGAGTCCCCAACCACCACCACCCGCCTCCTTCTCTTGGGAGTGGTGGTCGTGGAACCCCCAACCTTAGGATAGTGCATCTCATGCCTTTCAACTGGTGGAGTCTCCTTCTGCTTCCTTCCCCCAGACATATCATCTGGGCCACTCCCCACAATGGTACTATGGAAAGAACATGAAAACGGTTACTTACCTGTATCTGCATTGCTGGTATATGGACATTCCCCCTTCTTCTTCTGGAGGTCACATGTTGCCAAATTTCTTCACCGTCCTCCTGTCCCCACTGCGCAGCCTGCTCTGAATCTTCAGAACCTTGTGCCCGTAGAAGCATATCCTGATATCTGTCCAGGAAATCTTCAGTTTTTACCACAAGTCCTCCATTCAGCTGGGTCACTTCATCTGTAGAAGAATAGATTGGAAATAGAAATGTCCAGAGAAGGTGCTTCCAATCATCTGCATTCAGCAGGGCCAGGAGTCACATAAAGAGAGAGAAATACAACAATTTACTTTTGAAAGGAGAAAAATAAAAATACAGTAGGAAGATGTGTAATAGGGCATACTGAACCTTGACGACTGAGGAGGGAAATCTCAGGGGCTGTGCTAGCCTGTTCCAAGGGCTGTGTCCTCAAGACAGATTTGTGGGACAAAGGCAATGACCACAGAGAGAGAAAGTGGACCCATTGTGGGTGTTTGTGCTTCAACAGGGAACACAGGCTGCTGACGCTGCCTAGGGCCTGGGACTGGAGCCTTATAGAGGGAGCAGATGAAGGCTCCTCTCTTCAGGCTGAAGGAATCCTGGCAAATGTTCCTGGATTTGGCCAGTCCATCCAGGGTTTCATGTCACTCACAGGCTGAAAGAGGAGGAGAACTCTCCCCAGAATGACACATCTCTCCATGTTTCCCCACTTTCTTTTTCCTTTTTTAAATTCATATGCCCCACCCCCCCTTGCTGGAAATCCAGGGGGTTGAAATTTCATCAAACTCTATGGGGATTTGCATTGAGGGAATAAGGGAGTTCCCTAGCCCATAGTTTTCTGTCATGTTAGATCGCAATTCCTACAGAGGACAGCTCGCTTACTTACCAGATCAGTGGTCGTGGGTCACCAGTGTGGTTAGATGTTGATCGATGTTTGGCTGTGTCTGTGTGTTCCTTTTGTGTGCTGCCCCAGCCCTGCACAGACAGCTGGCATGGCAGACCTCGAGCAAACTGCCCAATGACCACAAGGTCTGTTAAGGGACGAAGGCACCCAACCAGGTTAATTGTTGACAAAGCACAGTACTGGTACCCCACAGACTCTACTGGACCACTAATACTTGTTTGCCCATAACAATGGACCAGCTCAGTGAATGGCAGGAATTTCCGTTCCTCCCTAAGCCAGAAAAAGATAACTTGTTTGTATCAGGGTATAACATTTTTATACCCTGATACAAACAAGTTACGTATTGCCTCTGGCATAGTTAGTTACTGCCCCCTGATGTGGCTAGTTATTACCCATCACCTTGTACATGTTGGTTTGATTAAAATATCTTTATTACATGCTGTTATCCTGACCTTATCTTTTAGGAGGGGTCAGTGTGTTCGTGTTATCCTCGGGGAATGTTTTTGTACCATCCTTGATAGCAGGGTGTTCAGGTACCACTTAATATTGGGATGTGTTTGCGTTCCAGCAGCACCTGTGTCACATGAAGTCTGCACCACACCAGTATGTCTCTCCTGCTCTCAGGTCAATACTTTACTGGCCAGTATCCAGGTTACCAGGCCCAGCCCCTCTCCCCAAAGGGTGACAATGGTTGTGTGAGAGGAGAAACTACATCTGGACTACTTCACCTACGGTTTTGGGTAAGCTCTGAGTGTCTGGTGCTCACGCTCCCTCTCTTTCTGTCTTGACCCCGCACAGTCACCTGCTCTGTCCCTCTCTTTGTTGTGTGTGCCCCAGTCTCCTGTCAGTGCCATTTGTTTACCTGTGACTGACTCTTAGCATGCTGGATGCCACAAGAGCTCCCTCCCCACTCTGTCAGTCTGGGCTGGGCTCGGAGCTACATTGCTGGTAGTCCTTGACGTTGCCTGCTTGGCTGAAGAGCTCAGATTCCCTACCTCACATGACAAGGATGGGTAATGTCTGTGCAGTGCCCTGTGAATGAAAATCTCTCTGCCAGGGCTGAGTCTGATCAGTTTAGCATGAAGCCAGTACTAGTTTGAGTGACTTCAGGATTTAATTCTCTCTCTCACTCTGGTTTGGTACATGGGCAATTATCTTAGGTATCGTGAACGACACCAAATAAGACGAAGCCAAATGCTGGAGCCTGTGGGAATGGGACATCCCAGGAGCTGGAGATAGGACAGAAGGACACCCTGATTAATCCCCTGTTGGTTGAGGCATGGTAGAAAGCCCTGACCCCTGAGAAGAGGGAACATTCTTTCTATCTCATCCCAATGATGGCTGGAAGCTAGTTAGGATTTTTCCTACCTGTGCTGAAATCCGCTCAGCTGGGGATGAGTAAAGCTGGCAACAAAGCTGAGGTGGACCCCAAATAAGACTCCTTCTCCTCAGGAGATCCAGTGTTTGGTAAATGTGAGGAACATGGTCTGTTGGGGACCTTGCAGTCTCCAACCACAGAGCAGGAGGGGGTTGGCCTCAGAAGTATGGGCATGCCTGACCCCTTCCTGCTAAGCGATGGGCAGATGTTCCTCACAGCCAGTTCTTCTAGTCTCCTCTCCCACCATAATGCCACTTGCTGTGTGTAAGCTTGTATATTATTGTGGTCCCCCATTCCCCATAGGGAGCACCAAGGCCAGGGTAGACCAGAACACCATGCTTAGCATTTCATGAAGTCACATCTGCTTGTGTCTTCCCCCCTCTGTGCTGAGCAGCCTGAAGACATCAAAAAGGAGGTGACCCAGAGCGCCCTCGTCTGCACAAAAGGTAAGGGCATCTCTCCAAATTCTGTACTACTGAGACGAGAACCAGCAGCGAGGGCAGCAAAGGGAGGGAATTTGCAGCATCTCCCTCAGTCCACAGCTAACATGATATGCTCAGATACACCCATGTAAAACAAACCCTTGGGTGTGAACTGATACCTAGGACTCTCTGGCAAAACACTGTGAACGCCTGTTATGTTGCACTTCCCCTAATATTACATCCACACTAAGGACCAAGGACATCCAAAACTCCATGAAAATCCACTCCAGCAAATCCTTCAAAAGGAGCCTGCTGCTCCAGCAGACTGCCCTGCCTGATGTTCAGGGGAATTACACAGTGTATATGAATGGCCATGGCTGTGTCTATGTGCAGCTCAGAGATCCCCAGCCCACTGCCCCTCACTGTGGGCAGCTCCAGCCAGTAATGAATCATTCTTGTGTCTGCCTCTTCTTTGTTCTTTCATTCTTTGGTACAGTCATTCTTTCTTTGATTCTTTTCTTTGTTTCTTTTGCAGTGTTTCATTCTTTATTCATTCCTTCATGTCTGGTGTTCCCGTGTTTCCCTCACCGTTCGGAGGGAACTCTTTGTCCTAAGCCTCTTCAGTCCAATTCTGCATTCAGAGGCATAGCTTTGTTTTCCAGCTTTAGCATCTCCTCGCTTTAGCTTTAGAGTCTCCTAGTGGCACATGAGGCAAACCGTTTTTCCCACTGCTGTCTGCCCAGAGCAAGACATTTGACTCCATTGTAAGTTTTCTCCATGATGGCAACATCCTTTTCAATCATCCTGCTCAGAAAAGTACATGCATTTCCAGTTGAAATCTGTGCCAATTGCATCCTCTTGAGCTCTATGGTTTTCTTCTTTCCCAGGCAGTGAGGTTTCTGAGGGACATTAACAGCAATGGATTGTGTGTCCATTGCAGATAATGCATCTGCCTGGAGGAGTCTCTGTGCTGTAGTATTTGAGTCAGAAATGAATCTGATCTGAATTAATGATGTGAAAAATAGAGGATAGAGGCAGATCTGTCTGAAAGGCATTTGAGAACTGCCTCTGTGTTAAATGCAGGATGGGAATGATTGGGGTTTTATTGTCAGGACATCTGGGTTCAATCTCTCTCTGCAGACAGTGAATGCTTCCTGCACACCAGCCTTGCAGCAAAGTTTGATCTGCTCCTTTCAGCCAGGTCACTTCCCACCATTGCCCCAGCTCCCTGAATGACAAGAATCAGCCAACTGGGAAATGGGGGCGGATAGGGGTTTAAAACAGGATTACCGATTATAAATATTAGAACAAATCTGTGGCACCCAAAGACGTCCCTGTTGTCACTCTGCTGCACTGCATGGCCCGTCAGGGCTGCACTGTTACTGTGCACATAAGACTTGGCTTCTCCTACCCCATAAACCCCAGGCCTCAATGACTGGAGCTAAAGGAGATTCTCCACTAGCTGTTAGCAGTATAGGGCCTACAGCTAAGCTCTTCTGGTTCCACCCAACAATGCCCTGCAGGGCGCATTGACAGCTGAATGCAGTGTTAGTGCTGTTTTATAGTGGGGTTGATTCACGTTTGCTCCCTGCACCCCTTTAGCCACCTTGTTGTTACAGAGATGAATACAAACCACAACATGCATACGACCAATGAATAATTTACATGGCAGTTGCCACATTGCAGCAGCCATTGTAAGTACACTGGGTTCTCTTCAGCCTAGGGGGACCATACGTCCAATTTTGGACAGCATAGTCCCTTTTTTAAGCCCTGTCCTGGCTGTCCTGACTTTTCTGGCAAAAGTGGGCATTTGTCCCATTTGCTCTTGTGGTGCGATGCGGGGAAGGGGCAATGGTAGCCCTGCACAGGGGGAGAGGCAGAGCTCAGGTAGGGGGTAGGCAAGGCTCCAGTGCACAGCAACAGCCTCACATGGGGGGGCAGAAAGGACTCAAGTAAGCAGCGACAGCCTCGTACAGGAAGCAGGCAGGTCTTGAGCGAGCAGCGGCCCCGGCCCTGCACAGGGAGGGTGGCTCAGGAGAGCAGCTCGCGCCAGCCCCATGCAGTGTCCTGTTTTCCGTTTGGGAAATATGGCCACCCTACTCCAGACACAACCCTGTGACACCTGAGTCCCCTGAAGCACTTCCTCCTGCTGAGACTCCTGTTGCCTGTTCCTGATTCTGGGAACTGTCTGCAAATGTGATTTGTATTCAGTGGCCCCAAGATAACCAAGTCCAATAATTTTGGATCAGGTCCCTGTACTATGGTCCTAGTCAAACACCTGGAACATTAGCTCCCTCATCCTGCATGAAACTTAGCATGCTTCATGGAAACACCCTTTCTGTTTCCAGATGTTTATAGAGCACCCAGCACTGTAGAAACCAGGTACTATATTAAGAGGCCTCCTCTCATGGCCTATCGCTCCAGGGGGCCCTTTGCTACCCTCTCTCTCTCCGTGATGTAATTAAGTAATCACAATGGAACAGTTAAATCAGAAAAGTCTTCACAGGCTATTTGTGCTCTGGAGCAGAATGTATCGTGTTTCCTCCTCATTTGTGGTCCAGACTGATCCAATCTCTCTGGTTTCAGTTATGCTGGGAAGCGCAATAGCTCCAGCATGGCCGTTGTTGATGGCAAGATGCTCTCAGGCTTCATCCCTCTCAAATCATCCCTGCGGAAAGGAGAGATCAAATATTTGAAAATAAATATTAAAAAAGTCAATTTTTCTATTTGGATTTTTTTCACAAAAAGGAAACTTCTTTGAAATTTGCTGTCTTCAAAACAGCAATAATGATGGATATTTTTTCATTAGAAAACTATTTGATCAGCTGTCAAGGCTGATTCCCCACTTTGGCCCTTCGAGTGCAGAAGGTGGGGACCCGCAGGGATTTAAAAAATTAATACTGGCCACTCCAGGCTTGTATTAAACTCCCAAGGCTACAGCTTCTCTCTGACCTTGGATGGGTAGATGCTGCTACCACCCAAATGCAAAACCCATTGGAACCCAGAACACTCTCTCTCTCTCTCTCTCTCTCTCTCTCTCTCAAACACACACACACACACACAAGCTGAGAAAGAAAACAAAGAAATTAGCTGTTGCCCCCAGCTAATTAAACAACATCTGCACAAACCTCTTAGGACATCAAAAATCCAATCCTGTTCTTGAAAAAACCCACATTTTATTAAAAACAAAAAGAAAGAAAATACACCTGGAACTTAGGCTTTTGCTAGATTTAAAAAACCCACTTACAAAAATTAAACATCAAGAATACCCTTCTTAAGGTCCAGCTTAAAGGTTACAAGCAAAACAAAAGCATTTGGGGTTAGCACAGAGGAGTCCACAAGCCAACAAGAAATAAACAGAAATAAACCTACTCGTATCTTTCTAAACATTCCTGATTTACTTACAAAATCTGGTTTGTTAAATAAGTCGCTCTAGATATGATCTGATTTTTATATCTGGCCTTCAGCTTCTCACAGCATAACTGCTCCCTGCTCCCCTCTTTCCCGGAGTAGAAGAACAGCACACAAAGGGAAAGCTTTTTCCCCAATTTTAAAAAGTTTTAGCCTTCCATTGGCTCTTTTGGTCAGGTGCCTATTCCCTTCCTTTTACCTGGACTTTAACCCTTTACAGGTAAAGAAAGTAGAAAACAGCTACCGAGAGGGACTCTATAGCTAACTGGCTGGCTGGGTGTCCATAAAAGGGAGCTATCTTCCCCGCGCACTTCCCCCGCTTCATTTATCACATCCTCCTGACGTGCTTGGCTCTTGCAGGAGTTAGGCCCTGTCTACACTGGCAAGTTTCTGCGCAGTGAAGCTGCTTTCTGCGCTGTAACTCCCGAGGTGCTCAGGCTGCCAAGCCTCTTAGTGCACAGAAACTGCGCAGTTGTAGCGGTTTAAAAACCCACCCCGACGAGAGGCCTACGGCTTTCTGTGCTGGGGCCATAGTGCTACGGTGCCAGTGTACACACCGTGGTCGATACAGCGCTGTGATTGGTCTCTGGGAGGTGTCCCACAATGCCTCTTCTCACCTCTCTGGTCATCAGTTTGAACTCTACTGCCCTGCCCTCAGGTGACCAACCGTCATCCCCACCCCTTAAATTCCTTGGGAATTTTGAAAGTCCCCTTCCTGTTTGCTCGGCAATGCATGCAGTGGTCTCAGCGCATCTCTCCAGGTGGCCAGGCCTGCTGCACGCACCAGGCAATCCCCCGCTTGGAGCAATGCCGAGCTGCTGGCCCTCATCAGCATTTGGGGAGAGGAGGCTGTGCAGTCCCAGCTGCGCTCCAGCCATAGGAATTATGATACCTACAGACAGATTTCACAATGCATGACACAAAGGGGACATGACCGGGACACACTGCAGTGCAGGGTTAAAGTGAAGGAGCTGCGGAATGCCTACCACAAGGCGCTGGAGGCAAACTGCCACTCTGGTGCTGTGTCCATGAGCTGACAGATCTACAAAGAGCTGGACGCGATACTCGGTGATGACCCCACCTCCACTGTGAAGATCACTGTTTATACTTCGGTGGCTTGCATGCCCATTGAGAGGGGACCGAGCCAGGAGAAGGAAATCTTGGATGAGGATGTGGAGGGGTACCCAGAGGCGGAGGATGACTCCGATGTCAGAGATGCATGCATACAGGAGCTCCTTTCTACCCCGGAGGAGGCTAGCCAGTCACAGCAGTCAGATCTTGGCGAAGCGCAAACAGGAGAGGAGGCCCCTGGTAAGTGGAACTGATTTTGGGAATCGCTGAAGTGAATTGTTGGGGGCAAAAGGGTTGCAGAAATCAGGCTTGTCTCCCACCGCATGGCAAGTCTGAGCAGTGAAACAGGCTGATGATTGACTCCCTCACTTCATGGGAATCTCCCTCAGAGATCTCCAGGAAACTCTCATGGAGATACTGGGCAGCCCACTCCCACAGGTTCTTCAGCAGAGCTGCTTTGTTTCTTGCCCCATTATCGGTAACCTTCCTGTGCCATCACGCGGCGGGGGGGACCACTGCTGCACATAGGCGAGCTGCACAGGAGCCAGGACAGAAGCCGCAGGCTTGGAGAAGACCCTCTCTTGATTCCCTGCTCACCGTCAGCAGTGAAATATCTTCCATAATGATCACATCTTGTGGAAAGTGTGGGGATAGGAATGATTATCAGGACTCTCTACAGTGCTGGCTCTCCCCAAAAGCCATGTGCCCAGTGCACAGCAGGGTTCAGGAAGAGTGATTTACCCTGCCCCTGTGGCTACTCACCATTTTGGGGGTCTTGTGGCTCATGTGTGCTTGCCTGGGGTCAGCCAGTTAGTGACAGATGTGTGAGTACTGTGTTTTAAATCACTGAATCAGTGTTCTCTGTGTTGCAAACAATACTGCTTCTGTAAAATGTTGCATTTCAACTTCACAGAGATGACCTTGGGAGCCCAGCCTCCCTCTTTCTAATTGGCGGCTGAACAGCTTCAGAGAATTAAAAAGCGGCCAAGAAGAAATAAGGAGGACTTTCTGCGTGATGTTATGATGCACTCCACAGCTGAAAAACAGGAGTTGAAGGAGTGGAGGGACAGTGAGAAGAGGCACCAAAAGGAGAACATGGCACGCCAGAATGAAGCCACAGAACAGCTCTTAGAGGTTATGGAGTGCCAAGCAGACACGGTCCAGGTGATGCTAGTTCTTCAAACCGAACAGCTCCGTCCCTGCCCTCCCCTGCAGTTGCCGTCACAAAACTCTTTCCCATGCACCCCCCAGACACCGCCAACACACTCTTATCAACCTCCTGGCTGCAGTCCATACCCATAGTTTTCCACTCCTCCCTGCTCACAGTCCAGCACTGCTGACTCCCACTGCCCACTGCACTCAACACCCATCCCTCTGCAGTTTGGCCCTGATGAAGTACAGCACCCACTGCATTGTACTCCAAAGGAGAAGGTTGGATATGATCCCTGGACATACACAAATCTTTAGCTGTTCCGGGACCCATCCCCCTCACTGCTGATGGGTTTTTTTTTTGTTTGACTCTCTCCTTCAGTTGTTGTCTTTTAACAAAAGAATTGTGTTGGTCTGAAAGCAATCTTTATTCTATTAATTGAAAGCAATTGAAAACAATTATGTTAAACCCACATATTGCATCATGTGCACCAATAGCCTCCTAGCATTACAATCACTGCACTCCCGAGCATATCAAGAAATATTAGTGGCTTTCAGCTTCAAATTGCTGCCTCAAGGCATTCCTGGTCCTTATGACCCCACGCTGTGCCCCTCTAATAGCCCTGGTCTCTGGCTGTTCAGACTCAGCCTCCAGACACTGAACCTCTGTGGTCCAGCCCTGAGTGAAGCTTTCACCCTTCCGTTCTCAAATATTATGGAGCTTATAGCACGCAGCAATAAGCATAGGAATATTGTCATCAGCCAGGTCCAGCTTCCCATAGAGACAGCGCCAGCGGGCTTTTAAATGGCCAAAGGCACACTCAACAATCATTCTACACTTGCTCAGCCAGTTGTTGAACCGCTCCTTGCTTCTGTCAAATTGCCCCATATATGGCTTCATAAGCCACAGCATTAAGGGGTAGGCGGGGTCTCCCAGGATCACAGTGGGCATTTTGACTTCCCCTATGGTGATCTTCTGGTCCAGGAAGAAAGTCCCTGCTTGCAGCTTCCTGAACAGGCCAATGTTCCGAAAGATGCATGTGTCATGCACTTTTCCCGACCAGCCTGCGTTAATGTCTGTGAAACGCCCACGGTGATCCACAAGCCCCTGGAGAACTATTGAGAAATACCCCTTGTGATTAATGTACTAGAGGTCTGGTGCGAGAATTGGAATATGCATGCCATCTATCGCCCCTCCGCAGTTAGGGAAGCCCATTTGTGAAAAGCCATCTACAATGTCACGCACACTGCCCATATGTCACGGTCTTTCAGAGCAGGATGCAATTAATGGCTCTGCACACTTCCGTCAACACGAGTCCAACGGTAGACTTTCCCACTCCGAACTGATTAGCAAACGACCAGTAGCAGTCTGGAGTAGCCAGCTTCCACAGTGCAATTGCCATGCGCTTCTCCGACGGCAGGGCAGCTCTCATTCTCATGTCCTTGCGCTGCAGGACTGGGGCGAGCTCATCACACAGTCCCATGAATGTGGCTTTCCTCATGCAGAAGTTCTGCAGCCACTGCTTGTCACCCCAGACGTGCATCACGAGGTGATTGCACCACTCAGTGCTTGTTTCCTGAGCCCAAAAGCAGCGTTCCACTGTGGTCAGCACCTCTGTGAAAGCCACAAACAATCTCATCTTGTAGCTATTTGAGTGGCGAGATCAATGTCTCACTCCTCTTGCCTTTGTAGTTTAAGGAATAACTGCACTGCCACTCATGACGTATTGGTCAGAACGAGCAGCACACTGGTCAACAGTCCGGGATCCATTCCTGCAGCCCGAAGAGACAGGGCGCGCAGTACGTAAACCATTGAAAGATGGTGCCAAATGCGGACGGAAGCACAGGGATTGCTGGGATGCAAAACAATACATCCCAGGTCATTGGCACAGGACCCAGGATGCCGCAAGACCCCCTCTGCTTTCCCACAAGTCTTAGCTGCAGAAGAGAAAAAGGTATTCTGTGGGACAGCTGCCCAGAGTGCACCGCTCCAAATACCGCTGCAAGTGCCACAAGTGTGAACACACTATTGTGCAGGCAGCTGACAGTGTGAACACACAACAATGGTTTCCCTTCCGTGCACTCTGAGCGGTGCTGTAACTGCCGGTGTTGTGACTCTGCCAGTGAAGGCATGCCCTCCGTACATTCCTGACTACCAGAGGAACCTTTGGAAACAGACTCTTTGGTGCATACAGGAAAGTGCCCAACATGCACGCCCACACACACCCCCGATCCAGAGAGATTTGTCTCAGGTGTGTGCTTAAAAAAAGGGTCCCAACATTCTCTCATTTAAGATACAGAGATTAATCCTTATAAAACTCAGACGGAACTGCAGAAACCACAGTACCTCGTCTATACAAGTCTCATATTTCCTCAGGGCCTGAGTGAGGTTTCCTGAGTGGTTTCTTTCCCACCACTCATTTCTCCTCAGGCAATGTCCCTCTTTCCTCCCCGTTGTGTAAACTCTACTATTAGCCCCATCTCTTATATAAACATCCTTATAAGAGATAATAGAAGCTGAAAATCAAACGTGCACTCATAAAAACGTACAGTTATAAACAGAACTGTGAAACCCTGGTAATTTGGCTCTTGGAGTGTGTGTGCTCTCTCTCACTCATATATATTTATAGATTGTAAGAGTTTTCAGGGCATGGGATATCTTTTAACATATATGTTTGTACAGTCCTCGATGTACAGTGTTCAGAACCCTAATCCTGACTTGCGGCTTCTGAACACTACAGTAATAGGTACAGTTATTTTCAATTATTTGTGTCTATATCTCTATATGTCTCATTCTAGGCAACCTAGGAAGCAGTGACCATGAGATGGTTGCGTTCAGGATCCTGACAAAAGGAAGAAAAGAGGGTAGCAAAATATGGACCCTGGACTTCAGAAAAGCAGACTTAGACTCCCTTAGGGAACTGATGGGCAGGATCCCCTGGGAGGCTAATATGAGAGGCAACAGAGTCCAGGAGAGCTGGCTGTATCTTAAAGAAGTCTTATTGAGGGTGCAGGAACAAACCATCCCGATGTGCAGAAAGAATAGCAAATATGGCCGGTGACCAACTTGGCTTAACAGTGAAATCTTTGGTGAGCTTAAACTCAAAAAGGAAGTTTACAAGAAGTGGAAATTTGGACAGATGACTAGGGAGGAGTATAAAAATATTTCTAGAGCATGCAGGGGTGTAATCAGGAAGGCCAAGGCAAAACTGGAGTTGCAGCTAGCAAGGGATGTGAAGAGTAACAAGAAGGGTTTCTCCAGCTATGTTAGCAACAAGAAGGAGGTCAAGGAAAGTGTGGGACCCTTCCTGAATGGGAGAGGCAACATAGTGACAGATGATGTGGAAAAAGCTGAAGTACTCAATGCTTTTTTTGCCTTGCTCTTAACAGACAAGGTCAGCTCCCAGACTGCTGCACTGGGCAACACAGTACGGGTAGGAGGTGAGCAGCCCTCAGTGGTGAAAGAACAGGTTAAGAACTATTTAGAAAAGCTGGATGTGCACAAGTCCATTGGTCCAGATCTAATGCACCTGAGGGTGCTGAGGGAGTTGGCTGGTGTGATTGCAGAGCCATTGGCCATTATCTTTGAAAATTCGTGGTGATCGGGGGAGGTCCCGGATGACTGGAAAAGGGCAAATATAGTGCCCATATTTAAAAAAGGGAAGAAAGAGAACCCAGGGAACTACAGACCGGTCAGCTTCACTTCAGTCCCCGGCAAAATCGTGGAGCAGGTCCTCAAGGAATTCATTTTGAAGCACTTGGAGGAGAGGAAGGTGATCAGGAACAGTCAACATGAATTCACCAAGGTCAAGTCATGCCTGACTAATCTAATTGCCTTCTATGACGAGATAACTGGCTCTGTGGATTATGGGAAAGCGGTGGATGTGTTGTTCCTTGACTTTTCATATGGTCTCCCACAGTATTCTTGTCAGCAAGTTAAAGAAATATGGATTGGATGAATGGACTATAAGGTGGATAGAAAGCTGGCTAGATTGTCGGGCTCAATTGGTAGTGATCAATGGCTCCATGTCTAGTTGGCAACTGGTATCAAGCGGAGTGCCCCAGGGGTCGGTCCTGGGGCCGGTTTTGTTCAACATCTTTATTAATGATCTGGATGATGGGACGAATTGCACCTCAGCAAGTTCGCAGATGACACTAAACTGGGGGGAGAGGTAGATATGCTGGAGGGTAGGGGTAGGGTCCAGAGTGACCTAGACAAATTGGAGGATTGGGCCAAAAGAAATCTAATGAGGTTCAACAAGGACAAGTGCAGAGTCCTGCACTTAGGAAGGAAGAATCCCATGCACTGCTATGGGCTGGGGACCGACTGGCTAAGCAGCAGTTCTACAGAAAAAGACCTGGGGATTACAGTGGATGAGAAGCTGGATATGAGTCAGCAGTGTGCTCTTGTTGCCAAGAAGGCTAACGGCATATTGGGCTGTATTAGTAAGAGCATTACCAGCAGATCGAGGGAAGTGATTATTCCCCTCTATTTGGCACTGGTGAGGCCACACCTGGAGTATTGCATCCAGTTTTAGGCCCCCCACTACTGAAGAGATGTGAACAAATCGGAGAGAGTCCAGCAGAGGGCAACAAAAATGATTAAGGGGCTGGGGCACATGACTTACGGGGAGAGGCTGAGGGAACTGGGCTTGTTTAGTCTGAAGAAGAGAAGAGTGAAGGGGGGATTTGATAGCAGCCTTCAACTACCTGAAGGGGAGTTACAAAGAGGATGGAGCTCGGCTGTTCTTAGTGGTGGCAGATGACAGAACAAGGAGTAATGGTCTCAAGTTGCAGTGCGGGAGGTCTAGGTTGGATATTAGGAAACACTATTTCACTAGGAGGGTGGTGAAGCACTGAAATGGGTTACCTAGGGAGGTGGTGGAATCTCCATCCTTAGAGGTTTTTAAGGCCCGGCTTGACAAAGCCCTGGCTGGGATGATTTCATTGGTGTTGGTCCTGCTTTGAGCAGGGGATTGGACTAGATGACCTCCTGAGGTCTCTTCCAACCCTAATATTCTACGATTCTATGCTTCTCGTGCACATTAATAAGCCATTAACAAAGTCCATTTAAAAAAAAAAACTCTTATGACTAGGCCAAATCCCTAAAAGCTTTTCTCTGTGCTAACAGCGCATCTGCAACAACTCTGCTAAATTTCTAGTTTCTGCACCAAACCCCAGAGATGCTATCGCTGTTCAGTGTAAGGTGTGATTTGTTTTGTTTTAATAATGGTAAAAAGTGTATTTTTTTTCTTTGTGTTTACAAATGTCTGGCCTGTTTTGGCTGATTTTTTTCTTTAATCACCTTTAGGAGCGTCTAGGTTAGAAAACTTCCACCTTAAAGACAAAAGTTATAAAGAGGTGGAAAGGATCCCTTTAAAGTGGAAATGCCCAGGCAATGTTAACTGTAGTCTGGAGCACAGGTGTTGCTCTGCACCCCACCAGCAAAACACACAAGATGACGACCATCCCCCGCACGGCTGGATGTGGCTCTCAGTGGTCGGCTCTTGTTATGAATTCACTTGGTTTTGGCAATTCTCTTGGATAAATTTGATTCAGTAGAACTGGTGACCTCATGTGACCTTAATTTCTCCAAATGGAGGCTTCAGAGTAGAACTGTTTGAATAATGAAAAAGATTTACAAATATTCTCAAACTTCTCTCATTCCACTTGCTGCTGTTCATGAGGTCAGACTATTCAGATGACTGCCTGGGACTCTTCTAAATAATTTCCAAATCCCAGAAGTTACATGAATTTGTATCAGAAATTCATTATTTGGTCATTATTCACTTTTCATCTTGTATTGTTCTCTAAAAGTTGCATTCATCAAGTCAAGGAGCAGACATGTTACTCTGGGACCGGTCACACACCAGAAATAGTGAATACAAAATACTCAACGTGAACATTTGGGAAACATTCCATATGCTAAGAGTTGTTCATCCAAAGCATCTGTTGAATACTTAGGAATACTTAATACATGTTTATGTACTGGTGCAGGTGAGCCAAGTATTTAAAAGTCAAAACTCCTACCATTTTTTGTTTATAACTAATATTCAGCAAGATCTGCTGCATTCCCAGCTCGCTGAAGGAACTTAAGTTGTGTAGATTGTTAGATCGATGACCTTTCAGTAGGATGGCTCAGAACAGCTTGTGAACAGCTGAAAACCAATAATGGACAATGAGTGGCCTTTGGGCCCAGATTTATAAAGGGATTTAGGTGTTTCTCCACCCAGGGTTGCAAGGCCTAAGGGTGTGTCTACACTGCAGGCTTGCCACAAGTTATGCCACGTGGTGTTGTCGAACTGCCACTACCATCCACACTCAAAGCCCTTAAACACATATGTAGGGCCCTGAATCCATGCCGGAGTGCTTGGCTGGTGGCATGGGGCAAAGCATATGTTAATACCTGTCCTACCCCCGGACCTGCCCACTTTGCAGTGTGGGGACAGCAAAAGCATGGACCTGGCCGCACGTTTCGATAATCCTCCAATGCCATTCCCAGAATTTCCTGCGCCCATATCTTCTGGCACATCTGTCTACTCACTTCCCCTCTATGCATAGCTGTAGTCTGATTGCTAGATGTGTGGGGGGGGGAGGGGGCAAAGTGCACATATGCACACACACACACACACACACACACACACACACGCACGCTGAACCCAGTTTCCTTGGCTGACTGGCTCTCTCCCCCTGCCTGGGGCGGTACCTGGCTGCTGGTGCTGAGGGGGTTGGGCGGCATAACAGGGGAGCCCCAGCTGCTGCTGTGGTCACCTGAGCATAGGAGCTGCAGCCACCCCAACACCAAGTGCTGCAGTGATGGTGCTGATCTGGTGCCTTCTGGTGCTGCTGCAACCGCCTCCCAGCTGGGGCTGGGGCTGCGGGCACAACATATGCTTCCCCCACCTCCATTCCCACTTCCCTTTCTCTTTCCCATCCCATCCCCCTTCCCCTACCCACTGTCCTCTGCCCCATCCCATCCCCCGCCTCACACCCTATCTCACCCCCTTACCCTACTGTCTCTTCCACAACCCCATCCCCTTCCCCCAGATCCACCCCCTTGTCCTGCTCCCGTATGGGCACTCGCCTTTGTACAGGAAACTGGAGGACACTAGGTTCCAGGAGGCAGCAGCAAGAAAAGCAGCTCCATTCATCCCCCACCCCATCTCCTCCTGGGCCCAGCTGCAGGGGAGGGGGGCTGAGGAAGCAGGAAACATGCTGAAGAAAGAGGAGGTCACAGTGTGGGAAGGAAAGAGCAGTGCAGTGCGGCACCTCCCCCTCCCAGCAGGCTGAGCAGGGCAGCTCAACGTTCGCATAAATGAGGGGGTGCCACATGACCCCACAGCCCCTCCATGCCTCACCTCTGTTGGGGGGGGCAATCCCCCCCCAACCCCAAAACCATGAAACTACCTGACAGTCCTTCAAGTAATGTCCTATGGTTGCTCCACTCCAGGTGCACGTACATCTCTCGAGGCCTTGATTGGAGATTTCCGTTTGGCCCACACATGTTCCCTGTGCCTCCTCCTGGCAGACACTGAGGCTAGGAGTGTGTAGGAGTTCCTTCTCTAACTGCTAGGCCCAAGATGGCACACTGGTGTGTCCATTTTGAGCATACTCAGCTTTTCTCTTCACTTCTGTTAAAGTTATTTATTACAAGTGAAACAGCTTCAAAATGAGAAGAATTCAGACCAGCACACTTGTCTGTAGTGCAGGAGATCTGAACTCAAATACCTTCTCTGCATTAGGTAGAGAGGGGGCTAGAACCTGAGCCTCATGCCTGTGAGGTGAGTTCCCTGACCTCCAGCTCTGAACACTGCATGGGGCTGACAGCTCAGTCTATCAGCCCTGGGGCAGGGAGTGGCTCCAGCCGTGAGCCCCACGGGGGCTGACAACTGGAGCTGGTGACCAAAGGTCAACTAATAGCAGCCATTACACTGACAAGAATGTCAATTTAACTGTTGGTAGGCTCCCTGCTGTGTAATTGAACCTTGTGCTTGGCTCACAGAAAATCAGCCTAAGGATGGTGGCAGGGGGAGCTCTGTCTGTGAGCTCTGTGTGGCTGTCAGTGCCTCACACTTTGGCTGTCAGTGCATCACAATGCCCCACTTCACTCAGTGCAAGCGCTTCTGGTGAGGACACACATCACTGGCAAAAAGAGGGTAGTGTAGACACCAACAGATGCTTTAATTACTACAGTGGCTGTAGGTCGACCTAACTTAAGTCAATCTAATTTTGTATTGTAAACAAGCCCAAAAGCTGTGAATTTAGATGCATGTTATCAAAGGAATACAGATCAACAGCTTTCTCAGCCCCAGCATGGCAGCCACGATGGGCCTAGTGAGAAAGGTGGAAGAACTTGACAGAATATTTGGTGATATTGGACTTCTGAAAGGGGATCCAGTACAAATAACCTTAAAAAACAATACTGAACATGTATAAGTGTATATACACCCTGTAGGATTCCTATCTGGTTACTTCATAAAGTGGAAACTGAGTTAAAGAGAATGGAGCCGAATGACATACCCAAGAAGATCTCCAAAGCATGGTGTTCCCCAATAGTGTCAGTTAGAAAGACAAAATAGGGGAAAAAAACAAATGTGTGATCTTAAAAAATGTAATGAAGCAGTTGTGAGAGAAAAAATCTCTGAACACTTCATGACTTCCTCCCCAGAGGAAACAGCAAAGCCGTCAGTGAAGTCCAAAGCCTAATCACTCAGTCTTAACTGAAGCCAAACAAGGAACAATGCACTTTCTGCCTATCCTAAATCAAGTTTTTGGGACAGACACTAAACAAAGATGGAATCAGTCCAATTTGAGAATTGAATGCACCAGCAAATGTAACAGAACTGAGACATGTACTGGGAATGGTAAATTACCGTGGTGGATACCTACAAGACCTTTCTACAATGACAAAACCACTGCATTACCACTGTTAAAATCCAACACATCTTGGCTATGGGGGCCAAATTAAGAAATTGCCTTGAAAAAGGATAAAATAAATTATCCAAATGGCTCCAGTTCTCAAGTACTGTGATGTGAACAAAGCCATAGTGGTCCATGCAGATGCAAGCAGGTCTGGCCTGGGTGGTGTATTGATGCAACAACATGACTCTGAGTGGAAGCCAGTTGCATTTTGCTCTTGCGCCCTCATAGACACAGAAAAACGATGTGCACAGATTGAAGAGAAGTGCCTGGGGAATGTATGGGCATATGAGAACTTTTACAGATATTAGTGTGGATTGGATTCATTTACACTGATAACAGACCATAAACTGCTTGTAATCTTCATCAATGGGAAAAACCTGGATCAGATGCTAATGTCTTTTGATAAGGTTAATGCAATTTAACCCAATTGATAAATATGTTCCTGGGGAAATCTGGTAGTAGCAGACACTCTGTCACATTCCCTGGAATCACACTCAATTACCTGTGAGCTCGAAGATGCCATAAAGGTGTACACAGATGCTGTGGACATATACAGATCAGTGTCAGATAAAAGACAACACCAGCTACAAACAGCAATCTGGACAGATACGCAACTAGAGGAAGTTCTACGTTTCATTGGGGTGACTGGCCCAAGTATCTAAAGGACACTACGGAAATGACAAGAGACTAATTCGTGGAGCGTGGACAATATAGCAAGTCAAATGAACTCATGGTTAAAGGCAAATGTATCATAATTCCAAATGAAGTAAGAGGAGAAATCCTAAACCTCATCCATGAAGGATATTAAGGATTAACTAAATGCCACAAACGTGCCAACCAGTCAGTGTGGAAAGAAAGAATAAACAATAAATTATCTGCATGTGAACACTGTAGAACTAACAGATCAACCCAACACAAAGACCCTTTAATAACACTTTACCTGGGAGACATTGGAAAACACTAACTGCAGATTTATGCAAATTCAGAGGACATCACAGTCATTGTGAACTATTTTTCCAGCTCTATAGAAAGAATGTACTTGAAAGACATAACATGCCACAGTATTGTTGAGAAACAGAAGTGCACTTTTGCTCACTATGGTATTTTAGGAGAACTACTGATAGACAACAGACCACAGATCACTGCAGCAGAATTGAAGTTGTTCTGAATGAAATATGATTTTCATCATATTATTAGTGGCCCACATTACCCACAAGCAAATAGAGAGGCTGAGAGATTTCTACAGATAGACAAGAATATCCTACAGCAGTAAGATCCATTCCTTGCTCTTCTGAATTACAGATCTATACCAATAGCCGCTACTGGATATAGTCCAGCACAAATCCTAATGGGAAGACAACTCAGAACTCCTGTTCCAACTTTGGAAAAGAATCTGTCTCCAAAGTGGCCAGTCATGAAGAAAGTAGCCAAACTTGGATAAAAAGGCTAAAAGAGCTTATTAACACTTTTGCAACAGATGTCATTCAGTTCGAGTATAGCCATGTCTAGAATCTGGTGACCGTGTTCATGTCAAATCGATTGGAGATAAAGGATGGACAACTCCTGGTGAAGGGATCCCTGGGGTACAAACTGTGCCCCTGTCATAAATATAAAGGGAAAGGTAAACCCCTTTAAAATCCCTCCTGGCCAGAGGAAAAATCCTCTCATCTGTAAAGGGTTAAGAAGCTAAAGGTAACCTCGCTGGCACCTGACCATAATGACCAATGAGGAGACAAGATACTTTCAAAAGCTGGGAGGAGGGAGAAAAACAAAGGTCTGGGTCTGTCTGTGTGATGCTTTTGCTGGGGACAGAACAGGAATGGAGTCTTAGAACTTAGTAAGTAATCGAGCTAGGTATATGTTAGATTATGATTTCTTTAAATGGCTGAGAAAATAGCTGTGCTGAATCGAATGAATATTCCTATCTGTTTGTCTTTTTTGTAACTTAAGGTTTTGCCTAGAGGGATTCTCTATGTTTTGAAACTAATTACCCTGTAAGGTATCTACCATCCTGATTTTACAGCGCTGATTCTTTTCTTTTTACTTCTATTAAAAGTCTTCTTGTAAGGAAACTGAATGCTTTTTCATTGTTCTAAGATCCAAGGGTTTGGGTCTGTGGTCACCTATGCAAATTGGTGAGGATTTTTATCAAACCTTCCCCAGGAAGTGGGGTGCAAGGGTTGGGAGGATTCTGGGGGGAGAGACATGTCCAAACTGTGTTTCCCAGTAAACCCAGATAAAGTTTGGTGGTGGTAGTGGAAATCCAAGGGCAAAAGGTAAAATAATTTGTACCTTGGGGAAGTTTTAACCTAAGCTGGTAAAAGTAAGCTTAGGAGGTTTTCATGCAGGTGCCCACATCTGTACCCTAGAGTTCAGAGTGGGGAAGGAACCTTGACAAGGTATTAGCAGCAGCAGCAGGAGAAGGCTACAACAGGTCAGGCTGTCCCTGTGGCTCCCTGAGACGGGGGTGGGAGGAAATTAGAGGATCCTGCAGTATCAGCCCAGGTCAGGACTATCACTTCTGTGACTTTTCTACATGCCTTGTCTTTGTGTAGAAGAGGAGGCTAAAGAAGAGTTGGGTGAGGCTGGTTGTTTTGTCCAAGTTGGAGGACAGGCCCACCTGACTCGTAGGCGTTGCCTGCATTCTCCACCACAGCCCAGGATACCCATGGATCCTCAAGCCCCATTGAAATGTATGGGTGAACACCAATAGCTAGAACAGCAGCAGCGGCAGCAGATTGTGACCCAGCAGCTTCAGCTACAACAACCGTGCCAGCAAAAGAAGCAGGGAGCAGCAGCCGTTTATGCTTTGCCTATTAACCCTGGAGAACTGGAGCCCCCAGGTGGGTGCGGGGCTGTGGTTACCTGTGTGGGAGGGAGGAGTCCTCGCCAAAATGGCGCTAGAAGAAGTCCTTGAGGCTTTGCTGGAGACTCTTCAGTGGGTGGCTGGGGAATACCAGTGGCCCCGGGAGGAATGGCCACAGTGATTAAACTCTACATGTCAGGAAAGGCCAAGCCAGCATATCGTACACCAGGGATAGAGGCAGCAAAGGCCTATAGGACACTCAAGCTACCATACTAGTCTGCCTAGGGCTTGGTGAAGATGCTATTGTCAGCCACCCTGGCATGAACCATTGGCTGTGGCCTCCCAGCTGAGGGCAATAGAGCAACAACTCTGGGATTTGTGTTCTCTCTGGCTGAAATCAGAGACTTGTTCACCAATGGAAATGGTGACATTAGAACAGTTTTGCTGAGTTCTCCCAGCAGAGCCCCAGGAGTGGGTTTGTCGCCACTAAGTAGGCAGTATGCTTCGCAGAGAACTTCCTGAGTCTGACATAGAGAATGAGCCTCTGGGGAAACCGGGGCAATCGAACATCCGTGGTTCGGGTCCAATGGGGAAGGGGCCTCAGGCCTCAGAAAACCCCTTGTGAAGGGCTACATTGGGCCAGAGTGTGCACCTGTGGTATCCCAAGAGACTGAAACACAGGCCAAGCCCTTACAATGGGCCAGCTGTAACAAATGAGGGCCGACCGCTGAAGGAGACCCGGCTGAGAAGATGGGGGTGGGGGGTCCCTAGATTGTTCCATTTTGGGTCAAGATGGCCCTGGGCACTAAGATTGCCCTTATAGACAGTGTGTCTGTGGCTATTTCTGTTCCTCAGAAATGTGTGGAGAACTGCTTGGGCTGAAGGCTTATGTAGTCCCTGTTACAGGGAAGGGAATGAGGTGCTGGGCTTGTCTGACACAGATTGGGGCAGATGTTCCTCCAAGAGCAGTTAATAGCTCTACAGATCTCTAGATCTGTGCATGTAAGATGTATTCATGGGGACATTTGGCCCTATCCTAGGAGCATGAAAGCAAAATATTGGTGGTCATGGCCCAACACCTAGCCTACCTGACAGTATTGATGCAGGGCTGGAGTCCTGTAACCTGTCATGTGAGGGTGGCTGGGAAGGCAGGGTTGGCACTCAACTTGAGGACTCAAGGAGCGATTAAGCTAAAAGAAATTTCCCCCTTTTCCAGCCCCGAGCTGTCCAGTTCCAAACCAAAGTCCTGCAGGGATCAGTGTTAAGCCCATAGTGTCGCGGTGCAGTGTAGTTTGGAGCTCCCTACAGAGAAGTCACAGAAACAGCCTCCTCCTAGGGACAACCCACTCGTCTTAGAGGAGGGGCCCAACTACATCCAAAATCAAAGGGAGGATCTAGTCTTCAGTCGGCTACATGGCCGGTTGACTAGGGCAAATGCGGTGCTGGTTGATCCTGACAATTATGTCCAGTACTCCCATTTTGAACTCAAAGCGGATCTCTTTGTGAGGGTGATGTGGGACAAAAAAAATGGGGCCCACCAAACACAACTCCTGATCCCAAAATTTTATCAGAACCAGGAGTTAAAACTGGCCCAAGATGTACTGTGGTCTGGTCACGTGGGAGCGGAGAAGACCCCAAAGAAGATACAGGCCCAGTTGTTTTTGCAAGGGGTTTATGGTGACATCAAAGATCATTGTACTTCCTTTCCAGAATGCCAAGTGGTGGCCCTCAGCCAGCCCATGGGGCCCCCTCAGTCCTCTTCCATTGATGAGCAGACCTTTTCACAGAATTGGGGTAGACCGCATGGGGTCACTGGACCCAACTCAAGCCACTGTTGGTTTATTCTGGTGATTGTTGATTATGGCAATTGGTATCCTGAAGCAGTAGCTCTGTGCTCAGCAACGTCACGGACAATAGCTACCCAATTAATGCAAGTATTCGCTAGAATAGGATTTCCAGCAATGCTCCTGACAGGTCAAGGAAAAGCCTTCACATCCCAGTTAACACACAAGGTCTGAGTTTTCCTGAAATTTCAGTTGGTTAAACCCTCTGTTACACACAAACAGATGGCCTGATAGAGCAGCTTAACCATCCATTCAAGAAGATGTTGCAAAAATGTGTAACTAGAGAATCCCAAATTGTGAAAAAATGCCCCTGTATTTGTTGCTCACAATCACCTCTGTAAGATCAGGATGGTAAATACCTTACAGGGTAATTAGATTCAAAACATAGAGAATCCCTCTAGGCAAAACCTTAGGTTACAAAAAGACACACGGACAGGAATATTCATTCTATTAAGCACAACTTATTTTCTCAGCCATTTAAAGAAATCATAATCTAACGCATATCTAGCTAGATTACTTACTGAGTTCTAAGACTCCATTCCTGTTCTGTCCCCGGCAAAAGCCTCACCCAGACAGACACAGACCCTTTGATGTCTCCTCATTGGTCATTTTGGTCAGGTGCCAGTGAGGTTATCCTAACTGTTACATGGACATCCTTACTACTAAAGCAGGGTGCACAAACCTAATCAAACACCATGTACATCTGAAAGCTGAGCACTGTGTCTTGTTCAGCATCTTGGTTGTAGAGTGGTGAGCAATAAAATTATTGCTTTGTGGGATATTGAAAGCAACAGGAAGGGATTAGCTTTGGCTGAAGGTGTAAGCTACAAAATTGCCCTGGCAGCCATTTCCTCCCCTTCTTCCCCAGGTCTGACCCAAGATGGATTCCAAGTGGAGGAAAAAAATCTGAACGTACGACGAGTGACTCTGTCTAACTACCCTTGCAATTCTTCCCTGTTAAAGGGGTACAGACCGAGCATGCTCTCCCTGGTAACACAGTCACTCCAATGTAATTCTATAGATTTATACCTTTACTGGCATGAAAGCATCACCCCAGACACAGGAATTATGAAGCCCGGGGCCAGATTAAGTGATATAGCTCCTTCTGGACCTCAGTGTTTAAACTTCTGGTTCTGTGCATTTGTGTCATAATGTCCTGGCTGCATGGGAAGAGAGAAGGAGGGAGAATCTGCTCTGTTGTTAGGAAGCCTCTGCACCCTCGTCCAGCATCCTGGTAACGGTTGCCCTAATTTTCCCCCACGTCTGGTCGGTCAGGTTCCCAGGCAAGGCAAAATTGCAACAGCTGCTCCTCTCACTTACTAAACCTCCCTGTTCACTGATATTCTGTTCAGGCAGCCGAAGCCAAAATATCTCCTTGCCATAGATAGATGGAATCCCTTCACTGGCCTGGAAACGTAGCCCCCTCTTCCACTCTGGGACCTCGAGCAGATGAACAGCCTGCAAGGCTTCCACAGTCTGAAATCATGTTAAAACCAATACTGGTGCCAGGCCCCTCATAGGATTCCCACATTGTTTCATTCGCAGAGTGTGAAGCTGAATGCTGGTCACATTGAACAAATGACACTTCATTAAACCCTGTGCACTGCTCTGTCCATGTGGCTGGGTTGCTTCCAGCCTTATTCCCCATGTTCCTTATTCCCCTGGTGTCATGTCAGTAACAGTCTCCACAGGGAACACGGGCCCTCCAACTCCAGTTCCACTGGTCAGGACACATCTTCCCTATTTTACAAATATTTTAATAGAAACATGAAAAACAAATAATTGATACTCAACCCTCACACCTGAAGGCCCTTCAGCCAGAGACTGCAAGCAAATAGCTGAGTTGGAGTCTTCTCTTTACCACATACTCAGCCGGTTAAGTAGTCATTAAGGTAGTTTGCTAGACTCAGAGACAGAGAACAAAAGAATGGCCATACGGGGTCAGACCAGTGGTCCATCTAGCCCAGTACCCTGTCTTCCAACAGTGGCCAATGCCAGATGCTTCAGAGGGAATGAAACACAACACGGCAATTTATTGAGTGATCCATCCCCTGTCGTCTAGTGTCAACTTTTGACATTCAGAGGTTTAGAGACACCTAGAGCATGGGATTGCATCACTGACCATTTTCTTTTTTTGGATGAATTTAATCTGCAATTCCTACCATAGTGGGTCTGTGGGTTGGGAACATGATTAGCAGGAGCTTCTCAGCCGGCCAGTGAATAAAGATGGAATCAGAGCATACCAAGGTGATTAAAGGACCAACCTGTGCCATTGGCTTGATGCAAAATGTAAAATGAGGGATTCCCGTCATCCCCCCCGGACAGAAAAATCATATGCTCCTTCATCTCTTGGCCGGCACTTCCACCTCATCTGGACCAACCCTCCCCCTCAGGTTCTTTGGGACAGGACCCTCCGTCAGCAGGGGAAAAGGGAGAGGGTCAGAGAGGAAATGTTTATCACTGTGCACTGGAAGACTGATGACCCCGGGGTACTAGAAGGCGAAGGAGGAATGGGATGCACAGTGGGAGGAGAGAATGCTGGCCCCAATTCCTCAAGCATGACCAGAGGAATAGGGACCAGGACCGGTTACGCTGGAGCAGCTGATAGACCTGGTGGCCACTGGGCTCACTAACCACCTCCAGTACCAGCACACAGCCCACTGTAGCATCTGCTCTACACGTACAAACCTCAGCTCTGGGGCTGCACTGTTCACCAGGGTCCCACGTCCTGCAGCCAGAGCAGGTCCTGGAAAACTCTGCAGTTGGGTGGTCAGTGAACAGCTGTGTGCGCTGGAACAGACAGCTGTATCCTGCGCCTGCCATCCATGCAAGGTGGGCAACACATTCTGTTGGGGGCAGGAGAGCAGGGGGCCCACTTCTGATTCCCAGTTCCCAGTGGCGGATTAATGATTTTGCCGCCCCGAGGCCCTGAAAGAATGGCCACCTCTGGCCCCATATGAACTTGTTTTAGTTTTTTTACAAATTTGTTTGAACTAAAATGAATCTAAATATCATTCAAATAATTGAACATTTACAAGTTTTATTATAAATAAAATGACAAGTATAGCGGACCCTCGCTTGAACGCGCGTCTGCATAGTGGAATTTCGCTTTCAGCGCGGGACCGCGCATGGATTCAAAACCCCGCGTTCAAGCGGGGGTCCGCTGCAGTTTAGGATTCTCGCGAGTACGTTTACTAAATGGCGTTGCGCTGTCATTGGTGGTTTCAATACGCACTGTGATTGGTAGAATCGCGGTGTCACTGATGCCGCGATTACAAAAATGCTGCTGTTCTAAATTTGCCGCCCCTGCAAATTTGTCGGCCTCGGCGATAATGCGCCGCTGCCAGTTCCACCACAAGGGAGACTGACCTTGTGTCTCCGACAATTGAGATAACAGGGACTAATCCTCCCCACATGCCCCACTGTGCTCATCTTGCCCCTGGTCCCTGCCTCGCTCCAGCTAGGGACCAGTCCTCCCCCCGCCCTGCCCAACTGTCAGGGTGGATAAAAATCAATGACTTTTTAAAAAAAAAATCAAATAATCAGATTTTTTTGTTTTAATTGGATTTTTGAGGAAAAGATATCTAAAGATAGTTTTAATTAAGGTACATTATATCTCATCGTGGAATTGGGATTATAAATTTTAATTCTATAGTATGAGATAATATATTCATGTAATGTTTAAGAAAAGTTTTGTAAAGGAGTTCTAATAGTTCATGATTAGGGACCCAATCTTATGGGGGTCCACAGGCCTCTGTATAGATTATTTAGGTTAATTTTTCTATCTACGCAATGGGACTTAGTGCTCAATCTAGAAGATACCATCAGAGATGCTGAGTTTTGCAGTTCTCAGACTGGATTTGTGTCTCCAGAGATAACATTCTTGTTAACAGCAAAAATGTTTTAAATAAATAAATAAGTAATATATAGAGATGAGAAATAACAGACCTCAACCCTATTGTCCCTCTGCAAATTTGTGTACACAGAGTCAATCCCTAACCTCTCTCTAAAAGTGCAAAGTTTCCAAAAGTTCAATGAATAGAAGATTGTTGGGGGCGGAGTAGATCTGGACAAAGAAAAGAAGTCTGGAGATAAAGGTGAGAAGTGAGGGACATAGGCTTTTTTGTTAAACTATTCTGTTTGCTGTTGAAGAAAAATATCCAGAATACTTACTTAAAGTTGTTGTTTTAGTTAAATAAAACAATTTAAATATCTGTCTGGTGATGTTCTCCTCCTAATACAGCCTGGCAAGAAAATCCTCCAAATATTAATGATAGTTCACCTCCCAATAACTTCATAAATATCTGCTTCAGTTATCTTTGGGAAATGAAATAACCAAACACTCATTTATTTTCTGATATAGCTCTAAAACTAATCTGAAAAGTTTTCAAAATAAATCACAGTTTAAAAATGTATTGTGTGTACCTTCTAAAAATGAAATCTACACCTATCTCTGAGTTGTGAAGAATATGTATTAAGGTTATAACCAACAACAAGAATACACTTTTATGTGGAAAACCATGATTAAATTGAGTCTTCCTGACTCGTGATTTAAATCAAATCCACCCTCCCCGCTGTGGTCTTGCCCCTGGCCTCTTCATTCCCCAGGAGGGGCCCACAAATATGTTTTGGGCCGGGCCCACAAAAAGTTAATCCAGTCCTGGTTCAGTTGCTAGATATTGTAGAACTCAGCCAGGATGCTTATTTACCTCTGTATGTTTTTGCTTCCAGTACATCCCCTTTCTATTACCCTCAGGGAGTGGACATGATCATACTGTAACCAAAACCCAGTAGGGCTGTTTTAATCTCCTGCAGACTTCTGCCATTTGCTTGCTCTTTCATGAGTGACATTGCTATAGTTGTCTGACTATTTTGTGAAGGGGTGTTGTAGGGTTCCCTGGATTGTTGGAAGTGGGTGGATCTGGCTATGTTATCTCACATCAGGGATTCATATTTGACTTTCACAGCTTAGAAGGGACCATTATGATCAGCTCATCTGACCTCCTGAATAACACACATTTCACATAAAAATTCCTACATCAAGCCCACAGTTTTGGTTGACCTAAAGTGTGTCTTTTAGAAAGAGAACTAGGACAGATAGTTGCATTTTTTCTTATTGGAATATTTTTCCATCAGAAGATGCTGATTTCACAAAATCAAAACATTCTGTAGGAAGTATAGATTTCCTGAACATTTCTGAGAGGAAATTATTAAAAAGTTTCATTTTGACTTTATCTTTTTGACTTTTAAATTGTACCATAGCACCCACACATCACATCCACAGTCACATCCACACGCCCAACACAATCCTTTACCACACATCATTCACACCCCTCCCAGCACATAAACAACATACAACTCCAGCGCATCACTCCCCGACATAATATACACACGATCACATGCAACACCCAACCACCACACACTCTGTACAAATCACATAACACACCGCCACCACGTGGATACCATCACACACTGCCACGATGTGCCACACCCACAATGCACCATACAACATAAGAGTCAAAATAGTACAAAGATGCCTTCTTTAAACAAAGGTGAGCAAATCTAACCTTATCTAAACAAAGCATTTCAACCTTCGCTTAGAATATCATGTTTCATGGAAGGTCTCAGTCTTTATCTTCAAGCCACTAAGGTATCTGCAGAGGTATTTAAGCTCCATTGAAATCAATGGACATTAGGGGGTTTAAATGCCTCTGAGGATCTGAGTCTTCAGCATTTAGGCCTGTAACAAATGAAAGATTCCTTCCCATTCCAGGACTGCATTGATCAGCATTGTCCCTCAGGCACAGTGGAGCTGTCTCCTGCCAGGGGAAGCTCATTTGTTCAGGAGACACTTTTTTTGGTGGTTGATCCAAGACTATGGACCTAACAGGATCACAAAATCACCTGAACCCTTTTTCTGTTCCACTTGAAAGTGAGCTTCTGAAATCTGCCTTCAGTAGCATAAGCTCATAGCATGTCATAAAATAAACCTCCATAAGAATCCATATGCACTTTTTCCCTAGAGGGAAGGATGGAGAACGACCCACATGGGATGAAAGAAAATCATGTCACTTCATACATCTCTATCCAAAGCTCTGATGCCACAGTGAAGGGCATAGTATCAGCATTTGTAGGGCAGAGAAGAGATTAGGGGCCTCTTGTCACTGTCTAATCGTGTGTGTGTGTGCTCATTAAGATACCTGTAAATAACCTCCCATTTATACCCCTGGATTTCAGAGGAAAGTCTGGAGTCTGGACTGGGGGTTAGGGCGCTCTCTGGAGTTAGGAATATTTTGTTGCTGGGTTCTGGAGTCCCAAACTGGCAGGGAAAACAGGCTCAGATGTAGTCTCAGAACATCAGGTGACAGTCCCAAGTGGGTCTCTGTGACCGAACCCATCACATCAGTCTCCATCTCTCTCCCTGCTGGTCCCCATGGAGCCACCCAACACACCTCATGAGAGAAACATCAGCCCAGGGACAGATCTTCAAAAAGGTTTTAATAAGAAAAAGCAAAAATTCACAATGAAGAAGTGTTAGGGACAAAAAAGCAGGGAAGTTCCAGACTGTCTGATCAATGGGAAATTAGAGGGGAAATCACAGCCCCTGTCTCAGTCAGACTTATTTCTTGCATCTAAACAAAACTGAAATCAAAAAGCTAATTGAAGCAGTTCCCAGGCAGGGATAGTCTCCAATACCCCGATGGGTCAATGAGCATTTGGGACAGGAAGAGTCTAACCATACAGCATTTACATCCTCACAGGATATTTGATCTGAACCCAGCCATTCTTATATTGATGTCCCAGAGACGCCATCATCAACGTCATCATAACCTGGGTCATGAGGAGGTGGAGACAGGGCTTCCCTCTCAGCCCCAGAGGCCTCTTCACTTCTTAGCGAGTGCAGACTCCAGCCTGAAAATAGCAAGCAAGTCACATTACAGTCAAAACATTCATTCTCCACCCATGTGCACTCACATAATGGATGGGCAACATACAGCATGGGCTGTGAATCAGCCCCCACCCACAGTTCCTCTTAGTGGGCCTCTGACATGTTTAAACCATTATCTCTCTCTCTGTTCTTCAAAGAAAACATGTGGGAGCAGATTCTCTCTCTTCTGAGACCTCCCTGGTGCAGGAGAAGTGTGGGGATGGCAGTGAGGGGTGACGACTCCCTGATAGGCCACTGGGAGCTGCTGTAACTCCTGACAGCGGATATAGCCCCTAAGGGACCACACGCCAGCAGACACCTGGTGGCTGGAGCAGGGTGGGGACCCTAGCCCCTGGGACTTGCCTGGACATCACAGATCTCACCCACCCACACAATGCTCATTCACACGTTATTCCCATCAAGACCAAAGAAATGCACATTTCATCCCAACCCAGTTTCCTTTGAGGTGCAAAGTGGGAGTGCAATCCTGGGTCCCAGCTCTGATCCTGTGCTAATGGGGACATTTACATATTGAAGAGAGGGATTTCAAAGCCAGGCCGCTAACTAACCCCACTCCAGGGACCTGCTCTTCCCATTACCATCCAGGGCACTGACACCTGATTTGGGGAAAGGCACTTTGTCCCTGATCCTGCCAATGGACCCATGTAACTGATGATTTGAACAGTCCCACTGAAGTCAGAGAGAGTATTCATGTGAGTAAACTGACAGATGGGATCTAGTATTTGTAGGATCAGGGACCTTATCTAGGAAATCTTCTCTCTGTCTTGATTTCAATCCTTTTAACTCTGTTTAGCAGAGGTCAGGGAGGGGACACAGCTGAGAGTTCACCAATAACTGCAATTCAGTGCAGTCACAATGACCCCTAGTGGCCAGTAAAGGCTCTTCCAGGTGACTTGTGTACACTCCACTCACCTGTCCGTGAATCCCTGTTCCTGACACTTTCCCCATGGGCCCCCGTGACTTCCTGGGCACTCGGTCCAGAACCAGGGTCGTCTTCAGGGTCAGAAATTTCTCTGGCATCATCATAACCGTCCCCTGGGTCATCTCCAGGCAGGGCAGGGACCTCTGAAATAATTATGGGAATTAATGGTAATGAGAAGAGGCTTTCCACTGAATAGAGAAATAAGCTACATGCCAGGTGTGGCAAAGGAGGGACTTATGTGTATTATTTCTTATGAATGCCACATACACCTCAGTTTAGCTGTTTGATATTATCCTGCCAGACTGCACAGGGAAAAACAAAGGAGGACATTGGAGGGGAAGCAAACAGGAAACATAAAAATAACAAAGACGTGGCTCCTTAAGGCGACAATGAGGGGAGCTGTTAATTGTGGAATACCCTTGTCATAAATTTAAAGGGAAGAGTAATCACCTTTCTGTATTCAGTGTTATAAAATCCCTCCTGGACAGAGGCAAAGTCCTTTTACCTGTAAAGGGTTAAGAAGCTCAGGTAACCTGGCTGGCACCTGACCCAAAATGACCAATGAGGGGACAAGATACTTTCAAACCTGGACGGGGGTGAAAGGCTTTTGTCTGTCCGTGTGATACCTTTGCCGGGAACAGATCAAGGATGCAAGCTCTCCAACTCCTGTGAAGTTAGTAAGTAATCTAGCTAGAAAATGTGTTGAGTTTTCTTTGTTTTGGCTTGTGAAATTTGCTGCGCTGGAGGAAATGTGTATTCCTGTTTTTGTGTCTTTTTATAATTTAAGGTTTTGCCCAAAAGGGATTCTCTATGTTTTGAATCTGACTGCCTGTAAGATTATCTTCCACTCTGATCTTACAGAGTTGTTCTCTTATCCTTTTTTGTTCTTCTAATAAAGTTCTGGGTTTTTTTTAAGAATCGGATTGGTGTTTTTGGGTCTTAAAAATCCAAGGCTGGTTTATGCTCATCTTGTTTATTCTCAAGCCTCCCCAGGTGTAGCCAGACAGCCAGCCCCCACCCCCTCTCAGACCAGCATTGCTGGAAACACAGGAGGAAGCCGGAACAGGGCACTTAACATATATTCCAGCACAGCCTTTGAAGCTGTGAAAGCACAGGTGTGCCTCTGGGGGCAGATACAACGATTAAGCTCACAGCAGGCAGAGGCCCTGTGACAGACATGGCTTTTAGCCCCTACTAAATAGCGTGATGCACACACACCAACATCCTAGTTGGGAAAATATTTACCCTGATAAAAGAAATGTCCAGTAGTCAACACTTATTGTTTCTCTCCCTTGCAAGTGTAAACTACTCTTGCGAAAGCTGGCGTCACCCAGACAGACCAGCCTCAATTTGGCATAAGAAAGGAGAAAGAGAATAAAGGAGTGCAGAGGTATAAGTAGGGGACCTACAGCACCATGATTTTTGAGTGCTTTTCACTATCTATCTGCTGGTCAGATAAGTGACAGCCTCCCAAGGCTTCTGCAGCTAGGAGGGTCCCTATGCCTTGTCCCTTATTCGTCTTTCCGCGGAATTGAGTGACCGATCCTGGCTTGGCACCGCTGGAATCGAGAGATGCAAGGAGGGTAAGAAGCACCCACACCTGATCTCCTATCTTTAGTGTACACATATTTTGAAATAGAGCTCTATACTTTGTTTTCTTTCTTTGGGATTGTGGCTTCAGTTTTGTAACTTGTTTGTGTGTGTAACATCTCTACATTTAAATAAGTAGGCACTAGCAATTTTGTAACCACATGATTAGAATCTAGCTTAATAAATTTTGGTAAACATTTATGCATAAGCCTGACTTGTTTTCTCTGGTTTACTGTAAAGCAGCCAACACAATTAAAGAACCTCAGCCGTTTTGGCTCTAAAGCCTGGCCATTAGGTGAGAGTACTAAGAGCCTAGCGTTGAGTTGTGCCGCCTCCACGGGGCAAACTCTTGGGGCACCTGTCAGTCAATCCTGGCTGCCCGCTGCGAAGGAGCTCTGAGCTCTAGCAGTTAAAGTCACGGGTGTGGAGAGGCTCTTAGTGCTGCCATTGGGGCACCTGTCAGTCAGTATTGACTGCCCGCTGCGAAGGAGCTCTGAGCTCTAGCAGTTAAAGTCACGGGTGGTTAGGACCTTGGGGCATCCGTCAGCCTAGCCCGGGCTGCCCGCCGCGAAGGGACAGTGCGTCCTAGCGGTTAAAGTCACGGATGGTATAAACGGGCATAGCTGGCACCTCACCAAACATCCTTGGCCGTCGGCTAACACCAGGAAAGGGGGTGTAAGGGCTTGGAGGGATATTTTGGGAAATAGGAACTCCAAGTGGTCCTTTCCCTGGTCTTTGTCTAAATCACTTGGTGGTGGCAGCATACTGTTCAAGGACAAGATGAAACTGGTGCCTTGGGAAAGTTTTTAACCTAAGCTGGTAAAAATAAGCTTCGGGGGTCTTTCATGCGGGTCACCACATCTGTACCCTAGAGTTTAGAGTGGGGAGGGAACCCTGACAGCCCTTCCCTGGCTCCAGCCAGGCTACTTTGGGTTAATTCTTCCCAGCCCTGAGCTCAGGATCAAAGGGCAGACTAGGGAATGAAGGGGGTGGAGCAGCAGTAGCCAAGGGGTAATGTGGCTTCCAGGAGGCAGATTTATCATTGCTCACCTCGGCTGTCTGGAGTCTGGAGGACGTTCCTCAAGGCAGGCTCCTCCACATTATCATAATCCAACTGAGACCCCCCTGGGAAAGCTCCCTCTGGAACAGCAAACATCACAGTCAGCTTCCCCTGAACACACCCATTTCCCCAGCAGGTTTTAGTTCCCCATTAAAGGCCTGTTGTTTTCGAGTTTGGGCTTTTCATCATAGAGTCTGCAGGGGAAGTCACAGGGTGATCCAGGGGAAAAGGGAGAGTCATGGACATTCTGTGAAACAATAATTGTGCCACCTTTATTTCCTCAAAAATAACTAAGCTCCAGCCCTGCCCCACAGCATCCAATACCAACTTTGTCATGCCCTTCAATGAGATCAGGATCTATGCTGGTATTGAGCTAACCCTGGACCTGCTTCATAGATTCATGGATATTAAGGTCAGAAGGGACCATTATGATCATCTAGTCTGACCTCCTGCACAACGCAGGCCACAGAATCTCACCCACCCACTCCTGCGATAAACCTCTCACCTATGTCTGAGCTACTGAAGTCCTCAAATTGTGGTTTAAATACTTCAAGGAGCACAGAATCCTCCAGTAAGTGACCCGTGCCCCATGCTGCAGAGGAAGGCGAAAAAGCTCCAGGGCCTCTTCCAATCTGCTCTGGAGGAAAATTCCTTCCCGACCCCAAATATGGCGATCAGCTGAACCCTGAGCATATGGGCAAGATTCACCAGTCAGATACCCAGGAAAGAATTCTCTGTAGTAACTCAGATCCCACCCCATCTAACATCCCATCACAGGCTGTTGGGAGATAGTAGCTGCCACACCAGAGCTGACCATTGTGAATTCAACTGAACTCTATAAAGACATGGTTTAAAGTCCTTACATTATATGGGCTGGATCGTGAATTTGGCTATATGCTCCTGTCGAGGAGGCAGGGGGCTAAGGTCATGGGGCATAGATCAGGGGTTGTACAGTGACACGTGTCAGCTGTGGAAGTCAGATTCTTTCAGACAGTGTGAATATTTCTCTGCCAGGTTCCCTGCAGCTCCTCCCCTGGGAGAGAGCACAGTCAACCACACACAGAAAGGGTCACGATTTGTTCACATTTCCACCAAGAGTTGGACAGAAATCTTTTGTGTGCCTCTGTTTCCACCCCCATCCTTGTTACCTTGTTCTGATCCAGGATCATTTTCCCCCTCGTTGTCCCCGATGTAATACTGCAGCTTTGTCACTGAGTCATCTGAATAGGAAACTGGAGAAAGGGTAAATGGGATGTTATCACAGTGAGAGCAGTGAAACTGGCTGATGGGCAATGCATCCGGGTCCTAGAGCAAGATTTATGGTCTCACTATATTGCTTCTTCAAGGGAAGATGCTGAATTCACAGCGACTGAGTGGTGAGAGGCTGACACAGACTTTCTAAGGTAAATATCAGTTTTTTGTAGTAAATGTGGCTTTGGGGTGGATAATTCAGACTGGGAAGATGCTGGGAAGAGCCATATTGACCTCATGAGGTGAGGAAGGAACTGAGTGAGCCTTTTACCATGGCATCCCCTCCTGTGGGTTTCATTCAAATCCTTCTCATGAACTGGCTGGCCTGTTTTGAGTCACACTCAAGGTGTAAGAATCTAAATCTTTAGATGGGAATGTTTATCTTCTCCTCCTGAATGTTGCTGCTTCATGGCCTGATCCAGCAGAAAATTATGGCTGAGGCTGCTGCTCCAGATCTCCTCAGCCACGGACATGACTCCCATTTTGTTCTGGAAGATACTCCCCCTCCCCCGCCTTTTTGCCAGACAAGGCCACACCCCTCCCAGGATCAGAGTCTGTGACCAGCTCCTACCATTAGCAGAGAGGAGAATGTGGATCTCAGAAGTAGCCTCAGGGAGAAACACTGACCATGCTCAGAGTGCCCCACAATGTGCTAAACTGAAAGCAGCATCTTCCCCCCTGATTGACATTCAGTCAAAATGTTGAGAACAGTCATCTTCCTGACCCATAACTAATCACCCCCTACGGCTGCAGGATGTACAGATGGGCCTGACTGTCCTCAGAATGGGGCTAGCAGACTCTGCTAGGGAGGAAACTCATTCATCTCAGTCCAGTAACTGGCTGGTCTCTTCACAGACCCAGCATCTGCAGCCATCCAGGACTCACAGGCTTGAAGGCTGCAGAGATTTAGCTCTAAGACAGAGCTTTAGAAGGCAGAGTGCATTAGAGATTTTCTCCCTGTTAGGAATGACACACACAGACCTGAGCGATCAAACATTTCCTGCTTCTTTCTCATCAGGTTATAATCGATCTCCTCGTACACGGCCTCAGAGAAAGGGTCCAAGGATCTTCTGGAGCCTGAAAACAAAGGGCAGGGTTGGAAAAGGCTCAGAGAAGCTAGGCATGGGAAACCCTATGAGATCATCCAGCCCCTGTCCCCAACTCCAGTTCAGGACTGGTTCCTACAGCACATTCCCACTGCTCTGTCCAGCTTAGATTTCAGCATCCCAGGTGATGAGGACCATGTCCTGTCATGTTTGTTCTATTGGCTATTTCACGGTCATTAAGTTTATCTTGATATTCAACCTTAATGGTCCCTTCATAAATGTATCCTATTACTCCTACTACCACCCAAAATCATTCCTCTCCTATCCTGGTGCTCACACCTATGGGCAAAATAGTACTTGTATATGTACTGCCTAGAGACTGTGTGGGGAATAAGTAGCTAATATTTGTGCAGTGCTTTAAAAATGGAAAGTACTATCTACCTATCTTTTTAGGTGACGAATTTGAGGAACTGTCCCAGATTGAGATGTCATGAGAGGAAGTTTTGGAAGAAATTGATGAACTAAACAGTAATAAGTCACCAGGACCAGATGATATTCACCCAAGAGCTCTGAAGGAACTCAAATGTGAAATTGCACAACTACTAACTGTAGTCTGTAACCTATCATTTAAATCAGTTTCTGTACCAGAAGACTGGAGGATAGCTAATGTGATGCCAATTTTTTAAAAAGGCTCCAGAAGCGATCCCAGCAATTACAGGCCAATAACCCAAACTACAGAACCAGGCAAATTAGTTTAAACTACCGTAAAAAATAGAATGATCAGACACATAGATGAACATGATTTGTTGGGGAAGAGTCAACATGGCTGTTGTCAAGGGAAATCGTGCCTCACCAATCCTCTAGGATTCTCTGAGGGGGTCAACAAGCATGTGGACGAGGGGGATCCAGTGGATACAGTGTACTTAGATTTTCAGAAAGCCTTTGACAAGGTCCCTCACCAAAGGCTCTTAAGAAAAGTAATCTGTCATGGGATAAGGGGGAAGGTCCTCTCATGGATCAGTAACTAGGTAAAAGATAGGGAAAAAAGGAGAAGAAATAAAGGGTCAGTTTTCAGAACAGAGAGAGGTAAATAGTGGTGACTCCCAGGGGTCTGTACTGGGACCAGTGCTGATCAACATATTCATAAATGCTCTGGAAAAAGGGGTAAACAGGGAGGTGGCAAAATTTGCCGATGATACAAAACTACTCAAGGTAGTTAAATCCAAAGGAGACTGCGAAAAATACACTGGGGTCTCATAAAACTGCGTGACTGGGCAACACAATGGCAGATGAAATTCAATGTTGATAAATGCAACATCTTGAATACTGCGTGTAGATGTGGTCACCCCATCTCAAAAAAGATATATTGAAATTGGAAAAGGTTCAGAAAAGGGCAACAAAAATGGTTAGGGGTATGGAACAGCTGCCATATGAGGAGAGATTAATAAAACTGGGACTTTTCAGCTTGGAAAAGAGATGATTAAGGGGGGATATTAAACTATAAAATCGTGACTGGTGTGGAGAGAGTAAATAAGGAAGTGTTATTTACTCCTTCTCATAACACAAGAACTCGGGGTCACCAAATGAAATTAATAGGCAGCAGGGTTCAAACAAACAAAAGGAAGTATTTCTTCACACAACACACAGTCAATGCCTGTGGAACTCTTTCCCAGAGGATGTTGTGAAGGACAAGAGTATAACAGGGTTCAAAAAAGAACTAGATAAATTCATGGAGGATAGGTCCATCAATGGCTACTAGCCAGGACGGGCAGGGATGGTGTCCTTAGCCTCTGTTTGCCAGAAGCTGGGAATGGGCGACAGTGGATGGATCACTTGATGATTACCTGTTCTGTTCATTCCCTCTGAAGTGCCAGGCATTGGCCACTGTTGGAAGACAGGATACTGGGCTAGATGGACTTTTGGTCTGACCCACGATGGCTGTTCTTATATAAGGGTAAATCTACACTGCAATCTGGAGGAGTGATTGCAGCACGCATAAACACATCTGAGCTGGCTTTGATCGAGCTAGCCACGTAGCTGTGTCAGCACACGCAGCAGCACAGGCTAACCTGCTGTGTACAGCCTCGCCTAGGAGCCCGGGTGCACGCTCCAGTGGCTAGCCCACGTCACAGCCATGCTGACGCAACTACACTGCTGTTGTTATGCCAGCTAGCTTTCACCGAGCTAGGTAAAAGCTAGCTTGGGTATTTCTACATGTGCTGCGATCACACCTCTCACTGCAATGTAGATATGCCCTAAATGCCTAGTAGAACTGTCTGATCTCTTTGGCCATTATCACCCAAGCTCTTTTGCAGCATTTCTCCTTCCTCGTACCCTCCCTCCTTCTGTATCTCTCTATTCCGGATCTTTCCCTCACATGGATTTTCTTGTACTTTTCTAAATGGAATCTCAACATGTTATTTTTTCTAAGAATACTTGAAGTCTCTTTGTATTATTTTCTCCAGTGAGGCGGAGTGGCCTCCCTCCCCACTTTAGAGTGAGGGACCACGACACTCCCTGTGGTGGGCAGAGCCAAACCTGCCCTGCCCACGTCGCCGGAATTACCAGGGCAGCACAGGAAGTATAAAGGGAGGGCCTTGCATCTCATTGGAGTGGGAGCCAGGGAAGGAGACAGAAGTCTCCAGCCTGCTGCAGAATTCTGGAGCTAGACCTGCACCGGACAGCATCGTGTCCCCAACGGAGACCGACCCTGCAGAGAAATTGCTGGCACTGCCATCGGCCAAGTACCCCAACGAGACCAAGGACCTGGGCACTATGGAACCCCTCACCCAGATGCTCGTAGGAAGTAGACCAAGGAAACTGGACTTTGGTCCCGTTACACTGTCAAAACCCGAGTCAACATGTTTTAGCTGGATCCCTGTTGATCCAGTGGCGGAACAGTCTGCCAGTGTTTGGGCCCCGGGCTGGGACGCAGTGGAGTAAGGTGCACCAAGGTCCCCCCATCCCCTGCTACCAATCCCATCCCTGGGGTGGCAGCCTCCCCACGTTAGGCCAAGAGGTCTGCTGTCGGCCAGAGCCAGGTCATCAAAACTGTCTGTTTGGTGCTCTGCCCTGCCTGAGGGCCTGAATCCCTAGACTGTTTGGTGCTCCCTGCTCTTCCCCACCCAAAGAGCCAGAGCCCCAGACTGTGTCTTTGCTGGCTGCCTTAGCCGAGAGGCTTAGGCAAAACCTGCTTCCTACTCTGCCCTGCCCAGAGGTCCAGAGCTTCCCTTATAAACCATGAACTGCTGGCTGTCCCAGCCAGGATGCTGAGGATTAAAAACTGTTTATACTCCACCCCGCCTAGAATGCCAGGGCTCTAGACTCTTGATTGGTGGCAGCTCTGACAGGAGGCTGCCAACTCTAGACTGCTTACAGATCAGCCCAGCAAGTGGGACCCGAGCCTGAGTGCTGCTGCCTGACATAGTGAGAGGGAGCGGCTCCCTCTCCACTTGAGAGCAAGGGACCACTGCATTTCCCCTTTGTATTATTTCTCTGTCGTCCCCACTAGTTTCAACTCCTCCCAATGTAGTGTCATCTGCAAGTGTCACTGCTGTGCTGTTCATTTCCATGGCCAGATCATAGCTGAAGATATTAGATATGACAGGACTTAAGATGGTCCCTGGATCCCCCACAAAGCTCTTCCTGACATGCACACCTTGTGCAGGTTACAGGGCTGCTACAAGCAGGCCAGATTTCTGTACCAGACATGCACTGGCTACAGAGCTTCTGTGCAAGAGAGGTACACACCAGATGTGTTCACTGTAAGATACCTTAATACTCCGACAGGTATGGCTGAAGTTAGTTTAAACAAGGTATGTTACACACAGTGTCACCTAGTGGCTGAATAGTATAATACAGTTTAACCTTCCATTACGTCTCTCCCTTTGCGTTCTACATTCCTACCATTTACAACATTTACGTTATCATGGTATCTTTATAGTTGAGCACAGATCAGTCTATTAAGTGTCTCTTGTTAGTATATAGGTCTGTCTTTTAGCCTAGGATAAAATTTTGGGTTTGACTTTTGATACTTTTATATCCTCCTTACGAATATGTATGAACAAAGAATGAAAACACTGTGTGTTGCTTCCAGATGGGGTGTATAGCACAATGAAAAGGAATAAGGAAAAGAGTTAAAGTGTTGCTGGGAATGGTGGGAGTTTAATATACAAGCATATACTTGAAGACTGCCTCGACCCTTATCTCAAGGCAAGGTCAAGCAACCAGATGGGAGGGGCAGGCGGGAGGGTGGGCAAACATAAGAAACACTAAAAAGCCAGAGAAAAGGTGACCCTGGCTGAAATATAACCTTACTCCTTACCCCACCCCTAGGGTACAAAAGAGGTAGTACCGAAGTCCCCATACTACGATCCTCCAAAACGGAACATGACCATAAATTGTAATGGGTGGGACCAAGGGATATAATTAAACCTGCTAAGAAAAAGAAGGTGGGAAAAAGGACAGAGAAAACTCTGTGGCATACAGAGCTATGGATATGCTTGCCTGATTAACCCTACTAAACATTGCATTGCCTGCACTTGGACTATGGTCTTCTGCTTTCTGATTGCATGATAAGAACCAAGAGAGGGGCGAGGGAAAAAGTCCTAACATCGCTCAGTGGTACTAGTTTTCTAATTACCCAACCCAAACACGTAACAACTTGGTCATCTGGCTTTCCGTCAGTAGCAATGACTGCCTGAGGCCTGTTTGGAATCTCTGAGTTTTCTTCCTCTTGTTCTGCATCTGCCACCTGTAGAGTCTGCTCTGTTGATTCTTCTTCCTGAAGTACACTGCATGCTCCAGCATTTTATCTTGAGTTTATTTGTACTGGGTCTCCTTTCAAATATCCATCTTTCTAGTTCTTCCGCTTTTCTCATGAGGCCCATCATGGCTGCCACACTGAGGTGGAGAACGCTGTTGGTCTTTGATCACATGCACTCTGAATGAGAAGTTTTTCTCTTTGAAAGAGATTTCTGTGGTGAACTGTCCCATGCAATTCAGAATGCCTCCAGTCTTAGTCAGAGCTGTGGCAGGTAACTTCATCTCTGGGAGGGGTTGAAGGTGATTGTAAGGCCCTTCTGAGATGACTGTTACATCTGCTCCTAAGTCCATTTTAAAGTCCATAGTGTTTCTCTGAATGATCAGTTTCACTCTCCAGGCAGGCTCTGTATCTTCACACAGGATAGATCCAAGACACAATAGCTCTTGATTGTCTGTCTGGAATATGAATCAATTCCCTGACTGCGTTCATGTGGCAAACAACTGCAAAACGTCCATGTTTCGTGCATTTAATATATCCTGAATGTTTGAGTGGAATTTGTTCCTCTTAGCCAGGGAGTTCTCCCTCATTACCTCACCAGTTTTATGGTATTAACTTGTTTCATTCAGGCTGTGTTTGTTAACAGCTTCTAATCCATTTGAACAGCAGTGTGTAGGGTGAAGTCTGTTTTGAATTGTAGCTCCTGTGAAGGATATTTATCTGTTAACCCAATAACCAGCCTCTCTCTGATGTTTTCATGTTTGCTGTTCCTGAATCACAGTTTTCAGCCAAGGCATGCAGAGCTCTTATAAACTATTCAACATTTTCCCCTAGTCCTTAAATTCTCTGGTGAAAACATGCCCTTTCATAAACCACATTTCTCTGAGGGTACAGTAGAACCTCAGAATTACAAACACATTTGAATAGAGGTTGTTCATAACTCTGAAACATTCATAACTCGGAACAAAATGTTACGGTTGTTCTTTCAAAAGTTTACAACTGAACATTGACTTAATACAGCTTTGACACTTTACTATGCAGAAGAAAAATGCTGCTTTTAACCATCTCAGTTTAAATGAAACAAACACAGAAACAGTTTCTTTACCTTGTCAAATCTTTTTTTAACCTTTCCCTTTAATGTTTTTAGTCATTTACATTTAAGACACTACTGTACTGTATTTCCTTTTTTTTTCTTTCTTTCTTTTTTTGGTGTCTGGTGCTGCCGGGTTGTATACTTCCAGTTGCAAATGAGGAGTGTGGTTCACTGGTCAGTTCTGTAACTTTGAGGTTCCAGTGTATAAAGTATGCATCAAACAAAGCCAGAACCCTTTCATAGTCATCTTTGTGCCAGTCTTCAGGAAAATCAAAGGATTGAAAGAAATGCTCTGCTTGCTTCCAAATAGCACAAGGTAAACACCATACCTGTATAGCTTCAGTTTCCTTATGGAGTTTTGTAGCAATCTGAAATCTTGCAAAATGCTGCTTCTAGTCTGTCAATTGTGAAGGTTTGTCAAAGCTGAAGTTCTCTGGTCAACGAAGAGGGAGATGTTGATGAAACCCTGCAACTTGTGTTGCTTTTTTTTCCTGTCTCCATCCTGCATTGCTCCTCCTTCTGTCTGCAACTTCTGTTGCTCTCTTTCTTCTGTTTTTCTTCTCCTCTGGCACTGCTTAACTTAGGGCACCATGTCACATACACCTTGGACATGGTAGGTGGCAAGGCTGCTATAAGCAGGTCAGGCTTCTGTATCAGATATGGACTGCCTACAGAGCTTCCTTTCCGGAGAGATACTCAACAGATGTATTCACAATAAGATCCCTTAATGCTCTGCCAGGCATGGCTGAGGTTCGCGAATGTAAGTTGTTACATGCAACACCATTTCGTGGCTGAACAGTATAATACAATTTAACCTTCCACTACACTGCCAACGCCCCACCCCCCATTAGGCACAGCTCCACCTGCTATTTCAGAGGCATTTCACACAGTAACACCAAGCAGGACCCACCTCTGCGCTCTGCCCTGGCACTTCGCACCTGCGCCCCCAGGATGATTAAGACCAGGCAGAGCAGGGCTCCCAGGATAATGCAGATGACCATGGGCACCGTGACTCTTCCACTGTCAGTCGGAGGGCGGCGCGGGGGAGCTGGATGGAAATGAACATGGAAGAGGGAGAGATTATCCTGTGAGAATCCGGGGGGCCCAGGGATCTCCCCAGTCACTCATTGCAGGGCCCAGGACAGCAGGGTAACGGGCTGGGACACAGTCTGTGTGCCATGGGGGCAGCTCACAGGCTGCAGTTTAAATCATGGGCCCTGCCCTGTCAGCTGGAGCCAGCAGACAGGAATTCTCTGGCTCAGCATGGCCTGCAGCTCCCACCCAGGTGTCATTCACCCCTAGATTTCACAGGGCATGTGTAAGGGGACTGTTGGCCCCTTACTAAAACTCAGTGGGGGTGTTTCGGTTGGCTAGCTCCCAGGACCAGAAGGAAGGGGAAGGGTTGATAGGAAAGCAGGACCCTGAGACTGACAGTCCCCAGGAACAATGGGGAGAGGCCAATGCCCCAAGTCAGCCTGACTGACAGGGCGGGCAGGCTAATCAGGGAGTCAGGAGGACAAGGTGGGTCCTGTCCTCCCTGTGAGCTGGATTGCCTGGGTCAGACAGAGTGGGGCCAAGCTACGGAGAGAGCAGGGGCCTGAGCTGAGCTGCAGAGCAGAGCCGCGCCAGATCCAGAGAGAACCAGAGCAGCAGCCCCGGGGAGCAGGTCAGTGCTGGGAGCAGAGTCACAGGAGACCTGTGCTGGGAGCAGAGCTGCAGCAACCAGATCCGGAGGGGCCGCAAAAAGCAGCCCAGGGAGCTGGAGGCAGAGCAGCAGCAGCGATGAGGCAGAGTGGAGCAGGAGCAGGAGCTGGAGCTGGGGCTGGGGCTGGAGCAGTCTGAAGCCAGGCGCGGTGAGGAGCTGAGGAGAGCGAGGGGGACCCTGGGCAGCGGGCCCAGAGCAGGGAGACGCCCCCAGCCAAGAGGCCTGGCAGGCCAGACTTGGAGGGGGATCGTAACCCCGACTGGGCGGGGGCAATGCTGGGAAGAAGGGTCCTGCCACCTTCAGCCTGAAGGCGTATGACCACCCCCAGAGCAAGCGTCCGACCCGCAGTATCCCTGCAGCACAGCCAGGGCCTGGGCAGGAGGCCTGGGACGTGTGAGGAACAGACTGAACTTCCCTTACAGTCCAGAGACGCTGGTTGTGACGTCCCCGTGCCATAGAGCAGGGTGACGTGTTTTCCTTTAACCTTTCCCACTTTTTTCTTATTTTTTAAAATCGATTGCTGTTTAATACACTGTATTTCCTTTGAACTGCATGTAATGATCAGTGGGTCAGGGAAGCATCCAGTGCAGAGAGAGCATCTGGGAGTGGGGACACCTTAGCCCCTGCCCTAAGTGACCACGACAGGGTTGGGGGTCGACCCCCCAGGAATCCTGGGCCCAGCCCTGTCGGGGTTACGAGGACTCTGCCAGACAGGTGCGTGGAAGGGGAGCCCTTGATGTCAGGCAGGCCTCTGGGTAAAGGAAGGGGGAGCGAGGACTCAGATCCCTTCACTAGCCCATTTCACTGGGGTAGTGTATAAGCCAGGAAAGTTCCCCACAAAAGCGGGACCATTCTCCTGCTTACTCATGGAAAGGAGCTCCTGTCCTTAGGCTACAGCTTGCAGCTCATCCTCTGTGACCCAGCACCAGGTAAATTTTAACTCTTGATGGGAGCGGGGGATGTTCTACCTGTTCTACTCAGTGATGCTGTCGTCTCTGTCACACCTGCAAAGGGAAAGGGAGGAGAGTTGGAGTCTGGAGCGAGGGGGAGCTGATGTGTTTGTCACTGGGTAGCGTCCCCCTCAGATCTCCAGACATCACTTCTACAAACTCCCTCAGAGCAGCACAGGGTCTGTCTGTTAGTGATTTAGGGCCCACGTCCCCCTATGCTGACTAGTAACAAACCAGCACACTGGGGTCTGTGATGGACGCAGGGGTTATGTGGGCTGATGTCTGAGCCAATATGGCCCCACAAAGCTTCCACCCCACAGCATCCATGATGCTTCTGCACACAGGAGAAAGAAGGGCCTGGCCTGTGACCAAGGGCGGGCAGGTAATTGGACCCATCCTCCTTCCAGAAAATTACAGCATGTAGCAGAAACATCTCCTGTCACTCACCTGAGCAATTCACTGCAACATCTTCCTTGTGACCACAGTTGCTCTCACCCCAGGGCTTAGCAGGACAGTCCCAGAGAGATGACTCCGTCCCTCTGCAATTCAACGTTTCTACCCAGATGGGACCAGTCCCCTCACCGAATGCAGCCTCGCCTGGGACTGGTACAGCAGATCCACAGCCCAGTTGTTTACACACAACGTTAGCATCCGCCATATCCCAGGAGTCATCACAAACTGTTCCCCACGAGCCACGGTACCAAACCTCCACTCTCCCCGAGCATCTGTCCTCTCCTCCCACGACGCGTAACTTCTCCTGGTCTGAAAATGCAGAAACCTCACATGTTACTGGGACAGCTGGGAAAGTCCTTCGGGACCAAGAGGGAGACAGTGAGAAGCAGAGATACCTGTGCAGCTTGTCGAGTTCGGGCAGTCGGCAAACAGGGTCTGAGGTGGTTTCTCTTTTTCTCCTATGCAGAGAAAATGATTAAGTGAACGGACCGAGAAGAGTGTATGATGTAGGAGAGAGTAGGGCTTATCTGTATATTAAACCCCTAAATTTCAGCAATTTTATAAACTTAAATCTAAAATCTATTTTGTTTCATAGCTAATGGATTCGTTCCTCAGTGAATTCACTGGATGTTGAAATCTTTATTCAGCTCACTGCTGGTGTGTGCGCGTTTGTGGGTATCTGAGTCTTTTCCATCCACCCTGTGTACAGCTGCTCTTGACCCTGTTTGAAGGTAAACAGATCTGTCAGCTGAAACACACCCACATCATTGTGAGGATCCAGAGACAAGAAATGGTGGTCTTAGAATTGAGGACTGTACCTATTGGGTTATGGGAAGTGGACACCCGCTCGAGCCCTGAAGGGGTTGGAAAAGCCCTGCAGAGGGCTGGGGCTGGGGAAGGAAGTAAAACCCCAGCTGACTGGGGGAAGTGGCGGCACCTGAGGACCACGCCCCAATCAGGGCCTAGCTGGCTCTCTATAGGCAGTGAGCCAGAAGCTGAGAGAGAGCACTCTCTAGGTTCCTCTAGCTCTGAGATGGAGGGACCTGGCTGCAAAGACCTGAATAGAGGACCTAGTTTGGAGGAGGATTGGGGAAAGGCCAAGGGAACTGGGGAGCTCCAGCCGAGGAAAGCCCCAGGCTGCGGGCCTGGTAAGGTCTATTAGGTACGGGGGTTTCAGGGGCAGCCACGGGTCAGCAGAGGCAGCAGGTCCAAACCCAACCTTGCCGGTGATGAGTGGCTCATACTGCAGTCTGCCCCAGGATGCAGGGACTAGCTGGTGACTAGAAGGAGCCTACAACTGAGGTGAGTTAGGGATAGCGGGTGGGGGGGTTCCCCTGGGAGGGGGATACCCAGAACTGTGGGGTACCGCCAGGGGGCAGCACCCAGTGAAAGGGGCACCAGGGTCCTGGGAGGGACACGGGAGCCAGCAGCAAGGCGAGACAGGGCTGAAGAGGGCGCTCCGGCGGCTGGAACGCTAAATCCCAAGGACAACCAGCAGCAGGCGCCGCTGGTGAGTCTGCGCCCCGGTTACAAGGACTCAATGAGACTTTAGATCTGAAACAGACGCTCACCTACACGCACAGACCCACTTTTTGGGAATTCTGATCCTGACCCAGATTTCACAGCCTGGGTGTCAGGAAGCAGGGGCTGCAGCAGAGCTAGTCTCCAGGCTACTTAACGAGCGCAGCTGGACTGTATCAGGCTGCCTGACTGGTCATACTGCCTGATTGGTCAGCAGTCCAGCTCTTGAGTCCAGCAGCCACACCAGCATTCAGCAACTGCTCAGAGCATTTCCCACAGCTAAGATATCTCATTTTCCTGTCTTGTTCACAGTCTTGCTGTTGCCTTGACCCCAGACTTACCCCTTGCCTTGCTCCAGGTAACCTGGTCCTCACCCTGAGCTCTGATTTCTGCCTTTGGCTCTGGCCTCTGGCTCTAACCCTTGGCTCCAATTTCTGGCTACCAGCTCCTGCTCTAACCACTGGATATGACTCCTGCTCCAACCACTCAGCATGACCACTCACGTCCTGTTCACTGAGCTTGGGCCCATCTCTGATTGTTCATCCCAAAAGTACAGCCACAGAGATTCCCAAATGATGCTTGCTAATGGGAGGCATTTGCAGTGGTGCTGGAACAGTTTTTACAGTTGGGGTGCTGAAAGTCTGGTCCCCAAACTTTTTACCTTGCCCCTTCTTACCCTGTCTGTGCACCCTCTCCCCCGAGTTGAGGCCAGGACTGGGCTGTGGATCGGGGTAAGGTGACTCAGGCTGGGACCACATCTTGTGGGGCTAGTAGCGGGACCCCGTGTCTGGGACCAGCAGTGGAGCGCGGGGCCTGTAGCAAGGACCCCATGCAAACTGATTAACCCCTTGCACCCCAAGTTCCCATGCCTATGGGCATTAGTAGGCTCTCACTAGATGATTGCACCGTGTAACACACAGCTTGTATGAATAACTCCCATTTTGTTTTCCAGGTGCTGTATTGAGATATGACAATGAAAATATGTCTGTCACTACTGTGAATGTAAAACTGTCTCTACTGAAAAGTAAATACATTCAAAATTTCTATCACACCCTTTCAATGAGTAAAAGATGGAGTGGGTGTGTGCACAGAGTTTCAGAATTACCACTGCAAGAAATATGGGTCTCTTCTGCTCGGTTATCACAGGAGTCCTGTTTCCATATGCCTGATGGGCATTGCCAAAGGGACCTGTGCTGCTCACTGCACGCAACATGGTCCAGCCATGTGGGACCAGAACCTGCTCCATATGCAAAGTCTCTTGCAACCTGCCCTCCATCCCCACAGTTCAGCTGTTTGCAGACAATTGCTGGGGTGACTCCAGACATCTGATTAGAGCAAACACTGCCCCACGTCCCATTGTAGAAAAGCTCCAGCCGCCCAGCACAATCACGGTCGCTCACCAGCCTCAAATCTGTGAATTCTAGAAGGAAGTGCACAAAAAGGGAATTTAAATTGTCTGATTCTGAAATGAACTGGAGTGAAGAGTGAAATCCCAGCAATTGCTCATCCCAAAAGTATAGCCACATCATTCTGCAGGAGCAAGTGTCAGAGAGAATCACTCTAAGAATGAGAGACTCTCGTGGACACCATGGGACTATTAGAAATATAATGGTCACCTCTGAAAAGTCATCAGTTCCCAGCAGTTACACACACAGACACCTGCAATACAGCAGTGGCTGCCCTGCCAACACTAGAGAAATGCTGCGATATCTCCAATACTCCTCGGTGGGAACCGATGGGAAATGGTGACTTTCTAATCATGACCCCAGTTGGTAGGTAGAAGAGTAGAGTGACCATATTTTCTCAAAGGGAAAACGGAACACCCCACGGGGTGCCCAAACCCAAAACCTCCCTTCCTCTCCCCCACACAGGTGGGGCCAGCCTGAGCCTACCCTACCTCCCACCTACACAGGGACAGCCTGAGGTTCCTCTTTCCCCTCAGCACGTGGGCCAGCCTGAGCCCCCCTGCCACCCACCTGTGCGGAGTCAGTGCGAGGCCCCATTCTTCCATCCTGCACACGCAGTGGCCGAAGACCCCTGCTGTCCTCCCGGGTTGGGCTAGCTTTACCACTGTCCCCCCTCCCCCCACATGTTCCTCCGCACTCCGCTAGGGGGCGCATCCCACTTTTTTGGCAAAACTGTGTATGTGTCCAATTTGCTCTTCCCAACTCGTGATCCGTTGGCAAGAGGAAACGAGAGAAATGCCCATTTTTGCCAAAACAGTCGGGACGGCCAGAGCAGGCTTAAAAAATAGAGTGTCCTGGCCAAAACGTGCTGTATGGACACCCTATAGAAAAGACAGTAAGGGAGAGGCTCTATCCTTCTCACTGCTCTCCTCAAATGTCTGTCCCCTCCATTAAATCCCCTGGTAACCAGGCTCACGTGAGCATTCCCGGACCAGACCTGAGCAGAGAACTCCCGCGTCCTCTTTGTGTCTGCAGTTGTGCTGGCCCCACCCCCTGGAAGGACACGCCCAGAGATCGGATTCGTTTCCAGAGCAGTTCACATCGTCCAGCCAGATCTGCCCGGATCCTTGCCCGTAATGAGCAGACAGAGTTGCATTGATGGCGCGTCCACATCCCAGTTGTTTGCAAACGACATCGGAGTCTGACAGATCCCAGAAATCATCACAGACTGTCCCCCAGCTGCCATTATAATAAATCTCCACTCTCCCAGCACAGCGACCTGCCCCATTCACCAGTCTGATCCGCCTGCTTCCTGCAGGGATAGATCCCAGCTGTTAATATGCAATATGATGATTATTAAATAGCTTCCATGCAAATCAATGATGATGCTACAATGGCTGAGATATTGAAATGCTTTTTAAAATCTGTCTTTAACAAGAAACACAGAAAAGGAGAAAAGCTGAGTAAGGAAATGAGGAATACTTTTTACAGAGCACTATTGATAAACAGCATGTGAGTGTAAGGGCCTAATTCTGAATTCCATACTCATCGGAGTAGTCCTTAAGGGACTCGTCACATGAGTCAGAACTATTTGTGAGACTAAGCATTAGCGGAAACAGCCCTTACTCAAATTCTTGAATATTCTCAAACAACTCTTAAATGATAAGCATCAAGGTGTTCAAGGAATTATTAGGCAATTAATTTACCCAAAACCAAATATTCTTTTCAGTTGTTACAGAATGGGGAGGGGGTGACACTGGCTGACCAGGTCATGCTAGAGTGTAGTTAGATCAGTTCACTTGTGTAGATTAAAGTAATGGTTAGATGTATATGTGTGTATTCAGACGTTTAAACTTTATGAAAACCAGTGGAATGTTCTGGATATTATTTCCGTGTGTCTATTCCTGTCATAGTGTAATGCCAAACATTTACATGATAAATATACATGTAGCTAAATAACACATCAAATAAATTTTGTGAAATGCGGAGGATTTAAGGACTTTAACAGAAAATGCTAATTTCAAAGGAAAAAGCCATTATGAAGAAGGTCTGAGGTCAAAAATCTAAGTGCATTTCTCACTCCCTGTCATCAAAGAAAAAGCCCCGGTGGGCCAGCCTATATTCCACCTTGGTCCTGAGGCCCGCCCAGGATATCAGTTGGCGGCTCCTTCACAGAGCCGTGAGCACGGGCATGTACTTGGTGCGGTTCACCCCTATACCTGCCCCTTTTGCGACATGAGGGAAACCCTGGCACACATATATTTGGAGTGTGCCAGGCTGCAGCCCCTATTCCGGCTCCTCACCAATATTTCATTACGTTTTTGGTTGCACTTTTCCCCTCACTTTCTTATTTATGCACTCCCTATCTGCGGCCCCACAAAGTCACAGGATCTCCTGGTCAACCTTCTTCTAGCCCTAGCTAAAATGGCCATCTATAAAGCCAGAGTGAGGAGGTTGACCGATGGAGTCTCCTGTGACTGTGGGGCCTATTTCCGATCCCCGGTCCGTTCACGCCTCTGGACAGAGTTCCTCTGGGCGGCATCCACTGACTCCCTTGATGCCTTTGACAAGCAGTGGGCACTGTCCGGGGTTCTCTGCTTGGTGTTCCTGTCCGGTTTCCTTCGTTTGACCCTTTGACCACACTCCTGTCCTTTTAATTTCATTAGTTGTCCCCCAGATTTATTTGGTGTCCAGGTCCTGTGGATCCCCCTCTTAGGCTGGGAGGGGATCCTTTAGCAGTGGGCGGGCTTTGCCCGCCCACTTCCCGGATCCCAGTAGGATCAAAGGAAAAGCCCACGGGGTAGATTGTCAGCTTGCTTTCTGTGAGCTTGTTTTCTTATGTTCTTATGTGAGAAGAAGATATAAATATGGATTCAAAGAAAGATCCTGTATCTCTGGACTGTTTGGATTCTAACAGAGAAGAATAACTTAGGATACAGAGGGACCTAGACAAATTGGAGGATTGGGCCAAAAGAAATCTGATGGGGCTCAACAAGGATAAGTGCAGGGTCCTGCACTTAGGACGGAAGAATCCAATGCACCGCTACAGACTAGGGACCGAATGGCTAGGCAGCAGTTCTGCAGAAAAGGACCTAGGGGTGACAGTGGATGAGAAGCTGGATATGAGTCAACAGTGTGCCCTTGTTGCCAAGAAGGCCAATGGCATTTTGGGCTGTATAAGTAGGGGCATAGCCAGCAGATCGAGGGACGTGATCGCTCCCCTCTATTCGACATTGGTGAGGCCTCATCTGGAGTACTGTGTCCAGTTTTGGGCCCCACACTACAAGAAGGATGTGGATAAATTGGAGAGAGTCCAGCGAAGGGCAACAAAAATGATTAAGGGTCTGGAACACATGACTTATGAGGAGAGGCTGAGGGAACTGGGATTGTTTAGTCTGCAAAAGAGAAGAATGAGGGGGGATTTGATAGCTGTTTTCAACTACCTGAGAGGTGGTTCCAAAGAGGATGGTTCTAGACTATTCTCAGTGGTAGAAGATGACAGGACAAGGAGTAATGGTCTCAAGTGACAGTGGGGGAGGTTTAGGTTGGATATTAGGAAAAACTTTTTCACTAGGAGGGTGGTGAAACACTGGAATGCGTTACCTAGGGAGGTGGTGGGATCTCCTTCCTTCGAAGTTTTTAAGGTCAGGCTTGACAACGCCGTGGCTGGGATGATTTAATTGGGGATTGGTCCTGCTTTGAGCAGGAGGTTGGACTAGATGACCTCCTGAGGTCCCTTCCAACCCTGATATTCTATGATTCTATGATTGTATGAACTGAATGAGAAGACAGAGAACCCCAGAGTTATTCTGGGTAGCCCTGTGTGATGGGGTGAGCTCCCCACACTAGCCCTGTAAGAGCTGGGTTGGGCCACGTGGGCCCAATCAGCTAATTACGCTGCAAACGGTGGAGGTTTAGGCCAGAATCAGCTGGTTAGAGAGAGACTCAACTGTGCAGCAACATGCGGGGCCTATACAGGCAGGAATCTGGCTACAGGCTGGGGCTGTTGGGAAATGCTGCAGTCATGTCCTGGGAAGAGGGAGGAGTGTTTTGGGACTGCAGGGAGATAGTCTGTAGTTATTCCCTGGGAGGAGGATTCTTGGGGCTGGAAAACCCAGAGTTAGGAGGGGATCCAGAGTATAGGAAGCAATCATAGAAGATTAGGGTTGGCAGAGACCTCAGGAGGCTATCTAGTCCTGCCCCCTGCTCAAAGCAGGACTAACTGCAACTAAATCAGTCCAGGGAAGGAGCAGTGTGGGCAGAGGGAGGAAGCCCAGAACTGCTGAGCTGTCCCTGGACTGGATCCCAGAAAAGAGGGCAGGTCTGGGTTCCCCTACTAGCCACTGAGGGAGTGGCACCAGGGCAGTGAATGGGAAGACGGCCTAGGACTGTTGATGGACTGAATCCCGTAAGGGGGAACACTGAGTGACCTAGCTGGAGGGCTAAGTGACAAAGAGGATGCTGCGGGTCCTGGAGCAAGAGGCACTGCAGACCAGAGTGAGAGCAATGGTGTGCAAACCGTGGATGGGGCATTGGCTTCGAGAGCTAATCCCCAGAGTGACCAGGAAGAGATGCCAGCACGGCAGTGAGTTGCGTATCTCATGACACCCTGTAAAAGACTTTGGGGGAAACTGACAGTTTATTACACCACTGCCACCATTTGGATTTACAAACTGATTTACCTGTTATATTTTACCTACTCTAGCCTCTCAACCCTCATTCTTTCTTCTTAGCTAATAAATCTTTAGTTATTTACTATAGAACTGGCTGCCAGCGTTATCTTTGGAGGAAGTTCTGGAGTGACTGACTGGTCCCTTGGGACAGGGAGGAACTTAATCCTAATGTCACACCACATCAAGTGACATTTTATCACAGCTTTCAGTTTGTCTGGGTGGCAAGTTTGGCTGGAGAGCCTAAGTGCACTGTCTGTGACTCCATGGTGAGACTTGTATAATCTAGAAAGTCATGTTTGTGACTGGCTTGGTGAAATCTAATGATAGAACACACCACCAGTTTGGGGTATCTGCCCTTGTTTTTTTAATCTACCCTGAGATAATCACTTACAGTGGTGAGCCACTCCAGACAGCATGATGAGAGGTACCAGAATATTAGAGAAGTGGACTTGGTACCAATTTATTTTACAGATAAAGGGAAAGAAAGGCAAATTGGATCCAGTCGTCTCCAATCAAGTGCCAGACGCTTAAGGCCTAATTCTACCCTGCTGAAATCAACTGTGAATCTCCCACTGACACAATGGGAATGGAAATATGCCCTTAATGTGCTGTAGTTACCCTGCAGTTGGAATGGGCATGAAAAATGACATCAGTGCAGTAACATACGGTGCATGATATAGGGACATAGTTAAAATATCTGTTACTTGTTTACTTTTACAGTGGAACCTTAATGTAAATAATATACCAGCAAAAAGAACAATAGAATTATCTTGTACAATAGTCATGTACAACCAAGAACAATGAAAAATCCCATCAGATTCCTTTTTCCTTCTTTTTCTTTAAATGAAGGAAAATTGCACAGTTATAGGATTAGAACTTAACAAGGTCACATTAAAACTGCAACTTTGATGTATTTCCTAAGTGACAGAGGGTTAGATCCACAAAGGTACATAGCTACCTAACTGCCTCTTTATAAAAAACATAATGTATAAATCACTACATCTTTATTGAAGCAGAGACTTGACTCTCCCACATCCCAGGCGAGTGCCCTGGTGTCATGAATATAAAGGGAAGGGTAAACCCCTTTAAAATCACTCCTGGCCAGAGGAAAAATCCTCTCACCTGTAAAGAGTTAAGAAGCTAAAGGTAACCTCGCTGGCACCTGACCAAAATGACCAATGAGGGGACAAGATACTTTCAAAAGCTGGGAGGAGGGAGAGAAACAAAGGGTCTGGGTCTGTCTGTGTGATGCTTTTGCCGGAGACAGAACAGGAATGGAGTCTTAGAATTTAGTAAGTAATCTAGCTAGGTATGTGTTAGATTATGATTTTTTTAAATGGCTGAGAAAATAGCTGTGCTGAATAGAATGAATATTCCTGTCTGTGTGTCTTTTTTGTAACTTAAGGTTTTGCCTAGAGGGATTCTCTATGTTTTGAATCTAATTACCCTGTAAGGTATTTACCATCCTGATTTTACAGAGGTGATTCTTTCTACTTCTATTAAGTCTTCTTGTAAGAAAACTGAATGCTTTTTCATTGTTCTAAGATCCAAGGGTTTGGGTCTGTGGTCACCTATGCAAATTGGTGAGGATTTTTACCAAACCTTCCCCAGGAAGTGGGGTGCAAGAGTTGGGAGGATTTTGGGGGGAAAGACGTTTCCAAACTAAGTTGTTTCAGGAACCCAGATAAAATTTGGTGGTGGCAGTGGAAGTCCAGGGGCAAAAGGGTAAAATAGTTTGTACCTTGGGGAAGTTTTAACCTAAACTGGTAAAAGTAAGCTTAGGAGGTTTTCATGCAGGTCCCCACATCTGTACCCTAGAGTTCAGAGTGGGGAAGGAACCTTGACACCTGGCCACCACCTAGAATCAATCTCTAGCTTGTTTTTTTTTTTTTTTTTTTTGATTCAGTGACTGATTATGTGTACAAAGTGGAACATTTACAGCAGGAGTGATCCACCCCAGCATAGCCTATAGTCTATAGTTACTAGGGCACTCCCCTGTGTTCACGTCCTTGCACCAAATCAGGCAGAGCAGGGATTGAACATGGATTTCCCACATCTCAGTTGAGTGCTTTAACCACTGGGTTATGTGTAAAACGGGTAGATGAGAGAGCTGACCTGGCTTATGTGCCTAGCTCCAGGAGTGGGTTCATGACTGAGATTCCTGAGCAGAGAGAGATGACTGTGTGTCAGGGGCCTGAGGCTTAGATCTATGGCAGTTTGGTGTCTAAATAACTTTGTGTATCTAGGCCCTACTCCCTTCCTTGGCATTTCACTGCTGGCAAGTCTATAGAATCACAGAATATCAGCGTTTGGAAGGGACCTCAGGAGGTCATTTAGTCCAACCCCCTGCTCAAAGCAGGACCATTCCACAACTAAATCATCCCAACCAGGGCTTTGTCAAGCCTGACCTTAAAAACTTCTAAGGAAGGAGATTCCACCACCTCCCTAGGTAACGCATTCCAGTGTTTCACCACCCTCCTAGTGAAAAAGTTTTTCCTAATATCCAACTTAAACCTTCCCCACTGCAACTTGAGTCCATTACTCCTTGTTCTGTCATCTGGTACCACTGAGAACAGCCTAGATCCATCCTCTTTGGAACCCCCTTTCAGGTAGTTGAAAGCAGCTATTAAATTCCCCCCTCGTTCTTCTCTTTTGCAGACTAAACAATCCCAGTTCCCTCAGCCTCTCCTCATAAATCATGTGTTCCAGTCCCCTAATCATTTTTGTTGCCCTCCGCTGGACGTTTTCCAATTTTTCCACATCCTTCCTGAAGTGTGGGGCCCAAAACTGGACACAGTACTCCAGAGGAGGCCTCACCAATGTTGAATAGAGGGGAACGATCACGTCCCTCGATCTGCTGGCAATGCCCCTACTTATACATCCCAAAATGCCATTGGCCTTCTTGGCAACAAGGGCACACTGTTGACTCATATCCAGCTTCTCGTCCACTGTTACCCCTTGGTCCTTTTCTGCAGAACTGCTGCCCAGCCATTTGGTCCCTAGTGCAGGATGCATGGGATTCTTCCGTCCTAAGTGCAGGACTCTGCACTTATCCTTGTTGAACCTCATCAGATTTCTTTTGGCCCAATCCTCTAATTTGTCTAGGGCCCTCTGGATCCTATCCCTACCCTCCACGTATCTACCGCTCCTCCCAGTTTAGTGTCATCTGCAAACTTGCTGAGGGTGCAATCCACGCCATCCTCCAGATCATTTATGAAGATATTGAACAAAAGTGGCCCCAGGACCAACCCTTGGGGCACTCCATTTGATATCAGCTGCCAGCTAGACATGGAGCCATTGATCACTACCCGTTGAGCCCACAATCTAGCCAGCTTTCTATCCACCTTATTGTCCATTCATCCAGCCCATACTTCTTTAACTTGCTGGCAAGAATACTGTGGGAGACCGTGTCAAAAGCTTTGCTAAAGTCAAGGAACAGCATGTTCACTGCTTTCCCCTCATCCACAGAGCCAGTTATCTTATCATAGAAGGCAATTAGATTAGTCAGGCATGACTTGCCCTTGGTGAATCCATGCTGACTGTTCCTGATCACTTTCCTCTCCTCTAAGTGCTTCAGAATTGATTCCTTGAGGACCTGCTCCATGATTTTTCCAGGGACTGAGGTGAGGCTGACTGGCCTGTAGTTCCCAGGATCCTCCCTCTTCCCTTTTTTAAAGATGGGCACTACATTAGCCTTTTTCCAGTCGTCTTGGACCTCCCCTGATTGCCATGAGTTTTCAAAGATAATGGCCAATGGCTCTGCAATCACATTCGCCAGCTCCTTTAGCACTCTCGGATGCAGCGCATCCGGCTCCATGGACTTGTGCTCGTCCAGCTTTTCTAAATAGTCCCGAACCACTTCTTTCTCCACAGAGGGCTGGTCACCTCCTCCCCATGCTGTGCTGCCCAGTGCAGCAGTCTGAGAGCTGACCTTGTTCGTGAAGACAGAGGCAAAAAAAGCATTGAGTACATTAGCTTTTTCCACATCCTCTGTCACAAGGTTGCCTCCCTCATTCAGTAAGGGGCCCACACTTTCTTTGACTTTCTTCTTGTTGCTAACATACCTGAAGAAACCCTTCTTGTTACTCTTAACATCTCTTGTTAGCTGCAAATCCAGGTGTGAATTAGCCTTCCTGATTTCACTCCTGCATTCCCGAGCAATATTTTTATACTCTTCGCTCGTCATTTGTCCAATCTTCCACTTCTTGTAAGCTTCTTTTTTGTGTTTAAGATCAGCAAGGATTTCACTGTTAAGCCAAGCTGGTCATCTGCCATATTTACTATTCTTTCTACACATCGGGATGGTTTGTCCCTGTAACCTCAATAAGGATTCTTTAAAATACAGCCAGCTCTCTTGGACTCCTTTCCCCCTCATGTTATTCTCCCAAGGGATCCTGCCCATCAGTTCCCTGAGGTTGTCAAAGTCTGCTTTTCTGAAGTCCAGGGTCTGTATGCTGCTGCTCTCCTTTCTTCCCTGTGTCAGGATCCTGAACTTGACCGTCTCATAGTCACTGCCTCCCAGGTTCCCATCCACTTTTGATTCCCCTACTAATTCTAAGTTTAGGTGATTCCCTGTTCAACTTTCTAGCTTCTGGTGTCTAACTCTCCCCATGCATTGTATAGGGAGCTGGGCGCATGACTCAGGGCTGAGGATCCGATTCGATGGCAAGACACCTAGGAGTCAGGCCTTGCAACGCCCAACTCCCTTCGGGGATCTAGCCCAGAGCTACTATCCATGGCAGTCTTGGTCAAAACAGGTTGCATATGACTTCCTTTTCTTACGATTGTTTTCTGATTCAAGACAGCAGGGTTTTTAAGGCTTTAAAATAAAGAAGCCACTATATACACTAGAGCTGCTTGGAAATTCATCCTTTTCCCTACAAAATATGAATGACCGTGAATATTTTTCATGTTTTGCAAATAAATTTGGGTTTTTCATAGGTCTGTCAATAGATTAAAACAATTAATTGTGCTGTTAAACAAAAATAGAATACCATTTATTTAAATATTTGGATGATTTCTACATTTTCAAATATATTGATTTCAATACAACACAGAATAGAAAGTGTACAGTGCTCACTTTATATTTATTTTTATTCCAAGTATTTGAACTGTAAAAAACAAAAGTAACAGTATTTTTTCAATTCACCTAATACAAGTACTGTAGTGCAATCTCTGTCATGAAAATTGAACTTACAAGTGTAGATTTATGTACAAAAAAACCCTGCATTCAAAAATAAAACACTCTAAAACTTTAGAGCCTACAAGTCCACTCAGTCCTACTTCTTGGTCAGCCAATCGCTTGGACAAACAAGTTTGTTTACATTTGCAGGAGATAATGCTGCCAGCTTCTTATTTACAAAGTCATCTGAAAATGAGAACAGGCATTTGCCTGGCACTCTTGTAGCCGGCATCGCAAAATATTTACGTGCCAGAGGCGCTGAAGAGTCATAAGTCCCTTCATGCTTCAACCACTATTCCAGAGGACATGTGTCCAAACTGATGACAGGTTCTGCTCAATAACAATCCAAAGCAATGCGGACAATGCTTGTTCATTTTCATCATCTGAGTCAGATGCCACCAGCAGAAGGTTGATTTTCTTTTTTGGTGCTTTGGGTTCTGCAGTTTCCGCATCAGAGTGTTACTCTTTTAAGACTTCTGAAAGCATCCTCCACACCTTGTCCCTCTCGGATTTTGGAAGGCACCTCAGATTCTTAAACCTTGGGTCGAGTGCTGTAGCTTTTATTAGAAATTTCATATTGGTACCTTCTTTGCATTTTGTCAAATCTGCAGTGAAAATGTTCTTAAAATGAACAACATGTGTTGGGTCATCATCTGAGACTGCTATAACATGAACTATATGGCAGAACACAGGTAAAACAGAGCAGGGGACATACAATTCTCCCCCAAGGAGTTCAGTCACAAATTTAATTAACTCAATATTTTTTAACGAGCGTCATCATCATGGAAGCATGTCCTCTGGAACGGTGACCGAAGCATGAAGAGGCATATAAATGTTTAGCATATCTGGCATGTAAATACCTTGCAATGCTGGCTACAAAAGTGCCATGCAAATGCCTGTTCTCATTTTCAGGTGACATTTTAAATAAGAAGCAGGCTGCATTATCTCCTGTAAATGTAAACAAACTTGTTTCTCTTATGATTGGCTGAACAAAAAGTAGGACTGAGTGGACTTGTAGGCACTAAAGTTTAATGTTTTATTTTTGAGTGCAATTATGTAAAAAAAAAAATCTACATTTATAAGTTGCAGTTTGACAATAAAGAGATTACACTATAGTACTTGGATGAGGTGAATTGAAAAATACTATTTCTTTTATCATTTTTACAGTGCAAATATTTGTAATAAAAATAATATAAAGTGAGTACTGTATACTTTCTATTCTGTGTTACTGAAATAAATATATTTTTAAAAATAGAAAAGCATCCAAAAATATTTAATACATTTCAATTGGTATTCTATTGTTTAACCATGCGATTAAAACTGCAATTAATCATGATTTTTTTTTTATTTTGATTAATTTTTTGAGTTAAATGTGAGTTAACTGTGGTTAATCGACAGCCCAAGTTTTTCAACAGATATCTGAACATTTTCAATGAAAACAGATTTTTTGTTAAAATTTGTAATTTTCTTATGAACATTTTTCACAGGAAAGAAGTTTTGATGAAATTTTTTGAACAGCTGTATTACATAAAAATATAAAAGAGGGAGGGAAGTTGTTATAGTACATTAACCCTGTAACATGGCTATGCTCTTTTCTGCATATATTATATTTTTACTATAAACGGGTCACAGTTTGAACCTCAGATCCACATCATTTCAAGGACTGCTGCGATCACAGCACAAGGTGGGGTGGAGGCCCTGAGGTGGGTCATGTTCCCATTGAACAAGGACAGGATATTTATAAGATTTTCACACTAAGTCACCTGAGCAAATGACACCGACATCCTCAGCAATTCCTGCCTGAGCTGTCTCAGACATGAAGCTGTCACAGAGAGTCAGGCGAGTCTCATTTCCTCCACATCGGACACTTTTTAGCCCCACAGGGCCCGTTCCTCGCTCAGACATAGGGGCGTTATAAGCTTTCTCAGCGACTCCGCACTGGAGCTGTCTGCAGACCACGCTGGCATCGTTCATGTCCCACTGGTCATCCAGGACTCTGCTCCACACTCCATGGAGGGAAATCTCGACTGTCCCACTGCATCGGTTCTCTCCATTCAACAGTCTGAGCGCCTCAGAACGACCTTGGCTCACAGAGACACAAAATGCTGAATAACACTCCCTGCTGGTACTGCATTAGAAATAATACACAGGTGTGATGTGAAACACAGGTTTCTGTGCTGAGTGGAAGGTAACCCTCACCGCTGTACAGTGATACAGGGAACAACCTCTCTCAAGGGTTTCATTTGTCTCTCTACTCAGAAATGCAGGTAGTGATGGAGGGAAAGTTTTTTTTCATTTTAAAACTGTCCACTGTGAGCACTTAAAGGTGTTGAAGTTCCCTGTGGGAGAAGCCAAGACCCTATCTGGTGATTAGATCATTGGAAATTTATACAGTGTATCTGGTACCTTACATTTCAAAGAAGCCAAAGTGCTCCCAAAATATGATCTGTAAACCAATCAGATCTTCCTAAATATATTGAGTTATAAGAATATACATACAGAGGACAGTAGTGACTCTATATTTAAAGATGAAATTAATATTGCACTTAAGACAGGGATTCAACTACTCTGTTTTTTATTCAAATTATGTATGGTCTGAGTCTCACATTAAGGCTCCTGTACTCTGAGAAGGTGTAAAGAGCCCTTAGGGTTAGTAAGAATTGGGCCCAGTGTAATCTCCCTTTACTTCCTGCACAGAATCTCTGTGTCCGTATGACCCACATTTCTTGTACTGCAGCATTTGACTTAATTTCTCTAACAGTAAGGAAAAGATGCGGTGGGGAGGGGGCATAGATTTTAGCTGGATACTCTGGGCCTCTGTCATAACCATAAAGCTAAGGGTAGCCTAGAATTCCTCCTTACCTGTAAGGGGTTAAGAAGCGCAAATAACCTGGTTGGCACCGGACCAAAAGGACCAATGGGGAAAGAAGATACTTTCAAATCTGGGGGAGGGGGGAAGGCTTTGTTTGTGCTCTTTGTTTGTGTGTTCCCTGGGGAAGCAGAGAAGCATCAGGTCAGAAAACTCCTTCTCCTAAAATCATCCTAAAAAGAGTCTCAATATTACAAAAAGAGTAAGTAAATAAGGCAAGGCATGTTAGATTATCTTTTGTTTTTAGCTTGTGAATTTTCCCTGTGCTAAGAGGGAGGTTTATCCCTGATTTTTTGTAACTTTAAAGATTTGCCTAGGGGGAATCCTCTGTGTTTTGAATCTGATTACCCTGAACAGTTACCTTCCATCCTGATTTTACAGAGGTGCTTCTTTTACTTTATTTTCTTTATAATAAAGTTCTGATTTTTAAGAATCTGGTTTACCTATTTGGTTCGTAGATTATTCTCAAGCCTCCCCAGGAAAGGGGGTGAAGGGGCTTGGGGGAATAATTTAGGGAAACAGGAACTCCAAGTGGTTCTTTTCCTGAATCTTTGTCTAACTTACTTGGTGGTGGCAGCAATACCATCCAAGGACAAGGAAGGATTTGTGCCTTGCGGAAGTTTTTAACCTAATATGGTAGAAATAAGCTTAGGGGGTCTTTCATGCAGGTCCCCACATCTGTAGCCTAGAGTTCAGAGTGGGGAGGGAACCCTGACAGCCTCTGTTACATTATGGGCAACCCACCTGGCAGGTCACACCCTAGTCACCCTCTGAGGGCAGAGCTAGAGTGCAAAGGGGGTGGGGGAAGGTTATAAATACAGGAGTTGAAGGGCTTTTATACGCTTGAAAGGCTTCAAGGGCACAGCTGCAGCTGTACCTCTGTAGCCCTTCAGTGTAGACCCTACCTATGCCGACCGGAGGGGTTCTCCCATTGCTATAGTTCATCCACCTCCCTGAGAGGTGGTAGCGAGCTTGACAGAAGAATTCTTCTGTCTACCTAGTGCTGTCTACACTGGGGAAGGGGTAGGTTGGCTTAACTGTTTCAGTCAGGGGTGTGGATTTTTCATACCCCTGAGTGACGTAGCTGGGTCAACTCAGCTTTTTAATGTATACCGTGTCGAAGACAGACCTGTGGACTCAGTGGCTGAAAGATGCAGCACTGAGAGATGTCTGCTGTGAGGGCTGATCCCAACCCCTGTACCACCGTGGATACAGAGCAGTGCTATGTCCTCTATTTTCTAAGGAAGCCCTCCATTGGGATAATGTTTGGTGCACCATGGTGTGGTCTGTGGACGTAGAGGGAGAGCTGGGGCAGTATTTGTTGCTGTGGAGACCACAGAGACTATGGAATTTACATTTAGCTATCAGCTGACTGCTCTAAATTGGGATTCTGTCTCAGTTAAAGAGAGAGAACGGGACAGCACTTGGTGAGGTGAGGATTTGTGAATTCTTGCCTGATTTAGCTGGGCTGATGGGGAGAAGACTGCTCTATGGAGTGAGAGCCTTACAGAGATCCAGGGAACAGATATTGTAGAGGCTGCTTCCAATCCTGGTACCACATTGAATACAGGCTACAGATTTCTGTTTCACCAGCAACTGAGACACCCAGTCAACTCTTAACCCAAGCCTAGGTCTGGAGCGCTGCTAGCTGCTAAGATCCTCAGACTGTTTTGTTGCTCACCGAGTTCTGAAGTGTTTGAAACAGCTGAGGTACTGCCATTTCTCAAGCTCTGAAGACCCACTACATATTACAACCACACTGAGAAATCATCTCTAAGAGAAGATCAGTGGGGAATGTGTTTGGATGTGTATGCTGGAGTATAGAACATGTTAAGTCGTAAGAGAAACAAAAGGGGGAAAGTCTGTATAAGGAGAACCGGAAGATTTACTGTCTAATAGCTTTTGTTTAAAAGCTATTCATGGTATTCCAAATACTATTTACAGTGTTTTCTGTGTGCATTAAATGTTTGTTTCACTAAGGCCATGTCTGCACTGTGGGCACTACAGTGACACAGAACATCACTGCAGCTATGTCGCTGTAGTGTAGATGCTTCCTTCACTGACAGAAGGAGTTTCACGATTGCTGTAGATAATCCATCTTTCCAAGTGGTGGTAGCTAGATCAATGGAAGAATTCTTCTATTGTTGTCTACACTGGGGGTAAGGTTGGCATGGTTATGTCACTCAGGGATGTGACTCCTATTGATCTCACTGATAAAGGCTGCTAAGTGCCTAAATTCTTACTGAAAATGAAATGTAGGCTCTTAAACCAGTTAGGCATTGCCATACTGAATGGAGCAACAGCAAAAGAGCTGTAAAAATCTGGGCCAAAGCTACTATGGATAGCCATCAGATGACTTGCCATCTATCAGCTATGGCAGTTCTCTGGTGTGGCATGGGGAAGCCTTTGAAGATCTTTGGAGAAGCCTGCAGGGAAAAGGACCCCTGCAGTGTTTGTGTTGCAGTGTAGAAGAGGATCTTCATCAAAGCGCCAGCTGCTCTCACTAAGAGCAGGATCTTTGTGAAAGTTCCCAGCTGGCTCAGAAGCCAAGCTCTGGAGCCATCTGAACACTTTCCTGAAAACCGGGATCTTTCACAAAGAGATGACTATTTCTATGAAGTGCTGTGGGGCATTAACGATCTACAATCATACACACCCACTGAGCAAGCTCTGTAGGTGAGGGCTGCAGCCCACCAGCATACAACCGAGGATGGGCAACGGGGAAGCATTTTGGCCAGGAACACCAGGGCAAACACTTACTTTTCCAGAGAGTGAAATGGGATTGTAATGGGCCCACAGCATGAAAGAGATCTCTGCGTATAGGTTGCTTCTGCAACGCCAACCTCAACCTGATGAAGGGCTGAATCAGCCCTGCTGGGACTGAGGGAATCAGTGAATCACAAACCCCAGGTTTATAGCACAGAGCCATTCTCTCCGGTTCACTCTAGCGTAGTGCTAGGATCCACCTCACCACCCCTCCCCGCACCCGGAAGCGTCTCTGATCTGGGGAACTTAAACAAAGAGAGCAACACTCCGATACCCCTACTTACCTTGAGTACTGTAGTCAATGGGACTACTCATGAAGATCCTAATCTGGGCAGTACATTGCATTGTAACTAACATATACACGTCTATATTAAACGTACCTGAGCAAGTAACCCTGGCTGTGTCTCTGGGGGAGCAGGCTGGGTTGCCCAGGGCCATGCGAGAACAATCCCACAGACAGGGTTCAGTCCCTTCACAATGAAAAGTGTCGCTCCATACGGTTCCCCTCCCTTCCCCAAAATGGGCTCCTCCCTGGATCGATTCAGCATATCCACAGTTCAGCTGATGGCAGAGGACGTTGGCATCTTGCAAATCCCAGTGGGAGGCACAGAGGCTTCCCCATGTGTCTCCATGTCGGATCTCCACTCTCCCAGAGCACTCGGTGCCGTTCACCAACCTGCCGCCTGGGCACCCTGAGCACAAGGGAAAGTGAGTGTCGAGGAGGTGCAGTGATCAGTGTTAATGGCAACGACAGGGAGGGGAGTGGGGAACAGGAAGGGATTGTTCCTCGTGATCAATGCTGGCAGTTACTCTGTGGGGGTTATGGGACTATTGTACACCAGCACATGCACAAACTTATACTTGATCCACAGCTGTTAGTTCGAACGGAGGACCAGGGACCAGAATTTGGCTTCCTTGGTACATTCCATACTCAAGGCACCACAAGCATTTCACTGAGGGATCAGTTCCAGCAGACTTGGCTGGTGCAGGGACAGGGTGCCAATTTATGGGCCAGGTCCCCACCTGGTGTAAATCAGCATAGCCTCACTGAGCCCAATGGAGCTTGGCAGATTGTCACACTGTGAAGATCTGGCTGAGGATTCAGAGTAGCAGCTGTTAGTCTGTATCCGCAAAAAGAACAGGAGTACTTGTGGCACCTTAGAGACTAACAAATTTATTTGAGCATAAGCTTCGTGAGCTACAGCTCACTTCATCGGATGCATGTTCCCCAATCCCCAATTCTTTTCTTTCCCCTGGCAGCTGCTCACCTGAACACACCACACTGGCTTCACTCCCAGGGGGACACTCAGTTGTGCCCAGCGCAGTAACAGGACAGTCCCTCAGGCAGGATTCGTTCCTCTCACAGCCAAATGTGCCGTTCCAGACAGGCCCATCTCCTGTGCCAAAGAGCTGCCCTGCTGGCATCGACAGGGCAAATCCACAGTCAAACTGCTGGCAGAGGGTGTGGGCAGCCTGTAAATCCCACTGGGAGTCACAGAGGGTTCCCCAGGCACCTCCGTGGCGAAGCTCCACTCTCCCTGAACACTCTGTGCTGCCGTTTGCCAGCCTGTACCCAGCATACCCTGAGAAGAAGGAGAAGGGAGATCAGAGGGACATTTCTCTTACACAATTGCCTACAGAGATGTGACAAGGGAGCCAGAGTGACCAGGGATAATTAATTAATAATTATTTCTCAGTTTACTGGGCACTTTGTAAATCAGGATGTTCAGACAAGATAATCAGGTTCTTACAGAGCAGGCATTATTGCCCATGTCTGCCCTTTGTGAGGGGTCACACAGCACCCACCAAACTCTGCCCCGGCATGTACCACTCTGGGGTCAGGGTCATGCCTGGGACAGATTGTCTTTGGCTGAGGCCAGTCTCTGCTTTGGTGGTTCCAGAGTGCTGGTCAGGAGTCTGGAGCGGATGCCCCTAAGTTATCACACAAATCCCATGTGAAGAAACTGGGGTTCTCAAGGGTGCTGAGTCCTAGGTTATTGGAAGCTTACTGAATCAGAACCTTTGCACTCAGGGGTCTGACTGGGGACAAAATACACAGTGGTGATATTCTAGCTCAGTGACAGCTCTGCAACAGTTAAGGTTGAGACCAGCTTTCCTTCAAAGCTAAATTTTTCTAAGTGCTCTAATGTCTGCCTGATTGATTGAATTGTATTGAAATGCGGTATTTCACATAGGAGCACAGGGTTGTATTAGTAATCAAAATTTGGGACCATTTTACCAAGGGGTTTCCCAGATACAACTATCAGGAAAAAGAAACCCAGCTTGTCTTAAAGTTGACAGATTCTGGCATTTTATTTTTGCACACAGGTAGAGATCAAACCAAGGCTCAGATCACTGCACCAGGGTCTCAGACACTTGAGGGTTACCCCCAACAGAGGATATGTCATCCACCAGCCTTTGGGGGAAATCAAATTCAGATGTTATTTCAAAACGAGCCTGCTTCTCCAGTTAGGGGCTTGCGAAGGATTGTGCACCTACACACACATCTAACGGACTCCACTGAGCATGTGCAGTGAGAGAGGATAGCTCTCTGGAAACCCGACAATCCAGCATGAGATGTGGGTGGCTTTGAGGGAAAATTGTGGCCTTTACAGCTAGGCACCCCCACCCCTGGCACCATGAGTACAACTCCAGCCCAGAAAAAAAAAATTGATGTTAAAAAAAAACAGGTTTATTGCTCCAATTGGTCTCTCTCAAAGGGGAATTTTGTTTGGTGCAAACATAATCTGAGTGCAGCAAAATATTCAGAATGTGCTGAAACTGCTTTTGAAAGAAAACAACTTCCAAATGGGAATGCTGACTGAGAGGGGTAGGGTGATCAGGGGTGCAAGAGTATGTGCTGACAGAGGGAAATGTTTGTGTTTGCAGCTAGGGATGTGCTCAGGGTGGATTTGATTTAAATCAGTAGTCAGGAAGACTCAATTTAATCATGGATTTCTACATAAAAGTGCATTCTTGTTGGTTGTTATAACGTTAATACATATTCTTCACAACTCAGAGATAGATATAGGTTTCATTTTTAGAAGGTATACACGATACATTTTTAAAGTGATTTATTTTGAAAACTTTTCAGATGAGTTTTACAGCTATATCAGAAAATGAATGATTGTTTGGACTGTGTTTCATTTACCAAAGGTAATTGAAGCAGATATTTATGAAGTCATTGGGAGGTGAACTATCTCCAGTTCAACAATTTAATCATTAATATTTGGAGGATTTTCTTGCCATGCTGTATTAGGAGGAGAACATCACCAGGCAGACATTTAAATTGTTTTAGTTAACTAAAAACAACAACTGTATGTATTCTGGATTTTTTTTCTTCAACAACAAACATAATCTAACAAAACAAGCATATGAATTTTTAAATTTAGTTAAACATTCAAGTTTTTTAAAATCAGGTTTGTTTTTGTTAAAATTGTTTTTAACTAAAACAGTTAAATGAAATATTAAAAAAAAATTAAATCAACTATGTCAGCCAGGTCAACATGATAAACTTAAAATATTGGCTTCTGCAGCTAACTCAGTCGTCTTCACCTTCATTTTCCTGTTTGTTCATAATCTGGAAAAGGAAAAAAGCAGGAAAGCTTGTTTTTAGGTCCCAAACAATTTGTCAATTTGGAATGAATTAGTCCAAAGGAAGAAAATATTCTTTCTACTCCGGCAGAAGAAGCTACTGCTGTTAAAAGTGAGATTATCAATTCAACAGTCTCTGAATCCAAGTGCTTAAGTGACTTCCACCATTTCACTGGTGTGACTTTCTTTAAAAGATCAGCAGCAAACATATTTCTTGAATGGTTCTTATTCCCAAACTGGATCTCTTTTAGGGCCTGCTGCCATTATAGGTTTCCCCTTCTAGTGAGAGAATGGTATGGTAGATCTCAAATCTATGAACGCTACACTCAGAAAGACCTCAAGACTACTGGAATATGCTGCTCAAACAGTTTCAGTTTTGTTTCTACTGACTGTCCCTCCCTTCTCACATTTATCTCCAGACTTCTTCTCCTTGTCCAGATCTATTCCACCCCCAACAAGCTTCTATTCATTGAACTTTTGGAAACTTTGCACTTTTAGAGAGAGGTTAGGGATTGACTCTGTACACAAATTTGCAGAGGGACAATAGGGTTGAGGTCTGTTTTTTCTCACCTCTCTATATTATCCATTTAAAAACATTTTTGCTGTTAACAAGCATGTTACCTCTGGAAACACAAATCCACAGTTTGAGAAGTGCAAAACTCAGCATCTCTGATGGTATCTTCTAGACTGAGCACTGAGTCCCATTGGGTAGATAGAAAGATTAACCTAAATAATCTATACAGAAGCCCCTGGAACCCCATAAATTTGGGTCCCTAATCCATGAACTACAGGAACTCATTTACAAATCTTTTCTTAAACATTACATGAATATATTGTCTCATACTATAGATTTAGAGTTTATAATCCCTATTCCATGATAAATATCTTTGAGCTATAATGCATCTTAATTAAAACTGTCTTGAGATGCTTTTTTGAGGAAAAAACCTTTTTATCAAAAAAATCCATTTTGGGGGAGCGTTGTTTTTTAAAACCATTGATTTTTATCAACCCTGGATGTGTTTATTATGGGGAGGAAAACAAATGGGAATGGGTGGTAGGGGAGAGAAGAAGTTGTGGGGGGGCTCTGAGGGGGAGAAACTGAGGATTGGAGGAGGAGGGGAGAAGACAGGACGGGTTGCAAATTAGGAAGGGTAGCAGAAAAAGGTGTGGGGGGGTTGAAGTAAGGCACATCAGTCATGAATTCTCCCCTTCCGTGTGTGTGTGCTGCAATCTAGGGGAGCCTTACACCTTGGTGGTTGTATAGTTGATTTCAGGGTCCACAATTATCTCCATTGTATTGTAAGAAAATGTACAGGATGGGGAGGAGCACTGAGGAATCACATAGCAACCTTGTGGCATCGTGGAAAAAACACTGGACTGGGACTATCCCCAGCTCTGCCACTGGCCTGCTGGCTGACCTTGGGCAAGTCTGAAGTGCTGAGACCCCGAAGACGGTGAGAGGCAGACCAGCGGAAAGCCGCTGGGCAAAGATCAAAGAGGGAAAAACAGGGGTGATGTCATGGTAGACATCTACCATTGACCACCCAACCAGGAGAAGGAGTGGAGGAGGCTGTGATGGGTTCGGTCACAGAGACCCCCTTGGGACTGTCACCTGATGTGCTGAAAGTACCTCTGAGCCAGTTTTCTTTGCCAGCTTGGGACTTTAGAACCTTGTCTTTTTGGGCCAGACACACTAGCCTGCTGCAACGCAGACCCAGGGTCTTAACCACGCCCCCAAAGATGAAGACTAAACTGAAAATAGCTCAGCAAGTACTCCTGTCTCTAGCTTCCAGACATCCAGTTCCCAGTGGGATCCAAACCCCAAATAAATCCCTTTTACTCTGTATAAAGCTTATACAGGGTAAATTCATAAATTGTCCGCCCTCTATAACACTGATAGAGTGATATGCCCAGCTGTTTGCTCCCCCAGGTATTAATCACTTACTCTGGGTTCATTAATAAACAAAAATGATTGTATTAAGTACAACAAGCAGGATTTAAGTGGTTTCAAGTAATAACAGACATAACAAAGTAAGTTACCAAGCAAAATAAAATAAAACAAAACTAGGGGGGGGAAGGATAGCTCAGTGGTTTGAGCATTGGCCTGCTAAATCCAGGGTTGTGAGTTCAATCCTTGAGGGGGCCATTTAGGGATCTTGGGCAAAAATTGGGGATTGGCCCTGCTTTGAGCAGGGGGTTGGACTAGATGACCTTCTGAGGTCCCTTCCAACCCTGATATTCTATTATTCTATGAAAACACACAAGTCTAAGCCTAATACATTAAGAAACTGAATATAGGTAAATCTCACCCTTAGAGATGTTCCAATAAGCTTCTTTCACAGACTAGACTCCTTTCTAGTCTGTGCCCAATCCTTTCCCCTGGTAGAATCCTTGTTAGTTCCAGCTCAGGTGGTAACTAGGGGATTTCTCATGACTGGCAGTCACCTTTTGTTCTATTCCACCCCCTTTTATATCTTTGGCACAAGACGGGAATCCTTTATCTCTCTCTGGATTCCCACCCTTCCTTCTAAATGGAAAAGCACCAGGTAAAAGATGGATTCCAATATTATGTGACATATTCACATGTCCTGCAAGTGCTCCTCCATTCTTTTAGGCCTGGCCCGCACATATGCAGTGGAGGCTTGCAGGTAAACAGAACCATCTACAGTCAATTGTCCTAGTTAATGGGAGCCATCAAAATTCCAAGCCACCATTAATGGCCCACACTTTGCATAATTACAATAGGACTTCAGAGTTATACTTCATATTTTTAGTTTTAGAAACAAGAAGTATACATACATACAAATAGGATGAAACTCAGTAGATTATAAACTTTGTAATGATACTTTGCAAGAGACCTTTTGCATAAAGCACATTCCAGTTACATTGTAGTCACACTCATTAGCATATTTCCATAAAATATATGGAGTGCAACGTCACAGAGACATTTCTACAACAAACAGAAATATTCAAGACACAAGACCTGACAGTAACAGGGGAGTTTATCTACCCAGACATCTGTTGGAAAAGTAATAAGGCAAAACACTAAATGTTCAATCAGTTCTTGGAATGTGTTGGGGAAAACTTTTTGTTCCATAAAAGTAGAGGAAGTAATCAGAGGGACCGACATTTGAGACTAGATTCTGACCAAGAGGGAGGAATTGTTAGTGAATCTGAAGGTGGAAGGCAACTTGGGTGAAAGTGACCAAGAAATGATAGCTTTCATGATTCTAAGGAAAGGAAGGTGTGAAAGAACAGAAAAAGGAAAATGGACTTAAAAAAAAAACAACAGACTTTAACAAACAGAGTGAACTGGTAGATAAGGTGCCATGGGAAGAAAATCTTAGGGAAAAAGGAGGTCAGGAGACCTGACAATTTCTTAATATTAAAGACACAACTGCAAACAATCCTGAGGTGAAGGAAAAACAGAAAGAATCGTAAGAGACCAATATGGCTCCACAGGAGCTCTTTTAAGGACTGAAAATCAAAAAGGAATCATACATAAAGTGGAAATGTGAAGCAGTTGCTAAGGATGAGCACAAAACCACAGCACCAGCATGTAGGGACTAAATCAGAGAGGCTAAAGCACAATACGAGTTACACCCAGCAAGGGACATAAAAAAGACAATATGAAGAAGTTCTCTAAATACATTAGAGAGTAAGAGAAAGCTGAAGTAAAGTACAGGTCCTCTAATTAGTGCAAAGAAGAGCTAATAAGGGATGATATGAAGAAGGCTGAGGTGTTTAATGCCTATTTTGCTTTAATCTTTACTAAACAGGTTAACGCTGACCAAATACTCAAACACAATTAACATTAACAATGAGGGGGAAGGAATGCAAGCCTCACAGAAATTACTAAATCTACTGTCCCCAGAGATACAGTACACACACTAGCCTGTAGCCTTGTATTTGACATTCCTGCATGTACCCCACAATTGGAAAGCACTGGAGTCAGTCATTTTGTACGTTCAACCACTGCCAGCTGAATCCCAAACATCACAAAGCTAACAATAGTTTGCAACCCTGAGAGGCAAGGCCAAATAGCTACATGCTTGCAGTTTTTCTAATCAAAATGGAAGAATAAAATAAAAAAAAAAAAATGTACTGTAAAAATAGAAAAAAAATGTTTGGGCAACCAACCTTGGTTTTAGGTGCCTCTAACACATAAGCTTTATCATTGTTATAACTAGAAATATTTTGCTAATAAAAAATAATGCATTGTTATTGGCTGTTGCTGCAGAAATTATTAGCCTATTAGAGGCTATTATGGGCTGTGTGCTTTATCCAAAGAAAATTTATAAAAAAAAAAAATATTTAGAAAGTGTGCTTTGGAGCTGTGATAAATGAAGAGCTCTGCCCTGTCTGCCTCTCCCCAGGAGAACAGACAGACAGACAAACAAAAGGGGAGTCTTTTTTCAATTTTAAAAAGTTCTAACCTTCCCATTGGTTCTTTTGTTAATTAGAGAAGAGCTACTTAGAGAATGCAACAGTTTGTTGGGGAGGTGGTGGAATCTCCTTCCTTAGATATTTTTAAAGGTCAGGCTTGACAAAGCCCTGGCTGGGATGATTTAGTTGGGGATTGGTCCTGCTTTGAGCAGGGGGTTGGACTAGATGATCGCCTGAGGTCCCTTCCAACCCTGATATTCTATGAGACTTGTTTCAGTTCCTACATGCCAGAGTCTTTACTTTAGCAAACTATGATTTTTGCCTCAACATCATTCTCACATCAAGCTACCAGCATCTCCAAGCCTTCTGGCAGGAGGATCCAACATTCACGGAATTGGAGGGTGCTGTCCCCTTTGCCTGCTAAATGATGGGTAACTAAGGAGTTCTCTCCCCTTCTTTGTATACTCTAGTAAACTTTTGAAATGTGTTAGTCTGAAGTGCCTCCCCAGATAGAGTCAAATAGCAAAGGAGATGAAATTTTACTGGTGACTTCCCATTCCCCTCTTAAACAATGAGGAGTCCCGTGGCACCTTAAAGACCAACAGATTTATTTGGGCATAAGCTTTCATGGGTAAAAACCCCACTTCATATGTAAAGTAATTTCCATGGTCTCTGGCATCAGCTTGTTCAGTTTACATTGGAGACACAGGCAAAACAACACCCTTTGTCTAGGACAAACTTGCTTATCAAATCTGTCCCCAAAATATATTTTAGAAACATATTTCCATCACACAGACATAACTCTACTCACATTCTGTATCTACCTCACACAATAATATCCATAACCAGCATGTCTCTATTTTTTGTGTCTTACCCAATACACTGTTATAATACAATAATACTGTATACAATCAGTTCTTTCAACTGCTTATTCTTTGGGTTTCAGACCCCTGTTCTCCCCTTGGGGTGTCTGGACCCTGATTGTCACACAAAGATACTTAAGGATCTAGCTGAAGCACTGGTGGAACTGTTAGCAATTATCTTTGAGAACTCACTGAGGACAGGTGAAGTCCCAGAGGACTGTAGAAGGGCAAGTACCTATCTATAAAGGCTGGAATAAAGATGACCCTGTCAGTTTAACTTCAATACCCAAAAGGAACAAATTATTAAACAATCAATTTGTAAGCACCTACAGTATAATGGGATTATGAGGAAAAGCCAGCACGTATTTGTCAAAAACAAATCATGCCATACCAACCTAATGTCCTTCTTTGACAGGGCTACTGGCCTTATGGATAGGGCTGAAGTAGTAAATGGGAGATATCTTGATTTTAGTTAGGCTTTTGATATAGTGGCACATGGCATTCTCATAAACAAATTAGAGAAATATGATCTAGATGAAATTACTATAAGGTGGGTGCACAACTGGTTAAAAAACACATACTCAAACAGGAGTCACCAGTTGTCAAGGTTCCTCCCCCACTCTGAACTCTAGGGTACAGATGTGGGGACCTGCATGAAAAACCTCCTAAGCTTATCTTTACCAGCTTAGGTCAAAACTTCCCCAAGGTACAAAATATTCCACCCGTTGTCCTTGGACTGGCCGCTACCACCACCAAACTAATACTGGTTACTGGGGAAGAGCTGTTTGGACGCGTCTTTCCCCCATAAAATACTTCCCAAAACCTTGCACCCCACTTCCTGGACAAGGTTTGGTAAAAAGCCTCACCAATTTGCCTAGGTGACTACAGACCCAGACCCTTGGATCTTAAGAACAATGAACAATCCTCCCAACACTTGCACCCCCCCTTTCCTGGGAAATGTTGGATAAAAAGCCTCACCAATTTGCATAGGTGACCACAGACCCAAACCCTTGGATCTGAGAACAATGAAAAAGCATTCAGTTTTCTTACAAGAAGACTTTTAATAAAAAATAGAAGTAAATAGAAATAAAGAAATCCCCCCTGTAAAATCAGGATGGTAGATATCTTACAGGGTAATTAGATTAAAAAACATAGAGAACCCCTCTAGGCAAAACCTTAAGTTACAAAAAAGATACACAGACAGAAATAGTTATTCTATTCAGTACAATTCTTTTCTCAGCCATTTAAAGAAATCATAATCTAACACATACCTAGCTAGATAACTTACTAAAAGTTCTAAGACTCCATTCCTGGTCTATCCCCGGCCAAGACCAGCATACAGACAGACACAGACCCTTTGTTTCTCTCCCTCCTCCCAGCTTTTGAAAGTATCTTGTCTCCTCATTGGTCATTTTGGTCAGGTGCCAGCGAGGTTACCTTTAGCTTCTTAACCCTTTACAGGTGAGAGGAGCTTTCCCCTGGCCAGGAGGGATTTCAAAGGGGTTTACCCTTCCCTTTATATTTATGACACCAGTGTTTTGCTGTCAAACTAGGAATGTGTATCTAGTGGGGTGCCATGGGGGTCAGTCCTGGGTCTGGTACTATTCAATATTTTCATTAATGACTTGGATAATGGAATGGAGAAGAAGCTTATAAAATTTGCTGGGAGGGATCGAAAGCACTTGGAGGACAGGATTAGAATTCAATATGACCTTGACAAGTTGCAGAGCAGGTTTGAAAACAAGATGAAATTCAATAAAGAAAAGGGCAAAGTACTACACTTACAAAGGAAAATTCAAATGCATGACTTCAAAAAGGGGCATAACTGTACTGCTGAAATATATCTGGAGTAACTGTAGATCACAAATTGAATATGATTCAACAGTGTGATGCAATTTTGAAAATGCTAGTATCATTCTGGTGTGTATTAATTAACAGGAGCGTCATATGTAAGACACCGGAGGTAACTGTCCTGCTCTACGGGGCACTGGTGAAGCCTCAGCTGGAGTTCTGTGTCCAATTCTGGGTGCCACACTTTAGAAAAGATACAGACAAATTTGGAGATGGTCCAGAAAACCTGACCTATGAGGAGAAGTTAAAAAAAAAACTTGGCATGTTTAGTCTTCAGAAAAGAAGACTTAGGGGAGACATGATATCAGTCTTCAAATATACTAAGTGCTGTTACACAGAGAACCAGGGTGATTTTTTCTTCCTGTCCACTGAAGGTAGGACAAAAAGTAATGGTCTCAACCTGCAGCAAGGGAGATTTATGTTAGATATTAGGAGAAACATCCTAACTGGAAGGGTAGTTTAGGTTCGTTCTAGAACAGGCTGCCAAGGGAGGTTGTAGAATCCACATCACTGGAAGTTAAGAACAGGATGGATAAACTTCTGGCTAGATTGAACTGGTCCTGGCCCAGTGCAGGGGGCTGAACTTGATAACCTCTCCAGGTCTCTTCCAGCCCCACATTTCTATGATTCTTTGAAGATACTTCACTGCTCTCTGCCTCAGTTTCCCATCTGTGAAATGTGGATAATGATGTAAGTACTTTGAGAGCTACTCATGAAAAGCTCTATATAAAAACTACGTCTTTAGATTATTCGTCGCAGTAGTCTATCAGCTGCAAACCTAGGTGAGAACTACAACTGTTTAAATATCATTGACTCCTACCAACAAACATTTCTCTTTCAGTTTAAAAAACTAGGAAATTAAATGGCAACAATCTTTGTTAATGCAGAGTTAAGGTTGCCTGTTGATAGCACATGCGCTTCCAGAACTTTGGATTCAGCAAAACTCAAACTTCTGAACACCAGGAAACACAGAATTCAGACAAACACCCATTCAGTGTTAACTCTGCTATCTTCAAGCAATGCCTCACAACACCCATAACACACACTCGCACTCTGCCTGTTCATTGTAATAGACAGGCACTACCTGCACTTTCCCTATGCTCAAACACTGAGCCTGCCCCCCGAGAGCATACCACACTTGCAAAATATAACAAGCGCCCTTTTACCACCCATTGACACATCAACACAAGATATCACCTAAACATATACTTTCCCCCACCCATCATTAAATCCACACCCAGCTCTCATGTCCCAACTCACTACTGACAGTACCCATGGCAAGATGAACCCTGTGCCCTGCTCCTGACACAGCCTACACAAATGATGCCGACTGCAACCTCAAGGGCCATATGCCCATCTTTCCTTTGATAACACACAAGCGAGCACTCAAGCCCAATTCTCCTCATATCACATTCACAGCTCTCTGATGTTCCTCAAACTAATCCCCAGATCTCCTCATATTACAACCACAGCTCTCCCAAGCTACTCCAGCGTATTCCTCCACCATTCAGTACAGCCACACCTAATGCAGTGACTGCAGCTGGAGAGCAGATAAGCCCCATGGTTATTGCCAGCTCCAGGAGGATCCCTTGGTGAAGAGCTGCTTGGGGCTTCCATTGGTGGCACTGAAACAGAAACTCTAAGAATTGTGAACTGCTTCAGTCAACTCAACAGTGCTCAAGCTGGGGCTTTCTGAGGACAGTTAAAAAGCAAACACTGGTGACTATCTCCCTGCCCCAAGTTGTAGAGCTGTTCTGAGATTGTGGGTAAAATTGGGAATTCAGAGCAGAGTTTGAGTGGAATTAAATGGTAAAAAAACAATTAATGCAGAGTTAAGGTTACCCAATGATACCCTGGGTACCTCCAGAGTGTTGAGTTCAGCAAGGGAGGGACCCCAAGTACAGGGCATAATCCCACAAGGTGCTGAGTGGATCCTGTGAGAGGCTGAGCACCCTCAGCTGCCACTTCTGGATCAGACCCAAAGTGAGTTCAACACACCATTGAAGAGATAAAGAGGGAAGGGGCATGGGGAGGTGAAAGCTTTATCATCACTAGAAGCTCACAGCAAGAAATTTGTAGGAATGAGCACCATGGGGCTGAGGTCTCCCTCTCTTCCCGCCACCAGCCTTATACTACCTGGCTGGTTTTTCAGTAGCCTGGCTAGTTTTACTGTGGACTTGCCAGTTGCTGGTCCAAAGGTGTTATTGGCTGGGGGCAGGGGAGGGGTTGGTGTTGCCAGGATTTCAAAGCCGTGTACAAATGCACCTGGGCATGCAGTGATCTCAGAATTGCAGCTATGCGTGTGTCATAAATATAAAGGGTAACCACCTTTCTGTATTCAGTGCTATAAAATCCCTCCTGGCCAGAGGCAAAGTCCTTTTACCTGTAAAGGGTTAAGAAGTTCAGGTAACCTGGCTGGCACCTGACCCAAAAATGACCAATGACGGGACAAGATACTTTCAAATCTGGAGGGGGGAGAGGAGGCTTTTGTCGGTCTGTGTGATACCTTTACCGGGAACAGACAGACAAAGGTGCAAGCCCTCCACTCCTGTAAAGTTAGTAAGTAATCTAGCTAGAAAATGCATTAGGTTGTCTTTGTTTTGGCTTGTGAAATTCGCTGTGCTGGAGGAAATGTGTATTCCTGTTTTTGTGTCTTTTTGTAACTTAAGGTTTGGCCTAGAGGGATTCTCTATGTTTTGAATCTGACTGCCTGTAAGATTATCTTCCATTCTGATCTTACAGAGTTGTTCTCTTATTTTTTTTGTTCTTCTAATAAAGTTCTGGGTGTTTTTTGTTTTTTGGTTTTTTTAAGAATCTGATTGGGGTTTTTGGGTTTTAAAAATCCAAGGCTGGTCTGTGCTCATCTTGTTTATTCTCAACCCCCCCCCCCCCAGGAAAGGGGGTGTAAGGGTTTGGTGGGATATTTTGGGGAAATAGGAACTCCAAGTGGTCCTTTCCCTGATTGTTTGTTAAATCACTTGGTGGTGGCAGCATTTTACCTAATCCAAGGACAAAGACTTTGTGCCTTGGGGAAGTTTTAACCTAAGCTGGTAGAAATAAGCTTAGGGGGTCTTTCATGTGGGTCCCCACATCTGTACCCTAGAGTTCAAAGTGGGGAAGGAACCCTGACAGCATGTCATAGCTGGAAACACACAATGGCCTCCCGGCTGGCACACTCATCCTGATCTGCATGTGTGCAGTGTGCCAAGGCGGACACCAGTCAATGGGAGAGCAGTGCCACACTCCCAACCCCAAATCCCACCAAACCTCCCATAACTTTCTGAGCACTGAGCCTCTCCCCATGCTGCCCCTAGACCTGGGACTTGGTCCTGCCCACAGACCAGCCACACCGCCCCTGGGATCTGGGCCTGCCAACAGATGGGACAGTTTTTCTGTGCCTTGGAGGTGGCAACCCCACCCTATACAGAAAGGCAGCCCCTCTCCAATCCTGGCTTCCTCTCTCCAGGACTTCCCTTTTCAGGAAAAAGACCTCTCTGTTTTCCATTTCCCCCAGCCCATCCTAATACCCAACCTGGCAGCATAATCATGGCCAGCCAGCCAGATCTCCTCATTGACACAGTGACAGGCTATCCTGCTGGCTGCCGTGGACTGGGCTTTTGGCCCATGGTGTGTTTCACAGGCAGGCTAGTGGGCAGTGCAGATCCTTTCCAGGCTCTGCCATTTGCAGTGATGTTGGGAAAGGCACCTCGCTAGGTGGCCCCGCCCTTCTTTTAGCTCATCCATTTAGATTTGTGTTCTGAGAAAATCCTGGCCCTGACAAGAAGGTGACCTTTGTTACCCATATGAGAAGATCCCAGGAATGTCACTCTGTGTCCCTCTGAAGCCTGGGATGTGTGCTGAGTCAGCATGAAATGCGGGGAGAAGCTACAAGCCTGGCTGAGAGCTCCTCTGCTTCAGAATATCACCAGATTCATTCATCACTGGCATTCACGGTCACTTGCCATCCAACTTTTAAGTTATAAGCCACTTCCAACTCTGAATTTCCCTTATTCCAAATGGTGCCATCGCCTGTCACTGTCAGTAGGGCTGAACCAGCGAGATGCCGCCATCTGCCTACAGTCTGTTGGCATGTGAGAGTGAGGGCACCCTGAGTAAAGTTGGCTACCACCTACCACTGTTTTCAATGAGACTGAAGCCCACAGGAAACATGGCTGCTCTTCTATGGCTGAGGGGGATAAACGTGTTCCAGGAGCAGCAAAGGCCCTGTGAAAGCTGCGGGGGGTGAGTTCAGGGAGCAGGGAACCAGGCGGGGGATGACAGGAGGCAGATTTATGGGTTTTAGTGGAATGGCATGGAGAAGGATGTGGGGCAGGAGGAAGGCTGCGGGGGGCAGAGGGACGTGGGTGGCAGAGGGCAGCTGGAGGTGGAGGTGGAAGAGAGGTTGAGAGGGACGTAGGGGGATGTGAAGTGCAGGGAGGCTGAGGGGGCTGCAGAAGACAGCAATGGGAGTGACAAATGAAGGGGATTAGGTGGCAGATCCCCAGCCTTGGGTTGGTGGTGGAGGTGGGGAGTCCCCTCCAAGCAGTCGGGGAAGGCAGTCTTGCCATGTTTCCAGATCTCACAAGCTGATTGGGAGTAATGGGATTTGGCTGCCTACAAAAGCATCAGAGGAGCTGCTGTGATGACACAAGAAGCTCCTCTAACACTCCAGTTTTCAGGGCTGGACCAAGCTCTGTGCGAGAGCTTCAGGGCTGAGGACACAGACCTGCCCTGCCACTGAGCCCTGCCTTCGTGTATGTCCCTAGAGCAGAGAGAGGGTCCTGGGGCAGCAAGAGACAGGGGAGGGCAAAGTTGGGAAACTGTTCCTGCTGGGACCCAGGCAGAAGAGAAGCCCGCTTGCCGCAGAGGCAGGGGAGTGGGGGAGTCAGGGAAGTGATGTAGCTGGGTCCTAGGTGGTGTCCCAGGGCAGCAGGAGGCAGGGAAGTGTTGCGATGGGTGAAGAGGAAATGAAGGGCAGTTTCCCAACTCAGGGGTGAGAAGAGGGCAATTGCAGTCTCCAGCTGAGCAGCCAGGGAGAGGGGTGTTTTGTGTGTGCATTACAAGGTTAACTTTTCAACCTGAAATTATCACACACACACACACACTGGCAGGGGAATAGAGGGCAGTTAAAAAGTCCAAAAAGAGACCAGGGTGACAACTTAATTAGCAATAAATACAGTATTGATACATTGATAGACTCAGCTTGGTGAAAGGCACCTTGGTAATAAGTAAGTCTCATTTTCAAATCAGAGAGAGCTGTCAGGCGCTCAAGTTGTCAAGCACTTGTCTTTCAATTGATGTCTGCCTCAGAATGAAAATGGCTGCATGCTTTCAACAAAAATGAAACGGGTGGTTCAAAATTCCGTGAAAACATTAACTGTCCTAAGTAATTTAAAAAAAACAACTGGGAGGGAGGTGGGTATATCTGGGTTAGATGATATGAGACAAAGCAGTGACATGTGCCTACATTGCAATTTGACAATGTACATGTTTTGCATTCATATTCTTTCTATGTTTTTTTGCTTAATATTTTCTTCCAGCAGCCACTCTTGCTTCACAGGACTTTACAAATTACACCCATGCCATAGCGTGGGTTTTCAGCTAGTATCTAATAATCAGATCTGTATGAATGGGTGGCACAAAGCAAGCCCCCATTGCAGGGCAATAACATAAAAGTGGCCACAACTGCTCCAATTCCATCAAGAAAGTTTTAAAATAATAACACCTGGCCCCTACATAGCACTATGTATTTAAGTGCCTGAAAGCACTTTACAAACACAAGTGAAGTTAAGCCTCACAGCCACTCTGTGAGGTAGGAAATTAATTGTTGTTTCACAAATGGGGAAACTGGGGCACAAGGCATTATTGAATACAGAACCAGAACTGGAAATAAAACCCCTGTTTCCCGGTGTCTGGTTCTGTGCTCTGACCACTAGACCCTGCCCCTTACAGATGTATCTGAGTAGGGAGGAGAGTGCTCAGCAGTGGAGAACATGCATCCCTAGTGGAGGATAAGGGAAATCAGAGCTCTGCTGGGACCCTATCCTTATATCAGGAGAAAGGTAAATAGAACTGTCCCCATTTACTGGAGACACTTGAAATAGAGAGGAATATGAGAGAGATAATGGGGTTTCCCACTATCTCTTCTTGGCTCCCCCGGGTCGTGGAAGAGTGGAGCCACCCTCTGTAGCAGACAGGAATCCTTTGGAGCAACTTTCAAAAATGCAAAGTTTTCTGGGATGTGGGTTTACATTAGGGATATGTGGATGTGAGAGAAAAGAGACTGAGGGGCTCAGCTAGTGGTTCATCAGTTTGAATTCTTACCTGAGCACAATATGCCGATATCATTAGCGTGGGAGCATGTGTCGTTAGGACAGGACATTCTGGGACATTTCTGAAGGAGAGACTCATTCCCCATGCACTGAAACTCTTCCTTCCAGATCAGATCATGACCTTCTCCGAAGTGAGCTGCTCCCAAGGTGGCTACAGCCTGTCCACACCCTAATTCATTGCAGATAACAGAAGCGGTGTTGAAATCCAAGTGTGAATCACAGACTGTCTCCCACATTTGTCCATGTTTGACTTCAACACGTCCTGAGCAGGCAGTGTCCCCTCCAACCAGCCGGACCTCAATACGACCTAGAGAGTCAACGCATCCATCAGTGAGTGTTGGTTATACTGACATCCCATAACCTTCCCCAGGCCTTCCTGGGGATGAAATGAAGGGAACCTTCTTCTCTCAAGAGCAAAGACATTGTTAAATAAGCAGGAGCCCTTTACTCCATATGCCAGTTCCTGTTGTTACCTGTCACCTCTGTGTTCTTGGGGAATCAGGGTGCAGTACTCAGCCTGTCTGACTCATGAAAGACCTTCTCCTGCAGCCTCTGCTTGAACCAAAACCGATCAGAAGAAATGATGGGGGATCTCTGCTCCAGATGTTAATGAACCCACGCCTGCACACACCCAGCTCAGAAATTATCAGACCAATTCTAATAATAAATCCGTTCTTGGTATCCAAAATACTGAAGCTCCCTAATTGCATTGTGAGCTTCCTACAAGGAACGCCGCCCACAGCCAGGAATGAGCAGTCCCTATTGTCTAGCCTGAACACAACAACTTTGGTATATTCCCTTGAGCCATCAGTTTACCCATAAACAAATCTAGTGTACTCCCTTGAACCATTGTTGTTTCCCTATAAACCCCCCTACCCACGCTGAAGTCAGTGATGAAGATGTTGGATACAGGCATCAGAACAGTTTCACTGGGACGTCATCTTCTCCTGACTGATCGTGCTGGGGGCTCTGCCTGTCTCCAGCAATCCGGACCCTCAGTTACCACCATCACTTGGGAACCCCAATCAATTCAAGCTTCATGGATTGGTAAGAACCCAGCTCTCTCTCTCTCGGGATAGCCTTCTGACCCTGACTTGTGTGATCAGTTACAGTTTTCTAAACGTGACTTTTATAATCAAATTTAAGTTAGATTTAATATTATCACTGGTTTGTTTGGCTCCCCTATGGTTATTACCTGGCAATAAATAATGTTCATGGTTAAGCTGGTTGCTTCGCTCTCTCTCTCTTCCTCTTCTCCCACTCCTCACCCCCCACATTGGTGGTTTTTTGGCTTCCTCATTCACTGTGCAGCAACACTCCTCTGACCTAAGCTAAAGATCCCTGCAGCACCCAAAAATCCTGTGGGGTTTGCTCATCAAGTGAGTTACTACCAGAACAATTGTCACGTGAAAGTGGGGATAGGGATGTGCTGAACCTGGGACATATGAGGATGGCAGCTTGGAAGTGCTGCTTGACCCAGCCTGCTGAGTCCAGGGGCATATAAGGGTGGGAGATTGAAAGTGCTGCTCAACCCAGCCTGCTCGGGCATACTCTATTCCAGTGCGGTGCCCATGGCATAGGAGGGTGACAGCTTGGAGGTGCTGCTCGACCCAGTCTCCTGTGTCCAGGGACATATAAGGGGTCAGCTTCGGAGTGCTGATTAACCTGGTCCTCTCAGACATGCTCTGTTAATGTGTGTGTGTGTTCATCTGGTTCTGGGGCTGGAAGAACCTGGGGTAACTAGGTCCTGCAGGAAAGCTCCATTGGGAGAGAACTTGCAGAAGAGAGAAGTAGAGTTCCGTATACGATCACAAGTGACACAAGCAGTACATTGGAGAATTACAGAACCTCCCCCGGGCCTGCCCACCGAGGGCTCCTCTCCACCCCCTGTCCCCACCCACCGGCTTCTCTCTGTCTCCTGGCCGGACCGCAGTGCACCTCCAGCTCCAGGCAGTCTTTGCTTCTTACCACCTGTGGGGCCCCACATATATCTCCCTGGAGCTGAGCTGCCTGGGACTGGTGCAGAAGCCTGGCCAGTCTCAGCCAGCTGGAGGGGGGACAGTGTGGGGGGCTTGGCAGAGTCCTGAGGGAGCCCGGCCAGGGCAGGCCCTGGCCTGGCTGATCGCACCACTCCCAAGGGGCCAGAGTGATTCCCCACCCCGGCACCAGCTCTGGCTGCACTGGTGGTTCAGCCCGGCAGACACAGTCGCCTCCCAGCAAGGTTGGTGAGTGCGGCCGGGAGGCAGAGCATGGGGGAGTGGGTCTCTGGAGGGTCTGGGTGGGTGCTGGTCTGTGAGGGGCCAGGGAAGGTCTCTACATGTTGGGGCATTAGGGAGTGGGGGTTCTGTGTGGGGTGCTGGGCAGTTGTGGTGAGGCTGTGGGCAGGAGGGCACTGGTCAAGGGTTGTGGTGTGCAGGGTGCTGTGCGTTTGTGGCAGGGTCTGGGGGGGGATGCTGGGCATAGCAGGCCTGGGGAGGGGTTCTGGCCATAGGGAATCAGGAGGGTTTTCCGGTATTCAGCAGAGGGTGGGGGTGACACAGCATGGACCCACGCCTGAGGGGAAGGGTTATGCTGGCAGCACAGAGCTGGATGGGTCATTGTGTGTCTGGCAATTGCCAGGTTGTAAATAGTGCCCTCGCACTGGGCTGGGTGGAGCGGGGCCGCCTCTGCCATGCCCCATTGCCCCTGGCCAGCCCCTCATTCTGGGGACCAACCCCCCCGCACCATGTTCCATTGCTCCCATGGGGTCCCACAAATATGTTTGGCCCTGGGCCCACAAAAGTTTAATCCGGCCCTGTGCACAGAGATGAGAACAAGGAGGGGAGGAGCTTCATAATTCATATTATCTGAAAATACTAAAATAATGGCTGAGAGTACAGAAGGGAAAAGCAAAAAGAAGAGAGGAGGAATAAGTCCCCAGCAGTGGAAGGAGTAGAGTGGGATAGACACAAAGGGGAAGTGACCGAGTCACTGTGATTGAAGATAGTCTAGAACAGACTAGATACAGTACTAGTGGGAAGGAAGCAGGGGAATGTTCCGCATGATGCCAGATAACAGAGCTGCTCCAACTGCTTGGAATTAGGATCTCACGTGTCGGCCTCACGCCAACAGAGCCTGACACATGGAACACCGGTTCCAGTGTGAAGCCCTTCTCAATTAACCTTTATTGTTTGTCTACAGGGGATGTTACCTCATATTAACTTTAATTAGCTCGCCTTAAATACCTTGTGTCCACATGAACCCTGTTCTCAGAGCAATTTATTTGGCATCTTAGGTTGCCGTAACTAATCCTCATTGGAGAAGGAGTAGCTCCACTTCACAGTTTGTTCATTGTAAGATTACTGTGAAATAATTCCTAATGCTAATGCTGCTGACAGTCCCCCAGCTAGTGTCCCATACTGCATTGCTTCATACCTGGATCAACCTGCTTTGTGCCTGTTTTCTCTCCACAGCTCTGGGGTCATCTTGACCAGATGTACCCTCTCTGGTTAAATGCTGGCTGGCAGCCAGGAGCGCCTCCTTTCGGTACCAGGTGAGTTCACATTCTCATAGCAACCATGGCCCCCCTGCTTCCACGTGGACCCATGTAGAGGCCCAAGACTTGATTGGCCTGTCTGGAGACAAGCGTGTACAGTTCCCTCTGGATAAGAGTCACCAGAATGCAGACGTCTACAGGGCACTGTCAGAGAAAATGAAAGTGAGGTGGCTCTGAATCTGGTACTGAGTCAGCGAACGAGCTCCAGCAGGTTAGTAACTGCACGTGCCTCTCTACAAGCCGTCCTGAGTACAGCTGAATGAATAACTGAAATTTCTCCCCTTCCCACCCAAATTTGTTCCTTTTTAAATGTCTTTTTAAAATCGTATTTCAAATCTTTCATTAGATCAGAAAGTTTTTTTATGCTTTGTTTCTGCAAGAAAAAACCAAAACATTCAGTTTGGGCTCTAAATGAATCAGTTCTTTTTTCAGTTTTTTTGGTTTGGGCACTGAACTGAAAAAAATCAATGATTTACTCAGCTGTAGTCAGTAAAGCCTGCAGAAGGGCACAAGCAGTCACTAACCTGCTCCTGCCACTCCTCCACTCACCCTAGAAAAGAAAAGACACATCCATCCAGCCCCCAACAGGTCCAAACCATACAAATTTTAAAAAACTCCCCTACACAAAGCCTGTCCCCTCCTCCCCACACACGTGTGTGCACCACTCAGCTAAAGTACAGAAGGTCTGTAGAATGGGAAATAAATGGGGGAATATCTTACTATCTCAAAGGAAACCATGGAGTTGGAAGAGAAGATGGGAAAGTCCTTCCGACATTATGGGAACAAGAACATTTTATCATTGTTGGCATGGAGACGATGAGGAATGGGACCATAAATGACTGTGCTTTTTCTTATTTCCCTGTGCACTTGTAACTGTGTGAAGAGGGGAGTCGTAGCGTGCAGAGAGGCTGTCAGATCTCAAGAAAAATAAGAAAAACCTGTAGATGATCTGTTCCATGATCATACAGTTAATCCCAATAGATGGCCCTGAAAGCAGCTGGAAAGGTTTCCTGGAGCATGCACAAAAGCTCAGAATGGAGCGCACAGCCCTTGGGAGGGACACGATGCAGACAATGCAGAGGCAAATAACTGTGATAAAGCACCTTTTGCTGCAAAAACCAAGCACTGAACCCCAATGCTCCAATGTCCTGCAAACTATGGAGAATGCACCATACTGAGAGCACAATTCCAAACAACCTTATCACAGTTCCTTCCCACTGCATTCAATCCCACAGGAGATGGGGACGCAGAACACTTTCTGATGCATCACCTTCAGGAGTGAATACTTCTTGGTGGGGCTCTCCCTCAATACACAAGTTTTTCAGTTTGCACCACATTCCTTTGGCCTGGTCTACTCCTAAAACTTAGGTCGCCCTAGCTACATGGGTCATGGCTGTGAAAAATTCACACCCCTTAGAGAGACAGTAACTTTTTTTGATGAATTTATTGAGTTTATTTCCATAGAATGATAGAAGTGTAGGACTGGAATGGACCTAATAGGTCATCTAATCCAGTCCCCTGCACCAAGGTAGGACTAAACCTATGTCTACATTGGCACATTTGTCAGTGAAGCATTTGTCGGGCAGGGGTGTGAAAAAAAACCAACCACCCCCAACTGACAAAAGTTTCACTGACAAAAGCGCCGGTATGAACAGAGCTGTGCCGGCGGGAGACGCTCTCCCACTGACATAGCTACTGCCACTTGTTAGGGCTCGTTTAATTATGCGGTCAGAAGAGATCTCTCCCATCAGCATAGAGCGGCTATACAGGATACCTTACGGCTGTGCCGCTGTAAGGTCTGCAGTGTAGACATAGCTTAAGTATTATCTAGACCACCCCAACAGATGTTTGTCTGGCCCTTTCTTAAAAACCTCCAACGACAGAGATTCCACAACCTCCCTAGGTAATTGGTTCTGCTGCTTAACAAGTCTGACGGTTAGGAAGTTTTCCCCAATGTCTAATCTAAATCTCTCTTGCTTCAATTTAATCCTTTTACTTCTAGCCCCATCCTCAGTTGTTAAGGAGAACAAATTTAGTGCCCTCCTATTTATAGCAGCCTTTTATGTACTCGAAGAATGTTAGGATGTCCCCACATCAGTCTTCTCTTCTCCAGACTAAACCAGCCCATTTTTTCCATCTTTCCTGTTAGCTGATGTTTTCTAGACCTTTAATCATTTTTATTGCTCTCCTCTGTTGGCTACCATTTTGTCTGAAAACCTTAATCTGGTAGAGCTCAGCCCATAAATGGCATAATACCTCCCACCCCATGCTATTAATTCAGAATGTAATCAAACCAAAACTCCTTTCCTTGCTCACAGAGTGTTCATTAGCTACAACTTCCTGTGGCATCCTAGCAGAAGCACAAGGCACCCCCACTCTCTTCCCTTAATCACTTGGATCATTTTTCAGGGGGGCCCTCTCTGGCTTCCCATAATTTTGAGAAGTGTTATTCAGTTCCTGCCCCCATCCATCCTCTAGGATTTCAACCTGGGTCTCACAGATATTGTGTAAAATCCAACAGGCACTTATCATACTAGGCACATTAATAGTAGTATCATAGCACCTGGGAGCCCTACTCATGGTCCAGGACTCCATTGTGCTAGGCGTTATACAAACACAGAAGAGAAAGTCTCTGCCCCAAAGAACTTACAATCTAAGTAAAGGACAAGAAACAGATGGAGACAGACAGGGGAGTACATGGTCAGCATGACAGATTGTGCTCTCAGTACCCCAACAGCCTAACCATTGTCTAGTTTTCACTTGGGTCAAATTTCAACTGTTGTCTTGTGTTTGTCTAGTGATGGATGGCAACTATGGTTTCTGTTCTTGCATATATCTTCCAAAGTTCAATGATCTTGTTTCCAGAGGTAGGATGACCTTACGCTGTTCTTCCCTTCCTGTGGACTTCCCATCCCCCTGCTGATTCTATGCAAATAGAGCTTCCCTTGTTTTGGGGGACTCTTTGCTTAATTTCACTGGGGACAGGTAGATAGTTGCCTTCCCTCCTTCCTAGGAGAAACCTTTTATTTGGACACACACTTTAAATCACAATATCACTGAGAAGCCATAATTCTTAATATAGTTATAATACATAGATGCCATGATGATATTATGTGTGGCATAGGCTTTCATGGAAGATCTTACTCAATACACTTTCATAATATAGTAATACGGTACATAATATTATATACGATCAGTTGATTCAATTGCTTATTGCTTGAGGTTCAGCTCCCCTGTTGTATAGCCCAGTAAACCTTTGCAATGTACTCTAAGTAAAACTCAGACCAAGCTTCTCTCGCCTCCTGTGTGTAGATGACATGATGTCTCCTCCCCAACTTGGAGCTTGATAGTTTTGTTTTCCTAATATGCAAATTGACCTTTTTCATCTCTACCTGATGACCAGGCTGGTCAAAGAAGCAAACACATTCCTTTGGCAGACCTGTTTGCCAACTCCCCCTGACATGCCCGGTTTAAAACACACTTTAGTCATTATTCCAGCCTGTACTCATAACCCTCGTACACACTTCTTACATACAATGTGTAAGAATATCAGTGACTTATTAGTTTTCCAATATTGTACATGCCACCTCTCAGACACAGATTATGACCTCAGTGAATTGGGGGACACTGAACTGGTCAGGCCATCTGAAACTCATTACCTGATACCAGTGAGGCCCTTGCCTCCTGGCATTGGGACGTTATGAGTGTCACACCCACTCAGCCTCTCCACCTCCACACCGATCCTCATCACAGCCTCCATCCCTCTCGTGTTTCCTAGCTACAGCCAGGACAGTAATTGTCTTGCTTCAGACAGCAAACCAAAAAAATCAGAAAAAAACATTTGATTCAGCCCTGAAACTGTTTGGAACTTGTCACAAATCAGAAGAGTCCATTGTGGGTCATACAGAAACTGTGTGTGCTCCCCCTTGTAATGTTTAGTCCAATGATTAGGGTACTTCTCTGGGATACGGGAGACACTGGTTTGAATCCTGACTCAGGAGCAGGGGCTTCAATTCAGGTACTCTATCCCTGACCCACAGGTGAGTATGCTAATCACCAGGCCATGAACTATTCCAGGCTGGAATGCTCTCAATGTCTCCTGTTGAAATTGTTCCACTTTAATTGGTCCACCTCTAAAATATAGGAAATGATTAGTGAATGTACCTGTCATTATTGTGTGGGTGCAGGGAGAGGCAGTTTGGAGGGAGTTGGAGTGGATTGGCCTGGGGCATGGCTGGGGAAGGAGTCCCAGGTGAGTAAGGGGAATGGGGGGCCCAGCTCAGTGTGTAGCTCAGGCTCCATAACCAAGGTAGAGTGGAGCCCTCCAGTGATCTGCAGCTGTGATATGTTTATGCAGCAGCACAGGGCAGGAGACATCAAGGAACAACTTCTTACATGTTAATGGCTTCTAGAGTGCCAACTAATGGCTTACTGGGATAGGAAGGGGAGGGGGAGCTGGACATGTTGAGGAGGGCTAAATTTTACAGAGACTGGTGGGGCAGGGGGTGTAGAAGTTACTGTAACAGCCACGTAATAAATGACTTTCAAGCTTTTGGGATAGATGGAATTTTTCTTACTGACCCTCTTAGCAAATACCCATTGCACACATTTCAAAGCACAACCAATATCCCCATTCCATTGTGACAAAAGGTACAAAGGCAGATGGTTGCTTGGTGATTCCTCAGTGCTCCTATGTGGCCTAGTATAGAGACCCCTGGACTGCAACTATTCCTAGCTCTGCCTCTGTACTTCTAAGTGTCCTTGAGCAAATCCCTTTACTGCTCTGTGCCTCAGTTTCCCATCTGAATAACAGGATAGTGAGGTAAAGCTTTTTGTGATCTACTGATGAAAAGGGCTATATAAAAGTTAGGTCTTTTTGTCATTACCTAGCTACAGTTCATATCAACTGCAAACCTAGGTGAGAACTACAAGTGTCTAAATGACCACCGACTCTGACAACAAATACTTCTCATTTGTTAAAAAAACCAAAAATTAAGAAATTCACTGACAGGAACCTTCATTAGTGCAGGGGTAAGGTTGACCAGAGGTATCTTGTGCTCTTCCAGAATACTGAGTTCAATAAACTCAAACCTCTGAAAACACAACGTTAAGGTGCGCACACACATGCAACATTAACACTCCCCTCTTTGAGCTGTGATCCAATATAGTCATAGGACAAACATGCACACTTTGCCTTTGAAAATATCACTCAGGGAATAGGGTACATGACTGAGAGTATCACTGAAGCAAATGCATATTCTTTGTTAAGATACAACTTGTTTTTAGGTGAACGGTACTGAACAGCCTATACTCACAACCCTACATCTGTCCTACACTCAAATATTCAGTGTAGTCCCCAGAAAGAACCACACACCTGTTAAATTTCACAGCCCCTTTACACCCTTTTCACCCAGTCATGCTTCTCCCCCAGCTCCAAAGAATGCACTGCCAAACCCAGTCTTTTGCAAGGTTGTGGGGGTGTTATGGGATTTTTTGTTTTGTTTTGTTATTTTAAAACAGAGATTAGCAAACCAATACAAAAAAAACCAAACATTTTCCCCATACCTTGGTCTCAGGGCCACCCCACACAGGGGTCTCTGGCACTGCTGCTCCTGGAACCTTCCCAGCTTCAGTCAGCTCTGCTCCCTTCTTGACCCCTAGCTGCTTCCCTAAGCCCCTAGCCCCTTTGTTGCAGGGATACACCACAGGAGCTAACTCCATTCTGGTGTGTTTTCCCCTCCTCAGGATGCAGCCTGTCTCAGTCCACCTTCCCAAACTGCCTACGAGCAGCCCTTTACAGAGCCAGCTGAAGCCCAGCTCTCTTTAATTGGCTGGATTGGGCTCACCTACTCTGGTCCAGGGTAGCTGTCCTAGCCTATCCACAGGGACCACCTACCCTGTATAAATCCTCTTATAACCCATTCATCCTTATGTAGCACCCCCATCCACCCAAATACCTCCTTTATCACCAATCTCCTTACAGGTTTTGATGGCCAAGCCTGGATTCTTTTGATTCTCATCTCCAGCTCAGCAGGGTGCAACTTCCTTATTTTCTTTCCATATGAATTTATTTGGCAGTGCTTCCACCCTCTTCACTCCTTCCTAGCAGGGTCCCAGGGCAGTTAGAAGGAAAATTCTAACCAGAGGGTAACCCCTACTTACTTGCCAGATAGTTAGAGACTCCCAAGAAATAAAGCAGACACATATAATATATTCAACACAATAGTTATATTAAACAGGAAGTAAATATACCATAACATGGTAAAATACTGCTCTCAGGATCACTGGTGCCCATGCTGATAGTACCCATTAGTTTCCCATGAATCTAAACTCCTCAGTCTCTGGACGGGGGCTGATGATCGCTGCTCTCAGGCATCCTCTTCTTGCAGGAGTCAGGCTGCTTCTGCTCCCGGGATTTCCCCTCATCACAAAGGGGTGCAGGGCTCAAGGTGCACATTGCAATAACACTACTAAAAATCCTAACTTTAGTCTCCTACCCTAGTGCTCAGACCAAACTCGCAGCATGCAGGCAGTGTGGACTCTCAATCAGAGCAAAGTTTGCCGTGTGGTGGTGGGTAGATGAAGCGCTAATTCAGCCTGGCTGGGTGGGGAATATTCACAACAAAACTCTTTAACCGAGGAGTCGCCTTGAAGAGGGAAAGGCCCAGGCTGAGGGTTGTTGCTCCCCTGAGGCCAGTTCTCGGGGGGACCCTGCATGCAGGTCTGGGACTCACCACACAGCCAGTCCTGACCTTTCCATAGCTGTCTCCAGACTGCTCCAAATTGGCTTCTCCTCTCTCCAGTGCTGGGCATCTCACTTCCTAATGGTCAGACTAGCACGTGTTCCCAGGCTTTCTCTTGTCAGTCACTTGACTCTGCCCCGCTCCTTTCTCTCAGACATGGCCCCTCCTCTGAGCAGGGGGCTGGTGGCCACCCAGACACAACTGCTATCCTGCCCAACCTGACACGGCACCTATCACTCTAAATAATGTCTCTCCGCTCTCCCTCTTGGTTGCCTCACACACTCTGAGTCTGACCCCTGATTCCCAGGTACAGTGTCTCTCCCTGAGGTACTAGCATACAGAGCCCCAGGAACCTAGCTAAACCCATCATTAAAAACACAGACTGCCTTCATCTCCCACTAGGTGCATTAATGAGGATTTTTGTTAGTGAATTTTAACTTAATTCCACAGTCACTGACATGCGAAACTGTCTGTCCACAGGTTTCAGAGTAACAGCCGTGTTAGTCTGAGTTTGTGTGTGTGCGTGTGTGTGATGGGGGCGGGGGAGGAGAAAACCTGGATTTGTGCTGGAAATGGCCCACCTTGATTATCATGCACATTGTAGGGAGAGTGGTCACTTTGGATGAGCTATTACCAGCAGGAGAGTGAGTTTGTGTGTGTATGGGGGTGGGGGGGTGAGAAAACTTGGATTTGTGCTGGAAATGGCCCACCTTGATTATCATGCACATTGTAGGGAGAGTGGTCACTTTGGATAAGCTATTACCAGCAGGAGAGTGAGTTTGTGTGTGTGTGTTTTGGGGGGGGGGGTTAGAAAACCTGGATTTGTGCTGGAAATGGCCCACCTTGATTTTCATACACATTGTAAGGAGAGTGGTCACTTTGGATAAACTATTACCAGCAGGAGAGTGAGTTTGTGTGTGTGGTTTTTGGAGGGGGGGGCAAGAAAACCTGGATTTGTGCTGGAAATGGCCCACCTTGATTATCATACACATTGTAAAGAGAGTGGTCACTTTGGATGGGCTATTACCAGCAGGAGAGTGAGTTTTTTTGGGGGGGAGAGGGTGAGAAAACCTGGATTTGTGCTGGAAATGGCCCAACTTGATTATCATACACATTGTAAGGAGAGTGATCACTTTAGATAAGCTATTACCAGCAGGAGAGTGGGGTGGGAGGAGGTACTGTTTCATGTTCTCTGTGTATATAATGTCTTCTGCAGTTTCCACAGTATGCATCCGATGAAGTGAGCTGTAGCTCACGAAAGCTTATGCTCAAATAAATTGGTTAGTCTCTAAGGTGCCACAAGTACTCCTTTTCTTTTTGTCTGTCCACAGGCAGTAAGGAGAGTCTGGCCTTCATTGAATGAATGAACAACGGCCTCCTCTCTCTGAGAGCACCAGTGACAATAAATAGTGTGAGAAATGTTCAACTCTAGCAGTGACTGCAGGTCTATGTGCATACAGAGGTCTCTGTCCTCCATAGTGCTTTATGTAGGCAACTGCACCAGTGTAACTGTGGTGTAAAGTGGGCCTTACACATCACCGCTAGTCAACTCCACCCACTTGCCACCTCTAAGCTGATTGTTGCCAGTGAAACATAGGTGTAGTTGAAGCTAGACCAGCTGGCTCTGTGAGATGAGAGGCACTCTCCAGAAGGGAGCTGTTAGCAAAATCCATACTGTGCTTATTTCCAGATGAGAGCCTGGATGTAAATGGATGGTGTAAACCGGACAAACCATGAGGCTGCTCTAAAGAGAAGTGCAAAGCTTGTGTACAGGGATCCTATTCAATAACAATATCTAACAACGCCATGCTGCGTGTTGGCCTCTCTGCTCCCCTCCTGTACTCCTGGTGTGTACAGGGGTTGCTGCCTGGTGTGTAGATGAAGGGAATTGTGATGCATTTCCCTTGGTGCAGTACAGGTAATTGGCCAGATAGGTTTTGTGTGGGTGCAGGTTGTGAAAGCCATGGGAGAGACAGGAGAGGTGGGAGAGAGGGAAAGTGGCAAAGCAACTGAGCTGATTATTGACTAGTAAAGTGGGGCCTTTCAACATCCAGCCAGTGCTTGTCAGGGATGGGGAGGGTCATTGTGCAGGCTAGTACATGTGAACATTGCCCTAGCACAGACTCAGGGCAACTTTACAGCAGCTGTGTCTGGGGAGCAGAGCTCTCAATCTACCAAGAACCAAATGTGGTACCATTGTGTGATAAAGTCCCAAAATGAAGGCCACACACTGAGCATTCATGCAGGGAACTTAAAATGCCAAGGAATCTTTTCCTTTAGTGTAAATGTCTTTTTCTGTAAGCTCAGGGCAACGATTCTTTATTCCTGAGGTAAATAATTGTCAATAATAACTGTGGGGGGACATCGGTACATGTGGCTCGTTGGTCGCTTCGGTACCAAGATGAGTTACAGGAGGTACACTGGAACAGGATGGATGGAATGAGGGTTTCTCAGACAAGTAGGTTTCCATTTCACGTTTATTCAGCATTTACCCTGAAAATGCTTGTGCCTAATTCCCAGACAGCCGGTCGAGTTCCTTGGTACCCTCTGGATACTCCCCAAATCCTCCAAGCAGGAAGAATAAGCCCAGATGTTCAGGATTTACAAGCACAGAGCTGCAGCTGCTTACAGGCATAGCAGAGAATGGGGGTGTGGCTGCCAGGCTCCAATTTTGGCTCCTTCCATTACGCAAAGGAGCTCCTCTCTGCACTTGTGCATTTCAGGTATAGAAACAGTGGAAATAAGGATGGTGCAGCTCAGTCAGTTACATCTCAGCTGAGACACTGAAGCTGCAGAGCTCACTGCACACGGGAAACCCAGAATGAAACCCAGAGAGAGACCCTTCACCTCGGCCCCGGTAAATCCATGCACCTGTGCTGAACCTGGCACAGGACTGAGATGAGAACCAATGCGTCTCCATGTGCTGAGAGTTACTCCACTTTCGGACCTATTGAGGAGGCCCCCACTGTGATAGGCATATTTCTGAGGGAAAGGAGGGGGCTGATGGTGACTGTGACCCCTGTGTTCTGACACAGGGCCAAGAGGGCACAGGGGAGGGGTTACCTCCCTCACAGTTTCTGGGGATCCTGTCACTGAGGATAGTCAGTGAGTGGCAGGGTGTGAGGGGTGACACACAAAGCACTGACCCCAGTGATCAAATGTGACTTCACCAATGGTGGTGATCAGGGATTTGCAGAGAGATGCAAACTGAGCTAATCAGAACAAAGAGGTGTTGTCACTGTTCAGACAGCTGCAGCGACCAATGTCCTACACTGAGGACAAGTCTACAGTACAAAATGTAGTTGACCTAAGTTATGTGAATATCTAACCGCCACAGTAACTATATCGCTTTTGTGTGTCCACAGTACGCTCCTTGTGTTGGTGGTGCGCATCCGCACTTGAGCACTAGGGGCCCCACCTGCCCCGAGTCCTGGGCCTCAGGCCGGGACGCCCAAGCCCTAGCCCCCTTGGGGAAGAGAAGCAACCCCCCTGGACTGAGGCGAGGGGGAAGTGGCAGGAAGCAGGAGGGGGTTTGGGGTGTAGCATGGGTGGGCCCCTGCCTGGCTATTTGGGGAAGCTCAGCTTCCCCTGGCCTGCCATACCCACCACCCATGCGTTCATCAATTTAACTGTCAGTGTGGAGCATTGTGGGACAGCTTCAGAAAGGCAGCAACAGTCAATGTAAGCAATGCAGTGTCCACACTGACACTGCGTAGACCTAACTACATCGACCTAAGTGCTACACCTCTCATGGAGGTGGAGTTATTATGTCGGTGCAGTAGGCAAGTTACGCTGGCAGGAGCTACATTTTAGTGTAGACGCTTATGGAATTAGGTTGGCGAAATTGGCCTTACATCAACCTAACTCTGTAGTGTAGACCAAGGCTTAGTATTAATTGTGTCAGATCTGTTTTAAGAGTGCATTAGGCCACGTCTACACTACTCGCCAGATCGGCGGGTAGTGATCAATCTATCGGGGATCGATTTATTGTGTCTAGTGTAGACGCGATAAATCGATCCCCGATCGCTCTGCCGTCAACTCCAGAACTCCACGACGGCGAGAGGCGGAAGCGGAGTCGACGGGGGAGCAGCGGCAGCCGTCGATCCCGTGCTGCGAGGACGCGAAGTAAGTGATTCTAAGTTGATCTAAGATACGTCGACTTCAGCTACGCTATTCTCGTAGCTGAAGTTGCGTATCTTAGATCGATTCCCCCCTAGTGTAGACCAGGCCGTACTCACTCTCTTTAGACCTGTGTGCAAACACAGCCATTTTAACAGCACAAGCTTTGATGAAGCCAGGTTATACCTACACATTTATTTCCCAGATGCAGAGTGCAGAGGGATTCAGGTGCAGTCTCCACGACATTACCCTGGGGGGTAAATCTACCTCACCCTTGATGGAAAGGCTGCCAGGCAGGCTGCGGAACAAAGAGCTACACACCGTGTGGGAGTTTTCTGCCTGACCCTGTGGGGGGATTCGGGGAAGGAGGATAGCCATGTGGCACAGTGTAGCCAGTTTTTGCCCTCAGCACCTACCCCCAGCTGTTTTGGCCTCTCCCTCTTGCCAGGGTCAGGCTCAGGGCTCCTCCCCTGTTGCCTCAGGGAACTCTGGGGAAACTCCACAGCATTCACCCCTCTGGCTCCTATCCCAGCTCCCGCAGCCACAGGCAGGGTCACAGCTGCTGCTGCTGCTGCCCTGGGGAGACACTGGGCTTCCATACACAGGCACCTACCAGCACAGACCTGTTACTGGGGATGCCCCCCACCTCATCCTTACTCCATGACAGCTGCCTGACCTGCCCAGAGGATGGCACAGCCTGCTCATCCCCAGTCTGCCCAGGGGAGCTCAGGGAGAGACTGGTCAGCTCCACACAGACCTCAGTGCAGGGCACCCTCCAGCTCTGAGTCACCAGGAATGTCACACACTTTGGGTTCAGTGCCCTCTCCCTTATGGGGAGGTTCCTACAGGGGCAGGTTGACCGAGTTCTTACCTGAGCAGATCACTCCAGTATCGTAATAATGATAGCAGGTGATTTTACCCCATCCGCTATGTCTGCAGTCCCAGAGAGCTGATTCGTCACCATCACAATCAATTACAGTCAGCCAAGTAGGTCCAGATCCTTCTCCAAAATAAGACCGGCCATGGGCACTGACAGCAGATCCACATCCCATCTGCTTACAAACCACCTCAGCATCTTCCATGTCCCAGTTATCATCACACACCGTCCCCCACTGATCCTGGTGTTTAACCTCCACTCTCCCAGCACAGGGGCTGCTTCCATTCACCAGCCTCAGCTCATCAGCACCTTCAAAGAGACAAAGAGCAGAGTTGCAGACAGCGCAGAGCCCATCCCCTCTGTCTTGGACAGTATCACACAAGGGCCCTGGGCTTTACTCCCTGATCCCCCAGTCAGGCTTGTCACTGGGGAGGCAGCATGAGGTATCTCCTCCCCTCAGAGCTCTCTAGGCTGGTGTTGGCTGAGCAGCGTCACTGCTGTGTGTTTCACAGCAGCAGTGCCCTCAAAGAATCCTTCCCTCCCTCACCAACCCATCACCTCCTTCCTTTGACCCTCCTCCCCCACCACTCACTTGAAAACATGTTCCCCCACCCCACCTCTCCCTGGCACCAGCTCCTCCAAACATCTCCAGCAACCTCTCCTGCCTGGAAAGGAGTGTGGTGTATTGAAAACTGTTAAAATGACAACCTGCTGCCACTTTAAGATTAAGGGACTTCCTGGTCCTGTTTGCAGGCTAGGAACCAAGCACTTTGTAAGGAAGCGGCAGTCCGGGCCTTCAGCAGACAGACTGCAGAGAGCCCACCTAAACCTAGGTGGGGTAAGTTGTGCCTCTCTGACTTGTTGAGCAGCCTGCTTTGTCTCTCTCTGTTTTGGGGTTCTTGTGTGTGAGGGTTCTGCATTCTAAATAATAGAGTCACATTACGTTGCAACCTTCCAGAAAGAGTATTTCATATGTTTATCTAACTTCTCTGTGTTTCTGCTGTGAACATAACATGGAGAGCCAGACATATCCCACTATCCTGCTCCCCCTCCCCTCAGACTTGCTGCTCTGCCCATTCAGTGTCATGGCCCCCTATGCAGTCCTCTGCCACTCACTGCTACTTGCCTTCCTCCTCTGACCCGGTCACTGCTCCTCCCAGAACTGTCCCCTCCCGCTTGCTACAAATCTTTCTCATAAGGAATTAGAAAAAAATGTTTTTCCCCATCTGCATTTACCTGCTGGTTACAAAATGTAACTGCAGATTTATCTGTGATGAGTATTTTATACTCTGTTTTCATAAAGCACATTCCCTCTCCAGTAACAGGGGCTGTAACTCCATCCTGGGAGTCAGGGGACATCAGGACCCTCAGAGCAGAGGGCTCCCACTAGCTGCAATTACAGCTGTATATTGATGGGGAGCTGTGTGTGTGTGGTGGTGGGGGGGGGACACTGTTCCATATAATCTCATGGTGAAAACAAACCCCTTCCCCAGAGCATAGTGACTATTATGGGAAGTCCAGGAGCTCTGGACCCACCTCCACATCCCTTTTGTTGAGGGGATTCATTCTGTGACACTGAGTAAGATTAAGAAATTTGATGTCTCTTCCGACCCTTCCCCACTCTGCGGGAACCCACGTGTTGGGCTTGGGACAAAAGAGTTTACTTTGTTCATTTTCATTTATTTAACATTTTTTTCTGTCTGGTGAATTTTATCCCCACATTATCTCTCCACCCTCAATCACACAGGTAGGTATTGTTCCCTTTTTCACAAAAAGGGAACCTGAGGCAGTGAGAAATGAAATGAGATTCCCCAAGGTCACACACTATATCTGTGGCAGAGTCAAAACCCGACACTAATCGCCAGATTCCCAGTGCAGGGTTTTCACCATAGAACCATCTGTAAGTTACACAGGGGCAGAGACTGTGGACTCGTATTCCTTGGTGTCCTCACCACAGCAGTGACTGGGGGTTAATTATTATTATTTCCTCTTAGTGCCTTTCCCAGAAGGGCATATCCACTGCAGCGTGTTTGCGCTCTGATTTCTGCAGCCACCATCATGTTACATCTGCCCTGTGCTCTTTATGGCCTTGAACCAGCAAGGGCTGTTCGTCACAGGGAACTAACTCATGTACTTAATGTTAAGTTCGTATTTAACTGTTTTGTTGGAAGGGAGCTTATAATGTACATTAGCTCCTATAGAGTGATGGGTTGATTTTAAGATGTCCCTGTTGTTTTTAAATCCCTTTGTGCTGTAGTCCCTGGCTGTATTTGAGTCCCCTCCCTCCTTGAGACTCTTTTTTATTTAAGTCCAGATTGTGGAACTCCCAGGAGTTGTCCCACTGACTACACTGGCCTCCCTGGGACTGCTCCTGTCACAGAGGGCTCAGCAATGGCAGGAGGAAAGATGGGCAACGATTTCACAAAACCATTTGTGTTCTGCTGCAATTTTTTTTGTTTTCCAAAAGTTTTGACAATCAAAGATGAAAACGTTAACCTGCTGGAGTGTCGTTTTCACCACTGTGAAATTTTTGGGTGGAATCAGAATCCAGCCCGTTCGTAGGTGTCCATTTGTAGAATTGTAAAGTGCCCCATTATTGAGGAAGGGTGGCAAGGAGTTCAGCAGCCATTCTAAGCTGCTTTTAAATCCAGCTGATAAACATTCTCATGGTCTGTTGGGTTATGAGCTTTTAACTGGACACAAGTGTGATAGGGACATTCCTGTTCCACATGGAGTCAAATTTAAAGACAAGAAAAGGAAGGTCGAAACCAGCCTCTATTATTACTCTGACCAGACTTTTGACCAATGGAGTCCAGGGCCACCTTCTCTCCCTGCAGGGTACGAGTTCCACCCATTGTAGGTAATGGGAATCACTCCACCCTGCAGGGAGAATAGGGCCCCATGGTTTCACATGGCGCATGCCATGGAGATTTGGTTACCCAGTAATCCCAGTGGAATTCTCTGCGTTTTCACTCTGGTAAAGGTCAGTTTTATCATGAGATCAAACTCCAGCTAATTCCGTGTGAATTTCTTGGGAAGTTCAGGTACAAACCCCCACTTCAGAAAATGTCCTTGCTCCGGACTCCTCAGCACCTAACCTCCGAGGCACAGAGACGTTGCAGAGCTATCTGCGATCTCTACCTACCAGCTGTGGTACCGCAGTTTGTCTCTAGCTAAATATTTGAGGTTTCTAAAATCTGACTTTCATCTTTAGCTTCGACCTGTTCACACTGCAGCTACAGAACAGCAGCGTCTCAGACTGCAGCAACTCACAGAAATAGGCTGTTACTGAACAGTTCAGTGTCCTGAGAAGTGCATCATTCAAACCCTGCTGAAGTTGGCCCGGCACGTTTGATGCACACAGGACAGCGGTGTTATTTTAAATGGCATGGAGTGTATATCTGGAATTATTCACAGGTTCCATACACAGGCACAGAGCTGGACGGGCGATGAGGCTGGAAGTCATAATATAGAAGCCCACTCTGCTTTTCTTCTGATTAGTTATCAGGAATTTCTAAGCACTGAAGCCATTAGTTCACTAAAAGCAACTCTGGGCTCACAGTGCTACAAGACTGGGGTATTTTATAAAGCACACAGATTGTGACAGGGCCAAATCTATGATTATTGCAAATATATAAACCTCCTCTCTCAGAATAACCAATGGGAGATAATCAGAAACACAAATTTACTTTAACCCAAACTGCCTGCTTTCCATTTGCTTCACTGACTTCTGGAATAAAACACTATTTCTAGTGGATTAAAACTTTCTTCCTACTTCTCGTCTGTCCAGCTCATCCAGTGAAATAAAGCAGGCACTTACCCCTGGTGTCCTGAAGAAAGAGGAGAAGCCAAAGCAGCTGAGTGGAGAGATGTCCCTTCATTGCCAGACGGACCTGCCGTCCCCTCCTGACACTGCACAGCCAGCACGGAAACACTCTGCCAGGGCTCCTCTGTGTCTGACAAGTGACAACAAAGCAGTGGCAGGGAAATATGTAGATTCAGATGCTGGCATCAGCTGCCAGAAGGAACCAATAGAAACAATATTCACCTTTTTAGACATTATCAGAGAGTTTATCTAAATTTTTATGCCACTAAAACATCCAATACAATTCTAAAACTCCAGCTCTTACCATATATGAGTGACGAGTCCGCTTCTGATGTCATCTTTGCTTCAGTCTCGGATCATCATGTAACTGCCCTCCTTGGTGCAGGGCAGAACTCTGTGAAAAATGATTCTGTCTGATTAGTTAAATAACTCTAGAGCCTAGAATGCTGCTAATTTGACAAACTAATTATGAAAACAAATGTGGAAAAAAAGAAACCTCTAAAATTGAACCCCTCAGAGCTGTGTGTGTCCAATTGTAGCTAGGCCACTAAAACCACAGAGTTGGGATGTTACCACTGGGGTCAGCTGTATCCAAAGGAGAAGGGACCAACCCCTGCTCCCTTTGTGGAATCCAGACTGCTCAGGGCTTCCTGAATGGCAGTGGTACATTAGTGGTAGGAGTGTGTCATGGAGCTTCCTTCTTCAGTGGTGACCATCAGTGGCAGCAGAGTCTCAGAGGGCTTCCCATTCACCGTGTCAGAGCTTGTTCTTAACACTGACTGACTAGGTTCTGAGTGACCATCTCGCATACCATAGTGTAGGTAGCAACCCACTCCAGGACTCTCTGCCCAGGCCAGTGCTAGGACTGCCCTGTGTGGTAACTCCAGGCAGCACAGGCTGCATTAGTCAGTCTGGGAGCAAGAGAGAATCGCAGGGTCCTGGCCATTTCCATCTGTCTGAATACAGAATCTCCACAATAGTCCATGCAGCTGAAACCCGTCTCTTCTCTACAGTGAAGAGCAGCACTTTGGCCTTAGGACACGAGCTTCCCAGGAGACAGCAGCAAGTTAACCAGGAAAACAACATAGCCGACATTGAGTGGAAAAGCAGCTGGGGGAGGGGGCAATCAAAGGTAAAATCCAGCCTGAAAGAGCCACGTGTAGGTGTGTGTTAGAACAGGCCTAACAGAGGCATTTAGAATGGAATCTGAAATCAGCCCATTGCAGCAATTGTGGTACCAAACAGAAAGGCGGCCTTGCAGGAAACAGCTCTAACGCAGGCATCTCTGGCACTTTGCGGCCCCTACCTCAGGAAGGCCAAACTGCCACAGTGTGAGCTCCTTGGCAATGAACAACATGGCATTTCCCCAGCCAGAAGCCATCTTGGTGAGCGGCGAGAACTCTGACTCAGCACAGGAAGTTCTCTCTCACCCATCCAGAGAGCGGCAAAGACCAGGAACCATGCGGCAGCTACCCCAGCTCTGCCTTAACTACAGTCCTTGTCAGCGGCTCACCATGCCAGGGCCAGTACAGCACAGTGCAGCCCCTGACCCTGAATAACCAGAACACAGGTCAGAGAATTGAAGAACTGACTGATAATGGAAGAAGGTGCTGGCAATGTTACTGGGAGAGGGGGTGAGCTCTCCTTGCAACAGCTCTGATTGGTTTTTCTGCCCCAGGAGGTGGACAAGTGAGGCAGGTAGCCAATCAAAGGCTCAAAGTCATTAGCTGATTGGAGCTTCTCTTGTTATCTGGAGACTGGGCCCCACCGCACCAAAATCCCATCACCAGGAGCAGTTTGCCAGAGCTGGCGGTGCTGTGACAGCTGCTCCAAGGCCGTCCCCTTCAGAACAGGTGTCCTGGGTGGGTCCTGCAGCTCCTTGGGGGTGACCATGTCACGTGGCTGATCCCACGAGCAAGACAGAAACAGCCAGGCAGGGATTGTTGCCCAGCGAGTGGCGGGGAAGGGGCTGGGAAAGTCCTGGGGCAGATCTTTGCTCAGAGTCTCGTGTCTGGAGTGGGGCCAGCAGAGCTCCCTACCCGAGGGAAGCTGGAGCAGAAGCCCGAGGAGTGGGGCAGGCGACCCTGTGGCTGGGAGGTGAGAGGACGGGATCAGAAGTCTGGACATGAGGAGTAGCTGTGGAGACCTCAGAAAGGGCCATGTGGGGTGGTGAGGTCCTGCCCCTGTGTAGCTGGGAGGGGCTTGATGAAGCAGGTGGGAGATCTCTGCTGTGAAGGTGAAGAAGGGGATACATTTCAGTGGTGTAACTGCCCCAAGGCAGGGGACCTTAACTGCCCCCTCTGGGGTGTAAGAACTTAGGGAACTGACAGAGGGGAAACAGAGGCAGGATGGCCACATTTCCACACCACGGGGGCCTGTGCCAGACTGCACCCTGTGACACTACTGATCTGGGGTTAGAAGTCTGGGGAGAAGTCCTGAGACCTCCTAAATCCCACTGCCAGAAAGCACAGAATATCCATAGGGTCCTGCTACTGGGCTTCATGACTTGCACTGAGTTTAGGGTATGACTTAAACCAGGAAGTGTCTTGGCTTTGCCCCACATAGAGAATGCATGTGTGTATGTTGGGGGTGGAGGGAGTAATACAAATTTTGCTTCTGTCCCTGTGACTGGGTGCTGTACCATTTCCTGTTGTTTCAATTTCCTATTTACTCCTGTACTGTGATATATTTTACTACTTGCCTTGATTTGCTCCCCCCCCCCGATAGAGAAGAAGCTTTCCCAAAGGCCCTGTTAGTCTCGGTTTATTTCACAGTATGGAAAACACCAAAGGGATCAGTATGGAGTCCCCATGAGAGACAGGCACAGTGTGGGGTCCGTGCTTTGCTCCCAGCCTGCTCAATCTGTGAGGAAGGCAGGGAAACTCCTCCCATTTGAAGGTGCAGACCACAGAAAGGAGAACTGGACCATCTCCCCAACACTCACAGCGCAGGAGGGCCAGGGTGGAGGAGGCTGTGGGAACGCAGCAGCACCACCTTCATTGTGACCCCTGAGACGTTCCTATGCTTGACTCCTCATTTTTGGTCTCTGCTGCTCATGGGGGAGTAACTGAGGCTGGAGGGGGCAGATCCTCTCCCTGTGTCACCATCACCCCGTAATCCTTCAGTGATTTCACTGCATAAGAAACTCCCACCAGGTGTAGGGCTCAGTACAAGAGCCGAGCTGGAACTTCTGAGTCCATCTCTTATTTGGTAGTTCCAAACTCCTGGCCAGGAATCTGGAGGGGGCTGGTCTCCAGGACTCGCACTTGTCAGCAGGGAGTCAGTCCCAGTTCTCTCTCAATCATGGTGTAGTGCAGGGAGGGGACACATGGTGCCAGTAGCTCTCAGTTTGGCTCAGGCCTGGCTGTGTTGTGCTCCCCAGCCCAGCTGGGAGGCTGAAGCAGCAGGATCTTTCCTGCTGGAATGGAACTATCAACCTCAGTACAGTACAGGGGAACATGATCATGATCCTGCCCTCCCCCTCTGGGAACAGGGGCCATGATGAGAGGGCAATGTAGGAAAGCATTCTCAGTGGCTTCCTGGGGCACACACTCCCGTTGGTGCACCGCCTCTGCTCCTAAAGCCCAGAACAGCCTGACCCGCCTCTGAGTTGAGCATTCAGTATCAATGTGAGGCAAACCCACAGCCAGACCAAGGCTTCTCACTCAGCTGCACTGACTCACCGCAGGCCATTTGGTGCAGAGCAGGTCCACTGATCTATCTGGAATTTATCTTTCCCACACTGATCCCTCCACATTTGAGAACAGGGTTGCTCTCAAAACCAGGGGGGCTGACAGTTTGCGGAGGTGTGGGGAATTTTTCCGGTGCATTTCCCTACAGGAGAGGTCACTGGTGCTCAACCAGCTGATCCTGTCCATGCTCTGGAACAGGCTCAATATCCTGACCCCATCCTGGGCACCCTGGCTGGTCTGCAGAAAAAAATCTTGGAGTTCTTCTGGCCAGGGTTGCGCTGGGTCTCTCCAGGTGTCTTGAGCCTCTCCCCGGAGAAGGGAAGACCGGGTCTGCTCTTCCTCCACAGTCAGGTCCATTTCTTCCACCTCAGGCCCTGCACAGATTCCCTTCTGGTGCAGGTAGTCCAGCATAGAGCATGCTAGTGCATGCCTTTGTCTGACCCCTCTGAGATCTCCCATACAATTGACAGCTCTTCTATCTCCACCTAAGGGTTCTCCCGCGAGACCTCTCTGAGTTGTTTGTCTTTTTCCAGGACCTCCTCAGGACCTAGAAGCTATTCTTTGCAACCAGGTCCATGGCCGCCGCTGCTACAAAGTCACTACCTAGGTGTGCAGGTGGCAGAGTGCCCCTTGGGACACTGGAGGAGGGTCCCAGCTGGTGCAACCAGGATCCCCTGGACTATGACCGGATGGACTGGGTGGACCCCTAAGGTGCTCCACCGCGCATGGGGTTCTCCACCCCACACATTTCTCATTGCGTGCTCCATGAGGCGCCAGCAGCCCTACCACCCACCTCTTGTGTTTTCCTTGAGTGGGTCCTGTGGAAGGTTTCTCCATTTCTGCCCCTCACCCATGGCCCTTAGGACCTTACCACTGGCCCCCTGGCCCGCGAGCATCCCAGGCCACCCCCTATGTACCATGTGAGATGGCTGTGAGATATGCAACTAATCTGTCTCTGAGCAGCACCCAGAAGACAACTATGCACTCATGCTCCTCACCCTTCATTTCCTCACCCTTGTGTCCTGCCTTGACACCAAGTGGTGGGTGTGACGGGTTCCCCCCAGGGTTCCATCTGGAACTGGAGTATCACTGATCCCTCTGACCCACCAGCCTGGGCACCCTCTCACACTGTACTTCCATGACAAGGTGCAAAGCCTTCCAGCCTTCACTTTCACGAGCATACATACAGGTAGAGACACACTCAGCTACAGTTACATGCAGGCTCTCTGACCAGCCCCTGCATAGGAATGCTACACCTGAGGCAACTTCAAGCTCCTCACGCACACACCCTCTCTGGAGTATAAACCCAAAATTATACCTTCTTACCCTGCACTGGGAACTGTATAGCATAAGCTCATAAAATTCGCTTCCTCCCTCAAAGTGGAGAGGAATATGCAACAGCCTTTGCCCCTGAGTTATGATTCCCAAACACTTCACTCCAACTCACTGGTTTCGATAATGCAAAAACAAATTTATTAACTACAAAAGATAGATTTTAAGTGATTATCAGCAATAGCAAATAAATTAAAGCAGATTACCTAGCAAATAAACAAAAAACACAGACTAAGCTTAATATGACAAATAGATTGGATATGAATAGCAGATTCCCACCCTAAGAGATTATACAATCAGGCTGTAGTTTCTTAATGGGCAAGCTGCCCTTGCTTTACAGCTTTTAATCCCAGGTGTTTCATTCACAGGGTAAAAATCCCTTTAGCCTGGGTCCAGCACTTTCCACAGTTCAGCCTTTGTTCTTCAGGTGTTACCAGGAGTCTTCTTGTGTGGGGAACGAAGAACACCAGATGATGTCACTCCCTGCCTTATGTAGCTTTTGTATATGGCAGGAACCCTGGGTTCCCAAACCAGTCTTGGAAAAATAATGACATCTCAAGATGGAGTCTAGATACTTGTGGTCCTTATAGAGTCATAGCAGCCATTACTTACAGGCTGTCTGTAGCACTCACAGGAAGGCTCACCAGGTGGGGGATAAGCTTCTCCTAAGGCCTATTGTTTTTTCCTAATGGCCCATCCCTAATCCTTCCCCACCCACTATCTAGATTGAAAGCATCTTGTCAAGTGGGCGTTATTAAGGTGTAACTACATTTGAAATACAGATACATAGTCAATATACATGCATACAAATAGGATAATCATATTAGCAAATCATAACTTTTCCAATGACATCTCACATGACCTGTTTTGCATTAAATACATTATAATTATGTCATAATCATCTCCTAGCAATATCACTACAAAAATATGGGGTGGGGTGCAGTGTCACAATGGGTCCTCCTATCACCCAAGGAGGGTGGGGAACCCTGGTGGGTCAGTCTGTATTTCACCCTGGTCCCACAGCGAGGTGGGTATATTAGTTGGTGCCTCCTTCATGGAGCCATGAACACGGGCGAGTACCTGGCGCGGTTTACAACTACCCCCAAAACCTGATTGTTTTCCCGTGAGGGAGACCCCGATTAACATTTATATTGAGTGTGCCAGTTCACAGCCCCTCTTCTGGCTCCTCCAGAACTTCCTCTTCTGATTCTGGCTGAATTTTCCCCCACACCTTGTTATTTATGCACCCCATCCTTGGCCCAAGAAAATCGTCAGACCTCCTTGTCAATCTCCGCCTGGCGCTGGCCAAGGTGGCCATTCACCAGGAAGCTGGACAGAAGGGGGTGCTCTGCTTCTGTGAGGCCTATTTCCAAACATCCCTCAAGACACATCTCAGGGCAGAGTTCCTCTGGGAAGTGTCCACTGCTTCCCTGGATGCCTTTGAGGAGCAGTGGGCGCTGTCTGGGGTTCTCTGCTCAGTGTTCCCCTCTGGATCCCTGATCTTATATCTGTGACCCTCACTCCCATCCCTGATTTTCATTTGTTGACCCCTGAAATTATTCGATGACTGGGTGCAATTATTCAATGTCTAGGCTGAGGGGAGCTGCCTTTAGATGTGGGTAGGCTTACACCCACCCATCCCCAGTGCATCAGTGATCCAGCCCTCAGGCATGCTGCAGCAGCCTATCCCTGAGCAGGCCATGGGTCAGATGATCCCCAGGCCCAAGTATTTCCCTGACCCTGCCAGAGCTGCAAGTTAGTCTGTGAAACAGCCCTACCTGGCCAGGAACCTCCTGATGCCTCACCGTGTCACAGATGGGTCCCTAGGCTTCCAGCCTGCCCTTGATCTGATTCCTGGTCGTGTCCCAGCCTTGCTCCAGCTCACTTGAGCCTTGTCTGCGCCTTATTCTGACCTTTTGCTCCAGCCTTGTTACTGACCTGCTCCAGCCCTGCTTCTGCCTTCAGACCCTGGGAGTGACTCCAATCTGGCTTCAGCCCTTGGCCTGCATCTGCACTCTGACTCTGACACTGATTTGGCTTGTCTATGGACTCTGACATGGGTTCTGACCCACAGCCTGTCCCCAGATCCTGGTTTCAAAAGCGCTGCCTTTAGCCCGGTGCCAACCCTACATCCAGCTTCGACCACCACTCCAACCAACAGGCCTGACTGCCTGCAACCAGAGTCTGACAATCGACACTAGAGCCCTGGGGGCATTGCAGACTGTTAAACGCCAGTGCCCACCCCAAGCTCTCATTACCAGTTACAGCAATGATCTCACTAGCTTGGAATGGTGTAAAAGAGGAAATATCACATGCCTGTGAGCTCCTGGAGCATAAATGTGGGATGCCCACAATAGGGTCTGAATGGAAACTGGGCACTGGGAGTCAGTGTGTCAGTCCAACAGTGTCCCACCTGGCCAAGCAGGGTGTGGAACCAGCTGCCTCAGCTCAGTGGGGCTGTCAGTCTGTTGCTGCTGCTCAGGAACCTGAAAACCCTCTCGGATCTCAGATCTGTCAGGGGGTTGGTAGGGGAACCCAGGCCCACCCACTTTCCTGGGTCCCAGCTCAGGGCCCTCAAGTTAGACCAGCTTGTCCTGGCCTCAGGCCTCATCCACTTGCAGCTGATGTCCTTGAGCCTATGCAACAGGGTCTTAGGCCACATAGAAATGTGTTTTGTGTTTTGACTTTATGAAATGCTTGTAAAGTGATGCATGCACTTATAATCGCTGTATCCTATGCAATAAGCAGTTACTCATCTTGTGCAGTAAGGATGGTTCTTCGAGATGTGTCCCTTTGCGTGCTCCACTGTAGGTGTGCTTGCATCTCTGCACTGCTGATCGGAGAACATCAGTAGCAGTGTCCATTGGGCCCGCACACGTGCTGTCTCTCCTCGTGCTGCACCACGAGGCTAGTCAGCACGCGTGGGGTAACTGTCCTCAGTTCCTTCTCGACCGCAGAGTCATTGACAAGAACTCTGAAATAGAGGGGAGGAGGGTGGGTTGTGGAGCACCCAGAGGGACTGTGGCAGGGTGCTGCTAGAGAGACCTTAATCAGCTCCTGCCACTCCAGCCCCAATCAGGGTTATTGGATTGGGGCTGGGTAGATAGCTTGATGCTTACCTGGTAACTGACCACACCTGCCAGCCTCGTTATCAGGAGCTACAAGGCTGGGGGGAAGTGAGAGCTGAACGGTGGAGACCAGGAGGGGAAGGTCAGCCTCAGACTGAGGTGGGAGTCTCCTAGTCTGTTGCTGGCCAGGCCTGTGATGGGCAAGCTGTTGTAAAAAGTCTGTAAATAGTTGGAAAGGGGTAGTGGGGACATGATCACAAATAAAGAGCATGGGTGTTGCACCAGCCTGAAGTGTCCCTGAATTCAGGGCTGTCCTTAGGATTTATGGGGCCCTACGCAGTATTATTAAACTGGTGCCCCTATGCCCAACGGCAGCCTGGGCTCACAGCCCAGGGTGAGGAGGAACGAGGCAGCAAAGGATACAAGCCGCCCGGCCCACCTCAAAGCAGCAGAGAGTCACAGTTCCTCACAGAGACCCCCGTACACTCTCCCTCCTGCAGAATGCTGACGCATTCGGCTCTGTGAATACGGTCCCTGCCTAAGGAGACTGCAGTGCGCGCTGGGTGTGCGGGAGCCAACCCGCTCTTACCTGCTGTCATGGGTAGTGAGTGAAGCTGCCACTTGGGGAGGCTAGCTCCCCAGCCCCCCTCTTCTGCCTGTGGCCCCACCAATACTCCACCCCTGCTCTGCTCGAGGCCCTGCCCCCCCATTCCAGCCAGGCCTCACCCTCTCCCCACTGTCTCCCTCCTCTCTTCCCTCTCCCTCCCTGCTCACCTCCTTCCAGCCAAATCCCTGAACCCAAATGAAGCAAATGACACTGGAAAAAAAAAAACACTCTTCTGCAATTTCTTTTGAAAGAAAATGGAGCATGTTTGCCACTGCATGCCAGAAGGTGAAGCCTGGATATGCAGAAAGTACCTAAATAAAAACACTAAATTTGGGAGTAAAAAATGTCAGTCCTGGGTTTTTTGATATACCTTGAAGTTTGTCAGAGATTTATCTGCAAAAACTCTGTAGTAAGGGCAAGTCAGCTGCCCTGCTGAATACAACATTAAATATTATGGAATACATGATGCAGCTCTTCTCGGTTTTACATTTTCTTAATCAGTATTTCTAAGCTGATTTTATCATTTAAATGTACTCCTAAGCCTTCATAAACTAATCATTCCAGATTGCTACATATTTAACTCACTGAAACAAAGACATTATTTTAAATTAATCAGTCACAGAAGTTTAGTGTGTTCATAACAATGTTCATTGCTTTTCAAAAAAGGGAACACTAATTTACTTTGTGTGATCTCCATAACCATAGACATGTTTATGAAATGTCACCAACTTTAAAAAATGTGTTTCCAAAGATTTTAGGCATAACAAAGGATTTTATATCTTAATAAGGTACTGATTTTGCTAGAAGGTTCTCTTAAAACTAGTTCATCAAATAGTCCGAAGTAAAGAAAGGGAGACTCAGTTGTCCAGCTATCTGGTAGGAAAGGGGTGTTGTCCCTTTAAAGGCTCTCTTCAACAGGAGGACGAAGGCAGAAGAGGTGGACAGAAAGGACAGGAAGACTTGGGAAGCAGTGTTTTGTACTATAGTCATTAAAATTAAAATTGTGTATTTTAGAAATAGGGTGGTCTTTTGAAAGATTTTTATTAAAAATGCTCTGTCTGAAAATCCAAGCATTTAAGCCTAAAGATGAATACTCAGTCTGTGCATCTAAAAATCTATGCAAGGATTTTTTTTATAGATGTGATTTTCTCATCTTCAGCAACACACTAATAAAATATTTTTAAAGCAACTTTTAAACTAAGGTCCTGTAGACTAACATGTTCTGAGTCAACATTACAGTAATGCCCAACTGTTTTTGTCAGTAAATTCAGAAACTGACAGTATATACCTGGGGGTTGGCAAATGGCTGTTAAATGGCTTCATTACCACTTGAACGGCTCTTTAACAGTTTCAATGTTGCGCTAAAGGAGGTCTGGCAGGCTGGAAGACTTTTTCACTTTTAAGTACTAGATCCCCTCAGGAGGAAGACTCACCAAGCTGCAGCAGCTAGCTGTGGGATACTGCAGGAAGGGTCAGAACAGTGATAGGAAGAGGCGGAAGGGTGGACGCTAAGATCCAAGGGTGCCCCAAATTTTCGGGTGCCCTACTGAGCCATGTATGGGGCATAAGCCTAAGGACGGTCCTGCCTGAGTCTCTGAGAAGAGGTAGAGCAGGGCTGAACCAGAGGGGCACGGCGTGTGCCCCATTACATGGACACACATCTCAAAGAGACATTGTTACTGAACAAGGTGAGTAACTTCTTCTTTGAATAGTCTCCCGATGGGTGTTTCACTGTAGGTGACTCCCAAGCAGTCCCCATGTGGGGGGCTGAAACTTCGGAGTCGGGTCAGTTACAGATGATAGTTCTGTGAAGCTGAAAATGACATCGGAGGCAGAGTCTCCAGCGATCGCATGGAGTTCTGCGAAGGTGTGGACTGACACCAATTGTTGCCACTCTGCAGATCTCTAAGACAGGGACATTCTTGAAGAAGGAGAGAGATGAGAAGATAAACCTTGTGGACTGTTTATGAATAGTATCCAGAGGGGTCCTATTGCAAACTTGGAAGTGAATAGGGGACTGCAAACAGGGGAGTTTGAGAGGGAGTTAATGGGAGGGAGATGTAATGTCATCGTTATGGTTAGGAAGGGCCGTATCACCAGTGCCAATGCTGCTCCTATCTCCTCCACCTGCGCCTGTAGCCAGACAGACAACCTAACCATGGGAGCTTCTATCCAGATCCTGGGGTGGATTTGCAGAGACTGTGGCCTGCATTTCCCACTCACAGAAAGCCAGGCTGGAGAGACCATCCAGTGTGAAAGGTGCCTGGTGGTGGAATCTCTCAGGAAGCAGGTGGGAGAGCTATAAGAGGAGGAGGCTTGGCTGAGGAGCATCCGAGCCCACGTGGATTTCCTTGAGAGTATTCACATGGAGACATCCAAGGCTGAGGAAGCTATCCAGATACAGAGGACTGCTGTCACACCACCGGGGGACAAGGATATGACTCAGTCACAGGGAGGACACTGGCTGCTGATTACTTCTGGCAGCAGGCAGTGCTCCACCCCTACTCCCAACCCACCCACCATGCTGATGAAAAACCAATATGCTGCCCTGGCAACGAGCGATGAGGAATCACCCACAAAGGTGGAGGAACAGAAGCCATGTACCCCCAAGAATGGGAGGATCACAGCCACCACTCCCAGGAGGAAATGTAGGGTAGTGATGGTTGGTGATTCTCTTCTGAGGGGGACAGCAGCACCCATCTGTTGCCCTAACATGGCCTCCTGGGAGATATGTTGTCTGCCAGGGGCCCATATCCAAGACGTTATGAAGGGATTGTTGAGGATCATCTGGCCCTCTGATTACTACGCCATGCTACTTGTTAGGAGGCTTACTCCTTCACCCACTTACTTCCCTGGGCCTTCTCACATGAACAGAGAGCAACAATACCCGAAGTCCAAAGGTGCAAACAATTCAATGTTTATTGGGGTGAACTTCCAGCAAGCATGATTCCAGTTTCCTTCCTTAGTGTCCCCCATCCCATCTCTGACACCACAGAGCCATACACCTGTGTCCCTGTTCCCATTCCTGCCCTTAGCCAAACTTGACTCCAATTTCCCCATCCTCATTCCCTGTTCCCATTTCCCCCACCCACACACCCACCCACTTCCTGATTGACTGCAGACTATACAGTAAAACTTGAATTCTGCTTAGCTTAACCAATCATTCTTAACCAGTCATTTCCCTGAAATTTAGCTAACCAGTCCTAACATATTGTAACATGATTATGTAACAATTATATCCCACCACCTTAATTAGTTTACACCCAGCAAAATTAATTATACAGCAGACAGAAACAATCACAGAACCAGACAGAGATTATACAGACAAACAATAGTAAAGTGGGAACTATAATGACAAAACAATACAGAAGTGAGGATTTCACATCCCAGCTATTGATAAGTGAGTTCTTGCCAGACAGGATGCTATCAAACTAAGTTTCCTTTTACATCTTCTAGGCACTTCCCTTTCTCTGGAGGCGATAGGCATTACCAGGACAGGAGTGTATTCCTAACAGCCCAATAGCACCTTCTTTCAATGTGACTAGTTTGGAATGTGAGGATGTGACCGTTCACTTCACAGCTTATGGCTGCCTCTGTTGCTTAGCCAAAGTCCCTAGCCAAAGAACAGGGCCTCAGACTGTCACAGTAAGAGAAGGCTCTTACACCGGCAGACAGTGACTTTGATTCTTTCTTTTATACCTCTATAACTAGCCAAGTGATAAGAATACACCTACATTCTTAGAGTATAGGCCTTTACAGACAGGCCTGAATATCTATATCCTAACACTACTCATCCATGTGGACAGTAATGATTGCCAGGTATGACTCTCAGCAGATCAGAAGTGACTACAGGGCTGTGGGAGTAAGCGTGAAGGAGTTGGGAGCACAGGTGGTGTTCTCTTCGATATTTCTGGTCAAGGGTAGAGCCCCAGACAGAGACAGATACATCCTGGAGGTGAATGCCTGGCTGCGAAGATGGTGTTGCCAGGAGGGCTGCTGCTTCCTTGACCACAGGATGCTGTTCCAGGAGGAAGGGCTGCTAAGCAGAGATGGGGTCCACCTATCGAGGGAGTGGAAGAGCATATTTGAATACAGACAGGCTAACCTAGTGAGGAGGGCTTTAAATTAGGTTGAAAGAGGGGAGGTGACCAAAGCTTACAGAAAAGTCAAAAACAAGGACACCTGGGGGAACAGTCAGAATTTAGGGGGAACATGGGCTGTTATAGCAGGGATAAGGGAGAGACAAGACAGAACTCGGGGGGCAGGGCATCAAATCAGTATCTCAGATGTCTGCATACTAATGCGAGCATCATGGGGAAAAAGCAGGAAGAACTCGAATTGCTAGTAAATTAACACAACTATGACACGCATGGCTGGAATATTGGTGTGGAAGGGTACAGCTGGCTCAGGAAGGAGAGACAGGGGAAAAAGGCAGGAGCTGCTGCTTTATACATTAAAAATGGAAGAAGAGGTTGATGAGGCATTTTTTAAACAACGAACAAAATCATCCAAAGCACAGGACTTGGTGGTGATGGGGGACTTGAACTACTCAGACATGTTGGGAAAAGAACCCAGCAGAGCACAGATTATCCAACAAGTTCTTGCAATGTACTGGAGACAATTCTTTATTTCAGAAGGTGGAGAAAACTACTAGGGGAGAGGCTGTTCTAGATTTGCTTTTGACAAATAGGGAGGACCTGGCTGAGAATTTGAATGTGGAAGGCAGCTTGGGTGAAAGTGATCATGAAATGGTAAAAAGAAAAGGAGTACTTCTGGCACCTTAGAGACTAACCAATTTATTTGAGCATGAGCTTTCGTGAGCTACAGCTCACTTCATCGGATGCATACTGTGGAAACTATAGAAGACATTATATACACAGAGACCATGAAACAATACCTCCTCCCACCCCACTCTCCTGCTGGTAATAGCTTATCTAAAGTGATCATCAAGGTGGGCCATTTCCAGCACAAATCCAGGTTTTCTCACCCTTCGCCCCCCCACACACAAACTCACTCTCCTGCTGGTGAAAGCCCATCCAAAGTGACCACTCTCTTTAAAATGTGTATGATAATCAAGGTGGGCCATATGATTCTAAGGAATGGTAGAAGAGAGAACAGCAAAATAAAGACAATGGATTTCAAGAGGGCAGACTTTAGCAAACTCAAGGAGTTGGTAGGGAAGATCCCATGGGAAGCAAGTCTAAGGGGAAAACAATTGAAGACAGTTGGCAGTATTTCAAAGAGACATTAGTCAGGGCCCAAGAGCAAACTATCCCACTGCGTAGGAAGGATCGGAAGTATGGCAAGAGACCATCCTGGCTTAACCAGCAGATTTTCAATGATCTAAAAATCAAAAAAGAGTCCTACAAAAAGTAGAAATTAGATCAAATTACAAAGGATGAATGTAACCAAATAACACAAGTATGTAGGGACAAAATTAGAAAGGCCAAGGCACAAAATGAGATTAAACCTGCTAGAGACATAAAAGGTAACAAGAAAACATACTACAAATACATTAGAAGCAAGAAGACGACCAAGGACAGGGTAGGCCCGTTACTCAGTGAGGGGGAAAAAACAATCACAGAAAATGTGGCAATGGCAGAAATGCTTAATGACCTTTGTTTCGGTTTTCATAAAGGTTGGTGGTGATTGGACATCTAACATAGTGAATGGCCATGAAAATGAGGTAGGATCAGAGGCTAAAATAGGGAAAGGACAGGTTAAAAATTACGTAGACACGTGAGATGTCTTCCAGTAACCAGGGCCTGATGACATGTGTCCTATACTACTCAAGGGGCTGACTGAGGAGATATCTGAGCCATTAGCGATTATCTTCCAAAACACATGAAAGATGGGAGAGATTCCAGAAGACTGGGAAAGGGCAAATAAAGTGCCAATCTATAAAAAGGAAAAAAAGAACAACTTGTGGAATTACAGATCAGTCACCTTAACTTCTGTACCCGGAAAGATAATAGAGCAAATAATTAAGCAATCAATTTGAAAACATCTAGAAGACAGTAAGTTGATAAGTAACAATCAGAATGCATTTGTCAAGAACAAATCTTGTCAGACCAGCCTGATTGCTTTCTTTGACAGGGTAGCAAGCCTTGTGAATAGAGGGGAAATGGTAGATGTGGTATATCTTGACTTTAGTAAAGCTTTTTATACTGTCTCACATGACCTTCTCATAAACAAACTAGTGAAATGCAACCTAGATGCAGCTACTATAAGGTGGGTGCATAACTTGTTGGAAAAGCTTTCCCAGATAGTAGTTATCAGTGGTTCACAGTCATGCTGGAAAGGCATAATGAGTGGGGTACCGCAGGGATCAGTTCTGGGTCGGATTCTGTTCAATATCTTTATCAATGATTAGATAATGGCATAGAGAGTACACTTATTAATTTTTTGGATGATACCAACCTGGAAGGGGTTGCAAATGATTTGGAGGATAGGATTATAATTCAAAATGATCTCGACGAACTGGAGAAATGGTCTGAAGTAAATAGGATGAAATTCATTAAGGACAAATGCAGAGTACTCCACTTAGGAGGGAACAATCAGTTGCAGACATACAACACGGGAAATGACTGCTTAGGAAGGAGTACTGTGGAAAGGGATCTGGGCGTCATAGTGGACCACAAGCTAAATATGAGTCAACAGTGTAACACTGTTGCAAAAAAAGCAAACATCATTCTGGGATGTATTAGCAGGAGTGTTGTAAGCAGGACATGAGAAGAAATTCTTCCACACTACTCCACACTGATTAAGCCTGAACTGGAATACTGTGTCCAATTCTGGGCTCCACATTTCAGGAAAGATGTGGACAAATTGGAGAAAGTCCAGAGAAGAGCAACAAAAATGATGAAAGGTCTAGAAAACATGATCTGAGGGAAGATTGAAAAAACTGGGTTTGGTTAGTCTGGAAAAGAGAAGACTGAGAGGGGACATGATAGTTTTCAAGTTGAGAAAAGGTTGTTACAAGGAGGAGGGAGAAACATTTTTCTTCTTAACCTCTGAGGATAGGACAAGAAGCAATGGGCTTAAATTGCAGCAAGGGAGGTTTAGGTTGGACATTAGGGAAAACTTCCTAACTGTCAGGGTGGGTAAGCACTGGAATAAATTGCCTATGGAGGATGTGGAGTCTCCATCTTTGGAGATTTTTAAGAGCAAGTTAGACAAACACCTGTCAGGGATGGTCGAGATAATACTTAATCCTGCCATGAGTGCAGGGGACTGGACTAGATGATCTCTTGAGGTCCTTTCTAGTCCGATGAAACTGTGATTCCCAGACGCAGTTTGAGACCCACTTGAAAAGTCTTTTGGCCGACATTTCTGAACCCTTGGATCTTGTATCTTACAAAACATGAAATGGAGAGGATTTCCTGAAGGCCTTTGTTCTGTCTGGGTAGAAGGCATCTATGGTATGTAATATAGCCTCTCTGTTATCTCTGTGAGGCTTGAGGTAGAAGGTTGGAAGGTGAATCAAATAGTTCATGTGAAATGGGGACATTACCTTCGGAATGAATTTTGGATATTGTCTGAGTGTAACCTTGTCCTGAAAGAATACCATACAGGGGAGTTGTGCCATCAGAGCTGCTGTTTCTCTTATTCTCCTGGAGAAAGTAATCACTGTCAGAAATCCCGTTTTCACTGAGAGGTAAGTAAGCAAACAGTGGGGCACAGGTTCAAAGGGAAGAGTGGTCAGTCCTTTCAGTAGCTTTTTTAAGTCCCATGTGGGAGTGGGAAGCCAGGTTTGTGGAAAGAGGTTTAAAATATACTTGAGGAACCATCTGGTGATTGGGTGTGGCAGCACTGAGAACGTAAGAATGGCTATACTGGGTCAGACCAAATGTCCATCTAGCCCAGTATCCTATTTTACAAAACATGGCCAAATGCCAGAGCAAATGAACAGAACACATAATCATCAAATGATCCATCCCCCGTCCCTATTTACAGCTTCTCGCAAACAGAGGATCAGGATACCATCCCTGCCCATCCTGGATAATAGTCATTAATGGACCTATCCTCCATGAATTTATCTTGTTCTTTTTTGAACTCTGTTGTAGTCTTGGCCTTCACAACATCCTCTGGCAAAGAGTTCCATAGGTTGACTGTGTGTTGTGTGAAGAAATATTTCCTTTTGTTTGCTTTAAGTGTACTGCTAGTTAATTTCATTTGGTGATGCCTCGTTCTTGTGTTATAAGTAGGAGTAAATAACACTTTCTTATTTACTTTCTCCACACAAGTCTTGATTTTATAAACTTCTATCATATCCTCCCTTAGTCATCTCTTTTCCAAGATGAAAAGTCCCAATCTTAGTAATTTCTCCTCATATGGAAGTTGTTCCATAACCCTAATCATTTTTGTTGCCCTTTTCTGAACCTTTGCCAATTCCAATATATCTTTTTTGAGATGGGGCGAACACATCTGCATGCACTATTCAAGATGCAGGCATATCATGGATTTCTAGAGAGGCAAGATGATATTTCTTTCTTATTATCTATCCCTTTCTTATTGAATCCCAACATTCTGTTCACTTTTTTGACTACTGCTGCATGTTGAGTGGGTATTTTTCAGAGAACTATCCACAATGACTCCAAGGTCTCTTTCTTGAGTGGTAACAGCCAATTTAGACCCCATCATTTTATTTGTATAGTCAGGATTATGTTTTCCAATGTGCATTACTTTGCATTTATCAACATTAAATTTCAACTGCATTTTGTTGTTAAGTCACCCAGTTTTGTGAGATCCCTTTGTAGCTCTTCGCAGTCTGCTTTGGACTTAACAATCGTAAGTAGTTTTGTATCATCTGCAAATTTTGCCACCTCACTATTTACCCCTTTTTCCAGATCATTTCTGAATATTTTGAATAGGACTGGGTCCCGGTACTGACCCATGGAGGACAGCACTATTTACCTCCCTTCATTCTGAAAACTGGCCATCTATTCCTACCCTTTGTTCCCTATCTTTTAACCAGCCGTCAATCCATGAAAGGACCTTCCCTCTTATTCCATGACAGCTTACAAGCCTCTGGTGAGGGATCTTGTCAACGGTTTTATGGAAATCAAAGTACACTATATCCACTGGATTCCCCCTTGTCCACATATTTGTTAACCCCCTCAAAGAATTCTAGTAGATTGGTGAGGCACGATTTCCCTTTACAAAAACCATGTTGACTCTTCCCCAACATATTATGTTCATCTATGTGTCTGACAATTCTGTTTCTTACTATAGTTTCAACTAGTTTGTGTGGTACTGAAATCAGGCTTACTGGCCTATAATTGCTGGGATCACCTCTGTAGCCCTTTTTAAAAATGGGCGTCATGTTAGCTATCCTCCAGTCATTTGGTGCAGAAGCACATTTAAATGAGGTTAGAAACCACAGTTAGTAGTTCTGCAATTTTACATTTGAGTATCCCTCTACTAGATGGTGAAAGGCTGTTAGAGCTTCTAGGGGGACGAGACGAGGAGTGAGTGGGAGAGGGAATGATGGGCACATTGCCATCTGTGAGAGGTAAGGATACTAGGTCTGTCTGAGCCACGTAGAAGTGATCAAAATGATGGGTGCTCTGTCTTTTTTTATTTTCAGTGGGACTTTTCAGGGGCAAGGAAGGGATGCTGTAAAGGAGGTCCCCATCCCAAAGGAGGAGGAGAGCATTGCCTAGGGAGTGTTCCTTGTGACAAGTTGGATCACAGAACTCCCCTGGGAGCTGCCACCTGAAGTGCCAAGACTACTTCTGCCCCTGCTTTCCTGCCCTGTCAGCTTAGGACTCCAGAACCCTGCCTGGTTTGAGCCAGACCCACTAGCCTGCTGCAAACCCAGACCCAGGTCTGAACCACATCCCCTAACAGTTGTAGGCTTAACTGAAAGCAGATTACAGAAGTGTTCCTGTCCTTGGCACTCAGATGCCCAACTCCCAATGGGGTCCAAACCCTAAATAAATCCATTTTACCCTGTATAAAGCTCATACAGGGTAAACTCATAAATTGTTCGCCCTCTATAACACTGATATAGAGATACGCACAGCTGTTTCCCCCCCCTCCAAGTATTAATACATACTCTGGGTTAATTAATAAGTAAAAAGTGATTTTATTAACTACAGAAAGTAGGATTTCAGTGGTTCCAAGTAGTAACAGACAGAACAAAGTGAATTACCATGCAAAATAAAATAAAACATGCCAGTCTAAATCTAGTACAGTAATAAAAACTGAATACTGATAAAATCTCACCAGTTCCAGTAAGATTCCTTTTACAGACTAATCTCTTTCTAGTCCGGGTCCAGCAATCACTCACACCCCCTATGGTTATTGTCCTTGTTCCAGTTTCTTTCTTGGGGGTGGAGAGGCTCTCTCTTTAGCCAGTTGAAGACAAAATGGGGGGGTCTCCCAGGGGCTTAAATAGACTTTGTCTTGTAGGTGGAGACCCCCTCCTTTCTCCTATGCAAAGTCCAGCTCCAAGATGGAGTTCTGGAGTCACCTGGACAAGTCACATGCCCATGCATGACTCACAGTTTTTACAGGCAGAAGCCCTTTTCCACATGGTATCTTGAGTGTCTCCATGAAGACTTCTTATGTGGATTGGAGCATTCCAAATTACATTGTTCTGTAAGTGCTTCTTGATTGGGCACTTAACTTTGTGAATTCCTTTCTCCAGGAACTGACCAAATGCTCTAGTAAGGTTGTTTAGAAATCAAGCCAGTAAACAGCCAATATTCATAACTTCAAATACAAAAATGATACATGCATACAAATAGGATTAATAGATTCAGTAGATCGTAACCTTTACATAGATATGTTACATGGCGTATGTAGCTGTCATAAAAATAAAGGGAAGGGTAACCATTTTTCTGTTTCTAATGCTATAAAATCCCTCCTGGCCAGAGGAAAAAATCCTTTCACCTGTAAAGGATTAAGAAGTTAAGGTAACTTCACTGGCACCTGACCCAAATGACCATGAAGGGTCAAGATACTTTAAAATCTGGAGCGGGGGAAAAAGGTTTTTGTCTGTCTGTGTTATACCTTTGCCGGGAACAGATCAAGGATGCAAGCCCTCCAATGCCTGTAAGGTTAGTAAGTAATCTAGCTAGAAAATGTGTTAGGTTTTCTTTGTTTTTTGGCTTGTAAATTTGCTGTGCTGGAGGAATGTGTATTCCTGCTTTTTGTGTCATTTTGTAACTTAAGGTTTTGCCTAGAGGGACTCTCTATGTTTTGAATCTGCCTGCTTGTGATCTTATCTTCCATTCTAATCCTACAGAGTGTTTCTTTTATCTTTGTTTTGTTCTTCTAATAAAGTTCTGTTTTTTAAGAATCTGATTGGGTTTTTAGGGTCCTAAGAAACCCAAGCTGGTCTGTGCTCAACTTGTTTATTCTCAAGCCTCCCCAGGAAAGGGGGTGTAAGGGCTTGTGGGGATTGCTGGGGGAAGAGGAACTCCAAGTGGTCCTTTTCCCTGGTTCTTTGTTAAAGCGCTTGTTGGTGGCAGCATACTGTTCAAGAACAAGGCAAAGTTTGTGCCTTGGGAAATTTTTTAACCTAAGCTGGTAAAAATAAGCTTAGGGGGTCTTTCATGCGGGTGCCCACATCTGTACCCTAGAGTTCAGAGTGGGGAGGGAACCCTGACAGTAGCATAGAACATATTCCAGTTATGTCATATATATTCATACGCATATTTCCATAAAGCCTTAGGGGGGCACCATCACAAAGGAGGAGGAGAACATTGCCAAGGGAGTGTTCCTATCTCCACTCTGGAACTGTAGCATGGACATTTTTTCTTCCGGTAAGTGGTGAACAGGTGTGTGGTTGGTGTCCCCCACCGCCTGAATAGATCATGAAGTACTACTGGGTCTAGTTCTCACTTGTGGTCATGTGGGAATTTGCAACTGAGACTGTCCACCATCGAGTTCTATGTAGCCAGGAGTTAGGCTGCTAACAGTGTAATGTCGTGGGAGATACACCAGGCTCCCCCTTGTCAATTGATGTAGAACATGCAGATAACGTTGTATGTTAGGACTTTTCTATGTGACATGTTGATCAGATGGAGGAAGTAGGTGCAGGCATTCCTGACTGCCATTAGCTCAAGGAGATCGATGTGGAGGGATATCCCCAAGGGGTTACCCTTTTCTTTGTGTTGTGAGGTGGTTCAGATGGGCTTCCCCTCCTATGAGTGATGCATCAGAAATGTGGAGCAATGATGGAGGTTTTTGCACAAAGGGGATCCCTTTCCAAATGGTGGCTGGGTCTTTCCACCAGTCATCACCCAGGAGTAAGGGTTGATTTCTGGGCATTGATCTGCACGCCCCGCTCTGTAAACAGTCACACCACGGCTTTGGTGACGTGGTGAGCTGCTTGGAGAGATCGAATGCTGAGGAGACAATCATCCAGGTAAAGGTAAATCATGATCCCTTGGGAAGGTAAGTGGGTGGTGACCACTGAGAGAACCTTGGAGCATTCTCTTGGCAGTGATGATAACCCAAAGGGGTGCACCATATACTGCTAGTGGTCTTGTCCCAGAAAGAATTCGAGAAATTATCTGAGAGTCGGTAGGATTAAGATGTAAAAATATGCATTCTGAAGGTCAGGGGCCAAAAGCCAGTCTCCCTGTTCCAGTGTTGGAATGATCATTTCTAAAGTAACCATCTTTAATTTCTGAGCTTTGACAAATTTGTTGAGAGCTCTGAGGTCTAATATGGGTCTCCAGCCCTGCCCTTTCTCTTGGGTATTTGGTAATACCGAGAGTAGAAACATTTATCTCACAGATGTTGAGGTACCAGTTCTATGGCTCCCAGCTGGAGGAGACAGTCTACCTCTTGTCATAGTACATTCTAGTAAGAAGGGTCCCCAAAGAGGGATGGGGAAGGATGTTGGGTGGGGGCGGGGGGAGATCAAATGGATAGAGTACCCATGGCAAACAAACAAACGAAATCTAGGACGCATTGGTATGATGTTAGGCATTCCCAGGTGCCTCAGAACACTGCCAGATGGTGGCCAAATATATGAATAGTGATGCTCAGTTGTAGGGAGTGGTTTGCTGGCACCTCAACCATCAGAACAAAATTGATGTTTGTAGGTGGATGGCTGGGATGAGGAAGATTGCTGGCCAGACCATTTATGTCTTGAGAATTTAGTTTTCTTCTTCATAGAATCATAGAATATCAGGGTTGGAAGGGAACTCAGGAGGTCATCTCATCCAACCCCCGGCTCAGAGCAGGACCAACCCCAACTAAATCATCCCAGACAGGGCTTTGTCAAGCCTGACCTTAAAAACTTTGAAGGAAGGAGATCCCACCACCTCCCTAGGTAACGCATTCCAGTCTTTCACCATACTCCTAGTGAAAAACTTTTTCTTACTATCCAACTTAAACCTCCCCCACTGCAACTTGAGACCATTACTCCTCATTCTGTCATCTGCTACCACTGAGAACAATCTAGAGCCATCCTCTTTGGAACCCCCTTTCAGGTAGTTGAAAGCAGCTATCAAATCCCCACTCATTCTTCTCTTCTGCAGACTAAACAATCCCAGTTCCCTCAGTCTCTCCTCATAAGTCGTGTGTTCCAGTCCCCAAATAATTTTTGTTGCCTTCCGCTGGATGTTTTCCAATTTTTCCACATCCTTCTTGTAGTGTGGGGCCCAAAACTGGACACAGTACTCCAGATGAGGCCTCACCAATGTTGAATAGAGGGGAACAATTACATCCCTCAATCTGCTGGCAATGCCCCTACTTATACATCCCAAAATGCCATTGGCCTTCTTGGCAACAAGGGCACACTGTTGACTCATATCCAGCTTCTCATCCACCTGTAACCCCAGGTCCTTTTCGGCAGAACTGCTGCCTAGCCATTCGGTCCCTAGTCTGTAGCGGTGCATGGGATTCTTCCGTCCTAAGTGCAGGACTCTGCACTTGTCCTTGTTGAACCTCATCAGATTTCTTTTGGCCCAATCCTCTAATTTGTCAAGGGCCCTCTGTATCCTATCCCTACCCTCCAGCGTATCTACCTCTCCTCCCAGTTTAGTGTCATCTGCAAACTTGCTGAGGGTGCAATCCACACCATCCTCCAGATCATTAATGCAGATATTGAACAAAACCAGCCCCAGGACTGACCCTTGGGGCACTCCACTTGATTCCAGCTGCCAACTAGCCATAAAGCCATTGATCACTACCTATTGAGCCCGACAATCTAGCCAGCTTTCTATCCACCTTATAGTCCATTCATCCAACCCATACTTCTTTAACTTGCTGGCAAGAATACTGTGGGAGACGATGTCAAAAGCTTTGCTAAAGTCAAGGAATAACATAACCACTGCTTTCGCCTCATCCACCGAGCCAGTTATCTCATCATAGAAGGCAATTAGGTTAGTTAGGCATGACTTGCCCTTCGTGAATCCCAGGATCCTCCTTCTTCCCTTTTTTAAAAATGGGCAGTACATTAGCCTTTTTCCAGTCATCCGGGACCTCCCACAATCACCATGAGTTTTCAAAGAGAATGGCCAATGGCTCTGCAATCACATCCGCCAACTCCTTTAGCACTCTTGGATGCAACACATCCGGCCCCATGGACTTGTGCTCGTCCAGCTTTTCTAAATAGTCCCGAACCACTTCTTTCTCCACTGAGGGCTGGTCACCTCCTCCCCATGCTGTACTGCCCAGTGCGGTAGTCTGGGAGCTGACCTTGTTCGTGAAGACAGAGGCAAAAAAAGCATTGAGTACATTAGCTTTTTCCACTTCCTCTGTCACTAGGTTGCCTCCCTCATTCAGTAAGAGGCCCACACTTTCCTTGACTTTCTTCTTGTTGCTAACATAGCTGAAGAAACCCTTCTTGTTCCTCTTAACATCTCTTGCTAGCTGCAACTCCAGGTGTGATTTGGCCTTCCTGATTTCACTCCTGCATGCCCGAGCAATATTTTTATACTTTTCCCTGGTCATTTGTCCAATCTTCCACTTCTTGTAAACTTCTTTTTTGTGTTTAAGATCAGCAAAGATTTCACAGTTAAGCCAAGCTGGTTGCCTGCCATATTTACTATTCTTTCTGCACATCGGGATGGTTTGTCCCTGTAACCTCAATAAGGTTTCTTTAAAATACAGCCAGCTCTCCTGGACTCCTTTCCCCCTCATGTTATTCTCCCAGGGGATCCTGCCCATCAGTTCCCGGAGGGAGTCAAAGTCTGCTTTTCTGAAGTCCAGGGTCCGTATTCTGCTGCTCTCCTTTCTTACCTGTGTCAGGATCCTGAACTTGACCATCTCATGGTCACTGCCTCCCAGGTTCCCATCCACTTTTCCTTCCCCTACTAATTCTTCTCGGTTTGTGAACAGCAGGTCAAGAAGAGCTCTGCCCCTCGTTGGTTCCTCCAGCACTTGCACCAGGAAATTGTCCCCTACAGTTTCCAAAAACCTCCTGGATTGTCTGTGCACCACTGTATTGCTCTCTCAGCAGATATCAGAGTGATTGAAGTCTCCCATGAGAACCAGGGCCTGCAATCTAGTAAGTTAGTTGCCAGAAGAAAGCCTCGTCCACCTCATCCCTGATCCGGTGGTCTATAACAGACTCCCACCACGACATCACCCTTGTTGCTCACAATTCTAAACTTAATCCAGAGACACTCAGGTTTTTCTGCAGTTTCATACTGGAGCTCTGAGCAGTCATACTGCTCTCTTACATACAGTGCAACTCCCCCACCTTTTCTGCCCTGCCTGTCCTTCCTGACTAGTTTATATCCATCCATGACAGTACTCCAGTCATGTAAGTTATCCCACCAAGTCTCTGTTATTCCAGTCACATCATAATTCCTTGACTGTGCCAGGACTTCCAGTTCTCCCTGCTTGTTTCCCAGGCTTCTTGCATTTGTGTATAGGCACTTGAGATAACTTCCTGTTTGTCCTACTTTCTTAGTATGAGCCAGGAGCCCTCCCCTCTCACACTCTCCTGCTTGTGCTTCCTCCCGGTATCCCACTTCCCCACTTACCTCAGGGCTTTGGTCTCCTTCCCCCGGTGAACTAGTTTAAAGCCTCCTCACTAGGTTAGCCAGCCTGCTTGCGAAGATGCTTTTCCCTCTCTTCGTTAGGTGGAGTCCGTCTCTGCCTAGCACTCCTCCTTCTTGGAACACCATCCCATGGTCAAAGAATCCAAAGCCTTCTCTCCGACACCACCTGCGTAGCCATTCGTCGACTTCCACGATTCAACGGTCTCTACCCAGGCCTTTTCCTTCCACGGGGAGGATGGATGAGAACACCACTTGAGCCTCAAACTCCTTTTCCTTCTTCCCAGAGCCACGTAGTCTGCAGTGATCCAGTCAAGGTCATTCTTGGCAGTATCATTGGTGCCCACATGGAGAAGCAGGAAGGGGTAGCAATCCGAGGGCTTGATGAGTCTCGGCAGTCTCTCTGTCACATCATGAATCCTAGCTCCTGGCAAGCAGCAGACTTCTCGGTTTTCCTGGTCAGGGCGGCAGATAGATGACTCCCCCTCAGGAGAGAGTCCCCGACCACCACCACCTGCCTCCTTCTCTTGGGAGCGGTGGTACTGGAACCCCCATCCCTAGGACAGCGCATCTTATGCCTTCCAATCAGCGCAGTCTCCTTCTGTTCCGTTCCCTCAGATGTATCATCTAGTCCATTCTCCGCATTAGTACCTGTGGAGAGAACATGAAAACGATTACTGACCTTGTATCTGCGTTGTTGGTACATGGACACTCCCCTTTCTTCTTCTGGAGGTCACTTCCTGTCAAATTTCTTCACCGTCTTCCTGTCCCCACTGTGCAGCCTGCTCTGAATCTTCAGAACATTGTGTCCGTAGAAGCATATCCTGACGTCTGTCCAGGAAATCTTCAGTTTCTCTTATGCAACGCAAGGTTGATACTTGTTTCTCCAGACCTTGAACCTTCTCTTCCAATATGGAGACCAGCTTGCACTTTGTACAGACAAAAGCACTTCTGTCCTGTGAAAGAAAGACAAACATGGCACATCCAGTGCAGGTCACAACAGCTGAACACTCCCCATCCATATTACCTTCCTTCTACGAGCTTCCTCAGGAGTTGTAGTGACTACGCAGAGAAGCCGGCAAGATGTAAGCCTCAGTGGGCCCTCCTCTCAGGCAGATCCTGGGCAAACTCCATCTGTTAGCCTCTCTGCTGTTCGCTGCTCAGCTGGTTCACAGCTGACTGGCTTTTTATAACAGTCAGGTCCACTCAAAGCTCACCTGGAACAAAGCACTCCCAATTCACACTTTTCAAACCACCAATCAAGCACACAGTCAAACTGTCAAACTGTCCCCACAACAGACACTCAGATACTCACCAACACAACCTCCCTAATGCAGCCCTTAGCGTACCTCCTCTCAGGATATTGTGTAGCTTGTAGTATTTATGATCCGGATATTGGGAGATGTGTGGCAGGAGCATCTCAGCAGTCACAAAGGGAAAGAGGGAGAGTCATGTATTTATCCAGGAGCCAGACAACAGAGAGGATCATAGGGGAAGGCTGGGAATTGCACACTGCTGTAAAGAAGAAGCCAAAACAAACAACAGAGACCTGGTGGGCTCTACTGCCTCTGACCAAAAGAATTAAGTGAGTGAAAAGAAGGGCTGCAGTATGCCAATGTAAAGCACATGAAGGTCATGCAGTGAGAAGATCACAGAGCCATGGATACCTGTAATGAGTCCGCTTCACTGACAGATCATTGAAGTCTTGTATCAAAACACAAAAGGAACTGGGCATCGGGCACTGGGAACTGATGCTAGCTGGGGTTTAGGAGCAGTTGGGGACTTAGAAATCATGCACATTAAAAACCTCACTGACAGATTGGGAAACCACTTCAATGATGGGAGATAACAGCATCACCTCACATTTTTCAGGCGTTTCCCTGAGCTACCAGTATCACCATTTTCAGCCAGCTGGCTCTCAGCTAAGACCACAACAAATGCTAGAGTATGGGACTGTAGCATTCATGTGAGATGGAAAAGAAACATCCTGATAGTGCCATGGTCCAAGACATCTCCTGCATCACGCTATTCCCCAGAGGCCAAAGAGACTCTGGACACGAGCGGTTACAGAACAGAACCTAGCAGAAGGGCACAAAAGATCTCCTGCAGGGTCGATGGGCAGCTACCCAGCACCAGAGCTGGCAGAAGAACAGGGGCAGAGTGTGATGAACCTTTGTTGGACATTTTCCCCCCTCTTTGTTATGTTGAAATTCAAATTTTTGACAAAAACAACAAAATTGAAAACTTTAACATTTCTCCTTGCCCTGTCTTCCTTGAGCCTCAGGGATCTCTGTGGAAGGAAGGAATGGAGTCATTTTAGGGCAGTACCCTGCACCCCAGCCATGACTTGCAGGCAAAGCCACAAAACCAGAGTAAAGAATGTCAGAAGTTGATGGCAGATCTGAGAGAGCCAGCACGGCTAGGAGATCATCAACTCATGAAATCAGAGCAGTTTCCATGCCGTGCCCAGGATTTCTCCTGACTAAAATAACCCAGGTACAGCAGGAGACCTCAGGTGATATCAGAGTAGCTTCCCCACAATTTGCTCAATGAAATTACCCAGAACATGGAGAGTAAAGGCAGGGAAATGAGAGCTTCAAGTCATGGCTTCTTGGGCATGGGCCTTGTCATAAATATAAAGGGAAGGGTAAACACCTTTAAAATCCCTCTGGCCAGAGGAAAAATCCTTTCACCTGTGAAGGGTTAGGAAGTTAGGATAACCTCACTGGCACCTGAGAAAAATGACCAAAGAGGAGACAAGATACTTTCAAAAGCTGGGGGAGGGAGAAAGAAAGCTCTCTCTGTTGGTCTGTGTGATGCTTTTGCCGGGGACAGAACAGGAATGGAGTCTTAGAACTTAGGAAGTAATGTAGCTAGATATGCGTTAGATTATCATTTCTTCAAATGGCTGAGAAAATAAGCTGTGCTGAATGGAATGAATATTCCTGTCTTTGTGGCTTTTTGTAACTTAAGGTTTTGCCTAGAGGGATTCTCTATGTTTTGAATCTAACTACCCTGTAAGGTATTTACCATCCTGATTTTACAGAGGTGATTCTTTTTACTGTTTCTTCTATTAAAATTCTTCTTGTAAGAAACTGAATGCTTTTTTCATTGTTCTTAAGATCCAAGGGTTTGGGTCTGTGGTCACCTATGCAACTTGGTGAGGATTTTTATCAAACCTTCCCCAGGAAGGGGGGTGCAAGTTTTTGGTGACAATTTTGGGGGGAAAGACGTTTCCAACAACGCTTTCTCAAAAATAAACCCGGTTAGACGTTTGGTTGTGGCAGTGGAAGTCCAAGCGCAAAAGGTAAAATAGTTTGTACCTTGGGGAAGTTTTAACCTAAGCTGGTAAAAGTAAGCTTAGGAGGTTTTCATGCAGGTCCCCACATCTGTACCCTAGAGTTCAGAGTAGGGAAGGTTTCAGAGTAACAGCCGTGTTAGTCTGTATTCGCAAAAAGAAAAGGAGTACTTGTGGCACCTTAGAGACTAACCAATTTATTTGAGCATGAGCTTTCGTGAGCTACAGCTCACTTCATCGGATGCATACCATGGAAACTGCAGAAGACATTATATACACAGAGAAACCATGAAACAATACCTCCTCCCACCCCACTGTCCTGCTGGTAATAGCTTATCTAAAGTGATCATCAAGTGGGCCATTTCCAGCACAAATCCAGGTTTTCTCACCCTCTGCCCCCCCACACACAAACTCACTCTTCTCAACAGCCCTAACAATGGATCATTTGAGTGAGGATGGCTCTGTGCTCTTCCATAGCAAGGCATTAATGGTCTCAGCCAGTAGTGAGCCACAGCAACATCCCATTTAAGGCAGCTGGCATTGCAAGGCAGATGTTGACTGAACGCCTTACTGGCCTGGGTTATCCCAAAGCACCGTCTGTGGCTAAATTATTAACCTCTCTGTGCCTCAGCTCGCCACCTGTATGCTGGGGACAATGACACTTATGTAACTCACAGGGATGATGTGAGGTAAATCGATGAATGTCTGGGAGAGGCTGAAATATTACAAGGACGGGGCCGTACGAGTACCTAGATCGTTCAGTTCAGTAGCGAATTTAGCAATGTCGCCACTGTTGCCAGGGCGCCGGGCCCATGCTCCGAAGGGGCTCCAGCCAGCCGCTCTTCTCCACCCCCTGCTCTCTCCTGCATGGCAGGCTCTGCCAGCAACCAAGCTCCCCGCTCCCCGGCCTCTTCCCCCAGCTTGCTACTTCCGTCCCTCTCCCTGCCGCCGATCAGCTCTTTGCCAGAGCCAGGGAGGAAGCAGAGAAGAGGCACGAGTGGGGCCTTGGGGAAGGGGGTGGAATCGGGGCATACCCCCTCTAGCCCTCTGCCATGAGCTACTCAGGGCAGGGGGCTAGGAGCACCTCCATGACCCCAGCCCACCCCCCCAGCTCCCTGCCCTGACTCCTGCACCCCTCTCACACACACCCAGTGCCCAGTCCTGACTCCTGCACCGCACACACATCCCCACCTCCACCCTGAGCACCAAACGGGAGCTCCTGCACCCTCCCCCCACATACCCACCTGCACCCCTCGCACCAAATGGGAGCTGCCCCAGGTAAGCACTCCACACCCCAACCTCCTGACCCAACCCTCAGCCCCCTCCCTCATTCTAGCTCCTGCTCAGACCCTGCACCCCAACTCCCAGCCTGATCCTTCACACCCAGCCCTGTGCTCAGTGCACCCCCACCCTCAGCTTGGTGCAGAGCGAGACAAAGAGAATGGGCTAGAACCAGGGCCAAAGGTAGGTACCCACTCTATGTGGGCAGGAGTTGGGGGGATCCTGTTTGCCCTGATGCCCTTGCAGTTTACCCCCAGGCCCTCTCTTGCTCCAAGGACCAATCCTAGCTCCCGCCCCGCAGTGCTTTTGTCCTCAGACCCTGCCTTGGTCCAGTCAACAGGGACTAATCCTCCCGCCATGACCTGCTGTGCTCATCTTGCCCTTGGCCCCTGCCTCCCTCCAGCTGGGGACCAATCCTCCCCCTACCCTGCCCAACTGTCAGGGTGGATAAAAATCAATGACTTCTTTTAAAAAAATCAAATAATATTTTTTTTATTTTAATTGGATTTTTGAGGAAAAGATAGCTAAAGATAGTTTTAATTACGGTACATTATATCTCATCATGGAATTGGGATTATCAATTTTAATTCTATTGTATGAGACAATATATTCATGTAATGTTTAAGAAAAGTTTTGTAAATGAGTTCTAACAGTTCATGGATTAGGGACCCAATTTTATGGGGTTCCACAGACTTCTGTATAGATTATTTAGGTTAATTTTTCTGTCTACGCAATGGGACTCAGTGCTCAGTCTAGAAGATACCATCAGAGATGCTGAGTTTTGCACTTCTCAAACTGTGGATTTGTGTCTCCAGAGGTAACATGCTTGTTAACAGCAAAAATGTTTTAAATAAATAAATAAATAATATAATATATAGAAATGAGAAATAACAGACCTCAACCCTATTGTCCCTCTGCAAATTTGTGTACACAGAGTCAATCACTAACCTCTCTCTAAAAGTGCAAAGTTTCCAAAAGTTCAATGAATTGAAGATTGTTGGGGATGGAATACATCTGGACAAGGAAAAGAAGTCTGGAAATAAAGGTGAGAAGTGAGGGACATATGCTTTTTTGTTAAACTATTCTGTTTCTTGTTGAAGAAAAATATCCAGAATACTTACTTAACGTTGCTGTTTTAGTTAAATAAAACAATTTAAATATCTGTCTCATGATGTTCTCCTCCTAATACAGCCTGGCAAGAAAATCCTCCAAATATTAATGATTCACCTGTTGAATTGGAGATAGTTCACCTCCCAATAACTTCACAAATATCTGCCTCAGTTACCTTTGGGAAATGAAATAACCAAACACTCATTCATTTTCTGATATAGGTGTAAAACTAATCTGAAAAGTTTTCAAAATAAATCACGGTTTACAAATGTATACTGTTTACCTTCAAAAAATGAAACCTACATCTATCTCTGAGTTGTGAAGAATATGTATTAAGGTTATAACAAACAACAAGTATACACTTTCATGTGGAAAACCATGATTAAATTGAGTCTTCCTGACTCGTGATTTAAATCAAATCCACCCTGCCCACTGTGCTCTTGCCCCTGGCCTGTTCATTCCCCAGGGGGGCCCACAAATACGTTTGGAGCCAGGCCCACAAAAAGTTAATCTGGCCCTGTTCTTAGAATGAACACCCCAGTGGGGTGATCCATAGGGTGTAGCTCAAACTTCCAAAGCGTCTGGTCAGGGGCAGGACATTAGCACGGCAAGGGAGGGGTGTGGCAGTGACATCACACAGGCCTTTTGCAGGACCCCAGCCTATTGGTCAAATGTGGTGGGGCGGTGATGACCTCACAGAGAGATGCTGACATCAGCCAGGCAGGGCAGGGGCGAGGGGCCAGGGAAACCTTGGAGACCCCTGTGGCTTTGCGTCAGCAAGTCTCTTTCTCGAGGTCTCTGTTTGAGGACTGAGACCAGTATTAGGGTTCACGTACATGAGTGCAAGGAGGAACCTCTTTTGAGTTTTCTCCTTTTCTTTTATTGATTTTACTAGAAAACAGACGTCCCTATTTAGAAGGTAAGAGCCTCCTCAGGGTTGAAACCTCTTCAGTCAGATCCATCTGGTGACAGTTGAATTCTAGGCATGGAAAACACAAGCTTAAGGAGGCAGAATTTTATTCCGCACCTAGAATTTTGTCCCTTAGAATCACTGGGGACATTAGAGTTTGTCCTTTTTCTTTCACCTTTTCCTCCATCCCTCCCTCCTTTCTCTTCTTCTCTTGCTTCTTTTGTCTTTTCATGTGAGTGTCTGTGTCTGTGTGTGTGTGGTGGGGGAGTGCTCTGCAGCTCCCATCCTGGGAGGTCCACCCAAAAATGTGGGGCTGAAATAGTGCTCTGGCAGTGATCTCCACCAGTGACCTGGGCCCTCCTTTGGGCTCTCTGGTAAAAACCCTCAGCCTCCCGTCCTCAGCTTCTACCCTGATTGGCTGAGCAGGGGGTTATTGACAGGAAGGAGACTCAGGTCCTTGTTGTTCTCTTTTAAGACCAAGTAAGTAAGTCATAACCAGTCATATGTTTGATGAATTTTGCTGCTTCTCTGCATTCATTGTCTCTGAGCAGTTCATGATTCTCTCTAACATTCCAGTTCTCCTCAAATACTTGCTGAATAATTACTGTGCACTATTGTTGGTCTGGAGCTCATTTGAAAGCACTTTATTCGTGTCATTCAAAGTATGAAATTCAAGATCCGATGGTTAGTTTGAAAATCAGGGCTCTTGGGTCCTACTCCCAACTCTGCCACTGACTGGCTGTGTGACCTAAGACAAGTCAATTCTCCTTTCTCAGTCTTAGCTTCTCCCTCTTTCAAGTAGGGATAATAACAGTCCACTCCTACCTACCTCACGGTGGGTGGAGGATGGGCCTCCATTGGAGAGTGTCACTGGGAGTAGTGCAGAATATGAGGTGTCCTATCACGTTTACTCAGATCAGATTATGACCTAATAGAATAGCTGAAATAGTCTATTTTATTTGTATTTTCTTCTCTAATGTTTGAGATCTAAGTGTCTCCTCTTTGTGTGTGACGAGACAATTTAACACACGGTGACAAAGAGGAGACACTTTTGTTTTTCAACAAAATATTTTTGCAAAGAACTCTCATCCCACTTGTTATGATTTGAAGAAACAAACTGGTTTAGTCTGAATGGGATTTTTTGACAGAAACGGTTTCAATGAAATTTCCCCACCATCTCGATTCCTGGGCTCTATCCCTGACTCTGGGGGGGTTGTTGTCCATTAGAACAGGAGTCAGGACTGGTGGCTTCTCTTTCCGGCTCTGAAACCACCTTGCTGTGTAGGCTCTTGGGTAGGTCAATTCCCTTTCCTGTACCTCAGGCTCCTCCCCATCTGTCCAATGATAACAGGGACAATTCTCAAACTCTGGGCAGTCTTGAGCCACAGGGAGATAAGGGGCATTAAAGCCCTCTGTGAAGGAGAAAGGGGATTTTCATGATGTTTAGCACCAAGGAATTCTAAAGTTTGCTAAAATGTCTAGTCTGCGGAAACAAGAAATGGTTGGGGCCAAATTTTTTAACCATTGCCTTTTCTAAAGCCTATTCAGGGATGTGAGTCCCTGTCTTTTAGGTATCTGGGATTCTTTGCCAGCAGGAAAGAAGAGGTTCCTGCCTCCAGTTTTGTGGCCTTAACAAACCAAGTGCTGTGCCCCAGTTCTCATCTAAGATCCCTGAAAAAGAACATCTTCCAATCCATGAACAAGACAGGACCTATCTTTAAATGGGGAACAAAGAGAACCCTGGGACTCACAGACTAGCTAGCCTCAGTTCCATAGCTGGAAAGATCCTGGAATACATTATTAAACAATCAGTTTGTCAGCACCTACTGGATAATTTGGTTCTTAGGACGAGTGAGCATGTATTTGTCAAGAACAAATCATTCCAGACCAATCCTATTTCCTTCTTTAGCAGGGTGACGGGCCCAGTGGAGGTGAGTAAACAGTAGATGTGATCTCTCTTGGTTTTACTAAGGCTTTTGACACAGTCCCATAGAAAATTCTCACAAGCAAACTAGGGAAATGTGGTCTGGAACAGTGGTTCTCAAAGCCGGTCTGCCCCTTGTTCAGGAAAAGCCCCTGGCAGGCCACACCTGTTTGTTTACCTTTTGCGTCCGCAGATTCGGCTGATCGCGGCTCCCACTGGCCGCGGTTCACCGCTCCAGGCCAATGGAGGCTGCGGGAATTGGCGCGGGCCAAGGGACATGCTGGCCGCCCTTCCTTCAGCCCCCATTGGCCTGGAGCGGCAAACTGCGGCTAGTGGGAGCCGCGATCGGCCAAACCTGTGGATATGGCAGGTAAACCAACCGGTCCGGCCTACCAGGGGCTTTCCCTGAACAAGCGGTGAACCGGCTTTGAGAACCACTGGTCTAGATGCAATTAGTGTAATGTGGGTGCAGAGCTGGTTGAAAGCATATACTCCAAGAGCCCTTCTCCATGTTTGGCTGTCCAACGGAGAGGGTGTACCTAGTGGGTCCGGCAGGGATCAGTCCAGGGTCCGGTACTATTCAATATTTTCATTAATGAATTGGAAAATGGAGTGGAGAGTATGCTTCTAAAATTTGCAAATGACACCAAGCAATTTGGAAGACAGGACTGGAATTCAAAAAGCCCTTAGCAAATTGGAGAATTGGTCTTCTTGAGCCAAACTCCATGGCTGGGCCCCTCTCTATAGACTGAACTGAAGTAAAACCCCATAGCCAAACACTCCTCCCCCAGGCAGTGCGCTCTGACCTTTAATGGTCAGATGCTGCTTAGCACTGTCAGAGCAGCTTTGGTGGGGGATTTTCCCAGCACTTTCCAAAAATGGAAAGTATTAAATCCCCATTTGACTGCTGGGGACAGAGCCATAGAGGGAGGAGCAACTTGCGCAAAGTCCCACAGGAAAAGAAAAACACCCAGCAAGGGAACTCAGGAGTCCTAACTCCCAGTCCCCTGGTCCAGTCACTACAGCAGAGCACACTCCCTCAAAGGCAGGGGGAGCAGACATGAGGGCCTGGTTGTAATTGCCAGCTGCGGGAGGCAGTGTGCAGAAGTGGTTAGCGAAGGGGCCTGGAAATAAGGACTGCTGGGTCCCATCCATGGCTCTGACACTTGGGGTGACCCTGAGCCAGTAGCTTCCCCTCCCCAGGCCTGTTTCTCAACAGTCGAGTTGGGGTCGCAGTCCCTACAGCCCAGGGGGCTGGGAGGCTCCAGGAAGGTGTGTAAAGTGCTGGGATGTCAGGATCCTGGAGGCTCTGTCAGCCCCGCACTATCGCGGTGTTCTGCATCCGCTGCTGCAGGCCGAGTTTCTCTGTCCCTTGGCAATAAGACACACTTCTTTTCACAGCCAACTGATTGCCCCGTGTCATCCCCCTTCCTGCTGCCTGGGCAGGGTAACTCCTCAGGTCACCACCACCCTCTCCAGCCTGCCTTGGGCTTGGAGAGTGAGGAGAAGGGTGAGGGATGACACTGAACATCCTCCATCCATCTCTTCATCATCGAGAGCAAATGAGTGGCATTAGGGTTCCTCTGTGGCATTCCCCGTCTGTCTGGGGAGAGGCAGAAAGAGGGGGAGAGAATCTCATCCAAAGGAGATTGGATTTGCAAACAGCCCCCAGGAGCCCCTGGCTCTCAGACCAGGGAGGGGCTTCTCCAGAGCTGTCTCCGGTGTGTTTGGAAAGGTCCCAGCAATGGGGCTCCCAGCCCTTCCCTTTTGGGAGACTGTTCCCCAGGCTGAGAGTCTCTGAGCTGGGTCAGACCCTGTGAGCTGCTGAGCATGGAAATCAATGGGAAATGAGGGGGCTCTGACCTTGCTATGCCTAGGGACTTTGAAGTGAGGAATGGTTTCCCAGGAGAAGTCTGGACTCCTGGGTTCAGTTCCTTCTCATGAACACATGACTTATGAGGAGAGGCTGAGGGAGCTGGGATTGTTTAGTCTGCAGAAGAGAAGAATGAGGGGGGATTTGATTTGATTTGATAGCTGCTTTCAACTACCTGAAAGGGGGTTCCAAAGAGGATGGCTCTAGACTGTTCTCAATGGTAGCAGATGACAGAATGAGGAGTAATGGTCTCAAGTTGCAGTGGGGGAGGTTTAGATTGGATATTAGGAAAAACTTTTTCACTATGAGGGTGGTGAAACACTGGAATGCATTACCTAGGGAGGTGGTAGAATCTCCTTCCTTAGAGGTTTTTAAGGTCAGGCTTGACAAATCCCTGGCTGGGATGATTTAACTGGGAATTGGTCCTGCTTCGAGCATGGGGTTGGACTAGATGACCTTCTGGGGTCCCTTCCAACCCTGATATTCTATGATTTTATGATTCTATGATTATCCAGCCTGGGTGGGAGCTGGTGGGGGGTGGGGGGGAGGAAGACGGGAGTGTGGCCTGTGATGGCAGGAGGGAACTGCTTGTCCAAAGTGACCGAAGGTCTTTGTGACTGATCTCAGTGGTTGAGAGGAGGAGATTTCCTGGTTATTGCAGCACCAGGGATCACAAGGGGGAAAGTTGAGAGCAGATCATGCAATGAACTCCTGCTAGTGTGTGTAGCTTGCACTCCCTGCTCTCCTGTGGGGGTTGGGGGGGGAAGCTGCTCTGGCTGGGGCAGGGATGGGGAGGGACCAAAAAGGCTGGTTAGTGAGAGGCTGCCTTGACCCCAGACTCACACCTACTTCCCGCTCAGTTCCAGGATGGCCAAGCTCCTGAGGATGCTCAGGAAGAAGGCTCTGCAGGTGTCCCCAGAGACAGAGGGAAACAGCTGCCATCTTCCCCAGGAGCAGAGCGGCCCCTCCGTCCCCGCAGGCAGGGAAGGAGCTCCCGGCCGGGCCAGGAGGTGGAAGTGCCCAGCCTTCTGGCAGAGGAAACCCGCTCCTGGCGCAGGCACCGAGTTAGGAGAGGCTGTAGCCAGGCCAAAATGGAGCTGGGCCAGGATGCGGCTGGGCAGGCAGGACCCAGCCCAGGAGTGAAACCGGGCAGGGTGGCTCTGGGGCTTGTTGTGTGGGCAGCAGCGGCCCCAGGAGCCCAGCCCTGAGTTCCAGCATGAGGCATCGCCCTGCCCAGTCACTGTAGACCTTCCAGCCTCCCCAGGACAGGAGGTGGAAGATCCCTGTCCCAGCACCAGCAGCTCGGCCCACTCCCCATAGGACAGCAGCAGCACCTGGGACTCGAGCAGCAGCCAGGCCGATGGACGCTTCTGCTTTGTTCCAGGTGAGGAGCCAGGCTGGGCTCAGGGAGGGGTGAAGAGGGGGCTGTGAACACTCTGGGCCCAGGCCCTCGACCAAAGCGATGGGGGGCTGGTCCCCAGCCCAGGTGTCTGGCCTGAGCCACATGAACCCCACTGACACAAGATGCTGCCACTCTGGTCCTTTGTGCTCCATTGGGCGGACGGGGGTAGTGGGAGGCACCTCCCAGGAAGCCCAGGACAGTGTGGGGGGGAGTCTCTTTGCTACGGACTCCTGACTGAGTTGGGGGCTGAAGGCATCATTGAGAGGGGGGAGTGTGGGGCCCGATCTGCCTTAGGTCCCTGAGGTGGGAAGGAGACACTTTGCCCCAGCATGCCCCTGTCCTTCCCCTGAGTGGCAGCAGGAGTGACCCTGTCCCCTTCTCTCCCTGGAGCAGGGACCGCCAGGGTCTCAGAGGACTCGGAGGAGGAGGAGGAGGAATGGGTGGATGTGGTCATAGAGGAGGTTGCTCTCAAAAGCATTCGAGAGCAGCTCCGGGGCCGAGAAAAGATACAAATGTTCCCCAGCTGTGCTGGAACCAAGATTGTCCTGCTCCTTCCCAGCATCCCAACCCCTGCAGAGGGTCTTGGCCCTCATGAGCCACCACCCCTAATAGGGACCTTTCTCCTGTATGATCTGGGACCCCCAAGATGGGGGTGTTTGTCACACACCAGCCGGGGTCTCCTCCCCCCACAGGCACTGTCCCAGTTCCTGACCCTGCTTATGTAAGAGTCGTGGGCGACTCTGCACCCCCTGCAATTGTGTTGGGCCAGGCACACAGCGAGGACTCTGCCCACTGTGCAGCCACCAATGGGATTGGAAGGACACAAGCACTGCAACCAGAATGACAAATGTGTGTGTCTCTCTCTCTTTCCCAGGCCTGACCATCCATGAGGTCAAAGACCTGTGGGTCTGGGACTAGCACCAGGACAGCAGGATCCTGGGCTACAAGAACAAAGCCAGGGTGGGGGAGATAAGGACACTCTGCCAGGGCATGGGAGTGGGGATGGCTGCCTCCTGGAGCCACTAATTGGAGACGCCGTTCTAGTCCAAGATTTGGAGCCTGGCTCTGGGCAATCTGCTGAAGCCTCACATATGGTTGGTTTTAGGTCTTCGGGAAGTTCTTCTCGGAGGAGCAGAGAAGATTCTTCCTCTGGATGGCAGTGCTGGCCATCCACGGCCCCCTGCTGCATGTCAGCCAGGCAGGGCTGCTCCTCACCTACTCCCTCCTAGGGAAAGGCCAGCAGCTGATGGGGGACAAGGTAAGCAGCTGCATTAGACTCAGGAGATTGGGACAGGGCCCAGTCCTCATTCCCATCCTACAGCCATTCGCTGGCCTGGCATCAAGGAGCCTGATGGGGAATGAGGGTGAGAGCAGGTGCTACTGGGAAGGGAGATGAATTCACCTCCATGAGCAGGAGGGAGCCAGCTTGTCCCTGGAGCAGCTCCAAGCCATCTCTTTAGCAAGGCTAATTAATGACAAGCATTGCCTCATCACAGACTTTTGTTCTTAGGACACAGTGTTATAGCTTTTGGGAAGAACAGCAGAGTCCCCCTAAGTGCCCTCGGCCAGCCTCTCCTGTCACCCGAGCCACCACCCAGAGTTGCTCCCATCACTGGCATCCTGGGAGGCCAAGGACTGACGGGTCACAGCAACTGACCAGGCAGTTCTGAGGCACATGTACGGGGGAAGCTTGTCTTGCTGCTGGCAGGGTTGGACCCGCTCTAGAGAGAATGGGAGGATTCAGTCAGCAGGGGCTGCTGATCTGCCCCATTCACCAGGACTGCCACGATGTGGCTTCAGCATGAATGGCTGGGATGACTTGGGGAAAGGTCTCAACCTCCCCACATCCCACTTCACTGCTGCCAGATTCTGTTCTGCCCCCCTGCTAGAGCCCCCTCCCTGCCCTGCCTGGGTGGGGGTGGAGGAGACGGTTCTGAGAACTGGGGCTGTGGATTGGAGGTGGAACAGCTGCTCAGGGACACTGAGGGGGAGGTGGCAGGAGCTCACCCTACAAGGAGGGGGTTGCCACTGGAGGTCACTGGAAAGGACAACAAGACTCCATTCTGGGGGTCAGGAGGGTGAATCCATCCCTCAGAGGTGGACAGGTGCTGGGTGGAAATGCTGCTGGTTCCAGATGACCTTAATCCCCTCTGATTCCTCGGGGTCGTCTGAGTCTGTGACAGGTTCTCGTTCCCTTGCAGCAGGAGGATGTCACGGCCCATATTATGCACCAGCTCCACATCATCTGGCACTTGCGCCAGGTGCCTGAGGCACTGCAGGGGTTGTGCCTCTGAGGCCACCAACAACTCCTGCTCCCTGCTGTAGGTACTGCTCTGGCTCACTGTAAGTGGGGAGCTAGTGGAAGGGGAAATGGAGGAGCCCCCTGGCATTCTCTCCCCTCTCAAATTCCTTCATCTGGGACAGGACCTCTTTCCCTCAAACCCATTCCCCTCCCCCCTTTCCTTGGTCTACCCCCATCCCATTCCCCCTGCTCCCAGGCAGAGCTCTCCCTGTCCCATATGGTGCAGAAAGGCCACAGGCCCAGCCCCACTGAAGCTCGGAAAGCTCCACTTTTGAGGAGGTGGGGGTGGGACAGAGGCTCAGAGCTAGCTTCACCTCCTGTCCTTTATTCTTCCCTGGACCCTTCTGTGGGGTCTCTGGGTGTGAAATGAATCAGAGCCTCCTTCCCAGCTGTATTCCTGGCCCTGGGATCTGGTACAGCCTCCCAGATGGGCGCATCCTGGAGCTGAGCCACGTCAGGGAGCAGTGGGGACAGGTCACCTTGTCCCATCAAAGCAATCAACGCTGGCTCTCAAAGAGGCTTAGATGGAAGACCCTGCTCCTTCCTGGAGGCAGGGCCAGTGCAAGGATGTTTCGAGCCCTAGGCGAAACTTCCCCCTTGCGCCCACCCCCCCTCCCCTCACCCTCTGAATGATGAAGGGCCTGAATGTCAGAGTCACCAGGACAAGCAATCTCCAGTTCCAGGCAGTGGGGCCTGTGTGTAGTCGGCCCCTCTGGATACCAGATCTGAAATGGGGAACAAGGACCCCAGGCCAGTTAGAGTAGGAGTGGGCAGAGCAGGCCTGTAACAGGGTGCTTTCCCCTGGGCTGCACAGCCTGGGGCCGAGCCAAGCTGGTTACAGAATGAGCCCAACTGAGAGGCACCATGGACCTCCTGCTAAAGAGCCAGACTTCAGTGGTGACACAGCCCAGCTTGGGTATCCACAGGAATGAGAACGAGGTAGGAAGTTCAGAGCATCAAGGAAAGTCTAGAGGGGAATTTGAAAAGAGAGGTAGGAAGTGCCCAGGGAAACCTGCAGCAAAGAGAAAGGAGCAGACCTAGCTGTTGGGTACAGGGTCCTGGGCTGCTACCAATGTCAGGGTGGGACTCGATTCCCCTACTGGCCCCAAAGAGGGGGGCATACACACACCCGGAGAGGGTTACCAAGCCCAGCAAGGGGGTTGCAGGCTGAGCAAGAGCCCCAACAATGGCAGAAGGACTTCTTTCTGTGGAGAGACCTCTTTGGACTTTTAGTGTGAGACAAGCTGGGCCCCAGAAGGGTGGACTGAAGGTGGTGACCTGGCCGGAGGGCTGAGTTACCAGGCAGAGAAACTGCCCTGGTGCTGGAGCGACTGTGCATGGGGGACGCCAGCCCAGTGAGAGGGCTGTGATGCGACACCTGGCTGCCGGCACGGGAGGGGGAGACGTAACGATGAGTAGATTGGTTTCTGATTGGCAGAGTCAAGAGGATTGAATTCCCCCTGTGATGCTTGAGGGATGATGGAAGTCTTGGTTGCTGAAGGAAGGTCTGTCCTCCCAAGCGGGTGTATCAAGGGACTGAGCCAGTCACTGGATTTCCCACTTCAGTTCCAGGGACTGGTTAAGCAGCCAAAGCAGGTCCAGAGGTTTCTCCAGCAGTTCCTAGAAAACCAACAGAAGCAGAAGGAAATGCAGGCGGAGCTACAGACGGAGCAGCAGCAGCAGCAGCAATACCTGATGGGGGGGGCTTGGCCTGTGGGCTATAAAGCCTGGAGCTTGGCCAAATGGATTACAGAGTGAGCTCCACCTGAGGGGAAAGCCAGGGAAAACCGCAGCAAAGGTACAGGAGCAGGCCTAGCTGTTTGGTACAGGGCCTCGGGGCAGAACCTAGAATCCAGGGTAGGACTGCTTCTCCCATGGTCCCTGAGGAAGGGGACGTACAAGGCCAGAGAAAGGGCTTCCAAGGCCAGCAAGGGCAGGCCGAGCCAAAGTCAGGCTGAGGAAGAGCCCCCAAAGGACAGAGGACCTTGTTTAGAATCATAGAATATCAGGGTTGGAAGGGACCTCAGGAGGTCACTTGGTCCAACCCCCTGCTCAAAGCAGGACCAATCCCCAATTTTTGCCCCATATCCCTAAATGGCCCCCTCAAGGATTGAGCTCACAGCCCTGGGTTTAGCAGGCCAAAGCTCAAACCACTGAGCTATCCCTCCCCCTCTTCTGTTAAAGACATTTTTGGACTTTTAGTTTGGGATGAGCACGACCCAGGAAGGAGTGGACGAAAAGACGGTCACCTGGCTGAAGGGCTGAGTTCCCAGGCAAAAAACTGCCAGAGTGCCCTAGCGACTATTGGCGGGGGTGCTAGCCCAGCAAGAAAGCTGTGACACCAGGCCTTGCCAGGAAGGGGCACCTCTCGGTGAGTGAACTCTGTTACAAGCCTACTTCCATTATGGAAGCAGCCTAGTGTTGGAGAGTGGTGGGGATGGCCTATGGGAGAGGATGGCTGGAGTGGTCATACAGAAGGGGCAGCAGCGTCCAGTGATGAGAGCAGGGAACAGGTTGTAGTGCAGCCCTGCCACTGAGTGGTACCAGGATCCTGGCCAGGTCACTCTCCCACCTGGTGCCTCACTTTCTCTATCTTTGAAATGGAGATCATCATGACCACCTTAAGAATGTGTTTGATCCTCTGCTCTTTCTTCCCCAATCTCTGCCCTCCTTGCCCCACACAGGCCTCTGCCCTGTTCCTCAAACTTCCATGCCCATGTTAGTGCCAGAGCCAAATGCAAGGTCCTATAGCTAGTGACAAGGCATGCCGGCCACACCGACGGAATGGGGAAGTGTATCCAGGAAAGCAGTGACTCTGAAAAGGATTTAGGGGCCAGAGTGAAGAAGCCACTCAAAATGAGCTCCCAGTGTGATGCTGTGGTGAACAGGGCTAAAGCCATCATTTGACGTAGGGACAGAGCTGTGAGTAGGCTAGGGAGGTGTAACGATTCTGGTTCTGCCGGGACCCAACTAAGAGTTCCAATTCAGGACAAATTGCTTCAAGCAGGCCAGTTAGAGCCCAAAGCTGGGTTTTTTCCACCTCTAAGGCAAACCAAACCGGCCAAACAGAGAATACTTCAATTTTACCCCACTGCCTAACCACAAGTCACACAAGCAATTCCCTTGGACACTGCAGTTTCCCAGTATCACCGCCAGTGCCACTCATTATGTGGATGAATGGTTATGAAAAGCAATTCCCCAGTAAAAGAAAAAAGGTTCTCTCAAAGGACCCCAAAGGACCAAGCCCCAGACACAGGTCAATAGACAAATCAGATCTTACCCACAAATCACGCTGTTGCCATACTTTAGAATCCAAAATCTAACGGTTTATTCATGAAGGGAAAAAGACATAGATGAGAGCTAGAATTGGTTAAATGGAATCAATTGCATACAGTAATGGCAAAGTCCTTGGTTCAGGCTTGTAGCAGTGATAGAATAAACTGCAGGTTCAAATCAAGTCTCTGGAGTACATCCACAGCTGGGATGGGTCATTCGGTCCTTTGTACAGAGCTTCAGTTTGTAGCAAAGTCCCTCCAGAGGTATGAAGCCGGATTGAAGACAAGATGGAGGGGAGGCATCAGCCTTTTAGTCTCTTGCCATGTGGTCTTTGCTTTCTTTGTCCCAAGGACACTCTATCCAGCATGTGGCACAGAAAAAGCTTAGAGTTCTGTCCGTAGGCAGGTCCCTGCATATCTTGCTGAGCCACAAGGCCTATCTGCCTTCTCTCAATGGGTCAGTTGTATAGTCGATGCTCCTTAATGGGCCATCAAGCAGGCTTGGCAGAGCTGACACCAACTTGTCTGGGGTGTTCCCCGGAAGCATAGCACAAGTTTGAAATACAGACAGTATAGAGCCAATATTCATAACTTCAACTACAAAAATGATACACAGACACAGAGAGCATAATTTTCATCAGCCAATCATAACCTCTCCCTAGACCGCTTACACGACAACCTTTATACAATATTGGCTGCAAATATATAACAGTGGTCGCAACAGTGATCTACACAGTTATAGATCCTGTCAGGAGGTGACACGGCATCAGTGGGACTGATATTGGAAAACTGCGTCTGATTTTGGTGTCCTCATTTGAAAAAGATGTTGTGAAATTGGAGCTGGGGCAGCAAAGAGCCACCAAATGTTCTGAGGGCTGGAGAAAAATGCCTTCTCGTCAGCTACTGAAAGAGCTCAACCTGTTCAGCTTATCAAAAGAGGATTGAAAGGTGACTTCATTGAAGTGTTGAAGTGCGTTCATGGAGAGAAACTATTGGGTATTAAAGGGCTCGTTAATCTAGCAGAGAAAGGCACAACAAGGCCCAATGGCTGGAAGGTGAAGAGAGACAAATTCATATTACAAATAAGGCACAAATATTCAACAGCGGGGCCGATTCACCACAGGAACAAGCTACCAAGGAAAGTGGTGGATTCTCTATCTCTTGATGTCATTTAATAAAGACTAGATGCCTTTCTGGAATGTGTTTGCCTAAAAAGTAGCTATTGTGTCATCCAGGAGTCCTGTGATATGCAGAGGGTCAGATTAGATGCTCTAATGGTCTCTTCTGGCCATAAAGTCGACTAATTTCTGAAAAACTGAGTGCAGCATTGGGAGCAGTGTCTGATGTTTCACTGTCTAGCTGGCTTGCTTCCTAGACAGTAGCGGATTTACCACGGCGCCATGGGCTCCAGGGCACTGGGCCCACGCTCCAAAGGGGCCCCGGCCAGCTGCGCTTCTCCGCCGCCGCTCTCTCCTGAAGGGGTGGAAGCTTGGTGTTGCCGGCTCCCGGGGTTCTGTCCTGCTGCTGCATGGCAGGCTCTGCCAGCAACCAAGCTCCCCTCCATCCGCCTCTTCCCCCAGCTTGCTACTTCTGTCCCTCTCCCTACCGCCAATCAGCTGTTTGCCAAAGGCAGGAAGCGGGGGAAGTGGAGAAGAGGCAGGGGCGGGGCCTTGGAGAAGGGGGTGGAATTGGGACATACCCCCTCCAGCCCTGTCAAGGTTCCTTCCCCACTCTGAACTCTAGGGTACAGATGTGGGGACCTGCATGAAAACCCCCCAAGCTTACTTTTACCAGCTTAGGTTAAAACTTCCCCAAGGTACAAACTATTTTACCCTTTGCCCTTGGACTTCCACTGCCACCACCAAAAGTTTATCTGGGTTTATTGGGAAAACATTGTTTGGAAACGTCTTCCCCCCAAAATCCTCCCAACCCTTGCACCCCACTTCCTGGGGAAGGTTTGGTAAAAATCCTCACCAATTTGCATAGGTGACCACAGACCCAAACCCTTGGACCTTAGAACAATGAAAAAAGCATTCAGTTCTTGAAAAGAAACATTTTAATCGAAGAAACAGTAAAAAGAATCACCTCTGTAAAATCTAATTACCTTACATAGAGAATCCCTCGAGGCAAAACCTTCAGTTACAAAAAGACACACAGACAGGAATATTCATTCTATTCAGCACAGCTTATTTTCTTAGCCATTTAAAGAAATCATAATCTAACACATATCTAGCTAGATTACTTACTAAATTCTAAGACTCCATTCCTGTTCTGTCCCTGGCAAAAGCATCACACAGACAGACACAGACCCTTTGTATTTCTCCCTCCTCCTATTTTGGTCAGGTGCCAGCGAGGTTACCTTTAGCTTCTTAACCCTTTACAGGTGAGAGGATTTTTCCTCTGGCCAGGAGGGATTTTAAAGGGGTTTACCCTTCCCTTTATATTTATGACAAGCCCCCTGCCTTGAGCCGCTCAGGGCAGGGGGATGGGAGCAACCCCATGACCCCAGCCCACCCTCCCAGCCCCCTGACCTCTGCCCTGACTCCTGCACCCCCCTCAAACCCCGCCAGCCCTGACTCCTGAACCCCCCTCACAAACCCCCTACTCTGACTCCTGCACCCCACACACACCCAGCCCTGACTTCTGCACCCCACACACCTACCCAGCCCCCCCAGCCCCCTGCCCTTTCTCCTGCACACCCCCCCACAGATACTCTGCCCTGACTCCTGCACCCCCCACACATCCCCACCCCCACCCTGAGCACCAACCTGGAGATCCTGCACCCTCCCTCTCACATACCCACCTGCACCCCTCGCACCGAATGGAAGATGCCCCAGGTAAGCGCTCCACACCCCAACCTCCTGCCCCCTCCCTCAGTCTAGCTCCTGTTCAGACTCTGCACCCCAACCCCCAGCCTTCTCCTACACTCTATCTCCCAGATCCTGCACCCCCAGCCCTGTGCTCAGTGCACCCACACCCTCAGCTTGGTGCAGAGCGAGATGAAGAGAATGGGCTAGAACGAGGGTGAAGGTAGGTACCCACTCTGTGCTGTTTACCCCCGGCCCCTTTCTAGCTCCAAGGACCAACCCTAGCTCCCATCCCACTGTGCTTTTACCCTCAGCCCCTGCTTTCCTCCAGTCAACAAGGACTAATCCTCCCCACATGCCCCGCTGTGCTCATCTTGCCCTGGCCCCTGCCTTGCTCCACCTGGGGACCAATCCTTCCCCTGACACACCATGCCCAACTGTCAGGGTGGATAAAAATCAATTACTTTAAAAAAAATCAAATAATCAGATTTTTTAAATTTAAAGTGGATTTTTGAGGGGAAAATATCTAAAGATAGTTTTAATTAAGGTACATTACATCTCATCATGGAACAGGGATTATAAATTTTAATTAATAGAATCATAGACTATCAGGGTTGGAAAAGACCTCAGGAGGTCATCTAGTCCAACCTGCTGCTCAAAGCAGCACCAATCCCCAATTTTTGCCCCAGATCCCTGAATGGCCTTCTCAAGGACTGAACTCACAACCCTGGGTTTAACAGGCTAATGCTCAAACCACTGAGCTATCCCTCCCCCCATAATTCTATAGTATGAGACAATATATTCATGTAATGTTTAAGAAAAGTTTTGTAAATGAGTTCTAATAGTTCATGGATTAGGGACCCAATCTTATGGGGTTCCACAGGCTTCTGTATAGATTATTTAGGTTAATTTTTCTATCTACTCAATGGGACTCAGTGCTCAGCCTAGAAGATACCATCAGAGATGCTTAGTTTTGCACTTCTCAAACTGTGGATTTGTGTCTCCAGAGGTAACATGCTTGTTAACGGCAAAAATGTTTTAAATAAATAAATAAATAATATTTAGAGGTGAGAAATAACAGACGTCAACTCTATTGTCTTTCTGCAAATTTGTGTACACAGGGTCAACCCCTTACCTGTCTTTAAAAGTGAAAAGTTTCAAAAAGTTCAATGAATAGAAGATTGTTGGGGACGGAATAGATCTGGACAAGGAAAAGAAGTCTGGAGATAAAGATGAGAAGTGAGGGACATCTGCTTTTTTGTTAAACTATTCTGTTTCTTGTTGAAGAAAAATATCCAGAATACTTACTTAACGTTATTGTTTTAGTTAAATGAAACAATTTAAATATCTGTCTGGTGATGTTCTCCTCCTAATACAGCCTGGCAAGAAAATCCTCCAAATATTAATGATTAACCTGTTGAATTGGAGATAGTTCACCTCCCAATAACTTCATAAATATCTGCTTCAGTTACCTTTGGGAAATGACATGCCAAACGCTCATTCATTTTGTAATATAGCTGTAAAACTAATCTGAAAAGTTTTCAAAATAAATCACAGTTTAAAAATGTATAGTGTGTACCTTCTAAAAATCAAACCTACATCTATCTCTGAGTTGTGAAGAATATGTACTAAGGTTATAACAACCAACAAGAAAGCACTTTTATGTAGAAAACCATGATTAAATTGAGTCTTGCTGACTAGTGATTTAAATCAAATCCACCCTCCCCGCTGTGCTCTTGCCCCTGGCCTCTTCATTCCCCAAGGGGGCCCACAAATATGTTTGGGGCCGGGCCCACAAAAAGTTAATCCGGTCCTGGGTCAGTTGCTAGATATTGTAGAACTCAGCCAGGATGCTTATTTACCTCTGTATGTTTTTGCTTCCAGTACATCCCCTTTCTGTTACCCTCAGGGAGTGCACATGATCATACTGTAACCAAAACCCAGTAGGGCTGTTTTAATCTCCTGCAGACTTCTGCCATTTGCTTGCTCTTTCATGAGTGACACTGCTACAGTAGTCTGACTATTTTGGTGGAGGGGTGTTGTACGGTTCCCTGGATTGTTGGAAGTGGGTGGATCTGGCTATGTTATCTCACATCAGAGATTCATATTTGACTTTCACAGCTTAGAAGGGACCATTATGATCAGCTCATCTGACCTCCTGAATAACACACATTTCACACAGGTTTCAGAGTAACAGCCGTGTTAGTCTGTATTCGCAAAAAGAAAAGGAGTACTTGTGGCACCTTAGAGACTAACCAATTTATTTGAGCATGAGCTTTCGTGAGCTACAGCTCACTTCATCAGATGCATACCGTGGAAACTGCAGCAGACTTTATATATACACAGAGAATATGAAACAATACCTCCTCCCACCCCACTCTCCTGCTGGTAATAGCTTATCTAAAGTAATCGTCAGGTTAGGCCATTTCCAGCACAAATCCAGGTTTTCTCACCCTCCACCCCCCCACACAAATTCACTCTCCTGCTGGTGATAGGAAATGGCCTAACTTCATTATCATGCACATTGTGTAAAGAGTTGTCACTTTGGATGGGCTATCACCAGCAGGAGAGTGAATTTGTGTGGGGGGGTGGAGGGTGAGAAAACCTGGATTTGTGCTGGAAATGGCCTAACCTGACGATTACTTTAGATAAGCTATTACCAGCAGGAGAGTGGGGTGGGAGGAGGTATTGTTTCATATTCTCTGTGTATATATAAAGTCTGCTGCAGTTTCCACGGTATGCATCTGATGAAGTGAGCTGTAGCTCACGAAAGCTCATGCTCAAATAAATTGGTTAGTCTCTAAGGTGCCACAAGTACTCCTTTTCTTTTTACATTTCACACAGGAATTCCTACATCAAGCCCATAGTTTTGGTTGACCTAAAGCGTATCTTTTCGAAAGAGAACCAGGACAGATAGTTGCATATTTTCCTATTGGAATATTTTTCCATCAGAAAATGCTGATTCCACAAAATCAAAACATTCTGTAGGAAGTATAGATTTCCTGAACATTTCTGAGAGGAAATTATTAAAAAGTTTCATTTTGACTTTATCTTTTTGACTTTTAAATTGTACCATAGCACCCACACATCACATCCACAGTCACATCCACATGCCCAACACAATCCTTTACCACACATCATTCACACCCCACCCAGCACATATACAACATACAACTCCAATGCATCACTCCCCCCCATAACATACACACCATCACATGCAACACTCAAACACTATACACTCTGTACAAATCACATAACACACCACCACCACATAGATACCATCACACACTGCCACAATGTGCCACACCCACAATGCACCATGCAACATAAGAGTCAAAATGGTACAAAGATGCCTTCTTTAAACAAAGGTGAGCAAATCTAACCTTATCTAAAAAAAGCATTTCAACCTTCTCTTAGAAAATCATGTTTCATGGAAGGTCTCAGTCCTTATCTTCAAGCCACTTAGGCCCAGATCTGTAGAGGTATTTAAGCTCCATTGAAATCAATGGACATTAGGGGGTTTAAATGCCTCTGAGGATCTGAGCCTTTAGCATTTGGGCCTTTGACAAATGAAAGATTCCTTCCCATTCCAGGACTGCATTGATCAGCGCTGTCCCTCAGGCACAGTGGAGCTGTCGCCAGCCAGAGGAAGCTCATTTGTTCAGGAGACAGTTTTCCTGGTGGTTGATCTGAGACTCTGGACCCAACTCCCACAGGATCACAAAATCACCTGAACCCTCTTTCTGTTCCACTTGAAAGTGAGCTTCTGAAACCTGCCTTCAGTAGCATAAGCTCGTAGCATGTCATAAAATAAACCTCCATAAGAATCCACATGCACTTTTTCCCTAGGGGGAAGGATGGAGAACAACCCACATGGGATGAAAGAAAATCATGTCACTTCATGCATCTATATACGATGCTCTGATGCCACAGTGAAGGGCATAGTATCAGCATTTCTAGGGCAGAGAAGAGATTAGGGGCCTCTTGTCACTGTCTAATCGTGTGTGTGTGTGCTCATTAAGATACCTGTAAATAACCTCCCATTTATCCTCCTGGATTTCAGAGGAAAGTCTGGAGTCTGGATTGGGGGTTAGGGCCCTCTCTGGAGTTAGGAATATTTTGTTGCTGGGTTTCTCACTGTTACCGCAAACCTGATAGAGCATTCACTTTCAGTGCAGTGCCCCATCCTAGAGCCTGCGATATCTGAGAAGTGATATTTTAGCATTACTACTTTTTGGTGATTCAGTTGTGAAGTTGCACTCCATAATGTTTTATGGAAATATGCTTATGAGTTTAAATATAATGTAACTGGAATATGCGTTATGCAAAAGGTCTCTTGTAAAGTATCATTACAAAGCAATATAAAATATATTCATCCAATTTGTATGCATGTATCATCATTGTATCTGAAGCTAGAAATATGAAGTATAACTCTAAGGTCCTATTGTAACTTGGCAAAGTGTGGGCCATTAATGATGGCTTAGCATCTTGATGGCTCCCACTGACAAGGACAATTGGTTGTAAAATGTTTATTTACCTGCAAGTGTTCCTGGGAGCCAGCCAAGGAAGAATGGAGGCTGGGGTCTCACAGGACATGTGAGCATGTCACCTGACACTGGAATCCATCTTAAATCTGGTAATTTTCCATTTAGAAGGAGGGGTGGGGACCCAGAGAGACAAAAGATTCCAGCCTTGTGCCAAAGCTATAAAAGGGGCTGGAACAAAACAAAGGAAGCTGCCAGTCATGAGAACACCCCTGCTTTCCACCTAAGATGTCTGCTGGAACTAACAAGTCTGTACCAGGGGAAAGGATTGGGCCCAGACTAGGAAGGAGCCTAGTTTGTGAAAGAAGCTTATTAGCATATCTGTGAGGGTGAGATTTTACCTGTAATCAGTTTCTTAATGTATTAGGCTTGGACTTGTGTGTTTTTGCTTTATTGTGCTTGCTAACTTACTTTGTTCTGTCTGTCATTACTTGAAACCACTGAAATCCTACTTTTTGTTCTTAATAAAATCACTTTTCTTTATTATTGAACCCAGAGTAAGTGATTAATACCTGGAGGAACAAACGACTGTGCATATCTCTCTATCAATGATATAGAGGGTGAACAATTTATGAGTTTACCCTGTATAAGCTTTATACAGAGTAACATGGATTTATTTGTGGTTTGGATCCCATTGGAAGCTGGGTGTCTGGGTGCTGGAGATAGCAGACCTGCTGAGCAATTTTTGGTTAAAGTCTGCAGCTTTGGGGGCGTGGACCAGACCTGAGTCTGTATTGTAGCAGGCTAGCATATCTGGCTCAACAAGGCAGGGTGCTGGAGTCCCAAACTGGCAGGGAAAACGGCTGAGAGATAGTCTCAGCACATCAGATGACAGTCCCAAGGGGGTCTCTGTGACCGAACCCATCACTTTAGTCTCCATCTCTCTCACTGCTGGTCCCCATGGAGCCACCCAACACACCTAATGAGAGAAACATCAGCCCAGGGACAGATCTTCAAAAAGGGTTTAATAAGAAAAAGCAAAAATTCACAATGAAGAAGTGTTAGGGACAAAAAAGCAGGGAAGTTCCAGACTGTCTGATCAATGGGAAATTAGAGGGGAAATCACAGCCCCTGTCTCAGTCAGACTTATTTCTTGCATCTAAACAAAACTGAAATCAAAAAGCTAATTGAAGCAGTTCCCAGGCAGGGATTGTCTCCAATACCCCGTTGGATCAATGAGCATTTGGGACAGAAAGAATCTAACCATACAGCATTTACATCCTCACAGGATATTTGATCTGAACCCAGCCATTCCTATATTGATGTCCCAGAGATGCCATCATCAACGTCATCATAACCTGGGTCATGAGAAGGTGGGGACAGGGCTTCCCTCTCAGCCCCAGAGGCCCCTTCACTTCTTAGCAAGTGCAGACTCCAGCCTGAAAATAGCAAGCAAGTCACATTACAGTCAACGTATTCATTCTCCACTCATGTGCACTCACATAATGGATGGGCAACATACAGCATGGGCTGTGAATCAGCCCCCACCCACAGTTCCTCTTAGTGGGCCTCTGACATGTTTAAACCATTAGCTCTCTTTCTGTTCTTCAAAGAAAACACGTGGGAGCAGAATCTCTCTGTGCTGAGACCTCCCTGGTGCAGGATAAATGTGGGGATGGCAGTGAGCTGGTGACAACTCCCTGATACAGCACTGGGAGCTGCTGTAACTCCTGACAGCTGATATAGTCCCTAAGGGACCACAAGCCAGCAGACACCTGGTGGCTGGAGCAGGGTGGGGACCCTAGCCCATGGGACTTGCCTGGACATCACAGATCTCACCCACCCACACAATGCTTATTCACACATTATTCCCATCAAGACCAAAGAAATGCACATTTCATCCCAACCCAGTCTCCCCTGAGATGCAAAGTGGGAGCTCAGTCCTGGGTCCCAGCTCTGATCCTGTGCTAATGGGGACATTTACATATTGAAGAGAGTGATTTCAAAGCCAGGCCGCTAACTAACCCCACCCCAGGGACCTGCTCTTCCCATTACCATCCAGGGAACTGACACCTGGTTTGGGGAAGGGCACTTTGGCCCTGATCCTGCCAATGGACCCATGTAACTTTGTTGATTTGGACAGTCCCACTGAAGTCAGAGAGAGTATTCATGTGAGTAGACTGACAGATGGGATCTAGTATTTGTAGGATCAGGGACCTTATCTAGGAAACCTTCTCTCTTTCTTGATTTCAATCCATTTAACTCTGTTTAGCAGAGGTCAGGGAGGGGACACAGCTCGGAGTTTACCAATAACTGTGTTTCAGTGCAGTCACAGTGACCCCTAGTGGCCAGTAAAGGCTCTTCCAGGTGAGTTGTGTACACTCCACTCACCTGTCCGTGAATCCCTGTTCCTGACACTTTCCCCATGGGCCCCCGTGACTTCCTGGGCACTCGGTCCAAAACCAGGGTCATCTTCAGGGTCAGAAATTTCTCTGGCATCATCATAACTGTCCCTTGGGTCATCTCCAGGCAGGGCAGGGACCTCTGAAATAATGATGGGAATTAATGGTAATGATAAAAGGCTTTCCACTGAATAGAGAAATAAGCTACATGCCAGGTGTGGCAAAGCAGGGACTTATGTGTATTATTTCTTATGAATGCCACATACATCTCAGTTTAGCTGTTTGATATTATCCTGCCAGATTGCACAGGGATAATCAAAGGAGGCCATTAGAGGGGAAACAAACAGGAAACATAAAAATAACAAAGACGTGGCTCCTACAGGCAACAATGAGGGGAGCTGTTAATTGTGAAATGCCCTTGCCATAAATATAAAGGGAAGGGTAATCACCTTTCTGTATTCAGTGCTATAAAATCCCTCCTGGACAGAGGCAAAGTCCTTTTACCTGTAAAGGGTTAAGAAGCTCAGGTAACCTGGCTGGCACCTGACCGAAAATGACCTCTGAGGGGACAAAATACTTTCAAATCTGGAGGGGAGGAAAGGCTTTTGTCTGTCTGTGTGATACCTTTGCCGGGAACAGATCAAGGATGAAAGCCCTCCAACTCCTGTAAAGTTAGTAAGTAATCTAGCGAGAAAATGTGTTGGGTTTTCTTTGTTTTGGCTTGTGAAATTTGCTGTGCTGGAGGAAATGTGTATTCCTGTTTTTGTGGTTTTTTGTAACTTAAGGTTTTGCCAAGAGGGATTCTCTATGTTTTGAATCTGACTGCCTGTAAGATTATCTTCCACTCTGATCTTACAGAGTTGTTCTCTTATCTTTTTTTGTTCTTCTAATAAAGTTCTGGGTTGTTTTTTTTAAGAATCCGATGGGGGTTTTGGGGTCTTTCATAGTCTTTCATCAAAATCGAAGGCTGGTTTGTGCTCATCTTGTTTATTCTCAAGCCTCCCCAGGAAAGGGGGTGTAAGGGCTTGGAGGGATATTTTGGGAAAAAGGAACTCCAGGTGGTCCTTTCCCTGGTCTTTGTCTAAATCACTTGGTGGTGGCAGCATATTGTTCAAGGACAAGATGAAATTGGTGCCTTGGGAAAGCTTTTAACCTAAGCTGGTAAAAATAAGCTTCGGGGGTCTTTCATGCGGGTCCCCATATCGGTACCCGTGAGTTCAGTGTGGGGAGGGAACCCTGACAGCCCTTTGCTGGCTCCAGCCAGGCTACTTTGGGTTAATTCTTCCCAGCCCTGAGCTCAGGATCAAAGGGCAGACTAGGGAATGAAGAGGGGGAGCAGCAGTAGCCAAGGGGCAATGTGGCTTCCAGGAGGCACATTCATCATTGCTCACCTCGGCTGTCTGGAGTCTGGAGGACGTTCCTCAAGGCAGGCTCCTCCACATTATTGTAATCCAACTGAGACCCCCCTTGGGAAGCTCCCTCTGGAACAGCAAACATCACGGTCAGCTTCCCCTGAACACACCCATTTCCCCAGCAGGTTTTAGTTCCCCTGTTTAGTTTAGGCCTGTTGTTTTCGAGTTTGGGCTTTTCATCATAGAGTCTGCAGGAGAAGTCACAGGGTGACCCAGGGGAAAAGGGAGAGTCATGGACATTCTGTCAAACAATAATTGTGCCACCTTTGTTTCCTCAAAAATAACTAAGGCCCAGCCCTGCCCCACAGCATCCAATACCAACTTTGTCATGCCCTTCAATGAGATCAGGATCTATGCTGGTTTTGAGCTAACCCTGGACCTGTTTCATAGATTCATAGATTCATGGATATTAAGGTCAGAAGGGACCATTATGATCATCTAGTCCGACCTCCTTCACAATGCAGGCCACAGAATCTCACCCACCCACTCCAGCGATAAACCTCTCACCTATGTCTGAGCTATTGAAGTCCTCAAATCGTGGCTTAAAGACTTCAAGGAGCACAGAATCCTCCAGCAAGTGACCAGTGCCCCATGCTACAGAGGAAGGCGAAAAACCTCCAGGGCCTCTTCCAATCTGCCCTGGAGGAAAATTCCTTCCCGACCCCAAATATGGTGATCAGCTGAACCCGGAGCATATGGACAAGATTCACCAGTCAGATACCCAGGAAAGAATTCTCTGTAGTAACTCAGATCCCACCCCATCTAACATCCCATCACAGGCTGCTGGGAGATAGTAGCTGCCACACCAGAGCTGATCATTGTGAATTCAACTGACGTCTGTAAAACATGGTTTAAAGTCCTTACATTATATGGGCTGGATCGTGAATTCGGTTATATGTTCCTGTCGAGGAGGCAGGGGGCTAAGATCATGGGGCACAGATCAGGGGTTGTACAGTGACACGTGTCAGCTGTAGAAGTCAGATTCTTTTTTACAGTGTGAATATTTCTCTGCCCGGTTCCCTGCAGCTCCTCCCCTGGGAGAGAGCACAGTCAACCACACACAGAAAGGGTCAGGATTTGTTCACATTTCCATCAAGAGCTGGACAGAAATCTTTTGTGTGTCTCTGTGTCCACCCCCATCCTTGTTACCTTGCTCTGATCCAGGATCATTTTCCCCCTCGCTGTCCCTGGTGTAATACTGCAGCTTTGTCACTGAGTCATCTGAATAGGAAACTGGAGAAAGGGTAAATGGGATGTTATCACAGTGAGAGCAGCGAAACTGGCTGATGGGCAATGCATCTGGGTCCTGGAGCAAGATTTATGGTCTCACTATATTGCTTCTTCAAGAGAAGATGCTGAATTCACAGCGACTGAGTGGTGAGAGGCTGACACAGACTTTCTAAGCTAAATATCAGGTTTTTTTGTAGTAAATGTGGCTTTGGGGTGGATAATTCAGACTGGGAAGATGCTGGGAACAGCCATATTGACCTCATGAGGTGAGGCAGGAACTGAGTGAGCCTTTTACCATGGCATCCCCTCCTGTGGGTTTCATTCAAATCCTTCTCATGAACTGGGGAGCCTGTTTTGAGTCACACTCAGGGTGTAAGAATCTCTTTAGAGAGGAATGTTTATCTTCTCCTCCTGAATGTTGCTGTTTCATGGCCTGATCCAGCAGAAAATTATGGCTGAGGCTGCTGGTCCAGATCTCCTCAGCCACGGACATGACTCCCATTTTGTTCTGGAAGATACTCCCCCTCCCCCGCCTTTTTGACAGGTAAGGCCACACCCCTCCTATGATCAGAGTCTGTGACCAACCCCCACCATTAGCAGAGAGGAGAATGTGGATCTCAGAAGTAGCCTCAGGGAGAAGAACTGACCATGCTCAGAGTGCCCCACAATGTGCTGAACTGAGAGCAGCATCTTCCCCCCTGATTGACATTCAGTCAAAATGACATGTTACAGTCACTTTCCTGACCCATAACTAATTACCCCCTAAGGCTGCAGGATGTACTGATGGGCCCGACTATCTTCAGAATGGGGCTAGCAGAGTCTGCTAGGGAGGAAACTCATTCATCTCAGTCCAGTAACTGGCTGGTCTCTTCACAGATCCAGCATCTCCAGCCATCCAGGACTCACAGGCTTGAAGGCTGCAGAGATTTAGCTCTAAGTCAGAGCTTTAGATTTTCTCCCTGTTAGGAATGACACACACAGACCTGAGCGATCAAACATTTCCTGCTTCTTTCTCATCAGGTTATAATCGATCTCCTCGTACACGGCCTCAGAGAAAGGGTCCAAGGGTCTTCTGGAGTCTGAAAACAAAGGGCAGGGTTTGCACAGGCTCAGAGAAGCTAGGGATGGGAAACCCTATGAGATCATCCAGCCCCTGTCCCCAACTCCAGTGCAGGACTGGTTCCTACAGCATATTCCCACTGCTCTCTCCAGTTTAGATTTCAGCATCCCAGGTGTCCCTGTCATGTTTGTTCTATTAGCTATTTCACTGTCATTAAGTTTATCTGGATATTCAACCTTAATGGTCCCTTCATAAATGTATCCTATTACTCCTACTACCACCCAAAATGATTCCTCTCCTATCCTGGTGCTCACACCTATGGGCAAAATAGTACTTGTATATGTACTGCCTAGAGACTGTCTGGGGAATAATTAGCTAATATTTGTGCAGTGCTTTAAAAATGGAAAGTACTATCTACCTATCTTTTTAGGTGATGAATTTGAGGAACTGTCCCAGATTGAGGTGTCATGAGAGGAAGTTCTGGAACAAATTGATGAACTAAACAGTAATAACAGGTTTCAGAGTAACAGCCGTGTTAGTCTGTATTTGCAAAAAGAAAAGGAGTACTTGTGGCACCTTAGAGACTAACCAATTTATTTGAGCATAAGCTTTCGTGAGCTACAGCTCACTTCATCGGATGCATACTGTGGAAAGTGTAGAAGATCTTTTTATACACACAAAGCATGAAAAAATACCTCCTCCCACCCCACTCTCCTGCTGGTAATAGCTTATCTAAAGTGATCACTCTCCTTACAATGTGTATGATAATCAAGTTGGACCATTTCCAGCACAAATCCAGGTTTTCTCACCCCCCACCCCTGCACACACACATACACAAACACACTCTCCTGCTGGTAATGGTCCAACTTGATTATCATACACATTGTAAGGAGAGTGATCACTTTAGATAAGCTATTACCAGCAGGAGAGTGGGGTGGGAGGAGGTATTTTTTCATGCTTTGTGTGTATAAAAAGATCTTCTACACTTTCCACAGTATGCATCTGATGAAGTGAGCTGTAGCTCACGAAAGCTTATGCTCAAATAAATTGGTTAGTCTCTAAGGTGCCACAAGTACTCCTTTTCTTTAAACAGTAATAAGTCACCAGAACCAGATGGTATTCACCCAAGAGCTCTGAAGGAACTCAAATGTGAAATTGCAGAACTACTAACTGTAGTCTGTAACCTATCATTTCAATCAGTTTCCGTACCAGAAGACTGGAGGATAGCTAATGTGATGCAAAATTTTTAAAAACGCTCAAGAAGCAATCCCAGCAATTACAGGCCAGTAAACCAAACTACAGAACCAGGCAAATTCGTTTAAACTACAGTAAAAGACAGAATGATCAGACACATAGATGAACATGATTTGTTGTGGAAGAGTCAACATGGTTGTTGTCAAGGGAAGTTGTGCCTCACCAATTCTTTTGGATTCTCTGAGGGAGTCAACAAGCATGTGGACGAGGGGGATCCAGTGGATATAGTGTACTTAGATTTTCAGAAAGCCTTTGACAAGGTCCCTCACCAAAGGCTCTTAAGAAAAGTAATCTGTCATGGGATAAGGGGGAAGGTCCTCTCATGGATCAGTGACTGAGTAAAAGATAGGGAAAAAAGGGGAAGAAATAAAGGGTCAGTTTTCAGAACAGAGAGAGGTAAATAGTTCTGACTCCCAGGGGTCTGTACTGGTACCAGTGCTGATCAACATATTCATAAATGCTCTGGAAAAAGGGGTAAACAGGGAGGTGGCAAAATTTGCTGATGATACAAAACTAGTCAAGATAGTTAAGTCCAAAGCAGACTGCGAAAAATACACTGGGATCTCACAAAACTGCATGACTGGGCAACACAGTTGCAGAAGAAATTCAATGTTGATAAACGCAAAGTAATGCATGTCGGAAAACATAATCCCAACTATAGATATAAAATGATGGGGTCTAAATTGGCTGTTACCACTCAAGAAAGATCTTGGAGTCATTGTGGATAGTTCTCTGAAAACACCCACTCAATGTGCAGTGGCAGTCAAAAAAGAATTTTGTTAATCATTTGGAAAGGGATAAATAATAAGACAGAAAATATCATGTTGCCTGGATCTAAATCCATGCTACGCCTCCATCTTGAGTACTGCGTGTAGATGTGGTCACCCCATCTCAAAAAAGATATATTGAAATTGGAAAAGGTTCAGGAAAAGGGCAACAAAAATGGTTAGGGGTATGGAACAGCTGCCATATGAGGAGAGATTAATAAAACTGGGACTTTTCAGCTTGGAAAAGAGATGATTAAGGGGCGATATGAAACTATAAAATTGTGACTGGTGTGGAGAAAGTAAATAAGGAAGTGTTATTTACTCCTTCTCATAACACAAGAACTCGGGGTCACCAAAGGAAATTAATAGGCAGCAGGGTTAAAACAAACAAAAGGAAGTATTTCTTCACACAACATACACTCAATGCCTGTGGAACTCTTTCCCAGAGGATGTTGTGAAGGACAAGAGTATAACAGGGCTCAAAAAAGAACTAGATAAATTCATGGAGGATAGGTCCAGCAATGGCTATTAGCCAGGATGGGCAGGGATGGTGTCCTTAGCCTCTGTTTGCCAGAAGCTGGGAATGGGCAACAGTGGATGGATCACTTGATGATTACCTGTTCTGTTCATTCCCTCTGAAGCGCCTGGCATTGGCCACTGTTGGAAGACAGGATACTGGGCTAGATGGACTTTTGGTCTGACCCACTATGGCTGTTTTTATGTTCTTATATAAGGGTAAATCTACACTGCAATCTGGAGGAGTGATTGCAGCATAAACACATCTGAGCTGGCTTTGATCGAGCTAGCCACGTAGCTGTGTCAGCACACGCAGCAGCACAGGCTAACCTGCCGTGTACAGCCTCGCCTAGGAGCCTGGGTGCACGCTCCAGTGGCTAGCCCACGTCACAGCCATGCTGACGCAACTACACTGCTGTTGTTATGCCAGCTAGCTTTCACCGAGCTAGGTAAAAGCTAGCTTGGGTATTTCTACATGTGCTGCGATCACACCTCTCACTGCAATGTAGATATGCCCTAAATGCCTAGTAGAACTGTCTGATCTCTTTGGCCATTATCACCCAAGCTTTTTTCCAGCATTTCTCCTTCCTCGTACCCTCCCTCCTGCTGTATCTCTCTATTCCGGATCTTTCCCTCACATGGATTTTCTTGTACTTTTCTAAATGGAATCTCAACATGTTATTTTTCTAAGAATACTTGAAGTCTGTTTGTATTATTTTCTCCAGTGAGGCAGAGTGACCTCCCTCCCCACTTTAGAGCGAGGGACCACTACATTCCCTCCGGTGGGCGGAGCCAAACCTGCCCTGCCCCCGTCGCCAGAATTACCAGGGCAGGACAGGAAGTATAAAGGGAGGGTCTTGCATCTCTTTGGAGTGGGAGCTAGGGAAGGAGACAGAAGTCTCCAGCCTGCTGCAGAATTCTGGAGCTGGACCTGCACTAGGCAGCATCCTGTCCCCAAAGGAGACTGACCCTGCAGAGAAATTGCCGGCACTGCCATCGGCCAAGTACCCCAACGAGACCAAGGACCCGGGCACTATGGAACCCCTCACCCAGACGCTGGTAGGAAGTAGACCAAGGAAACTGGACTTTGGTCCCATTACACTGTCAAAACCCGAGTCAACATGTTTTAGCTGGAACCCTGCTGACCCAGTGGCAGAACAGTCCATCACTGTTAGGGCCCCGGGCTGGGACGCAGACGAGTAGGGTGCGCCAAGGTCCCCTCATCCCCTGCTGCCAATCCCATCCCTGGGGTGGCAGCCTCCCCACGTTAGGCCAAGCGGTCTGCTGTTGGCCAGAGCCAGGTCATCAAAACTGTCTGTTTGGTGCTCTGCCCTGCCTGAGGGCCTGAATCCCTAGACTGTTTGGTGCTCCCTGCTCTTCCCCACCCAAAGAGCCAGAGCCCCAGACTGTGTCTTTGCTGCCTACCTTAGCCAAGAGGCTTAGGTAAAACCTGCTTCCCACTCTGTCCTGCCCAGAGGGCCAGAGCTTCCCTTATCAACCATGAACTGCTGGCTGTCCCAGCCAGGATGCTGTGGACTAAAGACTGTTTATACTCCACCCCGCCTAGAACGCCAGGGCTCTAGACTCCTGACTGGCGGCAGCTCTGACAGGAGGCTGCGAACTCTAGACTTCTTACAGATCGGCCCAGCAAGTGGGACCCGAGCCTGAGTGCTGCTGCCTGACACAGTGAGAGGGTGCGGCCTTCCTCTCCACTTGAGAGCAACTGACCACTGCATTTCCCCTTTGTATTATTTCTCTGTCGTCCCCACTAGTTTCAACTCCTCCCAGTGTAGTGTCATCTGCAAGTGTCACTGCTGTGCTGTTCATTTCCATGGCCAGATCATAGCTGAAGATATTAGATATGACAGGACTTAAGATGGTCCCTGGATCCCCCACAAAGCTCTCCCTGACATGTACACCTTGTGCAGGTTACAGGGCTGCTACTAGCAGGCCAGACTTCTGTACCAGACGTGCACTGGCTACAGAGCTTCCGTGCAAGAGAGATACACACCAGATGTGTTCACCATAAGATACCTTAATACTCCGACAGGTATGGCTGAAGTTAGTTTAAACAAGGTATGTTACACACAGTGTCACCTAGTGGCTGAATAGTATAATACAGTTTAACCTTCCATTACGTCTCTCCCTTTGCGTTCTACATTCTTACCATTTACAACATTTACGTTATCATGGTATCTTTATAGTTCAGCACAGATCAGTCTATTAAGTGTCTCTTGTTAGTATATAGGTCTGTCTTTTAGCCTAGGATAAAATTTTCGGTTTGACTTTTGATACTTTTATATCCTCCTTACAAATATGTATGAACAAAGAATGAAAACACTGTGTGTTGCTTCCAGATGGGGTTTATAGCACAATGAAAAGAAATAAGGAAAAGAGTTAAAGTGTTGCTGGGAATGGTGGGAGTTTAATATACAAGCGTATACTTGAAGACTGCCTCAACCCTTATCTCAAGGCAAGGTCAAGCAACCAGACGGGAGGGGCGGGCGGGAGGGTGGGCAAACATAAGAAACACTAAAAAGCCAAAGAAAAGGTGACCCTTGCCGAAATATAACCTTACTCCTTACCCCACCCATAGGGTACAAAAGAGGTGGTACCAAAGTCCCCATACTACGATCCTCCAAAACGGAACATGACCATAAATTGTAAGGGGTGGGACCAAGGGATATAATTAAACCTGCTAAGAAAAAGAAGGTGGGAAAAAGGACAGGGAAAACTCTGTGGCATACAGAGCTATGGATATGCTTGCCTGATTAACCCCACTAAACATTGCATTGCCTGCACTTGGACTATGGTCTTCTGCTTTCTGATTGCATGATAAGAACCAAGAGAGGGGCGAGGGAAAAAGCCCTAACATCGCTCAGTGGTACTAGTTTTCTAATTACCCAACCCAAACACGTAACAACTTGGTCATCTGGCTTTCCATCAGTAGCAATGACTGCCTGAGGCCTGTTTGGAATCTCTGAGTTTTCTTCCTCTTGTTCTGCATCTGCCATCTGTAGAGTTTGCTCTGTTGATTGTTCTTTCTGAGGTACACTGCAAGCTCCAGCATTTTATCTTGAGTTTATTTGTACTGGGTCTCCTTTCAAATATCCATCTTTCTAGTTCTTCCGCTTTTCTCATGAGGCCCATCATGGCTGCCACACTGAGGTGGAGAACGCTGTTGGTCTTTGATCACATGCACTCTGAATGAGAAGTTTTTCTCTTTGAAAGAGATTTCTGTGGTGAACTGTCCCATGCAATTCAGAATGCCTCCAGTGTTAGTCAGAGCTGTGGCAGGTAGCTTCATCTCTGGGAGGGGTTGAAGGTGATTGTAAGGCCCTTCTGAGATGACTGTTACATCTGCTCCTAAGTCCATTTTAAAGTCCATAGTGTTTCTCTGAATGATCAGTTTCACTCTCCAGGCAGGCTCTGTATCTTCACACAGGATAGATCCAAGAAACAATAGCTCCTGATTGTCTGTCTGGAATATGAATCAATTCCCTGACTGTGTTCATGTGGCAAACAACTGCAAAACGTCCATGTTTCGTGCATTTAATATATCCTGAATGTTTGAGTGGAATTTGTTCCTCTTAGCCAGGGAGTTCTCCCTCTTTACCTCACCAGTTTTATGGTATTAACTTGTTTCATTCAGGCTGTGTTTGTTAACAGCTTCTAATCCATTTGAACAGCAGTGTGTAGGGTGAAGTCTGTTTTGAATTGTAGCTCCTGTGAAGGATTTTTATCTGTTAACCCAATAACCAGCCTCTCTCTGATGTTTTCATGTTTGCTGTTCCTGAATCACAGTTTTCAGCCAAGGCATGCAGAGCTCTTATAAACTATTCAACATTTTCCCCTAGTCCTTCAATTCTCTGGTGAAAACATGCCCTTTCATAAACCACATTTCTCTGAGGGTACAGTAGAACCTCAGAATTACAAACACATTTGAATAGAGGTTGTTCATAACTCTGAAACATTCATAACTCGGAACAAAATGTTACGGTTGTTCTTTCAAAAGTTTACAACTGAACATTGACTTAATACAGCTTTGACACTTTACTATGCAGAAGAAAAATGCTGCTTTTAACCATCTTAATTTAAATGAAACAAACACAGAAACAGTTTCTTTACCTTGTCAAATCTTTTTTTAACCTTTCCCTTTAATTTTTTTAGTCTTTTACATTTAAGACACTACTGTACTGTATTTCCTTTTTTTTTCTTTCTTTCTTTTTTTGGTGTCTGGTGCTGCCTGGTTGTATACTTCCAGTTCCAAATGAGGTCTGTGGTTCACTGGTCAGTTCTGTAACTTTGAGGTTCCAGTGTATAAAGTATGCATCAAACAAAGCCAGAACCCTTTCACAGTCATCTTTGTGCCTGTCTTCAGGAAAATCAAAGGATTGAAAGAAATGCTCTGCTTGCTTCCAAATAGGACAAAGTAAACACCATACCTGTATAGCTTCAGTTTCCTTATGGAGTTTTGTAGCAATCTGAAATCTTGCAAAATGCTGCTTCTAGTCTGTCCGTTGTGAAGGTTTGTCAAAGCTGAAGTTCTCTGGTCAACGAAGAGGGAGATGTTGATGAAACCCTGCAACCTGTGTTGCTCTTTTTTCCTGTCTCCATCCTTCATTGCTCCTCCGTCTGCAACATCTGTTGCTCTCTTCCTTCTGTTTTGCTTCTCTGGCACTGCTTAACTTAGGGCACCATGTCACATACACCTTGGACATGGTAGGTGGCAAGGCTGCTATAAGCAGGTCAGGCTTCTGTATCAGACATGGACTGGCTACAGAGCTTCCTTTCCGGAGAGATACTCAACAGATGTATTCACAATAAGATCCCTTAATGCTCTGCCAGGCATGGCTGAGGTTCGCGAATGTAAGTTGTTACATGCAACACCACTTCGTGGCTGAACAGTATAATACAATTTAACCTTCCACTACACTGCCAACGCCCCACCCCCATTAGGCACAGCTCCACCTGCTATTTCAGATGCATTTCACACAGTGACACCAAGCAGGACCCACCTCTGCGCTCTGCCCTGGCACTTCGCACCTGCGCCCCCAGAATGATTAAGACCAGGCAGAGCAGGGCTCCCAGGATAATGCAGATGACCACGGGCACCGTGACTCTTCCACTGTCGGTCAGAGGGCGGCGCGGGGGAGCTGGATGGAAATGAACATGGAAGAGGGAGAGATTATCCTGTGAGAATCTGGGGGGCCCAGGGATCTCCCCAGTCACTCATTGCAGGGCCTAGGACAGCAGGGTAACGGGCTGGGACACAGTCTGTGTGCCATGGGGGCAGCTCACAGGCTGCAGTTTAAATCATGGGCCCTGCCCTGTCAGCTGGAGTCAGCAGACAGGAATTCTCTGGCTCAGCACAGCCTGCAGCTCCCACCCAGGTGTCATTCGCCCCTAGATTCCACAGGCCATGTGTAAGGGGACTGTTGGCCCCTTACTAAAACTTGGTGGGGGTGTTTCGGTTGGCTAGCTCCCAGGACCAGAAGGAAGGGGAAGAGTTGATAGGAAAGCAGGACCCTGAGACTGACAGTCCCCAGGAACAATGGGGAGAGGCCAATGCCCCAAGTCAGCCTGACTGACAGGGCGGGCAGGCTAATCAGGGAGTCAGGAGGACAAGGTGGGTCCTGTCCTCCCTGTGAGCTGGACTGCCTGGGTCAGACAGAGTGGGGCCGAGCTACGGAGAGAGCAGGGGCCTGAGCTGAGCTGCAGAGCAGAGCCGCGCCAGATCCACAGAGAACCAGAGCAGCAGCCCCGGGGAGCAGGTCAGTGCTGGGAGCAGAGTCACAGGAGACCTGTGCTGGGAGCAGAGCTGCAGCAACCAGATCCGGAGGGACCGGAAAAAGCAGCCCAGGGAGCTGGAGGCAGAGCAGCAGCAGCGCTGAGGCAGAGTGGAGCAGGAGCAGGGGCTGGGGCTGGGGCTGGGGCTGGAGCAGTCTGAAGCCAGGCGCGGTGAGGAGCTGAGGAGAGCGAGGGGGACCCTGGGCAGCGGGCCCAGAGCAGGGAGACGCCCCCAGCCAAGAGGCCTGGCAGGCCAGACTTGGAGGGGGATCGTAACCCCGACTGGGCGGGGACGATGCTGGGAAGAAGGGTCCTGCCACCTTCAGCTGGAAGGCGTGTGACCACCCCCAGAGCAAGTGTCCAACCCGCAGTATCCCTGCAGCACAGCCAGGGCCTGGGCAGGAGGCCTGGGACGTGTGAGGAACAGACTGAACTTCTCTTACAGTCCAGAGACGCTGGTTGTGACGTCCCCGTGCAACAGAGCAGGGTGACGTGTTTTCCTTTAACCTTTCCCACTTTTTCCTTATTTTTTAAAATCGATTGCTGTTTAATACACTGTATTTCCTTTGAACTGCATGTAATGATCAGTGGGTCAGGGAAGCATCCAGTGCAGAGAGAGCATCTGGGAGTGGGGACACCTTAGCCCCTGCCCTAAGTGACCACGACAGAGTTGGGGGTCGACCCCCCAGGAATCCTGGGCCCAGCCCTGTCGGGGTTACGAGGACTCTGCCAGACAGGAGCGTGAAAGGGGAGCCCTTGACGTCAGGCAGGCCTCTGGGTAAAGGAAGGGGGAGCGAGGACTCAGATCCCTTCACTAGCCCATTTCACTGGGGTAGTGTATAAGCCAGGAAAGTTCCCCACAATAGTGGGACCATTCCCCTGCTTACTCATGGCAAGGAGCTCCTGTCCTTAGGCTACAGCTTGCAGCTCATCCTCTGTGACCCAGCACCCGGTAAATTTTAACTCTTGATGGGAGCGGGGGATGTTTTACCTGTTCTACTCAGTGATGCTGTCGTCTCTGTCACACCTGCAAGGGGAAAGGGAGGAGAGTTGGAGTCTGGAGCGAGGGGGAGCTGATGTGTTTGTCACTGGGTAGCGTCCCCCTCAGATCTCCAGACATCATTTCTACAAACTCCCTCAGAGCAGGACAGGGTCTGTCTGTTAGTGATTTAGGGCCCACGTCCCCCTATGCTGACTAGTAACAAACCAGCACACTGGGGTCTGTGATGGACGCAGGGGTTATGTGGGCTGATGTCTGAGCCAATATGGCCCCACAAAGCTTCCACCCCACAGCATCCATGATGCTTCTGCAAACAGGAGATGGGAGGGCCTGGCCTGTGACCAAGGGCGGGCGGGCAATTGGACCCATCCTCCTTCCAGAAAATTACAGCATGTAGCAGAAACATCTCCTGTCACTCACCTGAGCAATTCACTGCAACATCTTCCTTGTGACCACAGTTGCTCTCACCCCAGGGCTTAGCAGGACAGTCCCAGAGAGATGACTCCGTCCCTCTGCAATTCAACGTTTCTACCCAGATGGGACCAGTCCCTTCACCAAATGCAGCCTCGCCTGGGACTGGTACAGCAGATCCACAGCCCAGTTGTTTACAGACAACTTTGGCATCCGCCATATCCCAGGAGTCATCACAAACTGTTCCCCAGAAGCCACGGTACCAAACCTCCACTCTCCCCGAGCATCTGTCCTCTCCTCCCACGACACATAACTTCTCCTGATCTGGAAATGCAGAAACCTCACATGTTACTGGGACAGCTGGGAAAGTCCTTCGGGACCAAGAGTGAGACAGTGAGAAGCAGAAATACCTGTGCAGCTTGTTGAGTTCGGGCAGTCGGCAAACAGGGTCTAAGGTGGTTTCTCTTTTTCTCCTATGCAGAGAAAATGAGTAAGTGAACGGACCGAGAAGAGTGTATGATATAGGAGAGAGTAGGGCTTATCTGTATATTAAACCCCTAAATTTCAGCAATTTTATAACTTAAATCTAAAATCTATTTTGTTTCATAGCTAATGGATTCGTTCCTCAGTGAATTCTCTGGATGTTGAAATCTTTATTCAGCTCGCTGCTGGTGTGTGCGCGTTTGTGGGTATCTGAGTCTGTTCCATCCACCCTGTGTACAGCTGCTCTTGGCCCTGTTTGAAGGTAAACAGATTTGTCAGCTGAAACACACCCACATTATTGTGAGGATCCAGAGACAAGAAATGGTGGTATTAGAATTGAGGACTGTACCTATTGGGTTATGGGAAGTGGACACCCGCTTCAACCCTGAAGGGGTTGGAAAAGCCCTGCAGAGGGCTGGGGCTGGGGAAAGAAGTAAAACCCCAGCTGACTGGGGGAAGTGGGGGCAGCTGGGGGCCACGCCCCAATCAGGGCCCAGCTGGCTCTATAAAGGCTGTGAGCCAGAAACCAAGAGAGATCACTCTCTCTAGCTCTGCTGGAGGGACCTGGCTGCAGAGACCTGAATAGAGGACCTAGTCTGGAGCAGGACTGGGGAAAGGCCAAGGGAACTGAGGAGCTCCAACCTAGGAAAGTTGCAGGCCTGGTAAGGTCTATTAGGTACGGGGGTTGCAGGGGCAGCCACGGGTGGGCAGAGGCAGCAGGTCCAAACCCAACCTTGCTGGTTGGCTCATACTGCAGTCTGCCCCAGGGTGCAGGGACTAGCTGGTGACTAGAAGGAGCCTACGACTGAGGTGAGGTAGGGATAGCGGGTGGGGGGGTTCCCCTGGGAGGGGGAGACCCAGAACTGTGGGGTACCGCCAGGGGGCAGCACCCAGTGAAAGGGGCACCAGGGTCCTGGAGGGGACACGGGAGCCAGCAGCAAGGCGAGACAGGGCTGAAGAGGGCGCTCCGGCGGCTGGAACGCTAAATCCCAAGGACAACCAGCAGCAGGCGCCGCTGGTGAGTCTGTGCCCCGGTTACAAGGACTAAATGAGACTTTAGATCTGAAACAGACGCTCACCTATACGCACAGACCCCCTTTTTGGGAATTCTGATCCTGACCCAGATTTCACAGCCTGGGTGTCAGGAAGCAGGGGCTGCAGCAGAGCTAGTCTCCAGGCTACTTAACGAGCGCAGCTGGACTGTATCAGGCTGCCTGACTGGTCATACTGCCTGATTGGTCAGCAGTCCAGCGCTTGAGTCCAGCAGCCACACCAGCATTCAGCAACTGCTCAGAGCATTTCCCACAGCTAAGATATCTCATTTTCCTGTCTTGTTCACAGTCGTGCTGTTGCCTTGACCCCAGACTTACCTCTTGCCTTGCTCCAGGTAACCTGGTCCTGACCCTGAGCTCCGATTTCTGCCTTTGGCTCTGGCTCTGACCCTTGGCTCCAATTTCTGGCTCCTGCTCTAACCACTGGATATGACTCCTGCTCCAACCACTCAGCATGACCACTCACGTCCTGTTCACTGACCTTGGGCCCATCTCTGATTGTTCATCCCAAAAGTACAGCCACAGAGATTCCCAAATGATGCTTGCTAATGGGAGGCATTTGCAGTGGTGCTGGAACAATTTTTACAGTTGGGGTGCTGAAAGTCCGGTCCCCAAACTTTTTACCTTGCCCCTTCTTACCCTGTCTGTGCACCCTCTCCCCCGAGTTGAGGCCAGGACTGGGCTGTGGATCGGGGTAAGGTGACTCAGGCTGGGACCACACCTTGTGGGGCTAACAGCGGGACCCCGTGTCTGGGACCAGCAGTGGAGCGCGGGGCCGGCAGCCAGGACCCCATGCAAACTGATTAACCCCTTGCACCCCAAGTTCCCGTGCCTACGGGCATTTTTAGGCTCTCACTAGATGATTGCACCGTGTAACACACAGCTTGTATGAATAACTCCCATGTTTGTTTTCCAGATGCTGTATTGAGAATTGACAATGAAAATATGTCTGTCACTACTGTGAATGTAAAACTGTCTCTACTGAAAAGTAAATACATTCAAAATTTCTATCACACCCTTTCAATGAGTAAAAGATGGAGTGGGTGTGTGCACAGACAGTTTCAGAATTACCACGGCAAGAAATATGGGTCTCTTCTGCTCGGTTATCACAGGACTGCTGTTTCCATATGCCTGATGGGCACTGCCAAAGGGACCTGTGCTGCTCACTGCATACAACATGGTCCAGCCACGTGGGACCAGAACCTGCTCCATATGCCAAGTCTCTTGCAACCTGCCCTCCATCCCCACAGTTCAGCTGTTTGCAGACAATTGCTGGGGTGACTCCAGACATCTGATTGGAGCAAACACTGCCCCACGTCCCATTGTAGAAAACTTCCAGCCGCCCAGCACAATCACTGTCGCTCACCAGCCTCAAATCCGTGAATTCTAGAAGGAAGTGCACAAAAAGGGAATTTAAATCGTCTGATTCTGAAATGGACTGGGGTGAAGAGTGAAATCCCAGTGATTGCTCATCCCAAAGTATAGCCACATCATTCTGCAGGAGCAAGTGCAGAGAGAATCACTCTAAGAATGAGAGACTCTCCTGGACACCATGGGACTATTAAAAATACAATGGTCACCTTTGAAAAGTCACCAGTTTCCAGCAGTTACACACACAGACACCTGCAATACAGCAGTGACTGCCCTGCCAACACTAGAGAAATGCTGCGATATCTCCAATACTCCTGGGTGGGAACCGATGGGAAATGGTGACTTTCTAATCATGACCCCAGTCGGTAGGTAGAAGAGTAGAGTGACCATATTTTCTCAAAGGGAAAACGGAACACCGCACGGGGGGCCCAACCCCCAAACCTCCTTTCCTCTTCCCCCCCTCCAAACACATGGGGCCAGCCTGAACGCACCCTGCCTCCCACCTGTGCGGGGTCAGCGCGAGGCCCCATTCTTCCATCCCACGCACACAGCGGCCAAAGACCCCTGCTGTCCTCCTGCGTTGGGCTAGCATTGCCACTGTCCCCCCTCCTCCCACATGTTCCTCCGCACTCCGCTAGGGGGCGCATCCCATTTTTTTGGCAAAACTGTGCACGTGTCCAATTTGCTCTTCCCAACTCGTGATCCGTTGGCAAGAGGAAACGAAAGAAATGCCCGGTTTTCCCAAAACAGTCGGGACGGCCAGGGCAGGCTTAAAAAAGAGACTGTCCTGGCCAAAACGTGCTGTATGGGCACCCTATAGAAAAGACAGTGAGGGAGAGGCTCTATCATCCTCGGCTCTCTCCTCAAATGTCTGCCCCCTCCAGTAAATTCCCTGGTAACCAGGCTCACGTGAGCATTCCCGGACCAGACCTGAGCAGAGAACTCCCGCGTCCTCTTTGTGTCTGCAGTTGTGCTGGCCCCAGCCCCGGGAAGGACACGCCCAAAGATCGGATTCGTTCCCAGAGCAGTTCACATCGTCCAGCCAGATCTGCCCGGATCCTTCCCCGTAATGAGCACAGACAGTTGCATTGATGGCGCGTCCACATCCCAGTTGTTTGCAGACCACATTGGAGTCTGACAGATCCCAGGAATCATCACAGACCGTCCCCCAGCTGCCATTGTAATACATCTCCACTCTCCCAGCACAGCGACCTGCCCCATTCACCAGTCTGATCCGCCGGCTACCTGTAGGGATAGATCCCAGCTGTTAATATGCAATATGATGATTATTAAATAGCTTCCATGCAAATCAATGATGATGCTACAATGGCTGAGATATTGAAATGCTTTTTAAAATCTGTCTTTAACAAGAAACACAGAAAAGGAGAAAAGCTGAATAAGGAAATGAGGAATACTTCTTACAGAGCACTATTGATAAACAGCATGTGAGTGTAAGGGCCTAATTCTGAATTCCTTACTCATCAGAGTAATCCTTAAGGGACTCGTCATATGGGTCAGAGCTATTTGTGAGACTAAAGGTTAGCGGAAACAGCCCTTACTAAAAATCTTGAATATTCTCAAACAACTCTTAAATGATAAGCATCAAGGTGTTCAGGGAATTATTAGGCAATTAATTTATCCAAAACCAAATATTCTTTTCAATTGTTATAGAATGGGGAGGGGGTGACACTGGCTGACCAGGTCATGCTAGAGTGTAGTTAGATCCATTCACTTGTGTAGATTAAAGTAATGGTTAGATGTATACATGTGTATTCAGATGTTTAAACTTTATGAAAACTAGTGGAAAGTTATGGGTATTGTTTTTGCATGTCTATTGCTGTCATAATGTAATGCTAAACATTTACATGATAAATACACTTGTAGCTAAATAACACACCAAATAAATGTTGTGAAATGCTAAGGATTTAAGGACTTTAACAGGAAATGCTAATTTCAAAGGAAATAGCCATTATGAATAAGGTCTGAGGTCAAAACTCTAAGTGCATTTCTCACTCCCTGTCATCAAAGGAAAAGCCCACCTGGGTAGATTGTCAGCTTGTTTTCTGTGAGCTTATGTTCTTAGGTGAGAAGAAGATATAAATATGGATTCAAAGAAAGATCCTGTATCTCTGGACTGCCTGGATTCTAACAGAGAAGAATAACTGAATGAGAAGACAGAGATCCCCAGAGTTATTCTGGGTAGCCCTGTGTGATGGGGTGAGCTCCCCACACTAGCCTTGTAAGAGCTGGGTTGGGCCAGGTGGGCCCAATCAGCTAATTATGCTGCAAATGGTGGAGGTTTAGGCCGGAATCAGCTGGTTAGAGAGTCTCACCTGTTCAGGAACACGTGGGACCTTTAAAGCCAGGAAGGTGGCTCCGGGTTGGGCTGTTGGGAAAGACTGCAGTAAGGCAGACAGCGGTCATGCACTGGGAAGAGGGAGGAGTGTATGAGGGCTGCAGGGAGATAGTCTGTAGTTATTCCCTGGGAGGAGGATTCTTGGGGCTGGCACACCCAGAGTGAGGGGGGGAACCAGAGTATAGGAAGCAGTCATACAATCATAGAAGATTAGGTTTGGAGGCCACACCCTGCTCAAAGCAGGACCAACCCCAACTAAATCAGTCCAGGGAAGGAGCAGTGTGGGCAGAGAGAGGAAGCCCAGAACTGCTGAGCTGTCCCTGGACTGGATCCCAGAGAAGAGGGCAGGCCTGGGTTCCCCTATCAGCCACTGAGGGAGTGGCACCAGGGCAGTGAATGGGAAGACAGCCTAGGACTGTTGATGGATTGAATCCCATCAGGGGGAACACTGAGTGACCTAGCTGGAGGGCTAAGTTACAAAGAGGATGCTGCAGGTCCTGGAGCAAGAGGAGCTGCAGACCAGAGTGAGAGCGATGGTGTGCAAACTGTGGATGGGCATTGGCCTCGAGAGATAATCCCCAGAGTAACCAGGAGGAGATGCCAGACTGGCAGTGAGTGGAGTACCTCACAACACCCTGTAAAAGACTTTGGGGAAACTGACAGTTTATTACATCACTGCCACCATTTGGAGTTACAAACTGATTTCCCTGTTGTTATATTTTACCTGCTATAGCCTCTCAATAACCCTCCTTCTTTCTTCTTAGCTAATAAACCTTTAGTTATTTACTATAGAACTGGCTGCCAGCGTTCTCTTTGGAGGAAGTTCTGGGTGACTGACTGGTCTCTTGGGACTGGGAGAAACTTGGTGTGGTGTGATGTTAGGATTAAGTGACATTTTATCACAACTTTCAGTTTGTCTGGGTGGCAGGTTAGGTGGTCTGTGACTCCACAGTGAGACTTGTATAGTGATCCAGGAGTTCACGTTTGTGATTGGCTTGATGAATCATAGAATATCAGGGTTGGAAGTGAGCTCAGGAGGTCATCTAGTCCAACCCCCTGCTCAAAGCAGGACCGATCCCCAATTAAATCATCCCAGCCAGGGCTTTGTCAAGCCTGACCTTAAAAACTTCGAAGGAAGGAGATTCCACCACCTCCCTAGGTAACACATTCCAGTGTTTCACCATCCTCCTAGTGAAAAAGTTTATCCAACCTAAATCTTCCCCACTGCAACTTGAGACCGTTACTCCTTGTTCTGTCATCTGCTACCACTGAGAACAGTCTAGAGCCATCCTCTTTGGAACCCCCTTTCAGGTAGTTGAAAGCAGCTATCAAATCCCCCCTCATTATTCTCTTCCGTAGACTAAACATCCCCAGTTCCCTCAGCCTCTCCTCATAAGTCATGTGTTCCAGTCCCCTAATCATTTTTGTTGCCCTCCGCTGGACTCTTTCCAATTTTTCCACATCCTCCTTGTAGTGTGGGGCCCAAAACTGGACACAGTACTCCAGATGAGGCCTCACCAGTGTCAAATAGAGGGGAACGATCACGTCCCTCGATTTGCTGGCAATGCCCCTACTTATACATCCCAAAATGCCATTGGCCTTCTTGGCAACAAGGGCACACTGTTGACTCATATCCAGCTTCTCGTCCACTGTAACCGCTAGGTCCTTTTCTGCAGAATTGCTGCCGAGCCATTCGGTCCCTAGTCTGTAGCGGTGCATTGGATTCTTCCGTCCTAAGTGCAGGACTCTGCAGGCGAAATCTAATGATAGAACACACCACCAGTTTGGGGTATCTGCCCTTTTTTTTTGAGTCTGCCCTGAGTTAGTCACTTACAGTGGTGAGCCACTCCAGACAGCATGACAGCAGGTACCAGAACATTAGAGAAAAGTAAACTTGGTACCACTTTATTTTACAAATAAAGGGAAAGACAGGCAAATTGGATCTGTGTGTGTACAATAAAGTCCCAGACACTTAGTGCCTAATTCTACTCTGCTAAAATCAACTGTGAAGCTCCCACTGACACAATGGGAACAGAAATGGGCCCTTAATGTGCTGTAGTTACCCTGCAGTTGGAATGGGCATGAAAACTATCAGTGCAGTAACGTACAGTGCATGATATAGGGACATAGTTAAAATATCTGTTACTTGTTTACTTTTACTGTTGGAACTTACTGTAAATATATACTAGCAAAAAGAATAGAATTATCTTGTACAATAGTCATGTACAACCAAGAACAATGAAAAAATCCCATCACAGATTTTTTTTTTCGTTTTTTTTTTTTTTTTAAACCTTTAAATGAAGGAAAATTGCAGTTATAGGATTAGGACTTCACAAGGTCACATTATAAAAGCAACTTTGATGTACTTCCTCAGTGACAGAGGGTTAGATCCACAAAGGAACGTAGCTACCTAACTGCCTCTTTATAAATAAAATCATAGAATCATAGAATATCAGGGTTGGAAGGGACCCCTGAAGGTCATCTAGTCCAACCCCCTGCTCGAAGCAGGACCAATTCCCAGTTAAATCATCCCAGCCAGGGCTTTGTCAAGCCTGACCTTAAAAACCTCTAAGGAAGGAGATTCTACCACCTCCCTAGGTAACGCATTCCAGTGTTTCACCACCCTCTTAGTGAAAAAGTTTTTCCTAATATCCAATCTAAACCTCCCCCACTGCAACTTGAGACCATTACTCCTCGTTCTGCCATCTGCTACCATTGAGAACAGTCTAGAGCCATCCTCTTTGGAACCCCCTTTCAGGTAGTTGAAAGCAGCTATCAAATCCCCCCTCATTCTTCTCTTCTGCAGGCTAAACAATCCCAGCTCCCTCAGCCTCTCCTCATAAGTCATGTGTTCTAGACCCCTAATCATTTTTGTTGCCCTTCGCTGGACTCTCTCCAATTTATCCACATCCTTCTTGTAGTCTGGGGCCCAAAACTGGACACAGTACTCCAGATGAGGCCTCACCAATGTCGAATAGAGGGGAACGATCACGTCCTTCGATCTGCTCGCTATGCCCCTACTTATACATCCCAAAATGCCATTGGCCTTCTTGGCAACAAGGGCACACTGCTGACTCATATCCAGCTTCTCGTCCACTGTCACCCCTAGGTCCTTTTCTGCAGAACTGCTGCCTAGCCATTCGGTCCCTAGTCTGTAGCGGTGCATTGGATTCTTCCATCCTAAATGCAGGACTCTGCACTTATCCTTATTGAACCTCATCAGATTTCTTTTGGCCCAATCCTCCAATTTGTCTAGGTCCTTCTGTATCCTATCCCTCCCCTCCAGCGTAACTACCACTCCTCCCAGTTTAGTATCATCCGCAAATTTGCTGAGAGTGCAATCTACACCATCCTCCAGATCATTTATGAAGATATTGAACAAAACCGGCCCCAGGACCGACCCTTGGGGCACTCCACTTGATACCGGCTGCCAACTAGACATGGAGCCATTGATCACTACCCGTTGAGCCCGACAATCTAGCCAGCTTTCTACCCACCTTATAATGCATTCATCCAGCCCATACTTCCTTAACTTGCTGACAAGAATACTGTGGGAGACCGTGTCAAAAGCTTTGCTAAAGTCAAGAAACAATACATCCACTGCTTTCCCTTCATCCACAGAACCAGTAATCTCACCATAAAAGGCGATTAGATTAGTCAGGCATGACCTTCCCTTGGTAAATCCATGCTGGCTGTTCCTGATCACTTCCCTCTCATGCAAGTGCATCAGGATTGATTCTTTGAGGACCTGCTCCATGATTTTTCCAGGGACTGAGCTGAGGCTGACTGGCCTGTAGTTCCCAGGATCCTCCTTCTTCCCTTTTTTAAAGATTGGCACTACATTAGCCTTTTTCCAGTCATCCGGGACTTCCCCCGTTCGCCACGAGTTTTCAAAGATAATGGCCAATGGCTCTGCAATCACAGCCTCCAATTCCTTCAGCACTCTCGGATGCAGCTCGTCCGGCCCCATGGACTTGTGCACGTCCAGCTTTTCTAAATAGTCCCTAACCACCTCTATCTCCACAGCGGGCTGGCCATCTCTTCCCCATTTTGTGATGCCCAGCGCAGCAGTCTGGGAGCTGACCTTGTTCGTGAAGACAGAGGCAAAAAAAGCATTGAGTACATTAGCTTTTTCCACATCCTCTGTCACTAGGTTGCCTCCCTCATTCAGTAAGGGGCCCACACTTTCCTTGGCTTTCTTCTTGTTGCCAACATACCTGAAGAAACCCTTCTTGTTACTCTTGACATCTCTTGCTAGCTGCAGCTCCAGGTGCGATTTGGCCCTCCTGATCTCATTCCTACATGCCCGAGCAATATTTTTATACTCTTCCCTGGTCATATGTCCAACCTTACACTTCTTGTAAGCTTCTTTTTTATGTTTAAGATCCGCTAGGATTTCACCGTTATGCCAAGCTGGTCGCCTGCCATATTTACTATTCTTTCGACTCATCGGGATGGTTTGTCCCTGTAACCTCAACAGGGATTCCTTGAAATACAGCCAGCTCTCCTGGACTCCTTTCCCCTTCAAGTTAGTCCCCCAGGGGATCCTGGCCATCCGTTCCCTGAGGGAGTCGAAGTCTGCTTTCCTGAAGTCCAGGGTCCGTATCCTGCTGCTTACCTTTCTTCCCTGCATCAGGATCCTGAACTCAACCAACTCATGGTCACTGCTCCCAGATTCCCATCCACTTTTGCTTCCCCCACTAATTCTACCTGGTTTGTGAGCAGCAGGTCAAGAAAAGCGGCCCCCCTAGTTGGCTCCTCTAGCACTTGCGCCAGGAAATTGTCCCCTACGCTTTCCAAAAACTTCCTGGATTGTCTATGCACCGCTGTATTGCTCTCCCAGCAGATATCAGGAAAATTAAAGTCACCCATGAGAATCAGGACATGCGATCTAGTAGCTTCCGTGAGCTGCCGGAAGAAAGCCTCATCTACCTCATCATTACGTATTTATTGAAGCAGGGACTTGACTCTCCCATATCCCAGGTGAGTGCCCTGGCCACCAGCTAGAATCAATCTCTAGCTTTTTTTCGGATTCAGTGACTGATTATTTGTACAAATTGGAACATTTCCAGCAGGAGAGACCCACCCCAGCACAGTCTAGAGTGACTAGGGCACTCACCTGCTTTCACGTCCCTGCTCCAGATCAGGCAGAGCAGGGATTGAATGTGGATTTCCCACCTCCCAGTTGAGTGCTGTAACCACTGGGTCACGTGTAAAATGGGGAGATGAGAGAGCTGACCTGGCTTACGTGCCTAGCTCCAGGAGTGGGTTCATGACTGAGGTCCCTGAGCAGAGATAGGTGCCTACCTCTACCTGTGGGTCAGGGGGCTGAGGCTTCGATCAATGGCAGGTTGGCAACGAAATAAGTTTGTGTATCTAGGCCCTACTCCCTTCCTTGGCATTTCATTGCTGGCAAATGTAGGTGGTTCCCTGTTCAGCTTTCTGGCTTCTGGTGCCTAACTCTCCCCATGCATTGTACGTGGAGCTGGGCGCGTGATTCATGGCTGAGGATCCCATTCAATGGCAAGGCACCTAGGAGTCAGGCCTTGCAACGCCCAAGGCCTTTGGGGGATCTAGCCCAGAGCTACTATCCATGGCAGCCTTGGTCAAAACAGGTTGCATGTGACTTCCTTTTCTTACTGTTGTTTTCTGATTCAAGACAGCATGTTTTTAATAGACTTTAACATAAAGAAGCCACTAGATACACAAGAGCTGCTTGGTTTCAGAGTAGCAGCCGTGGTAGTCTGTATTCACAAAAAGAAAAGGAGTACTTGTGGCACCTTAGAGACTAACCAATTTATTTCAGCGTAAGCTTTCATGAGCATCTGATGAAGTGAGCTGTAGCTCACGAAAGCTTATGCTCAAATAAATTGGTTAGTCTCTAAGGTGCTACAAGAGCTGCTTGGAAATTAATCCTTTTCTGATTCAAGACAGCATGTTTTTTTAAGACTTTAACATAAAGAAGCCACTAGATACACTAGAGCTGCTTGGAAATTCATCCTTTTCCCCACAAAATATGAATGACCGTGAATATTTTTCATGTTCCACAAATAAATTTGGGATTTTCATAGATCTGTCAAGTGATTAAAAAAAAATTAACCGTGATTAATTGTGCTGTTAATAACAGAATACCATTTATTTAAATATTTTGGATGTTTTCTACAGTTTCAAATATATTGATTTCAATTACAAAACACAATAGAAAGTGTACAGTGCTCACTTTATATTTTTTTATTCCAAATATTTGAAGTGTAAAAAATGGAAGAAATAGTATTTTTCAATTCAGCTAATACAAGTACTGTAGTGCAATCTCTTTACCATGGAAGCTGAACTTACAAATGTAGATTTATGTACAAAAAATAACTGCATTCAGAAATAAAACAATACATTCCAACTGGTATTCTGTTGTTTAACAGTGCGATTAAAACTGCGATTAATCATGATTTTTTTTAATCTTGATTAATTTTTTTTAGTTAAACGCGTGAGTTAACTGTGGTTAATGAACAGCCCAAGTTTTTCAACTGAAATCTGAACATTTTCAATGAAAACAAACTATTTGAGAAAATTTGTAATCTTATGGTGAAGATTTTTCACAGGAAAAAAGTTTTGATGAATTTTTTTGAACAGCTCTAATCAATAAAAATATGAGAGAGAGACAGAGAAAGAGGTTGCTATAGTGCACTAACCCTATACCATGGCTATGCTTTGTTCTGTATATAATATATTTTTACTATAAATCGGTCCCAGTTTGAACATCAGATCCACATCATTTCAAGGACTGCCGAGATCACAGCACAAGGTGGGGTGGAGGCAGGCCCTGGAGTGGGTCATGTTCCATTGAACAAGGACAGGATATTTATAAGATTTTCACAGTAAGTCACCTGAGCAAACGACACCAATGTCCTCAGCAATTCCTGCCTGGGTTGTTTCAGGCTGGGAGATGTCACAGAGAGTCAGACGAGTCTCATTTCCTCCACATCGGACACTTTTCAGCCCCACGGGGCCCCTTCCTCGCTCAGACTTAGGGGGGTTATAAGCTTTCTCAGCGACTCCACACTGGAGCTGTCTGCACACCACGCTGGCATCATCCATGTCCCACTGGTCATCCAGCACTCTGCCCCACACACCACGGAGGGAAATCTCAACTCTCCCACTGCATCGGCTCTCTCCATTCAACAGTCTGAGCGCCTCAGAACGACCTGGGCTCACAGAGACAAAAAATATGCTGAATAACACTCCCTGCTGGTACTGCATTAGAAATAATACACAGGTGTGATGTGAAACACAGGTTTCTGTGCTGAGTGGAAGGTAACTCTCACCGCTGTGCAGTGATACAGGGAACAGCCTCTTTCAAGGGTTTCGTCTGTCTGTCTACTCAGAAATGCAGGAGGTGATGGAAGGAAAGAATTCCCCAGCTCTGAGATCAGATCTTGCAGGATTTGGAGCGCTCTCACCTCCCTAAGGAGTCAATGTGAGTGGAGAGTGCTCAGGAACACCTGGCAGATCAGGCCCCTGGTTTCCAAAGTGGTCTGTGCAAAAGTGCTCAGTGGTCACCCCGCACATTGATAGCGTCAGCGCTGTGAGGTAGCTGTGATTTACAACAGGAGTCTAGGGATTGGTCTGCAATGAGCGCACCAAGCGCCCCACTTCCCTGCTGCAATTCCCAGATCCAGACTGCCAGGACACATGGCTCCTTTAAAGAAAAACCTGCCCTGTTTGTCCCCATTCAATGTACATTGGTGGCCTGCAATCACGGCGTCAGCTCCAAACCCATAAGGAGCTAACACAATGAAGGCTTTTCTGCACTCAGCAAGGATTTTCCAGGCCAGGTCTGCAACTGTGGATGCTTGAGTTACCTTTCTCACAAAGTCTAGCTATTGGCTTGGCTGGAGATGATGCCGGAGAAGAGAGTGACCTCTGGGCAATGGGGAAGAAGATCCCATTTTTTTTCTAAACATATATATTTTTCATTTTAAAACTTTGTTCACTGTGAGCACATAAAGATGTTGAAGTTCCTTGTGGGAGAAGCGAAGACCCTTTCTGGTGATTAGGTCATTGGAGATTTATACAGTGTATGCGGCACCTTACATTTCAAAGGAGCCAAAGTGCTCCCAAAATGTGATCTGTAAACCTGTCAAATCTTCCTAAATATATAAACAGTTATAAGAATATACATACAGAGGACAGTAGTGACTCCATATTTAAAGATGAGATTAGTATTACACTTAAGACAGGTATTTAACTACTCTGTTTTTTATTAAAGTTTTGTATGGTCTGAATCTCACATTAAGACTCCTATACTCTGAGCAGGTGTAAATGAGCCCTTAGGGTTAGTAAGAATTAGGTCCAGTGTAATCTCCCCTTACTTCCCGCACAGAATCTCTGTGTCAGTGTGACCCACATTCCTTGTACTGCACCATTTGACTTTATTTCTCTGACAGGAAGCGACAGATGCCATGGGGAGGGGACATGGATTTTATCTGGATACTCTGGGCCTCTGTTACGTTATGGGCAACCCCACACCCTAGTCACCCTCTGAGGGCAGAGCTAGAGTGCAGGGTCTGGGGGTAGGGGGGAAGGTTATAAATACAGGAGTTGAAGGGCTTTTATACGCTTGAAAGGCTACAAGGGCACAGCTGCAGCTGTACCTCTGTAGCCCTTTAGTGTAGACCCTACCTATGCCGACCGGAGGGGTTCTCCCATTGCTATAGTTCATCCACCTCCCGGAGAGGTGGTAGCGAGCTTGACAGAAGAATTTTTCTGTTTACCTAGTGCTGTCTACACTGCGGGGGGGCGGGGGTGGTAGGTTGGTTTAATGTGTCACTCAGGGCTGAGGATTTTTCATATCCCTGAAAAAAGAAAAGGAGTGCTTGTGGCACCTTAGAGACTAACCAATTTATTTGAGCATGAGCTTTCGAAAAGCTTATGCTCAAATAAATTGGTTAGTCTCTAAGGTGCCACAAGTACTCCTTTTCTTTTTCCGAATACAGACTAACACGGCTGTTACTCTGAAACATATCCCTGAGTGATTTAGCTGGGTCAACCCAGCTTTTTAATGTATACCGTGTCGAAGACAGCCCTGTGGACTCAGTGGCTGAGAGATGTATCTGCTGTGAGGGCTGATCCCAACCCCTGTACCACCATGGATACAGGGCAGTGCTATGCCAGCTTTATTTTCTAAGGAAGCTCTCCATTGAGATAAGATTTGGTGCACCATGGTGTGGTCTATGGACGTAGAGGGAGAGCTGGGGCAGTATTTGTTGCTGTGGAGACCACAGAGACTATGGAATTTACATGTAGCTATCAGCTGACTGCTCTAAACTGGGATTCTCTCTCAGTTAAAGAGAGAGAACGGGGCAGCACTTGGTGAGGTGAGGATTTGTGAATTCTTGCCTGATTTAGCTGGGTTTATGGGGAGAAGACAGTGCTCCATGGAGTGAGAGCCTCACAGAGATCCAGGGAACAGATATTGTAGAGGCTGCTTCCAATCCTGGTACCACATTGAATACAGGCTACAGATTTCTGTTTCACCAGCAACTGAGATACCCAGTCAACTCTTAACCCAAGCCTAGGGCTGGAGCGCTGCTAGCTGCTAAGGTCCCCAGACTTTTCATTGCTCACCGAGTTCTGAAGTGTTTGAAATGGCTGAGGTACTGCCATTTCTCAAGCTCTGAAGACCCACTACATGTTACAACCACACTGCAAAGCCTGAGAAATCATCTCTAAGAGAAGATCAGTGGGGAATGTGTTTGGATGTTTGTGCTGAAGTATAGAACACGTTAAGTTGTAAGAGAAACAAATGGAGGAAGGTCTGTATAAGGAGAACCCATAGATTTACTTACTTATAGCTTTTGTTGAAGTGGCAAAGAGTCCTGTGGCACCTTATAGACTAACAGACGTTTTGGAGCATAAGCTTTCATGGGTGAATACCCACTTTGTCGGATGCATGAAGTGGAAATTTCCAGGGCGAGGAATAAATCTGCAAGCAAGAATCAGGCTAAGGATAACGAGGTTAGTTCAATCAGGGAGGATGAGGCCCTCTTCTAGCATCTGAGGTGTGAACACCAAGGGAGGAGAAACTGCTTTTGTAGTTGGCTAGCCATTCACAGTCTTTGTTTAATCCCGAGCTGATGGTGTCAAATTTGCGAATGAACTGAAGCTCAGCATTTTCTCTTTGAAGTCTGGGCCTGAAGTTTTTTTGCTGCAGGATGGCTACCTTTAAATCTGCTATTGTGTGTCCAGCGAGGTTGAAGTGTTCTTCTACAGGTTTTTGTATATTGCCATTCCTAATATCTGATTTGTGTCCATTTATCCTTTTACGTAGGGACTGTCCAGTTTGGCCGATGTACATAGCAGAGGGGATTGCTGGCACATGATGGCGTATATTACCATAGAATCATAGAATATCAGGGTTGGAAGGGACCTCAGGAGGTCATCTAGTCCAACCCCCTGCTCAAAGCAGGACCAATCCCCAACTAAATCATCCCAGCCAGGACTCTGTCAAGCCTGACCTTAAAAACTTCTAAGGAAGGAGATTCCACCACCTCCCTCGGTAACGCATTCCAATGCTTCACCACCCTCCTAGTGAAAAAGTTTTTCCTAATATCCAACCTAAACCTCCCCCACTGCAACTTGATGACATTGGTGGATGTGCAGGTGAATGAACCGGTGTTGGTGTGGCTGATCTGGTTCGGTCCTGTCATGGTGTCGCTGGTGTAGATATGTGGGCAGAGTTGGCACTGTGGTTTGTTGCATGGATTGTTTCCTGGGTTAGAGTTACTATGGTGCAGTGTGTAGTTGCTGGTGAGAATATGCTTCAGGTTGGCAGGTTGTCTGTGGGTGAGGCCTGGCCTGCCTCCCAAGGTCTATGAAAGTGAGGGATTGTTGTCCAGGATGGGTTGTAGATCACTGATGATGCGTTGGAGAGATTTTAGCTGAGGACTGTATGTGATGGCCAGTGGAGTTCTGTTGGTTTCTTTCTTGGGCTTGTCTTGCAGCAGGAGGCTTCTGGCTCTGTTGATCTACACGTCTGGTTCTGTTCATCTGTTTCCTTATTTCCTCGTGTGGGTATCGTAGATTTGAGAATGCTTGGTGAAGATCTTGTAGGTGTTGGTCTCTGTCTGAGGGGTTGGAGCAAATGTGGTTGTACCTCAGCACTTGGCTGTAGACAATGGATCATGTGGTGTGTTCGGGATGGAAGCTGGAGGCACGAAGGTAGGCATAACGGTCGGTGGGTTTTCGGTATAGCGGTGGTGTTAACGTGACCGTCACTTATTTGCACCATGGTGTCTAGGAAGTGGACCTCCCGTGTAGATTGGTCCAGGCTGAGTTTGATGGTGGGGTGGAAGCTGCTGAAATTGTGGTGGAATTCTTCCAGAGTTTCCTTCTCATGGGTCCAGAGGATGAAGATGTCATCAGTGTAATGTAGGTAGAGAAGGGGCGTGAGTGGATGGGAGCTGAGGAAACGTTGTTCCAGGTCAGCCATAAAAACGCTGGCATATTTTGGGGCCATGAGGGTGCCCATAGCGGTGCCACTGGTCTGGAGGTGTATATTGTCACCAAATTTGAAATAATTGTGCATGAGGGTAAAGTTACAGAGCTCAGCAACCAGTTGTGCTGTGGCATCATCAGGGATACTGTTCCTGACAGCTTTTATTCCATCTATGTGTGGGATGTTTGTGTAGAGAGCCTCTACATCCACGGTGGCTAGGATGGTGTTTTCTGGAAGATCACCAATGCACTGTAGTTTTCTCAGGAAATCAGTGGTGTCACGGAGATAGCTGGGAGTGCTTATTCATAGCTATTACAATGTTTTAATGTGTGCATTAAATGTTTGGTTTACTAAGGCCATGTCTACACTGTGAGTGCTACAGTGACACAGAACTTCACTGCAGCTATGTCGCTGTAGTGTGGATGCTTCCTTCAGCGACAGAAGGGGTTTTACTGTTGCTGTGGGTAATCCATCTTTCCAAGTGGTGGTAGCTAGATCAATAGAAGAATTCTTCTATTGTCGTCTACAGTGAGGGTGAGGTTGGCATAGTTATGTCACTCAGGGATGTGACTCCTATTGATCTCATTGATGAATGCTGCAAAGTGCCTAAATTCTTACTGAAAATGAAACGTATGCTCTTAAACCAGTTAGGCATTGCCATGCCGAATGGAGCAACAGCGAAACAGCTATAAAAATCTGGGCCTAGCCACTATGGATAGCCATCAGATGACTTGCCATCAATCAGCTATGGCAGTTCTCTGGTGTGGCATGGGGAAGCCGATGAAGATCTTTGGAGAAGCCTGCAGGAAAAAGGACCCCTGCAGTATTTGTGTTGCATTGTAGAGGAGGATCTTCATCAAAGTGCCAGCTGCTCTCACTAAGAGCAGGATCTTTGTGAAAGTTCCCAGCTTGCTCAGAAGCCAAGCTCTGGAACCATTTGAACGCTTTCCTGAAAACTGGGATCTTTGGCAAAGAAATGACTATTTCTATGAAGTGCAGTGGGGAATTAATGATCTACAAACATACACACCCACTGAGCAAGCTCTGTAGATGAGGGCTGCAGCCCACCAGCACACAACCCAGGATGGGCAACGGGGGAAGCGTTTTGGCCAGGAACACTCTACTTTTCCAGAGAGTGAAATGGGATTGTAATGGCCCCACAGCATGGATGAGATCTCTGCGTATAGGTTGCTTCTGCAACACCAACCTCAACCTGATGAAGGGCTGAGTCAGCCCTGCTGGGACTGAGGGAATCTGTGAATCACAAACCCCAGGTTTATAGCACAGAGCCATTCTCTCCGGTTCACTCTAGCGTAGTGCTAGGATCCACCTCGCCACCCCTTACTGCACCTGGAGGTGTCTCTGATCTGGGGAACCTAAACAAAGAAAGCAACATTCCGATACCCCTACTTACCTTGCGTACTGTAGTCAGTGGGACTAACTCATGATGATCCTAAGCTGGCCTATAACCTGCACTATGACTAATACACACACATATATATTAAACTTACCTGAGCAAATAACACTGGCCGTGTCTCTGGGGGAGCAGGCTGGGTTGCCCAGGGCCATGCGAAAACAATCCCACAGACAGGGTTCAGTCCCTTCACAATGAAAAGTGTCGCTCCATACGGTTCCCCTCCCTTCCCCGAAATGGGCTCCTCCCAGGATCGACTCGGCATATCCACAGTTCAGCTGATGGCAGAGGACGTTGGCATCTTGCAAATCCCAGTGGGAGGCACAGAGGCTTCCCCATGTGTCTCCATGTCGGATCTCCACTCTCCCGGAGCACTCGGTGCCGTTCACTAACCTGCCGCCCAGGCACCCTGAGCACAAGGGAAAGTGAGTGTCGAGGAGGTGCAGTGATCAGTGTTAACGGCAACGGCAGGGAGGGGAGTAGGGAACAGGAAGGGATTGTTGCTCATGATCAATTCTAGCAGTTACCCTGTGGGGGCTGTGGGACTATTCTACACCTGCATATTCACAAACTGATACTCGATCCACGTCAGTTAGTGCGAAGGGAGGTCCAGGGACCAGAATTTGGCTTCCTTGGTACATTCCATACTCAAGGCACCACAAGCATTTCACTGAGGGATCAGTTCCAGCAGACTTGGCTGGTGCACGGACAGGGGGCCAAATTATGGGCCAGTCCCCACCTGGTGTAAATCGGCATAGCCTCACTGAGCCCAATGGAGCGTGGCAGATTGATAGACTGTGAAGATCTGGCTGAGGATGTTCCCCAATCCCCAATCCTTTTCTTTCCCCCTGCAGCTGCTCACCTGAACACACCACGCTGGCTTCACTCCCAGGGGGACACTCAGTTGTGCCCAGCGCAGTAACAGGACAGTCCCTCAGGCGGGATTCATTCCTCTCACAGCCAAACGTGCCGTTCCAGACAGGCCCGTCTCCTGTGCCAAAGAGCTGCCCGGCTGGAATCGACAGGGCGAATCCACAGTCAAACTGCTGGCAGAGGGCGTGGGCAGCCTGTAAATCCCACTGGGAGTCACAGAGGGTTCCCCAGGCGCCTCCGTGGCGAAGCTCCACTCTCCCCGAACACCCTGTGCTGCCGTTTGCCAGCCTGTACCCGCCGTACCCTGAGAAGAAGGAGAAGGGAGATCAAAAGGACATTTCTCTTGCACAATTGTATCCAAAGATGTGACGAAGGAGCCTCAGTGACCTGGGATAATTAACTAATAATTACTTCCCAGTTTACTGGGCACTTTGTAAATGAGGATGTTCAGATGTGATTATCAGGTTCTTCCAGTGCAGGCGTTATTGCTCATATCTGCCCTTTGTGGGAAGTCACACAGCACGCACCAAACTCCGCCTTGGCATTTACTGCTCTGGGGTCAGGGTCATGCCTGGGACAGATTGTCTTTAGCTGAGGCCAGTCTCTGCTTTGGTGGTTCCAGAGTGCTGGTCAGGAGTCTGGAGCGGCTGCCCCTAAGTTATCACACAAATCCCACGTGAAGAAACTGGGGTTCTCAAGGGTGCTGAGTCCTAGGTTATTGGAAGCTTATTGAATCAGAACAGTTGCACTCAGGAGTCTGACTGGGAATAACATACATAGTGGTGATATTCTAGCTCAGTGACAGCTCTGCAACAGTTAAGGTTGAGACCAGCTTTCCTTCAAAGCTAATTTTTTCTAAGTGCTCTAATATCTGCTTGATTGATTGGATTGGATTGAAATACAGTATTTCACATAGGAGCACAGGGCTGTATTAGTAATCCAAATGTGGGGCCATTTCACCAAGGGGTTTCCGAGATACAGCTCCCAGGAAGGAAAAAAAAAGCTTATATTAAAGTTGACAGATTCGGGCATTTTATTTTTGCACACAGGTAGAGATCAAATCAAGGCTCAGATCATTGCACCAGGGTCTCAGACACTTGAGGGTTACCCCCAACAGAGGATATGTCATCCACCAGCCTTTGGGGGAAATCAAATTCAGATGTTATTTCAAAACGAGCCTGCTTCTCCAGTTAGGGGCTTGCGAAGGATTGTGCGTCTACACACACATCTAATGGACTCCACTGAGCATGTGCAGCGAGAGAGGATAGCTATCTGGAAACCCGACAATCCAGCATGAGATGTGGGAGGCTTTGAGGGTAAATTGTGGCCTTTACAGCTAGGCACCCCCACCCCGGCACTGTGAGCGCAACTCCCGCTCAGAAAGGAAACGTGATGTTAAAAAAGCAGGTTTATTGCTCCAATTGGTCTCTCTCATGGGGGATTTTGTTTGGTGTAAATATAATCTGAGTGCAGCAACATATTCAGAATGTGCTGAAATTGCTTTTGAAAAGAAAACAACTTCCAAATGTGAATGTTGACTGGGAAGGGTAGGGGGGATGAGAGGTGCAAGAGTAGGTGGTAACAGGGGGAAATGTTTGGGTTTTCAGCCAGGGATGTGCTTATTATGGGGAGAGAGACAAATGGGAATCGGTGGTAGGGGAGAGAAGAAGTTGCGGGGTGGGCTCAGGGAAGGAGGAGAGTGTGAGGATTGGGAGAGGAGGAAGGGAAAATACATGAGGGGTTGCAAACTAGGAAGGGTAGCAGAAAAAGTTGAGGGGTTGAAGTAAGGCACATCAGCCGTGAATTCTCCCCTTCTGTGTGTGTGCTGCAATCTACGGGAGCCCTATCCCTTTGCAGGCCCTGGGAGCAACTATACAACCACCATTATCCCCATTCCATTCTAACAAAATGTACAGGACAAGGAGGAGCACTGAGGAATCACATAGCAACCTTGTGGCCCAGTGGAAAAACCACTGGACTGGGACTATCCCCAGCTTTGCCACTGGCTTGCTGTCTGACCTTGGGCAAGTCTGAGGTTCTGAGCCCCAGAAGGTGGTGAGAGGCAGACCAGCTGAAAGTCTCTGGGCAAAGATAAAAGCCGGGAAAAATAGTGGTGATGTAATGGTAGGGATCTACTATAGACCATCCGATCAGTAGAAGAAATGGATGAGGCATTTCTACAACAAACATAAATATTCAAAACACAAGACCTGACAGTAACAGGGGAGTTTATCTACCCAGACATCTGTTGGAAAAGTAATAAGGCAAAACACTAAATGTTCAATCAGTTCTTGGAATGTGTTGGGGAAAACTTTTTGTTCCATAAAAGTAGAGGAAGTAACCAGGAGGACCGACATTTGAGACTAGATTCTGACCAAGAGGGAGGAATTGTTAGTGAATCAGAAGGTGGAAGGCAACTTGGGTGAAAGTGACCATAAACGATAGTTGTCATGATTCTAAGGAAAGGAAGGAGTGAAAGAAACAGAATAAGTAAAAAGGACTTTGAAAACTCCAGACTTTAACAAACATAGTGAACGGATAGCTAAGTTCCCCTGGGAAGAAAATCTTAGGGAAAAAAGGAAGTCAGGAGACCTGACAGTATCTGAATATTAAAGACACAACTGCAAAGTATCCTGATGTGAAGGAAAAACAGAAAGAATCGTAAGAGAACATTATGGCTCCACAGGAGCTCTTTAAGGACTGAAAATCAAAAAGGAATCGTACCGAACGTGGAAATGTGAAACACTTGCTAAGGATGAGCACAAAACCACAGCACCAGTATGTCGGGACTAAATCAGAGAGGCTAAAGCACAATACGAGTTACACCCAGCAAGGGACATAAAAAGATAATACTAATAAGAAGTTCTCTAAATACATTAGGGGGTAAGAGAAAGATGAAGTAAAGTACAGGTCCTCTACTTAGTTAAAAGAGGAGCTAATAAGGGATGATATCAAGAAGGCTGAGGTGTTTAATTTCTATTTTGCTTTAACCTTTACTAAATAGGTTAATGGTGAGCAGATACTCAACACAATTCATATTAACAATGAGGGGGAAGGAATGCAAACCTCACAGAAATTAAGTTGACTGTCCCCACAGATACACTGCACACACACTAGCCTGTTAGCCTGTAGCCCTGAATTTGACATTCCTGCCTGTACCCCACAATTGGACAGCACTGGAGTCAGTCATTTTGTATGTTCAACCACTGCCAGCTGAAACCCAAACATCACATAGCTAATAATAGTTTAATGACCCTGAGAGGCAAGGCCAAATAGCGACATGCTTGCAGTTTTTCTAATCAAAATGGAAGAATACAATAAAAAATAAACGTACTGTAAAAATAGAAACAAATGTTTGGGCAACCGACCTTGGTTTCAGGTGCCTCTAACATGTAAGCTTTATCATTGTTATAACCAGGAATATTTTGCTAATAAAAATAATGAATTGTTATTGGCTGTTGCTGGGGAAATTATTAGCCCATTAGAGGCTATTATGAGCTGTGTGCTTTATCCAAAGAAAATTTACAAAAAAATTATTTAGAAAGTGTGCTTTGGAGCAGTCTGGGGAAGCTTTCCTTTTGGCAAGGATTTTACACCTAAATTCCCCAATAGTCAGATGGAAGGAGGGGGCCCCCGGTTGCCTGGCTGTTAATTTCTTGAGACCATTTCAGACTTTTTAGATAACTGTAAATATTTGGAATGCTCTGCACCCTACTGCTACAGCATACATAGTGTGCCCACGCTTGAAACCCAATAAAGTAGTTTTAGGTAAAGCACTCTGGTTTGTATCAATCATTTATCAGACAGAGGAGTTATGGCCATATTATTTTTTTCTTGAAGAAAACCAGTTAAATTACCACTGATTTGGGTTCTAAAACCCCTGGGTAGCAAGCCCAGCTGAGGACACACTCTTTACCTTAACACACAGCATGGAGCTGATTTATGGTAAAACCACGAATAAGTTTATTAATAAAGAACATAGATTTAAATGATACTAAGCAGAGATAACAGAAGCAGAAAATGCTTACAAACAAAACAAAATACAACACTTTCTAGTGTCTAAGACTTTACTTTAGCAAACTATGATCTTTGCCTCAACAGCTTTCTCACATCAAACTGCCAGCATCTCCAAGCCTTCCGGCAGGAGGATCCAACATTCACGGAATTGGAGGGTGCTGTCCTCTTTGCCCACTAAAGGATGGGTAACTAATGAGTTTTCTCCCCTTCTTTGTATACTCTAGTAACCTTTTGAAATGTGTTTGTCTAAAGTGCCTCCCCAGATAAATTTCTTCTCCTTTGCTATTTGACTCTTCCTAGTGACTTCCCATCATCCTCTTGGCTCATATGTAACATAATTTCCACTGTCTCTGGCCTCGCCTTGCTCAGTTTACGTTGGAGACACAGGCAAACAGGTAAAACAACATACCTTTGTCTAGGACAAACTTGTTTCTCAAGTCTGTCCCCAAAACATATTTTAGGAGCATCTTTCCATCACACAGACATAACTCTACTCGCCATCTGTATATACCTCACACAATGATATCCATAACCAGCATGTCTCCAGTTTTTATATGATATCTTACCCAAGTGAGCTGTAGCTCACGAAAGCTTATGCTCAAATAAATTTGTTAGTCTCTAAGGTGCCACAAGTCCTCCTTTTCTTTTTACCCAGTACACTGTTATAGTACAATAATACTGTATACAAACAGTTGTTCCAACTGCTTATTCTTTGGGTTTCAGGCCCCTTGTTCTCCCCTTGGGGTGTCTGGACCCTGATTGTCACACAAAGATACTTAAGGATCTAGCTGAAGCACTGGTGGAACCGTCAGCCATGATATACAGACAGCTGCAGCGGCACAGGAGCCAGCAAACAGAGGTAAACAGGGGAGTTTGAAAGGGGAGTTTGTCTTGTGGTGCTTGTTCGGAATTTGTTTTTGCTGTGGGGGGGTGGTGTTTTGGTGTGGTTTGTGTTTCCCAGATTAACAGGATTTAGGTGGGAAGGCTATGACAGATACAGAGGCAGCAGTGGGAGTGACCCATGTCGTGGAGGACACAACGAAGATGACTGGATGTGGAAGCTGCGGTATGTACATGATCCTGGAGGGGGTACCTGGTAAGAGTTTTGTCGGCATGAAATGCCGTCTGATAGAGCTGATGGAGTAAAAGATCCGAGGTTTGGAGATGCAGGTGGAAAGTCTGGTTGAGTTTAGAAAAGGGTTCGAGCAGATTATGGAGCAAAGACATGAGATATATGAAGGGAAAAGCTCAGACTTACAGATGGAAGCAGGACTGAGGAATTCTGAGGGGAGACTGCTGGGTGAGGAAAGTGGTCAGTGGAAGTATGTGACTAAAAGAACCAGGCAGAAGAAAAGAAGGGCTAGTGAAGGAGAAATAGAGCTCAAGAATAGGTTTGTGGAGTTGGAAAATGAAGAAGAGGCTCAGCAGGTAGTCACTGAAGGTGGAAGGGCAAGGAAGAAGAGAAAAGCGGCTAGTCCTATAGGAAACGGGGAAGAGTCAATGGAGACTACACCAACTATGAGCCCCAGGAGGATACGGGATAGATTGCAGAGGATTGCAAGGGAGAATAGGAATGGAAAGAACTTGCAGCCAGAGGGAACAGGGGATAGACTGGAGAATAGCACCGTCACCAGGAAAAGGCAGGTCTATGTGAGCGGGGACTCTTTACTGAGAAGAATAGACAGGCCTGTAACCAGAGCTGATCCAGAGAATAGAAGGGTGTGCTGTCTTCCAGGTGCTAAGATACGGTATGTAGACCTGAAGTTGAAAAGGATCCTAAAGGGAGCAGGAAAGAATGCCCTAATTATCCTTCATGTGGGAACAAATGTTACGGCTAGATTCTCGCTGGAAAGTATTAAGGGAGACTATGCTAGGCTGGGGAAGACGCTGAAGGAAATCGAGGCTCAGGTGATCTTTAGTGGGATTCTGCCTGTTCCTAGAGAAGGGCAACAAAGGGGTGACAAGATTATGACTATCAACAGATGGCTTAGGCAGTGGTGCTATAAGGAGGGCTTTGGGATGTATGGCCACTGGGAGGCATTCATGGACAGAGGACAGTTCTCTCGGGATGGACTTCACCTGAGTAGGGAAGGAAATAGACTTCTAGGATGGAGGCTGGCACAATTGATTAAGAGAGCTTTAAACTAGGAATCTGGGGGAGATGGTTGGGAGATGTCCAGATAATCTCCACGCTGGATTTTAGCATTGAGAGGGAAGAAAACGAAGTAAGAAAGGATACAGCCGTGGGTAGGAGAATGGATATAAGGAGGAAGGGCAGTGTGAATACCAGTCTAATAGGTTATACTGGCTGTAGAATGACCGTGCCTAATTGGGTACAGAATGTGAGTGAGGCCAAACAGAAAAAATTAAGATGTTTGTACACCAATGCGAGGAGCCTAGGTAACAAAATGGAGGAACTAGAGCTACTGGAGCAGGGAAGTGAAACCAGATATTATAAGGATAACAGAAACATGGTGGAATAGTAGTCATGACTGAACTATGGGTATTGAAGGGTATGTGCTGTTTAGGAAAGACAGAAATAAAGGCAAAGGTGGTGGAGTAGCATTGTATATCAATGATGAGGTAGACTATAAAGAAATAAGAAGCAATAGAATGGAGAAGACAGAGTCCGTCTGGGCAAAAATTACATTGAGGAAGAAAACTATTAAAGCCTCCCCTGGGATAGTGCTTGGGGTGTGTTATAGACCGCCAGGATCTAATTTGGATATGGATAGAGCCCTCTTTAATGTTTTTAATGAAGTAAATACTAATGGAAACTTCGTGATCATGGGAGACTTTAACTTCCCAGATATAGACTGGAGGACAAGTGCTAGTAATAATAATAGGGCTCAGATTTTCCTAGATGCGATAGCTGATGGATTCCTTCATCAAGTAGTTGCTGCACCGACTAGAGGGGATGCCATTTTAGATTTGGTTTTGGTGAGTAGTGAGGACATCATAGAAGTAATGGTTGTAGGGGACAACCTTGGTTCAAGTGATCATGAGCTAATTCAGTTCAAACTGAACGGAAGGATTAACAAAAATAAATCTGCAACTAGGGTTTTTGATTTCAAAAGGGCTGACTTTCAAAAATTAAGGAAATTAGTTAGGGAAGTGGATTGGACTGAAGAACGTATGGATCTAAAGGCAGAGGAGGCCTGGGATTACTTTAAATCAAAGCTGCAGAAGCTATCGGAAGCCTGCATCCCAAGAAAGGGGAAAAAATTCATAGGCAGGAGTTGTAGACCAAGCTGGATGAGCAAGCATCTCAGAGAGGTGATTAAGAAAAATCAGAAAGCCTACAGGGAGTGGAAGATGGGAGGGATCAGCAAGGAAAGCTACCTTATTGAGGTCAGAACATGTAGGGATAAAGTGAGACAGGCTAAAAGTCAAGTAGAGTTGGACCTTGCAAAGGGAATTAAAACCAATAGTAAAAGGTTCTATAGCCATATAAATAAGAAGAAAACAAAGAAAGAAGAAGTGGGACTGCTAAACACTGAGGATGGAGTGGAGGTGAAGGATAATCTAGGCATGGCCCAATATCTAAACAAATACTTTGCCTAAGTCTTTAATAAGGCTAAAGAAGATCTTAGGGATAATGGTAGCATGACAAATGGGAATGAGGACATGGAGGTAGATATTACCATATCTGAGATAGAAGCAAAACTCGAACAGCTTAATAGGACTAAATCGGAGGGCCCAGATAATCTGCATCCAAGAATAGGCACATGAAATTGCAAGCCCATTAGCAAAAATTTTTAATGAATCTGTAAACTCAGGGGTTCTACCGTATGTTTGGAGAATTGCTAACATAGTTCCTATATTTAAGAAAGGAAAAAAAAGTGATGCAGGTAACTACAGGCCTATTAGTTTGACATCTGTAGTATGCAAGGTCTTGGAAAAAATTTTGAAGGAGAAAGTAGTTAAGGACATTGAGGTCAATGGTAATTGGGACAAAATACAACACGGTTTTACAAAAGGGAGATTGTGCCAAACCAACCTGATCTCCTTCTTTGAGAAAGTAACATATTTTTTAGACAAAGGAAACACAGTGGATCTAATTTACCTAGATTTCAGTAAGGTGTTTGATACCGTGCCACATGGGGAATTATAAGTTAAATTGGAAAAGATGGGTATCAATATGAAAATTAAAAGGTGGGTAAGGAAATGGTTAACTGGGAGACTACAGCGGGTCCAACTGAAAGGTGAACTGTCAGGCTGGAGGGAAGTTACCAGTGGAGTTCCTCAGGGATCAGTTTTGGGACCAATCTTATTTAATCTTTTTATTACTGACCTTGGCACAAAAAGTGGGAGTGTCCTAATAAAGTTTGCGGATGATACAAAGCTGAGAGGTATTACCAATTTAGAGAGAGACCGGGATATCATACAGGAAGATTTGGATGACCTTGTAAATTGGAGTAATAGTAACAGGATGAAATTTAATAGTGAGAAGTGTAAGGTTAGGGATTAATAACAAGAATTTTAGTTATAAGCTGGGGACGCATCCATTAGAAGTAACGGAGGAGGAGAAGGACCTTGGAGTATCGGTTGATCATAGGATGACTATGAGCCGCCAATGTGATATGGCCGTGAAAAAAGCTAATGCGGTCTTGGGATGCATCAGGCGAGGTATTTCCAGTAGAGAAAAGGAGGTTTTAGTACCGTTATACAAGGCAGTGGTGAGACCTCACCTGGAATACTGTGTGCAGTTCTGGTCTCCCATGTTTAAGAAGGATGAATTCAAACTGGAACAGGTACAGAGAAGGGCTACTAGGATGATCCGAGGAATGGAAAGCTGTCCTATGAAAGGAGACTCAAGGAGCTTGGCTTTTTTAGCCTAACTAAAAGAAGGTTGAGGGAAGATATGATTGCTGTCTATAAATATATCAGAGGGATAAATACCAGAGAGGGAGATGAATTATTTAAGCTCAGTACTAATGTGGACACAAGAACAAATGGATATAAACTGGTCATTGGGAAGTTTAGACTTGAAATTAGATGAAGGTTTCTAACCATCAGAGGAGTGAAGTTTTGGAATAGCCTTCCAAGGGAAGCAGTGGGGGCAAAAGACCTATCTGGCTTTAAGATTAAACTCGATAAGTTTATGGAGGAGATGGTATGATGGAATAACATGATTTTGGCAATTAATTGATCTTTAAATATTCATGGTAAATAGGCCCATTGACCTGTGATGGAATGTTAGATGGGGTGGGATCTGAGTTACCACTGAGAATTCTTTCCTGGGTATCTGGCTGGTGAATCTTGCCCATATGCTCAGGGTTTAGCTGATCGCCATATTTGGGGTTAGGGAGGAATTTTCCTCCAGGGCAGATTGGAAGAGGCCCTGGAGGTTTTTCGCCTTCCTCTGTAGCATGGGGCACAGGTCTCTTGCTGGAGGATTCTCTGCTCCTTGAAGTCTTTAAACCACGATTTGAGGACTTCAATAGCTCAGACATAGGTGAGAGGTTTATTGCAGGAATGGGTGGGTGAGATTCTGTGGCCTGCGTTGTGCAGGAGGTCAGACTAGATGATCATAATGGTCCCTTCTGACCTTAATATCTATGAATCTTTGAGAACTCATCTAGGACAGGTGATGGCCCAGAGGACTGGAGAAGGGCAAATACCTATCTATAAAGGCTGGAATAAAGAGGACCCTGTCAGTTTAACATCAATACCCAAAAGATACTGGAACAAATTATTAAACAATCAATTTATAAGCACCTACAGTATAATAGAGTTGTAAGGAAGAGCCAGCATGGATTTGTCAAAAACAAATTATGCCATGCCAACCTAATTTTCTTCTTTCACGGGCTTACTGGCCTCCTGGGTAGGGCTGAAGTAGTAGATGGGAGATATCTTGATTTTAGTTAGGCTTTTGATATAGTGGCACACGGCATTCTCATAAACAAATTTGAGAAATGTGGTCTAGATGAAATTACTCTAAGGTGGGTGCACAACTGGTTGAATAACCGTACTCAAACAATAGTCATCAGTGGTTTGCTGTTAAACTGGGAACGTGTATCTAGTGGGTTGCCATGGGGTAAGTCCTGGGTCTGGTACTATTCAATATTTTCATTAATGACTTGGATAATGGAATGGAAAGAATGCTTATAAAATGCGCAAGTGACCCAAGCTGGGAGGGATCAAAAGCACTTGGAGGACTGGATTAGAATTCAATATGACCTTGACAAGTTGCAGAGCAGGTTTGAAAACAAGATGAAATTCAATAAAGAAAAGGGCAAAGTACTACACTTAGGAATGGAAAGTCAAATGCACAACTTCAAAAGGGGGAATAAATGCACTTGATGGTAGTACTGCTGAAATAGATCTGGGGTAACTGTAGATCACAAATTGAATATGTTTTAACAGTTGGATGCAATTTTGAAAATGCTAGTATCATTCTGGTGTGTATTAACAGGAATGTCCTATGTAAGACAGAGGATGTAACTGTCCTGATCTAGGGGGCACTGGTGAGGCCTCAGCTGGCGCACTGTGTCCAATTCTGGGTGCCACACTTTAGAAAAGATATTGAAAAAATTGGAGATGGTCCAGAGGAGAGCAACAAAAATGATAAAAGGTTTAGAAAACCTGACCTATGAGGAGAAGTTAAAAAAACTTGGCATGTTTAGTCTTCAGAAAAGAAGACTTGGGGGGACATGATATCAGTTTTCAAATATACTAAGTGCTGTTACACAGAGAACCAGGGTGATTTTTTCTTCCTGTCCACTGAAGGTAGGACAAAAAGTAATGGTCTCAACCTGCAGCAAGGGAGATTTATGTTAGATATTAGGAGAAACATCCTAACTGGAAGGGTATTTTCGGTTCGTTCTAGAACAGGCTGCCAAGGGAGGTTGTAGAATCCACATCACTGGAGGTTTTTAAGAACAGGATGGATAAACTTCTGGCTAGATTGAACTGGTCCTGGCCCAGTGCAGGGGGCTGGACTTGATAACCTCTCCAGGTCTCTTCCAGCCCCACATTTCTATGATTCTTTGAAGATACTTCACTCTTCTCTGCCTCAGTTTCCTATCTGTGAAATGTGGATTATGATGTAAGTACTTTGAGAGCTACTCATGAAAAGCTCTATAGAAAAACTAGGTCTTTAGATTATTAGTCACAGCTGCAAACCTAGGTGAGAACTACAACTGTTGAGAAAAAACATTGACTCCTACCAACAAACATTTCTCTTTCAGTTTAAAAACCTAGGAAATTAAATGGCAAAAATCTTTGTTAATGCAGAGTTAATGCACACACACTCCCACTCTGCCTGTTCACTGTCATAGTCAGGCACTATCTGCACTTTCCCTATGCTCAAACACTGAGCCTGCCCCCCGAGAGCATACCACACTTGCAAAACTTAACAACCACCCTTTTACCACCCATTGACACATCAACACAAGATATCACCTAAACATATACTTTCCCCCACCCATCATTAAATCCACACCCAGCTCTCATGTCCCAACTCACTACTGACAGTACCCATGGCAAGATGAACCCAGTGCCCTGCTCCTGACACAGCCTACACAAATGATGCCGACTGCAACCTCAAGGTCTATGTGCACATCTTTCCTTTGATAACACACAAGCGAGCACTCAAGCCCAGATCTCCTCGTATCACATTCACAGCTCTCTGATGCTCCTCAAACTAATCCCCAGATCTCCTCATATTACAACCACGGCTCTCCAAAGCTGCTCCAGTGTATTCCTCCACCATTCAGTACAGCCACACTTAATGCAGTGACTGCAGCGGGAGAGCAGATACGCTCCATGGTTATTGCCAGCTCCAGGAGGATCCCTTGGTGAAGAGCTGCTTGGGGCTTCCATTGGTGGCACTGAAACAGAAACTCTAAGAGTTGTGAACTGCCTCAGTCAACTCAACCGTGCTCAAGCTGGGGCTTTCTGAGGACAATTCAAAAAGCAAACATTGGTGACTATCTCCCTGCCCAAAGTTGTAGAGCTGTTCTGAGATTGTGAGTAAAATTGGGGATTCAGAGCAGACTTTGAGTAGAATTAAATGGTAAAAAACCATCATTAATGCAGAGTTAAGGTTGCCCAATGATACCCTCGGTGCCTTCAGAATGTTGATCTCAGCAGGGGAGGGTCCCCCAAGTACAGGACACAATCTCACAAGGTGTTGAGGGGATCCTGTGAGAGGCTGAGCACCCTCAGCTGCCACTCCTGGATCAGACCCAAAGTGAGTCAAACACACCAATGAAGGGATAAAGGAGGGAGAGGTGAAAGCTCTATTATCACTAGAAGCTCACACCAAGAAATTTGAAGGAATGAGCACCATGGGGCTGAGGTCTCTCTCTCTCCCCACCACCAGCCATATACTACCTGGCTGGTTTTTGAGTAGCCTGACTAGTTTTTCTTTAGGCTTGCCAGTAGCTGGTCCAAAGGTGTTAATGGCTGGGGGACGGGGAGGGGTTGGTGTTGCCAGGATTTCTAATCTGTGCACAAATGCGCCTGGGCATGCAGCGATCTCGGAACTCCAGCTATGCGTGTCACAGCTGGAAACACACAAGGGCCTCCCGGCTGGCACACTCATCCTGAGCTGCATGGGTGCAGTGGGCCAAGGCAGGCACCAGTCAATGGGAGAGCAGTGCCACACTCCCAACCACAAATCCCACCAAACTTGTCTTCACTTTCTGAGCACTGAGCTCCTCCCCATGTTTGCCCCCAACCCTGGGACTCGGTCCTGCCCACAGACCAGCCTCGCCTCTTCTGGGACCTGGCCCTGTCCACAGACCAGCCTCGCCTCTTCTGGGATGTGGGCCTGCCCACAGACAGGCCAGTTTTTCTGTGCCTTAGAGGTGGCAACCCCACCCTATACAGAAAGGCAGCCCATCTCCAATCCTGGCTTCTCCTGTCCAGGACTTCAAATTTCAGGAAAAAGACCTCTCTGTTTTCCATTTCCCCCAGCCCATCCTAACACCCAACCTGGCAGTATGACCACGGCCAGTGAGCCAGCCAGATCTCCTCATGGACACATGGACAGGCTATCCAGCTGGCTGCCGTGGACTGGGCTTTCGGCCAGTGGTGTGTTCCACAGGCAGGCTAGTGGGCAGTGCAGATCCTGTCCAGGCTCTGCTGTTAGCGGTGATGTTGGGAAAGGCACCTCGCTAGCTCGCCCCACCCTTCTTTTAGCTCGTCCATTTAGGTTTGTGTCCTGACAAGACCCTGGCCCTGACAAGAAGGTGACCTTTGTTACCCATATAAGAAGATCCCAGGTCTGTCACTCTGTCTGTTAGTCACTCTGAAGCCTAGGATGTGTGCTGAGTCAGCATGAAATGTTGGGACAAGCTACAAGCCTGCGGGGAGCAGGGAACAGGGAGGGGAGGGGCAGGAGGCAGATTTAGGGGTTTTGAACAGAATGGCATGGAGAAGGATTTGGGGCAGGAAAAAGGCTGGGGGGCAGAGGGCAGCTGGAGGTGGAGGTGGAAGGGAGGTTGAGAGGGATGTAGGGGGATGCGAAGTTCAGGGAGGCTGAGGGGGCTGCAGAAGACAGCAATGGGGGTGAGAGATGAAGGGGATTAGGTGGCAGATCCCCAGCCTCGAGTTGGTGGTGGAGGTGGGGTGTCCCCTCCAAGCAGCCAGGGGAAGGCAGTCTTGCCATGTTTCCAGATCTCACAAGCTGATTGGGAGTCATGGGATTTTGCTGCCTACAAAAAATCAGAGGAGCTGCTGTGATGACACAAGAAGCTCCTCTAATACTCCAGTTTTCAGGGCTGGACCAAGCTCTGTATGAGAGCTTCAGGGCTGAGGACACAGACCTGCCCTGCCACTGAGCCCTGCCTTCATGTATATCCCTAGAGCAGAGAGAGGGTCCCGGGGCAGCAAGAGGCAAGGGAGGGTGAAGTTGGTAAACTGTTCCGGCTGGGAACCAGGCAGAAGACAAACCCGCTTGGCCCAGGAGGCGGGGGAGTGGGGAGTCAGGGAAGTGATGTAGCTGGGTTCTAAGTGGTGTCCCAGGGCAGCAGGAGGTAGGGAAGTCTTGCGATGAGTGAAGAGGGAATGAAGGGCAGTTCCCCCATCTCAGGGGTGAGAAGAGGGCAAGTGCAGTCTCCAGCTGAGCAGCCAGGGAGAGGGGTATTTTGTGTGTGCATTACAAGGTTGACTTTCCAACCTGAAATTATCACATACTCACACTGGCAGAGGAATAGAGGGCAGTTAAAAAGCCCAAAGATAGACTAGGATGACAACTTATTTTAGCAATAAATACAGTATTGGTACAGTGATAGACTCAGCTTGGTGAAAGGCACCTTGGTAATAAGTAAGTCTCATTTTCAAATCAGAGAGAGCTGTCAGGTGTTCAAGTTGTCAAGCACTTGTCTTTCAATTAATGTCTGCCTCAGAATGAAAATGGCTGCATGCTTTCAACAAAAATGAAATGGGTGGTTCACAATTCTGTGTAAACATTAACTGTCCTAAGTAATTTAAAAAACAACTGGGAGGGAGGTGGATATATCTGAGACAGATGATATGAGAAAAAGCAGTGAGGTGCGTACATTGCAATTTGACAATGTACATGTTTTGCTTTAATATTCTTTCTATGTTTTTTGCTTAATATTTTCTTCCAGCAGTCACTGTTGCTTCACAGGACTTTACAAATTACACCCGTGCAATAGCACAGGCTTCCAGCTAGTCTCTAGTAAGCAGATCTGGATGAATGGGTGGCACAAAGCCAACCCCTGTTGCAGGGCAATAACATAAAAGTGGCCACAACTGCTCCAATTCCATAAAGAAAGTTTTAAAATAATAAAACCTGGCCCCTATATAGTACTATGTATTCAAGTGCCTGAAAGCACTTTGCAAACACAAGTGAAGTTAAGCCTCACAGCCACTCTCTGAGGTAGGAAATTAACTGTTGTTTCACAAATGGGGAAACTGAGGCACAAGGCATTATTGAATACAGAACCAGAACTGGAAATAAAACCCCTGTTTCCCGGTGTCTGGTTCTGTGCTCTGACCACTAGACCTTTCCCCTTCCCCTTACAGATGTATCTGAGTAGGGAGGAGAGTGCTCAGCAGTGGAGAACATGCATCCCTAGTGGAGGATAAGGGAAATCAGAGCTCTTCTGGGACCCTATCCTTGTATCAGGAGAAAGGTAAATAGAACTGTCCCCATTTACTGGAGACACTTGAAATAGAGAGGAATATGAGAGAGATAATGGGGTTTCCCACTATGTCTTCTTGGCTCCCCCTGGGTGGTGGGAAAGTGGAACCATCCTTTGTAGCAGACAGGAATCCTTTGGAGCAACTTGGAAACACGCAAAATTTTCTGGGATGTGGGTTCACGTGAGGGATATTGGATGTGGGAGAAAAGAGACTGAGTGGCTCAGCTGTAGGGTCTACAGTGTTAGTGGTTCACCAGTTTGAATTCTTACCTGAGCACAATACGCCGACATCATTTGCGTGGGAGCATGTGTGGTTGGGACGGGACATCCTGGGACATTTCTGAAGGAGAGACTCATTCCCCACACACTGAAACTCTTCCTTCCAGATCAGATCATATCCTTCTCCGAAGTGAGCTGTTCCCAAGGTGGCTACAGCCTGTCCACACCCTAATTCATTGCAGATAACAGAAGCGGTGTTGAAATCCAAGTGTGAATCACAGACTGTCTCCCACATTTTTCCATGTTTGACTTCAACACGTCCTGAGCAGGCAGTGTCCCCTCCAATCAGACAGACCTCGATGAGACCTAGAGAGTCAATGCATCCATCAATCAGTGTTGGTTATTTTGACATCCCATAACCTTCCCCAGGCCTTCCTGGGGATGAAATGAAGGGAACCTTCTTCTCTCAACAGCAAAGACATTGTTAAATAAGCAGAGCCCTTTACCCCATATGCCAGTGCCTGTTGTTACCAGTCAGCTCTGTGTTCTTGGGGAACCAGGGCGCAGTACCCAGCCTGTCTGACTCATGAAAGACCTTCCCCCGCAGCCTCTGCTTGAACCAAAACCGATCAGAAGAACGACTTACAAAAAGCAATGAAAAGGCAAGTGGGAGACACACCTAAACGCCTGGGACAAGGGTGACAGGATTAAGGAAACTCCCCTAGCCTCATTTGCATGGCAGATGGGACAGGGAGGCATCTCTATTAGCATACAGAATGGAGACCAGAGATTCCAACGCAAGAGCCACATGGAACTCTGGGACCTGAAAAGCAGGGAAGCACTGCATGATGGGGGATCTCTGCTCCAGATGTTAACGAACCCACGCCTGCACACACCCAGCTCCGTAGTTATCAGACCAATTCTAATAATAAATCTGTTCCTGGTATCCAAAATACTGAAGCTCCCTAATTGCATTGTGAGCTCCCTCCAAAGAACACCACCCACAGCCAGGAAAGAGCAGTTCCTACTGCCGAGCCTGAACACAACAACTTTAACAATATTCCCTTGAGCCATCAGTTTACCCAGAAACACAAGTGACACAACTAGTACATTGATAGAATTACAGAACCTTCCCCCCCATCAAAGAGTAGCCCTAATAAATGAATGTACCCCAAAGTAATGGGCAAATCTGGTAACAACACTGTGCTCCAGTGATGAGAGAGAGTTTGAATAAAAGGGCAATGTGTGACACTGCTGGGGGGTGGGAGTAGGCAACAAAGTAATTCTCAGTAGTGAACAGATAGACACAAAGCAGAATGTGCAGGTGGGACTGATGAGCGTTTACATGGTCTAAGTACATCCTCAGCTGGAATATTTTATTTCTGTCCCTTCATTACAGGAAGGCTATTGAAAAACTGGCAAAAGTTCAAAGAAAGGAAACTATTCAATGATGAAGCCTGGAAGCTTGAAAGAGGCTCAATCTGTGAGACTGGGGAATAAAGGAGAATTAAGGGGCAAGGAATAGCAAGTGTCTCCACAGAGCTGAGAACAAGGAGAGGAGGAGCTTCATAATTCATATAATCTGAAAATACTAAAATAATGGCTGAGAGTTCAGAAGGGAAAAGCAAAGGGCAGAGAGGAGGAATAATTCCCCAGCAGTGGAAGGAGTAGAGCGGGATAGACACAAAGGGGAAGTGACCGAGTCACTGTGATTGAAGATAGTGTAGAACAGACTAGATACAGTACTAGTGGGAAGGAATCAGGGGAATGTTCTGCATGATGCCAGAGAACAGAGCTGCTCCAACTGCTTGGAATTAGGATCTCGTGTGTCGGCCTCATGCCAACAAAGCCTGACACATGGAAGGCCGGTTCCAGTGTGAAGCCCTTCTCAATTACCCTTATGGCTTGTCTATAGGGGATGTTACCTCATATTAACTGTAATTAGCTCGCCTTAAATACCTTGTGTCCACATGAACCCTGTTCTCATAGCAATTTATTTGGCATTTTAGGTTGCCGTAACTAATCCTCATTGGAGAAGGAGTAGCTCCACTTCACATTCTGTTTGTTCATTGTAAGATTCCTGTGAAATAATTCCTAATGCTAATGCTGCTGACTGTCCTACAGCTAGTGTCCCACACTGCATCGCTTCATACCTGCATCAACCTGCTTTGTGCCTGTTTGCACTCCACAGCTCTGGGGTCATCTTGACCAGATGTACCCTCTCTGGTTAAATGCTAGCAGGCAGTTAGGAGCGCCTCTTTTCAGTACCAGGTGAGTTCACATTCCCATAACAACCAAGGCCCCCCCGCTTCCACATAGACCTCTGTAGAGGCCCAGGACTTGATTGGCCTGTCTGGAGACAAGCATGTCCAGTTCCCTGTGGATAAGAGTCACCAGAATGCAGACGTCTACAGGGCACTGTCAGAGAAAATGAAAGTGAGGTGGCTCTGAATCTGGTACCGAGTCAGCGAACGAGCTCCAGCAGGTTAGTAACTGAACGTGCATCTCTGCAAGCTGTCCTGAGAAAAGCTGAATGAATAACTGAAATTTCTCCCCGTCCCTCCCAAAATTTGTTCCTTTTTTAATGTCTTTTCAAAATCATATTTCAAATCTTTCATTAGATCAGAAAGAATGTTTTTATGTTTCGTTTCTGCAAGAAAAAACAAAAACATTCAGTTTTGACTCTCAATGAATCAGTTCTTTTTTCAGATTTTTTGGTTTGGCCACTGAACTGAGAAAATCAAACTATTCACTCAGCTGTAGTCTGTAAAACCTGCAGAAGGGCACAAGCAGTCACTAACCTGCTCCTGCCACTCCTCCACCCACCCTAGAAAAGAAAAGAGTCATCCATCCACCCCCCAATTGCTCCAAACCATACACAGTTTAAAAATCTCGCCGACACAAAGCCTGCCCCCTCCTCCCCACGCACGCATGTGCACCACTCAAATAAAGTACAGAAGGTCTGTAGAGTGGGAAATAAATGGGGGAATATCTTACTATCACAAGGGAAAACATGGAGTTGAAAGAGAAGATGGGAATGTCATTCCGACATTATGGGAACAGGAACTTTTTATCATTGTTGGCATGGAGACTATGAGGAATGGGACCATAAAGGACTGCTTTTTCTTATTTCCCTGTGCACGTGTAACTGTGTGAAGAGGAGAGTTGTAGTGTGCAGAGAGGCTGTCAGATCTCAGGAAAAAATAAGAAAAAGCTATACATGATTTGTTCCATGGAGCATACAGTTAATCCCAATAGACGGCTCTGAAAACAGCTGGAAAGGCTTCCTGGAGCATGAACAAAAGGTCAGAATGGAGCGCACAGCCCTTGGGAGGTACACGATGCAGACAATGCAGAGGCAAACAACTGTGATAAAGCACCTTTTGCTGCAAAAGCCAAGCACTGTGTCCCAATGCTCCAATGTCCTGAAAACTATGGAGAACGCACCATATTGAGAGCACAATTCCAAACAACCTTAGCACAGATCCTACCCACTCCATTCAGTCCCACAGGAGATGGAGAAGGAGAACGCTTTCTGATGCATCACCGTCAGGGGTGAATACTCCTTGGTGGGGCTCTCCCTCAATACCCAAGTTTTTCAGTTTGCACAACGTTCTTTGGACTGGTCTACTCCTAAAACTTAGGTCACCCTAGCTCCATGGGTCATGGCTGTGAAAAATTCACACCTCTAAAAGACACAGTTCCTTTTTTTGATAAACTAAAAAAATTCATTTCCATAGAATGATCAAAGTGTAGGACTTGAATGGACCTTGATAGGTCATCTAATCCAGTCGCCTGCACCAAGGCAGGACTAAACCTATGTCTTCATTGGCATTTTTGTCAGTGAAACTTCTGTCGGACAGAGGTGTAAAAAAAAACTACCCCCCTGACTGACAAAAGTTTCACTGACAAAAGTGCCGGTATGGACAGAGCTGTGCCGGCAGGAGATGCTCTCCCACTGACATAGCTACTGGTGCTTGTTAGGGCTCATTTAATTATGCTGGCAGGAGAGACCTCTCCCATCGGCATAGAGTGGCTACATGGGATGCCTTACAGCTGTGCCACTGTAAGGTCTGCAGTGAAAACATAGCCTAAGTATTATCTAGACCACCCCTGACAGATGTTTGTCTGACCCTTTCTTAAAAATGTCCAATGACAGAGATTCCACAACCTCCCTAAGTAATTTGTTCCACTGCTTAACAAGTCTTACGGTTAGGAAGTTTTCCCCAATGTCTAATCTAAATCTCTCTTGCTTCAATTTAATCCTTTTACTTCTAGCCCCATCCTCAGTTGTTAAGGAGAAAAATTTAGTGTCCTCCTATTTATAGCAGCCTTTTATGTACTTGAAGAATGTTAGGATGTCCCCCCATCGACCTTCTCTTCTCCAGACTAAACCAGCCCATTTTTTCCATCTTTCCTCGTAGTTGATGTTTTCCAGGCCTTTAATCATTTTTGTTGCTCTCCTCTGTTAGCTACCATTTTGTCTGAAAAACTCAGAGCTCAGCCCGTAAATGGCATAATACCTCCCATCCCATGCTATTAATTCAGAATGTAATCAAACCAAAACTCCTTTACTTGCTCACAATGTTCATTAACCACAAATTCCTGTGGCATCCTAGCAGAAGCACAAGACATCCTCACTCTCTTCCCTTAACCACTTGGACCATTTTGCAAGGGGCCCTGTCTGGCTGCCCATAATTTTGAGAAGTTTTATCCAGTTCCTGCCCCCATCCATCCTCCAGGATTTCAACCTGGGTCTCACAGATGTTGTGCAACGTCCAATAGGCACTTATCACACCAGGCACATTAGTAGTAGTATCAAAGCATCTGGGAGCCCTACTCATGGTCTAGGGCTCCGTTGTACTAGGCGCTGTACAAACACAGAAGAGAAAGACAGTCTCCGCCCCAAAGAACTTAAAATCTAAGTAGAAGGCAAGAAACAACAGAGGGATACAAACAGACGGACAGGGGAGTACATGGTCAGCATGACAGATTGTGCTCTCAGCACACCAACAGCCTAACCATTGTCTAGTTTTCACCTGGGTCAATTTTTAACTGTTGTCTTGTGTTTGTCTAGTGATGGATGGCAAAGATGGTTTCTGTTCTTGCATATATCTTCCAAAGTTCAATGATCTTGTTTCCAGAGGCAGGATGACCTTAAGCTGTTTTTTCTTTCCTGTGGACTTCCCATTCCCCTGCTGATTTCTATGCAAATAGAGCTTCCCTTGTTTTGGGGGACCCTTTGCTTAATTTCACTGAGGACAGGTAGATAGTTGCCTTCCGTCCTGCCTGTGAGAAACCCTTTGTTTGGACACACACTTTAAACCCCAATATCACTGAGAATCCATAATTCTTCATATAGTTGTAATACAGAGATTTCATGATGATATTATGTATGTCATAGGCTTTCATTGAACATCTCACTCAGTGATATTGTATATAATATTGTATACGATCAGTTGATTCAATTGCTTATTGCTTGAGGTTCAGCTCCCCTGTCTTTATAGCCCAGTAAACCTTTGCAATGTACTCTTTGAGAAGTAAAACTCAGACCAAGCTTCTCTCGCCTGCTGCATTTGATGTCATGATGTCTCCTCCCCAACTTGGAGCTTCATAGTTTTGCCTAATATGTAAATGGACCTTTTTCATCTCTACCTGATGACCGGGCTGGTCAGAGAAGCAAACACATTCCTTTGGCAGACCTGTTTGCCAACTCCCCCTGACATGCCTGGTTTAAACACACTTTAGTCATTATTCCAGCCTGTACTCATAACTCCTTGTATACACTTCATACATACGATATGTAAGAATATCAATATCAGTGACATATTAGTTTTCCAATATTATACATGCCACCTATCAGACACAGATTATGACATCAGTGAATTGGGGACACTGAACTGGCCCGGACATCTCAAACTCTTTACCTGATACCAGTGAGCCCCTTGCCCCCTGGCATTGAGACGCTGTGAGTGTCACACCCACCAACTCTGTCCACCTCCACACCCATACTAACCCCTGCTTCCAGCCCTCTCATGTCACCAGTCCTAGCTACAGCCAGGCCAGTAATTGCTGTTTTGGTTCAGACAGCAAACCGAAAAATCAGAAATAATATTTGATTCAGCCCTGAAACTGTTTGGAACTTGTCGCAAATCAGAAGATTCCATTGTAGGTCATACAGAAACTGTGTGTGCTCCCCCTTATAACCTTTAGACAGTGATTAGGGCACTTGTCTGGGGGACACTGGTTTGAATCCCTACTCAGGAGCAGGGGCTTCAATTCAGGTACTCTGTCCCTGACCCACAGGTGAGTGTGCTACTCACCAGGCCGTGAACTATTCCAGGCTGGAATGCTCTCAATGGCTCCTGTTGAAGCTGTTCCACTTTAAATGTTCCACCTCTGAAATTTAGGAAATGATTAGTGAAGGTACAGGTCACAGGTGGGTGTGTGCAGGGGGAGGCAGTTTGGAGGGGGTTGGACTGGACTGGCCTGGGGCATGGCTGGGGAAGGAGTCCCAGGTCGGTCAGGGGAATGGGGGCCCCAGCTCAATGTGTGGCTCAGGCTACATAACCAAGGTAGGGTGCAGCCCTCCAGTGATCTGCTGCTGTGATATGTTTATGCAGCAACATAGGGCAGGAGACAGCAAGGAACAACTTCTTCCATGTTAATGGCTTCTAGAGTGCCAACTAATGGCTTACTGGGATAGGAAGGGGAGGGGGAGCTGGAAACGTTGAAGAGGGCTAAATTTTACAGAGACTGGTGGGGCAGGGGGTGGAGAAGGAGAGAAAAATGGCAGTCTCCTCTCACACACTTAAAGTTACTGTAACAACCATGTGAAAAAAGACTTTAATGGTTTTGGGACAGACAGATGGAATTTTTCTTACTGACCTTCTTAGCAAATACCCGTTGCAAACATTTCAAAGCACAAGCAGTATTCCCATTCCATTGTGACAAAAGGTACAAAGGCGGGTAGGACCACTAAGGAATCACCAAGCAACCATGTGGCCTAGTATAGAGACCCCTGGACTGCGACTATTCCTAGCTCTGCCTCTGGACTTCTAAGTGTCCTTGAGCAAATCACTTCACCACCCTGTGCCTCAGTTTCCCATCTGTATAATGGGGATAGTGAGGTAAAGCTGTTTGTGATCTAGTGATGAAAAGCGCTATATAAAATTTAGGTCTTTTTGTCATTACCTAGCTACAGTTTGTGTCAACTGCAAACCTAGGTGAGTACTACAACTGTATAAATGATCACCAACTCTGACAACAAACACTTCTCTTTCTTTTAAAAAAAGCCTAAGAAATTCACTGACGGAAACCTTCATTAGTGCAGGGGTAAGGTTGCCCGGAGGTATCTTGTGCTCTTCCAGAATGCTGAGTTCAGTAAACTCAAACCCCTGAAAACATAATGTTAAGGTGCACACCCATGCAACATTAACTCTCCCCTCTTTGAGCTGTGATCCAGTATAGTCATAGGACAAACATGCACACTTTGCCTTTGAAAACATCACTCAGGGAATAGGGCACATGACAAGAGTATCACTGAAGCAAATGCATATTCTTTGTTAAGATACAACTTGTTTTCAGGTGAACTGTACTGAACAGCCTATACTCACAACCCTACATCTGTCCAACACTCAAATACTCAGTGTACCCCCAGAAAGAACCACAAACCTGTTAAATTTGACAATCCTTTTTCACCCTTGTCACCCAATCATGCTTCTCCCCCAGCTCCAAAGAATGCACTGCCACACCCAGTCTTTTGGGAGAATGTTTATTTTCTTAACAGAAGTTAGAACATAAGAATGGCCATACTGGGTCAGACCAAAGGTCCATCAAGCCCAGTATCTTGTCCTCTGACAGTGGCCAATGGCAGGTGCCCCAAAGGGAATGAACAGACAGGTTATCATCAAGTGATCCATCCCCTGTCACCCAATCCCAGCTTTTGGTAAACAGAAGCTAGGGACACCATACCTGCCCATCCCGGCTAATAGCCATTGATGGACCTATCTTCCATGAATATATCTAGCTCCCTTTTGAACCCCGTTATAGTATTGGCCTTCGCAACACACTCTGGAAAGGAGTTCCAGAGGTTGACAGTGCATTGCGTGAAAAAATACTTTCTTGTGTTTGTTTTAAACCTGCTACCAATTAATTTCATTTGGTGGCCCCTTGTTCTTGTATTATGAGAAGGGGTAAATAACACTTCCTTATTTACCTTCTCTATACCACTCATGATTTTATAGACCTCTATCATATCCCCCCTTAGTAGCCTCTTTTCCAAGCTGAAAAGTCCCAGTCTTATTAATCTCTCCCCATACGGAAGCCGTTCTGTACCCCTAATCATTTTTGTTGCCCTTTTCTGAACCTTTTCCAATTCCAATATATCTTTTTTGAGATGGGAAGACCACATCTGCAGGCAGTATTCAAGGTGTGGGCATATCATAGATTTATATAGAGGCAATATGATATTTTCTGTCTTATTATCTATCCCTTTCTTGATGATTCCTAACATTCTGTTCATTTTTTTGACTGCCGCTGCACATTGAGTGGGTGTTTTCAGAGAACTATCCACAATGACTCCAAGATCTCTTTCTTGCATAGTAACAGCTAATTTAGACCCCATTACGACATGTGTAAAGTTAGGATTATGTTTTCCAATGTGCATTACTTTGCATTTTTCAACATTAAATTTCATCTGCCATTTTGTTGCCCAGTCACACAGTTTTGTGAGATCCTTCTATAGCTCTTCACAGTCTGCGTGGGACTTAACTATCTTGAGTAGTTTTGTATCATTTGCAAATTTTGCCACCTCACTGTTTACCCCTTTTTCCAGATCGTTTATGAATATGTTAAATAGGACTGGGCCCAGTACAGATCCCTGAGGGACACCATTTACCTCTCTCCATTCTGAAAACTGACCATTTATTCCTACCCTTTGTTTCATATCTTTTAACCAGTTACCAATCCATGAGAGAACCTTCCCTCTTATCCCATGACTGCTTATTTTGCTTAAGAACCTTTGGTGAGGGACCTTGGCAAAGGCTTTCTGAAAATCTAAATACACTATATCCACTGGATCTTCTTTGTCCGCATGCTTGTTGACCCCCTCAAAGAATTCTAGTAGATTGGTGAGGCATGATTTCCCTTTACAAAAACCATGTTGACTATTTCCCAACAAATTATGTTCATCTATGTGTCTGACAATTTTGTCCTTTACGAAAGTTTCAACCAATTTCCCTGGTACTGAAGTGAGGCTTACTGGCCTGTAGTTGCCAGGGTCATCTCCGGAGCCCGTTTTTAAAAATTGGCATCTTATCCAGTCATTTAGTACAGAAGCTGATTTAAATGATAGGTAACAGATGGACAGTTAGTAGTCCTGCAATTTCACATTTGAGTTCCTTCAGAACTCTTGGGTGCATACCATCAGGTCCTGGAGACTTATTACTGTTTAGTTTATCAATTTGTTCCAAAACCTCCTCTAATGGCACCTCAATTTGGGACAGTTCCTCAGATCTGTCACCCAAAAAGAATGGCTCAGGTTTGGGAATCTCCCTCACATCTTCAACAGTGAAGACCGATGCAAAGAATTAATTTCGTTTCTCCGCAAAGGCCTTATCGTCTTTGAGTGCTCTTTGAGCATCTCGATCGTCCAGTTAGCAAACCAACAGGAATTTTTTTCTTTTTCCTTCCTTGGTCTCAGGGCCACTCCATCCAGGGGTCTCTGGCACTGCTGCTCCTGGCAGCTTCCCAGTTTCAGTCACCTCTGCTCCCTTCTCAGACCCTAGCTGCTTCCACAAGCCCCTGGCCCCTTGTTGGCGGGATACACCACAGGAGCTAACTCCACTCTGGTGTGTCTTCCCCTCCCCAGGCTGCAGCCTGTCTCAGTCTATCTTCCCTAACTGCCCACGAGCAGCCCTATACAGGCCCAGGTATAGCTCAGCCCTCTTCAATTGGCTGGATTGGACTCACCTACTCTGGTCCAGGGTAGCTGGCTTAGCCTATCCACAGGGACCAGCTACCCTGTGAAAATCCTCTTACAACCCATTCACCCTTATGTAGGACCCCCTGTCCACTCAATTACCTCCTTTGGCACCAATCTCCTTATAGGTTTTGATGGATAGGCCTGGGCTCTTTTGAATCTCACCTCCAGCTCAGCAGGGTTCAACTTCCATATTCTTCCCATATGAATTTATTTGGCAGTGCCTCCACTCTCTTCACTCCTTCCTAGTAGGGTCATATGGAAGCTGGAAGGAAAATTCTAACCAGAGGGTAAACCACACTTACTTGCCAGACAGTTGGAGACTCCCAAGAAATAACACAAACACATACAACATATTCAACACAGTAATTACATTTCACAGGAAGTAAATATAGCACAACATGGTAAAACACTGCTCTCAGGGTCACTGGTGCCCATGCTGATAGTACCCATTAGTTTCCCATGAATCTAAACTCCACAGTCACTGCACAGGGGCTGATGATCGCTGCTCTCAGGCATCCTCTTCATGCAGGAGTCAGGCTGCTTCTGCTCCTGGGATTTCCCCTCATCACAAAGGGGTGCAGGGCTCAAGGTGCACATTGCAATAACATTACTAAAAATCCTAACTTTAGTCTCCTTCCCTAGTGCTCAGACACACTCATAGCAGGCAGGCAGCTTTGACTCGCAGTCAGAGCAAAGTTTGCCATGTGGTGGTGGATTTTACCTTGGTAGCTGAAGCACTAATTCAGCCTGGCTGGGTGGGGAGTATTCCCAATAAAACTCTTTAACCGGGGAGTCACCTTGAAAAGGAAAAGGCCCAGGCTGAGGGATGTTGCTGCCCAGGGGCCAGTTCTAAGGGGGACCCTGCATGCAGGCCTGGGACTCACCACACAGCCAGTCCTGACCTTTCCATAGCTGGCTCCAGACTGCTCGAAATTGGCTTCTTGTCTCTCCAGTGCTGGGCATCTCATATCCTATTGGTCAGACTTGCTCGTGTTCCCAGGCTTTCTCTTGTCAGTCACTTGACTCTGCCCCGCTCCTTTCTCTCAGACATGGCCCCTCCTCTGAGCAGCGGGCTGGTGGCCACCCAGACACAACTGCTATCCTCGCCTGACCTGACACGGCACCTATCACTGACACGGCACCCATCTCTCTGCTCTCTCTCTTGGTAGCCTCACACACTCTGGGTCTGCCCCCTGACTCCCAGATACAGTGCCTCTCCCTGAGGTAGTAGCTTACAGAGCCCCAGGAACCTAGGAAAACCCATCATTAAACACACAGACTGCCTTCATCTCCCACCGGGTGCATTAATGAGGATTTTTGTTAGTGAATTTTAACTTAATTCCACAGTCACTGATATGCAAAGTTGTCTGTCCACAGGCAGTAAGGAGAGTCTGGCCTTCATCACAATGAATGAACAACGGCCTCCCGTCTCTGAGAGCACCAGTGATAATAAATAGTGTGAGAAATGTTCAACTCTAGCAGTGACTGCAGGGCTATGTGCACACAGAGGTCTCTGTCCTCCATAGTGCTTTGTGTAGGCAGCTGCACCAGTGTAACAGTGGTGCAAAGTGGGCCTTACACATCACCGCTAGTCAACTGCACCCACTCGCCACCTCTAAGCTGATTGTTGCCCGTGAAAAGTAGATGTAGTTGAAGCAAGACCAGCTGGCTCTGTGAGACGAGAGGCACTCTCCAGAAGGGAGCTGTTAGCAAAATCCATACTGTGCTTATTTCCAGATGAGAGCCTGGATGTAAGTGGATGGTGTAAACTGGAGAAGCCACAAGGCTGCTCAAAAGAGAAGTGCAAAGCTGGTGGACAGAGATCCTATTCAATAGCAATATCTAACAATGCCATGCTGTGTGTTGGCCTCTCTGCTCGCCTCCTTTACTCCTGGTCTGTACAGGGTTCCTGCCTGGTGTGTAGATGAAGGGAAATGTGATGCATGTCCCTTGGTGCAATACAGGTAATTGGCCAGATAGGTTTTGTGTGGGTGCAGGGTGTGAAAGCCAGGGAGGGGCCATGCAGACATCAGAGGTGGGAGAGAGGGAAAGTGGCAAAGCAGCTGAGCTGATTACTGACTGGTAAAACGGGGCCTTTCAACATCCAGCCAGTGCTTGTCAGGTGTGGGGAGGGTCATTGTGCAGACTAGTACATGTGAGCATTGCCCTAGCACAGACTCAGGGCAACTTTACAGCAGCTGTGTCTGGGGAGCAGAGCTCTCAGTCTACCAAGAGCCAAATGTGGTGCCAATGTGTGATAAAAACCCAAAATGAAGGACAAACACTGAACATTCATGCGGGGAACTTAAAATGCCAAGGAATCTTTTCCTTCAGTCTAAATGTCTCTTTCTGTAACCTCAGAGCAATGATTCTTTATTTCTGAGGTAAATTATTGTCAATAGTAACTGTGAGGGGACACTCAGTTCATTGGTTGCTTTGGTACCAAGATGAGTTACAGGAGGTACACTGGAGCAGGATGGATGGAGTTAGGGTTTCTCAGACAAGTCGGTTTCCATTTCATGTTTATTCAGTATCTACCTTGTAAATGCTGGTGCCTAATTCTCTGATAGCTGGTCGAGTTCCTTTGTACCCTCTGGATCCTCCCCAAATCCTCCAAGCAGCACCAATAGGCCCAGAAGTTCAGGGTTTACAAGCCCAGAGCTGCGGCTGCAGAGACAAGAACAGGCCCAGCAGGGAATGGGGGTGTGGCTGCCAGGCTCCCACTTTTGGCTCCTCCCATTATGCAAAGGAGCTCCTCTCTGCACTTGTGCATTTCTGGTATAGAAACAGTGGAAATAAGGGTGGTGCAGCTCAGGCAGTTACACCTCAGCTGAGACACTGCAGCTGCAGAGCTCACTGCACACAGGAAAACCAGAATGAAGCCCAGAGAGAGACCCTTCACCTCAGCCCCAGTAGATCCATGCACCTGTGCTGAGCCTGGCACAGAGACTGAGAGGGGAGCCAATGCATCTCCATGTGCTGAGGGTTACTCCACTTTAGGCCCTGTTGAGGAGGCCCCCACTGTGCCCGGCGTATTTCTGAAGGAAGGTTGGGGGGGCTTATGGTGACTGTGGCCCTGTGTTCTGACACAGGGCCAAGAGGACACAGGGGAGGGGTGACCTCCCCCACAGTTTCTGGGGATCCTGTCACCGAGGATGTGTGGTGTTTAGATGCTGCTTGTAATTATTAGAACTGGGAGCACTGGCTGTTGGGAGTCTGAAAGGACAGGAAACAGGAAGGAGAGGGGGAGTTGAGGAGGCGGAGTGAGAGCTACCGAGGGTGCAGCAGCAGCTTGGTAAAGAGGTTTCCACTTTAAAAATAAAGTCCTGTTGAAGTTTTTAGTACCTTGCCTGGTTGCTACAACAGGATGGTAAGTGAGTGGCAGGGTGTGAGGGGGAGACATACAAAGCACTGACCCCAGTGATCATACGTGACCTCACCATTAGCAGTGATCAGGGACTAGCAGAGAGATGCAAACTGAGCTAATCAGAACAAAGAGGTGTTGTCGCTGTTCAGCCAGCTGCAGCGACCAATGTCCTACACTGAGGGCAAGTCTACAGTACAAAATGTAGTTGACCTAAGTTATGTGAATGTATAGCTGCCACAGTAATTAAATCACTTTTGCGTGTCCACACTACACTCCTTGTGTTGGTGGTGCGCATCCTAACCAGGGGCGCCCCTATCCCTGCCCCTTCTGCCTGAGGCCCCACCCCCCCTCCACCCTTTCCGCCCCCCATCCCCTGCCAGAACCTTGAACCCCCGACCATGGCCACTTCCCCCCCCCCCCGCTGCAGTGCCGGGCCACCCTGACCAGCCCACCCGAGCGTCCCCAGCACCAGAGCACTGGGAGCCCCAACTGCCCCAAGTCCCGGGGCCCCAGGCTGGCACATGCTAGCCCCAGCCCGCTTGGGGAAGAGGAGCAGCCTGCCTGGACTGAGACCAGGGGGAAGCAGCAGGAAGCCGGAGGGGGTTTGCAGTGGAGCATGGGTGGGGCCATGCTGGCTGTTTTGGGAGACAGCCTCCCCTGGCCTACCATACCCACTGCCCATGCTTGCATCGATTTAACTGTCAGTGTGGAGCATTTTGGGACGACTTCAGAAAGGCAGCAACGGTCAATGTAAGCAATGCAGCATCTACACTGACACTGTGTTGACCGAACTACATCGACCTAAGTGCTACACTTCTCATGGAGGTGGAGTTATTATGTCGGTGTAGTGGGCAAGTTACATTGGCAGGAGCCAGGTGGGCTGCAGAACAAAGAGCTACGCACCATGTGGGAGTTTTCTGCCTGACCCTGCAGGGGGATTCGGGGAAGGAGGGCAGCCATGTGGAGAAGCATAGCCAGTTTTTGCCCCCTGCACCTACCCCCAGCTGTTTTGGCCCCTCCCCCTTTCCACTGTCAAGCTCAGGGCTCCTCTCCTGCTGCCTCAGGGAACTCTAGGGAAATCTCCACAGCAGTCGTACCCCCCGGCTCCCGTCCCAGCTCCAGCAGCCACAGGCAGGGTCACATCTGCTGCTGCTGCCCTTGGGAGACACTGGGCTTCTATACATAGGCACCTACCAGCACAGACCTGCTAATGGAGCTGCCCCCTGCCCCACCCTTACTCCATGATAGCTGTCTGACCTGCCAGAGGATGAAACAGCCTGCTCATCCCCAGTCTACCCAGGACAGCTCAGGGAGAGACTGGGCAGCTCCACACAGACCTCAGTGCAGGGCACCCTCCAGCTCTGAGTCACCAGGAATGTCACACATGGATTCTGTCCCTTCTCCCTCATGGGCAGTTTCCTACAGGGGCATGTTGGTGGAGTTCTTACCTGAGCAGATCACTCCGGTATCAGCAATATGAGAGTAATTGACTGCACCCCATCCTATATGTCTGCAGTCCCAGAGAGCTGACTCGTCACCATCACAATCAGGTACAATCAGCCAAGTTGGTCCAGATCCTTCTCCAAAATGAGCCCAGCCAGGGGCACTGACAGCAGATCCACATCCCAGCTGCTTACACACCACCTCAGCATCTTCCATGTCCCAGGCATTATCACACACTGTCCCCCACAGACCGTGGTGTTTAACCTCTACTCTCCCGGCACAGGGGCTGCTTCCATTCACCAGTCTCAGCTCATCAGCACCTTCAAAGAGACACAGAGCAGGGTTGCAGACAGCGCAGAGCCCATCCCCTCTGGCTTGGACAGTATCACACAAGGGCCCTGGGTTTTACTCCCTGATCCCCCAGTCAGGCTTGTCACTGGGGAGGCAGCATTAGGTATCTCCTCCCCTCCGAGCTCTCTGGGCTGGTGGATCGTGAGCACCTTCACTGCTGTGTGATTCACCACCCTCCCTCACCACCCCATCTCCTTCCTTCGACCCTCCTCCCCCATCACTCACTTGTTTCCCCACCAAAACATGTTTCCCCACCCCACCTCTCCCTGGCACCAGTTCCTCCAACCATCTCCAACAACCTCTCCTGCCTGGAAAGGAGTGTGGTGTATTGAAAACTGTTAAAATGACAACCTGCCGCCACTTTAAGAGTAAGAGGCTTCCTGGTCCTGTTTGCAGGCTCAGGACCGAGAGCTTTGTAAGGAATTGGCAATCTGGGCCTTCAGCAGACAGACTGCAGAGAGCCCACCTAAACCTAGGTGGGGTAAGTTGTGCCTCTCTGACTTGTGAAGCAGTCTACTTTGTCTCTCTCTGTTTTGGGGTTCTTGTGTGTGAGGGTTCTGCATTCTAAGTAATAGAGTCACATTATGTTGCAATCTTCCAGAAATAGTATTTCATATGTTTATCTAACTTCTCTGTGTTTCTGCTGTGAACATAACATGGAGAGCCAGACATATCCCACTATCCTGCTCCCCCTCCCCTCAGACTTGCTGCTGCTCGGCCCATTCAGTGCCATGCTTCCACATGCAGCCCCCTGCCACTCACTGCTACTTGCCTTCCTCCACGGTCCGAGTCACTGCTCCTCCCAGAACTGTCCTCCTACACCCGCTTCAAATCTTTCTCATAAGGAATTAGAGAAAATGTTTTTCCACATCTGCATTTACCTGCTGGTTACAAAGTGTAACTGCAGATTTGTGTTATGCATATTTTATCCTCCGTTTTTATAAAGCACATTTCTTCTCCAGTAACAGGGGCTGTAACTCCATCCTGGGGGTGAGGGGACATCAGAAGCCTCAGAGCAGAGAGCTTCCCCTAGCTGCAATTATAGCTGTATAGTGATGGGGAGCCGTGTGTGTGTGGTGGGGGGGCACTGTTCCATATAATCTCATGGTGAAAACAAACCCCTTCCCCAGAGCACAGTGACTATTATGGGAAGTCCAGGAGCTCTGGACCCACCTCCATGTCCCCTCTTGTTGAGGGGATTCATTCTGTGACACTGAGTCCAATTAAGAAACTTGATGTCTCTTCCGACCCTTCCCATCTCTGTGGGAACCCACATGTTGGGCTTGGGACTAAAGAGTTTACTTTGTTCATTTCAATTTATTTAAAGGTTTTTTCTGTCTGGTGAATTTTATCCCCACATTATCTCTCCACCCTCAATCACACAGGTAGGTATTGTTCCCTTTTTCACAAAAAGGGAACCTGAGGCAGTGAGAAATGAAGTGAGATGCCCCAGGGTCACACACTAAATCTGTGGCAGAGACAAGAACAGACCCTAATCGCCGGATTCCCAGTGCAGGGTTTTCACCATAGAACCATCTGTAATTTACACAGGGGGCAGAGACTGTGGACTCATGTATTCCATGGTGTCCTCGCCACAGCAGTGACTGGGGGTTAATTATTATTATTTCCTCTTAGTGCCGTTCCCAGAAGGGCATATCCACTGCAGCATATTTGTGCTCTGGTTTGAGAAGCCACCGTCATGTTACACCTGCCTCTTGATCTTTGTGGCCCTGAACCAGCAAAGGCTTTTAGTCACAGGGGACTAACTCATGTGCTTAATGTTAAGCTCGTATTTAAGTGTTTTGTTGGAAGGGAGCTTATAATGTACATTAGCTCCTATAGAGTGATGGGTTGATTTTAAGATGTCCCTGTTGTTTTTAAATCCCTTTGTGCTGTAGTCCCTGGCTGTATTTGAGTCCCCTCCCTCCTTGAGACTCTTTTTTATTTAAGTCCAGATTGTGGAACTCCCAGGAGTCGTCCCACTGACTACACTGGCCTCCCTGGGACTGCTCCTGTCACAGAGGGCTCAGCAATGGCAGGAAGAAAGATGGGCAACAATTTCACAAAACCATTTCTGTTCTGCTGCAATTTATTTTGTTTTCCGAAAGTTTTGACAATCAAAGATGAAAATGTTAACCTGCTAGTTTGTCGGTTTCACCACTGTGAAACTTTTGGGTGGAACCAGAATCCAGCCCGTTTGGTAGGTGTCCATTTGTAGATTTGTAAACTGCCCCGTTATTGATGGAGGGTGGCAGGGAGTTCAGCACCTCTTCTAAGCTGCATTTAAATCCAGCTGATAAACATTCTCATGGACTGTTGGGTTATGAGCTTTTAACTGGACACAGGTGTGAGACGGACATTCCTGTTCCACATGGAGTCAAATTTAAAGACAAAAAAAGGAAGGCTGAAACTAGCCTCTATTATTACTCTGACCAGACTGTTGACCAGCGGAGTCCAGGGCCACCTTCTCTCCCTGCAGGGTATGAGTTCCACCCATTGTAGGTAATGGGAATCACTCCACCCTGCAGGGAGAATAGGGCCCCATGGTTTCACATGGCGCATGCCATGGAGATTTGGTTACCCAGGAATCCCAGTGGAATTCTCTGCGTTTTCACTCTCGTAAAGTTCAGTTTTATCATGAGATCAAACTCAGCATCTTCTGTGTAACTTTCTTGGGAAGTTCAGGTACAAACCCCCACTTCAGAAAATGTCCTTGCTCTGGAATCCTCAGCACCTACCCTCCGAGGCACAGAGACATTGCAGAGCTATCTGCGATCTCTACCTACCAGCTGTGGTACCGCAGTTTGTCTCTAGCTAAATATTTGAGGTTTCTAAAATCTGACTTTCATCTTCAGCTTCACCTGTTCACACTGCAGCTACAGAACAGCAGCGTCTCAGACTGCAGCAACTCACAGGAACAGGCTGCTACTGAACAGTTCAGTGTCCTGACAAGTGCATCATTCAAACCCTGCTGAAGTTGCCCAGCATGTTGGATGCACACAGGACAGTGGTGTTATTTTAAATGGTATGGAGTGTATATCTGGAATTATTCACAGGTTCCATACACAGGCACAGAGCTGGACGGAAGATGAGGCTGGAGGTCACAATACAGAAGCTCACTTTCCTTTTCTTGTGGTTCATTTGTTTAGCAGGAATTTCTAAGCACTGAAGCCATTAGTTCACTAAAACCAACTCTGGGCTCAGAGTGCTACAAGACTGGGGTATTTTATAAAGTACACACAGTCTGGGATTGGGTCAAATCTATGATTATTGCAAATATATAAACCTCCTCCCTCAGAATAACCAACAGGGAGATAATTACACATACACATTTACTTAAACCCAATTGCCTGCTTTCCCTTTGTTTCATTGATTTCTGGAATAAAACTCCATTTCTAGTGGATTCAAAACTCTCTTTCTAGTTCTTGTCTGCCCAACTCATCCAGTGAAATAAAGCAGGCACTTACCCATGGTGTCTTGAAGAAAGAGGAGAAACCAAAGCAGCTGAGTGGAGAGATGTCCCTTCATTGCTAGACGGACCTGCTGTCCCCTCCTGACACTGCACTGGCTGCACCTAAGCACCTGCCAGGGCTCCTCTGTGTCTGACAAGTGACAACAAAGCAGTGGAAGGGAAATATATAGATTCAGAGGCTGGCATCAGCTGCGAGAAGGAACCAATAGAAAAAATATTCACCTTTTTAGACATTATCAGAGGGTTTATCTAAATCTTTGTGCAGCTAAAACATCCAATACAATTCTAAAACTCTGGCTGTGACCATATATGAGTGACGAGTCCGCTTCTGATGTCATGTTCGCTTCAGTCTCGGATCATCATGTAACCACCCTCCTTGGCGTAGGGCAGAACAGTGTGAAAAATGATTCTGTCTTTTTAGGCAAATAAAAGTGAGCCTTGAATGCTGTTCCTCTGATAAATTAATTAAGAAAACAAATGTAGGGAAAAAGGAAACCTCTAAAATTGAACCCCTCAGAGCTGTGTGTGTCCAATTGTAGCCAGGCCACTAAAACCACAGAGCTGGGATGTTACCACTGGGGTCAGCTGTATTCAAAAGGAGAGGGGAACAACCCCTGCTATCTTTGTGGAACCCAGACTGCTCGGGGCTGAATGGCAGTGGTACATTAGTGGTAGGAGTGTGTCATGGAGCTTCCTTCTTCAGTGGTGACCATCAGTGGCAGCAGAGTCTCAGAGGGCTTCCTGTTCACCGTATCAGAGCTTGTTCTTAACACTGACTGACTAGGTTCTGAGTGACCATCTCGCATACCGTAGTGTAGGTAGCAACCCACTCCAGGACTCTCTGCCCAGGCCAGTGCTAGGCCTGCCCTGTGTGGTAACTCCAGGCAGCACAGGCTGCGTTAGTCAGTCTGGGAGCAAGAGAGAATCGCAGGGTCCTGGCCATTTCCATCTGTCTGAATAGAGAATCTTCACAATAGTCCGTGCAGCTGAAACCCGTCTCTTCTCTACAGTGAAGAGCAGCACATTGGTCATAAGACACAAGCTTCCCAGGAGACAACAGCAAGTTAACCAGGAAAACAACATAGCTGAAGTCCAGTGGAAAGTGGGTGGGAGAGGTCAATCAAAGGTAAAATCCAGCCTGAAGGAGCCGTGTGTAGGTGTGTGTTAGAACAGGCCTAACAGAGGCATTTAGAATGGAATCTGAAATCAGCCCATCGCAGCACTTGTGGTACCAAAGAGAAAGGCGGCCTTGCCGGAAACAGCTCTAACACAGGCATCTCTGGCACTTTGCCACCCCTACCTCATGAAGGCCAAACTGCCACAGCGTGAGCTCCTTGGTCATGAACAGCAGGGTGTTTCCCCAGCTAGACGCCATCTTATTGAGCGGCGAGAACTCTGACTCAGCACAGGAAGTTCTCTCTCACCCATCCAGAGAGCGGCAAAGACCAGGAACCATGCGGCAGCTACCCCAGCTCTGCCTTAACTACAGTCCTTGTCAGTGGCTCACCATGCAAGGGCCAGTAGAGCACAGTGCAGCCCCTGACCCTGAATAACCAGAACACAGGTCGGAGAATTGAAGAACTGCCTGACAATGGAAGATGTGTGCTCGCACAGACACAGTTTGTTAGAAAGTTCAAGTCTGATATGCATGAGGCCCTGGCACTGACAGTGGCATTCACACGGATAGGACGTGTTGAAGAGCCACAGTTACTAGAAGTTAAGTGACTGTTCTTTCTTGTGTGTGAGGCTGTTGCATGTCCCTACCTCTGCTGTGTGAGGGCTCTGGCTTCATTAGAGTCTGTTGGGGTTTTAGACAAATACTGTCTCTCTGCATTCATTCAGATCCCCTGATGTCACAGTATTTATTGTTATTATTTTGGCTGTTCTTGTTGTTCACGGCAATGTCTGATCCTTTGTAGAATCCTCAGGATCCTTTACATCAAAGAGACACTCAGAACTCGGAGCTGGATATTGCAATTCTTACTTGGAACACGGAAATCTGTCCCCTTAGTGGGAGCTGTGGTCCAAGGTCAGCCAGTCCTGTTCCAGTATGGCCAGCCTCTGGAGATCAGAAATCATGAGTCAATCCCCGCGAAAGCACGAGCTTCATCCAAAAAATCATAAGATTTTAAAAAAAGACTATATTGTGTTATCTGTTTTTGACTGTTGAACTCCCTCTGCCCATCCCCAATGGGGCTTGGTGGGGAGGGTTCCAGGTGTGGGGGGCTCCCAATGCAGGGGAGGGTTTGAGAGGTGGGGGTTTGGGTGTGGGTGTGGGGAGCTCAGTGGAGGGTTCTGGGTGCAGGAAGGTCTGTGTGCGGGGGGGCTCCTGATGCAGGGGGTGAGGCTCGGGGGGTGGAGGTCTGGAGAGCTTAGTGGGGGGGGGGTCTGGATGCGGGGCACTCCTGATGCAGGGAGGGGCTCGGTGTGTGTGTGTGGGGGGGGTTCTGGGTGTGCAGTGGGGGGAGGGGTCACTATATAGGGAGCTGTTCCCCCGTCCGCCCAATCCCCCTCCCCTGCTGAGCTTCACCCCTCCACACTCAGAACCCCCACCTCACTGAGCCACCCCCTGAACTCTGTCTCTTTACTCTTTCCCCCTTGCACCCCGCCCAGCCAGGACTAACATCCCTGGGCAGCCGGGGCATCCCCAGGCCCCCCTCAGTGATTTACCTCTCCCCTGGCTGCCCGAACAGACGCGTCTGAGCTGCCTGGGAGGGCTGAGTGAGCACTGGTGCAGCTTCTCTTTGCTTCCGCACAGAAAACATTTTTGGCAGAAAGTAAAGAGAATCTGCAGGGGGGCATTTTTCTGCTGAGCTGCAGAGACGCAGAATTCCCCCAGGACTAACAGAAAGGAAGGAGGGACTGGAGCTGCCCTGAGCTGCCGGGCTCTTTAGCTCCACTCCCTGCTCCCTTCCCATAAGAATGGCTTCAGGTTACTTCAGGGAGGAATTCTCCTTGCAGCAGGTCTGATTGGTTCCTTTGCCGCAGGAGGAGGGCAAGTGGGGCAGGCAGCCAATCAGAGGGCCCAAATTTGCTAGCAGGCAGGAGCGTCTCACTCATCTTATTGCCAGATTGGGTCCTACCTCACAGAAATCCCGTCACTGGGAGCAGATCACCAGAGCTGGCGGTGCTGTGACGGCTGCTCCCAGGCCATCCCCTTCAGAACAGGTGTCCTGGGTCCTGCAGCTTCCCCATCAGGAGCAGAGGAATCGGGTGACCATGTCATTTGGCTGATCCCAGGAGCAAGGCAGAAACAGCCAGGCAGTGTCTGTTGCCCAGTCAGTGGAGATCAGGGTCTGGGAAAGACCTGGAGCAGGTCTGTGCTCAGAGCCTAGCATCTGGAATGTGGCCGGCAGAGCTCCCTGCCTGAGGAAAGCTGGGGCAGGAACCAAAGGCAGGACTGGCAGGTGAGACAGTGGCTGGGAGATGAGAAGACAGGATCTGAAACCTGGACATGAGGGGTAGCTATGGAACCCTAGGAAAGGGGCCACACGGGCTGGTGAAGTCCTGCCCCAAGTATAGCAGGACAGGGCTAAAGAGATTGGGTGGGGAAGCCCTGCTGTGAGGGTGAAGAAGGGAATATGTTTCTGTGCTGTAGCTGCCCCAAGACAGGGGAACTTAACTGCCCCCTACCAGGTGTGGGGACTTTATGGAACTATCAGAGAGTAAACTGAGGCAGGGTGACAGCATGGGCCTGTGCCAGACTGCACCTTAGGACATTGCTGATCTGGGGTCGAAGTGTGGGAGAAGTCCTGAAACCTTCTAAATCCCACTCCCAGAACACACAAAATATGTATAGGTTCCTGCTACTGGGCTCTCATAACTCTCATGAGTCTAGGGTATGCCTTAAGCCAGAAAGCGTACTGGGCTTTGTTCTATATTGACAATGTGTGTGTGTGTGCTTACATTGGGGGAGGGGGAGGGTTGATAATATTTTTGCCTCTGTCTCTATGTGGCTAGTTACCTTAATCATTTCCTGCTGTTTGAATTTCCCATTTACTTCTGTACAATGATGTATTTTTGTATTTGCCTTGGTTTGCTCCCCCAGATAGAGAAGAACCTTTTCCAAAGGCCCTGTCAGTCTCGGTTTATTTCACAGTCAGAAAAACACCAGAGAAGAGATCAGTATAATTTCCCCATGAAGAGAGACCACAGTGTGGGGTCCGTGCTGTGTTCCAGGCCTGGCCCATCCAGGAGGAAGGCAGGAAGACTCCTCACATTTAAAGGTGCAGACCACAGGAAATATAATTGTAACATTTCCTCAACATTCACTGCAGAGGAGGGTCGGGGAGGCTCAGGCAATGCAGCATCATCCCCCTCATTGTGACATCTCAGACATTCCTATGCTTGAGCGCCTCTTGTTTGGATCTCTGGTGCTCTGGGGACTGTAGCTGAGGCTGCAGGGGGTGGATCCTCTCCCTGTGTCACCATTGCCCCATAATACTTTGCGGATTTCACTGCATAAGAAACTCCCACCAGGCAAAAAGCTCAGTACAAGACCTGAGCTGGATATTCTGGGTCCATTTCTTCTTTGGTGGTTCTAAACTCCTGGCAAGAATCTGTGGGGTGGAGGAATCTGGAAGGGGAAGTCCCAAGGACATTGCAGCTGTCAGCAGGGAGTCAATCCCAGTTCTCTCTTAGCCAGATCTTGATTCCCAGACTCTCCCAGGCTCTGTTGAGCCAGGTAAGCTCTTCTTTGGACCAGCTGATGGTTCTGGGGATACGGGAAGGTCCCCATCCTTCCCTTCTTCCTTCAAGCTGGGGGAAGTGGTAATATGCCCAGATGGGAGCTTCTTGCCCCTCCAGACCTGCAATGATAATAACAAGACATCTCTCCTGCCCCACATCACACCTCACCAGCCCAAAACATTTAATGCTCTTTTCTGATCCCCATTATTCTTGTTGTCCCCCAGCCCCTATTTCTGCTCTCTGTTTGTTAATGAATCAAGGTATGATGGTGGAGAGGGGCACATATTGACAGTAGCTGTCCATTTGCTATTGACTGAGGCCTGAGTGACATGTTTCCAAACCCAGCTGGGAGTCTGAACCAACAGGGCCTTTCCTGAAGGAATGGGACCATCAGTCTCAGTAAAGTACAACTGAGAAGTTGAATATGGTCAAGGAACAGCCTCCCTCTCTCCACAAGAACAGGGGGCCACCACTAGAGGGTGATGTGGGAGAAGTGCCCTCAGTGCCTTCCCAGAGCATGTACTCTCATTGGTGCACTCCCTCTGCTCCTCCCTAGACCCCCTCTCAGCCTGACCTGGCTCTCAGCATCAAGTGTTATCACGAGATCCCTGGGGGCCCATTGCTAGCTGTTTAATGCCAGAGCCCCACCCCAAGCTCTCACTACCTGATGCAGCAATGATCTCACTGGCCTGGAATGGTCCTAACAAGGGGGCTGCCGGCACTTCACAAATATCACTTGCCTGTGAGCATCTTCAGCATAAACTTGGGGTTCCTACAACAGGCCTGGATGAGAACTGGGTGTCACAGTTCAGGGGCACCTGTATTCTCCCTCTATGGTCCACCAATCTCAGACATCCAGCTGTCACCTGAGTGGAAACCCATGTGTCTCTCCCTTCTGACCAGGGCATTTATAGGTTGCACAGTTTCCTGACTACACTGTGAATTCCTCAGCAAAACAGACTGCCTAAGCCTGCCTGTTTTGCCTTCTCTTCAGAGACTGTAAACAGCATAATTACCTCCAGTTAAGCTACCATACAGCCCTTTCTAAGCAAGCACATTTATTCTTAAAGTAAAAGCATTACAGAAAAAAACATATTAAAACAATAACAAATTAACATGCATGTTAATAAGCTTACCAGAGACCACCCCAACTCTAACATGAGCTCTGGCAGGTGAGCAGTCTTTCAAACACCACCAAGGTGTTTTCTGTGGTTATTAGTTCATAACCACTTAGACTCAGAAGAGGCACCCCCATGAATCTGTGAGTATCTCCTTTATCCAGTTTGGGTCTTTGAAGAGACCGTGAATAGTAATCAGCCATGTGTTGCATTAGTTTTTTTTTTTTTTTTGCAGCATCACATTGCTGACTCATTTTGAGGTTCTGATACCTCACAACTCCCAGATCCTTCTCAGCAGTGCTGCTGCCAAGACAGTTTTCCCCATTCTGTTTGTTTTTTCTTCCCTAAGTGTAGCACCTTACACCTGTCTTTGTTGAATTTCATTTTGTAGACTATAGCCCAGATCTCCAATTTATCATGGGTATGGAACAGCTAAGGTATTATGTATGTTAGCTGGGCTTCTGGGTAGTGTCCAGGCTCCAAAGCACAGAATATGGAAGGGAGAGAGGGAAGGATTCCCATGATGGAGTAACAATTTCCCCTGAAGAGAAGGGTTACTCCCTGCCTTTATGCCAAGCTCCTGGCCTGTTCCCATCTCTGCCCACCCCACCCCTAACCTCAGCTGCTCCAGCAAACTAAGGCAGCAAAGACCAGAGGCCACTCTTGCTCCTAGGACTGAGGAGTAGGCTGATAATCTACCTGGATGTGGGTGGTGTCCTTCCCCATGCCCATGATCAACACACTATGCAAGGCAGCCTGCAGGAGGCAAGTTTCCAGCTCCTGATCCAGGGTCAGCCAGAGTTCGTTGGCAGGAGAGAGGTGCCTGCTTTAGACTTCCGAGTATGGGGGTAGGACAGGCACTAACAGAAGCAGGAAACTGTCAACTTGTTGAATGCGGTGGATGAGACTTAAGTATATATGACACAAACACACATGTAGAGTCATAGATGTGCTTTATTTGTATAGCAAAGAGACATCTATGTAGAGCAGTTAATGAGATTAATGTGCATAACATAGGGACAAACATGACCTATTATTTTGGAAGCCATGAACACTATTTTTTATGCATTTGGAAATCGGACACAATAGATCAGCTGACACTTTCAAAGATACTTTTTGTTTTCACAGCAGACAAGCATTGGCAAGGAACAGAATAAACCACTGCCCACATCCCAAGCTGGACCCATAGAGCTGCATGTCTTAGGTACCCACGTGCCATGATCCTTGTAAAGAAACATTTTCCCTTTGCCTTGAGGTTTTTCTTGAGAAAATTAAGTTACCATAATTTTCAGTCCCCAAGGCAGGGTTCCTCTGGGATTTCAGCCCAGGACCTGTGCCTTTGTAATGAAGGCATACTTTTAGGCCATCTGACCACTTTGTGCTTTGGTTTTCTCACTCACGAGTAGGTCTTTGCCAATTAGGTGTGAACTATTATTTCAAAACTGAGCAGCACCCGAAGTTTCACAAGACTAAAGACCACAACTCCCAGCCTGGGAACTCCCCTAGAACACGTCCTGTCTATGAAGAGCTGGACCAGGTGCTCAACCCTGCCTCGAGCATGGAGTCTGCTTTCATGCTGGACCAGCTTCTGCATACGGATGGTGTTAATACTGGACTGGGGCAGAGGGGCTGGAGGAGACATCAGAAGCCATCTCACCCCGATGCTGCAGCACTGCACTCTGGATGCTATACTTCCAAGGTGATATTAAACTGAGCTACTTCTGCTTGGCTGGGCAGACCAGCGGGAAATTAACCCCATTGCCAGGCTGCTGCAGCGGACACCTGAGGTCTGGCTCCATCCCCAAAAATGACATTTTAGCCAGGCTGCTCTATAGCCCTTAAGGGAAGGGCAATCTGCTGCTGCTGGGGAGATCCGAGGCCTGGCTCTATCCCCCAGATTAATACCATTGCCCAGCTGCAGTACACACTGCTAGGAGGGCTGCTCTGCAACATCTGTTACTTGGGACCTGCTCCATCCCAGAATTAGTACCTGGCCAGGCTGTTCTATTGCCTGCAGGCAGGGACAATCAGCTGCTGCTGGGGACACGAGTCCTGGCTGAATCCCCCAACCAATGCTCTTTCTGGGTTGCTCTATAACCCTGCAGGGAGAGGAGTCCTTCTAGCTCTGCCAGAGAAACACCAAGACCTGGTTCCACCCACTACTGACATCACTGCTGACCTAAAACACAGCTCTGGATTTTTGATATTAATTTGCTTGAGCCATCAGGTGATCAGGCTGAGGCCGCAGGATCGTTTGGGGAGGAGATGACGGCACACACCAAGTGTCTAATTATAAAGCTTTATTAATAAAATAATGAAATAACAGTGGAGAGTGATGGGTGCTCCCCATGTCACTCAGAGGAAGGAAGAAAGCGTTAGTGCCCCAAGCCCTAACCCACTTTCATACTCACACACTTAATACCCGAGGGTGGCCAGGCCTGGGTGTAATGTAAGAAGAAGAGGGGGAAGGGTGGATGGGAGTTCTGCCCTGTGCGCACCCAGGTCATCCAGGGTCCACTGTTGATTCCGATTTGCCTCAGCTCTCGGGAGGGTTTTAAGGCCTGGGGTCTCTTGGGGGCATCTTCTTCAGAGATCTTTGTTCCCCATACTCTGTGTACCAGTCCAAACCGGCCTTCCATGGCTTCTTTAGCTTTTTTAAAACACACTGGTTTCAGGGCCGTGAGACAGTTCTATTTGTTCCTGGCTGGCCTTTGCCGTCTCGCTTTTTTTCGCGGCCCCTGCATTTTGTTTAATAATTTTTTTTTTATGGCTGGTTGTGGGGGTTGGATTTTTTATTTTTTTTTATTTTTTTTTTGTCTTGGCAGGTAGTAGCTGGCCTTGGGCTGTAGTCAGTTTTTTATTTTCAGACTGAGCTTGCTAGCTGCAGTGTTGAGTTAACCCGTTCTCTGCTCTCTTCCTCCTTCCCCCTTTGGCCTCTCGCAGCCTGCAAAGGAATCTTCCACTCCACACTTACACCTTTGACCCTCCCCAAAATGCCCTGCAATGCTTGCAACAGCATTAGCAATATACAATGCTGATCTGCATCCCGCAGGGGACCTCCTGTGGGAGGAGGCCATTGGGGTGTGACGGTTGCCTCCTACTTCTGCAGAGTGACCATGAGGCCTAGCTCCAAACTCAGCATTAATCTCATTGTTGGGCTGCGAGATAGCACACCTGAGACCAGGCTCCAACCCCCAAATTAATGTAATTGCTGGGTGGCTCCATAGCTCTGCACTGTATTACTATCGCTTCTCGGGAGACCCTAAGGTCAGGATCCAACTCTAAAATTATGCATGTACCATGACTGTCAGTTGACTGTGAGTTGTAACATTTGTTCTCAGTATCTCCAGCTTAGGTTGTGATCATCACTGGTAGGGGTAATGGTACATCACAGAGCATCCTTCTAAAGCACTGAGGCTCAATGGTAGCAGAGTTTCTTAGGGCTTCCTGCTAAAAACTAGATGATTAGTGTTAGAGGAGATTCTAAAGGACCACGGTCATCATCATTATCAGATGTCCTTAAGACTTCTGCTTCATTTCCTTCTCCCTTTCAGCTTTGTGCCTTGTGTCATGCTGCCCCTGATGCCTTGAACCTTCTCCCTGTTCTCATACACTAATAGCCCTTCATCTCCTGCTTCAAATCCCTGCTGAAAACCCACTGCACCTCACCAATAACCCCCAACTTCTCTTATCCTGTTGCCCAATATCATCTTTTTATTTCACTTGTCCTGCTTAGATCCTCAGCTCTTCAGGGCAGGGAACTCACCTTATCTGTGTTTGTAAACACAGTATAAATTTAGGGCATTGTAGAAAGCATGTTTAATAATAACTCATTCTACGCAGCACAATATTTATTCATGTCCCTACAAGTCCCAAATGTATGCATGTTCTGTATGATCCTAATTCCAAATGACTCCAGCACAGGTTGGTAGGAGTTAAACCCACATCTACGAAAGTTGAGATTCTCCTGCAACCACATGGATCCAGGCAACACCAAATATTGCAAGACTTGCAATAACGTAACGCAAGCTGGTACTGCTAACTCCCTTGCACCCCTTTGGAAATTCCAGCTGAAGAGTAAAATTTTCATTCCAGGTTGAGAGAGAGACAGAGAGAGAGTATAGTGCAGTGATTTGCTAGGTAACATTCTGCATCTGAACTGAAACACAACATGGCTGCTGCCTCACAACTCCCGCTATATTAGAGAGTGGGTTTGTCTACACTGCAGTCTTAGGTGTGATCGCAGCTCTGGTAGGCAGGCCACACTAGCTTTAATCTAGCTAGCACAGCTAAAAAGAGCATGAAGACATGGAGGCATAGACCCCAGCACAGGCTAGTGATGTGAGGACATACTCAGGATCCCGGTCAGGCTGGTACAGCCCATGCTGATGCCTGTGCTGCCAGCCCTTTACTAGATCCCTCCAAACGCCAGACTCTCTTCCTCCAGTTGCACTCATCACAGTGCACCTCCCCACACATCTCTGTCTGGTAACACACACCAATCAGATTCCTTCAAGTCGAGGGTTGTGTTCATGTCCTGGATGGTCTTGTGGTACGTGCCCTGGGCTGGGGCTCAACAGAGATGGATTCAGTTGCTTGCTCTGTCACAGGTTCCTGTGTGACCACCTTGAGCAAGTTAGTTTATTTCTCTCTATCTCTGTTCCCTCTCTGTAAAATTGAGATAATACTTTTCCCCTCTTTTCCTGTGAGTACAATGGGTTTCTACTCCTTGATTGTGGCTCCCACGCACTCCTGTTAAATAAATAATAAGGAACTCTGCATTTTGGAACAACAAGGGGGTATTGACTGGAACTTGTTCCCTAAAAGAAGACTATATTTCCCCCCTTATCTGAACACACATATTCTTTGGCCTAGTGTCACCACAACACTTTTCTCCAATAAAAAATGGAGTTCTATTAGCTGTGTTATCAGTGCTCTTGTCTCACCAGCAGGTGGCACTGTGAAATATTAAAAAGAGTCCAGTTGGGCAGTGATAGTATCATTGAGTGCTTGGAGTTTAGACAGCCACTTACGGTGTTGCACACACCAGGGTAATTAAAGGGGTGTAAGTGTGGGGCTTGTATGGAAGGGGAGAAATAGGCAGATCAACCTGGACATGTTGCTTTTGCTGACTAGAATGAGAGGAGGTGACATACCTGATTTTTCTTTTGCAAGGATGTGGGACTAAAGATTATCAACTCTCGGCTACAGAAGCCAGTCATGTGCCAGAGTCATAATGTCCAAACACCCCTCTCTCTTTCTGTGGTGATGATGTCTGTGGAGGATCAGAGCCCCAGAGTAATGCAGGAAGGAGGGATGGGTGGGAGACATATAATTGATTGATTTCTAATCAATCTGTCTCTATTATTGTATGGGATGTGGATGTGATTTAGGCTATCAACTAGTGGGGAGTTGGGGGAGGGTTTATGCAGATATCATGACTTAGTTTAAGTCACAACACAGGAAATGTTATAGGGCAGGTAACATTGAATGCCAAACAGAATCCCCAGTGTTAAACTGATGGCTGGGTCCTTGCTGCTTCTTAACATTTAACCCCGACGTCCCTAACCAACAGAACTTGACCCTGGAGATAAACCCCAACCACTCTGTGTGACTTTTATCCTGTAAATACCCAGCTAATCAGTAGCATCTGAAGCTATAAATAGTTCACAAAATGTCCCTGTATAATATCTATAGCTATCTATCTATCTTATCCTGCAATCCGTGTCTTGGTTTGGTCACATACTTAGTTGAGGCAGAAGTAATGATCATGTATTCCTCATGGATATTAATACTCAGCACTCCCATCCCTGTTAAATCTTCAATCACTACCTAGCACTTGCTCCTATAAATACCTTACCCTGATCCTTAAAGGTGCCTAAACACCTTTAGGATTTAGGCCCTTGCTATTTCATAACATTTAACGCTAACGTCGCTACTGTGTAATTTTTATCCTGTAAATAGCCAGCTAGTGCCTCCCCATGTGCAGTACTGCCTTGCCATGGCAGTGCTGGGAACCTGCTGGACATGAGTGAGAGGGAGCTCAGTTTGTCTTCTCTCAAGACCTTTGCTTCTAACCCTCCCTTTCTCCTCCTCCCCTCCCCCGCCCTGACATTACTGTCCTGTAGGGTGACTACTGAGTTCCAGCCGAGATGGGGGTGACGGGAGCTCCTCCAATGCTCACCCCTTGAGCAGAGCAGCAGCACCTGTGTCACATACAGCCTGCACCACACCACTATGTCTGTCCTGCTCTCAGGTCAGATCTGTTCTTTTGAATAGTGAATTGTGGAATATAAATGCTGGGATGTGTTTGTGGTCTTTTCCCCCAAAAAACAGCTTTAAAAATGTTTTGAATTTTCAGATTGTATGTATTTGATTGGGTTTTGATTTGACTGGAATGCAAATACGGGCTTGATCGACTAGGGAAAAAAGGGGTACTTACTTAGATTTGGTCAGTTGTTTATTTTGCTTTAAATAGTGTGTTGTTTAATTTCTTTTGTGTGTGCAAATGGCTAATTTTAAAATGTAATACAGTACACTCTCTGATTTAAAGTAATTAGAGATTAGTATCATTTAACCAGTATTTTTCCCAAAGTTTGCATGTGTTTATTGTTATTCTTGTGATTTTTAGCATTATTAATTTATATATTTGTTGACTTAGATTTTTTTCTATTGATTTTCTGTGAATAAATGTTGCATCAGTGAGCTGCCGTATGCAAAGTTGAAAACTGATCTGTCTGTATATATTTTTATTCTTCTTTTCAGAATACCATAGATAAAACACATATTTAAGTGCATATTGTTAAAAAAAATAATTATGTATGGTAGGGCTCTACAGACTACCAAATCAGGAGGAGGCATTTCTAGAGAAAAATGGAAAAAATATCCAAAACTCAAGACTTAGCAGTAATGGGAGACTTTAGCTACGCAGGCATCTGTTGGAAAAGTAATACAGAAAAAACACAAAATGTCTAATAAGTTCTTGCAATCTGTTGGGGATAACTTCTTGTTTTGGAATGTGGAGAAATTAACTTGGAAGATGGGTGGCCATTTTACACTTGATTCTGATTTACAGAGAGGATTGATTGCCAATGTGAAGGGGGGTGCAACATGGGTGAAAGTGATTATTAAATGATAACTTTCATAATTCTAAGGAACAGAAGGAGTGAGAGCAGCAGTCAATGGACTTCAGAAAAACAGATTCAGTGAACAGGTAGATAAGGCCCCCTGAGAAGAAAATGTAAGGGAAAAAGGAGTTGAGGAGATCTGAAAGTTTTTTAAACAGACAATACCAACAGCAAAACTGCAAACTATCCCAATGAAAAAGAAAGGTAGAAAGAATAGAAAGAGGCCAATATGGCTGTATCAAAAGCTCTTTATGACCTGAAAATCAAAAAGGAATCCTACAAAAAGTGGAAACATGAACACATTGTGTGGCAAGGCACCTTCTTGGTCTCACCAGCCTCAGCTGTTTTTAGCCTTGGCAAGATGGCTTGGGTAAAACAGTCCCTCTTAGCTGCACAGGGTCAGTCCATTCCTTCTCTCCGCTAGTCTTTTGGGCTTGTTTTTCTCCCTTATGGGAAGGAATGCAGCCTCCCCTCCTGGTGAGGCTTACTGTCTTGCTGCTCCTAACCTACTGGCAGCTTGACTCCTTCCCTCCCCCTCTCTCTCAACAGGGGAGGGTTTAAAAAGGTCTCAGGCAGCCCTTAGTTGGAATCAGCTGATCCCAGTTGATGGGGGGAGGGCCTTTTAACCTTCTGGGACTGTTTTCTACCCCTTCCTTTCAGCTGTCTGTCCTGAGTTTATCACAGTTGCTAAAGGTGAATAAAAAAACAACAACAAAAAATAACCACAAGCATGTAGGGAAAAAATCATAAAGGCTAAGGCGAAAGTGAGTTACACCTAGTAAGGGACAAAAGGGCAATAAGAGAGGTTTCATTAATACATTAGGAGCAAGAGAAAGACGAGGGGAAGCGTAGCTCCACAAAGGAGAGATCTTAATGGATGACACCAAGAAGGCTGAAGTATTTAATGTCCATTTTTGCTTCAGTCTTCACTGAAGAAGTTAATTGTGGCCTGGTGCTTAGCACAATATTAACAAAAAGGGGAAAGGAACACACACCAGAAGAAGGAAAGAACAGAATATTTAGATAAGTTAGATGTATTCAAGTCAGCAAAGCTTGACAAATTCACCTTAGGGCACTTAAGGAACTAGTTGAAGCAATCTTGGAACCATTAGCAATTATCTTCAAGAACCCATGGAGGATGGGTGAGGTCATAGAGAAGTGGAGAAGGGCAAATATAGTACCTAACTTTATAAAGGGGAACAAAGAAGATCCAGGGAATTACAGACCAGTCAGCCTAATTTCAATACCTGGAAAGATGGTGAAACAAATTATTAAACAACCAATTTGTAAGCACCTAGAGGACAATATGGTGATAAGTAATAGCCGACGTGGATTTGTCAAGAACAAATCATGTGAAACCAACCACAATGTTAGCAAACTAAGGAAATATGGTCAAGATGAAATTACAATGAAGACAGTGTCACGGAGTTACAGGGTCTGGTCTATGCCCAAGCCTGTCACCAGGCTTCTGGGAGTGACACTTTTAGGACCCACACAGTTCCATAGGGCAGGCCCCTGGCCTCCAAGACTGGGCCTTCAGCACCAGCGTTCCCTGCCTCTGTGGGTCCCTGCAGTGAATCCAGCCAAGACAAACTCCTCTGGGAGGCTTGTACTGTGCCCCTTCAAAGTGTGCAATGCTCTCAGTGAGTTTACAGCGATGCAGGCAGCCTTTTCAAAGCAAGGTAATCATTTATTAGTCATTTAGCACACAGAATTTTAAAGACCCTCGATTAACACAGAGAAGCCAAAGTTAATCCATAGTCCACCTTGGTCCAACTAGTGCCCTGATGGGCCAGCCAAACTGTGATGAACTCCATCTCTGTCTCTCTCTGTTTACCCCTTTGTCTCCCCAGGTCTGGCTCCTGAATCCCTTTCTTCCAGTCACCTGACACCTTCTCCAGCTCAGTTCCCAAATCCTAGCTGCTGGAGTTTTCTGCTGTTAGGTGTGGATTGTTCAGTTGTTGGAGCATCTCTTTGTCTTGCTGGACTCTGCTGATTTGGATCAGCTTGAGCCAGTTCTTTAGTGACTGTATTCATTCCCCCCAGTGAGGTGAAACACACAAACCTCCTGTCTATTGCACTGTTCCAGGAGTAGTAATAACCCTTTTTACCCTCTGGCTAGCAATGACATGAACAGAAGGAAACTGAATCATGCCTAGGATTCATAAAAATAGTACAGAAAATCTCCACTTTGTCACAAAGGGTACACGACAGGTTGAAAGACCATACACAAAGTGTGGTTATCAATGGTTTGCTGTTGAACTGAGAGGGCGTATCTAGTGGGGTCCTATAAAAGTTTGTCATTTTCATTAATGAATTGGATATGGAGTGGAGAGTATGCTTATAAAATCTGCAGATGACACCAAGCTAGGAGGGGTTGCAAGCACTTTGGAGAACAGTGTTAGAATTCAAAATGACCTTGATAAATTGGAGTAGTGGTCTGAAGTCAACAAGATGCAATTCAGCTAAGACAAGTGCACAGTCCTACACTTAGTAAGGAAAATTTAAATACACAGGTACTAAATAGGGAATAATTGGCTAGGTGGTAGTACTGCTGAATTGAAATATGAGTCAACAATGTGGTGAAGTTGGAAAAAAAGGCTAATACCATTCTGGAGTGTCATGTGGTAAGGCATGGAAGCTAACTGTTCTGCCCTACTTGGCACAGGTGAGGCCATAGTTGAAGCACTGTGTCCCGTTTGGGGTGCCACATTTTAAGAAACATGTGGACAATTTGGAGAGATTCCAGAGGAGAGCAACAAAAAATGATAAAAGGTTTAGAAAACCTGATCTGTGAGGAAAGGTTAAAGAAACTGGGCATGTTTATTCTTGAGAAAAAAAGGTTGAGGGGAGACCTGAAAACCATCTTCAAATATGTTAAGGGCTGTTAGAAAGCAGGGGTGGGCAAACTTTTTGGCCTGAGGGCCACATCTGGGTATGGAAATTGTATGGCAGGCCATGAACGCTCACAAAATTAACAACGGAAAATTAACACTACTAAAACATCATAGTCACCTAAGACAACAACTAGCAGGCACATGGGCTTGCACGTTCCAGGCTCTAATGGCATGTGAGGCACAATTGGGTTGTGCAGCTGGAGTAATATGCAGGCCCTCACGCCTGTCATGCAGGTCCTGAACATGCAGGAGTGCCAGGTGGGCAGAGCAGGGCAAGCCCCTGACCCCGCTCCGCAGCTGGAGCGCCGGAGCAGGGCAATGGAGCTTGAAGGCTGGATTAAAAGGTCTGATGGGCTGGACGCGGCCTGTGGGCCATAGTTTGCCCACCCCTGTTATAAAGAGTATGGTGATCAATTTTTCTCCATGTCCACTGAAGGTAGGACAAGAAGCAACGGGCTTAATCTGCAGCAAGTGAGATTGAGGTTAGACCTTAGGGGAAACTTTCTAACTATAAGGATAATAAAGTACTGGAATAGGTTATTAAGGGAGATGGAATCTCTGTCATTGCAGGTTTTTAAGAACAGGTTGGACTGTTACCCCAGAATTTAATAGTACTGCCATCAGCAATTTTGCATGTTCAGCCACTGCCAGCTGAAAAGCAAACATCACATACTGTAACGATGCTGCCTCTGGCGGGACACAACTGAGAGTGTCAATTCTGGACAAATTGCTTAGAGCAGGGCAATTACAGCCCAAGGCTGGGGTTTCTCCACTTCTAAGGCAAACCAAACCAGCCAGACAGGGAGGACTTTGGTTTTACCCCACTGGCTAACTACAAGTCACACAAGCAATTCCCTCAGACACTCCAGTTCCCCAGTACCACCACCAGCAGCCACTTCTTATGGGGATGAATGTTATGAAAACTAATGCCCCTGTAAAAGAAAAAAGGTTTTCTCAATCCCAAAGGACCAAGCCCCAGACCCAGGTCAATATACAAGTTAGATCTTACCCACAAATTACGCTGTTGCCAATCCTTTAGAATCTAAAATCTAAAGGTTTATTCATAAAAGAAAGAAATACAGATGAGAGGTAATATTGATTAAATGGAATCAGTTACATACAGCAATGGCAAAGTTCTTGGTTCAGGCTTGTAGCAGTGATGGAATAAACTGCAGGCTCAAATCAAGTCTCTGGAGTACATCCACAGCTGAGATGGGTCATTCAGTCCTTTGTTCAGAGCTTCAGTTTGTAGCAAAGTTCCTCCAGAAGTAAGAAGCAGGATTGGAGGGGTTTCCAGGACCTTTTATATTCTTTGCCCTGTGGAAGGACCCCCCCTTTGTTCTTACTGTGGAAAATCCCAGCAGCAAGATGGAGTTTGGAGTCACATGGGCAAGTCACATGTCCATGCATGACTCAGTTCTTTGCAGGCCCACACCATTGTTTACATATTAGTTTGAATGTTCCCAGGAAAGCTCAGATGTGGATTGGCGTCTACCAAAGTTCATTGTCAGTTAAGTGTTTCTTGACTGGGCACTTACTGAGAATAGTCCCTTCTCAAGAAGCTGACCAAATGCTTCAGTGAGGCTACTTAGAATAAAAACACATTGATATACAAGTACATAGCCAATATTCATAACTTCAACTACAAAAATGATACACCTATACAGATAGCATAATCATAATCAGCACATCATAACCTTTCCATAGACACTTTACATGACAACTTTTGTACAATATTTGCTGCAAATATATAACAGTGTTTGCAACAATGATCTATACGGTTACAGGTTATGTGAGTAATATCACAAAGCCGCCTTACATTGACCTAATAATGTATGTGTCTACACTACCAGGTCCCTTCCACTGACCTAACTCACCTGTAATGTTCACTTAATTACTCTGCCCCTGCGAGAGACTTAATTCAGTGTTGATGAGTTGACAGAGAGGCAGTGAAGACGCAGTCTTATGTAAGTTGACTGAATTGGCCTCCAGGAGGTATCCCACAATGCTCCACTGTGACTTCTCTGGACATCATTATCAACTCCACTGCACAGAATCCAGATACCCAGGAAACAGCCCCTCCCCGTTAAAGCCCCAGAAACTTTGAATTCCCATTTCCTATTTGATCAGCATGGAGAGCTTGGCAGCCCAGGTGATCCTGGTGACTCAACGCCTCAAATGTGCTCCAGTCTGTAGTACACAGGAGATGGTGGGACTTACTGGTCTGTGAGGAGAAGAGTCTGTGCAGGCACAGCTCCAATGCGGCACAATAAACTAGACATTTATGAAAAGATCACATGGGGCATGGGAGAGAAGGGCTACAGCAGGGATACGCAGCAGTGCCACGTGAAAATCAAGGAACTTTGGCAGGCATACCAGAAGACAAGGAAAGCAAACAGTCATTCTGGTTCTGCATCACAAACATGCTGCTCTACAATGAGCGGCATGTGATTCTTGGCGGCGACCCCACCACTACCCCCAAACACAGCATGGATACACCCCAGGAGTCTGAGTCTCGGGCTACCTCAGGCAACAATGAGGAGAACATTCTAGACGAGGAAGAGGAGGAGAATGGGAGACAAGCGAGCTGTGGGTCCATTCTCCCCAAGAGCCAGGAGCTATTTTTAACCCCAGAGTCCAGCTGTTTGCAGGACTGCATGGTGGCTGAGCATGATGCTGGGGAAGGCACCTCTGATAAGTATGCAATTCCAATCAAACTGTAGGGGTTACATGCTCTTATATTCTATGTTTAATGTAAAGAAAAAGTGAAGTGTAGTGAGTATCTGCTTTCCAATGGCTGCTCCAGCTACGCAGAGGGTGGCCCCCTGGAAAAGACCGTTTATGTGCACAGGGATGCCCAGGAATCCTCCATGGAGACTTCTAGGAAACTTTCATGGAGCACTCTGCAATCCTTTACAGAAGGTTTCTGAGGAGGGCTGCCTTATTTCTTCCACCACGGTAGGACACTTTCCCGCGCCACTCCAGTATTAACTCTCCTGGTATCATTGTGGTACACAGCATAGCAGCATAAGGACCAGGTCTGTACCCAGACGCTTGCAGCATCCACTCCCTTGCCACCCCTGTAACCCTCAGGAGACTGATATCACATAGGGTCACCTAGGGGAAACGGGGGAAGTTTCCATTACAAGTGCTCGTACTGCAAACAATAGAGCATGTGATCCACCACCCATAGTGATTTCAGGGTCCCTCAACCATGTTTTCCCTAACATGTGGGTGGTTTGGTTGGCAGGGATTGGCATTGACCTCAGATTCTGCACGTCTAGGGCATCTACTACCTCCGGCGTGGCTGTACTGCCCCCAGCCCCACCCCTGTCCCTTCCATGCAGCTGTCTGCATGACTGCATCTCCTGTCTGGGGTCTGTACAGCCCCACCAGAGGACAGGGCTGGGGGCAGTACAGTGGCACCGGAGGAGTTGCCAGTGTGGGGCGCTGGCTCCTGAGAGTGGCGGTTCCATGTTTTGCTCCTTTCGCCACTGCAGTTCCCAGGAGAGCCCTGCGGGTTCTGTGGATACCGATGTATATCTGTGTATATCCGCATCTGCAGGTATAAATTTGTATCCGCACAGGGCTGTAATTAGAAGGGGGGGAAAGAGGATGTGTGTGTGACACTCTACACCCCAGGGAAATGCCCTGTAACCCCCATATTCATCATTTGTATATAAATTGTGATATTTTATGCAGAGCATACCATATGAGGTATCGTGGGAAAGATTATGATCTGCTCAAAGCCACTGTTCCATCTAAATATGCATATCATTAATGCATTTGAAGTTATGAGAATTGTGTTGTATGATTGTCACAAATATCTGGTGTGGGTTTGGGAAGTGCCAGGCTACTAGCTCCCCAAAGACAATAACCAGGGGATAACCAACACCCAGGTGGGTGTCGAACAACCATCAAAAGCCATTGTCCAGCGAAAGAGCTACAGTGCAATGACTCAGCTGCGCAAGACCACACCAGGGGAATTGCTCAACCTTGCCTGGTGACTCAGCAATGTACCCTGACATGCCTGGACTTGTGTTCTCCAACCACAGGGTGGGACTAAGGATATAAAACAGAACACAGTGACCCTATACTTTGCCTTTTCTCCTCCCCCCACAAATGTAGTCAATAAACTTGTTTTACTGTTTATCTTTACCAGTGAGTTTGCCTGAAGTGTTTGGTAAATCTGCACAGGTTTACAGAGGCTGGTGTATATCCACTTTCCATTGATGAAGCGGTGAACCAATTAATAAACTTGCACTGCTCATCAGACTGTATATTCCTGAGGTACAAGGCTGGGAGGATTTGTCTGGTGCCTTTCTCTGTGTGATTCATGAGTGGGTCTGGGAGCATTCATGCAATCTACCTGGGTGTGGGGCTCCACATGCTGTTGTGCTGAGTGATAACAGCACCTGGAGGGGTTTGCTGCTTGTCACTAGCAAAGCATTGTAAGAGATAGCCCAGTGTGGAGAGTTCAGGGGGCACAGCGGTCCCACAGTCCCAGGCTGCACGCCAGGGATCCCATCACAGCATGATGACATGTTTAGAAAGACAATAAGGCCTCTGAGACAGCTGAGACAGGGCTAAGAGCCTGGAGGATTTCATTGTCTGAAAAACTGGACATGGACATGGAGAGCAGGAGAGCATCCCATGCAGGATGAGATGCTGTGGATTATGAAGGACCAATTAGACATGTTGAGGCATCTGGTTGAGCTTCAGGAAAAGCAGCTTGAGGCCAAACTCTTTCTGCAGCCCATGCAGAACTGCCTGCAAGCATTGCCCTGTTCCCAATCCCTCTCCCACAAACGTTCCAGGAGCTGGGAGTGGGATGTGCAGTATCCCTTCCACTCAACACTGGGGAGGGTACTAAGAACAAAAGGCAACCATTCAAAGATCTTTGATGGGCAAGACTTCTGTGCTTTCACAGACAAACTGATCTGGTTTCTCCCCTCCCAATATTATCCCACCATTTGCCCAAGGTTAAAGAAACAGAAAGAACAGGAAAATAATGTATGTGTGTGCAATAAAGGTAATTGTTTTGAGAATTAAATGCTCTTTATTTATTCCAATCATTGGGGTTGGGGGGGTGGGGTGGGGGGGAGGGTACAGAGAAATTGATGCAATGGAGGGGATGGTAGGGGAAGGCACAACACAGATAAGCGGTGCACATTACTGAAACAAGTTTTCAAAGCATCTAGGAGATGCAGAGCTCCTTGGTGAGCTCTTCTTATTGCCCTGGTATCTGGCTGCTCAATATTAGCTGCCAATCTATCTGCCTCCATACCCCACCTCTGCAGAAACGTCTCTCCCTTTGCCTAACAGATATTATGGAGCACACGGCAGACAGTGATAACAATGGGGATATTGCTTTCATTGAAATCCAACCTAGTAAACAAATTGTGCCAGCAACCCTTTAAACGTCCAAAGGCACATTCCACCACCATTCTGCACTTGCTCAACCTTTTGTTGAAATGCTCCTTACTGCTGTCCAGGTGGCCAATGTTCGGCTTCGTGTGCCATAGGAGCAAGGGGTAGGCTGGGTCTCCCAGGATCACGATTGGCATGTCAACATTGTCAGTGCTTATTTTGCGATCTGGAAAAAAGTCCCTGATTGCAGCTTTCTGAACAGACCTGTGTTCCTGAAGATGCGCGCATCATGCACCTTTCCTGATCCTCCCACATTGATGTCGATGAAACCCCCCCTATGATCCACCCGTGCTTGTAACATCATTGAAAATTATGCCTTACAGTTTATGTACTCTTTGGCAAGGTGGTCTGCTGCCAAGATAGGCATATGCGTGCCATCTATCACCCCACCGCCGTTAGGGAACCCCATCGTGGCAAAACCATCCACTATGTCCTGCACGTTGCCCAGAGTCACTATCCTTCTTAGCAGAAGTCGATTAACGCCCTGCATGCTTGGATCACAATGGATTTACCATTTCAAGCCTCTACCCAGTAATCTGATAAAACTAATTAGCACCCTTGGGCACCTCTAAGAGTCAATACTTACCCACTCAGAAGCATTGAGTCTATGTATAACACAAGAAAACTTTTGTTAAAAGGGAAATAGAACCCAGCATTACTTTGGGAAAACACCACAACCATGATTCAAAAGCACGTAACCATAAGCAACACGCACCTCACAGTCCCTTCGGGCAGTGTCCTTTGTTTCAATTTCCCATCTTGCAGCATGGAAGTCTGACAAATAAATGTCCCTTTAACATACCACTCCCCTCTCCCTGCACTGCACCCTACTCACAGTTGGCTGTTCTTAGTCAGTGAAGACCCTTAGTTCAGAGGTGCACTCCCCTGGATTCACCTCCCACCCCTGAAAAGGGAGGGGGAGTTGTCGAGCAGTGTCTCTGCTGCTGCTTCCACTGTACTCTGCCACCGTTAGCTATGTGCTACTACCTCTGTGGCTGTTACCTCTGCCGCTGTTCAGCAATGCTGCTGTCATCAGTGCTGCTTGCCACTCACTACCACTTCTGCAATGCCCCATTTTGAGGTTCCACCACTTAGCCCAGCTCTTAGCCCTGGTCTACACTGGGGGTGGGATCGATCTAAGTTACGCAACTTCAGCTGTGTGAATAACGTAGCTGAAGTCGACGTACTTAGATCGACTTACCGTGGTGTGTTCACCGCCGTGAGTCGACTGCTGCCGCTCCCCCGCCGACTCCGCCTGCGCCTCTCATGGCGGTGGAGTACAGGAGTCAATGGGAGAGCGCTTGGGGGGTCGATTTATCGCGTCTAGACTAGACACGATAAATCGATCCCCGCTGGATCAATCGCCATCCGGTGAATAGTGTAGACATACCCTTAGTGATTTCCCTGGACAGCGAGAAACCTCTCTACTGTTGCTTCTTGTCTTTCATTACAACACTGTCCTCACACCAGGTTGAAGGCTTAGAGCTGCTCATCAGTGATTTCAGCTCTAGTAACCACCCAACAGAAACAAGAACTTTTAATTGAGTTTACTCAACTCTCCCTTTGAACACTAAAGAGAATCAAATAGTATCTAGAACCCTTTAAAGCAGAGCCCCCCCACTAGATAAAAACATCTATCCCTAACCCCTCTAACTTTCACTGGGATGTGACATCCCTACCCCCTGCTTAGCAAGTGGGTTTGAGGTTAGGGTGACCCCTTCAATCAGGGCATGCTAAGCACAGTTCTGCTGCCCTTTATTCATACAGTAAGGATAACAACATTTCATTATCCCTGCATTCAAAGTGTTTTGTATCCCAAAACCAGCCAAAATTGATCATTTTGGCAATGCAGCTCTGTCTGCTGAACACCTAGGTGTGTGTATGCAAATATAGTCCGGTCCTGAAGTCTTCCTCCCCTCCCCCCATTTCTTTTTGCTGAGTTTTCTTTCTGCTGTCGTGGTTGAAACTCCTGCATGGGGGTGGGGATCATTACTGAGACAGCCTTTACCCCAGTTTGTTTCCTATCAGTTACACTTCATATTGCCCTTTACAGAATGAGGCTGGGAATTAAATACTTCTTTTTACCTTATTACTTCTGAAGAAAAGGACAAAGAAGAGAATTGTATAATAACCAGTAAACCTTTACTGTGATCTGTCACTGCAATTTCACCCTTCCACCCCTCCTGAGAAGTGGTGGCATGATGCTTCTCCCTCCCCAGACTTTCCAATTCAGATGAGTTTGGAGTTAAAGTGGAAATGTGTTAGAAAAATAACAACACGGTTTTATTCAGAGGTCAGATTCAAACTAGCACAAAGTGCAGTGAATACCGTATCTTGTTTGAGCCAGTTACAGAGTGAGCCCCAATTCTCGCCCACTCCCTCTCCACCCTGAGCTTCCCAACACAGCTCTTCATCAAGATACTAACAAGGGATGTAACTGGCTCTCAATCTCTCCTGCTGAAGAACCTCTTCATTATAAATAATTAAATAATTATTTAAGAAAGAGGAGTCAAAGCAGGAGTTTGACTCTGTAGCTCAGTGGTCAGGGCAATCCCCTGAGATGTGGGAGAGGCCCGGCTCCAAAAATATTTCATTTATATCAAGTGGAACAGCTGCAGCAGGGGAGACTGAGACATAACCACCCCAGAATATTCAACGACTCAGTGGTTAGAGCACTCACCTGGGATGTGGGAGAACTGACTTCAAGTCCCTGCTCCAACTCAGGCAGAACAGGGATATAGACTGGGTCTCTCACATTATAGGGGAGTGCTCTGTCCACTAAGCTAATAAGGTTATTAGTTGCATTACTGTAGCACATAGGATCCCTAGTTGTGGACCAGGACCCCATTGTGCTAGGCACTGTACAAACAGAACAAAAAGACAATTCCTGCCCCAAAGAGCTTACAATCTTGAGCGTAAAGCAAGAGACTTGTAGGGGAATAAAAGGAAGCAATGAGACAATAATGGTCAGGACGATTGGCATTCTAACCATTGTCAATATATTACAGGCGTCGCGGCAAAGGAGAGTTTTGTGGATGTATTTGACGGTGGATGCTTTATGGATGTTTTCAAGGAGCCCCTCCCAAGTGTGCTGAACAGCGTGGGAGAAAGTAGAAAGATGCTTGTCTGAAAATGTAACCTGTGGCCAATGGAGGCTGGCATGATGGGCCCATCAGAGATGAGCATCAACAGTTCAATAGCAAATGAGAGATGATAGGTAGGGTGGGAAATGGCCAAGAAAGGACTAGAAGGTGAATATAAGCAGCTTATATTTGATGTGATAGAGAAGGGAGAGCCAGTGGAGGGATTAAAAGCTAGGGATGACATGGGCAAAGTGACAGTACACACATATGTGTATACACACACCCACCAAATTTCTGACCTGCTTGCTCCTAGCTGTCTCTGTTCAAGGCCTGCTCTGATAGGTATGCTCTGAGCATGCCTCTGGGATCAGGCCCTGCAGGCGACAAAGGCAGGGTATTGCCTAGGTTGACAATCCTACCAGGGGTTATGCATGAGCTAGGGAACCAAGCAGCTCAATGGCATCAGGAATTAGGTGATTTTGTGTATGTCCACAGGCAGAAACTTAGGTACTTAAGGAATTTAGGTAGCTAAAGGGTTAGGCACCAGCTGAGCAGAGGTTTGAGGATCTCAGTGGTGCCTAAATGTTGGTCTTAGGCACCTAAAACGTCTACATCCCTTTGTGTATCTAGCTCTGTGTACCTGAAAGTGTGAGAAGAACAGTGTTCCAGTGAGGTTAATGGTATTACCCCCACTCACATGATGGAGACACCCCCTTTTCTCTGACTCCACCTTTCCAGGGTCACAAGGGTCCTCCAATCCCTTCCTATAGAGCTGCAAGAGGGTCCCTAGAAATGGTGATAGCTCCATTAATGTAAAATGGGAGGTTAATTTCTGAGTGGCTGGATCTTCATCTGGTACGGGGTCTGTCAGAGGGGGCGCAGGAATAAGGGTAACTGAGTTAACTGTCCCTTTTACCCTGAAGTCTCCAGAGATTCCTCAGATTTTGGATCAGCTGAAAAGAAAGAAAAATAATTGATTCAGGAAGACAAAAACAATCAGTAAAATGCCATTCTCTTCCATGATCTGCAGCTACCAGGCGATGGTACTACTATTAAGAGCTTTCCCTTCGCCCTGCCCTGGTTCTTGTCATGCAGACAGAAAGTAGAAGAGCAGAAGTAGTGCACCTCTGATCCTACCCCTTATAATGTATTGTCATTTTGGAGGGTTTTGGGTCTGGGGGCTTCAGTACCACCTCTTTCATATCCCATGGGAGGAGTAAGGAGTGAGGTTGTGCTCCAGTCAGGGACAGGGATTTCTTTGGCTTTTAGTGTTTCTTATACCTTCCCCTCCCATCCCCCTTGCCCTCCCGACTGGTTGCTTGACCTTATCTCGGGAGAGGAGTTGAGGCAGGACTGTCCTTCAAGTGACTGCTTTTATATTACACACCCATTCTGCCCAACAACACTTTAGCACTATCTCTTATCTCTTTTCACCTGATCTGCTTGTGGGCAGATGTAACACCCAGTATCTTTGTTCATACATATTAGTAAGAATATAAAAATATCAAAAGTCAAATGAGCAAACAAGACCCAAAATTCTATCTCAGGTAAATATACAGGTCTGAGTACTACATTATCATCACTAACACTCCTAAGAGCTACCCCCTCTCCTACCCAGCAAGAGACACTGTAAGAAGAGAAGCTGGAGAACTAGCTATGGAATCATCTCCCAGTTACTCCATTTCCAGCTTCTCCCTCAAGGAGGCAAAATGGAAAGGAAGTAGGCGCACGAAGTACGAGGGGAGCTCCCAAATACTCCGGTCCAGGCTTCTCCCAGCAAGGCTGCTGTAGGGAAGGAGGCAGGACAGCTGGTTGTGACGGAGCTTCCAGCTATGCGACTCCCTACAGGAAGCACTGTAATTAGAGTGGCAGGAGTGCTGGCTGTAGCAGGTGCTCCAAGCTACTCCAGTCTCTGCGTCTCACAGCCAGCGGCACCATAGGGAGCAGGAGATGAGCTCTGACTGTGGAACCTCAGTCTAGGGAGAGGGCTGAAGTGCTTTACACTCTTACCTGCTTTTCTTCTCCTGAGCATGAGGCCAACAAGAGCAGCAAGGAAGATGAAAGTAGCAATGAAGGTTCCCACAAGCCCATTAGATGTTTTTTGCTCTGTTGGAGAAAGAGGGGGAGTCAGTGATGTGAAGCTCATCTGAGTCTGTTTCAGAGAGCTAAAATTCTTCACACAGATCACACACAGGGCAGGGCTGGGATCCTATTGGAGGAGAGATGTGCAAGGTTTCTGGGGAAAGATTAGGATCTCATTAGAACAGTGCCACAGGGAGCAGGGACTAAGCTGAGTTCCTATTGGGGAAGGAAGGGGGTGGGGGCAAAGAAGGTCCTGGTTCCCTTGGAGACAACAGTGTATAGGGGTCCTTGGGGCATGGTTGGGTTAGAACCATAGAATATCAGGGTTGGAAGGGACCTCAGGAGGTCATCTAGTCCAACCCCCTGCTCAAAGCAGGACCAATCCCCAATCAAATCATTCCAGCCAGGGCTTTGTCAAGCCTGACCTTAAAAACTTCTAAGGAAGGAGATTCTACCACCTCCCTAGGTAACGCATTCCAGTGTTTCACCACCCTCCTAGTGAAAAAGTTTTTCCTAATATCCAACCTAAACTTCCCCCACTGCAACTTGAGACCATTACTCCTTGTCTTGTCCTCTTCTACCACTGAGAATAGTCTAGAACCATCTTCTCTGGAACCACCTCTCAGGTAGTTGAAAGCAGCTATCAAATCCCCCCTCATTCTTCTCTTCCGCAGACTAAACAATCCCAGTTCCCTCAGCCTCTCCTCATAAGTCATGTGTTCCAGACCCCTAATCATTTTTGTTGCCCTTCGCTGGACTCTCTCCAATTTATCCACAACCTTCTTGTAGTGTGGGGCCCAAATCTGGACACAGTACTCCAGATGAGGCCTCACCAATGTCGAATAGAGGGGGACAATCACGTCCCTCGATCTGCTCGCTATGCCCCTACTTATACATCCCAAAATGCCATTGGCCTTCTTGGCAACAAGGGCACACTGCTGACTCATATCCAGCTTCTCGTCCACTGTCACCCCTAGGTCCTTTTCTGCAGAACTGCTGCCTAGCCATTTGGTCCCTAGTCTGTAGCTGTGCATTGGTTCTTCCGTCCTAAGTGCAGGACCCTGCACTTATCCTTATTGAACCTCATCAGATTTCTTTTGGCCCAATCCTCCAATTTGTCTAGGTTCCCAATAAGGAGTCCGTGTGCTGCCTTTTTGCTCCCTTGAAATCACTGCCCCCTTAACAGTGTAAGGTGCTGCATGATGCAGAGAACATGCTTTACAAAGAGCTGTAGAGGGTGCAATGAGAGCTGAGGAAGTGCGACTGCCAGGAGAAGCCAGGAGAGGAAAGAACGGATGGGGAATGAGGGCAGGCAGGGGAAATGGGAGGGTGCTCCAAATGGGATGGGGCTTCAGTACCCCAGAATTGAGAGGTGAGGGAAAAGCTGGAGCTAGGAGATCAGAGGGTTGAAGCAAAAGCTGAGAGGCAGGGGCAATAAGGAGAACTCGCCCTCCTTTCCCCCTGTTTACCTGGTGTCCTGAGCTGGGCACTAGCTGTAATTGGCTCTTCAAGGGCCAGATGTGAGACATGGCAGCTGTAGGTGACAGGTCCCAGCTCTATGGCTGTGTTGATACTCAGGTATGAATTGATGCCATAGGTGCCATCCTGGGCTTGCCTATGGCTGGAGAAGTATGTGCTTGAGCCTGAGATAGGGATCTTGTCCTTGTCGTCAGGGGCCTCCCGTGTCCACTTCACTGACACATCCAGGGGGTAATAGCCAGAGATCTCACAGGTCAGGGTAGTGGCTCCATCCCCCTCACGTGACACCAACTCTGGGAACAAACGGACTCTCGGGGGCTCTGGAGGGGGGCAAACAGGAAATTAAATCCAGCTGGTGATAAACTGTGTTTGAGGGAATGGAGTAGTACAGAGGAGTCCCTCATCCCCACTGGGTGGGGCTGGGGAAGCAAGGAGGGGAGCAGAGAGATATGGGGAATGGTCAGGTTCCAGTGAATGGGGCCTGTCTCCCCTATTGCCCCCTGACTAGGTATTCTTAAAGCATCATTGCCTCACCGACCAACTGCAGCTGGATGATGTTCTGGGCCTGGTGCTGGAGGGTGGACACTAAACAGATGTATGTCCCTTCATCCCCCACACCCACTCCTTGCAGGCTAAGCGATGCATCTCCAGTCTCCAGCAGCTGCACCACATCCACGTGGGCCGTTGACTGTTCTGCTTGTGCCACGTCCCCCGCCTGGTAGTGGAAAACTCTACGCCCGCTGCCTCGGTACTGCAGCCTCCACTCCAGCGAGGCCAGCGGAGAGCTGGAAGCCAAGGCAAAGCTGCAGTCCAGGGTGACGGAGGTGCCAAGTCGGGTACGCAAAGTAGGGGTGCGAGATGACAACTGGAATTCAACTAGGAACAAAGAGAAGGAGAAAGACAAATAGACTGAGAGAGTGTTAAATATATGTGGTTATGGAAGACTCCCCCTGGCAGGACACCAGGGACTGGGTCACAGCTCCACCCACCTGGAGGAAGCATGCTGTGGACTGACTGGCCATGCTGGGTTGAAGGGTTGGACATGTGTCTCCCCACAAGAAGATCCCATCCTGCAGGCTGCAGAGCTATTAGCAGGATACGGGGAGTAAGAGTATATTGCTCTCCTTGCTACATCGAACTCTTGGAGAGCAGACACAGCACTTGCCAAGGGTCACAGTGGTGTGGCAAATAATGAACATAAGAACGGCCATACTGGGTCAGACCAAAGGTCCATCTAACCCAGTATCCTGTCTTCTGACAGTGGCCAATGCCAGGTGCCCCAGAGGCAATGAACAGAACAGGTAATCATCAAGTGATCCATCCCCTGTCGCACATTCCCAGCTTCTGGCAAACAGAGGCTAGAGACACCATCCCTGCCCATCCTGGCTAATAGCCATTGATGAACCTATCCTCCATGAACTTATCTAGCCCTTTTTCAAACCCTGTTATAGTCTTATAGTGACAGTGGTGGGGAGAACAGCGGGGCCAGAACTGGGGAGTCAAGGGGCACAGAAGTGCAAGGGCAGAGTGATCAAGGGATCACACTGGTGGCCCAGTGGTTACATCCAGCAGATAGCAGGAGGGCCCCGTACATTTGAGCTTCCCTCAAGAAGGGAAGGATTATCTATCCTGCTGACTCACAGCACGTGCAGTCCTTTTCTCTAGTTCCCTTAAGTCCCAGACTACAGAGTGGGGTGCTATTCCTGGGGTCTCTAGTTCCCCTAGCACTCCTTAATGTGGAGGCTTCAGCCCTGGAGTGTCTGGCTCCCCTAGTGCTCCCTGGTGCAGTAGGTGCATTCTCTCATCAACCCTAAAGTCTTTTCCCCTCATTCGCCACTTTCTTTACCTGTGGTCAGCACTGTGCCCTCCTTGCTTATAGGAACCTTCAGCCTTGGGTGCAGTACAGCCATTCTCTCATCTTCTTCCCTGACATTGCTGACCTTCAGCACCAGGGCTATGCTGATCCCACTGGATAACTTCAGGGTCCCCATGAACCAGGAGGCCTGGCTGGGCCCCTCATCTGCCAGGTGTAAGCTGTATGGAGAGATCTCACAGGTCACTTTCTCCCCAGCACAGTCTGCATGCAGCAGGGATTCCGCATATGGGATGGGTACCAAAGTTTCTGTAATGAGAAAGAGAAGACATGTAGTTAGATGAATGGAACAGGAAAAACAGGATCAAGTTTCAGTAGGGACCTAATCTGGTGAGACACCAAGGGCTGTGTCTACACCTAGTCTAAAATGGGGTCAGGCTTCTGCTATGCAAACACAAGAGCCTTAGCATGTAACATTGGTCTCCCAGCTTGTTTCATATATTCCTGAGTTTACCTGTTTGCTTTAACTTTGCAGCCAGACTGGATAAGCTCAAAGGCTGTTGGGGAAAAACAACAGGGAACAAAACAATAACAGACAGACGATACCTTAAGGGAACAATAGGGAGAGCTATAAATTGGGAAATACCTACCTGCCTACATACCAACCATGCTAGCAAGGTTTATTCTTCCCAAGCCTAAACCTAGGAGCAAAGGGGATGCTGAAACCTTAAAGGTTCCAGCCTAAAAAAGGAAGAGGTATTGAGGGTGCAGCAACAGCTAGAGATGAGTGTTTGTCAAAGAGAAAATCTACCTGCCAAATCCATTATTGTTACTGAAGCACATGCCAATCTTTCTTGTTGCCCTGCACTCTCTTCAGCTATACTCCCCATGACAAAATATGGGAGCACTTTAAATAATTTGTTAATACTGTATATTGGCCTGGCTCTGGTGAGGTGTTTTTTGTGAGAATGTCTTCGATTAAGGGCTTCCCAACAGGTAACCATCTGGGATGGTCCAGGCAGAAAGGAGAAGATGGCTCAAGATGATCCTGTAACAGCTTTGCCAACTTTTTCTTATAGCCCCCGCTGAAATCAAACAATTGCATGAGAATCTCAGCTTCGATTAAAAAGGTAAGTTTCTAACTGTTATGATTGAGGAGAAAAACTTTGTTTCAACTGCTAAGTAAATATTCTTTGAGCAGGGGGTTGGACTAGATGACCTCCTGAGGTCCCTTCCAACCCTTATATTCTATGATTCTATGATCTTGTTTTAAAATATTTGATTATTTTGTTGGTCATTATCACTGGTCACAGGTTCCCATGGGAAGGAAACACAGGTGCCCCAAACCTAGCTGGACCTGCACGGTGATAAGCAGTTGTCATACATGGGGCAGTGGTCCCAGACCTGATCCAAGTATGGAAGAGTCACAAGATTCCATCCCAAAACAGACAAGGGCAAGAGGCCCAAGACCTGATTTAGGTTCTCTGAGAGAGACTAGAAAGAGGACTGAAGTGCAGCTAGTCCTGTAGCTGTGATACTCCCTTTCTTGCACCCCCTCCTCTCCTTGTATCCCTCCCTTATATCCCTGGCAAGTTGCAGATCCAGGGTGAAGTGCACATTCTTCCACGAAGGAACTCTGTCCTCAGTTGAAGGCAGCAGGTTCTGCTGCTTGGTGTCTAGGTGGGACATGAGGGCAAGGAAATGTATAGTACAGAGCATGAGCATACCGAGATGTTTCACAGATAGTCCAAATGTATAACATGCAGCCAGTTTGAAAGGTGCACAGTGAGGAAGGTGCTTGCAGAGTCCGAAGAACAGAGTACCTGTAATTCTGCTGCTGGGTTTGATGCATATTCATTACGATGATATGATTACATTTTTAAATTACATCATTACCCATGATTTTTCTCTGCATGTATCATCAACTGGTTTGAACTCAGGACTTTCAGATCAACAACACAGACTTCTACCACTTGATCTCACTGGGTATGTCTATGCTGCAAGTAGACACCCCCAGCTGGCCTATGCCAGCTGACTCAGGCTCATGGGGATCAGGCTGCAGGGCTATTTAACTGCAGTGTAGACGTACGGGCTTGGGCTGGAGCCCTGGCTCCAGGACCCTGCAAGGTGGGAGGGTCACAGAGTCTGGGCTCCAGCCCAAGCCCAGAAGCCTACTCAGCAATTAAACAGCCCTGCTGCTTGAGTCCCTGAGGCCCAGTCAGCTGGCACGGGGGCCAGCCATGGGTTTTTAATTGCAGTGTAGACAAACCCAAGGAAGCAGTAAGTGGAAGCAGAAGTATCCAGTCGAGCCTACGGACCAGGCACGAGAGGGTAGCGTGACATACTTTGCTAGCAGGTTACATAGCTGCTTGCTTGACAGCACAGAACTGTGGGTATCAGGATTCTCAGGCTCTCTCCTCCTACATTCTCTCTAGCCAAACAGCACTTCTGCACTCTCATTGCAGACCATCCTCAAATCCCCACCACTTCTTTGCCACTCTCATGTCCATCCTTAAACTCTCCCCTCTCCTGCCATTTCCACTTTTCCATTCAAAATCTTGCTGATTTTTTCAGCAAGATTAGAAAAGGCCACCCTTTCCTTTCCTTTTGCTATCTTCTCCTCCTTTTTCACTATCAGTGAAGCCGGGATCTCTCACCTGTAGCTTTCCTCCACTAACCATTTCAGCAGCCCCACATCCCATCCAAGTGTGTCATAGAATCATGGAAGATTAGGGTTGGAAGAGACCTCTGGAGGTCATCTAGTCCAACCCCCTGCTCAAAGCAGGACCAACCCCCACTAAATCATCTCAGCCAAGCTGGGCGTTAAAAACCTCTAAGGATGGAGATTCCACCACCTCCCTAGGTAACCCATTCCAATGCTTCACCACCCTCCTAGTGAAATAGTGTTTCCTGATATCCAACCTAAACCTCCCCCACTGCAACTTGAGACCATTGCTTCTTGTTCTGTCATCTGCCACCACTGAGAACAACCTAGCTCCATCCTTTTTGGAACCCTCCTTCAGGTATTTGAAGGCTGCTATCAAATCTCCCCTCACTCTTCTCTTCTGCAGACTAAATAACCCCAGTTCCCTAAGCCTCTCCTCGTAAGTTATGTGTCCCCCTTCATCATGTTGTTGGGGACACTGGGGCATGGCCACTAGGTAACTCGAGGGGATGGAAGACCACGAGTGTCGATGAAGCCCCCTCGCACTAGGCCCAAGTGTCCTTGGCCCCCCCTCCCGCCTGGAGGCACTCACAGCAGCTCTGCGTACTAGGCCCAAGTGTCCTTGGCCCTCCTGCCTGGAGGCACTCGCAGCAGTTATGCTGAGGATCTGCAACAATATGTTGCAGAGTCAGAATGCCTGAAACTAAACAAGGCCAAACAGGGCAGATATGGAAGAAAAATGCTGAATAAAGCAGCTTAATGTATAGGTTAACAAATGATACAGAGAACCAGGGAACTAGCTGGGAACTGGATTGGCTGGCTATATGAATACTTAGGGCAGCTTGCTATTGGATAAATACGCTGTGAAAAAGGATGTATAAAAGCCTGTGTAACTTCCTGCTCTATATACAGGATTTGAGATTCTATTTTCCCTGTACCTTTTTGCAGCTGCAAATAAACTTTTCTGCTTCTCCACCCCGTTGTGATTATTGGGTGTAGCACACCGGGTGGCGAACCAACCCGAGCTGTTGTTTAGCCTCTCGGCACTGGGTGCCGGCAACAATGTTCTCCTTTGCCCCACTCTCCCCTTCCTATCCTCCCTCATTCCCACCTTCTTCCTTACCTGCATCCCACACCTTCCCTCTTGCTCTTACTTATCCCTGCTCTCTACCTCTCTACCATCAACTCCACCATGCAACTTTGCACTCTCTCTCTCTCTGAGTGTGCCTCTATCTTTATCTATGTGGTTATGTGATTATGGCAGTGGTGGACTAGAGTGCAGGAGCCCAGGGTTGCACACTGCAAAATTGCCACGCAGTAGCAGCTCCTGGGGTCCAGGAGTGTAAGTACACCTACAGAAATCACGCCTGGATATGCACTGACTTGCATGGGCAGGACCACCTGGGGCAGAGTGTGCAAAAACATCCATCCCAAGATACCCCACACCTGGCCCCCATTTTTTAAGTTCTCCCGCGATCCTGTATTACCCTTGCAAAGTCCCAGCGCCGGCTACTCCGCCTAGCAACAGGTCTCACCCACCAATAAAAAATTCAGGCGGGGAGGGCAGCAGCCAATCGAAATATGATTTTGCCCTGGCCAATCATTAGGCTCCAAGCTCAGCCTCCTCTGCCAATTACAGTGCCAGAGAAAGAGTGTTTTTTTCTACCCAGCAACATGGAACATGTGGCAATCACAAAACCACACCAATGGAAATATCAGGTGGGCAGAGCCAGCCCTCACTGCTATCCGGCCTAGCAATGTCTCACAAAGGGCCTAAGGCGGTAACATCAGGACAGATTTAGCCAATCAGGAAAGGAAGCAAGGTGATTGACAGACCAATATTAACCCCTTGAGGAAGCCAGTGCTGCAGGCTGCTGGTTTGCTGTCCTTGCCTAAGTAATGGAATTTGGGTGAAGACAGCTCCCCCACTGCAATGAGAAGGGGTGAGGCTAGGAGTATTCAGCAGATCTTAGCTGGATCTAGGATGCCCTCACTGATCAGGAGGGCAATTCTTGCAGGTGCTGAGGCTGCTGAATACCTTGCGTGCGTTTTCCTGGACCACAGTGTCCTGTATCCACTGTCCTCGAGAGTATCTCCTGGGATGCCCAGCTGAAGTCATCAACAGCTGGTATCAGAGCCACTGTAACTGTCTTGTCCAGGGACAAAGAAGATTCTTCTGGTGGTGAAGGCAGCTGGAGCATTTCCCTCACTGCTTCTATCACATCTTCAGAGACTCCCTCCAGTTCTGACGGGGGTGCTCTGGCCAACACCAGAGGCAACTGAAATCTTCTCCTCTTTGCTGAGACATGGGAGGGGACCCTGCTCCAAGATCTATGGGAGGGCAGGCCAATGAGGCCATGGTGGCAGGTTGTACTGATACTGGCATAACTGGGTATGCCCCATCTAATGCTAGTTCTGCACCAGGACTCAGTACTGCATGCTTCAGAGTACCCTTGGCGGTATCGACCTCACTCCTCAGGTGAGGGTCCCTGGTCAGTGTGGTAGAGAAGGAGTATATTGGTGACAGGGATGAAAAGTAGCTCTCAGGAAATGCCAATGCTGATAGTTGTGACAATGGCTCCAATGCTAGGGCCGATGGTGCCAACATCAATGTTGATGCCTCTACCAGCATTGGGTCTGGTGCCAGTCAAGGGCATATTCTGAAACTCAGAGGGGCTCCAGTTTTGAAGTTATGAAGTGTAGAAAATTGATAAAGAAAGTTACAGACATCAAGAAAAAATGCATGGCTGGCAGGGGCAAGGACAATAAGGAGTTTTGTAAGTATATGAAGAACAAAAGAAATCCTAGCAATGGTACAGGCCCATTACTAGATGGAGATGGTAACATTGTTAATAATGATGCTGAAAAGGCAGAAGTGTTCAATAAATATTTCTGTTCTGTATTTTAAAAGAAGCAGGATGACATACTCATATCACATGAGGATGATGAAGTATTTTCAAGAACTTAGTAACTAGGAAGTATGTTAACCAATATCTATAAAGCACAAAATAATTTAAATCACCAGGTCCCCAGCACCCAAGAGTCATAAAAAAGTGTTGGCTGAGGATATCTCTGGCCCACTGATGTTCATTTTTAATAAAGCTTGGAATATTGGGGTGCGATGGGGTACTCATCTCCTGAATGCCTCCTATTGGCTGGGTGTGGTACTGCAATCCTCTTTTCCCCACTCGTGGTACCCTCTATAGGTTGTCAGCCACACTAGGCAGGTCTTCAGTGGCTCAGCCCTCTGGCCAACTCACTGTCCTCAACAGATGAACCCCTTCCGGGGTAGCAAATGTCCAACAAACTATCTGCCCACGTGAGGGTCTTCAGACCCACCTCTGGGACCTTTAAATCCAGTCCCTTCGCTCAGGCTTCTAAAGGAAGCTTGTCCCCTTCTTGGGGCTTAGGCCACTTTGCTAGTGGCCAGTGGGGGAACACAGGCCCATGCACTACTCCAGGTCCCAACCCAGGAATCCTATAAACCGCAGCCACATACTGCTGCCTCTGGTGTGCTGCTGCTGTTCCCTGGGCCTTTTCCCACATAGCCCCCTTCTCTTCACCCTTCCCTTAGGGCTGAAGTTCTCAGATCTTCTTCCTCCTCACAGAACACAAGTAGCACCAGAACCCTCCCTCTAGTTCTCCCTCAAGCTCCTGTGACCAGCAAGGCGCACCTGCCTTGCTCCTCTGGGCCCAGCTAGGAACTGACCTGCTCAGGCCCAGCAGCAGCTTTTATTTGATCCTGCGGGGCTCTGATTGGCTGCTTCTATGCAACCCCTCGAAGCAGGCCTGTAGGACCCACCTTCACTGCTCCTTTCCTGGGGCAGGGTGCAGTAGGACCACAAGGCCTCCAGCAAGGGGCCTCGAAGGGCCAGGTACATCCTGTCACATGGGAAATTCCAGAAGACTGGAAGAGTGCTAATGTTCTGCCACGTTTCAAAACAGCAAGCAGGATGACACAGGCAGCTATAGGGCAGTTAGCTTGATATTAGTCCCCGGCAAAATAACAGAATCTCTGATACAATTAATTCAATTAATAAAAAAATTAAAGGACAGAAATATAATTAATGCCTCTCCAGAGGCTTTTATTTTAAATAGATTTTGTCAAACAAACCTGAATTCATTCTTTGATGTGATTGCAAGTTTGGTTGACAAAAGCAGATGTAAGACATTTAGACTTTTGTAAGGTGTTTGGCTCAGTACTGCATGCCAATGTGATTCTAAAAATTAGCATGAACACCATACCAATACAGCACATGTTACATGAATTAAGAACGTTTTTGTCGATGATATGGAATTAAATACAAAATCACTGCTGATAAAATTTTCAGATGACACAAAGACTGGCAGAGTGCTAAATAGCAATGAGGATAGGGCAATCATACAGAAGGAACTGGACCAGTTGGTAACCTGATGTGACATTATCTGATTAAAATATGACCAGGTAGATTAGGGGTGGGCAAACTACGGCCCGTGGGCCGGATTCGGCCCTTGGGATTGCCACCCCCGTGGGCCCCGCACTGCTTCTGGGAGCGGCGCAGTGACAGGGCAGGCAAGCAGGGAGCCTGCCCTGGGCCCACTGTATGCTGCTGCCACCCCGAAGCCGCTCCAGGTAAACAGCGCCAGGCCAGAGCCTGCACCCTAAAACCCTCCTGCACCCCACACCCCAACTCCCTGCCCTAAGCCACCTGCTGGACCCTACCTGCACCCCTGCCACACCCTGCCTGCACCCCAACCCCCTGCCCTGAGCCCCCTGCCCCGAGCCCCCTGCCGCGAGCCCCCTGCCGCACTCCTCCCTGCACCCCTGCCCCGAGCCCCCTCCCGCACTCCGCACCCCCTCCTGCACCCCAACCCCCTTCCCTGAGCCCCCTCATACACTCCGCACCCCTCCTCTGCCCCAATCCCCTGCCCTGAGCTGCTTCCTACACACCGCACCCGCTCCCACACTCCGCACTCCCTCCCGCACCCTAACCCCTTGCCCCAGCCCTACATTCATGGCCCTGCATGCAATTTTCCCACCCAGATGCGGCCCTTGGGCAAAAAAGTTTGTCCACCTCTGATACAGATCATTGTTGCTATCACTGTTATATAACTGCAACAAATACTGTACGAGGGTTGTCAATTAAGGTGTCTCTAGAAAGGCTATGATTTGCTGAATATGATTATGCTATTTGTATGCATGTAACACTTTGTGTTTGAAGTTATGAGCATTGGTTCTATACCTGGATTTCAAATGTTTGTGCCTGGGGTAGTGCCCACAAGGTAGTTAGCCAGCACATCTTGGAGGAACTATTGAAATTGAGTGGCCCATCAAAAGAACATTTAACTTACAATGGAAGACGCCCACCTACCCTGAATGGACTTTCCTGTGAACATGCTGTTTGAAGTATAGGTAATGGCTTCTACTGTGTCTATTCATGCATGGACATGTGACTTGTCCATGTGACTCCAAACATTATCTTGTCACCTGTGATTTTCCACGAGCTGTGCTGAGTTCTTTGTTTGAAACAATGGGTTTCCCTCCACATGGCAGAAGCTATAAAAGGCCCTGGAAACACCTCCATGTTGCCTCTTTCCTGCTCAAACCTCTGGACTATGTATGGACTTATACTAATGGGAGCATTCTAGCCAAGGGATCGAGGACCTTCCATTGATTTGGAAGCATCCAGAGACTTGACTTAAGCCAGCAGTTTATTCCATCACCGCTACAAGCCTGAACGAAGAACTCTGCAATTATTTTATGTACTTGATTCCTTTAACCAATTTTAACTTTCACCTTTCTTTCTTTTCATTTATAAATAAACCTTTATATTGTGCATACTAAAGGATTGGCAACAGCGTGATTTTTGGGTAAGATCTGAGTAATATATTATTGACCTGGGTGTGTAGCTGGTCCTTTGGGCAGAAGAAGCTTTTGTTTGATTAAATTGGTTTTAAAGAACCACTCATCTCTAAGTCTAGTGTTTACAGTGGTGATACAAGGACTGGAATGCCTAAGGAAACTGCTTTTATGACTTCTTGTTACCCAGTGTGGTGAAACAGAAGTTTACTTTTGTTGCTGGTTTGGTATATCTCATGGGAGAATAACCACTAGTCTGGGGTCTGTCCGCCCTATTTCTCAGCAGTTTGTCCTGAATTTGGTATTCTCAGTCGTGACCCACAAAGGCACTGTTACACCTAGGTGCAAGCAAACAATTTGCATTTGAATACAGCCAAATGCAAAACTGTACATCTAGGAACAGGAGATGCAGGCCCTCGTTATAAAATTGAGGCTGTATCCTGAAACTAGTGACCATCCAACAGATTTAGGGGCTATAGTTGACAAACATTCAATATGAGTTCCCAGTGTGATGCTGTGGCAAAAAGGGTTAATGTGATCCTTGAACATATAAACAGGAGTTTAGTGCGTATGCCCCTGGTGAAACTGATAATGGAATACTTGTACAAACGTGATGTCCACATTTTAAACAAAACATTGAAAATTTTACAGAGGGTTCAGAGACGAGCCACTAAAATTATTTGAGGGCTGGAAAAAATGTTTACAATGAGAGGCTTAAAGAGCTCCACCTGCTTAGTTTATCAAAAAGACTGAGAGGTTACTTGATTCCTGTGTATAAGGGCCTCCACGGGGAGAAAATATCAGGTGTGAAAGAGCTCTTTAATCTAGTGAGAAAGGCCTAACAAAGAACTAATGGCTGGAAGTTGAAGTCAACCAAATTCAAATTAAAAATAAGACAGATTTTCTAACAGAGAGGGTGATTAACTCTTGGAACAATTGCCATCTCTTTAAGTCTTCAGATCAAGATTGGATGCCTTTCTGGACAAACACCAGTGACTGGGCTCAATACAGGGATAAAGGGGAGAAATTTTATGGCCTGCACTATATAGGATGTTAAACTAGATCAGCCGTTCTCAAACTGTGGACCAGGACCCCAAAGTGGGTCACAACCCCATTTTAATGGGGTCGCCAGAGCTGGCTTCGACTTGCTGGGGCTTGGGGCTGAAGCCTGAGCCCCCCTGCCCGGGGCCGAAGCTGAAGCCCGAGGGATTCAGCCCTGGGCGGCGGGGCTCAGGTTACAGATCCTCTGGCTGGGGCTGAAGCCCTTGTGTTGGGTCGCCCACAAAGTATGATAGAATTATAATTATGTAGTAGGAGAAATAAAGATAGACAAAAGAGTATATAGGTATTGTAAAAAGGTATGAACATCAGTTCCATGTTGCTGAATTTCACTCTGTAACAAATGCAAGGCCAAAGTGCTAATTATTTCAGGCCAGTACAGGATGAAGAGTCTGTGCTGGAAAGTGATAAGAACTTTGAGGAAACAATGCTGTTCTTTAAAACAACACCCTGATGCTCTTCCCGCGCGGGGGCCCCTTGTCATGCCTATGTAAATCTTCGCAAAAAGAAAAGGAGTACTTGTGGCACCTAAGAGACTAACAAATTTATTTGAGCATGAGCTTTCGTGAGCTACAGCTCACTTCATCGGATGCATACCGTGGAAACTGCAGCAGACATTATATACACACAGAGATCATGAAACAATACCTCCTCCCACCCCACTGTCCTGCTGGTAATAGCTTATCTAAAGTGATCATCAGGTTGGGCCATTTCCAGCACAAATCCAGGTTTTCTCACCCTCCACCCCCCCCCCCACACACAAACTCACTCTCCTGCTGGTAATAGCCCATCCAAAGTGACAACTCTCTTCACAATGTGCATGATAATCAAGGTGGGCCATTTCCTGCACAAATCCAGGTTCTCTCACCCCCTCACCCCCCTCCAAAAACCACACACACAAACTCACTATCCTGCTGGTAACAGCTCATCCAAAGTGACCACTCTCCCTACAATGTGCATGGTAATCAAGGTGAGCCATGTCCTGCACAAATCCAGGCTCTCTCACCCCCCCCCCTTTTTTTTTTTCCCGGGGACACACACACATACACAAACTCACTCTCCTGCTGGCAATAGCTCATCCAAACTGACCACTCTCCAAGTTTAAATCCAAGTTTAACCAGAACGTCTGGGGGGCTGTAGGAAAAAACAAGGGGAAATAGGCTACCTTGCATAATGACTTAGCCACTCCCAGTCTCTATTTAAGCCTAAATTAATAGTATCCAATTTGCAAATGAATTCCAATTCAGCAGTTTCTCGCTGGAGTCTGGATTTGAAGTTTTTTTGTTTTAAGATAGCGACCTTCATGTCTGTGATTGCGTGACCAGAGAGACTGAAGTGTTCTCCGACTGGTTTATGAATGTTATAATTCTTGACATCTGATTTGTGTCCATTTATTCTTTTACGTAGAGACTGTCCAGTTTGACCAATGTAAATGGCAGAGGGGCATTGCTGGCACATGATGGCATATATCACATTGGTGGATGTGCAGGTGAACGAGCCTCTGATAGTGTGGCTGATGTTATTACGCCCTGTGATGGCGTCCCCTGAATAGATATGTGGGCACAGTTGGCAATGGGCTTTGTTGCAAGGATAAGTTCCTGGGTTAGTGGTTCTGTTGTGTGGTATGTGGTTGTTGGTGAGTATTTGCTTCAGGTTGCGGGGCTGTCTGTAGGCAAGGACTGGCCTATCTCCCAAGATTTGTAACAGTGGAGGGTCATCCTTTAGGATAGGTTGTAGATCCTTAATAATGCGTTGGAGGGGTTTTAGTTGGGGGCTGAAGGTGACGGCTAGTGGCGTTCTGTTATTTTCTTTGTTAGGCCTGTCCTGTAGTAGGTGACTTCTGGGAACTCTTCTGGCTCTATCAATCTGTTTCTTCACTTCCGCAGGTGGGTATTATAGTTGTAAGAAAGCTTGACAGAGATCCTGTAGGTGTTTGTCTCTGTCTGAGGGGTTGGAGCAAATGCGGTTGTATCACAGAGCTTGGTTGTAGACGATGGATCGTGTGGTGTGGTCAGGGTGAAAGCTGGAGGCATGTAGGTAGGAATAGCGGTCAGTAGGTTTCCGGTATAGGGTGGTGTTTATGTGACCATTGTTTATTAGCACTGTAGTGTCCAGGAAGTGGATCTCTTGTGTGGACTGGACCAGGCTGAGGTTGATGGTGGGATGGAAGTTGTTGAAATCATGGTGGAATTCCTCAAGGGCTTCTTTTCCATGGGTCCAGATGATGAAGATGTCATCAATATAGCGCAAGTAGAGTAGGGGCTTTAGGGGACGAGAGCTGAGGAAGCGTTGTTCTAAATCATCCATAAAAATGTTGGCATACTGTGGGGCCATGCGGGTACCCATAGCAGTGCCGCTGATCTGAAGGTATACATTGTCCCCAAATGTAAAATAGTTATGGGTAAGGACAAAGTCACAAAGTTCAGCCACCAGGTTAGCCGTGACATTTTCGGGGATAGTGTTCTTGACGGCTTGTAGTCCATCTTTGTGTAGAATGTTGGTGTAGAGGGCTTCTACATCCATAGTGGCCAGGATGGTGTTATCAGGAAGATCACCGATGGATTGAAGTTTCCTCAGGAAGTCAGTGGTGTCTCGAAGGTAGCTGGGAGTGCTGGTAGCGTAGGGCCTGAGGAGGGAGTCTACATAGCCAGACAATCCTGCTGTCAGGGTGCCAATGCCTGAGATGATGGGGTGCCCAGGATTTCCAGGTTTATGGATCTTGGGTAGTAGACAGAATATCCCAGGTCGGGGTTCCAGGGGCGTGTCTGTGCGGATTTGATCTTGTGCTTTTTCAGGAAGTTTCTTGAGCAAATGCTGTAGTTGCTTTTGGTAACTCTCAGTGGGATCATAGGGTAACGGCTTGTAGAAAGTGGTGTTGGAGAGCTGCCGAGCAGCCTCTTGTTCATATTCCGACCTATTCATGATGACAACAGCGCCTCCTTTGTCAGCCTTTTTGATTATGATGTCAGAGTTGTTTCTGAGGCTGTGGATGGCATTGCGTTCCGCATGGCTGAGGTTATGGTGAGAAAGCCTGGATTTGTGCTGGACATGGCCCACCTTGATTACCATGCACATTGTAGGGAGAGTGGTCACTTTGGATGAGCTATTACCAGCAGGAGAGTGAGTTTGTGTGTGTATGGGGGTGGGGGGGTGAGAAAACCTGGATTTGTGCTGGAAATGGCCCACCTTGATTATCATGCACATTGTAGGGAGAGTGGTCACTTTGGATGAGCTGTTACCAGCAGGATAGTGAGTTTGTGTGTGTGGTTTTTGGAGGGGGGTGAGGGGGTGAGAGAACCTGGATTTGTGCAGGAAATGGCCCACCTTGATTATCATGCACATTGTGAAGAGAGTTGTCACTTTGGATGGGCTATTACCATTGTTTCATGATCTCTGTGTGTATATAATGTCTGCTGCAGTTTCCACGGTATGCATCCGATGAAGTGAGCTGTAGCTCACGAAAGCTCATGCTCAAATAAATTGGTTAGTCTCTAAGGTGCCACAAGTACTCCTTTTCTTTTTGCGAATACAGACTAACACGGCTGTTACTCTGAAACCTGTCATTATGTAAATCTTGGTATCCAAAGAGGGAAAAACAGATAGTGGGATAAAACTTGTTAAATGAATCAAGAGTCACAGATTGTGTTGTTAAGTAAAAGAATGAATGATGAGTGCATGGAATTGAGAGCCTGAAGCAGGGAAATAATTGGTTAGTAAATGGTGCCAGCCTAATCCTAAGAATTTCAACCTTGATATCGATGGGCTGAAGAATATGCAAAGTGGAGATAACCGGATGACCCCCGGAGGGAGAACCGGAATCCACCCAAAACGCATCAAGGAAGAACAAGAAGATAACACCTACCCATCATGGAGCCGTCATGGATGACCTGCTGATTGATGGTCATCTCAGTTGTAAATTCAGCATGATGAAGCAACTTCCATAGACTTGTATTGAACCAGAGACCTAAAAAATTGGGTCCAGGGACTTTGTGTTCTTTGAGTCTGGTTCTACGACCACCCTCCAGGAGCATCGGATGCGCATCTGACAACGACTTGGCTCCACTCTTGTGTCCAGGCCACCTGGCCAGTGACTTGGCACGAGCAACATCTAGGCTGGTAACTATAACAACCTTTATGTAGAACCTGCGTGTGAATGTCTGTGTGTGTGAATGGATCTATATAGAAATTGCATATAGGAATATTTTGTTGTATTTACAATAAACGTGGCAATTTGCCTTGTCCCTCTCACAAGATCCTGTTGGTATCATTTTTATTAGTGTAACACTTGGGCTTCGGCTTTAACCCCTACCCTTTCCAGGGAATTGTGGCTCAGGCTTTGGCTTTGGCTTCCCACTTGGGACAGTGGGAATCATACAGACTCAGGCTTCGGTCCCCCCTCCTGGGGTCATGTAGTAATTCTTTTTGTCAGAAAGGGGTTGCGGTGCATTGAAGTTTGAGAAGCCCTGAACTAGATTATCTAATGGTCCCTTCTCGCCTTAAATAGATGAACATATTAATTAAAATCTATGAATATTCTGGTCTATGGCCTTGTCTATCTTGAGACTTTAGCTACTGATATAACTGGGATTTTAGCCAGAGTGCAAACTCCCTTCTGTATGATACAATTTATACAGGTGAAGCCTGATTATCACCAGGGCAGTTTATTCGGGTTTCAATCTCCATCAGTGAAAATAATGGCTTTGCCTTTTTTCACTAGGAGTACCAATGCAATTATCTCAGAAGGGCATTGTGATAGTAATTCATTAATAAGTATGCGGTGCTCAGATATTGTGGTGGTGGGGTCATGTGGGTAAGCAGTGTTCGTGTAGCCATGCTGGTCCCAGGATTTTAGAGAGACAAAGTGGTTGAAGTAATATCTTTTATTGGAGCAACTTCTGTTGGTGAGAGAGACAAGCTTTCAAGCTACACAGAGCTCTTCTTCGGATCTCAAGGAGGGCTGAAGAAGAGCTCTGTGTAGGTCAAAAGCTTGTCTCGCTCACCAACAGAAGTTGCTCCAATAACAGATTTTACCTCACTCACCTTGTCCCTCTAATGTAAGTAAGTTGATAGATAGTGACTCTGTCTCTATTTACACAGTGCCATTCATCCTGCTATCCCTTTGTCCATCACATGTCCTGTGAGCCCCTGGGGCAGGGCTCTGTGTTTTGAGTCTGTGCAGATTTCAGTTCACTCATGGCTTACTGTGGCTGGCATGGCAATTCTCCTATCCCCAGCTCCTCACTCACCTGAGACTTCAAAGATGATGGGAGAAGCGGAGTCAGTATTTGTGCCTGGCGCCTCATAATTGGTGACACTGTCCAAGCTTCCATCATCGGCAACGCTGACACCTCTCAGCACTAGGGTGGCAGGGTCTGAGGAGAATGATCCGGCAAAGGCACCCGGAAATCCACCCACAGCTTCCTCTATATAATGACAGTCCAAGACCACATCCACAGAGCGTAATTGGGACCCCGGGGCCAGCTCCACTGGCAGCTCTGCTGAGAAGGAGAAGAACCAGCTGAGAGGTGGGGTGCACACACATACATACACATACCTGCTGCCCCATCGGGACAAGACATTGGCACTGACATCCTGCCCTTTGCTAGGGCAGCCCTATAGAAACAGGGATGATCCAGGTGAGCCCTGGGGCACGCTACCACCACACAATTCCCATCCTTCCCTGAAACACCTCCCCTGAAGTACCTCTTCCCAGTTTGGTATTACTTCCCCGTTCCCCACTGCCATCATCCTTTTGGAAGACCCCAGGCACTCCCCCATGATTATCAGCTTATACTATCACACCTCCCTCTGGTCCATCCATCATTTGGGTGGGGGGGCACAGGGGCTCACTTGTCTAATCCCTTCTGGGACAAAAGCTGCTAATCAAACTGTTCCCCCTCTTGCTCCCTGAGCCTATAACGCAGGGGTGGCCAAACTGTGGCCCATGAGCCACATGCGGCCCTTTTACCGTTAAAGTGCGGCTCACGGAGCCCCCCTTCCCTTCCCCCCATTCTCCACTTAACAGACTGGGGGGTGGGGAGGAGCTCAGGCCCTCTGCCTTGCAGCAGGGTGGTGAAGTAGGGGCTTCTGCCCAAAGGGGAGGTGGGTCTCAGGGCTTCAGCGGACGCAGGGATGAAGGTCCAAGGGGAGCCCTGGCAGGTGTGCCCTGGCTTTGGAACTTCTGAAGATTGTGCTATGCGGCTGGAAGAGTTTGGCCACCCCTGCTATAATGGGCCTTCTGAAGAGGCATCCCTGTAGACCAGCCAGAATCCCTGACACCTCCTAAACTCACCAGCCTTCAGAGCCAGCACTCCACAGATGAGGATGAGCCCTAGATTCATTCTGTGCCCCAAAAAAGGGGTTCCAGACACCCTAAAACATCAGGCATGTGTGCTAGAATCAAACTCTGAATGAGTCTTCAGACTGCCAGTGCCTTTCGTTTCACTTTCACTCTGACAACCAAAAACAGACTGGAGAATATTAACTCCTTCCTTACCTAAGAAAGGAGCCGGATAGCCTGAAACACTTGAGAACTAGATAATGGGAGACCGCAGGTTAGGATTGAGGGGCATCAGCAAAGCTGGGTGTGAGAGGCTGTTTTACTCTCTGAATTGGTTTTTTAGATAAAACTCTCCTGTGTCAGTCTCTTCCAAAACCCATTTTGTGCCAAGTTTCCTTTTTTTGAGAACCCCAAGCTTCTGTGAAGCCTTTTGAATCTGGGTTCAGATGCATTTTTAAAAGATTTGTGCTCACAAAAAAGTTTTTGCTGATCATTCTTCAGCTGAATAGAAGTGTTTGAAAGTTGTCTCCTCTATGAGTTACGTGTGACAAACTATCTGAGTTCAGTGTGTGTGACATGAATTCCAGAAACAAGGAGAGTTTGTTCTCAGAATGGGGAAAAAAAATAATCTAGATTTAGAAAGTGAAGGAAAAATCCAGCAACTCAACGGAGATGAGTGAGCAAGAGGCTGAGCATTTCTGATATACCAAAGGTTGACTAAGTTTCTCTGTGTCTCTCACATATACTGCCAGAAAATGGCTTTTTAAAAAACAAAATTAGGGAGGAGCATACTGTTATCTTCCCACAGACTTACAGTTGTAGAGCTATGCCATGTTGGAAGTGTCACTTTAACTTTACTTTTCCTTGCTTTATGTTTGTTGTTTGTTTGAGTTTGAGGGGTTTTGTTTTTCTTTTCTTCTTTTGAGGCTGTAAAGAGTTTTGCATGTGAATTTCACTTGTTTTGGGAAGAACTGGGGGTAGTCAAGGGGGTGCGATTGAGGTGTATCTGTAGGAGGGCTTCCTGTATACAGTAAGCTGCTCCGCAGGTAGCCCCTCAATCATGGCCCCCTTCATGCTGGAGCTGTGACTCTCATGAGGATCGGAATGGGTTTAAGGTTTTACAGTGTTCCCTTTTCCCCAGAAAACTATCCAGTGGAATGGCCTTCCATCCCAACATTACCGCAAACCCACCTACACCTTGGGAGTGTTCGAATGAACCCTTTGAATCCCAAGGTTCCTGCATCTTTTTCTGAATCTGCCATGTTTCCTTCTCTCTAACTCCTCTCCGCAAGCAGAACCTCCCTACATCCATTCCCCACCGTAAGCAGACCCTTACACACCATCATCAGTCATGACACATGGCTTCAGAGGCAGATTGGTAGATGTTACAGTCTTCTGTAGCAAGCTTAGTTGAAAGAGAGAGGTTAGCATGCAAAATCTACCAGGCTTTGTCAGAGAAGCAAAATGGTGCAGAGCTTTCCTTCCTTAGTGTAACTCTGGATTGCTAGAAAAAGCCTCAGAATTAAGCCTCCCACCTTACTGTGAACCCGTTTTCTCTCCAAAAGCACTGGGAGTCATGCTGAAACTATACCTTGTGTCCCAGACTATGTTGCACCTCCATGCCTCCTCCCAAAATGATGTCAGGTGTCCTTTAACACACAGCTTCTGCATGCTCTGTCCCTCCTCCCACCCAGGTGCAATGCGTTCCTTCCTTCCTGAACCCAACCCCCAGCCCTGCTCCATGTCTCTCCACATTGCTCTCACTTCCGCAACATACCCTGGTCTCCCTGGCCTGACACACTGTCCTCAAGTACCAGGAAAGACAGAACGGAGCTCAGAAAACGTACACTGTTATTTCTCCTCCGTCGTGAGTGGCGCTGTCATTCCAGCCAGTTGGAAAAACAAGGAGGCGTCCTTGGGGCCCCTTGGAGACTAACACATTTATTTGGGCAGAAGCTTTCGCGGGCTAGCCCCCACTTCCTCACTAGCACGGCTACCATCGGAAACCACCTGGAAAAGACACCCCAGCCACCTCCCTGGGTCCCACCAGACCCTTCTCTCTGGTGTCTCTGAAGCAGAAACATCAGAGCTCCTCGCCCCCACCTCCCAGCCGGGTACGGCTACGAGCGGCTGGGAGGAGACCCTGCCACGTCCCAGCATCCAGGCCCCGGGGCTCGGCGCGATCTCCCTGGGCCGGGGCAGGGGGGTGCAGTGTCCGCGATGAATCCTTCCTCTCCCGGGCGCGTTCAGCCTCTTCCCCTCCGTGCCGCAGGGCGGCTGCGCTGTAGCCTGTGCCCGCAGCTGTGTGCGAGCGAGGCCCGGGGCGGGGGCGGGCTGCGCCGCTGCCTCTTGACAACGGGCCCCGCGGCCGCCTCCTGCCGGCGCCCGGGCGCTCTCACGCGGGGCAGAGACACCCGGCGGCTGCCCCGCTCCGCCTGCGGGCGCCGCCTTGCCGTGCCCGGGGTCGAAGCGCTGCGGCGGGCGCTGTGGGGCTCTGCAAGCGGCGCTGCCGGCCGGGGGCCTCGGGCTGCGGGAAGTAGCCGCTCCTGCCAGGACGCGGCGTATCCGCAAATGGTGCGAACTGCGCCACGGACACAGACCAGCAGAAGCTGCCGTGCACAGACCAGCAGAAACCTCACCGAAGGCGCAGAGAATAAAGACACAGTGAGTACACACAAGTGAGGGCCAACTTAAAGCCGTTAAACTAGAAAAGGCTATTTTAAAAAAAAAAAAAATCCGCAAGAGGGAGGACTGTAAGCCAACCCCACCTGTATCTTTCTGTTATAATCCTGCTGGAGATGGGAACAAACCTTCCAGATCTATATGAAAACTTCGGGTGCAGATACAAAAGAACAGGGGATAAGAGTAGCCATTTTACCGGAAGCTCTGGAAGTTTATAACATTCTCACAGCAGCCAGCTGAAAATGCTTCTCTTTTGGATGAGGTCTTCACAATGCTTAGGAACTAGGGTAACCGTAAGAAAAATGTTGTGTTTGAACGGCACCAGTTCTGTAGTGGCCTCACCTACACTTAGGGGAAGAGCAGATAGACAAGTATGTCACAGAGCTGAGGCAAAAAGCAAGCGTTTGAGTTTGGAAACACTGAAAAGGATATTCTCAGCTACAGTACTGTGCTTAGGTTTCAGAGTAGCAGCCGTGTTAGTCTGTATTCGCAAAAAGAAAAGGAGGACTTGTGGCACCTTAGAGACTAACCAGTTTATTTGAGCATAAGCTTTTGTGAGCTACAGCTCACTTCACCGGGAGCTGTAGCTCAGGAAAGCTTATGGTCAAATAAATTGGTTAGTCTCTAAGGTGCCACAGGTACTCCTTTTCTTTTTGCGAGTACTGTGCTTAGTGTCACTGATAAAGGGCTAAAGGAAAGGTTGTTGAGGAAAGTGGAAACCTGATTTGGGCTTGCAGAAAGGAATAGGCATTCACAGAGCCTCCCAAGCCGCAAAAACACAACTAGAGATCCCGTCTGGGCCACATACTGGCAAGTTTGTAGAGGCTGTTACACAAAAGAATACTCATGGGGAGGGCCCAGCTGCTGGTGCGTCAGAGCAAAGCAGGCATACCAACCACTCACACAAAAAGTCTGTACACACTGTGGTACAACACACCTAGCCTATGGAAAAATATGCCACAAATGTGGAAAATTAAATCACTGTTCTATTTGCAGAGCAACACACTTACCCAAAAGGCAAAGCCACAAATCTCTGACTGAACTAGAATGTGAACAATCTCTTTTTGTGTATACAGTGTCACAGGGAAACAAATCCTATAGCTCGGTTAGAAATCATATAGCTTGCTCACAGAACCTTGGTATCCTACACTGTATGTAAGGAAGGTACCTATGAAGTTTTAATCTTGATATTGGGGTGGAAGCTAAATGTTTTCCAATTCAGTGTTTGAGAAAGATAGCAGGTCCCATCTAGATAAAGCAGTCTGATGATGTGCTTATAGCATATGGTGATTCCAGAATATACTCTGAAGGGGAAGTCACTTTAACAACAGCAACTGTTAAAGCTAAGGTCAGTCTTCAATTGAAGACTTCACCTTAGTGATGAAGACTTAATCACTAAGGCATTTACAACACTACTGATAGGCAGAGAAGCCTGCATACGGGTACACCTAGTATGTATGAATGAGTATGCTGCACACAAAAGCACACAGCACTAAGAAGAATTGCTTGCACAACACCTGGAATTCTTCAGGGGACTAGGAGAGTTCTGTGGGAAGGATCGCATATATACAGACCCATCAGTCACCCTTGTCATACAGTGCATGGCTGCGGAACTACACCTTTTGCAGTGACAGACTCAGAAATTCACTCAGACAGTTAGAAAAGGAAAGAGTCCTAGCCAAAGTGAACTCACCCACTCCATGGGTTAGCAGTTTAATCATAACTGGGACAAAATACGGCAAGATTAGGATTTGTTTGGATCCCAGATGCCTTAATAAGACTATACTGATACAGCATTATTCTATCCCCACACCAGCAGATGTCCTGACTAGCTGGTAAAAAAGCATATTTATTATGCTAGATAAGAAAGATGGATATTGATAAGTCACATTAGATAATGTGTCATTTGATCTTTGCTCTTTTACTACACTCTGGGACAGATACAAGTTTCTCTCTTTACCTTTTGGAAGAGATAAGGTGGTTCAGTAAAGATAATGCCATAATAAATAGACATGAGGAATGACTAAGAGAACATGCTACTGTGTTCTGTTGTGTTCCAGTGGTTTGAGGTGCACCGTTTATCTGCACGCACACCAGCTGCCTTAGGTGTAACCGTATTGAATGGTGGAGCAGTTGGAGCAAATTGGCTGCTCTGTCACTGTGGTATGAGGAGAGTTGCATCTGTACTTTGAGGGATCAAGTATTCCTCATTTCAGCATTGAGTTTATAGGCTTTGTCAGTAGGGGGTGCCGGGAGTGTGTCTTGCTATGGGGATCGTCAGCCATCTGGTGGTCTATGTGACTAGTCTCCAGTCCTTAGTGAGGAGTCAGTGAAGGCAATGTCTCAGAAGGAATCCTCAGGGCAAGGGTGAAGAGGTAGTAACATTTAGCAAATCTGGGATGGTTAGTGTTTGTGTGTAGGTAGCTGCTGTTGGCTATGCCTGATCTAAACTTGAGTTTTGCCTGAGCAAAGAGTAGATGCTGGACTTTGTCCTACGGTGCGTATGTGCTCTGTTCCCAGAGTATCTGTAGTATCTGTAAGGGCAGTGTGTTATTGGCATGTTGGAGTATCACTCGGAGGGCAGAGTAAAGGTTGCATTGCACAAATGGTTTGTACCTTAACGTTTTATTTCCTTGTTTTCAGAGGTTTAAGGTTACCCCCGTCCACATTCTGGAAGGGCATTAGGCCCCACTGAGTAAACCTAACTCTGTATTAATGAAGGTTTGGGGCAGTTAATTTCCTTGGTATTTTAAGGGGAAAAATTCTTACTACCCCATAGAGTGGTTGCCCTTGCTGAACCCCTGAGGGGAGGTGCAGTTGCCCTGAATTGTGACACCTGCTACTAGAGGGAGCTGTGGAGACTGTTCTGTTGTTTGAATCCATAAAGAAAAATGCACCAAAATTTGAAAATAAACTCTCCCCATCATGCCAGGCCTGGAAAGAAGGGACTCAGCAGGGGAGGAAGAAGATGACAACACGGTTCAGCACATAACAGAGGGAGCCATGGTTTAGGGATATCACACCAGCAGGAGCACTATTTCTCTGCACCGCAAGAAGTGCGGTAAGAGGGAAAATGTCACCTGGTCATTCCACAGTGCCCCACAGAACAGCAAAGAATACGCTGAGCAGAAGCCATCAATGACTGCAGATAGGAGCCACGGAACTAGTTAAGTGACTAGGAAGAGTCGGGTCCGGAGGCAGGTTGTCTCCAGATGAAAGGATATGTGAGCTGTACCATTTCACATAACTGTACATGGTGGAGACTGAACAGATGTCATCACCTGTATTATGTTAATGTAAAGGTTAATGATGTGATATTGACAATGGAGAGAGATACAGGAGTGGCAATGACCATGATCTCTGAGGGCGCTTACAAAAAAAATCTTATCTGAGGTAAGAAACTATTGTGCTTTTACAGAATTGCAATAAAGGCAGAGAGGGGTATTAAGCTGTCTCCCTGTCACTGTAACTTATAAAGGTGTCTGTTCACCGTTAAAATTAATTGTAATGGAAGGAAATGGCCTCCTAGTAATAGTCAGAGACTGGCTATACAAGAGTAAATTGGATTGTGGTACATCATCTGCCAGACAGAGTGGGGGTACTAAAAGACCAGTGTAATTAGTACAGATATGGGTTTGGTTAAAGACATACACCAGCAAAGCAAAGGCCAGTGCTAAATTTCTGAAGACTACACTTGTTCCATATGCTCTGTTCCAAGAGCCCATGGAAAAGCAACTGGATGACTTGAAAAGCAGGGTATACTGTCTCTATGGAGTCCAGTGAAGGAACTGTACTAATTGTGTGTATCCCGAAAGGTGATGATAGTGTAAGAATTTGTAGGGATTATAAAGTCACTATAAACCCCAGGCTGGAGATGGATAAATATCTATTTCCTAAACCACAAGATTTATTTGCAAAAGCTGACAGAGGGAATGAAGTCGAGCAAACTAGACTTGCCCCAAGCTTACCAGCAGATGGCAATGTAGCCAGATGCAAAAACATTTCTGTCCACAAAACACACACAAGGGTATTTAGGTATGAAAGATTACCCTATGGGGAGCTAGCACACCTGTTCTGTTTCAATGAATAACAGATCAGGCACTGCAGGAGGTAAATGGTGGTGTCTGTTATTTAGAAGATCTATTAATAACTGGGAGGACTTCAGAGGAACATTTAAAATATCTAGAGGGGACTTTAAAGAGATTGCAAAAAAATTGTAAAGTTAACAGAGATAAGTGTGCTCTTTTTCAAAATCAGGTTACTTGTTTGAGGCATTGTGTAGATGCAGAAGAGGTTTACCTATTAAAAGAGAATACAAAATCCATTGAGAACGCTCCAGTGCTATAGCTGTCTCAGAGCTTAGATTGTTTCTGACCATGTTAAATTATTATGGAAGATTCATTCCAAATTTAGCAACATTAATTGCAGAAACTATAAAGTGGGTTTGGATGGAAAAGGAACATAAAACTTTTGAGGTAGTGAAAAAGAAACTAGTTCCAGTTTATTGGTAGATTGTAAAACTGAGCTTTCCATAATTAGGGCCCTGAGAAAATTGTGACTGCACAGAAATTGTGGAATTAGCCCAGTACTGCAATTTTTCCTACAGTAGGAAAGTAAAAGTGGGCACCTGTACGTTCTCATGCTTGGGGAAATCTATAGCCTCACCTGAACTTCTGCTTCAACGTAAAACTGCCCATGGATGCCTGCTTCTGTCGCTCCGTTGTAGGGGAAATCGCAGCAGTTTGGGGTGATTCAGTGTCTGTTTTTATACAAAGGAATGCAGCAGTGACCTTTTACTGATGGCATTCTGTGTACATCCTGTGAAATTTGCTATTTTACCTGTGACTGCTGTAATTAAAAAACAAACAAAAACAAAAAAACACAAGATTTTCTCAGGGCCCTACCCATAACTTAGCCTGTGATGCCTCTCCTGTAGGAATTGGGCCTGTCATTTCACACATTTGTAAAGATGGGAGTGAAAAATCCATAGCATTTGCTGGCAGAACATTATCAAAGGCTGAGAGAAAAGACTCTCAAATTAAAAAAGAAGCTTTAGCATCGTTCGGGAGGTTATTAAATTCCATGAATACCTGTTTAGGAAACAATTGACCTTAATCACTGATTTAGAAGCATAGGGTTGGAAGGGACCGCACGGGTCATCTAGTCTAACCCCCTGCTAAGATGCAGGATTTGTTGGTTCTAAACCATCCAAGACAGATGTTATCCAGCCTCCTTTTGAAAACCTCCAGTGAAGATGCTTCCACAACCTCCCAAGGCAGTCTCTTCCATTGTCCTACTGTTATTAGTGTTAGGAAGTTTAATCCACTGGTAAAAATACTGGGTCCAAAGGCGTTCCACCATTAGTGGCAGCAAGGCTGAAGCGATGGGATTTGATCTTAGCAGCGTACCTGTATGCCATTTATTATAGACCATCAGAAAAACATGCTACTGCAGAAGCACTGTCCTGTTTGCCCCTTTACACAGGGAAACAGAGAGGAAAACTCTGTGTATCGAATCTCTTTCCTAGATGACCTTCCTATTTCAGCTAATGATATTGCTCTGGAAATAAGAACCAAAATGGGATCTTTTAAAGTGATGCACTATGCACTATCAGGGTGGCCAAATCACATAACCGAAGAACAACTTAGCCCTTACTATTTCAGGGAACTGGAGTTATCCCTGTAGGATGGTTGTTTACTATGGGGACTAGGGTTGCCTGGTGTCCAGTTTTTGACCGGAATGCCCTGTTGAAAAGGGACCCTGGCGGCTCTCGTCAGCACTGCTGACCAGGCCTTTAAAATTCCAGTTGGCCGCCCACAGCAGGGCAAGCAGGGTGCCTGCCCGGATCCATGCAGCTCCTGGGAAGCTGCCAGCATATCCGTCGGGCTCCAAGGCATAGGGGTGGCCACAGGGGCTCTGCATGCTGCCCCCACCCCGAGCGCCGGTTCTGCAGCTCCTGTTGGCCAGGAACCCCAGCCAATGGGAGCTGTGGGGATGGCGCCTGCAGGCAGGGGCAGTGCGTGGAGCTGCCTTGCCGCACCTCCACCTAGGAGCCAGAGGGAGGAGATGCTGCTTCTGAGAGCTGCCTGAGGTGAGTGCCACCCGAAGTCCACATCCCGAACCTCCTCTCCTGCCCCAACTTCTTGCCCCATCCCTGAGCCCCCTCCTGCACCCAAACTCCCTCCCGAACCTCCCCTTCCCAAACCCCTGCCCCAGCCTGGAGCGCCGTCCTGCACCCCAAACCTCTCATTTCTGTGGAGCCCACGCCACCAGCCCAGAGCCTGTACCCCCTCCCACACCCTGCCCCAGTCTGGAGCCCCCTTCCACACTCCAAACCCCTCTGCCCCAGCCCAGAGCCTCCTCCTGCACCCCAAACCCATCATCTCCAGCCCCACCCCAGAGCCCGCACCCCCAGCTAGAGCCCCCACCCCCTCTCACACCCCAACCCCCTGCCCTAGCACGGTAAAAACGAGTGAGTGAGCGAGGGTGGGGGAGAGCAAGCGACGGAGGGAGGGGGAAATGGAGTGCGGGGTGGGACCGCGGGGCAGGGGTAGGGCCTCAGAGAAGGGATGGGGTAAGTGCGTTCGGTATTGTGTGATTAGAAAGCTGGCAACCCTAGTCCTGTGTAAGGTAGTAATGACATTTCCATGAGAAGCAGGGAATGAAGAGGGAAAGCTGTCTGAAGCCTGAGTCCAGCAGAATGAGCCTTACCTGGATTTTAGCTTTTTGTCCATATTGTGTTACAGCCTATACTGGTTTCCTGACAGCCCCTCCCCCAGGTTTTTCTGTCTAGGGTAGAGAGTATTGGTACGAAATTACAAGGGGTGGATGAAGTGGGAAGAAGGTGTGGTAAAGCAGATATTGGGATCAGTGACACATCTGGTAGAGGTAAAAGGGGGTGGGTAATGAAGAGGCATTCATTGTTACCAGATAAAGGCTCAGTACAATTCTAGGATGTGGCTCCTGAAGTTGATTTAAGCAGGGTCTGAATGAGCTCTTCACTGACATCTAGTGATCAGCTGGGGGGAAAGACTTCAGGAACCAGCCTTGTTTGCATAGGCACGCCTATTGTGCTAAGGTGTGCAGCGTGATGGAGCAGCTTTGCCCAGATGACCACTTTTGGCTGGTGTAGGACTGCAGGTTACTGTGGTGTTGGGTGCAGGGGTGAGGAAAGGTTGTTGTCCTTGTTGTATGAGTGGGGGCAGCAGAATGTGCTTGGCCTGCCCTGATTAAGCGCGGTCACCCTCAACTTTACTGCACTCACTAAGCAGGGGTGGGGTGCCAAAGGCTAGCGGAGAGGTAGTTGGGGGTGGCTGACTGAGGTGGTATAGTAGGTATAGGCTTTGCCCAGAGAGTCCCAGACATTGTTCTGACCCTTTTGCTCTCTACTGTTTAATAACTAAGCGGATTATACTCATTTGGGAGTCTCTTGTTTTGTTACAGATCACTAGCTCTGAAGTGGCTGATGCCCAGGTGCGTGTGACCTGCTGTGGGGCAGTATCTCCCGTACAAGAGACTGACCGGTCTGCTTTAGGAGCAAGGCTGCTCTTCTAACGGCTGAAATTACTGAGAGCTGTGTTAAGGGGCGGGACGTCAAGGCATCGCAGAGGTGGCGTGAACAACGAGGCGGCCGGCGGCCGAGGGACTGGCAGCGATGCGGCCAGCGGCAGGGTGAACGATGAAGCAGTGGCGGCAGCAGGCAGCAAGGCAGAGTGAAGGGTGGAGCAAGCCGCTGAGGCACTGTTCAGCCCCTCCCCCATACCCACTGTGGTGGGAGGTGAACTCTCCCGAACGCACCTCTGAATTCTGCATCTTTGCTGACCAAGCACAACAACTGTGAGTGCAATGTGGTGGAGGGAGAGGGGAGTGGCATGTTAAAGGAACACTTGTTTGTCGGACTTTCACACTGCAAGGTGAGAACCTGAGGCAAAGAACACTGCCCAGTGTATTGTGGGCTGGGGGTTTTGCTCATGGTCACATGCTTGTGGTGGTTCCCCAAATTAATGCTGGCTTCCTTTCCCCTTTTTATTGAAAGTTTTCTTTTCTACACTCAGACTCAGTACTTGCCAGAGGGGAAGTACTGACTCTTAGAGGTGCCCAAGGGTGGTGTAATTTTTCCCAGATTACCAGTGGGGACTCAGGCCAGTTCTGTATTCTGTTGTTAAGAGGGATCCCTAGATATTGAACCCAACCTCACCTGGCAGAAGGGTTACTTTAGTAAAAACAGTTACTTCTACTCTAAAGAGCTAATAGAGAGGATAGAGGCAGATCTGTCAGAAAGGTGTTTGAGAACTGCCACAGTGTTAAATGCAGGATGGGAGTGATTGGGGTTTTATTGTCAGGATTATTTTCCCTTTGTTATAGACAGTCCTGAGATACAACATCCTCATGCCCAAAACGATATCTGGGTTCAATCTCTCTCTGCAGACAGTGCATGCTTCCTGCACAGCAGCCTTGCAGCAAAGTTTGATCTGCTCCTTTCAGCCAGGTCACTTCCCACCATTGCCCCAGCTCCCTGGGTGATAAGAGCCAGCCAACTGGGAAACGGGGGAGGGGAGGGTTTAAAACAGGACTATCGATTAGGAATATTGTTACAAATCTGGAGCACCCAAGGACTTCCCTGTTGTCACTCTGCTGAACTGCATGGCCCCTGAGGGCTGCACTGTGACTGTGTGCATAGGACTTGGCTTCTCCTGCCCCCAAAATCTGGGCCTTAATGACTGGAGCAAAAGGAGATTCTCCACTAGATGCTAGCAGTATAGAGTCTATGGTACACAACTAAGCATTTCTGATTCTATCCAGCAGTGCCCTAGAGTGCACATATACACAAAATAGTTGAGTACAGTGTCAGTGCTGTTTTATAATGGGGATGATTCCTCCCTGGGCTCAGTCGTTAAGTAGTCCCAGCCCTGGTATGGGGCCATATCCCCAGGGCTTCCTCCCTGGAGACACTATCTTCCTACAGCTGGGCTCAGTCCTTTCTCAGTCCCAGCAGCCAGCCAGGAGCTCCTTCATTGCTCCCCCAGTCCCTGCTAGCAAATTGTCTTTGGCTCAGTCCTAGCAGCCAGGCAGGAGCCTCTTACTCCCCCGGTCCCTGCCCCTGCTTAGCTGCCTGTGCTCCTGCCGCTTTTCCAGCCAGGCACACAGTCCTTTCTTCTCCAGCTCCAAACAGCAACTAACTGATGATCTGTTCTGCAGCTCCTTTTATATGGCCCTCCTGGCCCCTGATTGGCCATTCCAGTAGCCACTCTGATTGGTTGCTTCCTCGCAACCACTCTAGGCCTCTTGGAGGATCTCTCCACAGCTCCTTTTCTGGGATGGGTGTGGCAAACCCTGAGGCCTCCAGCCGGGGCCTTTGGGCCTACTCCACCCCATCACAGGCCCCCAGATAACAAAGTCCAATAATTTTGGATCGTGCCCCTGTACTATGGTCCTAGTCAAACACTTGGAACATTAGTTCCCTCACCCTGCATGGAACTTAGGGTGTTTCCATAAAGCACAGTTTCTGTCTCTAGGTATTTATAGAGCACCAGCACCATAGAAACCAGGCACTGTATTAATAGGCCTCCTCTCATGCTCTGTCCCTCCAGGTGGCCCTTCGCTACCCTCTCTCTCCTCCATGTCATTAAGTAGCCACAGTGCAACAGGTAAATCAGAAAGGTCTTCACAGACTATTCGTGCTCTGGAGCAGAACGTTTCCTCCTCATTCATGATGTAGACTGATCCAGTCTCCCTGGTTTCAGTAATGCTGGATATGCAATAGCTCCAGCATGGCCACTGTTGATGGCAAGATGCTCTAAGGCTTCATCTCTCTCAGATCATCCCTGCGGAAGGTAAACGATGGAAGCGACATGAATAAACCACCCCAGGGGCAGAGGGGGTTACAGGCTGTTATACCCTGGGCTGGATAAAAGGAGAGGACCGGGTCAGCCAACCAGTGTTCTGAGCATTGTGGGCATTCACTGGAGCCCACTTGGCTCAGGACACATTGCCATCCCCTTTATTACATACAACCAGTAACCCACTTAATGAAACAAACATTATACTCAAGTTGTGTGTAGATTTCCTGTCAAACTGCTGCAGACTAGCTTAGGCCACACACATACAACCTAGAGACCGATTTTATAGGTATCTAGGTATTTAAATACCTTTGAAAATTTGCCCCCAGTGATTATTTTGCAGTTCCCACTTTGACCACTAGATGCCATTGTTCTTTCACAGGAATAGAACTGCCACTACTCCCAGTAGCTAAGGAAGTGGTGGGTCATAATATCATCACATGGGCATTTCTGCAGGATCTGGGACGCCTCTTATGTTTAATGCTTGTTAATAATGGATCCTCTTTCCCATTTCTTTGTTTAAAGCTTCAGGATGATTGTGTGATGATGCAGATGGAAACCAAGAACAACTGTGTCCCCTTTTACATGGAGAACATAAATTCAAAGAGACATTTTCCCCCTGGCGTTATATATGTCTACAAGCTTTAAACAGATGCCTTTTGAAAATTTTTAGTCTCAGGGCCAAAAATCTTAACAAGACAACTGTAAAGAAACTGATTGGATGAACAGGGACTCTCTGGGGTGATGGTGCCATGCAAGGTGGGAGCCCCGTGTATTTGGAATCCACCTCAGTAGGTCTTTGGTAGAGAGAAATTGATATTAAAAGAAAACATATAATGCCCTCCTCTGTCCTCCCATTCCCAGGTTTCACAAAAGAATATCAGTTTCTCTTTCTCAGCTGAGCAAGAACTTTCTTTGTCCAACATCAAACCAGCTTCAGTGCTGATATGTAATTACTATAAAAGAGGTAGGAGGCCTGGCTGAGATCCTTGTCTATTTCCACTAAACTGGGTGATGTTTATTTGCCCTTTGCTGCTGGTACCTTACCACAATTGACAAAAGGCCACAACCAGTCTGTGTGTTGGATGTTAGCCCCATGCGCCTCCCAGATGCGACCAGTAGACTCATTGGAACTCACCAGACACTGCCTGGTTTTTGTAGCTCTGCCTTGGGAATGGATCAGTCCAAAATGGGGAGATTTCAAGAGAGTTTCATCAAATATTTAGTGACTTTCTGAACATGTCAGATTCTGCCCAAGAGTTTATAGATCAGCTGTGAAGACAGGTCATTCTGAAACAAGGGAGGCTGTGAAGCAGGGGGAACTCTTGGTGCCAACTGGTGGAAGACACAGGGATGCATAAATGTTACAGGGATCCCTCTGGGTCTGGTATTTACATACTACTTTGTCAGAGTCTGATGCAAGGTCTCTACTGAAATCTTGTCGCACTGGCCATCATAATCATTGCAAAATGTATGTATGGTTAATATGTAAGGAGTTATGCATATATAATGAAAATTATGTTTTAAGTTCTGTGAGTTGAATGCACCCACCAGCAGTGGATAAACAAGTTTATTTCAGCCAGAAAATGTTTATCTATTGGTCTGTCTACAATTCAATTGGGTATTGTATACTTCAGAATGAACACCTATTTACAGTCTGAGCAAAATGCTAATCAAGTGATTGCAAAGTCTCCAGTGAAGACAATGGATTTCTTTTTTACTACAGCTGTAGGGACAGAAACAAACTCTGCACTTTTCCACTGAGGAGGCAAGAGGTCAGCATACTTGTATCATGAATGGAAGATCACAGCCTAGCTTGGCTGTAATACGCTGGAAGGATTTTGGGTGAGTTTTTGCTGTCTGATATGACAAGTAAAGTATAGGCTCTAGAATGCATGTTACGATTTTATTTTATATGTAACACTTTGTTTCCAAAACGTCTGCTTATTATCACTTGACTCTCTGCTCTTTGTTTAAAAAACAAAACAAAAAACTTTCTCTATAGACAAATCTAAGTGCTGTGTGTAAAGCAGAGCTATGCTGTACTGCTCTTTGGGAATGGCAGATCTGGAGAAGCTGAGAGCGTCCACTGGCTCGGGGGCTTCGCACTGCAGGTGGATGCTTGGAGGGCTCAGGGGTTGGAGCGTATCTATCATTAACCAGTACAGAGAGTGGGGCCTGGAAGGTAGTGCTTGTCTTGCCCCAGGCTGGTGGTGGTGGAGAACCGACCCACAGCAGGTGCAGACAAGGCTTCCTCATGCTCAGGGTGAGTGGTAGCTAGGTCCCTTTTATCCATGGATACCCCTGGGAAGCATCACACAGGCTTCAGCTTCTCAAAGGTTTTTGTGAGTTGGGAATATTCTGTAATGGGGGCAGGGGACATTCATATGGCGGTTACAGCAGGGGTTCGATAGAATGTGACATTTGGGTTTTTTCTTTTCCAAGCAAACACGTCTTGCTGAGTGCAGCACAGCCTGTGGTCAGACATCTCACCCGGAAAGCAGCTGCAAGTCTGCAGCGATTAGAGTAACGTGTGAGTGATACTTTACATAGAGAGCGATAAGAATAGGGAGAGGGGAAGGTGGGGGGAGGAGAGAGTGGGTGGCATGCAGAGATGTAGTTAAAAGAAAGGAAGAGTTGTTCCAAACCCAGAATGCTCTGAGGTATTTGAAAATGAGCCCATGTCACTGGAAAAATATACAAGATTTTGCAGATGTTGGGCTTGGAAGTGAATCCCTTTTTACAGTGAAAATAAACCTATTCCTGAGGAGAAAATGGGCCCATCAGGAGGGATTTTCAAAAGCAACTAAATGACTTAGGAGCACACGTGCTATTGAAAGTCAGTGGGCCATGTACTCTTGAGGCACTTTTGAAAATCCCGCACATCAGCTGAAAATGACTCTGGAATCGGAACTCTTGCATATTCAGGATTTGAAACGTCTCACAGTGCTGATGCTGTAACAGCCACTTCAGGGAACTTCATGGAAAAGTGAAACGTGGGGCATGAAATTGCCTCAAACACGGTGAAAATCTCTGTGCTGACTTCTACAGCTGCAGTTTCATGCAGCTGCAGTGATTTGTAGAGCAGGAGATGAAAGGAAGTGGGATTAAGTGTGGATTTTTCTCTCCTGGCACAACCAGAATTCCCATTAAAGCCCATGGGGCAGATTCTGATTTTTCTTGCTCCAGCATAAATCAAGAGTAACTCCCATGAAGTCCACCGAGTTACAGCAATGAAGGAGAGAGCATGGGTGGAGATGTAGGATTGCTCTGCATGGGGCCCAAACAGACTGTTTCATGTAATTAATAGAACCCCCCTTTCAGGACTGGCCTGTTTAGCTGTACAGAATGACGACATTTTCTGGGGATAAAATTGGGCTTTTTTTTTTTCTTTTTTTTGGTGCAGACTCCCCCTTTTCATTGTGGTGACAGAGTGCCGAGGCTAAACAGCACTCTCATGGCTTTAGCCTCCATTAGTTCCCCGGGGGACAGCTGCTAGGGCAATTAGCTAATCAGAAGGGGAGGCAAGGAACACATTAGCCCTCAGCTGGCTAACCTGATAGAAGCCAGGAAGGAAGTGCTACAAGGGAAGGAGGACTTGGCTAGCTGAGTCCAGGCTGAAAGTTCCCAAGAGAGGGAAATCTCTTTTCCTCCTAGGACCCTGGTAAAGATGGAGTTAAACATGTAGGATTAAAAACTGTGATGTTGCTCTGTACTGGTGTTGGTGGAAGGGTTTGGAATAAAATACAGACTGAACACTAAAAGAAAGTGGGTCTGAGCAGTTTCTGGAGCATCACCCTGTTATAATCACTCATGGTTTTTACTCTGTGTTTTCTCTTCTTCACAGGACAAGCGTGGAATGTGAACTGAGGAAAGAAGCCGGACAGCTTATTTCCCTCTGACTATAGACTGTTAGTAAATGTTACACTTACAGTCTGACAGACCACACGCTGTGACTGTGCAGTAGGTGACTTGGCTAGATTCAGCTCTAGTGTGTAGGTCCCCTCCATGTACTCCCCCCAGATCTAGAAGACCCCACACTACCCTGGTTCCACGGTCAGACTGAGAACAGTAATTGGTCAAAGCATGTAACATTTCCCATAATAAACTTCTCAAATTCCACATGCCTGGGTCCTGGTTATCTTGTTCTCTCCACACACTTTAGTGGCATGAAACTGAAGAACATTTTTTGCTAGTAAACTCAATGGCATTTCTCTCTTGTAGTGCAATAATAACTTATAAACACCCCTGCTGACCAATTCCAAAATTTCAGGGAATGTTCTAGACATCAGTGGGCAGAACCCTGCAGATTTTGAAGAAACATGGACAACTGGAAAAGCCTGATTTTCCACTGGTACATGTGTGATTTAAAGTCAGGCATACAGGATGCCCATTTGGTGCTGCGGGCAGAGAAATCTCTGGTGCCCCCTGCTGCTGCATACACAAGTCACAGGCAGCTGTTTAATATGCTGCTGTCTCTCCCTTAGGTGGATTGCTGGGCCTATGTAAGCAATGATGTGTGCAATTTCTATTAGAGCTAGAGGCAATCCCAAAAAGAAAGTAACAAAAGGGCAATGGAGTTATGCATGACTCTTGGATGAATCATCAGGAATATTGTGGGCAAGGCAAAGTACCTGCTTCACAGCTCTGCCAATGCCGCTCAGTCCTGCCCTGCCCTGCCCCCCCGTGCTAGTCCAGTCCTAGTCATCTCTTAAGAGCACTATTCACTAGGACTTCCACAAATTTCCATACTACATATAACCTGATCACGGTGGAATTAAAAAACCTCACACACCCCTCCTTTGTAAGTAAGGGAAGGGTAAGTAAGAAGGGGACTGTGCCATTTAAAGGACAGAGCATCCCTCTGCCTTGTCCACCTCACAGCACCTTCCCAATTACTCAGCCCATTACAGGAAAAACAAAAGGGAAAGTTAGCACCATTCCGTTTGGCCTCATTCAGCGCTGAATCAGTCACTCCTCCCCCCCACCCCCCTTCCTTTGATCCTTGTCCCTAGGATGTACCAGCTTTAGGTCAGTATTCAGTTCAGAGAATACCACAATTACCCTAATGCAGGACAGGACCCACACAATCAGTGTGTTGCTTGTGTCTATGATACAGCTAGAGCCAATGATTATGGGGCCCCTTTCATGTGACTGTCCCCTTGTCAGTCTGACCTACATCATATTTCTGGGACCAACACATACCGTCTAGTTTGTTCCCAGTACCCCTTCACATCAGAGCATTAAAACAAGGAGGGGAGGTCCTGACTGACCACTAGATAGTGTGGCAAGGCATCTCCTTCACCCCAGCAGGCTCACTGCTTCCCCCTCTGGCAGTGGGGGCCTGGAGTAAGTCAGCCCTGCTCCGGATGGTGTTTATTCTCCTGCTTGGGATTTATTTCTCAATATTTTCCAAGTAGGTCTCAGAGCAGGCCCAAGGAGTGCCCCTCCACCAAACAAAAAGAAATATGTTCATAACACAAAGCAAAAGGGAATACCCTTTCCTATCCTTCTCTGGAGGCGTGTTGCCTCTTATTGGCCCTGGAGTACCAGTTCTTCCCCTAAACAGGCAGGCAGCTTCCACTGTAAAGAGGAGAGCAACCATACAATCTGGCAAAGCCTTTCTCCCTGCTGCCACTAGCCCTGCAGCAGCTTGTCTCTCACCTGAGGAGGCATTTTTAAAAGTCTCAGGTAGCCCTTAATTGGACTCAGGTGTCCCTAGTTGACCTGAGGTAACCCCTTTTCAGCTTCTCGCCTTTCTCATTCTGGGGCTAATATACCCACCCACTTAACAGAACCCAACAGGACCCCAGCCTGACTTTGTCATAATAGTAACAAGCTAGCAAGGCTGACTCTAGGATTAAATGCTGTGGGCATGCCTACATGGCCCTGCAGTTTGAAGTACAGGGGTGTAACAGTGCATACTAATGTGCTACATTATAACTGCCCTGTGTAGACCCTGTGAGCGCAAACTAAAAGTTACATAGTTTACATTAATGTAGTCCTGTTTCAGGAGTATGGCAGTGCAAATTATGTACCTTTTATTTGCACCTGTAGGGTTTATATGGCGCAGTTACAGGAAAGAATACTAGTGCACAGTGCAGTTTGCACCCCTCCAGTTCAAATTGCAGGGCCATGTAGACAAGCCCTTAGAGAAAAAATAATGAAAATACAGTAATGATTAGTGTAGACAGTATTTCCACCAATAGATGGTGCTGTATCTTTATCTTAGTGTTAAGTTGTTGTCTTGTGTGTTATGTTGTTGTATCCGATGTGGGGAATTTAGCTGGGAATTCAGTCCTGCCTGTGGTGCTGGAGTTGTTACTGGCCGTGTCCCAATAAATACTTTGGGTTCTACAAGCAAGTATTATAACTGGTGGCACCAGCTACAAGATGGCAAAGTCAGTTTTGCCTGAGAAGAAATGTGCTGATCGTGCAGATGAGACTGGAGTCTGTGAATAGTTGGCAGACTTTCAGCTGTTGCTCTCTGTTACTGAGTGGTCTGGTGAAAAAGCAGCACGTACCTAGCAGTGTGTTTGGATGGTGACTCCAACTAATTTTACCAGCACCTTCCCAGTGTGGATCATAGTTTTTATAGACAGTAACAGGAACATTTGTATGACCACCATGGGGGGGTGGGGGGGCAGAGATTCATCATTTTGAAATACTGGAAGGAATGGTAAGCCAGGAAGTGGCAGGGAGGGGAACATCTGTGTAGGTATTTGAGTGCATTGCAGACACTGTTCGAAAGGACTTTCCCTGCACCACCCTGCCTGGGAGATGGCTCAAATGAAGCAGAATCTGTTGCACCGAATCTGGAACTGGCAATGCAGAGAGGGGGCCTATGCCTAGTGGCGAGCTGTGAGAGAATCCCGTGTGAAAAGTAGTTTATAAACTGTTCAACAGAGGATCTTCATAAGCTGATGGTGAAGAAAGATCACCTACTGGACAAACCTAAGGGCCAGATTATACACAGAGTTGCAAATGTGGAAGCAGAAAGTGATGTTTCCTTAAAGGTGTCAGCTGTTAATTCCCAGCCCCGGTGTGACTCCTGTGCAGCAACTCTGGGAAAGATTGCAAGGGAAATGGCTAAAAAAGTGGAGGTGCAAGCTGTGCACAGACATCTGGTGGGTCAGAAAGAGACTGTTTCTCGAGTGGGTCCCAGGCCAGATGACATTTGTGGGTGATGTAGACGCAAAGGCCTTGGGCGATTAAATTGCCTAAACAGGGGGAAGCCATACCTAGGGAAACTAGAAGTTGCTGCTGCAGTAGGGCCACCCTACTAAAAGGGCTCTTCTTGTGGTGACCAACATTTCCAGTGATGATGTACTGGGAGTAGATTTCATCTAGGGAATCACAAAATCCTGGGGTGGATGCTGGGGGGGCAACTCTTGGACCTTTGAGATGCCTCTACCATGCCTACAGGGTGATACCCTGTGGTAGCTCAGAATAAAGCAGCCATAGAAGGCAATGAAAGGACAGGATTAGAACAGCTGCTTTAATGGCATGCTCATGTGTTTCCCAAGTTCTTCATTATTCCTGGAAGATAGGATTGGGTGCAATATCAGACTGTTCTTAAACCTGGGATTGTTCCAGTGGGACAACATCATACTGGAGCTGAAGGGGGAGCAAAGGTGAGGTGGGAGGGCAGAACTGATGTGGGAGCAGGGTTGAAAAGCAGAATGAATTGCTGGGCAGGGGACAGGCTGATGTGGGGGTGAGTCCCTGTAGCAGGGGCCAAAAATCACCTTAATAAATTCAGGTGGGGGGCTACACTAATTGTCACATGGACACACACAAACACATGGATGGACAGACACAGACCCACTGGGTATAAGCAGGGGTCGTTGAACAATCAAATGTTAGGCAAAAATGCAATACAATCTTTTTTAAAAAACGTGGTTTGAGGCCAATGATTGGGCCCTGACTCATTATTTTTGAACTTCTGGGTTGGCAATACTGAAAATGTCACAGCTATAACCCCTATGGATTGTGAAAGGGTGGGAAGAAGGCACGAGGGTGGGAGAGAAGGAAGAGGAGGGGGAGGCTGATGTGAAAGGATGGGGAAAGGGCACGGCTCAGCAGCCCAGCAGAGAACCCTGCCAGCAGATGCCCAGCTCCGCAACGTTTAAGGCCTGTCTAGAATCCAGGCCTGTGCAATGAAAACCCTGGGCCAAGCAGCTGCAAAGAGTGAGGCAATCACCAGCCCCCAAACTTTTCCTTTGCTCCAAAGATTGGAGGGAGTGTGGCTCAGCTGTCCTATAGAGAACCCCACAAGCAGATGGTCGGTCATTTACTGCGTGTTGGCCGAGCCCCAATGCTCATCACAGCCAGAGCAGCAGCAGTTCACCCTCTGTGACCTGCAGGTCAGCTGAGCTGATCCCACACTCTCCCAGTATGTGGGGGCACACTCACCGATCAAGGAACACCAGCAGGCAGCATGGGACAAAGATCAGTCACAAAACAGAAGGAACAAGGAGACAAAAAAAAATAAAAATTAAAGTGTGAATTAAAAAAAATCAAATATTTGAAAATAATTAAACAAAAATTCTAATTGATTTTTTTTTCACAAAAAGGAAATTTCTTTGGCATCTGTAGTCTTCAAAACAGCAATTGTGATGAATAATTTTTCATTAGAAAAATATTTCATCAGCTCTCCCCTGACATGTTTGGCCCTTGCAGGAGTTAGTACATTTCTGACTAGCAGAGGAAGCTTTTGAAACAGACTGGTGCATACAGGAAAGCATGCACACACACCCTGATCCAGAGAGATTTGTCTCAGGTGTGTGTTTAGAAAAAGGGTCCCAACATTCTCTCATTTGAGATACAGAGATTAATCCTTATAAACTCAGACTGAACTGCAGAAACCACAGTACCTCCTCTATACAAGTCTCAAACTCCCTCAAGGCCTGAGTGAGGAAGAAAGTGGTTTCTTTCCCACCACTCATTTCCCCTCAAGCAGTGTTCCTCCTTCCTCCCTGCTATTAGTTCCATCTCTTACATAAACATCCTTATAAGAGATAACAGCTGCTGAAAATCAAATGTGCACTCATAAAAACATACAGCTGTAAACAGAACTATGAAACCCCGGTAATTTGGCTCTTGGGGAGTGTGTGCTCTCTCCCTCTCTCATATATATTTTTAGACTGTAAGAGTTTGCGGGGCAGGGGATATCTTTTAACATATATGTCTGTACAGTCCTCAATGTACAGTGGGACCCTAATCCTGATGGGGGCGTCTGAACACTAAAATTATCTGTAATTATTTGTATTACTGTATTAATAGGTCATTAACAAAATCCATTTTTTAAATTCTTAGCACTAGACCAATTCTCTAAAAGATTTTCTGTGCTAAAAGCGTATCTGCAACCATTCTGAGAAATTTCTAGTTTCTACACCAAACCCCAGAGATGCTATTGCTGTTCAATTGAAGGTGGTGGTGTTTTTTTTTCTAAACAATGGTAAAATTGTATTTTTTTCTTTTTCTTCAAACGTCTGGCCTGTTTTGGCTGATTTTGTTCTTTAATCACCTTAAGGAGAGTCTAGGTTAGAAAAATTTCCGCCTTAAAGATAAAAAGTTATAAAGAGGTGGAAAGGATCCCTTTAAAATGGAAATGCCCAGGCAACATTAACTGTAGTCTGGAGCACAGGTTTTGCTCTGCACTCCACCTACAATACACACAAGAAGACGACCATCCCCCACACAGCTGGATGTGGCTCTCAGTGGTCAGCTCTTGTTATGAATTCACTCGGTTTTGGCAATTCTCTTGGATAAATCTGATTCAATAAAACTGGTGACCTCATGTGACCTTAATTTCTCCAGAGTGCAGGCTTCATAGTAGAATTGGTTGAATAATAAAAAAGATGTAAAAAATAATCTCAAACTGCTCTACCCAGCTCATACCCAGCTCCATGAAGGAACTTAAGTTTTATAAATTGTTAGATTAAGCTAGTTCAGAACAGCACATGAATAGCTGAAAAACCATTAGTGGAGAACGAGTGGTTTTTAGGCCCGGATTTGTTCCTCGGTGAGGGTGTCCCCACACAGGGGCGCTTCGGGCTTGGCAGCTGCAGGGACCCCAACGCCTGTTCAGTGTGGGGGAGGCATTACAGGGTGATCAGCAGCCCCTCTCGCTTGCACCATGATTTCAGGAGGGTCACATGATAGATTTGGCACTCTTTTCGCTGATCCGGCTGATGGACCTCATAGATAACGGGGCCTGCCTGGCGCATTACCTCATATGAGCCCTTCGACTGGACTAGAAGCTTGGTCTCCTCGGAGGGGACCAGTACGTGGCCCTAATACCCTGGTTCAAAGGTCCGAGTGCGCTTCCCGGTTGTAAATCCTGGCCCAGGCCCCCTGGACGGCCTGCAAATTCTTCCTCACTAGGTCCCCGGCCCAGGTTAGGTGTTGTTGCAGTTGCATGAAGGGTCTGGGTAGGTGCCTGTTCCCAGGTCTCCCATATTAGGTCGAGCAAACCCTGAGGTTGACACCCATACAGGAGGTCAGATAGTGAGAACTAGGTGGAGGCTTGCGGTGCCTCTCTCATGGCAAGCAGTAGAGGGGGAGGATCAGTTAGTCCCAAGAGTGCAAGGTGGAACTTTCAGAGCATCTCCTTGAGGATCCAATTGAAGCCCTCGACCAGTCTGTCCACCTGGGGGTGACAGACTGATGTCCGCAGCTTCTTGATCCCTAGGAGGCCGTAAACTTCACTGAGCAGCCAGGAGGTGAAGTTTGTCCCCTGGTGTGTCACAACCTCCCAGGGTAAGCCCACCTAAGCAATGATCTTCAGGAGTTCTGCCACGATGCTGCATGTGGTGGTGTTCCATAGGGGGACTGCCTCGGGAAAGTGGGTGGCCTAATCCATCACTACCAGGATGTAGTGGTAGCCAGCAGTGCTTTTAGCGAGAGGCCCCACCAGGTCCATCACGACCCTCTCAAAGGGTGTTCCCACCACCGGAAATGAGACCAGGGGAGCTTTCGGTACCCCCGGAGGTACTGGCAGTTGGCACTCCAGGTAGGAAGCGCAGTAATCTTTGACATCTCGGTGTACGCCCAGCTATACGAACCAGGCCAAGACCCAAGCCAGGGTCTTCACCTGACCCAAATGGCTGGCTGTGGGGACATCATAAGCCATCCTATGTACAGTCTGACAGTGACACTGGTGGCATGACTAGCTGGGACCAGGGCTTGCAGGTCTGAGGATCCTGGGAAACCCTTGTAGGCGCTTCCCTGTCAGCTCAAATCATGGCCACTGGGCTGTGCGCTATAGGTTCATTGCCGCCCTGGCCATGTAGGCCAGCTGCTTGTAAGTCCAGCTGAGGGTGGAGTCCTCCCTTTGGTTCCGGCTGAAGTCAACCCCCATGTTCAGGGGGGCTTCCCGGTCGTCTGACTGGGTTGGAGTGCTGAGACCCCCCACGTGGGGCTGGTGGGTCGCCTGGGTGAGCCTCCCTGCGTATCTCAGCCTGCCCTCAAGGGGGTCTCCCTCAAGGGCCATCTGCTCTGGCAGGTCCCAAAGGCTTGTGGTGTGCAGAATCCTGGTGAACTCTGTCCAGTCAAGTCCAAGGATGATGGGGTAAGGCAGCTTCAGGGCGACCCCTACTGTTATTACCCAGGTCACTCCATCCACAGTTAATGGCACTCAAGTACTCGGATACACCTTCACAACCCCATGGATACAGAGGAGCCAAATCTGGCCAGGTCACTTGCCAGGGCAAGCCCCTGACACACTAAAGTCTGCCCACAGCCAGAGTCCACTAGGGTGTGTACCTGTTTCCTGACAAGATCCATGGGAATCATCACCTTGGCAGTCGGGCACCAGCAGGCATGGGTCTCCCCTGTGTAAACTTGCAGAAAGGAGCAGTCCATGGTTGGGCACTGTCGCTGGAGGTGCCCAAAGCTGCCGCAAGTGAAACAGGGCCCAATCTTGGCAGGGACGGTCTGGGCCTTGGCTTCCCGCCTCCGCTGTGGCTTGCAAGCATCCCATGGGACTTTGAGATGGGTTGTGGCAGGGAACCATTGTGATGGCCCTTGTCATTGTTCGAGTCCCAGCGGGCTGCTATCTTAGGACTGGAGGGTCTTTCTGAGGCGGGGGTTGGGAGGCTTTGAGCCGCCACTGCAGTTCCAGGTGTAACTTTAGCGCCCTTGTGGCCAAGATGGAGTCTGCTCTGTAGGCAACTCTGGCCAAGAGACGATGCGCACAGGAATGCAGAAGGAAAAATCCCTTCCACTCCAGGGGCACCTGTTTCAAACCCGCCAGAGTGAACACACACCCCCACCGGAAAAGTACAATGGATATAACAACGGGACATATTTATGTACAGAGGCATGAGGGGAGAAAAACAACAAGGGGAAGTATAGGGGGAGCAGTAGAACAGGGTTGCATTCAAACCAAGGCCCCTCAGGCCCAGTGGTAGCACAGTCTGAAAGGGCAGACGCTGAGCAATGTGTCTGCACACAGTCTGGAAGTCCTGAGCAAAGTTCCAGTCCAGTGCTGAGTCTTGGGTGCTCCTGGTCGTCTTCACCACCAGTGAACTTTCCCCAACAAACCCCTCCGGTGCCCTCTTCTGCCGCTCTTTGCAAAGCCACAGAGCGACCACCTCCCCACTTAACTAGCTAGCAGCCTCCCTCCTTATTCCCAGTGCAGAGTCACAAGCCCCAGTACTCACGGCCCCATGCAGCTCTGGGCAGCAGTGATACTGGATCCAGCTCCGGCCTGTCCTTCTCGGGCGATTCCTCCCTGGCACAGTGCTCCTCCTGGCTCCTGTCCTGGGGTGTCCCCGATCAGCCGCCCTGTCCCTCTCAGGCTTCAGGCAGGTTCGCTGCTGCTTTCCTTTTGTCCAGGGCCTCCAGCCTGCAGCCCCCCTCTCCCCAGAGCTCCAGATCCACACCCCAAAGTTTCCCATCTTTCTCTCACTGCTCCCCCGCCCCCCTAGGAAAAAGATTTAAAGGGGCCACGCGCTCTAAACCTCAAAGGGGTTACACAGGCATCACAGGATCCTCTGTGGCCAGGAAGTCCTCCATGAGGCCAATTGCCACCTTTAGGGCGGTGGGTGGATGTCGCAGGACGCAGGCACTCCCTCGGGGCGAGAGGATATACACAAACTATTCAACAACCACCTGCTCGGCTACTCTGGTCGTGGAGTGCCACTTGGGTTGGAGCTACCACCAACAGGTGTCCTTAAGTTCCTAAGAGTGGACAGGTCTTTCCCCAAAACTGGCACCAAAAGGTTTTGTGGGTGATGTCTAGGTTGTCCAGGATAGCCATCCTTACTGCCCTGTTGTCGTGGGTCTCATCATTGGGGAGGTTACGATATATGGCCTGGGCTTCCCCGTTAGGTAGGGGGCCAAGAGTGTGGCCCATTGGTTTGGGGCCCACCTGTCAGCCGAGATGACCCACTCAAAGACGATTAGAAAGGTCTCTGGGTCATTTTCTGGTCCCATTTTTGTGAGGTGTACTGACAACATGGGGGTACAGAAGTAGTCGCTCCTCTGGGAGCTGGGCTGGAGGGGCTAGGCAGAAGGGCAGACAGTTGCTGGAAACACAGTTGCTGGTACTCCAGCTGCTGGGCCTCCAGCTGCCAGATCAGCTGCTGCTGCTAGGCCCCCAAGTTCCTGGAGCAGCTGCTGTTGTTGTTAGAGCTGGGTGGCCTATTGCTGCTGCTGGCTCTCAGTTCACCATTTCATCAGCTGATCCAGTTCCAGGGGTAACACTCGGTCTGGTGGCGGGTTATGAACAAGTGCAGTCCCCCTCTGTCTCAAGGGGCGAGGGCTGCCCGCATTCTGCACCATGTGTAGGAATTTGTGGTTGTCCCTCCACATCAGCCACGGAAGGAGGCTATGCCCCATCACTCTCGGATCCCTAGGAAGGCAAGGATTATTGGACGATTAGCGGTCTCTAAGGCCCTGGCCCTCTAGGCAGGGCCAAGAGGCAAGTAATCCAGCGCTCTGCCTCAGGCAGGGCAGAGCAGCAAATCTAGAAGCTCAGGCCCTCAGCCAGGGTGGAGCACTAAACAGTTTAGGGGCTCAGGCCCACAGGCAGGATGGAGCAACAAACAGTCTAACGTCCTAGGTCTGGCATACAGCAGACAAACACAGGCCTCCTAACCAAAGGTGGGTGGAGGCTGCCACCCCAGAGGTGGTGTTGGCAGCAGAGGGTAGTGGGGACTCGGCCCATCCTATTCCAGTGGGTCCCAGCCCAGGGCCCTAATAGCGTATAATGGAGTATTCTGCCACTGGATCACCAGGGTTCCAGCCAAAACACGCTGACTTGGATTCAGGCAACAACACAACCAGACTATAGTCCGGTGTCCTTGGGCTACTTCCTACACTCCCCTCGCTGGGTACCTGTATGTTGGGGTTTTTCTCCATCTCCCCAGGGTACACCACCAGCGGCATTCCCAGTAGCTCCTCAGTGTCCAGGTCAGCTGGCAGTTCTGGTGATCCTGGCGAGTCCTTAGTACTGTAGAGGTCCTCTTCAGGCTCCCGCTCTAGCAGCAGGTGGGAGGCATATGTCTCCCTCAGCAGCTCCAGCCCAACTGAGATGCTGGGCCCAACTTTTATACTTTCTGTCCTGCCCCTCTGCTTCCAGGGGGTGGACAGTTGTTCCTCCCCATCAGTCTCAGAGGGAGGCCATGCCCCCTTGCTACAAGGGCCCTGAATCCATGCTGGTGTGTTTGGCTGATAGCATGGGGCCAAGCATATGTTAATAATTGACTTACTTCCTTACCTGCCCACTTTGCAGTGTGGAGACAGCAAAAGTACAGGCACCTGGCCTCGTGTTTAGATAGTCCCCCAGTGCCATTCCCACAATGTCCTGCTTCTGTATCTCCTGGCATATCTACCTACTCGCTTCCCACTTGCCCTCTATGCACTGGAAGCTACCTGATAGCTCTTCAAGTAATGTCCATCGGGGTGCTCCATTACAGCTGCACATATACCTCTCGAGGCCTTGATCAGAGATTTCTAGCAAGCAGCGCCTGTCCAACCCACACATGCGCCCTTTGCTTCCTCATGGCAGACACCGAGGCTATATAAGAGTGCGTGGGGTGAACCACCCGGAGTTCCTTCTCTACCACCTTGGCCCAAGGCAGCGCACTAGTGTGTCTATTTTGAGCATACTCAGCCTCTCTCTTCACTTCTTGTAAAGTTAGTTTAGTTTAGCATTGTTGTTAGCATTAGTATAGTTAACGTAAGAGGATTGCTTTTTCCCCTCTCTTTACTCCTGTGAGATTTGTCTTCTTCTGGTAGGATATGCCTAATTCCCCAGGCTACAAATGTTTCTTTCTGTTTCTTCCACTGACTGCTCCCCCATGGGAGGACGTGGAGGAAGAAGACTCCCAATTTGTCTCCTCGGTTTCTGTTAGGGGTTCTCCTACAACCCCTCCAGAAATCTGCCTTCACTCAGGGAGGATGTTGCAGTGCATCAGGCATGGTGGAACCAGCCCTATATGCCATCTCACTCTCCCTTATGGACCTCCCGCAATGGCAATCTTGGAACCACTGGGTTGCCTATAGGTAACAATAAAACACTGGTATCATCCTGGAGGGAGACCGGAGGTCCACATCCTCCCTTCACCCTTTCAAGACAGGCAAAGACATTTGAGGAGTTGGAAGCTCGGGTAGATGAGGAAGTTGCCCCTGAAACTCCTATTTCATAGTAATTGCCAGATAAGGTGCTTATGCCTGCCCCTCCTTCCATCACCGACGACTTCAGACAGTTCCAGAACCTCATTAGAAGGGTAGCGGGCACTCTGCAGCTCCCTCCTGGATCCACCTAAGATGGTATGGCAGACACTATTCCACCAAGTGTAAATGGGCAGACAAGTAGTAGTATGAGCCTGCTAAGGACTGTGACCTTTTCTTTTCCCATCCCCCACCCCACTCCCTCATGATGGATGCTGTGAATGAGCAGGGTAGATATCACTGTTTCAGGGCTACACCGTATGACAAGGACCAAAATGATTGGACATCCTTGGACGAAAGTCTTACTCATCCACAAGCTTGCAGTTCTGATCGTAAACTATCAGGTGGTCATGGCTAAATATAACTTTACTAATTATAGCAAACTCCTGGCCTTTAGCAAACACCTGCCACAGCAGGGAACAATTCCAATCAATTGTTACTGAGGGTCAGCTGTGGGCCAGAATGGCTCTTCAGGCATCCTTAGATGCTACAGATACTGCTGCCAGGTCCATCTCCACAACAGTAGTTATGCACAGGGCATCCTGGCTCCAGCTTTCAAGGTTTTCGAGAAAGGTCCAAAATACAGGAGAGGACCTCCCCTTTGATTGTCACAAGCTTTTCTTGGAGACCCCGAATGACTCCCTGCTCATGCTTAAGGACTCCAGGGCCATCTTATGTTCCTTTGGCATGTATACATCTATAAGTAAGAAGCATTTCAGGAGGTCACAGACTGCTCAGAGATCAAGCCCTGCTCAGTTCTTGGAGTACCAGAGATCTACAGAACCCTCCAGAAAGAGAGACAGGTTTCAGAGGAGGAGGGCCGCCCATCTTCCCTCTGGGACATCCAGACATAATCTAAATAACAGTTTTGATGATTGGTCAGGGGTTCAAGTCCTCCTGCTCCTCTGATTTTACAGTTGAACCCTTTAGCCCATCTCCCTTACTTTGGGGATCACCTTGTCCATTTCCATCAGGATTGTGAGCAGATTACCATGGACCAATGGGTCTTGGAGGTCATAACTTTGGGCTACATCGTTTAGTTTTTGACATACTTCCTCCCTTCCACCACACTTCCCCATCCCTCTTCCCCGTCCCTCTCTCACAAGCTTCTACTAAGGCAAGTGGTCTCTCTCCTCTGGCTAGGAGCGATATAGATGGTTCCTTTCCCTTACAGGGGCAAGGTATTATACTTCCTAGTACCGAAAAAGCATAGAGGTTGGAGGTCGATCTTAGATTTAAGACAGCTGAACAAGTCTGTGAAGCCCCAGAAGTTCAGGATGGTGATTTTCACAACTATAATTCCTGCTCTAGAAGAAGGGGATTGGTTTTCATCCCTCGATCTACAAGATGTCTACTTCCATATAGCCATTCACTCATCACACACAGGAAATACCTGATTCACTGAGGGCCAATATAATTTCCAGTACAGAATGCTTCCCTTTGGTCTTCAAGGCTCCAAGGGTGTTCTTGAAGGTTCTAGTGGTAGTGGTGTCTTACCATGGACAGGAAGCGATTCTCATCTCCCCATACATTGATGACTGGCTTCTCAAAGGCTACGCTTTTGAGGCAGTGTCGTCATCCACTCAGAATGCCCTTGCAGTATTCCAAGAGTTGGGCCTATAGCTAAACATAAAGAAATCCATGTTAGTACCAGTGCACAGAATTCAGTTCATAGGGGCATGCTTGGACTTAGTGACAGCCGAGCATACCTCCCTTTAGACAGATTTGTGATTCTGTCATGTCTGGTAAGAACAACTCAGGGAAGCCCTTGGACGTTGTTAGCTGACGGCCAAGGATGTTTGGTGAGGTGCCAGCTATGCCCGTTTATACCATCCATGCCTTTAACCGCTAGGACGCACTGTCCCTTCGTGGCGGGCAGCCCGGGCTAGGCTGACGGATGCCCCAAGGTCCTAACCACCCGTGACTTTAATTGCTAGAGCTCAGAGCTCCTTCGCAGCGGGCAGTCAATACTGACTGACAGGTGCCCCAATGGCAGCACTAAGAGCCTCTCCACACCCGTGACTTTAACTGCTAGAGCTCAGAGCTCCTTCGCAGCGGGCAGCCAGGATTGACTGACAGGTGCCCCAAGAGTTTGCCCCGTGGAGGCGGCACAACTCAACGCTAGGCTCTTAGTACTCTCACCTAATGGCCAGGCTTTAGAGCCAAAACGGCTGAGGTTCTTTAATTGTGTTGGCTGCTTTACAGTAAACCAGAGAAAACAAGTCAGGCTTATGCACAAATGGTTACCAAAATTTATTAAGCTAGATTCTAATCATGTGGTTACAAAATTGCTAGTGCCTACTTATTTAAATGTAGAGATGTTACACACACAAACAGGTTACAAAACTGAAGCCACAATCCCAAAGAAAGAAAACAAAGTATAGAGCTCTATTTCAAAATATGTGTACACTAAAGATAGGAGATCAGGTGTGGGTGCTTCTTACCCTCCTTGCATCTCTCGATTCCAGCGGTGCCAAGCCAGGATCGGTCACTCAATTCCGCGGAAAGACGAATAAGGGACAAGCCGTAGGGACCCTCTTAGCTGCAGAAGCCTTGGGAGGCTGTCACTTATCTGACCAGCAGATAGATAGTGAAAAGCACTCAAAAATCATGGTGCTGTAGGTCCCCTACTTATACCTCTGTACTCCTTTATTCTCTTTCTCCTTTCTTATGCCAAATTGAGGCTGGTCTGTCTGGGTGACGCCAGCTTTCGCAAGAGTAGTTTACACTTGCAAGGGAGAGAAACAATAAGTTTCGACTACTGGACATTTCTTTTATCAGGGTAAATATTTTCCCACCTAGGATGTTGGTGTGTGTGCATCACGCTATTTAGTAGGGGCTAAGAGCATGTCTGTCACAGGGCCTCTGCCTGCTGTGAGCTTAATCGTTGTATCTGTTCCCAGAGGCACATTGTAGCAGCACACCTGTGCTTTCACAGCTTCAAAGGCTGTGCTGGAATATATGTTAAGTGCCCTGTTCCGGCTTCCTCCTGTGTTTCCAGCAATGCTGGTCTGAGGGGGGGGCTGGCTGTCTGGCTACAGACGTCAATTAGGAACTGTCTTCAATTCCTAGGCCACATGGCAGAGTGCGCCTTTGTGACCAATCATGGAAGGTTACACATCTCCTATTTCCAAGGTTGGTTGAGAACTCTCTGACCAAAGATGCCCTGGGAAGGCAAGTGGCCATCCACTTCCATATAAAGAACTCCCTGAATTGGTAGAAGGAGTGACTCCACTTGTGTAGGCATCCCTTTCTGCCACCCAAACCCATTAGTGACTATAACAGCTGCTGCTTCCCTGTCAGGGTCGGGAGCCTAGCTTGGCACCCTCACAGTTCAGGGTGGATAGACAGCTTATGAGTCCAGTCTCCACATCAACCTGTTGGAGCTCAAGGTGGTCAAAAACATTTGTCTCCGTTTCCTGCCCTTGATCGGGGCAGAGTGATCAGGATAATGATGTACAAGAAGGGAGGCGCAAGATCCCCCTCCTTGTGCTCCGAAGCTATAAAGCTCTGAAACTGGTGCATAGTCAACCACATCCAGCTTTCAGCAGCCGACCTTCCAGGCATCTGGAATACCACTGCTGGTGCCCTCAGCAGACACTTCTCCCATGATTACAAATGGGAGCTGGATACTCAGATCCTCCAGGACCTATTCCAGAGATGGGGATGGCCAGAGATTGATCTTTTCTCCACCTCCGAGAACAGGAAGTGTCCTCTCTTCTGTTCAAGAGGGGATGGGGGGCACTGCTGCTTGGGGATTGCTTTCCTGCTACTGTGGAAGAGGAATCTGTTCTATGCCTTTCCCTCAATGTCATTAATTCTAAGGGTGATGAACAGGATCAGGCAGGACAAGGCCAGAGTTATTCTCATGGTACCTACCTGGCCAAGACAAGCTTGGTACCTATGACCCTACGCCATATATTATTCATAGAGATATTGTTATGATATGAATATGGCATAACTAAGATGTGTTCTATGCAAGATGGGTCATGTAAGATATCATTGGAAAGGTTATGATTTACTGAATATGATTATCCTATTTGTATGCATGTATCTTTTCTGTATCTGAAGCTAGGAATATGGACTATGTATCATTACAAAAGTGTTTGCACCTGAGGAACGCTCACCAGACAAAATGCAATCAGGCTGTCTGGTTAATCAATAGGCTATTAGGGAAAACAATAGGAACATGGAAGATGCTAATCTCCCACCTTCCTGACAAGCTTCCTGGGATGCTGCTTTGTCACTGCAGGGTCATGTGATTGTGTCACTCGGTACTGGACCCCATTTTGGCCTACTAGTATTTTTCCATTAATAGGGGGTAGGGACCAACTGGGAAACAAAAGATTCCCACCACATGTAAATCCTATTTAAGGCAGGTAAGTGAGTTAATCTTGGTTCATCCCTATCCAGGATGATTGCTGACAACATCTAAGAAGAAAGCACTCGGGGCGGGGGAGAGCTGAGCCCGGGCTGGAAAAGGTGTCTCGCTTGTGAAAGAAATGCCTAAAACAACATTTAAGGTAAGAAATTATAACTTGTAACCAGTTTCTTTAGTGTATTGAGCTTAGTTTGCGTTTGTTTTATTTTGTCAGTAATCTGCTTTGCTCTGTTTACTAGCCCTTATAATCGCTTAAAATTTACCTGTTGTAATTAATAAACTTGTTTTGTTTTGGGGGGCAAAATCTGTGCATATGTTCCTCCACATTGAGGGAGGGAGCGAAGAGCTTATGCTGTACAGTTTTCTGTGCAGCGCAAGACAGTGTAATTTTAGGTTTGCACCCTGGGGGTGGGGGGGGATACGCACTTGAGTACCGGGCAATCCCCTAGCTGAGTCTTCCCATGCAGAGCTGATTTCAGCGTCTGTGTCTTTCTGCAGCTGGGTGTGTCCCTGCCTGTGTGTGTGCTAGGGGAGGCTTGAGGGCCTGGCACAGCAGGACAGGGTGAGGGAGCCCAGGCTGCTGGAACGGGCAGGCTCAGAGGGACTCCAGTACATGAGGTGGCACCTCGCAGTGTATGGGGAGGGGGGCAATCCGTCACAGTACCCTTACCTGCTTCAGCTGTGTCCAACAGCAGATCCAGCTCCCAGCCATTCCCTATCTCCCGTCTCAGGATGCAAGTCCTGCACTTCACCCAAACCTGGCAGTTCAACATCTCAGAGTCTGGCTCCTGGATGGTTCTCGGCAGTACACTCCTGCTCCATTGGTATAGAGCAGGTGTTATTGCTCAGCAGGAAAACATCAACACGACTTACCTGCAGAAGTGGAAGAGTTTCACCCACTGGTGCGGTCATTGTTATCTTCAGCCTGAGTTGGTTCCCCTTTCCCTCATCCTGATTTACTTGCTGGATCTGAACACATCTGGGTTATCCATCATTTCCATCGAGGTACACCTGGCTGCATCAGCCTTTCATCCCCCAGTCAAGAGATGTTTCCATTTTTGCTCACCTGGTATGGTCCAGATTTATTAAGGGGTCTGACTAATCTCTTTCCCCACATTAAACACCCCATTTCTTCTTGGACCTCAATCAAGTTCTCAACCACCTCATGAGGCCCCCATGTGAACCAATGGTTACCTGATCCCTTCCTCATTTGTCTGTGAAGGCGGCCTCTGTAGTTATCAACACATCAGCCCATAGAGTAGGGGGGTCTTTGATGGTGGATCCACTCTGTACCACATGTTTTTTGTGATAAGGTCTATTTATGTCCCACATCCCAGGTTGCTGCCCAAGGTTGCTTTGGACCTTCCATCTTAGCAAATTGATCCATCTACCAGTATTTATTCCAAAAATCTCTCAGTTCTCAGCAGGAATCCTGCTTCCATACCCTGGGTGTTAGATGGGCCTGTCACGTTATTGACTTGAACTGGGACGTAATAGAACATGCTTGCAACCAAGGTTCTGTAGTGGCACCAAATCTTATATGAAGTGGGTCAAATGAGGTGTCTCAGACAAGGTTATGGTTTGCTGGTTATGATTATGCTGTCTATATGTGTGTATCATTTTTGTAGTTAAAGTTATGAATATTGGCTCTATACTGTCTGAATTTCAAATTTATGCTATGCTTCTGGGTGACACCCCAGACAAGTTGGTGTCAGCTCTGCCTAGCCTGCTGGATGCCCCTTTAAGGACCATCAGCCATACAACTGACCCATTGAGAGAAGGCAGACACGCCTTGCGACTCAGCAAGGTATGCAGGGACCTGCCTATGGACAGAACTCTGAGGTTTCTCCATGCCATGTGATGGACAGCTTGTCTTTGGAACAAAGAAAGAAAAGACAACATGGCAAGAGAATATAAAAAGCTGCAGCAGCTCCTCCATCTTGTCTTCAGTCCTGCTTCATACCTCTGGAGGGACTTGACTACACTGAAGCTTTGAACCAAGGACTGAAAGACCCATCCCAGTTGTGGATGTACTCCAGAGACTTGATTTGAACCTGCAGTTTATTTTATCACTGCTGCAAGCCAGAACCAAGAACTTAGCTATTACTGTATTCCATTTAACCAATTCTAACTCTCATCTATATTTCTTTCCTTTTATGAATAAACCTTTATATTTTAGATTCTAAAGGATTGGCAACAGCGTGATTTGTGGGTAAGATCTGATTTGTATATTGAGCTGGGTCTGGGGCTTGGTCCTTTGGGATAGAGAAAATCTTTTTTCTTTTACTGAGGTATTGGTTTTCATAACCATCTGTCCCCATAACAAGTGGCACTGGTGGTGATACTGGGAAACTGGAGTGTCTAAGGGAATTGCTTGTGTGACTTGCGGTTAGCCAGTGGGGTAAAACCAAAGTTTTCTCTGTTTGGCTGGTTTGGTTTGCCTTGGTGTGCACAGAAACCCCAGCCTTGGGCTGTAACTGCCCTGCTTTTAAGCAATTTGTCCTGAATTGGCACTCTCAGTTGGGTCCCACCAAAACCAGCATCATTACAGTGCTTTAGCCTTTTACTTGGTAGGACTAAGCAGTTTAGGAGATCACCTCGACTCTTTATATCCTTTGCTAAGAGGTGTAAGTCCCCACCCCCATGTCCTGTGTGATGGGGCAGCTGGGGATGACCCAGGATCCTCTTCACAAAGCGAGAAAGGGGTGGAAGGAGTTTCTATAGAGTCTGGCTGGGTTCCTCTTGAAATGGTCACTTAATGCTTCTGGGATGTGAATGTGTTATCAATGCCATCCAGGAGCCTAGAGCCTGCGCTAGGTATCACTTTAGTATTCTAAATCCAAATAAATAAGTCAATAATTTGGGCTCCAACAGAAATGTTTGTTTGGTCCAAATCCAACAGCTCCAAGGACCAAATCCTGACTCGTCACTCCCCCATTTACTCACTGAAGCCAGTAGAAGTTTTGCAAGTGTGAGGCGAGCAGGGTTTGACCCAAATAAGGCCTGAGCTGCTTCCTCCCACAGAGGGTGGGATGTGTGTGTGCGTGCATGTGTTGGGGTGCAATGTGCAAGGCCTTTACCCACAAGGGTACTGGAAGTTGTGCTAGTGGGAAGATTTATCCTGCAGGAGCCCTGCCTCCCTCACCCAGGGTTTCTGCTGGAACAGAGAAGCTTTGAATCCTAGCTGGAGTCCAGAGAAGCCCGACCGGCACAAGCTGCATGGCAGAGGTGCTGTAGCAGGGCCTCTCATGGCCACACTGGTTTCATTCCCTCAGGACTGCCCCTGCCCAGTTTCAGGCTGCTCTGATTCTTCCAGTATGGAGGGGTTGCAGGCTCTTTGCCATGTTGTGTCCCAGCTCCAAGCAGATTTAAACACCAGTTGGGGGGCGGAGGGAGACCATAGGTTACAACAGCAAGTGCTGGTGCAACTCAGGGAGTGAATCTGGCCGCAAGTCTCCAAAACATATTGAAAATCAGGTTAAAATCTAATGTGGGACCCAGATATGATTTAAATAATACATGGTCAGAACTTGTTTGGCTGGGGTTAACAGCACTAGAGCTCACTGGGAATTTTTCAATTAGATGGTTTTCACTGGAAGATATCAATTTGATGAAACCAAAATGTCTTATGGAAGCTTCCTTGGTTCTGACAATCTGTGACTGAAATACAGGCTGGTTCTGAAGGAACCGCCCCCCCGGGCTGGAATCCATCGCAAACCTTTCTGGTTTCTTGCCAGCTCATCTGATGGGCTCCTCGGGAGCCCAGGCTTCTAAGATCTGTAGCTTTCGGCCAGTTGACTGCCTGAGATCGGGAACCCCAGAGCTTTCAGGATCCCTGCTGAGGATCCATTGGGCTTGGAATCCCTGGGAGCTCTGGGTGCCCTGGCTCGAGTTGGGCTTCTCAGGGATTTTAGGTTCCTTGCTCCATGGCAGCTGTAGTGTTCAGCAGTCACTTTGAGCCCCAGGTGCCTGTAAAAAGACCCTCAGTATTAAGTCACCAATTCAAACTGTCTCTGCTAGAGATTATGGGCTTCAGGAGTGCCCCTCCCCCCAGCTACCTGGAACAGTGAACAACAAAAAGATACAGTACCCAATACCACAGTCTTGACCTAATTTGGAAACACTACATTGAACAGGATTTCTGTCAGAATCTCAGGATGCACATCTCATGAGCACAGATCCCTGGGAATGCCTCCCAGTGACCTCCCCAGGTAAGCAGCAGGAGGAGATGGGTCAGTCTTTTTCAGTGGAAACATCAGTGCCCAGCAGGACTCATCTTACACCCCGAGAAAGAGAGGAAGATTGTCCTGTGTTTTAATTACAGATGGGCTCAGCCCAACTCACTGATCCAAACCCACCAGAACTCTGGGGAAGGAAGGATTCACAGATTCTGGATCTCAGTTATGCAGCTGGCACCTGTCACTATAACAAGTTGAACCAGAACTCTGGATCTGAACTTCCTGGTCTGGGCTCATCTCTAATTGTAAACGGGGTAGTATTTCTACCCAGTTGCTCTCAAGGGAGTCCATGAATTTTGGCCCACTGGGAGTTTAGCCTGTGGCTGGGGGGAGGACACACTGAACAGATGAGCCAGTTCTGCTGAGAAGCTGAAGCACTGCTGTAATGAGGCTGGTTCTGGTGGGACCCAACTGAGGGTGCCAATTCAGGACAAATTGCTTAAAGCAGGGCAGTTACAGCCCAAGGCTGGGGTTTCTGTGCACACCAAGGCAAACCAAACCAGCCAAACAGAGAAAACTTTGGTTTTACCCCACTGGCTAACCGCAAGTCACACAAGCAATTCCCTTAGACACTCCAGTTTCCCAGTATCACCACCAGTGCCACTTGCTAAGGGGACAAATAGTTATGAAAACCAATACCCCAGTAAAAGAAAAAAGGTTCTCTCAATCCCAAAGAACCAAGCCCCAGACCCAGGTCAATATACAAATCAGATCTTACCCACAAATCACGCTGTTGCCAATCCTTTAGAATCTAAAATATAAAGGTTTATTCATAAAAGGAAAGAAATATAGATGAGAGTTAGAATTGGTTAAATGGAATACAGTAATGGCTAAGTTCTTGGTTCAGGCTTGCAGCCGTGATGGAATAAACTGCAGGTTCAAATCAAGTCTCTGGAGAACATCCACAGTTGGGATGGGTCATTCAGTCCTTGGTTCAAAGCTTCAGTGTAGCCAAGTCCCTCCAGAGGTATGAAGCAGGACTGAAGACAAGATGGAGGAGCTGCTGCAGCTTTTTATACTCTCTTGCCATGTCGTCTTTCTTTCTTTGTTCCAAAGACAAGCTGTCCATCACATGGCCTGGAAAAAACTCAGAGTTCTGTCCATAGGCAGGTCCCTGCATACCTTGCTGAGTCGCAAGGCGTGTCTGCCTTCTCTCAGTGGGCCAGTTGTGTGGCTGATGGTCCTTAATAGGCCATCAAGCAGGCTAGGCAGAGCTGACACCAACTTGTCTGGGGTGTCAGCCAGAAGCATAGCACAAGTTTGAAATTCAGACAGTATAGAGCCAATATTCATAACTTCAACTACAAAAATGATACACACATGTAGACAGCATAATCATAACCAGCAAACCATAACCTTGTCTGAGACACCTCATTTGACCCACTTCATATAAGATTTGGTGCCACTACAGGACCTTGGTTGCAACAATGATCTATATGGTCCCAGTTCAAATCAATAACGTCACAACTGCCAAGCTGATCCCTGGGCTGCCTGAGAGGCTAGTGGAGAGCAGGAGCTCACAAAGGATCAGGCCGGTCACCTCCCAGCAGGAGCTTTAATTCCCGCAGAGCGGAAGTTCCCCCTCCCCACTGTAACAGGAAAATTCAAACTCCTGCTCCCACTGAAACACATAAAAGAGCTGCTGTTGGATTCTGCAGGGACAGGATTGACCCCTACTTATTTATGTGGAAATAATGGTGGCACAACTACTGTCTTACTGTATGTCACTAACTAGTGCCCTTCTCACCATGGTCGCTCTGACTTTCCCTGAAAAATGTCATGAGCAACGGCTCTAATTATAAGGGCCACCTTTGTTGAAGAGAAGCACAGGAGGATATGGGCTGAGTGTGGTGTTTGCTGTTACAAGGGTAGCTCCCTCTGATGATCCTCAGCTGTATTTTGATTACAAGGAGGGGCCTGGATTTAGTGAAGTCCCAGGGATTCCAGATGGCCAAGGTGAGAAGGGGATATGCATCCTGGAAGTAGGAATTCACTATCTGAAAACTAAATGTATTTTCCCAGCGTGACAATTTGGGGAAATTTTCTGTACAATTAAAGAATTCTGGTTGATATTATGAAGTTGTCACTATGAAAACAACTCTATCATGTGAATGCCTCTATGTAAATGTGGAATCCAGAATGGACTTTCAGGGCCTGTAGCATTTACCCACTAGACTAAGGACAATGGAGAGTGGTTAACCTTAACAACTTACTCCGATTACATAACAGATATGCTAAGGAGGTTGGTTGAAGTGAGGAGAACCAGTTTTCTCCACACCCTAAACAAGGGGCTGGAATTTGGAAAATGGAAAATTCCCAAACAGGACAGAGAGACAGAAGTGACAGAGCAAGGGTTTAAAAAGGACTCACTGGGGGGGGGGGGAAGTCACAGAGAGACAAAAGGAGAGTAGAAGGGAAAAGATGGACATGCCTTTTAGTGTGAGCAGGAGGCAGTTTAGCTGCAAGACCAACCAAGGTTAGAGAAAGCAAGCTGATCTAGGGAGAGAGAAGATCCATGGTTCAGAAATCAAACCTTGAGATGCAGCAGGAGGATCCCGTGTCTCCTGGGCTCTTGGTTCCCTGAATCCCTTCCTTCATTGGCCTGTAGTGCCCTGTCGATCAAGCTGACCTGGAGCGTTGGCTTCTCCCCACTGGCCCTGTGGACTGTCAGTCTCTCCCAGATCCTTTTTTTCTGTTAGAGGGATTGTGCAACCAGGAGCTAATCATGCTCTCCAGTGTGAAATTTAAAAAAAAAAAAAAAAAAAAAGCATCAGCCAATCCTTTGGAAGGCCCAAACAAACAACACTCAATAAGCCACTTAAAGCAAGAAGCAAAAAGCCACTTAAAGAGCCAGAAAAGCCCAAAGGCAAACAACAAGCAACTCAAAAATATTGCAAGCGAAGTCCAGAAATTGGCTTGTGTCAAGGTTCCTTCCGCACTCTGAACTCTAGGGTACAGATGTGGGGACATGCATGAAAACCTCCTAAGCTTACTTTTACCAGCTTAGGTTAAAACTTCCCCAAGGTACAAACTATTTTACCCTTTGCCCTTGGACTTTCGCTGCCACCACCAAAGTTTATCTGGTTCCTGAGAAAACATTGTTTGGAAACATCTTTCCCCCCCAAATTTTCCCAACCCTTGCACCCCACTTCCTGGGGAAGGTTTGGTAGAAATCCTCACCAATTTGCATAGGTGACCACAGACCCAAACCCTTGGATCTTAGGGCAATGAAAGAGCATTCAGTTTGCTTTTCCTCAGTTTCTTGGGGGGTTCAGCTTAAAGGTTACAAGCAAACAAAAGCATCAGGGGTTAGCACAGAGGAAATCCACAAGCCTTAAAAATAAACCAAAATAATCCTGATCACATCTAGCTAAACATTCTGATCTACTTACACATCTGGAGTTCAGATAAGTAGTTCTAGGTATGATCTGATGATTTATGATCATACCTGGCTTAAGCTTTACACAGCATTCCCTCTGCCCTTTGTTGCCATCTTTCCCGGAGAGCAACGGACAAAGGGAAAGTTTCTTTCCCCCAAGAGGGATTTTACAGCTAACTAACTGGCTGACTGGATGTCCATCAAAGGGAACTATCCCCCCACTTTATTTATCACAGCCCCAGTGACAGTGACAGGAGATGGCACCATTTGGAATAAGGGAAACTCAGTGAGTTGGCTCCTTTCATCGTGTTCTCATGAGACAGGTAAAAACACCCCAAATCGCCAGAGTGGGGATAAAATGGTGAGAGCTGCAGCACTGACAGCCCCGAGTGGGAGGCCCTGAGATGTGAGAAGGTGGCACCATGAGGCAGCTCTGGGTGTGTCCCATTCTCCTGGCTCTGGGCGCGGAGCCCCCGTTGCCAGGCGCAGACTTTGCTGTGATAACACTGGGGAGGGAGCTCCCTGCTTGCTCTGACCCTGCTCTGTGTCTCTGTTTGAAGGTGCTGAGGAGCTGAGGCTGGCAGATGGAGGCAGCCCCTGTTCCGGGAGAGTGGAGGTTAAACACCAGGATCAGTGGGGGAGGGTGCGTGATGATGCCTGGGACATGGCAGATGCTGGGGTTGTTTGTAAGCTGTTGAGATGTGGAGCTGCTGTCAGTGCCCCTGGCTTGGTTCCATTTGGACCAGGATCTGGAATAATTTGGCTGGATGAAGTGCTAAGTGCATCCCCCGTGCTAAACCATTACTTCAACTACACAACGTGATCCTAAAGCAATGCACCAGTAGCCTTTCTTATCAGGATGGGAGGCTCACATCAAGGCCAGGAGGCAGGGAGTTAGGAACAGACAAAGAACAGAAACCAGGAGTCGAGACAAGCTGGAAACAAGGGGCGGCGGGGGGTCACAGGAATGCAGTATCTAAGGAACACTCCTCCTGGTGTATGATGTGTTTGCTTTTAGACAATGGTGGGCCCCAAACCAAAATGGAGTCACATATGCTAGCTTTTCCTTAACACACACAAAGTTTTAGACAGGCATTCGGCTTGTTTTTTCGATGCACAGTCGACGTGTCTGTCTAAACAATCCTTGGACCGACAATACAGTCTACAGCTAGGACACCTCAGCGGCACGCCCACGCTGTCCGAGCATGTTATGCTCAAGCAGAGGCGGCAACGATACCTGCAAGAGTGGTCGTGACTGTACTCCGTGTGGCAAAACTCACAATTTTTTGCACCCAACAACTTTTTTACATCCAGGACCCCATAGTAATGCTCATTGTACAACAGGATCAAAAAAGTCTTGGGGTACACCGGGTCCCCCAGTTTAAAAAAGCCCCATCCCCCTTTCACCACATAAAGCACCACTTGTATGTTGACTCCTAAATGCTGTTCAAACGTTGCTACGTCACTGAGCAGAACCTTTTTTTGATCTGACTGCCAGTTTCTCATGCAACTTTCTCGCCCCTGCTAACAATTCCGTGTCCGTAGGTTTACGGTCGGACGTGATGGCCAAGAGCCCAACCACAAAACACAGGTTGGTACCAGTGTAAGTCAGGTCTACTAAACATTGTCTCTTTATGGACGATTTGAGTACTGAGGATAGAATTTAAAACTCTACGACCGCCCACACCCCTGTTTTTACAACTGTCACAACAAGAAGCAACGTCCCATCAACATGCAACTCTCTATTGCTCTGTAGCAGCTTTGAGGTCTGATTGAAGAAATCTCAGCAGACAGCTCATCCCTAGTTCTGACCGAAAACAAAGGGTTAGTTAAATTACTGTTCTCTAAACGTAACTGAACATAATCATCCGGGCCTACCCTACCATTAACGTCATCAAGAACTAACTGTATCCCCCTGTGTATGGCTTCAACAACCTGCAGAGCAGAATTTATTCGCTCAAGATCGACAGAACAAAATTCTTCACAATACACCAACCCCTCCCAAATCTAGGTCATTCACGTTGCCAACATCTCACTCTCCATATACACCTCTACATTTTCAGGGTTACTTGGGGGTTCCTCTACGGGACCATCAATGGCATCTTCTAAATCACATGCTATTTGACAGTCAGATTCCCAGGGGCCTCCATAAGGGTCATCAGGAGGAGACAGGGACCCATCTAGAGAGCCTTCTGGGGAATTTTCTAAATCAGACTCTGTGTGAGAGTCACCACCACCCCGTAGGTCAGATTCCGCCTCCCCATTTCCAGACAAGCCAGTCTGAGAGCCTCCAGTAGGGGGCATCTCTTTGTTTTGTTTTTTTCCTCATTACCTCTTTAGCCTTTTTAAAATTTTTACAGTGACCCTTGCCTGGAACATTTTGGCAGCCATCTGTTTATCCCCCAAGCGCTGCCCCCCGTTTTGTTTACACCTTAGCTGATGTGTACCCTTGAGAGTGCCCCTTTTACCCAAGCCCCTTTCCATGAATAGTCAGGCCTGCTCAGAGCCACCCTTTGGAAAAACTGAAGTATTTTTCAAAAAGTCACCCACAAGAGCTTTTGGATTTTTGATGTAGTTTCCAGCCCTCCCTTCTTTTAGAACCCCCGAGGATACAGCGTCCACCAGTTTTCTGAATGAAGCATCAGACTTTTCCCAAATACTAGAAAATGGGGGAGCTGTGACGATCTTATGGTGTTGGGAGAATGGTTTGTCAGTCCTTGGTTTTTTATTCACAACCCCTAGAGCATGTGCTCCATGTTTGTGAATGTGGGCACTTTCGCTCACAGTTTTCTGAGGGCTTGGTGTGATGGTGACCACTGAGGAACTGGAGTTGTGTTTGCGTGGTTGGTTTTTACCAAAGTCTTTTGTTTTGTCCTTGGGTTTGATGTATATGAGGTTTCGACTGCCCTGATGCTTCATCTGCACTCTTGTGCTGTTTTGTGTTGGCGTTGGTAAAGGTCTCAAAGGAGATTCCTGGCTCTTTGGCGGTTCTGCTGGAGGTGCCCCTCTAGCTCTGACTACAGCATTGTCAGGAGAGCTGCACATGCCTGATTAGGGGGAAAAAAATTAACTTTACCATCTTTCTCACCCACCCCTATGTATTTACTTAAAATACACAACCTCATAAAACAACCAAACCAATAAGCAAACTATATTTACTGGGCTTCATCCATCCATCAGTCACTGATGCTGGTGAATTTTCCTTTTCATCTGTCTCTTTCCTTTTTCTTTTGAGCTTGTTTACCCTCTGGTCTAAGAATCTCTCATGTTTTGACCATACTGTGGAGCAGACAACATGATTATTATAAAACACATGAAACTGTCTTGAAACTTAAAATACTCATTAGGGTGTTTTTTCTATTTAAAAAGTCATTGCTTTAAAACAAAATAATCCATTTCTGGCTGTACAACAATCACAGGTTTTGAGTTTATTTCTACCATTTAAAAAAACCCAACAGAACCTACAAACATTTTTAAAAACACATCTCATTTTGCAGAATAAAAAACTGCTTAAAAAACCAATTTTAAAAATCCATTTTAACACATTTTTTCCAGAAACTCCTGTTAGTTTGAAACACACCAAACCAATACTTTGCAGCCATATACTTTTTTTAAAAAAAAACACCGAAGTTTTGCACAAACTCAGACACACACACACACACACCCCAGCAGTTTAAAACACCAAACCAAATACCTTTTTAAACACCCACACTTATCTCTAGCTTAGGTCCCTGAATCACTAACAATTTAAAATTAAAGCCAACTCTTTTAAGAAGACAAACAACCCCATTTAAAAAAATCTCTTTTTTTTCAGAATAAAAACCAAACTGCTTTTAAAAAAACAACTTTTAAAAACCATTTTTGCACAGAAAAACACTTTGTTAGTTTGAAACACACCGTACCATCAGCTTGCAGCCATAAAACCCCAGCAGTTTAAATCCAACAGTTTGCAACAAAATACTTTTCAATAAACCCACATGCATTTAAAAGCCAATTGCAGAAAATTACCTTCTACCACAGGATGAAAGGTTGCTACCACATGGTTGTTCTGTTTTCCCCCATGTGTGTTTGGGCCTTTGGGTTAAAGAACAAGCAAAAATTTTAGTTCGTATCATTCCCGAAATGTATCAAACCCCTATACAATCTGTGTAATACCTGAAGTTTTTTTAATTTAACAGTATTAAGCACAGCTTTCGTTAAAAATGTTTTTTGGCTTTTACCACCTTGGCTTGGTGGTGAAATCAGCTTAAAGTTACTGGTTCTATGCTAAACAGATCACACTGCAATTAAGATAGGTACCGTTATTTAGTAAGGACAGCATGGCTAAAGAGTGACATTATATATGTAACCCTTCTGCCCATTGTTTTGGCAGCAAAAAGGGCTGGGTTCAGTATCTAGGGGTTCTGTTTCAATAACACGATGCAAAACCGGCTCGAGCCCCCACCCAGGGACAATTACATACCACCCACCCGGTGCACCACTCAGAGGCAATACTTCCCCTCTCGCAAGCACAGAGTCTGAATGTAACAAAAGCCTTTTAATAAAGGAGGGAAACAATGTGGCATTATGTTAGGGAAACATCACAAACAGGATTCATACCACAAACCATGAGCAAAAGACCCACCCCCAAGTATGTTTGGCAGTGTCCTTTTCCCCTCAGGGTCTTAAGTCCAGCAACCCAAAAGTCACCCCACCCACAGTTTCTGTCCTTGGTCAGTGCAGCCTCCAGAGTTCAGAAGTTCATCTGCAGAGTTTACCTCCCAGCCTGGGTTCAAGTGGAGGGAGGTATGGGGGGCATCTTACATGCTCCACTGCTCGGGTCAATGGCAGAGTGCCATACCTCTCCATGGGGTCCTGCTGCAGTCTTCACCACCAGCTGCACCTCTCTGCTGCTGTCCACTCCTCTCCGCCAGCTGCCCTGCTATCCGCTTTGCACTCCTCTCCACCAGCCATCCTGCTGTCCACTCTTCTCTGTGTGCCTCTCCGCCAGCCATCCTGATGTTCACACCTCTCCACCAGCTGCCCTGCTATCTGCTAGCTATGCTGCTAACCACTCTCCAACTTGTCTTCAGTCCCCCACCTTAACACAGCTCTCAGCTCCTAGTAACTTCAGCTCTTAGTGAGTTTAGCTAGTAGTAGGGGGGGCCTCAGTGCTGATGGACCACTAGCTCAAAGTAGGTCTAAAGCTTAGACCTAGGTATCAGTGATTTCAGCTCTGCAACATGTAACAAGACTCCTAATGGAGTCAAAATTAGCTTTCAGAGTAGCAGCCATGTTAGTCTGTAGCCCCAAAAAGAAAAAAACTCCTTTTCTTTTTAAAATTATCTCTGTTCTTACACAGTGAAGGGAGAAGAAAGGAGTCAGAGTACTGTTTCAGGACCTCAAAAAGCACCCACACTACCTGTCTCTCAATTCACTGAGTTTTAGAACCCATGTCCCTTGCCTAATGAGTACTGCTTACTTGAGGGTGAGTCCCTCCATCATAAAATGCCAAGTACAGTTCTACTGTTCTTGATTCACATGACCAGGATAACAACCCTCTATTACTCCTGCCCCAATAACAAAAAGATTGGGGATCCCACAGCAGCCATAGTGACCATTTGGGCAGGCAGTCCATAGTGCTAGGCAGGGTGGGTGTGCCCATGCAAACGAGATCAGCCCCTAAAGTCCTTTTCCACAGCTCACCACCAGATGTCAGGGTAGAGCTCATTCTGACCCTGCTTACATATAATATATATTTTCAGAGTGAAAAACAGGGAGCATACCTCCTCTTGCAGTCCAGGAGCAATTCAATTCAAGATAGTTTCTGTTGAAAAAGGACAGTCTCAAAAAAACTGAGGTTTTTATACCATCCTAACTCTTTGTTTCAAACAGACTTCAAAAGTCTGCAGTTAGCAGGTTGATTCGATCACAACTCTGAATTAATAGATACTTAAGGACTTTAGGCCCCCCGCCCCTAACGTTCCCTTTCGTGATCTGGTGTGGGGGAATTAAGTTCTCTGCACAACTGGGCTGCTTTTGGCTATTTTTTTTTCTTTTAGTTAAAATACATTTTTCTGTTTCAATGAAAAAAACAATAAATCACCATGTACAACAACCTTAATGTTACTGTACCCCATTCCCAAGTGTGGGGCCCCTTACAGATATCAATGACAGGTTTCAGAGTAACAGCCGTGTTAGTCTGTATTCGCAAAAAGAAAAGGAGTACTTGTGGCACCTTAGAGACTAACCAATTTATTTGAGCATGAGATATCAATGAATGTCTTCGGGCTTGTTTGTTTTTTAAACATGTTTCTTTCGTGCTTAAAGTTTGGAGGTTGTTTCTGAAATAAAATGGGTTGTGGAAGTATAACATTGTATAAGTATAACATTGTATAAGGGGACATGCTGGATACATTGTATATGAGAGGGCATGCCAAAACATGTTACAAAGTATCTGAGGGAGCACACGTAGGGACAGTTAGCTTTTGAATGGAGAAGCAATTAAGATAGAGCCAGCACGTCTAAGAAGCAGGCATCAGAATGGAAGGTGTGAAGGGCAATTAGTTAAGTTAACTGGAAGCTGTTAAAGGAGATTGTTAAGGGTGGCAGGTAATTGAAGATACATGGCTGGTCTCAGGGATCTCGAAGGGTGGTGACTAAAATCTTTTTCTTCTTTTGTCTGTAACTTCTCTGTAACTTGTTCTCCAAAAAACTGTATAAATTAAAAGGCACAAGCTCCACTCGGGGGGCTCACTTCTAAATGTATTAGCAGAGCAGCTTTGCTAATAAAACAGAGTGGTCTGATAAATTGTGAGTCTGAGTCAAACTTTGACAATTTGGAGGTTCCACCGAGATGGCAAGCGGCTTCACTGAGGCTGTGTGATCCCTGACTGCCTTGCAGGATGATCGTGGCAGCCGGCGCCACGCTTAGTCCAAGCGATGCTCCACAAGACAGAAAGGTACACAGCAGCAGCGCAGTCTATGCCATTGAACTTGTTGGTTCCCACTCTGTTCGGGTAGGGGTCTTTGGATCCAGCTTCTGGAAACAGACGTGTCAGGTAATTATTATTTTTGTGCTTTAACCGGTTTGAGGACTGTCTTGTCTTTGTGTCTATCCGTCTTCCCCATGGTGTGTGTGTGAATCTGGGAGCCATCTCTGTCCGGAGACTGGCTGACCAAGGGGTCCCCGTCCCCACGGTCTGAATAAGTGGAATCTGCACAGCTGCAGCCGCATCACGCCTTGGGTATAACCCCTGGTGTGAAAGCAAGGGCAGTTGAGGCAGTAGCCTGTGGGCTCCTTTCCATGTGTTGCACCGGGTACCGCTCTGCTGAGCCCGAATTTCCTTCTTGTGTGAGTGCTGTGTGAAGTCCTCCTGGATGGGTAATCAGAAGTCTAAGGTAGAACAGTTCCCTAAGGGAACTCCAGCCTATTTTATGTATTTTAGGAGGGGTCCAGACTCTTGTAGGTTTCTTGAAAAATGGTCCAAATTAGCTCTAGAGAACCCCAAATTACAGTGGCCACTGTTAGGTTGTTGGGACAAGGATCGAGTGGACGCTTTAAAAAGCAAACTCGTCCTCCCAAAAACCAAATTGGAGAGAGGAGAAGTAGACTGCTTCATGCAGTGATGGGAAGAGGCAAATCGTAGATGGACTGAGTCAAAACTCACCTCTTTTAAAAATTCTATCAAAAAACTAACAGTTCAATTGGATGCAGTCTCTGCCACCACTAGTCCGAGCGCTCCCCTTTGCCCAGTCCTGTGCAATGATCCGGATCAAACCTGACCCCCACCATACTCCTGCGCAAATAAGAAATCAGAAAAGGAAAAATCTTCAGTGACTACAGATAATGAAAGTGAAGAAGATACCCTCATTGGCCTCGCAGCTCTGCAAAATATTATGAAGAAGAAGTCCAAAGCAGACGGCAAAGATTCTCTTGACATCTCTTCTTGGAAAAGAGAACCTGATGGGAGGTTAATGAGAGACTCTGATCAAACTGTTGTGGCACCCTTACGAGTCCTTAACATGGGAGAAAGTGAGTCCAAATGGGATTATAAGCCCTGGACTCGTATGGAACTTTTATCTATAGTTAAAAATTTTCCCAAACCACAGGAAAACTCTGTCAAATTTGCTGAGGAGTTTCTGTTAATCTGTGAAACCTATGAACCCTCTGAGACAGATCTCCTCCAACTGTGTAAATTGTTAGCTCCTGCCAGTTATTATGAAAAATGGTTGGCTGCCGCAGACTGGCCAGCTGAGGCACACCACTCAGCCATAAAAAGTATTGGCCCAGATTCGGCATACAGAGACAGGTGTATGGCTCTTTGGAAGCGCCTGCATCAAACCATTCCCAAAGTGTGGTCTTCTAAAACAAACTGGACAGCAATACGTTGCTGTAAGCAAGGGCAAGGAGAAAGCCCAGGCGACTATAGGTCCCGGCTAACTAATATTTTCCTACAACATTCAGGAATACAAGAGCCCGATGTAAATGGGCAGGGGGCCTTGGCACATGCATTTGTTGATGGTCTTCTCCCTGCCACAGGCAGCATGTTAAAACGAGTAAGTGTGGGATGGGAGACTGAAACCATGGACAAATTGCTGGCAGTAGCAGAGCATTGCCACCGCACTTTAAAAGGAAAGGAGGAACAGTCCTCCCAAAAGTTAATGGCTCTGCAGATACAGCATTATTCAGGACTAAGCAGACCACACCGGGGACAGGAACGGGGTTGCGGAAGGGGGCGGGGGGCTGGATTAACTGGGGTTTGTAACTACTGTAAACAGCCTGGACACTGGAAAAAAGAGTGTCCAAGACGACCTAATAATTGTATGGAAAATGAAGTGAACCCCCCGCTGGTTCCTCCAGCTGATCCCCAACCCTATTTTTCACCCCAACAATGACGGGATGCTGGGGACCCTCACAAAGTTTTAGCTCTCTTATTACCTCTGTCCCCTACTGGAGAATGTGTCCTGACTGTAAATGATCTCTCTCTCCCTTTCCTTGTTGTTACTGGAGCTTCTCTTTCTACAATCCGCACCACTGACTTGCCTGAGGTTCCCTGATCTGGAAAATCTGTGTCTGCTGTTGGCATTACAGGGATCCCTACCTCTTTTCCACTCTCAAAACCTTTGTCTGTTCAGGTCGGTCCCCTCTCTGAGGAGCATGCATTCCTCCTCTCTGATTCCACCCCTGCAAACCTTCTGGGACGGGACTTGCTATGCAAACTTGGCTGTTCTATTTGCTGCTCCCCAGATGGTGTCTATCTGTAAATCCCTCAGTCTTCTTTATGTGATTCTGTAGCCTCCCTGCTGTCTGAAACTTCCCTCTCCACTCCGGTCCCTTGCTGTCCCTTAACTCCGTCCCTAGAGCACCTAATCTCTCAGGTTCCTTCCTCCCTATGGCCATCACATACCTTCTTTTCCAGTGGTTCCTAACCCTGCTACAATACTAGCGTCTATTCCTCCAAATGCAACCCACTTTACTGTTGTAGATTTGTGCTCTGCCTTCTTCTCTGTCCCAGTTCACTCTGAATCCCAGTATCTCTTTGCCTTCTCCTACAAAGGTCAGCAATATACATGGACTACCCTTCCCCAGGGGTATACAGAGAGTCCATCCTATTTTTCTCAAGCCCTAGCCAGGGATCTCGCTGATCTGGTTTTCCCATCAGGATCCACACTGATCCAATATGTGGACGACTTACTCCTGTGCTCCCCCTCTCTGTCTGCCTCAGAAACTGATTCACTAACACTTCTCACAGCTTTAGCAAACAAGGGTCATAAGGCTTCTTGCACAAAATTGCAGCTCTGCCAAACCTCTGTCACATACCTAGGCTTCCTTCTCTCCCAGGGCTCCCGTACACTCTCTCCAGCCCGGGTACAAGCCATCCTTAGCTTTCCCCAGCCTTGCTCTCCACGCCAGGTCAGAAAATTCTTAGGCATGACAGGGTTCTGTAGGCAATGGATTCCCCAATATGCTTCTCTGGCTAAACCACTTCAAGAACTCACTCGATCCTCTGTACCTAACCCCATGCCATGGCCACTTGAAGCAAATGCTGCTTTCATTTCCCTTAAGCAGAATTTAGCCTCTGCCCCTGCCTTAGGGTTACCTATCTATGAAAAGCCTTTTACCCTTTTCTGTCACGAACAATCTGCTTGTGCCCTCGGGGTTCTTACTCAGGAGCACGGTGACAGAAATCACCCAGTGGCTTGTTTTTCTGCAACCTTGGACCCTGTAGCCCAGGGTTTACCCCCTTGCCTACGCTCTGTAGCTGCTGCAACACGCCTGGTCGAGATGTCTGAGTCCCTTGTCCTCCGCTCTCCTCTCACTCTCATGGTTCCCCATTCTGTGGAAACTCTCCTTCTGCAACGCAACACTGCTCACCTCTCCTCTGCTCGCCTCACTAGGTATGAACTTTTGCTGCTTTCAGCCTCACATATCACTATTAAGCGCTGCTCCCAGTTAAACCCTGCTACCCTCCTTCCTTTACCTAGTGATGGTGAACCCCATGACTGCCTTACAACTGTCTCCGCTATCACTGTCCCACGCCCCGACCTTTCAGATGTACCTCTCCCTAACTCTGACCTGGTATTATTCACTGATGGGTCCTGTTATAGAAATGACCAAGGCCACCTTCTTGCAGGGTATGCTGTGGTCTCTCTCTCTGAGACGATAGAAGCTGCGCCCTTACCCTCTGTGACCTCTGCCCAGGTGGCTGAACTGATTGCTCTAACCCATGCCTGCTTTCTAGCTGAGGGGCTTTCTGCCACTATTTTTACTGATTCTCGGTATGCCTTTGGGGTTGTGCATGACTTTGGCACCCTCTGGCAGGCTCGAGGTTTTCTTACCTCTACTGGTACCCCTATCAAGAATGGCCCCTACACTGCTGCCCTCCTGTATGCAGTTTTACTACTGTCTGCCTTGGCAATTGTTAAGTGTACTGCCACTCAGCGGTAGACACCGAGGTGGCAAAAGGTAATGCACTTGCTGATGCTGCTGCAAAACATGCCGCCACTATAAAACCTTCACCAGAAGCGTTTCTTGGTCCCCTCTCTGTCTCTGTAACGCCACCATCCTTGTCTCATCTCGCTCAGCTCCAGGATTCTGCCCCAGAAACAAAGACTCCTGGAGTGCTTTGGGTTGCTCTTTGCATTCTGATTCCCTTTGGCGATCGCCCACCGGTACCTTTGTAGCCCCCCTCTCACTCTACCCGTCTCTAGCCGCCCTGCTACATGGTGTTTCGCATGTCGGCAAGGAGGGGATGGTCTCTGCTATGAGTAAGGCGGGGTGGTGGGCTCCCCATTTCAGCTCCTTTGCAACCCGCCACTGTGCCGCTTGTGTTACTTGTCAAAGCCACAATGTAGGCAAATCTGTAAAAGTAACACAAGGGTTCCGGGGTTTGCCTCAAGCACCTTTCCTACACTGGCAACTTGATTTTGTACAAATGCCAAAGTGTCAGAAATATGAATTCATTTTAGTTATAATAGGTCTGTTTTCGGGTTGGATTGAAGCCTTTCCCTGTCGCAAAGCTGATTCATTGTCCGTTGCAAAATGTCTGTTAAACCACATTATCCCTACCAAGGGAATTCCTGCCACTTTGTCTAGTGACCGGGGAACACATTTGACTGGAAAAATTGTTCAACATCTAAACCAGGTATTACATGTCACCCACCTGTTGCACTGCCCTTACCATCCACAGAGTGCAGGGGCAGTTGAAAGGCGAAATGGTGTGCTTAAAAATAAGCTGGCAAAAATCTGTAGTTCCACAGGGTTAAACTGGCCAGCTGCTTTACCACTGGCCCTTACAGAAATTCGGTCATCCCCATCCCAGAGACACAAATTGAGTCCATTTGAAATCATCATGGGATGCCCTATGCGAACAATGGCTACTATTACCCCAGCCCCAGACCTAAACCTAACTCACAGCACGCTCCTCCAGTACTGCAAAGGGTTAATGCAAGCTGTGAGCTCCTTCCATTCGCAGGTGCGAGCAGCTTGGCCGAGGGAACCCACCTCTGCTGCCTGTCACACTCTGAGCCTGGTGATTGGGTCTACCTGCGGCACCACCTTCGGAAACACGCCTTGCAACCCCGGTGGAAGGGTCCATACCAGGTACTGCTCACCACCCAGACAGCAGTGAAATTATCCGGCATCGCTGCATGGATCCACGCCTCACAGTGTAAGCCAGCGCCACCTCAAGGGGACCAAGCACCTCTGCAAGACCACGCAGAACCAGCTTCAACCCCAGAGGACAAAGAGGAACAGCCTGCAATACCTTACAATCTGCGCTCTCGTAAGGGTTGCCAGAAGCAGAGGGTAAGCAGACAGCAGGACCCAACAAACAAGAAGCAGTAATGAGCCTAGCGCCTGCTGCCTGGTGGACGTAAAACCGTGACTGCGGTTCCCTCGAAAGGGGTTGTCAGAACCAGAAAGGGTCCAGCTTCCAACATGTGTCCTTTGAGAAGCTTAATCCTCAGCTACTGTGTCCTGAGGGTCTGGGGAATCCAGAGCGACAGTGACAATTCTTTCATCCAACAACAGGTGCAGATAGCCCAGATCCTGAATATTTCTAATTGCTGGGTCTGCAGCCACATCCCAGCTCACTCACAAGCTAGTATCCCCACCATGGCAATCCCTTTGAATTCCTCAGAGCTTGCTGGAAAACCCTGTCCACTTAAAAGGACATGGAAGGAAAATGACACTTGGGGGCTGGGAAAAACATATGTTCCTAAACTTATAAGTGTGGTGAAAGGAAAGGGCCACTGGTGCTGGGTGTGTAATGGGACAGGGCTGAATCTAGGGAGGAGCAGCTGTCTCCAATACATCATGTCCCATGGTGTATGGGACTATTCAAACAAGGTTGGAGAATGGCGAACCAGGTATGGAAAGATAAACTTCCTCTCAACCTGGGACCAAACCAAAGATTCAATCTCTTGCTCCCCCTACAGCATCCCTGAGAAAAACAGCACCATCTACAAATGTCATGTGAATGCTACCTCTTCTCCCAGTGAAAATCATCCTGTGCCCTTTGGGGGATACTATTCCTCCTTCGTAAATTTTCAATTGATTTCTTGTTGTATCCAAAACTGCACAAGACACACCATCCATCAGGTTACCCCTAACCAGAGTGCTAATCTAATGTTGTTAAATGTCACCAGTGAAAGTAATGAAAAAAAACGATTGATGTATGGAATCCAGTAAGTCATTGGTCATGGGCGTAGCCTTGACCAAAAGGGGGGATTGTGGAAGTATAACATTGTATAAGTATAACGTTGTATAAGGGGACATGCTGGATACATTGTATATGAGAGGGCATGCCAAAACATGTTACAAAGTATCTGAGGGAGCACACGTAGGGACAGTTAGCTTTTGAATGGAGAAGCAATTAAGATAGAGCCAGCACGTCTAAGAAGCAGGCATCAGAATGGAAGGTGTGAAGGGCAATTAGTTAAGTTAACTGGAAGCTGTTAAAGGAGATTGTTAAGGGTGGCAGGTAACTGAAGATACGTGGCTGGTCTCAGGGATCTCGAAGGGTGGTGACTAAAACCTTTTTCTTCTTTTGTCTGTAACTTCTCTGTAACTTGTTCTCCAAAAAACTGTATAAATTAAAAGGCACAAGCTCCACTCGGGGGGCTCACTTCTAAATGTATTAGCAGAGCAGCTTTGCTAATAAAACAGAGTGGTCTGATAAATTGTGAGTCTGAGTCAAACTTTGACAGGGTGTATCACAACCATAGTAAGCACCCTACAAATACCTAGAGCTTTTAAATGTTTGATTATCTTTAGCGCAAATGCTTGTTCTAAAGGATGGTGGAGGTTTGTGAACCCTTGAAACATTTCAGTTTTGGGTTAGACTGTTAGCCGACGGCCAAGGATGTTTGGTGAGGTGCCAGCTATGCCCGTTTATACCATCCGTGACTTTAACCGCTAGGACGCACTGTCCCTTCGCGGCGGGCAGCCCGGGCTAGGCTGACGGATGCCCCAAGGTCCTAACCACCCGTGACTTTAACTGCTAGAGCTCAGAGCTCCTTCGCAGCGGGCAGCCAGGATTGACTGACAGGTGTCCCAAGAGTTTGCCCCGTGGAGGCGGCACAACTCAACGCTAGGCTCTTAGTACTCTCACCTAATGGCCAGGCTTTAGAGCCAAAATGGCTGAGGTTCTTTAATTGTGTTGGCTGCTTTACAGTAAACCAGAGAAAGCAAGTCAGGCTTATGCACAAATGGTTACCAAAATTTATTAAGCTAGATTCTAATCATGTGGTTACAAAATTGCTAGTGCCTACTTATTTAAATGTAGAGATGTTACACACACAAACAGGTTACAAAACTGAAGCCACAATCCCAAAGGAAGAAAACAAAGTATAGAGCTCTATTTCAAAATATGTGTACACTAAAGATAGGAGATCAGGTGCGGGTGCTTCTTACCCTCCTTGCATCTCTCGATTCCAGCGGTGCCAAGCCAGGATCGGTCACTCAATTCCGCGGAAAGACAAATAAGGGACAAGGCGTAGGGACCCTCTTAGCTGCAGAAGCCTTGGGAGGCTGTCACTTATCTGACCAGCAGATAGATAGTGAAAAGCACTCAAAAATCATGGTGCTGTAGGTCCCCTACTTATACCTCTGTACTCCTTTATTCTCTTTCTCCTTTCTTATGCCAAATTGAGGCTGGTCTGTCTGGGTGACGCCAGCTTTCGCAAGAGTAGTTTACACTTGCAAGGGAGAGAAACAATAAGTTTCGACTACTGGACATTTCTTTTATCAGGGTAAATATTTTCCCACCTAGGATGTTGGTGTGTGTGCATCACGCTATTTAGTAGGGGCTAAGAGCCATGTCTGTCACAGGGCCTCTGCCTGCTGTGAGCTTAATCGTTGTATCTGTTCCCAGAGGCACATTGTAGCAGCACACCTGTGCTTTTCACAGCTTCAAAGGCTGTGCTGGAATATATGTTAAGTGCCCTGTTCCGTCTTCCTCCTGTGTTTCCAGCAATGCTGGTCTGAGGGGGGGGGGGGGGGGGGGCTGGCTGTCTGGCTACATAGACCCTTGTCTATTTTTGTGACTATATTATTTTAATGACTTTGAGTTGCTAGAAAGAGTGACCCATAGCGTTCAACTAACTCCTGGGTTATATTTAAACTGTCCAATAGCATTCAACCAACTCCCGGAGATATATTTAAACTGTCCAATAGCATCTGCAAACTCCTGAGGTTTTATTTCATTTCATATTAATCATAGCTCACCATCCTCACCCACCCACCTCCCTTACTGTGGGTGTACACCCATCAAATTTAATTACTGATCACTAATATGATTAACTCTGATGGCAACAAGGGTGGGTAATCTCAGTCACCCTGTCTATTAAGCAGGGGAGTGGTTAAAACCGTTCAGTTCAACAGGGTGGGTCAGCTGTTTTGTACTCAAACACATGTCTGAACCATCCCTGTTTTTTTTGTTTGTTTTGTTTTAAATTGTAAATATTACCCAAAATTGAGCCAGCTAGTAAGCTGAGGGAGAACTAATGACCCACCAGAGTTTAGCAGAAAGCAGCATGTTTATTATACTGATAGCTAAGCTCAAAAGAAGGGATGGGGGGTGGGGTGTCACACTCACCCCCGCATACTCATGCTCACAGGACAGGCACGGCACTGGAGATGTCAGGATCCTTCAAGGTAAGTGTCCCATAGCGCAGTGATGGACGGTGTGATGAAGGTAAGTCTTCCCGAGGCACGATGGAACGCAACATGGGGAACCACTGGCTAGGTGGTCTGGGTGAAGGGCTTTCATGGGAGGTACAAGCTTGTGAGTGCACTTCTGAGCACATGGACCCTTCCCCTTTTAGGGACCTGCTCCTCATGGCCTGCGACTAGACATGACTTGGCCAAGTCTGGTTGGTCACACTCCGCCTCAGGCAGTGTCCATGCAGTGTCCCTGCATTGGGTGTGTGAGCACTGCCTAATTAGAGTCCCAGACACCTTGTCTACCTGGGAGCTCTTCTGAACTTCCAGCTGTTCAACCAGCCCATTCATCCCACAAGCATTCCAGGAGGGACGGGGAGAGGTAAAGCCACTTCACAGGTATTCGAAGAGGGAGAGGAGACAAAGGGGCCGGGGGAGTGTAACAGACCTTTTGAGCAAACAGGTTATACATAGCATAGCCATACAGAGCATACAGATCACTGCTGCTCCAACAACAGTAAACACACTTTTAGGGTGTCCCCCCCTCCCCACAACATTCTACAACATACATTTCAGCTTTTTGCTGCAAATGGGTCTCTTTTACACAAAAACACAAGAGCTAGGTTCTCACAAACTATTTTTGTTATTTAAAAGACATACAACTCCTTGAAAACAAACCAAGATGCTCCATTAAAACTATTAGCTCACTCAAGGGCCGCAGAGACCTTCTAACAGAAACACAGATAGTCACAAAGCCCTTTTCAATACATTTTTTTAGTTACAGCTACTAAGTTTTATATGGCATGTTTGTCCCCTCACCATTCTCTAACTTAATCCTTTTAGATTTCTTAAGCAGGGTTCTGTAACTTTTTGTGCAGACCAGATGGTCAATATAATGCTATAAGCAGGCATCTTCCAGTTTGGTCATTTTCTTTAAACACTTCAGGGTCTCCACTGAACTGCACAGCATTTATCAAGGTCACCCCTTGCACTAAATATTCTTGAGTTCAGCACAGACATTGCATAGCATCACCTATGGCAATAACAGTGTTTAAGAAGCTTTCCAAACACAGCTCAGCACACAAGCCCCGGAGCTTGCAGTTTATATCCATTGAAGTCCAGGCTACACAGTCATGGTGCCGCTGGCCTTGTGCATCTATGACACAGCCCTCACAATCTTTGAAAATCTTTCCCTAAGACAGTGATTAAGGACAGCATAAACTGCAATGTGTACAATAAAAGTATGACTTTTTTATGCTCACGACGTGGCACTGGCTCAGTTAGTTCCATGCCAAGCCTCCTCTTAAACTCCTCATAGCCGTCATCCTTGGAGTCCTCTTCAACAATTTGTGTCGGTATTGAACAAAAACAAGGTGGGCCCGGTTCGTCTTTGCCGTTTGATGCAACGCTGTCCAGGGCCTCCAGGGACTCGAGAAAGGCATCCTCTAGCTGTTGAGAGATTTTCAGAAAAGAAACAAGTGTAAGTTCCCACTGCTTGTTTTTAGATTTACACAAGCCCAATTCCTAACCCCATTACACACACCCACACCCACCCAACACACACACAAATCCTCTAATGTTCCTTCTAAATTGTTCATTTACCTGAGCGACATCTTTTCCGTTCACCTTGTCCGCCGGTGACTCCCCTGAGCTGCGTTTGCCTTCCTCCTCCGGGGGGTGGATGATGAGAGGCCAGCACACTTATCAGGGTATCTCATGAGCAGCTGGGTTTCGGGGTCAGGTTCCGGCATATCCATCAATGGCTGGGTCAAAGGGCTCCCCTTGACTGCTCCCTCCTCCTCCTCGGAATTCTCGCTGGTGTAGCACTTTCTCTGTGGATGGTCGAAGGCCGTCGGGGCTAAAACAAAGTCCAAAGTTTTCATGGGGGTGGTGAAGGAGTCCATGTTTCCTCTCAGCATTTCCACGATTTCTACAACACGTGTTCTTAGTAAGAGATGGCCTCTTCTGCCCAGTGCTGGGACTTATGGGGTGGTGGTGCTGCACTCTGATTGGCAGAGGGTGGTGGGAGGAGTTCTTAGAGAGGTCACATGACCCTCTTCTGGGCAGTTCATTCTGCCCCAGAACCTGCCCTATTTTGACCAAATCTGTTCTCAGGGCAGTCCTCTGTGGACAAAACCCATCCCAATTGGTAGAGGGTGGCGGGGGGAGTTCTTAGAGGTGTCACACAAACCACTTCCAGATGGGTCACCCTGCCCCAGAGTTCCCCCGATAGGTCAAATATCCTCTCGAGGGTGGTTCCCCCCAGCAGCTGAAACCCATCCTGATTGGTAGAGGGCAGTGGGAGAAGATGTTAGAGGGGTCACACGACCCACTTCTGGATGGGTCAACCTTCCCTGGAACTCCCCCCGATTGGTCAAATCACCTCTTGGTGCAGTCCTACCAGGGCAAAACCCATCCTGATTGGTAGAGGGCAGTGGGAGGAGTTCTTAGAGGGGTCACATGAGACACCTGGCTTCTGTTCATGTGTCCAGCTTGACCTCGGAAGTAATACCCCATGGGTGGGACTTTCGGTGACAGGTGAGCGGGGCTTAAGGGGTTAAGGGGCTGGACTAACATTTGATTGACAGTAGGACCCTTGTACTACTTTGCTGATATTTCCTGTTTTGTCCTTACTGTTTGTTTAAATAGTTGGAGGGCAGAGTGAGGAGGAATGGCATGATTGGGGCAGGGAGTTTAGAAAAAATAAGGAGAGGGAAGGAAGGGGAAAAGGTACAGCCACACCTCCTCATCTGCCAAGCTAGTCACTCACTGTCAAGTGTTTTTCTGGAATCAGAACAGAGCAGAGTCTCAAGGAGGGATTCGAAGGAGGATCAGGTGTTGCTTGCACAGATTTTCTGAGGGAGTTTTCTCCATACAGATAGGGCAGCATGGGAGAAAATGCAAAGGTAAAAAGTTAAAGATGATTCCCTTAATCCAAGTATTTGTAACAGTTCTCTTGAGGAAGAGCAGGAGGTAGGTGTGGTGCCAGCCAGTCATTATTCTGTGCTATTCCCTTCCCTTGTGCCTGTTCCTTGAATTGTCTGTGTCCCATGAATCAAGTACACTTGTTTCGAAGTGCTGCTGATAGCACTGATGCTGTCCTGCTATCTATCCTGCTGCTGATAGCACTGATGGGCATGGTGTATGCAGGACCTCCTGCTACTGCAAGAGAGGGTCATGGCCTACTCAGGAAGCCCTATGCTCCGCCTCTACCACTAAGAATCATGGTCTAGACAGGAAACCCCAAGACCGGGGTGAAAGTAACATAAAGCCCTTACTGGTACAGGGGCCTGACTCTGGGGCCCTGGAAAGGGTGGGGCCCTGGGCAGAAGGGGTGGAGCTGGGAGTCAGCCTCCCCCAGCCAGCCCATCCGCGCACCCTGGCCTGTGCTGCCTGGGGCTCCGTCGGTGATTTAAACTGTAAATTGCTGGCCCCGGGGCAGCTGCCCCTTTTGTGCCCCCCTTTGGCAGCCTGGGTGGGGGGGCAATGATGTTAAAGCGCTGCCACGGCAGCGCGTTAACGTCATCTGCGTACAGGCCAACACCGGCAGCCAATTTTTACTGGTATGTTGTAGCGGCCCACTTTCCCCCCTGCCCCAAGGCCTATTAGTGGAAGAACTGTCAATATTTCAGATGCCGCTGAGTAATTCTTCTTCTATAAAGCTGATCTGAGCAACACAACCTGATTCTAGTGAGTTGTCCTTGTCTGTAATTGGCCATGTCCTATACTGGGAATTGGTCTTGTAATGATCACCTTTGGCACAAGAGATTTCTTCCCTAGTTTATAAAATAACCTGCCTCGAATGTCTCTGAGTTCATGTTTAATATGATATAGAATCTATCAGGGTGAGAAACAGCACGGCTACAGTTTGTGCAGAACTTTTCCTTCCCGCACCAGAGATGGGGGTTACCCGATGATCTGAGGCTGTGGTAAACCTGACATCAGGAGGGGGCTCATCACTCATATATGGTGATGTTTGTTGCTTTCGAGTTTTATTGGATGTTTTAGCTGCATAAAGTCACGGATAAAACCACTGATAATAACTAAAAAGGCAGATGGGTTTGCTATTGGTTCCTTCCCGCAGCTGATGCCAGCCTCTGAATCTATATATTTCCCTTCCACTGCTTTGTTGTCACTTGTCAGACACAGAGGAGCCCTGGCAGGTGCTTAGGTGCAGCCAGTGCAGTGTGAGGAGGGGACAGCAGGTCAGGCTGGCAATGAAGGGACATCTCTCCACTCCAGTGCTGTGGCTTCTTCTCCTCTCTTTTCAGGACACAGCAGGTAAGTCTCCTCTGTGCTTCACCAGGGGAGCTGGGTTAACTGGAATGAGGGTGGTAACTTTTACAGTCAGCTTTTTACCATTGGTGCCCATCTAGGAGCTTGTGACTTTTCCTTTCGGGATCGGATCTTGCCACTGTTATCGAGGTTTTTGCTATTGAGGCTTTTCGAGGCTTTTGTGGGGCTGCACCTTAAAACCATTCAGAGAACGAAGCTGATGAAAATGGCAGCAACTCACTGAGCAGGGCATCATGCCTGGAGCATGTTACAGCTGTGCTGCAGGATCTGCACTGGCTGCCCAGCTCTGGGTGGAGGTTAAGGTGTTGGTTAGAATTTATAAAGTCCTTAATGGCCTGAGACCAGCCTCTCTGAGGGATCACCTCTCTCCCCGTGCCATACGGACACAGCTATGGTTAGCAGGGACACCTGAGCTGGTTCCCCCTTTTTATAAAGGAGAGGGGTGGCTGGCAGGATGTTCTCTGTGAGGCCTCCGGGACTCTGAAACTTGTTGTCCTGTTTGGGCCAAAATAGCCCAAATTTGTTGACCTTCTGGGCACACTGCAAAAGACACTCGTTTGGGGGTTGGGGGTGGGAAGGACCCAGGCTGTGCGTCACATGAGAAAGGGGTGGGAAGGAGTTTCTGTAGGTATCTGGTTAGCTGAGTTCCTGTTGAAATGGTCACTTCATGCTGCTGGGATTTGAGTGTGTTATCAATGTCGTCCAGGTGCCAACAGTCTTGGTCCAGAATCCAACAGCTCCTAGGGCCAAGTCCTGGCTCCTCACTGCCCCATTCACTCACTGAAGCCAGTAGAAGTTTTGCAATTTTGAAGCGAGCAGGATTTATCCAAATAAACCCAGAGCTGATTCCTCCCAGAGAAGGGGGGTGTGCATGTGTTGGGGTGCAGTGTGCAATGCCCTGTTCCCATGGCGGTACTGGAAGCTCTGCCAGCAGGAAGATTTATCCTGCAGGAGACCTGCCTCCCTCCCCCAGGGTTTCTGCTGGATCAGAGAAGCTTTGAATCCTAGCTGGAGACTAGAGAAGCCCGACCGGCACAAGCTGCATGGCAGAGGTGCTGTAGCAGGGCCTCTCACGGCCACATTGGTTTCATTCCCACAAGGCCGCCCCTGCCCAGTTTCAGGGCTGCTCTCATTGCTCCAGCACAGAGGGGGCTGCAGGCTCCTTGCCATCCAGTGTCCCAGCTCCAGGAAGACTTAACAGCAATGAGGGAGGGGGGAGCAGATCATGAGGTACATCAGCATGTGCTGGTGAGTCTTAGGGAGTGAATCTGGCCCAAAGACTCCAAAACTGATCAGCAATAGGATTCAAATTGAATGTGGAACCCAGGTATGATTCAAATAATGCAGTGATTGGAACCTGCTGAGCTGGTGTTAGCAGCACGAGAATGATCCATGTGTCTGGCAGGGCAGTGAACTGCTCAGCAGTAGCTGGTTCATGGGAACCCGATGTGCTGCTGCGCCAGCCTGAGAAACTGACCCTGATCTTGATAATCAGCAAGGTCAGTCTCAATTATTGTCTTAGAGAAAAACCTGCCCTGATGTATATTTCACAGACAGCTCAGTAACTGTGTGGTGAGTAGGGGGCTGGTACCCAGAAAATCCTGACAAAACCAACCATCTAGCAGGTGACTTGGAGTTTATATTTCAGATTCCCAAGAAGTTCCTATATAATGTGCTGGGATTAGAGCCCATGACACAGCTGTATATGACTGGAAAGCATGGAATTCTGTGGTGACTTCTGCTGATCAGACTGACATTGCAGGGGATGGACAATTATTACCACGTGTGGGATAAATTACTGCACGATTGTGGGATGGTGTCATATAGTGATGCCAAGCACATGTTCAGCTCAATGCATTTTTGTTGGATTGCTAAGGAAATGTGTATCATCCCTTTGATATTTTTTATTTTCTATGGGAAATTTGAGTTTTCTTCACATGAACACAGACACAGTGATATGTGTGTGTGGGGGGGTGGTATACAATATAGGGGATATCACCATGTAGCTTTCCCTTTCCCTCAGTGGCCGAATCCTCCTCACTGAGCAGAGGCCAGGTCAGTCTTTGCCAGAAGATCGTGTTTCACAATTATTGACCTCTTTACATTGTGTGGGAAAGCAAATTTGTAAAATGATGTGGGGTCCAGGCAAACAAATGAGAAAATATCAGGGGTGGGCCAAAGCGGCAGATTTCACTCCCAGACCCAGATCTGAACTTCCCCATTGTTCAGAGTGCTGGGTGGGGTCATTATTCCAAGTTGGGCCACAGAGGTGTAGCCAGTATATGGTAGGTGTAGTATGTAAATGTGATTGTTATCCAGAAAGGTGCTGATGGCTGCGATCGGGGAATCTTTGATCCTAAGACAATGAATGAAAGCCAATGGCAGGACGGGAACTCTCTTTTAGGCTCAACAGATGGCGCAATCAAGATCCTTTTTGTAGTAAAAACAGCTGCAGACAGTGGGGGCTACTGCCAAAGGCACTGGCCACATGGGCAGGGCAGAGCTAAGCCAGGGGTTTCCATTGTTGCCAATGCAGGGGCCAGGGTACTGGCGTCAGACTGTGTCTGTTGGGGGGAGAAGCCAATAGAAGGAGTTGTGACCGGGATCTTGGAAGCAGAAAGGAAACAAAGCCTGTTGGAGCTTGCTGGAGGGGCAGGCTGGCGATTTCTGAGCAAGGAAACTGACAGCTCTTGTTAGTTTCTACTGGGTGCAGAGAAACAGAACTGTGTGTGCACTTAGCTAGAGCAGTGTTGCAGCCTTGGGTCCTGCCACGAGTGAACATCACGGAGTTAACTCCATTGAAAAAAAGCCCCAATTTTTCTTAGTGCAGACCAGGCCACATGGGTTGCCTGTGGGACTGCACTGAAGTGAGCTGTACCCGAATAAACACCCCCTGTGGATTGCAGCAAAGTGAGCATTTTGTATTTGCTTGGCATTAAAGGAGCAGGATGGTCTGGCCACGTACTGGTGTGAACTGCACTGTTCTCTGAGCTCCATGGAGGCTCCATAAACACGGTGTCCCTGGCTCAGCCATCCACCACTGCAACCAGCCTGTTCCAGGGGTCACAGTGGAACTCTGCATGTAGCCGTAACTCCTGGGCATTGTAACGATGCCCATACTTGCTCCCAGTCTGAGGGACAGTCCTCACTCTTCACACCCTGTCCTGTGGACCAGTTCTCCCAGCCAATATCCCAGGATTGTGTGGCAGGCAGTGGCCCCTCCTCTCATTCCCTGTTAACTGCCTCTCTCCCAGCAGCCAGCTTTGCCTCTCCACAACCCCCTCAGATACAAACAACTCTAGAGACAACTGGGGGCAGGGGGTGGAACTCAGAGCTACTGGGAGAAAAGCAGCTTGCAACGAGTGGGGGCAGATTCTGCTGCTCATCTGGGGAAGGAGCAGCCTATACATGCAGGGCAGAGAGGCCAGGTAGAAAGGGGAGAAGAGGAGGAAGAAGAGCGCAGGGGAGGTGGGTGGAAAGAGACTAGTGGAAGAGGGAAATGTGTGGGGCAGGTGGGGAGAGGAAGCTCTGGCAGGGAGCACAAGGCTGTAATGCCAAGCTTCACAGAACAAAAGTTGTGAGGTTAAGAAAACCATCCAGTCTCATTTTTCCATCCATCTACTCCTCTGCCAGTGCGGGGGTGAGAATCGCTGGCTGAAAAGTCACCCTTTAGTGCACCCGAACTGCACGACTCTCCCTGGCTGCTCAGCTGGAGACTGTGCTTACCACCCCTCACCCCAGAGACAGGGAACTCCTGTCCATTGCCCAGCACTGCCTTCGCTCTCCCCTCCTGGTTCAGTTCCTCTGACAGAGGAAGGGCTGGCTGGGAAATAGCTTGACAGCCACTGAGCTAATTCATGCAGCGTAGTTCACACTCACACACAGAGCTCCTGTTACTTATCAGGGGTGAGTTACAGACAGAGATACTGGAGACCTTCACTCTGATCTGACATTAACCCTTCACATAAATTATGTCACCGTAACACGACAGGTACCCCATTCCCTTTTGCAAACAGCAACACTTCCCTGACTTCCTCCACCCCACACTGCCCCTGCAACTTCTCCACCTGAGACCAGGAAGCACTGCCCCCATTCTAGAGACCCCTACCCTCTCCTGCCCGTGTCTCCTTCGCTCCTGCCCCCTCCCACTCCTGATCCCATCCCCTGCCTACTCCAGACTCTGTTCCCCTCCCCAATACTCCCTCCTGTCCCCCTTCCCCACAACCCCTCCCCTACCTCCTGTCCACTGGCACCAGACCCCCCACTCCATCCCCACTCCTCCATCCTCCCCAATCCTCCCTCATGTGCCCCTGCTCCAGGCTTCCTCCCATCCTCTATTCCACACCCCTCCCCTCCTCACCCTCTTGCTGCCCTGCTTCAAACCCCCTCCCTCCTTCCCCCACAGTTCGCCCTTCCCCACCCCTCCCTCCTCTTTCCCCCCTTATAAGACCCCCTCTTCTCCCCAATGCCTCCTTTTGCCCCCTCTCTCCTCTCTCCCCCTTCCCCTCTCTCCCTCCTGCCCCGATTCCTCATCCCCTCCTCACTTCTCACTCCTGTCCCCCACTCCAGACCCCTTCCTCTCTCCATGTAGACCCCCTTCTCTAAACCCCCTTCTTCTCCCCTCCCTCCTGCCCCCTGCTCAATAACCCCCTCCAGCCCGTGCTCCCTGCTGCCCATTTCAGACCACCCTGTGCTCCATCCTGTCCCAATTTCAGATCCCTGTCCCCTCCCCTCCCTTCTGACTCTCTTTCCTGCCTCCCTGTTAACTCCCAATGCAGACACCCATCCCCTCCCCACTTCTCTCTCTTTCTAACTTCCTTCCTGCCCCACACTTCAGTCCCACCTCCTCGCTCCTGCCCCTTCCTACCACCCTTTCCAGACCTTCCTCCCCTCTGTCCCTTCTGCCCCCTGCTCCAGACACACTCTCTTCCCCACCCTCTTTCCTCCCCTTCCTCCAGAACCCCCTCCCCACCGCTCCCTCCGGCTGACTCATCGTCTTTACCCCATTCCCTTGCAACCCTTAAATCTGCCTCCTTTCCCCCCAATGCCCTGCTCCCCTCACTCTCCCAATCCTCCTTTCACAGGGTCTCTGCTGCCCACCATGGTCCCTGGGTCCTCTCCAGCCCCCTCAGCCACACAGAGACAGCCGTGTTCCCAGTGGGCTTTAAGTGAGAAGTGGCAGCCAGTTTTACTCAGCGCGGCCTCACTCCCACATGCTGACAGACTGTAGGGAGATGGTGGCTGTGACGGTGCCCCCCATAAGCCTTTATGGAAATATACTTACGAATGTATATATGACGTAACTAGAATGTGTTTTATGCTACACATGCCATGTAACATATCTCTGTAAAGGTTATGATCTACTGAATCTATTCATCCTATTTGTATGCATGTATCATTTTTGTATTCGAAGTTATGAATACTGGCTGCATACTTGTTTGATTCTGAGTAGGTTTTAGTGAAGCAGTTGGTCTATTCTCAGTAAGTGCCCAATAAAGAAGCCCTTAAGCTAACAATGAACTTGGAAACGCCAATCCACATCTGGGCTTTTCCAGGAATGTGTCTTGGCTGGTAAGGAACTCAGTCATGCAGGGACATGTGACTTGCCCAGGTGACTCCAAAACTCCATTTTGTCTTCAGCTGGCTAAAGAGAGAGCCTCTCCACCCCCATAGATACCTGAAAAAACCTGGAACAAAGGATAGTAACTACAGGGGGTGTAAGTGATTGCTGGACCCAGACTAGAAGGAGACTAGTCTGTAAAAGAGAGTGTATGGAACTGGTGAGGTTTTTATCTGTATTCAGTTTTATTACGGTATTAGGCTTAGATTTGCATGTTTTATTTTATTTTGCTTGTTAATTCACTTTGTTCTGTCTGTTACTACTTAGAACCACTTAAATGCTACTTTCTGTATTTAATAAAATCACTTTTTACTTATTAATTAACCCAGAGTGTGTATTAATACTTGGGGGGTGGGGGGAAACAGCTTTACATACCTCTCTTTCAGTGTTATAGAGGGCGAACAATTTATGACTTTACCCTGTATTAGCTTTATACAGGGTAAAATGGATTTTTTTAGGGTTTGGATCCCATTGGGAGTTGGGCATCTGAGTGTCAAGGACAGGCACGCTTCTGTAAGCTGCTCTTAGTTAACCTTGCAGTTTGGGGCATGTGGTTCAGACCCTGGGTCTGTGTTGGAGCAGACTGGTGTGTCTGGCTCAGCAAGACAGGGTGCTGGAGTCCCAAACTGGCAGGGAAAGCATGGGCAGAGGTAGTCTGGTCACATCAGGTGGCAGCTCCCAGGGGGGTTCTGTGATCCAACCCGTCACAGCAGCTTCTTGCTGGCTTCAGCCCCAGTGACAATGACAGGAGATGGCGCCATTTGGAATCAGGGAAACTCAGTGAGTTGGCACCTTTCAAAGTGTTATCATGGGACAGGTAAGAACACCCCAAATTGCCAGAGTGGGGATAAAATGGTGAGAACTGCAGCACTGACAGCCCCGAGTGTGAGGCCCTGAGACGTGGGAGGGTGGCGCCATGAGGCAGCTCTGGGCATGTCCCATTATCCTGGCTCTTGGCGTGGATTCCCTGCTGCCGGGCATGGACTCTGCTGTTATAATGCTGGGGAGGGGGCTCCCTGCTCTCTCTGACCCTTCTCTGTGTCTCTCTATTTGAAGGTGCTGATGAGCTGAGGCTGGCGGATGGAGGCAGCCCCTGTGCCTGGAGAGTGGAGGTTAAACACCAGGATCAATGGGGGACAGTGTGTGATGATGGCTGGGACATGGCAGATGCTGGGGTTGTGTGTAAGCAGCTGGGATGTGGAGCTGCTGTCAGCGCCCCTGGAAATGCACGTTTTGGACAAGGATCTGGAATAATTTGGCTGGGTAACGTTCCCTGTGATGGTACCGAGTCTGCTCTCTGGCACTGCAAGATTGGTGGATGGGAAGTGACTTACTGCGATCATGGAGAGGATGCTGGAGTGACCTGTTCAGGTAAGAATAATCCAGCTCAGTCCTGAAAGCAAATCCCCTCAGACAAAAGGGCTTGAACTCAGAGAGCGTCGTGTGCCTGTGACCCTAACGAGAAATGAACAAAAGCCAGAGCAAGTCCTGTCATTATTTTTATTACTGAACTGTAATTATTACTGTTCATGTCTCTGGCCACTGAGGATCCCCCTGTGTGACTGTGAAGCATTTTTGTTATGTCATTTCCAGTTGTTTCAATGCCACGTCTTTCCTTTCCCTTTGAATGGCTCCCATTTTACGGTTTGTTTTCTGAATATGAGTCAGTGACAGGGAGGGACCCGTGGCCAGTGGGTCAGGGCTCATTTGGGAGAGGTCTGTGACCCAGCCAGGAGCTTCCTGCTCTGCAGGGCTGAAGGTTTCTTTAGGATGCAGTTGTTCATGAGGGCACTAGCAGGGCTGGGGCTGTCTGCCCCACAGGGGCCTGTGGCTGCCGTTGGCAGCTGCCATTTTGGAGGGAAAATATTTGGGAAACGTAGCCATCGTCGGGGAAAATTTTAAAGAAAATCATTGAATTAGCAAACTTGCCTATTTCCCAATAATGTGTCTGTTTATCTATAACCATTAACGTCTGTTTAAAACTTTTATATGATTTTCCATTGGGATTTCCAAAGAGTCCAACAAGAGTTTGGTGCCCAACTGGCATTTACTTTGAATAAGATGATTGATCCTAAGTGCCTACATGCCAGATTTTAAGATATTTAGGTGTCTAAACCTGCAGATAGGTGCCCAGTGGGATTTTCAAATGTGCCTGGTGCCAAACTCCCAGGAGTTTTGGAAAATCCCGCTGGGCACCTTTGTGCATTTCCAGGCAGCTGAATGCCCTTTGAAATCTGATCCTGAGTCATTTTTGAAAATGGCACATAAACCCCTAAGTCACTAAGGCACTTTTGAAAATGTTACCCTTAGACTCAAATCCAGACCCAGATGCCCAGCCAAAGGAGCTGGGGAGATGCACAGAGGTGGGACATTTATGAAGATTCTGACCCCCCCCCCTCATAGGGTGACCAGGGAATGGGAGGATCCTCCTGGCTTGACCGGAATTAGTTAGCTCAGAGACGCCCCCGCCCCCCCCCCCCCCCGACCCCAGCCTGTTTTGTTACTTTTCATGTTTTGAACCAACCAGTAATAGAAAATTACAAAATTTCTGATACCCTGTAGGTCTGGCCTAGAGAATATCATATTATGTAGACATTTGTTGTGACTCAATAGTTAACGTTACAACTATGGGCCCCTTAGAAGTTTTATTTTAAACTCTTCTCTTAACATTTGGTCAGAGTAATACCTTCCTCTGAATATAGCACACGGAAGAGAGAATATTTTCCTATAGTTCCAAAAGTTTTAGCAGCTGCTGTTGGCAATAGGAGCCAAGGGTTGTGTTTAATCTTGGCCCTTTCTTGGATTTTGAGTGTTTCAATGACAAACTTTGAAATTCTCTTAACATGGGGGGAGGGGCAGTAGTGGGGTATCAGAGCAGACGTCCCGTCTGTGCACCTTTCTGTAAAACGGCCGCTGCGTCTCCGCTGGAGCTGCACCTTTGCAGTGGGGATAAAGTGAGGGTTGTTCCCCACCCCCGAGCTGAAGGCTGGAGAGGAGGAGTCTTTCCATGGCCCGTATAGTTATGTCCATTCCTGTCACTAAGCCCCATCTTCCCTGATAGAGGTGCAGGGCCAGGTCATAGGACCAAACCAGGGTTCCTTACTCAGGCAATCAGCCAGTGACTGTAATGTGAATTTGCTTTGTCCAGACTGAGTAGAAACAGAATAAAGGACTCAGGTTTGGGCCCATTCAGAATTATTCCAGAAATAATAAGTCATCTGTCTACAAACTAGCCCTGTGCACTGGATATCACTGAGAACAAACCCATACGGGAGCTGTGATATTTCTGAACCAAGTGATTTTTGAGAGATGCTGTCCTGGCAGAATACTAGAAATCTTTCCAAAAAGGGTCAAGTATCAGAGGGGTAGCCGTGTTAGTTTGTATCCACAAAAGCAATGAGGAGGCCGGTGGCTCCTTAAATCTGTTAGTCTTTAAGGTGCCACCGGACTCCTTGTTGTTTTTCCAAAAAGTGACAGTGATCCTCGTATATGCAGTGTTGTTGTAGCTGGGTTAGTCCCAGGATATTAGAGAGACAAGGTGGGTGAGGTAATATCTTTTATTGGACCCACTTCTGTTGGAAAGAGAGACAAGCTTTTGATCTGACAGAGAAGAGCTGTGTGTAAGCTCAGAAGCTTGTCTCTTTCACCAACAGGAGCGGGTCCAACAAAAGATATTACCTCAGCCACCTGTGCCACTTTATTAGATCTGGGCTCATGGGCTACTTGGCTCTTTATCCCACCCAGCCCACCAGCCTTCTTATCAAATTACTTTCTTTGGGGGACTAATTAGCGTCTAAGTGGTCAGAGTGCAGGCTCATCTATTCACTCCCGGCCCCCTGTCCCAGGTAGACTGTCTTCTGCTATTGGGCCCAGGCTGTGCAGAGACGAAGCCTCCTGAATTGAATGCAGAAGGGGCAAGAACCAGACTGGGGTTAGAGGGGGAGAGGAGATTGGCACAAGGAGCCTGTGGGGTGGCAGGGGCTGGGGGGATTCCAAGACTGGATACTGGTGTGGGGAGAGAAACTGGGACAGGGAGGGAAAGGGAGAGATGGGGACTGGCTGGGCAAGGAGACTAGGACAGGGAGGAGGGAAGGGGGAAGAGACTATTAGTGGCTAGGCAGGGTAAATAGAACAGGGAGTCGGGGATAGAAACTGTGACTTGCTGAGCAAGGAGATTGGGAGCTGGGGGAGACTGGGACTGACTGGGTGAGGAGTCTGGGACTGGGAACCAGTGGGGAGGAACTGCGGGTAGGTGAGGAGAGACAGACCAGATGAGGAGCCAGGGTGTCGGGGGAGTCTAAGACTAACTGAGCAACAAGACTGGAATAAGCAGGCAGGGTGGGGTGGGGGACACTGAGAGCAGATCTACATGAACATTTAGTTTGTGGCAAGCTGGGGGGTAAATCTGTTGCATAATAAGTGTCCATGTGGTCCATGCTCGTGCACTAACAGTTCCCTCATGTGCTTTGATCTACTCCCATTTTAAAGCTGAAAGGTCAGAGGTTGTGTTCCAACCCTCCTGATGACTCACGTGGGTGTCAACATGATTCCACATCTTGGAAGTCTATTTTTTTCAGTTTGCTTTTTTTTTAAATCCAGGGAATTATGCACAAAACATTACTTGTAAGGAACATTAAGTTTGCAAAGTTGAACCATAAAAAATAAGGAAATGGCAGAATTAAAGTTGTCTTTGCCACTTTATTTTGGCCCATCTGTACATATGCATTAAGATACAGTCTTTCATTACATGATAACTTGCTATTTGCTCCACAGGACCCCTGCCTCATGCAGTAAACAGAATAGACACTGCTCTGAATCAGGACTGTGGAGTCAAGGTTGCTGTTGTCTATAGGACCCCTGCCTCATTTGTTGCAGAAACTGTGTGCTGTGTGTGAGGCAGGGGATTGCAGAAAGAGAAAGGAAGATCTCTTGTTAAGGCAGGTGAATGCTGCCCTGGGGAACTGGATTCTATCCCTGCCTTTGCCACAGAGTTCCTATGTGATACTTGGCAAGTTGCTGAAACCAAATATTTCACAGGTGGTCATTAATTGTGTGTTCCTCATTTTATGGGTGGCCCACTTGTAACCAGGGGGTCTGGTTTGCAGAAGTGCTGAGCACTCACTGCTGTAAACTGAAGTCAGTGGGATCCGTGCTGCACAAGCCTAAGTACTCTGAAAAACCAGGACCTACGGGTCTCAACCCAAAATCAGTGGATGCTTTTGATAATTTCGTCCATAGTGTCTCTGGGCTTCAGCTCCCTATATGTAAAATGGAGATAACAACACTTCCCTGCCTCCCAGTGGTGTTGTTAAGAGACATTCTTTAATGTTTGTGAAGCACTCAGGTGGTATAGAAATGAGCGCCATAGAAAAGCCCACGAGGAAATTATCATTCTGTTCTGGGATTTCAGTTTAGATGGTGTGCAGTACATAAGGGCTGGGGACACTCATTGAAGCCATTCAGTGAGCACCATTTCTTCTGTGCACTGAACGAGGTGGGGGTCCTGTGGAAAAAATAGCATATAATCATGTAATTGAAGACAGTATCACAACGCAGAGTCACAAAAAGGACTAAATATGCTAAGTACAAGTCTGGCATTCTGAATGTTTGAATGCTTCTCTTTGCAAACTTTAACTTTCGATTTGATTCATAGCTGTATAGATTTTAGGACCAGAAGGGAGCTTTAGTGTGACCTCCTGGGTAACAAAGGCTATGGAATTTAATCCAGTCACTCCTGTACTTAATCTAATAACTTGTGTTTGGCTAAAGCACATCTTTCAGAAAGGCATCCAGTTTTCTTCTGAATGCTTCAGGAGGTGGAGAATCTTCTGCTTCCCTTGGTAGTTTGTTCCAATGTTTCATCACTATCACTGTGAAAAATGTATGCCTTACCTCTAATAGGAATTTATCTGACTTTAACTTCCATCCATTGGTTCTTCTTATGCCTTTCTCCACTTGATTAAGAAGGCCTTTAGTATGCAGTGTTTTGTCCATGCAAAGGTATTTATACACTGCAATCAAGTCACTCCTAGGTCATCTTTTTGATAAGCTAAACAGATGGAGCTCCATAAATCTCTCACTGCAAGGCTCATTTTCAAGCCCCGGAATCATTATTGTGGCTCTCCTCTGCTCCCTTTCCAAATTTGTAATATCTTTCTTAAAATGTGGACACTAAAATGGGATGCAGTATTGGTCTTCCCAGTGCTGTGTACAGAGGTAAAATGACCTCCCTAATAGAGCTGGTTGGAAATTATCTGATGAACCAGTATTTTAAAGGAAAATGCCAGTATGTTGAACTCAAAATTTCTCATGAAAGTGAACTGGGTTCAGTGAACTTTCTTGAAACAACAGGTAGGGAGTGCCTGGTGGACACCTTCATGGTTCCCTGCCAGCTTCCCTGGTGGGCTTCTGTTAGATCTGCCATGTATATTGTCCTGGGACTGGGTACCCCAGTCTTCGATGGTATGCAGGTCTGGGGCAGCCTCATCAAGCCAGTAGAAGTTTTGCAAGTGCGAGGTGAGCAGGATTTGACCCAAATATGCCCAGAGCTGATTCCTCCCTCTGAGGGGATGTGGGTTAGGGTGCAGTGTGCAATGCCCTGTGCCCCTGAGGGTACTGGAAGCTCTGCCAGCAGGAAGATTTATCCTGCAGGAGCCTTGCCTCCCTCCCCCAGGGTTTCTGCTGGAGCAGAGAAGCTTTGAATCCTACCAGGAGACTAGAGAAGCCCGACCAGCACAAGCTGCATGGCAGAGGTGCTGTAGCAGGGCCTCTCAGGGCCACATTGGTTTCATTCCCTCAAGGCCGCCCCTGCCCAGTTCCAGGGCTGCTCTCATTCCTCCAGCACAGAGGGGGCTGGAGGCTCTTTCCCATTCTGCGTCCCAGCTCCAGGCAGACGTAACACCAGTGTGAGGGGAAAGAGGGCATGGGGGGCTGATCAAGGGTTACAGCAGCAAGTGCTGGTGCAACGCATGGAGTGAATCTGGCCCAAAGTCTCCAAAACAGATTAAAAATCATGTTTAAAATTGAATGTGGGACCCAAATATGATTTAAATAATACAGTGATTGGAACCTGCTGGGCTGGTGTTAGCAGCATGAGAATGATCCATGTGTCTGGCACGGCTGTGAACTGCTCAGCAGTAGCTGGTTCATGGGAACCCGATGTGCTGCTGCGCCAGCCTGAGAAACTGACCCTGACCTTGATAATCAGCAAGGTCAGTCTAAATTATTGTCTTAGAGAAAAACTTGCCCTGATGGAATACGCTGAGGTGGTTTGTAAGCAGCTGGGATGTGGATCTGCTGTCAGTGCCCCTGGTAATGCTCATTTTGGAGAAGGATCTGGACAAACTTGGCTCATTCTAGTTGATTGTGGTGGTGGCCAGTCAGCTCTCTGGGACTGCAGTCATGCAGGATGGGCTGCATTCCAGTGCTCTCATTCTCTTGATACTGGAGTGATCTGCTCAGGTAAGAACTCGGCCAACCTGCCCCCGTCGGAAACTCCCCATGAGGGAGAGGGGACTGAACCCATGTGAGACATTCCTGGTGACTCAGAGCTGTATTGTGCCCTGCACTGGGCAGACGGGATGAGCAGGCTGTGCCATCCTCTGGGCAACTAACAGGGGGCAGCTGGGGCAGTTGTTGTGGGGTGGTCCCATTAGCAGGTGTGCGCTGATACGTGCCTGGGTACAGCAGCCCAGTGTCTCCCTGGGGCAACAGCAGCTGATGTGACCCTGCCTATGGCTGCTGGAGCTGGGGCTGAGGGGGCGGTGAGTGCTGTGGAGCTTTCCCCAGAGTTCCCTGAGGCAGCAGGGGAGGAGCCCTGAGCCTGCCCGTGGCAAGGGGGAGGGGCCAAAACAGCTGGGGTAGGTGCAGGGGGCAAAAACTAGCCGCACTGCACCACACGGCTCCCTCCTTCCCCGAATCTCCCCGCAGGGTCAGGCAGGAAACTCCCACATGGTGCGTAGCTCTTTGCTGCACAGCCTGACTGGCAGCCTTCCCACACAGGGTGGGCTAGATTCACCCCCCAGCACAGTGTCATGGAGACTGCACCTGGGTCCCTCTGCACTCTGTATTTGGGAAATAAACGTGCATACGTAATCTGGCTTCATCAAAACTAGTGCAAGAAATATGCCTGTGTTTGCACAGAGTGACTAATGCACTGAGAGAAACAGCCCCTGATGCAGGTAAGACTTAGTGTAGGAACATGGATCACTACAGCTGGCTGAACAGGGATAAAGCCTCTTTGTTCTGATTAGCTCAGTTTGCACCTCTCGGCTAGTCCCTGATGACCACCATTAGTGAGTTCACACCTGAGTGCTGGGGTCAGTGGTTTGTGTCTCCCCCTCCCACCTTACTATCACTTACTACTCATTCACTCACTTACTATCCTCATTCACAGGATCTCCAGAAATGGTGGGGAATGTTCACCCCTGCCCTGTGCCCTCTCGGCCCCGGCTGTGTCAGCACAAAGGGGCCACATTCACCATAAGCCCCCTCCCTTTCCTTCAGAAATATCCCTGGTACAGTGGGAACCTCCTCAACAGGCCCTTAAGTGGAGTAATCCCCAGCACATGGAAGTATGCTAGCTCCCCTCTCAGTCCTGTGCCAGGTTCAGCACTGTTGCAAGGATCTACTGGGGCCAAAGTTCCCTCTCTGGGCTTGATTTTGAGAGCCCCATGTAAGGGGAGCCCTGTAGTCGCAATGTCTTGACTGATTCTGTTGTAACTGACTCAGCTGCACTGTCCTTATTTTCCAAACTTTTTGTCCCTGAAATACACAAGTGCAGAGAGGAGCTCGTATGCAGTAACCTTGCAGCCACACCCCCATTCCCTGCTGGGCCTGTTCTTGTCTCTGCTGCAGCAACTCTGGGATTGTAAACCCTGAATTCCTGGGCCTGTTGCTGCTGCTCGGGAGATTTGGAGAGTATCCAGAGGGTACAAAGGAACTTGACTGGCTATTTGGGAATTAGGCACAAGCAATTTCCAAGGCAAATGCTGAATAAACACGAAATGGAAACCTATCTGTCTGAGAAACTTTCACTCCATCCATCCCCCTCCAGTGCACCTCCTTTCAGGGATGTAACTCATCATGATCCCAAAACAAATGATGAGCCGCATAAATTGTGTCCCCTCATGTTAGGTATTGAAAATTATTTACCTCAGAAATAAAGAATTGTTGCCCTGAGGTTACAAAGACATTTACAGGTTTCAGAGTAGCAGCCGTGTTAGTCTGTATTCACAAAAAGAAAAGGAGTACTTGTGGCACCTTAGAGACTAACAAAAAATGAAAGCTTATGCTCAAATAGTCTCTAAGGTGCCACAAGTACTCCTTTTCTTTTTGAAAGACATTTACGACATTTCCTCAGCACTTTGTTTCATGTGTGAATTATCAGTTTGTGTCCTTCGTTTTGGGTCTTTTTCACACATTGGCACTTTGACTGGTTCGGTCACAGAGACCCCCCTATGACTGTCACCTGATGTGCTGAATTTACCTCTGAGCCCGTTTTCCCTGCCATTTTAGGACTCCAGAACCCTGCCTTGTTGAGCCAGACACGCTAGCCTGCCGCAACACAGACCCAGGTCTTGTCCATGCCCCCAAAGCTCCAGACCTTAACCAACAACTGCCCAGCAGGTCACCTATCTCCAGCACCCAGACACTCAGCTCCCAATGGGATCCAAACCCCAAATAAATCCGTTTTACTCTGTATAAAGCTTATTCAGGGTAAACCCATAAATTGTCTACCTTCTATCACACTGATATAAAGATATGTGCAGCTGTTTGTTTCCCTTGGTATTAATCACTTACTCTGGGTTTATCAATAAACAAAAGTGATTTTATTTAGTATAAAGAGTAGGATTTTAGTGGTTCCAAGTAATAACAGACAGAACAAAGTAAGTTACCAAGTGAAATAAAAGAAACCATGCAAGTCTAAGCCTAATACATTAAGAAACTGATTAGAGGTAAATCTCACCCCCAGAGATGTTCCAATAGGTTTCTTTCACAGACTAGACTCCTTTCTAGTCTGGGCCCAATCCTTTCCCCGGTACAATCCTTATTAGTTCCAGCAGGCATCTTTGGTGAAAAGCAGGGGCTTTCTCATGACTGGGACCACCCTTGTCCTGCTCCACCCCCTTTTATAGCTTTGGCACAAGGTGGGAATCCTTTGTCTCTCTGGGTCCCCACCCCTCCTTCTAAATGGAAAAGCACCAGGTTTAAGATGGATTCCAGTATCAGGTGACATGGTCACATCTCACTGTAAGACCTCATTTTTCATTACCCATGGGCTGGCCTACACGTACACAGGCAAGCTTGCAGGTAAACAGAGCCATTTACAGTCAATTGTTCAAGTCAATGGGAGTCATCAAGATTTTACACCACCATTAATGGCCCACACTTTACATAATTACAGTAGGACCTCAGAGTTATACTTCATATTTCTAGTTTCAGATACAAGAATGAAACATTCATAGAAATAGGATGAATATATTCAGTAGATTATAAGCTTTGTAATGATACCTTGCAAGAGACCTTTTGCATCAAACATATTCCAGTTACATCCTATTCACATTCATAAAGCGTGTAGAGCGCAACGTCACAGGCACCACATCTGGGCCTTGACAGGTGTCACAGATCTGCAGGATCTGTGCTATGCCCCAGCTTTTAAACAATCCTGGGGAAGAACCCCTTCAATTTGCCAGATCCCGCAAGGGTCCAACGCTTTCTTAAAGGTAGGTCACATAGCCTCAACTCCTCTGAGACAGAGCCTCTGGGCTCCAACACTCCTGTTTCACCCCATATGCTCTGCCCAGTTTGCTCAACTGAGATAGACCCCTGCTTAGAGACTTTTATACTCATCAGGGACCAATGCACCTCAACAAGTATCTGCAGTGACACCCGGCAGCCTTTTCAAACCACAGCAGGATTTACTGGTCAACTGGAACACACCGTCGGGAAGTTCTTCAGTTAGCACAGAGAAGAAGCAAAATTACGATATGGTCCATACTGGCCAAGTCAGGGCTCCTATGAGCCATGCTGCTTGGACCTGTCTTGGTTTCCACTTTTTCTCTGTCTCTTTGTCTCTCAGTCCCAGGTGAGCTCTCGTGTCTCTCCAAAGGCCAGCTCTTGTCCTAGACTCCTGTCACTGCTCCGTCCATTGTCCTCCTCCTGCTGACCCCTGCGGAGTTCACATGTTCTGCCTGCTGAAGTTTCCCAGTGTTAGTTGTCAGTTGTTCAGTCCCTGAGGTTCCCATTGTCTTTCAGGATCCTCCATTAATATAGGTGAGCTACAGCCAGTCCTGTAATGACTCATTCATCCCACTCTAGACAGTTAAGTGACACATGTCTTCAGCTCTCCCCCGGAAGAGCTTTGTAACCTTATTGTACTGACTGGGTAGCAATCCTTAGCCAGGTAAGTCACTGCCCTGCCAAGCATTCATAAAAATATTACACAGAATTCCCACTTCATCACCGCAGTTGAGAGTTCTGCTGCCCAGACACAGCTGCTGTAAAGTTGCCCAGTGTCTGTCTTAGGGCAAAGCTCACATGTACGAGCCTGCACAATGACCCTTCCCCATCCAGAAAAGCACTGGTTGGATGTTGAAAGGCCCCACTTTATCAGTCAGTAATCTTCTCAGCTGCTTTGCCATTTTCCCTCTCTCTCATTTCTCCTGTCTGCCCCACGGCTTTCACATTCTGCACCCACATAGAACCTGCCTGGCCAATTATCCATATCGCACCAAGGCAAATACAACACAGTTCCCATAGTTAGGATCCTACCAAATTCACGGCCATGAAATCTGGTCACCCCCTGTGAAATCTGGTCTTGTGTGTGCTTTTACCCTGTACTATACAGATTTCACAGGGGAGACCAGCATTTCTCAAATTGGGGGTCCTGACCCAAAAGGGAGTTGCGGGGGGGGGGTCGCAAGGTTATTTTAGGGGGATTGTGGAATTGCCACCCTTACTTGTGCACTGCCTTCAGAGCTGGGCGGTTGGAGAGCAGCAGCTGTTTCCCGGGCACCCAGCTCTGAAGGCAGCGCCCCGCCAGCAGCAGTGCAGCAATAAGGGTGGCAACACCACACCAGGCCACCCTTACTTCTGCGCTGCTGCTGGCGGCGGCTCTGCCTTCAGAGCTGGGATCCCGGCCACCAGCCGCCGCTCTCCAGCTGCCCAGCCCCGAAAGCAGTGCCACCAGCAGCAGCAGCAGCACAGAAATAAGGGTAGCAGCATCGCAACCGCCCCCTACAAAGTCCTTGTGACCCTCCCGACAATTCCTTTCTGGGCCAGGGCCCCGACAATTACAACACCCTGAAATTTCAGATTTAAATAGCCAAAATCATGAAATTTATGATTTCTAAAATCCTCTGACAGTGAAATTGACCAAAATGGACGGTGATTTTGGTCGGGCCCTACCCATAGTCTACACGCCAGGCAGCAATCCTATATACACACGCAGTACGAGGAGGGGAGCATAAAAACAGACTTGTCTCCCCAGGGGAGAACAGCGGAGAATCAGCACAGAGCATGGCCTTGTTAAAAATGGTTATCGAGTAGGACCCCGGTATACCAGCTTTACACGTACTCCAGCCACTTGCATCAAATTTACCCAGGCTTGCACTGGAGACTAAGCACAGTGTAGATTTGTGCTAACCACTCCCTCCTTTGTTCAGCCTCATTCTCTTTTGGAGATGGGCCCAGACTGTGCAGTTTGGGTCAAGACTGAAATTCCCCACAAGTCTGGGTGCATGTCGGCCTGTGTGTCTGAGTAACAGCTGAATAGCAAATTAATTAGGATTAAATGACCCAGAGTTCACATTTCAGTTCACACAGTGCTGAAATTAGGGGGTTAAAATACAGATAAATTCTACTCCCACATCACACACACAGCCCAGTGCATTCACCTCAGCTTTTTCTCTCCATGGGAAAAAAACCAAAACCGACTCAGACGCTGTTTGCCGAATGCCCGAACTCTCCAAGCTGCACAGGTATCTCTGCTTCTCACTGTCTCCCTCTTGGTTCCTAAGTTGTCTCAGTAACATGTGAGGTTTCTACATTTCTAGACCAGGACAAGTTACGTGTCGTGGGAGGAGAGGACAGATGCTCGGGGAGAGTGGAGGTTTGGTACCGTGGCTCCTGGGGAACAGTTTGTGATGACTCCTGGGACATGGCGGATGCTAACGTATTGTGTAAACAACTGGGCTGTGGCTCTGCTGTATCTGCCCCGGGCGAGGCTGCATTCGGCGAGGGGACTGGTCCCATCTGGGTGGAGACGTTGAATTGCAGAGGTACAGAGTCATCTCTCTGGGACTGTCCTGCCAAGCCCTGGGGTGAGAGTAACTGTGGTCATAAGGAAGATGCTGCCATGAATTGCTCAGGTGAGTGACAGGAGATGTTTCTACTACATGCTGTAATTTTCAGGTAGGAGGATGGATCAAACCTCCCCGTCCCCCTTTGGTCCCAGACCAGGCCCTCCCATCTCCTGTGTGCTGGAGCATCCTGGATGTTGTGCGCTGGATCTTTCTCGGGTCAGATTGGCTCAGACATCTGTCCACAAGCACCCTGCATCCATCAGAGGCCTCAGTGTGCTGGTTTGTTACTAGAGTCCTCATTGCTGCACAGAGCACAAGGGACTTGGGCCCTAAATCACTAACAAACAGGCCCTGTGCTGCTGTGAAGGAGTCTGTGGTGGTGACAGCTGCACAGTGCCCCCAGGGACTCTCAGAGGTGAGGTTCCCCCAGGGAACAAACACGTCACCTCCCCCTTGCTCCAGACTCCAACTCTCCTCCCTTTCCCTTTGCAGGTCTGACAGAGAGGACAGATTCTCCGAGTACCCCAGGAAAAGCATCCCCCTCCTCCCATCAAGGGTTAAATTTCCCTGGGGCTGGGTCACAGAGGAGGAGCTGCAAGCTGCAGCCTGAGGGAAGGAGCTCCTTTCCATGGCCTGTGACATCTGAGGGCGAATGACACCTGGGTGGGAGCTGCAGGCCCTGCTGAGCAGGAGGATTCCTGTCTGTTGGCTCCAGCTGACAGGGCAGGGCCAATGATTTAAAGAGCAGCTTGTGAGCTTCCCTCATGGTGCACAGACTCTGTCCAGGCCATTACCCTGCTGTCCTGGGCTGTGCAACGAGTGACTGGGGAGCTCCCTGGGGCCCCCCAACTCTTACAGGCTAATCTCTCCCTGTTGCATGTTCCTTTCCATCCAGCTCCCCGGCGCCGCCCTTCGACCGACAGTGGGAGAGTCACGGTGCCCGTGGTCGTCTACATTATCCTGGGGGCCCTGCTCTACCTGGTCTTAATCATTTTGTGGGTGCAGGTGCAAAGTGCCAGGGCACAGCGCAGAGGTGGGTCCTGACTGGTGTCACTGTGTGAAATGCCTCTGCAATAGCAGGGGGACTGCAAGATGTCAGGGTGAGGGGCGATACCAGGCTGGGTGGGGTGGCCGAGGGTGCCTAACTCTTCTCTCATTGAATATTTCATTAACTGTCTGGCAGTGGAACTCCCCAGCCATCAAATCTGGAGACGATACTAGCTAGGAAGGGTCACAGTTTCAGGGAAGCTGCACCTGTACCCCCCACCTTCCGGTGATCCATTCCAGGAGTGCCCAGTCAGGCCTCGGGCCTCCAGACATCACCTGTCTCTGGGTAGAACCCCCCATCCCACCTCCTACTGACCGGGGGCTTTAAGGCTGCACAGCCCCCTGCCTTCCACTGTGATACCCCCAGCAAACCAGTCTGCTTACAGGCCAGCCCCCATACTGTGCTTTCTCCACAAGGGTTATGAGCAGTGTATTGCCAGCAGTCACAAGTCACCACCCAGCTCTCTCTCAGCAGACTGCACCTTGTTAGTAGGATAAAAGCATCACAGAGAAAACATAAAAAGAAAAGGAGGACTTGTGGCACCTTAGAGACTAACAAATTTATTTGAGCATAAGCTTTCATGAGCTACAGCTCACTTCAGCGGCTGCATGCAGTGGAAAATAAAGTGGGGAGATTTCATATACACAGAGAACATGAAACAATGGGTGTTACCATACAGCCCTTGTAACAAGAGTGATCAGGTAAGGTGAGCTATTGCCAGCAGGAGAGTGGGGGGTTGGGGAGGGGAACCTTTTGTAGTGATAATCAAGGTGGGCCAGGGGAACCTTTTGTAGTGATAATCAAGGTGTGCCATTTCCAGCAGTTACTGTAAATGGCCCACTTGATTATCACTACAAAAGTTCCCCCTCTCCCCGCTCTCCTGCTGTTAATAGCTCACCTTACCTGATCACTCTCCTTACAGTGTGTATGGTAACACCCATTGTTTCATGTTCTCTGTGTATATACATCTCCCCACTGTATTTTCCACTGCATGCAGCCGATGAAGTGAGCTGTAGGTCACAAAAGCTTATGCTCAAATAAATCTGTTAGTCTTTAAGGTGCCACAAGTCCTCCTTTTCTTTTTGCGGATACAGACTAACAAGGCTGCTACTCTGAAACCTGTCATTATGAAAGAAAGCATAGAAAACAATAAAAAATTCCTCCACACTTACTGAATGTATCAGAAATCATCTGCCTTCCTTATGGGCAGCCTGGGAGACAATGACTCTAATCAGATCTCATGCTTCAGGGCTTCAGCCAGTCGCTCGCAGGGGTCAGGAAGGAATTTGGGGAAGCCCCTATATTTATTTTTCATCTTGTTTTGTTTTTTTTCTTGCCCTCCTCTGAAACATGAGACATTAGCTACAGAGAGAGCTGTGACACTGGATGGGCTGGACCACCGCTCTGAGGTGGTATAGAGAAACCTCTTTCTAAGATGTCTGGCTGGTGTGTCCTTTCCACATGCTCAGGGTCAAACCAATTGCCAGTTTTAGGGTCAGGAGGGAATTTTGCCACAGGTCAGACTGGCAAAAAGGGACCTTGGGGGATTTTTATCTTTCTCTAAATCATGGAGCCTGCCAGGATTATCTAGGCATCCCTCACCTGGTCAGTTCCCTGCCATTGTAGGGCCCTTGGGCATCGGTGGTACCTTAGTCCCCAGGGTTGTCCCTATGGGGGTGTGGGGCCTGGGGTGGAAGTGACAAATCTGTCACTTTTGGGACCAACCCGTCAATTCCGGGACTGACTGCCCCAGCCAATCAGTCTGCCCGTGGGGTCTCCAAAGCGTGGGGTCCGGAGAGGTTGCCCCGAATTGCTGTAACCAAGGGATGGCTCTGTTAGTCCCTCATGTTTTCTACCTGCGGCACACAAGAGTTTATTCTCCTGAGGCCTGAAATGCTTTAGTCTAAGTGCATCTTTGGGCTCAAACCTAGGGGTATCTGGGTGAATTGCAGTGGCCTGTGTTACACAAGAGGTCAGACTAGATGCTCTAATGGTCCTGTCTGGCCTTAAAATCGATGAAAAAAAAGGTTATCACTATTTTGCAGATGAGTGTAAACACCAGCGTGGGGGAAGAATTATTTAAGATGCTCCAAAGGAGAATAACCAGGAATAATGGGATGAGACTGAAAAGGGAGCAGTTAAGATGAATGTGAGGAAGCTTCCTGACAGTGGTCTAGCCCTGGGAACCATCATCAAAGGGATGCTGTGGAGAGGGACGTTGTCCCTGTCACCTGGCTCATTTAAATCTAGCCTGACACAGCAGTGGGAATGTGCTGTAGGGTTCAGGCTGACACTGGGCCCAAGGGGGAGGGGCTGAACAAGCTAACAGTGTTTCCCATCTCTGGTTTCTCTGACCCTGTGCAAACCCTGCCCTTTGTTTTCAGGCTCCAGAAGACCCTTGGATCCCTCCTCTGAGGCCGTGTACGAGGAGATTGATTATAACCTGACGAGAGAGAAGCAGGAGATGTTCAGTCGCTCAGGTCTGTGGGTCTCATTCTTAACAGGGAGCAGCTATCTAATGCCCTTAGATGGCCTAATGTCCATCAGAGGCCCTGACCCAGAGTTAAATCACTGCAGCTTCAGCCCTGTGAGCTTGTCATTGGAGCTGGGCACAAGTCTCCGTTATGAAATGTTTTGGTGAAAAATGCAGATTCAGAGACACTGAAACATTTCACAAATTCCTGTCGATTTCACCCAATTGTTCCAAATGCACACAGAACGATTCATTTCATTTCAACACTTTCTAAAGAAAACATTTTGTGTTTTTTTCAATTTGATATTATTTTTCCATCAGACATTTCCCTTAATTTTATCTATCTATCTATCTATCTATCTATCTATCTATTAAAAAACTCACATATCCAAAAGAACATCAAATGGTTTCATTCAACATTTTTTACTTTTGCATTCGCCAAAATTTCCAAAAAAGTCATTTTTGGCTTAACCCAAAGCATTTTTTATTTTATTATTATTATTGTTAGTTTTACAATTGCCAAAGAACCAAAACATCTGTTTTTTGCCAAACTCTAGCGTCTGAGGTGAGACCAGCAGTTACTCATGTAGACTAGTGTTTCCAGGAGTCCAGTTTTCAACAGAACCCCCAGTCGAAGAGGGACCCTGGCGGCTCCAGTCAGCATCGCTGACCGGGCCGTTAAAAGTCCAGTCAGTGGCACAGTGGGGCTAAGGCAGGCTCTCTATCTGCCCTGGCTCTGTGCAGCTCCCAGAAGCATCTGGCATGTCCCTGCGGCCCCTTGGCGCAGGGGCGCCCATGGAAGCTCAGCACGCTGCCCCTGTCTCAAGCGCCAGTTCCACTGCTCCCATTGGCTGAGAACCACGGCCAATGGGAGCTGCAGGGGCAGTGCCTGCAGGCCTGGGCAGCGCGCACCGCGCAGAGTCGCCTGGCTATGCCTCCGCCTAAGGTTAAGACCTTCAGGGAACAGCGCAGAACCAGGGTAGGCAGGGAGCCTGCTTTAGCCCCCACTGTGTCACCGACCAGGAGCCGCCTGAGCTAAGCGCCGCCCAGCCGGATCCCACACCCCGAATTCCCTGTTCCAGTTTGGAACCCTCCTCCCACACCCTCACTCCCTCCCAGACCCCGCTCCCTCCACCCGCACTCCAACCCCCTGCCCAGGCTCTGAGCCTCCTCCCGCACCCAAACTCCCTCCTGGAGCCTGCAACCTGCACCCCCTCCCAAACCTCAACCCCCTGCCCCAGCCCTGATCATCCTCCTGCACTCAAAAACCACCAGCCCGGAGCCCCCTCCTGCATCCCAAACCTGGCCCAACCCCAGAGCCTACACTCCCAGCCAGAACGTGCACCCCCTCCCATATCCCATCCCCCTGCTCCAGCACTGAGCCCAATCCTGCACTCCAAATCCCTTGGCCCCACCCCGAGCCCACACTCCCAGTTGGAGCCCTCACTACCTCCCATACCCCAACCCCCTGCCCCAGGTCAGAACCCCTTCCCACATCCAAACTCCCTCCCAGAGCCCACACCCTGATCCCCCTCCCACACCCAAACTCCTTCCCAGAGCCCACACTCCAAACCCCCTCCCACACGCCAACCCCTGCCCCAGCCCTGAGCCCTCTCCCAGAGCCTGCACCCTGCACCCCCTGCACCCCAACCCCCTATCCCAGCCCAGAGTCCCCTCCTGTACCTCAAACCTCTCATCCCCTACCCTAACCCAGAGCCCCTCCCACATCCTGAAACCCTCATTTCTGACCCCACCGCAAAGCTCACACCCCAAGCTGGAGCCCTCACCCCCTCCCGCACCCCGACCCCTTGCCCCAGCCCAGTGAAAGTGAGTTGAAGGTGGGGAAGAGTGAACGAGAAAAGGAGGGGGTCTTGAGTGAATGGGGGGGCAGGGCCTCAGAAAAGGGGAAGATAGGGGCAGGGCCTCTGGAAAGCGGTGGGGCAAAGGTGTTTTTTTTTGGCTCCCTTCCCACCAATCTCTACGAGCCCCAGTTGTAAGGACAGTTAATGTCACCGTGCCCATCTTGAAGCCTTGGAGAGTAACCAGTGCAGGGTCAGGAAAGTGGCTGTCTGGGTTCAGGCTAAACTATCATTTGAAAATTGCTCTGGAGTTTTGGGGCAGGAAAATGTTCTGTGTCGCCCTCCCACCACAGCCACTGGTCTGCTGGGTGGGATCCTTCCTGACCCCAGAGCAGAGAGATCAGCCCAGGAGAGCCTCATGGGTCCCGGCCCTTTTATCTTTTGTGCCATTTTGTCTCCATGTCTGATGGGAACATCCTGCCCCAGGGCTGTGCTGTGGTGGGGCTCTGGGAACATGCTCAGGGCATCTCCCAGCACCACTGCCAAGATAATGAGAGTGAATCACAGACTCTGCTCTGGGCCTGTCTTGGCCTAATCTGGAAACACCATGGAGAGCTGATGAACTGATTCATGGGGGAGGTGGATATTTACCCTTAAGCAGGAGGAGTCCCCTCTGTGGCTGAGGTGGCCAGGACCATTGTGGAACTTCCCTGGACCAGCAGCCAGACATGTGCCCTTCGCTCACCCCAGGATATTTCAGGTCAGATTGTAGAATCCCCTCAGTCACATTTACCACAGTAAGATGGAGATTTCTCTTGGGAACGCTGTGTCAGCCTCTCAGAGCTCAGAATCGCTGTGATTCAGCATCTTCTCTGGAAGGAGGAATAGCCTGAGACTGGAAATCCCGCTCCAGGCCCTGGATGTGTTCCCAGTCCCTCAGTTCTCCTGTTCTCACTGTGATGAATTTCTGGTTCTTGTCTCTCCAGTCTCCTACTCAGATGACTCAGTGACGAAGCTGCAGTATTACACCGGGGACAGCAAGGGGGAAAATGATCTTGGATCAGAACAAGGTAACGGGGGAGGAGTAGACTTTGGCTGAGAGACCCAATTCTGGGCAGAGAACAGAATTTCTATGATGCTTGCTGTAATCGCAGTCATTCTCCACCTCACCCCCGCCCCTGCCCCCGGTTCCCATTTTACACAGTTGGGTCTAATCCCATTCAACAGGATTTCTATCAGAATCTCAGGATGGAAACATGTGGCCATCTCCTGAGCACAGATCCCTCTGAGTGGCTCCCAGTGACCTCCCCAGGTGAGGAGCTGGAGGAGATGGGGTAGTTTCTTGGGTGTCAGGCATCAGTGCCCAGCAGGGCTCATCTTACACCCATGAAAGAGAGGGGAAGATTGTCCTGTGTTGTTATTACAGATGGGCTCAGACCAACTCACTGATCCGAACCCACCAGAACTTTTTGGGACGGAGGATTTGCAGATTCTGACCCCAGCTTCGGATCTCAGTTTTGCAGCTGGCACCTGTCACTATATCAAGCTGAAGTTAAACCCTGGTTGTGAACTTCCTGGCCTGGGCACATCTCTAATAATAAATGGGGAGGCATTTCTAACCCAGCTTCTCTCAAGGGAGTCCACGATTTGGGCCCTGTGGGAGTTTAGCCTGTGGCTGGGGGAGGAGACACTGAGCAGATGAGCCAGTTCTCCTGACGCTGCCAAGCTGAGCCCTGGGCTGCCTGAGAGGCTAGTGGAGAGCAGGAGCTCACAAAGGATCAGGCCAGTCACCTCCCAGCGGGAGATTTAATTCCCACGCATAAATGCTGACTTTTGGGTTTCCCGGTGGGTGTTTTCAAAGAGGCATGTGTGTTGGGGGGCGGGTGGTGGGAGGGAGCACTCTGCCAGTCTTTGCGGGAGGCTCTTTTCAGCATGTTTAGACACTTCTTTCATATTCTAGTTATTGAATGTTTCTAGCATTGATATCTTTACTATTTTAATAATGATTCAATTGTTATAAACTACATGATTACATTATCATCAATTACAGTCTATTAAAATCATTGCAATCACCTACAAGCTGTCTTCACTCACATCCTAATCTTAGTTACATCTCGTTCCCTGGCATTGTCTTGATGCACGTTAAGGACAGCTACATTATTCAGTTGCATCTGTCCCATTGAGGACTGAAAATAATTTTTAACTCTTCTGAACCTGGAGAATGAGTTCAGGATGACACAGGCACTGTGAGAAGGATTTTTGTAAATTTGCAGTACTCTGGAAACATAGTGCTTCCAGAGTACTGCAAAAGACTCCACGATCTCTTTCTTGATGGGGAACAGCAAATTCAAGCACCCTCATTTTGTATGTATAATTGGGATTATATTTTGCCAAGTGCAAGACTTTGCATTTCACATTGAATTTCATCTGCCATTTTGTTGCCAAGTCACCCAGTTTTGTAAGATCCCTTTGTAACTCTTTGCCATCAGCTTTGGACTTATCTATCTTGAGTAATTTTCTATCATCTGCAAAGTTTGCCACCTCACTGCTTACCCCTTTTTGCAGATTATTGATGAATATGTTGAACAGCACCGGTCCCAGTACAGACCCCTGGGGGACATCACTATTTACTACTCTCCATTTTGAAAATGGACCATTTATTCCTCCCCTTTGTTTCCTATCTTTTAACTGGAGTGCCTGGGAATGCTTTCAGGATCACCATCAAGCGGAGTGCCCCAGGGGTCAGTCCTGGGGCCACTTTTGTTCAACATCTTTATTCATGATCTGGATGATGGGATTAATTGCATGCTCAGCAAGTTCGCAGATGAGACTAAACTGGGGGGAGAGGTAGATACACTGGAGGGTAAGGGGTAGGGTCCAGAGTGACGTAGACAAATTGGAGGATTGGGCCAAAAGAAATCTGGTGAGATTCAACAAGGACAAGTGCAGAGTCCTGCACTTAGGAATGAAGAATCCCATGCACCGCTACAGGCCGGGGACCGACTAGCTAAGCAGCAGTTCTGCAGAAAAGGACCTGGGGATTACAGAGAATGAGAAGCTGGATGTGAGTCAGCAGTGTGCCCTTGTTGCCAAGAAGGCCAATGGCATTTTAGGCTGCATTAGTAGGAACATTGCCAGTAGATCGAAGGAAGTGATTATTCCCCTCTATTCGACACTGGTGAAGCCACACCTGGAGTAGTTCCATCCCACCATCAACCTCAGCCTGGTCCAGTCCACACAAGAGATCCACTTTCTGGACAGTACAGTGCTAATAAACGATGGTCACATAAATACCACCCTATACCGGAAACCTACTGACCGCTATTCCTACCTGCATGCCTCCAGCTTTCACCCTGACCACACCACACGATCCATCGTCTACAGCCAAGCTCTGCGATACAACCGCATTTGCTCCAACCCCTCAGACAGAGACAAACACCTACAGGATCTCTATCAAGCATTCTTACAACTACAGTACCCACCTGCGGAAGTGAAGAAACAGATTGATAGAGCCAGAAGAGTTCCCAGAAGTTACCTACTACAGGACAGGCCTAACAAAGAAAATAACAGAACACCACTAGCCGTCACCTTCAGCCCCCAACTAAAACCCCTCCAACGTATTATTAAGGATCTACAACCTATCCTGAAGGACGACCCAACACTCTCACAAATCTTGGGAGACAGGCCAGTCCTTGCCTACAGACAGCCCCCCAACCTGAAGCAAATACTCACCAGCAACTACATACCACACGACAGAACCACTAACCCAGGAACCTATCCTTGCAACAAAGCCCGTTGCCAACTGTGCCCACATATCTATTCAGGGGACACCATCATAGGGCCTAATAACATCAGCCACACTATCAGAGGCTCATTCACCTGCACATCCACCAATGTGATATGTGCCGGCAATGCCCCTCTGCCATGTACATTGGTCAAACTGGACAGTCTCTACGTAAAAGAATAAATGGACACAATCAGATGTCAAAATTATAACATTCATAAACCAGTCGGAGAACACTTCAATCTCTCTGGTCACGCGATTACAGACATGAAAGTTGCGATTTTTCAATAAAAAAACTTACAAATCCAGACTCCAGAGAGAGACTGCTGAATTGGAATTCGTTTGCAAATTGGATACAATTAACTTAGGTTACCTTGCATAATGACTTAGCCACTCCCAGTCTCTATTCAAGCCTATTTCCCCTTGTTTTTTCCTACCCCCCCCCCCCGCCCCTCAGACGTTCTTGTTAAACCCTGGATTTGTGCTGGAAATGGCCCACCTTGATTATCGTACACATTGTAAGGAGAGTGATCACTTTAGATAAGCTATTACCAGCAGGAGAGTGGGGTGGGGGGAGAGAAAACCTTTTGTAGTGGTAAATACCCATTTTTTCATGCTTTGTGTGTATAAAAAGATCTTTGATCCTTTCCACAGTATGCATCCGATGAAGTGAGCTGTAGCTTTCGAAAGCTTATGCTGAAATAAATTGGTTAGTCTCTAAGGTGCCACAAGTACTCCTTTTCTTTTTACGAATACAGACTAACACGGCTGTTACTCTGAAACCTGTTTAGAAACAAACTCCCTGCCCCAAGGGCAAAAGTTGTTCCCAGCACAGAACTCATCACTTTCCACCCTCAGGCTCGGGCTCCTGGGTGCTGAGCAGCCACTATTTTTTTCCCATGGGTGCTTGAGCCCCGGAGCACCCACGGAGTCAGCGCCTATGTGCAGAGGGGAGGTTTCCCCTCCCCAGTGTAACAGGAAAATTCAAACCTGTCTGCAGAGATCAGCTGGATTCACACAGGCCGGCTCTGGCCTGGCAGCGCCCGTGTTCCAACCTGTTATCTCAGCACAGGCCCAGATCCTGCTCCCACGGAAACATGTGAAAGAGCTGCTGTTCGATTCTGCAGGGACAGGATTGGCCCCGAATTATTTCTGGGACTCCTGTTTCACTGTAGTTCTCTGACTTGTGCCCCTCTCTCCATGGGCCCCTGCGACTTCCCCTCTCACGTGCCATGATACACAGCTCTAGTTAGAAGGGCCACTTGCACTGAAGAGACGCGGCTGGTGCCATGGGCTGAGTGTGGTGTTTGCTGTTCCAGAGGGAGTTTCCCCAGGGGGGTCTCAGCTGGATTACGATAACGTGGAGGAGCCTGCCTTGAACGACGTCCCCCAGACTCCAGACGGCCGAGGTGAGCAGTGAATCTGCCTCCTGGAAGCAACGTCACCATGACGAAAAACTAACTGTATTTCCCAGTAGGGACAATAGTGGTTTGTTTAGAAAACCAGGGAGTTTACCCACCAGTATTGTCTATTGGCGTAATGCTGAGGGCGCTGACCAGGTGCATCACAAGAGCTGTGTAGAGGCCCAGGGGTAGGGAAGCGTGTGATATCCTAGGTCATGACAGAGGCCCATTGCAGGGATGGAAGGAGCAGTTCGCTCAGCAGCTGTCCATGCTGTACTTGGCTCAGGTCACTGCCTTGTGACCCTCACTGCCAGGAGCAGTAGGGTTCCTCACTATTTATAAAGACAATCCAAATCAGAGATCTCTACAGTGCAGCAATGTTCCCTGCAAGCCTTTCCTGGCATGCAGCTATTGCAGCGTATATACATCTGTGTCAAGACACGCTGTGACAGGGGGTGGGTGGGACAGGGAGATTTTAAACCCAAGGGCCCATGTCCCACCCTTATTAGCTGGCTCAGCACCCAGTGGTGTCAGTACGTTGGAGACTGATGGCAGTTTATGGGTTAAACTTTATCAGGAGAACACACTGAAAAGACATTTTAAAGATAATGTCAAAGTTTAGGAAGCCGGGAACAAATTCTGGGCAATTCCAAGTCATTTACATTTGTAATTATTATAATAGCATGCCTTGTGGAGCAATGCCTCTGGACTAGATCCCAGTCACCTCTTTCTATAACTCCCCCTCTGCCTCGTCACCTGGGAGCTCTAGGATCCACTCAATCAGCAATTGAAATGTATCAAATCAGTGTGATATGTGAAATCCTCCAGTCTAAGGGTTCCAGAGGAGGGCTCCTCTTCCTGTCCTGTGGGTGGAAGTGCTGAGAGATCCCTAGGGATCAGTGAGGCTGGTGCATCTGCAGCTTGTAGTTTATTTCTGTCTTCATTGTGAATATTCTCTTAATTACTTCACATCTTCACGTCAGATGCCCCTGCACTGCCTGGAGATGTCCCAGGGGATGGTTATGATGATGCCAGAGAAGTGTCTGACCCTGAAGGTGACATTGGCTTGGGGCAGAATGGTGAGGAAGGCACTGAGGCGAGTGACAGGAACGGGGATTCACAAGAGGTGAGTTTGCACTTCACACTGTCTCTGCAGAGTGGGAGGGCTGGAAATGTGAGGTACGCAGCAAGGGAACAAACCCGGCCAACCCAGTGCCTGTGAGAAAAACTCTCCTTCTCTCTTCTTTTCATTCCCTTTTCATTCATTTCATTCATTCAGAGGCTTCAGTGCCTGCAATGGTGACAGGAAAAGTGGGGTCCTTGCTGTATGATATTTCATGGTCAAACCAGCAAGATCCCTCAATCTCTAGGTTCAAATCCTTGTGTGGCTGCCACACCCTGGATGACTGGATTGCTACCAGTTTACTGCGCGTGTATCTTTTGGGCAGAATCTTATAAACCAAAGTCCTGTTAATGTTGCGCAAATGTTAAAGAGCTTGTGACACTTCCTGTAAAAGTTGGGCATTTGCCCATTATCCTTGGCCAATATCTCCCCTCCCCTCCCCATTGTGTCATCAGCAGACATGCCACCAGCTACCCCAGAGGAGGTGCAGTAGTGATGAAATGTGCATTGCTTCGTACTTGATAAGAATTATGTGTTCATGTTTGTTGTAAGGGCAGAAATGAATTATACAATGTCCTTAACTAAGAGCTCCTTGCTCGTAAATGATTGGGTTTTGTACATGAAGTGACAGGTCAATACAGTTGTCACTTGGCACCTTTAAATGGTCTGGAAACCAAGGGTTTTACTTCCAGAATACGTACAGAGGTGAAGGATTAAAACTTGTCATGGACCTAATCAGAAGAACAAAGAGGGAACATTTTCTAATCCACACTGCAGAGTGTGCTCCACCCTTGCAATTCAGCCAGACCTCGCTATAAAATGGATCCACTGACTGTATGTGTCTCCCTTGGTATTTTCAGGTTGGAATCTGCACTCACTAAGGAATGAAGGTGTTTCTGGGGTGGAGAAGGAAACCCTGTTCCTGCCTCCTGGAGACACAACTTACGATGATGTGGGACATGGTGACTCTGGGAGATCAGTATCAGAACAATGTGATTGGACAAAATAACCTTGTGATGATGTAAAAGCTTTGCCTTTTTCTCTGAGAAATGTTTCCTTTGGCATGATGCCCAGAGACAGACCCTGCCTGGTAGATAGACAAAGCAGGTGTTTTTATAGAATTTGTGAGAAGTTGCAGGAAATTCAACGGCGAGTGGGAAAAGGTTCACAAATTTCCTCTGTATAACTTCCCACTGATTGGCCAGGATGGAATTTTCCTGCTTTTTTATCCCTGTAATTTCTTCAGCTTCATTTTGTGCCTTTTTCTTATTAAATCCTTTCTGAAAGTCTTCCCCATAGTGGAAGTTTTTCTTGCCAGATGAACTGTGCAGTTTCCAGTGTTCTTGACGGGGAGAGGCTGGAATTGAAGAAATCCGAGAGACAAGGGTGGGCCACCTCTGGGCATGGCCGGCTGTTTGATGGGAGGTGGGTTTACACTGAATGTTCTATCAGGCATGTGGTAAAAGTGAGAAACCAGCAAGAGAACATTCTGAGATGAGCAACAAGGTTGTTCCTAAACTGAATTCAGATTTGAAACTTTCATTGAATCCAAGGAGATCAATGGGAAATGCTCCCTGGATAATTCACACCTGAAATTAAACAAATGGTGAAAAGAATTCCCCATTAGCGATAAATACAGAGGATGAACATTTCTTCTCAGATGATAAATGAATTTTATAGACAATAGTGACAAGGGGAAGCTTAATCAGAGTCTGGATTTCCACTGAACCAATAAGGCTACAACAAGTAACAAGTCACTGAGTTCTCACAAGAAATCCCATTAAAACTAATCATCTTCGCTCAGTGGCATGTTCATTTCCAGCACAATCTACAAATACAGTTTAAAATCAATGCTTAGCCGAGTACTGACCAGTGCAGAAGCCAAAAGTGTTCGAATTAATCCTCAGTGAAGTAAATACCAGAATGCTTGCAGAGTACATCGCTATTTCACAGAAGTGTCTGTCTTTCCTTCGCTACAAATCCTGCATTCAGCTTGGTCACTTCATCTGTACACGGCTACAATGGAAATAGGAAAGGTCCAGTCGAGAGTCAGGGCTGTTCAGGCCGAGTGTCTGGGGTGCCTCTCCAGTCCAATCTCTAGTCAAGCAGGAGGAAGACTTGTCTGTGCCTGCCATGGCTCAGATCCCACCTCTACTGACCCTGGGCAACACAAGTCCTCCCCTCTGTGCCTCACAGGCCCTGCTGTTACCACACAGCTTAGAGGTAGGTGTACACCAAGCCTCGGGCCCTCCAAGCGTCTCCCTGCAGTGTCCAGCTCAGTGGCAGATTTAGAGTTAGTGGGGCCTTGTGCTTAGCTTCAATTTTGGGGCCCCTCCTTGGGACCAAGCCAAGAAAAAAGACATTCTCTCTTATCTCCCTCCAGTCCCCTTTTTTCTTCATCCTCCTCCTATAAGTAATAGGAAGTAAATGAAAATAAAGTGAGGTACCTTGATTGTTTTTGTAGTCTAACTTATTTTTCCACAGGCCACTTGAAAATTGCAGAGGGTCTCAATGCACCACTTAATGATCTTTCTAAATACTGGTTTCAGAGTAACAGCCGTGTTCGTCTGTATTCGCAAAAAGAAAAGGAGTACTTGTGGCACCTTAGAGACTAACCAATTTATTTAAGCATAAGCTTTTGTGTAGCTCACGAAAGCTTATGCTCAAATAAATTGGTTAGTCTCTAAGGTGCCACAAGTACTCCTTTTCTTTTTTCTAAATACTGTTTGTACCGTTAGCTAACTATTGTAAAGCGCTTTGGATAAGAGCGCTTTATAAAAAATAATGTAAAAAAACATTGGGGTGCGGGGTCTGGCCAGGCTTTAGGGTGCGGGAGGGGGATCAGGGCTGGAGGTGCAGGGTCTGGGAGGAAGTTAGGGTTCAGGAGCAGGCCAGGGGTTGGGGTGCAGGGTCTGGCCAGGAGTTAGGGTGCAAGAGGAGGCTCAGGGCTAGGTCAGGGGGTTGGGGTGTGGAGCACTTACCTGGGGCAGCTCTCGTTTGGTGCAAGGGGTGCAGGTGGGGATGTGGGGAGGGTGCAGGAGTCAGGGTGGACAGGGGGCTGGGGGTGTGGGGGGCAGGTGTGTGGGGGGGTTGCAGGAGTCAGGGAGGGCAGGGGGCTGGGGGTGTGTGACGGGGTGCAGGAGTTCGGGCTGTGTGAGGGAGTGTATGAGGGGGTGCAGGGTCTGGGGGGGAGTTAGGATGCAGGAGGGGGTTCAGAGTTGGGGCGGGAGGTTAGGTGTGGAGCGCTTACCTGGGGCAGCTCCCATTTGGTGTGAGGGGTGCAGGCGGGAATGTGCAGGGGGAGGAAGGAGCTCCTGTTTGGTGCTCAAGGTGGGGATGGGGGAGTGCAGTAGTCAGGGCATGAGGTGTGGGGGTCTGGGTATGTGGGGGGGTTACAGGAGTCAGGGAAGGCAGAGGGCTGGGAGTGTGTGAGGGGGGTGCAGGAGTCAGGGCAAGGGGCTGGGGTTGTGGGGGTGGGGTCGTGGGGGTGCTCCCAGCCCCCTACCCTGAGCAGCTCATGGCAGAAGTCTGGGGGGGTATGTGTAGGGGGATTGTAGGTGCCTCGCCATTGCTCCATCCTGCCCTGATTCCAGCCCCTGCCCCAAGGTCCCGCCCCCGACGTCTTCTCCGCCTCCTCCCACGAGGGTGCTGTGGCCCCTCTCCTCCCACTCCCTCCTGGAGTGACTTGAGTGCTGGCAAATAGCTGCTTGGTGGTGGGGGAAGTGCTGGGAGGGGCAGGACCGCAGCACGCTGTGGGGAGGAGGTGGGAAAGAGGCGGGAGAGGGGGGAACTTGGCTGCTGGTGCGTGCAGAGTCTGCAGCAGGCGCCCCTCTCTTGTAGATTTTGAGGACTTTCCACTTCCTCTCGCTCAGAAGACAAATAGGCTTCCATTGTGAGGAGTGTAATGCACAATATAAATGACCAGTCAGGAAGATAGGTGTCTGTTACCCGCTGCTTGAGAGGACCATTTCAGAGGTATGTCATCTCCTGGTGACCTGCCTTAACTCCTTAATTATCATCTGTACAAACATTCTGCAATGGTTATGACAACTGCTGGGCTACTGGCTCTTGGTAGGTGCCTCATATGCTACCCATTAGTGAACTATGCTGCATATATTTGACCCAGGGAATCCTTGTCCCACCGGTAATTACTCAGGGTTCTGGGTGGGCTGGTAGAGACATGATGAAGCACATGATGCCTAATACCTGAGCTAGCTACATTAAAGCTACTGCTGGTACGTCCACTCAAGCTGTGATCACACTTTGTGACTACAGTGTAGACGTATGCTCCACAGTGAAAGGAAAGCACAAGGCAGTGAATAGCGTAGCTGAAGTTGATGTACTTGATCTACTCACTGCAGTGTCTTCTCTGTGGTGAGTCGACAGCAGACGCTCCCCCGTCGACTCCGCCTGTGTCTCTCACTCCAGTGGAGTACCAGAGTCGACGGGAGAGTGCTCAGCAGTCAATTTATTGCGTCTAGACTATATCAACCTCCTCTGGGTTGATTGCTGCCCATGGATCCAGCGGGTAATGTAGAGAAGCCCTCAGAAAAGTTTGCAAAGAAGGCTGGACATAACAGCAACTTCAGACATCTCTTTGAAAGCTGAACAGGGTGATTTCAGATGATCTTAGCCGAGGCCTTAGTCTGTTGTTGAAGGGGTCCAGACTAGTCATCCCCACATGGGGGTGAAAAAGGACATTCTGCATCAACTGCACGGGGGCCAGCAAGCCAGACCAAAATGTGCAGAAACAGCTCGACAGTGGCCTTCACTGAGCAACAAGTACCGGAGAGAGAGGTGAGAACTCTGAGACCTGCACTTACCTGAGAACCAACCAAACAGAACCATCGTTTCCTTCCCTCTCCCAGACACACCATGGTGGAAAGATCTTCTCCAGCTGGCTAAAGGAACCTCCCTTCCATTCACTGGCTGCTTGTCAAGATTTATTGAAATAGCCATGGTGGTGACGACTACATCACAGACAGTGGGGTCAGGAGGAAATCCATGTTTGACTGCAATGGAATCCCACTGTAAGTCTGCTCTGATAATGATCCTCAGTTACTATCAGACACTGTTAAATTTACAAATCCCTGCAGTTTCACCATGTTACATCAGTTCCCAGTTTTCAGAAAACCATGGGGAAGCACAACTCTCTGTGAAAACAGTGGAACAAATTCTTACAATATCTGGCCCTGTTCCCCTGCTTGCCAGCACCTCTGGCAAAAGGATTCAGGCCCAATGAGGAGCTGAGTTGAGTTCCATCATCCCAACCATCCCTTCACTATTAGATCTTAGTTGGACTGAATTTCTAATGATACGAAGAAAAGAAGAACAACCTAAAAGCCGTCAGAAGAGAAACTTTGTCAGGAGTCACAGACTCAATCCCCTGAGGGAGCTGAACGCAGGAGATCGCGTGTGGTTGAAAGACTCTGCAGAAGAAGGAATAGTACAGGCACAGCTGAACACCCCTCGATCTTACCCTGTTGGAGTTCTGGAGTATCATTTCACACTAGGTTTTTCAGCAGGTAAATCTCACGGAGCACTCAGATCCGTACTTCCGGGCTGAACCTGTGAGTAATGATCCCCCTGCTCAAATAGACCATCCACCATCTCCTCCGAATCTGACTGAAAGGAGACAGCCAGCTAGATCTAAGAGCCTCCCTCCTTCCTGAAAGATTAGGTCAGGCCTTGGAAACCTGAGGAACTCAGGGATTTAGTAGCCAAGTGCTTTACTTGGGCAGAACAATCCCCTGGCACGAGGCTGAAGGGTCAGGCAGTCTTCCCAGCCTTCTCTGGGATGTTTTTAATAGTCTGTGTTGATGTTTAGTACAATGCTGGATAGATGAATGTTGTATGTTCATTCCCTCCTCACAGAGGAGGATTTTGTCTAGGGACGCTTTATAGAGAGGCCTCTAGGGGGCCTTACAGCTGCAGGCAAGGAGGAAATTAAGGTTATTCTGTTATTTACCAGCCCTTTAGCAGCCTCTGTGAATTCAGCCGGCTGGGCTGGAAGGCTGCACAGCAGCAATGAGATCGATTCAGGTCACTGGGATCAGGCAGGTGTTGAGATGCGAATGGCTCATGCTGCTGAAACTCATGCAGGAGGCTCTAGCTGTCTGCCACATCAGCCATCTCTCCTGCAGGGAGCTGAGACCCTGCCTTCACTATGGCACTAACCAGCTGTTGGCATCAGCACATCTGTGACACTGGACTAACACTGTGAACTTCCTGAGCCCAGCCTGGATCTGTGCTGTCGGTCACATGCACAGGAGGGGAGGGGTTCTCCAAATGCAGCCGGAGAGAAAAAATCATTATAAAAAAGGCTCACAAATGCTGAACCCCTTGTGGGAATCAGGCAGGCAGTGATGTAGTGGTAAAAAAAGGAGATGGGTGAACTCCCAAACTAAACTCCATATTCCCCAAAGGACACCTGGATAAACACTGTTTACCCTCTTTACTCCCAACTACACAACTGCAGGCCGGTGCCGAAGGATCAACTTGGACGCCTAATTCAGGCTGCTGGTTTTGAAAACCAGGCACTGAGAGTGTTCCTCGGAGAGTTTGGAGGCCATGGACTCTCTTTTATTATGTATTTGTTCAGCCCGCAATGTACAATGGGGCCCGAATCCTGACTGGGGCTGTTGCCCCTTTTCCACCCGAGCAGCTCATCAGTGTTTGGGGCTCTGGGGCTGTTCCAGCTGGAAGCAGAAATTGTTGGTGTCTGGTATTTTCTTTGGTGCAATCTTGGTTGTTTCCAAGGAATGTACAAAGTCTGAACACAGGAGGGACTAAGAACAGAAGGAGCTGTTTTTCGTTTACTAGCCCTCAACTTCCTTAGCCAGCATACCCAAATGCTCTCTTTAGCACAGGGGTCTGCTCTGTGAAGGGCCTGTCCAGCCAGGGAGCAGGAGGATCTGGCCTAAGGAAAAGCTCAGCAGCCAAGTGTAGGGAACCAGCTGATCCAGCTAAGCAGCAGCTAATGAATGGCTCCAGTTCCCAGCTGGAAGATGTAAGAGAGGACCCAGACCTGGAGGGAACAAAAGACAAACACTTCCCTGAGCAGCAGCAGGAGGAGGAGGCTGCAATAGTGCAGGGCCCTGTAGCCCCCTGAGGCTAAGGGAGGGCTGTGACCCTTGAGCTATTGGGGCTAGAGGACCCTGAAGTATCAGCCCAGGTCAGGACTATCACTTGTGTTACTTTTCCATACGCCTTGTCTTTGTGTGGCAGAGGAATAACAGAGGTGACTAAAGCAGAGTCGGGTGGGGCTGGTTGTTTTGCCCCCAGGCCGGTGGACAGGCCCAGCGGAAGGGTGGAGAATGCAGGCTGTGTCTGCCACTGCCCAGGAAACCTTGGATCTTGAATCCTCTTTACAATGGAGGGGGGAGCAACTGTAGCTACAACATCAGCAGCTGCAGCAGATTGTGACCCAACAGCAGCAGTTACACCAGAAGCTTCAGCTACAACAACAACAGTGCCAGCAAAAGCAGCAGGGAGCAGCAGTGGTTTATGCCTCATCTGGAGAACTGGAGCCCACAGGTGAGTGCGGGCTGTGGTTTCCTGTGTGGGAGGGAGAAGCCCTCACCAAAATGGGGAGAGAAGATGTTCTTGAGGCCTTCCTAGGGACCTTTGAGCAGCTGGCCAGGGCATACTATTGGCCCTGGGAGGAGTGGGCCACTAAGATTGCTCCCTACTCAGCAGGAGAGGCCTAAGCAGTGTGTCATGACCTGGGGGTTGAGATGGCAAAGGACAATGGGACACTGGAGCAACCCTACTAGCCTGTCTAGGACTTAGTGGAGAGGGCTATCATCGTCCATTCAAACATGAACCCATTGGCTCTAGATTCCCACCGAGGGCTGCAGTCCAACACTTCCAGGATTTGTGTTCTCTCTGGCTAAAATCAGAGACTTATTTGCCAGTGGAAATGGTGATGTTAGAACAGTTTTACCAAACTATCCTAGGGTGGCCCAAGTTGTGGGTTGGCTGCCACCGGGTGACTTGCCTGGAGGAGGCAGTCTGCCTCGTAGAGAACTTTCTGGAGACTGAATTGGAGTGTGAGCCTCTAGGAAAACCTTGGCAATCAAACGCCCACAGATCTCTAAAGGGGCCGAATTGGTCTATGTAGAGTGTATTCACTGGGATGTTTGGTCCTACCCTGTGGCTAAAGTCAGGTTAATGGTGTGCAGCAGCAGGTTGAAATGTCAGTGGCGGTGGCCTGACACCTAGCTTAACCGATGGTATTGGGCTGGGACTGGGGACCTGTAACCAGTCTTGTGAGGGTAGCTGGGAAGGCGGGCTTGGCACTTAACCTCCTCTTGGCATCCCAGGTTAAGCTTAAAAAACTTTTCCCCTTTTCTGACCCTGAGCTGTTCGGTTCCAAACCAAAGTGCTGTTGGGAGCAGTGTCAGGCCTGAAGGGTCAGGGTGCAGTGTAGTTTGGAGCTCCCTGAAGAGCAGCCACAGGCACAGCCTCCTCCGAGGGACAACCCACTGGCCTGACAGGAGGGGCCCAAATTCATCCAGAGTCAGAGGGAGGAGCCAGTCTTGAGTATTCCATATGGCCGGGTGACTTGGGCAAAAGGATTGTTGGTTGCTCCTGACCAGGATGCCCAGAACCCCCATTTTGAACTAAAAGGGGATCTCTTGGTGTGTGTGATCCGGGACAAAAAAAACAGGGCCTGCCAAACCCAACTCCCGGTCCTTAAGCTGTATTGGAACTAAGTGTTAAAACTGGCCCAAGATGTACCGTGGTCCTGTCACTTGGGAGGGGAAAAGACCCAAGGGAGGATTCTGGCCCAGTTCTTTTGGGCCTTGGATTATTGCAACCTGAAAAATTATTGTTCATCCTGTCCAGAATGCCAACTGGTGGCCCAAGAGCCAGCACACAGGGCCCCTCAGTCCTCTTCTATTGCTGAGCAGCCCTTTTGCCACCATTGGAGTCGACCTCTTGTGGTCCCTGGAACCAAGTTCAATCTGGTGTCAGTTTATGTTGGTGACTGTTCATTATGCCACTTGGTAACCCGAGCCATAGCCATGTGCTCGGCAGTGTCCCAGACGCAATCGCGACCCAATTAATGGATGTGTTTGCAAGAGGCGGGTTTCTAAGAGTTTTCCTGACAGACCAGGGCACAGCGTTCATGTCCCAGTTAATACATCAGTTTTGTGGTCTCCTGAAAATGTACTCAGTTAAAACCTCTGTTGCCCGCAAACAGACGCTCTGGTCGAGCAGCTTAACCCTACATTAAAAAATATGTTTCAAAAATTTGTAACTAAGGTGTAACACTCTGCACCCTATAGTCACCATAGTAATATCATTATGAATATGGTTATGAGACGATTGTGATATGTTTTGTACAAAGTATGACTTGAGAGATATTTAAAAAGTCTTAATCTGTTACAATTTAACAGGATATTAATGTTCCTGTGCTATCATTATATCTAGAATTATGAAGTTTTGCTCAGCATCTGTCACTGAAATATGTTGTGAAGTTAAAAACACCCAAAACCAGCCTTTCAAGTACAACAATGAAAAGGCCAAACAGCGTTAAAGGCCTATTGAGGGAAATACACTCACAAGAATTACCCCAGGAACCAGGTACAATAGAAACCTCTCAGAGATAGCACTACGCAATGAGGACTGTTTCAGTCAAGTCACAGCAAAAGATCTTTCCAGGAAGACGGAAGAAGCTGTAAAAGGGGAAGTGATATCACTATGGGGCCTCACTCTCCCCCTACAGCACAACACCTGGAAACACCTGAGGAAGAAAGACTGCACTGGGGAAGGGGGGTCCCAGTCAGGAAAGAAGGAAGCCTGCCTGTGTATGGAAGCTTGGTGGACTACTTGTACTATCCAACAGGGTGAGACACAGCTTGATTCAAATCCTTTCCAGTTTAGAGAACTTAGATTGTGTTTTTTGTTTTATTTCCTATGGTGAGCTACTTTGATCTGTATGCTATTACTTATAATCACTTAAAATCTATCTTTCTGTAGTTCATACATCAATTTTATACTTTACCTAAAAGCTGTGTGGTTTGAATGAAGTGCTTGGGGGAAAATCTCAGCTCAGTTAACAAAGGCATGTGCATTCTCCTTTCCACATTGAGGGAGCGGTGGATTGGGTAATACACTCATATACTGATCAGGCTTTTGACCAGATCAGGACAGTGTAGTTCAGGGGTCCTCAAACTGGGGGTTTGACCCCTCAGGGGTCATGAGGTTATTACGGAGGGGGGGGGTCACGAGCTGTCAGCCTCCACCCCAAAACCCCCTTCTCCTCCAGCATTTATAATAGTGTTAAATATTTAAAAAAATGTTTTTAATTTATAAAGGGCGTCACATTCCGAGGCTTGGTATGTGAAAGGAGTCACTAGTACAAAAGTTTGATAACCACTGGTGTAGTTTATGGGGGCAAGGCTAGGGAGCTGGGCGTATTTTGGCTGGAGTTTCTCTCTATTGTTAATTCATGAGTGTCTCTGGGAGCATTTATGCAATCTAGCTGGGTATGGGGCTCCACATGCTATTGTGCCGAGTGATAGTAGCACCTGGAGGGGTCTACTGCTTGTCACTAGCAAGGCATTATGAGAGACAGCCCAGGCTGGAAAGTTAAGGGAGCACAGCTGCACCGTGGGAATGCCCATCACATAAGGAATCCCAGAATTGGGACAAAATGTCGCTGAATATGTAGTTTGCAATTCAGGAGGTCCCACAATCCTCCACCAGCTTTTCACCCTTTCAATTGCTGTAAAGCAGACAACCCCAGGGGGTAGTGGATCTTTCACAGGAGTCTTGTCAGGAACAAGGCACATCTAGCCAGAGAGTAATCCAGCGTGTCCTCAAGTTGAGAGAGAGATTGGATCTGGTAGGGGGCTTTGCCAGGGAGAAGCTGAGAGTGTCGCAGCACTCCCAGGAACAAGAGTGCAATAGAAACACCAGCCTCTGGGTCTTCCAGCCGGGGGATGGAGTTCTCCTGCTGCTGCCTCTGCAGAACGCAAACTGCTGGGAAAGGGGCAAGGGCCTTTTGAGATCGTGTCGGGTGAGCTACAAGTTTCAATTGGTGGGCAAGCACCGCGGGTCCCAGATATATCATGCCCAGCTGCTGAAATCCTGGAGGGCCCAGAATGAATGTCTTGCCCACATCCCAACACCAGAGGCAAAATTGGGTCCCCAGGGGTCAGAGACCGGGTCTTGCACAGAGATGCCTCTTGGGGAAAACCTTTCCCTGGCCCACCAGGAGGAGGCCAGAGAATTGGTCAAGCGTTTCACAAATGTTCTTACTACTAAACCAGGGTGGACCCACCTAGTCGAACCCCTATACATCTGAAATCTGATAGCTATGTCCACAAGGGTTGCTTCCAGGTACAGGAGCGGTTAAAGGACACAGGCAAGAAGGAATTACAAATTGTGTTGCAATTGGGTGTATCTGAGGAATCAAATAGCGAGTGGTGCAGCCCAGTTGTGCTGGTCCCTAAGCCAGACCACAGCATTCACCTTCACATTGATTTTCACAAATTGGGGAGTGTCAAAGTTTGATGCCATCCTATAGCCCTGATCAGCAAGATGCCTGAAGGCCCGGGGAAGGCTCATTACATCACTGCTCTCAGCCTTACAAAGGGCTAGTGGGAAATCCCCTTGTCACCTGACTCCAAGGAGTTAACTGCATTCACCACGCCCTATGGGCTGTACCACTTCCAGACCTTTTCATTCAGGCTCTATGGAGCTCTTGTGACACTTCACAGACTCATGGATAAAGTACTTCTGCCCGACAAAGCATATGGCACTGCATACTTAGGCCGTGTCTGCACTAACAAGCTTACAGCAGCACAGTTGTACAGATACAGTGGTGCTGTAAAAGCGTCCGTGTAGCCTTGTTATGCTGATCGGAGAGAGCTCTCCTATCGACTTAATAAAACCAGCTCAAGAAGCTGTGGTAGCTGTGTTGGAGGGAGACACGAGTGACATGAGCGCTTACGCCGGCAAAACTTTTGTCACTCGGAGGGATGGGGGGAGGCGGTGTTTTCACATCCCTGAGCAACAAAAGTTTTGCCAACAAAACATGTAGACATGGCCTTAGATGATGCAATGATCTATTCCACCACCTGGGCAGTGCACCCACATTGTGTCGGTGCAATACAGTAACTCCCCACTTAATGTGCTCCCACTTAACTTTATTTCGATCTTACATCCCTGCTCCATTACAGAACATGCTCCATTTTAAAGTTTGTGCAACGCTTTGCTATATTGTTGTTTGGCTGTCTGCTTTGTCCACAGCTGGCAGCCCCCCATCACCTCCCATATGCCCCCCCACAGCACCTCCCACCAGCTGGCAAACCCTGCGGATCAGCACCTTCCCCCGCCTCCTGCCCGTGGCAATCAGCTGGCTTGCAGTGTTCAGGAGGCACGGGAGGGAGGGAGAGCCTAAGCGCCATGTCCTCGCTCTTCCCCACTCCCTCCTGCATGCCACAAGCCAGCTGATTGCCACGGGCAGGAGGAAGGGAAGGGAGGGAGGAGGAGCAAGGACGTGGAGTGAGGAATGAAGAGGCGGATTAATGGTGGGGGCTTGGGGGAAGGGGTGGAGTGGGCAGGCCAAGGGTTGAGCTGCCCGCCACTGGTGCTTACAGAATAGGTGAAGCTGCTGCTGTTCAACATGCTTCTCCTAGCCTACAGCACCTTCAGCCTCCTTGCCTGCCTCATCTCCAGTGCCAATGGGCTGTGCCTGTGTGGGGTAAGGCAGGGGACCTCCCAACTATAGTACCGTATGGCAAAAAAAAATTCCCTGGAACTTAACCCCCCAATTTACATTCATTTTTATGGGGAAATTGGATTCGCTTAACATCGTTTCACTTCAAGTCGCATTTTTCAGGAACGTAACTAAAAGGTTAAGTGAGGAGTTCCTGTACTCCCGTCCCTTTGAGCTGTGAGTCTCACAGCCAACCCAGCCAAGTGCCAGCCTGGCTGCACGGAAATGAAGTACCTCAACTATACACTGGGGAATGGGAGGATCTAACCCTTAGTAGGGAAGGTAAAGGCCCTCATAGAATGTCCTGTCCCCACCACAAAGTGGTAAATAAAATCTTTCCAGGGGTTGGCTAGGAGCCACCAGTTCTTCATACCCCACATTGCTATGATTATAGCCCCACTGGCGTAGCTATTGTGCAGCCAGGCACCCCAAAAGATGCTGGGAACCTCTGAGTATGTGGCTGCATATGGCGAAATAAAGCCAATTCTCTGCAGTGCCCTGGTACTTCACAGCCCAGAGTTTAATAAAGAGTTCATCTCACAAATGGGTGCATTGGAATGGGGCCTGGGGGCTGCACTCTCACGGGAATTGGAGGACAGAGACCACCCATTTTGCACTTGAGAAAGAAGTTGCTGCCCCAAGAACAAAAATACACAGTGATAGAGAAATAATGCCTTGTGGTAAAGTGGGTCACCAAGGACCTTAGATACTATTTATTTGACTGTCATCATAGACCATTCACCTTGAAAATGGCTGCATGCCAGGAGAGACACAAACCCCAGGTTGCCCCGTGGTACTTGGCTCCGCATCCTGATGTGTTTACACTTTGCCATCGAGCCGTGCCACGCATATGAATGAGGACTTTTTTCACGAGATGGGGGAGGGACTGGTAAGATCAAGAGAAGTCTCCAAGTCCATTCCGGGGGAGGCCTGTAGCAGGGCAGTCGGCCCTTTAAGGGGCTGAGGAGCCAGGGAGCAGCAAACCCTGGCCTAAGCAGAAGCCGAGCAGCAGATGTTGGGAACCAGCTGATCTAGTAGTGAAGCAGTAGTGAATGAGTGTCCCCCATGTCCAGCTGGAAGATAGAAGTGAGGAGCCAGGTCTATAAGATGGGGGCACCAGGACAGACAAACACTTTCCTAAACAACAGCAGGGCAGGCTGGCAGGCCAGCTCTGTGGTCCCCCTGAGGGTAAGGGAGGGCTGTGAGCTGTGAGCTACTGGAGAGTAGAGGACCCTGCAGTATCAGTCCAGGTCAGGACTATCACTCTTGTTACTTTTCCATATACCTTGTGTTTGCGGGGCAGAAGAATAACAGAGTCTGTGCAGAAAGCTAAAACAAAGTTGGGTGTGGGTGACTGTTTTGCCCTCCACCTGATAGACAGACACACCAGACTACACACTCTCTTTGGATTTTGTCAGGGTCACATTCTTCTCATTCACAGACTAGTGCTTGGCGCTCTTGCCTTTTCTTTCTGCCTATCCCACTCTTCTTGTCTGTTCTCAGTTTCTAAGTGAACTCTCTTCCCCCACTGCCCTTTATAAAACACTATTCAGCCAAAAACTCCTGGGTGGTGTGATGATGCACTCCATATGCTTTATGAAAATATTCTTATGAATGTGAATATGATGTAACTGGAATATGCTTCATGCAAAAGGTCTCTTGTAAGGTATCATTACAAAGCTTATAATCTACTGAGTGTGGTCATCCTATGTGTATGCATGTATCATTCTTGTATCTGAAGCTAGAAATATGAAGTATAACTCTGAGGTCTTACTGTAATTATGCAAAGTGTGGACCATTAATGGTGGTTTAGAATCTTGATGGCTTCCACTGACTAGGACAATTGGTTCTAAATGGCTCTGTTTACTTGCAGACCTTCCTGGGGATGTGCAGGCCAGCCCAGGAAGAATCTAGGCTGGGGTCTCACAGCACATATGATCATGTCACCTGATACTGGAATCCATCTTAAATCTGGTACTTTTCCATTTAGAAGGAGCGTTGGGGACCGAGAGAGACAAAAGATTCCCGCCTTGTGCCAAAGCTATAAAAAGGAGTAGAGCAGGACAGAGGGGGTTGCCAGTCATGAGAAAGCCCCTGCTTTCCATCTAAGATGTCTGTTGGAACTAACAAGGACTGTAGCAGGGGAAAGGATTTGGCCCAGACTAGAAAGGAGTCTAGTCTGTGATAGAAGCTTATTGGGACATCCCTGAGGGTGAGACCGAACCCATGACAGGTGGATTCACAGATACCTTTTGTCTGAGATGGGGGCTTATGCTGACTGTTATGTTAACTGAAACGTGAGTTCATACTTATCAGTGTCCAGGGGGATTTAACTCAACCCATGATAAGGTTTCACGCAGTTCATATCAAGGGCCTTCTGAACACTACACTAGTACAAATAATGAAAAATAGAATGCCTCATTTTAAAGAGCTATGGATATTCTACACCTCAGACTGTCTGGCCTATCTCAGTGCAATGGGTTTTGAACCTTTTCATAATTTATACATTAAATACAATATAGTGCCCCCCTCCCAACACTGCAATATCTTGGGTTGCAACATCTGTCACCTCCATTCTGTAAATTCTCAGAACTAGGCGAAATCCAGACATTTTCTCTGTGCTGTCTAAGAGCACATCTGCAACCAACATCTGCTAAACATCTAGTGTCTGCACTATATCCCAGAAGTACTGTTGGTGGTGAGGATAAGGTGGTGGGGGTTGTTTTTTGTTTGTTTTGGGTTGTTTAATAATGGTATAAATACATCATTTCTTTTTGTGCTCACAAACAGCTGACTCATTTTCACTAAAAACATATGTAAAACACCTTAAGTAGAGACCAGTCGTGGAAGAATTCAGCCTGAAACATAAGAAGCTATAAGGAGCTGAAAAAGGACCCTTTCAAATGGAAATGCTCAGGCAACATTGACCATAGCCTGCAGCGGGGGGGGTTGCTCGGCGCTCCATCTACAATACATACAAGATGACCACCATCCCGCTATACAGTTGGATGTGGCTATCAATGGTCAGCTCTTGGAGTGAATTCACTCAGTTTTGGCAATTCCTGGAATAAATTTGATTCACTAGATCTGGTGACCTCAGTGACCTTAATTTCTCCCAAGTAGAGGCTGCATAGTGGAACTGTTTGAATAAGGAAAAAGATTTACATATCATCTCAGACAAACAGCTCCAACTCCATTTGCTGTTGTTCATGAGGTCAGGCCACTATTCAGGTGACTGCTTGGGACTCTCCCAATTACTTTCCAATCTCATGAATATCATGAATTTGTCCTGGAAATACATTATTGGCAGGGCCATTCTTAGGATTTATGGGGCCCTATGCAGTATTATTAAACTGGTGCCCCTATGCCTGAGGGTAACCCAGGCTCAAAACCCCAGAGGGGGGTGGGAGGGACAAGGCAGCAAAGGATACCTAGCCGCCCAGCCCGCCTTACGGGGGCGGAGAGTCACATTTCCCCACAGAGACGCCCGTACCCTCTCCCTCATGCAGAATGTAGAGCACCGACGCATACCGCTCTGTGAATAAGGTCCCTGCCTAAGGAGACTGCAGTGAGCACTGGGTGTGCGGGAGCTGACCTGCTCTTACCTGCTGTCATGGGTGGTGGGTGAAGCTACCGCTTGGGGAGGCTAGCTCCCCAGACCACCTCTTCTGCCTTTGGCCCCACCCATACTCCACCCCTGCTCTGCCCAAGGTCCCACCCACTCTCTGCCCAGCCCCGCTCTCTCCCCACTGTCTCCTGCCTCTCTTCCCTCCCCGTCCCTGTTCACCCCCTTCCAGCCAATTCCCTGAAAAACCCAAATGAAGCAAATGACTTTTGAAAAAAAACACCCTTCTGCAATTTCTTTTAAAAGAAAATGGAGCATGTTTGCCACTGCGTGCCAGAAGGTGAAGCCTGCATGCAGAAGCCTGCATGCAGAAGGTACCTAATTAAAAGCACTAAATTTGGGAGTAAAAAATGTCAGTCCTTGGCGTTTTGATATACCCTGAAGCTTGTCAGAGATTTATCTGCAAAAACTGTGTAGTAAGGGCAAGTCAGCTGCCCTGCTGAATACAACATTAGATATTATGGAATACGTGACACAGCTCTTCTCTGTTTTACATTTTCTTCATCAGTATTTCTAAAATGATTTTATATTTTAAATGTACTCCTAAGCCTTCATAAATTAATCATTCCAGATTGCTACATATTTAACTCACTGAAACAAAGACATTGTTTTAAATTAATCAGTCAGAGAGGTTTAGTGTGTTCATAACAAGGTTCATTGCTTTTAGAAAAAGGGAACACTAATTTACTTTGTGTGAACTCCATAACGATAGACATGTTTATGAAATGTCACCAACTTTAAAAAATGTGTTTCCAAAGATTTTATGCATAACGAAGGATTTTATATCTTACTAAGGTACTGATTTTGCTGGAGGGTTCTCTTAAAACTAGTTCATCAAATAGTCCAAACTAAAGAAAGGGAGACTCGTTTGTACAGCTATCAGGCAGGAAAGGGGTCTTGTCCCTTTAAGGGCTCTCTTCAACAGGAGGGTGAAGGGAGAAAAGGATGGACAGAAAGGACAGTGCTACAGGGCGGCCCAAGTTTCCTTCTCCTTGTCCCTGCACCCTGTGCTTGGGCTGGCCAAAGAAAGGGTCTCAGACGTCTCTTGCGGGTGCTTCACCCTTGTCCTTTTGTTTACAGTGGTGGTACAGTCCCACTTACCCCAACACCTGTCCCCACTCCGACCCCTCAGTGGGTCATCTGGCGTTTGAGGCTTGTGTCAGGCAGAAGAGTCAGAGCCTCAACCCTCCTATCTTCCTTCCTGTCTATCCCGCTCCCTGAGCTTTTCCCTGGGTTTATACGCATGCCCACTCATCAACCCAGATGGTTCCACTCGGCTCAGCAGATCACCCTGAGCCTGCCCTCATTAGGGCCTGCAGCTGGGCTCCCTGCTAAGGGTCTTGGCCCACACACCCGGCCACTCTACAGGAAAGAGGAAGAAGCCGGGTCTTTAGCAGGGCACCCAAAGGTTTTATACCTCTGCCCTGTGACAAACAGAATTACTTCTCTTGTCTTGCTTACAATACTCCTGCTAATACAGCCCAGAATGATGTTTGCTTTTTATGCAATAGCATTACACTGTTGACTCCTATTTAGCTTGTGATCCACTATAACCTCCGGATCCCTTTCCGCAGTACTCCTTCCTCGGCAGTCATTTCCCATTTTGTATGTATGCAACTGATTGTTCCTTCCTAAGCGGAGTGCTTTGCATTCGTCCTGATTGAATTTTATCCTATTTACTATGTTACCAGATTTGCCTGTTACTTTGGGGTATGCTCATTTATTAGGGTTACTCTTCTTGGGGGGGCGGAGGTGTTTCTATAATACTATTAATGTCCTGTTTGTGTCACTTGTATTTTTATATGGAGCTCTATCTTTCCCTTCTGCATGTCCCCTCCCAATGGAGCTATCCCGCAGGACCTAGGTTCCCTAGGGCTGGGTTCCTCCAGCCCCAGAACCAGATGAACACACACACACATGTATTAACAGAGTAAGTCTGAGCGGACTGGGTCAATCAGCACTTTCAAGCTGCCACCCTTATATGCCCCTGGACTCAATGGGACCACCAGGTCACTGTGCTCTGGAACGACCCTCTGGCCCTCAAGAGAAACTTGATCCAGGACATGCAAGTCCTTCCCCCACTTCCAAGTACAAATAGTTACATGCCACGGATGGGGCCAAGCTGATTGCCTCCCAGTGGGCTCTGATCAATTCCGAGGCTCCTGATAACTTCATAGATGCTCAAGATGCTCAAGTGCTACAAATCCCTCTCTGTTTAAAGCTTACAGCATTTCTCGTAGAAACGATATATGGGTCCCTCCTGTCTTCAGGGCCAGTGATACAGAAACAGTACTGCTAGAGACCATAATTCAGAGCCATTGGGAAGTGCTACAGTTCAATGTGATCTATTCTCCACACTTCTCCCTAATTCTCTGCGTCACCTGACTGGAGCAGCATAAGCCTTGCATCTCCTGGTGAGAAAAGAGGATCAGCTTCCTTTCTGAATACTGCCAAAGGGTCTGACTGCATGCACCTAGCCCCAGCCTTCTGGTCTGGGTCTCCTGCAGCCCATTTGAAGTATCTGTGTGGGAACTCCAGTTCATGGTGGCTAGACTGAAGTGGTCACTCCCAAGGCTCAGTCCCCATATCCCTGAAAAGTATTGGGATTATGCAGACATTTTTAAAAGAAGAATACAGACATGCTACCTCAGCGGTGGGACTATGACTGCCTCATAGACCTGCAGCCCACGGCAAATGTCCCTTATGGACAGATCTATGTGATGTCTGAGCCAGAATTAGCAGCCCTTCATGTGTACATCCAGGAGAACCTGGCCAAGGGCTTCATCTGGTGCTCCACCTCCCAAGAAGAGGGGTGTCATAAATATAAAGGAAAGGGTAACCACCTTTCTGTATACAGAATGATAAAATCCCACCTGGCCAGAGGCAATACCCTTTCACCTGTAAAGGATTAAGCTAAGATAACCTCTCTGGCACCTGACCAAAATGACCAATGAGGAGACAAGATATTTTCAAAGCTGGAGGTGTTTGGGGGGAACAAAGGGTCTGTCTGTCTGTGTGATGCTTTTGCTGAGAACAGATCAGGAGTGCTCTTCATAACTTCTCAGAACTTCTGTTAAGTTAGTAAGTAATCTAGCTAGAAATGTGTTAGATATCCTTTTGTTAAATGGCTGGTAAAATAGGTTGTGCTGAATGGAAAGTATATTCCTGGTTTTGTGTCTTTTTGTAACTTAAGGTTTTGCCTAGAGGGATTCTCTAGGTTTTGAATCTGATTACCCTGTAAGGTAGTTACAATCCTGATTTTACAGAGGTGATTCTTTCACTTTTTCTTCTATTAAAATTCTTCTTTTAAGAACCTGATTGCTTTTTCATTGTTCTTAAGATCCAAGGGTTTGGGTCTGTGTCCACCTATGCAAACTGGTGAGGATTTTTATCAAGCCTTTCCCAGGAAAGGTGGTGTAGGGCTTGGGGGGGATATTTTGTGGGGGAAGATGTCTCCAAGTGGGCTCTTTCCCTGTTCTTTGTTTAACACGCTTGGTGGTGGCAGCATAGGGTTCAAGGACAAGGCAAAGTTTGTACCTTGAGGAAGTTTTTAACCTAAACTGGTAAGAATAAGCTTAGGGGGTCTTTCATGCAGGTCCCCACATCTGTACCCAAGAGTTCAGAGTGGGGAAGGAACCTTGAAAAGGGGCCAGTCCTTTGTGTTAAGAAAAAGGACCGAAAGTGACATCTTTGCATCGTCTATCAGGCCCTAAACTGGGTGACAGTCTGAAACCTGTATCTCCTGCCCTTAATCTCGGAGTGTGCAGTGTGCAGATAGTATGCAGCATGCCTGAATTTTCAGCAGACTGGACCTCTGTGGCACGTGTAAACTTGTTTGCATCAGGTCAGGAGACGAATGGAAGACTGCCTTTTGATCCCATTATGGGCGCTTTGAATATTTAGTAATGCCATTTGGGCTGACCAACACTCCTGCGACCTTTCAATACTTCATGAATGGCATATTTAGAGATGTCTTAGAGCAGTAGGTAGTCATCTATCTCAATGACAACGTTATATTTTCACATAATCCTGAACAGCATTGTTACCATGTTCATTCCATCCTGGAAAGACTACAGAAGTATGGCCTCTGAGAAGGGGTCCAGATGGACCCCCAGAAGGTATTCATAGTAGAAGTCGATGCCTCTATGTAGCCGTTGGGGCTATAGTCTCTCAGAGCCATGGTGCACAGCAAGTATTGCATCCGTTTGTCTACTACTCCTGAAAACTCATCCCTGCTGAGTAGAATTATGATATATAAGGAACTACTCACAATTAAATTGGCCGTCAAAGAGTGACAAAATTATCTCAAGGGAGCCCAACACACAGTGCAAGTCTTTTCTGACTGTAAGAACCTTGAATATCTGCATAAGGCGCGAGCCTTGAACTAAAGACAGCTCAGGTGGGCATTATTCTTCTCTTAGTTTGATTTCATCATCACCTATCACCGGGAACCAAGAATGGGAAAGCCAATGCCTTATCCTGAAAGGGGGAGTGCTACCAAGAGGATGAGGAGCCTAACAAAGAACCACCCTGTCTCTGAAAACCTCACAACTTCCTTAATGCCACTCTATACTAAGACCTGCTTGATCTGATCTGATCTGCTTCGTGGGGAAGTCCATTATCGCAGGAGGTGACAGAACAGCCTGAGCAAATGAGAGACAGAACCAAAATGCAATGTTCCACACATGATGGGATCACTTACCTTGATGGGTGCATATTCATTCCACCAGGATGCCCTGGCTAGAAGTGCTCCATCTCTGCTGTGACATTTCATTGGCAGGCCACTTTGGCTACCTTAAGACTTTCCACCCAGCTTTCCATTTCTTCTGGTGGCCCCACATGTGAACTGAAATGTGTGATAACATTGATTTTTGTGACCTGTGCGTGCACACCAACAGGCCGTGTACTGAACCCCTTAGTGCCCTAGTACCCTTGGAGACTCCACCTAGATCAGAGGTTACCACCCAGTCCATTGCGATCTCTGGAAGCTAAAAGTCTGGTGGTGTGGCGGGGCTGCCTCTAAGGCAGGCTCCCTGCTTGCCCTGGCCCCACGCTGCTCCTGGGAGGGGCCAGCACACCCCTGCAGCCCCGGGAGAGAGGGGAGGCAGGGGTCTCCATGTGCTGCTCCTGCTGGCAAGCACCACCTCCGCAGCTCCCATTGGCCAGGAACAGGAAACTGTGACCAATGGGAGCTGCAGGGGTGGTGCCTGCAGAGGGGCAGCGCATGGAGCCACGTGCCACCTCAGGGGCCGCAGGGACATATTGGCCCCTTCCGGGAATGGCGTGGGCCCTGGGCAGGCAGGGACCCCGCCTTAGTCCTGCTGTGCCACCGCTTGGAAGCAGTCCGAGGTAAGTGTTGCCCAGCAGGAGCCCACACCCCAACCCCCAGCCGTAAGCCCCTTCCTGGAGCCAGCACCCCATACCCTGTCCTTCACCCTGAACCCCCTTCTACACAGCAAGCCCCAGCCCTGAGCCCCTTCCCAGACCCAGAACCCTATACTCCCTCCTTCACCCCATACCTCATCCTGCACACCAAGCCCCTGCCCCAGCCCTGACAACCCTCTCAGAGCCAACACCCTGTACCCCCTCCTGAACCCCAACACTCTGCCGCAGCCCGGAGCCCCCTCCTGCACCCAAACTCCATCCCAGAGCTTGCATCCCTCAACCCTCCTGCACCCCAACCCCCTGTCCCAGGATCAGCCAAAGCCCTCTCCCACACTCCAAACCCCTCGGCCCCAGCCCAGAACCCACACCCCCTCCTGAACCCCAACCCACTGCCCCAGCCTGGAGAAAGTGAGTTAGCATGGGGGAGAGTGAGCGGCAGAGAGAGGGGGGTGGAGTGAGCGGCTTGGGGCTTTTGGGAAGGGGCAGGGCCCAGCAGAAGGGGCAGGGTGGATCCTGGATCCTAAATTTAATCCTCTTTAAATTCATAAAGTGATCTTGTGCATAAAAAGGTTGGAGATCACTGACTAGACCCTGGATCTCCATCACCTTGGACTTTCATGGTGGAACTCCTTGACTCTCATAACCACACAGTGGTCTTGAGTGTGGTGTGCCATTTTGATCAGTTGGTCTACTTCATCCCCTGTAACAGCCTGCCCTCTGCTGACTCCAAATGGTTCATGTGATCCATCTTGATGGACTTCCAGAGTGTATCACATTGGACTGAGGCCCACAGTTTGTCTCACACTTTTGGCATGAAGCATTCAGGCTAATGGATATCTCGTTTTTAACTCCTCCATGTACTGTCCCCAGATAGATGGGCAGACAGAGCCGGTGAACCAAGTATTAGAGCAAAACCTATGGTGCTTTGTTAACTACCATCAAGATAACCGGTTCTGCCTCCTTCCTTAAGCTTAGTTCTCCTACAACAAGCTGAACACACCTCCATGGGCACAGTCAATTCTTTGCAAATTACGGGTTCCACCCTAGTTTCCACCTGGACTTGACAGCAGCCTCCCTGAACCCAGCAACTGCCGACTGGATCCAACAAATTCACCATATCCAGGAGGAGCTTAAGGACCATTTCCAAGATGTGAAAAGGGACTACAAGCCATACGCAGATCGTTGACACCAGGAAGGCCCAGCTCTCAGGGTTCGTCAAAAGGTCTGGCTTTCAGCAAAACACCTCCATATGAACCAGCCATACTGCAAGCTAGACCTCCAGTTCCTTGGACCCTTCCAGATTTGTCAACAAATTAACCCCATCACCTTCAAATTGCAGCTCCCTCGATCACTTAACTTACATCCCGTTTTCCATGTATCCCTCCTGAAGACTTACACAGAGGACCGTTGCAACAGCCGCCCCTGCAGGTCCAGGTCAAAGGGTATGAGGAATACATAGTCCATGCTATCCTCCGCTCTAAACTGCAGAGGGGGAGACTGTACTATCTAATCAATTGGGAGGGCTACGGTGCTGAAAAATGCTCCTAGGAACCCACTGCCCCTGTCCATTCCCCATACCTAGTAAAAAGGTTTCATCAAGACCACCCAGATATATCAGGCCCAGCTCCCATCCAGAGGAAGGGTGCCCTGAAGAGGGGGTGATGTAAGAATTCATTGACTAGAACCCAGGTCTGCAGAGCCCGGGACAGCTGATGTTCCCACAGTACCACTGGGAGGTCCTGTGAGCCACTGCCAGGGACCACTGTGGACAGTAGGTGCCGCAGGAAGTATCACCCAAGGGATCCAGAATGACAGTACCCTGAGGTCCTCTTATTGGCCAAGTGCGTTATGTAACCCTGGAGGGAGCCCCAGGAAGTCCCTGACCTGTGGATCCCATGCCAGCAGTGACCGCTAGGCCAGACCACCTACACCTCAGCCCCTAACAATGCTGCTGGGCTGGAGGAGCAATGAGGAGGGAGGGATGGGGAGCAATGGGATGTGGCTACTTCCTGTGTGAAGTTGGGGGGCCCATTCCAGCTCGCTTGCCTCTCTGGAGGCTGGTGCATGTGCACCCCTTGGGAGGTGGTTCTACCCTGCCTGCGCAGGCTGTTGGGCGTGTGTGCTGGGGTCACACCGGGTCTGGAGGAGTCTGTGGCCTGTGGGTGGTTTGGACGAGGTAGTTCCATGGGTAACACCACAGAAAGGGGAGCCAATGGGCTGTTTTTGTCCTACTCGGGCTGCTCACCTGGGGCATGTCCCAAGCAGGGGGTTCTCGTGGGCTGGGAGCATTAAGGCATCCCGGCTGATGTGGGCTCCAGGGCCCCAGGCATCCATGATGTTCTGCTTGGAGGGAGGGAGGCGCCTGGGGGGCATGGGTCTCTGAAGCAGGGTGGACCATGACAGAAAAAGTTTGGGAATCTCTGGGCTAGTGAGTGTCCAGGATCCATTTCCAAGGACCTAGTTTGAGGATGGAACTGAGGAAGAGTCTGGAGAAGGAGCAGCACAGAGCCAGGAATTGGATTCACAGCGTGGTAAGGATCAGATCTGCCCACCATCTTTATTATTACTTTTGGGGAAAGTGTAGTGTAAGAGGGAGGGATTTCTGTGTTGTGACCAATACAGTTGTTGCAATGGAGGATATTGCTGGCAGTAGGATGGGTTTAGCTTCGCCTGAGGGTGGAAGCCCCAAAATTTCCCTGGCAACCATTTCCTCCCCGGCCCTGCTTGTCCTTCTTCTTCTGTACATTTGCGTCATGCTGTATGGGCTGGAGTGGGAGGGGGAAGGAGGGAGAAACTGCTCTGTTACCTCTACATCCTAATTCAGCATCCTGGTAATGTTGGCCCTAATTTTCCCCCACTCAAGGAAGGTGATGCCTGCAAATATTTCATCCAGGAGAAATTCTGGATGGTCAGTCAAGTTCAGGCACAGCATAAAAACGCAAGAATGGCCATACTGCATCAGACCAAAGATCCCTCTAGCCCAGTATCCTGTCTTCTGACAGTGGCCAATGCCAGGTGCCCCAGAGGGAATGAACAGAACAGGTAATCATCAAATGAACCATTCCCTGTCCCCATTCCCAGCTTCTGGGAAACAGAGGCTAGGGACACCATCCTTGCCCATCCTGGCTAATAGCCGTTGATGGACGTATCCTCCATGAATTTATCTCATTCTTTTTTGAGCCCTGTTATAGACTTGGCCTTCACAACATCCTCTGGCAAAGAGTTCCACAGGTGCATTTTGTGAAGAAATACTTCCTTTTGTTTATTTTAAACCTGCTGCCTATTAGTTTCATTTGGTGACCCTAGTTCTTGTGTTATGAAAAGGAGTAAATAATACTTCCTTATTCACTTTCTCCATACCAGTCATGATTTTATAGATCTCAGTCATATACCCCCTTAGTTGTCTCTTTTCCAAGCTGAAAAGTCCCAGTCAGATTCATCTGTCCTCATACAGAAGCTGTTCCATACTCCTAATCATTTTGTTGCCCTTTTCTGAACCTTTTCCAATTCCAATATATCTTTTTTGAGATGAGGCAACCACATCTGCACACAGTATTCAAGATGTGGGCTTACCATGGATTTATATAGAGGCAACGTGATATTTTCTCTCTTATTATTTATCCCTTTCTTAATGATTCCCAATGTTCTATTTGTTTTTTTTTTTTTGGCTGTCGCTGCACATTGAGTGGATGTTTTCAGAGAACTATCCACGACTCCGAGATTTCTTTCTTGAGTGGTAACAGCTAATTTAGAGCCCATCATTTTATATGTACTGTTGGGATTATGTTTTCTAGTGTGCATTATTTTGCATTTATCAACATTGAATTTCATCTCTCATTTTCTTGCCCAGTCACCCAGTTTTGAGAGAGCCTTTTGTAGCTCTTCGCAGTGTGCCTGGGACTTAACTATCTTGAGTAGTTTTGTATCATCTGCAAATTTTGCCGCCTCACTGTTTACCCCTTTTTTCAGATCATTTATGAACATGTTGAAGAGGACTGGGCCCAGTACAGACCCCTGGGGGACACCACTATTTACCTCTCTCCATTCCGAAAACTGACCCATTTATTCCTACCTTTGTTTCCTATCTTTTAACCAATGACCAATCCATGAAAGGACCTTCCCACTTATGACATGAGAGCTTATTTTGCTTAAGAGCCTTTGGTGAGGGACCTTGTCAAAAGCCTTCTGATAATCTAAGTACACTATGTCCACTGGATCCCCCTTGTCCACATGCTTGTTGACCCCCCCAAATAATTCTAGTAGATTGGTGAGGCATGATTTTCCTTTACAAAAACCATGTTGACTCTTCCCCAACAAAATCTATTCATCTATGTGTCTGATAATTTTGTTCTTTACTATAATTTCAGCCAATTTGCCCGGTATTGAAGTCAGGTTTACTGGCCTGTAATTGCCGGGATCACCTCTGGAGCCCTTTTTAAAAAATTGGCATCACATTAGCTATCCTCCAGTCATGTGGTACAGAAGCTGATTTACATGATAGGTTACAAACTAGAGTTAGTAGTTCCGTATTTTCACATTTGAGTTTCTTCAGAATTTTTGGGTGAATACCATCTGGTCCTGGTGACTTATTACTGTTCAGTTTATCAATTTGTTCCTAAACCTCCTCTAATGACACCTCACTCTGGGACAATTCTTTAGATTTGTCTGAGGTTGGGTGGTCCATGAACAACTGTATGAGCTAGAGTGTAGAGATGTACTCCATGCACCCAACCTGCATACAACCTGCATCGTCTCTACAGCCACGTGCAACCTGGGCAACACATTCTGTTGTGGGCAGGAGAGCAAGGGGCACCCATCTGGCACCAAGTTCCACCACCAGGGTGACTGACTGTGATGCCTCAGTTTCAGATAATTGCACTGAGCTACACTACTTGTTTTTCACGGTCAGGCATCAACCAGCAGTTCATTTCACTCTGCACATTGGTCAGTAGTTGTTTGTGGACAAGCTGTGCTCCATCTGCAATGGCTTTAGTCATATTTCTTTTCTTTTCATTAGTTAGTTGTCTTAATAAGTCGGTTTGGTTGGAGAATACGAGGGTGTGGGGTGTTTGCTAAAGAAGGAAGAGGCAGGAAGTTTTGTCTTCAGCTTTTCATAAAGTATTCAAATTTCATAATCATGATAAACCATTACCTGAGTGACAACAGTCGTTGTGATAGGTTTAGTACAACAGTATGAAACCTCACTGCATCACGTTCCCCCAGCACATGCCCCATCACTGCATTACAGGCTCCTATCCCGGGACCACATCTCCTCATCCCTGTCCACCCTGGATGTGGGCACACAAGGCATCCCTCATTTCCTTTGCTGGGCTGGATCCCGCCCCAGTGATGATAGAGGCATTGTCTCGTTGCTAGCAGATGGGGCAGGTGAACCAACAGGAAGCTCCCAGCTCAGTCAAAGAGGAGCTGCTCGGAGCCCAGAAAGCAAAAGAACTCAGCTAGCGCACAGCCCCGAGAAAGAGGGCAATGAAACCCTGATTTAAAGGGGTGAAATTACAGGCTGAAGAGGATTTGAACCACACAGCCCCAGAAGGCAGACTGTGGAAACTCTGACTCGAGGGGCTCAGAGACCCTAAGAGATTAGGACTATCTCTTTGAAGACTTCTTGCTGTGAGTGGATTATTTTGGGGAATCACAAAGGAAAACTGAAGGGCCACTCGAGACCACAAAAGGGTGCCCTGGGACAGCACCTGTCTGTAATCCAAATTTGAGATGGGATATATATTCTATATTTTGAAAATTTGCAGGATGGGAAAGCTGTTCCCCACCCACCAGCTCTACTATTTAGATGTGCTTGTTTCCTGTGTCCCTGTAACAGGGTCGCTGCTTCTGAGCACCCATCATGGCTTGGGATGGTTCTGCAGGTGCCTCTGCCTCAGTTTCTCCTCATCAGGTTTTTCCGTCTCTCCCAGGAATTCACGTTGCTCAGCCCTCTGGCCAGGTCACTCTCAAAGTTCAGCCCCATTCAGGATACTCCAAAGTTCAAAATAAACACCACCTTCGGCAATAGTCTCAAGTTTTTCTCACTTTCATGGGAGCACTGACTCTCTGGGCTTTTCTCCACTGGGAGTCCAAGTACAACACAAACAGAAACAGTCTCCTGAGCTCTCCTGGGCTTCACACTCTACTTAAACAAACATTTTCTTACTCCTTACCACAGCCTGACTCCCAGGGCTTCTCCTGGAGCCTGGCCTCTTCTCTGCCTTGGCAGGTCACTCCCAGCGTGACCTAGCAGGAGTCCTTTTCAGGGTCTCCTGCAGGAAGCTTTTTGCTTTCTGCAGTTCCTGCAGCCGTTTACCACTGCCATTCCCCCTTCCTGCCCATGCTGCTGGGCTAAATGAGGCCAGATTGTGTCATGTGACCCTCTGTCATTGTCCCCACCTGGAGAGTGTCACAGGTGGGGCTGGGCCCATTTCCCCTTTAAGGGGCTCGTCATTCTGCGACAATCCCATTTTCTTGTCACCTGTTGTTTTCATGGAAAAGAGGTGGGAAATGTGACCTGCAGATTCATCCCTGGAACTTCACTGATTATAGACATTTGTCTCCTGCCCACAATTCATAGACTCATAGATTATAAGGCCAGAATGGACCATTGTGATCATTGAGCCTGACCAACCTAACACAGGCCACTGGAATTCCCTGAATGAATTCCTGTCTGAAATAGAGCTTAACTTTTAGAAAAACATCCAATCATGGTTTAAAAATTACTTATGATGGAGAATTCACCACTGAACTTTGTAGGTCGTTCCAATGGTTAATTGTCCTCATTATTGAAAAATAGTGCCTTACTTCTGGCCTGAATTTATCTCCCTTCAACTTCCAGCCATTGGATCTTGTTCTACCTTTGTCTGCAAGATTTAAGAGCCCCTTATCATAGAACCATAGAGAGACTTTAGGAGGTCATCTTGTCCAACCCCCTGCTCAAAGAAGGACCAACCCCAACTAAATCATCCCAGCCAGGGCTTTGTTAAGCCAGGTCTTACAAATCTCTAAGGATGGAGATTCCACCACCTCCCTAGGTAACCCATTCCAGTGCTTCACCACCCTCCTAGTGAACTAGTGTTTCTTAATATCCAACCTAGACCTCCCCCACTGCAACTTGAGACCACTGCTCCTTGTTCTGTCATCTGCCACCACTGAGAACAGCCGAGCTCCATCCTCTTTGGAACCCCCCTTCAGGTAGTTGAAGGCTGCTATCAAATCCCCCCTCACTCTTCTCTTCTGCAGACTAAACAAGCCCAGTTCCCTCAGCCTCTCCTCGTAAGCCATGTGCCCCAGCCCCCTGATCATTTTCGTTGCCCTCCACTGGACTCTCTCCAATTTGTCCACATCCTTTCTGTAGTGGGGGTCCCAAAACTGGATGCAATACCTGAGATGTGGCCTCACCAGTGCCGAATAGAGGGGAATAATCACTTCCCTCGATCTGTTGGCAATGAAAGTTCTTTGATATTTCTTCTTAAATATTGGGCACCAGAATGAGACAGTTTCTCCAGTAGTGGTAGAATCAGTGCAAATGACAGAAGTAATTTAACCTCCCTGCTCCTGCTCATTGTTTCCCTCTTTATACATCTGAGCAATAATTCTTTTAGCCCGAGCATCACACTGGGAGGTCATGTTCAGTTGATTATCCACCATGAGCCCCACGTCTTTCTAGGGTTGCCAAATGTCTTATCACACAAACCCAAACACCCCTTCCCTTCCCCGAGGCCCTGCCCCCCCCTTGCCCCTTCTCTAAGGTCCCACGCCTGCTCAATCCATTTCCCCTCCCTCTGTCACTCGCTTTCCCTCACCCTCGCTCACTTTCCCCAGGCTAGGGAAGGCGGTTGGGGTATGGGAGTGGATGCAGGCTATGGGCTGGGGAGTGGGGCCGAGGAGTTTTGAGTGTGGGAGGGGCTCTGGGCTGAGTCTGGAGCAGGAGAGAGTGAGGCATGTGGGCGCCAGGTGGGAGCTTGGATGCAGGAGGGGGCTCAGGGCTGGGACTGGGGGTTGGGGTACAGGAGGGGGTGTGGGTCTGGGAGGGAATTTGGGTGAGGGAAGGAGCTCGGGGCTGGGGCAGGGGTTTGCGGTGCATGAGGGGGCGAGGGGTGCAGGCTCCGGTAGGGAGTTTGGGGGCAGGAGGGGGCTTAGGACTGGGGCAAGAGGTTGGGGTGCAGGAGGCAGTGAGGGGTGCAGGCTCTAGCTGGGCAGCGCTTACATCAGGTGGCTCCCGGAAGTGGCTGGCATGTCTGGCTCCTAGGCTCAGGGACGGCCAGGTGGTTCTGCGCACTATCCCTGCCTGTTAGGCGCTGCCCCCAACAATCCCATTGGCCGCAGTTCCTGGCCAATGGGAGCTGTGGAGTTGGTGCCCCGGGCTGGGGCAGCGTGCAGAACCCCTTGGCCGTGCCACTGTCTACGAGACTGCCTGCCCCGTTGCATTGATGGACTTTTAGCCACCTAAAATCTCCTGGATTAGCTTCAGTAGCCTCCAGGAAATCGAGCCCGCTTCTGGGAAACTCCTGGCCAATCCAGAAGGGTTGGCAACCCTAAGTCTTTCTCAGGGTCACTGCTTCCCAGCAAAGGTCCCCCATCCTATAAGCATGGTCTACATTCTTTGTTCCTAGAAAAATAACTTCACATTTAGCCATATTAAAATAATATTATATGCTTTACCGGTTTACCAAGTGATCCAGATCATTCTGTATCAATTACCTGTCCTTTTCATTGTTTACTACTCCCCCAGTCTTTTGTCATCTTCAAACCTTATGAGAGATGACTTTATTTTTTCCCAGGCCTTTGATAAAAAAGGTTAAATAACATAAGGCCAAGAACTGATCCCTTGGGACCCCACTGGAAACACACCCACTCAATGATAAATCCCAGGATACAGTTACATTTTGAGACCTGTGTTGACCTGTAACACTGACCTAATCTGAGTGTGCAAGATTCGATTATATATCACATGTTAAAGCATATTCTAATGCTTGAAGATCGTAAAATAGAAGCTATTAGAGCTGTAATGCAAGACTTGCTAGTAGGTTTACATAGGAATCTGTGTAACAACTAAGGAGGGCTTAACAATAAGCTGAGGCCTAGTGGGTCTCTTAGTAGTCATGACAGCCTATGTAGGAAAGGAGTTAGCATTACAGCGTAACCTAACGTTATAAGATTTAACAATAGTTCACAATACGTAGCTTGGGATACACAAGGACACCACAGAAGCTGGAAGTAATGGATTTCTAGGGGATTTATGGGGATTTGTAACATGGAGAAACCACATTTATGTATTGCAACCACTGAAAAAAGAATGACACCAAAAGAGCTAATGCTAGCAACCAGAATCTAAATTGTGGGCCCTGGAATGACAAATATGGACAGTGGGCGGAGACCTAAATCAAAGATGTGTGGGGGATGTGAGGAAAATGGTATAAAAAGATGTTTGCAGATAAAGATATTATCTCACCTATCTCACCCTTTTTATAAACAGATGGTCAGACCAACCCTTGAGACATCGGGATGACAGTATGGTGGAAACAGACTGTCACTGCCAACTTTGGGAGCTCTCCACTTACTGTTCTCTTCATATTTATCTCTAATGGTCTCCATAAGATTTCAAGAATGTGAGCTGTGGGGGTGTTGTGTTATATGTATTTGTTTTCATATAATTATGCTTGGATTTATTTGGATTTTAAATAAATGTAAATAAAATCTTCCTATTTCTATTTGTCTGATTCACCAATCTCACTTGATAATAATCTTAGATAGGTCCCTGAGTAAGGAATCTATTATTAGTGACCTGTGCAACTTGCACCCTAAACTTATCAATGGCTCCACTTGTCAGGTAGTAGTTTTTAATCCATAACCACGATGATGCTATTTATCAACAAAACTTATAGTGTCACCAAAAAGAGATATCAAGTTAATTTGACAGGATCCATTTTCTATAAACCCAAGTTGATTCACATTAATTATATTACGCTCATTTAATTGTGTCTTAAATGAGTTCCATATTAGAAGTTCTATTATTTTGCCTGCAGTCCATGTAAGTCTCATAGGCCTACAATTACCTAGGTCATGCTGTTCAGCCTTTTTAAATATTAGAAAACATTAGCTTTATTCTAGTCTTGTGAAGCTTCCCCAATGTTCCAGGAGTTCCTGAAAACCAATATTTATGATTCAGACAGCTTGTTGGCCACTTCTTCTAAAACTCTTGGTTAAAAGTTATCCAGACCTGCTGATTCTAAAATGTCTAATGGTAGCTGCTGTTTAACATTCTCCTGAGTTGTTTCTTCATCATCATCCTTATCTTCATGTGATATGACTACATCATCTGACTTTGTCCCAAATATGGAATAAAAATATATAGTGAAGACTTCTGGTTTTTTTCTGCATTGCTACTGATAATTCTACCATTTCTGTCTAGTAAATAGACTGATACTATTTTTAATATTCTTTTTGTTGCTAGTATACTTTACAAATTGCTTCCAATTGTCCTTAATTCTGCTGGCTATAGATTTCCTCCTTGTATGCCTTTGCTTCCCTTATCAATTTTCTACAGTTCCTGACTGCTCATATATACTCATTCTTATCATATACATAATTTTAATAAAAGCCTTCAATTCCCCTCTAAGGGTATGTATACACTTCAAAATTAGGTAGATTGTATAGAAGTTGGTTTTTAGACAGGTTGGTTTATTTTTAACTAGTGCAGCCTTCTTCTTCTTTCAACCTCCTGGTAATAAAGCAGGAGGTATATTAATTATTATTAATAATCAAATAGTTATTTCATATATATTATTGTAGCACCCAAAGGCCCATTCAGGTCACAGATATAGACACACTCCAAGATCCAGAAAGCTGACATTTTAAAACACTCAAGAAGAGATGTAGGATTAGATATGGGAAAAATAACAAACAATCAAATTCACATGGTGATGATTGGTGAGTAGTATAAGGGCCCTACCCCCAATGAAATGTTAGCCCCGCCCCTTGACCCCTTAACTCCCTCCCACCTGTCACAGGAAGTCCTGCCCCTAGGGGTATTACTTCTGGGGTCTAGCTGGAAGCAAGGTGTGTCATGTGACCCCTCTAAGGACTCCTCCCACTGCCCTCTACCAATCAAGAGGGTTTTCAACCACTGGGGACCACCCCTGAGAGGAGATTTGACCAATCGGGGGGAGTTCCAGGGTGGGGTGACCCATCTGGAAGTGGTTCATGTGACCCCTCTAAGAATTCCTCCCATTGCCCTCTACCAGTCAGGATGGGTTTCAGCTGCAGAGGACCCCCTGAGAGCAGATTTTACCAAAACAGGGCAGGTTGTGGGGCAGGATGAACCACCCAGAAAAGGGTCGTGTGACCCCTCTAAGAACTCTTCCCACCACCCTCTGCCAATCAGAGGGCGTCAACACCACCCCATAAGTCCCAGCGCCTGGCAGAAGAGACCATCCCTTATCAAGAATGCGTGTTTTAGAAATCATGGAAATGGGATTTCTGAGAGGAAACATGGACTCCTTCACCACCCCATGAGAACTTCAGACTTTGTTTTAGCCCCGAGCACTTTTGGACTTGCGTGGAGAAAGCGCTACATCAGCGACAGTTCTGATGAGGGCCCTTTGACTCAACTGTTGATGGATATGCCGGAACCCAACCCCAAAACCCGACCCCTAAACCCAACGGCTCATGAGGAAGACCGACGAGCATGACGGCGTCTCATTGTCCACTCCTATGGAGGAAGGCGACCCTGGCTCGGGGGCGTCACTGGTGGACAAGGTGAATGGAAAAGATGTCACTCAGGTAAATGAACAATTAAGAAGTAATGTTAGAGGATTCGTGAGTGTAATGGGGTTAGGAACCATGGTTACGTAAATCTAAAACAAACAGTGGGAACTTACACTGTTTCTTTTCTGAAAATCTCTTGACAGCTCGACTATGCCTTTCTAGAGGCCTTTGCGAACTTACACATCGGTAGCCCTGTGGGGGTAAATTTATCCTGTGTCAGCTGTTTTTGCTCCTGCCTGAGACAGGGATCTGGACAATCCCAAAAAGAACAAAATGGAGGAATGAACCAGCTCAGACTCCCTAATGGTAGAGGTCATGGCATCCATTTTTGCAGGTGGCTGTGAAAGGTCGTGTTAAACGAAGCGATTAACAAAATTTATTTCAATGTGTCAAGGTGAATGTGTCTCCGCTCCACACTCGTGTTAGTAAAAGGTGACACAAGTAACAGTCATACCTACGCATATGGCTCTGTGAGAGAAAATATGTTACACCCCCCAAAAGAAGTTGGGAGCTTCAGTGGGGTGAACCCTCTTTTTCAAGTGGCCAAAAAGCATATTAAAAGTTTAAATAGAAGACAGGTAACAGCTTGGCTTTCAGACGAGGATGCTTACACTCTACACAAACCGGCTTGAACACGTTTTAAAAGAAACAAGACCATTGTTTCAGATGTGCAAGTGGAATAGCAGGCAGATTTGGCGGACATGCACCGGTTCTCCAAACACAACAGCGGTTTTAAGTACATCTTAATAGTGATAGACATTCTATCCAAATATGACTGGGCCTTAGGCCTTAAAGACAAAACGAGTGGTGAGGTATCCAAGGCCTTTAAAACTATTTTCAGTGAAAGTCGTGTGCGTCAAAAATTACAAACCGATCGGGGGAAAGAATTTTTCAACAAACATTTAAGCAGATTGATAAAACAGCATGGCATTCACCATTTTGTTACTAATAACGAAGTCAAAGTAGGGGTTGTAGAGCGATTTAACAGAACTTGAAAAATGAGGATGTGGAGTTACTTTACAGCCCATCACACCTTTTACTACATTGACATGTTACCTGACTTTATAAAGAGTTACAACCAGAGCTTTGACAGAACTGTACGTACCAGACCCACTGATGTTAACCCTTCAAATTCTCTGAAGGTATGGAAAACGGTTTATGGAATCGGTTTTAAAATCAGACCTGTTGTTGCCCCTTTTAGAAAAGGCGACAACGTGAGAAAGGTTATGAACAGATGTTTACTGATGAGATATTCATAGTGGATGAAGCCTTAACCAGGGGTCAGAGACTTGTTTACCGATTAAAAGATTACAAGGGTGAGACAGTTACTGGATCTTTTACCCTGAAGAATTACAAAAAGTAAACCCCAAACGAGACAGGATTTACAGGATTGAAAAGTTTCTTGCAGAGAAAGGAAAAGGGAGAAAAAAGCAGCTACTGGTGAAATGGTTGGGATGGCCTGGTAAGTTTAACATCTGGCTGGAAGCGTCTCAACGCTGTGACATTTAGACACGAATAAAAAAGATTCCTCCTGCAAAGACAGAGAGGGAGAGAAGTGAGCGATGGTGGGTTTTACATCACTTTGCCCAGCAATGCCAGCTCTGAAACTTTTCCCCAAAACACCAGCTCAAACTTTACAATACAGCTAATTAAGCCCTTGGATCTCCCGGGTGCCTGGGAGGTGTGGTTAGTGGAAATACAATATCCGCACAGCTGGAACACGATCAATGAAGACACCCCTTTCGAAATCACCTTTGGAGATATGACGTGGAGTTTCATCCTGTGACGAGGTTATTACTCGTCCATACCCAAATTACTGGATCATGTGAATAATACCGTGGCTTGTCACCCAGGATCGCCTGAGGTAATCATGAACTATGACCCTGTGGGTAGAAAAGTTCGACTTAAATCCATCGATTTTACTGATATGTTTTGTACCGGCGATAAACCTCATTACGTCCCTGTCAGTAAACACCACAATGGCACCATCACCATTGAAATAAAGACAGATCAGGAGAAACACGTCTCATTTCCTTTCGGCAAGGTGATCATCAAGCTGCACCTGCATCCCCGGATTTTTCTAAAAAGCAAAACACTATTTTGGCAATCCTAAAAATTATGGTGACCCCACCAACTACAGAAACTATTCCAGAGTTCAGGCTGGATATGCTCTACCTGGATATCATGGGGCCCCTGTGATGTACAGGGCTTGCATGGGCGGAATATTCCATAACGTCTTTCGAAAAGCCTTACCGCTTTTGAGGAGGGGGCTAGAGATTATTAAACCCTATGTAAAAACCGCCACTCAAAACATAGCTAGAGACGGAGTAGGCCATGTCTCCCGTGCTGTTCTGGAGAAGGTGGGAAATCCAGCTTCACAGGAGGGATCGGGGCTGATCTACATTAAAAGGGGGAAGAGAAAGAGAAATGTGTCATACCCACGACGCATAGGTCCCCCAAAACCCTTTAAAAGAATGGCTTTGACGCGCAGGGCCAGCCATAAGCGAAAGTCCAAGAGGAAGCCTGGTAAAGAGGAGACACTCTCCGCCTGGTAAAAGAGAGATATTTTAATCAGCATGGCTTTTGTTCACTGCAGGTCTGAAGAGTGCACCAAATCTGAACTAGACTTGTTTCAAATAGCCCCTACGCAGACCAGCATTGAGAAAAGCATCTACATCAAGATGCCACCTCTATCGGCTGTTATGGACAGTGGAGTAGCTGGGGTGGGGAGCGGGACAGCAGCCGCTCCCCCGCTGAGCACAAGTGGCGCCTTGTGAATGTCTTGGCGCCTTTTCAGTTTTCCCCTGTTGAGGGAACAGGGGGAGCGATCCATCTTACTCACCAGTTGGCACTCTGGGTCTTCGGCGGCAGGACATTCACTCACTCCGGGTCTTCAGCGGCACCTGAGTGCCGCCGAAGACACCCGGAGCGACTGAGGGCCTGCCCCCGGAGCGCCACTGGGTGAGTAAACGTGCCGTAGCGGGTGGCCCCTTTTTTTGGATCGCTCCCCCTGTTCCCTCCACCTGGCTACGCGGCTGGTTACGGAGTCTGCCCCCATTGACTTTTTATAGCAGGGAATGGCATCGATTTAAACAACATGCTGCTGTACCTGTGTTGCAAGATTTTAGAAGGAGACGGAACTGGACTTGCCAGGGACGCCGAGGTGGGGCCTGGTGAATTACCCAGTGGCCTCTATTTTTAGCTGGTTGGACGTTTCACTGGGAGACCCCCTAGTAAGCCAAAGCAACAACTGTCACCCTGTAACGATGCGGCCTCTGGCAGGACGCAACTGAGAGTATCAGTTCAGGACAAATTGCTTGGAGTAGGGCAGTTACAGCCCAAGGCTGGGTTTCCTTTATTATCAAGGCACACCAAACCAGCCAAACAGAGAGGACTTCACTCTCACCCCACTGGCTAACCATAAGTCATACAAGCAATTCCCTTCGACACTCCAGTTTCCCAGTATCGCCAAATCTACTCTTTATGGGGACGAATGGTTGTGAAAACCAATACCCCAGTAAAAGAAAAAAGGTTCTCCCGATCCCAAAGGACCAAGCCCCAGACCCAGGTCAATATACAAGTCGGATCTGACCCACAAATCATGCTGTTGCCAATCCTTTAGAATCTAAAATCTAAAGGTTTATTCATAAAAAGAAAGAAATTTAGATGAGAGCTAAAACTGGTTAAAGGAATCAATTACATACAGTCATGGCAAAGTTCTTGGTTCAGGCTTGTAGCAGTGATGGAATTAACTGCAGGCTCAAATCAAGTCTCTGGAGAACATCCACAGCTGGGATGGGTCATTCTGTCCTTTGTTCAGAGCTTCAGTGTAGCAAAGTTCCTCCAGAGGTTAGAAGCAGGACTGAAGACGAGATGGAGGAGATGCAGCAGCCTTTTATAGTCTCTTGCCATTTGGCCTCTGCTTCCTTTGTTCCAAAAACAAGCTATCCAGCTCATGGCACGGAAAAACCTTAGAGTTCTGTCCATAGGCATGTCCCTGCATGCCTTGCTGAGTCACAAGATGTATCTGCCTTCTCTCAGTGGGTCACTTGTATAGCTGATGGTCCTTAATAGGCCATCAAGCAGGCTAGCCAGTGCTGACGCCAACTTGTCTGGGCTGTCACCCAGAAGCATAGCACAAGTTTGAAATACAGACAGTTTAGAGCCAATACTTATAACTTTAAATACAAAAATGATACATGCATACAGATAGCATAATCATAACCAGGAAACCATAACCTTGTCTTAGATACCTTATTTGACCCCCTTTATACAAGATTTGGTGCCACTACAGGACCTTGATTGCAACAGTGATTTATACGGTCCCAGTTTGTGTCAATAACGTCACATACCCTTACAGGGCCTTTATGGAATAGGTGCTTAATTACAGTTACGACACCCTCACCACGCAATTTTCTGCCAGCGTGTTTTACAAAGACACTCCTGGACGAAGAAAGAAAGGGAGTTGGATGGCGGGACTCTAAGGTTTGTGAGGCGTGGAAAGCTGATGGCCCAGAGCAGGATGGTGGAGCTATTGGGTCATTTACACAGTGACCTGTTTTTTCAAGAAAAACTTTTGTTGAACAGAGTGTATGTAAAAATTAAACTGACGCGCAGCAAAGACGCCTTCTGTTTAATGGTTGATGTGGCCGAAGGCTTTAAACTGCCCATTTTATCAGCGTCCCTTTTTTTTTGTGAAGAAATGGCCCCGGGCATCCGTCTGGGGCACACAGAGGCCCTGCTTACCGCTAATGCTAAACATCCCATGGACCATGTGAGAATGAAAGTGTTTAGCATCCCCGCGGGCAGCAGGGTCAGTAACCAGGAGAATCTGTTCTTGGGACAGTTACCCAAAATGCTTGTTCTAGGGTTTGTGGATAATGATGCCTTTAGCAGAAGTTACACTAAAAACCCCTTTCATTTTAAATGTTACGATATTAATTTTGTGGCCTTGTACGTGGATGGTGAACAGATACCAGCCAAGCCTCTGCAACCAGACTTCGAGGCCAGAGGCTGTGTGAGAGAATACATGAATCTGGTACAGACGGCTGGTAAACACATGAAAGATCATTTTCTGTTAATCAACCATGAGGAGTTTGCACAGGGTGACACCTTGTTTGCCTTTGACCTGTCTCCAGACCAGGAATGCGCCAATCACTATTCCCTGATTAAAAGCGGGAACCTGAGAGCAGAAATACGTTTTGGGACAGCTTTGACGGTCACTGTCAAGATGATCGTATATGGGGTTTTTGATAACGTCATAGAGATAAATCAGAGGAGAAACGTTCTATTTGAGTACAGGTGAATATGGACACCATGCAGCTCTCACGTGTCTTATCAGTGGACTCTTACACAAAAAAGAATTTCTTAGATGTGTTCCCTTGTGATTGGCTCCCTTTTGGCAAACTGTCTCAGAGACTCCTAGGTTTTGTGGTCAACACGCATCTGCACAACCAACCGGCTAAACACTGGCTCACCTTGTATCTGGAAGAGCGCAACCATGGAGAGCTTTTGACTTATACAGGCATCCCCTAAACTGTGTGTTGTTTCCTAGAAGCATTATGTATTTTTTAAACAAAAATGCCACTGACGTGTTTTACAATAGACAATTACAAGACCCCCGCTTCGTCGCCTGTGGCTATCACTGGGTGTTTTTCTTTCATCATTGTAGCAAGCGTTAATCTTTTGACCCGATTTTAAAATTGTATTCTAACGACTTAGTGCAAAACAACCAGATGGTGATGAATTTTGTAAAAAATATAAAATGTAAATTCTCGGGCATGCCTAGCCTTGCTCAAAACATGTTTCAACAAATCCAGACGTGTGTATCTTGCAAGGATTTTCATAGTCATGTTACCCAATAAAGCACCCCAGCTGAGGGGTTTAAAGACAACTGATGTTTGGTGGGGTTTTGTTCTTTTTTTTTTTTTTTTAAAGAATATCCAATTCAGAAAATTACACATATATTTTTTTTAAAAAAAAAGTATAGAAATGTTTTATTTAAAGGAAAACATTACCAGTTTTAAATATATTTTTTTAGAACATGAAAAACATTACACACTGAGCCATTTGGGTCTTTTCGCCAATTTTTGTTTTTTAGATCGCAAAAAAGGGATCACTGTTTCTCGATCCACCCCCGGTGTTGGCAGTCAAGGCCTTTGAGCATTCCAAAAGATCTCTGTTGGCCATGTTGCCCATGACGGAAGATGATACATTCAGTTCTGCCATGGCATTCATAAACACATCGCATCCTTTAGGTACATGTCTGCTCGGAACAGAGCACGTCTGGGTGATGGCCCTGACTAAGTTGAGCATGTTAGAACCATTAACCACAGAGCCTTTGCACACAAAAGCCCCTTTATCGTTCCATGTAGAGATATTTTTATCCTGGCCCAGTTTATTTAGCAATACTAATGCATTTTTTCTTATTCACATTATCCAGCACCTCCTGAGCAACAGAGTCTGAGGACTTTGGTGTTTCTGGGGGTTTGGCAGTCACACTCTGTTCCTGTTCCCATAGAAACAGACTTATTTTCCCTTTGTCCACATCACTCTGCTTCACATATGTTAGGTACCTTTGAAGCACGGCGCTGTAAAGTTTAGCCTTTTTGCATTCGGCTAAGTCAGTTCTTTGAAGAACAGATTTCATTTCAGCATCCAGGAAGTGAGTTGCGGTTGTTCTGATATTTTCCTCCACAGGAAGGGGAGCCCTTAATTGCGCCAACTGGTGGCTGGGCACCAGGTAATTTTTTTTTCCATACTCCATTATCGATTAGTCAAAAGCCCCGTTCTCAGAGAGGTAGCAAAACTTAACAGAGGTCCAATAAACCCCCCACACTACTTCACCAGATGCTTCTTTCTTTTAAGTGAAACCCTTTGATTACACAGAGTTTTTATAAGCATACTTGATCTTGTGTCAAAGGTACGTTTCCTTTTAAGGTATTGAGTGCTCTTTCTGAGATGGCCTCCACTAAATCGACAGAGGCCAAACACAGTATAGCCCTCCTTTGCTGCGGGGACGATTTGCTAAGTAATTTTCAAAGGACCAGGTTTCTCTTCACACAGCTAGACATGTTTTCGGTCAGCAACCCTGGCTGTTAAAAAGGGGCCTGCTTATAATTCATCTCTTTTTATACCTGGCTGTTGTTCTTTTCAAAGTATAAGCTGCCGGCCAGTCTGGAAGGAAAACACCAGTTCTTAGGCTCTACGCTTCTGGTGTGGAAGCGTTTAAATCCACCACCAGGTAGCCATAAGGTCTTTTGGTAGCATCCTCAAAAGCTTCCAGAAAGAACTGAGCTTTACCGGGTACAATTACCGAGCTAGCAAAGCAATTTGTAATTCATCCCTGGGGTTTTTGAACAGAACCATGTACTTTGTGTTTAGGTTAATCGTACGACTCTTTTTTCCCTTACAAAATACGTTCTGGACTATATACATAATGCTCAGGTTCCTGTGTTGCATGTACTTGGTAAAGACTTTCTCGATTTCATTGCTTTCACAAGCAGAGTTAATCAGATTATCCATGATAATCATATTTACTTTATTGGTAGGAAACAAACGGTCATCCTCAAAAGCATCAGGTAGCCCCTCCACAAAATTAATAAAGGGATATTTACAGAGCAGTTCTTTATACAGAGGTTGCCAACAACTGTAACATCGCACAATAGTCTGGAGGGAGAAGAGCTACCGTGTTAGGCTTCAAAAACATAAACCTGTACATAGCCATGCAGACAGTTGCCAGCATTATGTACCGGAAAGGATCTAGACACAGTTTTATCTCGGTGAATTTACTAGGGCCTCTCTCTACTATATTTCCCATCTCCATCATTTTCATAATCTCTTTTCTGAATGTAATCCTTCTGCCTGTCAGAGTTGGCAGCAACAAGGGCAAGGTTCAGTATCTAGGGGTTCTATTCCAATAACACAATGCAAAACCAGCTCGAGCCCCCACCCAGTGACCTGGGACAAATATATACCACCCCCGCTGGGCGCCTCCAAGAGGCAATACTTCCCCTCTCGGAAGCACATAGTCTGAGTGTAGCAAAAAGCCTTTTAATAACAGAGAGAAACAATGTGGCATCATGTTTCAGAAACACCACCAACAGGATTCATAACACAACCCATGAGCAAAAAACCCACCACAAGCAAATAGGGGAATGTCCTTTCCCTTTGGTTCTTGAGTCCAGCAACCCAAAATCGCCCAAAGTCCCAAAAGTCCAACAACCCAAAAGTCTCTGTCCCTGGTCAGGGCAGCCCCAGAGTTTGAAAGTTTATCTGCAGAGTTTTACCTCCCAACCTGGGTGGAGATTGGGGCGGGGGTGGTTTAAGGGGCACTTCATGTGGTCCAAAGCTGATGGCCCCACCTCTCCATGGGGCTCCGCTCTACCAACCACCCCATGAGCTGCTCTAGGCTTCCAACAAACTGCTCTGCTCCACAAGCCGCTCTGCTCACCATCCCACAAACTGCTCTACCATATATTTTCAGGCTCCCCCACTACTTAACACAACACTCAGTAATTTCAGCTCTTAGATGAATTCAGCTTGTAGGAGGGGAGCCTCAGTGCTAGTACACCATTAGCCCAAACTGAATTCAGCTGAGCAGCCTGTAACTAAACTAATACAATCAAAATTAGCTCTAATGTTCCACAGTAAAGAGAGAAGGAAGCACAATTAGCATATAATGCTCTCACAAGGAGGCGCATGCCAGCAAATATTAAAACCTATCCCCAACCTCTCTCCATTCACAGAGAATTAGAACCCGTGTCCCTTGCCTAGCGAGTGCTACTTAGTTGATGGCGAGTCCCTCCATCATAATAAAAGGCCAAGTACAGTTCCACTGTCCTTGATTCCCATAATCAGGTTAATAACAATTTATTCTTCCTGCACCAATAACAGAGACACTGGGGATCCCACTGCAGCCAAAGTGACCATTTGGGCAGCTATGGGCTAATTCTAGGCGGGGTGGGTGTGCCTATGCAAATAAGATCAGCCCCTGAAGTTCTTTTCCACAACTTGCCACACCTCACCACCAGACGTCAGGGTGGAGCTCATCCTGACTCTGCTTACATGTATAATATACTGGCCTGTCTCAAAATTTTGACATCCTGCTGACAAGAATACATGGGCTCTTTCTGCAAGTCAAATGTCTCATATCTGTGGTCCTGATACCAGTCGAGAAACTCTGCTTTCTCCCTTGGCATTATGCTTTCTACACCATAGTGCTCAACACTGGGCATAGGCGTAATTTTGATTTTATAAAGTGCTAAAAAAAGTGGAAAATACCCTTTGCATCCTTCAAACGCCATCGCCTGCGGGAGCTTGCTAAGCTTCATGGGCAAGAAGTTTATAGAGTCTATAAAACCAGTGCCCAGTGCCTTAACTTCCACAGACGTTAGTTTACTACCCTGAGTGATGAGTTCTATGCACATCTTTTCCTTCAGTAACTGTCTAACGACAAAGTACACATCATAAACTTTGGAACTGTGCGCTAGGAATGTGTAGTCCCGGAACTCTTTGCCAATAAAGGTCTTAACAAAGATAGAAAGACACTCACAGCCCTTAAATTCCCAGGATTTTTTCGGCTTTAGGGACATAGCAAAAATGTAATTGGGCACATGCAACTCCGTCTCCTGCGTGCATTCAAAATTGTAAAAAATATACTTTTGGGCTTTCTAATGCGATCCATAAAACAGAGGTGGCTGTGTACATCACCAGTGATCAAACCCTGACACTGCTTACAGCACCTCCCTTTACACCTGTGCCGCTTGTCCACGTAAGACTGACTCTTATCACACAAAGTTTTAGACAGGCATTCGACTGGTTTTTTCGATGTACAGTCAACGTGTCCGTCTAAACTCTCCTTCGACCGACAATACAGTCGCCAGCTAGGACACCTCAGCGGCATGCCAACGCTGTCCGAGCATGTTACACTCAAGCAGAGGCGGCAACGATACCTGCAAGAGTAGTCGTGACTGTACACCGTGTGGGAAAACTCACAATAACTTATTGCACCCAACAACTTTTTCACACCCAGAACCCCATAGTAATGCTCATCGTACAACAGGATCAAAAAAGTCTTGGGGTACACCGGGCCCCCCGGTTTAACAAAGCCCCATCCCCCTTTTGCCGCATAAAGCACCACCTGTATGTTGACTCCTAAATGCTGTTCAAACATTGCTACGTCACTGAGCAGAACCTTTTTTTGATGTGACCGCCCCAGTTTCTCGTGCAACTTTCTCGGCCCCACTAACAATTCTGTGTCCATAGGTTTATGGTCAGACATGACTGCCAACAGCCCGCCCACAAAACACAGGTTGGTACCGGTGTAAGTCAGGTCTACTAAACATTGTCTCTTTTTATGGACGATTTGAGTACTGAGGATAGAATTTAAAACTCTACGAGCACCCCCGCCATGTTTTTACAACTGTCACAACGAGATGCAGTGTCCCATCGACATGCAACTCTCTATTGCTCTGTAGCAGCTTTGAGGTCTCATTGAAGAAATCCTGAGCAGACAGCTCATCCCTAGTTCTGACCAAGAACAAAGGGTTAGTTAAATTACGGCTGTAAACATAACTGAATATAATCATCTGGGCCTACCCTACCATTAACGTCATCGAGAACTAACTGTATCCCCCTGTGTATGGCTTCAACAACCTGCTGAACTGAATTTATTCGCTCAAGATTGACAGAACAAAATTCCTCACAATACACTGACCCCCCAAATCTAGGTCATTCACGTTGCCAACTTCTCACTCTCTCCCTATATACCTCTGCATTTTCAGGGTTACTTGGGGGTTCCTCTACAGGACCGTCAGTGGTATCTTATACATCACACGCTATTTGAGAGTCAGATACCTAGGGGTCTCCATGAGGGTCATCAGGAGTAGACGGGGACCCATCTAGAGAGCCTTCTGGGGAATTTTCTAAATCAGACTCTGTGAGAGAGTCACCACCACCCCGCAGGTCAGATTCCGTCTCCCCATTTTCAGACAAGCCAGTCTGAGAGCCTCCAGTAGGGGACATCTCTTTGTTTTGTATTTTTCTTCATTACCTCTTTAGCCTTTTTAAAATTTTTACAGTGACCCTGGCCTGGAACTTTTTGGCAGCCATCTGTTTATCCCCCCAGCACTGTGCCCCCTTTTGTTCACACCTTAGCTGATGTGTACCCTTGAGGGTGCCTCTTTTACCCAAGCCCCTTTCCACGAATAGTCAGGCCTGCTTAGAGCCACGCTTTGGAAAAATTGAAGTATTTTTCAAAAAGTCACTCACAAGAGCTTTTGGATTTTTGATGTAGTTTCCAGCCCTCCCTTCTTTTAGAACCCCTGAGGATACAGCATACATCAGTTTTCTGAATGAAGCGTCATATTTTCCCCAAATCTTTTAGAATGCCGTTCTTTTAGAACCCCTGAGGATACAGCGTGTCACCAGTTTTCTGAATGAAGCATCAAACTTTTCCCAGATACTAGAAAATGGGGGAGCTTATGGTGTTGGGAGAATGGATTGTCTGTCCTTGTTTTTTTATTCACAACCCCTAGAGTGTGTGCTCCATGTTTGTGAATGTGTGCGCTTTCGCTCACAGTTTTCTGAGGCTTGGTGTGATGGTGACCACTGAGGAACTGGAGTTGTGTTTGCGTGGTTGGTTTTTACGCAAGCCTTTTGTTTTGTCCTTGGGTTTGACGTATATGAGGTTTGGACTGCCCTGATGCTTCATCTGCACTCTTGGGCTGTTTTGTGTTGGTGTTGGTAAAGGTCTCAAAGCAGATTCCTGGTTCTTTGTCAGTTCTGCAGGAGGAGTCCCTCTAGCTCTGACTACAGCATTGTCAGGAGAGCTGCACATTCCTGACTGGGGGAAAAAACTTAACTTTACCATCTTTCTCACCCACCCCTATGTATTTACTTAAAATACACAACCTCATAAAACAACCAAACCAATAAGCAAACTATATTTACTGGGCTTCATCCATCCATCAGTCACTGATGCTGGTGAATTTTCCTTTTCAGCTGGCTCTTCCCTTTTTCTTTTGAGCTTGTTTACCCTCTGGTCTAAGGATCTTTCATGTTTTGACCGTACTGTGGAGCAGACAACATGATTATTATAAAACACATGAAACTGTCTTGTAAACTTAAAAAATAAAATACTCATTAGGGTGTTTTTCTATTTAAAAAGTCATAGCTTTGAAACAAAATAATCCATTTCAGGCTGTACAACAAACACAGGTTTTGAGTTTATTTCTACCACTTTAAAATACATCTCATTTTGGAGAATAAAAACCAAACTGCTTTAAAAACCAATTTTTAAAATCTATTTTAAAACCCATTTTGCACAGAAACTCCTGTTAGTTTGAAACATACCAAACCAATACTTTGCAGCCATATACTTTTTAAAAAAAAAAAACCACCTACATTTTGCACAAACTCAGACACACACACACACTCCAGCAGTTCAAAACACCAAACCAAATACCTTTTTAAACACCCACACTTATCTCTAGCTTAGGCCCCTGAATCACTAACAATTTAAACATCAAAGCCAACTGTTTTAAGAAGACAAACAACCCCATTTAAAAAAAATCTTATTTTTTTTGCAGAATAAAAACCTAACTGCTTTTAAAAACCAACTTTTAAAAACCATTTTGCACAGAAAAACACTCTGTTAATTTGAAACACACCATACCATTAGCTTGCAGCCATAAAACCCCAGCAGTTTAAAACCAACAGTTTGCAACAATATACTTTTCAATAAACCCACATGCATTTAAAAGCCAATTGCAAAAAAATTACCTTCTACCACAGGATGAAGGGTTGCTAGCACATGGTTGTTCTGTTTTCCCCCATGTGTCTTTGGGCCTTTGGGTTAAAGAACAAGCAAAAATTTTAGTTCGTATTATTCCCGAAATGCATCAACCCCCTATAAAATCTGTGTAATACCTGAAGTTTTTTAATTTAACAGTATTAAGCACAACTTTTGTTAAAAATGGTTTTTGGCTTTTACCACCTTGGCCTGGTGATGAAATCAGCTTAAAGTTATTAGTTCTATGCTAAACAGATCACACTGCAATTAAGATAGGTACCATTATTTAGTAAGGACAGCATGGCCAAAGAGTGACATTATATATGTAACCCTTCTGCCCACCTGATTTGGCAGCAACAAGGGCCAGGTTCAGTATCTAGGGGTTCTGTTTCAATAACACGATGCAAAACCAGCTTGAGCCCCCCCCAGGGACCTGGGACAATTACATACCACCCACCCGGTGCACCTCTCAGAGGCAATACTTCCCCTCTCGCAAGCACAGAGTCTGAATGTAGCAAAAGCCTTTTAATAAAGGAGGGAAACAATGTGGCATTATGTTGGGGTAACACCACAAACAGGATTCATAACACAAATCATGAGCAAAAGACCCACCGCCAAGTATGTTTGGCAGCATCCTTTTCCCCTCAGGGTCTTAAGTCCAGCAACCCAAAAGTCACCCCACCCACAGTTTCTGTCCTTGGTCAGTGCAGCCTCCAGAGTTCAGAAGTTCATCTGCAGAGTTACCTCCCAGCCTGGGTGCAAGTGGAGGGAGGTAGGGGGGGCATCTTACATGTTCCTCTGCTCAGGTCAATGGCCAAGTACCACGCCTCTCCATGGGGTCCTGATGCAGTCTTCACCTCTCTGCTGCTATCCACTCTGCACGCCTCTCCACCACCCATCCTGCTGTCCACTCCACTCTGTGTGTCTCTCCACCAAACATCCTGCTGTCCACTCCTCTCTGCCAGCCACCCTACTATCCACTCTGCATGCCTCTTCACCAGCCACCCTGCTTTCTGCTAGCTACTCTCTAACTTGTCCTCACACCACCCCCCTTAACACAGCTCTCAACAAGTTTAGCTAATAGCAAGAAACCATCAGTACCCGTGCACCACTAGACTAAAATAAATCTAAAGCTTAGACCTAGGTATTAGTGGTTTCAGCTCTACAGCATATAACAGAACTTCTAATGGACTCAAAATTAACTCTATTATTACATAGCAGAAAAGAAAGTTATAATAGTGTTCGAGGACCTCAAAAAGGCACCCACACTACCCATTACACTTACTTATCCACAATATTTCTCAAGTCATTTGGTTTTGGAACCCAGGTCCCTTGCCTAGTGAGTACTACTTAGTGGAGGGCGAGTCCCTCCATCATAAAATGCCAAGTACAGTTCTACTGTTCTTGATTCACATAACCAGGATAACAACCCTCTATTACTCCTGCCCCAATAACAAAGAGATTGGGGATCCCACAGCAGCCAAAGTGACCATTTGGGCAGGCAGTCCATCCTGCTAGGCAGGGTGGGTGTGCCCATGCAAACGATATCAGCCCCTGAAGTCCTTTTCCACAGCTCACCACCAGATGTCAGGGTACAGCTCATTCTGACTCTGCTTACATATAATATATATTTTCAGAGTTAAAAACAGGGAACATAGCTCCTCTTGCAGTCCAGCAGCAATTCAATTCAAGATAGTTTCTATTGAAAGAGGACAGTCTCCAAAAAAATTACTGTTTTTATACCATCCTAACTCTTTGTTTCAAACAGACTTCAAAAGTCTGCAGTGAGCAGGTTGATTTGATCACCACAACTCTGAATTAATAGATACTTAAGGACTTTAGCCCTCCCCACGACCCCTAACATTCCATTTTGTGATCTGGTGTGGGGGAATTAAGTTTTCTACACAACTGGGCTGCTTTTGGCTATTTTTTTTTCTTTTAGTTAAAATACATTTTTCTGTTTCAATGAAAAAAACAGTAAAGTGGGACACTTACCTTGAAGGATCCTGACATCTCCAGTGCCGTGCCTGTCCTGGGAGCATGAGTATGTGAGTGTGAGTGTGACACCCCACCCCCCATCCCCTTGGCTGCTCCCTTCTCCTCCTCAGAACTCTTGCTGATGTAGCTCTTTCTTTGCGGATGCTCGAAGGCCCTCAGTGCTAAAACAAAGTCCAAAGTTTTCATGGGGGTGGTGAAGGAGTCCATGTTTCCTCTCAGCATGTCCACGATTTCTACAACACGCATTCTTAGTAAGAGATGGCCTCTTCTGCCCAGTGCTGGGACTTGCGGGGTGGTGGTGCTGCACTCTGATTGGCAGAGGGTGGTGGGAGGAGTTCTTAGAGAGGTCACATGACCCTCTGCTGGGCAGTTCATTCTGCCACAGAACCTGCACTATTTTGATCAAATCTGTTCTTGTCGTGGTCCTCTGTGGACAAAACCCATCCCAATTGGTAGAGGGTGGTGGGGGGAGTTCTTAGAGGGGTCACACGAACCACTTCCGGATGGGTCACCCTGCCCCAGAACTCCGCTGATAGGTCAAATATCCTCTCAGGGGTGGTCCCCAGCAGCTGAAACCCATCTTGATTGGTAGAGGGTGGTGGGCGGAGTTGTCAGAGGGGGTCACACAACCCACTTCTGGATGGGTCAACCCTCCCTGGAACTCCCCCTGATTGGTCAAATCACATCTTGGAGAAGTCCTACCAGGGCAAAACCCATCCTGATTGGTAGAGGGCAGTGGGAGGAGTTCTTAGAGGGGTCACATGACAGACCTGGCTTCTGGTCATGTGTCCAGATTGACCCCGGAGGTAATACCGCATAGGCGGGACCTTTGGTGACAGGTGGGCGGGATTTAAAGGTAAAGGGGCGGGGTTAAAGTTTGATTGATGGTAGGCCCCTTATACTACATTGGTGCCATTTCCTTTTTGTCATTACTGTTTGTTTAAGTAGTGGGAGGGGAGAGTGAGGTGGAATGGAAGGGTTGGGGCTCAGAGTTTCTTAAAAATAAGGAGACAGAAGGAAGGGGAAGAGTCACATAAACACCGCCCCTGCCAAGCAAGTCACTCACTGTCAAGTGTTTTTCCGGAATCACAACAGAGCAGAGTCTCAAAGAGGGATTCAAAGGAGGATTAGGTGTTGGTTGCACAGATTTTCTCAGGGAGTTTTTTCCATACAGATAGGGCAGCATGGGAGAAAAAGTTAAAAAGTTAAAGATGTTTCCCTTAATCCAAGTATTTGTAACAGTTCTCTTGAGGAAGAGCAGGAGGTAGGTGTGGTGCCAGACAGTCTTTATTCTGTGCTATTCCCTTGCCTTGTGCCTGTTCCTTGAATTGTCTGTGTCCCATGAATCAAGTAAACTTGTTTCCAAGGAGCCCTCCTGCTGCTGATAGCACTGATGGGCATGGTGTGTGCAGGACCTCCTGCTACTGCAAGAGAGGGTCCTGGCCTACTCAGGAAGCCCTATGCTCTGCCTCTACCACTACGAATCATGGTCTAGACAGGAAATCCCAAGGCCAGGGTGAAAGTAACATAAAGCCCTTACTGGTACAGGGCCTGACTCTAGGCCCCTGGAAAGGGCGGGGCCTTGGGCAGAAGGGGCGGGGCTGAGGGGTCAGCCTCCCTCAACCAGCCCATCTGCGCTCCCTGGCCTGTACTTCCCGGGGCTCTGTCGGTGATTTAAATTGTAAATTGCTGGCCCCGGGGCAGCTGCCCCTTTTGTGCCCCCTTTCGCAGCCTGGGTGTGGGGGCAATGATGTTAAAGCGCTGCCCTGGCAGCACTTTAACGTCGTCTGTGTACGGGCCGCTACCAGCAGCCACTTTTTACTGGTATGTTGTAGTGGCCCAATTTCACCCCTGCCCCAAGGCCTCTTAGTGGAAGAACTGTCAATATTTCAGATGCTGCTGAGTAATTCTTCTTCTATAAAGCTGATCTGAGCGACACAACCTGGTTCTAGTGAGTTGTCCTTGTCTGTAATTGGCCATGTCCTACACTGGGAATTGGTCTTGTAATGATCACCTTTGGCACAAGAGATTTCTTTCCTAGTTTATAAAATAGCCTGCCTCTAATGTCTCCCAGTTCATGTTTAATATGATATAGAATCTATCAGGGTGAGAAACAGCATGGATACAGTTTGTGCAGAACTTTTCCTTCCGACACCAGGGATTGGGGGTTACCCAATGATCTGAGGCTGTGTTAAACCTGACATCAGTAGGGGGCTCATCACTCATATATGGTGATGTTTGTTGCTTTCAAGTTTTATTGGACGTTTTAGCTGCATAAAGTCACAGATAAAACCACTGATAATAACTAAAAAGGCAGATGGGTTTGCTATTGGTTCCTTCCCACAGCTGATGCCAGTCTCTGAATCTATATATTTCCCTTCCACTGCTTTGTTGTCACTTGTCAGACACAGAGGAGCTCTGGCAGGTGTTTAGAGGCAGCCAGTGCCGTGAGTGGGGGGACAGCAAGTCAGGCTGGCAATGAAGGGCCATCTCTCCACTCTGGTGCTGTGGCTTCTTCTCCTCACAATTCAGGACAGTGCAGGTAAGTCTCCTCTGTGCTTCACCAGGGGAGCTGGGTTAACTGGAACGAGGGTGGTAAATTTTATAGTCCGCTTTTTACCATCCATGTCTGGTTTGGAGGTTTTGACTTTTCCTTTTGGGATTGGACCTTGCCACTGTTATCAAGGTGTTTGTAACCTTGAGATTGGACTATTCAAATGACCCTAATGTGGGGCTGTACCTTAGAACCATTCAGAGAACGAAGCTGGTGCAAATAGCAGCGACTCACTGATCAGCACATCTCACTGGGAGCATGTTACAGCCGTGCTGGAGGGTCTGCACTAGCTGCCCATCTCTGGGTGGAGGTTAAGGTGTTGGTGACGATTTATAAAGTCCTGAATGGTCTGGGACCAGCCTCCCTGAGAGGTCACCTCTCTCCCCGTGACGTACTGCCACAGCTCTGGTTAGTGGGGGCACCTGAGCTGGTTCCCCCTTTTTATAAAGGACAGGGGTGGCTGGCAGGGTGCTGTCTGTGAGGCCTCCAGGACCCTGAAACTTCTTGTCCCCTTTGGGCCAAAATAGCCCAAATCTGGTGACCTTCTGGGCACACTGCAACAGACACTTGTTTGGGGGTGTGGGTGGGAAGGACCCAGGCTGTGCGTCACATAATGAGAAAAGGGTGGGAAGGAGTTTCTGTGGGTGTCTGTCTGGCTGAGTTCCTGTTGAAATGGTCACTTCATGCTGCAGGGATTTGAGTGTTATCCATGCCGTCCGCATGCCTAGAGCCTTGGCTGGTCATCGCTTTAGTAAATTCAATCCCAATAAATACATCAATAATTTGGGATCCAACAGAAATGTCTGTTTGGTCCAGAATCCAACAGCTCCAAGGGCCAAGTCCTGGCTCCTCACTCCCCCATTCACTCACTGAAGCCAGTAGAAGTTTTGCAATTTTGAAGTGAGCAGGATTTATCCAAACAAACCCAGAACTGATTCCTCCCAGAGAAGGGGGGTGTGCATGTGTTGGGGTGCAGTGTGCAATGCCCTGTTCCCATGGGGGGTATCGGAAGCTCTGCCAGCAGGAAGATTTATCCTGCAGGAGCCCTGCCTCCCTCCCCCAGGGTTTCTGCCGGAGCAGAGAAGGTTTGAATCCTAGTTGGAGACAAGAGAAGCTCAACCAGCACAAGCTGCATGGCAGAGGTGCTGCATCAGGGCCTCTCACGGACACATTGGTTTCATTCCCTCAAGGCCGCCCCTGCCCAGTTTCAGGGCTGCTCTCATTCCTCCAGCACAGAGGGGGCTGCAGGCTCTTTGCCAAGCTGTGTCCCAGCTCTAGGAAGACTTAACAGCAATGAGGGAGCGGGGAGCAGATCATGAGGTACATCAGCATGTGCTGGTGCGTCTTAGGGAGTGAATCTGGCCCAAAGACTCCAAAACTGATCAGCAATAGGATTCAAATTGAAGGTGGGACCCAGATATGATTCAAATAATGCAGTGATTGGAACCTGCTGGGCTGGTGTTAGCAGCACGAGAATGATCCATGTGTCTGGCGGGGAAGTGAACTGCTCAGCAGTAGCTGGTTCATGGGAACCCAATGTGCTGCTGCGCCAGCCTGAGAAACTGACCCTGACCTTGATAATCAGCAAGGTCAGTCTCAATTATTGTCTTAGAGAAAAACCTGCCCTGATGTATATTTCACAGCTCAGTAACTGTTCGGTGAGTAGGGGGCTGGTACCCAGAAAATCCTGACAAAACCAACCCTCTAGCAGGTGACTTGGAGTTTATATTTCAGATTCCCAAGAAGTTCCTATATAATGTGCTGGGATTAGAGCCCATAACACAGCTGTACATGACCGGAAAGCATGGAATTCTGTGGTGACTTCTGCTGATCAGACTGACATTGCAGGGGATGGACAATTATTACCACGTGCGGGATAAATTACTGCACGATTGTGGGATGGTGTCATATAGTGATGCCAAGCACATGTTCAGCTCAGTGTATTTTTGTTGGATTTATGAGCAAATGTGCATCATCCCCTGAATATTTTTTATTTTCTATGGGAAATCTGAGTTTACTTCACATGACACAGACACAGTGATGTGGGGGAGTTTACAATATAGGGGATATGACCATGTAGCTACTCTTCCGTTTCCCTCAGTGCCCCAATTCTCCTCCGTGAGCTCTAAGAAGAGGCCAGGTCAATCTTTGCCAGAAGATCGTGTTTCACAATTATTGACCTCTTTACATTGTGCGGGAAAACAAATTTGTAAAATTCAGTGGGGTTCAGGCCAACAAATGAGAATATATCAGGGATGGGCCAAAGCTGCAGGTTTCACTCCCAAACCCAGATCTGAACTTCCCCAACGTTCAGAGTGCCGGGTAGGGTCATTATTCGAAGTTGGGTCACAGAAGTGGAGCCAGCATACGAGAGGTGCAGTATGTAAATGTGATTGTTATCCTGAAAGGTGCTGATGGCTGCCATTGGGGAGTCTTCGATCCTAAGATAATCACAGACCTCATGAAAGCCAATGGCAGGGCGAGAACTCTCTTTTAGGCTCAACAGACGGAGCAATCAAGACCCTTTAGGTAGTAAAAACAGCTGCAAACAGTGGGGGCTACTGCCAAAGGCACAGGGCACATGGGCAGGGCAGAGCTAAGCCAGGGGCTTCCATTGTTGCCAATGATGGGGCAGGATACTGGTCTCAGACTGTGTCTGGTGGGGGGAGAAGCCAGTAGAAGGAGTTGTGACCGGGATCTTGGAAGCAGAAAGGAAACAAAGCCAGGTGGAGCTCACTGGAGAGGCAGGCTGGGGGGTTTCTGAGCAAGGAAACTGCCGGCTGTTCTTAGTTTCTACTGGGTGCAGGGAAACAGAACTGTGTGTGCACTTAGCTAGAGCAGTGTTGCAGCCTTGGGTCCTGCCACAAGTGAACATCATGGAGTTAACTCCATTGAAAAAAAGTCCCTATTTTTCTTAGTACAGACCAGGCCCCATGGGTTCCCTGTGGGACTGCACTGAAGTGAGCCGTACCTGAATAAACGCCCCTGTGGATTGCAGCAAAGTGAGTGTTTTGTATTTCCTTGGCATTAAAGGAGCAGGATGGTCTGGCCATGTACTGGTGTGAACTGCACTGTTCTCTGAGCTCCATGGAGGCTCCATAAACGCAGTGTTTCTGGCTCAGCCACCCACCGTGGCAACCAGCCTGTTCCAGGGGTCACAGTGGAACTCTGCATGTAGCCGTAACTCCTGGGCATTGTGACGATGCCCATACTTGCTCCCAGTCTCAGGGACAGTCCTGGCTCTTCACACCCTGTCCTGTGAATTAGTTCTGCCAGCCAATATCCCAGGATTGTGTGGCAGGCAGTGGCCCCTCCTCTCATTCCCTCTTAACTGCCTCCCTCCCAGCAGCCAGCTTTGCCTCTCGCCAACCCCCAGAAATGCAAACAGCCCTAGAGACAACTGGGGGCAGGGGTGGAGCTCAGAGCTACTGGAAGAAAAGCAAATGTCAGGGAGTGGGGGCAGAGTCTGCTTCTCATGTGGGGAAGGAGCAGCCTGTACATGTAGGGCAGAGAGGCCAGGTAGAAAGGGGAGAAGAGAAGGGGGAAGAGCCCAGGGAGGTGGGTGGGAAGAGACCAGTGGAAGAGGGAAATGTGTGGGGAGGTGGGGAGAGGAAAGTCCTGTGGGGAGAACAAGGCTGTAATGCCAAGCTCCACAGAACAAAAATTACGAGGTTATAAAAACCATCCGGTCATGATACTCAGTCTGTCTCTGGACTGTAGAACCCCCCTCTATTCCTCGGCCAGCGTGGGGGTGAGAACTGCAGACTGAAAAGTCACCATTTAATGCACCAAAACTTCACGACTCCCCCTGGCTGCTCAGCTGGAGACTGCGCTTACCCTCCCCTCACCCCTGAGATGGGAACTGCCCTGCACTGCCTTCGCTCTCCCTCCTGGTTCAGTTCCTCTGACAGAGCAAGGGCTGACTGAGAAATAGCTTGACAACCACTGAGCTAATTCATGCAGCGTAGTACACACTCGCACACAGAACTTCTGTTACTGTTCAGGGGCGAGTTACAGACAGAGATACTGGAGACCTTCACACTGACATCAACCATTCACATCAGCTCTCATGTCACCGTAACAGGACAGGATTGATTTAGCCATTTGCAAACAGCAACACTTCCCACGCTTCCCCCACCCCACCCCTGCAACTTCTCTGCCTGAGGTGGGAAAGCACTGCCCCCATTCTAGAGCCCCCTCCCCTTCTCTCTTTTGCTCCTGCCCCCTCCCACTCCTGACCCCATCCCCTGCCTACTCCAGACTCCATTCCCCTCCCCAATACTCCCTCCTGTCCCCCTGCTCCAGAACCCCTCCCTTCCCTCCTGTCTACCAGCGCCAGACTCCCCACACTCCATCCCGATTCCTCCATCCTCCGCAATTCTCCCTCATCTCCCCCTGATCCAGGCTACCTCCCCTCCCTCCCATCCTCTGCTCCACACCCCTCCGCTCCTCACCCTCCTGCTGCCTTGCTTCAGAGTCCCTCCCTCCTCCCCTACACATGATCACCCTTCCCCACCCTACCTCCTTCTTCCCCCCTTTTTAGAACCTCCTCTTCTCCCCATGCCTCCTTCTGTCCCCTCTCTCCTCTCTCCCCCTTCCCCTCTCTCCCTTCTGCCCGATTCCTCACCCCCTCCTCACTTCTCACTCCTGTCCCCCACTCCAGACCCCTCCTCTCTCCACCTTTCCATGCAGACCCACTTCTCTCAACCCCTTTCTCCTCCCTCCTGCCCCCTGCTCAATAACCACTCCAGCCCTATGCTCCCTGCTCCCCCATCCAGATCACCCTGTGCTCCATCTCCACTGCTCCCTCCTGCCCCAATTTCAGATCCCTGTCCCCTCCCTTCCGACTTTCTCTCCTGCCTCCCTGTTACCCCACTGCAGACCATCTCCCCATCATCTCGCTGGCTTCAGCCCCAGTGACAGTGACAGGAGATGGTGCCGTTTGGAATAAGGAAAACTCCATGAGTTGGCGCCTTCCATCGTGTTCTCACGAGACAGGTAAAAACTCCCCAAACCACCAAAGTGGGGATAAAATGAGGAGAGCTGGAGCACTGACAGCCCCGAGTGCGAGGCCCTGAGACGTGAGAAGGTGGCGCCATGAGGCAGCTCTGGGCATGTCCCATTCTTCTGGTTCTGGGTGCGGATCCCCTGCTATCGAGTGCGGACTCTGCTGTGATAATGCTGAGGAGGGGGCTCCCTGCTGCTCTGACCCTGCTCCGTGTCTGTCTTTGAAGGTGCTGATGAGCTGAGGCTGGTGGATGGAGGCAGCCCCTGTGCTGGGAGAGTGGAGATTAAACACCAGGAGCAGTGGGGGACGGTGTGTGATGATGGCTGGGATGTGAGAGATGCTGGGGTTGTCTGTAAGCAGTTGGAATGTGGAGCTGCTGTCAGTGCCCCTGGCGGGGCTCATTTTGGAGCAGGATCTGGGCCAATTTGGCTTGATGAAGTTGCCTGTGCTGGTACCGAGTCTGCTCTCTGGCAGTGCAGGAACAGGGGATGGGGAGTGCATAACTGCGGTCATGACCTGGATGCTGGAGTGACCTGTTCAGGTAAGAATTAGCCACCTCTGTCCTGAAAAGCAAATCCCCTGAGAGAAAAGGGCTGGAACCCACAGCGTGTTGTGTGCCTGTGACCCTATCGAGAAATGAATAAAAAGCAGAGCAAGTCCTGTAATTATTTTTATTACTGAACTGTTATTATTACTGTTCATGTCTCTGGCCACTGGGGAGCCCCCTCTGTGACTGTGAAGCATTTTCATTATCGCATTTCCAGTTGCTTCAGTTCCACATTGTTCCTTTCCCTTTCCCTCTGAATGGGTCTAAAAATGCAGATAGGAGAGAAAATGGAAAAGGAAAATGTCACGTAGGCTCCTAAGTCACTGAGGCACTTTTGAAAATGTTACACTCATGCTAAAATCCAGACCCAGACACCCAACCGCAGAGGTACAGAGGCTGGGGGCATGTATGTAGCCCCTTTGCCACCCTCATAGGGTGACCAAGGAATGGGCAGATTCTCCCAGCTTGGCCAGAATTAGATTTTGCTGAAAGCACTCCCCCCTCTGCTCTGTTACTTCTCCCATTTTGGACCAACCAGTAACAGAAAATTTCACAATCTCTGATACCCTGTAGATCTAGAGTAGAATAGAGAGCTCAGCCCAAAATATACCTCAACCCTACACAGCACAGGAATATCATATTATGGAGGCATTTGTTGTAACTGAATAGTTAACATTACAGTTACAGACCCATTATAAGTTTTATTTGTAAGTTCTCTCTTCTGAACATTTAGTAGGAATAATATCTTCCCCTGAAATAGCACAAGGAAGAGTAGAATATTTTCCTATAGTTCCAGAAGTTTTAGCAGCTCCCCCTGGCAATGGGAGGTCAGGGCAGGGTTTAATCTCAACCCTTTCCTGGATTAAGAGTGTTTCAGTGACACACCTCAACATTCTCTTCACAGGGTTAGTGGGCGGGTGTGTGTGTGTGTGTGTAAGCAGTGTCAGGATGAGCTCCACCCTGACATCTGGTGGTGAGGTGTGGCAAGTTGTGGAAAAGAACTTCAGGGGCTGATCTCATTTGCATAGGCACACCCACCCCACCTGTAATGAGGCCATAGCTGCCCAAATGGTCACTTTGGCTGCTGTGGGATCCCCAGTGTCTCTGTTATTGGGGCAGGAAGAATAAATTGTTATTAACCTGATTATGGGAACTGTGCTTGGAACTGTACTTGGCCTTTTGTTATGATGGAGGGACTCACCATCAACTAAGTAGCACTCGCTAGGCAAGGGTCATGGGTTTTAAAACTATGTGAATAGGGAGAGGTTGGGGACAAATATTAATACTTGGTGGTATGGGTCTCTGAGTGAGGGCTTTGCATGCTAATTGCATTTTCTTTGCTCTCCACTGTGGAATATCAGAGCTAATTTTGATTCCTTTAGGAGTCTAGTTACAGGCTGCTGAGCTCACTTTAGGCTAATAGTGCACCAGCACTGAGGCTCTCCTCCTACAAGCTGAATTCACCTAAGAGCTGAAATCACTGAGTGTTGTGTTAAGTAGTGGGGGAGCCTGAAGATATACTGTGGAGCAGTTTGTGGGATAGCTGGAGTGCCTTGTGGACAGGCTGGTGGAGTAGTTCGTAGGATGGTGGGAGCTGCTGGTGGGATGTGGAGCAGTTTGTGGGACAATAGGAGCTGCTGGTGGGCTGCAGAGCAGAGCTGAGCGAAGGAGTTTGTGGGGCGGCTGGCAGAGCGGAGCGAAGCGAAGGCCTATGGAGCTGCGGGGCGGTCACCTTCAGATCATGTAAGGTGCCTCTTACCCCCGTCCCATCTCCACCCAGGTTGGGAGGTAAAGCTCCGCAGATAAACTTTCAAACTCTGGGGCTGCCCTGACCAGGGACAGAGACTTTTGGGTCATTAGACTTTTGGGACTTTGGGTGATTTGAGGTTGCTGGACTCAAGAACCAAAGGGAAAGGGGCATGCCCCAATTTGCTTGGGGTGGGTTTTTTTTTTTTTGCTCATGGCTTGTGTTATCAATCCTGTTGGTGGAGTTTCCCCAACATAATGCCACATTGTTTTTCTCTGTTATTAAAAGGCTTTTTGCTACACTCAGACTATATGCTTGTGAGAGGGGAAGTATTGCCTCTTGGAGGCACCCAGCGGGGGTGGTATATATTTGTCCCAGGTCACTGGGTGGGGTCTTGAGTCAGTTTGCATTGTGTTATTGGAATGGATCCCCTAGATATTGAACCCGGCCCTTGTTGCTGCCAACTCTGACAGGCAGAAGGGTTACATGTGCATGTGTCACCCTTCTGCCAGGTAGAGCCAGCAGCAACCAGTGCTTGGTTCAATATCTAGGGGTTTCTTTTCAACAATAGGACACAGAACCTGTTTGAGGCCCCACCCAGTAATCTGGAAAATTACACACCACCCCTGATGACAGGTTTCAGAGTCACCGCCCCTGGGTGACTTTAAGAGGCAATACTTCCCCACTGGCAAGCAGAGTCTGTGTGTAGAAAAGAAACTTTTAATGAAAGGAGGGAAATCAGCTGGCATTCATTAGGGAAAATGCTGCAAGCAGGATTCATAAACATAAAATTGAGCAGGGCACCCACCCCAGCATGCGTGGGGCAGCGCCTTCCACCTCATGTTCTTGAGTTCTACAACCAAAAGTTTCTTTTCTGTGCCCCTCTCTGCTCCCTCATCACACCCCAGTCATAGTGGTTGTCTTTGGTCAGTGAGGACCCAGAGTTCAGAGATGCATCTGTGAAAGTTCACCTTCTACCCAGGGAAGAAGGCACCTTACTTGCTCTGCCATCTGAGCACTTGCTCTTGCTGGTTAACTCACAAGCCACTGTTTCTCCCTGCTAGCCTCATTACTGAGACCTCTGTATATAAGTCTCTTGAGAGTCCACCCAGCTCCTAATCATTGTCAGCTCTCCATAAAGCAGGCTGGACAAAAATACTACCCCACCACAAGTGTTTTCAGCTCTAATAAGCACTTAACATAGTAAAGAACTTTTAAGACAACCTAGTTAGCTCTTTGAACAGGAAGAAAGGAATAGGTTAAACCAGACCAGGAACTCTTAAGAAGAATCCACACCTTCTGGCTAACACCCCCCTCTTAGATTTACAGAGGTCTAGCATTCAGGTCGCTGACTTAACAAGTTCTTTTCAGCTGAGGCTGACCCACTCATTTGGGACAGGTTAAGCACAGTTCTGCTCCCCTTTACTCATACAGTAAAGACAACAAGACTGATAACATTTCACTACCCCTGTGTCAAGGTTCCTTCCCCACTCTGAGCTCTAGGGTACAGATGTGGGGACCTGCATGAAAACCTCCTAAGCTTACTTTTACCAGCTTAGGTTAAAACTTCCCCAAGGTACAAATTAATTTTACCCTTTGCCCTTGGATTTCCATTTCCACCACCAAACTTTATCTGGGTTTACTGGGAAACGTAGTTTGGACACGTCTTTCCCCCCAAAATCCTCCCAACCCTTGCACCCCACTTCCTGGGGAAGGTATGGTAAAAATCCTCACCAATTTGCATAGGTGACCACAGACCCAAACCCTTGGATCTTAGAACCATGAAAAAAGCATTCAGTTTTCTTACAAGAAGACTTTTAACAGAAGTAAAGGAATCACCTCTGTAAAATCAGGATGGTAGATACCTTACAGGGTAATTATATTCAAAACATAGAGAATCCCTGTAGGCAAAACCTTAAGTTACAAAAAAGACACACAGACAGGAATAGTCATTCTGTTCAGCACAGCTCTTTTCTCAGCCATTTAAAGAAATCATAATCTAACACATACCTAGCTAGGTTGCTTACTAAAAGTTCTAAGACTCCATTCCTGTTCTGTCCCTGGCAAAAGCAGCATACAGACAGTCCCAGACTCTTTGTTTTTCTCCCTTCTCCCAGTTTTTGGGAGTATCTTGTCTCCTCATTGGTCATTTTGGTCAGGTGCCAGCAAGGTTACCTTTAGCTTCTTAACCCTTTACAGGTGAGAGGATTTTTCCTCTGGCCAGGAGGGATTTTAAAGGGGTTTACCCTTCCCTTTATATTTATGACACCCTGCATTCAGTACTAAGGTGATCTGTAACCCAACACTAGACAAGCTGATCACTTTGAGCAACAGGGTTCTATCTGCTGATATCTAGGCAGAGTAGGTGTGTTCATGTAAATACAGTTTGCTCCCAAAGTCTCTCCTCATCCCAGCAGCTGACAGGGGAGAACTCATTCAGACCCTGCTCACAGCTGCCATTTCCGAGTATTTTTAAACAATAAAAAGCTGGGTTGGGCAGGAACTCAATCAGCTCCATTGTCAGGACTTTGAAACTGCAGAAAACAGATCGACCTTCACCAATGTAAACCCCCTAACCTGGAAATAACAACAGCACAATGCCTTGTGCTGCCCACATAGCAAGTGCCCTATAGAGAGTTTCTCTTTTCTAAATCTCACTGGGAGAGAAGAGCTATATATAAACAAATGGGCTATCTGAACAAAAATGTTGTTTATGTGCCTTTCTGTAAAATTGCACTTGCATCTCAGCTAGAGCTGCATGTTTGTAGTGGGAATAAAATTCAGGTTTGTAACAGGGCCCTTGAAGGGCTAGGCTGCTTAGTGGTTGGTGCTCCTAATCTCCAGCTCCTTGTTTTGAAGGTCAATTTGCCTTAGTTTTTCAGGCAAGGAAATCTAGGTTTATCTCTCTCCACCAGGTCCTAACCCATGGTCCTGCATTTTTCAACCCCTGAATAAGGGAGGTCTCCCAGCAGGGAGTCTAAATCCCTTGCCCTGGGCTACTTCCTACCACTGTTATTTTTATTTGGAGCCTGGCCCTTCCAGTCCTATTTGCTGGGTGGCTTGCATCCCATAGCACCCTCTCGTGGATCTTTGGTGGTATCATGCTGCAGTCTCAGGCTCCTTCAGATGGGGAAAGCTGTAAGTTTGGTGAGACTGAACCCCACCATGTCTCTGAGCTTCAGGGACCCAGTTACCTCAGTTTCTGGAGGCTCCTAGGTCTCCTCCAGAGTCCCCCTTGGCTGGGGAGACAGCGATTACTCACTGGTGGCTACCCCAGCTGGCAGGCTAGTGACCCTTCCCCTCAGGTAGGGAGGGGGATAGCTCCTGCCTCTTCGCCAGTCGGCCCTCAACTGAGCCAGGCTCTCTCCTTTTCTCCCCCCCCAGGCCTGGCATTGGCTGCAGGTACAGCAGGGTGTTGCTAGCTGGGCCCAAAGGCTCCCTTTAACCCCCGTCGTGCTGGTAGGGTAGTTCCACAGGGGCTTATATTGTCTTTCTCTTGTGGTTGGAAACCCCCTTGTCCTCCTGTGTAAAATCCCCTGCACAAGATGGAGTTTGCAGTCACCTGGGCAAGTCACGTCTGTGAATGATTCAGCTTTTTGCAGGCCGACGCCATTGTTTACATGTTAGTTTGAATGTTCCCAGGAAAACTCAGATGTGGATTGGTGTCTCCCAAAGTCCATTGTCAGTTAAGTGTTTCTTGATTGGGCACTTACTGAGAATAGTCCTTTCTCCAGAAGCCGACCAAATGCTTCACTGAGGCTACTTAGAATCAAGTAAGTACATAGCCAATATTCATAACTTCAAATACAAAAATGATACACACATACAGGCAGCATAATCATAACCAGCAAACTACAACCTTCCCCTAGACAATGATCTATATGGTCACAGTTCATGGCAATAACGTCACAACTGTAATGTGAGTTTGTTTCGTACAGACTGAGTCGAAACAGAATAAAGGGCCCATTCAGAATTATTCCAGAAATAACCAGTCATCTCCCTACAAACTGCCCTGTGCACTAGATATCACTGAGAACAAACACATACGGGAGCTGTGATGGTTCTGCACCAGGCGATTTTTCAGAGATGCTGACCTGACAGAATACTAGAAAACTTTCCCAAAAGTGACAGTCGTCTTCTCATACGCAGTGTTGCTGTAGCCGTGTTAATCCCAGGATATTAGAGAGACAAGGTGGGTGAGGCAATATCTTTTATTGGACCCACTTCTGCTGGAGAGAGAGAAATGTTTGATCTGACAGAGAAGAGCTGTGTGTAAGCTCAGAAGTTTGTCTCTTTCACCAACAGGAGAGGGTCCAATAAAAGCTATTACCTCAGCCACTTTGTCTCTCTCAATCCCTTCTCGTCCAGTTTCAGTTTTCATTTCTGGTTGGATTAATACCAAACTTTGCCAAAACATTCTCCTCTGCCAAGGTCCTTGCCTCAGTCAGTGCACAGGCTGGATGGTGCCCAGGGAGTGAATCAGAGATGCACAGTGACAGAGGCTGTTGTCTGTAGGCCCACAGCCTCATTGGTTGCAGCAGCAGCATCGTCATCATTGGCGAGCCCTCCATTCGAGGATGATCTCCACCACAGATTTACAGATGGGTTCTGAGAGGACTCAGGAGTCCAATCCTGGAAACATAGATCTGCCCGCAGTAGGTACAGATGTTTCCTGACGGGTCAGCTGCCTACTGGGAGAAAGTTCTTTTTCTTTCCTTCCTTTCCTCTCTCTTTTCAACTTCGAGGGCAAGGCACTTCTCCTCAAAGCGGGCCACTGCCTGTTGGAGGATGTAGCGTCACTGAGATCAGTTGGTTGCTTGCTCCTCCCAGCTTGTGATGTGTTTTCTTGAGATACGCTTTCAGTGTCTCTTTGTAGGGTTTCCTCTGACTACCACGGGATCTCTGACCATGGGTGAGCTGAGAGTAGAGGGTTTGTTTTGGGAGGCGAGAGTCTGGCATCCGCATACAATGTCCAGCCCAGCGGAGTTGGTGAGTGAGGATCATTGCTTCAATGCAGGTGACATTTTCTTCAATGAGGATGCTGGTGTTAGTGCAGCGATATTCCCACTTGATGCAAAGGATCTTCCAGAGGCATCGTGGGTGGTGCCTCTCCAGACTCTTGAGGTGCTGTCGATAGGTCACCCAGGTTTCGCATCTATAAAGGAGTGTAGGAATAACAATTGTCTCGTAGACCTGGATCTTGGTGTCCTTCCGTAGGTCACAGTCTGTGAAAACGCGCCAGAGCAGTTTCCCAAAGGAAGCACTTGCGCACTGGATCCTGTGCTGGTTCTCACTGTCAGTTTTTGAATTTTGAGAAAGTTGGCGACCGAGGTAACAGAAGTCCTCAACTCTCTCCAAAGTCTGTCCCTCGGTGGTGATTTGTGGTGGCTCATGTGCAAGGCCTGAAGCAGGCTGATGGAGCACTTTAGCTTCCTTGATATGGAGCGAGAGTCATAGGTTTCGGTAAGTTTGTGCAAAAAAATCTAGTGTGGACTGAAGGTCATTCTCAGTGTGCGTGACGGTGACACAGTCATCAGTGTTTTGAAGATCAGTAATGGACACCCTGAGGACTTTAGACTTCGAGCAGAAATGTCAAAGATTAATAAACAGCCTATTCATTCTACATTTAATGTCAACTCCAGTGGGGAGGAGGTCTTTATCAAGGACCAAAATGACTGCTAAACACATGGAGAACAGGGTTGCAGCAATAACACATCCTTGCTTAACCCCAGTTTTGACGATGAAAGGATCCATCTCCAGGCCATTACAGAGAAAGGTGGCAGTCATCTCACCATGAAGAAGCCTTAGGCCCTTAATCAATTTTGGAGGGCAGCCAAATCTGGCCAGCACCTACCACTGGGCTTCATGATTGACAGAATTGAAGGCCTTTGTCAAATCAATGAGAGCCAGGTACTGGTCCTGATTTTGCTCGCAAGACATTTCCTGGATTTGGTGGGCAAGAAAGATCATATTGGTTGTCCAGCAGGATGGTCTGAAACTGCACTGAGATTCAGGAAATATTTCCTCAGCAAGGGGAAGTAATCGGTTTAAGAGAATATGGGCAAGAATTTTCCCTGCTGCAGATAGCAAGTCAATGCCACGATAATTTCCACACTCCAATTTATCTCCTTTCTTAAAGATTGTAACAATGTTGGCATTTCTCAAGTCTTCCAGAATCATCTTATTCTACCAAATTTGAAGAAAAATGAATCTCCCGACAACATAGCTCTGAGGACAATTGGAGCACCAAAGCCCCTTCACCGCAAGAAGATGACGGTCCCCAAAGAGGGGTTGCAGCCGTGGCAAGATGTGTAACCAATAAAATTATGCTGAAATTCTGCTGCTGGCTGCTGTGGGCCAGAGTGGCACCAGGCACTAGAATGGAGATGAGGGAGACTGTTTCCAACTATTGGGCCCAGGCAGTGTGAGGAGGAAGCTATCTGAACTGAATGCAGACCGGGGTGGCAGGGGAAAGTAGATGAGGATAAGGATGCAGGGGGAATATTCTGAGTCCGGAGGCTGGTGGATGGAGAGAAACTGGGACCGGGAGAGAAAGCGGGAGATGGGGACTGGGTGGGCAAGATGACTGGGACTGGGAGGAGGGGGCAAGAGACTAGGACTGGCTAGGCAGGGCAATTAGGACAGGGATTGGGTGGGGAGAGACTGTGACGTGCTGAGCAAGGAGCTGGGGAGCTGGAGGAGTCTGGGACTGGGAACCAATGAGGAGGAACTGGAGGTGGGTGAGGAAACAGACCAGATGAGGAACCAGGGTGTCAGGGGAGTCTAAGACTAACTGGGTTATGATACTGGAATAAGTAGCCAGGGTGGGGTGTGGGAGACTGAGAGCAGATCTACATGAACATTTAGTGCGTGGCAAGCTGGGGTGTAAATCTACCCTGCACTGTCCTGCCATGCACCAAGTGTCCATGTGGACGGTGTGGCTAAGCACTGAGGCCTTGTCTACACTACAGCTTAAGTTGATGTAAGTTACATCGCTCAGGGGTGTGAAAATACCACCTTCCCCCCCAAGCAATGTAACTTACATTGACTTAAAGCAGTGCTTGCATCGCACTATGTCAGCGGATCTTCTGCCTCTCGATGAGGTGGACTAATTATGTGGACAGGAGAGCGCTCGCCCATCGATGTAATGCGTCTTCACCAGATGCATTAAATCGGCGCCGCTGCATGGCACTGATTTAGTGTGGGAGCGAAGAGAAGCCCTAGCAGTTCCCTTGTGTGCTTTGATCTCTCCCATTTCCAAGCACTAGGGAACGGTTAGTGCGCAGCAGCAGGCTCCATGTGGACACTGAGTGTGCAGCAGGCTAGTGCGAGGAAATTTACATCCCAGTTTGACACAAGCTAAGTGTGTGTAGAGAGAAACCCTGAGACTGCTTGAGGCATCCAGGGAGAGAAACAGGGACTTGGGGCAGACAGGACAACTCAAGGCAGGGATAAGTGTGAGAAACAGATCAGCTGAGGACCCCAGAGGGGAGGGACAGCACAGAGAACGGCGGGGAAATTGGTAGGGGAAGCCAGAGGTGAAGTCTAGGACTGGCTTGTCCAGGAGACTGGGACTGGGGATGAGAAGCTTGAGAAGTGGAGACCTGAACTGGGTAGAGAAGAAGAATGGGACTAGGACACAGAGCAAGGGATGGGGAAGAGACAGGACTGGGACAGGTTGGAGGGGAGGGGGTTGAATGGGTTAGTCTTAGGGTAAGAGGGGAAGAGGGGTCTGTGACCAATAGAGAACACACTTCTCCAGACCTAGAATGGAACCCAGTATCCCTGAGTTTTACCATTCCCCTGCTTTCAGCAAATATTTGTCAAACCCTCCAAAAAAATCTTCTGATTCCCCTCTAGTGCTGGTCCACACAGAGGATGACAACCTACTACTGCTGTCAGTTACGCCATTAGCTCAAGTGGCAGAGGTTTGGGTGGCAGATCTAAAGGTTCCAACCCTGCTGACGATCCACGTGGGTGTCAACATGATTCCGCATCTTGGAACTTCTGATTTTTCAGTTTGTTTTTTCAAAAACCTCGGAAATTATTCAGAAAACATTACTTTTAAGGAGCATTAATTTTGCAGAGTTGAGCTGTAAAAAATAAGGAAATGGCAGAATTAAAGTTGTCTTTGCAACTCTAGTTTGGCCCACTTGTGCGTATGCATTAAGATACAGTCTTTCATTACCTGATAACATGCTATTTTCTCCACAGAATAGACAGTGATCTGAATCAGGGTTGTGGTGTGAAGGAGGTGGTTGTCTGTAGCACCCCTGCCTCATTTGTTGCAGAAACTGTGAAGCATGCTGTGTGTGAGGCAGGCGATTGCAGAAAGAGAAAGGAGGGTCTGTTATTAAGACAGGTGAATGCTGCCCTGGGGAGTTGGATTCTATCCCTGCCTCTGCCACAGAGTTTCTATGTGATGCTTGGCAAGTCCCTGAAACCAAATCTTTCACAGGTGGTCATTAATTGTGTGCTCCTCATTTTATGGGTGGTCCCCTTGAGACCATGAGCGTCCAATTTGAAGAAGAGCTGAGCATGCACTACTGTGAACTGAAGGCAGTGGGAGCTGTGCTAAACAAGCCTAAGTCCTCTCAAAAGCCAGGACATGGGTATCTCAAGTTGGGCATCCAAAATCAGTGGACGCTTTTGATACTTTTGGCCACAGAGTGTCTCTGGGCTTTGGTTCCCCATGTGTAAAATGGGGAAAATAACAGTTCCCTACCTTCCAGGTGTTGGCAGTTGTTGGCTGTGCATGTTTTCTCTCTGTGTGTGTTTTCAGCTCTGCGCAGATAGCTGATGCAGCAGGCCTTGACCAAACTGCCCAAGAAGACCACAGACTCGGTTCAGTGGCGAATGCTCGTTCAGGTTTATTGCTGACAAAGGATGGTACTAGCTCCCTGGATCAATGTCTACAGTTACACTGGCACATGTAGGCCCCTTACCATGGGTTTGGCTCAGTGAGTGGCGAGACTTTCCACTCCCCACTCACCCCCTGCACCCAGGCCAGAAAAAGACCCCCCCCCCCGTGACCTCTCTTTTGTACTGTGATAAAATCAAGTTACACATTGCCCCTCTGACGTGGCTAATTACCACCTTTTGCCTTGTCCATGTTGGTTTGACCAAAACATCTCTCTCCATCACCCTGTCACCCTGACCTTATCTTTCGGAGGGAGTAAATTTTTTCTTTCATCATCCTTGGGGAGTGTGTTTACACCATAACCCTGTGTCATGGGTTCTGGTCCCACCCTTCTGGAAGGTGTTTATGCAAGTGCCAGTGCCGAGCACTTCTCATGAGTGTTTGTGTTTTTGCAACACCAACCATGCCTTTGCCAGGTTCATGCTCTGGACAATGGACCTGCACGCACAGTCACAAAAGGGGCTAATGAAGGTTTCACAGGCAAGTGCAAGTCTGGCATTCTGAATGTCTGAGTGCTTCACTTTGCAAACGTTAACTTTCTTTCTGATTCACAGCTGAATAGATTTTAAGGCCAGAAGGGAGCATTAGATCTAGTCTGACCTCCTGGGTAACAAAAACTATAGAATTTAAACCAATTACTCCTGTACTTCATCTGAACTTGTGTTTGGCTGAAGCATATCTTCCAGAAAGGCACCCAATTTTGTTCTGAATACTTCAGGAGGTGGAGAATGTTCTGCTTCTTTTGATAGTTTGTTCCAATGTTTCATCAGTATTATTGTGAAAAATGTATGCCTTGCTTCGAATAGGAATGTATCTGTCTTCCATCCATTGATTCTTGTTATGCCTTTCCCCACTAGATTGAGAAGACCTTTACTATGCAGTGTTTTGTCCATGTGAAAGTATCTAAACACTGAAATCAAGACATGTCTCAGTCATCTTTTTGATAAGCTAAACAGATTGACCTCCTTAAATCTCTCACTGCAGGCACATTTTGAAGCCCTGGAATCATTATTGTGGATCTTCTCTGCACCCATTCCAATTTTTTAACATCCTTCTTACAATGTGGGCACTAAAAGCAGATGCAGTAGCTGTCTCCCCGGTGCTGTACACAGAGCAAAATTACCTCCCTACTAGAGCTGGTTGGAAATTATCTGGTAAACTAGAGTTTCATTGGAAAATGCCAGTTTGTTGAACTCAACATTTCTCATGAAAGTGAATTGGGGTACAATGAACTTTCTCAAAGGCACAAGCATTGTCTGGTGGAAATATCCATGGTTCCCTGCCAGGTTCCCTGGGGGCTCCTGTTAGTCCTGCCGTGCAGATTGTCCTGGGGCTGGGTATTCCAGTCTTCTATGATCTGCAGCTCTGGGGCAGCCCCACCATACAGATTGCTCCAGAATTGGAGATCCTAGTCTTTCTAGGGTGTGGGCTCTAGGGCAGCCCTGCCAGTGCTTTCAGGCTCTCTGCCATTGGATAGGAACCTGCAAGCCCTGGGAGCCCCAGCTCTAACCAAGGCTCGGCTCCAGGGTCTGCATCAGGGATCCTGAAAGTCCTGGGATGGGTTCCGGTGTCCCAGGGTCTGTGGCAGCCCTGCCTTGCAGAATGTCCTGGACTGGGCTATTTGCCTATTTAGGCTGCCAGCTGGCCAAGGAGTCTGGAAGCTCAGGGGTCCCCAGTCCAGGGCAGGCCACATGATGAGGCTGCCCCAGAGCCCCAACAGTGGCTCTGAGAAATTGACATGCTTGTCCTGATGTTAACAGTGGTGAAACAGCATCTGTTGGGGTTCCTGGGAGCAAATTTCATTTTGGATACACCGTGGGCTGGAGTTTCCAAAACAAACTGTTAGCCGGATTTCCAATTCGCAGGAAATTTTAAAATAGTGACATTTCCTGTACACTGGAAATCCTGCATTTCAGCCAGCTGCACTCATTGCTCCCCTCTTTATACATCCAAGGATCACCTTTGCTGTTTTTGCAGCAGCATCACACTGGGAGCTTACGTTCAGTTCTTTGTCTACTATGACCCCTGCAAAGAACATGGGCTATATCTGTACTTCTGTGAATATTACGTGTACGTCAGTTCCTTTTAGTGCTATTTTCACATTTCCTTCAGGGGTTCAAAGGGCAATCCCAGTCTGAGCTCCCCACATGTCCCAGGACGGCAGACAATGGTTTCATAGAACCCAGTTACTGGTACTTAACTGACAATAGAGGTGTCAGAGCTTTTGAGCTTTTGCATCTGCCCAAGCTAAGCACAAGCCCCCTTCCTTGGGATGGGCCCCTGAGGTGAGAAATCTTAAACAGAGAGCCTGGGAATTGTTAACAGGGGAGCCCTGAGGAACAGAGTGGGTGAGGCAGGGTCTGCAGGGAAGGAGACTGAAACACAATCCCCAGAGGCAGGGGTTCCTGGGATAAGCTGAGTCAGCCCAGGTTTTGAGGGAAAAGGTGAGCTTTAGGTAAGGTATAGGCCTGTAGGCCGTCAGTTGCTTTCTTCTTTTCCCTGTGGTTGCTGTGTTCCTATAGATAAATAAAAAATAACACTGTCCTGCATGTGGTAAACTATTCAATATTTTCATAAATGACTTGGATGATGGAGTAGAGAATACACTGACACAATTTGTGGATGACATGAAGCTGAGAGGGGGTTCACAAGCTCTTTGGAAGGCAGGGTTAAAATTCAAAATCACAGAATCATAGATTCATAAAATATCAGGGTTGGAAGGGACCTAAGGAGGTCATCTAGTCCAACCCCCTGCTCAAAGCAGGAGCAATCCCCAACTAAATCTAAAATTAAAATAATCTAGATATAATGGAGAATTGGTCTGAAATCAGTAAATTGAATTTCACGAAAGACAAGTGCAAAGCATTAGACTTAGGAAGGGAAAATATGGAATAACTGAGTAGGCAACAGTTCTGCAGAAAATGATCTCGGGGTAAAAGTGGATCACAGACTGAAATGGGTGATGCTGTTGTGAAAAACGGAAATGTCATTCTGAATTGTATTAACAAGCATGTCATATGTAAGACACAGGAGGTAATTTTCCCACTCTACTTAGCACTGATGTGGTCTCAGCTGGAGTACTGTGTCCAGTTTTGCTCGTCACTGTTTAAGAAAGATAAGGACAAATTGGAGAATGTCCAGAGGAGAGCAACAAACAGAGTAAGAGGTTTAGAAAACATGATCTGTGAGGAAATGTTGAAAGAATTGGACATTTTAAGTTTACAGAAGAGAAGACTGAGAGGTGACCTGATAACAGCCTTAAAATAACTGAAAGATTGTTTCTCAATTGCTGTCCAGATCCACCAAGGGTAGGACTAGACAATCATTTTAGATTTCAGCAAATGAGATTCAAATTAGATATTAAAAATAACCTTTCTAACTATAGGGATAATTAAGGACTGGAACAGGGTATTTAGGGAGGTTGTGTAATCCCCATCATTGGTGACTTTGCACAACAAGTTAGACAAACGTCTGTCCGGGTGGCCTAGGTATACTTAAACCTCCCTTGGTGTGAGGAGATGGACTAGATCACCTCTTGAGGTTCCTTCCAACCCTACATTTGTATTATTCTGTGGTTTTATCAGCTATTCAGACCTGCTGATGTGAAAAAAATGTTAATCCCTGATAAATGCCATTTAACATGCTCCTTAGGTACCAATAGATTGGAGAGAGATTCATTGTCTTCAGAGATATGAATAGACATCCTGCTGCTGTCCAAAACCAGAAATGTGTATTGAACACCTTTGCCTTTTCTCCCTCATTATTAACAATTTTACCATCTCCATTTCTCATGGGCTTATAGCATTGTTAGGATTTGTTTGTTTGTTTGTTCCTAATATACTTTAAAGACTCCTTATTTGTCATAGTTCTCCAAGTCACGGATTTTATCCTGATGTCTTTCGCTTCCCTTTCCAGTATTTTTCATATAATAACTTCTAATATATATTGATTTGCTCTAATTCCCACTATTTCCATTTTTTTAAATATATTGCCTTTTTATTGGTATTGCTGCCTTCACTTTGCCACTGACCCAGAATGAGCTTTTAGGTAATGTTTTATACCAGTGGAGCACTCCAACTCCCAAAGCCCCCTTTATCATTTTCAGCCTTCATTGACTTTCTAGGACACATTAAGCCCCAGCTGGTTGGAGGAGACGGTGCCTGCTCAGAACGTGTGGAGATAAAACTTGGAAACACATGGACCACAGTCTGTGATGCACACTTTCATCTGCAAGTTGCCAAGGTTATCTGTAATGAACTACAGTGTGGAATAGCTGTATCTACCCCAGGAGGAGGTCACTTTGGAGAAGGACAAGGGTTGATCTTAACTGAAGAATTCCGGTGTGTGGGGAATGAGTCTCTCCTGTTCTCCTGTCCCAGGATATCAAAAGTGAATCAGACATGCTCACACACAAATGATGCTGGTGTCATATGCTCACGTAAGAATTCAGCACAATGTCTTTAAAATCCCAATTCTGTGTATTCTACGTTATAGTGAAGCAATGTACTGATCTAAAGGTGTAGGGATCTCGGTTTGATAGGGTTGGATCAAAACCCCAAACAAGCCAAAATAATGAGAAAGGGATCAAGTGCCCCGACCTTCCTTTCTTTTACTATTTGCTATAAAATATCTTAAATGCTCCTTCTCTAAACTCCTTCTCCCTTCTCCCCTGGGCACACAGGGTTCTGGCTGGTGAACGGCAGCACAGTGTGCTCAGGGAGGGTGGAGATCCAGGTTCTTGGTGCCTGGGGAACCCTCTGTGACTCACGCTGGGATTTACCGGACGCCAACGTTCTCTGTCGTCAGCTCGACTGCGGCTTCGCTGTATCAGCCCTAGGAGGAGGGTATTTTGGGAAGGGAACTGGCTCTGTCTGGACAGACACATTTCACTGCAAAGGGACTGAAACCCATTTGGGCCATTGCTCTGTTACTGCCCTGGGGGCCTCTCAGTGCTCACACGACAATGATGCCAGTGTGGTTTGCTCAGGTAAGTGCAAGAGAGATGCTGGATTAAGGACACCAGCCCCTCAATGCGTGATGCTGCCCCAGAGTAGGGGAACCTCAGGACACAGCAAGGGGAGGGGGAGCTAGATCCTAAAGCACAGAAAATAACAGTAAATATATTAAAGATGACATTTAAGTCAATAATATCATCACAAAAGAACAGTTGTGAGTGGGGAAAGCCCTGGATTCTCCAGTAAAAACATCAGCAACTCTATCCTCACGCAGGGCAGCGGAGCTGGGGCAGCACTTTGTCCTTCGGGTTACATCAATGCCACCAATTCATTGTCCCCAGCCTTCTCCAATAGTAATTAGATGGGGAGTTGGTAGTGACTCCCAATATGGAGCTTGCTTCACACTTTCTATGATAAAATATTCTCGGCACCTTCTTGAGAAGCTCTCGCACCTTCCTTGATTGCTGGATCCTTTGCCATTTGGGAAGGGGTCAGTGCTGGGGCCAGGGAGATGCCTTCTCCTGTGTAGTCAGATTCCTTCCAGGTTTGGCTGAATTATAAACTGCTGAAAATCAGCATTTTCCTTCTCTCACATGAGTTCCTGGGGGTATTTTTGGTAGCCCACCACAGAGAAAGTAGTGCTTTCACTCACTGAGTTTTTTTTTACTTTTTTCACACCTTTCCAATTGAAAAAACTCCAAAGATTTTTTCCCCTGCTTTCTTACTTTCTTACACATTTTTACCTTTTTCTAACTTTTTACAGTGGAAGAAAAGATGAGCAGGGGATTGGACTAGATGACCTCCTCAGGTCTCTTCCAATCCTAATATTCTGATTGTGTGAAAATATAGGAAGGGGGAGGAAGTGGCAAACCTGTACATCCAAAATCTGGAAAGGAAAACTGAATGTTTCATTTTCCAAAAGTTGGAAAGAATCGATATATTAGTGAGAGTCTAAAAAAAAATTTCATTCCATTTCCACATCCCAGTATCTCAGATCTGTTTAAAAATTGAAATACTGCATTCAAAAAACATCACAGGAAAAATTTTGAGTTGTTGACCCGTTCTAATATTTAGCTTTTATAAAAATAAATAAAAAAATAAACAGCATTATTTAGTTCATTTAGTCAAAGCCAAAGGCACAAGAATTAGAAAATACCAGAATTAAGGTTATCTATGTAATGTTAATTCAGTCCCCCACCCTCCCTTCTGCATATATATTATGATACATGCACATATTCTATTATTCTCACCTACCCCCAGCTCCTGCCTCCTTCAGTGCACAGGGAGGATGGTGCTCAGGGAATGGAGGAGCTGTAGAATATTTCTTTTTATCCTCATCATTCAACCTGTGACCCAGGGCCTTATTCGCTCTACAGACCGTACAAACACTGCACTGAATACAGAATTATTCATTTCTTCATTGGCTTTTCTATTGTGCTCGTTACAGTAGTGTGAGAATGCACCACAAACATTAATGAATTTGTCTTCATAACACCCCAGGAGAGAGCAGACTCTTATGAGGTCCATTTCAAAAGTGACTTAGGCACTTAGAAGCCCAAGAATAACATTGTCAAAAGGCCTAAGTGACTTAGAGACTTAAATCCTATTTTCTCTAGTAACATAGGAGCCCAAGAACCATGCAGACTTCTCCCTCTTGCTGCCTAAGTCACTGCTGAAAATGGCACTTAAGCTCCTACATCATTTTGCTGCTTTTGAAAATTGTACTTACAACGATTAAAGCCAAAATCCCCAACTCACAACTTATTTGGGGTGATTGGGCAGCAACCTGAGACCCTCCGGGCCTGATTCTCCAGAGTACTCACCATTTCTGCAGCGCTTTATGTGTTCAGAGTACTCTCCAGACATTAATAAACCCTCACCAAACTCCAGGGAAGTAGGTGGGTAAGTATTATTATTAGCTCCTGTGGAGGTTGGATCACGGAAACCCCTTGGGGGCTCCCACCTGAATGTGCCAAGACTACTTTTGCCCTGCTTTCCCTGCCAGCTTAGGACTCCAGCACCCTGTCTCGCTGAGCCAGACATGCCAGTCTGCTCCAGCACAGACCCAGCGTCTGAAACACGTGCCCCAAAGCTGCAGACTTAACTGAAAGCAATTTAAGAAGTGTTCTTGTCTTTAACATTCAGATGCCCAACTCCCAATGGGGTCCAAACCCCGAATAAATCCGTTTTACCTTGTATAAACTTATACAGGGTAAGCTCATAAATTGTCCGCCCTCTATAACACTCAGAGAAAGATATGCACAGCTGTTTACCCCCCGTCCCTGGTATTAATACATTCTCTGGGTTAATTAATAAGTAAAATGTGATTTTATTAAATACAGAAAGTAGAATTTAAGTGGTTCCAAGTAGTATCAGACAGAATAAAGTGAATTACCAAGTAAAATATAATAAAACACGCAAATCTAAACCGAATATAGTAATAAAACTGAATACAGATAAAATCTCACCCTCAGAGATGTTTCAATAAGTTTCTTTCACAGACTGGATGCCTACCTAGTCTGGGCACCATCCTTTCCCTGGTACAGCTCTTTTTCCAGCTCAGGTGGTAGCTAGGGGATTTCTCATGATGCCTGCCCACTTTTTTCTGTTCCACCCACTTATATATCTTTTGCATAAGGCAGGAATCCTTTGTCCCTCTCTGGGTTCCCACCCCTCCTTTTCAATGGAAAAGCACCAGGTTAAAGAGGGATTCGAGTTCAGGTGACATGATCACATGTCACTGTCAGACTTCATTACCCACTTGCCAGCATACAGGAAGACTGAGAAGTAAAACAGAGCCATCCACAGTCAATTGTCCTCGTTATTGGGAGCCATTAAGATTCCAAACCACCATGAATGACCCACACTGTGCATAACTACAGTAGGACCTCAGAGTTATATTTCATATTTCTAGTTTCAGATACACGAGTGATACATTTATACAAATAGGATGACCACACTCAGTAGATTATAAACTTTGTAATTATACCTTACAAAAGACCTTTTGCAGGAAGCAGATTTCAGTTACATTATATTCACACTCATCCACATACTTTCATAAAATCGTACAGAGTGCAATGTCACAGCACCATTTTACAGACGGTGAAACTGAGAGAGAAAAGCAAAGTGTCCTGCCCAAGGCCACCCAGTGAGTCAGCAGCGGAGTCAGGGGGTCATACAAGCAACAGCCTCACGCTGCACAACCCCAATTTATCCATTCTGGGCACTCAAAGTGGCCAGGGTCCTGCGGGAAAATAATTCACTAGAAAATTAATTTTAATGGCCACCCAATCTGGTTCCCTTGTGCCTAAATGGAGCCCGTCTTATGGGTCTATAAATCCACAGAGTTTTAAGACCCAAAAAGGCCATTGTGATCATCTGCTTCTCCCCTCACCACAGGGACCCCTCCTGCTTAATGAAGTTTCAGCTCCCCTCTCTGCCACATCTTCAGATCCATGTACAGAGTCTCCATAGGGCTTCTTGCCTGGCTGGAACTGGGGTCCTTACAGAGAAACCTACTGCAGAAGCCCTGGATTTCAACCTTCTTCCTAATAATGGACACGTAGCTTCCAGGACTGACCCCCACAGAGCCTAGAGTCACTGGTGCCGTTACACACCATGACTAAGCCTATGTGGCCCTGCCCAGAACTCTCAACAGACGTCTACTCTCCTCTTTACAACTGATACCTTCGTACCTTGGGGGCAAAAAACCTCGCAGTTCTCCTGCTTCTCACAGAGGCTGCTACCGGCATTCCTCACTGAATTCCCTTCAGCCCTGCCCTGCCTCTCCTAACCAGCTACCCAGCCCAGACCCTGGTTCTTGGAGGGAACTCCTCAGCACATGAAGATCCTGATTTCTCTCTACAATTGCTGGAAGGAGAATCCCTTCTAAGGAAAAACACCTGGTCCCTTCCATACGAGCTCCATCTGCCATGATCCCATCCGGCCTTCGTGAGGGGCTGTGGTACCTAGTTATATCCATGAGCCTCCTCGGAAAGCCCCAGATCTAGTCTCTACTCTCACACTACACTAGTGGCATACCTAGGACAGGAAACTTGGCTGGGCCCCAGCTTTTGCGGGGTGGGCAGTGACGGGAGTAGCAGAGGGAGGGGTGCAGGAGGAATCCAGTGCCCTGGGAAGGGGACAGGAGGGAGGGGGGTTCTCCTCCCTCCACCCCTTCCAGCCGGCCCTTACCGCTCAGCAGTCACCCCAAGCTGAGGATGCTCAGGGCACACAGGCTGCGGGGCGTGCCTAGGGTAACCAGATAGGAAATGTGAAAAATTGGACAGGTGGTGGGAAGTAAGAGGCGCCTATATAAGAAAAAGCCCCAAATATCAGGACTGTCCCTATAAAATCGGGACATCTGGTCACCTAGGAGTGTATTTTGGGCAAAGTGGGGTCCCACTAGGGCTCAAGCTCTGCTCACCCTTCCCGACCCTGGCTCAGTGTCCGTCAGCCCAGCCACGTCCCTTTCCTGCCAGTGCCGGGAACTGCTGCCCCTGTCTCTGGCCCCAGCACTAGCCCCACCCAGAGCTGCCCTCAGGAGGCACACCCCCCATGGGGCTAGTGCTTGGGTCAGAGACCAGGGAAGCAGCGCATGGCGCTGGCAGGAGAAAGATGTGGCCAGGCTGACGGACGCCGAGCTGGGGGTAGGAGTCCCAGCCTGTGGATTCGGGGGGCTCCGGCCCTGATTTGGGTGGGCCTGGATGATCACTGGGTGGGCGACAGCCCACCTGTGGCTACACCCCTGCACTACCCTAGCTGCATGCAGGGAGGTCCAGTCTTAGGGTGAACTCCTGACTCCGTTGAAGTCAATGGAGGTTTTACCATTGCCTTCAGTGGGGCCAGGATTTCACTCTTCGCCTTGAAATGTTATTTGGCTACCAAGATCCTTGAGCTGTTTGGATCCAGTGCGCACACACTGCACCCGTCAGGTTGCCATACTAGTACATACTGTACCTGACACAGCCAGTGGGTGTGCCCTGCACTGACTCTGCTGTTGTCTTTTACCATGGTCAGTCTCTCCTTGCTGCACCTGGGTCTGAACTCGGTGAGTAATTCCTAACTTACCACCTTGTTATCAGAGTCTCTGATTCTGAGACACACGCAAAGACTGAGATTCACATCCCAAGGGAGTCACAATATTCACCAACAAAGCACGTCCCCTTCCCCGCCCCACACATAACCTGCTTCTTGTGCTATGAATTGATCAGCTGGAATCTCACGTTGGACTCAGAGATGACACCACATTTCAGGGGACAGCTCCAGTCAGAACCACCAGTGCCGGGAACTATCTAACACTTGCAGTTCCTGCACTGGATCCACGTGAACCAAGAAAGTTGCCACCTGCTGAGCAAAGATCAGAGGGAACTAAGGGAATTTACCAATAATAACCTGTTCCTGACCACCGTGAATCCTGCTCTTCCATTGGCCAAACTCCCTCAAGGCAAACTTGCCTAAATCATTCACGACCCACCTGCTAAGTGCTTGTGCAGACACCATTCACTGGCTTCCAGGCATTTAAGCCTGGATAAAGTGACTACAAACCTCAGCAGCCATTCCACCACCACACACAGAGACTATTTTCCCAATCAGTAATCAGCAGGAATTCCCTCGCTCACTCATTTAGAGAGTCCGTTGGCAAGCCCTTGTGTCAAGCTCAGAGTTTTAAAATCCTTGCAGCACCTTCCACTTTTAGATTCACAGGAATAAGTGTCTTCTGACAGAGGTTGTTCCCTTCAACACTGTGACACACTCTGATCACTGGCTTATACCTTCTTACTGAGAAATAATCCACAATTTCATGTGCAGTATTTCTAGTGTATAAGAGAGAGTGTTATTCAGTGTATTTACCATCTCTCCTGAGCCCAGGTCACTCTGAATCACTCAGACTGCTGAATGGAGAGAGCCGGTGCGATGGGAGAGTGGAGATTTCCCTCCGTGGTGTGTGGGGCAGAGTGCCGGATGACCAGTGGGACATGAACGATGCCAGCGTGGTGTGCAGGGAGCTCCAGTGCGGAGTCGCTGAGAAAGCTTTTAACCCCCCGAAGACTGAGAATGGAACGGGCCCTGTGGGGCTCAGAAGGGTTCAGTGTGCAGGAAATGAGACTCGTCTGACTCTCTGTGACATCTCCACGTCTGAGACAGCCCAGGCAGGAATTGCTGAGGACATCGGTGTCCTTTGCTCAGGTGATTCATTTCCAAATCTCACAAACATTTTCTGTTCAGTAGGAAAATACATATTAACAGCTGCGATCTATCCTTGCAGGGAGCCAGCAGATCAGACTGGTGAATGGGGCAGGTCGCTGTGCCGGGAGAGTGGAGATGTATTACAATGGCAGCTGGGGGACAGTCTGTGATGATTCCTGGGATCTGTCAGACTCCGATGTCGTTTGCAAACAACTGGGATGTGGACGTGCCGTCAATGCAACTGTCTCTGCTCGTTATGGGCAAGGATCCGGTCAGATCTGGCTGGACGATGTGAACTGCTCTGGGAAGGAATCCGATCTCTGGGCGTGTCCTTCCGGGGGCTGGGGCCAGCACAACTGCAGACACAAAGAGGACGCGGGAGTTCTCTGCTCAGGTCTGTTCTGTGAATGCTCACGTGAGCCTTGTTACCAGGGGATTAAATGGAGGGGGCAGATGTTTAAGGAGATTGCTGAGAATGACACTCTCCCTGACTGTCTCTGCCTCCCTTTCCCTTGTGTAACTACCTACCAGGGTCACCATTAGAAAGTCCTCAGCTCCCACCCAGAGGTGTTGGAGATATTGCAAGATTTCCCTTAGAATGCTAGAAGGCTGCATCTCAGGTATCTAAAGGAGATTGTATCATGCAAAGCAGTGACTGAAAAGGATGTAGGGTCCTAGTGGAGAAATAAGTGAACATGAGCTCCAAGTGCCATGTGTGGCAAAACGGGCTAATGCGAACCTTGGATGTATAAACAAGGGAATAGTGAGTAGGAGTGGGGACTAAATTTTACTGCTGTACATGATGCTGGTGAGACAGATACTGGAATACTTTGTGTCCAGTTCTTATGTCCACAAAAAATGGAGCAGAGAAGAGCCACAAAAGTGATCTGATGAATAAAAGCCTTACAGTGAGAGATTTCAGATGCTGAATCTGTTTAGCTTATCAAAACGACCAAGAGGTAATTTGGTTACATGGCATAAGTCTCTTCACAAGGAGAACATACCACTTCCTAAAGGGCTCTTTAATCTAATGCAGAAAGGCAGAACAAGAGTCAATGGCTAGAAGCTGAAACCAGGCAGATTCAGATAACAAATAAGGCCCAGGTTTTTAACGGGGAGGGTGATTAACCATCAGAACAAACTACGAGGGAAATGGTGCATTCTACATCTCTTGAAGTCTTCCTGTCTAGACTGGATGCCTTTCTGGAAGCTATGCTTACGTCAAACTCAAGTTATTAGGCTCTATGCAGCTGTTTTACAGAAGGTCAGACTATTTGATCTCATGATCCCTGTCACACTGTCTGGAGAGGTTCACGGCACTGAGTGCCCACCTCAGGGCAGATGGTGAGAAACAAGGCAATACCCCAAACTGCTGGTGTGTTCTATAAGTAGATTTCACCGAGCCTGTAACAGATGTGAACTCCTGGACCAATGTTCCCTCTAATTTTTACATCCATGTGTGGAATGAATTTTGTTCTGTGCACCAGTCTAGAGGTGATGTGTGGTGGGGTTGGGGCTAAGGGGTTCAGAATGTGGGAGGCAGCTCAGGGCTGGGGCAGAGGGTGGCTGTGCACGGGGTGAAGGCTCTGGCTGGGGGTGCGAGCTCTGGGGTGGGGCCAGGGATGAGTTGTTTGTAGTTCTGGCTGCCTTGGGGCTGCAGCAGGAAGAGAGGACTCCCCCAAGGCCTCTCTTGCTGCAGCAGCCTGGGGCCAGGGGAGAGGCACCTCTCCCCACTGCAGCAGCTCCAGGGCTGGGGAAGAGGTGCCTCTCCAGTCTAGGCCCCTGTGGCTGCTTGCCTATGCCACCTTTGATAGCCTTCTGTGTGTCCATATGGCCACACAGCTCAGAGGGAACTTAGTCCTGGATCACTGTATCTATCTTACCATGGAGTCACAGACAGTCCCCGTAGACTCTCCAGTCTATTGTCACCCAAACAAACTGAACTTAGTGATAAGTGGTCACTTACACCAAAAATCACATCACATTCAGGTTTCTTCCAATCCCAAGAGACCAGCCACCTAGCAGAAGAGACCCATATTTCTTGTACTGGTAATTCTGAAACTACCTGCATGCGCGTGTGCACACACATGATCGCGATGTGTTTAATTAATTGAAAGGTGAAAGTGACTTTGAATATGGACCAGGTTCTGGTCCCACGTGGCTGGACCACGTTGCATGCAGTGAGCAGCACGGTTCCCTCTGGCAGTGCCCGTCAGAGCCCTGGGATCCCAGGTCATGTGATAACCGAGCAGAAGAGACCCATATTTCTTGCACTGGTAATTCTGAAACTACCTGCATGCGTGTATGCAAACCCACATGTAAACGATGAGTTTAATTAATTGAAAGGTTAGGATAGAACTTTTGTTGTTGTTCACATCTCAGTGTAGGCAGATTTAAATTCTCAACACAAGATACAAACATATTTTCATGATGTTTTATAGGAACAAGCATTTGTCTGATTAACAACAAACATGGAAGTTAATCAATTAATTTTAAAGGAGACCGGTGTTGGACGCTGCGATAAGGTAGTCTGAGAGAGAAGAAAAGCCTCTCCCTAGAGACCGACATTAGGCAGATCTGTAGTTATTAATCCTTTTGGGATGAACTATCAGAGATGGACCCAGGCTGTGCAGTTTGGGTGAGAACTGGAATCCCCCACAAGTCTGGGTGCATGTCGGCCTGTGTGTCTGAGTAACAGCTGAATAGCAAATTAATTAGGTATTAAATGACCCAGAGTTCACATTTCAGTTTTTTTTTTTTCATAGACATTTAGGTCAGAAGGGACCATTTTGATCATCTAGTTCACACAGTGCTGAAATTAGGGGTTTAAAATACAGATAAATTCTACTCCCACATCACACACACAACCCAGTGCATTCACCTCAGCTTTTTCTCTCCACAGGAAAAAAACCAAAACCAACTCAGACCCTGTTTGCCGAATGCCCGAACTCTCCAAGCTGCACAGGTATCTCTGCTTCTCACTGTCTCCCTCTTGGTCCCTAAGTTGTCCCAGTAACATGTGAGGTTTCTGCATTTCTAGACCAGGAGAAGTTACGCATCATGGGAGGAGAGGACAGATGGTTGGGGAGAGTGGAGGTTTGGTACCGTGGCTCCTGGGGAACAGTTTGTGATGACTCCTGGGACATGGCGGATGCGAATGTTGTGTGTAAACAACTGGGCTGTGGATCTGCTGTGTCTGCCCTGGGCGAGGCTGCATTTGGCCAGGGGACTGGTCCCATCTGGGTGGAGACATTGAATTGCAGAGGGACAGAGTCATCTCTCTGGGACTGTCCTGCCAAGCCCTGGGGTGAAAGCAACTGTGGTCATAAGGAAGATGCTGCCATGAATTGCTCAGGTGAGTGACTGGAGATGTTTCTGCTACATGCTGTAATATTCAGAGAGAAGGATGGTTTAGCCCACCCATCCCCTTTGGTCCCAGACCAGGCCCTCCCATCTCCTGTGTGCCGGAGCATCCTGGATGTTGAGGGATGGAACCTTTGTGAGGTCAGACTGGCTCAGGCATCAGCCCACATAGCCCCTGCATCCATCATAGGTCCCACTGTGCTGGTTTGTTATGAGAGTCCTCATTGCTGCATAGAGCACAAGGGACTTGGGCCCTAAATCACTAACAAACAGGCCCAGTGCTGCTGTGAGGGAGTTTGTGGAGGTGGGTGGACAGCTGGAGACAACCAGGGACTCTCAGAGGTGAAGATCCGCCCGGGAACAAACAAGTCACCTCCCCCTTGCTACAGGTTCGTGGGCTCCTACGACTCTCACAGGCTAATCTCTCCCTGTCGCATGTTCATTTCCATCCAGCTCCCCCACGCCGCCCTCCGACCGACAATGGGAGAGTCACGGTGCCTGTGGTCATCAGCATTATCCTGGGGGCCCTGCTCTGCCTGGTCTTAATCATCCTGGGGGCGCAGGTGCAAAGTGCCAGGGCACAGCTCAGAGGTGGGTCCTGATTGGTGTCACTGTGTGCAATGCTTCTGCAATAGCAGGGGGGCTGCAGGGTGTCAGGGTGAGGGGAGATACCAGGCTGGGTGGGGTGGCCAAGGGTGCCTGTTAACGCCTCTCTCTTTTACTATTTCATTAACTGTCTGGCAGTGGAACAGCCCAACCATGAAATCTGGAGATGATACTGGCTAGGGACCTTTACAGTTTCAGAGAAACGGCATCTGTATCCCCCCGCCCACCCTCCAGTGATCCACTCCAGGAATGCCTACTGAGGCCTCCTCCCATCACCTGTCTCTGGGTGGGAACCCCCTGTCCCATCTCCTTGCGGCCAGGGGGTTTTAAGACTGCTCAGCCCCCTGCCTTCCACTCTGATACCCCCAGCAAACCAGTCTGCCTACAGGCCAGCCCCCATGCTGTGTTTTCTCCCCAAGGGCTATGAGCAGGGCATTGTCAGCAGTTACAAGTTATCACCCAGCTCTCTCTCAGCAGATTACACCTTATTCCTAGGTTAAAAGTGTGACAGAGAAAAATTAAAAACAATAAAAATTCCTCCACACTTGCTGAACATACCAGAATTTACCCATCGTCCCCATGGGCAGCCTGGTAGACCAACATCCCTCCTACGATTCAGTGTTGGGATCCCCATGGACAGAAGGTCCTGCCCATTTGCAGAATCAAAATGAAGGCCCTGAGTCTTTTTAAACTCAGCCTTTCATATCAGAAGTCCTCCTTTGTCTCTTGGTCTCTGGTAACCCAGTTTGAACCATTCTGTATAAACCACCCTGAAGGTTTTTACCTTTCTGGAGTTGTTTACAATCTCAGTGATTCACCTTAATCATCCACCCATCCACGAACACACACACACAGTGTTTTTTCTTCCTGGAGGAGCTGTGGTAACCCTCCAACATGCAGTAGAACATAAACAATTCATAGCTTTAATACAGTGATTCCCAAAGATACTGCCTGGAGCTGCAGTATCTGCCACAGGGAGGGGATCTGAATATCATGAGGAGAGACATCATGGAAAAGGGACCGAGAGAAATTGGAAATATTGTCAAGGAAAAAAGGTGTATAAAAATAGAGCTGTGGTAAATAGTTGTGAAGAGAGTGATCCAGTGGAAAAGACAATCTTAGGAAGGAAAAGTGTGGGAAAGGAGCATTTTACTGTCTTGTACTCAAAGCTGGCACTTGTCGGGGATTTTACATCTATAACACACTTTATACAAACATTAGCTACCAGCTCCTTGGCAAGAAGATAGAGGATGGGACTGCCATTAACATACATGTAACAGTCACAACTTTGCAGTAAGACAATGACTATAATCAGATCTCATGCTTCAGGGCTTCAGCCAGTCTCCTGCAGGGGTCAGGAAGGAATTCTGGGAAGACCCATCTTTGTGTTTTGTTTTGCTTCATTTTGTTTCTTGCCCTCCTCTGAAGCATCAGACATTAGCTACAGAGGGATATGCGTCACTGGATGGGCTGGACCAGTCCTCTGAGGTGATACAGAGAAACCTCTTTCGAAGATAGGTGGGTGGTGTGTCTTTTCCACATGTTCAGGGTCAAACCAATTGTCAGATTTGGGGTCAGGAAGAAATTTCCCCCCAGGTCAGATTAGCAAAAAGGGACCTTGGGGGATTTTCCTCTTCCTCTGAAGCATGGAGCGTGGATCACCTGCCAGGATTATCAAGGCATCTCTCAAGTAATCAGTTCCCTGCCACTGCGGGACCCTTGGGCATTGGTGGTACCTTACTCGCTCCTGCTTTCTGCCTGTGGCACACAAGAGTTTATTCTCCTGAGGACTGAAATGCTTTACTCTAAGTGCATCTTTCGGCTCAAACCTCGGGGTATCTGGGTGAAATGCAGTGGCCTGTATTATACAGGAGGTCAGACTAGATGTTCTAATGGTCCCTTCTGGCCTTAAACTCAACGAAAAAAAAGAGGTTCTCACCATTTTGCAGAGAAACACCTGCATGGGGGAAGAATTATTTAAGCTGCTCCAAAGGGGAATAGCCAGAAATAATGAGATGAGATTAAAAAACATTTAAGATGAATGTGAGGAAGCTTCCTGACAGCGAATTAGCCCTGGGAACCATCATCAAAGGGCTGTTGTGGAAAGAAACCCTGTCACCTGGCTCATTTAAATTCCAGCACTGGGAATGTGCGGTAGGGTTCAGGCTCACACTGGGCCCACGGGGAGGGGCTGGATGATTCCATAGTATTTCCCATCTCTGGTTTCAATGACCCTGTGCAAACCCTGCCCTTTGTTTTCAGGCTCCAGAAGACCCTTGGATCCCTTCTCTGAGGCCGTGTACGAGGAGATTGATTATAACCTGATGAGAAAAAAGCAGGAGATGTTCAGTCGCTCAGGTCTGTGGGTCTCACTCTTAACAGAGAGCAGCTATCTAATGCCCCGTCCATCGGAGGCCCTGACCCAGAGTTAAATCACTGCGGCTTCAGCCCTGTGAGCTTGTCACTGGAGCTGGGCACAAGTCTCCGTTATGAAATGTTTTGGTGAAAAATGCAGATTCAGAGGCACTGAAACATTTCACAAATTCCTGTCAATTTCACCCAATTGTTCCAAATACACACAGAATGATTCATTTCATTTCAACACTTCCTAAAGAAAACATTTTGTTTTCATTAGAAATTTCCTTTAATATTATCGGGAAAAAAAACAAATAAACAAAAATTAACAAATGTCCAAAAGAACACCAAATGATTTCATTCAACCTTAAACTTTTTTTTACTTTTGCATTTCCCAAAAATTGCCAAGAAAAAAGTCATTTTTGGCTCAACTCAAAACAATCTTATGTTTTGCTTTTTCCCCGCAATGGTCAGAAAACCAAACCACCTGTTTTTTTTGCCAAGCTCTAGCTGTGGGAGCTGGGTCTGTGGTGAGACCAGAAGTTACTCATGTAGACTGAGAGAGATGGATTTCCTTCCCACCATACACTGAGTGTCCCAGTTCTAGGGACAATTAATTTCCCATCTGCCCGTCCTGCAGCCTTGGCGTGTAACCAGTGAGGGGTCAGGAAAGCGACTGTCTGGGGCAGGCTAAACTATCATCTGAAAATTTCTTTGGAGCACTGGAGCAGGGGATGTTCTTTGCCCCCCCTCCCACCGCAGCCACTGGTCTCTTGTGTCAGCTCCCTCCTGCCCCCGGAGCAGAGAGATCAGCCCAGGAGAGCCTCATGACTTTGAGTCCTGGCCCTTTTTTCCTTAGTGCCATTTTGTCTCAATGTCTGACGGGAACATCCTGCCCTAGGGCTGTGCTGTGGTGGAGCTCTGAGAACATGCTCAGGGCATCTCCCAGCATCATTGCCAAGATGGTTACAGGGAATCACAAAAAGAAAAGGGGTACTTGTGGCACCTTAGAGACGAGCAAATTTATGAATCACAGACTCTGCTTTGGGCCTTTCTTGGTTTAATCTGGAAACACCAGGGAGAGCTGATCGACTGATTCATAGGGGAGGTGGGTATTTACCCTTAAGAAGGAGGAGTCCCCTCTGTGGCTGAGGAGGCCAGGAGAATTGTGGAACATCCCTGGACCAGCAGCCAGAGATGGGCCTTTCACTCACCACAGCATCCTTCAGGTCAGATTGTATCATCCCCTCAGTCACATTTACCACAATAACGTGGAGATTTCTCTTGGGGAGTCTGTGTCAGGCTCTCACTGCTCAGAGTTGCTGTGAGTCACCATGTCCTGTAGAGGAAGATATAGACTGAGACTGGAAATCCTGCTCCAGGCCCCGGATGTGTTCCCAGTCCCACAGTTGTGCTGTTCTCACTGTGATGAATTTCTGGTTCTCGTCTCTCCAGTCTCCTATTCAGATGATTCAGTGACGAAGCTGCAGTATTACACCGGGGACAGCGAGAGGGAAAATGATCCTGGATCAGAACAAGGTAATGGGGGAGGGGCAGACTCAGGCCAAGAGACCCAAATCTGGGCAGAGAAATGAATTTTTATCGCACTTTCTGCAATCGCAGCCATTTCCCCTCACACGGTTCCCATTTTACACAGTCGGGTCTCATCCCATTGAACAGGATTTCTTTCAGAATCTCAGGATGGGAACATGTGACCATCTCCTGAGCACACTGAATGGCTCCCAGTGACCTCCCGAAGTGAGGAGCTGGAGGAGACGGGTCAGTCTCTTTGGGTGGAGGCGTCAGTGCCCAGCAGGGCTAGTCTCTTGTCCCCAAGAGAGAGAGGAATCAATCATAGAATCATAGAATATCAGGGTTGGAAGGGACCTCAGGAGGTCATCTAGTCCAACCCCCTGCTCAAAGCAGGACCAATCCTCAACTAAATCATCCCAGCCAGGGCTTTGTCAAGCCTGACCTTAAAAACTTTGAAGGAAGGACATTCCACCACCTCCCTAGGTAACGGATTCCAGTGTTCCACCACCCTCCTAGTGAAAACGTTTTTCCTAATATCCAACCTAAACCTCCCCCACTGCAACTTGAGACCATTACTCCTTGTTCTGTCATCAGCTACCTCTGAGAACAGTTTAGATCCATCCTCTTTGGAACCCCCTTTCAGGTAGTTGAAAGCAGCTATCAAATCCCCCCTCATTCTTCTCTTCCGTAGACTAAACAATCCCAGTTCCCTCAGCCTCTCCTCATAAGTTATGTGTTCCAGTCCCCTAATCATTTTTGTTGCCCTCCTCTGGACTCTTTCCAATTTTTCCACATCGTTCTTGCAGTGCGGGGCCCAAAATTGGACAAAGTACTCCAGATGAGGCCTCACCAATGTCGAATAGAGGGGAACAATCACGTCTCTTGATCTGCTGGCAATGCCCCTACTTATACATCCCAAAATACCATTGGCCTTCTTGGCAACAAGGGCACACTGTTGACTCATATCCAGCTTCTCGTCCACTGTAACCCCTATGTCCTTTTCTGCAGAACTGCTGCTGAGCCATTCGGTCCCTTGTCTGTAGCGGTGCATTGGATTCTTCCGTCCTAAGTGCAGGACTCTGCACTTGTCCCTGTTGAACCTCATCAGATTTCTTTTGGACCAATTCTCTAATTTGTCTAGGGCCCTCTGTATCCTATCCCTACCCTCCAGCGTATCTACCTCTCCTTCCAGTTTAGTGTCATCTGCAAACTTGCTGAGGGTGCAATCCACACCATCCTCCAGATCATTTATGAAGATATTGAACAAAACCGGCCTGAGGACCGACCCTTGGGGCACTCCACTTGATACCGGCTGCCAACTAGACATGGAGCCATTGATCACTACCCGTTGAGCCCAACAATCTGGCCAACTTTCTATCCACCTTATAGTCCATTCATCCAGCCCATACTTCTTTAACTTGCTGGCAAGAATACTGTGGGAGACCGTGTCAAAAGCTTTTCTAAAGTCAAGGAACAACACGTCCACTGCTTTCCCCTCATCCACAGAGCCAGTTATCTCGTCATACAAGGCAATTAGATTAGTCAGGCCTGACTTGCCCTTGGTGAATCCATGCTGACTGTTCCTGATCACTTTCCTCTCCTCTAAGTGCTTCAGAATTGATTCCTTGAGGACCTGCTCCATGATTTTTCCAGGGACTGAGGTGAGGCTGACTGGCCTGTAGTTCCCAGGATCCTCCTTCTTCCCTTTTTTAAAGATGGGCACTACATTAGCCTTTTTCCAGTGGTCCGGGACTTCCCCCAATCGCCATGAGTTTTCAAAGATAATGGCCAATGGCTCTGCAATCACATCTGCCAACTCCTTTAGCACTCTCGGATGCAGTGCATCCGGCCCCATGGACTTGTGCTCATCCAGCTTTTCTAAATAGTCCCGAACCACTTCTTTCTCCACAGAGGGCTGGTCACCTCCTCCCCATGCTCTGCTGCCCAGTGCAGCAGTCTGGGAGCTGACCTTGTTCGTGAAGACAGAGGCAAAAAAAGCATTGAGTACCTTAGCTTTTTCCACATCCTCTGTCACTATGTTGCCTCCCTCATTCAGTAAGGGGCCCACACTTTCCTTTACTTTCTTCTTGTTGCTAACATACCTGAAGAAATCCTTCTTGTTACTCTTAACATCTCTTGCTAGCTGCAACTGCAGGTGTGATTTGGCCTTCCTGATTTCACTCCTGCATCCCCGAGCAATGATTTTATATTCTTCCCTGGTCATTTGTCCAATCTTCCACTTCTTGTAAGCTTCTTTTTTGTGTTTAAGATCAGCAAGGATTTCACTGTTAAGCCAAGCTGGTCGCCTGCCATATTTACTATTCTTTCTACACATCGGGATGGTTTGTCCCTGTAACCTCAGTAAGGATTCTTTAAAATACAGCCAGCTCTCCTGGACTCCTTTCCCCCTCATGTTATTCTCCCAGGGGATCCTGCCCATCAGTTCCCTGAGGGAGTCAAAGTCTGCTTTTCTGAAGTCCAGGGTCCGTATTTTGCTGCTCTCCTTTCTTCCCTGTGTCAGGATCCTGAACTTGACCATCTCATGGTCACTGCCTCCCAGGTTCCCATCCACTTTTGCTTCCCCTACTAATTCTTCCCAGTTTGTGAGCAGCAGGTCAAGAAGAGCTCTGCCCCTAGTTGGTTCCTCCAGCACTTGCACCAGGAAATTGTCCCCTCCCCTTTCCAAAAATTTCTTGGATTGTCTGTGCACAGCTATATAGCTCTCCCAGCAGAGATCAGGGTGATTGAAGTCTCCCATGAGAACCAGGGCCTGTGATCTAGTAACTTCCGTGAGTTGCCGAAAGAAAGCCTCGTCCACCTCATCCCCCTGGTCCGGTGGTCTATAGCAGATTCCCACCATGACATCACCCTTGTTGCTCACATAAGATTGTCCTATGTTATAATTACAGATGGGCTCAGCCCAACTCACTGATCCAAACCCACCAGAACTTTGTGGGTGGGGGGATTTGCAGATTCTGACCCCAGCTTCAGATCTCAGTTTTGGGGCTGGCACCTGTCGCTGAAGCAAAATCCTGGACCTGAACTTCCCGGCCTGGCCCCATCTCTAATTATAAACAGGGCGGCATTTCTACCCCAGCTGCTCTCAAAAGAGTCCATGATTTGGGCCCTGTGGGAGTTTAACCTGCAGCTGGGTGGGGGAGACACTGAGCAGATGAGCCAGTTCTGCTGAGAAGCTGGAGCGCTGCCAAGCTGAGCCCTGGGCTGCCTGAAAGGCTAATGGAGAGCAGGAGATCACAAAGGATCAGGCCAGTGATCTCCCAGTGGGAGGTTTAATTCCTACAGAGGGGAGGTTCCCCCTCCCCAGTGTAACAGGAAAATTCAAACCTGTCTGCAGAGATCATCTGGATTCACACAGGCTGGCTCTGGCCTGGCAGTGCCCGTGTTCCAACCTGTTATGTCAGCACAACCCAGATCCTGCTCCCACTGAAATATATAAAAGAGCTGCTGTTGGATTCTGCAGGGACAGGATTGGCCCCTTGTTATTTCTGGGACTCCTGTTTTACTGTAGTTCTCTGACTTGTGCCCTTATCCCCATGGGCCCCTGCGACTTCCCCTCTCACGTGCCATGACAAACAGCTCTAGTTAGAAGGGCCACTTGCACTGAAGAGACGCTGCTGGTGCCATGGGCTGAGTGTGGTGTTTGCTGTTCCAGAGGGAGTTTCCCCAGGGGGGGTCTCAGTTGGATTACGATAACGTGGAGGAGCCTGTCTTGAATGATGTCCTCCAGACTCCAGATGGCCGAGGTGAGCCGTGAATCTCCCTCTTGGAAGCAACGTTACCATGACGAAAAACTAACTGTATTTCCCAGTAGGGACAATAGTGGTTTGTTAAGAAAACCAGGGAGTTCACCCACCAGTATTGTCTATTGGCATAATGCTGGGGGCGCTGACCAGGTGCATGACAAGAGCTGTGTGGAGGCCCAAGGGTAGGGAAGCGTGTGATGTCCTAGGTCATGACAGAGACCCATTGCAGGGATGGAAGGAGCAGTTCGCTCAGCAGCTGTCCATGCTGTACTTGGCTCAGGTCACTGCCTTGTGACCCTCACTGCCAGGAGCACTATGGTTCCTCACTATTTATAAAGACAACCCAAATCAGAGATCTCTACAGTGCAGCAATGTTCCCTGCAAGCCTTTCCTGGCATGCAGCTATTGCAGCTTATATACATCTGTGTCAGACACGCTGGGACAGGGGGTGGGTGGGACATGGAGATTTTAAACCCAAGGGCCAATGTCCCACCCTTATTAGCTGGCTCAGCACCTAGTGGTGTCAGTACGTTGGAGACTGATGGCAGTTTTTGGGGTAAACTTTATCAGGAGAACACACTGAAAAGACATTTTTAAGATAATGTCAAGTTTAGGAAGCCGGGAACAAATTCTGGGCAATTCCAAGTCATTTACATTTGTAATTATTATAACAACATGCCTTGTGGAGCAATGCCTCTGGACTAGATTCCAGTCACCTCTTTCTGTAACTCCCCCTCTGCCTCGTCATCTGGGAGCTCTAGGATCCACTCAATCAACAATTGAAATGCATCAGTTCAGTGTGATATGTGAAATCCCCCAGTCTAAGGGTTCCAGAGGAAGGCTCCTCTTCCCATCCTGAGGGTGGAAGTGCTGAGAGATCCCCAGGGACCAGTGAGGCTGGTGCATCTGTCACTTGTAGATTATTTCTATCTCCACTGTGACTATTCTCTTAATTACTTCACATCTTCACGTCAGATGCCCCTGCACTGCCTGGAGATGTCCCAGGGGATGGTTATGATGATGCCAGAGAAGTGTCTGACCCTGAAGGTGACATTGGCTTGGGGCAGAATGAGGAGGAAGGCACTGAGGCGAGTGACAGGAACGGGATTCACAAGGAGGTGAGTTTGCACTTCACACTGTCTCTGCAGAGTGGGAGGGCTGGAAATGTGAGGTACGCAGCAAGGGAACAAACCCGGCCAACCCAGTGCCTGTGAGAAAAACTCTCCTTCTCTCTTCTTTTCATTCCCTCAAAGCAGAGGCTTCAGTGCCTGCAATGGTGACAGGAAAAGTGGGGTCCTTGCTGTATGATATTTCATGGTCAAACCAGCAAGATCCCTCAATCTGTAGGTTCAAATCCTTGTGTGGCTGCCACACCCTGGATTACTGGATTGCTACCAATTTACTGTGCGTGTATCTTTTGGGCAGAATCTTAAAAACCAAAGTCCTGTTAATGCTGCACAAATATTAAAGAGCTTGTGAAGCTTCCTGTAAAAGTCGGGCATTTGCCCATTATCCTTGGCCAGTATCTCCCCTCCCCTCCCCATTGTGTCCTCAGGAGAGACACCACCAGCCACCCCAGAGGAGGTGCAGTGGTGATGAAATGTGCATTGCTTCGTACTTGATAAGAATTATGTGTTCATGTTTGTTCTTAGGGCAGAGTGAATTATGCAATGTCCTTAACTAAGAGCTCCTTGCTCGTAAGTGATTGGGTTTTGTACATGAAGTGACAGGTCAATAAAGTTGTCACTTGGCACCTTTAAATGGTCTGGAAACCAAGGGTTTTACTTCCAGAATACGTACAGAGGTGATGGATTAAAACTTGTTATGGACCCAATCAGAAGAACGAAGAGGGAACATTTTCTAACCCATATTGCAGAGTGCGCTCCACCCTTGCAATGCAGCCAGACCTCGCTATAAAATGGATCCACTGACTGTATGTGTCTCCCTTGGTATTTTCAGGTTGGAATCTGCACTCACTAAGGAATGAAGGTGTTTCTGGGATGGAGAAGGAAACCCCGTTCCTGCCTCCTGGAGACACAACTTACGATGATGTGGGACACGGTGACTCTGGGAGATCAGTATCAGAACAATGTGATTGGACAAAATAACCTTGTGATGCTGTAAAAGCTTTGCCTTTTTCTCTGAGAAATGTTTCCTTTGGCCTGATGCCCAGAGACAGACCCTGCCTGGTAGATAGACAAAGCAGGTGTTTTTATAGAATTTGTGAGAAGTTGCAGGAAATTCAATGGCGAGTCGGAAAAAGTTCACAAATTTCCTCTGTATAACTTCCCACTGATTGGCCAGGATGGACTTTTCCTGCTTTTTTATCCCTGTAATTTCTTCAGCTTCATTTTGTGCCTTTTTCTTATTAAATCCTTTCTGAAAGTCTTCCCCATAGTGGACGTTTTTCTTGCCAGAGGAATTGTGCAATTTCCAGTGTTCATGACGGGGAGAGGCTGAAATTGAAGAAATCCGAGAGACAAGGGTGGGCCACCTCTGGGTATGGCTGGCTGTTTGACCGGAGGTGAGTTTACACTGAATGTTCTATCAGGCATGTGGTAAAAGTGAGAAACCATCAAGAGAACATTCTGAGATAAGCAAAAAGGTTGTTCCTAAACTGAATTCAGATTTGAAACTTTCACTGAATCCAAGGAGATCAATGGGAAATGCTCCTTTGGATAATTCACACCTGAAATTAAACAAATGCTGAAAGAATTCCCCATTAGCGATAAATACAGAGAATCAATATTTCTGCTCTGATGATAAATGAATTTTATAGACAATAGTGACAAGGGGAAGGTTAATCAGAGTCTGGATTTCCACTGAACCAAGAAGGCTACAACAAGTAACAAGTCACTGAATTCTCACTAGAAACCCCGTTAAAACTAATCGTCTTCGCACAGTGGCATGTTCATTTCCATGACAATCTACAAATATAGTTTATAATCAATGCTGAGCTGAGTACTGACCAGTGCAGAAGCCAAAAGTGTTTGAATTAATCCTCAGTGAAGTAAATACCAGAATGCTTGCAGAGCACATCGCTATTTCACAGCGGTGTCTGTCTTTCCTTCACCACAAATCCTGCATTCAGCTTGGTCACTTCATCTGTACATGGCTACAATGGAAATAGGAAAGGTCCAGTCGAGAGTCAGGGCTGTTCAGGCCGAGTGTCTGGGGTGCCTCTCCAGTCCAATCTCTAGTCAAGCAGGAGGAAGACTTGTCTGTGCCTGCCATGGCTCAGATCCCACCTCCACTGGCCCTGGGCAACACAAGTCCTCCCCTCTGTGCCTCACAGGCATTGCTGTTACCACACAGCTTAGAGGCAGGTGTACACCAAGCCTCATGCCCTCCAAGCGTCTCTCTGCAGTGTCAAGCTCAGTGCGGGATTAAGAGTTAGTGGGGCCCTGTGCTTAGCTTCAATTTTGAGGCCCCTCCTTGGGACCCAGCCAAGAAAAAGGACATTCTCTCTTAGCTCCCTCCCATCCCCATTTTTCTTCCTCCTCCTCCTATAAGTAATAGGAAGTAAATGAAAATAAAGTGACGTATCTTGATTGTTTTTGTAGTCTAACTTATTTTTCCACAGGCCACTTGAAAATTGCAGAGGGTCTCAATGGACCACTTAATGATCTTTCTAAATATTGTTTGTTCCGTTAGCTAACTATTGGAAAGTGCTTTGGATGAGAGCTCTTTATAAAAAGTAATGTAAAAAAAACATTGCGGTGTGGGATCTGGCCAGGACTTAGGGTGTGGGAGGGGGCTCAGGGCTGGGGGTGCAGGGTCTGGGAGGAAGTTAGGGTGCAGGAGCAGGCCAGGGGTTGGGGTGCAGGGTCTGGCCAGGAGTTAGGGTGTGGGAGGAGGCTCAGGGCTGGGGCAGGGGGTTGGAGTGTGGAGCGCTTACCTGGGGCATCTCTTGTTTGGTGCAAGGGGTGCAGGTGGGGATGTGGGGAGGGTGCAGTAGTCAGGGTGGGCAGGGGGCTGGGGGTGTGTGACGGGGTGCAGGAGTCATGGCTGGGAGTGTGTGAGGGGGTGCAGGAGTTAGGCCTGGGGGTGCAGGATCTGGGAGGGAGTTAAGATGCAGGAGGGGGTTCAGAGTTGGGGCAGAAGGTTGCGGTATGGAGCGCTTACCTGGGGCAGCTCCCATTCGGTGCGAGGGGTGCAGGTGGGTATGTCGGGAGGGTGCAGGAACTCCCGTTTGGTGCTCAGGGTGGGGATGGGGGAGTGCAGGAGTCAGGGCATGAGGTGTGGGGGGGCTGGAGATTTGGGGGGGTTACAGGAATCAGGGAGGGAAGGGAGCTGGGAGTGTGTGAGGGGGGTGCACGGGGGCCCCGCCTTTGCTCCTCCCTGCCCTGATTCCAGCCCCTGCCCCAAGGCCCAGCCCCCACGACTTCTCTGCCTCCTCCCACGAGGGTGCTGTGGCCCCTCTCCTCCCGCTCCATCCCGGAGCGACCTGAGTGCCGGCAAACAGCTGCTTGGTGGCAGGGGAAGCGCTGGGAGGGAGAGGGAGGGGCAGGAACGCAGCACGCTGAGGGGAGGAGGTGGGAAAGAGGCGGGGGAGGGGGGAGCCTGGCTGCCGGTGCCTGCAGAGTCTGCAGCAGGAGCCCCAGGAGTCGGCAGGACCAAGCTTCTGCCCCCACAGCTGCCTGGCCCTGGGGCCCCCTGTCATTGGGGGGCCCCATGCCAGGGCACCCTGTGTTTTACTGTAAATCCTCCTCCGGTCCAGCTCCTCATCCCCAAGACACTCACAGTATTCATGGATTCATTGCTTCAAAAGAAGCTGTGGAACCCAGCTTAGCAGTTACACCTCCGATCACTGCTCCACTTATCATACAGCACTTAGATATGCTTCTAGTTAAATCAAGTGTAAGTTTATTTAACAAAGACAGAGATTCAAGCAGTAGCAAGCAGAAGTATTGGAAAGAAATTATGTATAAAACAAAATTGTAACATGCCTTCTGCAGCCCAGATTTAATGAACAAGACACTCTCATGTCTTGTAGAATAATCCTTACCCAAAACGCTTGCAGCGTTTTACAGCCTCGCTGGCTGTGACCCTCCTTTCATGAGTCAAGTACGCTGGCAGCTTGCCTCCAAAGTGAAGGATCCCGTGTGTTACTTTGCCCCCCTAAAAATATACCAGTCCCATCCTTTGTCTTGATTCATAAAAAGGACACCCCCACGCTCTTTTGTTTCTTCTTGTAGAATTTCTCTCTTGTAGATTTTGCAGACTTTCCACTTCCTCTGGCTCAGAAGACAAATAGGCTTCCATTGTGAGGAGTGCAATACACAATACAAACGACCAGACAGGGAGATAGGTGTCTGTTACGCGCTGCTTGAGAGGACCATTTCAGAGGTATGTCACCTCCTGGTGACCTGCCTTAACTCCTTAGGTAACATCTGTACAGACATTCTGCAATGGTTATGACAACTGCTGGGCTACTGGCTCTTGGTAGATGCCTCATATGCCACCCATTAGTGAACTATGCTGCCTATATCTGACCCAGGGAATTCTTGTGAAATACTGTGCACCATCGGGTTCCTGGCTCACACCAGTTCCTTCCTCCGGCATTGTGACCTGGTGCATGGGGTCGCAGAGCCACTTGGTTTTGGTCCTGCTGCCCCTCCATCATCTGTCATTATGAATGGGTGTCCAGTCCAAACCTGAGAGGTGCTGCAACACCGTGAGTAAGGCTGCGATGCCACTTACTCAAATGTGGCCCAGCCACCCCCTTGACTTTATGGAGGAGCGGCCAGGCCACACCTGGGAGGCCCTGCATCCCCATGTGACAGGTCACAGTGCCCGGAGCAGAGAGCTGGGCCCAGCCCTGCAGGACGGGAACCACCACTGCAGGCTCTCCAACCCCAGAACCCGCCCCACCCGCCCCACCCCTCCTGTACAGGCCAGGATTTGGATTGTGGTGCCAGCGTGGAGGGTGCATATAGGTCGTGGTGGGTTGCAAGAAAAGCAAAGTGCAGTTAGTGGGTTGTCTTAGCAACAAGTTGGGGAACCGCGGCTCTAATCTACCAGCTCAGGTACCGGAGCAGTGACACTGGGGCCGCACAAGTTTCAACGCAGGCTAGTCCCACGGTAATTACCCAGGGTTCTGGGTGGGCTGGTAGAGACATGATGAAGCACATGATGCCTGATACCTGAGCTAGCTACATTAAAGGTCGTGCTGGTACGTCCGCTCATGCTGTGATCACACTTTGTGACTGCAGTGTAGACGTACCCTCCACAGTGAAAGGAAAGCAAAAGGCAGCTGAATAACGTAGCTGAAGTCGATGTACTTAGATCTACTCAATGCAGTGTCTTCACTGCGGTGAGTCGACAGCGGACGCTCCCCCGTCGACTCTGCCTGCGCCTCTCACTCCGGTGGAGAACCAGAGTCGACGGGAGAGAGCTCGGAGGTTGCTGACCATCGATCCAGCGGGTAATGTAGACAAGCCCTCAGAAAAGTCTGCAAAGAAGGCTGGACATAACAACTTCAGACATCTCTTTGAAGCTGAACTGGATGATTTCAGATGATCTTAGCCTCGACCCCAGTCTGTTGATGAAGGTGTCCAGACTAGTCATCCCCACATGGGGGTGAAAAAGGACATTCTCCATAAACTGCACGGGGGCCACCAAGCCAGACCAAAATGTGCAGAAACATCTCAACAGTGGCCTTCACTGAGAGAGGTGAGAACTCTGAGATCTGCATTCACATGAGAACCAACCAACCAGAACCATCGTTTCCTTCCCTCTCCCAGACACACCATGGTGGAAAGATCTTCTCCAGCTGGATAATGGAACCTCCCTTCCATTCACTGGCTCCTTGTCAAGATTTATTGAAATATCCAAGGTGCTCACCACTACATCTCAGACAGTGGGGTCAGGAGGAAATCCATGTTGGATTGCAATGGAATCCCACTGTAAGTCTGCTCTGATAATGATCCTCAGTTACTAATGGACACTGTTAAATTTACAAATCCCTGCAGTTTCACTCATTACATCAGTTGCCAGTTTTCATAAAACCATGGGGAAGCACAACTCTCCGTGAAAACAGTGGAACAAATTCTTACAATATCTGGCCTTGTTCCCCTGCTTGCCAGCACCTCTGGCAAATGGATTCAGGCCCAATGAGGAGCTGAGTTGAGTTCCATCATCCCAACCATCCCTTCACTATTAGATCTTAGTTGGACTGAATTTCTAATGCTACTAAGAAAGGAAGAACAATCTAAAAGCCGTCAGAAGAGAAATTTTGTCAGGAGTCACAGACTCAATCCCCTGAGGGAGCTGAATGCAGGAGATTGGGTGTGGTTGAAAGGCTCTGCAGAAGGAGGAATAGTACAGGCACAGCTGAACACCCCTCGATCTGACCCTGTTCGAGTTCTGGAGAATCATTTCACACCAGGCTTTTCAGCAGGTAAATCTCACGGAGCACTCAGATCCGTACGTCTGGACTGAAACTGTGAGTAATGATCCCCCTGCTCAAATAGACCATCCACCATCTCCTCCGAATCTGACTGAAAGAAGACAGCCAGCTAGATCTAAGAGCCTCCCTCCTTCCTGAAAGATTAGGTCAGACCTTGGATACCTGAGGAACTCAGGGATTTAGTAGCCAAGTGCTTTACTTGGGCAGAACAATCCCCTGGCACGAGACTGAAGGGTCAGGCAGTCTTCCCAGCCTTCACTGGGATGTTTTTAATAGTCTGTGTTGATGTTTAGTGTATGGCTGGATCAATGAATGTTTTATTTTCCTTCCCTCCTCACAGAGGAGGATTTTGTCTAGGGACACCTTTTAGACAAGCCACTAGGGGGCCTTACAGAAGAAGTACACAGCTGCAGGCAAGGAGGAAATTAAGGTTATTCTGTTATTTACCTGCCCTTTAGCAGACTCTGAATTCAGCCAGCTGGGCTGGAAGGCTGCATGGCAGCAATGAGATTGATTCAGGTCACTGGGATCAGGCAGGTGTTGAGATGCTAATGGCTCACGCTGCTGAAACTCATGCAGGAGGCTCTAGCTGTCTGCCACATCAGCCATCTCTCCTGCAGGGAGCTGAGACCCTGCATTCACTGTGGCACTAACCAGCTGTTGGCATCAGCACATCTGTGACACTGGACTAACACTGTGAACTTCCTGAGCCCAGCCTGGATCTGTGCTGTCGGTCACATGCACAGGAGGGGAGGGGTCTCCGAATGCAGCCAGAGAGAAAAAATCATGATAAAAAAGGCTTGTCAATGCTGAGCACTGGTGGGAATCAGGCAGGCAGTGATGTAGTGGTAAAAAAAGGAGGTGGGTGAACTCCCAAACTAAACTCCATATTCCCCAAAGGACACCTGGATAAACTCTGTTTACTCTCGTTTACTCCCAACTACATGACTGCAGGCCAGTGCTGAAGGATCAACTTGGATGCCTAATTCAGGCTGCTGGTTTTGAAAATCAGGCACGGAGCGTGTTCCTCACAGAGTTTGCAGGCCAGGGACTCCCTTTTATTATGTATTTGTACAGCCCTCAATGTACAATGGGGCCCTAATCCTGACTGGGGCTGTTGCCCCTTTTCCACCCGAGCAGCTCATCAGTGTTTGGGGCTCCGGGGCTGTTCCAGCTGGAAGCAGAAATTGTTGGTGTCTGGTATTTTCTTTGGTGCAATCTTGGTTGTTTCCAAGGAATGTACAAAATCTGAACACAGGAGGGAAGAAGAACAGAAGGAGCCATTTTTTAGTTTACTAGCCCTCAACTTCTTTAGCTAACAAACCCAAATGCTCTCCTTAGCACAAGGGTCTGCTCTATGAAGGGCCTGTCCAGCCAGGGAGCAGGAGGCTCTGGCCTAAGGAGAAGCTCAGCAGGCAAGTGTAGGGAACCAGCTGATCCAGCTAAGCAGCAGCTAATGAGTGGCTCCAGTTCCCAGCTGGAAGATGTAGGAGAGGACCCAGGCCTGAGGGGAACAAAAGACAAACACTTCCCTGAGCAGTAGGAGGAGGAGGAGGCTGCAATAGTGCAGGGCCCTATAGCTGCCTGAGGCAAAGGGAGGGCTGTGACCCTTGAGCTATTGGGGCTAGAGAACCCTGAAGTATCAGCCCAGGTCAGGACTATCACTTGTGTTACTTTTCCATATGCCTTGTCTTTGTGTGGCAGAGGAATAACAGAGGTGACTAAAGCAGAGTCGGATGGGGCTGGTTGTTTTGCCCCCAGGCTGGTGGACAGGCCCAGCGGAAGGGTGGAGAATGCAGGCTGTGTCTGCCACTGCCCAGGAAACCATGGATCTTGAATCCTCTTTACAATGGAGGGGGGAGCAACTGTAGCTACAACATCAGCAGCTGCAGCAGATTGTGACCCAACAGCAGCAGTTACACCAGAAGCTTCCTAGGGACTTTTGAGCAGCTGGCCAGGGCATACTATTGGCCCTGGAGGAGTGGGCCACTAAGATTGCTCCTTACTCAACAGGAGAGGCCCAAGCAGTGTGTCATGACCTGGGAGTTGAGATGGCAAAGGACAATGGGACACTGCAGGAACCTAGGCTGCCTAGGACTTAGTGGAGAGGGCTATCATCGTCCATTCAAACATGAACCCATTGGCTCTAGATTACCACCGAGGGCTGCAGCCCAACGATTCCAGGATTTGTGTTCTCTTCTTGGCTGAAATCAGAAATTTATTTGCCAGTGGAAATGGTGATGTTAGAACAGTTTTGCCAAACTATCCTGGGGTGGCCCAAGTTGTGGGTTGGCTGCCACCGGGTGACTTGTCTGGAGGAGGCCGTCTGCCTCGTAGAGAACTTTCTGGAGACTGAATTGGAGCGTGAGCCTCTGGGAAAAGCTTAGGAGTACTTGTGGCACCTTAGAGACTAACAAATTTATTTGAGCACAAGCTTTCATGAGCTACAGCTCACTTGGCAATCAAATGCCCACAGATCTCTAAAGGGGCCGAATTGGTCTATGTAGAGTGTATTCATCAGGATGTTTGGTCCTACCCTGTGGCTAAAGTCAGGTTAATGGTGTGGAGCAGCAGGTTGAAATGTCAGTGGCGATGGCCTGACTCCTAGCCTACCTGATGGTATTGGGCTGGGACAGGGGACCTGTAACCAGTCTTGTGATGGTAGCTGGGAAGGCAGGGTTGGCACTTAACCTCCTCTTGCCATCCCAAGTTAAGCTTAAAGAAATGTTCCCCTTTTCTGACCCTGAGCTGTTCGGTTCCAAACCAAAGTGCTGTTGGGAGCAGTGTCAGGCCTGAAGGGTCAGGGTGCAGTGTAGTTTGGAGCTCCCTGAAGAGCAGCCACAGGCACAGCCTCCTCCTCGGGACAACCCACTGGCCTGAGAGGAGGGGCCCAACTTCATCCAGAGTCAGAGGGAGGAGCCAGTCTTGAGTCTTCCGTATGGCCGGTTCACTTGGGCACATGGATTGTTGGTTGCTACTGACCAGGATGCCCAGTACCCCAATTTTGAACTAAAAGGGGATCTCCTGGTGTGTGTGATCTGGGACAAAAAAAACAGGGCCTGCCAAACCCAACTCCTGGTCCTTAAGTTGTATTGGAATTAAGTGTTAAAACTGGCCCAAGATGTACCGTGGTCCTGTCACTTGGGAGTGGAAAAGACCCAAGGGAGGATTCTGGCCCAGTTCTTTTGGCCCTTGGATTATTTCAACCTGAAAAATTATTGTTCATCCTGTCCAGAATGCCAACTGGTGGTCCCACAGCCAGCCCACAGGGCCCCTCAGTCCTCTTCTATTGCTGAGCAGCCCTTTTGCCACCACTGGGGTCGACCTCTTGTGGTCCCTGGAACCAAGTTCAATCTGATGTCAGTTTATGTTGGTGACTGTTCATTATGCCACTTGGTAACCCGAGCCATAGCCCTGTGCTCAACAGTGTCCCAGACACAATCGCTACTCAATTAATGGATGTGTTTGCAAGAGGCGAGTTTCTAAGAGTTCTCCTGACAGACCAGGGCATAACGTTCATGTCCCAGTTAATACCTCAGTTTTGTGGTCTCCTGAAAATGTACTCAGTTAAAACCTCTGTTGCCCGCAAACAGATGCTCTGGTCGAGCAGCTTAACCCTACATTAGAAAAGATGTTTCAAAAATTTGTAACTAAGGTGTAACACTCTGCACCCTATAGTCACCATAGTAATATCATTATGAATATGGTTATGAGACGATTGTGATATGTTTTGGAGAAAGTATGCCTTGAGAGACATTTAAAAAGTCTTCATCGGTTACAATTTAACAGGATATTAATGTTTCAGTGCTATCATTATATCTAGAGTTATGAAGTTTTGCTCAGCATCTGTCACTGAAATATGTTGTGAAGTTAAAAACACCCAAAACCAGCCTTTCAAGTACAATGAAAAGGCACGTTAATGGCCTATTGAGGGAAATACACTCACAAGAATTACTTCAGGAACCGGGTACCATAGAAACCTCTCAGAGATAGCACTACACAATGAGGACTGTTTCAGACAGGTCACAGCAAAAGATCTTTCCAGGAAGATGGAAGAAGCTGTAAAAGGGGGAAGAGATATCACTGTGGGCCTCACTCTCCCCCTATAGCACAACACCTGGAAACACCTGAGGAACAAAGACTGCACTGGGGAAGGGGGGTCCCAGGCAGGAAAGAAGGAAGCCTGCCTGTGTATGGAAGCTTGGTGGACTACTTGTACTATCCAACAGGGTGAGATACAGCTTGATTCAAATCCTTTCCAGTTTAGAGAACTTAGATTGTGTTTTTTGTTTTATTTCCTATGGTAATCTACTTTGATCTGTACACTATTACTTTTAATCACTTAACATCTAAATTTCTGTAGTTCATACATCAATTTTATACTTTACCTAAAAACTGTGTGGTTTGAATGGAGTGCTTGGGGGAAAATCTCAGCTCAGTTAACAAAGGCGTGTGCATTGTCCTTTCCACATTGAGGGAGGGGTGGATTGAGTAATAAACTCATATACTGATCAGGCTTTTGACCAGAGGAGGACAGTGTAGTTCAGGGGTTCTCAAACTGGGGGTTGTGACCCCTCAGGGGGTCATGAGGTTATTACATGGGGGGGTCACGAGCTGTCAGCCTCCACCCCAAAACCCCCTTCACCTCCAGCATTTATAATAGTGTTACATTTTAAAAAAATGTTTTTAATTTATAAAGGGGGTCACATTCAGAGGCTTGGTATGTGAAAGGGGTCACTAGTACAAAAGTTTGATAACCACTGGTGTAGTTCATGGGGGCAAGGCTGGGGAGCTGCTGGTATTTTGGCTGGAGTTTCTCACTATTGTTAATTCATGAGTGTCTCTGGGAGCATTTATGCAATCTAGCTGGGTGTGGGGCTCCACGTGCTGTTGTGCCGAGTGATAGTAGCACCTGGAGGGGTCTACTGCTTGTCATTAGCAAGGCATTATGAGAGACAGCGCAGGCTGGAGAGTTAAACGAGCACAGCGGTAACCCAGTTCCAGGCTGCACCGTGGGAATGCCCATCACACAAGGAATCCCAGAACTGGGACAAAATGTCCCTGTATATGTAGTTTGCAATTCAGGTGGTTCCACAATCCTCCACCAGCTTTTCACCCTTTCAATTGCTGTACAGCAGACAACCCCAGGGGGTCCTGCATCTTTCACAGGAGTCTTGTCAGGAACAAGGCACATCTAGCCAGAATGTAATCCAGCGTGTCCTCAAGTTGAGAGAGAGATTGGATCTGGCAGGGGGCTTTGCCAGGGTGAAGCTGAGAGTGTCGCAGCACTCCCAGGAACAACAGTGCAACAGAAACACCAGCCTCTGGTTTTACCAGCCGGGGGATGGGTTTCTCCTGCTGCTGTCCCTGCAGAATGCAAACTGCTGGGAAAGGGGCAACGGCCTTTTGAGATCGTGTCGGGTGAGCTACAAGTTTCAATTGGTGGGCAAGCACCGGGGGTCCCAGATATATCATGTCAAGCCGCTGAAATCCTGGAGGGCCCAGAATGAATGTCTTGCCCACATCCCAACACCAGAGGCAAAATTGGGTCCCCAGGGGTCAGAGACCGAGTCTTTCATAGAGATGCCTCTCGGAGAAAACCTGTCCCTGGCCCACCAGGAGGAGGCCAGAGAATTGGTCAAGCGTTTCACAAATGTCCTTACTACTAAACCAGGGTGGACCCACCTAATTGAGCACCTATACATCTGAAATCTGAGAGCTATGTCCACAAGGGCTGCTTCCAGGGACAGGAGAGGTTAAAGGACACAGCCAAGAAGGAATTACAAATTGTGTTGCAATTGGGTGTATCTGAGGAATCAAAGAGCGAGTGGTGCAGCCCAGTTGTGCTGGTCCCTAAGCCAGACCACAGCATTCGCCTTCACATTAATTTTCACAAATTTAATGCAGTGTCAAAATTTGATGCCATCCTATAGCCCGGATCAGCGAGATGCCTGAAGGCCTGGGGAAGGCTCATTACATCACCGCTCTCAGCCTTACAAAGGGCTATTGGGAAATTCCCTTGTCACCTGACTCCAAGGAGTTAAGTGCATTCACCACACCCTATGCGCTGTACCACTTTCAGACCTTTTCATTCAGGCTCTATGGAGCTCTTGTGACCCTTCACAGACTCATGGATAAAGTACTTCTGCCCCACAAAGCATATGGCACTGCATATGTAGGCTGTGTCTGCACTTTCAAGCTTACAGCAGCACAGTTGTACCGATTCAGCTGGGGTGCTGTAAAAGCGTCCCTGTAGCCTTGTTATGCTGATCGGAGAGAGCTTTCCTGTCAACTTAATAAAACCAGCTCAAGAAGCTGTGGTAGCTGTGTTGGAGGGAGACACTAGTGACATGAGCGCTTATGCCGGCAAAACTTCTGTCACTCATTGGGGTGAGGGACCGGGGGTGTGTTTTCACATCCCTGAGCAACAAAAGTTTTGCCAACAAAACATGCAGACATGGCCTTATATGATGTAATGATCTATTCCACCGCCTGGGGAGTGCACCCACATTGTGCGGTGCAATACAGTAACTCCCCACTTAATGTCCTGTCACTTAACGTTATTTCGATCTTACGTCCCTGCTCCATTCCAGAATATGCTCCATTTTAAAGTTTGTGCAATGCTTTGCTATATCGTCGTTCAGCTACCTGCTTTCTCCACAGCTGGCAGCCCCCTATCACCTCCCATATGCCCCCCCCACAGCACCTCCCACCCGCTGGCAGACCCTGCGGATCAACACCTTCCCCCGCCTCCTGCCCATGGCAATCAGCTGGCTTGCGGCATTCAGGAGGGAGAGGGAGGAGCAAAGACTCTGTGTGCAGGCTTCCCCCCCCCCCCGCCTCCTGAACACCGCAGACTAGCTGATTGTCGTGGGCAGGAGGCTGGGGAGGGAGCGGGGAGGCTGTGCACTGGGTCCTTGCTCCTTCCTCTCCTGCCCCCTGAGCACTGCAAGCCAGATGATTGCCATGGGCAGGAGGGAGGGGGGAGGAGTGAGGAATTGGCGCTCCTCCCCCCTTCCCCCCCCCCAGCCTCCTGCCTGTGGCAATCAGCTGGCTTGCAGTGTTGGGGAGGGAGGGGGAGCCTGCGCACCATGTCCTCGCTCTTCCCCACTCCCTCCTGCATGCCATAAACCAGCTGATTGCCGCGGGCAGGAGGCAGGGAAGGGAGGGAGGAGGAGTAAGGACGTGGTGTGAGGAGTGAAGAGGCGGGTTAATGGTGGGGGCTTGGGGGTAGGGGTGGAGTGGGCGGGCCAAGGGTTGAGCTGCCTGCCACTGGTGCTTGCAGAGTAGGGGAAGCTGCTGCTGTTCAACATGCTTCTCCTAGCCTACAGCACCTTCAGCCTCCTTGCCTGCCTCATCTCCAGTGCCAATGTGCTGTGCCTGTGTGGGGTAAGGCGGGGAACCTCCCAACTATAGTACTGTATTGTATGGCAAAAAAAAATTCCCTGGAACTTAACCCCCCAATTTACATTCATTTTTATGGGGAAATTCGATTAGCTTAACATCGTTTCACTTAAAGTCGCATTTTTCAGGACCGTAACTAAAAGGTTAAGTGAGGAGTTCCTGTACGCCCGTCCCTTTGAGCTGTGAGTCTCACAGCCTACCCGGCCAAGTGCCAGACTGGCTGCACGGAGATGAAGTACCTCAGCTATACACTGGGGAATGGGAGGATCTAACCCTTAATAGAGAAGGTAAAGGCCCTCATAGAATGTCCTGTCCCCACCACAAAGTGGCAAATAAAATCTTTCCAGGGGTTGGCTACGAGCCATCAGTGCTTCATACCCCACATTGTTATGATTGTTATGATTATCATAAATGATCTGGAGGATGGCGTGGATTGCACTCTCAGCAAATTTGCGGATGATACTAAACTGGGAGGAGTGGTTGATACGCTGGAGGGGAGGGATAGGATACAGAAGGACCTAGACAAATTGGAGGATTGGGCCAAAAGAAATCTGATGAGGTTCAATAAGGATAAGTGCAGGGTCCTGCACTTAGGATGGAAGAATCCAATGCACCGCTACAGACTAGGGACCGAATGGCTAGGCAGAAGTTCTGCGGAAAAGGACCTAGGGGTGACAGTGGACGAGAAGCTGGATATGAGTCAACAGTGTGCCCTTGTTGCCAAGAAGGCCAATGGCATTTTGGGATGTATAAGTAGGGGCATAGCGAGCAGATCGAGGGACGTGATCGTTCCCCTCTATTCGACATTGGTGAGGCCTCATCTGGAGTACTGTGTCCAGTTTTGGGCCCCACACTACAAGAAGGATGTGGATAAATTGGAGAGAGTCCAGCGAAGGGCAACAAAAATGATTAGGGGTCTAGAACACATGATTTATGAGGAGAGGCTGAGGGAGCTTGGATTGTTTAGCCTGCAGAAGAGAAGAATGAGGGGGGATTTGATAGCTGCTTTCAACTACCTGAAAGGGGGTTCCAAAGAGGATGGCTCTAGACTGTTCTCAATGGTAGCAGATGACAGAACGAGGAGTAATGGTCTTAAGTTGCAGTGGGGGAGGTTTAGATTGGATATTAGGAGAAACTTTTTCACTAAGAGGGTGGTGAAACACTGGAATGCGTTACATAGGGAGGTGGTAGAATCTCCTTCCTTAGAGGTTTTTAAGGTCAGGCTTGACAAAGCCCTGGCTGGGATGATTTAACTGGGAATTGGTCCTGCTTCGAGCAGGGGGTTGGACTAGATGACCTTCAGGGGTCCCTTCCAACCCTGATAATCTATGATTCTATGATTCTATGATTATAGCCCCACTGGCATAGCTATTGTGCAGCCAGGCACCCCAAAAGATGCTGGGAACCTCTGCGTGTGTGGCTGTGTATGGTGAAATAAAGCAAATTCTCTGCAGTGCCCTGGTACTTCACACACCAGACCTTAATAAAGAGTTCATCTCACAAAGGGGTGCATTGGAATGGGGCCTGGGGGCTGCACTCTCACAGGAATTGGAGGACAGAGACCACCCCATTTTGCACTTGAGAAAGAAGTTGCTGCCCCAAGAACAAAAATACATAGTGATAGAGAAATAATGCCTTGTGGTAAAGTGGGCCACCCAGGACCTTCGATACTCTTTATTTGACTGTCATCATAGACCATTCACCTTGAAAATGGCTGCATGCCAGGAGAGACACAAACCCCGGGTTGCCCCGTGGTACTTGGCTCCGCATCCTGATGTGTTTACACTTCGCCGTCGAGCCAGTGCCACACATATGAATGAGGACTTTTTTCACGAGATGTGGGAGAGGCTGGTAAGATCAAGAGAAGTCTCCAAGTCCATTCCAGGGAGAGGCATGTAGCAGGGCAGTCTGCCCTTGAAGGGGCTGAGGAGCCAGGGAGCAGCAAGGCCTGGCCTAAGCAGAAGCCGAGCAGCAGATGTTGGGAACCAGCTGATCTAGCTAAGCAGTAGTTAATAGGTGTCTCCCATATCCAGCTAGAAGATATAAGTGAGGAGCCAGGTCTGTAAGACGGGGGCACCAGGACAGACAAACACTTTCCTAAACAACAGCAGGGCAGGCTGGCAGGCCAGCTCTATGGTCCCCCTGAGGCTAAGGGAGGGCTGTGAGCCGTGAGCTACTGGAGAGTAGAGGACCCTGCAGTATCAGTCCAGGTCAGGACTATCACTCCTGTTACTTTTCCATATACCTTGTGTTTGCGGGGCAGAAGAATAACAGAGCCTGTGCAGAAAGCTAAAACAAAGTTGGGTGTGGATGTCTGTTTTGCCCTCCACCTGATAGACAGACACACCAGACTACACACTCTCTTTGGATTTTGCCAGGGTCACATTCTTCTCATTCACAGACTACTGCTTGGCTCTCTTGCCTTTTCTTTCTGCCTATCCCACTCTTCTTGTCTGTTCTCAGTTTCTAAGTGAACTCTCTTCCCCCACTGCCCTTTATAAAACACTACTCAGCCAAAAGCTCCTGGGTGATGTGATGATGCACTCCATATGCTTTGTGAAAATATTCTTATGAATGTGAATATGATATAACTGGAATATGCTTCATGCAAAAGGTCTCTTGTAAGGTATCATTACAAAGCTTCTAATCTACTGAGTGTGGTCATTCTATGTGTATGCATGTATCATTCTTGTATCTGAAGCTAGAAATATGAAGTATAACTCTGAGGTCTTATTGTAATTATGCAAAGTGTGGACCATTAATGGTGGTTTAGAATCTTGATGGCTTCCATTGACTAGGACAATTGTTTCTAAATGGCTCTATTTACTTGCAGGCCTTCCTGGGTATGTGCAGGCCAGCCCAGGAAGAATGGAGGCTGGGGTCTCACAGCACATGTGATCATGTCACCTGATACTGGAATCCATCTTAAATCTGGTACTTTTCCATTTAGAAGGAGTGGTGGGGACCCAGAGAGACAAAAGATTCCTGTCTTGTGCCAAAGCTAAAAAGGGGTAGAGCAGGACAGAGGGGGCTGCCAGTCATGAGAAAGCCCCTGCTTTCCACCTAAGATGTCTGTTGGAACTAACAAGGACTGTAGCAGGGGAAAGGATTGGGCCCAGACTAGAAAGGAGTCTGGTCTGTGAAAGAAGCTTATTGGAACATCCCTGAGGGTAAGACCAAACCCATGACAGGTGGATTCACAGACACCTTTTGTCTGAGATGGGGGCTTATGCTGACTGTTATGTTAACTGAAACGTGAGTTCATACTTATCAGTGTCCAGGGGGATTTAACTCAACCCATGATAAGGTTTCACGCAGTTCATATCAAGGGCCTTCTGAACACTACACTAGTACAAATAATGATAAATAGAATACCTCATTTTAAAGAGCTATGGATATTCTACACCTCAGACTGTCTGGCCTATCTCAGTGCAATGGGTTTTGCACATTTTCATAATTTATACATCAAATACAATATAGCGCCCCCTTCCCAACACTGCAATATCTTGGGTTGTAAGATCTGTCACATCCATTCTGTAAATTCTCAGAACTAGGCGAAATCCAGACATTTTCTCTGTGCTGTCTAAGAGCACATCTGCAACCAACATCTGCTAAACATCTAGTTTCTGCACTATATCCCAGAAGTACTGTTGGTGTTGAGGATATGGTGGTGGGGGTTGTTTTTTGTTTGTTTTGGGTTGTTTAATAATGGTGTAAATGTATCATTTCTTTTTGTGCTCACAAACAGCTGACTCATTTTCACTAAAAACAAATGTAAAACCCCTTAAGTAGAGACGAGTTGTGGAAGAATTCAGCCTGAAACATAAAAAGCTGAAAGGAGCTGAAAAGGGACCCTTTCAAATGGAAATGCTCAGGCAATATTGACCATAGCCTGCAGCGCAGGGATTGCTAGGCGCTCCATCTACAATACACACAAGATGACCGCCATCCCACCATACAGTTGGATGTGGCTATCAATGGTCAGCCCTTGGAGTGAGTTCACTCAGTTTTGGTAATTCCTGGGATAAATTTGATTCACTAGATCTGGTGACCTCAGTGACCCTAATTTCTCCCAAGTGGAGGCTTCCTAGTGGAACTGTTTGAATAAGGAAAAAGATTTACATATCATCTCAGAGAAACAGCTCCAAATCCATTTGCTGTTGTTCATGAGGTCAGGCCACTATTCAGGTGACTGCTTGGGACTCTCCCAATTACTTTCCAATCTCATGAATATCATGAATTTGTCCTGGAAATACATTATTGGCAGGGCCATTCTTAGGATTCATGGGGCCCTACGCAGTATTATTAAACTGGTGCCCCTATGCCTGAGGGTAACCCAGGCTCAAAACCCCAGAGGGGGCGGGAGGGATGAGGCAGGAAAGGATACCGAACTGCCCAGCCCGCCTTAAGGGGGCGAAGAGTCATATTTCCCCGCAGAGACGGCCGTACCCTCTCCCTCATGCAGAATGTGCAGCACCGACGCATACCGCTCTGTGAATATGGTCCCTGCCTAAGGAGACTGCAGTGAGCACTGGGTGTGCGGAGCCGACCTGCTCTTACCTGCTGTTATGGGTGGTGGGTGAAGCTGCCGCTTCGGGAGGCTAGCTCCCCAGCCCACCTCTTCTGCCTGTGGCCCCGCCCGTACTCCACCCCTGCTCTGCCCAAGGTCCCACCCAAGCTCTGCCCAGGCCCCTCCCTCTCCCCACTGTCTCCCGCCTCTCTTCCCTCCCCATCCCTGTTCACCCCCTTCCAGCCAAATCCCCGAAAAACCCAAATGAAGCAAATAACATTTGAAAAAAAACACTCTTCTGCAATTTCTTTTTAAAGAAAATTGAGCATGTTTGCCACTGCATGCCAGAAGGTGAAGCCTGGACATGCAGAAGGTACCTAATTAAAAATACTAAATTTGGGAATAAAAAATGTCAGTCCTGGGTTTTTGATATACCCTGAAGTTTGTCAGAGATTTATCTGCAAAAACTGTGTAGTAAGGGCAAGTCAGCTGCCCTGCTGAATACAACATTAAATATTATGGAATACGTGACACAGCTCTTCTTTGTTTTACATTTTCTTAATCAGTATTTCTAAAATGATTTTATATTTTAAATGTACTCTTAAGCCTTCATAAAGTAATCATTCCAGATTGCTACCTATTTAACTCACTGAAACAAAGAGATTATTTTAAATTAATCAGTCAGAGAGGTTTAGTGTGTTCATAACAACATTCATTGCTTTTAGAAAAAGTGAACACTAATGTACTTTGTGTGATCTCCATAACAATAGACATGTTTATGAAGTGTCACCAACTTTAAAAAATGTGTTTCCAAAGATTTTTGGCATAATGAAGGATTTTATATTTTACTAAGGTACTGATTTTGCTGGAGGGTTCTCTTAAAACTAGTTCAACAAATAGTCCGAAGTAAAGAAAGGGAGACTCGTTTGTCCAGCTATCTGGCAGGAAACGGGTGTTGTCCCTTTAAGGGCTCTCTTCAACAGGAGGGTAAAGGAAGAAAGGGATGGACATAAAGGACAGTGTTACAGGGAGGCCCAAGTTTCCTTCTTCCTGTCCCTGCGCCCTGTGCTTGGGCTGGCCAAAGAAAGGGTCTCAGACATCTCTTGCAGGTGCTTCACCCATGTTCTTTTATTTACAGTGGCGGTACAGTCCCACTTCCCCCAACACTTGTCCCCACTTCGACCCCTCACTGGGTCATCTGGCCTTTGAGGCTTGTGTCAGCCAGCAGAGTCAGAGCCTCAACCCTCCTATCTTCCTCCCTGTCTATCCCCCTCCCTGAGCTTTTCCCTGGGTTTATATGCCTGCCAGTCATCAACCCAGCTGGTTCCACTCTCCTTAGCAGATCACCCTGAGCCTGCCCTCATTAGGGACTGCAGCTGGGCTCCCTGCTAAGGGTCTTGGCCCACACACCCAGCCACCCTACAGGAAACAAGGAGAAGCCGGGTCTTTAGCAGAGCACCCAAAAGTTTTATACCTCTGCCCTGCGACAGACAGAATTACCTCTCTTGTCTTGCTTTGAATACTCCTGCTAATACAGCCCAGATTGATGTTTGATTTTTATGTAATATCATTACACTGTTGACTCATATTTAGCTTGTGATCCACTATGACCTCCGGATCCCTTTCCGCAGTACTCCTTCCTCGGCAGTCATTTCCCATTTTGTATGTATGCAACAGATTGTTCCTTCCTAAGTGGAGTCCTTTGCATTTGTCCTTATTGAATTTCATCCTATTTACTTTGTTACCAGATTTGCCTGTTACTTTGGGGTATGCTTATTTATTAGGGTTACTCTTCTTGGGGGTGGGGATGTTTCTATAATTCTATTAATGTCCTGTTTGTGTCAGTTGTGTTTTTATATGGAGCTGTATCTTTTCCTTCTGCAAGTCCCCTCCCAATGGAGCCATCTCGCAGGACCTAGGTTCCCCAGGGCTGGGTTCCTCCAGCCCCAGAACCGGATGAACACACACACACACACGTATTAACAGAGTAAGTCTGAGTGGACTCGGTCAATCAGCACTTTCAAGCTGTCACCCTTTTTGTCCCTGGACTCAGTGGGACCACCAGGTCACTGTGCTCTGGAACTACCCTCCGGCCCTCAAGAGAAACTTGATCCAGGACATGCAAGTCCTCCCCCCACTTCCAAGTACAAATAGTTACATGCCACGGATGGGGCCAAGCTGATTGCCTCCCAGTGGGCTCTGATCAATTCCAAGGCTCCTGATAACTTCAGAGATGCTAAAGTTGCTCAAGTGCTACAAATCCCTCTCTGTTTAAAGCTTACAGCATTTCTTGTAGAAATGATATAGGGGTCCCTTCTGTCTTCAGGGCCAGTGATACAGGAACAGTACTGCTAGGGACCATAAGTCAGGGCCATTGGGAAGTGCTATAGTTCAATGTGATCTATTCTCCACTCCTCCCCCTAATTCTCTGCATCACCTGACTGGAGCAGCATAAGCCCTGCATCTTCTGGTGAGAAAAGAGGATCAGCTTCCTCTCTGAATACTGCCAAAGGGCCTGACTGCATGCACCTAGCCCCAGCCTTCTGGTCTGGGTCTCCTGCAGCCAATTTGAAGCATCTGTGTGGGAACTCCAGTTCATGGTGGCTAGATTGAAGTGGTCCAAGCCTCAGTCCCCATATCCCTGAAAAGTATTGGGATTATGCAGATATTTTTAAAAGAAGAATACAGACATGCTACCTCTGTGCTGGGACTATGACTGCCTCATGTTAGGGGGCTTATTCCTTCACCCACTACTTCCCTGGTCCTTCTCACATGAACAGAGAGCAACAATACCCGAAGTCCAAAGGTGCAAACAATTCGATGTTTATTGGGGTGAACTTCCAGCAAGCATGATTCCAGTTTCCTTCCTTAGTATCCTCCTTCCCAGCTCTGACACCACAGAGCCTTACACCTGAGTCCCTGTTCCCATTCCTACCCTTAGCCAAACATGATTCCAATTTCCTTACCCCCATTCCCTGTTCCCATTTCCCCTTTTAGCAAAACATGATTCCAATTTCCTTACCCCCATTCCCTGTTCCCATTTCCCCCACCCCCATGCCCACCCCCATGCCCACCCACTCACTTCCTGATTGACTGCAGACTATATAGTAAAACTTGACTTCTGCTTTGCTATACCTTAACCAGTCATGTTCCTGAAATTTAACTAACCAATCCTAACATATTGTAACATAATTATGTACCCAATTATATCCCACCATCTTAATTAGTTTACACCCAGCAAAATTAATTATACAGTATACAGAAACAATCACAGAACCAGACAGAGATTATACAAACAATAGCAAAGTGGGAACTATAATGACAAAACAATACAGAAGTGAGGATTTCACATCCCAGCTATTGATAAGTGAGTTCTTGCCAGACAGGAGGCTATCAAACTAAGTTTCCTTTTACATTTTCTAGGCACTTCCCTTTCTCTGGAGGTGATAGGCACTATCAGGACAGGATTGTATCCTAACAGCCCAATAGCACCTTATTTCAATGTGACTAGTTTGGAATGTGAGGATGTGACCATTTGCTTCCCAGCTTATGGCTGCCTCTGTTGCTTAGCCAAAGGCCTTAGCCTAAGAACAGGGCCTCAGACTGTCACAGTAAGAGAAGGCCCTTACACTGGCAGACAGTGATTTTGATTCTCTTTTGTACCTCTATAGCTAGCCAAGTGATAAGAATACACCTAAATTCTTAGAGTATAAGCCTTTACAGACAGGCCTGAATATCTATATCCTAATACCTCATAGACCTGCAGCCCACGGCAAATGTCCCTTATGGACAGATCTATGTGATGTCTGAGCCAGAATTAGCAGCCCTTCATGTGTACATCCAGGAGAACCTGGCCAATGGCTTCATCTGGTGCTCCACCTCCCGAGAAGGGGGGCCAGAACTTTGTGTTAAGAAAAAGGACCGAAAGTGACATCTTTGCATCGTCTATCAGGCCCTAAACTGGGTGACAGTCTGAAACCTGTATCTCCTGCCCTTAATCTCGGAGTGTGCAGTGTGCAGATAGTATGCGGCATGCCTGAATTTTCACCAGACTGGACCTCTGTGGTACGTAGAAACTAGTTTGCATCAGGGCAGGAGACGAATGGAAGACTGCCTTTTGATCCCGTTATGGGCACTTTGAATATTTAGTAATGCCATTTGGGCTGACCAACACTCCCGCGACCTTTCAATACTTCATGAATGACATATTTAGAGAGGTCTTAGACCAGTGGGTAGTCATCTATCTCAATGACAACTTTGTGTTTTCACATAATCCTGAGCAGCATTGTTACCATGTTTGTTCCATCCTGGAAAGACTACAGAAGTATGGCCTCTGACAAGGTGTCCAGATGGACCCCCAGAAGGTAGAGGTCATCCACAGCTGGGCCATGCCCAGGTCCCACAGGGAGTTACAGCACTTCCTGGGCTGTATGAATTTTTACGAATGGCTCATTCCAGGCTTCTCAGGGCAAACAGACCCCTGGACGAACATCCTCCTCCAGGCAGATAAATTTATTTGACTCCCAAAAGCTTACCATGATTTTGAACAGCTCAAGACTGCTTTCACCACTCTCCCATTCTAGCATACCTGGACCCGGGCCAGGCATTCATAGTAGAAGCCGATGCCGCTAATGTAGCCATTGGGGCCATAGTCTCTCAGAGCCATGGTGCACAGCAAGTATTGCATCCGTTTGTCTACTACTCCTGAAAACTCATCCCTGCTGCGTAGAATTAGGATCTATAAGGAACTACTCACAATTAAATTGGCCGTCAAAGAGTGAGAAAATTACCTCAAGGGAGCCCAACACACAGTGCAAGTCTTTTCTGACTGTAAGAACCTTGAATATCTGCATAAGGCTCGAGCCTTGAACTAAAGACAGCTCAGGTGGGCATTATTCTTCTCTTGGTTTGATTTCATCATCACCTATCACCGGGAACCAAGGATGGGAAAGCCAATGCCTTATCCTGAAATGGGGAGTGCTACCAAGAGGGTGAGAAGCCTAACAAAGAACCACCCTGTCTCTTAAAACCTCACAACTTCCTTAGTGCCACAATATACTAAGACCTGTGTCAAGGTTCCTTCCCCACTCTGAACTCTAGGGTACAGATGTGGGGAGCTGCATGAAAACCTCCTAAGCTTACTTTTACCAGCTTAGGTTAAAACTTCCCCAAGGTACAAACTATTTTACCCTTTGCCCTTGGACTTCCACTGCCACCACCAAACTTTATCTTGGTTCCTGAAAAAACATAGTTTGGAAACGTCTTTCCCCCCAAAATCCTCCTAACCCTTGCACCCCATTTCCTGGGGAAGGTTTGGTAAAAATCCTCACCAATTTGCATAGGTGACCACAGACCCAAACCCTTGGATCTTAGAATAATGAAAAAGCATTCAGTTTCCTTACAAGAAGACTTTTAATAGAAGTAAAAAAGATTCACCTCTATAAAATCAGGATGGTAAATACCTTACAGGATAATTAGATTCAAAACATAGAGAATCCCTCTAGGCAAAACCTTAAGTTACAAAAAAGACACACAGACAGGAATATTCATTCTATTCAGCACAGCTATTTTCTTACCTATTTAAAGAAATCATAATCTAACACATACCTAGCTAGATTACTTACTAAATTCTAAGACTCCATTCCTGTTCTGTCTCCGGCAAAAGCATCACACAGACAGACCCAGACCCTTTGTTTTTCTCCCTCCTCCCAGCTTTTGAAAGTATCTTGTCTCCTCATTGGTCATTTTGGTCAGGAGCCAGCGAGGTTACCTTTAGCTTCTTAACCCTTTACAGGTGAGAGGATTTTTCCTCTGGCCAGGAGGGATTTTAAAGGGGTTTACCCTTCCCTTTATATTTATGACAACCTGCTTGATCTAATCTGATCTGCTTCATGGGGAAGTCCATTATCACAGGAGGTGGCAGAACCAAAGTGCAATGTTCCACACATGGTGGGATCACTTATCTCGATGGGTGCATATTCATTCCACCAGGATGCCCCTGGCTAGAAGTGCTCCATCTCTGCTCTGACATTTCATTGGCAGGCCACTTTGGCTACCTTAAGACTTTCCACCCAGCTTTCCATTTCTTCTGGTGGCCCCAATTGTGAGCTGAAATCCGTGATGACGTTGATTTTTGTGAACTGTGTGTGCACTCCCAGCTCAGTCAAAGAGGAGCTGCTGGGAGCCAAGAAAGCAAAAGAACTCAGCTAGCGCACAGCCCCTAGAAGGAGGGCCATGAAATCCTTATCTACAGGGGTGAAATTTCAGGCTGGAGAGGATTTGAACCACACAGCCCCAGAAGGCAGACTGTGGAAACTCTGACCCGACGGGCTCAGAGACCCAAAGAGAGGAGGACTTTGCTTTGAAGACTTCTTGCTGTGAGTGGATTATTTTGGGGAATCACAAAGGAAAACTGAAGGGCCACTAGAGACCACAAAAGGGGGCCCTGGGACAGCACCTGTCTGTAATCCAAATTTGAGATGGGATATATATTCTATATTTTGAAAATTTGCAGGATGGGAAAGCTGTTCCCCACCCACCAGCTCTACTATTTAGATTCGCTTGTTTCCTGTGTCCCTGTAACAGGGTCGCTGCTTCTGAGCACCCACCATGGCTTGGGATGGTTCTGCAGATGCCTCTGCCTCAGTTTCTCCTCATCAGGCTTTTCCGTCTCTCTCAGGAATTCACATTGCTCAGTCCTCTGGCCAGGTCACTCTCAGAGTTCAGCCCCATTCAGGATACTCCAAAGTTCAAAATAAACACCACCTTCGGCAATAGTCTCAAGTTTTTCTCACTTTCATAGGAGCACGGACTCTCTGGGCTTTTCCCCACTGGGAGTCCAAGTACAACACAAACAGAAACAGTCTCCTGCGCTCTCCTGGGCTTCACACTCTACTTAAACAAATATTTTCTTACTCCTTACCACAGCCTGACTCCCAGGGCTTCTCCTGGAGCCTGGCCTCTTCTCTGCCTTGGCAGGTCACTCCCAGCATGACCTAGCAGGAGTCCTTTTCAGGGTCTCCTGCAGGAAGCTTTTTGCTTTCTGCAGTTCCTGCAGCCGTTTACCACTGCCAGTCCCCCTTCCTGATCATGCTGCTGGACTAAATGAGGCCAGATTGTGTCATGTGACCCTCTGTCATTGTCCCCACCTGGAGAGTGTCACAGGTGGGCTGGGCCCATTTCCCCTTTAAGGGGCTAGTCATTCTGCAACAATCCCATTTTCTTGTCACCTGTTGTTTTCATGGAGAAGAGGTGGGAAATATGACCTGCAGATTCATTCCTGGAATTTCACTGATTATAGGCATTTGTCTCCTGTCCACAATTCATAAACTCAGAGATTATAAGGCCAGAAAGGACCCTTGTGATCATCTAGCATGACCAACCTAACACAGGCCACTGGAATTCCCTGAATGAATTCCTGTCTGAATAGAGCTTAACTTTTAGAAAAACATCCAATCATGGTTTAAAAATTACTTATGATGGAGAATTCACCACTGAACTTTGTAAAGGTCGTTCCAATGGTTAATTGTCCTCATTATTGAAAAATAGTGCCTTATTTCTAGCCTGAATTTATCTCCCTTCAACTTCCAGCCACTGGATCTTGTTAAACTTTTGTCTGCAAGATTTAAGAGCCCCTTATCATAGAACCATAGAGAGACTTTAGGAGGTCATCTAGTCCAACCCCCTGCTCAAAGAAGGACCAACCCCAACTAAATCATCCCAGCCAGGGCTTTGTTAAGCCGGGCTTTACAAATCTCTAAGGATGGAGATTTCACCACCTCCCTCAGTAACCGATTCCAGCGCTTCAGCACCCTCCTAGTGAAGTAATGTTTCCTAATATCCAACCTAGACCTTCCCCACTGCAACTTGAGACCATTGCTCCTTGTTCTGTCATCTGCCACCATTGAGAACAGCTGAGCTCCATTCTCTTTGGAACCCCCCTTCAGGTTGTTGAAGGCTTCTATCAAATCCCCCCTCACTCTTCTCTTCTGCAGAATAAATAAGCCCAGTTCCCTCAGCCTCTCCTCGTAAGTCATGTGCCCCAGCCCCCTCATCATTTTTGTTGCCCTCCGCTGGACTCTCTCCAATTTGTCCACATCCTTTCTGTAGTTGGGGTCCCAAAACTGGATGCAATACCTGAGATATGGCCTCACCAGTGCCGAATAGAGGGGAATAATCACTTCCCTTGATCTGTTGGCAATGTAGGTTCTTTGATATTTCTTCTTAAATATTGGGCACCAGAATTAGACAGTTTCTCCAGTAGTGGTCGAATCAGTGCAAACGACAGAAGTAATTTAACCTCCCTGCTCCTGCTCATTATTTCCCTGTTTATACATCTGAGCAATAATTCTTTTAGCCCGAGCATCACACTGGGAGGTCATGTTCAGCTGATTATCCACCATGAGCCCCACGTCTTGCTAGGGTTGCCAAATGTCTTATCGCACAAACCCAAACACCCCTGCCCCTTCCCTGAGGCCATGCCCCTGCCTCGACCTTCTGTAAGGCCCCACCCCTGCTCAGTCCATTTCCCCTCCATCTGTCACTCGCTTTCCCTCACCCTTGCTCACTTTCACCGGGCTAGGGAAGGCGGTTGGGGTATGGGAGCGGATGCAGGATATGTGCTGGGGAGTGGGGCTGAGGAGTTTTGAGTGTGGGAGGGGCTCTAGGCTGAATCTGGAGCAGGAGGGAGTGAGGCATGTGGGCTCCAGGAGAGAGCTTGGATGCAGGAGGGGGCTCAGGGCTGGGAGTGGGGGTTGGGGTACAGGAGGGGGTTTGGGTCTGGGTGGGAATTTGGGTGAGGGAAGGAGCTCAGGGCTGGGGCAGGGGTTTGCGGTGCATGAGGGGGCGAGGGGTGCAGGCTCCGGTAGGGAGTTTGGGTGCAGGAGGGGGCTTAGGGCTGGGGCAAGGGGTTGGAGTGCAGGAGGTGGTGAGGGGTGCAGGCTCTAGCTGGGCAGCGCTTACATCAGGTGGCTCCCGGAAGTGGCTGGCATGTCTGGCTCCTAGACTCAGGGACGGCCAGGTGGTTCTGCGCGCTATCCCTGCCTGTAGGCGCTGCCCCCACCGCTCCCACTGGCTGCAGTTCCCGGCCAATGGGAGCTGTGGAGTTGGTGCCCCTGGCTGGGGCAGCATGCAGAAACCCCTGGCCGTGCCCCTGTCTACGAGACTGTCTGCCCCGCTGCATTGCCGGACTTTTAGCCACCTAAAATCTCCTGAATTGGCTTTAGTAGCCTCCAGGAAATCGAGCCCGCTTCTGCGAGACTCCTGGCCAATCCAGAAGGGTTGGCAACCCTAAGTCTTTCTCAGAGTCACTGTTTCCCAGCAAAGGTCCCCCATCCTATAAGCATGGTCTACATTCTTTTTTCCTCGATATATAACTTCACATTTAGCCATATTAAAGCAATATTATATGCTTTACCTTTACCAAGTGATCCAGATCATTCTGTATCAATTACCTGTCCTTTTCATTGTTTACTACTCCCCCAGTCTTTTGTCATCTTCAAACCTTATCAGAGATTACTTTATTTTTTCCCAGGTCTTTGATAAAAAAGGTTAACTAACATAAGGCCAAGAACTGATCCCTGAGGGGCCCCACTGGAAACACACCCACTCAATGATAAATCCCAGTGTACAGTTACATTTTGAGACCTGTGTTGACCTGTAACACTGACCTAATCTGAGTGTGCAAGATTCGATTATATATCACATGTTAAAGCATATTCAACTGCTTGAAGATCGTAAAATAGAAGCTATTAGAGCTGTAATGCAAGACTTGCTAGTAGGTTTACAGAAGAATCTGTGTAACAACTAAGGAGGGCTTAACAATAAGCTGAGGCCTAGTGGGTCTCTTAGTAGTCATGACAGCCTATGTAGGAAAGGAGTTAGCATGACAGCGTAACCTAACGTTATAAGATTTAACAATAGTTCACAATACGTAGCTTGGGATACACAAGGACACCACAGAAGCTGGAAGTAATGGATTTCTAGGGGATTTATGGGGATTTGTAACATGGAGACACCACATTTATGTATTGCAACCACTGAAAAAAGAATGACCCCAAAAGAGCTAATGCTAGCAACCAGAATCTAAATTATGGGCCCCGGAATGACAAATATGGACAGTGGGCAGAGACCTAAATCAAAGATGTGTGGGGGATGTGAGGAAAATGGTATAAAAAGATGTTTGCAGATAAAGATATTATCTCACCTATCTCATCCCTTTTATAAACAGATGGTCAGACCAACCCTTTCTTGAGACATTGGGATGACAGTATGGTGGAAACAGACTGTCACTGCCAACTTTGGGTGCTCTCCACTTACTGTTCTCTTCATATTTATCTCTAATGGTCTCCATAAGATTTCAAGAATGTGAGCTGTGGGGGTGTTGTGTTATATGTATTTGTTTTCATATAATTATGCTTGGATTTATTTGGATTTTAAATAAATGTAAATAAAATCTTCCTATTTCTATTTGTCTGATTCACCAATCTCACTTGATAATAATCTTAGGTAGCTCCCTGAGTAAGGAACCTGTTATTAGTGACCTGTTCAATTTGCACCCTAAATTTATCAAAGGCTACACCTGTCAGGTTGCCACTTTTTAATCCAAACCAAGTTGAAGATTATTTATCAACAAAATCTGTAATCTCACCAAAAAGGGACATCAAGTTAATTTGACAGGATCCATTTTCCATAAACCCATGTTGTTTGGCATTAATTAAATTATACTCATTTAATTCTCTATTCATTGAGTCCCATATAAGAAGTTCTATTATTTTCCCTGGAACAATGTCAGCCTCACAGACCTATAATTACCTTCAGGGGTTCTCAAACTGGGGGCGGGGGGGCATGACCTGTGCAATGTGTACCTTAAACTTATCAGTGGCTTCACTTTGTCAGGTAGCCAGTTTTTAATCCATAACCACGGTGATGCTATTTATCAAAAAACTTGTAATGTCACCAAAAAGAGATATCAAGTTAATTTGACAGGATCCGTTTTCCATAAACCCATGTTGATTCACATTAATTATATTACACTCATTTAATTGTGTATTAAATGAGTTCCATATTAGAAGTTCTGTTATTTTGCCTGGAATTGATGTAAGTCTCACAGGCCTAAAATTACCTAGGTCATGCTGTTCAGCCTTTTTAAATATTGGCAAAACATTAGCTTTCTTCTAGTCTTGTGAAGCTTCCCCAGTGTTCCAAGAGTTTCTGAAAACCAATATTTATGATTCAGACAGCTTCTTGGCAACTTCTTCTAAAACTCTTGGTTGAAAGTTATCCAGACCTGCTGATTCTAAAATGTGTAATGGTAGCTGCTGTTTAACATTCTCCTGAGTTGTTTCTTCATCATCATCCTTATCTTCATGTGATATGACTGCATCATCTGACTTTGTCCCAAATATGGAATAAAAATATGTAGTGAACACTTCTGTTTTTTTTTTTTTTTGCATTGCTACTGATAATTCTACCATTTCTGTCTAGTAAATAGACTGATACCATTTTTAATATTCTTTTTGTTGCTAGTATACTTTACAAATTGCTTCCAATTGTCCTTAATTCTGGCTGGCTATAGATTTCTCCTTGTATGCCTTTGCTTCCCTTATCAATTTTCTACAGTTCCTGACTGCTCATATGTACTCATTCTTATCATATATATAATTTTAATAACAGCCTTCAATTCCCCCTCTAAGGGTATGTATACACTTCGAAATTAGGTAGATTTTATAGAAGTCGGTTTTTAGACAGGTTGGTTTATTTTTAACTAGTGCATCCTTCTTCTTTCAACCTCCTGGTAATAAAACAGGAGGTATATTAATTATTCTTAATAATCAAATAGTTATTTCATGTATATTATTGTAGCACCCAAAGGCCCATTCAGGTCACAGATATAGACACACTCCAAGATCCAGAAAGCTGTCAGACCCATCAGACCCACTGATGCTAAAACACTCAAGAAGAGATGCAGGATTAGATATGGGAGAAATAACAAAAAAGCAAATTCACATGGTGATGATTGGTGAGTAGTATAAGGGCCCTACCCCCAATGAAATGTTAGCCCCGCCTCTTGACCCCTTAAATCCCGCCCACCTGTCACAGGAAGTCCCACCCCTGGGGTATTACTTCTGGGGTCAAGCTGGACACATGACCGGAAGCAAGGTGTGTCATGTGACCCCTCTAAGAACTCCTTCCACTGCCCTCTACCAATCAAGAGGGGTTTCCACCACTGGGGACCACCTCTGAGAGGAGATTTGACCAATCGCGGGGAGTTCCAAGGTGGGGTGACCCATCTGGAAGTGGTTCATGTGACCCCTCTAAGAATTCCTCCCACTGCCCTCTACCAGTCAGGATGGGTTTCAGCTGCAGAGGACCCCATGAGAGCAAATTTTACCAAAATAGGGCAGGTTCTGGGGCAGGATGAACCACCCAGAAAAGGGTCGTGTGACCCCTCTAAGAACTCCTCCCACCACCCTCTGCCAATCAGAGTGCGTCACCACCACCCCATAAGTCCCAGCACCTGGCAGAAGAGGCCATCCCTTATCAAGAATGCATGTTTTAGAAATCATGGAAATGGGATTTCTGAGAGGAAACATGGACTCCTTCACCACCCCCATGAGAACTTCAGACTTTGTTTTAGCCCCGAGCACCTTTGGACTTTTGTGGAGAAAGCGCTACGTCAGCGACAGTTCCGATGAGGGCCCTTTGACTCAAAAGTTGATGGATATGCTGGAACCCAACCCCAAAACCCGACCCCTAAACCCAACGGCTCGTGAGGACGACCGACGGGCATGACGGCATCTCATTGTCCACCCCTATGGAGGAAGGCGACCCTGGCCGGGGGCGTCACTAGTGGACAAGGTGAATGGAAAAGATGTCACTCAGGTAAATGAACAATTAAGAAGTAATGTTAGAGGATTTGTGTGCATAATGGGGTTAGGAACCACGGTTACGTAAATCTAAAACAAACAGTGGGAACTTACACTGTTTCTTTTTTGAAAATCTCTTGACAGCTCGACTATATCTTTCTAGAGGCCTTTGCGAACTTACACATCGGTAGCCCTGTGGGGGTGTCAGCTGTTTATGCTCCTGCCTGAGACAGGGATCTGGCAAAAAGAACAAAATGGAGGAATGAACCAGCTCAGACTCCCTAATGGTAGAGGTCATGGCATCCATTTTTGCAGGCGGCTGTGAAAGGTCATGTTAAACCAAGCGATTAATAAAATTTATTTCAATGTGTCAAGGTGAATGTGTCCCCGCTCCACACTCGTGTTAGTAAAAGATGATACAAGTAACAGTCATGTCAACGCATACGGCTCTGTGAAAGAAAATATATTACACCCCCAAAGGAAGTTGGGAGCTTCAGTGGGGTGAACCCTCTTTTTCAAGTGGCCAAAAAGCATATTAAAAGTTTAAATAGAAAACAGGTAACAGCTTGGCTTTCAGACCAGTATGCTTACATTCTACACAAACCGGCTCGAATACGTTTTAAAAGAAACAAGACCATTGTTTCAGATGTGGATGTGCAGTAGCAGGCAGATTTGGTGGACATGCACCGGTTTTCCAAACACAACAGCGGTTTTAAGTACATCTTAACAGTGATAGACATTCTATCCAAATATGCCTGGGCCTTAGGCCTAAAAGACAAGATGAGTGGTGAGGTCTCCAAGGCCTTTAAAGCTATTTTCAGTGAAAGTCGTGTGCCTCAAAAATTACAAACCTATCGGGGGAAAGAATTTTTCAACAAACATTTAAGCAGATTGATAAAACACCATTTTGTTACTAATAACAAAGTCAAAGCAGGGGTTGTGGAGCGATTTAACAGAACTTTAAAAATGAGGATGTGGAGTTATTTTACAGCCCATAACACCTTTTGTTACATTGACATGTTACCTGACTTTATAAAGAGCTACAACCACAGCAGAACTATACGTACCAGACCCACTGATGTTAACCCTTCAAATTCTCTGAAGGTATGGAAAACGGTTTATGGAGACAGTTTAAAATCAAACTGGTTGTTGCCCCTTTTAGAAAAGGCAACGACGTGAGAAAGGTTATGAACAGATATTTACTGATGAGATATTCATAGTGGATGAAGCCTTAACCAGAGGCCAGAGACTTCTATACCGATTAAAAGATTAGAAGGGTGAGACAGTTACTGGATCTTTTACCCTGAAGAATTACAAAAAGTAAACCCCAAACGAGACAGGATTTACAGGATTGAAAAGTTTCTCATGGAGAAAGGAAAAGGGAGAAAAAAGCAGTTACTGGTGAAATGGTTGGGATGGCCCGGTAAGTTAAACGGCTGGGTGGAAGCTTCTCAACTCTGTGACATTTAGACACGAACAAAAAAGATTCCTCCTGCAAAGACAGAGAGATAGAGAAATGAGCGATGGTGGGTTTTACATCACTTTGCCCAGCAATGCCAGCTCTGCAACTTTTCCCCAAAACACCAGCTCAAACTTTACAATACAGCTTATTAAACTCTTTGATCTCCTGGGTGCCTGGGAGGTGTGGTTATTGGAAATACAATACCCGCACAGCTGGGACACGATCAATGAAGACACCCCTTTTGAAATCACCTTTGGAGATATGACGTGGAGTTTCATCCTGTGACGAGGTTATTACTCGTCCATACCCAAATTACTGGATCATGTGAACAATACCGTGGCTTGTCACCCAGGATCGCCTGAGGTGTTCATGAACTATGATCCTGTGGGTAGAAAAGTTAGACTTAAATCCATCGATTTTACTGATATGCTTTCTACCAGCGATAAACCTCATTACGTCCCTGTCAGTAAACTCCGCAATGACACCATCACCATTGAAAGAAAGACAGATCAGGACAAACACGTCTCATTTCGCTTCGGCAAGGTGATCATCAAGCTGCACCTGCATCCCCGGAGATTTCTAAAAAGCAAAACACTATTTTGGCAATCCTAGAAATTATGGCGACCCCACCAACTACACAAACTCTTACAGAGCTCAGGCTGGATACGCCCTACCTGGATATCATGGGCCCCCCGTGATGTACAGGGCTGGCATGGGCGAAATATTCCATAACCTCTTTCGAAAAGCCTTACCGCTTTTGAGAAGGGGGCTAGAGATTATTAAACCCTGTGTAAAAACCGCCACTCAAAACATAGCTAGAGACGTGGTAGGCCATGTCCCCCTTGCTGTTCTGGAGAAGGTGGGGAATCCAGCTTCACAGGAGGGATCGGGGCTGATCTACATTAAAAGGGGGAAGAGAAAGAGAAATGTGTCATACCCGCGACGCATAGGTCCCCCAAAACCCTTTTAAAGAAGGGCTTTGACGCGCAGGGCCAGCCATAAACGAAAGTCCAAGAGGAAGCCTGGTAAAGAGGAGACGCTCTCCGCCTGGTAAAAGAGAGATATTTTAATCAGCATGGCTTTTGTTCACTGCAGGTCTGAAGAGTGCACCAACTCTGAACAAGACTTGTTTCAAATAGCCCCTGTGCAGACCAGCATTGAGAAAAGCATCTACATCGAGATGCCACCTCTATCGGCCGTTACGGAGAGTGGCGTAGCTGTGGGGGGAGCGGGGCAGTGGCCGCTCCCCCGCTGAGCACAAGTGGTGCCTTTTGAATGTCTTGGTGCCTTTTCAATTTTCCCCTGTTGAGGGAACAGGGGGAGCGATCCCTCTTACTCATCAGGCGGCGCTCCGGGTCTTCGGCGGCAACTCGGCGGCGGGACCTTCACTCACTCCTGGTCTTCAGCGGCACCCGAGTGCCGCCGAAAACACCCGGAGTGAGTGAGGGTCTGCCCCCGGAGCGCCACTCGGTGAGTAAATGCGCCATAGCGGGTGGCCCCTTTTTTTTGGATCGCTCCCCCTGTTCCCTCCCACCTGGCTATGTGGCTGGTTACGGAGTCTGCCCCCATTGACTTTTTATAGCAGGGAATGACATCGATTTAAACAACATGCTGCTGTACCTGTGTTGCAAGATTGTAGAAGGAGACGGAACTGGACTTGCCAGGGACGCCGAGGTGGGGCCTGGTGAATTACCCAGTGGCCTCTATTTTTAGCCAGTTGGATGTTCCACTGGGAGACCCCCTAGTAAGCCAAAGCAACAACTGTCACGATGCAGCCTCTGGCGGGACGCAACTGAGAGTATCAGTTCAGGACAAATTGCTTAGAGCAGGACACTTACAGCCCAAGGCTGGGTGTCCTTTATTATCAAGGCACACCAAACCAGCCAAACAGAGAGGACTTTGGTCTCATCCCACTGGCTAACCATAAGTCATACAAGCAATTCCCTTAGACACTCCAGTTTCCCAGTATCGCTATCAGTGCCACTCTTTATGGGGACGAATGGTTGTGAAAACCAATAGCCCAGTAAAAGAAAAAAAGGTTCTCCCGATCCCAAAGGACCAAGCCCCAGACCCAGGTCAATATACAAGTCGGATCTGACCCACAAATCATGCTGTTGCCAATCCTTTAGAATCTAAAATCTAAAGGTTTATTCATAAAAAGAAAGAAATATAGATGAGATCTAAAACTGGTTAAAGGAATCAATTACATACAGTCATGGCAAAGTTCTTGGTTCAGGCTTGTAGCAGTGATGGAATTAACTGCAGGCTCCAATCAAGTCTCTGGAGAACATCCACAGCTTAGATGGGTCATTCAGCCCTTTGTTCAGAGCTTCAGCGTAGCAAAGTTCCTCCAGAGGTTAGAAGCAGGATTGAAGACGAGATGGAGGAGATGCAGCAGCCTTTTATAGCCATTTGGCCTCTGCTTCTTTTGTTCCAAAAACAAGCTATCTAGCACATGGCATGGAAAAACCTTAGAGTTCTGTCCATAGGCATGTCCCTGCATGCCTTGCTGAGTCACAAGGTGTATCTGCCTTCTCTCACTAGGTCACTTGAATAGCTGATGGTCCTTAATGGGCCATCAAGAAGGCTAGGCAGTGCTGACGCCAGCTTGTCTGGGCTGTCACCCAGAAGCATAGCACAAGTTTGAAATACAGACAGTTTAGAGCCAAGACTTGTAACTTTAAATACAGAAATGATACATGCATACAGATAGCATAATCATAACCAGGAAACCATAACCTTGTCTTAGACACCTTATTTGACCCCCTTTATACAAGATTTGGTGCCAATACAGGACCTTGATTGCAACAATGATCCATACAGTCCCAGTTTGTGTCAATAACGTCACATACCCTTACAGGGCCTTTATAGAATTGGTGCTCAATTACAGTTACGACACCCTCGCCACACAATTTTCTGCCGGCCTGTTTTACAAAGACACTCCTGGACAAATGAAGAAAGGGAGTTGGATGGCGGGACTCTAGGGTTTGAGAGGCATGGAAAGCTGATGGCCCAGAGCAGGATGGTGGAGCTATTGGGTCATTTACACAGCGACCTGCTTTTTCAAGAAAAACTTTTGTTGAACAGAGTGTACGTAAAAATTAAACTGACGCACAGCAAAGACGCCTTTTGTTTAATGGGTGATGTGGCCGAAGACTTTAAACTGCCGATTTTATCAGAGTCCCTTTTTTTTTGTGAAGAAAGTACGGGTGTCCCCGGGCATCCGTGTGGGGCACACGGAAACCCTGCTTACCACTAATGCTAAATACCCCATGGACCATGTGGGAATGAAAGTGTTTAGCATCCCCGCGGGCAGCAGGGTTAGTAACCAGGAGAATCTGTTTTGGGACAGTTACCCAAAATGCTTGTTCTAGGGTTTGTGGATAATGATGCCTTTAGCGGAAGTTACACTAAAAACCCCCTTTCATTATAAACGTTACAATATTAATTTTGTGGCCTTGTATGTGGATGGGGAACAGATATGAGCCAAGCCTCTGCAACCAGACTTCGAGGCCGGACGCTGCGTAAGAGAATACATGAATCTGGTACAGACGGCTGGTAAACACATAAAAGATTGTTTTCTGTTAATCAACCATGAGGAGTTTCCACAGGGTGACACCTTGTTTGCCTTTGACCTGTCTCCCGACCAGGAATGTGCTGATCACTATTCCCTGATTAAAAGAAGGAACCTGAGAGCAGAAATAGGTTCTGAGACGGCTTTGACGGTCACCGTCAAGATGATCGTGTATGGGGTTTTTGATAACGTCATAGAGATAAATCAGAGGAGAAACGTTCTCTTTGACTACAGGTGAATATGGACACCATGCAGCTCTCACTTGTCTTATCAATGGACTCTTACACAAAAAAGAATTTCTTAGATGTGTTCCCTTGTGATTGGCTCCCTTGTGCCAAACTGTCTCAGAGACCCCTAGGTTTGGTGGTCAACACGCATCTGCACAACCAATCGGCTAAACACTGGCTCACCTTGTATCTGGCAGAGTGCAATCATGGAGAGCTTTTGACTCATACAGGCATCCCCCAAGCTGTGTGTTGTTTCCTAGAAGCATTACGAACTTTTAAACAAAAATGCCACTGACATTGTGTTTCACAATAGACAATTACAAGACCCCCGCTCTGTCGCCTGTGGCTATCTCTGGGTGTTTTTCTTACATCGTTGTAGCAAGGGTTTATCTTTTGACCATTTTAAAATTGTATTCTAATGACTTAGTGCAAAACAACCAGAGGGTGATGAATTTTGTAAAAATATTATAAAAGGTAAATTCTCTGGCATGTCTAGCCTCACTCAAAACATGTTTCAGCAAACCCAGACGTGTGTATCTTGCAAGGATTTTCATAGCCATGTTACCCAATAAAGCACCCCAGGTGAGGGGTTTAAAGACAATTGATGTTTGGTGGGTTTTTGTTCGTTTTTTTTTTAAAGAATGACCAATTCAGAAAATTACACGTAGATTTTTTTTTTAAAAAAAAGTATAGAAATGTTTTATTTAAAGCAAAACATTACCAGTTTTAAATATATTTTTTTAGAACATGAAAAACATTACACACTGAGCCATTTGGGTTTTTTCGCCAATTTTTGTTTTTTAGATCGCAAAAAAGGGGTCACGGTTTCTCGATCCACCCCTGGTGTTGGCAGTCAAGGCCTTTGAGCGTTCCAAAAGATCTCTGTTGGCCAGGTTGCCCATGACGGAAGATGATACATTCAGTTCCGCCATGGCATTCATAAACACATCCCATCCTTTAGGTACATGTCTGATGGGAACAGAGTGCATCTGGGTTATGGCCCTGACTAAGTCGAGCATGTTAGAACCATTAACCACAGAGCCTTTGTACACGAAAGCCCCTTTATCATTCCATGAAGAGATATTTTTATCCTGGCCCAGTTTATTTAGCAATACTAATGCATTTTTTCTTATTCACATTATCCAGCACCTCCTGAGCAACAGAGTCTGACGTCGTTGGTGTTTCTGGGGGTTTGGCAGTCACACTCTGTTCCTGTTCCCATAGAAACAGACTTATTTCCCTTTATCCGCATCACTCTGCTTCACATACGTTTGGTACCTTTGAAGCACGGCACTGTAAAGTTTAACCTTTTTATATTCGGCTAAGTCAGTTCTTTGAAGAACAGACTTCATTTCAGCATCCAGGAAGTGAGTTGCGGTCGTTCTGATATTTTCCTCTACAGGAAGGGGAGCCCTTAATTGCTCCAGCTGGTGGCTGGGCACCAGGTAAATTTTTTTTCCATACTCCATTATCGATTAGTCAAATGCCCTGTTATCAGAGAGGTAGCAAAACTTAACAGAGGTCCAATAAACCCCCCACACTGCTTCACCAGATGCTGCTTTCTTTTAAGTGAAACCCTTTGATTACACAGAGTTTTTTATAAGCACACTTGATCTTGTGTCAAAGGTACGTTTCCTTTTAAGGTATTGAGTGCTCTTTCTGAGATGGCCGGCACTAAATCGACAGAGGCCGAACACAGTATACCCCTCCTTTGCTGTGGGGATGATTTGCGAAGTAATTTTCAAAGGACCAGGTTTCTCTTCACGCAGCTAGACATGTTTTCAGTCAGCAACCCTGGCTGTTAAAAAGGGGCCTGTTGTCTCAAAATTTTGACCTCCTGCTGAAAGGAATACATGGGCTCTTTCTGCAAGTCAAATGTCTCATATCTGGTCCTGATACCAGTCAAGAAACTCTGCTTTCTTCCTTGGCATTATGCTTTCTACACCATAGTGCTCAACACTGGGCATGGGCCCCACGTAATTTTGATTTTCTAAAGTGATAAAAAAAATGTGGAAAATACCCTTTGCACCCTTGAAACCCCATCTCCTGCGGGAGCTTGCTAAGCTTCATGGGCAAGAAGTTTAAAGAGTCTATAAAACGAATGCCCAGGGCCTTAACTTCCACAGACATTAGTTCACTACCCTGAGTGATGAGTTCTATGCACATCTTTTCCTTCAGTAACTGTCTAACGACAAATTACTCATTGTAACCTTTGGAACTGTGAGCTAGGAACGTGTAGTCCCGGAACTCTTTGCCAATAAAGGTCTTAACAAAGATAGAAAGACACTCACAGCCCTTAAATTCCCAGGATTTTTCCGGCTTTAGGGACATAGCAAAAATGTAATTGGGCACATGCAACCCCATCTCCTGCGTGCATTCAAAATCATAAAAAATATACTTTTGGGCTTTCTCATGCGATCCACAAAACAGAGGTGGCTGTTTACGTCACCAGTGATCAAACCCTGACACTGCTTACAGCGCCTCCCTTTACACCTGTGCCGCTTGTCCACGTAAGACTGACACTTATCACACAAAGTTTTAGGCCGGCATTCGACTGTTTTTTTTGATGCAGAGTTGAGGTGTCTGTCTAAACACTCCTTGGACCGACAATACAGTCGCCAGCTAGGACACCTCAGCGGCACGCCCATGCTGTCCAACCACGTTACGCTCAAGCAGAGGTGGCAAGGATACCTGCAAGAGTGGTCGTGACTGTACACCATGTGGCAAAACTCACAAGTTTTCACACCAAGCAACTTTTTCATGTCCAGAACCCCATAGTAATGCTCATTGTACAACAGGATCAAAAAAGTCTTGGGGTACACCGGGCCCCCCGGTTGAAAAAAGCACCATCCCCCTTTTGCCGCAGAAAGCACCACGTGTATGTTGACTCCTAAATGCTGTTCAAACCTTGCTGCGACACTGAGCAGAACCTTTTTTTGATCTGACCGCCCCAGTTTATCATGCAACTTTCTCACCCCCGCTAACAATTCCACATCCGTAGGTTTACAGTGGGACAAGATGCCCAAGAACCCGCCCGCAAAACACAGGTTGGTACCAGTGTAAGTCAGGTCTATTAAATATTGTCTCTTTTTATGGACAGTTTGACTATGGAGGATAGAATTTAAAACTCTACGACTGCCCCTGCCCAAGTTTTTTTAAATTGTCACAACAAGACGCAACGTCCCATCGACATGCAACTCTCTATTGCTCTGTAGCAGCTTTCAGGTCTGATTGAAGAAATCCTCAGCAGACAGCTCATCCCCAGTTCAGACCGAAAACAAAGGGTTAGTTAAATTACGGCTCTAAACGTAACTGAACATTATCATCCGGGCCTACCCTACCATTAACGTCATCGAGAACTAACTGTATCCCCCTGTGTATGGCTTCAACAACCTGCTGAGCTGAATTTATTCGCTCAAGATTGACAGAACAAAATTCCTCACAATACACTGACCCCCCCAAATCTAGGTCATTCACGTTGCCAACTTCTCACTCTCTCCCTATATACCTCTGCATTTTCAGGGTTACTTGGGGGTTCCTCTACGGGACCATCAGTGGCATCTTCTACATCACATGTTATTTGAGAGTCAGATTCCCAGGGGCCTCCATGAGGGTCATCAGGAGTAGACGGAGACCCATCTAGAGAGCTTTCTGGGGAATTTTCTAAATCAGACTCTGTGTAAGAGTCACCACCACCCCGCAGGTCAGATTCCATCTCCCCATTTTCAGAGAAGCCAGTCTGAGAGCCTCCAGTAGGGGGCATCTCTTTGTTTTGTATTTTTCCTCATGACCTCTTTAGCCTTTTTTAAAATTTTTACAGTGACCCTGGCCTGGAACTTTTTGGCAGCCGTCTGTTTATCCCCCAAGCACTGTCCCCCATTTTGTTTACACCTTAGCTGATGTGTACCCTTGAGAGTGCCCCTTTTACCCAATGCAGCAAAAGCCTTTTAATAAAGGAGGGAAACAATGCGGCATTATGTTGGGGAAATACCACAAACAGGATTCATACCAGGTTTCAGAGTAACAGCCGTGTTGCATAGTGAGCTGTAGCTCACGAAAGCTCATGCTCAAATAAATTGGTTAGTCTCTAAGGTGCCACAAGTACTCCTTTTCAGGATTCATCCCACAAACCATGAGCAAAAGACCCACCCCCAAGTATGTTTGGCAGCGTCTCTTTCCCCTCAGGGTCTTAAGTCCAGCAACCCAAGTCACCCCACCCACAGTTTCTGACCTTGGTCAGTGCAGCCTCCAGAGTTCAGAAGTTCATCTGCAGAGTTTACCTCCTAGCCTGGGTGCAAGTGGAGGGAGGTATGGGGGGCATCTTACATGTTCCGCTGCTTGGGTCGACGGCCGAGTACCACACCTCTCCATGGGGTCCTGCTGCAGTCTTCACCGCCAGCTGCACCTCTCTGCTGCTATCCGCTCTGCACGCCTCTCTGAAAGCCATCCTGCTGTCCACTCCACTCTGCATGCCTCTCCACCAGCCATCCTGCTGTCCACTCCTTTCTGCCAGCCACCCTGCTATCCACTCCACATGCCTCTCTACCAGCCAGCCTGCTATTCACGCCTCTTCACTAGACACCCTACAGTCTGCTAGTCACTCTCCAACTTGTCTTTAGGCCCTGTCCTTAACACAGCTCTCAGCAGGTTTAGTTAATAGTAGGAGAGCCTCAGTGCTGGTGCACCACTAGCCGAAGGTAAGTCTAAAGCCTAGACTTAAGTATCACTGGTTTCAGCTCTACAACATATAACAAAACTCTTAATGAAATCAAAATTAGCTCTATTGTTATACAGAAGAGGTAGAGAATCACAGTAGTGTTTCAGAGTCCCAAAAAGCACCCACATTACCAATTACACCAATCTCTCTCAAGTCATTGGGCTTTGGAACCCATGTCCCTTGCCTAGTGAGTACTGCTTAGTGGAGGGCGAGTCCCTCCATCATAAAATGCCAAGTACAGTTCTACTGTCCCTGATTCACATAACCAGGATAACAACCCTCTATTACTCCTGCCCCAATAACAAAGAGACTGGGGATCCCACAGCAGCCAAAGTGACCATTTGGGCAGGCAGTCCATCCTGCTAGGCAGGGTTGGTGTGCCCATGCAAACGAGATCAGCCCCTGAAGTCCTTTTCCACAGCTCACCACCAGATGTCAGTGTACAGCTCATTCTGACTCTGCTTACATATAATATATATTTTTAGAGTAAAAAACAGGGAGCATACCTCCTCTTGCAGTCCAGCAGCAATTCAATTCAAGATAGTTTCTGTTGAAAGAGGACAGTCTCCAAAAAATTTAAGGTTTTTATACCATCCTAACTTTTTGTTTCAAACAGACTTCAAAAGTCTGTAGTTAGCAGGTTGATTTGATCACAACTCTGAATTATTAGATTCTTAAGGACTTTAGGCCCCCCCGCCCCTAACATTCCCTTTTGTGATCTGGGGTGGGGAAATTAAGTTGTCTTGCAGATATGAGTGACTGTCTTAGGGCTTGTTTGTTTGTTTTTTAAACATGTTTCTTTCATGCTTAAAGTTTGGGGGTTGTTTTTGAAATAAAATGGGTGTATCCCAACCATAGTAAGCACCCTACAAATACCCAGAGCTTTTAAATGTTTGATTGTCTTTAGAGAACATGCTTGTTCTAAAGTATGGTGAAGGTTTGTGAACCCTTAAAACATTTCAGTTTTGGGTTAGACCATTGTTTATTTTTGTGAATATATTATTTTAATGACTTTGACTTGCTAGAAAGAGTGAGCCATAGCATTCAACTAATCATAGAATATCAGGGTTAGAAGGGACCTCAGGAGGTCATCTAGTCCAACCCCCTGCTCAAAGCAGGGCCAATCACCAATTTTTGCCCCACATCCCTAAATGGCCCCCTCAAGGATTTAACTCACAACCCTGGGTTTAGCAGGCCAATGCTCAAACCACTGAGCTCTCCCACCTCCCCAGGTTATATTTAACTCCTGGGTTATATTTAAACTATCCAATAGAGTTCTACCAACTCCTGGGGATATATTTAAACTGTCCAATAGCATCTGCAAATTTTTGAGGTTTTATTTCATTTCATATTAATCAGAGCTCACCATCCTCACGCACCCACCTCCCTTACTGTGTGTGTACACCCGTCAAATTTAATTACTGATCACTAATATGATTAACCCTGATGACAACAAGGGTGGGTAATCTCAGTCACCGTGGCTATTCCGTGGGGGGTTGGTTAAAACCATTCAGTTCAATACGGTGGGTCAGCTTTATTATACTCAAACACATGTTTGAACAATCCCTATTTTTTTTTAAATTGTAAATATTACCCAAAATTGAGCCAGCTAGTAAGCTTAGGGAGAACTAATGACCCACCAGAGTTTAGCAGAAAGCAGCACCTTTATTATCCTGATAGCTAAGCTAAAAAGAAGGGATGGGGGGTGGGGTGTCACACTCACACTCACATACCCATACTCACAGGACAGGCACGGCATTGGAGATGTCAGGATACTTCAAGTTAAGTGTCCCACAGTGCAGCGATGGATGGTGCAATGAAGGTAAGTCTTCCCGAGGCACGATGCAACGCAACACGGGGAACCACTGGCCAGGCAGTCTGCGTGAAGGGCCTTCACGGGAGGTCCAAGATTGTGAGTGCACTTCTGAGCACATGGACCCTTCCCATTTTAAGGACCTGCTCCTCATGGCCTGTGACTAGAGATGACTTGGCTGCATCTGGTTGGTCACACTCCACCCAAGCCAGTGTCCGTGCAGGGTCCATGCATTGGGTGTGTGAGCGCTGCCTAATTAGAGTCCCAGACACCTTGTCTACCTGGGAGCTCTTCTGATCTTCCAGCTGTTCAAGCAGCCCATTCATCCCACAAGCATTCCAGGAGGGACGGGGAGGGGGAAAGCCATTTCACAGGTATTCAAAGAGGGAGAGGAGACAAAGGGGCCGGGGGGAGTGTAACAGACCTTTTGAGCATACAGGTTGTACATAGCATAATCATACAGAGCATACAGATCACTGCTGCACCTACCACAGTAAACACATTTTTAGGGTCCCCCTCCCACACACAAGATTCTACAACATACAATTCAGCTTTTTGCTGTAAATGGGTCTCTTTTACACAAAGACACAAGAGCTAGGTTCTCACAAACTATTTTTTTTTATTTAAAAGACATACAGCTCCTTGAAAACAAACCAAGATGCTCCATTAAAACTATTAGCTCACTCAAGGGCCACAGAGACATTCTAACAGAAACACAGATAGCCACAAAGCCCTTTTCAATAGATTTTTTTTTAAATTTACAACTACCAAGTTTTATATCACATGTTTGTCCCCTCACCATTTTCTAACTTAATCCTTTTAGATTTCTTAAGCAGGGTTCTGTAACTTTTTGTGCGGACCAGATGATCAATATAACACTATATATATATAACGCATCTTCCGGTTTGGTCATTTTCTTTAAAACACTTCAGGGTCTCCACTGAATTGCACAGCATTTATCAAGGTCACCCCTTGCACTAAATATTCTTGAGTTAAGCACAGACATTGCATAGCATCACCTATGGCAATAACAGTGTTTAAGAAGCTTTCCAAACACAGCTCAGCACACAAGCCCTGGAGCTTGCAGTTTATATCCATTGAAGTCCAGGCTACACAGTCATGGTGCCGCTGGCCTGGCACGTCTATGACACAGCTCTCACAATCTTTGAAAATCTTTCCCTAAGACAGCGATTAAGGACAGCATAAACTACAATGCGTACAATAAAAGTATGTCTTTTTTACGCTCACGACGTGGCACTGGCTCAGTTAGTTTCATGCCAAGCCTCCTCTTAAACTCCTCATAGCTGTCATCCTCGGAGTCCTCTTCAACAATTTGTGTCGGTATTGAACAAAAACAAGGCGGGCCCGGTTCATCATTGCCGTTTGATGCAATGCTGTCCAGGGACTCCAGGGACTCGAGAAAGGCATCCTCTAGCTGTTGAGAGATTTTCAGAAAAGAAACAAGTGTAAGTTCCCACTGCTTGTTTTTAGATTTACAAAACCCCAGTTCCGAACCCCATTACACACATACACACACACAAATCCTCCAATGTTACTTCTAAATTGTTCATTTACCTGAGCGACGTCTTTTCTGTTCACCTTGTCCGCCAGTGACTCCCCCGAGCTGTGTTCGCCTTCCTCCTCCCGGGGGTTGGATGACGAGAGGCCAGCACACTTATCGGGGTGTCTCATGAGCAGCTGGGTTTCGGGGTCAGGTTCCAGCATATCCATCAATGGCTGGGCCAAAGGGCTCCCCTTGGCTGCTCCCTCCTCCTCCTTGGAACTCTCGCTGATGTAGCGCTTTCTTTGCAGATGGTCGAAGGCCCTCGGTGCTAAAACAAAGTTCAAAGTTTTCATGGGGGTGGTGAAGGAGTCCATGTTTCCTCTCAGCATTTCCACGATTTCTACAACACGCATTCTTAGTAAGAGATGGCCTCTTCTGCCCAGGGCTGGGACATATGGGGTGGTGGTGCTGCACTCTGATTGGCAGAGGGTGGTGGGAGGAGTTCTAGGAGAGGTCACATGACCCTCTGCTGGGCAGTTCATTCTGCCCCAGAACCTGCCCTATTTTGATCACATCTGTTCTTGTGGTGATCCTCTTTGGACAAAATCCATCCCAATTGGTAGAGGGTGGTGGGGGGAGTTCTTAGAGGGGTCACACGAATCACTTCCGGATGGGTCACCCTGCCCCAGAACTCCCCCAATAGGTCAAATATCCTCTCGGGGGTGGTCCCCAGCAGCTGAAACCCATCCTGATTGGTAGAGGGTGTTGGGCGGAGTTGTTAGAGGGGGTCACACGACCCACTTCTGGATGGGTCAACCCTCCCTGGAACTCCCCCAGATTGGTCAAATCACCTCTTGGGGCAGTCCTACCAGGGCAAAACCCATCCTGATTGGTAGAGAGCAGTGGTAGGAGTTCTTAGAGGGGTCACATGACAGACCTGGCTTCTGGTCATGTGTCCAGATTGACTCCGGAGGTAATGCCCCATAGGCGGAACTTTTGGTGACAGGTGGGCAAGACTTAAGGGTAAACGGGCGGGGTTAACATTTGATTGATGGTAGGTCCCTTATACTACTTTGGTGCCACTTCCTTTTTTTCATTACTGTTTGTTTAAGTAGTGGGAGGGTAGAGTGAGGGGGAATGGCAAGATTGGGGAGCAGAGTTTGTTAAAAATAAGGAGACAGAAGGAAGGGGAAGAGGCACAGCAACACCTCCCCTGCCAAGCTAGTCACTCACTGTCAAGTGTTTTTCCGGAATCACAGTAGAGCAGAGTCTCAGGGCGGGATTCAAAGGAGGCTCAGGTGTTGTTTGGACAGATTTTCTCAGGGAGTTTTCTCCATACAGATAGGGCAGCATGGGAGAAAATGCAAAGGTAAAAAGTTAAAGATGGTTCCCTTAATCCAAGTATTTGTAACAGTTCTCTTGAGGAAGAGCAGGAGGTGGGTGTGGTGCCAGCTAGTCATTATTCTGTGCTATTCCCTTGCCTTGAGCCTGTTTCTTGAATTGTCTGTGTCCCATGAATCAAGTAAATTTGTTTCCAAGGAGCCCTCCTGATGCTGATAGCACTGATGGGCATGGTGTGTGCAGGACCTCCTGCTACTGCAAGAGAGGGTCATGGCCTACTCAGGAAGCCCTATGCTCTGCCTCTACCACTAAGAATCATGGTCTAGAGAGGAAACCCGAAGGCCGGGGTGAAAGTAACATTAAGCACTTACCAGTACAGGGGCCTGACTTCTCGGCCCCTGAAAAGGACAGGGCCTTGGGCAGAAGGGAGGGGCTGGGGGGGTCAGCCTCCCCCAGACAGCCCATCTGCGCTCCCTGACCTGTACTGCCCGGGGCTCTGTCGGTGATTTACATTTTAAATTGCTGGCCCCAGGGCAGCTGCCCCTTTTGTGCCCCCCTTTGGCAGCCTGGTTGGGGGGGGCAATGATCTTAAAGCGCTGATCATGGCAATGATCATGGCAGCGCTTTAATGTCGTCTGTGTACTGGCCGCTACCGGCAGCCACTTTTTACTGGTATGTTGTACCGTCCCACTTTCCCCCCTGCCCCAAGGCCTCTTAGTGGAAGAACTGTCAATATTTCAGATGCTGCTGAGTAATTCTTCTTCTATAAAGCTGATCTGAGCGACACAACCTGGTTCTAGTGAGTTGTCCTTGTCTGTAATTGGGCATGTCCTATACTGGGAATTGGTCTTGTAATGATCACCTTTTCCACAAGAGATTTCTTTCCTAGTTTATAAAATAATGTCTCTAATGTCTCCCAGTTCATGTTTAATATGATATAGAATCTATCGGGGCGAGAAACAGCACGGCTACAGTTTGTGCAGAACTTTTCCTTCCGGCTCCAGAGATTGGGGGTTACCCAATGATCTGAGGCTGTGGTAAACCTGACATCAGGAGGGGGCTCATCACTCATATATGGTGATGTTTGTTGCTTTCAAGTTTTATTGGATGTTTTAGCTGCATAAAGTCACAGATAAAACCACTGATAATAACTAAAAAGGCAGGTGGGTTTGCTATTGGTTCCTTCCCGCAGCTGATGCCAGTCTCTGAATCTATTTATTTCCCTTTCCCTGCTTTGTTGTCACTTGTCAGACACAGAGGAGCCCTGGCAGGTGTTTAGGGGCAGCCAGTGCAGTGAGTGGGGGGACAGCAAGTCAGGCTGGCAATGAAGGGACATCTCTCCACTCCAGTGCTGTGGCTTCTTCTCCTCATAATTCAGGACGTTGCAGGTAAGTCTCCTCAGTGTTTCACCAGGGGAGCTGGGATAACTGGAACGAGGATGGTAACTTTTACAGTCAGCTTTTTACCATCAGTACCTGGCTTGGACGTTATGACTTTTCCTTTCGGGATTAGACCTTGCCACTGTTATCAAGGTGTTTGTAACCTTGAGATTGGACTATTCAAATGACCCTAATGTGGGGCTGTACCTTAGAACCATTCAGAGAATGAAGTTGGTGCAAATAGCAACGACTCACTGATCAGCACATCTCGCTGGGAGCATGTTACAGCCGTGCTGGAGGGTCTGCACTAGCTGCCCATCTCTGGGTGGAGGTTAAGGTGTTGGTGATGATTTGTAAAGTCCTGAAGGTCTGGGACCAGCCTCCCTGAGAGATCCCCTCTCTCCCCATGACGTACTGCCACAGCTCTGGTTAGCAGGTTCACCTGAGCTGGTTCCCCCTTTTTATAAAGGAGAGGGGTGGCTGGCAGGGTGCTGTCTGTGAGGCCTCCAGGACTCTGAAACTTCTTGTCTCCTTTGGGCCAAAATAGCCCAAATCTGGTGACCTTCTGGGCACACTGCAAAAGACACTTGTTTGGGGGTGCGGGTGGGAAGGACCTAGGCTGTGCATCACATAATGAGAAAAGGGTGGGAAAGAGTTTCTGTGGGTGTCTGTCTGGCTGAGTTCCTGTTGAAAAGGTCACTTCATGCTGCAAGGATTTGAGTGTTATCCATGCCGTCCAGATGCCTAGAGCCTTGGCTGGGCATCCCTTTAGTAATTTCAATCCCAATAAATACATCAATAATTTGGGATCCAACAGAAATGTCTGTTTGGTCCAGAATCCAACAGCTCCAAGGGCCAAGTCCTGGCTCCTCACTCCCCCATTCACTCACTGAAGCCAGTAGAAGTTTTGCAATTTTGAAGTGAGCAGGATTTATCCAAATAAACCCAGAGCTGATTCCTCCCAGAGAAGGGGGGTGTGCATGTGTTGGGGTGCAGTGTGCAATGCCCTGTTCCCATGGGGGTATCGGAAGCTCTGCCAGCAGGAAGATTTATCCCGCAGGAGACCTGCCTCCCTCCCCCAGGGTTTCTGTTGGAGCAGAGAAGTTTTGAATCCTAGTTGGATACTAGAGAAGCCCGACCAGCACAAGCTGGATGGCAGAGGTGCTGCATCAGGGCCTCTCATGGCCACATTGGTTTCATTCTCACAAGGCCACCCCTGCCCAGTTTCAGGGCTGCTCTCATTCCTCCAGCACAGAGAGGGCTGCAGGCTCCTTGCTACCCAGTGTCCCAGCTCCAGGAAGATTTAACAGCAATGCGGGAGGGAGGAGCAGATCATGAGCTACATCAGCATGTGCTGGTGCATCTTAGGGAGTGAATCTGGCCCAAAGACTCCAAAACTGATCAGCAATAGGATTCAAATTGAATGTGGGACCCAGATATGATTCAAATAATGCAGTGATTGGAACCTGCTGGGCTGGTGTTAGCAGCACAAGAATGATCCATGTGTCTGGCAGGGCAGTGAACTGCTCAGCAGTAGCTGGTTCATGGGAACCCGATGTGCTGCTGCGCCAGCCTGAGAAACTGACCCTGATCTTGACAATCAGCAAGGTCAGTCTAAATTATTGTCTCACCCTTGGTCTACACTAGGACTTTAGGTCGAATTTAGCAGCGTTAAATCTATGTAAACCTGCACCCGTCCACACGATGAAGCCCTTTATTTCAACTTGAAGGGCTCTTAAAATCGATTTCCTTACTCTACCCCTGACAAGTGGATTAGCGCTTAAATCAGCCTTGCCGGGTCGAATTTGGGGTACTGTGGACACAATTCAACGGTATTGGCCGCCGGGAGCTATCCCAGAGTGCTCCATTGTGACTGCTCTGGACAGCACTCTTAATTCAGATGCATGATTGTCTGCCGTTGCTCTGACGCAGGGAGGGGCGACTGACGACATGGCTTACAGGGTTGGCTTACAGGGAGTTAAAATCAACAAAGGGGGTGGCTTTACATCAAGGAGTATTTCAGGCAGGACTTCACGGAGTGTTCCAATAAGAAATGGTGCACCTAAGCTATTGTTCTTATTGGAACAAGCAGGTTGGTCTGGCCTCTGATTGATACATGGCTAGATTTACCTCGCTGCACCTTCTCTGTGAATGACTGCAGTGTGACCTAGAGGAAGGAGTCCCCTAGACGGGGGGCAGGGTTGCAATGAGTACAAAACAAATCTGGTCTATTTCTTGTTTTGATACACTCCATCTATCTTTTCCATCTTTGGCTGGCAGTAGATGGTGCAGAAGGACTGCACGCCATCCACATCTCATGGCTGCTCGGCAGAAGATGGTACAAGAGAACTGCTAGCAATTCGTATCGCCGGCCTGCTCACCATAAGATGGTTCAATAGGACTGACTGCAGGACTAAAGAGAATGACCTGATCAAGTCACTCCAAATTTAGTCCCTGCGCCCATGTCTGCCCAGGCGCTCCTGATTGACCTCACAGAGGTGACCAGGAGCACCTCGGACATGACGATGACGGCTACCAGTCCTACTGTACCGTCTGCTGCCACAAGGCAAGGGGTTGCTGCTGCTGTGTAGCAATGCAGTACCACGTCTGCCAGCACCCAGGAGACATACGGTGACAGTGAGCTGAGCGGGCTCCATGCTTGCCGTGGTATGGCATCTGCACGGGAAACTCAGGAAAAAAGGCACAAAACGATTGTCTGCCCTTTCTTTCACGGAGGGAGGGAGGGAAGGGGGGCCTGACGACATGTACCCAGAACCACCCACGACAATGTTTTAGCCCCATCAGGCATTGGGATCTCAAACCAGAATTCCAATGGGCAGCGGAGACTGCGGGAACTGTGGGATAGCTACCCACAGTGCAACACTTCGGAAGTCGACACTTGCCTCGGTACTGTGGAAGCATTCTGCCGAGTTAATGCACTTAGAGCATTTTCTGTGGGGACACACACACTCGAATATATAAAACCGATTTCTAAAAAAATGACTTCTATAAATTTGACCTAATTTCGTAGTGTAGACATACCCTTAGAAAAAAACCTGTCCTGATGTATATTTCACAGACAGCTCAGTCACTGTGCATTGAGTAGGGGGCTCGTACCCAGAAAATCCTGAGCAAACCAACCATCTAGCAGGTTACCTGGAGTTTATATTTCAGATTCCCAAGAAGTTCCTATATAATGTGCTGGGATTAGAGCCCATGACACAGCTGTACATGACCGGAAAGCATGGAATTCTGTGGTGACTTCTGCTGATCAGACTGACATTGCAGGGGACAGACAATTATTACCATGTGCGGGACAAATTACTGCACGATTGTGGGATGGTGTCATATACTGATGCCAAGCACATGTTCAGCTCAGTGTATTTTTGTTGGATTGTTGAGGAAATGTGCATCATCCCCTGAATATTTTTTATTTTCTATGGGAAATTTGACTGCTTCATATGATGCAGACACAGTGACATGGGGAGCATAAAATACTCTCCAGCTATTTGTGGGATAACGTCCTATAGTGATGCCAAGCACAAGCTCAGCTCAAAGTATTTTTGTTTGATTGCTGAGGAAATGTGCATCATCTCTTTCATATTTTTTTTATTTTCTCTTGGAAATCTGAGTTTGCTTCACATGACACAGTGATGTGGGGGAGTTTACAATACAGGGGATATGACCATGTAGCTACTCTTCCGTTTTCCTCAGTGCCCCAATTCTCCTCCCTAAGCCCTGAGTAGAGGCCAGGTCAATCTTTGCGAGAAGATCGTGTTTCACAATTATTGACCTCTTTACATTGTGCGGGAAAACTAATTTGTAAAGTTCAGGCCAACAAATGAGAATATATCAGGGATGGGCCAAAGCTGCAGGTTTCACTCCCAGACCCAGATCTGAACTTCCCCAATGTTCAGAGTGCCGGGTAGGGTCATTATTCGAAGTTGGGTCACAGAAGTGGAGCCAGTATATGAGAGGTGCAGTATGTAAATGTGATTGTTATCCTGAAAGGTGCTGATGGCTGCCATTGGGGAGTCTTCGACCCTAAGACAATCACAGACCTCATGAAAGCCAATGGCAGGGCGAGAACTCTCTTTTAGGCTCAACAGACAGAGCAATCAAGATCCTTTATGTAGTAAAAACAGATGCAGACAGTGGGGGCTACTGCCAAAGGCACTGGGCACATGGGCAGGGCAGAGCTAAGCCAAGGGTTTCCATTGTTGCCAATGCAGGGGCTAAGATACTGGTCTCAGACTGTGTCTGGTGAGGGGAGAAGCCAGTAGAAGGAGTTGTGACCGGGATCTTGGAAGCAGAAAGGAAACAAAGCCAGGTGGAGCTCACTGGAGGAGCAGGCTGGGGGATTTCTGAGCAAGGAAACTGCCGGCTGTTCTTAGTTTCTACTGAGTGCAGGGAAGCAGAACTGTGTGTGCACTTAGCTAGAGCAGTTTTGCAGCCTTGGGTCCTGTCACAAGTGAACATCACGGAGTTAATTCCAATGAAAAAAATCCCCTATTTTTCTCAGTGCGGATCAGGCCCAATGTGTTGCCTGTGGGACTGCACTGAAGTGAGCCGTACCTGAATAAATGCCCCTGTGGATAGCAGCAAAGTGAGTGTTTTGTATTTCCTTGGCATTAAATGAGGAGGATGGTCTGGCCACGTACTGGTGTGAACTGCACTGTTCTCTGAGCTCCATGGAGGCTCCATAAACATGGTGTCCCTGGCTCAGCCATCCACCGCTGCAACCAGCCTGTTCCAGGGGTCACACTGGAACTCTGCATGTAGCTGTAACTCCTGGGCGTTGTAACGATGCCTGCACCTTGCTCCCAGTCTCAGTGACAGTCCTGGCTTTTCACACGCTGTCCTGTGGGCCAGTTCTCCCAGGCAATATCCCAGGATTGTGTGGCAGGCAGTGGCCCCTCCTCACATTCCCTGTTAACTGCCTCCCTCCCAGCAGCCAGCTTTGCCTTTTCACAACCCCCAGAAATGCAAACAGCTGTAGAGACAACTTAGGGCAGGGGTGGAGCTCAGAACTACTGGGAGAAAAGACAGTGTCAGGGAGTGGGGGCAGAGTCTGCTTCTCATGTGGGGAAAGAGCAGCCTGTACATGCAGGGCAGAGAGGCCAGATAGAAAGGGGAGAAGAGGAGGGGGAAGAGCCCAGGGGAGGCGGGTGGGAAGAGACCAGTGGAAGACGGAAATGTGTGGGGAGGTGGGGAGAGGAAACTCCTGTGGGGAGCACAAGACTGTAATGCCAAGCGCCACAGAACAAAAATTATGAGGTTATAAAAACCATCCGGTCATGTTACTCAGGCTGTCTCTGAATGGTCAAACCCCCCTCTATTCCTCTGCCAGCATGGGAGTGAGAACTGCAGACTGAAAAGTCACCATTTAATGCACCCAAACGGCACAACGCCCCCTGGCTGCTCAGCTGGAGACTGCGCTTACCCTCCCCTCACCCCTGAGACACGAACTGCCGGCCATTGCCCAGCACTGCCTTCACTCTCCCCTCCTGGTTCAGTTCCTCTGAGAGACCAAGGGCTGACTGGGAAATAGCTGGACAGCCACTGAGCTAATTCATGCAGCGTAGTTCACACTCGCACACAGAACTTCTGTTACTGTTCAGGGGCGAGTTACAGATATTGGAGACCGTCACACTGACATCAGCCATTCACATCTGCTATAATGTCACCGTAACAGGGCAGGGTTGATTTAGCCATTTGCAAACAGCAACACTTCCCAGGCTTCCCCCACCCCACCCCTGCAACTTCTCTGCCTGAGGCGGGAAAGCACTGCCCCCGTTCTAGAGCCCCCTCCCCTTCTCTCTTTTGCTCCTGCCCCCTCCCACTCCTGACGCCATCCCCTGCCTACTCCAGAGTCCATTCCCCTCCCCAATACTCCCTCCTGTCCCCCTGCTCCAGAACCCCTCCCCTCCCTCCTGTCTACCAGCACCAGACTCCCCACACTCCATCCTGATTCCTCGTCCTTCCCAATTCTCCCCTCATCTCCCCCTGCTCCAGTCTACCTCCCCTCCCTCCCATCCTCTGCTCCACACCCCTCCCCTCCTCACCCTCTTGCTACCCTGCTTCAGAGCCCCTCCCTCCTCCCCTACACATGATTACCCTTCCCCACCCCTACCTCCTTCTTCCCCCCTTTTTAGAACCCCCTCTTCTCCCCATGCCTCCTTCTGCCCCCTCTCTGCTCTATCCCCCTCCCCCTCCTGCCCGATTCCTCACCCCCTCCTCACTTCTCACCCCTGTCCCCCACTCCAGACCCCTCCTCTCTCCACCTCTCCATGCAGACCCGCTTCTCTAAACCCCCTTCTCCTCCCTCCTGCTCAATAACCACTCCAGCCCTATGCTCCCTGCTCCCCCATCCAGACCACCCTGTGCTCCATCTCCACTGCTCCCTCCTGCCCCACTTTCAGATCCCTGTCCCCTCCCTTCTGACTTTCTCTCCTGCCTCCCTGTTACCCCACTGCAGACCATCTCCCCACCATCTCACTGGCTTCAGCCCCAGTGACAGTGACAGGAGATGGCGCCATTTGGAGTAAGGGAAACTCCATGAGTTGGCGCCTTCCATCATGTTCTCACGAGACAGGTAAAAACTCCCCAAACTACCAGAGTGGGGATAAATGGTGAGAGCTGCAGCAGTGACAGCCCCGAGTGCGAGGCCCTGAGACGTGAGAAGGTGGCGCCATGAGGCTGCTCTGGGCAGGTCCCATTCTCCTGGCTCTGGGCGCGGATCCCCTGCTGTCGAGCGCGGACTCTGCTGTGATAATGCTGAGGAGGGGGCTCCCTGCTGCTCTGACCCTGTTCTGTGTCTGTCTTTGAAGGTGCTGAGGAGCTGAGGCTGGCGGATGGAGGCAGCCCCTGTGCCGGGAGAGTGGAGGTTAAACACCAGGATCAGTGGGGGACGGTGTGTAGTGAATGCTGGGACATGACAGATGCTGGGGTTGTCTGTAAGCAGTTGGAATGTGGAGCTGCTGTCAGTGCCCATCGTAATGCTCATTTTGGAGCAGGATCTGGACCAATTTGGCTTGATGACGTTGCCTGTGCTGGTACCGAGCCTGCTCTCTGGCAGTGTGGGAACAGGGGATGGGAAGTGCATAACTGTTATCATGGCCTGGATGCTGGACTGACCTGTTCAGGTAAGAATCAGCCACCTCTGTCCTGAAAAGCAAATCCCCTGAGACAAATGGGCTTGAACCCACAGCGTGTTGTGTGCCTGTGACCCTAATGAGAAATGAACAAAAAGCAGAGCAAGTCCTGTAATTATTGTTATTACTGAACTGTAATTATTACTGTTCATGTCTCTGGCCACTGGGGAGCCCCCTGTGTGACTGTGAAGCGTTTTCATTATCTCATTTCCAGTTGCTTCAGTGCCACATTGTTCCTTTCCCTTTCCCTCTGAATGGGTCTAAAAATGCAGATAGGAGAGAAAAAGGAAAAGGAAAATTTCACGTAGGCTCCTAAGTCACTGAGGCACTTTTGAAAATGTTACACTCATGCTAAAATCCAGACCCAGACACCCAACCACAGAAGAACAGAGGGTGGGGCATGTATGTAGCCCCTTTGCCACCCTCATAGGGTGACCAAGGAATGGGCAGATTCTCCCAGCTTGGCCAGAATTAGATTTTGCCGAAATCACTCCCCTGTCTGCTCTGTTACTTCTCACATTTTGGACCAACCAGTAACAGAAAATTTCACAATCTCTGATACCCTGTAGATCTAGAGTAGAATAGAGAGCTCAGCCAAAAATATACCTCAACCCTACACAGCACAGGAATATGATATTATGGAGGCATTTGTTGTAACTGAATAGTTAACATTACAGCTACAGACCCATTATAAGTTTTATTTTTAAGTTCTCTCTTCTTAACATTTAGTAGGAATAATATCTTCCCCTGAAATAGCACAAGGAAGAGTAGAATATTTTCCTATAGTTCCAAAAGTTTTAGCAGCTCTCCCTGGAAATGGGAGCTCAGGGGAGGGTTTAATCTCAACCCTTTCCTGGATTTTGAGTGTTTCAGTGACACACCTCAACATTCTCTTCACATGGTTAGCGGGGGGCGGGGTGGGGCGGGGCGGTGTTATATGTGTCACCCTTCTGCCAGGTGGAGCCAGCAGCAACCAGGGCTTGGTTCAATATCCAGGGGATATCCAGGGGTTCCTTTTCAACAATATGGCACAGAACCAGTTTGAGCCCCCTCCCAGTAATCTGGAAAATTACACACCACCCTGGGTGCCTTAGAGAGGCAATACTTCCCCACTTGCAAGCAGAGTCTGCGTGTAGAAAAGAAACTTTTAATGAAAGGAGGGAAATCACGTGACATTAATTAGGGAAAATGCTGCAAGCAGGATTCATAAACATAAAACTGTGAGCAGGGCACCCACCGCAGCATGCGTGGGGCAGCACCTTCCACCTCATGTTCTTGAGTTCTACAACCAAAAGTTCCTTTTCTGTGTCCCTCTCCGCTCCTTCATCACACCCCACTTCACACCATCTGTGAAACCCCACTCACAGTGGTTGTCCTTGGTCAGTGAGGACCCAGAGTCCAGAGGTGCATCTGTGAAAGTTCACCTTCTACCCGGGGAAGAAGACACCTTGCTTGCTATACCATCTGAGCACTTGCTCTGGCTGGTTAACTCATCAGCCACTGTTCCTCTTTGCTGGCCACCTAGCCTCTCTACCAGCCTCGTTACTGAGACCTGTACATATCAGTCTCTTGAGAGTCCACGCAACTTCTAGTGATTGTCAGCTCTCAATAAACCAGGCTGGACAAAAATACTATCCCACCACAAGTGTTTTCAGTTCTAATAAGCACTTAACATAGTTAAAAGACTACCAATACAACCTATTTAGCTCTATTTTTGAACAGTGGGGAGAAAGAGATTAAACCAGATCGAAAACCCTTAGGAAAAATCCACACCTTCTCGCTAACATACCCCTCTTAGATTTACAGAGGTCTAGCATTCAAGTCCCTGACTTAACAAGTTCTTTTCAGCTGAGGATGACCCCCTCATTTGGGACAGGTTAAGCACAGTTCTGCTCCCCTTTACTCATACAGTAAAGACAACAACACTGATAACATTTCACTACCTCTGCATTCAGTACCAAGGTGATTTGTAACCCAACACTCGCCAAGTTGATCACTTTGGGCAACACGGATCTATCTGCTGATATCTAGGCAGAGGAGGTGTGTTCAAGTAAATACAGTTTGCTCCCAAAGTATCTCCTCCTCCCAGCAGCTGTCAGGGGAGAACTCATTCAGACCCTGCTTACAGCTCCCATTTCCTAGTATTTTTAAACAATAAAAAGATGGGTTGGGCAGGAACTTTACAAAAATGAGCTTCATTGTCAGGACTTTGCAACTCTGCAGAAAACAGATCGACCTTCACCAATGTAACCCCCCTAACCTGGAAATAACAACAGCACAATGCCTTGTGCTGCCCACCTAGCAAGTGCCCAACAGAGAGTTTTCTTCTCTAAACCTCACTGGGAGGAGGGAGCTGTACACAAACAAAGGGGTAACAGAGCAAAAGTTCTTTCTGTATAACTGCATCTGTATCTCAGCTAGAGCTACATGTTTGTAGTGAGAATAAAGTTCAGGTTTGTAACAGGGCCCCTGAAAGACTAGGCTGCTTAGTGGTTGGTGCTCCTGATCTCCAGTTCCTTGTTTAGAAGATCAATTTCCCTCAATCTTTTAGGCAATGGGGTAGGGAAACCCAGGCCTTCTTTCTCTACCAAGTCCCAGCCCAGGACTCTGAATGCATCAACCCCTGAATAGGGGTGGTCTCTTAGCAGGGAGTCTAAATTCTCTGCTCTGGGCTGTTTCCTACCAGTGTCCTTTTTGTTTGGAGCCTGGTGCCTCTAGTCCCATTTGCTGGGTGGCTTGCATCCGATAGCACCCTTTTGTGGATCTTGGGTAGCATCATGCTGCAGTCTCAGGCTCCTTCAGATGGGGAAGCTGTAAGTTTGGTGAGACTGAACCCCACCACATCTCTGGGCTTCAGGGACCCAGTTACCTTAGTTGCTGGAGGCTCCTAGGTCTCCTCCACAGTCCCCCTTGGCTGGGGAGACAGAGATTACACCCTGGTGGCTGCCCTGGCTGGCAGGCTAGTGACCCTTCCCCTCAGGTAGGGATAGCTCCTGCCTCTTCTCCAATCAGCCCTCAACTGAGCCAGGCTCTCTCCTTTTCTAACCCCCAAGCCCTGGCATTGGCTGCAGGGTACAGCAGGGTGGGGCTAGCTGGGTCCAAAGGCTCCCTTTAACCCCTGCCGTGCTGGCAGGGTAGTTCCACAGGGGCTTATATAGTCTTTCTCTTGTGGCTGGAAACCCCCTTGTCCTCCTGTGTAAAATCCCCTCCACAAGATGGAGTTTGCAGTCACCTGGGCAAGTCATGTCTATGAATGATTCAGCTTTTTGCAGGCAGACGCCATTGTTTACATGTTAGTTTGAATGTTCCCAGGAAAGCTCAGATGTGGATCGATGTCTCCCAAAGTCCATTGTCAGTTAAGTGTTTCTTGATTGGGCACTTACTGAGAATAGTCCTTTCTCCAGAAGCCGACCAAATGCTTCGCTGAGGCTACTTAACATCAAATAAGTACATAGCCAATATTCATAACTTCGAATACAAAAATGATACACACATACAGGCAGCGTAATAATAACCAGCAAACTACAACCTTCCCCTAGACAATGATCTATACGGTCACAGTTCATGGCAATAACGTCACAACTGTAATGTGAGTTTGCGTTGTACAGACTGAGTAGAAACGGAATAAAGGACTCAAGATTGGATCCATTCAGAATTATTCCAGAAATAGCCAGTCGTCTGTTGACAAACTGCCCTGTGCACTAGATATCACTGAGAACAAACTCATACGGGAGCTGTGATGGTTCTGCACCAAGCGATTTTTGAGAGATGCTGACCTGACAGAATACTAGAAAACTTTCCCAAAACTGACAGTCGTCTTCTGATATGCAGTGTTGCTGTAGCCATGTTAGTCTCAGGATATTAGAGAGACAAGGTGGGTGAGGCAATATCTTTTATTGGACCCGTTTCTGTTGGAGAGAGAGAAACGTTTGATCTGACAGAGAAGAGCTGTGTGTCAGCTCAGAAGCTTGTCTCTTTCACCAACAGGAGAGGGTCCAATAAAAGCTGTTACCTCAGCCATTTTGTCTCTCTCAATCCCTTCTCGTCCAGTTTCAGTTTTCATTTCTGGTTGGATTAATACAAAACTTTGCCAAAACATTCTCCTCTGCCAAAGTCCTTGCCTCAGTCAGTGCACAGGCTGGATGGTGCCCAGGGAGTGAATCAGGGATGCACAGTGACAGAGTCTGTTGTCTGTAGGCCCACAGCCTCACTGATTGCAGCAGCAGCTTCACCATCATGGGCGATCCCTCCATTCCAGGATGATCTCTACCACAGATTTACATCTGGGTCCTGAGACGACTCAGGAGTCCAATCCTGGAATCAGATCTGCCCGCAGTAGGTACAGATGTTTCCTGACGGGTCAGCTGTCTGCTGGGAGAAAGTTCTTTTTCTTTCCTTCCTTCCCTCTCTCTTTTCAACTTCGAGGGCAAGGCACTTCTCCTCAAAGCGGGCCACTGCCTTTTGGAGGATGTGGAATTACTGAGATCGGTTGGTTGCTTGCTCCTCCCAGCTTGTGATGCGTTTTCTTGAGATACGCTTTCAGTGTCTCTTTGTAGGGTTTCCTGTGACTACCACGGGATCTTTGACCATGGGTGAGCTGAGAGTAGAGGGCTTGTTTTGGGAGGCGAGAGTCTGGCATCCGCACACAATGTCCAGCCCAGCGGAGTTGGTGAGTGAGGATCATTGCTTCAATGCTGGTGACATTTGCTTCAATGAGGATGCTGGTGTTAGTGCAGCGATCTTCCCACTTGATGCAAAGGATCTTCCAGAGGCATCGTGGGTGGTGCCACTCCAGGCTCTTGAGGTGCTGTTGATAGGTCACCCAGGTTTTGCGTCTATAAAGGAGTGTAGGAATAACAATTGTCTCACAGACCTGGATCTTGGTTTCCTCCCGTAGGTCATGGTCTGTGAAAATGCACCAGAGCAGTTTTCCAAAGGAAGCACTTGTGCACTGGATCCTGTGCTGGATCTCACTGTCAATTTTTGCATTTTGAGAAAGTTGGCTACCAAGGTAACAGAAGTCCTCAACTCTCTCCAAAGTCTGTCCCTTGATGGTGATTTGTGGTGGCTCATGTGCAAGACCTTAAACAGGCTGATGGAGCACTTTAGCTTTCTTGATATGGAGTGAGAGTCATAGGCTTCGGTAAGTGTGTGCAAAAAAATCCAGTGTGGACTGAAGGTCATTCTCAGTGTGTGTGATGATGACACAGTCATCAGCGTTTTGAAGATCAGTAATGGCAACCCTGAGGACTTTAGACTTTGAGCAGAAATGTCAAAGATTAATAAACAGCCCATCCATTCTATATTGAATGTCAACTCCAGTGGGGAGGAGGTCTTTATCAAGGACCAAAATGACTGCTAAATACATGGAGAACAGGGTTTCAGCAATAACACATCCTTGCTTAACCCTAGTTTTGATGATGAAAGGATCCATCTCCAGGCCATTACAGAGAACGGTGGCAGTGATCTCACCATGAAGATGCCTTAGGCCCTTTACTAGAATTTGGAGGGCAGCCAAATCTGGCCAGCACCTTCCCACAGGGCTTCGCGATTGACAGAATTGAAGGCCTTTGTCAAATCGATGAGAGCTATGTACAGGTCCTGATTTTGCTCCCGAGACTTTTCCTGGATTTGGTGGGCAATGAAGATCATATTGGTTGACCAGCAGGATGGTCTGAAACTGCACTGAGATTCCGGCAATATTTCCTCAGCAAGGGGAAGTAATCAGTTTAAGAGGAGATGGGCAAGAATTTTCCCTGCTGCAGACAGCAAGTCAATGCCACAATAATTTCCACACTCCAATTTATCTCCTTTCTTAAAGATTGTAACAATGCTGGCATTTCTCAAGTCTTCCGGAATCTTCTCATTATACCAAATTTGAAGAAAAATGAATCTCCCGACAACATAGCTCTGAGGCTCATTGGAGCACACAAGCCCCTTCACCACAAGAAGGTGACGGTCCCCAACAGGGGCTGCAGCAGTGGCAAGATATGTAACCAATAAAATTATGCTGAAATTATGCTCCTGGCTGCTGTGGGCCAGAGTGGCACCAGGAACTAGAATGGAGATGAGGGAGACTGTATCCACGTATTGGGCCTCGGCAGTGTGAGGAGGAAGCTACCCGAATTGAATGCAGACCGGGGTGGCAGGGGAAAGTAGAAGAGGATAAGGATGCAGGGGGAATATTCTGAGTCTGGAGGTTGGTGGATGGAGAGAAACTGGGACTGGGAGAGAAAGCGGGAGATAGGGACTGGCTGGGCAAGGAGCCTGGGACTGGGAGGAGGGGGCAAGAGACTAGGACTGGCTAGGCAGGGCAATTAGGACAGGGATTGGGTGGGGAGAGAGAATGTGACGTACTGAGCAAGGAGCTGTGGAGCTGGGGGAGACTGGGACTGACTGGGGGAGGAGTCTGGGACTGGGAACCAATAAGGAGGAACTGGAGGTGGGTGAGGAAACAGACCAGATGAGGAACCAGGGTGTCGGGGGAGTCTAAGACTAACTGGGTGACGAGACTGGAATAAGCAGCCAGAGTGGGCTGTGGGAGACTGAGAGCAGATCTACATGAACATTTAGTGCATGGCAAGCCGGGGTGTAAATCTACCCTGCACTGTCCTGCCATGCACCGAGTGTCCATGTGGACGGTGTGGCTGCACACTGAGGCCTTGTCTACACTACTGCTTACGTTGATGTAAGTTACATCGCTCAGGGATGTGAAAACAACCCCTTTCCCCAGAGCAACGTAACTTACAGGGACTGCTCGGAGGGGATGGGGCAGAAGGGGTTAGGCTTCAGGGAACAGGGGAAGACGGGTCTGTCACTACCAGAACACACACCGCTCCAGAGCCTGGAATGGAACCAGGATCTCTGAGTTTTGCCATTCCCCTGCTGTCAGCAAATATCTGTCAAACTCTCCAAAAAACTTTTCTGATCCTCCTCTAGTGCTTGTCCACAAGGAGGATGACAACCTACTACTACTGTCAGTTACTCCATTAGCTCAAGTGGCAGTGGTTTCTGTGGTGGATCTAAAGGTTCCAACCCTGCTGATGACCCATGTGGGTGTCACAGGGTTGCCATCTTTCTCATGGCTGGTAACCGGATCCTTGAGGCTCTACCCCCTGCCCTGTCTCTTCCTCCCAAGGCAATGCCCTCTTCCCCCAAGGTCCCGCTCCTGCTCCACCTCTTTCCTCAAGGCCCCGCCCCTTCTCTGCCTCTTCCCCTCAAGGCTCTGCCCTCATCGCTCACTCCCCCTCTCCCCTCGTCACTCGCTGGATCGTCTCAAGCAGCCGGCCTGCAGGTACGAAGCCGCCCTGGCTGAGCAGGGGCTGGCACAGATTAATGACCCGGTTCCCCCCACCCCCGCATGGAAACCAGATTTTTGGTTCAGGCGTCATTTAGGTCCCTTTTTGACCGGACTTTCCAGTAGAAAACCAGGCACCTGGCAACCCTAAATGACACCCGGACACAGAAGCCAAAAAACGGACTGTCCGGGTAAAACTGAGACGGGTGGCATCCGGAGAGTGGCAACATGATTCCGCATCTTGGAACTTCTGTTTTTTCAGTTTGCTTTTTTAAAAACCTAGGAAATTATGCACAAAACGTTACTTTTAAGGCACATTAAGTTTGCAAAGTTGAGCTGTAAAAAATAACGAAATGGCAGAATTAAAGTTGTCTTTGTAACTTTATTTTGGCCCACTTGTACATCTGCGTTAAGATACCGTCTTTAATTACAGGATAAGAAGCTATTTTCTCCATGAGACCCCTTCCTCATTCAGTGCACAGGACAGACAGCATGGGCATAGTTTGGGAGGGTGCAGGGGGGCATTGGCAGAGGAAAGGCATGCGGGGGGCACGCGGGGTTGGTGCAGGGAACGGGGGTGGGGGGGGGTGGAGCCACTTCTCCTGAGGCTGAGAGTAGCTGCTCCGGGTTGTCGCTCTGCAGCTGTGCACGGCTGCCTGGGTCCTAGTGCCTGCCCGTTTCCGGTAAAGCGGTGAGTGCCTGCAGGGGGCAGAGGACACTGGGAAAGGGGGATGGGGCACGGGGCAGCGGGCAGGTGAAGGGGGTGGGATGGGAAGAGAAGGAGAGAGAGGAATGGGAGCGGGGAGCGGGAGCCCAGCATGTGGCGTCCTCTCGGCAGCAGCAGCCCCAGCAGGGAGGCGGCTGCAACGGCCCTGGGAGGCCCCAGAGCAGCAACATCTCTGCAACAGCCGGTGCTGGAGTGGCCACAGCTCCCAAGCTCTGGTCGCTGCAGCAGAGAGCAGCAGCTGGGGCTCACCCATTGAGCCATCCTGCCCCTCCCCCAGCCCTGGCAGCCCAGAGACCACTGCAGGCTGGGGTGGGGGGAGGGAGAGTCAGTGAGCCAAGATAACTGGCTTCAGCATGCACGTGTGTGTGTGTGTGTGTGTGTGTGTGTCTGTGTGTGTGTGTGTGTGTGTGTGTGTGTGTGCGCTCTCTCTCCCCCCCCCCGAACACAGCAGTCAAACTACGCCTGTGCTCGACAGGGCTCTGAATCAGGGTTGGTTGTGGCGTGAAGGAGGCTGGTCTGTGTAGGACCCTGCCTCATTGGTTGCAGAAACTGCAAAGTGTGCTGTGTGTGAGGCAGGGGATTGCAGAAAGAGAAAGGAGGGTCTCTTGTTAAGGCAGCTGAATCCTGCCCTGAGGAACTGGATTCTCTCCCTGCCTTTGCCACAGAGATCCTATGTGATGCTTGGCAAGTCTCTGAAACCAAATATTTCACAGATGGTCATTAATTGTGTGTTCCACATTTTATGGGTGGCCCCTTGTAACCGTGGGGGTCTGGTTGCAGAATTGCTGAGCATATGCTGCTGTAAACTGAAGTCAGTAGGTCAGGGGTGGGCAAACTATGGCCATGGATCGGATCCGGCCCCTCAGGGCTTTTGCCTCTGACCTAGCTGGGCACAACCCCCCTAGCTTGGGAGAGGGGAGGGGCCCTTCAAGTGGAAAAGTTAAACAAAGAGCTTGGGAACTATGACAAGGAGAGCCCTGATGAACAGAGAGGGAGAGGCAGGATCTGCAGGGAAGGAGATTGAAACCCAGTCCCCAGAAGCAGGGGTACCTGGGATAGGTTGGGCCAGCCCAGGTTTTGAGGGAAATGCTGAGGATTAGGTAAGACATATGCCCTTTGGCCTTTAGTTGCCTTAACACTTTTCTCTCTGGTCACTGTGTTCCTATGGATACATCAATAATATCACTCTCCTGGGCCTGGAACTATTCAATATTTTCATTGGTGATTTGGATGATGGAGTAGAGAATAAACTCATAAAATGTGTGGATGACACAAACCTGGGAGGGGTCACAAGCTCTTTGGATGAGAGTATTAGAATTCATAATGACCTTGATACATTGGAGAATTGGTTTGAAACTAGTAAATTAAAATTCAGTAAAGACAAGTACAAAGTGCTAGACTTAGGAAGGAAAAATCAAATGAAAAAAATCCAAAATGGGGAATAACTGACTAGGCAGCAATTCTGCAGAAAATGTTCTGGGCTTATACTGGATCACAGACTGAAATGGGTAATGCTGTTTTGAAAACAGGAAATGTTATTCTGGATTTTATAAACAGAATAGTCATATGTAAGACAGAGGAGGTAATTGTCCTTCTGTACTCAGCACTGGTGAGGCCTCAGCTGGAGCAGTGTGTCCAGTTTTGGGCTTTCTCTCTACAATGGGTAGGTAGGACAAGAAGTAATCCACTTAGATTGCAGCAAGGGAGAGTCAGGTCAGATATTAGGAAAAACTTTCTAACTATAAGGATAGTTAAGTACTGGAACAAGATACCTAGGGAGGTTGTGCAATCCCCGTTGTGACATTGCACTCCATATGTTTTATGGGAATATGCTTATGAGTGTGAATATGGTGTAACTGGAATATGCTTATGCAAAAGGTCTCATGTAAGGTATCAAAACAAAAGTTATAACCTACTGAATATATTCCTCCTATTTGTATGTATGTATCATTCCTGTGTCTGAAGCTAGAATTATGAAGTATGACTCTGAGGTCCTATTGTAATTATGCAAAGTATGGGCCATTAATGGTGGTTTAGAATCTTGATGGCTCCCATTGACTAGGACAATTGGTTGTAGATGGTTTATTTAACAGAAAGCCTTCCTGTGTACGTTTGGGCCAGCTTGTGGGTAATGAACAATGAGGTCTCACAGGACATCCATCTTAAATCCATCTTAAATCTGGTACTTTTCCATTTAGAAGGAGGGGTAGGGACAAAAGATTCCTACCTTGTGCCAAAGCTATAAAAAGGGGTGGAGCAGGACAGACAGGGCTGCCAGTCATGAAAAAGCCCCTGTTTTCCACCTCAGATGTCTGGTGGAACTAATAAGGACTGTACCAGGATTGGGCCCAGACTAGAAAGGAGACTAGTCTGTGAAAGAAGCTTATTGGAACAGCTCTGAGGGTGAGATTTTACCTGTAATCAGTTTCTTAATGTATTAGGCTTAGACTTGCGTGTTTTTGATTTATTTTCCTGGATGACTGACTTTGTTCTGTCTGTTATTACTTGAAACCACTAAAATCCGACTTTTTATTCCTAATAAAATTACTTTTGTTTTTTAATAAACCCAGAGTAAGTTATTAATACCTGGGGGAGCAAGCAGCTGTGCATATCTCTCTGTCAGTGTTATAGAGGGTGGACAATTTATGAGTTTACCCTGTATAGGCTTTATACAGAGTAAAACGGATTTATTTGGGATTTGGATCCCATTGGGAACTGAGTGTCTGGGTGTTGGAGATAGGTGACCTGCTGAGCAGTTTTTGGTTGAAGCCTGCAGCTTTCGGGGTGTGGACCAGATCTGGGTCTGTATTGCAGCAGGCTAGCGTGTCTAGCTCAACAAGGCAAGGTTCTGGAGTCCCAAGCTGGCAGGGAAAATGGGTTCAGAGGTAATTTCAGAACATCAGGTGACAGTCCCAAGGGGGTGTCTGTGACTGAACCCGTCTCACCCGTCATTGGTGACTTTTAAGAACAAGTTAGACAAACATCTATCAGGGATGGACTAGGTATACTTAAACCTGTCTTGGTGTAGGGGGATGGACTAGATGATTTTGTGAGGTTCCTTCCAGTCCTACATTTCTATTTATTCCAAGATTTTATAAGCTATTCAGGCCTGCTGATTTTTTAAAAAAGTTTATCCCTACTAGATACTGTTTAACATCCTCCTTAGTTACCAACAGACTGCAGAGTGGTTCACCCTCTTCACATACTTTGAATACACATCCTGCTTCTATTCAAAACTGGAAATGTTTATTGAACACTTCTGCCTTATTTGCATCATTATAAACTATTTTACCATCTCCATTTGTAATGGGCTACACTTTTGTTAGGATTTGTTTGTTTGTTTGTCTTTACTCCTAATATACTGAAAAAAAATGGTCATTATTGTTCCTAGCCCTGCCAACTGTGAAGTTTTTCCTGATAGCTTTAGCTTCCCTTATCAATTTTCTATATCTCAGAACTTCCAATGTATATCGATTGCTATTGGATTCCCCTCTTTCCATTTGTTGTACACTGTTTTATTTTAAAATTTCTAATTGCTGCTTGCACTGTCCCACTGCACCAGGACAGGCTTTTGGCCAAAGTTCTAAGGCAGTGGAACACCTAACTCCCTGAGGCTCCTTTGTAATTTTCATCCTTCATTGGCTTTCTAGGACACATTGAGCTCCAGCTGGTTGGAGGGGACAGTGCCTGCTCAGGACGTGTGGAAGTAAGACATGGAGACACCTGGGCTACAATCTGTGATGCACACTTTGATCTCAAAGCTGCCAGTGTTATCTGTAATGGACTAGAGTTTGGAACAGCTCTATCTATCCCAGGAGGAGCTCATTTCCGAGAAGGACATGGACCAATCTGGACTGAGGAATTCCAGTGTGTAGGGAATGAGTCACACCTCGTGTACTGTCCCAGGATATCACACGGGAGTCAGACGTGCTCACATGCAAATGATGCAAGTGTCATATGCTCACGTAAGAATTTGGCACAATGTCTCTAAAATCCCAGTCGTGTGTATTCTAGAGTAGGGTGCAGCAAAAAAAATGATCTCACTCTGTAGGGAGCTGGGATAACAAAGCTGCTATCAGTTTCCAGTAAAACTTAAACAACTCAATATAATGGGAATGGGTTCAATCCCCCCAACTTTCCTTTTCTTTATTATTTAATAGAAAATATCTTAAATGCTCCCTCTCTAAACCTCTTCTCCCTTCTCCCCTGGGCACACAGGGTTCTGGCTGGTGAACGGCAGCACAGCATGCTCAGGGAGGGTGGAGATCCAGGTTCTTGGTGCCTGGGGAACCCTCTGTGACTCACGCTGGGATTTACCAGACGCCAACGTTCTCTGTCATCAGCTCGACTGTGGCTTCGCTGTATCAGCCCCAGGAGGAGGGTATTTTGGGAAGGGAACTGGCTCTGTCTGGACAGACACATTTCACTGCAAAGGGACTGAAACCCATTTGGGGCATTGCTCTGTTACTGCCCTGGGGGCCTCTCCGTGCTCACACGAAAATGATGCCAGTGTGATTTGTTCAGGTAAGTGCAAGAGAGATGCTGGATTAAGGACACCTGCCGCTCAGTGTGTGATGCTGCCCCAGAGCAGGGGAACCTCAGGACACAGCAAGGGGAGGGGGAGCTAGACCCTAAAGCACAGAAAATAACCGTAAATATATTAAATAAAAAATTTAAGTCAATAATATCATCACAAAAGAACAGTTGTGAGTGGGGAAAGCCCTGGATTCTCCAGTAAAAACATCAGCAACTCTGTCCTGACGCAGGGCAGCGGAGCGGGGGCAGCACTTTGCCCTTCGGGTTACATCAATGTCACCGATTCATTGTCCCCAGCCTTCTCCAATAGTAATTAGAGGGGGAGCTGGTAGTGACTCCCAATATGGAGCTTGCTTCACACTTTCTATGATAAAATATTCTCGGCACCTTCTTGAGAAGCTCTCGCACCTTCCTTGATGGCTGGAGCCTTTGCAATTTGGGAAGGGGTCAGTGCTGGGGCCAGGGAGGTGCCTTCTCCTCCTGCAGTGAGATTCCTTCCAGGTTTGGCTGAATTATAAACTGCTGAAAATCAGCATTTCCTTTCTCTCATGTGAGTTCCTGGGGGTATTTTTGGTAGCCCACCACAGAGAAAGTAGTGCTTTCACTCACTAAGGATTTTTTTAAATTTTTTCACACCTTTCCAATTGAAAAAACTCCAAAGATTTTTTCCCCTGCTTTCTTACTTTCTTACACATTTTTTCCTTTTTCTAACATTTTAGAGTGGAAGAAAAGATGAGCAGGGGATTGGACTAGATGACCTCCTCAGGTCTCTTCCAATCCTAATATTCTGATTCTGTGAAAAAATAGAAAGGGGGAGGAAGTGACAAACCTGTACATCCAAAAACTGGAAAGGGAAATTGAATGTTTCATTTTCCAAAAGTTGAAATGCAATGCACAGGGAGGATGGTGCTCAGGGGATGGAGGAGCTGTAGAATATTTCTTTTTATCCTCATCATTCAACCTGTGACCCAGGGCTTTATTCACTCTACAGACCGTACAAACACTGCACTGAATACAGAATTATTCATTTCTTCATTGGCTTTTCTATTGTGCTTGTTACATTAGTATGAGAATGCACCACAAACATTAATGAATTTGTCTTCATAACACCCCAGGAGAGAGCAGACTCTTATGAGGTCCATTTCAAAAGTGACTTAGGCACTTAGAAGCCCAAGAATAACATTTTCAAAAGTCCCTAAGTGACTTAGAGATTTAAATCCTATTTTCTCTAGTAACATAGGAGTCCAAGAACCATACAGATTTCCCCCTCTTGCTGCCCAAGTCACTTCTGAAAATGGCACTTAGGCTCCTACATCATTTAGATTCTTTTGAAAATTGTACTTACAATGATTAAAGCCCAAATTCCCAACTCACGACTTATTTGGGGTGATTGGGCTGCAACCTGAGACACTCAGGGCCTGATTCTCCAGAGTACTCACCATTTCTGCAGAGTTTTATGTGTTCAGAGTACTCTCCAGACATTAATAAAGCCTCACCAAGCTCCAGGGAAGTAGGTGGGGAAGTATTATTATTATCTCCTGTGACAGGTTGGATCACGGAAACCCCTTGGGGGCTGCCACCTGATGTGCCAAGACTACTTCTGCCCCTGCTTTCCCTGCCAGCTTAGGACTCCAGCACCTTGTCTCGCTGAGCCAGACATGCCAGTCTGCTCCAGCACAGACCCAGGGTCTGAAGCACGTGCCCCAAAGTGGCAGACTTAACTGAAAGCAATTTTAGAAGTGTTCTTGTCTTTAACACTCAGATGCCCAACTCCCAGTGGGGTCCAAACCCCAAATAAATCCGTTTTACCTTGGATAAAGCTTATACAGGGTAAACTCATAAATTGTCCGCCCTCTATAACACTCGGAGAGAGATATGCACAGCTGTTTACCGCCCCCCTGGTATTAATACATCTCTGGGTTAATTAATAAGTAAAATGTGATTTTATTAAATAGAGAAAGTAGGATTTAAGTGGTTCCAAGTAGTGTGAGACAGATCAAAGTGAATTATCAAGTAAAATACAATAAAACACGCAAATCTAAGCCTAATACAGTAATAAAACTGAATACAGATAAAATCTCACCCTCAGAGATGTTTCAATAAGTTTCTTTCACAGACTGGATGCCTTCCTAGTCTGGGCACAATCCTTTCCCTGGTACAGCTCTTGTTCCAGCTCAGGTGGTAGCGAGGGGATTTCTCATGGTGGCTGCCCAGTTTGTTCTGTTTCACTCACTTATATATCTTTTGCATAAGGCGGGAATCCTTTGTCCCTCTCTGGGTTCCCACCCCTCCTTTTCAATGGAAAAGCACCAGGTTAAAGAGGGATTCAAGTTCAGGTGCCAAGATCACATGTCACTGTAAGACTTCATTACCTGCTTGCCAGTATACAGGAAGATTTAGAAGTAAAACACAGCCATCTACAGTCGATTCTCCTGGTTAATGGGAGCCATTAAGATTCCAAACCACCATGAATGGCCCACACTGTGCATAACTACAATAGGACCTCAGAGTTTATATTTCATATTTCTAGTTTCAGATACACGAGTGATACATTTATACAAATAGGATGACCACACTCAGTAGATTATAAGCTTTGTAATGATACCTTACAAAAGACCTTTTGCATGAAGCATATTTCAGTTACATTATATTCACACTCATTAGCATACATTCATAAAATCCTACAGAGTGCAATGTCCCAGCTCCATTTTACAGACGGTGAAATGGAGAGAGAAAAGCCAAGTGACTTGCCCAAGGCAGTGAGTCAGCAGCGGAGACAGGATAAAACTCAGTGTTTTGACTTGCAGCCCTGTGCTCGTTCCGCCCGACCACACTGCCTGACTGCAGAAGAGTGGAGCAGCCACATCTTGTCTTGAGCCTAGCGGCAGTTGTGAATACTCAGTACTTCTGCAAATCAGACCCCATAAAAACTGGCTTCAGAGACCTGCTCAGCATCACCTGTGAAGTCTGCAGCAGAGGCAGGAACAGAACTGAGCTCTACTGAATGACGGTCACTGCTCTTAACAAGAGCATCCTAGTTCTTCCTGCGCTCCCCTGCTTGTTCTCCACAGGCCTTCCAGTTTCTAAAGTGAATGAGGCAGGGGTCATACAAGCAACAGCCTGACGCTGCTCAACCCCGATTTATCCATCCTGGGCACTAAAAGTGGCCAGGGCCCTGCGGGAAAATAATTCACTAGAAAATTAATTTTAATGGCCACCCAATCTGGTTCCCTTGTGGCTAAATGGAGCCCGTCTTATGGGTCTATAGATCCGTAGAGTTTTAAGACCCAAAAAGGCCATTGTGATCATCTGCTTCTCCCCTCACTGCAGGGACCCCTCCTGCTTAATGAAGTTTCAGCTCCCCCCTCTGCCCCATCTTCAGATCCATGTACAGAGTCTTCATAGGGCTTCTTGCCTGGCTGGAACTGGGGTCCTTAGAGAGAAACCTACTGCAGAAGCCCTGGATTTCAACCTTCTTCCTAATAATGGACACGTAGCTTCCAGGACTGTCTCCCACAGAGGCCAGGGTCACTGGTGCCGTTACACACCACGACTAAGCCTATATGGCACTGCCCAGAACTCTCAACAGACGTCTACTCTCCTCTTTACAACTGATTAAATTTGTGCCTTGGGGGCAAAAAACCTGGCAGTTCTCCTGCTTCTCACAGAGACTGCTACCTGCATTCCTTACTGAATTCCCTGCAGCCCTGCCCTGCCTCTCCTAACTAGCTACTCAGCCCAGACCCTGGTTCTCGGAGGGAACTCCTCAGCACATGAAGATGCTGATTTCTCCCTACAATTGCTGCAAGGAGAATCCCTTCTAAGGAAGAACACCTGGTCCTTCCATACAACCTCCATCTGCCGGGATCCCATCCGGCCTTCCTGAGGGGCTGTGGTACCCAGTTATGTCCATGAGCCTCCTCAGAAAGCCCCAGATCTACTCTCTACCCTCACACTACACTAGTGGCATACCTAGGACAGGAAACTTGGCTGGGCCTCAGCTTTTTGGGGGTGGGCAGTGACGGGAGGAGCAGAGGGAGGGGTGCAGGAGGAATCCGGTGCCCTGGGAAGGGGACAGGAGGGAGGGGGGTTCTCCTCCCTCCACCCCTTCCAGCCGGCCCTTACCACTTGGCAGGCACCCAAAGCTGAGGCTGCCCGGGGCACACAGGCTGCGGGGCGTGCCTAGGGTAACCAGATAGGAAATGTGAAAAATTGGACAGGTGGTAGGAACTAATAGGCACCTATATGAGAAAAAGCCCCAAATATCAAGACTGTCCCTATAAAATCAGGACATCTGGTCACCTAGGCGTGCCTTTTCTGCAAAGGGGGGTCCCACTAGGGCTCAAGCTCTGCTCACCCTTCCTGACCCTGGCTCAGTGTCCGTCAGCCCAGCCATGTCTCTTTCCTGACGGTGCCGGGAGCTGCTGCCCCGGTCTCCAGCCCCAGCACTAGTCCCACCCAGACCTACCCTCACAAGGCACACCCCCCGTGGGGCTAGTGCTTGGGTCAGAGACCAGGGAAGCAGCGCACGGCGCCGGCAGGAGAAAGATGCAGCCAGGCTGACGGACACCGAGCTGGGGGTGGGAGTCCCAGCCTGTTGATTCTGGGGGCTTCAGCCCTGATTTGGGTGGGTCTGGATGCTAACTGGGTGGACCACGGGCCACCCCCCTGCACTACACTAGCTGCATGCAGGCATTCTCCTAGTCCAGTCTCAGGGCAAATTCCTGGCTCCGTTGAAGTCAAAGGAGGTTCTACCATAGACTTCAATGGGGCCAGGATTTCACTCTTAGCCTTGAAATGTTATTTGGCTACCAAGATCCTTGAGCTGTTTGGACCCACCGCACACACACTGCACCCATCAGGTTGCCAAACTAGTATATACTGTACCCAACACAGCCAGTGGGTGTGCCCTGCACTGACTCTGCTGTTGTCTTTTAACATTTTCAGTCTCTCCTGGTTGCACCTGGGTCTGAACTCGGTGAGTAATTCCTAGCTTACCACCTTGCTGTAGGACTCACTGATTCTGAGACACACACAAATACCGAGATTCACATCCCAAGGGAGTCATAATATTCACCAAGAGAGCATGTCTCCTTCCCTGACCCACACACAACGTACTTAGTGTGGTGTGAATTGATCAGCTGGAATCTCATGTTGGACTCAGAGATGACACCACACTTCAGGGGACAGCTCCAGTCAGAACCACCTGTGTCAGGAACTATCTAACACTGAGAAAAGGAGTATTTGCGGCACCTTAGAGACTAACCAATTTATTTGAGCATAAGCTTTCATGAGCTACAGCTCACTTCATCGGATGCATCCAATGAAGTGAGCTGTAGCTCACGAAAGCTTATGCTCAAATAAATTGGTTAGTCTCTAAGGTGCCACAAGTCCTCCTTTTCTTTTTCCGAATACAGACTAACACGGCTGTTACTCTGAAACCTGTATAACACTAGGAGCTTCTGTACTGGACCCAGGTGAACCAAGAAAGTTGCTACCTACTGAGTAAAGATCAGAGGGAACTAAGGGAATTTACCAAAAATAACCTGTTCTTGACGACCAGGAATCCTGCTCTTCCATTGGCCAAACTCCCTCAAGGCAAACTTGCCTAAATCATTCACGACCCACCTGCTAAGTGCTTGTGCAGACACCGTTCACTGGCTTCCAGGCATTTAAGCCTGGATAAAGTGACTATAAACCTCAGCAGCCATTCCACCACCACACACAGAGACTATTTTCCCAGTCAGTAATCTGCAGGAATTCCCTCGCTCACTCATTTACAGGGGCTGTTAGTAAGCCCTTCTGTCAAGCTCAGAGTGTTACAATCCTTATAGCACCTTCTACTTATGGATTCAAAAGAATAAGTGTCTTCTGACAGAGGTTGTTCCCTTTACCTCTGTGACACACTCTGATCACTGGCTTCTGCCTTCTTATTGAGAAACAGTCCATAATTTCATGCACACTCTGTATTATTTCTAGTGTATAACAGGGAGTGTTCTTCAGTGTGTTTCCCATCTCTCCTGAGCCCAGGTCTCTCTGAATCACTCAGACTGCTGAATGGAGAGAGCCGGTGCGATGGGAGAGTTGAGATTTCCCTCCGTGGTGTGTGGGGCAGAGTGCTGGATGATCAGTGGGACATGGACGATGCCAGCGTGGTGTGCAGGCAGCTCCAGTGTGGAGTCGCTGAGAAAGCTTTTAACCCCACTAAGTCTGAGCAAGGAATGGGGCCTGTGGTGCTGAGAAGGGTCCAGTGTGCAGGAAATGAGACTCGTCTGATTCTCTGTGACAACTCCATGTCTGAGACAGCCCAGGCAGGAATTGCTGAGGACGTCGGTGTCATTTGCTCAGGTGATTCATTTCCAAATCTCACAAACATTTTTTGTTCGGTAGGAAAATACATATTAACAGCTGGGACCTATCCCTGCAGGGAGCCGGCAGATCAGACTGGTGAATGGGACAGGTCGCTGTGCTGGGAGAGTGGAGATTTATTACAATGGCCGATGGGGGACGGTCTGCGACGATTCCTGGGATCTGTCAGACTCCAATGTCATTTGCAAACAACTGGGATGTGGACGTGCCATCAATGCAACTGTCTCTGCTCATTACGGGGAAGGATCCGGGCAGATCTGGCTGGACGATGTGAACTGCTCTGGGAATGAATCCGATCTCTGGGCGTGTCCTTCCGGGGGCTGGGGCCAGCACAACTGCAGACACAAAGAGGACGCGGGAGTTCTCTGCTCAGGTCTGTTCTGGGAATGCTCACGTGAGCTGTGTTACCGGGCAATGTAATGGAGGGGGCAGATGTTTAAGGAGATTGCTGAGAATGATATCTCCCTGACTATCTCTGCCTCCCTTTCCCTAGTTTAACTACCTACCAGGGTCACCATTAGAAAGTCCTCAGCTCTCACCCAGCAGTACTGGAGATATTGCAAGATTTCCCTAAAAAGAAAAGGAGTACTTGTGGCACCTTAGAGACTAACCAATTTATTTGAGCATAAGCTTTCGTGAGCTATAGCTCACTTCATCGGATGCATACTGTGGAAAATACAGAAGATGTTTGCTTTTATACACACAAATCATGAAAAAATGGGTGTTTATCACTACAAAAGGTTTTCTCTCCCCCCACCCCACTCTCCTGCTGGTAATAGCTTATCTAAAGTGATCACTCTCCTTACAATGTGTATGATAATCAAGGTGGGCCATTTACAGCACAAATCCAGGTTTTCTCCCCACCCCCGCCCACACAAACCCACTCTCCTGTTGGTAATAGCTTATCTAAAGTGATCACTCTCCTTACAATGTGTATGATAATCAAGGTGGGCCATTTCTAGCACAAATCCAGGGTTTAACAAGAACGTCTGAGGAAGGGTGGGGGGGGGGGTTAGGAAAACAAGGGGAAATAGGTTAACTTGCATAATGACTGAGCCACTCCCAGTCTTTATTCAAGCCTAAATTAATTGTATCCAATTTGCAAATGAATTCCAATTCAGCAGTCTCTCGCTGGAGTCTGGATTTTACATCCACCAATGTGATATATGCCATCATGTGCCAGCAATGCCCCTCTGCTGTGCACATTGGTCAAACTGGACAGTCTCTATGTAAAAGAATAAATGGACACAAATCAGATGTCAAGAATTATAACATTCATAAACCAGTCGGAGAACACTTCAATCTCTCTGGTCACGCGATTACAGACATGAAAGTTGCGATATTACAACAGAAAAACTTCAAAACCAGACTCCAGCGAGAGACTGTTGAATTGGAATTCATTTGCAAATTGGATACAATTAACTTAGGCTTGAATAGAGACTGGGAGTGGCTAAGTCATTATGCAAGGTAACCTATTTCCCCTTGTTTTTTCCTACCCCCCCCCCCCCCGATGTTCTTGTTAAACCCTGGATTTGTGCTGTAAATGGCCCACCTTGATTATCATACACATTGTAAGGAGAGTGATCACTTTAGATAAGCTATTACCAGCAGGAGAGTGGGGTGGGGGGGAGAGATAACCTTTTGTAGTGGTAAACACCCATTTTTTCATGCTTTGTGTGTATAAAAAGATCTTCTGTACTTTCCACAGTATGCATCCGACGAAGTGAGCTGTAGCTCACGAAAACTTATGCTCAGATAAATTGGTTTGTCTCTAAGGTGCCTCAAGTACTCCTTTTCTTGTTGTAATATCGCAACTTTCATGTCTGCAATCGCGTGACCAGAGAGATTGAAGTGTTCTCCGACTGGTTTATGAATATTATAATTTTTGACATCTGATTTGTGTCCATTTATTCTTTTACGTAGAGACTGTCCAGTTTGACCAATGTACATGGCAGAGGGGCATTGCTGGCACATGATGGCATATATCACATTGGTAGATGTGCAGGTGAACAAGCCTCTGATAGTGTGGCTGATGTTATTAGGCCCTGTGATGGTGTCCCCTAAATAGATATGTGGGCACAGTTGGCAACGGGCTTTGTTGCAAGGATAGGTTCCTAGGTTAGTGGTTCTGTTGTCAGCTATCTAAAGAAGATTGTATCATAGAAAGCAGTGACTGAAAAGGATGCAGGATCCTAGTGGAGAAATAACTGAACATGACTCCCAGTGCCGTGTATGGCAAAATGGGGCTAATGCAAACCTTGGATGTATAAACAGGGGAGTAGTGAGGAGCAGTGAGGACTAGATTTTACTGTTGTATATGGCACTGGTGAGACAAATGCTGGAATACTGTGTCCAGTTCTGATGTCCACAAAAATTTGAGAGGGAGCAGAGAAGTGTCACAGAAGTGATATGAGGGCTTGAAGAAAAGCCTTACGGTGAGAGATTTAAAATGCTGAATCTGTTTAGCTTATCAAAATGATCAAGAGGTAACTTGATTACAGGGCATAAGTCCTGTCACAAGGAGAACATACCACTTCCTAAAGGGCTCTTTAATCTAATGCAGAAAGGCAGAACAAGAGTCAATGGCTAGAAGCTGAAACCAGACAAATTCACATCAGAAATAAGGCCTGGGTTTTTAACAGGGAGGGTGATTAACCATCAGAACAAACTACCAGGGAATGGTGCATTCTGCATCTCTTGAAGTTTTCCTGTCTAGACTGGATGCCTTTCTGGAAGCTATGCTTACATCAAACTCAAGTTATTAGGCTCTATGCAGCTGTTTTACAGACGGTCCAATTATTTGATCTCATGATCCCTGTCACACTATGTGAAGTGGCTCAGGGCACTGAGTGCCCACCTCAGGGCAGATGGTGAGAAACAAGGCAATACCCCAAACTGCTGGTGTGTTCTATAAGTAGATTTCACCAATCCAGTAACAGATGTGAACTCCTGAACCAATGTTCCCTCTACTTTTTACATACATGTGTGGAATGAATTTTGTTCTGTGCACCAGTCTAGAGGTGATGTGTGGTGGGGTTGGGGCCGAGAGGTTTGGAGTGTGGGAGGCGGCTCAGGGCTGGGACAGAGGGTGGTGGTGCACAGGGTGAGGGCTCTGGCTGGAAGTGCGGGCTCTGGGATGGGGGTGGGGATGAGGGGTTTGGGGTTGTGAGGGGGCTCAGGGCTGGGGCGGGGAGTTGGAGTACGGGGGAGTGAGGGCTCCACTGGGGATGGGGCTATGGGGTGGGGCCATGGATGAAGGGTTAGGGTTGCAGGCTGCCCTGGGGCTGCAGTCGGGAGCAAGAACTCCCCCCAGCCCTCTCCTGCTGCAGCAGCCTGGGGCCAGGGGAGAGGCTCCTCTTTCCCTCCTGCGGCAGCTCCAGGCCTGGGGACAGGTGCCTCTCCAGTCCAGGCCCCTGTGGCTGCGTGCCCTTGATAGCCTGCTGTGCGGACACATGGCTGTGCAGCTGAGAGGAAACAGCCCTGGATCACTAAATCTATCTCACCATGGAGTCACAGACAGTCCCCATAGACTCTCCAATCTGTCTCGTCACCCAGACAAACTGGACTTAGTGATAATTGATCACTTACACCAAAAATCACACCACATTCAGGTTTCTTTCAATCCCAAGAGACCAGTCACTTACTCAGATCAGTTGGTACCTTAGATCTTACACCAGAGACGATGCCTGTCGCCAAACCTGTAATAAACTATAGACAGGTTTATTCACCGGGAAAAAGAACTAAAATGGCTATTTACAAGGTAAAAGCAAGCAATCATCTACACACAAATGAGTCACCATTTACACCCGAGGAGTAACAGAGTTGTAGTGATCTGTCAATTCCAAATGTCCTTCAGCACTGACCCAGGGGTAACCCCGTGGGATCTCTGACTTCAGTTTGGTGTCTCTAGCCCTGTCACAGTTCAAAAAACCAAAAGGATGAAAAATCGTCACATTGACTATTTTTATTTCCCTCTTCCAGCTTTCAAAGTGATGGGACCAGGCCATCTGCAGGTACTGCTCCCTGGGGGGGATAAGGCCATTAACCAATCCTTTATATTGTGATGATCCTTGATGGCTCATCTGATTTTGATAGTCTTTGGGGATGGAGAGGGGGAATGATTCCTGTGCCTGAGTTCACAAGTTCAGAGCCAACATTTTCAGTTATAAAGCAACATTTACATTTTTTTTTGTAGCATGGACCACTGAGATTAAAAGTGAGATTAATGCCTGCAGCAACTAACCACCATTTCATAGAGTCTAAGCACAAAATACATTCTGACAAGACTAATACCTGTTTTGAGCAAAACTAACATATAGGTGACCTGGCCTGGTCTCCAGCTATGAGATTGTCAGTTCTCAGCTAATACCTGCAGCCTGGGCAAGAGCTGGCATCTGGCCTGCCAATATCTCAATCCTCTCTGGCCTTAATCGATTACAATTTGTATGTAGCTGCTTGTAAATGGTGGCCTTCCGGAGATGCCCATTGTATTTCTAGGGGGCCTGTGGTGTCCAAAAGAGTCTCTGATTCCTTGAGTGCTTCTGACACTTGCTCCTGCAGAATGATGCACAGGATTGTTAGGAATTGCTGGGATTTCACTCTTCACACCCCAATTCATTTGAGAATCAGACGATTTAAATTCCCCTTTTGTGCATTTCCTTCTAGAGTTCACAGATCTGAGGCTGGTGAGCGACAGTGACTGTGCAGGGCGGCTGGAGGTTTTCTACAATGGGACGTGGGGCAGTGTTTGCTCCAATCAGATGTCTAGAGTCACCCCAGCAATTGTCTGCAAACAGCTGAACTGTGGGGACAAAGGGCAGATTGCAAGAGACTTTGAATATGGAGCAGGTTCTGGTCCCACGTGGCTGGACCACGTTGCATGCAGTGAGCAGCACAGCTCCCTCTGGCAGTGCCCATCAGAGCCCTGGGATCCCAGGTCGTGTGATAACCGAGCAGAAGAGACCCATATTTCTTGCACTGGTAATTCTGAAACTACCTGCATGCGCGCATGCAAACCCACATGTACACGATGTGTTCAATTAATTGAAGGGTTAGGAGAGCACTTTTGTTGTTGTTCACATCTCAGTGTAGGCAGATTTAAATTCTCAACACAAGATACAAACATATTTTCACAGTCTTTTATAGGAATACCCATTTGTCTGATTAACAACAAACATGGAATTTAATCAATTAATTTTAAAAGAGACCGGTGTTGGACACTGCGATAAGGTAGTCTGAGAGCCAAGAAAAGCCTCTCCCTAGAGACAGTCATGAGGCAGCTCTGTGGTTATTAATCCTTTTGGGATGAACTATCAGAGATGGACCCAGGCTGTGCAGTTTGGGTCCGAACTGGAATCCCCCACAAGTCTGGGTGCATGTCGGCCTGTGTGTCTGAGTAACAGCTGAATAGGAAATTAATTATTAAATGACCCAGAGTTCACATTTCAGTTCTCACAGTGCTGAAATTAGGGGGTTAAAATACAGATAAATTCTACTCCCACATCACACACACAGCCCAGTGCATTCACCTCTGCACTTTCTCTCCATTGGAAAAAAAGCAAAACCAACTCAGACCCTGTTTGCCGAATGCCCGAACTCTCCAAACTGCACAGGTATCTCTGCTTCTCACTGTCTCCCTCTTGGTCCCTAAGTTGTCCCAGTAACATGTGAGGTTTCTGCATTTCTAGACCAGGAGAAGTTACGCGTCGTGGGAGGAGAGGACAGATGCTCGGGGAGAGTGGAGGTTTGGTACCGTGGCTCCTGGGGAACAGTTTGTGGTGACTCCTGGGACATGGAGGATGCTAACGTTGTGTGTAAACAACTGGGCTGGGGCTGTGCTGTGTCTGCCCCGGGCGAGGCTGCATTTGGTGAGGGGACTGGACCCATCTGGGTGGAGACGTTGAATTGCAGAGAGACAGAGTCATCTCTCTGGGACTGTCCTGCCAGGCCCTGGGGTGAGAGCAACTGTGGTCATAAGGACAGATTTCAGAGTAGCAGCCGTGTTAGTCTGTATTCGCAAAAAGAAAAGGAGTACTGGCACCCTGCGGAAAAGCCCCTGTGTCTAGCTCCCTTGCTGGGTCCCAAGGCCATAGACTCCATCAGCCAGATGGGTGGGGAGGTGAACAGGCTCCCACTCCTGACCCCAACCTATATGTCCTGCGGTCAGGCCCCTCGGACCCCCAGTGGGAGCGGAAGGTGATGGGCAATGGGGAGACATTCCTGGGGTGGCGAGACCCTGGGACCGAGAGAACTATTGTCAGGCCCCTGGTAGTGCAGCCTCAGATGCTGAGGGGCTGTGTGAGCTGGGTGAGGGTCCCAGGGATGAAGCCCCTTGCCCTGCCTATGGCCCAGATCCCTGTGCAGACCCAGGAGGGGTGGGGCTGGCTGGTCGTTGGGGTTCTCCAGGATACCAGCTGTGAGAGCCAAAAGTACTCCTTTTCTTTTTGTGGTCATAAGGAAGAATTGCTCAGGTGAGTGACAGGAGATGTTTCTGCTACATGCTGTAATTTTCAGGTAGGAGGATGGATCACCCCCCGTCCTGCCCTTTGGTCCCAGACCAGGCCCTCCCATCTCCTGTGTGCTGGAGCATCCTGGATGTTGTGTGATGGATCCTTTCTCGGGTCAGATTGGCTCAGACATCAGCCCACAAGCACTCTGCATCCATCACAGGCCCCAGTGTGCTGGTTTGTTACTAGAGTCCTCATTGCTGTACAGAGCACAAGGGACGTGGGCCCTAAATCACTAACAAACAGGCCCTTTGCTGCTGTGAGGGAGTCTGTGGAGGTGACAGCTGCACAGTGCCCCCAGGGACTCTCAGAGTGAGGTTCCCCCAGGGAACAAACACGTCACCTCCCCCTTGCTCCAGACTCCAACTCTCCTCCCTTTCCCTTTGCAGGTCTGACAGAAAGGACAGATTCTCTGAGTACCGCAGGTAAAGCATCCCCCTCCTCCCATCAAGGGTTAAATTTCCCTGGGGCTGGGTCACAGAGGAGGAGCTGCAAGCTGCAGCCTGAGGGAAGGAGCTCCTTTCCATGGCTTGTGACATCTGAAGGCGAATGACACCTGGGTGGGAGCTGCAGACCCTGCTGAGCAGGAGGATTCCTGTCTGTTGGCTCCAGCTGACAGGGCAGGGCCAATGATTTCAAGAGCAGCCTGTGAGCTTCCCCCATGGTGCACAGGCTGTGTCCCAGCCCATTACCCTGCTGTCCTGGGCCCTGCAATGAGTGACTGGGGAGCTCCCTGGGGCCCCCCGACTCTCACAGGCTAATCTGTCCCTGTTGCATGTTCATTTCCATCCAGCTCCCCTGCGCCGCCCTCCGACCAACAGTGGGAGAGTCACGGTGCCCGTGGTCATCTGCATTATCCTGGGGGCCCTGCTCTGCCTGGTCTTAATCATCCTGGGGGCACAGGTGCAAAGTGCCAGGGCACAGCGCAGAGGTGGGTCCTGACTGGTGTCACTGTGTGAAATGCCTCTGCAACAGGGTCAGGCTGGGTGGGGTGGCTGAGGGTGCCTAATTCCTCTCTCATTTAGTACTGTGTTAACTGTCTGGCAGTAGAACTCCCCAGCCATCAAATCTGGAGCTGATACTAGCTAGGGAGGGTCATAGTTTCAGGGAAGCTGCACCTGTACCCCCCACCTTCCGGTGATCCATTCCAGGAGTGCCCAGTCAGGCCTCGGGCCTCCAGCCATCACCTGTCTCTGGGTAGAACCCCCCATCCCACCTCCTACTGACCAGGGGGCTTTAAGGCTGCACAGCCCCCTGCCTTCCACTGTGATACCCCGAGCAAACCAGTCTGCTTACAGGCCAGCCCCATGCTGTGCGTTGTCCCCAAGGGCTATGAGCAGTGTATTGCCAGCAGTCCCAAGTCACAACCCAGCTCTCTCTCAGCAGACTGCACCTTGTTAGTAGGATAAAAGCATCACAGAGAAAACATAAAAAGAAAAGGAGGACTTGTGGCACCTTAGAGACTAACACATTTATTTGAGCGTAAGCTTTCGTGGGCTACAACTCACTTCATCAGATGCATGCAGTGGAAAATAAAGTGGGGAGATTTTATATACACAGAGAACATGAAACAATGGGTGTTACCATACAGCACTGTAACCAGAGTGATCAGGTAAGGTGAGCTATTACCAGCAGGAGAGTGGGGGCTGGTGAACCTTTTGTAGTGATAATCAAGGTGGCCCAGGGGAACCTTTTGTAGTGATAAGCAAGGTGGGCCATTTCCAGCAGTTACTGTAAATGGCCCACCTTGATTATCACTACAAAAGGCCCCGTTCCTCCCGCTCTCCCGCTGGTAATAGCTCACCTTACCTGATCACTCTCCTTACAGTGTGTTTACCTTTCTGGAGTTGTTTACAATCTCAGTGATTTATCTTAATCACCCTTCACCTCCCCCCGCCCCCCCACCCCTGAGACTGTTTTTTCTTCCTGGAGGAGCTGTGGAAATCCTCCCAAGTGCAGTAGAACACAATCATACACAAACCATTCACAGATTTACTAGAGTGGTTCCCAAAGATCCTGCGTGGGGCTGCAATATCTGTCACAGGGAGGGGTTCTGAATATCAGTGTGGTGAGACATCATGGAATGGGACCTAGAGAAATTGGACATATTGTCGGGGGGGAAAAGGTGTATAAAATCGAGCTGTGGTAAATAGTTGCAAAGAGAGAGATCCAGTAGAAAGGACAATCTTAGGAAGGAGAAATGCTGGAAAAGGAGTATTATACTATGTTGTACTCATAGGTGGCATTTAGAGGATTTTATAGCTATAAAACAGAACAACATTAGCTGCCAGCTGCTTGGAAAGAGGGAAGGGAATGAGATTGCCATGAACATACACGTAACATGGACAAATTTGCAGTAAGACAATGACTCTAATCAGATCTCATGCTTCAGGGCTTCAGCCAGTCGCCCGCAGGGGTCAGGAAGGAATTTGGGGAAGCCTCTATATTTGTTTTTCGTCTTGTTTTGTTTCTTGCCCTCCTCTGAAGCATGAGACATTAGCTACAGAGAGATATGTGACACTGGATGGGCTGAACCATCGCTCTGAGGTGGTATAGAGAAACCTCTTTCTAAGATGTCTGGCTGGTGTGTCTTTTCCACATGCTCAGGGTCAAACCAATTGCCAGTTTGGGGGTCAGGAAGGAATTTTGCCACAGATCAGACTGGCAAAAAGGGACCTTGGGAGATTTTTATCTTCCTCTAAAGCATGGAGCCTGCCAGGATTATCTAGGCATCTCTCATCTCGTCAGTTCCCTGCCATTGTAGGGACCTTGGGCATCGGTAGTACCTTAGTCCCCAGGGTTGTCCCTATGGGGGTGCAGGGCCTGGGGCGGAAGTGACAAATCTGTCACTTTCGGGACCAACCCGTCAATTCCGGGACCGACTGCCCCAGCCAATCAGTCTGCCCTTGGGGGCCTCCAAAGCACGGGGTCTGGAGAGGTTGCCCCGATTCGCTGTACCCAAGGGATGGCTCTGTTAGTCCCTCGTGTTTTCTACCTGTGGCACACAAGAGTTTATTCCCCTAAAGAAAGAAATGCTTTAGTCTAAGTGCATCTTTGGGCTCAAACCTAGGGGTGAATTGCAGTGGCCTGTGTTATACAAGAGGTCAGACTAGATGTTCTAATGGTCCTGTCTGGCCTTAAAGTCGATGAAAAAAAAAGGTTATCACCATTTTGCAGATGAGTGTAAACACCAGCGTGGGGGAAGAATTATTTAAGCTGCTCCAAAGGGGAATAATCAGGAATAATGGGATGAGATTGAAAAGGGAACAGTTAAGATGAATGTGAGGAAGCTTTCTGACAGTGGTCTAGCCCTGGGAACCATCGTCAAAGGGATGCTGTGGAGAGGGACATTGTCCCTGTCACCTGGCTCATTTAAATCTAGCCTGGACACAGCAGTGGGAATGTGCTGTAGGGTTCAGGCTGACACTGGGCTCAGGGGAGAGGGGCTGAATGAGCTAACAGTGTTTCCCATTTCTGGTTTCTCTGACCCTGTGCAAACCCTGCCCTTTGTTTTCAGGCTCCAGAAGACCCTTGGATCACTTCCCTGAGGCCGTGTACGAGGAGATTGATTATAACCTGATGAGAGAGAAGCAGGAGATGTTCAGTCGCTCAGGTCTGTGGGTCTCACTCTTAACAGGCAGCAGCTATCTAATGCCCTGTCCATCTGAGGCCCTGACCCAGAGTTAAATCACTGCAGCGTCAGCCCTGTGAGCTTGTCGCTGGAGCTGGGCACAAGTCTCCATTGCAAAATGTTTTGGTGAAAAATGCAGATTCAGAGACAGCGAAACATTTCACAAATTCCTGTCAATTTCACCCAATTGTTCCAAATACACACAGAACGATTCATTTCAATTCAACACTTTCTAAAGAAAACATTTTGGGTTTTTTTCAATTTGATGTTACTTTTCCATCAGACATTTCCTTTAATTTTATCTATCTATCTATCTATCTAAACCCCACATATCCAAAAGAACATCAAATGGTTTCATTCAACATAAAACCTTTTTTTTAACTTTTGCACTTGCCAAAGTTTTAAAAAAGTCATTTTTGGCTCAACCCAAAACATTTTTTATTGTATTATTATTATTGTTATTTTTACAATTGCCAAAGAACCAAAACATCTGTTTTTTTGCCAGGCTCTAGCATCTGAGGTGAGACCAGCCGTTACTCATGTAGACTAACGTTGCCAGGAGTCCAGTTTTTAACCAGAATCCCCAGTCAAAAAGTGACCCTGGCGGCTCCAGTCAGCATTGCTGTCTGGGCCGTTAAAAGTCCAGTCGGTGGCACAGCGGGGCTAAGGCAGGCTCCCTGTCAAGGTTCCTTCCCCACTCTGAACTCTAGGGTACAGATGTGGGGACCTGCATGAAAACCTCCTAAGCTTACTTTTACCAGCTTAGGTTAAAACTTCCCCAAGGTACAAATTAATTTTTCCCTTTGCCCTTGGAATTTCCACTGCCACCACCAAACTTTAACTGGGTTTACTGGGAAATGTAGTTTGGACACGTCTTTCCCCCCAAAATCCTCCCAGCCCTTGCACCCCACTTCCTGGGGAAGGTTTGGTAAAAATCCTCACCAATTTGCATAGGTGACCACAGACCCAAACCCTTGGATATTAGAACAATGAAAAAGCATTCAGTTTTCTTACAAGAAGACTTTTAATAGAAGTAAAGGAATCACCTCTGTAAAATCAGGATGGTAGACACCTTACAGGGTAATTAGATTCAAAACATAGAGAATCCCTCTAGGCAAAACCTTAAGTTACAAAAAAGACACACAGAAAGGGATAGTCATTCTATTCAGCAGAGTTCTTTTCTCAGCTATTTAAAGAAATCATAATCTAACACATACCTAACTAGATTACTCACTAAAAGTTCTAAGACTCCATTCCTGTTCTGTCCCTGGCAAAAGCAGCATACAGACAGACCCAGACCCTTTGTTTCTCTCCCTCCTCCCAGCTTTTGAAAGTATCTTGTCTCCTCATGGGTCATTTTGGTCAGGTGCCAGCGAGGTTACCTTTAGCTTCTTAACCCTTTACAGGTGAGAGGATTTTTCCTCTGGCCAGGAAGGATTTTAAAGGGGTTTACCCTTCCCTTTATATTTATGACACTCCCTATCTGCCCTGGCTCCATGCAGCTCCCAGAAGCGTCTGGCATGTCCCTGCGGCCCCGAGGCACAGGGGCGCCCATGGAAGCTCTGCACGCTGCCCCTGCCTCAAGTGCCAGCTCCACTGCTCCCATTGGCTGAGAACCAGCCGGATCCCACACCCCGAATCCCCTGTTCCAGTTCGGAACACCCCTCCCACACTCTCACTCCCTCCCCGACCCCGCACCCTCCACCCGCACCCCAACTCCCTGCCCAGGCTCTGAGCCGCCTCCCGCACTCAAACTCCCTCCTGGAGCCTGCACCCTGCACCCCCTCCTGAACCTCAACCCCCTGCCCCAGCCCTGATCATCCTCCTGCATCCCAAACCCCTCATCCCTGGCCCCACCCCAGAGCCCACACCCCCAGCCAGAGCGTGCACCCCCTCCCACAACCCACCCCCCTGCTCCAGCACTGAGCCCAATCCTGCACTCCAAACCCCTTGGCCCCACCCCAAGCCCGCACTCCCAGCTGGAGCCCTCACTACCTCCCATACCCCAACCCCCTCCAGCAGGTCAGAACCCCTTCCCACATCCGAACACCCGCCCACATCCAAACTCCCTCCCAGAGCCCGCACCCTGATCCCCCTCCTGCACCCCAACCCCCTTTCCAAGCCCTGAGCCCCCTCCCACACCCAAAATCCTTCCCAGAGCCCACACCCCAAATCCCCTCCCACACCCCAACCCCTGCCCCAGCCCTGAGCCCTCTCCCAGAGGCCGAACCCTGCACCCCCCTGCACCCCAACCCCCTACCCCAGCCCAGAGCCCCCTCCTGTACCTCAAACCTCTCACCCCCCACCCTACCCCAGAGCCCCTCCCACACCCCAACCCCTGCCCCAGCCCTGAGCCCCCTCCTGTACCTCAAACCTCTCACCCCCCACCCTACCCCAGAGCCCCTCCCACACCCCAACCCCTGCCCCAGCCCTGAGCCCCCTCCTGTACCTCAAACCTCTCACCCCCCACCCTACCCCAGAGCCCCTCCCACATCCTGAAATCCTCATTTCTGACCCCACCCCAAAGCCCACACCCCCAGCTGGAGCCCTCACCCCCTCCCGCACCCCGACCCCCTGCCCCAGCCCAGTGAAAGTGAGTTGAAGGTGGGGAAGAGTGAACGAGAGAAGGAGTGGGGCTTGAGTGAGTGGGGGGCAGGGCCTCAGAAAAGGGGAAGACCGGGGCAGGGCTGGAAAGGGGCGGAAGAAAGGTGTTTTGTTTTGGCTTCCTTCCTACCATGCTCTAGGAGCCGCAATTGTAGGGACAGTTAATGTCACCGTGCCCGTCCTGCAGTCTTGGAGTGTAACCAGTGAAGGGTCAGGAAAGTGACTGTCTGAGGCCAGGCTAAACTATCATTTGAAAATTGCTTCGGAGCTTTGCGGCAGGGGATGTTCTGTGTCCCCCTCCCACCACAGCCACTGGTCTGCTGGGTGGGATCCTTCCTGACCCCAGAGCAGAGAGATCAGCCCAGGAGAGCCTCATGGCTTTGAGTCCCGGCCCTTTTATCCTTTGTGCCCTTTTGTCTCCATGTCTGATGGGAACATCCTGCCCCAGGGCTGTGCTGTGGTGGGGCTCTGGGAACATGCTCAGGGCATCTCCCAGCACCACTGCCAAGATAATGAGAGTGAATCACAGACTCTGCTCTGGGCCTGTCTTGGCCTAATCTGGAAACACCATGGAGAGCTGATCGACTGATTCATGGGGGAGGTGGATATTTACCGTTAAGCAGGAGGAGTCCCCTCGGTGGCTGAGGTGGCCAGGACCATTGTGGAACTTCCCTGGACCAGCAGCCAGACATGTGGCCTTCGCTCACCCCAGGATATTTCAGGTCAGATTGTAGAATCCCTTCAGTCACATTTACCCCAGAAATATGGAGATTTCTCTTGGGAACGCTGTGTCAGCCTCTCACCGCTCAGAATCGCTGTGATTCAGCATCTTCTCTGGAAGAAGGAATAGACTGAGACTGGAAATCTCACTCCAGGCCCCGGATGTGTTCCCTGTCCCTCAGTTCTGCTGTTCTCACTGTGATAAATTTCTGGTTCTCGTCTCTCCAGGCTCCTATTCAGATGACTCAGTGACGAAGCTGCAGTATTACACCGGGGACAGCGAGGGGGAAAATGATCCTGGATCAGAACAAGGTAATGAGGAGGAGTAGACTTAGGCTGAGAGACCCAAATCTGGGCAGAGAACAGAATTTCTATGATGCTTGCTGCAGTTGCAGCCATTTCCCCCGCACCGTTCCCATTTTACACAGTCAGGTCTAATCCCATTGAACAGGATTTCTGTCAGAATCTCAGGATGGAAACATGTGGCCATCTCCTTAGCACAGATCCCTCTGAGTGGCTCCCAGTGACCTCCCCAGGTGAGGAGCTGGAAGAGATGGGGTCTTTTCTTGGGTGTCAGGCATCAGGGCCCAGCAGGGCTCATCTTACACCCATGAAAGAGAGGGGAAGATTGTCCTGTGTTGTTATTACAGATGGGCTCAGACAAACTCACTGATCCGAACCCACCAGAACTTTGTGGGAGGGGGGATTTACTGATTCTGACTCAGCTTCGGATCTCAGTTTTGCAGCTGGCACCTGTCACTATATCAAGCTGAAGTAAAACCCTAGTTGTGAACTTCCTGTCCTGGGCCCATCTCTAATTATAAATGGGGCGGCATTTCTACCCCAGCTGCTCTCAAGGGAGTCCATGAATTTGGGCCCTTTGGGAGTTTAGCCTGTGGCTGGGGGAGGAGACACTGAGCAAATGAGCTAATTCCTGAGAAGCTGGAGCGCTGCCAAGCTGAGCCCTGGGCTGCCTGAGACGCTAGTGGAGAGCAGGAAAAGGATCAGGCCAGTCCCCTCCTAGCAGGAGATTTAATTCCCATGCATAAATGCTGACTTTTGGTTTTCCCGGTGGGTGCTTCCAAAGAGGCGTGCGTTGTGGGGCGGATGGTGGGAGGGAGCACTCAGCCAGTTTTTGGGGGAGGCTCTTTTCAGCATGTTTAGACACTTCTTTCGTAGTCTAGTTATTGAATGTGTCTAGCATTGGTATCTTTACTATTTTAATAATGTTATGAATATTCAGTTGTTATGAACTACATAATTTCTTTAGCATGAATTACAATATAGTAAAATCATTGCAATCACCTACAAGCTGTCTTCACTAACATCCCAATCTTATTTACATCTAGTTCCCTGGTATTGTCCCGATGCATGTTAAGGACAGCTACATTCTTAAGTTGCATCTGTCCCATTGAGGACTGAAAATCATTTTAAAATCTTCTGAAGCTGGAGAATGAGTTCAGGATGACACAGGCACCGTGAGAAGGATTCTTATAAATTTGCAGTACTCTGGAAACATAGTGCTTCCAGAGTACTGCAAATGACTCCACAATCTCTTTCTTGATGGGTAACAGCTAATTCAAGCACCATCATTTTGTACGTATAGTTGGGATTATATTTTGCCATGTGCATGACTTTGCATTTAACATTAAATTTCATCTGCCATTCTGTCGCCAAGTCACCCAGTTTTGTAAGATACCTTTGTAACTCTTTGCCATCAGCTTTGGACTTAACTATCAGGAGTAATTTTGTATAGTCTGCAAAGTTTGCCACCTCACTGTTTACCCCTTTTTGCAGATTATTGATGAATATGTTGAACAGCACCGGTCCCAGTACAGACCCCTGGGGGACACCACTATTTACTTCTCTCCATTTTGAAAACGGACCATTTATTCCTCCCCTTTGTTTCCTATCTTTTAACTGGAGTGCCTGGGAATGCTTTCAGGATCACCATCAAGCGGAGTGCCCCAAGGGTCGGTCCTGGGGCCGCTTCTGTTCAACATCTTTATTAATGATCTGGATGATGGGATTAATTGCATGCTCAGCAAGTTCGCAGATGAGACTAAACTGCGGGGAGAGGTTGATACACTGGAGGGTAGGGGTAGGGTCCAGAGTGACGTAGACAAATTGGAGGATTGGGCCAAAAGAAATCTGGTGAGATTCAACAAGGACAAGTGCAGAGTCCTGCACTTAGGAAGGAAGAATCCCATGCACCGCTACAGGCCAGGGACCGACTAGGTAAGCAGCAATTCTGCAGAAAAGGAGCTGGGGATTACAGTGAATGAGAAGCTGGATATGAGTCAGCAGTGTGCCCTTGTTGCCAAGAAGGCCAATGGCATTTTAGGCTGCATTAATAGGAACATTGCCAGCAGATTGAAGGAAGTGATTGTTCCCCTCTATTTGGCACTGGTGAGGCCACACCTGGAGTATTGCGTCCAGTTTTGCGCCCCCCCTCTACAGAAAGGATATGGACAAATTGGAGAGAGTCTAGTGATTAGGGGGCTGGGGCACATGATTTATGAGGAGAGGCTGAGGGAACTGGGCTTGTTCAGTCTGCAGAAGAGAAGAGTGAGGGGGGGATTTGATAGCAGCCTTCAACTAGCTGAAGGGGGTTCCAAAGAGGATGTAGCTCGGCTGTTCTCAGGGGTGGTAGATGACAGAAGAAGAAGCAATGGTCTCAAGTTGTAATGGGGGAGGTCTAGGTTGGATATTAGGAAACGCTATTTCACAAGGAGGGTGGTGAGGCACTGGAATGGGTTACCTAGGGAGGTGGTGGAATCTCCGTCCTTAGAGGTTTTTAAGGCCCGGCTTGACAAAGCCCTGGCTGGGATGATTTAGTTGGTGTTAGTCCTGCTCTGAGCAGGGGGTGGGACTAGATGACCTCCTGAGGTCTCTTCCAACCCTAATCTTCTATGATTCTATGATCTAATTATCCTTAATTAATTAAATTTGATTTAATGAGAAGCCTTTTGTTGTCTTCATCACCCTGCCTCTGTTTATAATCAAACTCCCTGAGCCAAGGGCAGAACTCATCACTTTCCACGCTCAGGCTCGGGCTCCTGGGTGCTGAGCAGCCACTATTTTTTTCCCATGGGTGTTTGAGCCCAGGAGCACCCACGGAGTCAGCGCCTATGTGCAGAGAGGAGGTTCCCCCTCCCAGTGTAACAGGAAAATTCAAACCTGTCTGCAGAGATCAGCTGAATTCACACAGGCCGGCTCTGGCCTGGCAACGCCCGTGTTCCAGCCTGTTATCTCAGTACAACCCGGATCCTGCTCCCATGGAAACACTTGAAAGAGCTGCTGTTGGATTCTGCAGGGACAGGATTGGCCCCGAGTTATTTCTGGGACTCCTGTTTTACTGTAGTTCTCTGACTTGTGCCCCTCTCCCCATGGGCCCCTGCGACTTCCCCTCACACGTGCCATGACAAACAGCTCTAGTTAGAAGGGACACCTACGCTGAAGAGACACTGCTGGTGCCATGGGCTGAGTGTGGTGTTTGCTGTTCCAGAGGGAGCTTCCCCGGGGGGGTCTCAGTTGGATTACGATAACGTGGAGGAGCCTGCCTTGAACAACGTCCCCCAGACTCCAGACGGCCGAGGTGAGCAGTGAATCTGCCTCTTGGAAGCAACGTCACCCTGACAAAAAACTAACTGTATTTTCCAGTAGGGACAATAGTGGTTTGTTAAGAAAACCAGGGAGTTCACCCACCAGTATTCTCTATTGGTGTAACGCTGGGGGCGCTGACCAGGTGCATGACAAGAGCTGTGTGGAGGCCCAGGTGTAGGGAAGCGTGTGATGTCCTAGGTCATGACAGAGGCCCATTGCAGGGATGGAAGGAGCAGTTCGCTCAGCAGCTGTCCATGCTGTACTTGGCTCAGGTCACTGCCTTGTGACCCTCACTGCCAGGAGCACTAGGGTTCCTCACTATTTATAAAGACAACACAAATCAGAGATCTCTACAATGCAGCAATGTTCCCTGAAAGCCTTTCCTGGCATGCAGCTATTGCAGCTTATATACATCTGTGTCAGACACGCTGTGACAGGGGGTGGGTGGGACATGGAGATTTTAAACCCAAGGGCCCATGTCCCATCCTTATTAGCTAGCCCAGTGGTATCAGTAGGTTGGAGACTGATGGCAGTTTATGGGGTGAACTTTATCAGGAGAACACACTGAAAAGACATTATCTTAAAAATGTCAAGTTTAGAAAGCCAGGAACAAATCCTGGGCAATTCCAAGTCATTTACATTTGTAATTATTATAATAGCATGCCTTGTGGAGCAATCCCTCTGGACTAGATCCCAGTCACCTCTTTCTATAACTCCCGCTCTGCCTCGTCATCTGAGAGCTCTAGGATCCACTCAACCAGCAATTGAAATGTATCAAATCAGTGTGATATGTGAAATCCCCCAGTCTAAGGGTTCCAGAAGGGGCTCCTCTTCCTGTCCTGAGGGTGGAAGTGCTGAGAGATCTGCAGGGACCAGTGAGGCTGGTGCATCTGCAGCTTGTAGTTTATTTCTATCTCCACTGTGACTATTCTCTTAATTACTTCACATCTTTACGTCAGATGCCCCTGTGCTGCCTGGAGATGTCCCAGGGGATGGTTATGATGATGCCAGAGAAGTATCTGACCCTGAAGGTGACATTGGCTTGGGGCAGAATGATGAGGAAGGCACTGAGGCGAGTGACAGGAACGGGGATTCACAAAGAGGTGAGTTTGCAATTCACACTGTCTCTGCAGAGTGGGAGGGCTGGAAATGTGAGGTACGCAGCAAGGGGACAAACCTGGCCAACCCAGTGCCTGTGAGAAAAACTCTCCTTCTCTCTTCTTTTCATTCCCTCAAAGCAGAGGCTTCAGTGCCTGCAATGGTGACAGAAAAAGTGGGGTCCTTGCTGTATGATATTTCATGGTCAAACCAGCAAGATCCTTCAATCTCTAGGTTCAAATCCTTGTGTGGCTGCCACACCCTGGATTACTGGATTGCTACCAATTTACTGTGCGTGTATCTTTTGGGCAGAATCTTATAAATCAAAGTCCTGTTAATGCTGCACAAATGTTAAAGAGCTTGTGAGACTTCCTGTAAAAGTTGGGCATTTGCCCATTATCCTTGGCCAATATCTCCCCTCCCCTCCCCATTGTGTCATCAGCAGAGACACCACCAGCTACTCCAGAGGAGGTGCAGTGGTGATGAAATGTGCATTGCTTCGTACTTGATAAGGATTATGTGTTCATGTTTGTTGTTAGGGCAGAGTGAATTATACAATGTCCTTAACTAAGAGCTCCTTGCTCGTAAGTGATTGGGTTTTGTACATGAAGTGACAGGTAAATACAGTTGTCACTTGGCACCTTTAAATGGTCAGGAAACCAAGGGTTTTACTTCCAAAATACGTACAGAGGTGATGGATTAAAACTTGTCATGGACCCAGTCAGAAGAACGAAGAGGGAACATTTTCTAACCCATTTTGCAGAGTGCGCTCCACCCTTGCTATGCAGCCAGACCTAGCTATAAAACGGATCCACTGACTGTATGTGTCTCCCTTGGTATTTTCAGGTTGGAATCTGCACTCACTAAGGAATGAAGGTGTTTCTGGGATGGAGAAGGATACCCCATTCCTGCCTCCTGGAGACACAACTTACGATGATGTGGGACATGGTGACTCTGGGAGATCAGTATCAGAACAATGTGATTGGACAAAATAACCTTGTGATGATGTAAAAGCTTTGCCTTTTTCTCTGAGAAATGTTTCCTTTGGCCTGATGCCCAGAGACAGACCCTGCCTGGTAGATAGACAAAGCAGGTGTTTTTATAGAATTTGTAAGAAGTTGCAGGAAATTCAACGGCGAGTGGGAAAAGGTTCACAAATTTCCTCTGTATAACGTCCCACTGATTGGCCAGGATGGACTTTTCCTGCTTTTTTATCCCTGCAATTTCTTCAGCTTCATTTTGTGCCTTTTTCTTATTAAATCCTTTCTGAAAGTCTTCCCCATAGTGGAAGTTTTTCTTGCCAGATGAATTATGCAATTTCCAGTGTTCACGATGGGGAGAGGCTGAGATTGAACAAACCAAAAGATAAGGATGGGCCACCTCTGGGTATAGCCGGCTGTTTGGTGGGAGGTGAGTTTACACTGAATGTTCTATCAGGCATGTGGTAAAAGTGAGACACCAGCAAGAGAACATTCTGAGATGAGCAACAAGGTTATTCCTAAACTGAATTCAGATTTGAAACTTTCATTGAATCCAAGGAGATCAATGGGAAATTCTCCCTGGGTAATTCACACCTGAAATTAAACAAATAGTGAAAAGAATTCCTCATTAGCGATAAATAGAGAGGATGAATGTTTCTGCTCGGATGATAAATGAATTTTATTGACAATAGTGACAAGGGGAAGGTTAATCAGAGTCTGGATTTCCACTAAAACAATAAGGCTACAACAAGTAACAAGTCACTGAGTTCTCACAAGAAACCCCATTAAAACTAATCATCTTCGCACAGTGGCATGTTCATTTCCATGACAATCTACAAATACAGTTTAAAATCAATGCTGAGCCGAGTACTGACCAGTGCAGAAGCCAAAAGTGTTCTAATTAATCCTCAGAGAAGTAAATACCAGAATGCTTGCAGAGTACATTGCTATTTCACAGAGGTGTCTGTCTTTCCTTCACCACAAATCCTGCATTCAGCTTGGTCACTTCATCTGTACACGGACACAATGGAAATAGAAAAGGTCCAGTCAAGAGTCAGGGCTGTTCAGGCCGAGTGTCTGGGGTGCCTCTCCAGTCCAATCTCTAGTCAAGCAGGAGGAAGACTTGTGTGTGCCTGCCATGGCTCAGATCCCACCTCCACTGGCCTTGGGCAACACAAGTCCTCCCCTCTGTGCCTCACAGGCCCTGCTGTTACCACACAGCTTAGAGGTAGGTGTACACCAAGCCTCGGGCCCTCCAAGCATCTCCCTGCAGTGTCCAGCTCATTGGCAGATTTAGAGTTAGTGGGGCCCCCTGGCCCTGTGCTCAGCTTCATTTTGGGGGCCCCTCCTTGGGATCCAGCCAAGAAAAAGGACATTCTCTCTTATCTCCCTCCCGTTCCCTTTTTTCTTCCTCCTCCTCCTATAAGTAATAGGAAGAAAATGAAAATAAAGTGAGGTACCTTGATAGTTTTTGTAGTCTAACTTACTTTTCCACAGGCCACTTGAAAATTGCAGAGGGTCTCAATGGACCACTTAATGATCTTTCTAAATATTGTTTGTACCATTAGCTAACTATTGTAAAGCGCTTTGGATAAGAGCGCTTTATAAAAAAAAATAATGTAAAAAAACATTGGGGTGCGGGGTCTGACCAGAACTTAGGGTGTGGGAGGGGGCTCAGGGCTGGAGGTGCAGGGTCTGGGAGGAAGTTAGGGTGCAGGAGCGGGCCAGGGGTTGGGGTGCAGGGTCTGGCCAGGAGATAGGGTGCAGGAGGAGGCTCAGGGCTAGGGCAGGGGGTTGGGGTTTGGAGCACTTACCTGGGACAGCTGTTGTTTGGTGTAAGAGGTGCAGGTGGGGATGTGGGGAGGGTGCAGGAGTCAGGGTGGGCAGGGGGCTGGGGGTGTGGGGGGCAGGTGTGGGGGGGGTTGCAGGAGTCAGCGAGGGCAGGGGGCTGGGGGTGTGTGACGGGGTACAGGAGTCATGGTTGGGAGTGTGTGAGGTGGTGCAGGAGTTCGGGCTGTGTGAGGGAGTGTGTGAGGGGGTGCAGGGTCTGGGAGGGATTTAGGATGCAGGAGGGGGTTCAGAGTTGGGTCAGGAGGTTAGGTGTGGAGCGCTTACCTGGGGCAGCTCCCATTTGGTGCGAGGAGTGCAGGTGGGAATGTGCGGGGGGGGGGGGAAGGAGCTCCTGTTTGGTGCTCAGGGTGGGGGTGGGGATGGAGGAGTGCAGGAGTCAGGGCATGAGGGGTGGGGGAGCTGGGTATGTGGGGGGGTTACAGGAGTCAAGGAGGGCAGGGGGCTGGGAGTGTGTGAGGGGGGTGCAGGAGTCAGGACAAGGGGCTGGGGTTGTGGGGGTGAGGTCGTGGGGGTGCTCCCAGTCCCCTGACCCACCCCACTCCAGCCCCCTGACCTGAGCAGCTCATGGCAGAGGTTTGGGGGGTATGTGTAGGGCGATTGCAGGTGCCCCGCCTTTGCTCCACCCTGCTCTGATTCCAGCCCCTGCCCCAAGGTCCCGCCCCCACGTCTTCTCCGCCTCCTCCCACAAGGGTGCTGTGGCCCCTCTCCTCCCGCTCCCTCCTGGAGTGACCTGAGTGCTGGCAAACAGCTGCTTGGCGGCGGGGGAAGTGCTGGGAGGGATAGGGAGGGGCGGGACCACAGCACGCTGAGGGGAGGAGGTGGGAAAGAGGCGGGGAAGGGGGGAGCTTGGCTGCCGGTGCGTGCAGAGTCTGCAGCAGGAGTCAGCAGGACCAAGCTTCTGCCCCCACAGCTGCCCCTGGGGCCCCCTGTCATTGGGGGGCCCCATGCCAGGGCACCCTGTGTTTTACTGTAAATCCTCCTCCAGTCCAGCTCCTGGTCCCCTAGACACTCACAATATTCATGGATTCATTGCTTTAAAAGACGCTGTGGAACCCAGCTTAGCAGTTACACCTCCGATCACTGCTCCACTTATCATACAGCACTTAGATATGCTTCTAGTTAAATCAAGTGTAAGTTTATTAAACAAAGACAGAGATTCAAGCAGTAGCAAGCAGAAGTATTGCAAAGAAATTATGTATAAAACAAAATTGTAACATGCCTTCTGCAGCCCAGATTTAATTAACAAGATACTCTCATGTCTTGTAGAATAATCCTTACCCAAAACACTTGCAGCGTTTTACAGCCACACTGGCTGTGACCTTCCTTTCATGAGTCAAGTACGCTGGCAGCTTGCCTCCAAAGTGAAGGATCCTGTGTGTTCCTTTGCCCCCCTAAAAATATACCAGTCCCATCCTTTGTCTTGATTCATAAACAGGACACACCCTGCTCTTTTGTTCCTCCCTGTAGAATTTCTCTCTTGTAGATTTTGCAGACTTTCCACTTACTCTGGCTCAGAAGACAAATAGGCTTCCATTGTGAGGAGTGCAATACACAATACAAACGACCAGACAGGGAGATAGGTGTCTGTTACCCCCTGCTTGAGAGGACAATTTCAAAGGTATGTCACCTCCTGGTGACCTGCCTTAACTCCTTAGGTATCATCTGTACAGACATTCTGCAATGGTTATGACAACTGCTGGGCTACTGGCTCTTGGTAGATGCCTCATATGCCACCCATTAGTGAACTATGCTGCCTATATCTGACCCAGGGAATCCTTGTGAAATACTGTGCACCATCGGGTTCCTGGCTCACACCAGTTCCTTCCTCCGGCATTGTGACCTGGTGCATGGGGTCGCAGAGCCACTTGGTTTTGGTCCTGCTGCCCCTCCATCATCTGTCATTATGAATGGGTGTCCAGTCCAAACCTGAGAGGTGCTGCAACACCGTGAGTCAGGCTGCGATGCCACTTACTCAAATGTGGCCCAGCCACCCCCTTGACTTTATGGAGGAGCAGCCAGGGCACACCTGAGAGGCCCTGCATCCCCATGTGCCAGGTCACAGTGCCCGGAGCAGGGAGCTGGGCCCATCCCTGCAGGACGGGAACCACCACTGCAGGCTCTCCAACCCCAGAACCCGCCCCACCCCTCCTGTACAGGCCAGGATTTGGATTGTGGTGCCAGCGTGGAGGGTGCATATAGGTCGTGGTGGGTTGCAAGAAAAGCAAAGTGCAGTTAGTGGGTTGTCTTAGCAACAAGTTGGGGAACCGCGGCTCTAATCTACCAGCTCAGGTACCGGAGCAGTGACACTGGGGCCGCACAAGTTTCAACGCAGGCTAGTCCCACCGGTAATTACCCAGGGTTCTGGGTGGGCTGGTAGAGACATGGTGAAGCACATGATGCCTGATACCTGAGCTAGCTACATTAAAGCTCGTGCTGGTACGTCCGCTCAAGCTGTGATCACACTTTGTGACTGCAGTGTAGACGTACCCTCCACAGTGAAAGGAAAGCAAAAGGCAGTGAATAACGTAGCTGAAGTTGATGTACTTAGATCTACTCAACGCAGTGTCTTCACTGCAGTGAGTTGACAGCAGATGCTCCCGCGTTGACTCCGCCTGCGCCTCTCACTCTGGTGGAGAACCAGAGTCGACGGGAGAGCGCTCGGCGGTCAATTTATCGCGTCTAGACTACATCGACCCCCGCTGGGTCGATTGCTGCCCATCGATCCAGTGGGTAATGTAGACAAGCCCTCAGAAAAGTCTGCAAAGAAGGCTGGAAATAACAACAACTTCAGACATCTCTTTGAAGCTGAACTGGGTGATTTCAGATGATCTTAGGCTCGACCCCAGTCTGTTGTTGAAGGGGTCCAGATTAGTCATCCCCACATGGGGGTGAAAAAGGACATTCTGCATAAACTGCACGGGGGCCACCAAGCCAGACCAAAATGTGCAGAAACAGCTCAACAGTGGCCTTCACTGAGCAACAAGTACCAGAGAGAGGTGAGAACTCTGAGACCTACATTCACATGAGAACCAACCAACCAGAACCATCGTTTCCTTCCCTCTCCCAGACACACCATGGTGGAAAGATCTTCTCCAGCTGGCTAATGGAACCTGCCTTCCATTCACTGGCTGCTTGTCAAGATTTATTGAAATAGACAAGGTGCTGACGACTACATCACAGACAGTGGGGTCAGGAGGAAATCCGTGTTTGACTGCAATGGAATCCCACTGCAAGTCTGCTCTGATAATGATCCTCAGTTACTATTGGACACTGTTAAATTTACAAATCCCTGCAGTTTCACTTATTACATCAGTTCCCAGTTTTCATAAAACCATGGGAAAGCATAACTCTCTGTGAAAACAGTGGAACAAATTCTTACAATATCTGGCCCTGTTCCCCTGCTTGCCAGCACCTCTGGCAAAAAGATTCAGACCCTGAGTTGAGTTCCATCATCCCAACCATCCCTTCACTATTAGATCTTAGTTGGACTGAATTTCTAATGCTACGAAGAAAGGAAGAACAACCTAAAAGCCATCAGAAGAGAAACTTTGTCAGGAGTCACAGACTCAAAGCCCTGAGGGCGTTGAATGCAGGAGATCGGGTGTGGTTGAAAGGCTCTGCAGAAGAAGGAATAGGACAGGCACAGCTGAACATCCCTCGATCTTACCCTGTTCGAGTTCTGGAGTATCATTTCACACCATGTTTTTTCAGCAGGTAAATCTCACAGAGCACTCAGATCCGTACTTCCAGGCTGAACCTGTGAGTAATGAGCCCCCTGCTCAAATAAACCATCCACCATCTCCTCCGAATCTGACTGAAAGGAGACAGCCAGCTAGATCTAAGAGCCTCCCTCCTTCCTGAAAGATTAGGTCAGACCTTGGATACCTGAGGAACTCAGGGATTTAGTAGCCAAGTGCTTTACTTGGGCAAAACAATCCCCTGGCATGAGACTGAAGGGTCAGGCAGTCTTCCCAGCCTTCACTGGGATGTTTTTAATAGTCTGTGTTGATGTTTAGTGCATGGCTGGATCGATGACTATTTTATTTTCATTCCCTCCTCACAGAGGAGGATTTTGTCTAGGGACACTTTTTAGACAGGCCACTAGGGGGCCTTACAGAAGAAGTACACAGCTGCAGGCAAGGAGGAAATTAAGGTTATTCTGTTATTTACCTGCCCTTTAGCAGCCTCTGTGAATTCAGCCGGCTGGGCTGGAAGGCTGCACAGCAGCAATGAGGTTGATTCAGGTCACTGGGATCAGGCAGGTGTTGAGATGCTAATGGCTCACGCTGCTGAAACTCATGCAGGAGGCTCTAGCTGTCTGCCACATGAGCCATCTCTCCTGCAGGGAGCTGAGACCCTGCATTCATTATGGCACTAACCAGCTGTTCGCATCAGCACATCTTTGACACTGGACTAACACTGTGATCTTCCTGAGCCCAGCCTGGATCTGTGCTGTTGGTCACATGCACAGGAGGGGAGGGGTTCTCCAAATGCAGCCAGAGAGAGAAAATCATGATAAGAAAGGCTTGTCAATGCTGAGCACTCATGGGAATCAGGCAGGCAGTGATGTAGTGATAAAAAAGGAGGTGGGTGAACTCCCAAACTAAACTCCATTTTCCCCAAATGAGACATGGATAAACTCTGTTTACCCTCGTTTACTCCCAACTATATGACTGCAGGCCGGTGCCGAAGGATCAACTTGGACGCCTAATTCAGGCTGCTGGTTTTGAAAATCAGGCACTGAGTGTGTTCCTCACAGAGTTTGCAGGACAGGGACTCTCTTTTATTATGTATTTATACAGCCCTCAATGTACAATGGGGCCTGAATCCTAACTGGGGCTGTTGCCCGTTTTCGACCCAAGCAGCTCATCAAAGTTTGGGGCTCTGGGGCTGTTCCAGCTGGAGGCAGAAATTATTGGCGTCTGATATTTTCTTTGGTGCAATCTTGGTTGTTTCCAAGGAATGTACAAAGTCTGAACACAGGAGGGACTAAGAACAAAAGGAGCCGTTTTTTATTTTACAGCCCTCAACTTCTTTAGCTGACAGACCCAAATGCTCTCCTTAGCACAGGGGTCTGCTCTATGAAGGGTCTGTCCAGCCAGGGAGCAGGAGGCTCTGGCCTAAGGAGAAGCTCAGCAGGCAAGTGTAGGGAGCCAGCTGATCCAGCTAAGCAGCAGCTAATGAGTGGCTCCAGTTCCCAGCTGGAAGATGCAAGAGAGGACCCAGGCCTGGGGGGAACAAAAGACAGTAGGAAACTCTCTCCAAAACCCACCCCAAAACATCTCTGAGCAGTAGGAGGAGGAGGCTGCAATAGTGCAGGGCCCTGTAGCCGCCTGAGGCAAAGGGAGGGCTGTGACCCCTGAGCTATTGGGGCTAGAGGACCCTGAAGTATCAGCCCAGGTCAGGACTATCACTTGTGTTAATTTGCCATATGCCTTGTCTTTGTGTGGCAGAGGAATAACGGAGGTGACTAAAGCAGAGTTGGGTGGGGCTGGTTGTTTTGCCCCCAGGCTGGTGGACAGGCCCAGCGGAAGGGTGGAGAATGCAGGCTGTGTCTGCCACTCCCCAGGAAACCATGGATCTTGAATCCTCTTTACAATGGAGGGGGGAGCAACTGAAGCTACAACATCAGCAGCTGCAGCAGATTGTGACCCAACAGCAGCAGTTACACCAGAAGCTTCAGTTACAACAACAACAGTGCCAGCAAAAGCAGCAGGGAGCAGCAGTGGTTTATGCTTCATCTGGAGAACTGGAGTCCACAGGTGAGTACAGGGCTGTGGTTTCCTGTGTGGGAGGGAGAAGTCCTCACCAAAATGAGGACAGAAGATGTTCTTGAGGCCTCCCTAAGGACTTTTGAGCAACTGGCCAGGGCATACTATTGGCCCTGGAGGAGTGGGCCACTAAGATTGCTCCCTACTCAGCAGGAGAGGCCTAAGCAGTGTGTCATGACCTGGGGGTTGAGATGGCAAAGGACAATGGGACACTGGAGCAATCCTACTAGCCTGCCTAGGACTTAGTGGAGAGGGCTATCATCGTCCATTCAAACATGAACCCATTGGCTCTAGATTCCTACCGAGGGCTGCAGCCCAATGCTTCCAGGATTTGTGTTCTCTCTGGCTGAAATCAGAGACTTATTTGCCAGTGGAAATGGTGATGTTAGAACAGTTTTGCCAAACTATCCTGGGGTGGCCCAAGTTGTGGGTTGGCTGCCACCGGGTGACTTGCCTGGAGGAGGCAGTCTGCCTCGTAGAGAACTTTCTGGAGACTGAATTGGATTGTGAGCCTCTGGGAAAACCTTGGCAATCAAACGCCCACAGATCTCTAAAGGGGCCAAATTGGTCTATGTAGAGTGTATTCACTGGGATGTTTGGTCCTACCCTGTGGCTAAAGTCAGGTTAATGGTGTGGAGCAGCAGGTTGAAATGTCAGTGGCGGTGGCCTGACACCTAGCTTAACCGATGGTATTGGGCTGGGACTGGGGACCTGTAACCAGTCTTGTGAGGGTAGCTGGGAAGGCAGGGTTGGCACTTAACCTCCTCTTGGCATCCCAGGTTAAGCTTAAAGAAATTTTCCCCTTTTCTGACCCTGAGCTGTTTGGTTCCAAACCAAAGTGCTGCTGGGAGCAGTGTCAGGCCTGAAGGGTCAGGGTGCAGTGTAGTCTGGAGCTCCCTGAAGAGCAGCCACAGGCAAAGCCTCCTCCTCGGGACAACCCACTGGCCTCAGAGGAAGGGCCCAACTTCATCCAAAGTCAGAGGGAGGAGCCAGTCCTGAGTCTTCCGTATGGCCGGTTCACTTGGGCACATGTATTGTTGGTTGCTCCTGACCAGGATGCCCAGTACCCCCATTTTGAATTAAAAGGGGATCTCTTGGTGTGTGTGATCCGGGACAAAAAAACCAGGGCCTGCCAAACCCAACTCCTGGTCCTTAAGTTGTATTGGAATTAAGTGTTAAAACTGACCCAAGATGTACCGTGGTCCTGTCATTTGGGAGTGGAAAAGACCCAGGGGAGGATTCTGGCCCAGTTCTTTTGGCCCTTGAATTATTGCAACCTGAAAAATTATTGTTCATCCTGTCCAGAATGACAACTGGTGGTCCCACAGCCAGCCCACAGGGCCCCTCAGTCCTCTTCTATTGCTGAGCAGCCCTTTTGCCACCATTGGGGTCGAACTCTTTTGATCCCTGGAACCAAGTTCAATCTGGTGTCAGTTTATATTGGTGACTGTTCATTATGCCACTTGGTAACCCGAGCAATAGCCCTGTGCTGGGCAGTGTCCCAGACACAATCGCTACCCAATTAATGGATGTGTTTGCAAGAGGCAGGTTTCTAAGTGTTCTCCTGACAGACCAGGCACAGCTTTCATGTCCCAGTTAATACCTCAGTTTTGTGGTCTCCTGAAAATGTACTCAGTTAAAACCTCTGTTCCCCGCAAACAGACTCTCTGGTCGAGCAGCTTAACCCTACATTAGAAAAGATGTTTCAAAAATTTCTAACTAAGGTGTAACATTCTGCACCCTATAGTCACCATAGTAATATCATTATCAACATGGTTATGATACGATTGTGATATGTTTTGGTCAAAGTATGGCTTGCGAGATATTTTAAAAAAGTCTTAATCTGTTATAATTTAACAGGATATTAATGTTTCTGTGCTATCGTTATATCTAGAGTTATGAAGTTTTGCTCAGTATCTGTCACTGAAATATGTTGTGAAGTTAAAATCACCCAAAACCAGCCTTTCAAGTACAACAATGAAAAGGCCAAACAGTGTTAATGGCCTATTGAGGGAAATACACTCACAAGAATTACCCCAGGAACCGGGTACAATAGAAACCTCTCAGAGATAGCACTACGCAATGAGGACTGTTCCAGTCAGGTCACAGCAAAAGATCTTTCCAGGAAGATGGAAGAAGCTGTAAAAGGGGGAAGTGATATCACTATGGGGCCTCACTCTCCCCCTACAGTACAACACCTGGAAACACCTGAGGAACAAAGACTGCACTGGGGAAGGGGGGTCCCAGGCAGGAAAGAAGGAAGCCTGCCTGCGTATGGAAGCTTGGTGGACTACTTGTACTATCCAACAGGGTGAGACGCAGCTTGATTCAAATCCTTTCCAGTTTAGAGAACTTAGATTGTGTTTTTTGTTTTATTTCCTATGGTAAGCTACTTTGATCTGTACGCTATTAATTTTAATCACTTAACATCTACATTTCTGTAGTTCATACATCAATTTTATACTTTACCTAAAAACTGTGTGGTTTTGATGAAGTGCTTGGGGGAAAATCTCAGCTCAGTTAACAAAGGCGTGTGCATTGTCCTTTCCACATTGAGGGAGGGGTGGATTGGGTAATAAACTCATATACTTATCAGGCTTTTGACCAGAGCAGGACAGTGTAGTTCAGGGGTTCTCAAACTGGGGGTTCTGACCCCTCAGGGGGTCATGAGGTTATTACATGGGGGGGGGTCACGAGCTGTAAGCCTCCACCTCAAAACCCCCTTCACCTCCAGCATTTATAATAGTGTTAAATTTTAAAAAAATGTTTTTAATTTATAAAGGGGGTCACATTCAGAGGCTTGGTATGTGAAAGGGGTCACTAGTATAAAAGTTTGATAACCACTGGTGTAGTTCATGGGGGCAAGGCTGGGGAGCTGGGGGTATTTTTGGCTGGAGTTTCTCACTATTGTTAATTCATGAGTGTCTCTGGGAGCATTTATGCAATCTAGCTGGGTATGGGGCTCCACGTGCTGTTGTGCCGAGTGATAGTAGCACCTGGAGGGGTCTACTGCTTGTCACTAGCAAGGCATTATGAGAGACAGCCCAGGCTGGAGAGTTAAAGGAGCACAGTGGCACCCCAGTTCCAGGCTGCACCGTGGGAATGCCCATCACATAAGGAATCCCAGAATTGGGACAAAATGTCCCTGTATATGTAGTTTGCAATTCAGGAGGACCCACAATCCTCCACCAGCTTTTCACCCTTTCAATTGCTGTACAGCAGACAACTCCAGGGGGTAGTGGATCTTTCACAGGAGTCTTGTCAGGAACAAGGCACATCTAGCCAGAGAGTAATCCAGCGTGCTCTCAAGCTGAGAGACAGATTGGATCTGGTAGGGGACTGTGCCAGGGGGAAGCTGAGAATGTCACAGCACTCCTAGGACCAAGAGTGCAATTGAAACACCAGCCTCTGGGTTTACCTGCTGGAGGATGGGGTTCTCCTGCTGCTGTCCCTGCAGAATGCAAACTGCTGGGAAAGGGGCAAGGGCCTTTTGAGATCGTGTCGGGTGAGCTACAAGTTTCAATTGGTGGGCAAGCACTGCGGGTCCCAGATAATATCATGTCAAGCCGCTGAAATCCTGGAGGGCCCAGAATGAATGTCTTGCCCACATCCCAACACCAGAGGCAAAATTGGGTCCCCGGGGGTCAGAGACCGAGTCTTTCATAGAGATGCCTCTTGGAGAAAACCTGTCCCTGGCCCACCAGGAGGAGGCCAGAGAATTGGTCAAGCGTTTCACAAATGTCCTTACTACTAAACCAGGGTGGACCCACCTAATTGAACACCTATACATCTGAAATCTGAGAGCTATGTCCACAAGGGCTGCTTCCAGGGACAGGAGAGGTTAAAGGACACAGCCAAGAAGGAATTACAAATTGTGTTGCAATTGGGTGTATCTGAGGAATCAAAGAGCGAGTGGTGCAGCCCAGTTGTGCTGGTCCCTAAGCCAGACCACAGCATTCGCCTTCATATTAATTTTCACAAATTAAATGGAGTGTCAAAGTTTGATGCCATCCTATACCCCGGATCACCGAGATGCCTGAAGGCCTGGGGAAGGCTCATTACATCACCGCTCTCAGCCTTACAAAGGGCTATTGGGAAATCCCCTTGTCACCTGACTCCAAGGATTTAACTGCATTCACCACACCCTATGGGCTGTGCCACTTCCAGACCTTTTCATTCAGGCTCTATGGAGCTCTTGTGACACTTCACAGACTCATGGATAAAGTACTTCTGCCCCACAAAGCATATGGCACTGCATACGTAGGCCGTGTCTGCACTTTCAAGCTTACAGCAGCACAGTTGTACCGATTCAGCTGGGGCGCTGTAAAAGTGTCCGTGTAGCCTTGTTATGCTGATCGGAGAGAGCTCTCCTGTCAACTTAATAAAAGCAGCTCAAGAAGCTGTGGTAGCTATGTTGGAGGGAGACACGAGTGACATGAGCGCTTATACCAGCAAAACTTCTGTCACTCATTGGGGTGAGGGACCGGGGGTGTGTTTTCACATCCCTGAGCAACAAAAGTTTTGCCAACAAAACATGTAGACATAGCCTTATATGATGTAATGATCTATTCCACCGCGTGGGGAGTGCACCCACATTGTGTCGGTGCAATAGAGTAACTCCCAACTTAATGTCTTCTCACTTAACGTTATTTCGATCTTACGTCCCTGCTCCATTACAGAACATGCTCCATTTTAAAGTTTGTGCAATGCTTTGCTATATCGTCGTTCGGCTGCCTGCTTTCTCCACAGCTGGCAGCCCCCTATCACCTCCCATATGCCCCCCCCCACAGCACCTCCCACCCGCTGGCAGACCCTGCGTATCAACACCTTCCCCTGCCTCCTGCTCATGGCAATCAGCTGGCTTGCGGCATTCAGGAGGGAGAGGGAGGAGCAAAGACTCTGCGCGCAGGCTTCCCCCCCCATCCCCTGCCTCCTGAACACCGCAAACTAGCTGATTGTCGTGGGCAGGAGGCTGGGGAGGGAGCGGGGAGGCTGTGCACTGGGTCCTTGCTCCTTCCTCTCCTGCCCCCTGAGCACTGCAAGCCAGATGATTGCCATGGGCAGGAGGGAGGGGGGAGGAGTGAGGAAGTGACGCTCCTCCCCCCTCCCCCCCCCCCAGCCTCCTGCCTGTGGCAATCAGCTGGCTTGCAGTGTTGGGGAGGGAGGGGGAGCCTGCGCACCATGTCCTCGCTCTTCCCCACTCCCTCCTGCATGCCGCAAGCCAGCTGATTGCCGCGGGCAGGAGGCAGGGGAGGGAGGGAGGAGGAGTAAGGACGTGGTGTGAGGAATGAAGAGGCGGGTTAATGGTGGGGGCTTGGGGGTAGGGGTGAAGTGGGCGGGCCAAGGGTTGAGCTGCCCGCCACTGGGGCTTGCAGAGTAGGGGAAGCTGCTGCTGTTCAACATGCTTCTCCTAGCCCAAAGCACCTTCAGCCTCCTTGCCTGCCTCATCTCCAGTGCCAGGGGGCTGTGCCTGTGTGGGGTAAGGCGGGGGACCTCCCAACTATAGTACCGTATGGCAAAAAAAAATTCCCTGGAACTTAACCCCCCAATTTACATTCATTTTTATGGGGAAATTCGATTCGCTTAACATCGTTTCACTTAAAGTCGCATTTTTTAGGACCGTAACTAAAAGGTTAAGTGAGGAGTTCCTGTACTCCCGTCCCTTTGAGCTGTGAGTCTCACAGCCAACCTGGCCAAGTGCCAGACTGGCTGCACGGAGATGAAGTACCTCAGCTATACACTGGGGAATGGGAGGATCTAACCCTTAATAGAGAAGGTAAAGGCCCTCATAGAATGTCCTGTCCCCACCATAAAGTGGCAAATAAAATCTTTCCAGGGGTTGGCTACGAGCCATCAGTGCTTCATACCCCACATTGTTAAGATTATAGACCCACTGGCGTAGCTATTGTGCAGCCAGGCACCCCAAAAGATGCTGGGAACCTCAGCGTGTGTGGCTGTGTATGGTGAAATAAAGCAAATTATCTGCAGTGCCCTGGTACTTCACACACCAGACCTTAATAAAGAGTTCATCTCACAAAAGGGTGCATTGGAATGGGGCCTGGGGGCTGCACTCTCACAGGAATTGGAGGACAGAGACCACCCCATTTTGTACTTGAGAAAGAAGTTGCTGCCCCAAGAACAAAAATACATAGTGATAGAGAAATAATGCCTTGTGGTAAAGTGGGCCACCCAGGACCTTTGATACTGTTTATTTGACTGTCATCATAGACCATTCACCTTGAAAATGGCTGCATGCCAGGAGAGACACAAACCCCAGGTTGCCCCGTGGTACTTGGCTCCGCATCCTGATGTGTTTACACTTCGCCATCGAGCCAGTGCCACACATATGAATGAGGACTTTTTTCACGAGATGGGGGAGAGGCTGGTAAGATCAAGAGAAGTCTCCAAGTCCATTCCCGGGGGAGGCATGTAACAGTGCAGTCTGCCCTTTAAGGGGCTAAGGAGCCAGGGAGCAGCAAGGCCTGGCCTAAGCAGAAGCCGAGCAGCAGATGTTGGGAACCAGCTGATCTAGCTAAGCAGTAGTTAATAAGTGTCTCCCATATCCAGCTAGAAGATATAAGTGAGGAGCCAGGTCTGTAAGACGGGGGCACCAGGACAGACAAACACTTTCCTAAACAACAGCAGGGCAGGCTGGCAGGCCAGCTCTATGGTCCCCCTGAGGCTAAGGGAGGGCTGTGAGCCGTGAGCTACTGGAGAGTAGAGGACCCTGCAGTATCAGTCCAGGTCAGGACTATCACTCTTGTTACTTTTCCATATACCTTGTGTTTGCGGGGCAGAAGAATAACAGAGCCTGTGCAGAAAGCTAAAACAAAGTTGGGTGTGGGTGACTGTGTTGCCCTCCACCTGATAGACACACCAGACTACACACTCTCTTTGGATTTTGCCAGGGTCACATTCTTCTCATTCACAGACTACTGCTTGGCTCTCTTGCCTTTTCTTTCTGCCTATCCCACTCTTCTTGTCTGTTCTCAGTTTCTAAGTGAACTCTCTTCCCCCACTGCCCTTTTTAAAACACTACTCAGCCAAAAGCTCCTGGGTGATGTGATGATGCACTCCATATGCTTTATGAAAATATTCTTATGAATGTGAATATGATATAACTGGAATATGCTTCATGCAAAAGGTCTCTTGTAAGGTATCATTACAAAGCTTCTAATCTACTTAGTGTGGTCATTCTATGTGTATGCATGTATCATTCTTGTATCTGAAGCTAGAAATATGAAGTATAACTCTGAGGTCTTATTGTAATTTTGCAAAGTGTGGACCATTAATGGTGGTTTAGAATCTTGATGGCTTCCATTGACTAGGACAATTGGTTCTAAATGGCTCTGTTTACTTGCAGACCTTCCTGGGTATGTGCAGGCCAGCCCAGGAAGAATGGAGGCTGGGGTCTCACAGCACATGTGATCATGTCACCTGATACTGGAATCCATCTTAAATCTGGTACTTTTCCATTTAGAAGGAGTGGTGGGGACCCAGAGAGACAAAAGATTCCTGCCTTGTGCCAAAGCTAAAAAGGGGTAGAGCAGGACAGAGGGCGCTGCCAGTCATGAGAAAGCCCCTGCTTTCCACCTAAGATGTCTGTTGGAACTAACAAGGACTGTAGCAGGGGAAAGGATTGGGCCCAGACTAGAAAGGAGTCTGGTCTGTGAAAGAAGCTTATTGGAACATCCCTGAGGGTAAGACCAAACCCATGACAGGTGGATTCACAGATACCTTTTGTCTGAGATGGGGGCTTATGCTGACTGTTATGTTAACTGAAACGTGAGTTCATACTTATCAGTGTCCAGGGGGATTTAACTCAACCCATGATAAGGTTTCACGCAGTTCATATCAAGGGCCTTCTGAACACTACACTAGTACAAATAATGATAAATAGAATGCCTCATTTTAAAGAGCTATGGATATTCTACTCCTCAGACTGTCTGGCCTATCTCAGTGCAATGGGTTTTGCACATTTTCATAATTTATACATCAAATACAATATAGCGCCCCCTTCCCAACACTGCAATATCTTGGGTTGTAAGATCTGTCACATCCATTCTGTAAATTCTCAGAACTAGGCGAAATCCAGACATTTTCTCTGTGCTGTCTAAGAGCACATCTGCAACCAACATCTGCTAAACATCTAGTTTCTGCACTATATCCCAGAAGTACTGTTGGTGGTGTGGATATGGTGGTGGGGGTTGTTTTTTGTTTGTTTTGGGTTGTTTAATAATGGTGTAAATATATCATTTCTTTTTGTGCTCACAAACAGCTGACTCATTTTCACTAAAAATAAATGTAAAACCCCTTAAGTAGAGACCAGTTGTGGAAGAATTCAGCCTGAAACATAAAAAGCTGAAAGGAGTTGAAAAGGGACCCTTTCAAATGGAAATGGTCAGGCAACATTGACCATAGCCTGCAGCGCAGGGGTTGCTAGGCGCTCCATCTACAATACACACAAGATGACCGCCATCCCGCCATACAGTTGGATGTGGCTATCAATAGTCAGCTCTTGGAGTGAATTCACTCAGTTTTGGTAATTCCTGGGATAAATTTCAGAGTAACAGCCGTGTTAGTCTGTATTCGCAGAAAGAAAAGGAGTACTTGTGGCACCTTAGAGACTAACGAATTTATTTGAGCATGAGCTTTCGTGAGCTACAGCTCACTTCATCAGATGCATACCGTGGAAACTGCAGCAGACTCTATATATACACAGAGAATATGAAACAATACCTCCTCCCACCCCACTGTCCTGCTGGTAATAGCTTATCTAAAAGCCATTTCCAGCACAAATCCAGGTTTTCTCACCCTCCACCCCCCCACACAAATTCACTCTCCTGCTGGTGATAGCCCATCCAAAGTGACAACTCTTTACACAATGTGCATGATAATGAAGTTAGGCCATTTCCTGCACAAATCCAGGTTCTCTCACTCCCTCACCCCCCTCCAAAAACCCACCCCTATACACACACAAACTCACTCTCCTGCTGGTAATAGCTCATCCAAACTGGCCACTCTCCAAGTTTAAATCCAAGTTAAACCAGAACATCGGGGGGGGGGGTAGGAAAAAACAAGAGGAAATAGGCTACCTTGCATAATGACTTAGCCACTCCCAGTCTCTATTTAAGCCTAAATTAATAGTATCCAATTTGCAAATGAATTCCAATTCAGCAGTTTCTCGCTGGAGTCTGGATTTGAAGTTTTTTTGTTTTAAGATAGCGACCTTCATGTCTGTGATTGCGTGACCAGAGAGATTGAAGTGTTCTCCGACTGGTTTATGAATGTTATAATTCTTGACATCTGATTTGTGTCCATTTATTCTTTTACGTAGAGACTGTCCAGTTTGACCAATGTACATGGCAGAGGGGCATTGCTGGCACATGATGGCATAAATCACATTGGTGGATGTGCAGGTGAACGAGCCTCTGATAGTGTGGCTGATGTTATTAGGCCCTGTGATGGTGTCCCCTGAATAGATATGTGGGCACAATTGGCAACGGGCTTTGTTGCAAGGATAAGTTCCTGGGTTAGTGGTTCTGTTGTGTGGTATGTGGTTGTTGGTGAGTATTTGCTTCAGGTTGCGGGGCTGTCTGTAGGCAAGGACTGGCCTGTCTCCCAAGATTTGTGAGAGTGTTGGGTCATCCTTTAGGATAGGTTGTAGATCCTTAATAATGCGTTGGAGGGGTTTTAGTTGGGGGCTGAAGGTGACGGCTAGTGGCGTTCTGTTATTTTCTTTGTTAGGCCTGTCCTGTAGTAGGTAACTTCTGGGAACTCTTCTGGCTCTATCAATCTGTTTCTTTACTTCCGCAGGTGGGTATTGTAGTTGTAAGAAAGCTTGACAGAGATCTTGTAGGTGTTTGTCTCTGTCTGAGGGGTTGGAGCAAATGCGGTTGTATCGCAGAGCTTGGCTGTAGACGATGGATCGTGTGGTGTGGTCAGGGTGAAAGCTGGAGGCATGCAGGTAGGAATAGCGGTCAGTAGGTTTCCGGTATAGGGTGGTGTTTATGTGACCATTGTTTATTAGCACTGTAGTGTCCAGGAAGTGTATCTCTTGTGTGGACTGGACCAGGCTGAGGTTGGTGGTGGGATGGAAATTGTTGAAATCATGGTGGAATTCCTCAAGGGCTTCTTTTCCATGGGTCCAGATGATGAAGATGTCATCAATATAGCGCAAGTAGAGTAGGGGCTTTAGGGGACGAGAGCTGAGGAAGCGTTGTTCTAAATCAGCCATAAAAATGTTGGCATACTGTGGGGCCATGCGGGTACCCATAGCAGTGCCGCTGATCTGAAGGTATACATTGTCCCCAAATGTGAAATAGTTATGGGTAAGGACAAAGTCACAAAGTTCAGCCACCAGGTTAGCCGTGACATTATCGGGGATAGTGTTCCTGACGGCTTGTAGTCCATCTTTGTGTGGAATGTTGGTGTAGAGGGCTTCTACATCCATAGTGGCCAGGATGGTGTTATCAGGAAGATCACCGATGGATTGAAGTTTCCTCAGGAAGTCAGTGGTGTCTCGAAGGTAGCTGGGAGTGCTGGTAGCGTAGGGCCTGAGGAGGGAGTCTACATAGCCAGACAATCCTGCTGTCAGGGTGCCAATGCCTGAGATGATGGGGCGCCCAGGAGTTCCAGGTTTATGGATCTTGGGTAGTAGATAGAATATCCCAGGTCGGGGTTCCAGGGGTGTGTCTGTGCGGATTTGATCCTGTGCTTTCCTCGTGGCTGGATTTTACTAAAACTAGACAAGCCATTTACAACGCACACTTTGCTTCTCTACAAAAGAAAAAGGACACTAAACTTTCTAAACTACTACATGCTACAAGGGGCCACAGCAATGGTTCCCTCAACCCACCTAGCAATATTGTTAACCTATCCAACTATACTCTCAGCCCAGCAGAAGCAGCTGTTCTATCCCGGGGCCTCTCCTTCTGCCCCTCCACCCCTACGAACATGATACAGTTCTGTGGTGACCTAGAATCCTATTTTCGACGTCTCCGACTCAAGGAATATTTCCAAAATACCTCTGAACAACATACTAATCCACAGAGGTCTCCCTACCAACACTACAGAAAGAAGGATTCTAGGTGGACTCCTCCTGAAGGTCGAAACAGCAGACTGGACTTCTACATAGAGTGCTTCCGCCGACGTGCACGGGCTGAAATTGTGGAAAAGCAGCATCACTTGCCCCATAATCTCAGCCATGCGGAACGCAATGCCATCCACAGCCTCAGAAACAACTCTGACATCATAATCAAAAAGGCTGACAAAGGAGGTGCTGTTGTCATCATGAATAGGTCGGAATATGAACAAGAGGCTGCTCGGCAGCTCTCCAACACGAGTTTCTACAAGCCATTACCCTCTGATCCCACTGAGAGTTACCACAAGCAACTACAGCATTTGCTCAAGAAACTTCCTGAAAAAGCACAGGATCAAATCCGCACAGACACACCCCTGGAACCCCGACCTGGGATATTCTATCTACTACCCAAGATCCATAAACCTGGAACTCCTGGGCGCCCCATCATCTCAGGCATTGGCACCCTGACAGCAGGATTGTCTGGCTATGTAGACTCCCTCCTCAGGCCCTACGCTACCAGCACTCCCAGCTACCTTCGAGACACCACTGACTTCCTGAGGAAACTTCAATCCATCGGTGATCTTCCTGATAACACCATCCTGGCCACTATGGATGTAGAAGCCCTCTACACCAACATTCCACACAAAGATGGACTACAAGCCGTCAGGAACACTATCCCCGATAATGTCACGGCTAACCTGGTGGCTGAACTTTGTGACTTTGTCCTTACCCATAACTATTTCACATTTGGGGACAATGTATACCTTCAGATCAGCGGCACTGCTATGGGTACCCGCATGGCCCCACAGTATGCCAACATTTTTATGGCTGATTTAGAACAACGCTTCCTCAGCTCTCGTCCCCTAAAGCCCCTACTCTACTTGCGCTATATTGATGACATCTTCATCATCTGGACCCATGGAAAAGAAGCCCTTGAGGAATTCCACCATGATTTCAACAATTTCCATCCCACCACCAACCTCAGCCTGGTCCAGTCCACACAAGAGATACACTTCCTGGACACTACAGTGCTAATAAACAATGGTCACATAAACACCACCCTATACCGGAAACCTACTGACCGCTATTCCTACCTGCATGCCTCCAGCTTTCACCCTGACCACACCACACGATCCATCGTCTACAGCCAAGCTCTGCGATACAACCGCATTTGCTCCAACCCCTCAGACAGAGACAAACACCTACAAGATCTCTGTCAAGCTTTCTTACAACTACAATACCCACCTGCGGAAGTAAAGAAACAGATTGATAGAGCCAGAAGAGTTCCCAGAAGTTACCTACTACAGGACAGGCCTAACAAAGAAAATAACAGAACGCCACTAGCCGTCACCTTCAGCCCCCAACTAAAACCCCTCCAACGCATTATTAAGGATCTACAACCTATCCTAAAGGATGACCCAACACTCTCACAAATCTTGGGAGACAGGCCAGTCCTTGCCTACAGACAGCCCCGCAACCTGAAGCAAATACTCACCAACAACCACATACCACACAACAGAACCACTAACCCAGGAACTTATCCTTGCAACAAAGCCCGTTGCCAATTGTGCCCACATATCTATTCAGGGGACACCATCACAGGGCCTAATAACATCAGCCACACTATCAGAGGCTCGTTCACCTGCACATCCACCAATGTGATTTATGCCATCATGTGCCAGCAATGCCCCTCTGCCATGTACATTGGTCAAACTGGACAGTCTCTACGTAAAAGAATAAATGGACACAAATCAGATGTCAAGAATTATAACATTCATAAACCAGTCGGAGAACACTTCAATCTCTCTGGTCACGCAATCACAGACATGAAGGTCGCTATCTTAAAACAAAAAAACTTCAAATCCAGACTCCAGCGAGAAACTGCTGAATTGGAATTCATTTGCAAATTGGATACTATTAATTTAGGCTTAAATAGAGACTGGGAGTGGCTAAGTCATTATGCAAGGTAGCCTATTTCCTCTTGTTTTTTCCTACCCCCCCCCCGATGTTCTGGTTTAACTTGGATTTAAACTTGGAGAGTGGCCAGTTTGGATGAGCTATTACCAGCAGGAGAGTGAGTTTGTGTGTGTATAGGGGTGGGTTTTTGGAGGGGGGTGAGGGAGTGAGAGAACCTGGATTTGTGCAGGAAATGGCCTAACTTCATTATCATGCACATTGTGTAAAGAGTTGTCACTTTGGATGGGCTATCACCAGCAGGAGAGTGAATTTGTGTGGGGGGGTGGAGGGTGAGAAAACCTGGATTTGTGCTGGAAATGGCTTTTAGATAAGCTATTACCAGCAGGACAGTGGGGTGGGAGGAGGTATTGTTTCATATTCTCTGTGTATATATAGAGTCTGCTGCAGTTTCCACGGTATGCATCTGATGAAGTGAGCTGTAGCTCACGAAAGCTCATGCTCAAATAAATTCGTTAGTCTCTAAGGTGCCACAAGTACTCCTTTTCTTTCTGCGAATACAGACTAACACGGCTGTTACTCTGAAACCTGTCATTATGCAAGGCACTGCATTTAGCCGTATGGAGTGGAAATCTATCAACTGCATGAAAAAACTTGCACAGATACAGACAGACATCATCTTCCTTTCCAAATGCAAACAGATGGACATCGTACCAAAAGGACTGAAGGTAAAAAATCCATTACAATCTACATACCACACAGACTATGCTGACAGCTTGTGCCACACGCTCTCAAAGAAACTGCGGAATCACCTGATCAACATCCTCTACAGCAAACAGGGACAGATTAAGAATGAGCTCTCAAAAATGGATACTCTCATAAAAAACCAACCTTCCACACAAACTTCCTCGTGGCTGGATTTTACTAAAACTAGACAAGCCATTTACAACGCACACTTTGCTTCTCTACAAAAGAAAAAGGACACTAAACTTTCTAAACTACTACATGCTACAAGGGGCCACAGCAATGGTTCCCTCAACCCACCTAGCAATATTGTTAACCTATCCAACTATACTCTCAGCCCAGCAGAAGCAGCTGTTCTATCCCGGGGCCTCTCCTTCTGCCCCTCCACCCCTACGAACATGATACAGTTCTGTGGTGACCTAGAATCCTATTTTCGACGTCTCCGACTCAAGGAATATTTCCAAAATACCTCTGAACAACATACTAATCCACAGAGGTCTCCCTACCAACACTACAGAAAGAAGGATTCTAGGTGGACTCCTCCTGAAGGTCGAAACAGCAGACTGGACTTCTACATAGAGTGCTTCCGCCGACGTGCACGGGCTGAAATTGTGGAAAAGCAGCATCACTTGCCCCATAATCTCAGCCATGCGGAACGCAATGCCATCCACAGCCTCAGAAACAACTCTGACATCATAATCAAAAAGGCTGACAAAGGAGGTGCTGTTGTCATCATGAATAGGTCGGAATATGAACAAGAGGCTGCTCGGCAGCTCTCCAACACGAGTTTCTACAAGCCATTACCCTCTGATCCCACTGAGAGTTACCACAAGCAACTACAGCATTTGCTCAAGAAACTTCCTGAAAAAGCACAGGATCAAATCCGCACAGACACACCCCTGGAACCCCGACCTGGGATATTCTATCTACTACCCAAGATCCATAAACCTGGAACTCCTGGGCGCCCCATCATCTCAGGCATTGGCACCCTGACAGCAGGATTGTCTGGCTATGTAGACTCCCTCCTCAGGCCCTACGCTACCAGCACTCCCAGCTACCTTCGAGACACCACTGACTTCCTGAGGAAACTTCAATCCATCGGTGATCTTCCTGATAACACCATCCTGGCCACTATGGATGTAGAAGCCCTCTACACCAACATTCCACACAAAGATGGACTACAAGCCGTCAGGAACACTATCCCCGATAATGTCACGGCTAACCTGGTGGCTGAACTTTGTGACTTTGTCCTTACCCATAACTATTTCACATTTGGGGACAATGTATACCTTCAGATCAGCGGCACTGCTATGGGTACCCGCATGGCCCCACAGTATGCCAACATTTTTATGGCTGATTTAGAACAACGCTTCCTCAGCTCTCGTCCCCTAAAGCCCCTACTCTACTTGCGCTATATTGATGACATCTTCATCATCTGGACCCATGGAAAAGAAGCCCTTGAGGAATTCCACCATGATTTCAACAATTTCCATCCCACCACCAACCTCAGCCTGGTCCAGTCCACACAAGAGATACACTTCCTGGACACTACAGTGCTAATAAACAATGGTCACATAAACACCACCCTATACCGGAAACCTACTGACCGCTATTCCTACCTGCATGCCTCCAGCTTTCACCCTGACCACACCACACGATCCATCGTCTACAGCCAAGCTCTGCGATACAACCGCATTTGCTCCAACCCCTCAGACAGAGACAAACACCTACAAGATCTCTGTCAAGCTTTCTTACAACTACAATACCCACCTGCGGAAGTAAAGAAACAGATTGATAGAGCCAGAAGAGTTCCCAGAAGTTACCTACTACAGGACAGGCCTAACAAAGAAAATAACAGAACGCCACTAGCCGTCACCTTCAGCCCCCAACTAAAACCCCTCCAACGCATTATTAAGGATCTACAACCTATCCTAAAGGATGACCCAACACTCTCACAAATCTTGGGAGACAGGCCAGTCCTTGCCTACAGACAGCCCCGCAACCTGAAGCAAATACTCACCAACAACCACATACCACACAACAGAACCACTAACCCAGGAACTTATCCTTGCAACAAAGCCCGTTGCCAATTGTGCCCACATATCTATTCAGGGGACACCATCACAGGGCCTAATAACATCAGCCACACTATCAGAGGCTCGTTCACCTGCACATCCACCAATGTGATTTATGCCATCATGTGCCAGCAATGCCCCTCTGCCATGTACATTGGTCAAACTGGACAGTCTCTACGTAAAAGAATAAATGGACACAAATCAGATGTCAAGAATTATAACATTCATAAACCAGTCGGAGAACACTTCAATCTCTCTGGTCACGCAATCACAGACATGAAGGTCGCTATCTTAAAACAAAAAAACTTCAAATCCAGACTCCAGCGAGAAACTGCTGAATTGGAATTCATTTGCAAATTGGATACTATTAATTTAGGCTTAAATAGAGACTGGGAGTGGCTAAGTCATTATGCAAGGTAGCCTATTTCCTCTTGTTTTTTCCTACCCCCCCCCCGATGTTCTGGTTTAACTTGGATTTAAACTTGGAGAGTGGCCAGTTTGGATGAGCTATTACCAGCAGGAGAGTGAGTTTGTGTGTGTATAGGGGTGGGTTTTTGGAGGGGGGTGAGGGAGTGAGAGAACCTGGATTTGTGCAGGAAATGGCCTAACTTCATTATCATGCACATTGTGTAAAGAGTTGTCACTTTGGATGGGCTATCACCAGCAGGAGAGTGAATTTGTGTGGGGGGGTGGAGGGTGAGAAAACCTGGATTTGTGCTGGAAATGGCTTTTAGATAAGCTATTACCAGCAGGACAGTGGGGTGGGAGGAGGTATTGTTTCATATTCTCTGTGTATATATAGAGTCTGCTGCAGTTTCCACGGTATGCATCTGATGAAGTGAGCTGTAGCTCACGAAAGCTCATGCTCAAATAAATTCGTTAGTCTCTAAGGTGCCACAAGTACTCCTTTTCTTTCTGCGAATACAGACTAACACGGCTGTTACTCTGAAACCTGTCATTATGCAAGGCACTGCATTTAGCCGTATGGAGTGGAAATCTATCAACTGCATGAAAAAACTTGCACAGATACAGACAGACATCATCTTCCTTTCCAAATGCAAACAGATGGACATCGTACCAAAAGGACTGAAGGTAAAAAATCCATTACAATCTACATACCACACAGACTATGCTGACAGCTTGTGCCACACGCTCTCAAAGAAACTGCGGAATCACCTGATCAACATCCTCTACAGCAAACAGGGACAGATTAAGAATGAGCTCTCAAAAATGGATACTCTCATAAAAAACCAACCTTCCACACAAACTTCCTCGTGGCTGGATTTTACTAAAACTAGACAAGCCATTTACAACGCACACTTTGCTTCTCTACAAAAGAAAAAGGACACTAAACTTTCTAAACTACTACATGCTACAAGGGGCCACAGCAATGGTTCCCTCAACCCACCTAGCAATATTGTTAACCTATCCAACTATACTCTCAGCCCAGCAGAAGCAGCTGTTCTATCCCGGGGCCTCTCCTTCTGCCCCTCCACCCCTACGAACATGATACAGTTCTGTGGTGACCTAGAATCCTATTTTCGACGTCTCCGACTCAAGGAATATTTCCAAAATACCTCTGAACAACATACTAATCCACAGAGGTCTCCCTACCAACACTACAGAAAGAAGGATTCTAGGTGGACTCCTCCTGAAGGTCGAAACAGCAGACTGGACTTCTACATAGAGTGCTTCCGCCGACGTGCACGGGCTGAAATTGTGGAAAAGCAGCATCACTTGCCCCATAATCTCAGCCATGCGGAACGCAATGCCATCCACAGCCTCAGAAACAACTCTGACATCATAATCAAAAAGGCTGACAAAGGAGGTGCTGTTGTCATCATGAATAGGTCGGAATATGAACAAGAGGCTGCTCGGCAGCTCTCCAACACGAGTTTCTACAAGCCATTACCCTCTGATCCCACTGAGAGTTACCACAAGCAACTACAGCATTTGCTCAAGAAACTTCCTGAAAAAGCACAGGATCAAATCCGCACAGACACACCCCTGGAACCCCGACCTGGGATATTCTATCTACTACCCAAGATCCATAAACCTGGAACTCCTGGGCGCCCCATCATCTCAGGCATTGGCACCCTGACAGCAGGATTGTCTGGCTATGTAGACTCCCTCCTCAGGCCCTACGCTACCAGCACTCCCAGCTACCTTCGAGACACCACTGACTTCCTGAGGAAACTTCAATCCATCGGTGATCTTCCTGATAACACCATCCTGGCCACTATGGATGTAGAAGCCCTCTACACCAACATTCCACACAAAGATGGACTACAAGCCGTCAGGAACACTATCCCCGATAATGTCACGGCTAACCTGGTGGCTGAACTTTGTGACTTTGTCCTTACCCATAACTATTTCACATTTGGGGACAATGTATACCTTCAGATCAGCGGCACTGCTATGGGTACCCGCATGGCCCCACAGTATGCCAACATTTTTATGGCTGATTTAGAACAACGCTTCCTCAGCTCTCGTCCCCTAAAGCCCCTACTCTACTTGCGCTATATTGATGACATCTTCATCATCTGGACCCATGGAAAAGAAGCCCTTGAGGAATTCCACCATGATTTCAACAATTTCCATCCCACCACCAACCTCAGCCTGGTCCAGTCCACACAAGAGATACACTTCCTGGACACTACAGTGCTAATAAACAATGGTCACATAAACACCACCCTATACCGGAAACCTACTGACCGCTATTCCTACCTGCATGCCTCCAGCTTTCACCCTGACCACACCACACGATCCATCGTCTACAGCCAAGCTCTGCGATACAACCGCATTTGCTCCAACCCCTCAGACAGAGACAAACACCTACAAGATCTCTGTCAAGCTTTCTTACAACTACAATACCCACCTGCGGAAGTAAAGAAACAGATTGATAGAGCCAGAAGAGTTCCCAGAAGTTACCTACTACAGGACAGGCCTAACAAAGAAAATAACAGAACGCCACTAGCCGTCACCTTCAGCCCCCAACTAAAACCCCTCCAACGCATTATTAAGGATCTACAACCTATCCTAAAGGATGACCCAACACTCTCACAAATCTTGGGAGACAGGCCAGTCCTTGCCTACAGACAGCCCCGCAACCTGAAGCAAATACTCACCAACAACCACATACCACACAACAGAACCACTAACCCAGGAACTTATCCTTGCAACAAAGCCCGTTGCCAATTGTGCCCACATATCTATTCAGGGGACACCATCACAGGGCCTAATAACATCAGCCACACTATCAGAGGCTCGTTCACCTGCACATCCACCAATGTGATTTATGCCATCATGTGCCAGCAATGCCCCTCTGCCATGTACATTGGTCAAACTGGACAGTCTCTACGTAAAAGAATAAATGGACACAAATCAGATGTCAAGAATTATAACATTCATAAACCAGTCGGAGAACACTTCAATCTCTCTGGTCACGCAATCACAGACATGAAGGTCGCTATCTTAAAACAAAAAAACTTCAAATCCAGACTCCAGCGAGAAACTGCTGAATTGGAATTCATTTGCAAATTGGATACTATTAATTTAGGCTTAAATAGAGACTGGGAGTGGCTAAGTCATTATGCAAGGTAGCCTATTTCCTCTTGTTTTTTCCTACCCCCCCCCCGATGTTCTGGTTTAACTTGGATTTAAACTTGGAGAGTGGCCAGTTTGGATGAGCTATTACCAGCAGGAGAGTGAGTTTGTGTGTGTATAGGGGTGGGTTTTTGGAGGGGGGTGAGGGAGTGAGAGAACCTGGATTTGTGCAGGAAATGGCCTAACTTCATTATCATGCACATTGTGTAAAGAGTTGTCACTTTGGATGGGCTATCACCAGCAGGAGAGTGAATTTGTGTGGGGGGGTGGAGGGTGAGAAAACCTGGATTTGTGCTGGAAATGGCTTTTAGATAAGCTATTACCAGCAGGACAGTGGGGTGGGAGGAGGTATTGTTTCATATTCTCTGTGTATATATAGAGTCTGCTGCAGTTTCCACGGTATGCATCTGATGAAGTGAGCTGTAGCTCACGAAAGCTCATGCTCAAATAAATTCGTTAGTCTCTAAGGTGCCACAAGTACTCCTTTTCTTTCTGGGATAAATTTGATTCACTAGATCTGGTGACCTCAGTGACCCTAATTTCTCCCAAGTGGAGGCTTCCTAGTGGAACTGTTTGAATAAGGAAAAAGATTTACATATCATCTCAGAGAAACAGCTCCAAATCCATTTGCTGTTGTTCATGAGGTCAGGCCACTATTCAGGTGACTGCTTGGGACTCTCCCAATTACTTTCCAATCTCATGAATATCATGAATTTGTCCTGGAAATACATTATTGGCAGGGCCATTCTTAGGATTTATGGGGCCCTACGCAGTATTATTAAACTGGTGCCCCTATGCCTGAGGGTAACCCAGGCTCAAAACCCCAGAGGGGGTGGGAGGGACGAGGCAACAAAGGATACCGAACTGCCCAGCCCGCCTTAAGGGGGCGGAGAGTCATATTTCCCCGCAGAGACGCCCGTACCCTCTCCCTCATGCAGAATGTGCAGCACCGATGCATACCGCTCTGTGAATATGGTCCCTGCCTAAGGAGACTGCAGTGAGCACTGAGTGTGCGGAGCCGACCTGCTCTTACCTGCTGTTATGGGTGGTGGGTGAAGCTGCCGCTTGGGGAGGCTAGCTCCCCAGCCCACCTCTTCTGCCTGTGGCCCCGCCCATACTCCACCCCTGCTCTGCCCAAGGTCCCACCCAAGCTCTGCCCAGGCCCCTCCCTCTCCCCACTGTCTCCCGCCTCTCTTCCCTCCCCATCCCTGTTCACCCCCTTCCAGCCAAATCCCTGAAAAACCCAAATGAAGCAAATAACATTTGAAAAAAAACACTCTTCTGCAATTTCTTTTTAAAGAAAATTGAGCATGTTTGCCACTGCATGCCAGAAGGTGAAGCCTGGACATGCAGAAGGTACCTAATTAAAAATACTAAATTTGGGAATAAAAAATGTCAGTCCTGGGTTTTTGATATACCCTGAAGTTTGTCAGAGATTTATCTGCAAAAACTGTGTAGTAAGGGCAAGTCAGCTGCCCTGCTGAATACAACATTAAATATTATGGAATACGTGACACAGCTCTTCTTTGTTTTACATTTTCTTAATCAGTATTTCTAAAATGATTTTATATTTTAAATGTACTCTTAAGCCTTCATAAAGTAATCATTCCAGATTGCTACCTATTTAACTCACTGAAACAAAGAGATTATTTTAAATTAATCAGTCAGAGAGGTTTAGTGTGTTCATAACAACATTCATTGCTTTTAGAAAAAGTGAACACTAATGTACTTTGTGTGATCTCCATAACAATAGACATGTTTATGAAGTGTCACCAACTTTAAAAAATGTGTTTCCAAAGATTTTTGGCATAATGAAGGATTTTATATTTTACTAAGGTACTGATTTTGCTGGAGGGTTCTCTTAAAACTAGTTCAACAAATAGTCCGAAGTAAAGAAAGGGAGACTCGTTTGTCCAGCTATCTGTCAGGAAAGGGGTGTTGTCCCTTTAAGGGCTCTCTTCAACAGGAGGGTGAAGGAAGAAAGGGATGGACAGAAAGGACAGTGTTACAGGGCGGCCCAAGTTTCCTTCTTCCTGTCCCTGCGCCCTGTGCTTGGGTTGGCCAAAGAAAGGGTCTCAGACATCTCTTGCAGGTGCTTCACCCATGTTCTTTTATTTACAGTGGCGGTACAGTCCCACTTCCCCCAACACCTGTCCCCACTTCGACCCCTCACTGGGTCATCTGGCCTTTGAGGCTTGTGTCAGCCAGCAGAGTCAGAGCCTCAACCCTCCTATCTTCCTCCCTGGCTATCCCCCTCCATGAGCTTTTCCCTGGGTTTATACGCCTGCCAGTCATCAACCCAGCTGGTTCCACTCTCCTTACCAGATCACCCTGAGCCTGCCCTCATTAGGGCCTGCAGCTGGGCTCCCTGCTAAGGGTCTTGGCCCACACACCCAGCCACCCTACAGGAAACAAGGAGAAGCCGGGTCTTTAGCAGAGTACCCAAAAGTTTTATACCTCTGCCCTGAGACAGACAGAATTACTTCTCCTGTCTTGCTTTGAATACTCCTGCTAATACAGCCCAGAATGATGTTTGATTTTTATGCAATATCATTACACTGTTGACTCATATTTAGCTTGTGATCCACTATGACCTCCGGATCCCTTTCCGCAGTACTCCTTCCTCGTCAGTCATTTCCCATTTTGTATGTATGCAACGGATTGTTCCTTCCTAAGTGGAGTGCTTTGCGTTTGTCCTTATTGAATTTCATCCTATTTACTTTGTTACCAGATTTGCCTGTTACTTTGGGATATTCTCATTTATTAGGGTTACTGTTCTTGGGGGCGGGGATGTTTCTATAATTCTATTAATGTCCTGTTTGTGTCACTTGTGTTTTTATATGGAGCTGTATCTTTTCCTTCTGCAAGTCCCCTCCCAATGGAGCCATCTCGCAGGACCTAGGTTCCCCAGAGCTGGGTTCCTCCAATCCCAGAACCGGATGAACACACACACACATATTAACACAGTAAGTCTGAGTGGTCTGGGTCAATCAGCACTTTCAAGCTATCACCCTTTTTGTCCCTGGACTCAGTGGGACCACCAGGTCACTGTGCTCTGGAACTACCCTCCGGCCCTCAAGAGAAACTTGATCCAGGACATGCAAGTCCTCCCCCCACTTCCAAGTACAAATAGTTACATGCCACGGATGGGGCCAAGCTGATTGCCTCCCAGTGGGCTCTGATCAGTTCCGAGGCTCCTGATAACTTCATAGATGCTCAAGTTGCTCAAGTGCTACAAATCCCTCTCTGTTTAAAGCTTACAGCATTTCTTGTAGAAATGATATAGGGGTCCTTCCTGTCTTCAGGGCCAGTGATACAGGAACAGTACTGCTAGGGACCATAAGTCAGGGCCATTGGGAAGTGCTACAGTTCAATGTGATCTATTCTCCACTCCTCCCCCTAATTCTCTGCATCACCTGACTGGAGCAGCATAAGCCCTGCATCTCCTGGTGAAAAAAGAGGATCAGCTTCCTCTCTGAATACTGCCAAAGGGCCTGACTGCATGCACCTAGCCCCAGCCTTCTGGTCTGGGTCTCCTGCAGCCAATTTGAAGCATCTTTGTGGGAACTCCAGTTCATGGTGTCTAGACTGAAGTGGTCACTTCCAAGCCTCAGTCCCCATATCCCTGAAAAGAACTGGGATTATGCAGACATTTTTAAAAGAAGTATACAGACATGCTACCTCTGCGCTGGGACTATGACTGCCTCATGTTAGGGGGCTTATTCCTTCACCCACTACTTCCCTGGTCCTTCTCACATGAACAGAGAGCAACAATACCCGAAGTCCAAAGGTGCAAACAATTCGATGTTTATTGGGGTGAACTTCCAGCAAGCATGATTCCAGTTTCCTTCCTTAGTATCCTCCTTCCCAGCTCTGACACCACAGAGCCTTACACCTGTGTCCCTGTTCCCATTCCTGCCCTTAGCCAAACATGATTCCAATTTCCCCAGCCCCATTCTCTGTTCCCATTTCCCCTTTTAGCAAAATATGATTCCAATTTCCTTACCCCCATTCCCTGTTCCCATTTCCCCCACCCACATGCCCACCCCCATGCCCACCCACTCACTTCCTGATTGACTGCAGACTATATAGTAAAACTTGACTTCTGCTTTGCTATACCTTAACCAGTCATGTTCCTGAAATTTAACTAACCAATCCTAACATACTGTAACATGATTATGTACCCAATTATATCCCACCACCTTAATTAGTTTACACCCAGCAAAATTAATTATACAGCAGACAGAAACAATCACAGAACCAGACAGAGATTATACAGACAAACAATAGCAAAGTGGGAACTATAATGACAAAACAATACAGAAGTGAGGATTTCACATCCCAGCTATTGATAAGTGAGTTCTTGCCAGACAGGATGCTATCAAACTAAGTTTCCTTTTACATTTTCTGAGCACTTCCCTTTCTCTGGAGGTGATAGGCACTATCAGGACAGGATTGTATCCTAACAGCCCAATAGCACCTTCTCTCAATGTGACTAGTTTGGAATGTGAGGATGTGACCATTTGCTTCCCAGCTTATGGCTGCCTCTGTTGCTTAGCCAAAGGCCTTAGCCTAAGAACAGGGCCTCAGACTGTCACAGTAAGAGAAGGCCCTTACACTGGCAGACAGTGATTTTGATTCTCTTTTGTACCTCTATAACTAGCCAAGTGATAAGAATACACCTAAATTCTTAGAGTATAGGCCTTTACAGACAGGCCTGAATATCTATATCCTAATACCTCATAGACTTGCAGCCCATGGCAAATGTCCCTTATGGACAGATCTATGTGATGTCTGAGCCAGAATTAGCAGCCCTTCATGTGTACATCCAGGAGAACCTGGCCAATGGCTTCATCTGGTGCTCCACCTCCCGAGAAGGGGGACCAGAACTTTGTGTTAAGAAGAAGGACCAAAAGTGACATCTTTGCATAGTCTATCAGGCCCTAAACTGGGTGACAGTCTGAAACCTGTATCTCCTGCCCTTAATCTCGGAGTGTGCAGTGTGCAGATAGTATGCAGCATGCCTGAATTTTCACCAGACTGGACCTTTGTGGTACGTAGAAACTAGTTTGCATCAGGGCAGGAGATGAATGGAAGACTGCATTTTGATCCCGTTATGGGCACTTTGAATATTTAGTAATGCCATTTGGGCTGACCAACACTCCCACGACCTTTCAATACTTCATGAATGACATATTTAGAGACGTCTTAGACCAGTGGGTAGTCATCTATCTCAATGACAACTTTGTGTTTTCACATAATCCTGAGCAGCATTGTTACCATGTTTGTTCCATCCTGGAAAGACTACAGAAGTATGGCCTCTGAGAAGGTGTCCAGATGGACCCCCAGAAGGTAGAGGTCATCCACAGCTGGGCCATGCCCAGGTCCCACAGGGAGTGACAGCACTTCCTGGGCTTTATGAATTTTTACGAATGGCTCATTCCAGGCTTCTCAGGGCAAATAGACCCCCGGACGAACATCCTCCTCCAGGCAGGTAAAATTTGTTTGACTACCAAAAGCTAACCATGCTTTTGAACAGCTCAAGACTGCTTTCACCACCGCTCCCATTCTAGCATGGACCCGGGCCAGGCATTCATAGTAGAAGCCGATGCCGCTAATGTAGCCATTGGGGCCATAGTCTCTCAGAGCCATGGTGCACAGCACGTATTGCATCCGTTTGTCTACTACTCCTGAAAACTCATCCCTGCTGAGTAGAATTAGGATCTATAAGGAACTACTCACAATTAAATTGGCCGTCAAAGAGTGAGAAAATTCCCTCAAGGGAGCCCAACACACAGTGCATGTCTTTTCTGACTGTAAGAACCTTGACTATCTGCATAAGGCTCGAGCCTTGAACTAAAGACAGCTCAGGTGGGCATTATTCTTCTCTTGGTTTGATTTCATCATCACCTATCACCGGGAACCAAGAATGGGAAAGCCAATGCCTTATCCTGAAAGGGGGAGTGCTACCAAGAGGGTGAGGAGCCTAACAAAGAACAACCCTGTCTCTTAAAACCTCACAACTTCCTTAGTGCCACAATATACTAAGACCTGTGTCAAGGTTCTTTCCCCACTCTGAACTCTAGGGTACAGATGTGGGGACCTGCATGAAAACCTCCTAAGCTTACTTTTACCAGCTTAGGTTAAAACTTCCCCAAGGTACAAACTATTTTACCCTTTGCCCTTGGACTTCCACTGCCACCACCAAACTTTATCTGGGTTCCTGAAAAAACGTAGTTTGGGAACATCTTTCCCCCCAAAATCCTCCCAATCCTTGCACCCCACTTCCTGGGGAAGGTTTGGTAAAAATCCTCACCAATTTGCATAGGTGACCACAGACCCAAACCCTTGGATCTTAGAACAATGAAAAAGCATTCAGTTTTCTTAAAAGAGAACTTTTAATAGAAGTAAAAAAGAATCATCTCTGTAAAATCAGGATGGTAAATACCTTACAGGATAATTAGATTCAAAACATAGAGAATCCCTCTAGGCAAAACCTTAAGTTACAAAAAAGACACACAGACAGGAATAGTCATTCGATTCAGCACAGCTATTTTCTCAGCTATTTAAAAAAATCATAATTTAACACATACCTAGCTAGATTACTTACTAAATTCTAAGACTCCATTCCTGTTCTGTCTCCGGCAAAAGCATCACACAGACAGACACAGACCCTTTGTTTTTTTTCCCTCCTCCCAGCTTTTGAAAGTATCTTGTCTCCTCATTGGTCATTTTGGTCAGGTGCCAGCGAGGTTACCTTTAGCTTCTTAACCCTTTACAGATGAGAGGATTTTTCCTCTGGCCAGGAGGGATTTTAAAGGGGTTTACCCTTCCCTTTATATTTATGACAACCTGCTTGATCTAATCTGATCTGCTTCGTGGGGAAGTCCATTATCGCAGGAGGTGACAGAACCAAAATGCAATGTTCCGCACATGATGGGATCACTTATCTCGATGGGTGCATATTCATTCCACCAGGATGCCCCTGGCTAGAAGTGCTCCATCTCTGCTCTGACATTTCATTGGCAGGCCACTTTGGCTACCTTAAGACTTTCCACCCAGCTTTCCATTTCTTCTGGTGGCCCCACTTGTGAGCTGAAATCCGTGATGACGTTGATTTTTGTGACCTGTGTGTGCACTCCCAGCTCAGTCAAAGAGGAGCTGCTGGGAGCCAAGAAAGCAAAAGAACTCAGCTAGCGCACAGCCCCTAGAAGGAGGGCCATGAAACCCTGATCTACAGGGGTGAAATTACAGGCTGGAGAGGATTTGAACCACACAGCCCCAGAAAGCAGACTGTGGAAACTCTGACCCGAGGGGCTCCGCGACCCTAAGAGAGGAGGACTATTGCTTTGAAGACTTCTTGCTGTGAGTGGATTATTTTGGGGAATCACAAAGGAAAACTGAAGGGCCACTCCAGGCCACAAAAGGGTGCCCTGGGACAGCACCTGTCTGTAATCCAAATTTGAGATGGGATATATATTCTATATTTTGACAATTTGCAGGATGGGAAAGCTGTTCCCCACCCACCAGCTCTACTATTTAGATTTGCTTGTTTCCTGTGTCCCTGTAACAGGGTCGCTGCTTCTGAGCACCCACCATGGCTTGGGATGGTTCTGCAGGTGCCTCTGCCTCAGTTTCTCCTCATCAGGCTTTTCCATATCTCCCAGGAATTCACGTTGCTCAGCCCTCTGGCCAGGTTACTCTCAGAGTTCAGCCCCATTCAGGATACTCCAAAGTTCAAAATAAACACCACCTTCGGCAATAGTCTCAAGTTTTTCTCACTTTCATAGGAGCACGGACTCTCTGGGCTTTTCCCCACTGGGAGTCCAAGTACAACACAAACAGAAACAGTCTCCTGCGCTCTTCTGGTCTTCACACTCTACTTAAACAAACATTTTCTTACTCCTTACCACAGCCTGACTCCCAGGGCTTCTCCTGGAGCCTGGTCTCTTCTCTGCCTTGGCAGGTCACTCCCAGCGTGACCTAGCAGGAGTCCTTTTCAGGGCCTCCTGAACCTTTTTGCTTTTTGCAGTTCCTGCAGCCGTTTACCACTGCCGTTCCCCCTTCCTGCCCATGCTGCTGGGCTAAATGAGGCCAGACTGGGTCATGTGACCCTCTGTCATTGTCCCCACCTGGAAAGTGTCACAGGTCTGCTGGGCCCATTTCCCCTTTAAGGGGCTAGTCATTCTGCGACAATCCCATTTTCTTGTCACCTGTTGTTTTCATGGAGAAGAGGTGGGAAATATGACCTGCAGATTCATCCCTGGAACTTCACTGATTATAGACATTTGTCTCCTGTCCACAATTCATAGACTCAGAGATTATAAGGCCAGAAAGGACCCTTGTGATCATCTAGCCAGACCAACCTAACACAGGCCACTGGAATTCCCTGAATGAATTCCTGTCTGAATAGAGCTTAACTTTTAGAAAAACATCCAGTCATGGTTTAGAAATTACTTATGATGGAGAATTCACCACTGAACTTTGTAAAGGTCGTTCCAATGGTTAATTGTCCTCATTATTGAAAAATAGTGCTTTATTTCTAGCCTGAATTTATCTCCCTTCAACTTCCAGCCACTGGATCTTGTTAAACTTTTGTCTGCAAGATTTAAGAGCCCCTTATCATAGAACCATAGAGAGACTTTAGGAGGTCGTCTACTCCAACCCCCTGCTCAAAGAAGGACCAACCCCAACTAAATCATCCCAGCCAGGGCTTTGTTAAGCCGGGCTTTACAAATCTCTAAGGATGGAGATTTCACCACCTCCCTCAGTAACCGATTCCAGCGCTTCAGCACCCTCCTAGTGAAGTAGTGTTTCCTAATATCCAACCTAGACCTCCCCCACTGCAACTTGAGACCATTGCTCCTTGTTCTGTCATCTGCCACCATTGAGAACAGCCGAGCTCCATCCTCTTTGGAACCCCCCTTCAGGTTGTTGAAGGCTTCTATCAAATCTCCCCTCACTCTTCTCTTCTGCAGACTAAATAAACCCAATTCCCTCAGCCTCTCCTCGTAAGTCATGTGCCCCAGCCCCCTCATCATTTTTGTTGCCCTCCGCTGGACTCTCTCCAATTTGTCCACATCCTTTCTGTAGTGGGGGTCCCAAAACTGGATGCAATACCTGAGATGTGGCCTCACCAGTGATGAATAGAGGGGAATAATCACTTCCCTCGATCTGTTGGCAATGTAGGTTCTTTGATATTTCTTCTTAAATATTGGGCACCAGAATGAGACAGTTTCTCCAGTAGTGGTCGAATCAGTGCAAGCGACAGAAGTAATTTAACCTCCCTGCTCCTGCTCATTGTTTCCCTCTTTATACATCTGAGCAATAATTCTTTTAGCCCCAGCATCACACTGGGAGGTCATGTTCAGCTGATTATCCACCATGAGCCCCACGTCTTTCTAGGGTTGCCAAATGTCTTATCACACAAAACCAAACACCCATGCCCCTTCTCTGAGGCCATGCCCCTGCCTCGACCTTCTCTAAGGCCCCACCCCTGCTCAATCCATTTCCCCTCCATCTGTCACTCGCTTTCCCTCACCCTTGCTCACTTTCCCCGGGCTAGAGAAGGCGGTTGGGGTATGGGAGCGGATGCAGGCTATGGGCTGAGGAGTGGGGCCGAGGAGTTTTGAGTGTGGGAGGGGCTCTGGGCTGAGTCTGGAGCAGGAGGGAGTGAGGCATGTGGGCGCCAGGAGGGAGCTTGGATGCAGGAAGGGGCTCAGGGCTGGGACTGGGACTGGGGTTTGGGGTGCAGGAGGGGGTGTGGGTCTGGGAGGGAATTTGGGTGAGGGAAGGAGCTCAGGGCTGGGGCAGGGGTTTGCGGTGCATGAGGGGGCGAGGGGTGCAGGCTCCGGCAGGGAGTTTGGGTGCAGGAGGGGGCTTAGGGCTGGTGCAAGGGGTTGGAGTGCAGGAGGTGGTGAGGGGTGCAGGCTCTAGCTGGGCAGCGCTTACATCAGGTGGCTCCCGGAAGCGGCTGGCATGTCTGGCTTCTAGGCTCAGGGACAGCCAGGTGGTTCTGCGCGCTATCCCTGCTTGTAGGCGCTGCCCCCACCACTCCCATTGGCCGCAGTTCCCGGCCAATGGGAGCTGTGGCGTTCGTGCCCCGGGCTGGGGCAGCGTGCAGAACCCCCTGGCCGTGCCCCTGTCTACAAGACTGCCTGCCCCGCTGCATTGCCGGACTTTTAGACACCTAAAATCTCCTGGATTGCCTTCAGTAGCCTCCAGGAAATCGAGCCTGCTTCTGGGAGACTCCTGGCCAATCCAGAAGGATTGGCAACCCAAAGTCTTTCTCAGGGTCACTGCTTCCCAGCAAAGGTCTCCCATCCTATAAGCATGGTCTACATTCTTTGTTCCGAGATATATAACTTCACATTTAGCCATATTAAAACAATATTATATGCTTTACCAGTTTACCAAGTGATCCAGAGCATTCTGTATCAATTACCAGTCCTTTTCATTGTTTACTACTCCCCCAGTCTTTTGTCATCTTCAAACCTTATCAGAGATGACTTTATTTTTTTCCAGGTCTTTGATAAAAACGGTTAACTAACATAAGGCCAGGAACTGATCCCTGTGGGGCCCCACTGGAAACACACCCACTCAATGATAAATCCCAGTATACAGTTACATTTCACCAAGGGAAGGTCATGCCTGACTAATCTAATCGCCTTCTATGATGAGATTTCTGGTTCTGTGGATGAAGGGAAAACAGTGGATGTATCGTATCTTGACTTTAGCAAAGCTTTTGACATGGTCTCCCACAGTATTCTTGCCAGCAAGTTAAAGAAGCATGGGCTGGATGAATAGAAAATAAGGTGGATAGAAAGCTGGCTAGATTGTCGGGCTCAACGGGTAGTGATCAATGGCTCCCATGTCTAGTTGGCAGCCGGTGTCAAGTGGAGTGCCCCAGGGGTCGGTCCTGGGGCCGGTTTTGTTCAATATCTTCATAAATGATCTGGAGGATGGTGTGGATTGCACTCTCAGCAAATTTGTGGATGATACTAAACTGGGAGGAGTGGTAGATATGCTGGAGGGCAGGGATAGGATACAGAGTGACCTAGACAAATTGAAGGATTGGGCTAAAAGAAATCTGATGAGGTTCAATAAGGATAAGTGCAGGGTCCTGCACTTAGGACGGAAGAACCCAATGCACAGCTACAGACTAGGGACCGAATGGCTAGGCAGCAGTTCTGCGGAAAAGGACCTAGGGGTGACAGTGGACGAGAAGCTGGATATGAGTCAGCAGTGTGCCCTTGTTGCCAAGAAGGCCAATGGCATTTTGGGATGTATAAGTAGGGACATAGCGAGCAGATCGAGGGACGTGATCGTTCCCCTCTATTCGACATTGGTGAGGCCTCATCTGGAGTACTGTGTCCAGTTTTGGGTCCCACACTACAAGAAGGATGTGGATAAATTGGAGAGAGTCCAGCGAAGGGCAACAAAAATGATTAGGGGTCTGGAACACATAACTTACGAGGAGAGGCTGAGGGAGCTGGGATTGTTTAGCCTGCAGAAGAGAAGAATGAGGGGGGATTTGATAGCTGCTTTCAACTACCTGAAAGGGGGTTCCAAAGAGGATGGCTCTAGACTGTTCTCAATGGTAGCAGATGACAGAACGAGGAGTAATGGTCTCAAGTTGCAGTGGGGGAGGTTTAGGTTGGATATTAGGAAAAACTTTTTCACTAAGAGGGTGGTGAAACACTGGAATGCGTTGCCTTGGGAGGTGGTGGAATCTCCTTCCTTAGAAGTTTTTAAGGTCAGGCTTGACAAAGCCTTGGCTGGGATGATTTAACTGGGGATGGGTCCTGCTTTTGAGCAGGAGGTTGGACTAGATGACCTCCTGAGGTCCCTTCCAACCCTGATATTCTATGATTCTATGATTCTATGATTTTGAGACCTGTGTTGACCTGTAACACTGACCTAATCTGAGTGTGCAAGATTCGATTATATATCACGTGTTAAAGCATATTCAAATGCTTGAAGATCGTAAAATAGAAGCTATTAGAGCTGTAATGCAAGACTTGCTAGTAGGTTTACAGAAAAATCTGCGTAACAACTAAGGAGGGCTTAACAATAAGCTGAGGCCTAGTGGGTCTCTTAGTAGTCATGATAGCCTATGTAGGAAAGGAGTTAGGTTACGCTGTCATGCTAACGTTATAAGATTTAACAATAGTTCACAATACGTAGCTTGGGATACACAAGGACACCATAGAAGCTGGAAGTAATGGATTTCTAGGGGATTTGTAACATGGAGAAACCACATTTATGTATTGCAACCACTGAAAAAAGAATGACACCAAAAGAGCTAATGCTAGCAACCAGAATCTAAATTATGGGCCCCGTGACGACAAATATGGACAGTGGGCGGAGACCTAAATCAAAGATGTGTGGGGGATGTGAGGAAAATGGTATAAAAAGATGTTTGCAGATAAAGATATTATCTCACCGATCTCATCCCTGTTAGAGAGCTTATTCCTTCACTCTCCCACTTCCCTGGTCCTTCTCACATGAACAGAGAGCAACAATACCCGAAGTCCAAAGGTGCAAACAATTCGATGTTTATTGGGGTGAACTTCCAGCAAGCTTAAATACAAGTTCCTTTTCCTTATTTCTGAATCCCAACTTACTTCCTGTTTGCCCCTAATTTATATAGTAATATTCTTAGCTATACCTTAACCAATCATTCTACTAAAATTTAACTAACCAATCCTAACATATTGTAACATGATTATGTAACTAATTATATCCCACCACCTTAATTAGTTTACACCCAGCAAAATTAATTATACAGCAGACAGGAACAATCACAGAACCAGACAGAGATTATACAGACAAACAATAGCAAAGTGGGAACTATAATGGCAAGACAACACAGAAGTGAGGATTTCACATCCCAGCTATTGATAAGTGAGTTCTTGCCAGACAGGATGCTATCAAACTAAGTTTCCTTTTACATTTTCTAGGCACTTCCCTTTCTCTGGAGCTGATAGGCATACAATCCTGTCCTGATAGTGCCTAATAGCCCAATAGCACCTTTTTTCAATGTGACTAGTTTGGAAAGTGAGGATGTGACCGTTCGCTTCCCAGCTTATGGCTGCCTCTGCTGCTTAGCCAAAGGCCTTAGCCTAAGAACAGGGCCCCAGACTGTCACAGTAAGAGAAGGACCTTACATTGGCAGACAGTGATTTTGATTCTTTCTTTTATAATACACCTAAATTCTTAAAGTACAGGCCTTTACAGGCAGGCCTGAATATCTATATCCTAACAATCCCTTTTATAAACAGATGGTCAGACCAACTCTTACTTGAGACATCGGGATGACAGTATGGTGGAAACAGATTGTCACTGCCAACTTTGGGTGCTCTCCACTTACTGTTCTCTTCATCTTTATCTCTAATGGTCTCCATAAAATTTCAAGAATGTGAGCTGTGGGGGTGTTGTGTTATATGTATTTGTTTTCATATAATTATGCTTGGATTTATTTGGATTTTAAATAAATGTAAATAAAATCTTCCTATTTCTATTCCTCTGATTCACCAATCTCACTTAATAATAATCTTAGGTAGGTCCCTGAGTAAGGAACTTGTTATTAGTGACCGGTGCAATGTGCACCTTAAACTTATCAATGGCTCCACTTTGTCAGGTAGCCAGTTTTTAATCCGTAACCACGATGATGCTATTTATCAACAAAACTTGTAATGTCACCAAAAAGAGATATCAAGTTAATTTGACAGGATCCATTTTCCATAAACCCACTTTGATTCACATTAATTATATTACACTCATTTAATTGTGTCTTAAATGAGTTCCATATTAAAAGTTCTATTATTTTGCCAGGAATCGATGTAAGTCTCACAGGCCTACAATTACCTAGGTCATGCTGTTCAGCCTTTTTAAATATTGGCAAAACATTAGCTTTCTTCTAGTCTTGTGAAGCTTCCTCAGTGTTCCAAGAGTTCCTGAAAGCCAATATTTATGATTCAGGCAGCTTCTTGGCCACTTCTTCTAAAACTCTTGGTTGAAAGTTATCCAGACCTGCTGATTCTAAAATGTCTAATGGTAGCTGCTGTTTAACATTCTCCTGAGTTGTTTGTTCATCATCATCCTTATCTTCATGTGATATGACTATATCATCTGACTTTGTCCCAAATATGGAATAAAAATATATAGTGAAGACTTCTGGGTTTTTTCTGCATTGCTACTGATAATTCTACCATTTCCATCTAGTAAATAGACTGATACCATTTAAATATTCTTTTTGTTGCTCGTATACTTTACAAATTGCTTCCAATTGTCCTTAATTCTGCTGGCTATAGATTTCTCCTTGTATGCCTTTGCTTCCCTTATCAATTTTCTACAGTTCATGACTGCTCATATATACTCATTCTTATTGTATATATCATTTTAATAACAGCCTTCAATTTCCCTCTAAGGGTATGTATATACTTTGAAATTAGGTAGATTTTATAGAGGTCAGTTTTTAGACAGGTTGGTTTATTTTTAACTAGTGCAGACTTCTTCTTTAAACCTGCTGGTAATAAAGCAGGAGGTATATTACTTATTATTAATAATCAAATAGTTATTTCATGTATATTATTGTAGCACCCAAAGGCCCATTCAGGTCACAGATATAGACACACTCCAAGATCCAGAAAGCTTTCAGTTTAAAACACTCAAGAACAGATGCAGGATTAGATATGGGAGAAATAACAAACAAGCAAATTCACATGGTGATGATTGGTGAGTAGTATAAGGGCCCTACCCCCAATGAAATGTTAGCCCCGCCCCTTGACCCCTTAAATCCCACCCACCTGTCACAGGAAGTCCTGCCTCTGGGGTATTAATTCTGGGGTCAAGCTGGACACATGACCGGAAGCAGGGTGTGTCATGTGACCCCCTAAGAACTCCTCCCACTTCTCTCTACCAATCAAGAGGGTTTTCAACCACTGGGGACCACCCCTGAGAGGAGATTTGACCAATTGCGGGGAGTTCCAGGGTGGGGTGACCTATCTGGAAGTGGTTCATGTGACCCCTCTAAGAATTCCTCCCACTGCCCTCTACCAGTCAGGATGGGTTTCAGCTGCAGAGAACCCCCTGAGAGCAGATTTTACCAAAATAGGGCAGGTTTTGGGGCAGGATGAACCACACAGAAAAGGGTCGTGTGACCGCTCTAAGAACTCCTCCCACCACCCCAAAAGTCCCAGCACCTGGCAGAAGAGGCCATCCCTTATCAAGAATGCGTGTTTTAGAAATCATGGAGATGGGATTTCTGAGAGGAAACATGGACTCCTTCACCTCCCCCGTGAGAACTTCAGACTTTCTTTTAGCCCCGAGCACTTTTGGACTTGCGTGGAGAAAGCGCTACATCTGCGACAGTTCCAGTGAGGGCCCTTTGACTCAACTGTTGATGGATATGCCGGAACCCAACCCCAAAACCCGACCCCTAAACCCAACGGCTCGTGAGGAAGACCGACGAGCATGGAGGAAGGTGACCCCGGCTTGGGGGCATCACTGGTGGACAAGGTGAATGAAAAAGATGTCACTCAGGTAAATGAACAATTAAGAAGTAATGTTAGAGGATTTGTGTGTGTAATGGGGTTAGGACCCAGGGTTATGTAAATCTAAAACAAACAGTGGGAACTTACACTGTTTCTTTTCTGAAAATCTCTTGACAGCTCGACTATGCCTTTCTAGAGGCCTTTGCGAACTTACACATCGGTAGCCCCGTGTGGGTAAACTTATCCTGCGTCAGCTGTTTTTGCTTCTGCTTGAGACAGGAACCTGGACAATCCCGAAAAGAACAAAATGGAGGAATGAACCAGCTCAGACTCCCTAATGGTAGAGGTCATGGCATCCATTTTTGCAGGCAGCTGTGAAAGGTCATGTTAAACCAAGCGATTAATAAAATTTATTTCAATGTGTCAAGGTGAATGTGTCCCCGCTCCATACTTGTGTTCGTAAAAGATGATACAAGTAACAGTCATGCCTACGCATACAGCTCTTTAAAAGAAAATATATTACACCCCCAAAGGAAGTTGGGAGCTTCAGTGGGGTGAACCCTCTTTTTCAAGTGGCCAAAAAGCATATTAAAAGTTTAAATAGAAGACAGGTAACAGCTTGGCTTTCAGACCAGGATGCTTACACTCTACACAAACCGGCTCGAATACATTTTAAAAGAAACAAGACCATTGTTTCAGATGTGGAAGTGCAATAGCAGGCAGATTTGGCGGATATGCACTGGTTCTCCAAACACAACAGCGGTTTTAAGTACATCTTAACCGTGATAGACATTCTATCCAAATATGCCTGGGCCTTAGGCCTAAAAGACAAGACGAGTGGTGAGGTATCCAAGACCTTTAAAGCTATTTTCAGCAAAGGTCGTGTGCCTCAAAAATTACAAACCGATCGGGTGAAAGAATTTTTCCACAAACGTTTAAGCGGATTGATAAAACAGCATGGCGTTCACCATTTTGTTACAAATAATAACATCAAAGCAGGGGTTGTGGAGCGATTTAACAGAACTTTAAAAATGAGGATGTGGAGTTATTTTCTGCCCATAACACCTTTTGCTACATTGACATGTTACCTGACTTTATAAAGAGTTACAACCACAGCTTTGACAGAACTATACGTACCAGACCCACTGATGTTAACCCTTCAAGTTCTCTGAAGGTATGGAAAATGGTTTATGGAGACGGTTTTAAAATCAAAGTGGTTGTTTCCCCTTTTAGAAAAGGTGATGATGTGAGACTATCTAAAACCAAAGGAGCTTTTGAGAAAGGTTATAAACAGATGTTTACTGATGAGATATTCATAGTGGATGAAGCCTTAACCAGGGGCCAGAGACTTGTTTACCGATTAAAAGATTACAAGGGTGAGACAGTTACTGGATCTTTTACCCTGAAGAATTACAAAAAGTAAACCCCAAACGAGACAGGATTTACAGAATTGAAAAGTTTCTCACGGAGAAAGGAAAAGGGAGAAAAAAGCAGCTCCTGGTGAAATGGTTGGGATGGCCTGGTAAGTTTAACAGCTGGGTGGAAGCGTCTCAACTCTGTGACATTTCGACACGAACAAAAAAGATTCCTCCTGCAAAGACAGAGAGAGAGAGAAGTGAGCGATGGTGGGTTTTATATCACTTTGCCCAGCAATGCCAGCTCTGCAACTTTTCCCCAAAACACCAGCTCAAACTTTACAATACAGCTAATTAAGCCCTTGGATCTCCCGGGTGCCTGGGAGGTGTGGTTATTGGAAATACAATACCCGCACAGCTGGAACACGGTCAGTGAAGACACCCCTTTTGAAATCACCTTTGGAGATATGACGTGGAGTTTCATCCTGTGACGAGGTTATTACTCGTCCATACCCAAATTACTGGATCATGTGAACAATACCGTGGCTTGTCACCCAGGATCGCCTGAGGTAGTCATGAACTATGACCCTGTGGGTAGAAAAGGTAGACTTAAATCCATTGATTTTACTGATATGTTTTCTATCGGCGATAAACCTCATTACGTCCCTGTCAGTAAACACCACAATGACACCATCACCATTGAAATAAAGACGGATCAGGACAAACACGTCTCATTTCACTTTGGCAAGGTGATCATCAAGCTGCATCTGCATCCCCGGAGATTTCTAAAAAGCAAAACACTACTATGGCAATCCTAAAAATTACGGCGACCTCACCAACTACACAAACTATTACAGAGCTCAGGCTGGATACGCCCTACCTGGATATCATGGGGCCCCCATGATGTACAGGGCTGGCAGGGGCGGAATATTCCATAACCTCTTTCAAAAAGCCTTACCGCTTTTGAAGAGGGGGCTAGAGATTATTAAACCCTATGTAAAAACTGCCACTCAAAACATAGCTAGAGACGTGGTTGGTGCTGTTCTGGAGAAGGTGGGGAATCCAACTTCACAGGAGGGATCGGGGCTGATCTACATTAAAAGGGGAAAGAGAAAGAGAAATGTGTCATACCCGCGACGCATAGATCCCCCAAAACCCTTTAAAAGAAGGGCTTTGACGCCCAGGGCCAGCCATAAGTGAAAGTCCAAGAGGAAGCCTGGTAAAGAGGAGACGCTCTCCGCCTGATAAAGGAGAGATATTTTAATCAAAATGGCTTTTGTTCACTGCAGGTCTGAAGAGTGCACCAGCTCTGAATGAGACTTGTTTCAAATAGCCCCTACGCAGACCAGCATTGAGAAAAGCATGTACATTGAGATGCCACCTCTATCGGCTGTTACGGACAGTGGCATAGCTGTGGGGGGAGCGGGGCAGCAGCTGCTCCCCCGCTGAACACAAGTGGCACCTTGTGAATGTCTTGGCGCCGTTTCAATTTTCCCCTGTTGAGGGAACAGGGCAAGCAATCCCTCTTACTCACCCGGCGGCGCTCCGGGTCTCCGGCGGCACCTCGGCGGCGGGACCTTCACTCGCTCCGGGTCTTCAGCGGCACCTCAGTGCCACAGAAGACACCCAGAATGAGCGAGCTACAGCTCACTTCATCAAATAAATTGGTTAGTCTCTAAGGTGCCACAAGTACTCCTTTTCTTTTTGCAATACAGACTAACACGGCTGTTACTCTGAAAGATGTCTTTTCTGTTCACCTTGTCCGCCGGTGACTCCCCCGAGCTGCGTTCACCTTCCTCCTCCAGGGGGGTTGATGACGAGAGGCCAGCACACTTACCAGGGTGTCTCATGAGCAGCTGGGTTTCGGGGTCAGGGTCTGGCATATCCGTCAATGGCTGGGCCAAAGGCCACTTGGCTGCTCCCTCCTCCTCCTCGGAAATCTTGCTGATGTAGCGCTTTCTTTGCGGATGCTCGAAGGCCTTCGGTGCTAAAACAAAGTCCAAAGTTTTCATGGGGGTGGTGAAGGAGTCCATGTTTCCTCTCAGCATTTCCACGATTTCTACAACATGCATTCTTAGTAAGAGATGGCCTCTTCTGCCCAGGGCTGGGACTTATGGGGTGGTGGTGCTGCACTCTGATTCGCAGAGGGTGGTGGGAGGAGTTCTTAGAGAGGTCACATTACCCTCTGCTGGGCAGTTCATTCTGCCCCAGAACCTGACCTATTTTGATCAAATCTGTTCTTGTGGTGGTCCTCTGTGGACAAAGCCCATCCCAATTGGTAGAGGGTGGTGGGGGGAGTTCTTAGAGGGGTCACACGAACCACTTCCGGATGGGTCGCCCTGCCCCAGAACTCCCCCAATAGGTCAAATATCCTCTCGGGGGTGGTCCCCAGAAGCTGAACCCCATCCTGATTGGTAGAGGGCAGTGGGTGGAGTGGTTAGAGGGGGTCACACAACCCACTTCTGGATGGGTCAACCCTCTCTGGAACTCCCCCTTATTGGTCAAATCACCTCTTGGGGCAGTCCTACCAGGGCAAAACCCATCCTGATTGGTAGAGGGCAGTGGGAGGAGTTCTTAGAGGGGTCACATGACAGACCTGGCTTCTGATCATGTGTCCAGATTGACCCCAGAGGTAATACCCCATAGGCGGGACTTTTGGTGACAGGTGGGTGGGACTTAAGGGTTAAGGGGCGGGGTTAAAGTTTGATTGACGGGATGTCCCTTATACTACTTTGGTGCCATTTCCTCTTTGTCATTACTGTTTGTTTAAGTAGAGGGAGGGTAGAGTGAGGGGGAATGGAAGGATTCGGAGCAGAGTTTCTTAAAAATAAGGAGACAGAAGGAAGGGGAAGAGGCACATAAACACCTCCCCTGCCAAGCGAGTCACTCACTGTCAAGTGTTTTTCTGGAATCACAACACAGCAGAGTCTCAAGGAGGGATTCAAAGGAGGATCAGGTGCTGGTTGCACAGATTTTCTCAGGGAGTTTTCTCCATACAGATAGGGCAGCACGGGAGACAATGCAAAGGTAAAAAGTTAAAGACGTTTCTCTTAATCCAAGTATTTGTAACAGTTCTCTTGAGGAAGAGCAGGAGGTAGGTGTGGTGCCAGCCAGTCATTATTCTGTGCTATTCCCTTGCCTTGTGCCTGTTCCTTGAATTGTCTGTGTCCCATGAATCAAGTACACTTGTTTCCAAGGAGCCCTCCTGCTGCTGATAGCACTGATGGGCATGGTGTGTGCAGGACCTCCTGCTACTGCAAGAGAGGGTCATGGCCTACTCAGGAAGCCCTAAGCTCTGCCTCTACCACTAAGAATCATGGTCTAGACAGGAAACCCCAAGGCCGGGGTGAAAGTAACATTAAGCACTTACCAGTACAGGGGCCTGACTCTGGGCCCCTGAAAAGGACAGGGCCTTGGGCAGAAGGGGCGGGGCTGGGGGGGGGTCAGCCTCCCCCAGCCAGCCCATCCGAGCTCCCTGTCCTGTACTGCCCGGGGCTCCGTCAGTGATTTAAATTTTAAATTGCTGGCCCTGGGGCAGCTGCCCCTTTTGTGCCCCCCATTGGCAGCCTGGGTTGGGGGGCAATGATGTTAAAGCGCTGCCCTGGCAGCACTTTAACATTGTCTGTGTACGGGCCTCTACTGGCAGCCATTTTTTACTGCTATGTTGTACCGGCCCACTTTCACCCCTGCCCCAAGGCCTATTAGTGGAAGAACAGTCAATATTTCAGATGCTGCTGAGTAATTCTTCTTCTATAAAGCTGATCTGAATGACACAACCTGGTTCTAGTGAGTTGTCCTTGTCTGTAATTGGCCATGTCCTACACTGGGAATTGGTCTTGTAATGATCACCTTTGCCACAAGAGATTTCTTTCCTAGTTTATAAAATAACCTGCCTCAAATGTCTCCCAGTTCATGTTTAATATGATATAGAATCTATCAGGGCGAGAAACAGCACGGCTACAGTTTGTACAGAATTTTTCCTTCCGGCTCCAGAGATTGGGGGTTACCCAATGATCTGAGGCTGTGGTAAACCTGACATCAGGCGGGGGCTCATCACTCATATATGGTGAAGTTTGTTGCTTTCGAGTTTTATTGGATGTTTTAGCTGCATAAAGTCACAGATAAAACCACTGATAATAACTAAAAAGGCAGATGGGTTTGCTATTGGTCCCTTCCTGCAGCTGATGCCAGCCTCTGAATCTATATATTTCCCTTCCACTGCTTTGTTGTCACTTGTCAGACACAGAGGAGCCCTGGCCGGTGTTTAGGGGCAGCCAGTGCAGTGAGTGGGGGGACAGCAAGTTAGGTTGGCAATGAAGGGACATCTCTCCATTCCGGTGCTGTGGCTTTTTCTCCTCACAATTCAGGACATTGCAGGTAAGTCTCCTCTGTGCTTCACCAGGGGAGCTGGGTCAACTGGAACGAGGGTGGTAACTTTTAGAGTCAGCTTTTTACCATCAGTACCTGGCTTGGACGTTGTGACTTTTCCTTTCGGGATTAGACCTTCCCACTCTAATCAAGGCGTTTGTAACCTTGAGATTAGACTATTCAAATGACCCTAATGTGGAGCTGTACCTTAAAACCATTCAGAGAACGAAGCTGGTGCAAATAGCAGCGACTCACTGATCAGCACATCTCACTGGGAGCATGTTACAGCCCTGCTGGAGGGTCTGCACTAGCTGCCCATCTCTGGGTGGAGGTTAAGGTGTTGGTGATGATTTATAAAGTCCTGAATGGTCTGGGACCAGCCTCCCTGAGAGATCTCCTCTTTTCCCGTGATGTACTGCCACAGCTCTGGTTAGCAGGGGCACCTGAACTGGTTCCCCCTTTTTATAAAGGAGAGGGGTGGCTGGCAGGGTGCTGTCTGTGAGGCCTCCAGGACTCTGAAACTTCTTGTCCCCTTTGGGCCAAAATAGCCCAAATCTGGTGACCTTCTGGGCACACTGCAACAGACACTTGTCTGGGGGTGTGGGTGGGAAGGACCCAGGTTGTGCATCACATAATGAGAAAAGGGTGGGAAAGAGTTTCTGTGGGTGTCTGGCTGGCTGAGTTCCTGTTGAAATGGTCACTTCATGCTGCAGGGATTTGAGTGTTATCCATGCTGTCCGGATGCCTAGAGCCTTGGCTTGGCATCGCTTTAGTAATTTCAATCCCAATAAATACATCAATAACTTGGTTTCAGAGTAACAGCTGTGTTAGTCTGTATTCGCAAAAAGAAAAGGAGTACTTGTGGCACCTTAGAGACTAACCAATTTATCTGAACATAAGCTTTCGTGAGCTACAGCTCACTTCATTGAATGCATACTGTGGAAACTGCAGAAGACATTATATACACAGAGACCATCAAACAATACCTCCTCCCACCCCTCTCTCCTGCTGGTAATAGCTTATCCAAAGTGACCACTCTCCCTACAATGTGCATGATAATCAAGGTGGGCCATTTCCAGCACAAATCCAGGTTTTCTCACCCCCCACACACACACAAACTCACTCTCCTGCTGGTAATAGCTCATCCAAACTGACCACTCTCCTTGCAATGTGTATGATAATCAAGGTGGGCCATTTCCAGCATAAATCCAAGTTTAGCCAGAACGTCTGGGGGGGGGGGGGGTAGGAAAAAACAAGGGGAAATAGGCTACCTTGCATAATGACTTAGCCACTCCCAGTCTCTATTTAAGCCTAAATTAATAGTATCCAATTTGCAAATGAATTCCAATTCAGCAGTTTCTCGCTGGAGTCTGGATTTTAAGTTTTTTTGTTGTAAGATAGCCACCTTCATGTCTGTAATTGAGTGACCAGAGAGATTGAAGTGTTCTCCGACTGGTTTATGAATGTTATAATTCTTGACATCTGATCTGTGTCCATTTATTCTTTTACGTAGAGACTGTCCAGTTTTACCAATGTACACGGCAGAGGGGCATTGCTGGCATATGATGGCATATATCACATTGGCGGATGTGCAGGTGAACGAGCCTCTGATAGTGTGGCTGATGTTATTAGGCCCTGTGATGGTGTCCCCTGAATAGATGTGTGGGCACAGTTGGCGACGGGCTTTGTTGCAAGGATAGGTTCCTGGGTTAGTGGTTCTGTTGTGTGGTACGTGGTTGTTGGTGAGTATTTGCTTCAGGTTGGGGGGCTGTCTGTAGGCAAGAACTGGCCTGTCTCCCAAGATTTGTGAGAGTGTTGGGTCATCCTTCAGGGTAGGTTGTAGATCCTTAATAATACGATGGAGGGGTTTTAGTTGGGGGCTGAAGGTGACGGCTAGTGGCGTTCTGTTATTTTCTTTGTTAGGCCTGTCCTGTAGTAGGTGACTTCTGGGAACTCTTCCGGCTCTATCAATCTGTTTCTTCACTTCCGCAGGTGGGTATTGTAGTTGTAAGAATGCTTGATAGAGATCTTGTAGGTGTTTGTCTCTGTCTGAGGGGTTGGAGCAAATGCGGTTGTATCGCAGAGCTTGGCTGTAGATGATGGATTGTGTGGTGTGGTCAGGGTGAAAGCTGGAGGCATGTAGGTAGGAATAGCTGTCAGTAGGTTTCCGGTATAGGGTGGTGTTTACGTGACCATTGTTTATTAGCACTGTAGTGTCCAGGAAGTGGATCTCTTGTGTGGACTGGACCAGGCTGAGGTTGATGGTGGGATGGAAATTGTTGAAATCATGGTGGAATTCCTCAAGGGCTTCTTTTCCATGGGTCCAGATGATGAAGATGTCATCAATATAGCACAAGTAGAGTAGGGGCGTTAGGGGACGAGAGCTGAGGAAGCGTTGTTCTAAATCAGCCATAAAAATGTTGGCATACTGTAGGGCCATGAGGGTACCCATAGCAGTGCCGCTGATCTGAAGGTATACATTGTCCCCAAATGTAAAATAGTTATGGGTAAGGACAAAGTCACAAAGTTCAGCCACCAGATTAGCCGTGACATTATCAGGATAGTGTTCTTGATGGCTTGTAGTCCATCTTTGTGTGGAATGTTGGTGTAGAGGGCTTCTACATCCATAGTGGCCAGGATGGTGTTATCAGGAAGATCACCGATGGATTGTAGTTTCCTCAGGAAGTCAGTGGTGTCTCGAAGGTAGCTGGGAGTGCTGGTAGCGTAGGGCCTGAGGAGGGAGTCTACATAGCCAGACAATCCTGCTGTCAGGGTGCCAATGCCTGAGATGATGGGGCGCCCAGGATTTCCAGGTTTATGGATCTTGGGTAGTAGATAGAATATCCCAGGTCGGGGTTCCAGGGGTGTGTCTGTGCGGATTTGATCTTGTGCTTTTTCAGGAAGTTTCTTGAGCAAATGCTGTAGTTGCTTTTGGTAACTCTCAGTGGGATCATAGGGTAATGGCTTGTAGAAAGTGGTGTTGAAGAGCTGCCGAGCAGCCTCTTGTTCATATTCCGACCTAGTCATGATGACAACAGCACCTCCTTTGTCAGCGTTTTTGATTATGATGTCAGAGTTGTTTCTGAGGCTGTGGATGGCATTGTGTTCTGCACGGCTGAGGTTATGGGGCAAGTGATCCTGCTTTTCCACAATTTCAACCCGGCTATGAGTACCCGCATGGCCCCACAGTATGCCAACATTTTTATGGCTGATCCCTAAGCTCTGAGTAGAAACCAGGTCAATCTTTGCCAGAAGATCGTGTTTCACAATTATTGACCTCTTTACATTGTGCGGAAAAACAAATTTGTAAAATTCAGTGGGGTTCAGGCCAACAAATGAGAATATATCAGGGATGGGCCACAGCTGCAGGTCTCACTCCCAGACCCAGATAGCTCAGACATAGGTGAGAGGTTTTTCGCAGGAGTCGGTGGGTGGGTGAGATTCTGTGGCCTGCGTTGTGCAGGAGGTCAGAATAGATGATCATAATGGTCCCTTCTGACCTTAGTATCTATGAATCTATGAATCTGAACTTCCCCAACGTTCAGAGTGCTGGGTGGGGTCATTATTCCAAGTTGGGTCACAGAAGTGGAGCCAGCATATGAGAGGTGCAGTATGTAAATGTGACTGTTATCCTAAAAGGTGCTGATGGCTGCCGTTGGGGAGTCTTCGATCCTAAGACAATCACAGACCTCACAAAAGCCAATGGCAGGGCGAGAACTCTCTTTTAGGCTCAACAGATGGAGCAATCAAGATCCTTTACATAGTGAAAACAGCTGCAGACAGTGGGGGCTACTGCCAAAGGCACTGGCCACATGGGCAGGGCAGAGCTAAGCCAGGGGTTTCCATCGTTGCCAATGCAGGTGCTAGGATACTGGTGTCAGACTGTGTCTGTTGGGAGGAGAAGCCAGTAGAAGGAGTTGTGACGGGGAACTTGGAAGCAGAAAAGAAACAAAGTCAGTTGGAGCTCACTGGAGGGGCAGGCTGGAGGATTTCTGAGCAAGGAAACTGCCGGCTGTTCTTAGTTTCTACTGGGCGCAGGGAAACAGAACTGTGTGTGCACTTAGCTAGAGCAGTGTTGCAGCCTTGGGTCCTGCCACAAGTGAACATCATGGAGTTAACCCCATTGAAAAAAAGCCCCTATTTTTCTCCGTCCAGACCAGGCCCCATGGGTTGCCTGTGGGACTGAACTGAAGTGAGCCGTACCTGAATAAACGCCCCTGTGGTTTGCAGCAAAGTGAGTGTTTTGTATTTCCTTGGCATTAAAGGAGCAGGATGGTCTGGCCATGTACTGGTGTGAACTGCACTGTTCTCTGAGCTCCATGGAGGATCCATAAACATGGTATCCCTGGCTCAGCCATCCACTGCCATAGCCAGCCTGTTCCAGGGGTCACAGTGGAACTCTGCATGTAGCATGCTCCGTAACAATGCCCATACTTGCTCCCAGTCTCAGGGAGAGTCCTGGATCTTCACACTCTGACCTGTGGACCAGTTCTCCCAGCCAATATCCCAGGATTGTGTGGCAGACAGTGGCTCCTCCTCTCATTCCCTGTTAACTGCCTCCCTCCCAGCAGCCAGCTTTGTCTCTCCACAACCCCCAGAAATGCAAACAGCTGCAGAGACAACTGGGGGCAGGGGTGGAGCTCAGAGCTACTGGGAGAAAAGCCAGTGTCAGGGAGTGGGGGCAGAGTCTGCTTCTCATGTGGGGAAGGAGCAGTCTGTACATGCAGGGTGGAGAGGCCAGGTAGAAAGGGGAGAAGAGAAGGGGGAAGAGCCCAGGGGAGGCGGGTGGGAAGAGACCAGTGGAAGAGGGAAATGTGTGGGGAGGTGGGGAAAGGAAAGTCCTGTGGGGAGCACAAGGCTCTAATGACAAGCTCCACAGAGCAAAAATTATGAGGTTATAAAAACCATCTGGTCATGATAGTCTGTCTTTGGACTGTAGAACCCCCATCTATTCTTCTGCCATCGTAGGGCTGAGAATCGCAGGCTGAAAAGTCACCATTTAATGCACCCAAACTGCACAACTCCCCCTGGCTGCTCAGCTGGAGACTGCGCTTACCCTCTCCTCACCCCTGAGACAGGGAACTGCTGTCCATTGCCCAGCACTGCCTTCGCTCTCCCTCCTGGTTCAGTTCCTCTGACAGAGAAAGGGCTGGCTGGGAAATAGCTGGACAGCCACTGAGCTAATTCATGCAGCGTAGTTCACACTCAGACAGAACTTTTGTTACTGTTCAGGAGTGAGTTACAGATATTGGAGACCTTCACACTGACATCAACCATTCACATCCGCTGTAATGTTACCGTAACAGGGCAGGGTTGATTTAGCCATTTGCAAACAGCAACACTTCCCAGGCTTCCCCTCCCCTCCCCCCACCCCACAACTTCTCTGCCTGAGGCGGGAAAACACTGCCCCCATTCTAGAGCCCCCTCCCCTTCTCTCCTTTGCTCCTGCCCTCTCCCACTCCTGACCACATCCCCTGCCTACTCCAGACTCCATTCCCCTCCCCAATACTCCCTCCTGTCCCCCTGCTCCAGAACCACTCCCCTCCCCTCCCTCCTGTCTACCAGCACCAGACCCACCACACTCCATCCCGATTCCTCCATCCTCCCCAATTCTCCCTCATTTCCCCCTGCTCCAGGCTACCTCCCCTCCCTCCCATCCTCTGCTCCACACCCCTCCCCTCCTCACCCTCTTGCTGCCCCGCTTCAGAGCCCCTCCCTCCTCCCCTACACATGATCATCCTTCCCCACCCCTACCTCCTTCTTCCCCCCTTTTTAGAACCCCCCTCTTCTCTCCATGCCTCCTTCTGTCCCCTCTCTGCTCTCTCCCACTCCCCCTCTCTCCCTCCTACCTGATTCCTCACCCCCTCCTCACTTCTCACTCTTGTCCCCCACTCCAGACCCTTCCTCTCTCCTCCTCTCCATGCAGATCTGCTTCTCTAAACCCCCTTCTCCTCTCTCCTGCCCCTTGCTCAATAACCACTCCAGCCCTATGCTCCCTGCTCCCCCATCCAGACCACCCTGTGCTCCATCTCCACTGCTCCCTCCTGCCCCAATTTCAGATCCCTGTCCCCTCACCTCCCTTCCGACTTTCCCTCCTACCTCCCTGTTACCCCACTGCAGACCATCTCCCCACTATCTTGCTGGCTTCAGCCCCAGTGACAGGAGATGGCGCCTTCCATCATGTTCTCACAAGACAGGTAACAACTCCCCAAACCACCAGAGTGGGGATAAAATGGGGAGAACTGCAGCAGTGACAACCCCGAGTGCGAGGCCCTGAGACATGAGAAGGTGGCGCCATGAGGCAGCTCTGGGCATGTCCCATTCTCCTGGTTCTGAGTGCGGATCCCCTGCTGGTGGGCGTCGACTCTGCTGTGATAATGCTGAGGAGAGGGCTCCCTGCTGCTCTGACCCTGCTCTGTGTCTCTCTTTGTAGGTGCTGATGAGCTGAGGCTGGCGGATGGAGGCAGCCCCTGTGCCGGGAGAGTGGAGGTTAAACACCAGGAGCAGTGGGGGACGGTGTGTAGTGATCGCTGGGATGTGAGAGATGCTGCGGTTGTCTGTAAGCAGTTGGAATGTGGAGCTGCTGTCAGTGCCCCTGGCGGGGCTCATTTTGGAGCAGGAAATGGACCAATTTGGCTTGATGACGTTACCTGTCGTGGTACCGAGTCTGCTCTCTGGCAGTGCAGGAAAAGGGGATGGGGTGTGCATAACTGCGGTCATGGAAAGGATGCAGGAGTGACCTGTTCAGGTAAGAATCAGCCACCTCTGTCCTGAAAGACAAATCCCCTGAGACAAAGGGGCTTGAACCCATAGGGCATCGTGTGCCTGTGACCCTAACGAGAAATGAACAAAAAGCAGAGCAAGTCCTGTAATTATTGTCATTACTGAACTGTAATTATTACTGTTCATGTCTCTGGCCATTGAGGAGCCCCCTGTGTGACTGTGAAGCATTTTCATTATCTCATTTCCAGTTGCTTCAGTGCCACATTGTTCCTTTCCCTTTCCCTCTGAATGGGTCTAAAAATGCAGATAGGAGAGAAAATGGAAAAGGAAAATGTCACGTAGGCTCCTAAGTCACTGAGGCACTTTTGAAAATGTTACACTCATGCTAAAATGCAGACCCAGACACCCAACTGCAGAGGTACAGAGGCTGGGGCATGTATGTAGCCCCTTTGCCACCCTCATAGGGTGACCAAGGAATGGGCAGATTCTCCCAGCTTGGCCAGAATTAGATTTTGCTGAAAGCACTCCCCCCTCTGCTCTGTGACTTCTCACATTTTGGACCAACCAGTAACAGAAAATTTCACACTCTCTGATACCCTGTAGATCTAGAGTAGAATAGAGAGCTCAGCCAAAATATGCCTCAACCCTACACAGCACAGGAATATGATATTATGGAGGCATTTGTTGTAACTGAATCGTTAACATTACAGCTACAGACCCATTATAAGTTTTATTTTTAAGTTCTCTCTTCTGAACATTTAGTAGGAATAATATCTTCCCCTGAAATAGCACAAGGAAGAGTAGAATCTTTTCCTATAGTTCCAAAAGTTTTAGCAGCTCCCCCAGCAATGGGAGCTCAGGGCAGGGTTTAATCTCAACCCGTTCCTGGAGTTTGAGTGTTTCAGTGACACACCTCAATATTCTCTTCACATGGTTAGCGGGTGGGGGTGGGGGTGTGTGTATGTGTCACCCTTCTGCCAGGTGAAGCCAGCAGCAACCAGAGCTTGTTCAATACCCAGGGGTTCCTTTTCAACAATATGGCACAGAACCAGTTTGAGCCCCCACCCAGTAATCTGGAAAATTACATGCCACCCCTGGGTGCCTTAGAGAGGCAATACTTCCCCACTCACAAGCAGACTCTGCGTGTAGAAAAGAAAACTTTTAATGAAAGGAGGAAAATCAGCTGACCTTCATTAGGGAAAATGCTGCAAGCAGAATTCATAAACACAAAACTGTGAGTAGAACACCCACCCTAGCATGCATAGAGCAGTGCCTTCCACCTCATGTTCTTGAGTTCTACAATCAAAAATTCGGTTTCTGTGCCCCTTAGGGGAAAAAAAAACACACCTTCTAGTTAACCCACCCCTCTCTTCTACTTACAGAGGTCTAGCATTCAAGTCCCTGACTTAACAAGTTCCTTTCAGCTGAGGGTGACCCCCTCATTTGGGACAGATTAAGCACAGTTCTGCTCCCCTTTACTCATACAGTAAAGACAACAACATGGATAACAACATTTCACTACCCCTGCATTCAGTACTAAGGTGATTTGTAACCCAACACTCGCCAAGTTGATCACGTTGAGCAACACGGCTCTATCTGCCGATATCTCGGCAGAGGAGGTGTGTTCATGTAAATACAGTTTGCTCCCAAAGTCTCTCCTCCTCCCAGCAGCTGTCAGGGGAGAACTCATTCAGACCCTGCTTACAGCTGCCATTTCCTAGTATTTTTAAACAAAAAAAAGAGGGGTTGGGCAGGAACTTTACAAAAATGAACTTCATTGTCAAGATAAGTGATCCCATCATGTGCGGAACATTGCATTTTGGTTCTGTCACCTCCTGCGATAATGGACTTCCCCCCGAAGCAGATCAGATTAGATCAAGCAGGTTGTCATAAATATAAAGGGAAGGGTAAACCCCTTTAAAATCCCTCCTGGCCAGAGGAAAAATCCTCTCATCTGTAAAGGGTTAAGAAGCTAAAGGTAACCTCGCTGGCACCTGACCAAAATGACCAATGAGGAGACAAGATACTTTCAAAAGCTGGGAGGAGGGAGTAAAACAAAGGATCTGGGTCTCTCTGTGTGATGCTTTTGCCGGAGACAGAACAGGAATGGAGTCTTAGAATTTAGTAAGTAATCTAGCTAGATATGTGTTAGATTGTGATTTCTTTAAATGGCTGAGAAATTGAGTTGTGCTGAATAGAATGTCTATTCCTGTCTGTGTGTCTTTTTGTAACTTAAGGTTTTGCTTAGAGGTATTCTCTATATTTTGAATCTAATTACCCTATAAGGTATTTACTGCCCTGATTTTACAGAGGTCATTCTTTTTACTGTTTCTTCGATTAAAATGTTTCTTTTCAAGAACTGAATGTTTTTTTTCATTGTTATAAGATCCAAGGGTTTGGGTCTGTGGTCACCTATGTAAACTGGTGAGGATTTTTACCAAACCTTCCCCAGGAAGTGGGGTGCAAGGGTTGGGAGGATTTTGGGGGTGGGGGGAAGATATTTCTAAACAATGCTTTCCTAATAAATAAACCCAGATAAAGTTTGGTGGTGGCAGTGGAAGTCCAAGGGCAAAGGGTAAAATAGTTTGTACCTTGGGGAAGTTTTAACCTAAGCTGGTAAAAGTAAGCTTAGGAGGTTTTCATGCAGGTCCCCACATCTGTACCCTAGACTTTCAGAGTGGAGAAGGAACCTTGACAGCTGCCTACCTAGTAAGTACCCAGTAGAGAGTTCCTCTTCTCTGAACCTCAACAGAAGGAGGGAACTGCACATGAACAAAGGGGTATCAGAGCAAAAGTCCTGTCTGTTTCTGTAAAACTGCACCTGCATCTCAGCTGGAGCTGCATGTTTGAGGTGGGAATAAAGTTCAGGTTTGTAACAGGGCCCTTGAAGGGCTGGGCTGCCTAGTGGTTGGTGCTCCTGATCTCCAGCTCTTTGTTTAGAAGATCAATTTCCCTCAATCTTTTAGGCAGTGGGGTAGGGAAACCCAGGCCTTCCTTCTCTACCAAGTCCCAGCCCAGGGTCTTGCATGCATCAACCCCTGAATAGGGGAGGTCTCCCAGCAGGGAGTCTAAATTCTCTGCTCTGGGCTACTTCCTACCACTGTCCTTTTTGTTTGGAACCTGCCCCCCGAGTCCCATTTGCTGGGTGGCTTGCATCCCATAGCGCCCTCTTGTGGATCTTGGGTGGCATCATGCTGTAGCCTGAGGCTCCTTCAGATGGGGAAGCTGTAAGTTTGGTGAGACTGAACCCCACCATGTCTCTGAGCTTCAGGGACCCAGTTACCTCAGTGTCTGGAGGCTCCTAGGTCTCCTCCACAGTCCCGCTTGGCTGGGGAGACTGTGATTACTCCCTGGTGGCTGCCCCAGCTGGCAGGCTAGTGACCCTTCCCCTCAGGCAGGGAGGCGGATAGTTCCTGCCTCTGCCTCTTCACCAGTCAGCCCTCAACTGAGCCAGGCTCTCTCTCTTTTTCTACCCCCCAGCCCTGGCATTGGCTGCAGGTATAGCGGGGTGGGGCTAGCTGGGCCCAAAGGCTCCCTTTAACCCCTGCCGTGCTAGCAGGGTAGTTCCACAGGGGCTTATATAGTCTTTCTCTTGTGGTTGGAACCCCCTTGTGCTCCTGTGTAAACTCCCCTCCACAAGATGGAGTTTGCAGTCACCTGGGCAAGTCACATCTGTGAATGATTCAGCTTTTTGCAGGCCGACGCCATTGTTTACATGTTAGTTTGAATGTTCCCAGGAAAGCTCAGATTTGGATTGGTGTCTCCCAAAGTCCATTGTCAGTTAAGTGTTTCTTGATTGGGCACTTACTGAGAATAGTCCTTTCTCCAGAAGCCGACCAAATGCTTCACTGAGGCTACTGAGAATCAAATAAGTACATAGCCAATATTCATAACTTCAAATACAAAAATGATACATACAGGCAGCATAATCATAACCAGCAAACTACAACCTTCCCTTAGACAGTGATCTAAACAGTCACAGTTCGTGGCAATAACATCACAACTGTAATGTGAGTTTGCTTTGTGCAGACTGAGTAGAAACAGACTAAAGGACTCAAGATTGGGCCAATTAAGGATTATTCCAGAAATAACCAGTCAGCCCTCTACAAACTGCCCTGTGCACTAGATATCACTGAGAACAAATACCTACGGGAGCTGTGATGGTTCTGCACCAAGCGATTTTTGAGAGATGCTGACCTGACAGAATACTAGAAAACTTTCCCAAAACTGACAGTCGTCTTCTGATATGCAGTGTTGCTGTAGCCGTGTTAGGCCCAGGATATTAGAGAGACAAGGTGGGTGAGGTAATATCTTTTATTGGACCCATTTCTGTTGGAGAGAGACAAACGTTTGATCTGACAGAGAAGAGCTGTGTGTAAGCTCAGAAGCTTGTCTCTTTCACCAACAGGAGTGGGTCCAATAAAAGATATTACCTCAGCCATTTTGTCTCTCTCAACCCCTTCTCGTCCAGTTTCAGTTTTCATTTCTGGTTGGATTAATACGAAACTTTGCCAAAACACTCTCCTCTGCCAAGGTCCTTGCCTCAGTCAGTACACAGGCTGGACGGTGACAAGGCAATGAATAAGGGTTGCACAATGAAAGAGGCTGTTGTCTGTAGGCCCACAGCCTCATTGGTTGCAGCAGCAGCATCGTCATGATTGGCGAGCCCTCCATTTGAGGATGATCTCTACCACAGATTTACATCTGGGTCCTGAGACGACTCAGGAGTCCGATCCTGAAACCATAGATCTGCCCACAGTAGGTACAGATGTTTCCTGACGGGTCAGCTGCCTGCTGGGAGAAAGTTCTTCTTTCCTTCCTTCCCTCTCTCTTTTCAACTTCGAGGGCAAGGCACTTCTCCTCAAAGCGGGCCACTGCCTGTTGGAGGATGTGGCATCACTGAGATTAGTTGGTTGATTGCTCCTCTCAGCTTGTCATGCGTTTTTTGAGATACGCTTTCAGTGTGTCTTTGTAGGGTTTCCTCTGACTACCATGGGATCTCTGACCATGGGTGAGCTGGGAGTAGAGGGCTTGTTTCGGGAGGAGAGAGTCTGGCATCCGCACACAATGTCCAGCCCAGCAGAGTTGGTGAGTGAGGATCATTGCTTCAATGCTAGTGATATTAGCTTCAATGAGGATGCTGGTGTTAGTGCAGTCATCTTCCCACTTTATGCAAAGGATCTTCCAGAGGCATCGTGGGTGGTACCTCTCCAGACTCTTGTGGTGCTGTCTATAGGTCACCCAGGTTTTGCGTCTATACAGGAGTGTAGGAATAAAAATTGTCTCATAGACCTGGATCTTGGTTTCCTCCCGTAGGTCATGGTCTGTGAAAATGCTCCAGAGCAGTTTCCCAAAGGAAGCACTTGCACACTGGATCCTGTGCTGGATCTCACTGTCAATTTTTGCATTTTGAGAAAGTTGGCTACCGAGGTAACAGAAGTCCGCAACTCTCTCCAAAGTCTGTCCCTCGATGGTGATTTGTGGTGGCTCATGTGCAAGGCCTGAAGCAGGCTAATGGAGCACTTTAGCTTTCTTGATATGGAGTGAGAGTCATAGGCTTTGGTAAGTGTGTGCAAAAGAATCCAGAAATGTTAAAGATTAACAAACAGCCCATCCATTCTATATTGAATGGCAACTCCAGTGGGGAGGCCGGGTTTATCAAGGACCAAAATGACTGCTAAATATATGGAGAACAGGGTTGGTGCAATAACACATCCTTGCTTAACCCCAGTTTTGACGATGAAAGGATCCATCTCCAGGCCATTACAGAGAATGGTGGCTGTCATCTCACCATGAAGAAGCCTTGGGCCCTTTACTGGAATTTGGAGGGCAGCCAAATCTGGCCAGCACCTTCCCACAGGGCTCCGCGATTGACAGAATTGAAGGCCTTTGTCAAATCGATGAGAGCCATGTATAGGTCCTGATTTTGCTCCCGAGACTTTTCCTGGATTTGGTGGGCAAGGAAGATGATATTGACTGTCCAGCAGGATGGTCTGAAACTACACTGAGATTCCAGCAATATTTCCTCATCAAGGGGAAGTAATCGGTTTAAGAGGCTTTGGGCAAGAATTTTCCCTGCTGCAGCTGGCAAGTCAATGCCACAATAATTTCCACACTCCAACTTATCTCCTTTCTTAAAGATTGTAACAATGCTGACATTTCTCAGGTCTTCCGGAATCTTCTCATTTTTCCAAATTTGAAGAAAAATGAATCTCCCGACAGCATAGCTCTGAGGATCATTGGAGCACATAAGCCCCTTCACCGCAAGAAGGTGACGGTCCCTGAAGACGGGCTGCAGCAGTGGCAAGATATGTCACCAATAAAATTATGCTGAAATTGTGCTCCTGGCTGCTGTGGGCCAGATGGCACCAGGCACCAGAATGGAGATGAGGGAGACTGTATCCACCTATTGGGCCCAGGCAGTGTGGGGAGGAAGCTACCCGAATTGAATGCAGACCGGGGTGGCAGGGGAAAGTAGATGAGGATAAGGATGCAGGGGGAATATTCTGAGTCCGGAGGCTGGTGGATGGAGAGAAAGTGGGACTGGGAGAGAAAGCGGGAGATGGGGACTGGCTGGCAAGGAGCCTGAGACTGGGAGGAGGGGGCAAGAGACTAGGACTGGCTAGGCAGGGCAATTAGGACAGGGATTGGGTGGGGAGAGACTGTGACATGCTGAGCAAGGAGCTGGGGAGCTGGGGGAGACTGGGACTGACTGGGGGAGGAGTCTGGGCCTGGGAACCAATGAGGAGGAACTGGAGGTGGGTGAGGAAACAGACCAGATGAGGAACCAGGGTGTCGGGGGAGTCTAAGACTAACTGGGTGACAAGACTGGAATAAGCAGCCAGGGTGGGGTGGAGGAGACTGAGAGTAGGTCTACATGAACATTTAGTGCGTGGCAAGCCGGGGTGTAAATCTACCCCGCACTGTCCTGTCATGCACCGAGTGTCCATGTGGACGGTATAGCTGAGCACTGGGGCCTTGTCTACACTACTGCTTAAGTTGATGTAAGTTACATCGCTCAGGGGTGTGAAAACAACACCCCCTACCCCAAGCAATGTAACTTACATCAACTTAAAGCAGTGTCTGCATTGCACTATGTCAGCGGGAGACGCTCTCCCGCCAGCAGAGCTTCTGCCTCTCGATGAGGTGGACTAATTATGGAGACAGAAGAGCACTCGCCCATCGACCTAATGCATCTTCACCAGACACGTTAAATCGTCTCCGCTGCACGGATACAGTGGCACTGATTTAGTGTGGGAGCAAAGAGAAGCCCCAGCAGTTCCCTTGTGTGCTTTGATCTCTCCCGGTTCCAAGCACTAGGGAACTGTTAGTGCGCAGCAGCTGGCTCCGCATGGACACTGAGTGTGCAGAAGGCTAGTGCGGGGTAAATTTACACCCCAGTTTGACACAAGCTAAGTGTGTGTAGAGAGAAACCCTGAGACAGGAAGAGGCATCCAGGGAGGGGAACTGGGGCTTGGGGCAGACAGGACAACCCAAGGCAGGGATAAGTGTGAGAAACAGATCAGCTGAGGACCCCAGAGGGACAGCACAGAGAACAGGGGGGAAAATGGCAGAGGAAGCCAGAGGTGAAGTCTAGGACTGGCTTGTCCAGGAGACTGGGCCTGGGGATGAGAAGCTTGAGGAGTGGAGACTGGCACTGGGTAGACAAGAAGAATGGGACTGGGACACAGAGCAAGGGATGGAGAAGAGACAGGACCGATACAGGGACTGCTCAGAGGGGATGGGGCAGAAGGGGTTAGGCTTTGGGGAACAGAGGAAGACGTGTCTGTCACTACCAGAACACACACCTCTCCAGAGCCTGGAATGGAACCAGGATCCCTGAGTTTTGCCATTCCCCTGCTGTCAGCAAATATCTGTCAAACCCTCCAAAACATTTTTCTGATCCCACTCTAGTGCTGGTCCACAAAGAGGATGACAACCTACTACTACTGTCAGTTACGCCGTTAGCTCAAGTGGCAGTGGTTTCTGTGGTGGATCTAAAGGTTCCAACCCTGCTGATGACCCATGTGGTTGTCACAGGGTTGCCATCTTTCTCATGGCTGGTAACCGGATCCTTGAGGCTCTACTTCCTGCCCTGCCTCTTCCTCCCAAGGCAATGCCCTTCTCCACCTCTTCCCCCAAGGCCCCGCTCCTGCTCCACCTCTTTCCTCAAGGCCCCGCCCCTTCTCTGCCTCTTCCCCTCAAGGCTCTGCCCTCATCGCTCACTCCCCCTCTCCCCTCGTCACTCGCTGGATCGTCTCAAGCAGCCTGCCTGCAGGTACGAAGCCGCCCTGGCTGAGCAGGGGCTGGCACAGATTAATGACCCAGTTTCCCGCCCCACCCCCCCATGGAAACCAGATTTTTGGTTCAGGTGTCATTTAGGTCCCTTTTCGACTGGACTTTCCAGTAGAAAACCAGGCACCTGGCAACCCTAAATGACTCCCGGACACAGAAGCCAAAAAAACGACTGTCTGGGTAAAACTGAGACGGGTGGCATCCGGAGGGTGGCAACATGATTCCGCATCTTGGAACTTCTGTTTTTTCAGTTTGCTTTTTTAAAAACCTAGGAAATTAGGCACAAAACATTACTTTAAAGGAACATTAAGTTTGCAAAGTTGAGCTGTAAAAAATAACGAAATGGCAGAATTAAAGTTGTCTTTGTAACTTTATTGTGGCCCACTTGTACACCTGCATTAAGATACAGTCTTTAATTACAGGATAACAAGCTATTTTCTCCATGAGACCCCTGCCTTATTCAGTGCACAGGACAGACAGCATGGGCATAGTTTGGGAGGGTGCAGGGGGGCATTGGCAGAGGAAAGGCATGGGGGGGGCAGGCGGGGTCGGTGCAGGGAACAGGTGTGGGGGGGATGGAGCCACTTCTCCTGAGGCTGAGAGTAGCCGCTCCGGGTTATCGCTCTGCAGCTGTGCACGGCTGCCTGGGTCCTAGTGCCTGCCCGTTTCCGGTAAAGCGGTGAGTGCCTGCAGGGGGCAGAGGACACTGGGAAAGGGGGAGGGGCACGGGGCAGCGGGCAGGTGAAGGGGGTGGGATGGGAAGAGAAGGAGAGAGAGGAATGGGAGCGGGGAGCGGGAGCCCAGCATGTGGCGTCCCCTCGGCAGCAGCAGCCCCGGCAGGGAGGCCCCAGAGCAGCAACATCTCTGCAACAGCCGGTGCTGGAGTGGCCACAGCTCCCAAGCTCAGGTCGCTGCAGCAGACAGCAGCAGCTGGGGCTCACCCATTGAGCCATCCTGCCCCGCCCCCAGCCCTGGCAGCCCAGAGACCACTCCAGGCTGGGGTGGGGGGAGGGAGAGTCAGTCAGCCAAGATAACTGGCTTCAGCATGCACGTGTGTGTGTGTGTGTGTGTGTGTGTGTGTGTGTGTGTGAGCGCTCTCTGTCCCCCCCCGAATACAGCAGTCAAACTACGCCTGTGCTCGACAGGGCTCTGAATTAGGGTTGGTTGTGGCGTGAAGGAGGCTGGTCTGTGTAGGACCCTGCCTCACTGGTTGCAGAAACTGCAAAGTGTGCTGTGTGTGAGGCAGGGGACTGCAGAAAGAGAAAGGAGGGTCTCTTGTTAAGGCAGCTGAATCCTGCCCTGGGGAATGGGATTCTCTCCCTGCCTTTGCCACAGAGTTCCTATGTGATGCTTGACAAGACTCTGAAACCAAATATTTCACAGGTGGTCATTAATTGTGTGTTCCACATTTTATGGGTGGCCCCTTGTAACTGTGGGTGTCTGGTCTGCTGAGCATATGCTGCTGTAAACTGAAGTCAGTAGGTCAGGGGTGCGCAAACTACGGCCCATGCTTATGAGTGTGAATATGATGTAACTGGAATATGCTTTATGCAAAAGGTCTCATGTAAGGTATCAAAACAAAAGTTATAACCTACTGAATATATTCCTCCTATTTGTATGTATGTATCATTCTTGTATCTGAAGCTAGACATATGAAGTATGACTCTGAGGTCCGATTGTAATTATGCAAAGTGTGGGCCATTAATGGTGATTTAGAATCTTGATGGCTCCCATTGACTACGACAGTTGGTTGTAGATGGTTTATTTACCTGCAAGCCTTCCTGTGTACGTTTGGGCCAGCTTGTGGGTAATGAACAATGAGGTCTCACAGGACATCCATCTTAAATCCATCTTAAATCTGGTACTTTTCCATTTAGAAGGAGGGGTAGGGACAAAAGATTCCTACCTCATGCCAAAGCTATAGAAAAAAGGTGGAGCAGGACAGACGGGACTGTCAGTCATGAGAAAACCCCTGTTTTCCACCTCAGATGTCTGGTGGAACTAATAAGGACTGTACCAGGGGGTCAGGATTGAGCCCAGACTAGAAAGGAATCTAGTCTGTGAAAGAAGCTTATTGGAACATCTCTGAGGGTGAGATTTTACCTGTAATCAGTTTCTGAATGTATTAGGCTTAGACTTGCATGTTTTTTATTTATTTTGCTGGATGACTTACTTTGTTCTGTCTGTTCTTACTTGAAACCACTTAAATCCTACTTCTTATTCTTAATAAAATCATTTTTGTTTATTAATAAACCCAGAGTAAGTGATTAATACCTGGGGGAGCAAGCAGCTGTGCATATCTCTCTGTCAGTGTTATAGAGGGTGGACAATTTATGAGTTTACCCTGTATAGGCTGTATACAGAGTAAAACGGATTTATTTGGGATTTGGATCCCACTGGGAACTGGGTGTCTGGATGCTGGAGATAGGTGACCTGCTGAGCAGTTTTTGGTTGAAGTCTGCAGCTTTTGGGGTGTGGACCAGATCTGGGTCTGTGTTGCAGCAGGCTAGCATGTCTGGCTCAACAAGGCAGGGTTTTGGAGTCCCAAGCTGGCAGGGAAAACGGGCTCAGAGGTAATTTCAGAACATGAGGTGACAGTCCCAAGGGGGTGTCTGTGACCGAACCGATCACACAGGTCATTGGTGACTTTTAAGAATAGGTTAGACAAACATCTATCAGGGATGGACTAGGTACACTTAAACCTCTCTTGGAGTGGGGGGATAGACTAGATGACTTCGTGAGGTTCCTTCCAGTCCTACATTTCTATTTATTCCAAGATTTTATAAGCTGTTCAGGCCTGTTGATTTTTTAAAAAAGTTTATCCCTACTAGATACTGTTTAACATCCTCCTTAGTTACCAACAGACTGCAGAGAGGTTCACCCTCTTCACATAGTATGAATACACTTCCTGCTTCTATCCCAAACCAGAAATGTTTATTGAGCACTTCTGCCTTATTTGCATCATTATAAACTATTTTACCATCTCCATTTGTAATGGGCTACACCTTTGTTAGGATTTGTTTGTTTGTTTGTCTTTACTCCTAATATACTGAAAAAAATGGTCATTATTGTTCCTAGCCCTGCCAACTGTGGAGTTTTCCCTGATAGCTTTAGCTTCCCTTATCGATTTTCTACATTTCAGAACTTCCAGTGTATATCGATTGCTATTAAATTCCCCTCTTTCCATTTGTTGTACATTGTTTTTTTTTTTAAATGTCTGATTGCTGCCTGCACTGTCCCACTGCACTAGGATGGGCTTTTGGCCAAAGTTCTAAGGCAGTGGAACACCTAACTCTCTAAGGATCCTTTGTAATTTTCATCCTTCATTGGCTTTCTAGGACACATTGAGCTCCAGCTGGTTGGAGGGGACAGTGCCTGCTCAGGACGTGTGGAAGTAAGACATGGAGACACTTGGGCTACAATCTGTGATGCACACTTTGATCTCAAAGCTGCCAGTGTTATCTGTAATGGACTAGAGTGTGGAACAGCTCTATCTATCCCAGGAGGAGCTCATTTCCGAGAAGGACATGGACCAATCTGGACTGAGGAATTCCAGTGTGTAGGGAATGAGTCACACCTCGTGTACTGTCCCAGGATATCACACGGGAGTCAGACGTGCTCACATGCAAATGATGCAAGTGTCATATGCTCACGTAAGAATTTGGCACAATGTCTCTAAAATCCCAGTGGTGTGTATTCTAGAGTAGGGTGCAGGAAAAAAATGATCTCACTCTGTAGGGAGCTGGGATAACAAAGCTGCTATCAGCTTCCAGTAAAACCTAAACAACTCAGTATAATGGGAATGGGTTCAATCCCCCCAACTTTCCTTTTCTTTATTATTTAATATAAAATATCTTAAATGCTCCCTCTCTAAACCTCTTCTCCCTTCTCCCCAGGGCTCACAGGGTTCCGGCTGGTGAACGGCAGCACAGCGTGCTCAGGGAGGGTGGAGATCCAGGTTCTTGGTGCCTGGGGAACCCCCTGTGACTCACGCTGGGATTTACCAGATGCCAACGTGCTCTGTCGTCAGCTCGACTGCGGATTCGCTGAATCAGCCGCAGGAGGAGGGTATTTTGGGAAGGGAACTGGCTCTGTCTGGACAGACACATTTCACTGCAAAGGGACTGAAACCCATTTGGGCCATTGCTCTGTTACTGCCCTGGGGGCCTCTCAGTGCTCACACGACAATGATGCCAGTGTGATTTGCTCAGGTAAGTGCAAGAGAGATGCTGGATTAAGGACACCTGCCCCTCAGTGTGTGATGCTGCCCCACAGTACTTACAACGATTAAAGCCAAAATTCCCAACTCGCTACTTATTTGGGAAAAATAAAAGGAATACTTGTGGCACCTTAGAGACTAACCAATTTATTTGAGCATAAGCTTTCGTGAGCTACAGCTCACTTCATTGGATGCATACTGTGGAAAGTGTAGAAGATCTTTTTATACACACAAAGCATGAAAAAATACCTTTGTGTGTATAAAAAGATCATCTACACTTTCCACAGTATGCATCTGATGAAGTGAGCTGTAGCTCACGAAAGCTTATGCTCAAATAAATTGGTTAGTCTCTAAGGTGCCACAAGTACTCCTTTTCTTTTTGCGAATACAGACTAACACGGCTGTTACTCTGAAACCTACTTATTTGGGGTGATTGAGCAGCAACCTGAGACCCTCAGGGCCTGATTCTCCAGAGTACTCACCATTTCTGCAGAGCTTTATGTGTTCAAAGTACTCTCCAGACACTAATAAACCCTCACCAAACTCCAGGGAAGTAGGTAGGGAAGTATTATTATTAGCTCCTGTGACAGGTTGGATCACAGAAACCCCTTGGGGGCTGCCACCTGATGTGTCAAGACTACTTCTGCCCCTGCTTTCCCTGCCAGCTTAGGACTCCAGCACCCTGTCTAGCTGAGCCAGACATTCCAGTCTGCTCCAGCACAGACCCAGGGTCTGAAGCACGTGCCTCAAAGCTGCAGACTTAACTGAAAGCAGTTAAGAAGTGTTCCTGTCTTTAACACTCAGATGCCCAACTCCCAATGGGGTCCAAACCACAAATAAATCCATTTTACCTTGTATAACGCTTATACAGGGTAAACTCATAACTTGTCCGCACTCTATAACACTCGGAGAAAGATATGCACAGCTGTTTACCCCCCCTCTGAATGAATACATACTCTGGGTTAATTAATAAGTAAAATGTGATTTTATTAAATACAGAAAGTAGGATTTAAGTGGTTCCAAGTAGTATCAGACAGAACAAAGTGAATTATCAAGTAAAATACAATAAAACATGCAAATCTAAGCCTAATACAGTAATAAAACTGAATACAGATAAAATCTCACCCTCAGAGATGTTTCAATAAGTTTCTTTCACAGACTGGATGCCTACCTAGTCTGGGCACAATCCTTTCCCTGGTACAGCCCTTGTTCCAGCTCAGGTGGGAGCTAGGGGATTTCTCATGATGGCTGCCCAATTTGTTCTGTTCCACTCACTTATATATCTTTTGCATAAGGCGGGAATCCTTTGTCCCTCTCTGGGTTCCCACCCCTCCTTTTCAATGGAAAAGCACCAGGTTAAAGAGGGATTCGAGTTCAGGTGACATGATCACGTCACTGTAAGACTTCATTACCCACTTGCTAGTATACAGGAAGACTGAGAAGTAAAAAGAGCAATCCACAGTCAATTGTCCTGGTTAATGGGAGCCATTAAGATTCCAAACCACCATGAATGACCCACACTGTGCATAACTACAATAGGACCTCAGAGTTTATATTTCATATTTCTAGTTTCAGATACACGAATGATACATTTATACAAATAGGATGACCACACTCAGTAGATTATAAACTTTGCAATTATACCTTACAAAAGACCTTTTGCAGGAAGCATATTTCAGTTACATTATATTCACACTCATCAGCATACTTTCATAAAATCCTACAGCGTGCAATGTCACAGCTCCATTTTACAAACGGTGAAATGGAGAAAGAAAAGCAAAGTGACTTGCCCAAGGCCACCCAGAACTCTCAACAGACGTCTGCTCTCCTCTTTACAACTGATACCTTTGTACCTTGGGGGCAAAAAACCTGGCAGTTCTCCTGCTTCTCAAGGGCGCTGCTACCGGCATTCCTAACTGAATTCCCTGCAGCCCTGCCCGGACTCTCCTAACTAGCCACCCAGCCCATACCCTGGTTCTTGGAGGGAACTCCTCAGCACATGAAGATGCTGATTTCTCCCTAGAATTGCTGGAAGGAGAATCCCTTCTAAGGAAAAGCACCTGGTCCCTTCCATATGAGCTCCATCTGCAGTGATCCCATCCAGCCTTCCTGAGGGGCTGTGGTACCCAGTTATATCCATGAGCCTCCTCGGAAAGCCTCAGATCTACTCTCTACCCTCACACTACACTAGTGGCATACCTAGGACAGGAAACTTGGGTGGGCCCCAGCTTTCCGGGGTGGGCAGTGACGGTAGGAGCAGAGGGAGGGGTGCAGGAGGAACCCGGTGCCCTGGGAAGGGGGCAGGAGGGAGGGGGGCTCTCCTCCCTCCACCCCTTCCAGCCGGCCCTTACCGCTCAGCAGGCACCCAAAGCGGAGGCTACCCGGGGCACACAGGCTGCGGGGTGTGCCTAGGGTAACCAGATAGGAAATGTGAAAAATTGGACAAGTGGTGGGAGGTAATAGGAGCCTATATAAGAAAAAGACCCAAATATCAGGACTGTCCCTATAAAATCGGGACATCTGGTCACCTAGGCGTGCCTTTTGGGCAAAGTGGGGTCCCACTAGGGCTCAAGCTCTGCTTACCGTTCCCGACCCTGGCTCAGTGTCCATCAGCCCAGCCACGTCCCTTTCCTGCCGGTGCTGGGAGCTGCTGCCCCGGTCTTTGGCCCCAGCACTAGCCCCACCCAGACCTGCCCTCACAAGGCACACCCCCCATGGGGCTAGTGCTTGGGTCAGAGACCAGGGAAGCAGCGCATGGCGCGGGCAGGAGAAAGATGCAGCCAGGCTGTTGGACACCGAGCTAGGGGTGGGAATCCCAGCCTGTGGATTCGGGGGACTCCAGCCCTGATTTGGGTGGGTCTGGATGATAACTGGGTGGGCCACAGCCCACCCGTGGCTACACCCCTGCACTACACTAGCTGCATGCAGGCAGTCTCCTGGTTCAGTCTTAGGGTGAACTCCTGGCTCCGCTGAAGTCAATGGAGGTTTTACCATTGCCGTCAGTGGGGCCAGGATTTCACTCTTAGCCTTGAAATGTTATTTGGCTACCAAGATCCTTGAGCTGTTTGGATCCAGTGCACACACACTGCACCCGTCAGGTTGCCATACTAGTACATACTGTACCTGACACAGCCAGTAGGTGTGCCCTGCACTGACTCTGCTGTTGTCTTTTAACATGGTCAGTCTCTCCTGGCTGCACCTGGGTCTGAACTCGGTGAGTAATTCCTAACTTACCACCTTGCTGTAGGACTCTCTGATTCTGAGACATACACAAATACTGAGATTCACATCCCAAGGGAGTCACAATATTCACCAACAAAGCATGTCCCCTTCCCCGCCCCACACATAACCTGCTTCTTGTGCTATGAATTGATCAGCTGAAATCTCACGTTAGGCTCAGAGATGACACGACATTTCAGGGGACAGCTCCAGTTAGAACCACCAGTGCTGGGAACTATCTAACACTAGGAGCTCCAGCACTGGATCCACGTGAACCAAGAAAGTTGCCACCTGCTGAGCAAAGATGAGAGGGAACTAAGGGAATTTACCAATAATAACCTGTTCCTGACCACCATGAATCCTGCTCTTCCATTGGCCAAACTCCCTCAACGCAAACTTGCCTAAATCATTCACGACCCACCTGCTAAGTGCTTGTGCAGACACCGTTCACTGGCTTCCAGGCATTTAAGCCTGGATAAAGTGACTACAAACCTCAGCAGCCATTCCACCACCACACACAGAGACTATTTTCCCAATCAGTAATCGGCAGAAATTCCCTCGCTCACTCATTTAGAGAGTCCGTTGGCAAGCCCTTGTGTCAAGCTCAGAGTTTTAAAATCATTGCAGCACCTTCCACTTTTAGATTCACAGGAATAAGTGTCTTCTGAAAGAGATTGTTCACTTCAACACTGTGACACACTCTGATGACTGACTTATACCTTCTTATTGAGAAATATTCCACAATTTCATGTGCAGTATTTCTAGTGTATAAGAGAGAGTGTTATTCAGTGTATTTCCCATCTCTCCTGAGCCCAGGTCACTCTGAATCACTCAGACTGCTGAACGGAGAGAGCCGGTGTGATGGGAGAGTGGAGATTTCCCTCCGTGGTGTGTGGGGCAGAGTGCTGGATGACCAGTGGGACATGGACGATGCCAGCGTGGTGTGCAGGGAGCTCCAGTGCGGAGTCGCTGAGAAAGCTTTTAACCCCCCGAAGTCTGAGAATGGAACGGGCCCTGTGGGGCTCAGAAGGGTCCAGTGTGCAGGAAATGAGACTCGCCTGACTCTCTGTGACATCTCCACGTCTGAGACAGCCCAGGCAGGAATTGCTGAGGACGTCGGTGTCCTTTGCTCAGGTGATTCATTTCGAAATCTCACAAACATTTTCTGTTCAGCAGGAAAATACATATTAACAGCTGTGATCTATCCCTGCAGGGAGCCGGCGGATCAGACTGGTGAACGGGGCAGGTTGCTGTGCCGGGAGAGTGGAGATTTATTACAACGGCAGCTGGGGGACAGTCTGTGATGATTCCTGGGATCTGTCAGACTCCGATGTCGTTTGCAAACAACTGGGATGTGGACGTGCCACCAATGCAACTGTCTCTGCTCATTATGGGCAAGGATCCGGGCAGATCTGGCTGGACGATGTGAACTGCTCTGGGAAGGAATCCGATCTCTGGGCGTGTCCTTCCGGGGGCTGGGGCCAGCACAACTGCAGACACAAAGAGGACGCGGGAGTTCTCTGCTCAGGTCTGTTCTGGGAATGCTCACGTGAGCCTGGTTACCAGGGGATTAAATGGAGCGGGCAGATGTTTAAGGAGATTGCTGAGAATGATACTCTCACTGACTGTCTCTGCCTCCCTTTCCCTTGTGTAACTACCTACCAGGATCACCATTAGAAAATCCTCAGCTCCCACCCAGAGGTGTTGGAGATATTGAAGGATTTCCCTAATGCTAGAAGTCTGCATCTCAGGTATCTGAAGGGGATTGTATCATGGAAAGCAGTGACTGAAAAGGATGTAGGGTCCTAGTGGAGAAATAACTGAACATGAGCTCCCAGTGCCGTGTGTGGCAAAACGGGCTAATGCGAACCTTGGATGTATAAACAGGGGAGTAGTGAGTAGGAGTGGGGACTAAATTTTACTGTTGTACATGATGCTGGTGAGACAGATACTGGAATACTGTGTCCAGTTCTTATGTCCACAAAAATTGGAGCAGAGAAGAGCCACAAAAGTGATCTGATGAATAAAAGCCTTACGGTGAGAGATTTCAGATGCTGAATCTGTTTAGCTTATCAAAACGATCAAGAGGTAACTGGATTACAGGGCATAAGTCCCTTCACAAGGAGAACATACCACTTCCTAAAGGGCTCTTTAATCTAATGCAGAAAGGCAGAACAAGAGTCGATGGCTAGAAGCTGAAACCAGACAAATTCAGATAACAAATAAGGCCCAGGTTTTTAACAGGGAGGATGATTAACCATCGGAACAAACTACCAGGGAAATGGTGCATTCTACATCTCTTGAAGTCTTCCTGTCTAGACTGCATGCCTTTCTGGAAGCTATGCTTACGTCAAACTCAAGTTATTAGGCTCTATGCAGCTGTTTTACAGAAGGTCAGACTATTTGATCTCATGATCCCTGTCACACTATCTGGAGAGGCTCACGGCACTGAGTGCCCACCTAAGGGCAGATGGTGAGAAACAAGGCAATACCCCAAACTGCTGATGTGTTCTATAAGTAGATTTCACCAAGCCTGTAACAGATGTGAACTCCTGGACCAATGTTTCCTCTAATTTTTACATCCATGTGCAGAATGAATTTTGTTATGTGCACCAGTCTAGAGGTGATGTGTGGTGGGGTTGGGGCTGAGGGGTTCAGAGTGTGGGAGGCAGCTCAGGGCTGGGGCAGAGGGTGGCTGTGCAGGGGGTGAAGGCTCTGGCTGGGGGTGCGAGCTCTGGGGTGGGGCCAGGGATGAGGGGTTTGTAGTTCTGGCTGCCCTGGGGCTGCAGCGGGAAGAGAGGACTCCCCCAAGGCCTCTCTTGCTGCACAGCCTGGGGCCAGGGGAGAGGCACCTCTCCCCACTGCGGCAGCTCCAGGGCTGAGGAAGAGGTGCTTCTCCAGTCTAGGCCCCTGTGGCTGCTTGCCTATGCGGCCTTTGATAGCCTTCTGTGCGTCCACATGGCCACGCATCTTAGAGGGAACTTAGTCCTGGATCACTGTATCTATCTTACCATGGAGTCACAGACCGTCCCCTTAGACTCTCCAGTCTATTGTCACCCAAACAAACTGGACTTAGTGATAAGTGGTCACTTACACCAGAAATCACATCACATTCAGGTTTCTTCCAATCCCAAGAGACCAGCCACTTACTCAGATCACTTGGTATCCTGGATCTTACACCGAAGACAATGCCTGTAGCCAATCCTGTAATAAACTATATACAGGTTTATTCATTAGGAAAAAGAAATAAAAGGGCTGTTTACACGGTTAAAGCAAGCAATCATCTACACACAAATCAGTTACCATTTATATCCTCGGAGTGACAGAGTTGTAGTGATCTGTCAAGTCCAAATGTCCTTCAACGCTGACCCAGGGGTAACCCCTTGGGGTCTCGGGCTTCAGTTTGGTTTCTTTAGCCCTGTCAAAGTTCAAACAGCCAAAAAGATGAAAAATCTTCCCATCTATTATTTTTATTTCCCTCTTCCAGCCTTCAAAGCAATGGGATAAGACCTTCTGCATGTACTACATGCAGGGGATGGGTGGCAGGGATCATTCCCGTGCCTGAGTTCACAAGTTCAGAGCAAACATTTTCAGTTATAAAGCAAAACTTACATATGTTCTTGTTGCATGGACCACAGACATTACAAGTGAGATTAATGCCAGCAGCAACTAACCAGCATTTCATAAAGTCTAAACACTCAATACATTCTTACAAGACTAATACCTGTTTTCAGCAAAACTAACACACATGTGACCCTGCCTGGTCTCCAGCCACGAGATTGTAAATTCTCAGCTAAGGCCTGCAGCCTGGACAAGAGCTGGCATCTGGCCTGCCAATGTTACAATCCTTCCCGGCCTTTATCTATTACAATCTGTATGTAATTGCTGGTAAATGGTGGCCTTCCAGAGATGCCCACTGTATTTCTAAGGGGCCTGTAGTGTCTAAAAGAGTCTCTTATGCCGGGAGTGGTTCTCTAGCAGTTGCTCCTGCAGAATAATGCACAGGATCGTTAGCAATCGCTGGGATTCCACTCTTCACACCCCAGTTCATTTCTGAATCAAATGATTTAAATTCCCTTTTTCTGCATTTCCTTCTAGAGTTCACAGATCTGAGGCTGGTGAGTGACAGTGACTGTGCTGGGCGGCTGGAGGTTTTCTACAATGGGACGTGGGGCAGTGTTTGCTCCAATGCGATGTCTGGAGTCACCCCAGCAATTGTCTGCAAACAGCTGAACTGTGGGGAGGGAGGGCAGATTGCAAGTGACTTTGAATATGGACCAGGTTCTGGTCCCACGTGGCTGGACCACATTGCATGCAGTGAGCAGCACAGCTCCCTCTGGCAGTGCCTGTCAGACCCTTGGGATCCAAAGTCATGTGATAACCGAGCAGAAGAGACCCATATTTCTTGCACTGGTAATTCTGAAACTACCTGCATGCGCGTGTACAAACACACATGTACGCGATGTGTTCAATTAATTGAAAGGTTAGGAGAGAACTTTTGTTGTTGTTCACATCTCAGTGTAGGCAGATTTACATTCTCAACACAAGTTACAAACATATTTTCATGATGTTTTATAGGAACAAGCATTTGTCTGATTAACAACAAACATGGAATTTAATCAATTAATTTTAAAAGAGACCGATGTTGGACACTGCGATAAGGTAGTCTGAGAGCCAAGAAAAGCCTCTCCCTAGAGACGGACATTAGGCAGCTCTGTGGTTATTAATCCTTTTGGGATGAACAATCAGAGATGGACCCAGGCTGTGCAGTTTGGGTCAGAACTGGAATCCCCCATAAGTCTGGGTGCATGTCGGCCTGTGTGTCTGAGTAACAGCTAAATAGCAAATTAATTAGGTATTAAATGACCCAGAGTTCACATTTCAGTTCACACAGTGCTGAAATTAGGGGTTTAAAATACAGATAAATTCTACTCCCACATCACACACACAACCCAGTGCATTCACCTCAGCTTTTTCTCTCCATAGGGAAAAAACAAAAAACCAACTCAGACCCTGTTTGCTGAATGCCCGAACTCTCCCAGCTGCACAGGTATCTCTGCTTCTCACTGTCTCCCTCGTGGTCCCTAAGTTGTCCCAGTAACATGTGAGGTTTCTGCATTTCTAGACCAGGACAAATTACGTGTCGTGGGAGGAGAGGACAGATGCTCGGGGAGAGTGGAGGTTTGGTACCGTGGCTTCTGGGGAACAGTTTGTGATGACTCCTGGGACATGGCGGATGCTAACGTTGTATGTAAACTACTGGGCTGTGGATCTGCTGTAACTGCCCCAGGCGAGGCTGCATTCGGCCAGGGGATTGGTCCCATCTGGGTGGAGACGTTGAATTGCAGAGGGACAGAGTCATCTCTCTGGGACTGTCCTGCCAAGCCCTGGGTGAGAGCAACTGTGGTCATAAGGAAGATGCTGCCGTGAATTGCTCAGGTGAGTGACAGGAGATGTTTCTGCGACATGCTGTAATATTCAGGGAGAAGGATCGTTTAACCCACCCATCCCCTTTGGTCCCAGACCAGGCCCTCCCATCTCCTGTGTGCTGGAGCGTCCTGGATATTGAGGGGTGGAACCTTTGTGGGGTCAGACTGGCTCAGGAATCAGCCCACATAGCCCCTGCATCCATCATAGGCCCCACTGTGCTGCTTTGTTATGAGAGTCCTCATTGCTGCACAGAGCACAAGGGACTTGGGCCCGAAATCACTAACAAACAGGTCCTGTGCTGCTGTGAGGGAGTTTGTGGAGGTGACAGCTGGAGACAACCAGGGACTCTCAGAGGTGAGGATCCCCCCCAGGAACAAACAAGTCACCTCCCCCTTGCTACAGGTTCGTGGGCTCCCACGACTCTCAGAGGCTAATCTCTCCCTGTCACATGTTCATTTCCATCCAGCTCCCCCGCGCCGCCCTCCGACCGACAGTGGGAGAGTCACGGTGCCCGTGGTCATCAGCATTATCCTGGGGGCCCTGCTCTGCCTGGTCTTAATCATCCTGGGGGCGCAGGTGCGAAGTGCCAGGGCACAGCGCAGAGGTGGGTCCTGATTGGTGTCACTGAGTGAAATGCTTCTGCAATATCAGGGGGGCTGCAGGGTGTCAGGGTGAGGGGCGATACCAGGTTGGGTGGGGTGGCCAAGGGTGCCTGTTAACTCCTCTCTCGTTGAATATTTCATTAACTGTCTGGCAGTGGAACAGCCCAGCCGTGAAATCTGGAGATGATACTGGCTAGGGACCTTTACAGTTTCAGAGAAACGGCATCTGTATCCCCACATGCACCCACCCTCCGGTGATCCACTCCAGGAGTGCCTACTCAGGCCTCCTGCTGTCACCTGTCTCTGGGTGGGAACCCCCTGTCCCATCTCCTTGCGGCCAGGGGCTTTTAAGACTGTACAGCCCCCTGCCTTCCACTGTGATACCCCCAGCAAACCAGTCTGCCTACAGGCCAGCCCCCATGCTGTGCTTTCTCCCCAAGGGCTATGAGCAGGGCATTGTCAGCAGTTACAAGTTAGCACCCAGCTCTCTCTCAGCAGATTACACCTTATTCCGAGGATAAAAGTATGACAGAGAAAACATATTAAAACAATAAAAATTCCTCCATACTTGCTGAACATACCAGAATTCACCCATCTTCCTCATGGGCAGCCTGGTAGACCAACGTCCCTCCAACGATTCAGTGTTGGGATCCCTATGAACAGAAGGTCCTGCCCATTTGCAGAATCAAAATGAAGGCCCTGAGTCTTTTTAAACTCAGCCTTTCATATCAGAAGTCCTCCTTTGTCTCTTGGTCTCTGGTAACCCAGTTTGAACCAGTCTGTATAAACCACCCTGAAGGTTGTTACCTTTCTGGAGTTGTTTACAATCTCAGTGATTCATCTTAATCACCCACCCACCCATCCACCCCCCCCACACACTCAGTGTTTTTTCTTCCTGGAGGAGCTGTGGTAACCCTCCCACTTGCAGTAGAACATAAACCATTCATAGCTTTAATAAAGTGATTCCCAAAGATGCCGCCTGGAGCTGCAGTATCTGCCACAGGGAGGGGATCTGAATATCATGAGGAGAGACATCATGGAAAAGGGACCTAGACAAATTGGAAATATTGTCAAGAAAAAAAGGTGTATAAAAAAAGAGCTGTGGTAAATAGTTGTGAAGAGAGTGATACAGTAGAAAAGACAATCTTAGAAAGGAGAAGTGTGGGAAAGGAGCATTTTACAGTTTTGTACTCAAAGCTGGCACTTCTAGGGGATTTTACCTCTATAACACACATTATACAAACATTAGCGACCAGCTCCTTGGCAAGAAGATAGAGGACGGGATTGCCATCAACATACATGTAACAGTCACAACTTTGCAGTAAGATAATGACTATAATCAGATCTCATCTTCAGGGTTTCAGCCAGTCACCTGCAGGGGTCAGGAAGGAATTCTGGGAAGCCCCCATCTTTGTGTTTTGTTTTGCTTCGTTTTGTTTCTTGCCCTCCTCTGAAGCATCAGACTTTAGCTACAGAGGGAGCTGTGACACTGGATGGGCTGGACCAGTCCTCTGAGGTGATACAGAGAAACCTCTTTCGAAGATATCTGGCTGGTGTGTCTTTTCCACATGTTCAGGGTCAAACCAATTGTCAGATTTGGGGTCAGGAAGGAATTTCCCCCCAAGTCAGATTGGAAAAAAGGGACCTTGGGGGATTTTCCTCTTCCTCTGAACCATGGAGCATGGATCGCCTGCCAGGATTATCAAGGCACCTCTCAAGTAACCAGTTCCCTGCCACTGCGGGGCCCTTGGGCATTGGTGGCACCTTACTCGCTCCTGCTTTCTGCCTGTGGCACACAAGAGTTTATTCTCCTGAGGACTGAAATGCTTTACTCTAAGTGCATCTTTGGGCTCAAACCTCCGGGTATCTTGGTGAACTGCAGTGGCCTGTATTATACAGGAGGTCAGACTAGATGTTCTAATGGTCCCTTCTGGCCTTAAACTCGATGAAAAAAAAGATGTTCTCACCATTTTGCAGATAAACACCTGTGTGGGGGAAGAATTATTTAAGCTGCTCCAAAGGGAAATAGCCAGAAATAATGAGATGAGATTAAAAAACTTTAAGATGACTGTGAGGAAGCTTCCTGACAGCGAATCAGCCCTGGAACCATCACCAAAGGGCTGTTGTGGAAAGAAACCCGGTCACCTGGCTCATTTAAATTCCAGCACTGGGAATGTGCGGTAGGGTTCAGGCTCGCACTGGGCCCATGGGGAGGGGCTGGATGATCCCATAGTGTTTCCCATCTCTGGTTTCAATGACCCTGTGCAAACCCTGCCCTTTGTTTTCAGGCTCCAGAAGACCCTTGGATCCCTTCTCTGAGACCGTGTACGAGGAGATTGATTATAACCTGATGAGAAAAAAGCAGGAGATGTTCAGTCGCTCAGGTCTGTGGGTCTCACTCTTAACAGGGAGCAGCTATCTAATGCCCTGTCCATCGGAGGCCCTGACCCAGAGTTAAATCACTGCAGCTTCAGCCCTGTGAGCTTGTCATTGGAGCTGGGCACAAGTCTCCATTGCGAAATGTTTTGGTGAAAAATGCAGATTCAGAGACAGCGAAACATTTCACAAATTCCTGTCAATTTCACCCAATTGTTCCAAATACACACAGAACGATTAATTTCATTTCAACGCTTTCTAAAGAAAACATTTTGTTTTCTTCAATTGGATATTACTTTTCCATTAGAAATTTCCTTTAATATTATTGGGAAAAAAAACAAATAAACAAAAATTAACGAATGTCCAAAAGAACGTCAAATGGTTTCATTCAACATTAAACTTTTTTTTACTTTTGCATTTCCCAAAAATTGCTCAAAAAAGTCATTTTTGGCTCAACTCAAAACAATCTTATGTTTTGCTTTTTTCCCCCAACGGTCAGAAAACCAAACCATCTGGTTGTTTTTGCCAAGCTCTAGCTGTGGGAGCTGGGTCTGTGGTGAGACCAGCAGTTACTCATGTAGACTGAGGGAGATGGGTTTCCTTCCCATCATACACTGAGTGTCCCAATTCTAGGGACAGTTAATTTCCCATCTGCCCATCATGCAGCCTTGGCGTGTAACCAGTGCGGGGTCAGGAAAGCGACTGTCTGGGGCAGGCTAAACTATCATTTGAAAACTTCTTTGGAGAAGGGGATGATCTGTGCCCCCCTCCCACCGCAGCCACTGGTCTGTTGGGTCGGCTCCCTCCTGCCCCCGGAGCAGAGAGATCAGCTCAGGAGAGCCTCATGAGTTTGAGTACCGGCCCTTTTATCCTTTGTGCCATTTTGTCTCAATGTCTGATGGGAACACCCTGCCCAAGGGCTGTGCTGTGGTGGGGTCTGGGAAAATGCTCAGGGCATCTTCCAGCATCACTGCCAAGATGGTTACAGTGAATCACAAAAAGAAAAGGGGTACTTGTGGCACTGTAGAGACTAACAAATTTACGAATCACAGACTCTGCTCTGGGCCTTTCTTGGTTTAATCTGGAAACACCACGGAGAGCTGATCGACTGATTCATGGGGGAGGTGGGTATTTACCCATAAGAAGGAGGAGTCCCCTCTGTGGCTGAGGAGGCCAGGACAATTGTGGAACTTCCCTGGACCAGCAGCCAGAGACGGGCCTTTCACTCACCACAGCATCTTTCAGGTCGGATTGTATCATCCCCTCAGTCACATTTACCACAATAACATGGAGATTTCTCTTGCGGAGTCTGTGTCAGCCTCTCACTGCTCAGAGTTGCTGTGAGTCACCATGTCCTGTAGAAGAAGATATAGATTGAGACTGGAAATCCTGCTCCAGGCCCCAAATGTGTTCCCAGTCGTGCAGTTCTGCTGTTCTCACTGTGATGAATTTCTGGTTCTCGTCTCTCCAGTCTCCTATTCAGATGACTCAGTGATGAAGCTGCAGTATTACACCTGGGACAGTGAGGGGGAAAACGATCCTGGATAAGAACAAGGTAACGGGGGAGGGGCCGAGAGACCCACATCTGGGCAGAGAAATTAATTTCTATCACACTTTCTGCAATCGCAGCCATTTCCACCCCCCCCCCCCCCACGGTTCCCATTTTACACAGTTGGGTCTCATCCCATTGAACAGGATTTCTGTCAGAATCTCAGGATGGGAACATGTGACCTTCTCCTGAGCACACACCCCTCAGAGTGGCTCCCAGTGACCTCCCCAGGTGAGGAGCTGGAGGAGACGGGTCAGTCTCTTTGGGTGGAAGGCATCAGTGCCCAGCAGGGCTCATCTCTTGTCCCCGAGAGAGAGAGGAAGATTGTCCTATGTTATAATTACAGATGGGCTCAGCCCAACTCACTGATCCGAACCCACCAGAACTTTGGGGGGTGAAGGGATTTGCAGATTCTGACCCCAGCTCTGGATCTCAGTTTTGGGGCTGGCACCTGTTGCTGTAACAGGCTGAAGCAAAATCCTGGACCTGAACTTTCTGGCCTGGCCCCATCTCTAATCATAAACGGGGCAGCATTTCTACCCCAACTACTCTCAAGGGAGTCCATGAATTTGGCCCTGTGGGAGTTTAGCCTGTGGCTGGGGGATGAGACACTGAGCAGATGAGCCAGTTCTGCTGAGAAGCTGGAGCGCTGCCAAGCTGAGCCCTGGGCTGCCTGAGAGGCTAGTGGCGAGCAGGAGCTCACAAAGGATCAGGCCATCAACCCTCCAGCGGGAGCTTTAATTCCTGCAGAGGGGAGGTTCCCCCTCCCCAGTGTAACAAGAAAATTCAAACCTGTCTGCAGAGATCAGCTGGATTCACACAGGCCAGCTCTGGCCTGGCAGTCCCGTGTTCCAACCCCTTATCTCAGCATAGGCCCAGATCCTGCTCCCACTGAAACATGTGAAAGAGCTGCTGTTGGATTCTGCAGGGACAGGATTGGCCCCTAGTTATTTCTCGGACTCCTGTTTTACTGTAGTTCTCTGACTTGTGCCCCTCTCACCATGTGCCCCTGAGACTTCCCCTCTCACGTGCCATGATACACAGCTCTAGTTAGAAGGGCCACCTGCACTGAAGAGACGCTGCTGCTGCCATGAGCTGAGTGTGGTGTTTGCTGTTCCAGAGGGAGTTTCCCCAGGGGGGTCTCAGCTGGATTACGATAACGTGGAGGAGTCTCCCTTGAACGACGTCCCCCAGGCTCCAGAAGGCCGAGGTGAGCAGTGAATCCGCCTCCTGGAAGCAAAGTCACCCTGACGAAAAACTAACTGTATTTCCCAGAAGGGACAATAGTGGTTTGTTAAGAAAACCAGGAAGTTCACCCACCAGTATTGTCTATTGGCGTAATGCTGGGGGCACTGACCAGGTGCATGACAAGAGCTGTGTGGAGGCCCAGGGGTAGGGAAGCATGTGATGTCCTCATGCATAATAAAGGCCCATTGCAGGGACTGAAGGAGCAGTTTGCTCAGGAGCTGCCCACACTATACTTGGCTCAGGTCACTGCCCCAGCTTATATACATCTGTGTCAGACAAGCTGTGCTGGGGGGACATAGAGATTTTACACCCAAGGACCCATGTCCCGACCTTATTAGCTGGCTCAGCTCCAAGTGGTGTCAGTGCCTTGGAGACTGATGGCAGTTTATGGGGTAAACTTTATCAGGAGAATGCACTGAAAAGTCATTTTTAAAGTAATGTCAAGTTTAGGAAGCCGGGGACAAGCTCTGGGCAATTCCAAGTCATTTCTGTTTGTCATTATTGTAATCAAATGCCTTGTGGAGCAATCCCTCTGGACTAGATCCCAGTCCCCCCTTTCTAGACCTCCCCCCGCCCCACGTTTGTAATCTGGGAGCTCTAGGATCCTCTCAATTAGCGATTGAAATATATCAAATCAATGTGACATGTGAAATCCCCCAGTCTGAGGGTTTCAGAGGAGGGCTTCTCTTAATGCCCTGAAGGTGGAAGTTAAGTGCTGAGAGATCCCCAGGGACCAGTGAGGCTGGTGCATCTGCAGCTTGTAGTTTTTTTCTGTCTTCACTGTGAATATTCTCTTAATTACTTCATATCTTCACGTCAGATGCCCCTGCCCTGCCTGGAGGTGTCCCAGGGGCTGTTTACGATGATGCCAGAGAAGTGTCTGTCCCTGAAGGTGACCCTGGCTTGGGGCAGAATGACGAAAAAGGCACTGGGCCGAGTGACAGGGACAGGGATGCACAGACAGGTGAGTGGAGAACTGTTTGCACTTCAGAGTGTCTCTGTACAGTGGGGTAGCTGGAAATGTGGGGTACACAGCAAGGGAACAGCCCTGGCCAACCCAATGCCTGTGAGAAAAACTCTCCTTCTCTCATCTTTCCATTCCCTCAAGGAAGAGGCTTCAGTGCCTGAAATAGAGAGAGGAAAAGTAGGATCTGTGCTGGGTGGCACTTCGTGGTCAAACCAGCAAGATAGCTCGGATTCCCTCAAGCTCTAGGTTCAAATGCTTGTGTGGCTGCCCTACTCTTGATGTACTGGATTCCTACCTATTTACTGAACGTGTATCTTTTGGGCAGAATCTTATAAACCAAAGTCATGTTACTGCTGCACAAATGCTAAAGAGCCCATGACACTTCCTGTAAAAGTCGGGCTTAGCCCATTATCCTTGGCCTAAGTTTCCACTCCCCTCCCTGTTGTGCCACGAGCAGAGGAGGTGCAGTGGTGATGAAATGTGCATTGCTTAGTACTTGATGCTTATCTTCATTGTTAGGGAAGAGTGAAAGTTCTGATGTCCTTAAGTGCTCCTGGCTGGTAAGTGCTTGGGATTTTTTTCACCAATGTACAGGTAGCTATAGCTGGCACTGGGCAGTGTTAGCTGTTCTGGAAACCAAAGGTTTTAATTTCTAGACTGTGTATCGAGATGATGGATTAGAACTTGTTCTAGACCAAGCCAGAAGACTGAAGGGGGAACAATTCCTAGCCCACACCATAGAGCAAAGGTTCTTAATCCGTGGAGCATAGAATATATTCTGGGGCAGCATGAGAAGCCAGAGCAGAGAGCAGCGGCTCTTTTCCGGGCACCCAGCTTCGAAGGCAGCGCTGCCACCAGCAGCAGCGCAGAAGTAAGGATGTCCGAGTATGGTGTTGCCACTCTTACTTCTCCGCTGCTGCTGGCGGTAGTCCTGCCTTCAGAGCTTGGCAGCCAGGGAGCTATGTACTTACATGGCTCTTTGTGATTCAATGCCCGACTGCTTTTCATATTTAGTGAGAGTTGCACGTTGATTTTTGTAAATCGGTAGATGTACTTGTGTGGTGGGGGTGGGAGGCATCAACTGCAATGGACACAAAGAAGGGGGGTGATCAAATAAGTTTGAGAACCACTGCTGTAAACGCCGTCTTGCTCTGCTGCTGCCCATCACCATAGAGTGGATCCACTGACTGTATGTGCCTCCCTTGGTATTTTCAGGTGGGAGTCTGCACTCACGAAGGAGTGAAGGTGTATCTGGGATGGAGAAGGAAACCCTGTTCCTGCCTCTGGAAGACACAGGTTATGATGATGTGGGACATTGTGACTCTGGGGGATCAATATCAGAACAATGTGATTGGACAAAATAACCTTGCGCTGATGTAAACGCTTCACCTCTTTCTCTTAGAAATGCTCCCTCTGTTCTGATGGTCCAGAGACAGTCCCTTCCAGTTTGATAGACAAAGCAGGTGTTTTTATAAGATTTGTGTGAAGTTGCAAGAACTACAAGTGTGAGAGGGAAAAGATTCATAAACTTTCTTTGTATAATTTCCCATTGTTTAAAGGGGTGGAAGTTTCCTGCTTTTTTATGCCTGTAATTTCTTCATCTTGAATTTGTGCCTTTTTGCATATTAAATCCTTTCTGAAAGTCTTCCCTGTTGTGAAAGTGTTTCTTGCCAGATGAATTGTGCAGTTTCCAGGGTTCATCACAGGGAGAGGCTGAGATACAACAAACCAGGAGACAAGGTTGGGCCACCTCTGGGTATGGCCAGCTGTTTGATGGGAGGTGAGTTTACACTGAATGTTCTATCAGGCATGTGGTAAAAGTGAGACACCGGCAAGAGAACATTCTGAGATGAGCAACATGGTTGTTACTAAACCTAATTCAGATCTGAAACTTTCCCTGAATCCAAGGAGATAAATGGGAAATTCTCTCTGGGTAATTCACACCTGAACTTAAGGAAACGGTAAAAAGAATTCCTCATTAGCGATAAATACAGAGGATGAATATTTCTGCTAGGACAAAAAAAAATTGAAAAGAAAATAATGACAAGAGGAGGGTTAATAAGAATCTGGGTTTCCACTGAAGCAATAAGGCTAAAACAAGTTACAAGTCACTGAGTTGTTCCTAGAAACCCCAGTAAAACCGATCGTTTTCACACAGTGGAATATTTATTTCCATGACAATCTACTAATACAGTTTAAAGTCCATACTGAGCTGAGTAGTGACTAGTGGAGAAGCCAGAAGTGCTCTCTGGATGAACCCTCAATGAAATCAATACCAGAATACCCACAGAGTACATCACTATTTCACAGAAATATCTTTCTTTCCTTCACCACCAATCCTGTGTGCAATTTGGTCACTTCATCTGTGGAAGGATAGAATGGAAATAGAAATGATGAATGCAGATGATTGGAAACTCCTTCTCTCAACAGGGTCAGGGGTCATATGAAGACACAGAAATACAGCAATTTACTTTCGAAAAGAGAAAAATTAAAAAGACATGACTGAGACATGTCACTGACCCGTGGAGACTGAGGAGGGAAATCTCAGGGGCTGTGCTACCCTGTTCCAGGGCAAAGAGAGAAGGAGAACTCCCCTCAAAATGACACATGCAGATCCTGGAGAAAAGGAAAGAGAACAGGGACAGCAGCAGGTGAAGGTGACTGAGTAGGCGATCCCCTTGTATAAGTGGGGGATGTTATGGAGATATTGTGATCTGGATCATAGAAACATAGAATATCAGGGTTGGAAGGGACCTCAGGAGGTCATCTAGTCCAACCCCCTGCTCAAAGCAGGACCGATTCCCGACTAAATCATCCCAGCCAGGGCTTTGTCAAGCCTGACCTTAAAAACTTCTAGGGAAGGAGATTCCACCACCTCCCTAGGTAACGCATTCCAATGTTTCACCACTCTCATAGTGAAAAAGTTTTTCCTAATATCCGACCTAAACCTCCCCCACTGCAACTTGAGACCATTACTCCTTGTTCTATCATCTGCTACCACTGAGAACAGTCTAGAGCCATCCTCTTTGGAACCCCCTTTCAGGTAGTTGAAAGTAGCTATCAAATCCCCCCTCATTCTTCTCTTCTGAAGACTAAACATCCCCAGTTCCCTCAGGCTCTCCTCGTAAATCATGTGTTCCAGTCCCCTAATAATTTTTGTTGCCCTCCGCTGGACTCTTTCCAATTTTTCCACATCCTTCTTGTAGTGTGGGGCCCAAAACTGGACACAGTACTCCAGATGAGGCCTCACCAATGTCCAATAGAGGGGAACGATCACGTCCCTCGATCTGCTGGCAATGCCCCTACTTATAAATCCCAAAATGCCATTGGCCTCCTTGGCAACAAGGGCACACTGTTGACTCATATCCAACTTCTCATCTACTGTAACCCCTAGGTCCTTTTCTGCAGAACTGCTGACAAGCCATTCGGTCCCCAGCCTGTAGCGGTGCATTGGATTCTCCCGTCCTAAGTGCAGCACTCTGCACTTGTCTTTGTTGAACCTCATCAGATTTCTTTTGGCCCAATCCTCCAATTTGTCTAGGTCGCTCTGTATCTTATCCCTACCCTCCAGCGTATCTACCTCTCCTCCCAGTTTAGTGTCATCTGCAAACTTGCTGAGGGTGCAATCCACACAATCCTCCAGATCATTTATGAAGATATTGAACAAAACCGGCCCCAGGACCGACCCTTGGGGCACTCCACTTGATACCGGCTGCCAACTAGACATGGTGCCATTGATCACTATCCGTTGAGCCCGATAATCTAGCCAGCTTTCTATCCACCTTATTGTCTATTCATCCAGCCCATGCTTCTTTAACTTGCTGGCAAGAATACTGTGGGACACTGTGTCAAAAGCTTTGCTAAAGTCAAGAAACAACACGTCCACTGCTTTCCCCTCATCCACAGAGCCAGTTATCTCGTCATAGAAGGCAATTAGATTAGTCAGACATGACTTGCCCTTGGTGAATCCATGCTGACTGTTCCTGATCACTTTCCTGTAGGATTCATACAAGGTTCATGCGCTTGGCAACATTCAGGGCACACCCGGAGTGTTGTGCAGGTGCTGTGCACACACAGCTCCTTTCAAGGGCATGAACCTTGGAATCTCGCCCAGATGATATGAACCGTGGGAAGCCTCCCCGGACTGGGCTCAAGGCCCGAGAGCAAGGAATGTGGTAGATAGAAATTGGTAAATAAGAAAGTTAAACAAAGCCAGTGTATTCCTTTTATCTGTTGGAGAATGTAATGCGCGGGGGAAGAGAAAGAATAAAGGGGAAGGTGGAAAGCTGACAGGCAGAAGCCTGTTAGCAGACCAGCCGCTTGCTTGCTAAAAGCTGTGTTCTGTCTTGTCATTGAACCACCGCACTTTCCTCTCCTCTAAGTGCTTCAGAATTGATTCCTTGAGGACCTGCTCCATGATCACTTGGATCACTTGGTAAGCTGGGTCCATTCAAACACTGAGCTTTAATAAAATGCAAGGTCATATTTCTGTGACTCAGAAGAGGATTTCGGCGTCATAGCGGACAAACAACTCAGCATGAAATCCGAGTGCCATGCTGTGGCCAAAAGGACCAACGCCATCTTTGGATATTTTCACAGGGTAAACTCACTGCACGTGGTGCCTCCTCCTGGCAGCTCTGGGGATTAGCTCTTGCCAGGCACCACCCTTCTCTGATGGTGTCTCTACCCATCATCTCTTTCACCCTATGGCCCCTCTCACTCTTAGAGCTGCAGCTTCCTTTTAGTGACCTGGCTAGAGGGCTGGGCCACAAAGGTTCTCCCCTTCCAGGGCATTCAAAGTCCTTGTGGACGAGCTGTCCAGCTGGCATCCCCAGCACCCTGGGCCACTTCCCAGTGGCTGATAGGGAACCCGGGCCTGCCTCTACACTGGCTTCCAGCCATGCAACCCTCTAACAAGCATCCAAGGGCTGTATGGTCCTACTCCATGCTGCAGTTTCCCTGGGCTTCTTCCTACCTATCTGGATTCCCCCTTTCTGGCTCCTATGCGTAGGGGCAGCTAGGGGGCTCTGCACACTGCCCCCGCCACAAGCACCACCCCCGCAGCTCAACATTGGCTGGGAACTGTGGCCAACGGGAGCTGCGGGGCCAGTGCTCCCTGGCTGCTCCTATGCACAGGAGCCAGAGGAAGGACATGTCACTGTTTCTGGGAGCTGCTTTAGGTAAGAGTGGCTCAGAGCCTGCACCCCTGACCCCCTCCCATGCCCCAACCCCCTGGCCCAGCCCTGGTCCCCCTCCCACCCTCTGAAGCCCTCAGACCCAACCAAGAGCCCCTTGGCCCGGTGGGGAGGGGCACCCGAGACCCCCGAGACCCGGCAGGACATCGGCTCCATCGTTGTCGATGCCCCTGGCCGCCCGGCACCTGAAACCACCTCTCCTCCTGCTCGATCCACTGCTACTCCCGCCCGGGCCCAAGGAACACCTCCCCTACAACACCTAGACGAGCGAGGGAGCCCCGCCCTCGCTTCTAACAATCTGGCAGAGCCTATGGAGGATGGTGCAGCAAAGACACTACCGGGCATGGGAGAGGGCCCGCCCCAAGGGGAACCCTCCCTCCCTCATGCTGCCTCACCGTTACACCCCCGAGCCCCTGAGCCACCGCCTCTGCCCCTCCGACACGACCCCTGCTAACCAGCCGCCAGATGATGCTATGGAGGGCTGGACCCTAGTCCAGGGGAAGCAAGGCAAGTGGAAGTCTCGAGCTCCGCTTTATCCCTCTGATGCGGAGGCCCTGCGGAAAACCAGGAAGGAGGGCACTGACACTGAGCCTTCCGCTCTGCCCACGAGTGAGATCCATCTGCCGGTGTCGGGTGGGGAAGACACGATAGCACTGGAAGGTAGGATCTCCCCTCCACGGGAGACCCTCCCCTCCGAGACCCCTGAGGAAGCCCCTTCTGCCCGGACATCACCCAAAACCTCCGCAAACCCCGAGGCGACCATTGAGGCGGGCGCCAGAGGGGAGACCCCCAGGGCGGCAGAAGGTGACCTCTCCTCCATGTATGAGGAGATTGAGGCCCTAGGTCTGACCTCGATCACCCAGGGAGAGGATGACCTTCTGCCTGCTGGCCTCGATCTGGGCAACCTCACTCCAGTCCCCCTTTCCCCATGCTCCCTCCCCAACCGCCTTCCCGGGCGGGGACCCTACAGAAGGTAGTCCACCACCTGATGCTGTCACTGCCAAATCCACCACAGAGCCTGCGCCTGGGATCACTGGGAGCCCCCTCCCCACCCCCTTAACCCTCGAATCTGATCGGGAGACCCCACCTTTCAGCTGCTTGCCTCCCGAAGCCCAGAACCTCGCCTCTGCCCCTGTCCCTACCCCGTCCCTGCCCAATCCACCTCCTCCTGTAATGCTATTAGAAAAGGAGTACTTGTGGCACCTTAGAGACTAACCAATTTATTTGAGCATAAGCTTTTGTGAGCTACAGCTCACTTCATCGGATGCATACTGTAGAAAATACAGAAGATGTTTGTTTTTATACACACAAATCATGAAAAAATGGGTGTTTAGAGTGGGGTGGGGGGAGAGAAAACCTTTTGTAGTGATAAACACCCATTTTTTCATGATTTGAGTGTATAAAAACAAACATCTTCTGTATTTTCCACAGTATGCATCCGATGAAGTGAGCTGTAGCTCACGAAAGCTTATGCTCAAATAAATTGGTTAGTCTCTAAGGTGCCACAAGTACTCCTTTTCTTTTAGCGAATACAGACTAACACAGCTGTTACTCTGAAACCTGTAATGCTATTGCCGCCCCTGGGGTTATTTCCTTCCCTTTTTTAGCGGATCCCCCCCAAGGAGCAGCCTTTGCATTCTCCTGCCGCGACCCATTAGGAGCTGCAATTTTCCCTCCGCCACCCCCTCTTACCCCAAGGCTTGAGATGGACCTAATAACTTTAGCCTGTCAGATGCCCCGTCGGTGGTCCGCACCCTGCCTGCCCGCCTCAGTGGACCACGAGGCTGCACCAAGGGCCCCGCCAGGGAATAACCGAGAAATCGCAACCCCACCCCCCCATGAGCTGCGAAAAGCGTTGCGGGAGTTTTTAGAAGACGCCCGTGGCTCCCGCAACAAGGTACAGCTAGCTCTCCAGCGATGGGGGGACTTTGACCAAATCCTCCAAGCCACAAGGGCCCTCATAAGGGAGGGTAGAGGGACAGGAAGGCAAGGTGCTGCGGCCTATGGGCGGGTCCACAGCTTCTGTGATCATTTATTCACTTACAGGACGAGTCACGGATTGATGTGCGACCCACTGGGGGCCGCGAACACCCCTGCCAACAAGGAAACCCCGCCCCCCAGACCTCCTCATGACACCTCTCATTATCGTACCTTTGAACACCCGGGGCAGTAGGATGGCTCTCCGCAGGTCCCAGGTGCTCTCTTTCCTTCGGGAGGGGGGGTACTCTGTGGTTTTCCTGCAGGAGACCCATTCGGATCCGACCACCGAGGACAGCTGGCGGCTGGAGTGGGGGGATAGGGTCTACTTTAGCCATTTCATGATTCAACAGGCTGGAGTGGCGACCCTGTTCTCCACCGACCTACAGCCCAAAGTGCTAGGGGTCACTAAGGCCATGCCGGGCCACCTGCTGCATCTCAGAGTCCGAATGGAGGGGCTCGTGATCAACCTCATTAACATCTATGCCCCGACAATGAGCCTGAAGAGGCCACAATTCTATCAGCGGGTATCCGCCTTCCTCAGCACCCTAGATTCTCAAGAGTGCCTAGTCCTGGAAGGGGACTATAACACCACCCTCAAGGAGCAGGACCACTCGGGGGCCGAGCTGAGCCCGGCCGCTGCGAACATTCTCCAAGAAATAGTCAAACATCACTCTCTAGAGGATGTCTGGCGTGACCACCACCCAGATGACACTTCCTCGTTCACCTTTGTCCAGGTGGAGGCCCATCGGTCACACCACTCCCGGTTGGACAGTATTTATTTATCACGTTTGCATCCTTCACGAGCCCACAGCTCCAACATTCGTCTGGCCCCATTCTCTGACCATCATCTAGCCACCATCACAGCCTCCCTCCGTGCAGAGAGGCCACGGCCGGCCTATTGGCATTTTAACAACACCCTGGTGGAGGATGAGGGCTTCGTGACGTCTTTCTGGGAGTTCTGGCTGGCCTGGTGTCAAGGTTCCTTCCCCACTCTGAACTCTAGGGTACAGATGTGGGGACCTGCATGAAAACCTCCTAAGCTTACTTTTACCAGCTTAGGTTAAAACTTCCCCAAGGTACACATTATTTTACCCTTTGCCCTTGGATTTCCACTCCCACCACCAAACTTTATCTGGGTTCCTGAAAAAAAGGAGTTTTGAGACGTCTTTCCCCCCCAAAATCCTCGCAACCCTTGCACCCCACTTCCTGGGGAAGGTTTGGTAAAAATCCTCACCAATTTGCATAGGTGACCACAGACCCAAACCCTTGGATCTTAGAACAATGAAAAAGCGTTCAGTTTTCTTAGAAGAAGACTTTTAATAGAAGTAAACGAATCACCTCCGTAAAATCAGGATGGTAGATACCTTACAGGATAATTAGATTCAAAACATAGAGAATCCCTCTAGGCAAAACCTTAAGTTACAAAAAAGACACACAGACAGGAATATTCATTCTATTCAGCACAGCTATTTTCTCAGCCATTTAAAGAAATCATAATCTAACACATACCTAGCTAGATTACTTACTAAGTTCTAAGACTCTATTCCTGTTCTGTCCCTGGAAAAAGCATCACACAGACAGACACAGACCCTTTGTTTGTCTCCCTCCTCAGAGCTTTTGAAAGTATCTTGTCTCCTCATTGGTCATTTTGGTCAGGTGCCAGCAAGATTACCTTTAGCTTCTTAACCCTTTACAGGTGAGAGGATTTTTCCTCTGGCCAGGAGGGATTTTAAAGAGCTTTACCCTTCCCTTTATATTTATGACACACACCCCAAATCTCAGCTAGGGTGAAACGCTGGCTGGAATTTCTTCCTGGAGCTCTAGGAAAAAACAGAGTTAAAAAGACACATGCACCTCTAAATATACTACCAAGTACATAAAGACTAACAATATTTTCCACATTTCAAGGACGATTTTAGCCAGTTGATTCTGGGAAACTTTCACAGGAGAGTGCATCAACCACTTTGTTAGAAGCTCCTGAGATATATTGGATGTTGAAATCAAAACTTTGGAAAGGTAAACTCCACCGAATAAGTTTTTTGTTATTTCCCATGGCGGTATGAAGCCACCGTAGCGCAGCATGTTCGGTTTGCAGGTGGAAACACCGTCCCCAAACATATGGGCGTAGCTTTTCCAGAGCATAGACAATAACGTAACATTCTTTTTCACTGACTGACCAGTTGCTTTCCCTTTCAGACAGTTTTTTGCTGAGAAACACTACAAGGGTGGAATTCTTGATCCGGTCCTTTCTGCATTAAAACTGCTCCCACACCACGCTCGGACGCATCTGTGGTTACTAGGAACGGTTTGTCAAAGTCTGGGGCCCTTAGTACAGGGTCAGACATGAGTGTCGCTTTAAGCTGGTTAAAGACCTTCTGACACTCTTCGGTCCACTGAACGGCATTTGGCTGTTTCTTTTTGGTTAGGTCTGGCAGTGGGGCGGCGATTTGGCTGTTTTGCGGTACAAATCGTCTGTAATAACCGGCCAAGCCTAAGAAGGATTGAACCTTTTTCTTTGACTTTGGGACAGGCCACTTTTGGATAGCATCCACTTTGGCCTGGAGGGGGCTGATAGTTCCTTGACCCACCTGTTGTCCAAGGTAAGTCACTCTGTTTAGGCCTATTTGACACTTCTTAGCCTTAACAGTTAGTCCTGCCTCCCTTATGCGCTCAAGGACTTTCTGTAGATGTTCCAGGTGTTCTGCCCAGGAATCCGAAAATATGGCCACATCGTCAAGGTAGGCGACTGCATATTCTCCTAATCCTGCGAGGAGATCATCGACAAGTCTTTGGAAGGTGGCGGGTGCATTTCACAGCCCGAAAGGGAGGACATTAAATTCATACAGCCCGAGATGTGTGGTGAAGGCTGACCTTTCCTTGGCAGATTCATCTAGCGGTACCTGCCAGTATCCCTTGGTTAAGTCCAAGGTAGAGATGAACTGGGCCCGTCCCAGTTTCTCTAATAGTTCATCTGTGCGTGGCATTGGATAGTTGTCTGGGCGAGTTCCAGCATTTAGCTTACGGTAGTCCACACAAAAACGTATCTCCCCATCTGTTTTGGGAACTAGAACCACTGGAGATGCCCATGCACTTCCAGAGGGGCGGATTACACCCATCTGTAACATATCCTGGATCTCCCGGTCTATAGCAGTTTTAGCTTGAGGAGACACCCGGTAAGGTCGGACTTTAATTGGGTGAGCATTACCTGTGTCAATGGAGTGGTATGCCCATCAGTCAGTCCTGGGGTGGCTGAGAACGTCGGCGCGTAGCTAGTGCACAGCTCCTTGATGTGCTGTCGCTGCATTCGCCCAAGGGTCATGGAGAGGTTCACCTCTCCCACATCACCAGCACTTTTCCCTTCATAGTAGACACCTTCAGGCCACTCAGCGTCGTCTCCTCCCTGGGCTGTAAACTGACAAACCTTTAATTCTCTGGAATAAAAGGGCTTTAGAGAATTAATATGGTACACCTTAGGCTTTCGGTTGGAGGTGGGGAATGCTAAGAGATAATTAACAGCCCCCAGGAGCTCCTGGACCATGAATGGCCCTTCCCACGATGCTTCCATTTTATGGGCCTGGAGCGCCTTTAAGACCATGACCTGGTCCCCTACTTGGAAGGATTGCTCTCTGGCATGTTTATCATACCAGGCTTTTTGCTCTTTCTGAGCATCCTGTAAGTTTTCTTTAGCAAGGGCTAAAGAGGTTCGAAGGGTGTTTTGTAGGTTGGTTACAAAGTCCAGAATGTTAGTTCCTGGAGAAGGTGAAAATCCCTCCCATTGCTGCTTCACCAACTGTAATGGCTCCTTAACCTCATGGCCATATACAAGTTCAAATGGGAAAAACCCTAAACTGGGATGTGGTACAGCTCTGTAGGCAAAAAGCAACTGCTGCAACACTAGGTTCCAATCATTGGAGTGTTCCTTTACGAATTTACGTATCGTGGCCCCCAAAGTTCCATTAAACTTCTCCACCATGCCATTTGTTTGATGGTGGTAAGGAGTCGCAACCAAGTGATTTACCCCATGAGCTTCCCAGAGGTTTTCAATAGTTCCTGCCAGGAAATTAGTCCCTGCATCTGTGAGGATGTCGGAGGGCCAACCTACCCTGGCAAAAATGTCTGCTAGTGCCTGGCACACACTTTTAGCCCTGGTGTTGCTTAGAGCTACTGCTTCCGGCCATCGGGTGGCAAAATCCATGAAAGTCAGTATGTACTGCTTTCCTCTGGGTGTCTTTTTTGGAAAAGGACCCAGAATCTCCACAGCTACTGGCTGAAATGGAACTTCAATGATGGGGAGTGGCTGGAGAGGGGCTTTGACCTGGTCTTGGGGTTTTCCCACTCTTTGGCATACTTCACAAGATCGGACATAGGTAGAAACATCCTTGCCCATTCCCTCCCAGTGGAATGACCCTCCCAAACAGTCTTTGGTCCTGTTCACCCCAGCATGGCCACTAGGATGATCATGGGCTAAGCTCAAGAGCTTGGCCCGATATTTAGTTGGAACTACCAACTGTCTCTGAGGATGTCAGTCTTCCTAGTGTCCACCAGAAAGAGTTTCCTTGTATAAAAGTCCTCTTTCTACAACAAACCTGGATCGATTAGAAGAGCTGAGAGGCGGTGGGTTGTTCCGTGCCACCGTCCAAGCTCTCTGGAGGCTTTCATCTGCTTCCTGTTCAGTCTGGAACTGTTCCCTTGATGCTGGAGACATCAGTTCCTCATTGGATTGTGGACCTATGCTTGGTCCCTCTGGAAGCGATGTAGGGGATGGGGCTGTTTCCGTTGACTGTGAACTGCTCTCCCCTGGGACACTATGTTGGGGTTCAGGCTCCGGCTGAGCCTTTTGTGTAGGGTTATGGGCTGCTGCCGGTTCAGGTTCGGTGGGGCCTTCTGGTGTTGAGGTTGCAAGTACTGGATTCAGTGCTGGCAATGGGTCTGGTGCTGGTTGTTCCACTGGTTCCGGTTCTGGGACTGGTTCCGTCTGGGTCTCTGGGACTGGATCCACTACTGCTGTTGCAGACATTAGCCTGGGGTCCGGGTCCATCACCTCTGAGTGGGTCCTGATAGAACTTTCCGGAACAGAGCTAGGCCTCACGGCTTGTTTAACCTGGCTGCGGGTGACCATTCCCACCCTCTTGGCCCACTTCACATGATTGGCCAAGTCTTCCCCCAACAGCATGGGGATGGGATAATCATCATAGACTGCAAAAGTCCATGTTCCTGACCAGCCCTGGTACTGGACAGGCAACTTGGGTGTAGGCAAATCAAAGAGTTGGACTTGAAGGGTTGAATCGTCACTTGGATCTCTGGGTTGATTAAATTGGGGTCCACTAAGGAAGCATGGATAGCTGACACTTGTGCTCCGGTGTCCCTCCATGTGGTGACCTTCTTCCCACCCACACTCACAGTTTCCCTCCGCTCCAAGGGTATCTGGGAGGTATCTGGGCCTGCGGACCTCTGGTGTGATTCCGGTGCAATGAACTGTAATCTGTTGGGGTTCTTGGGGCAGTTGGCCTTTACATGCCCCAGCTCATTACATTTAAAACATCGTCCAGCTGGCGGGTCACTGGGGCGAGGTGGGTTGCTGGAGAACGTGGTGGTGGGACGATAAGGGGTCTGGAGGGTTCTTTGGGAGGTAGGTGGGCTTTGGACGGCCCCCGGTAATAGGGTGTGGTTTGGGGTTGTCCCTTCTGGTCTCTGCTCCAACTGCGACCAGTTTTCTTCTTCTCTATCACCTCTACCCATCTGGCTCCAATCTCTGCTGCCTCGATTACAGTTTTGGGCTTCCCATCTAGGATGTATCTTTCTATTTCCTCAGGAACACCCTCTAAGAATTGTTCCATTTGCATTAGGAAGGGCAAATTTACTGGAGATTCAACACTTGCTCCTGATATCCAGGCATTCCAATGTTTCACAATGTGGTAGGCATGTCGTGTTTCCACCTTAGGGCTCTGAACCTCCGACGAGAATGCTCGGGTGTTAGCCCCATTCTGACTCTCGTTCATACTTGTTCATGTGTCCTTTAGGCATTTCAGCCACCACCTCAGCTAAGGGTCCTCTGAGCTGCGGCCTCAGCTCTACCATGTATTGGTTGGTAGAGATGCTGTACCCAAGGCAGGCCCTTTCGAAGTTTTCTAAGAAGGCCTCAGTATCATTGCCTGCCTTGTAGGTGGGGAACTTTCTGGGCTGGGAAGTGGTACATGGAGAAGGATTGCTAGGGTTTGTTGGTCTATTCTTCTGAGCCTTTACCTTCTCCATCTACAGTTCATGCTTCCTCTCTTTTTCCTTCTCCTCCTCCACATGCTTCCTTGCCTCCATTTCCCTCCTGTGGGCAGCCTCCTGTACCTCCTTCTCCATCCGCATGAGTTCTATCTGTCTTTCATGTTCCTTTTGTTTTTCAGCAGCCTCAAATCTGGCTAATTCCAGCTTTTGTTGAGCCGTGGAGTCTGTCATCCTAACCTCTCTGTTTTTAACTTACTTTACACCCGAGGTTTAGAAATAAAACAAACAAAACTTGGCTTGTAAAATTTTGCTGTGCTGGAATAGGATACCTATTCTCTGATAGTGATTGTCAGCCTACAGAAAAAGATAATTCCCTTTGTCTCTGCTCTGGCCCCAAATCAAAGCAAAACCCCCAACTACTTGGAAACCTGCTTTCCAGCAGCCCCAAAGGAAAAAAAATACATTTCCTTTTTAAAATCTGTTTTTCTGGTTCAAAAAATCTCAAATTGATCTCAAAAGGATTTCAGGTTACTCCCACTGCTCTGCCACCACGTCAAGGTTCCTTCCCCACTCTCAACTCTAGGGTACAGATGTGGGGACCTTCATGAAAACCTCCTAAGCGTATTTTTACCAGCTTAGGTTAAAACTTCCCCAAGGTACAAATTAATTTTACCTTTTGCCCTTGGATTTCCACTGCCACCACCAAATTTTATCTGGGTTTACTGGGAAACGTAGTTTGGACACATCTTTCCCCCCAAAATCCTCCCAACCCTTGCACCCCACTTCCTGGGGAAGGTTTGGTAAAAATCCTCACCAATTTGCATAGGTGACCACAGACCCAAACCCTTGGATCTGAGAACAATGAAAAAGCATTCAGTTTTCTTAGAAGAAGACTTTTAATAGAAGTAAAGGAATCACCTCTGTAAAATCAGGATGGTAGATACCTTACAGGGTAATTAGATTCAAAACATAGAGAATCCCTCTAGGCAAAACCTTAAGTTACAAAAAAGACACACAGACAGGAATATTCATTCTATTCAGCACAGCTATTTTCTCAGCCATTTAAAGAAATCATAATCTAACACATACCTAGCTAGATTACTTACTAAGTTCTAAGACTCCATTCCTGTTCTGTCTCCGGCAAAAGCATCACACAGACAGACACAGACCGTTTGTTTGTCTCCCTCCTCCCAGCTTTTGAAAGTATCTTGTCTGCTCATTGGTCATTTTGGTCAGGTGCCAGCAAGATTACCTTTAGCTTCTTAACCCTTTACAGGTGAGAGGATTTTTCGTCTGACCAGGAGGGATTTTAAAGGGGTTTACCCTTCCCTTTATATTTATGATACCTTGCGAGAGCCGCGGCGTGCCTTTCCCTTGGCGCGGTGATGGTGGGATCTAGGAAAGATGCGCACCAAGCTCTTCTGCCGTGACTACACCCGGTGCACCAGCCGACGGAGAAATGCAGCGATAGAGCAGTTGGAACTGAAGGTCTTACAGATGGAGAGGCATCTGGCAGCCAGCCCCGAGGACCCGTTCCTGTGCGGAGCATGCCAGGAGATGCGGGAGGAGATCCGGGCCCTCGAGGACCATCGGGCCCGAGGTGCCTTTGTTCGATTCTGCATCCGCCTCCTTCGGGAGATGGATCACGGCTCCCACTTCTTCTACGCCCTGGAGAAAATGAGGGGGGGCAAGAAACACGTCACCTGCCCTCTAGCAGAAGACGGCACCCCCCTCACGGATCCGGTGGAGATGTGTGGGAGGGCCAGTGACTCCAACTAGAGCTGCCTCTCACCTTGGCCAAGTTCTCGGAAGCCCTCCGTCGCACGCCCACCAATAAATCTCTGGGCATGGACGGGCTGACCGTGGAGTTCTACTGCGTGTATTGGGACATCCTTGGCCCAGACCTAGCCACTGTCTGGGCCGAGTCTTTGCAGGACAGAGTCCTCCCTCTTTCGTGCAGGCGAGCGGTGCTTGCCTTGTTGTCGAAGAAGGGGGACCTCTGCGACTTATGAAATTGGTGTCCCGTCTCGCTCCTTAGCACGGACTACAAAATCGTAGTGAAAGCAATCTCGCTGTGGCTAGGGTCCGTGCTGGCAGACATGATCCACCCAGACCAGACCTACACTGTCCCTGGCCGCAGCATTTTTGACAACCTATTTCTAGTCCGAGACCTTTTGGAACTCGGGAGTAGAGACGGTCTGTTGTTCGCCCTCCTGTCTCTTGATCAGGAGAAGGCGTTCTATAGAGAGGACCATGGGTACCTCCTGGGCACTCTGCAGGCTTTTGGATTCAGACCTTAGTTTGTGAGTTTTCTCCAGGTGCTGTACGCTTCCGCGGAGTGTCTGGTTAGGCTCAACTGGACCCTGACTGAATCAGTCAGCTTCGGGTGAGGAGTACGGCAGGGGTGCCCCTTCTCGGGCCAGCTGTACGCTCTGGTGATCGAGCCCTTGTTCTGTCTCCTCCACAGGAGGTTGACAGGGTTGGTGCTGCGGGAGCTGGAGCTGCAGCTGGTCCTGTCGGCTTACGCCGATGATGTGCTCCTCGTGGTCCAGGGCCCGGGCTACTTGGCGTGGGTGGAGGCTTGCCAGGCCATCTATTCGGCAGCCTCCTCCGCCCGAGTCAACTGGGTCAAGAGCTCTGGCTTGGCGGTAGGGGACTGGCGGCAGGTGAGCTCCCTCCCACCAGTGCTTCAGACCATCCAGTGGAACGCGCGTCCACTGCTCTACCTAGGTGTTTGCCTTTCTGCCACGCACCCTTTTCCACGGGAGAACTGGCAAAATTTAGAAGGCGGGATGATAGAGCGGCTCCGGAAATGGACGAGGCTACTCCGATGTATCTCCCTCTGAGGGATAGCGTTGGTGCTTAACCAACTAGTCCTGTCCATGCTCTGGTACTGGCTCAGCACCCTGGTCCTGGCCCCGGGTTTTCTGACCAACCTCCGGACATCGATTCTAGAGTTCTTTTGGTCAAGAATGTACTGGTCCCGTGTAGGGGTTCTTCATCTACCCCTGAAAGAAGGAGAGCAGGGCCTGAAGTGTCTGCACACTCAGGTCCGTGTCTTCCGCCTCCAGGCCCTGCAGAAGCTCCTCTATAGTGAAGGTAGTTCGACGTGGAGCATACTGGCGCATGTCTTCCTGCGCCGCTTCCAAGGGCTCCGATACGACCAGCAGCTCTTTCTTCTCTGTCCGAGAGGTTTTCTGTGAGACCTCTCCGGGCTGCCGATCTTCTACCAGGACCTCCTCCGGACTTGGAACCTGTTTTCAGTGACCAGGTCCGCGACGGCCACTGTGGGAGCAAATCTCCTCACGGAGCCCCTGCTTCACAACCCCCAGCTCCGTGCGCAGGTGGCGGAGTCCCGCTCGGTGCGCCAGAGTTTGGTCTTGGCGGAAGTCACGAGAGTTGGAGACCTCCTGGACTACGACTGGGGAGACTGGCTGGATCCCCTGACGCTTGCTCGGCGCATGGGGCTCTCCAGACCTCATACCCCCCGGCGCGTACTTCAGGAGGTGAAGGCTGCTTTGACGCCTGCTGCTCGGGCTTATCTCAACCGAGCCCTGCGCGAGGGCGCACCCCGCTCACCCTCTACCCCAGGCCCGCCGGACCTTTTAATTGGGCCCCTACCCTGTAGATCCCAACAAACCCCTCATGCTTTCACTGCGAGCCAGCTGCATGAATTGCAGCCAGTCAGCTTCCAAACCGCGCCAAGGAAACATCTATACACACTAATGCTTCATACCCTTCATGCCCTCACCCTGGTGTCCCGCCCCGATACAAAGTGGCGGGACCTCCTGCCACCTTTGGAGGGTGAGCAGCCCTGGTGGGCCAGCCTGTTTTGCACCTTGGTCCCGAGGCCCGTCGGGAACATTAGTTGGCCGCTCCTTCACGGATCTGTGAGCACGGGCGTGTTTTTGATGCGGTTCACCCCCATTCCAGATACTTGCCCTTTTTGCAATGTGAGGAAATCCTGGCACATGTATATTTAGAGTGTGCCAGGCTGCAGCCCCTTTTCCGGCTCCTCATGAATATTTTATTACACTTTTGGCTGCATTTTTCCCCTCACCTTTTCATTTACACACTCCCGATCCATGGCCCCACAAAGTCGCGGGATCTCCTGGTTAACCTCCTCCTAGCCCTAGCTAAAACAGCCATCTATAAAACCAGGGAGAGGAGGTTGGCCAATGAAGCTTCCTGCGACTGTAGGGCCATTTTCTGATCCTCAGTACACTCATGTATCCGGGCGGAGTTCTTCTGGGCACAGTCCACCGACTCCCTTGACACCTTCGAGGAGTGGTGGGCGCTGTCCGAGGTTCTCTGCTCAGTGACCCCATCCAGTTCCCTCCGTCTGACCATTTGATTGAGGGGAAGAGCGAGAGACCCCAGCCCCAGCCATTGCCGCTGTGGATACCATCATCACCCACCACCTAGGAGGGGCCCTTTCACACGTGAGTGCACGCCACCCCCCAAACTGCCCATCCCACAGCCTTGCCCATCTTGTTGGGCACACTCAGGAGAGGAATAGTTGATGACACTGGGCGTGGCACTAGGTAACTTGAGCGGGTGGAAGACCATGAGTGTCGAGGAAGCCCCCCGGCTCTGGGCCCAGGCAAGCCTGAACACTTCTCTTCCCTGAAGGCTGCTGTGCTATACATTGCATTTGCTTTTGTTTTCTTGCATAGTTTTGTTTTGTCTTCTTTGGTGATTCATGTAAGTGTGTTCCACAAATAATTTTTTTTCTGCTTTTTACAAAAAAAAAAAAGCCCTGGGCTTTCCTTGCTTTTTGCCCCTGCTTTCGGCTCCCCCCCAACCGGGCCAGATGCTCTCCCCCCTTTCTTTTCTTTTTGTTGTTTTTTTTTCTTTCTCTGCTGTTGCTAGAGTGCTGGCTGTCTGCCAGCCTGCTGTTAGCCCCGCCCTGCCCGCCCTCGGACGCTACTGCCGCTCCAGCTGAAACCACCCCCCCGAGAGAGGGGATGCCTGCCGGCCCACTTCCCCAGAGGGGGGGAGTGGAAGGACCAGCCCCCAGACCCAGCCGCTTGCTGTTTGTCTGCAGACCCGTCTTCAGTCGAGAGGACTCTTATCACTTGCCCAGGCATTTCTGGCATGCAAAAAAGAAAACCCAGAACAGACAGAGAAAAAGCTGTCCACCAGAGGAACATTCCCCGGGGAATCTACAAATCGCTGTGGAGGGGGCCTAAGACTGAATAACTTTCGAACTGTGCTGTCGTGTGGGGGCAGGCCGTGACTGTGTTGTGACTGTGTTTGTAGGGACACAGGGGGTGTGGCACGGAGCTGCCCCCCGATCCATCTGTGTCCTACCAACCCCCACGCTACCATCTTCACAACTTCCTCCTACACCTTCTTTGCTGGCTGTCCAACATCTGCCTCTGGACTCAGCTGCTCACCCTGATTCCACCGCGTGGGCCAGAAGTACCAGCTAACCAAACAGGACTCTCTGGACAAGCGTACGGTGGTTCATGTGCCCCCCCCCGAATTGTCCACTCCACAGCTTGTCCCTTTTTACCTGACCTCAATGCCTGTTAATCACCTGCCACCACCCCCGCTGGGGCATCGGCAATGGAGGGCACCGCGGTGACCTCAACCGCTGCCATGCCCATCGCCTCCCCAGACTCTAGGGAAGCCCCTCCAGCCGGCGGGAAACGCCAGGGCAAGAAGAAGGGGAAGGGCCCCGCTAAAACCACCGGGCCCTCCATGGCAGGGGGCACCCCCACTGCTGCAGCCCCGCCATCGACCACAGCATCCTCCCCCGCTGCCCCCTCCACCAGCTCTGTGGATGTCCCTCCCTCAGCCCCCAGGAAGTGTGGCCAGGCGACGGCAGCCCCCCTGGCCTGCCGCCTCATCATCTCGCCCACCCACCGCCTCCGCCACCAACAATAGCGGCCAGGGCCCCTTTCCCACCATGACAAGGAAGCAAGGTGTCCGATGCCTCCTGGTTCCCGCCTCGCCCCATGTGGAGACATATGTGCGGGTGTTGGCGAGGGTGGTGGGGCCCTCGGCCATTGTGGCAGCCTCCAAAATGTACGGGAAGGTCATTTTCTTCTTAGAATCGGAGTCTGCCACCCAGGAAGTGATGGAGAGGGGCCTGGCGGTGGGGGGGTGTTTGTCCCCCTAGAGCCGCTAGAGGACCTGGGCATCCTCCTGGGTCCTGACCTCTGTCCCTCCTTTTCTCCCCAATGCTGCCCTGCTACCCGCCCTTTCCACCCTGGGGAAACCTGTTTCTGTTATCAGCCCTCTCCTGTTGGGCTGCAAGGACCCCACCCTCCATCACATTTTTTCCTTCTGCCGGCAAGTGCAACTTTTATTGTCGTTGGCGGCACGTGACAGAGGGGTGCTCGAAGGGTCCTTCCTAGTCCCCCACGAGGGGGCCCGTTACTGGGTGTACTTTTCCACAGGGGAAGCCCAGTGCTACCTCTGCCGGGCGTCAGGGCATGTCCGGAGGGACTGCCCCTTAGCCCGGCAAGGAGGGGCACCTGGGATCCCCGAGACCCGGCAGGACATCGGCCCCATCATTGCCGACGCCCCTGGCTGCCCGGTACGCGAATCCGCCCCCTGTCCTCTTCGGACCACCGCTACTCCCGCTCAGGCCCAAGGGGCACCTCCTCTACAACGCCCAGATGAGTGAGAGAGCCCCGCCCTCACTGCTGACAATCTAGCGGGGCCTATGGAGGAGGGTGTGGCAGAGATACCACCAGGCATGGGAGAGAGCCTGCCCCAGGGAGAATCCTCCCTCCCTTATGCTGCCCCACCATTCCCCCACAAGTTCCTGAGCCATCGCCTTTACCCCCTGACACAACCCCTGCTAACCAGCCCCCAGATGATGCCATGGAGGGCTGGGCCCTAGTCCAGGGGAAGCAAGGCAAGCGGAAGGCTCGAGCTCCACCTCATCTACCCGAGGCGGAGATGCTCTGGAAGACCAGGAAGGGGGGCACCGATGCCGAACCTTCCGCTTTGCCCACGAGTGCATCCCATCCACCGGTGTCAGCCGGGAAAGACGTGGCAGCACCGGAAGGTAGAGTCTCCCCTCCACGGGAGACCCTCCCCTCCGAGATCCTCGAGGAAGCCCCTTCTGTCCTGACGCTACCTGAAGCCCCCGTGAAACCCGAGGCAACCATCGTGGCAGGTGCCAGAGGGGAGAGCCCCAGGGAGGCAGAAAGTGTCCTCTCCTCCATGTTTGAGGAGATCGAGACCTTAGATCTGACCCCGGTCGCCCAGGGGGAGGACGACCTGTTGCCAGGAAATCTCGATCTGGGCAACCTCACTCCACCCTTCTTTTCTCCATGCTCCCTCCCCTTAACTGCTGCTTCCGCTCCCACCTCCGAGGAGCCCCTGGACTTCTCCACCAACCCACCCGCTGATGGTACCCCGCTGATGACCACCGAGCCTGCTCAGGTGACAGCCGGCGCCATGCGGCTGGGGCATGAGTTGCCAGGGGCACCCCCCATTGGTACAGAGCAATCGATTTCCTTCCCAGGCGGGGGCCCTACAGAAAATAATCCACCTCCTGATGCTGTGGCCGCTACTTCCACCACAGAGCGCGCGCCCAGTGTCACTGAGAGCTCCCTCCCCAGCACCTTAATCCTTGAGCCTGATCGGGAGGTGCCACCATCCAGATGCTTGTCTCCCGAAACCCAGAACCTCACCTCTGCCCCTGCCCCTATACAATTTGCCTCCTGCAATGTCATTGCCCCCCCCCCCGGGGCTGTCTCCTTCCCTTTCCCAACTGATGACCCCAGGGAGCGGCCTTTTCCCCTCCACCACCCCCTATCGCCCCAGAGCTTGAGGCGGGCCTAGAAGCTACAGCCCATCAGGCACCCCGTCGGGGGTCCGCACCCTACTTGTCCATTTTAGTGGACCACGGGGCCGCACCAAGGGCCCCGCTGGAGAACAACCGGGAAACCGTAACCCCATGAGCTGCGAGAAGAGCTGCGGAAGTTTTTAGAGGATGTCTGTGGCTCTTGCAACAAGGTACAACTTGCTCTCCAGTGATGGGGGGAATTTTCTCAAATCCTCCGGGCCACAAGGGGCCTCATGGGGGAAGGTAAAGGGACGGGGAAGCAGGATGCCGCGGCCTACTGGCAGGTCCGCGTCTTCCGTGAACAATTACTCACGTGCAGGATGGGTCACGGACTGCTGCACGGCCCGCTGGGAGATGCGAGCATCCCTGCCAGTGAGGACCCCCCCTACCCTCCCCATAACACCTCTCACCATCGCAATGTTGAACACCCGGGGTTTTAGGATGGCTCTCTGCAGGTCCCAGGTGTTCTCCTTCCTTCGGGAGGGAGGGTACTCTGTGGTTTTCCTGCAGGAGACCCATACAGACCCGACTGCCGAAGACAGTTGATGGCTGGAGCGGGGGGACAGGGTCTACTTTAGCCATGCCACGGTTCGACAGGCTGGTGTGGCGACCTTGTTCTCCCCCGACCTGCGGCCCAAGGTGCTAGGGGTCGCCGAGGCCATGCCGGGTCGCCTGCTGCATCTCCAGGTCCGTATGGAGGGGCTCGTGGTTAATCTCGTTAACGTCTATGCCCCGACATTGGGCCTGGAGCGGCTGCAATTCTACCAATGGGCATCCGCCTTCCTCGGCACCTTAGATTCTCATGAGTGCCTGGTCCTGGGAGGGGACTTTAATACCACCCTTGAGGAACAGGACCATTCGGGGACTGAGAAGAGCCCGGTCGCCGCGGACACCCTCTGGGAGATAGTCGAACATCACTCCCTAGTGGACATCTGGCACAACCACCACCCGGATGACACTTCCACGTTCACCTTTGTCCGGGTGGAAGACCATCGGTCGAGCCACTCCCGGTTGGACTGCATTTATTTATCACGCTTCCATCTCTCATGAGCCCACTCCTCCAGCATTCGGCTGGCCCCATTTTCTGACCATCATCTAGCCACCGTGACAGTCTCCCTCTGTGCGGAGAGGCGGGGCCGGCCTACTGGCATTTTAACAACAGCCTGTTGGAAGATGAGGACTTTGTGACATCCTTCTGGGAATTCTGGCTGGCCTGGCGAGGGCAGCAGCATGCCTTTCCCTTGGCGTGGCAATGGTGGGACCTGGGGAAGGTGCGCACCCGGCTTTTCTGCCGCGACTACATCTGGGGCACCAGCTGACGCAGAAATGTGGCGATAGAGCAGTTGGAATGGGAGGTCTTAGAGATGGAGATGTGTCTGGCCGCCAGCCCCGAGGACCCGCTCCTCTGCGGAGCGTGCCGGGAGAAGCGGGAGGAGTCCCTCGAAGATCATCGGGCCTGGGGCGCCTTTGTTCGATCCCGCATCCACCACATTCAGGAGATGGATCGTGGCTCCCGCTTCTTCTATGCCCTGGAGAAAACGAGGGGGGCCAAGAAACATGTCACCTGCCTCCTGGTAGAAGATGGCACCCTCCTCAAGGAACTGGTGGAGATGTGCAGGAGGGCCCGATCCTTCTACGCAAGTCTTTTCTTCCCGGAGCCAACCGACCCTGGGGCTTGCAGAGTACTCTGGGAGAAGCTCCCTATGGTCAGCGTGAGCGACCGAGACCAGCTAGAGTTGCCTCTCCCTCTGGCCGAGTTCTCGGAAGCCCTCCGTCACATGCCCACCAATAAATCTCCAGGCATGGATGGGCTGACTGTGGAGTTCTACTGCGTGTTTTGGGACGTCCTCAGCCCAGACCGAGTCACCGTCTGGGCCGAGTCTCTGCAGAGCGGGGTCCTCCCTCTTTCGTGCAGGAGAGCCGTGCTCGCCTTGTTGCCGAAGAAAGGGGACATCCGCGATTTAAAAAATTGGCGTCCCGTCTCGCTCCTCAGCACGGACTACAAAATTGTAGCGAAAGCAAGCTCGCTGCGGCTAGGGTCTGTGCTGGTGGAAGTGATCCACCGAGACCAGACCTACACCGTCCGGGACCACAGTACCTTTGATAACCTATTTCTGGTTCGGGACCTTTTGGAACTCAGGCGTAGAAACAGTCTGTCATTCGCTCTCCTGTTCCTACATTAGGAGAAGGCGTTCGATAGGGTGGATCACGGGTACCTCCTGAACACTATGCGAGCGTTCGGTTTCAGACCCCAGTTTGTGGGTTTTCTCCGGGTGCTGAACACCTCTGCGGAGTGTCTGGTTAAGCTCAACTGGACCCTGACCGAACCTGTCAGCTTCAGGTGAGGAGTATGGCAGAAGTGCCCTTTCTCAGGCCAGCTGTATGCTCTGGTGATCGAGCCCTTCCTCTGCCTCTTCCGCAGGACGTTGACAGGGTTGGGTCTGCGGGAGCCGGAGCTGCGACTGGTCCTGCCAGTGTACGCTGATGACGTGCTCCTCATGGTCCAGGACTTGGGCGACTTGGCGCAGGTGGAGGCTTGCCAGGCCATCTATTCGGCAGCCTCCTCTGCCTGGGTCAACTGGGTCAAGAGCTCTGGCTTGGCGGTAGGAGACTGGCGGCAGGCAAGCTCCCTCCCACCCACACTTCAGACCATCCGGTGGAGCGCGGGTCCGCTGCTCTACCTCGGCATTTACCTTCCTGCCATGCATCCCTCTCCACTGGAGAACTGGGAAAATTTAGAGGGCGGGGTGATAGACCGGCTCTGGAAATGGACGGGACTACTCCGATGTCTCTCCCTTCGTGCGAGAGCACTGGTGCTTAATCAACTAGTCCTGTCCAAGCTCTGGTACTAGATCAACACCCTGGTCCCAGCCCCGGGTTTCCTGACCAACCTCCGGACATCGATTCTGGGGTTCTTTTGGTCAGGAATGCACTGGGCCCCTGTAGGGGTTCTTCATCTACCCCTGAAGGAAGGAGGACAGGGCCTGAAGTGTCTGCACACTCAGGTCTGCGTCTTCCGCCTCCAGGCCCTGCAGAAGCTCCTCTATAGTGAAGGTAGTTCGACGTGGAGCATACTGGCGCATGTCTTCCTGCGCCGCTTCCAAGGGCTCCGATACGACCAGCAGCTCTTTCTTCTCTGTCCGAGAGGTTTTCTGTGAGACCTCTCCGGGCTGCCGATCTTCTACCAGGACCTCCTCCGGACTTGGAACCTGTTTTCAGTGACCAGGTCCGCGACGGCCACTGTGGGAGCAAATCTCCTCGCGGAGCCCCTGCTACACCACCCCCAGCTCCGTGTGAAGGTGGCAGAGTCCCTCTCGGTGCGCCAGAGCTTGATCCTGTCAGAAGTCAAGAGAGTCGGAAACCTCCTGGACTACGACCGGAGAGACTGGCTGGATCCCCTGATGCTTGCTCGGTGCATGGGGCTCTCCAGACCTCGTACCCCCGGCGCGTACTTCAGGAGGTGAAGGCTGCTTTGCCGCCCGCTGCTAGAGCTCACCTCGATCGGGTCCTGCTCGGGGACATGCCCCACCCACCCTCTACCCCAGGCCCGCTGGACGTTTTATTTGGACCCCTGCCCTGTAGACCCAAATGAGCCCCTCACCCCTTTACTCTGAGCTGGCTGCATGAACTGCAGCTGGTATGCTTCCAAACCGCGCTAAGGAAACATCTATAAACGCTCGTGCTCCACACCCTTCATGCCCTCACCCTAGTGTCCCGCCCCGACACAAAGTGGCGAGACCTTCTGCCACCTTTGGAGGGTGAGCAGCCCCGGTGAGCCAGCCTATGTTCCACCTTGGTTCCGAGGCCCGTCGGGGACATTAGTTGGCCGCTCCTTCACGGAGCTGTGAGCACGGGCATGTACTTGGCGCGGTTCAACTCCATCCCAGATACCTGTCCGTTTTGCGGTGTGAGGGAAACCCTGGCACATGTATATTTGGAGTGCGTCAGGCTTCAGCCCCTGTTCCGGCTCCTCACAAATCTTTTGGTATGTTTTCGGTTGCATTTTTCCCCTCGCCTTTTTATTTATGCACTCCCCAGCCGTGGCCTCACAAAGTCGCGGGATCTCCTTGTTAACCTCATCCTGGTCCTGGCTAAAACGGCCATCTATTAAGCCAGAGAGAGGAGGTTGGCCGATGGAGTTTCCTGTGACTGTGGGGCCGTTTTCCGATCCTCGGTCTGTTCACGTATCCGGGCGGAGTTCCTCTGGGCGGCATCCACCGACTCCCTTGATGCTTTTGAGGAGCGGTGGGCGCTGTCTGAGGCTCTCTGCTCAGTGTCCCCGTCCGGCTCCCTTTGTTTTGACCCTTTGATTGGGGGAGAGAATAAGGGACCCCAGCCCCAGCCATTGCTGCTGCAGACTCCACCACCCTAGAGGGGTCCTTTCACACGTGGGTGCACATGCCCCCCCCCAGGTTGTCCACCCCACAGCCTGCCCCTCTTGTTGGGTGCTTTCAGAGGAGGGAATTGTTGGTGACACTCGGGCGTGGCACCAGGTAACTCAAGGGGGTGGCAGACCTTGAGAGTCGATGAAGCCCTCTCGCTCTGGACCACCAGGTAACGCCGAAGGGTGGAAGACCATGAAAGTCGAGGTCTATCCACCGCTCTGGGCCCAGGCAAGCTTGAACACTTCTCTCCCCTGAAGCTAATGAGAAAACAATTGTGATTGGTTGCTGTGTTACACATTGCATATGCTGGTGTTTTGTTTTGTAAGTGTGTTATGCAAATAAAAATCACTCTCTTGTAAAAAAATAAATAAATAAAAATTACTCTCCTATCGCCATCTGGCCCGACCCTCTCACTATATATACATATATATATATACACAGGAGAATAGTGACTAGCAATAGGGAGGTGATTTTACCCCTGTACAGCATTGGTCAGACCGATATTGAACTATTGCATCGAGTTCTGGTGTACACATTGTAAAAAGGATGGTGCAAATTGAAGAAGGATGGTGAAAAACAGAAAAGGGCTACAAACATTATTCAGGAGCTGAAAAAATGTCTTATAGAGAGACAGAACAGCTCAACCTGGTCAGTGTATCAAAAAGAAGACCAAGAGGTGACTTGATTATGGTGCATAAATGCCCTCACAAAGAGAAAGTACTGAGTACTAAAGGGCTCTTTAATCTAGCACAAAAAGGCATAACAAGAACCAATGGCTGGAATTTAATGCCAGAGTCATTGAAATCTGAATCAAGCACAAGCTTTTAATAGGCTGATTGACATCGGAACAAATTACAGATGGATGGACTCTCCACCCCACATGGGGTTGGGGCTGAGGAAATACTCTGAAGTGGTATAGAAAATTACTTATTACATGTGCTTAAAATCATAGAATCATAGAAGATTAGGGTTGGAAGAGAACTCAGGAGGTCATCTAGTCCAATCCCCTGCTCAAAGCAGGACCCACCCCAACTAAATCATCCCAGCCAGGGCTTTGTCAAGCCGGGTCTTAAAAATCTCTAAGGAATGGAGACTCCACCACCTCCCTAGGTAACCCATTCACCACGCTCCGAGTGAAATAGTGTTTCCTAATATCCAACCTAGACCTCCCCCACTGCTACTTGAGACCATTGCTCCTTGTTCTGTCATCTGCCACCACTCAGAACAGCCTAGCTCCATCCTCTATGGAACCCCCCTTCAGGTAGTTGAAGGCTGCTATCTCACTCTTCTCTTCTGCAGACTAAATAAGCCCAGTTCCCTCAGCCTCTCCTCATAAATCATGTGCCCCAGCCCCCTAATAATTCTCATTGCCCTCCACTGGACTCTCTCCAATTTGTCCACATCCTTACTGTTGGGCCCGAAACTGGACACCATACTCCAGATGTGCCCTCATTAGTGCCAAATAGAGGGGAAGAATCAGTTCCCTCGATCTGCTGGCAACGCTCCGACAAATGCAGCCCAATATGCCATTAGCCTTCTTGTCAACAAGGGCACGCTGCTGACTCATATCCAGCTTCTCGTCCACTGTAATCCCCAGGTTCTTTTCTGCAGAACTGCCTCTTAGCCAGTCAGTCCCCAGCCTCCAGCGGTGCATGGGATTCTTCTGTCCTAAGTGCAGGTCTCTGCACTTGTCCTTGCTGAACCTCATCAGATTTCATTTGGCCCAATCCTCCAATTTTCCTAGGTCACTCTGGACCCTATCCCTACCCTCCAGGGTATCTACCTCTCCCCCAATTTAGTGTCATCTGCAAACTTGCTGAGGGTGCAATTCATCCCATCATCTGGATCATTAATAAAGATGTTGAACAAAACCAGCCCCAAGACTGACCCCTGTATCACTTCACTTGATACCGGCTGCCAACTAGACATTGAGAAGTTGATCACTACCCACTGAGCCTGACAATCTGGCCAGCTTTCTATCCACCTTATAGTCCATTCATCCAATTGATACTTCTTTAACTTGCTGGCAAGAATACTGTGGGAGACCGTATCAAAAGCTTAGCTAAAGTCAAGGTATATCACATCCACTGCTTTCCCCACATCCACAGAGCCAGTTATCTCATCATAGAAGGCAATCAGGTTGATCAGGCATGACTTGCCCTTGGTGAATCCATGTTGACTGTTCCTGATTACCTCTCTCCTCTATGTGCTTCAGAATGGATTCCTTGAGGACCTGCTCCATGATTCTTCCAGCGACTGAGGTGAAGCTGACCTGTCTGTAGTTCCCCGGATTCTCCTTCTTCATTTTCTTAAAGATGGGAACTATATTTGCCTTTTTCCAATCGTCCCGGACCTCCCCTAATCACCACGAGTTCTTAAAGAGAATGGCCAATGGCTCTGCAAGCACATCAGCCAACTCCCTCAACACTCTCAGGTGCATTGCATCCAGCCCCATGGACTTGTGCATGTTCAGCTTTTCTAAATAGTCCTTAACCTGTTCTTTCACCACTGAGGGCTGCTCAACTCCTCCCCATACTGTGCTGCCCAGTGCAGCAGTCTGGGAGCTGACCTTGTCTGTAAAGACCGAGGCAAAAGAAGCATTGAATACATCAGCTTTTTCCATATCATCTGTCACTAAGTTGCCTCCCCCATTCAGTAAGTTTCCCACACTTTCCATGACCTTCTTCTTTTTGTTAACATACCTGTAGAAACCCTTCTTGTTACCCTTTACGTCCCTTGCTAGCTGCAACTCCAATTGTGCTTTGGCCTTCCTGATTACACCCCTGCAGGCTCGAGAAATATTTTTATACTCCTCCCTAGACTTCTGTCCAAGTTTCCACTTCTTGTAAGCTTCCTTTTTGAGTTTAAGGTCACCAAAGATTTCTCTGTTAAGCCAACCTGGTTGCCTGCCATATTTGCTATTCTTTCTGCACAGAGGGATGGTTTGTTCCTGCACCCTCAATAAGGCTTCTTTAAAGTACAGCCAGCTCTCCTGGACTCCTTTCCCCCTCATATTAGCCTCCCAGGGGATCCTGCCCATCAGTTCCCTGAGGGCAGGATCTGGGTATATCTCACGAAATCAATTCCCTGCCATTGCAGAGGCCTCAGGTATTGGTGCCCCTCAGTCCCTCCTAATCTCTGCATGTGGCACACAATAGTTTATTCTCCTGAGGACTGTTACGCTTTGGTCTAATTCATGTTGGTGGGCTCTGTGCAGGTGTAACCCTTCTGACAGGTGGAGCCAGCAGCAACAAGGGCCGGGTTCATTATCTGGGGTTCCTTTTCAACAATACAACACAAAACTTGAGCCCCACCCAGAGACGGGACAATTATACATGACCCCCTGGGCGCCTTTAAGAGGCAATACTTCCCCTCTTGCAAGCACAAAGTCTGAGTGTAGCAAAAACTTTTAATAAAAGGAGGGAAGTAACTCAGCATTAATTTGGGAAGACACCAGAATGAGGGTTCATAAACGCAAACCATGAGCAAAAGACTAGAGCAAGTAAATTGGGCAGTGTCCTTTTCCCTTCAGGGTCTTAAGTCCAGCAAACCAAAAGTCTCTTTAACGTGCCAGTCTCTTCTCTGTACCCCACTCACAGTTGCTGAGTTTACCTCCCACCCTGCATGGAGGGGGCAGGGTAAGGAAGCACCTTACACACTCCACTGCTCTGGTACTTGCTCATTGCCCCAACAGCCGATTGTCACGCCTCTGTGGGGCTCTGCTCTGGTCCTCTCCACCAGCCACTTGCCACACCTCTCTGGCAGCTTCTCACTCACCAAGATGTCTTCAAGACCCCCACACTTGACATGGCTCTCTATAATTTCAGCTGTTAGTGGGGGAGCCTTACTGTTAGTGCACAGTCTCTTGCAAGAGAGACACTGCCCCAAAGCAGGTCTAATATTTAGACCCAGATATAACTGATTTCAGCTCTACAGCGTGAAACAAGACTCTCAACAGAATCTAAAGTAGCTCTTTTATTAGACCCCCGGAAGATGAGAGAGAGAATCCAAGTCCCTCTCTCAACCCAACAGCCTTTAGAACCTATGTCCCCTGCCTAGCAAGTGCCGTTTGTTGAGGGTGAGTCCCTTCATCAGGGTATGCCAAGTACATTTCTGCTGCCCTCATTTGGCGCAACAAGAATAAGAAGGCTTTATTGCTCCTGCCCCAATAACAAGGAAACTTGGGATCCAACACCAGCCACAAGTGACCATTTGGGCAAGTAGTCCCATCATGCTGAACACCTAGGTAGGGTGGGTGCGTCCATGTAAACAAGATCAGCTTCTGAAGTCTTTTTCCACAGCTCACCACTAGATGTCAAGGGAGAGCTCATTCAGACTCTGCTTACACAGGGGAGACTTTGGTGGCCAGTGATAGGGGTTAGACCGGATTATTTAGTCATTCCAACTGGCCTTAAAATCTGTGGATCTATGTCAGTGGTGGGCAACCTGTTTTCTTGCGGGAGGCCTGCGGCCCAAAGGGTAATCCACTGGCAGGCCACGACGCAGTTTGTTTACATTGACCATCCGCAGGCATGGCCGCCCGCAGCTCCCAGTTGCTACAGTTCGCGGCTCTTGGCCAATAGGAGCTGCAGGAAGTGGTGGGCAGCATGTCCCTGCAGCCCACGCCACTTCCCTCAGCTCTCATTGGCCAGAAACAGTGAACTGTGTCAAAGGGAATGGCAAAGTCTACATCTTCCTTTTCAGCTTACTTCTGTACCTTTTAAAGTACAAACTTTACATAACATAGTTTTGGGAACTCACTGATTTCCTGTATTCTTTTACTGATTTAACCCCAAAAGATTATGGAATTTTATCACAAAATGTAAATTTGGGAAAGTCACAGTGTTTGTGAAAATTTTCTTTCTTTCTTTTTTTTGGTTAAAACCATCTCTTGGGTCAGTGGATCCTCGTCCAAGGACTTTCGGGCCAGACTGAAAACTGGGCAACTGAAGGGAATTGGATAGACAAATTTTCTCTCTCTCCCAGCAGCAAGGTCAGCAAAGCCAGTGTCACATAAGCTGGCAGGGACCATGTCCAGGACATGTAGGGTACATCTCCCACACCTTGAAGACAGCGTGGCCTGAGGCTCAGTAGGACTGAAACTCTGTAGACCCGAGTCTAAGAAAAGAAAAGGGACAGGCACCGAACAAGAAGTCAGCACAACCCACCCCTTTTCACTCTGGGGTTTTCAAAAACCAAAAAGTTCCTCTATGTTACCATTTTGGGTTTAGATTTCCATTGAAAAACAAAAAGTGTTTATGAGAAATTAAAAACACACACACACACAAATTTGATGTTTTTGGACATGCTCTCCTTCATAGGAAGTAAGGTCTTCCCATTTTCCCAAGAAGACTGTCTATAGTCTCTAACGTCTATAGCCATCATTAGTGACTCTCCTGAAGACAGGCTCTGTCAGTGGGTGATTCCACCATCATGGCACATGCTTCACTTCACCATGTCTCTGCCAGCTGCGGGAGGTGAGAGCATGGTTGTGGAGAAAAGCTTGAAAACAGAGGGCCCCCTAAAGGCTCTGACACAGCAGGCAAAACACAAGAACCCATACGTATTGCTTTAAAACAGTGCATGATTTTTAAGCGAGTCTCATGATTCTGGGACCTGATTCCTGATGTTTCAATGATTGAAGTTGGCAAGAGATTCACCGATCCCAGACAGGCTTGAGCTGCACATCATGTCCACAGGGGTTGTCCTACTAGAGCAGCTGCACACCATGGTGTGTTCCCAGGGGTTCCTGTAGGCCTCTGAGGCTTGTTTCTACCTTCTCTCGTCCAGCAACTGCCTGCTCGGGACAGTGTTCTCTACCTGCAGCAGACAGAACAGCTAAAAGCTGAGAGATGGTTACAACCCTGTGTGAGAGGTTTCGAGCCATTGGAAGTCCGATTGCTTTGTCTCCGTGGAGAAATCAGGCATCTGGACTGGTCCAGAAGATCAAAGAGGGAATCTGCATATTGATGGCTTTCATCACACCTAGAAGGTTTTGGAGGCTTTTGTTTCAATGAAGTATTGCTCAGCAAATCATCTGCCTCTGAGCACTTCAAAGGGAAAACTTCATAAGAGGTAAAGAGGTCCTCTGCCAAATGAATGATATTCCCATACACAGGTCAATGCAGAGCCAACATGGCCAATGTCTCTTCGCAGTAGTAAAGGGACGAGAGAAGTTAGGCCTAAAATTAATCAATAAGGGTGAGGTCTAAGAGAACAGGTCAAATCATTGATGGACAGAGGTCAGAGCAGACCCAGGAAATGTTCAAGCCATAACCCAGATGAGTGAGGCTCACAATGTCAGTGAAGTATATATATGCATATGAACCTCCTGGGGAAATGTCCATGCTGCCTGGAGGAGAAGTCAAAACCAGCACCCTACTCCATATGTTTCAACCTGGCACATGGGGTTGCAGCACCACTCAGGATCTGGCCCTGATGCTCCTCCATAATTATGACATAAAACCTGACATGCAACCCCATGTGCCAGCTCACAACACCCAGAGCAGGGAGCCGAGCCCAGCCCCATGGAACAGCAGCTGCTGCTGGTGGGTGTGTGAGGTTCTGGCTCACTCTCCAACCCTGGGGCTGCCCCTCTGCACCGGGCCAGGATTCAGTGTTGTGGTGCTGGAGTGGAGGGTGCAGATAGGTCACGGTGGGTCACAAGAAAAGTAAAATGCTGTTACTGGGTAGTCTTAGGAAAAAGTGGGGGAACCGCTGCTCTAATCTACCTAGCTCGGGTACCAGAGCAGTGAAGCTACATCAGCAGAAGCTTCAACACAGGCGAGTCCCAGGCTAGCACAGGGTTCTGGATGGGCTTGTGCAGAGCTGATGAGGCGCATGGTGCTGTGGCTTCACTGCTTTGATACCTGAGCTCGCTAGATTAAAGCTAGAGCCAGTGTGTCAGCTCAAGCTGTGATCACACCCTGTGATTATGGTGTAGACGTACTCTCCAAAGTGAAAGAAAAACCAAAGGCAGATGAATTGCTATGTTATGACCCACTGCAAAGAGGTCTGGACAAAAGGGCAACATCGGACTTCTCCAGGAAGCTGCACTGGGTGGTTTCTGTTGATCTTAGCCTAGACCCCAGGCTGTTGTTGAAGGGGTCCAGACGAGTCATCCCCACATGGGTGTAAAAGGACATTCTCCAAAAACTGCACAGAGGCCACCAAGCCAGCCCCAAATGCACAGAAACAGCTCAACAGTCAGTTCAGTGGCCTTGCCTGAGGAACAAGTACCAGAGAGAGGTGAGAACTCTGAGATCTGCATTCACATGAGAACCAACCAACCACAACCATCGTTACCTTCCCTCCCCCAGACACACCAGGGTGGAAAGATCTTCTCCAGCTGGCGAATGGAACCTCTCTTCTAGTCATTGGTTGCTTTTCAAGATTTATTGAACTAGCCAAGCTGCTGAGCACTACATCACAGACAGTGGGATCAGGATGAAATCCATGTTTGGCTGCAATGGAATCCCACAGCAAGTCCTCTCTGATAAGGATCCTCAGTTTGTATCAAACTGTTAAGTTGGCAAATCCCTGCAGTTTCACCCATGTGACATCCCAGTCTTTACAAAACCACAGGGAAGCAGAACTTTCAGTAAAAATGGTGAAACAGCTTTTTTTACAAAACTCACAGGCCTTATCTGGCCCTGTTCCCATACAGGCCAGCACCTTGACAAATGGATGTAGCCCTTATGAGTTGCTGAGTTGAGGTCCATCAGCCCAACCATTGCTTCACTCTTAGACCTACATTGGCCTGAGTTTCCAGTGCTACCAAGGGAGGAAGAACAACCTAAAGCTGTCAGAAGAGAAACTTTGTCAGACATCACAGAATCAACCCCCTGAGGGAGCTGAATACAGGAGATCATGTCTCGTTGAAAGGCTCCCCAGAAGAAGGAATAGTACAGGCACAGCTGAACACCCCTTGATCTTACTGTATTTGAGTTCTGGAGTATCATCTGACACTTGGTTGTTTCAGCAGGTAAATCTCTGGAGCATTCAGATCCCTGCCTGCAGGCTGAACCTGTGAGTAATGATCCCCCTGCTCATATAGACCAGCCACCATCTCCTCCAGAACCTGGGTGTGAGAAGAAAGCTGCCGAGATCTAACAGTCTCCCTCCTTTCTGAAAGGCTAGGTCAGATCTTGGGAACCTGAGGAACTCAGGGATTTAGTATCCAGACAAGTGTTTTACCTGGCAAAGGCAATCTCCTGGCATGAGGCTGACGGGTCAGACAGTCTGTCCAGCCTTTAGTGGGCTGTTTTTTTTTAATATTCTGTGCTGATGTTTAGTGAATGGTTGAATGAATGTTTTACTATTGTTCCCTCCAATTCTCTGGAGACACTTTTTAGACAGGCCACTAGGGGGCCATACCGAAGAAGTATAAAGCTGAAGGTAGCAGGAAATTAAGGTTGTTCTGTTATTCACCTTCCCCTTAGTATCCTCTGTGAATTCAGCCGGCTGGGCTGGAAGGCTGCACAGCAGCAATGAGATTGATTCCGGTCACTGGGATCAGGCAGGTGTTGAGATGCTAATGGCTCATGCTGCTGAAACTCATGCAGGAGGCTTTAGCTGTCTGCCACATCAGCCATCTCTCCTGCAGGGAGCTGAGACCCTGCATTCACTACGGCACTAACCAGCTGTTGACATCAGCACATCTGTGACACTGGACTAACACTGTGAACTTCCTGAGCCCAGCCTGGATCTGTGGTGTTGGTCACATGCACAGAACGGGAGGGGTTCTCCAAGTACAGCTGGAGAGAGAAAATCATTATAAAGAAGTGTTGCAAATGCTGAACCCTTGTGGGAATCAGGCAGGCAGTGATGTAGTGTTAAAAAAAGAAGGGGGGCTGTGATGTTTCACTCTATATTCTTTATGAAAATATGCTTATGATATGAATAGGACATAACTGATATATACTTTATGCAAGGTGGGTCTTGTAAGATTTCATTGGAAAGGCTATAATTTATCCAATTTGTATGCCTGTATCATTTCTATAGCTAAAGTTAGGAATATTGACTATGCACCTGTATTTCAACTATGCTACTTTGCGTGACGCCCACTGCTAACACTTCAGGTACAACAATGGAAAAGCCAGATAAGGTGGATGGCCCATCAGCAAGGACAATGGACTGTGAAAAGGCTTGGTCTTCCTGGCGATGCTCCATACTGCTACTGACTTCTAGACGCTGTGATACTACAGAGTCAGGTGGTCTTGTCACCAGATAATAAACATTACCTGGGACTTCTTGTATCTTTCCAATGGAAGGGAAGGGGGTCAAGTTTGGGAAACAAAGGATTCCCCCCTTATGTAAATCCTATTTAAGTGTGGGGAGGAAGGCAAATGGGACTCCTCCTCTCCATGGCCTGTCTGCCCAAGAAGAAAGACTGCTAAAGACACCTGAAAGGAAGGCAAGTGGGGAGTCCAGACTGAGACAGGGGTCCAGTCTGAAAAGAAATATAACTTGAACTCTAAACCACAGAAACTTTGCAACCTGCTGAAAATAATATTTACAGTAAGAAATTACATTTTGTAACCTCTCTCTTAAGTTTTTTGAGCTTAGCTGGCGTACTTTTTTTTTTTTTTTTTTGCTCAGTAATCTGCTTTGTTCTGTCTGCTCTCTCTTATATTCACTTAAAATCCACCTTTGGTAGTTAATAAACTCATTTCTTGTTTATAGTAAAACCCAGTTTATGTAATTTCTAACTGGCACGGGGGGGCAAGAGTGAATCAGGCAAGAGTGGAGAAAAGACTCCACAGGAAGCAGGTCTTATGCAGCGGAGGGGTGTTGGTGAAACACATTAAGTATCAACTGTGCTGCTGTTGCTACTGGGATCAAATTTTGGTCTGTTGGCTGTTCTGACCAGTCAGGTAGCACAGTCACTTAGTGCAGCAGGTACATTGGGCCAAGCTGAGCTCATTGGGTTGCTGGGCAACTGAGCCCAGAGGCAGGCTCTTCCCCAAGGAGTTGAAAACAGCTTTACACAATTTTAAGGTCACAGCCTGACCTCGCTGGCCATTCCACAGATGTTCCAGACACCTGGTCCTTGGGCTATGCAGCAAGTTATCAATTATGATATACCAAAAACTCCTGGGGATCACATGGGTTGTATGTATCCCATTACGCATAGTGCTGGCCCAGCTTTGCGGACATCATTTGTGGATAGCAAGACCAAGGTAACCGACAAAGATTTACTAGACCTTCTGGTGCAGCCAAAGAAATGGCCGCTTGGTTGGAGAATCTGACCAAGAGATGATCATGATGGAGCCTACTTTAGGTATGGAATAGTTCTGGGAGGGGAGATATGTACTGGAGTATTGGCTCTTTAAGGCCAGAAGAGGAAGTGTGAGAGGCCAGTTACAGCTTCTCAGGTGTCTAAAGTAACCAGACAGACATTGAGTCAGAGGAAGATGGACCCAGGAATAGTTAGTGTCTGGGAGGCCAAAGGTATAGCTGAAACCCAGGTTATTGCTCCTTCGGGTCCGGGACAAGGCTTGTAGAAACGGCAGGGCAAGGCTCCTTTCTTTCCCAGCTGCCCCAGACACGTGTTTGGGGTTATTAGACCCACCTGGGAAGGATTAAGGGAGTGGTGAGATGACTGGACAGGTGAATCAAAAGGAAGCCTCAAGATCAGTCAAGGAGGAACTGCTGGGAGCTCAGAAAGAGGAAGAACTCAGCCAGCACAGAGCCCCTAGATGGAGGGCTGTGAAACCCTGATCTATAGGGTGTGAACTTGCAGGCCAGGGAGGCCAGGAATTGAACCCTATAAATGCAGAAGGCAGACTGTGGAAACCCTGAATCCAGGGGCTCACACTGAGGAGCTGAACTAGGTTGAATAAATTAGACCCCAAGAGAGGAGAACTATTGCTCAAAAGACTTTTTCCTGTGAGTGGATTATTTTGGGGAATCCCAGCTGGAAACTGAAGGGCCACCCCAGACCATGTGGGAGCGCCCTGGGGCAGCACCTGTCCACAGTCCCAGTTTGGGATGGGATAAAAATTTCATATTTTGAAAAACTGCAGGCCAGGAAAACCACTTCTCTCCAAGCTCTACTATTTAGTTTTGCTTGTTCCCAGTGTCCCTGTACCATGTTCACTGCTTCCTGAGCACCTTGTCATTGCTTGGGATGGCTCTGCCGGTGCCTCTGCCTTAGTTTCTCCTCACCTGGGTTTTCTGTCTCTCCCAAGGCTTCATGTTGCTCAGTCCTCTGGCTGGGTCACTCTCCATCTTCAGCCCCATTCAGAGTACTCAATATCCAAAATCAACAGCACCTGGGGAAATAGTCTCAAGTTAACATAAACTAAAGAGCTTCCACGCCTCCCGTGCTCAGCTGACAGTTCTGCTCATTCTCATGGGAGCCCTGACTCTCTGGGCTTTTCCCCACTGGGAGTCCAAGTACAACACAAGCAGAAACAGTCTCCTGCACCCTCCTGGGCTTCACACTCTCCTTAAACAAAGTCTGTCTCGGTTCTTACCGGAGCTCTGAGTCCCAGGGCTTTTCCTGGAGTCTGGCCCTTCTTTGCCTTGGCAGGTCACTCCCAGCCCGACTGACCAGGAGAACTTTCCCCGCTGCCACTTCAGGGTCTCCTACAGGAGCCTTCTTGCTTTCTGCAACTTCTGCAGCCATCTGCCACTGAGACTGCCCCTTTTCCAGAAGCATGCACAAGGAGTGTGTGTGTGGGTGTGGAAGCAGTGGGACAACCCCCCCAGTAATCATCTCTGCCACTGCCCCCGCCCCCCACCCCAGGATTCCCTCCCTTGGGCCCATCCTCCCACCTTTCTGCCAGGGTGGGAGTTGGGCTGAGTGCGTCTGAACAGAGGTGCCTGGGAAAGGCACTGCAGCTAGTGTACCTCTGAGCCCCACTCGATGGCACCCGGAGCAGGGAAGCTGGGCTGGCAGCCCGGCTCTGCCAGACGGGGGCAGAGGGAAGGCAGCTGAGTCCTGTCCCTTCCTTGCCCGCAGCCTCCAGTAAGTGTCTGGAGTCTGCCTGGGGTGTGCACAAGGGAGCTTGAGACAATGGTGGGGGGAGGTGGAGGGAAACAGGGACGCTGGGAGGATGGGTGGGGAGGCAGCAGGGACTGGTTGTGGGGGCCGGTGTTTAAAGTGCCCCTCCAAGAGTAGTCACATTTAAATCCCTGCACATGCCCCTGACCTTTTCTGTACATGCTGCTAGGCTAAATAAGACCAAATTGTGTCGTATGACCCACTGATCACCTGACCTTTTCCATTCTCCCCACCTGGGGAGGTGAGCTAATTGTGTCACAGGTGGGGCTGGGCCCATTTCACCTTAAAGGAGCCAGTCACTCTGCAACAATCCCCTTTTCTTGCCACCTGTTATTTTCAGGGAGAGGAGGCAGGAAACATGACCTGCTTCCTTGTCCCGAGAACCTCATTGATTATTGACATTGGTGTCAGGCGAGTCAGAAATGGAGCAAATTTCCATTGATCATGTGGTTGATGGCTGGCTCACAATACATAGACTCAGAGATTAGAAGGCCAGCAAGGACCATCGTGATCATCTAGCCTGACCAAACTAACACAGGGCACAGGACTGAATTACTTCCTGTTTGAATAGAGCATAACTTTCAGAGAAACATCCAATCTTGATTTAAAAATTGCTAATTATGGAGAATTCACCACAGCCCTCAGAAGATCATTCCAGTGCTTAATTACCCTCACTGTTAAAAATCCATGCCTTGTTTCTATCCTGAATTTACCTACCTTCAACTTCCAGCCATTGTTTCTTGTTATACTTTGTCTGCAAAATTTAAGAGCCCCTTATCAAAGTTCTATTCTTCATCTGTGTTCTTTTAGACTGTGATCAGATCACCCCCTAACCTTCTCTTTGATAATCCTTCTTAAATATTGGGCACCGGAACTAGACATTGTACTTGAGTAGCAGTTGCATCAGTACCAAGTACAGAAGTAACATAACCTCCCTGCTCCTACTCAATATTCCCCACTTTATACAGCCAAGGATTTTATCAATTCTTTTGGGCACGGCATCGCTCTGGGAGCTTATTCTGTATCAGTGACCTGCCCTTTTCATTATTTACCACTCCCCCAATTGTTTGTCATCTGCAAAGTTGGTCAGTGAAGACTTTATTTTTTCATGCAGATCATTGAGAAAAATGATAAATAGCATAGGGCCAAGAACTGATCCCTGTGGGACCCCACTAGAAACACACCCACTTGATGATAAATCCCTATTTACAGTTCTATTTTGAGATCTGTGTTGACCCATAACCCCTGATCGGCTCTGAGGGTGCAAGATTACATTATGTGTCATGTACTGAGGCATATTAAAATGCTTCAAGATAGTAAAATATGTGCTAACAGAGATGTAATGAAAGACATGCAAGTAGGTAAATATAAGAATCTGTATAACTGCTAAGCTGGGCTTACCAATAAACTGAGGCTTGTTAGTAGTTATTATAGCAAAGGAGTTAGCAGGGCAGCTTAATTTAAAGTTATGAGATTTAGCAATGAAGTTTTCAATATGCAGCTTGGGATACACAAGGACAGCACAGAAGCTGGAAAGAATAGATTTCTAGGGGACCTGGGGGTACCGGCTGTAACATGGACAAACTACATTTATGTATTGAAAGAATTAAGAAAAGAATGATACAAAGAGTTTATGTAAGCGGAACCTAAATTATGGGCCCCAGAATGGCACATATGGGCAGTGGGCTGAGACCTAAATCAAAAATGGTCCCAGATGTGTGGGGGATGTAAGGGGAAAGGGTGTAAAAAGATGTTTACAGTGACATATATTACCTCACTTACCTCCTCTCTCTTATAAAAAGATGGTCAGACCAACCCCTAGTTGGAACATTGGTATGACAGGAAGGTGGAAACCAGATGCTCCCTGCCCATTTCCGGTGCTCTCCACTTACTGTTCTCTTCAACTTTATCTCTAGTGGTCTCCATAAGGTTGTGAGTATGTCAGCCTTGGGGGTGTTTTGTTATATGTATTAGTTTCCATATAATTATGCTTATGTTTGGATTTATTTGGATTTTAAATAAAATCTTCCTGTTCCTATTTATTTGATTCACCCATCTCACTCGATAATAACCTTAGGTAGCTCCCTGAGTAAGGAACCTGTTACTAGTGACCTGTGCAATTTGCACCCTAAACTTATCAAAGGCTACACCTGTCAGGTAGCCAGTTTTTAATCCATGAACACAATGAAACAATTTATAAAAAAAAATCTCACCAAAAAGAAATATCAAGTTAGTTTCACAGGATCCATTTTCCATAAAACAATATGGAAGTGGGGGAATGGTCCCAATATTGTGGGGAGCTTTCCTGGTTTATACACTACCCCGGTGGACTTGGCTAGCGGAAGGATCTGAGTCCTCGCTCCAGTTCCCTTTACCCAGAGGCCTGGCTGACCTTGAGGACTCCACCTTCCACTCTCCTGGGCGGCAGAGTCCTCATAACCCCGAAAAGGCTGGGCCCAAGATTCCTGAGAGACTCGACCCCCAGTCTTGTCATGGTCACTTAGGACAGGGGCTACGATGTCCACACTTTGGGGTACTCTCTTCACACCAGACGCTTCCATGACCCACCGATTATTACACATAATTCAAAAAAAATACAATTGATTAAATAAAATAATAAAAAAATAAGGAAAAAAATGGGACAGATTAAAGGAAAACAAGTAACCCCGCCCCATGGGCATGGGGAACCACAGCAGCTGTCTCTGGAATGTAAAGGAAGTTCACAGTCTGCTTCAAACCTGTTCCAGTGTCCTGGCTGTGCTGCAGGGACGCAGTGGGTTGGACACTTTCTCTGGTGGTGGCCACACGCCCTCAGGCTCTAGGTGGCAGGACCCATCTTCTCAGTGTCACCCCCCTCAACCCCGATTAGGGTTTTCACCCCCCTCCCAGTCCAGCCTGCAAGACCTCTTGTCTGGTGGCATCCCTGAGCTGGGCCCTCACTCTCCAGGGTCCCCCCTCGCTCTCCCCAGCTGCTCACTGCACCTGGCTCTGGCCTGCTCCAGCCCCAGTTCCCCTTTCCCCCAGTGCTGCCGCTGCTCTGCCTCCAGCTCAGCTCTTTGGGCTGCTCATCTGGCCCCTCTGGCTCTGGCTGCTGCAGCTCTGCTCCCAGCTCAGCTTTTCTCTCTGGTCCTGGCTGTTGTGACTCTGCTTCCAGCTCATCTCAGGCTGCCGCTGCTTTCTCCTTAGCTCGCCTGCTCTGGCTAAGGCATCTCCAGCTCACATGGGGGATGGGACCCAGGGCTCCTGACTCCTTCATTGGCCTGCATGCCCTGTCAACCAGGGGTGTTGGCTTCTCCCCATGGGCCCTGGGGTCTGTCCGTCTCAGGGTCCTGATTTCTTATCCACCCTTCCACTTTCTTTCGTACTGGGAGAGGGCCAGTCAAAAACCCCACTAAGTTTCAGTAAGGGGCCAACAGTCCCCTTACACAATGTTAATTCTTTATTAATTGAGTCCCAGATCAGAAGTTCTGTTATTTTTGCCTGGGATCAATGTTGCTCTGACAGGCCCATAATTACCTAAGTCATGTTGTTTATACTTTTTAAATATTGGCACAATGTTAGCTTTCTCCTCGTCTTGTGGAACTTCTACAGTGTTCCAAGAGTTATTGAAAAACAACATTAATGCTTCAAAAAACTTCTTTGCCACCTCTTTTAAAACTCTTGATTAAAAGTTATCCAGACCTGCTGATTTTAAAAATGTCTAACAGCAGTTGCTGTTTAACATTCTCCTGGATTTCTGCTTCTTCATCATCCTCGTTTGGTATGATTACACGATCTGACCTTTTCCCAAATACAGAATAGAAGTATATCGTGAACAGGTCTGCTTTTTCTGAATTGCTACTGATAATTCTACCATTGCCATTTAATAATGCACTGAAACCATTTTTATGATTCTTTTTGTTGCTAGTATACTTTACAAATTCCTTCGAATTGTCCTTAATTCTGCGGCCATAGATTTCTCCTTCTAAGCCTTTGCTTCCCTTATGAATTTTCTACAATTCCTAAATTTTCATATATACTCAAACCTAACCTGTCCGCCGCTTGTCATATATATATGTAATTTTTATTGCTGCCGTCACTTCTGTTCTAAGCCAGGTTAGTTTATTTTTTAACTGATGCAGCTTGCTTCTTTCTTATTTAAACCTCCTGGAAATAGATCAGTCAATTGGTTAATTATTAGTTATTATTCATACAGTTCTTACACTTATATTATTGTAGCATACAAAGGTCCATTCAGGTCACAGATACAGACAAACTCCCAGCTCCTGAAAGCTTACTGTCTTAAAGTCTCAAAAACAAATACAGGATTGAAGATGGGAGATATACCAAAGAAGCAAATTAACATGGTGATGATGGGTGCAATTTCCTATTTTGTTGTTTTTATTTTTAAGTAGGGAGAGGGCAGAGTGACGGGGAATGGTAGGATTGAGCCAGGGAGGAGGGTAAAAATAAGGAGAGGGAAAGAAAAGGCACAGCCATACCCTATCTCCTGCCAAACTGCTCTTTGTGGAGTAATTTGCCAGAATCACAACTGAGCTGAGTCTGAAGGAGTATTAGGTAGAGGCTGCAAACATACAGAAAGAACAGTGTGGGAGACTGTGAAAAATTAAGAGGGGTGGGGGTAGCTACCTTTTATGGACACCCAGCCAGCCAGTTAGCCATAAAATCCCTGTTAGTACCTGTTCTCTACTTGCTTTAGCTATAAAGGGTTAAAAAGTCTGACTGCATGCATAGGTAAAGGGAAGTGAGTGGGCACCTGGCAAAAAAGAGCCAATGGGAAGGCTAGAACTTTTTAAAATCGAAACCAAACTCCCCTTTTGTCTGTCTGTTGTTGTTCTCCAGAGAGAGGAGACACAGAGCAGCAATGCTGTAAGAAGTTTTAAAAACCAGCTATGAAAAATCATCAAATCATTCCTCGAACCTACTTATCTGGAACCCCAGATAGGTAAGTAGGTCAGGGAATGTCTAGGAAGACGCGATTAGGTTTATTTCTTTTATTTCTGTAAGACTTGTGGACTCCTCTGTGCCAACCCCAGGTGCTTTTGTTTTCTTGTAACCTTTAAGCTGGACATAAAGAAAACCAATCTTGATGCTTAATTTTTATATTTGCTCTTTTTAAATTTAGCAATAGCCTATGTTCCAGATGTATTTTCTTTCCTTTTGTTTTTAATAAAATTTTCCTTTTTTAAAAATAGGATTGGGTTTTTTGTGTTCTACAAGGTTTGTGCATATGTTGTTCAATTAGCTGGTGGCAACAGCTGATTTCATTTGTTTTCTTTCTCAACTCTTCCCCGGAGGGGTGTGTGAAAGGGCTTGAGGGTACCCAACAGGAAGGAATTGCCAAGTGCTCCTTCCTAGGTTCTCAAAAGAGGGGGGAAGGGTTACACTCAGGTGCTGGCAGCATCTACCCATCCAAGGTCAAAGAAAAGCTGTGACTCTGGGAGTTTAATACCAACCTGGAGTGGCCAGTATTAATTTTTTTAGAATGCCTGTGGGCCCCCACATTCTGCACTCAGAGTGCCAGAGTGAGGAATCAGCCTTAACAGAGACAAAGCAAAAGTAAAGAATTAAAGACATTTCCTTTAATCCAAGTATTTGTAACAGTTCTCCTTAAAGAAGAGCCTGAGGTAGGTGTGGTGCCAGCCAGTCATCATTCTCTCCTTACTGCCCCTTGCCTTATTGTCTGACTCACATGAATCAAGTAAGTTTCCAAGGAGCCCTCCTACTACTGACAGCACTGATGGGCATGGTGTATGCGGGACATCCTTAGGGTTGCCAACCCTCCCGGTTTTTCTGGGAGTCTCCTGGAATCAGTGTCTATCTCCCGGAGGCTACTGCAGCCAATCTGGGAGATTTTAGGCACTAAAAGTCTGGCAGCACAGTGCTGGGCTAAAGCACGCTCCCTGCCTACCCTGGCCACATGCCACTCCCGGAAGCAGCCAGCACGTCCCTGCGGTCACTTTTGGGGGCGGCATGGGGTTGCCGTGCGCTGCCCTTGCCCCGAGTGAGGACACCGGAACTCCCATTTGCCAGGAACTGCGGCCAATGGGAGCTGCGGGGGCGGTGCCTGTGGGCATGGGCAGCCCAGAGTCACTCTGGTCCCTCCTAGGAGCCACTACTAGAGAGATGTGCCGGTCGCTTTCAGGAGCCGCCTGAGGTAAGTGCTGCCCGGCCGGAGCCTGCGCCCCTCACCACCTCCTGCACCCCAACCGCCTGCCCCACCCCAAAGCCTGAACCCAACCTCCCTCCCAGAGCCTGCACCCTGCACCCTCTCCTGCACTCAACCCCCCCTGCCCCAGCCCAGAGCCCGCACCCCGCATCCAAACTCCCTTCCAGAGCCCGCACCCCCTCCCACACCACAACCTCCTGCCCCAGCCCGGTGAAAGTGAGTGAGGGTGGGGGAAAGCGAGCGATGGAGGGAAGGGGGATGGAGTGAGTGGGGGCGTGACCTCATCGAAGGGGCGGGGTAGGAGTGGGGCAAGGATGTTTGATTTTATGTGATTAGACAGTTGGCAACCCTAGATATCCTGCTACTACAAGAGAGGATCATGGCCTACTCAGGAAGCCCTAAGCTGTGCTTCTGTCACTAGTGATCATAGTCAATGCAGGAGCACTAAGAATTATCAATATTACAGATGGTGCTGAGGTAATTTCTCTTCTACAACAGCTGATCTGAGTGGCACAATCTAGTTCTAGTGACTTGTTCTTGTCTGCAATTGGGCGTGGCCTACACTTGGAATCTGGTCTTGTAGTGATCACCTTTGTCACAGCGAATTTTTTCCCTAGTTTAAAAAATTACCAGCCTCTAATGTCTCCGAATTTCATGTTTAATATGACATAGAATCTATTGGGGCGAGAAACAGCATGGATACAGTTTGCAGAGAACTTTTCTCTCCTGCACCAGAGATGGGGGTTACCCGATGATCTGAGGCTGTGGTAAACCTGACGTCAGGAGGGGGCTCATCACTCATATATGGTGATGTTTGTTGCTTTCAAGTTTTATTGGATGTTTTAGCTGCATAAAGTCACAGATAAAACCACTGATAATAACTAAAAAGGTAGAGGGTTTGCTATTGGTTCCTTCCCGCAGCTGATGCCAGCTTCTGAATCTATATATTTCCCTTCCACTGCTTTGTTGTCACTTGTCAGACACAGCGGAGCCCTGGCAGGTGTTTAGGGTCAGCCAGTGCAGTGAGTGAGGGGACAGCAAGTCAGGCTGGCAATGAAGGGACATCTCTCCATTCCGGTGCTGTGGCTTCTTCTCCTCACAGTTCAGGACATAGCAGGTAAGTCTCCTCTGTGTTTCACCAGGGGAGCTGGGTTAACTGGAACTAGGGTGGTAACTTTTACAGTCCGCTTTTTACCATCTGCATTTGGCTCAGAGGTTGTGACTTTTCCTTTTGGGATTGGACCTTGCTACTGTTACTGAGGCTTTTTTTACCTTGAGATTGGACTAATGCAATGACCTCTGTGTGGGGCTGCACCTTAAAACCATTCAGAGAATGAAGCTGGTGCAAATAGCTGTGACTCACTGAGCAGGGCATCTGGCTGGGAGCATGTTACAGCCGTGCTGCAGGATCTGCACTAGCTGCCCATCTCGGGGTGGAGATTAAGGTGTTACGGTGTTGGTTATGGTTTGGGTTGGGCCTCCCTAAGGAATCACCTCTCTCCCACTCCCATACAGCCACAGCTGTGGTCAGCAGGGTGACCAAGCTGTTTTCCCCTTTTCTAAAGGAGAGGGATGGCTGGCAGGGTGCTCTCTGTGAGGGCTCCAGGACTCTGAAATGTGCTTATCTCTTTGAACAAAAATAGCCTGAATCTGGTGACCTTCTGGGCGCACTGGAAAACACAGCTTTTTGATGGGGCATTTGGGGAGGTCCCAGGCCATGCGTCACATAATGAGAAAGGGGTGGGAAGGAGTTTCTGTAGGTGTCTGGCTGGCTGAGTTCCTGTTGAAATGGTCACTTAATGCTGCTGGGATTTGAGTGGGTTATCAATGCTGTCTGGATGCTGGGTGCTGGACTAGGCCTCAATTTTGTATTTTAAATCCCAATAAATAAATGTCTGATTGGTTCAACTCCAACAGTTGCAAGGGTCGAGTCCTGGCTCCTCACTGCCCCATTCCCTCACTGAAGCCAGTAGAAGTTTTGCAATTTTGAGGTGAGGAGGATTTGACCCAAATATGCCCAGAGCTGATTCCTCCCACTGAGGGGATGTGGGTTAGGGTGCAGTGTGCAATGCCTTGTGCGCATGAGGGTACTGGAAGCTCTGCCAGCAGGAAGTTTTATCCTGCAGGAGCCCTGCCTCCCTCCCCCAGGGTTTCTGCTGGACCAGAGATGCTTTAAATCCTAGTTGGAGCCTAGAGAAGCCCGACTAGCACAAGCTGCATGGCAGAGGTGCTGTATTAGTGCCTCTCATGGCCACATTGGTTTCATTCCCTCAAGGCCACCCCTGCCCAGTTTCAGGGCTGCTCTCATTCCTCCAGCACAGAGGGGGCTGCAGGCTCCTTGCCATGCAGTGTCCCAGCTCCAGGAAGACTTAGCTGCATGGGTTACCCAGACGATGGGGTACATTAGCATGTGCTGGTGCATCTTAGGGAGTGAATCTGGCCCAAAGATTCCAAAACTGATTAAAAATAGGATTAAAATCTAATGTGGGTCCCAAATATGATTCAAATAATACAGTGATTGGAACCTGTTGGGCTGGTGTTAGCAGGACGAGAATGATCCATGTGTCTGGCAGGGCAGTGAACTGCTCAGCAGTAGCTGGTTCGTGGGAACCCGATGTGCTGCTGCGCCTGCCTGAGAAACTGACCCTGACCCTGATAATCAGCAAGGTCAGTCTCAATTATTGTCTTTGAGAAAAACCTGCCCTGATGTATATTTCACAGACAGCTCAGTAACTGTGCGGTGAGTAGGGGGCTGGTACCCAGAAAATCCTGACAAAACCAACCATCTAGTTTACTTGGACTTTATATTTCAGATTCCCAAGAAGTTCAAATATAATGTGCTGGGATTAGAGCTCATAACACAGCTGTACATGACCGGAAAGCATGGAATTCCGTGGTGACTTCTGCTGATCAGACTGACATTGCAGGGGATGGACAATTATTATCCTGTAAGGGATAAATTACTGTGTGATTGTGGGATGGTGTCATATAGTGCTGTCAAGCGCATGTTCAGCTCAGTGTATTTTTGTTGCATTTATGAGCAAATGTGCATCATCCCCTAGATATTTCTTATTTTCTATGGGAAATTTGACTGCTTCACATGATGCAGATACAGTGACATGGGGAGCATAAAATACTCTCTAGTTATTTGTGGGATAACATCATATAGTGATACCAAGCACATGCTCAGCTCAATGTATTTTTGTTGGATTGATGAGGAAATGTGCATCATCCCTTTGATATTTTTTTAATTTCTATTGGAAATTTGAGTTTGCTTCACATGACACAGACACAGTGATGTGGGGGAGTTTACAATATAGGGGATATCACCATGTAGCTGCTTTTCCATTTCCCTCAGTGTCCCAATTCTCCTCGCTGAGCTATGAGTAGAAGCCAGGTCAATCTTTGCCAGAAGATCACATTTCACAATTATTGACCTCTTTACATTGTGCGGGAAAACAAATTTGTAAAATTAAGTGGGGTCCAGGCAAGCAAATGAGAATATATCAGGGATGGGCCAAAGCTGCACTCCCAGACCCAGATCTGAACTTCCCTAATGTTCAGAGTGCTGGGTGGGGTCATTATTCCAAGTTGGGCCACAGAAGTGTAGCCAGTATATGATAGGTGCAGTATATAAATGTGATTGCTATCCAGAAAGGTGCTGATGGCTACCATCGGGGAATCTTTGATCCTAAGACAATGAATGAAGGCCAATGGCAGGGCGAGAACTCTCTTTTAGGCTCAACAGACGGAGCAATCAAGATCCTTTATGTCGTAAAAACTGCTGCAGACAGTGGGGGCTACTGCCAAAGGCACTGGGCACATGGGCAGGGCAGAGCTAAGCCAGGGGTTTCCACTGTTGCCAATGCAGGGGCTAGGATACTGGTCTCAGACTGTCTGTTGGAGGGAGAAGCCGGTAGATGGAGTTGTGACCAGGATCTTGGAATCAGAAAGGAAACAAAGCCTGTTGGAGCTTGCTGGAGGGGCAGGCTGGGGGATTTCTAAGCAAGGAAACTGCTGGCTGTTCTTAGTTTCTACTGGGCGCGGGGAAACAGAACTGTGTGTGCACTTAGCTAGAGCAGTGTTACAGCCTTGGGTCCTGCCACGAGTGAACATCACGGAGTTAACTCCATTGAAAAAAAAAGCCCCTTTTTTCTCAGTGCAGACCAGGCCCCAGGGGTTGCCTGTGGGACTGCACTGAAGTGAGCCTTACCTGAAGAAACGCCCCTGTGGATTGCAGCAAAGTGAGCGTTTTGTATTTGCTTGGCATTAACGGAGCAGGATTGTCTGGCCATGTACTTGTGTGAACTGCACTGTTCTCTGAGCTCTGTGGAGTATCCCCAGCTCAGCCATCCACTGCTGCAGCCAGCCTGCTCCAGGGGTCACAGTGGAACTCTGCATGTAGCCGTAACACATGGGCATTGTAACAATGCCCATACTTGCTCCCAGTGTCAGGGATAGTCCTGGCTCTTCACACACTGTCCTGAGGACCAGTTCTCCCAGCCAATATCCCAGGACTGTGTAGCAGGCAGTGGCCCCTCCTCACATTCCCTGTTAACTGCCTACCTCTCAGCCGCCGGCTTGGCCTCTTCACAACCTCCAGAAATGCAACCAGCCGTAGAGACAATTGGGGGCAGGGGGTGGAACTCAGAGCTACTGGGAGAAAAGCCAATGTCAGGGAGTGGGAGCAGAGTCTGTTCTTCATCTGGGGAAGGAGCAGCCTGTACATGTAGGGCAGAGAGGCCAGGTAGAAAGGGGAGAAGAGGAGGGGGAAGAGCCCAGGGGAGGTGGGTGGGAAGAGACCAGTGGAAGAGAGAAATGTGTGGGGCAGGTGGGGAGAGGAAACTCCTGTGGGGAGCACAAGGCTGTAATGCCAAGCGCCACAGAACAAAAATTACAAGGTTATAAAAACCATCCAGTCATGATACGCAGTCTGTCTTTGGACTGTAGAACCCCCCTCTATTCCTCTGCCAGCATGGGGGTGAGAACTGCAGGCTGAAAAGTCACCATTTAATGCACCCAAATGGCACGACTCCCCCTGGCTGCTCAGCTGGAGACTGCGCTTACCCTCCCTGAGATGGGAACTGCCGTCCATTGCCCAGCACTGCCTTCGCTCTACCCTCCTGGTTCAGTTCCTCTGACAGAAGAAGGGCTGGCTGGGAAATAGCTTGACAGCCACTGAGCTAATTCATGCAGCATGGTTCACACTCGCACACAGAACTTCTGTTACTGTTCAGGGGTGAGTAACAGATAGAGATATTGGAGACCTTCAGTCTGATCTGACATTAACCATTCACAGAAATTATGTCACCGTAACACAACGGGTTTGGTTTAGCCTTTTGCAAACAGCAACACTTCCCTGACTTCCTCCATCTCACCCCCTGCAACTTCTCCACCTGAGACTGGGAAGCACTGCTCCCATTCTAGAGACCCCTACCCTCTCCTGCCCATGTCTCCTTTGCTCCTGCCCCCTCCCACTTCTCACCCCGTCCCCTGCCTATTCCAGACTCCATTCCCCTCCCCAATACTGCCTCCTGTCCCCCTGCTCCAGAACCCCTCCCCTACCTCCTGTCCACTGGCACCAGACCCCCCACTCCATCCCCACTCCTCCATCCTCCCCAATCCTCCCTCATGTACCCCTGCTCCAGGCTACCTCCCCTCAATCCCATCCTCTGCTCCACCCCCCCTTCTCACCCTCTTGCTGCCCTGCTTCAGACCCCCTCCCTCCACAAGTTCACCCTTCCCCACCCCTCCCTCCTCCTTCCCCCTTTATAAGACTCCCTCTTCTCCCCAATGCCTCCTTTTGTCCCCTCTCTGCTCTCTCCCCCTTCCCCTCTCTCTCTCCTGCCCCTGATTCCTCACTTCTCACTCCAGTCCCCCACTCCAGCAGATCCCCTTCTCATTCCCTCCCTCCCACCCCTTGCTTAATAACCCCCTCCAGCCCCATGCTCCCTGCTCCCCACTCCAGACCACCCTGTGCTCTATCTCCAGTCCTCCCACCAGCCCCAATTTCAGATTGCTGTCCCCTCCCCTCTCTTTTGACTCTCTTTCCTGCCTCCCTGTTAACTCCCAATGCAGATACCCCTCCCCTCCCCACTTCTTCCTCCTGCCCCTACTTTCCAACCTCCTTCCTGCCCCCCACTCCAGACCCACCTCCTCACTCCTGCCCCTTCCTACCCCCCTTTCCAGACCCTCCTCCCCTCTGTCCCTCCTGCCCCCTGCTCCATACACTCTCCCTTCCCTACCCTCTTTCCTCCCCTTGCTCCAGAACCCCCTCCCCACCCTTCTCTCCGGCTGACTCATCATCTTTACCCCATTCTTTTGCAATCCTTGAATCTGCCTCCTGTCCCCCCAGTGCCCTGCTCTCCTCAGTCTCCCCATCCTCCTTCCACAGGATCTCTGCTGCCCATCACGGTCCCTGGGTCCTCTCCAGCCTCCTTATCCATACAGAGACAGCTGTGTTCCCCATGGGCTTTAGTGGGAAGTGGCAGCCAGTTTTACTCAGGACGGCCTCACTCACACATGCCGACAGACTGTAGGAAGATGGTGGCTGTGACACTGCCCCCCATAAGGCTTTATGGAAATATACTTATGAATGTATATATGACATCACTAGGATGTGTTTTATGCTACATATGCCATGTAACATATCTCTGTAAAGGTTATAATCTGCTGAATCTATTGTTGCCGGCACCCAATGCCGAAAGGCAAAACAACAGCAGGGGTTCGTTACCCAGTGTGTTTCAATCAATAATCACAACGGGGTGGAGAAGCAGAAAAGTTTATTTGCAGCTGCAAACAAGGTACAGGGAGAATAGAATCTCAAATCCTGCACACCAGAGCAGGTCATTACACACACTTTTATATTCCTTAATGCTGCTGCACTACACATCAGCCAATTAAAACTTTGCACAAATACTCTGCCTTCCTTATATGGGTTACAACAATGTTTATTTCCTGCAACCTCTAACAAGCATTCCTAGCAACTTAAACCACCAGCACATTCTGTCTGGCCTTGTAACTATCTCCTATTATCTTTAACTTGGCGTCAGCAAACCTTACACTATAAGGCATTATCTGCGGCTGCAACATTGTTTTAAGAGCAAAAGAGTTTACTCAAACCAGCCAGGTCTGAATTCTATTAAGGGGGGTTAAGAAGAAGCCCTTAGGCCTTCAGCAGGGAGACCTCCTCGAATCTTATGGCCTTCCATCCCCTCGACTTAACTAGTGGCCATGCCCTGGGGTCTCCAACACTATTAATCCTATTTGTATGCATGTATCATTTTTGTATTAGAAGTTATGAATATTGGCTGTGTACTTGTTTGATTCTGAGTAGGTTTTAGTGAAGCAGTTGGTCAGCTTCCTGAGAAAACGCTATTCTCAGTAAGTGCCCAGTCAAGAAGCCCTTAAGCCAACAATGAACTTGGAAATGCCAATCCACATCTGGGCTTTCCCAGGAATGTGGCTTGGCTGGTAAGGAACTCAGTCATGCAGGGACATGTGACTTGCCCAGGTGACTCCAAAACTCCATTTTGTCTTCAGCTGGCTAAAGAGAGAGCCTCTCCACCCCCAAAGATACCTGAAAGAAACTGGAACAAAAGACAGTAACTACAGGGGGTGTGAGTGATTGATGGACCCAGACCAGAAGGAGACTAGTTTGTAAAAGAGAGCTTACCGGAACTGGTGAGGTTTTTATCTGTATTCAGTTTTATTACGGTAGTAGGCTTAGATTTGTGTGTTTTATTTTATTTTCCTTGGTAATTCACTTTGTTCTGTCTGTTACTACTTGCAACCACTTAAATCCTACTTTCTGTATTTAATAAAATCACTTTTTAATTATTAATTAACCCAGAGTATGTATTAATACTTGGGGGGGGGCAAACAGCTGTGCATATCTCTCTATCAGTGTTATAGAGAGTGAACAATTTATGAATTTACCCTGTATTAGCTTTATACAGGGTAAAACAGATTTATTTGGGGTTCGGACCCCATTGGGAGTTGGGCATCTGAGTGTCAAGGACAGGCACACTTCTGTAAGCTGCTCTCAGTTCAGCTTGCAGTTTGGGGCACGTGGTTCAGACCCTGGGTCTGTGCTGGAGCAGACTGGCGTGTCTGGCTCAGCAAGACAGGGTGCTGAAGTCCCAAACTGGCAGGGAAAGCATGGGCAGAAGTAGTCTGGGCACATCAGGTGGCAGCTCCCAGGGGGGTTCTGTGATCCAACCCGTCACAGTGGCATCTTGCTGGCTTCAGCCCCAGTGACAGTGACAGGAGATGGCACCATTTGGAATAAGGGAAACTCAGTGAGTTGGACCTTTCATCGTGTTTTCATGGGACAGGTAAAAACACCCCAAATCGCCAGAGTGGGGATAAAATTGCGAGAGCTGCAGCACTGACAGCCCTGAGTGTGAGGCCCTGAGATGGGATCAGGTGGAGCCATGAGGCAGCTCTGGGCATGTCCCATTCTCCTGGCTCTGGGCATGGATCCCCTGCTGCCGGGCGCGGACTCTGCTGTGATAACGCTGGGGTGGGGGCTCCCTGCTTCTTCTGACCCTGCTCTGTGTCTCTCTTTGAAGGTGCTGAGGAGCTGAGGCTGGTGGACGGAGGCAGCCCCTGTGCTGGGAGAGTGGAGGTTAAACACCAGGATCAGTGGGGGACGGTGTGTGAGGATGACTGGGACATGGAAGATGCTGGGGTTGTTTGTAAGCAGCTGGGATGTGGAGCTGCTGTCAGTGCCCATGACCAGGCTCATTTTGGAGCAGGATCTGGACCAATTTGGCTGGATGACGTTGCCTGTGATGGTACCGAGTCTGCTCTTTCGCACTGCAGGAACGCGGGATGGGGCGTGCATGACTGTGATCATGACTGGGATACTGGAGTGACCTGTTCAGGTAAGAATCAGTCAACTCAGTCCTGAAAGGCAAATCCCCTAAAACAAAAGGGCTTGAACACATAGGGTGTTGTGTGCCTGTGACCCTAATGAGAAATGAACAAAAAACAGAGCAAGTCCTGTAATTATTGTTATTATTGAGCTTTAATTATTACTGTTCATGTCTCTGGACACTGAGGAGCCCCCTGTGTGACTGTGAAGCGTTTTCATTATCTCATCTCCAGTTGTTTCAGTGCCACTTTGTTCCTTTCCCTTTCCCTTTGAATGGGTCTAAAAATGCAGATAGGAGAGAAAATGGAAAAGGAAAATGTCACGTAGGCTCCTAAGTCACTGAGGCACTTTTGAAAACGTTACACTCATGCTAAAATGCAGACCCAGACACCCAACTGCAGAGGTACAGAGACTGGGGCATGTATGTAGCCCCTTTGCCACCCTCATAGGGTGACCAAGGAATGGGCAGATTCTCCCAGCTTGGCCAGAATTAGATTTTGCTGAAAGCACTCCCCCCTCTGCTCTGTGACTTCTCGCATTTTGGACCAACCAGTAACAGAAAATTTCACACTCTCTGATACCCTGTAGATCTAGTGTAGCATAGGGAGCTCAGCCAAGAGTAGAATATTTTCCGGAGCTAAGGGCAGTGTTTAATCTCAACCCTTTCTTGGATTTTGAGTGTTTCAGTGACAAACATCGATACGCTCCTCACATTGCGGGACAGGTTGTATGAAATTTCTTAGTATTTTTTAAAAATAAAAAAAGCTGGGGTCAGTGGGAACTTTACAGAAATGCATTGCCAGAACTTTGAAACTCTGCAGAAAAGAGATTGACCTTCACCAATGTAAATTCCCTAACCCAGTAATAATAACTGCAGTGCCTTGTGCTGCCCACCGAGCAAATGAACAGCAGGGAGTCCCTCTCCTCTGAACCTCACCAGGAGGAGGGAGCTGCACAAGAACCAAGGGGTATCAAAGCAAAATACCTTTCTGTAAAACTGCACCTGCATCTCAGCTGGAGCTGCAGGTTTGCAGTGGGAATAAAGTTCAGGTTTATAACAGGGTGCTTGAAGAGCTGGGCTGCCTAGTGGCTGGTGCGCCTGACCTCGAGCCCCTTCTTTTCCAGGTTGAGTTGCCTCAGTCTTTTAGGCAGTGGGGTAGGGAAACCCAGGCCCTCCCTCTCCACCAGGTCCCAGCCTAGGGTCTTGATTGCATCTACCCCTGAATACGGCAGGCCTCCGAGCAGGGAGTCTAAATCTCCTGCCCTGGGCTACTTCCTACCACCGTCCCTTTTGTTTGGGGCATGGCCCCTCTAGTCCCGTTCGCTGGGTGGCTTGCACCCCGGGGCGCCCTCTCGTGGATCTTGGGTGGCATTGTGCTGCGGTCCCAGGCTCCTTCAGATGGGGCGGGGCAGCCGCAAGTTTGGTGAGACTGAACCCCACAATATCTCTGGGCTTCAGGAACCCAGTTACCCCAGTTGCTGGAGGCTCCTAGGTCTCCTCCACAGTCCCCCTTGGCTAGGGAGACAGTGATTACTCCCTGGTGGCTACCCCGGCTGGCAGACTAGTGACCCTTCCCCTCAGGTAGGGAGGCGGATAGCTCCTGCTTCTTCGCCAGTCAGCCCTCAACTGAGCCAAGCTCTCTCCTTTTCTCCCCCACAGGCCTGGCATTGGCTGCAGGTACAGCGGGATGGGGCTAGCTGGGCCCAAAGGCTCCCTTTAACCCTTTCCGTGCTGGCAGGATAGTTTCACATGCCTGTGCTGAAGGCTGGAGAGGAGGATGAGTCTTTCCATGATCCTTATAGTTATGTCCATTCTTGTCACTAATCCCCATCTTCCCTGGGTATAGGTGCAGGGCCAGCTCATAGGGCCAAACCCAGGGTTACTTCCTCAGGCAGTCAGCTACTGACTGTAATGTGAGTTTGCTTTGTCCAGACTGAGTAGAAACAGAATAAAGGACTCAGGATTGGGCCGATTAAGGATTATTCCAGAAATAACCAGTCAGCCCTCTACAGACTGCCCTGTGCACTAGATATCACTGAGAACAAACACATACTACAGCTGTGATGGTTCTGCACCAAGCAATTTTTCAGAGCTGCTCTCCTGACTGAATACTCAAAAACTTTCCAAAAGGTGGCAGTCATCTTCTTATATGCAGTGTTGTTGTAGCCGTGTTAGTCCCAGGATATTAGAGAGACAAGGTGTGTGAGGTAATATCTTTTATTGGACCCGTTTCTGTTGGAAAGAGACAAACGTTTGATCTGACAGAGAAGAGCTGTGCGTAAGCTCAGAAGCTTGTCTCTTTCACCAACAGGAGTGGGTCCAATAAAAGATATTACCTCACACACCTTGTCTCTCTCAACCCTCTCTCGTCCAGCTTTCACTTCTCATTTCTGGTTGGATTAATACCAAACTTTGCCAAAACATTTTCCTCCGCCAAGGTCCCTGCCTCAGTCATTGCACCGGCTGGACGGTGCCCAGGGAATGAATCAGGGATGCACAGTGAAAGAGGCTGTTGTCTGTAGGCCCACAGGCTCGTTGGCTGCAGCAGCAGCATCGCCATCTTCGGCAATCCCTCCATTCGAGGATGATCTCTACCACAGTTTTACATATGGGTCCTGAGACAACTCAGGAGTCCGATTCTGGAACCATAGATCTGCCCGCAGTAGGAACAGACGTTGCCTAACTGGTCAGCTGCCTGCCGGGAGAAAGTTCTTTCTTTTTCCTTCCTTCCCTCTGTCTTTTCAACTTCGAGGGCAAGGCACTTCATCTTGAAGCCGGCCACTGCCTGCTGGAGGATGTTGCATCATTGAGATCGGTTGGTTGCTTGCTCCTTCCAGCTTGTGATGTCCATATGAGTTTTCTTGTGTGGAAGAAAACGAACTCCACTCTCAGGTTGGAAGCAACAAACTCAGAGACAGCTTTTTTTGAGCAATTGCAAGGGAAGAATACAGCTGGCAGAGAGCATCTCTGCCTCAGTTTCTTCAAAGTACAAGCAAAATCAAACAAGCATTTGTACCTCTTTGTGACGTGCATAAATTAAAAATATCTACATTTTATTTAGGCTATTTACTATCTATTCCAGTATTTTCTCACTTTCTCTTCTCAAAACATTGTTATCTCAAGGCTAGGTCACACTGACTATTCTGCTGTTTCCCACTCGCTTCTGATGTGAGCCCTGCTTCTACAGGTCTCGCGATATTAGGCTAAGACTTAGCTCAACTGTTGCTCTGTCTCTGACACTTAAATGACTGCACTTAAACCCTCTCTTTCTTTCCCTGCTTCCACACTCAACACTTTTGTGCTTCCTTTAGCACAACTAACATTCTTAAACCTCCAATTGCATGAAGCCTTGTATTTCTGTTTCTAGCTCAGGAGGATCAGAATCAGCCCTATAAGTCTTAACTGGATATAATGATAATGCATCATTAGTATGAACATGAAAGGCATTTTTGTTAGTACATCCCTTACAACAACAATAACATATTCCTAGACTAAACAAAAGCAATACAAGCATTAATGTCCCCATTGTAATAATATGCTGGGGTTGTTTCATTTCCTTAGTTACATAGCAGATTACATCATAATTAGTACACAAAGTAGACACTCTATAGGCTGGATGAAAAGCATGTTTTTCAATTTGATATATATTCTGAAGCACATGGATTTGACCCTGTAAGTCAGAAATTTTCCAAACCTCTGGTAGGAGTGAGCGTAAATTTTGAAACCGGTCGGGTATCAAAGTGGTCCAATTAAAAGAATCTGATACTCGAGGTCCAATTGTAGGGTTTTGTCTGCAGGCCAAGAAATAATGTGATTTCCTGCGGCCGTAGTGAGATTAAAATATAAGTCTTGCAAAGTGGCAGCCTTAACATATATACAGCTATCATTATCTTGGAAAATTAACTTTCCTTTCAGGGTAGTTCCTTGTCCCATACCTTCCTAACAAACTTTTGTCAAATACTGTGACAACTTCCCTTGCTTCAATTTCCTTACGCACTGAAGCTGCAGGGGTTCTAAGGGACATAACATCCACTGATTCCCTATTCCAATCCAAATATCAGGTGTTATTCCAGGAGCACTAACAACAAATCAACTAGGCATATCAGGTAGTCTAATCGCCCAGACGTCACGGTGAATAATCGAGTCCCACATGCATCCTCCCCATGGACCAGGCAGGATTTGGTATGTAGGAGCACACACCCCTCCTACCAGCCCATATGCCTGGAAGGAGCACTGCGAGTACTTGCAACTCTATCCTGAAAATCTCCAAATATGTCTCCATGGCCACAAATCAGATGGTACTGCTGAAGCACTAGTAAGGGCAGTGGGCCAAGCCTGATGCTCAAGATCACTCCGAATGGCCATTAGCTGGTCATTCAGGAAATCCTGCAGCTCTGAACATGCTAGATCCCACTGCAGTTCCTTTCCTGCCTCAGGGATATTCAACACCATTCCTGTCAACAGCTCCTGGGTCATCGAACTAAGGCGGAAATAATATGTAAATTCACCAACTCCAGCTTGCACCTGGGTCAGTTGTGCTCCAGTAATAAGACCAGTGGCTTTCTCTAGTTGTCCAAATTTCTCATCATGTTGTTGGCCCTTAAGAATATTCCAAATTGCTGCTGCACTATTTGCACCATCCCATAAGTGTCCAGCTAAGCCTCTTTTCTTCCTAGAGGAGACCCATGTTCTTTGCTGTTCTAGCTGGATAGCAGCTCCCTTGGAAAAATTGGGATACATGGAAGTGATTTGAAAGCTGGATAGGGGCAGGGTGAATTTCACAGTCCCAAATGTGGCATTAATTATGGTTATTTGATGTCCTAGTACATCTCTTTCGGGGATAGCATTATACCACATCTGTTATTTAACTATTTTCAAATACTTTTGAGCGGCATTACCATCAATAGCATAAGAAGGGGTATATTGTAAGATGGTACAGGTTAAATTATTAGTTACTGGGATCATTTCAGTACAGGTAAAATTTCCAGTGGCAGAACATACTCTCTGAGTATGAGTCTGGTTATTTACTAATTGGGTAACTAAATAACAAGGGCCCCTTTCTCCCAATACACTACAGACCCTTGGAATGGCCATCATATCAACCCCTTCATAAAACCCATCTATCTCAAATTCAAATTCCCTAGAGTCATTTGTGGTAATGTCATATACGTCTATTTCTACTGATCCATTTGTTCTCCATTCATTTGTTCGCTCATATGATATGTCCTGAACCTTAAAAAATAAATTTTCCAAACAATACTTAAGTAAATCACTAACATGTGAAGGCCTTGGCCATTGGGTTGCATCAGAATAGATAGTATTGTCTGTATCTGGCTATGTTTCAGGAGTGGTAGTGGTAATGGAGATAATGGCAGGGGTAGTGGTTGTGGCAATAAGGCACTTTTGATATTCTTCATCTGAAAGCCAATTAGGGAGAGCAGTGCATTCCCAGGGTACTTGTCCAACAGCACAGGTCACAGTCGATGGAATAAACCCCAAAATCCAATGAACACCACACTCCCAAGACTAGTCACAGTTGCCTCCCTGCCAGCCTACAATACTCCGTTTCTTCCATGAGGGCCAGTTCTTAATGTCCTTTGTAGTCAGGAACTTCTGGGCTTTGGCAGGTTTGGCGGAGCGAGTGTTTCTTTTTCTTCTTTCCTGGAACAGTCGTGTTCCAGCATCATACAGGGGAGACATTACCAGCACATCACCCTGTAGTGCTGTGGGTTCTGTAGCAAATGCTGACGACACAATGATTTCATCAGCGGACAAGGGAGAGGTTACTAGCACTTCACCTTGTCCTTTTCTCCTGCTGTTCAGGAGGAGGAACAGAAGTAGAAACAAGCTGATCAGCAGTTGATGTCGAATCATCTCACGGCAGAGGGGTCTTTTTGCAGTGAGAAGCATGGGTCCAGGCAGTCAGTCCTTGGCACTTCATAGCGGCGTTGGTAGTCAGCAGGACTTGGTAAGGACCTTTCCAGCGTGGAGCCAGAACATTCTTTCACTGGTGGACCTTTACATAGACCCAATCTCCTGATTCCAAGGAGTGGCAAGGCTGTTCAGGGTCCTTGGGTAATGCTTCCTTCACCTGTGAGTAAAAAGACTTAACACATTTCATTAGTGCCTGGCAGTAATTAACATCATATCATCCATCAAATGAATGTCCATCTGAGCAAGGGCCAGTGGGGGCGCAACTGGAAGTCGCATTGGGCTCCCTGTCAAAATCTCATGTGGGCTTAGTCCAGTCTTTTTGTTGGGAGTGGCCCTCATGCTCATCAATGCTAACGGCAAGGCATCTGGCCATTTGAGATTTGTCTCTGCACTAATCTTAGCCAGTTTGTTTTTCATAATCCCATTGTGACGTTCCACTGTCCCAGCAGATTGTGGATGGTGAGGGCAGTGGAGGTTGTGTTGAATCTGCAAGGCTGCACATAATTCCTTTACAATCTGTCCAGTAAAATGAATGCCACGGTCACTGTTGATACACCCAGGTATACCAAATCTTGGTACAAAGTCTTTGAGCAAAATTTTCACAACAGACTTGGCATCTGCCCTCCTGCAGGGGAGGGCCTCAACCCAGCTTGAAAAAACATCAACTAATACATATTCATAATTACAACATTTAGACATTTGAATACAATCAATCTGAATATTTACAAATGGTCCCCACAGAGGGGGATGGGCTGCTTGTCTGGTTTTAACATCTTTACCAACATTGTGTTGCAGGCAGATTGAATTTTGTTGGCAGTAGTGCTGGGCCACAGAAGGAAAACCTGGGGCATAACAATTGCGTCCCACTGCAGAAAGCATCCCCTCTTTGCTCACATGTGATATCCCATGATGCAAGCGAGCAAGATAGGGCAAAAGCATCTGTGGTGCAACCAGCCGTCCGTCCTGGAAGCGCCAAAAATGGTCAGGGTGTAAAATGCACCCAGCAACACTCCAAGAACGTTTTTTGGTCTCTGACGCCATCTCTTGAATCCTAGCAAGGTCGTCGAGGGAAGCCAGTGGAGATTGCTCAACTAAGGCAAAAATAAAAGCAGCCTGAGGGGCAGAAAGGACTGCCTCTTTGGCGGATGAATCAGCCGAAGCTTTTCCACGAGTAACTTCATCCTGAGGGGTTTGATGAGCAATGCATTTTACAATAGCAACAGCTTTGGGCAACAAAAGAGCATCCAAAAGAGCAGATACATACTGACTATTCTTAATAGGGGAACCAGAGGATGTAAGGAAACCTCTATGTTTCCAAAGTACACCGTAATCATGAGCCACTCCAAAAGCATAGTGAGAGTCAGTGTAAATAGTAATGGTTTGATCCTGTGCCAGAATACGTGCTCGTGTCAAGGCTATAAGCTCAGCCACCTGAGCTGAAAAGACAGAGGGAAGGAAAGCACTTTCAACAATAGAATATAAAGAACAAACAGCATAACCAGCAACCAATTTTCCTTCAGAATTTCGCAAACAAGAACCATCCACAAAATAAATAAGATCAGGATTCTGCAAAGGCACATCAGTAAGATCTTCCCTTGGGTGGGTAAGAAGAGAAGTAACAGACACACAACCATGGGGCTCTCCATCCTGAGGTCCCGGTAACAGGGAAGCAGGATTCAGAATGGGGCAACGAGCCAAAGTAATATGAGACGAAGATAACAGAATAAGCTCATATTTGGTAAGTCGAGAAGTAGATAAAAGCTGTGTCTTAGATTTTAACAGAAGAGCTGCTACAGCATGAGGTACTGAAACAGTTAAGGGTGAGCCTAAAACAATAGATTCAGATAATTGCACAGCCAGGGCAGCTGCAGCAACTGCCCTAAGGCATGGTGGAAAGCCAGTTGCTACTGGATCCAACGCAGTCCTGTAATAAGCCAGTGGACGGTATTTATCTCCATGTTTCTGTGTTAGCACAGCCAAAGCAAATCCATTCCGCTCATGACAGAAAAGAATACATGGTTTAACATAATCAGGGAGTCCTAGGGCAGGCGCACTAGAAAGAGCTTGTTTAATAATTACGAAGGCTTGTTCCACCTCCTGAGACCACAAAAGTGGCTCGGGGTGCCCAGTTTAGTTAACTCCTGAAGTGGTTTGATTATTGTAGCATAACCCAAAATCCACTGTCTGCAATATCCAGTCATGCCAAGAAAGGTTTGCATTTGAGATATAGTAACAGGCCTAGGCATTTTTAGAATAGCTGTAATATGAGAGTCTGACAAATGACGAGACCCAGATGAAATATCATGACCTAGGTAGTGCACTCTAGATTGGCATAGCTGAAGCTTTTCCCAGGAGGCCTTGTGATCTTTTAAAGCAAGAGCAGTTAAGAGAACCATAGTATCAGTTTTACACGAATCAAAGGAAGGAGACGCAAGCAAAAGACCATCCACATATTGTATAAGTACAGATTTTCCTGGAAAGACCACATCATTCAGATCCTTTTTTAGGATCTGAGAAAACAGGGAGCGTGATTCTGTATACCCTTGGGGTAAACGAGTCCAGGTATATTGGCGTCCCTTATAGGTAAAGACAAACAAATACTGGCTATCAGGGTGAATAGGAATAGAAAAGAAAGATGAACAAAGATCCACAACAGTAAAATAAGTGGCTGCAGAAGGAATACAAGATAAAATAGTTGCCGGGCTTGGAACCACAGGAAAAGATGGCAACACAACAGCATTAAAAGTACAGAGATCCTGAACAAAGTAGTATGTATGTTCCCCCGGTTTCTTTACAGGGAAAATAGGAGTATTACAAGAACTAATATCAGGAACAACAATACCTTGCTGTAAAAAAGAATCTATTACTGGGGCTATACCTTTCTCTGCATCAGGGCGCAGTGGGTACTGTGGTACCCTTGGAAGAGGCTTAGAAGGGTCAACCAGGATTTTAACTGGTTCTGCAGTTTGAATCTGCCCCACTTTGTTTGCATGCTGAGACCAAAGGCAAGCAGCAGTTGCGATAACAAGTTAGCAAGGTCACTGCTAAGGGCTGAGTTTACTTGAGCTGGCTCCTGCATTTGCCAGTACCAGATTGGTATTCTAATCAGGAACTTCTAAGAATACGCCGTCTGGTGTACAATAGATGGTACAACTCAATTTACATAATAGATCTCTTCCTAACAGGTTAACAGGAGAAGATGGACTGAGCAAAAAGGCATGTTGATCCAAAATAGGTCCCACAGAAATAGAAAGAGGTTTGGTAACAGGATGAGGAACAGGTTGATTTGAAATACCAACTGCATTAACAGAAGAAGATGACAAGGGAACAGAGGAAAACTCAGCAGACCGTAAAGCAGATCTGCTAGCACCTGTATCTACAAGGCAAGCTACAGATTGTCCTGCAATTTCACAATTTATGTATGGGCCTTCTTGATTGATAGGAAGCAAAGGATTCATGATGCAGTTATGTTCCCTCAGGCTGTCCTCATAAGGATTATTTTGTGGAACAAAGGTTGGCGCATCAGGGTCTGGGAATGTGGGTGGGAGGTTCAGAGGAGGTCGGTTCGGGCATTCATTTCTCCAATGTCCCTCCTGGCCACAGAAGTGGCATGCGGTGTTCGCTGATGGGGGAAGATATGAGGGACCTCTCATCTCCCTCTTCCCCTTCCTCGCCCACCCCTCAGTATCCCACGGCCTCTAGGCTGATAAGTTTGCAGCTGTAGGGCCAAAAGTTTTGTTTCCATGTTTTCCTTTTTCTTTTCTATAAAGCAGTACAGTGGTTGGCAAATATCACCAATTCAGAAAGAGGCTTAGTTTGCCAGCTGATGCAGATTAATTTCAACTGCCGCTGAACCTTTGGCAAGAGTCCCTGAACAAAAACAGCTCCTACTGCTTCTTTAGCATTGCTAGCTGGTTGATTCATCCCAAATGTTGTTCAAACACTTTTGTCAGTCTATCTAAATAGTCAGCGGGGGACTCGCCCTTGTTCTGTTTACAGTTGTTAATCTTTGTCCAATCCGTCTTCCTGGGACAAATGTCAGGAATGGCGGTCACTAGGCTCTCCCTAGCCTGAGTCAGGGCATCCCCCATTCCAGGATTGGTATTGGGCCATCAGGCCTTATCAAATAGTTGTTGTCAGACCTCAGAAGCTGTAACTACTCACAAGAGTTGGTTGATCTCAGCCCATGATGGACTGTAATATTGAATCACTGTCCGGAGTTCCTCTTTAAATTTCTCTGGCTCGTCTCTAATATTAGGGAACTCCTTAACCAGGTTTCTAAGATCGCTCGGTGTCCAAGGGGCATGCACTGTGATCAAGTCCCCTCCATTCCCCGGCAATTGTCTTAAGGGAGCCTGGAGTAATGCTGACTGGTCCTGTTGTCTCCTAGTGCGGCTGGAGATTGGGGGAGAGAAGTCAAGTGGGGCACTGGTAGAATCAGAAACAGCCCCCGACCCTTGAGGAAGATAGGGTAGCAGACGGGTTTCCTCTCCAGAAGGAATGATCTCTGCAGCAGACACAGAGATTGGGAGGGAGGGATAGCTCAGTGGTTTGAGCATTGGCCTGCTAAACCCAGGGTTGTGAGTTCAATCCTTGAGGGGGCCATTTGGGATCTGGGGCAAAAATTGGGGATCGGTCCTGCTTTGAGCAGGGGGTTGGACTAGATGACCTCCTGAGGTCCCTTCCAACCCTGATATTCTATGATTCTATTATTTGCCGGTGAGGCTGCTGCTGCTGCTAGAAAATCATTAAGCGGCGCAGCCTGTGGAGGGGGAAGTGGGGAAGGAGGCACCGCAGTCTGCCGAGCAGCACTGAAAAAGTCCACAATGTCCTCAGCTGCTTCCTCTTCACTCTCAGTCTTAACTAATTGGGGACACAAAGGAGCTGAGGGAGATAATGAGATTGCTCTGGCTGGAAAGCATCCAGTTGCCTTACACCTGGTTTTTAACTCCTGCATCTGAGTTTTTAATTTCTCCTGGGAATCTTTTAAACTTCGCACCCGAGACTCATGGAGTCTCTTTGTAGCTTTCTCCCACCAATAAACAAACTGTTCCCACTGCCCATCAGGGATTTTAGGTGACACAAGAGCGCCTCTGAGGAGGACAATCTTTTTAAATCGAAGGTACCTTCTAGTAGGAATTGTTTAGATAAATCAGCACAGATGTAAAAATTCCAGTACTTACAGGTCCCAGGACTATAATGCACATACATAAAATAAGCAGGTATGCCCTTCGGTGGAGCAGGAGTAGTCTTGGACTGATTTCCACCCATTTTCTAAGCGTGTGGGGGTGCCCTGTCCGCTGCAGCGGCTCATAAACTAAGACACGTCTCTATCCTGTCCGCTGAGTCAGCGGCTCATAAAGCTAAAATTACCACACCACTCCTCGGGCACTCACACAGGAAAGATTTATTGAGGATGTCCATGACCCTCCTACACCTCCCTTTAGCAAAGAGTGTCGGCTAGTCTCAGAGAGAACAATGCCGCTTACTCTGATTGCTTTTGGTGAGATGGTCAGACCAGTCACTGGCTCATAACCCTCCTTCAGGCGGGGAGGAGAGAGGGAGGAAAGAGGTCAAGGGAATGGACATAGACCGTCCGAGGACGGGAAAAGGGTAGGGTCACACAATCCTAGACCCAGGCAGGCCCCACGGTCAGTCCTCCTCTGATACCCTATAGAGATTTCAAAAGGTCTCTTAGCTTTGAGTTCTTGCCTGGGGTTCGAAGGGGGACGGTCCATAGTAGCGGTCGCTGCCTCAGATGGGTGTAGCTATCGGAGTCACGGCACCAAATATTGTGGAAGAAAATGAACTCCACTCTCAGGTTGGAAGCAACAAAATCAGAGACAGCTTTTTTCGAGCAATTGCAAGGGAAGAATACAGCTGGCAGAGAGCATCTCTGCCTCAGTTTCTTCAAAGTACAAGCAAAATCACACAAGCATTTATACCTCTTTGTGACGTGCATAAATTAAAAATATCTACGTTTTATTTAGGCTATTTACTATCTATTCCAGTATTTTCTCACTTTCTCTTCTCAAAACATCGTTATCTCAAGGCTAGGTCACACTGACTATTCTGCTGTTTCCCATTCGCTTCTGACATGAGCCCTGCTTCTACAGGTCTCGCGATATTAGGCTAACACTTAGCTCAATTGTTGCTCTGTCTCTGATACTTAAATGGCTGCACTTAAACCCTCTTTCTTTCCCAGCTTCCACACTTGAGATACGCTTTCAGTGTGTCTTTGTAGAGTTTCCTCTGACTACCATGGGATCTCCAACCATGGGTGAGCTGAAAGTAGAGGGCTTGTTTTGGGAGGCGAGAGTCTGGCATCCGCACACAATGTCCAGCCCAGCAGAGTTGGTGAGTGAGGCTCATTGTCATTGCTTCAATGCTGGTGACATTCGCTTCAGTGAGGATGCTGGTGTTAGTGCAGCGATCTTCCCACTTGATGCAAAGGATCTTCCAGAGACATCGTGGGTTGTACCTCTCCAGACTCTTGAGGTGCTGTTGATAGGTCACCCAGGTTTTTCATCTATAAAGGAGTATAGGAATAACAGTTGTTTCATAGACCTAGATCTTAGTGTCCTTCCATAGGTCATGGTCTGTGAAAACGCACCAGAGCAGTTTCCCAAAGGAAGCACTTGCGCACTGGATCCTGTGCTGGATCTCACTGTCAATTTTTGCATGTTAAGAAAGTTGGCTACCGAGGTAACAGAAGTCCTCAACTCTCTCAAAAGTCTGTCCCTTGATGGTGATTTGTGGTGGTTCATGTGGAAGGCCTGAAGCAGGCTGATGGAGCACTTTAGTTTTCTTGATAGTGAGTAAGAGTCATAGGCTTCAGTAAGCTTGTGCAAAAAAATCTAGTATGGACCGAAGGTCATTCTCAGTCTGTGTGATGATGAAACAGTCATCAGCGTACTGAAGGTCAGTAAGGGATGTCCTGTGGACTTTAGGCTTCGAGCGGAAACATCAAATATTAATAAGCTTCCTATCCATTCTGTATTGAATGTCAACTCCAGTGAGGAGGAGGTCTTTATCAAGGACCAAAATGACTGCTAAATACATGGAGAACAGGGTTGCTGCAATAACACATCCTTGCTTAACCCCAGTTTTGACAATGAAAGGATCCATCTCCAGGCCATTACAAAGAACGGTGGCAGTCATCTCATCATGAAGAAGCCTTAGGCCCTCAATAAATTTTGGAGGGCAGCCAAATGTGGCCAGCACCTTCCACAGGGCTTTGCAATTGACAGAGTCGAAAGTCTTTGTCGAATCGATGAAGGCCATGTACGGGTCCTGATTTTGCTCCTGAGATTTTTCCTGGATGTGGTGGGCAATGAAGATCATGTCGGTTGTCCTACAGGATGGTCTGAAACTGCACTGAGATTGCGGCAATATTTCCTCAGCAAGAGGAAGTAATAGGTTTAAGAGGATACGGGCAAGAATTTTCCCTGCTGCAGATAGCAAGTCAATGCCACGATAATTTCCACAATCCAACTTATCTCCGTTTTTAAAGATGGTAACAATGTTAGCATTTCTCAAGTCTTCTGGAATCTTCTCAATATACCAAATTTGAAGAAAAATGAAGCTCCTGACAGCTTAGCTCTGAGGCTCATTGGAGCACACAAGCCCCTTCACTGCAACAAGGTGATGGTCCCCAAAGAGGGGTTGCAGCCGTGGCAAGATGTGTAACCAATAAAATTATGCTGAAATTATGCTCCTGGCTGCTGTGGGCCAGAGTGGCACCAGGCACTAGAATGGAGATGGGGGAGACTGTATCCACCTATTGGGCCCAGGCAGTGTGAGGAGGAAGCTACCTGAATTGAATGCAGACCGGGGTGAGAGGGGAAAATAGATGAGGATAAGGATGCAGGGGGACTATTCTGAGCCTGGAGGCTGGTGGATGGAGAGAAACTGGGACTGGGAGAGAAAGCGGGAGATGGGGACTGGCTGGGCAAGGAGACTGGGACTGGGAGGAGGGGAAAAGAGACTAGGACTGGCTAGGCAGGGTGATTAGGACAGGGAGTGGGCGGGGAGAGACTGTGACTTTCTGATCAAGGAGAGTGGGAGCTGGGGCAACTGGGAATGACTTGGTGTGACGTTCTCCTCTGGTGTTATCCGTACCGGTGATCTGCTAGGTCACACCAATCCTTGAGTCTGGGATCCAGCCTTACCCTGTTCTTCTGTGAGAACCCCCACTCCTGGCCTGTTCATGCACAGCCTCTGGCATGTAAGCTGCTCTTTGGATCGTGCAACCAAATGTCACTACCCAATGAGTTCATCAATTTAACAAAGAAATTGATATGTATCAGGCTTGTTGTCCCCAGGGGAGTCTCTGACACACTTCAAACCAAATACACTGCTTCAGAAAGAATAAACAAACTAATGTATTAACTATAAAGATAGATTTTAAGTGATTATAAGTCAAAACATAACAGGTTAGATTTGGTCAAATGAAATAAAAGCAAAACCCATTCTAAGCTGATCTTAACACTTTCAGTGCCCTTACAAACTTAGATGTTTCTCACCCCAGGCTGGCTGGTTGTTCTTCAGCCAGGCTCTCCCCTTTGATCAGCCCTTCAGTCGCTTGGTGTGGTGTCTGTAGATGTAGGTGGAAGAGAGAGGAAGAGCTTGGCAAACATCTCTTCCTTTTATCATGTCCTTTTCTCCCGCTTCCTGGACAATGGCTATTGATGGGTTGTTTGACACTCCGCCCGGGCGTTGGTTATTTCCTTGCTGTTGCCTCTGGGGAACTAATATCTGGCTGATTCCCCCAACTTACAGCATGTTTTAGTAACAACCGTACTACACAATTCTCATAACTTCATATGCATTAATGATCTACATAAATGGATAGAGAAATGACTTTCAGCAGATATAACCTTTCCCTTGATACCTTACAATGCATGCTTTATAGGTAAGATCAGAATTATATGAAAATGAGGAATATGGGGGTTACAACATGCTCCCCCAAGGTATAGAATATCATATTGGGTGAGAAGTCTGGGACTGGGAACCAGTGGGGAGGAACTGGAGGTGTGTGAGGAAAAACAGATCAGATCAGGAACCAGGGTGTCGGGGGAGTCTAAGACTAACAGGGTGACGAGACTGGAATAAGCAGCCAGGGAGGGGTGGGGGAGACCGAGAGTAGATCTTCATGAACATTTACTTTGTGGCAAGCTGGGTTGTAAATCTACCCTGCATTGTCCTGCCATGCACCAAGTGTCCATGTGGACGTGCAGTGAAGCCTTGTCTACACTAGTGCTTACACTGATGTAAGTTACATCACTCAGGTGTGTGAAAACAACCCCCCTTCCCCGAGCAATGTAACTTATATCGACTTAAAGCAGTGTCTCCATCGCACTATGTCAGTGGGAGACGCTCTCCTGCCAGCAGAGCTTCTGCCTCTCGATGAGGTGGACTAATTATCTGGACAGGAGAGCGCTCGCCCATCGATGTAATGCGTCTTCACCAGACACGGTTAAATCGGCACCGCTCATGGATACAGTGGCACTGATTTAGTGTGGGAGCGAAGAGAAGCCCTAACAGTTCCCTTGTGTGCTTTGATCTCTCCCGGTTCCCAGCACTAGGAAACTGTTAGTGGGCAGCAGCAGGCTCCACACGGACACTCAGTGTGAAGAAGGCTACTATGAGGTAAATTTACACCCCAGTTTTCCACAAGCTAAGTGTGTGTAGAAAGAAACCCTGATTGTGGATGAGGCATCCAGGGAGGGGAACAGGGGCTTGGGGCAGACAGGACAACCCAAGGCAAGGGTAAGAGTGAGAAACAGATCAGCTGAGGACCCCAGAAGGGAAGGACAGCACAGAGAACAGGGGGGGAAATTGGGACTTGGCTGGGGAAGCCAGAGGTGAAGTCTAGGACTGTTTTGGCAAGAAGACTGGGACTGGGGATGAGAAGCTTGAGGAGTGGAGACAGGAATTGGGTAGACAAGAAGAATGGGACAGGGAGACAGAGCAAGGGATGGGGAGGAGACAGCACTCGGACAGGTTGGAGGGGTGGGCACAGAAGGAGTTAGGCTTGAGAGAACAGGGGAAGAGGGGCCTGTGACCAGTAGAGGACACACCACTCCAGACCTGGAATGGAACCCAGAATCCCTGAGTTTTGCCACTCCCCTGCTGTCAGCAAATATTTGTCAAACCCCCCCGCCCCAAAATCTTTTGATCTCTGTCTAGTGCTGGTCCACAAAGAGGATGACAACCTACTACTGCTGTCAGTTATGCCATTAGCTCAAGTGGCAGAGGTTTGGGTGGCAAATCTAAAGGTTCCAACCCTGCTGACGATCCGTGTGGGTGTCAACATGATTCCACATCTTGGAATTCCTGGTTTTTTCAGTTTTTTTTTTTTTTTAAACCTAGGAAAGTATGCACAAAACATTACTTTTAAGGAACGTTAAGTTTGCAAAGTTGAGCTGTAAAAAATAAGGAAATGGCAGAAAGTTGTCTTTGCACCTCTCTTTTGGCCCACTTGTGCGTATGCATTAAGATACAGTCTTTCATTACATGATAACATGCTATTTTCTCCACAGAATAGACAGTGATCTGAATCAGGGCCGTGGCGTGAAGGAGGTGGTTGTCTGTAGGATCCCTGCCTCACTTGCTGCAGAAACTGTGAAGTGTGCTGTGTGTGAGTGTGGGAATTGCAGGAAGAGAAAGGAGGGTCTCTTGTTAAGGCAGGTGAATGCTGCCCTGGGGAATTGGATTCTATCCCTTCCTTTGCCACAGAGCTCCTATGTGATGCCTGGCAAGTCGCTGAAACCAAGTGTTTCACAGGTGGTCATTAATTGTGTGTTCCTCATTTTATGGGTGGCCCCCTTGAGAACATGAGCGTCTGATTTGCAGAAGTGCTGAACACTCACTGTTGTAAACTGGAGTCAGTGGGAGCCGTGCTGCACAAACGTAAGTCCTCTCAAAAGCCAGGAAGTGGGTATCTCAAGTTGGGCACCCAAATTCAGTGGACACTTGATACTTTTGGCCATAGAGTGTCTCTGGGTTTTGGTTCTCCATGTGTAAAATGGAGAAAATAACAGTTCCCTACCTCCCAGGTGTTGTCAGCTGTTGGCTGTGCGTGTTTTCTCTGTGTGTGTGTTTTCAGCTCTGCGCGGATAGCTGACGCAGCAGGCCTCAATCAAACTGCCCAAGAAGACCACAGACTCGGTTCAGTGGTGAAGGCTCTTGTTCAGGGTTATTGCTGACAAAGCACGGTATTAGCTCCCCGGATCAATGTGTACAGTTACACTGGCACGTCTATGCCCCTTACAATGGACTGGCTCAGTGAGTGGTGAGACTTTCCACTCCCTCCCCTCACCCGAAGCCAGAAAAAGACACACACCCCCCTCCGTGACCTGTCTTTTATACTGTGATAAAATTAAGTTACCCTCTGAAATAACTAGTTACCACCCTTTACCATGTCCATGTTGGTTTGATCAAAACATCTCTATCCATCACCCTGTCATCCTGACCTTATCTTTGGAGGGGTCATTTTTTCCCTTTCATCATCTTTGGGGAGTGTGTTTACACCATAACCCTGTGTCAGGGTGTTCTGGTCCCACCCTTCTGGAAGGTGTTTATGCACATGCCAGAGCCTAGCACTTCTCATGAGTGTTTGTGTTTTTGCAACACCAACCATGCCTTTGCCAGGTTCATGTTCTGGACAATGGACCCGCACGCACAGTCACAAAAGGGACTAATGAAGGTTTCACAGGCAAGTACAAGTCTGGCATTCTGAATGTTTGAGTGCTTCACTTTGTAAATGTTAACTTTCTTTCTGATTCATAGCTGTATAGATTTTAAGGCCAGAAGGGAGAAATAGATCTAGTCTGACCTCCTGGGTAACAAAGGCTGTAGAATTTAAACCAATTACTACTGTACTTCATCTAAACTTGTGTTTGGACAAAGCATATCTTCCAGAAAGGCACCCAATTTTGTTCTGAATATTTCAGGAGGTGGCGAATCTTCTGCTTCCCTTGGTAATTTGTTCCAGCGTTTCATCAGTATTCTGATGAGGTTCAACAAGGACAAGTGCACAGTACTGCACTTAGGACGGAAGAATCCCATGCACTGCTACAGACTAGGGACCGAATGGCTCGGCAGCAGTTCTGCAGAAAAGGACCTAGGGGTTACAGTGGACGAGAAGCTGGATATGAGTCAACAGTGTGCCCTTGTTGCCAAGAAGGTCAATGGTATTTTGGGATGTATATGTAGGGGCATTGCCAGCAGATCAAGAGACATGATCGTTCCCCTTTATTCCACACTGGATGACCTCCTGAGGTCCCTTCCAATCCTGATATTCTATGATTTTATGATTCTATTACTGTGAAAAATGTATGCCTTGCTTCGAATAGGAATTTATCTGTCTTTAACTTCCATCCATTGGTTCTTGTTATGCCTTTCCCCACTAGATTAAGAAGGCCTTTAGTATGCAGTGCATTTTTCATGTGAAAGTATCTATACACGGAAATCAACACACATCTAGGTCATCTTTTTGGTAAACTAAACAGATTGATCTCCTTTAATCTCTTACTGCAGGGAACAATTTCAAGCCCTGGAATTTTTTAACATCCTTCTGACAATGTGGACACTAAAAGCAGATGCAGTATCTGTCTCCCCGGTGCTGTACACAGAGGAAATTTCACCTCCCTACTAGAGCTGGTTGGAAATTATCTGGCAAACCAGAGTTTCATTGGAAAATGCCAGTTTGTTGAACTCAACATTTATCACGAAAGTGAATTGGAGTTTAATGAACTTTCTTGAAACCACAAGCAGGGTCTGGTGGAAATATCCATGGTTCCCTGCCAGGTTCCCTGGGGGCTTCTGTTAGTCCTGCCGTGCAGATTGTCCTGGGGCTGGGTACGCCAGTCTTCTAGGATCTGCAGCTCTGGGGCAGCCCCACCATACAGATTGATCCAGAATTGGAGACCCTAGTCTTTCTAGGGTGTGGGCTCCAGGGCAGCCCTGCCAGTGCTTTCAGGCTCTCTGCCATGGGATAGGAACCTGGAAGCCCTGGGAGCCCCAGCTCTAACCAAGGCTCGGCTCCAGGGTCTGCATCAGGGATCCTGGAAATCCTGGGATGGGTTCCGGTGTCCCGGGGTCTGTGGCTCCTGGGCAGCCCCGCCTTGCAGAATGTCCCAGACTGGGCTATTTGCCTATTTCGGCTGCCAGCTGGCCAAGGAGTCTGGAAGCCCAGGGGTCCCCAGTCCAGGGCAGGCCACATGATGAGGCTGCCCCAGAGCCCCAGCAGTGGCTCTGCGAAATTGACATACTTTTCCTCGTGTTAACAGTAGTGAAACTCTGCATCTGTTGGGGTTCCTGGGAGCAATTTTCATTTTGGGTACACCATGGGCTGGAGTTTCCAAAACAAAATTTTAGTCAGATTTCCAATTCACAGGAAATTTTAAAATAGTGACATTTCCTGTACACTGGAAATCCTGCATTTCAGCCAGCTGTACTCATTGCTCCCCTCTTTATACATCCAAGGATCACCTTCGCCGTTTTTGCAGCAGCATCACACTGGGAGCTCACATTCAGTTCTTTGTCTACTATGACCCCTGCAAAGAACATGGGCTATATCTGTATTTTTGTGACTATTACGTGTACCTCAGGTCCTTTTACTGCTATTTTCACATTTCCTTCAGGGGTTCAAAGGGCAACCCCCGTCTGAGCTCCCCACATGTCCCAGGATGGCAGACAATGGTTTCATAGAACCCAGTTACTGGTACTTAACTGACAATACAGGTGTCAGGGCTTTTGAGCTTTTGCATCTGCCCAAGCTGAGCACAAGTCCCCTTCCTTGGGATGGGCCCCTGAGGTGGGAAATTTTAAACAGAGAGCCTGGGAATTGTTAACAGGGGAGCCCTGAGGAACAGAGGGGGTGAGGCAGGGTCTGCAGGGAAGGAGACTGAAACACAATCCCCAGAGGCAGGGGTTGCTGGGATAAGCTGAGTCAGCCCAGGTTTTGAGGGAAAAGGTGAGCTTTAGGTAAGACATAGACCTGTAGGCCTTCAGTTGCTTTATTCTTTTCCCTTTGGTTGCTGTGTTCCTATGGATAAATAAAAAATAACACTGTCCTGCATCTGGTACTATTCAATATTTTCATAAATGACTTGGATGATGGAGTAGAGAATACACTGACACAATTTGTGGATGACATGAAGCTGAGAGGGGGGTCACAAGCTCTTTGGAAGGCAGGGTTAAAATTCAAAATCATAGAATCATAGATTCATAGAATATCAGGGTTGGAAGGGACCTAAGGAGGTCATCTGGTCCAACCCCCTGTTCAAAGCAGGAGCAATCCCCAACTAAATCTAAAATAAAAATGATCTAGATAAAATGGACAATTGGTCTGAAATCAGTAAATTGAATTTCACGAAAGACAAGTGCAAAGCATTAGACTTAGGAAGGAAAAAGCAAATGCAAAAAACCCCAAAATATGGAATAACTGAGTAGGCAGCAGTTATGCAGAAAATGATCTCGGGGTAAAAGTGGATCACAGACTGAAATGGGTGATGCTGTTGTGAAAAAGGCAAATGTCATTCTGAATTGTATTATCAAGAACGTCATATGTAAGACACAGGAGGTAATTTTCCCATTCTACTTAGCACTGATGTGGCCTCAGCTGGAGTACTGTGTCCAGTTTTGCTCATCACTATTTAAGAAAGATAAGGACAAATTGAAGAATGCCCAGAGGAGAGCAACAAACAGAGTAAGAGGTTTAGAAAACATGATCTGTGAGGAAATGTTGAAAGAATTGGACATTGTAAGTTTACAGAAGAGAAGACTGAGAGGTGAACTGATAACAGCCTTGAAATAACTGAAAGATTGTTTGTCAATTGTTGTCCATATCCACCAAGGGTAGGACTAGACAATCATCTTAGATTTCAGCAAATGAGATTCAAATTAGATATTAAAAAAAAAACCTTTCTAACTATAGAGATAATTAAGGACTGGAACAGGGTATGTAGGGAGGTTGTGTAATCCCCATCATTGGTGACTTTGCAAAACAAGTTAGACAAACGTCTGTCCGGGTGGCCTAAGTATACTTAAACCTCCCTTGCTGTGAGGAGATGGACTAGATCACCTCTTGAGGTTCCTTCCGACCCTACATTTCTATTATTATGTGGTTTTATCAGCTATTCAGACCAGCTGATGTGAAAAAAATGTTGATCCCTGAAAAATGCCATTTAACATGTTCCTTAGATACCAATAGATTGGAGAGAGATTCATCCTCTTCAGAGATATGAATAGACATCCTGCTGCTGTCCAAAACCAGAAATGTGTATTGAACACCACTGCCTTTTCTGCCTCATTATTGACAATTTTACCATCTCCATTTCTAATGGGCCTATAGCATTGTTAGGATTTGTTTGTTTGTTTGTTCCTAATATACTTTAAAAACTCCTTATTTGTCATAGTTCTCCCAGTCACGGATTTTATTCTGGTGTCTTTAGCTTCCCTTATCAGTTTTCTTCATATAATAACTTCTAATGTATATTGATTTGCTCTAATTCCCACTATTTCCATTTTTTTTAAATATATTGCCTTTTTATTTGTATTGCTGCCTTCACTATGCCACTGACCCAGAATGAGCTTTTAGGCAAAGTTTTATACCAGTGGAGCACTCCAACTCCCAAAGCCCCCTTTATAATTTTCAGCCTTCATTGACTTTCTAGGACACATTAAGCCCCAGCTGGTTGGAGGAGACAGTGCCTGCTCAGGACGTGTGGAGATAAAACATGGAAACACGTGGACCACAGTCTGTGATGCACACTTTGATCTCCAAGTTGCCAACGTTATCTGTAATGAACTACAGTGTGGAATAGCTGTATCTACCCCAGGAGGAGGTCACTTTGGAGAAGGACAAGGGTTGATCTTAACTGAAGAATTCCAATGTGTGGGGAATGAGTCTCTCCTGTTCTCCTGTCCCAGGATATCACAAGTGAATGAGACATGCTCACACACAAATGACGCTGGTGTCATATGCTCACGTAAGAATTCAGCACAATGTCTTTAAAATCCCAATTCTGTGTATTCCAGATTATAGTGAAGCAATGTACTGATCTAACTGTGTAGGGATCTGGGTTTGATAGGGTTGGATCAAAACCCCAGACAAGCTAAGATAATGAGAAAGGGATCAAGTGCCCCTGACTTTCCTTTCTTTTACTATTTGCTATAAAATATCTTAAATGCTCCCTCTCTAAACCTCTTCTCCCCTGGGCACACAGGGTTCCGGCTGGTGAACGGCAGCACAGCGTGCTCAGGGAGGGTGGAGATCCAGGTTCTTGGTGCCTGGGGAACCCTCTGTGACTCACGGTGGGATTTGCCAGACGCCAACGTTCTCTGTCGTCAGCTCGACTGCGGATTCGCTGAATCAGCCCCAGGAGGAGGGTATTTTGGGAAGGGAACAGGCTCTGTCTGGACAGACACATTTCACTGCAAAGGGACTGAGACCCATTTGGGCCATTGCTCTGTTACTGCCCTGGGGGCCTCTCCGTGCTCACACGACAACGATGCCAGTGTGATTTGCTCAGGTAAGTGCAAGAGAGATGCTGGATTAAGGACACCTGTCCCTCAGTGTGTGATGCTGCCCCAGAGCAGGGGAACCTGAGGACACAGCAAGGGGAGGGGGAGCTAGATCCTAAAGCACAGAAAATAACAGTAAATGTATTAAAGATAACATTTAAGTCAATAATATCATCACAAAAGAACAGTTGTGACTGGGGAAAGCCCTGGATTCTCCAGTAAAAACATCAGCAACTCTGTTCTGACGCGGGGCAGAGGAGCAGGGGCAGCACTTTGTCCTCTGGGTTACATCAATGTCACCGATTCACTGTCCTTAGCCTTCTCCAATAGTAATTAGAGGGGAACTAGTAGTGACTCCCAATATGGAGCTTGCTTCACACTTTCTGTCATAAAATATTCTCTGCACCTTCTTGAGGAGCTCTCGCACCTTCCTTGATTGCTGGAGCCTTGGCAATTAGGGAAGTGGTCAGTGCTGGGGCCAGGGAGGTGCCTTCTCCTAGTGCAGTCATATTCCCTCCAGGTTTGGCTGAATTATAAACTGCTGAAAATCAGCATTTCCCTTCTCTCACGTGAGTTTCTGGGGATATTTTTGGTAGCCCACCACAGAGAAAGTAGTGCTTTCACTCACTGAGGTTTTTTTTAACTTTTTTCACACCTTTCCAATTGAAAAAACTCCAAAGATTTTTTCCCCTGCTTTCTTACACATTTTTACCTTTTTCTAACTTTTTACAGTGGAAGAAAAGATGAGCAGGGGATTGGACTAGATGACCTCCTCAGGTCTCTTCCAATCCTAATAGTCTGATTGTGTGAAAAAATAGAAAGGGGGTGGAAGTGGCAAACCTGTACATCAAAAACTGGAAAGGAAAATGGAATGTTTCATTTTCCAAAAGTTGAAATGAATCAATATTTTTGTTAGAGTCTAAACAAAAAATATTAATTCCATTTCCACATCCCAGTATCTCAGATCTGTTTAAAAATTGAAATACTGCACTCAGAAAACATCACAGGAAAAATTTTGGGTTGTTGACCCGCTCTAATATTTAGCTTTTATAAAAATAAATAAAAAAATAAACAGCATTATTTAGTTCATTTAGTCAAAGCCAAAGGCACAAGAATTAGAAAATACTAGAATTAAGGTTATCTATGTAACGTTAATTCAGTCCCCCACCCTCCCTTCTGCATATATATTATGATACAGTCCAATTGCATGCACATATTCTATTATTCTCACCTACCCCCAGCTCCTGCCTCCTTCAGTGCACAGGGAGGATGGTGCTCAGGGGATGGAGGAGCTGTAGAATATTTCTTTTTATCCTCATCATTCAACCTGTGACCCAGGGCCTTATTCACTCTACAGACCGTACAAACAGTGCACTGAATACAGAATTATTAATTTCTTCATTGGCTTTTCTATTGTGCTCGTTACAGTAGTGTGAGAATGCACCACAAACATTAATGAATTTGTCTTCATAACACCCCAGGAGAGAGCAGACTCTTATGAGGTCCATTTCAAAAGTGACTTAGGCACTTAGAAGCCCAAGAACAACATTTTCAAAAGGCCTAAGTGAATTAGAGACTTAAATCCTATTTTCTCTAGTAACTTAGGAGCCAAGAACCATACAGACTTCTCCCTCTTGCTGCCTAAGTCACTTCAGAAAATGGCACTTAGGCTCCTACATCATTTAGCTGCCTTTGAAAATTGTACTTACAACGATTAAAGCCAAAATTCCCAACTCGCTACTTATTTGGCGTGATTGGGCAGCAACTTGAGACCCTCAGGGCCTGATTCTCCAGAGTACTCACCATTTCTGCAGAGTTTTATGTGTTCAAAGTACTCTCCAGACACTAATAAACCCTCACCAAGCTCCAGGGAAGTAGGTGGGTAAGTATTATTATTAGCTCCTGTGACAGGTTGGATCACAGAACCCCTTGGGGGCTGCCACCTGATGTGCCAAGACTACTTCTGCCCCTGCTTTCCCTGCCAGCTTAGGACTCCAGCACCCTGTCTCGCTGAGCCAGACATGCCAGTCTGCTCCAGCACAGACCCAGGGTCTGAAGTACGTGCCCCAAAGTTGCAGACTTAACTGAAAGCAATTTAAGAAGTGTTCTTGTTTTTAACACTCAGATGCCCAACTCCCTATGGGGTCCAAACCCCAAATAAATCCTTTTTACCTTGTATAAAGCTTATACAGGGTAAGCTCATAAATTGTCCGCCCCCTATAACACTTGGAGAGAGATATGCACAGCTGTTTACCGCCCCCCTGGTATTAATACATAATCTGGGTTAATTAATAAGTAAAATGTGATTTTATTAAATACAGAAAGTAGGATTTAAGTGGTTCCAAGTAGTATCAGACAGAACAAAGTGAATTACCAAGTAAAATACAATAAAACACGCAAATCTAAGCCGAATACAGATAAAATCTCACCCTCAGAGATGTATCAATAAGTTTCTTTCACAGACTGGATACCTACCTAGTCTGGGTACAATCTTTTCCCTGGTACAGCCCTTGTTCCAGCTCAGGTGGTCGCGAGGGGATTTCTCATGATGGCTGCCCAGTTTGTTCTGTTCCACTCACTTATATATCTTTTGCATAAGGCGGGAATCCTTTGTCCCTCTCTCGGTTCCCACCCCTCCTTTTCAATGGAAAAGTAACAGGTTAAAGATGGATTCGAGTTCAGGTGCCAAGATCACATGTCACTGTAAGACTTCATTACCTGCTTGCCAGTATACAGGAAGATTTAGAAGTAAAACAGAGCCATCTACAGTCGATTCTCCTGGTTAATGGGAGCCATTAAGATTCCAAACCACCATGAATGGCCCACACTGTGCATAACTACAATAGGACCTCAGAGTTATATTTCAAATTTCTAGTTTCAGATACATGAGTGATACATTTATACAAAGAGGATGAACACACTCAGTAGATTATAAGCTTTGTAATGATACCTTACAAAAGACCTTTTGCATGAAGCAAATTTCAGTTACATTATATTTACACTCATCAGCATACTTTCATAAAATCCTACAGAGTGCAATGTCACAGCTCCATTTTACAGACAGTGAAACGGAGAGAGAAAAGCAAAGTGACTTGCCCAAGGCCACTCAGGGAGTCAGCAGCGGAGACAGGATAAAACTCAGTGTTTTGACTCGCAGCCCTGTGCTCGTTCCACCCGAACACACTGCCTGACTGCAGAAGAGTGGAGCAGCCACATCTTGTCTTGAGCCTAGCGGCAGTTGTGAATACTCAGTACTTCTGCAAATCAGACCCCATAAAAATTGGCTTCAGAGACCTGCTCAGTATCACCTGTGAAGTCTGTAGCAGAGGCAGGAACAGAACTGAGCTCGACTGAATGACCGTCACTGCTCTTAACAAGAGCATCCTAGTTCTTCCTGCACTCCCCTGCTCGTTCTCCACAGGCCTTCCAGTTTCTAAAGTGAATGAGGCAGGGGTCATACAAGCAACAGCCTGATGCTGCACAACCCCAATTTATCCATCCTGGGCACTCAAAGTGGCCAGCCAGGGCCCTGAGGGAAAATAATTCACTAGAAAATTAATTTTAATGGCCAGCCAATCTGGTTCCCTTGTGCCTAAATGGAGCCCGTCTTATGGGTCTATAGATCCACAGAGTTTTAAGACCCAAAAAGGCCATTGTGATCATCTGCTTCTCCCCTCACCAAAGGGACCCCTCCTGCTTAGTGAAGTTTCAGCTCCCCTTTCTGCCCCATCTTCAGATCCATGTACAGAGTCTCCATAGGGCTTCTTGACTCACTGGAACTGGGGTCCTTACAGAGAAACCTACTGCAGAAGCCCTGGATTTCAACCTTCTCCTAATAATGGACACGTAGCTTCCGGGACTGTCTCCCACAGAGGCCAGGGTCACTGGTGCCGTTGCACACCATGACTAAGCCTATGTGGCCCTGCCCAGCACTCTCAACAGACGTCTACTCTCCTCTTTACAACTGATACCTTTCTACCTTGGGGGCAAAAAACCTGGCAGTTCTCCTGCTTCTCACAGAGGCTGCTACCGGCATTCCTAACTGAATTCCCTGCAGCCCTGCCCTGCCTCTCCTAACTAGCTACCCAGCCCAGACCCTGGTTCTCGGAGGGAACTCCTCAGCACATGAAGATGCTGATTTCTCCCTACAATTGCTGGAAGGAGAATCCCTTCTAAGGAAAAACACCTGATCCCTTCCATATGACCTCCATCTGCCATCATCCCATCCGGCCTTCCTGCGGGACTGTGGTACCCAGTTATATCCATGAGCCTCCTCGGAAAGCCCCAGATCTACTCTCTGCCCTCACACTACACTAGTGGCATACCTAGGACAGGAAACTTGGCTGGGCCCCAGTTTTCGGGGCAGTGACGGGAGGAGCAGAGGGAGGGGTGCAGGAGGAATCCGGTGCCCTGGGAAGGGGACAGGAGGGAGGGGGGGCTCTCCTCCCTCCACCCCTTCCAGCCGGCCCTTACCGCTCAGCAGGCACCCAAAGCTGAGGCTGCTCAGGGCACACAGGCTGCGGGGCGTGCCTAGGGTAACCAGATAGGAAATGTGAAAAATTGGACAGGTGGTGGGAAGTAATAGGCACCTATATGAGAAAAAGCCACAAATATCAGGACTGTCCCGATAAAATTGGGACATCTGGTCACCTAGGCGTGCCTTTTGGGCAAAGCGGGGTCCCACTAGGGCTCGAGCTGTACTCACCCTTCCCGACCCTGGCTCAGTGTCCGCCAGCCCAGGCACGTCCCTTTCCTGCCGGTGCTGGGAGCTGCTGCCCCGGTCTCCAGCCCCAGCACTAGACCCACCCAGACCTGCCCTCACGAGGCACACCCCCTGCGGGGCTAGTGCTGGGGTCAGAGACCAGGGAAGCAGCGCACGGCGCCGGCAGGAGAAAGATGCAGCCAGGCTGATGGACACCGAGCTGGGGGTGGGAGTCCCAGCCTGTGGATTCGGGGGGCTCTGGCCCTGATTTGGGTGGGCCTGGATGATAACTGGGTAGGCCACAGCCCACCCGTGGCTACACCCCTGCACTACACTAGCTGCCTGCAGGCATTTTCCTTGTCCAGTCTTAGGGTGAACTCCTGGCTCCGCTGAAGTCAATGGAGGTTTTACCATTGCCGTCAGTGGGGCCAGGATTTCACTCTTAGCCTTGAAATGTTATTTGGCTACCAAGATCCTTGAGCTGTTTGGATCCAGTGCACACACACTTTACCCGTCAGGTCGCCATACTGGTACATACTGTACCCGACACAGCCAGTGGGTGTGCCCTGCACTGACTCTGCTGTTGTCTTTTAACATGGTCACTCTCTCCTGGCTGCACCTGGGTCTGAACTCGGTGAGTAATTCCTAACTTACCACCTTGTTGTCAGACTCTCGGATTCTGAGACACACGCAAAGACTGAGATTCACATTCCAAGGGAGTCACAATATTCACCAACAAAGCACGTCCCCTTCTCCACCCCACACACAACCTGCTTCTTGTGCTATGAATTGATCAGCTGGAATCTCACGTTAGATTCAGAGATGACACCACACTTCAGGGGACAGCTCCAGTCAAAACCACCAGTGCTGGGAACTATCTAACACTGGCCCCAGGTGAACCAAGAAAATTGCCACCTACTGAGTAAAGATCAGAGGGAACTAAGGGAATTTACCAACAATAACCTGTTCCTGACCACCATGAACCTTGCTCTTCCATTGGCCAAACTCCCTCAATGCAAACTTGCCTAAATCATTCACGACCCACCTGCTAAGTGCTTGTGCAGACACCGTTCACTGGCTTCCAGGCATTTAAACCTGGATAAAGTGACTTCAAACCTCAGCAGTCATTCTGCCACCACACACAGAGACTATTTTCCCAATCAGTAATCGGCAGGAATTCCCTTGCTCACTCATTTAGAGAGTCCATTGGCAAGCCCTTGTGTCAAGCTCAGAGTTTTAAAATCATTGCAGCACCTTCCACTTTTAGATTCACAGGAATAAGTGTCTTCTGACAGAGGTTGTTCCCTTTAACACTGTGACACACTCTGATCACTGGCTTATACCTTCTTATTGAGAAATAGTCCACAATTTCATGTGCATTATTTCTAGTGTGTAAGAGAGAATGTTATTCAGTGAATTTCCCATCTCTCCTGAGCCCAGGTCACTCTGAATCAGTCAGACTTCTGAATGGAGAGAGCCGGTGCGATGGGAGAGTGGAGATTTCCCTCCGTGGTGTGTGGGGCAGAGTGCTGGATGACGAGTGGGACATGAATGATGCCAGCGTGGTGTGCAGGGAGCTCCAGTGCGGAGTCGCTGAGAAAGCTTTTAACCCCCCGAAGTCTGAGAATGGAACGGGGCCTGTGGGGCTCAGAAGGGTCCAGTGTGCAGGAAATGAGACTCGTCTGACTCTCTGTGACATCTCCACGTCTGAGACAGCCCAGGCAGGAATTGCTGAGGACGTCAGTGTCCTTTGCTCAGGTGATTCATTTCCAAATCTCACAAACATTTTCTGTTCAGTAGGAAAATACATATTAACAGCTGTGATCTATCCCTGCAGGGAGCTGGCAGATCAGACTGGTGAATGGGGCAGGTCGCTGTGCCGGGAGAGTGGAGATTTATTACAATGGCAGCTGGGGGACGGTCTGCGATGATTCCTGGGATCTGTCAGACTCCGATGTCGTTTGCAAACAACTGGGATGTGGACGTGCCATCAGTGCAACTGTCTCTGCTCATTATGGGCAAGGATCCGGGCAGATCTGGCTGGACGATGTGAACTGCTCTGGGAAGGAATCCGATCTGTGGGCGTGTCCTTCCGGGGGCTGGGGCCAGCACAACTGCAGACACAAAGAGGATGCGGGGGTTCTCTGCTCAGGTCTGTTCTGGGAATGCTCATGTGAGCCTGGTTACCAGGGGATTAAATGGAGGGGGCAGATGTTTAAGGAGATTGCTGAGAATGACACTCTCCCTGACTGTCTCTGCCTCCCTTTCCCTTGTGTAACTACCTACCAGGGTCACCATTAGAAAGTCCTCAGCTCCCACCCAGAGGTGTTGGAGATATTGAAAGATTTCCCTAATGCTAGAAGGCTGCATCTCAGGTATCTGAAGGGGATTGTATCATGGAAAGCAGTGACTGAAAAGGATGTAGGGTCCTAGTGGAGAAATAACTGAACATGAGCTCCCAGTGCCATGTGTGGCAAAACGGGCTCAGGCGAACCTTGGATGTATAAACAGGGGAGTAGTGAGTAGGAGTAGGGACTAAATTTTACTGTTGTACATGGTGCTGGTGAGACAGATACTGGAATACTGTGTCTAGTTCTTATGTCCACAAAAATTGGAGCAGAGAAGAGCCACAAAAGTGATCTGATGAATGAAAGCCTTACAGTGAGAGATTTCAGATGCTGAATCTGTTTAGCTTATCAAAATGACCAAGAGGTAACTTGATTACAGGGCATAAGTCCCTTCACAAGGAGAACATACCACTTCCTAAAGGGCTCTTTAATCTAATGCAGAAAGGCAGAACAAGAGTCAATGGCTAGAAGCTGAAAGCAGACAAATTCAGATCAGAAATAAGGCCCAGGTTTTTAACAGGGAGGGTGATTAACCATCGGAACAAACTACCGGGGAAATGGTGCATTCTGCATCTCTTGAAGTCTTCCTGTTTAGACTGGATGCCTGTCTGGAAGCTATGCTTATATCAAACTCAAGTTATTAGGCTCTATGCAGCTGTTTTACAGACGGTCAAATTATTTGATCTCATGATCCCTGTCACGCTGTCTGGAGCGGCTCACAGCACTGAGTGCCCACCTCAGGGCAGATGGTGAGAAATAAGGCAATACCCCAAACTGCTGGTGTGTTCTATAAGTAGATTTCACCAAGCCTGTAACAGATGTGAACTCCTGAACCAATGTTCCCTGTAATTTTTACATCCATGTGCGGAATGAATTTTGTTCTGTGCACCAGTCTAGAGGTGATGTGTGGTGGGGTTGGGGCTGAGGGGTTCAGAGTGTGGGAGGCAACTCAGGGCTGGGGCAGAGGGTGGCTGTGCACGGGGTGAAGGCTCTGGCTGGGGGTGCGAGCTCTGGGGTGGGGCCAGGGATGAGGGGTTTGTAGTTCTGGCTGCCCTGGGGCTGCAGCGGGAAGAGAGGACTTCCCCAAGGCCTCTCTTGCTGCAGCAGCCTGGGGCCAGGGGAGAGGCACCTCTCCCCACTGCAGTAGCTCCGGGGCTGAGGAAGAGGTGCCTCTCCAGTCTAGGCCCCTGTGGCTGCTTGCCTATGCGGCCTTTGATAGCCTTCTGTGCGTCCATATGGCCATGCAGCTCAGAGGGAACTTAGTCCTGGATCACTATATCTATCTTACCATGGAGTCACAGACCGTCCCCTTAGACTCTCCAGTCTATTGTCACCCAAACAAACTGGACTTAGTGATAAGTGGTCACTTACACCAAAAATCACATCACATTCAGGTTTCTTCCAATCCCAAGAGACCAGCCACCTACTCAGATCACTTGGTACCCTGGATCTCACATCAAAGACAATGCCTGTAGCCAATCCTGTAATAAAGTATATACAGGTTTATTCATTAGGAAAAAGAAATAAAAGGGTTGTTTACACGGTTAAAGCAAGCAATCATCTACACACAAATGAGTTACCATTTATATACTTGGAGTGACAGAGTTGTAGTGATCTGTCAAGTCCAAATGTCCTTCAGCGCTGATCCAGGGGTAACCCTTTGGGGTCTCGGGCTTCAGTTTGGTTTCTTTAGCCCTGTCACAGTTCAAACAGCCAAAAAGATGAAAACTCTTCCCATCTATTCTTTTTATTTCCCTCTTCCAGCCTTCAAAGCCATGGGATAAGACCTTCTGCATGTACTACATGCAGGAGATGGGCGGCGGGGATCATTCCCGTGCCTGAGTTCACAAGTTCAGAGCAAACATTTTCAGTTATAAAGCAAAACTTACATATGTTCTTGTTGCATGGACCACAAACATTACAAGTGAGATTAGTGCCCACAGCAACTAACCAGAATTTCATAAAGTCTAAACACTCAATACATTCTTACAAGACTAATACCTGTTTTCAGCAAAACTCACAAACATGTGACCCTGCCTGGTCTCCAGCTACGAGATTGTAAGTTTTCAGCCAAGGCCTGCAGCCTGGGCAAGAGCTGGCATCTGGCCTACCAATGTCACAATCCTTCCCAGCCTTTATCTATTACAATCTGTATGTAGCTGCTGGTAAATGGTGGCCTTCCAGAGATGCCCACTGTATTTCTAAGGGGCCTGTAGTGCCTAAAAGCGTCTCTTACTCTTGGAGTGGTTCCCTAGCCGTTGCTCCTGCAGAATGATGCACAGAATCGTTAGCAATCGCTGGGATTTCACTCTTCACACCCCAGTTCATTTCTGAATCAAATGATTTAAATTCCCTTTTTCTGCATTTCCTTCTAGAGTTCACAGGTCTCAGGCTGGTGAGCAACAGTGACTGTGCTGGGCGGCTGGAGGTTTTCTACAATGGGACGTGGGGCAGTGTTTGCTCCAATGCGATGTCTGGAGTCACCCCAGCAATTGTCTGCAAACAGCTGAACTGTGGGGACGGAGGGCAGATTGCAAGTGACTTTGAATATGGAGCAGGTTCTGGTCCCACGTGGCTGGACCACGTTGCATGCAGTGAGCAGCACGGTTCCCTCTGGCAGTGCCCGTCAGAGCCCTGGGATCCCAGGTCATGTGATAACCGAGCAGAAGAGACCCATATTTCTTGTACTGGTAATTCTGAAACTACCTGCATGCGCGCGTGCAAACTCACATGTACACGATGTGTTCAATTAATTGAAGGGTTAGGAGAGAACTTTTGTTGTTGTTCACATCTCAGTGTAGGCAGATTTAAATTCTCAACACAAGATACAAACATATTTTCATGATGTTTTATAGGAATAAGCATTTTTCTGATTAACAACAAACATGGAAGTTAATCAATTAATTTTAAAAGAGACCGGTGTTGGACACTGCGATAAGGTAGTCTGAGAGCCAAGAAAAGCCTCTCCCTACAGACCGTCATGAGGCAGCTCTGTGGTTATTAATCCTTTTGGGATGAACAATCAGAGATGGACCCAGGCTGTGCAGTTTGGGTCAGAACTGGAATCCCCCACAACTCTGGGTGCATGTTGGCCTGTGTGTCTGAGTAACAGCTGAATAGCAAATTAAATAGGTATTAAGTGACCCAGCGTTCACATTTCAGTTCACACAGTGCTGAAATTAGGGGTTTAAAATACAGATAAATTCTACTCCCACATCACACACACAACCCAGTGCATTCACCTCAGCTTTTTCTCTCCATAGGAAAAAAACCAAAACCAACTCAGACCCTGTTTGCCGAATGCCCGAACTCTCCAAGCTGCACAGGTATCTCTGCTTCTCACTGCCTCCCTCGTGGTCCCTAAGTTCTCCCAGTAACATGTGAGGTTTCTGCATTTCTAGACCAGGAGAAGTTACGCGTCGTGGGAGGAGAGGACAGATGCTCGGGGAGAGTGGAGATTTGGTACCGTGGCTCCTGGGGAACAGTTTGTGATGACTCCTGGGACATGGCGGATGCTAACGTTGTGTGTCAACAACTGGGCTGTGGCTCTGCTGTATCTGCCCCGGGCGAGGCTGCATTCGGCGAGGGGACTGGTCCCATCTGGGTGGAGACGTTGAATTGCAGAGGGACAGAGTCATCTCTCTGGGACTGTCCTGCCAGGCCCTGGGGTGAGAGCAACTGTGGTCATAAGGAAGATGCTGCCGTGAATTGCTCAGGTGAGTGACAGGAGATGTTTCTGCTACATGCTGTAATATTCAGGGAAAAGGATGGTTTAGCTCACCCATCCCCTTTGGTCCCAGACCAGGCCCTCCCATATCCTGAGTGCTGGAGCATCCTGGATGTTGAGGGGTGGAACCTTTGTGGTGTCAGACTGACTTAGGCATCAGCCCACGTAGCCCCTGCATCCATCACAGGCCCCACTGTGCTGGTTTGTTATGAGAGTCCTTATTGCTGCACAGAGCACAAGGGACTTGGGCCCTAAATCACTAACAAACAGGTCCTGTGCTGCTGTGAGGGAGTTTGTGGAGGTGACAGCTGGAGACAACCAGGGACTCTCAGAGGTGAGGATCCCCCCCCAGGAACAAACACATCACCTCCCCCTTACTACAGGTTCCAAGTTTCCTTCCTTTAATTTTGCAGGTCTGACAGAGAGGACAGATTTTCCAAATACCCCAGTTAAAGCATCCCCTTCCTCCCATCAAGGGTTAAATTTCCCTGGTGCTGGGTCACAGTGGAGGAGCTGCAAACTGCAGCCTGAGGGAAGGAGCTCCTTTCCATGGCTTGTGACATCTGAGGGCGAATGACACCAGGGTGGGAGCTGCAGGCTGTGCTGAGCCAGAGGATTCCTGTCTGCTGGCTCCAGCTGACCGGGCAGGGCCCATGATTTAAACAGTATGCTGTGAGCTGCCCCCATGGTGCACAGACTGTGTCCCAGCCCGTTACCCTGCTGTCCTGGGCCCTGCAATGAGTGACTGGGGAGCTCCCTGGGCTCCCACGACTCTCACAGGCTAATCTCTCCCTGTCACATGTTCATTTCCATCCAGCTCCCCTGAGCCGCCCTCTGACCAACAGTGGGAGAGTCACGGTGCCCGTGGTCATCTGCATTATCCTGGGGGCCCTGCTCTGCCTGGTCTTAATCATCCTGGGGGCGCAGGTGCAAAGTGCCAGGACACAGCGCAGAGGTGGGTCCTGATTGGTGTCACTGTGTGAAATGCTTCTGCAATAGCAGGGGGGCTGCAGGGTGTCAGGGTGAGGGGCGATACCAGGCTGGGTGGGGTGGCCAAGGGTGCCTGTTAACTCCTCTCTCACTGAATATTTCATGAACTGTTTGGCAGTGGAACAGCCCAGCCATGAAATCTGGAGATGATACTAGCTAGGGACCTTTTCAGTTTCAGAGAAACGGCATCTGTATCCCCACCCACCCCCACCCTCCGGTGATTCACTCCAGGAGTGCCTACTCCGGCCTCCTGCTGTCACCTGTCTCTGCGTGGGAAACCCCTGTCCCATCTCCTTGGGGCCAGGGGTTTTTAAGGCTGCGCAGCCCCCTGCCTTCCACTGTGATAACACCAGCAAACCAGTCTGCCTACGGGCCAGCCCCCATGCTGTGCTTTCTTCTCAAGGGCTATGAGCAGGGCATTGTGAGCAGTTACAAGTTACCACCCAGCTCTCTCTCAGCAGATTACACCTTATTCCTAGGATAAAAGTGTGACAGAGAAAACATTAAAAACAATAAAAATTCCTCCACACTTGCTGAACATACCAGAATTCACCCATCTTCCTCATGGGCAGCCTGGTAGACCAACATCCCTCCAACGATTCAGTGTTGGGATCCCCATGGACAGAAGGTCCTGCCCATTTGCAGAATCAAAATGAAGGCCCTGAGTCTTTTTAAACTCAGACTTTCGTATCAGAAGTCCTCCATTGTCTCTTGATCTCTGGTAACTCAGTTTGAACCAGTCTGTATAAACCACCCTGAAGGTTGTTACCTTTCTGGAGTTGTTTACAATCTCAGTGATTCACCTTAATCACCCCCCCCCCACCCCCCACACACACTCAGTGTTTTTTCTTCCTGGAGGAGCTGTGATAACCCTCCGACACGCAGAAGAACATAAACCATTCATAGCTTTAATACAGTGATTCCCAAAGATACTGCCTGGAGCTGCAGTATCTGCCACAGGGAGGGGATCTGAATATCATGAGGAGAGACATCATGGAAAAGGGACCGAGAGAAATTGGAAATATTGTCAAGGAAAAAAGGTGTATAAAGATGGAGCTGTGGTAAATAGTTGTGAAGAGAGTGATCCAGTAGAAAAGACAATCTTAGGAAGGAGAAGTGTGGGAAAGGAGCATTTTACTGTCTTGTATTCAAAGCTGGCACTTGTAGGGGATTTTACATCTATAACACACTTTATACAAACATTAGCTACCAGCTCCTTGGCAAGAAGATAGAGGATGGGACTGCCATCAACATACATGTAACAGTCACAACTTTGCAGAAAGACAATGACTATAATCAGATCTCATGCTTCAGAGCTTCATCCAGTCTCCTGCAGGGGTCAGGAAGGAATTCTGGGAAGCCCCCATCTTTATGTTTTGTTTTGCTTCATTTTGTTTCTTGCCCTCCTCTGAAGCATCAGGCATTAGCTACAGAGGGATATGTGTCACTGGATGGGCTGGACCATTCCTCTGAGGTTATACAGAGAAACCTCTTTCGAAGATAGGTGGGTGATGTGTCTTTTCCACATGTTCAGGGTCAAACCAATTGTCAGATTTGGGGTCAGGAAGAAATTTTCCCCCAGGTCAGATTGGTAAAAAGGGACCTTGGGGAATTTCCTCTTGCTCTGCAGCATGGAGCGTGGATCACCTGCCAGGATTATCAAGGCATCTCTCAAGTAATCAGTTCCCTGCCACTGTGGGGCCCTCGGGCATTGGTGGTACCTTACTCGCTCCTGCTTTCTGCCTGTGGCACACAATAGTTCATTCTCCTGAGGACGAAATGCTTTACTCGAAGTGCATCTTTGGGCTCAAACCTAGGAGTATCTGGGTGAGATGCAGTGGCCTGTATTATACAGGAGGTCAGACTAGATGTTCTAATGGTCCCTTCTGGCCTTAAACTCGATGAAAAAAAAGAGGTTCTCACCATTTTGCAGAGAAACACCTGCGTGGGGGAAGAATTATTTAAGCTGCTCCAAAGGGGAATAGCCAGAAATAATGAGATGAGATTAAAAACATTTAAGATGAATGTGAGGAAGCTTCCTGACAGCGAATTAGCCCTGGGAAGCATCATCAAAGGGCTGTTGTGGAAAGAAACCCTGTCACCTGGCTCATTTAAATTCCAGCACTGGGAATGTGCGGTAGGGTTCAGGCTCACACTGGGTCAATGGGGAGAGGCTGGATGATTCCATAGTATTTCCCATCTCTGGTTTCAATGACCCTGTGCGAACCCTGCCCTTTGTTTTCAGGCTCCAGAAGACCCTTGGATCCCTTCTCTGAGGCCGTGTACGAGGAGATTGATTATAACCTGATGAGAAAAAAGCAGGAGATGTTCAGTCGCTCAGGTCTGTGGGTCTGACTCTTAACAGGGGGCAGCTATCTAATGCCCTGTCCATCTGAGGCCCTGACCCAGAGTTAAATCACTGCAGCTTCAGCCCTGTGAGCTTGTCACTGGAGCTGGGCACAAGTCTCCGTTATGAAATGTTTTGGTGAAAAATGCAGATTCAGAGGCACCGAAACATTTCACAAATTCCTGTCAATTTCACCCAATTGTTCCAAATACACACAGAATGATTCATTTCATTTCGACACTTTCTAAAGAAAACATTTTGTTTTTTTCAATTAGATATTACTTTTCCATTAGAAATTTCCTTTAATATTATCGGAAAGAAAACAAATAAACAAAAATTAACAAATGTCCAAAAGAACACCAAATGGTTTCATTCAACCTTAAACTTTTTTTTTACTTTTGCATTTCCCATAAATTGCCAAAAAAAAGTCAATTTTGGCTCAACTCAAAACAATCTTATGTTTTGCTTTTTCCCCGCAATGGTCAGAAAACCAAACCACCTGTTTTTTTTACCAATCTCTAGCTGTGGGAGCTGGGTCTGTGGTGAGACCAGAAGTTACTCATGTAGACTGAGAGAGATGGGTTTCCTTCCCACCGTACACTGAGTGTCCCAGTTCTAGGGACAATTAATTTCCCATCTGCCCGTCCTGCAGTCTTGGCGTGTAACCAGTGAGGGGTCAGGAAAGCGACTGTCTGGGGCAGGCTAAACTATCATTTGAAAACTTCTTTGGAGCACTGGAGCAGGGGATGTTCTTTGCCCCCCTCCCACCGCAGCCACTGGTCTGTTGTGTCAGCTCCCTCCTGCCCCCGGAGCAGAGAGATCAGCCCAGGAGAGCCTCATGAGTTTGAATCCCAGCCCTTTTATCCTTTGTGCCATTTTGTCTCAATGTCTGATGGGAACATCCTGCCCAAGGGCTCTGCTGTGGTGGAGCTCTGAGAACATGCTCAGGGCATCTCCCAGCATCACTGCCAAGATGGTTACAGTGAATCACAAAAAGAAAAGGGGTGCTTGTGGCACCTTAGAGACGAACACATTTATGAATCACAGACTCTGCTTTGGGCCTTTCTTGGTTTAATCTGGAAACACCACGGAGAGCTGATCGACTGATTCATGGGGGAGGTGGGTATTTACCCTGAAGAAGGAGGAGTCCCCTCTGTGGCTGAGGAGGCCAGGAGAATTGTGGAACTTCCCTGGACCAGCAGCCAGAGACGGGCCTTTCACTCACCACAGCATCCTTCAGGTCAGATTGTATCATCCCCTCAGTCACATTTACCACAATAACGTGGAGATTTCTCTTGGGGAGTCTGTGTCAGGCTCTCACTACTCGGAGTTGCTGTGAGTCACCATGTCCTGTAGAGGAAGGTATAGACTGAGACTGGAAATCCTGCTCCAGGCCCCAGATGTGTTCCCAGTCCCACAGTTGTGCTGTTCTCACTGTGATGAATTTCTGGTTCTCGTCTCTCCAGTCTCCTATTCAGATGATTCAGTGACGAAGCTGCAGTATTACACCGGGGACAGCGAGGGGGAAAATGATCCTGGATCAGAACAAGGTAATGGGGGAGGGGCAGACTCAGGCCAAGAGACCCAAATCTGGGCAGAGAAATGAATTTCTATCACACTTTCTGCAATCACAGCCATTTCCCCTCACACGGTTCCCATTTTACACAGTCGGGTCTCATCCCATTGAACAGGATTTCTGTCAGAATCTCAGGATGGGAACATGTGACCATCTCCTGAGCACACTGAGTGGCTCCCAGTGACCTCCCCAGGTGAGGAGCTGGAGGAGACGGGTCAGTCTGTTTGGGTGGAGGCATCAGTGCCCAGCAGGGCTAGTCTCTTGTCCCCAAGAGAGAGAGGAATCAATCATAGAATCATAGAATATCAGGGTTGGAAGGGACCTCAGGAGGTCATCTAGTCCAACCTCCTGCTCAAAGCAGGACCAATCCTCAACTAAATCATCCGAGCCAGGGCTTTGTCAAGCCTGACCTTAAAAACTTTGAAGGAAGGAGATTCCACCACCTCCCTAGGTAACACATTCCAGTGTTCCACCACCCTCCTAGTGAAAAAGCTTTTCCTAATATCCAACCTAAACCTCCCCCACTGCAACTTGAGACCATTACTCCTTGTTCTGTCATCAGCTACCACTGAGAACAGTCTAGATCCATCCTCTTTGGAACCCCCTTTCAGGTAGTTGAAAGCAGCTATCAAATCCCCCCTCATTCTTCTCTTCCGCAGACTAAACAAGCCCAGTCCCCTCAGCCTCTCCTCATAAGTTATGTGTTCCAGTCCCGTAATCATTTTTGTTGCCCTCCTCTGGACTCTTTCCAAATTTTCTACATCCTTCTTGTAGTGTGGGGTCCAAAACTGGACACAGTACTCCAGATGAGGCCTCACCAATGTCGAATAGAGGGGAACAATCACGTCTCTTGATCTGCTGGCAATGCCCCTACGTATACATCCCAAAATGCCATTGGCCTTCTTGGCAACAAGGGCACACTGTTAACTCATATCCAGCTTCTCGTCCACTGTAACCCCTAGGTCCTTTTCTGCAGAACTGCTGCTGAGCCATTCGATCCCTCGTCTGTAGCGGTGCATGGGATTCTTCCGTCCTAAGTGCAGGACTCTGCACTTAGAATCATAGAATCATAGAATATCAGGGTTGGAAGGGACCCCAGAAGGTCATCTAGTCCAACCCCCTGCTCGAAGCAGGACCAATTCCCAGTTAAATCATCCCAGCCAGGGCTTTGTCAAGCCTGACCTTAAAAACCTCTAAGGAAGGAGATTCTACCACCTCCCTAGGTAATGCATTCCAGTGTTTCACCACCCTCTTAGTAAAAAGTTTTTCCTAATATCCAATCTAAACCTCCCCCACTGCAACTTGAGACCATTACTCCTCGTTCTGTCCTTGTTGAACCTCATCAGATTTCTTTTGGCCCAATCCTCTAATTTGTCTAGGGCCCTATGTATCCTATCCCTACCCTCCAGCGTATCTACCTCTCCTTCCAGTTTAGTGTCATCTGCAAACTTGTTGAGGGTGCAATCCACACCATCCTCCAGAACATTTATGAAGATATTGAAGAAAACCGGCCCCAGGACCGACCCTTGGGGCACTCCACTTGATACCGGCTGCCAACTAGACATGGAGCCATTGATCACTACCCGTTGAGCCCAACAATCTAGCCAACTTTCTATCCACCTTATAGTCCATTCATCCAGCCCATACTTCTTTAACTTGCTGGCAAGAATACTGTGGGAGACCGTGTCAAAAGCTTTGCTAAAGTCAAGGAACAACACGTCCACTGCTTTCCCCTCATCCACAGAGCCAGTTATCTCATCATACAAGGCAATTAGATTAGTCAGGCCTGACTTGCCCTTGGTGAATCCATGCTGACTGTTCCTGATCACTTTCCTCTCCTCTAAGTGCTTCAGAATTGATTCCTTGAGGACCTGCTCCATGATTTTTCCAGGGACTGAGGTGAGGCTGACTGGCCTGTAGTTAGTTCCCAGGATCCTCCTTCTTCCCTTTTTTAAAGATGGGCACTACATTAGCCTTTTTCCAGTCGTCCGGGACTTCCCCCGATCGCCATGAGTTTTCAAAGATAATGGCCAATGGCTCTGCAATCACATCTGCCAACTCCTTTTGCACTCTCGAATGCAGTGGATACTTGTGCTCATCCAGCTTTTCTAAATAGTTCCGAACCACTTCTTTCTCCACAGAGGGCTGGTCACCTCCTCCCCATGCTATGCTGCCCAGTGTAGTAGTCTGGGAGCTGACCTTGTTCGTGAAGACAGAGGCAAAAAAAGCATTGAGTACATTAGCTTTTTCCACATCCTCTGTCACTAGGTTGCCTCCCTCATTCAGTAAGGGGCTCACACTTTCCTTGACTTTCTTCTTGTTGCTAACATACCTGAAGAAATTCTTCTTGTTACTCTTAACATCTCTTGCTAGCTGCAACTCCAGGTGTGATTTGACCTTCCTGATTTCACTCCTGCATCCCCGAGCAATGATTTTATACTCTTCCCTGGTCATTTGTCCAATCTTCCACTTCTTGTAAGCTTCTTTTTTGTGTTTAAGATCAGCAAGGATTTCACTGTTAAGCCAAGCTGGTCGCCTGCCATATTTACTATTCTTTCTACACATCGGGATGGTTTGTCCCTGTAACCTCAGTAAGGATTCTTTAAAATACAGCCAGCTCTCCTGGACTCCTTTCCCCCTCATGTTATTCTCCCAGGGGATCCTGCCCATCAGTTCCCGGAGGGAGTCAAAGTCTGCTTTTCTGAAGTCCAGGGTCCGTATTCTGCTGCTCTCCTTTCTTCTCTGTGTCAGGATCCTGAACTTGACCATCTCATGGTCACTGCCTCCCAGGTTCCCATCCACTTTAGCTTCCCCTACTAATTCTTCCCGGTTTGTGAGCGGCAGTTCAAGAAGAGCTCTGCCCCTAGTTGGTTCCTCCAGCACTTGCACCAGGAAATTGTCCCCTCCCCTTTCCAAAAACTTCCTGGATTGTCTATGCACTGCTATATTGCTCTCCCAGCAGAGATCAGGGTGATTGAAGTCTCCCATGAGAACCAGGGCCTGTGATCTAGTAACGTCCGTGAGTTGCCGAAAGAAAGCCTCGTCCACCTCATCCCCCTGGTCCGGTGGTCTATAGCAGATTCCCACCACGACATCACCCTTGTTGCTCACATAAGATTGTCCTATGTTATAATTACAGATGGGCTCAGCCCAACTCACTGATCCAAACCCACCAGAACTTTGTGGGAGGGGGGATTTGCAGATTCTGACCCCAGCTTCGGATCTCAGTTTTGGGGCTGGCACCTGTCGCTATAACAGGCTGAAGCAAAATCCTGGACCTGAACTTCCCGGCCTGGCCCCATCTCTAATTATAAACAGGGCGGCATTTCTACCCCAGCTGCTCTCAAAAGAGTCCATGATTTGGGCCCTGTGGGAGTTTAACCTGCAGCTGGGTGGGGGAGACACTGAGCAGATGAGCCAGTTCTGCTGAGAAGCTGGAGCGCTGCCAAGCTGAGCCCTGGACTGCCTGAAAGGCTAATGGAGAGCAGGAGCTCACAAAGGATCAGGCCAGTGATCTCCCAGTGGGAGCTTTAATTCCTACAAAGGGGAGGTTCCCCCTCCCCAGTGAAACAGGAAAATTCAAAGCTGTCTGCAGAGATCAGCTGGATTCACACAGGCCGGCTCTGGCCTGGCAGTGCCCGTGTTCCAACCTGTTATCTCAGCACAACCCAGATCCTGCTCCCACTGAAATATATAAAAGAGCTGCTGTTGGATTCTGCAGGGACAGGATTGGCCCCTTGTTATTTCTGGGACTCCTGTTTTACTGCAGTTCTCTGACTTGTGCCCTTCTCAGCATGGGCCCCCTGCAACTTCCCCTCTCATGTGCCATGACAAACAGCTCTAGTTAGAAGGGCCACTTGCACTGAAGAGACGCTGCTGGTGCCATGGGCTGAGTGTGGTGTTTGCTGTTCCAGAGGGAGTTTCCCCAGGGGGGTCTCAGTTGGATTACGATAACGTGGAGGAGCCTGTCTTGAATGACGTCCCCCAGACTCCAGATGGCCGAGGTGAGCCGTGAATCCACCTCTTGGAAGCAACGTTACCATGACGAAAAACTAACTATTTCCCAGTAGGGACAATAGTGGTTTGTTAAGAAAACCAGGAAGTTCACCCACCAGTATTGTCTACTGGCATAACGCTGGGGGCGCTGACCAGGTGCATGACAAGAGCTGTGTGGAGGCCCAGGGGTAGGGAAGCATGTGATATCCTAGGACATGACAGAGACCCATTGCAGGGATGGAAGGAGCAGTTCGCTCAGCAGCTGTCCATGCTGTACTTGGCTCAGGTCACTGCCTTGTGACCCTCACTGCCAGGAGCACGAGGGTTCCTCACTATTTATAAAGACAACCCAAATCAGAGATCTCTACAGTACAGCAATGTTCCCTGCAAGCCTTTCCTGGCATGCAGCTATTGCAGCTTATATACATCTGTGTCAGACACGCTGGGACAGGGGGTGGGTGGGACATGGAGATTTTAAACCCAAGGGCCCATGTCCCACCCTTATTAGCTGGCTCAGCTCCCAGTGGTGTCAGTACGTTGGAGACTGATGGCAGTTTATGGGGTAAACTTTATCAGGAGAACGCATTGAAAAGACATTTTTAAGATAATGTCAAGTTTAGGAAGCTGGGAAAAAATTCTGGGCAATTCCAAGTCATTTACATTTGTAATTATTCTAATAGCATGCCTTGTGGAGCAATGCCTCTGGACTAGATCCCAGTCACCTCTTTCTATAACTCCCCCTCTGCCTCGTCATGTGGAAGCTCTAGGATCCATTCAACCAGCAATTGAAATGTATCCGATAAATGTGATACGTGAAATCCCCCAGTCTAAGGGTTCCAGAGGAAGGCTCCTCTTCCCATCCTGAGGGTGGAAGTGCTGAGAGATCCCCAGGGACCAGTGAGGCTGGTGCATCTGTCACTTGTAGTTTATTTCTATCTTCACTGTGACTATTCTCTTAATTACTTCACATCTTCACGTCAGATGCCCCTGCGCTGCCTGGAGATGTCCCAGGGGATGGTTATGATGATGCCAGAGAAGTGTCTGACCCTGAAGGTGAAACTGGCTTGGGGCAGAATGATGAGGAAGGCACTGAGTCGAGTGACAGGAACGGGGATTCACAAGGAGGTGAGTTTGCACTTCACACTGTCTCTGCAGAGTGGGAGGGCTGGAAATGTGAGGTACGCAGCAAGGGAACAAACCCGGCCAACCCAGTGCCTGTGAGAAAAACTCTCCTTCTCTCTTCTTTTCATTCCCGCAAAGCAGAGGCTTCAGTGCCTGCAATGGTGACAGAAAAAGTGGGGTCCTTGCTGTATGATATTTCATGGTCAAACCAGCAAGATCCCTCAATCTGTAGGTTCAAATCCTTGTGTGGCTGCCACACCCTGGATTACTGGATTGCTACCAATTTACTGCGCGTGTATCTTCTGGGCAGAATCTTATAAACCAAAGTCCTGTTAATGCTGCGCAAATATTAAAGAGCTTGTGACGCTTCCTGTAAAAGTTGGGCATTTGCCCATTATCCTTGGCCAATATCTCCCCTCCCCTCCCCTCCCCATTGTGTCCTCAGCAGAGACACCACCAGCCACCCCAGAGGAGGTGCAGTGGTGATGAAATGTGCATTGCTTCGTACTTGATCAGAATTATGTGTTCATGTTTGTTGTTAGGGCAGAGTGAATTATACAATGTCCTTAACTAAGAGCTCCTTGCTCGTAAGTGATTGGGTTTTGTACATGAAGTGACAGGTCAATACAGTTGTCACTTGGCACCTTTAAATGGTCAGGAAACCAAGGGTTTTACTTCCAAAATACGTACAGAGGTGATGGATTAGAACTTGTCATGGACCCAATCAGAAGAACGAAGAGGGAACATTTTCTAACCCATTTTTCAGAGTGCGCTCCACCCTTGCTATGCAGCCAGACCTAGCTATAAAACCGATCCACTGACTGTATGTGTCTCCCTTGGTATTTTCAGGTTGGAATCTGCACTCACTAAGGAATGAAGGTGTTTCTGGGATGGAGAAGGATACCCCATTCCTGCCTCCTGGAGACACAACTTACGATGATGTGGGACACTGTGACTCTGGGAGATCAGTATCAGAACAATGTGATTGGACAAAATAACCTTGTGATGATGTAAAAGCTTTGCCTTTTTCTCTGAGAAATGTTTCCTTTCGCATGATGCCCAGAGACAGACCCTGCCTGGTAGATAGACAAAGCAGGTGTTTTTATAGAATTTGTGACAAGTTGCAGGAAATTCAATGGCGAGTGGGAAGAGGTTCACAAATTTCCTCTGTATAACTTCCCACTGATTGGCCAGGATGGACTTTTCCTGCTTTTTTATCCCTGTAATGTTTTCAGCTTCATTTTGTGCCTTTTTCTTATTAAATCCTTTCTGACAGTCTTCCCCATAGTGGAAGTTTTTCTTGCCAGATGAATTGTGCAGTTTCCAGTGTTCATGACGGGGAGAGGCTGAGATTGAACAAACCAAGAGACAAGGGTGTGCCACCAGTGGGTATGGCCGGCTGTTTGATGGAAGGTGAGTTTACACTGAATGTTCCGTCAGGCATGTGGTAAAAGTGAGACACCAGCAAGAGAACATTCTGAGATAAGCAACAAGGTTGTTCCTAAACTGAATTCAGATTTGAAACTTTCATTGAATCCAAGGAGATAAATGGGAAATGCTCCCTGGATACTTCACACCTGAAATTAAACAAATGGTGAAAAGAATTCCCCATTAGCGATAAATACAGAGGATGAATATTTCTGCTTGGATGATAAATGAATTTTATAGACAATAGTGACAAGGAGAAGGTTAATCAGAGTCTGGATTTCCACTGAACCAATAAGGCTACAACAAGTAACAAGTCACTGAATTCTCACTAGAAACCCCATTAAAACTAATCATCTTCGCACAGTGGCATGTTCATTTCCATGACAATCTACAAATACAGTTTACAATCAATGCTGAGCTGAGTACTGACCAGTGCAGAAGCCAAAAGTGTTTGAATTAATCCTCAGTGAAGTAAATACCAGAATGCTTGCAGAGCACATCGCTATTTCACAGAGGTGTCTGTCTTTCCTTCACCACAAATCCTGCATCCAGCTTGGTCACTTCATCTGTACACGGTTACAATGGAAATAGAAAAGGTCCAGTCGAGAGTCAGGGCTGTTCAGGCCGAGTGTCTGGGGTGCCTCTCCAGTCCAATCTCTAGTCAAGCAGGAGGAAGACTTGTCTGTGCCTGCCATGGCTCAGATCCCACCTCCACTGGCCCTGGGCAACACAAGTCCTCCCCTCTGTGCCTCACAGGCCCTTCTTTTACCACACAGCTTAGAGGTAGGTGTTCACCAAGGCTCGTGCCCTCCAAGTGTCTCCCTGCAGTGTCCAACTCAGTGCGAGATTTAGAGTTAGTGGGGCCCTGTGCTTAGCTTCAATTTTGGGGCCCCTCCTTGGGACCCGGCCAAGAAAAAGGACATTCTCTCTTAGCTCCCTCCCGTCCCCATTTTTCTTCATCCTCCTCCTATAAGTAATAGAAAGTAAATGAAAATAAAGTGAGGTATCTTGATTGTTTTTGTAGTCTAACTTATTTTTCCACAGGCCACTTGAAAATTGCAGAGGGTCTCAACGGACTACTTAATGATCTTTCTAAATATTGTTTGTTCCGTTAACTAACTATTGGAAAGTGCTTTGGATGAGAGCTCTTTATAAAAAATAATGTAAAAAAAACATTGGGGTGCAGGGTGTAGCCAGGACTTAGGGTGCGGGAGGGGGCTCAGGGCTGGGGGTTCAGGGTCTGGGAGGAAGTTAGGGTGCAGGAGCAGGCCAGGGGTTGGGGTGCAGGGTCTGGCCAGGAGTTAGGGTGTGGGAGGAGGCTGAGGGCTGGGGCAGGGGGTTGGGCTGTGGAGCGCTTACCTGGGGCAGCTCTTGTTTGGTGCAAGGGGTGGAGGTGGGGATGTGGGGGGTTGCAGGAGTCAGGGAGGGCAGGGGGCTGGGGGTGTGGGGGCATGTGTGTGGGGGGGTTGCAGGAGTCAGGGAGGGCAGGGGGCTGGGGGTGTGTGACGTGAGGGATGTGGGGGGTGTGTGATGTGAGAAGTCATGGCTGGGAGTGTGTGAAGGGGTGCAGGAGTTAGGCCTGGGGGTGCAGGGTCTGGGAGGGACTTAAGATGCAGGAGGGGGTTCAGAGTTGGGGTAGGAGGTTGCGGTATGGAGCGCTTACCTGGGGCAGCTCCCATTCGGTGCGAGGGGTGCAGGTGGGTATGTCGGTGGGGTGCAGGAGCTCCTGTTTGGTGCTCAGATTGGGGGTGGCGGGGTGCAGGAGTCAGGGCATGAGGTGTGGGGGGGCTGGGTATGTTGGGGCGTTATAGGTGTCAGGGAGGGAAGGGGGCTGGGAGTGTGTGAGGGGGGTGCAGGAGGCAGGCAAGAGGCTGTGGTTGTGGCGGTGAGGTCGTGGGGGTGCTCCCAGCTCCCTGCCGCATCCCACTCCGGCCCCCTGCCCTGAGCAGCTCATGGCACGGGACTGGGGGGGTATGTGAAGGGGGAGTACGGGGGCCCCGCCTTTGCTCCACCGTGCCCTGATTCCAGCCCCTGCCCCAAGGTCCCGCCCCCACGTCTTCTCCGCCTCCTCCCACGAGGGTGCTGTGGCCCCTCTCCTCCCGCTCCCTCCCGGAGCGACCTGAGTGCCGGCAAACAGCTGCTTGGCGGCGGGGGAAGCGCTGGGAGGGAGAGCGAGGGGCGGGAACGCAGCACGCTGAGGGGAGGAGGTGGAAAAGAGGTGGGGGAGTGGGGAGCCTGGCTGCCGGTGCCTGCAGAATCTGCAGCAGGAGCCCCAGGAGTCGGCAGGACCAAGCTTCTGCCCCCACAGCTGCCTGGCCCTGGGGCTCCCTGTCACTGGGGGGCCCCATGCCCGGGCACCCTGTGTTTTACTGTAAATCCTCCTCCGGTCCAGCTCCTCATCCCAAGACACTCACAGTATTCTTGGATTCATTGCTTCAAAAGAAGCTGTGGAACCCAGCTTAGCAGTTACACCTCCGATCACTGCTCCACTTTATCATACAGCACTTAGATATGCTTCTAGTTAAATCAAGTATAAGTTTATTTAACAAAGACAGAGATTCAAGCAGTAGCAAGCAGAAGTATTGGAAAGAAATTATGTATAAAACAAAATTGTAACATGCCTTCTGCAGCCCAGATTTAATTAACAAGACACTCTCATGTCTTGTAGAATAATCCTTACCCAAAACGCTTGCAGCGTTTTACAGCCTCGCTGGCTGTGACCCTCCTTTCATGAGTCAAGTACGCTGGCAGCTTGCCTCCAAAGTGAAGGATCCCGTGTGTTACTTTGCCCCCCTAAAAATATACCAGTCCCATCCTTTGTCTTGATTCATAAAAAGGACACCCCCCGCTCTTTTGTTTCTTCTTGTAGAAGTTCTCTCTTGTAGATTTTGCAGACTTTCCACTTCCTCTGGCTCAGAAGACAAATAGGTTTCCATTGTGAGGAGTGCAATACACAATACAAACGACCAGACAGGGAGATAGGTGTCTGTTACCCCCTGCTTGAGAGGACCATTTCAGAGGTATGTCACCTCCTGGTAACCTGCCTTAACTCCTTAAGTATCATCTGTACAGACATTCTGCAATGGTTATGACAACTGCTGGGCTACTGGCTCTTGGTAGATGCCTCATATGCCACCCATTAGTGAACTATGCTGCCTATATCTGACCCAGGGAATCCTTGTGAAATACTGTGCACCATCGGGTTCCTGGCTCACACCAGTTCCTTCCTCCGGCATTGTGACCTGGTGCATGGGGTCGCAGAGCCACTTGGTTTTGGTCCTGCTGCCCCTCCATCATCTGTCATTATGAATGGGTGTCCAGTCCAAACCTGAGAGGTGCTGCAACACCGTGAGTCAGGCTGTGATGCCACTTACTCAAATGTGGCCCAGCCACCCCCTTGACTTTATGGAGGAGTGGCCAGGGCACATCTGGGAGGCCCTGCATCCCCATGTGCCAGGTCACAATACCCGGAGCAGGGAGCTGGGCCGAGCCCTGCAGGACGGGAACCACCACTGCAGGCTCTCCAACCCCAGAACCCGCCCCACCCGCCCCACCCCTCCTGTACAGGCCAGGATTTGGATTGTGGTGCCAGCGTGGAGGGTGCATATAGGTCGTGGTGGGTTGCAAGAAAAGCAAAGTGCAGTTAGTGGGTTGTCTTAGCAACAAGTTGGGGAACCGCGGCTCTAATCTACCAGCTCAGGTACCGGAACAGTGACACTGGGGCCGCACAAGTTTCAACGCAGGCTAGTCCCACCGGTAATTACCCAGGGTTCTGGGTGGGCTGGTAGAGACATGATGAAGCACATGATGCCTGATACCTGAGCTAGCTACATTAAAGCTCGTGCTGGTACGTCCGCTCAAGCTGTGATCACACTTTGTGACTGCAGTGTAGACGTACCCTCCACAGTGAAAGGAAAGCAAAAGGCAGCTGAATAACGTAGCTGAAGTCGATGTACTTAGATCTACTGACCGCAGTGTCTTCATTGCGGTGAGTCGACAGCAGACGCTCCCCCGTCAACTCCGCCTGCGCCTCTCACTGCGGTGGAGAACCAGAGTCGACGGGAGAGCGCTCGGAGGTCAACTTATTGCAGCGAGACTACATCGACCCCCGCTGGGTCGATTGCTGCCCATCGATCCAGCGGGTAATGTAGACAAGCCCTCAGAAAAGTCTGCAAAGAAGGCTGGACATAAGAGCAACATCAGACATCTCTATGAAGCTGAACTGGGTGATTTCAGATGATCTTAGCCTCGACCCCAGTCTGTTGTTGAAGGGGTCCAGACTAGTCATCCCCACATGGGAGTGAAAAAGGACATTCTGCATAAACTGCACGGGGGCCACCAAGCCAGACCAAAATGTGCAGAAACAGCTCAACAGTGGCCTTCACTGAGAGAGGTGAGAACTCTGAGACCTGCATTCACATGCGAACCAACCAACCAGAACCATCATTTCCTTCCCTCTCCCAGACACACCATGGTGGAAAGATCTTCTCCAGCTGGCTAATCGAACCTCCCTTCCATTCACTGGCTGCTTGTCAAGATTTATTGAAATAGCTAAGGTACTGACCACTACATCACAGACAGTGGGGTCAGAAGGAAATCCATGTTTGACTGCAATGGAATCCCACTGTAAGTCTGCTCTGATAATGATCCTCAGTTACTATCAGACACTGTTAAATTTACAAATCCCTGCAATTTCACTCATTACATCAGTTGCCAGTTTTCATAAAACCATGGGGAAGCACAACTCTCTGTGAAAACAGTGGAACAAATTCTTACAATATCTGGCCCTGTTCCCCTGCTTGCCAGCACTTCTGGCAAAAGAATTCAGGCCCAATGAGGAGCTGAGTTGAGTTCCATCATCCCAGCCATCCCTTCACTATTAGATCTTATTTGGACTGAATTTCTAATGCTACAAAGAAAGGAAAAACAATCTAAAAGCCGTCAGAAGAGAAACTTTGTCAGGAGTCACAGACTCAAAGCCCTGAGGTAGCTGAACGCAGGAGATCGCGTGTGGTTGAAAGGCTCTGTAGAAGAAGGAATAGTACAGGCACAGCTGAACACCCCTCGATCTGACCCTGTTCGAGTTCTGGAGTATCATTTCACACCAGCTTTTTTCAGCAGGTAAATCTCACGGAGCACTCAGATCCGTACTTCCGGGCTGAACCTGTGAGTAATGAGCCCCCTGCTCAAATAGACCATCCACCATCTCCTGCGAATTTGACTGAAAGGAGACAGCCAGCTAGATCTAAGAGCCTCCCTCCTTCCTGAAAGATTAGGTCAGACCTTGGATACCTGAGGAACTCAGGGATTTGCAGAACAATCCCCTGGCATGAGACTGAAGGGTCAGGCAGTCTTCCCAGCCTTCACTGGGCTGTTTTTAATAGTCTGTGTTGATGTTTAGTGCATGGCTGGATTGATAAATGTTTTATTTTCCTTCCCTCCTCACAGAGGATGATTTTGTCTAGGGACACATTTTAGAGAGGCCACTAGGGGGCCTTACAGAAGAAGTACACAGCTGCAGGCAAAGAGGAAATTAAGGTTATTCTGTTATTTACCTTCCCTTTAGCGCCCTCTGTGAATTCACCCGGCTGGGCTGGAAGGCTGCAGAGCAGCAATGAGATCGATTCATGTCACTGGGATCAGGCAGGTGTTGAGATGTTAATGGCTCACGCTGCTGAAACTCATGCAGGAGGCTCTAGCTGTCTGCCACATCAGCCATCTCTCCTGCAGGGAGCTGAGACCCTGCATTCACTATGGCACTAACCAGCTGTTCGCATCAGCACATCTGTGGCACTGGACTAACACTGTGAACTTCCTGAGCCCAGCCTGGATCTGTGCTGTTGGTCACATGCACAGGAGGAGAGGGGTTCTCCAAATGCAGCCGGAGAGAGAAAATCATGATAAAAAAGGCTTGTAAATGGTGAACCCCTTGTGGGAATTAGGCAGGCAGTGATGTTGTGGTAAAAAAAGGAGGTGAGTGAACTCCCAAACTAAACTCCATATTCCTCAAAGGACACCAGGATAAACGCTGTTTACCCTCATTTAATCCCAACTACATGACTGCAGGCTGGTGCAGAAGGCCCAACTTGGATGCCTAATTCAGGCTGATGGTTTTGACAATCAGGCACTGAGCGTGTTCCCCACAGAGAGTTTGCAGGCTTGGGACTCTCTTTTATTAGGTATTTGTACAGCCCGCAATGTACAATGGGGCCCAAATCCTGACTTGGGCTGTTTCCCCTTTTCGACCCAAGCAGCTTGTCAAAGTTTGGGGCTCTGGGGCTGTTCCAGCTGGAAGCAGAACTTGTTGGTGTCTGGTATTTTCTTTGGTGCAATCTTGGTTTTTTACAAGGAATGTACAAAGTCTTAACACAGGAGGGACTAAGAACTGAAGGAGCCATTTTTTAATTTACTAGCCTTCAACTTCCTTAGCTAACTGACCCAAATGCTCTCCTTAGCACAGGGGGCTGCTCCAGGAAGGGCCTGTCCAGCCAGGGAGCAGGAGGCTCTGGCCTAAGGAGAAGCTCAACAGGCAAGTGTAGGGAACCAGCTGATCCAGCTAAGCAGCAGCTAATGTGTGGCTCCAGTTCCCACCTGGAAGATGTAAGAGAGGACCCAGGCCTGGGGGGAACAAAAGACAAACACTTCCCTGAGCAGTAGGAGGAGGCTGCAATAGTGCAGGGCCCTGTAGCTCCCTGAGGCAAAGGGAGGGCTGTGACCCTTTGAGGTATTGGGGCTAGAGGACCCTGAAGTATCAGCCCAGGTCAGGACTATCACTTGTGTTACTTTTCCATGTGCCTTGTCTTTGTGTGGCAGAGGAATAACAGAGGTGACTAAAGCAGAGTTGGGTGGGGCTGGTTGTTTTGCCCCCAGGCTGGTGGACAGGCCCAGCGGAAGGGTGGAGAATGCAGGCTGTGTCTGCCACTGCCCAGGAAACCATGGATCTTGAATCCTCTTTACAATGGAGGGGGGAGCAACTGTAGCTACAACATCAGCAGCTGCAGCAGATTGTGACCCAAAAGCAGCAGTTACACCAGAAGCTTCAGCCACAACAACAACAGTGCCAGCAAAAGCAGCAGAGAGCAGCAGTGGTTTATGCCTCATCTGGAGAACTGGAGCCCACAGGTGAGTGTGGGGCTGTGGTTTCCTGAGTGGGAGGGAGAAGTCCTCACCAAAATGGGGACAGAAGATGTTCTTGAGGCCTTCCTAGGGACTTCTGAGCAGCTGGCCAGGGCATACTATTGGCCCTGGGAGGAGCGGGCCACTGAGATTGCTCCCTACTCAGCAGGAGAGGCCTAAGCAGTGTGTCATGACCTGGGGGTTGAGATGGCTAAGGACAATGGGACACTGCAGGAACCCTACTAGCCTGCCTAGGACTTCATGGAGACAGCTATCATCGTCCTTTCAAACATGAACCCATTGGCTCTAGATTCCCACCAAGGGCTGCAGCCCAGCAATTCCAGGATTTGTGTTCTCTCTGGCTGAAATCAGAGATTTATTTGCCAGTGGAAATGGTGATGTTAGAACAGTTTTGCCAAACTATCCTGGGGTGGCCCAAGTTGTGGGTTGGCTGCCACCGGGTGACGTGCCTGGAGGAGGCAGTCTGCCTCGTAGAGAACTTTCTGGAGACTGAACTGGAGTGTGAGCCTCTGGGAAAAGCTTAGGAGTACTTGTGGCACCTTAGAGACTAACAAATTTATTTGAGCATAAGGTTTCATGAGCTACAGCTCACTTGGCAATCAAACGCCCACAGATCTCTAAAGGGGCCGAATTGGTCTATGTAGAGTGTATTCATCGGGATGTTTGGTCCTACCCTGTGGCTAAAGTCAGGTTAATGGTCTGGAGCAGCAGGTTGAATGTCAGTGGCGATGGCCTGACTCCTAGCCTACCTGATGGTATTGGGCTGGGACTGGGGACCTGTGGGGACCTGTAACCAGTCTTGTGAGGGTAGCTGGGAAGGCGGGGTTGGCACTTAACGTCCTCTTGCCATCCCAAGTTAAGCTTAAAGAAATTTTCCCCTTTTCTGACCCTGAGCTGTTCGGTTCCAAACCAAAGTGCTGCTGGGAGCAGTGTCAGGCCGGAAGGGTCAGGGTGCAGTGCAGTCTGGAGCTCCCTGAAGAGCAGCCACAGGCACAGCCTCCTCCTCGGGACAACCCACTGGCCTGAGAGGAGGGGCCCAACTTCATCCAGAGTCAGAGGGAGGAGCCAGTCTTGAGTCTTCCGTATGGCCGGTTCACTTGGGCACATGGATTGTTGGTTGCTCCTGACCGGGATGCCCAGTACCCCCATTTTGAACTAAAAGGGGATCTCTTGGGTGTGTGTGTGTGTGTGTGTGAGAGAGAGAGAGAGAGAGAGAGAGAGATCCGGGACAAAAAAACCAGGGCCTGCCAAACCCAACTCCTGGTCCTTAAGTTGTATTAGAACTAAGTGTTAAAACCTGACCCAAGATGTACCGTGGTCCTGTCACTTGGGAATGGAAAAGACCCAAGGGAGGATTCTGGCCCAGTTCTTTTGCCCCTTGGATTATTGCAACCTCAGATTATTGTTCATCCTGTCCAGAATGCCAACTGGTGGTCCCACAGCCAGCCCACAGGGCCCCTCAGTCCTCTTCTATTGCTGAGCAGCCCTTTTGCCACCATTGGGGTCGACCTCTTGTGGTCCCTGGAACCAAGTTCAATCCGATGTCAGTTTATGTTGGTGACTGTTCATTATGCCACTTGGTAACCTGAGCCATAGCCCTGTGCTCGGCAGTGTCCCAGACACAATAGCTACCCAATTAATGGATGTGTTTGCAAGAGGCGGGTTTCTAAGAGTTCTCCTGACAGACCAGGGCACAGGCTAGGGAGCTGGGGGTATTTTGGCTGGAGTTTCTCGCTATTGTTAAATCATAAGTGTCTCTGGGAGCATTTATGCAATCTAGCTGGGTGTGGGGCTCCACGTGCTGTTGTGCTGAGTGATAGCAGCACCTGGAGGGGTTTACTGCTTGTCACTAGCAAGGCATTATGAGAGACAGACCAGGCTGGAGAGTTAAAGGAGCACAGCGGTACCCCAGTTCCAGGCTGCACCGTGGGAATGCCCATTACATAAGGAATCCCAGAATTGGGACAAAATGTCCCTGTATATGTAGTTTGCAATTCAGGAGGTCCCACAATCCTCCACCAGTTTTTCACCCTTTCAATTGCTGTACAGCAGACAACCCCAGGGGGTAGTGGATCTTTCACAGGAGTCCTGTCAGGAACAAGGCACATCTAGCCAGAGAGTAATCCAGCATGCCCTCAAGCTGAGAGACAGATTGGATCTGGTCGGGGACTTTGCCAGGGGGAAGCTGAGAGTGTCACAGTGCTCCCAGGAACAAGAGTGCAATAGAAACTCCAGCCTCTGGGTTTACCAGCCGGGGGATGGGGTTCTCCTGCTGCTGTCCCTGCAGAATGCAAACTGCTGGGAAAGGGGCAAGGGCCTTTTGAGATCGTGTCGGGTGAGCTACAAGTTTCAATTGCTGGGCAAGCACTGCGGGTCCCAGATAATATCATGTCAAGCCGCTGAAATCCTGGAGGACCCAGAATGAATGTCTTGCCCACATCCCAACACCAGAGGCAAAATTGGGTCCCCAGGGGTCAGAGACCGGGTCTTTCACAGAGATGCCTCTCGGAGAAAACCTGTCCCTGGCCCACCAGGAGGAGGCCAGAGAATTGGTCAAGCATTTCACAAATGTCCTTACTACTAAACCAGGGTGGACTCAACTAATCGAACACCTATACATCTGAAATCTGAGAGCTATGTCCACAAGGGCTGCTTCCAGGGACAGGAGAGGTTAAAGGACACAGCCAAGAAGGAATTACAAATTGTGTTGCAATTGGATGTATCTGAGGAATCAAAGAGCGACTGGTGCAGCCCAGTTGTGCTGGTCCCTAAGCCAGACCACAGCATTTGCCTTCACATTCATTTTCACAAATTTAATGCAGTGTCAAAATTTGATGCCATCCTATAGCCCGGATCAGCGACATGCCTGAAGACCTGGGGAAGGCTCATTACATCACCGCTCTCAGCCTTACAAAGGGCTATTGGGAAATCCCCTTGTCACCTGACTCCAAGGAGTTAACTGCACTCATCACGCCCTATGCGCTGTACCACTTTCAGATCTTTTCATTAAGGCTCTATGGAGCTCCTGTGACACTTCACAGACTCATGGATAAAGTACTTCTGCCCCACAAAGCATATGGCACTGCATACATAGGCCGTGTCTGCACTTACAAGCTTACAGCAGCACAGTTGTACCGATTCAGCTGAATCAGTACAACTGTGCTGTGCGGAGAGAGCTCTCCTGTCAACTTAATAAAACCAGCTTAAGAAGCTGTGGTAGCTGTGTTGGAGGGAGACACGAGTGACATGAGCGCTTATGCCAGGAAAACTTCTGTCACTCATAGGGGTGAGGGAGGGGGGTGTGTTTTCACATCCCTGAGCAACAAAAGTTTTGCCAACAAAACATGTAGACATGGCCTTAGATGATGTAATGATCTATTCCACCGCCTGGGCAGTGCATCCACATTGTGTCGGTGCAATAGAGTTAATGTCCTCTCACTTAACGTTATTTTGATCTTACGTCCCTGCTCCATTACAGAACATGCTCCATTTTAAAATTTGTGCAATGCTTTGCTATATCGTCGTTCGGCTGCCTGCTTTCTCCACAGCTGGCAGCCCCCCATCACCTCCCATATGCCCCCCCCCAAGCACCTCCCACCTGCTGGCAGACCCTGCGGATCAACACCTTCCCTCGCCTCCTGCCCATGGCAATCAGCTGGCTTGCGGCATTCAGGAGGGAGAGGGAGGATCAAGAACTCGGTGCGCAGGCTTCCTCCCCCCCCGCCTCCTGAACACCGCAAACTAGCTGATTGTCATGGGCAGGAGGCTGGGGAGGGAGTGGGGAGGCTGCGCACTGGGTCCTTGCTCCTCCCTCTCCTGCCCCCCGAGCACTGCAAGCCAGATGATTGCCATGGGCAGGAGGGAGGGGGGAGGAGTGAGGAAGTGGTGCTCCTCCCCCCCGCCTCCTGCCCGTGGCAATCAGCTGGCTTGCAGTGTTCAGGAGGCAGGGGAGGGAGGGCGAGCATGCGCGCCATGTCCTCGCTCTTGCCCACTCCCTCCTGCAAGCCGCAAGCCAGCTGATTGCCACGGGCAGGAGGCTGGGGAGGGAGGGAGGAGGAGCAAGGACGTGGAGTGAGGAATGAAGAGGCGGGTTAATGGTGGGGGCTTGGGGGTAGGGGTGGAGTGGGCGGGCCAAGGGTTGAGCTGCCCGCTACTGGTGCTTGCAGAGTAGGGGAAGCTGCTGCTGTTCAACATGCTTCTCCTAGCCCACAGCACCTTCAGCCTCCTTGCCTGCCTCATCTCCAGTGCCAGGGGGCTGTGCCTGTGTGGGGTAAGGCGGGGAACCTCCCAACTATAGTACTGTATTGTATGGCAAAAAAAAATTCCCTGGAACTTAGCCTCCCAATTTACATTCATTTTTATGGGGAAATTGGATTCGCTTAACATCGTTTCACTTAAAGTGCATTTTTCAGGACCGTAACTAAAAGGTTAAGTGAGGAGTTCCTGTACTCCCGTCCCTTTGAGCTGTGAGTCTCACAGCCAACCCGGCCAAGTGCCAGACTGGCTGCATGGAGATGAAGTACCTCAGCTATACACTGGGGAATGGGAGGATCTAACCCTTAATAGAGAAGGTAAAGGCCCTCATAGAATGTCCTGTCCCCACCACAAAGTGGCAAATAAAATCTTTCCAGGGGTTGGCTACGAGCTATCAGTGCTTCATACCCCACATTGTTATGATTACAGCCCCACTGGCGTAGCTATTGTGCAGACAGGCACCCCAAAAGATGCTGGGAACCTCTGTGTGTGTGGCTGCGTATGGTGAAATAAAGCAAATTCTCTGCAGTGCCCTGGTACTTCACAGACCAGACCTTAATAAAGAGTTCGTCTCACAAATGGGTGCATTGGAATGGGGTCTGGGGGCTGCACTCTCACAGGAATTGGAGGACAGAGACCACCCCATTTTGCACTTGAGAAAGAAGTTGCTGCCCCAAGAACAAAAGTACACAGTGATAGAGAAATAATGCCTTGTGGTAAAGTGGGCCACCCAGGACTTTCGATACTATTTATTTGACTCTCATCATAGACCACTCACCTTGAAAATGGCTGCATGCCAGGAGAGACACAAACCCCAGGTTGCCCCGTGGTACTTGGCTCCACATCCTGATGTGTTTACATTTCGCCATCGAGCCAGTGCCACACATATGAATGAGGACTTTTTTCATGAGATGGGGGAGGGGCTGGTAAGATCAAGAGAAGTCTCCAAGTCCATTCCAGGGGGAGGCATGTAGCAGGGCAGTCTGCCCTTTAAGGGGCTGAGGAGCCCGGGAGCAGCAAGGCCTGGCCCAAGCAGAAGCCGAGCAGCAGATGTTGGGAACCAGCTGATCTAGCTAAGCAGTAGTTAATGAGTGTCTCCCATATCCAGCTGGAAGATATAAGTGAGGAGCCAGGTCTGTAAGACGGGGGCACCAGGACAGACAAACACTTTCCTAAACAACAGCAGGGCAGGCTGGCAGGCCAGCTCTGTGGTCCCCCTGAGGCTAAGGGAGGGCTGTGAGCCGTGAGCTACTGGAGAGTAGAGGACCCTGCAGTGTCAGTCCAGGTCAGGACTATCACTCTTGTTACTTTTCCATATACCTTGTGTTTGCGGGGTAGAAGAATAACAGAGCCTGTGCAGAAAGCTAAAACAAGGTTGGGTGTGGGTGACTGTGTTGCCCTCCACCTGATAGTCACACCAGACTACACACTCTCTTTGGATTTTGCCAGGGTCACATTCTTCTCATTCACAGACTACTGCTTGGCGCTCTTGCCTTTTCTTTCTGCCTATCCCACTCTTCTTGTCTGTTCTCAGTTTCTAAGTGAACTCTCTTCCCCCACTGCTCTTTGTAAAACACTACTCAGCCAAAAGCTCCTGGGTGATGTGATGATGCACTCCATATGCTTTATGAAAATATTCTTATGAATGTGATGTAATATGATGTAATATTACATATTACAATATGATGTAATATTATGTGATGTAATATTCTTATGAATGTGATGAATATGATGTAACTGGAATATGCTTCATGCAAAAGGTCTCTTGTAAGGTATCATTACAAAGCTTATAATCTACTGAGTGTGGTCATCCTATGTGTATGCATGTATCATTCTTGTATCTGAAGCTAGAAATATGAAGTATAACTCTGAGTTCCTATTGTAATTATGCAAAGTGTGGACCATTAATGGTGGCTTAGAATCTTGATGGCTTCCATTGACTAGGACAATTGGTTCTAAATGGCTCTGTTTACTTGCAGACCTTCCTGGGGTTGTGCAGGCAAGACCAGGAAGAATGGAGGCTGGGGTCTCACAGCACATGTGATCATGTCACCTGATTCTGGAATCCATCTTAAATCTGGTACTTTTCCGTTTAGAAAGAGTGGTGGGGACCCAGAGAGACAAAAGATTCCCGCCTTGTGCCAAAGCTAAAAATGGGTAGAGCAGGACAGAGGGGGCTGCCAGTCATGAGAAAGCCCCTGCTTTCCACCTAAGATGTCTGTTGGAACTAACAAGGACTGTAGCAGGGGAAAGGATTGGGCCCAGACTAGAAAGGAGTCTGGTCTGTGAAAGACGCTTATTGGAACATCCCTGAGGGTGAGACCCAACCCATGACAGGTGGATTCACAGACACCTTTTGTCTGAGATGGGGGCTTATGCTGACTGTTATGTTAACTGAAACGTGAGTTCATACTTATCAGTGTCCAGGGGGATTTAACTCAACCCATGATAAGGTTTCACGCAGTTCATATCAAGGGCCTTCTGAACACTACACTAGTATAAATAATGATAAATAGAATGCCTCATTTTAAAGAGCTATGGATATTCTACAGCTCCGACTGTCTGGCCTATCTCAGTGCAATGGGTTTTGCACATTTTCATAATTTATACATCAAATACAATATAACGCCCCCCTCCCAACACTGCAATATCTTGGGTTGCAACATCTGTCACATCCATTCTGTAAATTCTCAGAACTAGGCGAAATCCAGACATTTTCTCTGTGCTGTCTAAGAGCACATCTGGAACCAACATCTGGTAAACATCTAGTTTCTGCACTATATCCCAGAAGTACTGTTGGTGGTGAGGATACGGTGGTTTGGGGGTTGTTGTTTGTTTGTTTTGGGTTGTTTAATAATAGTGTAAATATATCATTTCTTTTTGTGCTCACAAACGGCTGACTCATTTTCACTAAAAACAAATGTAAAACCCCTTAAGTAGAGACCAGTTGTGGAAGAATTCAGCCTGAAACATAAAAAGCTATAAGGAGCTGAAAAGGGACCCTTTCAAATGGAAATGCTCAGGCAACACTGACCATAGCCTGCAGCTCAGGGGTTACTCGGCGCTCCATCTACAATACACACAAGATGACCACCATCCCGCCATACAGTTGGATGTGGCTATCAATGGTCAGCTCTTGGAGTGAATTCACTCAGTTTTGGCAATTCCTGGGATAAATTTGATTCACTAGATCTGGTGACCTCAGTGACCCTAATTTCTCCCAAGTGGAGGCTTCCTAGTGGAACTGTTTGAATAAGGAAAAAGATTTACATATCATCTCAGACAAACAGCTCCAACTCCATTTGCTGTTGTTCATGAGGTCAGGCCACTATTCAGGTGACTGCTTGGGACTCTCCCAATTACTTTCCAATCTCATGAATATCATGAATTTGTCCTGGAAATACATTATTGGCAGGGCCCTTCTTAGGATTTATGGGCCCCTACGCAGTATTATTAAACTGGTGCCCCTATGGCTGAGGGTAACCCAGGCTCAAAACCCCAGAGGGGGCGGGAAGGACGAGGCAGCAAAGGATACTGAACTGTCCAGCCCGCCTTAAGGGGGCGGAGAGTCATATTTCCCCGCAGAGACGCCCGTACCCTCTCCCTCATGCAGAATGTGCAGCACCGATGCATACCACTCTGTGAATATGGTCCCTGCCTAAGGAGACTGCAGTGAGCACTGGGTGTGCGGGAGCCTACCTGCTCTTACCTGCTGTCATGGGTGGTGGGTGAAGCTGCCGCTTTAGGAGGCTAGCTCCCCAGCCCAACTCTTCTGCCTGTGGCCCCGCCCATACTCCACCCCTGCTCTGCCCAAGGTCCCACCCAAGCTCTGCCCAGGCCCCTCCCTCTCCCCACTGTCTCCCGCCTCTCTTCCCTCCCCATCCCTGTTCACCCCCTTCCAGCCAAATCCCTGAAAAACCGAAATGAAGCAAATAACATTTGAAAAAAAACACTCTTCTGCAATTTCTTTTTAAAGAAAATGGAGCATGTTTGCCACTGCATGCCAGAAGGTGAAGCCTGGACATGCAGAAGGTACCTAATTAAAAGCACTAAATTTGGGAGTCCTGGGTTTTTTGATATGCCCTGAAGTTTGTCAGAGATTTATCTGCAAAAACTGTGTAGTAAGGGCAAGTCAGCTGCCCTGCTGAATACAACATTAAATATTATGGAATACGTGACGCAGCTCTTCTCTGTTTTATATTTTCTTAATCAGTATTTCTAAAATGATTTTATATTTTAAATGTACTCTTAAGCCTTCATAAAGTAATCATTCCAGATTGCTACATATTTAACTCACTGAAACAAAGAGATTATTTCAAATTAATCAGTCAGAGAGGTTTAGTGTGTTCATAACAACATTCATTGCTTTTAGAAAAAGTGAACACTAATGTACTTTGTGTGATCTCCATAACAATAGACATGTTTATGAAGCGTCACCAACTTTAAAAAATGTGTTTCCAAAGATTTTTGGCATAACGAAGGATTTTATATTTTACTAAGGTACTGATGTTGCTGGAGGGTTCTCTTAAAATTAGTTCAACAAATAGTCGGAAGTAAAGAAATGGAGACTCGTTTGTCCAGCTATCTGTCAGGAAAGGGGTGTTATCCCTTTAAGGGCTCTCTTCAACAGGAGGGTGAAGGGAGAAAGGGATGGACAGAAAGGACAGTGTTGCAGGGCGGCCCAAGTTTCCTTCTCCTTGTCCCTGCGCCCTGTGCTTGGGCTGGCCAAAGAAAGGGTCTCAGAGGTCTCTTGCAGGTGCTTCACCCGTGTTCTTTTATTTACAGTGGCGGTACAGTCCCAATTCCCCCAACACCTGTCCCCACTTTGACCCCTCACTGGGTCATCTGGCCTTTGAGGCTTGTGTCAGCCAGCAGAGTCAGAGCCTCAACCCTCCTATCTTCCTCCCTGGCTATCCCCCTCCCTGAGCTTTTCCCTGGGTTTATACGCCTGCCCACTCATCAACCCAGCTGGTTCCACTCGGCTCAGCAGATCACCCTGAGCCTGCCCTCATTAGGGCCTGCAGCTGGGCTTCCTGCTAAGGGTCTTGGCCCACACACCCAGCCACCCTACAGGAAACAGGGAGAAGCCAGGTCTTTAGTAGAGCACCCAAAAGTTTTATACCTCTGCCCTGCGACAGAGAGAATTACTTCTCTTGTCTTGCTTACAATACTCCTGCTAATACATCCCAGAATAATGTTTGATTTTTATGCAATATCATTACACTGTTGACTCATATTTAGCTTGTGATCCACTATGACCTCCGGATCCCTTTCCGCAGTACTCCTTCCTCGGCAGTCATTTCCCATTTTGTATGTATGCAACGGATTGTTCCTTCCTAAGTGGAGTGCTTTGCATTTGTCCTTATTGAATTTCATCCTATTTACTATGTTACCAGATTTGCCTGTTACTTTGGGGTATTCCCATTTATTAGGGTTACTCTTCTTGGGGGCGGGGATGTTTCTATAATTATATTAATGTCCTGTTTGTGTCACTTGTGTTTTTATATGGAGCTGTAACTTTTCCTTCTGGAAGTCCCCTCCCAATGGAGCTATCTCTATGGACCTAGGTTACCCAGGGCTGGGTTCCTCCAGCCCCAGAACCGGATGAACACACACACACATATTAACAGAGTAAGTCTGAGCGGACTGGGTAAATCAGCACTTTCAAGCTGTCACCCTTTTTGTCCCTGGACTCAATGGGACCACCAGGTCACTGTGCTCTGGAACTACCCTCCGGCCCTCAAGAGAAACTTGATCCAGGACATGCAAGTCCTCCCCCCACTTCCAAGTACAAATAGTTACATGCCACGGATGGGGCCAAGCTGATTGCCTCCCTGTCAAGGTTCCTCCCCCACTCTGAACTCTAGGGTACAGATGTGGGGACCTGCATGAAAAACCTCCTAAGCTTATCTTTACCAGCTTAGGTCAAAACTTCCCCAAGGTACAAAATATTCCACCCGTTGTCCTTGGACTGGCCGCTACCACCACCAAACTAATACTGGTTACTGGGGAAGAGCTGTCTTTCCCCCCAAAATACTTCCCAAAACCCTGCACCCCACTTCCTGGACAAGGTTTGGTAAAAAGCCTCACCAATTTGCCTAGGTGACTACAGACCCAGACCCTTGGATCTTAAGAACAATGCACAATCCTCCCAACACTTGCACCCCCCCTTTCCTGGGAAATGTTGGATAAAAAGCCTCACCAATTTGCATAGGTGACCACAAACCCAAACCCTTGGATCTGAGAACAATGAAAAAGCATTCAGTTTTTTACAAGAAGACTTTTAATAAAAAATAGAAGTAAATAGAAATAAAGAAATCCCCCCTGTAAAATCAGGATGGTAGATATCTTACAGGGTAATTAGATTCAAAAACATAGAGAACCCCTCTAGGCAAAACCTTAAGTTACAAAAAAGATACACAGACAGAAATAGTTATTCTATTCAGCACAATTCTTTTCTCAGCCATTTAAAGAAATCATAATCTAACACATACCTAGCTAGATTACTTACTAAAAGTTCTAAAACTCCATTCCTGGTCTATCCCCGGCCAAGACGACTACAGACAGACACAGACCCTTTGTTTCTCTCCCTCCTCCCAGCTTTTTTGAAAGTATCTTGTCTCCTCATTGGTCATTTTGGTCAGGTGCCAGCGAGGTTACCTTTAGCTTCTTAACCCTTTACAGGTGAGAGGAGCTTTCCCCTGGCCAGGAGGAATTTCAAAGGGGTTTACCCTTCCCTTTATATTTATGACACTCCCAGTGGGCTCTGATCAGTTCCGAGGATCCTGATAACTTCATAGATGCTCAAGTTGCTCAAGTGCTACAAATCCCTCTCTGTTTAAAGCTTACAGCATTTCTTGTAGAAATGATATAGGGGTCCCTCCTGTCTTCAGGGCCAGTGATACAGGAACAGTACTGGTAGAGACCATAATTCAGAGCCATTGGGAAGCGCTACAGTTCAATGTGATCTATTCTCCACTCCTCCCCCTAATTCTCTGCATCACCTGACTGGAGCAGCATAACCCTTTTCTCCTGGTGAGAAAAGAGGATCAGCTTCCTCTCTGAATACTGCCAAAGGGCCTGACTGCATGCACCTAGCCCCAGACTTCTGGTCTGGGTCTCCTGCAGCCAATTTGAAGCATCTGTGTGGGAACTCCAGTTCATGGTGGCTAGACTGAAGTGGTCCAAGCCTCAGTCCCCATATCCCTGAAAAGTATTGGGATTATGCAGACATTTTTAAAAGAAGAATACAGACATGCTACCTCTGTGCTGGGACTATGACTGCCTCATGTTAGGGGGCTTATTCCTTCACCCACTTACTTCCCTGGTCCTTCTCACATGAACAGAGAGCAACAATACCCGAAGTCCAAAGGTGCAAACAATTCGATGTTTATTGGGGTGAACTTCCAGCAAGCATGATTCCAGTTTCCTTCCTTAGTATCCTCCTTCCCAGCTCTGACACCACAGAGCCTTACACCTGTGTTCCTGTTCCCATTCCTGCCCTTAGCCAAACATGATTCCAATTTCCCCAGCCCCATTCCCTGTTCCCATTTCCCCTTTTAGCAAAACATGATTCCAATTTCCTTACCCCTATTCCCTGTTCCCATTTCCACCACCCGCATGCCCACCCCCACGCCCACCCACTCACTTCCTGATTGACTGCAGACTATATAGTAAAACTTGACTTCTGCTTTGCTATACCTTAACCAGTCATGTTCCTGAAATTTAACTAATCAATCCTAACATATTGTAACACGATTATGTAACCAATTATATCCCACCACCTTAATTAGTTTACACCCAGCAAAATTAATTATACAGCAGACAGAAACAATCACAGAACCAGACAGAGATTATACAGACAAACAATAGCAAAGTGGGACTATAATGACAAAACAATACAGAAGTGAGGATTTCACATCCCAGCTATTGATAAGTGAGTTCTTGCCAGACAGGATGCTATCAAACTAAGTTTCCTTTTACATTTTCTAGGCACTTCCCTTTCTCTGGAGGTGACAGGCACTATCAGGACAGGATTGTATCCTAACAGCCCAATAGCACCTTATTTCAATGTGACTAGTTTGGAATGTGAGGATGTGACCATTTGCTTCCCAGCTTATGGCTGCCTCTGTTGCTTAGCCAAAGGCCTTAGCCTAAGAACAGGGCTTCAGACTGTCACAGTAAGAGAAGTATCTTACACCGGCAGATAGTGATTTTGATTCTCTTTTGTACCTCTATAACTAGCCAAGTGATAAGAATACACCTAAATTCTTAGAGTATAGGCCTTTACAGACAGGCCTGAATATCTATATCCTAACACCTCATAGACCTGCAGCCCACGGCAAATGTCCCTTATGGACAGATCTATGTGATGTCTGAGCCAGAATTAGCAGCCCTTCATGTGTACATCCAGGAGAACCTGGCCAATGGCTTCATCTGGTGCTCCACCTCCCGAGAAGGGGGGCCAGAACTTTGTGTTAAGAAAAAGGACCGAAAGTGACATCTTTGCATCGTCTATCAGGCCCTAAACTGGGTGACAGTCTGAAACCTGTATCTCCTGCCCTTAATCTCGGAGTGTGCAGTTTGCAGATAGTATGCAGCATGCCTGAATTTTCACCAGACTGGACCTCTGTGGTACGTAGAAACTATTTTGCATCAGGGCAGGAGACGAATGGAAGACTGCCTTTTGATCCCGTTATGGGCACTTTGAATATTTAGTAATGCCATTTGGGCTGACCAACACTCCCGCGACCTTTCAATACTTCATGAATGACATATTTAGAGACGTCTTAGACCAGTGGGTAATCATCTATCTCAATGACAACTTTGTGTTTTCACATAATCCTGAGCAGCATTGTTACCATGTTTGTTCCATCCTGGAAAGACTACAGAAGTATGGCCTCTGACAAGGTGTCCAGATGGACCCCCAGAAGGTAGAGGTCATCCACAGCTGGGCTATACCCAGGTCCCACAGGGAGTTACAGCACTTCCTGGGCTGTATGAATTTTTACGAATGGCTCATTCCAGGCTTCTCAGGGCAAACAGACCCCTGGACGAACATCCTCCTCCAGGCAGATAAATTTGTTTGACTCCCAAAAGCTTACCATGCTTTTGAACAGCTCAAGACTGCTTTCACCACCGCTCCCATTCTAGCATACCTGGACCCGGGCCAGGCATTCATAGTAGAAGCCGATGCCGCTAATGTAGCCATTGGGGCCATAGTCTCTCAGAGCCATGGTGCACAGCAAGTATTGCATCCGTTTGTCTACTACTCCTGAAAACTCATCCCTGCTGAGTAGAATTAGGATCTATAAGGAACTACTCACAATTAAATTGGCCGTCAAAGAGTGAGAAAATTACCTCAAGGGAGCCCAACACACAGTGCAAGTCTTTTCTGACTGTAAGAACCTTGAATATCTGCATAAGGCTCGAGCCTTGAACTAAAGACAGCTCAGGTGGGCATTATTCTTCTCTTGGTTTGATTTCATCATCACCTATCACCGGGAACCAAGAATGGGAAAGCCAATGCCTTATCCTGAAAGGGGGAGTGCTACCAAGAGGGTGAGGAGCCTAACAAAGAACCACCCTGTCTCTTAAAACCTCACAACTTCCTTAGTGCCACAATATACTAAGACCTGTGTCAAGGTTCCTTCCCCACTCTGAACTCTAGGGTACAGATGTGGGGACCTGCATGAAAACCTCCTAAGCTTACTTTTACCAGCTTAGGTTAAAACTTCCCCAAGGTACAAACTATTTTACCCTTTGCCCTTGGACTTCCACTGCCACCACCAAACTTTATCTTGGTTCCTGAAAAAACGTAGTTTGGAAACGTCTTTCCCCCCAAAATCCTCCTAACCCTTGCACCCCATTTCCTGGGGAAGGTTTGGTAAAAATCCTCACCAATTTGCATAGGTGACCACAGACTCAAACCCTTGGATCTTAGAATAATGAAAAAGCATTCAGTTTCCTTACAAGAAGACTTTTAATAGAAGTAAAAAAGAATCACCTCTATAAAATCAGGATGGTAAATACCTTACAGGATAATTAGATTCAAAACATAGAGAATCCCTCTAGGCAAAACCTTAAGTTACAAAAAAGACACACAGACAGGAATATTCATTCTATTCAGCACAGCTATTTTCTTACCTATTTAAAGAAATCATAATCTAACACATACCTAGCTAGATTACTTACTAAATTCTAAGACTCCATTCCTGTTCTGTCTCCGGCAAAAGCATCACACAGACAGACCCAGACCCTTTGTTTTTCTCCCTCCTCCCAGCTTTTGAAAGTATCTTGTCTCCTCATTGGTCATTTTGGTCAGGAGCCAGCGAGGTTACCTTTAGCTTCTTAACCCTTTACAGGTGATAGGATTTTTCCTCTGGCCAGGAGGGATTTTAAAGGGGTTTACCCTTCCCTTTATATTTATGACAACCTGCTTGATCTAATCTGATCTGCTTCATGGGGAAGTCCATTATCACAGGAGGTGGCAGAACCAAAATGCAATGTTCCACACATGGTGGGATCACTTATCTCGATGGGTGCATATTCATTCCACCAGGATGCCCCTGGCTAGAAGTGCTCCATCTCTGCTCTGACATTTCATTGGCAGGCCACTTTGGCTACCTTAAGACTTTCCACCCAGCTTTCCATTTCTTCTGGTGGCCCCAATTGTGAGCTGAAATCCGAGATGACGTTGATTTTTGTGACCTGTGTGTGCACTCCCAGCTCTGTCAAAGAGGAGCTGCTGGGAGCCCAGAAAGCAAAAGAACTCAGCTAGCGCACAGCCCCTAGAAAGAGGGCCATGAAACCCTGATCTAAAGGGGTGAAATTTCAGGCTGGAGAGGATTTGAACCACACAACCCCAGAAGGCAGACTGTGGAAACAGATTTTTAATGAATCTGTAAACTCAGGGGTTGTACCGTATGATTGGAGGATTGCTAACATAGTTCCTATTTTTAAGAAAGGGAAAAAAGGTGATCCAAGTAATTATAGGCCTGTTAGTTTGACATCTGTAGTATGCAAGGTCTTGGAAAAAATTTTGAAGGAGAAGGTAGTTAAGGACATTGAAGTCAATGGTAAATGGGACAAAATACAACATGGTTTTACAAAAGGTAGATCGTGCCAAACCAACCTGATCTCCTTCTTTGAGAAAGTAACAGATTTTTTAGATAAAGGAAACGCAGTGGATCTAATTTACTTAGATTTTAGTAAGGCGTTTGATACGGTGCCACATGGGGAATTATTAGTTAAATTGGATAAGATGGGCATCAATAGGAATATTGAAAGGTGGATAGGGAATTGGTTAAAGGGGAGACTACAACGGGTCCTACTGAAAGGTGAACTGTCAAGTTGGAGGGAGGTTACCAGTGGAGTTCCTCAGGGATCGGTTTTGGGACCAATCTTATTTAATCTTTTTATTACTGACCTGGGCACAAAAAGTGGGAGTGTGCTAATAAAGTTTGCAGATGATACAAAGCTGGGAGGTATTGCTAATTTAGAGAAGGACAGGGATACCCTACAGGAGGATCTGGATGACCTTGTAAACTGGAGTAATAGGAATAGGATGAAATTTAATAGTGAGAAGTGTAAGGTCATGCATTTAGGGATTAATAACAAGAATTTTAGTTATAAGCTAGGGACGCATCAACTAGAAGTAACGGAGGAGGAAAAGGACCTTGGAGTATTGGTTGATCATAGGATGACTATGAGCTGCCAATGTGATATGGCTGTGAAAAAAGCTAATGTCGTCTTGGGATGCATCAGGAGAGGTATTTCCAGTAGGGATAAGGAGGTTTTAGTACCGTTATATAAGGCACTGGTGAGACCTCACCTGGAGTACTGTGTGCAGTTCTGGTCTCCCATGTTTAAGAAGGATGAATTCAAACTGGAACAGGTACAGAGAAGGGCTACTAGGATGATCCGAGGAATGGAAAACTTGTCTTATGAAAGGAGACTCAGGGAGCTTGGCTTGTTTAGCCTAACTAAAAGAAGGCTGAGGGGAGATATGATTGCTCTCTATAAATATATCAGAGGGATAAATACCAGAGAGGGAGAGGAATTATTTAAACTCAGTACCAATGTGGACACAAGAACAAATGGATATAAACTGGCCACTAGGAAATTTAGATTAGAAATTAGACGAAGGTTTCTAACCATCAGAGGAGTGAAGTTTTGGAATAGCCTTCCGAGGGAAGTAGTGGGGGCAAAAGATCTATCTTGCTTTAAGATTAAACTCGATAAGTTTATGGAGGAGATGGTATGATGGGATAACATGGTTTTGGTAATTAAATATTCATGGTAAATAGGCCCAATGGCCTGTGATGGGTTTTAGATGGGGTAAGATCCAAGTTACCTGGGAAAGAATTTTCTGTAGTATCTGGCTGATGAATCTTGCCCATATGCTCAGGGTTTAGCTGATCGCCATATTTGGGGTCGGGAAGGAATTTTCCTCCAGGGCAGATTGGAAGAGGCCCTGGAGGTTTTTCGCCTTCCTCTGTAGCATGGGGCACGGGTCACTTGCTGGAGGATTCTCTGCTCCTTGAGGTCTTTAAACTACAATTTGAGGACTTCAATAGCACAGATATAGGTGTGAGGTTTTTTTTGTAGGAGTGGTGGGTGAAATTCTGTGGCCTGCGTTGTGCAGGAGGTCAGACTAGATGATCATAATGGTCCCTTCTGACCTAAATATCTATGAATCTATGAATCTATGAAACTCTGACCCGACGGGCTCAGAGACCCAAAGAGAGGAGGACTTTGCTTTGAAGACTTCTTGCTGTGAGTGGATTATTTTGGGGAATCACAAAGGAAAACTGAAGGGCCACTCCAGACCACAAAAGGGGGCCCTGGAGCACCTGTCTGTAATCCAAATTTGAGATGGGATATATATTCTATATTTTGAAAATTTGCAGGATGGGAAAGCTGTTCCCCACCCACCAGCTCTACTATTTAGATTTGCTTGTTTCCTGTGTCCCTGTAACAGGGTCGCTGCTTCTGAGCACCCACCATGGCTTGCGATGGTTCTGCAGGTGCCTCTGCCTCAGTTTCTCCTCATCAGGCTTTTCCGTCTCTCCCAGGAATTCACGTTGCTCAGTCCTCTGGCCAGGTCACTCTCAGAGTTCAGCCCCATTCAGGATACTCCAAAGTTCAAAATAAACACCACCTTCGGCAATAGTCTCAAGTTTTTCTCACTTTCATGGGAGCACGGACTCTCTGGGCTTTTCCCCACTGGGAGTCCAAGTACAACATAAACAGAAACAGTCTCCTGCGCTCTCCTGGGCTTCACACTCTACTTAAACAAATATTTTCTTACTCCTTACCACAGCCTGACTCCCAGGGCTTCTCCTGGAGACTGGCCTCTTCTCTGCCTTGGCAGGTCACTCCCAGCATGACCTAGCAGGAGTCCTTTTCAGGGTCTCCTGCAGGAAGCTTTTTGCTTTCTGCAGTTCCTGCAGCCGTTTACCACTGCCAGTCCCCCTTCCTGATCATGCTGCTGGGCTAAATGAGGCCAGATTGTGTCATGTGACCCTCTGTCATTGTCTCCACCTGGAGAGTGTCACAGGTGGGCTGGGCCCATTTCCCCTTTAAGGGGCTAGTCATTCTGCAACAATCCCATTTTCTTGTCACCTGTTGTTTTCATGGAGAAGAGGTGGGAAATATGACCTGCAGATTCATTCCTGGAACTTCACTGATTATAGGCATTTGTCTCCTGTCCACAATTCATAGACTCAGAGATTATAAGGCCAGAAAGGACCCTTGTGATCATCTAGCATGACCAACCTAACACAGGCCACTGGAATTCCCTGAATGAATTCCTGTCTGAATAGAGCTTAACTTTTAGAAAAACATCCAATCATGGTTTAAAAATTACTTATGATGGAGAATTCACCACTGAACTTTGTAAAGGTCATTCCAATGGTTAATTGTCCTCATTATTGAAAAATAGTGCCTTATTTCTAGCCTGAATTTATCTCCCTTCAACTTCCAGCCACTGGATCTTGTTAAACCTTTGTCTGCAAGATTTAAGAGCCCCTTATCATAGAACCATAGAGAGACTTTAGGAGGTCATCTAGTCCAACCCCCTGCTCAAAGAAGGACCAACCCCAACTAAATCATCCCAGCCAGGGCTTTGTTAAGCCGGGCTTTACAAATCTCTAAGGATGGAGATTTCACCACCTCCCTCAGTAACCGATTCCAGCACTTCAGCACCCTCCTAGTGAAGTAGTGTTTCCTAATATCCAACCTAGACCTTCCCCACTGCAACTTGAGACCATTGCTCCTTGTTCTGTCATCTGCCACCATTGAGAACAGCCGAGCTCCATTCTCTTTGGAACCCCCCTTCAGGTTGTTGAAGGCTTCTATCAAATCCCCCCTCACTCTTCTCTTCTGCAGACTAAATAAGACCAGTTCTCTCAGCCTCTCCTTGTAAGTCATGTGCCCCAGCCCCCTCATCATTTTTGTTGCCCTCCGCTGGACTCTCTCCAATTTGTCCACATCCTTTCTGTAGTTGGGGTCCCAAAACTGGATGCAATACCTGAGATATGGCCTCACCAGTGCCGAATAGAGGGGAATAATCACTTCCCTTGATCTGTTGGCAATGTAGGTTCTTTGATATTTCTTCTTAAATATTGGGCACCAGAATTAGACAGTTTCTCCAGTAGTGGTCGAATCAGTGCAAACGACAGAAGTAATTTAACCTCCCTGCTCCTGCTCATTATTTCCCTCTTTATACATCTGAGCAATAATTCTTTTAGCCCGAACATCACACTGGGAGGTCATGTTCAGCTGATTATCCACCATGAGCCCCACGTCTTTCTAGGGTTGCCAAATGTCTTATCACACAAACCCAAACACCCCTGCCCCTTCCCTGAGGCCATGCCCCTGCCTCGACCTTCTGTAAGGCCCCACCCCTGCTCAGTCCATTTCCTCTCCATCTGTCACTCGCTTTCCCTCACCCTCGCTCACTTTCACCGGGCTAGGGAAGGCGGTTGGGGTATGGGAGCGGATGCAGGATATGTGCTGGGGAGTGGGGCTGAGGAGTTTTGAGTGTGGGAGGGGCTCTGGGCTGAATCTGGAGCAGGAGGGAGTGAGGCATGTGGGCTCCAGGAGAGAGCTTGGATGCAGGAGGGGGCTCAGGGCTGGGAGTGGGGGTTGGGGTACAGGAGGGGGTTTGGGTCTGGGTGGGAATTTGGGTGAGGGAAGGAGCTCAGGGCTGGGGCAGGGGTTTGCGGTGCATGAGGGGGCGAGGGGTGCAGGCTCCGGTAGGGAGTTTGGGTGCAGGAGGGGGCTTAGGGCTGGGGCAAGGGGTTGGAGTGCAGGAGGTGGTGAGGGGTGCAGGCTCTAGCTGGGCAGCGCTTACATCAGGTGGCTCCCGGAAGCGGCTGGGATGTCTGGCTCCTAGACTCAGGGATGGCCAGGTGGTTCTGCGTGCTATCCCTGCCTGTAGGCGCTGCCCCCACCGCTCCCACTGGCTGCAGTTCCCGGCGAATGGGAGCTGTGGAGTTGGTGCCCCTGGCTGGGGCAGCATGCAGAAACCCCTGGCCGTGCCCCTGTCTACGAGACTGCCTGCCCCGCTGCATTGCCGGACTTTTAGCCACCTAAAATCTCCTGAATTGGCTTCAGTAGCCTCCAGGAAATCGAGCCCGCTTCTGGGAGACTCCTGGCCAATCCAGAAGGGTTGGCAACCCTAAGTCTTTCTCAGAGTCACTGTTTCCCAGCAAAGGTCCCCCATCCTATAAGCATGGTCTACATTCTTTTTTCCTCGATATATAACTTCACATTTAGCCATATTAAAGCAATATTATATGCTTTACCAGTTTACCAAGTGATCCAGATCATTCTGTATCAATTACCTGTCCTTTTCATTGTTTAGTACTCCCCCAGTCTTTTGTCATCTTCAAACCTTATCAGAGATTACTTTATTTTTTTCCCAGGTCTTTGATAAAAAAGGTTAACTAACATAAGGCCAAGAACTGATCCCTGAGGGGCCCCACTGGAAACACACCCACTCAATGATAAATCCCAGTGTACAGTTACATTTTGATACCTGTGTTGACCTGTAACACTGACCTAATCTGAGTGTACAAGATTCGATTATATATCACATGTTAAAGCATATTCAACTGCTTGAAGATCGTAAAATAGAAGCTATTAGAGCTGTAATGCAAGACTTGCTAGTAGGTTTACAGAAGAATCTGTGTAACAACTAAGGAGGGCTTAACAATAAGCTGAGGCCTAGTGGGTCTCTTAGTAGTCATGACAGCCTATGTAGGAAAGGAGTTAGCATGACAGCGTAACCTAACGTTATAAGATTTAACAATAGTTCACAATACGTAGCTTGGGATACACAAGGACACCACAGAAGCTGGAAGTAATGGATTTCTAGGGGATTTATGGGGATTTGTAACATGGAGACACCACATTTATGTATTGCAACCACTGAAAAAAGAATGACCCCAAAAGAGCTAATGCTAGCAACCAGAATCTAAATTATGGGCCCCAGAATGACAAATATGGACAGTGGGCAGAGACCTAAATCAAAGATGTGTGGGGGATGTGAGGAAAATGGTATAAAAAGATGTTTGCAGATAAAGATATTATCTCACCTATCTCATCCCTTTTATAAACAGATGGTCAGACCAACCCTTTCTTGAGACATTGGGATGACAGTATGGTGGAAACAGACTGTCACTGCCAACTTTGGGAGCTCTCCACTTACTGTTCTCTTCATATTTATCTCTAATGGTCTCCATAAGATTTCAAGAATGTGAGCTGTGGGGGTGTTGTGTTATATGTATTTGTTTTCATATAATTATGCTTGGATTTATTTGGATTTTTAATAAATGTAAATAAAATCTTCCTATTTCTATTTGTCTGATTCACCAATCTCACTTGATAATAATCTTAGGTAGCTCCCTGAGTAAGGAACCTGTTATTAGTGACCTGTTCAATTTGCACCCTAAATTTATCAAAGGCTACACCTGTCAGGTTGCCACTTTTTAATCCAAACCAAGTTGAAGATTATTTATCAACAAAATTTGTAATCTCACCAAAAAGGGACATCAAGTTAATTTGACAGGATCCATTTTCCATAAACCCATGTTGTTTGGCATTAATTAAATTATACTCATTTAATTCTCTATTGATTGAGTCCCATATAAGAAGTTCTATTATTTTCCCTGGAACAATGTCAGCCTCACAGACCTATAATTACCTTCAGGGGTTCTCAAACTGGGGGCGGGGGGGCATGACCTGTGCAATGTGTACCTTAAACTTATCAGTGGCTTCACTTTGTCAGGTAGCCAGTTTTTAATCCATAACCACGGTGATGCTATTTATCAAAAAACTTGTAATGTCACCAAAAAGAGATATCAAGTTAATTTGACAGGATCCATTTTCCATAAACCCATGTTGATTCACATTAATTATATTACACTCATTTAATTGTGTATTAAATGAGTTCCATATTAGAAGTTCTGTTATTTTGCCTGGAATTGATGTAAGTCTCACAGGTCTACAATTACCTAGGTCATGCTGTTCAGCCTTTTTAAATATTGGCAAAACATTAGCTTTCTTCTAGTCTTGTGAAGCTTCCCCAGTGTTCCAAGAGTTTCTGAAAACCAATATTTATGATTCAGGCAGCTTCTTGGCCACTTCTTCTAAAACTCTTGGTTGAAAGTTATCCAGACCTGCTGATTCTAAAATGTGTAATGGTAGCCGCTGTTTAACATTCTCCTGAGTTGTTTCTTCATCATCATCCTTATCTTCATGTGATATGACTGCATCATCTGACTTTGTCCCAAATATGGAATAAAAATATGTAGTGAACACTTCTGTTTTTTTTTTGCATTGCTACTGATAATTCTACCATTTCTGTCTAGTAAATAGACTGATACCATTTTTAATATTCTTTTTGTTGCTAGTATACTTTACAAATTGCTTCCAATTGTCCTTAATTCTGGCTGGCTATAGATTTCTCCTTGTATGCCTTTGCTTCCCTTATCAATTTTCTACAGTTCCTGACTGCTCATATGTACTCATTCTTATCATATATATAATTTTAATAACAGCCTTCAATTCCCCCTCTAAGGGTATGTATACACTTCGAAATTAGGTAGATTTTATAGAAGTCGGTTTTTAGACAGGTTGGTTTATTTTTAACTAGTGCAGCCTTCTTCTTTCAACCTCCTGGTAATAAAGCAGGAGGTATATTAATTATTCTTAATAATCAAATAGTTATTTCATGTATATTATTGTAGCACCCAAAGGCCCATTCAGGTCACAGATATAGACACACTCCAAGATCCAGAAAGCTGTCAGACCCATCAGACCCACTGATGCTAAAACACTCAAGAAGAGATGCAGGATTAGATATGGGAGAAATAACAAAAAAGCAAATTCACATGGTGATGATTGGTGAGTAGTATAAGGGCCCTACCCCCAATGAAATGTTAGCCCCGCCTCTTGACCCCTTAAATCCCGCCCACCTGTCACAGGAAGTCCCACCCCTGGGGTATTACTTCTGGGGTCAAGCTGGACACATGACCGGAAGCAAGGTGTGTCATGTGACCCCTCTAAGAACTCCTTCCACTGCCCTCTACCAATCAAGAGGGGTTTCAACCACTGGGGACCACCTCTGAGAGGAGATTTGACCAATCGCGGGGAGTTCCAAGGTGGGGTGACCCACCTGGAAGTGGTTCATGTGACCCCTCTAAGAATTCCTCCCACTGCCCTCTACCAGTCAGGATGGGTTTCAGCTGCAGAGGACCCCATGAGAGCAAATTTTACCAAAATAGGGCAGGTTCTGGGGCAGGATGAACCACCCAGAAAAGGGTCGTGTGACCCCTCTAAGAACTCCTCCCACCACCCTCTGCCAATCAGAGTGCGTCACCACCACCCCATAAGTCCCAGCGCCTGGCAGAAGAGGCCATCCCTTATCAAGAATGCATGTTTTAGAAATCATGGAAATGGGATTTCTGAGAGGAAACATGGACTCCTTCACCACCCCCATGAGAACTTCAGACTTTGTTTTAGCCCCGAGCACTTTTGGACTTTTGTGGAGAAAGCGCTACGTCAGCGACAGTTCCGATGAGGGCCCTTTGACTCAAAAGTTGATGGATATACCGGAACCCAACCCCAAAACCCGACCCCTAAACCCAACGGCTTGTGAGGACGACCGACGGGCATGACGGCATCTCATTGTCCACCCCTATGGAGGAAGGTGACCCTGGCCGGGGGCTTCACTGGTGGACAAGGTGAATGGAAAAGATGTCACTCAGGTAAATGAACAATTAAGAAGTAATGTTAGAGGATTTGTGTGCATAATGGGGTTAGGAACCACGGTTACGTAAATCTAAAACAAACAGTGGGAACTTACACTGTTTCTTTTTTGAAAATCTCTTGACAGCTCGACTATATCTTTCTAGAGGCCTTTGCGAACTTACACATCGGTAGCCCTGTGCGGGTGTCAGCTGTTTATGCTCCTGCCTGAGACAGGGATCTGGCAAAAAGAACAAAATGGAGGAATGAACCAGCTCAGACTCCCTAATGGTAGAGGTCATGGCATCCATTTTTGCAGGCGGCTGTGAAAGGTCATGTTAAACCAAGCGATTAATAAAATTTATTTCAATGTGTCAAGGTGAATGTGTCCCCGCTCCACACTCGTGTTAGTAAAAGATTATACAAGTAACAGTCATGTCAACGCATACGGCTCTGTGAAAGAAAATATATTATACCCCCAAAGGAAGTTGGGAGCTTCAGTGGGGTGAACCCTCTTTTTCAAGTGGCCAAAAAGCATATTAAAAGTTTAAATAGAAAACAGGTAACAGCTTGGCTTTCAGACCAGGATGCTTACATTCTACACAAACCGGCTCGAATACGTTTTAAAAGAAACAAGACCATTGTTTCAGATGTGGACGTGCAGTAGCAGGCAGATTTGGTGGACATGCACCAGTTTTCCAAACACAACAGCGGTTTTTAGTACATCTTAACAGTGATAGACATTCTATCCAAATATGCCTGGGCCTTAGGCCTAAAAGACAAGATGAGTGGTGAGGTCTCCAAGGCCTTTAAAGCTATTTTCAGTGAAAGTCATGTGCCTCAAAAATTACAAACCGATCGGGGGAAAGAATTTTGCAACAAACATTTAAGCAGATTGATAAAACACCATTTTGTTACTAATAACAAAGTCAAAGCAGGGGTTGTGGAGCGATTTAACAGAACTTTAAAAATGAGGATGTGGAGTTATTTTACAGCCCATAACACCTTTTGTTACATTGACATGTTACCTGACTTTATAAAGAGTTACAACCACAGCAGAACTATACGTACCAGACCCACTGATGTTAACCCTTCAAATTCTCTGAAGGTATGAAAACGGTTTATGGAGACAGTTTAAAATCAAACTGGTTGTTGCCCCTTTTAGAAAAGGCGACGACGTGAGAAAGGTTATGAACAGATGTTTACTGATGAGATATTCATAGTGGATGAAGCCTTAACCAGAGGCCAGAGACTTGTATACCGATTAAAAGATTACAAGGGTGAGACAGTTACTGGATCTTTTACCCTGAAGAATTACAAAAAGTAAACCCCAAACGAGACAGGATTTACAGGATTGAAAAGTTTCTCATGGAGAAAGGAAAAGGGAGAAAAAAGCAGCTACTGGTGAAATGGTTGGGATGGCCCGGTAAGTTAAACAGCTGGGTGGAAGCTTCTCAACTCTGTGACATTTAGACACGAACGAAAAAGATTCCTCCTGCAAAGACAGAGAGAGAGAGAAATGAGCGATGGTGGGTTTTACATCACTTTGCCCAGCAATGCCAGCTCTGAAACTTTTCCCCAAAACACCAGCTCAAACTTTACAATACAGCTTATTAAACTCTTTGATCTCCTGGGTGCCTGGGAGGTGTGGTTATTGGAAATACAATACCCGCACAGCTGGAACACGATCAATGAAGACACCCCTTTCGAAATCACCTTTGGAGATATGACGTGGAGTTTCATCCTGTGACGAGGTTATTACTCGTCCATACCCAAATTACTGGATCATGTGAACAATACCGTGGCTTGTTACCCAGGATCGCCTGAGGTGTTCATGAACTATGATCCTGTGGGTAGAAAAGTTAGACTTAAATCCATCGATTTTACTGATATGCTTTCTACCGGCAATAAACCTCATTACGTCCCTGTCAGTAAACTCCACAATGACACAATCACCATTGAAAGAAAGACAGATCAGGACAAACACGTCTCATTTCGCTTTGGCAAGGTGATCATCAAGCTGCACCTGCATCCCCGGAGATTTCTAAAAAGCAAAACACTATTTTGGCAATCCTAGAAATTATGGCGACCCCACCAACTACACAAACTATTACAGAGCTCAGGCTGGATACGCCCTACCTGGATATCATGGGGCCCCCGTGATGTACAGGGCTGGCATGGGCGAAATATTCCATAACCTCTTTCGAAAAGCCTTACCGCTTTTGAGAAGGGGGCTAGAGATTATTAAACCCTATGTAAAAACCGCCACTCAAAACATAGCTAGAGACGTGGTAGGCCATGTCCCCCTTGCTGTTCTGGAGAAGGTGGGGAATCCAGCTTCACAGGAGGGATCGGGGCTGATCTACATTAAAAGGGGGAAGAGAAAGAGAAATGTGTCATACCCGCGACGCATAGGTCCCCCAAAACCCTTTTAAAGAAGGGCTTTGACGCGCAGGGCCAGCCATAAACGAAAGTCCAAGAGGAAGCCTGGTAAAGAGGAGGCGCTCTCCGCCTGGTAAAAGAGAGATATTTTAATCAGCATGGCTTTTGTTCACTGCAGGTCTGAAGAGTGCACCAACTCTGAACAAGACTTGTTTCAAATAGCCCCTGTGCAGACCAGCATTGAGAAAAGCATCTACATCGAGATTCCGCCTCTATCGGCCGTTACGGACAGTGGCGTAGCTGTGGGGGGAGCGGGGCAGCGGCCGCTCCCCCGCTGAGCACAAGTGGCGCCTTTTGAATGTCTTGGTGCCTTTTCAATTTTCCCCTGTTGAGGGAACAGGGGGAGCGATCCCTCTTACTCATCCGGCGGCGCTCCGGGTCTTCGGCGGCAACTCGGCGGCGGGACCTTCACTCACTCCTGGTCTTCAGCGGCACCCGAGTGCCGCCGAAAACACCCGGAGTGAGTGAGGGTCTGCCCCTGGAGTGCCACTCGGTGAGTAAATGCGCCATAGCGGGTGGCCCCTTTTTTTTGGATCGCTCCCCCTGTTCCCTCCCACCTGGCTACGTGGCTGGTTACGGAGTCTGCCCCCATTGACTTTTTATAGCAGGAAATGACATCGATTTAAACAACATGCTGCTGTACCTGTGTTGCAAGATTGTAGAAGGAGACGGAACTGGACTTGCCAGGGACGCCGAGGTGGGGCCTGGTGAATTACCCAGTGGCCTCTATTTTTAGCCAGTTGGATGTTCCACTGGGAGACCCCCTAGTAAGCCAAAGCAACAACTGTCACGATGCGGCCTCTGGCAGGACGCAACTGAGAGTATCAGTTCAGGACAAATTGCTTAGAGCAGGACTCTTACAGCCCAAGGCTGGGTGCCCTTTATTATCAAGGCACACCAAACCAGCCAAACAGAGAGGACTTTGGTCTCATCCCACTGGCTAACCATAAGTCATACAAGCAATTCCCTTAGACACTCCAGTTTCCCAGTATCGCTATCAGTGCCACTTTTTATGGGGACGAATGGTTGTGAAAACCAATAGCCCAGTAAAAGAAAAAAAGGTTCTCCCGATCCCAAAGGATCAAGCCCCAGACCCAGGTCAATATACAAGTCGGATCTGACCCACAAATCATGCTGTTGCCAATCCTTTAGAATCTAAAATCTAAAGGTTTATTCATAAAAAGAAAGAAATATAGATGAGAGCTAAAACTGGTTAAAGGAATCAATTACATACAGTCATGGCAAAGTTCTTGGTTCAGGCTTGTAGCAGTGATGGAATTAACTGCAGGCTCCAATCAAGTCTCTGGAGAACATCCACAACTTGGATGGGTCATTCAGTCCTTTGTTCAGAGCTTCAGTGTAGCAAAGTTCCTCCAGAGGTTAGAAGCAGGATTGAAGACGAGATGGAGGAGATGCAGCAGCCTTTTATAGTCTCTTGCCATTTGGCCTCTGCTTCTTTTGTTCCAAAAACAAGCTATCTAGCACATGGCATGGAAAAACCTTAGAGTTCTGTCCATAGGCATGTCCCTGCATGCCTTGCTGAGTCACAAGGTGTATCTGCCTTCTCTCACTAGGTCACTTGAATAGCTGATGGTCCTTAATGGGCCATCAAGCAGGCTAGGCAGTGCTGACGCCAGCTTGTCTGGGATGTCACCCAGAACCATAGCACAAGTTTGAAATACAGACAGTTTAGAGCCAAGACTTGTAACTTTAAATACAGAAATGATACATGCATACAGATAGCATAATCATAACCAGGAAACCATAACCTTGTCTTAGACACCTTATTTGACCCCCTTTATACAAGATTTGGTGCCAATACAGGACCTTGATTGCAACAATGATCTATACAGTCCCAGTTTGTGTCAATAACGTCACATACCCTTACAGGCCTTTATAGAATTGGTGCTCAATTACAGTTACGACACCCTCGCCACACAATTTTCTGCCGGCCTGTTTTACAAAGACACTCCTGGACAAATGAAGAAAGGGAGTTGGATGGCGGGACTCTAGGGTTTGAGAGGCATGGAAAGCTGATGGACCAGAGCAGGATGGTGGAGCTATTGGGTCATTTACACAGCGACCTGCTTTTTCAAGAAAAACTTTTGTTGAACAGAGTGTACGTAAAAATTAAACTGACGCGCAGCAAAGACGCCTTTTGTTTAATGGGTGATGTGGCCGAAGACTTTAAACTGCCGATTTTATCAGAGTCCCTTTTTTTTAGTGAAGAAAGTACGGGTGGCCCCGGGCATCCGTGTGGGGCACACGGAAACCCTGCTTACCACTAATGCTAAATACCCCATGGACCATGTGGGAATGAAAGTGTTTAGCATCCCCGCGGGCAGCAGGGTTAGTAACCAGGAGAATCTGGTTTGGGACAGTTACCCAAAATGCTTGTTCTAGGATTTGTGGATAATGATGCCTTTAGCGGAAGTTACACTAAAAACCCCCTTTCATTATAAACGTTACAATATTAATTTTGTGGCCTTGTATGTGGATGGGGAACAGATATGAGCCAAGCGTCTGCAACCAGACTTCGAGGCCGGACGCTGCGTAAGAGAATACATGAATCTGGTACAGACGGCTGGTAAACACATAAAAGATTGTTTTCTGTTAATCAACCATGAGGAGTTTCCACAGGGTGACACCTTGTTTGCCTTTGACCTGTCTCCCGACCAGGAATGTGCTGATCACTATTCCCTGATTAAAAGAAGGAACCTGAGAGCAGAAATAGGTTCTGGGACGGCTTTGACAGTCACCGTCAAGATGATCGTGTATGGGGTTTTTGATAACGTCATAGAGATAAATCAGAGGAGAAACGTTCTCTTTGACTAGAGGTGAATATGGACACCATGCAGCTCTCACGTGTCTTATCAATGGACTCTTACACAAAAAAGAATTTCTTAGATGTGTTCCCTTGTGATTGGCTCCCTTGTGCCAAACTGTCTCAGAGACCCCTAGGTTTGGTGGTCAACACGCATCTGCACAACCAATCGGCTAAACACTGGCTCACCTTGTATCTGGCAGAGTGCAATCATGGAGAGCTTTTGACTCATACAGGCATCCCCCAAGCTGTCTGTTGTTTCCTAGAAGCATTACGAACTTTTAAACAAAAATGCCACTGACATTGTGTTTCACAATAGACAATTACAAGACCCCCGCTCTGTCGCCTGTGGCTATCTCTGGGTGTTTTTCTTACATCGTTGTAGCAAGGGTTTATCTTTTGACCATTTTAAAATTGTATTCTAATGACTTAGTGCAAAACAACCAGAGGGTGATGAATTTTGTAAAAAAATTATAAAAGGTAAATTCTCGGGCATGTCTAGCCTCACTCAAAACATGTTTCAGCAAACCAGACGTGTGTATCTTGCAAGGATTTTCATAGCCATGTTACCCAATAAAGCACCCCAGGTGAGGGGTTTAAAGACAATTGATGTTTGGTGGGTTTTTGTTCGTTTTTTTTTTAAAGAATGACCAATTCAGAAAATTACACGTAGATTTTTTTTTAAAAAAAAGTATAGAAATGTTTTATTTAAAGCAAAACATTACCAGTTTTAAATATATTTTTTTAGAACATGAAAAACATTACACACTGAGCCATTTGGGTTTTTTCGCCAATTTTTGTTTTTTAGATCGCAAAAAAGGGGTCACGGTTTCTCGATCCACCCCTGGTGTTGGCAGTCAAGGCCTTTGAGCTTTCCAAAAGATCTCTGTTGGCCAGGTTGCCCATGACGGAAGATGATACATTCAGTTCCGCCATGGCATTCATAAACACATCCCATCCTTTAGATACATGTCTGATGGGAACAGAGTGCATCTGGGTTATGGTCCTGACTAAGTCGAGCATGTTAGAACCATTAACCACAGAGCCTTTGTACACGAAAGCCCCTTTATCATTCCATGAAGAGATATTTTTATCCTGGCCCAGTTTATTTAGCAATACTAATGCATTTTTTCTTATTCACATTATCCAGCACCTCCTGAGCAACAGAGTCTGAGGTCGTTGGTGTTTCTGGGGGTTTGGCAGTCACACTCTGTTCCTGTTCCGGTAGAAACAGACTTATTTCCCTTTATCCGTATCACTCTGCTTCACATACGTTTGGTACCTTTGAAGCACGGCACTGTAAAGCTTAACCTTTTTGTATTCGGCTAAGTCAGTTCTTTGAAGAACAGACTTCATTTCAGCATCCAGGAAGTGAGTTGCGGTCGTTCTGATATTTTCCTCCACAGGAAGGGGAGCCCTTAATTGCTCCAGCTGGTGGCTGGGCACCAGGTAAATTTTTTTTCCATACTCCATTATCGATTAGTCAAAAGCCCCATTCTCAGAGAGGTAGCAAAACTTAACAGAGGTCCAATAAACCCCCCACACTACTTCACCAGATGCTTCTTTCTTTTAAGTGAAACCCTTTGATTACACAGAGTTTTTATAAGCATACTTGATCTTGTGTCAAAGGTACGTTTCCTTTTAAGGTATTGAGTGCTCTTTCTGAGATGGCCACCACTAAATCGACAGAGGCCGAACACAGTATACCCCTCCTTTGCTGCGGGGGCGATTTGCGAAGTAATTTTCAAAGGACCAGGTTTCTCTTCACGCAGCTAGACATGTTTTCAGTCAGCAACCCTGGCTGTTAAAAAGGGGCCTGTTGTCTCAAAATTTTGACATCCTGCTGAAAGGAATACATGGGCTCTTTCTGCAAGTCAAATGTCTCATATCTGGTCCTGATACCAGTCAAGAAACTCTGCTTTCTTCCTTGGCATTATGCTTTCTACACCATAGTGCTCAACACTGGGCATGGGCCCCATGTAATTTTGATTTTCTAAAGTGATAAAAAAAATGTGGAAAATACCCTTTGCACCCTTCAAACCCCATCTCCTGCGGGAGCTTGCTAAGCTTCATGGGCAAGAAGTTTAAAGAGTCTATAAAACGAATGCCCAGGGCCTTAACTTCCACAGACATTAGTTCACTACCCTGAGTGATGAGTTCTATGCACATCTTTTCCTTCAGTAACTGTCTAACGACGAATTACTCATTGTAACCTTTGGAACTGTGCGCTAGGAACGTGTAGTCCCGGAACTCTTTGCCAATAAAGGTCTTAACAAAGATAGAAAGACACTCACAGCCCTTAAATTCTCAGGATTTTTCCGGCTTTAGGGACATAGCAAAAATGTAATTGGGCACATGCAACCCCATTTCCTGCGTGCATTCAAAATCATAAAAAATATACTTTTGGGCTTTCTCATGCGATCCACAAAACAGAGGTGGCAGTGTACATCACCAGTGATCAAACCCTGACACTGCTTACAGCGCCTCCCTTTACACCTGTGCCGCTTGTCCACGTAAGACTGACACTTATCACACAAAGTTTTAGGCCGGCATTCGACTGTTTTTTTCGATGCAGAGTCGAGGTGTCTGTCTAAACACTCCTTGGACCGACAATACAGTCGCCAGCTAGGACACCTCAGCGGCACGCCCATGCTGTCCAACCATGTTACGCTCAAGCAGAGGTGGCAAGGATACCTGCAAGAGTGGTCGTGACTGTACACCATGTGGCAAAACTCACAAGTTTTCACACCAAGCAACTTTTTCACGTCCAGAACCCCATAGTAATGCTCATTGTACAACAGGATCAAAAAAGTCTTGGGGTACACCGGGCCCCCCGGTTGAAAAAAGCACCATCCCCCTTTTGCCGCAGAAAGCACCACGTGTATGTTGACTCCTAAATGCTGTTCAAACCTTGCTGCGACACTGAGCAGAACCTTTTTTTGATCTGACTGCCCCAGTTTATCATGTAACTTTCTCACCCCCGCTAACAATTCCACATCCGTAGGTTTACGGTGGGACAAGATGGCCAAGAACCCGCCCGCAAAACACAGGTTGGTACCAGTGTAAGTCAGGTCTAATAAATATTGTCTCTTTTTATGGACAGTTTGACTACGGAGGATAGAATTTAAAACTCTACGACTGCCCCTGCCCAAGTTTTTTTAAATTGTCACAACAAGACGCAACGTCCCATCGACATGCAACTCTCTATTGCTCTGTAGCAGCTTTCAGGTCTGATTGAAGAAATCCTCAGCAGACAGCTCATCCCCAGTTCAGACCGAAAACAAAGGGTTAGTTAAATTGTGGCTCTAAACGTAACTGAACATTATCATCCGGGCCTACTCTACCATTAACGTCATCGAGAACTAACTGTATCCCCCTGTGTATGGCTTCAACAACCTGCTGAGCTGAATTTATTCGCTCAAGATTGACAGAACAAAATTCCTCACAATACACTGACCCCCCAAATCTAGGTCATTCACGTTGCCAACTTCTCACTCTCTCCCTATATACCTCTGCATTTTCAGGGTTACTTGGGGGTTCCTCTACGGGACCATCAGTGGCATCTTCTACATCACATGTTATTTGAGAGTCAGATTCCCAGGGGCCTCCATGAGGGTCATCAGGAGTAGACGGAGACCCATCTAGAGAGCTTTCTGGGGAATTTTCTAAATCAGACTCTGTGTAAGAGTCACCACCACCCCGCAGGTCAGATTCCATCTCCCCATTTTCAGAGAAGCCAGTCTGAGAGCCTCCAGTAGGGGGCATCTCTTTGTTTTGTATTTTTCCTCATTACCTCTTTAGCCTTTTTTAAAATTTTTACAGTGACCCTGGCCTGGAACTTTTTGGCAGCCGTCTGTTTATCCCCCAAGCACTGTCCCCCGTTTTGTTTACACCTTAGCTGATGTGTACCCTTGAGAGTGCCCCTTTTACCCAATGCAGCAAAAGCCTTTTAATAAAGGAGGGAAACAATGCGGCATTATGTTGGGCAAATACCACAAACAGGATTCATACCAGGTTTCAGAGTAACAGCCGTGTTGCATAGTGAGCTGTAGCTCATGAAAGCTCATGCTCAAATAAATTGGTTAGTCTCTAAGGTGCCACAAGTACTCCTTTTCAGGATTCATACCACAAACCATGAGCAAAAGACCCACCCCCAAGTGTGTTTGGCAGCGTCTCTTTCCTCTCAGGGTCTTAAGTCCAGCAACCCAAGTCACCCCACCCGCAGTTTCTGACCTTGGTCAGTGCAGCCTCCAGAGTTCAGAAGTTCATCTGCAGAGTTTACCTCCTAGCCTGGGTGCAAGTGGAGGGAGGTATGGGGGGCATCTTACATGTTCCACTGCTTGGGTCGACGGCCGAGTACCACACCTCTCCATGGGGTCCTGCTGCAGTCTTCACCGCCAGCTGCACCTCTCTGCTGCTATCCGCTCTGCACGCCTCTCTGAAAGCCATCCTGCTGTCCACTCCACTCTGCATGCCTCTCCACCAGCCATCCTGCTGTCCACTCCTTTCTGCCAGCCACCCTGCTATCCACTCCACATGCCTCTCTACCAGCCAGCCTGCTATTCACGCCTCTTCACTAGACACCCTACAGTCTGCTAGTCGCTCTCCAACTTGTCTTTAGGCCCTGTCCTTAACACAGCTCTCAGCAGGTTTAGTTAATAGTAGGAGAGCCTCAGTGCTGGTACACCACTAGCCCAAGGTAAGTCTAAAGCCTAGACTTAAGTATCACTGGTTTCAGCTCTAGAACATGTAATAAAACTCTTAATGAAATCAAAATTAGCTCTATTGTTATACAGAAGAGGTAGAGAATCACAGTAGTGTTTCAGAGTCCCAAAAAGCACCCACACTACCAATTACACCAATCTCTCTCAAGTCATTGGGCTTTGGAACCCATGTCCCTTGCCTAGCGAGTACTGCTTAGTGGAGGGCGAGTCCCTCCATCATAAAATGCCAAGTACAGTTCTACTGTCCCTGATTCACATAACCAGGATAACAACCCTCTATTACTCCTGCCCCAATAACAAAGAGACTGGGGATCCCACAGCAGCCAAAGTGACCATTTGGGCAGGCAGTCCATCGTGCTAGGCAGGGTTGGTGTGCCCATGCAAACGAGATCAGCCCCTGAAGTCCTTTTCCACAGCTCACCACCAGATGTCAGTGTACAGCTCATTCTGACTCTGCTTACATATAATATATATTTTTAGAGTAAAAAACAGGGAGCATACCTCCTCTTGCAGTCCAGCAGCAATTCAATTCAAGATAGTTTCTGTTGAAAGAGGACAGTCTCCAAAAAATTTAAGGTTTTTATACCATCCTAACTTTTTGTTTCAAACAGACTTCAAAAGTCTGTAGTTAGCAGGTTGATTTGATCACAACTCTGAATTAATAGATTCTTAAGGACTTTAGGCCCCCCCGCCCCTAACATTCCCTTTTGTGATCTGGGGTGGGGAAATTAAGTTGTCTTGCAGATATGAGTGACTGTCTTAGGGCTTGTTTGTTTTTTAAACATGTTTCTTTCATGCTTAAAGTTTGGGGGTTGTTTTTGAAATAAAATGGGTGTATCCCAACCATAGTAAGCACCCTACAAATACCCAGAGCTTTTAAATGTTTGATTGTCTTTAGAGAACATGCTTGTTCTAAAGTATGGTGAAGGTTTGTGAACCCTTAAAACATTTCAGTTTTGGGTTAGACCATTGTTTATTTTTGTGAATATATTATTTTAATGACTTTGACTTGCTAGAAAGAGTGAGCCATAGCATTCAACTAATCATAGAATATCAGGGTTAGAAGGGACCTCAGGAGGTCATCTAGTCCAACCCCCTGCTCAAAGCAGGGCCAATCACCAATTTTTGCCCCACATCCCTAAATGGCCCCCTCAAGGATTTAACTCACAACCCTGGGTTTAGCAGGCCAATGCTCAAACCACTGAGCTCTCACTCCTCCCCAGGTTATATTTAACTCCTGGGTTATATTTAAACTATCCAATAGAGTTCTACCAACTCCTGGGGATATATTTAAACTGTCCAATAGCATCTGCAAATTTTTGAGGTTTTATTTCATTTCATATTAATCAGAGCCCACCATCCTCACACACCCACCTCCCTTACTGTGTGTGTACACCCGTCAAATTTAATTACTGATCACTAATATGATTAACCCTGATGGCAACAAGGATGGGTAATCTCAGTCACCGTGGCTATTCCGTGGGGGGTTGGTTAAAACCATTCAGTTCAATACGGTGGGTCAGCTTTATTATACTCAAACACATGTTTGAACAATCCCTATTTTTTTTTAAATTGTAAATATTACCCAAAATTGAGCCAGCTAGTAAGCTTAGGGAGAACTAATGACCCACCAGAGTTTAGCAGAAAGCAGCACCTTTATTATCCTGATAGCTAAGCTCAAAAGAAGGGATGGGGGGTGGGGTGTCACACTCACACTCACATACTCATGCTCACAGGACAGGCACGGCACTGGAGATGTCAGGATACTTCAAGTTAAGTGTCCCACAGTGCAGCGATGGATGGTGCAATGAAGGTAAGTCTTCCCGAGGCACGATGCAACGCAACACGGGGAACCACTGGCCAGGCAGTCTGCGTGAAGGGCCTTCATGGGAGGTCCAAGATTGTGAGTGCACTTCTGAGCACATGGACCCTTCCCATTTTAAGGACCTGCTCCTCATGGCCTGTGACTAGAGATGACTTGGCTGCATCTGGTTGGTCACACTCCACCCAAGCCAGTGTCCGTGCAGGGTCCATGCATTGGGTGTGTGAGCGCTGCCTAATTAGAGTCCCAGACACCTTGTCTACCTGGGAGCTCTTCTGATCTTCCAGCTGTTCAACCAGCCCATTCATCCCACAAGCATTCCAGGAGGGACGGGGAGGGGGAAAGCCATTTCACAGGTATTCAAAGAGGGAGAGGAGACAAAGGGGCCGGGGGGAGTGTAACAGACCTTTTGAGCATACAGGTTGTACATAGCATAATCATAGAGAGCATACAGATCACTGCTGCACCTACCACAGTAAACACATTTTTAGGGTCCCCCTCCCACACACAAGATTCTACAACATACAATTCAGCTTTTTGCTGTAAATGGGTCTCTTTTACACAAAGACACAAGAGCTAGGTTCTCACAAACTATTTTTTTTTTATTTAAAAGACATACAGCTCCTTGAAAACAAACCAAGATGCTCCATTAAAACTATTAGCTCACTCAAGGGCCACAGAGACATTCTAACAGAAACACAGATAGCCACAAAGCCCTTTTCAATAGATTCTTTTTAAAATTTACAACTACCAAGTTTTATATCACATGTTTGTCCCCTCACCATTTTCTAACTTAATCCTTTTAGATTTCTTAAGCAGGGTTCTGTAACTTTTTGTGCGGACCAGATGATCAATATAACACTATATATATATATATAACGCATCTTCCGGTTTGGTCATTTTCTTTAAAACACTTCAGGGTCTCCACTGAATTGCACAGCATTTATCAAGGTCACCCCTTGCACTAAATATTCTTGAGTTAAGCACAGATATTGCATAGCATCACCTATGGCAATAACAGTGTTTAAGAAGCTTTCCAAACACATCTCAGCACACAAGCCCTGGAGCTTGCAGTTTATATCCATTGAAGTCCAGGCTACACAGTCATGGTGCCGCTGGCCTGGCACGTCTATGACATAGCTCTCACAATCTTTGAAAATCTTTCCCTAAGACAGCGATTAAGGACAGCATAAACTACAATGCGTACAATAAAAGTATGTCTTTTTTACGCTCACGACGTGGCAGTGGCTCAGTTAGTTCCATGCCAAGCCTCCTCTTAAACTCCTCATAGCTGTCATCCTCGGAGTCCTCTTCAACAATTTGTGTCGGTATTGAACAAAAACAAGGCGGGCCCGGTTCATCATTGCCGTTTGATGCAATGCTGTCCAGGGACTCCAGGGACTCGAGAAAGGCATCCTCTAGCTGTTGAGAGATTTTCAGAAAAGAAACAAGTGTAAGTTCCCACTGCTTGTTTTTAGATTTACAAAACCCCAGTTCCGAACCCCATTACACACATACACACACACAAATCCTCCAATGTTACTTCTAAATTGTTCATTTACCTGAGCGACGTCTTTTCTGTTCACCTTGTCCGCCAGTGACTCCCCCGAGCTGCGTTCGCCTTCCTCCTCCAGGGGGGTGGATGACGAGAGGCCAGCACACTTATCGGGGTGTCTCATGAGCAGCTGGGTTTCGGGGTCAGGTTCCAGCATATCCATCAATGGCTGGGCCAAAGGGCTCCCCTTGGCTGCTCCCTCCTCCTCCTTGGAACTCTCGCTGATGTAGCGCTTTCTTTGCAGATGGTCGAAGGCCCTCGGTGCTAAAACAAAGTTCAAAGTTTTCATGGGGGTGGTGAAGGAGTCCATGTTTCCTCTCAGCATTTCCATGATTTCTACAACACGCGTTCTTAGTAAGAGATGGCCTGTTCTGCCCAGTGCTGGGACTTATGGGGTGGTGGTGCTGCACTCTGATTGGCAGAGGGTGGTGGGAGGAGTTCTTAGAGAGGTCACATGACCCTCTGCTGGGCAGTTCATTCTGCCCCAGAACCTGCCCTATTTTGATCACATCTGTTCTTGTGGTGGTCCTCTGTGGACAAAATCCATCCCAATTGGTAGAGGGTGGTGGGGGGAGTTCTTAGAGGGGTCACACGAATCACTTCCGGATGGGTCACCCTGCCCCAGAACTCCCCCAATAGGTCAAATATCCTCTCGGGGGTGGTCCCCAGCAGCTGAAACCCATCCTGATTGGTAGAGGGTGTTGGGCGGAGTTGTTAGAGGGGGTCACACGACCCACTTCTGGATGGGTCAACCCTCCCTGGAACTCCCCCAGATTGGTCAAATCACCTGTTGGGGCAGTCCTACCAGGGCAAAACCCATCCTGATTGGTAGAGAGCAGTGGTAGGAGTTCTTAGAGGGGTCACATGACAGACCTGGCTTCTGGTCATGTGTCCAGATTGACTCCGGAGGTAATGCCCCATAGGCGGAACTTTTGGTGACAGGTGGGCAAGACTTAAGGGTAAACGGGCGGGGTTAACATTTGATTGATGGTAGGTCCCTTATACTACTTTGGTGCCACTTCCTTTTTTTCATTACTCTTTGTTTAAGTAGTGGGAGGGTAGAGTGAGGGGGAATGGCAAGATTGGGGAGCAGAGTTTGTTAAAAATAAGGAGACAGAAGGAAGGGGAAGAGGCACAGCAACACCTCCCCTGCCAAGCTAGTCACTCACTGTCAAGTGTTTTTCCGGAATCACAGTAGAGCAGAGTCTCAGGGCGGGATTCAAAGGAGGCTCAGGTGTTGTTTGGACAGATTTTCTCAGGGAGTTTTCTCCATACAGATAGGGCAGCATGGGAGAAAATGCAAAGGTAAAAAGTTAAAGATGGTTCCCTTAATCCAAGTATTTGTAACAGTTCTCTTGAGGAAGAGCAGAAGGTGGGTGTGGTGCCAGCTAGTCATTATTCTGTGCTATTCCCTTGCCTTGAGCCTGTTTCTTGAATTGTCTGTGTCCCATGAATCAAGTAAATTTGTTTCCAAGGAGCCCTCCTGATGCTGATAGCACTGATGGGCATGGTGTGTGCAGGACCTCCTGCTACTGCAAGAGAGGGTCATGGCCTACGCAGGAAGCCCTATGCTCTGCCTCTACCACTAAGAATCATGGTCTAGACAGGAAACCCGAAGGCCGGGGTGAAAGTAACATTAAGCACTTACCAGTACAGGGGCCTGACTTCTCGGCCCCTGAAAAGGACAGGGCCTTGGGCAGAAGGGAGGGGCTGGGGGGGTCAGCCTGCCCCAGACAGCCCATCTGCACTCCCTGACCTGTACTGCCCGGGGCTCCATCGGTGATTTACATTTTAAATTGCTGGCCCCGGGGCAGCTGCCCCTTTTGTGCCCCCCTTTGGCAGCCTGGTTGGGGGGGGCAATGATCTTAAAGCGCTGATCATGGCAATGATCATGGCAGCGCTTTAATGTCGTCTGTGTACGGGCCGCTACCGGCAGCCACTTTTTACTGGTATGTTGTACCGTCCCACTTTCCCCCCTGCCCCAAGGCCTGTTAGTGGAAGAACTGTCAATATTTCAGATGCTGCTGAGTAATTCTTCTTCTATAAAGCTGATCTGAGCGACACGACCTGGTTCTAGTGAGTTGTCCTTGTCTGTAATTGGGCATGTCCTATACTGGGAATTGGTCTTGTAATGATCACCTTTTCCACAAGAGATTTCTTTCCTAGTTTATAAAATAATGTCTCTAATGTCTCCCAGTTCATGTTTAATATGATATAGAATCTATCGGGGCGAGAAACAGCACGGCTACAGTTTGTGCAGAACTTTTCCTTCCGGCTCCAGAGATTGGGGGTTACCCAATGATCTGAGGCTGTGGTAAACCTGACATCAGGAGGGGGCTCATCACTCATATATGGTGATGTTTGTTGCTTTCAAGTTTTATTGGATGTTTTAGCTGCATAAAGTCACAGATAAAACCACTGATAATAACTAAAAAGGCAGGTGGGTTTGCTATTGGTTCCTTCCCGCAGCTGATGCCAGTCTCTGAATCTATTTATTTCCCTTCCCCTGCTTTGTTGTCACTTGTCAGACACAGAGGAGCCCTGGCAGGTGTTTAGGGGCAGCCAGTGCAGTGAGTGAGGGGACAGCAAGTCTGGCTGGCAATGAAGGGACATCTCTCCACTCCAGTGCTGTGGCTTCTTCTCCTCATAATTCAGGACGTTGCAGGTAAGTCTCCTCAGTGTTTCACCAGGGGAGCTGGGTTAACTGGAACGAGGGTGGTAACTTTTACAGTCAGCTTTTTACCATCAGTACCTGGCTTGGACGTTATGACTTTTCCTTTCGGGATTAGACCTTGCCACTGTTATCAAGGTGTTTGTAACCTTGAGATTGGACTATTCAAATGACCCTAATGTGGGGCTGTACCTTAGAACCATTCAGAGAACGAAGTTGGTGCAAATAGCAACGACTCACTGATCAGCACATCTCGCTGGGAGCATGTTACAGCCGTGCTGGAGGGTCTGCACTAGCTGCCCATCTCTGGGTGGAGGTTAAGGTGTTGGTGATGATTTGTAAAGTCCTGAAGGTCTGGGACCAGCCTCCCTGAGAGATCCCCTCTCTCCCCATGACGTACTGCCACAGCTCTGGTTAGCAGGTTCACCTGAGCTGGTTCCCCCTTTTTATAAAGGAGAGGGGTGGCTGGCAGGGTGCTGTCTGTGAGGCCTCCAGGACTCTGAAACTTCCTGTCCCCTTTGGGCCAAAATAGCCCAAATCTGGTGACCTTCTGGGCACACTGCAAGAGACAGTTGTTTGGGGGTGCGGGTGGGAAGGACCTAGGCTGTGCATCACATAATGAGAAAAGGGTGGGAAAGAGTTTCTGTGGGTGTCTGTCTGGCTGAGTTCCTGTTGAAATGGTCACTTCATGCTGCAAGGATTTGAGTGTTATCCATGCCGTCCAGATGCCTAGAGCCTTGGCTGGGCATCCCTTTAGTAATTTCAATCCCAATAAATACATCAATAATTTGGGATCCAACAGAAATGTCTGTTTGGTCCAGAATCCAACAGCTCCAAGGGCCAAGTCCTGGCTCCTCACTCCCCCATTCACTCACTGAGGCCAGTATAAGTTTTGCAATTTTGAAGTGAGCAGGATTTATCCAAATAAACCCAGAGCTGATTCCTCCCAGAGAAGGGGGGTGTGCATGTGTTGAGGTGCAGTGTGCAATGCCCTGTTCCCATGGGGGTATCGGAAGCTCTGCCAGCAGGAAGATTTATCCTGCAGGAGACCTGCCTCCCTCCCCCAGGGTTTCTGTTGGAGCAGAGAAGTTTTGAATCCTAGTCGGATACTAGAGAAGCCCGACCAGCACAAGCTGCATGGCAGAGGTGCTGCATCAGGGCCTCTCATGGCCACATTAGTTTCATTCTCACAAGGCCACCCCTGCCCAGTTTCAGGGCTGCTCTCATTCCTCCAGCACAGAGAGGGCTGCAGGCTCCTTGCTACCCAGTGTCCCAGCTCCAGGAAGATTTAACAGCAATGCGGGAGGGAGGAGCAGATCATGAGGTACATCAGCATGTGCTGGTGCATCTTAGGGAGTGAATCTGGCCCAAGGACTCCAAAACTGATCAGCAATAGGATTCAAATTGAATGTGGGACCCAGATATGATTCAAATAATGCAGTGATTGGAACCTGCTGGGCTGGTGTTAGCAGCACAAGAATGATCCATGTGTCTGGCAGGGCAGTGAACTGCTCAGCATTAGCTGGTTCATGGGAACCCGATGTGCTGCTGCGCCAGCCTGAGAAACTGACCCTGATCTTGACAATCAGCAAGGTCAGTCTAAATTATTGTCTCACCCTTGGTCTACACTAGGACTTTAGGTCGAATTTAGCAGCGTTAAATCTATGTATACCTGCACCCGTCCACACGATGAAGCCCTTTATTTCAACTTAAAGGGCTCTTAAAATCGATTTCCTTACTCCACCCCTGACAAGTGGATTAGCGCTTAAATCAGCCTTGCCGGGTCGAATTTGGGGTACTGTGGACACAATTCAACGGTATTGGCCGCCGGGAGCTATCCCAGAGTGCTCCATTGTGACTGCTCTGGACAGCACTCTCAATTCAGATGCATGATTGTCTGCCCTTGCTCTGACGCAGGGAGGGGCGACTGACGACATGGCTTACAGGGTTGGCTTACAGGGAGTTAAAATCAACAAAGGGGGTGGCTTTACATCAAGGAGTATTTCAGGCAGGACTTCACGGAGTGTTCCAATAAGAAATGGTGCACCTAAGCTATTGTTCTTATTGGAACAAGCAGGTTGGTCTGGCCTCTGATTGATACATGGCTAGATTTACCTCGCTGCACCTTCTCTGTGAGTGACTGCAGTGTGACCTAGAGGAAGGAGTCCCCTAGACGGGGGGCAGGGTTGCAATGAGTACAAAACAAATCTGGTCTATTTCTTGTTTTGATACACTCCATCTATCTTTTCCATCTTTGGCTGGCAGTAGATGGTGCAGAAGGACTGCACGCCATCCACATCTCATGGCTGCTCGGCAGAAAATGGTACAAGAGAACTGCTAGCAATTCGTATCGCCGGCCTGCTCACCATAAGATGGTTCAATAGGACTGACTGCAGGACTAAAGAGAATGACCTGATCAAGTCACTCCAAATTTAGTCCTTGCGCCCATGTCTGCCCAGGCGCTCCTGATTGACCTCACAGAGGTGACCAGGAGCACCTCGGACATGACGATGACGGCTACCAGTCCTACTGTACCGTCTGCTGCCACAAGGCAAGGGGTTGCTGCTGCTGTGTAGCAATGCAGTACCACGTCTGCCAGCACCCAGGAGACATACGGTGACAGTGAGCTGAGCGGGCTCCATGCTTGCCGTGGTATGGCATCTGCACGGGAAACTCAGGAAAAAAGGCACAAAACGATTGTCTGCCCTTTCTTTCACGGAGGGAGGGAGGGAAGGGGGGCCTGACAACATGTACCCAGAACTACCCACGACAATGTTTTAGCCCCATCACGCATTGGGATCTCAAACCAGAATTCCAATGGGCAGCGGAGACTGCGGGAATTGTGGGATAGCTACCCACAGTGCAACACTCCGGAAGTCGACACTTGCCTCGGTACTGTGGAAGCACTCCGCTGAGTTAATGCACTTAATGCACTTAGAGCATTTTCTGTGGGGACACACACACTCGAATATATAAAACCGATTTCTAAAAAAATCACTTCTATAAATTTGACCTAATTTCGTAGTGTAGACATACCCTTAGAGGAAAAACCTGTCCTGATGTATATTTCACAGACAGCTCAGTCACTGTGCGTTGAGTAGGGGGCTCGTACCCAGAAAATCCTGAGCAAACCAACCATCTAGCAGGTTACCTGGAGTTTATATTTCAGATTCCCAAGAAGTTCCTATATAATGTGCTGGGATTAGAGCCCATGACACAGCTGTACATGACCGGAAAGCATGGAATTCTGTGGTGACTTCTGCTGATCAGACTGACATTGCAGGGGACGGACAATTATTACCACGTGCGGGACAAATTACTGCACGATTGTGGGATGGTGTCATATAGTGATGCCAAGCACATGTTCAGCTCAGTGTATTTTTGTTGGATTGCTGAGGAAATGTTCATCATCCCCTGAATATTTTTTATTTTCTATGGGAAATTTGACTGCTTCATATGATGCAGACACAGTGACATGGGGAGCATAAAATACTCTCCAGCTATTTGTGGGATAACGTCCTATAGTGATGCCAAGCACAAGCTCAGCTCAAAGTATTTTTGTTTGATTGCTGAGGAAATGTGCATCATCTCTTTCATATTTTTTTATTTTCTCTTGGAAATCTGAGTTTGCTTCACATGACACAGTGATGTGGGGGAGTTTACAATACAGGGGATATGACCATGTAGCTACTCTTCCGTTTCCCTCAGTGCCCCAATTCTCCTCCTTGAGCTCTAAGAAGAGGTCAGGTCAATCTTTGCCAGAAGATCGTGTTTCACAATTATTGACCTCTTTACATTGTGCGGGAAAACTAATTTGTAAAATTCAGGCCAACAAATGAGAATATATCAGGGGTGGGCCAAAGCTGCAGGTTTCACTCCCAGACCCAGATCTGAACTTCCCCAATGTTCAGAGTGCTGGGTGGGGTCATTATTCCAAGTTGGGTCACAGAAGTGGAGCCAGTATATGAGAGGTGCAGTATGTAAATGTGATTGTTATCCTGAAAGGTGCTGATGGCTGCCATTGGGGAGTCTTCGACCCTAAGACAATCACAGACCTCATGAAAGCCAATGGCAGGGCGAGAACTCTCTTTTAGGCTCAACAGACGGAGCAATCAAGATCCTTTATGTAGTAAAAACAGATGCAGACAGTGGGGGCTACTGCCAAAGGCACTGGGCACAGGGGCAGGGCAGAGCTAAGCCAGGGGTTTCCATTGTTGCCAATACAGGGGCTAGGATACTGGTCTCAGAATGTGTCTGTTGGGGGGAGAAGCCAGTAGAAGGAGTTGTGACCGGGATCTTGGAAGCAGAAAAGAAACAAAGCCAGTTGGAGCTCACTGGAGGGGCAGGCTGGGGGATTTCTGAGCAAGGAAACTGTCGGCTGTTCTTAGTTTCTACTGAGTGCAGGGAAACAGAACTGTGTGTGCACCTAGCTCGAGCAGTGTTGCAGCCTTGGGTCCTGCCACAAGCGAACATCACGGAGTTAATTCCAATGAAAAAAATCCCCTATTTTTCTCAGTGCGGATCAGGCCCCATGTGTTGCCTGTGGGACTGCACTGAAGTGAGCCGTACCTGAATAAATGCCCCTGTGGATAGCAGCAAAGTGAGAGTTTTGTATTTCCTTGGCATTAAAGGAGGAGGATGGTCTGGCCACGTACTGGTGTGAACTGCACTGTTCTCTGAGCTCCATGGAGGCTCCATAAACACGGTGTCCCTGGCTCAGCCATCCACCGCTGCAACCAGCCTGTTCCAGGGGTCACACTGGAACTCTGCATGCAGCTGTAACTCCTGGGCGTTGTAACGATGCCTGCACCTTGCTCCCAGTCTCAGTGACAGTTCTGGCTTTTCACACGCTGTCCTGTGGACCAGTTCTCCCAGCCAATATCCCAGGATTGTGTGGCAGGCAGTGGCCCCTCCTCACATTCCCTGTTAACTGCCTCCCTCCCAGCAGCCAGCTTTGCCTTTTCACAACCCCCAGAAATGCAAACAGCTGTAGAGACAACTTAGGGCAGGGGTGGAGCTCAGAGCTACTGGGAGAAAAGACAGTGTCAGGGAGTGGGGACAGAGTCTGCTTCTCATGTGGGGAAGGAGCAGCCTGTACATGCAGGGCAGAGAGGCCAGATAGAAAGGGGAGAAGAGAAGGGGGAAGAGCCCAGGGGAGGCAGGTGGGAAGAGACCAGTGGAAGAGGGAAATGTGTGGGGAGGTGGGGAGAGGAAACTCCTGTGGGGAGCACAAGACTGTAATGCCAAGCGCCACAGAACAAAAATTACGAGGTTATAAAAACCATCCGGTCATGATACTCAGGCTGTCTCTGAACGGTCGAACCCCCCTCTATTCCTCTGCCAGCGTGGGGGTGAGAACTGCAGACTGAAAAGTCACCATTTAATGCACCCAAACGGCACAACTCCCCCTGGCTGCTCAGCTGGAGACTGCGCTTACCCTCCCCTCACCCCTGAGACGCGAACTGCCGGCCATTGCCCAGCACTGCCTTCGCTCTCCCCTCCTGGTTCAGTTCCTCTGAGAGACCAAGGGGTGACTGGGAAATAGCTGGACAGCCACTGAGCTAATTCATGCAGCTTAGTTCACAGTCACACACAGAACTTCTGTTTCTTTTCAGGGGCGAGTTACAGATATTGGAGACCGTCACACTGACATCAGCCATTCACATCTGCTATAATGTCACCGTAACAGGGCAGGGTTGATTTAGCCATTTGCAAACAGCAACACTTCCCAGGCTTCCCCCACCCCACCCCTGCAACTTCTCTGCCTGAGGCAGGAAAGTACTGCCCCCGTTCTAGAGCCCCCTCTCCTTCTCTCCTTTGCTCCTGCCCCCTCACACTCCTGACCCCATCCCATGCCTACTCCAGACTCCAATACTCCCTCCTGTCCCCCTGCTCCAGAACCGCTCCCCTCCCTCCTGTCTACCAGTGCCAGACTCCGCACACTCCATCCAGATTCCTCCGTCCTTCCCAACTCTCCCTCATCTCCCCCTGCTCCAGGCTACCTCCCCTCCCTCCCATCCTCTGCTCCACACCCCTCCCCTCCTCACCCTCTTGCTACCCTGCTTCAGAGTCCCTCCCTCCTCCCCTACACATGATTACCCTTCCCCACCCCACCTCCTTCTTCCCCCCTTTTTAGAACCCCCTCTTCTTCCCATGCCTCCTTCTGCCCCCTCTCTGCTCTCTCCCACTCCCCCTCTCTCCCTCCTGCCCGATTCCTCAACCCCTCCTCACTTCTCACTCCTGTCCCCCACTCCAGACCCCTCCTCTCTCCACCTCTCCATGCAGACCCGCTTCTCTAAACCCCCTTCTCCTCCCTCCTGCTCAATAACCACTCCAGCCCTATGCTCCCTGCTCCCCCATCCAGATCACCCTGTGCTCCATCTCCACTGCTCCCTCCTGCCCCACTTTCAGATCCCTGTCCCCTCCCTTCCGACTTTGTCTCCTGCCTCCCTGTTACCCCACTGCAGACCATCTCCCCACCATCTCGCTGCCTTCAGCCCCAGTGACAGTGACAGGAGACGGCGCCGTTTGGAGTAAGGGAAACTCCATGAGTTGGCGCCTTCCATCGTGTTCTCACAAGACAGGTAAAAACTCCCCAAACCACCAGAGTGGGGATAAAATGGGGAGAGCTGCAGCAGTGACAGCCCTGAGTGCGAGGCCCTGAGACTTGAGAAGGTGGCGCCATGAGGCAGCTCTGGGCAGGTCCCATTCTACTGGTTCTGAGTGCGGATCCCCTGCTGGTGGGCGTCGACTCTGCTGTGATAATGCTGGGGAGGGGGCTCCCTGCTGCTCTGACCCTGCGCTGTGTCTCTCTTTGAAGGTGCTGATGAGCTGAGGCTGGCGGATGGAGGCAGCCCCTGTGCCGGGAGAGTGGAGGTTAAACACCAGGAGCAGTGGGGGACGGTGTGTAGTGATCGCTGGGATGTGAGAGATGCTGGGGTTGTCTGTAAGCAGTTGGAATGTGGAGCTGCTGTCAGTGCCCCTGGCGGGGCTCATTTTGGAGCAGGAAATGGACCAATTTGGCTTGATGACGTTACCTGTGCTGGTACCGAGTCTGCTCTCTGGCAGTGCGGGAACAGGGGATGGGAAGTGCATAACTGCGGTCATGGAGAGGATGCTGGAGTGACCTGTTCAGGTAAGAATCAGCCACCTCTGTCCTGAAAAGCAAATCCCCTGAGAGAAAAGGGCTGGAACCCACAGCGTGTTGTGTGCCTGTGACCCTAACAAGAAATGAACAAAAAGCAGAGCAAGTCCTGTAATTATTGTCATTACTGAACTGTAATTATTACTGTTCATGTCTCTGGCCATTGGGGAGCCCCCTGTGTGAGTGTGAAGCATTTTCATTATCTCATTTCCAGTTGCTTCAGTGCCACATTGTTCCTTTCCCTTTCCCTCTGAATGGGTCTAAAAATGCAGATAGGAGAGAAAATGGAAAAGGAAAATGTCACGTAGGCTCCTAAGTCGCTGAGACACTTTTGAAAATGTTACACTCATGCTAAAATGCAGACCCAGACACCCAACCACAGAAGAACAGAGGCTGGGGCATGTATGTAGCCCCTTTGCCACCCTCATAGGGTGACTAAGGAAGGGGTAGATTCTCCCAGCTTGGCCAGAATTAGATTTTGCCGAAATCACTCCCCCCTCTGCTCTGTTACTTCTCACATTTTGGACCAACCAGTAACAGAAAATTTCATAATCTCTGATACCCTGTAGATCTAGAGTAGAATAGAGAGCTCAGCCAAAAATATACCTCAATCCTACACAGCACAGGAATATCATATTATGGAGGCATTTGTTGTAACTGAATAGTTAACATTACAGCTACAGACCCATTATAAGTTTTATTTGTAAGTTCTCTCTTCTTAACATTTAGTAGGAATAATATCTTCCCCTGAAACAGCACAAGGAAGAGTAGAATATTTCCCTATAGTTCCAAAAGTTTTAGCAGCTCCCCCTGGAAATTGGAGCTCAAGGCAGGGTTTAATCTCAACCCTTTCCTGGATTTTGAGTGTTTCAGTGACACACCTCAACGTTCTCTTCACATGGTTAGCGGGGGGCGGGGAGGGGGCGGTGTTATATGTGTCACCCTTCTGCCAGGTGGAGCCAGCAGCAACCAGGGCTTGGTTCAATATCCAGGGGTTCCTTTTCAACAATATGGCACAGAACCAGTTTGAGCCCCCTCCCAGTAATCTGGAAAATTACACACCACCCCTGGGTGCCTTAGAGAGGCAATACTTCCCCACTTGCAAGCAGAGTCTGCGTGTAGAAAAGAAACTTTTAATGAAAGGAGGGAAATCACGTGACATTCATTAGGGAAAATGCTGCAAGCAGGATTCATAAACATAAAATTGAGCAGGGCACCCACCCCAGCGTGCGTGGGGCAGCACCTTCCACCTCATGTTCTTGAGTTCTACAACCAAAAGTTCCTTTTCTGTGTCCCTCTCCGCTCCTTCATCACACCCCACTTCACACCATCTGTGAAACCCCACTCACAGTGGTTGTCCTTGGTCAGTGAAGACCCAGAGTCCAGAGGTCCATCTGTGAAAGTTCATCTTCTACCCAGGGAAGAAGACACCTTGCTTGCTCTACCATCTGAGCACTTGCTCTGGCTGGTTAACTCACCAGCCACCTAGCCTCTCTACCAGCCTCGTTACTGAGACCTGTACATATCAGTCTCTTGAGAGTCCACGCAGCTTCTAGTGATTGTCAGCTCTCAATAAACCAGGCTGGACAGAAATACTATCCCACCACAAGTGTTTTCAGTTCTAATAAGCACTTAACTTAGTTAAAAGACTACCAATACAACCTATTTAGCTCTATTTTTGAACAGTGGGGAGAAAGAGATTAAACCAGACCGAGAACCCTTAGGAAGAATCCACACCTTCTCGCTAACACACCCCTCTTAGATTTACAGAGGTCTAGCATTCAAGTCCCTGACTTAACAAGTTCTTTTCAGCTGAGGATGACCCCCTCATTTGGGACAGGTTAAGCACAGTTCTGCTCCCCTTTACTCATACAGTAAAGACAACAACACTGATAACATTTCACTACCTCTGCATTCAGTACCAAGGTGATTTGTAACCCAACACTGGCCAAGTTGATCACTTTGAGCAACATGGATCTATCTGCTGATATCTAGGCAGAGGAGGTGTGTTCAAGTAAATACAGTTTGCTCCCAAAGTATCTCCTCCTCCCAGCAGCTGTCAGGGGAGAACTCATTCAGACCCTGCTTACAGCTGCCATTTCCTAGTATTTTTAAACAATAAAGAGATGGGTTGGGCAGAAACTTTACGAAAATGAGCTTCATTGTCAGGACTTTGCAACTCTGCAGAAAACAGATCGACCTTCACCAATGTAACCCCCCTAACCTGGAAATAACAACGGCACAATGCCTTGTGCTGCCCACCTAGCAAGTGCCCAACAGAGAGTTTTTCCTTCTCTGAACCTCACTGGGAGGAGGGAGCTGTACACAAACAAAGGGGTAACAGAGCAAAAGTTCTTTCTGTATAACTGCATCTGTATCTCAACTAGAGCTACATGTTTGTAGTGAGAATAAAGTTCAGGTTTGTAACAGGGCCCCTGAAGGGCTAGGCTGCCTAGTGGTTGGTACTCCTGATCTGCAGCTCCTTGTTTAGAAGATCAATTTCCCTCAATCTTTTAGGCAATGGGGTAGGGAAACCCAGGCCTTCTTTCTCTACCAAGTCCCAGCCCAGGACTCTGAATGCATCAACCCCGGAATAGGGGTGGTCTCTTAGCAGGGAATCTAAATTCTCTGCTCTGGGCTGCTTCATACCAGTGTCCTTTTTGTTTGGAGCCTGGCGCCTCTAGTCCCATTTGCTGGGTGGCTTGCATCCGATAGCACCCTTTTGTGGATCTTGGGTGGCATCATGCTGCAGTCTGAGGCTCCTTCAGATGGGGAAGCTGTAAGTTTGGTGAGACTGAACCCCACCACATCTCTGGGCTTCAGGGACCCAGTTACCTCAGTTGCTGGAGGCTCCTAGGTCTCCTCCACAGTCCCCCTTGGCTGGGGAGACAGTGATTACGCTCTGGTGGCTGCCCGGCTAGTGACCCTTCCCCTCAGGTAGGGATGGGGATAGCTCCTGCCTCTTCTCCAGTCAGCCCTCAACTGAGCCAGGCTCTCTCCTTTTCTACCCCCCAGCCCTGGCATTGGCTGCAGGGTATAGCAGGGTGGGGCTAGCTGGGTCTAAAGGCTCCCTTTAACCCCTGCCGTGCTGGCAGGGTAGTTCAACAGGGGCTTATATAGTCTTTCTCTTGTGGCTGGAAAGCCCCTTGTCCTCCTGTGTAAAATCCCCTCCACAAGATGGAGTTTGCAGTCACCTGGGCAAGTCATGTCTATGAATGATTCAGCTTTTTGCAGGCAGACGCCATTGTTTTCATGCATGCAGTTTCCACGGTATGCATCTGATGAAGTGAGCTGTAGCTCACGAAAGCTCATGCTCAAATAAATTGGTTAGTCTCTAAGGTGCCACACGGACTCCTTTTCTTTTTGCGAATACAGACTAACACGGCTGTTACTCTGAAACCTGTCAATTGTTTACATGTTAGTTTGAATGTTCCCAGGAAAGCTCAGATGTGGATTGGTGTCTCCCAAAGTTCATTGTCAGTTAAGTGTTTCTTGATTGGGCACTTACTGAGAATAGTCCTTTCTCCAGAAGCCGACCAAATGCTTCGCTGAGGCTACTTAACATCAAATAAGTACATACCCAATATTCATAACTTTGAATACAAAAATGATACACACATACAGGCAGCGTAATCATAACCAGCAAACTACAACCTTCCCCTAGACAATGATCTATACGGTCACAGTTCATGGCAATAACGTCACAACTGTAATGTGAGTTTGCGTTGTACAAACTGAGTAGAAATGGAATAAAGGACTCAAGATTGGATCCATTCAGAATTATTCCAGAAATAGCCAGTCGTCTGTCGACAAACTGCCCTGTGCACTAGATATCACTGAGAACAAACTCATACGGGAGCTGTGATGGTTCTGCACCAAGCAATTTTTGAGAGATGCTGACCTGACAGAATACTAGAAAACTTTCCCAAAAGTGACAGTCGTCTTCTGATATGCAGTGTTGCTGTAGCCATGTTAGTCTCAGGATATTAGAGAGACAAGGTGGGTGAGGCAATATCTTTTATTGGACCCGTTTCTGTTGGAGAGAGAGAAACGTTTGATCTGACAGAGAAGAGCTGTGTGTCAGCTCAGAAGCTTGTCTCTTTCACCAACAGGAGAGGGTCCAATAAAAGCTGTTACCTCAGCCATTTTGTCTTTCTCAATCCCTTCTCGTCCAGTTTCAGTTTTCATTTCTGGTTGGATTAATACCAAACTTTGCCAAAACATTCTCCTCTGCCAAAGTCCTTGCCTCAGTCAGTGCACAGGCTGGATGGTGCCCAGGGAGTGAATCAGGGATGCACAGTGACAGAGGCTGTTGTCTGTAGGCCCACAGCCTCATTGATTGAAGCAGCAGCATCACCATCATGGGCGATCCCTCCATTCCAGGATGATCTCCACCACAGATTTACATCTGGGTCCTGAGAGGACTCAGGAGTCCGATCCTGGAATCATAGATCTGCCCGCAGTAGGTACAGATGTTTCCTGACGGGTCAGCTGTCTGCTGAGAGAAAGTTCTTTTTCTTTCCTTCCTTCCCTCTCTCTTTTCAACTTCGAGGGCAAAGCACTTCTTCTCAAAGCGGGCCACTGCCTTTTGGAGGATGTGAAATTACTGAGATGGGTTGTTTGCTTGCTCCTCCCAGCTTGTGATGCGTTTTCTTGAGATACGCTTTCAGTGTCTCTTTGTAGGGTTTCCTGTGACTACCACGGGATCTCCGACCATGGGTGAGCTGAGAGTAGAGGGCTTGTTTTGGGAGGCGAGAGTCTGGCATCCGCACACAATGTCCAGCCCAGCGGAGTTGGTGAGTGAGGATCATTGCTTCAATGCTGGTGACATTTGCTTCAATGAGGATGCTGGTGTTAGTGCAGCGATCTTCCCACTTGATGCAAAGGATCTTCCAGAGGCATCGTGGGTGGTGCCACTCCAGACTCTTGAGGTGCTGTCGATAGGTCACCCAGGTTTTGCATCTATAAAGGGGTGTAGGAATAACAATTGTCTCCCATACCTGGATCTTGGTTTCCTCCCGTAGGTCACAGTCTGTGAAAATGCACCAGAGCAGTTTTCCAAAGGAAGCACTTGTGCACTGGATCCTCTGCTGGATCTCACTGTCAATTTTTGCATTTTGAGAAAGTTGGCAACCAAGGTAACAGAAGTCCTCAACTCTCTCCAAAGTCTGTCCCTCGATGGTGATTTGTGGTGGCTCATTTGCAAGGCCTGAAGCAGGCTGATGGAGCACTTTAGCTTTCTTGATATGGGGTGAGAGTCATAGGCTTCGGTAAGTGTGTGCAAAAAAATCCAGTGTGGACTGAAGGTCATTCTCAGTGTGTGTGATGATGACACAGTCATCAGCGTTTTGAAGATCAGTAATGGCAACCCTGAGGACTTTAGACTTTGAGCAGAAATGTCAAAGATTAATAAACAGCCCATCCATTCTATATTGAATGTCAACTCCAGTGGGGAGGAGGTCTTTATCAAGGACCAAAATGACTGCTAAATACATGGAGAACAGGGTTGCGGCAATAACACATCCTTGCTTAACCCTAGTTTTGATGATGAAAGGATCCATCTCCAGGCCATTACAGAGAACGGTGGCAGTGATCTCACCATGAAGATGCCTTAGGCCCTTTACTAGAATTTGGAGGGCAGCCAAATCTGGCCAGCACCTTCCCACAGGGCTTCGCGATTGACAGAATTGAAGGCCTTTGTCAAATCGATGAGAGCTCTGTACAGGTCCTGATTTTGCTCCCAAGACTTTTCCTGGATTTGGTGGGCAATGAAGATCATATTGGTTGTCCAGCAGGATGGTCTGAAACTGCACTGAGATTCCGGCAATATTTCCTCAGCAAGGGGAAGTAATCAGTTTAAGAGGAGATGGGCAAGAATTTTCCCTGCTGCAGACAGCAAGTCAATGCCACAATAATTTCCACACTCCAATTTATCTCCTTTCTTAAAGATTGTAACAATGTTGGCATTTCTCAAGTCTTCCGGAATCTTCTCATTATACCAAATTTGAAGAAAAATGAATCTCCCTGCAACATAGCTCTGAGGCTCATTGGAGCACACAAGCCCCTTCACCGCAAGAAGGTGACGGTCCCCCAACAGGGGCTGCAGCAGTGGCAAGATATGTAACCAATAAAATTATGCTGAAATTATGCTCCTGGCTGCTGTGGGCCAGAGTGGCACCAGGCACTAGAATGGAGATGCGGGAGACTGTATCCACCTATTGGGCCTCGGCAGTGTGAGGAGGAAGCTACCCGAATTGAATGCAGACCAGGGTGGCAGGGGAAAGTAGAAGAGGATAAGGATGCAGGGGGAATATTCTGAGTCTGGAGGTTGGTGGATGGAGAGAAACTGGGACTGGGAGAGAAAGCGGGAGATAGGGACTGGCTGGGCAAGGAGCCTGGGACTGGGAGGAGGGGGCAAGAGACTAGGACTGGCTAGGCAGGGCAATTAGGACAGGGATTGGGTGGGGAGAGAGAATGTGACGTACTGAGCAAGGAGCTGTGGAGCTGGGGGAGACTGGGACTGACTGGGGGAGGAGTCTGGGACTGGGAACCAATGAGGAGGAACTGGAGGTGGGTGAGGAAACAGACCAGATGAGGAACCAGGGTGTCGGGGGAGTCTAAGACTAACTGGGTGACGAGACTGGAATAAGCAGCCAGAGTGGGCTGTGGGAGACTGAGAGCAGATCTACATGAACATTTAGTGCATGGCAAGCTGGGATGTAAATCTACCCTGCACTGTCCTGCCATGCACCGAGTGTCCATGTGGACGGTGTGGCTGCACACTGAGGCCTTGTCTACACTACTGCTTAAGTTGATGTAAGTTACATGGCTCAGGGATGTGAAAACAACCCCTTTCCCCCGAGCAATGTAACTTACAGGGACTGCTCGGAAGGGATGGGGCAGAAGGGGTTAGGCTTCGGGGAACAGGGGAAGACGGGTCTGTCACTACCAGAACACACACCACTCTAGAGCCTGGAATGGAACCAGGATCTCTGAGTTTTGCCATTCCCCTGCTGTCAGCAAATATCTGTCAAACTCTCCAAAAAACTTTTCTGATCCTCCTCTAGTGCTTGTCCACAAAGAGGATGACAACCTACTACTACTGTCAGTTACTCCACTAGCTCAAGTGGCAGTGGTTTCTGTGGTGGATCTAAAGGTTCCAACCCTGCTGATGACCCATGTGGGTGTCACAGGGTTGCCATCTTTCTCATGGCTGGTAACCGGATCCTTGAGGCTCTACCTCCTGCCCTGTCTCTTCGTCCCAAGGCAACGCCCTCTTCCCCCAAGGTCCCACTCCTGCTCCACCTCTTTCCTCAAGGCCCCGCCCCTTCTCTGCCTCTTCCCCTCAAGGCTCTGCCCTCATCGCTCACTCCCCCTCTCTCCTCGTCACTCGCTGGATCGTCTCAAGCAGCCGGCCTGCAGGTACGAAGCGGCCCTGGCTGAGCAGGGGCTGGCACGGATTAATGACCCTGGTTCCCCCCCCGCCCTCCCCCCCCCCATGGAAACCAGATTTTTGGTTCAGGTGTCATTTAGGTCCCTTTTCGACCGAACTTTCCAGTCGAAAACCAGGCACCTGGCAACCCTAAATGACACCCGGACACAGAAGCCAAAAAACGGACTGTCCGGGTAAAACTGAGACGAGTGGCATCCGGAGGGTGGCAGCATGATTCCGCATCTTGGAACTTCTGTTTTTTCAGTTTGCTTTTTTAAAAACCTAGGATAATTATGGACAAAACGTTACTTTTAAGGAACGTTAAGTTTGCAAAGTTGAGCTGTAAAAAATAACAAAATGGCAGAATTAAAGTTGTCTTTGTAACTTTATTTTGGCCCACTTGTACATCTGCGTTAAGATACCGTCTTTAATTACAGGATAAGAAGCTATTTTCTCCATGAGACCCCTGCCTCATTCAGTGCACAGGACGACAGCATGGGCATAGTTTGGGAGGGTGCAGGGGGGCATTGGCAGAGGAAAGGCATGGGGGGGGCACGCGGGGTCGGTGCAGGGAACGGGGGTGGGGGGGGATGGAGCCACTTCTCCTGAGGCTGAGAGTAGCTGCTCCGGGTTGTCGCTCTGCAGCTGTGCACGGCTGCCTGGGTCCTAGTGCCTGCCCGTTTCCGGTAAAGCGGTGAGTGCCTGCAGGGGGCAGAGGACACTGGGAAAGGGGGAGGGGCACGGGGCAGCGGGCAGGTGAAGGGGGTGGGATGGGAAGAGAAGGAGAGAGAGGAATGGGAGCGGGGAGCGGGAGCCCAGCATGTGGCGTCCCCTCGGCAGCAGCAGCCCCAGCAGGGAGGCGGCTGCAACGGCCCTGGGAGGCCCCAGAGCAGCAACATCTCTGCAACAGCCGGTGCTGGAGTGGCCACAGCTCCCAAGCTCAGGTCGCTGCAGCAGAGAGCAGCAGCTGGGGCTCACCCATTGAGCCATCCTGCCCCGCCCCCAGCCCTGGCAGCCCAGAGACCACTCCAGGCTGGGGTGGGGGGAGGGAGAGTCAGTGAGCCAAGATAACTGGCTTCAGCATGCGTCTGTGTGTGTGTGTGTGTGTGTGTGTCTGTCCCCCCCAAATATAGCAGTCAAACTACGCCTGTGCTCGACAGGGCTCTGAATCAGGGTTGTTGTGGCGCGAAGGAGGCTGGTCTGTGTAGGACCCTGCCTCATTGGTTGCAGAAACTGCAGAGTGTGCTGTGTGTGAGGCAGGGGATTGCAGAAAGAGAAAGGAGGGTCTCTTGTTAAGGCAGCTGAATCCTGTCCTGGGGAACTGGATTCTCTCCCTGCCTCTGCCACAGAGATCCTATGTGATGCTTGGCAAGTCTCTGAAACCAAATATTTCACAGGTGGTCATTAATTGTGTGTTCCTCATTTTATGGGTGGCCCCTTGTAACCGTGGGGGTCTGGTTGCAGAAGTGCTGAGCATGTGCTGCTGTAAACTGAAGTCAGTAGGTCAGGGGTGAACAAACTATGGCCCATGGGCCTGATCCAGACCCTCAGGGCTTTGGATCCGGCCCGCGGGATTGCCCCCCATAGTGCCACAGGCCCCGCAGAAGCAGCCAGCACCACGTCCCTGGGACCCCGGGCTGGGGGGGTGGGTGGGCAGAGGGCTCTGTGTGTTGCCCTTGCCTCCAGGCACCACTCTGCGCCGCTCCCATTGGCCAGGAACGGGGAACCGCAGCCAATGGGAGCTTCGGGGGAGGTACCTGGGGGCGTGGCAATGGGAGCGCACGGAGCCCTGTCCACCCCCTCCCCCAGGGGCCGTGCAGGGATGTGGTTCCAGCTGCTTCCCAGAGCGGCGCAGCGTGGGGCCAGGGCAGACAGGCAGGGAGCCTTCCCTGGCCCCGGTGCGTGCCGCTGCCACCCCGGAGCTGCTATAGGTAAGCGGCGCCAGGCCGGAGCCCGATCCCCTCCTGCACCCCGCCCCCAAACTCCCTGCCTGCACCCCGCACCCCTCCTGCACCCCAACCCCCTTCCCTGAGCCCCCTCATACACCCGCACCCCTCCTCTGCCCTAATCCCTTGCCCTGAGCCCTTTCCTGCACACCGCACCCCCTCCCACACCCTACACTCCCTCCCGCACCCCAACCGCCTGCCCCAGCCTTGCATACAATTTCCCCACCCAGAGGTGGCCCTCGGCCCAAAAGGTTTGCCCACCCCTGCAGTAGGTGTTCTGCTCTGAACATACTAAGTGCTGTATAATGCTAAGGAATCTGAAAAATCAGGACCTGGGTGTCTCAAGTTGGGCACCCAAAATCAGTTGACACTTTTGATCATTTTGGCCATAGTGTCTCTGGGCTTCAGTTCCCCATGTGTAAAATGGAGATAACAACACTTCCCTGCCTCCCAGGGGTGTTGTGAAGAGAAATTTTTTAAAGTTTGTGAAGCTCTCAGCTACCATAGGAATGAGCACCACAGAAAAGCCTGTGAGGAAATGAACAATTCTGTTTTAGGAGTTCAGTTTGGATGATGTGCAGTACATAAGGGCTGGGGCCACACATTGCACAATGAGTATAAAAAGAACGATTGACCATCCACCCATTCAGTCAGCACCACGTGTCCTGTGCACCGAGTGAGGCAGGGGTCCTGGGGCAAAAATAGCATTTGATCGTGTAATTAAAGACAGTATCACAATGGAAATACAAAAGGGGCTAATTAAGGTTACAGAGGACAGCACGCGTCTGGTATTCTGAATGTTTGAGTGCTTGACTTCCTTTTAGATACATAGCTTTATAGATTTTAAGGGCAGAAGGAAGCATTAGATCATATAGTCTGGCCTCCTGGGTAACAGGCTACAGAATTTAATCCAGTTACTCGTGAACTGAACCCAATAATTTTTGTTTGGCTAAAGCACATCTTCCAGAAAGGCATCCAGTCTTCATCTAAATACTTCAGGAGTGAATAATCTTCTGTTTCCCTTTTTAGTTTGTTCCAATGGTTAATTGTCCTCGCTATGGAAAATGTATGGCTTACTTCTAATATGAATTTCTCTGGCTTTAACTTCCAGCCATATGTTCTTGTTTTGTCTTTCTCCACTAGAATAAGGAGGTCTCTACATACCAGTGTTTTGTCCCTGTGCAAGTACTTCTACACTAAAGTACTTATACAGTATAATCACATCATCTCTTGGTCTTCTTTATTAAAAATAAACAGACGGAGCTCCTGGAATCTCTCACTACAAGGCGTATTTTCAAGCCCTTAAATCATCTTTGTGGCTCTTCTCTGCACCCTTTCCATTTTTTTTAACATCCTTCTTAAAATGTGGACAACACACTGGATGCGGTATTGGTCTCACCATACTGTATACAGAGGTAAAATCATGTCCTTGGTCAGAAATTATCCAACAAAATAGAGCTTCATTGGAAAATGCTGGTTTGTTGAACTGGACATTTCCCATGAAAGTGAGTCGGGTGCAATGAACTTTCTCTAGACCACAGGCAGGGTTGTGGCAGAAACCTGCATGGTTAAGTGCCAGCTGGCTTGGGGAGCTCCAGCCAGCCCTGTCATGCAGACTGCCTTGGGGCCAGGTATTCCAGTCTTCTCAGGTCAGCTGCTCTGGGATAGCTGCACCATGTAGACTGCCCCAAGACCAGAGACCCTGGTCTTCTATCGTCTGCAGCTCCAGGGCAACCCTGCCATGGAAAAGGGAGTCCTGGCTTTAACCAGGGCTCAGCTCCCAGCTCCACAGCAGGGAATTTAGAAATCCTGGGATGGGATCCTGATTCCCAGGGTCTGCGGCTCTGGGGCAGCCCTGCGTTGCAGACTACACCAGACCGGGGACCCCAGAGCTTTGAGACTCCCAGGCCAGCTGCCTATTTGGGACCCCAGCTGGCCCAGGAGTCTGGAAGCCCAGGGGTCCCCAGTCCAAGGCAGTCTGCAATGCAAGAGAAATTGACATTTTTGTTTTTCTCTTAGCACTGTGAAACTGACAAGAATGTCAGTTCACTCAGCATCTGCTGGTGTCCCTGGGAGCAAATTTCATGTCGGACACACCATGTGTTGGTTTTTCCAGAAGAAAGTTTGGAGGGGATTTCTGGTTCACAGGAAGTTTTGAAATAGCAAAATTTCCTGTGAGCTGGAAATCCTGCATTTCAGCCAGCTCTTCTCACTGCTCCCCAGCTTAAACCTCCGAGGATCACTGTAGCCTTTTCACAGCATCACCCTGGGACCTCTAGTTCTGTTGCTTGTCCACTAGGACCCCTGCGAAGACCATGGGAAATATCTGTATGTTTACATATATTATGTGTACCTCTGTTTCTTTTATTGCTGTTTTGCCATTTCCTACCAGGGTTCAAAGAGTAACTCCTTGCTTGGATCTCCCCACATGTCCCAGCAAGGCAGACAATGGTTGCAGAGAACCCAGTCACTGGTACTTAACTGACAATATGGGTGTCAAGGCCTTTGAACTTTTGCCTCTGACCAAGCTGGGCACAACCCCCCTAGCTTGGGAGAGGGGAGGGGCCCTTCAAGTGGGAAAGTTAAACAAAGAGCTTGGGACTTATAAAAAGGAGAGCCCTGATGAACAGAGAGGGAGAGGCAGGGTCTGCAGGGAAGGAGATTGAAACCCAGTCCCCAGAAGCAGGGGTACCTGGGATAGGTTGGGCCAGCCCAGGTTTTGAGGGAAATGCTGAGGATTACGTAAGACATATGCCCGTTGGCCTTTACTTGCCTGAACACTTCTCTCTCTGGTCACTGTGTTCCTATGGATACATAAATAATATCACTCTCCTGGGCCTGGAACTATTCAATATTTTCATTAAAGATTTGGATGATGGAGTAGAAAATAAACTCATAAGATGTGTGGATGACACAAACCTGGGAGGGGTCACAAGCTCTTTGGATGAGAGTATTAGAATTCATAATGACCTTGATACATTGGAGAATTGGCTTGAAATCAGTAAATTAAAATTCAGTAAAGACAAGTACAAAGTACTAGACTTAGGAAGGAAAAATCAAAAGCAAAAAATCCAAAATGGGGAATAACTGACTAAGCAGCAGTTCTGCAGAAAATGTTCTGGGGTTATACTGGATCACAGATTGAAATGGGTGATGCTGTTTTGAAAACAGGAAAAGTCATTCTGCATTTTATTAATAGAATTGTCATATGTAAGACACAGGAGGTAATTGTCCTGCTGTACTCAGCACTGGTGAGGCCTCCGCTGGAGCAGTGTGTCCAGTTTTGGGCTCTCTCTCTACAATGGGTAGGTAGGACAAGAAGTAATCCACTTAGATTGCAGCAAGGGAGAGTCAGGTCAGATATTAGGAAAAACTTTCTAACTATAAGGATAGTTAAGTACTGGAACAAGGTACCAAGGGAGGTTGTGGAATCCCCGTTGTGACATTGCACTCCATATGTTTTATGGAAATATGCTTATGAGTGTGAATATGATGTAACTGGAATATGTTTTATGCAAAAGGTCTCATGTAATGTACCATAACAAAAGTTATAACCTACTGAATATATTCCTCCTATTTGTATGTATGTATCATTCTTGTATCTGAAGCTAGAAATATGAAGTATGACTCTGAGGTCCTATTGTAATAATGCAAAGTGTGGGCCATTTATGGTGGTTTAGAATCTTGATGGCTCCGATTGACTGGGACAATTGGTTGTAGATTGTTTATTTACCTGCAAGCCTTCCTGTGTACGTGTGGGCCAGCCTGTGGGTAATGAACAATGAGGTCTCATATGACATCCATCTTAAATCCATCTTAAATCTGGTACTGCTGCTGAGCAGTTTTTGGTTGAAGTCTGCAGCTTTTGGGGTGTGGTCCAGATCTGGGTCTGTGTTGCAGCAGGCTAGCATGTCTGGCTCAACAAGGCAGGGTTCTGGAGTCCCAAGCTGGCGGGGAAAATGGGCTCAGAGGTAATTTCAGAATGTGAGGTGACTGTCCCAAGGGGGTGTCTGTGACCGAACCCGTCACACACATCATTGGTGACTTTTAAGAACAAGTTAGACAAACATCTATCAGGGGTGGACTAGGTATACAAAACCTGTCTTGGTGTGAGGGGATGGACTAGATGACTTTGTGAGGTTCCTTCCAGTCCTACATTTCTATTTATTCCAAGATTTTATAAGATATTCAGGCCTGATGATTTTTTAAAAAAGTTTATCCCTACTAGATACTGTTTAACATCCTCCTTAGTTACCTACAGACTGCAGAGTGGTTCACCCTCTTCATATACTTTGAATACACATCCTGCTTCTATTCAAAACCGGAAATGTTTATTGAACACTTCTGTCTTATTTGCATCATTATAAACTATTTTACCATCTCCATTTGTAATGGGCTACACCTTTGTTAGGATTTGTTTGTTTGTTTGTCTTTACTCCTAATATACTGAAAAAAATGGTCATTATTGTTCCAAGCCCTGCCAACTGTGGAGTTTTTCCTGATAGCTTTAGCTTCCCTTATCGATTTTCTACATCTCAGAACTTCCAATGTATATCGATTGCTATTAAATTCCCCTCTCTCCATCTGCTGTACATTGTTTTTTTTTAAATGTCTAATTGCTGCCTGCACTGTCCCACTGCACCAGGATGGGCTTTTGGCCAAAGTTCTAAGGCAGTGGAACACCTAACTCCCTAAGGCTCCTTTGTAATTTTCATCCTTCATTGGCTTTCTAGGACACATTGAGCTCCAGCTGGTTGGAGGGAACAATGCCTGCTCAGGACGTGTGGAAGTAAGACATGGAGACACCTGGGCTACAATCTGTGATGCACGCTTTGATCTCAAAGCTGCCAGTGTTATCTGTAATGGACTAGAGTGTGGAACAGCTCTATCTATCCCAGGAAGAGCTCATTTCCAAGAAGGACATGGACCAATCTGGACTGAGGAATTCCAGTGTGTAGGGAATGAGTCACACCTCGTGTACTGTCCCAGGATATCACATGGGAGTCAGACGTGCTCACATGCAAATGATGCAAGTGTCATATGCTCACGTAAGAATTTGGCACAATGTCTCTAAAATCCCAGTCATGTGTATTCTAGAGTAGGGTGCAGCAAAAAAAATGATCTCACTCTGTAGGGAGCTGGGATAACAAAGCAGCTATCAGCTTCTAGTTAAACCTAAACAACTCGATATAACGGGAATGGGTTCAATCCCCCCAACTTTCCTTTTCTTTATTATTTAATATAAAATATCTTAAATGCTCCCTCTCTAAACCCCTTCTCCCTTCTCCCCTGGGCACACAGGGTTCCGGCTGGTGAACGGCAGCACAGCGTGCTCAGGGAGGGTGGAGATCCAGGTTCTTGGTGCCTGGGGAACCCTCTGTGACTCACGCTGGGATTTACCAGATGCCAACGTGCTCTGTCGTCAGCTGGACTGCGGCTTCGCTGTATCAAACCCAGGAGGAGGGTATTTTGGGAAGGGAACTGGCTCTGTCTGGACAGACACATTTCACTGCAAAGGGACTGAAACCCATTTGGGCCATTGCCCTGTTACTGCCCTGGGGGCCTCTCCGTGCTCACACGACAATGATGCCGGTGTGATTTGCACAGGTAAGTGCAAGAGAGATGCTGGATTAAGGACACCTGCCCCTCAGTGTGTGATGCTGCCCCAGAGCAGGGGAACCTCAGGACACAGCAAGGGGAGGGGGAGCTAGATCCTAAAGCACAGAAAATAACAGTAAATGTATTAAAGATAACATGTAAGTCAATAATATCATCACAAAAGAACGGTTGTGACTGGGGAAAGCCCTGGATTCTCCAGTAAAAACATTAGCAACTCTGTCCTCACGCAGGGCAGCGGAGCAGGGGCAGCACTTTGTCCTTCGGGTTTCATCAATGTCACCGATTCATTGTCCCCAGCCTTCTCCAATAGTAATTAGAGGGGGAGCTGGTAGTGACTCCCAATATGGAGCTTGCTTCACACTTTCTATGATAAAATATTCTCGGCACCTTCCTTGATGGCTGGAGCCTTTGCAATTTGGGAAGGGGTCAGTGCTGGGGCCAGGGAGGTGCCTTCTCCTCCTGCAGTGAGATTCCTTCCAGGTTTGGCTGAATTATAAACTGCTGAATATCAGCATTTCCTTTCTCTCACGTGAGTTCCTGGGGGTATTTTTGGTAGCCCACCACAGAGAAAGTAGTGCTTTCACTCACTGAGGTTTTTTTTACTTTTTTCACACTTTTCCAATTGAAAAAACTCCAAAGATTTTTTCCCCTGCTTTCTTACTTTCTTACACATTTTTACCTTTTTCTAACTTTTTACAGTGGAAGAAAAGATGAGCAGCGGATTGGACTAGATGACCTCCTCAGGTCTCTTCCAGTCCTAATATTCTGATTGTGTGAAAAAATAGAAAGGGGGAGGAAGTGGCAAACCTGTACATCCAAAACCTGGAATGGAAAATTGAATGTTTCATTTACCAAAAGTTGAAATGAATCAATATTTTAGTTAGAGTCCAAACAAAAATTTTCATTCCATTTCCACATCCCAGTATCTCAGATCTGTTTAAAAATTGAAATACTGCACTCAAAATACTTCACAGGAAAAATTTTTGGTTGTTGACCCTCTCTAATATTTAGCTTTTATAAAAATAAATAAACAGCATTATTTAGTTCATTTAGTCAAAGCCAAAGGCACAAGAATTAGAAAATACCAGAATTAAGGTTATCTATATCATGTTAATTCAGTCCCCAACCCTCCCTTCTGCATATACATTATGATACAGTCTAATTGCATCAACATATTCTATTATTCTCACCTCCCCCAGGTCCTGCCTCCTTCAGTGCACAGGGAAGATGGTGCTCAGGGGATGGAGGAGCTGTAGAATATTTCTTTTTATCCTCCTCATTCAACCTGTGACCCAGGGCCTTATTCACTCTACAGACCGTACAAACACTGCACTGAATACAGAATTATTAATTTCTTCATTGGCTTTTCTATTATGCTCATTACAGTAGTGTGAGAATGCCCCACAAACATTAATGAATTTGTCTTCATAACACCCCAGGAGATAGCAGACTCTTACGAGGTCCATTTCAAAAGTGACTTAGGCACTTAGAAGCCCAAGAATAACATTTTCAAAAGGCCTAAGTGACTTAGAGACTTAAATCCTATTTTCTCTAGTAACATAGGAGCCCAAGAACCATACAGACTGCTCCCTCTTGCTGCCTAAGTCACTTCTGAAAATGGCACTTAAGCTCCTACATCATTTAGCTGCTTTTGAAAATTGTGCTTACAACGATTAAAGCCCAAATTCCCAACTCACGACTTATTTGGGGTGATTGGGCAGCAACCTGAGACCCTCAGGGCCTGATTCTCCAGAGTACTCACCATTTCTGCAGAGTTTTATGTGTTCAGAGTACTCTCCAGACATTAATAAAGCCTCACCAAACTCCAGGGAAGTAGGTGGGGAAGTATTATTATTAGCTCCTGTGGCAGGTTGGATCACGGAAACCCCTTGGGGGCTGCCACCTGATGTGCCAAGACTACTTCTGCCTCTGCTTTCCCTGCCAGCTTAGGACTCCAGCACCCTGTCTCGCTGAGCCAGACATGCCAGTCTGCTCCAGCACAGACCCAGCGTCTGAAACACGTGTCCCAAAGCTGCAGACTTAACTGAAAGCAATTTAAGAAGTGTTCTTGTCTTTAACACTCAGATGCCCAACTCCCAGTGGGGTCCAAACCCCAAATAAATCCGTTTTACCTTGTATAAAGCTTATACAGGGTAAACTCATAAATTGTCCGCCCCCATAACACTCAGAGAGAGAGAGATATGCACAGCTGTTTACCACACCCCTGGTATTAATACATACTCTGGGTTAATTAATAAGTAAAATGTGATTTTATTAAATTCAGAAAGTAGGATTTAAGTGGTTCCAAGTAGTAACAGACAGAACAAAGTGAATTACCAAGTAAAATAAAATAAAACACGCAAATCTAAGCCCAATACAGATAAAATCTCACCTTCAGAGATGTTTCAATAAGTTTCTTTCACAGACTGGATGCCTACCTAGTCTGGGCACAATCCTTTCCCTGGTACAGCCCTTGTTCCAGCTCAGGTGGTAGCGAGGGGATTTCTCGTGATGGCCGCCCCCTTTGTTCTGTTCCACTCACTTAGATATCTTTTGCATAAGGCGGGAATCCTTTGTTCCTCTCTGGGTTCCCACCCCTCCTTTTCAATGGAAAAGCACCAGGTTAAAGGTGGATTCGAGTTTAGGTGCCATGATCACATGTCACTGTAAGATTTCATTACCTGCTTGCCAGTATACAGGAAGATTTAGAAGTAAAACAGAGCCATCTACACTCGATTGTCCTGGTTAATGGGAGCCATTAAGATTCCAAACCACCATGAATGGCCCACACTGTGCTTAACTACAATAGGACCTCAGAGTTATATTTCATATTTCTAGTTTCAGATACACGAGTGATACATTTGTACAAATAGGATGACCACACTAAGTAGATTATAATCTTTGTAATGATACCTTACAAAAGACCTTTTGCATGAAGCATATTTCAGTTACATTATATTCACACTCATCAGCATACTTTCACAAAAGCATACAGAGTACAATGTCACAGCTCCATTTTACAAACGGTAAAACGGAGAGAGAAAAGCAAAGTGACTTGCCCAAGGCCACTGAGTGAGTCAGCAGCAGAGACAGGATAAAACTCAGTGTTTTGACTTGCAGCCCTGTGCTCATTTCACCCGACCTCGCTGCCTGACTGCAGAAGAGCAGAGCAGCCACATCTTGTCTTGAGCCTAGCGGCAGTTGTGAATACTCAGTACTTCTGCAAATCAGACCCCATAAAAACTGGCTTCAGAGACCTGCACAGTATCACCTGTGAAGTCTGCAGCAGAGGCAGGAACAGAACTGAGCTCGACTGAATGACGGTCAGTGCTAGAAACAAGAGCATCCTAGTTCTTCCTGCACTCCCCTCCTCGTTCTCCACAGGCCTTCCAGTTTCTAAAGTGAATGAGGCAGGGGTCATAGAAGCAACAGCCTAATGCTGCACAACCCCGATTTATCCATCCTGGGCACTGAAAGTGGCCAGGGCCCTGTGGGAAAATAATTGACGAGAAAATTAATTTTAATGGCCAGCCAACCTGATTCCCTTGTGGCTAAATGGAGCCCGTCTTATGGGTCTATAGATGCATAGAGTTTTAAGACCCAAACAGGCCGTTGTGATCATCTGCTTCTCCTCTCACCATGGGGACCCCTCCTGCTTAATGAAGTTTGAGCTCCCCTCTCTGCCCCGTCTTCTCATCCATGTACAGAGTCTCCATAGGGCTTCTTGCCTGTCTGGAACTGGGGTCCTTACAGAGAAACCTACTGCAGAAGCCCTGGATTTCAACCTTCTTTCTAATAATGGACACATAGCTTCCAGGACTGTCTCCCACAGAGCCCAGAGTCTCTGGTGCTGTTACACACCATGACTAAGCCTATGTGGCCCTGCCCAGAACTCTCAACAGACATCTACTCTCCTCTTTACAACTGATACCTTTGTACCTTGCGGGTAATTCACCTGGCAGTTCTCCTGCTTCTCACAGAGGCTGCTAGCGGCATTCCTACCTGAATTCCCTGCAGCCCTGCCCTGCCTCTCCTAACTAGCTACCCAGCCCAGACCCTGGTTCTTGGAGGGAACTCCTCAGCAATTGCTGGAAGGAGAATTCCTTCTAAGGAAAAACACCTGGTCCCTTCCATACGAGCTCCATCTGCCGTGATCCCATCCGGCCTTCCTGCGGAGCTGTGGTACCCAGTTATATCCATGAGCCTCCTCGGAAAGCCCCAGATCTACTCTCTACCCTCACACTACACTAGCGGCATACCTAGGACAGGAAACTTGGGTGGGCCCCAGCTTTCCGGGGTGGGCAGTGACGGGAGGAGCAGAGGGAGGGGTGCAGGAGGAATCCGGTGCCCTGGGAAGGGGGCAGGAGGAAGGGGGGCTCTCCTCCCTCCTCCCCTTCCAGCCGAGCCTTACCGCTCAGCAGGCACCCAAAGCTGAGGCTGCCCGGGGCACACAGGCTGCGGGGCGTGCCTAGGGTAACCAGATAGGAAATGTGAAAAATTGGACAAGTGGTGGGAGGTAATAGGCGCCTATATAAGAAAAAGCCACGAATATCAGGACTGTCCCTATAAAATCGGGACATCTGGTCACCTAGGCGTGTATTTTGGGCAAAGTTGGGTCCCACTAGGGCTCAAGCTCTGCTCACCCTTCCCGACACTGGCTCAGTGTCCGTCAGCCCAGGCACATCCCTTTCCTGCCAGTGCTGGGAGCTGCTGCCCCGGTCTCCAGCCCCAGCACTAGCCCCACCCAGACCTGCCCTCATGAGGCACACCCCCTGTGGGGCTAGTGCTGGGGTCAGAGACCAGGGAAGCAGCTCATGGCGCTGGCAGGAGAAAGATGCGGCCAGACTGACGGACACTGAGCTGGGGGTAGGAGTCCCAGCCTGTGGATTCGGGGGCTCCAGCCCTGATTTGGGTGGGCCTGGATGATCACTGGGTGGGCCACAGCCCACCTGTGGCTACACCCCTGCACTACACTAGCTGCATGCAGGCAGTCTCCTGGTCCAGTCTTAGGGTGAACTCCTGGCTCCGTTGAAGTCAATGGAGGTTTTACCATTGCCTTCAGTGGGGCCAGGATTTCACTCTTAGCTTTGAAATGTTATTTGGCTACCAAGATCCTTGAGCTGTTTGGATCCAGTGCGCACACACTGCACCCGTCAGGTTGCCATACTAGTACATACTGTACCCGGCACAGCCAGTGGGTGTGCCCTGCACTGACTCTGCTGTTGTCTTTTAACATTGTCAGTCTCTCCTGGCTGCACCTGGGTCTGAACTCGGGGAGTAATTCCTAACTTACCACCTTGTTATCAGAGTCTCTGATTCTGAGACACACGCAAAGACTGAGATTCACATCCCAAAGTAGTCACAATATTCACCAACAAAGCACGTCCCCTTCCCCACCCCACACACAACCTGCTTCTTGTGCTATGAATTGATCAGCAGGAATCTCATGTTGGACTCAGAGATGACACCACACTTCAGGGGACAGCTCCAGTCAGAACCACCAGTGCAGGGAACTATCTAACACTAGGAGCTCCTGCACTGGATCCACGTGAACCAAGAAAGTTGCCACCTACTGAGCAAAGATCAGGGGGAACTAAGGGAATTTACCAACAATAACCTGTTCCTGACCACCATAAACCCTGCTCTTCCATTGGCCAAACTTCCTGAAGGCAAACTTGGCTAAATCATTCACGACCCACCTGCTAAGTGCTTGTGCAGACACTGTTCACTGGCTTCCAGGCATTTAAGCCTGGATAAAGTGACTACAAACCTCAGCAGCCATTCCACCACCACACACAGAGACTATTTTCCCAATCAGTAATCAGCAGGAATTCCCTCGCTCACACATTTAGAGAGTCCGTTGGCAAGCCCTTGTGTCAAGCTCAGAGTTTTACAATCTTCATAGCACCTTCCACTTATAGATTCATAGGTATAAGTGTCTTCTGACAGAGATTGTTCCCTTTAACACTGTGACACACTCTGATCACTGGCTTATACCTTCTTTTTGAGAAATAGTCAACAATTTCATGTGCATTATTTCTAATGTATAAGACAGAGTGTTATTCAGTGTGTTTCCCATCTCTCCTGAGCCCAGGTCACTCTGAATCACTCAGACTCCTGAATGGAGAGAGCCGGTGTGACGGGAGAGTTGAGATTTCCCTCCGTGGTGTGTGGGGCAGAGTGCTGGATGACCAGTGGGACATGAACGATGCCAGCGTGGTGTGCAGGGATCTCCAGTGCGGAGTCGCTGAGAAAGCTTTTATCCCCCCGAAGTCTGAGAATGGAACGGGCCCTGTGGGGCTGAGAAGGGTCCAGTGTGCAGGAAATGAGACTCGTCTGACTCTCTGTGACATCTCCACGTCTGAGACAGCCCAGGCAGGAATTGCTGAGGATGTCGGTGTCCTTTGCTCAGGTGATTCATTTCCAAATCTCACAAACATTTTCTGTTCAGCAGGAAAATACATATTAACAGCTGGGATCTATCCCTGCAGGAAGCTGGCGGATCAGACTGGTGAATGGGACAGGTCGCTGTGCCGGGAGAGTGGAGATTTATTACAATGGCAGCTGGGGGACAGTCTGTGATGATTCCTGGGATCTGTCAGACTCCGATGTCGTTTGCAAACAACTGGGATGTGGACGTGCCATCAATGCAACTGTCTCTGCTCATTACGGGCAAGGATCCGGGCAGATCTGGCTGGACGATGTGAACTGCTCTGGGAAGGAATCCGATCTCTGGGCGTGTCCTTCCGGGGGCTGGGGCCAGCACAACTGCAGACACAAAGAGGATGCGGGAGTTCTCTGCTCAGGTCTGTTCTGGGAATGCTCACATGAGCCTGGTAACCAGCGGATTAAATGGAGCGGGCAGATGTTTAAGGAGATTGCTGAGAATGATACTCTCCCTGACTGTCTCTGCCTCCCTTTCCCTTGTGTAACTACCTACCAGGGTCACCATTAGAAAGTCCTCAGCTCCCATCCAGAGGTGTTGGAGATATTGAAAGATTTCCCTAATGCTAGAAGGCTGCATCTCAGGTATCTGAAGGGGATTGTATCATGGAAAGCAGTGACTGAAAAGGATGTAGGGTCCTAGTGGAGAAATAACTGAACATGAGCTCCCAGTGCCATGTGTGGCAAAACGGGCTAATGCGAACCTTGGATGTATAAACAGGGGAGTAGTGAGTAGGAGTAGGGACTAAATTTTACTGTTGTACCTGGTGCTGGTGAGACAGATACTGGAATACTGTGTCCAGTTCTGATGTCCACAAAAATTGGAGCAGAGAAGAGCCACAAAAGTGATCTGATGAATAAAAGCCTTACAGTGAGAGATTTCAGATGCTGAATCTGTTTAGCTTATCAAAATGACCAAGAGGTAACTTGATTACAGGGCATAAGTCCCTTCACAAGGAGAACATACCACTTCCTAAAGGGCTCTTTAATCTAATGCAGAAAGGCAGAACAAGAGTCAATGGCTAGAAGCTGAAACCAGACAAATTCAGATCAGAAATAAGGCCCAGGTTTTTAACAGGGCGGGTGATTAACCATCGGAACAAACTACCGGGGAAATGGTGCATTCTGCATCTCTTGAAGTCTTCCTGTCTAGACTGGATGCCTTTCTGGAAGTTATGCTTATATCAAACTCAAGTTATTAGGCTCTATGCAGCTGTTTTACAGAAGGTCAAATTATTTGATCTCATGATCCCTGTCACACTGTCTGGAGTGGCTCATGGCACTGAGTGCCCACCTCAGGGCAGATGGTGAGAAACAAGGCAATAACCCAAACTGCTGGTGTGTTCTATAAGTAGATTTCACCAAGTCTGTAACAGATGTGAACTCCTGGACCAATGTTCCCTCTAATTTTTACATCCATGTGCGGAATGAATTTTGTTCTGTGCACCAGTCTAGAGGTGATGTGTGGTGGGGTTGGGGCTGCGGGGTTCAGAATGTGGGAGGCAGCCCAGGGCTGGGGCAGAGGGTGGCTGTGCACGGGGTGAGAGCTCTGGCTGGGGGTGCGAGCTCTGGGGTGGGGCCAGGGATGAGGGGTTTGTAGTTCTGGCTGCCCTGGGGCTGCAGCAGGAAGAGAGGACTCCCCCAAGGCCTCTCTTGCTGCAGCAGCCTGGGGCCAGGGGAGAGGCACCTCTCCCCACTGCGGCAGCTCTGGGGCTGGGGAAGAGGTGCCTCTCCAGTCTAGGCCCCTGTGGCTGCGTGCCTATGTGGCCTTTGATAGCCTTCTGTGTGTCCACATGGCCACGCAGCTTAGAGGGAACTTAGTCCTGGGTCACTGTATCTATCTTACCATGGAGTCACAGACAGTCCCCTTAGACTCTCCAGTCTATTGTCACCCAAACAAACTGGACTTAGTGATAAGTGGTCATTTACACCAAAAATCACATCACATTCAGGTTTCTTCCAATCCCAAGAGACCAGCCACCTACTCAGTTCACTTGGTACCCTGGATCTAACACCAAAGACAATGTCTGTAGCCAATCCTGTAATAAAGTATGTACAGGTTTATTCACTAGGAAAAAGAAATAAAAGGGTTGTTTACACGGTTAAAGCAAGCAATCATCTACACACAAATGAGTTACCATTTATATCCTCGGAGTGACAGAGTTGTAGTGATCTGTCAAGTCCAAATGTCCTTCAGCGCTGACCCAGGGGTAACCCCTTGGGGTCTCGGGCTTCAGTTTGGTTTCTTTAGCCCTGTCACAGTTCAAACAGCCAAAAAGATGAAAACTCTTCCCATCTATTATTTTTATTTCCCTCTTCCAGCCTTCAAAGCCATGGGATAAGACCTTCTGCATGTACTACATGCAGGGGATGGGCGGCGGGGATCATTCCCGTGCCTGAGTTCACAAGTTCAGAGCAAACATTTTCAGTATAAAGCAAAACTTGCATATGTTCTTGTAGCATGGACCACAAACATTACAAGTGAGATTAGTGCCCACAGCAACTAACCAGCATTTCATAAAGTCTAAACACTCAATACATTCTTCCAAGACTAATACCTGTTTTCAGCAAAACTCACACACATGTGACCCTGCCTGGTCTCCAGCTACGAGATTGTAAGTTTTCAGCCAAGGCCTGCAGCCTGGGCAAGAGCTGGCATCTGGCCTGCCAATGTCACAATCCTTCCCAGCCGTTATCTATTACAATCTGTATGTAGCTGCTGGTAAATGGTGGCCTTCCAGAGATGCCCACTGTATTTCTAAGGGGCCTGTAGTGTCTAAAAGCATCTCTTACTCTTGGAGTGTTTCCCTAGCCGTTGCTCCTGCAGAATGATGCACAGGATCATTAGCAATCGCTGGGATTTCACTCTTCACACCCCAGTTCATTTCAGAATCAAATGATTTAAATTCCCTTTTTCTGCATTTCCTTCTAGAGTTCACAGATCTGAGGCTGGTGAGCAACAGTGACTGTGCAGGGCGGCTGGAGGTTTTCTACACTGGGACGTGGGGCAGTGTTTGCTCCAATCAGATGTCTGGAGTCACCCCAGCAATTGTCTGCAAACAGCTGAACTGTGGGGACGGAGGGCAGATTGCAAGTGACTTTGAATATGGACCAGGTTCTGGTCCCACGTGGCTGGACCACGTTGCATGCAGTGAGCAGCACAGCTCCCTCTGGCAGTGCCCGTCAGAGCCCTGGAATCCAAGGTCATGTGATAACCGAGCTGAAGAGACCCATATTTCTTGCACTGGTAATTCTGAAACTACCTGCATGCGCGCGTGCAAACTCACATGCAAACGATGTTTAATTAATGGAAAGGTTAGGATAGAATTTTTGTTGTTGTTTACATCTCAGTGTAGGCAGATTTAAATTCTCAACACAAGATACAAACATATTTTCATGATGTTTTATAGGAATAAGCATTTTTCTGATTAACAACAAACATGGAAGTTAATCAATTAATTTTAAAAGAGACCGGTGTTGGACACTGCGATAAGGTAGTCTGAGAGCCAAGAAAAGCCTCTCCCTAGAGACCGTCATGAGACAGCTCTGTAGTTATTAATCCTTTTGGGATGAACTATCAGAGATGGACCCAGGCTGTGCAGTTTGGGTCAGAACTGGAATCCCCCACAAGTCTGGGTGCATGCCGGCCTGTGTGTCTGAGTAACAGCTGAATAGCAAATTAATTAGGTATTAAGTGACCCAGCGTTCACATTTCAGTTCACACAGTGCTGAAATTAGGGGGTTAAAATACAGATAAATTCTACTCCCACATCACACACACAGCCCATTGCATTCACCTCAGCTTTTTCTCTCCATAGGAAAAAAACCAAAACCAACTCAGACCCTGTTTGCCGAATGCCCGAACTCTCCAAGCTGCACAGGTATCTCTGCTTCTCACTGTCTCCCTCGTGGTCCCTAAGTTGTCCCAGTAACATGTGAGGTTTCTGCATTTCTAGACCAGGACAAGTTACGCATTGTGGGAGGAGAGGACAGATGCTCGGGGAGAGTGGAGGTTTGGTACCGTGGCTCGTGGGGAACAGTTTGTGATGACTCCTGGGACATGGCGGATGCTAACGTTGTGTGTCAACAACTGGGCTGTGGCTCTGCTGTATCTGCCCCGGGCGAGGCTGCATTCGGCGAGGGGACTGGTCCCATCTGGGTGGAGACGTTGAATTGCAGAGGGACAGAGTCATCTCTCTGGGACTGTCCTGCCAGGCCCTGGGGTGAGAGCAACTGTGGTCATAAGGAAGATGCTGCCGTGAATTGCTCAGGTGAGTGACAGGAGATGTTTCTGCTACATGCTGTAATATTCAGGGAAAAGGATGGTTTAGCCCACCCATCCCCTTTGGTCCCAGACCAGGCCCTCCCATCTCCTGAGTGCTGGAGCATCCTGGATGTTGAGGGGTGGAACCTTTGTGGTGTCAGACTGGCTCAGGCATCAGCCCACATAGCCCCTGCATCCATCACAGGCCCCACTGTGCTGGTTTCTTATGAGAGTCCTCATTGCTGCACAGAGCACAAGGGACTTGGGCCCTAAATCACTAACAAACAGGTCCTGTGCTGCTGTGAGGGAGTTTGTGGAGGTGACAGCTGGAGACAACCAGGGACTCTCAGAGGTGAGGATCCCCCTCAGGAACAAACACGTTACCTCTCCCTTACTACAGGTTCCAAGTTTCCTCCCTTTAATTTTGCAAGTCTGACGGAGAGGACAGATTTTCCAAATACTCCAGTTAAAGCATCCCCTTCCTCCCATCAAGGGTTAAATTTCCCTGGTGCTGGGTCACAGCAGAGGAGCTGCAAGCTGCAGCCTGAGGGAAGGAGCTCCTTTCCATGGCTTGTGACATCTGAGGGGGAATGACACCGGGGTGGGAGCTGCAGGCTGTGCTGAGCCAGAGGATTCCTGTCTGCTGGCTCCAGCTAACTGGGCAGGGCCCATGATTTAAATAGCATGCTGTGAGCTGCCCCCATGGTGCACAGACTGTGTCCCAGCCCATTACCCTGCTGTCCTGGGCCCTGCAATGAGTGACTGGGGAGCTCCCTGGGATCCCAGGACTCTCACAGGCTAATCTCTCCCTGTCACATGTTCATTTCCATCCAGCTCCCCCGCGCCGCCCTCTGACCAACAGTGGGAGAGTCACAGTGCCCGTGGTCATCTGCATTATCCTGGGGGCCCTGCTCTGCCTGGTCTTAATCATCCTGGGGGCGCAGGTGCGAAGTGCCAGGGCACAGCGCAGAGGTGGGTCCTGATTGGTGTCACTGTGTGAAATGTTTCTGCAATAGCAGGGGGGCTGCAGGGTGTCAGGGTGAGGGGCGATACCAGGCTGGGTGGGGTGGCCAAGGGTGCCGGTTAACTCCTCTCATTGAATATTTCATTAACTGTCTGGCAGTGGAACAGCCCAGCCATGAAATCTGGAGATGATCCTAGCTAGGGACCTTTACAGTTTCAGAGAAATGGCATCTGTATCCCCACCCGCCCCCACCCTCCGGTGATCCACTCCAGGAGTGCCTACTCAGGCCTCCTGCTGCCACCTGTCTCTGGGTGGGAACCCCCTGTCCCATCTCCTTGTGGCCAGGGGTTTTTAAGGCTGCACAGCCCCCTGCCTTCCACTGTGATAACACCAGCAAACCAGTCTGCCTACAGGCCAGCCCCCATGCTGTGCTTTCTTCTCAAGGGCTATGAGCAGGGCATTGCGAGCAGTTACAAGTTACCACCCAGCTCTCTCTCAGCAGATTACACCTTATTCCTAGGATAAAAGTGTGACAGAGAAAACATTAAAAACAATAAAAATTCCTCCACACTTGCTGAACATACCAGAATTCACCCATCTTCCTCATGGGCAGCCTGGTAGATCAACATCCCTCCAACGATTCCGTGTTGGGATCCCCATGGACAGAAGGTCCTGCCCATTTGCAGAATCAAAATGAAGGCCTTGAGTCTTTTTAAACTCAGCCTTTCATATCAGAAGTCCTCCATTGTCTCTTGGTCTCTGGTAACCCAGTTTGAACCAGTCTGTATAAACCACTCTGAAGGTTGTTACCTTTCTGGAGTTGTTTACAATCTCAGTGATTCACCTTAATCACCCCCCCACACCCCCCCCACACACACTCAGTGTTTTTTCTTCCTGGAGGAGCTGTGGTAACCCTCCGACATGCAGAAGAACATAAACCATTCATAGCTTTAATACAGTGGTTCCCAAAGATACTGCCTGGAGCTGCAGTATCTGCCACAGGGAGGGGATCTGAATATCATGAGGAGAGACATCATGGAAAAGGGACCGAGAGAAATTGGAAATATTGTCAAGGAAAAAAGGTGTATAAAAATAGAGCTGTGGTAAATAGTTGTGAAGAGCGTGATCCAGTAGAAAAGACAATCTTAGGAAGCAGAAGTGTGGGAAAGGAGCATTTTACTGTCTTGTATTCAAAGCTGGCACTTGTCGGGGATTTTACATCTATAACACACTTTATACAAACATTAGCTACCAGCTCCTTGGCAAGAAGATAGAGGATGGGACTGCCATCAACATACATGTAACATTCACAACTTTGCAGAAAGACAATGACTATAATCAGATCTCATGCTTCAGGGCTTCATCCAGTCTCCTGCAGGGGTCAGGAAGGAATTCTGGGAAGCCCCCATCTTTGTGTTTTGTTTTGCTTCATTTTGTTTCTTGCCCTCCTCTGAAGCATCAGGCGTTAGCTACAGAGGGATATGTGTCACTGGATGGGCTGGACCAGTCCTCTGAGATGATACAGAGAAACCTCTTTCGAAGATAGGTGGTCTTTTCCACATGTTCAGGGTCAAACCAATTGTCAGATTTGGGGTCAGGAAGAAATTTCCCCCCAGGTCAGATTGGCAAAAAGAGACCTTGGGGGATTTTCCTCTTCCTCTGAAGCATGGAGCGTGGATCACCTGCCAGGATTATCAAGGCATCTCTCAGGGAACCAGTTCCCTGCCACTGTGGGGCCCTTCGGCATCGGTGGCACCTTACTCGCTCCTGCTTTCTGACTTTGGCACACAAGAGTTTATTCTCCTGAGGACTGAAATGCTTTACTCTAAGTGCATCTTTCGGCTCAAACCTAGAGGAATCTGGGTGAAATGCAATGGCCTGTATTATACAGGAGATCAGACTAGATGTTCTAATGGTCCCGTCTGGCCTTAAACTCGATGAAAAAAAAGATGTTCTCACCATTTTGCAGAGAAAAACCTGCGTGGGGGAAGAATTATTTAAGCTGCTCCAAAGGGGAATAACCAGAAATAATGAGATGAGATTAAAAAACATTTAAGATAAATGTGAGGAAGCTTCCTGACAGAGAATTAGCCCTGGGAACCATCATCAAAGGGCTGTGATGGAAAGAAACCCTGTCACCTGGCTCATTTAAATTCCAGCACTGGGAATGTGCGGTAGGGTTCAGGCTTGCACTGAGCCCACGGGGAGGGGCTGGATGATCCCATAGTATTTCCCATCTCTGGTTTCAATGACCCTGTGCAAACCCTGCCCTTTGTTTTCAGGCTCCAGAAGACCCTTGGATCCCTTCTCTGAGGCCGTGTACGAGGAGATTGATTATAACCTGATGAGAAAAAAGCAGGAGATGTTCAGTCACTCAGGTCTGTGGGTCTCACTCTTAACAGGGAGCAGCTATCTAATGCCCCATCCATCGGAGGCCCTGACCCAGATTTAAATCACTGCAGCTTCAGCCCTGTGAGCTTGTCACTGGAGCTGGGCAAAAGTCTCCGTTATGAAATGTTTTGGTGAAAAGTGCAGATTCAGAGACACCGAAACATTTCACAAATTCCTATCAATTTCACCCAATTGTTCCAAATACACACAGAATGATTCATTTCATTTCAACACTTTCTAAAGAAAACATTTTGTTTTTTTCAATTGGATATTACTTTTCCATTAGAAATTTCCTTTAATATTATCGGAAAGAAAACAAATAAACAAAAATTAACAAATGTCCAAAAGAACACCATATGGTTTCATTCAACATTAAGCTTTTTTTTTACTTTTGCATTTCCCAAAAATTGACAAAAAAAAAATCATTTTTGGCTCAACTAAAAACAATCTTATGTTTTTCTTTTTTCCCCCAATGGTCAGAAAACCAAACCACCTGTTTTTTTTACCAAGATCTAGCTGTGGGAGCTGGGTCTGTGGTGAGACCAGCAGTTACTCATGTAGACTGAGAGAGATGGATTTCCTTCCCACCGGACACTGAGTGTCCCAATTCTAGGAACAATTAATTTCCCATCTGCCCGTCCTGCAGCCTTGGCGTGTAACCAGTGAGGGGTCAGGAAAGCGACTGTCTGGGGCAGGCTAAACTATCATTTGAAAACTTCTTTGGAGCACTGGAGCAGGGGATGTTCTTTGCCCCCCTCCCACCGCAGCCACTGGTCTGTTGTGTCAGCTCCCTCCTGCCCCTGGAGCAGAGAGACCAGCCCAGGAGAGCCTCATGAGTTTGAATCCTGGCCCTTTTATCCTTTGTGCCATTTTGTCTCAATGTCTGATGGGAACATCCTGCCCAAGGGCTCTGCTGTGGTGGAGCTCTGAGAACATGCTCAGGGCATCCCCCAGCATCACTGCCAAGATGGTTACAGTGAATGACAAAAAGAAAAGGGGTACTTGTGGCACCTTAGAGACTAACAAATTTATGAATCACAGACTCTGCTTTGGGCCTTTCTTGGTTTAATCTGGAAACACCATGGAGAGCTGATCGACTGATTTATGGGGTAGGTGGGTATTTACCCTTAAGAAGGAGGAGTCCCCTCTGTGGCTGAGGAGGCCAGGACAGTTGTGGAACTTCCCTGGACCAGCAGCCAGAGACGTGCCTTTCACTCACCACAGCATCCTTCAGGTCAGATTGTATCATCCCCTCAGTCACATTTACCACAATAACATGGAGATTTCTCTTGGGGAGTCTGTGTCAGACTCTCACTACTCGGAGTTGCTGTGAGTCACCACGTCCTGTAGAGGAAGGTATAGACTGAGACTGGAAATCCTGCTCCAGGCCCCGGATGTGTTCCCAGTCCCACAGTTGTTCTGTTCTCACTGTGATGAATTTCTGGTTCTCGTCTCTCCAGTCTCCTATTCAGATGATTCAGTGACGAAGCTGCAGTATTACACTGGGGACAGCGAGGGGGAAAATGATCCTGGATCAGAACAAGGTAATGGGGGAGGGGCAGACTCAGGCCAAGAGACCCAAAATCTGGGCAGAGAACAGAATTTCTATGACACTTTCTGCAATCGCAGCCATTTCCCCTCACACGGTTCCCATTTTACACAGTCAGGTCTCATCCCATTGAACAGGATTTCTGTCAGAATCTCAGGATGGGAACATGTGACCATCTCCTGAGCACACTGAGTGACTCCCAGTGACCTCCCCAGGTGAGGAGCTGGAGGAGACGGGTCAGTGTCTTTGGGTGGAGGCGTCAGTGCCCAGCAGGGCTAGTCTCTTCTCCCCAAGAGAGAGAGGAATCAATCATAGAATCAGAATCACAGAATATCAGGGTTGGAAGGGACCTCAGGAGGTCATCTAGTCCAACCTCCTGCTCAAAGCAGGAACAATCCTCAACTAAATCATCCCACCCAGGGCTTTGTCAAGCCTGACCTTAAAAACTTCGAAGGAAGGAGATTCCACCACCTCCCTAGCTAACGCATTCCAGTGTTTCACCACCCTCCTAGTGAAAAAGTTTTTCCTAATATCCAACCTAAACGTTCCCCACTTCAACTTGAGACCATTACTCCTTGTTCTGTCACCAGCTACCACTGAGAACAGTCTAGAGCCATCCTCTTTGGAACCCCCTTTCAGGTAGTTGAAAGCAGCTATCAAATCCCCCCTCATTCTTCTCTTCCGCAGACTAAACAAGCCCAGTTCCCTCAGCCTCTCCTCATAAGTCATGCGTTCCAGTCCCCTAATCATTTTTGTTGCCCTCCAGTGGACTCTTTCCAATTTTTCCACATCCTTCTTGTAGTGGGGGGCCCAAAACTGGACACAGTACTCCAGATGAGGCCTCAACAATGTCGAATAGAAGGGAACGATCACGTCTCTTGATCTGCTGGCAATGCCCCTACGTATACATCCCAAAATGCCATTGGCCTTCTTAGCAACAAGGGCACACTGTTAACTCATATCCAGCTTCTCGTCCACTGTAACCCCTAGGTCTTTTTCTGCAGAACTGCTGCTGAGCCATTCGGTCCCTATTCTGTAGCGGTGCATGGGATTCTTCCATCCTAAGTGCAGGACTCTGCACTTGTCCTTGTTGAACCTCATCAGATTTCTTTTGGCCCAATCCTCTAATTTGTCTAGGGCCCTATGTATCCTATCCCTACCATCCAGCGTATCTACCTCTCCTTCCAGTTTAGTGTCATCTGCAAACTTGCTGAGGGTGCAATCCACACCATCCTCCAGATCATTTATGAAGATATTGAACAAAACAGGCCCCAGGACCGACCCCTGGGGCACTCCACTTGATACGGGCTACCAACTAGACATGGAGCCATTGATCACTACCCGTTGAGCCCGACAATCTAGCCAACTTTCTATCCACCTTATAGTCCATTCATCCAGCCCATACTTCTTTAACTTGCTGGCAAGAATACTGTGGGAGACCGTGTCAAAAGCTTTGCTAAAGTCAAGGAACAACATGTCCACCGCTTTCCCCTCATCCACAGAGCCAGTCATCTCATCATAGAAGGCAATTAGATTAGTCAGACATGACTTGCCCTTTGTGAATCCATGCTGACTGTTCCTGATCACTTTCCTCTCCCCTAAGTGCTTCAGAATTGATTCCTTGAGGACCTGCTCCATTATTTTTCCAGGGACTGAGGTGAGGCTGACTGGCCTGTAGTTCCCAGGATCCTCCTTCTTCCCTTTTTTAAAGATGGGCACTACATTAGCCTTTTTCCAGTCCTCTGGGACTTCCCCCGATCGCCATGAGTTTTCAAAGATAATGGCCAACGGCTCTGCAATCACATCTGCCAACTCCTTTAGCACTCTCGGATGCAGTGCATCCGGCCCCATGGACTTGTGCTCTTCCTGCTTTTCTAAATAGTCCCGAACCACTTCTTTCTCCACAGAGGGCTGGTCACCTCCTCCCCATGCTGTGCTGCGCAGTGCAGTAGTCTGGGAGCTGACCTTGTTCGTGAAGACAGAGGCAAAAGAAGCATTGAATACATTAGCTTTTTCCACATCCTCTGTCACTAGGTTGCCTCCCTCATTCAGTTAGGGTCCCACGCTTTCCTTGACTTTCTTCTTGTTGCTAACATACCTGAAGAAACCCTTCTTGTTACTCTTAACATCTCTTGCTAGCTGCAACTCCAGGTGTGATTTGGCCTTCCTGATTTCACTCCTGCATCCCTGAGCAATATTTTTATACTCTTCCCTGGTCATTTGTCTAATCTTCCACTTCTTGTAAGCTTCTTTTTTTTGTTTAAGATCAGCAAGGATTTCACTGTTTAAGCCAAGCTGGTCGCCTGCCATATTTACTATTCTTTCTACACATCGGGATGGTTTGTCCCTGTAACCTCAATAAGGATTCTTTAAAATACAGGCAGCTCTCCTGGACTCCTTTCCCCCTCATGTTATTCTCCCAGGGGATCCTGCTCATCAGTTCCCGGAGGGAGTCAAAGTCTGCTTTTCTGAAGTCCAGGGTCCGTATTCTGCTGCTCTCCTTTCTTCCCTGTGTCAGGATCCTGAACTCGACCATCTCATGGTCACTGCCTCCCAGGTTCCCATCCACTTTAGCTTCCCCTACTAATTCTTCCCGGTTTGTGAGCGGCAGGTCAAGAAGAGCTCTGCCCCTAGTTGGTTCCTCCAGCACATGCACCAGGAAATTGTCCCCTACCCTTTCCAAAAATTTCCTGGATTGTCTGTGCACCGCTATATTGCTCTCCCAGCAGATATCAGGGTGATTGAAGTCTCCCATGAGAACCAGGGCCTGTGATCTAGTAACTTCCGTGAGTTGCCTGAAGAAAGCCTCGTCCACCTCATCCCCCTGGTCCGGAGGTCGATAGCAGATTCCCACCACGACATCACCCTTGTTGCTCACATAAGATTGTCCTATGTTATAATTACAGATGGGCTCAGCCCAACTCATTGATCCAAACCCACCAGAACTTTGTGGGAGGGGGGATTTGCAGATTCTGACCCCAGCTTCGGATCTCAGTTTTGGGGCTGGCACCTGTCGCTATAACAGGCTGAAGCAAAATCCTGGACCTGAACTTCCCAGCCTGGCCCCATCTCTAATTATAAACAGGGCGGCATTTCTACCCCAGCTGCTCTCAAGGGAGTCCATGATTTGGGCCCTGTGGGAGTTTAACCTGCGGCTGGGTGGGGGAGACACTGAGCAGATGAGCCAGTTCTGCTGAGAAGCTGGAGAGCTGCCAAGTTGAGCCCTGGGCTGCCTGAAAGGCTAGCGGAGAGCAGGAGCTCACAAAGGATCAGGCCAGTGAGCTCCCAGTGGGAGCTTTAATTCATGCAGAGGGGAGGTTTCCCCTCCCCAGTGAAACAGGAAAATTCAAACCTGTCTGCAGAGATCAGCTGGATTCACACAGGCCGGCTCTGGCCTGGCAGTGCCTGTGTTCCAACCTGTTATCTCAGCACAGGCCCAGATCCTGCTCCCACTGAAACACATAAAAGAGCTGCTGTTGGATTCTGCAGGGACAGGATTGGCCCTGAGTTATTTCTGGGGCTCCTGTTTTACTGTAGTTCTCTGACTTGTGCCCTTCTCAGCATGGGCCCCTGCGACTTCCCCTCTCATGTGCCATGACAAACAGCTCTAGTTAGAAGGGCCACTTGCACTGAAGAGACGCTGCTGGTGCCATGGGCTGAGTGTGGTGTTTGCTGTTCCAGAGGGAGTTTCCCCAGGGGGGTCTCAGTTGGATTATGATAACGTGGAGGAGCCTGCCTTGAACGACGTCCCCCAGACTCCAGATGGCCGAGGTGAGCATTTAATCCGCCTCCTGGAAGCAACGTCACCCTGACGAAAAACTAACTGTATTTCCCAGTAGGGACAATAGTGGTTTGTTAAGAAAACCAGGAAGTTCACCCACCAGTATTATCTATTGGTGTAAAGCTGGGGGCGCTGATCAGGTGCATTACAAGAGCTGTGTGGAGGCCCAGGTGTAGGGAAGCATGTGATGTCCAAAGGCATAATAAAGGCCCATAGCAAGGACTGAGGGAGCAGTTCGCTCAGGAGCTGCCCACGCTATACTTGGCTCAGGTCACTGTCCCAGCTTATGTACATCTGTGTCAGGCACGCTGTGCTGGGGGGAACATAGAGATTTTACACCCAAGGACCCATGTTCCAACCTTATTAGCTGGCTTCCCGCCCCCCCCCCCCCCACGCTTGTAATCTAGGAGCTCTAGGATCCTCTCAATTAGCTCCTGAAATATATCAAATCAATGTGATATGTGAAATCCCCCAGTCTGAGGGTTTCAGAGGAGGGCTTCTCTTAATGCCCTGAAGGTGGAAGTTAAGTGCTGAGAGATCCCCAGGGACCAGTGAGGCTGATGCATCTGCAGCAAGTAGTTTATTTCTGTCTTCACTGTGAATATTCTCTTAATTACTTCCCATCTTCACGTCAGATGCCCCTGCCCTGCCTGGAGATGTCCCAGGGGCTGTTTACGATGATGCCAGAGAAGTGTCTGTCCCTGAAGGTGACCCTGGCTTGTGGCAGAATGATGAAAAAGGCACTGGGGCAAGTGACAGGGATGCACAGACAGGTGAATGGAGAACTGTTTGCGCTTTACAGTGTCTCTGCAGAGTGGGGTAGCTGGAAATGTGGGGTACACAGCAAGGGAACAGCGCTGGCCAACCCAACGCCTGTGAGAAAAACTCTCCTTCTCTCATTTCTCCATTCCCTCAAAGAAGAGGCTTCAGTGCCTGAAATAGAGAGAGGAAAAGTAGGATCTGTGCTGGGTGGTACTTTGTGGTCAAACCAGCAGGATAGCTCGGATTCCCTCAAGCTCTAGGTTCAAATCCTTGTGTGGCTGCCCTACTCTTGATGTACTGGATTCCTACCTATTTACTGAACGTGTATCTTTTGGGCAGAATCTTATAAACCAAAGTCATGTTACTGCTGCACAAATGCTAAAGAGCCCATGACACTTCCTGTAAAAGTCGGGCTTAGCCCATTATCCTTGGCCTAAGTTTCCACTCCCCTCCCTGTTGTGCCACGAGCAGAGGAGGTGCAGTGGTGATGAAATGTGCATTGCTTAGTACTTGATGCTTATCTTCATTGTTAGGGCAGAGTGAAAGTTCTGATGTCCTTAAGTGCTCCTGGCTGGTAAGTGCTTGGGATTTTTTTCACCAATGTACAGGTAGCTATAGCTGGCACTGGGCAGTGTTAGCTGGTCTGGAAACCAAAGGTTTTAATTTCTAGACTGTGTATCGAGATGATGGATTAGAACTTGTTCTAGACGAAGCCAGAAGACTGAAGGGGGAACAATTCCTAGCCCACACCGTAAAGCAAAGGTTCTCAAACTGTGGAGCATAGAATATATTCTGGGGCAGCATGAGAAGCCAGAGCAGAGAGCAGCGGCTACTTTCCAGGTGCCCAGCTTCGAAGGCAGTGCTGCAACCAGCAGCAGCGCAGAAGTAAGGATGGCAGAGTATGGTTTTGCCACTCTTACTTCTCTGCTGCTGCTGGCGGTAGTCCTGCCTTCAGAGCTTGGCAGCCAGGGAGCTATGTACTTACATGGCTCTTTGTGATTCAATGCCTGACTCCTTTTCATACTTAGTGAGAGTTGGACATTGATTTTTTTAAAATCAGTAGATGTACTTGTGTGGTGGGGGTGGGGGGTGTCAACTACAATGGACACAAAGAAGGGGGCTGATCAAATAAGTTTGAGAACCACTGCTGTAAACGCCGCCTTGCTCTGCTGCTGCCCATCACCATAGAGTGGATCCACTGACTATGTGTCTCCTCTGGTATTTTCAGGTGGGAGTCTGCACTCACGAAGGAGTGAAGGTGTATCTGGGATGGAGAAGGAAACCCTGTTCCTGCCTCCGGGAGACACAGGTTATGATGATGTGGGACATTGTGACTCTGGGGGATCAATATCAGAACAATGTGATTGGACAAAATAACCTTGTGCTGATGTAAACGCTTCACCTCTTTCTCTTAGAAATGCTCCCTCTGTTATGATGGTCCAGAGACAATCCCTTCCAGTCTGATAGACAAAGCAGGTGTTTTTATAAGATTTGTGTGAAGTTGCAAGAAATATAAGTGTGAGAGGGAAAAGATTCATAAACTTTCTTTGTATAATTTTCTATTGTTTCAAGGGGTGGAAGTTTCCTGCTTTTTTATGCCTTTAATTTCTTCATCTTGAATTTGTTCCTTTTGCATATTAAATCCTTTCTGAAAGTCTTCCCTGTTGTGGAAGTGTTTCTTGCCAGATGAATTGTGCAGTTTCCAGGGTTCATCACAGGGAGAGGCTGAGATACAACAAACCAAGAGACAAGGGCAGGCCACCTCTGGGTATGGCCAGCTCTTTGATGGGAGGTGGGTTTACACTGAATGTTCTGTCAGGCATGTGGTAAAAGTGAGACACCAGCAAGAGAACATTCTGAGATGAGCAACATGGTTGTTCCTAAACCTAATTCAGATCTGAAACTTTCCCTGAATCCAAGGAGATAAATGGGAAATTCTCTCTGGGTAATTCACACCTGAACTGAAGGAAACAGGTAAAAAGAATTCCCCATTAGCGATAAATATAGAGGATGAATATTTCTGCAAGGACAAAAAATAAATTGTATAGAAAATAATGACAAGAGGAGGGTTAATAAGAATCTGGGTTTCCACTGAAGCAATAAGGCTAAAACAAGTAACAAGTCACTGAGTTGTTACTAGAAACCCCAGTAAAACCGATCGTTTTCACACAGTGGAATATTTATTTCCATGACAATCTACGAATATAGTTTAAAGTCAATGCTGAGCTGAGTACTGACCAGTGGAGAAGCCAGAGGTGTTCTCTGGATGAACCCTCAGTGAAATCAATACCAGAATGCCCACAGAGTACATCGCTATTTCACAGAAATATCTTTCTTTCCTTCACCACCAATCCTGCATGCAGTTTGGTCACTTCATCTGTAGAAGGATGGAATGAAAATAGAAATGATGAGAGAAGGAGTTTCCAATCATCTGCATTCAACAGGGTCAGGGGTCATATGAAGACACAGAAATACAGCAATTTACTTTCGAAAAGAGAAAAATTAAAAAGACATGACTGAGACATGTCACTGACCCGTGGAGACTGAGGAGGGAAATCTCAGGGGCTGTGCTACCCTGTTCCAGGGCAAAGAAAGGAGGAGAACTCCCCCCGAAAATGACACCTGCAGATCCTGGAGAAAAGGAAAGAGAACAGGGACAGCAGTAGGTGAAGGTGACTGAGTAGGGGATTCCCTTGTATAAGTGGGGGATGTTATAGAGATATTGTGATCTGGATCACTTTTGTCCATTCAAACACTGAGCTTTAATAAAATGCAAGATCATATTTCTGTGACTCAGAAGAGGATTTAGGCGTCATAGCGGACAAACAACTCAGCATGAAATTCCAGTGCCATGCTGTGGCCAAAAGGACCAATGCCATCTTTGGATATTTTCATGGGGTCAACTCACTGCACGTGGTGCCTCCACCTGGCAGCTCTGGGGATTAGCTCTTGCCAGGCACTACCCTTCTCTGATGGTATCTCTACCCGTCATCTCTTTCACCCTATGGCCCCTCTCACTCTTCGAGCTGCAGCTTCCTTTTAGTGACCTGGCCAGAGAGCTGAGCCACAAAGGTTCTCCCCTTCCAGGGAATTCAAAGTCCTTGTGGAGGAGCTGTCCAGCTGGCATCCCCAGCACCCTGGGCCACTTCCCAGTGGCTGATAGGGAACCCGGGCCTGCCTCTACACTGGCTTCCAGCCATGCAACCCTCTAACAAGCATCCAAGGGCTGTATGGTCCTACTCCGTGCTGCAGTTGCCCTGGCTTCTTACTACGTATCTGGATTCCCCCTTTCTGGCTCCTACGCGCAGGGGCAGCTAGGGGGCTCTGCACACTGCCCCCACCCCAAGCACCACCCCCGCAGCTCAACATTGGATGGGAACTGTGGCCAGCGGGAGCTGCGGGGGCAGTGATCCCTGGCTGCTCCTATGCACAGGAGCCAGAGGAAGGACGTGTCACTGTTTCTGGGAGCTGCTTCAGGTAAGTGCGGCTCAGAGCCTGCACCCCTGACCCCCTCCCATGCCCCAACTCCCTGGCCCAGCCCTGATCCCCCTCCCGCTCTCCGAAGCCCTCAGTCCCAACCAAGAGCACACTCCTGCACCCCAAACCCCTCATCACCAGCCCACCCCAGAGCCCACACACACAGCCAGAGCCCTCACTCTGCCCCCCCACACCCCAACCCCCTGCCCCAGCCCTGATCCCCCTCCTGCTCTCTGAATCCTTTGGTCACAGCCCAGGGCACCCTCCTACACCCCAAATCCCTCATCCCTGGCCTGGCAACAGATCCTGCACCCCCAGGTGGAGCCCTCACCCCCTCTTGCATCCCAACCCACTGACTCAGCCTGGAGCCCCCTTCTGCACTCTGAACTCCTCATTTCTGTCCCCACCCTGGAACCCACACCCCAGCTCCCTGAGCCAGCCTGGTGTAAATGAGAAGAGAGTGAGTGAGGGTGGGGAAAGTGAACGACAGAGTGGGGACGACGACAGGATGGAGTAAGTGGGGGGCAGGGCCTCAGAAAAGGGGAGGCAGGGGACAGGGCAAGAGTGTTCGGTTTTGTGCGAGTAGAAAGTTGGCAGTCCTATTCTTCAGGCACAGCCTGGGAAGTTAATTATCCTGCCTAGCCACTTTAACCCCTCAAGACCTTGTGTGGGGTGGGCACCCAATCATAGAATCATAGAATATCAGGGTTGGAAGGGACCCCTGAAGGTCATCTAGTCCAACCCCCTGCTCGAAGCAGGACCAATTCCCAGTTAAATCATCCCAGCCAGGGCTTTGTCAAGCCTGACCTTAAAAACCTCTAAGGAAGGAGATTCTACCACCTCCCTAGGTAACGCATTCCAGTGTTTCACCACCCTCTTAGTGAAAAAATTTTTCCTAATACCAATCTAAACCTCCCACACTGCTACTTGAGACCATTACTCCTCGTTCTGTCATCTGCTACCATTGAGAACAGTCTAGAGCCATCCTCTTTGGAATCCCCTTTCAGGTAGTTGAAAGCAGCTATCAAATCCCCCCTCATTCTTCTCTTCTGCAGGCTAAACAATCCCAGTTCCTTCAGCCTCTCCTCATAAGTCATGTGTTCTAGACCCCTAATCATTTTTGTTGCCCTTCGCTGGACTCTCTCCAATTTATCCACATCCCTCTTGTAGTGTGGGGCCCAAAACTGGACACAGTACTCCAGATGAGGCCTCACCAATGTCGAATAGAGGGGGACGATCACGTCCCTCTATCTGCTCGCTATGCCCCTACCTATACATCCCAAAATGCCATTGGCCTTCTTGGCAACAGGGGCACACTGCTGACTCATATCCAGCTTCTCGTCCACTGTCACCCCTAGGTCCTTTTCCGCAGAACTGCTGCCCAGCCATTCGGTCCCTAATCTGTAGCGGTGCATTGGATTCTTCCGTCCTAAGTGCAGGACCCTGCACTTATCCTTATTGAACCTCATCAGATTTCTTTTGGCCCAATCCTCTAATTTGTCTAGGTCCTTCTGTATCCTATCCCTCCCCTCCAGCATATCTACCACTCCTCCCAGTTTAGTATCGTCCGCAAATTTGCTGAGAGTGCAATCCACACCATCCTCCAGATCATTTATGAAGATATTGAACAAAACCGGCCCCAGGACCGACCCTTGGGGCACTCCACTTGATACCGGCTGCCAACTAGACATGGCGCCATTGATCACTACCCGTTGAGCCCGACAATCTAGCCAGCTTTCTACCCACCTTATAGTGCATTCATCCAGCCCATACTTCCTTAACTTGCTGACAAGAATACTGTGGGAGACCGTGTCAAAAGCTTTGCTAAAGTCAAGAAACAATACATCCACTGCTTTCCCTTCATCCACAGAACCAGTAATCTCATCATAAAAGGCGATTAGATTAGTCAGGCATGACCTTCCCTTGGTGAATCCATGCTGGCTGTTCCTGATCACTTTCCTCTCATGCAAGTACTTCAAGATTGATTCTTTGAGGACCTGCTCCATGATTTTTCCAGGGACTGAGGTGAGGCTGACTGGCCTGTCGTTCCCAGGATCCTCCTTCTTCCCTTTTTTAAAGATTGGCACTACATTAGCCTTTTTCCAGTCATCAGGGACTTCCCCGGTTTGCCACGAGTTTTCAAAGATAATGGCCAATGGCTCTGCAATCACAGCCGCCAATTCCTTCAGCACTCTCGGATGCAACTCGTCCGGCCCCATGGACTTGTGCACGTCTAGCTTTTCTAAATAGTCCCTAACCACCTCTATCTCCACAGAGGGCTGGCCATCTCTTCCCCATTTTGTGATGCCCAGCGCAGCAGTCTGGGAGCTGACCTTGTTAGTGAAAACAGAGGCAAAAAAAGCATTGAGTACATTAGCTTTTTCCACATCCTCTGTCACTAGGTTGCCTCCCTCATTCAGTAAGGGGCCCACACTTTCCTTGGCTTTCTTCTTGTTGCCAACATACCTGAAGAAACCCTTCTTGTTACTCTTGACATCTCTCGCTAGCTGCAGCTCCAGGTGCGATTTGGCCCTCCTGATTTCATTCCTACATGCCCGAGCAATATTTTTATACTCTTCCCTGGTCATATGTCCAACCTTCCACTTCTTGTAAGCTTCTTTTTTATGTTTAAGATCCGCTAGGATTTCACCGTTAAGCCAAGCTGGTCGCCTGCCATATTTACTATTCTTTCGACTCATTGGGATGGTTTGTCCCTGTAACCTCAACAGGGATTCCTTGAAATACAGCCAGCTCTCCTGGACTCCTTTCCCCTTCAAGTTAGTCCCCCAGGGGATCCTGGCCATCCGTTCCCTGAGGGAGTCGAAGTCTGCTTTCCTGAAGTCCAGGGTCCGTATCCTGCTGCTTACCTTTCTTCCCTGCGTCAGGATCCTGAACTCAACCAACTCATGGTCACTGCCTCCCAGATTCCCATCCACTTTTGCTTCCCCCACTAATTCTACCCGGTTTGTGAGCAGCAGGTCAAGAAGAGCGCCCCCCCTAGTTGGCTCCTCTAGCACTTGCGCCAGGAAATTGTCCCCTACGCTTTCCAAAAACTTCCTGGATTGTCTATGCACCGCAGTATTGCTCTCCCAGCAGATATCAGGAAAATTAAAGTCACCCATGAGAATCAGGGCATGCGATCTAGTAGCTTCCGTGAGCTGCCGGAAGAAAGCCTCATCTACCTCATCCCCCTGGTCCGGTGGTCTATAGCAGACTCCCACCACTACATCACTCTTGTTGCACACAGATATATAGTAACAAAGATATATAGCAATCACAGATATATAGTAACAAAGTTCCTGCTCTACCTTGGTGGGTCTTGCACTTATTGGCGGATTTGCTCGCCTTGGAGCTTCACGGAAGCCCTCAGCTTGGCCATTTTTCTGAACTCACAGTCCAGGTCAACTCCTCCTGTGTCTGACCAGGAGTTGGGAGAATTTGGGGGGAACCTGGGCCCGCCCTCTAGTCCGGGTTCCAGCCCAGGGCCCCGTGGAATGCAGCTGTCGAGAGTGCCCCCTGGAACAGCTGTGTGACAGCTACAACTCCCTGGGCTAGTTCCCCATGGCCTCCTCCCAACATCTTCTTTATCCTCACCATAGGACCTTCCTCCTGGTGTCTGATAATGCTTGTACACCTCAGTCCTCCAACAGTCCACGTTCTCACTCTCAGCTCATAGTGCCTCTTGCTCCCAGCTCCTCACACCACACCACAAACTGAAGTGAGCTCTTTTTTAAAACCCAGGTGCCCTGATTAGCCTGCCTTAATTGATTCTAGCAGCTTCTTGATTGGCTGCAGGTGTTCTAATCAGCCTGTCTTAATTGTCTCCAGAAGGTTCCTGATTATTCTTTCCTAAAGCCCACTGGCCTGGATTTTTCTTACTTTTGGACCCTGCCTTAGTTTCCCCCCCCGACTGGGACAGATACTTTTTTGTTTCGTTTCGTCTTTCTGCCGTTTTTCTGTTGCTGCTGAGTGCTGGTCAGCTGCCAAATTGCCGCCAGCACCACCCCCCCCCCACGCCTGTTCCCGGGCGTGGCTATTTGCCTCAGCTGAAATCCCCGGAGGAGGGGAGGAAGATTGCCGACCTGTTATCCGGAGAGGGGAGTGGAAGCCCCTAGACCCAGCCGTTTTGCTGTCAGCTTATTTTTGTAATTTTTCTTGGCCGGCCGGAAGCCTTGGAACACAGCCAACATAGCTGGAGAAGAAGATTTCAGAAGACAGGAGAAATAACCCAGGGAAGCTATAAATCATCGTAAAGGGGGCCATAAGACTGAGTAATCTTCTGAATTATACTCTCGTGGGGGGGAGTTTGACTGTGGTTACTTGCGTTTGTGGCGGCACAGGGGGTGTGGCGCGGAGCTCTCCCCGATCCATCGGTGCCCCTACCCCCCCGACCATTACTACAACTGTCACGGTCCACCCGCCGTCCGTCCCTGCTGGCAACCTGCCATCTCCCTTCGGATCCAGCTGTTCGCTTTGAACTTTACCTTTCGGACCGGACATAACAGCCGACCAACCGAGACTCTTTGGACAAACGTGTGTGGGTCTGCACCCCCCCCCCACCGGATTGCTTATCCCACAGCTTGCCCCTATTACCGGACCCCGATTTTGTTTTTCACACCCCCTCCCAGTCCAACCCCCTCGGCATTCCCCCCCCCGCCTGCAGCCCAGCCGGGAGGAGTGGTTACTCTGCTTCCCCCTCCCTCCTCCTCCTTCCGGTGTCTCCCCATCTCTCCCTGCTCACAATGGCGGGGAATGAGAGGGGCGAGGCCCCTCCAACAAAATCAGTTGTCCCTCCCCCACCTTCCCCCCTGCCCGACCCCCAAGGCCCCCCCTCCACCACTATTGTTAAGATACTTGCCACCCCCCCCCGCTGGGGCACCGGCGGCAGGAGGCACCGGGTGATCACTGCTGCTACTGCGCCCACCGCCCCCCCAGATTCTAGGAAACCCCCCCCCGGTTCGCCAGAAGGGCCAGGGCGGGTGGAAAGGAAAGGGCCCTGCTAAAACCACTAAGCCCTCCATGGCAGGGGCTGCCCCCACCGCTGTGGCCTCATCATCAACCGTGGCGCCCCTCCCTGTGTTTCCCTCCACCAGCTCTGCGATTGTCCCTCCCCTGGCCCCCAGGATGTATGCCAGGGCGGTAACAGGCTCCCCCCTGCCTGCTGCCTCGTCATCTCGCCCCCCCCGCCTCCGCTACCATCATCAGCGGCTGGGGCCCTTTCCCCGCCTTGACCAGGAGGCACGGTGTCCGTTGCCTCCTGGTTCCCCCCTCGCCCCATGTGGAGACATACGTGCAGGCGTTGGCGAAGGTGCTAGGACCCACGGCTATTGTGGCGGCCTCCAAGATGTATGGGAAGGTTGTTTTTTTCTTAGCTTCGGAGGTTGCCGCCCAGGAGGCGGTGGAGAGGGGCCTGGCAGTGGGGGGGGTGTTTGTCCCCCTAGAGCCGCTAGAAGACCTGGGCGTTTGCCTCGTCCTCACCTCCGTTCCTCCCTTCTTACCCAATGTTGCCCTGTTACCCGCTCTCTCCACTCTGGGGAAACTTGTCTCTGTCATCAGCCCTCTCCCGTTGGGCTGCAAGGACCCCACCCTCCGTCACGTCCTTTCGTTCCGCCGGCAAGTGCAGCTTCTACCGCCAGCAGGGGCGCGTGACGGAGAGGCACTCGAGGGGTCTTTCCTAGTCCCCTACCAGGGAGCCCGCTATCGGGTCTTTTACTCCACCGGAGAGGCCCGGTGCTACCTCTGCCGCTCAGCGGGGCATGTCCGAAGAGACTGCCCTTTGGCCCGGGGGGGGAGGGGCACCCGAAACCCCCGAAACCCGGCAGGACATTGGCCCCGTCGCTGCCGACACCCCTGGCTGCCCGGCACCTGAAACCAACCCTCCTCCTACTCGACCCATCGCTGCCCCCGTCCGGGCCCAAGAGATACCTTCCCTACAACGCCCGGATGAGCAAGGGAGTTCCACCCTTGCTATTACCAATCCAGCAGAGCCCATGGAGGAGGGTGTGGCAAGGATATTACCGGGTATAGGAGAGGGCCCACCCCAAGGAGAAACCCCCACTCATCATGCTGCCTCACCGCTACACCCCCGAACCCCTGAACCATCGCCTCTGCCCACCAACACGACCCTGCTAACCAACCCCCAGATGACGCTATGGAGGGCTGGACCCTAGTCCAGGGGAAGCGAGGCAAGCGGAAGGCTCGAACTCCGCTGCATCCATCCGACGCGGAAGCCCCCCGGCAGACCAGGAAAGGAGGCACTGATATTGAGCCTCCCACTACGGCCACGAGTGAGATCCATCCGCTGGTGTCGGGAGGGGAAGACGGACTGGCATTGGAGGGCAGAATCCCCCCTCCATGGGAGACTCTCCCCTCCGAGGCTCCTGAGGACGCCCCTTCTGCCTGGATACCACCCGAACCCCCCGCGGACCCCAAGGCGACCGTTGAGGCAGGCCCTAGAGGAGAGGCCCCCGGGGTAGCAGGAGCTGGCCTCTCCCCCGTGTATGCGGAGATTGAGGCCCTAGATTTGACCCCGGTCACCCAGGGAGAGGATGATCTACTGCCGGCTGGCCTCGAGCTGGGCAACCTTACCCCAGCCCCCCTTTCCCCATGCTCCCTCCCCCTAATTGCCTTCCCGGGCGAGCACCCTGCAGAAGGTGGTCCACTACCTGATGCCATGGCCGCTAAGACCACCATGGAGCTAGTGCCTAGCATTATTGGGAGCCCCCTCCCTTACCCCTTAAACCTTGACTCTGCTCAGGAGGCACTTTCCTTTAGCTGCTTGCCTCCTGAACCCCAGAGCCTTACCCCTGCCCCCACCCCTGTCCCTACCCAAGTCCCCTCCTCCTGCAATGCTAATGCCGCCCCTGGGGTTATTTCCTTCCTGCCTTTCGCAGATTCCCCCCAGGGAGCAGTCTTTGCACTTTCTAGTCGTGACCCATTAGGAGTTGCAATTTTTTCCCTGCCATCCCCCTCCACCCCAAGGCGTGAAATGAATTTAATAACCCCAGCCTGTCAGACGCCCCGTCGGTGGTCTGCACCCTGTCTACCCGCCTTAGCGGACCACGAGGCTGTATTAAGAGTCCCACCAGGGAACACCCCGGAAGTTGTAACCCCACCCCCCCATGAGCTGCGGCATGCACTATGGAAGTTCCTAGAACACATCCACGGCGCCCGCAATAGGGCACAGCTGGCTCTTCAGCTATGGGGGGACTTTGATCAAATCCTCCAGGCCACAAGGGCCCTTATACAGGAGGGCAGGGGCAAGGAAGGCGCGGTGCTGCGGCCTACGAGCGAGCCCGTGGCTTCCGACACGATCTACTCATCCACGGGATGGGTCACGGGTTGCTGCGCAACCCGCCAGGGGCCCTGAACACCCCCGCCAACAAGAAACCCCCACCCCCCCCCAGCCCTCCGCATGACGCCTCTTATTATTGCAATCCTGAATACCAGGGGCTGTAGGATGGCTCTCCGCAGGTCCCAGGTGCTCTCTTACCTTCGGGAAGGGGGGTACTCAGTAGTTTTCCTGCAGGAGACCCATACGGACCCGACCGCCGAGGACAGGTGGCGGCTGGAGTGGGGGGACAGGGTATACTTTAGCCACTTCACGACTTGGCAAGCTGGAGTGGCGACCCTGTTCTCCCCCAACCTACGGCCCAAGGTGCTAGGGGTCACTGAGGCCATGCCGGACCACCTGCTGCACCTTCGAGTCCGTATGGAGGGGCTTGTGGTCAATCTTGTTAACATCTATGCCCCACAAATGAGCTCCGGGCGGCCACAATTCTATCAACGGGTGTCCGACTTTCTCGGCACCCTGGATTCGCACGAGTGCCTGGTCCTGGGAGGGGACTTTAACACCACCCTCGAGGAATGGGACCGCTCAGGGGCCGAGCCGAGCCCGGCCGCCACGAATATTCTCTGAGGGATAGTTGAACATCACTCCCTAGTGGACGTCTGGCGTGACCATCACCCAGATGACACTTCCACGTTCACCTTTGTCTGGGTGGAGGCCCATCGGTCACACCACTCTCGATTGGACCGTATTTATTTATCCCATTTCCATCTTTCACAGGCCCACTCCTCCGCCATTCGGCCGGCCCCATTCTCCGATCATCATTTAGTCACCGTAACGGTCTCCCTCCGTGTCGAGATACCGGAGCCGGCCTATTGGCACTTTAACAACAGCCTGTTGGAGGACGAGAGCTTCATAACGTCCTTCCGGGAGTTTTGGCTGGCCTGGCGAGAACAGTGGCGTGCCTTTCCCTCGGTGTGGCAATGGTGGGATCTCGGGAAGGTGCGCGCCAAGCTCTTCTGCCGTGACTACACTCGGGGCACCAGCCAACGGCGAAATGCGGCAATAGAGCAGTTGGAAGGGGAGGTCTTAGAGATGGAGAGGCGCCTGGCCGCCAACCCCGAGGACCCGTCCCTCTGCGGAGCGTGCCGGGAGAAGCAGGAGGAGCTCCGGGCCCTTGAGGACCACCGGGCCCGAGGTGCCTTCATTCGGTCCCGCATCCGCCTCCTTCGGGAGATGGACCGCAGCTCCCGCTTCTTCTATGCCCTGGAGAAAACGAGGGGGGCCAAGAAACACGTCACCTGCCTTCTTGCGGAAGACGGCACCCCCCTCACGGATCCGGAGGAGATGTGTGGGAGGGCCCGTGACTTCTACACAAGCCTTTTCTCCCCAGATCTGACCGATCCTGGTGCTTGCGGGGTGCTCTGGGAGGAACTCCACATGGTCAGCGTGGGCGACCGAGACCGACTAGAGCTGCCTCTCACCCTGGCCGAGTTCTCGGAAGCCCTCCGTCGCATGCCCACCAATAAATCTCTGGGCATCGACGGGCTGACTGTGAAGTTTTACCGCGCGTTCTGGGACATCCTCGGCCCAGACCTAGCCACCGTCTGGGCTGAGTCCTTGCAGAGCGGGGTCCTCCCTCTGTCGTGGAGGCGAGCGGTGCTCGCCTCACTGCCGAAGAAGGGGGACCTCCGCGATTTACGAAACTGGCGTCCTGTCTCACTCCTTAGCATGGATTACAAAATCGTAGCGAAAGCAATCTCGCTGTGGCTAGGGTCCATGATGGCGGATGTGATCCACCCAGACCAGACCTATACTGTCCCAGGTCGCTGCATTTTTGACAACCTATTTCTAGTCCGAGACCTTTTGGAACTCGGGCGGAGAGATGGTCTGTCGTTCGCCCTCCTGTCTCTTGATGAGGAGAAGGCGTTCGATAGAGTAGACCATGGGTACCTCCTGAGCACTCTGCAGGCGTTTGGATTCGGACCTCAGTTTGTGAGTTTTCTCCAGGTGCTGTATGCCTCCGCGGAGTGTTTGGTTAGACTCAACTGGACCCTGACTGAACCGGTCAGCTTCGGGCGAGGAGTGCGGCAGGGGTGCCCCCTCTCAGGCCAGTTGTATGCTCTGGCGATCGAGCCCTTCCTCTGTCTCCTCCGCAGGAGGGTGACAGGGTTGGTGCTGTGGGAGCCGGAGCTGCGGCTGGTCCTGTCAGCATACGCCGATGACGTACTCCTCGTGGTCCAGGACCCGGGCAACTTGGCGCGAGTGGAGGCATGCCAGGCCATCTATTCGGCAGCCTCCTCCGCCCGAGTCAACTGGGTCAAGAGCTCTGGCTTGGCGGTGGGGGACTGGCGGCAGGTAAGCTCCCTCCCACCCACGCTTCAGACCATCCGGTGGAGTGCGGGTCCACTGCTCTATCTCGGTGTTTACCTTTCTGCCACGCACCCTTCCCCGCCGGAGAACTGGCAAAATTTAGACGGCGGGGTGATAGAGCAGATCAGGAAATGGACAAGGCTACTCCGATGTCTCTCCCTCCGAGGGAGAGCACTGGTGCTTAACCAACTAGTCCTGTCCACGCTCTGGTACTGGCTCAACACCCTGGACCCGGCCCCGGGTTTCCTGACCCACCTCCGGAGATTGATTCTAGAGTTCTTCTGGTCAGGAATGCACTGGGCCCCTGTTGGAGTTCTTCATCTACCCCTGAAGGAAGGAGGGCAGGGCCTGAAGTGTCTGTACACTCAGGTCCGCATTTTCCGCCTCCAGGCCCTGCAGAGGCTCTTTTATAGTGCAAGTAGTTCGACATGGAGCATATTGGCGCACACCTTCCTGCTCTGCTTCCAAGGGCTCCGATACGACCGGCATCTCTTTTGATCTTTGTCCAAGGGGTTTTCCGCAAGACCTCTCCGGGCTGCCGGTCTTCTACCAGGACCTCCTCCGGACCTGGAAACTGTTTCAAAGAACCAGGTCCGTGGCGGCCACCGTGGGAGCAGATCTCCTCACGAAGCCCCTGCTACACAACCCCCAGCTCCTTGTGCAGGTGGCAGAGTCCCGCTCGGTGCGCCAGAGGTTGGTCCTGGCGGAAGTCACGAGGGTCGGAGACCTCCTGGACTACGACCGGAGAGACTGGCTGGATCCCCTGACGCTTGCTCGGCGCATGGGGCTCTCCAGCCCCCGTACCCCCCGGTGCGTACTTCAGGAGGTGAAGGCCACCTTGACCCCCGCTGCTCGGGCTTATGTCAACCGAGCCTTGCGCGAGGGCGCACCCCGCCCATCCTCTGCCCCAGGCCCGCCAGACCTTTCCATTGGGCCCCTACCCCGTAGATCCCAACAAACCCCTCATCCTTTCACTGCAAGCCGGCTGCATGAACTGCAGCCGGTCAGTTTTCAAATTGCACCACGGAAATATTTATACACACTCACACTTCACACCCTTCACGCCCACACCCTGGTGTCCTGCCCCGATACAAAGTGGCGGGACCTCCTGCCACCTTTGTAGGGTGAGCAACCTCGATGGTCCAGCCTGTATTCCACCTTGGTCCTGAGGCCCGTGGGGGACATCAGTTGGCGGCTCCTTCACGGAGCTGTGAGCACGGGTGTGTTTCTGACACGGTTTACCCCCATCCCGGATACTTGCCCTTTTTTTAATGTGAGGGAAACCCTGGCGCACATATATTTAGAGTGTGCCAGATTGCAGCCCCTTTTCCAGCTCCTCACAAATATTCTTTGGCGCTTCTGGCTTCATTTCTCCCCTCACCTTTTTATCTATACACTTCCCATCCGTGGCCACACAAAGTCGCGGGATCTCCTGGTTAACCTCCTCCTAGCCTTGACTAAAACAGCCATTTATAAAACCAGAGAGAGGAGGTTGGCCCATGAAACGTCCTGCGATTGTGGGGCCTTTTTCCGATCCTCAGTACATTCACGTATCCGGGCGGAGTTCCTCTCGGCAGCGTCCACCGACTCCCTTGATGCCTTCGAGGAGCGGTGGGCGCTGTCCGGGGTTCTCTGCTTGGTGACCCCGTCCGGTTCCCTCCGTCTGACCCTTTGATTGAGGGGAAGAGCGAAAGACGCCAGCCCCAGCCATTGCCGCTGTGGATACCATCATTACTGTCATCTAGGAGGGGTCCTATAATACATGGGTGTCTACCACCCCCACCCCCAAACCGCCCACCCCGCAGCCGTGCCCATCTTGCCGGGCACTCTCAGGAGAGGGATAATCGGTGACACTGGGCATGGCACTAGGTAACTCGAGGGGGTGGAAGACCACGAGTGTCGAGGAAGCCCCCCCGCTCTAGGCCACCAGGTAACTAAGGAGGGTGGAAGACCACGAGTGTCGAGGAAGCCCCCCGGCTCTGGGCCCAGGCTAGCCTTAACACTTCTCCCTCCTGAAAGCTGCTGTGTTATACCTTCTGTTTGCGTTGTTTTGTTGCATAGTTGTTTTGTTTCTTTGGTAATTCTTTGCAAGTGTTACACAATAAAATTCTTTTCTGTTTCAAAAAAACCTTCCCTGTTGGGAAACGGGACCTCCCTCGCTTGCTCCTCAGCTATCTGCTTTCCATTCTTTCCTAAAGCCCCCTGGCCTGGATTTTTCTTACTTTTCGCCCCTGCCTTAGTTCCCCCCCCCCAACCCCTCCCCCCCGCCCCCGTCCGGGCCAGACGCTTTTTTGTTTTGTTTTGTTTTTCTGCCGTTTTTCTTTGCTGCCGTTGAGTGCTGGTCGGCTGCCAACTTGCTGCCAGTACCCCCCCCCCTCACGCCTGCTCCCGGGCGCAGCTATTTGCCTCAGCTGAAACCCCCGGAGGAGGGGGAGAAGATTGCCAACCTGCTATCCGGAGGAGGGAGTGGAAGCCCCCAGACCCAGCCGTTTTGCTGTCAGCTTATCTTTGCAATATTCTCGGCCTGCTGGAAGCCTTGGAACACAGCCAACACAGCTGGAGAAGAAAATAGAAGACAGACAAATCACCCAGGGAAGCTACAAATCATCGTGGAGGGGGCCTTAAGACTGAGTAACTTTTTGAACTATACTCTCGTTGCGGGGAGTCTGACTGTGGTTTAATTGTGTTTGTGGCGGCACAGGGGGTGTGGCACGGAGCTGCCCCCCGATTTATCGGTGCCCCCCCAACATTATTACAACTGTCATGGCCCCCCGCCATCTGTCCCTGCTGGCAACCTGCCATCTGCCTTCGGATCCAGCTGTTTGCCTTGAACTTTGCCTTTCAGACCGGACATAACAGCCGACAAAATGAGACTCTTTGGACAAATGTGCATGGGTCCACACACACACCCCGGACTGTTTATCCCACAGCTTGCCCCTATCACCGGACCCTGATTCCTCTTTTTTCCCCGTTCCAGTCCAACCCATTTGGTACCCCCCCCACCTGCAGCCCAGCAGGGAGGAGCGGTTAATCTGCTTCCCCCTCCCCCCTCCTCCTTCTAGTGTCTCCCCATCTCTCCCTGCTCACAATGGTGGGGAATGAGACAGGCGAGGCCCCTCCACCAATATCAGTTGTTCCTCCCCCACCTGCCCCCCTGCACAACCCCTAAGCCCTCCCCCTCACCACTGCTGTCAAAACATCTGCCCCTGCCCCCGCTGGGGCATCGGCAGCAGGAGGCATCGGGATGATTACTGCCGCTGCTACATCCACTCCCTCCCCCCGATTCTAGGAACCCCCCCCCGCAGTTGGCCGGAAAGGCCAGGGTGTGAAGAAAGGAAAGGGCCACGCTAAAACCACCAGGCCCTCCATGGCAGGGGCTGCCCCCACCGCTGTGGCCTCGTCATCGACCATGGCGTCCCTCCCCGCTGTTCCCTCCACCAGCTCTGCGAGCGTCCCTCCGCCGGCCCCCAGGATGTATGCCCGGGCGGTGGCAGCCCAGCCCGCCTGCCGCCTCGTCACCTCGCCCACCCACCGCCTCTGCTACCATCAATAGCGGCCGGGGCCCCTTTCCCACCATGTCCAGGAAGCATGGCGTCCGTTGCCTCCTGGTGCCCACCTCGCCCCACGTGGAGACATACATGCAGGCATTGGCAAGGGTGGTAGGACCCACGGCTATCGTGGCAGCCTCCAAAATGTACGGAAAGGTCGTCTTTTTCTTAGCATCGGAGGCTGCCACCCAGGAGGCGGTGGAGAAGGGCCTGGCGGTGGGGGGTGTGTGTTTTTTTGCCCCTGGAGCCGCTAGAGGACCTGGATATTCGCCTAGTCCTCACCTCCGTCCCTCCCTTTCTACCCAATGCCGCCCTGTTACCCACTCTCTCCACCCTGGGGAAACTTGTTTCTGTCATCAGCCCTCTCCCATTGGGCTGCAAGGACCCCACCCTCCGTCACATCCTCTTGTTCCGCCGGCAAGTGCAGTTTCTACCGCCCGCCGGCGGCGCGTGCCAGAGAGGCACTCGAGGGGTCCTTCCTAGTCCCCTACCAGGGAGCCTGCTATCGGGTCTTTTACTCCACGGGAGAAGCCTGGTGCTACCTCTGCCGCTCAGCGGGGCATGTCCGAAGAGACTGCCCTTTGACCCAGAGGGGAGGGGCACCCGAGACCCCCGAGACCCGACAGGATGTCGGCTCCGTCGTTGCCGACGCCCCTGGCTGCCCGGCACCTGAAACCACCTCTCCTCCTGCTCGATCCACCGCTGCTCCCATCTGGGCCCAAGAGACACCTCCCCTACAACGCCCAGATGAGCAAGGGAGTCCCACCCTTGCTATCCACAATCCAGCAGAGCTTATGGAGGAGGGTGCAGCAAAGTCATTACCGGGTATAGGAGAGGGCCCACCCCAAGGAGAACCCTCCGCCCCTCATGCTGCCCACCATTACGCCCCCGAACCCCTGAACCATCGACTCTGCCCCCCGGCATGACCCCTGCTAACCAACCCCCAGACGATGCTATAGAGGGCTGGACCCTAGTCCAGGGGAAGCGAGGCAAGCGGAAGGCTCGAACTCCGCTGCACCCATCCGATGCGGAGACCCCCCGGAAGACCAGGAAAGGAGGCACTGATACTGAGCCTTCCGCTATGCCCACGAGTGAGATCCATCCGCCGGTGTCGGGAGGGGAAGACGGAAGAGCATTGGAAGGTAGAATCTCCCCTCCACGGAAGACCCTCCCCTTCGAGACCCCTGAGGAAGCCCCTTCTGCCCGGATACCACCCAAACCCCCCGCGAACCCCGAAGCGACCGTCGAGGCGGGCCCCAGAGGAGAGGCCCCCGGGGTAGCAGAAGACGACCTCTCCTCCATGTATGAGGAGATTGAGGCCCTAGATTTGGCCCCGGTCACCCAGGGAGAGGATGATCTACTGCTGGCTGGCCTCGATCTGGGCAACCTCACCCCAGTCCCCCTTTCCCCATGCTCCCTCCCCCGAACCGCCTTCCCGGTCCACCACCTGATGCCATGGCCGCCAAATCCACCACAGAGCCTGCGCCTAGCATCACTGGGAGCCCCCTCCCACACACCTCAACCCTCGAATCTGCTTAGGAGGAACCATCTTTCAGCTGCTTGCCTCCCGAAGCCCAGAGCCTTGCCTTTGCCCCCGCCCCCACCCCTGTCCCTGCCCAATCCACCTCCTCCTGCAATGCTATTGCCGCCCCTGGGGTTATTTCTTTTCCGTTTTTTGCGGATTCCCCCCAGGGAGCAGCCTTTGCATTTTCCTGCCACGACCCATTAGGAGCTGCAATTTTCCCTCCGCCATCCCCTTCTACCCCAAGGCATGAGATGGACCTAATAACTTTAGCCTGTCAGACGCCCCGTCAGTGGTCCGCACCCTGCCTGCTCGCCTCAGTGGACCATGAGGCTGCGTCAAGAGCCCCACCAGGGAATAACCCAGAAATTGCAACCCCACCCCACCATGAGCTGCAAAATGCATTGCGGAAGTTTTTAGAAGACATCCGTGGCTCCTGCAACAGGGTACAGCTGGGTCTCCAGCTATGGGGGGACTTTGATCAACTCCTCCAGGCCACAAGGGCCCTTATAAAGGAGGGTAGAGGGCAAGGAAAGCACGGTGCTGTGGCCTATGGGTGGGCCCGCGGATTCCGTAATGATTTACTCACTTACGGGATGGGTCACGGATTGCTGTGCGACCCGCCGGGGGCCGCGAACACCCCCGTCAATAAGGAACCCCCACCACCCCAGCCCTCCACATGACGCCTCTCTTTATCGCAACTTTGAACACCAGGGGTTGTAGGATGGCTCTCCGCTGGTCCCAGGTGCTCTCTTACCTTTGGGAAGGGGGGTACTCTGTTGTTTTCCTGCAGGAGAGCCATACGGATCCGACCGCCGAAGACAGCTGGCGGCTGGAGTGGGGGGACGGGGTCTATTTTAGCCACTTCACGATTCGGCAAGCTGGAGTGGCGACCCTTTTCTCCCCCAACCTACAGCCCGAGGTGCTAGGGGTCACTGAGGCTGTGCCGGGCCACCTGCTGCATCTCCGAGTCCGTATGGAGGGGCTCATGGTCACCTTTGTTAATATCTATGCCCGGACAACGAGCCTGAAGCGGCCACAATTCTATCAGCGGGTGTCTGACTTCCTCGGCACCCTAGATTCTCACAAGTGCCTGGTCCTGGGAGGGGACCTTAACACCACCCTCGAGGAACGGGACCACTCAGGGGCCGAGCTGAGCCCGGCCGCTGCGAACATTCTCCGAGAAATAGTCGAACATCACTCCCTAGTAGACGTCTGGCGTGACCACCACCCAGATGACACTTCCACGTTCACCTTTGTCCAGGTGGAGGCCCATCGGTCACATCACTCTCGATTGGACCATATTTATTTATCCTGTTTCCATCTTTCACAGGCCCACTCCTCCACCATTCGGCCGTCCCCATTTTCCGACCATCATCTAGCCACCATTACAGCCTCCCTCCGTGCAGAGAGGCCAGGGCCAACCTATTGGCACTTTAACAACAGCCTGTTGGAGGACGAGAGCTTCGTGACGTCCTTCCGGGAGTTTTGGCTGGCCTGGCGAGAGCAGTGGCGTGCCTTTCCCTCGGCGCGGCGATGGTGGGATCTAGGGAAGGTGCGCGCCAAGCTCTTCTGCCGTGACTGCACTCGGGGCACCAGCTGACGGAGAAATGCGGTGATAGAGCAGTTGGAAAGGGAGGTCTTAGAGATGGAGAGACATCTGGCCTCCAGCCCCGAGGACCCGCTCCTCTGAGGAGTGTGCCGGGAGAAGCGGGAGGAGCTCTGGGCCCTCGTGGACCATCAGGCCCGAGGTGCCTTTGTTCGATCCCGCATCCGCCTCCTTCAGGAGATGGATCATGGCTCCCGTTTCTTCTATGTCCTGAAGAAAACGAGGGGGTCAAGAAACACGTCACCTGCCTTCTAGCAGAAGACGGCACCCCCCTCACGGATTCTGTGGAGATGTGTGGAGGGCCCGTGACTTCTACACAAGTCTTTTCTCCCCGGATCCGACCGATACTGGCGCTTGCAGGGTGCTCTGGGAGGAATTCCCTACAGTCAGCATGGGCGACCGAGACCGACAAGAGCTGCCTCTCACCCTGGCCAAGTTCTCGGAAGCTCTCCGTTGCATGCCCACCAATAAATCTCCGGACATGGATGGGCTAACCGTAGAGTTCCACCGCGTGTTCTGGGACATCCTTGGCCCAGACCTAGCCACCGTCTGGGCCGAGTCTTTGCAGGGCGGGGTCCTCCCTCTTTCGTGCACACGAGCAGTGCTCGCCTTGTTGCCGAAGAAGGGGGACCTCTGCGATTTACAAAATTGGCATCCCATCTCGCTTCTTAGCACGGACTACAAAATCGTAGCGAAAGCAATCTCTCTGCGGCTAGGGTCCGTGATGGCGGACGTGATCCACCCAGACCAGACCTATACTGTCCCGGGTCGTAGCATTTTTGACAACCTATTTCTAGTCTGAGACCTTTTGGAACTCGGGCGTAGAGAAGGTCTGTCGTTTGCCCTCCTGTCCCTAGATCAGGAGAAGATGTTAGATAGGGTGGACCACGGGTACCTCCTGAGCACTCTGCGGGAGTTTGGCTTCGGACCCCAGTTTGTGGGTTTTCTCCGTGTGCTGTACGCTTCCGCAGAATGTCTGGTTATGATCAACTGGACCCTGACTGAACCGGTCAGCTTTGGGCGAGGAGTATGGCAGGGGTGCCCCCTCTTGGGCCAGAAGTACGCTCTGGTGATCGAGCCCTTCCTCCGTCTCCTCCGCAGGAGGTTGACAGGGTTGGTGCTGCGGGAGCTGGAGCTGCAGCTGGTCCTGTTGGCGTACACTGATGATGTGCTCCTCATGATTCAGGACCCCGGTGACTTGGCGCGGGTGGAGACTTGCCAGGCCATCTATTCAGCAGCCTCCTCCACCCGGGTCAACTGGGTCAAGAGCTCTGGCTTGGCGGTAGGAGACTGGCGGCAGGCGAGCTCCCTCCCACCCATGCTTCAGACCATCCGGTGGAGCGCGGGTCCGCTGCTCTACCTCGGCATTTACCTTTCTGCCACACATCCCTCTCCACCGGAGAACTGGGAAAATTTTGAGGGTGGGGTGATAGAGCGGCTCCGGAAATGGACGGGACTACTCCGATGTCTCTCTCTCCGAGGGAGAGTGCTGGTGCCTAATCAGCTAGTCCTGTCCATGCTCTGGTACCGGCTCAACACCCTGGTCCAGGCGCCGGGTTTCCTGACCAACCTCCAGACATCGATTCTGGGGTTCTTTCGGTCAGGAATGCACTGGGCCCCTGTAGGGGTTCTTCATCTACCCCTGAAGGAAGGAGGACAGGGCCTGAAGTGTCTATACACTAAAGTCCGTGTCTTCCGCCTTCGGGCCCTACAGAGGCTCCTTTATGGTGCAGGCAGTTCGGCATGGAGCACACTGGCGCATGCCATCCTGTGCCGCATGCGAGGGCTCCGATATGACCGGCGGCCCTTTTATCTCCGTCCGGGAGGTCTTCTGCGAGACCTCTCCAGGCTACTGGTCTTCTACCAGGACCTCCTCTGGACTTGGAAACTATTTTTAAAGACCAGGTCCGTGGCGGCCACCGAGGGGGTAGATCTCCTTGTGGAGCCCCTGCTACACAACCCCCACCTCTGTGTGCAGGTGGCAGAGTCCCGCTCGGTGCACCAGAGCTTGATCCTGGCAGAAGTCACGAGAGTCGGAGATCTCCTGGACTACGACCGGGGAGACTGGCTGGATCTCCTGATGCTTGCCCGGCGCATGGGGCTCTCCAGACCTCGTACCCTCCGGCGCGCACTTCAGGAGGTGAAGGCCACTTTGCCGCCCGCTGCTCAAGCTTACCTCGACCGGGTCCTGCTCGAGGGCATGCCCCACCCACCCTCTACCCCAGGCCCGCTGGACCTTTTAATTGGACCCCTGCCCCATAGACCCAATTGACCCCCTCACACCTTCACTGTGATCCGGCTGCATGAACTGCAGCCAGTACACTTCCAAACCACACCAAGGAAACATCTATACACGCTTGTGCTCCACACCCTTCACGCCATCACCCTAGTGTCCCGCCCCGACACAAAGTGGTGAGACCTTCTGCCACCTTTGAAGGGTGAACAGCCTCGGTGGGCCAGCCTATATTCCACCTTGGTTCCGAGGCCCATCAGGGACATCAGTTGGCGGCTCCTTCACGGAGCTGTGAGCACGGGCACATACTTGGCGCAGTTCAACACCATCCCAGATACCTGTCCCTTTTGTGGTGTGAGGGAAACCCTGGCGCACGTGTATTTGGAGTGCGCCAGGCTGCAGCTCCTGTTCCGGCTCCTCACAAATCTCCTACTACATTTTTGGTTGCATTTTTCCCCTCACCTTTTTTATTTTTGCACTCCCCATCCGTGGCCTCACAAAGTCGCGGAATCTCCTAGTTAACCTCCTCCTGGCCCTGGCCCATCTATAAAACCAGAGAAAGGAGTTTGGCTGATGGAGTTTCCTGTGACTGTGGGGCCATTTTCCGATCCTCGGTCTGTTCACGTATCCGGGCAGAGTTCCTCTGGGCGGCGTCCAACGACTCCTTTGATGCTTTTGAGGAGCGGTGGGCGCTGTCCGAGGTTCTCTGCTTGGTGTCCCCATCCGGGTCCCTTTGTCTGACCCTTTGATTGGGGGAGAGAATAAGGGACCCCAGCCCCAGCCATTGCTGCTGCGGACACCACCACCTTAGAGGGGTCCTTTCACACATGGATGCACGTGCCCCCTCCCCGGATTGTCCACCCCACAGCCTGCCCCTTTTGTTGGGTTCTTTCAGAGGAGGGAATTGTTGGTGACACTGGGTGTGGCGCCAGGTAACTTGAGGGGTTGGCAGACCTTGAGAGTCAATGAAGCCCCCTTGCTCTGGACCACCAGGTAACTCGGAAAGGTGGAAGACCATGAGAGTGGAGGAAGCCCCCCGCTCTGGGCCTAGGCAAGCTTGAACACGTCCCTTCTCCTGAGGAAGCTAATGAGAAAAGAATTGTGACTGGTTGCTGTGTTACACATTGCATATGCTGCTGTTTTTACTTTGTAAGTGTGTTATGCAAATAAAAACATCCTTTTTGCTTCAAAAAAAAATTACTCTCCTATAGCCATCTGGCCCAACCCTGTCACTATATATATATATACAGGAGAATAGTGACTAGCAATAGGGCGGTGATTTTACCCCTGTACAGCATTGGTCAGACCGATATTGGACTATTGCATCGAGTTCTGGTGTACACATTGTAAAAAGGATGGTGCAAATTCAAAAAGGATGGTGAAAAACAGAGAAGGGCTACAAACATTATTCAGGAGCTGAAAAAATGTCTTATAGAGAGACAGAACAGCTCAACCTGGTCAGTGTATCAAAAAGAAGATCAAGAGGTGGGTGCGTCCGTGCAAACAAGATCAGCTTCTGAAGTCTTTTTCCACAGCTCACCACTAGATGTCAAGGGAGAGCTCATTCAGACTCTGCTTACACAGGTGAGACTTTGGTGGCCAGTGATATATGTACAGGGGTTAGACCGGATTATTTAGTCATTCCAACTCACCTTAAAATCTGTGGATCCATGTCAGTGGTGGGCAACCTGTGTCTTGCGGGAGGCCTGCGGCCCATCAAGGTAATCCACTGGCAGGCCGCGAGACAGTTTGTTTACATTCACCATCCGCAGGCATGGCCGCCCGCAGCTCCCAGTGGCTGCAGTTCACTGCTCTTGGCCAATAGGAGCTGCAGGAAGTGGTGGACAGCGTGTCCCTGCAGCCCGTGCCACTTCCCTCAGCTCTCATTGGCCATGAACAGTGAACTGTGTCAAAGGGAATGGCAAAGTCTACATCTTCCTTTTCAGCTTACTTCTGTACCTTTTAAATTACAAACTTTACATAACATAGTTTTGGGAACACACTGATTTCCTGTATTCTTTTACGATTTAACCCCAAAAGATTATGGAATTTTATCACGAAATGTAAATTTGGGAAAGTCAAAGTGTTTGTGAAAATTTTCTTTCTTTCTTTTTTTTTGTTAAAACTGTCTCTTGGGTCAGTGGACCCTGGTCCAAGGACTTTCGGGCCAGACTGAAAACTGGGCAACTGAAGGGAATTGGATAGATAAATTTTCTCTCTCTCCCAGCAGCAAGGTGAGCAAAGCCAGTGTCACATAAGCTGGCAGGGACCATGTCCAGGTACATCTCCAAAACCTTGAAGACAGCATGGCCTGAGGCTCAGTAGGACTGACACTCTGTAGACCTGAGTCTAAGAAAAGAAAAGGGATGGACACCGAACAACAAATCAGCACAACCCACCCCTTTTCACTCTAGGGTTTTCAAAAACCAAAAAGTTCCTCAATGTTATTGTTTTGGGTTTAGATTTCCATTGAAAAACAAAAAGTGTTTATGAGAAATTAAAAAAACACATACACACAGAAATTTGATGTTTTCTGACATGCACTCCTTCATAGGAAGTAAGGTCTTCCCATTTTCCTAAGAAGACTGCTATAGTCTCTAAGGTCTATAGCCATCATTAGTGACTCTTCTGAAGACAGGCTCTGTCAGCGGGTGATTCCACCATCATGGCACATGCTTCACTTCACCATGTCTCTGCCGGCTGCGGGAGGTGGGAGCATGGTTGTGGAGAAAAGCTTGAAAACAGAGGGCCCCCTAAAGGCTCTAACACAGAAGGCAAAAGACCACAATCCATACGTATTGCTTTAAAACAGTGCATGATTTTTAAGCCAGTCTCATGATTCTGGGACCTGATTCCTGATGTTTCAACTATTGAAGTTGGCAAGAGATTCACCAGTCCCAGACAGGCTTGAGCTGCACATCATGTCCACAGGGGTTGTCCTACTAGAGCAGCTGCAAACCACATTGTGTTCCCAGGGGTTCCTGTAGGCCTCTGAGGCCTGTTTCTACCTTCTCTTGTGCAGCAACTGCATGCTAGGGACAGTGTTCTCTACCTGCAGCAGACAGAACAGCTAAAAGCTGAGAGATGGTTACAACCCTGTGTGAGAGGTTTCGAGCCATTGGAAGTCTGATTGCTTTGTCTTCGTGGAGAAATCAGGCATCTGGACTGGTCCAGAAGATCAAAGAGTGAATCTGCATATTGACGGCTTTCATCACACCTAGAAGGTTTGGGAGGCTTTTGTTTCAATGAAGCACTGCTCAGCAAATCATCTGCCTCTGAGCACTTCAAAGGGAAAACGTCATAAGGGGTAAAGAGGTCCTCTGCCAAATGAATGATATTCCCATACACAGGTCAATGCAGAGCCAACATGACCAATGTCTCTTCACAGTAGTAAAGGGATTAGAGAAGTTAGGCCTAAAATTAATCAATAAGGGTGAGGTCTCAGAGAACAGGTCAAATCATTGAGGGACAGAGGTCAGAGCAGACCCAGGAAATGTTCAAGCCATAACCCAGATGAGTGAGGCTCAGAATATCAGTGAAGTATATATATGCATATGAACCTCCTGGGGAAATGTCCATGCTGCCTGGAGGAGAAGTCAAAACCAGCTCCCCACTCCATATATTTCAACCTGGCACATGGGGTTGCAGCACCACTCAGGGTCTGGCCCTGCTGCTCCTCCATAATTATGGAGGGGAGGATGAGCCAAACCTGACAGATCAAGCAACGCCATGTGCCAGCTCACAACACCCAGAGCAGGGAGCCGAGCCCAGCCCCATGGAACAGCAGCTGCTGCTGGTGGGTGCGTGAGGTGCTGGCTCACTCTCCAACCCTGGGGCTCCCCTATGCACCGGGCCAGGATTCAGTATTGTGATGCTGGGGTGGAGGGTGCAGATAGGTCACGGTGGGTCACAAGAAAAGTAAAATGCTGTTACCGGGTAGTCTTAGGAAAAAGTGGGGGAACCGCTGCTCTAATCTACCTAGCTCGGGTACCAGAGCAGTGAAGCTACATCAGCAGAAGCTTCAACACAGGCTAGTCCCAGGCTAGCAGAGGGTTCTGGATGGGCTTGTGCAGAGCTGATGAAGCACATGGTGCTGTGGCTTCACTACTCTGATACCGGAGCTCGCTAGATTAAAGCTAGAGCCAGTGTGTCAGCTCAAGCTGTGATCACACCCTGCGATTATGGTGTAGACGTACTCTCCAAAGTGAAAGAAAAACCAAAGGCAGATGAATTGCTAAGTTATGACCCACTGCAAAGAGGTCTGGACAAAAGGGCAACATCGGACTTCTCCAGGAAGCTGCACTGGGTGGTTTCAGGTGATCTTAGCCTAGACCCCAGGCTGTTTTTGAAGGGGTCCAGAATAGTCATCCCCAGAAAAACTGCACAGGGGCCACCAAGCCAGCCCCAAATGCACAGAAACAGCTCAACAGTCAGTTCAGTGGCCTTGCCTGAGGAACAAGTACCAGAGAGAGGTGAGAACTCTGAGATCTGCATTCACATGAGAACCAACCAACCACAACCATCGTTACCTTCCCTCCCCCAGACACACCATGGTGGAAAGATCTTCTCCAGCTGGCTAATGGAACCTCTCTTCTAGTCATTGGTTGCTTTTCAAGATTTATTGAACTAGCCAAGCTGCTGACCACTATATCACAGACAGTGGGATCAGGATGAAATCCATGTTTGGCTGCAATGGAATCCCACAGCAAGTCCTCTCTGATAAGGATCCTCAGTTTGTATCAAACTGTTAAGTTTGCAAATCCCTGCAGTTTCACCCATGTGACATCCCAGTCTTTACAAAACCATGGGGAGGCAGAACTTTCAGTAAAAATGGTGAAACAGCTTTTTACAAAACCCACAGGCCTTATCTGGCCCTGTTCCCATACAGGCTAGCACCTTGACAAATGGATGTAGCCCTTATGAGTTGCTGAGTTGAGGTCCATCATCCCAACCACCGCTTCACTCTCAGACCCACATTGGCCTGAGTTTCCAGTGCTACCAAGGGAGGAAGAACAACCTAAAGCCGTCAGAAGAGAAACTTTGTCAGACATCACAGAATCAACCCCCTGAGGGAGCTGAATACAGGAGATCATGTCTCGTTGAAAGGCTCCCAGAAGAAGGAATAGTACAGGCACAGCTGAACACCCCTCGATCTTACTGTATTTGAGTTCTGGAGTATCATCTGACACTTGGTTGTTTCAGCAGGTAAGTCTCTGGAGCATTCAGATCCCAACCTGCAGGCTGAACCTGTGAGTAATGATCCCCCTGCTCATATAGACCGGCCACCATCTCCTCCAGAACCTGGGTGTGAGAAGAAAGCCGCCTAGATCTAACAGTCTCCCTCCTTTCTGACAGGCTAGGTCAGATCTTGGGAACCTGAGGAACTCAGGGATTTAGTAGCCAGACATGTGTTTTACCTGGCAAAGACAATCTCCTGGCATGAGGCTGACAGGTCAGACAGTCTGTCCAGCCTTTACTGGGCTGTTTTTTTTTTAATATTCTGTGCTGATATTTAGTGAATGGTTGAATGAATGTTTTACAATTGTTCCCTCCTATTCTCTGGAGACACTTTTTAGACAGGTTTCAGAGTAACAGCCGTGTTAGTCTGTATTCGCAAAAAGAAAAGGAGTACTTGTGGCACTTTAGAGACTAACCAATTTATTTTAGCATGAGCTTTCCTGAGCTACAGCTCACTTCATCAGATACTTTTTAGACAGACCACTAGGGGGCCATACTGAAGATAAAGCTGAAGGTAGCAGGAAATTAAGGTTGTTCTGTTATTCACCTTCCCCTTAGTGTCCTCTGTGAATTCAGCCGGCTGGGCTGGAAGGCCGCAGAGCAGCAATGAGATTGATTCAGATCACTGGGATCAGGCAGGTGTTGAGATGCTAATGGCTCACGCTGCTGAAACTCATGCAGGAGGCTCTAGCTGTCTGCCACATCAGCCATCTCTCCTGCAGGGAGCTGAGACCCTGCATTCACTATGGCACTAACCAGCTGTTGGCATCAGTACATCTGTGACACTGGACTAACACTGTGAACTTCCTGAGCCCAGCCTGGATCTGTGGTGTTGGTCACATGCACAGAAGGGGAGGGATTCTCCAAGTGCAGCTGGAGAGAGAAAATCATTATAAGGAAGTCTTGCAAATGCTGAACCCTTGTGGGAATCAGGCAGGCAGTGATATAGTGTTAAAAAAAGAAGGGGGGCTGTGATGTTTCACTCTATATTCTTTATGAAAATATGCTTATGATATGAATAGGACATAACTGAGATGTACTTTATGCAAGGTGGGTCTTGTAAGATTTCATTGGAAAAGTTATAATTTACTGAATGCGATTATCCAATTTCTATGCCTGTATCATTTCTATATCTAAAGTTAGGAATATTGAGTATGCATCTGTATTTCAACTTTGCTACTTTGAGTGATGCCCACTGCTAACACTTCAGGTACAACAGTGGAAAAGCCAGACAAAATGGATGGCCCATCAGCAAGGACAATGGACTGCGAAAAGGCTTGGCTTTCCTGCCAATGCTCCATACTGCCACTGACTTCTAGACGCTGTGATACTACAGAGTCAGGTGGTCTTGTCACCGGATAATAAACACTACCTGGGACTTCTTGTATCTTTCCAATGGAAGGGAAGGGGGTCAAGTTTGGGAAACAAAGGATTCCCCCCTCATGTAAATCCTATTTAAGTGAGGGGAGGAAGGCAAATGGGACTCCTCCTCTCCATGGCCTGTCTGCCCAAGAAGAAAGACTGCTAAAGACACCTGAAGGGAAGGCAAGTGGGGAATCCAGACTGAGACAGGGGTCCAGTCTGAAAAGAAATATAACTGGAACTCTAAACCACAGAAACTTTGCAACCTGCTGAAAATAACATTTAGGGTAAGAAATTACATTTTGTAACCTGTCTCTTAAGTATATTGAGCTTAGCTGGCGTACTTTGTTTTATTTGCTCAGTAATCTTTGTTCTGTCTGCTATCTCTTATATTCACTTAAAATCCACCTTTGGTAGTTAATAAACTCATTTCTTGTTTATAGTAAAACCCAGTTTATGTAATTTCTAACTGTCGGGGGGGGGGCAAGAAGTGCGCACATCTCTCTTCACATTGAGGAAGACAGGGGATTTTTATGCACTTGCGCTGTGCATATTTTTCTATCCCGCGCAAGACAATATTATTTTTGGTTTATCTCCCAAAAAGGGGTGTGCATGTGAGTGCTGGGGGAGTCGTCTGGCACAGACCTGACTTCAGTCTGTGTCTGGAGCAGGGCATCGCCCGACCTGTGTGTGTGTGTGCTGCAAGAGGCCAGAGAGCCTCATTCAGCAAAGCAGGGAGAAGGAGCCTAGGCTGATTGAGCAGGGAAGGCTCAATGAAATCCCAGTACATCAAGTGGCATCCCAGAATGGGGGGTCTAACCCGTCACAGTGGTAACTCCCAAACTGAAGTCCATATTCCCCAAAGGACACCTGGATAAACTCTGTTTAGTCCCATTTACTCCCAACTACACGACTGCAGGCAAGTACCACAGGGTGGACTTGGAAGCCTAACTCAGGCTGCTATTGTTGAAAATCAGGCAGTGAGCGTGTTCCTCACAGGTCTCGCTGGTGCCATCACCCAGACAGCATTTACCATGGAGTTAATTAACAACTGGCTGTTTATGGCAAGACTGGCAAGTCTGTCTGCCAGAAGAGCAGCTCTTAGACTCTATCACTACGAGATATGATGTAGTGGACAAAGCACCAGGCTGGTAGTCAGGAGACCTGCTTTCTACTCTAGGCTCTGTTATCCCTTCCCTGTGTGGTCTTCACATTGCCTTTATATGCCTCAGTTTCCCTGCCTCCTGAAATGGGAAATTTCAAAAGCATTTTTATTTCAACACAAAAAGAAATGTTGACATGTCCCATAAAACTCAGACAGTTTTGAATTAAAAACTGTAGAAAGGAAAAGTTTAGATATTTTCAGTATGAATCTAATGGAACATTGAAATCTCAGGTCAGCAGGGGCCCGTTGTGTGTATTTTCCAGTGTGTCAGTGGCATGGAAGGGAAGCGTGGACTGTCTCTGGCCTCCAGACACACAGACACAAAACCCCCCAAAACCCAAAGCAATGTCACCATCATAAACCCTGTGGATTGTGAAAGGGTTGGAGGTGGGGATGAGGGTGGGAGAGAAGAAAGAGGGGGAAGGGAAGGATAATGAGGAGAAAATGGGGAGCAGGGTGCAGCCCAGCAGCCCTGTAGGGAACCCTGCTAGTAGATGGTCACCTTCCCAATGTAGAAAGACTACGCTGGACCCCTGGAATGGAAAGCCCAGCCAAGCAGCTGCAAATTGCAATGGTCAGAGAGACAATCACCAGCCCCAATCTTTTCCCTATGCCCAAAGATTGCGGCGGGGCAGGCGGGTGCAGCTCACCAGCACTATAGGGAATCCCACAAGCAGATGGTCAGTCATGTACTGTGTGTCAGCCTAGCCCCAGTCCTCATCACAGAGCAACAGTTCACACTGTGTGACATGGGGGTCAGCTGAGCCAATCACACGCTCTCCCACGATGTATGGGCATGTTCACCAAGCATGGAACACCAGCTGGAAGCACGGCACAAAATTCAGTCACCAATCAAAAGAAAGAGAGAGAGAGACCAAAAAAAGTGTGAAATTTAAAACAAATGTAATATTTGAAAATAAAAATTAGAAAATGACACCAAAATTTTGTATTTGAAATTTTGTCATAAAAAGGAAAATTTTTCCAAATTTGCTTTCTTCAAAACAGGAATTTTATTATTATTATTCGCTTGAAAAATATTTGATCTGCTCTCCCCAGACATGCTTGGCTCTTGCAAAAGTTAAAACATTTCTGAATAACAATGGAAACTTTTGAAACAGACTCTTTGGTGTACATGGGAAAGCACACACGGACACACACACAGATCCAGAGAGATTTGTCTCAGGTGTATGATTGAAAAAAAAAATGTACCAACCTTCTCTCATTGGAGAGACAGATTAATCCTTTCAAAAGCCAGACGTAACTGCAGAAACCACAGTCCATAGTAACTCATCTATAGGAGACTCCTATGCTCCGTCCAGCAGGCCTGGGTTAGGAAGAAAGTAGTTTCTCTCCCACCATTCATTTCCACTCAGACAATGTCACTTTTTCCTTTCCTGACTGTAAATTCTGCTATTAGCTCCAGCTCTTACATAAATATCATTATAAGAGATAAGAGCAGCTGAAAATCACACATGTGCACTTATACAAACCATACCATTATAAACAGAACTGTGAATCCCCTGTAATTTGGGTCTTGGGGTGGGGTGGGGTGCTCTCTGTCACTCAGACATTTCTTTACATTGCAAGAGTCTGCAGGACAGGGACTTTCATTACATATTTATACAGGCTTCAATATACAATGGAACCCAAATCCTGACTGGGGCTGTTGTCCCTTTTCAACGAAAGAATCTAGTCAAATTCAGGTCCCTAGGGATTCCAGCTGGAAGTAGAATTTGATGGAGTCTGGTATTTTCTTTGGTGCTATCTTAGGTGTTTTCAAGGAATGTACAAAGTCCTGCTACTCTGAACACAGAAGGGACGAAGAACAAAAGGAGGAGGTTTTTTTGTTTACAGCCCTCAAGCTTCTTTAGCTAACAGCTCCAAAAGCTCTGTGTAGCAGGAGGAGCTGCCCCTTGTGTCTGCAGAGCAGGGAGCAGCAAGGCCTGACCTAAGGAGAAGCCCAGCAGCAGGTTTTGGGAACCAGCTGATCCAGTTAAGCAGCAGCTAGTGAGTGGCTCTGGTTCCCAGCTGGAAGATGTAAGAGAGGATCCAGCTCTGGGGGTGAAGAAAGACAAACAGGTATTAGCAGCAGCAGCAGGAGAAGGCTACAACAGGACAGGCTGTCCCTGTGGCTCCCTGAGAGTGGGGGGGGAGGAAGTTAGAGGATCCTGCAGCATCAGCCCAGGTCAGGACTATCACTTCTGTGACTTTTCCACGTGCCTTGTCTTTGTGTAGAAGAGGAGGCTAAAGAAGAGTTGGGTGAGGCTGGTTGTTTTGTCCAAGTTGGAGGACAGGCCCACCTGACTCATAGACGTTGCCTGCATTCTCTACCACAGCCCAGGAGACCCATGGATCCTCAAGCCCCATTGAAATGGATGGGTGAACACCAATAGCTAGAACAGCAGCAGCGGCAGCAGATTGTGACCCAGCAGCTTCAGCTACAACAACCGTGCCAGCAAAAGAAGCAGGGAGCAGCAGCGGTTTATGCTTTGCCTATTAACCCTGGAGAACTGGAGCCCCCAGGTGGGTGCGGGGCTGTGGTTACCTGTGTGGGAGGGAGGAGTCATCTTCAAAATGGGGCTAGAAGACGTCCTTGAGGCTTTGCTGGAGACTCTTGAGTGTGTGGCTGGGGAATACCAGTGGCCCCGGGTGGAATGGCCACAATGATTAAACTCTACATGTCAGGAAAGGCCAAGCCAGCATATCGTACACCAGGGATAGAAGCAGCAAAGGCCTATAGGACACTCAAGCTACCATACTAGTCTGCCTAGTGCTTGGTGAAGATGCTATTGTCAGCCACCCTGGCATGAACCATTGGCTCTGGCCTCCCAGCGGAGGGTAATAGAGCAACAACTCTGGGATTTGTGTTCTCTCTGGCTGAAATCAGAGACTTGTTCACCAATGGAAATAGTGACATTAGAACAGTTTTGCTGAGTTCTCCCAGCAGAGCCCCAGGAGTGGGTTTGTCGCCACTAAGTAGGCAGTATGCTTCGCAGAGAACTTCCTGAGTCTGACATAGAGAATGAGCCTCTGGGGAAACTGGGGCAATCGAACATCCATGGTTCAGGTCCAATGGGGAAGGGGCCTCAGGCCTCAGAAAACCCCTTGTGAAGGGCTACATTGGGCCAGTGTGTGCACCTGTGGTATCCCAAGGGACTGAAACACAGGCCAAGCCCTTACAATGGGCCAGCTGTAACAAATGAGGGCCGACCATGGAAGGAGACCTGGCTGAGAAGATGGGGGCAGGGGGTCCCTAGATTGTTCCATTTTGGGTCAAGATGGCCCTGGGCACTAAGATTGCCCTTATAGACAGTGTGTCTGTGGCTATTTCTGTTCCTCAGAAATGTGTGGAGAACTGCTTGGGCTGAAGGCTTATGTAGTCCCTGTTACAGGGAAGGGAATGAGGTGCTGGGCTTGTCTGACCCAGATTGGGGCAGATGTTCCTCCAAGAGCAGTTAATAGCTCTACAGATCTCTAGATCTGTGCATGTAAGATGTATTCATGGGGACATTTGGCCCTATCCTAGGGGCAGGAAAGCAAAATATTGGTGGTCATGGCCCAACACCTAGCCTACCTGACAGTATTGGTGCAGGGCTGGAGACCTGTAACCAGTTGTGTGAGGGTGGCTGGGAAGGCAGGGTTGGCACTCAACCTGAGGACTCAAGGAGCGATTAAGCTAAAAGAAATTTTCCCCTTTTCCAGCCCCGAGCTGTCCAGTTCCAAACCAAAGTCCTGCTGGGAACAGTGTCAAGCCCATAGGGTCGCGGTGCAGTGTAGTTTGGAGCTCCCTACGGAGAAGCCACAGGAACAGCCTCCTCCTAGGGACAACCCACTCATCTTGGAGGAGAGGTTCAACTACATCCAAAATCAAAGGGAGGATCTAGTCTTCAGCCGGCTACATGGCCGGCTGACTAGGGCAAATGCGGTGGTGGTTGATCCTGACAATTATGTCCAGTACTCCCATTTTAAACTCAAAGTGGATCTCTCTGTGAGGGTGATGTGGGAGAAAAAAAAATGGAGCCAACCAAACACAACTCCTGATCCCTAAATTTTATCAGAACCAGGTGTTAAAACTGGCCCAAGATGTACTGTAGTCTGGTCATGTGGGAGTGGAGAAGACCCCAAAGAAGATACAGGCCCAGTTGTTTTTGCAAGGGGTTTCTGGTGACATCAAAGATCATTGTACTTCCTTTCCAGAATGCCAAGTGGTGGCCCACAGCCAGCCCACGGGGCCCTCAGTCCTCTTCCATTGGTGAGCAGACCTTTTCACAGAATTGGGGTAAACCGCATGGGGTCACTGGACCCAACTCAAGCCACTGTTGGTTTATTCTGGTGATTGCTGATTACGGCAATTGGTACCCTGAAGCAGTAGCTCTGTGTTCAGCAACGTCATGGACAATAGCTACCCAATTAATGCAAGTATTTGCTAGAATAGGATTTCCAGCAATGCTCCTGACAGGTCAAGGCAAAGCCTTCACATCCCAGTTAACACACAAGGTCTGAGTTTTCCTGAAATTTCAGTTGCTTAAAACCTCTGCTACACACAAACAGATGGCTCGATAGAGCAGCTTAACCATCCATTCATGTTGGAGATGTTGCAAAAATATGTAACTTGAGAATCCCAAATTGTGACAAAATGCCCCTGTATTTGTTGCTCACAACCCAGGTGGTCCCACAACCTTCCGCCAGCTTTTCGCCTTTGGAATTGCTGTACATAAGATAACCCTCGAGGGTACTGGGTCTTTTACAGCAGTCTTGGCAGGAACAAGACACTTCTAGCCAGAACAGGGGTATAGACACGGGTGGGCTGCAGCCCACCCACTTGGCATCCAAGCCCACCCAAATCTGGGCAGGGGTGTAGTGCTGCCACAGCATCACTCGGACTCTTGAAATCCAGGACGGAGCTATGCACCCGCCCTTCAGAAAGCTCCTTTCCGGCTGCTCTACCTTGCCATTTTCTGAGCCACCCCATGCGTGCACACAGCTCGGCAGGTGAAGCCCTGTGTCTGGGGGCACCAGAGCTAGGCAGAGAGGGTGATGTCGGGAGAGAAGCTGGGCTCGCACAGTCTGTCATTGCCCATCCACCCGTAAGTCGGGGGCCACCCAAATTTCCACTCCTAACTACGCCACTAAGCCAGACTGTAATCCAGTGTGTCCTCAACTTGAGGGAGAGACTGGATTTGGTAGGGGGCTTTGCTAAGGAGAAGCTGAGAGTGGCACAGCACTCCCAGGAACAAAATTCAATAGAAACACCTGCCTCTGGGTCTACCAGCTGGCATAAAAGGTTCTCCTGCTGCTACTCTCTGCTGAATGCAAACAGCTGGCAATGAAGGAAGAGCCTTTTGAGATCCTCCAACAAGTCAGGGAGTGGACTATGGGGTGGGCAAGTGACCGGTGTCACAGATCTATCATGAAGCCCTGAAGTACCCAGGAGGTGTGTCTTGCCCATGTCCTGACTCTGGAGGCAAAATTTGCCCAGGGGTCAGAGACTGAGTAGTGCACAGAGGTACCCATCAGAAAAAAATCCTGCCCCTGGCCCACCAGGAGAAGGCCAGAGAATTGGTTAACTGTTACATGGACGTCCTTACTACTAAACCAGGGTGCACAAGCCTGATCGAACACCATGTACATCTGAAACCTTAGCACTGTGTCTTGTTCGGCATCTTGGTTGCAGACTGGTGAGCAATAAAATTATTGTTTTGTGGGATATTGAAAGCAACAGCATGGGATTAGCTTTGACTGAAGGTGGAAGCCACAAAATTACCCTGGCAGCCGTTTCCTTCCCTTCTTCCCCAGGTCTGACCCAAGATGGATTCCAAGTGGAGGGAAAAAATGTAAACATATGTATAAACATAAATATAAAGGGAAGGGTAAACCCCTTTAAAATCCCTCCTGGCCAGAGGAAAAATCCTCTCACCTGTAAAGGGTTAAGAAGCTAAAGGTAACCTCGCTGACACCTGACCAAAATGACCAATGAGGAGACAAGATACTTTCAAAAGCTGGGAGGAGGGAGAAAAACAAAGGGTCTGGGTCTGTCTGTGTGATGCTTTTGCCAGGGACAGAACAGGAATGGAGTCTTAGAACTTTTAGTAAGTAATCTAGCTAGGTATGTGTTAGATTATGATTTCTTTAAATGGCTGAGAAAAGAACGGTGCTGAATAGAATGACTATTCCTGTCTGTGTGTCTTTTTTGTAACTTAAGGTTTTGCCCAGAGGGATTCTCTATGTTTTGAATCTAATTACCCTGTACGGTATTTACCATCCTGATTTTATAGAGGTGATTCCTTTTTACTTCTATTAAAAGTCTTCTTGTAAGGAAACTGAATGCTTTTTCATTGTTCTAAGATCCAAGGGTTTGGGTCTGTGGTCACCTATGCAAATTGGTGAGGATTTTTACCAAACCTTTCCCAGGAAGTGGGGTGCAAGGGTTGGGAGGATTTTGGGGGGAAAGGCGTGTCCAAACAACGTTTCCCAGTAAACCCAGATAAAGTTTGGTGGTGGCAGTGGAAGTCCAAGGGTAAAATAGTTTGTACCTTGGGGAAGTTTTAACCTAAGCTGATGAAAGTAAGCTTAGGACGTTTTCATGCAGGTCCCCACATCTGTACCCTAGAGTTCAGAGTGGGGAAGGAATCTTGACAGAGCCAAAGACCTATCTGGCTTCAAGACTAAACTTGATAAGTTTATGGAGGAGATGACATGATGGGATAGCCTAATTTTGGCAAGTGATTGATCTTCAACTACTAGCGGTAGATATGCCCAATGGCCTGTGATGGGACACTAGATAGGGTGGGATCTGAGTTACTACAGAGAATTCTTTCCTGGGTGTCTGGCTGGTGAGTTTTTCCCACATGCTCAGGGTTTAGCTGATCGCCATATTTGGGGTCAGGAAGGAATTTTCCTCCAGGGCAGATTGGCAGAGGGCCTGGGGTTTTTTCGCCTTCCTCTGCAGCATGGGGCATGGGTCACTTGATGGAGGATTCTCTGCACCTTGAAGTCTTTAAACCACAATTTGAGGACTTCAGTAGCTCAGACATAGGTCAGGGGTTTGTTACAGGAGTGGGTGGGTGAAATTTTGTGGCCTGCATTGTGCAGGAGGTCAGACTAAATTATCATAATTGTCCCTTTGGACCTTAAAGTCTATGAGTCTAACCATTCAGCATTGGGATCCCTGTGGGCAGAAGGTCCTGTGCATTTTCTGTATCAAAATGAAGACTCTGAGTCTGTTTAAATTTAGCCTTTCATATCAGAAGTCTTTGTTTGTCTCTTGGTCTCTGCTAACTCAGTTGTAACCAGTCTGTGTAAACCATCCTGAAGATTGTTACCTTTCTGGAGTTGTTTACAACCTCAGTGATTCACCTTAATCACCCCCCACTGTTTTTTTCTTCTTGGAGGAGCTGTGGTAAGCTTGCCACATGCAGCAGAACACAATCGTACATAAACCATTCTTAGATTTATTATAGTGGTTCCCAAACATACTGTGTGGGGTTGCAATATCTGTCACGGGGCGGAGTCTGAATATCAGCGAGGAGGGACATAATGAAAAGAGACCTAGAGAGACTGGAAATATTGTCAGGGGAAAAAAGTGTCTAAAAATAGAGCTGTGGTAAATAGTTATGAAGAGAGAGATCTAGTAAAAAGGACAATCTTAGGAAGGAGAAATGCGGAAAAGGAGCATTATACTGTATTATACTCATGGATGGCACTTGGAGAGGATTTCACATCTATAAAACACTGTACAAACATTCACTACCAAGTCCTTGGAAAGAAGGTAGAGAACGGGATTGCCATCAACATACAGGTAACATTCACTACTTTGCAGTAAGACAATGACTGTAATCAGATCTCATGCTTCAGGGCTTCAGCCAGTCATGTACAGGGGTCAGGAAGGAATTCTGTGAAGCTCCCATGTTTGTTTTTTGTTTTATTTGTTGCCCTTCTCTGAAGCATCAGACATCAACTACAGAGGGAGCTTTGACCTTGGATGGGATGGAGCAGTGCTCTGAAGTGGTATTGAGAAAACTCTTTCTAAGATATCTGGCAGGTGTGTCTTTTCCACTTGCTCAGGGTCAAATGAGTTGCCAGATTTGGGGTCAGGAGGGAATTTTCTCCTGAGTCAGATTTGCAAAAATGGACCTTGGGGGATTATCATCTCCCTCTGAAGCACAGAGCATGGAACACCTGCCGGGACACAGGGAAGAAAGGTAAGCAGCAGGATACGGACCCTGGACTTCAGGAAAACAGACTTCGACTCCCTCAGGGAATGGATGGGTAGGATCCCCTGGGGCACTAACATGAAGGGGAAAGGAGTCCAGGAGAGCTGGCTGTATTTCAAGGAATCCCTGTTGAGGTTACAGGGACAAACATTCCCGATGTGTCGAAAGAATAGTAAATATGGCAGGCGACCAGCTTGGCTTAACGGTGAAATCCTAGCAGATCTTAAGCATAAAAAAGAAGCTCACAAGAAGTGGAAGGTTGGACATATGACCAGGGAAGAGTATAAAAATATTGCTCGGGCATGTAAGAATGAAATTAGGAGGGCCAAATCGCACCTGGAGCTGCAGCTAGCGAGAGAAGTTAAGAGTAACAAGAAGGGTTTCTTCAGGTATGTTAGCAACAAGAAGAAAGCCAAGGAAAGTGTGGGCCCCTTAATGAATGAGTGAGGCAACCTAGTGACAGAGGATGTGGAAAAAGCTAATGTACTCAATGCTTTTTTTGCCTCTGTCTTCACAAACAAGGTCAGCTCCCAGACTGCTGCACTGGGCATCACAACATGGGGAGTAGAGAGCCAGCCCTCTGTGGAGAAAGAGGTGGTTAGGGACTATTTAGAAAAGCTGGACGTGCACAAGTCCATGGGGCCGGACGAGTTGCATCCGAGAGTGCTAAAGGAACTGGCGGCTGTGATTGCAGAGCCATTGGCCTTTATCTTTGAAAACTCGTGGCGAACAGGGGAAGTCCCGGATGACTGGAAAAAGGCTAATGTAGTGCCAATCTTTAAAAAAGGGAAGAAGGAGGATCCTGGGAACTACAGGCCAGTCAGCCTCACTTCAGTCCCCGGAAAAATCATGGAGCAGGTCCTCAAGGAATCAATCCTGAAGCACTTACATGAGAGGAAAGTGATCAGGAACAGTCAGCATGGATTCACCAAGGGAAGGTCATGCCTGACTAATCTAATCGCCTTCTATGATGAGATTACTGGTTCTGTGGATGAAGGGAAAGCAGTGGATGTATTGTTTCTTGACTTTAGCAAAGCTTTTGACACAGTCTCCCACAGTATTCTTGTCAGCAAGTTAAAGAAGTATGGGCTGGATGAATGCACTATAAGGTGGGTAGAAAGTTGGCTAGATTGTCGGGCTCAACGGGTAGTGATCAATGGCTCCATGTCTAGTTGGCAGCCGGTGTCAAGTGGAGTGCCCCAGGGGTCGGTCCTGGGGCCGGTTTTATTCAATATCTTCATAAATGATCTGGAGGATGGTGTGGATTGCACTCTCAGCAAATTTGTGGATGATACTAAACTGGGAGGAGTGGTAGATACGCTGGAGGGCAGGGATAGGATACAGAGGGACCTAGACAAATTGGAGGATTGGGCCAAAAGAAATCTGATGAGGTTCAATAAGGATAAGTGCAGGGTCCTGCACTTAGGACGGAAGAACCCAATGCACAGCTACAGACTAGGGACCGAATGGCTAGGCAGCAGTTCTGCGGAAAAGGACCTAGGGGTGACAGTGGACGAGAAGCTGGATATGAGTCAGCAGTGTGCCCTTGTTGCCAAGAAGGCCAATGGCATTTTGGGATGTATAAGTAGGGGCATAGCGAGCAGATCGAAGTATGTGATCGTCCCCCTCTATTCGACATTGGTGAGGCCTCATCTGGAGTACTGTGTACAGTTTTGGGCCCCACACTACAAGAAGGATGTGGATAAATTGGAAAGAGTCCAGCGAAGGGCATCAAAAATTATTAGGGGTCTGGAACAGATGACTTATGAGGAGAGGCTGAGGGAACTGGGATTGTTTAGTCTGCGGAAGAGAAGAATGAGGGGGATTTGATAGCTGCTTTCAACTACCTGAGAGGTGGTTCCAGAGGGGATGGTTCTAGACTATTCTCAGTGGTGGAAGAGGACAGGACAAGGAGTAATGGTCTCAAGTTGCAGTGGGGGAGGTTTAGGTTGGATATTAGGAAAAACTTTTTCACTAGGAGGGTGGTGAAACACTGGAATACGTTGCCTAGGGAGGTGGTGGAATCTCCTTCCTTAGAAGTTTTTAAGGTCGGGCTTGACAAAGCCCTGGCTGGGATGATTTAATTGGGATGGGTCCTGCTTTTGAGCAGGGGGTTGGACTAGATGACCTCCTGAGGTCCCTTCCAACTCTCATATTCTATGATTCTATGATTATGTTGGTATCTCTCATCTCATCAGTTCCCTGCCATTGCAGGGGCACTAGGCATTGGTGATATCTTATTCCCTCCTGTTTTCTGCCTGTGGCACACAATAGCTTATTCTCCTGAGGATTGAAATGCTTTAGTTTAACTGAGTCTTCTGGCTCATAGAGGTATCTGGGTGAAATGCAGTGGCCTGTGTTATACAGTAGGTCAGACTAGATGTCCTAGTGATCCCTTCTGGCCTTAAACTCGATGAAAAAAAGTTATCACCATTTTGTAAATGGGTGTAATCACCAGCAAGAAATATTTAAGCTGCTCCAAAGGGGAATAACTAGGATTAATGGTACGAGATCTGTAACCCTTCAGGTGGACTCAGCAACAACCAGGGCCGGGTTCAATATCTAGGGGTTCCTTTCCAACAATACAACACAGAACTGGCTCAAGCCCCCACCCAGTAACCTGGGAAAATTATACACCACCCCTGAGCGCCTCTGAGAGGCAATACTTCCCCATTCACAAGCACAGCATCTGAGAGTGGGAAAGAAACTTTTAATGAAAGGTGGGAAGTCACTCGGCATTAATTAGTGAAAATGCCGCAAGCAGGATTCCCTAATAAACCTACACTGTGAGCAGGACACCAACCAAAGAGTGCATGGGCAGTGTCTTCTGCCTCATATTCTTGAGTTCTACAACCAAAAGTTCCCTTACCATGCCCCTCTCTGCTCCCTCACCATACCCCACTCACAGTGGTTGTCAGTGAGGACCCAGGATTCAGATGTGCATTTGTGTAAGTTCACCTCCCATCTCGGGGGGCGGGGGGGGGGACATAGGGGAAGAAGGCATCTAGCTTGTTCCACCATCTGAGCACTTGCTTTGTCTGGCCACCCCACCAGCTGCTCCCTGCTTTGCCAGCCACTTGCCACACAATCATACTCTGCTGCTACCTGCTTCTTGACTGTGACATCTGCAGGCCAGTTTCTTGAGGTTTCACCCCAGCTCTCAGTGATCTTCAGTTCTCAGCGATTGTCAACTCCTAGTGTGGGAACTTCATTACCAAAGCAGGATGGGCAGAAACTCTGTCGCACAAAAACTGATTTCAGCTCTAGTGAGTACTTAAAACAGAAGACTCCTAATGCAGTCCTACTTAGCTCTGTTTTTAAACAGTGGGGAGGAGCAGGTTAAAGCTTGCCTGAGATAGACCCCCACCCTGCCTGGCAGGGACACCTGTTTCCCCTACCCCCACTTACTTTTATAGGGGTCTGGCATTTGAGCCTCTGGCATAGTGAGTTTCTTTCAGTTGAGGGTGACTCCTCAATCAGGACAGGCTAAGCACAGTTCTGCTCCCCTTTACACATACAATAATGATAACAACCTTTCACTACCCCTGCATTCAGTACTAAAGTGATTTGTTACCGAACAACAGCCAAAGTTGATCACTTTGGGCAACACCACTCTGTCTGCTGGATACTTATGCAGAGTAGGTGAACATATGGAAATACAGTCTGCTCCTAAAGTCTTTCCCCCACTCCAGCTAGGTGTCAGGGGAGAGCTCATTCACACCCTGCTTATAGATTAAAGAGGGAACATTTAAGATGAATGTGAGGAAGCTTCCTGACAGTGAAGGAGCCCTTGAAGCCACAATCAAAGGGATTTTGTGGAATGGAACATTGTCCCCATCACCTGGCTCATTTAAATCCAGCCTGGACAGAGCAGTGGGAGCATGCTGTAGGGTTCAGGCTTGCACTGGGCCCAGGGGGAGGGGCTGGATTAGCTAACGGTGTTTCCATCTCTGGTTTCAGTGACCCTGTACAAACCCTGCCCTTTGTTTTCAGGTTCCAGAGGACCCCGAATCCCTTCTCTGAGACTGTGTATGAGGAGATTGATTATAACCTGATGAGAGAGAAGCAGGAGATGTTCAGTCACTCAGGTCTGTGGGTCTCACTCTTAACAGGGAGCAGCTATCTAATGCCCTGACCATCTGAGGCCCTAACCCAGAGTTAAACCACTGCAGTTTCAGCCCTGTGAGCTTGTCATTGGAGCTGGTCAAAAGTCTTCATTACAAAATGTTTTGGTGAAAAATGCAGATTCAGAGATACCGAAATATTTCACAAATTCCTGTCAATTTCTCCCAATTGTTCTAAATACACACAGAACAATTCATTTCATTTCAATGTTTTCTAAAGAAAACATTTTGTTTTTTCAGTTTGACATGATTTTCCATTAGAAATTTCCTTTAATTTTATTTATAAAAATTATATACATGTCATAAATATAAAGGGAAGGGTAAACACCTTTAAAATCCCTCCTGGCCAGAGAAAAAACCCTTTCACCTGTAAAGGGTTAAGAAGCTAGGCTAACCTTGCTGGCACCTGACCAAAATGACCAATGAGGAGACAAGATACTTTCAAAAGCTGGAGAGGGGAGGGGAGGAGAAACAAAAGTTCTCTCTGTCTGTGTGAGGCTTTTGCCGGGAACAGAAAGGAATGGAGTCTTAGAACTTAGTAAGTAATCTAGCTAGATATGTGTTAGATTCTGTTTGTGTAAATGGCTGAGAAAATAAGCTATGCTGAATGGAATGGATATTCCTGTTTTTGTGTCTTTTTGTAACTTTAGGGTTTGCCTAGAGGGATTCTCTATGTTTTGAATCTAATTATCCTGTAAGATATTTACCATCCTGATTTTACAGAGGTGATTCTTTTACTTTTTCTTCTATTAAAATTCTTCTTTTAAGAACCTGATTGGTTTTTCATTGTTCCTAAGATCCAAGGGTTTGGGTCTGTGTTCACCTATGCAAATTGGTGAGGATTTTTATCAAGCCTTCCCCAGGAAAGGGGGGAAAGATGTTTCCAAGCGGGCTCTTTCCTGCTTATATGTCTGTTAAACACTTTGTGGTGGCAGCAATAAAGTCCAAGGGAAAAAGAAAAATAGTTTGTACCTTGGGGAAGTTTTAACCTAAGCTGGTAAAAATAAGCTTAGGAGGTTTTCATACAGGTTCCCACATCTGTACCCTAGAGTTCAGAGTGGGAAAGGAACCTTAACAATAATGTCCAAAAGAACACCAAATGGTTTTATTCAACATGAAACTATGTTTTTTACATTTGCATTTGCACATTTTTTCTAAAAATATCATTTTTGGCTCAATACTAAAACATTTATTTTTCTTTTTTTACAATGGCCAGAGAACGAAACCATCTGATTTTTGCCAAGCTCTAGCTGTGGGAGATGGGTCAGTGGGGACACCAGCAGTTACTCATGTAGATGGAAGGAAACTGGCTTCCTTCCCACAATACTCTGCAAGACCCAATTCTAGGGACAGTTAATGTCCCATCTGCCCATCCCGTAGCCTTGTGGAATGTAACCAGTTTTGAGTCAGGAAAGCAACTGTCTGGGGCTTGGCTAAACTATCATTTGAAAACTGCTTTGTAACACTGGAGCAGGGGATGGTCTCTGGCCTCCTCCCACTGTAGTCACTGGTCTACTGGGTCAGCTCCCTCCTGCCCACAGAGCAGAGAGATCAGCCCAGGAGAGCCACATGACTTTGAGGCATGGCCAAGTTATCCTTTGTGCCATTTTGTCCTAATGTCTGATGGGAACATCCTGCCCTAGAGCTCTACTGTTGTGGGGCTCTGGGAACATGCTCAGGGCATCTCCCAGCACCACTGCCAAGATGGTTACAGTGAATCACAGACTCTGCTCTGGGCTTGTCTTGGCCTAAACTAGAAAAACCATGGAGAACTGATCGACTAATTCATGGGGGAGTTGGGCATTTACCCTTAAGCAGAAGGAGTCCCCTCTGTGGCTGAGGAGGCCAGGACCATTGTGGAACTTCCCTGGACCAGCAGCCAGAGACGGGCCCTTCACTCACCCCAGTATATTTCAGGTCAGATTGTATCATCCCCTCAGGCACATTTACCCCAGTAACATGGAGATTTCTCTTGGGGAGTCTGTGTCAGCCTCTCACCACTCAGAGTTGCTGTGAGTCACCATCTCCTGTGGAAGAAGGAATAGACTGAAACCGGAAATACCACTCCAGGCCCCGGATGTGTTCCCAGTCCCACAGTTCTGCTGTTCTCACTGTGATGAATTTCTGGTTCTTGTCTCTCCAGTCTCCTATTCAGATGACTCAGTGATGAAGCTGCGGTATTTCACTGGGGACAGTGAGAGGGAAAACGATCCTGGATCAGAACAAGGTAATTGGGGAGGGGCAGAGTCAGGCTGAGAGACCCAAATCTGGGCAGAGAAATGAATTTCTATCACACTTTCTGCAATCGCAGCCATTTCCCCAAACATGATCCCCATTTTACATAGTTGGGTCTAATCCTATTGAATAGGATTTCTGTCAGAATCTCAGGATGGGAACATGTGACCATCTCCTGAGCACAGATCCCTCTGAGCTCCCCAGGTGAGGAGCTGGAGGAGACGGGTCAATCTCTTTGGGTGGAAGGTGTCAATGCCCAGCAGAGCTCGTCTCTCACCCCTGAGAGAGAGAGGGAAGATTGTCTTGTGTTATAATTAGAGATGGGCTCAGCCCAACTCCCTGATCTGAACCCACCAGAACTTCGGGGGAGGGGGGATTTGCAGATTCTGACCCCAGCTCTGAATTTCAGTTTTGGGGCTGGCACCTGTCGCTATAACAGGCTGAAGCAAAACCCTGGATCTGAACTTTGTGGCCTGGCCCCATCTCTAATTATAAACAGAGCAGCCTTTCTACCCCAGATGCTCTCAAGGGAATCCATTAATTTGGGCCCTTTGGGAGTTTAGCCTATGGCTGGGGGAGGAGACACTGAGGAGATAAGCCAGTTCGGCTGAGAAGCTGGAGTGCTGCCAAGCTGAGCCCTGGGCTTCCTGAGAGGCTAGTGGAGAGCAGGAGCTCACAAAGGATCAGGCTAGCGCTCTCCCAGCGTAAGCTTTAATTCCTGCAGCGGGAAGATTCCCCCACCCCAGTGTAACAGGAGATCAGCTGGATTCAGAGACTGTCTCTGGCCTGGTAGCACCCGTGTTCCAACCTGTTATCTCAGCACAACCCAGATCCTGCTCCCACCGAAACACATAAAAGAGCTGCTGTTGGATTCTGCAAGGACAGGAATGACCCCTAGTTATTTCTGAGACTCCTGTTTCACTGTAGTTCTCTGACTGTCACCCTGTAGTCACCCTGGGCCCCTCTGACTTCCCCTCTCACATGCCATGACAAACAGCTCTAGTTATCAGGGCCACCTGCGCTGAAGAGACACTGCTGGTGCCCTGGGCTGAGTGTGGTGTTTGCTGTTCCAGAGGGCGCTTCCCCAGGGGGGTCTCAGTTGGATTATGATAACGTGGAGGATCCTGCCTTGAACGACGTCCCCCAGACTCCAGATGGCCAAGGTGAGCAGTGAATCCGCCTTCTGGAAGCAAAGTCACCCTGTCGAAAAATTAAATATGTTTCCCAGTAGGGCCAATAGTGGTTTGTTAAGAAAACCACAAAGTTCACCCACCAGCACTGTTCCCTCTAAGCTGTGCACGCACACACAGATCCTAAACCCCACACACATGGTGAAACACCGCACACATAAAAATTTGCACAGAAGCACAACAATTTTCACAGAAGAAATTTTTTTGCGCACACAGCCTGTCAAAAATTAGAGGGAACATTGCCCACCAGTATTGTCTATTGGCATAATGCTGGGGGCGCTTACCAGGTGCATTACAAGAGCTGTGTGGAGGCCCAGGGGTAGGGAAGTGTGTGGTGTCCTAGGTCATGACAGAGGCCCATTGCAGGGACTGAAGGAGCATTTCGCTCAGGAGCTGCCCACGCGGTACTTGGCTCAGGTCACTGTCCTGTGACCCTCACTGCCATGAGCACTAGGGTTACTCACTATTTGTGAAGAGGGCACATCAAAGCAGAGACCTGTACGGTGCAGCAATCTTCCCTGTCAGCCTTTCCTGACATGTGGCTATAGCAGTTTATATACATCTGTGTCAGACATGCTGTGCCAGGGGGGGACGACATAGAGATTTTACACCCAAGGTCCATGTCCCGCCCTTATTAGCTGGCTCAGCTCCCAGTGGTGCCAATACGTTGGGGACTGATGGCAGTTTATGGGGTAAACTTTATCAGGAGAACGCACTGAAAGACATTTTAAAGTAATGTCAAGTTTAGGAAGTCAGGGACAAGCTCTGGGCAATTCCAAGTAATTTCTATTTGTAATTATTGTAACAGAACGCCTTGTGGAATAATCCCTCTGGACTAGATCCCAGTCACCCCTTTCTAGACCTCTTCCCCCACCCTTGTCATCTGGGAGCTCTAGGATCCTCTCAACCAGCTATTGAAATGTATCAAATCAACGTGAAATCCCCCAGTCTGAGGGTTCCAGAGGAGGGCTCCTCTTACTGCTCTGAGGGTGAAAGTTAAGTGCTGAGAGATCCCCAGGGACCAGTGTAGCTGGTGCATCTGCAGCTTATAGTTTATTTCTGTCTTCACTGTGAATATTCTCTTAATTACTTCACATCAGATGCCCCTGCCCTGCCTGGAGATGTCCCAGGGGATGGTTACAATGATGCCAGAGAAGTGTCTGACTCTGAAGGTGACCCTGGTTTGGGGCAGAATGATAAGCAAGGCATAGGGGCGAGTGACAGGGAGAGGGATTCACAGAAAGGTGAGTGGAGAACTGTTTGCACTTCACACTGTCTCTGCAGAGTGGGAGGGCTGGAAATGTGGGGTATGCAGCAAGGGAACAGCCCTGGCCAACCCAACACCTGTGAGACAAACTCTCCTTTTCTCATCTCTCCATTCCCTCAACGCAGAGGCTTCAGTGCCTGCCATGGGGAGAGGAACAGCAGGGTCCCTGCCGGGTGGTACTTTGTGCTCAAACCAGCAAGATACCTAGGATCCTTCTGCCTCTAGGTTCAAATGCTTGTGTGGCTGCCACACGGTGGATGTGCTGGATTCCCACCAGTTCACTGCATGTGTACCTTTTGGGCAGAATCCTATGAACCAAAGTCCTGTTACTGCCGCACAATTGTTAAAGAGCCCATCACATGTCCTGTAAAAGTTGGGCTTTGCACATTGTCCTTGGCCAAAATCTCCCCTCTCTTCCCTATTGGGCCATGAGCAAAGACCCCATCAGCCACCCCAGGGGAGGTGCAGTGGTGATGAAATGTGCATTGCTTAGTACTTGATGCTTATGTTCATTGTTAGGGCAGAGTGAAAGTTATGATGTTCTTTACTAAGTTCTCCTTGCTGGTAAGTGCTTGGATTTTGTACATGAGGTGAGAGGTAGCTACAGCTGGCCCTTGGCAGTGTTAGCTGGTCTGGAAACCAAAGGTTTTAATTTCCAGACTATGCATAGAGATGATGGATTAGAATTTGTCATAGACCCAGCCAGAAGACTGAAGGAGGAACAATTCCTAACCTGTACTGGAAAGAAGAGGTTCTCAAACTGGGGAACACAGAATATATTCTGGGGGTGGCATGAGATGCCAAAGCGGAAAGCGGTGGGTGGTACGAATATTGTGCTTATGTTCATTGCTAGGACAGAGTGAATTTTATGATGTCCTTAACTAAGAGCTCCTTCCTGGTAAGTGTTTGGGTTTTGTACACTAAGTGACAGGTAGCTGCAATTGTCACTTGGAACTTGGAAGTGGAGTGGAAATCCAGGGTTTTATTTCCAGAACATGGATAGAGATAATGGATTGAAAGTTGTCATGGACCCAATCAGAAAAATGAAGAGGGAACATTTTCTAAATTCTAACCCATACTGGAGAGTGCCCTCTACTCTTGCTGGGCAGCCATGCATAGCCACAGAATGGATCCACTGACTGTATGTGTCTCGCTTGGTATTTTCAGGTTGGAGTGAAGGTGTTTCTGAGGTGGAGAAGGAAACTCTGTTCCTGCCTCCTGGAGACACAGGTTATGATGATGTGGGACATGGAGACTTTGGGGGATCGGTATCAGAAATGATTTGATTGGGCCAAATAACCTTGTGATGATGTAAAAGCTTCTCCTCTTTCTCTCAGAAATGCTCCCTCTTGCATGATGCCCGAAGACAGTCCCTGCCTGGTAGATAGACAAAGCAGGTGTTTTTATAGGGTTTGTGTGAATTTATAGGAAATACAAGTGTGAGTAGAAAAAGGTTCACAAACATCCTCTGTATAATTTCCTATTCATTGGCCAGGATGGAAGTTTCCTGCCTTTTTATCCCTGTAGTTTCTTTAGCTTGAATCTGTGCCTTTTTCTTATTAAATCCCTTCTGAAAGTCTGCCCAGCAGTGGAAGTTTTTCTTGCCAGATGAATTGTGCAGTTTCCAGGGCTCATCATGGGGAGAGGATGAGATACAACAAACCAAGAGTCAAGGGTGGGCCACCTCTGGGTATGGCCGGCTGTTTGATAGCAGGGTGGGTTTACACTGAATGTTCTATCGGGCATGTGGTAAAAGTGAGACACCAGCAAGAGAACGTTCTGAGATGAGCAACATGGTTGTTCCTAAACCTAATTCAGATCTGAAACTTTCATTGAATCCAAAGAGATACAGTAACTCCTCGCTTAACGATGAAATTATGTTCCTGAAAAATGCAACTTTAAGTGAAACGATATTAAGCGAATCCAATTTCCCCATAAGAATTAATGTAAAGAGGGGGGGTTAGGTGCCAGGGAAATGTTTTTTCACCAGAAAAAAAAAACCTATATATATACACAGTATAAATTTTAACAAACAATTTAATACTGTACACAGCAGTGATGATTGTGAAGCTTGGTTGAGGGGGTGAAGTCAGAGAGTGGAAGAGGGTGGGATATGTCCCAGGGGATGCCTTACTGCTCAATGATGAACTAGCACTCGGCTGAGCCCGAAAGGGTTAACACGTTGTTGTTAATGTAGCCTCACACTCTACAAGGCAGCACAAATGGAAGGAGGGGAGACAGCATGGCAGAGAGAGACAGAGACACACACCCTGTGTGTGTGTATGAGAGAGAGAGATGAGCATTGCCCCTTTAAGTATGCTGAGCGCACTCTAAGCACATTGCCCTTTTAAGTAGATCAGCAAGTTGAGACAGCAGCTGCTGCCAGCAAGCTCCCTCCGTCCTGAGCCCTGTTGTGCCCCCCCTAGCTCTATCGAGATAGGGTAAGTGGGAGCAGGAGCAAGGGGGACACCCTGACGTTATTCCCCTTTTCCCTCCCACACACAGCAAGCAGGAGGCTGCTGGGAGCAGCTCCAAGGCAGAGGACAGGTGCAGCACATGGCAATGGCACAAACAGCTGAACTGCCCGGCAATTGATAGCCCGCTGGTCCACCCTGGTTCCAAGTCCCCACCAGCTCCAACGGGCTGCTCTTTCTGCAAGTAGTGGACAAAGCAGGCGGCTGCCGAAGAAGGTTATAAGGGAGCATTGCACAACTTTAAACGAGCATGTTCTCTAATTGATCATCAATGTAACAACGAAACAATGTTAACTGCGATGACTTTAAGTGAGGAGTTACTGTAAATGGAAAAAATTCTCCCTGGGTAATTCACACCTGAAATTAAGCAAATGGTGAAAATAATTCCCCATTAGCTATAAATACAGAGGATGAAAATATCTGCTAGGAGGATCAATTAATTTTATAGACAATAATGACAAAGAGAGGGTTAACAAGAGTCTGGGTTTTCACTGAACCAATAAGGCTAGAAACCCCAGTAAAACTGATTCACACAATGGCATGTTTATTTCCATGACAATCCACAAATATAGTTTAAAATCAATGCTGAGCTGAGAACTGACCAGTGGAAAAGCCAGAAGTGTTCTCTGGATGAACCTCCAGTGAAATCAATACCAGAACATATGCAGAATACATTATTTCACCGAAATAGTGTCTTTCTTTCCTTTACCACAAATCCTGCATTCAGTTTTGGTCACTTCATCTCTAGCGGGTTCGAATGAAAATAGAAAAGGTCGACAGATGATTGGAAACAGCAGGTCCGGTGGGGTCATATGCAGTGATGAGCTGCCAAAATCTTAACAACTGGTTCCCTCCTCACCCCACGAGGGGGTCGTTGCCCACTCCTGCCCCATCCAACCCCCCGCGTTCCTTGACACTCCCCCCAGGACCCCTGCTCCCTCCACCCCCTCTCCTGTCCCCTGACTGCCCCCAGAACTGGGCAGGAGGGTCTTGTGGGCCACCATAGTGGGTGCCCACCCCACCCCTAAGAGCCAGAGGGACCTGCTGGGGGGCAAGGTGAGGAGTCCCAGCGGTGCTTACCTGGGGCAGCTCCCAGGAAGCATCCAGCAGGTGCATCTGGCTCCTAGGGGCAGGGTAGCGTAGCCAGCGGGGGAACAGGGGGTGCGGCTGCTCCCCTCACTGATCACATCAAAAGTGGCTCCTTAGGCGCTGACTCTGTGGGTGCTCTGGGGCTGGAGCACCCATGGGGAAAATTTGGTGGGTTCAGAGCACCCACCGGCAGCTCCCCGCCCCGCGCCCAGCCCCAGCTCACTTCACCTCACCTCTGCTCCGCCCCTGAACGCATCGCCCGCTCTGCTTCTCCGCCCCGCCCATGGCTTCCCACGAATCAGCTGTTCGGCGGGAAGCCAGGGAGGGCTGAGAAGCAAGCGGCGGCTTCCCACTCAGGCTGAGGGTGGCAGTGGTGAGCTGGGATGGGGAGTGGTTCCCCTATGCACCCTCCCGCCGGGGTTACCTGCTGTGGTGTGGGTGGCCCTCCTCGTGCCCTTCTGCCCCAGTTCACTTCCACTCTGCCTCCCCCTCCCTGGGCCTGAGTGCGAAGCCGCCGCCTGCTTCTCAGCCCGCTCCGGCTTCCCACGTGAACAGCTGATTTGTGGGAAGCCTGGGGGGGCAGACAAACAGAGTGGGGAGGAGGAGGAGGGGGAGCAGAGGTGAGCTGGGGCTGGGGGTGGGGTGGGCAGCTGCCAGTGGGTGCTCTGCACCCACCAAATTTTCCCCTTGGGTGCTCCAGCCCTGGAGCACTCATGGAGTCGGTGCCTAAGGTGCCACATTTGGCCGGTTGTTAAATTTAGAAGCCCTTTTAGAACCAGTTGTCCCTTGTGGAACAACCAGTTCTAAAAGGGCTTCTAAATTTAACAACCGGTTCTAGCGAACCAGTGCGAACCGGCTCCAGCTCAGCAGTGGTCATATGAAGAGACTAGAAATACAACAATTTTCTTCTGAAAGGAGAAAAACAAAATAAGACATTATTGAGACATGTAATAGGGCATACTGACCCTTGGAGACTGAGGAGGGAAATCTCAGGGGCTTTGCTCATCTGTTTGTGGGGTTGTGTTCTCAAGACAGATTTGTGGGACAAAGGAAATGACCACAGAGAGAGGAGTGGCCCCCGTATGGATGTTTGTGCTTTGGCAGGGAACCCAGGCTGCTGATGCTGCCTAGGGCCTGGGACTGGAGCCTTAAAGAGGGAGCGGGTGAAGGCTCTTCTCTTCTTTCAGGCTGAAGGAATTCTGGGTTTGGTCAGTCCGTCCAGGGTGGGGTCACATCACTCACAGGCAAAGAGAGGAAAACTCCCCCCAGAATGGCACATGCAGATCCTGGATAAAAGGAACAACAGCAGGTGAAGGTGACTGAGTAGGGGATTCCCTTGTGCATGTTATGAAGCTATTACTATCTGGATCACTTGGTAGGCTGGGTCCATTCAAACATACTGAGCTTTAATAAAATGCAAGGTCATACATTTGTAACTCTGAAGAAGATTTAGGTGTGATAATGAAGAAACAACTCAGCACGAAATCCCAGTGTGATGCTGTGGCCAAAATGGCCAACGCAATCCTTGGATGCATATGCAGGAGAATAGTGACTAGAAATAGGGTGCTGATTTTATCTCTGTATACAACATTATGACCAATACCAGAATATTGCACCCAGTTCTGGGGTCCACATTTTAAGAAGGACAGTGAAAAATTGGAGAGGGTGTGGAGAAGAGCTACAAAAAAGATGGCTGAGAAAATGCCTTACAATGAGAGACAAGAGCTCAATCTCTCCAGTGTATCAAAAAGAAGATCAAGAGGTGACTTGATTACGGTGCATAAAATACCCTCACAAAGAGAAAGTACTGGGTACTAAAGGGCTTTGTAATCGAGCAGCAAAAGGCACAACAAGAACCAATGGCTGGAAGTTAATGCCAGAGAAACTGAAATTTAAAATAAGGCACAAATTTTAATAGGGTAATTAAGCATTGGAACAATCTACAAAGGGAAATGAGACAGATTGTCTACCCCACACAGGGGAGGGGGCGGGTTTGAGCAAGTGCTCTGAGGTGGTATAGAAAATTATTTCTCTTAGCTGCTTCACTGGTGGGTCTTGCTCACATGCTCAGGATCTAACCGATCACCATTTTAAGGGTAGGCAAGGAATTTCCCCCAGATCATATTGTCAGGGACCCTGGAGGCTTTTTACCATCCTCTGCAGCATGGGGTGCACATCATTGCTAGGATCATCTTGATATATCTCAAAATTACTTCCCTGCCAATGCAGGGGACTCGGGTATTGGTGCATCTCAGTCCTGCCTAATCTCTGCCTGTGGCACACAATAGTTTAGTCTCCTGAGGGCTGTAATACTTTGTCTCATCCAGGTTGTTGGTCCCAGTGCAGTGGTGACTTTGGTGGCCTCTCATGTTTATGGGGGTTAGACTGGATTATTTAGTTGTCCTGACTGACCTTAAAATCTGCACATCTATATTATGGCTACAATGTTGCTGTGTCTGACTTGTGGCCACTCTGACTCACAGGAGCCCCCTCTTTCCAATCAAGTCACCTCCTAGTACTCAGGGAATGGCATCTGCCGCAAAAGGCAATAGGGTGCTGTGGGAATAACTTTGGGGGCAGTCACTAGTCACGGAAAACAAAAGTTCTCACAACACCCCTGACAGATACACGAGGGTCTCTGTCCATGCAGGAGATAGTCCAGCACTCCCAGTGGAAAGGAATGATGAGGGGGATAGAAACACTCATGATGGGGAGTTGCGTGTTTCAGCCATGTTGGTGTGTGGGTACCAGCTGAAACACATACACTGTACCCACAACCAGAGCAAGTTCACACTGTAAAAACACCAAACCCAAGAGGGACATCTTAATCTCAGCACAAGTTCTGCTTTAACCCATTGTTGCGGTGCCCTGCCCAGGGTATGGGGTGGGCCAGGTGTAGCAGGCCTCTCCAGAACCTCCGTGGGACTAGCAGTTGATGAAGTTCCTCCTTTGTCTGCGGATCCTTGACCAGCCTATAGAGAACGTTGTTACGGACCTCAAATCACAGCCCTTGGGGGCATCGCTGGGGTTGGTCCTCCACTTGAGTGGGGCCCACTGCCTGTTCCCATGCCCAGCTGAGGTTCGGCTCTCCCCTTTGCTCCTCTAGGCCGTCCCCGTCAATGTCCAACCACCCTTGTCCATCCTCTGTCGGGTCCTTCGCGGGGGAGGGGGGAGGGAGTGTGGCATGTATTTGATGTCTTGGAACTCCCTGATGGCCCTTCTTCTGCGCCTGGTGTTCGGCGGCCATTTCCTGCATCAGCTATTGCTGCTGCTGTGGCATCTGGAGCTGTTGCTGGGTGGCAATCTGTGGGAACAGCTGGGCCTGCTGTTGCTGCTGCTGCCTGGCCTGCTGCTGCTGGCTCTCCAGCAGCCACTTCAATGCTTCTCAGTGTCCATGACTCTCATATTGGGGGTCAGCTCACCAGTCTGGTTTGGATCCTTCTAGCTAGTCCCGCTCATTGCCCATATTCTCCCCCAGTTGCTGCGGGGCTGGTCCAGCCTGTCCTCCTTTGGGATGGGAAGGGGGCATTATAGCCCCGCGGCTGCATCCAGCTGACTGCTCTTAGTCTCAGGGTGGAACAGCCTAAGTGCCAGAGTCAATATGGCTGCTCTCCTTAGCATGACTACGCGGCCTCGTGGCCAGAGTCAATGTGATTGCCCTCTCTTGCAGGGCTACATGGCCCAGTGTCCAGAGTCAATACAGCTGCATTTCCCCACAGGGCTGAATGGTCTAGTGGCCAGAGTCAATACAGCTGCCCTTCCTTGCAGGGCTGTGTGGCCTAGTGTCCAGAGTCACTACAGCTGCCCTCCTCGATAGGGCTGAGTGGTCCAATGGCCAGAGTCAGTAGGGCTACCCCTGAGCAGCAGGGCAGCTTGGTCTAGTGACCAAAGTCCTTAGCGGTGCCCTCTCTTGTTGGGCTGCATGGCCTAATGACCAGATTCAATATGACTGCCCTTCTTGTCAGGGCTGTGTGGCCAATGGCCAGAGGCGATAGGGCTACCCTTGAGCAGCTGGGCAGTGTGGGCTGATGGCTGGAGTGGCGGGCCGCCGCCAGGGTAAAGGCACCTGTGTCCTCCCTATTCCACCAAGTCCCAACCCAGGGCCCTGACAAGCCACCTGCTCAGCAGGGATCCTGCCAAAGCACAGTAAGCTAAGCCTTGGTTCTATAGTCAGCTCCCCATTAAGTTCCCCTGGGTTACTTCCTACCCATTCCTCCACGGCTAGTTGTCTCGGGTGTCCCACAGCCTCTCCTCCCTCTGCGGCATTGCGTGCCTGGGGATCATTGGTTGTCATAGTCTGGCTGGCCTCCATGTCCTGGCATGTCGGCAGTCCCTCTGCAGGAACCAGCAGCGCACCTCCGTTCCAGTTGGCAGTATTGACTGAGCTGAGTTGCTCCCTTTTATACCCTGGTTCCAGCTGGAGCCTACCCAGCAGAGATGAGGGAGCATGGCCTCCTCGACCCAAAGAGTGGGATTAACCCCTGCTGAACCAGTTCAGGGCTGGTACACCCCATCACACCCATTAGAAAATTACCACTGTCCTGTAATTATTGGGGCTTCTCAGTGCCGGAATACACCAAACCCCTGAGGTGCCAGTAGGATGCCATGTGCCGTGACTCAGAGGCAAGCGTTGTAGGTGTTTCAGCAGCTAGGCCTTGTGGGTGCTATCCCTGGAGGGTCACAATAACCACTCAGACACCTGGCTAAGGAAAAGGGCATTTTACTAGGGCTGGCAGGAAAGGGGAAGGTTGCAGATGCCCTAGGTCCAGAGGCTTAATCAGTTACAGTTCACAGTGAGCAATAGTGGTAAATGTTTGGGTCTCTGGGGCTGTCCAGTCGAGAGTCCGGGCACTTCAGGCTTAGTGCCTGGGGTGCCCTGTCCAGTCCACTCTCTAGCCAAGCAAATAGGAGCTTGCAAGTTTCCAGGCCTGGTTCATTTAATGTCTCTCATTGGGGCCCTCTCTGCACTGGCTCCTTGTCCAGCTGCTGCTGCTCCCCCATAAGTCCCCCACAGAACTGCACCAGGCTGTAAGCTGTGCAGTCAGAGATTGTTCCACATGTGGGTCACAATACAGTTCCTGGGGACTGCCCTCTGCATCTAGCTTTGTGCAGTTCCTTGCTTTCCATGTGGTCACTGCTTCCCACAATAGCCCATCCACTTCCTGGTTCAGGACCCTTCCCATTACCTGGCCAGAGGAAAGGGAAGTGCTGTGGAGAAAGGTCTGGTATAGGTTGTACTTCCCTTCTTAGCAGATCCATCACACTCCCAAACATAAACTGAAAGATTCTGCAAACTGAGAAGGTTCATCTCTGCCATATCAGATTATGAGCCCTAAGAATTTTGAGGTCACATCAATTGCCCCCTTTTGCTTAAAGAAACTAAGTCTGCATCCGCCTTTTCATCTTTTTTCTGTACCTTCTTTTAACTACAAACTTTACATAATATAGTTTTGGGGAAACACTGATTTCCTGTATTCTTTTACCCATTCAACCCAAAATGATCCATGACATTTTACCAAGAAATGGAAATCTGAGAAAGTCAAAGTGTTTGTGAAAATTTTTCATTTTTTTTAAAATCCATCTCTTGGCTCAATGATCCTGATCCATGAACGTTCAGGCCAGACTGAAGACTAGGCAATTGAAGGGAAAATCCAATTGATAGGTAATGTTTCCCTCTCTCTCTTCCAGCAGCAGGGTCAGCAAAGCTAGCATAACATAAGCTGGCAGGGACCACGTCCAGGACAGGTAGGGTACATCTTCAAAACCTTTGAGATAGTATGTCCTGAGGTTCAGTAGGATTGATACTCTGTAGACTTGAATATAAGAAAAGAAAGGGGGATAAACATTAGCCAAAAAGACAGCACAATCCACTCCTTTTCATTTCTGGGTTTTCAAAAATAAAAAAAAAATCCTCAATGTTTTAGTTCTGGATTTATATTTCCATTGAAAACTGTCATGGACTCACAGGACTCATGCAACTCGGCTCCGTAGGGTCCCTGGGAGTGATCCTCCTTCAGCATGACAGCCTTCCGTGAAGCATGCACTCTCTCTCTGGGGTTAGGCCCTCTAGCCCCACCACTCCCTGGGACCATATCTCTGAGCTTTCTGCATGCCTGTCCCTCGCCATTGGCCCCCTCAGGGAGTCCACTCTCTCTGGAACCCCAGGGCCTCCACTCCCAGAGGGAAGAATGCAACCCAGATCTCTAGATCAGAGTGACTCTCAGCCAACATAAAACAGAAGGGTTTATTTTAGGGCCTCCCCTGGGATAGTACTTGTGGTGTGCTATTGACCGCCGGGATCCGATTTGGATATGGATAGAGACCTCTTTAATGTTTTTAATGAAGTAAATACTAATGGGAATTGTGTGATCAAGGGAGACTTTAGCTTCCCATATATAGACTGGAGGACAAGTGATGGTAATAATAATAGGGCTCAGATTTTCCTGGATGCGATAGCTGATGGATTCCTTCACCAAGTAGTTGCTGAACCAACAAGAGGGGATGCCATTTTAGATTTCGTTTAGGTGAGTAGTGAGGACCTCATAGAAGAAATGGTTGTAGGGGACAACCTTGGTTCGAGTGATCATGCGCTAATTCAGTTCAAACTAAATGGAAGGATAAACAAAAATAGATCTGTGACGAGGGTTTTTGATTTCAAAAGGGCTAACTTTAAAAAATTAAGGAAATTAGTTAGGGAAGTGGATTGGACTAAAGAACTTGTGGATCTAAAGGCAAAGGAGGCCTGGAATTACTTCAAGTCAAGGTTGCAGAAACTATCAGAAACCTGCATCCCAAGAAAGGGGGAAAAATCCATAGGCAGGAGTTGTAGACCAAGCATCTCAAAGATGTGATTAAGAAAAAGCAGAAAGCCTACAAGGAGTGGAAGATGGGAGGGATCAGCAAGGAAAGCTACTTTATTGAGGTCAGAACATGTAGGGATAAAGTGAGATAGGCGAAAAGCCATGTAGAGTTGGACCTTGCAAAGAGAATCAAAACCAATAGTAAAAGGTTCTATAGCCATATAAATAAGAAGAAAACAAAGAAAGAAGAAGTGGGACCGCTAAACACTGAGGATGGAGTGGAGGTTAAGGATAATAGAACCAAACTCGAACAGCTTAATGGGACTAAATCGGGGGGCCCGGATAATCTTCATCCAAGAATATTAAATGAACTGGCACATGAAATTGCAAGCCCATTAGCAAGAATTTTTAATGAATCTGTAAACTCAGGGGTTGTACCGTATGACTGGAGAATTGCTAACGTAGTCCCTATTTTTAAGAAAGGAAAAAAAAGTGATGTGAGTAACTACATGCCTGTTAGTTTGACATCTGTAGTATATAAGGTCTTGGAAAAATATTTGAAGGCGAAAGTAGTTAAGGACATTGAGGTCAATGATAATTGGGACAAAATGCAACATGGTTTTACAAAAGGTAGATAATGTCAAACCAACCTGATCTCCTTCTTTGAGAAGAAAAGGAGTACTTGTGGCACCTTAGAGACTAATAAATTTATTTGAGCGTAAGCTTTCATGGGCTACAACTCACTTCATTGGACGCATTCAGTGGAAAATACAGGGGGGAGATTTTGTATACACAGAACATGAAACAATGGGTGTTACCATACACACTGTAAGGAGAGTGATCAGGTAAGGTGGGCAGCAGGAGAGCGGGGGGGGTGGGACCTCTTGTAGTAATAATCAAGGTGGGCCATTTCCAGCAGTTGACAAGAACGTGTGAGGAACAGTGGGGGGGAGGGGGGGCGGGGAGGAGAAATAAACATGAGGAAATAGTTTTACTTTGTGTAATGACACATCCACTCCCAGTCTTATAAAGAGTTATAAAGACTGGGAGTGGATGTGTCATTACACAAAGTAAAACTATTTCCCCATGTTTATTTCCCCTCCCCCCCCCACTGTTCCTCACACGTTCTTGTCAACCGCTGGAAATGGCCCACCTTGATTATCACTACAAAAGGTTCCCCCCCGCCTCCGCTCACGAAAGCTTATGCTCAAATAAATTTGTTAGTCTCTAAGGTGCCACAAATACTCCTTTTCTTTTTGCAGATACAGATTGACATGGCTGCTACTCTGAAACCTTCTTTGAGAAGGTAATAGATTTGTTAGACAAAGGAAACACAGTGGATCTAATTTACCTCGATTTCAGTAAGGCATTTGATACTGTTCCACATGGGGAATTATTAGCTAAATTGGAAAAGATGGGGATCAATATGAAAATTGCAAGGTGGACAAGGAACTAGTTAAAGGGGAGACTACAGCAGGTCACACTGAAAGATGAACTGTCAGGCTGGAAGAAGGTTACTAGTGGAGTTCCTCAGGGATCGGTTTTGGGACCAATCTTATTTAATCTTTTTATTACTGACCTTGGCACAAAAAGCGGGAATGTGCTAATCAAGTTTGCAGATGACACAAAGCTGGGAGGTATTGCCAATACAGAGAAGGACCGGGATCTCATACAGGAAGATCTGGATGATCTTGTAAACTGGAGTAATAGTTAATAGGATGAAATTTAATAGTGAAAAGTGCAAGGTCATGCATTTAGGGATTAATAAGAAGAATTTTTGTTGTAAACTGGGGACGAATCACTTGGAAGTAACAGAGGAGGAGAAGGACCTCAGAGTATTGGTTGATCACAGGATGACTATGAGCCGCCAATGTGATATGGCTGTGAAAAAAGCTAATGCGGTCTTGGGATGCGTCAGGCGAGGCATTTCCAGTAGAGATAAGGAGGTGTTTGTACATTATACAAGGCATTGGTGAGACCTCATCTGGAATATTGTGTGCAGTTCTGGTCTCCCATGTTTCAGAAAGATGCATTCAAACTGCAACAGGTACAGAGAAGGGCTACTAGGATGATCCGAGGAATGGAAAGCCTGTCTTATGAAAGGAGACTCAAAGAGCTTGGCTTGTTTAGCTTAACCAAAAGAAGGCTGAGAGGAGATATGATCGCTCTCTATAAATATATCAGAGGGATAAACACCACGGAGGGAGAAGAATTATTCAAGCTCAGTACCAATGTGGACACAAGAACAAATGGATATAAACTGGCCATCAGGAAGTTTAGACTTGAAATTAGACAAAGGTTTCTAACTATCAGAGGAGTGAAGTTCTGGAACAGCCTTTTGAGGGAAGCAGTGGGGGCAAAAGACATATCTGGCTTCAAGACTAAGCTTGATAAGTTTATGGAAGGGATGATATGATGGGATAGTCTAATTCTGGCAATTAATTGATCTTTGACTATTCACGGTAAATATGCCCAATGGCCTGTGATGCGATGTTAGATGGGGTGGGATCTGAGTTACTACAGAGAATTCTTTCCTGGGTGTCTGGCTGGTGAGTCTTGCCCACATGCTCAGGGTTTAGCTGATCACCATATTTGGGGTCAGGAAGGAATTTTCCTCCAGGGCAGATTGGCAGAGGCCCTGGGGGTTTTCGCCTTCCTCTGCAGCATGGGGCATGGGTCACTTGCTGGAGGATTCTCTGCACCTTGAAGTCTTTAAACCATGAGTTGAGGACTTCAATAGCTCAGACATAGGTCAGGGGTTTGTTACAGGAGTGGGTGGGTGAGATTCTGTGGCCTGCACTGTGCAGGAGGTCAGACTAGACGATCATAATGGTCCCTTCTGACCTTAAAGTCTATGATTCTATGTATATATCTGACCAGGGAATCTCTGTGAAATACTATACACCATAGGGTTCCTAGCTCACACCACCTCCTTGTTTCAGGCATTGGGACCTGGCGAATGGGGTCACAAAGCCACTCGGCTTTGGCCCTGCTGCCCCATCCATCTTCTCTCCTTGTGGATGGGTGTCCAGTCCAAACCTGAGAGGCACTGCAACACTGTGAGTCGGGTTGCAACACCACTTACTCAAATGTGGCCCAGCCCCACATCTGGCATTGTGGAGGAGCGGCCAGGCCACTCCTGAGAGGCCCTGCATCCCCATGTGCCAGGTCACAATGCCTGGAGCAGGGAACTGGGCCCAGCCCTGCAGGACGGGAACCACCACTGAAGGGTGAGTGCAGGGCGGGCAGGCTGGCTCTCCAACCCCAGAACCCCCTGCACCAGGCCAGGATTTGGGTTGTGGTGCCAGGTGAAGGCTGCATATAGGTAATGGTGAATCACAAGAAAAGCAAAATTCTGTTAGTGGGTTGCCTAAGCAACAAGTTGGGGAACCGCGGCTCTAATCCACCTAGCTCGGGTACCAGAGCTGTGACACTGGGCTGCACAAGCTTCAGCGCAGGCTAGTCCCACCGGTAATTACCCAGGGTTCTGAGTAGGCTGGTACAGACCGATGAAGCGTATGGTGTCTGATACCTGAGCTAGCTACATTAAAGCTAGTGCTGGTATGTCCGCTCAAGCTGTGATGACACCTCATGCCTACAGTGTGGACGTACCCTCCACAGTGAAAAGAAAGCAAAAGGCAGCTGAATTACTCAGAAAAGTCACGACCCACTGCAAAGAAGGCTGGACATAAGAGCAACATCTGGCATCTCTATGAAACTGCACTGGGTGGTTTCAGGTGATCTTAGCAAAAACCCCAGGCTGTTGTTGAAGGGGTCCAGAGTAGCCATCCCCTCATGGGTGAAAAAGGACATTCTCATAAACTGCACGAGGGCCACTAAGCCGGCCCAAAATGCACAGAAACTGCTCAACAGTTCAGTAGCCTTGACTGAGGAACAAGTACCAGAGAGAGGTGAGAACTCTGAGACCTGCACTTACATGAGAACCAACCAACCAGAACCATCGTTACCTTCCCTCCCTCAGACACACCATGGAGGAAAGACCTTCTCCAGCTGGCTAATGGAACCTCTCTTCCAGTGACTGGCTGCTTGTCAAGATTTACTGAAATAGCCAAGGTACTGACCACTACATCACCAACTCTGGGGTTGGGATGAAATCCATGTTCCCTGCAATGGACTCCCACTGCAAGTCTGCTCAGATAATGATCCTCAGTTTCTACTGGACACTGTTAAATTTACAAAACCCTGCAGTTTCACCATGTTACATCAGTTCCCAGTTTTCACAAAACCATGGGGAGGCACAACTCTCACTCAAAACGGTGAAACAGATTCTTACAACATCCACAGGTCTGTATCTGGCCCTGCTCGGATACTGGCCGGCACCTCTGGGAAATGGATTCAGCCCCAGTCTGTAGCTGTGTTGAGTTCCATCATCCCAACCATCCCTTCACTCTTAGACCTTAGTAGGATGGAATTTCCAATGCTACTGAGAAAGGAAGAACAATCTAAAAGCTTTTGGAAGAGGAACTTTGCCAGATGTTATAGAGTCAAACCCCTGACGGAGCTGAACGCAGGAGATCGGGTGTGGCTGAAAGGCTCTGCAGAAGAAGGAATAGTACAGGCACAGCTGAACACCCCTCGATCTTACCCTGTTCTAGTTCCGGGGTAGCAGTTGCCATCAGTTTGTTTCAGCAGCTAACTCTCTGGAGCACTCAGATCCCTACCTGCAAGCTAAACCTCTGAGTAATGATCCCCCTGATCATACAGTTGGTGTTGGTCCTGCTTTGAGCAGGGGGTTGGACTGATGACCTCCTGAGGTATCTTTCAACCCTAATATTCTATGATATACACCAGCCACCATCTCCTCCACACCTGACAGGCAGGGGAACCCGGCTGGGTCTAACAGCCTCTCTCCTTCCTGAAAGGCTAGGTCAGATCTTGGGAACCTGAGGAACTCAGGGATTTAGTAGCCAAGTGTTTTCCCCGGGCAGAACAATCCCCTGGCACGAGACTGACGGGTCAGGCAGTCTGCCCAGCCTTCAGTGGGCTGTTTTGAGTAGTCTGTGCTGATGTTTAGAGAATGGTTGGAGGAATGTTTTACTATCATTTCTGCCTCACAAAAGAGGATTTTGTCTAGGGACACTTTTTAGACAGGCCACTAGGGGGCCTTACAGAAGAAGTACACAGCTGCAGGCAAGGAGGAAATTAAGGTTGTTCTGTTATTCACCCTCCCCTTAGTGTCCTCTGTAAATTCAGTCAGCTGGGCTGGAAGGCTGCACAGCACCAATGAGATTGATTCAGGTCACTGGGATCAGGCAGGTGTTGAGATGCTAATGGCTCACGCTGCTGAAACTCATGCACAGGGGTGGCAGGTTTGTAGAAATTTTGGTGCTGCCCAGAACACCCGGAACCCCCCCCCCCACACACACACACACACACCTGCCTAAGGCTCTGGGAGGGAGTTTGGGTGGGGGAAGGGGTCTTGGGTTCAGGTGATTGGGCTGCACAAGGTGGTGGGGGTGCAGGCTCTGGGAGGGGGGTTGGGTGCAGAAGGGGTGAGAGATCAGGCTCTTGGAGGGGGGTTGGGTGCAGGAGGTGTGAGGGGTCGGGCTCTGGAAGGGAGTTTGGCGGGGGACGGGGTCTGGGGTGCAGGCTCTGGGCTGGGGCAGGGGATTGGGGTGCAGGAGGGGTACAGGGTGCAGGCTCTGGAAGGGAATTTGGGTGCAGAAGGGGTGAGAGGTCAGGCTCTGGGAGGGAGTTTGGGTGAGGGAGGGGGTCTAGAGTGCAGGCTCTGGGAGGGAGTTTGGGGACAAAAGTAGGTGCAGTGGAGGGGTGGGAGTACAAGAGGGAGTTACGGGGGGAGGGGAGGCGGAGTGCAGGCTCTGGAAGTGGATGGGGGTTCGATGCTTACCCGAGGCACCCCCTCCGGCAGCGGCTCTTAGGCAGGGCAGGGAGGCGGCGGGGGGTGGGTGTCTCCAGGCACCACCCCTGCAGCTTCCCATTGGCCGCAGGGGCATTTGGGGTGGGGGCAGCGCGCCAGGGGAAGCGTGGAGGGAGTGGTGGGGGGAAGGTGGGAACTTTGCTGGAGCTGGGCCCGTGGGACAGGAATATTCCTGGTGCCTGGGCGGCACAGGCCCATAGAACTCGCCACCCATGCTCACGCAGGAGGCTTTAGCTGTCTGCCACATCAGCCATCTCTCCTGCAGGAAGCTGAGACCCTGCATTCACTATGGTACTAACCAGCTGTTGGCATCAGCACATCTGTGACACTGGACTAACACTGTGAACTTCCTGAGCCCAGCCTGGATCTGTGCTGTTGGTCACATGCACAGAAGGCGAGGAGTTCACCAAGTGCAGCTGGGGAAAGAAAATCATTATAAATGTAACCCTTCTGCCAGGTGGAGCTGGCAGCAACCAGAGCCAGGTTCAATGCAACACAGAACAGGCTCAAGACCCCACCCAGTAACCTGGGAAAATTACACACCACCCTTGGGAGCCTCTGAGAGGCAATACTTCCCCACTCGCAAGCAGAGTCTGAGTGTAGAAAAGAAACTTTTAATGAAAGGAGGGAAATCACCAGACATTAATTAGGGAAAATGCCAGAAGCAGGAGTCATAAACATAAAACTATTAGCAGGAGACCCACCCCAGCATGCGTGGGGCAGTGCCTTCCACCTCATGTTCTTGAGTTCTACAACCAAAAGTTCCTTTTCTGTGCCCCTCTCTGCTCTCTTACCACACCCCACTCACAGTAGTTGTCCTTGGTCAGTGAGGACTCAGGGCTCAGACACGCATCTGTGTGAGTTCACCTCCCACCCAAGGAAGAAGGCACCTTGCTTCCGCTTGCTCAGCTGGCCACCACACCAACTACCTGGCCGCCTTGCCAACCGCGGTTCCTTGCTGCAGCAGAGAAGATGGAGCTATGGCCTTTGTGTGTATTTACTACTGTGTCAGTGACAGGGAAGGGAAGGGAGAGCTGTCCCTGGCCAACAGACACAAAAACACCCAAGCCCCCAAATCAATGTCACCAACATAACCCCTACGGAGTGTCAAAGGGTAGAAGGAGGATAAGGCGAAGAGGCTGGGAAGTGGAGTTATGATAAATGAGGTGGGGGGGTAGCTCTCCTTTATGAACAGCCAGTTATCTATAAAATCCCTATTAGTAGCTGTACTCTACTTGCTTTCCTGTAAAGGGTTAAAAAAGTCCATAGGAAAAAGAAAGGGAGCGGGCACCTGACCAAAAGAGACAATGGGAAGGCTAGAACTTTTTAAAATTGAGAAAAAACTTTCCCTTTGTCTTTCTCCAGAGAGAGGGGACAGAGCAGAGTCATGACTATGCTGTAAAAAGCTTTTTGCCAGGTATGCAAATCATCAGATCATACCTAGAACTACCCAGATATGTAAGCAAATTAGAAAATGTCTAAAAAGACGCTATTAGGTTTATTTCTTTTATTTCCTTATGGCATGCGGACTCCTCTGTGCTAACCCTAAATGCTTTTGTTTTGCTTGTTTTGCTCCTTTAAGCTGGACCTCAAGGTTATTCTTGAAGTTTAATTTTTGTAAGTGGATTTCTTTAAATCTAGCAAAAGCCGAAGTTCCAGATGTATTTTCTTTCTTTTTGTTTTTAATAAAATTTACCTTTTTTACTAACAGGATTTGGATTTTTGTGTCTTAAGAGGTTTGTGCACGTTTTTTTAGTTAGCTGGTGGCAACAGCTGATTTCTTTATTTTCCTTTTTTAACTCTTCCCTGGATGGGGGGTGAAACGGCTTGAAGGTATCCCACAGGAAGGAATTCCCAAGTGCGCCATCCTGGGTTCCAAGGGGTTTTCCATTTGGATCTACCCAGGCAAGATCAGAGAAAAGCTGTAACCTTGGGAGTTTAATACAAGCCTGGAGTGGCCAGTATTAATTTTTAAAGTCCTTGCAGGCCCCCACCTTCTGCACTCAAAGTGCCAAAGTGGGGAATCAGCCTTAACAGGAGTGCAGCCCAGCCACCCTGCAGGGAACCAAAATAGCAGGTGCCCAGCTCCACAATGTACAAGGCCTGCGCAGGACCCTTATGTAATGGAAAGGCCAGCCAGGTAGCTGCAAATTGCAATGGTCAGGGAGACAATCACCAGCCCCAAATCATTTCCCTATGCCCAAAGATGTCAGGGGGAGGCAGCTGCAGCTCAGCTGCTCTATTGGGAACCTCAGAAGCAGATGGTCAGTCTTGTACTGTTTTTTGGCCTAGTGCCAATGCTCATCACAGCCAGAGCAACAGTTCACCCTGTGTGACATGCAGGTCAGCTAAGGCAATCACACGTTCTCCCAGTGTGTGTGGGAACACTCACCAAGCATGGAAAACCTCCTGGGAACATGGGATAAAATTTGCTCAGCAAACTAGAAACAGAGAGGGAAAAAAATATGAAATTAAAAATAATCAAACATTTGAAAAGAGGAATGTTTAAAAAACACCAATATTTTTATGTTTGAAATGTTGTCACAAAAAGGAAATTTCTTCCATATTTGCTTTCTTCACAACAGCTATTTTGATGTATCTTTTTCATTAGAAAAGTATTTCACCAGCTCTCCCTGACATGCTCAGCTCTTGCAAAAGTTAATACTTTTCTGACTCTCCATAGAAATGTATGAAATGGACTCTTTGGTGCATACAGGAAAGCACACGCAGACACACAGATCCAGAGAGATTTGTCCCAAGGTGCGTGTTTAAAAAAAAATGTGTCCCAACATTCGCTCATTTGAGGTACAGAGATGAATCCTAGGGCTGTCAAGCAACTAAAAAATGAATCGTGGTTAATCATGCGATTAATTGTGCTGTTAAACAATAATAGAATACCATTTATTTAAATATTTTTAGATGTCTTCTACATTTTCAAATGTATTAATTTCAACTACAACACAGAATAGAAAATGTACAGTGCTCACTTTATATTTATTTTTATTGCAAATATTTGCACTAGAAAACAAAAGAAATATTATTTTTCAATTCACCTAATACAAGTTGTCACAGACTCACATGTCATGCCCACTGTTGGCCCCATATAGTCCCTGGGGGGAACCCACTTCAGTGTGACAGCCCTTCTCGGGGGTCCACTCTCTCTCCGGGATTAAGCCCCTCTGCCTCCTGGAACCACACCTCTCTGAGCCTTAGCACACCTGTCTGTCGCCATGGGCCCCCTCAGGGAGTCCACTCGCTCTGGACCCCAGGGGCCTCCACTCCCAGAGGGAATAATGTAATCCCGTTCTCTAGACCGGAGTGACTCTCAGCCAGCGTAAAGCAGGAAGGTTTATTGCATGTCTGAACACAGCATAGGAAACTCTCAGGGCCCTGAGGCCTGGTCTCCCTCAGCACAGTACATCTAAGTCTCTCCTGCATCCTGGTGACCTCTGCTTGCTCTCTCTCTCCAGTTCAGAGACCCTGCACTTTCCAGCTGGGCATCCGATATCACTGTCCCCAACAGCTCCTCCCCTCTCCTTTGTGTCCCATCCCAGGTAAACAGGTTGCTGGGGCCCTCTCTCTTCCGTCCTTTGTTCCCCTCTGGCTGGAACTGGTTGGTCAGGTCATCGGGGTCCCCTCTCCTCAGCCCTCTGTCCTCCCACTGGCCAAAACCAGCTGACGGCCAAGCTGGGGTGGGCCTCTTAGTCACCAGGTCACCAGTTGTTAGGGTTCCCCATCTCCAGGCCATTGTCCAGGGGTCGCGGGTGTGACATTGCACACCATAATGCTTTATGGAAATATGCTTATGAATATAAATATGATATAACTGGAATATGTTTTATGCTACATATGCCATGTAACATATCTCTGTAAAGGTTATGATCTACTGAATATATTCATTTTATTTGTATGCATGTATCAGTTTTGTATTCGAAGTTATGAATATTGGCTGTGTACTTGTTTGCGTTTAGGTAGCCTTAGTAAAACATTTGGTCAGCTTCTTGAGAAAAGAATGTGCAAATTAAGTGCCCAGTCAAGAAACACTTAACTAACAATGGCTCTTGGAAGACTCCAATCCACATAAGATGTCCTCCTGGGGACATTCAAGATAGCATGTGAGCAATGACTGCTGTCTGTAAAAACTGAGTCATATATGGACATGTGACTTGCCCATGTGTCTCCAAAACTCCATCTTGCAGCTGGATTTTGCATAGGAGAGGGGAGGGGGTCTCCACCCACAAGAGAAAGTCTATTTAAGCCCCTGGGAGACCCCTGCATTTTGTCTTCAGCTGGCTCAAGAAATAGCTTCTCCACCCCCAAAGGATACCTGAAAGTAACTGGAACAAAGGACAGTAACTACGGGGGTGTGAGTGATTGCTGGACCCAGACTAGGAGACTAGTCTGTAAAAGAAGTTTACAGACAATCCCCAATTTACACAAGCATTCCATTCTGGAACGCCTTGTGTAAGTTGAAATTTGCGTAAGTTGGAAACATATCTCTGGCCATTAGGCAAAAAAAAAAAAACCCTCCTATTTCTAGCTTATGGAAGTTTTTCTGTAAACTCGGATTTGTGTAAGTCAGGTTTGCGTAACCCGCCGAGCGTCTGTGCTGGAACATCTCTGAGGGTGAGATTTCATCTGTAATCACTTTCTTACTGTATTAGGTGTAGACTTACGTGTTTTATTTTATTTTGCTTGGTAATTCAATTTGTTCTGTCTGTTATTACTTGGAACCACTTAAATCCTACTTTTTGTAGTTAATAAAATCACTTTTTACTTATTAATTAACCCAGAGTCTGTATTAATACCTGCGGGGGGGAGACAGCTGTGCATATCTCTCTATCAGTGTTACAGAGGCCGAACAATTTATGAGTAAAATTGATTTATTTGGGGTTTGGACCCCATTGGGAGCTGGGCATCTGAGTGTTACAGACAGGAACACTTCTTAAGCTGCTTTCAGTTAAGCCTGCAGCTGTTGGGGGATGTAGTTCAGACCTGTGTCTGGGTTTGTAACAGGCTAGCATGTCTGGCTCAAACTGGTAAGGTTCTGGAGTCCCAAGCTGGCAGGGAAAACGGATAAGAAGTAATCTCAGCACATCAGTTGGCAGTTCCCAAGGGGTTTTTCCAACCCATCACACCGGCCATTAGGCAAGGTCACACCTGGTCCTCTGCAACAACAAACCCTCTCCCACCACCTTGTTAAACATGCAGCACACAGGGAAACTGAGGTGCGCACATGCTATTCATGTAAAACAATACAAAAATCCCCAACTTTGTCACACAAGTACTGTAGTGCAATCTCTTTATCATGAAAGTTGAACTTAAAAATATAGAATTATGTACAAAAATACCCCTGCATTCAAAAATAAAACAGTGTAAAACTTTAGAGCCTATAAGTCCAAACAGTCCTGCTTCCTGTTCAGCCAATTGCTCAGACAAACAAGTTTGTTTACATTTGCAGAAGATAATGCTGCCTGCTTCTTGTTTACAATGTAACCTGAAAGTGAGAACAGGCATTTGCATGGCATTGTTGTAGCCGGCGTTGCAAGATATTTACATGCCAGATGCGTTAAAGATTTGTATGTCCCTTAATGCTTCAACCACGATTCCAGAGGACATGCATCCCAGTTGATGACTGGTGCTGCTTGATAACAATCCAAATTAATGCAGACCGACGCATGTTCATTTTCATCATCTGAGTCAGAGGCCACCAGCAGAAGGTTGATTTTCTTTTTTGGTGGTTTGGGTTCTGTAGTGTCCGCATCAGTGTTGCTCTTTTAAGACTTCTGAAAGCATGCTCCACACCTCATTCCTCTGAGAGTTTGGAAGGCACTTCAGATTCTTAAATCTTGGGTCGAGTGCTGTAGCTATCTTTTGAAATTTCTCATTGGTATCTTCTTTGCATTTTGTCAATTTTGCAGTGAAAGTGTTCTTAAAACAAACAACATGTGCTGGGTCACCATCCAAGACGGCTACAACATGAAATATATGGCAGAATGTGGGTAAAACAGAACAGGAGACGTACAATTCTCCCTCCAAGGAGTTCAGTCACAAATTTAATTAAGGCATTATTTTTTTAATGAACGTCATCAGCATGGAAGCATGTCCTCTGGAACGATGGCCGAAGCAGGAAGAGGCATATGAATCTTTAGTGCATCCGGCACGTAAATATCTTATGACACCAGCTACAACAGTGCCATGCGAATGCCTGTTCTCACTTTCAGGTAACACTGTAGTTAAGAAATGGGCAGCAAATGTAAACAAATGTGTTTGTCTTCACGATTGGCTGAACAAGAAGTAGGACTGAATCGACTTGTAGGCTCTAAAGTTTTACATTGTTTTGTTTTTGAGTGCAGTTATGTAACAAAAAAAACTACATTTGTAAGTTGAACTTTCATGACAAAGAGATTGCACTACAGTACTTGTATGAGGTGAATTTAAAAATACTATTTATTTTGTTTATCATTTTTATAGTGCAAATATTTGTAATAAAAATAATATAAAGTGAGCACTGTGCACTTTGTATTCTGTGTTGTAATTGAAATTGATATATTTGAAAATGTAGAAAAACATCAAAATATTTAATAAATGTCAGTTGATATTCTATTGTTTAACAGTGTGATTAATCATGATTAATTTTTTGAGTTAATTGTGTGAGTTAACTGCGATTAATCGACAGCCCTACTTTTTATCACAAAGTGAGTCTCATGTACCATTTCCAGCATGTTTAAGGATTTTTCGCATAAATCATACACATTGTACATTTTTACAGATTTTGACTTCAACATTGCATTCATACCAAGACTTATTAGTATCAATATTAATATTGAACCTATCACAGGTGTGCTTTCACAAGAATGTTTGTCAGTTTGCTCAGTGCCCTTCTGGGATATTTGCACACAATTAATCAGCTTCTTTTTTACTTTAGTGTTTCCTTTAGTATAATTTTTTAGGTTGTTTACATCCTTGGGTCTTGGTATTTTAGGGCAAAGTGGGGTAAGACTGTAAGGGCATTCTGGCTTTCAAGGGTTAACTTGCCTTCCTTCTTTCCCCTTCCTAGAGAGTTGAAATTACAGCTTTTAGATTCAACAGAATCTATAGGCTGGCCAGCTGCATTCTCACTGTCGACAGCTACAGGCAAATTTGTTCCTCCCTTGTCAGCTGGATAACTTGCATGGATACCAGGACTTAAAGAGACACAACCAATCCCTAGCATCATGTCTGAACTACAGTCCTTCTGATTTACAATGACAAATTTTTGCACCCATAAGGCATCTGATGCATTAGAGTTCACCAAGAGATCACAAGACATATCCAAAGTGTCTATGGGTCTATTAACAAGGCTGCTCTGCTGTGTAAAGGCAGGAATCCAGCCTTTCTGCTGAACCTAAGACACTAACTGTTTATATATATATATATATATATATATATATATATATATATATATATATAAGCTATCTAGGCTTTTCTCTGTTCCCCTCTCACCCTCACTCAGATTCCTTCCTTCCCTATTTGACAGCCAAAATTCCCTTTTAGACAGCCAAAATTCCCCTTCTCTTTCAAATATATATACACACTGCTCCTTTGCTCCCTGTATTTGTAAACAGACCTTCCCTTTTAGAGGCCCCCCGAGCTTCTTCGTGCTCCCCCCACCCCCCCGTGAGGAGCTGCCTTGACCCCAAGTTCCTTTGTTTGGCAAAACTGGGCATTTGCTCCCTTTGCTCTTGCCTGCTGATGATGGACAAATGCCAAATTTTGCCAAAAAAGTCAGGATGTCCAGGTGAGGGCTTAAAAAGGGGACTGTCCTGGCCAAAATGGGATGTATGGTCATCCTAGTCTGTACTAAGAGCCACCCGGGTAGCTGTGGGGAGCCCCGGACCCTCCACCTGAACTGGGTGAGGAGCCGGGGTGCGTGAGAGAAGCCCCCAGCCCGTGTCCCTGCTCCCAAGGGTGCACCACCCTGGGCAGGTGGAGGGTCTGGGGCTCCACACAGCAGCCCAGGCTCCCTGAGCATCTCTAACAATGGCCTGACTTCCAGCTAGACCAGGAGGCAGGGCCATGAGGGGAAGGAGAGGAGCAGGGGGTGGGGCCCAGTGGTGGGGGTGGGGACCGGGGGCCATTGTTCTTTGTGCCCAGGGCCCCAATAAAACGTAATCCACCTCTGCTCAGCTGAGACACCCCGGTGGCCAGGTCCCTCTCCTCCTCCATCCCCCTCCCCTGAGACACGTGCCGCATCCCTTCCCTCCTCCACTCCTGCTGCTTCTGCTCAGGCACAGCCTCTGTCTCCATCCTGAGCCTGACCCCCGCTGATCCATTTCACCTTCATCTTGTCCCTCTTTATTAAGTACAGTTCAATATGATGTCTGGTTACAGGGGCTGAGGCTTTGTGAAAAACACGTGGCAGGCGACAGGCACCTGAGGGGAGGAGAGGAGGGACTCAGCCAGCGGCGAGCAGCAGGTGCCTTGGGAGAGGGGAAGAGCAGGGAGGAAGAGGAGGTGTGCGAGCAGGGCCATGGTGGAAAAGCAGGAGGTGACCCTAGCCTGGCCTGGCCTGGCCTATGGTTGGAGGAATGTTTTACTATCATTCCCTCCTCACAGAGGAGGATTTTGTCTAGGGACACTTTTTAGACAGGCCACTAGGGGGCCTTACAGAAGAAGTACACAGCTGGAGGCAAGAAGGAAATTAAGGTCATTCTGTTATTCACCCTCCCCGTAGTGTCCTCTGTGAATTCAGCCCGCTGGGCTGGAAGGCTGCACAGCAGCAATGAGATGTCACTGGGATCAGGCAGGTGTTAAGATGCTAATGGCTCACACTGCTGAAACTCATGCAGGAGGCTCTAGCTGTCTGCCACATCAGCCATCTCTCCTGCAGGGAGCTGAGACCCTGTATTCACTATGGCACTAACCAGCTGTTGGCATCAGCACATCTGTGACACTGGACTAACACTGTGAACTTCCTGAGCCCAGCCTGGCTCTGTGCTGTTGGTCACATGCACAGGAGGGGAGGGGATCACCAAGGGCAGCTGGAGAAAGAAAGTCATAAAAAAGGCTCGCAAATGCTGAGTACTCACGGGAATTAGTTGGGCAGTGATGTAGTGGTAAAAAAAGAAGGGCGTAACTTCCAAACTAAACTCCATATCCCCCAAATGAGACTTTGGTAAACTCTATTTACCCTCGTTTACTCCCAACTACACGACTGTAGTTGCCGAAGGATGGACTTCAGAAGACTAACTCAGGCTGCTATTGTTGAAAATCAGGGACTGAGCGTGTTCCTCACAGCTCTCGCTGGTGCCATCATTTACCATTGGGTTAATTAACAACCGGTTGTTTATGGCAAGACTGGCAAGTGTATCTGCCAGATGAGCAGCTCTTAGACTCTATCACCATGAGATGTGGGGCAGTGGACAAAGCACCAGGCTGCTAGACAGGAAACCGACTTTCTAATTCAGGCTCTGTCACCCAGTTCCTGTGTGGACTTAGCTTCACCTTTCTGTGCCTCAGTTTCCCTGCCTCTTGAAATGGGAAATTTCAAAAGCTTTTTTATTCTAACATAGAACAAAATGTTGAAATTTCCCATAAAATGTAAAATTCAGACAGTTTTGAACTGAAAACTAGAGAGGAAAAGTTTGGATATTTTCAGTTTGAAGCTAATGTAACATTGAAATCTCAGGTCAGCAGAGGAGATGGAGTTGTGGCCCTTTGTGTGTATTTTCCAATGTGTCAGTGATGGGGAAGGAAAGGGTGGGCTGTCCCTGGCTGCTAGACACACAGACACAAAACTCCCAAGCCCCCAAAACAATGTCACCAAGATAACCCCTACAGAGTGTGAAAGGTGGGGTGAGGGTGGGAGAGAAGAAAGAGGTGGAGGGGGAGGATAAGGAGGAGAGGATGGGAAGGGGTGTGCAGCCCAGACACCCTGCAGGGAACCCTGCCAGCAGGTGATCAGTTCCACAGTGTACAAGGCCTGCACAGGACTCCTATGTAATGGAAATCCCAGCCAAGCAGCTGCAAATTGCAATGGTCAGTGAGACAATCACCAGCCCGAAATCATTTTCCTCCGCCCAAAGATGTCAGGGGAGGCAGCTGCAGCTCCATAGGGAACCCCAGAAGCAGACAGTCAGTCTTGTACTGTGTTTCGGCCTAGTATCAATGCTCATCATAGACAGAGCAACTGTTCACCCTGTGGGACATGCAGGTCAGCTGAGCCAATCATACATTCTCCCAGTACATGTGGGCACACTCAGAAAGCATGGAAAACCTGGCAAGATAGGACAAAATTTGGTCAGCAAACAAAAGAAACAGAGAGAAAAAAGTGTGAAATTAAAAAATAATCAAACATTTGAAAAGCGGAATTTAAAGAAACAACACCAATATTTTTGTATTTGACATTTTTTCACCAAAAGGAAATTTCTTCCAAATTTGCTTTCTACAAACCAGAAGTTTTGATGAATTTTTTTCATTAGAAAAGTATTTTACCAGCTCTCCCCTGACATGATTGGTTCTTGCAAAAGTTAATACATCTCTGACTCAGGGCTGTCCTTACCCACAGGCAAAGTACGCAGCTGTGTAGGACACGGTGCCCTATGCAGCTGCATGCTGCTCCAGCCCCTGCTCTACCTCTTCCCCATGGCTTTCCCCGCCCCTGCTCAACCCCAGCCCCACCCCCATTCCACCCCTTCCCCAAATCCCACACCCAGCCCCCACCCTGCCTCTTCCTGCCCCTGCTTTGCCCCAGCCCCACCCCTACTTCACCCCTTCCTCTGAGGACCGAAGCAGGGGTCAGGTGCGCCCTGCACTTACCGGGCAGAGGTAAGAGAAGTGACCCGGCCCCAGCCCACTCCAAGCCGCCGGCTCCCAGCCACGCCGCTGGTAAGTGCTGGTGGGGGCGGTTCCTGCACTCCTCTGTTCTTTCCTCTCATGTTGGAATCATTATTGTAGCTGACAAGAGAGGTCAGGACTATCTCAATTCCCGTATCTTCCAGCTTTTTAAGAAGCACATTTGTCATACCAGCTCCTGTAGTATCATCACTGTCAATAAATTCTAGAAAATGCTCTCTGACAGTCATAGATTCATAGATTCATAGATTCATAGATATTTAGGTCAGAAGGGACCATTATGATCATCTAGTCTGACCTCCTGCACAACGCAGGCCACAGAATTTCACCCACCACTCCTACAAAAAAAACCCTCACACCTATATCTGTGCTATTGAAGTCCTCAAATTGTAGTTTAAAGACCTCAAGGAGCAGAGAATCCTCCAGCAAGTGACCCGTGCCCCATGCTACAGAGGAAGGCGAAAAACCTCCAGGGCCTCTTCCAATCTGCCCTGGAGGAAAATTCCTTCCCGACCCCAAATAACCATTGCAGGGACGTTTTCAGTAGGTTCTATTGTTGTTACAAAACTCACCATTAAAGTCATTTGTTCCGTATGGCTGATGTCAGGTGTGCAGTCCAGAATAACAGTCATATCTTGCTGACTTCAGATCTGCCACAATCTTCTGTTTGACTTTTGTTGCCGGTAACTGTATGATCTCATTTTGAATTGTTTTTCCAAGGTAGTGGTGTGTGTACATTTCTTGGGTGGTGACTCTTCTTTGATGCTCCTGGAGTACAGCATCAAACTCAGCCATCAGCTCCACAGTTTGAGGGAAGTTTCCATTGTTTGGCACATACAGCTGATCTGAAGTGCCACGCAGTGCTAGGTTTTGGGTAGCAAGCATTCTCACAATGGCAATGAGCCTTTTCAGAACATTTTGCCAATAAAGAGACTCTGATGCAATCTTCTCTTGATGCTGATCATCTATGGTGTCCTTTAACCTTAGCCTCATCTCAACCTCTTTCCACCTGTGGAATGCTCTCTGGTGATTTGCTGCCTTCTCATGGCATGCCAGATTTCTAGCCAGATTTTTCCAGTCCTTTGTTCCTGTAGAACCCAGTGTGGCTGGAACATTAGACTGGAAGCGTTTGCAATAAAAACAGTATGCAGCATTCTGGGGTTTTGAGTATATAAGCCATGGCCTCTCCACTTTGTCACCATTGGGGATTTCACGCTAGCAATGTGTTGGATGGAAACTTCTGTTGTCATTGTCTTTGGGGAACATGAAGTTTTTCACTTGCTGTGGCCCATGCAGTACAAGGAAGTCCCTCAGGCTACTGCTCAAGTGGGTCCACAGTCCTGGATCATCTAGACTTAAGGAACTAAACTCAGCAGCTTTTGTTTCTTGTGCCTCCATCACACTCTTCTCTCATCTACACTTTTCTTCAGGAATGTGCATGGTTACATCCATTTGAGATGGAGATATGGGTGCTGCAGTAGCTGCCAGGTCACCTGCACTCTGACGAACTGCAAGATCAGGCACCTCCTCACCACTCACTTCCTCACTGGGGCCGGAAGGCTCACCCTGAACATTTGTGTCTATGTATCTCAGGAGAGCTCCTTCCGGCTTAGATAGAAAAGCTTCCTTTGCTTTCTTTCTTTTTCTGAATGCTGCCCCAGAGGGGCGTTTTCTTCTTTCACTCATGACTGCTGTTCTGTGCCAGCTATAGTGGCTCTCAGCACTCAATTGAAGGGGACAAATAAGCAGGCTGGAAGCAGGGCCTGAGTGTGGGAAGATATCAGCGTCTTAAGGACCTAACTGGCTCCTACTACTTCAGTTGACTGCCTGTTCTCCTCCAGTGGGTTCAGGGAAGCAGCAGGAAACAGGAAGCTCCCCGAGAAGCTGGTGTTAATCAGTCCAGGCTCCTGGGGGTGCTAGAGAGGTACATAAGAGGCTCCTCCTTCTCTCTCTCCCTGCAGCTCCTGCTGCTTTCTGTTATTCCCTCTCACCTTTTCTCCTGCCTGCCTGTTATGTCTCTTGTGCCCTCCTTCCTCCAGCACAGCACTCCACCATCTCTGTGCATCTGGAGCAGAGAGAATACATACGCACCAGCAGCAGACACAATTTTCTACACTCTGGGTCCTAGTGGTGCCCCTCCATAGTCTGGCACCTGAGGTGGCCGCCTCAGTTGGCCTCATGGTAAGGCTAGCCCTGACTGTGACAGGGGGATGGGTGGGACATGCAGATTTTACATGCAAAGGCCCATGTCCACCCTTATTAGGTGGCTCAGCTCCCAGTGGTGTCGGTACGTTGGAGACTGATGGCAGTTTATGTGGTAAACTTTATCAGGAGAACACGTAACTATTGTAACAAAATGCCTTTGTGGAGCAATCCCTCTAGGCTAGATCCCAGTCACCACTTTCTAGAACTCCCCCTCCTCATCTGGGACCTCTAGGATCCTCTCAACTGGCTCTTGAAATGTATCAAATCAATGTGATATGTGAAATGCCCCGTCGGAGGGTTCCAGAGCGGGCTCCTCTCACTGCCCTGAGAGATCCCCAGGGACCAGTGAAGCTAGTGCATCTGCAGCTTGTAGTTTAACTCTATCTCCACTGTGACTATTCTCTTAATTACTTCACATCTTCACATCAGATGCCCCTGCCCTGCCTGGAGATGTCCCAGGGGCTGTTTACGATGATGTCAGAGAAGTGTCTGTCCCTGAAGGTGACCCTGCTTCGGGGCAGAATGATGAGCAAGGCACTGGGGCGAGGGACAGACACAGGGATTCACAGACAGGTGAGTGGAGAACTATTTACACTTTGCACTGTCTCTGCAGAGTGGGAGGGCTGGGAATGTGGGGTACACAGCAAGGGAACAGCTCTGGACAAATCAATGCCTGTGAGAAAATCTCTCCTCTCGTCTCTCCATTCCCTGAATGCAGAGGCTTCAGTGCCTGCCATGGGGGGAGGAACAGCAGGGTCCCTGCTGGGTGGTACTTCATGGTCAGACCAGCAAGATACCTAGGATCCTTCTGCCTCTAGGTTCCAATCCTTGTGTGGCTGCCACGCCCTGGATGTGCTGGATTCCCACCACTTCACTGCACGTGTATCTTTTGAGCGGAATCCTATGAACCAAAGTCCCGTTACTGCTACGCAAATGTTAAAGAGCCCATGACACCTCCTGTAAAAGTTGGGCTTTGCCTATTGTCCTTGGCGAAAATCTCCCCTCCCCTCCTGATTTTTCTGTGAGCAGGGAGACCATCGGCCACCCCAGAAGAGGTGCCGTGCTGATGAAATGTGCATTGCTTAGTACTTGATAAGAAGAATGTTCTTATGTTCATTGTTAAGGCAGAGTGAGTTATGATCTTCTTAACTAAGCGCTCCTGGCTGATAAGTACTTGGGTTTTCTACATGAAGTAACAGGTAAATAGAGTTCTCACTGGGCAGTGTTAGCTGGTCTGGAAACCAAAGGTTTTAATTTCCAGACTATTTACAGAGATGATGGATTAGAACTTGTCATAGACCCGCCAGAAGACTGAAGGGGGAACAATTCCTAACCATTACTGTAGAGCAGAGATTCTCAGCTGTGGTGCACGAAATGTATTCTGGGGCGGCATGAGAAGCCAGAGCAGAGAGCGGTGGCTCCTTTCCGGGCACCCAGCTTTGAAGGCAGCGCCGCCACCAGCAGCAGTGCAGAAGTAAGGATAGCCGAGTATGGTGTTGCCACTCTCACTTCTCCGCTGCTGCTGGCGGTAGTGCTGCCTTCAGAGCTGGGTGGATGGAGAGCTATGTACTTAAATGGCTCTTTGTGACTCAATGCCCGACTGCTGTTCATATTTAGTGAGAGTTGCATGTTGATTTTTTTTAATCGTTGTATGTACTTGTGTGGTGGGGGTGGGGGGCGTCAACTATAATGGACACAAAGAAGGGGGGTGATCAAATAAGTTAGAGAACCACTGCTATAAACTCCACCTTGCTCTGCTCCTGCCAATCACCACAGAGTGGATCCACTGACTGTGTCTCCCTTGGTATTTTCAGGTGGGAGTCTGCACTCGCTAAGGAGTGAAGTTGTCTCTGGGATGGACAGAGAAATCCCATTCCCGCTTCCTGGAGACACAGGTTATGATGATGTGGAACATGGTGACTCTGGGGGATCAATATCAGAACGATTTGATTGGGAAAAAAATAACCTTGTGATGATATAAATGCTTTGCCTTTTTCTCTCAGAAATGCTCCCTCCGCTATGATGCCTAGAGACAGTCCCTGCCTGGTAGACAGACAAAGCAGGTGTTTTTATAAGATTTGTGTGAAGTTGCAGGAAATACTAGTGGGAGTTGGAAAAGATTCATAAACTTTCTTTGTGTAATTTTCCACCGTTTGAAGGGGGTTGAATTTTCCTGCTTTTTTATACCTATAATTTCTTCATCTTGAATTTTGCCTTTTTCATATTAAATCCTTTCTGAAAGTCTTCTCCATAGTGGAAGTTTTTCTTGCCAGATGAATTGTGCAGTTTCCAGGGTTCATCACAGGGAGAGGCTGAGATACAACAAACCAAGAGACAAGGGTGGACCAACTCCGGGTATGGCCGGCTGTTTGACGGTGGAGGGGTTTACACTGAATGTTCTATCAGGCACGTGGTAAAAGCGGAAAACCAGCAAGAGAACATTCTGAAATGAGCAACAAGGTTGTTCCTGAACCTAATTCAGATTTGTAACCTTCATTGAATCCAAGGAGATAAATGAGAAATTCTCCCTCATAATTCACACCTGAAATTAAACAAAGAGTGAATAGAATTCCCCATTAGCAATAAATGTGGAGGAAGAATATTTCTGCTAGGACAATAAATGAATTTTGTAGAAAATAATAAAAACCAAACTGCTTTAAAACCAACTTTTAAAATCCATTTTAGTTTGAAACGCACCAAACCAATAGTTTGCAGCCATATACTTTTTTAAAAAAACACACCGATGTTTTGCACAAACACACACACACACACACACACCAGCAGTTTAAAACACCAGACCAGCAGTTTGCAACAAAATACTTTTTTAAACACCCACACTTATATCTAGCTTGGGCCCCTAAGTCACTAACAATTTAAACATTAAAGCCAACTCTTTTAAGAAGACAAACAACCCCCTTTTTTAAAAAAAAAATATATTTTTTTTTCAGAATAAAAACCAAACTGCTTTTAAAAACCAACTTTTAAAAACCATTTTAGGGCCCCCTCCCCTAACATTCCCTTTTGTGATCTGGGGTGGGGGAATTAAGTTGTCTGCACAACAGGGCCGCTTTTGGCTTTTTTTTTTTTTTTTTAGTTAAAATACATTTTTCTTTGGGGCCTTCTTACAGTATTAAGCAGTAAATCACCATGCACATCAATCCTTAAGGTTACTGTACCCATTCCCAAGTATGGGCCCCTTACAGATATCAATGAATGTCTTGGGGCTTGTTTGTTTGTTTTTTAAACATGTTTCTTTCATGCTTAAAGTCTGGGGGTTGTTTTTGAAATAAAATGGGTGTATCACAACCATAGTAAGCACCCTACAAATACCCAGAGCTTTTGAATGTTTGGTTGTCTTCAGAGCAAATGCTTGTTCTGAACTATGGTGGAGGTTTGTGAACCCTTGAAACATTTCCGTTTTGGGTTGGACCCATTTTTAGTTTTGTAAATATATTATTTTAATGACTTTAAGTTGCTAGAAAGAGTGACCCATATCATTCAACCAACTCCTGGTTTATATTTAAACTGTCCAATAGCATTCAACCAACTCTTGGGGTCATATTTAAACTGTCCAATAATGGCTGCAAACTCCTGAGCTTTTATTTCCTTTCATATTAATCAGAGCTCACTATCCTCACCCACCCACCTCCTTTACTGTGGGTGTACCCTCGTCAAATGTAATTACTGATCACTAATACGATTAACCCTGATGGCAACAAGGGTGGGTAATCTCAGTCACCCTGGCTATTCCGTGGAGAGTTGGTTAAAACCATTCAGTTCAATACGGTGGGTCAGCTCTATTGTACTCAAACATATGTCTGAACCATCCCTGTTTTTTTAAATTGTAAACAGATTTTTAGGGGGGGTTCCCCCCACATGATTTTACAATATACATTTCAGCTTTTTTACTGTAAATGGGTCTCTTTTACACAAAGACAACAGATCACACTGCAATAAAGATAGGTTCCATTACTTAGTAAGGACAGCATGGCCAAGAAGTGACATTCTATAATATATATTTTCAAAGTTAAAAACAGGGAGCATACCTCCTCTTGCAGTCCAACAACAATTCAATTCAATATCGTTTCTGTTGAAAGAACACTGAGGTTTTTATACCATCCTAACTCTTTGTTTCAAACAGACTTCAAAAGGCTGTCGTTAGCAGGTTGATTCAATCACCACAACTCTGAATTAATAGATACTTAAGATCGTTAGGCCCCCTTCCCCTAACATTCCCTTTTTGTGATCTGGGGTGAGGGAATTAAGTTGTCTGCACAACAGGGCTGCTTTTGGCTATTTTTTTTTAATTAAAATACATTTTTCTTTGGGGCCTTCTTACAGTATTAAACAGTAAATCACCATACACAACAATCCTTAACGTTACTGTACCCATTCCCAAGTGTGGGGCCCCTTACAGATATCAATGAATGTCTTGGGGCTTGTTTGTTTGTTTTTTAAACATGTTCCTTTCATGCTTAAAGTCTGGGGGTTGTTTATGAAATAAAATATGTGTATCACAACCATAGTAAGCACCCTACAAATACCGAGAGCTTTTAAATGTTTGATTGTCTTCAGAGCAAATGCTTGTTCTAAACTATGGTGGAAGTGTGTGAACCCTTGAAACATTTCAGTTTTGGGTTAGCCCCTTGTTTATTTTTGTAAATATATTATTTTAATGACTTTGAGTTGCTAGAAAGAGTGACCCATAGCTTTCAGCCAACTCCTGGGGTCATATTTAAACTGTCCAATAGCGTCTCCCAACTCCTGAGGTTTTATTTCATTTCATATGAATCAAATCTCGCCATCCTCATCCACCCACCTCCCTTACTGTGGGTGTACCCCCGTCAAATTTAATTTCTGATCACTAATATGGTTAACCCTGATGGCACCAAGGGTGGGTAATCTCAGCCACGCTGGCTATTCCGCAGGGGTGTGTGTAAAACCATTCAGTTCAACAGAGTGGGTCAGCTCTATTGTACTCAAACACATGTCTGAACCATCCCTGCTTTTTTTTTAATTTTAAACACATTTTTAGGGGGGGTTCCCCCACATGATTCTTCAATGTACATTTCAGCTTTTTGCTGTAAATGGGTCTCTTTCACACAAAGTCACAAGAGCTAGGTTCTCACAAACTATTTTATTTGATGTAAAAGACATACAGTCCTTGAAAACAAACCAAGATGCCCCTTTAAAACTTTTAGCTCACTTGAGGGCCACTGAGACCTTCAAACAGAAACACAAATAGTCACAAAGCCATTTTCAATAGGTTTTTTTTTTATTTACAGCTTCCCTTGCCCCTCCTGCAGCCCCTGTACTGGCTCCCTGCTCTTCCCCAAGTAGCACCAAGCCCCTTGACCTCCTCTCCTGCATCTTGCACTGTCTCCACCCACCCCCACCCACTCCCCATTGCTCTGGCTCCTTTGACCCCTCCCATCCCTTTCACTTTGTCCCCTCGCACCTTCGTCCTTCTGTCATGGGCACCAGGTTTGTATAATTTTTGTTGGTGTCCAAGCAGAGTCGTCCTGTGCATCAGGACGGACCGGGGCAACTGCACCTGGCTCTTTGCTTTGGGGGGCCCAACGCTTCAGGGGGACACCAAGCCCCCTGCTAGCCCCCCGGGGCTCTGAAGCACAGGGCAGGGGTAGCCACCACCATGTTGCATGACGGATACTTGACAAATTACTGCACTTAGTGACGAACACTGGGGGGGAGGGTATTATGTCATTCAGTCATTCAACCCATAAAATAGCACACAATTTTCCACACTGAAAATAAAAACAGTAATCTAGCTAATAATAATAACAAAATAATTAATTAATCTCATAATTAATGAAAAATGTGTGTATACTGTATAAGAGATTATGACATGAGAAATGAAAATGAGCTTGCTTTGGGATTTTACAAGGCATTTTATCATTTAAACACATTTGATACCCTGAGTAATGATAACATTTCTTGCAAATCCCCTGAATAAGGAACCCATGGTCCCCTTCCCTCACCCCATTGTAAAGGTACAGAGATTATTGCTGGCTGCCCTAGGGCTGCAGAAAACCCTATGGGCAAAACATATGGAAAGAAGGGGATCAATTTACACAGAGGGCTGAAGGGGGACTCCCATAGTGCATTAATTAACACTTAATAAATACATCTAAATTAAATACATTACAGAGATAAGAACCTGTAATGACAGACTTTACTTCATGAGAAGCTCCAGAGAAAGAAGACCCAGAGAAAGTAATGGTAGGGGACAATCCTCAGGAGGCCAAAGGGGCTGGTAGAGGGAACGAACAGAGAACAGGAATAGAGGCAGAATTGCTGCAGGGTTGACCCAGTCTTCTGCATCTCCCCTGTGGGTGGAAACACTGATCTCTAGCACCATAGGAGGGAACAATAGAATGGAATGCCCAGAAGAATGAATGACCTGAAGACAATTTCCTGAAGGGACCCTTCCCCTTCTTTTCTAGCTTTGACATTTACATTTCTACATAGGGTGGTTTGGCCCACAAAAATAAAAATCTGCACATCTTCCATGTGGATTTGGACCAATGGAAAAAAACCAGGTACAATTCAAGTGACTTTTAAAATTGCCTGTGAAACTGACTTAACAAAATAAATGAGCTTATGAACAACCAGAAAATATACTTCTCAAGTGAAAAACTATCAATGGACTTCTTTGCAAAAAACTGTAAGTTTTCTCACAGGAAAAGCCACAAACTGTCTGGAAAGGAAGAGTAGATTGAATTACTTGCCTAAGTGAAATTAAATATCCAGAGAATTTCAGGGCCTGTGATGATGATGACCAGGGCTTGCTCACCTGTGGCTTTCCCTCCCATGTTGTGGAGGCCCAGCCAGGCAGGTCTGCATCTGCAAGCAGGCACCCTGCGTCAGGTGCAGCTCCCATTTGCCATGGTGGCCAACAGGTTGGGAGCCTCCCGGTCAATGGGCTTGGGAGGGAGGGGGAGGCAAAGGGGGAGATTGTAGGGAGCGGGATGGTGGGGAGAGGAGCTGTCTCTGGAGGCACAAAGAAGGGGTTGTCCAGAAAGGGATGGTGGGTGCACAGGGGCCGGTGGGGGTCTTTGGGGGGGGCGCACAGGGTTGTGTGGGTCTCTGTGTGGTGCGGGGATTGATGGATGGAGTCAGCTGCAGCCTGGGTCTGCTCTGTGGGGGCTTGCTATAGTCCCCCCAGGAAGCCCCCTCTGTACTTTGCATTTAATGCCAGCCCCAGGGTGCCCATCGCTGCCTGACAGTGACAGACTCCTGCTGCTCTCTCTGCTGCACCTCTCTCCCCCGCCCTAGTGTGGAGGCATGGCCAGGCAGCTCCGGCGCCGCTGCCCCCCCCCCACCCCGCAGCTCCCATTGGCCGTGGTTCCCGGCCAATGAGCTGGGAGCAGGGTCAGTGCTGGGCGAGGACGGAGGCAACATGCAGAGCTGCCCTGCCTGGGCCCAGACTCTCCACGGCACGCGGGGAGCTGGGGGGAAGGAGGGGAAGCTGCCCCCGCGGTGAGAGGGCCCCACGTTGCCAAGCCACAGCGCGGGGCCCCCCAGAGCACGGGGCCCAAACATTGGTGGAGCTGGGCCCAACTTCATGAATATTCAAGGAGCAGGAGCACCACGGGCCAATATAACTCAAGGCCTATCTCCTGCCCCAGCCTCTGGGGGCACATCGTCCAAGTGCCCCCCTCCAGCTGCCAGGGGGGATGGAGCAGCTGGAACAGCTAAATGGCCCTGAGCACCCAGAGCAGGGGGCATTCATCTGGCAGCCTGGCAGGAACTGATGCCAAAGCATCCTGGGGGTGACTGACAAAGGGGGTGAGCAAAACCCTGGGTTCAGAGGCTGCTCTCAGGGCGATCCTGTGTAAATGCACTGACCTTGCAGAGCAGACTTTGGTCCTAGTAACAGTAACAGTCATGTCATGTCTACGCAGACGGCTCTGTTAAAGAAAATATATTACACCCCCGGGGAAGTTGGGAGCTTCAGCGGGGTGAACCCTCTTTTTCAAGTGGCCAAAAAGCGTAGTAAAACTTTAAACAGGAGATAGGTAAGAGCTTGGCTTTCAGACCAGGATGCTTACATTTTACCACCTTTCTCACCCACACCTATGTATTTACTTAAAACATACAACCTCATCAAATAACCAAACCAAAAAGCGAAATATATTTACTGGGCTTCATCCATCCATTAGCCATTGATGCTGGTGAATTTTCCTTTTCAGCTTTCTCTTCCCTTTTTTCTTTTGAGCTTGTTTACCCTCTGGCCTGAGGATCTCTCGTGTTCTGATCATACTGTGGAGCAGACAATATTATTATGATGAAACGGTCTTGTTAACTTGAAAAATAAAATACTCATTAGGGTGTTTTTCTTTTTAAAAAGTCATAGCTTTAAAACAAAATAATCCATTTCAGGCTGTACAACAAACACCGATTTTGAGTTTATTTCTACCACTTGAAAAAAATAACAACCCCAGAAACATTTTTAAAAACACATCTCATTTTGCAAAATAAAAACCAAACTGCTTGAAAACCAACTTTTAAAATCCATTTTAAAACACATTTTTCCCAGAAACACCTGTTAGTTTGAAACACACCAAACCAATAGTTTGCAACCCTATAACTTCTGTTTAAAAAACCCAGCAATATATTTTTTTTAAAACCACACCTAAGTTTTGCACAAACTCACAGACACACACACGCACCCCAGCAGTTTAAAACACCAAACCAACAGTTTGCAACAAAATACTCTTTTAAACACCCACACTTATGTCTAGCTTAGGCCCCTGAATTACTAACAATTTAATCATTAAAGCCAACTCTTTTAAGAAGACAAACAACCCCATTTAAAAAAAAAAAACAAAAACTTTTTTTTTTCAGAATAAAAACCAAACTGCTTTTAAAAGCCAACTTTTAAAAACCATTTTATACCCCCCTCCCCTCACATTCCCTTTTGTGATCTGGGGTGGGGGAATTCAGTTGTCTGTACAACTGGGTTCCTTTTGGCTATTTTTTTTCTTTTAGTTAAAATACATTTTTCTTTGGGGCCTTCTTACAGTATTAAGCAGTAAATCACCATACACAACAATCCTTAACGTTACTGTACCCATTCCCAAGCGTGGGGCCCCTTGCAGATATCAGTGAATGTCTTGGGGCTTGTTTGTTTGTTTTTTAAACATGTTTCTTTCATGCTTAAAGTCTGGGGGTTGTTTATGAAATAAAATATGTGTATCACAACCATAGTAACCACCCTAGAAATACCCAGAGCTTTTAAATGTTTGATTGTCTTTAGCGCAAATGTTTGTTCTAAAGTATGGTGGAGGTTTGTGAACCCTTGAAACATTTCAGTTTTGGGTTAGACCCATTTTTAGTTTTCTAAATATATTATTTTAATGACTTTAAGTTGCTAGAAAGAGTGACCCATAACGTTCAATGAACTCCTGGTTTATATTTAAACTGTCCAATAGACTTCTACCAACTGCTGGGGTTATATTTAAACGGTCCAATAGCATTCTACCAACTGCTGGGTTATATTTAAACTGTCCAATAGAATTCTACCAACTACTGGGGTCATATTTTTAACTGTCTAATAGCGTCTATCAACTCCTGAGGTTTTATTTCCTTTCATATTAAATCTCGCCATCCTCACCCACCCACCTCCCTTACTGTGGGTGTACCCCCATCAAATTTAATTTCTTATTACTAATACGATTACCCCTGATGGCAACAAGGGTGGGTAATGTCAGTCACCCTGGCTATTCAGTGGGGATGTGGTTAAAACCATTCAGTTCAACAGGATGGGTCAGCTCTATTGTACTCAAACACATGTCTGAACCATCCCTGTGGTTTTTTTTAATTGTAAACACATTTTTAAGGTTCCCCACCACCACCACCACACAATTCTACAACTACATTTCAGTTTTTTGCTGTAAATGGATCTCTTTTACACAAAGACGTAAGAGCTAGGTTCTCACAAACTATTTTTTTTATTAACAGACATACAGCTACTTGAAAACAGACCAAGATGCTCCTTTAAAACTTTTAGCTCACTTAAGGGCCACTGAGACCTTCGAACAGAAACACAGATAGTCACAAAGCCCTTTTCAATAGATTTTTTTACAATTGACAGCTACCAAGTTTTATATCACCAAGATGATCAGGGCCTGCAACCCCATACTCTGCATGTCCCTAAACCTCCAACTAACAGAAGCTGGGACTGGATGACAGGTGATGGATCATTCAAAATTTCCCTGTTCAGTTCTTTCCCTCTGGAGCATGAGGCACACTGGTCACTATCAGAAGACACAATATTGGGCTAGATGAACCATTGGTCTGACTCACTAGGTCCATTCTTATGTAAGTTATGAAGAGTAGAATATGGATAAGGGAAGCTAAAGACATTAGGGGAAACGCCATGGCTTGCAGGACTAAGGATAATAAGGAGGGTTTTTTTTTAAGTGTATTAGGAACAAAAGAAATCCTAGCAATGGTGTAAACTCATTACTAGATGGAGACTGTTTAAAAGGATGCAGTAAAGGCGGAAGTGTTCCTTTAATATGTTTTCTCTCTTTGGAAACCCCATGTCAGTGTATTTAGAAAGGACAAGGGTCTCCAGTGCTCTTACATTTTTGCCGCAGCATGAAGGAGTAGAGGTGGTGAAGTCCATCCACAACCCATCGGAAGATCTGCTGCTCCTGCTCAGCACAACACAGAGTGGGACACCCCACCAGCTGGCCCAGGACTCTGAACTCCTCCACTCCCTGACGGAGAGAGGGAGCAAAGGGAGTCACTTGCTCCTGTTGGACTGGTGCAGTGTGTCCCCCTGCCATTGCACTAGCGATGGGTTAGAACCAGGGGAGGCAGAGCCCAGCGTAGAGAGACCGGGGACAATGAGAGCAGGAGGAGCCATGGTGCTCAACACCAGGGGCTGAGGAAAGCTCAGCAGGGACAGGAAATCTGGGTAGCAAAGTCAGCAAATGTTGCCCCCAAGTGAGAACCCTGATAATGAGTGAACTAACATCCAGTCTCCATCTCAAGGGCAAGCTCCTCATCCCAGCCCCTTCTGTCATCCCCCTCCCTCCACTGACCTCAGGCCCAGGAGCTTGGGGTCACCTTGGACTCCTCTGCTCTGCATCCCACCTCTCTCACTTCATCCTGAAGCTCCCCAAAGCCTCCACTTTCTGCATCGTGCCCAGCTTGCTGGCTCTCTCCTGCAGCCTTGTCCTCTCGTCTCCCCCTCCTGCCAGACCTTCCCTTGCCCCTCCTGCAGCCCCTGCGCTGGCTCCCTGCTCTTCCTCACATTGCACCAAGCCCCTTGCGCTCCTCCCTTGCTGTCTGCACAGCCTCCCCACACCCACTCCTCATTGCTCTGGCTCCTTTGGCTCCTCCCATCCTTTTCACTCTGCCCCCTCCCACCTCCCTCCTTCTGTTCCACTGCCCCAGCCTCTGGGGGCACGTCATCCAAGCTCCCCCTTCCAGCTGCCAGAGGGGAGGCCCTGCCACAGAGGGGATGGAGCAGCTGGAGCAGCAAAATGGCCCTGAGCACCCAGAGCAGGGGGCATTCATCTAGCAGCCTGGCAGGAGCTGATGCCAAAGTATCTTGAGGACAACTGACAAAGGGGATGAACAGACACCTGGTTTCAGAGGGTGCTCTCAGGGTGATCCTGTGTAAATGTACTGACCCTGTGGAGCAGACTTTGGTCCTAGGGGAACAGCGGAGAGAGTCCTTGGAGATAGAATTATGGGACTCACCCCAAAGCACACTGGAGTCAGAGGACAGACCTGTCGACATCAGTGCTCATTAGACTGAACTCCTACCGAGGATCTTGCTGATTCACTATTCTAGACCCGGGTTTTCCCTGCCAGGAAGCGCTGCACCATGAGGCTGCTCAATGCAGTTAGGAGGCGGCCAGGGTCAAAGGCTGCTCACCTTGAATTTGTGATGCCCAGCGATGAGTTTGATCAGCCAGCTGATCCTTACCACTGCCCTCAGCTGCCCATGCACCTCCTTGGACGTGGTCCCGGGGAGCAGGAACTGAGAGAAACAAATTGGGACAAATTGCTAAGGAGAAGTACCAAAAAATAGCACAATCCCATAGGGTGAAAATCAGAAAGGCTAAGGTGAAAATGAGTTCTATCTTGCAAGGGAAATAAAAGGCAATCAGAAGCAGCTCTATAAATGCATTAGGAGCAAGAGAAAGACAAAGGAAAGTGTGGGGCCACTACTCAGCAGGGAAGGAGAGCAAATAATGGATGACACAGACAAAGCCAAGGTGTTCAATGCGTTTTTTGCTTCAGTTTTCGCTAAAAAGGTAAATGGCGACAAGATGCTTAACACAATATTAACAACAAGGGGGGAGGAATACAGGCCAGACTAGGGAGAGAACAGGTAAAAGACAATTTAGGTCAGTTAGATGTATTTAAGTTGGCAGAGTCTCCTGATATTCACCCTCGATGTAGCTAGGCTAAGTAATGTCTGAACCTTTAGGAGGGCTGTGGTCCCAGAGGACTGGAAAAGGGCAGACCCAGAACCTATCTTCAGAAAGGGGAATATCTTCAGAAAGGAGGCCCCAAGGAATTAGAGATCAGTCAGCCTAACTTTGGTACCCAAAAAGATACTGAACAAATTATTAAACAGTTTGTAAGAACCTAGAGGAGATAATAGGGTGATAAGGACTAGCCATCCAGGATTTGTACAGAACAAACCATACCAAACAAATCTAATTTCCTTCTCTGACAGGGTTATTTGCCTAGTGGATGCAGGGAGGCAGTATATGATGATGGATGTGAAGTTCAGTAAGGCTTTTGACACAGTTCCACCAGACATTCTCATAAGCAAACTAAGCCAATATGATTCAGATGAGATTACTATAAGGTGGGCGCACAACTTATTGAAAGACTGTACTCAAAGAGGAGTTATCACTGACTCGCTGGCAACCTGAGAGGGTGTCTCAAGTGGGCTCCCCAGGGGTGTGCCGGATCCAGTACTAGTCAATATTTTCATTAACAACTTGGTTAATGGAGAGGAGAGTACGTTTTTAAAGTTTGCGGATGACACCAAGCTGGGAGGGGTTGCAAGCACTTTGGAGGACAGATTAGAATTCAAAATAAGCTTGTTAAATTGGAGAGTTGGTCTGAAGTCAACAAGATGAACTTCAGTCAAAACAAATGTGACGTAACGCACGTGGGAAGGAAAAATCAAATGCATAGAAACAAAGTGGGGGATAACTGGCTAGGTGGCACTACTGCAGAAAAGGATCCGGGGATTATCATGGGTCTCACACTGAATAGGAATCAACAGTGTGATGCTGTTGTGAAAAAGGGAAATGTCATTCTGAGGTGTATTAGCTTGGAGCACTGTGTCCAATTCTGGGCACCACGCTTTAAAAAAGATGTGAACAAACTGGAGCCAGTTCAGAGGAGAGCAGCAAAAATGATCAGTGGTTTAGAAAACATGACCTCTGAAGAAAGGTTGGACGAATTGGGCATGTTTCCTCTTGACAGGACAGAGGGGGCACATGTAGCAGACTTCAAATATGTTAAGGGCTGTTACACAGAGGATGGTGACCAATTGTTCTCCATATTCCCTGAAGGTAGGATAAAAAGTAATGGGCTTAATCTGCAGCAAGGGAGATTTAGGTTAGATATTAGGAAAAACTCTAAGGGTGGCTGAGCACTGGAACAGGTGACCTAGGGAATCATAGAATCTCAGCGTTGGAAGGGACCTCAGGAAGTCATGTAGTCCAACCCCCGGTTCAAAACAGGACCAATCCCCAAGTAAATCAGTGGGGGAAGTGGTGGACTCCTCATCATGGAGGTTTTAAAAAACAGGCTGAACAAACACTCCTCAGGGATGGTCTAGGAATGCTTGGCCCTGCCTCAGTGCAGGGGGTGGAGTAGATCACCTTTTGAGATCCCTTCCAGCCCAGGCCTTCTGTGGTTCCCTCTTCCCAGGTTCCAGGATGGAGGAGACCGAGTCTCTGCCAAGAACATTTCCCTCTTTTTGGACCACAAACCACCCACAAAATCTACTTCCTGTGGCCCCAGAACTAGAACGTTGGGGGAAATCTAGCTCTGGGCTCTGGCCAGGTGGGTGGGCCCATGAGTGATGCTCCAGGCCCACAGCCCAGGGATCCCAGTGTGATTGCTGAGAAGGGCTGCAAGAGATTTGCCATCACTCTGCAACCCCACCCCACCCCCAGGCAGCTCAGCTGTCGTGTTGATGGGCTCTGGAGGCAAGGCCCTGCGCACAGCCAAGGGCAGGGCGTGAATGCCAGGGTCAGATGGGGGCTCAGTGCAGATCACAGCAGATCCCGCACCCCTCCACCCTCCATGCAGACGTCTCCCAGATATAGCAGGGGCACTTGGTTCTCCAGCCCAAGAACCTTTATATAGAACGTACTCTCAGGAACAGAAGGCACGGGGGTGTCCCATGCTTGGGATTAAATGGAGCCTTGGTCCCCGAGCCCCACCCCAGCTACAGGTCTAGTCCCCTTCCTCCCCCATGCCTCCAGACCTCCAAGATGTTCTGCAGCACCACAAGGTTGGGCTTCTGATCTTCGCACACCAAGGCCTTTTGCATCTCATCCGTGACTTTCAGAGTCTGCGTGCAGAGCAGAGGAGAAACCAGTAATGCAAGTGGCATTACTCAGCCAGGCGAGGAACCAATGCCCTGGCATGTGACATGCCCCAGGTCATGGCAGCCCCTGGTATTCCAGCTCACCCCCTCACTTGTACCCGCAGGGGACCTACTGCAAACTCCTCCTGGCAACAGGACCCCACCTGCCTTTGCTGTCCCCAGGAAGGCCACTGCACACAGTCTAACCCACTGGAAGAGTCCAAAAGGGCTCCGCATTTGGAGGGGGAGGAAAGATTTCCAGCCAAGCTTCAGTTCCCCTGGCTTGTGTGGGTCTGAAGCAGCCGATCTCAGGCCTGTGCCCCCAGCCACGCACTGGGGATGAATGTGCTTGTGAAGGGAGTGTCTGTTCCCCACTAATTGCCGGTGCATGTGAAGGATAAATGCTTACTAGTGCTATCCCATGAGGGAGTTACTCCTTTTTCTGCGGCCGTGGGGCCTGTGCTTTGCTGCCGCAGTTCCTGAGCTGAAGTCCTGCCAAGGAGCTGTGATCATTACACTCTTATGCCAGTGCCAGGTAACCCAGGGGGCAGGTACACGAGCAACTGGCAGGATTCCCACTCGGTTTGGGGCGGCCCCTCACAGCCGGTTTGGGGCTTACCTTGGTGTACAGAGCAGCCTCCATGCCCTGGATGGTCTCTGATGGAGGCAGGGAGAAGATGCTTTAGAAGCAGGTGGTGAGCAGGTTGGATTGTTCCATTCCCCACAGCGGTGGCTTCACTTTGCTAAGAGAAGAGACACATGCAGATTGGAGGGCTGAGGCAAGACTGACGCACGAACGTTGGCCTCAGGCTTCCAGGACATGGAAACACCTGCGGGGGCTCTAGCTGGGGGGTGGAGGATGAGAATAGGCCAGGGGGCAGTGGAGGGAGCTGGTACTGTCTTCTCTCATACCAGCAGGCTGAGGTGGAGATCACTGTGCTTTGCCGTAAAACAACATCCCATAAACGGCATGGATGGGAGACTAGAATCTACTGGCATCAAAGCGCCTCTGAACCCAGCGGCCACAGTGCAAAGGAGTCTGCCAGTCCTGCCCCGCTGGGGGCAAGGGACCCTCCCTCCACAGCCGTCTGGACTGCAGCTGCACAGTCCGGGCCAGCAGAGAGATGCTGCATCAGCCCTCAGCAGGGCAGAATCCAGGCAGGGATCCAAGACCTGCCCCTGCCTATTAACTCTCAGCACGGTGGACAGGGCACAGGGAGGCAGGAAGGTGGGGACCGCCCAGACGGCATGAACCCCCTTCATCCCCACGGCGAGAGCATGGCCCCAGCACATGCAATGAGGTGCCAGGTGACTACTCGAGCTGCCCCCTGCAGGACACAGCCGCGCCTCTCATGGCAGGTGGCAGCCAGTGAGGAACAGCTAGGCCCACTGCTGACGCAAATCACCACTACCCCTGTCGACCCCGGCAGAGACGGGATCATGGCCAATGATGTTGCCTGCCCCGATCTCAGGAAGCCCGTGCCCAGTGGGGAGAGCCGCTCCAGCACCTGCCCCGCCTCCCCTTCCCTTTCCTGGGGAACCTATTGAGCCAACTGTGAGAGCCGAGCTCCAGCCCGCAGCATCCGCCACCCTCCGGATGCCTGAAGGGCAGGCTTCTGGGAAGCTCAGAGCAGGATGCCAGCGGCACTGAGAGAGAGCCCCCCATGACACAGACAGTGCCACGTGCCAGGGCTCAGCCTGCCCAGCCTCTCAGCCACAGGGAGTCGCTGAGCTGCCGGTGTGACGCAGCTGGCATAGCTGGCGGCGATTCCAGTCGCTCCACTTCAGCAGCACCCAACTGCCCCTCTCCCCACAGAGTCATCGCCTGCGGGGTCCCAAAGGGGACCGGTCTGAACCCCCTCACTCCCTCCCCCACATCTTCATAAGGCCACTTGGAGAGGTCGCCAGGCACCGAAGGATCCTCCACCACCAACCCACTTCTGCCAGCGCCCATGCACCAGCGCCATCACCTGGTGCCACGTGCCCGGGGGAATCAGAAGATGGGGGAGGAGCAGAGGGGAGAACGCCCTGGAGCACTGGCCATGCCAAGAGGCTGGCGTGTCTGGCTGCACACAGCACTGGCTGGGGCTGGGAGGGCAGGCCGGGTACCTCAGCTCCATGATGGCGAGCATCATTTGCTGACACACCATGCCGGTCACGGAGTCGACGGACTCGTGATCAATTAAGTCCTGGAGAGACAACATGAGGAAATGCCAGCCGCGCTCCGAGCTCCTGCCAGGCTCCGACTGGGGAGCAAAGTGCAGGGCCTGCAACACGTGGGCTCGACATCCAGGTCGTCCTACTGTGGACTCGATGGCGTGCAGGGCTCCAGCCAGGGAGCGCAGTGCAGGGCCTGTGGTCAGTGCCCCAGCGTGATGCGCCCGTGCACTGCAAATGCTCCATCAGAATTAGCACCCAGGGACTCCACCTGAGATCAGGCCCCCATAGTGCCAGGTGCTGCACACACACACTCAGAATAAGAGCCAGTCCCTGCCCCAGAGAACTTACAAGCTAACTGGACGAGACAAAGCATCGGAGGGAAACTGAGGCACAGTGGGGGAAGTGACCTGCCCAAGTTCTCACTACAGAACCGAGCCCTAGCCCACTGCACCACTCACCAGCCCACGCTGTCCCACGTTCAGGGAAGGGAGGTAAGCTCTGGAAAATTTTCTGCAGTGATGGAGAGCAAACACTTTCCAAATCTACAGAACAGATTTGTTGCTAGTTCCCTAGTGGGCACTGACTGCGCAGTGTTGGGGCTCTGTGCAGGGAAACTGGCATATACAGAGCAACCTGGTGACTTGGGAAGCTGGGTGCAAGGGAACAATATATGTTTCGATACAGTTCTATGTTTATGAATAAAGAATGCAGGCCACACTCACAGCATGGGGGGCTCTAACCTGGGAAGCGGTGACTCTGGAAAAGACTTGGCAGTCATGGGAATCAGCTGCACATGAGCGCCCAGTGCGACGCTGGGGCCAAAAGGGCTAATGTCATCCTGGGATGTATAAACAGGGCAATCTCCAGTTGTTAGGTTATTTTCTCTCTGTGTTTGGCACTGGTACGTCTGCTGCTGGGATCCTGTGTCCAGGTCTGGTGCCCACAACTGAAGGAGAATGTTGATAAATTGGAGAGGGGTCAGAGAAGAGCCACAAGAGTGACTGAAGGACTGGGAAACACCCCTTATAGTGAGAGACTCAAGGAGCTCAATCAGTTCAGCTTAATGAAGAGAAGGTTACAGGGTGAATTGATGACAGTCTATAAGTACCTACACGGGGAGCAAATACTTGATAATGGGCTCGTCAGTCTAACAGACGATCCAATGATTGGCAGTTGAAGTTAGACAAATCTGCAGAGATCTCCAGGACAATCACTAAACCCGTCAAGTAACACAGCCCCAGTGTGTGTTTTACTCACCTTTATCTTCTCCACAAGGAGGGCTTTGCTGAGAAAAGCAGCCAGGTTTCTCTCTGGGCTCCTAGTGAGGACGGCTCTGCTGAAGGTGCTGACGCAATCCAGGAACTTAAGTTTCTTGGCCTCGTCCTATGCCCCGCAGAGATTAGACACAAACACGAAGGTTAGCGAGGAAAGGAGCTGTCAATGGGAGAGATGTCAGAAATCCTCCCCCCTAGCGCTGCTCAGGCTTTAATATGCCGAATACCAGAAGGCCATTCATCTGGCAACAGGAGTGACTATCTGGGGAGGGCAGGGCAGTGCTGTGTGATACCAGACCAGAGAGGGAGCAGATCTCAGGGGTAGGTGTCCAAAGAGGAACTGCAACATGGGGGCTAAGCAGCCAGAGAGCCTTACTGGGGACGTGATAGTGTGGGAGGAACATCTGGGTGTGATACCCTGACACCCCAATATTTGCTACTGTCATGTAATTAGGATATGTTTGGTACAAGGTATGTCTTGTGATGTATCATTCTAAAAGTCTTGATCTGCTAGACATTAATGTCTCATTGGATTGTATGTGCTATCGTTGTATGTGACGTTATGAACTTCAGCTATGCATGCATTCCTGAAACACATTGTGAGGTTCAAAACAGCCTTTCAGGTACAACAGTAAAAAAGCCAAACACTGGCTTATTGAGGAAATGCACACAAGCACCAGGGTTACCCCAATAGAAACCTCTCCGAGATAACGTGACACAATGGGACCTGTTGGACCCAGGTCACAGCAAAAGAGTTTTCCAGCAGGTGGGAAGAGGAGATAAAAGGGGAACAATGACATCGGTGGGTGCGGGGGAAGACCCTCACACTCCCTGCAATAAGATACCTGGAAACACCTGAGGGACAAAGATTGAACTATGAGAAGTGATGGTTCCAGGCTGGAGAGAGATTCCTAGCCTGTGTAAGAAAACATGGGAAATCCAAGCTGCAAAGCCAAGGCAGCTTGTGCCTTTAGAATCTGCCAACCTGTTTATCACTCAGGGGGAGAATCTGCAAATGTATATCCTATCTATCTAGTGTGTAAAGCTTCGTTTGCGTGGTTTGTTTATTGACTAAGGTAATCTGCTTTGTTCTTTTTGCTATCTCTTATGACCACTTCAAATCTACCTCTTGAAGTTAATAATCTTATTTCTTCTTTATACCCCAACCCAGTTAGTGCAATTAGTAACCGGTGGGGAAGGGCGAAGAGTTGTTCATACCTCTCTCCACATCGAGGGAGGGGGTGAATTTCATAAAACCTTTGGGTCTGTACTCCAGAGGAGGTGGGCAGCACAATACTGGGACAAGCCCCTTCAGCTGAGTCTTCCCACAGCTGATCTCAGTGTCTGTGTCTTTCTGCAGCTGGGCATGGCCCTGCCTGTGTGCATGGCTGGAAGAAGCTTGTGAGCCTAGCCCAGCAAGACAAGGTAAAGGGGGCCCAGGCTGACAGAACAGGCGGGCTCAGTGGTATTCCAGTACATCAGGTGGCACCTTAAAGGGGGTCAACCCGTCACACTGGGGACTGGCCAAATCCAGTGTGCACAAGTGGCTGCAAATTGAAGCAAGACACATTGAAACTGGAAATATACATTTTTAACAGAGAAAGTAATAGACCATTGGAACAACTGAGCAAGGGGCATGGTGCGTGATCTTTTGTAACTCAAGATAGGACATTTTTAAGATACGCTAGTTTAAACAGGAATTATTTGGGGGCAGGTCTCTTGCCTGTGTTATACAGGAGGTCACAGTGGTCCCATCAGGCCTTAGAGACCATGGATCATCTGGAGAAGGGCGGATGGTGCATGTGGACAGGGCACTAGCTGACAGATCAGAGGAGGGCTCTCGGTACCTGTTCATTGCCCTTGAGAAAGCCGTCAATGTAGTTCAGGGCCTCTTTCTCCTCCAAGTCTGGCCCCATAAAGCAGGTGGTGTTAACAGGTGTTGGTGAATCTGATCGAAGACAGAGCAGTGGTAATACCGGGGGCTGCCAAGCTGCAAGGCTGGGTGACAGATCTTAGAGGAAACCCTTGCCCCCCGCTCGCGCCCCAGCAGGGTAACAGCCCCGAGGCACAACAGGGTCTGGCACAGCGATCCCTGGCTTCCCCACCTCATTGCTGACCAGCCCAGCAAAGATCCAGTTGCAGCCCTGGTTCCCAGTGGCCACCTCACTTCCCCGCCCAGCATGCAGGCTCAGCCTGGGGATTGGGGGAGAGCCACACTTGGAAGGAAGGATGATGTCAGGCTATGAGTGGTGTCCCCGCTCTCCAGGCCATTGCTGGAAGGGGCAGAGGAACTGGCAGTGAATCAGTCTACTCCCCGCTGCGGGAGAGGGAAGAGCTGCCCAGTCTGCGTGGGATATTGGGACCCAGGGCCTGCCCGTTCTGCTTGTTCCAACTGCCTCTCCTGCCATCGACAGCCAGCCAGAGCCACCGGGTGTAATCTGGGCAGGCCCTGGGCTCCGATCATCAACCACCCCCAAAATGCCCTGTGCTGCGACATGCGTGGCCCCCCTGCAAAGGAGCCAGCAGATGGGGCTGCAACATCACGGGGCATCTCATGCTCTGACCGGCGCCCTGCAATCCTAGACTTAACAACCCACCATGCACTGAGCATTCCCTTCGACTGGTGGAAAACATCCTCCAACCCTGCAGAGTGACGGATCGGGGTGGGCAATTCAGTCAGTCTCCACCTGATGCTTCTGCTGCTGCCCCTAATGCCCTGATCAGCTGTAGAGGCTGCAGCTGCTGCCAGCAGGAGGAACCATTACCCCTCTGCCTGGGTTTGGCTGTCTCTCCATCCCGTGGTAGCCCAGAGTAGTAGAAGGTCTATGGAGTCTTCTCCCCCAGTGACACCCTGGTCTTACAACCCCAACCCCCAGAGGGGCCAAGCCCCACTGCAATGCAGGGCTATGGCCCCTGCCATTTTTACAGTCCCCTCCACCCACCGACCCAGGAGGCACCCACTCACCAGCACAGAAGGGCTGAGGCACACACAGCTCCTCCTGCTGCTGTGGGCTCTTCCGCTTACTTCCCTATGGGAAGTTTCGTCTCCTCCCAGGCTCAGATGGGCTTCGAGGGGCCCTTGGGGACTTCCTCAGCCATCCTGCAAGAAGCCAGGACAAGGCATTGCTTGTGAGTGATGAGAGGCAACTGCCCTGTTCAGCATCAGGGCCAGCCCAGTTATTTCTGTTCCACCAGCGCCTACAGATGCCAGCTGAGATCAGGGCCCTGTTGCACCAGGTGCTGCAGACAATCCCTGGGCCGTAGGGCTCAGACTCTAACTTGCCAAGGCAGCCAGCAGGGAAACAAGGGAATGGATGTTCTCAACATCACCCAGTCAGTCAGCAGTACAGGCAGGATTAGAACCTAGGTCTCTGGACTCCCAGGCCAGCACCCCATCCCGCAGGCCAAACGGCCTCCCCTGGGTCACTCCCGCCTCTCCTTCTGCTGGTTCACAAGCTGCACAGCAGACAGGCTGAATCCAACCACTCAGGATTCTTCCTTCCCAGGGAAATTACCCTGATCCCTTCTCCCAGGAATATGGGGGTCGTGGCAGATCCCAGGTGGGGGAGGCCTGCGGGGTGGGGAAGCTGGAGGCGGGCTTGTGAGCAGCAGGAGTTGCTCAGACACCACCGTGAAGGGGAAGGAGCAGAAGGCAAGAGAGCCGCAGGCAGGCTGGTACCTTTTCTTCCAACCTCCTGCCTCCTTCGTCCCTAGTTCACTGTGAACTGTGGGAGCTCTCTGGGGCACAGGAGCTGGCTGGTGCCCAGATGGAACGACGTTGCTTATTGCACAGATCTCGTTTTTCCCGAACACTGAAAATGCTGCTACAATCATACCAGGGCCCGCCAGGATCCTTGCAGCTGGTCAGTGCTAAATTGTGAACTGTGCCCTGGCCTCCCCGAGGGGGGCAGTGGGAGAGGGTGGGGCTGGCCCAAGGCCCTGCTGGATTGCAGCTGACGCGTACGGGGTCCCAGTGCTACAGAGCTCTGTGCCAGGGGCCGCGCTTTGTGGGGGTTTCAAAGCTCATCTCTCGAAGGCCTGTGTGGCAGTAGCTACTGCAGAGAATCCCAGGCCTGATTCCCCCCACACTGGGTCTCCTGAATGGCTCCTGCCCTGCGGGGCTCCATTCCTCACCCAATGTCTCCTGCTGACTCTCCAGCAGCTCCACGGCAGGTGTCCTAATGCAGCTCTAGCCCCCTCCAGCACTCAGGGGGACTGTCATGGTAAATAGAACAATGGTTCCTAACAACCTGAGAATGCCTCTTCCCCCGTCAACCTCAGTGCCATTCCCGATGGAAGGGATGGTGTCAGCAGAGGTGATGGAGGTGGTCATGCCTAGTGGTTGGAGCTGGACTCAGGAGGCCAGGGCGTGGGTGGAGCAAGGCTGGAGGGAGACCAGGGCTGGAGTAGGACTAGGAGTAGGGCTGGAGCAGGCTAAGACTGTTGCCAGTGTCAGGCAGGAGCGAGTTCCTGGCCCTGGAGTCATATTGAGCAGACTGAGCTGCTGCTGTGAAATTGATATACCTGCTCTGGGAGTCACGGGTCCAGTTCCTGGCTTGTGAATTGGATGGAGCCAAGCACAGGAGGGACTCAGCGCCTTACAGATGGCTCTAGGGGATGCTTGGCTCCCTGCCTCGCTGGGTACTGACATGCCAGGTGCAGAGGGTGAGGTGCAGCACCAGGGAAGAAATTGGGGAGGCAGGAGTGGCATTGTGTGATCTGGCACAGGCGGGAGCTTGCTCCCCACATCTGAAAGCTCCGCAGCACCGGTGGATTCAGATCCAAACCCGGATCTGGCTCCAAATTCACAGCTCGTCCCTCTCCCAGATCTGGAGCAGCTGAGACTCCAGCCCTCTGAGGAAGAGGCCAACAAACGCCGGCTCCTGGGGTGTGCTTCCCCCGCCAAGGCAATCTCATGCTGGGAAGGAAGATTCCCAGAGCTGGCAGCTCCACTACTCACACTCCCAGCTTCCTGGGAATGAGCCAGGATTAGCGCTCGGGGTAGCCAGGGGTCTCCAGACCCACAAATGCAAGAATAAGTTCCATCCCGGATCCTCCTTCTCATGACAGTGCAGAACGGGGATTCACAAACTCTCCCCACCGCCACCTCCCAGCCCAAGCGGGCGGCTCTTTGCACCTGCCCAAGCTGCTGGGTGCCTTGGCCGTGGGATGTACAACGGTCCCGTCTCTGCTTCCTCTCCCACCGCTGCAACTACGCAGAAGCTGCTTTAATAGCAGTCGCCCCGCACAACTGAGTCTCAGGCCTTGCTAGCCTCTCAGTGCCATGGCAGCCCCAGGAGATGATTGCTGTGGGGGTCTCGGCCCTGGGGACGCAGTAACTTCTAGAAGCAGGGAGAGCAGCACCACCATAGATCAGGGAGGTCTGGCAATGCCAGTGGCTGGCTGGGGTCTCACAGCCTAAGAACTCAGAGCAGATTGTCAAAGGCCAAACCCCTGTCACCACTGGCTCTGTAGCTCCCCCTTGCTTTCGGTCTGTCTTAGGCACCATCCTGGTTCTCATCCCCCTTGCATCTGAGCACTGCCCAACCTCTATTGCATATATTCTAACCGCCCCCTGCGGGGCAGGAACTGGCTGCTACCCCCACTGTACAGACAGGGAACCGCAGCACAGAGGGAATGAGGGACTTGCCCGAGGCCACTCAGAGCATCTGTGGCAGAGCTGGGAAATGACTATGGGTCTCGTGGGTCCCAGGCTGGCACCTTCTCTTCCAACTCCTGACCCCTTCGTCCCTGGTTCAGTGTGAGGTGTGAGCTGGCTGGTGCCCGGATGGAACTATGTTGCCGATTGCACAGATCTTGCTTTTCCCAAACATTGAGTCTCCTGCTATGACCATACCAAGGCCCGCCAGGATCCTTGCAGTTGGTCAGGTCTAAGCTGTGACCTGTGCGACGTAGGGAAGACGAAACAGATCTTCCATCACTACTGCAGCTCTGTGTTACATGGGACTCACTGCTGGCTCAAACCAACCAGCCCTCCTAAAATGGAGCCTGTAAATCCTCCAGCCCTGCTGTTCTCCTTTGTATTTCTGTAGTGCCCAGAGGCCTCGGTCCCAGATCAAGGCCCCATGGTGCTAGACATTGTACAGACACAGCCCAGTTCCCCTCACGCGGGGTCTCCTGGGCAGAGGGGCTCCATTTCTCGCCCAGTGTCTCCTGCCAGCAGAGATGTTCTGAGAGACGTCTATGCTCTGGGCTTCCCGGGCTGGGAGGCAAGTGTGGCTGTCACTGGGCGATTCTGCTGACTCTCCAGCAGCTGCACTTCAGGTGTCCTAATGCAGCTCTAGTCCTCTCCAGAGCTCAGGGGGCCTGTCCTGGCATCAGGCTGCCCTGGTAAATAGAACAATGGCTCCTGGCAACCTGAGAATGCCTCTTCCCCCAGCAACCTCAGTGCCATTCCCGATGGAAGGGATGGTGTCAGCAAAGGTGATGGAGGTGGTCAGGCCTAGTGGTTGGAGCTGGACTCAGGAGGCCAGGGCGTGGGTGGAGCAAGGCTGGAGGGAGACCAGGGCTGGAGTAGGACTAGGAGCAGGGCTGGAGCAGGCTAAGACTGTTGCCAGTGTCAGGCAGGAGCGAGTTCCTGGCCCTGGAGTCATGTTAAGCAGACTGAGCTGCTGCTGTGAAATTGATATACCTGCTCTGGGAGTCACGGGTCCAGTTCCTGGCTTGTGGATTGGCTGGAGCCCAGCACAGGACGGACTCGGGGCCTGACAGATGGCTAGAGGGGGCGCTTGGCTCCCGGCCCAGCTGGGTACTGACATGCCAGGCACCCCACGGCATTATCACCAGCCCGTTCCCAGTCTTGGCATGGCAGTATGTTTCCTTCCCAGTTGCCGTCCCCTGGCATTAAACCAGGAACTCCATGCTGGGGATGTGCACCTGGCAGCATGCAGCCTCCTTAGAACAGACAGGCCAGGGTGCAGGGCGAGGGCTCCCAGAGAGAAACAGCAGGAGGGTAATGCTGGGAACCCCCAGGCCATCTTCAGCTACAGCATGAGGGTGCCCCGGCCCCCTGGAGAGCATGAATCTAGCTTCAGCTCAGCCTTTGTGTCCCCCCGTTCTCTGCGCTAGATGGGTCGGTCTCCTGGAAGGACAAAGTGCCGATCAGGAGTTCCTGGCTTATCCAATGTCAGTTTCCAGCTCTTGTAAAAAAACGGTGACTTCCCGAACACAGGAGCTGGCCTTCTTCAGGCTGTGCTCTGCCTGTACACGTTCCACTGTAGGGGTGTGTGTACCCAGGGCATGCAAGTCACAGACGTTTGCCAACAGTACCACGGAGCAGGGCCTATGCCCCTGCTCTCCCCGTGTGCTCGGGCTCGGGCATCAAAAGGGCACATCTGCCACCTCCGTCTCAAGGCCTTCGTACCTACGTGCTGCCAGGTGAACATCCCCATTTCTACTGAGGCCTCAGGGACAAGGTTTATGAGGAACTGGCTGGAGTTGATCCCCCACTGTGTTGCACCCCAACGGCTAGCTGGGGATCCAAACTGACACTCACGGGTTTGAGCCCCTGCCTAACCAGGCCCTGTTCCCTCCCCCCAGGCAGTTGCTGGCCCTGAACTCCTGCAGGCAGCCATGACACCCAGGCACTCGGGGCTTGAGAGAAGGGCTATCGCCGGCTGACTGACCCCTGCCCGTACGGTGGGGATTGAGGCCACTTTGCCAGCAGGTGCCCCCCAAGTCCTGTGCTATGCTGAGAGATGAGTGAATATGTACAGTACAGAGCGCAGCACCCCCTAACGCTGGGCAGGAGGACTGGGAGATGCGTAGGATACAGAGCACAGTGTCCTCTAACCCCTGGCAGGGGGGCTGAGAGGTGTGGGGTGTAGGGTACAGAGCACAAGGGCATGGTCTCCTGCCCTGACAGGCTGGGAGGGAGCCACAAACACCCCTGGTGGGCAGAACCCAGACACCCATGGCCGCCCTGCCAGAAGCAGAAGGGCAGGACAGGAAGCGGAACTATGCAAGGCCGGCCCTCCAGCTCAGATGGGAGAGAGCTGCCAGATGAGCAGGACGTCTCTTCCCCGCTGAGGGAGCCCAGACCTGACTGAGAGCACTCTCCTGACAGAGACCCAGAGGGGCTGCCGGAGCTGCCAGATGCCGGGGACTCAGAGGAGCTGGTGGGGCTGCCACTAGCCATCTGCCCAGTGAAGCGAACAACCCTAGAACCCATGTACACACGGAATGGGCATGTAGGAAGGAGCCCAGGGCAGCCGAATAGGGTTCAGCCGTGTTATTGACTACAAGCCGGCCAGTGTGTTGCCGTCAGATTTTCCCTGCTGCCCCAGTGGCGGACCACTCCACCGCTGTTAGGGCCCTGGGCTGGGACACAGTGGAGCGGGAAGGCCTGGGTTCCCCTGCCCCCGCCACCCCACAGTCAGGAGTGGCAGCTTCCCCACCTGGTTGTCAGGAGGCCTGCATTGGTCTGGCACCCGCCTGAATCAGGATGCCAGATGGTTGTGCTGACTCTCCCACCAGAGAGCTAACCTCCCCTAGATTGCAACGGCTCTGCCGGACTGCAGGCCAGAACCCCCCTACTGGATTGCTGCCCAGCCCTGATCAAGGGCTTTGCAAATGGACCTCCTGCTGTTCTGTTTGTAGGCCAGAGCTCCTTCTCGATTGCAGCTCTGCCCTGATTGAGGGCCCCAGGCAAACAGACTCTCTACCATTGCTTGGCCTGACTGCAGGCCAGAACCATTAATACTGAGATAATTTTCCCCTGAACCAAGGTACCCCGGAAGTATCGTAGTGAGTGGAGTGGTCTCCCACTCAGACGGATGGGGAGGGAGCTGCAAACCCCTTACAGCCTCTTTCTACTCATTCATACCTTTCCTCTAAATATGTCAAAACACAAGCACGCAACCTTCTCCTGGCCAGACACAGAAAAATAATACAAGATAAATTTTCAAAATGTCCGACACCACCAAAAACATACACGACCGGAAATGGGAATGGAGGGTGGAACATAAACCCTACACAGGGCACGGAAAACTGTCAAAAAGTACATGGTGATAAAAGCTATCAAGCAGTTAAATACTCCCATGGCTGGGGAGGGCAGGTGGCCAATGGGGAAGAAGCCATGGTCTGGCACGAAGTGCTCCACCCTGCTCCAGGCAGGCTCTGGTTCTCCAAGCCCCCAAAGAAGGGAGGTTGGCTTTAACCAGAGCTAGGGCAGCTGGGCAGCTCCAATGACCGGGCTCTCCCTAGTGCACATCACTGTCATCCTGTGGAACAACGTCCATAGGCTGGAGCCGGCTGGAAGTTGGTTCTTGAAAGTATCCGGGATGAGGATGGTCTGCGAAGCCAGACATCGGACCAAGGACTTGCTGTCCTGTCCTGAAGGAAATGGAGGTCAGAGCCACGGCACTCTGGAAAGCCCCGGCAGACCAAGCCAGCGCTGTACCTCTCGGCCTGCGACAAGGAGGCAGCAGGCTAGAGGCAGGGGACTAGCGGGAACAACCAGCAACCCTCACTAAACATCCCCGCCGCCCTCCACAGCTGGTGGAGCCTCCAGACACAGGGAAGAAGTCACAATGAATCCCATTCACTCACTATTTCTAGGACTGCCCCATCCCTGCAGTATCTGAGTGCCTCATCCCTGCCTGTATTTACCCTCCCCCTTCCCCCCAATGCACAGATGGGCACTTAGGCCCAGAGAGGGGGAGATTCACAAAGGGGGCTTGGGCATGGTTAGGCTACGCCTAACTTCAGGTGCCCTGCTACCCTCCAGGAGGGAGCTCAGCCATTCTCTAGCTCCAGTTGGGAGGCCCAGCTGTGAACCTGCTCTGGGAGTGAGGAGCCTGAGCTATGTCACCCCTTCTCCCCCTTTTCCCCCCAAAAATGTGGAGGAGACACTGCTCTGCCCTGCGCTGGCCCAGGGGTCCGGGCATGCAGCAGGGAGGTAGATGACCAGACGTCACCTCGGCTTCATTTGGAGCAGTGGCTTGACCACAGGCACCCCATGTGGAGGTGACTGCCCCAAACACTGGGCTAGTGAGTGCAAGGGGGGGAGGCAAGACCCCACCTTGGCTGTGTTTTGGGGTGGGGGGGCAATCATCTGTGAAGGCCAGGCAGCTCAGGCCCAGTTTGGGGATCTGCCAGGCCGCAGCTCTGAGGTCAGTGCTAAGTGCCTGGGCATGTGACAACCAGCAGACACAACAGGGTGAGCGGACAGCTGATCAGGGGTTGGGGGATCTACATTTTGCATCCCTTTGTGGTTCTTGCCCATGATCACATTGCTGGCATTGGAGATTGAACCCAGCCCGCGGCTCTGGGCCATTCGTCCCCCTAACGCTCAGTGCTCAAAGCAGTTACCACTCACCATTGCAAATGGCATCCAGCTTGTCCTGGCTCCTCTGGTCCAGCTGCCAGGCAGTGAGCCCTCCACACACACACACACACACAGCTCGTCACCTCCCTACATCCCCAGCGAGGGTGTCAAAGCGTCTGTCACCCTCCAAGCAGTGGGGCTTTCCCCTGCCCCTTGCTGACCAGGATGTGCTCCTGAGTCCCCAGAGAAAGGGAGAGGCCCCAGAGATGGCTGTGGGGCTGGTTGCCAAAGGAGAGCATTGCACCTTGAGGTTCCACAAACCAAGAGCCCATGGCGGGCCGTGGGGGGACGGGTACTGCATGGGAAGCAAGGGGGTTAGAGGGGGCCCATCCGCCAATCAGGGCAGTTTGGGTTGAGCTTGCTCCTGCGGGTTTCTGATACCCCTGAGCCTTCATTCAGCAATCAGGAGCCCAGGGGTTACTTCTCACTGCCGGCAGGGATTGAGCAGAGCCTGGGACCGGATCCAGCCCCCCTGCTAAGGGGAGCCCTCTGCTCTGTGCTTACCTAGGAACCTGATGGCCACATCTCTAATTGGAGCCTGCGTGTTCTCCAGAAAGGCCATAGTCTGACATAGGAAGGTTTCTGCTCTCCCCTTGTAGTGCACCACCGAGGAGCCAGAACAAGGGAGCACCAGGTTATGAAAGGCCTTTCCGTCCCGCAGGCCGGGTTCCAGGTCTGTGCAGTCTCCTGCTTTCGCTCCTCCTTCCTGTGCCGGGGGATCACGGAGAGGGACTACACCCCGGGCCAGGTGTGGTCCCGGGGCTGGGGCTCGGTGTGGGCACAGAGCCAGGCAATGAGGGGTGCCCTATCCACCGATTCCCCCACTCCTGCCTGCGAGGGCTGAGCAGTGAATTACCCGAGGGCTCCCTCACCCGGCAGTCACAGCTTTGCCACCGCTCCTTTTGCTGGATGAGGGCACCGAGCTGGTGCCACCTCAGGAATTGCGCAGCACTGCTGAGGGTGTCCCAACACACCTGCAAAACAAGAGGGGCCGGAGCAAGCCGGCCACGATTACGGGAGCTGGAAGCCAGGGCCGCCCCTAGGCATACGCAGCTGCGTAGGGCACCTTGAAACTTGCGGCACCAAATTGCTCCAAATTTCATGGTGCCCCTAGGCAGCTGCGTGCTGCATACGGAGCAGCCCGAGCCCCAGTGACCAGCCCCATCCCTCGGCCAGCCCCACGCAGGCTGCGCCCACTACAAAGGGCAGGGCAGTCCCGGGGGGGGCGGGGGAGAGGGTCCCAGACAACTCTCTCCACCCTGCCTCTTACCCTTCCCCCTGCTCCGCCCCTGGCCCACCCCCATTCCACCTCTTCTCTGCAAGCCTCTTCCCCCAGCGACCCCACACTCACCAGCAGTGGCAGGAAGTGGAGCAACCTGGTCCCAGCCTGCTGTACTCCGCCAGCTCCCAGCCGCGGCGCTCCACTTCCCTGCGCTGGTGAGTGCGGGAAAATGATCGCCCCCCACACTCACCCACAGCGGGAAGCGGAGCAACATGGGCCCATCCTGCTCCACTTCCCTTGCCCCGGCCTCAGCCATGTCACTTGGTGGGGAAAGGACTGCCCCCCAGCTCTCACTGGCGGCGGGAAGTGGAGCGCCACAGCAGGGAGCTGGTGCAGTAGAGCGGGCTGGGACCGGGCTGCTCTGCTTCCCGCTTCTGTCAGTGAGTGGGGGCGGGTAGGATCCCTTTCCCGAAACTTCTTCCCCCAAGCGACATGGCTGGAGCTTGGGCGAGGGAAGCAGAGCGGGCTGCTCCCGGCTCCCCGCTAATTCCCCGGGCCACTCTGGGCCTGTAGGGCCCCCAAAAGTGGCCCCCCACAGCTCCTGCCTCCCAGACCCTGGTGGGGGGTGGAGGGGGAGGCCTGGGGCTTCACACAGCCCCACTGCAGTGGGGCTGCATAGGGCACCCAAATGGCTAGGGACGGCCCATCTCTGCTGGACTAACCCTCCTCAGTCTCTTTGGGACAGGACTCTTAGTCAGCAAGGAAAAAGGAAAAGGGTCAGGGATGAGATGTTCAGCAACATGCTCTACAGCACTGATGACCCGCTGGAGTAGCAGAAGGTGAAGGAGGAATGGGACGCCCAGCAGGAGGAAGGAATACTGGCTCAATTCCTCAAGCATGAAGAGATCAACTGGGACCAGGACCAGTTGCTGATGGAGCAGTTGATCGACCTGGTGGCCATTGGGTACAACCTCCACCTCCAGTACCAGGGCACAGCCCACTACAGCACCAACTCCATGAGTACAAACTTCCACTCCAGGGCTGCACTGTTCTGCAGGGTACCACGTCCTGCAGCCAGAACAGGCCCTGGAAAATCTGCGGTTGGGTGGTCAGTGAACAGCTGTATGCGCTGGAATGGACAGATGTTCCCTGTGCACACCACCTGCATCGCCTGTACAGCTGTGTGCAACATGGGCAACACATTCTGTTGGGGGCAGGAGAGCAGGGGCCAGACTTCTGACAGATTTAGTGCAACAGTATGAAACCTTCCTGCATCACATTCCCCCAACACATGCCCCATTACTGCATTACAGGCTCCTCATCCCTGCGTTGCCAGGACGTGGGCACACAAGGCATCCCTCATTTCCCTTGCTTGCCTGGATCCAGCCCCAATGACGATAGGAGCACTGTCTGGTTGCTAGTCGACTGGGCAGGTGAATCAACAGGAAGCTCCCAGCTCAGTCAAGGAGGAGCTCAGCTGCTGGGAGCCCAGAGAGCAGAAGAACTCAGCTAGTGCACAGCCCCTAGGAGGAGGGCCACGAACCCTGATCTAAAGGGGTGAAATTACAGGCCGGACATGATTTGAACCACAGATCCCCAGAAGGCAGATTGTGGAAACGGTGACCTGAGGGGCTCACTTTGGGGAGCTGAACTAGGTTGAATATATTAGATCCCAAGAGAGGAGGAATACTGCTTTGAAGACTTCTTGCTGTGAGTGGATTATTTTTGGGAAGCTAACGGGAAACTGATGGGCCACCCCAGGCCACAAATGGTTGCCCTGGGACAGAACCGGTCTACAGTCCCAATTTGGGATGGGATCTCCATTTTATCTTTTGAAAATTTGCAAGATGGGAAAACCACCCCTCCCCCAGGTCTACTATTTAGGTTTCCTTCTTTCTTGTGTCCCTGTAATGGGGTCGCTGCTTCTGAGCACCTGTCATGGCTGGGGATGGCTCTGCGGGTGCCTCTGCCTCAGTGTCTCCTCACCAGGCTTTTCCATCTCTCCCAAGAATTCACATTGCTCAGCCCTCCGGCCAGGTCACTCCCAGAGTTCAGCCCCTTTCAGGGTACTCAAAATACAAAATAAACATGACCTGTGGCAATAGTCTCAAGTTAACATGATGTGACGTTATGAGTGTAATATAATATCTCATTGAAAGGTGACAGGGCCAGAAAGAGTTAATTAACTCCCAGACTGACCTGACCCATGGTGGAACTTTAGAGACTGGTTAGGAAGAGATGTAAATGAATAGAGCTTTGAAATGCAGCCTGTATTGTTAGAGATAGAAGAGTAGATGTTTGCTCAGGTCTTGTGATGTAAGCAAACAAGTCTTGTCTATGGCTATAGCTTTGATTCAAAGATCAAAAAAGGAATATTAACATTTAGGAAGATACTTGAGTGAAATAGTATTATTGTCTATGTCTCTTTGAAGGTTGTGATAACCTGTGTCTGAACTGTTTAATGGATAAATTATCCTGTGCTAGTTGCCATGATGTTTAGAAGAAGGAAAGTTAAGCCTATTGTTTTCTCAGGCCAAAAGGCTGCTGGAAATGTATAAAAATCTTGGGACACAATCCTTCATCTCAGATCTGCTTTGGGTTTCAAGAAGGGGAAACCTTAAGCCATAAGGATTGAGATCCCCAGTCACTGACTGGAGTCACCCTGAATATGGACATTGGACTATAACCTATGGACTATTTTTAAAGGGACTTTTGGCAACTACAAGATCATCTCTGCTGTGTATCTGGACCTCAAGAATTGAATTCAAGTCTGTCTGGATATTGATCTTTTAACCAACACTCTCTCTCTTTTCTTTTTTAATAGATTTTAGTTTAGTTAATAAGAATTGACTGTAAGCGTGTATTTGGGGTAAGATCTAAGTTATTATTTGACCTGGGTCTGGGGCTTGGTCCTTTGGGGTCAGGAGAACCTTTTCTTTTATATGATGAAATAAGAGTTTCAGAATTTATCATCATATGTTTGACATGTGTGCCTGGATGGAGGCCTGAGGCTGGGTACTTTAAGGGAACTGCATTGTTTGGACTTCTGAGTAACCAGGGAGGTAATACAGAAGTTGTTTTGTGCTGGCTTGGCAAATCTAAGTATTGGAATATCTACCAGCGTTTGGGGTTTGTCTGCCCCGTTTTGTTTGCAGTTCACCCTATTTGAGTCATCTCAGCTGGCTCCCACGGGCAGCACCGTCACTCATGAATTAAAGGTTTTCCATCCCTCCTGTCATGGAGTCCCCAGGTGATGCTCTGGAACTGCTCCCTATGAAGCCAGGCAGGACTCTGGGGAAGTCTCCTTTCTGTGAGCAGACTGTCTTCAGGACACACAGCTCACACAACTTCCACCTTCCTGAGTCTGACCTCAGAGCATTCAGCATTCTCTGCCCCTCCATGCGCTTCCCACAGCAAGTCCGCCCAGGCGGGGTCCTGGGGAAGCCAGAGCGTCCTGCACCCCAACTTTGCAGTCAGACGTGACTCTCAGCCAGCCAGTAAAACAGAAGGTTTATTAGAGGTCAGGAACATGGTCTAAACCAGAGCTTGTAAGTGCAGAGAACTGGACCCCTCAGCTGGGTCCATTTTGGGGGGCAGTGAGCCAGACAACCACATCTGCACTTCACTCCAGGTCCCCAGCCAGCCCCAAACTGAAACTCTCTCCAGCCCCTCCTCCTCTGGGCTTTGTCCCTTTCCCAGGCCAGTAGGTCACCTGATTCCTTTGTTCTCCAACCCTTTAGCTCTCACCTTGCAGGGGGGAAGGGCCAGGCCATCAGGTGCCAGGAAACAGGGTGTTGGCCGTTCTGTGTGTCCAGACCCCTTCACACACCTGCCCTCTAGGGCTCTGCAATGATCATACATCCTTATCCCACCACCTAGGTACTTAAGAACTGCATAAGGGAAATTGAGGCACCTCCTCAATATTCAGAGGAAACATTAAGAACAGTCCCATTTCGTCACACCTCCTGAGCTCAACTCACAGTTCTTCTCTCTCATGGGAGCACTCTCTGGGGTTTCCCCACTGGGAGTGCAAGTTCAGCACAAACAGAAACAGTCTCCTGCGCCCTCCTGGGCTTCACACTCTCCTTAAACAAACTTGGTCTTAATCCTTACCAGAGCGCTGACTCCCAGAGCTTTCCTGGAGCCTGGCCTCTTCTCTGCCTTGGCAGGTCACTCCCAGCCATACCTACCTGGATACCTTTTCTCCCCTGCAGCCTCGGGATCTCCTGCAGGAGCCTTCTTGCTTTCTGCAACTTCTGCAGCCATCTGCCACTGACCCTTTCTGCCCAAACTGCTAGGCTAACTAAGGCCAGATTGTGTCATGTGACCCACTGTCATTCTCCCCACATGGAAAGCGTCAAGGTTGGGGCTGGGCCCATTTCCCCTTAAAGGGGCCAGTCACTCTGCAATAAATCCCTTTTCCTTGCCACCTCTTGTTTTCAGGGAGAGGAGGTAGGAAATGTGACAGGCAGCTTCTTCCCGGAACCTTACTGATTATAGACATTGGTGTCCTGGGAGGCAAAAGTGGAGCAAATTCCCATTGATCATGTGGGTTGATGGCTGACCCACAACACAGAGACTGTAAGGCCAGAAAGGACCAGTGTGATCACCTTGCTCAGGGGTGGGCACACTTTTTGGCCCGAGGACCACATCGGGTTGCGAAACTGTATGGAGGGCTGGGTAGGGAAGGGTGTGCCTCCCCAGACAGCCTGGTCCCTGCCCCAGCCCCCTATCTGCCCCCTCCCACTTCCCGCCCCCTGACCTCCCCCCTCAGAACACCCGACCCATCCAACCCCCCTGCTCCTTGTCCCCTGACTGCCCCCTCCCGGGACCCCTGCCCGTAACCGCCTCCCGTGCAAAAAAGAGCAGCCCCTAAAGTCCTTTTCCACAGCTCAGCACCAGATGTCAGGGTAGAGCTCATTCTGGCTCTGCTTACATATATATGTTTTCATATAATTATATTTATGCTTAGATTTATTTGGATTTTAAATAAATTTAAACAAAGTCTTCCTGTTCCTATTTGTGTGATTCACCAGTCTCACTTAATAACAATCTTAGGTCGCTCCCTGAGTAAGGAACCTGTTATTAGTGACCTGTTCAATTTGCACCCTAAATTTATCAAAGGCTACACCTGTCAGGTAGACACTTTTTAATCCATAACCAAGTTGAAAATTATTTATCAACAAAATTTGTAATCTCACCAAAAAGGGACATCAAGTTAATTTGACAGGATCCATTTTCCATAAACCCATGTTGTTTGGCATTCATTAAATTATACTCATTTAATTCTCTATTGATTGAGTCCCATATCAGAAGTTCTATTATTTTCCCTGGAACCAATGTCAGCCTCACAGACCTATAATTACCTTTGGGGGTTCTCAAACTGGGGGATGGGGCATGACCTCTCAAGGGGTTGTCAGGTTATTACATGGAGGGCTGTGAGCCGTTAGCCTCCTCCCACAAACCCAACTTCGCCTCCAGCATTTATAATAGTGTCGAATATGAATATATAATAACAAGTGGATAAATAGGAACCTGATATAGATAGCTAGATAGATAGATAGATAGATATTTTAATTTTTATAACAGCCTTCACTTCCCCTCAAAGCCAGGTTGGTTTATTTTTAACTGCTGCAGCCCTTCTTCTTTCTTCTTTAAACCCCCTGCTAATAAAGCAGGAGATGGATTAATTGTTAATAATAATCAAATAGTTATTACATTTATATTATTGAGGCACCCAAAGGCCCATTCAGGTCACAGATATAGACACACTCCCAGCTCCAGAGACCTGACAGTCCAAAAGACTCAAGAACAGATGCAGGATTGGAGAGGGGAGAAATAACATAAAAGCAAATTCACATGGTGATGATTGGTACAATTTCCTGTTTTGTCGTTACTGTTTGTTTAAGTAGCAGTAGGGCTGAGTGAGGGGGAATGGCAGGATTGGGGAGCGGAGGTTGGTTAAAATAAGGAGAGGGAAGGGAGGGCAAGAGGCACACCCAGAGCTCCTCACCTGCCAAGCTAGTCACTGTCAAGTGTTTTTCCGGAATCACAACAGAGGGAGGGATCTCAAGAAGGGATTCGAAGGAGGATCAGGTGTTGGCTGCACAGATTTTTTCAGGGAGTTTTCTCCATAAAGAAAGGGCAGCATGGGAGAAAATGGAGAGGTAAAGAGTTAAAGATGTTTCCCTTAATCCAAGTATTTGTAACAGTTCTCTTTAGGAAGAGCCTGCGGAAGGTGTGGTGCCAGCCAGTCATTATTCTGAGCTATATGCCCCTTGCCTTGTACCTGTTCCGTTATTTGTCTGTCTCCCAAGAATCAAGTAAACTTGTTTCCAAGGAGTCTTCCCCCTACTGACAGCACTGATGGGCATAATGTGTGCTAAACATCCTGCTACTGCAAGAGAGGGTCATGGCCTACTCAGGAAGCCCTAAGATCTGCCTCTGCCACTAATGATCATGGTCTAGGCAGGAAACCCCAAGGTCTATTAGTAGGGCAAATGTCAATATTACAGGTGGTGCTGGGTAATCTATCTTGTACAATGGCTGATCAGAGTGACACAACCTGGTTCTAGTGACTTGTCCTTGTCTACAATTGGGCATGTCCTATACTGGGAATTGGTCTTGTAATGATCACCTTTGGCACAGGGGATTTCTTCCCTAGTTTACAAAATAATCTGCCTCTAATGTCTCCCAACTGATGTCTAATACAATATAGAATCTATGAGGGTGAGAAAGAGCTTAGATATATACAATTTGTATAGCAGTTTTTCTTCCCGCACCAGAGATGGGGGTTACCCGATGATCTGAGGCTGTGGTAAACCTGACGTCAGGAGGGGGCTCATCACTCATATATGGTGATGTTTGTTGCTTTTGAGTTTTATTGGATGTTTTAGCTTCATACATTCACAGATAAAACCACTGATAATAACTAAAAAGGCAGATGGGTTTGCTATTGGTTCCTTCCTGCAGCTGATGCCAGCCTCTGAATCTATATATTTCCCTTCCACTGCTTTGTTCTCACTTGTCAGACACAGAGGAGGCCTGGCAGATGTTTAGGTGCAGCCGGAATATTGAGAGGAGGCGACAGCAAGTCAGGCTGGCAATGAAGGGACATCTCTCCACTCTGGTGCTGTGGCTTCTTCTCCTCACAATTCAGGTCATAGCAGGTAAGTCTCCCTTGTGTTTCACCAGGGGAGCTGGGTTAACTGGAACTAGGGTGGTAACTTTTACAGTCCACTTTTTACCATCCATGTTTGGCTTGGAGGTTGTGACTTTTCCTTTTGGGATTGGACCTTGCCACTGTTACAGAGGCTGTTTTTATCTTGAGATTGGGCTATTGCAATGACCTCTGTGTGGGGCTGTACCTTAAAACCATTCAGAGAACGAAGCTGGTGTAAATGGCAGCGACTCACTGAGCAGCGCATCTGGCTGGGAGCTGTGCTGCAGGGTCTGCACTGGCTGCCCAGCTCTGGGTGGAGGTTAAGGTGTTGGTGATGATTTATAAAGTCCTAAATGGCCTGGAACCAGCCTCTCTGAGGGATCACCTCTCTCCCTGTGCCGTATGGCCAGAGCTGTGGTTAGCAGAGGTGCCCAAGCTGGTTCCCCCTTTTATAAAGGAGAGGGGTGGCTGGCAGGGTGCTCTCTGTGAGGGCTCCAGGACTCTAGAACTAGCTCACCCTTTGGGCCAAAATAGCGCAAATTTGGTGACCTTTTGGGCACACTGCAAAATTCACTTGTTTGAGGGGTGCGGATTGGGAAGGACACAGGCTGTGCGTCACATAATGAGAAAGGTGTGGAAGGAGTTTCTGTAGGTGTCTGGCTAGCTGAGTTCCTATTGAAATGGTCACTTAATGCTGCTGGAATTTGTGTGTTATCAATGCCATCCGGGTGCCTAGAGCCTTTGCTAGACATCACTTTAGTGCTTTAAATCCCAAGAAATACATCAATAATTTGGGATCCAACAGAAATGTCTGTTTGGTCCAGAATCCAACAGCTCCAAGGGCCAAGTCCTGGCTCCTCACTCCCCCATTCATTCACTGAAGCCAGTAGAAGTTGTGCATGGTTGAGATGAGCAGGATTTTCCCAAATAAACCCAGAGCTGACTCGTGCCACAGAGAGGGTGAGGGGGGATGAGGTAGGGTGCAGGGTGCAATATCCTGTGCAGTTGAGGGTACTGGAAGTTCTGCCAGCAGGAACATTTATCCTGCAGGAGCCCTGCCTCGCTCCCTCCCTCTCCCAAGGTTTCTGCTGGAGCAGACACACTTTGAATCCTAGCTGGAGCCTAGAGAAGCCCGACCAGCACAAGCTGCATGGTAGAGGTGTTGCATCAGGGCCTCTCATGGCCACATTGGTTTCATTCCTTCAAGGTTGCCCCTGCCCAGTTCCAGGGCTGCTCTCATTCCTCCAGCACAGAGGGGGCTGCAGGCTCTTTCCCAATCTGTGTCCCAGCTCCAGGCAGACGTAACACTAGTGGGGGGGGGCTACGCCCTGTGTTACAGCAGCATGAGCTGGCGCAACGCAGGGAGTGAATCTGGACCAAAGATTCCAAAACAGATAAACAATAGGATTAAAATCTAATGTGGGACCCAGATATGATTTAAATAATACAGTGATTGGAACCGGTTTCTCTGGTATTAAGAGGATGAAAATGATCCCAGTGTTTGGCAGCGAAGGTCTGCCAGGATGGTCTGGCCATGTACTGGTGTGAATTGCACTGTTCTCTCAGCTCCATGGAGGCTCCTTACACATGGTGTCCCCAGCTCAGCCATCCACAGCTGCAACCAGCCTGTTCCAGGGCTCACAGTGGAACTCTGCATGTAGCCGTAACTCCTGGGCATTATAATGATGCCCGTACTTGCTCCCAGTCTCAGGGACAGTCCTGGGTCGTCAAACCCTGTCCTGGGGGCCAGTTCTCCCAGGTAATATCTGAGGACTGTGTGTTATACCAATAAATTAAAAACCAGCAGGATCTTATTAAAGGGAAAAAGGCAAAATACCACATTTATTGTGAATACAGAAAGAATCATAGTAAGCAGTTAGTTACAGCTGTAACATTCCATTCAATCTCATATTTATTCACACATTCATTCATACACACACACACACACACACACACACACAGGTTCTGCAAGGTTGTTATCATAGTTACCAGCCTTGGAGTTGCTCATGCCAAGCCACTGGCCAGGTGGCCTGGACGTGAGTAGGGAGCAGGGCCTTGTCAGATGCTCATCTGATGCTCCTGGAAGTTGGTTTGCAGAATCAGACCCCAAAGTTCTCACTTTTTAGAGTCTATTTTTATAGGAATTTCTTCCTATGCCAGTCTATGGGAATTGCTTCATCATGCTGTTGCTGAATCAATCAGCAGATAGCACATTCCTGAAGGCTCCGAGCTGCTAGATGTTATCTTGGTCTTTGGTTCTCCCATTCTTGAGGCTGTTGGGTGGATTCCAGTCTGCCCTCCGGGGGTCCTCTGGTTATTTCCACTTGACGCCTTCTTCAGCCGATGGACACTGGATTCTTAGGCTGGCACCTCCCTGATCATTCAGTTATTATCCACATCAAGCATCCTTCCACATACATCCTCTATCTCTATTTTAATCACAATTGTTAATACAACAAAAGGTGCTGTTTCTGTTGTTACAGAGTATTGCTTTGAGTCTCTCTCTGTGTGAATTGCTTTGAGAACAGACTCTGTCTTAGAATGTACTAACACAATTAGCAGCTTGCAAGTTTCACACATAGAGGGAGAGAAACAGTACCAAAAACCAAGAGACCTCTTAATTAGTAATACCCTGGAATTTAAACTATGGGGAATCAAACTCATTTGTGATTTTAATACACAACTTCTTTAATATGATCCAACATGTGTGGCTGGCAGTGGCCCCACCTCACAGTCCCTGTGAACTGCCTCCCTCCCAGCAGCCAGCTTTGCCTCTCCACAACCCCCAGAAATGCAAACAGCTGTAGAGACAACTGGGGACAGGGGTGGAACTCAGAGCAAATGGGAGAAAAGCAGCTTGTAGGGAGTGGGGGCAGAGTCTGCTCCTCATCTGGGGAAGGAGCAGCCTGTACATGCAGGGCGGAGAGGCCAGGTAGAAAAGGGAGAAGAGGAGGGGGAAGAGCCCAAGGGAGGCAGGTTGGAGGAGACCAGTGGAAGAGGGCAATGTGTGGGGCAGGTGGGAGAGGAAGCTCCGGCAGGGAGCACAAGGCTGTAATGCCAAGCTCCACAGAACAAAAATTGTGAGGTTAAAAAACCATCCAGTCTCATTTTTCCATCTGTCTTTGGACCTTAGAACCCCACTCTACTCCTCTGCCAGCGCGGGGGTCAGAATCGCAGGCTGAAAAGTCACCCTTTAGTGCACCCGAACAGCACGACTCCCCCGGCTGCTCAGCTGGAGACTGCGCTTACCCTCCCCTCACCCCTGAGATGGGAACTGCCGTCCATTGCCCCACACTGCCTTCGCTCTACCTCCTGGTTCAGTTCCTCTGACAGAGGAAGGGCTGGCTGGGAAATAGCTTGACAGCCACTGAGTTAATTCATGCAGCATGGTTCACATTCACACACAGAACTGTTACTGTTCAGGGGTGAGTTACAGATACCTTCACACTGACATCAACCATTCACACCAACTACCCCGTCACCATAACAGGAGGGGAATGATTTAGCCATTTGCAAATAGCAACACTTTCCAGGCTTCCCCCACCCCACCCCACCCCCACAACTTCTCTGCCTGAGACTGGGAAGCACTGCCCCCATTATAGAGACCCCTCCCCTCTCCTCCCCATCTCTCCTTCTCTCCTGCCCCCTCCCACTCCTGACCCCATCCCCTGCCTACTCCAGACTCTGTTCGACTCCCCAATACTTCCTCCTGTCCCCCTGCTCCAGAATCCCTCCCCTACCTCCTGTCCACAAGCACCAGATCCTCCCACTCCTCCATCCTCCCCAATACTCCCTCATGTGCCCCTGCTCCAGTCTCCCTCCACTCAGTCCCATCCTCTGCGCCACACCCCTCCCCTCCTCGTCCTCTTTCTGCCCTACTTCAGGCCCCCTCACTCCTTACCCTACAGTGATCACCCTTCCCCACCCCTACCTCCCCCTTCCCCACTTTTAGAGTCCCTCTTCTCCCCATGCCTCCTTCTGCCCTCCTCTCTGCCCTTTCTCCCTTCCCCTCTCTCCCTCCTGCCCCAATTCTTCAACCCCCTCCTCACTTCTCACTCCTGTCCTCCACTCCAGACCCTCTCCTCTCTCCACCTCTCCATGCAGACTACCTTCTCTAAACCCGCTTCTCCGCCCCTCCCTCCTGCCCCCTGCTCAATAACCCCCTCCAACCCCATGCTCCCTCTCTCCCTTCAGACCACCCTGTGCTCCATCTCCACTCCTCCCTCCTGCCCCAATTTCAGATCCCTGTCCCCCTCCCCTCCCTTCTGATTCTCTTTCCTGCTTCCCTGCTAACTCCCAATGCAGACACCCCTCCCCTCCCCATTTCTCACTCCTGCCCCCACTTTTCGACCTCCATCCCACCCGCCACTCCAGACCCACCTTCTCACTCCTGCCCCTTCCTACCGTCCTTTCCAGACCCTCCTCCTCTCTGTCCCCCTGCACCCTGCTACAGACTCTCTCTCTCCCCCACCCTCTTTCCTCCGCTTGTTCCAGAACCCCCTCCCAACCCTTCCCTCGGGCCGACTCATCGTCTTTACCCCATTCCCTTGCAACCCTTGAATCTGCCTCCTGTCCCCGCAGTGCCCTGCTCCCCTCACTCTCCCCATCCGCCTTTCACTGGGTCTCTGTTGCCCATCACGGTACCTGAGTCAAGTCCAGTCCCCTCAGCCACACAGAGACAGCCGTGTTCCCAGTGGGCTTTAGTGGGAAGTAGCAGCCAGCTTTACTCAGGGGGTCCTCACTCCCACATGCCGACAGACTGTAGGGAGATGGTGGCATCTCACTGGCCTCAGCCCCAGTGACAGTGACAGGAGATGGTGCCATTTGGAATAAGGGAAACTCCGTGAGTTGGTGCCTTTCATCGTGTTATCACGAGACAGGTAAAAACTCCCCAAACCACCAGAGTGGGGATAAAATGGGGAGAGCTGCAGCAGTGACAGCCCCGACTGTGAGGCCCTGAGACATGAGAAGGTGGAGCCATGAGGCAGCTCTGGGCATGTCCCATTCTCCTGGTTCTGGGTGCGGATCCCCTGCTGGCGGTCACCGACTCTGCTGTGATAATGCTGGGGAGGGGGCTCCTTGCTCACTCTGACCCTGCTTTGTGTCTCTCTTTGAAGATGCCGACGAGCTGAGGCTGGTGGATGGAGGCAGCCCCTGTGCCGGGAGAGTGGAGGTTAAACACCAGGATCAGTGGGGGACAGTGTGTGATGATGGCTGGGACATGGCAGATGCTGGGGTTGTTTGTAAGCAGTTGGGATGTGGAGTTGCTGTCAGTGCCCCTGGCTTTTCTTCATTTGGACCAGGATCTGGACAAATTTGGCTGGATGAAGTTGCCTGTCATGGTACTGAGTCTGCTCTCTGGCACTGCGGGAACAAGGGATGGGGTAAGAGTGACTGCGGTCATGGAGAGGATGCTGGAGTGACCTGTTCAGGTAAGAATCAGCCAGCTCAATCCTGAAAGGCAAATGCCCTGAGACAAAGGGCTTGAACCCAGAAGGCATTGTGTGCCTGTCACCCTAATGAGAAACGAACAAAATCCAGAGCAACTCTTGTAATGATTGTTATTACTGGACTGAAATTATTACTAATCATGTCACTGGCCAATGAGCAGCCCCCTGTGTGACTGTGAAGCGTTTTCAGGATCTCATTTCCAGTTGTTTCAGTGCCACGTCTTTCCTTTCCCTCTAAAAATGCAGATACGAGAGAAAATGGAAAAGGAAAATGTCAGGTTGGTCCTAAGTCGCTGAGGCACTTTTGAAAATGTTACACTCATGCTAAAATGCAGACCCAGACACCCAACCACAGAGGTACAGAGGCTGGGGCATGTATGTAGCCCCTTTGCCACCATCATAGGGTGATGGAGGAATGGGCAGATTCTCCCAGCTTGGCCAGAACTAGATTTAGCCGAGAACACTCCCCCCTCTGCTCTGTTACTTCTCACATTTTGGACCAACCAGTAATAGAAAATTTCACAATCTCTGATACCCTGTAGATCTAGCATAGCATAGAGAGCTCAGACAAAAATATACCTCAACCCTACAAAGCACAGGAATATCATATTATGGAGTCATCTTTTGTGACTCAGTATTTAACATGACAGCTACAGACCCGGAGAGCCTGTGTGTAACTGCAGCTGGGTGTGTCCCTACCTGTATGAATGCTGGTGAAAGTGCAGGCTGGAGGGCTTTGCTGTTTGTCACAGCAGTACAGTGTGAGAGGGAGCCCAGGCCAGTGCATCCAGGGACACAGTGGCACCCCAGTTCCAGGTGGCACCCCACGGGGAATATGTCACAATAGTGTTTCACAACTATTGAACACTTTAATTGTGTGGGAAAATAATTATGTGGGCTCCAGGCAAACAAATGAGAAAATGTCAGGGATGGACTAAATCTGCGGGTTTTACTCCCAGACCCAGATCTGAACTTGTCAATGTTCAGAGTGCTGGGTGGGGTCATTATTCCAGGTTGGGCCACAGAAGTGTTGCAAGCATATGATAGGTGCAGTATATAAATGTGATTGTTATCCTGAAAGGTGGTGCTAATGGCTGCCATCACAGGGTCTTGCATCAAATGCAAATCACAGACCTCATGAAAGCCAATGGCTGGGCCAAGCACACTCTATTAGGCTCAATAGACAGAACAATCAAAATCCTTTATGTAGTAAAAACATCTGCAGACAGTGGGGGCTATTGCCCAAGGCACTGGTCACATGGTCAGGGCAGAGCGAGCCCGGGGTTCCCTTGTTGCCAGTGCAGGGGCCAGGATATTGGTGTTGGACTATGTCTGTTGGAGGGAGAAGCCAGTAGAAGGAGTTGTGGCTGGGATCCAAGAAGGGAGCAAAGAACCAAAGCCTGTTGGAGCTCGCTGGAGGGGCAGGCTGGGGATTTCTGAGCATTGAAACTGCTGGCTGTTGTTAGGTTCAACTGTATTCACGGAAACAGAACTCTGTGTGCACTTAGCCTTGGGCCCTACCACGAGTGAACGTCACTGAGTTAACTCGATTGAAAAAAGCCTCTTTTGTCCTAGTGAAGACCAGGCCCAAAAGGGTTTCCTTTGGGGCTAGAATGAACAGAGCAGCACCTAATAACCTTCCCTATGGACTGCAGCAAAGTGACCATTTTGTTTTTGCTTGGCATTAAAGGAGCAGGATGGTCTGGCCACTGCACTGAGAACTGCACTGTTCTCTGATCTCCATGGAGGCTCCTTAAACATGGTGTCCCCAGCTCAGCCATCCACTCTTGCAACCAGCCTGTTCCAGGGCTCACAGTGGAACTCTGCATGTAGCCGTAGCTCCTAGGCATAGTAATGATGCCTGGACTTGCTCCCAGTCTCAGGGACAGTCCTGGGTCTTCAAACCCTACCTGGGGGCCAGTTCTCCCAGGCAAGATCCGAGGACTGTGTGGGAGGCAGTGGCCCCACCTCACAGTCCCTGTGAACTGCCTCATTCCCAGCAGCCAGCTTTGCCTCTCCACAACTCCCAGAAATGCAAACAGCTGTAGAGACAACTGGGGACAGGGGGTGGAACTCAGAGCAACTGGGAGAAAAGCAGCTTGTAGGGAGTGGGGGCAGAGTCTGCTCCTCATCTGGGGAAGGAGCAGCCTGTACATGCAGGGCGGAGAGGCCAGGTAGAAAAGGGAGAAGAGGAGGGGGAAGAGCCCAAGGGAGGAGGGTGGGAAGAGACCAGTGGAAGAGAGAAATGTGTGGGGCAGGTGGGGAGAGGAAGCTCTGGCAGGGAGCACAAGGCTGTAATGAAGCTCCACAGAACAAAAATTGAAGCTCCACAGAACAAGCTCCACAGAACAAAAATTGCGAGGTTAAAAAAACATCCAGTCTCATTTTTCCATCTTTCTTTGGACTTTAGAACCCCCCTCTACTCCTCTGCCAGCGTGGGGGTGATAATCACAGGCTCAAAAGTCAACCTTTAGTGCACCCAAACTGCACGATTCTCCCTGGCTGCTCAGCTGGAGACTGCGCTTACCCTCCCATCACCCCTGAGACCGGGAACTGCCATCCATTGCCCAGCAGTGCCTTTGCTCTCCCTCCTGGTTCAGTTCCTCCAACAGACGAAGGGCTGGCTGGGAAATAGCTTGACAGTCACTGAGCTAATTCATGCAGCATGGTTCACACTCACACACAGAACTTCTGTTACTGTTCAGGGGTGAGTTACAGACAGAGATATTGGAGACCTTCACGCTGACATTCACATCAACTTCAGTGTCACCATAACACGAGGGGAATAATTTAGCCATTTGCAAATAGCAACACTTCCCAGGCTTCCCCCACCCCACCCCACCTCCGCAACTTCTCTGCCCAAGACTGGGAAGCATTGCCCCCATTCTAGAGACCCCTCCCCTCTCCTTCCCCTGTCTCCTTCTCTCCTGCCCCCTCCAACTCATGATCCCATCCCTTGCCTACTCCAGACTATGTTCCCCTCACCAACACTCCCTCCTGTCCCCCTGTTCCAGAACCCCTCCCCTACCTCCTGTCCACCAGCACCAGACTCCCCACTCCATCCCCACTCCTCCATCCTCCCCAATACTCCCTCATGTGCCCCTGCTCCAGTCTCCCTCCACTCACTCCCATCCTCTGCGCCACACCCCTCCCCTCCTCGTCCTCTTTCTGCCCTACTTCAGGCCCCCTCACTCCTCCCCCTACACGTGATCACCCTTCCCCACTCCTACCTCCCCTTTCCCCACTTTTTAGAGTCCCTCTTCTCCCCATGCCTCCTTCTGCCTCCCTCTCTGCTCCCTCTCCCTCCCCCTCTCTCCCTCCTGCCCCAATTCTTCAACCCCCTTCTCACTTCTCACTGCTGTCCCCCACTCCAGACCCCCTCCTCTCTCCACCTCTCCAATCAGACCACCTTCTCTAAACCCTCTTCTCTTCCCCTCCCTCCTTCCCCCTGCTCAATAACCCCCTACAGCCCTATGCTCTCTGCTTTCCCTCCAGACCACCCTGTGCTCTATCTACACTCCTCCCACCTGCCCCAATTTCAGATCCCTATCCCCTCTCCTTCCCTCCGACGCTCTCTCCTGCTTCCCTGTTAACCCCCACTACAGACACCTCTCCCCCTCCCCACTTCTCCCTCCTGCCTCCGCTTTCCAACCTCCTTCCCGCCCCCCACTCCAGACCCACCTCCTCACTCCTGATCCTTCCTACAGCCCTTACCAGACCCTCCTCCCCTCTGTCTCTCCTGCCCCCTGCTACAGACTCTCTCTCTTCCCCCCTTTCCCCCCCCTTGCTCCAAAGCCCCCTCCCCTCCCCTCACTCTGGCCAGCTCATCGTCTTTACCCCATTCCCTTGCAGCCCTTGAATCTGCCTCCTGTCCCCGCAGTGCCCTGCTCCCCTCACTCTCCCCATCCTCCTTTCACTGGGTCTCTGCTGCCCGTCACGATCCCTGGGTCCTGTCCAGCCCCCGCAGCCACACAGAGACAGCCGTGTTCCCAGGGGGAAGTGGCAGCCAGCTTTACTCAGGGGGTCCTCACTCCCACATGCCGACAGACTGTAGGGAGATGGTGGCATCTCACTGGCTTCAGCCCCAGTGACAGTGACAGGAGATGGCACCATTTGGAATCAGGGAAACTCCGTGAGTTGGCGCCTTTCATCGTGTTCTCACGAGACATGTAAAAACACCCCAAATTGCCAGAGTGGGGATACAATGGGGAGAGCTGCAGCACTGACAGCCCCGAGCATGAGGCCCTGAGATGTGAGAAGGTGACACCATGAGGCAGCTCTGGGCATGTCCCATTCTCCTGGCTCTTGGCCCTGATCCCCTGCTGCTGGGCGCAGACTCTGCTGTGATAATGCTGGGGAGGGGGGTCCCTGCTCGCTCTGACCCTGCTCTGTGTCTCTCTTTGAAGGTCCTGGAGAGCTGAGGCTGGCGGATGGAGGCAGCCCCTGTGCCGGGAGAGTGGAGGTTAAACACCAGGATCGGTGGGGGACGGTGTGTAGTGATCGATGGGACATGGCAGATGCTGGGGTTGTTTGTAAGCAGTTGGGATGTGGAGTTGCTGTCAGTGCCCATCATAATGCTCATTTTGGACGAGGATCTGGACAAATTTGGCTGGATGAAGTTGACTGTGATGGTTCCGAGTCTGTTCTCTGGCACTGTGGGAATGAGGGATTTGGTGAGAATGACTGCGGTCATGGAGAGGATGCTGGAGTGACCTGTTCAGGTAAGAATCAGCCAGTTGAGTCCTGAAAGACAAAACCCCTGAGACAAAGGAGCTTGAACCCAGAGGGCATCGTGTGCCTGTCACCCAAATGAGAAATGAACAAAAACCAGAGCAACTCCTGTAATGATTGTTATTACTGGACTGTAATTATTACTAATCATGTCACTGGCCAATGAGCAGCAGTGAAGTTTTTTCAGGATCTCATTTCCAGTTGTTTCAATGCCACATCTTTCCTTTCCCTCTAAAAATGCAGATACGAGAGAAAATGGAAAAGGAAAATGTCAGGTTGGTCCTAAGTCGCTGAGGCACTTTTGAAAATGTTACACTCATGCTAAAATGCAGACCCAGACACCCAACCACAGAGGTACAGAGGCTGGGGCATGTATGTAGCTCCTTTGCCACCCTCATAGGGTGATGGAGGAATGGGCAGATTCTCCCAGCTTGGCCAGAACTAGATTTAGCCGAGAACACTCCCCCCTCTGCTCTGTTACTTCTCACATTTTGGACCAACCAGTAATAGAAAATTTCACAATCTCTGATACCCTGTAGATCTAGCATAGCATAGAGAGCTCAGCCAAAAATATACCTCAACCCTACACAGCACAGGAATATCATATTATGGAGTCATTTATTGTTACTCAGTTGTTAACATTACAGCTAAAGAACCATTACACGTTTTATTTTTAATTTCTTCTTCCTGACATTTAGTAGGAATAATATCTTCCTCTGACACAGCACAAGGAAGAATAGAATCTTTTCCTATAGTTCCAAAAGTTTTAGCAGTTCCCCTGGTGATGGGAGCTCAGGGCAGGGTTTAGTCTCAACCCTTTCCTGGATTTTGAGTGTTTCAGGGATAAACCTCCACATTCTCTTCACATTGGTAGCAGGGGGGAGGGGGGAGGTTTTATGTGTCACCCTTCTGCCAGGTGGATCTGGCAGTAACCAAGGCCAGGTTCAATACATAGGGGTTCCTTTTCAACAATATGACACAGAACCGGTTTGAGCCCCCAGGATGGCCCCAAGGGCAGGTCGCTGTGCTGGGACCTTTTCTACAGTGTCAGCTTGGGGTCAGTCTGAGATGATTCCTGGTTTCTGTCAGACTCCAATGTCATTTGCAAACAACTGGGATGTGGATGTGCCATCAGTGCACTCTCCCGGCATAGTCTGACCTGCCACTGGAAATGAATCACCCGGACAAAGGACACTGATGACCTCAGCAATTCCTGCCTGGGCTGTGGAGTTGTCACAGTGAGTCAGACAAGTCTAATTTCCTGCACACTGGACTCTTCTCAGCCCCACAGGGCCCGTTCCTTGCTCAGACTTAGGGGGGTTACAAGCTTTCTCAGCGACTCCGCACTGGAGCTGCCTGCACACCACACTGGCATTGTTCAGGTCCCACTGGTCATCCAGCACTCTGCCCCACACACCACGGAGGGAAATCTCAACTCTCCCATCACACCGGCTCTCTCCATTCAGGAGTCTGTGTGATTCAGAGTGACCTGGGCTCAGGAGAGATGGGAAATACACTGAATAACACTCTCTGTTATACACTGGAAATAATACAGAGTGTGCATGAAATTATGGACTGTTTCTCAATAAGAAGATATAAGCCAGTGATCAGAATGTGTCACAGTGTTAAAGGGAACCACCTCTGTCAGAAGACACTTATTCTTTTGACTCTATAAGTGGAAGGTGCTATAAGGATTGTTGAACTCTGAGCTTGACACAAGGGCTTGCCAACGGACTCTCTAAATGAGTAAGTGAAGTAATTCCTGCAGATTACTGATTGGGAAAATAGTCTGTGTGTATGGTGGTGGAATGGCTGCTGAGGTTTATAGTCACTTTATCCAGGCTTAAATGCCTGGAAGCCAGTGAACGGTGTCTGCACAAGCACTTAGCAGGTGGGTCGTGAGTGATTTAGGCAAGTTTGCCTTGAGGGAGTTTGGCCAATGGAAGAGCAGGGTTCACGGTGGTCAGGAACATGTTTTTCTTGGTAAATTCCCTTAGTTCCCCCTGATCTTTGCTCAGTAGGTGGCAACTTTCTTGGTTCACGTGGATCCTGTGCAGGAGCTCCTAGTGTTAGTTGGTTCCCGGAACTGGTGGTTCTGACTGGAGCTGTCCCCTGAAATGTGGTGTCATCTCTGAGTCTAACGTGAGATTCGAGCTGATCAATTCACAGCACAAGAAACAGGTTGTGTGTGGGGCGGGGAAGGGGACGTTCTCTGTTGGTGAATACTGTGACTCCCTTGGGATGTGTATCTCAGTGTTTGAGAGTGTCTCAGAATCAGTGAGTCCGACAGCAAGGTGGTAAGTTAGGAATTACTCACCGAGTTCAGACCCAGGTGCAGCCAGGAGAGACTGACACATGTTAAAAGACAACAGCAGAGTCAGTGCAGGGCACACCCACTGGCTATGTCAGGTACAGTATGTACTAGTATGGCAATCTGACGGGTTGCACTGATGCAAACAGCTCATTGATCTTGATAGCCAAATAACATTTCAAGACTAAGAGTGAAATCTTGGCCCCACTGAAGGCAATGGTAAAATCTCAGTTCACTTGAACAGAGCCAGGAGTCCGCCCTAAGACTGGACCAGGAGAATGCCTGCATGCAGTTAGTATAGTGCAGGGGTGTAGCCATGGGTTGGTCGTGGCCCACCCAGTTAGCATCCAGGCCCACGCAAATCGGGGCCAGAGCCCCCCGAATCCACAGGCTGGGAATCCCAACCCTGCCTCAGTGTCCATCAGCCTGGGTGCATCTCTCTCCTGCCGGTGCCATGCACTGCTTCCCTGGTCTGTGGCCACAGCACTAGCCCCACAGGGAGGGTAGGGGCGTGCCATGTGGGGGCAGGTCTGGGCGGGGCTGGTGCTGGGGCTGGAGACTGGGGCAGCAGCTTCCGGATTTGGCAGGAAAGGGATGTGGCTGGGCTGATGGACACCGAGCCAGGGTCGGGAAGGGTGGGTGCAGCTTGAGTCCCAGTGGGACCCTGCTTCACCCAAAGGGTGTGCCTAAGTGACCAGATGTCCCAATTTTATAGGGACAGTCCTGATATTTGGGGATTTTTCTTATATAGGCACCTATTACCTCCCACTTCCTGTCCAATTTTTCACACTTGCTATCTGGTTACCCTAGGCACGCCCCGCAGACTGTGTGCTCCGGGCAGCCTCCGCTTTGGGTGCCTGCAGAGCAGTAGGAGCCGGAGGGAAGAGGTGGAGGGAGGAGAGCCCCCCTCCCTCTTGCCCCCTCCCCAGGGCACCAGATTCCTTCTGCACCCCTCCTTTTGCCCCTCCCATCATTGCCCACCCACCAAAAGCTGGGTCGCACCCAGGTTTCCTGTCCTACCTATGCCACTAGTGTAGTGTAAGGGTACAGAGTAGATTTGAGTTTTTCTGAGGAGGCTCGTGGCTATAACTGAATACCACAGCCCCTCAGGAAGGCCAGATGGGATTATGGCAGATTGAGCTCGTATGGAGGGGACGAGGTGTTTTTCCTTAGAAGGGATTCTTCTTCCAGCAACTGTTGGGAGAAATCAGCATCTTCATGTGCTGAGGAGCTCCTGCCAAGAACCAGGGTATGGGCTGGGTAGCTAGTTAGGAGAGGCAGGGCAGGGCTGCAGGGAATTCAGTTAGGAATGCAGGTATCAGCCTCTGTGAGAAGCAGGAGAACTGCCAGGTGAATTGTCCCCAAGGTATAAAGTATCCGCTGTAAAGAGGAGAGTAGACGTCTGTTGAGAGTGCTGGGCAGCCCTATAGGCTCAGTCAAGGTGTGTAACGGCACCAGTGACTTTGGGCTCTGTGGGGGACAGTCCTGGAAGCTACGTGTCCAATATTAGGAAGAAGGTTGAAATCCAGGGCTTCTGCAGTAGGTTTCTCTGTAAGGACCCCAGCTCCAGTGAGTCAAGAAGCCCTATGGAGACTCTGTACATGGATCTGAAGATGGGGCAGAGAGGGGAGCTGAAACTTCATTAAGTAGGAGGGCTCCCTTTGGTGAGGGGAGAAGCAGATGATCACAATGGCCTCTTTGAGTCTTAAAATTCTGCGGCTCTATAGACCCATAAGAGGAGCTCCATTTAGCCACAAGGGAACCATATTGGCTGGCCATCAAAATTAAGTTTTCGAGTGAATTATTTTTCCCACGGAGTCCTGGCCACTTTTGAGTTTTTTCAATTGGAAAAGTGTGAAAAACGTTTAAAAAAAAAAAAAGCTAAGTGAGTGAAAGCACTACTTTCTCTGTGGTGGGCTACCAGAAATACCCTCAGGGATTTTTGAGAGAGAAGGGAAATGCTGATTTTCAGCAGTTTATAATTCAGCCAAACCTGGAAGGAATCTCACTGCAGGAGGAGAAGGCACCTCCCTGGCCCCAGCACTGACCCCTTCCCAAATTGCAAAGGCTCCAGCAATCAAGGAAGGTGCAAGAGCTTCTCAAGAAGGTGGCGAGAATATTTTATCATAGAAAGTGTGAAGCAAGCTCCATATTGGGAGTCACTACCAGCTCCCACTCTAATTACTATTGGAGAAGGCTGGGGACAATAAATCGGTGACATTGATGTAACCTGAAGGACAAAGTGCTGCCCCTGCTCCGCTGCCCTGCGTGAGGACAGAGTTGCTGATGTTTTTACCGGAGAATCCAGGGCTTTCCCCAGTCACAACTATTTTTTTGTGATGATGTTATTTACTTGTATTTTATCTTTAATACATTTACTATTATTTTATGTGCTTTAGGATCTAGCTCCCCCTCCCCTTGCTGTGTCCTGACGTTCCCCTACTCTGGGGCAGCATCACACACTGAGGGGCAGGTGTCCTTAATCCAGCATCTCTCTTGCACTTACCTGAGCAAATCACACTGGCATCATTGTCGTGTGAGCACTGAGAGGTCCCCAGGGCAGTACCAGAGCAATGGCCCAAATGGATTTCAGTCCCTTTGCAGTGAAATGTGTCTGTCCAGACAGAGCCAGTTCCCTTCCCAAAATACTCTCCTCCTGGGGCTGATTCAGCGAAGCCACAGTCAAGGTGACGACAGAGAACGTTGGCGTCTGGTAAATCCCAGCGAGAGTCACAGAGGGTTCCCCAGGCACCAAGAGCCTGGATCTCCACCCTCCCTGAGCACGCTGTGCTGCCGTTCACCAGCCGGAACCCTGTGTGCCCTGGGGAGAAGGGAGAAGGGGTTTTGAGAGGGAGCCTTGGAGCTATTTTATACCAAATAGTTAAAGAAAGGAAAGTCAGGGGGGATTTGATCTGATTCTATTTATCTTGGATCATTTGTGTTTTACGAGAAGCTGGTGCCATCCTATTACCCTAGCTCTCTACACAGTGAGATCTGTATATTGCTTCACCCTAATCTAGAATTCACATCACTAGGATTTTAAAAACTTTGCACTGAATTCTTACGTGAGCATATGGCTCCAGCATTATTTGCATGTGAGCATGTCTGACTGATGTGCGATATCCGGGGACAGTACGCATGGTGGGACTCATTCCCCGCGCACCAGAATGCTTCAGTCCAGATTGGTCCATGTTCTTCTCCAAAGTGAGCTCCTCCTGGGATAGACAGAGCTGTTCCACACTGTAGTTCATTACAGATAACGTTGGCAGCTTTGAGATCAAAGTGGGCATCACAGATTGTAGCCCAGGTGTCTCCATGTCTTACTTCCACACGTCCTGAGCAGGCACTATCCCCTCCAACCAGCTGGAGCTCAATGTGTCCTAGAAAGCCAATGAAAGATGAAAATTACAAAGGAGCCTTAGGGAGTTAGGTGTTCAACTGCCTTAGAACTTTGGCCAAAAGCCCATCCTGGTGCAGTGGGACAGTGCAGGCAGCAATTAGACATTTTTTAAAAAACAATGTACAACAAATGGAAAGAGGGGAATTCAATAGCAATCGATATACATTGGAAGTTCTGAGATATAGAAAATCGATAAGGGAAGCTAAAGCTATCAGGGAAAACTCCATAGTTGGCAGGGCTAGGAACAATAATGATCATTTTTTTCAGTATACTAGGAGTAAAGACAAACAAACAAACAAATCCTAACAAAGGTGTAGCCCATTGCAAATGGAGATGGTAAAATAGTTTATAATGATGCAAATAAGGCAGAGGTGTTCAATAAACATTTCTAGTTTTGGATAGAAGTAGGATGTGTATTCATACTATGGGAAGAGGGTGAACCACTCTGCTGTCTGTTGGTAACTAAGGAGGATGTTAAACAGTATCTACTAGGGATAAACTTTTTTAAAATCCAGCAGGCCTGAATAGCTTATAAAACCTTGGAATAAATAGAAATGTAGGACTGGAAGGAACCTCATGAGGTCAGCTAGTCCATCCCCCCACACCAAGGCAGCTTTAAGTATACCTAGTCCATGCCGGGTAGATATTTGTCTAACTTGTTCTTAAAAGTCACCAATGACGGGGATTCTACAACCTCCCTTGGTACCTTGTTCCAGTACATAACTATCCTTATTGTGAGAAAGTTTTTCCTAATATCTGACCTGACTCTCCCTTGCTTCAATCTAAGTGGGTTACTTCTTGTCCTACCCATCAAAGAGAGAGAGCTCAAAACTGGACAGAGTGCTCCAGCGGAGGCCTCACCAGTGCTCCAGCTGAGGTCTCACCAGTGCTGAGTACAGCACGACAATTACATAGGACAATTCTGTTAATAAAATCCAGAATGACATTTCCTGTTTTCAAAACAGCATCACCCATTTCAGTCTGTGATCCAACATAACCCCAGAACATTTTCTGCAGTACTGCTGCCTAGTCAGTTATTCCCCATTTTGGATTTTTTGCATTTGATTGTTCCTTCCTAAGTCTAGTACTTTGTACTTGTCTTTCCTGAATTTTAATTTACTGATTTCAAACCAATTCTCCAATGTATCAAGGTCATTATGAATTCTAATACTCTCATCCAAAGAGCTTTGACCCCTCCCAGGTTTGTGTCATCCACACATTTTATGAATTTATTCTGTACTCCATCATCCATAGAATCATAGACCTGAAGGTCAGAAGGGACCATTATGATCATCTAATCTGAACCCCTGCACAATGCAGGCCACGGAATCTCACTCACCAACTCCTGTAACAAACCCCTAACTTATGTCTGAGCTATTGAAGTCCTCAACTCGTGGTTGAAATACTTCAAGTTGCAGAGAATCCTCCAGCAAGTGACCCATGCAACACGCTGCAGACAAAGGCGAAAAAACCCCAGGGCCTCTACCAATCTGCCCTGGGGGAAAATTCCTTTCCGACCCTAAATATGGTGATCAGCTAAACCCTGAGCATGTGGGCAAGACTCACCAGCCAGCCACCCAGTAAAGAATTCTTTGTAGTAACTCAGATCCCACCCCATCACAGGCCATTGGACATATCTACCGCCAGTAGTCAAAGATCAATTAATTGCCAAAATTAGGCTATCCCATCATATCATCTCCTCCATAAATGTATCAAGCTTAGTCTTGAAGCCAGACAGGTCTTTGGGCCCCACTGCTCCCCTTGGAAGGCTGTTCCAGAACTTCACTCCTCTGATGTTAGAAACCTTCGTCTAATTTCAAGTCTAAACTTCCTGATGGCCAGTTTATATCCATTTGTTCTTGTGCCAACCTTGGTACTGAGCTTAAATAATTCTTCTTCCTCCATGGTATTTATCCCTATGATATATTTATAGAGAGCAATTATATCTCCTCTCAGCCTTCTTTTAGTTAGGCTAAACAAGCCGAGCTCACTGAGTCTTATCATAGAATCATAGAATATCAGGATTGGAAGGCACCTCAGGAGGTCATCTAGTCCAACCCCCTGCTCAAAGCAGGACCAATCCCCAAATAAATCATCCCAGCCAGGGCTTTGTCAAGCCTGACTTTAAAAACTTCGAAGGAAGGAGATTCCACCACCTCCCTTGGTAACGCATTCCAGTGTTTCACCACCCTCCTAGTGAAAAAGTTTTTCCTAATATCCAAACTAAACCTCCCCCACTGCAACTTGAGACCATTACTCCTTGTTCTCCCATCAGCTACCACTGAGAACAGTCTAGATCGATCCTCTTTGGAACCCCCTTTCAGGAAGTTGAAAGCAGCTATCAAATCCCCCCTCATTCTTCTCTTCTGCAGACTAAACAATCCCAATTCCCTCAGCCTCTCCTCATAAGTCATGTGTTCCAGTCCCCTAATCATTTTTGTTGTCCTCCGCTGGACTCTCTCCAATTTTTCCACATCCTTCTTGTAGTGTGGGGCCCAAAACTGGACACAGTACTCCAGATGAGGCCTCAACAATGTCGAATAGAGGGGAACGATCACGTCCCTCGATCTCCTGTCAATGCCCCTACATATACATCCCAAAATACCATTGGCCTTCTTGGCAACAAGGGCACACTGTTGACTCAGATCCAGCTTCTCGTCCACTGTAACCCCTAGGTCCTTTTCTGCAGAACTGCTGCCTAGCCGCTCAGTCCCTAGTCTGTAGCGGTGCATGGAATTCTTCCGTCCTAAGTGCAGGACTCTGTGCTTGTCCTCGTTGAATCTCATCAGATTTCTTTTGTCCCAATCCTCTAATTTGTCTAGGACCCTCTGAATCCTATCCCTACCCTCCAGCGTATCTACCACTCCTCCCAGTTTAGTGTCATCTGCAAACTTGCTGAGGGTGCAATCCACACCATCCTCCAGATCATTTATGAAGATATTGAACAAAACTGGCCCCACGACCAACCCTTGGGGCACTCCACGTGATACCGGCTGCCAACTAGACATGGAGCCATTGATCACTACCCGTTGAGCCCGACAATCTAGCCAACTTTCTATCCACCTTATAGTCCATTCATCCAGCCCATTCTTCTTTAACTTGCTTGCAAGAATACTGTGGAAGACCATGTCAAAAACTTCGCTAAAGTCAAGGAACAACTCGTCCACCACTTCCCCTCATCCACAGAGCCAGTTATCTCGTCATAGAAGGCAATTAGATTAGTCAGGCATGACTTGCCCTTGGTGAATCCATGCTGACTGTTCCTGATCAACTTCCTCTCCTCAAAGTGCTTCAGAATTGATTCTTTGAGGACCTGCTCCATGATTTTTCCAGGGACTGAGGTGAGGCTGTAGTTCCCAGGATCCTCCTTCTTCCCTTTTTTAAAGATGGGCACTACATTAGCCTTTTTCCAGTCATCCGGGACTTCCCCCGATCTCCATGAGTTGTCAAAGAGAATGGCCAATGGCTCTGCAATCACATCCGCCAACTCCTTTAGCACTATCGGATGCAGCGCATCCAGCTCCATGGACTTATGCTCATCCAGCTTTTCTAAATAGTCCCGAACCACTTCTTTCTCCACAGAGGGCTGGTCACCTCCTCCCCATGCTGTGCTGCCCTGTGCAGTAGTCTGGGAGCTGACCTTGTTCATGAAGACAGAGGCAAAAAAGCATTGAGTACATTAGCTTTTTCCACATCCTCTGTCACTAGGTTGCCTCCCTCATTCAGTAAGGGGCCCACACTTTCCTTGACTTTCTCCTTGTTGCTAACATACCTGAAGAAACCCTTCTTGTTACTCTTGACATCTCTTGCTAGCTGCAACTCCAGTTGTGATTTGGCTTTCCTGATTTCACTCCTGCATGCCCAAGCAATATTTTTACACTCCTCCTCTTTAGTCATTTGTCCAATCTTCCACTTCTTGTAAGCTTCTTCTTTCATAAGACAGGTTTTCTATTCCTCGGATCATCCTAGTAGCCCTTCTCTGTACCTGTTCCAGTTTGAATTCATCCTTCTTAAACATGGGAGACCAGAATTGCACACAATATTCCAGGTGAGGTCTCACCAGTACCTTGTATAATGGTACTAACACCTCCTTATCTCTACTGGAAATACCTCGCCTGATGCATCCCAAGACCGCATTAGCTTTTTTGACGGCCATATCACATTGGCAGCTCATAGTCATCCTGTGATCGACCAGTACGCCGAGGTCCTTCTCCTTCTGTGTTACTTCCAAGTAATGCGTCCCCAGTTTATATCAGAAATTCTAAATGCATGACCTTGCACTTTTCACTATTAAATTTCATCCTATTACTATTTCTCCAACTTACAAGGTCATCCAGATCTTCCTGCATGATATTCTGGTCCCTCTCTGTATTGGCAATACCTCCCAGCTTTGTGTCATCCGCAAACTTTATTAGCACATTTCCGCTTTTTGTGCCAAGGTCAGTAATAAAAAGATTAAATAAGGTTAGTCCCAAAACTGATTCCTGAGGAACTCCACTAGTAACCTCCTTCCAGTCTGACAGTTCACCTTTCAGTGTGACCCACTGTAGTTTCCCCTTTAAACAGTTTCTTATCCACCTTTCAGTTTTCATATTGATCCCCATCTTTTCCAATTTAGCTAATAATTCACCATTTGGAACCGTATCAAATGCCTTACTGAAATTGAGGTAAATTAGACCTACTGCATTCCCTTTGTCGAAAAAATCTGTTACCTTCTCAGAGAAGGAGATCAGGTTGGTTTGACACGATCTACCTTTTGTAAAGCCATTTTGTATTTTGTCCCAATTACCACTGACCTCAATGTCCTTAACTACTTTCTCCTTCAAATTTTTTTCCAAGACCTTGCATACTACAGATGTCAAACTAACAGGCCTGCAGTTACCCAGATCGCTTTTTTTACTTTTCTTAAAAATAGGAACTATGTTAGCAATTCTCCAGTCAGACAGTACAACCCCTGAGTTTACAGATTCATTAAAAATTCTTGCTAATGGGCTTGCAATTTCATGTGCCAGTTCCTTTAATATTCTTGGATGAAAATTATCCGGGCCCCCTGATTTAGTCCCATTAAGCTGTTCGAGTTTGGCGTCTACCTCGGATGTGGTAATATCTACCTCCGTATCCTCATTGCCATTTGTCATCCTACCATTCTCCCTAAGCTCCTTATTAGCCTCGTTAAAGACTGAGGCAAAGTATTTGTTTAGATATTGAGTCATGCCTCGATTATCCTTAACCTCCACTCCATCCTCAGTGTTAAGTGGGCCCACTTCTTCTTTCTTTGTTTTCTTATTATCTATATGGCTATAGAACCTTTTACTATTGGTTTTAATTCCCTTTGCAAGGTCCAACTCTACATGGCTTTTGGCATTTCTCACTATCCCTACATGTTCTGACCTCAGTAAGGTAGCTTTCCTTGCTAATCCCTCCCATCTTCCACTCCTTGTAGGCTTTCTGGTTTTTTTTAATCACCTCTCTGAGATGCTTGCTCATCCAGCTTGGTCTACAACTCCTGCCTATGAATTTTTCCCCCTTTCTTGGGATGCAGGCTTCTGAAAGTTTCTGCAACTTTGACTTGAAGTAATTCCAGGCCTCCTCCGCCTTTAGATCCATAAGTTTTTCAGTCCAATCCACTTCCCTAACTAATTTCCTTATTTTTTAAAAATTAGCCTTTTTGAAATCAAAAACCCTAGTTACAAATCTATTTTTGTTTATCCTTCCATTTAGTTTGAACTGAATTAGCTCATGATCGCTCTAACCAAGGTTGTCCCCTACAATCATTTCTTCTATGGGGTCCTCATTACTCACCAAAACCAAATCTAAAATGGCATTCTCTTGTCATAAATACAAAGGGAAGGGTAAACCCCTTTAAAATCCCTCCTGGCCAGAGGAAAAATCCTATCACCTGTAAAGGGTTAAGAAGCTAAAGGTAACCTCACTGGCTCCTGACCAAAATGACCAATGAGGAGACAAGATACTTTCAAAAGCTGGGAGGAGGGAGAAAAACAAAGGGTCTGGGTCTGTCTGTATACTGCTTTTGCTGGGAACAAAACAGGAATGGAGTCTTAGAACTTTTAGTAAGTAATCTAGCTAGGTATGTGTTAGATTATGATTTCTTTAAATGGCTGAGAAAAGAGCTGTGCTGAATAGAATGAATATTCTTGCCTGTGTGTCTTTTTTGTAACTTAAGGTTTTGTCTAGAGGGATTCTCTATGTTTTGAATCTAATTACCCTGTAAGGTATCTACCATCCCGATTTTACACAGGTGATTCCTTTACTTCTATTAAAAGTCTTCTTGTAAGGAAACTGAATGCTTTTTCATTGTTCTAAGATCCAAGGGTTTGAGTCTGTGGTCACCTATGCAAATTGGTGAGGATTTTTACCAAACCTTCCCCAGGAAGTGGGGTGCAAGGATTGGGAGGATTTTGGGGGGAAAGATGTGTCCAAACTATGTTTCCCAGTAAACCCAGTTAAAGTTTGGTGGTGGCAGTGGAAATCCAGGGGCAAAGGATAAAATTAATTTGTACCTTGGGGAAGTTTTAACCTAAGCTGGTGAAAGTAAGCTTAGGAGGTTTTCATGCAGGTCCCCACATCTGTATCCTAGAGTACCTTGACACCTCTCTTGTCGGTTCAGCAACTACTTGGTGAAGGAATCTATAAGCTATCATATCCAAGAGCCCTATTATTATTACTAGCACTTGTCCTCCAGTCTATATCTGGGAAGTTAAAGTCTCCCAAGATCACACAATTCCCATAGGTTTTTACTTCTTTAAAAACATTAAAGAGGTCTCTATCCATATCCAGTACGGATCCCGGCAGTCTATAGCACACCCCAAGCACTGTCCTAGGGCAGGCTCTAGTAGCTTTCTACCCCAATGTGATTTTTGCTCAGACAGACTCTGTCTTATCCATTCCATCACTTCTTATTTCTTTACAGTCTGCCTCATAATTGATATACAATACTACTTTACCACCTTTGCCTTTACTTCTGTCTTTCCTAAACAGCACATACCCTTCAATATCCATACTCCAGTCATGACTGCTATTCCACCATGTTTCTGTTATCCCTCTAATATCTGGTTTCACTTCCTGCACCAGTAGCTCTAGTTCCTCCATTTTATTACCTAGGGTCCTTGCATTAGTGTACAAACATTCTAATTTTTGCCATTTGGCTTCCCTCACATTCTTTACACAATTGGGCACAGACATTGTTCTGCCAATATTACCTATTAGGTTGGTATGTACACTGCCCTTCCACTTTATGTCCATTCTCCTACCTACAGCTGTATCCTTTCTTACTTCATTTTCTTCTCTCTCAAAGAGAATAACTGGGGTGGAGATTACCTGGACATCTCCCAACCATCTCCCCCAAATTCCTAGTTTAAAGCTCTCTTGATCAGTTGTGCCATCCTCCTTCCTAGAAGTCTATTTCCCTCCTTACTCAGGTGAAGTCTATCCCGAGAGAACAGTCCTCTGTCCATGAATGCTTCCCAGTGGCCATATATCCCAAAGCCCTCCTTATAGCACCACTGCCTGAGTCATCTGTTGAGCATCATAATATTGTCACACCTTTGTTGCCCTTCTCTAGGAACAGGCAGAATCCCACTGAAGATCACCTGAGCCTCAATTTCCTTAAGTGTCTTCGTCAGCCTAGCATAGTCTCCCTTGATACGTTCCAGCGAGAATCTAGCCATATCATTTGTTCCCACATGAAGGACAATCAGTCGATTTTTTCCCACTCCTGTTAGGATCCTCTTCAGCCTCAGGTCCATATCCCGTATCTTAGCACTCAGCAGACAGCACACCCTTCTGTTCTCTGGATCAGCTCTTGTTACAGGCCTGTTTATTCTTCTCAGTAATGAGTCCCCAGTCATGTAGACCTGCCTTTTCCTTGCGATGGTGCGATTCTCCAGTCTATCCCCTGTTCCATCTGGCCACAAGTCCTCTAGATTCCTATTGTCCCTTGCAATCCTCTGCAACCCGTATCCTCCTGGGGCTCATATTTGGTGTTATCTCCATTGACTCTTGCCCTCTTCCAATAGGACTATCTGCTCTTCTCTTTTTCCTTGCCTTCTCACCTTCAGTGTTGCCTTCTCACCTGCTGTGCCCCGTCTTCATTTTCCAACTCTGCAAACCTGTTCCTGAGCGCTATTTCTCCTTCACTGCCCTGTCTTTTCCTCTGCCTGGTTTTCCTAGTCACATGCTTCCCCGTCCACTTTCCGCACCCAGGAGTATCCTCTCAGAGTTCTTCGGTCCTGCTTCCATCTGCAAGTCTGAGCTTTTCTCTCCAGCCTCCTCATGTCTTTGCTCCATCATCCACTCGAACCCCCTTCTAAACTCAAACAGAGTCTCCATCTGCGTCTCCAATCCTAGGATCTTTCCTTCCATCAGCTCTATCAGGTGGCACTTCATGCAGACAAAATTCTTTTCAGGTACCTCCTCCAGGATCATGTATATGCTGCAGCTTCCACATGCAATCATCTTCATAGCATCTTCCACTACTTGGGTCACTTCCCCTGCTGCCTCTGTATCTGTCATCGCCTTCTCACCTAAGTCCTGTTAGTCTGGGAAACCCAAACCAAACCAAAACACCCACCCACAGCAAAACAAACCCCCCAGCGAGCATGAAAACTCTGCCAGACCACCCCACACTCCCTTCACTAGCCTGTCAGTTCCTTTGCCTGGCTCTCTTCGTCTTCCCCCCCAAAACTCCCCTGTTTACAGCTCTGTTTGCTGGCTCTTGTGCTGCAGCAGCTATCTGTGCCTCTGCCTGACTGGCTGGCTGCCTTTATCCAAATCACTAATGAAAATATTGAATAGTACCAGGCCCAGGAGAGTGATATTATTTCTGTATCCATAGGAACACAGTGACCAGAGAGAAAAGTGTTTAAAGCCACTAATGGCCAATGGGCATATGTCTTACCTAATCCTCAGCATTTCCCTCAAAACCTGGGCTGGCCCAGCCTATCCCAGGTACCCCTGCTTCTGGGGACTGGGTTTCAATCTCCTTCCCTACAGACCCTGCCTCTCCTTCTCTGTTCATCAGGGCTTCTCTTTTGATAGTTTCCAAGCTCTTTGTTTAATTTTTCCACTGAAAGGGCCCCTCCCCTCTCCCAAGCTAGGGGGGTTGTGCCCAGCTTGGTCAAAGGGCAAAAGTTCAAAGGCCTTCACACCCGTATTGTCAGTTAAGCACCAGTGACTGGGTTCTCTGCAGCCATTGTCTGCCTTGCTGGGACATGTGGGGAGCTCCAGCAGGAGTTACTCTTTGAATCCTGGTAGGAAATGGCAAAACAGCAATAAAAGAAACAGAGGTACACATAATATATGTAAACATACAGATATTTCCTATGGTCTTTGCAGGGGTCTTAGTGGACAAGCAACGGAACTAGAGGTCCCAGGATGATACTGTGAAAAGGCTAAGATGATCCTTGGAGGTTTAAACAGGAGCAGTGAGAAGAGCTGGCTGAAATACAGGATTTCCAGCTCACAGGAAATTTTGGTATTTCAAAACTTCCTGTGAACCAAATTTGTTCTGGAAACACCAACACATGGTGTGTCCAACATGAAATTTGCTCCCAGAGGCACCAGCAGATGCTGAGTGACACTGACATTCTTGTAAAAGTGGCAAAGAGTCCTGTGGCACCTTATAGACTAACAGACATATTGGAGCATAAGGTCTCATGGGTGAATACCCACTTTGGCAGATGCATGTAGTGGAAATTTCCAGGGCGAGGCATAAATATGCAAGCAAGAATCAGGCTAGGAATAACAAGGTTAGTTCAATCAGGGAGGATGAGGCCCTCTTCTAGCAATTGAGGTGTGAACACCAAGGGAGGAGAAACTGCTTTCATAGGTGGCTAGCCATTCACAGTCTTTGTTTAATCCTGAGCTGAGGGTGTCAAATTTGCAAATGAACTGAAGCTCAGCAGTTTCTCTTTGAAGTCTGGTCCTGAAGTTTTTTTGCTGCAAGATGGCTACCTTTAAATCTGCTATTGTGTGTCCAGGGAGATTGAAGTGTTCTCCTACAGGGTTTTGTACATTGCCATTCCTAATATCTGATTTGTGTCCATTTATCCTTTTACGAAAGGATAAATTCTTGTCAGTTTCACCATCCCAGGATTTCTAAATTCCCTGCTATGGAGCTGGGAGCTGAGCCCTGGTTAAAGCTGGGACTCCCTTCTCCATGGCAGTGTTTCCCTGGAGCTGCAGACTATAGAGCACCAGGGTCTCTGGTCCTGGGGCAGTCTACAGGGTGCAGCTATCCCAGAGCAGTTGACCTGAGAAGACTGGGGTACCTGGCCCCAAGGCAGTCTGCATGCAGGTTTCTGCCACAGACCTGCCTGTGATCTGGAGAAAGTTCATTACACCCGACTCACTTTCATGGGAAATGTCCAGTTCAACAAACCCGCATTTTCCAGTGAAGCTCTATTTTGTTGGATAATTTCTTACCAAGGACATGATTTTACCTCTGTATACAGCATGGTGAGAGCAATACTGCATCCAGCTGTGCTGTCCACATTTTAAGAAGGATATTAAAAAAAAATGGAAAGGGTGCAGAGAAGAGCCACAAAGATGATTTAAGGACTTGAAAATATGCCTTGTAGTGAGAAATTCCAGGAGCTCCGTCTGTTTATTTTTAATAAAGACCAAGAGGTGGCATGATTATACTGTATAAGTATTTTAGTGTAGAAGTACTTGCGCAGGGACAAAACACTGGTATGTAGAGGCCTCCTTAGTCTAGTGGAGAAAGACAAAACAAGAACTAATGGCTGGAAGTTAAAGCCAGAGAAAATCATATTAGAAGTAAGCCATACATTTTTCATAGTGAGGGCGATTAACCATTGGAACAAACTAAAAAGGGAAGCAGAAGATTATTCACTCCTGAAGTATTTAGATGAAGACTGGATGCCTTTCTGGAAGATGTGCTTTAGCCAAACAAAAATTATTGGGTTCAGTTAAGGAGTAACTGGATTAAATTCTGTAGCCTGGTACCCAGGAGGCCAGACTATATGATCTAATGCTTCCTTCTGCCCTTAAAATCTATAAAGCTATGTATCTAAAAGGAAGTCAAGCACTCAAACATTCAGAATGCCAGACTCGTGCTGTCCTCTGTAACCTTAATTAGTCCCTTTTGTATTTGCATTGTGATAGTCTTTAATTACATGATCAAATGCCAACTCTTACAGGATAATCTCTTCCTGTCGTATGTTCATTTCCATCCAGTTCACCCGCACCTCCCTCCAACTGACACTGGGAGAGTCACGGTGCCCGTGGTCATCTGCATTATCCTGGGGGTCCTGCTCTGCCTGGTCTTAGTCATTTTGGGGGCGCAGGTGCGAAGTGCCAGGGCACAGCGCAGAGGTGGGTCCTGATTGGTGTCACTGTTTGAAATGCCACTGCAATAGCAGTGGGCTGCATGGTTTCAGAGTTTGGGGCGGTACCGGGCTGGGTGGGGTGGCTGAGGGTGCCCAACTCCTCTCTCATTGAATATTTCATCAACTGTCTGGCAGTGGAACAGCCCAGCCATGAAATCTGAAGATGATACTAGCTAGGGAGTGTCACAGTTTCAGAGAAGCTGCCTCTGTATCCCCCCATTACCTGTCTCTGGGTGGGAACCCCCATCCCACCTCCTTGTGGCCAGGGGGTTTTAATGCTGCACACTCCCCTGCCTTCCACTGTGATACCCCCAGCAAACCAGTCTGCCTTCAGACCAGCCCCCATGCTGTGCATTCTCCCCAACGGCTATGAACAGGGCTTTGCCAGCAGTTACAAGTTACCACCCAGCTCTCTCTCAGCAGACTGCACCTTATTCCTAGGATAAAAGTATGACAGAGAAAACATTAAAAACAATAAAAATTCCTCCACACTTGCTGAACATACCAGAATTCACCCGTCTTCCTCATGGGCAGCCTGGGAGACCCATGTCCCTCCAGTGATTCAGTGTTGGGATCCCTGTGGACAGAAAGTCCTGCCCATTTGCTGAATCAAAATGAAGGCCCTGAGTCTGTTTAAACTCAGCCTTTCATATCAGAAGTCCTCCTTTGTCTCTTGGTCTCTGGTAACCCAGTTGGAACCAGTCTGTATAAACCACACCGAAGGCTGTTACCTTTCTGGAGTTGTTTACAATCTCAGTGATTCATCTTCATCAACCCCCCCAGCACATACACACACACACACAAACACTGTTTGTTCTCCCTGAAGGAGCTGGGGTAACCCTCCCACATGCAGTAGAACCATTCATAGCTTTAGTTCATAAACCATTCATAAACCATTCATAGTTTTAATACAGTGATTCCCAAAGATACTGCCTGGAGCTGCAGTATCTGCCACGGGGAGGTGGGAGGGTTCTGAATATCATGAGAAGAGACATCATGGAAAAGGGAGCTAGAGAAATGGGAAATATTGTCAGGAAAAAAAATTGTATAAAAATCGAGCTGTGGTAAATAATTGTGAAGAGAGTGATCCAGTAGAAAAGACAATCTTAGGAAGAAGAAGAGTGGGAAAGGAGCATTATATTGTATTGTACTGAAAGCTGGCACTTGTAGGGGATTTTACTTCTGTAAACCACTGTACAAACATTAGCTACCAGGGCCTTGGAAAGAAGATGAAGAATGTGACTGCCATCAACATACACGTAACATTCACAACTTTGCAGTAAGACAATGACTATAATCAGACCTCATGGTTCAGGGCTTCAGCCAGTCTCCTGCAGGGGTCAGGAAGGACTTCTGGGAAGCCCCCATATTTGTGTTTTGTTTTGCTTTGTTTTGTTTTTTGCCCTCTTCTGAAGAATCAGACATTCTCTACAGAGAGAGCTGTGACACTGGATGGGCTGGACCAGTCCTCTGAGGTGATACAGAGAAACCTCTTTCGAAGATATCTGGCAGGTGTGTCTTTTCCACCGGCTCAGGGTCAAACCAATTGTCAGATTTGGGGTCAGGAAGGAATTTCCCCCCAGGTCAGATTGGCAAAAAGGGACCTTGGGGGATTTTCCTCTTGCTCTGGAGCATGGATCACCTGCCAGGATTATCTCAGCATCTCTCACCTAGTCAGTTCCCTGCCATTGAAGGGGCCTTGGGCATTGGTAGTACCTTAGTCGCTCCTGCTTTCTGCATGTGGCACACAAGAGCTTATTCTCCTGAGGACTGAAATGCTTTACTCTAAGTGCATCTTTGGGCTCAAATCTCAGGGTATCTGGGTGAAATGCAGTGGCCTGTGTTATACAGGAGGTTAGACTAGATGTTCAAATGGTCCCTTCTGGCCTTAAACTCTATGAAAAAAAAAAGATGTTATCACCATTTTGCAGATAAACACCTGCGTGGGGGAAGAATTATTTAAGATGCTCCAAAGGGGAATAGCCAGGAATAATGGGATGAGATTAAAAAGGGAACATTTAAGATGAATGTGAGGAAGCTTCCTCACAGCGATCTAGCCCTGGGAACCGTCATCAAAGGGATGCTGTGGAAAGAAACCCTGTCACCTGGCTCATTTAAATTCCAGCACTGGGAATGTGCCGTAGGGTTCACGCTTGCACTGGGCCCACGGGGAGGGGCTGGATGATCCCATAGTGTTTCCCATCTCTGGTTTCAATGACCCTGTGCAAACCCTGCCCTTTGATTTCAGGCTCCAGAAGACCCTTGGATCCCTTCCCTGAGGCCGTGTATGAGGAGATTGATTATAACCTGATGAGAGAGAAGCAGGAGATGTTCAGTCGTTCAGGTCTGTGGGTCTCACTCTTAACAGGGAGCAGCTATCTAATGCCCTTAGATGGCCTAATGTCCATCAGAGGCCCTGACCCAGAGTTAAATCACTGCAGCTTCAGCCCTGTGAGCTTGTCATTGGAGCTGGGCACAAGTCTTCACTGCAAAATGTTTTGGTGAAAAATGCAGATTCAGAGACACTGAAACATTTCACAGATTCCTGTCAATTTCACGCAGTTGTTCCAAATATACACAGAGTGATTCATTTCATAACAACACTTTCTAAAGAAAACATTTTGGGTTTTCAATTTGATATTACTTTTCCATCAGGAATTTCCTTTAATTTTATCCATAAAAACAAACAAACAAACAAAAATTAACTAATGCCCAAAAGAACACCAAATGGTTTCATTCAACATTAAACTTTTTTTTTGCTTTTGCATTTCCCAAACATTGCCAAAAAAAGAGTTATTTTTGGCTCAATTCAAACCAATGTTGCGGGGTTTTTTTGTTTTTTTTCCCCAATGTCCAGAGAACCAAACAATCTGTTTTTTTGCCAAGCTCTGTGGGAGCTGGGTCTGTGGTGAGACCAGCAGTTTCTCATGTAGAATGAGGGAGATGAGTTTCCTTCCCACCATACACTGTGAGTCCCAATTCTAGGGACACTTAATGTCACTCTGCCTGTCCTGCAGCCTTGGCGTGTAACCAGTAAGGGGTCAGGAAAGTGACCACCTTGCGCCAGGCTAAATTATCATTTGAAAAATGCCCTTGAGCATTATAGCAGGGGATGTTCTGTGCCCCCATCCCACCTCAGCCACTGGTCTGCTGGGTGTTCTCCCTCCTGCCCCCGGAGCAGAGAGATCAGCCCAGGAGAGCCTCCTGAATTTGAGTCATGGCCCTGTTTATCCTTTGTGCCATTTTGTCTCAATGTGTGACGGGAACATGCTGCCCAAGGGCTGTGCTGTAGTGGGGCTCTGGGAACATGCTCAGGGTATCCCCCAGCATGACTGCCAAGATGGTTACAGTGAATCACAGACTCTGCTCTTGGCCTTTCTTGGCCTAATCTTGAAACACCACGGAGAGCTGATGGACTGATTCATGGGGGAGGTGGGTATTTACTCTTAAGAAGAAGGAGTCCCCTCTGTGGCTGAGGAGGCCAGAACCATTGTGGGACTTCCTTGGACTAGCAGCCAGAGATATGCCCTTCACTCACCCCAGGGTCTTTCAGGTGAGATTGTGTCATCCCCTCACTCACTTTTACACAGTAACATGGAGATTTCTCTTGGGGAGTCTGTGTCAGCCTCTCACCGCTCAGAGTGGAAGGGGGAATAGACTGAGACTGGAAATCTGGATGTGTTCCCAGTCCCACAGTTCTGCTGTTCTTACTGTGATGAATTTCTGGTGCTCGTCTCTCCTGTCTCCTATTCAGATGACTCAGTGACGAAGCTGCAGTATTACACCGGGGACAGTGAGGGGGAAAATGATCCTGGATCAGAACAAGGTAATGGGGGAGGGGCAGACTCAGGCCAAGAGACCCAAATCTGGGCAGAGAAATTAATTTCTATGACACTTTCTGCAATCACAGCCATTTCCCCCCGACACGGTTCCCATTTTACACACTTGGGTGTAATTCCATTGAACAGGATTTCTGTCAGAATCTCAGGATGGGAACATGTGACCATCTCCTGAGCACACGTCCCTGGGAGTGGCTCCCAGTGACCTCCCCAGGTGAGGAGCTGGAGGAGACGGGTCAGTGTCTTTGGGTGGAAGGCGTCAGTGCCCAGCAGGGCTCATCTCTCACCCCCAAGAAGAGGAATATTGTCCTTTGTTATATTTACAGATGGACTCAGCCCAACTCACTGATCCGAACCCACCAGCACTTTGGGGGAGGGGGAATTTGCAGATTCTGACCCCAGCTCTGGATCTCAGTTTTGCAGCTGACACCTGTTGCTATAACAGGCTGAAGCAAAATCCTGGATCTGAACTTCCTGGCCTGGGCCCATCTCTAATTTTAAACAGGGCAGCATTTCTACCCCAGCTGCTCTCAAGGGAGTCCATGATTTGTGCCTTTTGGGATTTTAGCCTGTGGCTGCGGGAGGAAACTTTGAGCAGATGAGCCAGTTCTGCTGAGAAGCTGGAGCGCTACCAAGCTTAGCCCTGGGCTACCTGAGAGGCTAGTGGAGAGCAGGAGTCACAAAGGATCAGGCCAGTGATCTCCCAGTGGGATCTTTAATTCCTGCAGAGGGGAGGAAAATTCAAACCTGTCTGCAGAGATCGGCTGGATTCACACAGGCCAGTTCTGGCCTGGCAGCGCCCATGTCCCAACCTGTTATCTCAGCACAACCCAGATCCTGCTCCCACTGAAGCACGTAAAAGAGCTGCTGTTGGATTCTGCAGGGAGAGGATTGGCTCCTAGTTATTTCTGGGACTCCTGTTTTACTGTAGTTCTCTGACTTGTGCCCTTCTCAGCATGGGCCCCCTGCAACTTCCCCTCTCAAGTGTCATGACAAACAGCTCTAGTTATAAGGGCCACCTGCACTGAAGAGACGCTGCTAGTGCCATGAGCTGAGTGTGGTGTTTGCTGTTCCAGAGGAAGCTTCCCCAGGAGGGTCTGAGTTGGATCATGATAACGTGGAGGAGCCTGCCTTGAACGACGTCCCCCAGACTCCAGACGGCCGAGGTGAGTAGTGAATCCGCCTCCTGGAAGCAATGTCACCCTGACAAAAAACTAAATGTGTTTCCCAGTAGGGACAATAGTGGCTTGTTAAGAAAACCACAAAGTTCACCCAGCAGTATTTTCTATTGGGGGAGAGATAGCTCAGTGGTTTGAGCATTGGCCTGCTAATCCCAGGGTTGTGAGTTCAATCCTTGAGGGGGCAATTTAGGGGATCTGGGGCAAAAATTGGGGATTGGTCCTGCTTTGAGTAGGGGCTTGGACTAGATGAACTCCTGAGGTCCCTTCCAGCCCTGATATTCTATAAACACTGGGGTCCCTGACCAGGCTCAGTACAAGAGATGTGTGGAGGCCCAGGGATAGGGAAGCATGTGATGTCCTAGGTCTTGATAAAGGCCCATTGCAGGGACTGAAGGAGCAGTTCGCTCAGGAGCTGCCCATGCAATACTTGGCTCAGGTCACTGCCCTGTGACCATCACTGCCATGAGCACTAGGGTTACTCACTGTTTGTGAAGAGGGCACATCGAAGCACAGATCTCTACAGTGCAGCAATGTTCCCTTCCAGCCTTTCCTGGCATGCATTTATTGCAGCATATATACATCTGTGTCAGACACGCTGGGACAGGGTAATGGATGGGACAGAGATTTTACACCCAAGGGCCCATGTCCCAACCTTATCCACTGGCTCAGCTCCTAGTGGTGTCAGTACGTTAGAATCATAGAATATCAGAGTTGGAAGGGACCTCAGGAGGTCATCTAGTCCAACCCCCTGCTCAAAGCAGGACCGATCCCAGACTAAATCATCCCAGCCAGGGCTTTGTCAAGCCTGACCTTAAAAACTTCCAAGGAAGGAGATTCCACCACCTCCCTAGGTAACGCATTCCAGTGTTTCACCACCCTCCTAGTGAAAAAGTTTTTCCTAATATCCAACCTAAACCTCCCCCACTGCAACTTGAGACCATTACTCCTTGTTCTGTCATCTGCTACCACCGAGGACAGTCTACAGCCATCCTCTTTGGAACCTCCTTTCAGGAAGTTGAAAGCAGCTGTCAAATCTCCCCTCATTCTTCTCTTCTGAAGACTAAACGTCCCCAGTTCCCTCAGCCTCTCCTCATAAGTCATGTGTTCCAGTCCCCTAATCATTTTTGTTGCCCTCCGCTGGACTCTCTCCAATTTTTCCACATCCTTCTTGTAGAGTGGGGCCCAAAACTGGACACAGTACTCCAGATGAGGCCTCACCAGTGTTGAATAGAGGGGAACGATCACATCCCTCGATCTGCTGGCAATGCCCCTACTTATACATCCCAAAATGCCATTGGCCTTCTTGGCAACAAGGGCACACTGTTGACTCAGATCCAGCTTCTCCTCCACTGTAACCCCTAGGTTCTTTTCCGCAGAACTGCTGCTGAGCCATTCGGTCCCTTGTCTGTAGCGGTGCATTGGATTCTTCCTTCCTAAGTGCAGGACTCTGCACTTGTCCTTGTTGAACCTCATCAGATTTCTTTTGGCCCAATCCTCCAATTTGTCTAGGGCCTTCTGTGTCCTATCCCTACCCTTCAGCGTATCTACCTCTCCTCCCAGTTTAGTGTCATCTGCAAACTTGCTGAGGGTGCAATCCACACCATCCTCCAGATCATTTATGAAGATATTGAACAAAACCGGCCCCAGGACCGACCCTTGGGGCACTCCACTTGATACCGGCTGCCGACTAGACATGGAGCCATTGATCACTACCCGTTGAACCCGACAATCTAGCCAGCTTTCTATCCACCTTATAGTACGTTGAAGACTGATGGCAGTTTATGGGGTAAACTTTATCAGTAGGATGCACTGAAAAGACATTTTTTAAAATAATGTCAAGTTTAGAAAGCTGGGAACAAACTCCGGACAATTCCAGGTCATTTACATTTGTAATTATTGAAACCAAATGCCTTGTGGAGCAATCCCTCTGGACTAGATTCCAGTCACCACTTTCTACAACTCCCTCTTCCCCTCATCACCTGGGAGCTCTCGGATTCACTCAATGAGCTACTGAAATGTATCAAATCAATGTGATATGTAAAACCCCTCAATCTGAGGGTTCCAGAGGAGGGATCCTCTTACCGCCCTGAGGGTGGAAGTGCTGAGAGATCCCCAGGGATCAGTGAAGCTGGTGCATCTGCAGCTTGTAGTTTTTTTCTATCTTCACTGTGAATATTCTCTTAATTACTTCACATCTTCATGTCAGATGCCCCTGCCCTGCCTGGAGATGTCTCAGGGGATGGTTACGATGATGCCAGAGAAGTGTCTGACTCTGAAGGTGACCCTGGTTTGGGGCAGAATGATGAGCAAGGCATAGGGGCAAGTGACAGGGACATGGATTCACAGACAGGTGAGTGGAGAACTATTTGCACTTCACACTGTCTCTGCAGAGTGGGAGGGCTGGAAATGTGGAGTATGCAGCAAGGGAACAGCCCTGGCCAACCAACACCTGTGAGACAAATTCTCCTTTTCTCATCTCTCCATTCCCTCAAAGCAGAGGCTTCAGTGCCTGCCATGGGGAGAGGAACAGCAGGGTCCCTGCTGGGTGGTACTTCGTGGTCAAACCAGCAAGATACCTAGGATCCTTCTGCCTCTAGGTTCCAATCCTTGTGTGGCTGCCACGCCCTGGATGTGCTGGATTCCCACCACTTCACTGTGCCTGTATCTTTTCGGCAGAATCCTATACACCAAAGTCCTCTTACTGCTGCACCAGTGCTAACGAGCCCATGACACATCCTGTAAAATCTGGGATGGGCTTTGCCCATTGTCCTTAGCCAATACCTCCCTCTCTTCCCCATTGTGTCATGAACAGAGACACCACTAGCCACCCCAGAGGAAGTGCAGTGGTGATTAAATGTATATTGATTAGTACTTCATAAAAATAACATGCTAATGTTCATTGCTAGGGCAGAGTGAAAGTTATGATGTTCTTAACTAAGCGCTCCTTGCTGGTAAGTGCTTGGGTTTTGTACATGAAGTGACAGGTAGCTATAGCTGGCACTAGGCAATTTTACCTAGTCTGGAAACCAAAGGTTATAATTTCCAGACTATGTACAGTAACTCCTCACTGAAGGTCCCCCCCCGCTTAACATTGTTACAAAGTTACATTGCTGCTCCATTAGGGAACACGCTGTTTTAAAGTTATGCAATGCTCCCTTATAACGTCGTTTGGCTGCCTGCTCTGTCCACTGCTTGTAAGATTTTGTGGAAGAACAGCGACTTTGCAAGGGAGCATTGCACAACTTCCTCTTCTCCGCCTCCTCCCACTCCTTCCCAGCGCTTCTCCTGGGTCCTACGCACCCAGCTTAGGACTTTCTGTCGGGGAGGGGGAGGAGCAGGAAAGCACTGTGTCTCCACGCCTCCCCCTCCCTCCCAGAAAGTCCAAAGTGCTGCCAAACAGCTGTTTGGCGGTGCTTAGGACTTTGGGGGGGGGGCAGGGGAAAGAGCGGGAATGCAACATGCTCCAGAGAGGAGGTGGAGTGGGGGTGGGAAGAGGTAGGCCTGGATTGGAGCGGGGATGGGAAGAGGCAGGCAAAGTCAGTGCCTGTTCTTCTCTGGGTAACTGCCACTGCTGCTGCAAAGGTGCTTCCTAGCATCCTTGCCTGCAGGGGGCTGTGCCTATGTGGGGTAAGCCAGGGGCACTTCCCAACCACAGGACAGGACAGTACTGTACAGTATATAATGCCTTTTGTTTGCCCCAAAACAATTTCCTTGGAACCTAACCCCACATTTACATTAAATCTTATGGGAAAATTGGATTCGTTTAACATGGTTTCACTTAAAGTTGCATTTTTCAGGAACATAACTACAACATTAAGTGGGGAGTTACTGTATAGACATGATGGATTAGAGCTTGTCATAGACCCAAGACTGAAGGGGGAACGGTTCCCAATCTGTACTGTAGAGCAGAGGTTCTCAAGTTGGGCAGCACAGAACATATTCTGAGGCGGCATGAGAAGCCAGAGCAGAGAGCGGTGACTCCTGTCCCGGTGCCCCGTTTTGAAGGCAGCAATGCAGAAGTACAGATGTCATGGTCTGGTGTAGCTACTCTTATTTCTCCACTGCTGCTGGCGGTAGTGCTGCCATCGAGCGGGGCGTCTGGAGAGCTATATACTGATATGGCTCTTTGTGACTCAATGCCCGACTGGTTTTCATATTTAGTGAAAGTTGCATGTTGTTTTTTTTAAAATGGGTCTACGTAATTGTGTGGTGGGGAGGGGAAGTGTCTATTACTAGGGAGACAAAGAAAGGAGCCACAATCAAATAAGTTTGAGAACCACAGCTGTAAAGTGCACTCCACCTTGCTCTGCAGCCACACATAACCATAGAATAGATCCACTGACTGTATCTGTCTCCCTTGGTATTTTCAGGTGGGAGTCTGCAGTCGCTAAGGAGTGAAGTTGTCTCTGGGATGGAGAAGGAAACCCCGTCCCTGCTTCTTGGAGACACAGGTTATGATGATGTGGGACATGGTGACTCTGGGGGTTCAATATTATAACAATTTAATTGGACAAACTAACCCTGTGATGATGTAAATGCTTCACCTCTTTCTCTCAGAAATGATGGCCCAGAGAAAGTCCCTTCCTGGTTGATAGACAAAGCCGGTGTTTTTATATGATTTGTGTGAAGTTGCAGGAAATACAAGAGTGAGTGGGGAAAAGGTTCATAAGCTTTCTTTGTATAATTTTCCATTGTTTGGAGGGAGTGGAAGTTTCCTGCTGTTTTATGCCTATAATTTCTTCAGCTTGACTTTGTGCCTTTTTTATATTAAATCTTTTCTGAAAGTCTTCCCCTTAGTGAAAGTTTTTCTTGCCAGATGAATTGTGCAGTTTCCAGGGCTCAGCAGAGGGAGACACTGATATTAAACAAACCAAGAGACAAGGGAAGGCCACCTCTGATATGGCTAGCTGTTTGATAGCAGGGTGGGTTTATACATCAGACATGTGGTAAAAGTGAGAAACCAGGTAGAGAACATTCTGAGATGAGCAACATGGTTGTTCCTGAAGTGAATTCAGATTTGAAACTTTCATTGATTCCAAGGAGATAAATGGAAAATTCTCCCAGGGTAATTCACACCTGAAGTTAAACAAACTGAACAGATTTCCCGATTAGCAATAAATGCAGAGGATGACTATTTCTGCTAGGACAATAAATGAATTCTGTAGAAAATAATGACAAGAGGAGGGTTAATAAGAACTTAGATTTCCACTGAACCAATAAGGCTACAAGTAGTAACAAGTCACTGAGTTGTTACTACAAACCCCAGTAAAACCGATCATGTTCACACAGTGCCATGTTTATTTCCATAACAATCTACAAATATAGTTTAAAATCAATGCTGAGCTGAGTACTGACCAGTGGAAAAGCCAGAAGTGTTCTCTTGATGAAAGTGTTCTCAGTGAAATCAATACCAGAACGCACAGAGAGTACATCACTCTTTCACAGAAATGTCTGTCTTTCATAGAATCATAGAATCACAGAATAACAGAGTTGGAAGGGACCTCTGGAGGCCATCTAGTCCAACCCCCTGCCCAGAGCAGGACCAATCCCAAATAAACCATCCCAGCCAGGGCTTTGTCAAGCCTGACCTTAAAAACTTCCAAGGAAGGAGATTCCACCACCTCCCTAGCTAACGCATTCCAGTGTTTCACCACCCTCCTAGTGAAAAAGTTTTCCTAATATCCAACCTAAATCTCCCCCACTGCAACTTGAGACCATTACTCCTTGTCCTGTCATCTGCTATCACTGAGAATAGTCTAGATCCATCCTCTTTGGATCCACCTTTCAGGTAGTTAAAAGCAGCTATCAAATTCCCCCCCATTCTTCTCTTCTGTAGACTAAACAATCCCAGTTACTTCAGCCTCTCCTCATAACTCATTTGTTCCAGACCCCTAATCATTTTTGTTGCCCTTCGCTGGACTCTCTCCAATTTCTCCACATCCTTCTTGTAGTGTGGGGCCCAAAACTGGACACAGTACTCCAGATGAGGCCTCACCAATGTTGAATAGAGGGGAACGGTCAAGTCCCTCGATCTGCTGGCAATGCCCCTACTTATACACCCCAAAATGCCATTGACCTTCTTGGCAACAAGGGCACACTGTTAACTCATATCCAACTTCTCGTCCACTGTCACACCTAGGTCCTTCTCTGCAGAACTGCTGCCGAGCAATTCGGTCCCTAGTCTGTAGCAGTGCATTGGATTCTTCCGTCCTAAGTGCAGGACTCCGCACTTCTCCTTGTTGAACCTCATTAGATTTCTTTTGGCCCAATCCTCCAATTTGTCTAGGGCCCTCTGTATCCTATCCCTACCCTCCAGCGTATCTACCACTCCTCCCAGTTTAGTGTCATCCACAAACTTGCTGAGGGTGCAATCCACACCATCCTGCAGATCATTAATGAAGATATTGAACAAAACCGGCCCCAGGACTGACCCTTGGGGCACTCCGCTAGATACCAGCTGCCAACTAGACATGGAGCCAATGATCATTACCCGTTGAGCCCGACAATCTAGCCAACTTTCTACCCACCTTGTAGTGCATCCATCCAGCCCATACTTCTTTAACTTGCTGACAAGAATACTGTGGGAGATCGTGTCTAAAGCTTAGCTAAAGTCGAGGAATAACACGTTCACTGCTTTCCCTTCATCCAGAGAACCAGTTATCTCGTCATAGAAGGCAATTAGATTAGTCAGGCATGACTTGCCCTTGGTGAATCCATGCTGACTGTTCCTGATCACTTTCCTCTCCTCTAAGTGCTTCAGAATTGATTCCTGGAGGACCTGCTCCATGATTTTTCCAGGGACTGAGGTGAGGCTGACTGGCCTGTAGTTCCCAGGATCCTCCTTCTTCCCTTTTTAAAGATGGGTACTACATTAGCCTTTTTCCAGTAGTCCGGGACTTCCCCTGATCGCCATCAGTTTTCAAAGATAATGGCCAATGGCTCTGCAATCACATCCGCCAATTCCTTTAGCACTCTCGGATGCAACGCATCCAGCCCCATGGACTTGTGCATGTCCAGTTTTTCTAAATAGTCCCGAACCACTTCTTCCTTCACAGAGGGCTGGCCACCTCCTCCCCATGCTGTGCTGCCCAGTGCAGTAGTCTGGGAGCTGACCTTGTTCATGAAGACAGAGGCAAAAAAAGCATTGAGTACATTAGCTTTTTCCACATCCTCTGTCACTAGGTTGCCTCCCTCATTCAGTAAGGGGCCCACACTTTCCTTGGCTTTCTTCTTATTGCCAACATACCTAAAGAAACCCTTCTTGTTACTCTTAACATCCCTCGCTAGCTGCAACTCCAGGTGTGATTTAGCCTTCCTGATTTCATTCCTACATGCCCGAGCAATATTTATATACTCTTCCCTGGTCATTTGTCCAATCTTCCGCTTCTTGTAAGCTTCTTTTTTGTGTTTAAGATCAGCAAGGATTTCACTGTTAAGCCAAGCTGGTCGCCTGCCATATTTACTATTCTTTCTACACATCGGGATGGTTTGTCCCTGTAACCTCAATAAGGATTCTTTAAAATACAGCCAGCTCTCCTGGACTCCTTTCCCCCTCATGTTATTCTCCCAGGGGATCCTGCCCATCAGTTCCCGGAGGGAGTCAAAGTCTGCTTTTCTGAAGTCCAGGGTCCATATTCTGCTGTTTTCCTTTCTTCCTTGTGTCAGGATCCTGAACTTGACCATCTCATGGTCACTGCCTCCCAGGTTCCCATCCACTTTAGCTTCCCCTACTAATTCTTCCCAGTTTGTGAGCAGCAGGTCAAGAAGAGCTCCACCCCTAGTTGGTTCCTCCAGCTCTTCCACCAGGAAATTGTCCCCTACAGTTTCCAAAAACTTCCTGGATTGTCTGTGCACCGCTGTATTGCTCTCCCAGCAGATATCAGGATGATTGAAGTCGCCCATGAGAACCAGGGCGTGCGATCTAGTAGCTTGTGTGACTTGCCGGAAGAAAGCCTCGTCCACCTCATCCCCCTGGTCCGGTGGTCTATAGCAGACTCCCACTACGACATCACCCTTGTTGCTCACGCTTCTAAACTTAATCCAGAGACTCTCAGGTTTTTCTGCAGTTTCATACTTGTGCTCTGAGCAGTCATACTGCTCCCTTACATACAGCGCAACTCCCCGACCTTTTCTGGCCCCCTTGTCCTTCCTGAACAGTTTATACCCATCCATGACAGTACCCCAGTCATGCGAGTTATCCCACCAAGTCTCTGTTATTCCAATCACATCATAATTCCCTGACTTTGCCAGGACCTCCAGTTCTCCCTGCTTGTTTCCCAGGCTTTGTGCATTTGTATATAGGCACTTGAGATAACCCGCTGGTCGCCCCTTGTCATAAATATAAAGGGAAGGGTAAACCCCTTTAAAATCCCTCCTGGCCAGAGGAAAAATCCTATCACCTGTAAAGGGTTAAGAAGCTAAAGGTAACCTCGCTGGCACCTGACCAAAATGACCAATGAGGAGACAAGATACTTTCAAAAGCTGGGAGGAGGGAGACAAACAAAGGGTCTGGGTCTGTCTGTATGTTGCTTTTGCTGGGGACAGAACAGGAATGGAGTCTTAGAACTTTTAGTAAGTAATCTAGCTAGGTATGTGTTAGATTATGATTTCTTTAAATGGCTGAGAAAAGAGCTGTGCTGAATAGAATAACTATCCCTGTCTGTGTGTCTTTTTTGTAACTTAAGTTTTTGCCTAGAGGGATTCTCTATGTTTTGAATCTAATTACCCTGTAAGGTATTTACCATCCTGATTTTACAGAGGTGATTCCTTTACTTCTATTAAAAGTCTTCTTGTAAGAAAACTGAATGCTTTTTCATTGTTCTCAGATCCAAGGGTTTGAGTCTGTGGTCACCTATGCAAATTGGTGAGGATTTTTACCAAATCTTCCCCAGGAAGTGGGGTGCAAAGGTTGGGAGGATTTTTGGGGGAAAGACGTGTCCAAACTCAGTTTCCCAGTAAACCGAGATAAAGTTTGGTGGTGGCAGTGGAAATCCAAGGGCAAAGGGTAAAATTAATTTGTACCTTGGGGAAGTTTTAATCTAAGCTGGTAAAAGCAAGTTTAGGAGATTTTCATGCAGGTCCCCACATCTGTACCCTAGAGTTCAGAGTGGGAAAGGAACCTTGACATGGTGGCAGAGTGGTGGGATTAACCTGAAATCCTTTTGAGATCAATTTGAGATTTTTTGAACCAGAAAAACAGATTTTAAAAAGGATTTTTTTTTTCTTTGGGGCTACTGGAAAGGAGGTCCAACTGAAAGTAGCTATTTTTTTCTCTGCTTTGGGGCCAGAGCAGAGACAAAAGGGGATTATCTTTGTGAATTGTAGGTTTTCTTTGCCTGGAGGCAGAGTAGTTAATCTCATGCAGGGAAATTTACAGTCTTCGCAAACCAGAGGTGTTTTTCCCCCTAAAAGTAAACGGGGGTGGGGTGGGGTGGGGGTTCTACCCATTTGCCTGGAGACAAAAGTGGCAGGGTTTTTTTTGTTTTTAGGATTTTGATTTTTTTTTTTACAAGGAGCACAGGTTTGAAAAGGAATTTTTTTTCTTTTGGGCTGCTGGTTTCCAAGTAATTGGAGGTTTTTTGCTTTGATTTGAGGCCAGAGCAGAGACAAAGGAAATTGTCTTTTTCTGTAGGCTGACAATCACTATCAGAGAATAGGTATCCTATTCCAGCACAGCAAAATTTTACAGCCAAGTTTAGTTTGTTTATTTCTAAACCTCGGGTGTAAAGTTAGTTAAAAAGAGAGAGGTTAGGATGACAGAATCCATGGCTCAACAAAAGCTGGAATTAGCCAGATTTCAGGCTGAGGAAAAACAAAAGGAACATGAAAGACAGATAGAACTCTGCGGCTGGAGAAGGAGGTACAGGAGGCTGCCCACAGGAGGGAATGGAGGCAAGGAAGCATGTGGAGGAGGAGAAGGAAAAAGAGAGGAAGTATGAACTGGAGATGGAGAACGTAAAGGCTCAGCAGAATATACCAACAAACCGTAGCAATCCTTCTCCAGATACCACTTCCCATCCCAGAAAGTTCCCCACCTACAAGGCAGGCGATGATACGGAGGCCTTCTTAGAAAACTTCGAAAGGTCCTGCCTTGGGTACAGCATCTCTACCAACCAATACATGGTAGAGCTGAGGCCGCAGCTCAGTGGACCCTTAGCTGAGGTGACGGCTGAAATGTCTAAAGAAAACATGAACAAGTATGAACTGTTTAAATCCAAGGTGAGAGTCAGAATGGGGATAACACCCGAGCAGTCTCGTCAGAGGTTCAGAGCCCTAAGGTAGAAACCAGATGTGTCATTTACCCAACATGTCTACCACATTGTGAAACATTGGAATGCCCCCTGGATATCAGGAGCAAGTGTTGAATCTCCAGTAAATTTGCCCTTCCTAATGCAAATGGAACAATTCTTAGAGGGTGTTCCTGGGAAAATAGAAAGATACATCCTAGATGGGAAGCCCAAAACTGTAATCGAGGCAGGAGAGATTGGAACCAGGTGGGTGGAGGTGGCAGAGAAGAAGAAAACTGGTCTCAGTTGGAGCAGAGACCAGAAGGGACAACCCCAGACCACACCCTATTACCGGGGGCCACCCAAGGCCCCACCTACCTCCCAAAGAACCCTCCAGACACCTTATCATCCCACTACCCTGTTCTCCAGAAACCCACCTCGCCCCAGTGACCTGTCAGCTGGATGATGTTTTAAATGTAATGAGCTGGGGCATGTAAAGGCCAACTGCCCCAAGAACCCCAACAGATTACAGTTCATTGCACCGGAATCACACCAAAGATCCGCAGGCCCAGACAGCTCCCGGTTACCCTTGGAGCGGAGGGAAACTGTGAGTGTGGGCGGGAAGAAGGTCACCATGTGGAGGGACACCGGAGCACAAGTGTCAGCTACCCATGCTTCCTTAGTGGACCCCAATTTAATCAACCCAGAGATCCAAGTGACGATTCAACCCTTCAAGTCCAACTCTTTCAATTGCCTACAGCCAAGTTGCCTGTCCAGTACCAGGGCTGGTCAGGAGCGTGGATTTTTGCAGTCTATGATGATTATCCCATCCCCATGCTGTTGGCGGAAGACTTGGCCAATCATGTGAAGCGGTCCAAGAGGGTGGGAATGGTCACCCGCAGCCAGGCTAAACAAGCCGTGAGACCTAGCTCTGTTCCGGAAACTTCTATCAGGACCTGGTCAGAGGTGATGGACCTGGACCCCAGGCCAATGTCTGCAACAGCAGTAGTGGATCCAGTCCCAGAGACCCAGACGGAACCAGTCCCAGAACCGGAACCAGCGGAACAACCAGCACCAGACCCATTGCCAGCACTGAATCCAGTACATGTAACCTCAACACCAGAGGGCCCCACCGAACATGAACTGGCAGCAGCCCATAACCCTACACAAGAGGCTCAGCAGGAGCCTGAACCCCAACATAGTGTCCCAGCAGAGAGCGGTTCACAGTCAACGGAAACAGCCCCATCCCCTACATCGCTTCCAGAGGGACCAAGCATAGGTTCACAATCCAATGGGGAACGGATGTCTCCAGCATCCAGATCGAACAGGAAGCAGATGAAAGCCTCCAGAGAGCTTGGACGGAGGCATGGAGCAACCCACCACCTCTCAGCTCTTCTAATCGATCCAGGTTTGTTGTAGAAAGAGGACTTTTATACAAGGAAACTCTTTCTGGTGGAAACCAGGAAGACTGGCATCCTCCGACACAGTTGGTAGTTCCAACTAAATACCGGGCCAAGCTCTTGAGCTTAGCCTACGATCACCCTAGTGGCCATGCTGGGGTGAACAGGACCAAAGACCGTTTGGGGGGGTCATTCCACTGGGAAAGAATGGGCAAGGATGTTTCTACCTATGTCCGGTCTTGTGAGGTATGCCAAAGAGTGGGAAAAGCCCAAGACCAGGTCAAAGCCCCTCTCCAGCCACTCCCCATCATTGAAGTTCCATTTCAGCGAGTAGCTGTGGATATTCTGGGTCCTTTTCCAAAAAAGAACACCCAGAGGAAAGCAGTACATACTGACTTTCATGGATTTTGCCACCCGATGGCCAGAAGCAGTAGCTCTAAGCAACACCAGGGCTAAGAGTGTGTGCCAGGCACTAGCAGACATTTTTGCCAGGGTAGGTTGGCCCTCCGACATCCTCACAGATGCAGGGACTAATTTCCTGGCAGGAACTATGGAAAACCTTTGGGAAGCTCATGGGGTAAATCACTTGGTTGCCACTCCTTACCACCATCAAACAAATGGCATGGTGGAGAAGTTTAATGGAACTTTGGGGGCCATGATACGTAAATTCGTAAATGAGCACTCCAATGATTGGGACCTAGTGTTGCAGCAGTTGCTTTTTGCCTACAGAGCTGTACCACATCCCACTTTAGGGTTTTCCCCATTTGATCTTGTATATGGCAGTGAGGTTAAGGGGCCATTATAGTTGGTGAAGCACCAATAGGAGGGATTTACACCTTCTCCAGGAACTAACATTCTGGACTTTGTAACCAACCTACAAAACACCCTCCGAACCTCTTTAGCCCTTGCTAAAGAAAACTTACTGGATGCTCAAAAAGAGCAAAAAGCCTGGTATAATAAACATGCCAGAGAGAGATCCTTCAAAGTAGGGGACGAGGTCATGGTCTTAAAGGCGCTCCAGACCCATAAAATTGAAGCATCGTGGGAAGGGCCATTCACCTTCCAGGAGCGTCTGGGAGCTGTTAATTATCTCATAGCATTCCCCACCTCCAACCGAAAGCCTAAGATGTACCATACTAATTCTCTAAAGCCCTTTTATTCCAGAGAATTAAAGGTTTGTCAGTTTACAGCCCAGGGAGGAGACGATGCTGAGTGGCCTGAAGGTGTCTACTACGAAGGGAAAAGTGCTGGTGGTGTGGAAGAGGTGAACCTCTCCATGACCCTTGGGCGTATGCAGCGACAGCGGATCCAGAAGCTGTGCATTAGCTACACGCCAACCTTCTCAGCCACCCCAGGACTGACTGAATGGGCATACCACTCCATTGACACAGGTAATGCTCACCCAATTAAAGTCCAACCTTACCGGGTGTCTCCTCAAGCTAAAACTGCTATAGACCGGGAGATCCAGGATATGTTACAGATAGGTGTAATCTGCCCCTCTGGAAGTGCATGGACATCTCCAGTGGTTCTAGTTCCCAAACCAGATGGGGAGATACGTTTTTGCGTGGACTACCGTAAGCTAAATGCTGTAACTCGCCCAGACAACTATCCAATGCCACGCACAGATGAACTATTAGAGAAACTGGGACGGGCCCAGTTCATCTCTACCTTGGACTTAACCAAGGGGTACTGGCAGGTACTGCTAGATGAATCCCCCAAGGAAAGGTCAGCCTTCACCACACATCTTGGGCTGTATGAATTTAATGTCCTCCCTTTCGGGCTGCGAAATGCACCCGCCACCTTCCAAAGACTTGTCGATGGTCTCCTCGCGGGATTAGGAGAATATGCAGTCGCCTACCTTGACGATGTGGCCATATTTTCGGATTCCTGGGCAGAACACCTGGAACATCTACAAAAAATCCTTGAACGCATAAGGGAGGCAGGACTAACTGTTAAGGCTAAGAAGTGTCAAATAGGCCTAAACAGAGTGACTTACCTTGGACACCAGGTGGGTCAAGGAACTATCAGCCCCCTACAAGCCAAAGTGGATGCTATCCACAAGTGGCCTGTCCCAAAGTCAAAGAAACAGGTGCAATCCTTCTTAGGCTTGGCCAGTTATTACAGACTATTTGTACCAGAATACAGCCAAATCGCCGCCCCACTGACAGACCTAACCAAAAAGAAACAGCCAAATGCCGTTCAGTGGACCGAAGAGTGTGAGAAGGCCTTTAACCACCTTAAAACAACACTCAGTCTGACCCTCTACTAAGGTCCCCAGACTTTGACAAACCATTCCTAGTAACCACAGATGCGTCTGAGAGTGGTGTGGGAGCAGTTTTAATGCAGACAGGACCTGATCAAGAATTCCACCCTGTAGTGTTTCTCAGCAAAAAACTGTCTGAGAGGGAAAGCAACTGGTCAGTCAGTGAAAAAGAATTTTACACCATTGTCTATGCCCTGGAAAAGCTATGCTCATATGTTTGGGGACGGCGTTTCCACCTGCAAACCTACCATGCTGCACTACAGTGGCTTCATACCGCCACGGGAAATAACAAAAAACTTCTACGGTTGAGTTTAGCTCTCCAAGATTTTGATTTCGACATCCAACACATCTCAGGAGCTTCTAACAAAGTGGCTGATGCACTCTCCCGTGAAAGTTTCCCAGAATCAACTGGTTAAAATCGTCCTTGAGATGTGGAAAATATTGTTAGTCTTTATGTACTTGGTAGTATATTTAGAGGTGCATGTGTATTATTAACTCTGTTTTTCCTAGCGCTCCAGGAAGAAATCCCAACCAGTGTTTCACCCTAGCTGAGATTTGGGGGGCGTGTCATAAGTATAAAGGGAAGGGTAAACCCCTTTAAAATCCCTCCTGGCCAGAGGAAAAATCCTATCACCTGTAAAGGGTTAAGAAGCTAAAGATAACCTCGCTGGCACCTGACCAAAGTGATCAAATGAGGAGACAAGATACTTTCAAAAGCTGGGAGGAGGGAGAAAAACAAAGGGTCTGTGTCTGTCTGTATGCTGCTTTTGCCGGGGAAAGAACAGGAATGGAGTCTTAGAACTTTTAGTAAGTAATCTAGCTAGGTATGTGTTAATTATGATTTCTTTAAATGGCTGAGAAAAGAGCTGTGCTGAATAGAATAACTATCCCTGTCTGTGTGTCTTTTTTGTAACTTAAGGTTTTGCCTAGAGGGTTTCTCTATGTTTTGAATCTAATTACCCTGTAAGGTATCTACCATTCTGATTGTACAGAGGTGATTCCTTTACTTCTATTAAAAGTCTTCTTGTAAGAAAACTGAATGCTTTTTCATTGTTCTCAGATCCAAGGGTTTGAGTCTGTGGTCACCTATGCAAATTGGTGAGGATTTTTACCCAACCTTCCCCAGGAAGTGGGGTGCAAGGTTTGGGAGGATTTTGGGGGGAAAGATGTGTCCAAACTCCATTTCCCAGTAAACCCAGTTAAAGTTTGGTGGTGGCAGTGGAAATCGAAGGGAGAAGGGTAAAATTAATTTGTACCTTGGGGAAGTTTTAACCTAAGCTGGTAAAAGCAAGCTTAGGAGGTTTTCATGCAGGTCCCCACATCTGTACCCTAGAGTTCAGAGTGGGGAAGGAACCTTGACACCCCTCGTTCTCAGTATGAGGCAGGAGCCCTCCCCTCTCACACACTCCTGCTTGTGCTTCCTCCCGGTATCCCACTTCCCCACTTACCCCAGGGCTTTGGTCTCCTTGCCCCGATGAACCTAGTTTAAAGCCCTCCTCACTAGGTTAGCCAGCCTGCTCGCGAAGATGCTCTTCCTTCTCTTCATTAAGTGGAGCCCGTCTCTGCCTAGCACTCCTCCTTCTTGGAACACCATCCAATGCTCAAAGATTCCAAAGTCTTCTCTCCAACACCACCTGTGTAGCCATTCATTACTTCCACGATTCAACGATCCCTACCCCGGGCTTTTCCTTCCACAGGGAGGATGGACGAGACCACCACTTGCGCCTCATACGCCTTTATCCTCCTTCCCAGAGCCACGTAGTCTTCAGTGATCCGCTCAAGGTCATTCTTGGCAGTATCATTGGTGCCCACGTGGAAAAGCAGGAAGGGGTAGTGGTCCAAGGTCTTGATGAGTCTCGGCAGACTCTCCGTCACATCGCAAATCTTAGCCCCTGGCAAGCAGCAGACTTCTCTGTTTTCCCGATCAGGGAGGCAGATAGATGACTCAGTCCCCCTGAGGACAGAGTCCCCAACCACCACCACCCGCCTCCTTCTCTTGGGAGTGGTGGTCGTGGAACCCCCAACCTTAGGATAGTGCATCTCATGCCTTTCAACTGGTGGAGTCTCCTTCTGCTTCCTTCCCCCAGACATATCATCTGGGCCACTCCCCACAATGGTACTATGGAAAGAACATGAAAACGGTTACTTACCTGTATCTGCATTGCTGGTATATGGACATTCCCCCTTCTTCTTCTGGAGGTCACATGTTGCCAAATTTCTTCACCGTCCTCCTGTCCCCACTGCGCAGCCTGCTCTGAATCTTCAGAACCTTGTGCCCGTAGAAGCATATCCTGATATCTGTCCAGGAAATCTTCAGTTTTTACCACAAGTCCTCCATTCAGCTGGGTCACTTCATCTGTAGAAGAATAGATTGGAAATAGAAATGTCCAGAGAAGGTGCTTCCAATCATCTGCATTCAGCAGGGCCAGGAGTCACATAAAGAGAGAGAAATACAACAATTTACTTTTGAAAGGAGAAAAATAAAAATACAGTAGGAAGATGTGTAATAGGGCATACTGAACCTTGACGACTGAGGAGGGAAATCTCAGGGGCTGTGCTAGCCTGTTCCAAGGGCTGTGTCCTCAAGACAGATTTGTGGGACAAAGGCAATGACCACAGAGAGAGAAAGTGGACCCATTGTGGGTGTTTGTGCTTCAACAGGGAACACAGGCTGCTGACGCTGCCTAGGGCCTGGGACTGGAGCCTTATAGAGGGAGCAGATGAAGGCTCCTCTCTTCAGGCTGAAGGAATCCTGGCAAATGTTCCTGGATTTGGCCAGTCCATCCAGGGTTTCATGTCACTCACAGGCTGAAAGAGGAGGAGAACTCTCCCCAGAATGACACATCTCTCCATGTTTCCCCACTTTCTTTTTCCTTTTTTAAATTCATATGCCCCACCCCCCCTTGCTGGAAATCCAGGGGGTTGAAATTTCATCAAACTCTATGGGGATTTGCATTGAGGGAATAAGGGAGTTCCCTAGCCCATAGTTTTCTGTCATGTTAGATCGCAATTCCTACAGAGGACAGCTCGCTTACTTACCAGATCAGTGGTCGTGGGTCACCAGTGTGGTTAGATGTTGATCGATGTTTGGCTGTGTCTGTGTGTTCCTTTTGTGTGCTGCCCCAGCCCTGCACAGACAGCTGGCATGGCAGACCTCGAGCAAACTGCCCAATGACCACAAGGTCTGTTAAGGGACGAAGGCACCCAACCAGGTTAATTGTTGACAAAGCACAGTACTGGTACCCCACAGACTCTACTGGACCACTAATACTTGTTTGCCCATAACAATGGACCAGCTCAGTGAATGGCAGGAATTTCCGTTCCTCCCTAAGCCAGAAAAAGATAACTTGTTTGTATCAGGGTATAACATTTTTATACCCTGATACAAACAAGTTACGTATTGCCTCTGGCATAGTTAGTTACTGCCCCCTGATGTGGCTAGTTATTACCCATCACCTTGTACATGTTGGTTTGATTAAAATATCTTTATTACATGCTGTTATCCTGACCTTATCTTTTAGGAGGGGTCAGTGTGTTCGTGTTATCCTCGGGGAATGTTTTTGTACCATCCTTGATAGCAGGGTGTTCAGGTACCACTTAATATTGGGATGTGTTTGCGTTCCAGCAGCACCTGTGTCACATGAAGTCTGCACCACACCAGTATGTCTCTCCTGCTCTCAGGTCAATACTTTACTGGCCAGTATCCAGGTTACCAGGCCCAGCCCCTCTCCCCAAAGGGTGACAATGGTTGTGTGAGAGGAGAAACTACATCTGGACTACTTCACCTACGGTTTTGGGTAAGCTCTGAGTGTCTGGTGCTCACGCTCCCTCTCTTTCTGTCTTGACCCCGCACAGTCACCTGCTCTGTCCCTCTCTTTGTTGTGTGTGCCCCAGTCTCCTGTCAGTGCCATTTGTTTACCTGTGACTGACTCTTAGCATGCTGGATGCCACAAGAGCTCCCTCCCCACTCTGTCAGTCTGGGCTGGGCTCGGAGCTACATTGCTGGTAGTCCTTGACGTTGCCTGCTTGGCTGAAGAGCTCAGATTCCCTACCTCACATGACAAGGATGGGTAATGTCTGTGCAGTGCCCTGTGAATGAAAATCTCTCTGCCAGGGCTGAGTCTGATCAGTTTAGCATGAAGCCAGTACTAGTTTGAGTGACTTCAGGATTTAATTCTCTCTCTCACTCTGGTTTGGTACATGGGCAATTATCTTAGGTATCGTGAACGACACCAAATAAGACGAAGCCAAATGCTGGAGCCTGTGGGAATGGGACATCCCAGGAGCTGGAGATAGGACAGAAGGACACCCTGATTAATCCCCTGTTGGTTGAGGCATGGTAGAAAGCCCTGACCCCTGAGAAGAGGGAACATTCTTTCTATCTCATCCCAATGATGGCTGGAAGCTAGTTAGGATTTTTCCTACCTGTGCTGAAATCCGCTCAGCTGGGGATGAGTAAAGCTGGCAACAAAGCTGAGGTGGACCCCAAATAAGACTCCTTCTCCTCAGGAGATCCAGTGTTTGGTAAATGTGAGGAACATGGTCTGTTGGGGACCTTGCAGTCTCCAACCACAGAGCAGGAGGGGGTTGGCCTCAGAAGTATGGGCATGCCTGACCCCTTCCTGCTAAGCGATGGGCAGATGTTCCTCACAGCCAGTTCTTCTAGTCTCCTCTCCCACCATAATGCCACTTGCTGTGTGTAAGCTTGTATATTATTGTGGTCCCCCATTCCCCATAGGGAGCACCAAGGCCAGGGTAGACCAGAACACCATGCTTAGCATTTCATGAAGTCACATCTGCTTGTGTCTTCCCCCCTCTGTGCTGAGCAGCCTGAAGACATCAAAAAGGAGGTGACCCAGAGCGCCCTCGTCTGCACAAAAGGTAAGGGCATCTCTCCAAATTCTGTACTACTGAGACGAGAACCAGCAGCGAGGGCAGCAAAGGGAGGGAATTTGCAGCATCTCCCTCAGTCCACAGCTAACATGATATGCTCAGATACACCCATGTAAAACAAACCCTTGGGTGTGAACTGATACCTAGGACTCTCTGGCAAAACACTGTGAACGCCTGTTATGTTGCACTTCCCCTAATATTACATCCACACTAAGGACCAAGGACATCCAAAACTCCATGAAAATCCACTCCAGCAAATCCTTCAAAAGGAGCCTGCTGCTCCAGCAGACTGCCCTGCCTGATGTTCAGGGGAATTACACAGTGTATATGAATGGCCATGGCTGTGTCTATGTGCAGCTCAGAGATCCCCAGCCCACTGCCCCTCACTGTGGGCAGCTCCAGCCAGTAATGAATCATTCTTGTGTCTGCCTCTTCTTTGTTCTTTCATTCTTTGGTACAGTCATTCTTTCTTTGATTCTTTTCTTTGTTTCTTTTGCAGTGTTTCATTCTTTATTCATTCCTTCATGTCTGGTGTTCCCGTGTTTCCCTCACCGTTCGGAGGGAACTCTTTGTCCTAAGCCTCTTCAGTCCAATTCTGCACTCAGAGGCGTAGCTTTGTTTTCCAGCTTTAGCATCTCCTCGCTTTAGCTTTAGAGTCTCCTAGTGGCACATGAGGCAAACCGTTTTTCCCACTGCTGTCTGCCCAGAGCAAGACATTTGACTCCATTGTAAGTTTTCTCCATGATGGCAACATCCTTTTCAATCATCCTGCTCAGAAAAGTACATGCATTTCCAGTTGAAATCTGTGCCAATTGCATCCTCTTGAGCTCTATGGTTTTCTTCTTTCCCAGGCAGTGAGGTTTCTGAGGGACATTAACAGCAATGGATTGTGTGTCCATTGCAGATAATGCATCTGCCTGGAGGAGTCTCTGTGCTGTAGTATTTGAGTCAGAAATGAATCTGATCTGAATTAATGATGTGAAAAATAGAGGATAGAGGCAGATCTGTCTGAAAGGCATTTGAGAACTGCCTCTGTGTTAAATGCAGGATGGGAATGATTGGGGTTTTATTGTCAGGACATCTGGGTTCAATCTCTCTCTGCAGACAGTGAATGCTTCCTGCACACCAGCCTTGCAGCAAAGTTTGATCTGCTCCTTTCAGCCAGGTCACTTCCCACCATTGCCCCAGCTCCCTGAATGACAAGAATCAGCCAACTGGGAAATGGGGGCGGATAGGGGTTTAAAACAGGATTACCGATTATAAATATTAGAACAAATCTGTGGCACCCAAAGACGTCCCTGTTGTCACTCTGCTGCACTGCATGGCCCGTCAGGGCTGCACTGTTACTGTGCACATAAGACTTGGCTTCTCCTACCCCATAAACCCCAGGCCTCAATGACTGGAGCTAAAGGAGATTCTCCACTAGCTGTTAGCAGTATAGGGCCTACAGCTAAGCTCTTCTGGTTCCACCCAACAATGCCCTGCAGGGCGCATTGACAGCTGAATGCAGTGTTAGTGCTGTTTTATAGTGGGGTTGATTCACGTTTGCTCCCTGCACCCCTTTAGCCACCTTGTTGTTACAGAGATGAATACAAACCACAACATGCATACGACCAATGAATAATTTACATGGCAGTTGCCACATTGCAGCAGCCATTGTAAGTACACTGGGTTCTCTTCAGCCTAGGGGGACCATACGTCCAATTTTGGACAGCATAGTCCCTTTTTTAAGCCCTGTCCTGGCTGTCCTGACTTTTCTGGCAAAAGTGGGCATTTGTCCCATTTGCTCTTGTGGTGCGATGCGGGGAAGGGGCAATGGTAGCCCTGCACAGGGGGAGAGGCAGAGCTCAGGTAGGGGGTAGGCAAGGCTCCAGTGCACAGCAACAGCCTCACATGGGGGGGCAGAAAGGACTCAAGTAAGCAGCGACAGCCTCGTACAGGAAGCAGGCAGGTCTTGAGCGAGCAGCGGCCCCGGCCCTGCACAGGGAGGGTGGCTCAGGAGAGCAGCTCGCGCCAGCCCCATGCAGTGTCCTGTTTTCCGTTTGGGAAATATGGCCACCCTACTCCAGACACAACCCTGTGACACCTGAGTCCCCTGAAGCACTTCCTCCTGCTGAGACTCCTGTTGCCTGTTCCTGATTCTGGGAACTGTCTGCAAATGTGATTTGTATTCAGTGGCCCCAAGATAACCAAGTCCAATAATTTTGGATCAGGTCCCTGTACTATGGTCCTAGTCAAACACCTGGAACATTAGCTCCCTCATCCTGCATGAAACTTAGCATGCTTCATGGAAACACCCTTTCTGTTTCCAGATGTTTATAGAGCACCCAGCACTGTAGAAACCAGGTACTATATTAAGAGGCCTCCTCTCATGGCCTATCGCTCCAGGGGGCCCTTTGCTACCCTCTCTCTCTCCGTGATGTAATTAAGTAATCACAATGGAACAGTTAAATCAGAAAAGTCTTCACAGGCTATTTGTGCTCTGGAGCAGAATGTATCGTGTTTCCTCCTCATTTGTGGTCCAGACTGATCCAATCTCTCTGGTTTCAGTTATGCTGGGAAGCGCAATAGCTCCAGCATGGCCGTTGTTGATGGCAAGATGCTCTCAGGCTTCATCCCTCTCAAATCATCCCTGCGGAAAGGAGAGATCAAATATTTGAAAATAAATATTAAAAAAGTCAATTTTTCTATTTGGATTTTTTTCACAAAAAGGAAACTTCTTTGAAATTTGCTGTCTTCAAAACAGCAATAATGATGGATATTTTTTCATTAGAAAACTATTTGATCAGCTGTCAAGGCTGATTCCCCACTTTGGCCCTTCGAGTGCAGAAGGTGGGGACCCGCAGGGATTTAAAAAATTAATACTGGCCACTCCAGGCTTGTATTAAACTCCCAAGGCTACAGCTTCTCTCTGACCTTGGATGGGTAGATGCTGCTACCACCCAAATGCAAAACCCATTGGAACCCAGAACACTCTCTCTCTCTCTCTCTCTCTCTCTCTCTCAAACACACACACACACACACAAGCTGAGAAAGAAAACAAAGAAATTAGCTGTTGCCCCCAGCTAATTAAACAACATCTGCACAAACCTCTTAGGACATCAAAAATCCAATCCTGTTCTTGAAAAAACCCACATTTTATTAAAAACAAAAAGAAAGAAAATACACCTGGAACTTAGGCTTTTGCTAGATTTAAAAAACCCACTTACAAAAATTAAACATCAAGAATACCCTTCTTAAGGTCCAGCTTAAAGGTTACAAGCAAAACAAAAGCATTTGGGGTTAGCACAGAGGAGTCCACAAGCCAACAAGAAATAAACAGAAATAAACCTACTCGTATCTTTCTAAACATTCCTGATTTACTTACAAAATCTGGTTTGTTAAATAAGTCGCTCTAGATATGATCTGATTTTTATATCTGGCCTTCAGCTTCTCACAGCATAACTGCTCCCTGCTCCCCTCTTTCCCGGAGTAGAAGAACAGCACACAAAGGGAAAGCTTTTTCCCCAATTTTAAAAAGTTTTAGCCTTCCATTGGCTCTTTTGGTCAGGTGCCTATTCCCTTCCTTTTACCTGGACTTTAACCCTTTACAGGTAAAGAAAGTAGAAAACAGCTACCGAGAGGGACTCTATAGCTAACTGGCTGGCTGGGTGTCCATAAAAGGGAGCTATCTTCCCCGCGCACTTCCCCCGCTTCATTTATCACATCCTCCTGACGTGCTTGGCTCTTGCAGGAGTTAGGCCCTGTCTACACTGGCAAGTTTCTGCGCAGTGAAGCTGCTTTCTGCGCTGTAACTCCCGAGGTGCTCAGGCTGCCAAGCCTCTTAGTGCACAGAAACTGCGCAGTTGTAGCGGTTTAAAAACCCACCCCGACGAGAGGCCTACGGCTTTCTGTGCTGGGGCCATAGTGCTACGGTGCCAGTGTACACACCGTGGTCGATACAGCGCTGTGATTGGTCTCTGGGAGGTGTCCCACAATGCCTCTTCTCACCTCTCTGGTCATCAGTTTGAACTCTACTGCCCTGCCCTCAGGTGACCAACCGTCATCCCCACCCCTTAAATTCCTTGGGAATTTTGAAAGTCCCCTTCCTGTTTGCTCGGCAATGCATGCAGTGGTCTCAGCGCATCTCTCCAGGTGGCCAGGCCTGCTGCACGCACCAGGCAATCCCCCGCTTGGAGCAATGCCGAGCTGCTGGCCCTCATCAGCATTTGGGGAGAGGAGGCTGTGCAGTCCCAGCTGCGCTCCAGCCATAGGAATTATGATACCTACAGACAGATTTCACAATGCATGACACAAAGGGGACATGACCGGGACACACTGCAGTGCAGGGTTAAAGTGAAGGAGCTGCGGAATGCCTACCACAAGGCGCTGGAGGCAAACTGCCACTCTGGTGCTGTGTCCATGAGCTGACAGATCTACAAAGAGCTGGACGCGATACTCGGTGATGACCCCACCTCCACTGTGAAGATCACTGTTTATACTTCGGTGGCTTGCATGCCCATTGAGAGGGGACCGAGCCAGGAGAAGGAAATCTTGGATGAGGATGTGGAGGGGTACCCAGAGGCGGAGGATGACTCCGATGTCAGAGATGCATGCATACAGGAGCTCCTTTCTACCCCGGAGGAGGCTAGCCAGTCACAGCAGTCAGATCTTGGCGAAGCGCAAACAGGAGAGGAGGCCCCTGGTAAGTGGAACTGATTTTGGGAATCGCTGAAGTGAATTGTTGGGGGCAAAAGGGTTGCAGAAATCAGGCTTGTCTCCCACCGCATGGCAAGTCTGAGCAGTGAAACAGGCTGATGATTGACTCCCTCACTTCATGGGAATCTCCCTCAGAGATCTCCAGGAAACTCTCATGGAGATACTGGGCAGCCCACTCCCACAGGTTCTTCAGCAGAGCTGCTTTGTTTCTTGCCCCATTATCGGTAACCTTCCTGTGCCATCACGCGGCGGGGGGGACCACTGCTGCACATAGGCGAGCTGCACAGGAGCCAGGACAGAAGCCGCAGGCTTGGAGAAGACCCTCTCTTGATTCCCTGCTCACCGTCAGCAGTGAAATATCTTCCATAATGATCACATCTTGTGGAAAGTGTGGGGATAGGAATGATTATCAGGACTCTCTACAGTGCTGGCTCTCCCCAAAAGCCATGTGCCCAGTGCACAGCAGGGTTCAGGAAGAGTGATTTACCCTGCCCCTGTGGCTACTCACCATTTTGGGGGTCTTGTGGCTCATGTGTGCTTGCCTGGGGTCAGCCAGTTAGTGACAGATGTGTGAGTACTGTGTTTTAAATCACTGAATCAGTGTTCTCTGTGTTGCAAACAATACTGCTTCTGTAAAATGTTGCATTTCAACTTCACAGAGATGACCTTGGGAGCCCAGCCTCCCTCTTTCTAATTGGCGGCTGAACAGCTTCAGAGAATTAAAAAGCGGCCAAGAAGAAATAAGGAGGACTTTCTGCGTGATGTTATGATGCACTCCACAGCTGAAAAACAGGAGTTGAAGGAGTGGAGGGACAGTGAGAAGAGGCACCAAAAGGAGAACATGGCACGCCAGAATGAAGCCACAGAACAGCTCTTAGAGGTTATGGAGTGCCAAGCAGACACGGTCCAGGTGATGCTAGTTCTTCAAACCGAACAGCTCCGTCCCTGCCCTCCCCTGCAGTTGCCGTCACAAAACTCTTTCCCATGCACCCCCCAGACACCGCCAACACACTCTTATCAACCTCCTGGCTGCAGTCCATACCCATAGTTTTCCACTCCTCCCTGCTCACAGTCCAGCACTGCTGACTCCCACTGCCCACTGCACTCAACACCCATCCCTCTGCAGTTTGGCCCTGATGAAGTACAGCACCCACTGCATTGTACTCCAAAGGAGAAGGTTGGATATGATCCCTGGACATACACAAATCTTTAGCTGTTCCGGGACCCATCCCCCTCACTGCTGATGGGTTTTTTTTTTGTTTGACTCTCTCCTTCAGTTGTTGTCTTTTAACAAAAGAATTGTGTTGGTCTGAAAGCAATCTTTATTCTATTAATTGAAAGCAATTGAAAACAATTATGTTAAACCCACATATTGCATCATGTGCACCAATAGCCTCCTAGCATTACAATCACTGCACTCCCGAGCATATCAAGAAATATTAGTGGCTTTCAGCTTCAAATTGCTGCCTCAAGGCATTCCTGGTCCTTATGACCCCACGCTGTGCCCCTCTAATAGCCCTGGTCTCTGGCTGTTCAGACTCAGCCTCCAGACACTGAACCTCTGTGGTCCAGCCCTGAGTGAAGCTTTCACCCTTCCGTTCTCAAATATTATGGAGCTTATAGCACGCAGCAATAAGCATAGGAATATTGTCATCAGCCAGGTCCAGCTTCCCATAGAGACAGCGCCAGCGGGCTTTTAAATGGCCAAAGGCACACTCAACAATCATTCTACACTTGCTCAGCCAGTTGTTGAACCGCTCCTTGCTTCTGTCAAATTGCCCCATATATGGCTTCATAAGCCACAGCATTAAGGGGTAGGCGGGGTCTCCCAGGATCACAGTGGGCATTTTGACTTCCCCTATGGTGATCTTCTGGTCCAGGAAGAAAGTCCCTGCTTGCAGCTTCCTGAACAGGCCAATGTTCCGAAAGATGCATGTGTCATGCACTTTTCCCGACCAGCCTGCGTTAATGTCTGTGAAACGCCCACGGTGATCCACAAGCCCCTGGAGAACTATTGAGAAATACCCCTTGTGATTAATGTACTAGAGGTCTGGTGCGAGAATTGGAATATGCATGCCATCTATCGCCCCTCCGCAGTTAGGGAAGCCCATTTGTGAAAAGCCATCTACAATGTCACGCACACTGCCCATATGTCACGGTCTTTCAGAGCAGGATGCAATTAATGGCTCTGCACACTTCCGTCAACACGAGTCCAACGGTAGACTTTCCCACTCCGAACTGATTAGCAAACGACCAGTAGCAGTCTGGAGTAGCCAGCTTCCACAGTGCAATTGCCATGCGCTTCTCCGACGGCAGGGCAGCTCTCATTCTCATGTCCTTGCGCTGCAGGACTGGGGCGAGCTCATCACACAGTCCCATGAATGTGGCTTTCCTCATGCAGAAGTTCTGCAGCCACTGCTTGTCACCCCAGACGTGCATCACGAGGTGATTGCACCACTCAGTGCTTGTTTCCTGAGCCCAAAAGCAGCGTTCCACTGTGGTCAGCACCTCTGTGAAAGCCACAAACAATCTCATCTTGTAGCTATTTGAGTGGCGAGATCAATGTCTCACTCCTCTTGCCTTTGTAGTTTAAGGAATAACTGCACTGCCACTCATGACGTATTGGTCAGAACGAGCAGCACACTGGTCAACAGTCCGGGATCCATTCCTGCAGCCCGAAGAGACAGGGCGCGCAGTACGTAAACCATTGAAAGATGGTGCCAAATGCGGACGGAAGCACAGGGATTGCTGGGATGCAAAACAATACATCCCAGGTCATTGGCACAGGACCCAGGATGCCGCAAGACCCCCTCTGCTTTCCCACAAGTCTTAGCTGCAGAAGAGAAAAAGGTATTCTGTGGGACAGCTGCCCAGAGTGCACCGCTCCAAATACCGCTGCAAGTGCCACAAGTGTGAACACACTATTGTGCAGGCAGCTGACAGTGTGAACACACAACAATGGTTTCCCTTCCGTGCACTCTGAGCGGTGCTGTAACTGCCGGTGTTGTGACTCTGCCAGTGAAGGCATGCCCTCCGTACATTCCTGACTACCAGAGGAACCTTTGGAAACAGACTCTTTGGTGCATACAGGAAAGTGCCCAACATGCACGCCCACACACACCCCCGATCCAGAGAGATTTGTCTCAGGTGTGTGCTTAAAAAAAGGGTCCCAACATTCTCTCATTTAAGATACAGAGATTAATCCTTATAAAACTCAGACGGAACTGCAGAAACCACAGTACCTCGTCTATACAAGTCTCATATTTCCTCAGGGCCTGAGTGAGGTTTCCTGAGTGGTTTCTTTCCCACCACTCATTTCTCCTCAGGCAATGTCCCTCTTTCCTCCCCGTTGTGTAAACTCTACTATTAGCCCCATCTCTTATATAAACATCCTTATAAGAGATAATAGAAGCTGAAAATCAAACGTGCACTCATAAAAACGTACAGTTATAAACAGAACTGTGAAACCCTGGTAATTTGGCTCTTGGAGTGTGTGTGCTCTCTCTCACTCATATATATTTATAGATTGTAAGAGTTTTCAGGGCATGGGATATCTTTTAACATATATGTTTGTACAGTCCTCGATGTACAGTGTTCAGAACCCTAATCCTGACTTGCGGCTTCTGAACACTACAGTAATAGGTACAGTTATTTTCAATTATTTGTGTCTATATCTCTATATGTCTCATTCTAGGCAACCTAGGAAGCAGTGACCATGAGATGGTTGCGTTCAGGATCCTGACAAAAGGAAGAAAAGAGGGTAGCAAAATATGGACCCTGGACTTCAGAAAAGCAGACTTAGACTCCCTTAGGGAACTGATGGGCAGGATCCCCTGGGAGGCTAATATGAGAGGCAACAGAGTCCAGGAGAGCTGGCTGTATCTTAAAGAAGTCTTATTGAGGGTGCAGGAACAAACCATCCCGATGTGCAGAAAGAATAGCAAATATGGCCGGTGACCAACTTGGCTTAACAGTGAAATCTTTGGTGAGCTTAAACTCAAAAAGGAAGTTTACAAGAAGTGGAAATTTGGACAGATGACTAGGGAGGAGTATAAAAATATTTCTAGAGCATGCAGGGGTGTAATCAGGAAGGCCAAGGCAAAACTGGAGTTGCAGCTAGCAAGGGATGTGAAGAGTAACAAGAAGGGTTTCTCCAGCTATGTTAGCAACAAGAAGGAGGTCAAGGAAAGTGTGGGACCCTTCCTGAATGGGAGAGGCAACATAGTGACAGATGATGTGGAAAAAGCTGAAGTACTCAATGCTTTTTTTGCCTTGCTCTTAACAGACAAGGTCAGCTCCCAGACTGCTGCACTGGGCAACACAGTACGGGTAGGAGGTGAGCAGCCCTCAGTGGTGAAAGAACAGGTTAAGAACTATTTAGAAAAGCTGGATGTGCACAAGTCCATTGGTCCAGATCTAATGCACCTGAGGGTGCTGAGGGAGTTGGCTGGTGTGATTGCAGAGCCATTGGCCATTATCTTTGAAAATTCGTGGTGATCGGGGGAGGTCCCGGATGACTGGAAAAGGGCAAATATAGTGCCCATATTTAAAAAAGGGAAGAAAGAGAACCCAGGGAACTACAGACCGGTCAGCTTCACTTCAGTCCCCGGCAAAATCGTGGAGCAGGTCCTCAAGGAATTCATTTTGAAGCACTTGGAGGAGAGGAAGGTGATCAGGAACAGTCAACATGAATTCACCAAGGTCAAGTCATGCCTGACTAATCTAATTGCCTTCTATGACGAGATAACTGGCTCTGTGGATTATGGGAAAGCGGTGGATGTGTTGTTCCTTGACTTTTCATATGGTCTCCCACAGTATTCTTGTCAGCAAGTTAAAGAAATATGGATTGGATGAATGGACTATAAGGTGGATAGAAAGCTGGCTAGATTGTCGGGCTCAATTGGTAGTGATCAATGGCTCCATGTCTAGTTGGCAACTGGTATCAAGCGGAGTGCCCCAGGGGTCGGTCCTGGGGCCGGTTTTGTTCAACATCTTTATTAATGATCTGGATGATGGGACGAATTGCACCTCAGCAAGTTCGCAGATGACACTAAACTGGGGGGAGAGGTAGATATGCTGGAGGGTAGGGGTAGGGTCCAGAGTGACCTAGACAAATTGGAGGATTGGGCCAAAAGAAATCTAATGAGGTTCAACAAGGACAAGTGCAGAGTCCTGCACTTAGGAAGGAAGAATCCCATGCACTGCTATGGGCTGGGGACCGACTGGCTAAGCAGCAGTTCTACAGAAAAAGACCTGGGGATTACAGTGGATGAGAAGCTGGATATGAGTCAGCAGTGTGCTCTTGTTGCCAAGAAGGCTAACGGCATATTGGGCTGTATTAGTAAGAGCATTACCAGCAGATCGAGGGAAGTGATTATTCCCCTCTATTTGGCACTGGTGAGGCCACACCTGGAGTATTGCATCCAGTTTTAGGCCCCCCACTACTGAAGAGATGTGAACAAATCGGAGAGAGTCCAGCAGAGGGCAACAAAAATGATTAAGGGGCTGGGGCACATGACTTACGGGGAGAGGCTGAGGGAACTGGGCTTGTTTAGTCTGAAGAAGAGAAGAGTGAAGGGGGGATTTGATAGCAGCCTTCAACTACCTGAAGGGGAGTTACAAAGAGGATGGAGCTCGGCTGTTCTTAGTGGTGGCAGATGACAGAACAAGGAGTAATGGTCTCAAGTTGCAGTGCGGGAGGTCTAGGTTGGATATTAGGAAACACTATTTCACTAGGAGGGTGGTGAAGCACTGAAATGGGTTACCTAGGGAGGTGGTGGAATCTCCATCCTTAGAGGTTTTTAAGGCCCGGCTTGACAAAGCCCTGGCTGGGATGATTTCATTGGTGTTGGTCCTGCTTTGAGCAGGGGATTGGACTAGATGACCTCCTGAGGTCTCTTCCAACCCTAATATTCTACGATTCTATGCTTCTCGTGCACATTAATAAGCCATTAACAAAGTCCATTTAAAAAAAAAAACTCTTATGACTAGGCCAAATCCCTAAAAGCTTTTCTCTGTGCTAACAGCGCATCTGCAACAACTCTGCTAAATTTCTAGTTTCTGCACCAAACCCCAGAGATGCTATCGCTGTTCAGTGTAAGGTGTGATTTGTTTTGTTTTAATAATGGTAAAAAGTGTATTTTTTTTCTTTGTGTTTACAAATGTCTGGCCTGTTTTGGCTGATTTTTTTCTTTAATCACCTTTAGGAGCGTCTAGGTTAGAAAACTTCCACCTTAAAGACAAAAGTTATAAAGAGGTGGAAAGGATCCCTTTAAAGTGGAAATGCCCAGGCAATGTTAACTGTAGTCTGGAGCACAGGTGTTGCTCTGCACCCCACCAGCAAAACACACAAGATGACGACCATCCCCCGCACGGCTGGATGTGGCTCTCAGTGGTCGGCTCTTGTTATGAATTCACTTGGTTTTGGCAATTCTCTTGGATAAATTTGATTCAGTAGAACTGGTGACCTCATGTGACCTTAATTTCTCCAAATGGAGGCTTCAGAGTAGAACTGGTTGAATAATGAAAAAGATTTACAAATATTCTCAAACTTCTCTCATTCCACTTGCTGCTGTTCATGAGGTCAGACTATTCAGATGACTGCCTGGGACTCTTCTAAATAATTTCCAAATCCCAGAAGTTACATGAATTTGTATCAGAAATTCATTATTTGGTCATTATTCACTTTTCATCTTGTATTGTTCTCTAAAAGTTGCATTCATCAAGTCAAGGAGCAGACATGTTACTCTGGGACCGGTCACACACCAGAAATAGTGAATACAAAATACTCAACGTGAACATTTGGGAAACATTCCATATGCTAAGAGTTGTTCATCCAAAGCATCTGTTGAATACTTAGGAATACTTAATACATGTTTATGTACTGGTGCAGGTGAGCCAAGTATTTAAAAGTCAAAACTCCTACCATTTTTTGTTTATAACTAATATTCAGCAAGATCTGCTGCATTCCCAGCTCGCTGAAGGAACTTAAGTTGTGTAGATTGTTAGATCGATGACCTTTCAGTAGGATGGCTGAGAACAGCTTGTGAACAGCTGAAAACCAATAATGGACAATGAGTGGCCTTTGGGCCCAGATTTATAAAGGGATTTAGGTGTTTCTCCACCCAGGGTTGCAAGGCCTAAGGGTGTGTCTACACTGCAGGCTTGCCACAAGTTATGCCACGTGGTGTTGTCGAACTGCCACTACCATCCACACTCAAAGCCCTTAAACACACATGTATGGCCTGAATCCATGCCGGAGTGCTTGGCTGGTGGCATGGGGCAAAGCATATGTTAATACCTGTCCTACCCCCGGACCTGCCCACTTTGCAGTGTGGGGACAGCAAAAGCATGGACCTGGCCGCACGTTTCGATAATCCTCCAATGCCATTCCCCGAATTTCCTGCGCCCATATCTTCTGGCACATCTGTCTACTCACTTCCCCTCTATGCATAGCTGTAGTCTGATTGCTAGATGTGTGTGTGGGGGGGGCAAAGTGCACATATGCACACACACACACACACACACACACACACACACGTCCACGCTGAACCCAGTTTCCTTGGCTGACTGGCTCTCTCCCCCTGCCTGGAGAGGTACCTGGGCTGCTGGTGCTGAGGGGGTTGGGCGGCATAACAGGGGAGCCCCAGCTGCTGCTGTGGTCACCTGAGCATAGGAGCTGCAGCCACCCCAACACCAAGTGCTGCAGTGATGGTGCTGATCTGGTGCCTTCTGGTGCTGCTGCAACCGCCTCCCAGCTGGGGCTGGGGCTGGGGCTGCGGGCACAACATATGCTTCCCCCACCTCCATTCCCACTTCCCTTTCTCTTTCCCATCCCATCCCCCTTCCCCTACCCACTGTCCTCTGCCCCATCCCATCCCCCGCCTCACACCCTATCTCACCCCCTTACCCTACTGTCTCTTCCACAACCCCATCCCCTTCCCCCAGATCCACCCCCTTGTCCTGCTCCCGTATGGGCACTCGCCTTTGTACAGGAAACTGGAGGACACTAGGTTCCAGGAGGCAGCAGCAAGAAAAGCAGCTCCATTCCTCCCCCACCCTGTCTCCTCCTGGGCCCAGCTGCAGGGGAGGGGGGCTGAGGGAGCAGGAAACATGCTGAAGAAAGAGGAGGTCACAGTGTGGGAAGGAAAGAGCAGTGCAGTGCGGCACCTCCCCCTCCCAGCAAGCCGAGCAGGGCAGCTCAACATTCGCATAAATGAGGGGGTGCCACATGACCCCACAGCCCCTCCATGCCTCACCTCTGTTGGGGGGGGCAATGCCCCCCCCCACGACCCCAAAACCATGAAACTACCTGACAGTCCTTCTTCAAGTAATGTCCTATGGTTGCTCCACTCCAGGTGCACATACATCTCTCGAGGCCTTGATTGGAGATTTCCGTTTGGCCCACGCATGTTCCCTGTGCCTCCTCATGGCAGACACTGAGGCTAGGAGTGTGTGGGGCAAACCGCCCTCAGTTCCTTCTCTAACTGCTAGGCCCAAGATGGCACACTGGTGTGTCCATTTTGAGCATACTCAGCTTTTCTCTTCACTTCTGTTAAAGTTATTTATTACAAGTGAAACAGCTTCAAAATGAGAAGAATTCAGACCAGCACACTTGCCTGTAGTGCAGGAGATCTGAACTCAAATACCTTCTCTGCATCAGGTAGAGTGGGGGCTAGAACCTGAGCCCCATGCCTGTGAGGTGAGTTCCCTGACCTCCAGCTCTGAACACTGCATGGGGCTGACAGCTCAGTCTATCAGCCCTGGGGCAGGGAGGTGGCTCCAGCTGTGAGCCCCACGGGGGCTGACAACTGGAGCTGGAGACCAAAGGTCAACTAATAGCAGCCATTACACTGACAAGAATAAAAAGAAAAGGAGTACTTGTGGCACCTTAGAGACTAACGAATTTATTTGAGCATGAGCTTTCGTGAGCTACAGCTCACTTCATCAGATGCATACCGTGGAAACTGCAGCAGACTCTATATATACACAGAGAATATGAAACAATACCTCCTCCCACCCCACTGTCCTGCTGGTAATAGCTTATCTAAAAGCCATTTCCAGCACAAATCCAGGTTTTCTCACCCTCCACCCCCCCACACAAATTCACTCTCCTGCTGGTGATAGCCCATCCAAAGTGACAACTCTTTACACAATGTGCATGATAATGAAGTTAGGCCATTTCCTGCACAAATCCAGGTTCTCTCACTCCCTCACCCCCCTCCAAAAACCCACCCCCATACACACACAAACTCACTCTCCTGCTGGTAATAGCTCATCCAAACTGGCCACTCTCCAAGTTTAAATCCAAGTTAAACCAGAACATCGGGGGGGGGGGGTAGGAAAAAACAAGAGGAAATAGGCTACCTTGCATAATGACTTAGCCACTCCCAGTCTCTATTTAAGCCTAAATTAATAGTATCCAATTTGCAAATGAATTCCAATTCAGCAGTTTCTCGCTGGAGTCTGGATTTGAAGTTTTTTTGTTTTAAGATAGCGACCTTCATGTCTGTGATTGCGTGACCAGAGAGATTGAAGTGTTCTCCGACTGGTTTATGAATGTTATAATTCTTGACATCTGATTTGTGTCCATTTATTCTTTTACGTAGAGACTGTCCAGTTTGACCAATGTACATGGCAGAGGGGCATTGCTGGCACATGATGGCATAAATCACATTGGTGGATGTGCAGGTGAACGAGCCTCTGATAGTGTGGCTGATGTTATTAGGCCCTGTGATGGTGTCCCCTGAATAGATATGTGGGCACAATTGGCAACGGGCTTTGTTGCAAGGATAAGTTCCTGGGTTAGTGGTTCTGTTGTGTGGTATGTGGTTGTTGGTGAGTATTTGCTTCAGGTTGCGGGGCTGTCTGTAGGCAAGGACTGGCCTGTCTCCCAAGATTTGTGAGAGTGTTGGGTCATCCTTTAGGATAGGTTGTAGATCCTTAATAATGCGTTGGAGGGGTTTTAGTTGGGGGCGAAGGTGACGGCTAGTGGCGTTCTGTTATTTTCTTTGTTAGGCCTGTCCTGTAGTAGGTAACTTCTGGGAACTCTTCTGGCTCTATCAATCTGTTTCTTTACTTCCGCAGGTGGGTATTGTAGTTGTAAGAAAGCTTGACAGAGATCTTGTAGGTGTTTGTCTCTGTCTGAGGGGTTGGAGCAAGCAAACAGATGGACATCGTACCAAAAGGACTGAAGGTAAAAAATCCATTACAATCTACATACCACACAGACTATGCTGACAGCTTGTGCCACACGCTCTCAAAGAAACTGCGGAATCACCTGATCAACATCCTCTACAGCAAACAGGGACAGATTAAGAATGAGCTCTCAAAAATGGATACTCTCATAAAAAACCAACCTTCCACACAAACTTCCTCGTGGCTGGATTTTACTAAAACTAGACAAGCCATTTACAACGCACACTTTGCTTCTCTACAAAAGAAAAAGGACACTAAACTTTCTAAACTACTACATGCTACAAGGGGCCACAGCAATGGTTCCCTCAACCCACCTAGCAATATTGTTAACCTATCCAACTATACTCTCAGCCCAGCAGAAGCAGCTGTTCTATCCCGGGGCCTCTCCTTCTGCCCCTCCACCCCCACGAACATGATACAGTTCTGTGGTGACCTAGAATCCTATTTTCGACGTCTCCGACTCAAGGAATATTTCCAAAATACCTCTGAACAACATACTAATCCACAGAGGTCTCCCTACCAACACTACAGAAAGAAGGATTCTAGGTGGACTCCTCCTGAAGGTCGAAACAGCAGACTGGACTTCTACATAGAGTGCTTCCGCCGACGTGCACGGGCTGAAATTGTGGAAAAGCAGCATCACTTGCCCCATAACCTCAGCCATGCGGAACGCAATGCCATCCACAGCCTAAGAAACAACTCTGACATCATAATCAAAAAGGCTGACAAAGGAGGTGCTGTTGTCATCATGAATAGGTCGGAATATGAACAAGAGGCTGCTCGGCAGCTCTCCAACACGATTTTCTACAAGCCATTACCCTCTGATCCCACTGAGAGTTACCACAAGCAACTACAGCATTTGCTCAAGAAACTTCCTGAAAAAGCACAGGATCAAATCCGCACAGACACACCCCTGGAACCCCGACCTGGGATATTCTATCTACTACCCAAGATCCATAAACCTGGAACTCCTGGGCGCCCCATCATCTCAGGCATTGGCACCCTGACAGCAGGATTGTCTGGCTATGTAGACTCCCTCCTCAGGCCCTACGCTACCAGCACTCCCAGCTACCTTCGAGACACCACTGACTTCCTGAGGAAACTTCAATCCATCGGTGATCTTCCTGATAACACCATCCTGGCCACTATGGATGTAGAAGCCCTCTACACCAACATTCCACACAAAGATGGACTACAAGCCGTCAGGAACACTATCCCCGATAATGTCACGGCTAACCTGGTGGCTGAACTTTGTGACTTTGTCCTTACCCATAACTATTTCACATTTGGGGACAATGTATACCTTCAGATCAGCGGCACTGCTATGGGTACCCGCATGGCCCCACAGTATGCCAACATTTTTATGGCTGATTTAGAACAACGCTTCCTCAGCTCTCGTCCCCTAAAGCCCCTACTCTACTTGCGCTATATTGATGACATCTTCATCATCTGGACCCATGGAAAAGAAGCCCTTGAGGAATTCCACCATGATTTCAACAATTTCCATCCCACCACCAACCTCAGCCTGGTCCAGTCCACACAAGAGATCCACTTCCTGGACACTACAGTGCTAATAAACAATGGTCACATAAACACCACCCTATACCGGAAACCTACTGACTGCTATTCCTACCTGCATGCCTCCAGCTTTCACCCTGACCACACCACACGATCCATCGTCTACAGCCAAGCTCTGCGATACAACCGCATTTGCTCCAACCCCTCAGACAGAGACAAACACCTACAAGATCTCTGTCAAGCTTTCTTACAACTACAATACCCACCTGCGGAAGTAAAGAAACAGATTGATAGAGCCAGAAGAGTTCCCAGAAGTTACCTACTACAGGACAGGCCTAACAAAGAAAATAACAGAACGCCACTAGCCGTCACCTTCGCCCCCAACTAAAACCCCTCCAACGCATTATTAAGGATCTACAACCTATCCTAAAGGATGACCCAACACTCTCACAAATCTTGGGAGACAGGCCAGTCCTTGCCTACAGACAGCCCCGCAACCTGAAGCAAATACTCACCAACAACCACATACCACACAACAGAACCACTAACCCAGGAACTTATCCTTGCAACAAAGCCCGTTGCCAATTGTGCCCACATATCTATTCAGGGGACACCATCACAGGGCCTAATAACATCAGCCACACTATCAGAGGCTCGTTCACCTGCACATCCACCAATGTGATTTATGCCATCATGTGCCAGCAATGCCCCTCTGCCATGTACATTGGTCAAACTGGACAGTCTCTACGTAAAAGAATAAATGGACACAAATCAGATGTCAAGAATTATAACATTCATAAACCAGTCGGAGAACACTTCAATCTCTCTGGTCACGCAATCACAGACATGAAGGTCGCTATCTTAAAACAAAAAAACTTCAAATCCAGACTCCAGCGAGAAACTGCTGAATTGGAATTCATTTGCAAATTGGATACTATTAATTTAGGCTTAAATAGAGACTGGGAGTGGCTAAGTCATTATGCAAGGTAGCCTATTTCCTCTTGTTTTTTCCTACCCCCCCCCCCCGATGTTCTGGTTTAACTTGGATTTAAACTTGGAGAGTGGCCAGTTTGGATGAGCTATTACCAGCAGGAGAGTGAGTTTGTGTGTGTATGGGGGTGGGTTTTTGGAGGGGGGTGAGGGAGTGAGAGAACCTGGATTTGTGCAGGAAATGGCCTAACTTCATTATCATGCACATTGTGTAAAGAGTTGTCACTTTGGATGGGCTATCACCAGCAGGAGAGTGAATTTGTGTGGGGGGGTGGAGGGTGAGAAAACCTGGATTTGTGCTGGAAATGGCTTTTAGATAAGCTATTACCAGCAGGACAGTGGGGTGGGAGGAGGTATTGTTTCATATTCTCTGTGTATATATAGAGTCTGCTGCAGTTTCCACGGTATGCATCTGATGAAGTGAGCTGTAGCTCACGAAAGCTCATGCTCAAATAAATTCGTTAGTCTCTAAGGTGCCACAAGTACTCCTTTTCTTTTTGCGAATACAGACTAACACGGCTGTTACTCTGAAAACTGACAAGAATGTCAATTTAACTGCTGGTAGGCTTCCTGCTGTGTAATTGAACCTTGTGCTTGGCTCACAGAAAATCAGCCTAAGGATGGTGGCAGGGGGAGCTCTGTCTGTGAGCTCTGTGTGGCTGTCAGTGCCTCACACTGTGGCTGTCAGTGCATCACAATGCCCCACTTCACTCAGTGCAAGCGCTTCTGCTGAGGACACACATCACTGGCAAAAAGAGGGTAGTGTAGACACCAACAGACGCTTTAATTACTACGGTGGCTGTAGGTCGACCTCACTTAAGTCAATCTAATTTTGTATTGTAAACAAGCCCAAAAGCTGTGAATTCAGATGCATGTTATCAAAGGAATACAGACCAACAGCTTTCTCAGCCCCAGCATGGCAGCCACGATGGGCCTAGTGAGAAAGGTGGAAGAACTTGATGGAATATTTGGTGATATTCGACTTCTGAAAGGGAATCCAGTCCAAATAACCTTAAAAAAACAATACTGAACATGTATAAGTGTATATACACCCTGTAGGATTCCTATCCGGTTACTTCATAAAGTGGAAACTGAGTTAAAGAGAATGGAGCTGAATGACATGCCCAAGAAGATCTCCAAAAGCATGGTGTTCCCCAACAGCGCCAGTTAGAAAGACAAAATGGGAAAAATACGAATCTGTGTGATCTTAAAAAATGTAATGAAGCAGTTGTGAGAGAAAAAATATCTCCTCTGAACACTTCATGACTTCCTCTCCAGAGGAAACAGCAAAGCCCTCAGTGAAGTCCAAAGCCTAATCACTCAGTCTTAACTGAAGCCAAACAAGGAACAATGCATTTTCTGCCTATCCCAAATCAAGTTTTTGGGACAGACACTAAACAAAGATTGAATCAGTCCAGTTTGAGAATTGAATGCACCAGGAAATGTAACAGAACTGAGACATGTACTGGGGATGGTAAATTACCGTGGTGGATACCTATAAGACCTTTCTACAATGACAAAACCACTGAATTACCACTGTTAAAGTCCAACACATCTTGGCTATGGGGACCAAATTAAGAAATTGCCTTGAAAAAGGATAAAATAAATTATCCAAATGGCTCCAGTTCTCAAGTACTGTGATGTGAACAAAGCCATACTGGTCCATGCAGATGCAAGCAGGTCTGGCCTGGGTGGTGTATTGATGCAACAACATGGCTCTAAGTGGAAGCCAGTTGCATTTTGCTTTTGCGCCCTCAGACACAGAAAAACGATGTGCACAGATTGAAGAGGAGTGCCTGGGGAATGTATGGGCATATGAGAACTTTTACAGATATCAGTGTGGATTGGATTCATTTACACTGATAACAGACCATAAACTGCTTGTAATCTTCATCAAGGGGAAAAACCTGGATCAAGTACCTTTGAGATGCTAAAGTCTTTTGCTAAGTTTAACGCAATTTAACCCAATTGATAAATATGTTCCTGGGGAAATCTGGTAGTAGCCGACACTCTGTCACAGACCCTGGAATCACACTCAATTACCGGTGAGCACGAAGATGACAAAGGTGTACACAGATGCTGTGGACATATACAGATCAGTGTCAGATAAAAGACAACACCAGCTACAAACAGTAACCTGGACAGATACGCAACTACAGGAAGTTCTAAGTCTCATTGGGGTGGCTGGCCCAAGTACCTAAAGAACACTATGGAAATGACAAGAGACTAATTCGTGGAGCGTGGACAATATAGCAAGTCAAATGAACTCATGGTTAAAGGCAATTGTATCATAATTCCAAATGAAATGAGAGGAGAAATCCTAAACCTCATCCATGAAGTATATTAAGGATTAACTAAATGCCACAAATGTGCCAACCAGTCAGTGTGGAAAGAAAGAACAAACAATAAATTATCTGTATGTGAACACTGTAGAACTAACAGATCAACCCAACACAAAGACCCTTTAATAAGAACACTTTACCTGGGAGACATTGGAAAACACTAACTGCAGATTTATGCAAATTCAGAGGACATCACAGGCATTGTGAACTATTTTTCCAGCTCTATAGAAAGAATGTACTTGAAAGACATAACATGCCACAGTATTGTTGAGAAACAGAAGTGCACTTTTGCTCACTTTGGTATTTCAGAAGAACTAGTGATAGACAACAGACCACAGATCACTGCAGAAGAATTTAAGTTGTTCTGAATGAAATATGATTTTGATCATATTATTAGTGGCCCACATTACCCACAAGCAAATAGAGAGGCTGAGAGATTTCTACAGATAGACAAGAATATCCTACAGCAGTAAGATCCATTCCTTGCTCTTCTGAATTACAGATCTATACCAATAGCCGCTACTGGATATAGTCCAGCACAAATCGTGATGGGAAGACAACTCAGAACTCCTGTTCCAACTTTGGAAAAGAATCTGTCTCCAAAGTGGCCAGTCATGAAGAAAGTAGCCAAACTTGGATAACAAGGCAAAAAGAGCTTATGAACACTTTTGCAACAGATGTCATTCAGTTCAAGTACAGCCATGTCTAGAATCTGGTGACCGTGTTCATGTCAAATCAATTAGAAATAAAGGATGGACAACTCCTGGTGAAGGGATCCCTGGGGTACAACATGGAACTGGGGTACCGCTGTGCCCCTGTCATAAATATAAAGGGAAGAGTAAACCCCTTTAAAATCCCTGCTGGCCAGAGGAAAAATCCTCTCACCTGTGAAGGGTTAAGAAGCTAAAGGTAACCTCGCTGGCACCTGACCAAAATGACCAATGAGGAGACAAGATACTTTCAAAAGCTGGGAGGAGGGAGAAAAACAAAGGGTCTGGGTCTGTCTGTGTGATGCTTTTGCTGGGGACAGAACAGAAATGGAGTCTTAGAGCTTAGTAAGCAATCTAGCTAGGTATGTGTTAGATTATGATTTCTTTAAATGGCTGAGAAAATAACTGTGCTGAATCGAATGAATATTCCTGTCTGTGTGTCTTTTTTGTAACTTAAGGTTTTGCCTAGAGAGATTCTCTATGTTTTTCTTCTATTAAAAGTCTTCTTGTAAGGAAACTGAATGCTTTTTCACTGTTCTAAGATCCAAGGGTTTGGGTCTGTGGTCACCTATGCAAATTGGTGAGGATTTTTACCTAACCTTCCCCAGGAAGTGGGGTGCAAGGGTTGGGAGGATTTTTCCTCTGGCCAGGAGGGATTTTAAGGGGTTTACCCTTCCCTTTATATTTATGACAGCCCCCTTAACTCTCTAGCCTGGGCTGTCTCTCACAATGCTCTGCTAGTGACAAGCAGCAAACCCTGTCAGGCACTGTTATCACTCAGCACAACAGCATGTGGAGCACCCCTCCCCCCACCAATCAAATTGCGTGAGTGCTCCCTGAGTCACTCAAGAATCACAGAGAAAGGCACAAGCAAATCTCCCAAGCCCCCAGCCTTGCATCCCTGGAATATAACGTCTTCCCCTGGTCAGAAGCTTGACCAGTGTAAGTTTATTACCCAGTCTGCCCCACCCTTGATGTGGAGAGGATACACACAGGTCTTTGTAAACTGAACTGAGATTTCCCAAGCACTTGAACAAAAACACACTGTTTTAGGTAAAAATATAAAACAAGTTTATTAACTGCAGAAAGAGATTTTAAGTGATTATAAGTGGTAGGCACAAAAGGTCAGAGAGAGTTAACCAAGAAAATAAAAGGTAGGCACAAAATTCTAACTCTTAAACCTTATTAGACCAGGCAGTATTTGGATCAAGTAGTTTGTGACACTCCACTGGATGTTGCAGGTAGGTTACCATTTTTAATACACAGGTTTCCCCTTGAAGCTTGGGACTAGTCTCCTCAGTTCAAGTTTTTGTCTTCCCAGCATTCTTGCTGCTTCCAGCATAGGTGGGGGAGGAGAAAGGTACAAGCATGATGCCATTGTCCTCTATTTTATATCCTCAGTCCATGTGCTTGGAAAACACTAGCCCAGACATGTCCTGGTGGTCTTTTCTGAGTCACAGAGTTTCATAGATTCATAGATATTAAGGTCAGAAGGGACCATTATGATCATCTAGTCTGACCGCCTGCACAATGCAGGCCACAGAATCTCACCCACCCACTCCTGCAATAAACCTCTCACCTATGTCTGAGCTATTGAAATCCTCAAATCATGATTTAAAGACTTCAAGGTGCAGAGAATCCTCCAGCAAGTGACCCGTGCCCCATGCTACAGAGGAAGGCGAAAACCCCCCAGGGCCTCTTCCAATCTGCCCTGGAGAAAAATTCCTTCCTGACCCCAAATATGGTGATCAGCTGAACCCTGAGCATATGGGTAAGATTCACCAGCCAGATACCCAGGAAAGAATTCTCTGTAGTAACTCAGATCCCACCCCATCTAACATCCCATCACAGGCCATTGGGCCTATTAATCATGAATATTTAAAGATCAATTAATTTCCAAAATCATGTTATCCCATCATACCATCTCCTCCATAAACTTATCAAGTTTAATCTTGAAGCCAGATAGGTCTTTGCCCCCACTGCTTCTCTTGGAAGGCTATTCCAGAACTTCACTCCTCTGATGGTTAGAAACCTTCGTCTAATTTCAAGTCTAAACTTCCTGATGGCCAGTTTATATCCTTTGTTCTTGTATCCACCTTGGTACTGAGCTTAAATAATTCTTCTCCCTCCATGGTATTTATCCCTCTGATATATTTATAGAGAGCAATCATATCTCCTCTCAGACTTCTTTTGCTTAGGCTAAACAAGCCAAGCTCTTTGAGTCTCCCTGCATAAGACAGGTTTTCCATTCCTCAGATCATCCTAGTAGCCCATCTCTGTACCTGTTCCAGTTTGAATTCATCCTTCTTAAACATGGGAGACCAGAACTGCACACAGTATTCCAAGTGAGGTCTTACCAGTGCCTTGTATAACGGTACTAACACCTCCTTATCTCTACTGGAAATACCTTGCCTGATGCATCACAAGAGCACATTAGCTTTTTTCATGGCCATATCACAATGGCGGCTCATAGTCATCCTGTGGTCAACCAATACTTCAAGGTCCTTCTCCTCCTCCGTTACTTCTAATTGATACGCCCCCAGTTTATACCTAAAATTCTTGTTATTAATCCCTAAATGCATGACCTTACACTTCTTACTATTAAATTTCATCCTATTACTATTACTTCAGTTAAAAAGGTCATCCAGATCTTCCTGTATGATATCCCGGTCCCTTTCTGTATTGGCTATACCTCCCAGCTTTGTGTCATCCACAAACTTTATTGGCACATTCCCACTTTTTGTGCCGAGGTCAGTAATAAAAAGAGTAAAAAAGATTGGTCCCAAAACAGATCCCTGAGGAACTCCACTAGTAACCTCCCTCCAGCCTGACAGTTCACCTTTCAGTATAACCCACAGTAATCTCCCTTATAACCAATTCCTTATCCACCTTTCAATTTTCATATTGATCCCCATCTTTTCCCATTTAACTAATAATTCCTCCTGTGGCACCGTATCAAACGCCTTACTGAAATCTATGTAAATTAGATCCACTGTGTTTCCTTTGTCTAAAAAATCTGTTGCTTTCTCAAAGAAGGAGATCAGGTTGGTTTGGCATAATCTGCCTTTTGTAAAACCATGTTGTATTTTGTCCCAATTACCATTGACCTCAATGTGCTTAACTACTTTCTCCTTCAAAAATTTTTCCAAGACCTTGCATACTACAGATGTCAAACTAACAGGCTTGTAGTTACCTGGATCACATTTTTTCCCTTTCTTAAAAATAGGAATTATGTTAGCAATTCTCCAATCATATGGTACAACCCCTGAGTTTACAGATTCATTAAAAATTCTTTCTAAAGGGCTTGCAATTTCATGTGCCAATTCCTTTAATATTCTTGGATGAAGATTATCTGGGCCTCCTGATTTAGTCCCATTAAGCTGTTCGAGTTTGGCTTCTACCTCAGATATGGTAATATCTACCTCCATGTCCTCCTTCCCATTTGTCATGCTACCATTATCCCTAAGATCCGCATTAGCCTCATTAAAGATTGTGGCAAAGTATTTGTTTAGTTATTGGGCCATGCCTAGATTATCCTTAACCTCCACTCCATCCTCAGTGTTTAGTAGTCCCACTTCTTCTTTCTTTGCTTTCTTCTTATTTATATGGCTATAGAACCTTTTACTATTGCTTTTAATTCCCTTTGCAAGGTCCAACTCTACTTGACTTTTTGCCTTTCTCACTTTATCCCTACATGTTCTGACCTCAGTAAGGTAGCTTTCCTTGCTAATCCCTCCCATCTTCCACTCCTTGTAGGCTTTCTGCTTTTTCTTAATCACCTCTCTGAAATACTTGCTCATCCAGCTTGGTCTACAACTCCTGCCTATGAATTTTTTCCCTTTTCTTGGGATTCAGGCTTCCGATAGCTTCTGCAGCTTTGACTTAAAGTAATCCCAGGCCTCCTCCACCTTTAGATCCATAAATTCTTCAATCCAATCTACTTCCCTAACTCATTTCCTTAATTTTTGAAAGTCAGCCCTTTTGAAAATCAAAAACCCTAATCGCAGATCTATTTTTGTTTATCCTTCCATTCAGTTTGAACTGAATTAGCTCATGGTCACTTGAACCAAGGTTGTCCCCTACAGCCATTACTTCGATGAGGTCCTCACTGCTCACCAAAACCAAATCTAAAATGGCATCCCCTCTAGGCCGTTCAGCAACTACTTGATGAAGGAATCCATCAGCTATCACATCCAGAAAAATCTGAGCCCTATTATTATTACTAGCACTTGTGCTCCAGTCTATATCTGGGAAGTTAAAGTCTCCCATGATCACGCAGTTTCCATTAGTATTTACTTCATTAAAAACATTGAAGAGGGCTCTATCCATAACCAAATTAGATCCCGGCGGTCTATAGCACACTCTGAGCACTATCACAGGGGAGGCTCCAGTAGTTTTCTTCCCCAATGTGATTTTTGCCCAGACAATTCCACACTGTGTGATGCTTGTACAGCCCTCTTACAGCATTGTAAATCCCTTGTTTCCCACTCCCCTGCTGATTAATGGTCGTTTAACACCCTTCTGGGAGTGGATCATTTCCTTTGTTGTCACTGGGTAACTGGCAGTGGAGAATCTCAAATTTACAGTAACAACCATACAGCAAAATTTCGTAACTTTACACACATTAATGATATATGTATTTTGACAGAACAGTGGTTTTCAGCAGATCATAACCTTTCCTATGATATCTTAGATGGCATGCATTGTATGAAATTTAAACTTATATGACAGGGGTGAGTATGGGGGTTCCAGCATGCTGCTTTGAGGTACAAAGTGCCACGCTCCAGCTGTCGTGGGGGAAAAAAGAATTTAATGCCCAGCTCATATGTGATTGAATCTGAGAGTGGAGAGTTTAACAGAAACAGTTGACATCCAGTGTTTATTCCTCAGAAAGAACAATCAACAGAGCAAACAGATGCAGTTCTAGAAGACCCAAGGATCCTAGACCAGCTACAGCCTGTCGCTGCAACTAATGCACAGCTAGATGCCCAAGTGGTTATGCATTTGGGTTGCATAATTAGAAGAACAGAATGATTCAGACACTTAACAGACTGATATATACTGAACTTCAAAGAACAGCATGATAGTGTAAATATTGTAAATGGTAGGAATGTAGAACTTAAAGGGGGAGATGTAATGACATGCTCAACTGTATTATTCCGTTCAGCCACGAGACGATGATGTATATAACTTACCTTATTTAAGCTAACTTCAGTCACATTTGATTGAGTATTAAAGGTTCTTATGAGGAACACATCCGGTGTGTATCTCGCTCAGAAGCAATCACTGTAGCTGGTCCTTATCTGGTACAGGAGCACGACATTTTCTACCTGAAGCAAACAGAACAACTGAAGACTGAGAGACTATGGTTAGACTGTTGTATGACAGGGTACAATCCATTAAACATCTGTGTGTTCTGTCTCGATGGAAGGACCAGCTGTCTGGACTTGTCTAGAAGGTTGAGGAGAGAATCTGCATATTGACATCCTTTATCACACCCTGAATGTTTTGGAGGCTTTTGTTTTAATCAGGTACCACTTGGCAAATCATCTGCCCTGAACAAGGGCATCGGAGCCTTCCCAAAAGTCGGGGGGGTTGGGGGCCCCCACCCCCGGAGGAGCCTGCCGCACCATACCTAGGGAGGGGTGGGGCCAAACAGCCCCCAGCCCATATCCAGGCCCTCTGGGCTCACTGCCTGACCAAGGGCAGGTGGAGATGGAGGGTCTGTGCTGGCTCCCCACAGCTATTTGCGTGGCTCTCCCCTACCCGGCTTCAGCTGCGGGGGCTCGGCACTGCAGCCTGGCCATGGTAAGAGCTGCGCTGGCAGCTCTGGGGAGCCATGGCAGACCCTCCACCAGCCTGTGGTGCAGGGAGCCTGAGGAGAGCAGCCCCTGAACACTAAAAAGGGAAAATGTCACAGCCCTTAGGAGAACTAAAAGAGGTCATGTGCCAAACAAATGATATTCCCGTCTGGGGGTCAATGCAAAGCCAGCATGGCCAATGTCTCTTTGCAGTCATAAAGGAAGCAGAGAAGTTAGTCCTAAAATCAAACAATAAGGGTGAGATCTCAGAACAAAGTGTCTTGGTCAAATCATTGATGGACAGAGGTCAGAGCAGAGGCAAAACATTCAAATCATAACCCAGATGAGGGAGGCTCAGAATATCAGTGAAGTATGTACATGCATATGATCCACCAGAGTAAATTTCCATGCTGCCTAGAGGACAAGGCAAAACCCTGGAGATATTTTCACAAGAACAAAATCTCCTGGGATTAGGGACAGCACGAGCCCAGCGTTCAGGGAGGTTAAACACAGCCGGAGCCCCCTGCCATGGTTAGCTTTATATAGTCTGAACAAAGAGTCCATAGTTTCAACCTGTTTCTCATTCTATGGACCTAGTGTCGTTCTCTTTCAGAAATAGCCATCTACAGTGTGGCACCCCATAGCACAGGCCTCTCCAGCTCTCACCAACACAGCAGGGCTGTGCACATTTACAAAAGGAGGCATTAACCCTGCATGGTATGCAAATACTTCAGACTCTCACATGTAGGCCTAAAGTTTCATTTAGAAAAAGACCACAAGCTACCAGCTACTCTGCTAGGGACAAAACCCCCAGATGAATTACCCCTAAAATACAACATTTGAATAACGCTCATGTGATTCCAGTTTTCAGTTCCTTATGTAGCTAAAAAAAATCTGATGGCAGCAACCCACTTTCCAGAGCTGTCACTCCAGACACTCCTCCACCAGAGTTGAGGCTGGAGAATCCACAGATGCAACGCTCACTCCCCTGCCAATCAGTGCAAAGCAGCTCTAAGGGTATGTCTACACTGCAGTCATGGGATGTGATTGCAGCTCATGCAGACATACCCAAGCTAGCTTTAATCCAGTGTTTCCCAAATAGTGGGGCTCGAACCACCAGTGGATCATGGGAAGGTTCTAAATGGGTCACCATGTCCAGAGTTGGATTAACTCATCACTGGACTCTGGCCTTAGCAACATGCAGTCTTCCTGGCCCAGTGCAGAGGAGACTCCCTCAGGGATGGGGGGAGAGTATAGGAGAGCCAACCTGCCCCACACAAACCCTACAGTGGCAACTCCTGTTCCACAGCTCTGGGCTTAGTTGTGATGCTTCTTGGTGCACCCAGGGTTGTGAGGCATCTCACTACCACCTGCCCTTAGCTTGAGGAAGTCTCATCTGTGTCTGCCGTGGATCAGCTTACAAATCCACTGGCCCAGGGCAACACAAGCCCTCCCCTCTAGGCTTCACCGGCCCTGCTATTATTCCACAGCTTAGTGACAGGCACATGCTAACTTTTGAGCTCTCTGAGCATCTCCCTGAACTGTCCAGCCCCTGCCTACCTGGACACTTGCAATATTCACTGCTTCGCTGCTTCCAAAGATCCAGCACAGCACAGCTTACCAGTTCCACCTCACATAACCGCTCCGCTTAACACACAGCACTGAGATATGTTTCTAGTTAAATCAAGTATAAGTTTATTTAGCCAAGCACGGGGATTCAAGTAGTAGCAAACAGAAGTTTTTGAAACAACTGATACAATATAAAACAAAATTCTAATGCATTCTAGTGCCCAGACTTAATTAACATGATACTTTCAAGTCTTGTCGAATATTGTTCACTCAAAATCCATGCAGCATTTTACAGCCAAATTGGTTTTGACCTTCCTTTCATGAGACAAGTATGCTACCAGCTTGCCTCTGAGGTGAGGGGTTGAGTGTGTTCCTTTCCACCCCCCGCAAGGTATCCCAGTCCCATCTTTTCCCTTTATTCAGAAACAGGACATCCCACTGCTGTTCTGTTTCCTTCTGTAGATTTGCTCTCTTGTAGATTTTGCAATCTGTTGACTCACCCCGGCTCAGTCTACAGATAGGCCTCCACTTTGAGGCAGACAATACACAATACGCAAACCACCAGTCAGGGACATAAGTGTCTAAAGGAACATTTCTGAGGTATGTCACCTCCTGGTGACCTGCCTTAACTCTAAGAGATATTTTAATGCAGGTGAGGACAAACCAAACTTGAAATTCACTGCAACCCCATGTGACAGTGTAACACCGACAGACCCCAGTCATTGGCGGGCGGGATTGTACCTGGGACCTCTGGAGCTTAGTGCATGAGCCTCTACCATATGAGCTAAAAGCCAGCTGGCTCTTATCTAAGGCTGTAGAGAAGACTCATTTTATCTCTCTCTCTAAGTGGTCTCAGTGCTACTAGATGGGACAGAACACCACACCCAGGAGGTGTGTGGGTTACACCAGCTCACAATGCCCAGAGCAGGGAGCTGGCCCAATCCTGTGAGACAGAAGCCATAGCTGTGAGGTGAATGTGGAGCAGGCAGGCTGGCTCTCCAACAGTGGGGCCTCCCCTGCGGACCAGGCCAGGATTGGTGGTGTCGGAGTGGAGGGTACATGTATGTAATGGTGGGCTGCAAGAAAAACAAAATGCATTTAGTAGGTTGCCTTAGTAAAAATTTGGGGAACCGCTGCTCTAATCTACCTAGCTTGGGTACTAGAGCAGTGACGCTGAGGAAGCACCAGCTTCAGCACAGACTAGCCCCACCAGTAATCACCCAGGGTCCAGTGGCTTCACCGTTCTGATACTGAGGCAGCTAGATGAAAGCCATAGCCCGTATGTCAGCTCAAGCTAGGATCACACCCTGTGATTACGGTGTAGCTGTACCCTCCAAAGTGAAAGGCAAGAAAAAGGCAGATGAATTGCTAAATTATGACCCACTGCAAAGAAGTTGGAACAAAAGAGCAACATTGGACATTTCTAGGAAACTGCACGGGTCGTTTCAGGTCATTTTTAGAATAAACCCCAGTCTGTTGTTGAAGGGGTCCAGACTAGCCATCCCCACATGAGTGAAAAAGGACTTTCTCCATAAACTGCACGGGGGCCACCAAGCCAGCTGAAAATGCACAGAAACAGCTCAATGGGCACTTTACTGAGCAACAAGTACCAGAGAGAGGTGAGAACTCTGAGACCTGCCCTTGCCAGAGAATCAACCAACCATAAAATCACAGAACCACAGGGTTAGAAGGGACCACAAGGGTCATCTAGTCTACCCCCCACCCCACCAAGATACAGGATTTGTTGTGTTTAAACCATCCAAGACAGATGCTATCCGGCCTCCTTTTGAAAACCTCCAGTGAGGAAGCTTCCACCACCTCCCTAGGCAGTCTGTTCCATTCTCCTACTGTTCTTACAGTTAGGGAGTTCTTCCTGAGATTTCATCTAAATCTGCTATGCTGTAGTTTGAATCTATTGCCTCTTGTCCTGCCCTCTGTGGAAAGAGAGAACAATTTTTCTCCATCTTTTTTATGGAAGCCTTTCAAGTATTTGAAGACTGCTCTCATGCCCCCCCTTAATCTCCTCTTTTCCAAACTAAACATACACAGTTCCTTCAGCCTTTGCTCAGATGCCTTCCATTCCATCCCTTTGACCATCTTTGTCGCTCGCCTCTGGATCCTTTCCAGTTTCTCCACATCCTTTCTATACATTGACGATTAAAACTGGACACAGTACTCAGCTAAGGCCTAACCAGTACCAAGTAGAGTGGTACTATCACCTCCCATGACTTGCATGCCATGCCTTTGTTAAACGTAAAATTCCATTTTTGTACAACAGCATCACGTTGCTGGCTCATGTTTAGGTTGTGATCCAACACAACTTCCAGGTCCTTTTCAGCAGTGCTGCTGCCAAGCTGGTTATCCCCCATTCTGTATTTGTGAATTTAGTTTTTCTTCCCTAAGTGTAGCACCTTACATTTGTCTTTGTTGAATTTCATTTTGTTGACTATAGCCCAGTTCTCCAATTTATCACAATCCCTCTGAATTTTAGCTCTAGCCTCTGAAGTGTTGGTAAGTCCCGCCCCGCAGGTTTGTGTTATCTGTAGATTTGATCAGCGTGCTCTCTATTCCTATATCCAGGTCATTAATAAAGATGTTAAAACCCACTGGGCCCAGAACAGATCCCTGTGCAACCCCCTTGAGACCTCCCTCCATTCTGACATCATTCTATTAATAGTTACTCTTTGTTTGTGGTTGTTTAACCAATTATGTATCCACTTAATGATTGTTCGGCTAAGACCACATTTCTCAAGAGTACTTATCGGAATGTCATGTGGGACTGTGTCAAAAGCCTTGCTAAAGTCCAGAGCCATCGTTACCTTCCCTCCATCCAACAGACCATGGAGGAAAGTTCTCCTCCAGCAGGCTAATGGAACTTCTCTCCCAGTGACTGGCTGCTTGTCAACATTTATCGAACTAGCCAAGCTGCTGACCACTATATCACACACAGTGGGGTCAGACGGAAATCCATGTTTGTCCGCAATGGAATCCCACTGCAAGTCCTTTCTGATAAGGATCTTCAGTTTCTAGTGGACACTCTGAAGTTTGCAGATCCCTGCAGTTTTATCCATGTTACATCTCAGTCTTCACAAAACTATGGGGAAGCAAAACTTTTAGTAAAAAATAGTGAAACAGCTTCTTACACAATCCACTGGTCATAATCTGGTCCATGCTGCCATATAGGCCAGCACCTCTGGCAAATGGATTTAGCCCCTTTAAGTTGCTGAGCTGAGATCCACCATCCCAACCATTCCTCCCTGTGAGACCTTTCTCAGTGTTAGTTTCCAGTGTTACTGAGGAAGGAGGAACAATGGAAACACTGTCAGAAGAGAAATTTTGTCAGGCATCACAGAGTCAAACTCCTGAAGGAGCTGAATCCAAGAGACCACATGTGGATGAAAGGCTCCCCAGAAGAAGGAATAGTCCAGGCACTACTAACACCCCTTTATCTTACAGTTTTTGAGGCCTGGGGTATCATTTGCCATCAGATTTTTTTCACCTGGTAACTCTGGAGCACTTGGTCCCTACCCACAGTCTGAACCTGGGAATAAAGCTCCACTGCTCACATAGACTAGTCACCATCTCCTCCAGAACCTGGCTGAGAGGGGACAGCCAGCTAGATCAAACAGCCGCCCTCCTTCCTGAAAGGTTAGGTCAGATCTTGGGAAACTGAGGAACTCAGGGGTTTAGGAGAAAAATGTCTCCCCAGCCTTCACTGGGCTGTTTTATATATTTTGTGCTGATCTTTAGTGAATGGCTGGATAAATGTTTTACTATCGTTCCCTCCTCACCGAGGTGGATGCAGTGTCAGATGTTTGTCTCAGGACACTTTTTAGAGAGGCCACTGGGGGCCTTAGAGAAGAAGTAGAAAGTTGGAGTCCAGCAGGAAATTAAGGTTGTTCTGCTATTCACCCTCCCCTTAGTGTCCTCTCTGAATTCAGCTGGCTGGGCTGGAAGGCTGCAGAGCAGCAATGAGATTGATTCAGGTCACTGGGATCAGGCAGGTGTTGAGATGCTAATGGCTCACACTGCTGAAACTCATGCAGGAGGCTCTAGCTGTCTGCCACATCAGCCATCTCTCCTCCTGCAGGGAGCTGAGACCCTGCATTCACTACGGCACTAACCAGCTTTTGGCATCAGCATGCCTGTGACACTGGACTAACACTGTGAACTTCCTGAGCCCAGCCTGGATCTGTGCTGTTGGTCACATGCACAGGAGAGAGAAAATCATGATAAAGAAGGCTTGTCAATGCTGAGCACTCATGGGAATCAGGCAGGCAGTGATGTAGTGGTAAGAAAAGAAGTGGGTAAACTCCCAAACTAAACTCCATATTCCCCATATGACACGTCAACTGCATGACTGCAGGCAGGTGCCTAAGGATGGACTTGGAAGCCTAACTCAGGCTGCTATTGTTGAAAATCAGGCACTGAGAATGTTCCTTACAGCTCTTGCTGGTGCCGTCATCCAGAGAGAAGTTACCACTGAGTTAATTAACAAACGGTGGTGGAGTATATACTAATGATGAGGTAGACTGTAAAGGAATTAGAAGTGATGGAATGGATAAAACAGAGTCTGTTTTGTTCAAAATCTCTTTGAGGAAGAAAGCTACCAGCGGATCCCATGGGATAGTGCCTGGGGAGTGCTACAGACCCCCAGGATCCAATATGGATAGGGATAAAAATCTCTTTAATGTTCTTAATTCAATAAATACTTCTGGGAATTGTGTCATTATGGGAGACTTTAACTTCCCAGATATAGATTGGAGGACAAGTGCTACTAATAATAGTAGGGCCCAGACTTTCCTGGAGGTGATAGCTGACAGATTTCCTCACCAAATATTCACTGAACCAATGAGAGGTGAAGCCATTTTAGATTTGGTATTGGCGAGTAGTGACCTCATAGAAAAATGAGTAGTGACCTCATTACATGAGTGACCTCATAGAAAAATGGGTTGTAGGGTCAACTTTGGTTCGTGTGCTCATGAGCTAATTCAGTTTCAACTACATGGAGGGATAAACAAAAATGGATCTGCAACTAGGTCCTTGATTTGAAAAGGACAAACTTTAAAAAAATGAAGGGAATTGGTTAGGGAAGTGGACTGAAGAACTCAAGGATCTGAATGTGGAGAAGGCTTGGAATTACGTTAAGAAAAAGTTGCAGAAACTGACTCAGGTTCTCACCTTGCAGTGAAGAAGTCCAACAAACCTGTCTTTTAGGATTCAGTTCTATGCAGACAGGAATGATACGAAGAACTTCTACGATGCTCTGAGGACATCTATGGGCCACAGTCCTCAGGAACATCTCCAATACTGAGTGCCAATGGCACCACACTGCTCACTGACAAAGAAAAGATACCGCAGAGGCGGGCAGAACACTTTAACAATACCCTAAATCAACAATCATCTATTAGCAAGGAGGCAGTTGATCAACTGCCCCAGACTCATATCAAAATCTCTCTTGCTGATCCCCCAGTGCTAACTGAAACTGCAAAAGCGATTGATCTGCTGTCAAATGGTAAAGCACCTGGAGCAGATGCTATACCAGCAGAAGTCTATAAGGCCAGAGGCTTGCACATGGCTCTGAAACTGACTGAATTTTTCCAGTCAGTCAATGTGGACTCAAGGAACTATACTCCAGGAGTACAAGGATGCATCCATCGTCCACTTGTACAAGGAGAAAGGTAAGAGACAAACCTGAAACTATAGGGGCATCGCCTTCTTGTCAATAGCCGATAAAATTCTCACCAGAATTCCGCTGAATCACCTTGGGCAACACAATGAACAAGGACTCCTGCCTGAGAGAGTGTGTCTTCAGGAAAGGACTTGGGGCCATAGACATGGTGTTTGCAGCTCGTCAACTTCAGCAGAAATGCCAGGAACAGAACTCTAATCTGTACATGACTTTCATTGACCTGACAAAAGCATTTGATGCAGTCAGTCATGAGGGCCTTTGAAAGATCATGGCAAAATTCAGTTGCCCGGAGAAATTCATCGCAATGATTTGACAATTCCGTGATGGCATGCTCGCTCGTGTTATGGACAACGGTGAGTCATCTGAACCATTCCCAGTCACCAATGGAGCCAAGAAGGGTTGTGTGTTGGCCCCACCCCTTTTCAGTATGATGTTCTCTGCCATGCTTACAGCTGGCTTTTGTTACTGTGACACCAGGAATGGCATCAGATGGCAAGCTTTCAATCTGAGGAGACTACAGGCAAAGAAGAAGGTACAGGAATCATGATCTTCTGTTCATGATCTTCTGTTTGCTGATGACTGTTTCCTGAATGCCAAATCTGAGTCTGACATGCAGCAGAGTATGGAATATTTCTCTTCAGCTTGTGACAATTTTGGTCTCACAATCAACATCAAGACGACAGAAGTGATGTACCAGCCTACACCAAGAAAGCCTTACGTAGAGCCTGCTATCACAGTGAACGGCCAAACCCTCCAAGCAGTGGACAAGTTCACCTACCTCGGCAGTACACTGTCACGTGCAGTTCACATCGATGATGAAACCAATGCCAGAATTGCCAAACCAAGTGTGGCCTTTGGCAGATTAGTTGTAAATGTGTGGGAGCACAGCGGTCACTAGTCAACAAACAAAACTGAATGTCTACAAATCCATTGTGTTGCCAACTCTGATCTATGCATGTGAAACCTGGACGGTGTGCAGATGCCACGTTATGAAGCTGAATCACTGTCACGTGGGCAGTCTGAGGAAACTGATGAGGCTAAGATGGCAAGACCAGGTCCCAGATACTGAGGTCCTCATACGGGCAGGCACTCTGAGCATCCGTGCTCTGTTGGTGCAATCACAGATGAGATGGGCAGGCCACGTCACCAGAATGTCAGATGAGCTACTGCCAGAGAAGCTCTTTTATGGCGGGCTAAAGGAGGGAAAGCGCTCTCAGGGGCCCAGAAGAAACATTTCAAAGACTCAAGCTATTCTTGGGGCATTTCAACATTGACCCTGAGTTCTGTGCAGATCTCACTCATGGTGGTTCTACCCAGTGAAGTCTCATCCACACTGGACCTACAGTCTATGAACAGTGGTGCTGGAACATTTTTTACAGTGGGGGTGCTGAAAGCCAGTGGTCCCCACCCCAAACTTTTTACCTCACCCCCCTTACTCCTGTCCATGCCCCACCCCCCCAAAGCTGGGGCCAGAAGTGGGTCTGTGAGTCGGAGGGGAGTGGGGGAAACACAGGCAGAGGTAAGGGGCCAAGGCTGGGATCCTGCGTGCGGGGTGGGAAGCAGAGCCCCTGGTGCTGGGCCGGCAGCAGCCGGGACCCTGCGTGAGGACTCCAGGCACGGGGCGATGAACAGAGCGCTGGGTGCGAGGCCGGCGGCAGCTGAGACCCCACATGCGGGGCCAAGAACAGAGCCCAGGGTGCGGCTCCCATAGCAGCTGGGACCCCGCATGTGGGGCTGAGAATGGAGCCGCAGGCGGAGGTCCTGCAGCTGGGAGTTGGCACCTCAGGTGCGAGGACCAGAGCAGAGCCCCAGGTCCCAGGCCAGCAGCGCCAGCTCCCTGGGCACTGGCAGGGTGGGCAGGATCCCGCACAAAATCTGGAGTGCTGCAGCATCCCCCGCAACCCTAGTTCCCATGCCTATGTCTACAAACAGAGAACTACTGAGGCAGAGCAGAAGCGCCAGCAGCAGAAATCTCATAGCAGCAGCATGTCCCCTGTTAATCAAGTAACCCATAGCGGCATCTCTTGTTCAGTGTGCCACAGACAGTTCAAAGCTCAAACTGGCCTGATCCGCCACTCACCTGTTCACAGAAACCAAGCCAATCAGGGATGTCATGGTCATCTTTGAACTCGAAGGACAAACAACAAGGACCCAGACAGCTGGGCACCATTCACACCTGTGTCTCTGAGCCTCTGCAGAGAGCAAACAAGCCTTTCTACTCCCTAGGCGACCCTCAAACACAGAGTAAACTGAGGCACACATAGTCTTCATAAAAATATTACAGAAAATTCCCACTTCGCAGCAATTGTGTGTGTCAAGATTGCCAAGTGCGTCTGCCTGTGAGCAGCTCTTAGACTCTAACACCATGAGATGTGGGGCAGTGGACAGAGCGCCAGGCTGGTAGACAGGAAACCTGCTTTGTAGTCCAGGCTCTGTCACTCGGTCCCTGTGTGGTGTGATAAAGTTCCTCCTCTACCTTGGTGGGTCCTGCACTTATTGGCACATTTGCTCGCCTCAGAGATTCACAGTAGCCCTCAGTTTGGCCACTTCTGTGGCTCAAATCTGCCGTTCACTCAGATAACCTCATCACTGGCCAGCATGGGAAAAAGAGTAAGAACAAACCCCGCAGTTTCTGCTGATCCATCATGTGGGTCGGGGAACAGATCAGAGACCTTCCCCTCTGGTGGAACCTCCTGTGTTGGGTCCGGAGTTGGGAGGTTTCGGGGGGAACTCGGGCCTGCCCTCTACCCCGGGTTCCAGCCCAGGGCCCTGTGGAATGCAGCTGTCTAGAGTGCCTCCTGGAACAGCTGCGTGACAGCTACAACTCCCTGGGCTACTTCCCCATGGCCTCCTCCCAACACCTTCTTTATCCTCACCATAGGACCTTCCTCCTGGTGTCTGTTAATGCTTGTACTCCTCTGTCCTCCAGCAGCACGTCCTCTCACTTCCAGCTCCTTACACCCACCCCTCACTGACTGAAATGAGGTCCTTTTTAAACCAGGTGTCCTAATTAGCCTTAATTAATTCTAGCAGCTTCCCAATTGGCTACAGGTATTCTTATGTTCTTATTACTGCCTTAAGCAGTTCTAGAAAGTTCCTGAGTGTTCTGGAATAGTTCCTGTTATCTTACCCAGGGAAAAGGGACCTGCTTAACCTGGAACTAATATATCTGCCTTCGACCACTCTCTTGTAGCCCTCTGGCCTGACCCTGTCACAGTGGATTTAATGTCAGCTTTCTGTGCCTCAGTTTTCCTGTCTCCTGAAATGGAAAATTTCAGAAAGCATTTTTATTCTAACAGCATTTTTTGAAATTTCCCATAAAATGTAAAATTCAGACAGTTTTGAACTGAAAACCAGAGAAAGGAAAAGTTTGGATATTTTCAGTTTGAAGCTCATGGAACATTGAAATCTCAGGTCAGAAGAGGAGATGGAACACGGGGGCATGGTAGTCCTGGCCAGTGTGGGATCCAGGCATCCATGAAGTGACTGTTTCTGCTTGGAGGGAGGGAGGCGCGTGGGGGCCATGGGTCTCTGTAGGGGGGGTGGGGCATGACAGAAAAAGTTGGGGAATCTCTGGGGTTTTGAGTGTCCAGGATTCATTTTCCATGGACCTGGTTTGGGGATGGACCTGAGGAAGAGCCTGGAGAAGGAGCACCTCAGAGCCAGCAATCGGATCCACAGCTTGATAAGAATCAGATCTGCCCACCATCTTTATTATTACAATAGGAAAAAGAGTAGTGTAACATGGAGGGATTTCTGTGTTGTGACCAATACAATTATGGCTATGGAGGATACTGCATGCAGTAGGATGGGATTAGCTTCGCCTAGGTTTGCTACTTTTGGTCAAATGTATTCCTGGACAGATGGAATTCCTCTACTTGCCTGGAAATGTTGCCTTCTCTTCCACTCTGGGATCTAACAGACTGATATTCTGCAAGGTTTCCCAGTTTAAAATAATGATAAAACCAATATTGGTCCCAGGCCCCAGTAGGATTCCCATCCCATTTCATTCATAATGCGTGAAGCTGAATGCACATCACATTGAACAAGTGAGACTTCATTAAACCCTGTGCACTGCTCTGCCCATGTGGCCACGTTGCTTCCAGCCTAATTCTCCCTGTTCCTTGTGTCTGCCTGAGTGGAGTGTGAGCACCAACCTCAGGGCAGACTGATAAGAAGCAGTACGCAAACTGGTTGTGAGTTCTATTCTTAGATTTCACCAACCAAGTGTCAAGTGTGAACTCCTTAGGCACTGTAACAGCCTTAACATGGAGTCACAAACAGTGCCCTGGGGAACTCTGATTTATCTTGCCACCCAGGTAAGCCTGTCTTTGAGAGAGATGGTCCCTTACACCAAAAATCACAACAATATTCAGGTTAATCTCCAGCCCAAGGGAGCAGTGACTTACCCAGGTGAGTTGCACCTCAGATCTCAAGACAAAGACAACACTTGTAGCCCGTCCTACAATAAACGAGCTAAAAGTTTATTAACTAAGGAAAGAAACGAGAGAGTTATTTACAAGGCTAAAGCAAATGAACATACTGTGATGGCTTGAGTCACAGAGACCCCCTTAGGACTGCCACCTGATGTGCTGAGACTACCTCTGAGCCCGTTTTCCCTGGCAGCTTTGGACTCCAGTACCCTGTCCTGTTGAGACAGACATGCTAGCCTGCTGCAGACACAGATCCAGGTCTGAACCACATCCCTCAAAAGCTTCAAGCTTAACTGAAAACAGCTTTAAGAAGTGCTCCTGTCTCCAGCACCCAGATACCCAGTTCCCAATGGGGTCCAAACTCCAAATAAATCCGTTTTACTCTGTATAAAGCTGATACAGGGTAAACTCATAAATTGTTCATCCTCTATAACACTGATAGAGAGATATGCACAGCTATTTTCTCCCCCAGGTATTAATTACTAGCTTTGGGTTAATTAATAAGTAAAAAGTGATTGTATTAAATATAAAAAGTAGGATTTAGGTGGTTCCAAGTAATAACAGACAGAACAAAGTACATTACCAAGCAAAATAAAACAAAAACACACAAGTCTAAGCCTAATAAAGTAAGAAACTAAATACAGGTAAATCTCACCCTCAGAGATGTTCCAATAAGATTCTTTCACAGACTAGACTCCTTCTTAGTCTGGGTCCAGCAATCACTCACACCTCCGAAGTTACTGTCCTTTGTTCGAGTTTCTTTCAGGCATCTCTCTGGGGTGGAGAGGCTATCTTTTGAGTCAGCAGAAGACAAAATGGAGGGGTTTCCAGAGCTTTTTATATTCTCTCTCTTGTGGGCAGAAATCCCTTTGTTCTCCTGTGCAAAATCACAGCAACAAGATGGAGTCTGTAGCCACCTGGGCAAGTCACATGTCTATGAATGATTCAGCTTCTGGCAGGCTGACGCCAATATTTACATGTTAGTTTGAATGTTCCCAGGAAAGCTCAGGTGTGGATTGGCATCTCCCAAAGTCCATTGCAAGTTAAGTATTCCCAATTACTTAAATAACCCCTTCACACTATATTAACCAAATCTGCCTTATATGCTTCCTACAGCAAACAATTTAAATACAAACATAGAGCCAATGCTCATAGCTTTAGATATAAAAATGTTACATGCATACAAATAGGATGAATACATTCAGTAGAACATAACCTTTGCAAAGATATGCTACATGGCATAACTGGAATATGTTTTATGCTAGATATGTCATATTTACACTCATAAGCATATTTCTATAAAGCATTATGGGGTGCAACATCACACATACATGCTCAAGTGAGTCACAATCTTAAATTTCAATACGTAATAGATGCTTCTATGATAAGCAAGCTCTCTATGTCCTTTAGGGCTAGCCCAAGCTAAGGAACTTGGGATCTCCTGCTTGCCATTGATGGACCTATCCTCCATGAACTTACCTAATTCTTTTTTGAGCCCAGACAGATCAGGATACACTCGTCAATGTCACAACTAGCCCCAACATTTTTGAAATGATTTTAATCTGTAATTCTTACCATAGTGTGTCTGTGGCCTGGTAACATGGCGAGCAGGAGCTTCTGAGCAGGTCAGTGAATCAAGATGGAATCAGAGCAACCCAAGGTGATAACAGAACCAACCCGTGACATTGCCGTGATGCAGAATGTAAAAGGGGGGATTCTTTTTTCAAACATGGAAAAAATATGCTCTTTCATCCTCTTGGCTAGTGCTCCCACCTCTGCTGGACTAACCCTCCCCCTTAGCCTCTTTGGGACAGGACTCTTAGTCAGCAAGGGAAAAGGAAGAGGGACAAGGATGAGATGTTCAGCAACATGGTCTACAGCACTGATGACCCCCTTGAGTAGCAGAAGGAGAAGGAGGAATGGGACGCACAGCAGGACGAAAGAATACTGGCTCAGTTCCTCAAGCATGACCAGAGCAATTGGGACCAGGACCAGTTGCTGATGGAGCAGTTGATCGACCTGGTGGCCATTGGGTACAACCTCCACCTCCAGTACCAGGGCACAGCCCACTACAGCACCAACTCCACGAGTACAAACTTCCACTCCAGGGCTGCACTGTTCTGCAGGATACCACGTCCTGCAGCCAGAACAGGCCGTGGAAACTCTGCGGTTGGGTGGTCAGTAAACAGCTGTATGCGCTGGAATGGACAGATGTTCCCTGTGCACACCACCTGCATCGCCTGTACAGCTGTGTGCAACATGGGCAACACATTCTGTTGGGGGCAGGAGAGCAGGGGCCAGACTTCTGACCGATTTAGTGCAACAGTATGAAACCTTCCTGCATCACATTCCCCCAACACATGCCCCATCACTGCATTACAAGCTCCTCATCCCTGCGTTGCCAGGACGTGGGCACACAAGGCATCCCTCATTTCCCTTGCTTGCCTGGATCCAGCCCCAGTGAGGATAGGGGCACTTTCTGGTTGCTAGTAGACTAGGCAGGTGAATCAACAGGAAGCTCCCAGCTCAGTCAAGGAGGAGCTCAGCTGCTGCGAGACCAGAGAGCAAGAGAACTCAGCTAGCGCACAGCCCCTAGAAGGAGGGCCACGAACCCTGATCTAAAGGCGTGAAATTACAGGCAGGAGAGGATTTGAACCACACAGCCCCAGAAGGCAGACTGTGGAAACCCTGACCTGAGGGGCTCACTTTGGGGAGCTGAACTAGGTTGAATATATTAGACCCCAAGAGGAGGAGGAATACTGCTTTGAAGACTTCTTGCTGTGAGTGGATTATTTTTAGGAAACTGTTGGGCAACCCCAGACCATGAAGGGTTGCCCTGGGACACCATCTATCTACAGTCCCAGTTTGAGATGGGATCTCCATTTTATCTTTTGAAAATTTGCGGATGGGAAAACCACCCTTCCCCCAGCTCTATTATTTAGATTTGCTTCTTTCCTGTGTCCCTGTAATGGGGTCGCTGCTTCTGAGCAGCGGTCATGGCTGGGGATGGCTCTGCAGGTGCCTCTGCCTCAGTTTCTCCTCACCAGGCTTTTCCATCCCTCCCAAGAATTCACATTGGTCAGCCCTCCGGCCAGGTCACTTTCAGAGTTCAGCCCCTTTCAGGATACTCAAAATTCAAAATAAACACGACCTATGGCAATAGTCTCAAGTTAACATGAATTAAAGATTTTTCCCATCCCTCCTGAGCTCAACTCGCAGTTCTTCTCTCTCTCATGGGAGGACGGACTCTCTGGGTTTTCCCCACTGGGAGTGCAAGTACAACACAAACAGAAACAGTCTCCTGTGCCCTCCTGGGCTTCACACTCTCCTTAAACAAAGTTTTTCTTAATCCTTATCAAAGCCCTGACTCCCAGAGTTTTTCCTGGAATCCTGCCACTTCTCTGCCTTGGCAGGACACTCCCAGCCCGACGTACCTGGAGACCTTTTCTCCCCTGCAACCTCAGTGTCTCCTGCAGGAGCCTTTTTGGTTTCTGCAATTTCTGCAGCCAACTGCCACTGCCCCTTTCTGCCCACACTGCTGGGCTAAATAAGGCCAAATTGTGTCATGTGACCCGCTGTCATTCTCCCCACATGGAGAGAGTCACGGGTGGGGCTGGGCCCATTTCCCCTTAAAGGGGCCGGTCACTGTGCCATAAATCCCTTTTCCTTGCCACCTCTTGTTTTCAGGGGGAGGAGGTAGGAAATATGACAGGCACCTTCTTCCCCGGATTAACCACAACCCTGGGTAGGTCATACCAATGGTTAATTATCCTCACTATTAAAAATAGTGCCTTATTTCTAGCCTGAATTTACTAACCTTCAACTTTCAGCCGTTGGATCCTGTTATACCTTTGTCTGCAAGATTTAAGAACCCCTTATCAAAGTTTTATTCTTCATGTAGGTTCTCAGAGACTGTGATCCAGTCACCCCCTAACCTTCTCTCTGATAATCCTTCTTAAATATTGGGCACCAGAACTAGACACAGTTTCTCCAGCAGTGGTAGAACAAGTGCCAGCTACAGAAGTAATAAAACCTCCCTGCTCCTACTCAATATTCCCCTCTTTCTACATCCAAGGATTGCATTAATGCTTTTGGCCACAGCATCACACTGGGAGATCATGTTCAGCTGTTTATCCACCATGAGCCCCAAGTCTTTCTCACGGTCACTGCTTCCTAGGAGAAAGTTCCCCCATCCAATAAGCAGGGTCTGCATTCTTTGTTCCTAGATGGATAACTTCACATTTGGTCACATTAAAACACAGATTAGTTGCTTGTGCCCAGCTTACCAAGTGATCCAGATCATTCTGTATAGTGACCTGTCGTATTAATTGTTTACTACTCACCCAGTCTGTTGTCATTTGCTAACTTTATCAGTGGTGACTTTATGGTTTTATCAGGTCACTGATAAAAAGGTTAAATAATATAAGGCCTGATATAAGATAATAATATATATAAATAATTAAATAATATAAGAACTGATCCCTGTGGGACTGCACTGGAAACACACCCACTCAATGATAAATCCCTGTTTACAGATACAGTTTGGGACCCACGTTGACCTGTAACCCCAACCTGATCTGAGTTTGGAAGATTAGATTATATATCTTGTGTTAAGGCATATTAAAATGCTTGAAGATAGCAAAATAGAAGCTATTGGAGCTGTAATGCAAGACATGCAAGCAGATTTACATAAGAATCTGTGTAACAACTAAGGTGGGCTTAAAAATAAGCTGAGGCCTGGTGGGCCTGTTAGTAGTTATGATAGCCTATGTAGCAAAGGAGTTAGCATGGCTGCTAAACCAAACATTATAGGATTTCACAATAGTTAGCAGCATGTATCTTGGGATACCAAAGGACACCACTGAAGCTGGAAATAATGGATTTCTAGGGGCTTTGTGGGGATTTGTAACATGGAGTAACCACATTCATGTATTGAAACCACTGGAAAAAGAATGACACAAAAAGAGATAATGCTAGCGACCAGAATGTAAATTATAGGCCCCAGAATGACAAATATGGGTAATGGGCTGAGACCTAAATCAAAAATGGTCCCAGAAGTGTGGAGGACATAAGGAAAAGGGTATAACAAGATGTTTTCAGATAAAGATACTACCTCACCTACCTCATCATTTTTATAAAAAGTTGGTCAGAGCAATGCCTAGTTGGGACATCGGGATGACAGGATGGTGGAAACCAGATCATCACTGTCCATTTCTGGTGCTCTCCACATACTGGTCTCTTCATCTTTATCTCTAACAGTCTCCATAAAATTGAGAGTATGTGAGACTTGGGGGTGGTTTATCTATCCATCTATCTATCTATCTATCTATCTCTCTAAATATAGGTGTGTGTGTTTGTATAATTATGCTTATGCTTGGATTTATTTGGATTTTAAATACATTTTAGCAAAGTCTTCCTCTTCCTATTTGTGTGATTCACCAATCTCGCTTGGTAATAACCTTAGGTAGCTCCCTGAGTAAGGAACCTGTTATTAGTGACCTGTGCAATTTGCACCCTGAACTTATCAAAGGCTACACCTGTCAGGTAGCTAGTTTTTAATTCATAACCAAGATGACATTATTTGTTAACAAAACTTGTAATCTCACCGAAAAGGGACATCAAGTTAATTTGACAGGATCCATTTTCCATAAACCCATGTTGTTTGGCATTAATTATATTATATTCATTTAATTCTCTATTAATTGAGTCCTGTATCAAAAGTTCTATAATTTTGTCTGGAATCGATATCAGTCTCACAGGCCTATAATTACCTTCAAGGGTTCTCCAACTGGGGGCCGTGACACCTCAAAGTGTTATGAAGGTATTATGTTAAGGGTTGCGAGCTGTTAGCCTCTGACCCCAAACCCTGCTTCGCCTCCAGCATTGATAATAGTGTTCAATATGAAAAAAAATGTGTTTTAATTGGTAAGGGTGATCACACTCAGAGACTTGATGTGTGAAAGGGACCACCAATAGAAAAGTTTGAGATCCACTGACCTAGGTCATGCTCTTTACCCTTTTTTAAATATTGGCACAACATTAGCTTTCTTCTAGTCTTTTGGAGCTTCTCCAGTGTTCCAAGAGTTATTGAAAACCAATACTAATGATACAAGAAGCTTCTTGGCCACTTCTTTTAAAACTCTTGGTTGCAAGTTATCCAGACCTGATTATTTTAAAATATCTAAAAGTAGCTGCTGTTTAACATTCTTCTGGGTTTCTGCTTCATCATCAGCCTTATCCTCATGTGATATGACTACATTATCTGACTGTCCCAAATACAGAATAAAAATACACAGTGAACATTCTGTTTTTCTGCATTGCTACTGACAATTCTACCATTTCCATCTAGCACTGGACCAATACCATTTTTAGGATTCTTTTTGTTGCTAGTATGCATTACAATTCCTTCTAATTGTCCTTAATTCTGCTAGCAATAGATTTCTCCTTGTATGCTTTTGCTTCCCTTACCAATTTTCCACAATTCCTGACTTCACATATATACTTATTCTTATCACATAACCTGTCTATCCACTTGTTATAATATATATAATAACAAGTGGATAGACAGGGTATGTGATTGCTCTCTCTCTCTCTCTTTCTCTCTCTAAATATTTTTAATGTTTATAGCAGCCTTCACTTCCCCTCTTAGCCAGGTCGGTTTACTTTTTAACTGCTGCAGCCTTCATCTTTCTTCTTTAAACCCCCTGCTAATAAAGCAGGAGATGAATTAATTATTAATTATTATTAATAATAATCACATTATTATTACATGTTTATTATTATAGCATCCAAAGGCCCATTCAGGTCACAAATACAGACACACTCCCAGCTCCAGAAAGCTGACAGTCTAAAAGACTCAAGAACAGATGCAGGATTGGAGAGGGGAGAAATAACAGAAGCAAATTCACATGGCGCTGATTGGTGCAATTTCCTGTTTTATCATTACTATTTGTTTGAGTAGGGGAGGGCTGAGTGAGGGGGAATGGCAGGATTGGGGCGGGGAGGTTGGTCAAAATAAAGAGAGGAAGGAAGGGGCAGAGGCAGAGCTCCTCATCTGCCAAGCTATTTGCTCTCAGGTGTTTTTCCAGAATCACAACAGAGCGGAGTCTCAAGGAGGGATTCGAAGGAGAATCAGGTGTTGGCTGCACAGATTTTTTCGGGGACTTTTCTCCATGCGGAAAGTCAGCCTGGGAGAAAATGCAAAGGTAAAGAGTTAAAGATGTTTTCCCTAATCCAAGTATTTGTAACAATTCTCTTTAGGAAGAGCCTGTGGTAGGTGTGGTGCCAGCCAGTTATTATTCTGAGCTATATGCCCCTTGCCTTGTGCTTGTTCCATTAATTGACTGTGTCCCAAGAATCAAGTAAACTTGTTTCCAAGGAGTCTTCCCCCTACTGACAGCACTGATGGGCATAATGTGTGCTAAACATCCTGCTACCGCAAGAGAGGGTCATGGCCTACTCAGGAAGCCCTAAGATCTGCCTCTACCACTAATGATCATGGTCTAGGCAGGAAACCCCAAGGTCTATTAGTAGAAGAACTGTCAATATTACAGGTGGTGCTGAGGTAATTCCTCTTGTACAACAGCTGATCTGAGTGAGACAACCTGGTTCTAGTGACATGTCCTTGTCTCCAGTTGGGCATGTCCTATACTGGGAATTGGTCTTATAATGATCACCTTTGGCACATGGGATTTCTTCCCTAGTTTTTAAAATAAGCTGTCTCTAATGTCTCCCAACTGATGTCTAATACAACACAGAATCTATGAGGGTGAGAAACAGCTTAGATACATACAGTTTGTACAGCAGTTTTTCTTCCCGCACCAGAGATGGGGGTTAGCCAATGATCTGAGGCTGTGGTAAACCTGACGTCGGGAGGGGGCCCATCACTCATATATGGTGATGTTTGTTGCTTTTGAGTTTTATTGGATGTTTTAGCTTCATACATTCACAGATGAAACCACTGATAATAACTAAAAAGGCAGATGGGTTTGCTATTGGTTCTTTCCCGCAGCTGATGCCAGTCTCTGAATCTATATATTTCCCTTCCACTGCTTTGTTCTCACTTGTCAGACACAGAGGAGCCCTGGCAGGTGCTTGCTTAGGTGCAACCAGTGCAGTGAGTGGGGGAACAGCAAGTCAGGCTGGCAATGAAGGGACATCTCTCCACTCTGGTGCTGTGGCTTCTTCTCCTCACAATTCAGGACATAGCAGGTAAGTCTCCTCTGTGTTTCACCAGGGGAGCTGGGTTAACTGGAAGTTAGGGTGGTGACTTTTACTGTCAACTCTTTACCATCGGTACAAGGCTTGGACTTTTCCTTTTGGGATTGGATCTTGCCACTGTTACCGAGGCTTTTGTTACCTTGAGATTGAACTATTGCAATAACCTCTGTGTGGGGCTGCACCTTAAAACTTTTCCGAGAATAAAGCTGGTGCAAATGGCAGCGACTTACTGAGCGGGGCATCTGGCTAGGAGCATGTTACAGCCGTGCTGCAGGGTCTGCACTGGCTGCCCAGCTCTGTGTGGAAGTTAAGGTGTTGGTGATGATTTATAAATTCCTAAATGGCCTGGGACGGGCCTCCCTGAGGGATCACCTCTCTACCCATGCTGTACTGTCACATCTGTCATCAGAAGGTTTGCCTGAGCTGGTTCCCCCTTTTATAAAGGAGAGAGTTGGCTGGTAGGGTGCTCTCTGTGAGGGCTCCAGGATGCTGGAACTTGATCTACTCTTTGGGTCAAAATAGCCCAAATTAGGTGACCTTCTGGGCACACTGCAACAGACACTTGTTTGGGGAGGGGGTGGGAAGGACTGACGCCATGCGTCATAATGAGAAATGGGTGGGAAGCAGTTTATATAGGTGTCTGTCTGGCTGAGATCCTGTTGAAATGGTCACTTAATGTGGCACGGATTTGAGTGTGTTATCAATGCGTCCGGGTGCCCAGAGCCTTGGCTGGGGATCACTTTAGTATTTTAAATCCAAACAAATACGTCAATAATTTGGGATCCAACAGAAATGTTTGTTTGGTCCAGAATCCAACAGCTCCAAGGGCCAAGTCCTGGCTCCTAACTCCCTCATTCACTCACTGAAACCAGTAGAAGTTTTGCAAGTTTGAGGTGAGCAGGATTTATCTAAATAAACCCAGAGGTGATTCCTCCCTCACAGGTGTGTGTGTTTGTGTGTGTTGGGGTGCAGTGTGCAATGCCCTGTGCCCTTGGGGGTACTGGAAGCTCTGCCAGCAGGAAGATCTATCCAGCAGGAGCCCTGCCTCCCTCCCCCAGGGCTTCTGCTGGAGCAGAGAAGCTTTGAATCCTAGCTGGAGTCTAGAGAAGCCCGACCAGCACAAGCGGCATGGCAGAGGTGCTTCATCAGGGCCTCTCATGGCCACATTGGTTTCATTCCCTCAAGGCCGCCCCTGCCCAGTTTCAGGGCCACTCTCATTTCTCCAGCACAGAGGGGGCTGAAGGCTCCTTGCTATCCAGTGTCCCAGCTGCAGGCAGACTTAACACCAGTGGGGGGAGAGGGGGCGGGGCAAGCAGACCATGGGTTACAGCAGCATGTGATGGGGCAATTCATGGTGTGAATCGGGCCCAAAGACTCCAAAACTGATTAAAAATAAGGTCCCAATCTAATGTGGGCCCAGATACAGTTCAAATAATACAGTGACTGGAACCTGCTAGGCTGGTGTTAACAGCACGAGAATGATCCATGTGTCTGGCAGGGCAGTGAACTGCTCCTCAGTAGCTGGGTCACGGGAACCCGATGTGCTGCTGCGCCAGCCTGAGAAACTGACCCTGACCTTCATAAACAGCAAGGTCAGTCTCAATTATTGTCTTCGAGAAAAACCTGCCCTGATGTATATTTCACAGACAGCTCAGTCACTGTGTGGTGAGTAGGGGGCTGGAACCCAGAAAATCCTGAGTAAACTGACTGTTCATCAGGTTACTTGGAGTTTATATTTCAAATTCTCAAGAAGTTCATATATAATGTGCTGGGGTTAGAGCCCATGACACAGCTGTGCATGACCAAAAGGCAGAGAATTCTATAGTGACCCCTTGTGAGGGATAAAGGACTGTGCAGTTATTTGTGGATAGTGTCCTATAATGATGCCAAGCACATGTTCAGCTCAATGGATTTTTGTTGGACTGAGGAACATATGTGCATCATCCTCTAGAAAGTTTTTGTTTTCTTTAGGAAGTTTGAGTATGTTTCACATGATGCAGACAGAGTGAGGCAGGGGTGTATGCAATGTAGGGGATATCACCATGTAGCTACTTTTTCCTTTCCCTCAGTGCCCCAATCCTCCTCCCTGAGTCCCGAGTAGAGGCCATGTCAGTCTTTGCCAGAAGATCGTGTTTCACAATTATTGGCCTATTTAAATTGTGTGGAAAAACAAATTTGTACAATGATGTGGGGTGCAGGCAAACAAATGAGAAAATATCAGGGATGGACAAAAGCCACGAGTTTCATTCCCAGACCCAGATGTGAACTTCCCCAGGGTTCAGGGTGCTGCATTTGGGTCATTATTCCAAGTTGGGCCACAGAATTAGTGGAAATATAAGATTGTTATTTTCAGGGTCGGATTTACACCTTATGCACCTCTAGGCACAGCATCTTCAGTGCCCTATCCCCTCCCCATGTGGCCCTGCCTGGAGCCCCCCTCCCACATCCCCATGTGGCCCTGTGCCCCCCAGCAGCCCTGTGTGGCCCACTCTGCCTCCTGACTTGGCTCCAAGAAGGCTGCTGTAACTTTTCACTTGAGGAAAAAATGCATTGTCATAAATATAAAGGGAAGGGTAACCACCTTTCTGTATACAGTGCTATAAAATCCCTCCTGTCCAGAGGCAAAACCCTTTCACCTGTAAAGGGTTAAGAAGCTAAGGTAAGTAACCGCTGGCACTTGACCCAAAATGGCCAATGAGGGGACAAGATTCTTTCAAATCTGGAGGTGGGGGAACAAAGGGTTGGTCTGTCTGTGTGATGCTTTTGCTGGGAACAGATCAGGAATGCAGCCTCACAACTCCTGTAAAGTTAGTAAGTAATCTAGCTAGAAAATGCGTTCGATTTTCTTTTGTTTAATGGCTTGTAAAATGAGCTGTTCTGGAGGGAATGTGTATTCCTGTTCTTGTGTCTTTTTGTAAGTTAAGGTTTTGCCTAGAGGGATTCTCTCTGTTTTGAATCTGATTACCCTGTAAGGTATTTACCATCCTGATTTTACAGAGGTGATTCTTTTACCTTTCCTTTAATTAAAATTCTTCTTTTAAGAACCTGGTAGACTGTTCATTGTTCTTAAGATCCAAGGGTTTGGGTCTGTGTTCACCTGTACCAATTGGTGAGGATATTATCATCAAGCCTTCCCCAGGAAAGGGGGTGTAGGGCTTGGGGGAGATATTTTGGAGGAAGACATCTCCAAGTGGGCTCTTTCCCTGTTCTTTGTTTAAAACTCTTGGTGGTGGCAGCATGTGGTTCAAGGACAAGGCAAAGTTTGTACCTTGGGGAAGTTTATAACCTAAGCTGGTAAGAATAAGCTTAGGGGGTCTTTCATGCAGGTCCCCACATCTGTACCCTAGAGTTCAGAGTGGGGAAGGAACCTTGACATGCATCCACAACCTGCCTGCTAGGTGTTTGCTGCTGCCCGCCAGACCAGTCAGCCTCAGCCTGCTCAGGCTGTTCTGGCACCACAGTGGCCTCTGGTGGGCAATAGGCAGAACCGCAGCACCTTTTTTGCGGAAAAATAAATTCTGCCTCCCTCAGACAAGAATTCTGCACGTGCTGCAAATGTCACATAAGGGGAGGGGGCATGACGTGAAACAACATGAGACAAGAGGCTTGTGGGGCATCTTGGCAGGGAGCGGGGCAGATAGGAGGCTCCCTCCCAAGAAATCCTGAGCAGTGCAGGCAGAGGGGAGGGATAGCTCAGTGGTTTGAGCATTGGCCTGCAAAACCCAGGGTTGTGAGTTCAATCCTTGAGGGGGCCATTTGGGGCAAAAATTGGGGATTGGCCCAGCTTTGAGCAGGGGGTTGGACTAGATGACCTCCTGAGGTCTCTTTCAACCCTAATCTTCTATGATTAGCAGCAGTAGGGCAGTAAACTACCCCAAAATACCTCAAATTGCAACTGCTAACCCCCCCCCCCAGGCAACTTACAGCTAGAAAATCTCATACTTGGCAACCTTCAGTGCCCCTACAATGCCAGAACCCCATGGCACGTGCCTACTTTGCCTAACTGGAAATCCAGTCCTGGTTATCCAGAGAGGGGCTGATGGTTGCCATCAGGGAGTCCTCAATCCAAAGACTATCACAGACCTCATGAAAGCCAATGGCTAGGCCAAGCACTCTCTTTTAGGCTCAACAGATAGAGCAATCAAGATCCTTTATGTAGTTGAACAATGCTGGCTCTGATGCGACTCAACTGAGAGTGCCAATTCAGGACAAATTGCTTAAAGCAGGACGGTTACAGCCCAAGGCTGGGGTTTCTGTGCACACCAAGGCAAACCAAATGAGCCAAACAAAGAAGACTTTGGTTTCACCCTACTGGCTAACCATAAGTCACACAAGCAATTCCCTTAGACACTCCAGTTTCCCAGTATCACCACCAGTGCCACTTGTTATGGGGGAAAATGATTATGAAACCAATACCCCAGTAAAAGAAAAGAGGTTCTCTCGATCCCAAATCCGCTCTGACCCACAAATCACGCTGTTGCAAAACCTTTAGAATCTAAAATCTAAAGGTTTATTCATAATAGGAAAAAGATATAGATGAGAGCAAGAATTGGTTAAATGGAATCAACTACATACAGTAATGGCAAAACTCTTAGTTAAGGCTTGTAGCAGTGATGGAATAAACTGCAGGTTCAAATCAAGTCTCTGGAGTACATCCACGGCTGGGATGGGTCATTCAGTCCTTTGTTCAGAGCTTCCGTTTGTAGCAAAGTCCTTCCAGAGGTAAGAAGCAGGATTAAAAACAAGATGGAGGAGCTGCAGCAGTCTTTTATAGTCTTTTGTCATGTGGACTCTCTTTCTTTGCTCCAGAAACAAGCATTGGGGCACACGGCAAGAAAAAACCTTGGCGATCTGTCCATAGGCAGGTCCCTGTATACCTTGCTGAGCCACAAGGTGTATCCGCCTTCTTTCAATGGGTCAGTTGTATAGCTGATGGTCCTGAATGGGCTATCCAGCAGGCTAGGCAGAGCTGACACCAACTTGTCTGGGGTGTTCCCCAGAAGCATAGCACAAGTTTGAAATACAGACAGTATAGAGCCAATATTCATAACTTCAACTACAAAATTATACACATATACAGAGAGCATAATTATAATCAGCCAATCATAACCCTCCCATAGACACCTCACACGACAACCTTTGTACAATATTTGATGCAAATATATAACAGAGGTTGCAACAGCGATCTATACGGTTACAGATTCTGTCAATAACGTCACAGTAGTTAAAACATCTGCAGACAGCGGGGGCTACTGCCAAAGGCACTGGGCACATGGGCATGGCAGAGCTAAGCCAGGGGTTTCCCTTGTTCCCAATGCAGGGGCTAGGATGCTGGCGTCAGACTGTCTGAGGGAGAAGCCAGTAGAAGGAGTTGTGAGCGGGATCCTGGAAGGGAGCAAAGAAACAAAGCCTGCTGGAGCTCGCTGGAGGGGCAGGCTGGGGATTTCTGAAGAAGGAAACTGCCGGCTGTTGTTAGGTTTTACTGTGTACAGGGAAACAGGACTCTGTGTGCACGTAGCTAGAGCAGCGTTACAGCCTTGGGTCCTGCCACAAGCGAACATTGCTGAGTTAACTCCATTGAAAAAAATCCCCCTTTTTCCTAGTGCAGACCAGGCACAAGGGGTTTCCTTTGGGACCGGATTGAACAGAGCGGCACCTGGATAACCTTCCTTGTGGATTACAGCAAAAGAAGTGTTTTATATTTGTTTGGCATTGAAGAAGCGGGATGGTCTGGTCACATACTGGTGTGAACTGCACTCTTCTCTGAGCTCCATGGAGGCTCCATAAACACGGTGTCCCTGGCTCAGCCATCCACTGCTGCAACCAGCCTGTTCCAGGGCTCACAGTGGAACTCTGCATGTAGCCGTAACTCATGGGCATTGTAACGATGCCCATACTTGCTCCCAGTCTCAGGGACAGCCCTGGGTCTTCAAACCCTGTCCTGGGGACCAGTTCTCCCAGCCAGTATCCCAGTGACCACTCCTCACATTTCCTGTTAATTGCCTGTCTCCCAGCAGCCAGCTTTCCCTCTCCACAACCCCCAGAGATGCAAACAGCTCTAGAGACAACTGAGGACAGCGGGGGGGAGTCAGAGCTGGCTACTGGGGGACAAGTCAATGGCAGGGAGTGGAGCGGAGAGTCTGCTGCTCATCTGGGGAAGGAGCAGCCTGTACTTGCAGGGTAGAGAGGCCACGTAGAAAGGGGAGAAGAGGAGGGAGGAAGAGCCCAGGGGACGCAGGCGGGAAGAGACCAGCCGGGGGGCTGGAACAATTTGTATAGTGGGGGTGCTAAAAGCATGTAGGCAAACTGTAAACCCTGTATATGATGGAAACCACTTCACACCAAGGGGTGCGGAAGCGCCCCCAGCAGCCCTAGTTCCAGCACGTATGGAGACCAGCGGAAGAGAGAAACGTGTAGGAAGCAACTTTCCTTTTAAGCACCACTTTCCTCTTCTGAGTGTTGGAGCCTGTGGCACTAGTGTCCATATGGGGGCGCTGATTTCAGTCCAAGAGAGGCCACTGCGGTTTAGCTCAATCCTGTGCCCAGTCGATTTAGCTGAATCCCCATGAGCTGCTCTTGGCCTGAGACTGCAGGGCCCACACAGGGATGTCACCTGTCGCACTGGGGCAGGTCGGGAGAGGAAGCTCCGGTGGGGAGCAGTATTGCCAAGCGCCACAGATCAAAAACCATGAGACTATAAAAACCATCCACTCTTGCTTCTCAGTCTGTCTTTGGACTGTAGATCCCCCCTCTACGCCTCTGCCAGCATGGGGTGAGAATCGCAGGCTGAAAAGTCACCCTTAGTGCACCCGAATTGCACGACTCCCCCTGGCTGCTCAGCTGGAGACTGCGCTTACCCTCCCCTCACCCCTGAGACCGGGAACTGCCGTCCATTGCCCAGCACTGCCTTCGCTCTCCCTCCTGGTTCAGTTCCTCCGACAGACGAAGGGCTGGCTGGGAAAGAGCTTGACAGCCCCTGAGCTAATTCATACAGCATGGTTCACACTCACACACAGAACTTCTGTTACTGTTCAGGGGTGAGTTACAGACAGAGATACTGGAGACCTTCACAATGACATCAACCACTCACATCAGCTATAATGTCACTGTAAACACAACAGGATTGATTTAGTCTTTTGCAAACAGCAACACTTCCCTGACCCCCCTACCCCCCGCTAAACTTCTCTGCCTGAGACTGGGAAGCACTGTCCCCATACTAGAGCCCCCTCCCCTCTCCTCCCCATCTCTCCTGCCCCTCCCACTCCTGACCCCATCCCCTCCCTACTCCAGACTCCATTTCCCCTCCCCAATACTCCCTCCTGTCCCCCTGCTGCAGGCTACCTCCACTCCCTCCCATCCTCTGCGCCACACCCCTCCCCTCCTCACCCTCTTGCTGCCCTGCTTCAGGCCCCCTGCATCCTTCCCCACCCCTCCCTCCTCCTTCCCCATTTATAAGAGCCCATCTTCTCCCCATGCCTCCTTCTTTCCCCCTCTCTGCTCTCCCCCTCCTGCCCTGATTCCTCACCCCCTCCTCACTTCTTAATCCTGTCCCTCACTCCAGACCCCCTCCTCTCTCCACGTCTCCATGCAGACACCCTTCTCTAAACCCCTTCTCCTCCCCTCCCTCCTTCCCCCTGCTCCATAACCTCCTCCAACCCCATGCTCCCTGCTCTATCTCCAGACCACCCTCCGCTCCATCTCCACTCCTCCCTCCTGCCCCAATTTCAGATCCTTGTCCCCTCTCCTACACTCCCTGCTGACCCTCTCTCCTGCTTCCCTGTTAAACCCCACTGCAGACACCCCCCCACTTCTCCCTCCCACACCACTCTGACCTCCCTCCCACCCTCCACTCCAGACCCTCCTCCCTCTGTCCCTCCTGCCCCCGTTACAGACTCTCTCCCTTCCCCACCCTCTTTCCTCCCCTTGCTCCAGAACCCCCTCCCCACCCTTCCCTCCGGCCGACTCATCGTCTTTACCCCAGTCCCTTGCAATCCTTGAATCTGCCTCCTGTCCCCGCAGTGCCCTGCTCCCCTCACTCTCCCCAGCCTCCTTTCACAGGGTCTCTGCTGCCCGTCATGGTCCCGGGGTCCTCTCCAGCCCCCTCAGCCACACAGAGACAGCTGTGTTCCCAGTGGGCTTTAGTGGGAAGTGGCAGCCAGCTTTACTCAGAGCGGCCATATGCCCACATGCTGACAGACTGTAGGGAGATGGCGGCATCTCGCTGACTTCAGCCCCAGTGACAGGAGATGGCGCCATTTGGAATAAGGGAAACTCCATGAGTTGGTGCCTTTCATCGTGTTCTCATGAGACAGGTAAAAATTCCCCAAACCACCAGAGTGGAGATAAAATGGTGAGAGCTGCAGCACTGACAGCCCCGAGCATGAGGCTCTGAGACATGGGAAGGTGGCGCCATGAGGCAGCTCTGGGCATGTCCCATTCTCCTGGCTCTGGGCGCGGATCCCCTGCTGGCGGGCGCGGACTCTGCTGTTATAACGCTGAGGAGGGGGCTCCCTGCTCACTCTGACCCTGCTCTGTGTCTCTCTTTGAAGGTGCCAACGAGCTGAGGCTGGCGGATGGAGGCAGCCCCTGTGCCGGGAGAGTGGAGGTTAAACACCAGGATCGGTGGGGGACAGTGTGTAGTTATCGCTGGGACGTGACAGATGCTGGGGTTGTCTGTAAGCAATTGGGATGTGGAGCTGCTGTCGGTGCCCCTGGCTGGGGTCATTTTGGAGCAGGATCTGGACCAATTTGGCTTGATGACGTTGCCTGTGATGGTACCGAGTCTGCCCTCTGGCACTGTAGGAACAGTGGATGGGAAATAAATTACTGTGTTCATGACTATGATGCTGGAGTGACCTGTTCAGGTAAGAATCAGCCAGCTCAGTCCTGAAAGGCAAATCCCCTCAGACAAAAGGACTTGAACCCAGAGGACATCATGTGCCTGTGACCCTAGTGAGAGATGAACAAATAACAGAGCAAGTCCTGTCATTATTGTTATTACTGAGCTGTAATTATTACTGTTCAAGACACTGGCCACCGAGGATCCCCCTGTGTGACTGTGAAGCATTTTCATAATCTCATCTCCAGTTGTTTCCATGCCACATATTTCCATTCCCTTTCCCTTTCCCTCAGAATGGGTCTAAAATGCAGATAGGAGAGAAAATGAAAAAGGAAAATGTCACTTAGGCTCCTAAGTCACTGCGTCACTTTTGAAAATGTTACATTCATGCCAAAATCCAGACCCAGACAGCCAACTGCAGAAGTACAGAGGATGAGGCATTTATGTAGCCCCTTTGCCACCCTCATAGGGTGATGGAGGAATGGGCAGATTCTCCCAGCTTGGCCAGAATTAGATTTAGCCGAGAGCACTCCCCCATCTGCTCTGTTACTTCTCACATTTTGGACCAACCAGTAATAGAAAATTTCAAAATCTGTGATACCCTGTAGATCTAGCATAGCATAGAGGGCTCAGCCAAACATAAAACTCTACCCCACACAGCACAGGAATATCATATTATGGAGGCATTTACTGTGACTGAATAGTTAACATTACAACTACAGACCCATGATGTTTTATTTTTAACTCCTCTCTTTTTAACATTTAGTAGGAATAATATCATCACTAAGCCTCCTCTTCCCTGGACAGAGGTGCAGGGCCAGCTTATAGGGACAACCCGGGATTTCTTACTCAGGCAATCGGCCACTGACTGTAATGTGAGTTTGCTTTGTACAAACTGAGTAGAAGCAGAATAAAGGACGCAGGATTGGGCCCATTCAGAATTATTACAGAAATAACCAGCCAGCCATCAACAAACTAGCCCTGTGCACTGGATATCACTGAGAACAAACACATATTGTAAGAGAGACGTTTCTGCACAAAGCGATTTTTGAGAGATGCCATCCTGACAGAATACTAGAAAACTTTTGTCTTCTTATTTGTAGTGTTGCTGTAGCCGTGTTAGTCCCAGGATATTAGAGAGACAAGGTGGGTGAGGTAATATCCTTTATTGGACCCACTTCTGTTGGAGAGAGACAAACGTTTGATCTGACAGAGAAGAGCTGTGTGTAAGCTCAGAAGCTTGTCTCTTTCACCAACAGGAGAGGGTACAATAAAAGATATTACCTCACCCACCTTGTCTCTCTCAACCCCTTCTCGTCCAGCTTTCAGTTTTCATTTCTGGTTGGATTAATACCAAACTTTGCCAAAACAGTCTCCTCTGCCAAGGTCCCTGCCTCTGTCAGTGCACAGGCTGGATGGTGCCCAGGGAGTGAATCAGGGGTGCACAGTGACAGAGGCTGTTGTCTATAGGCCCACAGCCTTATTGGTTGCAGCAGCAGCATCACCATCATGGGCGATCCCTCCATTCAAGGATGATCTCTACCACAGATTTACAGATGGGTCCTGAAATGACTCAGGAGTCTGATCCTGGAACCAGAGATCTGCCCTCAGTACATACTGATGTTGCCTGATGGGTTTGCTGCCTGCTGGGAGAAAGTTCTTTTTCTTTCCTTCCTTCTCTCTCTCTTTTCAACTTCAAAGGCAAGGCACTTCTCCTTGAAGAGCGCCACTGCCTGATGGAGGATATAGCTTCAGTGTGATCGGTTGGTTGCTTGCTCCTCCCAGCTTGTAATGTCCACTTGAGTTTTCTTGAGATACGCTTTCAGTGTGTCTTTGTAGGGTTTCCTCTGACTACCACGGGATCTCTGACCATGGGTGAGCTGAGAGTAGAGGGCTTGTTTTCAGAGGCAAGAGCCTGGCATCCGCACACAATGTCCAGCCCAGCGGAGTTGGTGAGTGAGGATCATTGCTTCAATGCTGGTGACATTCGCTTCAATGAGGATGCTGGTGTTAGTGCAGCGATCTTCCCACTTGATGCAAAGGATCTTCCAGAGTCATCATGGGTGGTGCCTCTCCAGACTCTTGAGGTGCTGTCGATAGGTCACCCAGGTTTTGCATCTATAAAGGAGTATAGGAATAACAATTGTCTCATAGACCTGGATCTTGGTTTCCTCCCGTAGGTCACAGTCTGTGGAAATGCGCCAGAGCAATCTCCTACAGGAAGCACTTGCACAATGGATCCTGTGCTGGATCACACTGCACATTTTTGCATCTTGAGAAAGTTGGCTACCGAGGTAACAGAAGTCCTCAACGCTCTCCAAAGTCTGTCCCTCGATGGCGATTAAGGTGGCTCATGTGCAAGACCTGAAGCAGGCTGATAGAGCACTTTCATTTTCTTGATACTGAGTGAGAGTTGTAGGCTTCGGTAAGCTTATACCAAAAAAATCCAGTGAGGACTGAAGGTCATTTTCAATGTGTGTGATGCTGACACAGTCATCAGCATACTGAAGGTCAGTAATGAACGAGGAGAGGACTTTAGACTTTGAGCGGAAACGTCAAAGATTAATAAGCTTCCCATCCATTCTGTATTGAATGTCAACTCCAGTGGGGAGGCGGTCTTTAACAAGGACCAAAATGACTGCTAAATACATGGAGAGCAGGGTTGCGGCAAAAACACATCCTTGCAAAACCCCAGTTTTGATAACGAAAGGATCCATCTCCAAGCCATTACAGAGAATGGTGGCAGTCATCTCATCATGAAGACGCCTTAGGCCCTTAATAAATTTTGGAGGGCAGCCAAATCTGGCCAGCACCTTCCACAGGGCTTCGCGATTGACAGAATCAAAGGCCTTTGGGAAATCAATAAAGGCCATGTACAGATCCTGATTTTGCTCCCAAGTCTTTTACTGGATTTGGTGGGCAACGAAGATCTTGTCGGTTGTCCTGCAGGATGGTGTGAAACTGCACTGAGATTCCAGCAATATTTCTTTAGCAAGGGAAAGTAATTGGTTTAAGAGGATACGGGTGAGAATTTTCCCTGCTGTAGATAGCAAGTCAATGCCACAATAATTTCCAGACTCCAATTTATCTCCTTTCTTAAAGATTGTAACAACGTTAGCATTTCTCAAGTCTTACGGAATCTTCTCATGATACCAAATTTGAAGAAAAATGAATCTCCCGACAACTTCGCTCTGAGGATCATTGGAGCACACAAGCCCCTTCACCGCAACAAGCTGATGGTCCCCAAAGAGGAGCTGCACCAGTGGCAAGATATGTAACCAATAAAATTATGCCGAAATTATGCTCCTGACTGCTGTGACCAGAGTGGCACCAGGCACTAGAACGGAGATGAGGGAGACTGTATCCACCTATTGGGCCCAGGCAGTGTGAGGAGGAAGCTACCTGAATTGAATGCAGAACAGGGTGGTTGGGGAAAGCAGATGAGGATAAGGATGCAGGGGGAATATTCTGAGTCCGGAGGCTGGTGGATGAAGAGAAACTGGGACTGGGAGAGAAAACGGGAGATGGGGACTGGCTGGGCAAGGAGACTGGGACTGGGAGGAGCAGGAAAGAGACTAGGACTGGCTAGGCAGGGCAATTAGGACAGGGAGTAGGAGGGGAGAGACTGTGACATGCTGAGCGGGGAGCTGTGGGAGTCTGGGACTGACTGGGTGAGGAGTCTGGGACTAGGAACCAATGGGGAGGAACTGGAGGTGGGTGAGGAAACAGACCAGATGAGGAACCAGGGTGTCAGGGGAGTCTAAGACTAACTGGGTGACGAGACTGGAATAAGCAGCCAGAGTGGGCTGTGGGAGACTGAGAGCAGATCTACATGAACATTTAGTGCGTGGCAAGCCGGGGTGTAAATCTACCCTGCACTGTCCTGTCATGCACCGAGTGTCCATGTGGACGGTGTGGCTGCGCACTGAGTCCTTGTCGACACTACTGCTTACGTTGATGTAAGTTACATCGCTCAGGGGTGTGAAAACACCTTCCCCCCAAGCAATGTAACTTACATTGACTTAAAGCAGTGTCTCCATCGCACTAGGTCAGCGGGAGACGCTCTCCCACCATCAGAGCTTCTGCCTCTCGATGAGGTGGACTAATTATGTAGACAGAAGAGCGCTCGCCCATCGACGTAATGCATCTTCACCAGACGTGTTAAATCGGCTCCGCTGCACGGATACAGTGGCACTGATTTAGTGTGGGAGCGAAGAGAAGCCCGAGCAGTTCCCTTGTGTGCTTTGATCTCTCCCGGCTCCAAGCACTAGGGGACTGTTAGTTCGCAGCAGCTGGCTCCGCACAGACACTGAGTGTGCAGCAGGCTAATGCAAGGTAAATTTACACTCCAGTTTCACACGAGCTAAGTGTGTGTAGAGAGAAACCCTGAGACAGGAAGAGGCATCCAGGGAGGGGAGCTGGGGCTTGGGGCAGACAGGACAACCCAAGGCAGGGATAAGTGTGAGAAACAGATCAGCTGAGGACCCCAGAGGGGAAGGACAGCACAGAGAACAGGGGGAAACTGGGACTAGGCTGGGGAAGTTAGAGGTGAAGTCCAAGATTGGCTTGTCCAGGAGACTGGGCCTGGGGATGAGAAGCTTGAGGAGTGTAGACTGGCACTGGGTAGAGAAGAAGAATGGGACTGGGACACAGAGCAAGGGATGGAGAAGAGACAGGACCGATACAGGGACTGCTCGGAGGGGATGGCGCAGAAGGGGTTAGGCTTTGGGGAACAGGGGAAGACGGGTCTGTCACTACAAGGACACACACCTCTCCAGAGCCTGGAATGGAACCAGGATCCCTGAGTTTTGCCATTCCCCTGCTATCAGCAAATATCTGTCAAACCCTCCAACAAAATTTTCTGATCCCACTCTAGTGCTGGTCCACAAACAGGATGACAACCTGCTACTGTCAAGGTTCCTTCCCCACTCTGAACTCTAGGGTACAGATGTGGGGACCTGCATGAAAACCTCCTAAGCTTACTTTTACCAGCTTAGGTTAAAACTTCCACAAGGTACAAATTAATTTTACCTTTTTCCCTTGGATTTCCACTGCCACCACCAAACTTTATCTGGGTTTACTGGGAAACGGAGTTTGGACACGTCTTTCCCCCCAAAATCCTCCCAACGCTTGCACCCCACTTCCTGGGGAAGGTTGGGTAAAAATCCTCACCAATTTGCATAGGTGACCACAGACCCAAACCCTTGGATCTGAGAACAATGAAAAAGCATTCAGTTTTCTTACAAGAAGACTTTTAATAGAAGTAAAGGAATCACCTCTGTAAAATCAGGATGGTAGATACCTTACAGGGTAATTAGATTCAAAACATAGAGAATCCCTCTAGGCAAAACCTTAAGTTACAAAAAAGACACACAGACAGGGATAGTCATTCTATTCATCACAGCTCTTTTCTCAGCCATTTAAAGAAATCATAATCTAACACATACCTAGCTAGATTACTTACTAAAAGTTCTAAGACTCCATTCCTGTTCTGTCCCCAGCAAAAGCAGCATACAGACAGACCCAGACCCTTTGTTTTTCTCCCTCCTCCCAGCTTTTGAAAGTATCTTGTCTCCTCATTGGTCATTTTGATCAGGTGCCAGCGAAGTTACCTTTAGCTTCTTAACCCTTTACAGGTGATAGGATTTTTCCTCTGGCCAGGAGGGATTTTAAAGGGGTTTACCCTTCCCTTTGTATTTATGACACGCCCCCCAAATCTCAGGTAGGGTGAAACGCTGGCTGGGATTTCTTCCTGGAGCTCTAGGAAAAACAGAGTTAATAAGACACATGCACCTCTAAATATACTACCAAGTACATAGAGACTAACTATATTTTCCACATCTCAAGGACGATTTTAACCCGTTGATTCTGGGAAACTTTCACAGGAGAGTGCATCAGCCACTTTGTTAGAAGCTGCTGAGATATGTTGGATATCAAAATCAAAATCTTGGAGAGCTAAACTCCACCAAATAAGTTTTTGTTATGTCCCATGGCAGTATGAAGCCACTGTAGCGCAGCATGGTCGGTTTGCAGGTGGAAACGCCATCCCCAAACATATGGGCGTAGCTTTTCCAGGGCGTAGACAATGGCGTAACATTCTTTTTCACTGACTGACCAGTTGCTTTCCCTCTCAGACAGTTTTTTGCTGAGAAACACTACAGGGTGGAATTCTTGATCAGGTCCTTTCTGCATTAAAACTGCTCCCACACCACTCTCGGTTGCATCTGTGGTCACTAGGAACGGTTTGTCAATGTCTGGGGCCCTCAGTACAGGGTCAGACATGAGTGTCGCTTTAAGGTGGTTAAAGGCCTTCTGACACTCTTCAGTCCACTAAACAGCATTTGGCTGTTTCTTTTTGGTTAGCTCTGTCAGTGGGGCGGTGATTTGGCTGTATTGCGGTACAAATCGTCTGTAATAACTGGCCAAGCCTAAGAAGGATTGAACCTGTTTCTTTGACTTTGGGATATGTCACTTTTGGATAGCATTCACTTTGGCCTGTAGGGGGCTGATAGTTCCTTGACCCACCTGGTGTCCAAGGTAAGTCACTCTGTTTAGGCCTATTTGACACTTCTTAGCCTTGACAGTTAGTCCCTTATGCGCTCAAGGACTTCTTGTAGATGTTCCAGGTGTTCTGCCCAGGAATCAGAAAATATGGCCACATCGTCAAGGTAGGCGACTGCATATTCTCCTAATCCTGCTAGGAGACCATCTACAAGTCTTTGGAAAGTGGCGGGTGCATTTCACAGCCCGAAAGGGAGTACATTAAATTCATACATCCCGAGATGTGTGGTGAAGGCTGACCTTTCCTTGGCGGATTCATCTAGCAGTACCTGCCAGTACCCCTGGGTTAAGTCCAAGGTAGAGATGAACTGGGCCCCTCCCAGTTTCTCTAATATTTCATCTGTGCGTGGCATTGGATAGTTGTCTGGGCGAGTTACAGAATTTAGCTTACAGTAGTCCATGCAAAAACGTATCTCCCCTTCTGGGAACTAGAACCACTGGAGATGCCCATGCACTTTCAGAGGGGCGGATTACACCCATCTGTAACATATCCTGGATCTCCCGTTCTATAGCTGTTTTAGCTTGAGGAGACACCCGGTAAGGTTGGACTTTAATTGGGCAAGCATTACCTGTGTAAATGGAGTGGTATGCCCGTTCAGTCAGTCCTGGGGTGGCTGAGAATGCTGGCACGTAGCTAGTGCACAGTTCCTTGATCTGCTGTCGCTGCATACGCCCTAGGGTCATGGAGAGGTTCACCTCTTCCACACCACCAGCACATTTCCCTTCGTAGTAGACACCTTCAGGCCACTCAGTGTCATCTCCTCCCTGGGCTGCAAACTGACAAACCTTTAATTCTCTGGAATAAAAGGTCTTTAGAGAACTAATATGGTACACCTTAGGCTTTTGGTTGGAGGTGGAGAATGCTATAAGGTAATTAACAGCTCCCATGCACTCCTGGACCATGAATGGCCCTTCCCACGATGCTTCCATTTTATGGGCCTGGAGAGCCTTTAAGACCATGACCTGGTCCCCTACTTTGAAGGAACGCTCTCTGGCATGTTTATCATACCAGGCTTTTTGCTCTTTTTGAGCATCCTGTAAGTTTTCTTTAGCAAGGGCTAAAGAGGTTCGGAGGGTGTTTTGTAGGTTGGTTACAAAGTCCAGAATGTTAGTTCCTGGAGAAGGCGTAAATCCCTCCCATTGCTGCTTCACCAACTGTAATGGTCCCTTAACCTCACGGCCATATACAAGTTCAAATGGGGAAAACCCTAAAGTGGGATGTGGTACAGCTCTGTAGGCAAAGAGCAACTGCTGCAACACTAGGTCCCAATCATTTGAGTGCTCATTTACATATCATGGGCCCCAAAGTTCCATTAAACTTCTCCACCATGCCATTTGTTTGATGGTGGTAAGGAGTGGCAACCAAGTGATTTACCCATGAGCTTCCCAGAGGTTTTCCATAGTTCCTACCAGGAAATTAGTCCCTGCATCTGTGAGGATGTCGGAGGGCCAACCTACCCTGGCAAAAATGTCTGCTTGTGCCTGGCACACACTTTTAGCCCTGGTGTTGCTTAGAGCTACTGCTTCCAGCCATCGGGTGGCAAAATCCATGAAAGTCAGTATGTATGAACTTCAATGATGGGGAGTGGCTGGAGAGGAGCTTTGACCTGGTCTGGGGGTTTTCCCACTCTTTGGCATACCTCACAAGACCGGACATAGGTAGAAACATCCTTGCCCATTCCCTCCCAGTGGAATGACCCCCCTAAACAGTCTTTGGTCCTGTTCACCTCAGCATGGCCACTAGGGTGATTGTGGGCTAAGCTCAAGAGCTTGGCCTGGTATTTAGTTGGAACTACCGACTGTCTCTGAGGATGCCAGTCTTCCTGATATCCACCAGAAAGAGTTTCCTTGTATAAAAGTCATATTTCTACAACAAACCTGGATCAATTAGAAGAGCTGAGAGGTGGTGGGTTGCTCCGTGCCGCCGTCCAAGCTGTCTGGAGGCTTTCATCTGCTTCCTGTTCGATCTGGAACTGTTTCCTTGATGCTGGAGACATCAGTTCCTCATTGGATTGTGGACCTATGCTTGGTCCCTCTGGAAGCGATGTAGGGGATGGGGCTGTTTCCACTGACTGTGAACCGCTCTCCACTGGGACACTATGTTGGGGTTCAGGCTCTGGCTGAGCCTCTTGTGTAGGCTTATGGGCTGCTGCTGGTTCAGTTTCGGTGGGGCCCTCTGGTGTTGAGGTTGCAAGTACTGGATTCAGTGCTGGCAATGGGTCTGGTGCTGGTTGTTCCGCTGGTTCCAGTTCTGGGACTGGTTCCGTCTGAGTCTCTGGGACTGGATCCACTACTGCAGTTGCAGACATTGGCCTGGGGTCTGGGTCCATCACCTCTGACCGGCTCCTGATAGAAGTTTCCGGAACAGAGCTAGGCCTCCCGGCTTGTTTAGCCTGGCTGCAGGTGACCATTGCCACCCTCTTGGCCCGCTTCACATGATTGGCCAAGTCTTCCACCAACAGCATGGGGATGGGATAATTATCATAGACTGCAAAAGTCCACGTTCCTGACCAGCCCTGGTACTGGACAGGCAACTTGGCTGTAGGCAAATTGAAAGAGTTGGACTTGAAGTGTTGAATCATCACTTGGATCTCTGGATTGATTAAATTGGGGTCCCCTAAGGAAGCATGGATAGCTGACACTTGTGCTCCGGTGTCCCTCCACGTGGTGACCTTCTTCCCGCCCACACTCAGTTTCCCTCTGCTCCAAGGGTATCTGGGAGGTATCTGGGCCTGCGGATCTTTGGTGTGATTCCGGTGCAATGAACTGTAATCTGTTGGGTTTCTTGGGGCAGCTGGCCTTTATATGCCCCAGCTCGTAACATTTAAAACATCGTCCAGCTGACGGGTCACTGGGGTGAGGTGGGTTGCTGGAGAACGGGGTGGTGGGATGATAAGGGGTCTGGAGGGTTCTTTGGGAGGTAGGTGGGGCCTTGGGTAGCTCCCGGTAATAGGGTGTGGTCTGGGGTTGTCCCTTCTGGTCTCTGCTCCAACTGCGACCAGTTTTCTTCTTCTCTGCCACCTCCACCCATCTGGCTCCAATCTCTCCTGCCTCGATTACAGTTTTGGGCTTCCCATCTAAGATGTATCTTTCTATTTCCTCAGGAACACCCTCTAAGAATTGAGGTTAGTCTCTAAATTGGTTAGTCTCTAAGGTGCCACAAGTACTCCTTTTCTTTTTGTGAATACAGACTAACACGGCTGTTACTCTGAAACCTCTAAGAATTGTTCCATTTGCATTAGGAAAGGCAAATTTACTGGAGATTCAACACTTGCTCCTGATATCCAGGCATCCCAATGTTTCACAATGTGGTAGGCATGTCGGGTAAATGACACGTCTGGTTTCCACCTTAGGGCTCTGAACCTCCGACGAGAATGCTCGGGTGTTAGCCCCATTCTGACTCTCGCCTTGGATTTAAACAGTTCATACTTGTTCATGTGTTCTTTAGGCATTTCAGCCGTCACCTCAGCTAAGGGTCCACTGAGCTGCGGCCTCAGCTCTACCATGTATTGGTCAGTAGAGATGTTGTACCAAGGCAGGCCCTTTCGAAGTTTTCTAGGAAGGCCTCAGTATCATCGCCTGCCTTGTAGGTGGGGAACTTTCTGGGATGGGAAGTGGTACTTGGAGAAGGATTACTAGGGTTTGTTGGTATATTCTGCTGAACCTTTACCTTCTCCATCTCCAGTGCATGCTTCCTCTCTTTTTTCTTCTCCTGCTCCACACGCTTCCTGGCCACCATTTCCCTCCTGTGGGCAGCCTCCTGTACCTCCTTCTCCAGCCGCATGAGTTCTATCTGTCTTTCATGTTCCTTTTGTTTTTCCTCAGCCTGAAATCTGGCTAATTCCAGCTTTTGTTGAGCCATGGATTCTGTCATCCTAACCTCTCTGTTTTTAACTAACTTTACACCCGAGGTTTAGAAATAAACAAACAAAACTTGGCTGTAAAATTTTGCTGTGCTGGAATAGGACACCTATTCTCTGATAGTGATTGTCAGCCTACAGAAAAAGACAATTCCCTTTGTCTCTGCTCTCGCCCCAAATCAAAGCAAAAACCTCCAACTACTTGGAAACCTGCTTACCAGCAGCCCAAAGGAAAAAAAAAATACTTTTCAAACCTGTGCTCCTTGTAAAAAAAAAAATAAAAATCCTAAAAAAAAAACAAAAACCCTGCCACTTTTGTCTCCAGGCAAATGGGTAGAACACCCCACTATTTACTTCTAGGGGAAAAAAAAAAAACTCTGCTTTACGAAGACTGTGAATTTCCCTGCAGGAGTTAATTACTCTGCCTCCAGGCAAAGAAAACCTGCAATTCACAAAGATAATCCCCTTTTGTCTCTGCTCTGGCCCCAAAGCAGAGAAAAAACTAGCTGCTTTCAGTTGGACCTCCTTTCCAGCAGCCCCAAAGGAAAAAAAATATTTCCTTTTTAAAATCTGTTTTTTCTGGTTCAAAAAATCTCAAATTGATCTCAAAAGGATTTCAGGTTAATCCCACCACTCTGCCACCATGTCAAGGTTCCTTCCCTACTCTGAACTCTAGGGTACAGATGTGGGGACATGCATGAAAACCTTCTAAGCTTACTTTTACCAGCTTAGGTTAAAACTTCCACAAGGTACAAATTAATTTTACCCTTTGCCCTTGGATTTCCACTGCCACCACCAAACTTTATCTGGGTTTACTGGGAAATGTAGTTTGGACACGTCTTTCCCCAAAAAATCCTCCCAATGCTTGCACCCTACTTCCTGAGGAAGGTTTGGTAAAAATCCTCACCAATTTGCATAGGTGACCACAGACCCAAACCCTTGGATCTTAGAACAATGAAAAAGCATTCAGTTTTCTTACAAGAAGACTTTTAATAGAAGTAAAGGAATCACCTCTGTAAAATCAGGATGGTAGATACCTTACAGGGTAATTAGATTCAAACATAGAGAATCCCTCTAGGCAAAACCTTAAGTTACAAAAAAGACACACAGACAGGAATAGTCATTCTATTCATCACAGCTCTTTTCTCAGCCATTTAAAGAAATCATAATCTAACACATACCTAACTAGATTACTTACTAAAAGTTCTAAGACTCCATTCCTGTTCTGTCCCTGGCAAAAGCAGCATACAGACAGACCCAGACCCTTTGTTTTTCTCCCTCCTCCCAGTTTTTGAAAGTATCTTGTCTCCTCATTGGTCATTTTGATCAGGTGCCAGCGAGGTTACCTTTAGCTTCTTAACCCTTTACAGGTGCTAAGATTTTTCTTCTGGCCAGGAGGGGTTTTAAAAGGGTTTACCTTCCCTTTATATTTATGACAACTACCACTGTCAGTTACTGTATTAGCTCAAGTGGCAGTGGTTTCTGTGGTGGATCTAAAGGTTCCAGCCCTGCTGATGACCCATGTGGGTGTCACAGGGTTGCCATCTTTCTCATGGCTGGTAACCAGATCCTTGAGGCTCTACCCCCTGCCCTACCTCTTCCTCCCAAGGCAACGCCCTTCTCCACCTCTTCCCCCAAGGCCCCGCTCCTGCTCCACCTCTTTCCTCAAGGCCCCGCCCCTTCTCGCCTCTTCCCTTCAAGGCTCTGCCCTCATCGCTCACTCCCCCTCTCCCCTCGTCACTCGCTGGATTGTCTCAAGCAGCCAGCCTGCAGGTACAAAGCCGCCCTGGCTGAGCAGGGGCTGGCACAGAAAAATAACCCGGTTTCCTGCCACCCCCACCCATGGAAACCAGATTTTTGGTTCAGGTGTCATTTAGGTCCCTTTTTGACCGGACTTTCCAGTAGAAAACCAGGCACCTGGCAACCCTAAATGACAACTGGACACAGAAGCTAAAAAACGGACTGTCCGGGTAAAACTGAGACGAGTGGCATCCGGAGGGTGGCAACATGATTCCGCATCTTGGAACTTCTGTTTTTTCAGTTTGCTTTTTTAAAAACCTAGGAAATTATGCACAAAACATTACTTTTAAGGAACGTTAAGTTTGCAAAGTTGAGCTGTAAAAAATAACGAAATGGCAGAATTAAAGTTGTCTTTGTAACTTTATTTTGGCCCACTTGTACATCTGCGTTAAGATACTGTCTTTAATTACAGGATAACAAGCTATTTTCTCCATGAGACCCCTGCCTCATTCAGTGCACGGGACAGACAGCATGGGCATAGTTTGGGAGGGTGCAGGGGGGCATTGGCAGAGGAAAGGCATGGGGGGGCAGGCGGGGTCGGTGCAGGGAACGGGGGTGGAGGGGTGGAGCCACTTCTCCTGAGGCTGAGAGTAGCTGCTCCGGGTTGTAGCTCTGCAGCTGTGCACGGCTGCCTGGGTCCTAGTGCCTGCCCGTTTCCGGTAAAGCGGTGAGTGCCTGCAGGGGGCAGAGGACACTGGGAAAGGGGGAGGGGCACGGGGCAGCGGGCAGGTGAAGGGGGTGGGATGGGAAGAGAAGGAGAGAGAGGAATGGGAGCGGGGAGCGGGAGCCCAGCATGTGGCGTCCCCTCGGCAGCAGCAGCCCCAGCAGGGAGGCGGCTGCAATGGCCCTGGGAGGCCCCAGAGCAGCAACATCTCTGCAACAGCCGGTGCTGGAGTGGCCACAGCTCCCAAGCTCAGGTCGCTGCAGCAGACAGCAGCAGCTGGGGCTCACCCATTGAGCCATCCTGCCCCGCCCCCAGCCCTGGCAGCCCAGAGACCACTCCAGGCTGGGGTGGGGGGAGGGAGAGTCAGTGAGCCAAGATAACTGGCTTCAGCATGCACGTGTGTGTCTGTGTGTGTGTGTGTGTGTGTGTGTGTGTGTGTCTGTGTGTGTGTGTGTGTGTGTGTGTCTGTGCGCTCTCTGTCCCCCCCAGATACAGCAGTCAAACTACGCCTGTGCTCGACAGGGCTCTGAATCAGGGTTGGTTGTGGCGTGAAGGAGGCTGGTCTGTGTAGGACCCTGCCTCATTGGTTGCAGAAACTGCAAAGTGTGCTGTGTGTGAGGCAGGGGATTGCAGAAGGAGACAGGAGGGTCTCTTGTTAAGGCAGCTGAATCCTGCCCTGAGGAACTGGATTCTCTCCCTGCCTCTGCCACAGAGATCCTATGTGATGCTTGGCAAGTCTCTGAAACCAAATATTTCACAGGTGGTCATTAATTGTGTGTTCCACATTTTATGGGTGGCCCCCTTGTAACCGTGGGGTCTGGTTGCAGAAGTGCTGAGCATATGCTGCTGTAAACTGAAGTCAGTAGGTCAGGGGTGCACAAACTATGGCCCATGGGTCTGATCCGGCCCCTCAGGGCTTTGGATCCGGCCTGTGGGATTGCCCCCCATAGTGCCACAGGCCCCACAGAAGCAGCCAGCACCACGTCCCTGGGACCCCGGGCTGGGGGGGTGGGTGGGCAGAGGGCTCTGTGTGTTGCCCTTGCCTCCAGGCACCACTCTGCGCCGCTCCCATTGGCCAGGAACGGGGAACCGCAGCCAATGGGAGCTTCGGGGGAGGTACCTGGGGGCGTGGCAAGGGCAGTGCACGGAGCCCTGTGCACCCCCTCCCCCAGGGGCCGTGCAGGGATGTGGTTCCGGCCGCTTTCCAGAGCGGCGCAGCGTGGGGCCAGGGCAGGCAGGCAGGGAGCCTTCCCTGGCCCCGGTGCGTGCCGCTGCCACCCCGGAGCTGCTTTAGGTAAGCGGCACCAGGCCGGAGCCCGATCCCCTCCTGCACCCCGCCCCCAAACTCCCTGCCTGCACCTCGCACCCCTCCTGCACCCCAACCCCCTTCCCTGAGCCCCCTCATACACCCGTACCCCTCCTCTGCCCTAATCCCTTGCCCTGAGCCCCTTCCTGCACACGCACCCCCTCCCACACCCTACACTCCCTCCTGCACCCCAACCCCCTGCCCCAGCCCTGCATACAATTTCCCCACCCAGAGGTGGCCCTCGGCCCAAATGGTTTGCCCACCCCTGCAGTAGGTGTTCTGCTCTGAACATACTAAGTGCTGTATAATGCTAAGGAATCTGAAAAATCAGGACCTGGGTGTCTCAAGTTGGGCACCCAAAATCAGTTGACACTTTTGATCATTTTGGCCATAGTGTCTCTGGGCTTCAGTTCCCCATGTGTAAAATGGAGATAACAGCACTTCCCTGCTTCCCAGGGGTGTTGTGAAGAGAAATTTTTTAATGTTTGTGAAGCTCTCAGCTACCATAGGAATGAGCACCACAGAAAAGCCTGTGAGGAAATGAACAATTCTGTTTTAGGAGTTCAGTTTGGATGATGTGCAGTACATAAGGGCTGGGGCCACACATTGCACAATGAGTATAAAAAGAACGATTAACCATCCACCCATTCAGTCAGCACCACGTGTCCTGTGCACCGAGTGAGGCAGGGGTCCTGGGGCAAAAATAGCATTTGATCGTGTAATTAAAGACAGTATCACAATGGAAATACAAAAGGGGCTAATTAAGGTTACAGAGGACAGCACGCGTCTGGCATTCTGAATGTTTGAGTGCTTGACTTCCTTTTAGATACATAGCTTTATAGATTTTAAGGGCAGAAGGAAGCATTAGATCATATAGTCTGGCCTCTTGGGTAACAGGCTACAGAATTTAATCCAGTTACTCCTGAACTGAACCCAATAATTTTTGTTTGGCTAAAGCACATCTTCCAGAAAGGCATCCAGTCTTCATCTAAATACTTCAGGAGTGAATAATCTTCTGCTTCCCTTTTTAGTTTGTTCCAATGGTTAATTGTCCTCGCTATGGAAAATGTATGGCTTACTTCTAATATGAATTTCTCTGGCTTTAACTTCCAGCCATTTGTTCTTGTTTTGTCTTTCTCCACTAGAATAAGGAGGCCTCTACATACCAGTGTTTTGTCCCTGTGCAAGTACTTCTACACTAAAGTACTTATACAGTATAATCACATCATCTCTTGGTCTTCTTTATTAAAAATAAACAGACGGAGCTCCTAGAATCTCTCACTACAAGGCATATTTTCAAGCCCTTAAATCATCTTTGTGGCTCTTCTCTGCACCCTTTCCATTTTTTTTTAACATCCTTCTTAAAATGTGGACAACACACTGGATGCAGTATCGGTCTCACCATACTGTATACAGAGGTAAAATCATGTCCTTGGTCAGAAATTATCCAACAAAATAGAGCTTCATTGGAAAATGCAGGTTTGTTGAACTGGACATTTCCCATGAAAGTGAGTCGGGTGCAATGAACTTTCTCTAGACCACAGGCAGGGTTGTGGCAGAAACCTGCATGGTTAAGTGCCAGCTGGCTTGGGGGGCTCCAGCCAGCCCTGTCATGCAGACTGCCTTGGGGCCAGGTATTCCAGTTTTCTCAGGTCAGCTGCTCTGGGATAGCTGCACCATGTAGACTGCCCCAAGACCAGAGACCCTGGTCTTCTATCGTCTGCAGCTCCAGGGCAACCCTGCCATGGAGTAGGGAGTCCCGGCTTTAACCAGAGCTCAGCTCCCAGCTCCACAGCAGGGAATTTAGAAATCCTGGGATGGGATACTGATTCCCAAGGTCTGTTGCTCTGGGGCAGCCCTGCGTTGCAGACTACACCAGACCGGGGACTCCAGAGCTTTCAGACTCCCAGGCCAGCTGCCTATTTGGGACACCAGCTGGCCCAGGAGTTTGGAAGCCCAGGGGTCCCCAGTCCAAGGCAGTCTGCAATGCGAGAGAAATTGACATTTTTGTTTTTCTCTTAGCACTGTGAAACTGACAAGAATGTCAGTGTCACTCAGCATCTGCTGGTGTCCCTGGGAGCAAATTTCGTGTGGGACACACCATGTGTTGGTTTTTCCAGAAGAAATTTTGGAGGGGATTTCTGGTTCACAGGAAGTTTTGAAATAGCAAAATTTCCTGTGAGCTGGAAATCCTGCATTTCAGCCAGCTCTTCTCACTGCTCCCCTGCTTAAACCTCCAAGGATCACCGTAGCCTTTTCACAGCATCACCCTGGGACCTCTAGTTCTGTTGCTTGTCCACTACGACCCCTGCGAAGACCATGGGAAATATCTGTATGTTTACATATATTATGTGTACCTCTGTTTCTTTTATTGCTGTTTTGCCATTTCCTACCAGGGTTCAAAGAGTAACTCCTTGCTTGGAGCTCCCCACATGTCCCAGCAAGGCAGACAATGGCTGCAGAGAACCCAGTCACTGGTACTTAACTGACAATACGGGTGTCAAGGCCTTTGAACTTTTGCCTCTGACCAAGCTGGGCACAACCCCCCTAGCTTGGGAGAGGGGAGGGGCCCTTCAAGTGGGAAAGTTAAACAAAGAGCTTGGGAACTATGAAAAGGAGAGCCCTGATGAACAAAGAGGGAGAGGCAGGGTCTGCAGGGAAGGAGATTGAAACCCAGTCCCCAGAAGCAGGGGTACCTGGGATAGGTTGGGCCAGCCCAGGTTTTGAGGGAAATGCTGAGGATTAGGTAAGACATATGCCCGTTGGCCTTTAGTTGCCTTAACACTTTTCTCTCTGGTCACTGTGTTCCTATGGATACAGAAATAATATCACTCTCCTGGGCCTGGAACTATTCAATATTTTCATTAAAGATTTGGATGATGGAGTAGAAAATAAACTCATAAGATGTGTGGATGACACAAACCTGGGAGGGGTCACAAGCTCTTTGGATGAGAGTATTAGAATTCATAATGACCTTGATACATTGGAGAATTGGTTTGAAATCAGTAAATTAAAATTCAGTAAAGACAAGTACAAAGTACTAGACTTAGGAAGGAAAAATCAAAATAAAAAAATCCAAAATGGGGAATAACTGGCTAAGCAGCAGTTCTGCAGAAAATGTTCTGGGGGTTTACTGGATCACAGACTGAAATGGGTGATGCTGTTTTGAAAACAGGAAATGTCATTCTGCATTTTATTAATAGAATTGTCATATGTAAGACAGAGGAGGTAATTGTCCTGCTGTACTCAGCACTGGTGAGGCCTCCGCTGGAGCAGTGTGTCCAGTTTTGGGCTTTCTCTCTACAATGGGTAGGTAGGACAAGAAGTAATCCGTTTAGATTGCAGCAAGGGAGAGTCAGGTCAGATATTAGGAAAAACTTTCTAACTATAAGGATAGTTAAGTACTGGAACAAGGTACCAAGGGAGGTTGTGGAATCCCCGTTGTGACATTGCACTTCATATGTTTTATGGAAATATGCTTATGAGTGTGAATATGATGTAACTGGAATATGTTTTATGCAAAAGGTCTCATGTAATGTATCATAACAAAAGTTATAACCTACTGAATATATTCCTCCTATTTGTATGTATGTATCATTCTTGTATCTGAAGCTAGACATATGAAGTATGACTCTGAGGTCCGATTGTAATTATGCAAAGTGTGGGCCATTTATGGTGGTTTAGAATCTTGATGGCTCCGATTGACTGGGACAATTGGTTGTAGATGGTTTATTTACCTGCAAGCTTTCCTGTGTACCTGTGGGCCAGCCTGTGGGTAATGAACAATGAGGTCTCACATGACATCCATCTTAAATCCATCTTAAATCTGGTACTGCTGCTGAGCAGTTTTTGGTTGAAGTCTGCAGCTTTTGGGGTGTGGACCAGATCTGGGTCTGTGTTGCAGCAGGCTAGCATGTCTGGCTCAACAAGGCAGGGTTCTGGAGTCCCAAGCTGGCGGGGAAAATGGGCTCAGAGGTAATTTCAGAATGTGAGGTGACTGTCCCAAGGGGGTGTCTGTGACCAAACCCGTCACACACATCACTGGTGACTTTTAAGAACAGGTTAGACAAACATCTATCAGGGATGGACTAGGTATACAAAACCTGTCTTGGTGTGGGGGGATGGACTAGATGACTTTGTGAGGTTCCTTCCAGTCCTACATTTCTATTTATTCCAAGATTTTATAAGATATTCAGGCCTGATGATTTTTTAAAAAAGTTTATCCCTACTAGATACTGTTTAACATCCTCTTTAGTTACCAACAGACTGCAGAGTGGTTCACCCTCTTTACATACTTTGAATACACATCCTGCTTCTATTCAAAACCGGAAATGTTTATTGAACACTTCTGCCTTATTTGCATCATTATAAACTATTTTACCATCTCCAATTGTAATGGGCTACACCTTTGTTAGGATTTGTTTGTTTGTTTGTCTTTACTCCTAATATACTGAAAAAAATGGTCATTATTGTTCCTAGCCCTGCCAACTGTGGAGTTTTCCCTGATAGCTTTAGCTTCCCTTATTGATTTTCTACATCTCAGAACTTCCAATGTATATCGATTGCTATTAAATTCCCCTCTCTCCATTTGCTGTACATTGTTTTTTAAAAAATGTCTAATTGCTGCCTGCACTGTCCCACTGCACCAGGATGGGCTTTTGGCCAAAGTTCTAAGGCAGTGGAACACCTAACTCCCTAAGGCTCCTTTGTAATTTTCATCCTTCATTGGCTTTCTAGGACACATTGAGCTCCAGCTGGTTGGAGGGAACAGTGCCTGCTCAGGACGTGTGGAAGTAAGACATGGAGACACCTGGGCTACAATCTGTGATGCACACTTTGATCTCAAAGCTGCCAGTGTTATCTGTAATGGACTAGAGTGTGGAACAGCTCTATCTATCCCAGGAAGAGCTCATTTCCGAGAAGGACATGGACCAATCTGGACTGAGGAATTCCAATGTGGAGGGAATGAGTCACACCTCGTGCACTGTCCCAGGATATCACACGGGAGTCAGACGTGCTCACATGCAAATGATGCAAGTGTCATGTGCTCACGTAAGAATTTGGCACAATGTCTCTAAAATCCCAGTCGTGTGTATTCTAGAGTAGGGTGCAGCAAAAAAAATGATCTCACTCTGTAGGGAGCTGGGATAACAAAGCTGCTATCAGCTTCCAGTAAAACCTAAACAACTCAATATAATGGGAATGGGTTCAATCCCCCCAACTTTCCTTTTCTTTATTATTTAATCTAAAATATCTTAAATGCTCCCTCTCTAATCCTCTTCTCCCTTCTCCCCAGGGCTCACAGGGTTCCGGCTGGTGAACGGCAGCACAGCGTGCTCAGGGAGGGTGGAAATCCAGGTTCTTGGTGCCTGGGGAACCCTCTGTGACTCACGCTTGGATTTACCAGACGCCAACGTGCTCTGTCGTCAGCTCGACTGCGGATTTGCTGTATCAAACCCAGGAGGAGGGTATTTTGGGAAGGGAACTGGCTCTGTCTGGACAGACACATTTCACTGCAAAGGGACTGAAACCCATTTGGGCCATTGCCCTGTTACTGCCCTGGGGGCCTCTCAGTGCTCACACAACAATGATGCCGGTGTGATTTGCTCAGGTAAGTGCAAGAGAGATGCTGGATTAAGGATACCTGCCCCTCAGTGTGTGGTGCTGCCCAAGAGCAGGGGAACCTCAGGACACAGCAAGGGGAGGGGGAGCTAGATCCTAAAGCACAGAAAATAACAGTAAATGTATTAAAGATAACATTTAAGTCAATAATATCATCAGAAAAGAACAGTTGTGACTGGGGAAAGCCCTGGAATCTCCAGTAAAAACATCAGCAACTCTGTCCTCACGCAGGACAGCGGAGCAGGGGCAGCACTTTGTCCTTCGGGTTACATCAATGTCACCGATTCACTGTCCCCAGCCTTCTCCAATAGTAATTAGAGGGGGAGCTGGTAGTGACTCCCAATATGGAGCTTGCTTCACACTTTCTATGATAAAATATTCTCGGCACCTTCTTGAGAAGCTCTCGCACCTTCCTTGGTGGCTGGAGCCTTTGCAATTTGGGAAGGGGTCAGTGCTGGGGCCAGGGAGGTGCCTTCTCCTCCTGCAGTGAGATTCCTTCCAGGTTTGGCTGAATTATAAACTGCTGAAAATCAGCATTTCCTTTCTCTCATGTGAGTTCCTGGGGGTATTTTTGGTAGCCCACCACAGAGAAAGTAGTGCTTTCACTCACTTAGTTTTTTTTTACTTTTTTCACACCTTTCCAATTGAAAAAACTCCAAAGATTTTTTCCCCTGCTTTCTTACTTTCTTACACATTTTTACCTTTTTCTAACTTTTTACAGTGGAAGAAAAGATGAGCAGGGGATTGGACTAGATGACCTCCTCAGGTCTCTTCCAGTCCTAATATTCTGATTGTGTGAAAAAATAGAAAGGGGGAGGAAGTGGCAAACCTGTACATCCAAAACCTGGAATGGAAAATTGAATGTTTCATTTACCAAAAGTTGAAATGAATCAATATTTTAGTTAGAGTCCAAACAAAAATTGTCATTCCATTTCCACATCCCAGTATCTCAGATCTGTTTAAAAATTGAAATACTGCACTCAAAATACTTCACAGGAAAAATTTTCGGTTGTTGACCCTCTCTAATATTTAGCTTTTATAAAAATAAATAAACAGCATTATTTAGTTCATTTAGTCACAGCCAAAGGCACAAGAATTAGAAAATACCAGAATTAAGGTTATCTATATCATGTTAATTCAGTCCCCCACCCTCCCTTCTGCATATACATTATGATACAGTCTAATTGCATCAACATATTCTATTATTCTCACCTCCCCCAGGTCCTGCCTCCTTCAGTGCACAGGGAAGATGGTGCTCAGGGGATGGAGGAGCTGTAGAATATTTCTTTTTATCCTCCTCATTCAACCTGTGACCCAGGGCCTTATTCACTCTACAGACCGTACAAACGCTGCACTGAATACAGAATTATTCATTTCTTCATTGGCTTTTCTATTGTGCTCGTTACAGTAGTGTGAGAATGCACCACAAACATTAATGAATTTGTCTTCATAACACCCCAGGAGAGAGCAGACTCTTATGAGGTCCATTTCAAAAGTGACTTAGGCACTTAGAAGCCCAAGAATAACATTTTCAAAAGGCCTAAGTGACTTAGAGACTTAAATCCTATTTTCTCTAGTAACATAGGAGCCCAAGAACCATATAGACTTCTCCCTCTTGCTGCCTAAGTCACTTCTGAAAATGGCACTTAAGCTCCTACATCATTTAGCTGCTTTTGAAAATTGTACTTACAACGATTAAAGCCAAAATTCCCAACTCACGACTTATTTGGGGTGATTGGGCAGCAACCTGAGACCCTCAGGGCCTGATTCTCCAGAGTACTCACCATTTCTGCAGAGTTTTATGTGTTCAGAGTACTCTCCAGACATTAATAAAGCCTCACCAAACTCCAGGGAAGTAGGTGGGGAAGTATTATTATTAGCTCCTGTGACAGGTTGGATCACAGAAACCCCTTGGGGGCTGCCACCTGATGTGCCAAGACTACTTCTGCCCCTGGTTTCCCTGCCAGCGTAGGACTCCAGCACCCTGTCTAGCTGAGCCAGACATGCCAGTCTGCTCCAGCACAGACCCAGCGTCTGAAGCACGTGCCCCAAAGCTGCAGACTTAACTGAAAGCAATTAAGAACTGTTCCCGTCTTTAACACTCTGATGCCCAACTCCCAATGGGGTCCAAACCACAAATAAATCCGTTTTACCTTGTATAAAGCTTATACAGGGCAAACTCATAAATTGTCCGCCCCCTATAACACTCGGAGAGAGATATGCACAGCTGTTTACCGCCCCCCCCCCGGTATTAATACATACTCTGGGTTAATTCATAAGTAAAATGTGATTTTATTAAATACAGAAAGTAGGATTTAAGTGGTTCCAAGTAGTATCAGACAGAACAGAGTGAATTACCAAGTAAAATACAATAAAACACGCAAATCTAAGCCGAATCCAGATAAAATCTCACCCTCAGAGATGTTTCAATAAGTTTCTTTCACAGACTGGATGCTTACCTAGTCTGGGCACAATCTTTTCCCTGGTACATCCCTTGTTCCAGCTCAGGTGGTAGCTAGGGGATTTCTCATGGTGGCTGCCCAGTTTGTTCTGTTCCACTCACTTATATATCTTTTGCAGAAGGTGGGAATCCTTTGTCCCTCTCTGGGTTCCCACCCCTCCTTTTCAATGGAAAAGCAACAGGTTAAAGATGGATTCGAGTTCAGGTGCCAAGATCACACGTCACTGTAAGACTTCATTACCCACTTGCCAGTATACAGGAAGATTTAGAAGTAAAACAGAGCCATCTACAGTGGATTGTCCTTGTTAATGGGAGCCATTAAAATTCCAAACCACCATGAATGACCCACACTGTGCATAACTACAATAGGACCTCAGAATTATATTTCAAATTTCTAGTTTCAGATACACGAGTGATACATTTATACAAATAGGATGACCACACTCAGTAGATTATAAGCTTTGTAATGATACCGTACAAAAAACCTTTTGCATGAAGCATATTTCAGTTACATTATATTCACACGCATGAGCATACATTCATAAAATCCTACAGAGTGCAATGTCACAGCTCCATTTTACAGACGGTGAAATGGAGAGAGAAAAGCCAAGTGACTTGCCCAAGGCAGTGAGTCAGCAGCGGAGACAGGATAAAACTCAGTGTTTTGACTTGCAGCCCTGTGCTCGTTCCACCCGACCTCGCTGCCTGACTGCAGAAGAGTGGAGCAGCCACATCTTGTCTTGAGCCTAGCGGCAGTTGTGAATACTCAGTACTTCTGCAAATCAGACCCCATAAAAACTGGCTTCCGAGACCTGCTCAGCATCACCTGTGAAGTCTGCAGCAGAGGCAGGAACAGAACTGAGCTCTACTAAATGACGGTCACTGCTCTTAACAAGAGCATCCTAGTTCTTCCTGCACTCCCCTGCTCGTTCTCCACAGGCCTTCCAGTTTCTAAAGTGAATGAGGCAGGGGTCATACAAGCAACAGCCTAATGCTGCACAACCCCGATTTATCCATCCTGGGCACTGAAAGTGGCCAGGGCCCTGCGGGAAAATAATTCACTAGAAAATTAATTTTAGTGGCCAGCCAATCTGGTTCCCTTGTGCCTAAATGGAGCCCGTCTTATGGGTCTATAGATCCACAGAGTTTTAAGACCCAAAAAGGCCATTGTGATCATCTGCTTCTCCCCTCACCACAGGGACCCCTCCTGCTTAATGAAGTTTCAGCTCCCCTCTCTGCCCCATCTTCAGATCCATGAACAGAGTCTCCATAGGGCTCCTTGCCTGACTGGAACTGGGATCTTTAAAGAGAAACCTACTGCAGAAGCCCTGGATTTCAACCTTCTTCCTAATAAAGGACACATAGCTTCCAGGACTGTCTGCCACAGAGCCCAGGGTCACTGGTGCCGTTACACACCATGACTAAGCCTGTAGGGTGCTGCCCAGCACTCTCAACAGACGTCTACTCTCCTCTTTACAGCTGATACCTTTGTACCTTGGGGGCAATTCACCTTGCAGTTCTCCTGCTTCTCACAGAGGCTGCTACCAGCATTCCTAACTGAATTCCCTCCAGCCCTGCCTTGCCTCTCCTAACTAGCTACCCAGCCCAGACCCTGGTTCTCGGAAGGAACTCCTCAGCACATGAAGATGCTGATTTCTCCCTACAATTGCTGGAAGAAGAATGCCTTCTAAGGAAGAACACCTGGTCCCTTCCATACGAGCTCCGTCTGCCATGATCCCATCCAGCCTTCCTGAGGGGCTGTGGTACCCAGTTATATCCATGAGCCTCCTCAGAAAGCCCCAGATCTACTCTCTACCCTCACACTACACTAGCGGCATACCTAGGACAGGAAACTTGGGTGGGCCCCAGCTTTTGGGGGTGGGCAGTGACGGGAGGAGCAGAGGGAGGGGTGCAGGAGGAATCCGGTGCCCTGGGAAGGGGACAGGAGGGAGGGGGGTTCTCCTCCCTCCACCCCTTCCAGCCAGCCCTTACGGCTTGGCAGGCACCCAAAGCTGAGGCTGCCCGGGGCACACAGGCTGCGGGGCGTGCCTAGGGTAACCAGATAGGAAATGTGAAAAATTGGACAGGTGGTGGGAAGTAATAGGCACCTATATGAGAAAAAGCCCCAAATACCAGGACTGTCCCTAGAAAATCAACACATCTGGTCACCTAGGCGTGCCTTTTCTGCAAAGGGGGGTCCCACTAGGGCTCGAGCTCTACTCACCCTTCCAGACCCTGGCTCAGTGTCCGTCAGCCCAGCCACGTCCCTTTCCTGCTGGTGCTGGGAGCTGCTGCCCCGGTCCCCAGCCCCAGCACTAGCCCCACCCAGACCTGCCCTCATGAGGCACACCCCCCGCAGGGCTAGTGCTGGGGTCAGAGACCAGGGAAGCAGTGCACGGCACCAACAGGAGAAAGATGCGGCCAGGCTGATGGACACCGAGCTGGTGGTGGGAGTCCCAGCCTGTAGATTCGGGGAGGTCCGGCCCTGATTTGGGTGGGTCTGGATACTAACCGGGTGGACCACGGCCCACCCGTGGCTACCCCTGCACTACATTAGCTGCATGCAGGCATTCTCCTGGTCCAGTCTTTGGGCGAACTCCTGGCTCCATTGAAGTCAAAGGAGGTTTTACTATTGACTTCAATGGGGCCAGGATTTCACTCTTAGCTTTGAAATGTTATTTGGCTACCAAGATCCTTGAGCTGGTTGGATCCAGTGCACACACACTGCACCCGTCAGGTCGCCATACTAGTACATACTGTACCCGGCACAGCCAGTGGGTGTGCCCTACACTGACTCTGCTGTTGTCTTTTAACATTGTCAGTCTCCCCTGGCTGCACCTGGGTCTGAACTCGGTGAGTAATTCCTAGTTTACCACCTTGCTGTAGGACTCTCTGATTCTGGGACACACACAAATACCGAGATTCACATCCCAAGGGAGTCACAATATTCATGAAGAGAGCATGTCTCCTTCTCTGACCCACACACAACGTACTTAGTGTGGTGTGAATTGATCAGCTGGAATCTCACGTTGGACTCAGAGATGACACCACACTTCAGGGGACAGCTCCAGTCAGAACCACCAGTGTCAGGAACTATCTAACACTAGGAGCTGCTGCACTGGATCCACGTGAACCAAGAAAGTTGCTACTGAACAGATATCAGAGGGCACTAAGGGAATTTACCAAAAATAACCTGTTCCTGGCCACCATGAACACTGCTCTTCCATTGGCCAAACTCGCTCAAGGCAAACTTGCCTAAATCATTCATAACCCACCCACTCAGTGCTTGTGCAGACACCGTTCACTGGCTTCCAGGCATTTAAGTCTGGATAAAGTGACTACAGACCTCAGCAGCCATTCCACCACCACACACAGAGACTATTTTCCCAATCAGTAATCTGCAGGAATTCCCTCGCTCACTCATTTACAGGGTCTGCTAGCAAGCCCTTCTGTCCAGCTCACAGTGCACCTTATAGCACCTTCTACTTATGGATTCAAAAGAATAAGTGTCTTCTGACAGAGGTTGTTCCCTTTAACTCTGTGACACACTCTGATCACTGGCTTCTGCCTTCTTATTGAGAAACAGTCCATAATTTCATGCACACTCTGTATTATTTCTAGTGTATAACAGGGTGTGTTCTTCATTGTGTTTCCCATCTCTCCTGAGCCCAGGTCACTATGAATCACTCAGACTGCTGAATGGAGAGAGCCGGTGCGATGGTAGAGTGGAGATTTCCCTCCGTGGTGTGTGGGGCAGAGTGCTGGATGACCAGTGGGACATGAACGATGCCAGTGTGGTGTGCAGGGAGCTCCAGTGCGGAGTCGCTGAAAAAGCTTATACCCCCCTTAAGTCTGAGCAAGGAACGGGTGCTGTGGGGCTGAGAAGGGTCCATTGTGCAGGAAATGAGACTCGTCTGACTCTCTGTGACAACTCCACATCTGAGACAGCCCAGACAAGAATTGCTGAGGACATCGGTGTCATTTGCTCAGGTGATTCATTTCCAAATCTCACAAACATTTTCTGTTTAGTTCGAAAATACATATTAACAGCTGTGATCTATCCCTGCAGGGAGCCGGCGGATCAGACTGGTGAATGGGACAGGTCGCTGTGCCGGGAGAGTGGAGATTTATTACAATGGCCGCTGGGGGACGGTCTGTGATGATTCCTGGGATCTGTCAGACTCCGACGTCGTTTGCAAACAACTGGGATGTGGACGTGCCATCAAAGCAACTGTCTCTGCTCATTATGGGCAAGGATCCGGGCAGATCTGGCTGGATGATGTGAACTGCGCTGGGAACGAATCCAGTCTCTGGGTGTGTCCTTCCAGGGGCTGGGGCCAACACAACTGCAGACACGAAGAGGACGCGGGAGTTCTCTGCTCAGGTCTGTTCTGGGAATGCTCTCGTGAGCTGTGTTACCGGGCAATGTAATGGAGGGGGCAGATGTTTAAGGAGGTTGCTGAGAATGACACTCTCCCTGACTGTCTCTGCCTCCCTTTCCTTTGTGTAACTACCTACCAGGGTCACCATTAGAAAGTCCTCAGCTCTCACCCAGCAGTACTGGAGATATTGCAAGATTTCCCTAATGTTAGAATGCTGCATCTCAGGTATCTGAAGGAGATCGTATCACAGAAAGCAATGACTGAAAAGGATGTAGGATCCTAGTGGAGAAATAACAGAACATGACTCCCAGTGCCGTGTATGGCAAAACGGGGCTAATGCAAACCTTGGATGTATAAACAGGGGAGTAGTGAGGAGCGGTGAGGACTAGATTTTACTGTTGTATATGGCACTGGTGAGACAAATGCTGGAATACTGTGTCCAGTTCTGATGTCCACAAAAATTCGAGATGGAGCAGAGAAGTGCCACAAAAGTGATCTGAGGGCTTGAAGAAAAGCTTTACGGTGAGAGATTTAAGATGCTGAATCTGTTTAGCTTATCAAAATGATCAAGAGGCAACTTGATTACAGGGCATAAGTCCTGTCACAAGGAAAACATACCACTTACTAAAGAAAAGGAGTACTTGTGGCACCTTAGAGACTAACCAATTTATTTGAGCATGAGCTTTCGTGAGCTACAGCTCACTTCACCAATGAAGTGAGCTGTAGCTCATGAAAGCTCATGCTCAAATAAATTGGTTAGTCTCTAAGGTGCCACAAGTACTCCTTTTCTTTTTGCGAATACAGACTAACACGGCTGTTACTCTGAAACACTTACTAAAGGGCTCTTTAATCTAATGCAGAAAGGCAGAACAAGAGTCGATGGCTGGAAGCTGAAACCAGACAAATTCACCTCAGAAATAAGGCCCGGGTTTTTAACAGGGTGGGTGATGAACCATCGCTACAAACTACCAGGGAATGGTGCATTCTGCATCTCTTGAAGTCTTCCTGTCTAGACTGGATGCCTTTCTGGAAGCTATGCTTACATCAAACTCAAGTTATTAGGCTCTATGAAGCTGTTTTACAGACGGTCAAATTATTTGATCTCATGATCCCTGTCACACTTTGTGAAGTGGCTCACGGCACTGAGTGCCCACCTCAGGGCAGATGGTGAGAAACAGGGCAGTGCTCCAAACTGCTGGTGTGTTCTATAAGTAGATTTCACCAAGCCAGGAACAGATGTGAACTCCTGGACCAATGTTCCCTCTACTTTTTAAATCCATGTGTGGAATGAATTTTTTTCTGTGCACCAGCCTAGAGGTGATGTGTGGTGGGGTTGGGGCTGAGGGGTTCAGAATGTGGGAGGCGGCTGAGGGCTGGGGCAGAGGGTGGCGGTGCACAGGGTGAGGGCTCTGGCTGGAAGTGCGGGCTGTGGGGTGGGGCTGGGGATGAGGGGTTTGGGGTTGTGAGGGGGCTCAGGGCTGGGGCAGAGGGTTGGAGTGTGGGGGCTGAGGGCTCTGGCTAGGGGTGAGGGCTCTGGGGTGGCCCTGGGGATGAGGGGCTTAGGGTGCAGGAGGGGGCTCAGGGCTGGGGCAGAGAGTTGGAGTATGGGGGGGAGTGAGGGCTCCACTGGGGACGAGGCTATGGGGTGGGGACATGGATGAAGGGTTTGGGGTGCAGGCTGCCCTGGGGCTGCAGTCGGGAGCAAGAACTCCCCCCAGCCCTCTCCTGCTGCAGCAGCCTGAGGCCAGGGGAGAGGCGCCTCTTTCCCTCCTGCAGCAGCTCCAGGGGACAGGCGCCTCTCCATTCCAGGCCCCGGTGGCTGTGTGCCCTTGATAGCCTGCGGTGCGGACACATAGCTGTGCAGCTGAGAGGAAACTTAGCCCTGGATCACTAAATCTATCTCACCATGACAGTCACAGACAATCCCCATAGACTCTCCAATCTGTCTTGTCACCCAGATGAACTGGGCTTAGTGATAATTGGTCACTTACACCAAAAATCACACCACATTCAGGTTTCTTTCAATCCCAAGAGACCAGTCACCTACTCAGATCAGTTGGTACCTTAGATCTTACACCAGAGACGATGCCTGTCGCCAATCCTGTAATAAACTATAGACAGGTTTATTCACTGGGAAAAAGAACTAAAATGGCTATTTACAAGGTTAAAGCAAGCAATCACCTACACACAAATGAGACACCATTTACACCAGAGTAGTGACAGAGTTGTAGTGATCTGTCAATTCCAAATGTCCTTCAGCGCTGACCCAGGGGTAACCCCATGGGATCTCCGACTTCAGTTTGGTGTCTCTAGCCCTGTCACAGTTCAAAAAACCAAAAGGATGAAAAATTGTCACATTGACTATTTTTATTTCCCTCTTCCAGCTTTCAAAGTGATGGGACCAGGCCATCTGCAGGTACTGCTCCCTGGGGGGAATAAGGCCATTAACCAATCCTTTATATTGTGATGATCCTTGATGGTCCTTCTGATTTTGATAGTCTTTGGGGATGGAGAGGGGGGATGATTCCTGTGCCTGAGTTCACAAGTTCAGAGCCAACATTTTCAGTTATAAAGCAACATTTACATTTTTTTTTGTAGCATGGACCACTGAGATTACAACTGAGATTAATGCCTGCAGCAACTAACCACCATTTCATAGAGTCTAAGCACAAAATACATTCTTACAAGACTAATACCTGTTTTGAGCAAAACTAACAAATAAGTGACCTGGCCTTTTCTCCAGCTACGAGATTGTCAGTTCTCAGCTAATGCTATGAGATTGTCCATTCTCAGCTAATGCCTGCAGCCTGGGCAAGAGCTGGCATCTGGCCTGCCACTATCTCAATACTCTCTGGCCTCAATCGATTACAAACTGTATGTAGCTGCTGGTAAATGATGGCCTTCCGGAGATACCCACTGTATTTCTAGGGGGCCTGTGGTGTCGAAAAGAGTCTCTGATTCTTTGAGTGCTTCTGAGACTTGCTCCTGCAGAATGATGCACAGGATTGTTAGGAATTGCTGGGATTTCACTCTTCACACCCCATTTCATTTGAGAATCAGATGATTTAAATTCCCCTTTTGTGAATTTCCTTCTAGAGTTCACAGATCTGAGGCTGGTGAGCGACAGTAACTGTGCTGGGCGGCTGGAGGTTTTCTACAATGGGACGTGGGGCAGTGTTTGCTCCAATCAGATGTCTGGAGTCACCCCAGCAATTGTCTGCAAACAGTTGAACTGTGGAGACGGAGGGCAGATTGCAAGAGACTTTGAATATGGACCAGGTTCTGGTCCCACGTGGCTGGACCACGTTGCATGCAGTGAGCAGCACAGCTCCCTCTGGCAGTGCCCGTCAGAGCTGTGGGATCCAAAGTCATGTGATAACCGAGCAGAAGAGACCCATATTTCTTGCACTGGTAATTCTGAAACTACCTGCATGCGCGCGTGCAAACACAATTGTACGCGATGTGTTTAATTAATTGAAGGGTTATGATAGATCTTTTGTTTGTGTTCACATCTCAGTGGAGGTAGATTTAAATTCTCAACACAAGATACAAACATATTTTCACAGTCTTTTATAGGAATAACCATTTGTCTGATTAACAACAAACATGGAATTTAATCAATTAATTTTAAAAGAGACCGGTGTTAGACACTGCGATAAAGTAGTCTGAAAGCCGAGAAAAGCCTCTCCCTAGAGACCGTCATGAGGCAGCTCTGTGGTTATTAATCCTTTTGGGATGAACAATCAGAGATGGGCCCAGGTTGTGCAGTTTGGGTCAGAACTGGAATCCCCCACAACTCTGGGTGCATGTCGGCCTGTGTGTCTGAGTAACAGCTGAATAGCAAATTAATTAGGTATTGAATGACCCAGAGTTCACATTTCAGTTCAGACAGTGCTGAAATTAGGGGGTTAAAATACAGATAAATTCTCCTCCCACATCACACACACAACGCAGTGCATTGACCTCGGCACTTTCTCTCCACTGGAAAAAAAACAAAATCAACTCAGACCCTGTTTGCCAAATGCCCGAACTCTCCCAGCTGCACAGGTATCTTGCTTCTCTCTGTCTCCCTCTTGGTCCCTAAGTTGTCCCAGTAACATGTGAGGTTTCTGCATTTCTAGACCAGGACAAGTTACGTGTCGTGGGAGGAGAGGACAGATGCTCGGGGAGAGTGGAGGGTTGGTACCGTGGCTTCTGGGGAACAGTTTGTGATGGCGGATGCTAATGTTTTGTGTAAACAACTGGGCTGTGGCTCTGCTGTACCAGTCCCAGGCGAGGCTGCATTCGGCGAGGGGACTGGTCCCATCTGGGTGGAGACGTTGAATTGCAGAGGGACAGAGTCATCTCTCTGGGACTGTCCTGCCAGGCCCTGGGGTGAGAGCAACTGTGGTCATAAGGACAGGTTTCAGAGTAGCAGCCATGTTAGTCTGTATTCGCAAAAAGAAAAGGAGTACTGGGACCCTGTGGAAAAGCCCCGGTATTTAGCTCCCTTGCTGGGTCCCAAGGCCGGATGGGTGGGGAGGTGGACAGTCTCCCACTCCTGACCCCAACATATATGTCTGTGTGGAGTTTCCTGCGGTCAGGCCCCTGGGACCCCCAGTGGAAGCGGAAGGTGATGGTCAATGGGGAGACATTACTGGGGTGGCGAGACCCTGGGACAGAGACAACTGTTGTCAGGTCCCTGGTGGTGCAGCCTCAGAAGCTGAGGGTCTGTGTGAGCTGGATGAGGGTCCCAGGGAAGAAGCCCCTTGCCCTGCCTATGGCCCAGATCCCTGTGCAGACCCAGGAGGGGTGGAGCTGGCTGGTCGTTGGGGTTCTCCAGGATACCAGCTGTGAGAGCCACAAGTACTCCTTTTCTTTTTGTGGTCATAAGGAAGATGCTGCCGTGAATTGCTCAGGTGAGTGACAGGAGATGTTTCTGCTACATGCTGTAATTTTCAGGGAGGAGAATGGATCACCCCTGCCCCCCGCCTTTTGTCCCACACCAGGCCCTCCCATCTCCTGTGTGCTGGAGCATCCTGGATGTTGTGTGTTGGATCCTTTCTCATGTCAGATTGGCTCAGACATCAGCCCACAAGCACCCTGCATCCATCACAGGCCCCACTGTGCTGGTTTGTTACTAAAGTCCTCATTGCTGCACAGAGCACAAGGAATGTGGGCCCTAAATCACTAACAAACAGGCCCTGTGCTGCTGTGAAGGAGTCTGTGATGGTGACAGCTGCACAGTGCCCCCAGGGACTTTCAGAGTGAGGTTCCCCCAGGGAACAAACACGTCACCTCCCCCTTGCTCCAGACTCCAACTCTCCTCCCTTTCCCTTTGCAGGTCTGACAGAGAGGACAGATTCTCCGAGTACCCCAGGTAAAGCATCCCCCTCCTCCCATCAAGGGTTAAATTTCCCTGGGGCTGGGTCACAGAGGAGGAGCTGCAAGCTGCAGCCTGAGGGAAGGAGCTCCTTTCCATGGCCTGTGACATCTGAGGGCGAATAACACCTGGGTGGGAGCTGCAGGCCCTGCTGAGCAGGAGGATTCCTGTCTGTTGGCTCCAGCTGACAGGGCAGGGCCAATGATTTAAAGAGCAGCCTGTGAGCTGCCCCCATGGTGCACAGACTGTGTCCCAGCCCATTACCCTGCTGTCCTGGGCTGTGCAATGAGTGACTGGGGAGCTCCCTGGGGCCCCCCTGACTCTCACAGGATAATCTCTCCCTGTTGCATGTTCATTTCCATCCAGCTCCCCCGCGCCGCCCTCCGACCGACAGTGGGAGAGTCACGGTGCCCGTGGTCGTCTGCATTATCCTGGGGGTCCTGCTCTGCTTGGTCTTAATCATCCTGGGGGCGCAGGTGCGAAGTGCCAGGGCACAGCTCAGAGGTGGGTCCTGACTGTGTCACTGTGTGAAATGCCTCTGCAATAGCAGGGGGGCTGCAATGTGTCAGGGTGAGGGACGATACCAGGCTGGGTGAGGTGGCCGAGGGTGCCTAACTCTTCTCTCATTTATTATTTCGTTAACTGTCTGGCAGTGGAACTCCCTAGCCATCAGATCTGGAGATGATACTAGCTAGGAAGGGTCACAGTTTCAGGGAAGCTGCACCTGTATCCCCCCACCTTCCGGTGATCCATTCCAGGAGTGCCCAGTCAGGCCTCGGGCCTCCAGACCTCACCTGTCTCACCTCCTACTGACCAGGAGGCTTTAAGGCTGCACAGCCCCCTGCCTTCCACTGTGATACCCCCAGCAAACCAGTCTGCTTACAGGCCAGCCCCATGCTGTGCGTTCTCCCCACGGCCTGTGAGCAGTGTATTGCCAGCAGTCCCAAGTCACCACCCAGCTCTCTCTCAGCAGACTGCACCTTGTTAGTAGGATAAAAGCCTCGCAGAGAAAACATAAAAAGAAAAGGAGTACTTGTGGCACCTTAGAGACTAACAAATTTATTTGAGCATAAGCTTTCTTGGGCTACAGCTCACTTCATCAGATACATGCAGTTGAAAATACAGTGAGGAGATTTTATATACACAGAGAACATGAAACAATGGGTGTTACCATACAGCACTGTAACAAGAGTGATCAGGTAAGGTGAGCTGTTACCAGCAGGAGAGTGGGGGCTGGGGAACCTTTTGTCGTGATAATCAAGGTGGGCCAGGGGAAGCTTTTGTAGTGATAATCAAGGTGGGCCATTTCCACTAACTGCTTGATTATCACTACAAAAGGTCCCGTCCCCCATCCCCGTCGTCCGCCCCCCCGCCCCCCCCCCCTCCTGCTGGTAATAGCTCACCTTACCTGATCACTCTCTTTACAGTGTGTTTACCTTTCTGGAGTTGTTTTCAATCTCAGTGATCTATCTTAATCACCCTTCACCTCCCCCGGTCCCTGGCCCCCGAGACTGTTTTTCCTTCCCGGAGGAGCTGTGGAAATCCTCCCAGGTGCAGTAGAACACAATCGTACACAAACCATTCACAAATTTACTAGAGTGGTTCCCAAAGATCCTGCGTGGGGCTGCAATATCTGTCACAGGGAGGGATTCTGAATATCAGTGTGGTGAGACATCATGGAATGGGACCAAGAGAAATTGGACATATTGTCAGGGGGAAAAAAGGTGTATAAAAATCGAGTTGTGGTAAATAGTTGCGAAGAGAGAGATCCAGTAGAAAGGACAATCTTAGGAAGGAGAAATGCTGGAAAGGAGTATTATACTATGTTGTACTCATAGGTGGCATTTAGAGGATTTTATATCTATAAAACACAGAACAACATTAGCTGCCAGCTGCTTGGAAAGAGGGAAGGGAATGAGATTGCCATCAACATACACGTAACATTGACAAATTTGCTGCAAGACAGTGATTCAAATCAGATCTCATGCTCCAGGGCTTCAGCCAGTCGCCCACAGGGGTCAGGAAGGAATTTGGGGAAGCCCCTATATTTGTTTTTTGTCTTGTTTTGTTTTGTTTCTTGCCCTCCTCTGAAGCATGAGACATTAGCTACAGAGAGATATGTGACACAGGATGGGCTGAACCATCGCTCTGAGGTGGTATAGAGAAACCTCTTTCTAAGATGTCTGGCTGGTGTGTCTTTTCCACATGCTCAGGGTCAAACCAATTGCCACAGATCAGACTTTCAAAAAGGGACCTTGGGAGATTTTTATCTTCCTCTAAAGCATGGAGCCTGCCAGGATTATCTAGGCATCTCTCATCTCGTCAGTTCCCTGCCATTGTAGGGACCTTGGGCATCGGTAGTACCTTAGTCCCCAGGGTTGTCCCTATGGGGGTGCAGGGCCTGGGGCGGAAGTGACAAATCTGTCACTTTCGGGACCAACCCGTCAATTCCGGGACCGACTGCCCCAGCCAATCAGTCTGCCCTTGGGGGCCTCCAAAGCATGGGGTCTGGAGAGGTTGCCCCGATTCGCTGTACCCAAGGGATGGCTCTGTTAGTCCCTCGTGTTTTCTACCTGTGGCACACAAGAGTTTATTCCCCTAAAGAAAGAAATGCTTTAGTCTAAGTGCATCTTTGGGCTCAAACCTAGGGGTATCTGGGTGAATTGCAGTGGCCTGTGTTATACAAGAGGTCAGACTAGATGTTCTAATGGTCCTGTCTGGCCTTAAAGTCGATGAAAAAAAAAGGTTATCACCATTTTGCAGATGAGTGTAAACACCAGCATGGGGGAATAATTATTTAAGCTGCTCCAAAGGGGAATAATCAGGAATAATGGGATGAGATTGAAAAGGGAACAGTTAAGATGAATGTGAGGAAGCTTTCTGACAGTGGTCTAGCCCTGGGAACCATCGTCAAAGGGATGCTGTGGAGAGGGACATTGTCCCTGTCACCTGGCTCATTTAAATCTAGCCTGGACACAGCAGTGGGAATGTGCTGTAGGGTTCAGGCTGACACTGGGCTCAGGGGAGAGGGGCTGAATGAGCTAACAGTGTTTCCCATTTCTGGTTTCTCTGACCCTGTGCAAACCCTGCCCTTTGTTTTCAGGCTCCAGAAGACCCTTGGATCCCTTCCCTGAGGCCGTGTACGAGGAGATTGATTATAACCTGATGAGAGAGAAGCAGGAGATGTTCAGTCGCTCAGGTCTGTGGGTCTCACTCTTAACAGGCAGCAGCTATCTAATGCCCTGTCCATCTGAGGCCCTGACCCAGAGTTAAATCACTGCAGCGTCAGCCCTGTGAGCTTGTCGCTGGAGCTGGGCACAAGTCTCCATTGCAAAATGTTTTGGTGAAAAATGCAGATTCAGAGACAGCGAAACATTTCACAAATTCCTGTCAATTTCACCCAATTGTTCCAAATACACACAGAACGATTCATTTCAATTCAACACTTTCTAAAGAAAACATTTTGGGTTTTTTTCAATTTGATGTTACTTTTCCATCAGACATTTCCTTTAATTTTATCTATCTATCTATCTAAACCCCACATATCCAAAAGAACATCAGATGGTTTCATTCAACATAAAACCTTTTTTTTAACTTTTGCACTTGCCAAAGTTTTAAAAAAGTCATTTTTGGCTCAACCCAAAACATTTTTTATTGTATTATTATTATTGTTATTTTTACAATTGCCAAAGAATCAAAACATCTGTTTTTTGCCAGGCTCTAGCATCTGAGGTGAGACCAGCCGTTACTCATGTAGACTAACGTTGCCAGGAGTCCAGTTTTTAACCAGAATCCCCAGTCAAAAAGTGACCCTGGCGGCTCCAGTCAGCATTGCTGTCTGGGCCGTTAAAAGTCCAGTCGGTGGCACAGCGGGGCTAAGGCAGGCTCCCTGTCAAGGTTCCTTCCCCACTCTGAACTCTAGGGTACAGATGTGGGGACCTGCACGAAAACCTCCTAAGCTTACTTTTACCAGCTTAGGTTAAAACTTCCCCAAGGTACAAATTAATGTTTCCCTTTGCCCTTGGAATTTCCACTGCCACCACCAAACTTTAAATGGGTTTACTGGGAAATGTAGTTTGGACACGTCTTTCCCCCCAGAATCCTCCCAGCCCTTGCACCCCACTTCCTGGGGAAGGTTGGGTAAAAATCCTCACCAATTTGCATAGGTGACCACAGACCCAAACCCTTGGATCTGAGAACAATGAAAAAGCATTCAGTTTTCTTACAAGAAGACTTTTAATAGAAGTAAAGGAATCACCTCTGTAAAATCAGGATGGTAGACACCTTACAGGGTAATTAGATTCAAAACATAGAGAATCCCTCTAGGCAAAACCAAGTTACAAAAAAGACACACAGACAGGGATAGTCATTCTATTCAGCAGAGTTCTTTTCTCAGCCATTTAAAGAAATCATAATCTAACACATACCTAACTAGATTACTCACTAAAAGTTCTAAGACTCCATTCCTGTTCTGTCCCTGGCAAAAGCAGCATACAGACAGACCCAGACCCTTTGTTTCTCTCCCTCCTCCCAGCTTTTGAAAGTATCTTGTCTCCTCATGGGTCATTTTGGTCAGGTGCCAGCGAGGTTACCTTTAGCTTCTTAACCCTTTACAGGTGATAGGATTTTTCCTCTGGCCAGGAGGGATTTTAAAGGGGTTTACCCTTCCCTTTATATTTATGACACTCCCTATCTGCCCTGGCTCCATGCAGCTCCCAGAAGCGTCTGGCATGTCCCTGCGGCCCCGAGGCACAGGGGCGCCCATGGAAGCTCCGCACGCTGCCCCTGCCTCAAGTGCCAGCTCCATTGCTCCCATTGGCTGAGAACCAGCCGGATCCCACACCCCGAATCCCCTGTTCCAGTTCGGAACCCCCCTCCCACACTCTCACTCCCTCCCCGACCCCACACCCTCCACCCGCACCCCAACTCCCTGTCCAGGCTCTGAGCCGCCTCCCGCACCCAAACTCCCTCCTGGAGCCTGCACCCTGCACCCCCCCCTGAACCTCAACCCCCTGCCCCAGCCCTGATCATCCTCCTGCATCCCAAACCCCTCATCCCTGGCCCCACCCCAGAGCCCACACCCCCAGCCAGAGCGTGAACCCCCTCCCACAACCCACCCCCCTGCTCCAGCACTGAGCCCAATCCTGCACTCCAAACCCCTTGGCCCCACCCCAAGCCCACACTCCCAGCTGGAGCCCTCACTACCTCCCATACCCCAACCCCCTCCCGCAGGTCAGAACCCCTTCCCACATCCGAACACCCACCCACATCCAAACTCCCTCCCAGAGCCCGCACCCTGATCCCCCTCCTGCACCCCAACCCCCTTTCCAAGCCCTGAGCCCCCCCACACCCAAAATCCGTCCCAGAGCCCACACCCCAAATCCCCTCCCACACCCCAACCCCTGCCCCAGCCCTGAGCCCTCTCCCAGAGGCCGAACCCTGCACCCCCCTGCACCCCAGCCCCTGCCCCAGCCCTGAGCCCCCTCCTGTACCTCAAACCTCTCACCCCCCACCCTACCCCAGAGCCCCTCCCACATCCTGAAATCCTCATTTCTGACCCCACCCCAAAGCCCACACCCCCAGCTGGAGCCCTCACCCCCTCCCGCACCCCGACCCCCTGCCCCAGCCCAGTGAAAGTGAGTTGAAGGTGGGGAAGAGTGAACGAGAGAAGGAGTGGGGCTTGAGTGAGTGGGGGGCAGGGCCTCAGAAAAGGGGAAGACCGGGGCAGGGCTGGAAAGGGGCGGAAGAAAGGTGTTTTGTTTTGGCTTCCTTCCTACCATGCTCTAGGAGCCGCAATTGTAGGGACAGTTAATGTCACCGTGCCCGTCCTGCAGTCTTGGAGTGTAACCAGTGACGGGTCAGGAAAGTGACTGTCTGAGGCCAGGCTAAACTATCATTTGAAAATTGCTTCGGAGCTTTGCGGCAGGGGATGTTCTGTGTCCCCCTCCCACCACAGCCACTGGTCTGCTGGGTGGGATCCTTCCTGACCCCAGAGCAGAGAGATCAGCCCAGGAGAGCCTCATGGCTTTGAGTCCCGGCCCTTTTATCCTTTGTGCCCTTTTGTCTCCATGTCTGATGGGAACATCCTGCCCCAGGGCTGTGCTGTGGTGGGGCTCTGGGAACATGCTCAGGGCATCTCCCAGCACCACTGCCAAGATAATGAGAATGAATCACAGACTCTGCTCTGGGCCTGTCTTGGCCTAATCTGGAAACACCATGGAGAGCTGATCAACTGATTCATGGGGGAGGTGGATATTTACCGTTAAGCAGGAGGAGTCCCCTCTGTGGCTGAGGTGGCCAGGACCATTGTGGAACTTCCCTGGACCAGCAGCCAGACATGTGGCCTTCGCTCACCCCAGGATATTTCAGGTCAGATTGTACAATCCCCTCAGTCACATTTACCCCAGAAACATGGAGATTTCTCTTGGGAACGCTGTGTCAGCCTCTCACCGCTCAGAATCGCTGTGATTCAGCATCTTCTCTGGAAGGAGGAATAGACTGAGACTGGAAATCTCACTCCAGGCCCCGGATGTGTTCCCTGTCCCTCAGTTCTGCTGTTCTCACTGTGATAAATTTCTGGTTCTCGTCTCTCCAGGCTCCTATTCGGATGACTCAGTGACGAAGCTGCAGTATTACACTGGGGACAGCGAGGGGGAAAATGATCCTGGATCAGAACAAGGTAATGAGGAGGAGTAGACTTAGGCTGAGACACCCAAATCTGGGCAGAGAACAGAATTTCTATGACGCTTGCTGCAGTCGCAGCCATTTCCCCCCCACGGTTCCCATTTTACACAGTCAGGTCTAATCCCATTGAACAGGATTTCTGTCAGAATCTCAGGATGGAAACATGTAACCATCTCCTGAGCACAGATCCCTCTGAGTGGCTCCCAGTGACCTCCCCAGGTGAGGAGCTGGAAAAGATGGGGTCTCTTCTTGGATGTCAGGCATCAGGGCCCAGCAGGGCTCATCTTACACCCATGGAAGAGAGGGGAAGATTGTCCTGTGTTGTTATTACAGATGGGCTCAAACAAACTCACTGATCAGAACCCACCAGAACTTTGTGGGAGGGGGGATTTGCTGATTCTGACCCAGCTTCGGATCTCAGTTTTGCAGCTGGCACTTGTCACTATATCAAGCTGAAGTAAAACCCTAGTTGTGAACTTACTGGCCTGGGCACATCTCCAATTATAAATGGAGCGGCATTTCTACCCCAGCTGCTCTCAAGGGAGTCCATGAATTTGGGCCCTTTGGGAGTTTAGCCTGTGGCTGGGGGAGGAGACACTGAGCAAATGAGCTAATTCCTGAGAAGCTGGAGCGCTGCCAAGCTGAGCCCTGGGCTGCCTGAGAGGCTAGTGGAGAGCAGGAGCTCACAAAGGATCAGGCCAGTCCCCTCCTAGCAGGAGATTTAATTCCCATGCATAAATGCTGACTTTTGGTTTTCCCGGTGGGTGCTTCCAAAGAGGCGTGTGTTGGGGGGCAGATGGTGGGAGGGAGCACTCAGCCAGTTTTTGGGGGAGGCTCTTTTCAGCATGTTTAGACACTTCTTTCATAGTCTAGTTATTGAATGTGTCTAGCATTGGTATCTTTACTATTTTAATAATGTTATGAACATTCAGTTGTTATGAACTACATAATTTCTTTAGCATGAATTACAGTATAGTAAAATCATTGCAATCACCTACAAGCTGTCTTCACTGACATCCCAATCTTATTTACATCTAGTTCCCTGGTATTGTCTTGATGCATGTTAAGGACAGCTACATTCTTAAGTTGCATCTGTCCCATTGAGGACTGAAAATAATTTTAAAGTCTTCTGAAGCTGGAGAATGAGTTCAGGATGACACAGGCACCGTGAGAAGGATTCTTATAAATTTGCAGTACTCTGGAAACATAGTGCTTCCAGAGTACTGCAAATGACTCCACAATCTCTTTCTTGAGGGGTAACAGCTAATTCAAGCACCATCATTTTGTACATATAGTTGGGATTATATTTTGCCATGTGCATGACTTTGCATTTAACATTGAATTTCATCTGCCATTCTGTTGCCAAGTCACCCAGTTTTGTAAGATACCTTTGTAACTCTTTGCCATCAGCTTTGGACTTAACTATCTTGAGTAATTTTGTATCATCTGCAAAGTTTGCCACCTCACTGTTTACCCCTTTTTGCAGATTATTGATGAATATGTTGAACAGCACTGGTCCCAGTACAGACCCCTGGGGGACACCACTATTTACTTCTCTCCATTTTGAAAATGGACCATTTATTCATCCCCTTTGTTTCCTATCTTTTAACTGGAGTGCCTGGGAATGCTTTCAGGATCACCATCAAGCAGAGTGCCCCAGGGGTCAGTCCTAGGGCCGCTTTTGTTCAACATCTTTATTAATGATCTGGATGATGGGATTAATTGCATGCTCAGCAAGTTCGCAGATGAGACTAAACCCGGGGGAGAGGTAGATACACTGGAGGGTAGGGGTAGGGACCAGAGTGACGTAGACAAAAAGGAGGATTGGGCCCAAAAGAAATCTGATGAGATTCAACAAGGACAAGTGCAGAGTCCTGCACTTAGGAAGGAAGAATCCCATGCACCGCTACAGGCCAGGGACCGACTAGGTAAGCAGCAATTCTGCAGAAAAGGACCTGGGGATTACAGTGAATGAGAAGCTGGATATGTGTCAGCAGTGTGCCCTCGTTGCCAAGAAGGCCAATGGCATTTTAGGCTGCATTAATAGGAACATTGCCAGCAGATTGAAGGAAGTGATTGTTCCCCTCTATGTGGCACTGGTGAGGCCACACCTGGAGTATTGCATCCAGTTTTGGGCCCCCCCGCTACAAAAGGGATATGGACAAATTGGAGAGAGTCTAGTGATTAGGGGGCTGGGGCACATGATTTATGAGGAGAGGCTGAGGGAACTGGTCTTGTTCAGTCTGCAGAAGAGAAGAGTGAGGGGGGGATTTGATAGCAGCCTTCAACTAGCTGAAGGGGGGTTCCAAAGAGGATGTAGCTCGGCTGTTCTCAGTGGTGGTAGATGACAGAAGAAGAAGCAATGGTCTCAAGTTGCAGTGCGGGAGGTCTAGGTTGGATATTAGGAAACACTATTTCACAAGGAGGGTGGTGAAGCACTGGAATGGGTTACCTAGAGAGGTGGTGGAATCTCCATCCTTAGAGGTTTTTAAGGCCCGGCTTGACAAAGCCCTGGCTGGGATGATTTAGTTGGTGTTAGTCCTGCTCTGAGCAGGGGGTGGGACTAGATGACCTCCTGAGGTCTCTTCCAACCCTAATCTTCTATGATTCTATGATCTAATTATCCTTAATTAATTAAATTTGATTTAATGAGAAGCCTTTTGTTGTCTTCATCCCCCTGCCTCTGTTTATAATCAAACTCCCTGAGCCAAGGGCAGAACTCATCACTTTCCACGCTCAGGCTCGGGCTCCTGGGTGCTGAGCAGCCACTATTTTTTTCCCATGGGTGTTTGAGCCCCAGAGCACCCATGGAGTCAGCGCCTATGTGCAGAGAGGAGGTTCCCCCTCCCAGTGTAACACGAAAATTCAAACCTGTCTGCAGAGATCAGCTGGATTCACACAGGCCGGCTCTGGCCTGGCAACGCCCGTGTTCCAGCCTGTTATCTCAGTACAACCCGGATCCTGCTCCCATGGAAACACTTGAAAGAGCTGCTGTTGGATTCTGCAGGGACAGGATTGGCCCCGAGTTATTTCTGGGACTCCTGTTTTACTGTAGTTCTCTGACTTGTGCCCTTCTCCCCATGGGCCCCTGCGACTTCCCCTCACACGTGCCATGACAAACAGCTCTAGTCAGAAGGGCCACCTACGCTGAAGAGACGCTGCTGGTGCCATGGGCTGAGTGTGGTGTTTGCTGTTCCAGAGGGAGTTTCCCCGGGGGGGTCTCAGTTGGATTACGATAATGTGGAGGAGCCTGCCTTGAACGACGTCCCCCAGACTCCAGACGGCCGAGGTGAGCAGTGAATCCACCTCTTGGAAGCAATGTCACCCTGATAAAAAACTAACTGTATTTTCCAGTAGGGACAATAGTGGTTTGTTAAGAAAACCAGGGAGTTCACCCACCAGTATTGTGTATTGCCGTAACGCTGGGGGCGCTGACCAGGGGCATTACAAGAGCTGTGTGGAGGCCCAGGGGTAGGGAAGCATGTGATGTCCTAGGTCATGACAGAGGCCCATTGCAGGGATGGAAGGAGCAGTTTGCTCAGCAGCTGTCCATGCTGTACTTGACTCAGGTCACTGCCTTGTGACCCTCACTGCCAGGAGCACTAAGGTTACTCACTATTTATAAAGACAACCCAAATCAGAGATCTCTACAGTGCAGTAATGTTCCCTGAAAGTCTTTCCTGGCATGCAGCTATTGCAGCTTATATACATCTGTGTCAGACACGCTGTGACAGGGGGTGGGTGGGACATGGAGATTTTAAACCCAAGGGCCCATGTCCCACCCTTATTAGCTGGCCCAGTGGTATCAGTAGGTTGGAGACTGATGGCAGTTTATGGGGTGAACTGTATCAGGAGAACACACTGAAAAGACATTATCTTAAAATGTCAAGTTTAGGAAGCCGGGAACAAATTCTGGGCAATTCCAAGTCATTTACATTTGTAATTATTATAATAGCATGCCTTGTGGAGCAATCCCTCTGGACTAGATCCCAGTCACCTCTTTCTATAACTCCCCCTCTGCCTCGTCATCTCGGAGCTCTAGGATCCACTCAACCAGCAATTGAAATGTATCCGATAACTGTGATACGTGAAATCCCCCAGTCTAAGGATTCCAGAGGGGGCTCCTCTTCCCATCCTGAGGGTGGAAGTGCTGAGAGATCCGCAGGGATCAGTGAGGCTGGTGCATCTGCAGCTTGTAGTTTATTTCTATCTTCACTGTGACTATTCTCTTAATTACTTCACATCTTCACATCAGATGCCCCTGTGCTGCCTGGAGATGTCCCAGGGGATGGTTATGATGATGCCAGAGAAGTATCTGACCCTGAAGGTGACACTGGCTTGGGGCAGAATGATGAGGAAGGCACTGAGGCGAGTGACAGGAATGGGGATTCACAAAGAGGTGAGTTTGCAGTTCACACTGTCTCTGCAGAGTGGGAGGGCTGGAAATGTGAGGTACGCAGCCAGGGGACAAACCTGGCCAACCCAGTGCCTGTGAGAAAAACTCTCCTTCTCTCTTCTTTTCATTCCCTCAAAGCAGAGGCTTCAGTGCCTGCAATGGTGACAGGAAAAGTGGGGTCCTTGCTGTATGATATTGCATGGTCAAACCAGCAAGATCCCTCAATCTGTAGGTTCAAATCCTTGTGTGGCTGCCACACCCTGGATTACTGGATTGCTACCAATTTACTGCGCGTGTATCTTTTGGGCAGAATCTTACAAACCAAAGTCCTGTTAATGCTGCGCAAATGTTAAAGAGCTTGTGACGCTTCCTGTAAAAGTTGGGCATTTGCCCATTATCCTTGGCCAATATCTCCCCTCCCCTCCCCATTGTGTCCTCAGCAGAGACACCACCAGCTACCCCAGAGGAGGTGCAGTGGTGATGAAATGTGCATTGCTTAGTACTTGATAAGAATTATGTGTTCATGTTTGTTGTTAGGGCAGAGTGAATTATACAATGTCCTTAACTAAGAGCTCCTTGCTCGTCAGTGATTGGGTTTTGTACATGAAGTGACAGGTAATACAGTTGTCACTTGGCACCTTTAAATGGTCTGGAAACCAAGGGTTTTACTTCCAGAATACGTACAGAGGTGATGGATTAAAACTTGTCATGGACCCAATCAGAAGAACGAAGAGGGAACATTTTCTAACCCATATTGCGGAGTGCGCTCCACCCTTGCAATGCAGCCAGACCTCGCTATAAAATGGATCCACTGACTGTATGTGTCTCCCTTGGTATTTTCAGGTTGGAATCTGCACTCACTAAGGAATGAAGGTGTTTCTAGGATGGAGAAGGATACCCCATTCCTGCCTCCTGGAGACACAACTTACGATGATGTGGGACATGGTGACTCTGGGAGATCAGTATCAGAACAATGTGATTGGACAAAATAACCTTGTGATGATGTAAAAGCTTTGCCTTTTTCTCTGAGAAATGTTTCCTTTGGCCTGATGCCCAGAGACAGACCCTGCCTGGTAGATAGACAAAGCAGGTGTTTTTATAGAATTTGTAAGAAGTTGCAGGAAATTCAACGGCGAGTGGGAAAAGGTTCACAAATTTCCTCTGTATAACTTCCCACTGATTGGCCAGGATGGACTTTTCCTGCTTTTTTATCCCTGTAATTTCTTCAGCTTCATTTTGTGCCTTTTTCTTATTAAATCCTTTCTGAAAGTTTTCCCCATAGTGGAAGTTTTTCTTGCCAGATGAATTATGCAATTTCCAGTGTTCACAACGGGGAGAGGCTGAGATTGAACAAACCAAAAGACAAGGATGGGCCATCTCTGGGTATGGCCGGCTGTTTGATGGGAGGTGAGTTTACACTGAATGTTCTATCAGGCATGTGGTAAAAGTGAGACACCAGCAAGAGAATATTATGAGATGAGCAACAAGGTTATTCCTAAACTCAATTCAGATTTGAAACTTTCATTGAATCCAAGGAGATCAATGGGAAATTCTCCCTGGGTTATTCACACCTGAAATTAAACAAATAGTGAAAAGAATTCCTCATTAGCGATAAATAGAGAGGATGAATATTTCTGCTCGGATGATAAATGAATTTTATTGACAATAGTGACAAGGGGAAGGTTAATCAGAGTCTGGATTTCCACTGAACCAATAAGGCTACAACAAGTAACAAGTCACTGAGTTCTCACAAGAAACCCCATTAAAACTAATCATCTTCGCAAAGTGGCATGTTCATTTCCATGACAATCTACAAATACAGTTTAAAATCAATGCTGAGCCGAGTACTGACCAGTGCAGAAGCCAAAAGTGTTCGAATTAATCCTCAGAGAAGTAAATACCAGAATGCTTGCAGAGCACATTGCTATTTCACAGAGGTGTCTGTCTTTCCTTCACCACAAATCCTGCATTCAGCTTGGTCACTTCATCTGTACACGGACACAATGGAAATAGAAAAGGTCCAGTCGAGAGTCAGGGCTGTTCAGGCCGAGTGTCTGGGGTGCCTCTCCAGTCCAAACTCTAGTCAAGCAGGAGGAAGACTTGTCTGTGCCTGCCATGGCTCAGATCTCACCTCCACTGGCCCTGGGCAACACAAGTCCTCCCCTCTGTGCCTCACAGGCCCTGCTGTTACCACACAGCTTAGAGGTAGGTGTACACCAAGCCTCGGGCCCTCCAAGCATCTCCCTGCAGTGTCCAGCTCAGTGGCAGATTTAGAGTTAGTGGGGCCCCCCGGCCCTGTGCTCAGCTTCATTTTGGGGGCCCCTCCTTGGGATCCAGACAAGAAAAAGGACATTCTCTCTTATCTCCCTCCCGTCCCCTTTTTTGTTCCTCCTCCTCCTATAAGTAATAGGAAGTAAATGAAAATAAAGTGAGGTACCTTGATTGTTTTTGTAGTCTAACTTACTTTTCCACAGGCCACTTGAAAATTGCAGAGGGTCTCAACGGACCACTTAATGATCTTTCTAAATATTGTTTGTACCATTAGCTAACTATTGTAAAGCGCTTTGGATAAGAGCGCTTTATAAAAAAAATAATGTAAAAAAACATTGGGGTGCGGGGTCAGACCAGGACTTAGGGTGTGGGAGGGGGCTCAGGGCTGGAGGTGCAGGGTCTGGGAGGAAGTTAGGGTTCAGGAGCAGGCCAGGGGTTGGGGTGCAGGGTCTGGCCAGGAGATAGGGTGCAGGAGGAGGCTCAGGGCTAGGGCAGGGGGTTGGGGTTTAGAGCACTTACCTGGGACAGCTGTTGTTTGGTGCAAGGGGTGCAGGTGGGGATGTGGGGAGGGTGCAGGAGTCAGGGTGGGCAGGGGGCTGGGGCTGTGGGGGGCAGGTGTGTGGGGGGTTGCAGGAGTCAGGGAGGGCAGGGGGCTGGGGGTGTGTGATGGGGTACAGGAGTCATGGCTGGGAGTGTGTGAGGGGGTGCAGGAGTTCGGGCTGTGTGAGGGAGTGTGTGAGGGGGTGCAGGGTCTGGGAGGGATTTAGGATGCAGGAGGGGGTTCAGAGTTCAGGTTAAGTGTGGAGCGCTTACCTGGGGCAGCTCCCATTTGGTGCGAGGGGTGCAGGTGGAAATGTGGCGGGGGGGGAAGGAGCTCCCGTTTGGTGCTCAGGGTGGTGGTGCGGATGGAGGAGTGCAGGAGTCAGGACATGAGGAGTGGGGGGGCTGGGTATGTGGGGGGGTTACAGGAGTCAAGGAGGGCAGGGGGCTGGGAGTGTGTGAGGGGGGTGCAGTAGTCAGGGCAAGGGGCTGGGGTTGTGGGGGTGAGGTCGTGGGGGTGCTCCCAGTCCCCTGACCCACCCCACTCCAGCCCCCTGCCCTGAGCAGCTCACGACAGAGGTGTGGGGGGGGTATGTGTAGGGCGACTGCAGGTGCCCTGCCTTTGCTCCTCCCTGCCCTGATTCCAGCCCCTGCCCCAAGGTCCCACCCCGACATCTTCTCCGCCTCCTCCCACAAGGGTGCTGTGGCCCCTCTCCTCCCGCTCCCTCCCGGAGTGACCTGAGTGCTGGCAAACAGCTACTTGGCAGCGGGGGAAGCGCTGGGAGGGAGACGGAGGGGCGGGACCACAGCACGCTGAGGGGAGGAAGTGGGAAAGAGGCGGGAAGGGGGGAGCTTGGCTGCCAGTGCGTGCAGAGTCTGCAGCAGGAGTCAGCAGGACCAAGCTTCTGCCCCCACACCTGCCCCCTGGGGCCCCCTGTCATTGGGGGGCCCCATGCCAGGGCACCCTGTGTTTTACTGTAAATCCTCCTCCAGTCCAGATCCTGGTCCCCTAGACACTCACAATATTCATGGAGTCATTGCTTCAAAAGAAGCTGTGGAACCCAGCTTAGCAGTTACACCTCCGATCACTGCTCCACTCATCATACAGCACTTAGATATGTTTCTAGTTAAATCAAGTATAAGATTATTTAACAAAGACAGAGATTCAAGCAGTAGCAAGCAGAAGTATTGCAAAGAAATTATGTATAAAACAAAATTGTAACATGCCTTCTGCAGCCCAGATTTAATTAACAAGATACTCTCATGTCTTGTAGAATAATCCTTACCCAAAACACTTGCAGCGTTTTACAGCCACATTGGCTGTGACCTTCCTTTCATGAGTCAAGTACGCTGGCAGCTTGCCTCCAAAGTGAAGGATCCTGTGTGTTCCTTTGCCCCCCTTAAAATATACCAGTCCCATCCTTTGTCTTGATTCATAAACAGGACACCCCCCGCTCTTTTGTTCCTCCCTGTAGAATTTCTCTCTTGTAGATTTTGCAGACTTTCCACTTCCTCTGGCTCAGAAGACAAATAGGCTTCCATTGAGAGGAGTGCAATACACAATACAAACGACCAGACAGGGAGATAGGTGTCTGTTACCCCCTGCTTGAGAGGACCATTTCAGAGGTATGTCACCTCCTGGTGACCTGCCTTAACTCCTTAGGTATCATCTGTACAGACATTCTGCAATGGTTATGACAACTGCTGGGCTACTGGCTCTTGGTAGATGCCTCATATGCCACCCATTAGTGAACTATGCTGCCTATATCTGTCCCAGGGAATCCTTGTGAAATACTGTGCACCATCGGGTTCCTGGCTCACACCAGTTCCTTCCTCCAGGCATTGTGACCTGGTGCATGGGGTCGCAGAGCCACTCTGTTTTGGTCCTGCTGCCCCTCCATCATCTGTCATTATGAATGGGTGTCCAGTCGAAACCTGAGAGGTGCTGCAACACCGTGAGTCAGGCTGCGATGCCACTTACTCAAATGTGGCCCAGCCACCCCCTTGACTTGATGGAGGAGCGGCCAGGGCACACCTGAGAGGCCCTGCATCCCCATGTGCCAGGCCACTGCAGGCTCTCCAACCCCAGAACCCGCCCCACCAGCCCCACCCCTCCTGTACAGGCCAGGATTTGGATTGTGGTGCCAGCGTGGAGGGTGCATATAGGTCATGGTGGGTTGCAAGAAAAGCAAAGTGCAGTTAGTGGGTTGTCTTAGCAACAAGTTGGGGAACCGCGGCTCTAATCTACCAGCTCAGGTACCGGAGCAGTGACAAGGGGCAGCACAAGTTTCAACGCAGGCTAGTCCCACGGTAATTACCCAGGGTTCTGGGTGGGCTGGTAGAGACATGCTGAAGCACATGATGCCTGATACCTGAGCTAGCTACATTAAAGCTCGTGCTGGTACGTCTGCTCAAGCTGTGATCACACTTTGTGACTGCAGTGTAGACGTAGCCTCCACAGTGAAAGGAAAGCAAAAGGCAGTGAATAACGTAGCTGAAGTCGATGTACTTAGATCTACTGACCGCAGTGTCTTCACTGCGGTGAGTCGACAGCAGATGCTCCCCCGTCGACTCCGCCTGCGCCTCTCACTCCGGTGGAGTACCAGAGTCGACGGGAGAGCGCTCAGTGGTCAATTTATCGTGTCTAGACTACATCGACCCCCGCTGGGTCGATTGCTGACCATCGATCCAGCGGGTAATGTAGACAAGCCCTCAGAAAAGTCTGCAAAGAAGGCTGGACATAAGAGCAACATCAGACATCTCTATGAAGCTGAACTGGGTGATTTCAGATGATCTAAGCCTCGACCCCAGTCTGTTGTTGAAGGAGTCCAGACTAGTCATCCCCACATGGGGGTGAAAAAGGACATTCTGCATAACCTGCACGGGGGCCACCAAGCCAGACCAAAATGTGCAGAAACAGCTCAACAGTGGCCTTCACTGAGCAACAAGTACCAGAGAGCGAGGTGAGAAGTCTGAGACCTACATTCACATGAGAACCAACCAACCAGAACCATCGTTTCCTTCCCTCTCCCAGACACACCATGGTGGAAAGATCTTCTCCAGCTGGCTAATGGAACCTCCCTTCCATTCACTGGCTGCTTGTCAAGATTTATTGAAATAGCCAGGGTACTGACCACTACATCACAGACAGTGGGGTCAGGAGGAAATCCATGTTTGACTGCAATGGAATCCCACTGTAAGTCTGCTCTGATAATGATCCTCAATTACTATTGGACACTGTTAAATTTACAAATCCTTGCAGTTTCACCATGTTACATCAGTTCCCAGTTTTCATAAAACCATGGGGAAGCACAACTCTCTGTGAAAACAGTGGAACAAATTCTTACAATATCTGGCCTTGTTCCCCTGCTTGCCAGCACCTCTGGCAAAAGGATTCAGGCCCAATGAGGAGCTGAGTTGAGTTCCATCATCCCAACCATCCCTTCACTATTAGATCTTAGTTAGACTGAATTTCTAATGCTCCTAAGAAAGGAAGAACAATCTAAAAGCTGTCAGAAGAGAAACTTTGTCAGGAGTCACAGACTCAATCCCCTGAGGGAGCTGAACGCAGGAGATCGGGTGTGGTTGAAAGGCTCTGCAGAAGAAGGAATAGTACAGGCACAGCTGAACACCCCTCAATCTGACCCTGTTTGAGTTCTGAAGTATCATATCACACCAGGTTTTTTCAGCAGGTAAATCTCACGGAGCACTCAGATCCGTACTTCCGGGCTGAACCTGTGAGTAATGATACCCCTGCTCAAATAGACCATCCACCATCTCCTCCGAATCTGACTGAAAGGAGACAGCCAGCTAGATCTAAGAGCCTCCCTCCTTCCTGAAAGATTAGGTCAGAACATGGAAACCTGAGGAACTCAGGGATTTAGTAGCCAAGTGCTTTACTTGGGCAGAACAATCCCCTGGCACGAGGCTGAAGGGTCAGGCAGTCTTCCCAGCCTTCACTGGGATGTTTTTAATAGTCTGTGTTGATGTTTAGTGCATGGCTGGATGGATGAATGATTTATTTTCATTCCCTCCTCACAGAGGAGGATTTTGTCTAGGGACACTTTTTAGAGAGGCCACTAGGGGGCCTTACAGAAGAAGTACACAGCTGCAGGCAAGGAGGAAATTAAGGTTATTCTGTTATTTACCTGCCCTTTAGCAGACTCTGAATTCAGCCAGCTGGGCTGGAAGGCTGCACAGCAGCAATGAGATTGATTCAGGTCACTAGGATCAGGCAGGTGTTGAGATGCTAATGGTTCACGCTGCTGAAACTCATGCAGGAGGCTCCAGCTGTCTGCCACATCAGCCATCTCTCCTGCAGGGAGCTGAGACCCTGCATTCACTGTGGCACTAACCAACTGTTGGCATCAGCACATCTGTGACACTGGACTAACACTGTGATCTTCCTGAGCCCAGCCTGGATCTGTGATGTCGGTCACATGCACAGGAGGGGAGGGGTTCTCCAAATGCAGCCGAAGAGATAAAATCCTGATAAAAAAGGCTTTTCAATGCTGAGCACTCGTGGGAATCAGGCAGGCAGTGATGTAGTGGTAAAAAAAGGAGGTGGGTGAACTCCCAAACTAAACTCCATATTCCCCAAAGGACACCTGGATAAACTCTGTTTACTCTCGTTTACTCCCAACTACACGACTGCAGGCCGGTGCCGAAGGATCAACTTGGACGCCTAATTCAAGTTGCTGGTTTTGAAAACCAGACACTGAGCGTGTTCCTCCAGAGTTTGCAGGCCAGGGACTCTCTTTTATTATGTATTTGTACAGCCCTCAATGTACAATGGGGCCCTAATCCTGACTGGGGCTGTTGCCCCTTTTCAACCCAAGCAGCTCGTCAGAGTTTCGGGCTCTGGGGCTGTTCCAGCTGGAAGCAGAAATTGTTGGTGTCTGGTATTTTCTTTGGTGCAACCTTGGTTGTTTCCAAGGAATGTACAAAATCTGAACACAGGAGGGACGAAGAACAGAAGGAGCCGTTTTTTAGTTTACTAGCCCTCAACTTCTTTAGCTAACAAACCCAAATGCTCTCCTTAGCACAGGGGTCTGCTCTATGAAGGGCCTGTCCAGCCAGGGAGCAGGAGGCTCTGGCCTAAGGAGAAACTCAGCAGGCAAGTGTAGGGAACCAGCTGATCCAGCTAAGCAGCAGCTAATGAGTGGCTCCAGTTCCCAGCTGGAAGATGCAAGAGAGGACCAAGGCCTGGGGGGAACAAAAGACAGTAGGAAACTCTCTCCAAAACCCACCCCAAAACATCTCTGAGCAGTAGGAGGAGGAGGCTGCAATAGTGCAGGGCCCTGTAGCCCCCTGAGGCAAAGGGAGGGCTGTGACCCCTGAGCTATTGGGGCTAGAGGACCCTGAAGTATCAGCCCAGGTCAGGACTATCACTTGTGTTACTTTTCCATGTGCCTTGTCTTTGTGTGGCAGAGGAATAACAGAGGTGACTAAAGCAGAGTTGGGTGGGGCTGGTTGTTTTGCCCCCAGGCTGGTGGACAGGCCCAGCGGAAGGGTGGAGAATGCTGACTGTGTCTGCCACTCCCCAGGAAACCAGGGATCTTGAATCCTCTTTACAATGGAGGGGGGAGCAACTGTAGCTACAACATCAGCAGCTGCAGCAGATTGTGACCCAGCAGCAGCAGTTACACCAGAAGCTTCAGTTACAACAACAACAGTGCCAGCAAAAGCATCAGGGAGCAACAGTGATTTATGCTTCATCTGGAGAACTGGAGCCCACAGGTGAGTGCGGGGCTGTGGTTTCCTGTGTGGGAGGGAGAAGCCCTCACCAAAATGGGGACAGAAGATGTTCTTGAGGCCTTCCTAGGGACTTTTGAGCAGCTGGCCAGAGCATACTATTGGCCCTGGGAGGAGTGGGCCACTAAGATTGCTCCCTACTCAGCAGGAGAGGCCTAAGCAGTGTGTCATGACCTGGCGGTTGAGATGGCAAAGGACAATGGGACACTGGAGCAACCCTACTAGCCTGTCTAGGACTTAGTGGAGAGGGCTATCATCGTCCATTCAAACATGAACCCATTGGCTCTAGATTCCCATCGAGGGCTGCAGCCCAATGCTTCCAGGATTTGTGTTCTCTTTGGCTGAAATCAGAGACTTATTTGCCAGTGGAAATGGTGATGTTAGCACAGTTTTGCCAAACTATCCTGGGGTGGCCCAAGTTGTGGGTTGGCTGCCACCGGGTGACTTGCCTGGAGGAGGCAGTCTGCCTCGTAGAGAACTTTCTGGAGACTGAACTGGAGCGTGAGCCTCTGGGAAAAGCTTAGGAGTACTTGTAGCACCTTAGAGACCAACAAATTTATTTAAGCACAAGCTTTCGTGAGCTACAGCTCACCAGGCAATCAAATGCGCACAGATCTCTAAAGGGGCCAAATTGGTCTATGTAGAGTATATTCATCGGGATGTTTGGTCCTACCCTGTGGCTAAAGTCAGGTTAATGGTCTGGAGCAGCAGGTTGAAATGTCAGTGGTGATGGCCTGACTCCTAGTCTACCTGATGTTATTGGGCTGGGACAGGGGACCTGTGGGGACTTGTAACCAGTCTTGTGAGGGTAGCTGGGAAGGTGGGGTTGGCACTTAACCTCCTCTTGGCATCCCAAGTTAAGCTTAAAGAAATTTTCCCCTTTTCTGACCCTGAGCTGTTCGGTTCTAAACCAAAGTGCTGTTGGGAGCAGTGTCAGGCCTGAAGGGTCAGGGTGCAGTGTAGTTTGGAGCTCCCTGAAAAGCAGCCACAGGCACAGCCTCCTCCTTGGGACAACCCACTGGCCTGAGAGGAGGGGCCCAACTTCATCCAGAGTCAGAGGGAGGAGCCAGTCTTGAGTCTTCCGTATGCCTGGTTGACTTGGGCACATGTATTGTTGGTTGCTCCTGACCAGGATGCCCAGTACCCCCATTTTGAACTAAAAGGGGATCTCTTGGGTGTGTGTGTGTGTGTGTGAGATCCGGGACAAAAAAACCAGGGCCTGCCAAACCCAACTCCTGGTCCTTAAGTTGTATTGGAACTAAGTGTTAAAACTGGCCCAAGATGTACCGTGGTCCTGTCACTTGGGAGTGGAAAAGACCCAAGGGAGGATTCTGGCCCAGTTCTTTTGCCCCTTGGATTATTTCAACCTGAAAAATTATTGTTCATCCTGTCCAGAATGCCAGCTGGTGGTCCCACAGCCAGCCCACAGGGCCCCTCAGTCCTCTTCTATTGCTGAGCAGCCCTTTTGCCGCCATTGGGGTCGACCTCTTGTGGTCCCTGGAACCAAGTTCAATCTGATGTCAGTTTATGTTGGTGACTGTTCATTATGCTACTTGGTAACCCGAGCCATAGCCCTGTGCTCGGCAGTGTCCCAGACACAATCGCTACTCAATTAATGGATGTGTTTGCAAGAGGCGGGTTTCTAAGAGTTCTCCTGACAGACCGGGGCACAACGTTCATGTCCCAGTTAATACCTCAGTTTTGTGGTCTCCTGAAAATGTACTCAGTTAAAACCTCTGTTGCCTGCAAACAGACGCTCTGGTCGAGCAGCTTAACCCTACATTAGAAAAGATGTTTCAAAAATTTGTAACTAAGGTGTAACACTCTGCACCCTATAGTCACCATAGTAATATCATTATGAATATGGTTATGAGACGATTGTGATATGTTTTGGACAAAGTATGCCTTGCGAGACATTTAAAAAGACTTCATCGGTTACTATTTAACAGGATATTAATGTTTCTGTGCTATCATTATATCTAGAGTATTGAAGTTTTGCTCAGCATCTGTCACTGAAATATGTTGTGAAGTTAAAAACACCCAAAACCAGCCTTTCAAGTACAACAATGAAAAGGCCAAACAGTGTTAATGGCCTATTGAGGGAAATACACTCACAAGAATTACCCCAGGAACCGGGTACAATAGAAACCTCTCAGAGATAGCACTACGCAATGAGGACTGTTCCAGTCAGGTCACAGCAAAAGATCTTTCCAGGAAGATGGAAGAAGCTGTAAAAGGGGGAAGTGATATCACTATGGGGCCTCACTCTCCCCATACTGCACAACACCTGGAAACACCTGAGGAACAAAGACTGCACTGGGGAAGGGGGGTCCCAGGCAGGAAAGAAGGAAGCCAGCTTGTGTATGGAAGCTTGGTGGACTGCTTGTACTATCCAACAGGGTGAGACGCAGCTTGCTTCAAATCCTTTCCAGTTTAGAGAACTTAGATTGTGTTTTTTGTTTTATTTCCTATGGTAATCTACTTTGATCTGTACGCTATTACTTATAATCACTTAAAATCTATCTTTCTGTAGTTCATACATCAATTTTATACTTTACCTAAAAACTGTGTGGTTTGAATGAAGTGCTCAGGGGAAAATGTCAGCTCAGTTAACAAAGGTGTGTGCATTGTCCTTTCCACATTGAGGGAGGGGTGGATTGGGTAATAAACTCATATACTGATCAGGCTTTTGACCAGAGCAGGGCAGTGTAGTTCAGGGGTTCTCAAACTGGGGGTTGTGACCCCTCAGGGGGTCATGAGGTTATTACATGGGGTGGGGGTCACGAGCTGTCAGCCTCCACCCCAAAACCCCCTTCACCTCCAGCATTTATAATAGTGTTAAATTTTAAAAAATGTTTTTAATTTATAAAGGGGGTCACATTCAGAGGCTTGGTATGTGAAAGGGGTCACTAGTACAAAAGTTTGATAACCACTGGTGTAGTTCATGGGGGCAAGGCTGGGGAGCTGGGGGTATTTTGTCTGGAGTTTCTCGCTATTGTTAATTCATGAGTGTCTCTGGGAGCATTTATGCAATCTAGCTGGGTATGGGGCTCCACGTGCTGTTGTGCCGAGTGATAGTAGCACCTGGAGGGGTTTACTGCTTGTCACTAGCAAGGCATTATGAGAGACAGCCCAGGCTGGAGAGTTAAACGAGCACAGCTGCACCCCAGTTCCAGGCTGCACCGTGGGAATGCCCATCACACAAGGAATCCCAGAATTGGGACAAAATGTCCCTGTATATGTAGTTTGCAATTCAGAAGGTCCCACAATGCTCCACCATCTTTTCACCCGTTCAATTGCTGTACAGCAGACAACCCCAGGGGGGTAGTGGATCTTTCACAGGAGTCTTGTCAGGAACAAGGCACATCTAGCCAGAGAGTAATCCAGCGTGTCCTTAAGTTGAGAGAGAGATTGGATCTGGTAGGGGGCTTTGCCAGGGAGAAGCTGAGAGTGTCGCAGCACTGCCAAGAACAAGAGTGCAATAGAAACACCAGCCTCTGGGTTTACCAGCCGGGGGATGGGGTTCTCCTGTTGCTGCCCCTGCATAATGCAAACTGCTGGGAAAGGGGCAAGGGCCTTTTGAGATCGTGTGGGGTGAGCTACAAGTTTCAATTGGTGGGCAAGCACCGGGGGTCCCAGATATATAATGTCAAGCCGCTGAAATCCTGGAGGGCCCAGAATGAATGTCTTGCCCACATCCCAACACCAGAGGCAAAATTGGGTCCCCAGGGGTCAGAGACTGGGTCTTTCACAGAGATGCCTCTCAGAGAAAACCTGTCCCTGGCCCACCCAGAGGAGGCCAGAGAATTGGTCAAGCATTTCACAAATGTCCTTACTACTAAACCAGGGTGGACCCACCTAATTGAACACCTGTACATCTGAAATCTGAGAGCTATGTCCTAAAGGGCTGCTTCCAGGGACAGGAGAGATTAAAGGACACAGCCAAGAAGGAATTACAAATTATGTTGCAATTGGGTATATCTGAGGTATCAAGGAGCGAGTGGTGCAGCCCAGTTGTGCTGGTCCCTAAGCCAGACCACAGCATTCACCTTCACATTAATTTTCACAAATTAAATGGAGTGTCAAAATTTGATGCCATCCTATAGCCCGGATCAGCGAGATGCCTGAAGGCCTGGGGAAGGCTCATTACATCACCATGCTCAGCCTTACAAAGGGCTATTGGGAAATCCCCTTGTCACCTGACTCCAAGGAGTTAACTGCATTCACCACACCCTATGGGCTGTACCACTTCCAGACCTACCCATTCAGGCTCTTTGGAGCCCCTCTGACACTTCACAGACTCATGGATAAAGTACTTCTGCCCCACAAAGCATATGGCACTGCATACGTTGGCCGTGTCTGCACTTACAAGCTTACAGAAGCACAGTTGTACCGATTCAGCTGTGGTGCTGTAAAAGCGTCCGTGTAGCCATGTTATGCTGATTGGAGAGAGCTCTCCTGTCGACTTAATAACACCAGCTCAAGAAGCTGTGAGAGCTGTGTTGGAGGGAGACACGAGTGACATGAGCGCTTATGCCAGCAAAACTTTTGTCACTCAGAGGGGTGAGGGAGTGGGGTGTGTTTTCACATCCCTGAGCAACAAAAGTTTTGCCAACAAAACATGTAGACATGGCCTTAGATGATGTAATGATCTATTCCACCACCTGGGCAGTGCACCCACATTGTGTCGGTGCAATACAGTAACTCCCCACTGAATGTCCTCTCCCTTAACTTTATTTCGATCTTACGTCCCTGCTCCATTACAGAACATGCTCCGTTTTAAAGTTTGTGCAATGCTTTGCTATATCGTCGTTAGGCCGCCTGCTTTGTCCACAGCTGGCAGCCCCCCATCACCTCCCATATGCCCCCCCACAGCACCTCCCACCCGCTGGTAGACCCTGCGGATCAGCACCTTCCCCCGCCTCCTGCCCATGGCAATCAGCTGGCTTGCGGCATTCAGAAGGGAGGAGGAAGGAGCAAGGACTCGGCGCGCAGGCTTGCCCCTCCCCTGCCTCCTGAACGCTGCAAACCAGCTGATTGTCGTGGGCAGGAGGCTGGGGAGGAAGTGGGGAGGCTGCGCACTGGGTCCTTGCTCCTCCCTCCCCTGCCCCCTGAGCACTGCAAGCCAGATGATTGCCATGGGCAGGAGGGAATGGGGAGGAGCGAGGACGTGGCACTCCTCCCCCATCCCTCCCCTGCCTCCTGCCCATGGCAATCAGCTGGCTTGCAGTGTTCAGGCGGCAGAGGAGGGAGGGGGAGCCTGCGCGCCGTGTCCTCGCTTCTCTCCACTCCCTCCTGCCTCCTGAACTCCGCAAGCCAGCTGATTGCCTTGGGCAGGAGGTAGGGGAGGGAGGGAGGAGGAGCGAGGACGTGCTGTGCGGAAGAAAGGGGGCTGGGAGAAGAGGCGGGTTAATGGTGGGGGCTTGGGGGAAGGGGTGGAGTGGGCGTGCCAAGGGTTGAGCTGCCTGCCACTGGTGCTTGCAGAGTAGGGGAAGCTGCTGCTGTTCAGCATGCTTCTCCTAGCCTACAGCACCTTCAGCCTCCTTGCCTGTCTCATCTCCAGTGCCAGTGGGCTGTGCCTGTGTGGGGTAAGGCGGGGGACCTCCCAACTATAGTACTGTATTGTATGGCAAAAAAAAATTCCCTGGAACTTAACCCCCTGATTTACATTCATTTTTAAGGGGAAATTGGATTCGCTTAACATTGGTTCACTTAAAGTTGCATTTTTCAGGAACGTAACTAAAAGATTAAGTGAGGAGTTCCTGTACTCCCGTCCCCTTGAGCTGTGAGTCTCACAGCCAACCCGGCCAAGTGCCAGACTGGCTGTGCGGAGATGAAGTATGTCAGCTATACACTGGGGAATGGGAGGATCTAACCCTTAATAGAGAAGGTAAAGGCCCTCATAGAATGTCCTGTCCCCACCTCAAAGTGGCAAATAAAATCTTCCCAGGGGTTGGCTAGGAGCCACCAGTGCTTCATACCCCACATTGCTATGATTATAGCCCCACTGGCATAGCTATTGTGCAGCCAGGCACCCCCAAAAGATGCTGGGAACCTCTGCGTGTGTGGCTGCATATGGTAAAATAAAGCAAATTCTCTGCAGTGCCTTGGTACTTCACAGCCCAGACTTTAATAAAGAGTTCATCTAACAAATGGGTGCATTGGAATGGGGCCTGGAGGCTGCACTCTTACAGGAATTGGCAGACAGAGACCACCCCATTTTGCACTTGAGAAAGAAGTTGCTGCTCCAAGAACAAAAATACACTGTGATAGAGAAATCATGCCTTGTGGTAAAGTGGGCCACCAAGGACTTTAGATACTATTTATTTTACTCTCATCATAGACCATTCACCGTTAAAATGGCTGCATGCCAGGAGAGACACAAACCCCAGGTTGCCCAGTGGTACTTGGCTCTGCATCCCGATGTGTTTACACTTCGCCATCGAGCCAGTGCCACACATATGAATGAGGACTTTTTTCACAAGATGGGGGAGGGGCTGGTAAGATCAAGAGAAGTCAAGTCCATTCCAGGGAGAGGCATGTAGCAGGGCAGTCTGCCCTTTAAGGGGCTGAGGAGCCAGGGAGCAGCAAACCCTGGCCTAAGCAGAAGCCGAGCAGCAGATGTTGGGAACCAGCTGATCTAGCTAAGCAGTAGTTAATGAGTGTCTCCCATGTCCAGCTGGAAGATATAAGTGAGGAGCCAGGTCTGTAAGACGGGGGCACCAGGACAGACAAACACTTTCCTAAACAACAGCAGGGCAGGCTGGCAGGCCAGCTCTATGGTCCCCCTGAGGCTAAGGGAGGGCTGTGAGCCATGAGCTACTGGAGAGTAGAGGACCCTGCAGTATCAGTCCAGGTCAGGACTATCACTCTTGTTACTTTTCCATATACCTTGTGTTTGCAGGGCAGAAGAATAACAGAGCCTGTGCAGAAAGCTAAAACAAAGTTGGGTGTGGGTGACTGTTTTGCCTTCCACCTGATAGACAGACACACTAGACTACACACTCTCTTTGGATTTTGCCAGGGTCACATTCTTCTCATTCACAGACTACTGCTTGGCGCTCTTGCCTTTTGTTTCTGCCTATCCCACTCTTCTTGTCTGTTCTCAGTTTCTAAGTGAACTCTTTTACCCCACTGCCTTTTGTAAAACAATCCTCAGCCAAAAGCTTCTGGGTGGTGTGAAGTTGCACTCACACATGCTTTATGAAAATATTCTTATGAATGTGAATATGATGTAACTAGAATTTGCTTCATGCAAAAGGCCTCTTGTAAGGTAACATTACAAGGCTTATAATCTACTGAGTGTGGTCATCCTATGTGTATGCATGTGTCTTTCTTGTGTCTGAAGCTAGAAATATGAAGTATAACTCTGAGGTCTTATTGTAATTAAGCAAAGTGTGGACCATTAATGGTGGTTCAGAATCTTGATGGCTTCCACTGACTAGGACAATTGGTTCTAAATGGCTCTGTTTACTTGCAAACCTTCCTGGGGATGTGCAGGCCAGCCCAGGAAGAATGGAGGCTGGGGTCTCACAGCACATGTGATCATGTCACCTGATACTGGAATCCATCTTAAAATTGGTACTTTTCCATGTAGAAGGAGCGGTGGGGACCCAGAGAGACAAAAGATTCCCACCTTGTGCCAAAGCTATAAAAAGGGGTAGAGCAGGACAGAGGGGGCTGCCAGTCATGAGAGAGCCCCTGCTTTCCACCTAAGATGTCTGTGGGAACTAAAAAGGACTGTAGCAGGGGAAAGGATTGGGCCCAGACTAGAAAGGAGTCTGGTCTGTGAAAAAAGCTTATTGGAACATCCCTGAGGGTGAGACTGAACCCATGACAGGTGGATTCACAGACACCTTTTGTCTGAGATGGGGGCTTATGCTGACTGTTATGTTAACTGAAACGTGAGTTCATACTTATCAGTGTCCAGGGGGATTTAACTCAACCCATGATAAGGTTTCATGCAGTTCAAATGAAGGGCTTTCTGAACACTACCCTTATACAAATAATGATAAATATAATGCCTCATTTTAAAGAGCTTTGGATATTCCACAGCTCAGACTGTCTGGCCTATCTCAGGTTTCAGAGTAACAGCCGTGTTAGTCTGTATTCGCAAAAAGAAAAGGAGTACTTGTGGCACCTTAGAGACTAACCAATTTATTTGAGCATAAGCTTTCGTGAGCTACAGCTCACTTCATCGGATGCATACTGTGGAAACTGCAGAAGACATTATATACACAGAGACCATGAAACAATACCTCCTCCCATCCCACTCTCCTGCTGGTAATAGCTTATCTAAAGTGATCACTCTCCTTACAATGTGTATGATAATCAAGCTGGGCCATTTCCAGCACAAATCCAAGTTTTCTCACCCTTTGGATGGGCTATTACCAGCAGGAGAGTGAGTTTGGGGGGGGGGGGGCAGAGGGTGAGAAAACCTGGATTTGTGCTGGAAATGGCCCAACTTGATTATCATACACATTGTAAGGAGAGTGATCACTTTAGATAAGCTATTACCAGCAGGAGAGTGGGGTGGGAGGAGGTATTGTTTCATGGTCTCTGTGTATATAATGTCTTCCGCAGTTTCCACAGTATGCATCCGATGAAGTGAGCTGTAGCTCACGAAAGCTTATGCTCAAATAAATTGGTTAGTCTCTAAGGTGCCACAAGTACTCCTTTTCTTTTTGGCCTATCTCAGTGCAATGGGTTTTGCACATTTTTATAATTTTATACATCAAATACAATATACAGCCCCCCGCCCCCAAATACTTCAGTATCTTGGATTGCAACATCTGTCACATCCATTCTGTAAATTCTCAGAACTAGATGAAATCCAGACATTTTCTCTGTGCTAAGAGCACATCTGCAACCAACATCTGCTAAACATCTAGTGTCTGCACTATATCCCAGAAGTACTGTTGGTGGTGAGGATAAGGTGGTTTGGGGATTGTTTTTTGTTTGTTTTGGGGTTTTTAATAATGGTATAAATATATCATTTATTTTAGTGCTCACAAACGGCTGACTCATTTTCACTAAAAACAAATGTAAAACAACTTAAGTAGAGACCAGTTGTGGAAGAATTCAGCCTGAAACATAAAAAGTTATAAGGAGCTGAAGAGAGACCCTTTCAAATGGAAATGCTCAGGCAACATTGACCACAGCCTGCAGCTCAGGGGTTGCTCGGTGCTCCATCTACAATACACACAAGATGACCGCCATCCCGCCATACAGTTGGATGTGGCTATCAATGGTCAGCTCTTGGAGTGAATTCACTCAGTTTCGGCAATTCCTGGGATAAATTTGATTCACTAGATCTGGTGACCTCAGTGACCTTAATTTCTCCCAAGTGGAGGCTTCCTAGTGGAACTGTTTGAATAAGGAAAAAGATTTACATATCATCTCAGACAAACAGCTCCAACTCCATTTGCTGTTGTTCATGAGGTCAGGTCACAATTCAGGTGACTGCTTGGGACTCTCCCAATTACTTTCCAATCTCATGAATATCATGAATTTGTCCTGGAAATACGTTATTGACAGGGCCATTCTTAGGATTTATGGGGCCCTATGCAGTATTATTAAACTGGTGCCCCTATGCCTGAGGGTATCCCAGGCTCAAAACCCCAGAGGGGGGTGGGAGAGACGAGGCAGCAAAGGATACCGAGCCACCCAGCCCGCCTTACGATGGTGGAGAGTACTAAGTACTAAGGTACTGATTTTGCTGGCGGGTTCTCTTAAAACTAGTTCAACAAATAGTCCAAAGTAAAGAAAGGGAGACTCATTTGTCCAGCTATCTGGCAGGAAAGGGGTGTTGTCCCTTTAAGGGCTCTCTTCAACAGGAGGGTGAAGGGAGAAACGGATGGACAGAAAGGACAGTGTTACAGGGCGGCCCAAGTTTCCTTCTCCTTGTCCCTGCGCCCTGTGCTTGGGCTGGCCAAAGAAAGGGTCTCAGACGTCTCTTGCAGGTGCTTCACCCGTGTTCTTTTATTTACAGTGGCGGTACAGTCCCACTTCCCCCAACACCCGTCCCCGCTCCGACCCCTCACTGGGTCCTCTGGCCTTTGAGGCTTGTGTCAGCCAGCAGAGTCAGAGCCTCAACCCTCCTATCTTCCTCCCTGTCTATCCCCCTCCCTGAGCTTTTCCCTGGGTTTATACGCCTGCCCACTCATCAACCCAGCTGGTTCCACTAGGCTCAGCAGATCACCCTGAGCCTACCCTCATTAGGGCCTGCAGCTGGGCTCCGTGCTACGGGTCTTGGCCCATACAACCGTCTACCCTACAGGGAAACAGGGAGAAGCTGGGTCTTTAGCAGGGCACCCAAAGGTTTTATACCTCCTAAACAGGGTGCTTTGCATTTGTCCTTATTGAATGTCATCCTATTTACTTTGTCACCGGATTTGCCTGTTACTTTGGGGTATGCTCATTTATTATGGTTATTAGGGTTAGTCTTCTTGTGGGGGGGTGTTTCTATAATGCTATTAATGTACTGTTTGTGTCACTTGTGTTTTTATATGGAGCTCTACCTTTTCCTTCTGCAAGTCCCCTCCCAATGGAGCTATCCCGCAGGACCTAGGTTCCCTAGGGCTGGGTTCCTCCAGCCCCAGAACTGGATGCACACACACACACACACACACACACACACACACGTATTAACAGAGTAAGTCTGAGCGGACCGGGTCAATCAGCACTTTCAAGCTGTCACCCTTATATGTCCCTGGACTCAATGGGACCACCAGGTCACTGTGCTCTGGAACGACCCTCCGGCCCTCAAGAGAAACTTGATCCAGGACATGCAAGTCTTTCCGCCACTTCCAAGTACAAATAGTTACATGCCACGGATGGGGCCAAGCTGATTGCCTCCCAGTGGGGTCTGATCAATTCCAAGGCTACTGATAACTTCAGAGATGCTAAAGTTGCTCAAGTGCTACAAATCCATCTCTGTTTAAAATTTACAGCATTTCTTGTAGAAACAATATACGAGTCCCTCCTGTCCTCAGAGCCAGTGATACAGAAACAGTACTGCTCGAGACCATAATTCAGGGCCATTGGGAAGTGCTACAGTTCAATGTGATCTATTCTCCACACTTCCCCCTAATTCTCTGCATCACCTGACTGGAGCAGCATAAGCCTTGCATCTCCTGGTGAGAAAAGAGGATCAGTTTCCTCTCGGAATACAGTCAAAGGGTCTGACTGCATGCACCTAGCCCCAACCTTCTGGTCTGGGTCTCCTGCAGCGAATTTGAAGTATCTGTGTGGGAACTCCAGTTCATGGTGGCTAGACTGAAGTGGTCACTTCCAAGCCTCAGTCCCCATATCCCTGAAAAGTATTGGGATTATGGAGACATTTTTAAAAGAAGAATACAGACATGCTACCTCTGCGCTGGGATTATGACTGCCTCATAGACCTGCAGCCCACAGCAAATGTCCCTTATGGACAGATCTATGCGATGTCTGAGCCAGAATTAGCAGCCCTTCATGTGTAAATCCAGGAGAACCTGGCCAAGGGCTTCATCTGGTTCTCCACCTCCCAAGAAGGGGGGTGTCATAAATATAAAGGAAAGGGTAACCACCTTTCTGTATACAGAACTATAAAATCCCTCCTGGCCAGAGGCAAAACCCTTTCACCTGTAAAGGGTTAAGAAGCTAAAATAACCTCGCTGGCACCTGACCAAAATGACCAATGAGGAGACAAGATACTTTCAAAGCCGGAGGGGGTCGGGGGGAACAAAGGGTCTGCTTGTCTGTGTGATGCTTTTGCTGAGAACTGATCAGGAATGCTCTTCATAACTTCTCAGAACTTCTGTTAAGTTAGTAAGTAATCTAGCTAGAAATGTGTTAGATTTCCTTTTGTTAAATGGCTGGTAAAATAGGTTGTGCTGAATGGAATTTATATTCCTGTTTTTGTGTCTTTTTGTAACTTAAGGTTTTGCCTAGAGGGATTCTCTATGTTTTGAATCTAATTACCCTGTAAGGTAGTTACCATCCTGATTTTACAGAGGTGATTCTTTTACTTTTTCTTCAATTAAAATTCTTCTTTTAAGAACCTGATTGCTTTTTCATTGTTCTTAAGATCCAAGGGTTTGGGTCTGTGTTCACCTATGCAAATTGGTGAAGATTTTTATCAAGCCTTCCCCAGGAAAGGGGGTGTAGGTCTTGGGGGGATATTTTCGGGGGAAGACGTCTCCAAGTGGGCTCTTTCCCTGTTTTTTGTTTCACACGCTTGGTAGTGGCAGCATAGGGTTCAAGGACAAGGCAAAGTTTATACCTTGAGGAAGTTTTTAACCTAAGCTGGTAAGAATAAGCTTAGGGGGTCTTTCATGCAGGTCCCCACATCTGTACCCAAGAGTTCAGAGTGGGGAAGGAACCTTGACAAGGGGCCAGTCCTTTGTGTTAAGAAAAAGGACCAAAAGTGACACCTTTGCATAGTCTGTCGGGCCCTAAACTGGGTGACAGTCTGAAACCTGTATCTCCTGCCCTTAATCTCGTAGTGTGCAGTGTGCAGATAGTATGCAGTGTGCCTGAATTTTCACCAGACTGGACCTCTGTGGCACGTAGAAACTAGTTTGCATCAGGACAGGAGACGAATGGAAGACTGCCTTTTGATCCCGTTATGGGCACTTTGAATATTTAGTAATGCCATTTGGGCTGACCAACACTCCTGTGACCTTTCAGTACTCCATGAATGACATATTTAGAGACATCTTAGAGCAGTAGGTAGTCATCTATCTCAATGACAACTTTGTGTTTTCACATAATCCTGAGCAGCATTGTTACCATGTTCGTTCCATCCTGGAAAGACTACAGAAGTATGGCCTCTGAGAAGGTGTCCAGATGGACCCCCAGAAGGTATTCATAGTAGAAGTCGATGCCTCTATGTAGCCATTGGGGCCATAGTCTCTCAGAGCCATGGTGCACAGCAAGTATTGTATCCGTTTGTCTACTACTCCTGAAAACTCATCCCTGCTGAGTAGAATTATGATATATAAGGAGCTACTCACAATTAAATTGGCCTTCAAAGAGTGGCAAAATTATCTCAAGGGAGCCCAACACACAGTGCAAGTCTTTTCTGACTGTAAGAACCTTGAATATCTGCATAAGGCTTGAGCCTTGAACTAAAGACAGCTCAGGTGGGCATTATTCTTTTCTTGGTTTGATTTCATCATCAACTATCACCGGGAACCAAGAATGGGAAAGCCAATGCCTTATCCTGAAAGGGGGAGTGCTACCAAGAGGGTGAGGAGCATAACAAAGAACCATCCTGTCTCTGAAAACCTCACAACTTCCTTAGTGCCACAATATACTAAGACCTGCTTGATCTGATCTGATCTGCTTCGTGGGGAAGTCCATTATCACAGGAGGTGACAGAACAGCCTGAGCAAATGAGAGACAGAACAAAAATGGAATGTTCCACACATGATGGGATCACTTACCTTGATGGGTGCATATTCATTCCACGAGGATGCCCCGGCTAGAAGTGCTCCATCTCTGCTCTGACATTTCATTGGCAGGCCACTTTCGCTATGTCATAAATATAAAGGGAAGGGTAAACCCCTTTAAAATCCCTCCTGGCCAGAGGAAAAATCCTCTCACCTGTAAAGGGTTAAGAAGCTAAAGGTAACCTTGCTGGCACCTGACCAAAATGACCAATGAGGAGACAAGATACTTTCAAAAGCTGGGAGGAGGGAGAAAACAAAGGGTCTGTGTCTGTCTGCATGCTGCTTTTGCCAGGGATAGAACAGGAATGGAGTCTTAGAACTTTTAGTAAGTAATCTAGCTAGGTATGTGTTAGATTATGGTTTCTTTAAATGGCTGAGAAAAGAATTGTGCTGAGTAGAATGACTATTCCTGTCTGTGTGTCTTTTCTGTAACTTAAGGTTTTGCCTAAAGGGATTCTCTGTGTTTTGAATCTAATTACCCTGTAAGGTATCTACCATCCTGATTTTACAGAGGTGATTCCTTGACTTCTATTAAAAGTCTTCTTGTAAGAAAACTGAATGCTTTTTCATTGTTCTAAGATCCAAAGACAAATTGGTGAGGATTTTTACCAAACCTTCCCCAGGAAGTGGGGTGCAAGGGTTGGGAGGATTTTGGGGGGCAAGACGTGTCCAAACTACATTTCCCAGTAAACCCAGTTAAAGTTTGGTGGTGGCAGTGGAAATCCAGGGGCAAAGGATAAAATTAATTTGTACCTTGGGGAAGTTTTAACCTAAGCTGGTGAAAGTAAGCTTAGGAGGTTTTCATGCAGGTCCCCACATCTGTACCCTAGAGTTCAGAGTGGTGAAGGAACCTTGACATGGTGGCAGAGTGGTGGGATTAACCTGAAATCCTTTTGAGATCAATTTGACATTTTTTGAACCAGAAAAACAGATTTTAAAAAGGATTTTTTTTCCTTTGGGGCTGCTGGAAAGGAGGTCCAAATGAAAGCAGCTAGTTTTTTCTCTGCTTTGGGGCCAGAGCAGAGACAAAAGGGGATTATTTTTGTGAATTGCAGGTTTTCTTTGCCTGGAGGCAGAGTAATTAGCTTCCTGCAGGGAAATTCAGTCTTCCAAACCACAGTTTTTTTTTCCCTAAAGTAAATAGGGGGGTGTTCTACCCATTTGCCTGGAGACAAAAGTGGCAGGGTTTTTTTTGTTTTTTTTTAGGATTTTGATTTTTTTTTACAAGAAACACAGGTTTGAAAAGGATTTTTTTTTTCCTTTGGGCTGCTGGTAAGCAGGTTTCCAAGTAGTTGGAGGTTTTTTGCTTTGATTTGGGGCCAGAGCAGAGACAAAGGGAATTGTCTTTTTTCTGTAGATTGACAATCACTATCAGAGAATAGGTATCCTATTCCAGCACAGCAAAATTTTACAGCCCAGTTTTGTTTGTTTATTTCTAAACCTCGGGTGTAAAGTTAGTTAAAAACAGAGAGGTTAGGATGACAGAATCCACGGCTCAACAAAAGCTGAAATTAGCCAGATTTCAGGCTGAGGAAAAACAAAAGGAACATGAAAGACAGATAGAACCCATGCGGCTGGAGAAGGAGGTACAGGAGGCTGCCCACAGGAGGGAAATGGAGGCAAGGAAGCGTGTGGAGGAGGAAAAGGAAAAAGAGAGGAAGCATGTGGAGGAGGAGAAGGAAAAAGAGAGGAAGCATGAACTGGAGATGGAGAAGGTAAAGGCTCAGCAGAATATACCAACAAACCCTAGCAATCCTGCTCCAGGTACCACTTCCCATCCCAGAAAGTTCCCCACCTACAAGGCAGGCGATGATATGGAGGCCTTCTTAGAAAACTTCGAAAGGGCCTGCCTTGGGTACGGCATCTCTACCAACCAATACATGGTAGAGCTAAGGCCGCAGCTCAGTGGACCCTTAGCTGAGGTGGCAGCTGAAATGCCTAAAGAACACATGAACAAGTATGAACTGTTTAAATCCAAGGCGAGAGTCAGAATGGGGATAACACCCGAACATTCTCGTCGGAGGTTCAGACCCCTAAGGTGGAAACCAGACGTGTCATTTACCCGACATGCCCACCACATTGTGAAACATTGGGATGCCTGGATATCAGGAGCAAGTGTTGAATCTCCAGTAAATTTGCCCTTCCTAATGCAAATGGAACAATTCTTAGAGGGTGTTCCTGAGGAAATAGAAAGATACATCCTAGATGGGAAGCCCAAAACTGTAATTGAGGCAGGAGAGATTGGAGCCAGATGGGTGGAGGTGGCAGAGAAGAAAACTGGTCGCAGTTGGAGCGGAGACCAGAAGGGACAACCCCAGACCACACCCATTACCGGGGGCCGCCCAAAGCCCCACCTACCTCCCAAAGAACCCTCCAGACCCCTTCTCGTCCCTCCACCCCGTTCTCCAGCAACCCACCTCGCCCCAGTGACCCGTCAGCTGGATGATGTTTTAAATGTAAGGAGCTGGGGCATGTAAAGGCCAACTGCCCCACGAACCCCAACAGATTACAGTTCATTGCACTGGAATCACACCAGAGGTCCGCAGGCCCAGATACCTCCCAGATACCCTTGGAGTGGAGGGAAACTGTGAATGTGGGCGGGAAGAAGGTCACCGCATGGAGGGACAACGGAGCACAAGTGTCAGCTATCCATACTTCCTTAGTGGACCCCAATTTAATCAACCCAGAGATCCAAGTGACGATTCAACCCTTCAAGTCCAACTCTTTCAATTTGCCTACAGCCAAGTTGCCTGTCCAGTACCAGGGCTGGTCAGGAACGTGGACTTTTGCAGTCTATGATGATTATCCCATCCCCATGCTGTTGGGGAAAGACTTGGCCAATCATGTGAAGCGGGCCAAGAGGGTGGGAATGGTCACCCGCAGCCAGGCTAAACAAGCCGGGAGGCCTAGCTCTGTTCCGAAAACCTCTATCAGGACCCAGTCAGAGGTGATGGCCCGGAGCCCAGGCCAAAGTCTGCAACAGCAGTAGTGGATCCAGTCCCAGAGACCAAGATGGAACCAGTCCCAGAACCAGAACCAGCGGAACAACCAACACCAGACCCATTGCCAGCACTGAATCCAGTACTTGCAACCTCAACACCAGAGGGCCCCACCAAAACTGAACCGGCAGCCCATAAGCCTACACAAGAGGCTCAGCCGGAGCCTGAACCCCAACATAGTATCCCAGCAGAGAGCGGTTCACAGTCAATGGAAACAGCCCCATCCCCTACATCGCTTCCCGAGGGACCAAGCATAGGTCCACAATCCAATGAGGAACAGATGTCTCCAGCATCAAGGGAACAGTTCCAGATCGAACAGAAAACAGATGAAAGCCTCCAGAGAGCTTGGACGGCGGCACGGAGCAACCCACTGCCTCTAAGCTCTTCTAATCGATCCAGGTTTGTTGTAGAAAGAGGACTTTTATACAAGGAAACTCTTTCTGGTGGACACCAGGAAGACTGGAATCCTCAGAGACAATTGGTAGTTCCAACTAAATACTGGGTCAAGCTCTTGAGCTTAGCCCACGATCACCCTAGTGGCCATGCTGGGGTGAACAGGACCAAAGACCGTCTGGGGGGTCTTTCCACTGGGAGGGAATGGGCAAGGATGTTTCTACCTATGTCCGGTCTTGTGAAGTATGCCAAAGAGTGGGGAAACCCCAAGACCAGGTCAAAGTCCCTCTCCAGCCACTCCCCATCATTGAAGTTCCATTTCAGCAAGTAGCTGTGGATATTCTGGGTCCTTTTCCAAAAAAGACACCCAGAGGAAAGCAGTACATACTGACTTTCATAGATTTTGCCACCCGATGGCCGGAAGCAGTAGCTCTTAGCAACACCAGGGCTAAAAGTGTGTTCCAGGCACGAGCAGACATTTTTGCCAGGGTAGATTGGCCCTCTGACAGCCTCACAGATGCAGGGACTAAGTTCCTGGCAGGAACTATGGAAAACCTCTGAGAAGCTCATGGGGTAAATCACTTGGTTGCCACTCCTTACCACCATCAAACAAATGGCATGGTGGAGAAGTTTAATGGAACTTTGGGGGCTATGATACGTAAATTCTTAAATGAGCACTCCAATGATTGGGACCCAGTGTTGCAGCAGTTGCTCTTTGCCTACAGAGCTGTACCACATCCCACTTTAGGGTTTTCCGCATTTGAACTTGTATATGGCCGTGAGGTTAAGGGGCCATTACAGTTGGTGAAGCAGCAATGGGAGGGATTTACACCTTCTCCAGGAACTAACATTCTGGACTTTGTAACCAACCTACAAAACACCCTCTGAACCTCTATAGCCCTTGCTAAAGAAAACTTACAGGATGCTCAAAAAGAGCAAAAAGCCTGGTATGATAAACATGCCCGAGAGCGTTCCTTCCAAGTAGGGGACCAGGTCATGGTCTTAAAGGCGCTCCAGGCCCATAAAATGGAAGCATCGTGGGAAGGGCCATTCATGGTCCAGGAGCGCCTGGGAGCTGTTAATTATCTCATAGCATTCCCCACCTCCAACTGAAAGCCTAAGGTGTACCATATTAATTCTCTAAAACCCTTTTATTCCAGAGAATTAAAGGTTTGTCAGTTTACAGCCCAGGGAGGAGAGGACGCTGAGTGGCCTGAAGGTGTCTACTATGAAGGGAAAAATGCTGGTGGTGTGGAAGAGGTGAACCTCTCCATGGCCCTTGGGCGTATGCAGTGACAGCAGATCAAGGAGCTGTGCACTAGCTACCCACCAACATTCTCAGCCACCCCAGGACTGACTGAACGGGCATACCACTCCATTGACACAGGTAATGCTCACCCAATTAAAGTCCAACCTTACCGGGTGTCTCCTCAAGCTAAAACTGCTATAGAACAGGAGATCCAGGATATGTTACAGATGGGTGTAATCTGCCCCTCTGGAAGTGCATGGGCATCTCCAGTGGTTCTAGTTCCCAAACCAGATGGGGAGATAAGTTTTTGCGTGGACTACCGTAAGCTAAATGCTGTAACTCTCCCAGACAACTATCCAATGCCATGCACAGATGAACTATTAGAGAAACTGGGATGGGCCCAGTTCATCTCTACCTTGGACTTAACCAAGGGGTACTGGCAGGTACCGCTAGATGAATCCCCCAAGGAAAGGTCAGCCTTCACCACACATCTTGGGCTGTATGAATTTAATGCCCTCCTTTTCGGGCTGCGAAATGCACCTGCCACCTTCCAAAGACTTGTAGATGGTCTCCAAGCGGGATTAGGATAATATGCAGTTGCCTACCTTGATGATGTGGCCATATTTTCTGATTCCTGGGCAGAACACCTGGAACATCTACAAAAAGTCCTTGAACGCATAAGGGAGGCAGGACTAACTGTTAAGGCTAAGAAGTGTCAAATAGGCCTAAACAGAGTGACTTACCTTGGACACCAGATGGGGTCAAGGAACTATCAGCCCCCTACAGGCCAAAGTGGATGCTATCCACAAGTGGCCTGTCCCAAAGTCAAAGAAACAGGTTCAATCCTTCTTAGGCTTGGCCGGTTATTACAGACGATTTGTACCGCAATGCAGCCAAATTGCCGCCCCACTGACAGACCTAACCAAAAAGAAACAGCCAAATGCCGTTCAGTGGACCGAAAAGTGTTAGAAGGCCTTTAACCAGCTTAAAGCGACACTCATGTCTTACCTTGTACTAAGGGCCCCAGACTTTGACAAACTGTTCCTAGTAACCACAGATGCCTCCGAGCGTGGTGTGGGAGCAGTTTTAATGCAGAGAGGACCGGATCAAGAATTCCACCCTGTAGTGTTTCTCAGCAAAAAACTGTCTGAGAGGGAAAGCAACTGGTCAGTCAGTGAAAAAGAATGTTATGCCATTGTCTACGCCCTGGAAAAGCTACGCCCATATGTTTGGGGACGACGTTTCCACCTGCAAACCGACCATGCTGCGCTACAGTGGCTTCATACTGCCATGGGAAATAACAAAAAACTTATTCGGTGGAGTTTAGCTCTCCAAGATTTTGATTTCGACATCCAACACATCTCAGAAGCTTCTAACAAAGTGGCTGATGCACTCTCCCATGAAAGTTTCCCAGAATCAACTGGTTAAAATCGTCCTTGAGATGTGGAAAATATTGTTAGTCTTTATGTACTTGATAGTATATTAGAGGTGCATGTGTCTTATTAACTCTCTTTTTCCTAGAGCTCCAGGAAGAAATCCCAGCCAGCGTTTCACCCTAGCTGAGATTTGGGGGGCGTGTCATAAATATAAAGGGAAGGGTAAACCTCTTTAAAATCCCTCCTGGCCAGAGGAAAAATCCTCTCACCTGTAAAGGGTTAAGAAGCTAAAGGTAACCTCGCTGGTGCCTGACCAAAATGACCAATGAGGAGACAAGATACTTTCAAAAGCTGGGAGGAAGGAGACAAACAAAGGGTCTGTGTCTGTCTGCATGCTACTTTTGCCGGGGATAGAACAGGAATGCAGTCTTAGAACTTTTAGTAAGTAATCTAGCTAAGTGTGTGTTAGATTATGATTTCTTTAAATGGCTGAGAAAAGAATTGTGCTGAATAGAATGACTATTCCTGTCTGTGTGTCTTTTCTGTAACTTAAGGTTTTGCCTAAAGGGATTCTCTATGTTTTGAATCTAATTACCCTGTAAGGTATCTACCATCCTGATTTTACAGAGGTGATTCCTTGACTTCTATTAAAAGTCTTCTTGTAAGAAAACTGAATGCTTTTTCATTGTTCTAAGATCCAAGGGCAAATTGGTGAGGATTTTTACCAAACCTTCCCCAGGAAGTGGGGTGCAAGGGTTGGGAGGATTTTGGGGGGCAAGACGTGTCCAAACTACATTTCCCAGTAAACCCAGTTAAAGTTTGGTGGTGGCAGTGGAAATCCAGGGGCAAAGGATAAAATTAATTTGTACCTTGGGGAAGTTTTAACCTAAGCTGGTGAAAGTAAACTTAGGAGGTTTTCATGCAGGTCCCCACATCTGTACCCTAGAGTTCAGAGTGGGGAAGGAACCTTGACAGGCTACCTTAAGACTTTCCACACAGCTTTCCATTTCTTCTGGTGGCCCCACATCTGAGTTGAAATCTGTGATGACATTGATTTTTTGACCTGTGCGTGCACTCCAACAGGCCGTGCACTGAACCCCTTTGTGCCCTAGTACCCCTGGAGGCTCCATCTAGACCAGAGGTTACCACCCAGTCCATTGCGATCTCTGGATGCTAAAAGTCTGGTGGTGTAGCGGGGCTGCCGCTAAGGCAGGCTCCCTGCTTGCCCTGGCCCCACGCTGCTCCTGGGAGGGGCCACCACACCCCTGCAGCCCCGGGAGAGAGGGGAGGCAGGGGTCTCCATGTGCTGCTCCTGCTGGCAAGCACCACCTCCGCAGCTCCCATTGGCCAGGAATGGGAAACTGTGACCAATGGGAGCTGCAGGGGTGGTGCCTGAAGAGGGGCAGCACATGGAGCCACTTGCCACCCCAGGGGCTGCAGGGACACATTGGCCCCTTCCGGGAATGGCATGGGGCCTGGGCAGGCAGGGACCCCGCCTTAGTCCTGCTGCGTCACCGCTTGGAAGCAGCCCGAGGTAAGTGTTGTCCAGCGGGAGCCCACACCCCAACCCCCAGCCCTAAGCCCCTTCCTGGAGCCAGCACCCCATACCCTGTCCTTCACCCTGAACCCCCTTCTACACAGCAAGCCCCAGCCCTGAGCCCCTTCCCAGACCCAGAACCCCATACCCCCTCCTTCACCCCATACCTCATCTTGCACACCAAGCCCGTGCCCCAGCCCTGACAACCCTCCCAGAGCCAACACCCTGTACCCCCTCCTGAACCCCAACAATCTGCTGCAGCCCGGAGCCCCCTCCTGCACCCAAACTCCATCCAAGAGCTTGCATCCCTCAAACCCTCCTGCACCCCAACCCCCTGTCCCAGGATCAGGCCAAAGCCCTCTCCCACACTCCAAACCACTCGGCCCCAGCCCAGAACCCACACCCCCTCCCGATCCCCAACCCCTTGCTCCAGCCTGGTGAAAGTGAGTTAGCATGGGGGAGAGTGAGCAGTGGAGAGAGGGGGGTGGAGTGAGCGGCTTGGGGCTTTTGGGAAGGGGCAGGGCCTAGCAGAAGGGGTAGGGTAGATCCTGGGTTGTACTTAAATTCAAAAAGTGATCTTGTGCATAAAAAGGTTGGAGATCATTGACTAGACCCTGGACCTCCATCACCTTGGACTTTCATGGTGGAACTCCCTGACTCTGATAACCATACAGTGGTCTTGAGTGTGGTGTGCCATTTTGGTCAGTTGGTCTACTTCATCCCCTGTAACAGCCTGCCCTCTGCTGACTCCAAATGGTTCATGTGATCCATCTTGATGGACTTCCAGAGTGTAACACATTGGACTGAGGCCCACAGTTTGTCTCACACTTTTGGCATGAAGCAGTCAGGCTAATGGATATTCACGTTTTTAACTCCTCCATGTACTGTCCCCAGGTAGATGGGCAGACAGAGCCGGTGAAGTATTAGAGCAAAACCTACGGTGCTTTGTTAACTACCATCAAGATAACCGGTTCTGCCTCCTTCCTTAAGCTTTGTTCTCCTACAACAAGCTGAACACACCACCATGGGCACAGTCAATTCTTTCCAAATTTACAGGTTCCACCCTAGCTTCCACCTGGACTTGACAGCAGCTTCCCCGAACCCAGCAACTGCTGACTGGATCCAACAAATTCACCATATCCAGGAGGAGCTTAAGGACCACCTCCAAGATGTGAAAAGGGACTACAAGCCATACGCAGATCATTGACACCGGGAAGGCCCAGCTCTCAGGGTGGGTCAAAAGGTCTGGCTTTCAGCAAAACACCTCCATATGAACCAGCCATACTGCAAGCTAGACCTCCAGTTCCTTGGACCCTTCCAGATTTGTCAGCAAATTAACCCCATCACCTTCAAATTGCAGCTCCCTCGATCACTTACCTTACATCCCGTTTTCCATGTATCCCTCCTGAAGACTTACACAGAGGACCTTTGCAACAGCCGCCCCTGCAGGTCCAGGTCCAAGGGTATGAGGAATACATAGTCCGTGCTATCCTCTGCTCTAAACTGCAGAGGGGGAGACTGTACTACCTAATCAATTGGGAGGGCTACGGTGCTGAAAAATGCTCCTAGGAACCCACTGCCCCTGTCCATGCCCCATACCTAGTAAAAAGGTTTCATCAAGACCACCCAGATATACCAGGCCCAGCTCCCATCCAGAGGAAGGGTGCCCTGAAGAGGGGGTGATGTAAGAATTCATTGACTAGAACGCAGGTCTGCAGAGCCTGGGACAGCTGATGTTCCCACAGTACCACTGGGAGGCCCTGTGGAGCCACTCCCTGTGGGCAGTAGGAGCCACAGGAAGTATCACCCAAGGGATCCAGAATGACAGTACCCTGAGGTCCTCTTATTGGCCAAGTGCGTTATTTAACCCTGGAGGGAGCCCCAGGAAGTCCCTGACATGTGGATCCCATCCCAGCAGTGACCACTAGGCCAGACCACCTACACCTCAGCCCCTAACACTGCTGCTGGGCTGGAGGAGCTATGAGGAGGGTGGGATGGGGAGCAGTGGGATGTGGCTACTTCCTGTGTGAAGTTGGGGGGCCCATTCCAGCTCGCTTGCCTCTCTGCGGGCTGGTGCATGTGCACCCCTTGGGAGGTGGTTCCCCCCTGTCTGCGCAGGCTGTTGGGCGTGTGTGCTGGGGTCACACCGGGTCTGGAAGAGTCTGTGGCCTGTGGGTGGTTTGGATGAGGGAGTTCCATGGGTAACGTCACAGAAAGGGGAGCAGATGGGCTGTTTTTGTCCTACTTGGGCTACCCACCTGGGGCATGTCCCAAGCAGGGGGTTCTCGTGGGCTGGGAGCTTTAAGGTATCCCGGCTGATGTGGGGTCCAGGGCCCCAGGCATCCATGAAGTTGCTGTTTCTGCTTGGAGGGAGGGAGGCGCCTGGGGGGCATGGGTCTCTGAAGCAGGGTGGAGCATGACAGAAAAAGTTTGGGAATCTCTGGGCTAGTGAGTGTCCAGGATCCATTTTCCAAGGACCTGGTTTGGGGATGGAGCTGAGGAAGGGCCTGGAGAAGGAGCAGCACAAAGCCAGGGATTGGATTCACAGCGTGGTAAGGATCAGATCTGCCCACCATCTTTATTATTACTTTTGGGGAAAGTGTAGTGTAAGAGGGAGGGATTTCTGTGTTGTGACCAATACAGTTGTTGCAATGGAGGATATTGCTGGCAGTAGGATGGGTTTAGCTTCGCCTGAGGGTGGAAGCCACAAAATTTCCCTGGCAACCATTTCCTCCCCTGCCCCCTCCGCGCTGCTTGTCCTTCTTCTTCTGTACATTTGCGTCATGCTGTGTGGGCTGGAGTGGGAGGGGGAAGGAGGGAGAAACTGTTCTGTTACCTCTGCATCCTAATTCAGCATCCTGGTAATGTTGGCCCTAATTTTCCCCCAATCAATGCAGGTGATGCCTGCAAATATTTCATCCAGGAGAAATTCTGGATGGTCAGTCAAGTTCAGGCACAGCATAAAAACGCAAGAATGGCCCTACTGCATCAGACCAAAGGTCCATCTAGCCCAGTATCCTGTCTTCTGACAGTGGCCAACGCCAGGTGCCCCAGAGGGAATGAACAGAACAGGTAATCATCAAATGAACCACTCCCTGTCGCCCATTCCCAGCTTCTGGGAAACAGAGGCTAGGGACACCATCCTTGCCCATCCTGGCTAATAGCCATTGATGGACGTATCCTCCATGAATTTATCTCGTTCTTTTTTGAGCCCTGTTATTGACTTTTTATAGCAGGGAATGACATCGATTTAAACAACATGCTGCTGTACCTGTGTTGCAAGATTGTAGAAGGAGACGGAACTGGACTTGCCAGGGACGCTGAGGTGGGGCCTGGTGAATTACCCAGTGGCCTCTATTTTTAGCCAGTTGGATGTTCCAGTGGGAGACCGCGCAGTAAGCCAAAGCAACAACTGTCACCCTGTAATGATGCGGCTTCTGGCGGGACACAACTGCGAGTATCAATTCAGGACAAATTGCTTAGAGCAGGGCAGTTACAGCCCAAGGCTGGGTTTCCTTTATTATTAAGGCACACCAAACCAGCCAAACAGAGAGGACTTTGGTCTCACCCCATGGGCTAACCATAAGTCATACAAGCAATTCCCTTAGACACTCCAGTTTCCCAGTATCGCCACCAGTGCCACTCTTTATGGGGATGAATGGTTGTGAAAACCAATACCCCAGTAAAAGAAAAAAGGTTCTCCCGATCCCAAAGGACCAAGCCCCAGACCCAGGTCAACAGACAAGTCGGATCTTACACACAAATCACGCTGTTGCCAATCCTTTAGAATCTAAAATCTAAAGGTTTATTCATAAAAAGAAAGAAATATAGATGAGAGCTAAAACTGGTTAAAGGAATCAATTACATACAGTAATGGCAAAGTTCTTGGTTCAGGCTTGTAGCAGTGATGGAATTAACTGCAGGCTCAAATCAAGTCTCTGGAGAACATCCACAGCTAGGATGGGTCATTCAGTCCTTTGTTCAGAGCTTCAGTGTAGCAAAGTTCCTCCAGAGGTTAGAAGCAGGATTGAAGACGAGATGGAGGAGATGCAGCAGCCTTTTATAGTCTCTTGCCATTTGGCCTCTGCTTTCTTTGTTCCAAAAACAAGCTATCCAACACATGGCATGGAGAAACCTTAGAGTTCTGTCCATAGGCATGTCCCTGCATGCCTTGCTGAGTCACAAGGTGTATCTGCCTTCTCTCAATGGGTCACTTGTATAGCTGATGGTCCTTAATGGGCCATCAAGCAGGCTAGGCAGTGCTGACGCCAACTTGTCTGGGGTGTCACCCAGAAGCATAGCACAAGTCTGAAATACAGACAGTCTAGAGCCAATACTTATAACTTTAAATACAGAAATGATACATGCATATAGATAGCATAATCATAACCAGCAAACCATAACCTTGTCTTAGACACCATATTTGACCCCCTTTATACAAGATTTGGTGCCACTACAGGACCTTGATTGCAACAGTGATCTATACGGACCCAGTTTGTGTCACTAACGTCACATACCCTTTCAGGGCCTTTATAGAATGGGTGCTCAATTACAGTTACGACACCCTCGCCACACAATTTTCTGTCGGTCTGTTTTACAAAGACACTCCTGGGCAAACGAAGAAAGGGAGTTGGATGATGGGAATCTAGGGTTTCTGAGGTGTGCAAAGCTGATGACCCAGAGTAGGATGGTAGAGCTATTGGGTCATTTACACAGCGACCTGCTTTTTCAAGAAGAACATTTGTTGAACTGAGTGTATGTAAAAATTAAACTGACGCGGAGCAAAAACGCCTTCTGTTTAATGGGTGATGTGGCCGAAGGCTTTAAACTGCCCATTTTATCAGCGTCCCTTTTTGTGAAGAAATACGGGTTTCCCCGGGCATCCGTCCGGGGCACACGGGGGCCCTGCTTACCACTAATGCTAAATACCCCATGGACCATGTGAGAATGAAAGTGTTTAGCATCCCCGCGGGCAGCAGGGTCAGTAACTAGGAGAATCTGTTCTTGGGACAGTTACCGAAAATGCTTGTTCTAGGGTTTGTGGATAATGATGCCTTTAGCGGAAGTTACACTAAAAACCCCTTTCATTTTAAACTTTACAACATTAATTTTGTGGCCTTGTATGTGGATCGTGAACAGATACGAGCCAAGCCTCTGCAACCAGACTTTGAGGCCAGAGGCTGCGTGAGAGAATACATGAATCTGGTACAGACGGCTGGTAAACACATGAAAGATGGTTTTCTGTTAATCGACTGTGAGGAGTTTGCACGGGGTGACACCTTGTTTGCCTTTGACCTGTCTCCAGACCAGGAATGCGCCGATCACTATTCCCTGATTAAAACCGGGAACCTGAGAGCAGAAATACATTTTGGGACGTCTTTGACAGTCACCGTCAATATGATCGTGTATTAGGTTTTTGATAACATCATAGAGATAAATCAGAGGAGAAACGTTCTGTTTGACTACAGGTGAATATGGACACCATGCAGCTCTCATGTGTCTTATCAATGGACCCTTACACAAAAAAGAATTTCTCAGGTGTGTTCCCTTGTGATTGGGTCCCTTGTGCCAAACTGTCTCAGAGACCCCTAGGTTTGGTGGTCAACACGCATCTGCACAACCAACCAGCTAAACACTGGCTCACCTTGTATCTGGCGGAGCACAACCATGGAGAGCTTTTGACTCATACAGGCATCCCCCAAACTATGTGTTGTTTCCTAGAAGCATTATGAATTTTTTAAACAAAAATGCCACTGACATTGACTCCCGCTCCATCGCCTGTGGCTATCACTGGGAGTTTTTCTTCCATCATTGTAGCAAGGGTTTATCTTTTGACCAGATTTTAAAATTGTATTCTAACAACTTAGTGCAAAACAACCAAAGGGTGATGAATTTTGTAAAAAATATAAAATGTAAATTCTCGGGCATGCCTAGCCTCCCTCAAAACATGTTTCAACAAACCCAGACGTGTGTATCTTGCAAGGATTTTCATAGCCATATTACCCAATAAAACCCCTCACCTGGGGTGCTTTAAGACAATTGATGTTTGGTGGGTTTTTGTTCTTCTTCTTTTTTCTTTTTTTAAAGAATGACCAATTCAGAAAATTACACGTAGAGTTTTTTTTTAAAAAGTATAGAAATGTTTTATTTAAAGCAAAACATTACCAGTTTTAAATATACTTTTTTAGAACATGAAAAACATTACACACGGAGCCATTTGGATCTTTTAGCCAATTTTTGTTTTTTAGATCGCAAAAAAGGGGTCACGGTTTTTCGATCCACCCCTGGTGTTGGCAGTCAAGGCCTTTGAGCATTCCAAAAGATCTCTGTTGGCCAGGCTGCCCATAATGGAAGATGGTACATTCAGTTCTGCCATGGCATTCATAAACACATCCCGTCCTTTAGGTACACCTCTGCTAGGAACAGAGTGCATCTGGGTGATGGCCCTGACTAAGTCGAGCATGTTAGAACCATTAACCACAGAGCCTTTGTACACAAAAGCCCCTTTATCATTCCACAAAGAGATATTTTTATCCTGGCCCAGTTTATTTAGCAATACTAATGCATTTTTTCTTATTCACATTATCCAGCACCTCCTGAGCAACAGAGTCTGAGGACGTTGGTGTTTCTGGGGGTTTGGCAGTCACACTCTGTTCCTCTTCCGGTATTTTCCCTTTGTCCACATTGCTCTGCTTCACATACGTTAGGTACCTTTGAAGCACGGCACTGTAAAGTTTAGCCTTTTTGTATTCGGCTAAGTCAGTTCTTTGAAGAACAGACTTCATTTCAGCATCCAGGAAGTGAGTTGCGGTCATTCTGATATTTTCCTCCACAGGAAGGGAAGCCCTTAATTGCTCCAGCTGGTGGCTGGGCACCAGGTAAATTTTTTTTCCATACTCCATTATCAATTAGTCAAATGCCCCGTTATCAGAGAGTTAGCAAAACTTAACAGAGTTTAATAAACCTCCCACACTGCTTCACCAGATGCTTCTTTCTTTGAAGTGAAACCCTTTGATTACACAGATTTTTTATAAGCGCACTTGATCTTGTGTCAAAGGTACGTTTCCTTTTAAGGTATTGAGTGCTATTTCTGAGATGGCCGCCACTAAATCGTCAGAAGCCGAACACAGTGTACCCCTCCTCTGCTGCAGGGACGATTTGCTAAGTAATTTTCAAAGGACCAGGTTTCTCTTCACACAGCTAGACATGTTTTTGGTCAACAACCCTGGCTGTTAAAAAGGGGCCTGCTTATAATTCATCTCTTTTTATACCTGGCTGTTGTTCTTTTCAAAGTATAAACCGCCGGCCAGTCTGGAGGGAAAACACCGGTTCTTAGTCTCTACGCTCCTGGTGTGGAAGCGTTTAAATCCACCACCAGGTAGCCATAAGGTCTTTTGGTAGCATCCTCAAAAGCTTCCAGAAAGAATTGAGCTTTACTGGGGTACAATTGCCGAGCTAGCATAGCAATTTGTAATTCATCCCTGGGGTTTTTGAACAGAACCATGTACTTTGTGTTTAGGTTAATCGTACGACTCTTTTTTTCCCTGACAAAATACATTCTGGACTATATACATAATGCTCAGGTTCCTGTGATGCATGTACTTGGAAAAGACTTTCTCGATTTCATTGCTTTCAAAAGCAGAGTTCATCAGATCATCCATGATAATCATATTTACTTTATTGGTAGGAAACAAACGGTCATCCTCAAAAGCATCAGCTAGCCCCTCCACAAAATTGATAAAGGGATATTTACAGAGCAGTTCTTTATACAAAGGTTGCCAACAACTGTAACATCGCACAATAGTCTGGAGGGAGAAGAGCTACCATGTTAGGCTTCAAAAACATAAACCTGTACATAGCCATGCAGACAGATGCCAGCATTATGTGCCGGAAAGGACCTAGACACGGTTTTATCTCGGTGAATTTACCAGGGCCTCTCTCTACTATATTTCCCATCTCCATCATTTTCATAATCTCTTTTCTGTATGTAACCCTTCTGCCTGTCAGAGTTGGCAGCAACAAGGGCCGGGTTCAGTAACTAGGGGTTCCATTCCAATAACACAATGCAAAACCGGCTCGGCCCCCACCCAGTGACCTGGGACAAATATATACCATCCCTGCTGGGTGCCTCCAAGAGGCAATACTTCCCCTCTCACAAGCACATAGTCTGAGTGTAGCAAAAAGCCTTTTAATAACAGAGACAAACAATATGGCATTATGTTGGGGAAACACCACCAACAGGATTCATAACACAACCCATGAGCAAAAAACCCACCCCAAGCAAATTGGGGCATGTCCTTTCCCTTTGGTTCTTGAGTCCAGCAACCCAAAATCACCCAAAGTCCCAAAAGTCCAAAGACCCAAAAGTCTACGTCCCTGGTCAGGGCAGCCCCAGAGTTAGAAAGTTTATCTGCAGAGTTTTACCTCCCAACCTGGCGGGGGGCATGGGTGGTTTAAGGGGCACCTCATGTGGTCCAAAGCTGATGGCCCCACCTCTCCATGGGGCTCCGCTGTGCCAGCCACCCCATGAGCTGCTCTAGGCATCCGACAAACTGCTCTGTTCTGCTCTACAAGCCACTCTGCTCACCATCCCACAAACTGCTCCACCCTATATCTTCAGGCTCCCCCACTACTTTACACAACACTCAGTGATTTCAGCTCTTAGTAAGTTTAGCTTTTTTGTGATTTCAGCTTTTAGTAGGGAAACCTCGGTGCGGGTGCACCACTAGCCCAAAGTGAATTCAGCTCAGCAACCTGTAACGAAACTCTTAATGAAATCAAAATGAGTTCTGATATTCCACAGTGGAAAGAGAAAGAAGTGCAATTAGCATGTAAGGCCCTCACCAAAAGGCCCATGCCAGGAAATATTAATATCTGTCCACAACCTGTCTCCATTCACAGAGTTTTGGAACCAATGTCCCTTGCCTAGAGAGTGCTTCTTAGTTGATGGCGAGTCCCTCCATCATAACAAAAGGCCAAGTACAGTTCCACTGTCCTTGATTCCCATAATCAGGGTAATAATTTATTCTTCCTGCCCCAATAACAGAGACACTGGGGATCCCACAGCAGCCAAAGTGACCATTTGGGCAGCTATGGGCTCATTCTAGGTAGGGTGGGTGTGCCTATGCAAATGAGATCAGCCCCTGAAGTTCTTTTCCACAACTTGCCACACCTCAACACCAGATGTCAGGGTGGAACTCATCCTGACTCTGCTTACATGTATAGGATACAGGCCTGTCTCAAAATTTTGACATCCTGCTGACAGGAATATGTGGGATCTTTCTGCAAGTCAAATGTCTCACATCTGTGGTCCTGATACCTGTCGAGGAACTCTGCTTTCTCCCTTGGCATTATGCTTTCTACACCATAGTGCTCAACACTGGGCATAGGCATAATTTTGATTTTCTAAAGTGCTAAAAAAAGTGGAAAATACCCTTTACACCCTTCAAACGCCATCGCCTGCGGGAGCTTGCTAAGCTTCATGGGCAAGAAGTTATAGAGTCTATAAAACCAATGCCCAGTGCCTTAATTTCCACAGACATTAGTTTACTACCCTAAGTGATGAGTTCTATGCACATCTTTTCCTTCAGTAACTGTCTAACGACAAAGTACACATTATAACCTTTGGAACTGTGCGCTAGGAATGCGTAGTCCCGGAACTTTTTGCCAATAAAGATCTTAACAAAGATAGAAAGACACTCACAGCCCTTAAATTCCCAGGATTTTTCCGGCTTTAGGGACATAGCAAAAATTTAATTGGGCACATGCAACAGCGTCTCCTGCGTGCATTCAAAATCGTAAAAAAATATACTTTTGGGCTTTCTAATGCGATCCATAAAACAGAGGTGGCTGTGTACATCACCAGTGATCAAACCCTGACACTGCTTACAGCGCCTCCCTTTACACCCGTGCCGCTTGTCCACGTAAGACTGACACTTATCACACAAAGTTTTAGACAGGCATTCGACTGGTTTTTTCGATGCAGAGTCGACGTGTCCGTCTAAACTCTCCTTGGACCGACAATACAGTCGCCAGCTAGGACACCTCAGCAACACACCCACGCTGTCTGAGCATGTTACGCTCAAGCAGAGGCGGCAACGATACCTGCAAGAGTGGTCGTGACTGTACACCGTGTGGCAAAACTCACAATAACTTATTGCACCCAACAACTTTTTCACGTCCAGAACCCCATAGTAATGCTCATCATACAACAGGACCAAAAAAGTCTTGGGGTACACCGGACCCCCCGTTTAAAAAAGTCCCATCCCCCTTTCTCCGCATAAAGCACCACGTGTATGTTGACTCCTAAATGCTGTTCAAACCTTGCTACGTCACTGAGAAGAACCTTTTTTTGATGTGACCGCCCCAGTTTCTCATGCAACTTTCTCGCCCCCACTAACAATTCCGTGTCCGTAGGTTTACAGTCAGACATGACGGCCAAGAATCCACCCACAAAACACAGGTTGGTACCGGTGTAAGTCAGGTCTACTAAACATTGTCTCTTTTTATGGACGATTTGAGTACTGAAGATAGAATTTAAAACTCTATGAGCGCCCCCGCCATGTTTTTACAACTGTCACGAGACGCAACGTCCCATCAACATGAAGCTCTCTATTGCTCTGTAGCAGCTTTGAGGTCTGATTGAAGAAATCCTCAGCAGACAGCTCATCCCTAGTTCTGACCGAAAACAAAGGGTTAGTTAAATTACGGCTCTAAACATAACTGAACATCATCATCTGGGCCTACCCTACCATTAACATCATCGAGAACTAACTGTACCCCCTGTGTATGGCTTCAACAACCTGCTAAACTGAATTTATTTGCTCAAGGTTGACAGAACGAAATTCCTCACAATACACTGACCCCCCAAATCTAGGTCATTCACGTTGCCAACTTCTCACTCTCTCACTATATACCTCTGCATTTTCAGGGTTACTTGGGGGTTCCTCTATGGGACTGTCAGTGGCATCTTATACATCACATGCTATTGACAGTCAGATACCCAGGGACCTCCATGAGGGTCATCAGGAGTAGACGGGGACCCATCTAGAGAGCCTTCTGGGGAATTTTCTAAATCAGACTCTGTGTGAGAGTCACCACCACCCCGCAGGTCAGATTCCGTCTCCCCATTTTCAGACAAGACAGTCTGAGAGCCTCCAGTAGGGGGCATCTCTTTGTTTTGTATTTTTCCTCATTACCTCTTTAGCCTTTTTAAAATTTTTACAGTGACCCTGGCCTGGAACGTTTTGGCAGCCATCTGTTTATACCCCCAGCGCTGTGCCCCCTTTTGTTCACACCTTAGCTGATGTGTACCCTTGAGGGTGCCCCTTTTACCCAAGCCCCTTTCCACGAATAGTCAGGCCTGCTCAGAGCCACCCTTTGGAAAAATTGAAGTATTTTTCAAAAAGTCCCCCACAAGAGCTTTTGGATTTTTGATGTAGTTTCCAGCCCTCCCTCCAGAACCCCCGAGGATACAGCGTCCATCAGTTTTCTGAATGACACGTCATATTTTCTCCAAATCTTTTTAGAATGCCGTTCTTTTAGAACCCCTGAGGATCCAGCGTGTCACCAGTTTTCTGAATCAAGCATCAAACTTTTCCCAAATACTAGAAAATGGGGGAGCTTATGGTGTTGGGAGAATGGTTTGTCAGTCCTTGGTTTTTTATTGAAAACCCCTAGAGCATGTGCTCCACGTTTGTGAATGTGGGCGCATTCGCTCACAGTTTTCTGAGGGCTTGGTGTGATGGTGACCACTGAGGAAATGGAGTTGTGTTTGCATGGTTGCAATACCTCAGCATCGCAGCTTTCAGTCCTTGTTTTTTTTAATTCACAACCCCTAGAGCACGTGCTGAAGGTTTGTGAATGTGGGCACTTTCGCTCACGGTTTTCTCAGGGCTTGGTGTGGTGGTGGCCACTGAGGAACTGGAGTTGTGTCTGCGTGGTTGGTTTTTACCCAAGTCTTTTGTTTTGTCCTTGGGTTTGACGTATATGAGGTTTGGACTGCCCTGATGCTTCATCTGCACTCTTGTGCTGTTTTGTGTTGGCGTTGATAAAGGTCTCAAAGCAGATTCCTGGCTCTTTGGCGGTTCTGCTGGAGGTGTCCCTCTAGCTCTGACTACAGCATTGTCAGGAGAGCTGCACATGCCTGATTCGGGGGAAAAAACATGTTACAAAACTTAACTTTACCATGTTTCAGAGTAACAGCCATGTTAGTCTGTATTTGCAAAAAGAAAAGGAGTACTTGTGGCACCTTAGAGACTAACCAATTTATTTGAGCATAAGCTTTCGTGAGCTACAGCTCACTTCATCGGATGCATACTGTGGAAAGTATAGAAGATCTTACTATATACACACAAATCATGAAAAAATACCTCCTCCCACCCCACTCTCCTGCTGGTAATAGCTTATCCAAAGTGACCACTCTCCTTACATTGTGTATGATAATCAAGGTGGGCCATTTCCAGCACAAATCCAGGGTTTAACAAGAACGTCTGGGGGGGGGGTAGGAAAAAACAAGGGGAAATAGGCTACCTTGCATAATGACTAAGCCACTCCCAGTCTCTATTCAAGCCTAAGTTAATTGTATCCAATTTGCAAATGAATTCCAATTCAGCAGTCTCTCACTGGAGTCTGGATTTGAAGTTTTTTTGTTGTAAAATAGCGACTTTCATGTCTGTAATTGCGTGACCAGAGAGATTGAAGTGTTCTCCGACTGGTTTATGAATGTTATAATGCTTGACATCTGATTTGTGTCCATTTATTCTTGTACGTAGAGACTGTCCAATTTGACCAATGTACATGGCAGAGGGGCATTGCTGGCACATGATGGCATATATCACATTGGTGGATGTGCAGGTGAACGAGCCTCTGATAGTGTGGCTGATGTTATTAGGCCCTGTGATGGTGTCCCCTGAATAGATATGTGGGCACAATTGGCAACGGGCTTTGTTGCAAGGATAGGTTCCTGGGTTAGTGGTTCTGTTGTGTGGTATGTGGTTGTTGGTGAGTATTTGCTTCAGGTTGGGGGGCTGTCTGTAGGCAAGGACTGGTCTGTCTCCCAAGATTTGTGAGAGTGTTGGGTCATCCTTCAGGATAGGTTGTAGATCCTTAATAATGCGTTGGAGGGGTTTTAGTTGGGGGCTGAAGGTGATGGCTAGTGGCGTTCTGTTATTTTCTTTGTTAGGCCTGTCCTGTAGTAGGTGACTTCTGGGAACTCTTCTGGCTCTATCAATCTGTTTCTTCACTTCCACAGGTGGGTATTGTAGTTGTAAGAATGCTTGATAGAGATCTTGTAGGTGTCTGTCTCTGTCTGAGGGGTTGGAGCAAATGCAGTTGTATCGCAGAGCTTGGCTGTAGACGATGGATCGTGTGGTGTGGTCAGGGTGAAAGCTGGAGGCATGTAGGTAGGAATAGCGGTCAGTAGGTTTCCGGTATAGGGTGGTGTTTATGTGGCCATCGTTTATTAGCACTGTAGTGTCCAGGAAGTGGATCTCTTGTGTGGACTGGACCAGGCTGAGGTTGATGGTGGGATGAAAATTGTTGAAATCATGGTGGAATTCCTCAAGGGCTTCTTTTCCATCTTTCTTTACCATCTTTACCAGCTTTAACATCATTCTCACCCACGCCTATGTATTTACTTAAAATACACAACCTCATAAAACAACCAAACCAATAAGCAAACTATATTTACTGGGCTTCATCCATCCATCAGTCACTGATACTGGTGAATTTTCCTTTTCAGCTGGCTCTTCCCTTTTTCTTTTGAGCTTGTTTACCCTCTGGTCTAAGGATCTTTCATGTTTTGACCATACTGTGGAGCAGACAACATGATTATTATAAAACACATGAAACTGTCTTGTAAACTTAAAAAATAAAATACTCATTAGGGTGTTTTTCTATTTAAAAAGTCATAGCTTTAAAACAAAATAATCCATTTCTGGCTGTACAACAAACACAGGTTTTGAGTTTATTTCTACCACTTTAAAATACATCTCATTTTGGAGAATAAAAACCAAACTGCTTTAAAAACCAATTTTTAAAATCTATTTTAAAACACATTTTGCACAGAAACTCCTGTTAGTTTGAAACACACCAAACCAATACTTTGCAGCCATATACTTTTTTTAAAAAAAACCACTTACGTTTTGCACAAACTCAGTCTCACAGCCACACCCCAGCAGTTTAAAACAACAAACCAAATACCTTTTTAAACACTCATACTTATCTCTAGCTTAGGACCCTGAATCACTAACAATTTAAACATTAAAGCCAACTGTTTTAAGAAGACAAACAACCCCATTTAAAAAAAATCTTATTTTTTTTTGCAGATTAAAAACCTAACTGCTTTTAAAAAACAACTTTTAAAAACCATTTTGCACAGAAAAACACTTTGTTAGTTTGAAAAACACCATACCATCAGGTTGCAGCCATAAAACCCTAGGAGTTTAAAACCAACAGTTTGCAACAATATACTTTTCAATAAACCCACATGCATTTAAAAGCCAATTGCAGAAAATTACCTTCTACCACAGGACGAAGGGTTGCTACCACATGGTTGTTCTGTTTTCCCCCATGTGTGTTTGGGCCTTTGGGTTAAAGAACAAGCAAAAATTTTAGTTCGTATTATTCCCTAAATGCATCAACCCGCTATACAATCTGTGTAATACCTGAAGTTTTTTAATTTAACAGTATTAAGCACAACTTTTGTTAAAAATGGTTTTTGGCTTTTACCACCTTGGCTTGGTAGTGAAATCAGCTTAAAGTTACTAGTTCTATGCTAAACAGATCACACTGCAATTAAGATAGGTACCATTATTTAGTAAGGACAGCATGGCCAAAGAGTGACTTTATATACGTAACCTTCTGCCCAGCTGATTTGGCAGCAACAAGAGACAGGTTCAGTATCTAGGGGTTCTGTTTCAATAACACGATGCAAAACTAGCTTGAGACCCCCCCAAGGGACCTGGCACAATTACATACCACCCACCCGGTGCACCTCTCAGAGGCAATACTTCCCCTCTCACAAGCACAGAGTCTGAATGTAGCAAAAGCCTTTTAATAAAGGAGGGAAACAATGCGGCATTATGTTGGGGAAACACCACAAACAGGATTCATAACACAAATCATGAGCAAAAGACCCACCCCCAAGTACATTTGGCAGCATCCTTTTCCCCTCAGGGTCTTAAGTCCAGCAACCCAAAAGTCACCCCCCCCCCCACAGTTTCTGTCCTTGGTCAGTGCAGCCTCCAGAGTTCAGAAGTTCATCTGCAGAGTTACCTCCCAGCCTAGGTGGAAGTAGAAGGAGGTATGGGGGGCATCTTACATTTTCCGCTGCTCAGGTTGATAGCCAAGTAACACGCCTCTCCATGGGATCCTGATGCAGTCTTCACCTCTCTGCTGCTATCCGCTCTGCACCCCTCTCCACCAGCTACCCTGCTATCTACTAGCCACTCTCTAGCTTGTCTTTACACCACTCTCCTTAACACAGCTCTCAGCAAGTTTAGTTAATAGCAGGAGAGCCTTAGTGCCAGTGCACCACTAGCCCAAAGTAGATCTAAAGCTTAGACCTAAATATCAGTGGTTTCAGCTCTATAGCATAATATAGGACTCCTAACAGAGTCAAAATTAACTCTATTATTATATAACAAGAAAAGAAAGTTACAATAGTGTTTAGGAACCTCAAAAAAGCACACACACTACCCAATACACTTGCTTATCCACAATATTTCTCAAGTCATTGGGTTTTGGAACCCAGGTCCCTTGCCTAGAGAGTACTACTTAGTGGAGGACGAGTCCCTCCATCATAAAATGCCAAGCACAGTTCTACTGTCCCTGATTCATATAACCAGGATAACAACCCTCTATTACTCCTGCCCCAATAATAAAGAGACTGGGGATCCACAGCAGCCAAAGTGACCATTTGGGCAGGCAGTCCATCCTGCTAGGCAGGGTGGGTGTGCCCATGCAAACGAGATCAGCCCCTGAAGTCCTTTTCCACAGCTCACCACCAGATGTCAGGGTACAGCTCATTCTGACTCTGCTTACATATAATATATATTTTCAGAGTTAAAAACAGGGAGCATACCTCCTCTTGCAGTCCAGCAGCAATTCAATTCAAGATAGTTTCTGTTGAAAGAGGACAGTCTCCAAAAAAATTACGTTTTTTATAGCATCCTAACTCTTTGTTTCAAACAGACTTCAAAAGTCTGTAGTTAGCAGGTTGATTTGATCACCACAACTCTGAATTAATAGATACTTAAGGACTTTATCCTCCCGCCCCTAACATTCCCTTTTGTGATCTGTGGTGGGGGAATTAAGTTCTCTGCACAACTGGGCTGCTTTTGGCTAATTTTTTTTCTTTTAGTTAAAATACATTTTTCTGTTTCAATGAAAAAAACAGTAAATCACCATATACAACAATCCTTAATGTTACTGTACCCCATTCCCAAATTGGGGCTCCTTGCAGATATCAGTGAATATCTTTGGGCTTGTTTGTTTGTTTGTTTTTTAAACATGTTTCTTTCATGCTTAAAGTTTGGGGGTTGTTTTTTAAATAAAATGGGTGCATCACAACCATAGTAAGCACCCTACAAATACCCAGAGCTTTTAAATGTTTGATTGTCTTTACAGCACATGCTTGTTCTAAAGTATGGTGGAGGTTTGTGAGCCCTTGAAACATTTCAGTTTTGGGTTAGACCCTTGTTTATTTTTGTGACTATATTATTTTAATGACTTTGAGTTGCTAGAAAGAGTGACCCATAGCGTTCAACTAACTCCTGGGGATATATTTAAACTGTCCAATAGCATCTGCGATTTTCTGAGGTTTTATTTCATTTCATATTAATCAGAGCTCACCATCCTCACCCACCCACCTCCCTTGCTGTATGTATACACCCGTCAAATTTAATTACTGATCACTAATATGATTAACCCTGATGGCAACAAGGGTGGGTAATCTCAGTCACCCTGGCTTTTCCGTGGGGGGTTGGTTAAAACTATTCAGTTCAATACAGTGGGTCAGCTCTATTGTACTCAAACACATGTCTGAACTATCCCTGTTTTTTTTTAAATTGTAAATATTACCCAAAATTGAGCCAGCTAGTAAGCTTAGGGAGGACTAATGACCCACCAGAGTTTAGCATTAAGCAGCACGTTTATTATACTGATAGCTAGGCTCAAAAGAAGGGATGGGGGGTGGAGTGTCACACTCACACTCGCATACTCACGCTCCCAGGACAGGCACGGCACTGGAGATGTCAGGATCCTTCAAGGTAAGTGTCCCACAGTGCAGCAATGGACAGTGCAATGAAGGTAAGTCTTCCCGAGGCACGATGCAACGCAACACGGCGAACCACTGGCCAGGCGGTCTGGGTGAAGGGCCTTCACGGGAGGTCCAAGCTTGTAAGTGCACTCCTGAGCACATGGGCCCTTCCCCTTTTAAGGACCTGCTCCTCATGGCCTGCGACTAGGGATGACTTTGCTGCGTCTGGTTGGTCACACTCCACCCAAGCCAGTGTCCATGCAGTGGGTGTGGGAGCGCTGCCTAATTAGAGTCCCGGACACCTTGTCTACCTGGGAGCTCTTCCGATCTTCCAGCTGTTCCAGCAACCCATTAATCCCACAAGCATTCCAGGAGGGACAGGGAGGGGTAAAGCCACTTCACGGGTATTCAGAGAGAGAGAGGAGACAAAGGGGCCGGGGGGAGTGTAACAGACCTTTTGAGCATACAGGTTATACGTAGCATAGCCATACAGAGCATACAGATCACTGCTGCGCCTACAACAGGAAACACATTTTTAGGGTCCCCCTCCCACACACAAGATTCTACAACATACATTTCAGCTTTTTGCTGTAAATGGGTCTCTTTTACACAAAGACACAAGAGCTAAGTTCTCACAAACTATTTTTTTTATTTAAAAGACATACAGCTCCTTGAAAACAAACCAAGATACTCCATTAAAACTATTAGCTCACGCAAGGGCCACAGAGACCTTCTAACAGAAACACAGATAGCCCCAAAGCCCTTTTCAATAGATTTTTTTTTAAATTTACAGCTACCAAGTTTTATATGGCATGTTTGTCCCCTCACCATTCTCTAACTTAATCCTTTTAGATTTCTTAAGCAGGGTTCTGTAACATTTTGTGCAGACCAGATGATCAATATAATGCTTTATATATATATATAAAACACATACAATAGAATCATAGAATATCAGGGTTGGAAGGGACCCCAGAAGGTCATCTAGTCCAACCCCCTGCTCGAAGCAGGACCAATTCCCAGTTAAATCATCCCAGCCAGAGCTTTGTCAAGCCTGACCTTAAAAACCTCTAAGGAAGGAGATTCTACCACCTCCCTAGGTAACGCATTCCAGTGTTTCACCACCCTCATAGTGAAAAAGTTTTTCCTAATGTCCAATCTAAACCTCCCCCACTGCAACTTGAGACCATTACTCCTTGTTCTGTCATCTGCAACCATTGAGAACAGTCTAGAGCCATCCTCTTTGGAACCCCCTTTCAGGTAGTTGAAAGCAGCTATCAAATCCCCCCTCATTCTTCTCCTCTGCAGTCTAAACAATCCCAGTTCCCTCAGCCTCTCCTCATAAGTCATGTGTTCCAGAACCCAAATAATTTTTGTTGCCCTTCGCTGGACTCTCTCCAATTTATCCACATCCTTCTTGTAGTGTGGGGCCCAAAACTGGACACAGTACTCCAGATGAGGCCTCAACAATGTCGAATAGAGGGGAACGATCACGTCCCTCGATCTGCTCGCTATGCCCCTACTTATACATCCCAAAATGCCATTGGTCTTCTTGGCAACAAGGGAACACTGCTGACTGATATCCAGCTTCTCATCCACTGTCACCCCTAGGTCCTTTTCCGCAGAACTGCTGCCTAGCCATTCGGTCCCTAGTCTGTAGCGGTGCATTGGATTCTTCCATCCTAAGTGCAGGACCCTGCACCTATCCTTATTGAACCTCATCAGATTTCTTTTGGCCCAATCCTCCAATTTGTCTAGGTCCTTCCGTATCCTATCCCTCCCCTCCAGCGTATCTACCACTCCTCCCAGTTTAGTATCATCCACAAATCTTCTGGTTTGGTCATTTTCTTTAAAACACTTCAGGGTCTCCACTGAATTGCACAGCATTTATCAAGGTCACCCCTTGCACTAAATATTCTTGAGTTCAGCACAGACATTGCATAGCATCACCTATGGCAATAACAGTGTTTAAGAAGCTTTCCAAACACAGCTCAGCACACAAGCCCCGGAGCTTGCAGTTCATATCCATTGAAGTCCAGGCTACACAGTCCTGGTGCCGCTGGCCTAGCACGTCTATGACACAGCTCTCACAATCTTCAAAAATCTTTCCCTAAGACAGTGATTAAGGACAGCATAAACTACAATGCGTACAAGAAAAGTGTGTCTTTTTTACGCTCACGACATGGCACTGGCTCAGTTAGTTCCATGCCAAGCCTCCTCTTAAACTTCTCATAGCCGTCATCCTCGGAGTCCTCTTCAACAATTTGTACTGGTGTTGAGCAAAAACAAGGTGGGCCTGGTTCATCTTCATTGTTTGATGCAACACTCTCCAGGGCCCCTAGAAAGGCATCGTCGAGCTGTCGAGAGTCTTTCAGAAAAGAAACAAGTTTAAGTTCCCACTGCTTGTTTTTAGATTTACACAACACCAGTTTCTAACCCCATTACACACATACACACACACAAATCCTCTAATGTTACCTCTAAATTGTTCATTTACCTGAGCGACATCTTTTCTGTTCACCTTGTCCGCCGGTGACTCCCCCCGAGCTGCGTTTGCCTTCCTCCTCCAGGGGGGTGGACGACGAGAGGCCAACACACTTATTGGGGTGTCTCATGAGCAGCTGGGTTTGGGGTCAGGTTCCAGCATATCCATTAATAGCTGGGCCAAAGGGCTCCCCTTGGCTGCTCCCTCCTCCTCCTAGGAACTGACGCTGAAGTAGCGCTTTCTCTGCGGATGGTCGAAGGCCCTCAGTGCTAAAACAAAGTCCAAAGTTTTCATGGGGGTGGTGAAGGAGTCCATGTTTCCTCTCAGCATTTCCACGATTTCTACAACACGCATTCTTAGTAAGAGATGGCCATTTCTGCCCAGTGCTGGGACTTATGGGGTGGTGGTGCTGCACTCTGATTGGCAGAGGGTGGTGGGTGTAGTTGTTAGAGAGGTCACATGACCCTCTGCTGGGCAGTTCATTCTGCCCCAGAACCTGCCCTATTTTGATCAAATCTGTTCTTGTCGTGGTCCTCTGTGGACAAAAACCATCCCAACTGGTAGAGGGTGGTGGGGGGAGTTCTTAGAGGGGTCACACGAACCACTTCCGGATGGGTCACCCTGCCCCAGAACTCCCCCGATAGGTCAAATATCCTCTCGGGGGTGGTCCCCAGCAGCTGAAACCCATCCTGACTGGTAGAGGGCGGTGGGCGGAGTGGTTAGAGGGGGTCACATGACCCACTTCTGGATGGGTCAACCCTCCCTGAAACTCCCCCTGATTGGTCAAATCACTTCTTGGGGCAGTCCTACCAGGGCAAAACCCATTCTGATTGGTAGAGGGCAGTGGGAGGATTTCTTAGAGGGGTCACATGACAGACCTGGCTTCTGGTCATGTGTCCAGAATGACCCCGGAGATAATACCCCATAGGCGGGACTTTTGGTGACAAGTGGGCGGGACTTAAGGGTAAAGGGGCGGGGTTAAAGTTTGATTGATGGTAGGCCACTTATACTACTTTGGTGCCATTTCCTTTTTGTCATTACTGTTTGTTTAAGTAGTGGGAGGGGAGTGTGAGGGGGAATGGAAGGGTTGGGGCACAGAGTTTCTTAAAAATAAGGAGACAGAAGGAAGGGGAAGAGGCACATAAACACTTCCCCTGCCAAGCGAGTCACTCACTGTCAAGTGTTTTTCCGGAATCACAACACAGCAGAGTCTCAAGGAGGGATTCAAAGGAGGATCAGGTGTTGGTTGCACAGATTTTCTCAGGCAATTTTCTCCATACAGATAGGTCAGCAGGGGAGAAAATGCAAAGGTAAAAAGTTAAAGACGTTTCCCTTAATCCAAGTATTTGTAACAGTTCTCTTGAGGAAGAGCAGGAGGTAGGTGTGGTGCCAGCCAGTCATTATTATGTGCTCTTCCCTTGCCTTGAGCCTGTTCCTTTAATTGTCTGTGTCCCACGAATCAAGTACACTTGTTTCCAAGGAGCCCTCCTGCTGCTGATAGCACTGATGGGCATGGTGTGTGCAGGACCTCCTGCTACTGCAAGAGAGGGTCATGGCCTACTCAGGAAGCCCTAAGCTCTGCCTCTACCACTAAGAATCATGGTCTAGACAGGAAACCCCAAGGCTGGGATGAAAGTAACATTAAGCACTTACCAGTACAGGGGCCTGACTCTGAGTCCCTGAAAATGATGGGGCCTTGGGCAGAAGGGGTGGGGCTGAGGGTCAGCCTCCCACAGCCAGCCCATCTGCGCTCCCTGGCCTGTGCTGCCCGGGGCCCTATCGGTGATTTAAATTTTAAATTGCTGGCCCCAGGGCAGCTGCCCCTTTTGTGCCTCCCTTTGGCAGCCTGAGCGGGGGGACAATGATGTTAAAGCGCTGCCTAACATAGTCTGTGTACGGGCTGCAACTGGCAGCCACTTTTTACTGGTATGTTGTACCGTCCCACTTTCACCCCTGCCCCAAGGCCTATTAATAGAAGAATTGTCAATATTTCAGATGCTGCTCAGTAATTCTTCTTCTATAAAGCTGATCTGAGCAACACAACCTGGTTCTAGTGAGTTGTCCTTGTCTGAAATTGGGCATGTCCTATACTGGGAATTGGTCTTGTAATGATCACCTTTTCCACAAGAGATTTCTTTCCTAGTTTATAAAATAGCCTGCCTCTAATGTCTCCCAGTTCATGTTTAATATGATATAGAATCTATCGGGGCGAGAAACAGCACGGATACAGTTTGTGCAGAACTTTTCCTTCCGGCTCCGGAGATTGGGGGTTACCCGATGATCTGAGGCTGTGGTAAACCTGACATCAGGAGGGGGCTCATCACTCATATATGGTGATGTTTGTTGCTTTCAAGTTTTATTGGATGTTTTAGCTGCATAAAGTCACAGGTAAAACCACTGATAATAACTAAAAAGGCAGATGGGTTTGCTATTGGTTCCTTCCCACAGCTGATGCCAGACTCTGAATCTATATATTTCCCTTCCACTGCTTTGTTGTCACTTGTCAGACACAGAGGAGCCCTGGCAGGTGTTTAGGGGCAGCCAGTACAGTGAGCGAGGGGACAGCAAGTCAGGCTGGCAATGAAGGGACATCTCTCCACTCCGGTGCTGTGGCTTCTTCTCCTCACAATTCAGGACATTGCAGGTAAGTCTCCTCAGTGTTTCACCAGGGGAGCTGGGTCAACTGGAACAAGGGTGGTAACTTTTACAGTCCACTATTTACCATCGGTACCTGGCTTGGACGTTATGACTTTTCCTTTCGGGATTAGACCTTGCCACTCTAATCAAGGCATTTGTAACCTTGAGATTGGATGATTCAAATGAGCCTAATGTGGGGCTGTACCTTAGAACCATTCAGAGAACGAAGCTGGTGCAAATGGCAGCGACTCACTGATCAGCACATCTCGCTGGGAGCATGTTACAGCCGTGCTGGAGGGTCTGCACTAGCTGCCCATCTCTGGGTGGAGGTTAAGGTGTTGGTGATGATTTATAAAGTCCTGAATGGTCTGGGATCAGCTTCCCTGAGAGATCCCCTCTCTCCCCGTGACGTACGGCCACAGCTCTGGTTAGCGGGGGCACCTGAGCTGGTTCCCCCTTTTTATAAAGGAGAGGGGTGGCTGGCAGGGTGCTGTCTGTGAGGCCTCCAGGACTCTGAAACTTCTTGTCCCCTTTGGGCCAAAATAGCCCAAATCTGGTGACCTTCTGGGCACACTGCAACAGACACTTGTTTGGGGGTGCGGGTGGGAAGGACCCAGGCTGTGCATCACATAATGAGAAAAGGGTGGGAAGGAGTTTCTGTGGGTGTCTGTCTGGCTGAGTTCCTGTTGAAATGGTCACTTCATGCTGCAGGGATTTGAGTGTTATCCATGCCGTCCGCATGCCTAGAGACGTGGCTGGGCATCGCTTTAGTAATTTCAATCCCAATAAATACCTCAATAATTTGGGATCCAACAGAAATGTCTGTTTGGTCCAGAATCCCACAGCTCCAAGGGCCAAGTCCTGGCTCCTCACTGCACCATTCACTCACTGAAGCCAGTAGAAGTTTTGCAATTTTGAAGTGAGCAGGATTTATCCAAATAAACCCAGAGCTGATTCCTCCCAGAGAAGGGGGGTGTGCATGTGTTGAGGTGCAGTGTGCAATGCCCTGTTCCCAGGGGGGTATCGGAAGCTCTGCCAGCAGGAAGATTTATCCTGCAGGAGCCCTGCCTCACTCCCCCAGGATTTCTGCCGGAGCAGAGAAGGTTTGAATCCTAGTTGGAGACTAGAGAAGCCCGACCAGCACAAGCTGCATGGCAGAGGTGCTGCATCAGGGCCTCTCACGGCAACATTGGTTTCATTCCCTCAAGGCTGCCCCTGCCCAGTTTCAGGGCTGCTCTCATTCCTCCAGCACAGAGGGGACTGCAGGCTCCTTGCCATCCTGTATCCCAGCTCCAGGAAGACTTAACAGCAATGGGGGAGGGGGGAGCAGATCATGAGGTACATCAGCATGTGCTGGTACATCTTGGGGAGTGAATCTGGCCCAAAGACTCCAAAACTGATCAGCAATAGGTTTCAAATTGAATGTGGGACCCAGATATGATTCAAATAATGCAGTGATTGGAACCTGCTGGGCTGGTGTTAGCAGCACGAGAATGATCCATGTGTCTAGCAGGGCAGTGAACTGCTCAGCAGTAGCTGGTTCATGGGAACCCGATGTGCTGCTGCGCCAGCCTGAGAAACTGACCCTGACCTTGATAATCAGCAAGGTCAGTCTCAATTATTGTCTTAGAGAAAAACCTGCCCTGATGTATATTTCACAGCTCAGTCACTGTGCAGTGAGTAGGGGGCTGGTACCTAGAAAATCCTGACAAAACCAACCATCTACCAGGTGACTTGGACTTTATATTTCAGATTCCCAAGAAGTTCCTATATAATGTGCTGGGATTAGAGCCCATGACACAGCTGTACATGACCGGAAAGCATGGTATTCCGTGGTGACTTCTGCTGATCAGACTGACATTGCAGGGGATGGACAATTATTACCACGTGAGGGATAAATTACTGCACGATTGTGGGATGGTGTCATATAGTGATGCCAAGCACATGTTCAGCTCAGTGTATTTTTGTTGGATTTATGAGCAAATGTGCATCATCCCCTGAATATTTTTTATTTTCTATGGGAAATTTGACTGCTTCACATGATGCAGACACAGTGACATGGGGAGCATAAAATACTCTCCAGCTATTTGTGGGATAACTTCATATAGTGATGCCAAGCACATGCTCAGCTCAAAGTATTTTTGTTTGATTGCTGAGGAAATGTGCATCATCTCTTTCATATTTTTTTTATTTTCTCTTGGAAATCTGAGTTTGCTTTACATGACACAGACACAGTGATGTGGGGGAGTTTACAATATAGGGGATATGACCATGTAGCTACTCTTCCATTTCCCTCAGTGCCCCAATTCTCCTCCTTGAGCTCTAAGTAGAGGCCAGGTCAATCTTTGCCAGAAGATCGTGTTTCACAATTATTGACCTCTTTACATTGTGTGGGAAAACAAACTTGTAAAATTCAGTGGGATTCAGGCCAACAAATGAGAATATATCAGGGATGGGCCAAAGCTGCAGGTTTCACTCCCAAACCCAGATCTGAGCTTCCCCAACGTTCAGAGTTCCGGGTAGGGTCATTATTCGGAGTTGGGTCACAGAAGTGGAGCCAGCATATGAGAGGTGCAGTATGTAAATGTGATTGTTATCCTGAAAGGTGCTGATGGCTGCTATTGGGGAGTCTTCGATCCTAAGACAATCACAGACCTCATGAAAGCCAATGGCAGGGCGAGAACTCTCTTTTAGGCTCAACAGACGGAGCAATCAAGATCCTTTAGGTAGTAAAAACAGCTGCAGACAGTGGGGGCTACTGCCAAAGGCACTGGGCACATGGGCAGGGCAAAGCTAAGCCAGGAATTTCCATTGTTGCCAATGCAGGGGCTAAGATACTGGTCTCAGACTGTGTCTGTTGGGGGAGAAGCCAGTAGAAGGAGTTGTGACCCGGATCTTGGAAACAGAAAAGAAACTAAGCCAGTTGGAGCTCACTGGAGGGGCAGGCTGGGGGATTTCTGAGCAAGGAAACTGCCGGCTGTTCTTAGTTTCTACTGGGTGCAGGGAAACAGAACTGTGTGTGCACTTCGCTAGAGCAGTGTTGCAGCCTTGGGTCCTGCCACAAGTGAACATCACGGAGTTAACTCCATTGAAAAAAAGCCCCTATTTTTCTTAGTGCAGACCAGCCCCGTGGGTTCCCTGTGGGACTGCACTGAAGTGAGCTGTACCTGAATAAACACCCCTGTGGATTGCAGCAAAGTGAGTGTTTTGTATTTCCTTGGCATTAAAGGAGCAGGATGGTCTGTCCACGTACTGGTGTGAACTGCACTGTTCTCTGAGCTCCAGGGAGGCTCCATAAATACGGTGTCCCTGGCTCAGCCATCCACCGCTGCAACCAGCCTGTTCCAGGGGTCACACTGGAACTCTGCATGCAGCTGTAACTCCTGGGCATTTTAACGATCCCCACACTTGCTCCCAGTCTCAGGGACAGTCCTGGCTCTTCACACTCTGTCCTGTGGACCAGTTCTCCCAGGCAATATCCCAGTATTGTGTGGCAGGCAGTGGCCCTTCCTCTCATTCCCTGTTCACTGCCTCCCTCCCAGCAGCCAGTTTTGCCTCTCCACAATCCCCAGAAATGCAAACAGCTGTAGAGACAACTGGGGGCAGGGGTGCAGCTCAGAGCTACTGGGAGAAAAGCCAGTGTCAGGGAGTGGGGGCAGAGTCTGCTTCTCATGTGGGGCAGGAGCAGCCTGTAAATGCAGGGCAGAGAGGCCAGGTAGAAAGGGGAGAAGAGAAGGGGGAAGAGCCCAGGGGAGGCGGGTGGGAAGAGACCAGTGGAAGAGGGAAATGTGTGGGGAGAGGAAACTCCTTTGGGGAGCACAAGGCTGCAATGCCAAGCTCCTCAGAACAAAAATTACGGGGTTATAAAAACCATCCAGTCATGTTACTCAGTCTGTCTTTGGACTGTAGAAGCCCCCTCTATTCCTCGGCCAGCGTGGGGGTGAGAACTACAGACTGAAAAGTCACCATTTAATGCACCCAAACTGCACGACTCCCCCTGGCTGCTCAGCTGGAGACTGTGCTTACTCTCCCCTCACCCCTGAGATGGGGAACTGCCGTCCATTGCCCAGCACTGCCTTCGCTCTCCCCTCCTGCTTCAGTTCCTCCAACAGACGAAGGGCTGACTGGGAAATAGCTGGACAGCCACTGAGCTAATTCATGCAGCGTAGTTCACACTCGCACACAGAAGTTCTGTTACTGTTCAGGGGCGAGTTACAGATATTGGAGACCTTCACACTGACATCAACCATTCACATCCACTATAATGTCACCGTAACGGGACAGGGTTGATTTAGCCGTTTAAAAACAGCAACACTTCCCAAGCTTCCCCCACCCCACCCCTGCAACTTCTTTGCCTGAGGCGGGAAAGCACTGCTCCCATTCTAGAGCCCCCTCCCCTTCTCTCCTTTGCTCCTGCCCCCTCCCACTCCTGACCCCATCCCCTGCCTACTCCAGACTCCAATACTCCCTCCTGCCCCCCTGCTCCAGAACCCCTCCCCTACCTCCTGCCTACCAGCACCAGACTCCCCCCACTCCATCCCGATTCCTCCATCCTCCCCAATTCTCCCTCATCTCCCCCTGCTCCAGGCTACCTCCCCTCCCTCCCATCCTCTGCTCCACACCCCGCCTCACCCTCTTGCTGCCCTGCTTCAGAGTCCCTCCCTCCTCTCTTACACATGATCACCCCTCCCCACTCCTACCTCCTTCTTCCCCTCTTTTTAGAACCCCTCTTCTCCCCATGCCTCCTTCTGCCCCCTCTCTCCTCTCTCCCCCTCCCCCTCTCTCCCTCCTGCCCGATTCCTCACCCCTTCCTCACTTCTCACTCCTGTCCCCCACTCCAAAACCCTCCTCTCTCCACCTCTCCATGCAGACCCACTTCTCTAAACCCCCTTCTCCTCCCTCCTGCCCCCTGCTCAATAACCACTCCAGCCCTATGCTCCCTGCTCCCCCATCCAGATCACCCTGTGCTCCATCTCCACTGCTCCCTCCTGCCCCAATTTCAGATCCCTGTCCCCTCACCTCCCTTCCGACTTTCTCTCCTGCCTCCCTGTTACCCCACTGCAGACCATCTCCCCATCATCTCACTGGCTTCAGCCCCAGTGACAGTGACAGCAGATGGTGCCATTTGGAATAAGGGAAACTCCATGAGTTGGCGCCTTCCATCGTGTTCTCACGAGACAGGTAAAAACTCCCCAAACCACCAGAGTGGGGATAAAATGGGGAGAGCTGCAGCAGTGACAGCCCTGAGTGCGAGGCCCTGAGACGTGAGAAGGTGGCGCCATGAGGCAGCTCTGGGCAGATCCCATTCTACTGGTTCTGGGTGCGGATCCCCTGCTGTCGAGCGCGGACTCTGCTGTGATAATGCTGAGGAGGGGGCTCCCTGCTGCTCTGACCCTGCTCTGTGTCTCTCTTTGAAGGTGCTGAGGAGCTGAGGCTGGTGGATGGAGGCAGCCCCTGTGCCAGGAGAGTGGAGGTTAAACACCAGGAGCGGTGGGGGACGGTGTGTGATGATGGCTGGGACGTGACAGATGCTGGGGTTGTCTGTAAGCAGTTGGGATGTGGAGCTGCTGTCAGTGCCCATGACCAGGCTCATTTTGGAGCAGGATCTGGACCAATTTGGTTTGATTACGTTGCCTGTGCTGGTACCGAGTCTGCTCTCTGGCAGTGTGGGAACAGGGGATGGGAAGTGTATAACTGCGGTCAGGGAGAGGATGCTGGAGTGACCTGTTCAGGTAAGAATCAGCCAACTCTGTCCTGAAAGACAAATCCCCTGAGACAAAAGGGCTTGAACCCAGAGGGCATCCTGTGCCTGCGACCCTAAGGAGAAATTAATAAAAAGCAGAGCAAGTCCTGTAATTATTGTTATTACTGAACTGTAATTATTACTGTTCATGTCTCTGGCCACTGAGGAGCCCCCTGTGTGACTGTGAAGCGTTTTCATTATCTCATTTCCAGTTGCTTCAATGCCACGTTGTTCCTTTCCCTTTCCCTCTGAATGGGTCTAAAAATGCAGATTTTGAAAATGTCACGTAGGCTCCTAAGTCACTGAGGCACTTTTGAAAATGTTACACTCATGCTAAAATCCAGACCCAGACACCCAACCGCAGAGGTACAGAGGCTGGGGCATGTACGTAGCCCTCTTGCCACCCTCATAGGGTGACCAAGGAATGGGCAGATTCTCCCAGCTTGGCCAGAATTAGATTTTGCCGAAAGCACTCCCCCGTCTGCTCTGTTAATTCTCACATTTTGGACCAACCAGTAACAGAAAATTTCACAATCTCTGATACCCTTTATATCAAGAGTAGAATAGAAAGCTCAGCCAAAAATATACCTCAATCCTACACAGCACAGTAATATCGTATTATGGAGGCATTTGTTGTAACTGAATCGTTAACATTACAGCTACAGACCCATTATAAGTTTTATTTTTAAGTTCTCTCTTCTTAACAGTAGGAATAATATCTTCCCCTGAAATAGCACAAGGTAGAGTGGAATCTTTTCCTATAGTTCCAAAAGTTTTAGCAGCTCCCCTTGGCGATGGGAGCTCAGGGCAGTGTTTAATCTCAACCCTTTCCTGGAGTTTGAGTATTTCAGTGACACACCTAAATATTCTTTTCACACGGTTCGCGGGAGTGTGTGTGTATGTGTCACCCTCCTGCCAGGTGGAGCCAGCAGCAACCAGGGCTTGGTTCAATACCCAGGGGTTCCTTTTCAACAATATGACACAGAACCAGTTTGAGCCCCAACCCAGTAATCTGGAAAATTACACACCGCCCCTGGGTGCCTTAGAGAGGCAATACTTCCCCACTCACAAGCAAAGTCTGCGTGTAGAAAAGAAACTTTTAATGAAAGGAGGGAAATCAGCTGATTTTAATTAGGGAAAATGCTGCAAACAGGATTCATAAACATAAAACTGTGAGCAGGGCACCCACCCCAAAGTGCACGGGACTGTGCTTTCCACCTCATGTTCTTGAGTTCTACAACCGAAAGATCCTTTTCTGTGCCCCTCTCTGCTCTCTCATCACACCCTAGTCACAGTGGTTGTCCTTGGTCGGTGAGGACCCAGAGTTCAGAGGTGCATCTGTAAAAATTCATCTTCTGCCCAGGGAAAAAGGCACCTTGTTTGCTCTGCCACCTGAACACTTGCTCTAGCTAGATAGTTTACTAGCCACTGTTCCTTTCTGTTGGATACCTGGTGTCCATACTATCACCTGTGCGTATCAGTGTTTTGAGAGTTCACCCAGATCTTAGTGATTATCAGCTCTCAGTAAAGCAGGCTGGGTAGAAATACTACCCCACCACAAAAGTTTTTAGCTCTAATAAGCACTTAACATAGTCAAAAACTTCTAATAGAACTTCTTTAGCTCTATTTTTAAACAGTAGAGAGAAATAGGTTAAACCAGACCAAGAACCCTTCAGAAGAATCCACACCCTCTGGTTAACACACCTGTCTTTGATTTACAGAGGTCTAGCATTCAAGTCCCTGACTTAACAAGTTTCTTTCAGCTGAGGGTAACCCCCTCATCTGGGACAGGTTAAGCACAGTTCTGCTCCCCTTTACTCATACAGTAAAGACAACAACACTGATAACAACATTTCACTACCCCTGCATTCAGTACTAAGGTGATTTGTAACCCAACACTCACCAAGTTGATCACTTTGAGCAACATGGCTCTATCTGCTGATATCTAGGCAGAGGAGGTGTGTTCATGTAAATACAGTTTGCTCCCAAAGTCTCTCCTCCTCCCAGCAGCTGCTAGGGGAGAACTCATTCAGACCCTGCTTACAGCTGCCATTTCCGAGTATTTTTAAATAATAAAAAGCTGGGTTGGGCAGGAACTTTTCAAAAATGAGCTCCATTGTCAGGACTTTGAAACTGCAGGAAACAGATCGACCTTCACCAATGTAAACCCCCTAACCTGGAAATAACAACTACACAATGCCTTGTGCTGCCCACCTAGCAAGTACTTAGTAAAGAGTTCTTCTTTTCTAAATTTTACTAGAAGGATGAGGGAGTTACACACAAATAAAGGGGTATTACAGCAAAAGTTCTATCTGTGAATCTTTCTGTAAAACTGTATCTGTATCTCAGCTAGAGTTGTATGCTTGTAGTAAGAATAAAGCTCAGGTTTGTAACATGGCCCTTGAAGGGCTATGATTGCTGAGTGGTTAGTGCTCCTAATTTCCAGCTCTTTGTTTTGACAGTCAATTTGTCTTAATCTTTTGGGCAAGTAAACCTAGGTTCTTTCTTTCCACCAGGTCCTAGCCCATGGTCCTGCATGTCTCAACCCATGAATAGGGAAGATCTTCCAACAGAGAATCTAAATCCCCTTCCCTGGGCTATTTCCTACCACTGTCCTTTTTGTTTGGAGCCTGGTCCATCTAGTTCTATTTGCTAGGTGGTTTGCATCCCATAGCACCCTCTTGTGGATCTTGGGTGGCATCATGCTGCAGTCTCAGGCTCCTTCAGATGGGGAAGCTGTAAGTTTGGTGAGACTGAACCCCCACCACGTCTCTGGGCTTCAGGGACCCAGTTACCTCAGTTGCTGGAGGCTCCTAGGTCTCCTTCACAGTCCCCCTTGGCTGGGGAGACTGTGATTACTCCCTGGTGGCTGCCCCAGCTGGCAGGCTAGTGACCCTTCCCCTCAGGTAGGGAGGCGGATAGCTCCTGTCTCTTCTCCAGTCAGCCCTCAACTGAGCCAGGCTCTCTCCTTTTCTCCGCCCAGGCCTGGCATTGGCTGCATGTACAGCGGTGGTGGGGCTAGCTGGGCCCAAAAGCTCCCTTTAACACCTGCCGTGCTGGCAGGGTAGCTCCACATGGCCTTATATAGTCTTTCTCTTGTGGTTGGTAACCCCCTTGTGCTCCTGTGTAAAATCCCCTCCACAAGATGGAGTTTGCAGTCACCTGGGCAAGTCACGTCTATGAATGATTCAGCTTTTTGCAGGCCAACGCCATTGTTTACACGTTAGTTTGAATGTTCCCAGGAAAGCTCAGATGTGGATTGGTGTCTCCCAAAGTCCATTGTCAGTTAAGTGTTTCTTGATTGGGCACTTACTGAGAATAGTCCTTTCTCCAGAAGCCGACCAAATGCTTCACTGAGGCTACTTAGAATCAAATAAGTACATAGCCAATATTCATAACTTCAAATACAAAAATGATACACACATACAGGCAGCGTAATCATAACCAGCAAACTACAACCTTCCCCTAGACAATGATCTATACGGTCACAGTTCATGACAATAACGTCACAACTGTAATGTGAGTTTGCTTTGTACAGACTGAGTAGAAACAGAACAAAGGACTCAAGATTGGGTCCATTCAGAATTATTCCAGAAATAACCAGTCATCTGTCGACAAACTGCCCTGTGCACTAGATATCACTGAGAACAAACACCTACGGGAGCTGTGATGGTTCTGCACCAAGCGATTTTTGAGAGATGCTGTCCTGACAGAACACTCGAAAACTTCCCCAAAAGTGACAGTCGTCTTCTGATATGCAGCGTTGCTGTAGCCGTGTTAGTCCCAGGATATTTGAGAGACAAGGTGGGTGAGGCAATATCTTTTATTGGACCCGTTTCTGTTGGAGAGAGACAAACGTTTGATCTGACAGAGAAGAGCTGTCTGTAAGCTCAGAAGCTTGTCTCTTTCACCAACAGGAGTAGGTCAAATAAAAGCTATTACCTCAGCCACCTTGTCTCTCTCAACCCCTTCTCGTCCAGCTTTCCCTTCTCATTTCTGGTTGGATTAATACCAAACTTGGCCAAAACATTCTCCTCCGCCAAGGTCCCTGCCACAGTCAGTGCACAGGCTGGATGGTGCCCAGGGAGTGAATCAGGGATGCACAGTGAAAGAGGCTGTTGTCTGTAGGCCCACAGCCTCACTGGTTGCAGCAGCAGCATCGTCATCATTGGCGATCCCTCCATTCCAGGATGATCTCCACCACAGTTTTACATATGGGTCCTGAGACGACTCAGGAGTCCGATCCTGGAACCATAGATCTGCCCGCAGTAGGTACAGATGTTTCCTGATGGGTCAGCTGCCTGCTGGGAGAAAGTTCTTTTTCTTTCCTTCCTTCCCTCTCTCTTTTCAACTTCGAGGGCAAGGCACTTCTTCTTGAAGCTGGCCACTGCCTGCTGGAGGATATGGCATCATTGAGATCGGTTGGTTGCTTGCTCCTACCAGCTTGTGATGTCCACATGAGTTTTCTTGTGTGGAAGAAAACGAACTCCACTCTCAGGTTGGAAGCAACAAAATTAGAGACAGCTTTTTTCAAGCAATTGCAAGGGAAGAATACAGCTGGCAGAGAGCATCTCTGCCTCAGTTTCTTCAAAGTACCAGCAAAATCAAACAAGCATTTATACCTCTTTGTGACGTGCATAAATTAAAAATATCTACATTTTATTTATGCTATTTACTATCTATTCCAGTATTTTCTCACTTTCTCTTCTCAAAACATCGTTATTTCACGGCTAGGTCACACTGACTATTCTGCTGTTTCCCACTCGCTTCTGACATGAGCCCTGCTTCTACAGGTCTCGCGATATTAGGCTGAGAATTAGCTCAACTGTTGCTCTGTCTCTGACACTTAAATGCCTGCACTTAAATCCTCTCTTTCTTTCCCTGCTTCCACACTCCCCACTTTTCTGCTTCCTTTAGCACAACTAACATTCTTAAACCTCCAATTGCATGAAGCCTTCTATTTCTGTTTCTAGCTCAGGAGGATCAGAATCAGCCCTATAAGTCTTAACTGGATATAACGATCATGCATGATTAGTATGAACATGAAAGGCATTTTTGTTAGTACATCCCTTACAACAACAATAACATATTCCTAGACTAAGCAAAAGCAATACAAGCATTAATGTCCCCATTGTAATAATATGCTGGGGTTGTTTCATTGCCTTAGTTACATAGCAGATTACATCATAATTAGTACACAAAGTAGACACTCTATAGGCTGTATGAAAAGCATGTTTTTCAATTTGATATATATATTCTGAAGCACATGGATTTGACCCTGTAAGTCAGAAATTTTCTGAACCTCTGGTAGGAGTGAGCGTAAATTTTGAAACCGGTCAGGTATCAAAGTGGTCCAATTAAAAGAAATCTGATACTCAAGGTCCAATTGTAGGGTTTTGTCTGCAGGCCAAGAAATAATGTGATTTCCTGGGGCCCTAGTGAGATTAAAATATAAGTCTTGCAAAGTGGCAGCCTTAACATATATACAGCTATCATTAGCTTGGAAAATTAACTTTCCTTTCAGGGTAGTTCCTTGTCCCATACCTTCCCAACAAACTTTGTTAAATACTGTGACAACTTCCCTTGCTTCAATTTCCTTACGCACTGAAACTGCAGGGGTTATAAGGGACATAATGTCCACTGATTCCCTATTCCAATCCAAATATCGGGTGTTATTCCAGGAGCACTAACAACAAATCAGCTAGGCATACCAGGTAGTCTAATCGCCCAGACGTCACGGTGAATAATCGAGTCCCACATGCATCCTCCCCACGGACCAGGCAGGATTAGGTATGTAGGAGCACACACCCCTCCTACCAGCCCATATGCCTGGAAGGAGCACTGCGAGTACTTGCAACTCCATCGTGAAAATCTCCAAGTATGTCTCCATGGCCACAAATCAGATGGTACTGCTGAAGCACTAGTAAGGGCAGTGGGCCAAGCCTGATGCTCAAGATCACTCCAAATGGCCATTAGCTGGTCATTCAGGAAATCCAGCAGCTCTGAACATGCTACATCCCACTGCAATTCCTTTCCTGCCTCAGTGATATTCAACACCATTCCTGTCAACAGCCCCTGGGTCATCAAACTAAGGCGGAAATAATATGTAAATTCACCAACTCCAGCTTGCATCTGGGTCAGTTGTGCTCCAGTAATAAGACCAGTGGCTGTCTCTAGTTGTCCAAATTTCTCATCATGTTGTTGGCCCTTAAGAATATTCCAAATTGCTGCTGCACTATTTGCACCATCCCATAAGTGTCCAGCTAAGCCTCTTTTCTTCCTAGAGGAGACCCATGCTCTTTGCTGTTCAAGCTGGATAGCAGCTCCCTTGGAAAAACTGGGATACATGGAAGTGATTTGAAAACTGGATAGGGGCAGGGTGAATTTCACAGTCCCAAATGTGGCATTAATTATGGTTATTTGATGTCCTAGTACATCTCTTTCGGGGATAGCATTATACCACATCTGTTGTTTAACTATTTTCAAATACTTTTGAGTGGCATTAACATCAATAGCATAAGAAGGGGTATATTGTAAGATGGTACAGGTTAAATTGTTAGTTACTGGGATCATTTCAGTACAGGTAAAATTTCCAGTGGCAGAACATACTCTCTGAGTATGATTCTGGTTATTTACTAATTGGGTAACTAAATAACAAGGGCCCCTTTCTCCCAATACACTACAGACCCTTGGAATGGCCATCATATCAACCCCTTCATAAAACCCATCTATCTCAAATTCAAATTCCCTAGAGTCATTTGTGGTAATGTCATATACTTCTATTTCTACTGATCCGTTTGTTCTCCATTCATTTGTTCGCTCATATGATATGTCCTGAACCTTAAAAAACAAATTTTCCAAACAATACTTAAGTAAATCACTAACACGTGAAGGCCTTGGCCATTGAGTTTCATCAGAATAGATAGTATTGTCTGTATCTGGCTATGTTTCAGGAGTGGTAGTGGTAATGGAGATAATGGCAGGGGTAGTGGTTGTGGCAATAAGGCACTTTTGATATTCTTCATCTGAAAGCCAATTAGGGAGAGCAGTGCATTCCCAGGGTACTTGTCCAACAGCACAGGTCACAGTCGATGGAATAAACCCCAAAATCCAATGAACACCACACTCCCAAGACTGGTCACAGTTTCCTCCCTGCCAGCCTACAATACTCCGTTTCTTCCACAAGGGCCAGTTCTTAATGTCCTTTGTAGTCAGGAACTCCTGGGCTTTGGCAGGTTCTGCGGAGCGAATGTTTCTTTTTCTTCTTTCCTGGAACAGTCGTGTTCCAGCTTCATACAGGGGAGACATTACCAGCACATCACCCTGTAGTGCTGTGGTTTCTGTAGCAAATGCTGATGACACAATGATTTCATCAGCGGACAAGAGAAAGGTTACTAACACTTCACCTTGTCCTTTTCTCCTGCCATTCAGGAGGAGGAACAGAAGTAGAAACAAGCTGATCAGCAGTTGATGTCGAATCATCTCACGGCAGAGAGGTCTTTTTGCAGTGAGAAGCATGGGTCCAGGCAGTCAGTCCTTGGCACTTCACAGCGGTGTTGGTAGTCAACAGGATTTGGTAAGGGCCTTTCCAGCGTGGAGCCAGAGCATTCTTTCGCTGGTGGACCTTTACATAGACCCAATCTCCTGATTCCAAGGAGTGGCAAGGCTGTTCAGGGTCCTTGGGTAATGCTTCCTTCACCTGTGAGTAAAAAGACTTAACACATTTCATTAGTGCCTGGCAGTAATTAACATCATATCATCCATCAAATGAATGTCCATCTGAGCAAGGGCCAGTGGGGTCGCAACTGGAAGTCGCATCGGGCTCCCTGTCAAAATCTCATGTGGGCTAAGTCCAGTCTTTTGGTTGGGAGTGGCCCTCATGCTCATCAATGCTAACGGCAAGGCATCTGGCCATTTGAGGTTTGTCTCTGCACAAATCTTAGCCAGTTTGTTTTTCACAATCCCATTGTGACGTTCCACTGTCCCAGCAGATTGTGGATGGTGAGGGCAGTGGAGGTTGTGTTGAATCTGCAAGTCTGCACATAATTCCTTTACAATCTGTACAGTAAAATGAATGTCATGGTCACTGTTGATACACCCAGGTATACCAAATCTTGGTACAAAGTCTTTGAGCAAAATTTTCACAACAGACTTGGCATCTGCCCTCCTGCAGGGGAAGGCCTCAACCCAGCTTGAAAAAACATCAACTAATACATATTCATAATTACAACATGTGTGTCTGTGTGTCCGTGTGCGCTCTCTGTCCCCCCCAAATACAGCAGTCAAACTACGCCTGTGCTCGACAGGGCTCTGAATCAGGGTTGGTTGTGGCACGAAGGAGGCTGGTCTGTGTAGGACCCTGCCTCATTGGTTGCAGAAACTGCAGAGTGTGCTGTGTGTGAGGCAGGGGATTGCAGAAAGAGAAAGGAGGGTCTCTTGTTAAGGCAGCTGAATCCTGCCCTGGGGAATGGGATTCTCTCCCTGCCTTTGCCACAGAGATCCTATGTGATGCTTGGCAAGTCTCTGAAACCAAATATTTCACAGGTGGTCATTAATTGTGTGTTCCTCATTTTATGGGTGGCCCCCTTGTAACCGTGGGGGTCTGGTTGCAGAAGTGCTGAGCATATGCTGCTGTAAACTGAAGTCAGTAGGTCAGGGGTGCGCAAACTACGGCCCATGGATCGGATCCGGCCCCTCAGGGCTTTGGATCTGGCCCGCGGGATTGCCCTCCATGGTGCCACAGGCCCCACAGAAGCAGCCAGCACCACGTCCCTGGGACCCCGGGTGGTGGGGGGGGGGCGGGGCAGAGGGCTCTGTGCATTGCCCTTGCCTCTAGGCACCGCTCCCCACAGCTCCCATTGGCCGGGAACGGGGAACCGCAGCCAATGGGACCTTCGGGGGAGGTACCTGGAAGTGTGGCAAGGGCAGCGCACGGAGCCCTGTGCACCCCCTCCCCCAGGGGCCGTGCAGGGATGTGGTTCTGGCCGCTTCCCAGAGCGGCGCGGCATGGGGCCAGGGCAGGCAGGCAGGTAAGCGACGCCAGGCCGGAGCCCGATCCCCTCCTGCACCCCGCCCCCAAACTCCCTGCCTGCACCTCGCACCCCTCCTGCACCCCAACCCCCTTCCCTGAGCCCCCTCATACACCCGCACCCCTCCTCTGCCCCAATCCTTTGCCCTGAGCCCCTTCCTGCACACCGCACCCCCTCCCACATCCTACACTCCCTCCCGCACCCCAACCCCCTGCCTCGGCCCTGCATAAAATTTCCCCACCCACAGGTGGCCCTCGGCCCAAAAGGTTTGACCACCCCTGCAGTAGGTGTTCTGCTCTGAACATACTAAGTGCTGTATAATGCTAAGGAATCTGAAAAATCAGGACCTGGGTGTCTCAAGTTGGGCACCCAAAATCAGTTGACACTTTTGATCATTTTGGCCATAGTGTCTCTGGGCTTCATTTCCCAATATGTAAAATAGAGATAACAACATTTCCCTGCCTCCCAGGGGTGTTGTGAAGAGAAATTCTTTAATGTTTGTGAAGCACTCAGCTACCATAGGAATGAGCACCATAGAAAAGCCCATGAGTAAATGAACATTTCTGTTTCGGGAGTTCAGTTTGGATGACGTGCAGTACATAAGGGCTGGGGCCAAACATTGCACAATGAGTATAAAAAGAACGATTGACCATCCACCCATTCAGTCAGCACCACGTGTCCTGTGCACTGAGTGAGGCAGGGATCCTGGGGCAAAAATAGCATTTGATCATGTAATTAAAGTCTGTATCACAATGGAAATACAAAAGGGACTAATTAAGGTTACAGAGGACAACACGAGTCTGGCATTCTGAATGTTTGAGTGCTTGACTTCCTTTTAGATACATAGCTTTATACATTTTAAGGGCAGAAGGAAGCCTTAGATCATATAGTCTGGCCTCCTGGGTAACAGGCTACAGAATTTAATCCAGTTACTCCTGAACTGAACCCAATAATTTTTGTTTGGCTAAAGCACATCTTCCAGAAAGGCATCCAGTCTTCATCTAAATACTTCAGGAGGTGAATAATCTGCTTCCCTTTTTAGTTTGTTCCAGTGGTTAATTGTCCTCGCTATGGAAAATGTATGGCTTACTTCTAATATGAATTTCTCTGGCTTTAACTTCCAGCCATTTGTTCTTGTTTTGTCTTTTTCCACTAGAATAAGGAGGCCTCTACATACCAGTGTTTTGTCCCTGCGCAAGTTCTTCTACACTAAAGTACTTATACAGTATAATCACATCATCTCTTGGTCTTCTTAATTAAAAATAAACAGACAGAGCTCCTGGAATCGCTCACTACAAGGCGTATTTTCAAGCCCTTAAATCATCTTTGTGGCTCTTCTCTGCACCCTTTCCATTTTTTTTAATATCCTTCTTAAAATGTGGACAACACACTGGATGCAGTATCGGTCTCACCATACTGTATACAGAGGTAAAATCATGTCCCTGGTCAGAAATTATCCAACAAAATAGAGCTTCATTGGAAAATGCTGGTTTGTTGAACTCGACATTTCCCATGAAAGTGAGTCGGGTGCAAGGATCTTTCTCTAGACCACAGGCAGGGTTGTGGCAGAAACCTGCATGGTTAAGTGCCAGCTGGCTTGGGGAGCTCCAGCCAGCCCTGCCATGCAGACTGCCTTGGGGCCAGGTACCCCAGTCCTCTCAGGTCAGCTGCTCTGGGATAGCTGCACCCTGTAGACTGCCCCAGGACCAGAGACCCTGGTCTTCTATAGTCTGCAGCTCCAGGGAAACACTGCCATGGAGAAGGGAGTCCCAGCTTTAACCAGGGCTCAGCTCCCAGCTCCACAGCAGGGAATTTAGAAATCCTGGGATGGGATCCTGATTCCCAAGGTCTGCGGCTCTGAGGCAGCCCTGTTTTGCAGACTGCCGCAGACCGGGGACCCTAGAGCTTCGGTACTCCCAGGCCAGCTGGCTATTTGGGACACCAGCTGGCATAGGAGTCTGGAAGCCCAGGGGTCCCCAGCCCAAGGCAGTCTGCATGGTGAGGCTTCCCAAGAGCCACAGACCCTGGGATCCCCAGCAGCAGCTGAGAGAAATTGACATTTTTGTTTTTCTCTTAGCACTGGAGGTGAAACTGACAAGAATGTCAGTGTCACTCAGAATTTGCTGGTGTCCCTGGGAACAAATTTCATGTCGGACACACCATGTGTTGGTCTTTCCAGAACAAATTTGAGGGGATTTCTGGTTCACAGGAAGTTTTGAACTAGCAAAATTTCCTGTGAGCTGGAAATCCTGCGTTTCAGCCAGCTCTTCTCACTGCTCCCCTGTTTAAACCGCCAAGGATCACCTTAGCCTTTTCACATTATCACCCTGGAAGCTCTAGTTCTGTTGCTTGTCCACTATGACCCTGCCTAGACCATGGGAAATATCTATATTGTTATGTATATTATGTGTACTTCTGTTTCTTTTATTGCTGTTTTGCCATTTTTTACCAGGTTCAAACAGTAACTCCTGCTGGAGCTCCCCACATGTCCCAGCAAGGCAGACAATGGCTGCAGAGAACCCAGTCACTGGTGCTTAACTGACAATACGGGTGTCAAGGCCTTTGAACTTTTGCCTCTGACCAAGCTGGGCACCCCTCCCCCGCTAGCTTGGGAGAGGGGAGGGGCCCTTCAAGTGGGAAAATTAAACAAAGAGCTTGGGAACTATGAAAAGGGGAGCCCTGATGAACAGAGAGGGAGAGGCAGGGTCTGCAGGGAAGGAGATTGAAACCCAGTCCCCAGAAGCAGGGGTACCTGGGATAGGTTGGGCCAGCCCAGGTTTCGAGGGAAATGCTGAGGATTACATAAGACATATGCCCGTTGGCCTTTAGTTGCCTTAACACTTTTCTCTCTGGTCACTGTGTTCCTATGGATACAGAAATAATATCACTCTCCTGGACCTGGTACTATTCAATATATTCATTAGTGATTTGGATGATGGAGTAGAGAATAAACTCATAAAATGTGTGGATGACACAAACCTGGGAGGGGTCACAAGCTCTTTGGTGAGAGTATTAGAATTCATAATGACCTTGATACATTGGAGAATTGGTTTGAAATCAGTAAATTAAAATTCAGTAAAGACAAGTACAAAGTATTAGACTTAGGAAGGAAAAATGAAATGCAAACAATCCAAAATGGGGAATAACTGACTAGGCAGCAGTACTGCAGAAAATGTTCTGGGGTTATACTGGATCACAGACTGAAATGGGTGATGCTGTTTTGAAAACAGAAAATGTCATTCTGGCTTTTATAAACAGAATTGTCATATGTAAGACATAGGAGGTAATTGTCCTGCTGTACTCAGCACTAGTGAGGCCTCAGCTGGAGCAGTGTGTCCAGTTTTGGGCTTTCTCTCTACAATGGGTAGGTAGGACAAGAAGTAATCCATTTAGATTGCAGCAAGGGAGAGTCAGGTCAGATATTAGGAAAAACTTTCTAACTATAAGGATAGTTAAGTACTGGAACAAGATAACAAGGGAGGTTGTGGAATCCCTGTTGTGACATTGCACTCCATATGTTTTATGGAAATATGCTTATGAGTGTGAATATGATGTAACTGGAATATGCTTTATGCAAAAGGTCTCATGTAAGGTATCAAAACAGAAGTTATAACCTACTGAATATATTCCTCCTATTTGTATGTATGTATCATTCTTGTATGTGAAGCTAGACATATGAAGTATGACTCTGAGGTCTAATTGTAATTATGCAAAGTGTGGGCCATTAATGGTGGTTTAGAATCTTGATGGCTCCCATTGACTACGACAATTGGTTGTAGATGGTTTATTTACCTGCACGCCTTCCTGTGTACGTGTGGGCCAGCCTGTGGGTAATGAACAATGAGGTCTCACAGGACATCCATCTTAAATCCATCTTAAATCTGGTACTTTTCCATTTAGAAGGAGGGGTAGGGACAAAAGATTCCTACCTAGTGCCAAAGCTATAAAAAGAGGTGGCGCAGGACAGACGGGACTGTCAGTCATGAGAAAACCCCTGTTTTCCACCTCAGATGTCTGGTGGAACTAATAAGGACTGTACAAGGGGTCAGGATTGGGCTCAGACTAGAAAGGAGTCTAGTCTGTGAAAGAAGCTTATTGGAACATCTCTGAGGGTGAGATTTTACCTGTAATCAGTTTCTGAATGTATTAGCCTTAGACTTGCATGTTTTTTATTTATTTTGCTGGATGACTTACTTTGTTCTGTCTGTTATTACTTGAAACCACTTAAATCGTTCTTCTTATTCTTAATAAAATCATTTTTGTTTATTAATAAACCCAGAGTAAGTGATTAATACCTGGGGGAGCAAGCAGCTGTGCATATCTCTCTGTCAGTGTTATAGAGGGTGGACAATTTATGAGTTTACCCTGTATAGGCTTTATACAGAGTAAAACGGATTTATTTGGGATTTGGATCCCACTGGGAACTGGGTGTCTGGATGCTGGAGATAGGTGACCTGCTGAGCAGTTTTTGGTTGAAGTCTGCAGCATTCGGGGTGTGGACCAGATCTGGGTCTGTGTTGCAGCAGGCTAGCATGTCTGGCTCAACAAGGCAGGGTTCTGGAGTCCCAAGCTGGCGGGGAAAATGGGCTCAGAGGTAATTTCAGAATGTGAGGTGACTGTCCCAAGGGGGTGTCTGTGACCGAACCCGTCACACACATCATTGGTGACTTTTAAGAACAAGTTAGACAAACATCTATCAGGGATGGACTAGGTATACAAAACCTGTCTTGGTGTGGGGGGATGGACTAGATGACTTTGTGAGGTTCCTTCCAGTTCTACATTTCTATTTATTCCAAGATTTTATAAGATATTCAGGCCTGATGATTTTTTAAAAAAGTCTATCCCTACTAGATACTGTTTAACATCCTCCTTAGTTACCAACAGACTGCAGAGTGGTTCACCCTCTTCACATACTTTGAATACACATCCTGCTTCTATTCAAAACTGGAAATGTTTATTGAACACTTGTGTCTTATTTGCATCATTATAAACTATTTTACCATCTCCATTTGTAATGGGCTACACCTTTCTTAGGATTTGTTTGTTTGTTTGTCTTTACTCGTAATATAATGAAAACAATGGTCATTATTGTTCCTAGCCCTGCCAACTGTGGAGTTTTCCCTGATAGCTGTAGCTTCCCTTATCAATTTTCTACATCTCAGAACTTCCAATGTATATCGATTGCTATCGAACTCCCCTCTCTCCATTTGTTGTACATTTTTTTTTTAAAAAAATGTCTAATTGCTGCCTGCACTGTCCCACTGCACCAGGACGGGCTTTTGGCCAAAGTTCTAAGGCAGTGGAACACCTAACTCCCTAAGGCTCCTTTGTCATTTTCATCCTTCATTGGCTTTCTAGGACACATTGAGCTCCAGCTGGTTGGAGGGAACAGTGCCTGCTCAGGACGTGTGGAAGTAAGACATGGAGACACCTGGGCTACAATCTGTGATGCACACTTTGATCTCAAAGCTGCCAGTGTTATCTGTAATGGACTAGAGTGTGGAACAGCTCTATCTATCCCAGGAAGAGCTCATTTCCGAGAAGGACATGGACCAATCTGGACTGAGGAATTCCAGTGTGTAGGGAATGAGTCACACCTCGTGTACTGTCCCAGGATATCACACGGAAGTCAGACGTGCTCACATGCAAATGATGCAAGTGTCATATGCTCACGTAAGAATTTGGCACAATGTCTCTAAAATCCCAGTCGTGTGTATTCAAGAGTAGGGTGCAGCAAAAAAAATGATCTCACTCTGTAGGGAGCTGGGATAACAAAGCTGCTATCAGCTTCCAGTAAAACCTAAACAACTCAATATAATGGGAATGGGTTCAATCCCCCCAACTTTCCTTTTCTTTATTATTTAATATAAAATATCTTAAATGCTCCCTCTCTAAACCCCTTCTCCCTTCTCCCCTGGGCACACAGGGTTCCGGCTGGTGAACGGCAGCACAGCGTGCTCAGGGAGGGTGGAGATCCAGGTTCTTGGTGCCTGGGGAACCCTCTGTGACTCACGCTGGGATTTACCAGACGCCAACGTGCTCTGTCGTCAGCTGGACTGCGGATTTGCTGTATCAAACCCAGGAGGAGGGTATTTTGGGAAGGGAACTGGCTCTGTCTGGACAGACACATTTCACTGCAAAGGGACTGAAACCCATTTGGGCCATTGCCCTGTTACTGCCCTGGGGGCCTCTCAGTGCTCACACGACAATGATGCCAGTGTGATTTGCTCAGGTAAGTGCAAGAGAGATGTTGGATTAAGGACACCTGCCCCTCAGTGTGTGGTGCTGCCCAAGAGCAGGGGAACCTCAGGACACAGCAAGGGGAGGGGGAGCTAGATCCTAAAGCTAGATCCTAAAGCACAGAAAATAACAGTAAATGTATTAAAGATAACATTTAAGTCAATGATATCATCAGAAAAGAACAATTGTGACTGGGGAAAGCCCTGGATTCTCCAGTAAAAACATCAGCAACTCTGTCCTCACTCAGGGCAGCGGAGCAGGGGCAGCACTTTGTCCTTCGGGTTACATCAATGTCACCGATTCATTGTCCCCAGCCTTCTCCAATACTAATTAGAGGGGGAGCTGGTAGTGACTCCCCATATGGAGCTTGCTTCACACTTTCTATGATAAAACATTCTCAGCACCTTCTTGAGAAGCTCTCGCACCTTCCTTGATGGCTGGAGCCTTTGCAATTTGGGAAGGGGTCAGTGCTGGGGCCAGGGAGGTGCCTTCTCCTCCTGCAGTGAGATTCCTTCCAGGTTTGGCTGAATTATAAACTGCTGACAATCAGCATTTCCTTTCTCTCACGTGAGTTCCTGGGGGTATTTTTGGTAGCCCACCACAGAGAAAGTAGTGCTTTCACTCACTGAGGTTTTTTTTACTTTTTTCACACCTTTCCAATTGAAAAACTCCAAAGATTTTTTCCCCTGCTTTCTTACACATTTTTACCTTTTTCTAACTTTTTACAGTGGAAGAAAAGATGAGCAGGGGATTGGACTAGATGACCTCCTCAGGTCTCTTCCAGTCCTAATATTCTGATTGTGTGAAAAAATAGAAAGGGGGAGGAAGTGGCAAACCTGTACATCCAAAACCTGGAATGGAAAATTGAATGTTTCATTTACCAAAAGTTGAAATGAATCAATATTTTAGTTAGAGTCCAAACAAAAATTGTCATTCCATTTCCACATCCCAGTATCTCAGATCTGTTTAAAAATTGAAATACTGCACTCAAAATACTTCACAGGAAAAATTTTCGGTTGTTGACCCTCTCTAATATTTAGCTTTTATAAAAATAAATAAACAGCATTATTTAGTTCATTTAGTCAAAGCCAAAGGCACAAGAATTAGAAAATACCAGAATTAAGGTTATCTATATCATGTTAATTCAGTCCCCCACCCTCCCTTCTGCATATACATTATGATACAGTCTAATTGCATCAACATATTCTATTATTCTCACCTCCCCCAGCTCCTGCCTCCTTCAGTGCACAGGGAGGATGGTGCTCAGGGAATGGAGGAGCTGTAGAATATTTCTTTTTATCCTCCTCATTCAACCCGTGACCCAGGGCCTTATTCACTCTACAGACCGTACAAACACTGCACTGAATACAGAATTATTAATTTCTTCATTGGCTTTTCTATTGTGCTCATTACAGTAGTGTGAGAATGCCCCACAAACATTAATGAATTTGTCTTCATAACACCCCAGGAGAGAGCAGACTCTTATGAGGTCCATTTCAAAAGTGACTTAGGCACTTAGAAGCCCAAGAATAACATTTTCAAAAGGCCTAAGTGACTTAGAGACTTAAATCCTATTTTCTCTAGTAACATAGGAGCCCAAGAACCATATAGACTTCTCCCTCTTGCTGCCTAAGTCACTTCTGAAAATGGCACTTAAGCTCCTACATCATTTAGCTGCTTTTGAAAATTGTGCTTACAACGATTAAAGCCCAAATTCCCAACTCACGACTTATTTGGGGTGATTGGGCTGCAACCTGAGACCCTCAGGGCCTGATTCTCCAGAGTACTCACCATTTCTGCAGAGTTTTATGTGTTCAGAGTACTCTCCAGACATTAATAAAGCCTCACCAAACTCCAGGGAAGTAGGTGGGGAAGTATTATTATTAGATCCTGTGACAGGCTGGATCACAGAAACCCCTTGGGGGCTGCCACCTGATGTGCCAAGACTACTTCTGCCCCTGCTTTCCCTGCCAGCTTAGGACTCCAGCACCCTGTCTCGCTGAGCCAGACATGCCAGTCTGCTCCAGCACAGACCCAGCGTCTGAAGCACGTGCCCCAAAGCTGCAGACTTAACTGAAAGCAATTAAGAACTGTTCCCGTCTTTAACACTCAGATGCCCAACTCCCAATGGGGTCCAAACCACAGATAAATCCGTTTTACCTTGTATAAAGCTTATACAGGGCAAACTCGTAAATTGTCCGCCCCCTATAACACTCGGAGAGAGATATGCACAGCTGTTTACCGCCCCCCCCCCAGTATTAATACATACTCTGGGTTAATTAATAAGTAAAATGTGATTTTATTAAATTCAGAAAGTAGGATTTAAGTGGTTCCAAGTAGTAACAGACAGAACAAAGTGAATTACCAAGTAAAATGAAATAAAATACGCAAATCTAAGCCGAATACAGATAAAATCTCACCTTCAGAAATGTTTCAATAAGTTTCTTTCACAGACTGGATGCCTACCTAGTCTGGGCACAATCCTTTCCCTGGAACAGCCGTTGTTCCAGCTCAGGTGGTAGCGAGGGGATTTCTCATGATGGCCGCCCCCTTTGTTCTGTTCCACTCACTTATATATCTTTTGCATAAGGCGGAATCCTTTGTTCCTCTCTGGGTTCCCACCCCTCCTTTTCAATGGAAAAGCACCAGGTTAAAGGTGGATTCGAGTTTAGGTGCCATGATCACATGTCACTGTAAGACTTCATTACCCACTTGCTGGTATACAGGAAGACTGAGAAGTAAAACAGAGCAATCCACAGTCAATTGTCCTGGTTAATGGGAGCCATTAAGATTCCAAACCACCATGAATGGCCCACACTGTGCTTAACTACAATAAGACCTCAGAGTTATATTTCGTATTTCTAGTTTCAGATACACGAGTGATACATTTGTACAAATAGGATGACCACACTAAGTAGATTATAATCTTTGTAATGATACCTTACAAAAGACCTTTTGCATGAAGCATATTTCAGTTACATTATATTCACACTCATCAGCATACTTTCACAAAAGCATACAGAGTACAATGTCACAGCTCCATTTTACAAACGGTAAAACGGAGAAGAAAAGCCAAGTGACTTGCCCAAGGCCACTGAGTGAGTCAGCAGCGGAGACAGGATAAAACTCAGTGTTTTGACTCGCAGCCCTGTGCTCGTTCCACCCGACCTCGCTGCCTGACTGCAGAAGAGTGGAGCAGCCACATCTTGTCTTGAGCCTAGCGGCAGTTGTGAATACTCAGTACTTCTGCAAATCAGACCCCATAAAAACTGGCTTCAGAGACCTGCACAGTATCACCTGTGAAGTCTGCAGCAGAGGCAGGAACAGAACTGAGCTCGACTGAATGACGGTCACTGCTCGAAACAAGAGCATCCTAGTCCTTCCTGCACTCCCCTCCTCGTTCTCCACAGGCCTTCCAGTTTCTAAAGTGAATGAGGCAGGGGTCATACAAGCAACAGCCTAATGCTGCACAACCCCGATTTATCCATCCTGGGCACTGGGAAAATAATTCACGAGAAAATTAATTTTAATGGCCAGCCAACCTGGTTCCCTTGTGCCTAAATGGAGCCCGTCTTATGGGTCTATAGATGCATAGAGTTTTAAGACCCAAACAGGCCATTGTGATCATCTGCTTCTCCTCTCACCATGGGGACCCCTCCTGCTTAATGAAGTTTGAGCTCCCCTCTCTGCCCCATCTTCTCATCCATGTACAGAGTCTCCATAGGGCTTCTTGCCTGGCTGGAACTGGGGTCCTTACAGAGAAACCTACTGCAGAAGCCCTGGATTTCAACCTTCTTCCTAATAATGGACACATAGCTTCCAGGACTGTCCCCCACAGAGCCCAGAGTCTCTGGTGCTGTTCCACACCATGACTAAGCCTATGTGGCCCTGCCCAGAACTCTCAACAGACATCTACTCTCCTCTTTACAACTGATACCTTTGTACCTTGCGGGTAATTCACCTGGCAGTTCTCCTGCTTCTCACAGAGGCTGCTACCGGCATTCCTACCTGAATTCCCTGCAGCCCTGCCCTGCCTCTCCTAACTAGCTACCCAGCCCAGACCCTGGTTCTCGGAGGGAACTCCTCAGCAATTGCTGGAAGGAGAATTCCTTCTAAGGAAAAACACCTGGTCCCTTCCATACGAGCTCCATCTGCCGTGATCCCATCCGGCCTTCCTGCGGAGCTGTGGTACCCAGTTATATCCATGAGCCTCCTCGGAAAGCCCCAGATCTACTCTCTACCCTCACACTACACTAGTGGCATACCTAGGACAGGAAACTTGGGTGGGCCCCAGCTTTCCGGGGTGGGCAGTGACGCGAGGAGCAGAGGAAGGGGTGCAGGAGGAATCCGGTGCCCTGGGAAGGGGGCAGGAGGGAGGGGGGCTCTCCTCCCTCCACCCCTTCCAGCCGAGCCTTACCGCTCAACAGGCACCCAAAGCTGAGGCTGCCCGGGGCACACAGGCTGCAGGGCGTGCCTAGGGTAACCAGATAGGAAATGTGAAAAATTGGACAAGTGGTGGGAGGTAATAGGCGCCTATATAAGAAAAAGCCCCAAATATCAGGACTGTCCCTATAAAATCGGGACATCTGGTCACCTAGGCGTGTATTTTGGGCAAAGTGGGGTCCCACTAGGGCTCAAGCTCTGCTCACCCTTCCCGACCCTGGCTCAGTGTCCGTCAGCCCAGCCACATCCCTTTCCTGCTGGTGCCGGGAGCTGCTGCCCTGGTCTCCGGCCCCAGCACTAGCCCCACCCAGACCTGCCCTCATGAGGCACACCCCCTGTGGGGCTAGTGCTGGGGTCAGAGACCAGGGAAGCAGCGCATGGCGCTGGCAGGAGAAAGATGCGGCCAGACTGACGGACACCGAGCTGGGGGTAGGAGTCCCAGCCTGTGGATTCGGGGGATCCAGCCCTGATTTGGGTGGGCCTGGATGATCACTGGGTGGGCCACAGCCCACCTGTGGCTACACCCCTGCACTACACTAGCTGCATGCAGGCAGTCTCCTGGTCCAGTCTTAGGGTGAACTCCTGGCTCTGTTGAAGTCAATGGAGGTTTTACCATTGCCTTCAGTGGGGCCAGGATTTCACTCTTACCCTTGAAATGTTATTTGGCTACCAAGATCCTTGAGCTGTTTGGATCCAGTGCGCACACACTGCACCTGTCAGGTTGCCATACTAGTACATACTGTACCCGGCACAGCCAGTGGGTGTGCCCTGCACTGACTCTGCTGTTGTCTTTTAACATTGTCAGTCTCTCCTGGCTGCACCTGGGTCTGAACTCGGGGAGTAATTCCTAACTTACCACGCTGATGTCGGACTCTCTGATTCTGAGACACACACAAAGACTGAGATTCACATCCCAAGGGAGTCACAATATTCACCAACAAAGCACGTCCCCTTCCCCACCCCACACACAACCTGCTTCTTGTGCTATGAATTGATCAGCTGGAATCTTACATTGGACTCAGAGATGACACCACACTTCAGGGGACAGCTCCAGTCAGAACCACCAGTTCCGGGAACTATCTAACACTAGGAGCTCCTGCACTGGATCCACGTGAACCAAGAAAGTTGCCACCTACTGAGCAAAGATCAGGGGGAACTAAGGGAATTTACCAACAATAACCTGTTCCTGACCACCGTGAACCCTGCTCTTCCATTGGCCAAACTTCCTGAAGGCAAACTTGGCTAAATCATTCACGTCCCACCTGCTAAGTGCTTGTGCAGACACCGTTCACTGGCTTCCAGGCATTTAAGCCTGGATAAAGTGACTACAAACCTCAGCAGCCATTCCACCACCACACACAGAGACTATTTTCCCAATCAGTAGTCGGCAGGAATTCCCTCGCTCACACATTTAGAGAGTCCGTTGGCAAGCCCTTGTGTATCAGAGTTTTACAATCTTCATAGCACCTTCCACTTATAGATTCATAGGAATAAGTGTCTTCTGACAGAGTTTGTTCCCTTTAACACCGTGACACACTCTGATCACTGGCTTATACCTTCTTTTTGAGAAATAGTCCACAATTTCATGTGCATTATTTCTAATGTATAAGACAGAGTGTTATTCAGTGTGTTTCCCATCTCTCCTGAGCCCAGGTCACTCTGAATCACTCAGACTCCTGAATGGAGAGAGCCGGTGCGACGGGAGAGTTCAGATTTCCCTCCGTGGTGTGTGGGGCAGAGTGTTGGATGACCAGTGGGACATGAACGATGCCAGCGTGGTGTGCAGGGAGCTCCAGTGCGGAGTCGCTGAGAAAGCTTTTATCCTCCCGAACTCTGAGAATGGAACGGGCCCTGTGGGGCTCAGAAGGGTTCAGTGTGCAGGAAATGAGACTCGTCTGACTCTCTGTGACATCTCCACGTCTGAGACAGCCCAGGCAGGAATTGCTGAGGACGTCGGTGTCCTTTGCTCAGGTGATTCATTTCCAAATCTCACAAACATTTTCTGTTCAGCAGGAAAATACATATTAACAGCTGCGATCTATCCCTGCAGGGAGCCGGCCAATCAGACTGGTGAATGGGACAGGTCGCTGTGCCGGGAGAGTGGAGATTTATTACAATGGCAGCTGGGGGACGGTCTGTGATGATTCCTGGGATCTGTCAGACTCCGATGTCATTTGCAAACAACTGGGATGTGGACGTGCTATCAATGCAACTGTCTCTGCTCATTACGGGCAAGGATCCGGGCAGATCTGGCTGGACGATGTGAACTGCTCTGGGAAGGAATCCGATCTCTGGGCGTGTCCTTCCGGGGGCTGGGGCCAGCACAACTGCAGACACAAAGAGGACGCGGGAGTTCTCTGCTCAGGTCTGTTCTGGGAATGCTCACGTGAGTCTGGTTACCAGGGGATTAAATGGAGCGGGCAGATGTTTAAGGAGATTACTGAGAATGACACTCTCCCTGACTGTCTCTGCCTCCCTTTCCCTTGTGTAAGTACCGACCAGGATCACCATTAGAAAGTCCTCAGCTCCCACAGAGAGGTGTTGGAGATATTGCAAGATTTCCCTTAGAATGCTAGAAGGCTGCATCTAAGGTATCTAAAGGAGATTGTATCATGGAAAGCAGTGACTGAAAAGGATGTAGGGTCCTAGTGGAGAAATAACTGAACATGAGCTCCCAGTGCCGTGTGTGGCAAAACGGGCTCAGGCGAAGCTTGGATATATAAACAGGGGAGTAGTGAGTAGGAGTGGGGACTAAATTTTACTGTTGTACATGGTGCTGGTGAGACAGATACTGGAATACTGTGTCCAGTTCTTATGTCCACAAAAATTGGAGCAGAGAAGAGCCACAAAAGTGATCTGATGAATAAAAGCCTTACGGTGAGAGATTTCAGATGCTGAATCTGTTTAGCTTGTCAAAACCATCAAGAGGTAACAGGATTACAGGGCATAAGTCCCTTCACAAGGAGAACATACCACTTACTAAAGGGCTCTTTAATCTAATACAGAAAGGCAGAACAAGAGTTGATGGCTAGAAGCTGAAACCAGACAAATTCAGATCAGAAAAAAGGCCCAGGTTTTTAACAGGGAGGGTGATTAACCATCAGAACAAACTACCGGGGAAATGGTGCGTTCTACATCTCTTGAAGTCTTCCTGTCTAGACTGTATGCCTTTCTGGAAGCTATGCTTAGGTTAAACTCAAGTTTTAGGCTCTATGCAGCTGTTTTACAGAAGGTCAAATTATTTGATCTCATGATCCGTGTCACACTGTCTGGAGAGACTCACGGCACTAAGTGCCCACCTCAGGGCAGATGGTGAGAAAGGCAATACCCCAAACTGCTGGTGTGTTCTATAAGTAGATTTCACCAAGCCAGTAACAGATGTGAACTCCTGGACCAATGTTCCCTCTACTTTTTACATCCATGTGCAGAATGAATTTTGTTCTGTGCACCAGTCTAGAGGTGATGTGTGGTGGGGTTGGGGCTGAGGGGTTCAGAATGTGGGAGGCAGCTCAGGGCTGGGGCAGAGGGTGGCTGTGCACAGGGTGAGGGCTCTGGCTGGGGGTGCGAGCTCTGGGGTGGGGCCAGGAATGAGGAGTTTGTAGTTCTGGCTGCCCTGGGGCTGCAACGGGAAGAGAGGACTCCCCCAAGGCCTCTCTTGCTGCAGCAGCCTGGGGCCAGGGGAGAGGCACCTCTCCCCACTGCGGCAGCTCTGGGGCTGGGGAAGAGGTGCCTCTCTAGTCTAGGCCCCTGTGGCTGCTTGCCTATGCGGCCTTTGATAGCCTTCTGTGCATCCATATGGCCACACAGCTCAGAGGGAACTTAGTCCTGGATCACTGTATCTATCTTACCATGGAGTCACAGACAGTCCCCTTAGACTCTCCAGTCTATTGTCACCCAAACAAACTGGACTTAGGGATAAGTTGTCACTTAACACCGAAAATCACATCACATTCAGGTTTCTTCCAATCCCAAGAGACCAGCCACTTACTCAGATCACTTTGTACCCTGGATCTTACACCAAAGACAATGCCTGAAGCCAATCCTGTCATAAAGTATATACAGGTTTATTCACTAGGAAAAAGAAATAAAAGGGTTGTTTACACGGTTAAAGCAAGCAATCACCTACACACAAATGAGTTACTATTTATATCCTCGGAGTGACAAAGTTGTAGTGATCTGTCAAGTCCAAATGTCCTTCAGCGCTGATCCAGGGGTAACCCCTTGCGGTCTCGGGCTTCAGTTTGGTTTCTTTAGCCCTGTCACAGTTCAAACAGCCAAAAAGATGAAAAATCTTCCCATCTATTATTTTTATTTCCCTCTTCCAGCCTTCAAATCAATGGGATAAGACCTTCTGCATGTACTACATGCAGGGGATGGGCGGCGGGGATCATTCCCGTGCCTGAGTTCACAAGTTCAGAGCAAACATTTTCAGTTATAAAGCAAAACATACATATGTTCTTGTTGCATGGACCACAGACATTACAAGTGAGATTAATGCCTGCAGCAACTAACCAGCATTTCATAAAGTCTAAACACTCAATACATTCTTCCAACACTAATACCTGTTTTCAGCAAAACTAACACACATGTGACCCTGCCTGGTCTCCACCTACGAGATTGTAAGTTCTCAACTAAGGCCTGCAGCCTGGGCAAGAGCTGGCATCTGGCCTGCCAATGTCATAATCCTTCCCGGCCTTCGTCTATTACAATCTGTATGTAGCTGCTGGTAAATGGTGGCCTTCCAGAGACGCCCACTGTATTTCTATGGAGCCTGTAGTGTCTAAAAGAGTCTCTTACTCCTGGAGTGGTTCTCTAGCAGTTGCTCCTGCAGAATGATGCACAGGATCGTTAGCAATTGCCAGGATTTCACTCTTCACACCCCAGTTCATTTCAGAATCAAATGATTTAAATTCCCTTTTTCTGCATTTTCTTCTAGAGTTCACAGATCTGAGGCTGGTGAGCGACAGTGACTGTGCTGGGCGGCTGGAGGTTTTCTACAATGGGACGTGGGGCAGTGTTTGCTCCAATCAGATGTCTGGAGTCACCCCAGCAATTGTCTGCAAACAGCTGAACTGTGGGGACGGAGGGCAGATTGCAAGTGACTTTGAATATGGAGCAGGTTCTGGTCCCAGGTGGCTGGACCACGTTGCATGCAGTGAGCAGCACAGCTCCCTCTGGCAGTGCCCGTCAGAGCCCTGGGTTCCAAACTCATGTGATAACCGAGCAGAAGAGACCCATATTTCTTGCACTGGTAATTCTGAAACTACCTGCATGCGCGTGTGCACACACACGATCGCGATGTGTTTAATTAATTGAAGGGTTAGGAGAGAACTTCTGTTGTTGTTCACGTCTCAGTGTAGGCAGATCTAAATTCTCAACACAAGATACAAACATATTTTCATGATGTTTTATAGGAACAAGCATTTGTCTGACTAACAACAAACATACATACATTCATCTTAAAAGAGACCGGTGTTAGACACTGCGATAAGGTAGTCTGAGAGCCAAGAAAAGTCTCTCCCTAGAGACGGACATTAGGGAGCTCTGTGGTTATTTATCCTTTTGGGATGAATAATCAGAGGTGGGCCCAGGCTGTGCAGTTTGGGTCAGAAATGGAATCCCCCATAAGTCTGGGTGCATGCCGGCCTGTGTGTCTAACAGCTGAATAGCAAATTAGTTAAGTATTAAATGACCCAGAGTTCACATTTCAGTTTATACAGTGCTGAAATTAAGGGGTTAAAATACAGATAAATTCTACTCCCACATCATACACACAACCCAGTGCATTCACCTCAGTTTTTTCTCTCCATAGAAAAAAAACCAAAACCAACTCAGATCCTGTTTGCCGAATGCCCAAACTCTCCAAGCTGCACAGGTATCTCTGTTTCTCACTGTCTCCCTCTTAGTCCCTAAGTTGTCCCAGTAACATGTGAGGTTTCTGCATTTCTAGACCAGGACAAGTTACGCGTCATGGGAGGAGAGGACAGATGCTCGGGGAGAGTGGAGGTTTGGTACCGTGGCTCCTGGGGAACAGTTTGTGATGACTCCTGGGACATGGCGGATGCTAACGTTGTGTGTAAACAACTGGGCTGTGGATCTGCTGTATCTGCCCCGGGCGAGGCTGCATTCGGCGAGGGGACTCGTCCCATCTGGGTGGAGACGTTGAATTGCAGAGGGACAGAGTCATCTCTCTGGGACTGTCCTGCCAAGCCCTGGGGTGAAAGCAACTGTGGTCATAAGGAAGATGCTGCCGTGAATTGCTCAGGTGAGTGACAGGAGATGTTTCTGCTACATGCTGTAATATTCAGGGAGAAGGATGGTTTAGCCCACCCATCCCCTTTGGTCCCAGGCCAGGCCCTCCCATCTCCTGTGTGCTGGAGCATCCTGGATGTTGAGGGGTGGAACCTTTGTGGGGTCAGACCGGCTCAGGCACCAGCCCACATAGCCCCTGCATTCATCATAGGCCCCGCTGTGCTGGTTTGTTATGAGAGTCCTCATTGCTGCACAGAGCACAAGGGACTTGGGCCCTAAATCACTAACAAACAGCCCCAGTGCTGCTGTGAGGGAGTTTGTGGAGGTGACAGCTGGAGACAACCAGGGACTCTCAGAGGTGAGGATCCCCCCGGGAACAAACAAGTCACCTCCCCCTTGCTACAGGTTCATAGGCTCCCACGACTCTCACAGGCTAATCTCTCCCTGTCGCTTGTTCATTTCCATCCAGCTCCCCCGCGCCGCCCTGCGACCGACAGTGGGAGAGTCACGGTGCCCGTGGTCATCAGCATTATCCTGGGGGCCCTGCTCTGCCTGGTCTTAATCATCCTGGGTGCGCAGGTGCAAAGTGCCAGGGCACAGCGCAGAGGTGGGTCCTGATTGGTGTCACTGTGTGAAATGTTTCTGCAATAGCAAGGGGGCTGCAGGGTGTCAGGGTGAGGGGAGATACCAGGCTGGGTGGGGTGGCCAAGGGTGCCTGTTAACGCCTCTCTCTTTTAGTATTTCATTAACTGTCTGGCAGTGGAACAGCCCAGCCATGAAATCTAGAGATGATACTGGCTAGGGACCTTTACAGTTTCAGAGAAACGGCATCTGTATCCCCCCGCCCACCCTCCAGTGATCCACTCCAGGAATGCCTACTCAGGCCTCCTGCTGTCACGTGTCTCTGGGTGGGAACCCCCTGTCCCATCTCATTGCGGCCAGGGGGTTTTAAGACTGCACAGCCCCCTGCCTTCCACTGTGATACCCCCAGCAAACCAGTCTGCCTACAGGCCAGCCCCCATGCTGTGCTTTCTCCCCAAGGGCTATGAGCAGGGCATTGCCAGCAGTTACAAGTTACCACCCAGCTCTCTCTCAGCAGATTACAGCTTATTCCTAGGATAAAAGTGTCACAGAGAAAACATTAAAGCAATAAAAATTCCTCCACACTTGCTGAACATACCAGAATTCACCCATCTTCCTCATGGGCAGCCTGGTAGACCAACATCCCTCCAACGATTCAGTGTTGGGATCCCTATGAACAGAAGGTCCTGCCCATTTGCAGAATCAAAATGAAGGCCCTGAGTCTTTTTAAACTCAGCCTTTCATATCAGAAGCCCCCCTTTGTCTCTTGGTCTCTGGTAACCCAGTTTGAACCAGTCTGTATAAACCACCCTGAAGGTTTTTACCTTTCTGGAGTTGTTTACAATCTCAGTGATTTACCTTAATCATCCACCCCCCCACCCCCCGCCCCCCAGACACACACACTCAGTGTTTTTTCTTCCTGGAGGAGCTGTGGTAACCCTCCGAAATGCAGTAGAACATAAACCATTCATAGCTTTAATACAGTGATTCCCAAAGATACTGCCTGGAGCTGCAGTATCTGCCACAGGGAGGGGATCTGAATATCATGAGGAGAGACATCATGGAAAAGGGACCTAGAGAAATTGGAAATATTGTCAAGGAAAAAAAGTGTATAAAAATAGAGCTGTGGTAAATAGTTGTGAAGAGAGTGATCCAGTAGAAAAGACAATCTTAGGAAGGAAAAGTGTGGGAAAGGAGCATTTTACTGTCTTGTACTCAAAGCTGGCACTTGTAGGGGATTTTACATCTATAACACACTTTATACAAACATTAGCTACCAGCTCCTTGGCAAGAAGATAGAGGATGGGACTACCATCAACATACATGTAACAGTCACAGCTTTGCAGTAAGACAATGACTATAATCAGATCTCATGCTTCACGGCTTCAGCCAGTCTCCTGCAGGGGTCAGGAAGGAATTCTGGGAAGACCCATCTTTGTGTTTTGTTTTGCTTCGTTTTGTTTCTTGCCCTCCTCTGAAGCATCAGGCATTAGCTACAGAGGGATATGTGTCACTGAATGGGCTGGAACAGTCCTCTGAGGTGATACACAGAAACCTCTTTCAAAGATAGGTGGGTGGTGTGTCTTTTCCACATGTTCAGGGTCAAACCAATTGTCAGATTTGGGGTCAGGAAGAAATTTCCCCCCAGGTCAGATTGGCAAAAAGGGACCTTGGGGGATTTTCCTCTTCCTCTGAAGCATGGAGCGTGGATCACCTGCCAGGATTATCAAGGCATCTCTCAAGTAATCAGTTCCCTGCCACTGTGGGGCCCTTGGGCATTGGTGGTACCTTACTCGCTCCTGCTTTCTGCCTGTGGCACACAATAGTTTATTCTCCTGAGGACTGAAATGCTTTACTCTAAGTGCATCTTTGGGCTCAAACCTAGGAGTATCTGGGTGAAATGCAGTGGCCTGTATTATACAGGAGGTCAGACTAGATGTTCTAATGGTCCCTTCTGGCCTTAAACTCGATGAAAAAAAAGAGGTTCTCACCATTTTGCAGATAAACACCTGCGTGGAGGAAGAATTATTTAAGCTGCTCCAAAGGGGAATAGCCAGAAATAATGAGATGAGACTAAAAAACATTTAAGATGAATGTGAGGAAGATTCCTGACAGCGAATTAGCCCCGGGAAGCACCATCAAAGGGCTGTTGTGGAAAGAAACCCTGTCACCTGGCTCATTTAAATTCCAGCACTGGGAATGTGCGGAAGGGTTCAGGCTCACACTGGGTCCATGGGGAGAGGCTGGATGATCCCATAGTATTTCCCATCTCTGGTTTCAATGACCCTGTGCAAACCCTGCCCTTTGTTTTCAGGCTCCAGAAGACCCTTGGATCCCTTCTCTGAGGCTGTGTACGAGGAGATTGATTATAATCTGATGAGAAAAAAGCAGGAGATGTTCAGTCGCTCAGGTGTGTGGGTCTCACTCTTAACAGGGAGCAGCTATCTAATGCCCTGTCCATCTGAGGCCCTGACCCAGAGTTAAATCACTACAGCTTCAGCCCTGTGAGCTTGTCACTGGAGCTGGGCACAAGTCTCCGTTATGAAATGTTTTGGTGAAAAATGCAGATTCAGAGGCACCGAAACATTTCACAAATTCCTGTCAATTTCACCCAATTGTTCCAAATACACACAGAATGATTCATTTCATTTCGACACTTTCTAAAGAAAGCATTTTGTTTTTTTCAATTAGATATTACTTTTCCATTAGAAATTTCCTTTAATATTATCGGAATGAAAACAAATAAACAAAAATTAACAAATGTCCAAAAGAACACCAAATGGTTTCATTCAACCTTAAACTTTTTTTTTACTTTTGCATTTCCCAAAAATTGCCAAAAAAAAGTCATTTTTGGCTCAACTCAAAACAATCTTATGTTTTGCTTTTTCCCCGTAATGGTCAGAAAACCAAACCATCTGGTTTTTTTACCAAGCTCTAGCTGTGGGAGCTGGGTCTGTGGTGAGACCAGAAGTTACTCATGTAGACTGAGAGAGATGGGTTTCCTTCCCACCGTACACTGAGTGTCCCAGTTCTAGGGACAATTAATTTCCCATCTGCCCGTCCTGCAGCCTTGGCGTGTAACCAGTGAGGGGTCAGGAAAGCGACTCTCTGGGGCAGGCTAAACTATCATTTGAAAACTTCTTTGGAGCACTGGAGCAGGGGATGTTCTTTGCCCCCCTCCCACCGCAGCCACTGGTCTGTTGTGTCAGCTCCCTCCTGCCCCTGGAGCAGAGAGATCAGCCCAGGAGAGCCCCATGAGTTTGAATCCCAGCCCTTTTATCCTTTGTGCCATTTTGTCTCAATGTCTGATGGGAACATCCTGCCCAAGGGCTCTGCTGTGGTGGAGCTCTGAGAACATGCTCAGGGCATCTCCCAGCACCATTGCCAAGATGGTTACAGTGAATAACAAAAAGAAAAGGGGTGCTTGTGGCACCTTAGAGACGAACAAATTTATGAATCACAGACTCTGCTTTGGGCCTTTCTTGGTTTAATCTGGAAACACCACGGAGAGCTGATCGACTGATTCATGGGGGAGGTGGGTATTTACCCTTAAGAAGGAGGAGTTCCCTCTGTGGCTGAGGAGGCCAGGAGAATTGTGGAACTTCCCTGGACCAGCAGCCAGAGACGGGCCTTTCACTCACCACAGCATCCTTCAGGTCAGATTGTATCATCCCCTCAGTCACATTTACCACAATAACATGGAGATTTCTCTTGGGGAGTCTGTGTCAGGCTCTCACTACTCGGAGTTGCTGTGAGTCACCATGTCCTGTAGAGGAAGGTATAGACTGAGACTGGATATCCTGCTCCAGGCCCCAGATGTGTTCCCAGTCCCACAGTTGTGCTGTTTTCACTGTGATGAATTTCTGGTTCTCGTCTCTCCAGTCTCCTATTCAGATGATTCAGTGACGAAGCTGCAGTATTACACCGGGGACAGCGAGGGGGAAAATGATGCTGGATCAGAACAAGGTAATGGGGGAGGGGCAGACTCAGGCCAAGAGACCCAAATCTGGGCAGAGAAATGAATTTCTATCACACTTTCTGCAATCGCAGCCACTTCCCCTCACACGGTTCCCATTTTACACAGTCGGGTCTCATCCCATTGAACAGGATTTCTGTCAGAATCTCAGGACGGGAACATGTGACCATCTCCTGAGCACACTGAGTGGCTCCCAGTGACCTCCCCAGGTGAGGAGCTGGAGGAGACGGGTCAGTCTGTTTGGGTGGAGGCGTCAGTGCCCAGCAGGGCTAGTCTCTTGTCCCCAAGAGAGAGAGGAATCAATCATAGAATCATAGAATATCAGGGTTGGAAGGCACCCCAGGAGGTCATCTAGTCCAACCTCCTGCTCAAAGCAGGACCAATCCTCAACTAAATCATCCCAGCCAGGGCTTTGTCAAGCCTGACCTTAAAAACTTTGAAGGAAGGAGATTCCACCACCTCCCTAGGTAACGCATTCCAGTGTTTCACCACCCTCCTAGTGAAAAAGTTTTTCCTAATATCCAACCTAAACCTCCCCCACTGCAACTTGAGACCATTACTCCTTGTTCTGTCATCAGCTACCACTGAGAACAGTCTAGATCCATCCTCTTTGGAACCCCCTTTCAGGTAGTTGAAAGCAGCTATCAAATCCTCCCTCATTCTTCTCTTCCGCAGACTAAACAAGCCCAGTTCCCTCAACCTCTCCTCATAAGTTATGTGTTCCAGTCCCCTAATCATTTTTGTTGCCCTCCTCTGGACTCTTTCCAATTTTTCTACATCCTTCTTGTAGTGTGGGGCCCAAAACTGGACACAGTACTCCAGATGAGGCCTCACCAATGTCGAATAGACGGGAACAATCACGTCTCTTGATCTGCTGGCAATGCCCCTACGTATACATCCCAAAATACCATTGGCCTTCTTGGCAACAAGGGCACACTGTTAACTCATATCCAGCTTCTCGTCCACTGTAACCCCTAGGTCCTTTTCTGCAGAACTGCTGCTGAGCCATTCGGTCCCTAGTCTGTAGCGGTGCATGGGATTCTTCCGTCCTAAGTCATAGAATCATAGAATCATAGAATATCAGGGTTGGAAGGGACCCCTGAAGGTCATCTAGTCCAACCCCCTGCTCGAAGCAGGACCAATTCCCAGTTAAATCATCCCAGCCAGGGCTTTGTCAAGCCTGACCTTAAAAACTTCCCAGGAAGGAGATTCCACCACCTCCCTAGACAACGCATTCCAGTGTTTCACCACCCTCTTAGTGAAAAAGTTTTTCCTAATATCCAATCTAAACCTCCCCCACTGCAACTTGAGGCCATTACTCCTCGTTCTGTCATCTGCTACCATTGAGAACAGTCTAGAGCCATCCTCTTTGGAACCCCCTTTCACGTAGTTGAAAGCAGCTATCAAATCCCCCCTCATTCTTCTCTTCTGCAGGCTAAACAATCCCAGCTCCCTCAGCCTCTCCTCATAAGTCATGTGTTCTAGACCCCTAATCATTTTTGTTGCCCTTCGCTGGACTCTCTCCAATTTATCCACATCCTTCTTGTAGTGTGGGGCCCAAAACTGGACACAGTACTCCAGATGAGGCCTCACCAATGTCGAATAGAGGGGGACGATCACGTCCCTCGATCTGCTCGCTATGCCCTTACTTATACATCCCAAAATGCCATTGGCCTTCTTGGCAACAAGGGCACACTGCTGACTCATATCCAGCTTCTCATCCACTGTCACCCCTAGGTCCTTTTCCGCAGAACTGCTGCCTAGCCATTCGGTCCCTAGTCTGTAGCGGTGCATTGGATTCTTCCGTCCTAAGTGCAGGACCCTGCACTTATCCTTATTGAACCTCATCAGATTTCTTTTGGCCCAATCCTCCAATTTGTCTAGGTCCTTCTGTATCCTATCCCTCCCCTCCAGCGTATCTACCACTCCTCCCAGTTTAGTATCGTCCGCAAATTTGCTGAGAGTGGAATCCACACCATCCTCCAGATCATTTATGAAGATATTGAACAAAACCGAACTCTGCACTTGTCCTTGTTGAACCTCATCAGATTTCTTTTGGCCCAATCCTCTAATTTGTCTAGGGCCCTCTGTATCCTATCCCTACCCTCCAGCGTATCTACCTCTCCTTCCAGTTTAGTGTCATCTGCAAACTTGCTGAGGGTGCAATCCACACCATCCTCCAGATCATTTATGAAGATATTGAACAAAACCGGCCCCAGGGCCGACCCTTGGGGCACTCCACTTGATACCGGCTGCCAACTAGACATGGAGCCATTGATCACTACCCGTTGAGCCCATTAATCTAGCCAACTTTCTATCCACCTTATAGTCCATTCGTCCAGCCCATACTTCTTTAACTTGATGGCAAGAATACTGTGGGAGACTGTGTCAAAAGCTTTGCTAAAGTCAAGGAACAACACGTCCACTGCTTTCCCCTCATCCACAGAGCCAGTTATCTCATCATACAAGGCAATTAGATTAGTCAGGCCTGACTTGCCCTTGGTGAATCCATGCTGACTGTTCCTGATCACTTTCCTCTCCTCTAAGTGCTTCAGAATTGATTCCTTGAGGACCTGCTGCATGATTTTTCCAGGGACTGAGGTGAGGCTGACTGGCCTGTAGTTAGTTCCCAGGATCCTCCTTCTTCCCTTTTTTAAAGATGGGCACTACATTAGCCTTTTTCCAGTCGTCCAGGACTTCCCCCGATCGCCATGAGTTTTCAAAGATAATGGCCAATGGCTCTGCAATCACATCTGCCAACTCCTTTTGCACTCTCGGATGCAGTGGATACTTGTGCTCATCCAGCTTTTCTAAATAGTTCCGAACCACTTATTTCTCCACAGAGGGCTGGTCACCTCCTCCCCATGCTATGCTGCCCAGTGCAGTAGTCTGGGAGCTGACCTTGTTCGTGAAGACAGAGGCAAAAAAAGCATTGAGTATGTTAGCTTTTTCCACATCCTCTGTCACTAGGTTGCCTCCCTCATTCAGTAAGGGGCCCACACTTTCCTTGACTTTCTTCTTGTTGCTAACATACCTGAAGAAATTCTTCTTGTTACTCTTAACATCTCTTGCTTGCTGCAACTCCAGGTGTGATTTGGCCTTCCTGATTTCACTCCTGCATCCCCGAGCAATGATTTTATACTCTTCCCTGGTCATTTGTCCAATCTTCCACTTCTTGTAAGCTTCTTTTTTGTGTTTAAGATCAGCAAGGATTTCACTGTTAAGCCAAGCTGGTCGCCTGCCATATTTACTATTCTTTCTACACATCGGGATGGTTTGTCCCTGTAACCTCAGTAAGGATTCTTTAAAATACAGCCAGCTCTCCTGGACTCCTTTCCCCCTCATGTTATTCTCCCAGGGGATCCTGCCCATCAGTTCCCGGAGGGAGTCAAAGTCTGCTTTTCTGAAGTCCAGGGTCCGTATTCTGCTGCTCTCCTTTCTTCCCTGTGTCAGGATCCTGAACTTGACCATCTCATGGTCACTGCCTCCCAGGTTCCCATCCACTTTAGCTTCCCCTACTAATTCTTCCCAGTTTGTGAGCAGCAGGTCAAGAAGAGCTCTGCCCCTAGTTGGTTCCTCCAGCACTTGCACCAGGAAATTGTCCCCTCCCCTTTCCAAAAATTTCCTGGATTGTCTGTGCACCGCTATATTGCTCTCCCAGCAGAGATCAGGGTGATTGAAGTCTCCCATGAGAACCAGGGCCTGTGATCTAGTAACTTCCGTGAGTTGCTGAAAGAAAGCCTCGTCCACCTCATCCCCCTGGTCCGGTGGTCTATAGCAGATTCCCACCACGACACAACCCTTGTTGCTCACATAAGATTGTCCTATGTTATAATTACAGATGGGCTCAGCCCAACTCACTGATCCAAACCCACCAGAACTTTGTGGGAGGGGGGATTTGCAGATTCTGACCCCAGCTTCGGATCTCAGTTTTGGGGCTGGCACCTGTCGCTATAACAGGCTGAAGCAAAATCCTGAACCTGAACTTCCCGGCCTGGCCCCATCTCTAATTATAAACAGGGCGGCATTTCTACCCCAGCTGCTCTCAAAAGAGTTCATGATTTGGGCCCTGTGGGAGTTTGACCTGGGGCTGGGTGGGGGAGACACTGAGCAGATGATCCAGTTCTGCTGAGAAGCTGGAGCGCTGCCAAGCTGAGCCCTGGGCTGCCTGAAAGGCTAATGGAGAGCAGGAGCTCACAAAGGATCAGGCCAGTGATCTCCCAGTGGGAGCTTTAATTCCTACAGAGGAGAGGTTCCCCCTCCCCAGTGAAACAGGAAAATTCAAACCTGTCTGCAGAGATCAGCTGGATTCACACAGGCCGGCTCTGGCCTGGCAGTGCCTGTGTTCCAACCTGTTATCTCAGCACAACCCAGATCCTGCTCCCACTGAAATACATAAAAGAGCTGCTGTTGGATTCTGCAGGGACAGGATTGGCCCCTTGTTATTTCTGGGACTCCTGTTTTACTGTAGTTCTCTGACTTGTGCCCTTCTCAGCATGGGCCCCCTGCAACTTCCCCTCTCACATGCCATGATACACAGCTCTAGTTAGAAGGGCCACTTGCACTGAAGAGACGCTGCTGGTGCCATGGGCTGAGTGTGGTGTTTGCTGTTCCAGAGGGAGTTTCCCCAGGGGGGTCTCAGTTGGATTACGATAACACGGAGGAGCCTGACTTGAACGACGTCCCCCAGACTCCAGATGGCCGAGGTGAGCAATGAATCCACCTCTTGGAAGCAACATTACCATGACGAAAATCTAACTGTATTTCCCAGTAGGGACAATAGTGGTTTGTTAAGAAAACCAGGAAGTTCACCCACCAGTATTGTCTATTGGCATAACGCTGGGGGCGCTGACCAGGTGCATGACAAGAGCTGTGTGGAGGCCCAGGGGTAGGGAAGCATGTGATATCCTAGGTCATGACAGAGACCCATTGCAGGGATGGAAGGAGCAGTTCGCTCAGCAGCTGTCCATGCTGTACTTGACTCAGGTCACTGCCTTGTGACCCTCACTGCCAGGAGCACGAGGGTTCCTCACTATTTATAAAGACAACCCAAATCAGAGATCTCTACAGTACAGCAATGTTTCCTGCAAGCCTCTGGCAAGCAGCTAATGCAGCTTATATACATCTGTGTCAGACACGCTGGGACAGGGGGTGGGTGGGACATGGAGATTTTAAACCCAAGGGCCCATGTCCCACCCTTATTAGCTGGCTCAGCTCCCAGTGGTGTCAGCACGTTGGAGACTGATGGCAGTTTATGGGGTAAACTTTATCAGGAGAACACATTGAAAAGACATTTTTAAGATAATGTCAAGTTTAGGAAGCCGGGAACAAATTCTGGGCAATTCCAAGTCATTTACATTTGTAATTATTATAATAGCATGCCTTGTGGAGCAATGCCTCTGGACTAGATCCCAGTCACCTCTTTCTATAACTCCCCCTCTGCCTCGTCATCTGGGAGCTCTAGGATCCACTCAACCAGCAATTGAAATGTATCCGATAAATGTGATACGTGAAATCCCCCAGTCTAAGGGTTCCAGAGGAAGGCTCCTCTTCCCATCCTGAGGGTGGAAGTGCTGAGAGATCCCCAGGGACCAGTGAGGCTGGTGCATCTGTCACTTGTAGTTTATTTCTATCTTCACTGTGACTATTCTCTTAATTACTTCACATCTTCACATCAGATGCCCCTGCGCTGCCAGGGGATGGTTATGATGATGCCAGAGAAGTGTCTGACCCTGAAGGTGACACTGGCTTGGGGCAGAATGATGAGGAAGGCACTGAGGCGAGTGAGAGGAACGGGGATTCACAAAGAGGTGAGTTTGCAGTTCACACTGTCTCTGCAGAGTGGGAGGGCTGGAAATGTGAGGTACGCAGCAAGGGAACAAACCCGGCCAACCCAGTGCCTGTGAGAAAAACTCTCCTTCTCTCTTCTTTTCATTCCCTCAAAGCAGAGGCTTCAGTGCCTGCAATGGTGACAGGAAAAATGGGGTCCTTGCTGTATGATATTTCATGGTCAAACCAGCAAGATCCCTCAATCTGTAGGTTCAAATCCTTGTGTGGCTGCCACACCCTGGATTACTGGATTGCTACCAATTTACTGCGCGTGTATCTTTTGGGCAGAATCTTATAAACCAAAGTTCTGTTAATGCTGCGCAAATATTAAAGTGCTTGTGACGCTTCCTGTAAAATTCGGGCATTTGCCCATTATCCTTGGCCAATATCTCCCCTCCCCTCCCCATTGTGTCATCAGCAGAGACACCACCAGCCACCCCAGAGGAGGTGCAGTGGTGATGAAATGTGCATTGCTTCGTACTTGATAAGAATTATGTGTTCATGTTTGTTGTTAGGGCAGAGTGAATTATACAATGTCCTTAACGAAGAGCTCCTTGCTCGTAAGTGATTGGGTTTTGTACATGAAGTGACAGGTAAATACAGTTGTCACTTGGCACCTTTAAATGGTCTGGAAACCAAGGGTTTTACTTCCAAAATACGTACAGAGGTGATGGATTAAAACTTGTCATGGACCCAATCAGAAGAACGAAGAGGGAACATTTTCTAACCCATACTGCGGAGTGCGCTCCACCCTTGCTATGCAGCCAGACCTCGCTATAAAATGGATCCACTGACTGTATGTGTCTCCCTTGGTATTTTCAGGTTGGAATCTGCACTCACTAAGGAATGAAGGTGTTTCTGGGATGGAGAAGGAAACCCTGTTCCTGCCTCCTGGAGACACAACTTACGATGATGTGGGACACGGTGACTCTGGGAGATCAGTATCAGAACAATGTGATTGGACAAAATAACCTTGTGATGATGGAAAAGATTTGCCTTTTTCTCTGAGAAATGTTTCCTTTGGCCTGATGCCCAGAGACAGACCCTGCCTGGTAGATAGACAAAGCAGGTATTTTTTTAGAATTTGTGAGAAGTTGCAGGAAATTCAATGGCGAGTAGGAAAAGATTCACAAATTTCCTCTGTATAACTTCCCACTGATTGGCCAGGATGGACTTTTCCTGCTTTTTTATCCCTGTAATTTCTTCAGCTTCATTTTGTGCCTTTTTCTTATTAAATCCTTTCTGAAAGTCTTCCCCATAGTGGAAGTTTTTCTTGCCAGATGAATTGTGCAGTTTCCAGTGTTCATGATAGGGAGAGGCTGAGATTGAACAAACCAAGAGACAAGGGTGTGCCACCAGTGGGTATGGCCGGCTGTTTGATGGGAGGTGAGTTTACACTGAATGTTCCGTCAGGCATGTGGTAAAAGTGAGAAACCAGCAAGAGAACATTCTGAGATAAGCAACAAGGTTGTTCCTAAACTGAATTCAGATTTGAAACTTTCATTGAATCCAAGGAGATAAATGGGAAATGCTCCTTGGATAATTCACACCTGAAATTAAACAAATGGTGAAAAGAATTCCCCATTAGCGATAAATACAGAGGATTAATATTTCTGCTCTGATGATAAATGAATTTTATAGACAATAGTGACAAGGGGAAGATTAATCAGAGTCTGGATTTCCACTGAACCAATAAGGCTACAACAAGTAACAAGTCACTGAGTTCTCACTGGAAACCCCATTAAAACTAATCATCTTCGCACAGTGGCATGTTCATTTCCATGACAATCTACAAATACAGTTTACAATCAATGCTGAGCTGAGTACTGACCAGTGCAGAAGCCAGAGCGTTCAAATTAATCCTCAGTGAAGTAAATACCAGAATGCTTGCAGAGTACATCGCTATTTCACAGAGGTGTCTGTCTTTTCTTCGCCACAAATCCTGCATTCAGCTTGGTCACTTCATCTGTACACGGCTACAATGGAAATAGAAAAGGTCCAGTCGAGAGTGAGGGCTGTTCAGGCCAAGTGTCTGGGGTGCCTCTCCAGTCCAATCTCTAGTCAAGCAGGAGGAAGACTTGTCTGTGCCTGCCATGGCTCAGATCTCACCTCCACTGGCCCTGGGCAACACAAGTTCCCCACTCTGTTTCTCACAGGCCCTGCTGTTACCACACAGCTTAGAGGTAGGTGTACACTAAGCCTCGTGCCCTCCAAGCGTCTCCCTGCAGTGTCCAGCTCAGTGGCAGATTTAGAGTTAGTGGGGTCCCCCGGCACTGTGCTCAGTTTCATTTTGGGGGCCCCTCCTTGGGACCCAGCCAAGAAAAAGGACATTCTCTCTTAGCTCCCTCCTGTCCCCATTTTTCTTCCTCCTCCTCCTATAAGTAGTAGGAAGTAAATGAAAATAAAGTGAGGTATCTTGATTGTTTTTGTAGTCTAACTTATTTTTCCACAGGCCACTTGAAAATTGCAGAGGGTCTCAACGGACCACTTAATGATCTTTCTAAATATTGTTTGTACCATTAGCTAACTATTGTAAAGCGCTTTGGATAAGAGTGCTTCATCAAAAAAAATAATGTAAAAAAACATTGGAGTGCAGGGTCTGACCAGGACTTAGGGTGTGGGAGGGGGCTCAGGGCTGGAGGTGCAGGGTCTGGGAGGAAGTTAGGGTGCAGGAACAGGCCAGGGGTTGGGGTGCAGGGTCTGGCAAGGAGTTAGGGTGTGGGAGGAGGCTCAGGGCTGGGGTAGGGCGTTGGGGTGCAGAGCTCTTACCTGGGGCAGCTCTTGTTTGGTGCAAGGGGTGCAGGTGGGGATGTGGGGAAGGTGCAGGAGTCAGGGAGGGCAGGGGGCTGGGGGTGTGTGACGGGGTGCAGGAGTCATGGCTGGGAGTGTGTGAGGAGGTGCAGGAGTTAGGGCTGGGGGTGCAGGGTCTGGGAGGGAGTTAGGATGCAGGAGGGGGTTCAGAGTTGGGATAGGAGGTTGCGGTATGGAGCGCTTACCTGGGGAAGCTCCCATTCGGTGCGAGGGGTGCAGGTGGGTATGTCGGGGGGGTGCAGGAGCTCCCGTTTGGTGCTCAGGTTGGGGAAGGGGGGGTGCAGGAGTCAGGGCATGAGGTGTGGGGGGGCTGGGTATGTGGGGGGGTTACAGGAGTCAGGGAGGGAAGGGAGCTGGGAGTGTGTGAGGGGGGTGCAGGAGGCAGGCAAGAGGCTGTGGTTGTGGCGGTGAGGTCATGGGGGTGCTCCCAGCTCCCTGCCCCATCCCACTCCAGCTCCCTGCCCCATCCCACTCCAGCCCCCTGCCCTGAGCAGCCCATGGCACGGGACTGGGGGGGTATGTGAAGGGGGAGTACAGGGGCCCTGCCTTTGCTCCGCCCTGCCCTGATTCCAGCCCCTGCCCCAAGGTCCCGCCCCCACGTCTTCTCCGCCTCCTCCCACGAGGGTGCTGTGGCCCCTCTCCTCCCGCTCCCTCCCAGAGCGACCTGAGTGCCGGCAAACAGCTGCTTGGTGGCAGGGGAAGCGCTGGGAGGGAGAGGGAGGGGCAGGAACGCAGCACGCTGAGGGGAGGAGGTGGGAAAGAGGCGGGGGAGGGGGGAGCCTGGCTGCCGGTGCCTGCAGAGTCTGCAGCAGGAGCCCCAGGAGTCGGCAGGACCAAGCGTCTGCCCCCACAGCTGCCTGGCCCTGGGGCCCCCTGTCATTGGGGGGCCCCATGCCAGGGCACCCTGTGTTTTACTGTAAATCCTCCTCCGGTCCAGCTCCTCATCCCAAGACACTCACAGTATTCATGGATTCATTGCTTTAAAAGAAGCTGTGGAACCCAGCTTAGCAGTTACACCTCCGATCACTGCTCCACTTATCATACAGCACTTAGATATGCTTCTAGTTAAATCAAGTGTAAGTTTATTTAACAAAGACAGAGATTCAAGCAGTAGCAAGCAGAAGTATTGCAAAGAAATTATGTATAAAACAAAATTGTAACATTCCTTCTGCAGCCCAGATTTAATTAACAAGACACTCTCATGTCTTGTAGAATAATCCTTACCCAAAACACTTGCAGCGTTTTACAGCCTCGCTGGCTGTGACCCTCCTTTCATGAGTCAAGTACACTGGCAGCTTGCCTCCAAAGTGAAGGATCCTGTGTGTTCCTTTGCCCCCCTAAAAATATACCAGTCCCATCCTTTGTCTTGATTCATAAAAAGGACACCCCCTGCTCTTTTGTTTCTTCTTGTAGAAGTTCTCTCTTGTAGATTTTGCAGACTTTCCACTTCCTCTGGCTCAGAAGACAAATAGGTTTCCATTGTGAGGAGTGCAATACAGAATACAAACGACCAGACAGGGAGATAGGTGTCTGTTACCCGCTGCTTGAGAGGACCATTTCAGAGGTATGTCACCTCCTGGTAACCTGCCTTAACTCCTTAGGTATCATCTGTACAGACATTCTGCAATGGTTATGACAACTGCTGGGCTACTGGCTCTTGGTAGATGCCTCATATGCCACCCATTAGTGAACTATGCTGCCTATATCTGACCCAGGGAATCCTTGTGAAATACTGTGCACCATCGGGTTCCTGGCTCACACCAGTTCCTTCCTCCGGCATTGTGACCTGGTGCATGGGCCGCAGAGCTACTTGGTTTTGGTCCTGCTGCCCCTCCATCACCTGTCATTATGAATGGGTGTCCAGTCGAAACCTGAGAGGTGCTGCAACACCGTGAGTCAGGCTGCGATGCCACTTACTCAAATGTGGCCCAGCCACCCCCTTGACTTGATGGAGGAGAGGCCAGGGCACACCTGGGAGGCCCTGCATCCCCATGTGCCAGGTCACAGTGCCCAGAGCAGGGAGCTGGGCCCAGCCCTGCAGGACGGGAACCACCACTGCAGACTCTCCAACCCCAGAACCCGCCCCACCCGCCCCACCCCTCCTGTACAGGCCAGGATTTGGATTGTGGTGCCAGCGTGGAGGGTGCATATAGGTCGTGGTGGGTTGCAAGAAAAGCAAAGTGCAGTTAGTGGGTTGTCTTAGCAACAAGTTGGGGAACCGCGGCTCTAATCTACCAGCTCAGGTACCGGAGCAGTGACAAGGGGCAGCACAAGTTTCAACGCAGGCTAGTCCCACGGTAATTACCCAGGGTTCTGGGTGGGCTGGTAGAGACGTGATGAAGCACATGATGCCTGATACCTGAGCTAGCTACATTAAAGCTGATGCTGGTACGTCCACTCAAGCTGTGATCACACTTTGTGACTGCAGTGTAGACGTACCCTCCACAGTGAAAGGAAAGCAAAAGGCAGTGAATAGCGTAGCTGAAGTCGATGTACTTAGATCTACTGACCACAGTGTCTTCACTGCGGTGAGTCGACAGCAGACGCTCCCCCGTCGACTCCGCCTGCGCCTCTCACTCCGGTGGAGTACCAGATTCGACGGGAGAGCGCTCAGCGGTCAACTTATTGTGTCTAGACTACATCGACCCCTGCTGGGTCGATTGCTGCCCATCGATCCAGCGGGTAATGTAGACAAGCCCTCAGAAAAGTCTGCAAAGAAGGCTGGACATAAGAGCAACATCAGACATCTCTATGAAGCTGAACTGGGTGATTTCAGATGATCTTAGCCTAGACCCCAGTCTGTTGTTGAAGGAGTCCAGACTAGTCATCCCCACATGGGGGTGAAAAAGGACATTATGCATAACCTGCACGGGGGCCACCAAGCCAGACCAAAATGTGCAGAAACAGCTCAACAGTGGCCCTCACTGAGCAACAAGTACCCGAGAGAGAGGTGAGAACTCTGAGACCTGCATTCACATGAGAACCAACCAACCAGAACCATCATTTCCTTCCCTCTCCCAGACACACCATGGTGGAAAGATCTTCTCCAGCTGGCTAATGGAACCTCCCTTCCATTCACTGGCTGCTTGTCAAGATTTATTGAAATAGCCAGGGTACTGACCACTACATCACAGACAGTGGGGTCAGGAGGAAATCCGTGTTTGACTGCAATGGAATCCCACTGTAAGTCTGCTCTGATAATGATCCTCAGTTACTATCAGACACTGTTAAATTTACAAATCCCTGCAGTTTCACTCATTACAGCAGTTGCCAGTTTTCATAAAACCATGGGGAAGCACAACTCTCCGTGAAAACAGTGGAACAAATTCTTACAATATCTGGCCTTGTTCCCCTGCTTGCCAGCATCTCTGGCAAATGGATTCAGGCCCAATGAGGAGCTGAGTTGAGTTCCATCATCCCAACCATCCCTTCACTATTAGATCTTAGTTGGACTGAATTTCTAATGCTGCGAAGAAAAGAAGAACAATCTAAAAGCCGTCAGAAGAGAAACTTTGTCAGGAGTCACAGACTCAGTCCCATGAGGGAGCTGAACGCAGGAGATCGAGTGCGGTTGAAAGGCTCTGCAGAAGAAGGAATAGGACAGGCACAGCTGAACACCCCTCAATCTTACCCTGTTCGGGTTCTGGAATATCATTTCACACCAGGTTTTTTCAGCAGGTAAATCTCACGAACCATTCAGATCTGTACTTCCGGGCTGAACCTGTGAGTAATGAGCCCCCTGCTCAAATAAACCATCCACCATCTCCTCCAAATCTGACTGAAAGGAGATAGCCAGCTAGATCTAAGAGCCTCCCTCCTTCCTGAAAGATTAGGTCAGACCATGGATACCTGAGGAACTCAGGGATTTAGTAGCCAAGTGCTTTACTTGGGCAGAACAATCCCCTGGCACGAGACTGAAGGGTCAGGCAGTCTTCCCAGCCTTCACTGGGATGTTTTTAATAGTCTGTGTTGATGTTTAGTGCATGGCTGGATCGATGAATGTTGTATTTTCATTCCCTCCTCACAGAGCAGGATTTTGTTTAGGGACACTTTTTAGACAGGCCACTAGGGGGCCTTACAGAAGAAGTACACAGCTGCAGGCAAGGAGGAAATAAAGGTTGTTCTGTTATTCACCCTCCCCTTAGTGTCCTCCGTGAATTCAGCCAGCTGGGCTGGAAGGCTGCACAGCAGCAATGAGATTGATTCAGGTCACTGGGATCAGGGAGGAGTTCAGATGCTAATGGCTCACGCTGCTGAAACTCATGCAGGAGGCTCTAGCTGTCTGCCACACCATCCATCTCTCCTGCAGGGAGCTGAGACCCTGCATTCACTATGGCACTAACCAGCTGTTGGCATCAGCACATCTGTGACACTGGACTAACACTGTGAACTTCCTGAGCCAAGCCTGGATCTGTGCTGTCGGTCACATGCACAGGAGGGGAGGGGTTCTCCAAATGCAGCCGGAGAGAAAAAATCATGATAAAAAAGGCTCACAAATGCTGAACCTCTTGTGGGAATCAGGCAGGCAGTGATGTAGTGGTAAAAAAAGGAGGTGGGAACTCCCAAACTAAACTCCGTATTCCCCAAAGGACACCTGGATAAACACTGTTTACCCTCGTTTACTTCCAACTACACGACTGCAGGCCGGTGCCGAAGGATCAACTTGGATGCCTAATTCAGGCTGCTGGTTTTGAAAACCAGGCATTGAGCGTGTTCCTAACAGAGTTTGCAGGTCAGGGACTCTCTTTTATTATGTATTTGTACAGCCCGCAATGTACAATGGGGCCCGAATCCTGACTGGGGCTGTTGCCCCTTTTCCACCCGAGCAGCTCATCAGTGTTTGGGGCTCTGGGGATTTTCCAGCTGGAAGCAGAAATTGTTGGTGTCTGGTATTTTCTTTGGTGCAATCTTGGTTGTTTCCAAGGAATGTACAAAGTCTGAACACAGGAGGGACTAAGAACAGAAGGAGCCGTTTTTTAGTTTACTAGCCCTCAACTTCCTTAGCTAACGGACCCAAATGCTCTCTTTAGCACAGGGGTCTGCTCTGTGAAGGGCCTGTCCAGCCAGGGAGCAGGAGGCTCTGGCCTAAGGAGAAGCTCAGCAGGCAAGTGTAGGGAACCAGCTGATCCAGCTAAGCAGCAGCTAATGAGTGGCTCCAGTTACCAGCTGGAAGATGTAAGAGAGGACCCAGGCCTGGGGGGAACAAAAGACAAACACTTCCCTGAGCAATAGGAGGAGGAGGAGGCTGCAATAGTGCAGGGCCCTGTAGCCCCCTGAGGCAAAGGGAGGGCTGTGACTCTTGAGCTATTGGGGCTAGAGGACCCTGAAGTATCAGCCCAAGTCAGGACTATCACTTGTGTTACTTTTCCATATGCCTTGTCTTTGTGTGGCAGAGGAATAACCGAGGTGACTAAAGCAGAGTTGGGTGGGGCTGGTTGTTTTGCCCCCAGGCCGGTGGACAGGCCCAGCGGAAGGGTGGAGAATGCAGGCTGTGTCTGCCACTGCCCAGGAAACCATGGATCTTGAATCCTCTTTACAATGGAGGGGGGAGCAACTGTAGCTACAGCATCAGCAGCTGCAGCAGATTGTGACCCAGCAGCAGCAGTTACACCAGAAGCTTCAGTTACAACAACAACAGTGCCAGCAAAAGCATCAGGGAGCAACAGTGATTTATGCTTCATCTGGAGAATTGGAGCCCACAGGTGAGTGCGGGGCTGTGGTTTCCTGTGTGGGAGGGAGAAGCCCTCACCAAAATGGGGACAGAAGATGTTCTTGAGGCCTTCCTAGGGACTTTTGAGCAGCTGGCCAGGGCATACTATTGGCCCTGGGAGGAGTGGGCCACTAAGATTGCTCCCTACTCAGCAGGAGAGGCCTAAGCAGTGTGTCATGACCTGGCGGTTGAGATGGCAAAGGACAATGGGACACTGGAGCAACCCTACTAGCCTGTCTAGGACTTAGTGGAGAGGGCTATCATCGTCCATTCAAACATGAACCCATTGGCTCTAGATTCCCATCGAGGGCTGCAGCCCAACGCTTCCAGGATTTGTGTTCTCTTTGGCTGAAATCAGAGACTTATTTGCCAGTGGAAATGGTGATGTTAGCACAGTTTTGCCAAACTATCCTGGGGTGGCCCAAGTTGTGGGTTGGCTGCCACCGGGTGACTTGCCTGGAGGAGGCAGTCTGCCTCGTAGAGAACTTTCTGGAGACTGAATTGCATTGTGAGCCTCTGGGAAAACCTTGGCAATCAAACGCCCACAGATCTCTAAAGGGGCCAAACTGGTCTATGTAGAGTGTATTCACTGGGATGTTTGGTCCTACCCTGTGGCTAAAGTCAGGTTAATGGTGTGGAGCAGCAGGTTGAAATGTCAGTGGCGGTGGCCTGACACCTAGCTTAACCGATGGTATTGGGCTGGGACTGGGGACCTGTAACCAGTCTTGTGAAGGTAGCTGGGAAGGCGGGGTTGGCACTTAACCTCCTCTTGGCATCCCAGGTTAAGCTTAAAGAAATTTTCCCCTTTTCTGACCCTGAGCTGTTCGGTTCCAAACCAAAGTGCCGTTGGGAGCACTGTCAGGCCAGAAGGGTCAGGGTGCAGTGTAGTCTGGAGCTCCCTGAAGAGCAGCCACAGGCAAAGCCTCCTCCGACGGACAACCCACTGGCCTGAGAGGAGGGGCCCAACTTCATAGAATCATAGAATCATAGAATATCAGGGTTGGAAGGGACCTCAGGAGGTCATCTAGTCCAACCCCCTGCTCAAAAGCAGGACCTATCCCCAATTAAATCATCCCAGCCAGGGCTTTGTCAAGCCTGACCTTAAAAACTTCTAAGGAAGGAGATTCCACCACCTCCCTAGGCAACGCATTCCAATGTTTCACCACCCTCCTAGTGAAAAAGTTTTTCCTAATATCCAATCTAAACCTCCCCCACTGCAACTTGAGACCATTACTCCTTGTCCTGTCCTCTTCCACCACTGAGAATAGTCTAAAACCATCCTCTCTGGAACTACCTCTCAGGTAGTTGAAAGCAGCTATCAAATCCCCCCCTCATTCTTCTCTTCTGCAGATTAAACAATCCCAGTTACCTCAGCCTCTCCTCATAAGTCATGTGTTCCAGACCCCTAATCATTTTTGTTGCCCTTCGCTGGACTCTCTCCAATTTATCCACAACCTTCTTGTAGTGTGGGGCCCAAAACTGGACACAGTACTCCAGATGAGGCCTCACCAATGTCGAATAGAGGGGGACGATCACGTCCCTCAATCTGCTCGCTATGCCCCTACTTATACATCCCAAAATGCCATTGGCCTTCTTGGCAACAAGGGCACACTGCCGACTCATATCTAGCTTCTCAGCTTCTCGTCCACTGTCACCCCTAGGTCCTTTTCTGCAGAACTGCTGCCTAGCCATTTGGTCCCTAGTCTGTAGCTGTGCATTGGGTTCTTCCGTCCTAAGTGCAGGACCCTGCACTTATCCTTATTGAACCTCATCAGATTTCTTTAGGCCCAATCCTCCAATTTGTCTAGGTCCCTCTGTATCCTATCCCTGCCCTCCAGCGTATCTACCACTCCTCCCAGTTTAGTTTAGTATCATCCGCAGTTTAGTTTAGTATCATCCAAAGTCAGAGGGAGGAGCCAGTCTTGAGTCTTCCGTATGGCCAGTTCACTTGGGCACATGTATTGTCGGTTGCTCCTGACCAGGATGCCCAGTACCCCCATTTTGAACTAAAAGGGGATCTCTTGGTGTGTGTGATCTGGGACAAAAAAACCAGGGCCTGCCAAACCCAACACCTGGTCCTTAAGTTGTATTGGAACTAAGTGTTAAAACTGGCCCAAAATGTACCGTGGTCCTGTCACTTGGGAGTGGAAAAGACCCAAGGGAGGATTCTGGCCCAGTTCTTTTGGCCCTTGGATTTTTGCAACCTGAAAAATTATTGTTCATCCTGTCCAGAATGCCAACTGGTGGCCCCACAGCCAGCCCACAGGGCCCCTCAGTCCTCTTGTATTGCTGAGCAGCCCTTTTGCCACCATTGGAGTCTACCTCTTGTGGTCCCTGGAACCAAGTTCAATCTGATGCCAGTTTATGCTGGTGACTGTTCATTATGCCACTTGGTAACCCAAGCTATAGCCCTGTGCTCAGCAGTCTCCCAGACACAATAGCTACCCAATTAATGGATGTGTTTGCAAGAGGTGGGTTTCTAAGAGTTTTCCTGACAGACCAGGGGACAGCTTTCATGTCCCAGTTAATACCTCAGTTTTGTGGTCTCCTAAAAATGTACTCAGTTAAAACCTCTGTTGCCCGCAAACAGATGCTCTGGTCGATCAGCTTAACCCTACATTAAAAAAGATGTTTCAAAAATTTGTAACTAAGGTGTAACACTCTGCACCCTATAGTCACCATAGTAATATCATTATGAATATGGTTATGAGACGGTTGTGGTATGTTTCGGAGAAAGTATGGCTTGAGAGATATTTAAAAAGTCTTAATCTGTTACAATTTAACAGGATATTAATGTTTCTGGGCTATCGTTATATCTAGAATTATGAAGTTTTGCTCAGCATCTGTCACTGAAATATGTTGTGAAGTTAAAAACACCCAAAACCAGCCTTTCAAGTACAACAATGAAAAGGCCAAACACCGTTAATGGCCTATTGAGGGAAATATACTCACAAGAATTACCCCAGGAACCGGGTACAATAGAAACCTCTCAGAGATAGCACTACGCAATGAGGACTGTTTCAGTCAGGTCACAGCAAAAGATCTTTCCAGGAAGATGGAAGAAGCTGTAAAAGGGGGAAGTGATATCACTATGGGGCCTCACTCTCCCCCTACAGCACAACACCTGGAAACACCTGAGGAGCAAAGACTGCACTGGGAAAGGGGGGTCCCAGGCAGGAAAGAAGGAAGCCTGCCTGTGTATGGAAGCTTGGTGGACTACTTGTACTATCCAACAGGGTGAGACACAGCTTGATTCAAATCCTTTCCAGTTTAGAGAACTTAGATTGTGTTTTTTGTTTTATTTCCTATGGTAATCGACCTTGATCTGTATGCTATTACTTATAATGACTTAAAATCTATCTTTTTGTAGTTCATACATCAATTTTATACTTTACCTAAAAGCTGTGTGGTTTGAATGAAGTGCTTGGGGGAAAATCTCAGCTCAGTTAACAAAGGCGTGTGCATTGTCCTTTCCACATTGAGGGAGGGGTGGATTGGGTAATAAACTCATATACTGATCAGGCTTTTGACCAGAGCAGGACACTGTAGTTCAGGGGTTCTCAAACTGGGGATTGTGACCCCTCAGGGGGTCATAAGGATTACATGGGGGGGTCACAAGCTGTCAGCGTCCACCCCAAAACTCCCTTCACCTCCAGCATTTATAATAGTGTTAAATATTAAAAAAAAGGTTTTTAATTTAGAAAGGGGGTCACATTCAGAGGCTTGGTATGTGAAAGGGGTCACTAGTACAAAAGTTTGATAACCACTGGTGTAGTTCGTGGGCACAAGGCTGGGGAGCTGGGGGTATTTTGTCTGGAGTTTCTCGCTATTGTTAATTCATGAGTGTCTCTGGGAGCATTTATGCAATCTAGCTGGGTGTGGGGCTTCACATGCTATTGTGCCGAGTGATAGTAGCACCTGGAGGGGTCTACTGCTTGTCACTAGCAAGGCATTATGAGAGACAGCGCAGGCTGGAGAGTTAAGGGAGCACAGCGGTATCCCAGTTCCAGGCTGCACCGTGGGAATGCCCATCACATAAGAAATCCCAGAATTGGGACAAAATGTCCCTGAATATGTAGTTTGCAATTCAGGAGGACCCACAATCCTCCACCAGCTTTTCACCCTTTCAATTGCTGTACAGCAGACAACCCCGGGGGGTACTGGATCTTTCACAGGAGTCTTGTCAGGAACAAGGCACATCTAGCCAGAGAGTAATCCAGCATGTCCTCAAGTTGAGAGAGAGAGATTGGATCTGGTAGGGGGCTTTGCCAGGGAGAAGCTGAGAGTGTCGCAGCACTCCCAGGAACAAGAGTGCAACAGAAACACCAGCCTCTGGGTTTACCAGCCGGGGGATGGGGTTCTCCTGCTGCTGCCTCTGCAGAATGCAGACTGCTGGGAAAGGGGCAAGGGCCTTTTGAGATCGTGTGGGGTGAGCTACAAGTTTCAATTGGTGGGCAAGCACCGGGGGTCCCAGATATATCATGTCAAGCTGCTGAAATCCTGGAGGGCCCAGAATGAGTGTCTTGCCCACATCCCAACACCAGAGGCAAAATTGGGTCCCCAGGGGTCAGAGACCGGGTCATGCACAGAGATGCTTCTCGGGGAAAACCTGTCCCTGGTCCACCAGGAGGAGGCCAGAGAATTGGTCAAGCGTTTCACAAATGTCCTTACTACTAAACCAGGGTGGACCCACCTTATCAAACACCCATACATCTGAAATCTGAGAGCCATGTCCACAAGGGCTGCATCCAGGGACAGGAGAGGTTAAAGGGCACAGGCAAGAAGGAATTACAAATTGTGTTGCAATTGGGTGTATCTGAGGAATCAAATAGCGACTGCTGCAGCCCAGTTGTGCTGGTCCCTAAGCCAGACCACAGCATTCACCTTCACATTGATTTTCACAAATTAAATGGAGTACCAAAGTTTGATGACATCCTATACCACGGATCAACGAGATGCCTGAAGGCCCGGGGAAGGCTCATTACATCACTGCTCTTAGCCTTACAAAGGGCTAGTGGGAAATCCCCTTGTCACCTAACTCCAAGGAGTTTACTGCATTCGCCATGCCCTGTGGGCTGTACCACTTCCAGACCTTTTCATTCAGGCTCAATGGAGCTCTTGTGACGCTTCACAGACTCATGGATAAAGTACTTCTGCCCCACAAAGCATATGGCGCTGCATACGTAGGCCGTGTCTGCACTTACAAGTTTACAGCAGCACAGTTGTACCGATATAGCTGTGGTGCTGTAAAAGCGTCCGTGTAGCCTTGTTATGCTGATCGGAGAGAGCTCTCCTGTCAATGTAATAAAACCAGCTCAAGAAGCTGTGGTAGCTACGTTGGAGGGAGACACGAGTGACATGAGCGCTTATGCCGGCAAAACTTACGTCACTCGGAGGGGTGAGGGACGGGTGGTGTTTTCACATCCCTGAGCAACAAAAGTTTTGCCAACATAGGTGCTAATGTAGACATGGCCTGAGATGATGTAATGGTCTATTCCACCACCTGGGCAGAGCACCCCCATCCTGTCTGTGCAATACTCCAGTCCCTTTGCGCTGTGAGTCTCACAGCCAGCCCGGCCAAGTTCCAGACTGGCTGCACGGAGATGAAGTACCTAAGCTATACACTTGGGAATGGGAGGATCTAACCCTTAATAGGGAAGGTAAAGGGCCTCATAGAATGTCCTGTCCCCACCACAAAGTGGCAAATAAAATCTTTCCAGGGGTTGGCTAGGAGCCACCAGTGCTTCATACCGCACATTGCTATGATTACAGCCCCACTGGCATAGCTATTGTGCAGCCAGGCACCCCAAAAGATGCTGGGAACCTCTGCGTATGCGGCTGCATATGGTGAAATAAAGCAAATTCTCTGCAGTGCCCTGGTACTTCACAGCCCAGACTTTACTAAAGAGTTCATCTAACAAATGGGTGCATGGGAATGGTGCCTGGGGCTGCACTCTTCCAGGAATTGGAGGACAGAGACCATCCCATTTTGCACTTGAGAAAGAAGTTGCTGCCCCAAGAACAAAAATACACAGTGATAGAGAAATAATGCCTTGTGGTAAAGTGGGCCACTGAGGACCTTAAATACTATTTACTTGTACTATTTATTTTACTCTTACCACACACCAGTCCCTTTTAAAATGGCTGCATACCAGGACAGACACAAACCCCAGGTTGCCCAGTGGTACTTGGCTCCGCATCCTTCTGCATTTACACTTCGCCATCAAGGCGGTGCCACACATATGAATGAGGACTTTTTTCACGAGATGCGGGAGGGGCTGGTAAGATCAAGAGAAGTCTCCAAGTCCATTCCAGGAAGAGGCATGTAGCATGGCAGTCTACCCTTTAAGGGGCTGAGGAGCCAGGGAGCAGAAAGCCCTGGTCTAAGTAGAAGCCAAGCAGCAGATGTTGGGAACCAGCTGATCTAGCTAAGCAGAAGTTAATGAGTGTCTCCCGTGTCCAGCTGGAACATATAAGTGAGGAGCCAGGTCTGTAAGGTGGGGGCACCAGGACAGACACTTTCCTAAACAACAGCAGGGCAGGCTGGCAGGCCAGCTCTCTGGTCCCCCTGAGGCTAAGGGAGGGCTATGAGCCTTGAGCTACTGGAGAGTAGAGAACCTTTCTTACGAAAGGAGACTCAAGGAGCTTGGCTTGTTTGGCCTAAGCAAAAGAAGGTTGAGGGGAGATATGATTGCTCTCTATAAATATATCAGAGGGATAAATACCGGAGAGGGAGAGGAATTGTTTAAGCTCAGTACCAATGTGGACACAAGAACAAATGGATATAAACTGGTCATCGGGAAGTTTAGACTTGAAATTAGATGAAGGTTTCTAACCATCAGAGGAGTGAAGTTTTGGAATAGCCTTCCAAGGGAAGCAGTGGGGTCAAAAGACCTATCTGGCTTCAAGATTAAACTTGATAAGTTTATGGAAGAGATGGTATGATGGGATAACATGATTTTGGCAATTAATTGATTTTTAAATGTTCATGGTAAATAGGCCCAATGGCCTGTGATGGGAAGTTAGATGGGGTGGGATCTGAGTTACTACAGAGAATTCTTTCCTGGGTATCTGGCTGGTGAATCTTGCCCATATGCTCAGGATTCCGCTGATCACCATATTTGGGGTCGGGAAGGAATTTTCCTCCAGGGCAGATTGGAAGAGGCCCTGGAGGTTTTTTGCCTTCCTCTGTAGCATGGGGCATGGGTCACTTGCTGGAGGATTCTCTGCTCCTTGAAGTCTTTAAACCACGATTTGAGGACTTCAATAGCTCAGACATAAGTGAGAGGTTTATCGCAGGAGTCGGTGGGTGAGATTCTGTGGCCTGCATCGTGCAGGAGGTCCGACTAGATGATCATAATGGTCCCTTCTGACCTTAATATCTAGGAATCTAGGAATCAGTTCAGGTCAGGACTATCACTCTTAGTTTTCTATATACCTTGTGGTTTTGGGACAGAAGAATAACAGCACCTGTGCAGAAAGCTAAAACAAAGTTGGGTGTGGGTGTCTGTTTTGCCCTCCACCTGATAGACAGACACACCAGACTACACACTCTGTTTGGATTTTGCCAGGGTCACATTCTTCTCATTCACAGACTACTGCTTGGCTCCCTTGCCTTTTGTCTGTGCCGAACCCACTCTTCTTGTCTGTTCTCAGTTTCTAAGTGAACTCTCTTCTCCCAAGGCCCTTTGTAAAACACTACTCAGCCAAAAGCTCCCGGGTGGTGTGATGTTGCACTCCATATGCTTTATGATTATATGCTTATGAATGTGAATAAGATGAAACTGTAATATGCAAAAAGAAAAGGAGTACTGGTGGCACCTTAGAGACTAACCAATTTATTGGAGCATAAGCTTTCGTGAGCTACAGCTCACTTCATAATATGCTTTATGCAAAAGGTCTCTTGTAAGGTATCATTACAAAGCTTATAATCTACTGAGTGTGGTCATCCTATGTGTATGCTTGTATCATTCTTATATCTGAAGCTAGTAATATGAAGTATAACTCTGAGTTGCTATTGTAATTATGCAAAGTGTGGGCCATTAATGGTGGTTTAGAATCTTGATGTCTCCCATTGACTAGGACAATTGGTTCTAAATGGCTCTGTTTACTTGCAAATCTTCCTGGGGATGTGCAGGCCAGCCCAGGAAGAATAGAGGCTGAGGTCTCAAAGGACATGTGATCATGTCACCTGATCCTGGAATCCATCTTAAATCTGGTACTTTTCCATTTAGAAGGAGCGGTGGCGACCCAGAGAGACAAAAGATTCCCACCTTGTGTCAAAGCTATAAAAAGGGGTGTAGCAGGACAGAGGGAGGCTGCCAGTAGTGAGAGTGCCCCTGCTTGCCACATAAGATGTCTGTGGGAACTAACAAGGACTGTACCAGAGGAAAGGATTTGGCCCAGACTAGAAAGGAGCCTAGTCTGTGAAATAAGCTTATTGGAACATCTCTGAGGGTGAGATATTACCTGTAATCAGTTTCTTAATGATTAGGCTTAGACTTGTGTGGGGTTTTTTGCTTTATTTTGCTTGGTGTCTTCCTTTGTTCTGTCTGTTGTTACTTGAAACCACATCAATCCTACTTTTTATACTTTTGTTTGTTTGTTAATAAACCCAGAGTAAGTGACTAATACCTGGGGGAGGAACAGCTGTGCAGATCTCTCTATCGGTGTCTAGAGGGCGAACAATTTATGAGTTTACCCTGTATACGCTTTATACAGAGTAAAATGGATTTATTTGGGGTTTGGGTCCCATTGGGAGCTGGGTGTCTGGGTGCTGGAGCTAGGTGACCTGCTGAGCCGCTTTCAGTTAAGCCTGCAGCTTTGGGGGCGTGGCCCAGATCCTGGGTCTGTGTTGCAGCAGGCTACCATGTCTGGCTCAACAAGGCAGAGTTCTGGAAGTCCCAAGCTGGCAGGGTAAATGGGCTCAGAGGTAATTTCAGCAGGTGACAGTCCGAAGGGGGTCTTTGTGACCGAACCCGTGACAGGTGGATTCACAGATACCTTTTGTCTTAGATGGGGACTTATGCTGACTGTTATGTTAACAGAAAGGTGAATTCATACATATCAGTGTCCAGGGGGATTTAACTCAACCGATGATAAGGTTTCACGCAGTTCATATCAAGGACCTTCTGAACACTACGCTAGTACAAATAATGATAAATAGAATGCCTCATTTTAAAGAGCTATGGATATTCTACAGCTCAGACTGTCTGGCCTATCTCAGTGCAATGGGTTTTGCAGGTTTTCATAATTTATATATCAAAAACAATATAGCGCCACCCTCCCAATACTGCAATATCTTGGGTTGCAACATCTGTCACATCCATTCTGTAAATTCTCAGAACTAGGCAAAATCCAGACATTTTCTCTGTGCTTTCTAAGAGCACATCTGCAACCAACATCTTCTAAACATCTAGTGTCTGCACCAAACCCCACAAGTGCTATTGGTGCTCAGGATAAGGTGGTTTGGGGGGTTGTTTTTTGTTTTTGGGTTGTTTAATAATGATATAAATATATAGTTTATTTTTGTGCTCACAAACAGCTGACTCATTTTCACTAAAAACAAATGTAAAACCCCTTAAGTAGAGAGCAGTTGTGGAAGAATTCAGCCTGAAACATAAAAAGCTATAAGGAGCTGAAAAGGGACCCTTTCAAATGGAAATGCTCAGGCAACATTGACCATAGCCTGCAGCGCAGGGGTTGCTCGGCGCTCCATCTACAATACACACAAGATGACCGCCATCCCGCCATACAGTTGGATGTGGCTATCAATGGTCAGATCTTGGAGTGAATTGTCTCAGTTTCGGCAATTCCTGGGATAAATTTGATTCACTAGATCTGGTCACCTCAGTGACCTTAATTTCTCCCAAGTGGAGGCTTCCTAGTGGAACTGTTTGAATAAGGAAAAAGATTTACATATCATCTCAGACAAACAGCTCCAACTCCATTTGCTGTTGTTCATGAGGTCAGGCCACTATTCAGGTGACTGCTTGGGACTCTCCCAATTACTTCCCAATCTCATGAATATCATGAATTTGTCCTGGAAATACATTATTGGCAGGGCCATTCTTAGGATTTATGGGGCCCTATACAGTATTATTAAACCGGTGTCCCTATGCCAGTATTATTAAACTGGTAACCCAGGCTCAAAACCCCAGAGGGGGGTGGGAGGGACGAGGCAGCAAAGGATACCTAGCTGCCCAGCCCACCTTCCGGGGGTGGAGAGTCACATTTCCCCACAGAGACCCCCGTACCCTCTCCCTCATGCAGAATGTGCAGCACCGACGCATACCACTCTGTGAATACGGTCCCTGCCTAAGGAGACTGCAGTGAGCACTGGGTGTGCGGGAGCCGACCTCTTCTTACCTGCTGTCATGGGTGGTGGGTGAAGCTGCCGCTTGGGGAGGCTAGCTCCCCAGCCCACATCTTCTGCCCGTGGCCCCGCCCATACTCCACCCCTGCTCTGCCCAAGGTCCCACCCATGCTCTGCCCAGGCCCCGCCCTCTCCCCACTGTCTCCCGCCTCTCTTCCCTCCCCATCCCTGATCACCCCCTTCCAGCGAAATCCCTGAAAAACCCAAATGAAGCAAATTACATTTGAAAAAAAACACTCTTCTGCAATTTCTTATTAAAGAAAATGGAGCATGTTTGCCACTGCATGCCAGAAGGTGAAGCCTGGACATGCAGAAGGTACCTAATTAAAAGCACTAAATTTGGGGTAAAAAATGTCAGTCCTGGGTTTTTTGATATACCCTGAAGTTTGTCAGAGATTTATCTGCAAAAACTGTGTAGTAAGGGCAAGTCAGCTGTCCTGCTGAATACAACATTAAATATGGAATACGTAACACAGCTCTTCTCTGTTTTACATTTTCTTAATCAGTATTTCTAAAATGATTTTATATTTTAAATGTGCTCTTAAGCCTTCATAAAGTAATCATTCCAGATTGCTACACATTTAACTCACTGAAACAAAGATATTGTTTTAAATTAATCAGTCAGAGAGGTTTAGTGTGTTCATAACAAGGTTCATTGCTTTTGGAAAAAGGGAACACTAATTTACTTTGTGTGATCTCCATAACGATAGACATGTTTATGAAATGTCACCAACTTTAAAAAATGTGTTTCCAAAGATTTTTGGCATAACGAAGGATTTTATATCTTACTAAGGTACTGATTTTGCTGGAGGGTTCTCTTAAAACTAGTTCAACAAATAGTCCGAAGTAAAGAAAGGGAGACTCGTTTGTCCAGCTATCTATCAGGAAAGGGGTGTTGTCCCTTTAAGGGCTCTCTTCAACAGGAGGGTGAAGGAAGAAAGGGATGGGCAGAAAGGACAGTGTTACAGGGCGGCCCAAGTTTCCTTCTCCTTGTCCCTGCTTCCTGTGCTTGGGCTGGCCAAAGAAAGGGTCTCAGACGTCTCTTGCAGGTGCTTCACCCGTGTTTTTTTATTTACAGTGGCGGTACAGCCCCACTTCCCCCAACACCTGTCCCCGCTCCGACCCCTCACTGGGTCCTCTGGCCTTTGAGGCTTGTGTCAGCCAGCAGAGTCAGAGCCTCAACCCTCCTATCTTCCTCCCTGGCTATCCCCCTCCCTGAGCTTTTCCCCGGGTTTATACGCCTGCCAGTCATCAACCCAGCTGGTTCCACTCAGCTCAGCAGATCACCCTGAGCCTGCCCTCATTAGGGCCTGCAGCTGGGCTCCCTGCTAAGGGTCTTGGCCCACACACCCGGCCACCCTACAGGGAAAGAGGAAGAAGCCGGGTCTTTAGCAGCGCACCCAAAGGTTTTATACCTCTGCCCTGCGACAGACAGAATTACTTCTCTTCTCCTGCTAATACATCCCAGAATGATGTTTGCTTTTTATGCAATAGCATTACACTGTTGACTCCTATTTAGCTTGTGATCCACTATGACCTCCGGATCCCTTTCCGCAGTACTCCTTCCTCGCCATCATTTCCCATTTTGTATGTATGCAGCTGATTGTTCCTTCCTAAGTGGAGTGCTTTGCATTTGTCCTGATTGAATTTCATCCCATTTACTATGTTACCAGATTTGCCTGTTACTTTGGGGTATGCTTATTTATTAGCGTTTCTCTTCTTGGGCGGAGGGAGGTGTTTCTATAATTCTATTAATGTACTGTTTGTGTCACTTGTGTTTTTATATGCAGCTCTACCTTTCCCTTCTGCAAGTACCCTCCCAATGGAGGTATCCCGCAGGACCTAGGTTCCCTAGGGCTGGGTTCCTCCAGACCCAGAACTGGATGAACTCACACACACACACACACGTATTAACAGAGTAAGTCTGAGTGGACTGAGTCAATCAGCACTTTCAAGCTGTCACCCTTATATGTCCCTGGACTCAATGGGACCACCAGGTCACTGTGCTCTGGAACTACCCTCCGGCCCTCAAGGGAAACTTGATCCAGGACATGCAAGTCCTCCCCCCACTTCCAAGTACAAATAGTTACATGCCACGGATGGGGCAAGCTGATGGGCTCCCAGTGGGCTCTGATCAATTCTGAGGCTCCTGATAACTTCATAGATGCTCAAGTTGCTCAAGTGCTACAAATCCCTCTCTGTTTAAAGCTTACAGCATTTCTCGTAGAAACGATATACAGGTCCCTCCTGTCTTCAGGGCCAGTGATACAGAGACAGTACTGCTAGGGACCCTAATTCAGGGCCATTGGGAAGTGCTACAGTTCAATGTGATCTATTCTCCACTCCTCCCCCTAATTCTCTACTTCACCTGACTGGAGCAGCATAAGCCTTGCATCTCCTGGTGAGAAAAGAGGATCAGCTTCCTCTCTGAATTCTGACAAAGGGTCTGACTGCATGCACCTAGCCCCAGCCTTCTGGTCTGGGTCTCCTGCAGCACATTTGAAGTATCTGTGTGGGAACTCCAGTTCATGGTGGCTAGACTGAAGTGGTCACTCTCAAGCCTCAATCCCCATATCCCTGAAAAGTATTGGGATTATGCAGACATTTTTAAAAGAAGAATACAGACATGCTACCTCTGCGCTGGGACTATGACTGCCTCATAGACCTGCAGTCCATGGCAAATGTCCCTAATGGACAGATCGATGTGATGTCTGAGCAAGAATTAGCAGCCCTTCATGTGTACATCCAGGAGAACCTGGCCAATGGCTTCATCTGGTACTCCACCTCCCGAGAAGCGGGGTGTCATAAATATAAAGGAAAGGGTAACCACCTTTCTGTATACAGAATGATAAATCCCTCCTGGCCAGAGGCAAAACCCTTTCACCTGTAAAGGGTTAAGAAGCTAAGATAACCTCCCTGGCACCTCACCAAAATGACCAATGAGGAGACAAGATACTTTCAAAGCTGGAGGGGGTGGGGGGGAACAAAGGGTCTGTCTGTCTGTGTGGTGCTTTTGCTGGGAACAGATCAGGAATGCTCTTCATAACTTCTTAGAACTTCTGTTAAGTTAGTAAGTAATCTAGCTAGAAATGCGTTAGATTTCCTTTTGTTAAATGGCTGGTAAAATAGGTTGTGCTGAATGGAATGTATATTCCTGTTTTTGTGTCTTTTTGTAACTTAAGGGTTTGCCTAGAGGAATTCTCTATGTTTTGAATCTGATTACCCTGTAAGGTAGTTACAATCCTGATTTTACAGAGGTGATTCTTTTGCTTTTTCTTCTATTAAAATTCTTCTTTTAAGAACCTGATTGCTTTTTCATTGTTCTTAAGATCCAAGGGTTTGGGTCTGTGTTCACCTATGCAAACTGGTGAGGATTTTTATCAAGCCTTTCCCAGGAAAGGTGGTGTAGGGCTTGGGGGGATATTTTTGGGGGGAAGACGTCTCCAAGTGGGCTCTTTCCCTGTTCTTTGTTGAACACGCTTGGTGGTGGCAGCATAGGGTTCAAGGACAAGGCAAAGTTTGTACCTTGAGGAACTTTTTAACCTAAACTGGTAAGAATAAGCTTAGGGGGTCTTTCATGCAGGTCCCCACATCTGTACCCAAGAGTTCAGAGTGGGGAAGGAACCTTGACAAGGGGCCAGTCCTTTGTGTTAAGAAAAAGGACCGAAAGTGACATCTTTGCATAGTCTATCAGGCCCTAAAGTGGGTGACAGTCTGAAACCTGTATCTCCTGCCCTTAATCTCGGAGTGTGCAGTGTGCAGATAGTATGCAGCATGCCTGAATTTTCAGCAGACTGGACCTCTGTGGCACGTGTAAACTAGTTTGCATCAGGTCAGGAGACGAATGGAAGACTGCCTTTTGATCCCATTATGGGCACTTTGAATATTTAGTAATGCCATTTGGGCTGACCAACACTCCTGCGACCTTTCAATACTTCACGAATGACATATTTAGAGACGTCTTAGAGCAGTAGGTAGTCATCTATCTCAATAACAACATTATGTTTTCACCTAATCCTGAACAGCATTGTTACCATGTTCATTCCATCCTGGAAAGACTACAGAAGTATGGCCTCGGAGAAGGGGTCCAGATGGACCCCCAGAAGGTATTCATAGTAGAAGCCAATGCCTCTAATGTAGCCATTGGGGCCATAGTCTCTCAGAGCCATGGTGCACAGCAAGTATTGCATCCGTTTGTCTACTACTCCTGAAAACTCATCCCTGCTGCATAGAATTAGGATCTATAAGGAACTACTCACAATTAAATTGACCTTCAAAGAGTGACAAAATTATCGCAAGGGAGCCCAACACACAGTGCAAGTCTTTTCTGACTGTAAGAACCATGACTATCTGCATAAGGCTCGAGCCTTGAACTAAAGACAGCTCAGGTGGGCATTATTCTTCTCTTGGTTTGATTTCATCATCACCTATCACCGGGAACCAAGAATGGGAAAGCCAATGCCTTATCCTGAAAGGGGGAGTGCTACCAAGAGGGTGAGGAGCCTAACAAAGAACCACCCTGTCTCTGAAAACCTCACAACTTTCTTAGTGCCACACTATACTAAGACCTGCTTGATCTGATCTGATCTGCTTCGTGGGGAAGTCCATTATCGCAGGAGGTGACAGAACAGCCTGAGCAAATGAGAGACAGAACCAAAATGCAATGTTCCACACATGATGGGATCACTTACCTCGATGGGTGCATATTCATTCCACCAGGATGCCCCGGCTAGAGGTGCTCCATCTCTGCTCTGACCTTTCATTGGCAGGCCACTTTGGCTACCTTAAGACTTTCCACACAGCTTTCCACTTCTTCTGGTGGCCCCACATGTGAACTGAAATCTGTGATAACATTGATTTTTGTGACCTGTGCGTGCACACCAACAGGCCGTGTACTGAACCCCTTAGTGCCCTAGTACCCTTGGAGACTCCACCTAGATCAGAGGTTACCACCCAGTCCGTTGCGATCTCTGGAAGCTAAAAGTCTGGCGGTGTGGCGGGGCTGCCGCTAAGGCAGGCTCCCTGCTTGCCTTGGCCCCATGCTGCTCCTGGGAGGGGCCAGCACACCCCTGCAGCCCCGGGAGAGAGGGGAGGCAGGGGTCTCCATGTGCTGCTTCTGCTGGCAAGCACCACCTCCGCAGCTCCCATTGGCCAGGAACAGGAAACTGTGACCAATGGGAGCTGCAGGGGTGGTGCCTGCAGAGGGGCAGTGCATGGAGCCACGTGCCACCCCAGGGGCCGCAGGGACACATTGGCCCCTTCCGGGAATGGTGTGGGGCCTGGGCAGGCAGGGACCCCGCCTTAGTCCTGCTGTGCCACCGCTTGGAAGCAGCCCAAGGTAAGTGTTGCCCAGCTGGAGCCCACACCCCAACCCCCAGCCCTAAGCCCCTTCCTGGAGCCAGCACCCCATACCCTGTCCTTCACCCTGAACCCCCTTCTACACAGCAAGCCCCAGCCCTGAGCCCCTTCCCAGACCCAGAACCCTATACCCCCTCCTTCACCCCATACCTCATCCTGCACACCAAGCCCCTGCCCCAGCCCTGACAACCCTCTCAGAGCCAACACCCTGTACCCCCTCCTGAACCCCAACACTCTGCCGCAGCCCGGAGCCCCCTCCTGCACCCAAACTCCATCCCAGAGCTTGCATCCCTCAACCCTCCTGCACCCCAACCCCCTGTCCCAGGATCAGCCCAAAGCCCTCTCCCACACTCCAAACCCCTCAGCCCCAGCCCAGAACCCACACCCCCTCCCGAACCCCAACCCCCTGCCCCAGCCTGGAGAAAGTGAGTTAGCATGGGGGAGAGTGAGCAGCGGAGAGAGGGGGTGGAGTGAGCGGCTTCGGGCTTTTGGGAAGGGGCAGGGCCCAGCAGAAGTGGCAGGGTGGATCCTGGATCCTAAATTTAATCCTCTTTAAATTCATAAAGTGATCTTGTGCATAAAAAGGTTGGAGATCACTGACTAGACCCTGGACCTCCATCACCTTGGACTTTCATGGTGGAACTCCCTGACTCTCATAACCACACAGTGGTCTTGAGTGTGGTGTGCCATTTTGATCAGTTGGTGTACTTCATCCTCTGTAACAGCCTGCCCTCTGCTGACTCCAAATTGTTCATGTGATCCATCTTGATGGACTTCCAGAGTGTATCACATTGGACTGAGGCCCACAGTTTGTCTCACACTTTTGGCCTGAAGCATTCAGGCTAATGGATATCTCGTTTTTAACTCCTCCATGTACTGTCCCCAGATAGATGGGCAGACAGAGCCGGTGAACCAAGTATTAGAGCAAAACCTATGGTGCTTTGTTAACTACCATCAAGATAACCGGTTCTGCCTCCTTCCTTAAGCTTAGTTCTCCTACAACAAGCTGAACACACCTCCATGGGCACAGTCAATTCTTTGCAAATTACGGGTTCCACCCTAGTTTCCACCTGGACTTGACAGCAGCCTCCCCGAACCCAGCAACTGCCGACTGGATCCAACAAATTCACCATATCCAGGAGGAGCTTAAGGACCATTTCCAAGATGTGAAAAGGGACTACAAGCCATACGCAGATCGTTGACACCAGGAAGGCCCAGCTCTCAGGGTGGGTCAAAAGGTCTGGCTTTCAGCAAAACACCTCCATATGAACCAGCCATACTGCAAGCTAGACCTCCAGTTCCTTGGACCCTTCCAGATTTGTCAGCAAATTAACCCCATCACCTTCAAATTGCAGCTCCCTCGATCACTTAACTTACATCCCGTTTTCCATGTATCCCTCCTGAAGACTTACACAGAGGACCGTCGCAACAGCCGCCCCTGCAGGTCCAGGTCCAAGGGTATGAGGAATACATAGTCCATGCTATCCTCCGCTCTAAACTGCAGAGGGGGAGACTGTACTATGTAATCAATTGGGAGGGCTACGGTGCTGAAAAATGCTCCTAGGAACCCACTGCCCCTGTCCATGCCCCATACCTAGTAAAAAGGTTTCATCAAGACCACCCAGATATATCAGGCCCAGCTCCCATCCAGAGGAAGGGTGCCCTGAAGAGGGGGTGATGTAAGAATTCATTGACTAGAACCCAGGTCTGCAGAGCCCGGGACAGCTGATGTTCCCACAGTACCACTGGGAGGTCCTGTGAGCCACTGCCAGGGACCACTGTGGACAGTAGGTGCCGCAGGAAGTATCACCGAAGGGATCCAGAATGACAGTACCCTGAGGTCCTCTTATTGGCCAAGTGCGTTATTTAACCCTGGAGGGAGCCCCAGGAAGTCCCTGACCTGTGGATCCCATCCCAGCAGTGACCGCCAGGCCAGACCACTTACACCTCAGCCCCTAACAATGCTGCTGGGCTGGAGGAGCGATGAGGAGGGAGGGATGGGGAGCAATGGGATGTGGCTACTTCCTGTGTGAAGTTGGGGGGCCCATTCCAGCTCGCTTGCCTCTCTGGAGGCTGGTGCATGTGCACCCCTTGGGAGGTGGTTCTGCCCTGCCTGCGCAGGCTGTTGGGCGTGTGTGCTGGGGTCACACCGGGTCTGGAGGAGTCTGTGGCCTGTGGGTGGTTTGGATGAGGGAGTTCCATGGGTAACACCACAAAAAGGGGAGCCGATGGGCTGTTTTTGTCCTACTCGGGCTGCCCACCTGGGGCATGTCCCAAGCAGGGGGTTCTCGTGGGCTGGGAGCATTAAGGTATCCCGGCTGATGTGGGGTCCAGGGCCCCAGGCATCCATGATGTTTCTGCTTGGAGGGAGGGAGGCGCCTGGGGGGCATGGGTCTCTGAAGCAGGGTGGGAATCTCTGGGCTAGTGAGTGTCCAGGATCCATTTCCAAGGACCTAGTTTGAGGATGGAACTGAGGAAGAGTCTGGAGAAGGAGCAGCACAGAGCCAGGAATTGGATTCACAGCGTGGTAAGGATCAGATCTGCTCACCATCTTTATTATTACTTTTGGGGAAAGTGTAGTGTAAGAGGGAGGGATTTCTGTGTTGTGACCAATACAGTTGTTGCAATGGAGGATATTGCTGGCAGTAGGATGGGTTTAGCTTCGCCTGAGGGTGGAAGCCCCAAAATTTCCCTGGCAACCATTTCCTCCCTTGCCCTGCTTGTCCTTCTTCTTCTGTATATTTGCGTCATGCTGTGTGGGCTGGAGTGGGAGGGGGAAGGAGGGAGAAACTGCTCTGTTACCTCTACATCCTAATTCAGCATCCTGGTAATGTTGGCCCTAATTTTCCCCCACTCAAGGCAGGTGATGCCTGCAAATATTTCATCCAGGAGAAATTCTGGATGGTCAGTCAATTTCAGGCACAGCATAAAAACGCAAGAATGGCCATACTGCGTCAGACCAAAGGTCCCTCTAGCCCAGTATCCTGTCTTCTGACAGTGGCCAATGCCAGGTGCCCCAGAGGGAATGAACAGAACAGGTAATCATCAAATGAACCATTCCCTGTCCCCATTCCCAGCTTCTGGGAAACAGAGGCTAGGGACACCATCCTTGCCCATCCTGGCTAATAGCCATTGATGGACGTATCCTCCATGAATTTATCTCATTCTTTTTTGAGCCCTGTTATAGACTTGGCCTTCACAACATCCTCTGGCAAAGAGTTCCACAGGTGCATTTTGTGAAGAAATACTTCCTTTTGTTTGTTTTAAACCTGCTGCCTATTAGTTTCATTTGGTGACCCTAGTTCTTGTGTTATGAAAAGGAGTAAATAATACTTCCTTATTCACTTTCTCCATACCAGTCATGATTTTATAGATCTCAATCATATCCCCCCTTAGTTGTCTCTTTTCCAAGCTGAAAAGTCCCAGTCAGATTCATCTGTCCTCATACAGAAGCTGTTCCATACTCCTAATCATTTTGTTGCCCTTTTCTGAACCTTTTCCAATTCCAATATATCTTTTTTGAGATGAGGCAACCACATCTGCACACAGTATTCAAGATGTGGGCCTACCATGGATTTATATAGAGGCAACGTGATATCTTCTCTCTTATTATCTATCCCTTTCTTAATGATTCCCAACATTCTATTTGTTTTGGTTTTTTTTGGCTGCCGCTGCACATTGAGTGGATGTTTTCAGAGAACTATCCACGACTCCGAGATTTCTTTCTTGAGTGGTAACAGCTAATTTAGAGCCCATCATTTTATATGTACTGTTGGGATTATGTTTTCTAGTGTGCATTATTTTGCATTTATCAACATTGAATTTCATCTCTCATTTTCTTGCCCAGTCACCCAGTTTTGAGAGAGCCTTTTGTAGCTCTTCGCAATGTGCCTGGGACTTAACTATCTTGAGTAGTTTTGTATCATCTGCAAATTTTGCCGCCTCACTGTTTACCCCTTTTTTCAGAACATTTATGAACATGTTGAAGAGGACTGGGCCCCGTACAGACCCCTGGGGGACACCACTATTTACCTCTCTCCATTCTGAAAACTGACCCATTTATTCCTACCCTTTGTTTCCTATCTTTTAACCAATGACCAATCCATGAAAGGACCTTCCCACTTATGACATGAGAGCTTATTTTGCTTAAGAGCCTTTGGTGAGGGACCTTGTCAAAGGCCTTCTGATAATCTAAGTACACTATGTCCACTGGATCCCCCTTGTCCACATGCTTGTTGACCCCCCCCAAATAATTCTAGTAGATTGGTGAGGCATGATTTTCCTTTACAAAAATCATGTTGACTCTTCCCCAACAAAATATATTCATCTATGTGTCTGATAATTTTGTTCTTTACTATAATTTCAGCCAGTTTGCCCGGTATTGAAGTCAGGTTTACTGGCCTGTAATTGCCGGGATCACCTCTGGAGCCCTTTTTAAATAATTGGCATCACATTAGCTATCCTCCAGTCATGTGGTACAGAAGCTGATTTAAATGAGAGGTTACAAACTAGAGTTAGTAGTTCTGTATTTTCACATTTGAGTTTCTTCAGAATTTTTGGGTGAATACCGTCTGGTCCTGGTGACTTATTACTGTTCAGTTTATCAATTTGTTCCTAAACCTCCTCTAATGACACCTCACTCTGGGACAATTCTTTAGATTTGTCTGAGGTTGGGTGGTCCATGAACAACTATATGAGCTACAGTGTAGAGATGTACTCCGTGCACCCAACCTGCATCCAACCTGCATCGTCTCTACAGCCACGTGCAACTTGGGCAACACATTCTGTTGTGGCAGGAGAGCAAGGGGCACCCATCTGGCACCAAGTTCCACCACCAGGGCGACTGACTGTGATACCTCAGTTTCAGATAATTGCACTGAGCTAGACTACTTGTTCTTCACGGTCAGGCATCAACCAGCAGTTCATTTCACTCTGCACATTGGTCAGTAGTTGTTTGTGGACAAGCTGTGCTCCATCTGCAATGGCTTTAGTCATATTTCTTTTCTTTTCATTAGTTAGTTGTCTTAATAAGTCGGTTTGGTTGGAGAATACGAGGGTGTGGGGTGTTTGCTAAAGAAGGAAGAGGCAGGAAGTTTTGTCTTAAGCTTTTCATAAAGTATTCAAATCTCATAATCATGATAAACCGTTACCTGAGTGACAACAGTCGTTGTGATAGGTTTAGTACAACAGTATGAAACCTTACTGCATCACGTTCCCCCAGCACATGCCCCATCACTGCATTACAGGCTCCTATCCCGGGACCACATCTCCTCATCCCTGTCCACCCTGGATGTGGGCACACAAGGCATCCCTCATTTCCTTTGCTGGCCTGGATCCCGCCCCAGTGATGATAGAGGCATTGTCTGGTTGCTAGCAGATGGGGCAGGTGAACCAACAGGAAGCTCCAAGCTCAGTCAAAGAGGAGCTGCTCGGAGCCCAGAAAGCAAAAGAACTCAGCTAGCGCACAGCCCCGAGAAGGAGGGCCATGAAACCCTGATCTAAAGGGGTGAAATTACAGGCTGAAGAGGATTTGAACCACACAGCCCCAGAAGGCAGACTGTGGAAACTCTGACTCGAGGGGCTCAGAGACCCTAAGAGATTAGGACTATTTCTTTGAAGACTTCTTGCTGTGAGTGGATTATTTGGGGGAATCACAAAGGAAAACTGAAGGGCCACTCGAGACCACAAAAGGGTGCCCTGGGACAGCACCTGTCTGTAATCCAAATTTGAGATGGGATATATATTCTACATTTTGAAAATTTGCAGGATGGGAAAGCTGTTCCCCACCCACCAGCTCTACTATTTAGATTTGCTTGTTTCCTGTGTCCCTCTAACAGGGTCGCTGCTTCTGAGCACCCACCATGGCTTGCGATGGTTCTGCAGGTGCCTCTGCCTCAGTTTCTCCTCATCAGGGTTTTCCGTCTCTCCCAGGAATTCACGTTGCTCAGTCCTCTGGCCAGGTCACTCTCAAAGTTCAGCCCCATTCAGGATACTCCAAAGTTCAAAATAAACACCACCTTCGGCAATAGTCTCAAGTTTTTCTCACTTTCATGGGAGCACGGACTCTCTGGGCTTTTCTCCACTGGGAGTCCAAGTACAACACAAACAGAAACAGTCTCCTGCGCTCTCCTGGGCTTCACACTCTACTTAAACAAACATTTTCTTACTCCTTACCACAGCCTGACTCACAGGGCTTCTCCTGGAGCCTGGCCTCTTCTCTGCCTTGGCAGGTCACTCCCAGCATAACCTAGCAGGAGTCCTTTTCAGGGTCTCCAGCAGGAGGCTTTTTGCTTTCTGCAGTTCCTGCAGCCGTTTACCACTGCCATTCCCCCTTTCTGCCCATGCTGCTGGGCTAAATGAGGCCAGACTGTGTCATGTGACCCTCTGTCATTGTCTCCACCTGGAGAGTGTCACAGGTGGGGCTGGGCCCATTTCCCCTTTAAGGGGCTTGTCATTCTGCGACAATCCCATTTTCTTGTCACTTGTTGTTTTCATGAAAAGAGGTGGGAAATATGACCTGCAGATTCATCCCTGGAACTTCACTGATTATAGACATTTGTCTCCTGCCCACAATTCATAGACTCAGAGATTATAAGGCCAGAATGGACCATTGTGATCATCGAGCCTGACCAACCTAACACAGGCCACTGGAATTCCCTGAATGAATTCCTGTCTGAAATAGAGCTTAACTTTTAGAAACACATCTAATCATGCTTTAAAAATTACTTATGATGGAGAATTCACCACTGAACTTTGTAGGTCGTTCCAATGGTTAATTGTCCTCATTATTGAAAAATAGTGCCTTACTTCTGGCCTGAATTTATCTCCCATCAACTTCCAGCCACTGGATCTTGTTAAACCTTTGTCTGCAAGATTTAAGAGCCCCTTATCATAGAACCATAGAGAGACTTTAGGAGGTCATCTCGTCCAACCCCCTGCTCAAATAAGGACCAACCCCAACTAAATCATCCCAGCCAGGGCTTTGTTAAGCCAGGCCTTACAAATCTCTAAGGATGGAGGTTCCACCACCTCCCTAGGTAACCCATTCCAGTGCTTCACCACCCTCCTAGTGAAATAGTGTTTCTTAATATTCAACCTAGACCTCCCCCACTGCAACTTGAGACCATTGCTCCTTGTTCTGTCATCTGCCACCACTGAGAACAGCCGAGCTCCATTCTCTTTGGAACCCCCCTTCAGGTAGTTGAAGGCTGCTATCAAATCCCCCCTCACTCTTCTCTTCTGCAGACTAAACAAGCCCAGTTCCCTCAGCCTCTCCTCGTAAGTCATGTGCCCCAGCCCCCTGATCATTTTCGTTGCCTTCCACTGGACTCTCTCCAATTTGTCCACATCCTTTCTGTAGTGGGGGTCCCAAAATTGGATGCACTACCTGAGATGTGGCCTCACCAGTGCCGAATAGAGGGGAATAATCACTTCCCTCGATCTGTTGGCAATGTAGGTTCTTTGATATTTCTTCTTAAATATTGGGCACCAGAATGAGACAGTTTCTCCAGCAGTGGTAGAATCAGTGCAAACGACAGAAGTAATTTAACCTCCCTGCTCCTGCTCATTATTTCCCTCTTTATACATCTGAGCAATAATTCTTTTAGCCCGAGCATCACACTGGGAGGTCATGTTCAGCTGATTATCCACCATGAGCCCCACGTCTTTCTAGGGTTGCCAAATGTCTTATCATACAAACCCAAACAGCCCTGCCCCTTCCCCGAGGCCATGCCCCTGCCTTGCCCCTTCTCTAAGGCCCCACCCCTGCTAAATCCATTTCCCCTCCCTCTGTCACTCGCTTTCCCTCACCCTTGCTCACTTTCCCCGGGCTAGGGAAGGCGGTTGGGGTATGGGAGCGGATGCAGGCTATGGGCTGGGGAGTGGGGCCAGGAGTTTTGAGTGTGGGAGGGGGCTCTGGGCTGAGTCTGGAGCAGGAGGGAGTGAGGCATGTGGGCACCAGGAGAGAGCTTGGATGCAGGAGGGGGCTCAGGGTTGGGACTGGGGGTTGGGGTACAGGAGGGGGTGTGGGTCTGGGAGGGAATTTGGGTGAGGGAAGGAGCTCAGGGCTGGGGCAGGGATTTGCAGTGCATGAGGGAGTTAGGGGTGTAGGCTCTGGCAGGGAGTTTGGGTGCAGGAGGGGTCTTAGGGCTGGAGCAAGGGGTTGGGGTGCAGGAGGAGGTGAGGGGTGCAGGCTCTAGCTGGGCAGTGCTTACATCAGGTGGCTCCTGGAAGCGACTGGCATGTCTGGCTCCTAGGCTCACGGACGGCCAGGTGGTTCTGCGCGCTATCCCTGCCTGTTAGGCGCTTCCCCCACCGCTCCCACTGGCTGCAGTTCCCGGCCAATGGGAGCTGTGGAGTTGGTGTCCCGGGCTGGGGCAGGGTGCAGAACCCCCTGGCTGTGCCCCTGTCTATGAGACTGCCTGCCCCGCTGCATTGCCGGACTTTTAGCCACCTAAAATCTCCTGGATTGGCTTCAGTATCCTCCAGGAAATCAAGCCCGCTTCTGGGAGACTCCTGGCCAATCCAGAAGGGTTGGCAACCCTAAGTATTTCTCAGGGTCACTGCTTCCCAACAAAGGTCCCTCATCCTATAAGCATGGTCTACATTCTTTGTTCCTAGATATATAACTTCACATTTAGCCATATTAAAACAATATTATATGTTTTACCAGTTTACCAAGTGATCCAGAACATTCTGTATCAATTACCAGTCCTTTTCATTGTTTACTACTCCCCCAGTCTTTTGTCATCTTCAGACCTTATCAGAGATAACTTTATTTTTTTCAAGGTCTTTGATAAAAAAGGTTAACTAACATAAGGCCAAGAACTGATCCCTGTGGGGCCCCACTGGAAACACACCCACTCAATGATAAATCCCAGAATACAGTTACATTTTGAGACCTGTGTTGACCTGTGTAACACTGACCTAATCTGAGTGTGCAAGATTCAATTATATATCACGTGTTAAGGCATATTCAAATGCTTGAAGATCGTAAAATAGAAGCTATTGGAGCTGTAATGCAAGACTTGCTAGTAGGTTGACATAAGAATCTGTGTAACAACTAAGGAGGGCTTAACAATAAGCTGAGGCCTAGTTGGTCTCTTAGTAGTCATGATAGCCTATGTAGGAAAGGAGTTAGCATGACAGCATAACCTAACGTTATAAGATTTAACAATAGTTCACAATACGTAGCTTGGGATACACAAGGACACCACAGAAGCTGGAAGTAATGGATTTCTAGGGGATTGATGAGGATTTGTAACATGGAGAAAGCACATTTATGTATTGCAACCACTGAAAAAAGAATGACACCAAAAGAGCTAATGCTAGCAACCAGAATCTAAAATATGGGCCCCGGAATGACAAATATGGACAATGGGCGGAGACCTAAATCAAAGATGTGTGGGGGATGTGAGGAAAATGGTATAAAAAGATGTTTGCAGATAAAGATATTATCTCACCAATCTCATCCCTTTTATAAACAGATGGTCAGACCAACCCTTATTTGAGACATCGGGATGACAGTATGGTGGAAACAGATTATCACTGCCAACTTTGGGTGCTCTGCACTTACTGTTCTCTTCATCTTTATCTCTAATGGTCTCCATAAGATTTCAAGAATGTGAGCTGTGGGGGTGTTGTGTTATATGTATTTGTTTTCATATAATTATGCTTGGATTTATTTGGATTTTAAATAAATGTAAATAAAATCTTCCTATTTCTATTTGTCTGATTCACCAATCTCACTTGATAATAATCTTAGGTAGGTCCCTGAGTAAAGAACCTGTTATTAGTGACCTGTGCAGTTTGCACCTTGAACTGATCAATGGCTCCACTTGTCAGGTAGCCAGTTTTTAATCCGTAACCACAATGATGCTATTTATCAACAAAACTTGTAATTTCACCAAAAAGAGATGTCAAGTTAATTTGACAGGATCCATTTTCCATAAACCCATGTTGATTCACATTAATTATATTACACTCTTTTAATTGTGTCTTAAATGAGTTCCACATTAGAAGTTCTATTATTTTGCCGGGAATCAATGTAAGTCTCACAGGCATACAATTACCTAGGTCATGCTGTTCAGCCTTTTTAAATATTGGCAAAACATTAGCTTTCTTCTAGTCTTGTGAAGCTTCCCCAGTGTTCCAAGTGTTCCTGAAAACCAGTGTTTATGATTCAGACAGCTTCTTGGCCACTTCTTCTAAAACTCTTGGTTGAAAGTTATCCAGACCTGCTGATTCTAAAATGTCTAATGGTAGCTGCTGTTTAACCTTCTCCTGAGTTGTTTCTTCATCATCAGCCTTATCTTCATGTGATAGGACAACATCATGTGACTTTGTCCCAAATATGGAATAAAAATATGTAGTGAACACTTCTGTTTTTTTTCTGCATTGCTACTGTTAATTCTTCCATTTCTGTCTCATAAATAGACTGATACCATTTTTGATATTCTTTTTGTTGCTAGTATACTTTACAAATTGCTTCCAGTTGTCCTTAATTCTGCTGGCTATAGATTTCTCCTTGAATGCCTTTGCTTCCCTTATCAATTTTTTACAGTTCCTGACTGCTCATATATACTCATTCTTATCATGTATTTAATTTAAATAACAGCCTTCAATTCCCCTCTAAGGGTATGTATACACTTTGAAATTAAGTAGATTTTATAGAAGTCGGTTTTTAGACAGGTTGGTTTATTTTTAACTAGTGCAGCCTTCTTCTTCTTTCAACCTCCTGGTAATAAAGCAGGAGGTATATTAATTATTATTAATAATGAAATAGTTATTTCATGTATATTATTGTAGCACCCAAAGGCCATTCAGGTCACAGATATAGACACACTCCAAGATCCAGAAAGCTGTCAGACCCATCAGACCCACTGATGTTAAAACACTCAAGAACAGATGCAGGATTAGATATGAGAGAAATAACAAACAAGCAAATTCACATGGTGATGATTGGTGAGTAGTATAAGGGCCCTACCCCTAGTGAAATGTTAGCCCCGCCCCTTGACTCCTAAAATCCCGCCCACCTGTCACAGGAAGTCCTGCCCCTCAGGGTATTACTTATGGGGTCAAGCTGGAAGCAAGGTGTGTCATGTGACCCCTCTAAGAACTCCTCCCACTGCCCTCTACCAATCAAGAGGGTTTTCAACAACTGGGGACCACCCCTGAGAGGAGATTTGACCAATCGGGGGGAGTTCCAGGGTGGGGTGACCCATCTGGAAGTGGTTCATGTGACCCCTCTAAGAATTCCTCCAACAGCCCTCTACCAGTCAGGATGGGTTTCAGCTGCAGAGGACCCCCTGAGAGCAGATTTTACCAAAATAGGGCAGGTTCTGGGGCAGGATGAACCACCCAGAAAAAGGTCGTGTGACCCCTCTAAGAACTCCTCCCACCACCCTCTGCCAATCAGAGTGCGTCACCACCACCCCATAAGTCCCAGCGCCTGGCAGAAGAGGCCATCCCTTATCAAGAATGTGTGTTTTAGAAATCATGGAAATGGGATTTCTGAGAGGAAACATGGACTCCTTCACTACCCCCCTGAGAACTTCAGACTTTGTTTTAGTCTCGAGCACTTTTGGACTTGCGTGGAGAAAGCGCTACGTCAGCGACATTTCCGATGAGGGCCCTTTGACTCAACTGTTGATGGATATGCTGGAACCCAACCCCAAAACCCGACCCCTAAACCCAACGGCTCGTGAGGAAGACCGACGAGCATGACGGCGTCTCATTGTCCACCCCTATGGAGGAAGGCGACCCCGGCTCGGGGGCGTCACTGGTGGACAAGGTGAATGGAAAAGATGTCACTCAGGTAAATGAACAATTAAGAAGTAGTGTTAGAGGATTTGTGTGTGTGATGCGGTTAGGAACCACGGTTATGTAAATCTAAAACAAGCAGTGGGAACTTACACTGTTTCTTTTCTGAAAATCTCTTGACAGCTCGACTATGCCTTTCTTGAGGCCTTTGAGAACTTACACATTGGTTGCCCTGTGGGGATAAATTTATCCTGTGTCAGCTGTTTTTGCTCCTGCCTGAGACGGGGATCTGGACAATCCCGAAAAGAACAAAATGGAGGAATAAACCAGCTCAGACTCCCTAATGGTAGAGGTCATGGCATCCATTTTTGCAGGCGGCTGTGAAAGGTCATGTTAAACCAAGCGATTAATAAAATTTATTTCAATGTGTCAATGTGAATGTGTCCCCGCTCCACACTCGTGTTCATAAAAGATGATACAAGTAACAGTCATGTCAACACATACGGCTCTGTGAAAGAAAATATATTACACCCCCAAAGAAAGTTGGGAGCTTCAGTGGGGTGAACCCTCTTTTTCAAGTGGCCAAAAAGCATATTAAAAGTTTAAATAGAAGACAGGTAACAGGTTGGCTTTCAGACCAGGATGCTTACACTCTACACAAACCGGCTCGAATATGTTTTAAAAGAAACAAGACCATTGTTTCAGATGTGGAAGTGCAGTAGAAGGCAGATTTGGCGGACATGCACCGGTTCTCCAAACACAACAGCGGTTTTAAGTACATCTTAACCGTGATAGACATTCTATCCAAATACGCCTGGGCCTTAGGCCTAAAACACAAGACGAGTGGTGAGGTATCCAAGGCCTTTAAAGCTATTTTCAGCAAAGGTCGTGTGCCTCAAAAATTACAAACTGATCGGGGGAAAGAATTTTTCAACAAACATTTAAGCAGATTGATAAAACAGCATGGCATTCACCATTTTGTTACTAATAATGAAGTCAAAGCAGGGGTTGTGGAGCGATTTAACAGAACTTTAAAAATGAGGATGTGGAGTTATTTTACAGCTCATAACACCTTTTGCTACATTGACATGTTACCTGACTTTATAAAGAGTTACAACCAGAGCTTTGACAGAACTGTACGTACCAGACCCACTGATGTTAACCCTTCAAATTCTCTGAAGGTATGGAAAACGGTTTATGGAGACGGTTTTAAAATCAAACTGGTTGTTGCCCCTTTTAGAAAAGGTGAGCACATGAGACTGTCTAAAACCAATGGGGCTTTTGAAAAAGGTTATGAACAGATGTTTACTGATGAGATATTCATAGTGGATGAAGCCTTAACCAGGGGACAGAGACTTGTATACTGATTAAAAGATTACAAGGGTGAGACAGTTGCTGGATCTTTTACCCTGAAGAATTACAAAAAGTAAACCCCAAACGAGACAGGATTTACAGATTGAAAAGTTTCTTGCGGAGAAAGGAAAAGGGAGAAAAAAGCAGCTCCTGGTGAAATGGTTGGGATGGCCCGATAAGTTTAACAGCTGGGTGGAAGCTTCTCAACTCTGTGATGTTTAGACATGAACAAAAAAGATTCCTCCTGCAAAGACAGAGAGGGAGAGAAGTGAGTGATGGTGGGTTTTACATCACTTTGCCCAGCAATTCCATCTCTGCAACTTTTCCCCAAAACACCAGCTCAGACTTTACAATACAGCTAATTAAGCCCTTTGATCTCCCGGGTGCCTGGGAGGTGAGGTTAGTGGAAATACAATACCCGCACAGCTGGAACACGATCAGTGAAGACACCCCTTTCAAAAACACCTTTGGAGATATGACGTGGAGTTTCATCCTGTGACGAGGTTATTACTCATCCATACCCAAATTACTGGATCATGTGAACAGTACAGTGGCTTGTCAGCCAGGATCGCCTGAGGTGGTCATGAACTATGACCCTGTGGGTAGAAAAGTTAAACTTAAATCCATTGATTTTACTTATATGTTTTCTACCGGCGATAAACCTCATTATGTCCCTGTCAGTAAACACCACAATGACACCATCACCATTGAAATAAAGACAGATCAGGACAAACACATCTCATTTTCTTTGGCAAGGTGATCATCAAGCTGCACCTGCATCCCCGGAGATTTCTAAAAAGCAAAACACTATTATGGCAATCCTAAAAATTATGGCGACCCCACCAACTACACAAACTATTCCAGAGCTCAGGCTGGATACACCCTACCTGGATATCATGGGGCCCCCGTGATGTACAGGGCTGGCATGGGCAGAATATTCCATAACCACTTTCGAAAAGCCTTACCGCTTTTGAGGAGGGGGCTAGAGATTATTAAACCCTATGTAAAAACCGCCACTCAAAACATAGCTAGAGATGTGGTTGGCCATGTCTCCCGCGCTGTTCTGGAGAAGGTGGGGAATCCAGCTTCACAGGAGGGATTGGGGCTGATGTACATTAAAAGGGGGAAGAGAAAGAGAAATGTGTCATACCCACGATGCATAGGTCCCCCAAAACCTTTTAAAAGAAGGGCTTCGATGCACAGGGACAGCCATAAGCGAAAGTCCAAGAGGAAGCCTGGTAAAGAGGAGATACTCTCCACCTGGTAAAAGAGAGGTATTTTAATCAACATGGCTTTTGTTCATTGCACGTCTGAAGAGTGCACCAAATCTGAACTAGACTTGTTTCAAATAGCCCCTATGCAGACCAGTATTGAGAAAAGCATCTACATCGAGATGCCACCTCTATCGGCCGTTATGGACAGTGGCGTAGCAAGGGGGCAGCAGCCGCTCCCCCGCTGAGCACAAGTGGCGCCTTGTGAATGTCTTGGCGCCTTTTCAATTTTCCCCTGTTGAGGGAACAGGGGGAGCGATCCATCTTACCCACCAGTCGGCGCTCTGGGTCTTCAGCGGCACCTCAGTGCCGCCGAAGACACCTGGAGCGAGTGAGGGCCTGCCTCCAGAGCGCAGATGGGTGAGTAAAAGCGCTGCAGCGGGTGGCCCGTTTTTTTTGGATCGCTCCCCCTGTTCCCTCCACCTGGCTACGCGGCTGGTTACAGAGTCTGCCCCCATTGACTTTTTATAGCAGGGAATGGCATCGATTTAAACAACATGCTGCTGTACCTGTGTTGCAAGATTGTAGAAGGAGACGGAACTGGACTTGCCAGGAATGCCGAGGTGGGGCCTGGTGAATTACTCAGTGGCCTCTATTTTTAGCCAGTTCTACGTTCCACTGGGAGACACCCTAGTAAGCCAAAGCAACAACTGTCACCCTGTAACGATGTGGCCTCTGGCAGGACGCAACTGAGAGTATCAATACAGGACAAATTGCTTAGAGCAGGGCAGTTACAGCCCAAGGCTGGGTGTCCTTTATTATCAAGGCACACCAAACCAGCCAAACAGAGAGGACTTCGGTCTCACCCCATTGGCTAACTATAACTCATACAAACAATTCCCTTCGACACTCCAGTTTCCCAGTATCGCCACCAGTGCCACTCTTTATGGGGACAAATGGTTGTGAAAACCAATACCCCAGGAAAAGAAAAAAGGTTCTCCCAATCCCAAAGGACCAAGCCCCAGACCCAGGTCAATATACAAGTCGGATCTGACCCACAAATCATGCTGTTGCCAATCCTTTAGAATCTAAAATCTAAAGGTTTATTCATAAAAAGAAAGAAATATAGATGAGAGCTAAAACTGGTTAAAGGAATCAATTACATACAGTCATGGCAAAGTTCTTGGTTCAGGCTTGTAGCAGTGATGGAATTAACTGCAGGCTCAAATCAAGTCTCTGGAGAACATCCACAGCTTGGATGGGTCATTCAGTCCATTGTTCAGAGCTTCAGTGTAGCAAAGTTCCTCCAGAGATTGAAGACAAGATGGAGGGAATGCAGCAATCTTTTATAGTCTCTTGCCATTTGTTTTTGTTCCAAAAACAAGCTATCCAACACATGGCATGGAGAAACCTTAGAGTTCTGTCCATAGGCATGTCCCTGCATGCCTTGCTGAGTCACAAGGTGTATCTGCCTTCTCTCAGTGGGTCACTTGAATAGCTGATAGTCCTTAATGGGCCATCAAGCAGGCTAACCAGTGCTGACGCCAACTTGTCTGGGGTGTCACCCGGAAGAACAGCACAAGTTTGAAATACAGACAGTCTACAGCCAATACTTATAACTTTAAACACAAAAATGATACATGCATACAGATAGCATAATCATAACCAGGAAACCATAACCTTGTCTTAGACACCTCATCTGACCCCCTTTATACAAGATTTGGTGCCACTACAGGACCTTGATTGCAACAATGATCTATACGGTCCCAGTTTGTGTCAATAACGTCACCTACCCTTACAGGCCTTTATGGAATTGGTGCTCAATTACAGTTACGACTCCCTCGCCACGCAATTTTCTGCCTGCCTGTTTTACAAACACACTCCTGGACAAATGAAGAAAGGGAGTTGGATGGCGGGAATCTAGGATTTGTGAGGCGTGGAAAGCTGATGCCCAGAGCAGGATGGTAGAGCTATTGGGTCATTTACACAGAGACCTGTTTTTTCAAGAAAAACTTTTGTTGAACAGAGTGTATGTAAAAATTAAACTGACACGCAGCAAAGACGCCTTCTGTTTAATGGGTGATGTGGCCGAAGGCTTTAAACTGCCCATTTTATCAGCGTCCCTTTTTTATGTGAAGAAAGTATGGGTGGCCCCGGGCATCCGTCTGGGGCACATGGAGGCCCTGCTTACCACTAATGCTAAATACCCCTTGGACCATGTGGGAATTAAAGTGTTTAGCATCCCCGTGGGCAGCAGGGTCAGTAACCAGGAGAATCTGTTTTGGGACAGTTACCCAAAATGCTTGTTCTTGGGTTTGTGGATAATGATGCTTTTAGCGGAAGTTACACTAAAAACCCCTTTCATTTTAAACGTTACGATATTAATTTTGTGGCTTTATATGTGGATGGTGAACAGATACCAGCCAAGCCTCTGCAACCAGACTTCGAGGCCAGAGGCTGCTTGAGAGAATACATGAATCTGGTACAGATGGCTGGTAAACACATGAAAGATGGTTTTCTGTTAATCGACCGTGAGGAGTTTGCACAGGGTGCCACCTTGTTTGCCTTTGACAAGTCTCCCGACCAGTAATGCGCCTATCACTATTCCCTGATTAAAAGCGGGAACCTGAGAGCAGAAATTCGTTTTGGGATGGCGTTGACGGTCACCATCAAGATGATCGTGTATGGGGTTTTTGATAACGTCATAGAGATAAATCAGAGGAGAAACGTTCTGTTTCACTACAGGTGAATATGGACACCACGCAGCTCTCATGTGTCTTATCAATGGACCCTTACACAAAAAAGAATTTCTTCGATGTGTTCCCTTGTGATTGGCTCCCTTGTGGCAAACTGTCTCAGAGACCCCTAGGTTTGGTGGTCAACACGTATCTGCACAACCAACCAGCTAAACACTGGCTTACCTTGTATCTGGTGGAGTGCAACCATGGAGAGCTTTTGACTCATACAGGCATCCCCCAAACAGTGTGTTGTTTCCTAGAAGCAATATGAATTTTTTAAACAAAAATGCCACTGACATTGACCCCCACTCCGTCGCCTGTAGCTATAACTGGATATTTTTCTTTCATCATTGTAGCAAGCGTTTATCTTTTGACCAGATTTTAAAATTGTATTCTAATGACTTAGTGCAAAACAACCAGAGGGTGATGAATTTTGTAAAAAATATAAAATGTAAATTCTTGGGCATGCCTAACCTCACTCAAAACATGTTTCAGCAAACCCAGATATGTGTATCTTGCAATGATTTTCATAGCCATGTTACCCAATAAAACACCCCAGGTGAAGGGTTTAAAGACAAATGATGTTTGGTGGCTTTTTTTTTTTTTTTTTAAAGAATGACCAATTCAGAAAATTACAAGTAGATTTTAAAAAAAAAATAGTATAGAAATGTTTTATTTAAAGCAAAACATTACCAGTTTTAAATATATATTTTTTAGAACATGAAAAACATCACACATTGAACCATTTGGGTCTTTTCATCAATTTTTGTTTTTTAGATCGCAAAAAAGGGGTGATGGTTTCTCGATCCACCCCCGGTGTTGGCAATCAAGGCCTTTGAGGGTTCCAAAAGATTTCTGTTGGCCATGTTGCCCATGACGGAAGATGATACATTCAGTTCTGCCATGGCATTCATAAACACATCCCATCCTTTAGGTACAGGTCTGCTAGGAACAGAGTGCATCTGGGTAATGGCCCTGACTAAGTTGAGCATGTTAGAACCATTAACCACAGAGCCTTTGTACATGAAAGCCCCTTTATTATTCCACAAAGAGATATTTTTATCCTGGCCCAGTTTATTTAGCAATACTGATGCATTTTTTCTTATTCACATTATCCAGAACCTCCTGAGCAACAGAGTCTGAAGACGTTGGTGTTTCTGGCGGTTTGGCAGTCACACTCTGTTCCTGTTCTGGTAGAAACAGACTTATTTCCCTTTATCCACATCACTCTGCTTCACATACTTTAGGTACCTTTGAAGCACGGCACTATAAAGTTTAGCCTTTTTGTATTCGGCTAAGTCAGTTCTTTGAAGAACAGACTTCATTTCAGCATCCAGGAAGTGAGTTGAGGTCGTTCTGATATTTTCCTCCACAGGAAGGGGAGCCCTTAATTGTTCCAGCTGGTGGCTGGGCACCAGGTAATTTTTTTTTCCATACTCCATTATCAATGAGTCAAATGCCCCGTTATCAGAGAGGTAGCAAAACTTAACAGAGGTCCAATAAACCCCCCTCACTGCTTCACGAGATGCTTCTTTCTTTTAAGTGAAACCCTTTGATTACACAGAGTTTTTATAAGCACACTTGATCTTGTGTCAAAGGTACGTTTCCTTTTAAGGTACTGAGAGCTATTTCTGAGATGGCCGCCACTAAATCATCAGAGGCCGAACACAGTATAGCCCTCCTTTGCTGCGGGGACGATTTGCTAAGTAATTTTCAAAGGACCATGTTTCTCTTCACACAGCTAGACATGTTTTCAGTCAGCAACCCTGGCTGTTAAAAAGGGGCCTGCTTATAATTCATCTCTTTTTATACCTGGCTGTTGTTCTTTTCAATGTATAAACCGTCGGCCAGTCTGGAGGGAAAAGACCGGTTCTAAGTCTCTACGCTTCTGATGTGGAAGCGTTTAAATCCACCACCAGGTAGCCATAAGGTCTTTTGGTAGCATCCTCAAAATCTTACAGAAAGAATTGAGCTTTACTGGGGTACAATTGCCGACCTAGCATAGGAATTTGTAATTCATCCCTGGGGTTTTTGAACAGAACAATGGACTTTGTGTTTAGGTTAATCGTATGACTCTTTTTTCCCTGACAAAATACGTTCTGGACTATATACATAATGCTCAGGTTCCTGTGATGCATGTACTTGGAGAAGACTTTCTCGATTTCATTGCTTTCAAAAGCAGAGTTCAGCAGATCATCCATGACAATCATATTTACTTTATTGGTAGGAAACAAACGGTCATCCTCAAAAGCATCAGGTAGCCCCTCCACAAAGTTGATAAAGGGATATTTACAGAGCAGTTCTTCTTTATACAGAGGTTGCCAACAACTGTAACATCGCAAAATAGTCTGGAGGGAGAAGAGCTACCGTGTTATGCTTCAAAAACATAAACCTGTACATAGCCATGCAGACAGATGCCAGCATTATGTACCAGAAAGGATCTAGACACAGTTTTATCTTGGTGAATTTACCAGGGCCTCTCTCTACTATGTTTCCCATCTCCATCATTTTCATAATCTCTTTTCTGTATAAAATACAGGCCTGTCTCAAAATTTTGACCTCCTGCTGACAGGAATACATGGGCTCTTTCTGCAAGGCAAATGTCTCATATCTGTGGTCCAGATACCTGTCGAGAAACTCTGCTTTCTCCCTTGGCATTATGCTTTCTACACCATAGTGCTCAACACTGGGCATAGGCCCCATGTAATTTTCATTTTTTAAAGTGCTAAAAAAATGTGGAAAATACCCTTTGCACCCTTCAAAAGCCATTGCCTGCGGGAGCTTGCTAAGCTTTATGGGCAAGAAGTTTAAAGAGTCTATAAAACCAATGCCCAGGGCCTTAACTTCCACACACATTAGTTTACTACCCTGAGTGATGAGTTCTATGCACATCTTTTCCTTCAGTAACTGTCTAACGACAAAGTACTTATCGTAACCTTAGGAACCATGCGCTAGGAATGTGTAGTCCCGGAACTCTTTGCCAATAAAGGTCTTAACAAAGATAGAAAGACACTCACAGCCCTTAAATTCCCAGGATTTTTCTGGCTTTAGGGACATAGCAAAAATGTAATTGGGCACATGCAACCCCATCTCCTGCGTGCATTCAAAATCGTAAAAAATATACTTTTGGGCTTTCTAATGCGATCCATAAAACAGAGGTGGCTGTGTATATCACCTGCGATCGAACCCTGACACTGCTTACAGCACCTCCCTTTACACCTGTGACACTTGTCCATGTAAGACTGACACTTATCACACAAAGTTTTAGACAGGCATTCGACTGTTTTTTTCGATGCACAGTTGACCTGTCCGTCTAAACACTCCTTGGACGGACAATACAGTCGCCAGCTAGGACACCTCAGCGGCACGCCCACGCTGTCCGAGCATGTTACGCTCAAGCAGAGGCGGGAACGATACCTGCAAGAGTGGTCGTGACTGTACACAGTGTGGCAAAACTCACAATAATTATTTGCATCCAACAACTTTTTCACGTCCAGAACCCCATAGTAATGCTCATCGTAAAATAGGATCAAAAAAGTCTTGGGGTACACCGGGCCCCCCCGGTTTAAAAAAGCCCCATCCCCCTTTCGCCGCTTAAAGCACGACCTGTATGTTGACTCCTAAATGCTGTTCAAACCTTGCTTCGTCACTGAGCAGAACCTTTTTTTGATCTGACCACCCCATTTTCTCATGCAACTTTCTCGCCCCCGCTAACAATTCCGCATCCGTACGTTTATGGTCGGCCACGACGGCCAAGAGCCTGCCCGCAAAACACAGGTTGGTACTGGTGTAAGTCAGGTCTACTAAACATTGTCTCTTTTTATGGACGATTTGAGTCCTGAGGATAGAATTTAAAACTCTACGACTGCCCACAACCCTGTTTTTACAACTGTTACAATGAGACGCAACGTCCCATCGACATGCAACTCTCTATTGCTCTGTAGCAGCTTTGAGGTCTCTTTGAAGAAATCCTCAGCAGACAGCTCATCCCTAGTTCAGACCGAAAACAAAGGGTTCATTAAATTACGGCTCTAAACGTAACTGAACATAATCATCCGGGCCTACCCTACCATTAACATCATCGAGAACTAACTGTATCCACCTGTGTATGACTTCAACAACCTGCTGAGCTGAATGTATTCACTCAAGATTGACAGAACGAAATTCCTCAAAATACACTGACCCCCCAAATCTAGGTCATTCACATTGCCAGCTTCTCACCCTCTCCCTATATACCTCTGCATTTTCAGGGTTACTTGGGGGTTCCTCTATGGGACCGTCAGTGGCATCTTATACATCACATGCTATTGAGAGTCAGATACCCAGGGACCTCCATGAGGGTCATCAGGAGTAGACGGGGACCCATCTAGAGAGCCTTCTGGGGAATTTTCTAAATCAGACTCTGTGTGAGAGTCACCACCACCCCGCAGGTCAGATTCCATCTCCCCATTTTCAGACAAGCCAGCCTGAGAGTCTCCAGTAGGGGGCATCTCTTTGTTTTGTATTTTTCCTCATTACCTCTTTAGCCTTTTTTAAAATTTTTACAGTGACCCTGGCCTGGAACTTTTTGGCAGCTGTCTGTTTATCCCCCCAGCACTGTCCCCCCTTTTGTTTACACCTTAGCTGATGTGTACCCTTGAGGGTGCCCCTTTTACCCAAGCCCCTTTCCACAAATAGTCAGGGCTGCTCAGAGCCACCCTTTGGAAAAATTGAAGTATTTTTCAAAAAGTCACCCACAAGAGCTTTTGGATTTTTGATATAGTTTCCAGCCCTCCCTTCTTTTAGAACCCCTGAGGATACAGCGTCCACCAGTTTTCTGAATGAAGCATCAGACTTTTCCCAAATACTAGAAAATGGCGGAGCTGTGATGATCTTATGGTGTTGGGAGAATGGTTTGTCAGTCCTTGGTTTTTTATTCACTACCCCTAGAGCGCGTGCTGAAGGTTTGCGAATGTAGACGTTTTCGCTCACAGTTTTCTCAGGGCTTGATGTGGTCGTGGCCACTGAGGAATGGGAGTTGTGTTTGCGTGGTTGGTTTTTACTGAAGGCTTTCGTTTTGTCCTTGGGTTTGACGTATATGAGGTTTGGACTGCCCTGATGCTTCATCTGCACTCTTGTGCTGTTTTGTGTTGGCGTTGGTAAAGGTCTCAAAGCAGATTCCTGGTTCTTTGGCAGTTCTGCTGGAGGTGTCCCTCTAGCTCTGACTACAGCATTGTCAGGAGAGCTGCACATGCCTGATTAGGGGGAAAAAAACATTTTAAAACTTAACCGTACTATCTTTCTCACCCACCCCTATGTATTTACTTAAAATACACAACCTCATAAAACAACCAAACTGTCATAAATATAAAGGGAAGTGTAAAATTTAAAATCCCTCCTGGCCAGAGGAAAAATCCTCTCACCTCTAAAGGGTTAAGAAGCTAAAGGTAACCTCGCTGGCACCTGACCAAAATGACCAATGAGGAGACAAGAGACTTTCAAAAGCTGGGAAGAGGGAGAAAAACAAAGGGTCTGTGTCTGTCTGTGTGATGCTTTTGCCGGGGACAGAACAGGAATGGAGTCTTAGAACTTAGTAAGTAATCTAGCTAGGTATGTGTTAGATTATGATTTCTTAAAATGGCTGAGAAAATAGCTGTGCTGAATAGAATGACTATTCCTGTCTGTGTGTCGTTTTTGTAATTTAAGGTTTTGCCTAGAGGGATTCTCTATGTTTTGAATCTAATTACCCTGTAAGGTATTTACCACCCTGATTTTACAGAGATGATTCTTTTTTTTTTCTTCTATTAAAAGTCTTCTTGTAAGGAAACTGAATGCTTTTTCATTGTTCTAAGATCCAAGGGTTTGGGTCTGTAGTCACCTATGCAAATTGGTGAGGATTTTTACCAAACCTTCCCCAGGAAGTGGGGTGCAAGCGTTGGGAGGATTTTGGGGGGAAAGACATGTCCAAACTATGTTTTCTCAGAACCCAGATAAAGTTTGGTGGGGGCAGTGGAAGTCCAAGGGTAAAATAGTTTGTACCTTGGGGAAGTTTTAACCTAAGCTGGTAAAAGTAAGCTTAGGAGGTTTTCATGCAGGTCCCCACATCTGTACCCTAGAGTTCAGAGTGGGGAAGGAACCTTGACACAAACCAATAAGCAAACTATATTTACTGGGCTTCATCCATCCATCAGTCACTGATGCTGGTGAATTTTCCTTTTCAGCTGTCTCTTCCCTTTTTCTTTTGAGCTTGTTTACCCTTTGGTCTAAGGATCTCTCATGTTTTGACTGTACTGTGGAGCAGACAACATGATTATTATAAAACACAGGAAACTGTCTTGTAAACTTAAAAAATAAAATACTCATTAGGGTGTTTTTCTATTTAAAAAGTCATAGCTTTAAAACAAAATAATCCATTTCAGGCTGTACAACAAACACAGGTTTTGAGTTTATTTCTACCACTTTAAAATACATCTAATTTTGCAGAATAAAAACCAAACTGCCTTAAAAAACAATTTTTAAAATCCATTTTAAAACACATTTTGCAAAGAAACTCCTGTTAGTTTAAAACACACCAAACCAATACTTTGCAGCCATATACTTTTTTTAAAAAAAACATCTACATTTTGCACAAACTCAGACACAAACACACACACCCCAGCAGTTTAAAACATCAGACCAAATACCTTTTTAAACACCCACACTTATCTCTAGCTTAGGCCCCTGAATCACTAACAATTTAAATATTAATGCCAACTCTTTTAAGAAGACAAACAACCCCATTTTTAAAAAATCTCATTTTTTTTGCAGAATAAAAACCTAACTGCTTTTAAAAAACAACTTTTAAAAACCATTTTGCACAGAAAAACAGTTAGTTTGAAACACACCATTCCATCAGCTTGCAGCCATAAAACCCCAGCAGTTTAAAACCAACAGTTAGCAACAATATACTTTTCAATAAACCCACATGCATTTAAAAGCCAATTGCAGAAAATTACCTTCTACCACAGGATGAAGGGTTGCTAGCACATGGTTGTTCTGTTTTCTCCCATGTGTGTTTGGGCCTTTGGGTTAAAGAACAAGCAAACATTTTAGTTAACATTCTTCCTGAAATGCATCAAACCCACATACAGTCTGTGTAATACCTGAAGTTTTTTAATTTAACAGTATTAAGCACAACTTTTGTGAAAAATGGTTTTTGGCATTTACCACTTTGGCCTGGTGGTGAAATCAGCTTACAGTTACTAGTTCTATGCTAAACAGATCACACTGCAATTAAGATAGGTACCATTATTTAGTTAGGACAGCATGGCCAAAAAGTGTCATTATATATGTAACCGTTCTGCCCATCAGATTTGGCAGCAACAAGGGCCAGGTTCAGTATCTAGGGGTTCTGTTTCAATAACACGACGCAAAACCAGCTTGAGCCCCCCGCAGGGACCTGGGACAATTACATACCACCCACCCAGTACACCTCTCAGAGGCAATACTTCCCCTCTCACAAGCACAGAGTCTGAATGTAGCAAAAGCCTTTTAATAAAGGAGAGAAACAATGTGGCATTATGTTGGGGAAACACCACAAACAGGATTCATACCACTAACCATGAGCAAAAGACCCACCCCCAAGTACGTTTGGCAGTGTCCTTTTCCCCTTAGGGTCTGAAGTCCAGCAATCTAAAAGTTACCCCCCCCCACAGTTTCTGTCCTTGGTCAGTGCAGCCTCCAGAGTTCAGAAGTTCATCTGCAGAGTTTACCTCCCAGCCTGGGTGCAAGTGGATGGAGGTATGGGGGGCATCTTACGTGTTCCGCTGCTCGGGTCGATGGCCGAGTACCACGCCTCTCCATGGGGTCCTGTTGCAGTCTTCACCGCCAACTGCACTTCTCTGCTGCTATCCGCTCTGCACGCCTCTTTGCCAGCCAACCTGCTGTCCACTCCACTCTGCCAGCCACCCTGCTATCCGCTCCACAGACCTCTCTGCCAGCCATCCTGCTGTCCACGCCTCTTCACCAGCTGCCCTGCTATCAGCTAGCCATCCTGCTAGCCACTCTCCAACTTGTCTTCAGGCCCTGCCCTTAACACAGGTCTCAGCAAGTTTAGCTAGTAGTAGGAGAGCCTCAGTGCTGGTGCACCACTAACCCAAAGTAGGTCAAAAGCTTAGACCTAGATATCAGTGATTTCAGCTCTGCAACATGTAACAAGACTCCTAATGCAGTCAAAATTAGCTCTATTATTACACAGCGGAGGAGGAAGGGAAGGAGGTTACAGTAGTGTTTAGTGATTGCAAAAGGAGCCCACACCACCAATTACACCTACCTATCCCCAATCTCTCTCAAGTCATTGGGTTTTGGAACCAGGTCCCTTGCCTAGTGAGTACTACTTAGTTGAGGGCGACTCCCTCCATCATAAAATGCCAAGTACAGTTCTACTGTCCCTGATTCACATAACCAGGATAACAACCCTATATTACTCCTGCCCCAATAACAAAGAGACTGGGGATCCCACAGCAGCCATAGTGACCATTTGGGCAGGGAGTACATCGTGCTAGGCTGGGTGGGTGTGCCCGTGCAAACGAGATCAGCCCCTGAAGTCCTTTTCCACAGCTCACCACCAGATGTCAGGGTAGAGCTCATTCTGACTCTGCTTACTCTGCCTTAGGGCTTGACTCTGCTTACATATAATATAATACCTCCTCTTGCAGTCCAGCAGCAATTCAATTCAAGATAGTTTCTGTTGAAAGAGAACAGTCTTCAAAAAACTGAGGTTTTTATACCATCCTAACTCTTTGTTTCAAACAGACCTCAAAAGTCTGTAATTAGCAGGTTGATTTGATCACAACTCTGAATTAATAGATACTTAAGGACTTTAGGCCCCCTGCCCCTAAAATTCCCTTTTGTTATGTGGGGTGGGGGAATTAGGTTCACTGCACAACTGGGCTGCTTTTGGAGCTGTGGGAGGAAGTTGCGCTGTTGGAGAGGCTGAGTAGTACACACTATATCAGGCCCAAGGAAGGAGGCCCTGAGGTAGGGGTGAAGTGGAGCTTGAGGAACTGAGGGCTGCTGTGGGGGAAGTAGCCCAGATAATTGTACATGTAATGTTTCTAAAAGGTCAGCTACCATAGATGATACTATTAGGGTCCCTGGGCTGGAGCCTGGAGTAGAGTGTGGGCCCGGGCTCCCCCCGCCACACCTTTGTCCCCTGATTAATCACTGAGATTGGGAGGCAACAGAGACTGTGCAAGGAAGGATAACTTCTCCTCACCTCCCTCTCTGGCTTATGATGAGAATGGCTGAGTAGGCTGTAACTCTTGTCCCTAGAGAAAGAAGGGTTATGTGGAGGGTCACAGTGAGCCTCTGAGGCTAGTGAAATCCACCCACGGAGGCAAGGACATAGCTCTGTCACAGCATAAAGGTTATACATAGCATAGTCATACAGAGCATACAGATCACTGCCACTCCTACAACAGTAAACACATTTTTAGCATCCCCCTCCCACACACAAGATTCTACAACATACATTTCAGCTTTTTGCTGTAAATGGGTCTCTTTTACACAAAGACACAAGAGCTAGGTTCTCACAAACTATTTTTTTTTTATTTAAAAGACATACAGCTCCTTGAAAACAAACTAAGATCCTCCATTAAAACTATTAGCTCACTCAAGGGCTACAGAGACCTTCTAACAGAAACACAGATAGCCACAAAGCCCTTTTCAATAGATTTTTTTAAAAATTTACAGCTACCAAGTTTTATATTGCATGTTTGTCCTCTCACCATTCTCTAACTTAATCTTTTTAGATTTCTTTAGCAGGGTTCTGTAACTTTTTGTGCGGACCAGATGGTCAATATAATGCTATAAGCAGGCATCTTCCAGTTTGGTCATTTTCTTTAAACACTTCAGGGTCTCCACTGAATTACACAGCATTTATCAAGGTCACCCCTTGCACTAAATATTCTTGAGTTCAGCACAGACATTGCATAGCATCACCTATGGCAATAACAGTGTTTAAGAAGCTTTCCAAACACAGCTCAGCACACAAGCCCCGGAGCTTGCAGTTTATATCCATTGAAGTTCAGGCTACACAGTCATGGTGCTGCTGGCCTGGCACGTCTATGACACAGCTCTCACAATCTTCAAAAATCTTTCCCTAAGACAGTGATTAAGGACAGCATAAACTGCAATGCGTACAAGAAAAGTATGACTTTTTTACGCTCACGACATGGCACTGGCTCAGTTAGTTCCATGCCAAGCCTCCTCTTAAACTCCTCATAGCCGTCATCCTCGGAGTCTTCTTCAACAATTTGTACTGGTGTTGAGCAAAACCAAGGTGGGCCCGGTTCATCTTCATTGTTTGATACAATACTGTCCAGGGCCTCCAGGGCCTCTAGAAAGGCATTGCCGAGCTGTCGAGAGACTTTCAGAAAAGAAACAAATGTAAGTTCCCACTGCTTGTTTTTAGATTTAAGCAGCACCAGTTCCTAACCCCATTACACACATACACACACACAAATCCTCTAATGTTACTTCTAAATTGTTCATTTACCTGAGCAACATCTTTTCTGTTCACCTTGTCTGCCGGTGACTCCCCCGAGCTGCGTTCGCCTTCCTCCTCCAGGGGGGTGGACGAAGAGAGGCCAGCACACTTATTGGGGTGTCTCATGAGCAGCTGGGTTTTGGGGTCAGGTTCTGACCTATCCATCAATGGCTGGGCAAAAGGGCTCCCCTTGTCTTCTCCCTCCTCCTCCTCAGAACTCTCGCTGATGTAGCGCTTTCTCTGCGGATGCTCGAAGGCCCTCGGTGCTAAAACAAAGTCCAGAGTTTTCATGGGGGTGGTGAAGGAGACCATGTTTCCTCTCAGCATTTCCACGATTTCTACAACACACATTCTTAGTAAGAGATGGCCTCTTCTGCCCACTGCTGGGACTTATGGGGTGGTGGTGCTGCACTCTGATTGGTAGAGGGTGGTGGGGGGAGTTATTAGAGAGGTCAAATGACCCTCTGCTGAGCAGTTCATTCTGCCCCAGAACCTGCCCTATTTTGATCAAATCTGTTCTCAGGGCAGTCCTCTGTGGACAAAACCCATCTCAATTGGTAGAGGGTGGTGGGGGGAGTTCTTAGAGGGGTCACACAAACCACTTCAGGATGGGTCACCCTGCCCCAGAACTCCCCCGGTAGATCAAATATCCTCTCGGGGGTGGTCTCCAGCAGCTGAAACCCATCCTGATTGGTAGAGGGCGGTGGGAGGAGCTGTTAGAGGGGGTCACACGACCCACTTCTGGATGGGTCAACCCTCCCTGGTACTCCACCCAATTGGTCAAATCACCTCTTGGGACAGTCCTACCAGGGCAAAACCCATCCTGATTGGTAGAGGGCAGTGGGAGGAGTTCTTAGAGGGGTCACATGACAGTCCTGGCTTCTGATCATGTGTCCAGATTGACCCAGGAAGTAATACCCCATGGGTGGGACTCTTGGTGACAGGTGGGTGGGACTTAAGGGTAAAGGGGCGGGGTTAACGTTTGATTGACTGTAGGCCCCTTACACTACTTTGGTGCCACTTCCTTTTTGTCATTACTGTTTGTTTAAGTAGTGGGAGGGCAGAGTGAGGGAGAATGGCAGGACTGGGGCACAGAGTTTGTTAAAAATAAGGAGACAGAAGGAAGGGGAAGAGGCACATAAATACCTTCCCTGCCAAGCAAGTCACTCACTGTCAAGTGTTTTTCTGGAATCACAACAGAGCAGAGTCTCAAGGAGGGATTGAAAGGAGGATCAGGTGTTGGTTGCACAGATTTTCTGAGGGAGTCTTCTCCATACAGATAGGGCAGCATGGGAGAAAATGCAAAGGTAAAACGTTAAAGACGTTTCCCTTAATCCAAGTATTTGTAACAGTTCTCTTGAGGAAGAGCAGGAGGTAGGTGTGGTGCCAGCCAGTCATTATTCTGTGCTCTTCCCTTCCCTTGTGCCTGTTCCTTGAATTGTCTGTGTCCCATGAATCAAGTAAACTTGTTTCCAAGGAGCCCTCCTCCTGCTGCTGATAGCACTGATGGGCATGGTGTGTGCAGGACCTCCTGCTACTGCAAGAGAGGGTCATGGCCTACTCAGGAAGCCCTATGCTCTGCCTCTACCACTAAGAATCATGGTCTAGACAGGAAACCCCAAGGCCAGGGTGAAAGTAACATTAAGCACTTACTGGTACAGGGGCCTGACTCTGGGCCCTTGGAAAGGATGGGGCCTTGGGCTGAAGGGGCGGGGCTGTGGGTTCAGCCTCCCCCAGCCAGCCCATCCGCGCTCCCTGGTCTGTGCTGCCAGGGGCTCCAGCAGAGATTTAAATTTTAAATTGCTGGCCCCGGGGCAGCTGCCCCTTTTGTGGCCCCCATTGGCAGCCTGGGTGGGGGGGCAATGATGTTAAAGCGCTGCTTTAACGTCATCTGCGTACAGGCCAATACCAGCAGCCATTTTTTACTGGTATGTTGTACTGGCCCACTTTCACCCCTGCTCCAAGGCCTATTAGTGGAAGAACTGTCAATATTTCAGATGCTGCTGAGTAATTCTTCTCCTATAAAGCTGATCTGAGCGACACAACCTGGTTCTAGTGAGTTGTCCTTGAATGTAATTGGGCATGTCCTATACTGGGAATTGGTCTTGTAATGATCACCTTTGGCACAAGAGATTTCTTTCCTAGTTTATAAAATAGCCTGCCTCTAATGTCTCCCCCATCATGTTTAATATGATATAGAATCTATCAAGGCGAGAAACAGCACGGCTACAGTTTGTGCAGAACTTTTCCTTCTGGCTCCGGAGATTGGGGGTTACCCGATGATCTGAGGCTGTGGTAAACCTGACATCAGGAGGGGGCTCATCACTCATATATGGTGATGTTTGTTGCTTTCGAGTTTTATTGGATGTTTTAGCTGCATAAAGTCACAGATAAAACCACTGATAATAACTAAAAAGGCAGATGGTTTTGCTATTGGTTCCTTCCCGCAGCTGATGCCAGCCTCTGAATCTATATATTTCCCTTCCACTGCTTTGTTGTCACTTGTCAGACACAGAGGAGCCTTGGCAGGTGTTTAGAGGCAGCCAGTGCAGTGAGTAGGGGGACAGCAAGTCAGGCTGGCAATGAAGGGCCATCTCTCCACTCTGGTGCTGTGGCTTCTTCTCCTCACAATTCAGGACATTGCAGGTAAGTCTCCTCAGTGTTTCACCAGGGGAGCTGGGTTAAGTGGAACTAGGGTGGTAACTTTTAGAGTCAGCTTTTTACCATTGGTACCTGGCTTGGACGCTGTGACTTTTCCTTTCGGGATTAGACCTTGCCACTGTTATCAAGGTGTTTGTAACCTTGAGATTGGACTATTCAAATGACCCTAATGTGGGGCTGTACCTTAGAACCATTCAGAGAACGAAGCTGGTGCAAATGGCAGCGACTCACTGATCAGCACATCTCGCTGGGAGCATGTTACAGCCGTGCTGGAGGGTCTGCACTAGCTGCCCATCTCTGGGTGGAGGTTAAGGTGTTGGTGATGATTTATAAAGTCCTGAATGGTCTGGGATCAGCCTCCCTGAGAGATCCCCTCTCTCCCCGTGACGTACTGCCACAGCTCTGGTTAGCGGGGGCACCTGAGCTGGTTCCCCCTTTTTATAAAGGACAGGGGTGGCTGGCAGGGTGCTGTCTGTGAGGCCTCCAGGACTCTGAAACTTGTTGTCCCCTTTGGGCCAAAATAGCCCATATCTGGTGACCTTCTGGGCACACTGCAACAGACACTTGTTTGGGGGTGTGGGTGGTGTTAGAGGGTTTATTCCTTCACCCACTTACTTCCCTGGTCCTTCTCGCATGAACAGAGAGCAACAATACCCGAAGTCCAAAGGTGCAAACAATTCGATGTTTATTGGGGTGAACTTCCAGCAAGCATGATTCCAGTTTCCTTCCTTAGTATCCTCCTTCCCAGCTCTGACACCACAGAGCCTTACACCTGTGTCCCTGTTCCCATTCCTACCCTTAGCTAAACATGATTCCAACTTCCTTACTCCCATTCCCTGTTCCCATTTCCCCCTTTAGCAAAACATGATTCCAATTTTCTTACCCCCATTCCCTGTTCCCATCTCACACACCCACATGCCCACCCCCACCCACACCCACACCCAGTCACTTCCTCATTGACTACAGATTATATAGTAAAACTTGAGTTCTGCTTAGCTATACCTTAACCAATCATTTTCCTGAAATTTAACTAACCAATCCTAACATATTGTAACATGATTATGTAACCAATTATATCCCACCACCTCAATTAGTTTACACCCAGCAAAATTAATTATACAGCAGACAGGAACAATCACAGAACCAGACAGAGATTATACAGACAAACAACAGCAAAGTGGGAACTATAATGACAAAACAATAGAGAAGTGAGGATTTCACATCCCAGCTATTGATAAGTGAGTTCTTGCCAGACAGGATGCTATCAAACTAAGTTTCCTTTTACATTGTCTAGGCACTTCCCTTTCTCTGGAGGTGATAGGAACAATCCTGTCCTGATAGTGCCTAACAGCCCAATAGCACCTTATTTCAGTGTGACTAGTTTGGAATGTGAGGATGTGACCGTTCGCTTCCCAGCTTATGGCTGCCTCTGCTGCTTAGCCAAAGGCCTGAGCCTAAGCACAGGGCCACAAACTGTCACAGTAAGAGAAGGCCCTTACACTGGCAGACAGTGGTTTTGATTCTTTCTTTTATACCTCTATCACTAGCCAAGTGATAAGAATACACCTAAATTCTTAGAGTATAGGCCTTTACAGACAGGCCTGAATATCTATATCCTAACAGGTGGGAAGGACCCAGGCTGTGCGTCACATAATGAGAAAAGGGTGGGAAGGAGATTCTGTGGGTGTCTGTCTGGCAGAGTTCCTGTTGAAATGGTCACTTCATGCTGAAGGGATTTGAGTGTTATCCATGCCGTCTGCATGCCTAGAGCCTTGGCTGGGCATCGCTTTAGTAATTTCAATCCCAATAAACACATCAATAATTTGGGATCCAACAGAAATGTCTGTTTGGTCCAGAATCCAACAGCTCCAAGGGCCAAGTCCTGGCTCCTCACTGCCCCATTCACTCACTGAAGCCAGAAGAAGTTTTGCAATTTTGAAGTGAGCAGGATTTATCCAAATAAACCCAGAGCTGATTCCTCCCAGAGAAGGGGGTTGTGCATGTGTTGGGGTGCAGTGTGCAATGCCCTGTTCCCATGGGGGTATTGGAAGCTCTGCCAGCAGGAAGATTTATCCTGCAGGAGCCCTGCCTCACTCCCCCATGGTTTCTGCTGGAGCAGAGAAGCTTTGAATCCTAGCTGGACACTAGAGAAGCCCGACCAGCACAAGCTACATGGCAGAGGCGCTGCATCAGGGCCTCTCACGGCCACACTGGTTTCATTCTCTCAAGGCCACTCCTGCCCAGTTTCAGGGCTGCTCTCATTCCTCCAGCACAGAGGGGACTGCAGGCTCCTTGCCATCCCATGTCCCAGCTCCAGGAAGACTTAACAGCAATGCGGGTGGGGGTAGCAGATCATGAGGTACATCAGCATGTGCTGGTGCGTCTTAGGGAGTGAATCTGGCCCAAAGACTCCAAAACTGATCAGCAATAGGATTCAAATTGAAGGTGGGACCCAGATATGATTCAAATAATACAGTGATTGGAACCTGCTGGGCTGGTGTTAGCAGCACAAGAATGATCCATGTGTCTGGCAGGGCAGTGAACTGCTCAGCAGTAGCTGGTTCATGGGAACCCGATGTGCTGCTGTGCCAGCCTGAGAAACTGACTCTGACCTTGATAATCAGCAAGGTCAGTCTAAATTATTGTCTTTGAGAAAAACCTGCCCTGATGTATATTTCACAGACAGCTCAGTCACTGTGAAGTGAGTAGGGGGCTGGTACCCAGAAAATCCTGACAAAACCAACCATCTAGCAGGTGACTTGGACTTTATATTTCAGATTCCCAAGAAGTTCCTATATAATGTGCTGGGATTAGAGCCCATAACACAGCTGTACATGACCGGAAAGCATGGAATTCTGTGGTGACTTCTGCTGATCAGACTGACATTACAGGGGATGGACAATTATTACCACGTGAGGGATGAATTACTGCACAATTGTGGGATGGTGTCATATAGTGATGCCAAGCACATGTTCAGCTCAGTGTATTTTTGTTGGATTTATGAGCAAATGTGCATCATCCCCTGAATATTTTTTTATTTTCTATGGGAAATTTGACTGCTTCACATGATGCAGACACAGTGACATGGGGAGCATAAAATACTCTCCAGCTATTTGTGGGATAACATCATATAGTGATGCCACGCACATGCTCAGCTCAAAGTATTTTTGTTTGATTGCTGAGGAAATGTGCATCATCTCTTTCATATTTTTTTTATTTTCTATTGGAAATCTGAGTTTGCTTCACATGACACAGCCACAGTGATGTGGGTGAGTTTACAACATAGGGGATATCACCATGTAGCTACTCTTCCGTTTCCCTCAGTGCCACAATTCTCCTCCTTGAGCTCTAAGTAGAGGCCAGGTCAATCTTTGCCAGAAGATCATGTTTCACAATTATTGACCTCTTTACATTGTGCGGGAAAACTAATTTGTAAAATTCAGTGGGGTTCAGGCCAACAAATGAGAATATATCAGGGATGGGCCAAAGCTGCAGGTTTCACGCCAGACCCAGATCTGAACTTGCCCAACATTCAGAGTGCTGGGTGGGGTCATTATTCCAAGTTGGGTCACAGAAGTGGAGCCAGCTTATGAGAGGTGCAGTATGTAAATGTGATTGTTATCCTGAAAGGTGCTGATGGCTGCCATTGGGGAGTCTTCGATCCTAAGACAATCACAGACCTCATGAAAGCCAATGGCAGGGCGAGAACTCTCTTTTAGGCTCAACAGACAGAGCAATCAAGATGCTTTAGGTAGTAAAAACAGCTGCAGACAATGGGGGCTACTGCCAAAGGCACTGGGCACATGGTCAGAGCAGAGCTAAGCCAGGGGTTTCCATTGTTGCCAATGCAGGGGCTAGGATACTGGCGTCAGACTGTGTCTGTTGGGGGAGAAGCCAGTAGAAGGAGTTGTGACCGGGATCTTGGAAGCAGAAAAGAAACAAAGCCAGTTGGAGCTCACTGGAGGGGCAGGCTGGGGGATTTCTGAGCAAGGAAACTGCCGGCTGTTCTTAGTTTCTACTGGGTGCAGGGAAACAGAACTGTGTGTGCACTTAGCTAGAGCAGTGTTGCAGCCTTGGGTCCTGCCTCAAGTGAGTATCACGGAGTTAAATCCATTGAAAAAAAGCCCCTATTTTTCTTAGTGCAGACTAGGCCCCATGGGTTCCCTGTGGGAGTGCACTGAAGTGAGCTGTACCTGAATAAACGCCCCTGTGGATTGCAGCAAAGTGAGTGGTTTGTATTTCCTTGGCATTAAAGGAGCAGGATGGTCTGGCCACATGCTGGTGTGAACTGCACTGTTCTCTGAGCTCCACGGAGGCTCCATAAACACGGTGTCCCTGGCTCAGCCGTCCACCGTGGCAACCAGTCTGTTCCAGGGGTCACAGTGGAACTCTGCATGTAGCCGTAACTCCTGGGCATTGTAACGATACCTGTACTTGCTCCCAGTCTCAGGGACAGTCCTAGATCTTCACACCCTGTCCTGGGGGCCAGTTCTCCCAGCCAATATCCCATGATTGTGTTGCAGGCAGTGGCCCCTCCTCTCATTCCCTGTTAACTGCCTCGCTCACAGCAGCCAGCTTTGCCTCTCCACAACCCCCACAGATACAAACAACTCTAGAGACAACTGGGGGCAGGAGGAGGAGCTGAGAGCTACTGGGAGAAAAGCCAGTGTCTGGGAGTGGGGGCAGAGTCTGCTTCTCATGTGGGGAAGAAGCAGCCTGTACATGCAGGGCGGAGAGGCCAGGTAGAAAGGGGAGAAGAGAAGGGGGACGAGCCCAGGGGAGGCGGGTGGAAAGAGACCAGCGGAAGAGGGAAATGTGTGGGGAGGTGGGGAGAGGAAACTCCTGTGGGGAGCACAAGGCTGTAATGCCAAGCTCCACAGAACAAAAATTACGAGGTTATAAAAACCATCCAGTCATGTTACTCAGTCTGTCTCTGGACTGTAGAACCCCACTCTATTCCTCGGCTAGCGTGGGGGTGAGAACTGCAGACTGAAAAGTCACTGTTCAATGCACCCGAACTGCACGACTCCCCCCGGCTGCTCAGCTGGAGACTGCGCTTACCCTCCCCTCACCCCTGAGTCGGGGAACTGCTGTCCATTGCCCCGCACTGCCTTCGCTCTCCCCTCCTGGTTCAGTTCCTCTGACAGACGAAGGGCTGACTGGGAAATAGTTTGACAGCCACTGAGCTAATTCATGCAGCATGGTTCACACTCAGACAGAACTTCTGTTACTATTCAGGGGCGAGTTACAGATATTGGAGACCTTCACATTGACATCAACCATTCACATCCGCTATAATGTCACCGTAACAGGACAGAGTTGATTTAGCCATTTGCAAACAGCAACACTTCCCAGGCTTCCACCCCCGCTGCTCTGCAACTTCTGTGCCTGAGGTGGGAAAGCACTGCCCCCGTTCTAGAGCCCCCTCCCCTCTCCTCTCCTTCTCTCCTTTGCTCCTGCCCCTCCCACTCCGGACCCCATCCCCTGCCTACTCCAGACTCCATTCCCCGCCCCAATACTCCCTCCTGTCCCCCCGCTCCAGAACCCCTCCCCTACCTCCTGTCCACCCGCACCAGACTCCCCACTCCATCCCCACTCCTCCATCCTCCCCAATACTCCTGCATATACCCCTGCTCCAGTCTCTCTCCACTCACTCCCATCCTCTGCACCACACCCCTCCCCTCCTCACCCTCTTGCTGCCCTGCTTCAGGCCCCCTCACTCCTCCCCCTACACATGACCACCCTTCCCCACCCTACCTCCCCCTTCCCCACATTTGAGAGCCCCCTTTTCTCCCCATGCCTCCTTCTGCCTCCCTCTGCTCCCTCTCCCTTCCCCTCTCTTTCTCCTGCCCGATTCCTCACCCCTCCTCACTTCTCACTCCTGTCCCCCACTCCAGACCCCCTCCTCTCTCCACCTCTTCATGCAGATCCCCTTCTCTAAACCCCCTTCTCCACCCATCCCTCCTGCCCCCAGCTCAATAATCCCCTCTCTCCCTCCAGACCACCCTGTGCTCCATCTCCACTCCTCCCTCCTGCCCCAATTTCAGATCCCTGTCCTCTCCCCGCCCCTCCCCTTCACTCCCTTCTGACTTTCTCTCCTGCCTCTCTGTTACCCTACTGTGGACCTTCTCCCCACCATCTCGCTGGCTTCAGCCCCAGTGACAAGTGACAGGAGATGGCGCCATTTGGAATAAGAGAAACTCCATGAGTTGGCGCCTTCCATCGTGTTCTCACGAGACAGGTAAAAACTCCCCAAACCACCAGAGTGGGGATAAAATGGGGAGAGCTGCAGCACTGACAGCCCCAAGTGCGAGGCCCTGAGACGTGAGAAGGTGGCGCCATGAGGCAGCTCTGGGCAGGTCCCATTCTCCTGGTTGTGGGCGCGGATCCCCTGCTGTCGAGCGCGGACTCTGCTGTGATAATGCTGAGGAGGGGGCTCCCTGCTGCTCTGACCCTGCTCCGTGTCTGTCTTTGAAGGTGCTGAGGAGCTGAGACTGGTGGATGGAGGCAGCCCCTGTGCCGGGAGAGTGGAGGTTAAACACCAGGATCAGTGGGGGACGGTGTGTCATTTTCGCTGGGACATGGCAGATGCTGGGGTTGTCTGTAAGCAGTTGGAATGTGGAGCTGCTGTCAGTGCCCATGACCAGGCTCATTTTGGAGCAGGATCTGGACCAATTTGGCTTGATGACGTTGCCTGTGCTGGTACCGAGTCTACTCTCTGGCATTGCAGGAACAGAGGATGGGGAGTGCATTATTGTGATCACACAGAGGATGCTGGAGTGACCTGTTCAGGTAAGAATCAGCCAACTCTGTCCTGAAAGACAAATCCCCTGAGACAAAAGGGCTTGAACCCACAGTGTGTTGTGTGCCTGTGACCCTAATGAGAAATGAACCAAAAGCAGAGCAAGTCCTGTAATTATTGTTATTACTGAGCTGCTGTCATAAATATAAAGGGAAGGGTAAACCCCTTTAAAATCCCTCCTGGCCAGAGGAAAAATCCTCTCATCTGTAAAGGGTTAAGAAGCTAAAGGTAACCTCGCTGGCACCTGACCAAAATGACCAATGAGGAGACAAGAGACTTTCAAAAGCTGGGAGGAGGGAGAAAAAACAAAGGGTCTGTATCTGTCTGTATGCTGCTTTTGCCAGGCACAGAACAGGAATGGAGTCTTAGAACTTTTAGTAAGTAATCTAGCTAGATATGTGTTAGATTATGATTTCTTTAAATGGCTGAGAAAAGAACTGTGCTGAATAGAATGACTATCCCTGTCTGTGTGTCTTTTTTGTAACTTCAGGTTTTGCCTAGAGGGATTCTCTATGTTTTGAATTTAATTACCCTGTAAGGTATCTACCATCCTGATTTTACAGAGGTGATTTCTTTACTTCTATTAAAAATCTTTTTATAAGAAAACTGAATGCTTTTTCATTGTTCTAAGATCCAAGGGTTTGGGTCTGTGGTCACCTATCCAAATTGGTGAGGATTTTTACCAAACCTTCCCCAGGAAGTGGGGTGCAAGGTTTGGGAGGATTTTGGGGGGAAAGACGTGTCCAAACTACGTTTCCCAGTAAACCCAGTTAGAGTTTGGTGGTGGCAGTGGAAATTCCAAGGGCAAAGGGTAAAATTAATTTGTCCCTTTTGGAAGTTTTAACCTAAGCTGGTAAAAGTAAGCTTAGGAGGTGTTCATGCAGGTCCCCACATCTTTACCCTAGAGTTCAGAGTGGGGAAGGAACCTTGGAAGGCTACCTTAAGACTTTCCACACAGCTTTCCATTACTGTTCATGTCACTGGGCACTGAGGAGCCCCCTGTGTGACTGTGAAGCATTTTCATTATCTCATTTCCAGTTGCTTCAGTGCCACATTGTTCCTTTCCCTTTCCCTCTGAATGGGTCTAAAAATGCAGATAGGAGAGAAAATGGAAAAGGAAAATGTCACGTAGGCTCCTAAGTCACTGATGCACTTTTGAAAATGTTACACTCATGCTAAAATCCAGACCCAGACACCCAACCCCAGAGGTACAGAGGCTGGGGCATGTACGTAGCCCCTTTGCCACCCTCATAGGGTGACCAAGGAATGGGTAGATTCTCCCAGCTTGGCCAAAATTAGATTTCGCTGAAAGCACTCCCCCCTCTGCTCTGTTACTTCTCACATTTTGGACCAACCAGTAACAGAAAAATTCACAATCTCTGATACCCCGTAGATCTAGAGTAGAATAGAGAGCTCAGCCAAAAATATACCTCAACCCTACACAGCACAGGAATATCATATTATGGAGGCATTTGTTGTAAGTGAATAGTTAACATTACAGCTACAGACCCATTATAAGTTTTATTTTTAAGTTCTCTCTTCTTAACATTTAGTAGGAATAATATCTTCCCCTGAAAGAGCGCAAGGAAGGGTAGAATATTTTCCTATAGTTCCAAAAGTTTTAGCAGCTCCCCCTGGCAATGGGAGCTTAGGGCAGGGTTTAATCTCAACCCTTTCCCGGATTTTGAGTGTTTCAGTGACACACCTCAACATTCTCTTCACATGGTTAGCGGGGGATGTGTGTGTGTATGTGTAACCCTTCTGCCAGGTGGAGCCAGCAGCAACCAGGGCTTGGTTCAATACCTAGGGGTTCCTTTTCAACAATATGGCACAGAACTGGTTTGAGCCCCCACCCAGTAATCTGGAAAATTACACACCACCCCTGGGTGCCTTAGAGAAGCAATACTTCCCCACTCGCAAGCAGAGTCTGCATATAGAAAGGAAAATTTTAATGAAAGGAGGGAAATCAGCTGACATTCATTCAGGAAAATGCTGCAAGCAGGATTCATAAACATAAAACTGTGAGCAGGGCACCTACCCCAGCGTGCGTGGGGCAGCGCCTTCCACCTCGTGTTTTTGAGTTCTACTACCAAAAGTTCCTTTTCTGTGCCCCTCTCTGCTCCCTCATCACACCCCACTCACAGTGGTTGTCCTTGGTCAGCAAGAACCCAGAGTTCAGAGGTGCATCTGTGAAAGTTCACCTTCTACCCAGAGAAGAAGGCACCTTGCTTGCTCTACTATGTGAGCACTTGCTTTAGCTAGTTAGCTTACCAGCCACTGTTTTTCTCTGTCAGCCACCTGGCCTCCCTACTATACCTGTGCATATCACTCTCTTGAGAGTCCATGCAGCGCCTAGTGATTGTCAGCTCTCAATAAAGCAGGCTAGACAGAAATAATACTCCACCACAAGTGTTTTCAGCTCTAGTAAGTACTTAACATGGTTAAAGGACTCCTAATAAAACCTATTTAGCTTTATTTTTGAACAGTGGAGAGAAACAGGTTAAACCAGACCAGGAACCCTTAGGAAGAATCCACACCTTCTAGCTAACACACCCTTCTTAGATTTACAGTGGTCTAGCATTCAAGTCCCTGACTTAACAAGTTTCTTTCAGCTGAGGGTGACCCCCTCATTTGGGACAGGTTAAGCACAGTTCTGCTCCCCTTTACTCATACAGTAAAGAAAACAACACTGAGAACAACATTTCACTACCCCTGCATTCAGTACTAAGGTGCTTTGTAACCCAACATTAGCCAAGTTGATCACGTTGAGCAACATGGCTCTATCTGTTGATATCTAGGCAGAGTAGGTGTGTTCATGTAAATACAGTTTGCTCCCAAAGTCTCTCCTCATCCCCGCAGCTGTCAGGGGAGAACTCATTCAGACCCTGCTCACAGCTGCCATTTCCTAGTATTTTTAAGCAATAAAAAGAGGGGTTGGGCAGGAACTTTACAAAAATGAGCTTCACTGTCAGGACTTTGAAACTCTGCAGAAAACAGATCGACCTGCACCAATGTAAACACCCTAATCTGGAAATAACAACTGCACAATGCCTTGTGCTGCTCACTGAGCAAGTGCACAGTAGAGAATCCTTTTTTTCTGAATCTCACTAGGAGGGGAGAAGGTTTGACTGAGAAGACCATGACTACTTCCTGGTACCTGTCCCAGTTGGTAGGTTAGTGTTTTTTTTTTTCAGGGAGAGAGGTAGATAGTTCCTGCTTTTTTACCTATCAGCCCTTAACCCGGCCAGGTTCTCTCTTTTTCTGTTCTCTAGGCCTGGTATTAGCTGCAGGTATAGTATGGTGGGGCTAGCTGGGCTGGAAGGCTCCCTTTCATCCCTGCTATGCTGGTAAGGTAGTTCTACAGGGCCTTATATAGTCTTTCTTTTGTGGTTAGAAATCCCCTGCACAAGATGGAGTTTGTAGTCACCTGGGCAAGTCATGTCTATGAATGATTCAGCTTTTTGCAGGCTGATACTATTGTTTACATGTTAGTTTGAATGTTCCCAGGAAAGCTCAGATGTGGATTGGTGTCTCCCAAAGTCCATTGTCAGTTAAGTGTTTCTTGATTGGGCACTTACCGAGAATAGTCCTTTCTCTAGAAGCCGACTAAATGCTTCATTGAGGCTACTTAGAATCAAATAAGTATGTAACCCTTCTGCCTGTCAGAGTTGGTAGCAACAAGGGCTGGGTTCAGTATCTAGGGGTTCCATTCCAATAACACAATACAAAACCAGCTCGAGCCCCCACCCAGTGACCTGGGACAAATATATACCACCCCCGCTGGGCGCCTCCAAGAGGCAATACTTCCCCTCTCGCAAGCACATAGTCTGAGTGTAACAACAAGCCTTTTAATAACAGAGAGAAACAATGTGGCATTATGTTGGGGAAACACCACCAACAGGATTCATAACACAACCCATGAGCAAAACCCACCCCAAGCAAATTGGGGTATGTCCTTGCCCTTTGGTTCTTGAGTCCAGCAACCCCAAATCACCCAAAGTCCCAAAAGTCCAACGACCCTAAAAGTCTCTGTCCTGGGTCAGGGCAGCCCCAGAGTTCAAAAGTTTATCTGCAGAGTTTTACCTACCAACCTGGGTGGAGATGGGGGGGGGGTTTGTTAAGGGGCACCTTACATGGTCTAACGCTGATGGCCCCACCTCTCCATGGGGCTCTGCTCCGCCAGCCACTCCACTTTTCATCCCACAAACTGCTCTGCCATATAGCTTCAGGCTCCCCCACTACTTAATACAACACTCAGTGATTTCAGCTTGTAGTAGGGGAAACTCAGTGCTGAAGCACCATTAGCCCAAAGTGAATTCAGCTCAACAGCCTGTAACTAGACTCCAAATAGAATCAAAATTAGCTCTGATATTCCACAGTGGAGAGAAGAAGAAATGCAATTAGCATGTAAGGCCCTTACCAGAGACCCATACTACCACATATTAATACCTATTTCCAGCCTCTCTCAAGTCACAGAGTTTTGGAACCCATGTCCCTTGCCTAGCGAGTGCTCCTTAGTTGATGGCGAGTCCTTCCATCATAACAAAAGGTCAAGTACAGTTCCACTGTCCTTGATTCCCATAATCAGGGTAATAAAAATTTATTCTTCCTGCCCCAATAACAGAGACACTGGGGATCCCACAGCAGCCAAAGTGACCGTTTGGGCAGCTATGGCCTCATTCTAGGTGGGGTGGGTGTGCCTATACAAATGAGATCAGCCCCTGAAGTTCTTTTCCACAACTTGCCACACCTCACCACCAGATGTCAGGGTGGAGCTCATCCTGACTCTACTTACAAGTACATAGCCAATATTCATAACTTCGAAAACAAAAATGATACACACATACAGGCAGCATAATCATAACCAGCAAACTACAACCTTCCCCTAGACAATGATCTATTAGGTCACAGTTCATGTCAATAACGTCACAACTGTAATGTGAGTTTGCTTTGTACAGACTGAGTAGAAACAGAATAAAGGACTCAAGATTGGGTCTATTAAGAATTATTCCAGAAATAACCAGTCATCTGTCGACAAACTGCCCTGTGCAGTGGATATCACTGAGAACAAACACCTACGGGAGCTGTGATGGTTCTGCACCAAGCGATTTTTCAGAGATGCTGACCTGATAGAATACTAGAAAACTTTCCCAAAAGTGACAGTCGTCTCCTCATACACAGTGTTGCTGTAGCCATGTTAGTCCCAGGATATTAGAGAGACAAGGCGTGTGAGGCAATATCTTTTATTGGACCCATTTCTGTTGTAGAGAGACAAATGTTTGATCTGACAGAGAAGAGCTCAGAAGCTTGTCTCTTTCACCAACAAGAGTGGGTCCAATAAAAGATATTACCTCAGCCATTTTGTCTCTCTTAACTGAAACTGGATGAGAAGAGGTTTTCATTTCTGGTTGGATTAATACCAAACTTTGCCAAAACATTCTCCTCTGCCAAGGTCCTTGCCTCAGTCAGTGCACAGGCTGGATGGTGACAAGGGAATGAATCAGGGATGCACTGTGGCAGAGGCTGTTGTCTGTAGGCCCACAGCCTCATTGGTTGCAGCAGCATCATCGTCATCATTGACGATCCCTCCATTCCAGGATGATCTCCACCACAGATTTACATATTGGTCCTGAGACGACTAAGGAGTCCGATCCTGGAACCATAGATCTGCCTGCAGTAGGTACAGATGTTTCCTGACGGGTCAGCTGCCTGCTGGGAGAAAGTTCTTTTTCTTTCCCTCCCTCCCTCCCTCCCTCTTTTCAACTTCGAGGGCAAGGCACTTCTCCTCAAAGCGGGCCACTGCCTGTTGGAGGATGTGGCATCACTGAGATCAGTTGGTTGCTTGCTCCTCCCAGCTTGTGATGAGTTTTTTTGAGACATGCTTTCAGTGTGTCTTTGTAGGGTTTCCTCTGACTACCATGGGATCTCTGACCATGGGTGAGCTGAGAGTAGAGGGCTTGTTTTGGGAGGCGAGAGTCTGGCATCCGCACACAATGTCCAGCCCAGCGGAGCTGGTGAGTGAGGATCATTGCTTCAATGCTGGTGACATTAGCTTCAATGAGGATGCTGGTGTTAGTGCAGCGATCTTCCCACTTGATGCAAAGGATCTTCCAGAGGCATCGTGGGTGGTACCTCTCCAGACTCTTACAGTGCTGTCTATAGGTCACCCAGGTTTTGCGTCTATAAAGGAGTGTAGGAATAACAATTGTCTCATAGACCTGGATCTTGGTTTCCTCCCGTAGGTCACGGTCTGTGAAAATGCTCCAGATCAGTTTCCCAAAGGAAGCACTTGCGCAATGGATCCTGTGCTGGATCTCACTGTCCATTTTTGCATTTTGAGAAAGTTGGCTACCGAGGTAACAGAAGTCCTCAACTCTCTCCAAAGTCTGTCCCTTGATGGTGATTTGTGGTGGCTCATGTGCAAGGCCTTAAGCAGGCTGATGGAGCACTTTAGCTTTCTTGATATGGAGTGAGAGTCATAAGCTTCGGTAAGTGTGTGCAAAAAAATCCATTGTGGACTGAAGGTCATTCTCAGTGTGCGTGATGATGACACAGTCATCAGCGTTTTGAAGATCAGTCATGGACACCCTGAGGACTTTAGACTTTGAGCAGAAATGTCAAAGATTAATAAACAGCCCATCCATTCTATATTGAATGTCAACTCCAGTGGGGAGGTGGTCTTTATCAAGGACCAAAATGACTGCTAAATACCTGGAGAACAGGGTTGCAGCAATAACGGATCCTTGCTGAACCCCAGTTTTGACGATGAGAAGATCCATCTCTAGGCCATTACAGAGAATGGTCGCAGTCATCTTATCATGAAGAAGCCTTAGGCCCTTAATACATTTTGTAGAGCAGCCAAAACTGGCCAGCACCTTCCCACAGGGCTTCGCGATTGACAGAATCAAAGTCCTTTGTCAAATTGATGAGAGCCATGTACAGGTCCTGATTTTGCTCCCGAGACTTTTCCTGGATTTGGTGGGCAAGAAGATCATATTGGTTGGCCAGCAGGATGGTCTGAAACTGCACTGAGATTCCGGCAATATTTCCTCAGCAAGGGGAAGTAATCGGTTTAAGAGGATATGGGCAAGAATTTTCCCTGCTGCAGATTGCAAGTCAATGCCACGATAATTTGCACACTCCAATTTATCTCCTTTCTTACAGATTGTACCAATGTTAGCATTCCTCAAGTCTTCTGTAATCTTCTCATTACACCAAATTTGAAGAAAAATGAATCTCCCGACAACATAGCTCTGAGGATCATTGGAGCACACAAGCCCCTTCACCGTAAGAAGATGACGGTCTCCGAAGAGGGGCCGCAGCAGTGGCAAGATGTGTAACCAATAAAATTATGCTGAAAATTTATGCTCCTGGCTGCTGTGGGCCAGACTGGCACCAGGCACCAGAACGGAGATGAGGGAGACTGTATCCACCTATTGGGCCCAGGCAGTGTCGGGAGGAAGGTACCCGAATTGAATGCAGACCGGGGTGTCAGGGGAAAGTAGATGAGGATAAGGATGCAGGGGGAATATTCTGAGTCTGGAGGCTGGTGGATGGAGAGAAACTGGGACTGGGAGAGAAAGCGGGAGATGGGGACTGGCTGGGCAAGGAGCCTGGGACTGGGAGGAGGGGGAAAGAGACTAGGACTGGCTAGGCAGGGCGATTAGGACAGGGAGTGGGTGGGGAGAGACTGTGATGTGCTGAGCAAGGAGGTGGGGAGCTGGGGGAGACTGGGACTGACTGGGGGAGGAATCTGGGACTAAGAACCAGTGGGGAGGAACTGGAGGTGGGTGAGGAAACAGACCAGATGAGGAACCAGGGTTTCAGGGGAGTCTGAGACTAACTGGGTGACGAGACTGGAATAAGCAGCCAGAGTGGGCTATGGGAGACTGAGAGCAGACCTCCATGAACATTTAGTTCGTGGCAAGCTGGGGTGTAAATCTACCCTGCACTGTCCTGCCATGCACCGAGTGTCCATGGCCCCTGGGGGAGGTGTGGCTGAGCACTGCTTAAGTTGATGTAAGTTACATCGCTCAGGGGTGTGAAAACAAGCAGTGTCTGCATCGCACTATGTCAGCCGGAGACGCTCTCCCGCCAGCAGAGCTCTCAACGAGGTGGACTAATTATGTAGACAGAAGAGCGGTCGCCCATCGACGTAATGTGTCTTCACCAGACGTGTTAAATCGGCGCCGCTGCACGGATACAGTGGCACTGATTTAGCGTGGGAGCGAAGAGAAGTCCTAGCAGTTCCCTTGTGTGCTTTGATCTCTCCCGGCTCCAAGCACTGGGGAACGGTTAGTGCGCAGCAGCTGGTCCGCACGGACACTGAGTGTGCAGCAGGCTAGTGCGGGGTAAATTTATACCCCAGTTTGACACAAGCTAAGTGTGTGTAGAGAGAAACCCTGAGACAGGAAGAGGCATCCAGGGAGGGGAACTGGGGCTTGGGGCAGACAGGACAACCCAAGGCAGGGATAAGTGTGAGAAACAGATCAGCTGAGGACCCCAGAGGGACAGCACAGAGAACAGGGGGAAATTGGCAGAGGAAGCCAGAGGTGAAGTCTAGGACTGGCTTGTCCAGGAGACTGGGCCTGGGGATGAGAAGCTTGAGGAGTGGAGACTGGCACTGGGTAGACAAGAAGAATGAGACTGGGATACAGAGCAAGGGATGGAGAAGAGACAGGACTGATACAGGGACTGCTTGGAGGGGATGGGGCAGAAGGGGTTAGGCTTCAGGGGACAGGGGAAGACGGGTCTGTCACTACCAGAACACACACCTCTCCAGAGCCTGGAATGGAACCAGGATCCCTGAGTTTTGCCATTCCCCTGCTGTCAGCAAATATCTGTCAAACTCTGCAACAAAATTTTCTGATCCCGCTCTAGTGCTGGTCCACAAAGAGGATGACAACCTACTACTACTGTCAGTTACGCCGTTAGCTCAAGTGGCTTCTGTGGTGGATCAAGGCCCCACCCCTTCTCTGCCTCTTCCCCTCAAGGCTCTGCCCTCATCGCTCACTCCCCCTCTCCCCTCATCACTCGCTGGATCGTCTCAAGCAGCCGGCCTGCAGGTACGAAGCCGCCCTGGCTGAGCAGGGGCTGGCACAGATTAATGACCCGGTTCCCCACCCCCCCCATGGAAACCAGATTTTTGGTTCAGGTGTCATTTAGGTCCCTTTTCGACTGGATTTTCCAGTCGGAAACCAGGCACCTGGCAACCCTAAATGACATCTGGACACAGAAGCCAAAAACCGGACTGTCCGGGTAAAACTGAGATGGGTGGCATCCGGAGGGTGGCAACATGATTCTGAATCTTGGAACTTCTGTTTTTTCAGTTTGCTTTTTTAAAAACCACAGAAATTATGCACAAAAACATTACTTTTAAGGAATGTTAAGTTTGCAAAGTTGAGCTGTAAAAAATAACGAAATGGCAGAATTAAAGTTGTCTTTGTAACTTTATTTTGGCCCACTTGTACACCTGCGTTGAGATACCTTCTTTAATTACAGGATAACAAGCTATTTTCTCCATGAGACCCCTGCCTCATTCAGTGCACAGGACAGACAGCATGGGCATAGTTTGGGAGGGTGCAGGGGGGCATTGGCAGAGGAAAGGCATGGGGGGGACATGTGGGGTCGGTGCAGGGAACGGGGGTGGGGGGGGATGGAGCCACTTCTCCTGAGGCTGAGAGTAGCTGCTCCGGGTTGTCGCTCTGCAGCTGTGCACGGCTGCCTGGGTCCTAGTGCCTGCCCGTTTCCGGTAAAGCGGTGAGTGCCTGCAGGGGGCAGAGGACACTGGGAAAGGGGGAGGGGCACGGGGCAGCGGGCAGGTGAAGGGGGTGGGATGGGAAGAGAAGGAGAGAGAGGAATGGGAGCGGGGAGCGGGAGCCCAGCATGTGGCGTCCCCTCGGCAGCAGCAGCCCCAGCAGGGAGGCGGCTGCAACGGCCCTGGGAGGCCCCAGAGCAGCAACATCTCTGCAACAGCCGGTGCTGGAGTGGCCACAGCTCCCAAGCTCAGGTCGCTGCAGCAGACAGCAGCAGCTGGGGCTCACCCATTGAGCCATCCTGCCCCGCCCCCAGCCCTGGCAGCCCAGAGACCACTCCAGGCTGGGGTGGGGGGAGGGAGAGTCAGTGAGCCAAGATAACTGGCTTCAGCATGCGTGTGTGTGTGTGTGTGTGTGTGTGTGTGTGTGTGAGCGCTCTCTGTCCCCCCCAGATACAGCAGTCAAACTACGCCTGTGCTCGACAGGGCTCTGAATCAGGGTTGGTTGTGGCGTGAAGGAGGCTGGTCTGTGTAGGACCCTGCTTCATTGGTTGCAGAAACTGTGAAGTGTGCTGTGTGTGAGGCAGGGGATTGCAGAAAGAGAAAGGAGGGTCTCTTGTTAAGGCAGCTGAATCCTGCCCTGGGGAACTGGATTCTCTCCCTGCCTCTGCCACAGAGATCCTATGTGATGCTTGACAAGTCTCTGAAACCAAATATTTCACAGGTGGTCATTAATTGTGTGTTCCACATTTTATGGGTGGCCTCCTTGTAACCGTGGGGGTCTGGTCTGCTGAGCATATGCTGCTGTAAACTGAAGTCAGTAGGTCAGGGGTGCGCAAACTACGGCCCATGTTTATGAGTGTGAATATGATGTAACTGGAATATGCTTTTTGCAAAAGGTCTCATGTAAGGTATCAAAACAAAAGTTATAACCTACTGAATATATTCCTCCTATTTGTATGTATGTATCATTCTTGTATCTGAAGCTAGACATATGAAGTATGACTCTGAGGTCCGATTGTAATTATGCAAAGTGTGGGCCATTAATGGTGGTTTAGAATCTTGATGGCTCCCATTGACTACGACAATTGGTTGTAGATGGTTTATTTACCTGCAAGCCTTCCTGTGTATGTGTGGGCCAGCCTGTGGGTAATGAACAATGAGTTCTCACAGGACATCCATCTTAAATCCATCTTAAATCTGGTACTTTTCCATTTAGAAGGAGGGGTAGGGACAAAAGATTCCTACCTCATGCCAAAGCTATAAAAAAGAGGTGGAGCAGGACAGACGGGACTGTCAGTCATGAGAAAACCCCTGTTTTCCACCTCAGATGTCTGGTGGAACTAATAAGGACTGTACCAGGGGTCAGGATTGGGCCCAGACTAGAAAGGAGTCTAGTCTGTGAAGGAAGCTTATTGGAACATCCCTGAGGGTGAGATTTTACCTGTAATCAGTTTCTGAATGTATTAGGCTTAGACTTGCATGTTTTTTATTTATTTTGCTGGATGACTTACTTTGTTCTGTCTGTTATTACTTGAAATCACTTAAATCCTACTTCTTATTCTTAATAAAATCATTTTTGTTTATTAATAAACCCAGAGTAAGTGATTAACACCTGGGGGAGCAAGCAGCTGTGCATATCTCTCTGTCAGTGTTATAGAGGGTGGACAATTTATGAGTTTACCCTGTATAGGCTTTATACAGAGTAAAATGGATTTATTTGGGATTTGGATCCCACTGGGAACTGGGTGTCTGGATGCTGGAGATAGGTGACCTGCTGAGCAGTTTTTGGTTGAAGTCTGCAGCTTTCGGGGTGTGGACCAGATCTGGGTCTGTGTTGCAGCAGGCTAGCATGTCTGGCTCAACAAGGCAGGGTTTTGGAGTCCCAAGCTGGCAGGGAAAACGGGCTCAGAGGTAATTTCAGAACATGAGGTGACAGTCCCAAGGGGGTGTCTGTGACCGAACCCGTCGCACACGTCATTAGTGACTTTTAAGAATAGGTTAGACAAACATCTATCAGGGATGGACTAGGTATACTTAAACCTCTCTTGGTGTGGGGGGATAGACTAGATGACTTTCTGAGGTTCCTTCCAGTCCTACATTTCTATTTATTCCAAGATTTCATAAGCTATTCAGGCCTGCTGATTTTTTTAAAAAGTTTATCCCTACTAGATACTGTTTAACATCCTCCTTAGTTACCAACAGACTGCAGAGTGGTTCACCCTCTTCACATAGTATGAATACACTTCCTGCTTCTATCCAAAACCAGAAAAGTTTATTGAACACTTCTGTCTTATTTGCATCATTATAAACTATTTTACCATCTCCATTTGTAATGGGCTACACCTTTGTTAGGATTTGTTTGTTTGTTTGTCTTTACTCCTAATATACTGAAAAAAATGGTCATTATTGTTCCTAGCCCTGCCAACTTTGGAGTTTTCCCTGATAGCTTTAGCTTCCCTTATCGATTTTCTACATTTCAGAACTTCCAATGTATATCGATTGCTATTAAATTCCCCTCTTTCCATTTGTAGTACATTGTTTTTTTTTAAAATGTCTAATTGCTGCCTGCACTGTCCCACTGCACCAGGATGGGCTTTTGGCTAAAGTTCTAAGGCAGTGGAACAACGAACTCCCTAAGGCTCCTTTGTAATTTTCATCCTTCATTGGCTTTCTAGGACACATTGAGCTCCAGCTGGTTGGAGGGGACAGTGCCTGCTCAGGACGTGTGGAAGTAAGACATGGAGACACTTGGGCTACAATCTGTGATGCACACTTTGATCTCAAAGCTGCCAGTGTTATCTGTAATGGACTACAGTGTGGAACAGCTCTATCTATCCCAGGAGGAGCTCATTTCAGAGAAGGACATGGACCAATCTGGACTGAGGAATTCCAGTGTGTAGGGAATGAGTCACACTTCATGTACTGTCCCAGGATATCACACAGGAATCAGACGTGCTCACATGCAAATGATGCAAGTGTCATATGCTCACGTAAGAATTTGGCACAATGTCTCTAAAATCCCAGTGATGTGTATTCTAGAGTAGGGTGCAGCAAAAAAATGATCCTACTCTGTAGGAAGCTGGGATAACAAAGCTGCTATCAGCTTCCAGTAAAACCTAAACAACTCAATATAATGGAAATGGGTTCAATCCCCCCCAACTTTCCTTTTCTTTATTATTTAATCTAAAATATCTTAAATGCTCCCTCTCTAAACCCCTTCTCCCTTCTCCCCAGGGCTCACAGGGTTCCGGCTGGTGAACGGCAGCACAGCGTGCTCAGGGAGGGTGGAGATCCAGGTTCTTGGTGCCTGGGGAACCCTCTGTGACTCACGCTGGGATTTACCAGACGCCAACGTTCTCTGTCGTCAGCTCGAGTGCGGATTCGCTGAATCAGCCCCAGGAGGAGGGTCTTTTGGGAAGGGAACTGGCTCTGTCTGGACAGACACATTTCACTGCAAAGGGACTGAAACCCATTTGGGCCATTGCTCTGTTACTGCCCTGGGGGCCTCTCCGTGCTCACACAACAACGATGCCGGTGTGATTTGCTCAGGTAAGTGCAAGAGAGATGCTGGATTAAGGACACCTGCCCCTCAGTGTGTGATGCTGCCCCACAGTACTTACAACGATTAAAGCCAAAATTCCCAACTCGCTACTTATTTGGGAAAAAGAAAAGGAATACTTGTGGCACCTTAGAGACTAACCAATTTATTTGAGCATAAGCTTTCGTGAGCTACAGCTCACTTCATTGGATGCATACTGTGGAAAGTGTAGAAGATCTTTTTATACACACAAAGCATGAAAAAATACCTCTGTGTGTATAAAAAGATCATCTACACTTTCCACAGTATGCATCCGATGAAGTGAGCTGTAGCTCACAAAAGCTTATGCTCAAATAAATTGGTTAGTCTCTAAGGTGCCACAAGTCCTCCTTTTCTTTTTGCGAATACAGACTAACACAGCTGTTACTCTGAAACCTACTTATTTGGGGTGATTGAGCAGCAACCTGAGACCTTCAGGGCCTGATTCTCCAGAGTACTCACCATTTCTGCAGAGCTTTATGTGTTCAAAGTACTCTCCAGACACTAATAAACCCTCACCAAACTCCAGGGAAGTAGGTGGGTAAGTATTATTATTATTAGCTCCTGTGATAGGTTGGATCACAGAAACCCCTTGGGGGCTGCCACCTGATGTGTCAAGACTACTTCTGCCCCTGCTTTCCCTGCCAGCTTAGGACTCCAGCACCCTGTCTCGCTGAGCCAGACATTCCAGTCTGCTCCAGCACAGACCCAGGGTCTGAAGCACGTACCCCAAAGCTGCAGACTTAACTGAAAGCAATTAAGAAGTGTTCCTGTCTTTAACACTCAGATGCCCAACTCCCAATGGGGTCCAAACCACAAATAAATCCGTTTTACCTTGTATAACGCTTATACAGGGTAAACTCATAACTTGTCCGCCCTCTATAACACTCGGAGAAAGATATGCACAGCTGTTTACCCCCCTCCCTGGTATGAATACATACTCTGGGTTAATTAATAAGTAAAATGTGATTTTATTAAATACAGAAAGTAGGATTTAAGTGGTTCCAAGTAGTGTCAGACAGATCAAAGTGAATTATCAAGTAAAATACAATAAAACACGCAAATCTAAGCCTAATACAGTAATAAAACTGAGTACAGATAAAATCTCACCCTCAGAGATGTTTCAATAAGTTTCTTTCACAGACTGGATGCCTTCCTAGTCTGGGCACAATCCTTTCCCTGGTACAGCTCTTGTTCCAGCTCAGGTGGTAGCGAGGGGATTTCTCATGCTGGCTGCCCAGTTTGTTCTGTTCCACTCACTTATATATCTTTTGCATAAGGCGGGAATCCTTTGTCCCTCTCTGGGTTCCCACCCCTCCTTTTCAATGGAAAAGCACCAGGTTAAAGATGGATTCAAGTTCAGGTGCCAAGATCACATGTCACTGTAAGACTTCATTACATGCTTGCTAGTATACAGGAAGATTTAGAAGTAAAACAGAGCAATCCACAGTCAATTGTCCTGGTTAATGGGAGCCATTAAGATTCCAAACCACCATGAATGACCCACACTGTGCATAACTACAATAGGACCTCAGAGTTATATTTCATATTTCTAGTTTCAGATACACGAGTGATACATTTATACAAATAGGATGACCACACTCAGTAGATTATAAACTTTGCAATTATACCTTACAAAAGACCTTTTGCAGGAAGCATATTTCAGTTACATTATATTCACACTCATCAGCATACTTTCATAAAATCCTACAGCGTGCAATGTCACAGCTCCATTTTACAAACGGTGAAACGGAGAAAGAAAAGCAAAGTGACTTGCCCAAGGCCACCCAGAACTCTCAACAGACATCTACTCTCCTCTTTACAACTGATACCTTTGTACCTTGGGGGCAAAAAACCTGGCAGTTCTCCTGCTTCTCACAGAGGCTGCTACCGGCATTCCTAACTGAATTCCCTGCAGCCCTGCCCGGACTCTCCTAACTAGATACCCAGCCCATACCCTGGTTCTTGGAGGGAACTCCTCAGCACATGAAGATGCTGATTTCTCCCTAGAATTGCTGGAAGGAGAATCCCTTCTAAGGAAAAGCACCTGGTCCCTTCCATATGAGCTCCATCTGCTGTGATCCCATCCGGCCTTCCTGAGGGGCTGTGGTACCCAGTTATATCCATGAGCCTCCTCGGAAAGCCCCAGATCTACTCTCTGCCCTCACACTACACTAGTGGCATACTTAGGACAGGAAACTTGGCTGAGCCCGAGCTTTCGGGGCTGTGACGGGAGGAGCAGAGGGAGGGGTGCAGGAGGAATCCGGTGCCCTGGGAAGGGGGCAGGAGGGAGGGGGGCTCTCCTCCCTCCACCCCTTCCAGCCGGCCCTTACCGCTCAGCAGGCACCCAAAGCTGAGGCTGCCCGGGCACAGAGGCTGCGGGGCGTGCCTAGGGTAACCAGATAGGAAATGTGAAAAATTGGACAAGTGGTGGGAGGTAATAGGCGTCTATATAAGAAAAAGACCCAAATATCAGGACTGTCCCTATAAAATCGGGACATCTGGTCACCTAAGCGTGCCTTTTGGGCAAAGTGGGGTCCCACTAGGGCTCAAGCTCTGCTCACCCTCCCCGACCCTGGCTCAGTGTCCGTCAGCCCAGCCACGTCCCTTTCCTGCCGGTGCTGGGAGCTGCTGCCCATGTCTTTGGCCCCAGCACTAGCCCCACCCAGACCTGCCCTCACGAGGCACACCCCCCATGGGGCTAGTGCTTGGGTAAGAGACCAGGGAAGCAGCGCATGGCGCTGGCAGGAGAAAGATGCAGCCAGGCTGTTGGACACCGAGCTGGGGGTGGGAATCCCAGCCTGTGGATTCGGGGGGCTCCAGCCCTGATTTGGGTGGGCCTGGATGATAACTGGGTGGGCCACAGCCCACCCGTGGCTACACCCCTGCACTACACTAGCTGCATGCAGGCAGTCTCCTGGACCAGTCTTCGGGCGAACTCCTGGCTCCGTTGAAGTCAATGGAGGTTTTACCATTGCCGTCAGTGGGGCCAGGATTTCACTCTTCGCCTTGAAATGTCATCTGGCTACTGAGATCCTTGAGCTGGTTGGATCCAGTGCGCACACACTGCACCTGTCAGGTTGCCATACTAGTACATACTGTACCCGGCACAGCCAGTGGGTGTGCCCTGCACTGACTCTGCTGTTGTCTTTTAACATTGTCAGTCTCTCCTGGCTGCACCTGGGTCTGAACTCGGGGAGTAATTCCTAACTTACCACCTTGCTGTAGGACTCTCTAATTCTAAGACACACACAAATACTGAGATTCACATCCCAAGGGAGTCACAATATTCACCAACAGAGCACGTCCCCTTCCCCACCCCACACACAACCTGCTTCTTGTGCTATGAATTGATCAGCTGAAATCTCATGTTAGACTCAGAGATGACACCACATTTCAGGGGACAGCTCCAGTTAGAACCACCAGTGCTGGGAACTATCTAACACTAGGAGCTCCTGCACTGGATCCATGTGAACCAAGAAGGTTGCCACCTGCTGAGCAAAGATCAGGGGGAACTAAGGGAATTTACCAACAATAACCTGTTCCTGACCACCATGAACCCTGCTCTTCCATTGGCCAAACTCCCTCAAGGCAAACTTGCCTAAATCATTCACGACCCACCTGCTAAGTGCTTGTGCAGACACCATTCACTGGCTTCCAGGCATTTAAGCCTGGATAAAGTGACTACAAACCTCAGCAGCCATTCCACCACCACACACAGAGACTATTTTCCCAATCAGTAATCTGCAGGAATTCCCTCGCTCACTCATTTAGAGAGTCTGTTGGCAAGCCCTTGTGTCAAGCTCAGAGTTTTAAAATCCTTGCAGCACCTTCCACTTTTAGATTCACAGGAATAAGTGTCTTCTGACAGAGGTTGTTCCCTTCAACACTGTGACACACTCTGATGACTGGCTTATACCTTCTTATTGAGAAATAGTCCACAATTTCATGTGCAGTATTTCTAGTGTATAAGAGAGAGTGTTTTTCAGTGTATTTCCCATCTCTCCTGAGCCCAGGTCACTCTGAATCACTCAGACTCCTGAATGAAGAGAGCCGGTGTGATGGGAGAGTGGAGATTTCCCTCCGTGGTGTGTGGGGCAGAGTGTTGGATGACCAGTGGGACATGGACGATGCCAGCGTGGTGTGCAGGGAGCTCCAGTGCGGAGTCGCTGAGAAAGCTTTTATCCCCCCGAAGTCTCAGAATGGAACGGGCCCTGTGGGTCTCAGAAGAGTCCAGTGTGCAGGAAATGAGACTCGTCTGACTCTCTGTGACATCTCCACGTCTGAGACAGCCCAGGCAGGAATTGCTGAGGACGTCGGTGTCCTTTGCTCAGGTGATTCATTTCCAAATCTCACAAACATTGTCTGTTCAGTAGGAAAATTCATATTAATAGCTGGGATCTATCCCTGCAGGGAGCCGGCGGATCAGACTGGTGAATGGGACAGGTCGCTGTGCTGGGAGAGTGGAGATTTATTACAATGGCAGCTGGGGGACAGTCTGTGATGATTCCTGGGATCTGTCAGACTCCGATGTCGTTTGCAAACAACTGGGATGTGGACGTGCCATCAGTGCAACTGTCTCTGCTCATTACGGGCAAGGATCTGGACAGATCTGGCTGGACGATGTGAACTGCTCTGGGAACGAATCCGATCTCTGGGCGTGTCCTTCCGGGGGCTGGGGCCAGCACAACTGCAGACACAAAGAGGACGCGGGAGTTCTCTGCTCAGGTCTGTTCTGGGAATGCACACGTGAGCCTGGTGACCAGGGGATTAAATGGAGGGGGCAGATGTTTAAGGAGATTGCTGAGAATGACACTCTCACTTACTGTCTCTGCCTCCCTTTCCCTTCTGTAACTGCCTACCAGGGTCACCATTAGAAAGTCCTCAGCTCCCACCCAGAGGTGTTGGAGATATTGCAAGATTTCCCTTAGAATCATAGAATATCAGGGTTGGAAGGTACCTGAGGAGGTCATCTAGTCCAACCCCCTGCTCAAAGCAGGACCAATCCCCAATTTTTGCCCCAGATCCCTAAATGGCCCCCTCAAGGATTGAACTCACCACCCTGGATTTAGCAGGCCAATGCTCAAACCACTGAGCTATCCCTCCACTGAGCTATCCCTCCTTAGAATGCTAGAAGGCTACATCTCAGGTATCTAAAGGAGATTATATCATGGAAAGCAGTGACTGAAAAGGATGTAGGGTCCCAGTGGAGAAATAACTGAACATGAGCTCCCAGTGCCGTGTGTGGCAAAACGGGCTAATGCGAACCTTGGATCTATAAACAGGGGAGTAGTGAGTAGGAGTGGGGACTAAATTTTACTGTTGTACATGATGCTGGTGAGACAGATACTGGAATACTGTGTCCAGTTCTTATGTCCACAAAAATTGGAGCAGAGAAGAGCCACAAAAGTGATCTGATGAATAAAAGCCTTACGATGAGAGATTTCAGATGCTGAATCTGTTTAGCTTATCAAAACGATCAAGAGGTAACTTGATTACAGGGCATAAGTCCCTTAACAAGGAGAACATACCACTTCCTAAAGGGCTCTTTAATCTAATGCAGAAAGGCAGAACAAGAGTCGATGGCTAGAAGCTGAAACCAGACAAATTCAGATAACAAATAAGGCCCAGGTTTTTAACAGGGAGGATGATTAACCATCGGAACTAACTACCAGGGAAATGGTGCATTCTACATCTCTTGAAGTCTTCCTGTCTAGACTGGATGCCTTTCTGGAAGCTATGCTTACGTCAAACTCAAGTTATTAGGCTCTATGCAGCTGCTTTACAGAAGGTCAGACTATTTGATCTCATGATCCCTGTCACACTGTCTGTAGACTCTCACGGCACTGAGTGCCCACCTCAGGGCAGATGGTGAGAAACAAGGCAATACCCCAAACTGCTGATGTGTTCTATAAGTAGATTTCACCAAGCCTGTAACAGATGTGAACTCCTGGACCAATGTTCTCTCTAATTTTTACATCCATGTGCGGAATGAATTTTGTTATGTGCACCAGTCTAGAGGTGATGTGTGGTGGGGTTGGGGCTGAGGGGTTCAGAGTGTGGGAGGCAACTCAAGGCTGGGGCAGAGGGTGGCTGTGCACAGGGTGAGGGCTCTGACTGGGGGTGCGAGCTCTGGGGTGGGGCCAGGGATGAGGGATTTGTAGTTCTGGCTGCCCTGGGGCTGCAGCGGGAAGAGAGGACTCCCCCAAGGCCTCTCTTGCTGCAGCAGCCTGGGGCCAGGGGAGAGGCACCTCTCCCCACTGCGGCAGCTCCAGGGCTGAGGAAGAGGTGCTTCTCCACTCTAGGCCCCTGTGGCTGCATGCCTATGCGGCCTTTGATAGCCTTCTGTGCGTCCACATGGCCACGCAGCTTAGAGGGAACTTAGTCCTGAATCACTGTATCTATCTTACCATGGAGTCACAGACAGTCCCCTTAGACTCTCCAGTCTATTGTCACCCAAACAAACTGGACTTAGTGATAAGTGGTCACTTACACCAAAAATCACATCACATTCAGGTTTCTTCCAATCCCAAGAGACCAGCCACTTACTCAGATCACTTGGTACCCTGAATCTTACACCAAAGACAATGCCTGTAGCCAATCCTGTAATAAACTATATACAGGTTTATTCATTAGGAAAAAGAAATAAAAGGGCTGTTTACATGGTTAAAGCAAGCAATCATCTACACACAAATGAGTTACCATTTATATCCTCGGAGTGACAGAGTTGTAGTGATCTGTCAAGTCCAAATGTCCTTCAGCGCTGATCCAAGGGTAACCCCTTGGGGTCTCGGGCTTCAGTTTGGATTCTTTAGCCCTGTCAAAGTTCAAACAGCCAAAAAAATGAAAAATCTTCCCATCTATTATTTTTATTTCCCTCTTCCAGCCTTCAAATCAATGGGATAAGACCTTCTGCATGTACTACATGCAGGGGATGGGCGGCGGGGATCATTCCCGTGCCTGAGTTCACAAGTTCAGAGCAAACATTTTCAGTTATAAAGCAAAACTTACATATGTTCTTGTTGCATAGACCACAGACATTACAAGTGAGATTAATGCCTGCAGCAACTAACCAGTATTTCATAAAGTCTAAACACTCAATACATTCTTACAAGACTAATACCTGTTTTCAGCAAAACTGACACACATGTGACCCTGCCTGGTCTCCAGCTACGAGATTGTAAGTTCTCATCTAAGGCCTGCAGCCTGGGCAAGAGCTGGAATCATAGAATCATAGAATCATGGAATATCAGGGTTGGAAGGGACCCCTGAAGGTCATCTAGTCCAACCCCCTGCTCGAAGCAGGACCAATTCCCAGTTAAATCATCCCAGCCAGGGCTTTGTCAAGCCTGACCTTAAAAACTTCCAAGGAAGGAGATTCCACCACCTCCCTAGGTAACGCATTCCAGTGTTTCACCACCCTCTTAGTGAAAAAGTTTTTCCTAATATCCAATCTAAACCTCCCCCACTGCAACTTGAGGCCATTACTCCTCGTTCTGTCATCTGCTACCATTGAGAACAGTCTAGAGCCATCCTCTTTGGAACCCCCTTTCAGGTAGTTGAAAGCAGCTATCAAATCCCCCCTCATTCTTCTCTTCTGCAGGCTAAACAATCCCAGCTCCCTCAGCCTCTCCTCATAAGTCATGTGTTCTAGACCCCTAATCATTTTTGTTGCCCTTCGCTGGACTCTCTCCAATTTATCCACATCCTTCTTGTAGTGTGGGGCCCAAAACTGGACACAGTACTCCAGATGAGGCCTCACCAATGTCGAATAGAGGGGGACGATCACGTCCCTCGATCTGCTCTCTATGCCCCTACGTATACATCCCAAAATGCCATTGGCCTTCTTGGCAACAAGGGCACACTGCTGACTCATATCCAGCTTCTCGTCCACTGTCACCCCTAGGTCCTTTTCCGCAGAACTGCTGCCGAGCCATTCGGTCCCTAGTCTGTAGCGGTGCATTGGATTCATCCGTCCTAAGTGCAGGACCCTGCACTTATCCTTATTGAACCTCATCAGATTTCTTTTGGCCCAATCCTCCAATTTGTCTAGGTCCTTCTGTATCCTATCCCTCCCCTCCAGCGTATCTACCACTCCTCCCAGTTTAGTATCGTCCGCAAATTTGCTGAGAGTGCAATCCACACCATCCTCCAGATCATTTATGAAGATATTGAACAAAACCGGCCCCAGGACCGACCCCTGGGGCACTCCACTTGACACCGGCTGCCAACTAGACATGGAGCCATTGATCACTACCCGTTGAGCCCGACAATCTAGCCAGCTTTCTACCCACCCTATAGTGCATTCATCCAGCCCATACTTCCTTAACTTGCTGACAAGAATACTGTGGGAGACCGTGTCAAAAGCTTTGCTAAAGTCAAGAAACAATACATCCACTGCTTTCCCTTCATCCACAGAACCAGTAATCTCATGATAAAAGGCGATTAGATTAGTCAGGCATGACCTTCCCTTGGTGAATCCATGCTGGCTGTTCCTGATCACTTTCCTCTCATGCAAGTACTTCAAGATTGATTCTTTGAGGACCTGCTCCATGATTTTTCCAGGGACTGAGGTGAGGCTGACTGGCCTGTAGTTCCCAGGATCCTCCTTCTTCCCTTTTTTAAAGATTGGCACAACATTAGCCTTTTTCCAGTCATCCGGGACTTCCCCGGTTCGCCACGAGTTTTCAAAGATAACTGGCCTGCCAATGTCACAATCCTTCCCAGCCTTTATCTATTACACTCTGTATGTAGCCGCTGGTAAATGGTGACCTTCCAGAGATGCCCACTGTATTTCGAAGGGGCCTGTGGTGTCTAAAAGACTCTCTTACTCTGGGAGTGGTTCTCTAGCCGTTGCTCCTGCAGAATGATGCACAGGATCGTTAGCAATCGCTGGGATTTCACTCTTCACACCCCCGTTCATTTCAGAATCAAATTATTTAAATTCCCTTTTTTTGCGTTTTCTTCTAGAGTTCACAGATGTGAGGCTGGTGAGCGACAGTGACTGTGCTGGGCGGCTGGAGGTTTTCTACAATGGGACGTGGGGCAGTGTTTGCTCCAATCAGATGTCTGGAGTCACCCCAGCAATTGTCTGCAAACAGCTGAACTGTGGGGACGGAGGGCAGATTGCAAGAGACTTTGAATATGGACCAGGTTCTGGTCCCACGTGGCTGGACCACGTTGCATGCAGTGAGCAGCACAGCTCCCTCTGGCAGTGCCCGTCAGAGACCTGGGATCCAAAGTCGTGTGATAACCGAGCAGAAGAGACCCATATTTCTTGTACTGGTAATTCTGAAACTACCTGCATGCGGGCATGCAAACCCACATGTAAACGATGAGTTTAATTAATTGAAAGGTTAGGATAGAACTTTTGTTGTTGTTCACATCTCAGTGTAGGCAGATTTAAATTCTCAACACAAGATACAAACATATTTTCATGATGTTTTATAGGAATAACCATTTGTCTGATTAACAACAAACATGGAAGTTAATCAATTAATCTTAAAAGAGACCGGTGTTAGACACTGCGATAAGGTAGTCTGAGAGCCAAGAAAAGCCTCTCCCTAGAGACCGTCATGAGGCAGCTCTGTGGTTATTAATCCTTTTGGGATGAACATTCAGGGGTGGGCCCAGGCTGTGCAATTTGGGTCAGAACTGGAATCCCCCAGAAGTCTGGGTGAATGTCGGCCTGTGTGTCTGAGTAACAGCTGAATAGCAAATTAATTAAGTATTAAATGACCCAGAGTTCACATTTCAGTTCACACAGTGCTGAAATTAGGGGTTTAAAATACAGATAAATTCTACTCCCACATCACACACACAACCCAGTGCATTCACCTCAGCTTTTTCTCTCCATAGGAAAAAAACCAAAACCAACTCAGACCCTGTTTGCCGAATGCCCGAACTCTCCCAGCTGCACAGGTATCTCTGCTTCTCACTGTCTCCCTCTTGGTCCCTAAGTTATCCCAGTAACATGTGAGGTTTCTGCATTTCTAGACCAGGACAAGTTACGTGTCATGGGAGGAGAGGACAGATGCTCGGGGAGAGTGGAGGTTTGGTACCGTGGCTCCTGGGGAACAGTTTGTGATGACTCCTGGGACATGGCGGATGCTAACGTTGTGTGTAAACAACTGGGCTGTGGATCTGCTGTATCTGCCCCGGGCGAGGCTGCATTCGGCCAGGGGACTGGTCCCATCTGGGTGGAGACGTTGAATTGCAGAGGGACAGAGTCATCTCTCTGGGACTGTCCTGCCAAGCCCTGGTGTGAAAGCAACTGTGGTCATAAGGAAGATGCTGCCGTGAATTGCACAGGTGAGTGACAGGAGATGTTTCTGCTACTTGCTGTAATATTCAGAGAGAAGGATGGTTTAGCCCACCCATCCCCTTTGGTCCCAGACCAGGCCCTCCCATCTCCTGTGTGCCAGAGCATCCTGGATGTTGAGGGTGGAACGTTTGTGAGGTCAGATTGGCTCAGGCATCAGCCCACATAGCCCCTGCATCCATCACAGGCCCCACTGTGCTGGTTTGTTATGAGAGTCCTCATTGCTGCACAAAGCACAAGGGACTTGGGCCCTAAATCACTAACAAACAGGCCCAGTGCTGCTGTGAGGGAGTCTGTGGAGGTGACAGCTGGAGACAACCAGGGACTCTCAGAGGTGAGGATCCCCCCGGGAACAAACAAGTCACCTCCCCCTTGCTACAGGTTCATAGGCTCCCACGACTCTCACAGGCTAATCTCTCCCTGTCGCATGTTCATTTCCATCCAGCTCCCCCGCGCCGCCCTCCGACCGACAATGGGAGAGTCACGGTGCCTGTGGTCATCAGCATTATCCTGGGGGCCCTGCTCTGCCTGGTCTTAATCATCCTGGGGGCGCAGGTGCGAAGTGCCAGGGCACAGCTCAGAGGTGGGTCCTGATTGGTGTCACTGTGTGCAATGCTTCTGCAATAGCAGGGGGGCTGCAGGGTGTCAGGGTGAGGGGAGATACCAGGCTGGGTGGGGTGGCCATGGGTGCCTGTTAACTCCTCTCTCGTTCAATATTTCATTAACTGTCTGGCAGTGGAACAGCCCAGCCATGAAATCTGGAGATGATACTGGCTAGGGACTTTTACAATTTCAGAGAAACGGCATCTGTATCCCCCCGCCCACCCTCCAGTGATCCACTCCAGGAATGCCTACTCAGGCCTCCTGCTGTCACGTGTCTCTGGGTGGGAACCCCCTGTCCCATCTCATTGCGGCCAGGGGGTTTTAAGACTGCACAGCCCCCTGCCTTCCACTGTGATACCCCCAGCAAACCAGTCTGCCTACAGGCCAGCCCCCATGCTGTGCTTTCTCCTCAAGGGCTATGAGCAGGGCATTGCCAGCAGTTACAAGTTACCACCCAGCTCTCTCTCAGCAGATTACACCTTATTCCTAGGATAAAAGTGTCACAGAGAAAACATTAAAAACAATAAAAAATCCTCCACACTTGCTGAACATACCAGAATTCACCCATCTTCCTCATGGCCAGCCTGGTCGACCAACATCCCTCCAACGATTCAGTGTTGGGATCCCCATGGACAGAAGGTCCTGCCCATTGCAGAATCAAAATGAAGGCCCTGAGGCTTTTTAAACTCAGCCTTTCATATCAGAAGTCCTCCTTTATCTCTTGGTCTCTGGTAAACCAGTTTGAACCAGTCTGTATAAACCACCCTGAAGGTTTTTACCTTTCTGGAGTTGTTTACAATCTCAGTGATTTACCTTAATCATCTACCCACACACACACACACTCAGTGTTTTTTCTTCCTGGAGGAGCTGTGGTAACCCTCCGACATGCAGTAGAACATAAACCATTCATAGCTTTAATCTAGTGATTCCCAAAGATACTGCCTGGAGCTGCAGTATCTGCCACAGGGAGGGGATCTGAATATCATGAGGAGAGACATCATGGAAAAGGGACCGAGAGAAACTGGAAATATTATCAAGGAAAAAAGGTGTATAAAAATAGAGCTGTGGTAAATAGTTGTGAAGAGAGTGATCCAGTAGAAAAGACAATCTTAGGAAGGAGAAGTGTGGGAAAGGAGCAGTTTACTATCTTGTACTCAAGGCTGGCACTTGTCGGGGATTTTACATCTATAACACACTTTATACAAATATTAGCGACCAGCTCCTTGGCAAGAAGATAGAAGATGGGATTGCCATCCACATACATGTAACAGTCACAACTTTGCAGTAAGACAATGACTATAATCAGATCTCATGCTTCAGGGCTTCAGCCAGTCGCCTGCAGGGGTCAGGAAGGAATTCTGGGAAGCCCCCATCTTTGTGTTTTGTTTTGCTTCGTTTTGTTTCTTGCCCTCCTCTGAAGCATCAGACTTTAGCTACAGAGGGAGCTGTGACACTGGATGGGCTGGACCAGTCCTCTGAGTTGATACAGAGAAACCTCTTTCGAAGATATCTGGCTGGTGTGTCTTTCCACATGTTCAGGGTCAAACCAATTGTCAGATTTGGGGTCAGGAAGAAAATTCCCCCCAGGTCAGATTGGTAAAAAGGGACCTTGGGGGATTTTCCTCTTCCTCTGAACCATGGAGCATGAATCGCCAGCAACGATTATCAAGGCATCTCTCAAGTAATCAGTTCCCTGCCACTGGGGGGCCCTTGGGCATTGGTGGTACCTTACTCGCTCCTGCTTTCTGCCTGTGACACACAATAGCTTATTCTCCTGAGGACTGAAATGCTTTACTCGAAGTGCATCTTTGGGCTCAAACCTATTGGTATCTGGGTGAAATGCAGTGGCCTGTATTATACAGGAGGTCAGACTAGATGTTCTAATGGTCCCGTCTGGCCTTAAACTCGATGAAAAAAAAAGAGGTTCTCACCATTTTCAAGAGAAACACCTGCGTGGGGGAAGAATTATTTAAGCTGCTCCAAAGGGGAATAGCCAGAAATAATGAGATGAGGTTAAAAAACATTTAAGATGAATGTGAGGAAGCTTCCTGACAGAGAATTAGCCCTGGGAACCATCATCAAAGGGCTGTTGTGGAAAGAAATACTGTCACCTGGCTCATTTAAATTCCAGCACTGGGAATGTGTGGTAGGGTTCAGGCTTGCACTGAGCCCACGGGGAGGGGCTGGATGATCCCATAGTATTTCCCATCTCTGGTTTCAATGACCCTGTGCAAACCCTGCCCTTTGTTTTCAGGCTCCAGAAGACCCTTGGATCCCTTCTCTGAGGCCGTGTACGAGGAGATTGATTATAACCTGATGAGAAAAAAGCAGGAGATGTTCAGTCGCTCAGGTCTGTGGGTCTCACTCTTAACAGGGAGCAGCTATCTAATGCCCTGTCCATCTGAGGCCCTGACCCAGAGTTAAATCACTGCAGCTTCCGCCCTGTGAGCTTGTCATTGGAGCTGGGCACAAGTCTCCATTGCAAAATGTTTTGGTGAAAAATGCAGATTCAGAGACACCGAAACATTTCACAAATTCTTGTCGATTTCACCCAATTGTTTCAAATACACACAGAACGATTCATTTCATTTCAACACTTTCTAAAGAAAACATTTTGTTTTTTTTCAATTGGATATTACTTTGCCATTAGAAATTTCCTTTAATATTATCGGGAAAAAAAACAAATAAACAAAAATTAACGAATGTCCAAAAGAACACCAAATGGTTTCATTCAACATTAAACTTTATTTTTACTTTTTCATTTCCCAAAAATTTCCCAAAAAAGTCATTTTTTGCTCAACTCAAAACAATCTTATATTTTGCTTTTTTCCCAAACGGTCAGAAAACCAAACCATCTGGTTTTTTTGCCAAGCTCTAGCTGTGGGAGCTGGGTCTGTGGTGAGACCAGCAGTTACTCATGTAGACTGAGGGAGATGGGTTTCCTTCCCACCATACACTGAGTGTCCCAATTCTAGGGGCAATTAATTTCCCATCTGCCCGTCCTGCAGCCTTGGCGTGCAACCAGTGAGGGGTCAGGAAAGCGACTGTCTGGGGCAGGCTAAACTATCATTTGAAAACTTCTTTGGAGCAGGGGATGTTCTTTGCCCCCCTCCCACCGCAGCCACTGGTCTGCTGGGTCGGCTCCCTCCTGCCCCCGGAGCAGAGAGATCAGCTCAGGAGAGCCTCATGACTTTGACTCCCGGCCCTTTTATCCTTTGTGCCATTTTGTCTCAATGTCTGATGGGAACATCCTGCCCAAGGGCTGTGCTGTGGTGGGGCTCTGGGAACATGCTCAGGGCATCTCCCAGCATCACTGCCAAGATGGTTACAGTGAATGACAAAAAGAAAAGGGGTACTTGTGGCACAATAGAGACTAACAAATTTATGAATCACAGACTTCGCTCTGGGGCTTTCTTGGTTTAATCTGGAAACACCATGGAGAGCTGATCGACTGATTCATGGGGGAGGTTGGTATTTACCCTTAAGAAGGAGGAGTCCCCTCTGTGGCTGAGGAGGCCAGGACAATTGTGGAACTTCCCTGGACCAGCAGCCAGAGATGGGCCCTTCACTCACCCCAGCATCTTTCAGGTCAGATCGTATCATCCCCTCAGTCACATTTATCACAGTAACATGGAGATTTCTCTTGGGGAGTCTGTGTCAGCCTCTCACCGCTCAGAGTTGCTGTGAGTCACCATGTCCTGTGAGAAGAAGGTATAGACTGAGCCTGGAAATCCTGCTCCAGGCCCCAGATGTGTTCCCAGTCCTGCAGTTCTGCTGTTCTCACTGTAATGAACGTCTGGTTCTCGTCTCTCCAGTCTCCTATTCAGATGACTCAGTGACAAAGCTGCAGTATTACACCGGGGACAGCGAGGGGGAAAACGATCCTGGATCAGAAGAAGGTAATGGGGGAGGGGCCGAGAGACCCACATCTGGGCAGAGAAATGAATTTCTATCACACTTTCTGCAATCGCAGCCATTTCCACCCCCGCCCCCCCTCACACACACACGGTTCCCATTGTACACAGTCGGGTCTCATCCCATTGAACAGGATTTCTGTCAGAATCTCAGGATGGGAACATGTGACCATCTCCTGAGCACACACCCCTCGGAGTGGCTCCCAGTGACCTCCCCAGGTGAGGAGCTGGAGGAGATGGGTCAGTCTCTTTGGGTGGAAGGCGTCAGTGCCCAGCAGGGCTCATCTCTTGTCCCCGAGAGAGAGAGGAAGATTGTCCTATGTTACAATTACAGATGGGCTCAGCCCAACTCCCTGATCCGAACCCACCAGAACTTTTGGGGGCATAGGGATTTGCAGATTCTGACCCCAGGTCTGGATCTCAGTTTTGGGGCTGGCACCTGTCGCTGTAACAGGCTGAAGCAAAATCCTGGACCTGAACTTCCGGGCCTGGCCCCATCTCTAATCATAAATGGGGCGGCATTTCTCCCCGAGCTGCTCTCAAGGGAGTCCATGATTTGGGCCCTGTGGGAGTTTAGCCTGTTGCTGGGGGAGGAGACACTGAGCAGATGAGCCAGTTCTGCTGAGAAGCTGGAGCGCTGCCAAGCTGAGCCCTGGGCTGCCTAAGAGGCCAGTGGAGAGCAGGAGCTCACAAAGGATCAGGCCAGTGACCTCCCAGTAGGAGCTTTAATTCCTGCAGAGGGGAGGTTCCCCCTCCCCAGTGTAACAGGAAAATTCAAACCTGTCTGCAGAGATCAGCTGGATTCACACAGGCCGGCTCTGGCCTGGCAGTGCCCGTGTTCCAACCTGTTATCTCAGCACAGGCCCAGATCCTGCTCCCACGGAAAAACGTGAAAGAGCTGCTGTTGGATTCTGCAGGGACAGGATTGGCCCCTTGTGATTTCTGGGTCTCCTGTTTTACTGTAGTTCTCTGACTTGTGCCTTTCTCCCCATGGGCCCCTGCGACTTCCCCTCTCACGTGCTATGATACACAGTTCTAGTTAGAAGGGCCACTTGCACTGAAGAGACGCTGCTGGTGTCATGGGCTGAGTGTGGTGTTTGCTGTTCCAGAGGGAGTTTCCCCAGGGGGGTCTCAGTTGGATTACGATAACGTGGAGGAGCCTGCCTTGAACGATGTCCCCCAGACTCCAGACGGCCGAGGTGAGCAGTGAATCCGCCTCCTGGAAGCAACGTCACCCTGACGAAAAACTAACTGTATTTCCCAGTAGGGACAATAGTGGTTTGTTAAGAAAACCAGGAAGTTCACCCACCAGTATTGTCTATTGGCGTAACGCTGGGGGCGCTGACCAGGTGCGTGACAAGACCTGTGTGGAGGTCCAGGGGTAGGGAAGCATGTGATGTCCTAAGGCATAATAAAGGCCCATTGCAGGGACTGAAGGAGCAGTTTGCTCAGGAGCTGCCCACACTATACTTGGCTCAGGTCACTGCCCCAGCTTATATACATCTGTGTCAGACACGCTGTGCTGGGCGGGACATAGAGATTTTACACCCAAGGATCTATGTCCCGACCTTATTAGCTGGCTCAGCTCCAAGTGGTGTCAGTGCCTTGGAGACTGATGGCAGTTTATGGGGTAAACTTTATCAGGAGAATGCACTGAAAAGTCATTTTTAAAGTAATGTCAAGTTTAGGAAGCCAGGGACAAGCTCTGGGCAATTCCAAGTCATTTCTGTTTGTAATTATTATAACCAAATGCCTTGTGGAGTAATCCCTCTGGACTAGATCCTAGACACCCTTTCTAGACCTCCCCCCGTCCCACGCTTGTAATCTAGGAGCTCTAGGATCCTCTCAATTAGCTCCTGAAACATATCAAATCAATGTGATATGTGAAATCCCCCAGGCTGAGGGTTCCAGAGGAGGGCTTCTCTTAATGCCCTGAAGTTGGAAGTTAAGTGCTGAGAGATCGCCAGGGACCAGTGAGGCTGGTGCAGCTGCAGCTTGTAGTTTATTTCTGTCTTCACTGTGAATATTCTCTTAATTACTGCACATCTTCATGTCAGATGCCCCTGCGCTGCCTGGAGATGTCCCAGGGGCTGTTTACGATGATGCCAGAGAAGTGTCTGTCCCTGAAGGTGACCCTGGCTTGGGGCAGAATGGTGAAAAAGGCACTGGGGCGAGTGACAGGGACAGGGATGCACAGACAGGTGAGTGGAAAACTGTTTGCACTTCACAGTGTCTCTGCAGAGTGGGGTAGCTGGAAATGTGGGATGCACAGCAAGGGAACAGCCCTGGCCAACCCAACGCCTGTGAGAAAAACTCTCCTTCTCTCATCTCTCCATTCCCTCAAAGAAGAGGCTTCAGTGCCTGAAATAGAGAGAGGAAAAGTAGAATCTGTGCTGGGTGGTACTTCCTGGTCAAACCAGCAAGATAGCTCGGATTCCCTCAAGCTCTAGGTTCAAATCCTTGGGTGTGGCTGCCCTACTCTTGATGTACTGGATTCCTACCTATTTACTGAACGTGTATCTTTTGGGCAGAATCTTATAAACCAAAGTCATGTTACTGCTGCACAAATGCTAAAGAGCCTATGACACTTCCTGTAAAAGTCGGGCTTAGCCCATTATCCTTGGCCTAAGTTTCCACTCCCCTCCCTGTTGTGCCATGAGCAGAGGAGGTGCAGTGGTGATGAAATGTGCATTGCTTAGTACTTGATGCTTATCTTCATTGTTAGGGCAGAGTGAAAGTTCTGATGTCCTTAAGTAAGTGCTCCTGGCTGGTAAGTGCTTGGGATTTTTTTCACCAATGTACAGGTAGCTATAGCTGGCACTTGGCAGTGTTAGCTGGTCTGGAAACCAAAGGTTTTAATTTCTAGACTATGTATCGAGATGATGGATTAGAACTTGTTCTAGACGAAGCCAGAAGACTGAAGGGGGAACAATTCCTAGCCCACACCGTAGAGCAAAGGTTCTCAAACCGTGGAGCATAGAATATATTCTGGGGCAGCATGAGAAGCCAGAGCAGAGAGCAGCGGCTACTTTCCAGGTGCCCAGCTTCGAAGGCAGCGCTGCAACCAGCAGCAGCGCAGAAGTAAGGATGGCAGAGAATGGTGTTGCCACTCTTACTTCTCTGCTGCTGCTGGTGGTAGTGCTGCCTTCAGAGCTCGGCAGCCGGGGAGCTATGTACTTAGATGGCTCTTTGTGACTCAATGCCCGACTGCTTTTCATATTTAGTGAGAGTTGCATGTTGATTTTTGTAAATCGGTAGATGTACTTGTGTGGTGGGGGTGGGGGGCGTCAACTACAATGGACACAAAGAAGGGGGCTGATCAAATAAGTTTGAGAACCACTGCTGTAAACTCTGCCTTGCTCTGCTGCTGCCCATCACCGTAGAGGGGATCCACTGACTGTATGTGTCTCCCTTGGTATTTTCAGGTGGGAGTCTGCACTCGCGAAGGAGTGAAGGTGTATCTGGGATGGAGAAGGAAACCCTGTTTCTGCCTCTGGGAGATACTGGTTATGATGATGTGGAACATTGTGACTCTGGGGGATCAATATCAGAACAATGTGATTGGACAAAATAACCTTGTGCTGATGTAAACGCTTCGCCTCTTTCTCTTAGAAATGCTCCCCCTGTTATGATGGTCCAGAGACAGTCCCTTCCAGTCTGATAGACAAAGCAGGTGTTTTTATAAGATTTGTGTGAAGTTGCAAGAAATTCAAGTGTGAGAGGGAAAAGATTCATAAACTTTCTTTGTATATTTTTCCATTGTTTCAAGGGGTGGAAGTTTCCTGCTTTTTTTATGCCTGTAATTTCTTCATCTTGAATTTGTGCCTTTTTACATATTAAATCCTTTCTGAAAGTCTTCCCTGTTGTGGAAGTGTTTCTTGCCAGATGAATTGTGCAGTTTCCAGGGTTCATCACAGGGAGAGGCTGAGATACAACAAACCAACAGACAAGGGCAGGCCACCTCTGGGTATGGACGGCTGTCTGATGGGAGGTGAGTTTACACTGAATGTTCTATCAGGCATGTGGTAAAAGTGAGACACCGGCAAGAGAACATTCTGAGATGAGCAACATGGTTGTTCCTAAACCTAATTCAGATCTGAAACTTTCCCTGAATCCAAGGAGATAAATGGGAAATTCTCTCTGGGTAATTCACACCTGAACTGAAGGAAACGGGTAAAAAGAATTCCCCATTAGCGATAAATACAGAGGATGAATATTTCTGCTAGGACAATAAATAAATTGTATAGAAAATAATGACAAGAGGACGGTTAATAAGAATCTGGGTTTCCACTGAAGCAATAAGGCTAAAACAAGTAACAAGTCACTGAATTGTTACTAGAAACCCCAGTAAAATTGATCGTTTTCACACAGTGGAATATTCACTTCCATGACAATCTACGAATATAGTTTAAAGTCAATGCTGAGCTGAGTACTGACTAGTGGAGAAGCCAGAAGTGTTCTCTCAATGAACCCTCAGTGGAATCAATACCAGAATGCCCACAGAGTACATCGCTATTTCGCAGAAATATCTTTCTTTCCTTCACCACCAATCCTGCTTGCAGTTTGGTCACTTCATCTGTAGAAGGATAGAATGGAAATAGAAATGATGAGAGAAGGAGTTTCCAATCATCTGCATTCAACAGGGTCAGGGGTCATATGAAGACGCAGAAATACAGCAATTTACTTTCAAAAAGAGAAAAAAATTAAAAAGACAAAACTGAGACATGTCACTGACCCGTGGAGACTGAGGAGGGAAATCTCAGGGACTGTGCTACCCTGTTCCAGGGCAAAGAGAGGAGGAGAAGTCCCCCGAAAATGACACCTGCAGATCCTGGAGAAAAGGAAAGAGAACAGGGACAGCAGCAGGTGAAGGTAACTGAGTGGGGGATTCCCTTGTATAAGTGGGGGATGTTATAGAGATATTGTGATCTGGATCACTTGGTAAGCTGGGTCCATTCAAACACTGAGCTTTAATAAAACGCAAGGTCATATTTCTGTGACTCGGAAGAATTTAGGTGTCATAGCGGACAAACAACTCAGCATGAAATCCCAGTGCCATGCTGTGGCCAAAAGGACCAACGCCATCTTTGGATATTTTCATGGGGTCAACTCACTGCACGTGGTGCCTCCTCCTGGCAGCTCTGGGGATTAGCTCTTGCCAGGCACTACCCTTCTCTGATGGTGTCTCTACCCATCATCTCTTTCACCCTATGGTCCCTCTCACTCTTAGAGCGGCAGCTTCCTTTTAGTGACCTGGCCAGAGGGCTGAGCCACGAAGGTTCTCCCCTTCCAGGGAATTCAAAGTCCTTGTGGACAAGCTGTCCAGCTGGCATCCCCAGCAAGCTGGGCCACTTCCCAGTGGCTGATAGGGAACCCAGGCCTGCCTCTACACTGACTTCCAGCCATGCAACCCTCACACAAGCATCCAAGTGCTGTATGGTCCTACTCCGTGCTGCAGTTGTCCTGGGCTTCTTCCTACCTATCTGGATTCCCCCTTTCTGACTCCTACGCGTAGGGGCAGCTAGGGGGCTCTGCACACTGCCCCCACCCAAGCGCCACCCCCGCAGCTCAACATTGGCTGGGAACTGTGGCCAGCGGGAGCAGTGCTCCCTGGCTGCTCCTACGCACAGGAGCCAGAGGAAGGACATGTCACTGTTTCTGGGAGCTGCTTCAGGTAAGTGCGGCTCAGAGCCTGCACCCCTGACCCCCTCCCATGCCCCAACCCCCTGGCCCAGCCCTGATCCCACTCCCGCCCTCCGAAGCCCTCAGTCCCAACCAAGAGCACACTCCTTCACCCCAGATCCCTCATCACCAGTCCCACCCCAGAGCCCACACCCACAGCCAGAGCCCTCACTCTGCCCCCCCACACCCAAACCCCCCACCCCAGCCCTGATCCCCCTCCTGCTCTTTGAATCCCTTGGTCACAGCCCAGGGAACCCTCCTACAACCCAAATCCCTCATCCCTGGCCCCACACCAGATCTTGCACCCCCAGCTGGAGCCCTCACCCCCTCTTGCATCCCAACCCACTGACTCAGCCTGGAGCCCCCTCTCGCACTCTGAACTCCTCATTTCTGTCCCCACCCTGAAACCCACACCCCAGCTCCCTGAGCCAGCCTGGTGTAAATGCAAAGTGAGTGAGTGAGGGTGGGGAAAGTGAACGACAGAGTGGGGACAAATACAGGATGAAGTGAGTTGGGGGCAGGGCTTCAGAGAAGGGGGGGCAGGGCAAGAGTGTTTGGTTTTGTGCGAGTAGAAAGTTGGCAGTCCTATTCTTCAGGCACAGCCTGGGAAGTTAATTGTCCTGCCTAGCCACTTTAACCCCTCAAGACCTTGTGTGGGGTGGGCACCCAATCACAGATATATAGTAACAAAGTTCCTGCTCTACCTTGGTGGGTCTTGCACTTATTGGCGGATTTGCTCACCTTGGAGCTTCACGGCAGCCCTCAGCTTGGCCATTTTTCTGAACTCACAGTCCAGGTCAACTCCTCCTGTGTCTGACCAGGAGTTGGGAGAATTTGGGGGGAACCTGGGCCTGCCCTCTACTCCGGCTTCCAGCCCAGGGCCCTGTGGAATGCAGCTGTCGAGAGTGCCCCCTGGAACAGCTGTGCAACAGCTACAACTCCCTGGGCTACTTCCCCATGGCCTCCTCCCAACCCCTTCTTTATCCTCACCATAGGACCTTCCTCCTGGTGTCTGATAATGCTTGTGCACCTCAGTCCTCCAACAGTCCGCGTTCTCACTCTCAGCTCCTAGTGCCTCTTGCTCCCAGCTCCTCACACGCACACCACAAACTGAAGTGAGCTCCTTTTTAAAACCCAGGTGCCCTGATTAGCCTGCCTTAATTTATTCTAGCAGCTTCTTCATTGGCTGCAGGTGTTCTAATCAGCCTGTCTTAATTGTCTCCAGAAGGTTCCTGATTATTCTAGAGTTTTCCCTGTTGGGAAACGGAACGTCCTTTGCTTGCTCCTCAGCTATCTGCTTTCTATTCTTTCCTAAAGCCCCCTGGCCTGGATTTTTCTTACTTTTTGCACCTGCCTTAGTCCCCCCCCGACCGGGCCAGACGCTTTTTTTTGTTTTCTTTTGATTCTTTGTTTTTTTTTCCCGTCTACGTGCTTCGGCCCTTAGCATGCCAGCACCTGCCCCCCCGCACGCCTGCTTTCGGGCGCAGCTATTTGCCTCAGATGAGCCCCCGGAGGATGGGGGGGAAGATTGGCGATTTTGCTGTCCGGAGGGGGGAGTGGAAACCCCCAGACCCAGCCGTTTTGCCGGCAGCTCGGACTTTACAACATTCTCAGCATGCCGGAAGCCTTGGAACACAGCCAACAAAGCTGGAGAAGAAGATTTCAGAAGACAGGAGAAATAATCCAGGACAGCTATAAATCTTCGTGAAGGGGGCCGTAAGACTGAGTAATTTTCTGAATTATACTCTCGTGGGGGGGAGTTTGACTGTGGTTACTTGCGTATGTGGCGGCACAGGGGGTGTGGCGTGGAGACCCCCACCCCCGATCCATCGGTGCCCTTAGCCCCCCATCGTTATTACAACTGTTACGGCCCCCCCGCCATCTGTCCCTGCTGGCAACATGCCATCTCTCTTCGGATCCAGCTGTTCGCTTTGAACTTTGCCTTCCGGACCGGACATAACAGCCAACCAACCGAGACCCTTTGGACAAACGTGTGTGGGTCTGCACCCCCCCCCCCGGATTGCTTATCCCACAGCTTGCCCCTATTACCGGACCCCGATTTTGTTTCTTCCCCCCCTCCCAGTCCAACCCCCTCGGCATTCCCCCCCTCCCCACCTGCAGCCTAGCGGGGAGGACTGGTTTTTTTCCTGTCCCCCTCCCCACTTCTCCTTCCGGTGTCTCCCTGTCTCTCCCTGCTCACAATGGCGGGGAACGAGAGGGGCGAGACCGCTTCAACAAAATTAGTTGTCCCTCCCCCACCACCACCGCTGCCCGACCCCCAAGGTCCCCCCCTACCACTATTGTCAAGATACTTGCCACCCCCCCGCTGGGGCACCGGTAGCAGGAGGCACCAGGGTGATTGCTGCTGCTGCTGCACCCACCGCCCCCCCAGATTCTAGGAAATCGCCCCCCCGGTTGGCCGGAAGGGCCAGGGCGGGAGGAAAGGGAAGGGCCCCGCTAAAACCACTGAGTCCTCCATGGCAGAGGCTGCCCCCACCGCTGTGGCCTCGTCATCAACCATGGCGCCCCTCCCTGCGTTTCCCTCCACCAGCTCTGCGATTGTCCCTCCCCCGGCCCCCAGGATGTATGCCCGGGCGGCAACGGGCTCTCCCCTGCCTGCCGCCTCGTCATCTCGCACCCCCCCCACCTCCGCCACCATCACCAGCGGCCGGGGCCCTTTCCCCGCCTTGACCAGGAAGCACGGCGTCCGTTGCCTCCTGGTGCCCTCCTCGCCCCACGTGGAGACATACGTGCAGGCGTTGGCGAAGGTGGTAGGACCCACGGCTATTGTGGCGGCCTCCAAGATGTATGGGAAGGTCGGTTTTTTTTAAGCCTTGGAGGATGCCGCCCAGGAGGCGGTGGAGAGGGGCCTGATGGTGGGGGGCGTGTTTGTCCCCCTAGAACTGTTAGAAGACCTGGGCGTTCTCCTTGTCCTTACCTCCGTTCCTCCCTTCTTACCCAATGCTGCCCTGTTACCCGCTCTCTCCATCCTGGGGAAACTTGTCTCTGTTATCAGCCCTCTCCCGTTGGGCTGCAAGGACCCCACCCTCTGTCACATTTTTTCGTTCCGCCGGCAAGTGCAGCTTCTACCGCCGGCAGGGGCGTGTGACAAAGAGGCGCTCGAGGGGTCTTTTCTAGTCCCCTACCAGGGAGCCCGCTATCGGGTCTTTTACTCTACCGGAGAGGCCTGGTGCTACCTCTACCGTTCAGCGGGGCATGTCCGCAGAGACTGCCCTTTGGCCCGGGGGGGAGGGGCACCCGAAACCCCCGAGACCCGGTGGGACATCGGCCCCGTCGCTGCCGACACCCCTGGCTGCCCGGCACCTGAAACCAACCCTCCTCCTACTCGACCCATCGCTGCTTCCATCCAGGCCCAAAAAATACCTTCCCTACAATGCCCGGGCGAGCAAGGGAGTTCCACCCTTGCTAGTACCAATCCAACAGAGCCCATGGAGGAGGGTGTGGCAAGGATATTACCGGGTATAGGAAAGGGCCCGCCCCAAGGAGAAACCCCCGCCCCTCATGCTGCCTCACCGCTACCCCCCCGAACCCCTGAACCATCGCCTCCGCCCCCCGACACGACCCCTGCTAACCAGCCCCCAGATGATGCTCTGGAGGACTGGACCCTAGTCCAGGGGAAGGGAGGCAAGCGGAAGGCTCGAGCTCCGCTGCATCCATCCGACGCGGAAACCCCCCGGAAGACCAGGAAAGGAGGCACTGCTATCGAGCCTCCCGCCACGGCCACGAGCGAGATCCATCCGCTGGTGTCGGAAGGGGAGGACGGATTGGCATTGGAGGACAGAATCCCCCCTCCACGGGAGACCCTCCCCTCCGAGACTTCTGAGGACACCCCTTCTGCCTGGATACCACCCGAACCCCGCGCGGATCCCGAGGTGACCGTTGAGGCAGGCCCTAGAGGAGAGGCCCCCGGGTGGCAGGAGCTGGCCTCTCCCCCGTGTACGCGGAGATTGAGGCCCTAGATTTGACCCCGGTCACCCAGAGAGGGGATGATCTGCTGCCGGCTGGCCTCGAGCTGGGCAACCTTACCCCAGCCTCCCTTTCCCCATGCTCCCTCCCCCTAATTGCCTTCCCGGGTGAGCACCCTGCAGAAGGTGGTCCACCACCTGATGCCATGGCCGCTAAGACCACCATGGAGCCAGCGCCTAGCATTATTTGGAGCCCCCTCCCTTACCCCTTAACCCTTGACTCTGCTCAGGAGGCACTTTCCTTTAGCTGCTTGCCTCCTGAACCACAGAGCCTTACCCCTGCCCCTGCCCCCACCCCTGCCCCTGCCCAAGTCCCCTCCTCCTGCAATGTTAATGCCGCCCCTGGGGTTATTTCCTTTCCACCTTTCGCAGATTCCCCCCAGGGAGCAGTCTTTGCATTTTCTAGCCGTGACCCATTAGGAGTGGCAATTTTTCCCCTGTCATCCCCCTCCACCCCAAGGCGTGAAATGAATTTAATAACCCCAGCCTGTCAGACGCCCCGTCAGTGGTCCGCACCCTGTCTACCCACTTTAGCAGACCACGAGGCTGTCTTAAGAGTCCCATTAGGGAACACCTCGGGAATTGTAACCCCACCATCCCATGAGCTGCGGCATGCACTACGGAAGTTCCTAGAGCACACCCGTGACGCCCGCGATAGGGCACAGCTGGCTCTTCAGCTATGGGGGGACTTTGATCAACTCCTTCAGGCCACAAGGGCCCTTATAAAGGAGGGCAGGGGGCAAGGAAGGCATGGTGCTGCGGCCTACGAGCGAGCCCGCAGCTTCCGACGCGATCTACTCACCCACGGGATGGGTCACGGGTTGCTGCGCAACCCGCCGGGGGCCCTGAACACCCCCGCCAGCATGACGCCCCCACCCCCCCCAGCCCTCCGCATGACGCCTCTTATTATTGCGACCCTGAATACCAGGGGCTGTAGGATGGCTCTCCGCAGGTCCCAGGTGCTCTCTTACCTTCGGGAAGGGAGGTACTCTGTAGTTTTCCTGCAGGAGACCCATACGGACCCGGCCGCAGAGGACAGGTGGCGGCTGGAGTGGGGGGACGGGGTATACTTTAGCCATTTCGCGACCTGGCAAGCTGGAGTGGCGACCCTGTTCTCCCCCAACCTATGGCCTGAGGTGCTAGGGGTCAATGAGGCCGTGCCTGGCCCCCTGCTGCACCTTCAAGCCCGTATGGAGGGGCTTGTGGTTAATCTTGTTAACATCTATACCCCGCAAATGAGCTCCAGGCGGCCACAATTTTATCAGCGGGTGTCCGACTTTCTCAGCACCCTGGATTTGCACGAGTGCCTGGTCCTGGGAGGGGACTTTAACACCACCCTCGAGGAACGGGACCGCTCAGGGGCCGAACCGAACCCGGCCGCTGCGAATATTCTCCAAGGGATAGTTGACCATCACTCCCTTGTGGACGTCTGGCGTGACCATCACCCAGATGACACCTCCACGTTCACCTTTGTCCGGGTGGAGGCCCATCGGTCACACCACTCTCGGTTGGACCATATTTACTTATCCTGTTTCCATCTTTCACAGGCCCACTCCTCCGCCATTCGGCCGGCCCCATTCTCCGATCATCATTTAGTCACCGTAACGGTCTCCCTCTGTGCAGAGAGACAGGTGCCGACCTATTGGCACTTTAATAACAGCCTGTTGGAGGACAAGAGCTTTGTGATGTCCTTCCGGGAGTTCTGGCTGGCCTGGCGAGAGCAGTGGCGTGCCTTTCCCTCGGTGCGGCGATGGTGGGATCTCGGGAAGGTGCGCGCCAAGCTCTTCTGCCGTGACTACACTCAGGGCACCAGCCGACGGCGAAATGCGGCGATGGAGCAGTTGGAACGGGAGGTCTTAGAGGTGGAGAGGCACCTGGCCGCCAATCCCGAGGACCCGTCCCTCTGCGGAGCATGCCGGGAGAAGTGGGAGGAGCTCCGGGTCCTCGAGGACCACCAGGCCCGAGGTGCCTTCGTTCGGTCCCGCATCCGCCTCCTTCGGGAGATGGACCGCGGCTCCCGCTTCTTCTATGCCCTGCAGAAAACGAGGGGGGCCAAGAAACATGTCACCTGCCTTCTTGCGGAAGATGGCACCCCCCTCACTGATCTGGAGGAGATGTGTGGGAGGGCCCGTGATTTCTACACAAGCCTTTTCTCCCCGGACCTGACCGATCCTGGCGCTTGCGGGGTGCTCTGGGAGGAACTCCCCACGGTCAGCGTGGGAGACTGAGACTGACTAGAGCTGCTTCTCACCCTGGCCGAGTTCTTGGAAGCCCTCCATCGCATGCCCACCAATAAATCTCCGGGCATGGACGGGCTGACCGTGGAGTTTTACCGCGCGTTCTGGGACATTCTCGTCCCAGACCTAGTCACCGTCTGGGCTGAGTCCTTGCAGAGCGGGGTCCTTCCTCTGTCGTGCAGGCGAGTGGTGCTTGATTTGCTGCCGAAGAAGGGGGACCTCCGCGATCTACGAAACTGGCGTCCCGTCTCACTCCTTAGCACGGATTACAAAATCATAGCGAAAGCAATCTCGCTGCGGCTAGGGTCCGTGACGGCGGACGTGATCCACCCAGACCAGACCTATACTGTCCCGGGTTGCAGCATTTTTGATAACCTCTTTCTAGTCCGAGACCTTTTGGAACTCGGGCGGAGAGATGGTCTGTCGTTCGCCCTCCTGTCTCTTGATCAGGAGAAGGCGTTCGATAGAGTAGACCATGGGTACCTCCTGAGCACTCTGCAGGCATTTGGATTTGGACCTCAGTTTGTGAGTTTTCTCCGGGTGCTGTATGCCTCCGCGGAGTGTTTGGTTAAGCTCAACTGGACCCTGACTGAACCGGTCAGCTTCGGGCGAGGAGTGTGGCATGGGTGCCCCCTCTCGGGCCAGTTGTACGCTCTGGCGATCGAGCCTTTCCTCTGTCTCCTCCACAGGAGGATGACAGGGTTGGTGCTTTGGGAGCCGGAGCTGCAGCTGGTCCTGTCGGCGTATGCCGATGACGTACTCCTCGTGGTCCAGGACCCGGGCGACTTGGCGCGAGTGGAGGCATGCCAAGCCATCTATTCGGCAGCCTCCTCCGCCCGAGTCAACTGGGTCAAGAGCTCTGGCTTGGCGGTGGGGGACTGGCGGCAGGTAGGCTCCCTCCCACCAGCACTTCAGACCATCCGGTGGAGTGCTGGTCCACTGCTCTATCTCGGCATTTACCTTTCCACCACGCACCCTTCCCCGCAGGAGAACTGGCAAAATTTAGACGGCGGGGTGATAGAGCGGATCCAGAAATGGACGAGACTACTCCAATGTCTCTCCCTCCGAGGGAGAGCACTTGTGCTTAACCATCTAGTCCTGTCCACGCTCTGGTACCGACTCAACACCCTGGCCCCAGCCCCGGGTTTCCTGACCCACCTCTGGAGATTGATTCTAGAGTTCTTCTGGTCAGGAATGCACTGGGCCCCTGTTGGAGTTCTTCATCTACCCCTGAAGGAAGGAGGGCAGGGCCTGAAGTGTCTGTACACTCAGGTCCGCATTTTCTGCCTCCAGGCCCTGCAGAGGCTCTTTTATAGTGCACATAGTTCGGCGTGGAGCATACTGGCGCACGCCTTCCTGCGCCGTTTCCAAGGGCTCCGATACGACCGGCATCTCTTTTATCTTTCTCCGAGGGGTTTTCTGCGAGACCTCTCCGGGCTGCCGGTCTTCTACCAGGACCTCCTCCGGACCTGGAAACTGTTTCTAACAACCAGGTCCGTGGGGGCCACTGTGGGAGCAGATCTCCTCATGGAGCCCCTGCTACACAACCCCCAGCTCCATGTGCAGGTGGCGGAGTCCTGCTCGGTGCACCAGAGGTTGGTCCTGGCGGAAGTCACGAGGGTCGGAGACCTCCTGGACTATGACCGGAGAGACTGGCTTGATCCCCTGACGCTCGCTCGGCACATGGGGCTCTCCAGCCCCCGTACCCCCGGCGCGTACTTCAGGAGGTGAAGGCCGCCTTGACCCCCGCTGCTTAGGCTTATGTTAGCCGAGCCTTGTGCGAGGATGCACCCCGCCCATCCTTTACCCCAGGCCCACCGGACCTTTCCATCGGGCCCTTACCCCGTAGATCCCAACAAACCCCTCACCCTTTCACTGCAAGCCAGTTGCTCGAACTGCAGCCGGTTAGTTTTCAAATTGCAACACAGAAATATTTATACACACTTACACTTCACACCCTTCACGCCCACACCCTGGTGTCCCGCCCCGATACAAAGTGGCAGGACCTTCTGCCACCTTTGGAGGGTGAGCAACCTCGATGGGCCAGCCTGTATTTCACCTTGGTCCCGAGGCCCGTTGGGGACATCAGTTGGCGGCTCCTTCATGGAGCTGTGAGCACGGGCGTGTTTCTGACACGATTTACCCTCATCCCAGATACTTGCCCTTTTTGTAATGTGAGGGAAACCCTGGTGCACGTATATCTAGAGTGTGCCAGATTGCAGCCCCTTTTCCGGCTCCTTACAAATATTCTATTACACTTCTGGCTTCATTTCTCCCCTCACCTTTTTATCTATACACTTCCCATCCGTGGCCCCACAAAGTCGCGGGATCTCCTGGTCAACCTCCTCCTAGCCTTGGCTAAAACAGCCATTTATAAAACCAGAGAGAGGAGGTTGGCCCATGAAATGTCCTGCGATTGTAGGGCCTTTTTCCGATCCTCAGTACATTCACGTATCCGGGCGGAGTTCCTCTGGGCGGCGTCCACCGACTCCCTTGACGCCTTCGAGGAGTGGTGGGCCCTGTCCGGGGTTCTCTGCTCAGTGACCCCGTCCGGTTCCCTCCATCTGACCCTTTGATTGAGGGGAAGAGCGAGAGACGCCAGCCCCAGCCGTTGCCGCTGTGGATACCATCATTACTGTCATCTAGGAGGGGTCCTATAATACATGGGTGTCTACCCCCCCCCACCCTCAAACCGCCCACCCCGCAGCCAAGCCCATCTTGCTGGGCATTCTCAGTAGAGGGATAATCGGTGACACTGGGCGCGGCACTAGGTAACTCGAGGGGGTGGAAGACCACGAGTGTCGAGGAAGCCCCCCTGCTCTAGGCCACCAGGTAACTCAGGAGGTTGGAAGACCATGAGTGTCGAGTAAGCCCCCCCGCTCTGGGCCCAGGCTAGCCTGAACACTTCTCCCTCCTGAAAGCTGCTGTGTTATACCTTCTGTTTGCATTGTTTTGTTGCATAGTTTGTTTTGTTTTCTTTGGTAACTTTTTGCAAGTGTTACACAATAAAATTCTTTTCTGTTTCAAAAAAAAACCCCAAAACCTTCCCCGTTCCCTTACCCAGGGAAAAGGGACCTACTTAGCCTGCTCTCCTACTGCTGCCTTCTGGCCTGGGCTTTCCTTGCTTTTTGCCCCTGCTCTCGGCTTCCCCCCTGACCGGGCCAGACGCTCTCCCCCCCTTCTCCTCCCTTTCTTTTCTTTTTGTTGTTTTTTTTTTCTTTCGTGTTGTTGCTAGAGTGCTGGCCGGTTGCCGGCCAGCTGTTAGCTCCCCCCCGGCCCGCTCTCGGTCACTGTTGCCGCTCCAACTGAACCCCTCCCCTGATAGAGGGGGTGCCTGCTGGCCCGCTCCTCAGAGGGGGAGAGTGGAAGGACCCAGCCCCCAGACCCAGCCGCTTGCTGTTTGTCTACAGACCCATCTTCGGTTGAGAGGACTCTTCTCACCTACTTTGGCATTTCTGGAATGCTGTTGCTGAAAAAAAGAAAACCCGGAATAGACAGAGAAAATCCATCCACCAGAGGAACACCGCCCGGGGAATCTACAAATCGCCGTGGAGGGGGCCTAAGACTGAGTAACTTTTGAACCGTGCTCTGGTGTGGGGGGAGGTGTTGACTGTGTCTTAATTGTGTTTGTAGGGACACGGGGGTATGGCACGGAGCTGCCCCCGATCCATCTGTGTCCTCCCAACCCCCACACCACGACACTCCTCACTGTCCCCCCGCTCCGCCATCTTTGCTAGCTATCTAATATCTGCCTCTGGACTCAGCTGCTTGCCCTGATTCCACTGCATGGACCAGAAGCACCAGCCAACCAAACAGGACTCTCTGGACAAGCGTACGGCGGTTTATGTGCCCCCCCCCCCGAATTGTCCACCCCACAGCTTGTCCCTTTCTATCTGACCCCAACTCCTGTTAACCACCTGCCACTGCCCCTCTGGGGCATTGGCAATGGAGGGCACCGGGGTGACCTCCACCGCTGCCATGCCCATCGCCTCCCCAGACTCTAGGGAAGCCCCTCCAGCCGGCAGGAAAGGCCAGGGCAAGAAGAAGGGGAAGGGCCCCGCTAAAACCACCAGGCACTCCACGGCAGGGGCCACCCCCCCTGCTGCGGCCCCGCCACCGACCACGACATCCTCCCCTGCTGCCCCCTCCACCAGCTCTGAGGATGTCCCTCCCTCAGCCCCCCGGACGTATGCACGGGTGGCGGCAGCCCCCCGCCTGCCGCCTCGTCATCTCTCCCGCCCACCGCCTCTGCCACCATCAACAGCGGCCGGGGCCCCTTTCCCACCATGACAAGGAAGCACGGTGTCCGATGCCTCCTGGTGCCCGCCTCACCCCACGTGGAGACCTATGTGCAGGCGTTGGCGAGGGCGGTGGGGCCCTCGGCCATTGTGGGGGCCTCCAAAAGGTACGGAAAGATTGTCTTCTTCTTAGCATCGGAGGCTGCCACCCAGGAAGCGGTGGACAGGGGCCTGGCAGTGCGGGGGGGGTGGTGTTTATCCCCCTAGAGCTGCTGGAGGACCTGGGCATCTGCCTGGTCCTGACTTGTGTCCCTCCTTTTCTCCCCAATGCTGCCCTGTTACCCGCTCTCTCTACCCTGGGGAAACTGTTTCTGTCATCAGCCCTCTCCTGTTGGGCTGCAAGGACTCCACCCTCCGTCACATTTTTTCCTTCCGCCGGCAAGTGCAGCTTCTACTGCTGTCGGCGGCGCGTGACAGAGAGGCGCTTGAGGGGTTCTTCCTAGTCCCCCACCAGGGGGCCTGTTACCTGGTTTATTTCTCCCCGGGGGAAGCCCGGTGCTACCTCTGCTGGGCATCGGGACATGTCCGGAGGGACTGCCCCTTAGCCAGGCAAGGAGAGGTACCTGGGATCCCTGAAACCCGGCAGGACATCGGCCCCGTCATTGCTGATGCCCCTGGCCGCCCGGTACCCGAACGTGCCCCTCCTCCTCTTTGGACCACCGCTACTCCTGCTCAGGCCGAAGGGGCACCTCCCCTACAATGCCCAGACGAGAGACAGAGCCTCGCCCTTGCTGCTGACAATCACATGGGGCCTATGGAGGAGGGTGTGGCAGAGATACCACCAGGCATGGGAGAGAGCCTGCCCCAGGGAGAATCCTCCCTCCCTTATGCCACCCCACCGTTCCTCCCCCCAAGTCCCTGAGCCATCGCCTTCACCCCCTGACACGATCCCTGCTAACCAGCCCCCAGATGATGCCATGGAGGGCTGGACCCTAGTCCAGGGGAAGCGAGGCAAGTGGAAGGCTCGAGCTCTGCCTCATCTACATGAGGCAGAGGCCACCCGGAAGACCAGGAAGGGGGGCTTTGATGCCAGACCTTCTGCTTTGCCCACGAGTGCGTCCCATCCACCGGTGTCAGCCAGGAAAGACGTGGCAGCACCGGCGGATAGTATCTCCACTCCACGGGAGACCGTCCCCTCCGAGACCCTCGGGGAAGCCCCTTCTGTCCTGACGCTACCCAAAGCCCCCATGAACCCCGAGGCAACTGTCATGGCAGGTGCCGTCGGGGAGAACCCCGGGGCGATGGAAAGTGTCCTCTCCTCCATGTTCGAGGAGATCGAGGCCCTAGATCTGACCCCGGTGGCCCAGGGGGAGGACAACCTTTTGCCAGCAAACCTCGATTTGTGCGACCTCACTCCACCCCTCTTTTCCCCATGCTCCCTCCCCTAACTGCTGCTTCTGCTCCCACCTCCGAGGAGCCCCTGGACTCCTCCATCGACCCATCCGCTGATGGCACCCCGCTGACGACCACCGAGCCTGCTCAGGTGACAGCCAGCGCCACGCGGCCAGGACACAAGTAGCCGGGGCACCCCCCGTTGGTGAGGAGCAATCGATTTCCTTCCCGGGCGGGGGCCCAACAGAAGATAATCCACCTCCTGATGCTGTGGCCGCTAAATCCACCATACAGCCCACGCCTGGTATCACTGAGAGCTCCCTCCCCACACCCTTAACCATCAAGTCTGATCAGGAGGTGCCACCATCCAGCTGCTTGCCTTCCGAAACCCAGAACCTCGCCTCTGCCTCTGCCCCTGCCCCTACCCCTATCCAATTTACCTCCTGCAATGTTATTGCTACCACCGGGGCTGTCTCCTTCCCTTTCCCAACTGATGACCCCCAGGGAGTGGCCTTTGTGTTCTCCTGCCCCGACCCATTAGGAGCTGCTATCTTCCCTCCACCACCCCCTATCGCCCCAGAGCTTGAGGCGGGCCTAGACGCTCCAGCCCATCAGGCACCCCGTCAGGGGTCCGCACCCTCCTTGTCCGTTTTAGTGGACCATAGGGCTGCATCAAGGGCCCCGCCGAGGAACAACCGGGAAACCGTAATCCCACCCCCCGCATGAGCTGTGAGGAGAGCTGCGGAAGTTTTTAGAGGATATCCGTGGCTCCTGCAACAAGGTACAGCTTGCTCTCCAGTGATGGGGGGAATTTTTTCAAGTCCTCCAGGCCACAAGGGCCCTCATGGGGGAAGGTAAAGTGATGGGGAAGCAGGATGCCACGGCCTACTGCTGGGTCCGCGTCTTCCGTGACCAATTACTCACCTACGGGATGGGTCACGGACTGTTGCGCGGCCCGCTGGGGGATGCAAGCGTCCCTGCCAGTGAGGGTCCCCCCCGGTCCCCCCCATGACACCTCTCACCATCGCAACGTTGAACACCCAGGGTTGTAGGATGGCTCTCCGCAGGTCCCAGGTGATCTTCTTCCTTCAGGAGGGAGGGTACTCTGTGATTTTCCTACAGGAGACCCATACGGATCTGACTCTCAAAGACAGTTGGCGGCTGGAGTGGGGGGACAGGGTCTACTTTAGCCATTCCCCGATTCGGCAGGCTGGAGTGGCGACGCTGTTCTCCCCCGACCTATGGCCTGAAGTGCTCGGGGTCGCCAAGGCTGTGCCGGGTCGCCTGCTGCGTCTCTGGGTCCGTATAGAGGGGCTCGTGGTTAACCTCGTTAACGTCTATGGCCCGACATCAGTCCCGGAGCGGCTGCAATTCTATCAGCAGGCGTCCTCCTTCCTCGGCACCTTAGATTCTCACAAGTGCCTGGTCCTGGGAGGGGATTTTAATACCACCCTTGAGGAGCGAGACCGCTCGGGGACCAAGCCCAGCCGCCGCGGACACCCTCCAGGAGATAGTTGAACTTCACTCCGTAGTGGACATCTGGCATGATCACCACCCGGATGACAATTCCACATTCACCTTTGTCAGGATGGAAGCCCATCGGTTGAGCCACTCCCTGTTGGACCGCATTTATTTATCACGCTTCCATCTCTCACGAGCCCACTCCTCCAGAATTCGGCAGGCCCCATTTTCTGACCATCACCTAGCCACCGTGACAGCCTCCCTCTGTGCGGAGAGGCCAGGGCCGGCCTATTGGCATTTTAACAACAGCGTGTTGGAGGATGAAGGCTTTGTGATGTCCTTCCGGGAATTCTGGCCGGCCTGGAGAGGGCAGCGGCGTGTCTTTCCCTCGGCGTGGCGATGGTGGGACCTGGGGAAGGTGCACACCCGGCTTTTTTGGCGCGACTACACCCGGGGCACCAGCCGATGCAGAAATGTGGCGATAGAGCAGTTGGAATGGGAGGTCTTAGAGATGGAGATGTGTCTGGCCGCCAGCCCCTAGGACCCGCTCCTCTGCGGAGTGTGCCGGGAGAAGCGGGAGGAGTCCCTCGAAGACCATAGGGCCCGGGGCGCCTTTGTTCGATCCCGCATCCGCCTCCTTCGGGAGATGGATCGCGGCTCCTGCTTCTTCTATACCCTGGAGAAAACGAGGGGGGCTAAGAAACACGTCACCTGCCTCCTGGCAGAAGACGGCACCCCCCTCACGGAACCGGCGGAGATGTGCGGGAGGGCCTGAGCCTTCTACGCAAGTCTTTTCTCCTCGGATCCGACCGACCCTAGCACTTGTAGAGTGCTTTGGGAGGAGCTCCCTACGGTCAGCGTGAGCGACCGGGACCGGCTAGAGTTGCCTCTCACTCTGGCCGAGTTCTTGGAAGCCATCCGTCGTATGCCCACTAATAAGTCTCCAGGCATGGACGGGCTGACCGTGGAGTTCTACTGCGTGTTTTGGGATGTCCTCGGCCCAGACCTAGTCACCGTCTGGGCCGAGTCTCTGCAGAACGGGGTCCTCCCTCTGTCGTGCAGGCGAGCGGTGCTCGCCTTGCTGCCGAAGAAGGGGGACCTCCGCGATTTACGAAATTGGCGTTCCGTCTCGCTCCTCAACATGGACTACAAAATCATAGCGAAAGCAGTCTTGCTGCGGCTAGGGTCTGTGATGGCGGACGTGATCCACCCAGACCAGACCTACACTGTCCCGGACCGCAGTATCTTTGATAACCTATTTCTGGTTCGGGACCTTCCGGAACTCGGGTGTAGAGATGGTCTGTTGTTTGCCCTCCTGCCCCTAGATCAGGAGAAGGCTTTCGATAGGGTGGACCACGGGTACCTCCTGAGCACTCTGCAGGCATTTGGCTTCAGACCCCAGTTTGTGGGTTTTCTCCGGGTGCTGTACACTTCCACAGAGTGTCTCGTTAAGCTCAAGTGGACCCTGACCAAACCGGTCAGCTTCGGGTGAGGAGTACGGCAGGGGTGCCCCCTCTTGGGCCAGCTGTACGCTCTGGTGATCGAGCCCTTCCTCTGTCTCCTCCGCAGGAGGTTGACAGCATTGGTGCTGTGGAAGCCAGAGCTGCAGCTTGTCCTGTTGGCTTACGCTGATGACGTGCTCCTCGTGATTCAGGACCCCCGTGACTTGGCATGGGTGGAGGCTTGCCAGGCCATCTATTCAGCAGCCTCCTCCACCCTGGTCAACAGGGTCAAGAGCTCTGGCTTGGCGGTAGGAGACTGGTGGCAGGGGAGCTCCCTCCCACCTGCGCTTCAGACCATCCGGTGGAGCGCTGGTCCGCTGCTCTACCTGGGCGTTTACCTTTCTGCCACGCATCCCTCTCCACCAGAAAACTGGGAAAATTTAGAGGGAAGGGTGATAGAGCGGCTCCGGAAATGGACGGGACTACTCCGATGTCTCTCCCTCCGAGGGACAGCACTGGTGCTAAATCAACTAGTCCTGTCCATGCTCTGGTACCGGCTCAAAACCCTGGTCCCGGCCCTGGATTTCCTGACCAACCTACGGATATCGATTCTGGGGTTCTTTTGGTCAGGAACGCACTGGGCCCCTGTAGGGGTTCTTCATCTACCCCTGAAGGAAGGAGGACAGGGCCTGAAGTGTCTACACACTCAGGTCCGTGTCTTCCGACTCCAGGCCCTACAGAGGCTCCTCTATGGTACAGGCAGTTCGGCGTGGACCACACTGGTGCACGCCATCCTGCGCCGCATGCGAGGGCTCCGATATGACCGACAGCTCTTTTATCTCCATCCGGGAGGCCTTCCGCGAGACCTCTCGGGGCTGCCGGTCTTCTACCAGGACCTCCTCCGGACCTGGAAACTGTTTTTAACGACCAGGTCCATGGCGGCCACCGAGGGGGTAGATCTCCTCGCGGAGCCCCTGCTACACAATCCCCAGCTCCGTGTGCAGGTGGCGGAGTCCCGCTCGGTGCGCCAGAGTTTGATCCTGGCAGAAGTCATGAGAGTCGGAGACCTCCTGGACTACGACCGGGGAGAATGGCTGGATCCCCTGACGCTCGCCTGGCGCATGTGGCTCTCCAGACCTCACACCCACCATCGCATACTTCAGGAGGCGAAGGCCGCTTTGCCGCCCAGTGCTCGAGTTTACCTCGATTGGGTCCTGCTCGAGGGCACAACCTGCCCACCCTCTACCCCAGGCCTTCCGGACCTTTTAATTGGACCCCTGCCCCGCAGACCCAATCGACCCCCTCACCCCTTCACTGCGAGCCAGCTGCATGAACTGCAGCCGGTACGCTTCCAAACCGCGCCAAGGAAACATCTATACACACTCGTACTCCACACCCTTCACGCCCTCACCCTAGTGTCCCGCCCCGATACAAACTGGCGAGACCTTCTGCCACCTTTGGAGGGTGAGCAGCCCCGGTGTGCCAGCCTATATTCCACCTTGGTTCCGAGGCCCGTCGGGGACATCAGTTGGCGGCTCCTTCATGGAGCTGTGAGCACGGGCACGTACTTGGCGCGGTTCACCCCCTTCCCAGATACTTGTCCCTTTTGTGGTGTGAGGGAAACCCTGGCGCACGTATATTTGGAGTGCACCAGGTTGCAGCCCCTGTTCCATCTCATCACAAATCTCCTATTATGTTTTTGGTTGTATTTTTCCCCTCACCTTTTTATTTATGCACTCCCCATCCGTGGCCTTACAAAGTCACGGGATCTCCTAGTTAACGTCCTCCTGGCCCTGGCTAAAACGGCCATCTATAAAATCAGAGAGAGGAGGTTGGCTGATGGAGTTTCCTGTGACTGTGGGGCCATTTTCTGATCCTCTGTCCGTTCACGTATCCGGGCGGAATTCCTCTGGGCGATGTCCACTGACTCCCTTGATGCTTTTGAGGAGTGGTGGGCGCTGTCTGAGGTTCTCTGCTCGGTGTCCCCATCCGGCTCCCTTGTCTGACCCTTTGATTGGGGGAGAGAGTAAGGGACCCCAGCCCCAGCCATTGCTGCTGCAGACACCACCACTTTAGAGGGGTCCTTTCATATGTGGGTGCACGTGACCCCCCCCCGGATTGTCCACCCCACAGCCTGCCCCTCTTGTTGGGTGCTTTCAGAGGAGGGAATTGTTGGTGACACTCGGGCGTGGCGCCAGGTAACTCAAGGGGGTGGAAGACCATGAGAGTCGATGAAGCACCCTTGCTCTGGGCCACCAGGTAACTCGGAAGGGTGGAAGACCACGAGAGTCGAGGAAGCCCCCCGCTCTGGGCCCAGGCAAGCTTGAACACTTCCCACCCCTGAAGCTAATGAGAAAACAATTGTGACTGGTTGCTGTGTTACACATTGCATATGCTGCTGTTTTTACTTTGTAAGCGTGTTATGCAAATTAAAAAAAAATCTTTTGCTTAAAAAAAATTACTCTCCTATCGCCATCTGGCCCGACCCTGTCACTATATATATATATATATATATATACAGGAGAATAGTGACTAGCAATAGGGAGGTGATTTTACCCCTGTACAGCATTGGTCAGACCGATATTGGACTACTGCATCGAGTTCTGGTGTACACATTGTAAAAAGGATGGTGCAAATTGAAGAAGGATGGTGAAAAACAGAGAAGGGCTACAACCATTATTCAGGAGCTGAAAAAAATGTGTTATAGAGAGACAGAACAGCTCAACCTGGTCAGTGTATCAAAAAGAAGATCAAGAGGTGACTTGATTATGGTGCATAAATACCCTCACAAAGAGAAAGTACTGAGTACTAAAGGGCTCTTTAATCTAGAACAAAAATGCAAAACAAGACCCAATGGCTGGAATTTAATGCCAGAGACATTGAAATCTGAATCAAAGCACAAGTTTTTAATAGCCTGATTAACATCGGAACAAATTACAGATGGATGGATTCTCCACCCCACATGGGGTTGGGGCTGAGGAAATACTCTGAAGTGGTATAGAAAATTATTTATCTCATGTGCTTAAAATCATAGAATCATAGAAGATAAGGGTTGGAAAAGAACTCAGGAGGTCTTCTAGTCCAATCCCCTGCTCAAAGCTGGACCAACCCCAACTAAATCATCCCAGCCAGGGCTTTGTCAAGCCCGCCCTTAAAACTCTCTAAGGATGGAGATTCCACCACCTCCCTAGGTAACCCATTCACCACGCTCTGAGTGAAATAGTGTTTCCTAATATCCAACCTAGACCTCCCGCACTGCAACTGGAGACCATTGCTCCTTGTTCTGTCATCTGCCACCACTGAGAACAGCCTAGCTCCATCCTCTATGGAACCCCCCTTCAGGTAGTTGAAGGCTGATATCAAATCCCCCCTCACTCTTCTCTTCTGCAGACTAAATAAGCCCAGTTCCCTCAGCCTCTCCTCATAAGTCATGTGCCCCAGCACCCTAATAATTTTCATTGCCCTCCACTGGACTCTCTCCAATTTTTCCACATCCTTACTGTCGGGCCCCAAAAAGACAAAGTACTCCAGATGTGCCCTCATCAGTGCCGAATAGAGGGGAAGAATCAGTTCCCTCGATCTGCTGGCAATGCTCCGACTAATGCAGCCTAATATGCCATTAGCCTTTCTTGTCAACAAGGGCACGCTACTGACTCATATCCAGCTTCTCATCGACTTTAATCCCCAGGTCCTTTTCTGCAGAACTGCCTCTTAGCCAGTTGGTCCCCAGCCTGTAGCTGTGCATGGAATTCTTCCGTCCTAAGTGCAGGTCTCTGCACTTCTCCTTGTTGAACTTCAACCTTGGTCACTCTGGACCCTATCCCTACCCTCCAGCATATCTACCTCTCCCCCAACTTAGTGTCATCTGCAAACTTGCTGAGTGTGCAATTCATCCCATCATCCAGATCATTAATAAAGATGTTGAACAAAACCGGCCCCAGGACCGACCCCTGTAGCACTCCACTTGATACCGGCTGCCAACTAGACATTAAGAAGTTGACCACTACCCATTGAGCCTGACAATCTGGCCAGCTTTCTATCCACCTTATAGTCCATTCATCCAATCAATACTTCTTTAACTTGCTGGCAAGAATACTGTGGGAGACCATATCAACAGCTTTGCTAAAGTCAAGGTATATCACATCCACCGCTTTCCCCATATCCACAGAGCCAGTTATCTCATCATAGAAGGCAATCAGGTTGGTCAGGCATGACTTGCCCTTGGTGAATCCATGTTGACTGTTCCTGATTACCTTCTCTCCTCTACGTGCTTCAGAATGGATTCCTTGAGGACCTGCTCCATGATATTTCCAGGGACTGAGGTGAAGCTGACCTGTCTGTAGTACCCTGGATTCTCCTTCTTCCCTTTTTCGAAGATGGGCACTATATTTGCCTTTTTCCAATCGTCCCGGACCTCCCCTGATCACCACGAGTTTTTAAAGATAATGGCCAATGGCTTTGCAAGCACATCAGCCAACTCCCTCAACACTCTCAGGTGCATTGCATCTAGCCCCATGGACTTGTGCATGTTCACTTTTTCTTAACCTGTTCTTTCAACACTGAGAGCTCCTCACCTCCTCCCCATACTGTGCGGCCCAGTGCAGCAGTCTGGGAGCTGACCTTGACTGTGAAGACCGAGGCAAAAAAAGCATTGAGTACGTCAGCTTTTTCCATATCATCTGTCACTAAGTTGCCTCCCCCATTCAGTAAGTTTCCCACACTTTCCATGACCTTCTTCTTTTTGTTAACATACCTGCAGAAACCCTTCTTGTTACCCTTTACATCCCTTGCTAGCTGCAACTCCAATTGTGCTTTGGCCTTCCTGATTACACCCCTGCAGGCTCGAGCAATATTTTTATACTCCTCCTTAGTCTTCTGTCCAAGTTTCCACTTCTTGTAAGCTTCCTTTTTGAGTTTAAGATCACCAAAGACTTCTCTGTTAAGCCAACCTGGTTGCCTGCCATATTTGCTATTCTTTCTGCACGTAGGGATGGTTTGTTCCTGCACCCTCATTAAGGCTTCTTTAAAATACAGCCAGCTCTCCTGGACTCCTTTTCCCCTCATATTAGCCTCCCAGGGGATCCTGCCCATCAGTTTCCCTGGTGGCAGGATCTGGGTATATCTCACCAAATCAATTCCCTGCCAAGGCAGGGGCCTCAGGTATTGGTGCCCCTCAGTTCCTCCTAATCTCTGCATGTGGCACACAATAGTTTATTCTCCTGAGGACTGTAACTCTTTGGTCTAATTCAGGTTGGTGGGCTCTGTGCAGGTGTAACCCTTCTGCCAGGTGGAGTCAGCAGCAACAAGGGCCGGGTTCATTATCTGGGGTTTCTATTCAACAATACAACAGAAAACTCGAGCCCCACCCAGAGACTTGGAACAATTACACACCACCCTCTGGGTGCCTTTAAGAGGCAATACTTCCCCTCTTGCAAGCAGAGAGTCTGAGTGTAGCAAAAACTTTTAATAAAAAGAGGGAAGTAACTCAGCATTAATTTGGGAAAACACCACAATGAGGGTTCATAAACACAAACCATTAGCAAAAGACAAGAGCAAGTAAGTTGGGCAGCGTCCTTTTCCCTTCAGGGTCTTAAGTCCAGCAACCCAAAAGTCTCCTTAACATGCCAGTCCGTTCTCTGTACCCCTGTAGCCAGACAGCCAGCCCCCACTCTCAGACCAGCATTGCTGGGAACACAAGGGAGCCAAAACAACAGGGCACTTAACATAAATTCCAGCACAGCCTTTGAAGCTGTGAGAAGCACAGGTGTGCTGCTACAATGTGCCTCTGAGAACATATACAACGATTAGGCTCACAGCAGACAGAGAAGCTGTGACAGACATGGCTCTTAGCCCCTACTAAATAGCATGATGCACACACCCCAACATCCTAGGTGGGAAAATATTTACCCTGATAAAAGGAATGTCCAGTAGTCAAAACTTATTGTTTCTCTCCCTTGCAAGTGTAAACTACTCTTGCGAGAGCTGGCGTCGCCCAGACAGACCAGCCCCAATTTGGCATAAGAAAGGAGAAAGAGAATAAAGGAGTACAGAGATATAAGTATGCGACCTACAGCACCATGATTTTTGAATGCTTTTCACTATCTATCTGCTGGGCAGATAAGTGACAGCCTCCCAAGGCTTCTGCAGCTAAGAGGATCCCTAAGCCTTGTCCCTTATTCGTCTTTCCGCGGAATTGAGTGACCGATCCTTGCTTGGCACCGCTGGAATTGAGAGATGCAAGGAGGGTAAGAAGCACCCACACCTGATCTCCTATCTTTAGTGTACACATATTTTGAAATAGAGCTCTATACTTTGTTTTCTTTCTTTGGGATTGTGGCTTCAGTTTTGTAACTTGTTTGTGTGTGTCACATCTCTACATTTAAAAAAGTAGGCACTAGCAATTTTGTAACCACATGATTAGAATCTAGTTTAATAAATTTTGGTAACCATTTGTGCATAAGCCTGACTTGTTTCTCTGGTTTACTGTAAAGCAGCCAACACAATTAAAGAACCTCAGCCGTTTTGGCTCTAAAGCCTGGCCATTAGGTGAGAGTACTAAGATCCTAGCGTTGAGTTGTGCCGCCTCCACGGGGCAAACTCTTGGGGCGCCTGTCAGTCAATCCTGACTGCCCACTGCGAAGGAGCTCTGAGCTCTAGCAGTTAAAGTCACGGGTGTGGAGAGGCTCTTAGTGCTGCCATTGGGGCACCTGTCAGTCAGTGTTGACTGCCCACTGCGAAGGAGCTCTGAGCTCTAGCAGTCAAAGTCACGGGTGTTTAGGACCTTGGGGCATCCGTCAGCCTAGCCCGGGCTGCCCGCCGCGAAGGGACAGTGCGTCCTAGCGGTTAAAGTCACAGATGGTATAAAACGGGCATAGCTGGCACCTCACCAAACATCCTTGGCCATCGGCTAAGAGAGTTCATAAACACAAACCATTAGCAAAAGACAAGAGCAAGTAAGTTGGGCAGTGTCCTTTTCCCCTCAGGGTCTTAAGTCCAGCAACCCAAAAGTCTCCTTAACGTGCCAGTCCGTTCTCTGTACCCCACTCACAGTTGCTGAGTTTACCTCCCACCCTGAGTGGAGGGGGCAGGGTAAGGAAGCACCTTACAGACTCCACCGCTCAGGCACTTGCTCATTGCCCCAACATCAAATTGTCGCACCTCTGTGGGGCCCTGTTCTGGCCCTCTCCACCAGCCACACCTCTCTGGCAGCTTCCCACTCACCAAGATGTCTTCAAGGCCCCCACACTTGACACAGCTCTCAATAATTTCAGCTGTTCGTGGGGGATCTTCACTGCTAGTGCACAGTCTCTTGCAAGAGAGACACTGTCCCAAAGCAGGTCTAATATTTAGACCCAGATATAACTGATTTCAGCTCTACAGCATGAAACAAGACTCTCAACAGAATCTAAAAGAGCTCTTTTATTAGACCCTGGGCAGACAAGAGGAAAAACCCAAATCCCTCTTTCAACCCATTGGCCTTTGCAACCTATGTCCCCTGCCTAGCGAGTGCTGTTTGTTGAGGGTGAGTCCCTCCATCAGGGTATGCCAGGTACAGTTCTGCTGCCCTCAGTTGGCGCAACAAGAATAAGAAGGCTTTATTGCTCCTGCCTCAATAACAAGGAAACTTGGGATCCAATATCAGCCACAAGTGATCATTTGGGCAAGTAGTCCCATCATGCTGAGCACCTAGGTAGGGTGGGTGTGTCCATGGAAACAAGATCAGTTTCTGAAGTCTTTTTCCACAGCTCACCACTAGATGTCAAGGGAGAGCTCATTCAGACTCTGCTTACACAGGGGAGACTTTTGTGGCCAGTGATATGTGTATAGGGGTTAGACCGGATTATTTAGTCATTCCAACCGGCCTTAAAATCTGTGGATCTATGTCAGTGGTGGGCGACCTGTTTCTCGCAGGCCAGGAGACAGTTTGTTTACATTGACCGTCCACAGGCATGGCTGCCCACAGCTCCCAGTGGCTGCGGTTCGCTGCTCTTGGCCAATGGGAGCTACAGGAAGTGGTGGACAGTGTGTCCCTGTGGCCCACGCCACTTCCCTCAGCTCTCACTGGCCAGGAACAGTGAACTGTGACAAAGTGAATGGTAAAGTTTACATCTTCCTTTTCAGCTCACTTCTGTACCTTTTCAATTACAAACTTTACATAACATAGTTTTGGGAACACACTGATTTCCTGTATTCTTTACTGATTTAACCCCAAAAGATTATGAAATTTTATCACAAAATGTAAATTTGGGGAAGTCAAAGTGTTTGTGAAAATTTTCTTTTTTTTTTCTTGTTAAAACTTCTCTTGGGTCAGTGGATCCTGGTCCAAGGACTCTTGGGCCAGACTGAAGACTGGGTAAGTGAATGGAATTTGATAGACAAATTTTCTCTCTCTCTCAGCAGCAAGGTCAGCAAAGCCAGTGTCACATAAGCTGGCAGGGACCATGTCCAGGACAGGTAGGGTACATCTCCAAAACCTTGAAGATAGCGTGGCCTGAGGCTCAGTAGGACTGACACTCTGTAGACTTGAGTCTAAGAAAAGAAAAGGGACAGACCCCGAACAACAAGTCAGCACAACCCACCCCTTTTCACTCTGGGGTTTTCAAAAATCAAAAAGTTCCTTGATGTTTTTGTTTTGGGTTTAGATTTCCATTGAAAAACAAAAAGTGTTTATGAGAAATTAAAACACACACACACACACACACACACACACAAATTTGATGTTTTTGGACATGCTCTCCTTCATAGGAAGTAAGGCCTTCCCATTTTCCCAAGAAGACTGTCTATAATCTTTAAGGTCTATAGCCATCATTAGTGACTCCCCTGAAGACAGGCTCTGTCAGCGGGTGATTCCACCATCATGGCACATGCTTCACTTCACCATGTCTCTTCTGGCTGTGGAAGGTGGGACCATGGTTGTGGAGAAAAGCTTGAAAACAGAGGGTCCCCTAAAGGCTCTGACACAGCAGGCAAAAGACAAGAACCCAAACATATTGCTTTAAAACAGTGCATGATTTTTAAGCCAATCTCATGATTCTGGGACCTGATTCCTGATGTTTCAACTATTGAAGTTGGCAAGAGATTCACCGGTCCCAGACAGGCTTGAGCTGCACATCATGTCCACAGGGGTTGTCCTACCAGAGCAGCTGCACACCACATTGTGTTCCCAGGGGTTCCTGTAGGCCTCTGAGGCCTGTTTCTACCTTCTCTCATCCAGCAACTGCCTGCTAGGGACAGTGTTCTCTACCTGCAGCAGACAGAACAGCTAAAAGCTGAGAGATGCTTACAAGCCTGTGTGAGAGGTTTCGAGCCACTGGAAATCCGATTGCTTTGTCTCCGTGGAGAAATCAGACATCTGGGCTGGTCCAGAAGATCAAAGAGGGAATCTACATATTGACGGCTTTCATCACACATAGACAGTTTTGGAGACTTTTGTTTCAATGAAGTACTGCTCAGCAAATCATCTGCCTCTGAGAACTTCAAAGGGAAAACGTCATAAGGGGTAAAGAGGTCCTCTGCCAAATGAATGATATTCCCATACACAGGTCCATGCAGAGCCAACATGGCCAATGTCTCTTCACAGTAGTAAAGGGACGAGAGAAGTTAGGCCTAAAATTAATCAATAAGGGTGAGGTCTCAGAAAACAGGTCAAATCATTGAGGGACAGAGGTCAGAGAAGACCCAGGAAATGTTCAAGCCATAACCCAGATGAGTGAGGCTCAGAATATCAGTGAAGTATATTTATGCATATGAACCTCCTGGGGAAATGTCCATGCTGCCTGGAGGAGAAGTCAAAACCAGCTCCCCACTCCATACATTTCAACGTGGCACATGGGGTTGCAGCACCACTCAGGATCTGGCCCTGCTGCTCCTCCATAATTATGGAGGGGAGGATGAGCCAAACCTGACAGGTCATGCAACCCCATGTGCCAGCTCACAACACCCAGAGCAGGGAGCCGAGCCCAGCCCCATGGAACAGCAGCTGCTGCTGGTGGGTGTGTGAGGTGCTGGCTCACTCTCCAACTCTGGGGCTGCCCCTCTGCACCGGTCCAGGATTCTGTATTGTGGTGCTGGGGTGGAGGGTGCAGATAGGTCACGGTGGGTCACAAGAAAAGTAAAATGCTGTTACTGGGCAGTCTTAGGAAAAAGTGGGGGAACCGCTGCTCTAATCTACCTAGCTCGGGTACCAAAGCAGTGAAGCTACTTCAGCAGAAGCTTCAACACAGGCTCGTCCCAGGCTAGCACAGGGTTCTGGATGGGCTTGTACAGAGCTGATGAAGCGCATGGTGCTCTGGCTTCACTGCTCTGATACCTGAGCTCGCTAGATTAAAGCTAGAGCCAGTGTGACAGCTCAAGCTGTGATCACACCCTGCGATTACAGTGTAGATGTACTCTCCAAAGTGAAACAAAAACCAAAGGCAGATGAATTGCTAAGTTATGACCACTGCAAAGAGGTCTGGACAAAAGGGCAACATCGGACTTCTCCAGGAAGCTGCACTGGGTGGTTTCAGGTGATCTTAGCCTAGACCCCAGGCTGTTGTTGAAGGGGTCCAGACTAGTCATCCCCACATGGGTGTAAAAGGACATTCTCCAAAAACTGCACAGGGGCCACCAACCCAGCCCCAAATGCACAGAAACAGCTCAACAGTCAGTTCAGTGGCCTTGCCAGAGGAACAAGTACCAGAGAGAGAGGTGAGAACTCTGAGATCTGCATTCACATGAGAACCAACCAACCAGAACCATCGTTACCTTCATTGCCCCAGATACACCATGGTGGAAAGATCTTCTCCAGCTGGCTAATGGAACCTCCCTTCCATTCACTGGCTCCTTGTCAAGATTTACTGAAATAGCCAAGGTGCTGATCACTACATCTCAGACAGTGGGGTCAGGAGGAAATCCATGTTTGACTGCAATGGAATCCCACTGTAAGTCTGCTCTGATAATGATCCTCAGTTACTATCGGACACTGTTACATTTACAAATCCCTGCAGTTTCACCATGTTACATCAGTTCCCAGTTTTCATAAAACCATGGGGAAGCACAACTCTCTGTGAAAACAGTGGAACAAATTCTTACAATATCTGGCCCTGTTCCCCTGCTTGCCAGCACCTCTGGCAAAAGGATTCAGGCCCAATGAGTAGCTGAGTTGAGTTCCATCATCCCAACCATCCCTTCACTATTAGATCTTAGTTGGACTGAATTTCTAATGCTACTAAGAAAGGAAGAACAATCTAAAAGCCGTCAGAAGAGAAACTTTGTCAGGAGTCACAGACTCAATCCCCTGAGGGAGCTGAACACAGGAGATCGGGTATGGTTGAAAGGCTCTGCAGAAGAAGGAATAGTACAGGCAGAGCTGAACACTCCTCTATCTTACCCTGTTGGAGTTCTGGAGTATCATTTCACACCAGGTTTTTTCAGCAGGTAAATCTCACGGAGCACTCAGATCCGTACTTCCGGGCTGAACCTGTGAGTAACGAGCCCCCTTCTCAAATAGACCATCCACCATCTCCTCCGAATCTGACTGAAAGGAGACAGCCAGCTAGATCTAAGAGCCTCCCTCCTTCCTGAAAGATTAGGTCAGACCTTGGGTACCTGAGGAACTCAGGGATTTAGTAGCCAAGTGCTTTACTTGGGCAAAACAATCCCCTGGCACGAGACTGAAGGGTCAGGCAGCCTTCCCAGCCTTCACTGGGCTGTTTTTAATATTCTGTGTTGATGTTTAGTGCATGGCTGGATCGATGAATGATTTATTTTCATTCCCTCCTCACAGAGGAGGATTTTGTCTAGGGACACTTTTAGACAGGCCACTAGGGGGCCTTAAAGAAGAAGTACACAGCTGCAGGCAAGGAGGAAATTAAGGTTATTCTGTTATTTACCTGCCCTTTAGCAGACGCTGTGAATTCAGCCGGCTGGGCTGGAAGGCTGCACAGCAGCAATGAGATTGATTCAGGTCACTGGGATCAGGGAGGAGTTCAGATGCTAATGGCTCACACTGCTGAAACTCATGCAGGAGGCTCTAGCTGTCTGCCACATCAGCCATCTCTCCTGCAGGGAGCTGAGACCCTGCATTCACTATGGCACTAACCAGCTGTTGGCATCAGCACATCTGTGACACTGGACTAACACTGTGAACTTCCTGAGCCCAGCCTGGATCTGTGCTGTCGGTCACATGCACAGGAAGGGAGGGGTCCTTCAAATGCAGCCAGAGAGAAAAAATCATTATAAAAAAGGCTCACAAATGCTGAACCCCTTGTGGGAATCAAGCAGGCAGTGATGTAGTGGTAAAAAAAGGAGGTGGGTGAACTTCCAAACTAATCTCCATATTCCCCAAAGGACACCTGGATAAACACTGTTTACACTCGTTTACTCCCAACTACACGACTGCAGGCCGGTGCCGAAGGATCAACTTGGATGCCTAATTCAGGCTGCTGGTTTTGAAAACCAGGCATTGAGCGTGTTCCTCACAGAGTTTGCAGGCCAGGGACTCTCTTTTATTATGTATTTGTACTGTACAATGGGGCCCGAATCCTGACTGGGGCTGTTGCCCCTTTTCCACCCAAGCAGCTCGTCAGAGTTTGGGGCTCTGGGGCTGTTCCAGCTGGAAGCAGAAATTGTTGGTGTCTGGTATTTTCTCTGGTGCAACCTTGGTTGTTTCCAAGGAATGTACAAAGTCTGAACACAGGAGGGACTAAGAACAGAAGGAGCCGTTTTTTTAGTTCACTAGCCCTCAACTTCCTGAGCTAACGGACCCTCTCTTTAGCACAGGGGTCTGCTCTATGAAGGGCCTGTCCAGCCAGGGAGCAGGAGGCTCTGGCCTAAGGAGAAGCTCAGCAGGCAAGTGTAGGGAACCAGCTGATCCAGCTAAGCAGCAGCTAATGAGCGGCTCCAGTTCCCAGCTGGAAGATGTAAGAGAGGACCCAGGCCTGGGGGAAACAAAAGACAAACACTTCCCTGAGCAGTAGGAGGAGGAGAAGGCTACAATAGTGCAGGGCCCTGTAGCCCCCTGAGGCAAAGGGAGGGCTGTGACCCTTGAGCTATTGGGGCTAGAGGACCCTGAAGTATCAGCCCAGGTCAGGACTATCACTTGTGTTACTTTTCCATATGCCTTGTCTTTGTGTGGCAGAGGAATAACAGAGGTGACTAAAGCAGAGTCGGGTGGGGCTGGTTGATTTGCCCCCAGGCCGGTGGACAGGCCCAGCGGAAGGGTGGAGAATGCAGGCTGTGTCTGCCACTGCCCAGGAAACCATGGATCTTGAATCCTCTTTACAATGGAGGGGGGAGCAACTGTAGCTACAACATGAGCAGCTGCAGCAGATTGTGACCCAACAGCAACAGTTACACCAGAAGCTTCAGTTACAACAACAACAGTGCCAGCAAAAGCAGCAGGGAGCAGCAGTGGTTTATGCTTCATCTGGAGAACTGGAGCCCACAGGTGAGTGCGGGGCTGTGGTTTCCTGTGTGGGAGGAGAAGCCCTCACCAAAATGGGGACAGAAGATGTTCTTGAGGCCTTCTTAGGGACTTTTGACCAGCTGGCCAGGGCATACTATTGGCCCTGGGAGGAGTGGGCCACTAAGATTGCTCCCTACTCAGCAGGAGAGGCCTAAGCAGCATGTCATGACCTGGGGGTTGAGATGGCAAAGGACAATGGGACACTGGAGCAACCCTACTAGCCTGTCTAGGACTTAGTGGAGAGGGCTATCATCGTCCATTCAAACATGAACCCATTGGCTCTACATTTCCCACTGAGGGCTGCAGCCCAACGATTCCAGGATTTGTGTTCTCTTCTTGGCTGAAATCAGAAACTTATTTGCCAATGGAAATGGTGATGTTAGAACAGTTTTGCCAAACTATCCTGGGGTGGCCTAAGTTGTGGGTTGGCTGCCACCGGGTGACGTGCCTGGAGGAGGCAGTCTGCCTCATAGAGAACTTTCTGGAGACTGAACTGGAGCGTGAGCCCCTGGGAAAAGCTTAGGAGTACTTGTGGCACCTTAGAGACGAACACATTTATTTGAGCATAAGGTTTCATGAGCTACAGCTCACTTGGCAATCAAACACCCACAGATCTCTAAAGGGGCCGAATTGGTCTTTGTAGAGTGTATTCATCGGGATGTTTGGTCCTACCCTGTGGCTAAAGTCAGGTTAATGGTCTGGAGCAGCAGGTTGAAATGTCAATGGCAACGGCCTGACTCCTAGCCTACCTGATGGTATTGGGCTGGGACTGGGGACCTGTAACCAGTCTTGTGAGGGTAGCTGGGAAGGCGGGGTTGGCACTTAACCTCCTCTTGGCATCCCAATTTAAGCTTAAAGAAATTTTCCCCTTTTCTGACCCTGAGCTGTTCGGTTCCAAACCAAAGTGCTGCTGGGAGCAGTGTCAGGCCTGAAGGGTCAGGGTGCAGTGCAGTTTGGAGCTCCCTGAAGAGCAGCCACAGGCACAGCCTCCTCCTCGGGACAACCCACTGGCCTGAGAGGAGGGGCCCAACTTCATCCAGAGTGAGAGGGAGGAGCCAGTCTTGAGTCTTCCATATGGCTGGTTCACTTGGTCACATGTATTGTTGGTTGCTCCTGACCAGGATGCCCAGTACCCCCATTTTGAACTAAAAGGGGATCTCTTGGTGTGTGTGATCCGGGACAAAAAAAACAGGACCTGTCAAACCCAACTCCTGGTCCTTAAGTTGTATTGGAACTAAGTGTTAAAACTGGCCCAAGATGTACCGTGGTCCTGTCACTTGGGAGTGGAAAAGACCCAAGGGAGGATTCTGGCCCAGTTCTTTTGGCCCTTGGGTATATAGCTTGGGTATATAGCTATATGTTATAGCAACCTGAAATATTATTGTTCATCCTGTCCAGAATGACAACTGGTGGCCCCAGAGCCAGCCCACAGGGCCCCTCAGTCCTCTTCTATTGCTGAGAAGCCCATTTGCCACCATTGGGGTTGACCTCTTGTGGTCCCTGGAACCAAGTTCAATCTGATGCCAGTTTATGTTAGTGACTGTTCATTATGCCACTTGGTAACCTGAGCCATAGCCCTGTGCTCGGCAGTGTCCCAGACACAATCACTACCCAATTAATGGATGTGTTTGCAAGAGGCTGGTTTCTAAGCGTTCTCCTGACAGACCAGGCCACAGCTTTCATGTCCCAGTTAATACCTCACTTTTGTGGTCTCCTGAAAATGTACTCAGTTAAAACCTTTGTTGCCCGCAAACAGACGCTCTGGTCGAGCAGCTTAACCCTACATTAAAAAAGATGTTTCAAAAATTTGTAACTAAGGTGTAACACTCTGCACCTTATAGTCACCATAGTAATATCATTATGAATATGGTTATGAGATGATTGTGATATGTTTTGGACAAAGTATGCCTTGCGAGACATTTAAAAAGTCTTCATCGGTTACAATTTAACAGGATATTAATGTTTCTGGGCTATCTTTATATCTGGAGTTATGAAGTTTTGCTCAGCATCTGTCACTGAAATATGTTGTGAAGTTAAAAACACCCAAAACCAGCCTTTCAAGTACAACAATGAAAAGGCCAAACAGTGTTAATGGCCGATTGAGGGAAATACACTCACAAGAATTACCCCAGGAACCGGGTACCATAGAAACCTCTCAGAGATAGCACTACGCAATAAGGACTGTTTCAGTCAGGTCACAGCAAAAGATCTTTCCAGGAAGATGGAAGAAGCTGTAAAAGGGGGAAGTGATATCACTAAGGGGCCTCACTCTCCCCCTACAGCACAACACCTGGAAACACCTGAGGAACAAAGACTGCACTGGGGAAGGGGGGTGCCAAGCAGGAAAGAAGGAAGGCTGCCTGTGTATGGAAGCTTGGTGGACTACTTGTACTATCCAACAGGGTGAGACGCAGCTTGATTCAAATCCATTCCAGTTTAGAGAACTTAGATTGTGTTTTTTGTTTTATTTCCTATGGTAATCTACTTTGATCTGTACACTATTACTTATAATCACTTAAAATCTATCTTTCTGTAGTTCATACATCAATTTTATACTTTACCTAAAAGCTGTGTGGTTTGAATGAAGTGCTTGGGGGAAAATCTCAGTTCAGTTAACAAAGTTGTGTGCATTGTCCTTTCCACATTGAGGGAGGGGTGGATTGGGTAATAAACTCATATACTGATCAGGCTTTTGACCAGAGCAGGATAGTGTAGTTCAGGGGTCTCAAACTGGGGGTTGTGACCCCTCAGGGGGTCATGAGGTTATTACATGGCAGGGGGGTCACAAGCTGTCAGCCTGCACCCCAAGACCCCCTTCACCTCCAGCTTTTATAATAGTGTTAAATATTATTATTTTTTTTAATTTATAAAGGGGGTCACATTCAGAGGCTTGGTATGTGAAAGGGGTCACTAGTACAAAAGTTTGATAACCACTGGTGTAGTTCATGGGGGCAAGGCTGGGGAGCTGGGGGTATTTTGTCTGGAGTTTCTCGCTATTGTTAATTCATGAGTGTCTCTGGGAGCATTTATGCAATCTAGCTGGGTATGGTGCTCCACATGCTGTTGTGACGAGTGAAAGTAGCACCTGGAGGGGTCTACTGGTTGTCACTAGCAAGGCATTATGAGAGACAGCCCAGGCTGGAGAGTTAAGGGAGCACAGTGGTACCCCAGTTCCAGGCTGCACCATGGGAATGCCCATCACATAAGGAATCCCAGAATTGGGACAAAATGTCCCTGAATATGTAGTCTGCAATTCAGGAGGTCCCACAATCCTCCACCAGCTTTTCACCCTTTCAATTGCTGTACAGCAGACAACCCCAGGGGGTCCTGGATCTTTCACAGGAGTCTTGTCAGGAACAAGGCACATCTAGCCAGAGAGCAATCCAGCGTGTCCTCAAGTTGAGAGAGAGATTGGATCTGGTAGGGGGCTTTGCCAGGGAGAAGCTGAGAGTGTCGCAGCACTCCCAGGAACAAGAGTGCAATAGAAACACCAGCCTCTGGGTTTACCAGCTGGGGGATGGGGTTCTCCTGCTGCTGCCTCTGCAGAACGCAAACTGCTGGGAAAGGGGCAAGGGCCTTTTGAGATCGTGTGGGGTGAGCTACAAGTTTCAATTGGTGGGCAAGCACCGGGGGTCCCAGATATATCATGTCAAGCTGCTGATATCCTGGAGGGCCCAGAATGAATATCTTGCCCATATCCCAACAGCAGAGGCAAAATTGGGTCCCCAGGGGTCAGAGACCGGGTCTTTCACAGAGATGCCTCTCGGGGAAAACCTGTCCCTGGCCCACCAGGAGGAGGCCAGAGAATTGGTCAAGCGTTTCACAAATGTCCTTACTACTAAACCAGGGTGGACCCACCTAATTGAACACCTATACATCTGGAATCTGAGAGCTATGTCCACAAGGGCTGCTTCCAGGGACAGGAGAGGTTAAAGGACACCTCCAAGAAAGAATTACAAATTGTGTTGCAATTGGGTGTATCTGAGGAATCAAATAGTGAGTGGTGCAGCCCAGTTGTGCTGGTCCCTAAGCCAGACCACAGCATTTGCCTTCACATTAATTTTCACAAATTAAATGCAGTGTCAAAATTTGATGCCTTCCTATAGCCCGGATCAGCAAGATGCCTGAAGGCCTGCGGAAGGCTCATTACATCACCGCTCTCAGCCTTACAAAGGGCCATTGGGCAATCCCCTTGTCACCTGACTCCAAGGAGTTAACTGCATTCACCATGCCCTATGGGCTGTACCACTTCCAGACCTTTTCATTCAAGTTCTATGGAGCTCTTGTGACACTTCACAGACTCATGGATAAAGTACTTCTGCCCCACAAAGCATATGACACTGCATACGTAGGCCGTGTCTGCACTTAGAAGCTTACAGCAGCACAGTTGTATCGATTCAGCTGTGGTGCTGTAAAAGTGTCCGTGTAGCCTTGTTATGCTGATCAGAGAGAGCTCTCCTATCGACTTAATAAAAGCAGCTCAAGAAGCTGTGGGAGCTGTGTTGGAGGGAGACACGAGTGACATGAGTGCTTATGCCGGCAAAACTTTTGTCACTCGGAGAGATGGGGGGGGTTGTTTTCACATCCCTGAGCAACAAAAGTTTTGCCAACAAAACATGTAGATGTGGCCTTAGATGATGTAATGATCTATTCCACCACCTGGGCAGTGCACCCACATTGTGTCGGTGCAATACAGTAACTCCCCACTGAATGTCCTCTCACTTAACGTTATTTCTATCTTACTTCCCTGCTCCATTACAGAACATGCTCCATTTTAAAGTTTGTGCAATGCTTTGCTATGTCGTCGTTTGGCCGCCTGTTTTGTCCACAGCTGGCAGCCCCTCATCACCTCCCATATGCCCCCCCACAGCACCTCCCACCTCCTCTCCCACCCTGCAGATCAGCACCTTCCCCCACCTCCTGCCCATGGCAATCAGCTGGCTTGCGGCATTCAGGAGGGAGCGGGGGAGGAGCAAGGACTCGGCGTGCAGGCTTCCCCCCTCCCCTGCCTCCTGAATGCCGCAAACCAGCTGATTGTCGTGGGCAGGAGGCTGGGGAGGGAGGGGGGAGGCTGTGCACTGGGTCCTTGCTCCTCCCTCCCCTGCCTCCTGAGGACTGCAAGCCAGATGATTGCCACGGGCAGGAGGGAGGGGGGAGGAGCGAGGACACAACGCTCCTCCCCCCTCCCTCCCTTGCCTCCTGCCTGTGGCAATCAGCTGGCTTGCAGTGTTCAGGAGGCAGGGGAGGGAGGGGGAGCCTGCACGCCATGTCCTCGCTCTTCCCCACTCCCTCCTGCATGCCGCAAGCCAGCTGATTGCTGCGGGCAGGAGGCAGGGGAGGGAGGGAGGAGGAGCAAGGACGTGGAGTGAGGAATGAAGAGGCGGGTTAATGGTGGGGGCTTGGGGGTAGGGGTGGAGTGGGCGGGCCAAGGGTTGAGCTGCCCGCCACTGGTGCTTGCAGAGTAGGGGAAGCTGCTGCTGTTCAACATGCTTCTCCTAGCCTACAGCACCTTCAGCCTCCTTGCCTGCCTCATCTCCAGTGCCAGTGGGCTGTGCCTGTGTGGGGTAAGGTGGGGGACCTCCCAACTATAGTACTGTGTTGTAGGGCAAAAAAAAAATTCCCTGGAACTTAACCCCCCAATTTACATTCATTTTTATGGGGAAATTGGATTCGCTTAACATTGTTTCACTTAAAGTCTCATTTTTCAGGAACGTAACTAAAAGGTTAAGTGAGGAGTTCCTGTACTCCCGTCCCTTTGAGCTGTGAGTCTCACAGCCAACCCGGCCAAGTGCCAGACTGGCTGCACGGAGATGACATACCTCAGCTATACACTGGGGAATGGGAGGATCTAACCCTTAATAGAGAAGGTAAAGGTCTTCATAGAATATCCCCTCCCCACCACAAAGTGGCAAATAAAATCTTTCCAGGGGTTGGCTAGGAGGCACCAGTGCTTCATACCCCACATTGCTATGATTACAGCCCCACTGGCATAGCTAATGTGCAGCCAGGCACCCCAAAAGATGCTGGGAACCTCTGCGTGTGTGGCTGCGTATGGTGAAACAAAGCCAATTCTCTGCAGTGCCACAGCCAGGGAGCACTGTGGAGAGTAGGGGCTGCAGGAAGTGCTGCCCAAGGGAAACAGAATGACAGTACCCTGAGGCCCTATGATTGACCAAGCACCCTATTTAACCCTGGAGCGTGCCCCAGGTAGTTTGTCTGGGCGACCGCACAGACTGTGGGCCTGCTTTGACACCTGACGTCACCTTGATTCCTGATCTCCGGTCTCTGCCCCTGGTCTGACTCTTGCCCCTTGCCTCCTGATTCCAGCTTAGTACTACCTCTGATCTCTAGTATCTGACCCTGACTCTTGCTTATTGAACCCAGTTCTAGCAATTCCTCTCACCCCGGCTCATCAACGACTGTCCCTGATGTGAGGACCCCATCCGAGCGCTGACTGCTAGGCCAGAGCGCCTATACTCTGGTCCCTTATAGTTTGCCCAGACCTACTTCCACCCCACTCTGCAGAAACCCCTTAGCTGCGATATGGAAGAGGCGAATGTGCCATCACCCACTGCACCCCATGTGGTATGAATCTACAGAATTCAATCACACAACTCCAAACTAAGAACCGTACGGTACGGTCCCAAGTGGTGCAACTCCTAGAAGAATATCAGACACTCAGTGAGGAGCTACCATGGTCCCAGGAAGAGAATTCCATGCTCCAGGGTCAAGCTGGGCTTGTGTCCTCTGAACAGGGCGTTGCAGTATCACTACCTGAACATATTAATGTTGGGAGCCACAAGAAGTTCAGGGGGTTCCTGAACCAATGCCATCTCCTATTCCTGCTCTGCCCTCAAATGTATCCTAGAACTAACTGAAAGGGACCTCAAGAGGTCATCTAGTCCAGTCCCCTGCACTCGAGGCAGGACTAATGTCAAGGTTCCTTCCCCACTGTGAACTCTAGGGTACAGATGTGGGGACCTGCATGAAAGACCCCCTAAGCTTATCACCTTTATGCTACCACCACCAAAGCGTCTAACAAAAATAACAGGGGAAGTGCCCACTTAGAAACGTCTCCCCTCCAAAAAAATATCCCCCCAAGCACTACACCCCCTTTCCTAATCCTCACCGATTTGCATAGGTGAACACAGACCCAAACCCTTGGATCTTAAGAACGATGAAAAAGCAATCAGGTTCTTAAAAGAAGAATTTTAATCAAAGAAAAAGTAAAAGAATCACCTCTGTAAAATCAGGATAGTAAATAACTTACAGGGTAATCAGATTCAAAACATAGAGAATCCCTCTAGGCAAAACCTTAAGTTACAAAAAGACACAAAAACAAAAATATACATCCCATTCAGCACAACTTATTTTATGAGCCATTTAAACAAAACCGAATCTAATGCATATCTAACTAGATTGCTTACTAAATCTTTACAGGAGTTCTGACCTGCATTCCTCCTCTGGTCCCGGCAAAAGCATCACACACACAGAGAGGACCCTTTGTTCCTCCCACCCTCCAGCTTTGAAAGTATCTTGTCTCCTCATAGGTCATTTTGGTCTGGTGCCAGCGAGGTTAGCCTAGCTTCTTAACCCTTTACAGGTGAAAGGGTTTTTCCTCTGGCCAGGAGGGATTTAAAGGTGGTTAGCCTTCCCTTTATATTTATGACAGCTAAGTATTATCTAGACCATCCCTGACAGGTGTTTGTCGAACCTGCTCTTAAAAATCCCCAATGATGGAGATTCCACAACCTCCCTAGGCAATTTATTCCAGTGCTTAACCACTCCGACAGTTAGGAACTTTCCCCTAATGTTCAACCTAAACAGCCCTTGCTGCAATTGAAGCCCATTGCTTCTTGTCCTATCCTCAGAGGTTAAGAAGAAGAATGTTTCTCCCTCCTCCTTGTAACAGCCTTTTATGTACTTGAAAATTGTTATCATGTCCCCTCTCAGTCTTCTCTTCTCCAAACTAAACAAACCCAGTTTTTTTTCAATCTTCCCTTATAGGTCATGCTTTCTAGACCTTTAATCATTTTTGTTGCTCTTCTCTGGACTTTCTCCAATTTGTCCACATCTTTCCTGAAATGTGGCCCTCAGAACTGGACACAATACTCCAGCTGAGGCTAATCAGCATGGAGTAGAGCAGAAGAATTACTTCTCATGTCTTGCTTACAATACTCCTGCTAATACATCCCAGAATGATGTTTGCTTTTTTTGCAACAGTGTTACACTGTATGTATCATTTTTATATTCAAAGTTATGAATATTAGCTGTGTACTTTTTTGATTCTGAGTAGGTTTTAGTGAAGCAGTTGGTCAGCTTCCTGAGAAAAGCCTATTCTCAGTAAGTGCCCAATCAAGAAGCCCTTAAGCCAACAATGAACTTGGAGACATTAATCCATATTTGGGCTTTTCCAGGAATGTGGCTTGGCTGGTAAGGAACTCAGTCATGCATGGACATGTGACTTGTCCAGGTGACTCCAAAACCCCATTTTGTAACTGGGCTTTACATAGGAGAGAGGAGGGGGTCTCCACCCACAAGAGAAAGTCTATTTAAACCCCTGGGAGACCCCTCCATTTTGTCTTCAGCTTGCTAAAGAGAGAGCCTCTCCACCTCCAAAGATACCTGAAAGAAACTGGAACAAAGGACAGTAACTACAGGGGGTGTGAGTGGTTGCTGGACCCAGACTAGAAGGAGACTAGTCTGTAAAAGAGAGTTTACTGGAACTGGTGAAGTTTTATCTGCATTCAGTTTGATTAGACATAGACTTGTGCATTTTATTTTATTTTGCTTGGTAACTCACTTTGTTCTATCTGTTACTACTTGGAACCACTTAAATCCTACTTTCTGTAGTTAATAAAATCACTTTTTACTTATTAATTAACCCAGAGTATGTATTAATACCTGGGGCGGGGGGGGGGGGGGGAACAGCTGTGCATATATCTCTATCAGTGTTATAGAGGGTGAAAAAATTATGAGTTTACTCTGTATAAGCTTTATACAGGGTAAAACGGATTTATTTAGGGTTTGGACCCCATTAGGAGTTGGGCATCTGAGTTTTAAAGACAGGAACATTTCTGTAAGATGCTTTCAGTTAAACCTACAGCAGTTAGGGGACGTGGTTCAGACTTGGGTCTGGGTTTGCAGCAGGCTAGCGGGTCTGGCTCAGACCAGGCAGCGCACTGAAGTCCTAAGCTGACAGGGCAGGAAAACAGGAGCAGAAGTGGTCTTGGCCATCAGGTGGCAGCTCCCAGGGGGTTTCTCTGATCCAACCCATCACAGTGTCTCAGTGTTTCCACAATTTCTAAAACACACATTTTTGTAAGAGATGGTCTCTTCTGCCCAGTGCTGGGACTTATGAGGTGGTGGTGCTGTGATCTGATTGACAGAGGTTGGTGGGAGGAGTTCTTAGAGGGGTCACATGACCCTCTTCTGAGCGGTTCATCCCACCCCAGAACCTGCCCTATTTTGGTCAAATATGTTGTCAGCGCTGTTCTCTGTCTCCAAAATGGAAACCAACTGGTAGAGGGCATTGGGGGGAGTTCTTAGGGGGGTCACACAAACCACTTCCAGATGGGTCACTCCATCCCAGAACTCTCCCGATTGGTCAAATATACTCTCGGGAATGGTCCCCAGCAGCTGAAACCCCTCCTGGCTGATAGAGAGCAGTGGGAGGAGTTCTAAGAGGAGGTCACATGACCCACTTCTGGATGCAAAACCTCACCCTGGATCTCCCCATGATTGGTCAAATTGGCTTTCAGGGCAGTCCTAGGGGAGTGAAACCCATCCTGATTGGTAGAGGGTGGTGGGAGGAGTTCTTAGAGGTGTCACATGCTTCTGGTCATGTGTCTGGCTTGACCCCAAAAGTAATATCCCGGGGGGGACTCTCCATGACAGGTGGGTGGGGATCAAGGGGTGGGGCTAATTTTGATTGATGGTAGGGCCCTTATACTACTTTAGTGCAATTTCCTGTTTTGTCATTAGTATTTGTTTAAGTAGTGGGAGGGCAGAGTGAGTGGGAATGGCAGTATTGGGGCTGGCAGTTTGGTAAAAATAAGGAGAGGGAAGAAACGGGAAGAGGCACACTTCCTCCCCTGCCAAGCTAGTCACTCACTGTCAAGTGTTTTTTCCGGAATCATAACAGAGCAGAGTCTCAAGGAGGGATACGAAGGAGGATCAGGTGTTGGTTGCACATATTTTCTCAGGGAGTTTTCTACATTCAGAAAGGGCAGCATGGGAGAAAATGAAAAATATAAAGAGTTAAAGATGTTCCCATTAATCCAAGTATTTATAACAGTTCTCTTGAAGAAGAGCAGGAGATAGGTGTGGTGCCAGCCAGTCATTGTTCTGTGCTATTCCCTTGCCTTGTGCCTGTTCCTTGAATTGTCTGTGTCCCATGAATCAAGTACACTTGTTTCCAAGGAGCCCTCCTGCTGCTGATAGCACTGATGGGCATGATGTGTGTAGGACCTCCTGCTATTGCAAGAGAGGGTCATGGCCAACTCAGGAAGCCCTAAGCTCTGCCTCTACCACTAAGAATCATGGTCTAGGCCCGAAACCCCAAGGCCGGGGTGAAAGTAACATTAAGCACTTACTGGTACGGGGGCCCAGAGCCAGGGCCCTGGAAGGGGCGGGGCCTTGGATGGGAGGGGCGAGGCTGGGGGTCAGCCTCCCCCAGCCAGCCCATCCACGCTCCCTGGCCTGTGCCACCTGGGTCTCCGATGGTGATTTAAATGTTGAATCGCTGAACCCTGGGGCAGTTGCCCCTTTTGCCCTCTTCCTGTCTGTGGCCTGGGGAGGTGGAGGGAAAGGGGCAATGAAGTTAAAGTGCTGCCATGGCTCGCAGCCCTTTAACGTCGGCTGCATACGGGCTGGTACTGGAAGCCACTTTTCACTAGTACGTCGTACTAGGCCACTTTCATCCCTGCCCCAAGGTCCATTAGTAGAAGAACTGTCAATATTTCAGATGCTTCCGAGTAATACTTCTATAAAGCTGATCTGAGTGACACAAACTGGTTTTAGTGAAATGTCCTTGTCTACAATTGGGCATGTCCTACACTGGGAATTGGTCTTGTAATGATCACCTCTGGCACAGGGGATTTCTTTCCTAATTTATAAAATAACCTGACTCGAATGTCTCCCAGTTCATATTTAATATGATATAGAATCTATCAGGGCGAGAAACAGCCCGGCGACAGTTTGTGCAGAACTTTTCCTTCCGGCTCCAGAGATGGGGGTTACCCAATGATCTGAGGCTGTGGTAAACCTGACATCCGGAGGGGGCTCATCACTCATATATGGTGATGTTTGTTGCTTTTGAGTTTTATTGGATGTTTTAGCTTCATACATTCACAGATAAAACCACTGATAATAACTAAAAAGGCAGATGGGTTTGCTATTGGTTCCTTCCCGCAGCTGATGCCAGTCTCTGAATCTATATATTTCCCTTCCACTGCTTTGTTGTCACTTGTCAGACACAGAGGAGCCCTGGCAGGTGCTTAGGTGCAGCCAGTGCAGTGTGAGGAGGGGACAGCAAGTCAGGCTGGCAATGAAGGGACATCTCTCCACTCCGGTGCTGTGGCTTCTTCTCCTCACAATTCAGGTCATAGCAGGTAAGTCTCCTTTGTGTTTCACCAGGGGAGCTGGGTTAACTGGAACTAGGGTGGTAACTTTTACAGTCCGCTTTTTACCATCCATGTCTGGCTTGTAGGTTGTGACTTTTCCTTTTGGGATTGGACCTTGCCACTGTTACCGAGGCTTTTGTTACCTTGAGATTGGACTAATGCAATGACCTCTGTGTGGGGCTGCACCTTAAAACCATTCAGAGAACGAACCTGGTGCAAATAGCAGCGACTCACGGAGCAGGGCATCTGGCTGGGAGCATGTTACAGCCATGCTGCAGGGTCTGCACTGGCTGCCCAGCTCTGGGTGGAGGTTAAGGTTTTGGTGATGATTTATAAATTCCTAAATGGCCTGGGACCGGCCTCCCTGAGGGATCACCTCTCTCCCTATGCTGTACGGCCAGAGCTGTGGTTAGCAGGGGTGCCCAAGCTGGTTCCCCCTTTTTTAAAGGAGAGGGGTGGCTGGCAGGGTGCTCTCTGTGAGAGCTCCCGGACGCTAGAACTTGCTCACCCTTTTGGCCAGAATAGCCCAAATTTGGTGACCTTTTAGGCACACTGCACAACACACTTGTTTGGAGGGTGGGGGTTGGGAAGGACCCAGGTTATGCATCACATAATGAGAAAGGGGTGGAAGGAGTTTCTGTAGGTGTCTGGCTCGCAGAGTTCCTATTGAAATGGTCACTTTATGCTGCTGGAATTTGTATGTTATCCATGCCGTCCGGGTGCCTAGAGCCTTGGCTAGGCATCACTTTAGTGTTTTAAATCCCAATACATACATCATTATTTGGGATCCAACAGAAATGTCTGTTTGGTCCAGAATCCAACAGCTCCAAGGGCCATGTCCCGGCTCCTCACTCCCCCATTCACTCACTGAAGCCAGGAGAAGTTTTGCATGTGTGCGATGAGCACGATTATCCCAAATAAACCCAGAGCTGATTCCTGCCACAGGGGGGGTGAGGCACTAGGTAGAGTGCACTGTGCAATGCCCGGTGCTCGTGAGGGTACTGGAAGCTCTGCCAGCAGGAAGATTTATGCTATGGGAGCCCTGCCTCCCTCCCTCCCCCAGGGTTTCTGCTGGAGCAGAGAAGCTTTGAATCCTAGCTGGAGACTAGAGAAGCCCGACCAGCACAAGCTGCATGGCAGAGGTGCTGCATCAGGGCCTCTCACGGCCACATTGGTTTCATTCCCTCAAGGCCGCCCCTGCCCAGTTCCAGAGCTGCTCTGATTCCTCCAGCACAGAGAGAGTTGAAGGCTCTTTGCCAAGCTGTGTCCCAGCTCCAGGCAGACGTAACACTATTGGGGGGCCTAGGCCATGTGTTACAGCAGCATGTGCTGGCGCAATGCAGGGAGTGAATCTGGACCAAAGATTCCAGAACTGATTTAACAATAGGATTAAAATCGAATGTGGGACCCAGATATAATTTCAATAATACAGTGATTGGAACCTGTTGGGCTGGTATTAAAAGGATGAGAATGATCCAGGTGTTTGACAGGGGAGCGAACTCCTCAGCAGTAGCTGGTTCATGGGAACCCGATGTGCTGTTGCACCAGCTTGAGAAACTGAAGTTGAAGCTGACAATGAGAAATTTCAGTCTAAATTATTGCATTCGAGAAAAACCTGCCCTTCTGTATATTTCACAGACCACTCAGTAACTGTGTGGTGTTTAGGGACCTGAGACCCTGAAAATCCTGAGCAAAACAAACCATCTAGCAGGTTACTTGGGGTTTATATTTCAAATTCCCAAGAAGCTGAAATATAATTTGCTGGGGTCAGAGCCCATGACAGAGCTGTACATGACCAGAAAGCAGAGAATTCTGTGGTGACTCCTGGGCAATCAGACTGGCATTGGAGGAGGTGGACAATTGTTGCTTTGTGAGGAATAAATTACGACATGAATGTGGGACTGTGTCATATAGTGATGCCAAGCACATGTTCAGCTCAATGCATTTTTGTTGGATTTATGAGCAACTGTGCATCATCCCCTAGATATTTTTTTATTTTCTATGGGAAATCTGAGTTTGCTTTGCATGACACAAACACAGTGATGCAGGGGAGTATACAGGATAGGGGATATCATCATGTAGCTATTTTCCCTTTTCCTCAGTGTCCCAATCCCCCTCCATTAGCCCTGAACAGAGGCTTGCGCAGTCTTTGCTGGAAAATCGTTGTGCAATGCACCCCATATTTGTCACAGTGATAGTATTATAATATGATTATGACATAATTATGATGGATTTTATCCAAGATAAGTCATGTGAGGTGTCATTGGAAAAGTTATCATTTGCTGAATATGATTATCCTTATTGCATGCATTTATTCTTTTTTGTATCTGAAGTTATGAATACTGACTAAGTATCTATACTTCAAATGTAGTTACACCTCAGTAATGCCCACTAGACAAGATGCTTTTGGTCTAGATAGTGGGTGGGAAAGGGCCTATTCAGGTTAATGGGCCATTCGGAAAAAACAATAGACCTTAGGAGATGCTTATCCTCCAGCTGGTGAGCCTTCCTGAGAACACTCCAGACAGCCTGTAAGTAATGGCTGCTATGACTCTACAAAGACATGTGACCAGGCCACATGATGCTGGACTCCATCTTGGGATGTCAGTATTTTTCCATAAACTGGTCTGGGAACCAAGCTTTGAAACAAAGGGTTCGCACCATAAGCAAAAGCTATATAAGGCAGGGAGTGACATCATCTGGGGTCTTCACTCCCCACACAATAAGACTCCTGGAAACTCCTGAGGATGAAAGGCTGAACTGCAGGAAGTGCTGGACCCAGGCTAAAGGGATTTCTAGCCTGTGTCTGAAACACCTGGGGATTCCAAGCTGCAAAGCAAGTGTAGCTTGTGCCTTAAGAATCTGAAGCCTGTTTGTATCATCTCTTAGGGTAAAAATCTGCTAATTCATATCCAATCTATCTAGTATATTAAACTTAGGTTGTATTTTTGTTTATTTGCTAGGTAATCTGCTTTGATCTGTTTGCTATCACTTAAAATCACTTAAAATCTGATTATCTTTTGTAGTTAATAAATTTGTTTTTGTTTTAATCTAAACCAGTGAGCTTTGACTGGAGTGCTTGAGGAAAATCTCAGGTTGGGTACTCCAAGTGTGCATTGTTCTCTTCACATTGAGGAGAGGTGGACCAGGTGTTAAACCCATATTCTGGCCAGATTTGACTAGGACAGGATGGTTCTGCTATGGGATCCTAGGCTGGGAAGCTGCTGGTTAGAGAGCCTGTGTGTAACTGCAGCTGGGTGTGTCCCTACCTGTATGAAAGCTGGTGAAAGCGCAGGCTGGAGGGCTTTGCAGTTTGTCACCGCAGTACAGTGTGAGAGGGAGCCCAAGCTGGTGGGTCAGGGGGCTCAGTGATACCCTAGTTCCAGGTGGCACCCCGGGGGGAACCCGTCACAATAGTGATTCACCATCATTGATCTACCCCAAATATGTGGGCTCCAGGCTAACATAATACACTTATGTGGGCTCCAGGCAAACAAATGAGAAAATATCAGGGATGGACCAAAGCCACAGGTTTCACTCCCAGACCAGGATCTGAATTTACCCAACATTCAGAACCCTGGGTGGGGTCATTATTCCAAGTTGGGCCCAAGTGGTGCAAGCATATGATAGGTGCAGTATGTAAATGTAATTGTTATCCTGAAAGGTGCTAATGGCTGCCATCATGGGGTCTTGGATCAAAATCGAATCATAGACATCATGAAAGCTAATGGCTGGACCAAGCACACTCTATTAGGCTCAATAGACAGAACCATCAAAATCCTTTATGTAGTGTCAAAGTTTGACTCAGACTCACAATTTATCAGACCACTCTGTTTTATTAGCAAAGCTGCTCTGCTAATACATTTAGAAGTGAGCCCCCCGAGTGGGGCTTGTGTCTTTTAATTTATACCGTTTTTTGGAGAACAAGTTACAGAGAAGTTACAGACAAAAGAAGAAAAAGATTTTAGTCACCACCCTTCGAGATCCCTGAGACCAGTCACGTATCTTCAATTACCTGCCACCCTTAACAATCTCCTTTAACAGCTTCCAGTTAACTTAACTAATTGCCCTTCACACCTTCCATTCTGATGCCTGCTTCTTAGACGTGCTGGCTCTATCTTAATTGCTTCTCCATTCAAAAGCTAACTGTCCCTACGTGTGCTCCCTCAGATACTTTGTAACATGTTTTGGCATGCCCTCTCGTATACAATGTATCCAGCATGTCCCCTTATACAATGTTATACTTCCACAGTAGTAAAAACATCTCCAGACAGTGGGGGCTATTGCCCAAGGCACTGGCCACCTGGTCAGGGCAGAGCTAGCCAGGGGTTTCCCTTGTTGCCAATGCAGGGGCCAGGATATTGGAGTTGGACTATGTCTGTTGGAGGGAGAAGCCAGTAGAAGGACTTGTGACCGCGATCCTAGAAGGGAGCAAAGAACCAAAGCCTGTTGGAGATCGCTGGAGGTGCAGGCTGGGGATTTCTGAGCATTGAAACTGCTGGCTGTTGTTAGGTTCAACTCTATTCAGGGAAACAGAACTCTGTGTGCACTTAGCCTTGGGTCCTACCATGAGTGAACGTCACTGAGATAACTTGATTGAAAAAAAAAAACATCCTTTTTTCCTAATGCAGACCAGGCCCAAGGGGTTTTCTTTGGGACTAGACTGAACAGAGCAGCACCTAATAACCTTCCCTATGGATTGCAGCAAATGACTGTTTTGTATTTCCTTGGCATTGAAGGAGCAGCATGGTCTGGCCACGTACTGGTGTGAATTGCACTGTTCTCTGAGCTCCATGGAGGCTCCTTAAACATGGTGTCCCCAGCTCAGCCATCCACAGCTGCAACCAGCCTGTTCCAGGGCTCTCAGTGGAACTCTGCATGTAGCCGTAGCTCCTAGGTGTAGTAATGATGCCTGGACTTGCTCCCAGTCTCAGGGACAGTCCTGGGTCTTCAAACCCTGTCCTGGGGGCCAGTTCTTCCAGGCAATACCTGAGGACTGGGTGGAATGCAGTGGCCCATCCTCACAGTCCTTGTGAACTGCCTCTCTCCCAGCAGCCAGCTTTGCCTCTCCACAACCCCCAGAAATGCAAACAGCTGTGGAGAGAACTGGGGGCATGGGGTGGAACTCAGAGCAACTGGGAGGAAAGCAGCTTGCAGGGAGTGGGGGCAGAGTCTGCTGCTCATCTGGGGAAGGAGCAGCCTGTACATGCAGGGCAAAGAGGCCAGGTAGAAAGGGGAGAAGAGGAGGGGGAAGAGCCCAGGGAAGGAGGGTGGGAAGAGACCAGTGGAATAGAGAAATGTGTGGGGCAGGTTGGGAGAGGAAGCTCTGGTAGGGAGCACAAGGCTCCCTAGAACAAGCTCCACAGAACAAAAATTGTGAGGTTAAAAAAACCATCCAGTCTCATTTTTCCACCTGTCTTTGGACTTTAGAACCTCCCCTCTACTCCTCTGACAGCGTGGGGTAAGAATCGCAGGCTGAAAAGCCTTCCTTCACTCCTGAGACGGGGAGCTGCCGTCCATTGCCCAGCACTGCCTTCGCTCTCCCTCTTGGTTCAGTTCCTCTGACAGATGAAGGGCTGGCTGGGAAATAGCTTGACAGCCACTGAGCTAATTCATACAGCATGGTTCACATTCACACACAGAACTTCTGTTACTTCTCAGGGGTGAGTTACAGACAGAGATACTGGAGACCTTCACACTGACATCAACCACTCACATCAGCTATAATGTCACCGTAACATGATGGGATTAGTTTGGCCTTTTGCAAATAGCAACACTTCTCTGAATCCCCCACACCCCACCCCACCCCTATAACTTCTCTGTCTGAGGCTGTTAAGCACTCTCCCCACTATAGAGGCCGTCCTCTTCCCTTGCCTCCCTCCAGCCTCCTCTTCCAGACCCCCTCCTCCCCTCTCCACCCTCCCTTCTGCCCCCTATTACAGTCCACATTCTTCCCCACTACTCCCTCATGCTCCTCTGCTCCAGACCCCCACCTCCCTGCCCCTCCACTCCCCTCACCTCCCTCCTTCCTGCCTTTTTATCCAGACCCCTCCGCACCCTCCCCAGTTCTCCCTCCTACCTCACTCTAGACCCCCTCCTCTCCCTTCCGCCTCACCCAACTTTCCAGACCCCCTCCCTTCCCCTGGTCCCCTGCTCCAGACCCCCCACCCTACACTTTCCACTCCTCCTTTCTGCTGACATAGCACCTGCACCCCATTCCCTTGCAACCCCTGAATCTGCCTCCAGCCCCCAAGTGCCCTGCTCCCCTCACTCTTCCCCTCCTCCTTGCACGGGGTCTCTACTGCTCATCACAGTCCCTGGGTCCTGTCCAGTCCCCTGAGCCATTCAGGGGAAGCCACGTACCCTGTGGGCTAAAGTCTCACTGAAAACAGTGGTAGGTGGCAGCCAGCTTTACTCAGGGTGGCCTCACTTCCACATGCTGACAGACTGTAGGGAGATGGCGGCACCTCGCTGGCTTCAGCCCCAGTGACAGTGACAGGAGATGGCGCCATTTGGAATAAGGGAAACTCAGTGAGTTGGTGACTTTTATCATGTTCTCACGAGACAGGTAAAAACACCCCAAATCGCCAAAGCGGGGATAAAATGGCGAGATCTGCAGCAGTGACATCCCCGAGTGGGAGGCCCTGAGACATGATCAGTGGAGCCATGAGGCAGCTCTGGCCATGTCCCATTCTCATGGCTCTGGGTGAGGATCCCCTGCTGCCAGGCGTGGACTCTGCTGTGTAAACGCTGGGGAGGGGGCTCCCTGCTCGCTCTGACCTGCTCTGTGTCTCTCTTTGAAGGTGCTGATGAGCTGAGGCTGGCGGATGGAGGCAGCCCCTGTGCCGGGAGAGTGGAGGTTAAACACCAGGATCAGTGGGGGACGGTGTGTGATTTTGACTGGGCCATGGAAGATGCTGGGGTGGTTTGTAAGCAGCTGGGATGTGGATCTGCTGTCAGTGCCCATGACTGGGCTCGTTTTGGAGAAGGATCTGGACCAACTTGGCTGTATGAAGTTGATTGTGGTGGTGACGAGTCAGCTCTCTGGGACTGCAGTCATAGAGGATGGGGTGTAACCACCTGCCCTCATTCTTTTGATACCGGAGTGATCTGCTCAGGTAAGAACTCGGCCAACTTGCCCCTGTAGGAAACTCACCGTGAGGGAGAAGGGACTGAACCCACGTGTGACATTCCTGGTGACTCAGAACTGGACTGTGCCCTGCACTGGGGTCCCGGTGGAACTGACCAGTCTCTCCCTGAGCTCCCTTGGGCAGACTGGGGAAGAGCAGGCCGCGCCATCCTCTGCGCCACTAGCAGGGGCCCCAATACAGTAAGGATGTGGACAAATTGGAGAGAGTCCAGTGGAGGGCAAGGAAAATTATCAGAGTGCTGGGGTACATGATTTATGAGGAGCGGCTGAGGGAACTGGGCTTGCTTAGTCTGCAGAAGAGAGGAGTGAGGGGGGATTTGATAGCAGCCTTCAACTTCCTGAATGGGGGTTCCAAAGAGAATGGAGCTGGGCTGATCTCAGTGGTGGCAGATGACAGAACAAGGAGCAATGGTCTCAAGTTGCAGTGGGGGAGGTCTAGGTTGGATATTAGGAAACACTATTTCACTAGGAGGGTGGTGAAACACTGGAATGCGTTGCCTAAGGAGGTGGTGGAATCTCCTTCCTTAGAGGTTTTTAAGGCCCGTCTTGACAAAGCCCTGGCTGGGATGATTTAGTGGGTGTTGGTCCTGCTTTGAGCAGGGGGTTGGACTAGATGGCCTCCTGAGATCTCTTTCAACCCCAATCTTCTATGATTAAAAACTATTTATCTCATAAATACAGTATTCTTGCCCTGAACTTAGAGACATTTTCACTTAACGAAAAAATTCCTCAGCACTTTAAATTTCATGCATGAATGCTCAGTGTGTGTTGTTCATTTTAAGTCTTTATCACATGTTGGCACCTGTCACGGAGTGTGGGGAGGTCAGCGTCCTGCACCCCACTTTTCGTGCAATTCACCGTGACTCTCAGCCAGCCAGAAAAATGGAAGGTTTATTAGACAACAGGAACACAGTCCCAAGCAGAGCTCGTGGGTACAACCAGGACCCCTCAGTCAGGTCCCTCTGGGGAGCAGGGAGCTTAGACCCCAATCCTGGGGTTCCCTCCATTTCCCCAGCCAGCTTCAAACTGAAACTCCACTGCAGCCCTCTCCTTCCAGCCTCCCCCGTCTCCTCCTCCAGCCTTTGTCCGTTTTCTGGGCAGAAGGTGTCGCCTGTCCCCATCCCCCTCCCGGCTCAGGTTACAGGCTCAGGTATCCTCCCTCAAGTAAAGTCACCCCCTGCTATCCCATCCCCCATGCAGAAAGTCCCAGTAAAACTGAACGACATTCCCAGATCAGTCCGCCCCGCTCCCTACAGCTGCAGCGTCACAGCACCACACCTGGGCCTTGGCAGGTGTCATAGATTTACAGGATCTGTGCTATACCCCAGCTTTTAAACAGTCCCTTGGAGGAACGCCTTCAGTGTGCCAGACCCCCAAGGGCCGCTCTCTTTCTTAAGGTGGGTCATGTGGCCTCAATCCCTCTGTGGCAGGGCAGGGGTATGAACCCCTTGGATGCCCTGATAAAGGGGTGACTCCTCCCCTGCTTCCCAGCAGGGCAGCCGGGTGCAAGGGCCCAGACACTCAGCAAGGAGCTCAGCTGCAGACCCTAAAGAGGGCAGGCTCAGGGGAATCAGCTGAGCCAAGTGGAGCCAGCTGGGCTGGTGACTGGGAGGAGATATAAGCCCAGAGAAAGGCTCAGTGGGAGGCTATCCAGGGGAGCAGACAGAGGGACTGCAGCTCTGTCTCTACCGACTACAGAAAGCCTCAGGGGCCACAAGACTCAGGGAAGGGTCAGTGTGGGGATTGGTGTTGGGGGAATTGGGGCTGCACTAAGCATTGTAAATGAAAAGACACCGGTGAAACAACTGAAAGAGGCATTGGGACCCCTTCTTTGACCAGCCTAAGCACAAGAGCACAGGGATGTGAGGCCAGGAACTTGTGCAGACCCTGTGACCGCCTCCAAGACTGAGTCTCTGTGCTCCAGCACTCCTGTTTCACACTGTGAGATCTGCCCAGTGAGTCCATCTGAGATAGACCCCTGCCCAGAGACTTTTACATTCATCAGGGACCAGGGTACCTCAGCAAGTATCTGCAGTGACTCCAGGCAGTCTTTTCAAAACACAGCAGGATTTATTAGTCAACTGGAACACGGCATCAGGAAGTCCTATGGTTAGGGTTACCATACATCTGTTTTTTCCCACACATGACCACTTTTTCTAGTCTGCCAACATCTGTCCGGGTGGATTTTCCAAATAAAAGAAAATGTCCAGGATTTTTCCAGATGTTGCAACTCAGAAAGAGCCATCCCCACACCCTGACTGGTCTCTCCCTGGTCATCTGCACCTGCTGGATCCTGCCAGCCCCGGCCCAGCCTGGCCCACCAGGTAAGCGGAGCCACCAAGCACCTCTCAGCCTGGCCGCCTGCCCCACCACAGGACCTCAGAACCTGACCAGGAGCGGTGAGAGAGTCAGGCCCCAGCTCCCAGCCCAGGGAAGGGGGAGAAGCCCACAGGGAGACCTTGACTGATGGGCTGGCTCTGCGTCCCAGGCATGCACCAGCTGGCCTGCCACCATGACAGGAAGCGCGACACTGACCTCCACCTCGAGAGTGAGGCTTCAGGTACCCCCTACATCACTCCCCAAATACTCCCTCCTAGTGCACACACACACCCCTCCAGCATCCTCCAAATACTCCCTCCCAGTACGCACACACACACCCCTCCAGCACTCCCCAAATACTCCCTCCCAGTGCACACACACACCCCTCCAGCATCCTCCAAATACTCCCTCCCAGTACGCACACACACCCCTCCAGCATCCTCCAAACATCTCCAGCAACCCCGACCTGTAACCCCACTCCAGTGCCCCTCCCGCACTGTATACTCTATTTGGAAACTTGAAATAGGGTAACACTACCATGGATTAGCACAGAGAAGAAGCAAAGGTTAAGATATGGTCCATACTCGCCAAGTCCGGGCTGCCGTGAACTATGCTGCTGTGGACCCATCTTGGTTTCCACTTTTTCTCTGTCTCTTTGTCTCTCAGTCCCAGGTGAGCTCTCATGTCTCCACAAAGGCCAGCTCTTACCCAAGACTCCTGTCACTGCTCAGTCCATGGTCCTCCTCCTGCCGATTATGGCCAATTATCCATATTGCACCAAAGCAAACACATCACAATTCCCATAGTCTACATGCCAAGCAGCAATCCTGTACCTACAAGGCAGTACCAGGAGGGGAGCATGAAAATGGACATGCCCCAGGTGAGAACAGCAGAGAGGCCAGCACAGAGCAGATTGAGTACGGTCCCTGTACACCAGCTTTGCACGTACAACAGCCACTTACACCAAATTTGCCGAGGCTTGCACTGGAGAATATGCACAATATAGATTTTGCTGACCACTCCCTTTTTTGCGGAGCCACTGTCCAAATTCTCTTTTGGAGCGTGCCTCTTGTCTCACCGAGCCAGCGGGTCTAGTTGCAGCTACAGCGACTTCACTCAGCCACCAATCACCTCAGAGGTGGCAAATGGGTGCAGGGCACTCGTGGTGATGGTAAAGGCCCATTTCACACCAATGCAGCTGCCCACACATAGCGCTATGGAGACCTGAGCCCCCTGCGCGCACGTAGCCCTGCAGTCACTACTAGAGTGAAACTTTTCTCACACTGGTGAGCTATTTATCATCACTGGAGCTCTACGAGTCCCGCCCGAGACAGGAAGCCTTTGTTCATTCATTGCAGTGAAGGCCAGACTCTCCTTACTGCCTCTGGACAGACAGCTGTGCATGTCAGAGTCTGTGGAGTTAAGTTTAAATTCGCTGACAAAAAACTTAATTAACACAGAGTTCATGTTGCCTGGAGGTATCTCGTGCCCTTCTAGGATATCGAGTTGGGAAAACTCAGACCCCTGAAAACCAGGCAATAGAGAGTTATGGTAAATGCCAAGTCAGCCTTAACTCTGCCCCCTGGAGCTGGAACTAGCCACTGGCACTGGGAATTATTTGCCTGTGCTCCAGCTGCAGTCACTGTGTAACGTGTAGCTGTACTGAATGGTGGAGGCATGAGTGGGAGCACTTTGGCAGAGCTGTGACTGTGATGTGAGGAGGTCTGGGTCTAAGCCACCCTGTGATCAAAGGGAAGAGGTGCCTGTGTACCCTGGGGGATCCCACATACCTCATTTCTGCGCTGTGTTCTGCAGGGTGTGTCAGTGGTGGAGCACAGGCATCTTCTTGCCGTGGGGATTGCAGCAGTGAGGTGAGAGATGGAAGCAGTCTGTGTGTTTAATGATGGGTAGGTGAAAGGACAGTGTTCGCTGGAACCCTGTGAGTACGGTTGAAGGGGTTGTAAGGGGGGCAAAGGGGCTGTAAAATGTAACAAGTGTGGGGTTGTTTCTGACTGGGAAGTAGAGTCAGTGTTTGGAGGGCACTGGCCACTGAGGACCCCCCTCTGTGATTGTTAAATGTTTTCATTGTCTTGTTTGCAGATGCTCCTGTCCCAGGCCTTTCCTTTCCCTTGCAATGGCTCCCATTTTACAGTTTGTTTTCTGAATGTGGGTCAGTGTCATGGAGGGTCTCAGCCCAGCTATGGGACCCATGGCTGGGGTGGAGGCTTAGGTGGGAGGAATCTCTGATCCGGCCAGGAGTTAGCCTGCTCTGTGGGCTGGAAGGTTTCGTGTTGATGCCGTCGTTCGTCAAGGCAGTAGTGATGCTGGTGCTGTCTGCCCCACGGGGCCCTGGGACTGGGGCTGCCAGTTGCCACTATTGGGGGAAAATATTTGGGAAACTTAGTCATGGTCATAGAAACATTTAATGAAAATCATTGAATTAGTGAATTTTCCTGTTGGCAAATAATGTTTATAACCGTTAACTTCTTTTCAAAAAATTGCATATGAATTTACATTGGGATTGCCAAAGAGGCTAATGGGAGTTCAGTGACACGTTTAGTGAGACGAGGGATCCTATGTGCACAAGGTCCACGTTTTAAAAGATATTTAGGTTTCTATAAATGCAGATAGGTGCTCAGTGGGATTTTCAGTTGTGCCTGGTGCTGAACACTGAGGAGATTTGGAAAGTCCCAGTAGATGCCTGTCTGCACTCCTAGGGCCTGAATGTCCTTTAAAATCTGGCCCTGAGTCACTTTTGAAAATGACACATAGACTCCTAGGTCACTGAGGCACATCTGAAATGTTTCCCCTTAGGCTAAAATCCCGACCCAGGCACCGAGCCAGAGTAGCTTAGGAGATGCACAGGAGACAGGGTGTTTATGGGGTCCCTTTCCCACCCTCATAGGATGACCAGGCAATGGGTTGATTGTTCCAGCTCTCTGATACCCTGTAGACCTGGTGTAGCATAGAGGGATCAGCCAAAAGCATATCTCAGCCTTACAGAGCACAAAAAATATCATATTATGGAGGAATTTCCTGTGACTCCATAGTTAACGTAACAACTATGGGCCCATTATATGTTTTATTTTTAACTCTTCACTTTTAACAGTTAGTAGGAGTAATAAATTCCTATGCAAAAGACACAAGGAAGAGTAGAATATTTTCCTTTTGAATTTCAAATGTTTTAACAGCTTCCCCTGGCAATGGGAACTAAAGGTAAGTGTTTAATCTTAACCCTCTCTGGATTGTGAGCGGTTCTATGCAAAATCTCACCATCCTTTTAACATGGGGGACGCGAGGGCAGGGGGGCGTGATATGCATTTCCTAGCATTGTTAAAAAATAAAGATGATGGGCAGGACTTTATAAAAATGAGTTTCATTGCCAATACTTTGAAATTCGGCAGAAAACAGACTGGCCCTTGCAGATGTAAATTCTCGAGCAACAACAGAAACAGCCTAGACTCCACTAGTTGGGCATTCACGGTGCCATTTGTGTTGAGTTCCCTTCATCAATAGCACTGCAGTTCCCATGCAACAGTCTGTGTACGGTATCCTCTGTGTTTTTGGCCCTCTCGTCAGGACCTGAGGGAAAGAAAGATTTCTCTTCCCTAAGACCTTTCTGAGACTGGGCTCAGCTCGCCCTGTTCCTCTCTCTTTCCCTACCAGGGGCATCCTTCCTGTGCTTCTTTATCAGATTTGGTCTGATGGGCTGCTTGGCTCTTTATCCACCCAGCCTGCGAACCTTCTTATCTAATTACCTCAGTCAGCTTTCTTTGGGGGACTAACTGACATCTAAAAGATCAATGTCACACTGTCTGGAGGGGTCATGACTGTGAGTTCCTACCTCAGGACAGATTGTCAGAAAACAGGGTAGACGCTGCAAACTGGTGGTGTGTTCTATCTTTAGATTTCACGAGGTCAGTAACCAGTGTGAACTCCTGGATTCATAGGCACTGACTCCATGGAAAAAATTAACAGGACTTAGCACCCACCAGAAGCCAAGCTCCTCCAGCGCCTCCTGCCTGCCGGGGGCTCTGCCAATCAACTCCTCCCCCTCCCTCCCTGTGCCTCCCAGCCACCACGATCTGTTGTTCAGTGGCATGCAGGAGGTGCTGAGTGGGAGGGGGAGGAGCAGGGATGGGCGCGCTCAGATGGGGGAGGGGTAGAAAGAGGTGGGGCGGGGGGCATTGGGGAAGGGGTGGAGAGCGAGAGTTGGGCACGCCCTGGGGCAATTGGAAGATAACTATAACAGTCTTAGCATGGAGTCACAGACCCTTAGACCAGTAGTGGGCAACCTGCACCCTGCAGGCCACACACAACTGCCTTAGACTCCCCAGAAAAGCTGGACTATGCGATCAAATGGTTACTTACACCAAAAATCACACCACATTCACTTTGCTCCCAAGAGACCAGTCACTTACCCTAGATCAGTTGGTACCCTAGATCTTACACCAAAGACAACTTTGGTAGGCAATTGTATAGTAAACGAACTAAAGATTTATTACCTAAGAAAAGGAAATAAGAATTATTAGAGGTTAGAGCAGTAAAATATATGTACAGGTGAGTCACACTCTATAATTCCAAATGATAGCAGAGATGTAGCCATCTGCCAGTTTCCCAAAAGTCTCTCAGGGCTACCCAGAATAACTCTGGGGATCTCCATCTTTTCATTCACTTATTCCACCCTGTTAGAATCCAGACAGTCCAGAGATGAAGGATCTTTACGTAAAACTGTACTTATGGCTGCTTCTTACAGAAAACAAGCTGACAGGATCACTACCCAGGTGGACTCTTCCTCTGATGACAGAGAGTGAGGAATGCATTTAGAGTATTTGCCTCTGATCATCACACACAATGACCACTTGCTTTGAAATTAGCACTTTTCTGTGAAAGTTCTTCATTTGCATTCCACAAGGCTTCTTTCTCATTCGATAGGTTATTTAGTGACAGGGCTATAAACAGTATAAATGTTTGCTATTGCATTATAACAGGATACAGATAAGTGAGAACAATGCAAATAACATCCTGTTGGTTTTCTTGACGATTAAACACTCTTATACGTTTACACATTTAATAATCACTTTTATCAATACAAATACACACATGAATTGGCCAGGCTGTGCATTTGTAAGTATTCAATGAGAGCTGAGGCTTTGGCATGAGCTGGCACCTGGTCTGCCTATATCACAATCAGACCAGATTACAGACTCTTCTGTTCACTCCCGGCACTCTGTCCCAGGGAGACTGTCTTCCTCTATCAGGCCCAGGCAGTGCAGAAAGGAAACCACCTGAATTGAATGGTGAGGAGACAAGAATCAGACCTGAATGAGAGGAGGAGGGTAGATTGGGACAAGAAGCCTGTGGGGTGGCCGAGGGACAGACGGACATTCTGAGACTGGATACTGGTGGGAAGCGAGAACCTGGGACTGGGAGAGAAAGGGGGAGATGGGAACTGGCTGGGCAAGGGGACTGGGACTAGGAGGAGGGAGGAGGAGGAGACTATTACGGGCTAGGCAGGTTAAATAGAACAAGAGTCGGGGGACAGAGACTGTGACTTGCTGAGCAAGGAGGCTGGGAGCTGGGGGAGACTGGGACTGACTGGAGAAGGAGTCTGGGACTGGGAACCAGTGGGAAGGGACTGGGAGTGGGCATCTCAGCTGGAGCTGCACGTTTGCAGTGGGAACAAAGTTTGGGTTTGTAACAGGGCGCGTGAAGGCCTGCGCTGCCTAGTGGTTGGTGCCCCTGACCTCCAGCCCCTTGATTTCAAGGTCAATTTGTCTCAGTCTTTGGATCTTTGGTGGCACCGTGCTGCAGTCCCAAAGTTTTTCAGATGGGGCAGCCACAAGTTTGGTAAGACTGAACCCCACAATGTCTCTGGGCTTCAGGGAGCCAGTTACCTCAGTTGCCGGAGGCTCCTAGGTCTCCTCCACAGTCCCCCTTGGCTGCGGAGACAGTGATTACTCCCTGGTGGCTGCCTCCGCTGGTAGGCTAGTGACCCTTCCCCCTCAGGTAGGGACGTGGATAGCTCCCGCCTCTTCACCAGTCAGCCCTCAACTGAGCCAGGCTCTCTCTTTTTCTCCCCCCAGGCCTGGCATTGGCTGCAAGTACAGCGGGATGGGGCTAGCTGGGCCCAAAGGCTCCCTTTAACCCCTGCTGTGCTGGCAGAGTAGTTCCATATGCCTGTGCTGAAGTTTGGACAGGAAGATGAGTCTTTCCATGGTCCTTATAGTTATGGCCATTCTTGTCACTAATCCCTGTCTTCCCTGGATAGAGGTGCAGGGCCAGCTCATAGGCCAAACCCAGGGTTACTTCCTCAGGCAGTCAGCTATTGACTGTAATGTAAGTTTGCTTTGTACAGACTGAGTAGAAACAGAACAAAGGACTCGGGATTGGGCCTATTCAGAATTATTCCAGAAATAACCAGTCAGCCATCTACAAACTGCCCTGTGCACTGGATATCACTGAGAACAAACACATGTGGTAACCGTGATTCTGCACCAAGCGATTTTTGAGAGATGTTGTCTTGACTGAATACTCGAAAACTTTCCAAAAACTGACAGTCGCCTTCTGATATGCAGTGTTGTTGTAGGTGTGTTAGTCCCAGGATATTAGATAGACAAGGTGTGTGAGGTAATATCTTTTATTGGACCCATTTCTGTTGGAGAGAGACAAACGTTTGATCTGACAGAGAAGAGCTGTGTGTAAGCTCAGAAGCTTGTCTCTTTCACCAACAGGAGTGGGTCCAATAAAAGATATTACCTCAGCCATTTTGTCTCTCTCAACCCCTTCTCGTCCAGTTTCAGTTTTCATTTCTGGTTGGATTAATACCAAACTTTGCCAAAACATTCTCCTCTGCCAAGGTCCCTGCCTCAGTCAGTGCACAGGCTGGATGGTGACAAGGCAATGAATAAGGGATGCACAGTGAAAGAGGCTGTTGTCTGTAGGCCCACAGCCTCATTGGTTGCAGCAGCAGCATCGTCGTCATTGGCGAGCCCTCCATTCGAGGATGATCTCTACCACAGATTTACATCTGGGTCCTGAGACGACTCAGGAGTCCGATCCTGAAACCATAGATCTGCCCACAGTAGGTACAGATGTTTCCTGACGGGTCAGCTGCCTGCTGGGAGAAAGTTCTTCTTTCCTTCCTTCCCTCTCTCTTTTCAACTTCGAGGGCAAGGCACTTCTCCTCAAAGCGGGCCACTGCCTGTTGGAGGATGTGGCATCACTGAGATTAGTTGGTTGATTGCTCCTCTCAGCTTGTCATGCGTTTTTTTGAGATACGCTTTCAGTGTGTCTTTGTAGGGTTTCCTCTGACTACCATGGGATCTCTGACCATGGGTGAGCTGAGAGTAGAGGGCTTGTTTTGGGAGGCGAGAGTCTGGCACCCGCACACAATGTCCAGCTCAGCAGAGTTGGTGAGTGAGGATCATTGCTTCAATGCTAGTGCTATTAGCTTCAATGAGGATGCTGGTGTTAGTACTGTGATCTTCCCACTTTGTGCAAAGGATCTTCCAGAGGCATTGTGGGTGGTACCTCTCCAGACTCTTGTGGTGCTGTCTATAGGTCACCCAGGTTTTGCGTCTATACAGGAGTGTAGGAATAACAATTGTCTCATAGACCTGGATCTTGGTTTCCTCCCGTAGGTCACGGTCTGTGAAAATGCTCCAGAGCAGTTTCCCAAAGGAAGCACTTGTGCACTGGATCCTGTGCTGGATCTCACTGTCAATTTTTGCATTTTGAGAAAGTTGGCTACCGAGGTAACAGAAGTCCTCAACTCTCTCCAAAGTCTGTCCCTCGATGGTGATTTGTGGTGGCTCATGTGCAAGGCCTGAAGCAGGCTGATGGAGCACTTTAGCTTTCTTGATATGGAGTGAGAGTCATAGGCTTCGGTAAGTGTGTGCAAAAGAATCCAGTGTGGACTGAAGGTCATTTACAGTGTGTGTGATGATGATACAGTCATCAGCGTTTTGAAGATCATGGACACCCTGAGGACTTTAGACTTAGAGCAGAAATGTCAAAGATTAATAAACAGCCCATCCATTCTATATTGAATGGCAACTCCAGTGGGCAGGCCGTGTTTATCAAGGACCAAAATGGCTGCTAAATATATGGAGAACAGGGTTGCGGCAATAACACATCCTTGCTTAACCCCAGTTTTGACGATGAAAGGATCCATCTCCAGGCCATTACAGAGAATGGTGGCAGTCATCTCACCATGAAGAAGCCTTAGGCCCTTTACTAGAATTTGGAGGGCAGCCAAATCTGGCCAGCACCTTCCCACAGGGCTTTGCGATTGACAGAATTGAAGGCCTTTGTCAAATCAATGAGAGCCATGTATAGGTCCTGATTTTGCTCCCGAGACTTTTCCTGAATTTGGTGGGCAAGGAAGATCATATTGGCTGTCCAGCAGGATGGTCTGAAACTACACTGAGATTCCAGCAATATTTCCTCATCAAGGGGAAGTAATTGGTTTAAGAGGCTATGGGCAAGAATTTTCCCTGCTGCAGCTGGCAAGTCAATGCCACAATAATTTCCACACTCCAACTTATCTCCTTTCTTAAAGATTGTAACAATGCTGACATTTCTCAGGTCTTCCGGAATCTTCTCATTTTTCCAAATTTGAAGAAAAATGAATCTCCCGACAGCATAGCTCTGAGGATCATTGGAGCACACAAGCCCCTTCACCGCAAGAAGGTGATGGTCCCTGAAGAGGGGCTGCAGCAGTGGCAAGATATGTCACCAATAAAATTATGCTGAAATTGTGCTCCTGGCTGCTGTGGGCCAGAGTGGCACCAGGCACCAAAATGGAGATGAGGGAGACTGTATCCACCTATTGGGCCCAGGCAGTGTGGGGAGGAAGCTACCCGAATTGAATGCAGATTGGGTTGGCAGGGGAAAATAGATGAGGATAAGGATGCAGGGGGAATATTCTGAGTCCGGAGGCTGGTGGATGGAGAGAAAGTGGGACTGGGAGAGAAAGCGGGAGATGGGGACTGGCTGGGCAAGATGACTGCGACTGGGAGGAGGGGGCAAGAGACTAGGACTGGCTAGGAAGGGCAATTAGGACAGGGATTGGGTGGGGAGAGACTGTGACGTGCTGAGCAAGGAGCTGGGGAGCTGGGGGAGACTGGGACTGACTGGGGGAGGAGTCTGGGACTGGGAACCAATGAGGAGGAACTGGAGGTGGGTGAGGAAACAGACCAGATGAGGAACCAGGGTGTCAGGGGAGTCTAAGACTAACTGGGTGACGAGACTGGAATAAGCAGCCAGGGTGGGGTGGAGGAGACTGAGAGTAGGTCTACATGAAAATTTAGTGCGTGGCAAGCCGGGGTGTAAATCTACCCTGCACTGTCCTGTCATGCATCGAGTGTCCATGTGGACAGTGTTGCTGCGCACTGAGGCCTTGTCTACACTACTGCTTAAGTTGATGTAAGTTACATCGCTCGGGGTGTGAAAACACCGCCCCCCCCACCCCGAGCAATGTAACTTACATCAACTTTAAGCAGTGTCTGCATCGCACTAGGTCAGCGGGAGCTTCTGCCTCTCGATGAGGTGGACTAATTATGTGGACAGAAGAGCGCTCGCCCGTCGACGTAATGCATCTTCACCAGACACGTTAAATCGTCTCCGCTGCACGGATACAGTGGCACTGATTTAGAGTGGGAGCGAAGAGAAGCCCTAGCAGTTCCCTTGTGTGCTTTGATCTCTCCCGGTTCCAAGCACTAGGGAACTGTTAGTGCGCAGCAGCTGGTTTTCACGGAGACTGAGTGTGCAGCAGGCTAGTGCGGGGTAAATTTACACCCCAGTTTGACACAAGCTAAGTGTGTGTAGAGAGAAACCCTGAGACAGGAAGAGGCATCCAGGGAGGGGAACTGGGGCTTGGCACAGACCGGACAACCCAAGGCAGGGATAAGTGTGAGAAACAGATCAGCTGAGGACCCCAGAGGGACAGCACAGAGAACAGGGGGGAAAATGGCAGAGGAAGCCAGAGGTGAAGTCGAGGACTGGCTTGTCCAGGAGACTGGGAATGGGGATGAGAAGCTTGAGGAGTGGAGAGTGGCACTGGGTAGACAAGAAAAATGGGACTGGGACACAGAGCAAGGGATGGAGAAGAGAAAGGACCGATACAGGGACTGCTTGGAGGGGATGGGGCAGAAGGGGTTCGGCTTCGGGGGACAGGGGAAGACGGGTCTGTCACTACCAGAACACACACCTCTCCAGAGCCTGGAATGGAACCAGGATCCCTGAGTTTTGCCATTCCCCTGCTGTCAGCAAATATCTGTCAAACCCTCCAAAACATTTTTCTGATCCTGCTCTAGTGCTGGTCCACAAAGAGGATGACAACCTACTACTACTGTCAGTTACGCCGTTAGCTCAAGTGGCAGTGGTTTCTGTGGTGGATCTAAAGGTTCCAACCCTGCTGATGACCCATGTGGGTGTCACAGGGTTGCCATCTTTCTCATGGCTGGTAACCGGATCCTTGAGGCTCTACCCCCTGCCCTGCCTCTTCCTCCCAAGGCAACGCCCTTCTCCACCTCTTCCCCCAAGGCCCTGCTCCTGCTCCACCTCTTTCCTCAAGGCCCCGCCCCTTCTCTGCCTCTTCCCCTCAAGGCTCTGCCCTCATCGCTCACTCCCCCTCTCCCCTCGTCACTTGCTGGATCGTCTCAAGCAGCCGGCCTGCAGGTCCGAAGCCACCCTGGCTGAGCAGGATCTGGCACAGAAAAATGACCCGGTTTCCCCCCCACACATCCCCATGGAATCCAGATTTTTGGTTCAGGTGTCATTTAGGTCCCTTTTCGACCGGACTTTCCATTAGAAAACCAGGCACCTGGCAAACCTAAATGACACCCGGACTCAGAAGCCAAAAAACGGACTGTCCGGGTAAAACTGAGACGGGTGGCATCCGGAGGGTGGCAACATGATTCCGCATCTTGGAACTTCTGTTTTTTCAGTTTGCTTTTTTAAAAACCTAGGATAATTATGGACAAAACGTTACTTTTAAGGAACTTTAAGTTTGCAAAGTTGAGCTGTAAAAAATAACGAAATGGCAGAATTAAAGTTGTCTTTGTAACTTTATTTTGGCCCACTTGTACATCTGCGTTAAGATACTGTCTTTAATTACAGGATAAGAAGCTATTTTTCCATGAGACCCCTGCCTCATTCAGTGCACAGGACAGACAGCATGGGCATAGTTTGGGAGGGTGCAGGGGGGCATTGGCAGAGGAAAGGCATGGGGGGGGCACGCGGGGTCGGTGCAGGGAACGGGGGGTGGGGGGGATGGAGCCACTTCTCCTGAGGCTGAGAGTAGCTGCTCCGGGTTGTCGCTCTGCAGCTGTGCACGGCTGCCTGGGTCCTAGTGCCTGCCCGTTTCCGGTAAAGCGGTGAGTGCCTGCAGGGGGCAGAGGACACTGGGAAAGGGGGATGGGGCACGGGGCAGCGGGCAGGTGAAGGGGGTGGGATGGGAAGAGAAGGAGAGAGAGGAATGGGAGTGGGGAGCGGGAGCCCAGCATGTGGCGTCCCCTCGGCAGCAGCAGCCCCAGCAGGGAGGCGGCTGCAACGGCCCTGGGAGGCCCCAGAGCAGCAACATCTCTGCAACAGCCGGTGCTGGAGTGGCCACAGCTCCCAAGCTCAGGTCGCTGCAGCAGAGAGCAGCAGCTGGGGCTCACCCATTGAGCCATCCTGCCCCGCCCCCAGCCCTGGCAGCCCAGAGACCACTCCAGGCTGGGGTTGGGGGAAGGAGAGTCAGTGAGCCAAGATAACTGGCTTCAGCATGCGTCTGTGTGTGTGTGTGTGTGTGTGTGTGTGTGTGTGTGTGTGTGTGTGTCTGTCCCCCCCAGATACAGCAGTCAAACTACGCCTGTGCTCGACAGGGCTCTGAATCAGGGTTGTTGTGGCGCGAAGGAGGCTGTTCTGTGTAGGACCCTGCCTCATTGGTTGCAGAAACTGCAGAGTGTGCTGTGTGTGAGGCAGGGGATTGCAGAAAGAGAAAGGAGGGTCTCTTGTTAAGGCAGCTGAATCCTGTCCTGGGGAACTGGATTCTCTCCCTGCCTCTGCCACAGAGATCCTATGTGATGCTTGGCAAGTCTCTGAAACCAAATATTTCACAGGTGGTCATTAATTGTGTGTTCCTCATTTTATGGGTGGCCCCTTGTAACCGTGGGGGTCTGGTTGCAGAAGTGCTGAGCATGTGCTGCTGTAAACTGAAGTCAGTAGGTCAGGGGTGGGCAAACTATGGCCCATGGGCCTGATCCAGACCCTCAGGGCTTTGGATCCGGCCCGCGGGATTGCCCCCCATAGTGCCACAGGCCCCGCAGAAGCAGCCAGCACCACGTCCCTGGGACCCCGGGCTGGGGGGGTGGGTGGGCAGAGGGCTCTGTGTGTTGCCCTTGCCTCCAGGCACCACTCTGCGCCGCTCCCATTGGCCAGGAACGGGGAACCGCAGCCAATGGGAGCTTCGGGGGAGGTACCTGGGGGCGTGGCAATGGGAGCGCACGGAGCCCTGTCCACCCCCTCCCCCAGGGGCCGTGCAGGGATGTGGTTCCAGCTGCTTCCCAGAGCGGCGCAGCGTGGGGCCAGGGCAGACAGGCAGGGAGCCTTCCCTGGCCCCGGTGCGTGCCGCTGCCACCCCGGAGCTGCTATAGGTAAGCGGCGCCAGGCCGGAGCCCGATCCCCTCCTGCACCCCGCCCCCAACCTCCCTGCCTGCACCCCGCACCCCTCCTGCACCCCAACCCCCTTCCCTGAGCCCCCTCATACACCCGCACCCCTCCTCTGCCCTAATCCCTTGCCCTGAGCCCTTTCCTGCACACCGCACCCCCTCCCACACCCTACACTCCCTCCCGCACCCCAACCGCCTGCCCCAGCCTTGCATACAATTTCCCCACCCAGAGGTGGCCCTCGGCCCAAAAGGTTTGCCCACCCCTGCAGTAGGTGTTCTGCTCTGAACATACTAAGTGCTGTATAATGCTAAGGAATCTGAAAAATCAGGACCTGGGTGTCTCAAGTTGGGCACCCAAAATCAGTTGACACTTTTGATCATTTTGGCCATAGTGTCTCTGGGCTTCAGTTCCCCATGTGTAAAATGGAGATAACAACACTTCCCTGCCTCCCAGGGGTGTTGTGAAGAGAAATTTTTTAAAGTTTGTGAAGCTCTCAGCTACCATAGGAATGAGCACCACAGAAAAGCCTGTGAGGAAATGAACAATTCTGTTTTAGGAGTTCAGTTTGGATGATGTGCAGTACATAAGGGCTGGGGCCACACATTGCACAATGAGTATAAAAAGAACGATTGACCATCCACCCATTCAGTCAGCACCACGTGTCCTGTGCACCGAGTGAGGCAGGGGTCCTGGGGCAAAAATAGCATTTGATCGTGTAATTAAAGACAGTATCACAATGGAAATACAAAAGGGGCTAATTAAGGTTACAGAGGACAGCACGCGTCTGGTATTCTGAATGTTTGAGTGCTTGACTTCCTTTTAGATACATAGCTTTATAGATTTTAAGGGCAGAAGGAAGCATTAGATCATATAGTCTGGCCTCCTGGGTAACAGGCTACAGAATTTAATCCAGTTACTCGTGAACTGAACCCAATAATTTTTGTTTGGCTAAAGCACATCTTCCAGAAAGGCATCCAGTCTTCATCTAAATACTTCAGGAGTGAATAATCTTCTGTTTCCCTTTTTAGTTTGTTCCAATGGTTAATTGTCCTCGCTATGGAAAATGTATGGCTTACTTCTAATATGAATTTCTCTGGCTTTAACTTCCAGCCATATGTTCTTGTTTTGTCTTTCTCCACTAGAATAAGGAGGTCTCTACATACCAGTGTTTTGTCCCTGTGCAAGTACTTCTACACTAAAGTACTTATACAGTATAATCACATCATCTCTTGGTCTTCTTTATTAAAAATAAACAGACGGAGCTCCTGGAATCTCTCACTACAAGGCGTATTTTCAAGCCCTTAAATCATCTTTGTGGCTCTTCTCTGCACCCTTTCCATTTTTTTTAACATCCTTCTTAAAATGTGGACAACACACTGGATGCGGTATTGGTCTCACCATACTGTATACAGAGGTAAAATCATGTCCTTGGTCAGAAATTATCCAACAAAATAGAGCTTCATTGGAAAATGCTGGTTTGTTGAACTGGACATTTCCCATGAAAGTGAGTCGGGTGCAATGAACTTTCTCTAGACCACAGGCAGGGTTGTGGCAGAAACCTGCATGGTTAAGTGCCAGCTGGCTTGGGGAGCTCCAGCCAGCCCTGTCATGCAGACTGCCTTGGGGCCAGGTATTCCAGTCTTCTCAGGTCAGCTGCTCTGGGATAGCTGCACCATGTAGACTGCCCCAAGACCAGAGACCCTGGTCTTCTATCGTCTGCAGCTCCAGGGCAACCCTGCCATGGAAAAGGGAGTCCTGGCTTTAACCAGGGCTCAGCTCCCAGCTCCACAGCAGGGAATTTAGAAATCCTGGGATGGGATCCTGATTCCCAGGGTCTGCGGCTCTGGGGCAGCCCTGCGTTGCAGACTACACCAGACCGGGGACCCCAGAGCTTTGAGACTCCCAGGCCAGCTGCCTATTTGGGACCCCAGCTGGCCCAGGAGTCTGGAAGCCCAGGGGTCCCCAGTCCAAGGCAGTCTGCAATGCAAGAGAAATTGACATTTTTGTTTTTCTCTTAGCACTGTGAAACTGACAAGAATGTCAGTTCACTCAGCATCTGCTGGTGTCCCTGGGAGCAAATTTCATGTCGGACACACCATGTGTTGGTTTTTCCAGAAGAAAGTTTGGAGGGGATTTCTGGTTCACAGGAAGTTTTGAAATAGCAAAATTTCCTGTGAGCTGGAAATCCTGCATTTCAGCCAGCTCTTCTCACTGCTCCCCAGCTTAAACCTCCGAGGATCACTGTAGCCTTTTCACAGCATCACCCTGGGACCTCTAGTTCTGTTGCTTGTCCACTAGGACCCCTGCGAAGACCATGGGAAATATCTGTATGTTTACATATATTATGTGTACCTCTGTTTCTTTTATTGCTGTTTTGCCATTTCCTACCAGGGTTCAAAGAGTAACTCCTTGCTTGGATCTCCCCACATGTCCCAGCAAGGCAGACAATGGTTGCAGAGAACCCAGTCACTGGTACTTAACTGACAATATGGGTGTCAAGGCCTTTGAACTTTTGCCTCTGACCAAGCTGGGCACAACCCCCCTAGCTTGGGAGAGGGGAGGGGCCCTTCAAGTGGGAAAGTTAAACAAAGAGCTTGGGACTTATAAAAAGGAGAGCCCTGATGAACAGAGAGGGAGAGGCAGGGTCTGCAGGGAAGGAGATTGAAACCCAGTCCCCAGAAGCAGGGGTACCTGGGATAGGTTGGGCCAGCCCAGGTTTTGAGGGAAATGCTGAGGATTACGTAAGACATATGCCCGTTGGCCTTTACTTGCCTGAACACTTCTCTCTCTGGTCACTGTGTTCCTATGGATACATAAATAATATCACTCTCCTGGGCCTGGAACTATTCAATATTTTCATTAAAGATTTGGATGATGGAGTAGAAAATAAACTCATAAGATGTGTGGATGACACAAACCTGGGAGGGGTCACAAGCTCTTTGGATGAGAGTATTAGAATTCATAATGACCTTGATACATTGGAGAATTGGCTTGAAATCAGTAAATTAAAATTCAGTAAAGACAAGTACAAAGTACTAGACTTAGGAAGGAAAAATCAAAAGCAAAAAATCCAAAATGGGGAATAACTGACTAAGCAGCAGTTCTGCAGAAAATGTTCTGGGGTTATACTGGATCACAGATTGAAATGGGTGATGCTGTTTTGAAAACAGGAAATGTCATTCTGCATTTTATTAATAGAATTGTCATATGTAAGACACAGGAGGTAATTGTCCTGCTGTACTCAGCACTGGTGAGGCCTCCGCTGGAGCAGTGTGTCCAGTTTTGGGCTCTCTCTCTACAATGGGTAGGTAGGACAAGAAGTAATCCACTTAGATTGCAGCAAGGGAGAGTCAGGTCAGATATTAGGAAAAACTTTCTAACTATAAGGATAGTTAAGTACTGGAACAAGGTACCAAGGGAGGTTGTGGAATCCCCGTTGTGACATTGCACTCCATATGTTTTATGGAAATATGCTTATGAGTGTGAATATGATGTAACTGGAATATGTTTTATGCAAAAGGTCTCATGTAATGTACCATAACAAAAGTTATAACCTACTGAATATATTCCTCCTATTTGTATGTATGTATCATTCTTGTATCTGAAGCTAGAAATATGAAGTATGACTCTGAGGTCCTATTGTAATAATGCAAAGTGTGGGCCATTTATGGTGGTTTAGAATCTTGATGGCTCCGATTGACTGGGACAATTGGTTGTAGATTGTTTATTTACCTGCAAGCCTTCCTGTGTACGTGTGGGCCAGCCTGTGGGTAATGAACAATGAGGTCTCATATGACATCCATCTTAAATCCATCTTAAATCTGGTACTGCTGCTGAGCAGTTTTTGGTTGAAGTCTGCAGCTTTTGGGGTGTGGTCCAGATCTGGGTCTGTGTTGCAGCAGGCTAGCATGTCTGGCTCAACAAGGCAGGGTTCTGGAGTCCCAAGCTGGCGGGGAAAATGGGCTCAGAGGTAATTTCAGAATGTGAGGTGACTGTCCCAAGGGGGTGTCTGTGACCGAACCCGTCACACACATCATTGGTGACTTTTAAGAACAAGTTAGACAAACATCTATCAGGGGTGGACTAGGTATACAAAACCTGTCTTGGTGTGAGGGGATGGACTAGATGACTTTGTGAGGTTCCTTCCAGTCCTACATTTCTATTTATTCCAAGATTTTATAAGATATTCAGGCCTGATGATTTTTTAAAAAAGTTTATCCCTACTAGATACTGTTTAACATCCTCCTTAGTTACCTACAGACTGCAGAGTGGTTCACCCTCTTCATATACTTTGAATACACATCCTGCTTCTATTCAAAACCGGAAATGTTTATTGAACACTTCTGTCTTATTTGCATCATTATAAACTATTTTACCATCTCCATTTGTAATGGGCTACACCTTTGTTAGGATTTGTTTGTTTGTTTGTCTTTACTCCTAATATACTGAAAAAAATGGTCATTATTGTTCCAAGCCCTGCCAACTGTGGAGTTTTTCCTGATAGCTTTAGCTTCCCTTATCGATTTTCTACATCTCAGAACTTCCAATGTATATCGATTGCTATTAAATTCCCCTCTCTCCATCTGCTGTACATTGTTTTTTTTTAAATGTCTAATTGCTGCCTGCACTGTCCCACTGCACCAGGATGGGCTTTTGGCCAAAGTTCTAAGGCAGTGGAACACCTAACTCCCTAAGGCTCCTTTGTAATTTTCATCCTTCATTGGCTTTCTAGGACACATTGAGCTCCAGCTGGTTGGAGGGAACAATGCCTGCTCAGGACGTGTGGAAGTAAGACATGGAGACACCTGGGCTACAATCTGTGATGCACGCTTTGATCTCAAAGCTGCCAGTGTTATCTGTAATGGACTAGAGTGTGGAACAGCTCTATCTATCCCAGGAAGAGCTCATTTCCAAGAAGGACATGGACCAATCTGGACTGAGGAATTCCAGTGTGTAGGGAATGAGTCACACCTCGTGTACTGTCCCAGGATATCACATGGGAGTCAGACGTGCTCACATGCAAATGATGCAAGTGTCATATGCTCACGTAAGAATTTGGCACAATGTCTCTAAAATCCCAGTCATGTGTATTCTAGAGTAGGGTGCAGCAAACAAAATGATCTCACTCTGTAGGGAGCTGGGATAACAAAGCAGCTATCAGCTTCTAGTTAAACCTAAACAACTCGATATAACGGGAATGGGTTCAATCCCTCCAACTTTCCTTTTCTTTATTATTTAATATAAAATATCTTAAATGCTCCCTCTCTAAACCCCTTCTCCCTTCTCCCCAGGGCACACAGGGTTCCGGCTGGTGAACGGCAGCACAGCGTGCTCAGGGAGGGTGGAGATCCAGGTTCTTGGTGCCTGGGGAACCCTCTGTGACTCACGCTGGGATTTACCAGATGCCAACGTGCTCTGTCGTCAGCTGGACTGCGGCTTCGCTGTATCAAACCCAGGAGGAGGGTATTTTGGGAAGGGAACTGGCTCTGTCTGGACAGACACATTTCACTGCAAAGGGACTGAAACCCATTTGGGCCATTGCCCTGTTACTGCCCTGGGGGCCTCTCCGTGCTCACACGACAATGATGCCGGTGTGATTTGCTCAGGTAAGTGCAAGAGAGATGCTGGATTAAGGACACCTGCCCCTCAGTGTGTGATGCTGCCCCAGAGCAGGGGAACCTCAGGACACAGCAAGGGGAGGGGGAGCTAGATCCTAAAGCACAGAAAATAACAGTAAATGTATTAAAGATAACATTTAAGTCAATAATATCATCACAAAAGAATGGTTGTGACTGGGGAAAGCCCTGGATTCTCCAGTAAAAACATTAGCAACTCTGTCCTCACGCAGGGCAGCGGAGCAGGGGCAGCACTTTGTCCTTTGGGTTTCATCAATGTCACCGATTCATTGTCCCCAGCCTTCTCCAATAGTAATTAGAGGGGGAGCTGGTAGTGACTCCCAATATGGAGCTTGCTTCACACTTTCTATGATAAAATATTCTCGGCACCTTCCTTGATGGCTGGAGCCTTTGCAATTTGGGAAGGGGTCAGTGCTGGGGCCAGGGAGGTGCCTTCTCCTCCTGCAGTGAGATTCCTTCCAGGTTTGGCTGAATTATAAACTGCTGAATATCAGCATTTCCTTTCTCTCACGTGAGTTCCTGGGGGTATTTTTGGTAGCCCACCACAGAGAAAGTAGTGCTTTCACTCACTGAGGTTTTTTTTACTTTTTTCACACTTTTCCAATTGAAAAAACTCCAAAGATTTTTTCCCCTGCTTTCTTACTTTCTTACACATTTTTACCTTTTTCTAACTTTTTACAGTGGAAGAAAAGATGAGCAGGGGATTGGACTAGATGACCTCCTCAGGTCTCTTCCAGTCCTAATATTCTGATTGTGTGAAAAAATAGAAAGGGGGAGGAAGTGGCAAACCTGTACATCCAAAACCTGGAATGGAAAATTGAATGTTTCATTTACCAAAAGTTGAAATGAATCAATATTTTAGTTAGAGTCCAAACAAAAATTTTCATTCCATTTCCACATCCCAGTATCTCAGATCTGTTTAAAAATTGAAATACTGCACTCAAAATACTTCACAGGAAAAATTTTTGGTTGTTGACCCTCTCTAATATTTAGCTTTTATAAAAATAAATAAACAGCATTATTTAGTTCATTTAGTCAAAGCCAAAGGCACAAGAATTAGAAAATACCAGAATTAAGGTTATCTATATCATGTTAATTCAGTCCCCAACCCTCCCTTCTGCATATACATTATGATACAGTCTAATTGCATCAACATATTCTATTATTCTCACCTCCCCCAGGTCCTGCCTCCTTCAGTGCACAGGGAAGATGGTGCTCAGGGGATGGAGGAGCTGTAGAATATTTCTTTTTATCCTCCTCATTCAACCTGTGACCCAGGGCCTTATTCACTCTACAGACCGTACAAACACTGCACTGAATACAGAATTATTAATTTCTTCATTGGCTTTTCTATTATGCTCATTACAGTAGTGTGAGAATGCCCCACAAACATTAATGAATTTGTCTTCATAACACCCCAGGAGATAGCAGACTCTTACGAGGTCCATTTCAAAAGTGACTTAGGCACTTAGAAGCCCAAGAATAACATTTTCAAAAGGCCTAAGTGACTTAGAGACTTAAATCCTATTTTCTCTAGTAACATAGGAGCCCAAGAACCATACAGACTGCTCCCTCTTGCTGCCTAAGTCACTTCTGAAAATGGCACTTAAGCTCCTATATCATTTAGCTGCTTTTGAAAATTGTGCTTACAACGATTAAAGCCCAAATTCCCAACTCACGACTTATTTGGGGTGATTGGGCAGCAACCTGAGACCCTCAGGGCCTGATTCTCCAGAGTACTCACCATTTCTGCAGAGTTTTATGTGTTCAGAGTACTCTCCAGACATTAATAAAGCCTCACCAAACTCCAGGGAAGTAGGTGGGGAAGTATTATTATTAGCTCCTGTGGCAGGTTGGATCACAGAAACCCCTTGGGGGCTGCCACCTGATGTGCCAAGACTACTTCTGCCTCTGCTTTCCCTGCCAGCTTAGGACTCCAGCACCCTGTCTCGCTGAGCCAGACATGCCAGTCTGCTCCAGCACAGACCCAGCGTCTGAAACACGTGTCCCAAAGCTGCAGACTTAACTGAAAGCAATTTAAGAAGTGTTCTTGTCTTTAACACTCAGATGCCCAACTCCCAGTGGGGTCCAAACCCCAAATAAATCCGTTTTACCTTGTATAAAGCTTATACAGGGTAAACTCATAAATTGTCCGCCCCCATAACACTCAGAGAGAGAGAGATATGCACAGCTGTTTACCACACCCCTGGTATTAATACATACTCTGGGTTAATTAATAAGTAAAATGTGATTTTATTAAATTCAGAAAGTAGGATTTAAGTGGTTCCAAGTAGTAACAGACAGAACAAAGTGAATTACCAAGTAAAATAAAATAAAACACGCAAATCTAAGCCCAATACAGATAAAATCTCACCTTCAGAGATGTTTCAATAAGTTTCTTTCACAGACTGGATGCCTACCTAGTCTGGGCACAATCCTTTCCCTGGTACAGCCCTTGTTCCAGCTCAGGTGGTAGCGAGGGGATTTCTCGTGATGGCCGCCCCCTTTGTTCTGTTCCACTCACTTAGATATCTTTTGCATAAGGCGGGAATCCTTTGTTCCTCTCTGGGTTCCCACCCCTCCTTTTCAATGGAAAAGCACCAGGTTAAAGGTGGATTCGAGTTTAGGTGCCATGATCACATGTCACTGTAAGATTTCATTACCTGCTTGCCAGTATACAGGAAGATTTAGAAGTAAAACAGAGCCATCTACACTCGATTGTCCTGGTTAATGGGAGCCATTAAGATTCCAAACCACCATGAATGGCCCACACTGTGCTTAACTACAATAGGACCTCAGAGTTATATTTCATATTTCTAGTTTCAGATACACGAGTGATACATTTGTACAAATAGGATGACCACACTAAGTAGATTATAATCTTTGTAATGATACCTTACAAAAGACCTTTTGCATGAAGCATATTTCAGTTACATTATATTCACACTCATCAGCATACTTTCACAAAAGCATACAGAGTACAATGTCACAGCTCCATTTTACAAACGGTAAAACGGAGAGAGAAAAGCAAAGTGACTTGCCCAAGGCCACTGAGTGAGTCAGCAGCAGAGACAGGATAAAACTCAGTGTTTTGACTTGCAGCCCTGTGCTCATTTCACCCGACCTCGCTGCCTGACTGCAGAAGAGCAGAGCAGCCACATCTTGTCTTGAGCCTAGCGGCAGTTGTGAATACTCAGTACTTATGCAAATCAGACCCCATAAAAACTGGCTTCAGAGACCTGCACAGTATCACCTGTGAAGTCTGCAGCAGAGGCAGGAACAGAACTGAGCTCGACTGAATGACGGTCAGTGCTAGAAACAAGAGCATCCTAGTTCTTCCTGCACTCCCCTCCTCGTTCTCCACAGGCCTTCCAGTTTCTAAAGTGAATGAGGCAGGGGTCATAGAAGCAACAGCCTAATGCTGCACAACCCCGATTTATCCATCCTGGGCACTGAAAGTGGCCAGGGCCCTGTGGGAAAATAATTGACGAGAAAATTAATTTTAATGGCCAGCCAACCTGATTCCCTTGTGGCTAAATGGAGCCCGTCTTATGGGTCTATAGATGCATAGAGTTTTAAGACCCAAACAGGCCATTGTGATCATCTGCTTCTCCTCTCACCATGGGGACCCCTCCTGCTTAATGAAGTTTGAGCTCCCCTCTCTGCCCCGTCTTCTCATCCATGTACAGAGTCTCCATAGGGCTTCTTGCCTGTCTGGAACTGGGGTCCTTACAGAGAAACCTACTGCAGAAGCCCTGGATTTCAACCTTCTTTCTAATAATGGACACATAGCTTCCAGGACTGTCTCCCACAGAGCCCAGAGTCTCTGGTGCTGTTACACACCATGACTAAGCCTATGTGGCCCTGCCCAGAACTCTCAACAGACATCTACTCTCCTCTTTACAACTGATACCTTTGTACCTTGCGGGTAATTCACCTGGCAGTTCTCCTGCTTCTCACAGAGGCTGCTAGCGGCATTCCTACCTGAATTCCCTGCAGCCCTGCCCTGCCTCTCCTAACTAGCTACCCAGCCCAGACCCTGGTTCTTGGAGGGAACTCCTCAGCAATTGCTGGAAGGAGAATTCCTTCTAAGGAAAAACACCTGGTCCCTTCCATACGAGCTCCATCTGCCGTGATCCCATCCGGCCTTCCTGCGGAGCTGTGGTACCCAGTTATATCCATGAGCCTCCTCGGAAAGCCCCAGATCTACTCTCTACCCTCACACTACACTAGCGGCATACCTAGGACAGGAAACTTGGGTGGGCCCCAGCTTTCCGGGGTGGGCAGTGACGGGAGGAGCAGAGGGAGGGGTGCAGGAGGAATCCGGTGCCCTGGGAAGGGGGCAGGAGGAAGGGGGGCTCTCCTCCCTCCTCCCCTTCCAGCCGAGCCTTACCGCTCAGCAGGCACCCAAAGCTGAGGCTGCCCGGGGCACACAGGCTGCGGGGCGTGCGTAGGGTAACCAGATAGGAAATGTGAAAAATTGGACAAGTGGTGGGAGGTAATAGGTGCCTATATAAGAAAAAGCCACGAATATCAGGACTGTCCCTATAAAATCGGGACATCTGGTCACCTAGGCGTGTATTTTGGGCAAAGTGGGGTCCCACTAGGGCTCAAGCTCTGCTCACCCTTCCCGACACTGGCTCAGTGTCCGTCAGCCCAGGCACATCCCTTTCCTGCCAGTGCCGGGAGCTGCTGCCCCGGTCTCCAGCCCCAGCACTAGCCCCACCCAGACCTGCCCTCATGAGGCACACCCCCTGTGGGGCTAGTGCTGGGGTCAGAGACCAGGGAAGCAGCTCATGGCGCTGGCAGGAGAAAGATGCGGCCAGACTGATGGACACTGAGCTGGGGGTAGGAGTCCCAGCCTGTGGATTCGGGGGCTCCAGCCCTGATTTGGGTGGGCCTGGATGATCACTGGGTGGGCCACAGCCCACCTGTGGCTACACCCCTGCACTACACGAGCTGCATGCAGGCAGTCTCCTGGTCCAGTCTTAGGGTGAACTCCTGGCTCCGTTGAAGTCAATGGAGGTTTTACCATTGCCTTCAGTGGGGCCAGGATTTCACTCTTAGCTTTGAAATGTTATTTGGCTACCAAGATCCTTGAGCTGTTTGGATCCAGTGCGCACACACTGCACCCGTCAGGTTGCCATACTAGTACATACTGTACCCGACACAGCCAGTGGGTGTGCCCTGCACTGACTCTGCTGTTGCCTTTTAACATTGTCAGTCTCTCCTGGCTGCACCTGGGTCTGAACTCGGGGATAACTTACCACCTTGTTATCAGAGTCTCTGATTCTGAGACACACGCAAAGACTGAGATTCACATCCCAAAGTAGTCACAATATTCACCAACAAAGCACGTCCCCTTCCCCACCCCACACACAACCTGCTTCTTGTGCTATGAATTGATCAGCAGGAATCTCATGTTGGACTCAGAGATGACACCACACTTCAGGGGACAGCTCCAGTCAGAACCACCAGTGCAGGGAACTATCTAACACTAGGAGCTCCTGCACTGGATCCACGTGAACCAAGAAAGTTGCCACCTACTGAGCAAAGATCAGGGGGAACTAAGGGAATTTACCAACAATAACCTGTTCCTGACCACCATAAACCCTGCTCTTCCATTGGCCAAACTTCCTGAAGGCAAACTTGGCTAAATCATTCACGACCCACCTGCTAAGTGCTTGTGCAGACACTGTTCACTGGCTTCCAGGCATTTAAGCCTGGATAAAGTGACTACAAACCTCAGCAGCCATTCCACCACCACACACAGAGACTATTTTCCCAATCAGTAATCAGCAGGAATTCCCTCGCTCACACATTTAGAGAGTCCGTTGGCAAGCCCTTGTGTCAAGCTCAGAGTTTTACAATCTTCATAGCACCTTCCACTTATAGATTCATAGGTATAAGTGTCTTCTGACAGAGATTGTTCCCTTTAACACTGTGACACACTCTGATCACTGGCTTATACCTTCTTTTTGAGAAATAGTCAACAATTTCATGTGCATTATTTCTAATGTATAAGACAGAGTGTTATTCAGTGTGTTTCCCATCTCTCCTGAGCCCAGGTCACTCTGAATCACTCAGACTCCTGAATGGAGAGAGCCGGTGTGACGGGAGAGTTGAGATTTCCCTCCGTGGTGTGTGGGGCAGAGTGCTGGATGACCAGTGGGACATGAACGATGCCAGCGTGGTGTGCAGGGACCTCCAGTGCGGAGTCGCTGAGAAAGCTTTTATCCCCCCGAAGTCTGAGAATGGAACGGGCCCTGTGGGGCTGAGAAGGGTCCAGTGTGCAGGAAATGAGACTCGTCTGACTCTCTGTGACATCTCCACGTCTGAGACAGCCCAGGCAGGAATTGCTGAGGATGTCGGTGTCCTTTGCTCAGGTGATTCATTTCCAAATCTCACAAACATTTTCTGTTCAGCAGGAAAATACATATTAACAGCTGGGATCTATCCCTGCAGGAAGCTGGCGGATCAGACTGGTGAATGGGACAGGTCGCTGTGCCGGGAGAGTGGAGATTTATTACAATGGCAGCTGGGGGACAGTCTGTGATGATTCCTGGGATCTGTCAGACTCCGATGTCGTTTGCAAACAACTGGGATGTGGACGTGCCATCAATGCAACTGTCTCTGCTCATTACGGGCAAGGATCCGGGCAGATCTGGCTGGATGATGTGAACTGCTCTGGGAAGGAATCCGATCTCTGGGCGTGTCCTTCCGGGGGCTGGGGCCAGCACAACTGCAGACACAAAGAGGATGCGGGAGTTCTCTGCTCAGGTCTGTTCTGGGAATGCTCACATGAGCCTGGTAACCAGCGGATTAAATGGAGCGGGCAGATGTTTAAGGAGATTGCTGAGAATGATACTCTCCCTGACTGTCTCTGCCTCCCTTTCCCTTGTGTAACTACCTACCAGGGTCACCATTAGAAAGTCCTCAGCTCCCATCCAGAGGTGTTGGAGATATTGAAAGATTTCCCTAATGCTAGAAGGCTGCATCTCAGGTATCTGAAGGGGATTGTATCATGGAAAGCAGTGACTGAAAAGGATGTAGGGTCCTAGTGGAGAAACAACTGAACATGAGCTCCCAGTGCCATGTGTGGCAAAACGGGCTAATGCGAACCTTGGATGTATAAACAGGGGAGTAGTGAGTAGGAGTAGGGACTAAATTTTACTGTTGTACCTGGTGCTGGTGAGACAGATACTGGAATACTGTGTCCAGTTCTGATGTCCACAAAAATTGGAGCAGAGAAGAGCCACAAAAGTGATCTGATGAATAAAAGCCTTACAGTGAGAGATTTCAGATGCTGAATCTGTTTAGCTTATCAAAATGACCAAGAGGTAACTTGATTACAGGGCATAAGTCCCTTCACAAGGAGAACATACCACTTCCTAAAGGGCTCTTTAATCTAATGCAGAAAGGCAGAACAAGAGTCAATGGCTAGAAGCTGAAACCAGACAAATTCAGATCAGAAATAAGGCCCAGGTTTTTAACAGGGCGGGTGATTAACCATCGGAACAAACTACCGGGGAAATGGTGCATTCTGCATCTCTTGAAGTCTTCCTGTCTAGACTGGATGCCTTTCTGGAAGTTATGCTTATATCAAACTCAAGTTATTAGGCTCTATGCAGCTGTTTTACAGAAGGTCAAATTATTTGATCTCATGATCCCTGTCACACTGTCTGGAGTGGCTCATGGCACTGAGTGCCCACCTCAGGGCAGATGGTGAGAAACAAGGCAATAACCCAAACTGCTGGTGTGTTCTATAAGTAGATTTCACCAAGTCTGTAACAGATGTGAACTCCTGGACCAATGTTCCCTCTAATTTTTACATCCATGTGCGGAATGAATTTTGTTCTGTGCACCAGTCTAGAGGTGATGTGTGGTGGGGTTGGGGCTGCGGGGTTCAGAATGTGGGAGGCAGCCCAGGGCTGGGGCAGAGGGTGGCTGTGCACGGGGTGAGAGCTCTGGCTGGGGGTGCGAGCTCTGGGGTGGGGCCAGGGATGAGGGGTTTGTAGTTCTGGCTGCCCTGGGGCTGCAGCAGGAAGAGAGGACTCCCCCAAGGCCTCTCTTGCTGCAGCAGCCTGGGGCCAGGGGAGAGGCACCTCTCCCCACTGCGGCAGCTCTGGGGCTGGGGAAGAGGTGCCTCTCCAGTCTAGGCCCCTGTGGCTGCGTGCCTATGTGGCCTTTGATAGCCTTCTGTGTGTCCACATGGCCACGCAGCTTAGAGGGAACTTAGTCCTGGGTCACTGTATCTATCTTACCATGGAGTCACAGACAGTCCCCTTAGACTCTCCAGTCTATTGTCACCCAAACAAACTGGACTTAGTGATAAGTGGTCATTTACACCAAAAATCACATCACATTCAGGTTTCTTCCAATCCCAAGAGACCAGCCACCTACTCAGTTCACTTGGTACCCTGGATCTAACACCAAAGACAATGTCTGTAGCCAATCCTGTAATAAAGTATGTACAGGTTTATTCACTAGGAAAAAGAAATAAAAGGGTTGTTTACACGGTTAAAGCAAGCAATCATCTACACACAAATGAGTTACCATTTATATCCTCGGAGTGACAGAGTTGTAGTGATCTGTCAAGTCCAAATGTCCTTCAGCGCTGACCCAGGGGTAACCCCTTGGGGTCTCGGGCTTCAGTTTGGTTTCTTTAGCCCTGTCACAGTTCAAACAGCCAAAAAGATGAAAACTCTTCCCATCTATTATTTTTATTTCCCTCTTCCAGCCTTCAAAGCCATGGGATAAGACCTTCTGCATGTACTACATGCAGGGGATGGGCGGCGGGGATCATTCCCGTGCCTGAGTTCACAAGTTCAGAGCAAACATTTTCAGTATAAAGCAAAACTTGCATATGTTCTTGTAGCATGGACCACAAACATTACAAGTGAGATTAGTGCCCACAGCAACTAACCAGCATTTCATAAAGTCTAAACACTCAATACATTCTTCCAAGACTAATACCTGTTTTCAGCAAAACTCACACACATGTGACCCTGCCTGGTCTCCAGCTACGAGATTGTAAGTTTTCAGCCAAGGCCTGCAGCCTGGGCAAGAGCTGGCATCTGGCCTGCCAATGTCACAATCCTTCCCAGCCGTTATCTATTACAATCTGTATGTAGCTGCTGGTAAATGGTGGCCTTCCAGAGATGCCCACTGTATTTCTAAGGGGCCTGTAGTGTCTAAAAGCATCTCTTACTCTTGGAGTGTTTCCCTAGCCGTTGCTCCTGCAGAATGATGCACAGGATCATTAGCAATCGCTGGGATTTCACTCTTCACACCCCAGTTCATTTCAGAATCAAATGATTTAAATTCCCTTTTTCTGCATTTCCTTCTAGAGTTCACAGATCTGAGGCTGGTGAGCAACAGTGACTGTGCAGGGCGGCTGGAGGTTTTCTACACTGGGACGTGGGGCAGTGTTTGCTCCAATCAGATGTCTGGAGTCACCCCAGCAATTGTCTGCAAACAGCTGAACTGTGGGGACGGAGGGCAGATTGCAAGTGACTTTGAATATGGACCAGGTTCTGGTCCCACGTGGCTGGACCACGTTGCATGCAGTGAGCAGCACAGCTCCCTCTGGCAGTGCCCGTCAGAGCCCTGGAATCCAAGGTCATGTGATAACCGAGCTGAAGAGACCTATATTTCTTGCACTGGTAATTCTGAAACTACCTGCATGCGCGCGTGCAAACTCACATGCAAACGATGTTTAATTAATGGAAAGGTTAGGATAGAATTTTTGTTGTTGTTTACATCTCAGTGTAGGCAGATTTAAATTCTCAACACAAGATACAAACATATTTTCATGATGTTTTATAGGAATAAGCATTTTTCTGATTAACAACAAACATGGAAGTTAATCAATTAATTTTAAAAGAGACCGGTGTTGGACACTGCGATAAGGTAGTCTGAGAGCCAAGAAAAGCCTCTCCCTAGAGACCGTCATGAGACAGCTCTGTAGTTATTAATCCTTTTGGGATGAACTATCAGAGATGGACCCAGGCTGTGCAGTTTGGGTCAGAACTGGAATCCCCCACAAGTCTGGGTGCATGCCGGCCTGTGTGTCTGAGTAACAGCTGAATAGCAAATTAATTAGGTATTAAGTGACCCAGCGTTCACATTTCAGTTCACACAGTGCTGAAATTAGGGGGTTAAAATACAGATAAATTCTACTCCCACATCACACACACAGCCCATTGCATTCACCTCAGCTTTTTCTCTCCATAGGAAAAAAACCAAAACCAACTCAGACCCTGTTTGCCGAATGCCCGAACTCTCCAAGCTGCACAGGTATCTCTGCTTCTCACTGTCTCCCTCGTGGTCCCTAAGTTGTCCCAGTAACATGTGAGGTTTCTGCATTTCTAGACCAGGACAAGTTACGCATTGTGGGAGGAGAGGACAGATGCTCGGGGAGAGTGGAGGTTTGGTACCGTGGCTCGTGGGGAACAGTTTGTGATGACTCCTGGGACATGGCGGATGCTAACGTTGTGTGTCAACAACTGGGCTGTGGCTCTGCTGTATCTGCCCCGGGCGAGGCTGCATTCGGCGAGGGGACTGGTCCCATCTGGGTGGAGACGTTGAATTGCAGAGGGACAGAGTCATCTCTCTGGGACTGTCCTGCCAGGCCCTGGGGTGAGAGCAACTGTGGTCATAAGGAAGATGCTGCCGTGAATTGCTCAGGTGAGTGACAGGAGATGTTTCTGCTACATGCTGTAATATTCAGGGAAAAGGATGGTTTAGCCCACCCATCCCCTTTGGTCCCAGACCAGGCCCTCCCATCTCCTGAGTGCTGGAGCATCCTGGATGTTGAGGGGTGGAACCTTTGTGGTGTCAGACTGGCTCAGGCATCAGCCCACATAGCCCCTGCATCCATCACAGGCCCCACTGTGCTGGTTTCTTATGAGAGTCCTCATTGCTGCACAGAGCACAAGGGACTTGGGCCCTAAATCACTAACAAACAGGTCCTGTGCTGCTGTGAGGGAGTTTGTGGAGGTGACAGCTGGAGACAACCAGGGACTCTCAGAGGTGAGGATCCCCCTCAGGAACAAACACGTTACCTCTCCCTTACTACAGGTTCCAAGTTTCCTCCCTTTAATTTTGCAAGTCTGACGGAGAGGACAGATTTTCCAAATACTCCAGTTAAAGCATCCCCTTCCTCCCATCAAGGGTTAAATTTCCCTGGTGCTGGGTCACAGCAGAGGAGCTGCAAGCTGCAGCCTGAGGGAAGGAGCTCCTTTCCATGGCTTGTGACATCTGAGGGGGAATGACACCGGGGTGGGAGCTGCAGGCTGTGCTGAGCCAGAGGATTCCTGTCTGCTGGCTCCAGCTAACTGGGCAGGGCCCATGATTTAAATAGCATGCTGTGAGCTGCCCCCATGGTGCACAGACTGTGTCCCAGCCCATTACCCTGCTGTCCTGGGCCCTGCAATGAGTGACTGGGGAGCTCCCTGGGATCCCAGGACTCTCACAGGCTAATCTCTCCCTGTCACATGTTCATTTCCATCCAGCTCCCCCGCGCCGCCCTCTGACCAACAGTGGGAGAGTCACAGTGCCCGTGGTCATCTGCATTATCCTGGGGGCCCTGCTCTGCCTGGTCTTAATCATCCTGGGGGCGCAGGTGCGAAGTGCCAGGGCACAGCGCAGAGGTGGGTCCTGATTGGTGTCACTGTGTGAAATGTTTCTGCAATAGCAGGGGGGCTGCAGGGTGTCAGGGTGAGGGGCGATACCAGGCTGGGTGGGGTGGCCAAGGGTGCCGGTTAACTCCTCTCATTGAATATTTCATTAACTGTCTGGCAGTGGAACAGCCCAGCCATGAAATCTGGAGATGATCCTAGCTAGGGACCTTTACAGTTTCAGAGAAATGGCATCTGTATCCCCACCCGCCCCCACCCTCCGGTGATCCACTCCAGGAGTGCCTACTCAGGCCTCCTGCTGCCACCTGTCTCTGGGTGGGAACCCCCTGTCCCATCTCCTTGTGGCCAGGGGTTTTTAAGGCTGCACAGCCCCCTGCCTTCCACTGTGATAACACCAGCAAACCAGTCTGCCTACAGGCCAGCCCCCATGCTGTGCTTTCTTCTCAAGGGCTATGAGCAGGGCATTGCGAGCAGTTACAAGTTACCACCCAGCTCTCTCTCAGCAGATTACACCTTATTCCTAGGATAAAAGTGTGACAGAGAAAACATTAAAAACAATAAAAATTCCTCCACACTTGCTGAACATACCAGAATTCACCCATCTTCCTCATGGGCAGCCTGGTAGATCAACATCCCTCCAACGATTCCGTGTTGGGATCCCCATGGACAGAAGGTCCTGCCCATTTGCAGAATCAAAATGAAGGCCTTGAGTCTTTTTAAACTCAGCCTTTCATATCAGAAGTCCTCCATTGTCTCTTGGTCTCTGGTAACCCAGTTTGAACCAGTCTGTATAAACCACTCTGAAGGTTGTTACCTTTCTGGAGTTGTTTACAATCTCAGTGATTCACCTTAATCACCCCCCCACACCCCCCCACACACACTCAGTGTTTTTTCTTCCTGGAGGAGCTGTGGTAACCCTCCGACATGCAGAAGAACATAAACCATTCATAGCTTTAATACAGTGGTTCCCAAAGATACTGCCTGGAGCTGCAGTATCTGCCACAGGGAGGGGATCTGAATATCATGAGGAGAGACATCATGGAAAAGGGACCGAGAGAAATTGGAAATATTGTCAAGGAAAAAAGGTGTATAAAAATAGAGCTGTGGTAAATAGTTGTGAAGAGCGTGATCCAGTAGAAAAGACAATCTTAGGAAGCAGAAGTGTGGGAAAGGAGCATTTTACTGTCTTGTATTCAAAGCTGGCACTTGTCGGGGATTTTACATCTATAACACACTTTATACAAACATTAGCTACCAGCTCCTTGGCAAGAAGATAGAGGATGGGACTGCCATCAACATACATGTAACATTCACAACTTTGCAGAAAGACAATGACTATAATCAGATCTCATGCTTCAGGGCTTCATCCAGTCTCCTGCAGGGGTCAGGAAGGAATTCTGGGAAGCCCCCATCTTTGTGTTTTGTTTTGCTTCATTTTGTTTCTTGCCCTCCTCTGAAGCATCAGGCGTTAGCTACAGAGGGATATGTGTCACTGGATGGGCTGGACCAGTCCTCTGAGATGATACAGAGAAACCTCTTTCGAAGATAGGTGGTCTTTTCCACATGTTCAGGGTCAAACCAATTGTCAGATTTGGGGTCAGGAAGAAATTTCCCCCCAGGTCAGATTGGCAAAAAGAGACCTTGGGGGATTTTCCTCTTCCTCTGAAGCATGGAGCGTGGATCACCTGCCAGGATTATCAAGGCATCTCTCAGGGAACCAGTTCCCTGCCACTGTGGGGCCCTTCGGCATCGGTGGCACCTTACTCGCTCCTGCTTTCTGACTTTGGCACACAAGAGTTTATTCTCCTGAGGACTGAAATGCTTTACTCTAAGTGCATCTTTCGGCTCAAACCTAGAGGAATCTGGGTGAAATGCAATGGCCTGTATTATACAGGAGATCAGACTAGATGTTCTAATGGTCCCGTCTGGCCTTAAACTCGATGAAAAAAAAGATGTTCTCACCATTTTGCAGAGAAAAACCTGCGTGGGGGAAGAATTATTTAAGCTGCTCCAAAGGGGAATAACCAGAAATAATGAGATGAGATTAAAAAAACATTTAAGATAAATGTGAGGAAGCTTCCTGACAGAGAATTAGCCCTGGGAACCATCATCAAAGGGCTGTGATGGAAAGAAACCCTGTCACCTGGCTCATTTAAATTCCAGCACTGGGAATGTGCGGTAGGGTTCAGGCTTGCACTGAGCCCACGGGGAGGGGCTGGATGATCCCATAGTATTTCCCATCTCTGGTTTCAATGACCCTGTGCAAACCCTGCCCTTTGTTTTCAGGCTCCAGAAGACCCTTGGATCCCTTCTCTGAGGCCGTGTACGAGGAGATTGATTATAACCTGATGAGAAAAAAGCAGGAGATGTTCAGTCGCTCAGGTCTGTGGGTCTCACTCTTAACAGGGAGCAGCTATCTAATGCCCCATCCATCGGAGGCCCTGACCCAGATTTAAATCACTGCAGCTTCAGCCCTGTGAGCTTGTCACTGGAGCTGGGCAAAAGTCTCCGTTATGAAATGTTTTGGTGAAAAGTGCAGATTCAGAGACACCGAAACATTTCACAAATTCCTATCAATTTCACCCAATTGTTCCAAATACACACAGAATGATTCATTTCATTTCAACACTTTCTAAAGAAAACATTTTGTTTTTTCAATTGGATATTACTTTTCCATTAGAAATTTCCTTTAATATTATCGGAAAGAAAACAAATAAACAAAAATTAACAAATGTCCAAAAGAACACCATATGGTTTCATTCAACATTAAGCTTTTTTTTTTACTTTTGCATTTCCCAAAAATTGACAAAAAAAAAATCATTTTTGGCTCAACTAAAAACAATCTTATGTTTTTCTTTTTTCCCCCAATGGTCAGAAAACCAAACCACCTGTTTTTTTTACCAAGATCTAGCTGTGGGAGCTGGGTCTGTGGTGAGACCAGCAGTTACTCATGTAGACTGAGAGAGATGGATTTCCTTCCCACCGGACACTGAGTGTCCCAATTCTAGGAACAATTAATTTCCCATCTGCCCGTCCTGCAGCCTTGGCGTGTAACCAGTGAGGGGTCAGGAAAGCGACTGTCTGGGGCAGGCTAAACTATCATTTGAAAACTTCTTTGGAGCACTGGAGCAGGGGATGTTCTTTGCCCCCCTCCCACCGCAGCCACTGGTCTGTTGTGTCAGCTCCCTCCTGCCCCTGGAGCAGAGAGACCAGCCCAGGAGAGCCTCATGAGTTTGAATCCTGGCCCTTTTATCCTTTGTGCCATTTTGTCTCAATGTCTGATGGGAACATCCTGCCCAAGGGCTCTGCTGTGGTGGAGCTCTGAGAACATGCTCAGGGCATCCCCCAGCATCACTGCCAAGATGGTTACAGTGAATGACAAAAAGAAAAGGGGTACTTGTGGCACCTTAGAGACTAACAAATTTATGAATCACAGACTCTGCTTTGGGCCTTTCTTGGTTTAATCTGGAAACACCATGGAGAGCTGATCGACTGATTTATGGGGTAGGTGGGTATTTACCCTTAAGAAGGAGGAGTCCCCTCTGTGGCTGAGGAGGCCAGGACAGTTGTGGAACTTCCCTGGACCAGCAGCCAGAGACGTGCCTTTCACTCACCACAGCATCCTTCAGGTCAGATTGTATCATCCCCTCAGTCACATTTACCACAATAACATGGAGATTTCTCTTGGGGAGTCTGTGTCAGACTCTCACTACTCGGAGTTGCTGTGAGTCACCACGTCCTGTAGAGGAAGGTATAGACTGAGACTGGAAATCCTGCTCCAGGCCCCGGATGTGTTCCCAGTCCCACAGTTGTTCTGTTCTCACTGTGATGAATTTCTGGTTCTCGTCTCTCCAGTCTCCTATTCAGATGATTCAGTGACGAAGCTGCAGTATTACACTGGGGACAGCGAGGGGGAAAATGATCCTGGATCAGAACAAGGTAATGGGGGAGGGGCAGACTCAGGCCAAGAGACCCAAAATCTGGGCAGAGAACAGAATTTCTATGACACTTTCTGCAATCGCAGCCATTTCCCCTCACACGGTTCCCATTTTACACAGTCAGGTCTCATCCCATTGAACAGGATTTCTGTCAGAATCTCAGGATGGGAACATGTGACCATCTCCTGAGCACACTGAGTGACTCCCAGTGACCTCCCCAGGTGAGGAGCTGGAGGAGACGGATCAGTGTCTTTGGGTGGAGGCGTCAGTGCCCAGCAGGGCTAGTCTCTTCTCCCCAAGAGAGAGAGGAATCAATCATAGAATCAGAATCACAGAATATCAGGGTTGGAAGGGACCTCAGGAGGTCATCTAGTCCAACCTCCTGCTCAAAGCAGGAACAATCCTCAACTAAATCATCCCACCCAGGGCTTTGTCAAGCCTGACCTTAAAAACTTCGAAGGAAGGAGATTCCACCACCTCCCTAGCTAACGCATTCCAGTGTTTCACCACCCTCCTAGTGAAAAAGTTTTTCCTAATATCCAACCTAAACGTTCCCCACTTCAACTTGAGACCATTACTCCTTGTTCTGTCACCAGCTACCACTGAGAACAGTCTAGAGCCATCCTCTTTGGAACCCCCTTTCAGGTAGTTGAAAGCAGCTATCAAATCCCCCCTCATTCTTCTCTTCCGCAGACTAAACAAGCCCAGTTCCCTCAGCCTCTCCTCATAAGTCATGCGTTCCAGTCCCCTAATCATTTTTGTTGCCCTCCAGTGGACTCTTTCCAATTTTTCCACATCCTTCTTGTAGTGGGGGGCCCAAAACTGGACACAGTACTCCAGATGAGGCCTCAACAATGTCGAATAGAAGGGAACGATCACGTCTCTTGATCTGCTGGCAATGCCCCTACGTATACATCCCAAAATGCCATTGGCCTTCTTAGCAACAAGGGCACACTGTTAACTCATATCCAGCTTCTCGTCCACTGTAACCCCTAGGTCTTTTTCTGCAGAACTGCTGCTGAGCCATTCGGTCCCTATTCTGTAGCGGTGCATGGGATTCTTCCATCCTAAGTGCAGGACTCTGCACTTGTCCTTGTTGAACCTCATCAGATTTCTTTTGGCCCAATCCTCTAATTTGTCTAGGGCCCTATGTATCCTATCCCTACCATCCAGCGTATCTACCTCTCCTTCCAGTTTAGTGTCATCTGCAAACTTGCTGAGGGTGCAATCCACACCATCCTCCAGATCATTTATGAAGATATTGAACAAAACAGGCCCCAGGACCGACCCCTGGGGCACTCCACTTGATACGGGCTACCAACTAGACATGGAGCCATTGATCACTACCCGTTGAGCCCGACAATCTAGCCAACTTTCTATCCACCTTATAGTCCATTCATCCAGCCCATACTTCTTTAACTTGCTGGCAAGAATACTGTGGGAGACCGTGTCAAAAGCTTTGCTAAAGTCAAGGAACAACATGTCCACCGCTTTCCCCTCATCCACAGAGCCAGTCATCTCATCATAGAAGGCAATTAGATTAGTCAGACATGACTTGCCCTTTGTGAATCCATGCTGACTGTTCCTGATCACTTTCCTCTCCCCTAAGTGCTTCAGAATTGATTCCTTGAGGACCTGCTCCATTATTTTTCCAGGGACTGAGGTGAGGCTGACTGGCCTGTAGTTCCCAGGATCCTCCTTCTTCCCTTTTTTAAAGATGGGCACTACATTAGCCTTTTTCCAGTCCTCTGGGACTTCCCCCGATCGCCATGAGTTTTCAAAGATAATGGCCAACGGCTCTGCAATCACATCTGCCAACTCCTTTAGCACTCTCGGATGCAGTGCATCCGGCCCCATGGACTTGTGCTCTTCCTGCTTTTCTAAATAGTCCCGAACCACTTCTTTCTCCACAGAGGGCTGGTCACCTCCTCCCCATGCTGTGCTGCGCAGTGCAGTAGTCTGGGAGCTGACCTTGTTCGTGAAGACAGAGGCAAAAGAAGCATTGAATACATTAGCTTTTTCCACATCCTCTGTCACTAGGTTGCCTCCCTCATTCAGTTAGGGTCCCACACTTTCCTTGACTTTCTTCTTGTTGCTAACATACCTGAAGAAACCCTTCTTGTTACTCTTAACATCTCTTGCTAGCTGCAACTCCAGGTGTGATTTGGCCTTCCTGATTTCACTCCTGCATCCCTGAGCAATATTTTTATACTCTTCCCTGGTCATTTGTCTAATCTTCCACTTCTTGTAAGCTTCTTTTTTTTGTTTAAGATCAGCAAGGATTTCACTGTTAAGCCAAGCTGGTCGCCTGCCATATTTACTATTCTTTCTACACATCGGGATGGTTTGTCCCTGTAACCTCAATAAGGATTCTTTAAAATACAGGCAGCTCTCCTGGACTCCTTTCCCCCTCATGTTATTCTCCCAGGGGATCCTGCTCATCAGTTCCCGGAGGGAGTCAAAGTCTGCTTTTCTGAAGTCCAGGGTCCGTATTCTGCTGGTCTCCTTTCTTCCCTGTGTCAGGATCCTGAACTCGACCATCTCATGGTCACTGCCTCCCAGGTTCCCATCCACTTTAGCTTCCCCTACTAATTCTTCCCGGTTTGTGAGCGGCAGGTCAAGAAGAGCTCTGCCCCTAGTTGGTTCCTCCAGCACATGCACCAGGAAATTGTCCCCTACCCTTTCCAAAAATTTCCTGGATTGTCTGTGCACCGCTATATTGCTCTCCCAGCAGATATCAGGGTGATTGAAGTCTCCCATGAGAACCAGGGCCTGTGATCTAGTAACTTCCGTGAGTTGCCTGAAGAAAGCCTCGTCCACCTCATCCCCCTGGTCCGGAGGTCGATAGCAGATTGCCACCACGACATCACCCTTGTTGCTCACATAAGATTGTCCTATGTTATAATTACAGATGGGCTCAGCCCAACTCATTGATCCAAACCCACCAGAACTTTGTGGGAGGGGGGATTTGCAGATTCTGACCCCAGCTTCGGATCTCAGTTTTGGGGCTGGCACCTGTCGCTATAACAGGCTGAAGCAAAATCCTGGACCTGAACTTCCCAGCCTGGCCCCATCTCTAATTATAAACAGGGCGGCATTTCTACCCCAGCTGCTCTCAAGGGAGTCCATGATTTGGGCCCTGTGGGAGTTTAACCTGCGGCTGGGTGGGGGAGACACTGAGCAGATGAGCCAGTTCTGCTGAGAAGCTGGAGAGCTGCCAAGTTGAGCCCTGGGCTGCCTGAAAGGCTAGCGGAGAGCAGGAGCTCACAAAGGATCAGGCCAGTGAGCTCCCAGTGGGAGCTTTAATTCATGCAGAGGGGAGGTTTCCCGTCCCCAGTGAAACAGGAAAATTCAAACCTGTCTGCAGAGATCAGCTGGATTCACACAGGCCGGCTCTGGCCTGGCAGTGCCCGTGTTCCAACCTGTTATCTCAGCACAGGCCCAGATCCTGCTCCCACTGAAACACATAAAAGAGCTGCTGTTGGATTCTGCAGGGACAGGATTGGCCCTGAGTTATTTCTGGGGCTCCTGTTTTACTGTAGTTCTCTGACTTGTGCCCTTCTCAGCATGGGCCCCTGCGACTTCCCCTCTCATGTGCCATGACAAACAGCTCTAGTTAGAAGGGCCACTTGCACTGAAGAGACGCTGCTGGTGCCATGGGCTGAGTGTGGTGTTTGCTGTTCCAGAGGGAGTTTCCCCAGGGGGGTCTCAGTTGGATTATGATAACGTGGAGGAGCCTGCCTTGAACGACGTCCCCCAGACTCCAGATGGCCGAGGTGAGCATTTAATCTGCCTCCTGGAAGCAACGTCACCCTGACGAAAAACTAACTGTATTTCCCAGTAGGGACAATAGTGGTTTGTTAAGAAAACCAGGAAGTTCACCCACCAGTATTATCTATTGGTGTAAAGCTGGGGGCGCTGATCAGGTGCATTACAAGAGCTGTGTGGAGGCCCAGGTGTAGGGAAGCATGTGATGTCCAAAGGCATAATAAAGGCCCATAGCAAGGACTGAGGGAGCAGTTCGCTCAGGAGCTGCCCACGCTATACTTGGCTCAGGTCACTGTCCCAGCTTATGTACATCTGTGTCAGGCACGCTGTGCTGGGGGGAACATAGAGATTTTACACCCAAGGACCCATGTTCCAACCTTATTAGCTGGCTTCCCGCCCCCCCCCCCCACGCTTGTAATCTAGGAGCTCTAGGATCCTCTCAATTAGCTCCTGAAATATATCAAATCAATGTGATATGTGAAATCCCCCAGTCTGAGGGTTTCAGAGGAGGGCTTCTCTTAATGCCCTGAAGGTGGAAGTTAAGTGCTGAGAGATCCCCAGGGACCAGTGAGGCTGATGCATCTGCAGCAAGTAGTTTATTTCTGTCTTCACTGTGAATATTCTCTTAATTACTTCCCATCTTCACGTCAGATGCCCCTGCCCTGCCTGGAGATGTCCCAGGGGCTGTTTACGATGATGCCAGAGAAGTGTCTGTCCCTGAAGGTGACCCTGGCTTGTGGCAGAATGATGAAAAAGGCACTGGGGCAAGTGACAGGGATGCACAGACAGGTGAATGGAGAACTGTTTGCGCTTTACAGTGTCTCTGCAGAGTGGGGTAGCTGGAAATGTGGGGTACACAGCAAGGGAACAGCGCTGGCCAACCCAACGCCTGTGAGAAAAACTCTCCTTCTCTCATTTCTCCATTCCCTCAAAGAAGAGGCTTCAGTGCCTGAAATAGAGAGAGGAAAAGTAGGATCTGTGCTGGGTGGTACTTTGTGGTCAAACCAGCAGGATAGCTCGGATTCCCTCAAGCTCTAGGTTCAAATCCTTGTGTGGCTGCCCTACTCTTGATGTACTGGATTCCTACCTATTTACTGAACGTGTATCTTTTGGGCAGAATCTTATAAACCAAAGTCATGTTACTGCTGCACAAATGCTAAAGAGCCCATGACACTTCCTGTAAAAGTCGGGCTTAGCCCATTATCCTTGGCCTAAGTTTCCACTCCCCTCCCTGTTGTGCCACGAGCAGAGGAGGTGCAGTGGTGATGAAATGTGCATTGCTTAGTACTTGATGCTTATCTTCATTGTTAGGGCAGAGTGAAAGTTCTGATGTCCTTAAGTGCTCCTGGCTGGTAAGTGCTTGGGATTTTTTTCACCAATGTACAGGTAGCTATAGCTGGCACTGGGCAGTGTTAGCTGGTCTGGAAACCAAAGGTTTTAATTTCTAGACTGTGTATCGAGATGATGGATTAGAACTTGTTCTAGACGAAGCCAGAAGACTGAAGGGGGAACAATTCCTAGCCCACACCGTAAAGCAAAGGTTCTCAAACTGTGGAGCATAGAATATATTCTGGGGCAGCATGAGAAGCCAGAGCAGAGAGCAGCGGCTACTTTCCAGGTGCCCAGCTTCGAAGGCAGTGCTGCAACCAGCAGCAGCGCAGAAGTAAGGATGGCAGAGTATGGTTTTGCCACTCTTACTTCTCTGCTGCTGCTGGCGGTAGTCCTGCCTTCAGAGCTTGGCAGCCAGGGAGCTATGTACTTACATGGCTCTTTGTGATTCAATGCCTGACTCCTTTTCATACTTAGTGAGAGTTGGACATTGATTTTTTTAAAATCAGTAGATGTACTTGTGTGGTGGGGGTGGGGGGTGTCAACTACAATGGACACAAAGAAGGGGGCTGATCAAATAAGTTTGAGAACCACTGCTGTAAACGCCGCCTTGCTCTGCTGCTGCCCATCACCATAGAGTGGATCCACTGACTATGTGTCTCCTCTGGTATTTTCAGGTGGGAGTCTGCACTCACGAAGGAGTGAAGGTGTATCTGGGATGGAGAAGGAAACCCTGTTCCTGCCTCCGGGAGACACAGGTTATGATGATGTGGGACATTGTGACTCTGGGGGATCAATATCAGAACAATGTGATTGGACAAAATAACCTTGTGCTGATGTAAACGCTTCACCTCTTTCTCTTAGAAATGCTCCCTCTGTTATGATGGTCCAGAGACAATCCCTTCCAGTCTGATAGACAAAGCAGGTGTTTTTATAAGATTTGTGTGAAGTTGCAAGAAATATAAGTGTGAGAGGGAAAAGATTCATAAACTTTCTTTGTATAATTTTCTATTGTTTCAAGGGGTGGAAGTTTCCTGCTTTTTTATGCCTTTAATTTCTTCATCTTGAATTTGTTCCTTTTGCATATTAAATCCTTTCTGAAAGTCTTCCCTGTTGTGGAAGTGTTTCTTGCCAGATGAATTGTGCAGTTTCCAGGGTTCATCACAGGGAGAGGCTGAGATACAACAAACCAAGAGACAAGGGCAGGCCACCTCTGGGTATGGCCGGCTCTTTGATGGGAGGTGGGTTTACACTGAATGTTCTGTCAGGCATGTGGTAAAAGTGAGACACCAGCAAGAGAACATTCTGAGATGAGCAACATGGTTGTTCCTAAACCTAATTCAGATCTGAAACTTTCCCTGAATCCAAGGAGATAAATGGGAAATTCTCTCTGGGTAATTCACACCTGAACTGAAGGAAACAGGTAAAAAGAATTCCCCATTAGCGATAAATATAGAGGATGAATATTTCTGCAAGGACAAAAAATAAATTGTATAGAAAATAATGACAAGAGGAGGGTTAATAAGAATCTGGGTTTCCACTGAAGCAATAAGGCTAAAACAAGTAACAAGTCACTGAGTTGTTACTAGAAACCCCAGTAAAACCGATCGTTTTCACACAGTGGAATATTTATTTCCATGACAATCTACGAATATAGTTTAAAGTCAATGCTGAGCTGAGTACTGACCAGTGGAGAAGCCAGAGGTGTTCTCTGGATGAACCCTCAGTGAAATCAATACCAGAATGCCCACAGAGTACATCGCTATTTCACAGAAATATCTTTCTTTCCTTCACCACCAATCCTGCATGCAGTTTGGTCACTTCATCTGTAGAAGGATGGAATGAAAATAGAAATGATGAGAGAAGGAGTTTCCAATCATCTGCATTCAACAGGGTCAGGGGTCATATGAAGACACAGAAATACAGCAATTTACTTTCGAAAAGAGAAAAATTAAAAAGACATGACTGAGACATGTCACTGACCCCTGGAGACTGAGGAGGGAAATCTCAGGGGCTGTGCTACCCTGTTCCAGGGCAAAGAAAGGAGGAGAACTCCCCCCGAAAATGACACCTGCAGATCCTGGAGAAAAGGAAAGAGAACAGGGACAGCAGTAGGTGAAGGTGACTGAGTAGGGGATTCCCTTGTATAAGTGGGGGATGTTATAGAGATATTGTGATCTGGATCACTTTTGTCCATTCAAACACTGAGCTTTAATAAAATGCAAGATCATATTTCTGTGACTCAGAAGAGGATTTAGGCGTCATAGCGGACAAACAACTCAGCATGAAATTCCAGTGCCATGCTGTGGCCAAAAGGACCAATGCCATCTTTGGATATTTTCATGGGGTCAACTCACTGCACGTGGTGCCTCCACCTGGCAGCTCTGGGGATTAGCTCTTGCCAGGCACTACCCTTCTCTGATGGTATCTCTACCCGTCATCTCTTTCACCCTATGGCCCCTCTCACTCTTCGAGCTGCAGCTTCCTTTTAGTGACCTGGCCAGAGAGCTGAGCCACAAAGGTTCTCCCCTTCCAGGGAATTCAAAGTCCTTGTGGAGGAGCTGTCCAGCTGGCATCCCCAGCACCCTGGGCCACTTCCCAGTGGCTGATAGGGAACCCGGGCCTGCCTCTACACTGGCTTCCAGCCATGCAACCCTCTAACAAGCATCCAAGGGCTGTATGGTCCTACTCCGTGCTGCAGTTGCCCTGGCTTTTTACTACGTATCTGGATTCCCCCTTTCTGGCTCCTACGCGCAGGGGCAGCTAGGGGGCTCTGCACACTGCCCCCACCCCAAGCACCACCCCCGCAGCTCAACATTGGATGGGAACTGTGGCCAGCGGGAGCTGCGGGGGCAGTGATCCCTGGCTGCTCCTATGCACAGGAGCCAGAGGAAGGACGTGTCACTGTTTCTGGGAGCTGCTTCAGGTAAGTGCGGCTCAGAGCCTGCACCCCTGACCCCCTCCCATGCCCCAACTCCCTGGCCCAGCCCTGATCCCCCTCCCGCTCTCCGAAGCCCTCAGTCCCAACCAAGAGCACACTCCTGCACCCCAAACCCCTCATCACCAGCCCACCCCAGAGCCCACACACACAGCCAGAGCCCTCACTCTGCCCCCCCACACCCCAACCCCCTGCCCCAGCCCTGATCCCCCTCCTGCTCTCTGAATCCTTTGGTCACAGCCCAGGGCACCCTCCTACACCCCAAATCCCTCATCCCTGGCCTGGCAACAGATCCTGCACCCCCAGGTGGAGCCCTCACCCCCTCTTGCATCCCAACCCACTGACTCAGCCTGGAGCCCCCTTCTGCACTCTGAACTCCTCATTTCTGTCCCCACCCTGGAACCCACACCCCAGCTCCCTGAGCCAGCCTGGTGTAAATGAGAAGAGAGTGAGTGAGGGTGGGGAAAGTGAACGACAGAGTGGGGACGACGACAGGATGGAGTAAGTGGGGGGCAGGGCCTCAGAAAAGGGGAGGCAGGGGACAGGGCAAGAGTGTTCGGTTTTGTGCGAGTAGAAAGTTGGCAGTCCTATTCTTCAGGCACAGCCTGGGAAGTTAATTATCCTGCCTAGCCACTTTAACCCCTCAAGACCTTGTGTGGGGTGGGCACCCAATCATAGAATCATAGAATATCAGGGTTGGAAGGGACCCCTGAAGGTCATCTAGTCCAACCCCCTGCTCGAAGCAGGACCAATTCCCAGTTAAATCATCCCAGCCAGGGCTTTGTCAAGCCTGACCTTAAAAACCTCTAAGGAAGGAGATTCTACCACCTCCCTAGGTAACGCATTCCAGTGTTTCACCACCCTCTTAGTGAAAAAGTTTTTCCTAATACCAATCTAAACCTCCCACACTGCTACTTGAGACCATTACTCCTCGTTCTGTCATCTGCTACCATTGAGAACAGTCTAGAGCCATCCTCTTTGGAATCCCCTTTCAGGTAGTTGAAAGCAGCTATCAAATCCCCCCTCATTCTTCTCTTCTGCAGGCTAAACAATCCCAGTTCCCTCAGCCTCTCCTCATAAGTCATGTGTTCTAGACCCCTAATCATTTTTGTTGCCCTTCGCTGGACTCTCTCCAATTTATCCACATCCCTCTTGTAGTGTGGGGCCCAAAACTGGACACAGTACTCCAGATGACGCCTCACCAATGTCGAATAGAGGGGGACGATCACGTCCCTCTATCTGCTCGCTATGCCCCTACCTATACATCCCAAAATGCCATTGGCCTTCTTGGCAACAGGGGCACACTGCTGACTCATATCCAGCTTCTCGTCCACTGTCACCCCTAGGTCCTTTTCCGCAGAACTGCTGCCCAGCCATTCGGTCCCTAATCTGTAGCGGTGCATTGGATTCTTCCGTCCTAAGTGCAGGACCCTGCACTTATCCTTATTGAACCTCATCAGATTTCTTTTGGCCCAATCCTCTAATTTGTCTAGGTCCTTCTGTATCCTATCCCTCCCCTCCAGCATATCTACCACTCCTCCCAGTTTAGTATCGTCCGCAAATTTGCTGAGAGTGCAATCCACACCATCCTCCAGATCATTTATGAAGATATTGAACAAAACCGGCCCCAGGACCGACCCTTGGGGCACTCCACTTGATACCGGCTGCCAACTAGACATGGCGCCATTGATCACTACCCGTTGAGCCCGACAATCTAGCCAGCTTTCTACCCACCTTATAGTGCATTCATCCAGCCCATACTTCCTTAACTTGCTGACAAGAATACTGTGGGAGACCGTGTCAAAAGCTTTGCTAAAGTCAAGAAACAATACATCCACTGCTTTCCCTTCATCCACAGAACCAGTAATCTCATCATAAAAGGCGATTAGATTAGTCAGGCATGACCTTCCCTTGGTGAATCCATGCTGGCTGTTCCTGATCACTTTCCTCTCATGCAAGTACTTCAAGATTGATTCTTTGAGGACCTGCTCCATGATTTTTCCAGGGACTGAGGTGAGGCTGACTGGCCTGTCGTTCCCAGGATCCTCCTTCTTCCCTTTTTTAAAGATTGGCACTACATTAGCCTTTTTCCAGTCATCAGGGACTTCCCCGGTTCGCCACGAGTTTTCAAAGATAATGGCCAATGGCTCTGCAATCACAGCCGCCAATTCCTTCAGCACTCTCGGATGCAACTCGTCCGGCCCCATGGACTTGTGCACGTCTAGCTTTTCTAAATAGTCCCTAACCACCTCTATCTCCACAGAGGGCTGGCCATCTCTTCCCCATTTTGTGATGCCCAGCGCAGCAGTCTGGGAGCTGACCTTGTTAGTGAAAACAGAGGCAAAAAAAGCATTGAGTACATTAGCTTTTTCCACATCCTCTGTCACTAGGTTGCCTCCCTCATTCAGTAAGGGGCCCACACTTTCCTTGGCTTTCTTCTTGTTGCCAACATACCTGAAGAAACCCTTCTTGTTACTCTTGACATCTCTCGCTAGCTGCAGCTCCAGGTGCGATTTGGCCCTCCTGATTTCATTCCTACATGCCCGAGCAATATTTTTATACTCTTCCCTGGTCATATGTCCAACCTTCCACTTCTTGTAAGCTTCTTTTTTATGTTTAAGATCCGCTAGGATTTCACCGTTAAGCCAAGCTGGTCGCCTGCCATATTTACTATTCTTTCGACTCATTGGGATGGTTTGTCCCTGTAACCTCAACAGGGATTCCTTGAAATACAGCCAGCTCTCCTGGACTCCTTTCCCCTTCAAGTTAGTCCCCCAGGGGATCCTGGCCATCCGTTCCCTGAGGGAGTCGAAGTCTGCTTTCCTGAAGTCCAGGGTCCGTATCCTGCTGCTTACCTTTCTTCCCTGCGTCAGGATCCTGAACTCAACCAACTCATGGTCACTGCCTCCCAGATTCCCATCCACTTTTGCTTCCCCCACTAATTCTACCCGGTTTGTGAGCAGCAGGTCAAGAAGAGCGCCCCCCCTAGTTGGCTCCTCTAGCACTTGCGCCAGGAAATTGTCCCCTACGCTTTCCAAAAACTTCCTGGATTGTCTATGCACCGCAGTATTGCTCTCCCAGCAGATATCAGGAAAATTAAAGTCACCCATGAGAATCAGGGCATGCGATCTAGTAGCTTCCGTGAGCTGCCGGAAGAAAGCCTCATCTACCTCATCCCCCTGGTCCGGTGGTCTATAGCAGACTCCCACCACTACATCACTCTTGTTGCACACAGATATATAGTAACAAAGATATATAGCAATCACAGATATATAGTAACAAAGTTCCTGCTCTACCTTGGTGGGTCTTGCACTTATTGGCGGATTTGCTCGCCTTGGAGCTTCACGGAAGCCCTCAGCTTGGCCATTTTTCTGAACTCACAGTCCAGGTCAACTCCTCCTGTGTCTGACCAGGAGTTGGGAGAATTTGGGGGGAACCTGGGCCCGCCCTCTAGTCCGGGTTCCAGCCCAGGGCCCCGTGGAATGCAGCTGTCGAGAGTGCCTCCTGGAACAGCCGTGTGACAGCTACAACTCCCTGGGCTACTTCCCCATGGCCTTCTCCCAACCCCTTCTTTATCCTCACCATAGGACCTTCCTCCTGGTGTCTGATAATGCTTGTACACCTCAGTCCTCCAACAGTCCACGTTCTCACTCTCAGCTCCTAGTGCCTCTTGCTCCCAGCTCCTCACACCACACCACAAACTGAAGTGAGCTCTTTTTTAAAACCCAGGTGCCCTGATTAGCCTGCCTTAATTGATTCTAGCAGCTTCTTGATTGGCTGCAGGTGTTCTAATCAGCCTGTCTTAATTGTCTCCAGAAGGTTCCTGATTATTCTTTCCTAAAGCCCACTGGCCTGGATTTTTCTTACTTTTGGACCCTGCCTTAGTTTTCCCCCCCGACTGGGACAGATACTTTTTTGTTTCGTTTCGTCTTTCTGCCGTTTTTCTGTTGCTGCTGAGTGCTGGTCAGCTGCCAAATTGCCGCCAGCACCACCCCCCCCCCACGCCTGTTCCCGGGCGTGGCTATTTGCCTCAGCTGAAATCCCCGGAGGAGGGGAGGAAGATTGCCGACCTGTTATCCGGAGAGGGGAGTGGAAGCCCCCAGACCCAGCCGTTTTGCTGTCAGCTTATTTTTGTAATTTTTCTTGGCCGGCCGGAAGCCTTGGAACACAGCCAACATAGCTGGAGAAGAAGATTTCAGAAGACAGGAGAAATAACCCAGGGAAGCTATAAATCATCGTAAAGGGGGCCATAAGACTGAGTAATCTTCTGAATTATACTCTCGTGGGGGGGAGTTTGACTGTGGTTACTTGCGTTTGTGGCGGCACAGGGGGTGTGGCGCGGAGCCCTCCCCGATCCATCGGTGCCCCTACCCCCCCGACCATTACTACAACTGTCACGGTCCCCCCGCCGTCCGTCCCTGCTGGCAACCTGCCATCTCCCTTCGGATCCAGCTGTTCGCTTTGAACTTTACCTTTCGGACCGGACATAACAGCCGACCAACCGAGACTCTTTGGACAAACGTGTGTGGGTCTGCACCCCCCCCCACCGGATTGCTTATCCCACAGCTTGCCCCTATTACCGGACCCCGATTTTGTTTTTCACACCCCCTCCCAGTCCAACCCCCTCGGCATTCCCCCCCCGCCTGCAGCCCAGCGGGGAGGAGCGGTTACTCTGCTTCCCCCTCCCTCCTCCTCCTTCCGATGTCTCCCCATCTCTCCCTGCTCACAATGGCGGGGAATGAGAGGGGCGAGGCCCCTCCAACAAAATCAGTTGTCCCTCCCCCACCTTCCCCCCTGCCCGACCCCCAAGGCCCCCCCTCCACCACTATTGTTAAGATACTTGCCACCCCCCCCGCTGGGGCACCGGCGGCAGGAGGCACCGGGTGATCACTGCTGTTACTGCGCCCACCGCCCCCCCAGATTCTAGGAAACCCCCCCCGGTTCGCCAGAAGGGCCAGGGCGGGTGGAAAGGAAAGGGCCCTGCTAAAACCACTAAGCCCTCCATGGCAGGGGCTGCCCCCACCGCTGTGGCCTCATCATCAACCGTGGCGCCCCTCCCTGTGTTTCCCTCCACCAGCTCTGCGATTGTCCCTCCCCTGGCCCCCAGGATGTATGCCCGGGCGGTAACAGGCTCCCCCCTGCCTGCTGCCTCGTCATCTCGCCCCCCCCGCCTCCGCTACCATCATCAGCGGCTGGGGCCCTTTCCCCGCCTTGACCAGGAGGCACGGTGTCCGTTGCCTCCTGGTTCCCCCCTCGCCCCATGTGGAGACATACGTGCAGGCGTTGGCGAAGGTGCTAGGACCCACGGCTATTGTGGCGGCCTCCAAGATGTATGGGAAGGTTGTTTTTTTCTTAGCTTCGGAGGTTGCCGCCCAGGAGGCGGTAGAGAGGGGCCTGGCAGTGGGGGGGGTGTTTGTCCCCCTAGAGCCGCTAGAAGACCTGGGCGTTTGCCTCGTCCTCACCTCCGTTCCTCCCTTCTTACCCAATGTTGCCCTGTTACCCGCTCTCTCCACTCTGGGGAAACTTGTCTCTGTCATCAGCCCTCTCCCGTTGGGCTGCAAGGACCCCACCCTCCGTCACGTCCTTTCGTTCCGCCGGCAAGTGCAGCTTCTACTGCCAGCAGGGGCGCGTGACGGAGAGGCACTCGAGGGGTCTTTCCTAGTCCCCTACCAGGGAGCCCGCTATCGGGTCTTTTACTCCACCGGAGAGGCCCGGTGCTACCTCTGCCGCTCAGCGGGGCATGTCCGAAGAGACTGCCCTTTGGCCCGGGGGGGGAGGGGCACCCGAAACCCCCGAAACCAGGCAGGACATTGGCCCCGTCGCTGCCGACACCCCTGGCTGCCCGGCACCTGAAACCAACCCTCCTCCTACTCGACCCATCGCTGCCCCCGTCCGGGCCCAAGAGATACCTTCCCTACAACGCCCGGATGAGCAAGGGAGTTCCACCCTTGCTATTACCAATCCAGCAGAGCCCATGGAGGAGGGTGTGGCAAGGATATTACCGGGTATAGGAGAGGGCCCACCCCAAGGAGAAACCCCCACTCATCATGCTGCCTCACCGCTACACCCCCGAACCCCTGAACCATCGCCTCCGCCCACCGACACGACCCTGCTAACCAACCCCCAGATGACGCTATGGAGGGCTGGACCCTAGTCCAGGGGAAGCGAGGCAAGCGGAAGGCTCGAGCTCCGCTGCATCCATCCGACGCGGAAGCCCCCCGGAAGACCAGGAAAGGAGGCACTGATATTGAGCCTCCCGCTACGGCCACGAGGGAGATCCATCCGCTGGTGTCGGGAGGGGAAGACGGACTGGCATTGGAGGGCAGAATCCCCCCTCCATGGGAGACTCTCCCCTCCGAGGCTCCTGAGGACGCCCCTTCTGCCTGGATACCACCCGAACCCCCCGCGGACCCCAAGGCGACCGTTGAGGCAGGCCCTAGAGGAGAGGCCCCCGGGGTAGCAGGAGCTGGCCTCTCCCCCGTGTATGCGGAGATTGAGGCCCTAGATTTGACCCCGGTCACCCAGGGAGAGGATGATCTACTGCCGGCTGGCCTCGAGCTGGGCAACCTTACCCCAGCCCCCCTTTCCCCATGCTCCCTCCCCCTAATTGCCTTCCCGGGCGAGCACCCTGCAGAAGGTGGTCCACCACCTGATGCCATGGCCGCTAAGACCACCATGGAGCTAGTGCCTAGCATTATTGGGAGCCCCCTCCCTTACCCCTTAAACCTTGACTCTGCTCAGGAGGCACTTTCCTTTAGCTGCTTGCCTCCTGAACCCCAGAGCCTTACCCCTGCCCCCACCCCTGTCCCTACCCAAGTCCCCTCCTCCTGCAATGCTAATGCCGCCCCTGGGGTTATTTCCTTCCTGCCTTTCGCAGATTCCCCCCAGGGAGCAGTCTTTGCACTTTCTAGTCGTGACCCATTAGGAGTTGCAATTTTTTCCCTGCCATCCCCCTCCACCCCAAGGCGTGAAATGAATTTAATAACCCCAGCCTGTCAGACGCCCCGTCAGTGGTCTGCACCCTGTCTACCCGCCTTAGCGGACCACGAGGCTGTATTAAGAGTCCCACCAGGGAACACCCCGGAAGTTGTAACCCCACCCCCCCATGAGCTGCGGCATGCACTATGGAAGTTCCTAGAACACATCCACGGCGCCCGCAATAGGGTACAGATGGCTCTTCAGCTATGGGGGGACTTTGATCAAATCCTCCAGGCCACAAGGGCCCTTATACAGGAGGGCAGGGGCAAGGAAGGCGCGGTGCTGCGGCCTACGAGCGAGCCCGTGGCTTCCGACACGATCTACTCATCCACGGGATGGGTCACGGGTTGCTGCGCAACCCGCCAGGGGCCCTGAACACCCCCGCCAACAAGAAACCCCCACCCCCCCCAGCCCTCCGCATGACGCCTCTTATTATTGCAACCCTGAATACCAGGGGCTGTAGGATGGCTCTCCGCAGGTCCCAGGTGCTCTCTTACCTTCGGGAAGGGGGGTACTCAGTAGTTTTCCTGCAGGAGACCCATACGGACCCGACCGCCGAGGACAGGTGGCGGCTGGAGTGGGGGGACAGGGTATACTTTAGCCACTTCACGACTTGGCAAGCTGGAGTGGCGACCCTGTTCTCCCCCAACCTACGGCCCAAGGTGCTAGGGGTCACTGAGGCCATGCCGGACCACCTGCTGCACCTTCGAGTCCGTATGGAGGGGCTTGTGGTCAATCTTGTTAACATCTATGCCCCACAAATGAGCTCCGGGCGGCCACAATTCTATCAACGGGTGTCCGACTTTCTCGGCACCCTGGATTCGCACGAGTGCCTGGTCCTGGGAGGGGACTTTAACACCACCCTCGAGGAATGGGACCGCTCAGGGGCCGAGCCGAGCCCGGCCGCCGCGAATATTCTCTGAGGGATAGTTGAACATCACTCCCTAGTGGACGTCTGGCGTGACCATCACCCAGATGACACTTCCACGTTCACCTTTGTCTGGGTGGAGGCCCATCGGTCACACCACTCTCGATTGGACCGTATTTATTTATCCCATTTTCATCTTTCACAGGCCCACTCCTCCGCCATTCGGCCGGCCCCATTCTCCGATCATCATTTAGTCACCGTAACGGTCTCCCTCCGTGTCGAGATACCGGAGCCGGCCTATTGGCACTTTAACAACAGCCTGTTGGAGGACGAGAGCTTCATAACGTCCTTCCGGGAGTTTTGGCTGGCCTGGCGAGAACAGTGGCGTGCCTTTCCCTCAGTGTGGCAATGGTGGGATCTCGGGAAGGTGCGCGCCAAGCTCTTCTGCCGTGACTACACTCGGGGCACCAGCCGACGGCGAAATGCGGCAATAGAGCAGTTGGAAGGGGAGGTCTTAGAGATGGAGAGGCGCCTGGCCGCCAACCCCGAGGACCCGTCCCTCTGCGGAGCGTGCCGGGAGAAGCAGGAGGAGCTCCGGGCCCTTGAGGACCACCGGGCCCGAGGTGCCTTCATTCGGTCCCGCATCCGCCTCCTTCGGGAGATGGACCGCAGCTCCCGCTTCTTCTATGCCCTGGAGAAAATGAGGGGGGCCAAGAAACACGTCACCTGCCTTCTTGCGGAAGACGGCACCCCCCTCACGGATCCGGAGGAGATGTGTGGGAGGGCCCGTGACTTCTACACAAGCCTTTTCTCCCCAGATCTGACCGATCCTGGTGTTTGCGGGGTGCTCTGGGAGGAACTCCACATGGTCAGCGTGGGCGACCGAGACCGACTAGAGCTGCCTCTCACCCTGGCCGAGTTCTCGGAAGCCCTCCGTCGCATGCCCACCAATAAATCTCTGGGCATCGACGGGCTGACCGTGAAGTTTTACCGCGCGTTCTGGGACATCCTCGGCCCAGACCTAGCCACCGTCTGGGCTGAGTCCTTGCAGAGCGGGGTCCTCCCTCTGTTGTGGAGGCGAGCGGTGCTCGCCTCACTGCCGAAGAAGGGGGACCTCCGCGATTTACGAAACTGGCGTCCTGTCTCACTCCTTAGCATGGATTACAAAATCGTAGCGAAAGCAATCTCGCTGTGGCTAGGGTCCATGATGGCGGATGTGATCCACCCAGACCAGACCTATACTGTCCCAGGTCGCTGCATTTTTGACAACCTATTTCTAGTCCGAGACCTTTTGGAACTCGGGCGGAGAGATGGTCTGTCGTTCGCCCTCCTGTCTCTTGATGAGGAGAAGGCGTTCGATAGAGTAGACCATGGGTACCTCCTGAGCACTCTGCAGGCGTTTGGATTCGGACCTCAGTTTGTGAGTTTTCTCCAGGTGCTGTATGCCTCAGCGGAGTGTTTGGTTAGACTCAACTGGACCCTGACTGAACCGGTCAGCTTCGGGCGAGGAGTGCGGCAGGGGTGCCCCCTCTCAGGCCAGTTGTATGCTCTGGCGATCGAGCCCTTCCTCTGTCTCCTCCGCAGGAGGGTGACAGGGTTGGTGCTGTGGGAGCCGGAGCTGCGGCTGGTCCTGTCAGCATACGGCGATGACGTACTACTCGTGGTCCAGGACCCGGGCAACTTGGCACGAGTGGAGGCATGCCAGGCCATCTATTCGGCAGCCTCCTCCGCCCGAGTCAACTGGGTCAAGAGCTCTGGCTTGGCGGTGGGGGACTGGCGGCAGGTAAGCTCCCTCCCACCCACGCTTCAGACCATCCGGTGGAGTGCGGGTCCACTGCTCTATCTCGGTGTTTACCTTTCCGCCACGCACCCTTCCCCGCCGGAGAACTGGCAAAATTTAGACGGCGGGGTGATAGAGCAGATCAGGAAATGGACAAGGCTACTCCGATGTCTCTCCCTCCGAGGGAGAGCACTGGTGCTTAACCAACTAGTCCTGTCCACGCTCTGGTACTGGCTCAACACCCTGGACCCGGCCCCGGGTTTCCTGACCCACCTCCGGAGATTGATTCTAGAGTTCTTCTGGTCAGGAATGCACTGGGCCCCTGTTGGAGTTCTTCATCTACCCCTGAAGGAAGGAGGGCAGGGCCTGAAGTGTCTGTACACTCAGGTCCGCATTTTCCGCCTCCAGGCCCTGCAGAGGCTCTTTTATAGTGCAAGTAGTTCGACATGGAGCATATTGGCGCACACCTTCCTGCTCTGCTTCCAAGGGCTCCGATACGACCGGCATCTCTTTTGATCTTTGTCCGAGGGGTTTTCTGCGAGACCTCTCCGGGCTGCCGGTCTTCTACCAGGACCTCCTCCGGACCTGGAAACTGTTTCAAAGAACCAGGTCCGTGGCGGCCACCGTGGGAGCAGATCTCCTCACGAAGCCCCTGCTACACAACCCCCAGCTCCGTGTGCAGGTGGCAGAGTCCCGCTCGGTGCGCCAGAGGTTGGTCCTGGCGGAAGTCACGAGGGTCGGAGACCTCCTGGACTACGACCGGAGAGACTGGCTGGATCCCCTGACGCTTGCTCGGCACATGGGGCTCTCCAGCCCCCGTACCCCCCGGTGCGTACTTCAGGAGGTGAAGGCCACCTTGACCCCCGCTGCTCGGGCTTATGTCAACCGAGCCTTGCGCGAGGGCGCACCCCGCCCATCCTCTACCCCAGGCCTGCCGGACCTTTCCATTGGGCCCCTACCCCGTAGATCCCAACAAACCCCTCATCCTTTCACTGCAAGCCGGCTGCATGAACTGCAGCCGGTCAGTTTTCAAATTGCACCACGGAAATATTTATACACACTCACACTTCACACCCTTCACGCCCACACCCTGGTGTCCTGCCCCGATACAAAGTGGCGGGACCTCCTGCCACCTTTGTAGGGTGAGCAACCTCGATGGTCCAGCCTGTATTCCACCTTGGTCCTGAGGCCCGTGGGGGACATCAGTTGGCGGCTCCTTCACGGAGCTGTGAGCACGGGTGTGTTTCTGACACGGTTTACCCCCATCCCGGATACTTGCCCTTTTTTTAATGTGAGGGAAACCCTGGCGCACATATATTTAGAGTGTGCCAGATTGCAGCCCCTTTTCCAGCTCCTCACAAATATTCTTTTGCGCTTCTGGCTTCATTTCTCCCCTCACCTTTTTATCTATACACTTCCCATCCGTGGCCACACAAAGTCGCGGGATCTCCTGGTTAACCTCCTCCTAGCCTTGACTAAAACAGCCATTTATAAAACCAGAGAGAGGAGGTTGGCCCATGAAACGTCCTGCGATTGTGGGGCCTTTTTCCGATCCTCAGTACATTCACGTATCCGGGCGGAGTTCCTCTCGGCAGCGTCCACCGACTCCCTTGATGCCTTCGAGGAGCGGTGGGCGCTGTCTGGGGTTCTCTGCTTGGTGACCCCGTCCGGTTCCCTCCGTCTGACCCTTTGATTGAGGGGAAGAGCGAAAGACGCCAGCCCCAGCCATTGCCGCTGTGGATACCATCATTACTGTCATCTAGGAGGGGTCCTATAATACATGGGTGTCTACCACCCCCACCCCCAAACCGCCCACCCCGCAGCCGTGCCCATCTTGCCGGGCACTCTCAGGAGAGGGATAATCGGTGACACTGGGCATGGCACTAGGTAACTCGAGGGGGTGGAAGACCACGAGTGTCGAGGAAGCCCCCCCGCTCTAGGCCACCAGGTAACTGAGGAGGGTGGAAGACCACGAGTGTCGAGGAAGCCCCCCGGCTCTGGACCCAGGCTAGCCTGAACACTTCTCCCTCCTGAAAGCTGCTGTGTTATACCTTCTGTTTGCGTTGTTTTGTTGCATAGTTGTTTTGTTTCTTTGGTAATTCTTTGCAAGTGTTACACAATAAAATTCTTTTCTGTTTCAAAAAAACCTTCCCTGTTGGGAAACGGGACCTCCCTCGCTTGCTCCTCAGCTATCTGCTTTCCATTATTTCCTAAAGCCCCCTGGCCTGGATTTTTCTTACTTTTCGCCCCTGCCTTAGTTCCCCGCCTCCCAACCCCCCCCCCCGGCCCCCGTCCGGGCCAGACGCTTTTTTGTTTTGTTTTGTTTTTCTGCCGTTTTTCTTTGCTGCCGTTGAGTGCTGGTCGGCTGCCAACTTGCTGCCAGTACCCCCCCCCTCACGCCTGCTCCCGGGCGCAGCTATTTGCCTCAGCTGAAACCCCCGGAGGAGGGGGAGCAGATTGCCAACCTGCTATCCGGAGGAGGGAGTGGAAGCCCCCAGACCCAGCCGTTTTGCTGTCAGCTTATCTTTGCAATATTCTCGGCCTGCTGGAAGCCTTGGAACACAGCCAACACAGCTGGAGAAGAAAATAGAAGACAGACAAATCACCCAGGGAAGCTACAAATCATCGTGGAGGGGGCCGTAAGACTGAGTAACTTTTTGAATTATACTCTCGTTGCGGGGAGTCTGACTGTGGTTTAATTGTGTTTGTGGCGGCACAGGGGGTGTGGCACGGAGCTGCCCCCCGATTTATCGGTGCCCCCCCAACATTATTACAACTGTCATGGCCCCCCGCCATCTGTCCCTGCTGGCAACCTGCCATCTGCCTTCGGATCCAGCTGTTTGCCTTGAACTTTGCCTTTCAGACCGGACATAACAGCCGACAAAATGAGACTCTTTGGACAAATGTGCATGGGTCCACACACACACCCCGGACTGTTTATCCCACAGCTTGCCCCTATCACCGGACCCTGATTCCTCTTTTTTCCCCCTTCCAGTCCAACCCATTTGGTACCCCCCCCACCTGCAGCCCAGCAGGGAGGAGCGGTTAATCTGCTTCCCCCTCCCCCCTCCTCCTTCTAGTGTCTCCCCATCTCTCCCTGCTCACAATGGTGGGGAATGAGACAGGCGAGGCCCCTCCACCAATATCAGTTGTTCCTCCCCCACCTGCCCCCCTGCACAACCCCTAAGCCCTCCCCCTCACCACTGCTGTCAAAACATCTGCCACCGCCCCCGCTGGGGCATCGGCAGCAGGAGGCATCGGGATGATTACTGCCGCTGCTACATCCACTCCCTCCCCCCGATTCTAGGAAACCCCCCCGCAGTTGGCCGGAAAGGCCAGGGTGTGAAGAAAGGAAAGGGCCACGCTAAAACCACCAGGCCCTCCATGGCAGGGGCTGCCCCCACCGCTGTGGCCTCATCGACCATGGCGTCCCTCCCCGCTGTTCCCTCCACCAGCTCTGCGAGCGTCCCTCCGCTGGCCCCCAGGATGTATGCCCGGGCAGTGGCAGCCCAGCCCGCCTGCCGCCTCGTCATCTCGCCCACCCACCGCCTCTGCTACCATCAATAGCGGCCGGGGCCCCTTTCCCACCATGTCCAGGAAGCATGGCGTCCGTTGCCTCCTGGTGCCCACCTCGCCCCACGTGGAGACATACATGCAGGCATTGGCAAGGGTGGTAGGACCCACGGCTATCGTGGCAGCCTCCAAAATGTACGGAAAGGTCGTCTTTTTCTTAGCATCGGAGGCTGCCACCCAGGAGGCGGTGGAGAAGGGCCTGGCGGTGGGGGGGGGTGTTTTTTTGCCCCTGGAGCCGCTAGAGGACCTGGATTTTCGCCTAGTCCTCACCTCCGTCCCTCCCTTTCTACCCAATGCCGCCCTGTTACCCACTCTCTCCACCCTGGGGAAACTTGTTTCTGTCATCAGCCCTCTCCCATTGGGCTGCAAGGACCCCACCCTCCGTCACATCCTCTTGTTCCGCCGGCAAGTGCAGTTTCTACCGCCCGCCGGCGGCGCGTGCCAGAGAGGCACTCGAGGGGTCCTTCCTAGTCCCCTACCAGGGAGCCTGCTATCGGGTCTTTTACTCCATGGGAGAAGCCTGGTGCTACCTCTGCCGCTCAGCGGGGCATGTCCGAAGAGACTGCCCTTTGACCCAGAGGGGAGGGGCACCCGAGACCCCCGAGACCCGACAGGATGTCGGCTCTGTCGTTGCCGACGCCCCTGGCTGCCCGGCACCTGAAACCACCTCTCCTCCTGCTCGATCCACCGCTGCTCCCGTCCGGGCCCAAGAGACACCTCCCCTACAACGCCCAGATGAGCAAGGGAGTCCCACCCTTGCTATCCACAATCCAGCAGAGCTTATGGAGGAGGGTGCAGCAAAGTCATTACCGGGTATAGGAGAGGGCCCACCCCAAGGAGAACCCTCCGCCCCTCATGCTGCCCACCATTACGCCCCCGAACCCCTGAACCATCGACTCTGCCCCCCGGCATGACCCCTGCTAACCAACCCCCAGACGATGCTATAGAGGGCTGGACCCTAGTCCAGGGGAAGCGAGGCAAGTGGAAGGCTCGAACTCCGCTGCACCCATCCGATACGGAGACCCCCCGGAAGACCAGGAAAGGAGGCACTGATACTGAGCCTTCCGCTATGCCCACGAGTGAGATCCATCCGCCGGTGTCGGGAGGGGAAGACAGAAGAGCATTGGAAGGTAGAATCTCCCCTCCATGGAAGACCCTCCCCTTCGAGACCCCTGAGGAAGCCCCTTCTGCCCGGATACCACCCAAACCCCCCGCGAACCCCGAAGCGACCGTCGAGGCGGGCCCCAGAGGAGAGGCCCCCGGGGTAGCAGAAGACGACCTCTCCTCCATGTATGAGGAGATTGAGGCCCTAGATTTGGCCCCGGTCACCCAGGGAGAGGATGATCTACTGCTGGCTGGCCTCGATCTGGGCAACCTCACCCCAGTCCCCCTTTCCCCATGCTCCCTCCCCCGAACCGCCTTCCCGGTCCACCACCTGATGCCATGGCCGCCAAATCCACCACAGAGCCTGCGCCTAGCATCACTGGGAGCCCCCTCCCACACACCTCAACCCTCGAATCTGCTTAGGAGGAACCATCTTTCAGCTGCTTGCCTCCCGAAGCCCAGAGCCTTGCCTTTGCCCCCGCCCCCACCCCTGTCCCTGCCCAATCCACCTCCTCCTGCAATGCTATTGCCGCCCCTGGGGTTATTTCTTTTCCGTTTTTTGCGGATTCCCCCCAGGGAGCAGCCTTTGCATTTTCCTGCCACGACCCATTAGGAGCTGCAATTTTCCCTCCGCCATCCCCTTCTACCCCAAGGCATGAGATGGACCTAATAACTTTAGCCTGTCAGACGCCCCGTCAGTGGTCCGCACCCTGCCTGCTCGCCTCAGTGGACCATGAGGCTGCGTCAAGAGCCCCACCAGGGAATAACCCAGAAATTGCAACCCCACCCCACCATGAGCTGCAAAATGCATTGCGGAAGTTTTTAGAAAACATCCGTGGCTCCTGCAACAGGGTACAGCTGGGTCTCCAGCTATGGGGGGACTTTGATCAACTCCTCCAGGCCACAAGGGCCCTTATAAAGGAGGGTAGAGGGCAAGGAAAGCACGGTGCTGTGGCCTATGGGTGGGCCCGCGGATTCCATAATGATTTACTCACTTACGGGATGGGTCACGGATTGCTGTGCGACCCTCCGGGGGCCGCGAACACCCCCGCCAATAAGGACCCCCCACCACCCCAGCCCTCCACATGACGCCTCTCTTTATCGCAACTTTGAACACCAGGGGTTGTAGGATGGCTCTCCGCTGGTCCCAGGTGCTCTCTTACCTTTGGGAAGGGGGGTATTCTGTTGTTTTCCTGCAGGAGAGCCATACGGATCCGACCGCCGAAGACAGCTGGCGGCTGGAGTGGGGGGACGGGGTCTACTTTAGCCACTTCACGATTCGGCAAGCTGGAGTGGCGACCCTTTTCTCCCCCAACCTACAGCCCGAGGTGCTAGGGGTCACTGAGGCTGTGCCGGGCCACCTGCTGCATCTCCGAGTCCGTATGGAGGGGCTCGTGGTCACCTTTGTTAATATCTATGCCCCGACAACGAGCCCGAAGCGGCCACAATTCTATCAGCGGGTGTCTGACTTCCTCGGCACCCTAGATTCTCACAAGTGCCTGGTCCTGGGAGGGGACCTTAACACCACCCTCGAGGAACGGGACCACTCAGGGGCCGAGCTGAGCCCGGCCGCTGCGAACATTCTCCGAGAAATAGTCGAACATCACTCCCTAGTAGACGTCTGGCGTGACCACCACCCAGATGACACTTCCACGTTCACCTTTGTCCAGGTGGAGGCCCATCGGTCACATCACTCTCGATTGGACCATATTTATTTATCCTGTTTCCATCTTTCACAGGCCCACTCCTCCACCATTCGGCCGGCCCCTTTTTCCGACCATCATCTAGCCACCATTACAGCCTCCCTCCGTGCAGAGAGGCCAGGGCCAACCTATTGGCACTTTAACAACAGCCTGTTGGAGGACGAGAGCTTCGTGACGTCCTTCCGGGAGTTTTGGCTGGCCTGGCGAGAGCAGTGGCGTGCCTTTCCCTCGGCGCGGCGATGGTGGGATCTAGGGAAGGTGCGCGCCAAGCTCTTCTGCCGTGACTGCACTCGGGGCACCAGCTGACGGAGAAATGCGGTGATAGAGCAGTTGGAAAGGGAGGTCTTAGAGATGGAGAGGCATCTGGCCTCCAGCCCCGAGGACCCGCTCCTCTGAGGAGTGTGCCGGGAGAAGCGGGAGGAGCTCTGGGCCCTCGTGGACCATCAGGCCCGAGGTGCCTTTGTTCGATCCCGCATCCGCCTCCTTCAGGAGATGGATCATGGCTCCCGTTTCTTCTATGTCCTGAAGAAAACGAGGGGGTCAAGAAACACGTCACCTGCCTTCTAGCAGAAGACGGCACCCCCCTCACGGATTCTGTGGAGATGTGTGGAGGGCCCGTGACTTCTACACAAGTCTTTTCTCCCCGGATCCGACCGATACTGGCGCTTGCAGGGTGCTCTGGGAGGAATTCCCTACAGTCAGCATGGGTGACCGAGACCGACAAGAGCTGCCTCTCACCCTGGCCAAGTTCTCGGAAGCTCTTCGTTGCATGCCCACCAATAAATCTCCGGGCATGGATGGGCTAACCGTAGAGTTCCACCGCGTGTTCTGGGACATCCTTGGCCCAGACCTAGCCACCGTCTGGGCCGAGTCTTTGCAGGGCGGGGTCCTCCCTCTTTCGTGCACACGAGCGGTGCTCGCCTTGTTGCCGAAGAAGGGGGACCTCTGCGATTTACAAAATTGGCATCCCATCTCGCTTCTTAGCACGGACTACAAAATCGTAGCGAAAGCAATCTCGCTGCGGCTAGGGTCCGTGATGGCGGACGTGATCCACCCAGACCAGACCTATACTGTCCCGAGTCGTAGCATTTTTGACAACCTATTTCTAGTCTGAGACCTTTTGGAACTCGGGCGTAGAGAAGGTCTGTCGTTTGCCCTCCTGTCCCTAGATCAGGAGAAGATGTTAGATAGGGTGGACCACGGGTACCTCCTGAGCACTCTGCGGGAGTTTGGCTTCGGACCCCAGTTTGTGGGTTTTCTCCGTGTGCTGTACGCTTCCGCAGAATGTCTGGTTATGATCAACTGGACCCTGACTGAACCGGTCAGCTTTGGGCGAGGAGTATGGCAGGGGTGCCCCCTCTTGGGCCAGAAGTACGCTCTGGTGATCTAGCCCTTCCTCCGTCTCCTCCGCAGGAGGTTGACAGGGTTGGTGCTGCGGGAGCTGGAGCTGCAGCTGGTCCTGTTGGCGTACACTGATGATGTGCTCCTCATGATTCAGGACCCCGGTGACTTGGCGCGGGTGGAGACTTGCCAGGCCATCTATTCAGCAGCCTCCTCCACCCGGGTCAACTGGGTCAAGAGCTCTGGCTTGGCGGTAGGAGACTGGCGGCAGGCGAGCTCCCTCCCACCCACGCTTCAGACCATCCGGTGGAGCGCGGGTCCGCTGCTCTACCTCGGCATTTACCTTTCTGCCACACATCCCTCTCCACCGGAGAACTGGGAAAATTTTGAGGGTGGGGTGATAGAGCGGCTCCGGAAATGGACGGGACTACTCCGATGTCTCTCTCTCCGAGGGAGAGTGCTGGTGCCTAATCAGCTAGTCCTGTCCATGCTCTGGTACCGGCTCAACACCCTGGTCCAGGCGCCGGGTTTCCTGACCAACCTCCAGACATCGATTCTGGGGTTCTTTCGGTCAGGAATGCACTGGGCCCCTGTAGGGGTTCTTCATCTACCCCTGAAGGAAGGAGGACAGGGCCTGAAGTGTCTATACACTAAAGTCCGTGTCTTCCGCCTCCGGGCCCTACAGAGGCTCCTTTATGGTGCAGGCAGTTCGGCATGGAGCACACTGGCGCATGCCATCCTGTGCCGCATGCGAGGGCTCCGATATGACCGGCGGCCCTTTTATCTCCGTCCGGGAGGTCTTCTGCGAGACCTCTCCAGGCTACTGGTCTTCTACCAGGACCTCCTCTGGACTTGGAAACTATTTTTAAAGACCAGGTCCGTGGCGGCCACCGAGGGGGTAGATCTCCTCGTGGAGCCCCTGCTACACAATCCCCACCTCTGTGTGCAGGTGGCAGAGTCCCGCTCGGTGCACCAGAGCTTGATCCTGGCAGAAGTCACGAGAGTCGGAGATCTCCTGGACTACGACCGGGGAGACTGGCTGGATCTCCTGATGCTTGCCCGGCGCATGGGGCTCTCCAGACCTCGTACCCTCCGGCGCGCACTTCAGGAGGTGAAGGCCACTTTGCCGCCCGCTGCTCAAGCTTACCTCGACCGGGTCCTGCTCGAGGGCATGCCCCACCCACCCTCTACCCCAGGCCCGCTGGACCTTTTAATTGGACCCCTGCCCCATAGACCCAATTGACCCCCTCACACCTTCACTGTGATCCGGCTGCATGAACTGCAGCCAGTACACTTCCAAACCACGCCAAGGAAACATCTATACACGCTTGTGCTCCACACCCTTCACGCCATCACCCTAGTGTCCCGCCCCGACACAAAGTGGTGAGACCTTCTGCCACCTTTGAAGGGTGAACAGCCTCGGTGGGCCAGCCTATATTCCACCTTGGTTCCGAGGCCCATCAGGGACATCAGTTGGCGGCTCCTTCACGGAGCTGTGAGCACGGGCACATACTTGGCGCAGTTCAACACCATCCCAGATACCTGTCCCTTTTGTGGTGTGAGGGAAACCCTGGCGCACGTGTATTTGGAGTGCGCCAGGCTGCAGCCCCTGTTCCGGCTCCTCACAAATGTCCTACTACATTTTTGGTTGCATTTTTCCCCTCACCTTTTTTATTTTTGCACTCCCCATCCGTGGCCTCACAAAGTCGCGGAATCTCCTAGTTAACCTCCTCCTGGCCCTGGCCCATCTATAAAACCAGAGAAAGGAGTTTGGCTGATGGAGTTTCCTGTGACTGTGGGGCCATTTTCCGATCCTCGGTCTGTTCACGTATCCGGGCAGAGTTCCTCTGGGCGGCGTCCAGCGACTCCTTTGATGCTTTTGAGGAGCGGTGGGCGCTGTCCGAGGTTCTCTGCTTGGTGTCCCCGTCCGGGTCCCTTTGTCTGACCCTTTGATTGGGGGAGAGAATAAGGGACCCCAGCCCCAGCCATTGCTGCTGCGGACACCACCACCTTAGAGGGGTCCTTTCACACATGGATGCACGTGCCCCCTCCCCGGATTGTCCACCCCACAGCCTGCCCCTTTTGTTGGGTTCTTTCAGAGGAGGGAATTGTTGGTGACACTGGGTGTGGCGCCAGGTAACTTGAGGGGTTGGCAGACCTTGAGAGTCAATGAAGCCCCCTTGCTCTGGACCACCAGGTAACTCGGAAAGGTGGAAGACCATGAGAGTGGAGGAAGCCCCCCGCTCTGGGCCTAGGCAAGCTTGAACACGTCCCTTCTCCTGAGGAAGCTAATGAGAAAAGAATTGTGACTGGTTGCTGTGTTACACATTGCATATGCTGCTGTTTTTACTTTGTAAGTGTGTTATGCAAATAAAAACATCCTTTTTGCTTCAAAAAAAAATTACTCTCCTATAGCCATCTGGCCCAACCCTGTCACTATATATATATATACAGGAGAATAGTGACTAGCAATAGGGCGGTGATTTTACCCCTGTACAGCATTGGTCAGACCGATATTGGACTATTGCATCGAGTTCTGGTGTACACATTGTAAAAAGGATGGTGCAAATTCAAAAAGGATGGTGAAAAACAGAGAAGGGCTACAAACATTATTCAGGAGCTGAAAAAATGTCTTATAGAGAGACAGAACAGCTCAACCTGGTCAGTGTATCAAAAAGAAGATCAAGAGGTGGGTGCGTCCGTGCAAACAAGATCAGCTTCTGAAGTCTTTTTCCACAGCTCACCACTAGATGTCAAGGGAGAGCTCATTCAGACTCTGCTTACACAGGTGAGACTTTGGTGGCCAGTGATATATGTACAGGGGTTAGACCGGATTATTTAGTCATTCCAACTCACCTTAAAATCTGTGGATCCATGTCAGTGGTGGGCAACCTGTGTCTTGCGGGAGGCCTGCGGCCCATCAAGGTAATCCACTGGCAGGCCGCGAGACAGTTTGTTTACATTCACCATCCGCAGGCATGGCCGCCCGCAGCTCCCAGTGGCTGCAGTTCACTGCTCTTGGCCAATAGGAGCTGCAGGAAGTGGTGGACAGCGTGTCCCTGCAGCCCGTGCCACTTCCCTCAGCTCTCATTGGCCATGAACAGTGAACTGTGTCAAAGGGAATGGCAAAGTCTCCATCTTCCTTTTCAGCTTACTTCTGTACCTTTTAAATTACAAATTTTACATAACATAGTTTTGGGAACACACTGATTTCCTGTATTCTTTTACGATTTAACCCCAAAAGATTATGGAATTTTATCACGAAATGTAAATTTGGGAAAGTCAAAGTGTTTGTGAAAATTTTCTTTCTTTCTTTTTTTTTGTTAAAACTGTCTCTTGGGTCAGTGGACCCTGGTCCAAGGACTTTCGGGCCAGACTGAAAACTGGGCAACTGAAGGGAATTGGATAGATACATTTTCTCTCTCTCCCAGCAGCAAGGTGAGCAAAGCCAGTGTCACATAAGCTGGCCGGGACCATGTCCAGGTACATCTCCAAAACCTTGAAGACAGCATGGCCTGAGGCTCAGTAGGACTGACACTCTGTAGACCTGAGTCTAAGAAAAGAAAAGGGACGGACACCGAACAACAAATCAGCACAACCCACCCCTTTTCACTCTAGGGTTTTCAAAAACCAAAAAGTTCCTCAATGTTATTGTTTTGGGTTTAGATTTCCATTGAAAAACAAAAAGTGTTTATGAGAAATTAAAAAAACACATACACACAGAAATTTGATGTTTTCTGACATGCACTCCTTCATAGGAAGTAAGGTCTTCCCATTTTCCTAAGAAGACTGCTATAGTCTCTAAGGTCTATAGCCATCATTAGTGACTCTTCTGAAGACAGGCTCTGTCAGCGGGTGATTCCACCATCATGGCACATGCTTCACTTCACCATGTCTCTGCCGGCTGCGGGAGGTGGGAGCATGGTTGTGGAGAAAAGCTTGAAAACAGAGGGCCCCCTAAAGGCTCTAACACAGAAGGCAAAAGACCACAATCCATACGTATTGCTTTAAAACAGTGCATGATTTTTAAGCCAGTCTCATGATTCTGGGACCTGATTCCTGATGTTTCAACTATTGAAGTTGGCAAGAGATTCACCAGTCCCAGACAGGCTTGAGCTGCACATCATGTCCACAGGGGTTGTCCTACTAGAGCAGCTGCAAACCACATTGTGTTCCCAGGGGTTCCTGTAGGCCTCTGAGGCCTGTTTCTACCTTCTCTTGTGCAGCAACTGCATGCTAGGGACAGTGTTCTCTACCTGCAGCAGACAGAACAGCTAAAAGCTGAGAGATGGTTACAACCCTGTGTGAGAGGTTTCGAGCCATTGGAAGTCTGATTGCTTTGTCTTCGTGGAGAAATCAGGCATCTGGACTGGTCCAGAAGATCAAAGAGTGAATCTGCATATTGACGGCTTTCATCACACCTAGAAGGTTTGGGAGGCTTTTGTTTCAATGAAGCACTGCTCAGCAAATCATCTGCCTCTGAGCACTTCAAAGGGAAAACGTCATAAGGGGTAAAGAGGTCCTCTGCCAAATGAATGATATTCCCATACACAGGTCAATGCAGAGCCAACATGACCAATGTCTCTTCACAGTAGTAAAGGGATTAGAGAAGTTAGGCCTAAAATTAATCAATAAGGGTGAGGTCTCAGAGAACAGGTCAAATCATTGAGGGACAGAGGTCAGAGCAGACCCAGGAAATGTTCAAGCCATAACCCAGATGAGTGAGGCTCAGAATATCAGTGAAGTATATATATGCATATGAACCTCCTGGGGAAATGTCCATGCTGCCTGGAGGAGAAGTCAAAACCAGCTCCCCACTCCATATATTTCAACCTGGCACATGGGGTTGCAGCACCACTCAGGGTCTGGCCCTGCTGCTCCTCCATAATTATGGAGGGAAGGATGAGCCAAACCTGACAGATCAAGCAACGCCATGTGCCAGTTCACAACACCCAGAGCAGGGAGCCGAGCCCAGCCCCATGGAACAGCAGCTGCTGCTGGTGGGTGCGTGAGGTGCTGGCTCACTCTCCAACCCTGGGGCTCCCCTATGCACCGGGCCAGGATTCAGTATTGTGATGCTGGGGTGGAGGGTGCAGATAGGTCACGGTGGGTCACAAGAAAAGTAAAATGCTGTTACCGGGTAGTCTTAGGAAAAAGTGGGGGAACCGCTGCTCTAATCTACCTAGCTCGGGTACCAGAGCAGTGAAGCTACATCAGCAGAAGCTTCAACACAGGCTAGTCCCAGGCTAGCAGAGGGTTCTGGATGGGCTTGTGCAGAGCTGATGAAGCACATGGTGCTGTGGCTTCACTACTCTGATACCGGAGCTCGCTAGATTAAAGCTAGAGCCAGTGTGTCAGCTCAAGCTGTGATCACACCCTGCGATTATGGTGTAGACGTACTCTCCAAAGTGAAAGAAAAACCAAAGGCAGATGAATTGCTAAGTTATGACCCACTGCAAAGAGGTCTGGACAAAAGGGCAACATCGGACTTCTCCAGGAAGCTGCACTGGGTGGTTTCAGGTGATCTTAGCCTAGACCCCAGGCTGTTTTTGAAGGGGTCCAGAATAGTCATCCCCAGAAAAACTGCACAGGGGCCACCAAGCCAGCCCCAAATGCACAGAAACAGCTCAACAGTCAGTTCAGTGGCCTTGCCTGAGGAACAAGTACCAGAGAGAGGTGAGAACTCTGAGATCTGCATTCACATGAGAACCAACCAACCACAACCATCGTTACCTTCCCTCCCCCAGACACACCATGGTGGAAAGATCTTCTCCAGCTGGCTAATGGAACCTCTCTTCTAGTCATTGGTTGCTTTTCAAGATTTATTGAACTAGCCAAGCTGCTGACCACTATATCACAGACAGTGGGATCAGGATGAAATCCATGTTTGGCTGCAATGGAATCCCACAGCAAGTCCTCTCTGATAAGGATCCTCAGTTTGTATCAAACTGTTAAGTTTGCAAATCCCTGCAGTTTCACCCATGTGACATCCCAGTCTTTACAAAACCATGGGGAGGCAGAACTTTCAGTAAAAATGGTGAAACAGCTTTTTACAAAACCCACAGGCCTTATCTGGCCCTGTTCCCATACAGGCTAGCACCTTGACAAATGGATGTAGCCCTTATGAGTTGCTGAGTTGAGGTCCATCATCCCAACCACCGCTTCACTCTCAGACCCACATTGGCCTGAGTTTCCAGTGCTACCAAGGGAGGAAGAACAACCTAAAGCCGTCAGAAGAGAAACTTTGTCAGACATCACAGAATCAACCCCCTGAGGGAGCTGAATACAGGAGATCATGTCTCGTTGAAAGGCTCCCAGAAGAAGGAATAGTACAGGCACAGCTGAACACCCCTCGATCTTACTGTATTTGAGTTCTGGAGTATCATCTGACACTTGGTTGTTTCAGCAGGTAAGTCTCTGGAGCATTCAGATCCCAACCTGCAGGCTGAACCTGTGAGTAATGATCCCCCTGCTCATATAGACCGGCCACCATCTCCTCCAGAACCTGGGTGTGAGAAGAAAGCCGCCTAGATCTAACAGTCTCCCTCCTTTCTGAAAGGCTAGGTCAGATCTTGGGAACCTGAGGAACTCAGGGATTTAGTAGCCAGACATGTGTTTTACCTGGCAAAGACAATCTCCTGGCATGAGGCTGACAGGTCAGACAGTCTGTCCAGCCTTTACTGGGCTGTTTTTTTTTTAATATTCTGTGCTGATATTTAGTGAATGGTTGAATGAATGTTTTACAATTGTTCCCTCCTATTCTCTGGAGACACTTTTTAGACAGACCACTAGGGGGCCATACTGAAGATAAAGCTGAAGGTAGCAGGAAATTAAGGTTGTTCTGTTATTCACCTTCCCCTTAGTGTCCTCTGTGAATTCAGCCGGCTGGGCTGGAAGGCCGCAGAGCAGCAATGAGATTGATTCAGATCACTGGGATCAGGCAGGTGTTGAGATGCTAATGGCTCACGCTGCTGAAACTCATGCAGGAGGCTCTAGCTGTCTGCCACATCAGCCATCTCTCCTGCAGGGAGCTGAGACCCTGCATTCACTATGGTACTAACCAGCTGTTGGCATCAGTACATCTGTGACACTGGACTAACACTGTGAACTTCCTGAGCCCAGCCTGGATCTGTGGTGTTGGTCACATGCACAGAAGGGGAGGGATTCTCCAAGTGCAGCTGGAGAGAGAAAATCATTATAAGGAAGTCTTGCAAATGCTGAACCCTTGTGGGAATCAGGCAGGCAGTGATATAGTGTTAAAAAAAGAAGGGGGGCTGTGATGTTTCCCTCTATATTCTTTATGAAAATATGCTTATGATATGAATAGGACATAACTGAGATGTACTTTATGCAAGGTGGGTCTTGTAAGATTTCATTGGAAAAGTTATAATTTACTGAATGCGATTATCCAATTTCTATGCCTGTATCATTTCTATATCTAAAGTTAGGAATATTGAGTATGCATCTGTATTTCAACTTTGCTACTTTGAGTGATGCCCACTGCTAACACTTCAGGTACAACAATGGAAAAGCCAGACAAAGTGGATGGCCCATCAGCAAGGACAATGGACTGCGAAAAGGCTTGGCTTTCCTGCCAATGCTCCATACTGCCACTGACTTCTAGACGCTGTGATACTACAGAGTCAGGTGGTCTTGTCACCTGATAATAAACACTACCTGGGACTTCTTGTATCTTTCCAATGGAAGGGAAGGGGGTCAAGTTTGGGAAACAAAGGATTCCCCCCTCATGTAAATCCTATTTAAGTGAGGGGAGGAAGGCAAATGGGACTCCTCCTCTCCATGGCCTGTCTGCCCAAGAAGAAAGACTGCTAAAGACACCTGAAGGGAAGGCAAGTGGGGAATCCAGACTGAGACAGGGGTCCAGTCTGAAAAGAAATATAACTGGAACTCTAAACCACAGAAACTTTGCAACCTGCTGAAAATAACATTTAGGGTAAGAAATTACATTTTGTAACCTGTCTCTTAAGTATATTGAGCTTAGCTGGCGTACTTTGTTTTATTTGCTCAGTAATCTTTGTTCTGTCTGCTATCTCTTATATTCACTTAAAATCCACCTTTGGTAGTTAATAAACTCATTTCTTGTTTATAGTAAAACCCAGTTTATGTAATTTCTAACTGTCGGGGGGGGGCAAGAAGTGCGCACATCTCTCTTCACATTGAGGAAGACAGGGGATTTTTATGCACTTGCGCTGTGCATATTTTTCTATCCCGCGCAAGACAATATTTTTTTTGGTTTATCTCCCAAAAAGGGGTGTGCATGTGAGTGCTGGGGGAGTTGTCTGGCACAGACCTGACTTCAGTCTGTGTCTGCAGCAGGGCACGGCCCGACCTGTGTGTGTGTGTGCTGCAAGAGGCCAGAGAGCCTCATTCAGCAAAGCAGGGAGAAGGAGCCTAGGCTGATTGAGCAGGGAAGGCTCAATGAAATCCCAGTACATCAAGTGGCATCCCAGAATGGGGGGTCTAACCCATCACAGTGGTAACTCCCAAACTGAAGTCCATATTCCCCAAAGGACACCTGGATAAACTCTGTTTAGTCCCATTTACTCCCAACTACACGACTGCAGGCAAGTACCACAGGGTGGACTTGGAAGCCTAACTCAGGCTGCTATTGTTGAAAATCAGGCAGTGAGCGTGTTCCTCACAGCTCTCGCTGGTGCCATCACCCAGACAGCATTTACCATGGAGTTAATTAACAACTGGCTGTTTATGGCAAGACTGGCAAGTCTGTCTGCCAGACGAGCAGCTCTTAGACTCTATCACTACGAGATATGATGTAGTGGACAAAGCACCAGGCTGGTAGTCAGGAGACCTGCTTTCTACTCTAGGCTCTGTTATCCCTTCCCTGTGTGGTCTTCACATTGCCTTTATATGCCTCAGTTTCCCTGCCTCCTGAAATGGGAAATTTCAAAAGCATTTTTATTTCAACACAAAAAGAAATGTTGACATGTCCCATAAAACTCAGACAGTTTTGAATTAAAAACTGTAGAAAGGAAAAGTTTAGATATTTTCAGTATGAATCTAATGGAACATTGAAATCTCAGGTTAGCAGGGGCCCGTTGTGTGTATTTTCCAGTGTGTCAGTGGCATGGAAGGGAAGCGTGGACTGTCTCTGGCCTCCAGACACACAGACACAAAACCCCCCAAAACCCAAAGCAATGTCACCATCATAAACCCTGTGGATTGTGAAAGGGTTGGAGGTGGGGATGAGGGTGGGAGAGAAGAAAGAGGGGGAAGGGAAGGATAATGAGGAGAAAATGGGGAGCAGGGTGCAGCCCAGCAGCCCTGTAGGGAACCCTGCTAGTAGATGGTCACCTTCCCAATGTAGAAAGACTACGCTGGACCCCTGGAATGGAAAGCCCAGCCAAGCAGCTGCAAATTGCAATGGTCAGAGAGACAATCACCAGCCCCAATCTTTTCCCTATGCCCAAAGATTGCGGCGGGGCAGGCGGGTGCAGCTCACCAGCACTATAGGGAATCCCACAAGCAGATGGTCAGTCATGTACTGTGTGTCAGCCTAGCCCCAGTCCTCATCACAGAGCAACAGTTCACACTGTGTGACATGGGGGTCAGCTGAGCCAATCACACGCTCTCCCACGATGTATGGGCATGTTCACCAAGCATGGAACACCAGCTGGAAGCACGGCACAAAATTCAGTCACCAATCAAAAGAAAGAGAGAGAGAGACCAAAAAAAGTGTGAAATTTAAAACAAATGAAATATTTGAAAATAAAAATTAGAAAATGACACCAAAATTTTGTATTTGAAATTTTGTCATAAAAAGGAAAATTTTTCCAAATTTGCTTTCTTCAAAACAGGAATTTTATTATTATTATTCGCTTGAAAAATATTTGATCTGCTCTCCCCAGACATGCTTGGCTCTTGCAAAAGTTAAAACATTTCTGAATAACAATGGAAACTTTTGAAACAGACTCTTTGGTGTACATGGGAAAGCACACACGGACACACACACAGATCCAGAGAGATTTGTCTCAGGTGTATGATTGAAAAAAAAAATGTACCAACCTTCTCTCATTGGAGAGACAGATTAATCCTTTCAAAAGCCAGACGTAACTGCAGAAACCACAGTCCATAGTAACTCATCTATAGGAGACTCCTATGCTCCGTCCAGCAGGCCTGGGTTAGGAAGAAAGTAGTTTCTCTCCCACCATTCATTTCCACTCAGACAATGTCACTTTTTCCTTTCCTGACTGTAAATTCTGCTATTAGCTCCAGCTCTTACATAAATATCATTATAAGAGATAAGAGCAGCTGAAAATCACACATGTGCACTTATACAAACCATACCATTATAAACAGAACTGTGAATTCCCTGTAATTTGGGTCTTGGGGTGGGAGGGTGCTCTCTGTCACTCAGACATTTCTTTACATTGCAAGAGTCTGCAGGACAGGGACTTTCATTACATATTTATACAGGCTTCAATATACAATGGAACCCAAATCCTGACTGGGGCTGTTGTCCCTTTTCAACGAAAGAATCTAGTCAAATTCAGGTCCCTAGGGATTCCAGCTGGAAGTAGAATTTGATGGAGTCTGGTATTTTCTTTGGTGCTATCTTAGGTGTTTTCAAGGAATGTACAAAGTCCTGCTACTCTGAACACAGAAGGGACGAAGAACAAAAGGAGGAGGTTTTTTTGTTTACAGCCCTCAAGCTTCTTTAGCCAACAGCTCCAAAAGCTCTGTGTAGCAGGAGGAGCTGCCCCTTGTGTCTGCAGAGCAGGGAGCAGCAAGGCCTGACCTAAGGAGAAGCCCAGCAGCAGGTTTTGGGAACCAGCTGATCCAGTTAAGCAGCAGCTAGTGAGTGGCTCTGGTTCCCAGCTGGAAGATGTAAGAGAGGATCCAGCTCTGGGGGTGAAGAAAGACAAACAGGTATTAGCAGCAGCAGCAGGAGAAGGCTACAACAGGACAGGCTGTCCCTGTGGCTCCCTGAGAGTGGGGGGGGAGGAAGTTAGAGGATCCTGCAGCATCAGCCCAGGTCAGGACTATCACTTCTGTGACTTTTCCACGTGCCTTGTCTTTGTGTAGAAGAGGAGGCTAAAGAAGAGTTGGGTGAGGCTGGTTGTTTTGTCCAAGTTGGAGGACAGGCCCACCTGACTCATAGACGTTGCCTGCATTCTCTACCACAGCCCAGGAGACCCATGGATCCTCAAGCCCCATTGAAATGGATGGGTGAACACCAATAGCTAGAACAGCAGCAGCGGCAGCAGATTGTGACCCAGCAGCTTCAGCTACAACAACCGTGCCAGCAAAAGAAGCAGGGAGCAGCAGCGGTTTATGCTTTGCCTATTAACCCTGGAGAACTGGAGCCCCCAGGTGGGTGCGGGGCTGTGGTTACCTGTGTGGGAGGGAGGAGTCATCTTCAAAATGGGGCTAGAAGACGTCCTTGAGGCTTTGCTGGAGACTCTTGAGTGTGTGGCTGGGGAATACCAGTGGCCCCGGGTGGAATGGCCACAATGATTAAACTCTACATGTCAGGAAAGGCCAAGCCAGCATATCGTACACCAGGGATAGAAGCAGCAAAGGCCTATAGGACACTTAAGCTACCATACTAGTCTGCCTAGTGCTTGGTGAAGATGCTATTGTCAGCCACCCTGGCATGAACCATTGGCTCTGGCCTCCCAGCGGAGGGTAATAGAGCAACAACTCTGGGATTTGTGTTCTCTCTGGCTGAAATCAGAGACTTGTTCACCAATGGAAATAGTGACATTAGAACAGTTTTGCTGAGTTCTCCCAGCAGAGCCCCAGGAGTGGGTTTGTCGCCACTAAGTAGGCAGTATGCTTCGCAGAGAACTTCCTGAGTCTGACATAGAGAATGAGCCTCTGGGGAAACTGGGGCAATCGAACATCCATGGTTCAGGTCCAATGGGGAAGGGGCCTCAGGCCTCAGAAAACCCCTTGTGAAGGGCTACATTGGGCCAGTGTGTGCACCTGTGGTATCCCAAGGGACTGAAACACAGGCCAAGCCCTTACAATGGGCCAGCTGTAACAAATGAGGGCCGACCATGGAAGGAGACCTGGCTGAGAAGATGGGGGCAGGGGGTCCCTAGATTGTTCCATTTTGGGTCAAGATGGCCCTGGGCACTAAGATTGCCCTTATAGACAGTGTGTCTGTGGCTATTTCTGTTCCTCAGAAATGTGTGGAGAACTGCTTGGGCTGAAGGCTTATGTAGTCCCTGTTACAGGGAAGGGAATGAGGTGCTGGGCTTGTCTGACCCAGATTGGGGCAGATGTTCCTCCAAGAGCAGTTAATAGCTCTACAGATCTCTAGATCTGTGCATGTAAGATGTATTCATGGGGACATTTGGCCCTATCCTAGGGGCAGGAAAGCAAAATATTGGTGGTCATGGCCCAACACCTAGCCTACCTGACAGTATTGGTGCAGGGCTGGAGACCTGTAACCAGTTGTGTGAGGGTGGCTGGGAAGGCAGGGTTGGCACTCAACCTGAGGACTCAAGGAGCGATTAAGCTAAAAGAAATTTTCCCCTTTTCCAGCCCCGAGCTGTCCAGTTCCAAACCAAAGTCCTGCTGGGAACAGTGTCAAGCCCATAGGGTCGCGGTGCAGTGTAGTTTGGAGCTCCCTACGGAGAAGCCACAGGAACAGCCTCCTCCTAGGGACAACCCACTCATCTTGGAGGAGAGGTTCAACTACATCCAAAATCAAAGGGAGGATCTAGTCTTCAGCCGGCTACATGGCCGGCTGACTAGGGCAAATGCGGTGGTGGTTGATCCTGACAATTATGTCCAGTACTCCCATTTTAAACTCAAAGTGGATCTCTCTGTGAGGGTGATGTGGGAGAAAAAAAAATGGAGCCAACCAAACACAACTCCTGATCCCTAAATTTTATCAGAACCAGGTGTTAAAACTGGCCCAAGATGTACTGTAGTCTGGTCATGTGGGAGTGGAGAAGACCCCAAAGAAGATACAGGCCCAGTTGTTTTTGCAAGGGGTTTCTGGTGACATCAAAGATCATTGTACTTCCTTTCGAGAATGCCAAGTGGTGGCCCACAGCCAGCCCACGGGGCCCTCAGTCCTCTTCCATTGGTGAGCAGACCTTTTCACAGAATTGGGGTAAACCGCATGGGGTCACTGGACCCAACTCAAGCCACTGTTGGTTTATTCTGGTGATTGCTGATTACGGCAATTGGTACCCTGAAGCAGTAGCTCTGTGTTCAGCAACGTCATGGACAATAGCTACCCAATTAATGCAAGTATTTGCTAGAATAGGATTTCCAGCAATGCTCCTGACAGGTCAAGGCAAAGCCTTCACATCCCAGTTAACACACAAGGTCTGAGTTTTCCTGAAATTTCAGTTGCTTAAAACCTCTGCTACACACAAACAGATGGCTCGATAGAGCAGCTTAACCATCCATTCATGTTGGAGATGTTGCAAAAATATGTAACTTGAGAATCCCAAATTGTGACAAAATGCCCCTGTATTTGTTGCTCACAACCCAGGTGGTCCCACAACCTTCCGCCAGCTTTTCGCCTTTGGAATTGCTGTACATAAGATAACCCTCGAGGGTACTGGGTCTTTTACAGCAGTCTTGGCAGGAACAAGACACTTCTAGCCAGAACAGGGGTATAGACACGGGTGGGCTGCAGCCCACCCACTTGGCATCCAAGCCCACCCAAATCTGGGCAGGGGTGTAGTGCTGCCACAGCATCACTCGGACTCTTGAAATCCAGGACGGAGCTATGCACCCGCCCTTCAGAAAGCTCCTTTCCGGCTGCTCTACCTTGCCATTTTCTGAGCCACCCCATGCGTGCACACAGCTCGGCAGGTGAAGCCCTGTGTCTGGGGGCACCAGAGCTAGGCAGAGAGGGTGATGTCGGGAGAGAAGCTGGGCTCGCACAGTCTGTCATTGCCCATCCACCCGTAAGTCGGGGGCCACCCAAATTTCCACTCCTAACTACGCCACTAAGCCAGACTGTAATCCAGTGTGTCCTCAACTTGAGGGAGAGACTGGATTTGGTAGGGGGCTTTGCTAAGGAGAAGCTGAGAGTGGCACAGCACTCCCAGGAACAAAATTCAATAGAAACACCTGCCTCTGGGTCTACCAGCTGGCATAAAAGGTTCTCCTGCTGCTACTCTCTGCTGAATGCAAACAGCTGGCAATGAAGGAAGAGCCTTTTGAGATCCTCCAACAAGTCAGGGAGTGGACTATGGGGTGGGCAAGTGACCGGTGTCACAGATCTATCATGAAGCCCTGAAGTACCCAGGAGGTGTGTCTTGCCCATGTCCTGACTCTGGAGGCAAAATTTGCCCAGGGGTCAGAGACTGAGTAGTGCACAGAGGTACCCATCAGAAAAAAATCCTGCCCCTGGCCCACCAGGAGAAGGCCAGAGAATTGGTTAACTGTTACATGGACGTCCTTACTACTAAACCAGGGTGCACAAGCCTGATCGAACACCATGTACATCTGAAACCTTAGCACTGTGTCTTGTTCAGCATCTTGGTTGCAGACTGGTGAGCAATAAAATTATTGTTTTGTGGGATATTGAAAGCAACAGCATGGGATTAGCTTTGACTGAAGGTGGAAGCCACAAAATTACCCTGGCAGCCGTTTCCTTCCCTTCTTCCCCAGGTCTGACCCAAGATGGATTCCAAGTGGAGGGAAAAAATGTAAACATATGTATAAACATAAATATAAAGGGAAGGGTAAACCCCTTTAAAATCCCTCCTGGCCAGAGGAAAAATCCTCTCACCTGTAAAGGGTTAAGAAGCTAAAGGTAACCTCGCTGACACCTGACCAAAATGACCAATGAGGAGACAAGATACTTTCAAAAGCTGGGAGGAGGGAGAAAAACAAAGGGTCTGGGTCTGTCTGTGTGATGCTTTTGCCAGGGACAGAACAGGAATGGAGTCTTAGAACTTTTAGTAAGTAATCTAGCTAGGTATGTGTTAGATTATGATTTCTTTAAATGGCTGAGAAAAGAACGGTGCTGAATAGAATGACTATTCCTGTCTGTGTGTCTTTTTTGTAACTTAAGGTTTTGCCCAGAGGGATTCTCTATGTTTTGAATCTAATTACCCTGTACGGTATTTACCATCCTGATTTTATAGAGGTGATTCCTTTTTACTTCTATTAAAAGTCTTCTTGTAAGGAAACTGAATGCTTTTTCATTGTTCTAAGATCCAAGGGTTTGGGTCTGTGGTCACCTATGCAAATTGGTGAGGATTTTTACCAAACCTTTCCCAGGAAGTGGGGTGCAAGGGTTGGGAGGATTTTGGGGGGAAAGGCGTGTCCAAACAACGTTTCCCAGTAAACCCAGATAAAGTTTGGTGGTGGCAGTGGAAGTCCAAGGGTAAAATAGTTTGTACCTTGGGGAAGTTTTAACCTAAGCTGATGAAAGTAAGCTTAGGACGTTTTCATGCAGGTCCCCACATCTGTACCCTAGAGTTCAGAGTGGGGAAGGAATCTTGACAGGGCCAAAGACCTATCTGGCTTCAAGACTAAACTTGATAAGTTTATGGAGGAGATGACATGATGGGATAGCCTAATTTTGGCAAGTGATTGATCTTCAACTACTAGCGGTAGATATGCCCAATGGCCTGTGATGGGACACTAGATAGGGTGGGATCTGAGTTACTACAGAGAATTCTTTCCTGGGTGTCTGGCTGGTGAGTTTTTCCCACATGCTCAGGGTTTAGCTGATCGCCATATTTGGGGTCAGGAAGGAATTTTCCTCCAGGGCAGATTGGCAGAGGGCCTGGGGTTTTTTCGCCTTCCTCTGCAGCATGGGGCATGGGTCACTTGATGGAGGATTCTCTGCACCTTGAAGTCTTTAAACCACAATTTGAGGACTTCAGTAGCTCAGACATAGGTCAGGGGTTTGTTACAGGAGTGGGTGGGTGAAATTTTGTGGCCTGCGTTGTGCAGGAGGTCAGACTAAATTATCATAATTGTCCCTTTGGACCTTAAAGTCTATGAGTCTAACCATTCAGCATTGGGATCCCTGTGGGCAGAAGGTCCTGTGCATTTTCTGTATCAAAATGAAGACTCTGAGTCTGTTTAAATTTAGCCTTTCATATCAGAAGTCTTTGTTTGTCTCTTGGTCTCTGCTAACTCAGTTGTAACCAGTCTGTGTAAACCATCCTGAAGATTGTTACCTTTCTGGAGTTGTTTACAACCTCAGTGATTCACCTTAATCACCCCCCACTGTTTTTTTCTTCTTGGAGGAGCTGTGGTAAGCTTGCCACATGCAGCAGAACACAATCGTACATAAACCATTCTTAGATTTATTATAGTGGTTCCCAAACATACTGTGTGGGGTTGCAATATCTGTCACGGGGCGGAGTCTGAATATCAGCGAGGAGGGACATAATGAAAAGAGACCTAGAGAGACTGGAAATATTGTCAGGGGAAAAAAGTGTCTAAAAATAGAGCTGTGGTAAATAGTTATGAAGAGAGAGATCTAGTAAAAAGGACAATCTTAGGAAGGAGAAATGCGGAAAAGGAGCATTATACTGTATTATACTCATGGATGGCACTTGGAGAGGATTTCACATCTATAAAACACTGTACAAACATTCACTACCAAGTCCTTGGAAAGAAGGTAGAGAACGGGATTGCCATCAACATACAGGTAACATTCACTACTTTGCAGTAAGACAATGACTGTAATCAGATCTCATGCTTCAGGGCTTCAGCCAGTCATGTACAGGGGTCAGGAAGGAATTCTGTGAAGCTCCCATGTTTGTTTTTTGTTTTATTTGTTGCCCTTCTCTGAAGCATCAGACATCAACTACAGAGGGAGCTTTGACCTTGGATGGGATGGAGCAGTGCTCTGAAGTGGTATTGAGAAAACTCTTTCTAAGATATCTGGCAGGTGTGTCTTTTCCACTTGCTCAGGGTCAAATGAGTTGCCAGATTTGGGGTCAGGAGGGAATTTTCTCCTGAGTCAGATTTGCAAAAATGGACCTTGGGGGATTATCATCTCCCTCTGAAGCACGGAGCATGGAACACCTGCCGGGACACAGGGAAGAAAGGTAAGCAGCAGGATACGGACCCTGGACTTCAGGAAAACAGACTTCGACTCCCTCAGGGAATGGATGGGTAGGATCCCCTGGGGCACTAACATGAAGGGGAAAGGAGTCCAGGAGAGCTGGCTGTATTTCAAGGAATCCCTGTTGAGGTTACAGGGACAAACATTCCCGATGTGTCGAAAGAATAGTAAATATGGCAGGCGACCAGCTTGGCTTAACGGTGAAATCCTAGCAGATCTTAAGCATAAAAAAGAAGCTCACAAGAAGTGGAAGGTTGGACATATGACCAGGGAAGAGTATAAAAATATTGCTCGGGCATGTAAGAATGAAATTAGGAGGGCCAAATCGCACCTGGAGCTGCAGCTAGCGAGAGAAGTTAAGAGTAACAAGAAGGGTTTCTTCAGGTATGTTAGCAACAAGAAGAAAGCCAAGGAAAGTGTGGGCCCCTTAATGAATGAGTGAGGCAACCTAGTGACAGAGGATGTGGAAAAAGCTAATGTACTCAATGCTTTTTTTGCCTCTGTCTTCACAAACAAGGTCAGCTCCCAGACTGCTGCACTGGGCATCACAACATGGGGAGTAGAGAGCCAGCCCTCTGTGGAGAAAGAGGTGGTTAGGGACTATTTAGAAAAGCTGGACGTGCACAAGTCCATGGGGCCGGACGAGTTGCATCCGAGAGTGCTAAAGGAACTGGCGGCTGTGATTGCAGAGCCATTGGCCTTTATCTTTGAAAACTCGTGGCGAACAGGGGAAGTCCCGGATGACTGGAAAAAGGCTAATGTAGTGCCAATCTTTAAAAAAGGGAAGAAGGAGGATCCTGGGAACTACAGGCCAGTCAGCCTCACTTCAGTCCCCGGAAAAATCATGGAGCAGGTCCTCAAGGAATCAATCCTGAAGCACTTACATGAGAGGAAAGTGATCAGGAACAGTCAGCATGGATTCACCAAGGGAAGGTCATGCCTGACTAATCTAATCGCCTTCTATGATGAGATTACTGGTTCTGTGGATGAAGGGAAAGCAGTGGATGTATTGTATCTTGACTTTAGCAAAGCTTTTGACACGGTCTCCCACAGTATTCTTGTCAGCAAGTTAAAGAAGTATGGGCTGGATGAATGCACTATAAGGTGGGTAGAAAGTTGGCTAGATTGTCGGGCTCAACGGGTAGTGATCAATGGCTCCATGTCTAGTTGGCAGCCGGTGTCAAGTGGAGTGCCCCAGGGGTCGGTCCTGGGGCCGGTTTTATTCAATATCTTCATAAATGATCTGGAGGATGGTGTGGATTGCACTCTCAGCAAATTTGTGGATGATACTAAACTGGGAGGAGTGGTAGATACGCTGGAGGGCAGGGATAGGATACAGAGGGACCTAGACAAATTGGAGGATTGGGCCAAAAGAAATCTGATGAGGTTCAATAAGGATAAGTGCAGGGTCCTGCACTTAGGACGGAAGAACCCAATGCACAGCTACAGACTAGGGACCGAATGGCTAGGCAGCAGTTCTGCGGAAAAGGACCTAGGGGTGACAGTGGACGAGAAGCTGGATATGAGTCAGCAGTGTGCCCTTGTTGCCAAGAAGGCCAATGGCATTTTGGGATGTATAAGTAGGGGCATAGCGAGCAGATCGAAGTATGTGATCGTCCCCCTCTATTCGACATTGGTGAGGCCTCATCTGGAGTACTGTGTCCAGTTTTGGGCCCCACACTACAAGAAGGATGTGGATAAATTGGAAAGAGTCCAGCGAAGGGCATCAAAAATTATTAGGGGTCTGGAACAGATGACTTATGAGGAGAGGCTGAGGGAACTGGGATTGTTTAGTCTGCAGAAGAGAAGAATGAGGGGGATTTGATAGCTGCTTTCAACTACCTGAGAGGTGGTTCCAGAGGGGATGGTTCTAGACTATTCTCAGTGGTGGAAGAGGACAGGACAAGGAGTAATGGTCTCAAGTTGCAGTGGGGGAGGTTTAGGTTGGATATTAGGAAAAACTTTTTCACTAGGAGGGTGGTGAAACACTGGAATACGTTGCCTAGGGAGGTGGTGGAATCTCCTTCCTTAGAAGTTTTTAAGGTCGGGCTTGACAAAGCCCTGGCTGGGATGATTTAATTGGGATGGGTCCTGCTTTTGAGCAGGGGGTTGGACTAGATGACCTCCTGAGGTCCCTTCCAACCCTCATATTCTATGATTCTATGATTATGTTGGTATCTCTCATCTCATCAGTTCCCTGCCATTGCAGGGGCACTAGGCATTGGTGATATCTTATTCCCTCCTGTTTTCTGCCTGTGGCACACAATAGCTTATTCTCCTGAGGATTGAAATGCTTTAGTTTAACTGAGTCTTCTGGCTCATAGAGGTATCTGGGTGAAATGCAGTGGCCTGTGTTATACAGTAGGTCAGACTAGATGTCCTAGTGATCCCTTCTGGCCTTAAACTCTATGAAAAAAAGTTATCACCATTTTGTAAATGGGTGTAATCACCAGCAAGAAATATTTAAGCTGCTCCAAAGGGGAATAACTAGGATTAATGGTACGAGATCTGTAACCCTTCAGGTGGACTCAGCAACAACCAGGGCCGGGTTCAATATCTAGGGGTTCCTTTCCAACAATACAACACAGAACTGGCTCAAGCCCCCACCCAGTAACCTGGGAAAATTATACACCACCCCTGAGCGCCTCTGAGAGGCAATACTTCCCCATTCACAAGCACAGCATCTGAGAGTGGGAAAGAAACTTTTAATGAAAGGTGGGAAGTCACTCGGCATTAATTAGTGAAAATGCCGCAAGCAGGATTCCCTAATAAACCTACACTGTGAGCAGGACACCAACCAAAGAGTGCATGGGCAGTGTCTTCTGCCTCATATTCTTGAGTTCTACAACCAAAAGTTCCCTTACCATGCCCCTCTCTGCTCCCTCACCATACCCCACTCACAGTGGTTGTCAGTGAGGACCCAGGATTCAGATGTGCATTTGTGTAAGTTCACCTCCCATCTCGGGGGGCGGGGGGGGGGACATAGGGGAAGAAGGCATCTAGCTTGTTCCACCATCTGAGCACTTGCTTTGTCTGGCCACCCCACCAGCTGCTCCCTGCTTTGCCAGCCACTTGCCACACAATCATACTCTGCTGCTACCTGCTTCTTGACTGTGACATCTGCAGGCCAGTTTCTTGAGGTTTCACCCCAGCTCTCAGTGATCTTCAGTTCTCAGCGATTGTCAACTCCTAGTGTGGGAACTTCATTACCAAAGCAGGATGGGCAGAAACTCTGTCGCACAAAAACTGATTTCAGCTCTAGTGAGTACTTAAAACAGAAGACTCCTAATGCAGTCCTACTTAGCTCTGTTTTTAAACAGTGGGGAGGAGCAGGTTAAAGCTTGCCTGAGATAGACCCCCACCCTGCCTGGCAGGGACACCTGTTTCCCCTACCCCCACTTACTTTTATAGGGGTCTGGCATTTGAGCCTCTGGCATAGTGAGTTTCTTTCAGTTGAGGGTGACTCCTCAATCAGGACAGGCTAAGCACAGTTCTGCTCCCCTTTACACATACAATAATGATAACAACCTTTCACTACCCCTGCATTCAGTACTAAAGTGATTTGTTACCGAACAACAGCCAAAGTTGATCACTTTGGGCAACACCACTCTGTCTGCTGGATACTTATGCAGAGTAGGTGAACATATGGAAATACAGTCTGCTCCTAAAGTCTTTCCCCCACTCCAGCTAGGTGTCAGGGGAGAGCTCATTCACACCCTGCTTATAGATTAAAGAGGGAACATTTAAGATGAATGTGAGGAAGCTTCCTGACAGTGAAGGAGCCCTTGAAGCCACAATCAAAGGGATTTTGTGGAATGGAACATTGTCCCCATCACCTGGCTCATTTAAATCCAGCCTGGACAGAGCAGTGGGAGCATGCTGTAGGGTTCAGGCTTGCACTGGGCCCAGGGGGAGGGGCTGGATTAGCTAACGGTGTTTCCATCTCTGGTTTCAGTGACCCTGTACAAACCCTGCCCTTTGTTTTCAGGTTCCAGAGGACCCCGAATCCCTTCTCTGAGACTGTGTATGAGGAGATTGATTATAACCTGATGAGAGAGAAGCAGGAGATGTTCAGTCACTCAGGTCTGTGGGTCTCACTCTTAACAGGGAGCAGCTATCTAATGCCCTGACCATCTGAGGCCCTAACCCAGAGTTAAACCACTGCAGTTTCAGCCCTGTGAGCTTGTCATTGGAGCTGGTCAAAAGTCTTCATTACAAAATGTTTTGGTGAAAAATGCAGATTCAGAGATACCGAAATATTTCACAAATTCCTGTCAATTTCTCCCAATTGTTCTAAATACACACAGAACAATTCATTTCATTTCAATGTTTTCTAAAGAAAACATTTTGTTTTTTCAGTTTGACATGATTTTCCATTAGAAATTTCCTTTAATTTTATTTATAAAAATTATATACATGTCATAAATATAAAGGGAAGGGTAAACACCTTTAAAATCCCTCCTGGCCAGAGAAAAAACCCTTTCACCTGTAAAGGGTTAAGAAGCTAGGCTAACCTTGCTGGCACCTGACCAAAATGACCAATGAGGAGACAAGATACTTTCAAAAGCTGGAGAGGGGAGGGGAGGAGAAACAAAAGTTCTCTCTGTCTGTGTGAGGCTTTTGCCGGGAACAGAAAGGAATGGAGTCTTAGAACTTAGTAAGTAATCTAGCTAGATATGTGTTAGATTCTGTTTGTGTAAATGGCTGAGAAAATAAGCTATGCTGAATGGAATGGATATTCCTGTTTTTGTGTCTTTTTGTAACTTTAGGGTTTGCCTAGAGGGATTCTCTATGTTTTGAATCTAATTATCCTGTAAGATATTTACCATCCTGATTTTACAGAGGTGATTCTTTTACTTTTTCTTCTATTAAAATTCTTCTTTTAAGAACCTGATTGGTTTTTCATTGTTCCTAAGATCCAAGGGTTTGGGTCTGTGTTCACCTATGCAAATTGGTGAGGATTTTTATCAAGCCTTCCCCAGGAAAGGGGGGAAAGATGTTTCCAAGCGGGCTCTTTCCTGCTTATATGTCTGTTAAACACTTTGTGGTGGCAGCAATAAAGTCCAAGGGAAAAAGAAAAATAGTTTGTACCTTGGGGAAGTTTTAACCTAAGCTGGTAAAAATAAGCTTAGGAGGTTTTCATACAGGTTCCCACATCTGTACCCTAGAGTTCAGAGTGGGAAAGGAACCTTAACAATAATGTCCAAAAGAACACCAAATGGTTTTATTCAACATGAAACTATGTTTTTTACATTTGCATTTGCACATTTTTTCTAAAAATATCATTTTTGGCTCAATACTAAAACATTTATTTTTCTTTTTTTACAATGGCCAGAGAACGAAACCATCTGATTTTTGCCAAGCTCTAGCTGTGGGAGATGGGTCAGTGGGGACACCAGCAGTTACTCATGTAGATGGAAGGAAACTGGCTTCCTTCCCACAATACTCTGCAAGACCCAATTCTAGGGACAGTTAATGTCCCATCTGCCCATCCCGTAGCCTTGTGGAATGTAACCAGTTTTGAGTCAGGAAAGCAACTGTCTGGGGCTTGGCTAAACTATCATTTGAAAACTGCTTTGTAACACTGGAGCAGGGGATGGTCTCTGGCCTCCTCCCACTGTAGTCACTGGTCTACTGGGTCAGCTCCCTCCTGCCCACAGAGCAGAGAGATCAGCCCAGGAGAGCCACATGACTTTGAGGCATGGCCAAGTTATCCTTTGTGCCATTTTGTCCTAATGTCTGATGGGAACATCCTGCCCTAGAGCTCTGCTGTTGTGGGGCTCTGGGAACATGCTCAGGGCATCTCCCAGCACCACTGCCAAGATGGTTACAGTGAATCACAGACTCTGCTCTGGGCTTGTCTTGGCCTAAACTAGAAAAACCATGGAGAACTGATCGACTAATTCATGGGGGAGTTGGGCATTTACCCTTAAGCAGAAGGAGTCCCCTCTGTGGCTGAGGAGGCCAGGACCATTGTGGAACTTCCCTGGACCAGCAGCCAGAGACGGGCCCTTCACTCACCCCAGTATATTTCAGGTCAGATTGTATCATCCCCTCAGGCACATTTACCCCAGTAACATGGAGATTTCTCTTGGGGAGTCTGTGTCAGCCTCTCACCACTCAGAGTTGCTGTGAGTCACCATCTCCTGTGGAAGAAGGAATAGACTGAAACCGGAAATACCACTCCAGGCCCCGGATGTGTTCCCAGTCCCACAGTTCTGCTGTTCTCACTGTGATGAATTTCTGGTTCTTGTCTCTCCAGTCTCCTATTCAGATGACTCAGTGATGAAGCTGCGGTATTTCACTGGGGACAGTGAGAGGGAAAACGATCCTGGATCAGAACAAGGTAATTGGGGAGGGGCAGAGTCAGGCTGAGAGACCCAAATCTGGGCAGAGAAATGAATTTCTATCACACTTTCTGCAATCGCAGCCATTTCCCCAAACATGATCCCCATTTTACATAGTTGGGTCTAATCCTATTGAATAGGATTTCTGTCAGAATCTCAGGATGGGAACATGTGACCATCTCCTGAGCACAGATCCCTCTGAGCTCCCCAGGTGAGGAGCTGGAGGAGACGGGTCAATCTCTTTGGGTGGAAGGTGTCAATGCCCAGCAGAGCTCGTCTCTCACCCCTGAGAGAGAGAGGGAAGATTGTCTTGTGTTATAATTAGAGATGGGCTCAGCCCAACTCCCTGATCTGAACCCACCAGAACTTCGGGGGAGGGGGGATTTGCAGATTCTGACCCCAGCTCTGAATTTCAGTTTTGGGGCTGGCACCTGTCGCTATAACAGGCTGAAGCAAAACCCTGGATCTGAACTTTGTGGCCTGGCCCCATCTCTAATTATAAACAGAGCAGCCTTTCTACCCCAGATGCTCTCAAGGGAATCCATTAATTTGGGCCCTTTGGGAGTTTAGCCTATGGCTGGGGGAGGAGACACTGAGGAGATGAGCCAGTTCGGCTGAGAAGCTGGAGTGCTGCCAAGCTGAGCCCTGGGCTTCCTGAGAGGCTAGTGGAGAGCAGGAGCTCACAAAGGATCAGGCTAGCGCTCTCCCAGCGTAAGCTTTAATTCCTGCAGCGGGAAGATTCCCCCACCCCAGTGTAACAGGAGATCAGCTGGATTCAGAGACTGTCTCTGGCCTGGTAGCACCCGTGTTCCAACCTGTTATCTCAGCACAACCCAGATCCTGCTCCCACCGAAACACATAAAAGAGCTGCTGTTGGATTCTGCAAGGACAGGAATGACCCCTAGTTATTTCTGAGACTCCTGTTTCACTGTAGTTCTCTGACTGTCACCCTGTAGTCACCCTGGGCCCCTCTGACTTCCCCTCTCACATGCCATGACAAACAGCTCTAGTTATCAGGGCCACCTGCGCTGAAGAGACACTGCTGGTGCCCTGGGCTGAGTGTGGTGTTTGCTGTTCCAGAGGGCGCTTCCCCAGGGGGGTCTCAGTTGGATTATGATAACGTGGAGGATCCTGCCTTGAACGACGTCCCCCAGACTCCAGATGGCCAAGGTGAGCAGTGAATCCGCCTTCTGGAAGCAAAGTCACCCTGTCGAAAAATTAAATATGTTTCCCAGTAGGGCCAATAGTGGTTTGTTAAGAAAACCACAAAGTTCACCCACCAGCACTGTTCCCTCTAAGCTGTGCACGCACACACAGATCCTAAACCCCACACACATGGTGAAACACCGCGCACATAAAAATTTGCACAGAAGCACAACAATTTTCACAGAAGAAATTTTTTTGCGCACACAGCCTGTCAAAAATTAGAGGGAACATTGCCCACCAGTATTGTCTATTGGCATAATGCTGGGGGCGCTTACCAGGTGCATTACAAGAGCTGTGTGGAGGCCCAGGGGTAGGGAAGTGTGTGGTGTCCTAGGTCATGACAGAGGCCCATTGCAGGGACTGAAGGAGCATTTCGCTCAGGAGCTGCCCACGCGGTACTTGGCTCAGGTCACTGTCCTGTGACCCTCACTGCCATGAGCACTAGGGTTACTCACTATTTGTGAAGAGGGCACATCAAAGCAGAGACCTGTACGGTGCAGCAATCTTCCCTGTCAGCCTTTCCTGACATGTGGCTATAGCAGTTTATATACATCTGTGTCAGACATGCTGTGCCAGGGGGGGACGACATAGAGATTTTACACCCAAGGTCCATGTCCCGCCCTTATTAGCTGGCTCAGCTCCCAGTGGTGCCAATACGTTGGGGACTGATGGCAGTTTATGGGGTAAACTTTATCAGGAGAACGCACTGAAAGACATTTTAAAGTAATGTCAAGTTTAGGAAGTCAGGGACAAGCTCTGGGCAATTCCAAGTAATTTCTATTTGTAATTATTGTAACAGAACGCCTTGTGGAATAATCCCTCTGGACTAGATCCCAGTCACCCCTTTCTAGACCTCTTCCCCCACCCTTGTCATCTGGGAGCTCTAGGATCCTCTCAACCAGCTATTGAAATGTATCAAATCAACGTGAAATCCCCCAGTCTGAGGGTTCCAGAGGAGGGCTCCTCTTACTGCTCTGAGGGTGAAAGTTAAGTGCTGAGAGATCCCCAGGGACCAGTGTAGCTGGTGCATCTGCAGCTTATAGTTTATTTCTGTCTTCACTGTGAATATTCTCTTAATTACTTCACATCAGATGCCCCTGCCCTGCCTGGAGATGTCCCAGGGGATGGTTACAATGATGCCAGAGAAGTGTCTGACTCTGAAGGTGACCCTGGTTTGGGGCAGAATGATAAGCAAGGCATAGGGGCGAGTGACAGGGAGAGGGATTCACAGAAAGGTGAGTGGAGAACTGTTTGCACTTCACACTGTCTCTGCAGAGTGGGAGGGCTGGAAATGTGGGGTATGCAGCAAGGGAACAGCCCTGGCCAACCCAACACCTGTGAGACAAACTCTCCTTTTCTCATCTCTCCATTCCCTCAACGCAGAGGCTTCAGTGCCTGCCATGGGGAGAGGAACAGCAGGGTCCCTGCCGGGTGGTACTTTGTGCTCAAACCAGCAAGATACCTAGGATCCTTCTGCCTCTAGGTTCAAATGCTTGTGTGGCTGCCACACGGTGGATGTGCTGGATTCCCACCAGTTCACTGCATGTGTATCTTTTGGGCAGAATCCTATGAACCAAAGTCCTGTTACTGCCGCACAATTGTTAAAGAGCCCATCACATGTCCTGTAAAAGTTGGGCTTTGCACATTGTCCTTGGCCAAAATCTCCCCTCTCTTCCCTATTGGGCCATGAGCAAAGACCCCATCAGCCACCCCAGGGGAGGTGCAGTGGTGATGAAATGTGCATTGCTTAGTACTTGATGCTTATGTTCATTGTTAGGGCAGAGTGAAAGTTATGATGTTCTTTACTAAGTTCTCCTTGCTGGTAAGTGCTTGGATTTTGTACATGAGGTGAGAGGTAGCTACAGCTGGCCCTTGGCAGTGTTAGCTGGTCTGGAAACCAAAGGTTTTAATTTCCAGACTATGCATAGAGATGATGGATTAGAATTTGTCATAGACCCAGCCAGAAGACTGAAGGAGGAACAATTCCTAACCTGTACTGGAAAGAAGAGGTTCTCAAACTGGGGAACACAGAATATATTCTGGGGGTGGCATGAGATGCCAAAGCGGAAAGCGGTGGGTGGTACAAATATTGTGCTTATGTTCATTGCTAGGACAGAGTGAATTTTATGATGTCCTTAACTAAGAGCTCCTTCCTGGTAAGTGTTTGGGTTTTGTACACTAAGTGACAGGTAGCTGCAATTGTCACTTGGAACTTGGAAGTGGAGTGGAAATCCAGGGTTTTATTTCCAGAACATGGATAGAGATAATGGATTGAAAGTTGTCATGGACCCAATCAGAAAAATGAAGAGGGAACATTTTCTAAATTCTAACCCATACTGGAGAGTGCCCTCTACTCTTGCTGGGCAGCCATGCATAGCCACAGAATGGATCCACTGACTGTATGTGTCTCGCTTGGTATTTTCAGGTTGGAGTGAAGGTGTTTCTGAGGTGGAGAAGGAAACTCTGTTCCTGCCTCCTGGAGACACAGGTTATGATGATGTGGGACATGGAGACTTTGGGGGATCGGTATCAGAAATGATTTGATTGGGCCAAATAACCTTGTGATGATGTAAAAGCTTCTCCTCTTTCTCTCAGAAATGCTCCCTCTTGCATGATGCCCGAAGACAGTCCCTGCCTGGTAGATAGACAAAGCAGGTGTTTTTATAGGGTTTGTGTGAATTTATAGGAAATACAAGTGTGAGTAGAAAAAGGTTCACAAACATCCTCTGTATAATTTCCTATTCATTGGCCAGGATGGAAGTTTCCTGCCTTTTTATCCCTGTAGTTTCTTTAGCTTGAATCTGTGCCTTTTTCTTATTAAATCCCTTCTGAAAGTCTGCCCAGCAGTGGAAGTTTTTCTTGCCAGATGAATTGTGCAGTTTCCAGGGCTCATCATGGGGAGAGGATGAGATACAACAAACCAAGAGTCAAGGGTGGGCCACCTCTGGGTATGGCCGGCTGTTTGATAGCAGGGTGGGTTTACACTGAATGTTCTATCGGGCATGTGGTAAAAGTGAGACACCAGCAAGAGAACGTTCTGAGATGAGCAACATGGTTGTTCCTAAACCTAATTCAGATCTGAAACTTTCATTGAATCCAAAGAGATACAGTAACTCCTCGCTTAACGATGAAATTATGTTCCTGAAAAATGCAACTTTAAGTGAAACGATATTAAGCGAATCCAATTTCCCCATAAGAATTAATGTAAAGAGGGGGGGTTAGGTGCCAGGGAAATGTTTTTTCACCAGAAAAAAAAAACCTATATATATACACAGTATAAATTTTAACAAACAATTTAATACTGTACACAGCAGTGATGATTGTGAAGCTTGGTTGAGGGGGTGAAGTCAGAGAGTGGAAGAGGGTGGGATATGTCCCAGGGGATGCCTTACTGCTCAATGATGAACTAGCACTCGGCTGAGCCCGAAAGGGTTAACACGTTGTTGTTAATGTAGCCTCACACTCTACAAGGCAGCACAAATGGAAGGAGGGGAGACAGCATGGCAGAGAGAGACAGAGACACACACCCTGTGTGTGTGTATGAGAGAGAGAGATGAGCATTGTCCCTTTAAGTATGCTGAGCGCACTCTAAGCACATTGCCCTTTTAAGTAGATCAGCAAGTTGAGACAGCAGCTGCTGCCAGCAAGCTCCCTCCGTCCTGAGCCCTGTTGTGCCCCCCCTAGCTCTATCGAGATAGGGTAAGTGGGAGCAGGAGCAAGGGGGACACCCTGACGTTATTCCCCTTTTCCCTCCCACACACAGCAAGCAGGAGGCTGCTGGGAGCAGCTCCAAGGCAGAGGACAGGTGCAGCACATGGCAATGGCACAAACAGCTGAACTGCCCGGCAATTGATAGCCCGCTGGTCCACCCTGGTTCCAAGTCCCCACCAGCTCCAACGGGCTGCTCTTTCTGCAAGTAGTGGACAAAGCAGGCGGCTGCCAAAGAAGGTTATAAGGGAGCATTGCACAACTTTAAACGAGCATGTTCTCTAATTGATCATCAATGTAACAACGAAACAATGTTAACTGCGATGACTTTAAGTGAGGAGTTACTGTAAATGGAAAAAATTCTCCCTGGGTAATTCACACCTGAAATTAAGCAAATGGTGAAAATAATTCCCCATTAGCTATAAATACAGAGGATGAAAATATCTGCTAGGAGGATCAATTAATTTTATAGACAATAATGACAAAGAGAGGGTTAACAAGAGTCTGGGTTTTCACTGAACCAATAAGGCTAGAAACCCCAGTAAAACTGATTCACACAATGGCATGTTTATTTCCATGACAATCCACAAATATAGTTTAAAATCAATGCTGAGCTGAGAACTGACCAGTGGAAAAGCCAGAAGTGTTCTCTGGATGAACCTCCAGTGAAATCAATACCAGAACATATGCAGAATACATTATTTCACCGAAATAGTGTCTTTCTTTCCTTTACCACAAATCCTGCATTCAGTTTTGGTCACTTCATCTCTAGCGGGTTCGAATGAAAATAGAAAAGGTCGACAGATGATTGGAAACAGCAGGTCCGGTGGGGTCATATGCAGTGATGAGCTGCCAAAATCTTAACAACTGGTTCCCTCCTCACCCCACGAGGGGGTCGTTGCCCACTCCTGCCCCATCCAACCCCCCGCGTTCCTTGACACTCCCCCCAGGACCCCTGCTCCCTCCACCCCCTCTCCTGTCCCCTGACTGCCCCCAGAACTGGGCAGGAGGGTCTTGTGGGCCACCATAGTGGGTGCCCACCCCACCCCTAAGAGCCAGAGGGACCTGCTGGGGGGCAAGGTGAGGAGTCCCAGCGGTGCTTACCTGGGGCAGCTCCCAGGAAGCATCCAGCAGGTGCATCTGGCTCCTAGGGGCAGGGTAGCGTAGCCAGCGGGGGAACAGGGGGTGCGGCTGCTCCCCTCACTGATCACATCAAAAGTGGCTCCTTAGGCGCTGACTCTGTGGGTGCTCTGGGGCTGGAGCACCCATGGGGAAAATTTGGTGGGTTCAGAGCACCCACCGGCAGCTCCCCGCCCCGCGCCCAGCCCCAGCTCACTTCACCTCACCTCTGCTCCGCCCCTGAACGCATCGCCCGCTCTGCTTCTCCGCCCCGCCCATGGCTTCCCACGAATCAGCTGTTCGGCGGGAAGCCAGGGAGGGCTGAGAAGCAAGCGGCGGCTTCCCACTCAGGCTGAGGGTGGCAGTGGTGAGCTGGGATGGGGAGTGGTTCCCCTATGCACCCTCCCGCCGGGGTTACCTGCTGTGGTGTGGGTGGCCCTCCTCGTGCCCTTCTGCCCCAGTTCACTTCCACTCTGCCTCCCCCTCCCTGGGCCTGAGTGCGAAGCCGCCGCCTGCTTCTCAGCCCGCTCCGGCTTCCCACGTGAACAGCTGATTTGTGGGAAGCCTGGGGGGGCAGACAAACAGAGTGGGGAGGAGCATTCAGGGGAGGAGGAGGAGGGGGAGCAGAGGTGAGCTGGGGCTGGGGGTGGGGTGGGCAGCTGCCAGTGGGTGCTCTGCACCCACCAAATTTTCCCCTTGGGTGCTCCAGCCCTGGAGCACTCATGGAGTCGGTGCCTAAGGTGCCACATTTGGCCGGTTGTTAAATTTAGAAGCCCTTTTAGAACCAGTTGTCCCTTGTGGAACAACCAGTTCTAAAAGGGCTTCTAAATTTAACAACCGGTTCTAGCGAACCAGTGCGAACCGGCTCCAGCTCAGCAGTGGTCATATGAAGAGACTAGAAATACAACAATTTTCTTCTGAAAGGAGAAAAACAAAATAAGACATTATTGAGACATGTAATAGGGCATACTGACCCTTGGAGACTGAGGAGGGAAATCTCAGGGGCTTTGCTCATCTGTTTGTGGGGTTGTGTTCTCAAGACAGATTTGTGGGACAAAGGAAATGACCACAGAGAGAGGAGTGGCCCCCGTATGGATGTTTGTGCTTTGGCAGGGAACCCAGGCTGCTGATGCTGCCTAGGGCCTGGGACTGGAGCCTTAAAGAGGGAGCGGGTGAAGGCTCTTCTCTTCTTTCAGGCTGAAGGAATTCTGGGTTTGGTCAGTCCGTCCAGGGTGGGGTCACATCACTCACAGGCAAAGAGAGGAAAACTCCCCCCAGAATGGCACATGCAGATCCTGGATAAAAGGAACAACAGCAGGTGAAGGTGACTGAGTAGGGGATTCCCTTGTGCATGTTATGAAGCTATTACTATCTGGATCACTTGGTAGGCTGGGTCCATTCAAACATACTGAGCTTTAATAAAATGCAAGGTCATACATTTGTAACTCTGAAGAAGATTTAGGTGTGATAATGAAGAAACAACTCAGCACGAAATCCCAGTGTGATGCTGTGGCCAAAATGGCCAACGCAATCCTTGGATGCATATGCAGGAGAATAGTGACTAGAAATAGGGTGCTGATTTTATCTCTGTATACAACATTATGACCAATACCAGAATATTGCACCCAGTTCTGGGGTCCACATTTTAAGAAGGACAGTGAAAAATTGGAGAGGGTGTGGAGAAGAGCTACAAAAAAGATGGCTGAGAAAATGCCTTACAATGAGAGACAAGAGCTCAATCTCTCCAGTGTATCAAAAAGAAGATCAAGAGGTGACTTGATTACGGTGCATAAAATACCCTCACAAAGAGAAAGTACTGGGTACTAAAGGGCTTTGTAATCGAGCAGCAAAAGGCACAACAAGAACCAATGGCTGGAAGTTAATGCCAGAGAAACTGAAATTTAAAATAAGGCACAAATTTTAATAGGGTAATTAAGCATTGGAACAATCTACAAAGGGAAATGAGACAGATTGTCTACCCCACACAGGGGAGGGGGCGGGTTTGAGCAAGTGCTCTGAGGTGGTATAGAAAATTATTTCTCTTAGCTGCTTCACTGGTGGGTCTTGCTCACATGCTCAGGATCTAACCGATCACCATTTTAAGGGTAGGCAAGGAATTTCCCCCAGATCATATTGTCAGGGACCCTGGAGGCTTTTTACCATCCTCTGCAGCATGGGGTGCACATCATTGCTAGGATCATCTTGATATATCTCAAAATTACTTCCCTGCCAATGCAGGGGACTCGGGTATTGGTGCATCTCAGTCCTGCCTAATCTCTGCCTGTGGCACACAATAGTTTAGTCTCCTGAGGGCTGTAATACTTTGTCTCATCCAGGTTGTTGGTCCCAGTGCAGTGGTGACTTTGGTGGCCTCTCATGTTTATGGGGGTTAGACTGGATTATTTAGTTGTCCTGACTGACCTTAAAATCTGCACATCTATATTATGGCTACAATGTTGCTGTGTCTGACTTGTGGCCACTCTGACTCACAGGAGCCCCCTCTTTCCAATCAAGTCACCTCCTAGTACTCAGGGAATGGCATCTGCCGCAAAAGGCAATAGGGTGCTGTGGGAATAACTTTGGGGGCAGTCACTAGTCACGGAAAACAAAAGTTCTCACAACACCCCTGACAGATACACGAGGGTCTCTGTCCATGCAGGAGATAGTCCAGCACTCCCAGTGGAAAGGAATGATGAGGGGGATAGAAACACTCATGATGGGGAGTTGCGTGTTTCAGCCATGTTGGTGTGTGGGTACCAGCTGAAACACATACACTGTACCCACAACCAGAGCAAGTTCACACTGTAAAAACACCAAACCCAAGAGGGACATCTTAATCTCAGCACAAGTTCTGCTTTAACCCATTGTTGCGGTGCCCTGCCCAGGGTATGGGGTGGGCCAGGTGTAGCAGGCCTCTCCAGAACCTCCGTGGGACTAGCAGTTGATGAAGTTCCTCCTTTGTCTGCGGATCCTTGACCAGCCTATAGAGAACGTTGTTACGGACCTCAAATCACAGCCCTTGGGGGCATCGCTGGGGTTGGTCCTCCACTTGAGTGGGGCCCACTGCCTGTTCCCATGCCCAGCTGAGGTTCGGCTCTCCCCTTTGCTCCTCTAGGCCGTCCCCGTCAATGTCCAACCACCCTTGTCCATCCTCTGTCGGGTCCTTCGCGGGGGAGGGGGGAGGGAGTGTGGCATGTATTTGATGTCTTGGAACTCCCTGATGGCCCTTCTTCTGCGCCTGGTGTTCGGCGGCCATTTCCTGCATCAGCTATTGCTGCTGCTGTGGCATCTGGAGCTGTTGCTGGGTGGCAATCTGTGGGAACAGCTGGGCCTGCTGTTGCTGCTGCTGCCTGGCCTGCTGCTGCTGGCTCTCCAGCAGCCACTTCAATGCTTCTCAGTGTCCATGACTCTCATATTGGGGGTCAGCTCACCAGTCTGGTTTGGATCCTTCTAGCTAGTCCCGCTCATTGCCCATATTCTCCCCCAGTTGCTGCGGGGCTGGTCCAGCCTGTCCTCCTTTGGGATGGGAAGGGGGCATTATAGCCCCGCGGCTGCATCCAGCTGACTGCTCTTAGTCTCAGGGTGGAACAGCCTAAGTGCCAGAGTCAATATGGCTGCTCTCCTTAGCATGACTACGCGGCCTCGTGGCCAGAGTCAATGTGATTGCCCTCTCTTGCAGGGCCACATGGCCCAGTGTCCAGAGTCAATACAGCTGCATTTCCTCACAGGGCTGAATGGTCTAGTGGCCAGAGTCAATACAGCTGCCCTTCCTTGCAGGGCTGTGTGGCCTAGTGTCCAGAGTCACTACAGCTGCCCTCCTCGATAGGGCTGAGTGGTCCAATGGCCAGAGTCAGTAGGGCTACCCCTGAGCAGCAGGGCAGCTTGGTCTAGTGACCAAAGTCCTTAGCGGTGCCCTCTCTTGTTGGGCTGCATGGCCTAATGACCAGATTCAATATGACTGCCCTTCTTGTCAGGGCTGTGTGGCCAATGGCCAGAGGCGATAGGGCTACCCTTGAGCAGCTGGGCAGTGTGGGCTGATGGCTGGAGTGGCGGGCCGCCGCCAGGGTAAAGGCACCTGTGTCCTCCCTATTCCACCAAGTCCCAACCCAGGGCCCTGACAAGCCACCTGCTCAGCAGGGATCCTGCCAAAGCACAGTAAGCTAAGCCTTGGTTCTATAGTCAGCTCCCCATTAAGTTCCCCTGGGTTACTTCCTACCCATTCCTCCACGGCTAGTTGTCTCGGGTGTCCCACAGCCTCTCCTCCCTCTGCGGCATTGCGTGCCTGGGGATCATTGGTTGTCATAGTCTGGCTGGCCTCCATGTCCTGGCATGTCGGCAGTCCCTCTGCAGGAACCAGCAGCGCACCTCCGTTCCAGTTGGCAGTATTGACTGAGCTGAGTTGCTCCCTTTTATACCCTGGTTCCAGCTGGAGCCTACCCAGCAGAGATGAGGGAGCATGGCCTCCTCGACCCAAAGAGTGGGATTAACCCCTGCTGAACCAGTTCAGGGCTGGTACACCCCATCACACCCATTAGAAAATTACCACTGTCCTGTAATTATTGGGGCTTCTCAGTGCCGGAATACACCAAACCCCTGAGGTGCCAGTAGGATGCCATGTGCCGTGACTCAGAGGCAAGCGTTGTAGGTGTTTCAGCAGCTAGGCCTTGTGGGTGCTATCCCTGGAGAGTCACAATAACCACTCAGACACCTGGCTAAGGAAAAGGGCATTTTACTAGGGCTGGCAGGAAAGGGGAAGGTTGCAGATGCCCTAGGTCCAGAGGCTTAATCAGTTACAGTTCACAGTGAGCAATAGTGGTAAATGTTTGGGTCTCTGGGGCTGTCCAGTCGAGAGTCCGGGCACTTCAGGCTTAGTGCCTGGGGTGCCCTGTCCAGTCCACTCTCTAGCCAAGCAAATAGGAGCTTGCAAGTTTCCAGGCCTGGTTCATTTAATGTCTCTCATTGGGGCCCTCTCTGCACTGGCTCCTTGTCCAGCTGCTGCTGCTCCCCCATAAGTCCCCCACAGAACTGCACCAGGCTGTAAGCTGTGCAGTCAGAGATTGTTCCACATGTGGGTCACAATACAGTTCCTGGGGACTGCCCTCTGCATCTAGCTTTGTGCAGTTCCTTGCTTTCCATGTGGTCACTGCTTCCCACAATAGCCCATCCACTTCCTGGTTCAGGACCCTTCCCATTACCTGGCCAGAGGAAAGGGAAGTGCTGTGGAGAAAGGTCTGGTATAGGTTGTACTTCCCTTCTTAGCAGATCCATCACACTCCCAAACATAAACTGAAAGATTCTGCAAACTGAGAAGGTTCATCTCTGCCATATCAGATTATGAGCCCTAAGAATTTTGAGGTCACATCAATTGCCCCCTTTTGCTTAAAGAAACTAAGTCTGCATCCGCCTTTTCATCTTTTTTCTGTACCTTCTTTTAACTACAAACTTTACATAATATAGTTTTGGGGAAACACTGATTTCCTGTATTCTTTTACCCATTCAACCCAAAATGATCCATGACATTTTACCAAGAAATGGAAATCTGAGAAAGTCAAAGTGTTTGTGAAAATTTTTCATTTTTTTTAAAATCCATCTCTTGGCTCAATGATCCTGATCCATGAACGTTCAGGCCAGACTGAAGACTAGGCAATTGAAGGGAAAATCCAATTGATAGGTAATGTTTCCCTCTCTCTCTTCCAGCAGCAGGGTCAGCAAAGCTAGCATAACATAAGCTGGCAGGGACCACGTCCAGGACAGGTAGGGTACATCTTCAAAACCTTTGAGATAGTATGTCCTGAGGTTCAGTAGGATTGATACTCTGTAGACTTGAATATAAGAAAAGAAAGGGGGATAAACATTAGCCAAAAAGACAGCACAATCCACTCCTTTTCATTTCTGGGTTTTCAAAAATAAAAAAAAAATCCTCAATGTTTTAGTTCTGGATTTATATTTCCATTGAAAACTGTCATGGACTCACAGGACTCATGCAACTCGGCTCCGTAGGGTCCCTGGGAGTGATCCTCCTTCAGCATGACAGCCTTCCGTGAAGCATGCACTCTCTCTCTGGGGTTAGGCCCTCTAGCCCCACCACTCCCTGGGACCATATCTCTGAGCTTTCTGCATGCCTGTCCCTCGCCATTGGCCCCCTCAGGGAGTCCACTCTCTCTGGAACCCCAGGGCCTCCACTCCCAGAGGGAAGAATGCAACCCTGATCTCTAGATCAGAGTGACTCTCAGCCAACATAAAACAGAAGGGTTTATTTTAGGGCCTCCCCTGGGATAGTACTTGTGGTGTGCTATTGACCGCCGGGATCCGATTTGGATATGGATAGAGACCTCTTTAATGTTTTTAATGAAGTAAATACTAATGGGAATTGTGTGATCAAGGGAGACTTTAGCTTCCCATATATAGACTGGAGGACAAGTGATGGTAATAATAATAGGGCTCAGATTTTCCTGGATGCGATAGCTGATGGATTCCTTCACCAAGTAGTTGCTGAACCAACAAGAGGGGATGCCATTTTAGATTTCGTTTAGGTGAGTAGTGAGGACCTCATAGAAGAAATGGTTGTAGGGGACAACCTTGGTTCGAGTGATCATGCGCTAATTCAGTTCAAACTAAATGGAAGGATAAACAAAAATAGATCTGTGACGAGGGTTTTTGATTTCAAAAGGGCTAACTTTAAAAAATTAAGGAAATTAGTTAGGGAAGTGGATTGGACTAAAGAACTTGTGGATCTAAAGGCAAAGGAGGCCTGGAATTACTTCAAGTCAAGGTTGCAGAAACTATCAGAAACCTGCATCCCAAGAAAGGGGGAAAAATCCATAGGCAGGAGTTGTAGACCAAGCATCTCAAAGATGTGATTAAGAAAAAGCAGAAAGCCTACAAGGAGTGGAAGATGGGAGGGATCAGCAAGGAAAGCTACTTTATTGAGGTCAGAACATGTAGGGATAAAGTGAGATAGGCGAAAAGCCATGTAGAGTTGGACCTTGCAAAGAGAATCAAAACCAATAGTAAAAGGTTCTATAGCCATATAAATAAGAAGAAAACAAAGAAAGAAGAAGTGGGACCGCTAAACACTGAGGATGGAGTGGAGGTTAAGGATAATAGAACCAAACTCGAACAGCTTAATGGGACTAAATCGGGGGGCCCGGATAATCTTCATCCAAGAATATTAAATGAACTGGCACATGAAATTGCAAGCCCATTAGCAAGAATTTTTAATGAATCTGTAAACTCAGGGGTTGTACCGTATGACTGGAGAATTGCTAACGTAGTCCCTATTTTTAAGAAAGGAAAAAAAAGTGATGTGAGTAACTACATGCCTGTTAGTTTGACATCTGTAGTATATAAGGTCTTGGAAAAATATTTGAAGGCGAAAGTAGTTAAGGACATTGAGGTCAATGATAATTGGGACAAAATGCAACATGGTTTTACAAAAGGTAGATAATGTCAAACCAACCTGATCTCCTTCTTTGAGAAGAAAAGGAGTACTTGTGGCACCTTAGAGACTAATAAATTTATTTGAGCGTAAGCTTTCATGGGCTACAACTCACTTCATTGGACGCATTCAGTGGAAAATACAGGGGGGAGATTTTGTATACACAGAACATGAAACAATGGGTGTTACCATACACACTGTAAGGAGAGTGATCAGGTAAGGTGGGCAGCAGGAGAGCGGGGGGGTGGGACCTCTTGTAGTAATAATCAAGGTGGGCCATTTCCAGCAGTTGACAAGAACGTGTGAGGAACAGTGGGGGGGAGGGGGGGCGGGGAGGAGAAATAAACATGAGGAAATAGTTTTACTTTGTGTAATGACACATCCACTCCCAGTCTTATAAAGAGTTATAAAGACTGGGAGTGGATGTGTCATTACACAAAGTAAAACTATTTCCCCATGTTTATTTCCCCTCCCCCCCCCACTGTTCCTCACACGTTCTTGTCAACCGCTGGAAATGGCCCACCTTGATTATCACTACAAAAGGTTCCCCCCCGCCTCCGCTCACGAAAGCTTATGCTCAAATAAATTTGTTAGTCTCTAAGGTGCCACAAATACTCCTTTTCTTTTTGCAGATACAGATTGACATGGCTGCTACTCTGAAACCTTCTTTGAGAAGGTAATAGATTTGTTAGACAAAGGAAACACAGTGGATCTAATTTACCTCGATTTCAGTAAGGCATTTGATACTGTTCCACATGGGGAATTATTAGCTAAATTGGAAAAGATGGGGATCAATATGAAAATTGCAAGGTGGACAAGGAACTAGTTAAAGGGGAGACTACAGCAGGTCACACTGAAAGATGAACTGTCAGGCTGGAAGAAGGTTACTAGTGGAGTTCCTCAGGGATCGGTTTTGGGACCAATCTTATTTAATCTTTTTATTACTGACCTTGGCACAAAAAGCGGGAATGTGCTAATCAAGTTTGCAGATGACACAAAGCTGGGAGGTATTGCCAATACAGAGAAGGACCGGGATCTCATACAGGAAGATCTGGATGATCTTGTAAACTGGAGTAATAGTTAATAGGATGAAATTTAATAGTGAAAAGTGCAAGGTCATGCATTTAGGGATTAATAAGAAGAATTTTTGTTGTAAACTGGGGACGAATCACTTGGAAGTAACAGAGGAGGAGAAGGACCTCAGAGTATTGGTTGATCACAGGATGACTATGAGCCGCCAATGTGATATGGCTGTGAAAAAAGCTAATGCGGTCTTGGGATGCGTCAGGCGAGGCATTTCCAGTAGAGATAAGGAGGTGTTTGTACATTATACAAGGCATTGGTGAGACCTCATCTGGAATATTGTGTGCAGTTCTGGTCTCCCATGTTTCAGAAAGATGCATTCAAACTGCAACAGGTACAGAGAAGGGCTACTAGGATGATCCGAGGAATGGAAAGCCTGTCTTATGAAAGGAGACTCAAAGAGCTTGGCTTGTTTAGCTTAACCAAAAGAAGGCTGAGAGGAGATATGATCGCTCTCTATAAATATATCAGAGGGATAAACACCACGGAGGGAGAAGAATTATTCAAGCTCAGTACCAATGTGGACACAAGAACAAATGGATATAAACTGGCCATCAGGAAGTTTAGACTTGAAATTAGACAAAGGTTTCTAACTATCAGAGGAGTGAAGTTCTGGAACAGCCTTTTGAGGGAAGCAGTGGGGGCAAAAGACATATCTGGCTTCAAGACTAAGCTTGATAAGTTTATGGAAGGGATGATATGATGGGATAGTCTAATTCTGGCAATTAATTGATCTTTGACTATTCACGGTAAATATGCCCAATGGCCTGTGATGCGATGTTAGATGGGGTGGGATCTGAGTTACTACAGAGAATTCTTTCCTGGGTGTCTGGCTGGTGAGTCTTGCCCACATGCTCAGGGTTTAGCTGATCACCATATTTGGGGTCAGGAAGGAATTTTCCTCCAGGGCAGATTGGCAGAGGCCCTGGGGGTTTTCGCCTTCCTCTGCAGCATGGGGCATGGGTCACTTGCTGGAGGATTCTCTGCACCTTGAAGTCTTTAAACCATGAGTTGAGGACTTCAATAGCTCAGACATAGGTCAGGGGTTTGTTACAGGAGTGGGTGGGTGAGATTCTGTGGCCTGCACTGTGCAGGAGGTCAGACTAGACGATCATAATGGTCCCTTCTGACCTTAAAGTCTATGATTCTATGTATATATCTGACCAGGGAATCTCTGTGAAATACTATACACCATAGGGTTCCTAGCTCACACCACCTCCTTGTTTCAGGCATTGGGACCTGGCGAATGGGGTCACAAAGCCACTCGGCTTTGGCCCTGCTGCCCCATCCATCTTCTCTCCTTGTGGATGGGTGTCCAGTCCAAACCTGAGAGGCACTGCAACACTGTGAGTCGGGTTGCAACACCACTTACTCAAATGTGGCCCAGCCCCACATCTGGCATTGTGGAGGAGCGGCCAGGCCACTCCTGAGAGGCCCTGCATCCCCATGTGCCAGGTCACAATGCCTGGAGCAGGGAACTGGGCCCAGCCCTGCAGGACGGGAACCACCACTGAAGGGTGAGTGCAGGGCGGGCAGGCTGGCTCTCCAACCCCAGAACCCCCTGCACCAGGCCAGGATTTGGGTTGTGGTGCCAGGTGAAGGCTGCATATAGGTAATGGTGAATCACAAGAAAAGCAAAATTCTGTTAGTGGGTTGCCTAAGCAACAAGTTGGGGAACCGCGGCTCTAATCCACCTAGCTCGGGTACCAGAGCTGTGACACTGGGCTGCACAAGCTTCAGCGCAGGCTAGTCCCACCGGTAATTACCCAGGGTTCTGAGTAGGCTGGTACAGACCGATGAAGCGTATGGTGTCTGATACCTGAGCTAGCTACATTAAAGCTAGTGCTGGTATGTCCGCTCAAGCTGTGATGACACCTCATGCCTACAGTGTGGACGTACCCTCCACAGTGAAAAGAAAGCAAAAGGCAGCTGAATTACTCAGAAAAGTCACGACCCACTGCAAAGAAGGCTGGACATAAGAGCAACATCTGGCATCTCTATGAAACTGCACTGGGTGGTTTCAGGTGATCTTAGCAAAAACCCCAGGCTGTTGTTGAAGGGGTCCAGAGTAGCCATCCCCTCATGGGTGAAAAAGGACATTCTCATAAACTGCACGAGGGCCACTAAGCCGGCCCAAAATGCACAGAAACTGCTCAACAGTTCAGTAGCCTTGACTGAGGAACAAGTACCAGAGAGAGGTGAGAACTCTGAGACCTGCACTTACATGAGAACCAACCAACCAGAACCATCGTTACCTTCCCTCCCTCAGACACACCATGGAGGAAAGACCTTCTCCAGCTGGCTAATGGAACCTCTCTTCCAGTGACTGGCTGCTTGTCAAGATTTACTGAAATAGCCAAGGTACTGACCACTACATCACCAACTCTGGGGTTGGGATGAAATCCATGTTCCCTGCAATGGACTCCCACTGCAAGTCTGCTCAGATAATGATCCTCAGTTTCTACTGGACACTGTTAAATTTACAAAACCCTGCAGTTTCACCATGTTACATCAGTTCCCAGTTTTCACAAAACCATGGGGAGGCACAACTCTCACTCAAAACGGTGAAACAGATTCTTACAACATCCACAGGTCTGTATCTGGCCCTGCTCGGATACTGGCCGGCACCTCTGGGAAATGGATTCAGCCCCAGTCTGTAGCTGTGTTGAGTTCCATCATCCCAACCATCCCTTCACTCTTAGACCTTAGTAGGATGGAATTTCCAATGCTACTGAGAAAGGAAGAACAATCTAAAAGCTTTTGGAAGAGGAACTTTGCCAGATGTTACAGAGTCAAACCCCTGACGGAGCTGAACGCAGGAGATCGGGTGTGGCTGAAAGGCTCTGCAGAAGAAGGAATAGTACAGGCACAGCTGAACACCCCTCGATCTTACCCTGTTCTAGTTCCGGGGTAGCAGTTGCCATCAGTTTGTTTCAGCAGCTAACTCTCTGGAGCACTCAGATCCCTACCTGCAAGCTAAACCTCTGAGTAATGATCCCCCTGATCATACAGTTGGTGTTGGTCCTGCTTTGAGCAGGGGGTTGGACTGATGACCTCCTGAGGTATCTTTCAACCCTAATATTCTATGATATACACCAGCCACCATCTCCTCCACACCTGACAGGCAGGGGAACCCGGCTGGGTCTAACAGCCTCTCTCCTTCCTGAAAGGCTAGGTCAGATCTTGGGAACCTGAGGAACTCAGGGATTTAGTAGCCAAGTGTTTTCCCCGGGCAGAACAATCCCCTGGCACGAGACTGACGGGTCAGGCAGTCTGCCCAGCCTTCAGTGGGCTGTTTTGAGTAGTCTGTGCTGATGTTTAGAGAATGGTTGGAGGAATGTTTTACTATCATTTCTGCCTCACAAAAGAGGATTTTGTCTAGGGACACTTTTTAGACAGGCCACTAGGGGGCCTTACAGAAGAAGTACACAGCTGCAGGCAAGGAGGAAATTAAGGTTGTTCTGTTATTCACCCTCCCCTTAGTGTCCTCTGTAAATTCAGTCAGCTGGGCTGGAAGGCTGCACAGCACCAATGAGATTGATTCAGGTCACTGGGATCAGGCAGGTGTTGAGATGCTAATGGCTCACGCTGCTGAAACTCATGCACAGGGGTGGCAGGTTTGTAGAAATTTTGGTGCTGCCCAGAACACCCGGAACCCCCCCCCCCCACACACACACACACACACCTGCCTAAGGCTCTGGGAGGGAGTTTGGGTGGGGGAAGGGGTCTTGGGTTCAGGTGATTGGGCTGCACAAGGTGGTGGGGGTGCAGGCTCTTGGAGGGGGGTTGGGTGCAGGAGGTGTGAGGGGTCGGGCTCTGGAAGGGAGTTTGGCGGGGGACGGGGTCTGGGGTGCAGGCTCTGGGCTGGGGCAGGGGATTGGGGTGCAGGAGGGGTACAGGGTGCAGGCTCTGGAAGGGAATTTGGGTGCAGAAGGGGTGAGAGGTCAGGCTCTGGGAGGGAGTTTGGGTGAGGGAGGGGGTCTAGAGTGCAGGCTCTGGGAGGGAGTTTGGGGACAAAAGTAGGTGCAGTGGAGGGGTGGGAGTACAAGAGGGAGTTACGGGGGGAGGGGAGGCGGAGTGCAGGCTCTGGAAGTGGATGGGGGTTCGATGCTTACCCGAGGCACCCCCTCCGGCAGCGGCTCTTAGGCAGGGCAGGGAGGCGGCGGGGGGTGGGTGTCTCCAGGCACCACCCCTGCAGCTTCCCATTGGCCGCAGGGGCATTTGGGGTGGGGGCAGCGCGCCAGGGGAAGCGTGGAGGGAGTGGTGGGGGGAAGGTGGGAACTTTGCTGGAGCTGGGCCCGTGGGACAGGAATATTCCTGGTGCCTGGGCGGCACAGGCCCATAGAACTCGCCACCCATGCTCACGCAGGAGGCTTTAGCTGTCTGCCACATCAGCCATCTCTCCTGCAGGAAGCTGAGACCCTGCATTCACTATGGTACTAACCAGCTGTTGGCATCAGCACATCTGTGACACTGGACTAACACTGTGAACTTCCTGAGCCCAGCCTGGATCTGTGCTGTTGGTCACATGCACAGAAGGCGAGGAGTTCACCAAGTGCAGCTGGGGAAAGAAAATCATTATAAATGTAACCCTTCTGCCAGGTGGAGCTGGCAGCAACCAGAGCCAGGTTCAATGCAACACAGAACAGGCTCAAGACCCCACCCAGTAACCTGGGAAAATTACACACCACCCTTGGGAGCCTCTGAGAGGCAATACTTCCCCACTCGCAAGCAGAGTCTGAGTGTAGAAAAGAAACTTTTAATGAAAGGAGGGAAATCACCAGACATTAATTAGGGAAAATGCCAGAAGCAGGAGTCATAAACATAAAACTATTAGCAGGAGACCCACCCCAGCATGCGTGGGGCAGTGCCTTCCACCTCATGTTCTTGAGTTCTACAACCAAAAGTTCCTTTTCTGTGCCCCTCTCTGCTCTCTTACCACACCCCACTCACAGTAGTTGTCCTTGGTCAGTGAGGACTCAGGGCTCAGACACGCATCTGTGTGAGTTCACCTCCCACCCAAGGAAGAAGGCACCTTGCTTCCGCTTGCTCAGCTGGCCACCACACCAACTACCTGGCCGCCTTGCCAACCGCGGTTCCTTGCTGCAGCAGAGAAGATGGAGCTATGGCCTTTGTGTGTATTTACTACTGTGTCAGTGACAGGGAAGGGAAGGGAGAGCTGTCCCTGGCCAACAGACACAAAAACACCCAAGCCCCCAAATCAATGTCACCAACATAACCCCTACGGAGTGTCAAAGGGTAGAAGGAGGATAAGGCGAAGAGGCTGGGAAGTGGAGTTATGATAAATGAGGTGGGGGGGTAGCTCTCCTTTATGAACAGCCAGTTATCTATAAAATCCCTATTAGTAGCTGTACTCTACTTGCTTTCCTGTAAAGGGTTAAAAAAGTCCATAGGAAAAAGAAAGGGAGCGGGCACCTGACCAAAAGAGACAATGGGAAGGCTAGAACTTTTTAAAATTGAGAAAAAACTTTCCCTTTGTCTTTCTCCAGAGAGAGGGGACAGAGCAGAGTCATGACTATGCTGTAAAAAGCTTTTTGCCAGGTATGCAAATCATCAGATCATACCTAGAACTACCCAGATATGTAAGCAAATTAGAAAATGTCTAAAAAGACGCTATTAGGTTTATTTCTTTTATTTCCTTATGGCATGCGGACTCCTCTGTGCTAACCCTAAATGCTTTTGTTTTGCTTGTTTTGCTCCTTTAAGCTGGACCTCAAGGTTATTCTTGAAGTTTAATTTTTGTAAGTGGATTTCTTTAAATCTAGCAAAAGCCGAAGTTCCAGATGTATTTTCTTTCTTTTTGTTTTTAATAAAATTTACCTTTTTTACTAACAGGATTTGGATTTTTGTGTCTTAAGAGGTTTGTGCACGTTTTTTTAGTTAGCTGGTGGCAACAGCTGATTTCTTTATTTTCCTTTTTTAACTCTTCCCTGGATGGGGGGTGAAACGGCTTGAAGGTATCCCACAGGAAGGAATTCCCAAGTGCGCCATCCTGGGTTCCAAGGGGTTTTCCATTTGGATCTACCCAGGCAAGATCAGAGAAAAGCTGTAACCTTGGGAGTTTAATACAAGCCTGGAGTGGCCAGTATTAATTTTTAAAGTCCTTGCAGGCCCCCACCTTCTGCACTCAAAGTGCCAAAGTGGGGAATCAGCCTTAACAGGAGTGCAGCCCAGCCACCCTGCAGGGAACCAAAATAGCAGGTGCCCAGCTCCACAATGTACAAGGCCTGCGCAGGACCCTTATGTAATGGAAAGGCCAGCCAGGTAGCTGCAAATTGCAATGGTCAGGGAGACAATCACCAGCCCCAAATCATTTCCCTATGCCCAAAGATGTCAGGGGGAGGCAGCTGCAGCTCAGCTGCTCTATTGGGAACCTCAGAAGCAGATGGTCAGTCTTGTACTGTTTTTTGGCCTAGTGCCAATGCTCATCACAGCCAGAGCAACAGTTCACCCTGTGTGACATGCAGGTCAGCTAAGGCAATCACACGTTCTCCCAGTGTGTGTGGGAACACTCACCAAGCATGGAAAACCTCCTGGGAACATGGGATAAAATTTGCTCAGCAAACTAGAAACAGAGAGGGAAAAAAATATGAAATTAAAAATAATCAAACATTTGAAAAGAGGAATGTTTAAAAAACACCAATATTTTTATGTTTGAAATGTTGTCACAAAAAGGAAATTTCTTCCATATTTGCTTTCTTCACAACAGCTATTTTGATGTATCTTTTTCATTAGAAAAGTATTTCACCAGCTCTCCCTGACATGCTCAGCTCTTGCAAAAGTTAATACTTTTCTGACTCTCCATAGAAATGTATGAAATGGACTCTTTGGTGCATACAGGAAAGCACACGCAGACACACAGATCCAGAGAGATTTGTCCCAAGGTGCGTGTTTAAAAAAAAATGTGTCCCAACATTCGCTCATTTGAGGTACAGAGATGAATCCTAGGGCTGTCAAGCAACTAAAAAATGAATCGTGGTTAATCATGCGATTAATTGTGCTGTTAAACAATAATAGAATACCATTTATTTAAATATTTTTAGATGTCTTCTACATTTTCAAATGTATTAATTTCAACTACAACACAGAATAGAAAATGTACAGTGCTCACTTTATATTTATTTTTATTGCAAATATTTGCACTAGAAAACAAAAGAAATATTATTTTTCAATTCACCTAATACAAGTTGTCACAGACTCACATGTCATGCCCACTGTTGGCCCCATATAGTCCCTGGGGGGAACCCACTTCAGTGTGACAGCCCTTCTCGGGGGTCCACTCTCTCTCCGGGATTAAGCCCCTCTGCCTCCTGGAACCACACCTCTCTGAGCCTTAGCACACCTGTCTGTCGCCATGGGCCCCCTCAGGGAGTCCACTCGCTCTGGACCCCAGGGGCCTCCACTCCCAGAGGGAATAATGTAATCCCGTTCTCTAGACCGGAGTGACTCTCAGCCAGCGTAAAGCAGGAAGGTTTATTGCATGTCTGAACACAGCATAGGAAACTCTCAGGGCCCTGAGGCCTGGTCTCCCTCAGCACAGTACATCTAAGTCTCTCCTGCATCCTGGTGACCTCTGCTTGCTCTCTCTCTCCAGTTCAGAGACCCTGCACTTTCCAGCTGGGCATCCGATATCACTGTCCCCAACAGCTCCTCCCCTCTCCTTTGTGTCCCATCCCAGGTAAACAGGTTGCTGGGGCCCTCTCTCTTCCGTCCTTTGTTCCCCTCTGGCTGGAACTGGTTGGTCAGGTCATCGGGGTCCCCTCTCCTCAGCCCTCTGTCCTCCCACTGGCCAGAACCAGCTGACGGCCAAGCTGGGGTGGGTCTCTTAGTCACCAGGTCACCAGTTGTTAGGGTTCCCCATCTCCAGGCCATTGTCCAGGGGTCGCGGGTGTGACATTGCACACCATAATGCTTTATGGAAATATGCTTATGAATATAAATATGATATAACTGGAATATGTTTTATGCTACATATGCCATGTAACATATCTCTGTAAAGGTTATGATCTACTGAATATATTCATTTTATTTGTATGCATGTATCAGTTTTGTATTCGAAGTTATGAATATTGGCTGTGTACTTGTTTGCGTTTAGGTAGCCTTAGTAAAACATTTGGTCAGCTTCTTGAGAAAAGAATGTGCAAATTAAGTGCCCAGTCAAGAAACACTTAACTAACAATGGCTCTTGGAAGACTCCAATCCACATAAGATGTCCTCCTGGGGACATTCAAGATAGCATGTGAGCAATGACTGCTGTCTGTAAAAACTGAGTCATATATGGACATGTGACTTGCCCATGTGTCTCCAAAACTCCATCTTGCAGCTGGATTTTGCATAGGAGAGGGGAGGGGGTCTCCACCCACAAGAGAAAGTCTATTTAAGCCCCTGGGAGACCCCTGCATTTTGTCTTCAGCTGGCTCAAGAAATAGCTTCTCCACCCCCAAAGGATACCTGAAAGTAACTGGAACAAAGGACAGTAACTACGGGGGTGTGAGTGATTGCTGGACCCAGACTAGGAGACTAGTCTGTAAAAGAAGTTTACAGACAATCCCCAATTTACACAAGCATTCCATTCTGGAACGCCTTGTGTAAGTTGAAATTTGCGTAAGTTGGAAACATATCTCTGGCCATTAGGCAAAAAAAAAAAAAACCCTCCTATTTCTAGCTTATGGAAGTTTTTCTGTAAACTCGGATTTGTGTAAGTCAGGTTTGCGTAACCCGCCGAGCGTCTGTGCTGGAACATCTCTGAGGGTGAGATTTCATCTGTAATCACTTTCTTACTGTATTAGGTGTAGACTTACGTGTTTTATTTTATTTTGCTTGGTAATTCAATTTGTTCTGTCTGTTATTACTTGGAACCACTTAAATCCTACTTTTTGTAGTTAATAAAATCACTTTTTACTTATTAATTAACCCAGAGTCTGTATTAATACCTGCGGGGGGGAGACAGCTGTGCATATCTCTCTATCAGTGTTACAGAGGCCGAACAATTTATGAGTAAAATTGATTTATTTGGGGTTTGGACCCCATTGGGAGCTGGGCATCTGAGTGTTACAGACAGGAACACTTCTTAAGCTGCTTTCAGTTAAGCCTGCAGCTGTTGGGGGATGTAGTTCAGACCTGTGTCTGGGTTTGTAACAGGCTAGCATGTCTGGCTCAAACTGGTAAGGTTCTGGAGTCCCAAGCTGGCAGGGAAAACGGATAAGAAGTAATCTCAGCACATCAGTTGGCAGTTCCCAAGGGGTTTTTCCAACCCATCACACCGGCCATTAGGCAAGGTCACACCTGGTCCTCTGCAACAACAAACCCTCTCCCACCACCTTGTTAAACATGCAGCACACAGGGAAACTGAGGTGCGCACATGCTATTCATGTAAAACAATACAAAAATCCCCAACTTTGTCACACAAGTACTGTAGTGCAATCTCTTTATCATGAAAGTTGAACTTAAAAATATAGAATTATGTACAAAAATACCCCTGCATTCAAAAATAAAACAGTGTAAAACTTTAGAGCCTATAAGTCCAAACAGTCCTGCTTCCTGTTCAGCCAATTGCTCAGACAAACAAGTTTGTTTACATTTGCAGAAGATAATGCTGCCTGCTTCTTGTTTACAATGTAACCTGAAAGTGAGAACAGGCATTTGCATGGCATTGTTGTAGCCGGCGTTGCAAGATATTTACATGCCAGATGCGTTAAAGATTTGTATGTCCCTTAATGCTTCAACCACGATTCCAGAGGACATGCATCCCAGTTGATGACTGGTGCTGCTTGATAACAATCCAAATTAATGCAGACCGACGCATGTTCATTTTCATCATCTGAGTCAGAGGCCACCAGCAGAAGGTTGATTTTCTTTTTTGGTGGTTTGGGTTCTGTAGTGTCCGCATCAGTGTTGCTCTTTTAAGACTTCTGAAAGCATGCTCCACACCTCATTCCTCTGAGAGTTTGGAAGGCACTTCAGATTCTTAAATCTTGGGTCGAGTGCTGTAGCTATCTTTTGAAATTTCTCATTGGTATCTTCTTTGCATTTTGTCAATTTTGCAGTGAAAGTGTTCTTAAAACAAACAACATGTGCTGGGTCACCATCCAAGACGGCTACAACATGAAATATATGGCAGAATGTGGGTAAAACAGAACAGGAGACGTACAATTCTCCCTCCAAGGAGTTCAGTCACAAATTTAATTAAGGCATTATTTTTTTAATGAACGTCATCAGCATGGAAGCATGTCCTCTGGAACGATGGCCGAAGCAGGAAGAGGCATATGAATCTTTAGTGCATCCGGCACGTAAATATCTTATGACACCAGCTACAACAGTGCCATGCGAATGCCTGTTCTCACTTTCAGGTAACACTGTAGTTAAGAAATGGGCAGCAAATGTAAACAAATGTGTTTGTCTTCACGATTGGCTGAACAAGAAGTAGGACTGAATCGACTTGTAGGCTCTAAAGTTTTACATTGTTTTGTTTTTGAGTGCAGTTATGTAACAAAAAAAACTACATTTGTAAGTTGAACTTTCATGACAAAGAGATTGCACTACAGTACTTGTATGAGGTGAATTTAAAAATACTATTTATTTTGTTTATCATTTTTATAGTGCAAATATTTGTAATAAAAATAATATAAAGTGAGCACTGTGCACTTTGTATTCTGTGTTGTAATTGAAATTGATATATTTGAAAATGTAGAAAAACATCAAAATATTTAATAAATGTCAGTTGATATTCTATTGTTTAACAGTGTGATTAATCATGATTAATTTTTTGAGTTAATTGTGTGAGTTAACTGCGATTAATCGACAGCCCTACTTTTTATCACAAAGTGAGTCTCATGTACCATTTCCAGCATGTTTAAGGATTTTTCGCATAAATCATACACATTGTACATTTTTACAGATTTTGACTTCAACATTGCATTCATACCAAGACTTATTAGTATCAATATTAATATTGAACCTATCACAGGTGTGCTTTCACAAGAATGTTTGTCAGTTTGCTCAGTGCCCTTCTGGGATATTTGCACACAATTAATCAGCTTCTTTTTTACTTTAGTGTTTCCTTTAGTATAATTTTTTAGGTTGTTTACATCCTTGGGTCTTGGTATTTTAGGGCAAAGTGGGGTAAGACTGTAAGGGCATTCTGGCTTTCAAGGGTTAACTTGCCTTCCTTCTTTCCCCTTCCTAGAGAGTTGAAATTACAGCTTTTAGATTCAACAGAATCTATAGGCTGGCCAGCTGCATTCTCACTGTCGACAGCTACAGGCAAATTTGTTCCTCCCTTGTCAGCTGGGTAACTTGCATGGATACCAGGACTTAAAGAGACACAACCAATCCCTAGCATCATGTCTGAACTACAGTCCTTCTGATTTACAATGACAAATTTTTGCACCCATAAGGCATCTGATGCATTAGAGTTCACCAAGAGATCACAAGACATATCCAAAGTGTCTATGGGTCTATTAACAAGGCTGCTCTGCTGTGTAAAGGCAGGAATCCAGCCTTTCTGCTGAACCTAAGACACTAACTGTTTATATATATATATATATATATATATATATATATATAAGCTATCTAGGCTTTTCTCTGTTCCCCTCTCACCCTCACTCAGATTCCTTCCTTCCCTATTTGACAGCCAAAATTCCCTTTTAGACAGCCAAAATTCCCCTTCTCTTTCAAATATATATACACACTGCTCCTTTGCTCCCTGTATTTGTAAACAGACCTTCCCTTTTAGAGGCCCCCCGAGCTTCTTCGTGCTCCCCCCACCCCCCCGTGAGGAGCTGCCTTGACCCCAAGTTCCTTTGTTTGGCAAAACTGGGCATTTGCTCCCTTTGCTCTTGCCTGCTGATGATGGACAAATGCCAAATTTTGCCAAAAAAGTCAGGATGTCCAGGTGAGGGCTTAAAAAGGGGACTGTCCTGGCCAAAATGGGATGTATGGTCATCCTAGTCTGTACTAAGAGCCACCCGGGTAGCTGTGGGGAGCCCCGGACCCTCCACCTGAACTGGGTGAGGAGCCGGGGTGCGTGAGAGAAGCCCCCAGCCCGTGTCCCTGCTCCCAAGGGTGCACCACCCTGGGCAGGTGGAGGGTCTGGGGCTCCACACAGCAGCCCAGGCTCCCTGAGCATCTCTAACAATGGCCTGACTTCCAGCTAGACCAGGAGGCAGGGCCATGAGGGGAAGGAGAGGAGCAGGGGGTGGGGCCCAGTGGTGGGGGTGGGGACCGGGGGCCATTGTTCTTTGTGCCCAGGGCCCCAATAAAACGTAATCCACCTCTGCTCAGCTGAGACACCCCGGTGGCCAGGTCCCTCTCCTCCTCCATCCCCCTCCCCTGAGACACGTGCCGCATCCCTTCCCTCCTCCACTCCTGCTGCTTCTGCTCAGGCACAGCCTCTGTCTCCATCCTGAGCCTGACCCCCGCTGATCCATTTCACCTTCATCTTGTCCCTCTTTATTAAGTACAGTTCAATATGATGTCTGGTTACAGGGGCTGAGGCTTTGTGAAAAACACGTGGCAGGCGACAGGCACCTGAGGGGAGGAGAGGAGGGACTCAGCCAGCGGCGAGCAGCAGGTGCCTTGGGAGAGGGGAAGAGCAGGGAGGAAGAGGAGGTGTGCGAGCAGGGCCATGGTGGAAAAGCAGGAGGTGACCCTAGCCTGGCCTGGCCTGGCCTATGGTTGGAGGAATGTTTTACTATCATTCCCTCCTCACAGAGGAGGATTTTGTCTAGGGACACTTTTTAGACAGGCCACTAGGGGGCCTTACAGAAGAAGTACACAGCTGGAGGCAAGAAGGAAATTAAGGTTATTCTGTTATTCACCCTCCCCGTAGTGTCCTCTGTGAATTCAGCCCGCTGGGCTGGAAGGCTGCACAGCAGCAATGAGATGTCACTGGGATCAGGCAGGTGTTAAGATGCTAATGGCTCACACTGCTGAAACTCATGCAGGAGGCTCTAGCTGTCTGCCACATCAGCCATCTCTCCTGCAGGGAGCTGAGACCCTGTATTCACTATGGCACTAACCAGCTGTTGGCATCAGCACATCTGTGACACTGGACTAACACTGTGAACTTCCTGAGCCCAGCCTGGCTCTGTGCTGTTGGTCACATGCACAGGAGGGGAGGGGATCACCAAGGGCAGCTGGAGAAAGAAAGTCATAAAAAAGGCTCGCAAATGCTGAGTACTCACGGGAATTAGTTGGGCAGTGATGTAGTGGTAAAAAAAGAAGGGCGTAACTTCCAAACTAAACTCCATATCCCCCAAATGAGACTTTGGTAAACTCTATTTACCCTCGTTTACTCCCAACTACACGACTGTAGTTGCCGAAGGATGGACTTCAGAAGACTAACTCAGGCTGCTATTGTTGAAAATCAGGGACTGAGCGTGTTCCTCACAGCTCTCGCTGGTGCCATCATTTACCATTGGGTTAATTAACAACCGGTTGTTTATGGCAAGACTGGCAAGTGTATCTGCCAGATGAGCAGCTCTTAGACTCTATCACCATGAGATGTGGGGCAGTGGACAAAGCACCAGGCTGCTAGACAGGAAACCGACTTTCTAATTCAGGCTCTGTCACCCAGTTCCTGTGTGGACTTAGCTTCACCTTTCTGTGCCTCAGTTTCCCTGCCTCTTGAAATGGGAAATTTCAAAAGCTTTTTTATTCTAACATAGAACAAAATGTTGAAATTTCCCATAAAATGTAAAATTCAGACAGTTTTGAACTGAAAACTAGAGAGGAAAAGTTTGGATATTTTCAGTTTGAAGCTAATGTAACATTGAAATCTCAGGTCAGCAGAGGAGATGGAGTTGTGGCCCTTTGTGTGTATTTTCCAATGTGTCAGTGATGGGGAAGGAAAGGGTGGGCTGTCCCTGGCTGCTAGACACACAGACACAAAAACTCCCAAGCCCCCAAAACAATGTCACCAAGATAACCCCTACAGAGTGTGAAAGGTGGGGTGAGGGTGGGAGAGAAGAAAGAGGTGGAGGGGGAGGATAAGGAGGAGAGGATGGGAAGGGGTGTGCAGCCCAGACACCCTGCAGGGAACCCTGCCAGCAGGTGATCAGTTCCACAGTGTACAAGGCCTGCACAGGACTCCTATGTAATGGAAATCCCAGCCAAGCAGCTGCAAATTGCAATGGTCAGTGAGACAATCACCAGCCCGAAATCATTTTCCTCCGCCCAAAGATGTCAGGGGAGGCAGCTGCAGCTCCATAGGGAACCCCAGAAGCAGACAGTCAGTCTTGTACTGTGTTTCGGCCTAGTATCAATGCTCATCATAGACAGAGCAACTGTTCACCCTGTGGGACATGCAGGTCAGCTGAGCCAATCATACATTCTCCTAGTACATGTGGGCACACTCAGAAAGCATGGAAAACCTGGCAAGATAGGACAAAATTTGGTCAGCAAACAAAAGAAACAGAGAGAAAAAAGTGTGAAATTAAAAAATAATCAAACATTTGAAAAGCGGAATTTAAAGAAACAACACCAATATTTTTGTATTTGACATTTTTTCACCAAAAGGAAATTTCTTCCAAATTTGCTTTCTACAAACCAGAAGTTTTGATGAATTTTTTTCATTAGAAAAGTATTTTACCAGCTCTCCCCTGACACGATTGGTTCTTGCAAAAGTTAATACATCTCTGACTCAGGGCTGTCCTTACCCACAGGCAAAGTACGCAGCTGTGTAGGACACGGTGCCCTATGCAGCTGCATGCTGCTCCAGCCCCTGCTCTACCTCTTCCCCATGGCTTTCCCCACCCCTGCTCAACCCCAGCCCCGCCCCCATTCCACCCCTTCCCCAAATCCCACACCCAGCCCCCACCCTGACTCTTCCTGCCCCTGCTTTGCCCCAGCCCCACCCCTACTTCACCCCTTCCTCTGAGGACCGAAGCAGGGGTCGGGTGCGCCCTGCACTCACCGGGCAGAGGTAAGAGAAGCGACCCGGCCCCAGCCCACTCCAAGCCGCCGGCTCCCAGCCACGCCGCTGGTAAGTGCTGGTGGGGGCGGTTCCTGCACTCCTCTGTTCTTTCCTCTCATGTTGGAATCATGATCGTAGCTGACAAGAGAGGTCAGGACTATCTCAATTCCCGTATCTTCCAGCTTTTTAAGAAGCACATTTGTCATACCAGCTCCTGTAGTATCATCACTGTCAATAAATTCTAGAAAATGCTCTCTGACAGTCACCATTGCAGGGACGTTTTCAGTAGGTTCTATTGTTGTTACAAAACTCACCATTAAAGTCATTTGTTCCGTATGGCTGATGTCAGGTGTGCAGTCCAGAATAACAGTCATATCTTGCTGACTTCAGATCTGCCACAATCTTCTGTTTGACTTTTGTTGCCGGTAACTGTATGATCTCATTTTGAATTGTTTTTCCAAGGTAGTGGTGTGTGTACATTTCTTGGGTGGTGACTCTTCTTTGATGCTCCTGGAGTACAGCATCAAACTCAGCCATCAGCTCCACAGTTTGAGGGAAGTTTCCATTGTTTGGCACATACAGCTAAACTGAAGTGCCACCCAGTGCTAGGTTTTGGGTAGCAAGCATTCTCACAATGGCAATGAGCCTTTTCAGAACATTTTGCCAATAAAGAGACTCTAATGCAATCTTCTCTTGATGCTGATCATCTATGGTGTCCTTTAACCTTAGCCTCATCTCAACCTCTTTCCTCCTGTGGAATGCTCTCTGGTGATTTGCTGCCTTCTCATGGCATGCCAGATTTCTAGCCAGATTTTTCCAGTCCTTTGTTCCTGTAGAACCCAGTGTGGCTGGAACATTAGACTGGAAGCGTTTGCAATAAAAACAGTATGCAGCATTCTGGGTTTTTGAGTACATAAGCCATGGCCTCTCCACTTTCTCACCATTGGGGATTTCACGCTAGCAATGTGTTGGATGGAAACTTCTGTTTTCATTGTCTTTGGGGAACATGAAGTTTTTCACTTGCTGTGGCCCATGCAGTAGAAGGAAGTCCCTCAGGCTACTGCTCAAGTGGGTCCACAGTCCTGGATCATCTAGACTTAAGGAACTAAGCTCAGCAGCTGCTGTTTCTTGTGCCTCCATCACACTCTTCTCTGATCTACACTTTTCTTCAGGAATGTGCATGGTTACATCCATCTGAGATGGAGATATGGGTGCTGCAGTAGCTGCCAGGTCATCTGCACTCTGACGAACTGCAAGATCAGGCACCTCCTCACCACTCACTTCCTCACTGGGGCCGGAAGGCTCACCCTGAACATTTGTGTCTATGTATCTCAGGAGAGCTCCTTCCGGCTTAGATAGAAAAGCTTCCTTTGCTTTCTTTCTTTTTCTGAATGCTGCCCCAGAGGGGCGTTTTCTTCTTTCACTCATGATTGCTGTTCTGTGCCAGCTATAGTGGCTCTCAACACTCAATTGAAGGGGACAAATAAGCAGGCTGGAAGCAGGGCCTGAGTGTGGGAAAATATCAGCGTCTTAAGGGCCTAACTGGCTCCTACTACTTCAGTTGACTGCCTGTTCTCCTCCAGTGGGTTCAGGGAAGCAGCAGGAAACAGGAAGCTCCCCGAGAAGCTGGTTTTAATCAGTCCAGGCTCCTGGGGGTGCTAGAGAGGTACATAAGAGGTTCCTCCTTCTCTCTCTCCCTGCAGCTCCTGCTGCTTTCTGTTATTCCCTCTCACCTTTTCTCCTGCCTGCCTGTTATGTCTCTTGTGCCCTCCTTCCTCCAGCACAGCACTCCACCATCTCTGTGCATCTGGAGCAGAGAGAATACATACGCACCAGCAGCAGACACAATTTTCTACACTCTGGGTCCTAGTGGTGCCCCTCCATAGTCTGGCACCTGAGGTGGCCGCCTCAGTTGGCCTCATGGTAAGGCTAGCCCTGACTGTGACAGGGGGATGGGTGGGACATGCAGATTTTACATGCAAAGGCCCATGTCCACCCTTATTAGCTGGCTCAGCTCCCAGTGGTGTCGGTACGTTGGAGACTGATGGCAGTTTATGGGGTAAACTTTATCAGGAGAACACGTAACTATTGTAACAAAATGCCTTTGTGGAGCAATCCCTCTCGGCTAGATCCCAGTCACCTCTTTCTAGAACTCCCCCTCCTCATCTGGGAGCTCTAGGATCCTCTCAACTGGCTCTTGAAATGTATCAAATCAATGTGATATGTGAAATGCCCCGTCGGAGGGTTCCAGAGAGGGCTCCTCTCACTGCCCTGAGAGATCCCCAGGGACCAGTGAAGCTAGTGCATCTGCAGCTTGTAGTTTAACTCTATCTCCACTGTGACTATTCTCTTAATTACTTCACATCTTCACATCAGATGCCCCTGCCCTGCCTGGAGATGTCCCAGGGGCTGTTTACGATGATGTCAGAGAAGTGTCTGTCCCTGAAGGTGACCCTGCTTCAGGGCAGAATGATGAGCAAGGCACTGGGGCGAGGGACAGACACAGGGATTCACAGACAGGTGAGTGGAGAACTATTTACACTTTGCACTGTCTCTGCAGAGTGGGAGGGCTGGGAATGTGGGGTACACAGCAAGGGAACAGCTCTGGACAAATCAATGCCTGTGAGAAAATCTCTCCTCTCGTCTCTCCATTCCCTGAATGCCTGCCATGGGGGGAGGAACAGCAGGGTCCCTGCTGGGTGGTACTTCATGGTCAGACCAGCAAGATACCTAGGATCCTTCTGCCTCTAGGTTCCAATCCTTGTGTGGCTGCCACGCCCTGGATGTGCTGGATTCCCACCACTTCACTGCACGTGTATCTTTTGAGCGGAATCCTATGAACCAAAGTCCTGTTACTGCTACGCAAATGTTAAAGAGCCCATGACACCTCCTGTAAAAGTTGGGCTTTGCCTATTGTCCTTGGCGAAAATCTCCCCTCCCCTCCTGATTTTTCCGTGAGCAGGGAGACCATCGGCCACCCCAGAAGAGGTGCAGTGCTGATGAAATGTGCATTGCTTAGTACTTGATAAGAAGAATGTTCTTATGTTCATTGTTAAGGCAGAGTGAGTTATGATCTTCTTAACTAAGCGCTCCTGGCTGATAAGTACTTGGGTTTTCTACATGAAGTAACAGGTAAATAGAGTTCTCACTGGGCAGTGTTAGCTGGTCTGGAAACCAAAGGTTTTAATTTCCAGACTATTTACAGAGATGATGGATTAGAACTTGTCATAGACCCGCCAGAAGACTGAAGGGGGAACAATTCCTAACCATTACTGTAGAGCAGAGATTCTCAGCTGTGGTGCACGAAATGTATTCTGGGACGGCATGAGAAGCCAGAGCAGAGAGCGGTGACTCCTTTCCGGGCACCCAGCTTTGAAGGCAGCTCCGCCACCAGCAGCAGCGCAGAAGTAAGGATGGCAGCATATGGTGTTGCCACTCTTACTTCTCCACTGCTGCTGGCGGTAGTGCTGCCTTCAGAGCTGGGTGGATGGAGAGCTATGTACTTAAATGGCTCTTTGTGATTCAATGCCCGACTGCTGTTCATATTTAGTGAGAGTTGCATGTTGATTTTTTTTAAATCGGTGTATGTACTTGTGTGGTGGGGGTGGGGGGTATCAACTATAATGGACACAAAGAAGGGGGGTGATCAAATAAGTTAGAGAACCACTGCTATAAACTCCACCTTGCTCTGTTCCTGCCGATCACCACAGAGTGGATCCTCTGACTATGTGTCTCCCTTGGTATTTTCAGGTGGGAGTCTGCACTCACTAAAGAGTGAAGTTGTCTCTGGGATGGACAGAGAAACCCCATTCCCGCTTCCTGGAGACACAGGTTACGATGATGTGGAACATGGTGACTCTGGGGGATCAATATCAGAATGATTTGATTGGGAAAAAAATAACCTTGTGATGATATAAATGCTTTGCCTTTTTCTCTCAGAAATGCTCCCTCTGCTATGATGCCTAGAGACAGTCCCTGTCTGGTAGACAGACAAAGCAGGTGTTTTTATAAGATTTGTGTGAAGTTGCAGGAAATACTAGTGGGAGTTGGAAAAGGTTCATAAACTTTCTTTGTGTAATTTTCCACCATTTGAAGGGGGGTTGAATTTTCCTGCTTTTTTATGCCTATAATTTCTTCATCTTGTATTTTGCCTTTTTCATATTAAATCCTTTCTGAAAGTCTTCTCCATAGTGGAAGTTTTTCTTGCCAGATGAATTGTGCAGTTTCCAGAGTTCATCACAGGGAGGGGCTGAGATACAAAAACCAAGAGACAAAGGCGGGCCACCTCTGGGTATAGCAGGTTGTTTGACGGTGTTGGGGGGTTTACACTGAATGTTCTATCAGGCATGTAGTAAAAGTGAGACACCAGCAAGAGAACATTCTGAGATGAGCAACAAGGTTGTTCCTAAACCTAATTCAGATTTGTAACTTTCATTGAATCCAAGGAGATAAATGAGAAATTCTCCCTCATAATTCACACCTGAAATTAAACAAAGAGTGAAAAGAATTCCCCATTAGCAATAAATGTGCAGGATGAATATTTCTGCGAGGACAATAAATGAATTTTATAGAAAATAATGAAAACCAAACTGCTTTAAAACCAACTTTTAAAATCTATTTTAGTTTGAAACGCATCAAACCAATAGTTTGCAGCCATATACTTTTTTAAAAAAACACACTGATGTTTTGCACACACACACACACACACCCTAGCAGTTTAAAACACCAAACCAACAGTTTGCAACAAAATACTTTTTTAAACACCCACACTTATATCTAGCTTAGTCCCCTGAATCACTAACAATTTAAACGTTAAAGCCAACTCTTTTAAGAAGACAAACAACCCCTTTTTAATTTTTTTTGCAGAATAAAAACCAAACTGCTTTTAAAAAACAACTTTTAAAAACCATTTTAAGGCCCCCTCCCTAACATTCCCTTTTGTGATCTGGGGTGGGGGAATTAAGTTGTCTGCACAACAGGGCTGCTTTTGGCTTTTTTTTTTTTTTTTTAGTTAAAATACATTTTTCTTTGGGGCCTTCTTACAGTATTAAGCAGTAAATCACCATACACAACAATCCTTAACGTTACTGTACCCATTCCCAAGTGTGGGGCCCCTTGCAGATATCAGTGAATGTCTTGGGGCTTGTTTGTTTGTTTTTTAACCATGTTTCTTTCATGCTTAAAGTCTGGGGGTTGTTTTTGAAATAAAATGGGTGTACCACAACCATAGTAAGCACCCTAGAAATACCCAGAGCTTTTAAATGTTTGATTGTCTATAGTGCAAATGTTTGTTCTAAAGTATGGTGGAGGTTTGTGAACCCTTGAAACATTTCAGTTTTGGGTTAGACCCATTTTTAGTTTTGTAAATATATTATTTTAATGACTTTAAGTTGCTAGAAAGAGTGACCCATAACGTTCAATGAACTCCTGGTTTATATTTAAACTGTCCAATAGCATTCTACCAACTGCTGGGTTATATTTAAACTGTCCAATAGAATTCTACCAACTTCTGGGGTCATATTTTTAACTGTCTAATAGCGTCTATCAACTCCTGAGGTTTTATTTCCTTTCATATTAAATCTCGCCATCCTCACCCACCCTCCTCCCTTACTGTGGGTGTACCCCCGTCAAATTTAATTTCTAATACGATTACCCCTGATGGCAACAAGGGTGGGTAATGTCAGTCACCCTGGCTATTCAGTGGGGGTGTGGTTAAAACCATTCAGTTCAACAGGATGGGTCAACTCTATTGTACTCAAACACATGTCTGAACCATCCCTGGGGTTTTTTTTAATTGTAAACACATTTTTAGGGTTCCCCCCACCACATGATTCTACAACTACATTTCAGTTTTTTGCTGTAAATGGGTCTCTTTTACACAAAGACATAAGAGCTAGGTTCTCACAAACTATTTTTTTTTATTAACAGACATACAGCTCCTTGAAAACAAACCAAGATGCTCCTTTAAAACTTTTAGCTCACTTAAGGGCCACTGAGACCTTCGAACAGAAACACAGATAGTCACAAAGCCCTTTTCAATAGATTTTTTTTACAATTGACAACTACCAAGTTTTATATCACCAAGATGATCAGGGCCTGCAACCCCATACTCTGCATGTCCCTAAACCTCCAACTAACAGAAGCTGGGACTGGATGACAGGGGATGGATCATTCAAAATTTCCCTGTTCAGTTCTTTCCCTCTGGAGCATGAAGCACACTGGCCACTATCAGAAGACATAATATTGGGCTAGATGAACCATTGGTCTGACTCAGTATGTCCATTCTTATGTAAGTTATGAAGAGTAGAATATGGATAAGGGAAGCTAAAGACATTAGGGGAAACTCCGTGGCTTGCAGGACTAAGGATAATAAGGAGGGGGTTTTTTTAAGTGTATTAGGAACAAAAGAAATCCTAGCAATGGTGTAGACTCATTACTAGATGGAGACTGTTTAAAAGGATGCAGTAAAGGCGGAAGTGTTCCTTTAATATGTTTTCTGTCTTTGGAAACCCCATGTCAGTGTATTTAGAAAGGACAAGGGTCTCCAGTGCTCTTACATTTTTGCCGCAGCATGAAGGAGTAGAGGTGGTGAAGTCCATCCACAACCCATCGGAAGATCTGCTGCTCCTGCTCAGCACAGCACAGAGTGGGACACCCCACCAGCTGGCCCAGGACTCTGAACTCCTCCACTCCCTGACGGAGAGAGGGAGCAAAGGGAGTCACTTGCTCCTGTAGGACTGGTGCAGTGTGTCCCCCTGCCGTTGCACTAGCGATGGGTTAGAACCAGGGGAGGCAGAGCCCAGCGTAGAGAGACCGGGGACAATGAGAGCAGGAGGAGCCATGGGGCTCAACACCGGGGGCTGAGGAAAGCTCAGCAGGGACAGGAAATCTGGGTAGCAAAGTCAGCAAACGTTGCCCCCAAGTGAGAACCCTGATAATGAATGAACTAACATCCAGTCTCCATCTCAAGGGCAAGCTCCTCAACCCAGCCCCTTCTGTCATCCCCCTCCCTCCACTGACCTCAGGCCCAGGAGCTTGGGGTCACCTTGGACTCCGCTGCTCTGCATCCTTCCTCTCTCACTCCATCCTGAAGCTCCCCAAAGCCCCCACTTTCTGCACCGTGCCCAGCTTGCTGGCTCTCTCCTGCAGCCTTGTCCTCTCATCTCCCCCTCCTGCCAGACCTTCCCTTGCCCCTCCTGCAGCCCCTGCGCTGGCTCCCTGCTCTTCCCCACATCGCACCAAGCCCCTTGCGCTCCTCTCTTGCTGTCTGCACAGCCTCCTCACACCCACTCCCCATTGCTCTGGCTCCTTTGGCTCCTCCCATCCCTTTCACTCTGCCCCCCCCACCTCCCTCCTTCTGTTCCGCTGCCCCAGCCTCTGGGGGCACATCATCCAAGCGCCCCCTTCCAGCTGCCAGAGGGGAGGCCCTGCCACAGAGGGGATGGAGCAGCTGGAGCAGCAAAATGGCCCTGAGCACCCAGAGCAGGGGGCATTCATCTAGCAGCCTGGCAGAAGCTGATGCCAAAGTATCTTGGGGACAACTGACAAAGGGGGTGAACAGACACTTGGTTTCGGAGGGTGCTCTCAGGGTGATCCTGTGTAAATGTACTGACCCTGTGGAGCAGACTTTGGTCCTAGGGGAACAGCGGAGAGAGTCCTTGGAGATAGAATTATGGGACTCAATCCAAAGCACACTGGAGTCAGAGGACAGACCTGTCGACATCAGTGCTCATTAGACTGAACTTCTACCGAGGATCTTGCTGAATCACTAGTCTAGACCCGGGTTTTCCCTGCCAGGAAGCGCTGCACCATGAGGCTGCTCAATGCAGTTAGGAGGCGGCCAGGGTCAAAGGCTGCTCACCTTGAATTTGTGATGCCCAGCAATGAGTTTGATCAGCCAGCTGATCCTTACCACTGCCCTCAGCTGCCCATGCACCTCCTTGGACGTGGTCCCGGGGAGCAGGAACTGAGAGAAACAAATTGGGACAAATTGCTAAGGAGAAGTACCAAAAAATAGCACAAGCACATAGGGTGAAAATCAGAACAGCTAAGGCAAAAATGAGTTCTATCTGGCAAGTGACATAAAAGGCAATCAGAAGCAGTTCTATAAATGCATTAGGAGAACGAGAAAGACAAAGGAAAGTGTGGGGCCACTACTCAGCAGGGAAGGAGAGCAAATAATGGATGACACAGACAAAGCCAAGGTGTTTAATGCCTTTTTTCCTTCAGTTTTTGCTAAAAAGGTTAATGGCGACAAGATGCTTAACACAATATTAACAACAAAGGGGAGGAATACAGGCCAGACTAGGGAGAGAACAGGTAAAAGACAATTTAGGTCAGTTAGATGTATTTAAGTTGGCAGAGCCTCATGATATTCACCCTAGATGTAGCTAGGCTAAGTAATGTCTGAACCTTTAGGAGGGCTGTGGTCCCAGAGGACTGGAAAAGGGCAGACCCAGAACCTATCTTCAGAAAGGGGAATATCTTCAGAAAGGAGGCCCCAAGGAATTAGAGATCAGTCAGCCTAACTTTGGTACCCAGAAAGATACTGAACAAATTATTAAAGAGTTTGTAAGAACCTAGAGGAGATAATAGGGTGATAAGGAATAGCCACCCAGGATTTGTACAGAACAAACCATACCAAACAAATCTAATTTCCTTCTTTGACAGGATTACTTGCCTAGTGGATGCAGGGAGGCAGTATATGATGATGGATGTGAAGTTCAGTAAGGCTTTTGACACAGTTCCACCAGACATTCTCATAAGCAAACTAAGCCAATATGATTCAGATGAGATTACTATAAGGTGGGCGCACAACTTATTGAAAGACCGTACTCAAAGAGGGGTTGTCACTGACTCGCTTGCAACCTGGGAGGGTGTCTCAAGTGGGCTCCCCCAGGGGTGTGCCGGATCCAGTACTAGTCAATATTTTCATTAACAACTTGGTTAACAGAGAGGAGAGTACGTTTTTAAAGTTTACGGATGACACCAAGCTGGGAGGGGTTGCAAGCACTTTGGAGGATAGATTAGAATTCAAAATAAGCTTGCTAAATTGGAGAGTTGGTCTGAAGTCAACAAGATGAACTTCAGTCAAAACAAATGTGACGTAATGCACGTGGGAAGGAAAAATCAAATGCATAGAAACAAAGTGGGGGATAACTGGCTAGGTGGCACTGCTGCAGAAAAGGATCCGGGGGTTATCATGGGTCTCACACTGAATAGGAATCAACAGTGTGATGCTGTTGTGAAAAAGGGAAATGTCATTCTGAGGTGTATTAGCTTGGAGCACTGTGTCCAATTCTGGGCACCACGCTTTAAAAAAGATATGAACAAACTGGAGCCAGTTCGGAGGAGAGCAGCAAAAATGATCAGTGGTTTAGAAAACATGACCTCTGAAGAAAGGTTGAACGAACTGGGCATGTTTCCTCTTGAGAGGACAGATGGGGCACCTGTATCAGTCTTCAAATACGTTAAGGGCTGTTACACAGAGGATGGTGACCAATTGTTCTCCATGTCCCCTGAAGGTAGGACAAAAAGTAATGGGCTTAATCTGCAGCAAGGGAGATTTAGGTTAGATATTAGGAAAAACTCTAAGGGTGGCTGAGCACTGGAACAGGTGACCTAGGGAATCACAGAATCTCAGCGTTGGAAGGGATCTCAGGAAGTCATGTAGTCCAACCCCCGGTTCAAAACAGGACCAATCCCCAAGTAAATCAGTGGGGGAAGTGGTGGACTCCTCATCATGGAGGTTTTAAAAAACAGGCTGGACAAACACTCCTCAGGGATGGTCTAGGAATGCTTGGCCCTGCTTCAGTGCAGGGGGTGGAGTAGATGACCTCTTGAGATCCCTTCGAGCCCGGGTCTTCTGTGATTCCCTCTTCCCAGGTTCCAGGATCGAGGAGACCAAGTCTCTGCCAAGAACATTTCCCTCTTTTTGGACCACAAACCACCCACAGAATCTACTTCCTGTGGCCCCAGAACTAGAACGTTGGGGGAAATCTAGATCTGGGCTCTGGCCAGGTGGGTGGGCCCATGAGTGATGCTCCGGGCCCACAGCCCAGGGATCCCAGTGTGATTGCTGAGAAGGGCTGCAAGAGATTTGCCATCACTCTGCAACCCCACCCCACCCCCAGGCAGCTCAGCTGTCGTGTTGATGGGCTCTGGAGGCAAGGCCCCGCGCTCAGCCAAGGGCAGGGCGTGAATGCCAGGGTCAGATGGCGGCTCAGTGCAGATCACAGCAGATCCCGCACCCTTCCACCCTCCATGCAGACGTCTCCCAGATATAGCAGGGGCACTTGGTTCTCCAGCCCAAGAACCTTTATATAGAACGTACTCTCAGGAACAGAAGGCACGGGGGTGTCCCATGCTTGGGATTAAATGGAGCCTTGGTCCCCGAGCCCCACCCCAGCTACAGGTCTAGTCCCCTTCCTCCCCAATGCCTCCAGATCTTCAAGATGTTCTGCAGCACCACAAGGTTGGGCTTCTGATCCTCGCACACCAAGGCCTTTTGCATCTCATCCATGACTTTCAGAGTCTGCGTGCAGAGCAGAGGAGAAACCAGAGCAAGTGGCATTACTCAGCCAGGCGATGAACCAATGCCCTGGCATGTGACATGCCCCAGGTCAGGGCAGCCCCTGGTATTCCACCTCACGCACTCACTTGTACCCGCAGGGGACCTACTGCAAACTCCTCCTGGCAACAGGACCCCACCTGCCTTTGCTGTCCCCAGGAAGGCCACTGCACACAGTCTAACCCACTGGAAGAGTCCAGAAGGACTCCGCATTTGGAGGGGGAGGAAAGATTTCCAGCCAAGCTTCAGTTCCCCTGGCTTGTGTGGGTCTGAAGCAGCCGATCTCAGGCCTGTGCCCCCAGCCACGCACTGGGGATGAATGTGCTTGTGAAGGGAGTGTCTGTTCCCCACTAATTGCCGGTGCATGTGAAGGATAAATGCCTACTAGTGCTACCCCATGAGGGAGTTACTCCTTTTTCTGCGGCCGTGGGGCCTGTGCTTTGCTGCCGCAGTTCCTGAGCTGAAGTCCTGCCAAGGAGCTGTGATCATTACACTCTTATGCCAGTGCCAGGTAACCCAGGGGGCAGGTACACGAGCGACTGGCAGGATTCCCACTCGGTTTGGGGCGGCTCCTCACAGCCGGTTTGGGGCTTACCTTGGTGTACAGAGCAGCCTCCATGCCCTGGATGGTCTGTGCTGGAGGCAGGGAGAAGATGCTGGAGAAGCAGGCGGCGAGCAGGTTGGATTGTTCCATTCCCCACGCGGTGCCTTCACTTTGCTAAGAGAAGAGACACGTGCGGATTGGAGGGCTGAGGCGAGACTGACGCACGAACGTTGGCCTCAGGCTTCCAGGACATGGAAACACCTGCGGGGGCCCTAGCTGGGGGGTGGAGGATGAGAATAGGCCAGGGGGCAGTGGAGGGAGCTGGTACTGTCTTCTCTCATACCAGCAGGCTGAGGTGGAGATCACTGTGCTTTGCCGTAAAACAACATCCCGTAAACGGCATGGACGGGAGACTAGAATCTACTGGCACAAAAGCGCCTCTGAACCCAGCGGCCACAGTGCAAAGGAGTCTGCCAGTCCTGCCCCGCTGGGGGCAAGGGACCCTCCCTCCACAGCCGTCTGGACTGCAGCTGCACAGTCCGGGCCAGCAGAGAGATGCTGCATCAGCCCTCAGCAGGGCAGAATCCAGGCAGGGATCCAAGACCTGCCCCTGCCTATTAACTCTCAGCACGGTGGACAGGGCACAGGGAGGCAGGAAGGTGGGGACCACCCAGACGGCATTAACCCCTTCACCTCCACTGCCAGAGCATGGCCCCAGCACATGCCATGAGGTGCCAGGTGACTACTCGAGCTGCCCCCTGCAGGACACAGCCGCGCCTCTCATGGCGGGTGGCAGCCAGTGAGGAACAGCTAGGCCCACTGCTGACGCAAATCACCACCACCCCTGTCGACCCCGGCAGAGACGGGATCATGGCCAATGCTGTTGCCTGCTCCGATCTCAGGAAGCCCGTGCCCAGTGGGGAGAGCCACTCCAGCACCTGCCCCGCCTCCCCTTCCCTTTCCTGGGGAACCTATTGAGCCAACTGCGAGAGCCAAGCTCCAGCCCGCAGCATCCGCCACCCTCCGGATGCCTGAAAGGCAGGCTTCTGGGAAGCTCAGAGCAGGATGCCAGCGGCACTGAGAGAGAGCCCCCCATGACACAGACAGTGCCACGTGCCAGGGCTCAGCCTGCCCAGCCTCTCAGCCACAGGGAGTCGCTGAGCTGCCGGTGTGATGCAGCTGGCACAGCTGGTGGCGATTCCGGTCGCTCCACTTCAGTAGCACCCAACTGCCCCTCTCCCCACAGAGCCATCGCCTACGGGGTCCCAGAGGGGACCGGTCTGAACCCCCTCACTCCCTCCCCCACATCTTCATAAGGCCACTTGGAGAGGTCGCCAGGCACTGAAGGATCCTCCACCACCAACCCACTTCTGCCAGCGCCCATGCACCAGCGCCATCACCTGGTGCCACGTGCCCGGGGGAATCAGAAGACGGGGGAGGAGCAGAGGGGAGAACGCCCTGGAGAACTGGCCATGCCAAGAGGCTGGCCTGTCTGGCTGCACACAGCACTGGCTGGGGCTGGGAGGGCAGGCCGGGTACCTCAGCTCCATGATGGCGAGCATCACTTGCTGACGCACCATGCCGGTCACGGAGTCGACGGACTCGTGATCAATTAAGTCCTGGAGAGACAACGTGATGAAATGCCAGCCGGGCTCCGAGCTCCTGCCAGGCTCCGACTGGGGAGCAAAGTGCAGGGCCTGCAACACGTGGGCTCGACATCCAGGTCGTCCTACTGTGGACTTGATGGCGTGCAGGGCTCCAGCCGGGGAGTGCAGTGCAGGGCCTGTGGTCAGTGCCCCAGCGTCATGCACCAGTGCACTGCAAAGGCTCCATCAGCATTAGTACCCAGGGACTCCACCTGAGATCAGGCCCCCTTGTGCCAGGTGCTGCACACACACACACAGAGTGAGAGCCGGTCCCTGCCCCAGAGAACTCACGAGCTAACTAGATGAGACAAGGCATGGGAGGGAAACTGAGGCACAGAGGGGGAAGTGACTTGCCCAAGGTCTCACTGCAGAACCGAGCCCTAGCCCACTGGACCACTCACCAGCCCACACTGTCCCACGTTCAGGGAAGGGAGGTAAGCTCTGGAAAACTTTCTGCAGTGATGGAGAGCAAACACTTTCCAAATCTACAGAACAGATTTGTTGCTAGTTCCCTAGTGGGCACTGACTGCGCAGTGTTGGGGCTCTGTGCAGGGAAACTGGCATATACAGAGCAACCTGGTGACTTGGGAAGCTGGGTGCAAGGGAACAATATATGTTTCGATACAGTTCTATGTTTAGGAATAAAGAATGCAGGCCACACTCACAGCATGGGGGGCTCTAACCTGGGAAGCGGTGACTCTGGAAAAGACTTGGCAGTCATGGGAATCAGCTGCACATGAGCGCCCAGTGCGATGCTTAGGCCAAAAGGGCTAATGTCATCCTGGGATGTATAAACAGGGCAATCTCCAGTTGTTAGAGAGGTTATTTTCTCTCTGTGTTTGGCACTGGTGCGTCTGCTGCTGGGATCCTGTGTCCAGGTCTGGTGCCCACAAATCAAGGAGAATGTTGATAAATTGGAGAGGGGTCAGAGAAGAGCCACAAGAGTGATTGAAGGACTGGAAAACACCCCTTATAGTGAGAGATTCAAGGAGCTCAATCAGTTCAGCTTAATGAAGAGAAGCTTACAGGGTGAATTGATGACAGTCTGTAAGTACATCATGGGGAGCAAATACTTGATAATGGGCTCATCAGTCTAACAGACGATCCAATGATTGGCAGTTGAAGTTAGACAAATCTGCAGAGATCTCCAGGACAATCACTAAACCCGTCAAGTAACACAGCCCCAGTGTGTGTTTTACTCACCTTTATCTTCTCCACAAGGAGGGCTTTGCTGAGAAAAGCAGCCAGGTTTCTCTCTGGGCTCCTAGTGAGGACGGCTCTGCTGAAGGTGCTGACGCAATCCAGGAACTTAAGTTTCTTGGCCTCGTCCTATGCCCCGCAGAGATTAGACACAAACACGAAGGTTAGCGTGGAAAGGAGCTGTCAATGGGAGAGATGTCAGAAATCCTCCCCCCTAGCGCTGCTCAGGCTTTAATATGCCGAATACCAGAAGGCCATTCATCTGGCAACAGGAGTGACTATCTGGGGAGGGCAGGGCAGTGCTGTGTGGTACCAGACCAGAGAGGGAGCAGATCTCAGGGGTAGGTGTCCAAAGAGGAACTGCAACATGGGGGCTAAGCAGCCAGAGAGCCTTACTGGGGATGTGATAGTGTGGGAGGAACATCTGGGTGTGATACCCTGACACCCCAATATTTGCTACTGTCATGTAATTAGGATATGTTTGGTACAAGGTATGTCTTTTGCCATATCATTCTAAAAGTCTTGATCTGCTAGACATTAATGTCTCATTGGATTGTATGTGCTATCGTTGTATGTGACGTTATGAACTTCAGCTATGCATGCATTCCTGAAACACATTGTGAGGTTCAAAACAGCCTTTCAGGTACAACAGTAAAAAAGCCAAACACTGGCTTATTGAGGAAATGCACACAAGCACCAGGGTTACCCCAATAGAAACCTCTCCGAGATAACGTGACACAATGGGACCTGTTGGACCCAGGTCACAGCAAAAGAGTTTTCCAGCAGGTGGGAAGAGGAGATAAAAGGGGAACAATGACATCGGTGGGTGCGGGGGAAGACCCTCACACTCCCTGCAATAAGATACCTGGAAACACCTGAGGGACAAAGATTGAACTATGAGAAGTGATGGTTCCAGGCTGGAGAGAGATTCCTAGCCTGTGTAAGAAAACATGGGAAATCCAAGCTGCAAAGCCAAGGCAGCTTGTGCCTTTAGAATCTGCCAACCTGTTTATCACTCAGGGGGAGAATCTGCAAATGTATATCCTATCTATCTAGTGTGTAAAGCTTCGTTTGCGTGGTTTGTTTATTGACTAAGGTAATCTGCTTTGGTCTGTTTGCTATCTCTTATAACCACTTCAAATCTACCTCTTGAAGTTAATAATCTTATTTCTTCTTTATACCACAATCCAGTTAGTGCAATTAGTAACCGGTGGGGAAAGGCAAAGAGTTGTTCATACCTCTCTCCACATCGAGGGAGGGGGTGAATTTCATAAAACCTTTGGGTCTGTACTCCAGAGGAGGTGGGCAGCACAATACTGGGACAAGCCCCTTCAGCTGAGTCTTCCCACAGCTGATCTCAGTGTCTGTGTCTTTCTGCAGCTGGGCATGGCCCTGCCTGTGTGCATGGCTGGAAGAAGCTTGTGAGCCTAGCCCAGCAAGACAAGGTAAAGGGGGCCCAGGCTGACAGAACAGGCGGGCTCAGTGGAATTCCAGTACATCAGGTGGCACCTCAAACGGGGGCAACCCGTCACACTGGGGACTGGCCAAATCCAGTGTGCACAAGTGGCTGCAAATTGAAGCAAGACACATTGAAACTGGAAATATACATTTTTAACAGAGAAAGTAATAGACCATTGGAACAACTGAGCAAGGGGCATGGTGCGTGATCTTTTGTAACTCAAGGTGGGACATTTTTAAGATGCGCTAGTTTAAACAGGAAGTATTTGGGGGCAGGTCTCTGGCCTGTGTTATACAGCAGGTCACAGTGGTCCCGTCAGGCCTTAGAGTCCATGTATCATCCGGAGAAGGCCGGATGGTGCATGTGCACAGGACACTAGCTGACAGATCAGAGGAGGGCTCTCGGTACCTGTTCATTGCCCTTGAGAAAGCCGTCGACGTAGTTCAGGGCCTCTTTCTCCTCCGAGTCTGGCCCCATAAAGCAGGAGGTGTTAACAGGTGTTAGTGAATCTGATCGAAGACAGAGCGGTGGTAATACCTGGGGCTGCCAAGCTGCAGGCTGGGTGACAGAGATCTTAGAGGAAACTCTTGCCCCCTGCTCCTGCCCCAGCAGGGTAACAGCCCTGAGGCACAACAGGGTCTGGCACAGCGATCTCTGGCTTCCCCACCTCATTGCTGCCCAGCCCAGCAAAGATCCAGTTGCAGCCCTGGTTCCCAGTGGCCACCTCACTTCCCCGCCCAGCATGCAGGCTCAGCCTGGGGATTGGGGGAGAGCCACACTTGGAAGGAAGGATGATGTCAGGCTATGAGTGGTGTCCCCGCTCTCCGGGCCATTGCTGGAAGGGGCAGAGGAACTGGCAGTGAATCAGTCTACTCCCCGCTGCGGGAGAGGGAAGAGCTGCCCAGTCTGCGTGGGATATGGGGACCCAGGGCCTGCCCGTTCTGCTTGTTCCAACTGCCTCTCCTGCCATCGACAGCCAGCCAGAGCCACCGGGTGTAATCTGGGCAGGCCCTGGGCTCCGATCATCAACCACCCCCCAAACGCCCTGTGCTGCGACATGCGTGGCCCCCCTGCAAAGGAGCCAGCAGATGGGGCTGCAACATCACGGGGCATCTCATGCTCTGACCGGCGCACTGCAATCCTAGACTTAACAACCCACCATGCACCGAGCATTCCCTTCGACTGGTGGAAAACATCCTCCGACCCTGCAGAGTGACGGATCGGGGTGGGCAATTCAGTCAGTCTCCACCTGATGCTTCTGCTGCTGCCCCTAATGCCCCGATCAGCTGTAGAGGCTGCAGCTGCTGCCAGCAGGAGGAGCCATTACCCCTCTGCCTGGGTTTGGCTGTCTCTCCATCCCGTGGTAGCCCAGAGTAGTAGAAGGTCTATGGAGTCTTCTCCCCCAGTGACACCCTGGTCTTACAACCCCAACCCCCAGAGGGGCCAAACCCCACTGCAATGCAGGGCTATGGCCCCTGCCATTTTTACAGTCCCCTCCACCCACCGACCCAGGAGGCACCCACTCACCAGCATGGAAGGGCTGAGGCACACACAGCTCTTCCTGCTGCTGTGGGCTCTTCCGCTTACTTCCCTATGGGAAGTTTCGTCTCCTCCCAGGCTCAGATGGGCTTCGAGGGGCCCTTGGGAACTTCCTCAGCCATCCTGCAAGAAGCCAGGACAAGGCATTGCTTGTGAGTGATGAGAGGCAACTGCCCTGTTCAGCATCAGGGCCAGCCCAGTTATTTCTGTTCCACCAGCGCCTACAGATGCCAGCTGAGATCAGGGCCCTGTTGCACCAGGTGCTGCAGACAATCCCTGGGCCGTAGGGCTCAGACTCTAACTTGCCAAGGCAGCCAGCAGGGAAACAAGGGAATGGATGTGCTCAATGTCACCCAGTCGGTCAGCAGTACAGGCAGGATTAGAACCTAGGTCTCTGGACTCCCAGGCCAGCACCACATCCCGCAGGCCAAACGGCCTCCCCTGGGTCACTCCCGCCTCTCCTTCTGCTGGTTCACAAGCTGCACAGCAGACAGGCTGAATCCAACCACTCAGGATTCTTCCTTCCCAGGGAAATTACCCTGATCCCTTCTCCCAGGAATATGGGGGTTGTGGCAGATCCCAGGTGGGGGAGGCCTGCGGGGTGGGGGAGCTGGAGGCGGGCTTGTGAGCAGCAGGAGTTGCTCAGACACCACCGTGAAGGGGAAGGAGCAGAAGGCAAGAGAGCCGCAGGCAGGCTGGTACCTTTTCTTCCAACCTCCTGCCTCCTTCGTCCCTAGTTCACTGTGAACTGTGGGAGCTCTCTGGGGCACAGGAGCTGGCTGGTGCCCAGATGGAACGACGTTGCTTATTGCACAGATCTCGTTTTTCCCGAACACTGAAAATGCTGCTACAATCATACCAGGGCCCGCCAGGATCCTTGCAGCTGGTCAGTGCTAAATTGTGAACTGTGCCCTGGCCTCCCCGAGGGGGGCAGTGGGAGAGGGTGGGGCTGGCCGAAGGCCCTGCTGGATTGCAGCTGACGCGTACGGGGTCCCAGTGCTACAGAGCTCTGTGCCAGGGGCCCTGCTTTGTGGGGGTTTCACAGCTCATCTCTCGAAGGCCTGTGTGGCAGCAGCTACTGCAGAGAATCCCAGGCCTGATTCCCCCCACACTGGGTCTCCTGAATGGCTCCTGCCCTGCGGGGCTCCATTCCTCACCCAATGTCTCCTGCTGACTCTCCAGCAGCTCCACGGCAGGTGTCCTAATGCAGCTCTAGCCCCCTCCAGCACTCAGGGGGACTGTCATGGTAAATAGAACAATGGTTCCTAACAACCTGAGAATGCCTCTTCCCCCGTCAACCTCAGTGCCATTCCCGATGGAAGGGATGGTGTCAGCAGAGGTGATGGAGGTGGTCAGGCCTAGTGGTTGGAGCTGGACTCAGGAGGCCAGGGCGTGGGTGGAGCAAGGCTGGAGGGAGACCAGGGCTGGAGTAGGACTAGGAGCAGGGCTGGAGCAGGCTAAGACTGTTGCCAGTGTCAGGCAGGAGCAAGTTCCTGGCCCTGGAGTCATACTGAGCAGACTGAGCTGCTGCTGTGAAATTGATATACCTGCTCTGGGAGTCACGGGTCCAGTTCCTGGCTTGTGAATTGGATGGAGCCAAGCACAGGAGGGACTCAGCGCCTTACAGATGGCTCTAGGGGATGCTTGGCTCCCGGCCTCGCTGGGTACTGACATGCCAGGTGCAGGGGGTGAGGTGCAGCACCAGGGAAGAAATTGGGGAGGCAGGAGTGGCATTGTGTGATCTGGCACAGGCGGGAGCTTGCTCCCCACATCTGAAAGCTCCGCAGCGCCGGTGGATTCAGATCCAAACCCGGATCTGGCTCCAAATTCACAGCTGGTCCCTCTCCCAGATCTGGAGCAGCTGAGACTCCAGCCCTCTGAGGAAGAGGCCAACAAACGCCGGCTCCTGGGGTGTGCTTCCCCCGCCAAGGCAATCTCATGCTGGGAAGGAAGATTCCCAGAGCTGGCAGCTCCACTACTCACACTCCCAGCTTCCTGGGAATGAGCCAGGATTAGCGCTCGGGGTAGCCAGGGGTCTCCAGACCCCCAAATGCAAGAATAAGTTCCATCCCGGATCCTCCTTCTCGTGACAGTGCAGAACGGGGATTCACAAACTCTCCCCACCGCCACCTCCCAGCCCAAGCGGGCGGCTCTTTTCACCTGCCCAAGCTGCTGGGTGCCTTGGCCGTGGGATGTACAACGGTCCCGTCTCTGCTTCCTCTCCCACCACTGCAACTACGCAGAAGCTGCTTTAATAGCAGTCGCCCCGCAAAACTGAGTCTCAGGCCTTGCTAGCCTCTCAGTGCCATGGCAGCCCCAGGAGATGATTGCTGTGGGGGTCTCGGCCCTGGGGACGCAGTAACTTCTAGAAGCAGGGAGAGCAGCACCACCATAGATCAGGGAGGTCTGGCAATGCCAGTGGCTGGCTGGGGTCTCACAGCCTAAGAACTCAGAGCAGATTGTCAAAGGCCAAACCCCTGTCACCACTGGCTCTGTAGCTCCCCCTTGCTTTCGGTCTGTCTTAGGCACCATCCTGGTCCTCATCCCCCTTGCATCTGAGCACTGCCCAACCTCTATTGCATATATTCTAACCGCCCCCTGCGGGGCAGGAACTGGCTGCTACCCCCACTGTACAGACAGGGAACTGCAGCACAGAGGGAATGAGGGACTTGCCCGAGGCCACGCAGAGCATCTGTGGCAGAGCTGGGAAATGACTATGGGTCTCGTGGGTCCCAGGCTGGCACCTTCTCTTCCAACCTCCTGCCCCCTTCGTCCCTGGTTCAGTGTGAGGTGTGAGCTGGCTGGTGCCCGGATGGAACTATGTTGCCGATTGCACAGATCTTGCTTTTCCCAAACATTGAGTCTCCTGCTATAACCATACCAAGGCCCGCCAGGATCCTTGCAGTTGGTCAGGTCTAAGCTGTGACCTGTGCGACGTAGGGAAGACGAAACAGATCTTCCATCACTACTGCAGCTCTGTGTTACATGGGACTCACTGCTGGCTCAAACCAACCAGCCCTCCTAAAATGGAGCCTGTAAATCCTCCAGCCCTGCTGTTCTCCTTTGTATTTCTGTAGTGCCCAGAGGCCTCGGTCCCAGATCAAGGCCCCATGGTGCTAGACATTGTACAGACACAGCCCAGTTCCCCTCACGCGGGGTCTCCTGGGCAGAGGGGCTCCATTTCTCGCCCAGTGTCTCCTGCCAGCAGAGATGTTCTGAGAGACGTCTATGCTCTGGGCTTCCCGGGCTGGGAGGCAAGTGTGGCTGTCACTGGGCGATTCTGCTGACTCTCCAGCAGCTGCACTTCAGGTGTCCTAATGCAGCTCTAGTCCTCTCCAGCGCTCAGGGGGCCTGTCCTGGCATCAGGCTGCCCTGGTAAATAGAACAACAGCTCCTGGCAACCTGAGAATGCCTCTTCCCCCAGCAACCTCAGTGCCATTCCCGATGGAAGGGATGGTGTCAGCAAAGGTGATGGAGGTGGTCAGGCCTAGTGGTTGGAGCTGGACTCAGGAGGCCAGGGCGTGGGTGGAGCAAGGCTGGAGGGAGACCAGGGCTGGAGTAGGACTAGGAGCAGGGCTGGAGCAGGCTAAGACTGTTGCCAGTGTCAGGCAGGAGCGAGTTCCTGGCCCTGGAGTCATGTTAAGCAGACTGAGCTGCTGCTGTGAAATTGATATACCTGCTCTGGGAGTCACGGGTCCAGTTCCTGGCTTGTGGATTGGCTGGAGCCCAGCACAGGACGGACTCGGGGCCTGACAGATGGCTAGAGGGGGCGCTTGGCTCCCGGCCCAGCTGGGTACTGACATGCCAGGCACCCCAGGGCATTATCACCAGCCCGTTCCCAGTCTTGGCATGGCAGTATGTTTCCTTCCCAGTTGCCGTCCCCTGGCATTAAACCAGGAACTCTGCACTGGGGATGTGCACCTGGCAGCATGCAGCCTCCTGAGAACAGACAGGCCAGGGTGCAGGGCGAGGGCTCCCAGAGAGAAACAGCAGGAGGGTAATGCTGGGAACCCCCAGGCCATCTTCAGCTACAGCATGAGGGTGCCCCGGCCCCCTGGAGAGCATGAATCTAGCTTCAGCTCAGCCTTTGTGTCCCCCCGTTCTCTGCGCTAGATGGGTCGGTCTCCTGGAGGGACAAAGTGACGATCAGGAGTTCCTGGCTTATCCAATGTCAGTTTCCAGCTCTTGTAAAAAAACGGTGACTTCCCGAACACAGGAGCTGGCCTTCTTCAGGCTGTGCTCTGCCTGTACACGTTCCACTGTAGGGGCGTGTGTACCCAGGGCACGCGAGTCACAGACGTTTGCCAACAGTACCACGGAGCGGTGCCTATGCCCCTGCTCTCCCCGTGTGCTCGGGCTCGGGCATCAAAAGGGCACATCTGCCACCTCCCTCTCAAGGCCTTCGCACCTGCGTGCTGCCAGGTGAACATCCCCATTTCTACTGAGGCCTCAGGGACAAGGTTTATGAGGAACTGGCTGGAGTTGATCCCCCACTGTGTTGCACCCCAACGGCTAGCTGGGGATCCAAACTGACACTCACGGGTTTGAGCCCCTGCCTAACCAGGCCCTGTTCCATCCCGCCAGGCAGTTGCTGGCCCTGAACTCCTGCAGGCAGCCATGACACCCAGGCACTCGGGGCTCGAGAGAAGGGCTATCGCCGGCTGAATGACCCCTGCCCGTACGGTGGGGATTGAGGCCACTTTGCCGGCAGGTGCCCCCCAAGTCCTGTGCTATGCTGAGAGATGAGTGAATATGTACGGTACAGCGCGCAGCACCCCCTAACGCTGGGCAGGAGGACTGGGAGATGCGTAGGATACAGAGCACAGTGTCCTCTAACCCCTGGCAGGGGGGCTGAGAGGTGTGGGGTGTAGGGTACAGAGCACAAGGGCATGGTCTCCTGCCCTGACAGGCTGGGAGGGAGCCACAAACACCCCTGGTGAGCAGAACCGGGACACCCATGGCCGCCCTGCCAGAAGCAGAAGGGCAGGACAGGAAGCAGAACTGTGCAAGGCCGGCCCTCCAGCTCAGATGGGAGAGAGCTGCCAGATGAGCAGGATGTCTCTTCCCCGCTGCGGGAGCCCAGACCTGACTGAGAGCACTCTCCTGACAGAGACCCAGAGGGGCTGCCGGAGCTGCCAGATGCCGGGGACTCCGAGGAGCTGGTGGGGCTGCCACTAGCCATCTGCCCAGTGAAGCGAACAACCCTGGAACCCATGTACACACGGAATGGGCATGTAGGAAGGAGCCCAGGGCAGCCGAATAGGGTTCAGCCGTGTTATTGACTACAAGCCGGCCAGTGTGTTGCCGTCAGATTTTCCCTGCTGCCCCAGTGGCGGACCACTCCACCGCTGTTAGGGCCCTGGGCTGGGACACAGTGGAGCGGGAAGGCCTGGGTTCCCCTGCCCCCGCCACCCCACTGTCAGGAGTGGCAGCCTCCCCACCTGGTTGTCAGGAGGCCTGCATTGGTCTGGCACCTGCCTGAATCAGGATGCCAGATGGTTGTGCTGACTCTCCCACCAGAGAGCTAACCTCCCCTAGATTGCAACGGCTCTGCCGGACTGCAGGCCAGAACCCCCCTACTGGATTGCTGCCCAGCCCTGATCAAGGGCTTTGCAAATGGACCTCCTGCTGTTCTGTTTGTAGGCCAGAGCTCCTTCTCGATTGCAGTTCTGCCCTGATTGAGGGCCCCAGGCAAACAGACTCTCTACCATTGCTTGGCCTGACTGCAGGCCAGAACCATTAATACTGAGATAATTTTCCCCTGAACCAAGGTACCCCGGAAGTATCGTAGTGAGTGGAGTGGTCTCCCACCCAGACGGATGGGGAGGGAGCTGCAAACCCCTTACAGCCTCTTTCTACTCGTTCATACCTTTCCTCTAAATATGTCAAAACACAAGCACGCAACCTTCTCCTGGCCAGACACAGAAAAATAATACAAGATAAATTTTCAAAATGTCCAACACCACCAAAAACGTACACGGCCGGAAACGGGAATGGAGGGTGGAACATAAACCCTACACGGGGCACGGAAAACTGTCAAAAAGTACATGGTGATAAAAGCTATCAAGCAGTTAAATACTCCCATGGCTGGGGAGGGCAGGCGGCCAATGGGGAAGAAGCCATGGTCTGGCACGAAGTGCTCCACCCTGCTCCAGGCAGGCTCTGGTTCTCCAAGCCCCCAAAGAAGGGAGGTTGGCTTTAACCAGAGCTAGGGCAGCTGGGCAGCTCCAATGACCGGGCTCTCCCTAGTGCACATCACTGTCATCCTGTGGAACAACGTCCATAGGCTGGAGCGGGCTGGAAGTTGGTTCTTGAAAGTATCCGGGATGAGGATGGTTTGCGAAGCCAGACATCGGACCAAGGACTTGCTGTCCTGTCCTGAAGGAAATGGAGGTCAGAGCCACGGCACTCTGGAAAGCCCCGGCAGACCAAGCCAGCGCTGTACCTCTCGGCCTGCGACAAGGAGGCAGCAGGCTAGAGGCAGGGGACTAGCGGGAACAACCAGCAACCCTCACTAAACATCCCCGCCGCCCTCCACAGCTGGTGGAGCCTCCAGACACAGGGAAGAAGTCACAATGAATCCCATTCACTCACTATTTCTAGGACTGCCCCATCCCTGCAGTATCTGAGTGCCTCATCCCTGCCTGTATTTACCCTCCCCCTTCCCCCCAATGCACAGATGGGCACTTAGGCCCAGAGAGGGGAAGATTCACAAAGGGGGCTTGGGCACTGTTAGGCTACGCCTAACTTCAGGTGCCCTGCTACCCTCCAGGAGGGAGCTCAGCCATTCTCTAGCTCCAGTTGGGAGGCCCAGCTGTGAACCTGCTCTGGGAGTGAGGAGCCTGAGCTATGTCACCCCTTCTCCCCCTTTTCCCCCCAAAAATGTGGAGGAGACACTGCTCTGCCCTGCGCTGGCCCAGGGGTCCGGGCATGCAGCAGGGAGGTAGATGACCAGACATCACCTCAGCTTCATTTGGAGCAGTGGCTTGACCCCAGGCACCCCATGTGGAGGTGACTGCCCCAGACACTGGGCTAGTGAGTGCAAGGGGGGGAGGCAAGACCCCACCTTGGCTGTGTTTTGGGGTGGGGGGGCAATCATCTGTGAAGGCCAGGCAGCTCAGGCCCAGTTTGGGGATCTGCCAGGCCGCAGCTCTGAGGTCAGGGCTAAGTGCCTGGGCACGTGCCAACCAGCAGACACAACAGGGTGAGCGGACAGCTGATCAGGGGTTGGGGGATCTACATTTTGCATCCCTTTGTGGTTCTTGCTCATGATCACATTGCTGGCATTGGAGATTGAACCCAGCCCGCGGCTCTGGGCCATTCGTCCCCCTAACGCTCAGGGCTCAAAGCAGTTACCACTCACCATTGCAAATGGCATCCAGCTTGTCCTGGCTCCTCTGGTCCAGCTGCCAGGCAGTGAGCCCTCCACACACACACACAGCTCGTCACCTCCCTACATCCCCAGCGAGGGTGTCAAAGCGTCTGTCACCCTCCAAGCAGTGGGGCTTTCCCCTGCCCCTTGCTGACCAGGATGTGCTCCTGAGTCCCCAGAGAAAGGGAGAGGCCCCAGAGATGGCTGTGGGGCTGGTTGCCAAAGGAGAGCATAGCACCTTGAGGTTCCACTACCAAGAGCCCATGGCGGGCCGTGGGGGGACGGGTACTGCATGGGAAGCAAGGGGGTTAGAGGGGGCCCATCCGCCAATCAGGGCAGTTTGGGTTGAGCTTGCTCCTGCGGGTTTCTGATACCCCTGAGCCTTCATTCAGCAATCAGGAGCCCAGGGGTTACTTCTCACTGCCGGCAGGGATTGAGCAGAGCCTGGGACCGGATCCAGCCCCCCTGCTAAGGGGAGCCCTCTGCTCTGTGCTTACCTAGGAACCTGATGGCCACATCTCTAACTGGAGCCTGCGTGTTCTCCAGAAAGGCCATAGTCTGACACAGGAAGGTTTCTGCTCTCCCCTTGTAGTGCACCACCGAGGAGCCAGAACAAGGGAGCACCAGGTTATGAAAGGCCTTTCCGTCCCGCAGGCCGGGTTCCAGGTCTGTGCAGTGTCCTGCTTTTGCTCCTCCTTCCTGTGCCGGGGGATCACGGAGAGGGACTACACCCCGGGCCAGGTGTGGTCCCGGGGCTGGGGCTCGGTGTGGGCACAGAGCCGGGCAATGGGGGGTGCCCTATCCACCGATTCCTCCACTCCTGCCTGCAAGGGCTGAGCAGTGAATTACCCGAGGGCTCCCTCACCCGGCAGTCACAGCTTTGCCACCGCTACTTTTGCTGGATGAGGGCACCGAGCTGGTGCCACCTCAGGAATTGCGCAGCACTGCTGAGGGTGTCCCAACACACCTGCAAAACAAGAGGGGCCGGAGCGAGCCGGCCACGATTACGGGAGCTGGAAGCCAGGGCCGCCCCTAGGCATACGCAGCTGCGTAGGGCACCTTGAAACTTGCGGCACCAAATTGCTCCAAATTTCATGGTGCCCCTAGGCAGCTGCGTGCTGCATACGGAGCAGCCCGAGCCCCAGTGACCAGCCCCATCCCTCGGCCAGCCCCACGCAGGCTGCGCCCACTACAAAGGGCAGGGCAGTCCCGGGGGGGGCAGGGGAGAGGGTCCCAGACAACTCCCTCCACCCTGCCTCTTACCCTTCCCCCTGCTCTGCCCCTGGCCCACCCCCATTCCACCTCTTCTCTGCAAGCCTCTTCCCCCAGCGACCCCACACTCACCAGCAGTGGCAGGAAGTGGAGCAACCTGGTCCCAGCCTGCTGTACTCCGCCAGCTCCCAGCCGCGGTGCTCCACTTCCCTGCGCTGGTGAGTGCGGGAAAATGATCGCCCCCCACACTCACCCAGAGCGGGAAGCGGAGCAACATGGGCCCATCCTGCTCCACTTCCCTTGCCCCGGCCTCAGCCACGTCACTCAGGTGGGGAAAGGACTGCCCCCCAGCTCTCACCAGTGGCGGGAAGTGGAGCGCCACAGCAGGGAGCTGGCGCAGTAGAGCGGGCTGGGACCGGGCTGCTCTGCTTCCCGCTGCTGTCAGTGAGTGGGGGCGGGTAGGATCCCTTTCCCGAAACCTCTTCCCCCAAGTGACATGGCTGGAGCTCGGGCGAGGGAAGCAGAGCGGGCTGCTCCCGGCTCCCCGCTAATTCCCCGGGCCACTCTGGGCCTGTAGGGCCCCCAAAAGTGGCCCCCCACAGCTCCTGCCTCCCAGACCCTGGTGGGGGGTGGAGGGGGAGGCCTGGGGCTTCACACATCCCCACCTCAGGTGGGCTGCATAGGGCACCCAAATGGCTAGGGACAGCCCATCTCTGCTGGACTAACCCTCCTCAGTCTCTTTGGGACAGGACTCTTAGTCCGCAAGGAAAAAGGAAGAGGGTCAGGGATGAGATGTTCAGCAACATGCTCTACAGCACTGATGACCCGCTGGAGTAGCGGAAGGAGAAGGAGGAATGGGACGCCCAGCAGGAGGAAGGAATACTGGCTCAATTCCTCAAGCATGAAGAGATCAACTGGGACCAGGACCAGTTGCTGATGGAGCAGTTGATCGACCTGGTGGCCATTGGGTACAACCTCCACCTCCAGTACCAGGGCACAGCCCACTACAGCACCAACTCCATGAGTACAAACTTCCACTCCAGGGCTGCACTGTTCTGCAGGGTACCACGTCCTGCAGCCAGAACAGGCCCTGGAAAATCTGCGGATGGGTGGTCAGTGAACAGCTGTATGCGCTGGTATGGACAGATGTTCCCTGTGCACACCACCTGCATCGCCTGTACAGCTATGCGCAACATGGGCAACACATTCTGTTGGGGGCAGGAGAGCAGGGGCCAGACTTCTGACAGATTTAGTGCAACAGTATGAAACCTTCCTGCATCACATTCCCCCAACACATGCGCCATTACTGCATTACAGGCTCCTCATCCCTGCGTTGCCAGGACGTGGGCACACAAGGCATCCCTCATTTCCCTTGCTTGCCTGGATCCAGCCCCAATGACGATAGGAGCACTGTCTGGTTGCTAGTTGACTGGGCAGGTGAATCAACTGGAAGCTCCCAGCTCAGTCAAGGAGGAGCTCAGCTGCTGGGAGGCCAGAGAGCAGAAGAACTCAGCTAGCGCACAGCCCCTAGGAGGAGGGCCACGAACCCTGATCTAAAGGGGTGAAATTACAGGCTGGACATGATTTGAACCACAGAGCCCCAGAAGGCAGATTGTGGAAACCGTGACCTGAGGGGCTCACTTTGGGGAGCTGAACTCGGTTGAATATATTAGACCCCAAGAGAGGAGGAATACTGCTTTGAAGACTTCTTGCTGTGAGTGGATTATTTTTGGGAAGCTAATGGGAAACTGATGGGCCACCCCAGACCACGAAGCGTTGCCCTGGGACACCACCTGTCTACAGTCCCAATTTGGGATGGGATCTCCATTTTATCTTTTGAAAATTTGAAAACCATCCCTCCCCCAGCTCTACTATTTAGGTTTGCTTCTTTCCTGTGTCCCTGTAACGGGATTGCTGCTTCTGAGCAGCGATCATGGCTGGGGATGTCTCTGCAGGTGCCTTTGCCTCAGTTTCTCCTCACCAGGCTTTTCCATCTCTCCCAAGAATTCACATTGCTCAGCCCTCCGGCCAGGTCACTCCCAGAGTTCAGCCCCTTTCAGGGTACTCAAAATACAAAATAAACGTGACCTGTGGCAATAGTCTCAAGTTAACATGAGGTGACGTTATGAGTGTAATACAATATCTCATTGAAAGGTGACAGGGCCAGAAAGAGTTAATTAACTCCCAGATTGACCTGACCCATGGTGGAACTTCAGAGACTGGTTAGGAAGAAATGTAAATGAATAGAGCTTTGAAATGCAGCCTGTACTGTTAGAGATAGAAGAGTTGCTTACATCACAAGACCTGAGCAAACAGCTAACAAGTCTTGTCTATGGCTATAGCTTTGATTCAAAGATCAAAAAAGTAATATTAACATTTAGGAAGACACTTGAGTGAAATAGTATTATTGTCTATATGTCTCTTTGTGATATATGTGATAACCTGTATCTGAACTGTTTAATGGATAAATTATCCTGTGCTAATTGCCATGATGTTGAGAAGAAGAAAAGTTAAGCCTATCATTTTCTCAGGCCAAAAGGCTGCTGGAAATGTATAAAAATCTTGGGACACAATCCTTCATCTCAGATCCGCTTTGGGTTTCAAGAAGGGGAAACCTTAAGCCATAAGGATTGAGATCCCCAGTCACTGACTGGAGTCACCCTGAATATGGACATTGGACTATAACCTATGGGCTATTTCTAAAAGGACTTTTGGAAACTACAAGCTCATCTCTGCTGTGTATCTGGACCTCAAGAATTGAATTCAAGTCTGTCTGGATATTGATTTTTTAACCAACACTCTTTTCTTCTTTAATACATTTTAGTTTAGTTAATAACAATTGACTGTAAGCGTGTATTTGGGGTAAGATCTAAGTTATTATTTGACCTGGGTCTGGGGCTTGGTCCTTTGGGGTCAGGAGAACCTTTTCTTTTATATGAGGAAATAAGAGTTTCAGACTTTATCATCATACATTGGACATGTGTGCCTAGATGGAGGCCTGAGGCTGGGTACTTCAAGGGAACTGCATTGTTTGGACTTCTGAGTAACCAGTGAGATAATACAGAAGTTGTTTTGTGCTGGCTTGGCAAATCTAAGTATTGGAATATCCACCAGCGTTTGGCGTTTGTCTGCTCCGTTTTGTTTGTAGTTCACCCTATTTGAGTGACCTCAGCTGACTCCCACGGGCAGCACCGTCACACATGAATTAAAGGTTTGCCATCCCTCCTGTCATGGAGTCCCCAGGCGATGCTCTGGAACTGCTCTCTATGAAGCCAGGCAGGACTCTGGGGAAGTCTCCTTTCTGTGAGCAGACTGTCTTCAGGACACACAGCTCACACAACTTCCACCTTCCTGAGTCTGACCTCAGAGCATTCAGCATTCTCTGCCCCTCCGTGCGCTTCCCACGTCAAGTCCGCCCAGCTGGGGTCCTGGGGAAGCCAGAGGGTCCTGCACCCCAACTTCGCAGTCAGACGTGACTCTCAGCCAGCCAGTAAAATAGAAGGTTTATTAGAGGAGAGGAACATGGTCTAAACCAGAGCTTGTAGGTGCAGAGAACAGGACCCCTCAGCTAGGTCTATTTTGGGGGTCAGTGAGCCAGACAACCACATCTGCACTTCACTCCAGGTCCCCAGCCAGCCCCAAACTGAAACTCTCTCCAGTCCCTCCTCCTCTGGGCTTTGTCCCTTTCCCGGGCCAGGAGGTCACCTAATTCCTTTGTTCTCCAACCCTTTAGCTCTCACCTTGCAGGGGGGGAAGGGACAGGTGCCAGGAAACAGGGTGTTGGCCATTCTGTGTGTCCAGACCCCTTCACACACCTGCACTCTAGGGCTCTGCAATGATCATACATCCTTATCCCACCACCTAGATACTTAAGAACTGCATAGGGGAAATTGAGGCACCTCCACAATATTCAGAGGAAACATTAAGAACAGTCCCATTTCGTCACACCTCCTGAGCTCAACTCACAGTTCTTCTCTCTCTCATGGGAGCACTTTCTGGGGTTTCCTACTGGGAGTGCAAGTACAACACAAACAGAAACAGCCTCCTGCACCCTCCTAGGCTTCACACTCTTCTTAAACAAACTTGGTCTTAAACCTTACCAGAGCGCTGACTCCCAGAGCTTTTCCTGGGGCCTGGCCTCTTCTCTGCCTTGGCAGGTCACTCCCAGCCGTACCTACCTGGAGACCTTTTCTCCCCTGCAGCCTCAGGGTCTCCTGCAGGAGCCTTCTTCCTTTCTGCAACTTCTGCAGCCATCTGCCACTGCCCCCTTCTGCCCAAACTGCTAGGCTAACTAAGGCCAGATTGTGTCATGTGACCCACTGTCATTCTCCCCACATGGAGAGAGTCACGGGTGGGGCTGGGCCCATTTCCCCTTAAAGGGGCCAGTCACTCTGCAATAAATCCCTTTTCCTTGCCACCTCTTGCTTTCAGGGAGAGGAGGTAGGAAATATGACAAGCAGCTTCTTCCCAGAACCTCACTGCTTATAGACATTGGTGTCCTGGGAGGCAAAAGTGGAGCAAATTTCCATTGATCATGTCGGTTGATGGCTGACCCACAACACAGAGACTCAGAGATTGTAAGGCCAGAAAGGACCATTGTGATCATCTAGCCCAGGGGTGGGCAAACTTTTTGGCCCGAGGACCACATCAGGTTGCGAAACTGTGTGGAGGGCTGGGTAGGGAAGGCTGTGCCTCCCCAAACAGCCTGGTCCCTGCCTCAGCCCCCTATGTGCCCCCTCCCACTTCCCGCCCCCTGACTGCCCCCCTCAGAACACCCGACCCATCCAACCCCTGCTGCTCCTTGTCCCCTGACTGCCCCCTCCCAGGACACCCACACGTAACCGCCTCCCATGCGAAAAAGAGCAGCCCCTAAAGTCCTTTTCCACAGCTCAGCGCCAGATGTCAGGGTAGAGCTCATTCTGGCTCTGCTTACATATATATGTTTTCGTATAATTACACTTATGCTTGGATTTATTTGGATTTTAAATAAATTTAAACAAAGTCTTCCTGTTCCTATTTGTGTGATTCACCAGTCTCACTTGATAACAATCTTAGGTCGCTCCCTGAGTAAGGAACCTGTTATTAGTGACCCATTCAACTTGCACCCTAAATTTATCAAAGGCTACACCTGTCAGGTAGCCACTTTTTAATCCATAACCAAATTGAACATTATTTATCAACAAAATTTGTAATCTCACCAAAAAGGGACGTCTAGTTAATTTGACAGGATCCATTTTCCATAAACCCATGTTGTTTGGCATTAATTAAATTATACTCATTTAATTCTCTATTGATTGAGTCCCATATCAGAAGTTCTATTATTTTCCCTGGAACCAATAACATAAAATAACATAAAAGCAAATTCACATGGTGATGATTGGTACAATTTCCTGTTTTGTCGTTACTGTTGTTTAAGTAGCAGTAGGGCTGAGTGAGGGGGAATGGCAGGATTGGGGAGTGGAGGTTGTTTAAAATAAGGAGAGGGAAGGAAGGGCAAAAGGCACACCCAGAGCTCCTCACCTGCCAAGCTAGTCACTGTCAAATCTTTTTCCGGAATCACAACAGAGGGAGGAATCTCAAGAAGGGATTCAAAGGAGGATCAGGTGTTGGCTGCACAGATTTTTTCGGGGAGTTTTCTCCATAAAGAAAGGGCAGCATGGTAGAAAAGGGAGAGGTAAAGAGTTAAAGATGTTTCCCTTAATCCAAGTATTTGTAACATTTCTCTTTAGGAAGAGCCTGAGGTGATGTGATGCCAGCCAGTCATTATTCTGAGCTTTCTATGTCCCTTGCCTTGTGCTTGTTCCATTAATTGTCTGTGTCCCAAGAATCAAGTAAACTTCTTTCCAAGGAGTCATCCCCCTACTGACAGCACTGATGGGCATAATGTGTGCCAAACATCCTGCTACCGCAAGAGAGGGTCATGGCCTACTCAGGAAGCCCTAAGATCTGCCTCTGCCACTAATGATCATGGTCTTGGCAGGATACCCCAAGGTCTATTAGTTGGACAACTGTCAATATTACAGGTGGTGCTGGGTAATTTATCTTGTACAACAGCTGATCTGAGTGACACAAACTGGTTGTAGTAACATGTCCTTGTCTACAATTGGGCATGTCCTATACTGGGAATTGGTCTTGTAATGATCACCTTTGGCACAGGGGATTTCTTCCCTAGTTTATAAAATAACCTGCCTCTAATCTCTCTCAACTGATGTCTAATACAATATAGAATCTATGAGGGTGAGAAACAGCTTAGATACATACAATTTGTACAGCAGTTTTTCTTCCCGCACCAGAGATGGGGTTAGCCGATGATCTGAGGCTGTGGTAAACCTGACGTCAGGAGGGGGCTCATCACTCATATATGGTGATGTTTGTTGCTTTTGAGTTTTATTGGATGTTTTAGCTTCATACATTCACAGATAAAACCACTGATAATAACTAAAAAGGCAGATGGGTTTGCTATTGGTTCCTTCGCACAGCTGATGCCAGACTCTGAATCTATATATTTCCCTTCCACTGCTTTGTTGTCACTTGTCAGACACAGAGGAGCCCTGGCAGGTGTTTAGGTGCAGCCAGTGCAGTGAATGAGGGGACAGCAAGTCAGGCTGGCAATGAAGGGACATCTCTCCACTCCGGTGCTGTGGCTTCTTCTCCTCACAATTCAGGACATAGCAGGTAAGTCTCCTCTGTGTTTCACCAGGGGAGCTGGGTTAACTGGAACTAGGGTGGTAACTTTTACAGTCTGCTTTTTACCATCCATGTCTGGCTTGGAGGTTGTGACTTTTCCTTTTGGGATTGGACCTTGCCACTGTTACCGAGGCTTTTACTACTTTGAGATTGAACTAATACAATGACCTCTGTGTGGGGCTGCACCTTAAAACCATTCAGAGAACAAAGCTGGTGCAAATGGCAGCGACTCACTGAGCAGCGCATCTGGCTGGGAGCATGTTACAGCCATTCTGCAGGGTCTGCACTGGCTGCCCAGCTCTGGGTGGAGGTTAAGGCGTTGGTGATGATTTATAAAGTCCTAAATAAATAAAGTCCTGGGACCAGCCTCTCTGAGGGATCACCTCTCTCCCTGTGCCGTATGGCCAGAGCTGTGGTCAGCAGGGTACCCGAGCTTGTTCCCCCTTTTATAAAGGAGAGGGGTGGCTGGCAGGGTGCTCTCTGTGGGGGCTCCAGGACTCTAGAACTTGCTCGCCCTTTGGGCCAAAATAGTGCAAATTTGGTGATGACCTTTTGGGCACACTGCAAAATACACTTGTTTGAGGGGTGGGGGTTGGGAAGGACACAGGCTGTGCATCACATAATGAGAAAGGGGTGGAAGGAGTTTCTGTAGGTGTCTGGCTAGCTGAGTTCCTATTGAAATGGTCACTTATGCTGCTGGAATTTGTGTGTTATCCATGCCATCCGGGTGCCTAGAGCCTTGGCTAGGTGTCACTTTAGTGTTTTAAATCCCAAGAAATACATCAATAATTTGGGATCCAACAGAAATGTCTGTTGGTCCAGAATCCAACAGCTCCAAGGGCCAAGTCCTGGCTCCTCACTCCCCTATTCACTCACTGAAGCCAGGAGAAGTTTTGCATGTGTGAGATGAGCAGGATTTTCCCAAATAAACCCAGAGCTGATTCCTGCCACAGAGGGAGTGAGGTGGTGTGAGGTAGGGTGCAGTGTGCAATACCCTGTGTGCGTGAGGGTACTGGAAGTTCTGCCAGCGGGAAGATTTATGCTGTGGGACCCCTGCTTCCCTCCCTCCCTCCCTCAGGGTTTCTGCTGGCACACAGAAGCTTTGAATCCGAGCTGGAGTCTAGAGAAGCCCGACCAGCACAAGCTGATGGCAGAGGTGCTGTATCAGTGCCTCTGTCATAAATATAAAGGGAAGGGTGAACCTCTTTAAAATCCCTCCTGGCCAGAGGAAAAAATCCTCTCACCTGTAAAGGGTTAAGAAGCTAAAGGTAACCTCACTGGCACCTGACCAAAATGACCAATGAGGAGACTTTGAAAGATACTTTCAAAAGATGGGAAGAGGGAGAAAAACAAAGGGTCTGTGTCTGTCTGGGTGATGCTTTTGCTGGGGACAGAACAGGAATGGAGTCTTCGAACTTAGTAAGTAATCTAGCTAGATATGCCTTAGATAATGATTTCTTTAAATGGCTGAGAAAATAAGCTGTGCTGAATAGAATGAATATTCCTCTCTGTGTGTCTTTTTGTAACGTAAGGTTTTGCCTAGAGGGATTCTCTATGTTTTGAATCGAATTACGCTGTAAGATATTTACCATCCCGATTTTACAGAGGTGATTCTTTTACTTCTATTAAAATTCTTCTTTTAAGAACCTGATTGCTTTTTTTCATTGTTCTTAAGATCCAAGGGTTTGTTCTGTGGTCACCTATGCAAATTGGTGAGGATTTTTATCAAACCTTCCCCAGGAAGTGGGGTGCCAGGGTTGGGAGGATTTTTGGGAGAAAGATTTTTCCAGACAACACTTTCCTAATAAAATAAACCCAGATAAACATTTGGTGGTGACAGTGGAAGTCCAAGGGCAAAGGGTAAAATAGTTTGTAGCTTGGGGAAGTTTTAACGTAAGCTGGTAAAAGTAAGCTTAGGAGGTTTTCATGCAGGTCCCCACATCTATACCCTAGAGTTCAGAGTGGGGAAGGAACCTTGACAGCCTCTCACGGCCACATTGGTTTCATTCCCTCAAGGCTGCCCCGCCCAGGGCTGCTCTCCTTCCTCCAGCACAGAGGGGGCTGCAGGCTCTTTGCCAAGCTGTTTCCCAGCTCCAGGCAGACTTAACACTAATGGGGGGCCTAGACAATGTGTTACAGCAGCATGTGCTCGTCAAATGCAGGGAGTGAATCTGGCCCAAAGATTCCAGAAATGATTAAATATAGGATTAAAATCAAATGTGAGACCCAGATATAATTTAAATAATACAGTGATTGGAACCTGTTGGGCTGGTATTAATAGCATGAGAATGATCCAGGTGTTTGGCAGGGGAGCGAACGCCTCAGCAGTAGCTGTTTCATGGGAACCCGATGTGCTGCTGCACCAGCTTGAGAAACTGAAGTTGAAGCTGATAATGAGAAATTTCATTCTCAATTATTGCATTAGAGTAAAAACAGCCCAAATGTATATTTCACAGACAGCTCAGTAACTGTGTGGTGATTAGGGACCTTAGACCCTGAAAATCCTGAGCAAACCAAACCATCTAGCAGGTTACTTGGCGTTTATATTTCAAATTCCCAAGAAGCTGAAATATAATGTGCTGGGGCTAGAGCCCATGACAGAGCTGTACATGACCAGAAAGCAGAGAATTTTGTGGTGACTCCTGGGCGATCACACTGGCATTGCAGGAGGTGGACAATTGTTGCTTTGTGAGGAATAAATTACGACATGATGGTGGGACAGTGTCATATAGTGATGCCAAGCACATGTTCAGCTCAATGCATTTTTGTTGGATTTATAAGCAAATGTGCATCATCCCGTAGAAATTTTTTATTTTCTATGGGAAATTTGAGTTTGCTTCGCATGACGCAAACACAGTGTTGCAGGGGAGTATACAGGATAGGGGATATCACCATGTAGCTATTTTCCCTTTTCCTCAGTGCCCCAATCCCCCTCCATTAGCTCTGAACAGAGGCTTGGACAGTCTTTGCCAGAAGATCATTGTGCAATGCACCCCATATTTGTTACAGTGATATTATTATGATCTGATTATGACATAATTATGATGGATTTTATCCTACATAAGTCATGTGAGGTGTCGTTGGAAAAGTTATCATTTGCTGAATATGATTATCCTATTTGCATGCATTTATTCTTTTTTGTATCTAAAGTTATGAATACTGACTATGTATCTATACTTCACATGTAGTTACACCTGGGTAACACCCACTAGACAAGATGCTTTCAGTCTAGATAGTGGGTGGGAAAGGGCCTATTCAGGTTAATGGGCCATTCGGAAAAACAATAGGACTTAGGAGAAGCTTATTCTCCAGCTGGTGAGCCCTTCTGAGAATGCTCCAGACAGACTGTAAGTAATGGCTGCTATGACTCTACAAAGACATGTGACCAGGCCACATGATGCTGGACTCCATCTTGGGATGTCAGTATTTTTCCATAAACTGGTCTGGGAACCAAGCTTTGAAACAAAGGGTTTGCACCATAAGCAAAAGCTATATAAGGCAGGGAGTGACATCATTTGTGGTCTTCACTCCCCACACAATAAGACTCCTGGAAACTCCTGAGGACCAAAGACTGAACTGCGGGAAGTGCTGGACCCATGCTAAAGAGATTTCTAGCCTGTGTATGAAACACCTGGGGATTCCAAGCTGCAAAGCAAGTGTAGCTTGTGCCTTAAGACTCTGCAGCCTGTTTGTATCATCTCTTAGGGTAAGAATCTGCTAATTCATATCGAATCTATCTAGTATATTAAACTTAGGTAGCATTTTTGTTTATTTGCTAGGTAATCTACTTTGATCTTTTTGCTATCACTTATAATCACTTAAAAGCTATCTTTCGTAGTTAATAAACTTGTTTTTGTTTTCATCTAAACCAGTGAGCTTTGACTGGAGTGCTTGAGGAAAATCTCAGCTTGGGTACTACAAGTGTGCATTGTTCTCTTCACATTGAGGGAGAGGTGGACCAGGTGTTAAACCCATATACTGGTCAGATTTGACCAGGGCAGGATGGTGCTGCTCTGGGATCCTAGGCTGGGAAGCTGGTGATTAGAGAGCCTGTATGTGACTACAGCTGGGTGTGTCCCTACCTGTATGAAAGCTGGTGAAAGCGCAGGCTGGAGGGCTTTGCAGTTTGTCACCGCAGTACAGTGTGAGAGGGAGCCCAAGCTGGTGCATCAGGGGGCTCAGTGATACCCTAGTTCCAGGTGGCACCCCGCGGGGAACCCATCACAATAGTGATTCACCATTATTGATCCACCCCAAATATGTGGGCTCCAGGCAAACATTATACAATTCTTTGGGATCCAGGCAAACAAATAAGAAAATATCAGGGATGGACAAAAGCCACAGATTTCACTCCCAGACCGGGATCTGAATTTACCCAATGTTCAGAATGCTGGGTGGGGACATTATTCCAAGTTGGGCCCAAGTGGTGCAAGCAAGCATACGATAGCAGTATGTAAATGTAACTGTTATCCTGAAAGGTGCTAATGGCTGCCATCACGGGGTCTTGGATCAGAAACGAATCACAGACATCATGACAGCTAATGGCTGGACCAAGCACACTCTATTAGGCTCATTAGACAGAACCATCAAAATCCTTTATGTAGTAAAAAAATCTCCAGACACTGGGGGCTATTGCCCAAGTCACTGGCCACATGGTCAGGGCAGAGCTAGCCAGGGGTTTCCCTTGTTGCCAATGCAGGGGCCAGGATATTGGTGTTGGACTATGTCTGTTGGAGGGAGAAGCCAGTAGAAGGAGTTGTGACTGCGATCCTAGAAGGGAGCAAAGAACCAAAGCCTGTTGGAGCTCGCTGGAGGTGCAGGCTGGGGATTTCTGAGCATTGAAACTGCTGGCTGTTGTTAGGTTCAACTCTATTTAGGGAAACAGAACTCTGTGTGCACTTAGCCTTGGGTCCTACCACAAGTGAACGTCACTGAGTTAACTCGATTGAAAAAAGCCCCTTTTTTCCTAGTGCAGACCAGGCCCAAGGGGTTTTCTTTGTGACTCGACTGAACAGAGCAGCTCCTAATAACCTTCCCTATGGATTGCAGCAAAGTGACTGTTTTGTATTTACTTGGCATTGAAGGAGCAGGATGGTCTGGCCACGTACTGGTGTGAACTGCACCGTTCTCTGAGCTCCATGGAGGCTCCTTAAACATGGTGTCCCCAGCTCAGCCATCCACTGCTGCAACCAGCCTGTTCCATGGCTCACAGTGGAACTCTGCATGTAGCTGTAGCTTCTAGGAGTAGTAATGATGCCTGGACTTGCTCCCAGTCTCAGGAACAGTCCAGGGTCGTCAAACCCTGTCCTGGGGGCCAGTTCTCCCAGGCAATATCTGAGGACTGTGTGGCAGGCAGTGGCCCCACCTCACACTCCTAGTAAACTGTCTCTCTTCCAGCAGCCAGCTTTGCCTCTCCACAACCCCCAGAAATGCAAAGAGGCCTAGAGACAACTGAGGGCAGGGGGTGAAACTCAGAGCAACTGGGAGAAAAGCAGCTTGCAGGGAGTGGGGGCAGAGTCTGCTCCTCATCTGGGGAAGGAGCAGCCTGTACGTGCAGGGCAGAGAGGCCAGGTAGAAAGGGGAGAAGAGGAGGGGGAAGAGCCCAGGGGAGGAGGGTGGGAAGAGACCAGTGGAAGAGGGAAATGTGTGGGGCAGGTGGGGAGAGGAAGCTCCATTAGGGAGCACAAGGCTGTAATGCCAAGCGCCACAGAACAAAAATTGCAAGGTTAAAAAAAACATCCAGTCTCATTTTTCCATCTGTCTTTGGACTTTAGAATCCCCGTCTACACCTCTGCCAGCGCTGGGGTGAGAATCGCAGGCTGAAAAGTCACCCTTTGTGCACCCGAACTGCACGACTCCCCCTGGCTGCTCAGCTGGAGACTGCACTTACCCTCCCCTCACCCCTGAGACGGGGAACTGCCCTCCATTGCCCAGCACTGCCTTCGCTCTCCCCTCCTGCTTCAGTTCCTCTGACAGAAGAAGGGCTGGCTGGGAAATAGCTTGACAGCCACTGAGCTAATTGATGCAGCATGGTTCATGCTCGCACACAGAACTTCTGTCACTGGTCAGGGGTGAGTTACAGACAGAGATACTGGAGACCTTCACACTGACATCAACCATTCACATCAGCTATAATGTCACCGTATCACAATGGGATTGGTTTAGCCTTTTGCAAATAGCAACACTTCTCTGAATCCCCCCACCCCACCTGCACAACTTCTCTGTCTGAGGCTGTTAAGCACTCTCCTCACTCTAGAGGCCCCTCCTCTTCCCTTGCCTCCTTCCAGCCTCCTCTTCCAGACCCCCTCTTCCCCTCTCCACCCTCCCTCCTGCCCCCTACTACAGTCCAGATTCTTCACCCCACTACTCCCTCATATCCCTCTGCTCCAGACCCCCACCTCCCTGCCCCTCCACTCCCCTCACCTCCCTCCTTCCTGCCTCCTTCTCCAGACCCCTCCGCACCCTCCCCAGCTCTCCCTCCTACCTCGCTCTAGACCCCCTCCTCTCCCTTCCTCCTGACCCAACTTTCCAGGCCCCCTCCCTTCCCCTGGTCCCCTGCTCCAGACCCCCCACCCTACACTTTCCACTCCTCCTTTCTGCTGACATAGCACCTGCACCCCATTCCCTTGCAACCCCCGAATCTGCCTCCAGCCCCCAAGTGCCCTGCTCCCCTCACTCTTCCCCTCCTCCTTGCACAGGGTCTCTGCTGCTCATCACAGTCCATGGGTTCTGTCCAGTCCCCTGAGCCATTCAGGGGAAGCCACGTACCCTGTGGGCTAAAGTCTCACTGAAAACAGTGGTAGGTGGCAGCCAGCTTTACTCAGGGAGGCCTCACTCCCACATGCTGACAGACTGTAGGGAGATGGCGGCACCTCGCTGACTTCAGCCCCAGTGACAGTGACAGGAGATGGCGCCATTTGGAATAAGGGAAACTCAGTGAGTTGGCGCCTTTCATCGTGTTCTCACGAGACATGTAAAAACACCCCAAATTGCCAGAGTGGGGATAAAATGGCGAGAGCTACAGCAGTGACAGCCCCGAGTGGGAGGCCCTGAGACAGGATCAGGTGGAGTCATGAGGCAGCTCTGGGCATGTCCCATTCTCCTGGCTCTGGGCGCGGATCCCCTGCTGCCGGGCATGGACTCTGCTGTGATAACGCTGGGGAGGGGGTTCCCTGCTCACTCTGACCCTGCTCTGTGTCTCTCTTTGAAGGTGCCGACCAGCTGAGGCTGGCGGATGGACGCAGCCACTGTGCCGGGAGAGTGGAGGTTAAACACCAGGATCAGTGGGGGACGGTGTGTGACACCAGCTGGGACATGGAAGATGCTGAGGTGGTTTGTAAGCAGCTGGGATGTGGATCTGCTGTCAGTGCCCCTGGCCGGACTCATTTTGGAGAAGGATCTGGACCAACTTGGCTGATTCTAGTTGATTGTGGTGGTGACGAGTCAGCTCTCTGGGACTGCAATCATGTAGGATGGGCTGCATTCCAGTGCTCTCATTCTCTTGATACTGGAGTGATCTGCTCAGGTAAGAACTCGGCCAACTTGCCCCTGTAGGAAACTCCCCATGAGGGAGAAGGGACTGAACACAGTGAGTGACATTCCTGGTGACTCAGAACTGGACTGTGCCCTGCACTGGGGTCAGGGTGGAACTGACCAGTCTCTCCCTGAGCTCCCTTGGGCAGACTGGGGATGAGCAGGCTGCGCCATCCTCTGTGCCACTAGCAGGGGGCAGCTGGGGCAGTTGTTGTGGGGTGTGGTGTTGGCCCCATTAGCAGGTTTGTGCTGATACATGCCTGGGTACAGCCGCCCAGAGTCTCCCCAGGGCTTCAGCAGCAGCTGCAACCCTGCCTGTGGCTGTGGGAGCTGGGACTGGAGCCGGGGGGGGCGAGTGCTGTGGATTTTTCCCCAGAGTTCCCTGAGGCAGCAGGAGAGGAGCCCTGAGCCTGCACTTGGCAAGGGGGAGGGGCCAAAACAGCTGGGGTAGGTGCAGGGGGCAAAAACTGGCTATACTGCTCCACATGTCTACGCTCCTTCCCCGAATCCCCCTGCAGGGAACTCCCACATGATGCGTAGCTCTTTGCTCCACAGCCTGCCTAGCTGTCTTCCCATGCAGGGCGGGCTAGATTTACCCCCCAGCGCAATGTCATGGAGACTGCACCTTGATCCCTCTGCATTTGGGAATTAATGTGTATGCATAACCTGGCTTCATCAAAGCGTGTGCAAGTAAAATGCCTGGGGACAGGGGTTTGCACAGCGTGACGAATGCACTGAGAGAAACAGCCCCTGAAGCAGGTAAGACTTAGGGTAAGACCATGGATCGCTACATCTGGCTGAACAGCAATAACGCCTCTTTGTTCTGATTAGCTCAGTTTGCACCTTGCTTCTAGTCCCTGATCACCACCATTGGTGAGGTCACACCTGAGCGCGGGGGTCAGTGCTCTGTGTGTCTCCCCCTCACATCCTGCCACTCACTTACTATCCTCATTGTAGGATCTCCAGAAACTGTCGAGAGTGTTCACCCCAGCTCTGTACCTTCTGGGCCCTGGCTGTGTCAGCACAAAGGAGCCACAGTCACCGTAAGCCCCAACCCTTCCCGGGGAAATATGCCTGGCACGGTGGTGGCCTCCTCAACGGGCTCTAAACGGGAGTAAACCCCAGCACGTGGAGGTGCATTTGTAACATTGACAGACCCTGATTGTTGGCAGGCAGGAATGACCCTGGGACCTCTGAAGCTTAGTGCTATGGGCCTCTACTGCATAAGCTAAAAAAGCACCTGCCTATTAACCAAGGCTGTAGCAAACTCATAAAAATCTAGGTGATTTCGGTGCCACTAGAGGGAGACCGAGCACCACACCCATCAGGCATGGGTTACGCATTGGCTCCCCTCTCAGTCCCTATGCCACTGGATGCTTGTAATTTCTTTGAGTTGCTTGGTGATTGTTTTTTTGGGCTTTCTGGCTCTTTAAGTGGCTTGTTGCTTGTTGGAGTTGTTGCTTGTTTGGGCTTCCCAAGTGGCTGCTGCTTTTTAAAAATTTTCTGCCAGAGAGCGTGATTGGCTCCCGGTGGCACCATCCCTCCAACCAAAAGAAAGGATCTGGAGGAGACTGTAGAGTGACAGTCCCAGGGCCAATGGGGAGAGGCCAATGCTCCAGGTGAGCCCGATTGACAAGGCACTACAGGTGAATGAGGGAAGGGAGTCAGGGAACCAAGAGCCAGGGCCAGCAGGTTCAGCACTGATGCAAGGAGCTACCAGGGCCGAGGGTCTCTTTCTGGGCTTCATTCTGGGTTTCCCACATAAAGTGAGTCCTGCAGCCGCAGTCTCTTAGCTGATCCTGGTGTAAGTGACTGAGCTGCACCGTCCTTATTTCCACTGTTTCTGTACCAGAAATGCACAAGCGCAGAGAGGAGCCAATTTGCATAATGGGAGGAGCCAAAAGCAGTAACCTGGCAGCCAAAACCCCCATTCCCTGCTGGGCCAGTTCTTGTCTCTTCAGCAGCTCTAGGATCAGAGGGTGTGTGTGTGTGTGTGTGTGTGTGTGTGTGTGTGTTGGAGGGGGAAAGGCACATGACCCAGATTTCTGCCACAGTTTCCCAGCCCAGCTCAGTCACATGGTGCAGCCAGGCCCCTACTCCCTGCATGGCGGCTACCAGAACCTGTGAGCTGCAAGCTGTGCCCCACGGGGAGAGGCAGGAGCAACAGATGGGAGCTGCAGGGAGGTGGGCAGTGCTTTCTGGGAGGGGAGACTGAGGGCCAGGAGGGGGCCTGTCTGGAGGAGGGGGAATAACTTGAGCTGTTCTGGGGGTGGTCAAAAGTTTAAATTGTGCCCCTCCACCCCAGGGTGACCAGATAGCAAGTAAGAAAAATCAGGACAGAGGTGGGGGGGGAGAGAAATAGGCGCCTATTTAAGAAAAAGGCCCGAATATCGGGACTGTCCCAATAAAATCGGGACATGTGGTCACCCTACTCCACCCCCACACTATCAGCAGTTATGGGTCGTCTCTGCCTGGGATGGTAAACCCTGAACTTCTGGACTGTTTCCTGCTGCTTGGGGGATTTGGGAAGTATTCAGAGCGTGCAAAGGAACTTGACCGACTGTCTGGGAATTAGGCAGGCACAAGCAGTTCCCAAGGTAAATGCAGAATACACAAAAAGTGGAAACCTACATGTCTGAGAAACCCTCACTCCAACCATCCCAGTTACCCGGTTTTGAATACGTAACTCATCTTGGTACCAAAGCGACCGATGAGCCATATAAATGGAGTGTCCCTTCATGTTTAGTATTAATGACACTAAGCTGGGGGGAGAGGTAGATAGTGTCCAGAGTGACCTAGAAAAATTGGAGGATTGGGCCAAAAGAAATCTGATGAGGTTCAACAAGGACAAGTGCAGAGTCCTGCACTTAGGATAGAAGAATCCCATGCACCGCTACAGGCTGGGAACTGACTGGCTAAGAGGCAGTTCTGCAGAAAAGGACCTGGGGATTACAGTGGACGAGAAACTGGATATGAGTCAGCAGTGAGCCTTCTTGGCCACAATAGGAAACGGCATATTCGGCTGCATTAGTAGGAGCATTGCCGCAGATTGAGGGAAGTGATTATTCCCCTCTATTCAGCACTGATGAGACCACATCTGGAGTATTGTGTCCAGTTTCAGGGGCCCCAATACAGAAAAGATGTGGACAAATTGGAGAGAGTCCAGTGGAGGGCAACGAAAATTATCAGATTGCTGGGGTACATGATTTATGAGGAGCGGCTGAGGGAACTGGACTTGTGTAGTCTGCAGAAGAGAAGAGTGAGGGGGGATGTGATAGCAGCCTTCAACTACCTGAATGGGGGTTCCAAAGAGGATGGAGCTGGGCTATTCTCAGTGGTGGCAGATGACAGAACAAGGAGCAATGGTCTCAAGTTGCAGTGCGGGAGGTCTAGGTTGGATATTAGGAAACACTATTTCACTAGGAGGGTGGTGAAGCACTGGAATGGGTTACCTAGGGAGGTGGCGGAATCTCCATCCTTAGAGGTTTTTAAGGCCTGTCTTGACAAAGCCCTGGCTGGGATGATTTAGTTGGTGTTGGTCCTGCTTTGAGCAGGGGGTTGGACGAGATGACCTCCTGAGGTCTCTTTCAACCCTAATCTTCTATGATTAAAAACTATTTACCTCATAAATAAAGTATTCTTGCCCTGAACTTAGAGACATTTACACTTAACGAAAAAATTCCTCAGCACTTTAAATTTCATGCATGAATGCTCAGTGTGTGTTGTTCATTTGAAGTCTTTATCACATGTTGGCACCTGTCACGGAGTGTGGGGAGGTCAGGGTCCTGCACCCCACTCTTCCTGCGATTCACCGTGACTCTCATCCAGCCAGTAAAACGGAAGATTTATTAGACAACAGGAACACAGTCCCAAGCAGAGCTTGTAGGTAAAACTAGGACCCTTCAGTCAGGTCCCTCTTGGGGGCAGAGAGCTTAGACCCCAACCCTGGGGTTCCCTCCATTTCCCCAGCCAGCTTCAAACTGAAGCTCCACTGCAGCCCTCTCCTTCCAGCCTCCCCAGTCTCCTCCTCCAGCCTTTGTCCGTTTCCTGGGCAGAAGGTGTCACCTGTCCCCATCCCCCTCCCGGCTCAGGGTACAGACTCAGGTATCCTCCCTCAAGTAAAGTCACCGCCTGCTATCTCATCCCCCATGCAGATAGTCCCAGTAAAACTAAACGACATTCCCAGGTCAGTCCGCCCCGCTCCCTACAGGTACAGCGTCACAGCACCACACCTGGGCCTTGGCAAGTGTCATAGATTTACAGGATCTGTGCTATGCCCCAGCTTTTAAACAGTCCCTTGGAGGAACGCCTTCAGTGTGCCAGACCCCCAAGGGCCGCTCTCTTTCTTAAGGTGGATCACATGGCCTCAATCCCTCTGTGGCAGGGCAGGGGCATAAACCCGTTGGATGCCCTGATAAAGGGATGACTCCTCCCCTGTTTCCCAGCAGGGCAGCCGGATGCAGGGGCCCAGACACTCAGCAAGGAGCTCAGCTGCAGACCCTAACGAGGGCAGGCTCAGGGGAATCAGCTGAGCCAAGTGGAGCCAGCTGGGCTGGTGCCTGGGAGGAGATATAAGCCCAGAGATAGGCTCAGTGGGAGGCTAGCTAGGGGAGCAGATAGAGGGACTGCAGCTCTGTCTCTACCAACTACAGAAAGCCTTGAGGCCGGAAGACCCAGGGAAGGGTCAGTGTGGGGGATCGGTGTTGGGGGAATTGGGGCTGCGCTAAGCATTGTAAATGAAAAGACACCGGTGAAACAACTGAAAGAGGCGTTGGGACCCCTTCTTTGACCAGCCTAAGCACAAGAGCACAGGGATGCGAGGCCAGGAACTTGTGCAGACCCTGTGACCGCCTCCAAGACTGAGCCTCTGTGCTCCAGCACTCCTGTTTCACACTGTGAGCTCTGCCCAATGAGTCCAACTGAGTTAGACCTCTGCTCAGAGACTTTTCCATTCATCAGGAACCAGTGTACCTCAGCAAGTATCTGCAGTGACTCCAGGCAGCCTTTTCAAAACACAGCAGGATTTATTCGTCAACTGGAATACGGCAGCGGGAAGTCCTATGGTTAAGGTTACCATGTGTCTGGGTTTTCCCAGACATGACCTCTTTTTCTGGTCTGCCAACATCTGTCCGGGTGGATTTTCCAAATAAGAGAAAATGTCCAGGATTTTTCCAGATGTTGCAGCTCAGAAAGAGCCATCTCCACACCCTGGTTGGTCCCTCCCCTGAGCATCTGCACCTGCTGGATCCTGCCAGGCCCCGTGCAGCTTGGCCCACCAGGTAAGCGGAGCCACCAAGCACCTCTCAGCCTGGCTGCCTGCCCCACCACAGGACCTCAGAACCTGACCAGGAGCGGTGAGAGAGTCAGGCCCCAGCTCCCAGCCCAGGGAAGGGGGAGAAGCCAGCAGGGAGACCTTGACTGATGGGCTGGCTCTGCGTCCCAGGCATGCACCAGCTGGCCTGCCACCATGACAGGAAGCGCGGCACTGACCCCCACCTCGAGAGTGAGACTTCAGGTACTCCCTCCATCACTCCCCAAATACTCCCTCCCAGTGCACACACCCCTCCAGCATCCTCCAAATACTCTCTCCCAGTACACACACACACACACACCCCTCCAGGACCCCCCAAACATCTCCTCCAGCACACCTGACCTGTAACCCCTCTCCAGTGCCCCTCCCCCACTGTATACTCTATTTGGAAACTTGAAATAGGGTAACAATACCATGGATTAGCACAGAGAAGAAGCAAAGGTTAAGATATGGTCCATACTCGCCAAGTCCGGGCTGCCGTGAGCCATGCTGCTGTGGACCCATCTTGGTTTCCACTTTGTCTCTTTGTCTCTCAGTCCCAGGTGAGCTCTCATGTCTCCCCAAAGGCCAGCTCTTATCTGAGACTCCTGTCGCTGCTCAGTCCATGGTCCTCCTCCTGCCGATTATGGCCAATTATCCATATTGCACCAAAGCAAACACATCACAATTCCCATAGTCTACATGCCAAGCAGCAATCCTGTACCTACAAGGCAGTACCAGGAGGGGAGCATGAAAATGGACATGCCCCAGGTGAGAACAGCAGAGAGGCCAGCACAGAGCAGATTGAGTACGGTCCCTGTACACCAGCTTTGCACGTACAACAGCCACTTACACCGAATTTGCCCAGGCTTGCACTGGAGAATATGCACAATATAGATTTTGCTGAACACTCCCTTTTTTGCGGAGCCACTGTCCAAATTCTCTTTTGGAGCGTGCCTCTTGTCTCACCGAGCCAGCGGGTCTAGTTGCAGCTACAGCGACTTCACTCAGCCACCAATCACCTCAGAGGTGGCAAATGGGTGCAGGGCACTCGTGGTGATGGTAAAGGCCCACTTCACACCAATGCAGCTGCCCACACATAGCGCTATGGAGACCTGAGCCCCCTGCGTGCACGTAGCCCTGCAGTCACTACTAGAGTGAAACTTTTCTCACACTGGTGAGCTATCTATCGTCACTGGAGCTCTACGAGTCCTGCCCGAGACAGGAAGCCTTTGTTCATTCATTGCAATGAAGGCCAGACTCTCCTTACTGCCTCTGGACAGACAGCTGCACATGTCAGAGGCTGTGGAGTTAAGTTTAAATTCGCTGACAAAAAACTTAATTAACACAGAGTTCATGTTGCCTGGAGGTATCTCGTGCCCTTCTAGGATATCGAGTTGGGAAAACTCAGACCCCTGAAAACCAGGCAATAGAGAGTTATGGTAAATGCCAAGTCAGCCTTAACTCTGCCCCCTGGAGCTGGCACTAGCCACTGGCACTGGGAATTATTTGCCTGTGCTCCAGCTGCAGTCCCTGTGTTAGGTGTAGCTGTACTGAATGGTGGAGGCATGAGTGGGAGCACTTTGGCAGAGCTGTGACTGTGATGTGAGGAGGTCTGGGTCTAAGCCACCCTGTGATCAAAGGGAAGAGGTGCCTGTGTACCCTGGGGGATCCCACATACCTCATTTCAGCGCTGTGTTCTGCAGGGTGTGTCAGTGGTGGAGCACAGGCATCTTCTTGCTGTGGGGATTGCAGCCGTGAGGTGAGAGATGGACGCAGTCTGTGTGTTTAACGATGGGTAGGTGAAAGGACAGTGTTCGCTGGAACCCTGTGAGTACGGTTGAAGGGGTTGTAAGGGGGGCAAAGGGGCTGTAAAATGTAACAAGTGTGGGGTTGTTTCTGACTGGGAAGTAGAGTCAGTGTTTGGAGGGCACTGGCCACTGAGGACCCCCCTCTGTGATTGTTAAATGTTTTCATTGTCTTGTTTGCAGATGCTCCTGTCCCAGGCCTTTCCTTTCCCTTGCAATGGCTCCCATTTTACAGTTTGTTTTCTGAATGTGGGTCAGTGTCATGGAGGGTCTCAGCCCAGCTATGGGACCCATGGCTGGGGTGGAGGCTTAGGTGGGAGGAATCTCTGATCCGTCCAGGAGTTAGCCTGCTCTGTGGGCTGGAAGGTTTCGTGTTGATGCCGTCGTTCGTCAAGGCAGTAGTGATGCTGGTGCTGTCTGCCCCACGGGGCCCTGGGACTGGGGCTGCCAGTTGCCACTATTGGGGGAAAATATTTGGGAAACTTAGTCATGGTCATAGAAACATTTAATGAAAATCATTGAATTAGTGAATTTTCCTGTTGGCAAATAATGTTTATAACCGTTAACTTCTTTTCAAAAAATTGCATATGAATTTACATTGGGATTGCCAAAGAGGCTAATGGGAGTTCAGTGACACGTTTAGTGAGACGAGGGATCCTATGTGCACAAGGTCCACGTTTTAAAAGATATTTAGGTTTCTATAAATGCAGATAGGTGCTCAGTGGGATTTTCAGTTGTGCCTGGTGCTGAACACTGAGGAGATTTGGAAAGTCCCAGTAGATGCCTGTCTGCACTCCTAGGGCCTGAATGTCCTTTAAAATCTGGCCCTGAGTCACTTTTGAAAATGACACATAGACTCCTAGGTCACTGAGGCACATCTGAAATGTTTCCCCTTAGGCTAAAATCCCGACCCAGGCACCCAGCCAGAGTAGCTTAGGAGATGCACAGGAGACAGGGTGTTTATGGGGTCCCTTTCCCACCCTCATAGGATGACCAGGCAATGGGTTGATTGTTCCAGCTCTCTGATACCCTGTAGACCTGGTGTAGCATAGAGGGATCAGCCAAAAGCATATCTCAGCCTTACAGAGCACAAAAAATATCATATTATGGAGGAATTTCCTGTGACTCCATAGTTAACGTAACAACTATGGGCCCATTATATGTTTTATTTTTAACTCTTCACTTTTAACAGTTAGTAGGAGTAATAAATTCCTATGCAAAAGACACAAGGAAGAGTAGAATATTTTCCTTTTGAATTTCAAATGTTTTAACAGCTTCCCCTGGCAATGGGAACTAAAGGTAAGTGTTTAATCTTAACCCTCTCTGGATTGTGAGCGGTTCTATGCAAAATCTCACCATCCTTTTAACATGGGGGACGCGAGGGCAGGGGGGCGTGATATGCATTTCCTAGCATTGTTAAAAAATAAAGATGATGGGCAGGACTTTATAAAAATGAGTTTCATTGCCAATACTTTGAAATTCGGCAGAAAACAGACTGGCCCTTGCAGATATAAATTCTCTAGTAACAACAGAAACAGCCTAGACTCCACTAGTTGGGCATTCACGGTGCCATTTGTGTTGAGTTCCCTTCATCAATAGCACTGCAGTTCCCATGCAACAGTCTGTGTACAGTATCCTCTGTGTTTTTGGCCCTCTCGTCAGGACCTGAGGGAAAGAAAGATTTCTCTTCCCTAAGACCTTTCTGAGACTGGGCTCAGCTCGCCCTGTTCCTCTCTCTTTCCCTACCAGGGGCATCCTTCCTGTGCTTCTTTATCAGATTTGGTCTGATGGGCTGCTTGGCTCTTTATCCACCCAGCCTGCGAACCTTCTTATCTAATTACCTCAGTCAGCTTTCTTTGGGGGACTAACTGACATCTAAAAGATCAGTGTCACACTGTCCGGAGGGGGCATGACTGTGAGTTCCTACCTCAGGGCAGATTGTCAGAAAACAGGGTAGACGCTGCAAACGGATGGTGTGTTCTATAATTAGATTTCACCAGGTCAGTAACAAATGTGAACTCCTGGATTCATAGGCACTGACTTCATGGAACAAATTAGCAGGACTTAGCACCCACCAGAAGCCAAGCTCCCCCAGCACCTCCTGCCTGCCGGTGGCTCTGGCGATCAACTCCTCCCCCTCCCTCCCTGTGCCTCCCACCCACCACGATCAGTTGTTCAGCGGCATGCAGGAGGTGCTGAGTGGGAGGGGGAGGAGCAGGGATGGGGCGCGCTTAGATGGGGGAGGGGTAGAAAGAGGCTGGGCGGGGGGCATTGGGGAAGGGGTGGAGTGGGGGCAGGTCTGGGGGTAGAGCGGGAGTTGAGCACGCCCTGGGGCAATTGGAAGATAACTATAACAGTCTTACCGTGGAGTCACAGACCCTTAGACCAGTAGTGGGCAACCTGCACCCTGCAGGCCGCACACAACTGCCTTAGACTCCCCAGAAAAGCTGGACTATGTGATCAAATGGTTACTTACACCAAAAATCACACCACATTCACTTTGCTCCCAAGAGACCAGTCACTTACCCTAGATCAGTTGGTACCCTAGATCTTACACCAAAGACAACTTTGGTAGCCAATTGTATAGTAAACGAACTAAAGATTTATTACCTAAGAAAAGGAAATAAGAATTATTAGAGGTTAGAGCAGTAAAATATATGTACAGGTGAGTCACAGTCTATAATTCCAAATGATAGCAGAGATGTAGTCATCTGCCAGTTTCCCAAAAGTCTCTCAGGGCTACCCAGAATAACTCTGGGGATCTCCATCTTTTCATTCACTTATTCCATCCTGTTAGAATCCAGACAGTCCAGAGATGAAGGATCTTTACATAAAACTGTACTTATGGCTTCTTCTTACAGAAAACAAGCTGACAGGATCACTACCCAGGTGGACTCTTCCTCTGATGACAGAGAGTGAGGAATGCATTTAGAGTATTTGCCTCTGATCATCACACACAATGACCACTTGCTTTGAAATTAGTACTTTTCTGTGAAAGTTCTTCATTTGCATTCCACAAGGCTTCTTTCTCATTCGATAGGTTATTTAGTGACAGGGCTATAAACAGTGTAAATGTTTGCTATTGCATTATAACGGGATACAGATAAGTGAGAACAATGCAAATAACATACTGTTGGTTTTCTTGAAGATTAAACACTCTTATACATTTACACATTTAATAATCACTTTTATCAATACAAGTACACACATGAATTGGCCAGGCTGTGCATTTGTAAGCATTCAATGAGACCTGAGGCTTTGGCATGAGCTGGCACCTGGTCTGCTATATCACAATCAGACCAGATTACAGACTCTTCTGTTCACTCCCCGCACTCTGTCCCAGGGAGACTGTCTTCCTCTATCAGGCCCAGGCAGTGCAGAAAGGAAGCCACCTGAATTGAATGGTGAGGAGACAAGAATCAGACCTGAATGAGAGGAGGAGGGTAGATTGGGACAAGGAGCCTGTGGGGTGGCCGGGGGACAGACGGACATTCTGAGACTGGATACTGGTGGGAAGCGAGAAACTGGGACTGGGAGAGAAAGGGGGAGATGGGAACTGGCAGGGCAAGGGGACTGGGACTAGGAGGAGGGAGGGGGAGAAGACTATTACAGGCTAGGCAGGGTAAATAGAACAAGAGTTGGGGGACAGAGACTGTGACTTGCTGAGCAAGGAGGCTGGGAGCTGGGGGAGACTGGGACTGACTGGAGAAGGAGTCTGGGACTGGGAACTAGTGGGAAGGGACTGGGGGCTGGAGCTGCACGTTTGCAGTGGGAATAAAGTTTGGGTTTGTAACAGGGCGCGTGAAGGCCTGCGCTGCCTAGTGGTTGGTGCCCCTGACCTCCAGCCCTTTGTTTTCAAGGTCAATTTGTCTCAGTCTTTGGATCTTTGGTGGCACTGTGCTGCAGTCCCAAAGTTTTTCAGATGGGGCAGCCACAAGTTTGGTGAGACTGAACCCCACAATGTCTCTGGGCTTCAGGGAGCCAGTTACCTCAGTTGCCGGAGGCTCCTAGGTCTCCTCCACAGTCCCCCTTGGCTGGGGAGACAGTGATTACTCCCTGGTGGCTGCCTCCGCTGGTAGGCTAGTGACCCTTCCCCCTCAGGTAGGGAGGCGGATAGCTCCCGCCTCTTCGCCAGTCAGCCCTCAACTGAGCCAGGCTCTCTCCTTTTCTCCCCCCAGGCCTGGCATTGGCTGCAGGTACAGCGGGGTGGGGCTAGTCGGGCCCAAAGGCTCCCTTTAACCCCTGCCATGCTGGCAGAGTAGTTCCACATGCCTGTGCTGAAGGTTGGACAGGAAGATGAGTCTTTCCATGGTCCTTATAGTTATGGCCATTCTTGGCACTAATCCCTGTCTTCCCTGGATAGAGGCGCAGGGCCAGCTCATAGGCCAAACCCAGGGTTACTTCCTCAGGCAGTCAGCTATTGACTGTAATGTGAGTTTGCTTTGTCCAGACTGAGTAGAAACAGACTAAAGGACTCAGGATTGGGCCCATTCAGAATTATTCCAGAAATAACCAGTCAGCTGTCTACAAACTGCCCTGTGCACTGGATATCACTGAGAATAAACTCATGTGGTAACCGTGATTCTGCACCAAGCGATTTTTGAGAGATGCTGTCTTGACTGAATACTCGAAAACTTTCCAAAAACTGACAGTCATCTTCTGATATGCAGTATTGTTGAAGGTGTGTTAGTCCCAGGATATTAGAGAGACAAGGTGGGTGAGGTAATATCTTTTATTGGACCCGTTTCTGTTGGAAAGAGACAAACGTTTGATCTGACAGAGAAGAGCTGTGTGTAAGCTCAGAAGCTTGTCTCTTTCACCAACAGGAGTGGGTCCAATAAAAGCTATTACCTCAGCCACCTTGTCTCTCTCAACCCCTTCTCGTCCAGCTTTCACTTCTCATTTCTGGTTGGATTAATACCAAACTTTGCCAAAACATTCTCCTCTGCCAAGGTCCCTGCCTCAGTCAGTGCACGGGCTGGACGGTGACAAGGGAGTGAATCAGGGATGCACAGTGACAGAGGCTGTGATCTGTATGCCCACAGCCTCATTGGCTGCAGCAGCAGCATCGCCATCTTCGGCAATCCCTCCATTCGAGGATGATCTCTACCACAGATTTACATCTGGGTCCTGAGACGACTCAGGAATCCGATCCTGGAATCATACATCTGCACGCAGTAGGTACAGACGTTGCCTGATGGGTCAGCTGCCTGCTGGGAGAAAGTTCTTTCTTTTTCCTTCCTTCCCTCTCTCTTTTCAACTTTGAGGGCAAGGCACTTCTTCTTGAAGCTGGCCACTGCCTGCTGGAGGATGTTACATCATTGAGATTGGTTGGTTGCTTGCTCCTCCCAGCTTGTGATGTCCACATGAGTTTTCTTGTGTGGAAGAAAACGAACTCCACTCTCAGGTTGGAAGCAACAAAATCAGAGACAGCTTTTTTCAAGCAATTGCAAGGGAAGAATACAGCTGGCAGAGAGCATCTCTGCCTCAGTTTCTTCAAAGTACAAGCAAAATCAAACAAGCATTTATACCTCTTTGTGACATGCATAAATTAAAAATGTCTACGTTTTATTTAGGCTATTTACTATCTATTCCAGTATTTTCTCACTTTCTCTTCTCAAAACATCGTTATCTCAAGGCTAGGTCACACTGACTATTCTACTGTTTCCCACTTGCTTCTGACATGAGCCCTGCTTCTACAGGTCTCGCGATATTAGGCTAAGACTTAGCTCAACTGTTGCTCTGTCTCTGACACTTAAATGACTGTGCTTAAACCCTCTCTTTCTTTCCCTGCTTCCACGCTCCCCACTTTTGTGCTTCCTTTAGCACAAATAACATTCTTAAACCTCCAATTGCATGAAGCCTTGTATTTCTGTTTCTAGCTCAGGAGGATCAGAATCAGCCCTAAAAGTCTTAACTGGATATAACGATAATGCATGGTTAGTATGAACATGAAAGACATTTTTGTTAGTACATCCCTTACAACAACAATTACATATTCCTAGACTAAACAAAAGCAATACAAGCATTAATGTCCCCATTGTAATAATATGCTGGGGTTGTTTCATTGCCTTAGTTACATAGCACATTACATCATAATTAGTACACAAAGTAGACACTCTATAGGCTGTATGAAAAGCATGTTTTTCAATTTGATATATATTCTGAAGCACATGGATTTGACCCTGTAAGTCAGAAATTTTCCGAACCTCTGGTAGGAGTGAGCATAAATTTTGAAACTGGTCGGGTATCAAAGTGGTCCAATTAAAAGAAATCTGATACTCGAGGTCCAATTGTAGGGTTTTGTCTGCAGGCCAAGAAATAATGTGATTTCCTGCGGCCGTAGTGAGATTAAAATATAAGTTGTCAAGGTTCCTCCCCCACTCTGAACTCTAGGGTACAGATGTGGGGACCTGCATGAAAAACCTCCTAAGCTTATCTTTACCAGCTTAGGTCAAAACTTCCCCAAGGTACAAAATATTCCACCCGTTGTCCTTGGACTGGCCGCTACCACCACCAAACTAATACTGGTTACTGGGGAAGAGCTGTTTGGACGCGTCCTTCCCCCCAAAATACTTCCCAAAACCTTGCACGCCACTTCCTGGACAAGGTTTGGTAAAAAGCCTCACCAATTTGCCTAGGTGACTACAGACCCAGACCCTTGGATCTTAAGAACAATGAACAATCCTCCCAACACTTGCACCCCCCCCCCCTTTCCTGGGAAATGTTGGATAAAAAGCCTCACCAATTTGCATAGGTGACCACAGACCCAAACCCTTGGATCTGAGAACAATGAAAAAGCATTCAGTTTTCTTACAAGAAGACTTTTAATAAAAATAGAAGTAAATAGAAATAAAGAAATCCCCCGTATAAAATCAGGATGGTAGATATCTTGCAGGGTAATTAGATTCAAAAACATAGAGAACCCTTCTAGGCAAAACCTTAAGTTACAAAAAAGATACACAGACAGAAATAGTTATTCTATTCAGCACAATTCTTTTCTCAGCCATTTAAAGAAATCATAATCTAACACATACCTAGCTAGATAACTTACTAAAAGTTCTAAGACTCCATTCCTGGTCTATCCCCGGTAAAGACCAGCATATAGACAGACACACAGACCCTTTGTTTCTCTCCCTCCTCCCAGCTTTTGAAAGTATCTTGTCTCCTCATTGGTCATTTTGGTCAGGTGCCAGGGAGGTTACCTTTAGCTTCTTAACCCTTTACAGATGAGAGGAGCTTTCCCCTGGCCAGGAAGGATTTCAAAGGGGTTTACCCTTCCCTTTATATTTATGACATAAGTCTTGCAAAGTGGCAACCTTAACATATATACAGCTATCATTAGCTTGGAAAATTAACTTTCCTTTCAGGGTAGTTCCTTGTCCCATACCTTCCCAACAAACTTTGTCAAATACTGTGACAACTTCCCTTGCTTCAATTTCCTTACGCACTGAAGCTGCAGGGTTTCTAAGGGACATAATGTCCACTGATTCCCTATTCCAATCCAAATATCGGGTGTTATTCCAGGAGCACTAACAACAAATCAACTAGACATACCAGGTAGTCTAATCGCCCAGACGTCATGGTGAATAATCGAGTCCCACATGCATCCTCCCCATGGACCAGGCAGGATTCGGTATGTAGGAGCACACACCCCTCCTACCAGCCCATATGCCTGGAAAGAGCACTGCGAGTACTTGCAACTCCATCCTGAAGATCTCCAAGTATGTCTCCATGGCCACAAATCAGATGGTACTGCTGAAGCACTAGTAAGGGCAGTGGGCCAAGCCTGATGCTCAAGATCACTCCAATGGCCATTAGCTGGTCATTCAGGAAATCCTGCAGCTCTGAACATGCTACATCCCACTGCAATTCCTTTCCTGCCTCAGTGATATTCAACACCATTCCTGTCAACAGCTCCTGGGTCATGGAACTAAGGCGGAAATAATATGTAAATTCACCAACTCCAGCTTGCACCTGTGTCAGTTGTGCTCCAGTAATAAGACCAGTGGTTTTCTCTAGTTGTCCAAATTTCTCATCATGTTGTTGGCCCTTAAGAATATTCCAAATTGCTGCTGCACTATTTGCACCATCCCTAAGTGTCCAGCTAAGCCTCTTTTCTTCCTAGAGGAGACCCATGTTCTTTGCTGTTCTAGCTGGATAGCAGCTCCCTTGGAAAAATTGGGATACATGGAAGTGATTTGAAAGCTGGATAGGGACAGGGTGAATTTCACAGTCCCAAATGTGGCATTAATTATGGTTATTTGATGTCCTAGTACATCTCTTTCGGGGATAGCATTATACCACATCTGTTGTTTAACTATTTTCAAATACTTCTGAGCAGCATTAACATCAATAGCATAAGAAGGGGTATATTGCAAGATGGTACAGGTTAAATTGTTAGTTACTGGGATCATTTCAGTACAGGTAAAATTTCCAGTGGCAGAACATACTCTCTGAGTATGAGTCTGGTTATTTACTAAATAACTAAATAACAAGGGCCCCTTTCTCCCAATACACTACAGACCCTTGGAATGGCCATCATATCAACCCCTTCATAAAACCCATCTATCTCAAATTCAAATTCCCTAGAGTCATTTGTGGTAATGTCATATATGTCTATTTCTACTGATCCATTTGTTCTCCATTCATTTGTTCGCTCATATGATATGTCCTGAACCTTAAAAAATAAATTTTCCAAACAATACTGAAATAAATCACTAACATGTGAAGGCCTTGGCCATTGAGTTTCATCAGAATAGATAGTATTGTCTGTATCTGGCTATGTTTCAGGAGTGGTAGTGGTAATGGAGATAATGGCAGGGGTAGTGGTTGTGGCAATAAGGTGCTTTTGATATTCTTCATCTGAAAGCCAATTAGGGAGAGCAGTGCATTCCCAGGGTACTTGTCCAACAGCACAGGTCACAGTCGATGGAATAAACCCCAAAATCCAATGAACACCACACTCCCAAGACTAGTCACAGTTTCTTCCCTGCCAGCCTACAATACTCTGTTTCTTTCATGAGGGCCAGTTCTTAATGTCCTTTGTAGTCAGGAACTCCTGGGCTTTGGCAGGTTCGGCGGCGCGAGCGTATCTTTTTCTTCTTTCCTGGAGCAGTCGTGTTCCAGCATCATACAGGGGAGACATTACCAGCACATCACCCTGTAGTGCTGTGGTTTCTGTAGCAAATGCTGACGACACAATGATTTCATCAGCGGACAAGGGAAAGGTTACTAGCACTTCACCTTGTCCTTTTCTCCTGCCATTCGGGAGGAGGAACAGAAGTAGAAACAAGCTGATCAGCAGTTGATGTCGAATCATCTCACGGCAGAGGGGTCTTTTTGCAGTGAGAAGCATGGGTCCAGGCAGTCAGTCCTTGGCACTTCACAGAGGTGTTGGCAGTCAGCAGGACTTGGTAAGGGCCTTTCCAGCGTGGAGCCAGAGCATTCTTTCGCTGGTGGACCTTTACATAGACCCAATCTCCTGATTCCAAGGAGTGGCAAGGCTGTTCAGGGTCCTTGGGTAATGCTTCCTTCACCTGTGAGTAAAAAGACTTAACACATTTCATTAGTGCCTGGCAGTAATTAACATCATATCATCCATCAAATGAATGTCCATCTGAGCAAGGGCCAGTGGGGGCGCAACTGGAAGTCGCATCGGGCACCCTTGTCAAAATCTCATGTGGGCTAAGTCCAGTCTTTTGGTTGGGAGTGGCCCTCATGCTCATCAATGCTAATGGCAAGGCATCTGGCCATTTGAGGTTTGTCTCTGCACAAATCTTAGCCAGTTTGTTTTTCATAATCCCATTGTGACGTTCCACTGACCCAGCAGATTGTGGATGGTGAGGGCAGTGGAGGTTGTGTTGAATCTGCAAGGCTGCACATAATTCCTTTACAATCTGTCCAGTAAAATGAGTGCCACGGTCACTGTTGATACACCCAGGTATACCAAATCTTGGTACAAAGTCTTTGAGCGAAATTTTCACAACAGACTTGGCATCTGCCCTCCTGCAGGGGAAGGCCTCAACCCAGCTTGAAAAAACATCAACTAATACATATTCATAATGACAACATTTAGACATTTGAATACAATCAATCTGAATATTTACAAATGGTCCCCACAGAGGGGGATGGGCTGCTTGTCTGGTTTTAACATCTTTACCAACATTGTGTTGCAGGCAGATTGAACATTGTTGGCAGTAGTGCTGGGCCACAGAAGGAAAACCTGGGGCATACCAATTGCGTCCCACTGCAGAGGGCATCCCCTCTTTGCTCACATGCGATATCCCATGATGCAGGTGAGCAAGATAGGGCAACAGCATCCATGATGCAACCAGCCGTCCGTCCTGGAAGCGCCAAAAATGGTCAGGGTGTAAAAAGCACCCAGCAACACTCCAAGAACGTTTTTTGGTCTCTGATGCCATCTCTTGAATCCTAGCAAGGTCGTCGAGGGAAGCCAGTGGAGACTGCTCAACTATGGCAAAAATAAAAGCAGCCTGAGGGGCAGAAAGGACTGCCTCCTTGGCGGGTGAATCAGCCGAAGCTTTTCCACAAGTAACTTCATCCTGAGGGGTTTGATGAGCAATGCATTTTACAATAGCAACAGCTTCGGGCAACAAAAGAGCATCCAAAAGAGCAGATACATACTGACTATTCTTAATAGGGGAACCAGAGGATGTAAGGAAACCTCTGTGTTTCCAAAGTACACCATAATCATGAGCCACTCCAAAAGCATAGTGAGAGTCAGTGTAAATAGTAATGGTTTGATCCTGTGCCAGAATACATGCTCCTGTCAAGGCTATAAGCTCAGCCACCTGAGCTGAAAAGACAGAGGGAAGGAAAGCACTTTCAACAACAGAATATAAAGAACAAACAGCATAAGCAGCAACCAATTTTCCTTCAGAATTTCGCAAACAAGAACCATCCACAAAATAAATAAGATCAGGATTCTGCAAAGGCACATCAGTAAGATCTTCCCTTGGGTGGGTAAGAAGAGAAGTAACAGACACACAACCATGGGGCTCTCCATCCTGAGGTCCCAGTAACAGGGAAGCAGGATTCAGAATGGGGCAACGAGCCAAAGTAATATGAGACGAAGATAACAGAATAAGCTCATATTTGGTAAGTCGAGAAGTAGATAAATGGTGTGTCTTAGATTTTAACAGAAGAGCTGCTACAGCATGAGGTACTGAAACAGTTAAGGGTGAGCCTAAAACAATAGATTCAGATAATTGCACAGCCAGGGCAGCTGCAGCAACTGCCCTAAGGCATGGTGGAAAGCCAGTTGCTACTGGATCCAATGCAGTCCTGTAATAAGCCAGTGGACGGTATTTATCTCCATGTTTCTGTGTTAGCACAGCCAAAGCAAATCCATTCCGCTCATGACAGAAAAGAATACATGGTTTAACATAATCAGGGAGTCCTAGGGCAGGCGCACTAGAAAGAGCTTGTTTAATAATTACGGAGGCTTGTTCCACCTCCTGAGACCACAAAAGTGGCTCAGAGGTGCCCAGTTTCGTTAACTCCTAAAGTGGTTTGATTATTGTAGCATAACCCAAAATCCACTGTCTGCAATATCCAGTCATGCCAAGAAAGGTTTGCATTTGAGATATAGTAACAGGCCTAGGCATTTTTAGAATAGCTGTAATACGAGAGTCGGACAAATGACGAGACCCAGATGAAATATCATGACCTAGGTAGTGCATTCTAGATTGGCATAGCTGAAGCTTTTCCCAGGAGGCCTTGTGATCTTTTAAAGCAAGAGCAGTTAAGAGAACCATAGTATCAGTTTTACACGAATCAAAGGAAGGAGACGCGAGCAAAGGATCATCCACATATTGTATAAGTACAGATTTTCCTGGAAAGACCACATCATTCAGATCCTTTTTTAGGATCTGAGAAAACAGGGAGCGTGATTCTGTATACCCTTGGGGTAAAGGAGTCCAGATATATTGGCGTCCCTTATAGGTAAAGACAAACAAATACTGGCTAACAGGGTGAATAGGAATAGAAAAGAAAGCTGAACAAAGATCCACAACAGTAAAATAAGTGGCTGTAGAAGAAATACAAGATAAAATAGTTGCCGGGCTTGGAACCACAGGAAAAGATGGCAACACAACGGCATTAATCGCACAGAGATCCTGAACAAAGTGATAAGTATGTTCCCCCGGTTTCTTTACAGGGAAAATAGGAGTATTACAAGAACTAATATCAGGAACAACAATACCTTGCTGTAAAAAAGAATCTATTACTGGGGCTATACCCTTCTCTGCATCAGGGCGCAGTGGGTACTGTGGTACCCTTGGAAGAGGCTCAGAAGGGTCAACCAGGATTTTAACTGGTTCTGCAGTTTGAATCTGCCCCACTTTGTTTGCATGCTGAGACCAAAGGCAAGCAGGCACTTGCGATAACAAGTTAGCAACGTCACTGCTAAGGGCTGAGTTTACTTGAGCTGGCTCCTGCATTTGCAGAGTGGCCAGTACCAGATTGGTATTCTCATCAGGAACTTCTAAGAATATGCCATCTGGTGTACAATAGATGGTACAACTCAATTTACATAATAGATCTCTTCCTAACAGGTTAACAGGAGAAGATGGACTAAGCAAAAAGGCATGTTGATCCAAAATAGGTCCCACAGAAATAGAAAGAGGTTTGGTAACAGGATGAGGAACAGGTTGATTTGAAATACCAACTGCATTAACAGAAGAAGATGACAAGGGAACAGAGGAAAACTCAGCAGACCATAAAGCAGATCTGCTAGCACCTGTATCTACAAGCCAAGCTACAGATTGTCCTGCAATTTCACAATTTATGTACGGGCCTTCTTGATTGATAGGAAGCAAAGAATTCATGATGCATTTATGTTCCCTCAGGCTGTCCTAATAAGGATTATTTTGTGGAACAAAGGTAGGCGCATCAGGGTCTGGGAATGTGGGTAGGGGTTCAGAGGAGGTCAGTTCGGGCATTCGTTTCTCCAATGTCCTTCCTGGCCACAGAAGTGGCATGCGGTGTTCGCTGATGGGGGAAGATATGAGGGACCTCTCCATCTCCCTCTTCCCCTTCCTCGCCCACCCCTCAGTATCCCACGGCCTCTAGGCTGATAAGTTTGCAGCTGTAGGGCCAAAAGTTTTGTTTCCATGTTTTCCTTTTTCTGTTCTATACAGGCAATACAGTGGTTGGCAAATATCACCAATTCAGAAAGAGGTTAGTTTGCCAGCCGATGCAGATTAATTTCAACTGCCGCTGAACCTTTGGCAAGAGTCCCTGAACAAAAACAGCCCCTACTGCTTCTTTAGCATTGCTAGCTGGTTGGTTCATCCCCAAATGTTGTTCAAACACTTTTGTCAGTCTATCTAAATAGTCAGCGGGGGACTCGCCCTTGTTCTGTTTACAGTTGTTAATCTTTGTCCAATCTGTCTTCCTGGGACAAATGTCAGGAATGGCGGTCACTAAGCTTTCCCTAGCCTGAGTCAGGGCATCCCCCATTCCAGGATTGGTATTGGGCCATCAGGCCTTATCAAATAGTTAATAGTTGTCAGACCTCAGAAGCTGTAACTACTCACAAGAGTTGGTTGATGTCAGCCCATGATGGACTGTAATATTGAATCACTGTCCGGAGTTCCTCTCTAAATTTCTCTGGCTCGTCTCTAATATTAGGGAACTCCTTAACCAGGTTTCTAAGATTGCCCGGTGTCCAAGGGGCATGCACTGTGATCAAGTCCCCTCCTCTCCCTGGCAATTGTCTTAAGGGAGCCTGGAGTAATGCTGACTGGTCCTGTTGTCTCCTAGCGCAGCTGGAGATTGGGGGAGAGAAGTCAAGTGGGGCACTGGTAGAATCAGAAACAGCCCCTGACCCTTGAGGAAGATAGGGTAGCAGACGGGTTTCCTCTCTAGAAGGAATGATCTCTGCAGCAGACACATTTGCCGGTGAGTCTGCTGTTGCTACTGGAAAATCATTAAACGGCGCAGCCTGTGGAGGGGGAAGTGGGGAAGGAGGCACCGCGGGCTGCTAAGCAGCACTGAAAAAGTCCACAATGTCCTCAGCTGCTTCCTCTTCACTCTCAGTCTTAACTAATTGGGGATACAAAGGAGCTGAGGGAGGTAATGAGATTGCTCTGGCTGGAAAGCATACAGTTGCCTTACACCTGGTTTTTAACTCCTGCATCTGAGTTTTTAATTTCTCCTGGGAATCTTTTAAACTTCGCACCCGAGACTCATGGAGTCTCTTTGTAGCTTCCTCCCACCAATAAACAAACTGTTCCCACTGCCCATCAGGGATTTTAGGTGACACAAGAGTGCCTCTGAGGCGGACAATCTTATTTAAATCGAAGGTACCTTCTAGTGGGAATTGTTTAGATAAATCAGCACGCATGTAAAAATTCCAGTACTTACAGGTCCCGGGACTATAATGCACATACATAAAATAAGCAGGCGTGCCCTTCGGTGGAGCAGGAGTAGTCTTGGACTGATTTCCACCCATTTTCTAAGCGTGTGGGGGTGCCCTGTCCACTGCAGCGGCTCATAAACTAAGACACGTCTCTATCCTGTCCGCTGAGTCAGCGCCTCATAAAGCTAAAATTACCACACCACTCCTCAGGCACTCACACAGGAAAGATTTATTGAGCATGTCCATGACCCTCCTACACCTCCCCTTAGCAAAGAGCGTCGGCTAGTCTCAGAGAGAACAATACCGCTTACTCGGATTGCTTTCGGTGAGATGGTCAGACCAGTCAGTGGCTCATAACCCTCCTTCAGGTGGGGAGGAGAGAAGGAGGAAAGAGGTCAAGGGAATGGACATGGACCGTCTGAGGACGGGAAAAGGATAGGGTCACACAACCCTAGACCCAGGCAGGCCCCACGGTCAGTCCTCCTCTGATACCCTATAGAGATTTCAAAAGGTCTCTTAGGTTTGAGTTGGTGCTGGGGTTCGAAGGGGGACGGTCCATAGTAGTGGTTGCTGCCTCAGATGGGCGTAGCTTTCTGAGTCACGACACCAAATATTGTGGAAGAAAATGAACTCCACTCTCAGGTTGGAAGCAACAAAATCAGAGACAGCTTTATTCAAGCAATTGCAAGGGAAGAATACAGCTGGCAGAGAGCATCTCTGCCTCAGTTTCTTCAAAGTACAAGCAAAATCACACAAGCATTTATACCTCTTTGTGACATGTATAAATTAAAAATATCTACATTTTATTTAGGCTATTTACTATCTATTCCAGTATTTTCTCACTTTCTCTTCTCAAAACATCGTTATCTCAAGGCTACGTCACACTGACTATTCTGCTGTTTCCCACTCGCTTCTGACATGAGCACTGCTTCTACAGGTCTCGCAATATTAGGCTAAGACTTAGCTCAATTGTTGCTCTGTCTCTGACACTTAAATGGCTGCACTTAAACCCTCTCTTTCTTTCCCTGCTTCCACACTTGAGATACGCTTTCAGCGTGTCTTTGTAGAGTTTCCTCTGACTACCATGGGATCTCCGACCATGGGTGAGCTGAGAGTAGACGGGTTGTTTTGGGAGGTGAGAGTCTGGCATCCGCACACAATGTCCAGCCCAGCGGAGTTGGTGAGTGAGGCTCATTGCTTCAATGCTGGTGACATTCGCTTCAATGAGGATGCTGGTGTTAGTGCAGCGATCTTCCCACTTGATGCAAAGGTTCTTCCATTGGCATCGTGGGTGGTACCTCTCCAGACTCTTGAGGTGCTGTCGATAGGTCACCCAGGTTTTGCATCTATAAAGGAGTATAGGAATAACAATTGTTTCATAGACCTAGATCTTAGTAAAAAGAAAAGGAGTACTTGTGGCACCTTAGAGACTAACCAATTTATTTGAGCATGAGCTTTCGTGAGCTACTGTAGCTCACGAAAGCTCATGCTCAAATAAATTGGTTAGTCTCTAAGGTGCCACAAGTACTCCTTTTCTTTTTGCGAATACAGACTAACACGGCTGTTAATCTGAAACCTAGATCTTAGTGTCCTTCCATAGGTCATGGTCTGTGAAAATGCACCAGAGCAGTTTCCCAAAGGAAGCACTTGCGCACTGGATTCTGTGCTGGATCTCACTGTCAATTTTTGCATGTTAAGAAAGTTGGCTACCGAGGTAACAGAAGTCCTCAACTCTCTCAAAAGTTTGTCCCTTGATGGTGATTTGTGGTGGTTCATGTGGCAGCCCTGAAGCAGGCTGATGGAGCACTTTAGTTTTTCTGATAGTGAGTAAGAGTCACAGGCTTCGGTAAGCTTGTGCAAAAAAATCTAGTATGGACCGAAGGTCATTCTCAGTGTGTGTGATGATGAAACAGTCATCAGCGTACTGGAGGTCAGTAAGGGATGTCCTGAGGACTTTAGGCTTCGAGCGGAAACATCAAATATTAATAAGCTTCCTATCCATTCTGTATTGAATGTCAACTCCAGTGGGGAGGAGGTCTTTATCAAGGACCAAAATGACTGCTAAATACATGGAGAACAGGGTTGCTGCAATAACACATCCTTGCTTAACTCCAGTTTTGATGATGAAAGGATCCATCTCCAGGCCATTACAGAGAACGGTGGCAGTCATCTCATCATGAAGAAGCCTTAGGCCCTCAATAAATTTTGGAGGGCAGCCAAATGTGGCCAGCACCTTCCACAGGGCTTTGCAATTGACAGAGTCGAAGGTCTTTGTCGAATCGATGAAGGCCATGTACGGGTCCTGATTTTGCTCCTGAGATTTTTCCTGGATGTGGTGGGCAATGAAGATCATGTCGGTTGTCCTACAGGACGGTCTGAAACTGCACTGAGATTGCGGCAATATTTCCTCAGCAAGGGGAAGTAATCAGTTTAAGAGGATACGGGCAAGAATTTTCCCTGCTGCAGATAGCAAGTCAATGCCATGATAATTTCCACAATCCAACTTATCTCCGCTTTTAAAGATGGTAACAATGTTAGCATTTCTCAAGTCTTCTGGAATCTTCTCAATATAACAAATTTGAAGAAAAATGAAGCTCCTGACAGCTTAGCTCTGAGGATCATTGGAGCACACAAGCCCCTTCACTGCAACAAGGTGATGGTCCCCAAAGAGGGGTTGCAGCCATGGCAAGATGTGTAACCAATAAAATTATGCTGAAATTATGCTCCTGGCTGCTCTGGGCCAGAGTGGCACCAGGCACTAGAACGGAGATGAGGGAGACTGTATCCACCTATTGGGCCCAGGCAGTGTGAGGAGGAAGCTACCTGAATTGAACACAGACCGGGGTGAGAGGGGAAAATAGATGAGGATAAGGATGCAGGGGAACTATTCTGAGCCTGGAGGCTGGTGGATGGAGAGAAACTGGGACTGGGAGAGAAAGCGGGAGATGGGGACTGGATGGGCAAGAAGACTGGGACTGGGAGGAGGGGAAAAGAGACTAGGACTGGCTAGGCAGGGTGATTAGGACAGGGAGTGGGTGGGGAGAGACTGTGACTTTCTGATCAAGGAGAGTGGGAGCTGGGGCGACTGGGACTGACTTGGTGTGATGTTCTCCTCTGGTGTTATCCGTACCGGTGATCTGCTAGGTCACGCCAATCCTTGAGTCTGGGATCCAGCCTTAGCCTGCTCTGCTGTGAGAACCCCCACTCCTGGCCTGTTCATGCACAGCATCTGGCATGTAAGCTGCTCTTTGGATCGTGCAACCCAATGTCACTACCCAATGAGTTCATCAATTTAACAAAGAAATTGATATGTATCAGGCTTGTTGTCCCCAGGGGAGTCTCTGACACACTTCAAACAAAACACACTGCTTCAGAAAGAATAAACAAACAAATTTATTAACTATAAAGATAGATTTTAAGTGATTATAAGTCAAAACGTAACAGGTTAGATTTGGTCAAATGAAATAAAAGCAAAACCTAAGCTGATCTTAACACTTTCAGTGCCCTTTCAAACTTAGATGTTTCTCACCCCAGGCTGGCTGGTTGCTCTTCAGCCAGGCTCTCCCCTTTGATCAGCCCTTCAGTTGCTTGTTGTGGTGTCTGTAGATATAGGCGGAAGAGAGAGGAAGAGCTTGGCAAACATCTCTTCCTTTTATCATGTCCTTTTCTCCCACTTCCTGGACAATGGCTATTGATGGGTTGTTTGACACTCCGCCCGGGCGTTGGTTACTTTCCTTGCTCTTGCCTCTGGGGAGCTAATATCTGGCTGATTCCCCCAACTTACAGCATGTTTTAGTGACAACCGTACTACACAATTCTCGTAACTTCATATGCATTAATGATCTACATATGTGGATAGAGATATGACTTTCAGCAGATATAACCTTTCCCCTGATACCTTACAAGGCATGCTTCATAGGTAAGACCAGAATTATATGAAAATGAGGAATATGGGGGTTACAACATGCTCCCCCAAGGTGTAGAATGTCATACTGGGTGAGAAGTCTGGGAGTGGGAACCAGTAGGGAGGAACTGGAGGTGGGTGAGGAAACAGATAGATCAGGAACCAGGATGTCGAGGGAGTCTAAGACTAACAGGGTGACGAGACTGGAATAAGCAGCCAGGGTGGGGTGGGGGAGACCGAGAGTAGATCTGCATGAACATTTACTTTGTGGCAAGCTGGGTTGTAAATCTACCCTGCATTGTCCTGCCATGCACCGAGTGTCCATGTGGACGTGCAGTGAAGCCTTGTCTACACTAGTGCTTACATTGATGTAAGTTACGTCACTCAGGTTTGTGAAAACAACCCCCCTTCCCCGAGCAATGTAACTTACATCGACTTAAAGCAATGTCTCCATCGCACTATGTCAGTGGGAGACGCTCTCCTGCCAGCAGAGCTTCTGCCTCTCAATGAGGTGGACTAATTATCTGGACAGGAGAGCGCTCGCCCATCGATGTAATGCGTCTTCACCAGACACGGTTAAATCGGCGCCGCTGCATGGATACAGTGACACTGATTTAGTGTGGGAGCGAAGAGAAGCCCTAGCAGTTCCCTTGTGTGCTTTGATCTCTCCCAGTTCCCAGCACTAGGAAACTGTTAGTGCGCAGCAGCAGGCTCCACACGGACACTCAGTGTGCAGAAGGCTACTATGAGGTAAATTTACACCCCAGTTTTCCACAAGCTAAGTGTCTGTAGAGAGAAACCCTGAGAGTGGATGAGGCATCCAGGGAGGGGAACAGGGGCTTGGGGCAGACAGGACAACCCAAGGCAAGGGTAAGAGTGAAAAACAGATCAGCTGAGGACCCCAGAAGGGAAGGACAGCACAGAGAACAGGGGGGAAATTGGGACTTGGCTGGGGAAGCCAGAGGTGAAGTCTAGGACTAGTTTGGCAAGGAGACTGGGACTGCGGATGAGAAGCTTGAGGAGTGGAGACAGGAATTGGGTAGAGAAGAAGAATGGGACTGGGACACAGAGCAAGGGATGGGGAAAAGACAGCACTGGGACAGGTTGGAGGGGTGGGCACAGAAGGAGTTAGGCTTGAGAGAACAGGGGAAGAGGAGTCTGTGACCAGTAGAGGACACACCTCTCCAGACCTGGAATGGAACCCAGAATCCCTGAGTTTTGCCACTCCCCTGCTGTCAGCAAATATTTGTCAACCCCCCCCCCCAAAAAAATCTTTTGATCTCTGTCTAGTGATGGTCCACAAAGAGGATGACAACCTACTACTGCTGTCAGTTACGCCATTAGCTCAAGTGGCAGAGGTTTGGGTGGCAAATCTAAAGGTTCCAACCCTGCTGACGATCCGTGTGGGTGTCAACATGATTCCGCATCTTGGAATTTCTGTTTTTTTCAGTTTGTTTTTTTTTAAAACCGAGGAAAGTATGCACAAAACATTACTTTTAAGGAACGTTAAGTTTGCAAACTTGAGCTGTAAAAAATAAGGAAATGGCAGAAAGTTGTCTTTGCACCTCTCTTTTGGCCCACTTGTGCGTATGCATTAAGATACAGTCTTTCATTACATGATAACATGCTATTTTCTTCACAGAGTAGACAGTGATCTGAATCAGGGCCGTGGCGTGAAGGAGGTGGTTGTCTGTAGGATCCCTGTCTCACTTGCTGCAGAAACTGTGAAGTGTGCTGTGTGTGAGTGTGGGAATTGCAGGAAGAGAAAGGAGGGTCTCTTGTTAAGGCAGAAAGAAAAGGAGTACTTGTGGCACCTTAGAGACTAACCAATTTATTTGAGCGTAAGCTTTTGTGAGCTACAGCTCACTTCATCACGAAAGCTTATGCTCAAATAAATTGGTTAGTCTCTAAGGTGCCACAAGTACTCCTTTTCTTTTTGTGAATACAGACTAACATGGCTGTTACTCTGAAACCTGTTGTTAAGGCAGGTGAATGCTGCCCTGGGGAATTGGATTCTATCCCTGCCTTTGCCACAGAGCTCCTATGTGATGCCTGGCAAGTCGCTGAAACCAAGTGTTTCACAGGTGGTCATTAATTGTGTGTTCCTCATTTTATGGGTGGCCCCCTTGAGAACATGAGCGTCTGAATTGCAGAAGAGCTGAACACTCCCTGTTGTAAACTAAAGTCAGTGGGAGCCGTGCTGCACAAACCTAAGTCCCCTCAAAAGCCAGGACGTGGGTATCTCAAGTTGGGCACCCAAAATCAGTGGACGCTCTTGATACTTTTGGCCATAGAGTGTCTCTGGGCTTTGGTTCTCCATGTGTAAAATGGAGATAATAACAGTTCCCTACCTCCCAGGTGTTGTCAGCTGTTGGCTGTGCGTGTTTTCTCTCTGTGTGTGTTTTCAGCTCTGCGCAGATAGCTGACGCAGCAGGCCTCGATCGAGCTGCCCAAGAAGACCACAGACTCGGTTCAGTGGTGAAGGCGCTCATCAGGGTTATTGCTGACAAAGCACGGTACTAGCTCCCCGGATCAATGTCTACAGTTACACTGGCACGTCTATGCCCCTTACAATGGACTAGCTCAGTGAGTGGTGAGACTTTCCACTCCCTCCCCTCACCCAAGGCCAGAAAAAGACACACCCCCCTGTGACCTGTCTTTTATACTGTGATAAAATCAAGTTACCCTCTGAAATAACTAGTTACCACCCTTTACCATGTCCATGTTGATTTGATCAAAGCATCTCTATCCATCACCCTGTCATCCTGACCTTATCTTTGGAGGGGTCATTTTTTCCCTTTCATCATCTTTGGGGAGTGTGTTTACACCATAACCCTGTGTCAGAGTGTTCTGGTCCCACCCTTCTGGAAGGTGTTTATGCACATGCCAGTGCCGAGCACTTCTCATGAGCGTTTGTGTTTTTGCAACACCAACCATGCCTTTGCCAGGTTCATGCTCTGGACAATGGACCCGCACGCACAGTCACAAAAGGGGCTAATGAAGGTTTCACAGGCAAGTACAAGTCTGGCATTCTGAATGTTTGAGTGCTTCACTTTGTAAACATTAACTTATTTTCTGATTCATAGCTGTATAGATTTTAAGGCCAGAAGGGAGAATTAGATCTAGTCTGACCTCCTCGGTAACAAAGGCCGTAGAATTTAAACCAATTACTACTGTACGTCATCTGAACTTGTGTTTGGACAAAGCATATCTTCCAGAAAGGCACCCAATTTTGTTCTGAATATTTCAGGAGGTGGCGAATCTTCTGCTTCCCTTGGTAATTTGTTCCAGTGTTTCATCAGTATTCTGATGAGGTTCAACAAGGACAAGTGCAGAGTCCTGCACTTAGGATGGGAGAATCCAATGCACCGCTACAGACTAGGGACCCAATGGCTCAGAAGCAGTTCTGCAGAAAAGGACCTAGGGGTTACAGTGGACGAGAAGCTGGATATGAGTCAACAGTGTGCCCTTGTTGCCAAGAAGGCCAATGGCATTTTGGGATGTATATGTAGGGGCATTGCCAGCAGATCGAGGGATGTGATCGTTCCCCTCTATTCAACACTGGTGAGGCCTCATCTGGAGTACTGTGTCCAGTTTTGAGCCCCACACTACAAGAAGGATGTGGAAAAATTGGAAAGAGTCCAGTGGAGGGCAACAAAAATGATTAGGGGACTGGAACACATGACTTATGAGGAGAGGCTGAGGGAATGTGGGATGTTTAGTCTATTGAAGAGAAGAATGAGGGGGGATTTGATAGCTGCTTTCAACTACCTGAAAGGGGGTTCCAAAGAGGATGGCTCTAGACTGTTCTCAGTGGTAGCAGATGACAGAACAAGGAGTAATGGTCTCAAGTTGCAGTGGGGGAGATTTAGGTTGGATATTAGGAAAAACTTTTTCACTAGGAGGGTGGTGAAACACTGGAATGCGTTACCTAGGGAGGTGGTGGAATCTCCTTCCTTCGAAGTTTTTAAGGTCAGGCTTGACAAAGCCCTGGCTGGGGTGATTTAGTTGGGGATTGGTCCTGTTTTGAGCATGGAGTTGGACTAGATGACCTCCTGAGGTCCCTTCCAACCCTGATATTCTATGATTTTATGATTCTATTACTGTGAAAAATGTATGCCTTGCTTCGAATAGGAATTAATCTGTCTTTAACTTCCATCCATTGGTTCTTGTTATGCCTTTCCCCACTAGATTAAGAAGGCCTTTAGTATGCAGTGTATTGTTCATGTGAAAGTATCTATACACTGAAATCAAGACACATCTAGATCATCTTTTTGATAAGCTAAACAGATTGACCTCCTTTAATCTCTCACTGCAGGGCACAATTTCAAGCCCTGGAATTTTTTAACATCCTTCTGACAATGTGGACACTAAAAGCAGATGCAGTATCTGTCTCCCTGGTGCTGTACACAGAGGAAAAATCACCTCCCTACTTGAGCTGGTTGGAAATTATCTGGGAAACCAGAGTTTCATTGGAAAATGCCAGTTTGTTGAACTCAACATTTATCATGAAAGTGAATTGGGGTTTAATGAACTTTCTTGAAACCACAAGCAGGGTCTGGTGGAAATATCCATGGTTCCCTGCCAGGTTCCCTGGGGGCTTCTGTTAGTCCTGCCGTGCAGATTGTCCTGGGGCTGGGTACCCCAGTCGTCTAGGATCTGCAGCTCTGGGGCAGCCCCACCATACAGATTGATCCAGAATTGGAGACCCTAGTCTTTCTAGGGTGTGGGCTCCAGGGCAGCCCTGCCAGTGCTTTCAGGCTCTCTACCATGGGATAGGAACCTGGAAGCCCTGGGAGCCCCAGCTCTAACCAAGGCTCAGCTCCAGGGTCTGCATCAGGGATCCTGGAAGTCCTGGGATGGGTTCAGGTGTCCCAGGGTCTTTGGCTCTGGGGCAGCCCCGCCTTGCAGAATGTCCTGGACTGGGCTATTTGCCTATTTCGGCTGCCAGCTGGCCAAGGAGTCTGGAAGCCCAGGGGTCCCCAGTCCAGGGCAAGCCACATGATGAGGCTGCCCCAGAGCCCCAGCAGTGGCTCTGAGAAATTGACATGCTTGTCCTGACGTTAACAGTGGTGAAACTCTGCATCTGTTGGGGTTCCTGGGAGCAAATTTCATTTTGGATACACCGTGGGCTGGAGTGTCCAAAACAAACTTTTAGCCGGATTTCCAACTCACAGGAAATTTTAAAATAGTGACATTTCCTGTACACTGGAAATCCTGCATTTCAGCCAGCTGTCCTCATTGCTCCCCTCTTTATACATCCAAGGATCACCTTCGCCATTTTTCAGCAGCATCACACTGGGAGCTCACGTTCAGTTCTTTGTCTACTATGACCCCTGCAAACAACATGGGCTATTTCTGTACTTTTGTGAATATTACGTGCACCTCAGTTCCTTTTACTGCTATTTTCACATTTCCTTCAGGGGTTCAAAGGGCAAACCCCGTCTGAGCTCCCCACATGTCCCAGGACGGCAGACAATGGCTTCATAGAACCCAGTTACTGGTACTTAACTGACAATACAGGTGTCAGGGCTTTTGAGCTTTTGCATCTGCCCAAGCTGAGCCCAAGCCCCCTTCCTTGGGATGGGCCCCTGAGGTGGGAAATCTTAAACAGAGAGCCTGGGAATTGTTAACAGGGGAGCCCTGAGGAACAGAGGGGGTGAGGCAGGGTCTGCAGGGAAGGAGACTGAAACACAATCCCCAGAGGCAGGGGTTGCTGGGATAAGCTGAGTCAGACCAGGTTTTGAGGGAAAAGGTGAGCTTTAGGCAAGACATAGACCTGTAGGCCGTCAGTTGCTTTCTTCTTTTCCCTGTGGTTGCTGTGTTCCTGTGGATAAATAAAAAATAACACTGCCCTGCATCTGGCACTATTTAATATTTTCATAAATGACTTGGATGATGGAGTAGAGAATACACTGACACAATTTGTGGATGACATGAAGCTGAGAGGGGGGTCACAAGCTCTTTGGAAGGCAGGGTTAAAATTCAAAATCATAGAATCATAGGTTCATAGTATATCAGGGTTGGAAGGGACCTAAGGAGGTCATCTAGTCCAATCCCCTGCTCAAAGCAGGAGCAATCCCCAACTAAATCTAAAATTAAAATGATCTAGATAAAATGGACAATTGGTCTGAAATCAGTAAATTGAATTTCACGAAAAACAAGTGCAAAGCATTAGACTTAGGAAGGAAAAAGCAAATGCAAAAACCCCCAAAATATGGAATAACTGAGTAGGCAGCAGTTCTGCAGAAAATGATCTCGGGGTAAAAGTGGATCACAGACTGAAATGGGTGATGCTGTTGTGAAAAAGGGAAATGTCATTCTGAATTGTATTAACAAGAACGTCATATGTAAGACACAGGAGGTAATTTTCCCATTCTACTTAGAATGATGTGGCCTCAGCTGGAGTACTGTGTCCAGTTTTGCTCATCACTATTTAAGAAAGATAAGGACAAATTGAAGAATGCCCAGAGGAGAGCAACAAACAGAGTAAGAGGTTTAGAAAACATGATCTGTGAGGAAATGTTGAAAGAATTGGACATTGTAAGTTTACAGAAGAGAAGACTGAGAGGTGACCTGATAACAGCCTTGAAATAACTGAAAGATTGTTTGTCAATTGTTGTCCATATCCACCAAGGGTAGGACTAGACAATCATCTTAGATTTCAGCAAATGAGATTCAAATTAGATATTAAAAATAACCTTTCTAACTATAGGGATAATTAAGGACTGGAACAGGGTATGTAGGGAGGTTGTGTAATCCCCATCACTGGTGACTTTGCAAAACAAGTTAGACAAACGTCTGTCCGGGTGGCCTTAGTATACTTAAACCTCCCTTGATGTGAGGAGATGGACTAGATCACCTCTTGAGGTTCCTTCCAACCCTACATTTCTATTATTCTGTGGTTTTATCAGCTATTCAGGCCTGCTGATGTGAAAAAAATGTTGATCCCTGAAAAATGCCATTTAACATGTTCCTTGGGTACCAATAGATTGGAGAGAGATTGATCCTCTTCAGAGATATGAATAGACATCCTGCTGCTGTCTAAAACCAGAAATGTGTACTGAACACCTCTGCCTTTTCTGCCTCATTATTAACAATTTTACCATCTCCATTTCTAATGGGCCTATAGCATTGTTAGGATTTGTTTGTTTGTTTGTTCCTAATATACTTAAGAAACTCCTTATTTGTCATAGTTCTCCCAGTCACGGATTTTATCCTGATATCTTTAGCTTCCCTTACCAGTTTTCTTCATATAATAACTTCTGATGTCTATTGATTTGCTCTAATTCCCACTATTTCCATTTTTTTAAATATATTGCCTTTTTATTTGTATTGCTGCCTTCACTTTGCCACTGACCCAGAATGAGCTTCTAGGTAATGTTTTATACCAGTGGAGCACTCCAACTCCCAAAGCCCCCTTTATAATTTTCAGCCTTCATTGACTTTCTAGGACACATTAAGCCCCAGCTGGTTGGAGGAGACGGTGCCTGCTCAGGACGTGTGGAGATAAAACATGGAAACACATGGACCACAGTCTGTGATGCACACTTTGATCTCCAAGTTGCCAATGTTATCTGTAATGAACTACAGTGTGGAATAGCTGTATCTACCCCAGGAGGAGGTCACTTTGGAGAAGGACAAGGGTTGATCTTAACTGAAGAATTTTGGTGTGTGGGGAATGAGTCTCTCCTGTTCTCCTGTCCCAGGATATCACAGCTGAATCAGACATGCTCACACACAAATGATGCTGGTGTCATATGCTCACGTAAGAATTCAACACAATGTCTTTAAAATCCCAATTCTGTGTATTCTAGATTATAGTGAAACAATGTACTGATCTAACTGTGTAGGGATCTGGGTTTGATAGGGTTGTATCAAAACTCCAGACAAGCCAAGATAATGAGAAAGGGATCAAGTGCCCCTGACTTTCCTTTCTTTTACTATTTGCTATAAAATATCTTAAATGCTCCCTCTCTAAACCCCTTCTCCCCTGGGCACACAGGGTTCCGGCTGGTAAACGGCAGCACAGCGTGCTCAGGGAGGGTGGAGATCCAGGTTCTTGGTGCCTGGGGAACCCTCTGTGACTCACGCTGGGATTTACCAGACGCCAACGTTCTCTGTCGTCAGCTAGACTGCGGATTCGCTGTATCAGCCCCAGGAGGAGGGTATTTTGGGAAAGGAACTGGCTCTGTCTGGACAGACACATTTCACTGCAAAGGGACTGAAACCCATTTGAGCCATTGCTCTGTTACTGCCCTGGGGGCCTCTCAGTGCTCACACGACAATGATGCCGGTGTGATTTGCTCAGGTAAGTGCAAGAGAGATGCTGGATTAAGGACACCTGCCCCTCAGTGTGTGATGCTGCCCCAGAGCAGGGGAACCTCAGGACACAGCAAGGGGAGGGGGAGCTAGATCCTAAAGCACAGAAAACAACAGTAAATATATTAAAGATAACATTTAAGTCAATAATATCATCACAAAAGAACAGTTGTGAGTGGGGAAAGCCTTGGATTCTCCAGTAAAAACATCAGCAACCCTGTCCTGACGCAGGGCAGCGGAGCAGGGGCAGCACTTTGCCCTTCGGGTTACATCAATGTCACCGATTCATTGTCCCCAGCCTTCTCCAATAGTAATTAGAGGGGGAGCTGGTAGTGACTCCTAATATGGAGCTTGCTTCACACTTTCTATGATAAAATATTCTCGGCACTTTCTTGAGAAGCTCTCGCACCTTCCTTGATGGCTGGAGCCTTTGCAATTTGGGAAGGGGTCAGTGCTGGGGCCAGGGAGGTACCTTCTCCTAGTGCAGTCATATTCCTTCCTGGTTTGGCTGAATTATAAACTGCTGAAAATCAGCATTTCCCTTCTCTCACGTGAGTTGCTGGGGGTATTTTTGGTAGCCCACCACAGAGAAAGTAGTGTTTTCACTCACTTAGTTTTTTTTTTACATTTTTCACACCTTTCCAATTGAAAAAACTCCAAAGATTTTTTTCCCCTGCTTTCTTACTTTCTTATACATTTTTACCTTTTTCTAACTTTTTACAGTGGAAGAAAAGATGAGCAGGGGATTGGACTAGATGACCTCCTCAGGTCTCTTCCAATCCTAATAGTCTGATTGTGTGAAAAAATAGAAAGGGGGTGGAAGTGGCAAACCTGTACATCAAAAACTGGAAAGGAAAATGGAATGTTTCATTTTCCAAAAGTTGAAATGAATCAATATTTTAGTTAGAGTCTAAACAAAAATTTTCATTCAATTTCCACATCCCAGTATCTCAGATCTGTTTAAAAATTGAAATACTGCACTCAAAAAACATCACAGGAAAAATTTTGGGTTGTTGACCCACTCTAATGTTTAGCTTTTATAAAAATAAATAAAAAAATAAACAGCATTATTTAGTTCATTTAGTCAAAGCCAAAGGCACAAGAATTAGAAAATACCAGAATTAAGGTTATCTATGTAATGTTAATTCAGTCCCCCACCCTCCCTTCTGCATATATATTATGATACAGTCCAATTGCATGCACATATTCTATTATTCTCACCTACCCCCAGCTCCTGCCTCCTTCAGTGCACAGGGAGGATGGTGCTCAGGGGATGGAGGAGCTGTAAAATATTTCTTTTTATCCTCATCATTCAAGCTGTGACCCAGGGCCTTATTCACTCTACAGACCGTACAAACACTGCACTGAATACAGAATTATTCATTTCTTCATTGGCTTTTCTATTGTGCTCATTACAGTAGTTTGAGAATGCACCACAAACATTAACGAATTTGTCTTCATAACACCGCAGGAGATAGCAGACTCTTATGAGGTCCATTTCAAAAGTGACTTAGGCACTTAGAAGCCCAAGAATAACATTTTCAAAAGGCCTAAGTGACTTAGAGACTTAAATCCTATTTTCTCTAGTAACGTAGGAGCCCAAGAACCATACAGACTTCTCCCTCTTGCTGCCTAAGTCACTTATGAAAATGGCACTTAGGCTCCTACATCATTTAGCTGCCTTTGAAAATTGTACTTACAATGATTAAAGCCAAAATTCCCAACCTGCTACTTAATTGGGGTGATTGGGCAGCAACCTGAGACCCTCCGGGCCTGATTCTGCAGAGTACTCACCATTTCTGCAGCACTTTATGTGTTCAAAGTACTCTCCAGACATGAATAAACCCTCACCAAACTCCAGGGAAGTAGGTGGGGAAGTATTATTAGCTCCTGTGACAGGTTGGATCACAGAAACCCCTTGAGGGCTGCCACCTGATGTGCCAAGACTACTTCTGCCTCTGCTTTCCCTGCCAGCGTAGGACTCCAGCACCCTGTCTCGCTGAGCCAGACATGCCAGTCTGCTCCAGCACAGACCCAGGGTCTGAAGCACGTGCCCCAAAGCTGCAGACTTAACTGAAAGCAATTTAGGAAGTGTTCTTGTTTTTAATACTCAGATGTCCAACTCCCAATGGGGTCCAAACCCCAAATAAATCCTTTTTACCTTGTATAAAGCTTATACAGGGTAAGCTCATAAATTGTCCGCCCCCTATAACACTCGGAGAGACATATGCACAGCTGTTTAACCCCCCCCCCCCCGGTATTAATACATACTCTGTGTTAATTAATAAGTAAAATGTGATTTTATTAAATACATAAAGTAGGATTTAAGTGGTTCCAAGTCGTATCAGACAGAACAAAGTGAATTACCAAGTAAAATACAATAAAACACGCAAATCTAAGCCGAATACAGATAAAATCTCACCCTCAGAGATGTTTCAATAAGTTTCTTTCACAGACTGGATGCCTACCTAGTCTGGGCACAATCCTTTCCCTGGTACAGCCCTTGTTCCAGCTCAGGTGGTCGCAAGGGGATTTCTCATGATGGCTGCCCATTTTGTTCTGTTCCACTCACTTATATATCTTTTGCAGAAGGTGGGAATCCTTTGTCCCTCTCTGGGTTCCCACCCCTCCTTTTCAATGGAAAAGCACCAGGTTAAAGATGGATTCGAGTTCAGGTGCCAAGATCACATGTCACTGTAAGACTTCATTACCCACTTGCCAGCATACAGAAAGATTTAGAAGTAAAACAGAGCCATCTACAGTGGATTGTCCTGGTTAATGGGAGCCATTAAGATTCCAAACCACCATGAATGGCCCACACTGTGCATAACTACAATCGGACCTCAGAGTTATATTTCAAATTTCTAGTTTCAGATACACGAGTGATACATTTATACAAATAGGATGACCACACTCAGTAGATTATAAACTTTGTAATGATACCTTACAAAAGACATTTTGCATGAAGCATATTTCAGTTACATTATATACACACTCATCAGCATACTTTCATAAAATCCTACAGAGTGCAATGTCACAGCTCCATTTTACAAACGGTGAAATGGAGAGAGAAAAGCAAAGTGACTTGCCCAAGGCCACTGAGTGAGTCAGCAGCAGAGACAGGATAAAACTCAGTGTTTTGACTCGCAGCCCTGTGCTCGTTCCACCCGACCATGCTGCCTGACTGCAGAAGAGCTGAGCAGCCACATCTTGTCTTGAGCCTAGCGGCAGTTGTGAATACTCAATACTTCTGCAAATCAGACCCCATAAAAACTGGCTTCAGAGACCTGCTCAGTATCACCTGTGAAGTCTGTAGCAGAGGCAGGAACAGAACTGAGCTCTACTGAATGACGGTCACTGCTCTTAACAAGAGCATCCTAGTTCTTCCTGCGCTCCCCTGCTCGTTCTCCACAGGTCTTCCAGTTTCTAAAGTGAATGAGGCAGGGGTCATACAAGCAACAGCCTCACGCTGCAGAACCCCGATTTATCCATCCTGGGCACTGAAAGTGGCCAGGGCCCTGCGGGAAAATAATTCACTAGAAAATTAATTTTAATGGCCAGCCAACCTGGTTCCCTTGTGCCTAAATGGAGCCCGTCTTATGGGTCTATAGATCCACAGAGTTTTAAGACCCAAAAAGGCCATTGTGATCATCTGCTTCTCTCCTCACCACAGGGACCCCTCCTGCTTAATGAAGTTTCAGCTCCCCTCTCTGCCCCATCTTCAGATCCATGTACAGAGTCTCCACAGGGCTTCTTGCCTGGCTGGAACTGGGATCTTTACAGAGAAACCTACTGCAGAAGCCCTGGATTTCAACCTTCTTCCTAATAATGGACACGTAACTTCCAGGACTGTCTCCCACAGAGCCCAGGGTCACTGGTGCCGTTACACACCATGACTAAGCCTATGTGGCCCTGCCCAGAATTCTCAACAGACGTCTACTCTCCTCTTTACAACTGATACCTTTGTACCTTGGGGGCAATTCACCTTGCAGTTCTCCTGCTTCTCACAGAGGCTGCTACCAGCATTCCTAACTGAATTCCCTGCAGCCCTGCCCTGCCTCTCCTAACTAGCTACCCAGCCCAGACCCTGGTTCTCGGAGGGAACTCCTCAGCACATGAAGATGCTGATTTCTCCCTACAATTGCTGGAAGGAGAATCCCTTCTAAGGAAAAACACCTGGTCCCTTCCATACGACCTCCATATGCCATGATCCCATCCGGCCTTCCTGAGGGCTGTGGTACCCTGTTATACCCATGAGCCTCCTTGGGAAGCCCCAGATCTACTCTCTGCCCTCACACTACACTAGTGGCATACCTAGGACAGGAAACTTGGGTGGGCCCCAGCTTTCGGGGGGTGGGCAGTGACGGGAGGAGCAGAGGTTGGGGTGCAGGACGAATCCGGTGCCCTGGGAAGGGGACAGGAGGGAGGGGGGCTCTCCTCCCTCCACCCCTTCCAGCCAGCCCTTACTGCTCAGCAGGCACCCAAAGCTGAGGCGGCCCGGGGCACACAGGCTGCAGGGCGTGCCTAGGGAAACCAGATAGGAAATGTGAAAAATTGGACAGGTGGTGGGAAGTAATAGGCACCTATATGAGAAAAAGCCCCAAATATCAGGACTGTCCCTATAAAATCGGGACATCTGGTCACCTAGGCGTGCCTTTTGGGCAAAGCGGGGTCCCACTAGGGCTCGAGCTCTACTCACCCGTCCTGACCCTGGCTCAGTGTCCGTCAGCCCAGCCACGTCCCTTTCCCGCCGGTGCCGGAAGCTGCTGCTCCGGTATCTGGCCCCAGCACTAGCCCCACGCAGACCTGCCCTCACGAGGCACACCCCCTGCGGGGCTAGTGCTGGGTTCAGAGACCAGGGAAGCAGTGCACGGCGCCGGCAGGAGAAAGATGCAGCCAGGCTGACGGACACCGAGCTGGGGGTGGGAGTCCCAGCCTGTGGATTCGGGGGGCTCCGGCCCTGATTTGGGTGGGCCTGGATGATAACTGGGTAGGCCACAGCCCACCCATGGCTACACCCCTGCACTACACTAGCTGCATGCAGGCAGTCTCCTGGTTCAGTCTTAGGGTGAACTCCTGGCTCCGTTGAAGTCAATGGAGGTTTTACCATTGCCTTCAGTGGGGCCAGGATTTCACTCTTTGCCTTGAAATGTTATTTGGCTACCAAGATCCTTGAGCTGTTTGGATCCAGTGCGCACACACTGCACCTGTCAGGTTGCCATAGTAGTACATACTGTACCCGGCACAGCCAGTGGGTGTGCCCTGTACTGACTCTGCTGTTGTCTTTTAACATTGCCAGTCTCTCCTGGCTGCACCTGAGTCTGAACTCGGTGAGTAATTCCTAACTTACCACCTTGTAATCAGAGTCTCTGATTCTGAGACACACGCAAAGACTGAGATTCACATCCCAACGGAGTCACAATATTCACCAACAAAGCACATCCCCTTCCCCACCCCACACACAACCTGCTTCTTGTGCTATGAATTGATCAGCTGGAATCTCACATTAGACTCAGAGATGACACCATACGTCAGGTGACAGCTCAAGTCAGAACCACCAGTGCCAGGAACTATCTAACACTGGACCCAGGTGAACCAAGAAAGTTGCCACCTACTGAGAAAAGATCAGAGGGAACTAAGGGAATTTACCAACAATAACCTGTTCCTGACCTCCATGAACCCTGCTCTTCCATTGGCCAAACTCCCTCAAGGCAAACTTGCCTAAATCATTCAAGACCCACCTGCTAAGTGTTTGTGCAGACACCATTCACTGGCTTCCAGGCATTTAAACCTGGATAAAGTCACTACAAACCTCAGCAGTCATTCCGCCACCACACAAAGAGACTATTTTCCCAATGAGTAATCTGCAGGAATTCCCTCGCTCACTCATTTAGAGAGTCCGTTGGCAAGCCCTTGTGTCAAGATCAGAGTTTTACAATCCTTACAGCACCTTCCACTTATAGATTCACAGGAATAAGTGTCTTCTGACAGAGGTTGTTCCCTTTAACACTGTGACACACTCTGAACATTGGCTTATACCTTCTTATTGAGAAATAGTCCACAATTTCATGTGCAGTATTTCTAGTGTGTAAGAAAGAGTGTTATTCAGTGAATTTCCCATCTCTCCTGAGCCCAGGTCACTCTGAATCACTCAGACTGCTGAATGGAGAGAGCCGGTGCGATGGGAGAGTTGAGATTTCCCTCCGTGGTGTATGGGGCAGAGTGCTGGATGACCAGTGGGACATGAATGATGCCAGCGTGGTGTGCAGGGAGCTCCAGTGCGGAGTTGCTGAGAAAGCTTTTAACCCCCCGAAGTCTGAGAATGGAACGGGCCCTGTGGGGCTGAGAATGGTCCAGTGTGAAGGAAATGAGACTCGTCTGACTCTCTGTGACATCTCCACATCTGAGACAGCCCAGGCAGGAATTGCTGAGGACGTTGGTGTCTTTTGCTCAGGTGATTCATTTCCAAATCTCACAAACATTTTCTGTTCAGTAGGAAAATACATATTAACAGCTGCGATCTATCCCTGCAGGGAGCCGGCGGATCAGACTGGTGAATGGGACAGGTCGCTGTGCCGGGAGAGTGGAGATTTATTACAATGGCAGCTGGGGGACAGTCTGTGATGATTCCTGGGATCTGTCAGATTCCGATGTCGTCTGCAAACAACTGGGATGTGGACGCGCCATCAATGCAAGTGTCTCTGCTCATTATGGGCAAGGATCCGGGCAGATCTGGCTGGACGATGTGAACTGCTCTGGGAAGGAATCCGATCTCTGGGAGTGTCCTTCCGGGGGCTGGGGCCAGCACAACTGCAGACACAAAGAGGACGCGGGAGTTCTCTGCTCAGGTCTGTTCTGGGAATGCTCACATGAGCATGGTTACCAGCGTATTAAATGGAGGGGGCAGATGTTTAAGGAGATTGCTGAGAATGACACTCTTCCTGACTGTCTCTGCCTCCCTTTCCCTTGTGTAACCACCTACCAGGGTCACCATTAGAAAGTCCTCAGCTCCCACCCAGAGGTGTTGGAGATATTGAAAGATTTCCCTAATGCTAGAAGGCTGCATCTCAGGTATCTGAAGGGGATTGTATCATGGAAGGCAGTGACTGAAAAGGATGTAGGGTCCTAGTGGAGAAACAACTGAACATGAGCTCCCAGTGCCATGTGTGGCAAAACGGGCTCAGGCGAACCTTGGATGTATAAACAGGGGAGTAGTGAGTAGGAGTAGGGACTAAATTTTACTGTTATACATGGTGCTGGTGAGACAGATACTGGAATACTGTGTCCAGTTCTTATGTCCACAAAAATTGGAGCAGAGAAGAGCCACAAAAGTGATCTGATGAATAAAATTTTTGCCTCACGGTGAGAGATTTCAGATGCTGAATCTGTTTAGCTTATCAAAACGACCAAGAGGTAACTTGATTACAGGGCATAAGACCCTTCAGAAGGAGAACATACCACTTCCTAAAGGGCTCTTTAATCTAATGAAGAAAGGCAGAACAAGAGTCAATGGCTAGAAGCTGAAACCAGACAAATTCAAATCAGAAATAAGGCCCAGGTTTTTAACAGGGAGGGTGATTAACCATCGGAACAAACTACCGGAGAAATGGTGCATTCTGCGTCTCTTGAAGTCTTCCTGTCTAGACTGGATGCCTTTCTGGAAGCTATGCTTACATCAAACTCAAGTTATTAGGCTCTATGCAGCTGTTTTACAGACGGTCAAATTATTTGATCTCATGATCCCTGTCACACTGTCTGGAGAGACTCACGGCACTAAGTGCCCACCTCAGGGCAGATGGTGAGAAACAAGGCAATACCCCAAACTGCTGGTGTGTTCTATAAGTAGATTTCACCAAGCCTGTAACAGATGTGAACTACTGAACCAATGTTCCCTCTACTTTTTACATCCATGTGCGGAATTAATTTTGTTATGTGCACCAGTCTAGAGGTGATGTGTGGTGGGGTTGGGGCTGAGGGGTTCAGAGTGTGGGAGGCGGCTCAGGGCTGGGGCAGAGGGTGGCTGTGCACAGGGTGAGGGCTCTGGCTGGGGGTGCGAGCCCTGGGGTGGGGCCAGGGATGAGGGGTTTGTAGTTCTGGCTGCCCTGGGGCTGCAGCGGGAAGAGAGGACTCCCCCAAGGCCTCTCTTGCTGCAGCAGCCTGGGGCCAGGGGAGAGGCACCTCTCCCCACTGCGGCAGCTCCAGGGCTGAGGAAGAGGTGCCTCTCCAGTCTAGGCCCCTGTGGCTGCGTGCCTATGCAGCCTTTGATAGCCTTCTGTGTGTCCATATGGCCATGCAGCTAAGAGGGAACTTTGTCCTGGATCACTGTATCTATCTTACCATGGAGTCACAGACCGTCCCCTTAGACTCTCCAGTCTATTGTCACCCAAACAAACTGGACTTAGTGATAAGTTCTCACTTACACCGAAAATCACATCACATTCAGGTTTCTTCCAATCCCAAGAGACCAGCCACTTACTCAGATCACTTGGTACCCTGGATCTTACACCAAAGACAATGCCTGTAGCCAATCCTGTAATAAAGTATGTACAGGTTTATTCATTAGGAAAAATAAATAAAAGGGTTGTTTACACGGTTAAAGCAAGCAATCATCTACACACAAATGAGTTACCATTTATATACTCGGAGTGACAGAGTTGTAGTGATCTGTCAAGTCCAAATGTCCTTCAGCGCTGACCCAGGGGTAACCCCTTGGAGTCTCGGGCTTCAGTTTGGTTTCTTTAGCCCTGTCACAGTTCAAACAGATGAAAAAAAGATGAAAACTCTTCCCATCTATTATTTTTATTTCCCTCTTCCAGCCTTCAAAGCAATGGGATAAGACCTTCTGCATGTACTACATGCAGGGGATGGGCGGCGGGGATCATTCTCGTGCCTGAGTTCACAAGTTCAGAGCAAACATTTTCAGTTATAAAGCAAAATTTACATATGTTCTTGTAGCATGGACCACAAACATTACAAGTGAGATTAATGCCCACAGCAACTAACCAGTATTTCATAAAGTCTAAACACTCAATACATTCTTCCAAGACTAATACCTGTTTTCAGCAAAACTACCATACATGTGACCCTGCCTGGTCTCTAGCTATGAGATTGTAAGTTTTCAGCCAAGGCCTGCAGCCTGGGCAAGAGCTGGCATCTGGACTGCCAATGTCACAATCCTTCCCGGCCTTTATCTGTTACAATCTGTATATAGCTGCTGGTAAATGGTGGCCATCCAGAGATGCCCACTGTATTTGTAAGGGGCCTGTAGTGTCTAAAAGAGTCTCTTACTCTTGGAGTGGTTCTCTAGCCATTGCTCCTGCAGAATGATGCACAGGATCGTTAGCAATCGCTGGGATTTCACTCTTCACACCCCAGTTCATTTCAGAATCAAATGATTTAAATTCCCCTTTTTCTGCATTTCCTTCTAGAGTTCACAGATCTGAGGCTGGTGAGCAACAGTGACTGTGCTGGGCGGCTGGAGGTTTTCTACAACGGGACGTGGGGCAGCGTTTGCTCCAATGCGATGTCTGGAGTCACCCCAGCAATTGTCTGCAAACAGCTGAACTGCGGGGACGGAGGGCAGATTGCAAGTGACTTTGAATATGGACCAGGTTCTGGTCCCACATGGCTGGACCACGTTGCATGCAGTGAGCAGCACAGCTCCCTCTGGCAGTGCCCGTCAGAGCCCTGGGATCCCAGGTCATGTGATAACCGAGCAGAAGAGACCCATATTTCTTGCACTGGTAATTCTGAAACTACCTGCATGCGTGTATGCAAACCCACATGTAAACGATGAGTTTAATTAATTGAAAGGTTAGGATAGAACTTTTGTTGTTGTTCACATCTCAGTGTAGGCAGATTTAAATTCTCAACACAAGATACAAACATATTTTCATGATGTTTTATAGGAACAAGCATTTGTCTGATTAACAACAAACATGGAAGTTAATCAATTAATTTTAAAAGAGACTGGTGTTGGACACTGCGATAAGGTAGTCTGAGAGCCAAGAAAAGCCTCTCCCTAGAGACCGTCATGAGGCAGCTCTGTGGTTATTAATCCTTTTGGGATGAACAATCAGAGCTGGGCCCAGGCTGTGCAGTTTGGGTCAGAACTGGAATCCCCCACAAGTCTGGGTGAATGTCGGCCTGTGTGTCTGAGTAACAGCTGAATAGCAAATTAATTAGGTATTAAATGACCCAGAGTTCACATTTCAGTTCACACAGTGCTGAAATTAGGGGTTTAAAATACAGATAAATTCTACTCCCACATCACACACACAACCCAGTGCCTTCACCTCAGCTTTTTCTCTCCATAGGGAAAAAACCAAAACCAACTCAGACCCTGTTTGCCGAATGCCCGAACTCTCCCAGCTGCACAGGTATCTCTGTTTCTCACTGTCTCCCTCTTGGTCCCTAAGTTGTCCCAGTAACATGTGAGGTTTCTGCATTTCTAGACCAGGACAAGTTACGCGTCGTGGGAGGAGAGGACAGATGCTCGGGGAGAGTGGAGGTTTGGTACCGTGGCTCCTGGGGAACAGTTTGTGATGACTCCTGGGACATGGCGGATGCTAATGTATTGTGTAAACAACTGGGCTGTGGATCTGCTCTGTCTGCCCCGGACAAGGCTGCATTCGGCGAGGGGACTGGTCCCATCTGGGTGGAGACTTTGAATTGCAGAGGGACAGAGTCATCTCTCTGGGACTGTCCTGCCAGGCCCTGGGGTGAGAGCAACTGTGGACATAAGGAAGATGCTGCCGTGAATTGCTCAGGTGAGTGACAGGAGATGTTTCTGCTACATGCTGTAATATTCAGGGAAAAGGATGGTTTAGCCCACCCATCCCCTTTGGTCCCAGACCAGGCCCTCCCATCTCCTGTGTGCCGGAGCATTCTGGATGTTGAGGGGTGGAACCTTTGTGGGGTCAGACTGGCTCAGGCATCAGCCCACATAGCCCCTGCATCCATCACAGGCCCCACTGTGCTGGTTTGTTTTGAGAGTCCTCATTGCTGCACAGAGCACAAGGGACTTGGGCTCTAAATCACTAACAAACAGGTCCTGTGCTGCTGTGAGGGAGTTTGTGGAGATGACAGCTGGAGACAACCAGGGACTCTCAGAGGTGAGGATCCCCCCGGGAACAAACACGTCACCTCCCCCTTACTACAGGTTCCAAGTTTCCTCCCTTTAATTTTGCAGGTCTGACAGAGAGGACAGATTTTCCAAATACCCCAGTTAAAGCATCCCCCTCCTCCCATCAAGGGTTAAATTTCCCTGGGGCTGGGTCAAGGCTGAGGAGCTGCAGGCTGCAGCCTGAGGGAAGGAGCTCCTTTCCATGGCTTGTGACATCTGAGGGCGAATGACACCGGGGTGGGAGCTGCAGGCCGTGCTGAGCCAGAGGATTCCTGTCTTCTGGCTCCAGCTGATCGGGCAGGGCCCATGATTTAAACAGCATCCTGTGAGCTGCCCCCACGGTGCACAGACTGTGTCCCAGCCCATTACCCTGCTGTCCTGGGCCCTGCAATGAGTGACTGGGGAGCTCCCTGGGCTCCCAGGACTCTCACAGGCTAATCTCTCCCTGTCGCATGTTCATTTCCATCCAGCTCCCCCACGCCGCCCTCCGACCGACAGTGGGAGAGTCACGGTGCCCGTGGTCATCTGCATTATCCTGGGGGCCCTGCTCTGCCTGGTCTTAATCATCCTGGGGGCGCAGGTGCGAAGTGCCAGGGCACAGCTCAGAGGTGGGTCCTGATTGGTGTCACTGTGTGAAATGCTTCTGCAATAGCAGGGGGGCTGCAGGGTGTCAGGGTGAGGGGCGATACCAGGCTGGGTGGAGTGGCCAAGGGTGCCTGTTAACTCCTCTCTCATTGAATATTTCATTAACTGTCTGGCAGTGGAACAGCCAAGCCATGAAATCTGGAGATGATACTGGCTAGGGACCTTTACAGTTTCAGAGAAGCGGCATCTGTATTCCTACCCGCCCGCACTCTCCGGTGATCCACTCCAGGAATGCCTACTCAGGCCTCCAGCCGTCACCTGTCTCTGGGTGGGAAATCCCTGTCCCATCTCCTTGCGGCCAGGGGTTTTTAAGACTGCACAGCCCCCTGCCTTCCACTGTGATACCCCCAGCAAACCAGTCTGCCTACAGGCCAGCCCCCATGCTGTGCTTTCTCCCCAAGGGCTATGAGCAGGGCATTGCCAGCAGTTACAAGTTACCACCCAGCTCTCTCTCAGCAGATTACACCTTATTCCTAGGATAAAAGTGTGACAGAGAAAACATTAAAAACTATAAAAATTCCTCCACACTTGCTGAACATACCAGAATTCACCCATCTTCCTCATGGGCAGCCTGGTAGACCAACATCCTTCCAACGATTCAGTGTTGGGATCCCCATGGACAGAAGGTCCTGCCCATTTGCAGAATCAAAATGAAGGCCCTGAGTCTTTTTAAACTCAGCCTTTCATATCAGAAGTCCTCCTTTGTCTCTTGGTCTCTGGTAACCCAGTTGGAACCAGTCTGTGTGAACCACACCGAAGGCTGTTAACTTTCTGGAGTTGTTTACAATCTCAGTGATTCACCTTAATCATCCACCCCCCCACCCCCCCACACAAACACACTCACTCAGTGTTTTTTCTTCCTGGAGGAGCTGTGGTAACCGTCCCACTTGCAGTAGAACATAAACCATTCATAGCTTTAATCTAGTGATTCCCAAAGATACTGCCTGGAGCCACAGTATCTGCCACAGGGAGGGGATCTGAATATCATGAGGAGAGACATCATGGAAAAGGGACCTAGAGAAATTGGAAATATTGTCAAGGAAAAAAGATGTATAAAAATAGAGCTGTGGTAAATAGTTGTGAAGAGAGTGATCCAGTAGAAAAGACAATCTTAGGAAGGAAAAATGTGGGAAAGGAGCATTTTACTGTCTTGTACTCAAAGCTGACACTTGTAGGGGATTTTACGTCTATAACACACTTTATACAAACATTAGCGACCAGGTCCTTGGCAAGAAGGTAGAGGACGGGACTGCCATCAACATACATGTAACAGTCACAACTTTGCAGTAAGACAATGACTATAATCAGATCTCATGCTTCAGGGCTTCATCCAGTCTCCTGCAGGGGTCAGGAAGGAATTCTGGGAAGCCCCCATCTTTGTGTTTTGTTTTGCTTCGTTTTGTTTCTTGCCCTCCTCTGAAGCATCAGACTTTAGCTACAGAGGGAGCTGTGACACTGGATGGGCTGGACCAGTCCTTTGAGGTGATACAGAGAAACCTCTTTCAAAGATATCTGGCTGGTGTGTCTTTTCCACATGTTCAGGGTCAAACCAATTGTCAGATTTGGGGTCAGGAAGGAATTTCCCCCCAGGTCAGATTGGCAAAAAGGGACCTTGGGGGATTTTCCTCTTCCTCTGAAGCATGGAGCGTGGATCACGTGCCAGGATTATCAAGGTACCTCTTGAGTAATCGGTTCCCTGCCACTGCGGGGCCCTTGGGCATTGGTGGTGTCTTACTCACTCCTGCTTTCTGCCTGTGGCACACAAGAGTTTATTCTCCTGAGGACTGAAATGCTTTACTCTAAGTGCATCTTTGGGCTCAAACCTACGAGTATCTGGGTGAAATGCAGTGGCCCGTGTTATACAGGAGGTCAGACTAGATGTTCAAATGGTCCCTTCTGGCTTTAAACTCGATGGAAAAAAAAAGATGTTCTCACCATTTTGCAGATAAACACCTGCGTGGGGGAAGAATTATTTAAACTGCTCCAAAGGGGAATAGCCAGAAATAATGAGATGAGATTAAAAAACATTTAAGATGAATGTGAGGAAGCTTCCTGACAGCGAATTAGCCCTGGGAACCATCATCAAAGGGCTGTTGTGGAAAGAAACCCGGTCACCTGGCTCATTTAAATTCCAGCACTGGGAATGTGCGGTCAGGTTCAGGCTTGCACTGGGCCCACGGGGAGGGGCTGGATGATCCCTCAGTGTTTCCCATCTCTGGTTTCAATGACCTTGTACAAACCCTGCCCTTTGTTTTCAGGCTCCAGAAGACCCTTGGATCCCTTCTCTGAGGCTGTGTACGAGGAGATTGATTATAACCTGATGAGAAAAAAGCAGGAGATGTTCAGTCGCTCAGGTCTGTGGGTCTGACTCTTAACAGGCAGCAGCTATCTAATGTCCTGTCCATCTGAGGCCCTGACCCAGAGTTAAATCACTGCAGCTTCAGCCCTGTGAGCTTGTCACTGGAGCTGGGCACAAGTCTCCATTGCGAAATGTTTTGGTGAAAAATGCAGATTCAGAGACACCGAAACATTTCAGAAATTCCTGTCAATTTCACCCAATTGTTCCAAATACACACAGAACAATTCATTTCATTTCAACACTTTCTAAAGAAAACATTTTGTTTTTTTCAATTGGATATTACTTTTCCATTAGAAATTTCCTTTAATATTATCGGAAAAAAAACAAATAAACAAAAATTAACGAATGTCCAAAAGAACACCAAATGGTTTCATTCAACAATAAACTTTTTTTTTTACTTTTGCATTTCCTAAAAATTGCCCAAAAAAGTCATTTTTGGCTCAACTCAAAACAATCTTATGTTTTGCTTTCTCCCCCCAATGGTCAGAAAACCAAAGCATCTGGTTTTTTTTGCCAAGCTGTAGCTGTGGGAGCTGGGTCTGTGGTAGCTGTGGGAGCATGAGTAACTGCTGAGACCAGCAGTTACTCATGTAGACTGAGAGAGATGGGTTTCCTTCCCAGCATACACTGAGTGTCCCAGTTCTAGGGACAATTAATTTCCCATCTGCCCGTCCTGCAGCCTTGGCGTGTAACCAGTGAGGGGTCAGGAAAGCAACTGTCTGGGGCAGGCTAAACTATCATTTGAAAACTTCTTTGGAGCATTGGAGCAGGGGATGTTCTGTGCCCCCCTCCCACCGCAGCCACTGGTCTGCTGTGTCAGCTCCCTCCTGCCCCCGTAGCAGAGAGATCAGCCCAGGAGAGCCTCATGACTTTGAGTCCTGGCCCTTTTATCCTTTGTGTCATTTTGTCTCAATGTCTGATGGGAACATCCTGCCCAAGGGCTCTGCTGTGGTGGGGCTCTGAGAACATGCTCAGGGCATCTCCCAGCACCACTGCTGTTAGGGGGCTTATTCCTTCACCCACTCACTTCCCTGGTCCTTCTCGCATGAACAGAGAGCAACAATACCCGAAGTCCAAAGGTGCAAACAATTCAATGTTTATTGGGGTGAACTTCCAGCAAGCATGATTCCAGTTTTCTTCCTTAGTATCCTCCTTCCCAGCTCTGACACCACAGAGCCTTACACCTGTGTCCCTGTTCCCATTCCTGCCCTTAGCCAAACATGATTCCAATTTCCCCAGCCCCATTCCCTGTTCCCATTTCCCCCACCCGCATGCCCACCCCCACACCCCTACTTCCTTGATTATCTGCAGACTATATAGTAAAACTCGAGTTCTGCTTTGCTATACCTTAACCAATCATGTTCCTGAAATTTAACTAACCAATCCTAACATGATTACGTACCCAATTATATCCCACCACCTTAATTAGTTTACACCCAGCAAAATTAATTATACAGCAGACAGAAACAATCACAGAACGAGACAGAGATTATACAGACAAACAATAGCAAAGTGGGACTATAATGACAAAACAATACAGAAGTGAGGATTTCACATGCCAGCTATTGATAAGTGAGTTCTTGCCAGACAGGATGCTATCAAACTAAGTTTCCTTTTACATTTTCTGGGCACTTCCCTTTCTCTGGAGGTGATAGGCACTATCAGGACAGGATTGTATTCCTAACAGCCCAATAGCACCTTATTTCAATGTGACTAGTTTGGAATGTGAGGATGTGACCGTTCACTTCCCAGCTTATGGCTGCCTCGGTTGCTTAGGCAAAGGCCTTAGCCTAAGAACAGGGCCTCAGACTGTCACAGTAAGAGAAGGCCCTTACATTGGCACACAGTGATTTTGATTATTTCTTTTATACCTCTATAACTGGCCAAGTAATAAGAATACACCTAAATTCTTAGAGTACAGGCCTTTACCGACAGGCCTGAATATCTATATCCTAACAACTGCCAAGAAGCTTACAGTGAATCACAAAAAGAAAAGGGGTACTTGTGGCACCGTAGAGATTAACAAATTTATGAATCACAGACTCTGCTCTGGGCGTTCCTTGGTTTAATCTGGAAACACCACGGAGACCTGATTGACTGATTCATGGGGGAGGTGGGTATTTACCCTTACGAAGGAGGAGTCCCCTCTGTGGCTGAGGAGGCCAGGACAATTGTGGAACTTCCCTGGACCAGCAGCCAGAGACGGGCCCTTCACTCACCACAGCGTCTTTCGGGTCAGATTGTATCATCCCCTCAGTCACATTTACCACAGTAACATGCAGATTTCTCTTGGGGAGTCTGTGTCAGCCTCTCACTGCTCAGAGTTGCTGTGAGTCACCATGTCCTGTAGAAGAAGGTATAGACTGAGACTGGAAATCCTGCTCCAGGCCCCGGATGTGTTCCCAGTCCCACAGTTCTGCTGTTCTCACTGTGATGAATTTCTGGTGCTCGTCTCTCCAGTCTCCTATTCAGATGACTCAGTGACAAAGCTGCAGTATTACACCGGGGACAGCGAGGGGGAAAACGATCCTGGATCAGAACAAGGTAACGGGGGAGGGGCAGACTCAGGTCGAGAGACCCAAATCTGGGCAGAGAAATAAATTTCTATGACACTTTCTGAAATCGCAGCCATACCCCTCACATGGTTCCCATTTTACACAGTCGGGTCTGATCCCATTCAACAGGATTTCTGTCAGAATCTCAGGATGGGAAAATGTGACCATCTCCTGAGCACACACCTCTGGGAGTGGCTCCCAGTGACCTCCCCAGGTGAGGAGCTGGAGGAGACGGGTCAGTCTCTTTGGGTGGAAGGCGTCAGTGCCCAGCAGGGCTCATCTCTTGTCCCCAAGAGAGAGAGGAAGATTGTCCTTTGTTATAATTACAGATGGGCTCAGCCCAACTCACTGATCCGAACCCACCAGAACTTTGGGGGGCAGAGGGATTTGCAGTTTCTGACCCCAGCTCTGGATCTCCGTTTTGGGGCTGGCACCTGTCGCTATAACAGGCTGAAGCAAAATCCTGGACCTGAACTTCCTGGCCTGGTCCCATCTCTAATCATAAACAGGGCGGCATTTCTACCCCAGCTGCTCTCAAGGGAGCCCATTATTTGGACCCTTTGGGAGTTCAGCCTGTGGCTGGGTGGGGGAGACACTGAGCAGATGAGCCAGTTCTGCTGAGAAGCTGGAGCGCTGCCAAGCTGAGCCCTGGGCTGCCTGAGAGTCTAGTGGAGAGCAGGAGCTCACAAAGGATCAGGCCATCAACCCTCCAGCGGGAGCTTTAATTCCTGCAGAGGGGAGGTTCCCCCTCCCCACTGTAACAGGAAAATTCAAACCTGTCTGCAGAGATCAGCTGGATTCACACAGGCCGGCTCTAGCCTGGTAGCGCCCATGTTCCACCCTGTTATCTCAGCACAGGCCCAGATCCTGCTCCCATGGAAACATGTAAAAGAGCTGCTGTTGGATTCTGCAGGGACAGGATTAGCCCCAAGTTATTTCTGGCACTCCTGTTTTACTGTAGTTCTCTGACTTGTGCCCTTCTCACCCTGGGTGCCTGCGACTTCCCCTCTCACGTACCATGATACACAGCTCTAGTTATAAGGGTCACCTGCGCTGAAGAGACACTGCTGGTGCCCTGGGCTGAGTGTGGTGTTTGCTGTTCCAGAGGGAGCTTCCCCGAGGGGGTCTCAGTTGAATTACGATAACGTGGAGGAGCCTGCCTTGAACGACGTCCCCCAGACTCCAGACGGCCGAGGTGAGCAGTGAATCCGCCTCCTGGAAGCAACGTCACCCTGACGAAAAACTAACTGTATTTCCCAGTAGGGACAATAGTGGTTTGTTAAGAAAACCAGGAAGTTCTCCCACCAATATTGTCTATTGGCGTAATGCTGGGGGCGCTGACCAGGTGCATGACAAGAGCTGTGTGGAGGCCCAGGTGTAGGGAAGCATGTGATGTCCAAAGGCATAATAAAGGCCCATTGCAGGGACTGAAGGAGCAGTTCACTCAGGAGCTGCCCACGCTATACTTGGCTCAGGTCACTGTCCCAGCTTATATACATCTGTGTCAGACACGCTGTGCTGGGGGGGACATAGAGATTTTACACCCAAGGACCCATGTCCCAACCTTATTAGCTGGCTCCACGCCCCCCGACGCTTGTAATCTGGGAGCTCTAGGATCCTCTCAATTAGCTCCTGAAATATATCAAATCAGTGTGATATGTGAAATCCCCCAGGCTGAGGGTTCCAGAGGAGGGCTTCTCTTAATGCCCTGAAGGTGGAAGTTAAGTGCTGAGAGATCCCCAGGGACCAGTGAGGCTGGTGCATCTGCAGCTTGTAGTTTATTTTTGTCTTCACTTTGAATATTCTCTTAATTACTTTCCATCTTCACGTCAGATGCCCCTGCCCTGCCTGTAGATGTCCCAGGGGCTGTTTATGATGATGCCAGAGAAGTGTCTGTCCCTGAAGGTGACCCTGGCTTAGGGCAGAATGATGACAAAGGCACTGGGGCGAGTGACAGGGACAGGGATGCACAGACAGGTGAGTGGAAAACTGTTTGCACTTCAGAGTGTCTCTGTACAGTGGGGTAGCTGGAAATGTGGGGTACACAGCAAGGGAACAGCCCTGGCCAACCCAATGCCTGTGAGAAAAACTCTCCTTCTCTCATCTTTCCATTCCCTCAAGGAAGAGGCTTCAGTGCCTGAAATAGAGAGAGGAAAAGTAGGATCTGTGCTGGGTGGCACTTCGTGGTCAAACCAGCAAGATAGCTCGGATTCCCTCAAGCTCTAGGTTCAAATGCTTGTGTGGCTGCCCTACTCTTGATGTACTGGATTCCTACCTATTTACTGAACGTGTATCTTTTGGGCAGAATCTTATAAACCAAAGTCATGTTACTGCTGCACAAATGCTAAAGAGCCCATGACACTTCCTGTAAAAGTCGGGCTTAGCCCATTATCCTTGGCCTAAGTTTCCACTCCCCTCCCTGTTGTGCCACGAGCAGAGGAGGTGCAGTGGTGATGAAATGTGCATTGCTTAGTACTTGATGCTTATCTTCATTGTTAGGGAAGAGTGAAAGTTCTGATGTCCTTAAGTGCTCCTGGCTGGTAAGTGCTTGGGATTTTTTTCACCAATGTACAGGTAGCTATAGCTGGCACTGGGCAGTGTTAGCTGTTCTGGAAACCAAAGGTTTTAATTTCTAGACTGTGTATCGAGATGATGGATTAGAACTTGTTCTAGACCAAGCCAGAAGACTGAAGGGGGAACAATTCCTAGCCCACACCATAGAGCAAAGGTTCTTAATCCGTGGAGCATAGAATATATTCTGGGGCAGCATGAGAAGCCAGAGCAGAGAGCAGCGGCTACTTTCCAGGTGCCCAGCTTCGAAGGCAGCGCTGCCACCAGCAGCAGCGCAGAAGTAAGGATGGCAGAGAATGGTGTTGCCACTCTTACTTCTCTGCTGCTGCTGGCGGTAGTTCTGCCTTCAGAGCTGGGTGGATGGAGAGCTATATACTTAAATGGCTCTTTTTGACTCAATGCCCGACTGCTTTTCATATTTAGTGAGAGTTGCACGTTGATTTTTGTAAATCGGTAGATGTACTTGTGTGGTGAGGGTGGGGGGTGTCAACTACAATGGACACAAAGAAGGGGGGTGATCAGATAAGTTTGAGAACCACTGCTGTAAATGCCGCCTTGCTCTGCTGCTGCCCATCACCATAGGGTGGATCCACTGACTGTATATGTTTCCCTTGGTATTTTCAGGTGGGAGTCTGCACTCGCAAAGGAGTGAAGGTGTATCTGGGATGGAGAAGGAAACCCTGTTCCTGCCTCTGGGAGATACTGGTTATGATGATGTGGAACATTGTGACTCTGGGGGATCAATATCAGAACAATGTGATTGGACAAAATAACCTTGTGCTGATGTAAACGCTTTGCCTCTTTCTCTTAGAAATGCTCCCTCTGTTATGACGGTCCAGAGACAGTCCCTTCCAGTTTGATAGACAAAGCAGGTGTTTTTATAAGATTTGTGTGAAGTTGCAAGAACTACAAGTGTGAGAGGGAAAAGATTCATAAACTTTCTTTGTATAATTTTCCATTGTTTAAAGGGGTGGAATTTTCCTGCTTTTTTATGCCTGTAATTTCTTCATCTTGAATTTGTGCCTTTTTGCATATTAAATCCTTTCTGAAAGTCTTCCTTGTTGTGAAAGTGTTTCTTGCCAGATGAGTTGTGCAGTTTCCAGGGTTCATCACAGGGAGAGGCTGAGATACAACAAACCAGGAGACCAGGGTGGGCCACCTCTGGGTATGGCCAGCTGTTTGATGGGAGGTGAGTTTACACTGAATGTTCTATCAGGCATGTGGTAAAAGTGAGATACAAGCAAGAGAACATTCTGAGATGAGCAACATGGTTGTTCCTAAACCTAATTCAGATCTGAAACTTTGCCTGAATCCAAGGAGATAAATGGGAAATTCTCTCTGGGTAATTCACACCTGAACTTAAGGAAACGGTAAAAAGAATTCCTCATTAGCGATAAATACAGAGGATGAATATTTCTGCTAGGACAAAAAATAAATTGAAAAGAAAATAATGACAAGAGGCGGGTTAATAAGAATCTGGGTTTCCACTGAAGCTATAAGGCTAAAACAAGTTACAAGTCACTGAGTTGTTACTAGAAACCCCAGTAAAATCGATCGTTTTCGCACAGTGGAATATTTATTTCCATGACAATCTACTAATACAGTTTAAAGTCCATGCTGAGCTGAGTACTGACTAGTGGAGAAGCCAGAAGTATTCTCTGGATGAACCCTCAGTGAAATCAATACCAGAATACCCACAGAGTACATCGCTATATCACAGAAATATCTTTCTTTCCTTCACCACCAATACTGCGTGCAGTTTGGTCACTTCATCTGTGGAAGGATAGAATGGAAATAGAAATGATGAGAGAAGGAGTTTCCAATCATCTGCATTCAACAGGGTCAGGAGTCACATGAAGACACAGAAATACAGCAATTTACTTTCGAAAAGAGAAAAATTAAAAAGACATGACTGAGACATGTCACTGACCCGTGGAGACTGAGGAGGGAAATCTCAGGGGCTGTGCTACCCTGTTCCAGGGCAAAGAGAGGAGGAGAACTCCCCCCAAAACGACACACGCAGATCTTGGAGAAAAGGAAAGAGAACAGGGACAGCAGCAGGTGAAGGTGACTGAGTAGGCGATCCCCTTGTATAAGTGGGGGATGTTACGGAGATATTGTGATCTGGATCATAGAATCATAGAATATCAGGGTCGGAAGGGACCTCAGGAGGTCATCTAGTCCAACCCCCTGCTCAAAGCAGGACCGATTCCCGACTAAATCATCCCAGCCAGTGCTTTGTCAAGCCTGACCTTAAAAACTTCTAGGGAAGGAGATTCCACCACCTCCCTAGGTAACGCATTCCAGTGTTTCACCACTCTCATAGTGAAAAAGTTTTTCCTAATATCCAACCTAAATCTCCCCCGCTGCAACTTGAGACCATTACTCCTTGTTGTGTCATCTGCTACCACTGAGAACAGTCTAGAGCCATCCTCTTTGGAACCCCCTTTCAGGTAGTTGAAAGTAGCTATCAAATCCCCCCTCATTCTTCTCTTCTGAAGACTAAACATCCCCAGTTCCCTCAGCCTCTCCTCATAAATCATGTGTTCCAGTCCCCTAATCATTTTTGTTGCCCTCCGCTGGACTCTTTCCAATTTTTCCACATCCTTCTTGTAGTGTGGGGCCCAAAACTGGACACAGTACTCCAGATGAGGCCTCACCAATGTCGAATAGAGGGGAACGATCACGTCCCTCGATCTGCTGACAATGTCCCTACTTATACATCCCAAAATGCCATTGGCCTTCTTGGCAACAAGGGCACACTGTTGACTCATATCCAACTTCTCATCCACTGTAACCCCTAGGTCCTTTTCCGCAGAATTGCTGACGAGCCATTTGGTCCCTAGTCTGTAGCGGTGCATTGGATTCTCCCGTCCTAAGTGCAGGACTCTGCACTTGTCCTTGTTGAACCTCATCAGATTTCTTTTGGCCCAATCCTCCAATTTGTCGAGGTCCCTCTGTATCTTATCCCTACCCTCCAGCGTATCTACCACTCCTCCCAGTTTAGTGTCATCTGCAAACTTGCTGAGGGTGCAATCCACACAATCCTCCAGATCATTTATGAAGATATTGAACAAAACCGGCCCCAGGACCGACCCCTGGGGCACTCCACTTGATACCGGCTGCCAACTAGACATGGTGCCATTGATCACTATCCGTTGAGCCCGACAATCTAGCCAGCTTTCTATCCACCTTATCGTCCATTCATCCAGCCCATACTTCTTTAACTTGCTGGCAAGAATACTGTGGGACACTGTATCAAAAGCTTTGCTAAAGTCAAGGAACAACACATCCACTGCTTTCCCTTCATCCACAGAGCCAGTTATCTCGTCATAGAAGGCAATTAGATTAGTCAGGCATGACTTGCCCTTGGTGAATCCATACTGACTGTTCCTGATCACTTTCCTGTAGGATTCATAGAAGGTTTATGCGCTTGGCAACATTCAGGGCACACCCGGAGTGTTGTGCAGGTGCTGTGTACACACAGCTCCTTTCAAGGGCATGAACCTTGGAATCTCGCCCAGATGATATGAACCGTGGGAAGCCTCCCAGGACTGGGCTCAAGGCCCGAGAGCAAGGAATGCGGTAGATAGAAATTGGTAAATAAGAATGTTAAACAAAGCCAGTGTATTCCTTTTATCTGTTGGAGAATGTAATGCGCGGGGGGAGAGAAAGAATAAAGGGGAAGGTGGAAAGCTGACAGGCAGAAGCCTGTTAGCAGACCAGCCGCTTGCTTGCTAAAAGCTGTGTTCTGTCTTGTCATTGAACCGCCACACTTTCCTCTCCTCTAAGTGCTTCAGAATTGATTCCTTGAGGACCTGCTCCATGATCACTTGGATCACTTGGTAAGCTGGGTCCATTCAAACACTGAGCTTTAATAAAATGCAAGGTCATATTTCTGTGACTCGGAAGAGGATTTTGGCGTCATAGCAGACAAACAACTCAGCATGAAATCCGAGTGCCATGCTGTGGCCAAAAGGACCAACACCATCTTTGGATATTTTCACAGGGTCAACTCACTGCACGTGATGCCTCCTCCTGGCAGCTCTGGGGATTAGCTCTTGACAGGCACTACCCTTCTCTGATGGTGTCTCTACCCATCATCTCTTTCACCCTATGGCCCCTCTCACTCTTAGAGCGGCAGCTTCCTTTTAGTGACCTGGCTAGAGGGCTGGGCCACAAAGGTTCTCCCCTTCCAGGGAATTCAAAGTCCTTGTGGACGAGCTGTCCAGCTGGCATCCCCAGCACCCTGGGCCACTTCCCAGTGGCTAATACGAAACCCGGACCTGCCTCTACACTGGCTTCCAGCCATGCAACCCTCACACAAGCATCCAAGGGCTGTATAGTCCTACTCCGTGCTGCAGTTGCCCTGGGCTTCTTCCTAACTATCTGGATTCCCCATTTCTGGCTCCTACGCGTAGGGGCAGCTAGGGGGCTCTGCACACTGCCCCCGCCCCAAGCACCACCCCCGCAGCTCAACATTGGCTGGGGACTGTGGCCAACGGGAGCTGCGGGGGCAGTGCTCCCTGGCTGCTCCTATGCACAGGAGCCAGAGGAAGGACATGTCGCTGTTTCTGGAAGCTGCTTTAGGTAAGAGTGGCTCAGAGCCTGCACCCCTGACCCCCTCCCCTGCCCCAACCCCCTGGCCCAGCCCTGGTCCCCCTCCCACCCTCTGAAGCCCTCAGACCCAACCAAGAGCCCCTTGACCCGGCGGGGAGGGGCACCCGAGACCCCCGAAACCCGGCAGGACATCGGCTCCATCGTTGTCGATGCCCCTGGCCGCCCGGCACCTGAAACCACCTCTCCTCCTGCTCGATCCACTGCTACTCCCACCCAGGCCCAAGGAACACCTCCCCTACAACGCCTAGACGAGCGAGAGAGCCCCGCCCTCGCTTCTAACAATCTGGCAGAGCCTATGGAGGAGGGTGCAGCAAAGGTACTACCGGGCATGGGAGAGGGCCCGCCCCAACGGGAACCCTCCCTCCCTCATGCTGCCTCACCGTTACCCCCCAGAGCCCCTGAGCCACCGCCTCTGCCCCTCCGACACGACCCCTGCTAACCAGCCGCCAGACGATGCTATGGAGGGCTGGAACCTAGTCCAGGGGAAGCAAGGCAAGCGGAAGGCTCGAGCTCCGCTTTATCCATCTGATGCGGAGGCCCTGCGGAAAACCAGGAAGGAGGGCACTGACACTGAGCCTTCCGCTCTGCCCACGAGTGAGATCCATCTGCCGGTGTCGGGTGGGGAAGACACGATAGCACTGGAAGGTAGGATCTCCCCTCCACGGGAGACCCTCCCCTCCGAGACCCCTGAGGAAGCCCCTTCTGCCCGGACATCACCCAAAACCTCCGCAAACCCCGAGGTGACCGTTGAGGCGGGCGCCAGAGTGGAGACCCCTAGGGTGGCGGAAGGCGACCTCTCCTCCATGTATGAGGAGATCGAGGCCCTAGGTCTGACCTCGATCACCCAGGGAGAGGATGACCTTCTGCCGGCTGGCCTCGATCTGGGCAACCTCACTCCAGTCCCCCTTTCCCCATGCTCCCTCCCCCTAACCGCCTTCCCGGGCGGGGACCCTACAGAAGGTAGTCCACCACCTGATGCTGTCACTGCCAAATCCACCACAGAGCCTGCGCCTGGCATCACTGGGAGCCCCCTCCCCACCCCCTTAACCCTCGAATCTGATCGGGAGACGCCACCTTTCAGCTGCTTGCCTCCCGAAGCCCAGAACCTCGCCTCTGCCCCTGCCCCTACCCCGTCCCTGCCCAATCCACCTCCTCCTGTAATGCTATTAGAAAAGGAGTACTTGTGGCACCTTAGAGACTAACCAATTTATTTGAGCATAAGCTTTCGTGAGCTACAGCTCACTTCATCGGATGCATACTGTGGAAAATACAGAAGATGTTTGTTTTTATACACTCAAATCATGAAAAAATGGGTGTTTAGAGTGGGGTGGGGGGAGAGAAAACCTTTTGTAGTGATAAACACCCATTTTTTCATGATTTGAGTGTATAAAAACAAACATCTTCTGTATTTTCCACAGTATGCATCCGACGAAGTGAGCTGTAGCTCACGAAAGCTTATGCTCAAATAAATTGGTTAGTCTCTAAGGTGCCACAAGTACTCCTTTTCTTTTTGCGAATACAGACTAACACAGCTGTTACTCTGAAACCTGTAATGCTATTGCCGCCCCTGGGGTTATTTCCTTCCCTTTTTTAGCAGATCCCCCCCAAGGAGCAGCCTTTCCATTCTCCTGCCACGACCCATTAGGAGCTGCAATTTTACCTCTGCCACCCCCTCTTACTCCAAAGCTTGAGATGGACCTAATAACTTTAGCCTGTCAGATGCCTCGTCGGTGGTCCGCACCCTGCCTGCCCGCCTCAGTGGACCACGAGGCTGCACCAAGGGCCCCTCCAGGGAATAACCGAGAAATCGCAACCCCACCCCCCCATGAGCTGCGAAAAGCGTGGTGGGAGTTTTTAGAAGACGCCCGTGGCTCCTGCAACAAGGTACAGCTAGCTCTCCAGCGATGGGGAGACTTTGACCAAATCCTCCAAGCCACAAGGGCCCTCATAAGGGAGGGTAGAGGGACAGGAAGGCAAGGTGCTGCGGCTTATGGGCGGGTCCACAGCTTCTGTGATCATTTATTCACTTACAGGACGGGTCACGGATTTATGTGCGACCCTCTGGGGGCTGCGAACACCCCTGCCAACAAGGAAACCCCACCCCCCAGCCCTCCTCATGACGCCTCTCATTATCGCACCTTTGAACACCTGGGGCAGTAGGATGGCTCTCCGCAGGCCCCAGGTGCTCTCTTTCCTTCGGGAGGGGGGGTACTCTGTGGTTTTCCTGCAGGAGACCCATACGGATCCGACCACCGAGGACAGCTGGCGGCTGGAGTGGAGGGATAGGGTCTACTTTAGCCATTTCATGATTCAACAGGCTGGAGTGGCGACCCTGTTCTCCACAGACCTACAGCCCAAGGTGCTAGGGGTCACTAAGGCCATGCCGGGCCACCTGCTGCATCTCAGGGTCCGAATGGAGGGACTCGTGATAAACCTCATTAACATCTATGCCCCGACAATGAGCCTGAAGAGGCCACAATTCCATCAGCAGGTATCCGCCTTCCTCAGCACCCTAGATTCTCAAGAGTGCCTAGTCCTGGAAGGGGACTATAACACCACCCTCGAGGAGCAGGACCACTCGGGGGCCGAGCTGAGCCAGGCCGCAGCGAACATTCTCCAAGAAATAGTCGACCATCACTCCCTAGTGGATGTCTGGCATGACCACCACTCGGATGACACTTCCTCGTTCACCTTTGCCCGGGTGGAGGCCCATCGGTCACACCACTCCCGGTTAGACAGTATTTATTTATCAGGTTTCCATCTTTCATGAGCCCAACATTCGGCTGGCCCCATTCTCTGACCATCATCTAGCCACCATCACAGCCTCCCTCCGTGCAGAGAGGCTGGGGCCGGCCTATTGGCATTTTAACAACACCCTGGTGCAGGATGAGGGCTTCGTGACGTCTTTCTGGGAGTTCTGGCTGGCCTGGTGTCAAGGTTCCTTCCCCACTCTCAACTCTAGGGTACAGATGTGGGGACCTGCATGAAAACCTCCTAAGCTTACTTTTACCAGCTTAGGTTAAAACTTCCCCAAGGTACACATTATTTTTCCCTTTGCCCTTGGATTTCCACTGCCACCACCAAACTTTATCTGGGTTCCTGAAAAAACGGAGTTTCGAGACGTCTTTCCCCCCCAAAAGCCTCGCAACCCTTGCACCCCACTTCCTGGGGAAGGTTTGGTAAAAATCCTTACCAATTTGCATAGGTGACCACAGACCCAAACCCTTGGATCTTAGAACAATGAAAAAGCATTCAATTTTCTTACAAGAAGACTTTTAATAGAAGTAAAGGAATCACCTCTGTAAAATCAGGATGGTAGATACCTTACAGGGTAATTAGATTCAAAACATAGAGAATCCCTCTAGGCAAAACCTTAAGTTACAAAAAAGACACACAGACAGGAATAGTCATTCTATTCAGCACAGCTATTTTCTCAGCCATTTAAAGAAATCGTAATCTAACACATACCGAGCTAGATTACTTACTAAGTTCTAAGACTCTATTCCTGTTCTGTCCCTCGCAAAAGCATCACACAGACAGACACAGACCCTTTGTTTGTCTCCCTCCTCCCAGCTTTTGAAAGTATCTTGTCTCCTCATTGGTCATTTTGGTCAGGTGTCAGCAAGGTTACCTTTAGCTTCTTAACCCTTTACAGGTGAGAGGATTTTTCCTCTGGCCAGGAGGGATTTTAAAGAGGTTTACCCTTCTCTTTATATTTATGACACACACCCCAAATCTCAGCTAGGGTGAAACGCTGGCTGGAATTTCTTCCTGGAGCTCTAGGAAAAAACAGAGTTAAAAAGACACATGCACCTCTAAATATACTACCAAGTACATAAAGACTAACAATATTTTCCACATCTCAAGGACGATTTTAGCCAGTTGATTCTGGGAAACTTTCATGGGAGAGTGCATCAGCCACTTTGTTAGAAGCTCCTGAGATATATTGGATGTTGAAATCAAAAACTTGGAGAGGTAAACTCCACCGAATAAGTTTTTTGTTATTTCCCATGGCGGTATGAAGCCACCGTAGCGCAGCATGGTCGGTTTGCAGGTGGAAACACTGTCCCCAGACATATGGGCGTTGCTTTTCCAGAGCGTAGACAATGACTTAACATTCTTTTTCACTGACTGACCAGTGGCTTTCCCTTTCAGACAGTGTTTTGCTGAGAAACACGACAGGGTGGAATTCTTGATCTGGTCCTTTCTGCATTAAAACTGATCCCACACCACACTCGGACGCATCTGTGGTTACTAGGAACAGTTTGTCCAAGTCTGGGGCCCTTAGTACAGGGTCAGACATGAGTGTTGCTTTAAGCTGGTTAAAGGCCTTCTGACACTCTTTGGTCCACTGAACGGCATTTGGCTGTTTCTTTTTGGTTAGGTCTGTCAGTGGGGTGGCGATTTGGCTGTATTGCGGTACAAATCGTCTGTAATAACCTGCCAAGCCTAAGAAGGATTGAACCTTTTTCTTTGACTTTGGGACAGGCCACTTTTGGATAGCATCCACTTTGGCCGGGAGGGGGCTGATAGTTCCTTGACCCACCTGTTGTCCAAGGTAAGTCACTCTGTTTAGGCCTATTTGACACTTCTTAGCCTTAACAGTTAGTCCTGCCTCCCTTATGCGCTCAAGGAGTCATAAATATAAAGGGAAGGGTAAACCCCTTTGAAATCCCTCCTGGCCAGGGGAAAGCTCCTCTCACCTGTAAAGGGTTAAGAAGCTAAAGGTAACCTCGCTGGCACCTGACCAAAATGACCAATGAGGAGACAAGATACTTTCAAAAGCTGGGAGGAGGGAGAGAAACAAAGGGTCTGTGTGTCTGGCTATATGCAGTTTTCTGCCAGGGATAGACCAGGAATGGAGTCTTAGAACTTTTAGTAAGTAATCTAGCTAGGCATGTGTTAGATTATGATTTCTTTAAATGGCTGAGAAAAGAATTGTGCTGAATAGAATAACTATTTCTGTCTGTGTATCTTTTTTGTAACTTAAGGTTTTGCCTAGAGGGGTTCTCTATGTTTTTGAATCTAATTACCCTGTAAGATATCTACCATCCTGATTTTACAGGGGGAATTTCTTTATTTCTATTTACTTCTATTTTTATTAAAAGTCTTCTTGTAAGAAAACTGAATGCTTTTTCATTGTTCTCAGATCCAAGGGTTTGGGTCTGTGGTCACCTATGCAAATTGGTGAGGCTTTTTATCCAACATTTCCCAGGAAAGGGGGGGTGCAAGTGTTGGGAGGATTGTTCATTGTTCTTAAGATCCAAGGGTCTGGGTCTGTAGTCACCTAGGCAAATTGGTGAGGCTTTTTACCAAACCTTGTCCAGGAAGTGGAGTGCAAGGTTTTGGGAAGTATTTTAGGGGGAAAGACGCATCCAAACAGCTCTTCCCCAGTAACCAGTATTAGTTTGGTGGTGGTAGCGGCCACTCCAAGGACAACGGGTGGAATATTTTGTACCTTGGGGAAGTTTTGACCTAAGCTGGTAAAGATAAGTTTAGGAGGTTTTTCATGCAGGTCCCCACATCTGTACCCTAGAGTTCAGAGTGGGGGAGGAACCTTGACAGCCTATTTGACACTTCTTAGCCTTAACAGTTATTCCTGCCTCCCTTATGCGCTCAAGGACTTTCTGTAGATGTTCCAGCTGTTCTGCCCAGGAATCCGAAAATATGGCCACATCGTCAAGGTAGGCGACTGCATATTCTCCTAATCCCGCGAGGAGACCATCAACAAGTCTTTGGAAGGTGGCGGGTGCATTTCGCAGCCCGAAAGGGAGGACATTAAATTCATACAGCCCAAGATGTGTGGTGAAGGATGACCTTTCCTTGGCAGATTCATCTAGCGGTACCTGCCAGTATCCCTTGGTTAAGTCCAAGGTAGAGATGAACTGGGCCCATCTCAGTTTCTCTAATAGTTCGTCTGTGTGTGGCATTGGATAGTTGTCTGGGCGAGTTCCAGCATTTAGCTTATGGTAGTCCACACAAAAACGTATCTCCCCATCTGGTTTGGGAACTAGAACCACTGGAGATGCCCATGCACTTCCAGAGGGGCGGATTACACCCATCTGTAACATATCCTGGATCTCCCGGTCTATAGCAGTTTTAGCTTGAGGAGACACCCGATAAGGTCGGACTTTAATTGGGTGAGCATTACCTGTGTCAATGGAGTGGGATGCCCATCAGTCAGTCCTGGGGTGGCTGAGAATGTTGGTGCGTAGCTAGTGCACAGCTTCTTGATGTGCTGTCGCTGCATTCGCCCAAGGGTCATGGAGAGGTTCACCTCTCCCACATCACCAGCACTTTTCCCTTCATAGTAGACACCTTCAGGCCACTCAGCGTCATCTCCTCCCTGGGCTGTAAACTGACAAACCTTTAATTCTCTGGAATAAAAGGGCTTTAGAGAATTAATATGGTATACCTTAGGCTTTCGGTTGGAGGTGGGGAATGCTAAGAGATAATTAACAGCCCCCAGGAGCTCCTGGACCATTAATGGCCCTTCCCACGATGCTTCCATTTTATGGGCCTGGAGCGCCTTTAAGACCATGACCTGGTCCCCTACTTTGAAGGATTGCTCTCTGGCATGTTTATCATACCAGGCTTTTTGCTCTTTTTGAGCATCCTGTAAGTTTTCTTTAGCAAGGTCTAAAGAGGTTCGGAGGGTGTTTTGTAGGTTGGTTATAAAGTCCAGAATGTTAGTTCCTGGAGAAGGTGTAAATCCCTCCCATTGATGCTTCACCAACTGTAATGGCCCCTTAACCTCACGGCCATATACAAGTTCAAATGGGAAAAACCCTAAACTGGGATGTGGTACAGCTCTGTAGGCAAAAAGCAACTACTGCAACACTAGGTTCCAATCATTGGAGTGCTCCTTTATGAATTTACGTATCATGGCCCCCAAAGTTCCATTAAACTTCTCCACCATGCCATTTGTTTGATGGTGGTAAGGAGTGGCAACCAAGTGATTTACCCCATGAGCTTCCCAGAGGTTTTCCATAGTTCCTGCCAGGAAATTAGTCCCTGCATCTGTGAGGATGTCGGAGGGCCAACCTACCCTGGCCAAAATGTCTGCTAGTGCCTGGCACACACTTTTAGCCCTGGTGTTGCTTCGAGCTACTGCTTCCGGCCATCGGGTGGCAAAATCCATGAAAGTCAGTATGTACTGCTTTCCTCTGGCTCTCTTTTTTGGAAAAGGACCCAGAATATCCACAGCTACTGGCTGAAATGGAACTTCAATGATGGGGAGTGGCTGGAGAGGGGCTTTGACCTGGTCTTGGGGTTTTCCCACTCTTTGGCATACTTCACAAGATCGGACATAGGTAGAAACATCCTTGCCCATTCCCTCCCAGTGGAATGACCCCCCCAAACAGTCTTTGGTCCTGTTCACCCCAGCATGGCCACTAGGATGATCATGGGCTAAGCTCAAGAGCTTGGCCCGGTATTTAGTTGGAACTACCAACTGTCTCTGAGGATGTCAGTCTTCCTAGTGTCCACCAGAAAGAGTTTCCTTGTATAAAAGTACTCTTTCTACAACAAACCTGGATCGATTAGAAGAGCTGAGAGGTGGTGGGTTGCTCCGTGCCACCGTCCAAGCTCTCTGGAGGCTTTCATCTGCTTCCTGTTCAGTCTGGAACTGTTCCCTTGATGCTGGAGACACCAGTTCCTCATTGGATTGTGGACCTATGCTTGGTCCCTCTGGAAGCGATGTAGGGGATGGGGCTGTTTCCGTTGACTGTGAACCGCTCTCCCCTGGGACACTATGTTGGGGTTCAGGCTCCAGCTGAGCCTTTTGTGTAGGATTATGGGCTGCTGCCGGTTCAGGTTCGGTGGGGCCTTCTGTTGTTGAGGTTGCAAGTACTGGATTCAGTGCTGGCAATGGGTCCGGTGCTGGTTGTTCCGCTGGTTCCGGTTCTGGGACTGGTTCCATCTGGGTCTCTGGGACTGGATCCACTACTGCTGTTGCAGACATTAGCCTGGGGTCCGGGTCCATCACCTCTGACCGGGTCCTGATAGAAGTTTCCGGAACAGAGCTAGGCCTCACGGCTTGTTTAACCTGGCTGCGGGTGACCATTCCCACCCTCTTGGCCCACTTCACGTGATTGGCCAAGTCTTCCCCCAACAGCATGGGGATGGGATAATCATCATAGACTGCAAAAGTCCATGTTCCTGACCAGCCCTGGTACTGGACAGGCAACTTGGCTGTAGGCAAATCAAAAGAGTTGGACTTGAAGGATTGAATCATCACTTGGATCTCTGGGTTGATTAAATTGGGGTCCACTAAGGAAGCATGGATAGCTGACACTTGTGCTCCGGTGTCCCTCCATGTGGTGACCTTCTTCTCACCCACACTCACAGTTTCCCTCCGCTCCAAAGGTATCTGGGAGGTATCTGGGCCTGCGGACCTCTGGTGTGATTCCGGTGCAATGAACTGTAATCTGTTGGGGTTCTTGGGGCAGTTGGCCTTTACATGCCCCAGCTCGTTACATTTAAAACATCGTCCAGCTGACGGGTCACTGGGGGCGAGGTGGGTTGCTGGAGAACGTGGTGGTGGGACGATAAGGGGTCTGGAGGGTTCTTTGGGAGGTAGGTGGGGCTTTGGACGGCCCCCGGTAATAGGGTGTGGTTTGGGGTTGTCCCTTCTGGTCTCTGCTCCAACTGCGACCAGTTTTCTTCTTCTCTGCCACCTCTACCCATCTGGCTCCAGTCTCTCCTGCCTCGATTACAGCTTTGGGCTTCCCATCTAGGATGTATCTTTTTTATTTCCTCAGGAACACCTTCTAAGAATTGTTCCATTTGCATTAGGAAGGGCAAATTTACTGGAGATTCAACACTTGCTCCTGATATCCAGGCATTCCAATGTTTCAGAATGTGGTAGGCATGTCGTGTTTCCACCTTAGGGCTCTGAACCTCCGACGAGAATGCTCGGGTGTTAGCCCCATTCTGACTCTCGTTCATACTTGTTCATGTGTTCTTTAGGCATTTCAGCCGCCACCTCAGCTAAGGGTCCTCTGAGCTGTGGCCTCAGCTCTACCATGTATTGGCTGGTAGAGATGCTGTACCCAAGGCAGGCTCTTCCGAAGTTTTCTAAGAAGGCCTCAGTATCATCCCCTGCCTTGTAGGTGGGGAACTTTTTGGGCTGGGAAGTGGTACATGGAGAAGGATTGCTAGGGTTTGTTGGTCTATTCTTCTGAGCCTTTACCTTCTCCATCTACAGTTCATGCTTCCTCTCTTTTTCCTTCTCCTCCTCCACATGCTTCCTTGCCTCCATTTCCCTCCTGTGGGCAGCCTCCTGTACCTCCTTCTCCAGCCGCATGAGTTCTATCTGTCTTTCATGTTCCTTTTGTTTTTCAGCAGCCTCAAATCTGGCTAATGCCAGCTTTTGTTGAGCCATGGAGTCTGTCATCCTAACCTCTCTGTTTTTAACTAACTTTACACCTGAGGTTTAGAAATAAAACAAACAAAACTTGGCTTGTAAAATTTTGCTGTGCTGGAATAGGATACCTATTCTCTGATAGTGATTGTCAGCCTACAGAAAAAGACAATTCCCTTTGTCTCTGCTCTGGCCCCAAATCAAAGCAAAACTCCCAACTACTTGGAAACCTGCTTTCCAGCAGCCCCAAAGGAAAAAAAATATATTTCCTTTTTAAAATCTGTTTTTCTGGTTCAAAAAATCTCAAATTGATCTCAAAAGGATTTCAGGTTACTCCCACTGCTCTGCCACCATGTCAAGGTTCCTTCCCCACTCTCAACTCTAGGGTACAGATGTGGGGACTTTCATGAAAACCTCCTAAGCGTATTTTTACCAGCTTAGGTTAAAACTTCCCCAAGGTACAAATTAATTTTACCTTTTGCCCTTGGATTTCCACTGCCACCAACAAACTTTATCTGGGTTTACTGGGAAACATAGTTTGGACACGTCTTTCCCCCCAAAATCCTCCCAACCCTTGCACCCCACTTCCTGGGGAAGGTTTGGTAAAAATCCTCACCAATTTGCATAGGTGACCACAGACTCAAACCCTTGGATCTTAGAACAATGAAAAAGCATTCAGTTTTCTTACAAGAAGACTTTTAATAGAAGTAAAGGAATCACCTCTGTAAAATCAGGATGGTAGATACCTTACAGGGTAATTAGATTCAAAACATAGAGAATCCCTCTAGGCAAAACCTTAAGTTACAAAAAAGACACACAGACAGGAATAGTCATTCTATTCAGCACAGCTATTTTCTCAGCCATTTAAAGAAATCATAATCTAACACATACCTAGCTAGATTACTTACTAAGTTCTAAGACTTCATTCCTGTTCTGTCTCCGGCAAAAGCATCACACAGACAGACACAGACCCTTTGTTTGTCTCCCTCCTCCCAGCTTTTGAAAGTATCTTGTCTCCTCATTGGTCATTTTGGTCAGGTGCCAGCAAGATTACCTTTAGCTTCTTAACCCTTTACAGGTGAGAAGATTTTTCCTCTGGCCAGGAGGGATTTTAAAGAGGTTTACCCTTCCCTTTATATTTATATACCATTGCGAGAGCCGCGGCGTGCCTTTCCCTTGGTGTGGTGATGGTGGGATCTAGGAAAGGTGCGCGCCAAGCTCTTCTGCCGTGACTACACCCAGTGCACCAGCCGACGGAGAAATGCAGTGATAGAGCAAGTTGGAACTGAAGGTCTTAGAGATGGAGAGGCATCTGGCCGCCAGCCCCGAGGACCCGTTCCTGTGTGGAGCATGCCAGGAGACGCGGGAGGAGATCCGGTCCCTCGAGGACCATCGGGCCCGAGGTGCCTTTGTTCGATTCCGCATCCGCCTCCTTCGGAAGATGGATCACGGCTCCCACTTCTTCTACGCCCTGGAGAAAATGAGGGGGGCCAAGAAACACGTCACCTGCCTTCTAGCAGAAGACGGCACCCCCCTCACAGATCTGGTGGAGATGTGTGGGAGGGCCAGTGACTCCAGCTAGAGCTGCCTCTCACCCTGGCCAAGTTCTCGGAAGCCCTCCGCCGCACGCCCACCAATAAATCTCTGGGTATGGACGGGCTGACCGTGGAGTTCTACTGCGTGTATTGGGACATCCTTGGCCCAGACCTAGCCACTGTCTGGGCCGAGTCTTTGCAGGACGGAGTCCTCCCTCTTTCGTGCAGGCGAGCGGTGCTTGCCTTGTTGCCGAAGAAGGGGGACCTCCGCGACTTATGAAATTGGCGTCCCGTCTCGCTCCTTAGCACGGACTACAAAATCGTAGTGAAAGCAATCTCGCTGTGGCTAGGGTCCATGCTGGCAGACGTGATCCACCCAGACCAGACCTACACTGTCCCGGGCCGCAGCATTTTTGACAACCTATTTCTAGTCCGAGACATTTTGGAACTCGGGAGTAGAGACGGTCTGTCTTTCGCCCTCCTGTCTCTTGATCAGGAGAAGGCGTTCGATAGAGAGGACCATGGGTACCTCCTGGGCACTCTGCAGGCTTTTGGATTCGGACCTTAGTTTTCTCCAGGTGCTGTACGCTTCTGCAGAGTGTCTGGTTAGGCTCAACTGGACCCTGACTGAACCAGTCAGCTTCGGGCGAGGAGTACGGCAGAGGTGCCCCCTCTCGGGCCAGCTGTACGCTCTGGCGATCGAGCCCTTCCTCTGTCTCCTCCGCAGGAGATTGACAGGGTTGGTGCTGCGGGATCTGGAGCTGCAGCTGGTCCTGTCGGCTTAGGCCGATGATGTGCTCCTCGTGGTCCAGAGCCCGGGCTACTTGGCATGGGTGGAGGCTTGCCAGGCCATCTATTCGGCAGCCTCCTCCACCCGAGTCAACTGGGTCAAGAGCTCTGGCTTGGCAGTAGGGGACTGGTGGCAGGTGAGCTCCCTCCCACCCGTGCTTCAGACCATCCGGTGGAACGCGCGTCCACTGCTCTACCTAGGTGTTTACCTTTCTGCCACGCACCCTTCTCCAAGGGAGAACTGGCAAAATTTAGAAGGCGGGATGATAGAGCGGATCCGGAAATGGACGAGGCTACTCCGATGTCTCTCCCTCTGAGGGAGAGCATTGGTGCTTAACCAACTAGTCCTGTCCATGCTCTGGTACTGGCTCAACACCCTGGTCCTGGCCCCGGGTTTTCTGACCAACCTCCGGACATCGATTCTAGAGTTCTTTTGGTCAAGAATGCACTGGTCCCGTGTAGGGGTTCTTCATCTACCCCTGAAGGAAGGAGAGCAGGGCCTGAAGTGTCTGCACACTCAGGTCCGTGTCTTCCACCTCCAGGCCCTGCAGAAGCTCCTCTATAGTGAAGGTAGTTCGACGTGGAGCATACTGGCGCATGTCTTCCTGCGCCACTTCCAAGGGCTCCGATACGACCAGCAGCTCTTTCTTCTCTGTCCGAGAGGTTTTCCGCGAGACCTCTCCGGGCTGCCGATCTTCTACCAGGACCTCCTCCGGACTTGGAAACTGTTTTCAGTGACCAGGTCCGTGACGGCCACTGTGGGAGCAAATCTCCTCATGGAGCCCCTGCTTCACAACCCCCAGCTCCGTGTGCAGGTGGCGGAGTCCCGCTCGGTGTGCCAGAGTTTGGTCCTGGCGGAAGTCACGAGAGTTGGAGACCTCCTGGACTACGACCGGGGAGACTGGCTGGATCCCCTGACGCTTGCTCGGCGCATGGGGCACTCCAGACCTCGTACCCCCCGGCGCGTACTTCAGGAGGTGAAGGCTGCTTTGACGCCCGCTGCTCGGGCTTATCTCAACCGAGCCCTGCGCGAGGGCGCACCCTGCTCACCCTCTACCCCAGGCCCGCCGGACCTTTCAATTGGGCCCCTACCCTGTAGATCCCAACAAACCCCTCACGCTTTCACTGTGAGCCAGCTGCATGAACTGCAACCAGTCAGCTTCCAAACCGCGCCAAGGAAACATCTATACACACTAATGCTTCATACCCTTCACGCCCTCACCCTGGTGTCCCACCCCGATACAAAGTGGCGGGACCTCCTGCCACCTTTGGAGGGTGAGCAGCCCTGGTGGGCCAGCCTGTATTGCACCTTGGTCCCGAGGCCCGTCGGGGACATTAGTTGGCCGCTCCTTCATGGAGCTGTGAGCACGGGCGTGTTTTTGATGCGGTTCACCCCCATTCCAGATACTTGCCCTTTTTGCAACGTGAGGAAACCCTGGCACATGTATATTTAGAGTGTGCCAGGCTGCAGCCCCTTTTCTGGCTCCTCATGAATATTTTATTACACTTTTGGCTGCATTTTTCCCCTCACCTTTTCATTTACACACTCCCCATCCATGGCCCCACAAAGTCGCGGGATCTCCTGATTAACCTCCTCCTAGCCCTAGCTAAAACAGCCATCTATAAAACCAGAGAGAGGAGGTTGGCCGATGAAGCTTCCTGCGACTGTAGGGCCGTTTTCTGATCCTCAGTACGCTCATGTATCCGGGCGGAGTTCTTCTGGGCAGCGTCCACCGACTCCCTTGACACCTTCGAGGAGTGGTGGGCACTGTCCGAGGTTCTCTGCTCAGTGACCCCATCCAGTTCCCTCCGTCTGACCATTTGATTGAGGGGAAGAGTGAGAGACCCCAGCCCCAGCCGTTGCCGCTGTGGATACCATCATCACCCACCACCTAGGAGGGGCCCTTTCACACGTGAGTGCACACCACCCCCCAAACTGCCCATCCCACAGCCTTGCCCATCTTGTTGGGCACACTCAGGAGAGGAATAGTTGATGACACTGGGCGTGGCACTAGGTAACTTGAGCGGGTGGAAGACCATGAGTGTCGAGGAAGCCCCCCGGCTCTGCGCCCAGGCAAGCCTGAACACTTCTCTCCCCTGAAGGCTGCTGTGCTATACATTGCATTTGCTCTTGTTTTCTTGTATAGTTTTGTTTTGTCTTCTTTGGTGATTTGTATAAGTGTGTTCCACAAATAATTCTTTCTGCTTTTTACAAAAAAAAAAAAAGCCCTGGGCTTTCCTTGCTTTTTGCCCCTGCTTTCGGCTCCCCCCCAACAGGGCCAGATGCTCTCCCCCCTTTCTTTTCTTTTTGTTTTTTTTTTTTCTTTCTCTGCTGGTGCTAGAGTGCTGGCCGGCTGCCAGCCGGCTGTTAGCCCCGCCCTGCCCGCCCTCGGATGCTACTGCCGCTTCAGCTGAAACCCCCCCGCCAAGAGAGGGGATGCCGGCCGGCCCACTTCCCCAGAGGGGGGGAGTGGAAGGACCCAGCCCCCAGACCCAGCCGCTTGCTGTTTGTCTGCGGACCCATCTTCAGTCGAGAGGACTCTTATCACTTGCTCAGGCATTTCTGGCATGCAAAAAAGAAAACCCGGAACAGACAGAGAAAAAGCTGTCCACCAGAGGAACACTGCCCGGGGAATCTACAAATCACCGTGGAGGGGGCCTAAGACTGAGTAACTTTCGAACTGTGCTCTTGTGTGGGGGGAGGCCATGACTGTGTCGTGACTGTGTTTGTAGGGACACAGGGGGTGTGGCACGGAGCTGCCCCCCGATCCATCTGTGTCCTCCCAACCCCCACGCTACCATCTTCACAACTTCCTCCTCCACCTTCTTTGTTGGCTGTCCAACATCTGCCTCTGGACTCAGCTGCTCACCCTGATTCCACCGCGTGGACCAGAAGCACCAGCTAACCAAACAGGACTCTCTGGACAAGCGTACGGTGGTTCATGTGCCGCCCCCCCCCCCCCGAATTGTCCACTCCACAGCTTGTCCCTTTTTACCTGACCTCAACTCCTGTTAATCACCTGCCACCACCCCCGCTGGGGCATCGGCAATGGAGGGCACTGGGGTGACCTCCACCGCTGCCATGCCCATTGCCTCCCCAGACTCTAGGGAAGCCCCTCCAGCCGGCGGGAAAGTCCAGGGCAAGAAGAAGGGGAAGGGCCCTGCTAAAACCACTGGGCCCTCCATGGCAGGGGCCACCCCCACTGGTGCAGCCCCGCCATCGACCACAGCATCCTCCCCCGCTGCCCCCTCTACCAGCTCTGTGGATGTCCCTCCCTCAGCCCCCAGGAAGTGTGGCCAGGCGACGGCAGCCCCCCTGTCCTGCCGCCTCATCATCTCGCCCACCCACCGCCTCCGCCACCAACAATAGCGGCCAGGGCCCCTTTCCCACCATGACAAGGAAGCATGGTGTCCGATGCCTCCTGGTTCCCACCTCGCCCCACGTGGAGACATACCTGAGGGCATTGGCGAGGGTGGTGGGGCCTTCGGCCATTGTGGCAGCCTCCAAAATGTACGGGAAGGTCGTTTTCTTCTTAGCATCGGAGGCTGCTGCCCAGGAAGTGATGGAGAGGGGCCTGGCGGTGGGGGGCTGTTTGTCCCCCTAGAGCCGCTAGAGGACCTGGGCGTCCTCCTGATCCTGACCTCTGTCCCTCCTTTTCTCCCCAAAGCTGCCCTGCTACCCGCCCTTTCCACCCTGGGGAAACCTGTTTCTGTTATCAGCCCTCTCCCGTTCGGCTGCAAGGACCCCACCCTCCATCACATTTTTTCCTTCTGCCGGCAAGAGCAACTTTTATTGTCGTTGGCGGCACGTGACAGAGGGGTGCTTGAAGGGTCCTTCCTAGTCCCCGACGAGGGGGCCCATTACCGGGTGTACTTTTCCACGGGGGAAGCCCGGTGCTACCTCTGCCGGGCGTCAGGGCATGTCCGGAGGGACTGCCCCTTAGCCCGGCAAGGAGGGGCACCTGGGATCCCCGAGACCCGTCAGGACATCGGCCCCATCATTGCCGACGCCCCTGGCTGCTCAGTACACGAATCTGGCCCCCGTCCTCTTCGGACCACCGCTACTCCCGCTCAGGCCCAAGGGGCACCTCCTCTACAACGCCCAGATGAGTGAGAGAGCCCTGCCCTCGCTGCTGACAATCTAGCGGGGCCTGTGGAGGAGGGTGTGGCAGAGATACCACCAGGCATGGGAGAGAGCCTGCCCCAGGGAGAATCCTCCCTCCCTTATGCTGCCCCACCGTTCCCCCCCAAGTTCCTGAGCCATCGCCTTTACCCCCTGACACAACCCCTGCTAACCAGCCCCCAGATGATGCCATGGAGGGCTGGGCCCTAGTCCAGGGGAAGCGAGGCAAGTGGAAGGCTCGAGCTCCGCCTCATCTACCCGAGGCGGAGATGCTCTGGAAGACCAGGAAGGGGGGCACCGATGCCGAACCTTCCGCTTTGCCCACGAGTGCATCCCATCCACCGGTGTCAGCCGGGAAAGACGTGGCAGCACCGGAAGGTAGTGTCTCCCCTCCACGGGAGACCCTCCCCTCCGAGACCCTCGAGGAAGCCCCTTCTGTCCTGATGCTACCTGAAGCCCCCGTGAAACCCGAGGCAACCGTCGTGGCAGGTGCCAGAGGGGAGAGCCCCAGGGAGGCAGAAAGTGTCCTCTCCTCCATGTTCGAGGAGATCAAGACCTTAGATCTGACCCCGGTCGCCCAGGGGGAGGACGACCTGTTGCCAGGAAATCTTGATCTGGGCAACCTCACTCCACCCTTCTTTTCCCCATGCTCCCTCCCCTTAACTGCTGCTTCCGCTCCCATCTCCGAGGAGCCCCTGGACTTCTCCACCGACCCAGCCGCTGATGGCACCCCACTGACGACCACCGAGCCTGCTCAGGTGACAGCCGGCGCCATGCGGCCGGGGCACGAGTCGCCAGGGGCACCCCCTGTTGGTACAGAGCAATCGATTTCCTTCCCAGGCGGGGGCCCTACAGAAAATAATCCACCTCCTGATGCTGTGGCCGCTACATCCACCACAGAGCGTGCACCCAGTGTCACTGAGAGCTCCCTCCCCAGCACCTTAATCCTTGAGCCTGATCGGGATGTGCCACCATCCAGATTCTTGTCTCCCAAAACCCAGAACCTCGCCTCTGCCCCTGCCCCTACCCCTACACAATTTGCCTCGTGCAATGTCATTGCCCGCCCCCCCCGGGGCTGTCTCCTTCCCTTTCCCAACTGATGACCCCCAGGGAGCGGCCTTTTTCCCTCCACCACCCCCTATCGCCCCAGAGCTTGAGGCGGGCCTAGAAGCTACAGCCCATCAGGCACCCCGTCGGGGGTCCGCACCCTACTTGTCCGTTTTAGTGGACCACGGGGCCGCACCAAGGGCCCCGCTGGAGAACAACCGGGAAACCGTAACCCCATGAGCTGCGAGAAGAGCTGCGGAAGTTTTTAGAGGATGTCTGTGGCTCTTACAACAAGGTACAATTTGCTCTCCAGTGATGGGGGAAATTTTCTCAAATCCTCCGGGCCACAAGGGGCCTCATGGGGGAAGGTAAAGGGACGGGGAAGCAGGATGCCGCGGCCTACTGGCGGGTCCCAGGTGCTCTCCTTCCTTCGGGAGGGAGGGTACTCTGTGGTTTTCCTGCAGGAGACCCATACAGACCCGACCGCCGAAGACAGTTGAAGGCTGGAGCGGGGGGACAGGGTCTACTTTAGCCATGCCATGGTTCGACAGGCTGGTGTGGCGACCTTGTTCTCCCCCGACCTGCGGCCCGAGGTGCTAGGGGTCACCGAGGCCGTGCCGGGTCGCCTGCTGCATCTCCAGATCCGTATAGAGGGGCTCGTGGTTAATCTCGTTAACGCCTATGCCCCGACATCGGGCCCGGAGCGGCTGCAATTCTACCAATGGGCATCCGCCTTCCTCGGCACCTTAGATTCTCATGAGTGCCTGGTCCTGGGAGGGGACTTTAATACCACCCTTGAGGAACAGGACCATTCGGGGACTGAGAAGAGCCCGGTCGCCGCGGACACCCTCTGGGAGATAGTCGAACATCACTCCCTAGTGGACATCTGGCACGACCACCACCCGGATGACACTTCCACGTTCACCTTTGTCCGGGTGGAAGACCATCGGTCGAGCCACTCCCGGTTGGACTGCATTTATTTATCATGCTTCCATCTCTCATGAGCCCACTCCTCCAGCATTCGGCTGGCCCCATTTTCTGACCATCATCTAGCCACCGTGACAGTCTCCCTCTGTGTGGAGAGGCAGGGGCTGGCCTACTGGCATTTTAACAACAGCCTGTTGGAGGATGAGGATTTTGTGACATCCTTCTGGGAATTCTGGCTAGCCTGGCGAGGGCAGCGGCATGCCTTTCCCTCGGCGTTGCAATGGTGGGACCTGGGGAAGGTGCGCGCCCGGCTTTTCTGCCGCAACTACATCCGGGGCACCAGCCGACGCAGAAATGTGGCGATATAGCAGTTGGAATGGGAGGTCTTAGAGATGGAGATGTGTCTGGCCGCCAGCCCCTAGGACCCGCTCCTCTGCGGAGCGTGCCGGGAGAAGCGGGAGGAGTCCCTCGAAGACCATCGGGCCTGGGGCGCCTTTGTTCGATCCCGCATCCACCACATTCAGGAGATGGATCGTGGCTCCCACTTCTTCTATGCCCTGGAGAAAACAAGGAGGGCCAAGAAACATGTCACCTGCCTCCTGGTAGAAGATGGCACCCTCCTCAAGGAACCGGTGGAGATGAGCAGGAGGGCTCGATCCTTCTACGCAAGTCTTTTCTTCCCGGAGCCAACCGACCCTGGCGCTTTTAGAGTACTGTGGGAGGAGCTCCCTATGGTCAGCGTGAGCGACCAAGACCAGCTAGAGTTGCCTCTCCCTCTGGCCGAGTTCTCGGAAGCCCTCCGTCACATGCCCACCAATAAATCTCCGGGCATGAATGGGCTGACCATGGAGTTCTACTGCGTGTTTTGGGACGTCCTCAGCCCAGACCGAGTCACTGTTTGGACCGAGTCACCGTCTGGGCCGAGTCTCTGCAGAGCGGGGTCCTCCCTCTTTCGTGCAGGAGAGCCGTGCTCGCCTTGTTGCCGAAGAAAGGGGACTTCCACGATTTAAAAAATTGGCGTCCCGTCTCGCTCCTCAGCACGGACTACAAAATTGTAGCGAAAGCAAGCTCGCTGCGGCTAGGGTCTGTGCTGGTGGAAGTGATCCACCCAGACCAGACCTACAACGTCCCGGACCGCAGTACCTTTGATAACCTATTTCTGGTTCGGGACCTTTTGGAACTCAGGCGTAGAGACGGTCTGTCGTTCGCTCTCCTGTTCCTACATCAGGAGAAGGCGTTCGATAGGGTGGATCACGGGTACCTCCTGAACACTATGCGAGCGTTCGGTTTTGGACCCCAGTTTGTGGGTTTTCTCCAGGTGCTGAACGCCTCTGCGGAGTGTCTGGTTAAGCTCAACTGGACCCTGACCGAACCTGTCAGCTTCAGGCGAGGAGTATGGCAGAAGTGCCCCCTCTCAGGCCAGCTGTACACTCTGGCGATCGAGCACTCCCTCTGCCTCTTCCGCAGGACGTTGACAGGGTTGGGTCTGCGGGAGCCGGAGCTGCGACTGGTCCTGCCAGTGTACGCTGATGACGTGCTCCTCGTGGTCCAGGACTCGGGCGACTTGGCGCAGGTGGAGGCTTCCCAGGCCATCTATTCGGCAGCCTCCTCTGCCTGGGTCAACTGGGTCAAGAGCTCTGGATTGGCGGTAGGAGACTGGCGGCAGACAAGCTCCCTCCAACCCACACTTCAGACCATCCAGTGGAGCGCAGGTCCATTGCTCTACCTCGGCATTTACCTTCCTGCCATGCATCCCTCTCCACTGGAGAACTGGGAAAATTTAGAGGGCGTGGTGATAGAGCGGCTCCGGAAATGGACGGGACTACTCCGATGTCTCTCCCTTTGGTGCGAGAGCTCTGGTGCTTAATCAACTAGTCCTGTCCAAGCTCTGGTACTAGATCAACACCCTGGTCCCAGCCCCGGGTTTCCTGACCAACCTCCGGACATCGATTCTGGGGTTCTTTTGGTCAGGAATGCACTGGGCCCCTGTAGGGGTTCTTCATCTACCCCTGAAGGAAGGAGGACAGGGCCTGAAGTGTCTGCACACTCAGGTCTGCGTCTTCTGCCTCCAGGCCCTACAGAGGCTCCTTTTTAGTGCAGGCAGTTCGGCATGGAGCATACTGGCACACGCCAACCTGCGCCGCAACCGAGGGCTCCGATATGACCGGCAGCTCTTTTATCTCCATCCAGGAGGTCTTCTGCGAGAACTCTCCGGGCTGCTGGTCTTCAACCAGGACCTCCTCCGGACTTGGAAATGATTTTTAACGATCAGGTCTGTGGTGGCCACCGAGGGTGTAGATCTCCTCGCGGAGCCCCTGCTACACAACCCCCAGCTCCGTGTGCAGGTGGAGGAGTCCCTCTCGGTGCGCCAGAGTTTGATCCTGTCAGAAGTCACGAGAGTCGGAAACCTCCTGGACTACGACCGGAGAGCCTGGCTGGATCCCCTGATGCTCGCTCGGTGCATGGGACTCTCCAGACCTCGTACCCCCCGGCGCGTACTTCAGGAGGTGAAGGCTGCTTTGCCACCCGCTGCTAGAGCTTACCTCGATCGGGTCCTGCTCGGGGGCATGCCCCACCCACCCTCTACCCCAGGCCCGCTGGACGTTTTATTTGGACCCCTGCCCCATAGACCCAATTGAGCCCCTCACCCCTCTACTCTGAGCTGGCTGCATGAACTGCAGCTGGTATGCTTCCAAACGGCGCCAAGGAAACATCTATACACGCTCGTGCTCCACACCCTTCACGCCCTCACCCTAGTGTCCTGCCCCGACACAAAGTGGCGAGACCTTCTGCCACCTTTGGAGGGTGAGCAGCCCCGGTGAGCCAGCCTATGTTCCACCTTGGTTCCAAGGACTGTCGGGGACATTAGTTGGCTGTGCCTTCACGGAGCTGTGAGCACGGGCATGTACTTGGCGTGGTTCAACCCCATCCCAGATACCTGTCCGTTTTGCGGTGTGAGGGAAACCCTGGCACATGTATATTTGGAGTGCATCAGGCTTTAGCCCCTGTTCCGGCTCCTCACAAACCTTGTATTATGTTTTTGGTTGCATTTTTCCCCTCGCCTTTTTATTTATGCACTCCCCATCCGTGGCCTCACAAAGTCGCGGGATCTCCTTGTTAACCCACATGGGGTTGGGGCTGAGAAAATACTCTGAAGTGGTATAGAAAATTATTTATTACATGTGCTTAAAATCATAGAATCATAGAAGATTAGGGTTGGAAGAGAACTCAGGAGGTCATCTAGTCCAATCCCCTGCTCAAAGCAGGACCCACCCCAGCTAAATCATCCCAGCCAGGGCTTTGTCAAGCCGGGTCTTAAAAATCTCTAAGGAATGGAGATTCCACCACCTCCCTAGGTAACCCATTCACCACGCTCCGAGTGAACTAGTGTTTCCTAATATCCAACCTAGACCTCCTGCACTGCTACTTGAGACCATTGCTCCTTGTTCTGTCATCTGCCACCACTCAGAACAGCCTAGCTCCATCCTCTATGGAACCCCCCTTCAGGTAGTTGAAGGCTGTTATCTCACTCTTCTCTTCTGCAGACTAAATAAGCCCAGTTCCCTCAGCCTCTCCTCATAAGTCATGTGCCCCAGCCCCCTAATAATTTTCATTGCCCTCCACTGGACTCTCTACAATTTGTCCACATCCTTACTGTCGGGCCCCAAACTGGACACAGTACTCCAGATGTGCCCTCATCAGTGCCAAATAGAGGGGAAGAATCAGTTCCCTCGATCTGCTGGCAACGCTCCGACTAATGCAGCCCAATATGCCATTAGCCTTCTTGTCAACAAGGGCACGCTGCTGACTCATTTCCAGCTTCTCGTCCACTGTAATCCCCAGGTTCTTTTCTGCAGAACTGCCTTTTAGCCAGTCAGTCCCCAGCCTCTAGCGGTGCATGGGATTCTTCTGTCCTAAGTGCAGGTCTCTGCACTTGTCCTTGTTGAACCTCATCAGATTTCATTTGGCCCAATCCTCCAATTTTCCTAGGTCACTCTGGACCCTATCCCTACCCTCCAGCGTATCTACCTCTCCCCCAATTTAGTGTCATCTGCAAATTTGCTGAGGGTGCAATTCATCCCATCATCCAGATCATTAATAAAGATGTTGAACAAAACCGGCCCCAAGACTGACCCCTGTAGCACTTCACTTGATACCGGCTGCCAACTAGACATTGAGAAGTTGATCACTACCCACTGAGCCTGACAATCTGGCCAGCTTTCTATCCACCTTATAGTCCATTCATGCAATTGATACTTCTTTAACTTGCTGGCAAGAATACTATGGGAGACCGTATCAAAAGCTTAGCTAAAGTCAAGGTATATCACATCCACCGCTTTCCCCATATCCACAGAGCCAATTATCTCATGATAGAAGACAATCAGCTTGGTCAGGCATGACTTGCCCTTGGTGAATCCATGTTGACTGTTCCTGTTTACCTTCTCTCCTCTACATGCTTCAGAATGGATTCCTTGAGGACCTGCTCCATGATTCCGGGGACTGAGGTGAAGCTGACCTGTCTGTAGTTCCCCGGATTCTCCTTCTTCCCTTTTTTAAAGATGGGAACTATATTTGCCTTTTCCCAATCGTCCCGGACCTCCCCTAATCACCACGAGTTTTTAAAGATAATGGCCAATGGCTCTGCAAGCACATCAGCCAACTCCCTCAACACTCTCAGGTGCATTGCATCCAGCCCCATGGACTTGTGCATGTTCAGCTTTTCTAAATAGTCCTTAACCTGTTCTTTCAACACGGAGGGCTGCTCACCTCCTCCCCATACTGTGCTGCCCAGTGCAGCAGTCTGGGAGATGACCTTGTCTGTAAAGACCGAGGCAAAAGAAGCATTGAGTACGTCAGCTTTTTCCATATCGTCTGTCACTAAGTTGCCTCCCCCATTCAGTAAGTTTCCCACACTTTCCATGACCTTCTTCTTTTTGTTAACATACCTGCAGAAACCCTTCTTGTTACCCTTTATATCCCTTGCTAGCTGCAACTCCAACTGTGCTTTGGCCTTCCTGATTACACCCCTGCAGGCTCGAGCAATATTTTTATACTCCTCCCTAGTCTTCTGTCCAAGTTTCCACTTCTTGTAAGCTTCCTTTTTGAGTTTAAGATCACCAAAGATTTCTCTGTTAAGCCAACCTGGTTGCCTGCCATATTTGCTATTCTTTCTGCACATAGGGATGGTTTGTTCCTGAGCCCTCAATAAGGCTTCTTTAAAATACAGCCAGCTCTCCTGGACACCCTGAGTGGAGGGGGCAGGGTAAGGAAGCACCTTACACCGCTCAGGCACTTGCTCATTGCCCCAACAGCCAATTGTCACACCTCTGTGGGGCTCTGCTCTGGCCCTCTCCACCAGCCACACCTCTCTGGCAGCTTCCCACTGACCAAGATGTCTTCAAGGCCCCCACACTTGACACAGCCCTCAATAATTTCAGCTGTTAGTGGGGGAGCTCACTGCTAGTGCACAGTCTCTTGCAAGAGAGACACTGTCCCAAAGCAGGTCTAATATTTAGACCCAGATATAACTGATTTCAGCTCTACAGCATGAAACAAGACTCTCAACAGAATCTAAAGTAGCTCTTTTATTAGACCCTGGGCAGATGAGAGGGAGAATCCAAATCCCTCTCTCAACCCATTGGCCTTTGGAACTATGTCCCCTGCCTAGCGAGTGCAGTCGGTTGAAGGTGAGTCCCTCCATCAGGGTATGCCAGGTACAGTTCTGCTGCCCACAGTTGGCGCAACAAGAAGAAGAAGGCTTTATTGCTCCTGCCCCAATAACAAGGAAACTTGGGATCCAACACCAGCCACAAGTGATCATTTGGGCAAGTAGTCCCATCATGCTGAGCACCTAGGTAGGGTGGGTGCATCCATGCGAACAAGATCAGTTTCTGAAGTCTTTTTCCACAGCTCACCACTAGATGACAAGGGCGAGCTCATTCGGACTCTGCTTACACAGGGGAGACTTTGGTGGCCAGTGATATGTGTTTTGGGGTTACACTGGATTATTTAGTCATTCCAACTGGCCTTAAAATCTGTGGACATATGTCAGTGGTGGGCATATTGACGGCTTTATTCACACCTAGAAGGTTTTGGAGGCTTTTGTTTCAGTGAAGTACTGCTCAGCAAATCATCTGCCTCTGAGCATTTCACAGGGAAAACGTCATAAGGGGTAAAGAGGTCCTCTGCCAAATGAATGATATTCCCATACACAGGTCAATGCAGAGCCAACATGGCCAATGTCTCTTCGCAGTAGTAAAGGGATTAGAGAAGTTAGGCCTAAAATTAATCAATAAGGGTGAGGTCTCAGAGAACAGGTCAAATCATTGATGGACAGAGGTCAGAGCAGACTCAGGAAATGTTCAAGCCATAACCCAGATGAGTGAGGCTCACAATGTCAGTGAAGTATAGATATGCATATGAACCTCCTGGAGAAATGTCCATGCTGCCTGGAGGAGAAGTCAAAACCAGCTCCCCACTCCAGGTTTCAACCTGGCACATGGGGTTGCAGCACCAATCAGGGTCTGGCCCTGCTGCTCCTCCATAATTATGGAGGGGAGGATGAGCCAAACCTGACAGGTCATGCAATCCCATGTGCCAGCTCACAACACCCAGAGCAGGGAGCCGAGCCCAGCCCCATGGAACAGCAGCTGCTGCTGGTGGGTGCGTGAGGTGCTGGCTCACTCTCCAACCCTGGGGCTGCCCCTCTGCACCGGGCCAGGATTCAGTGTTGTGGTGCTGGGGTGGAGGGTGCAGATAGGTCACGGTGGGTCACAAGAAAAGTAAAATGCTGTTACTGGGCAGTCTTAGGAAAAAGTGGGGGAACCGCTGCTCTAATCTACCTAGCTCGGGTACCAGAGCAGTGAAGCTACTTCAGCAGAAGCTTCAACACAGGCTCGTCCCAGGCTAGCACAGGGTTCTGGATGGGCTTGTGCAGAGCTGATGAGGCGCATGGTGCTGTGGTTTCACTGCTCTGATACCTGAGCTCGCTAGATTAAAGCTAGAGCCAGTGTGTCAGCTCAAGCTGTGATCACACCCTGCGATTACGGTGTAGACATACTCTCCAAAGTGAAAGAAAAACCAAAGGCAGATGAATTGCGAAGTTATGACCCACTGCAAAGAGGTCTGGACAAAAGGGCAACATCGGACTTCTCCAGGAAGCTGCACTGGGTGGTTTCAGGTGATCTTAGTCTACACCCCAGGCTGTTGTTGAAGGGGTCCAGACGAGTCATCCCCACATGGGTGTAAAAGGACATTCTCCAAAAACTGCACAGAGGTCACCAAGCCAGCCCCAAATGCACAGAAACAGCTCAACAGTCAGTTCAGTGGCCTTGCCTGAGGAACAAGTACCAGAGAGAGGAGAGAACTCTGAGATCTGCACTCACATGAGAACCAACCAACCACAACCATTGTTACCTTCCCTGCCCCAGACACACCAGGGTGGAAAGATCTTCTCCAGCTGGCTAATGGAACCTCTCTTCTAGTCATTGGTTGCTTTTCAAGATTTATTGAACTAGCCAAGCTGCTGACCACTACATCACAGACAGTGGGATCAGGATGAAATCCATATTTGGCTGCAATGGAATCCCACAGCAAGTCCTCTCTGAAAAGGATCCTCAGTTTGTATCGAACTGTTAAGTTTGCAAATCCCTGCAGTTTCACCCATGTGACATCCCAGTCTTTACAAAACCAAGGGGAAGCAGCTAATCGCGTGACCAGAGAGATTAAAGTGTTCTCCGACTGGTTTATCAATGTTATAATTCTTGACATCTGATTTGTGTCCATTTATTCTTTTATGTAGAGACTGTGCAGTTTGACCAATGTACATGGCAGAGGGGCATTGCTGGCACATGATGGCATATAACACATTGGTGGATGTGCAGGTGAACGAGCCTCTGATAGTGTGGCTGATGTCATTAGGCCCTGTGATGGTGTCCCCTGAATAGATATGTGGGCACAGTTGGCAATGGGCTTTGTTGCAAGGATAGGTTCCTGGGTTAGTGGTTCTGTTGTGTGGTAGGTGGTTGCTGCTGAGCATTTGCTTCAGGTTGGGGGGCTGTCTGTAGGCAAGAACTGGCCTGTCTCTCTGGTCACACGATTACAGACATGAAAGTTGCGATATTACAACAAAAAAACTTCAAATCCAGACTCCAGCGAGAAACTGTTGAATTGGAATTCATTTGCAAATTGGATACAATTAACTTAGGCTTGAATAGAGACTGGGAGTGGCTAAGTCATTATGCAAGGTAACCTATTTCCCCTTGTTTTTTCCTACCCCGCCCCTCCCCTCTCAGATGTTCTTGTTAAACCCTGGATTTGTGCTGGAAATGGCCCACCTTGATTATCATACACATTGTAAGGAGAGTGGTCACTTTAGATAAGCTATTACCAGCAGGAGAGTGGGGTGGGGGGAGGTATTTTTTCATGCTTTGTGTGTATAAAAAGTTCTTCTACACTTTCCACAGTATGCATCTGATGAAGTGAGCTGTAGCTCACGAAAGCTTATGCTCAAATAAATTGGTTAGTCTCTTAGGTGCCACAAGTACTCCTTTTCTTTTTGCAAATAGAGACTAACACGGCTGTTACTCTGAAACCTGTCATTATGCAAGGCACTGCATTTAGCTGTATGGAGTGGAAATCTATCAACTGCATGAAAAAACTTGTACAGATACAGACAGACATCATCTTCCTTTCCAAATGCAAACAGATGGACATTGTACCAAAAGGACTGAAGGTAAAAAATCCATTACAATCTACATACCACACAGACTATGCTGACAGCTTGTGCCACACGCTCTCAAAGAAACTGCAGAACCACCTGATCAACATCCTCTACAGCAAACAGGGAAAGATTAAGAATCAGCTCTCAAAAATGGATACTCTCATAAAAAAACAACCTTCCACACAAACTTCCTCGTGGCTGGACTTTACTAAAACTAGACAAGCCATTTACAACACACACTTTGCTTCTCTACAAAAGAAAAAGGACACTAACTTTCTAAACTACTACATGCTACAAGGGGCCACAGTAATGGTTCCCTCAACCCACGCAGCAATATTGCTAACCTATCCAACTATACTTTCAGCCCAGCAGAAGCAGCTGTCCTCTCTCGGGGCCTCTCCTTCTGCCCCTCCACCCCAATGAACATGATACAGTTCTGTGGTGACCTAGAATCCTATTTTTGACGTCTCCGACTCAAAGAATATTTCCAACATATCTCTGAACAACATACTAATCCACAGAGACCTCCCTACCAACACTATAAAAAGAAGGATTCTAGGTGGACTCCTCCTGAAGGTCGAAACAGCAGACTGGACTTCTACATAGAGTGCTTCTGCCGACGTGCACGGGCTGAAATTGTGGAAAAGCAGCATCACTTGCCCCATAACCTCAGCTGTGCGGAACACAATGCCACCCACAGCCTCAGAAACAACTCTGACATCATAATCAAAAAGACTGACAAAGGAGGTGCTGTTGTCATCATGAATAGGCCAGAATATGAACAAGAGGCTGCTCGGCAGCTCTCCAACACCACTTTCTACAAGCCATTACCCTATGATCCCACTCAGAGTTACCAAAAGAAACTACAGCATTTGCTCAAGAAACTCCCTGAAAAAGCACAAGATCAAATCCGCACAGACACACCCCTGGAACCGCGACCTGGGATATTCTATCTACTACCCAAGATCCATAAACCTGGAAATCCTGGGCGCCCCATCATCTCAGGCATTGGCACCCTGACAGCAGGATTGTCTGGCTATGTAGACTCCCTCCTCAGGCCCTACGCTACCAGCACTCCCAGCTACCTTCGAGACACCACTGACTTCCTGAGGAAACTACAATCCATCGGTGATCTTCCTGATAACACCATCCTGGCCACTATGAATTTAGAAGCCCTCTACACCAACATTCCACACAAAGATGGACTACAAGCCGTCAGGAACACTATCCCCGATAATGTCACGGCTAACCTGGTGGCTGAACTTTGTGACTTTGTCCTTACACATAACTCTTTTACATTTGGGGACAATGTATACCTTCAGATCAGCGGCACTGCTATGGATACCCGCATGGCCCCACAGTATGCCAACATTTTTATGGCTGACTTAGAACAATGCTTCCTCAGCTCTCGTTCCCTAACGCCCCTACTCTACTTGTGCTATATTGATGACATCTTCGTCATCTGGACCCATGGAAAAGAAGCCCTTGAGGAATTCCACCATGATTTCAACAATTTCCATCCCACCATCAACCTCAGCCTGGTCCAGTCCACACAAGAGATCCACTTCCTGGACACTACAGTGCTAATAAACAATGCTCACATAAACACCACCCTATACCGGAAACCTACTGACCGCTATTCCTACCTACATGCCTCCAGCTTTCGCCCTGACCACACCACACGATCCATCGTCTACAGCCAAGCTCTGCTACACAACCGCATTTGCTCTAACCCCTCAGACAGAGACAAACACCTACAAGATCTCTATCAAGCATTCTTAGAACTACAATACCAACCTGCGGAAGTGAAGAAACAGATTGATAGAGCCAGAAGAGTTCCCAGAAGTCACCTACTACAGGACAGGCCTAACAAAGAAAATAACAGAACGCCACTAGCCGTCACCTTCAGCCCCCAACTAAAACCCCTCCAATGCATTATTAAGGATCTACAACCAATCCTGAAGGATGACCCAACACTCTCACAAATCTTAAGAGATAGGCCAGTTCTTGCCTACAGACAGCCCCCCAACCTGAAGCAAATTCTCACCAGCAACCACATACCACACAACAGAACCACTAACCAGGAACCTATCCTTGCAACAAAACCCATTGCCAACTGTGCCCACATATCTATTCAGGGGACACCATCACAGGGCCTAATAACATCAGCCACACTATCAGAGGCTCATTCACCTGCACATCCACCAATGTGATATATGCCATCATGTGCCAGCAATGCCCCTCTGCCATGTACATTGGTCAAACTGCACAGTCTCTACGTAAAAGAATAAATGGACACAAATCAGATGTCAAGAATTATAACATTCATAAACCAGTCGGAGAACACTTCAATCTCTCTGGTCACGCAATTACAGACATGAAAGTTGCGATATTACAACAAAAAAACTTCAAATCCAGACTCCAGAGAGAAACTGTTGAATTGGAATTCATTTGCAAATTGGATACAATTAACTTAGGCTTGAACAGAGACTGGGAGTGGCTAAGTCATTGTGCAAGGTAACCTATTTCCCCTTGTTTTTTCCTACCCCGCCCCTCCCCCCTCAGACGTTCTTGTTAAACCCTGGATTTGTGCTGGAAATGGCCCAACTTGATTACCATACACATTGTAAGGAGAGTGATCACTTTAGATAAGCTATTACCAGCAGGAGAGTGGGGTGGGGGGGAGTATTTTTTCATGCTTTGTGTGTATAAAAAGATCTTCTACACTTTCCACAGTATGCATCCGATGAAGTGAGCTGTAGCTCACAAAAGCTTATGCTCAAATAAATCGGTTAGTCTCTAAGGTGCCACAAGTACTCCTTTTCTTTTTGTGAATACAGACTAACATGGCTGTTACTTTGAAACCTTCTCAATGTAGAAATACTACGCAGGACCCCTGGAATGGAAAGCCCAGCCAAGCAGCTGCAAATTGCAATGGTCAGAGAGACAATGACCAGCCCCAATCTTTTCCCTATGCCCAAAGATTGCGGCGGGGAGGGGAGGTGCAGCTCACCAGCACTATAGGGAACCCCACAAGCAGATGGTCAGTCATGTACTGTGTGTCAGCCTAGCTCCAGTCCTCATCACAGAGCAACAGTTCACACTGTGTGACATGGGGGTCAGCTGAGCCAATCACACGCTCTCCCACGATGTATGGGCACGTTCACCAAGCATGGAACACCAGCTGGAAGCACGGCACAAAATTCAGTCACCAATCAAAAGAAAGAGAGAGACCAAAAAAAAAAGTGTGAAATTTAAAACAAATGAAATATTTGAAAATAAAAATTAGAAAATGACACCAAAATTTCGTATCTGAAATTTTGTCATAAAAAGGAAAATTCCTCCAAATTTGCTTTCTTCAAAACAGGAATTTTATTATTATTGTTCTTTTGAAAAATATTTGATCAGCTCTCCCCAGAGATGCTTGGCTCTTGCAAAAGTTAAAACATTTCTGAATAACAATGGAAACTTCTGAAGCAGACTCTTTGGTGTATATGGGAAAGCACACACAGACACACACACAGATCCAGAGAGATTTCTCTCAGGTGTATGGTTGAAAAAAAATGTACCAACATTCTCTCATTGGAGAGACAGATTAATCCTTTCAAAAGCCAGACGTAACTGCAGAAACCACAGTCCACAGTAACTCATCTATAGGAGACTCCTATGCTCCCTCCAGCAGGCCTGGGTTAGGAAGAAATTGTTTTCTCTCCCACCACTCATTTCCACTCAGACAATATCACTTTTTCCTTTCGTGTCTGTAAATTCTGCTATTAGCTCCAGCTCTTACATAAACATCATTATAAAAGATAAGAGCAGCTGAAAATCACACATGTGCACTTATACAAACCATACCATTATAAACAGAACTGTGAATCCCCTGTAATTTGGGTCTTGGGGTGAGGGGGGCTCTCTGTCACTCAGACATTTCTTTACATTGCAAGAGTCTGCAGGACAGGGACTTTCATTACATATTTGTACAGGCTTCAATATACAATGGAACCCAAATCCTGACTGGGGCTGTTGTCCCTTTTCAACGAAAGAATCTAGTCAAATTCAGGTCCCTAGGGATGTTCCAGCTGGAAGCAGAATTTGATGGAGTCTGGTATTTTCTTTGGTGCTATCTTGGTTATTTTCAAGGAATGTACAAAGTCCTGCTACTCTGAACACAGAAGGGACGAAGAACAAAAGGAGCAGTTTTTTTTTGTTTACAGCCCTCAAGCTTCTTTAGCCAACAGCTCCAAAAGCTCTGTGTAGCAGGAGGAGCTGCCCCTTGTGTCTGCAGAGCAGGGAGCAGCAAGGCCTGACCTAAGGAGAAGCCCAGCAGCAGGTGTTGGGAACCAGCTGATCCAGTGAAGCAGCAGCTAATGAGTGGCTCTGGTTCCCAGCTGGAAGATGTAAGAGAGGATCCAGCTCTGGGGGTGAAGAAAGACAAACAGGTATTAGCAGCAGCAGCAGGAGAAGGCTACAACAGGACAGGCTGTCCCTGCGGCTCCCTGAGAGGGGGGTGGGAGGAATTTAGGCTGCAGGATCAGCCCAGGTCAGGACTATCACGTCTGTGACTTTTCCATATGCTTTGTCTTTGTGTAGAAGAGTTGGGTGAGGCTGGTTATTTTGTCCAAGTTGGAGGACAGGCCCACCTGACTCGTAGACATTGCCTGCATTCTCCACCACAGCCCAGGAGACCCATGGATCCTGAAGCCCCATTGAAATGGATGGGTGAACACCAACAGCTAGAACAGGAGCAGCGGCAGCAGATTGTGACCCAGCAGCTTCAGCTACAACAACCGTGCCAGCAAAAGAAGCAGGGAGCAGCAGCCATTTATGCTTTGCCTATTAACCCTGGAGAACTGGAGCCCTCAGGTGGGTGCGGGGCTGTGGTTACCTGTGTGGGAGGGAGGAGTCCTCGCCAAAATGGGGCTAGAAGATGTCCTTGAGGCTTTGATGGAGATTCTTCAGTGGGTGGCTGGGGAATACCAGTGGCCCCGGGAGGAATGGCCACAACGATTAAACTCTAAATGTCAGGAAAGGCCAAGCCAACATATTGTGCACCAGGGATAGAGGCAGCAAAGGCCTATAGGACACTCAAGTTACCATACTAGTCTGCCTAGGGCTTGGTGAAGCTGCTATTGTCAGCCATCCTGGCATGAACCATTGGCTCTGGCCTCCCAGCGGAGGGCAATAGAGCAACAACTCTGGGATTTGTGTTCTCTGTGGCTAAAATCAGAGACTTGTTCACCAATGGAAATGGTGACATTAGAACAGTTTTGCTGAGTTCTCCCAGCACAGACCGAGGAGTGGGTTTGTCACCACTAAGTAGGCAGTATGCTTCGTAGAGAACTTCCTGAGTCTGAAGTAGAGAATGAGCCTCTTGGGAAACTGGGGCAATCGAACATCCATGGTTCAGGTCCAATGGGAAAGGGGCCTCAGAAAGCCCCTTGTGAAGGGCTACATTGGGCCAAAGTGTGCACCTGTGGTATCCCTCGGGACTGAAACAGAGGCCAAGCCCTTACAATGGGCCAGCTGTAACAAATGAGGGCTGACCACTGAAGGAGACCCAGCTGAGAAGATGGGGGTGGGGGGTCCCTAGATTGTTCCATTTTGGGTCAAGATGGCCCTGGCCATTAAGATTGCCCTTATAGACAGTGTGTCTGTGGCTATTTCTGTTCCTCAGAAATGTGTGGAGAACTGCTTGGGCTGAAGGCTTATGTAGTCCCTGGTACAGGGAAGGAAATGAGGTGCTGGGCTTGTCTGACACAGATTGGGGCAGATGTTCCTCCAAGAGCAGTTAATAGCTCTACAGAACTCTAGATCTGTGCATGTAAGATGTATTCATGGGGACATTTGGCCCTATCCTAGGGGCAGGAGAGCAAAATATTGGTGGTCATGGCCCAACACCTAGCCTACCTGACAGTATTGGTGCAGGGCTAGAGACCTGTAACCAGTCGTGTGAGGGTGGATGGGAAGGCTGGGTTGGCACTCAACCTGAGGACCCAAGGAGCAATTAAGCTTAAAGAAATTTTCCCCTTTTCCAGCCCCGAGCTGTCCAGTTTCAAACCAAAGTCCTGCTGGGAACAGTGTCAAGCCCATAGGGTCGCGGTGCAGTGTAGTTTGAAGGTCCCTATGGAGAAGCCACTGGAACAGCCTCCTCCTAGGGACAACCCACTCGTCTTAGAGGAGGGGCCCAACTACATCCAAAATCAAAGGGAGGATCTAGTCTTCAGCCGGCTACATGGCCGGTTGACTAGGGCAAATGCGGTGCTGGTTGATCCTGACAATTATGTCCATTACTCCCATTTTGAACTCAAAGCGGAACTCTTTGTGAGGGTGATGTGGGAGAAAAAAAATGAGGCCCACCAAACACAAATCCTGATCCCAAAATTTTATCAGAATCAGGTGTTAAAACTGGCGCAAGATGTACTGTGGTCTGGTCACGTGGGAGTGGAGAAGACCCCAAAGAAGATACAGGCCCAGTTTTTTTTGCAAGGGGTTTATGGTGACATCAAAGATCATTGTGCTTCCTTTCCAGAATGCCAAGTGGTGGCCCCCTGCCAGCCCACGGGGCTCTGTCGGTCCTCCTCCATTGGTGAGCAAACCTTTTCACAGAATTGGGGTAGACCGCATGGGGTCACTGGACCCAACTCAAGCCACTGTTGGTTTATTCTGGTGATTGTTGATTATGGCAATTGGTACCCTGAAGCAGTAGCTCTGTGCTCAGCAATGTCACGGACAATAGCTACCCAATTAATGCAAGTATTTGCTAGAATAGGATTTCCAGCAATGCTCCTGACAGGTCAAGGCAAAGCCTTCACATCCCAGTTAACACACAAGGTCTGAGTTTTCCTGAAATTTCAGTTGGTTAAACCCTCTGTTACACACAAACAGATGGCCTGATAGAGCAGCTTAACCATCCATTCAAGAAGATGTTGCAAAAATGTGTAACTAGAGAGTCCCAAATTGTGACAAAATGCCCCTGTATTTGTTGCTCACAATCACCTCCGTAAGATCAGGATGGTAAATACCTTACAGGGTAATTAGATTCAATACATAGAGAATCCCTCTAGGCAAAACCTTAGGTTACAAAAAGACACACAGACAGGAATATTCATTCTATTCAGCACAACTTATTTTCTCAGCCATTTAAAGAAATCATAATCTAACGCATATCTAGCTAGATTACTTACTAAATTCTAAGACTCCATTCCTGTTGTGTCCCCGGCAAAAGCCTCATCCAGACAGACACAGACCCTTTGATGTTCTCCCTCTTCCCAGCTTTTGAAAGTATCTTGTCTCCTCATTGGTCATTTTGGTCAGGTGCCAGTGAGGTTATCCTAGCTTCTTAACCCTTTACAGGTGAAAGGGTTTTTTTCCTCTGGTCAGGAGGGATTTAAAGGTGGTTACCTTCCCTTTATATTTATGACATCTACCTTGCCATTTTCTGAGCCACCCCATGCATGTGCGCAGCTTGGCAGGTGAAGTCCTCTGTGTCTGGGGGCACCAGAGCTAGGCAGAGAGGGTGATGTCAGGAGAGAAGCTGGGCTAGCACAGACTGTCATTGCCCATCCACTCATAAGTCGGGGCCCACCCAAATTTCCACTCCTAACTACGCCACTGAGCCAGACTGTAATCCAGTGTGTCCTCAACTTGAGAGAGAGACTGGATTTGGTAGGGGGCTTTGCTAAGGAGAAGCTGAGAATGGCACAGCACTCCCAGGGTAAAAATTTAATAGAAACACCTGCCTCTGGGTCTACCAGCTGGCGTAAAAGGTTCTCTTGCTGCTACTCTCTGCTGAATGCAAACAGCTGGCAATGAAGGAAGAGCCTTTTGAGATCCTCCACCAAGTCAGGGAGTGGACTATGGGGTTAGATTGGTGGGCAAGCGACCGGTGTCACAGGTCTATCATGAAGCCCTGAAGCACCCAGGCGGTGTGTCTTGCCCATGTCCTGACTCTGGAGGCAAAATTTGCCCAGGGGTCAGAGACTAACTAGTGCACAGAGGTACTCATCAAAAAAACCCCTGCCCCTGGCCCACCAGGAGAAGGCCAGAGAATTGGTAAACTGTTACATGGACGTCCTTACTACTAAACCAGGGTGCACAAACATAATCGAACACCATGTACATCTGAAACCTGAGCACTGTGTCTTGTTCAGCATCTTGGTTGTAGAGTGGTGAGCAATAAATTTATTGCTATGTGGGATATTGAAAGCAACAGGATGGGATTAGCTTTGGCTGAAGGTGGAAGCCACAAAATTGCCCTCACAGCCGTTTCCTCCCCTTCTTCCCCAGGTCTGACCCAAGATGGATTCCAAGTGGAGGAAAAAAATCTAAACATACAACTAGTGACTCTGTCTAACTACCCTTGCAATTCTTCCCTGTTAAAGGGGTACAGACCTAGCATGCTCTCCCTGGTAACACAGTCACTCCAATGTAATTTAATAGATTTATACCTTTACTGGCATGAAAGCATCACCCCAGACACAGGAATTATGAAGCCCAGGGCCAAATTAAGTGATATAGCCCCTTCTGGACCTCAGTGTTTAAACTTCTGGTTCTGTGCATTTGTGTCATAATGTCCTGGCTTCATGGGAAGAGAGAAGGAGGGAGAATCTGCTCTGTTGTTAGGAAGCCTCTGCATCCTAGTGCAGCATCCTGGTAACGGTTGTCCTAGTTTTCCCCCATGTCTGGCCGGTCAGGTTCCCAGGCAAGGCAAAATTGAAACAGCTGCCCCTCTCGCTTACTAAACCTCCCTATTCATTGATACTCTGTTCAGGCAGCCGAAGCCAAAATATCTCCTTGCCGTAGATAGATGGAATCCCTTCACTGGCCTGGAAACGTAGCCCCCTCTTCCACTCTGGGACCTCGAGCAGATGAACAGCCTGCAAGGCTTCCCCAGTCTGAAATCATGTTAAAACCAATACTGGTGCCAGGCCCACATAGGATTCCCACATTGTTTCATTTGCAGAGTGTGAAGCTGAATGCTGGTCACATTGAACAAATGACACTTCATTGAACCCTGTGCACTGCTCTGTTCATGTGGCTGGGTTGCTTCCAGCCTTATTCCCCATGTTCCTTATTCCCCTGGTGTCATGTCAGTAACAGTCTCTCCAGGGAACACGGGCCCTCCAGCTCCAGTTCCACTGGTCAGGACACATCTTCCCTATTTTACAAATATTTTAATAGAAACATGAAAAACAAATAATTGATACTCAACCCTCACACCCAAAGGCCCTTCAGCCAGAGATTGCAAGCAAACAGCTGAGTTGGAGTCTTCTCGTTACCACAAACTCAGTTGGTTAGGTAGTCCTTAAGATAGTTTGCTAGACTCGGAGACAGAGAACAAAAGAATGGCCATACGGGGTCAGACCAGTGGTCCATCTAGCCCAGTATCCTGTCTTCCAACAGAAGCCAATGCTAGATGCTTCAAAGGGAATGAAACACAACAAGGAAATTTACTGAGTGATCCATCCCCTGTCGTCTAGTGTCAACTTTTGACATTCAGAGGTTTAGAGACACCTAGAGCATGGGGTTGCATCACTGACCATTTTCTTTTTTTGGATGAATTTAATCTGCAATTCATGGATTCATAGATATTTAGGTCAGAAGGGACCATTATGATCATCTAGTCTGACCTCCTGCACAACGCAGGCCACAGAATTTCACCCACCACTCCTACAAAAAAAACCCTCACACCTATATCTGTGCTATTGAAGTCCTCAAATCGTAGTTTAAAGACTTCAAGGAGCACAGAATCCTCCAGCAAGTGACCCGTGCCCCATGCTACAGAGGAAGGCGAAAAACCTTCAGGGCCTCTTCCAATCTGCTCTGGAGGAAAATTCCTTCCTGACCCCAAATATGGCGATCAGCTAAACCCTGAGCATATGGGCAAGATTCATCAGCCAGATACTACATAAAATTCTTTCCTGGGTAACTAGGATCTCACCCCATCTAATAGCCTATCACAGCCCATTGGGCCTATTTACCATGAATATTTAGTTACCAAAACCATGTTATCCCATCATACCATCTCCTCCATAAACTTATTGAGTTTAATCTTAAAGCCAGATAGATCTTTTGCCCCCACTGCTTCCCTTGGAAGGCTATTCCAAAACTTCACTCCTCTGATGGTTAAAAACCTTCGTCTAATTTCTAGTCTAAATTTCCTAGCGGCCAGTTTATATCTATTTGTTCTCGTGTCCACATTGGTACTGAGCTTAAATAATTCCTCTCCCTCTCTGGTATTTATCCCTCTGATATACTTATAGAGAGCAATCATATCTCCCCTCAACTTTCTTTTATTTAGGCTAAACAAGCCAAGCTCCCTGAGTCTCCTTTTATAAGACAAGTTTTCCATTCCTCGGATCATCCTAGTAGCCCTTCTCTGTACCTGTTCCAGTTTGAATTCATCCTTCTTTAACATGGGAGACCAGAACTGCACACGGTATTCCAGGTGAGGTCTCACCAGTGCCTTGTATAACGGTACTAAAACCTCCTTATCCCTACTGGAAATACCTCTCCTGATGCATCCCAAGACCGCATTAGCTTTTTTCACAGCCATATCACATTGGCGGCTCATAGCCATCCTATGATCAACCAATACTCCAAGGTCCTTTTCCTCCTCCGTTACTTCTAATTGATGCGTTCCTAGCTTATAACTAAACTTCTTGTTATTAATCCCTAAATGCATGACCTTACACTTCTCACTATTAAATTTCATCCTATTACTATTACTCCAGTTTACAAGGTCATCCAGATCCTCCTGTAGGGTATCCCTGTCCTTCTCTAAATTGGCAATACCTCCCAGCTTTTCCTACCATAGTGGGTCTGGGGGTTGGAAACATGGTTAGCGGGAGCTTCTCAGCAGGCCAGTGAATAAAGATGGAATCAGAGCATACCAAGGTGTCATAAATATAAAGGGAAGGATAAACCCCTTTAAAATCCCTCCTGGCCAGAGGAAAAATCCTCTCACCTGTAAAGGGTTAAGAAGCTAAAGGTAACCTCGCTGGCACCTGACCCAAATGACCAATGAGGAGACAAGATACTTTCAAAAGCTGGGAGGAGGGAGACAAACAAGGGGTCTGTGTCTGTCTGTATGCTGCTTTTGCCGGAGATAGAACAGGAATGGAATCTTAGAACTTTAGTAAGTAATCTAGCTCGGTATGTGTTAGATTACGATTTCTTTAAATGGCTAAGAAAAGAACCGTGCTGAATAGAATGACTATTCCTGTCTGTGTGTCTTTTTTGTAACTTAAGGTTTTGCCTAGAGGGATTCTCTATGTTTTGAATCTAATTACCCTGTAAGGTATCTACCATCCTGATTTTACAGAGGTGATTCCTTTAGTTCTATTAAAAGTCTTCTTGTAAGATAACTGAATGCTTTTTCATTGTTCTAAGATCCAAGGGTTTGGGTCTGTGGTCACCTATGCAAATTGGTGAGGATTTTTACCAAACCTTCCCCAGGAAGTGGGGTGCAAGGGTTGGGAGGATTTTGGGGGGAAAGACGTGTCCAAACTACGTTTCCCAGTAAACCCAGTTAGAGTTTGGTGGTGGCAGTGGAGATCCAGGGACAAAGGATAAAATTAATTTGTACCTTGGGGAAGTTTTAACCTAAGCTGGTAAAAGTAAGCTTAGGAGGTTTTCATGCAGGTCCCGACATCTGTACCCTAGAGTTCAGAGTGGGGAAGGAACCTTGACACAAGGTGATAAAAGGACCAACCTGTGGCATTGGCTTGATGTAAAATGAGGGATTCCCGCACCGCCCCCCCCCACCCCCATGGACAGAAAAATCATATGCTCCTTCATCTCTTGGCTGGCACTTCCACCTCAGCTGGACCAACCCACCCCATCAGGTACTTTGGGACAGGACCCTCCGTCAGCAGGGGAAAAGGGAGAGGGTCAGAGAGGAAATGTTTATTACTGTGCACTGGGAGACTGATGACCCCTGGGGTGCTGGAAGGCGAAGGAGGAATGGGATGAACAGTGGGAGGAGAGAATGCTGGCCCCAATTCCTCAAGCATGACCAGAGGAACAGGGACCAGGACCGGTTACTTTGGAGCAGCTGATAGACCTGGTGGCCACTGGTCTCAATAGCCACCTCCAGTACTAGCACAGAGCCCACTGCAGCATCCGCTCTACACGTACAAACCTTAGGTCTGGGGCTGCACTGTTCGCCAGGGTCCCACGTCCTGCAGCCAGAGCAGGCCCTGGAAAACTCTGCAGTTGGGTGGTCAGTGAACAGCTGTATGCGCTGGAACAGACAGCTGTACCCTGCGCATGCCATCCATGCAAGGTGGGCAACACATTCTGTTGGGGGCAGGAGAGCAGGGGGCCCACTTCTGATACCCAGTTCCCAGTGGGGGATTAATGATTTTGCCGCCCCGAGGCCCTGAAAGAATTGCTGCCTCTGGCCCCATATGAACTTGTTTTAGTTTTTTTTTTACAAATTTGTTTGAACTAAAATGAATCTAAATATCATTAAAATAATTGAACATTTACAAGTTTTCTTATAAATAAAATGACAAGTACAGCGGACCCTCGCTTAAATGCGCGTCTGTATAGTGCAATTTCGCTTACAGTGCAGGACCGCGCATGGATCCAAAACCCCGCGTTCAAGCGGGGGTCCGCTGCAGTTTAGGATTCTCGCAAGTGTGTTTACTAAATGGCGTCGCGCCGTCATTGGTGATTTCAATACGCCCTGTGATTGGTAGAATCGCGGTGTCACTGATGCCACGATTACAAAAATGCTGCTGTTATAAATTTGCTGCCCCTGCAAATTTGCCGCCCTAGGTGATAATAGGCTGCTGCCAGTTCCACCACCAGGGAGACTGACCTTGTGTCTCCGACAATTGCGCTGATCTGCACTCTTTGTCTTTCGTGGTCCTGTGTGCACCAACACTTTACTTCATTCTGCACATTGGTCAGTAGTTATCTGGGGACTGGCTGTGCTCCATCTGCAATGGCTTTAGTCATGTTTCTTTTATTTTCAGTCTGTTAGTTATATTAATAAATTGGCTCGTTTGGACAATACGAGGGGGTGCTTGCTGTAGAAGGAAGATGCAGGAGGTTGTGTCCTGAACTTTTCATAAAGTATCTAAATCTCATAATCACATAACACCTCTACCAAATTGACAACACGCAGTGTGATAGGTGCAGTACAACAATATCAAGCCTTACGGCTTCCCAGTCCCACAGCGCATGCCCCATCATGGCACTACAGGCCCCTATCCCAGCATCACATCTCCTCATACATGTTACCCTGTTTGCTTGCCTGGATCCAATCCCAGTGATGATTGGGGCACTGTCTGGTTGCTTGTACCAGGCCTACAAATCAGCAGCATCTTGACCCCACTCCATGCAAAAATGGTCGCCTTTAGGCTTACAGAGCGCAATCAGGCCCCAATCATACTGACGGTATCAGCCACACTCGCCACCAAATGGTTTCTAGAGAAAACCATCTCACCTTCAGCCTGCCCAATGGGCACTCCGTCACTATCCTGCCACAGCTCAGTGTGTAACGGAACCTTCTTCGGCCAGCCCATCTGAGGTCAGAGGACGGTTTCATAAGCCATGAGAGGACAGGGGAGGTGAGTCCCCCTAAACAACAGTGGGCATTGGCACCATTTTGATACCCATCTCATTTGGAGGGAATATGCTCTCTCCTTGACTGAACAAGTAAACCCCAGATCTCCTCATGCACCATGCCAGTCCTTCCCTGCTGGTGCTCATGAACCTGTGACTCTGTGGTTGACCCAGGCCTGCAGAACAAGGGAGTAGGACCCTTTGTGCTTTATATTCACTGGTCCATTCTTGCAATCAAACTATGGGTTTCTACTCAGGGTTTTTACCTGTCCCCTCGAAGGGGTTAACCTGCAGCACTGCTGCTGCTTGGTTCTCTCGGGGAGGCAGAAGGTGTTGCCCAGAAAAACTCTCAATCTTTTGGAATGGGAACTGTTGCTATGGGGAAACCAGCTTCCAAAGTAATTGGTGAACCTGGACAAATCAACAGGACTTTGGACACAAATTTAGAGATGGGAAGTTGATCTGGGGTTTCAAACTTTCCTTCTACTGAGGGAGTGACCCAGACTCTACTCTCAGCTCTGGAGAGAAAGAACCTGGACAATGTACATGATTTTAACAGGAACCATACTGGGCCCAGGTGCCTGACATGATTCTGCTACAGAAGAGTCCAATGAGATGTTCTGAGCACAGCAGGATTACCTGGCTGAGGGTGTCAGAGAAAAGGTGGAACTTGTATCACATGATCTAGAAACTCCAGAAAATAACCTGATAACCCTTATATGAGCTGCAGGAAGAATTTATGAACTGAGAGAGAACGTGGCTGGAACTGGCTGAGAAAGTCACCAGGCTGCAGATCGAACTAGAGAATGGTTCAGAGGGCTTGTGACAATCAGACAATTTCAATCAAATTAGCAGAAGATTTCTCTGCCCTAGAGTCACAGCTTCAGGATACACAGGAGCAGTTGCAGGAGGAGATGCACCAGAATCTGAGCCTCAGCACTAAGCTGAGGCAGATGGAGGAGGAGAAGAATCGCTTCAAAGAGCAGCAAAAGCAGAGCAAGCTAGGCCAGGAGGTCCACCTGTTGACTGAGGATCAGAGTAATCCTTAGTGACTGGAAACCCCAAGAGGAAGCTGAATATCGTTGCAGCCATTCTCAGTGCTAAAGGAGGTGAGTGTGTCTGTATTGAGGGAGGATCTGTCCATTAGCCATGCAAACCTAGTGGTCAGAACAGGAATCCATCCTACTTGTTGGAGAAAGAATCGGAGGGCTCATCCTGAGGCGTGGTCTGGAGAAAGCCAGGGATTGGAGCCAGGAGTCAGAATAGAACCAAAGGGCAGAGTTGGAGCCATGGTCAGGAGGCAAACCAGTGGTCAGGGCCAAGAGTCTAGGAATCAGGACTTTAAAGGCAGGCAAGGACTAGGGATGGAGTGAATCAGGCAAGGGTGGAGAAAAGACTCCAGAGGAAACAGGTCTTATGCAGCGGAGGGGTGCTGGTGAAACACATTAAGTATCAACTGTGCTGCTGTTGCTACTAGGACCAAATGTTGGTCTGCTGGCTGTTCTGACCAGTCAGGTAGCACGGTCACTTAGTGCAGCAGGTACATTGGGCCAAGCTGAGCTCATAGGGTTGCTGGGCAACTGAGCCCAGAGGCAGGCTCTTCCCCAAGGAGTTGAAAACAGCTTTACACAATTTTAACCAGGGTCACAGCCTGACCTCGCTGGCCATTCCACGATGTTCCAGACACCTGGTCCTTGGGCTATGCAGCAAGTTATCAATTATGATATATTAAAAACTCCTGGGGATCACCCTGGTTGTATGTATCCCATTAGGCATAGTGCTGGCCCAGCTTTGCGGACATCATTTGTGGATAGCAAGACCAAGGTAAGTGACAAAGATTTACTAGACCTTCTGATGCAGCCAAAGAAATGGCCACTTGGTTGGAGAATTTGACGAAGAGATGATCATGATGGAGCCTACTTTAGGTAAGGAATAGTTCTGAGAGGGGAGATATGTACTGGAGTATGGGCTCTTTAAGGCCAGAAGAGGAAGTGTAAGAGGCCAGTTACACCTTCTCAGGTGTCTAAAGTAACCAGACAGACATTGAGTCAGAGGACGATGGACCCAGGAATAGTTAGTGTCTGGGAGGCCAAAGGTATAGGTGAAACCCAGGTTATTGCTCCTTAGGGTCTGGGACAAGGCTTGTAGAAACAGCAGGGCAAGGCTCCTTTCTTTCCCAGTTACCCCAGACACGTTTGGGGTTATTAGACCCACCTGGGAAGTATTAAGGGAGTGGTGAGATGACTGGACAGGTGAATCAAAAGGAAGCCTCAAGATCAGTCAAGGAGGAACTGCTGGGAGCTCCAGAAAGAGGAAGAACTCAGCTATCACAGAGCCCCTAGATGGAGGGCTGTGAAACCCTGCTCTATAGGGTGTGAACTTGCAGGCCAGGGAGGCCAGGAATTGAACCCTATAGATGCAGAAGGCAGACTGTGGAAACCCTGAATCCAGGGGCTCACATTGAGGAGCTGAACTAGGTTGAATAAATTAGACCCCAAGAGAGGAGAACTATTGGTCGAAAGACTTTTTCCTGTAAGTGCGTTATTTTGGGGAATCCCAGCTGGAAACTGAAGGGCCACCCCAGACCACGTGGGAGTGCCCTGGGGCAGCACCTGTCCACAGTCCCAGTTTCGGATGGGATAAAAATTTCATATTTTGAAAAATTGCAAGCCAGGAAAACCACTTCTCACCAAGTTCTACTATTTAGGTTTGCTTGTTCCCAGTGTCCCTGTACCATGTCACTGCTTCCTGAGCACCTTGTCATTGCTTGGGATGGCTCTGCCAGTGCCTCTGCCTTAGTTTCTCCTCACCTGGGTTTTCTGTCTCTCCCAAGGCTTCATGTTGCTCAGTCCTCTGGCTGGGTCACTCTCCATCTTCAGCCCCATTCAGAGTACTCAATATCCAAAATCAACAGCACCTGGGCAGATAGTCTCAAGTTAACATAAACTAAAGAGCTTCCACGCCTCCCGTGCTCAGCTGACAGTTCTGCTCACTCTCATGGGAGCACGGACTCTCTGGGCTTTTCCCCACTGGGAGTCCAAATACAACACAAGCAGAAAGAGTCTCCTGCGCCCTCCTGGGCTTCACACTCTCCTTAAACAAAGTCTGTCTCGGTTCTTACCGGAGCGCTGAGTCCCAAGGCTTTTCCTGGAGCCTGGCCCCTTCTTTGCTAATGATGGAGAATTCACCACAGCCCTCAGAAGATCGTTCCAGTGCTTAATTACCCTCACTGTTAAAAATTCGTGCCTTGTTTCTATCCTGAATTTACCTACCTTCAACTTCCAGCTATTGTTTCTTGTTATACTTTGTCTGCAAAATATAAGAGCCCCTTATCAAAGTTTTAATCTTCATCTGTGTTCTTTTAGACTGTGATCAAGTCACCCCCTAACCTTCTCTGTGATAATCTTTCTTAAATATTGGGCACTGGAACTAGACATTGTACTTGAGTAGCGGTTGCATCAGTGCCAAGTACAGAAGTAACATAACCTCCCTGCTCCTACTCAATATACCCTACTTTATACAGCCAAGGATTTCATCAATTCTTTTGGCCACGGCATCGCTCTGGGAGCTCATGTTCAGTTGATTATCTACCATGAGCCCCAAGTCTTTCTCAGGGTCACTGCTTCCCAGGATAAGGCCCCCCAGCCTGTAAGTATGGCCTACATTCTTTGTTCTTACATGTATAACTTCAGATTTGGTCGTATTTAAACATACATTATTTGCTTGAGTGCATTTTACCAAGAGACCCAGATCATTCTGTATCAGTGACCCGTCCTTTTCATTATTTATCACTCTCCCAATCTTTTGTCATCTGCAAAGTTGGCCAGTGAAGACTTTATTTTTTCATGCAGATCACTGATAAATAGCATAGGGCCAAGAACTGATCCCTGCGGGACCCCACTAGAAACACACCCACTCGATGATAAATCCCTATTTACAGTTATATGTTGAGATCTGTGTTGACCCATAACCCCTGATCTGCTCTGAGGGTGCAAGATTACATTATGTGTCATGTACTGAGGCATATTAAAATGAGTCAAGATAGTAAAATATGTGCTAGTAGAGCTGTAATGAAAGACATGCAAGTCAGTAAATGAAAGAATCTGTATAACTACTAAGCTGGGCTTACCAATCCGCTGAGGCTTGTTAGTAGTTATAATAGCAAAGGAGTTAGCAGGGCAGCTTAATTTAAAGTTGTGAGATTTAGCAATAAAGTTTTCAATATGCAGCTTGGGATACCCAAGGACAGCACAGAAGCTGGAAAGAATAGATTTCTAGGGGACCTGGGGGTACCGGCTGTAACATGGACAAACTACATTTATGTATTGAAAGAATTGGGAAAAGAGTGATACAAAGAGCTTATGCAAGCGGAACCTAAATGATGGGCCCCAGAATGACAAATATGGGCAGTGGGCTGAGACCTAAATTAAAATGTTCCCAGATGTGTGGGAGATGTAAGGGGAAAGGGTGTAAAAAGATATTTACAGTGACATATATTACCTCACTTACCTCCTCTCTCTCATAAAAAGATGGTCAGACCAACCCCTAGTTGGAACATTGGTATGACAGGAAGGTGGAAAACAGATCCTCCCTGCCCATTTCCGGTGCTCTCCACTTACTCTTCTCTTCATCTTTGTCTCTAGTGGTCTCCATAATGCTGTGAGTATGTCAGCCTTGGGGTGCTTTGTTATATGTATTTGTTTCTGTATAATTATGCTTATTTTTGGATTTATTTGGATTTTAAATAAAATCTTCCTGCTCCTATTTATATGATTCACCCATCTCACTCAATAATAACCTTAGGTAGCTCCCTGAGTAAGGAACCTGTTACTAGTGACCACTGCAATTTGCACCCTAAACTTATCGAAGGCTAAACCTGTCAGGTAGCCAGTTTTTAATCCATGAACACAATGAAACAATTTATTAAAAAAAATTGTAATCTCTCCAAAAAGAAATATCAAGTTAGTTTCACAGGATCCATTTTCCATAAAGCAACATGGAGGTGGGGGAATGGTCCCATTATTGTGGGGAACTTTCCTGGTTTATACACTACCCCGGTGGACTTGGCTAGTGGAAGGATCTGAGTCCTCGCTCCAATTCCCTTTACCCAGAGGCCTGCCTGACCTTGAGGACTCCCCTTCCACTCTCCTGGGCAGCAGAGTCCTCATAACCCCGACAAGGCTGGGCCCAGGATTCCTGGGAGACTCTACCCCCAGTCTTGTCATGGTCACTTAGGACAGGGGCTACGATGTCCACACTTTGGGGTACTCTCTTCACACCAGACGCTTCCATGACTCACCAAGTATTACATATAATTGAAAACAAATACAATTGATTAAATAAAATAATAAAAAATAAGGAAAAAAATGTGACAGATTAAAGGAAAACAAGTAACCCTGCCCCATGGGCACGGGGAACCACAAACAGCTGTCTCTCGAATGTAAAGGAAGTTTCACAGTCTGCTTCAAACCTGTTCCAGTGCCCTGACTGTGCTGCAGGGATGCAGTGGGTTGGACACTTTCTCTGGTGGTGGCCACACGCCCTCAGGCTCTAGGTGGCAGGACCCATCTTCCCAGTGTCACACACACACCCCATCCCGATTAGGGTTTTCATCCCCCTCCCAGTCCAGCCTGCAAGACCTCTTGACTGGTGGCATCCTTGAGCTGTACCCTCACTCTCCAGGGTCCCCCCTCACTCTCCCCAGCTGCTCACTGCACCTGGCTCTGTCCTGCTCCAGCCCCAGTTCCCCTCTGCCTCAGTGCTGCCACTGCTCTGCCTCCAGCTCAACTCTTTGGGCTGCTCCTCTGCCCCCTCTGGCTCTGGCTGCTGCAGCTCTGCTCCCAGCTCAGCTCTTCTCTCTGGTCCTGGCTGTTGTGGCTCTGCTTCCAGCTCAGCTCAGGCTGCCGCTGCTTTCTCCTTAGCTCGCCTGCTCTGGCTAAGGCATCTCCAGCTCACATGGGGGATGGGACCCAGGGCTCCTGACTCCTTCATTGGCCTGCGTGCCCTGTCAGTCAGGCTGACCTGGGGTGTTAGCTTCTCCTCATTGGCCCTGGGGTCTGTCCGTCTCAGGGTCTTGATTTCTTATTCAGCCTTCCACTTTCTTTGGTACTGGGAGAGAGCCAGTCAAAAACCCCAGTAAGTTTCAGTAAGGGGACTGTTGGCCCCTTAAACAATGTTAATTCTTTATTAATTGAGTCCCAGATCAGAAGTTCTGTTATTTTTACCAGGGATCAATGTTGCTCTGACAGGCCTAGAATTACCTAAGTCATGTTATTTATACTTTTTAAATATTGGCACAACATTAGCTTTCTCCTCGGCTTGTGGGACTTCTACAGTGTTCCAAGAGTTATCGAAAAACAACATTAATGCTTCAAAGAACTTCTTTGCCACCTCTTTTAAAACTCTTGGTTACAAGTTATCCAGACCTGCTGATTTTAAAATGTCTAACAGCCGTCGCTGTTTAACATTCTCCTGGATTTCTGCTTCTTCATCATCCTCACGTGATATGATTACATGATCTGACCTTTTCCCAAATACAGAATAAAAGTATATCGTGAACATGTCTGCTTTTTCTGAATTGCTACTTTTTCTGATTCTGCCATTGCCATTTAGCAATGCACTGATACCATACTTATGATTCTTTTTGTTGCTAGTATATTTTACAAATTCCTTCTAATTGTCCTTAATTCTGCGGCCACAGATTTCTCCTTCTAAGCCTTTGCTTCCCTTATGAATTTTCTACAATTCCTAATTTCTCATATATATTCATACCTAACCTGTCTGCCACTTGTCATATATGTATTTTATCGCTGCAGTCACTTCTGTTCTAAGCCAGATTAATTTAATTTTTAACCGATGCAGCTTGCTTCTTTCTTCTTTAAGCCTCCTGGAAATAGACCAGTTGATTGGTTAATTATTAGTTATTATTATTATTCCTATTGTTATTACATTTATATTATTGCAGCACAAAAAGGCCCATTCGGGTCACAGATACAGACAAACTCCCAGCTCCTGAAAGCTTACCATCTAAAAGTCTCAAGAACAAATGCAGGATTGAAGATGGGAGATGTAACATAGAAACAAATTAACATGGTGAGGATGGGTACAATTTCCTATTTTGTTGCTTTTATTTTTAAGTCGGGAGAGGGCAGAGTGAGGGAGAATGGCAGGACTGGGCCAGGGAGGAGGGTAAAAATAAGGGGAGGGAAAGAAGAGGCACAGCCACACCCTATCAAGCCGCTCATTTTGGAGTAATTTGCCAGAATCACAACTGAGCTGAGTCTGAAGGAGGGATTTGAAGGAGGATTAGGTAGAGGCTGCAAACATACAGAAAGACCAGTGTGGGAGACAAAGCAAAGGTAAAAAGAAAAGGAGTACTTGTGGCACCTTAGAGACTAACCAATTTATTTGAAATAAATTGGTTAGTCTCTAAGGTGCCACAAGTACTCCTTTTCTGTTTGCGAATACAGACTAACACGGCTGTTACTCTGAAAGCAAAGGTAAAGAATTAAAGACATTTCCTTTAATCCAAGTAGAATCATAGACCCATAGAATATCAGGGTTGGAAGGGACCTCAGAAGGTCATTTAGTCCAACCTCCTGCTTAAAGCAGGACCAAGTATTTGTGACAGTTCTCCTTAAAAAGAGCCCAAGGTAGGTGTGGTGCTAGCCAGTCATCATTCTGTCCTTGCCTTGTGTCTGTTCCTTTATTGTCTGACTCACATGATTCAAGTAAACTTGTTTCCAAGGAGCCCTCCTTCTACTGACAGCACTGATGGGCATGGTGTATGCAGGACATCCTTAGGGTTGCCAACCCTCATGGTTTCGCTGGAAGTCTCCTGGAATCGGGCGTTATCTCCCAGAGGCTACTGCAGCCAATCCAGGAGATTTTAGGCATTAAAAGTCTGGCGGCGCTCCCTGCCTGCCCTGGCCACACGCCGCTCCCGGAAGCGGGCAGCACATCCCTGCAGCCACTGGGGAGGGGGCAGGGGGTCTCCTTGCATGCTGCCCTCACCCTGAGCATCGACTTCGCAAATCCCATTGGCCAGGAACTGCAACCAATGGAAGCTGTGGGGGCAGTGCCTGTGGGCATGGGCAGCACTGAGTCCCCCTGGTCTCCGCTAGGAGCCGCTGCCAGAGGGATGTGCCAGTCACTTTCAGGAGTCTCCTGAGGTAAGTGCCACCCGGCCGGAGCCTGCACACCTCACCACTTCCTGCACCCCAAGCACCTGCCCCAGCCCAGAGCCGACACTCTGCACCCAAACTCCCTCCCAGAGCCTGCACCCCCTCCCGCATCCCAACCGCCTGCCCCAGCCCAGAGCCCTCACCCTGCAACCAAACTCCCTCCCAGAGCCTGCACCCCCTCCTGCACCACAACCTCCTGCTCCAGCCTGGTGACAGTGAGTGAGGGTTGGGGAAAGCGAGTGATGGACAGAGGGCAGATGGAGTGAGTGGGGGCGTGGCCTCGGAGAAGGAGAGGGGCAGGGGCGGGGCCTCAGAGAAAGGGAGGGGCAAAGGTGTTTGGGTTTGTGCGATTAGACAGTTGGCAACCCTAGATATCCTGCTATTACAAGTGAGGACCACGGCCTACTCAGGAAGCCCTAGGCTGTGCCTCTGTCACTAGTGATCATAGTCAATGCAGGAGCCCCAGAGACTACATCTACCATCAATGGCCATGGACTCTGCAGAGAGCACGAAGAATTGTCAATATTGCAGATGGCACTGAGGTAATTTCTCTTCTACAACAGCTGATCTGAGTGGCACAATCTAGTTCTAGTGACTTGTTCTTGTCTACAGTTGGGCATGCCCTACAATGGGAATCTGGTCTTGTAGTGATCACCTTTGTCACAGGGAATTTTTTCCCTAGTTTAAAAAATTACCAGCCGCTAATGTCTCCCAACTCATGTTCAATACGACATAGAATCTATTGGGGCGAGAAACAGCACGGATACAGTTTGCAGAGAACTTTTCTCTCCCGCACCAGAGATGGGGGTTACCCGATGATCTGAGGCTGTGGTAAACCTGATGTCAGGAGGGGGCTCATCACTCATATATGGTGATGTTTGTTGCTTTCAAGTTTTATTGGATGTTTTAGCTGCGTACAGTCACAGATAAAACCACTGATAATAACTAAAAAGGCAGATGAGTTTGCTATTGGTTCCTTTGCACAGCTGATGCCACCCTCTGAATGTATATATTTCCCTTCCACTGCTTTGTTGTCACTTGTCAGACACAGCGGAGCCCTGGCAGGTGTTTAGGGGCAGCCAGTGCAGTGAGTGGGGGGACAGCAAGTCAGGCTGGCAATGAAGGCACATCTCTCCACTCCGGTGCTGTGGCTTCTTCTCCTCACAGTTCAGGACATAGCAGGTAAGTCTCCTCTGTGCTTCACCAGGGGAGCTGGGTTAACTGGAACTAAGGTGGTAACTTTTACAGTCCGCTTTTTACCATCTGCATTTGGCTCAGAGGTTGTGACTTTTCCTTTTGGGATTGGACCTTGCCACTGTTACCGAGGCTTTTACTACTTTGAGATTGGACTAATGCAATGACCTCTGTGTGGGGCTGCACCTTAAATCCATTCAGAGAATGAAGCTGGTGCAAATAGCTGTGACTCACCGAGCAGGGCATCTTGCTGGGAGCGTGTTACAGCCTGCTGCACGATCTGCACTGGCTGCCCAGCTCTGGGTGGAGGTTAAGGTGTTACGGTTTTGGTTATGAGATCAGCTCTCTCCCCGTGCCATACGGCCACAGCTGTGGTCAGCAGGGTGCCCAAGCTGGTTCCCGCTTTTATACAGGAGAGGGGTGGCTGGCTGGGTGCTCTTTGTGAGGGCTCCAGGACTCTGAAATGTGCTTATCCCTTTGAACAAAAATAGCCTGAATTTGGTGACCTTCTGGGCCCACTGGAAAACACAGCTTTTTGATGGGGCATTTGGGGAGGTCCCAGGCCGTGTGTCACATAATGAGAAAGGGGTGGGAAAGAGTTTCTGTGGGTGTCTGGCTGGCTGAGTTCCTGTTGAAATGGTCACTTAATGCTGCTGGGATTTGAGTGTGTTATCAATGGTGTCCGGCTGCCTAAGGCCTTGGCTAGGCCTCAGTTTAGTATTTTAAATCCCAATAAATAAATGTCTGGTTGGTCCAACTCCAACAGTTGCAAGGGTCAAGTCCTGGCTCCTCCCTCCCACATTCACTCACTGAAGCCAGTAGAAGTTTTGCAAGTGCGAGGTGAGCAGGATTTGACCCAGATATGCCCAGAGCTGATTCCCCACACTGAGGGGATGTGGGTGAGGGGATGTGGGTTAGGGTGCAGTGTGCAATGCCCTGTGCGCGTGAGGGTACTGGAAGCTCTGTCAATAGGAAGATTTATCCTGCAGGAGACCTGCCTCCTTCCCCCAGGGTTTCTGCTGGAGCAGAAACACTTTGAATCCTAGCTGGAGCCTAGGGAAGCCCGACCAGCACAAGCTGCATGGCAGAGGTGCTGTATCAGGACCTCTCATGGCCACATTGGTTTCATTCCCTCAAGGCCGCCCCTGCCCAGTTCCAGCGCTGCTCTCATTCCTCCAGCACAGAGGGGGCTGCAGGCTCTTTGCCAAGCTGTGTCCCAGCTCCAGGAAGACTTAACACCAGTGTGAGGGGAAAAGGGGCATGGGGGGCTGATCATGGGTTATAGCAGCAAGTGCTGGTGCAACGCACGGAGTGAATCTGGACCAAAGTCTCCAAAACAGATTAAAAATCATATTTAAAATTGAATGTGGGTCCGAGATATGATTCAAATAATACAAAAAGAAAAGGAGTACTTGTGGCACCTTAGAGACTAACCAATTTATGCATCCAGTGAAGTGAGCTGTAGCTCACGAAAGCTTATGCTCAAATAAATTGGTTAGTCTCCAAGGTGCCACAAGTCCAGCTTTTCTTTTTGTGAATACAGACTAACACAGCTGCTACTCTGAAACCTGTCAAATAATACAGTGACTGGAACCTGCTGGGCTGGTGTTAGCAGCACGAGAATGATCCATGTGTCTGGCAGGGCAGTGAACTGCTCAGCAGTAGCTGGTTCATGGGAACCCGATGTGCTGCTGCGTCAGCCTGAGAAACTGACCCTGACCTTGATAATCAGCAAGGTCAGTCCCAATTATTGTCTTCGAGAAAAACCTGCCCTGATGTATATTTCACAGACAGCTCAGTAACTGTAGTGCGTAGGGGGCTGGTACCCAGAAAATGCTGAGCAAACCAACCCTCTAGCAGGTTACTTGGTGTTTATATTTCAGATTCTCAAGAAGTTCAAATATAATGTGCTGGGGTTAGAGCCCATGACACAGCTGTGCATGACCAAGCAGAGAATTGTGAGGTGACTCCTGGTGATCAGACTGACAACGCAGGGGACAAATTACAGCTCAATTATTTGTGGGATAGTGTCATATAGCGATGCCAAGCACATGTTCAGTTGAATGTTATTTAGCTGGATTTATGAGCAAATGTGCACCATGCCCTGAATATTTTTATTTTCTATGGGAAATTTGACAGAGTGGCGCAGGGGAGTAACCATGCAGGGGAGATTGTAATGTAGCTACTTTTCCCTTTCTCTCAATGCCCCCGTACCCCTCCATGAGCCCTGAGTAGAGGCCAGGCCACTCTTTGCCAGAAGATGGTATTTCACAATGGTTGACCTCTTTAAATTGTGCAGACAAACACATTTGTAAAATGATGTGGCATCCAGGCAAAGAAATGAAAAAATACCAGAGATAGATCAAAGCTCATGATACTATTAAAACCATCCAGTCATGTTATTCAATCTGTCTTTACCCATCTACTCCTCTGCCAGAGTGGGGTGCCAAACTGCAGGCTGAAAAGTCACCTTTTAATGCACCCAAACTGCACTTACCCTCCCCTCACCCCTGAGACGGGGAACTGCCGTCCATTCTGCCTTCGTTCTGCCTCCTGGTTCATTTCCTCTGACAGAAGAAGGGCTGACTGGGATATAGTTTGAGACCCACATGAGCTAATTCACACTCGTACTCAGAACTTTTGTTACCGTTCAGGGGTGAGTTAGAGATACTGGAGACCTTCACACTGACATCAACCATTCACATCAGCTATAATGTCACCGTAACTTGACCAGATTGATTGAGTCTTTTGCAAACAACATTTCCCTGGCTCACCCCACCCCACCCTGCAACTTCTCTACCTGAGACTGTGAAGCACACCCCACAATCTAGAGGCTCCTCCCCTCCCCACCCTCCCTCCTGCTCCCCATATTGCAGACCCCATTCCCCTCCCCACTTCTCCCTCATGCCCCTCTGCTCCAGACCCCCACCTCCCTGCCCCTCCACACTCCTCGCCTCCCTCCTTCCTGCCTCCTTCTCCAGACCCCTCTGCTCCCTCCCCAGCTCTCCCTCCTCCCCCCATCTACACCCTCCTCCCCTCCCCAGCCTCTTGACCCCCACAGTAGACCCCTCCTCTCCCTTCCTGCTGACCCACCTTTCCAGAGCCCCCTTCCCTCCCCTCCCCATCCCTTCCTCATGCCCCTGCTCCAGACGCCCATCCTACTCTTCCCACTCCTCAGTCCTGCACACACACCACCTCCACCTCATTTCCTCGCAACCCCTGAATCTTCCTCCTGCCTCCCAGGACCCTGCTCCCCTCACTCTCCCCTCCTCCTTGCACAGGGTCTCTGCAGCCCCTCACAGTCCCTGGGTCCTGTCCAGTCCCCTGAGTCATACAGGAGCAGCCATGTTGCTGTGGGCTTCAGTCTCATTGAAAACAGTGGTAGGTGGCAGCCAGCTTTACTCAGGGCGGCCTCATTCCCACATGCTGACAGACTGTAGGGAGATGGCGGCATCTTGCTGGCTTCAGCCCCTCTGACAGTGACAGGAGATGGCGCCATTTAGAATAAGGGAAACTCGGTGAGTTGGCGCCTTTCATCGTGTTCTCACGAGACAGGTAAAAACACCCCAAATTGCCAGAGTGGGGATAAAATGGCGAGAGCTGCAGCAGTGACAGCCCCGAGTGGGAGGCCCTGAGACGGGATCAGGTGGCCCCATGAGGCAGCTCTGGGCATGTCCCATTCTCATGGCTCTTGGCCCTGATCCCCTGCTGCCAGGCGCGGACTCTGCTGTGATAACACTGGGGAGGGGGCTCCCTGCTCTCTCTGACCCTGCTCTGTGTCTCTCTTTGAAGGTGCTGATGAGCTGAGGCTGGCGGATGGAGGCAGCCCCTGTGCCGGGAGAGTGGAGGTTAAACACCAGGATCAGTAGGGTCGGTGTGTGATTCCAGCTGGGACATGGAAGATGCTGAGGTGGTTTGTAAGCAGCTGGGATGTGGATCTGCTGTCAGTGCCCCTGGCTGGGCTCATTTTGGACAAGGATCTGGACCAACTTGGCTCATTCTGGTTGATTGTGATGGTGACCAGTCAGCTCTCTGGGACTGCAGTCATGCAGGATGGGGTGCATTCCAGTGCTCTCATTCTCTTGATACTGGAGTGATCTGCTCAGGTAAGAACTTGGCCAACCTGCCCCCATCAGAAACTCCCCATGAGGGAGAGGGGACTAAACCAATGTGAGACATTCCTGGTGACTCAGAGCTGTATTGTGCCCTGCACTGGGCAGACGGGATGAGCAGGCTGTGCCATCCTCTGGGCCCCTAGCAGGGGGCAGCTGGGGCAGCTGTTGTGGGGTAGCCCCATTAGCAGGTGTGTGCTGATACGTACCTGGGTACAGCAGCCCAGTGTCTCCCCGGGCCAGCAGCAGCTGATGTGACCCTTCCTGTGGCTGCTGGAGCTGGAGCTGGGGCCAGGGGGGTGGGGGAGGCGAGTGCTGTGTAGCTTTCCCCAGAGTTCCCTGAGGCAGCAGGGGAGGAGCCCTGAGCCTGCCTGTGGCAAGGGGGAGGGGCCAAAACAGCTGGGGTAGGTGCAGGGGGCAAAAACTGGTTACACTGCACCACACAGCTCCCTCTTTCCCCCAATCTCCCCGGAGGGTCAGACAGGGAACTCCCACATGGTGCGTAGCTCTTTGCTCCACAGCCTGCCTGGCAGCCTTCCCACGCAGGGTGGGCTAGATTTACCCCCAGCACAGTGTCATGGAGACTGCACCTGGATCCTTCTGCACTCTGCATTTGGGAAATAAACGTGCATCAAAACTAGTGCAAGAAATATGCCTGTATTTGCACAGAGTGACTAATGCACTGAGAGAAACAGCCCCTGATGCAGGTAAGACTTAGTGTAGGACCATGGATCGCTACATCTGGCTGAACAGGGATAAAGCCTCTTTGTTCTGATTAGCTCAGTCTGCACCTCTCGGCTAGTCCCTGATGACCACCATTAGTGAGTTCGCACCTGAGTGCTGGGGTCAGTGGTTTACGTCTCCCCCTCCCACCTTACTATCACTTACTACTCACTCACTCACTTACTATCCTCATTCACAGGATCTCCAGAAACGGTGGGGAATGTTCACCCCTGCCCTGTGCCCTCTCGGCCCCGGCTGTGTCACCACATTCACCAGAAGCCCCCTCCCTTTCCCTCAGAAATATCCCTGGTACAGTGGGAACCTCCTCAACAGGCCCTTAAGTGGAGTAACCCCCAGCACACGGAAGTACGCTGGCTCCCCTCTCATTCCTGTGCCAGGTTCAGCACTTCTGCAAGGATCTACTGGGGCCAAGGTTCCCTCTCTGGGCTTGATTCTGAGAGTCCCATGTAAGGGGAGCCCTGTAGTTGAATGTCTTGGCTGATTCTGTTGTAACTGTCTGAGCTGCACTGTCCTTAGTTTCCAAACTTTTTGTCCCTGAAATACACAAGTGCAGAGAGGAGCTCGTTTGCATAATGGGAGGAGCCAAAAGCAGTAACCTTGCAGCCACACCCCCATTCCCTGCTGGGCCTGTTCTTGTCTCTGCTGCAGCAACTCTGGGATTGTAAATCCTGAAATTCTGGACCTGTCGCTGCTGCTCGGGAGAGTTGGGGAGTATCCAGAGGGTAGAAAGTAACTTGACTGGCTATTTGGGAATTAGGCACAAGCAATTTCCAAGGCAAATACTGAATAAACACAAAGTGGAAACCTATCTTTCTGAGAAACTTTCACTCCATCCATCCCCCTCCAGTGCACCTCCTTGCAGGGATGTAACTCATCATGATCCCAAAACAAATAATGAGCCACATAAATTGTGTCCCCTCATGTTAAGTATTGAAAATTATTTACCTTAGAAATAAAGAATTGTTGCCCTGAGGTTACAAAGATATTTAAGACATTTCCTCAGCACTTTGTTTCATGTGTGAACGATCAGTATGTGTCCTTCGTTTTGGGTCTTTATCACACATTGGCACTTTGATGGGTTCGGTCACAGAGACCCCCTATGACTGTCACCTGATGTGCTGAATTTACCTCTGAGCCCATTTTCCCTGCCAACTTGGGACTCCAGAACCCTGCCTTGTTGAGCCAGACACGTTAGCCTGCTGCAACACAGACCCAGGTCTTGTCAGTGCCCCCAAAGCTCCAGACCTTAAGCAACAACTGCCCAGCAGGTCATCTATCTCCAGCACCCAGACACCCAGCTCCCAATGAGATCTAAATCCGTTTTCCTCTGTAAAAAGCTTATACAGGGTAAACCCATAAATTGTCTACCCTCTATCACACTGATATAGAGATATGCCCAGCTGTTTGTTCCCCTTGGTATTAATCACTTACTCTGGGTTTATCAATAAACAAAAGTGATTTTATTTAGTATAAATAGTAGGATTTAAGTGGTTCCAAGTAATAACAGACAGAACAAAGTAAGTTACCAAGCGAAATAAAACAAACCATGCAAGTCTAAGCCCAATACATTAAGAAACTGATGAGAGGTAAATCTCACCCCCAGAGATGTTCCAATAGGTTTCTTTCACAGACTAGACTCCTTCCTAGTCTGGGCCCAGTCCTTTCCCCGGTACAATCCTTATTAGTTCCAGCAGGCATCTTCGGTGAAAAGCAGGGGCTTTCTCATGACTGGGACCGCCCTTGTCCTGCTCCACCCCCTTTTATAGCTTTGGCACAAGGTGGGAATCCTTTGTTTCTCTGGGTCCCCACCCCTCCTTCTAAATGGAAAAGCACCAGGTTTAAGATGGATTCCAGTATCAGGTGACATGGTCACATCTCACTGTAAGACCTCATTTTTCATTACCCATGGGCTGGCCTATACGTACACAGGCAAGCTTGCAGGTAAACAGAGCCATTTACAGTCAATTGTCCAAGTCAATAGGAGTCATCAGGATTTTACACCACCATTAATGGCCCACACTTTACATAATTACAGTAGGACCTCAGAGTTATACTTCAGATTTCTAGTTTCAGATACAAGAATGAAACATTCATAGAAATAGGATGAATATATTCAGTAGATTATAAGCTTTGTAATGATACCTTACAAGAGACCTTTTGCATCAAACATATTCCAGTTACATCCTATTCACATTCACAAAGCGTGTAGAGCGCAACGTCACAGGCACCACATCTGGGCCTTGGCAGGTGTCACAGATCTACAGGAGCTGTGCTATGCCCCAGCTTTTAAACAATCCTGGGGAAGAACCCCTTCAGTGTGCCAGATCCCACAAGGGTCCCACGCTTCCTTAAAGGTAGGTCACGTAGCCTCAACGCCTCCGAGACAGAGCCTCTGGGCTCCAACACTCCTGTTTCACCCCATATGCTCTGCCCAGTGGGTTCAACTGAGATAGACCCCTGCTTAGAGACTTTTATACTCATCAGGGACCAATGCACCACCCTAGACAGTTAAGTGACACATGTCTTCAGCTCTGCCCCAGTAGAGCTGTGTAATCTTATTGCACTGACTGGGTAGCAATCCTTAGCCAGTTAAGTCACTGCCCTGCCTACCATTCATAAAAATATTACACAGAATCCCCACTTCATCACCACAGTTGAGAGTTCTGCTGCCCAGATACACAGCTGCTGTAAAGTTGCCCAGTGTCTGTCTTAGGGCAAAGCTCACATGTATGAGCCTGCACAATGACCCTTCCCCATCCGGAAAAGCATTGGTTGGATGTTGAAAGGCCCCACTTTATCAGTCAGTAATCTTCTCAGCTGCTTTGCCATTTTCCCTCTCTCTCATTTCTCCTGTCTGCCCCACGGCTTTCACATTCTGCACCCACATGGAACCTGCCTGGGCAATTATCCATATCGCACCAAGGCAAATACAACCCAGTTCCCATAGTTAGGATCCTACCAAATTCACGGCCATGAAATCTGGTCTCCCCCTGTGAAATCTGGTCTTTTGTGTGCTTTTACCCTGTACTATACAGATTTCACAGGGGAGACCGACATTTCTCAAATTGGGGGTCCTGACCCAAAAGGGAGTTGCGGGGGGGGGTCGCAAGGTTATTTTAGGGGGACTGTGGAATTGCCACCCTTACTTGTGCACTGCCTTCAGAGCTGGGCGGTCGGAGAGCAGCAGCTGTTTCCCGGGCACCCAGCTCTGAAGGCAGCGCCCCGCCAGCAGCAGTGCAGCAATAAGGGTGGCAACACCACACCAGGCCACCCTTACTCTGCGCTGCTGCTGGCGGCGGCTCTGCCTTCAGAGCTGGGATCCTGGCCACCAGCCGCCGCTCTCCAGCTGCCCAGCCCCGAAAGCAGTGCCACCAGCAGCAGCAGCAGCACAGAAATAAGGGTAGCAGCATCGCAACCGCCCCCTACAATGTCCTTGGGACCCTCCCGACAATTCCTTTCTGGGCCAGGACCCCGACAATTACAACACCCTGAAATTTCAGATTTAAATAGCCAAAATCATGAAATTTATGATTTCTAAAATCCTATGACAGTGAAATTGACCAAAATAAACCGTGATTTTGGTAGGGCCCTCCCCATAGTCTACACGCCAGGCAGCAATCCTATATACACATGCAGTACACGGGGAGGGGGGAGCATAAAAACAGACTTGTCTCCCCAGGGGAGAACAGCGGCGAGGTCAGCACAGAGCATGGCCTTGTTAAAAATGGTTATCGAGTAGGACCCCGGTATACCAGCTTTGCACGTACTCCAGCCACTTGCATCAAATTTACCCAGGCTTGCACTGGAGGCTAAGCACAGTGTAGAGTTGTGCTAACCACTCCCTCCTTTGTTCAGCCTCATTCTCTTTTGGAGCGTGACTCTTGTCTCATTACCTGCAGCTAGACTGGTTGAGTTAAACCTTTTCACACAGGCAACAACCACTTCAGAGGTGGCGGGTCGGTGTAACTCACTAGTAGTGATGTGTAAGGACCACTTTACTCCACCTTTACACGAGTGCAGCTGCCTACAGATAGCGCTATGGAGACCTGAGCCCTCTGTGTGCACATAGCCCTGCAGTCACTGCTAGAGTTAAACATTTCTCACACTGGTGACCAATTTATCATCACTGGAGCTCTACGAGTCCCGCCCGAGACAGGAGGTCTTTGTTCATTCTTTGCAATGAAGGCCAGACTCTCCTTACTGCCTGGGGACAGACAGCTGCGCATGTCAGAGACTGTGGAGTTAAGTTAAAATTCCCTGACAAAGACTTCTTTTACACAGAGTTCAGGTTGCCCAAGGTATCCCATTCCCTTGGGTTGGGCAAAACTCAAACCCCTGAAAACCAGGTAATCCAGAGTTAAGGTGAATGCCAAGGCAGCCTTAACTCTGCCCCCTGGAGCTGGACTAGCCATTGCCATTGGGAATTGTTTTCAAGTGCTCCAGCTGCAGTCCCTGTGTTAGGTGTAGCTGTACTGAATGGTGGAGGCGATGAGTTGGAGCCACTTGGAAGAGCTGTGATTGTGATATGAGATCTGGTTCTGAGACACCCATGTGATCAAAGGGAAGAGATGCCAATGTACCCGGAGGGATCCAGTATGCATCATTTCAGCGCTGTGTTCTGCAGGGTGTGTCAGTGGCAGAGCATAGGCATCTTCTTGCCATGGGGATTGCAGCAGTGAGGTGGGAGATGGAAGCAGTCCATGTGTTTAATGATGGGACAGTAAAAGGACAGTGTAAGATGAAACACTAAGTAATGGGGAGGGGGTTGTGAGAAGGGGCAAAGGGGTTGTAAAATGTAACAAGTGTGGGGTTGTTTCTGACTGGGGAGGAGGGTCAGTGTTTGCAGGGCACTGGCCACTGCGGACCCTCCTCTGTGACTGTTAAATGTTTTCATTTTCTTGTTTGCAGATGCTCCTGTCCCAGGCCTTTCCTTTCCCTTGCAATGGCTCCCATTTTCCAGTTCATTTGCTGAATGTGGGTCAGTGTCATGGAGGGTCTCAGCCCAGCTTTGGGACCTGTGGCCGGGGTGGAGGCTTAGGTGGGAGGAATCTCTGATCCGGCCAGGAGTTTGCCTGCTCTGCGGGGTGGAAGGTTTCATGTTGATGCCGTCGTTCAACAGGGCAGTAGTGATGCTGGTGCTGTCTGCCCCATGGGGTGCTGGGACTGGGGCTGCCAGTTGCCACTATTGGGGGAAAATATTTGGGAAACTTAGTCATGGTCATAGAAACATTTAATGAAAATCATTGAATTAGTGAATTTGCCTGTTGGCAAATAATGTGTCTGGTTCTTTATAACCATTAACTTCTGCTCAAAAATTGTTTATGAATTTACACTGGGCTGATGGGCGTTCAGTGCCCAATTTGCTTTGACTTTCAGTGAGACTATGGATCCTAAGTGCCCAAGGGCCAGGTTTTAAAAGATATTTAGGTATCTACAAATGCAGATAGGTGCTCAGTGGGATTTTCAAATGTGCCTGGTGCCAAACTCCCAGGAGATTTGGAAAGTCCCAGTAGATGCCTGTCTGCACTCCTAGGTGCCTGAGTGTCCTTTAAAATCTGGCCCTGAGTCACTTTTGAAAATGACATGTAGGCTCCTAGGTTACTGAGGCACTTCTGAAATTTTTACCCTTAGACTAAAATCCAGACCCCCGTACCCAGCCAGAGTAGCTTGGGATATGCGCAGGGTGTTTATGGAGCCCTTTCCCACCCTCATAGGTTGACCAGGCAATGGGTTGATCGTCCCCACTCTCTGATACCCTGTAGATCTGGTGTAGCATAGAGGGCTCAGCCAAAAGCATGTCTCAGCCTTACACAGCACAAGAATATTGTATTATGGAGGAATTTCCTGTGACTCCATAGTTAACGTTACAATTATGGGTCCATTATAAGTTTTATTTTTAACTTTTCTCTTTTTAAGGAGTAATAAATTCCTATTCAAAAGGCACAAGGAAGAGTAGAATATTTTCCTTTAGAATTTCAAAAGTTTTAGCAGCTCCCCCTGGCAATGGGAGCTAAAGGTAAGTGTTTAATATTAACCCTCTGTGGATTGTGAGTGCATTGGGGAATTGGCGAAGGGGTGGAATAGGGGCGGGACTGAGGGTGGAGCGGGAGTTGAGCACCCCCTGGGACAATTGGAAGCCAGCACCTATGCCTGGATTACAATAACAGTCTTACCATGGAGTCACAGACAGTGCCCTTAGACCAGTGGTGTTCAACCTGCGGCCTGCAGGCTGCACATGGCCCATCAGAGTAATCTGTTTTTGGGCCGCAAGACAGTTGTTTACATTTGCACGGCCACCCGCAGCTCCCAGTGACTGTGGTCTATAATTCAAAATTGTAGCAGAGATGTAGTCATCTGCCAGTTTCCCAAAACTCTCTCAGGGCTACCCAGAATAACTCGGGGGATCTCCATCTTTTTGTTTACTTATTCCACCCTGTTAGAATCCAGACAGTCCAGAGATGAAGGATCCTTGAATCCAGCCTTATAGCTTCATCTCACAGAAAACAAGCTGGCAGGGTCACTACGCACATGAACTCTTCCTTTGGTGATGGAGAGTGAGGAATGCATTTAGAGTGTTTGCCTCCGATCATCACACACAATGACCACTTGCTTTGAAATTAGCACTTTTCTGTGAAAGTTCTTCATTTGCATTCCACAAGGCTTCTTTCTCGTTTGATTAGTTATTTCGTTACCGGGCTATACACAGTGGAAATGTTTGCTGTTGCATTATAACGGGATACAGATAAGGGAGAACCATGCAAATAACAGGGTTAGTTTTCTTGAAGATTAAACACTCTTATACATTTACTAATCATTTTGATCAATACTAATGCACACGTGAATGGGCCAGGCTGTGCATTTGTAAGCTTTCAGTGAGACCTGGGGCTTTGGCATGAGCTGGCACCTGGTCTGCGAGCATCACAATCAGAGTGCAGGCTCATCTGTTCGCTCCCGGCACTCTGTCCTAGGGAGACTGTCTTCCTCTATCAGGCCCAGGCAGTGCAGAAAGGAAACCTCCTGAACTGAATGTAGAAGGGACAAGAATCAGACCAGGATGAGAGGAGGAGGGTAGATTGGGACAAGGAGCCTGTGGGGTGGCCGGGGGGGACAGACGGACATTCTGAGACTGGATACTGGTGAGAAGGGAGAAACTGGGGCTGGGAGAGAAAGGGGGAGATGGGAACTGGCTGGGCAAGGGGACTGGGACTGGGAGGAGGGAGGGGGAGGAGACTATTACTGGCTAGGCAGGGTAAATAGAACAAGAGTCGGGGGACAGAGACTGTGACATGCTGAGCAAGGAGGCTGGGAGCTGGGGGAGACTGGGACTGACTGGAGAAGGAGGCTGGGACTGGGAACCAGTGGGGAGGAACTGGGGGTAGGTGAGGAGAGACAGACCAGAAAAGGAGCAAGAGCGTGGGGAGAGTCTAAGACTAACTGGGCGATGAGACTGGAATAAGCAGCCAGGGTGGGGTGGAGAAGACCGAGAGCAGATTGACATGAACATTTAGTGTGTGGCAAGCTGGGGAGTAAATCTCCCCTGCTCTGGTCTGCCAGGCACTGAGTGTCCATGGGGCCCGTGCTGCCACGCTCTAACAGTTCCCTCGTGTGCTTCGATCTGCTCCCGGTTCCCAGCACTGGGGAACTGTTCATGCACAGCAGCAGGGTCCACACGGACACTCAGGGTGCAGCAGGCTAGTGCAGGGTAAATTTACACCCCAGTGATTTACACCCCGCTCTATCTGCTGGATCTCTGGGCAGAGGGGGTGTGTTCATGTAACTCTCTCCCCCTCCCAGCAGCTGTCAGGGAAGAACTCAATCAGACCCTGCTTACACCTGCCATTTCCTTGTATTTTTAAACAATAAAAAACTGGGTTGGGCAGGAACTTTATAAAAATGTGCTTTATTGTCAGGACTTTGAAACTCTGCAGAAAACAGATCGACCTTCACCAATGTAAACCCCCTAATCTGGTACTAACAACTGCTCAATGCCTTGTGCTGCCCACCGAGCAAGTGCCCAGCAGGGTGTCCCTCTCCTCTGAACCTCACCAGAAGGAGGGAGCTGCACACAAACAAAGGGGTATCAGAGCAAAAGTCCCGTCTGTGCACCTTTCTGTAAAACTGCCGCTGCATCTCAGCTGGAGCTGCACGATTGCAGTGGGAATCAAGTTCAAGTTTGTTATAGGGCGTTTGAAGGGCCAGACTGCCTAGTGGTTGGTGCCCCTGAACTCCAGCCCCTGGTTTTCAAGGTCAATTTCCTCAGTCTTTTAGGCAGTGAGGTAGGAAAACCCAGGCCCTCCCTCTCTATCAGGTCCCAGCCCAGGGTCCTGTATGCATCAACCCCTAAATAGGGGAGGCCTCCCAGCAAAGAGTCTAAATCCACTGCCCTGGGCTACTTTCTACCACTGTTCCTTTCATTTGGGGCATGGCCCCCTAGTCCCGTTTGCTGGGTGGCTTGCATACCATAGCGCCCTCTCGTGGATCTTGAGTGGCCCCATGCTGTGGTCCCAGGCTCCTTCAGGTGGGGCAGCCACAAGTTTTGTGAGACTGAACCCCACAATATCTCTGGGCTTCAGGGACCAAGTTACTTCAGTTGACAGAGGCTCCTTGGTCTCCTCCTCAGTCCCCCTTGGCCAGGGAGCCAGTGCTTACTCCCTGGTGACTGCCCCAGCTGGCAGGCTAGTGACCTTCCCCTCAAGTAGGGAGGCAGATAGCTCCTGCCGCTTCACCAGTCAGCCCTCAACTGAGCCAGGCTCTCTCCTTTTCTACACCCCCCAAGGCCTGCCATTGGCTGCAGGTACAGCGGGGTGGGGCTAGTTGGGCCCAAAGGCTCCCTTTAACCCTTGCCGTGCTGGCAGGGTACTTCCACATGCCTCTGCTGAAGGTTGGACAGGAGGATGAGTTTTTCCATGTCCCTTATAGTTATGTCCATTCTTGTCACTAATCCCTGTCTTCCCTGGATAGAGGTACAGGGCCAGCTCATAGGGCCAAACCCAGGGTTCCTTACTCAGGCTGTCAGCTATTGACTGTGATGTGAGTTTGCTTTGTCCAGACTGAGTAGAAACAGAATAAAGGACTCAGGATTGGGCCGATTAAGGATTATTCCAGAAATAACCAGTCAGCCCTCTACAAACTGCCCTGTGCACTAGATATCACTGAGAACAAACACATACGAGAGCTGTGATGTTTCTGCACCAAGCAATTTTTCAAAGCTGCTCTCCTGACTGAATACTCAAAAACTTTCCAAAAGGTGGCAGTCGTCTTCTTATATGCAGTGTTGTTGTAGCCGTGTTAGTCCCAGGATATTAGAGAGACAAGGTGGGTGAGGCAATATCTTTTATTGGACCCATTTCTGCTGGAAAGAGACAAACTTTTGATCTGACAGAGTAGAGCTGTGTGTAAGCTCAAAAGTTTGTCTCTTTCACCAACAGGAGTGGGTCCAATAAAAGATATTACCTCAGCTACTTTGACTCTCTCAACCCCTTCTCGTCCAGCTTTCACTTCTCATTTCTGGTTGGATTCATACCAAACTTTGCCAAAATCATTCTCCTTTGCCAAGGTCCCCTGCCTCAGATGGTGCCCAAGGAGTGAATCAGGGATTCAGAGTCAAAGAGGCTGTTGTCTGTAGGCCCAAGCCTCATCAGTTGCAGCAGCAGCATTGTCATCATCAGTGATCCCTCCATTCAAGGATGATCTCTACCACAGATTTACGTATGGGTCCTGAGATCACTGAGGGATCCGATCCTGGAACCATAGATCTGCCCGCAGTAGGTATAGACATTGCCTGACAGGTCAGCTGCCTGCTGGGAGAAATTTCTTTTTCTTTCCTTTCTTCTTTCTCTTTTCAACTTTGAGGGCAAGGCACTTCTCCTCGAAGCGGGCCACTGCCTGATGGAGGATGAAGTGGCATTGAGATTTGTTGGTTGCTTGGTCCTCCCACCTTCTGATATCCACATGAGTTTTCTTGAGATACGCTTTCAGTGTGTCTTTGTAGGGTTTCCTCTGATTACCACGGGATCTCCGACCATGGGTGAGCTGAGAGTAGAGGCCTTGCTTTGGGAGGCGAGAGTCTGGCATCCGCACACAATGTCCAGCCCAGCGGAGTTGATGAGTGAGGATCATTGCTTCAATGCTGGTGACATTAGGTTCAATGAGATTGCTGGTGTTAGTCCAGCGATCTTCCCTCTTGATGCAAAGCATCTTCCAGAGGCATCTTTTGTGATACATCTCCAGACTCTTGAGGTGCTGTTGATAGAGGTTTCACATCTATAAAGGAGTGTAGAAATAACAATTGTCTCCTAGACCTGGATTTTGGTGTCCTTCCGTAAGTCACGGTCTGTGAAAACGCTCCAGAGCAGTTTCCCAAAGGAAGCAGTTGTGCAATAGATCCTGTGCTGGATCTCACTGTCAATTTTTGCATTTTGAGAAAGTTGGCAACCGAGGTAACAGAAGTCCTCAACTCTCTCCAAAGTCTGTCCCTTGATGGTGATTTGTGGTAGGTCATGTATAAGGTCTTAAGCAGGCTGATGGAGCACTTTAGTCTTCTTGATACTGAGTGAGAGTCATAGGCTTCAGTAAGCTTGTGCAAAAAAATCCAGTGTGGACTGCAGGTCATTCCGAGTGTGCGTGACGACGACACAGTCATCAGCATACTAAAGGTCAGTAATGGATGCCTTGAGCAGTTTAGACTTGGAACGGAAATGTCAAATATTAATAAGCCGCCCATCCATTCTGTATTGAATGTCAACTCCAGTGGGAAGGCGGTCTTTAAAAAGGATCAAAATGACTGCTAAATACATGGAGAACAGGGTTGTGGAAATAACACATCCTTGCTTAGCCCCAGTTTTGATGACGAAAGGATCCATCTCCAGGCCATTACAGAGAATAGTGGCAGTCCTCTCATCATGAAGAAGCCTTAAGCCCTTAATACATTTTGGAGGGCAGCCAAATCTGGCCAGCACCTTCCACAGGGCTTTGTGATTGACAGAGTTGAAAGCCTTTGTCAAATCAATGAAGGCCATGTGCAGGTCCTAATTTTGCTCCCAAGACTTTTCCTGGGTTTGGTGGGCAACGAAGATTATGTCAGTTGTTCTGCGGGATGGCTTGAAACTGCACTGAGATTCCGGCAATATTTCCTCAACAAGGGGAAGTAATCGGTTTAAGAGGATACGTGTGAGAATTTTCCCTGCTGTAGATAGCAAGGCAATGCCATGATAATTTCCACATTCCAACTTATTCCTTTTTTAAAGCTGGTAACAATGTTGGCATTTTTCAAGGCTTCCAAAAGCTTCTCATTATACCACATTTGAAGAAACATGAAGCTCCCAACAGCATAGCTCTGAGGATTTTTGGAGCACACAAGCCGCTTCACCACAACAAGGTGACGGTCCCCGAAGAGGTGTTGCAGCCATGGCAAGATGTGTAACCAATAAAATTATGCTGAAATTATACTCTTGGCCGCTGTGCACCAGAGTGGCACCAGGCACTAGACCTGAGATGAGGGAGACTCTTTCCACCTATTGGGCCCAGGCAGTATGGGGAGGAAGCTACCTGAACTGAATGCAGGCCAGGGTGAGAGGGAAAGTAGATAAGGATAAGGATGCAGGGGGAATATTCTGAGCCTGGAGGCTGGTGGATGGAGAGAAAGTGGGACTGGAAAAGAAAGCAGGAGATGGGGACTGGCTGGGCAAGGAGACTGGGACTGGGGGGAGGGGGCAAGAGACTAGGAATGGCTAGGAAGGGCGATTAGGACAGGGAGTGGGTGGGGAGAGACTGTGACTTGCTGAGCAAGGAGATTGGGAGCTGGTGAGACTGGGACTGACTGGGTGTGACATTCCCCTCTGGTGTTATCCAGACCAGTGATCTGCTAGGTCACCCAATCCTTGACTCTGGGAGCCAGCCTTACCCTGCTCTGCTGTGAGAACCCCCACTCCTGGGTTGCTCACTCACTGCCTCTGGCATGTAAGCTGCTCCTTGGATTGTACAACCGAATCATACTAGCCACTATCCCCAGACACAACCTGAGGAACCTCCATCTTGCAGTGCCCAGTTATGCCCGCTGGACACTGCAAGCTTATCTGAGTTCATCAATTTAACAAAGAAATTGATATGGACCAGGCTTGTTATCCCAAGGGGAGTCCCTGACACACTTCAAACCAAACACACTGCTTCAGGTAGAATAAACAAACAAATTTATTAACTATAAAGACAGATTTTAAGTGATTATAAGACAAAACATAATGTAATGATGTTGCCTCTGGCGGGACACAGCTGAGAGTATCAATTCAGGACAAAACCAACAAGGAGTTTGGTGGCACCTTAAAGATTAACAGATTTATTTGGGCATAACCTTTTGTGGGTAAAACACCACTTCTTCAGATGCATAGAGTGAAAATTACAGATGCAGGCATTATATAATGACACATGAAGGGAAGGGAGTTACCTCACAAGTGGAGAACCAGTGCTGACATGCCCAACTTGATCAGGGTGGATGCAGTCCACTCCCAATAATAGATGAGGATGTGTCAATTCCAGGAGCAGCAAAGCAGTTTTTGTAATGAGCCAGCCACTCCCAGTCCCTATTCAAGCCCAAATTAATGGTGTTAAATTTGCAAATGAATTGTAATTCTGGTGTTTCTCTTTGATGTCTGTTTCTGAAGTTTTTTTGTTCAAGTATAGCTACTTTTACATCTGTTATAGAATGTCCAGGAAGATTGAAGTGTTCTCCTACTGGCTTTTAACACCATTAATTTGGGCTTGAATAGGGACTGGGAGTGGCTGGCTCATTACAAAAGCAGCTGTTGCTAATCCTTTAGAAGCTAAAATCTAAAGATGTATTCATAAAAAGAAAGAAATGTAGATGAGCGCTAAAACTGGTTAAATGGAATCAATTACATACAGTAATGGCAAAGTTATTTTTTCAGGCTTGTAGCAGTGATGGAATAAAGTGCAGGTTTAAATCAAGTCTCTGGAGTACATCCACAGCTTGGATGGGTCATTCAGTCCTTTGTTCAGAGCTTCAGTTTGTAGCAAAGTTCCTCCAGAAGTAAAAAAGCAGTATTGAAGACAAAATGGAGGGGTTTCGAGGGCCTTTTATATTCTTTCCCTTTGTTCTCCTGTGCAAAATCACAGCAACAAGATGGAGTTTGTAGCCACCTGGGTAAGTCACATGTCCATGCATGACTCAGTTTGCAGGCAGCAGCCATTCCTCACATGCCACCTTGAACATCTCAGGAAGACTTCTCATATGTGGATTGGAGTCTCCCAAGGTCCATTGTTAGTTAAGTGTTTCTCGATTGAGCACTCAATCTGCAAATTCCTTTCTCAAGAAGCTGACCAAATGCTTCACTAATGCTACTTAATGACAAGTTTCAGAGTAGCAGCCCTGTTAGTCTGTATTCTCAAAAAGAAAAGGAGTACTTGTGGCACCTTAGAGACTAACAATGCATCCGATGAAGTGAGCTGTAGCTCACGAAACCTTATGCTCAAATAAAGTTGTTAGTCTCTAAGGTGCCACAAGTACTCCTTTTCTTAATGCTACTTAGAATCAAACACATTGAGAAACAAGTACATAGCCAATATTCATAATTTCAACTACAAAATTGATACATGCATACAGATAGCATAATCATAACCAGCAGATCAGAACCTTTCCATAGACACCTCACACGACAACCTTTGTACAATATTTGTTGCAAATGTAACACAGTGGTTGCAACAATGATTTATACAGTCACAGTTTATGTCAATACATAACAGATAACAAGTCAGATTTGGTCAAAAGAAATAAAAGCAAAACCCATTCTAAGCTGATCTTAACACTTTCAGTGCCCTTACAAACTTAGATGTTTCTCACCGCAGGCTTCCTGGTTACTCTTCAGCCTGGCTCTCCCCTTTGATCAGCGCTTCAGTGGCTTGGTGTGGTGGTGTCTGTAGATGTAGGTGGAAAAGAGAGGAAGACCATGGCAAATGTCTCTTCTTTTTACCATGTCCTTTCTGCCCCCATGGTTTTGCCCCTGCCTCCCCCCTCCTTTTCAGAGTGAGGTGAGCATTACTGAATCTCTCCAAGGAAGATTGAGCAATTCCCCTGGTTTGGCCTCATGCTGGTGAGTCATTCATTGTAACTCCCTTCCTGGACAATGGCTGTTCATTGGTTGATTGATATCCTGCCCAGGCATTGGTTACTTTCCTTGCTGTTGCCTCTGGGGAGCTCATATCTGGCTGATTCCCCAATTTACAGCATGTTTTAGTGACAACCATACCACACAATTCTCATAACTTCATATGCATTAATGATCTACACATATGAATAGAGAAATGACTTTCAGCAGATCATAACCTTTCCCCTGATACCTTAGAAGGCATGCTTTATATGTAAGATCACAATTATATTAAAATGAGGATTATGGGGGTTACAGCACACCCCCCACCCCAAAGTATAGAATGCCACACTGGGTGAGGAGTCTGGGACTGGGAACCAGTGGGAAGGAACGGTGGTGGGTGAAGAAAAACAGATCAGATCAGGAACCAGGGTGTGGGGGGAGTCTAAGACTAACTGGGCAAGGAGACTGGAATAAGCAGTCAGGGCGGGGTGGGGAGACTGAGAGCAGATCGACATGAACATTTAGTTTGTGGCAAGCTGGAGTGTAAATCTACCCTGCACTGTCCTGCCAGGCACCAGGTGCCCATGTGGATGGTGTGGCTGTGCACTAAGGCCTTGTCTACACTGCTGCTTAAGTTGATGTAAGTTACGTCACTCAGGGGTGTGAACCCCTGCCCCCCGCCTCCCCCAGAGCAACGTAACTGACATCAACTTAAAGCGTTGTCCACATCTCACTATGTCAGTGGAAGACGCTCTCCCACCAGCAGAACTTCTGCCTCTTGATGAGGTGGGCTCATTGTACGGACAGGAGGGCACCAGAGGCGTAGCCCGGTGGAGAGAACAGGGGGAGCGGACAGATAAAAAAGCCCCACCTGCTTGTACTCACCCGGCGGCGCTCCGGGTCTTCGGCGGCACTTCGGTGGCGGGTCCTTCACCCGCTCCGGTCTTCGGTGGCACTGAAGGACCCCCCGCCACCGAAATGCCGCCGAAGAGCAGAGCGAGTGAAGGACCCACCGCCGAACCCACCACTGAAGCCCTGGAGCGCCGCCGGGTGCGTAAAAATTGAAAAGGCTCCAAAAAATTAAAAAGGCTCCACTTCTGCTCGGTGGGAGAGTGGCCGCTGCCCCGCCCCCCCCCCAGCTACGCGACTGGAGGGCTTTCTCCCCTCGACGTCACCCGTCTTCACCAGACGTGCCCAATCGGCGGCGCTGCATCGACACAGTGGCACTGATCTTCCGTTTTTTCAGTTTGCTTTTTTAAAACCTTAAAACGTTCCATTACTTTTAAGGAACATTCAGTTTGCAAAGTTCAGGGATAAAGAATAAGGAAATAGCAGAATTAAAGTTGTCTTTGCAGCTCTATTTTGGCCCATCTTTACGTATGCGTTAAGATTCAGTCTTTCATGACAGGATAACTTGCTATTTTCTCCACAGGACCCCTGCTTCATTCAGCACACAGAACTGACAGTGCTCTGACTCAGGGTTGTGGAGTGAAGGAGGCTGTTGTCTACAGGACCCCTGCCTCATTTGTTGCAGACGCTGTGAAGTGTGCTGTGTGTGAGGCAGGGGATTGCAGAAGGAGAAAGGAGGGTCTCTTGTTAAGGCAGCTGAATGGTGCCCTGGAGAATTAGAGTCTATCCCTGCCTCTGCCACAGAGTTCCTATGTGATGCTTGGCAAGTCACTTCAACCAAATGTTTCACAGGTGGTCATTAATTGTCTGTACCTCATTTTATGGGTGGCCCCCTTGAGACCATGCACATCTGAGCTGAAGAAGTGCTGAGCACCCACAGCTCTAAACTGAAGGCAGTGGGAGCTGTGCTGCACAAGCCTAAGTCCTCTCAAAAGCCAGGACATGAGTATCTCAGGTTGGGCACCCAAAATCACTGGACACTTTTGATAATTTTGGCCATAGAGTGTCTCTGGGCTTTGGTTCTCCATGTGTAAAATGGAGATAATAACACTTCCCTACCTCCCCAGTGTTGTCAGCTGTTGGCTGTGTGTGTTTTCAGCTCTGCGCAGACAGCTGACGCAGCAGGCCTTGACCAAACTGCCTAAGAAGACCACAGACTCGGTTCAGTGGCAAAGGCCCTCGTTCAGGTTTATTGCTGACGAAGGACGGTACTAGCTCCCCGGATCAACGTCTACAGTTACACTGGCACATGTAGGCCCCTTACCATGGGCTTGGCTCAGTGAGTGGCGAGACTTTCCACTCCCCACTCACCCCCTGCACCCAGGCCAGAAAAAGACACCCGCCCCCGTGACCTGTCTTTTGTACTGTGATAAAATCAAGTTACACATTCCCCCTCTGATGTGGCTAGTAACCACCCTTGACCTTGTCCATGTTGGTTTGACCAAAACATCTCTATCCATCACCCTGTCACCCTGACCTTATCTTTCGGAGGGAGTAATTTTTCCCTTTCACCATCTTTGGGGAGTGTGTTTACACCATAACCCTGTCTCAGGGGTTCTGGTCCCACCCTTCTGGAAGGTGTTTATGCAAGTGCCAGTGCCGAGCACTTCTCATGAGTGTTTGTGGTTTTGCAACACCAACCATGCCTTTGCCAGGTTCATGCTCTGGACAATGGACCCGCACGCACAGTCACAAAAGGGGCTAATGAAGGTTTCACAGGCAAGTACAAGTCTGGCATTCTGAATGTCTGAGTGCTTCACTCTGTAAACGTTAACTTTCTTTCTGATTCATAGCTGTATAGATTTTAAGGACAGAAGGGAGCATTAGATCTAGTCTGACCTCCTGGGAAACAAAAACAATAGAATTTAAACGAATTACTCCTGTACTTCATCTGAACTTGTTTTTGGCTGAAGCATATCTTCCAGAAAGGCACCCAATTTTGTTCTGAATACTTCAGGAGGTGGAGAATGTTCTGCTTCTTTTGGTAGTTTGTTCCAATGTTTCATCAGTAGTACTGGAAACATGCATGCCTTGCCTCTAATAGGAATGTGTCTGTCTTTAACTTCCATCCATTGGTTCTTGTTATGCCTTTCCCCACTAGATTGAGAAGACCTTTACTATGCAGTGTTTTGTCCATGTGAAAATATCTAAACACTGAAATCAAGACACGTCTCGGTCATCTTTTTGATAAGCTAAACAGATTGACCTCCTTAAATCTCTCACTGCAGGGCACATTTTGAAGCCCTGGAATCATTATTGTGGATCTTCTCTGCACCCATTCCAATTTTTTAACATCCTTCTTACAATGTGGACACTAAAAGCAGATGCAGTATCTGTCTCCACGGTGCTGTACACAGAGGAAAAATCACCTCCCTACTGGAGCTCGTTGGAAATTATCTGGCAAACTAGAGTTTCATTGGAAAATGCCAGTTTGTTGAACTCAACATTTATCATGAAAGTGAACTGGGGTTCAATGAACTTTCTCGAAACCACAAGCACGATCTGGTGGAAATATCCATGGTTCCCTGCCAGGTTCCCTGGGGGCTTCTGTTTGTCCTGTCATGCAGATTGTCCCGGGGCTGGGTACTCCAGTCTTCTATGATCTGCAGCTCTGGGGCAGCCCCACCATACAGATTGCCCCAAAATTGGAGACCCTAGTCTTTCTAGGGTGTGGGCTCCAGGGAAGCCCTGCCAATGCTTTCAGGCTCTCTGCCATGGGATAGGAACCTGCAAGCCCTGGGAGCCCCAGCTCTAACCAAGGCTCGGCTCCAGGGTCTGCATCAGGGATCCTGGAAGTCCCGGGATGGATTCTGGTGTCCTAGGGTCTGTGGCTCGGGGCAGCCCTGCCTTGCAGAATGTCCCGGACTGGGCTATTTGCCTATTTTGGCTGCCAGCTGGCCAAGGAGTCTGGAAGCTCAGGGGTTCCCAGTCCAGGGCAGGCCACATGATGAGGCTGCCCCAGAGCCAGCAGTGGCTCTGAGAAATTGACATGCTTGTCCTGATGTTAACAGTGGTGAAACTGACAAGAATGTCAGTGTCACTCCGCATCTGTTGGGGTTCCTGGGAGCAAATTTCAAAGTTGGATACACCGTGGGTTGGAATTTCCAAAACAAAATTTTAGCCGGATTTCCAATTTGCAGGAAATTTTAAAATAGTGACATTTCCTGTACACTGGAAATCCTGCATTTCAGCCAGCTGTCCTCATTGCTCCCCTCTTTCTACATCCAAGGATCACCTTCGCCGTTTTTGCAGCAGCATCACACTGGGAGCTCACGTTCAGTTCTTTGTCTACTATGACCCCTGCAAACAACATGGGCTATATCTGTATTTCTGTGACTATTACGTGCACCTCAGTTCCTTTTACTGCTATTTTCACATTTCCTTCAGGGGTTCAAAGGGTAACCCCCGTCTGAGCTCCCCACATGTCCCAGGACGGCAGACAATGGTTTCATAGAACCCAGTTACTGGTATTTAACTAACAATACAGGTGTCAGGGCTTTGGAACTTTTGCATCTGCCCAAGCTGTGCACAAGTCCCCTTCCTTGGGATGGGCCCCTGAGATGAGAAATCTTAAACAGAGAGCTTGGGAATTGTTAACAGGGGAGCCCTGAGGAACAGAGGGGGTGAGGCAGGTTCTGTAGGGAGGGAGACTATAACACAGTCTCCAGGAGCAGGGGTTCCTTGGATAAGCTGAGTCAGCCTGGGTTTTGAGGGAAAAGCTGAGCTTTAGGTAAGACATAGGCCTGTAGGTCTTCAGTTGCTTTATTCTTTTCTCTGTGATTTCTGTGTTCCTGTGGATAAATAAAAAATAACACTGTCCTGGGTTCAGTACTCGTCAATATTTTCATAAGTGACTTGGTTGATGGAGTAGAGAATACTAGGACACAATTTGTGGGTGACACGAAGCTGAGAGGGGTCGCAAGCTCTTGGGAAGGAAGGGTTGAAAATCAAAATGATCTTGATAAACTGGAGAATTGCTCCAAAATCAGCAAATTGAAATTCAGTAAAGACAAGTGCAAGGTATGAGACTTAGGAAGGAAAAATCAAATAAAAAAAAATGGGGAATAACTCTCTAGGTAGCAGTTCTGCAGAAAATGATCTCGGAGTTATAGTGGATCACAATCTGAAAAGTTGTGATCCTCTTGTGAAAAAGAGAAATGTCATTCTGAATTATATTAACAAGAATGTTATATGTAATACACAGGAGGTAATTGTCCCTCTCTACTTAGCAATGGTGTGGTCTCAGCTGGAGTACTGTGTCCATTTTTGCTCATCATTGTTTAAAAAAGATAAGGACAAATTGGAGAACGTCCAGAGGAGAGCAACAAACAGAGTAAGAGGTTTAGAAAACATGATCTATGAGGAAATGTTGAAAGAATTGGACATTTTTAGTTTAGAGAAGAGCAGACTGAGAGGTGAACTGATAACAGTCTTCAAATAACTGAAAGATTGTTTGTTAACTGTTGTCCACATCCACCAAGGGTAGGACTCAACAATCATTTTAGATTGCAGCAAATGAGATTCAGATTAGATATTAGAAAAAAGTTTTGAACTATAGGGATAATTAAGGACTGGAACAGGGTATGTAGGGAGGTTGTGTAATCCCCATCATTGGTGACTTTGCACAAAAAGTTAGACAAACATCTGTCGGGGTGGCCTAGGTATATTTAAACCTCCCTTGGTGTGAGGAGATGGACTAGATCACCTCTTGAGGTTCCTTCCAACCCTACACTTCTCTTATTCTGTGGTTTTATCAGCTCTTGAGGCCTGCTGATATAAAAATAGTAAAGGCTGTTTAACTTCCTCCTGAGTTACCAATGGACTGAAGAGTAGTTTATCCTTTTCACATAATATGATACATCCTGTTTCTATTCAAAATCAGAAATATTTATTGAATACTTCTGCCTTTTCTTCATCGTTGTTAACAATTTTACCATCTTGATTTGCAGTGGAACTCCACCACTGTTAGGATTTTTTGTTTGTTCCTAGTATAAAAATGCCTTGTGAATCTCCTTAGTGCAGCAACCCATGATTTTTTCCCTGATATCATTAGCTTCCCTTATCAATTTTCAACACATTATAACATCTAATGTATATTAATTGTTATGTAATACCACTGTTTTCCATTTGTTATATATTGCTTTTTTATTTCTAATTGTGGCCTGCATTTTGCCACTCAGCCACGATTGGGGTTCAGGCAAAATGTTATGGCTGTCGAGCATCTAACTCCCTGAGGCCCCTTTGTAAATTCCTGCCTTCATTAAATTTCTATGACACATTAAGCCCCGGCTGGTTGGAGGGCATAGTGCCTGTTCCGGACGTGTGGAAATAAGAGATGGAGAAACATGGAGCACAGTCTGTGATGCCCACTTTGATCTCAAAGCCGCCAGCGTTATCTGTAATGAACTACAATGTGGAACAGCTCTGTCTATCCCAGGAGGAGCTCACTTTGGAGAAGGACATGGACCAATGTGGATTGAAGCATTCCGGTGTGCGGGGAATGAGTCCCACCATGCGTACTGTCCCCAGATATCGCACATCAGTCAGACCTGCTCACATGCAAATGATGCTGGAGCCATATGCTCACGTAAAAATTCAATGCAAGGTTTTTAAAATCCCAGTGATGTGAATTCTAGATTAGGGTGAAGCAATATACAGATCTCACTGTGTAGAGAGCTAGGGTAATAGGATGGCACCAGCTTCTCGTAAAACACAAATGATCCAAGATAAATAGAATCAGATCAAATCCCCCCTGACTTTCCTTTCTTTAACTGTTTGGTATAAAATAGCTCCAAGGCTCCCTCTCTAAACCCCTTCTCCCTTCTCCCCTGGGCACACAGGGTTCCGTCTGGTGAACGGCAGCACAGCGTGCTCAGGGAGGGTGGAGATCCAGGTTCTTGGTGCCTGGGGAACCCTCTGTGACTCACGCTGGGATTTACCGGATGCCAACGTTCTCTGTCGTCAGCTCGACTGTGGCTTCGCTGTATCAACCCCAGGAGGAGGGTATTTTGGGAAGGGAACTGGCTCTGTCTGGACAGACACATTTCACTGTAAAGGGACTGAACTCCATTTGGGCCATTGCCCTGTTACTGCCCTGGGAGCCTCTCAGTGCTCCCACAACAATGATGCCGGTGTGGTTTGCTCAGGTAAGTGTAATGCTGGATTAATGGCACTGGCCCCTCAGTGTGTGACACTGACCCTAGAGCGGGGAAACCTCAGGGCACAGCAAGGGGAGAGGGAGCTAGATTCTAAACCACGTATAATAATGGTAAATGTATTAAAAATAAAATTAAAGTAAACATGACCACAAAAAGAACAGTGATGACCCAGTAATGCCCTGGATTCTCCAGTAAAAACATCAGCAACTCTGTCCTTCCGCCGGGCAGTGGAGCAGGGGCAGCCCTTTGTCCTTCGGGTTTCATAAATGTCACCGATTCACTGTTCTCATCCTTCTCCAAATCACTGCTGTAGTAATTAGAGGGGGAGCTACTAGCAATTCCCAAGATGGAGGTTACATCACACTTTCTCTGATCAAATACTCATACCACCAGCTCTTGAGAAGATTGTATGCCTTCATTGTCTGCAGCAGGCCTTTGCAATTTGGCAAGGGATCAGTGCTGGGGCCAGGGAAGTGCCCTGCCCTAGTGCAGGGAAATCCCTTCCAGGTTTGGCTGAATTAGAAACTGCGGAAAATAAACTTTTCTCTTCTCTCACTTGAGTTCCTGAGGGTATTTTTGGGAGCTTGCCACAGAGAAAGTAGCACTTTATCTCACTTTGGTTTTTTTCTAACTTGTTCACACCTTTGCAGTTGAAAAAACCTCAGAAAGATTCCCCACCCCAGCCAGCTTTCTTACACTTTTCTTGATTTTTGCCAATTTTTTACAGTGGCAGAAAAGATGAAAAAGCAGAAAGGGGGAGAAAGGGGGAAAACCTGTAAACCCAAATATGAAAAGGAAAATTGATTTTTGCATTTTCGAAAAGTTAAAATGAATCAACGTTTTCGTTAGAATCTAAACAAAAATGCTCCTTCCATTTCCGCATGCCAGTCTCTCGGGTGTGTTTGGAAGCTGAAATCCTGCATGACCACACAGTACTTAGCAGGGAGAATGTTGGGTTGTCAACCAGCTCTAATATTTACCTCACATAAAAACGTTAACAAATTAAACAGTGTTATTAGTCAAAGCCAAAGGCACAAGAATTAGGAAATATCAGAATTAAGATTACCCGTGCAATGTTCATTCAGCCCCCCCTGTTCATCTACATTATGACACAGTCTAATTGCATGCACACGTCCTGTTATTCCTCTCCATCCCACCAGCTCCTGCCTCCTTCAGTGCCGTGGGAGGATGGTGCTCAGGGGATGGAGGAGCTGGAGAATCTTTGTTTTTATCCTCATCATTCAACCTGTGACCCAGGGCCTTATTCGCTCTACAGACCGTACAAACACTGCACTGAGTACAGAATTCTTCATTTCTTCATGGGCTTTTCCGTGGTCTCCTCACCGTAGTATCAGAGTGCACTACAAGCATTAGTGAATTTGTCTTCACAACACCACTGGGAGAGAGCAGACTGTTATAATGCCATTTCAAAAGTGACGTAGGCACTTAGAAGCCCAAGAATAACATTTTCAAAAGTGCCTAAGTGACTTAGGGACTTAAATCCCATTTTCTCCAGTGATGTAGGAGCCCAAGAACCCTGGAGACTTCACCTTCTTGTAGCCTAAATCACTGCTGAAAATGGCACTTCGGCTCCGACATCATTTAGCTGCTTTTGAAAATGTTACATACAATGATTAAAGCCAAACTTCCAAACTTGCTACTTATTTGGGATGATTGGGCACCAACCTGAAAGCCTCAGGGCCTGATTCTTCAGAGTGCTCACCATTTCTGTAGAGCTTTATGTGTTCAAAGTACTGTCCAGACATTGATAAACCCTCACCAAACTCCAAAGCTCTATTTTACAGCTGGTGAAACCGAGAGAGAAAAGCAAAGTGACATGCCCAAGGCCACCCAATGAGCCAGCCGCGGAGCCAGGATAAAGCTGAATATTTTGACTCGCAGCCCTGTGCTCGTTCCAGCCGATCATGTTGCCTGACTGTAGAAGAGCGGAGCAGCCACACCTTGTCTTGACCCGAGCAGCAGTTGTGAATACTCAGTACTTCTGCAAATCAGACCCCATAAAAATTGGCTTCAGAGACCTGCTCAGCATCACCTGTGAAGTCTGCGGCAGAAACAGGAACAGAACTGAGCTCGACTGAATGACGGTCACTGCTCTTAACAAGAGCATCCTAGTTCTTCCTGCGCTCCCCTGCTTGTTCTCTTCAGGCCTTCCAGTTTCTAAAGTGAATGAGGCAGGGGCCATACAAGCAACAGCCTGATGCTGCACAACCCCGATTTATCCATCCTGGGCACTGAAAGTGGCCAGGGTCCTGCGGGAAAATAATTCACTAGAAAATTAATTTTAGTGGCCAGCCAATCTGGTTCCCTTGTGGCTAAATGGAGCCTGTGTTATGGGTCTATAGATCCGTAGAGTTTTAAGACCCAAAAAGGCCATTGTGATCATCTGCTTCTCCCCTCACCACAGGGACCCCTCCTGCTTAGTGAAGTTTCAGCTCCCCTCTCTGTCCCATCTTCAGATCCATGTACAGAGTCTCCATAGGGCTCCTTGCCTGACTGGAACTGGGATCTTTAAAGAGAAACCTACTGCAGAAGCCCTGGATTTCAACCTTCTTCCTAATAATGGGCACGTAGCTTCCAGGACTGTCCCCCACAGAGCCCAGAGTCACTGGTGCTGTTACACACCATGACTAAGCCTATGTGGCCCTGCCCAGACCTCTCAACAGACGTCTACTCTCCTCTTTACAACTAATACCTTTGTACCCTTGAGGAAAAAAACCTCGCAGTTCTCATACTTCTTACAGAGGCTGCTACTGACATTCCTAACTAAATTCCCTGCAGCCCTGCCCTGCCTCTCCTAACTAGCTACCCAGCCCAGACCCTGGTTCTTGGCGGGAACTCCTCAGCACATGAAGATGCTGATTTCTCCCTACAATTGCTGGAAGGAGAATCCCTTCTAAGGAAAAGCACCTGGTCCCTTCCATACGAGCTCCATCCACCATGATACCATGTGGCCTTCCTGAGGGGCTGTGGTATCCAGTTATACCCATGAGCCTCCTCGGAAAACCCCAAATCTACTCTCTACCCTCATACTACACTGGCTGCATGCAGGCATTCTCCTGCCCAATCTTAGGGTGAACTCCTGGTTCCATTGAAATCAATGGAGGTTTTTGCATTGCCTTCAGTGGGGCCAGGATTTCACTCTTAGCCTTGAAATGTTATTTGGGTTCCAAGATCCTTGAGCTGTTTGGATCCAGTGCACACACACTGCACCCGTCAGGTTGCCATACTAGTACATACTGTGCTCAACACAGCCAGTGGGTGTGCCCTGCACTGACTCTGCTGTTGTCTTTTCACATTGTCCTGGCTCCACCTGTGCCTGACTCAGTAATTCCTAACTTACCACCTTGCTGTAGGACTCTCTGATTCTGAGACACACGCAAACATTGAGATTCACATCCGAAGGGAGTCACAATATCCACCAACAGAGAATGTCCTCTTCCCCTCACCCCCCGCCCCCACAACCTGCTTAGTGTGGTGTGAATTGATCAGCTGGAATCTTACCTTGGACTCAGAGATGACACCACACTTCAGGGGACAGCTCCAGTCAGAACCACCAGTGCCGGGAACCATCTAACACTAGGAGCTCCTGCACTGGACTCAGGGGAACCAAGAAAGTTGCCACCTTCTGCGTAAGGATCAGAGGGAACGAAGTAAATTCACCAACAATAACCTGTTCCTGACCATCATGAGCCCTGCTCTTCCATTGGCCAAACTCCCCCAAGGCAAACTTGCCTAAATCATTCACGACCCACCTGCTAAGTGCTTGTGCAGACACCGTTCACTTGCTTCCAGGCATTTAAGCCTGGATAAAGTGACTACAAATCTCAGCAGCCGTTCCACCACCACACAGAGAGACTATTTTCCCAATCAGTAATCTGCAGGAATTCCCTCGCTCACTCATTTAGAGCAGCTGCTAGCAAGCCCCGCTGTCGAGCTCAGAGTGTTACAATCCTTACAGCACCTTCTACTTATAGAGTCAAAAAATAAGTGTCTTCTGACAGAGGTGGTTCCCTTTAACTCTGTGACACACTCTGATCACTGGGTGATAACTTCTTATTGAGAAACAGTCCATAATTTCATGCACACTCTGTATTATTTCTAGTGTATAACAGAGAGTGTTATTCAATGTATTTCCCATCTCTCGTGAGCCCAGGTCTCTCTGAATCACTCAGACTGCTGAATGGAGAGAGCCGGTGCGATGGTAGAGTGGAGATTTCCCTCCGTGGTGTGTGGGGCAGAGTGCTGGATGACCAGTGGGACATGAATGATGCCAGCGTGGTGTGCAGGCAGCTCCAGTGCGGAGTTGCTGAGAAAGCTTGTAACCCCCCTAAATCTGAGCGAGGAACAGGCCCCGTGGGGCTGAAAAGTGTCCGATGTGGAGGAAATGAGACTCATCTGACTCTCTGTGACAACTCCACGTCTGAGACAGCCCAGGCAGGAATTGCTGAGGACGTCGGTGTCGTTTGCTCAGGTGATTCATTTCCCAATCTAACAAACATTTTCTGTTCAGTAGGAAAATATATATTAACAGCTGGGATCCATCTCTGCAGGGAGCTGGCGGATCAGACTGGTGAATGGGGCAGGTCGCTGTGCCGGGAGAGTGGAGATTTATTACAATGGCAGCTGGGGGACAGTCTGTGATGATTTCTGGGATCTGTCAGACTCCAATGTTGTTTGCAAACAACTGGGATGCGGACGCGCCATCAATGCAACTGTCTCTGCTTATTACGGGGAAGGATCCGGGCAGATCTGGCTGGACGATGTGAACTGCTCTGGGAAGGAATCCGATCTGTGGGCGTGTCCTTCCGGGGGCTGGGGCCAGCACAACTGCAGACACAAAGAGGACGCGGGAGTTCTCTGCTCAGGTGTGGTTTGTGAATGCTCTTCTGAGCCTGGTTACCAGGCAATTTAATGGAGGGGGCAGATGTTTAAGGAGCTCGCTGAGAGTGATACTCTCCCCGACTGTCTCTGCCTCCTTTTCCCCAGTGTAATTACCTGCCAGGGTCACCATTAGAAAGTCCTCATCTCCCTCCCAGAGGTATCGGAGATATTGCAAGATTTCCCTAATGTTAGAAGGCTGCGTCTCAGGTGTCTGAAGGAGACTGTATCATGGAAAGCAGTGACTGAAAAGGAGGTAGGGTCCTAGTGGAGAAATACCTGAACATGAGCTCCCAGTGCCATGTGTGGCAAAACAGGCTAATGCGAACCTTAGATGTTTGAACAGGGGAGTAGGAGTGGGGATTAAATTTTACTGTTGTATATGGCACTGGTGAGACAGATACTGGAATACTGTGTCCAGTTCTGATGCCCACAAAAATTGGAGAGGGAGCAGAGAAAAGCCACAAAAGTGATCTCATGGTTTGAATAAAAACCTTATGGTGAGAGATTTAAGATGCTGAATCTGTTCATCTTAACAGAAAGATCAAGAGGTAACTTGATTACAGGGCATAAGTTCCTTCACAAGGAGAACATACCACTTACTGAAGGATTCTTTAATCTAATGGAGAAAGACAGAACAAGAGTCGACAGCTGGAAGCTGTAACCAGACAAATTCACATCAGAAATAAGGCCCACCTTTTTCACGGTTAGGGTGATTAACCATCAGACCAAACTACCAGGGAAATGGTGCATTCTGCATCTCTTGTAGTCTTCCTGTCTAGACTGGATGCGTTTCTGGAAGCTAGGCTTATGTCAGACTCCATTTATTGGGATCTATGCAGGTGCTTTACAGAAGGTCAGACGGTTTGATCTCATCATCCCTGTCATGCTGTCTGGAGCGGCTCACAGCTCTGAGTGCCCACCTCCGGGCAGACTGTGAAAAACAAGCAACTCCCCGAACTGGTGCTTTGTTCTATAATTAGATTTCACCAAACCAGTAACAGATGTGAACTTCTGGGTCACTACATCAAGCCTACCATGGGGTCACAGACAGTCCTCTTAGACCAGTGGTCACCAACCGGTCGATTGTGACTGATGGTCGATCCTAGAGCATCTCCCACTCAATCACGATCTCCAGTGGCACAGCGCGGCTGCCGCTAAGATAGGCCCCCTGCCTGTCCCGGCCCCACACCACTCCTGGCAGTGGCCGGCTTGCCCCTGGAGGCAGGGGGACAGGGGTCTCCCTCCGTGCGCTGCTCCTGCCTGCAAGCACCGCCCCCCAGAGCTACCATTGGGCGAGAATGGGGAGCTGTGGCCAATGGGAGATGCAGGGGTGGTGCTTGCAAAGAGAGGCAGCGTGAGGAGCCACATGCTGCCTTCCGGCCCCACAAATAGGGGCTGCAGGGACGCGTTGGCCCCTTCTGGGAGCGATGTGGGGCTGGGGTAGGCAGGGAACCTGCCTTAATGGGTAGGCGGGGAACCTGCTACGCTGTGCCACCGACCGGGAGCCACCACAGGTAAGTGCTGCCTGCTGGGAGGCGGCACCCCGACCCCCAGCCCTGATTCCCCTCCCAGAGCCAGCACCCCAAACCAGCCCTGAGCCTCCTCTCAGAACCAGCTCCCCATACCCCCTCCTGCAGACCGATCCCCCTCTTACACCCAAGCCCCAGCCCTGACCCCCTTCCCAGAGCCATGACCCTGAACCCCTCCTGCACCCCAACCCCCTGCCCCAGCCTTGTGAAAGTGAGTGAGGGTGGGGGAGAGCAAGTAACTCGGTGGGGTCAAAGCGATGGGAGGAGGCCTTCTGCATGTATTGCTCCATGGGTGTGATAAGGCGATTAACCAATTGTGATAATCCTTGATGGCCCATCTGATTTTGATAGTCATTGGGGATGGATAGGGGCGATGATTCCCATGCCTGAGTTCACAAATTCAGAGCAAACATTTTCAGTTATAAAGCAACATTTACATATTTTCTTGGAGCACGGACCACAGACATTACAATTGAGATTAATGCCTGCAGCAACTAACAACCATTTCATAGACTCTAAACACAAAATACATTCTTACAAGATTAACACATGTTTTGAGCAAAACTAACATACATGTGACCTGGTCAGTTCTTAGCTAATGCCTGCAGCCTGGGCAAGAGCTGGCATCTGGCCTGCCAGGGTCAGAATCTTTTCGGGCGTCAATCTATTACAACCTGTATGTAGCTGCTGGTAAATGGTGGCCTTCCAGAGATGTCCACTGTATTTCTAATGGGCCTGTGGTGCCTAAAGGTGTCTCTGATTCTTGGAGTGATTCTCTCTGACACTTGCTCCTGCAGAATGATGCACAGAATTGTTAGCAATCAATGGGATTTCACTCTTCAGACCCCAGTTCATTTCAGAATCAGATGATTTAAAATCCCCTTTTGTGCATTTCCTTCTAGAGTTCACAGATCTGAGGCTGGTGAGCGACAGTGACTGTGCTGGGCGGCTGGAGGTTTTCTACAACGGGACGTGGGGCAGCGTTTGCTCCAATGCGATGTCTGGAGTCACTCCAACAATTGTCTGCAAACAGCTGAACTGTGGGGACGGAGGGCAGATTGCAAGAGACTTTGAATATGGACCAGGTTCTGGTCCCACGTGGCTGGACCACATTGCATGCAGTGAGCAGCACGGTTCCCTCTGGCAGTGCCCGTCAGAGCCCTGGGATCCAAACTCATGTGATAACCGAGCAGAAGAGACCCATATTTCTTGCACTGGTAAATCTGAAACTACCTGCATGCGCGTGTGCACACACACGATCGCGATGTGTTTAATTAATTGAAGGGTTAGCATAGAACGTGTTGTTGTTGTTCACGTCTCAGCGCAGTGTTTAAATTCTCAGCACAAGATATAAGCATATTTTCATGGTCTTTTATAGGAACAAGCATTTGTCTGATTAACAACAAACATGGAAGTTAATCAATTCATTATAATAGAGACCGGTGTTACACAGTGAGATAAGGTAGTCTGAGAGCCAAGAAAAGCCTCTCCCTAGAGACCGTCATGAAGCAGCTCTGTGCTTATTAATCCTTTTGGGATTAACGATCAGAGATGGGCCCAGGCTGTGCAGTTTGGGTCAAGACTGGAATCCCCCACAAGTCTGGGTGCATGTCGGCCTGTGTGTCTGAGTAACAGCTGAATAGCAAATTAATTAGGTATTAAATAACCCAAAGTTCACATTTCAGTTCATACAGTGCTGAAATTAGGGGGTTAAAATACAGATAAATTCTACTCCCACATCACACGCACAGCCCAGTGCATTGACCTCTGCACTTTCTCTCCATAGGAAGAAAAGCAAAACCACCTCAGACCCTGTTTGTCGAATGCCCGAACTCTACAAGCTGCACAGGTATCTCTGCTTCTCACTGTTTCCCTCTTGGTCCCGAAGGACTTTCCCAGCTGTCCCAGTAACACATACGTTTTCTGCATTTCCAGACCAGGAGAAGTTACGCATCGTGGGAGGAGAGGACAGATGCTCGGGGAGAGTGGAGGTTTGGTACCGTGGCTCCTGGGGAACGGTTTGTGATGACTCCTGGGACATGGTGGATGCTAACATTGTGTGTAAACAACTGGGCTGTGGATTTTCTCTATCTGCCCTGGGCGAGGCTGCATTCGGTGAGGGGACTGGTCCCATCTGGGTGGAGACGTTGAATTGCAGAGGGACAGAGTCATCTCTCTGGGACTGTCCTGCCAAGCCCTGGGGTGAGAGTAACTGTGGTCATAAGGAAGATGCTGCCGTGAATTGCTCAGGTGAGTGACAGGAGATGTTTCTGCTACATGCTGTAATTTTCAGGTAGGAGGATGGATCAACCCCCCCCCCCCAGCCTCTTTGGTCCCAGACCAGGCCCTCCCATCTCCTTTGTGCTGGAGCATCCTGGATCTTGTGCGATGGATCCTTTCTCGGGTCAGATTGGCTCAGACATCAGTCCACAAGCACCCTGCATCCATCACAGGCCCCACTGTGCTGGTTTGTTACTAGAGTCCTCATTGCTGCACAGAGCACAAGGGACTTGAGCCCTAAATCACTAACAAACAGGCCCTTTGCTGCTGTGAAGGACTTTGTGGTGGTGACAGCTGCACAGTGCCCCCAGGGACTCTCAGAGGTGAGGTTCCCCCAGGGAACAAACACGTCACCTCCCCCTTGCTCCAGACTCCAACTCTCCTCCCTTTCCCTTTGCAGGTCTGACAGAGAGGACAGATTCTCTGAGTACCCCAGGTAAAGCATCCCCCTCCTCCCATCAAGGGTTAAATTTCCCTGGGGCTGGGTCAAGGCAGAGGAGCTGCAAGCTGCAGCCTGAGGGAAGGAGCTCCTTTCCATGGCCTGTGACATCTGAGGACAAATGATACCCGGGTGGGAGCTGCAGGCCCTGCTGAGCAGGAGGATTCCTGTCTTTTGGCTCCAGCTGACAGGGCAGGGCCAATGATTTAAAGAGCAGCCTGTGAGCTGCCCCCATGGTGCACAGACTCTGTCCCAGCCCATTACCCTGCTGTCCTGGGCTGTGCAATGGGTGACTGGGGAGCTCCCTGGGGGCCCCTGACTCTCACAGGATAATCTCTCCCTGTCGCATGTTCATTTCCATCCAGCTCCCCCGCGCCGCCCTCCGACTGACAGTGGGAGAGTCACGGTGCCCGTGGTCGTCTGCATTATCCTGGGGGCCCTGCTCTGCCTGGTCTTAATCATCCTGGGGGCGCAGGTGCAAAGTGCCAGGGCACAGCTCAGAGGTGAGTCCTGATTGGTGTCACTGTGTGAAATGTTTCTGCAATAGCAGGGGGGCTGCAGGGTGTCAGGGTGAGGGGCGATACCAAGCTGGGTGGGGTGGCCGAGGGTGCCTAACTCCTCTCTCATTTAATATTTCATTAACTGTCTGGCAGTGGAACTCCCCAGCCATCAAATCTGGAGATGAGACTGGCTAGGGACGGTCACAGTTTCAGAAAAGCTGCACCTGTATCCCCCCACCTTCCGGTGATCCATTCCAGGAGTGCCCAGTCAGGCCTCGGGCCTCCAGACATCACCTGTCTCTGGGTAGAACCCCCCATCCCACCTCCTACTGACCGGGGGCTTTAAGGCTGCACAGCCCCCTGCCTTCCACTGTGATACACCCAGCAAACCAGTCTGCCTACAGGCCAGCCCCATGCTGTGCGTTGTCCACAAGGGCTATGAGCAGTGTATTGCCAGCTGTCACAAGTCACCACCCAGCTCTCTCTCAGCAGACTGCACCTTGTTAGTAGGATAAAAGCCTCGCAGAGAAAACATAAAAAGAAAAGGAGGACTTGTGGCACCTTAGAGACTAACAAATTTATTTGAGCATAAGCTTTCGCGGGCTACAGCTCACTTCATCAGATGCATGCAGTGGAAAATAAAGTGGGGAGATTTATATACACAGAGAACATGAAACAATGGGTGTTACCATACAGCACTGTAACAAGAGTGATCAGGTAAGGTGAGCTGTTACCAGCAGGAGAGTGGGGGCTGGGGAATCTTTTGTAGTGATAATCAAGGTGTGCCATTTCCAGCAGTTACTGTAAATGGCCCACTTGATTATCACTACAAAAGGTTCCCCCCACCCCACCCCCCCCGGCTCTATCTGATATGCCCACATATCTATTCAGGGGACACCATCACAGGCCTAATAACATCAGCCACACTATCAGAGGCTCATTCACCTGCACATCCACCAATGTGATATATGCCATCATGTGCCAGCAATGCCCCTCTGCCATGTACATTGGTCAAACTGGACAGTCTCTACGTAAAAGAATAAATGGACACAAATCAGACGTCAAGAATTATAACATTCATAAACCAGTCGGAGAACACTTCAATCTCTCTGGTCACGCGATTACAGACATGAAAGTTGTGATATTACAACAAAAAAACTTCAAATCCAGACTCCAGCGAGAAACTGTTGAATTGGAATTCATTTGCAAATTTGATACAATTAACTTAGGCTTGAATAGAGACTGGGAGTGGCTAAGTCATTATGCAAGGTAACCTATTTCCCCTTGTTTTTTCCGACCCCCCCCCCCCTCAGACATTCTTGTTAAACCCTGGATTTGTGCTGGAAATGGCCCAACTTGATTATCATACACATTGTAAGGAGAGTGATCACTTTAGATAAGCTATTACCAGCAGGAGAGTGGGGCGGGAGGAGGTATTTTTTCATGCTTTGTGTGTATATAAAAAGATCTTCTACACTTTCCACAGTATGCATCCAATGAAGTGAGCTGTAGCTCATGAAAGCTTATGCTCAAATAAATTGGTTAGTCTCTAAGGTGCCACAAGTACTCCTTTTCTTTTTGCGAATACAGACTAACACGGCTGCTACTCTGAAACCTCACCTTACCTGATCACTCTGGTTACAGTGCTGTATGGTAACACCCATTGTTTCATGTTCTCTGTGTATATAAATCTCCCCACTGTATTTTCCACTGCATGCATCCGATGAAGTGAGCTGTAGCTCACGAAAGCTTATGCTCAAATAAATCTGTTAGTCTCTAAGGTGCCACAAGTCCTTCTTTTCTTTTTGCGGATACAGACTAACAAGGCTGCTACTCTGAAACCTGTCACTATGAAAGAAAACATAGAAAACAATAAAAAATTCCTCCACACTTACTGAATGTATCAGAAATCATCTGCCTTCCTCATGGGCAGCCTGGGAGACAATGACTCTAATCGGATCTCATGCTTCAGGGCTTCAGCCAGTCGCCCGCGGGGGTCTGGAAGGAATTTGGGGAAGCCCCTATATTTGTTTTTCATCTTGTTTTGTTTCTTGCCCTCCCCTGAAGCATGAGACATTAGCTACAGAGGGATATGTGACACTGGATGGGCTGGACCACCGCTCTGAGGTGGTATAGAGAAACCTCTTTCTAAGATGTCTCCCTGGTGTGTCTTTTCCACATACTCAGGGTCAAACCAATTGCCAGTTTTGAGGTCAGGAAGGAATTTTGCCACAGATCAGACTGGCAAAAAGGGACCTTGGGTTTTTTTTATCTTCCTCTAAAGCATGGAGCCTGCCAGGATTATCTAGGCATCCCTCACCTCGTCAGTTCCCTTCCATTGTAGGGACCTTGGGCATCGGTGGTACCTTAGTCCCCAGGGTTGTCCCTATGGGTGTGCGGGGCCTGGGGCAGAAGTGACAAATCCATCACTTTCGGGACCAACCTGTCAATTCCAGGACCGACTGCCCCAGCCAATCAGTCTGCCCGTGGGGGCCTCCAAAGCACGGGGTCCGGAGAGGTCGCCCCGATTCGCTGTACCCAAGGGATGGCTCTGTTAGTCCCTTGTGTTTTCGACCTGTGGCACACAAGAGTTTATTCTCCTGAGGACTAAAATGCTTTAGTCTAAGTGCATCTTTGGGCTCAAACCTAGGGGTATCTGGGTGAATTGCAGTGGCCTGTGTTATACAAGAGGTCAGACTAGATGTTCTAATGGTCCTGCCTGGCCTTAAAGTCGATGAAAAAAAAAAGGTTATCACCATTTTGCAGATGAGTGTAAACACCAGCATGGGTGAAGAATTATTTAAGCTGCTCCAAAGGGGAATAACCAGGAATAATGGGATGAGATTGAAAAGGGAACAGTTAAGATGAATTTGAGGAAGCTTTCTGACAGTGGTCTACCCCTGGGAACCATCATCAAAGGGATGCTGTGGAGAGGGATGCTGTCCCTGTCACCTTGCTCATTTAAATCTAGCCTGGACACAGCAGTGGGAATGTGCTGTAGGGCTCAGGCTGACACTGGGCCCATGGGGGAGGGGCTGAATGAGCTAACAGTGTTTCCCAGCTCTGGTTTCTCTGACCCTGTGCAAACCCTGCCCTTTGTTTTAAGGCTCCAGAAGACCCTTGGATCCCTTCTCTGAGGCTGTGTACGAGGAGATTGATTATAACCTGTTGAGAGAGAAGCGGGAGATGTTCAGTCGCTCAGGTCTGTGGGTCTCACTCCTAACAGGGAGTAGCTATCTAATGCCCTTAGATGGCCTAATGTCCATCGGAGGCCCTGACCCAGAGTTAAATCACTGCAGCTTCAGCCCTGTGAGCTTGTCATTGGAGCTGGGCACAAGTCTCCATTATGAAATGTTTTGGTGAAAAATGCAGATTCAGAGACACCGAAACATTTCACAAATTCCTGTCGATTTCACCCAATTGTTCCAAGTGCACACAGAACGATTCATTTCATTTCAACACTTTCTAAAGAAAACATTTTGGTTTTTTTTCAATTTGATATTACTTTTCCATCAGAAATTTCCTTTAATTTTATCTATCTATCTATCTATCTATCTAATCCATTTAAAAAACCCACATATCCAAAAGAACATCAAATGGTTTCATTCAACATGAAACCATTTTTTTTTTACTTTTGCATTCACCAAAATTTCCAAAAAAGTCATTTTTGGCTCAACCCAAAACATTTTTTATTGTATTATTATTATTGTTATTTTTACAGTTGCCAAAGAACCAAAACATCTGTTTTTTGCCAAGCTCTAGCATCTGAGGTGACATCAGCAGTTACTCATGTAGACTAGTGATGCCAGGAGTCCAGTTTTCAACCAGAACCCCCAGTCGAAGAGGGACCCTGGCGGCTCCAGTCAGCGTCGCTGACCGGGCCGTTAAAAGTCCAGTCAGTGGCACAGTGGGGCTAAGGCAGGCTCCCTATCTACCCTGGCTCCGTGCAGCTCCCAGAAGTGTCTGGCATGTCCCTGCAGCCCCTAGGCGCAGAGGTGCCCATGGAAGCTCCGCACGCTGCCCCTGCCTCAAGCGCCAGCTCCACTGCTCCCATTGGCTGAGAACCACGGCCAATGGGAGCTGCAGGGGCAGTGCCTGCAGGCACGGGCAGCGCGCACCGCGCAGAGTCGCCTGGCTATGCCTCCGCCTAGGGTTAAGACCTTCAGGGAACAGCGCAGAGCCAGGGTAGGCAGGGAGCCTGCTTTAGCCCCCACTGTGTCACCGACCAGGAGCCTACTGAACTAAGTGCCGCCCAGCCGGATCCCACACCCCGAATCCCCTGTTCCAGTTCAGAACCCCCCTCCCACACCCTCACTCCCTCCCAGACCCTATACCCTCCACCCGCATCCCAACCTGCTGCCTAGGCTCTGAGCCCCCTCCTGCACACAAACTCCCTCCTGGAGCCTGCACCCTGCACCCCCTCCTGAATCTCAACCCTGCCACAGCCCTGATCATCCTCCTGCGCTCGAAAACCACCAGCCCGGAGCCCCCTCCTGCATCCCAAACCCCTCATCCCTGGCCCCACTCCAGAGCCCACACCCCCAGCCAGAGCGTGCACCCCCTCCCACAACCCACGGCCCTGCTCCAGCACTGACCCCAATCCTGCACTCCAAACCCCTTGGCCCCACCCCAAACCCGCACTCCCAGCTGGAGGCCTCACTACCTCCCATACCCCAACCCCCTCCCCCAGGTCAGAACCCCCTCCCACATCCAAACTCCCTCCCAGAGCCCGCATCCTGATCCCCCTCCTGCACCCCAACCCCCTTTCCCAGCCCTGAGCCCCCTCCCACACCCAAACTCCTTCCCAGAGCCCGCACACCAAACCCCCTCCCACACCCGAGCCCCTGCCCCATCCCTGAACCCTCTCCCAGAGCCCGCATCCTGCACCCCCCTGCACCCCAACCCCCTACCCCAGCCCAGAGTCCCCTCCTGTACCTCAAACCTCTCATACCCCACCCTACCCCAGAGCCCCTCCCACATCCTGAAACCCTCATTTCTGACCCCACCCCAAAGCCCACACCCCCAGCTGGAGCCCTCACTCCCTCCCGCACCCCGACCCCTTGCCCCAGCCCAGTGAAAGTGAGTTGAGGGTGGGGAAGAGTGAACAAGAGAAGGAGGGGAGCTTGAGTGAGTGGGGGTCAGGGCCTCAGAAAAGGGGAAGATAGGGACAGGGCCCCTGGAAAGCGGTGGGGCAAACATGTTTTGTTTTGGCTCCCTTTCCACCATGCTCTACGAGCCTCAATTGTAAGGACAGTTAATGTCACTATGCCCGTCCTGCAGCCTTGGTGTGTAACCAGTGAAGGGTCAGGAAAGTGACTGTCTGAGGCCAGGCTAAACTATCATTTGAAAATTGCTCTGGAGCTTTGGGGCAGGGGATGTTCTGTATCCCCCTCCCACCACAGCCACTGGTCTGCTGGGTGGGATCCTTCCTGACCCCAGAGCAGAGAGATCAGCCCAGGAGAGCCTCATGGCTTTGAGTCCCGGCCCTTTTATCCTTTGTGCCCTTTTGTCTCCATGTCTGATGGGAACATCCTGCCCCAGGGCTGTGCTGTGGTGGGGCTCTGGGAACATGCTCAGTGCATCTCCCAGCACCACTTCCAAGATCATAGACTATGCTCTGAGAGTGAATCACAGACTCTGCTCTGGGCCTGTCTTGGCCTAATCTGGAAACACCATGGAGAGCTGATGAACTGATTCATGGGGGAGGTGGATATTTACCCTTAAGCAGGAGGAGTCCCCTCTGTGGCTGAGGTGGCCAGGACCATTGTGGAAATTCCCTGGACCAGCAGCCAGACATGTGCCCTTCGCTCACCCCAGGATATTTCAGGTCAGATTGTAGAATCCCTTCAGTCACATTTACCCCAGTAACATGGAGATTTCTCTTGGGAACGCTGTGTCAGCCAGTCACTGCTCAGAATCGCTGTGATTCAGCATCTTCTCTGGAAGGAGGAATAGACTGAGACTGGAAATCCCGCTCCAGGCCCCGGATGTGTTCCCAGTCCCACAGTTCTGCTGTTCTCACTGTGATGAATTTCTGGTTCTTGTCTCTCCAGTCTCCTATTCAGATGACTCAGTGACGAAGCTGCAGTATTACACCGGGGACAGTGAGGGGGAAAACGATCCTGGATCAGAACAAGGTAATGGGGAGGAGTAGACTTAGGCTGAGAGACCCAAATCTGGGCAGAGAACAGAATTTCTATGATGCTTGCCAGCCATTCCCCTTCCCCTCCTCCCCCCGCCCTCCGCCCCACGGTTCCCATTTTACACAGTCGGGTCTACTCCCATTGAACAGGATTTCTGTCAGAATCTCAGGATGGAAACATGTGACCATCTCCTGAGCACAAATCCCTCTGAGTGGCTCCCAGTGGCCTCCCCAGGTGAGGAGCTGGAGGAGACGGGGTCGTTTCCTTGGGTGTCAGGCATCAGTGCCCAGCAGGGCTCATCTTACACCCATAAAAGAGAGGGGAAGATTGTCCTGTGTTGTTATTACAGATGGGCTCAGACCAACTCACTGATCTGAACCCACCAGAACTTTGTGGGAGGTGGGATTTGCAGATCTGACCCCAGCTTCGTATCTCAGTTTTGCAGCTGGCACCTGTCACTATATCAAGCTGAAGTAAAACCCTGGTTGTGAACTTCCTGGCCTAGGCCCATCTCTAACTATAAATGGGGCGGCATTTCTAACCCAGCTGCTCTCAAGGGGGTCTATGAATTTGGGCCCTGTGGGAGTTTTGCCTGTGGCTGGGGGAGGAGACACTGAGCAAATGAGCCAGTTCTCCTGAGAAGCTGGAGCGCCGCTAAGCTGAGCCCTGGGCTGCCTGAGAGGCTAGTGGAGAGCAAGAGCTCACAAAGGATCAGGCCAGTCACCTCCCAGCGGGAGATTTAATTCCCACGCATAAATGCTGACTTTTGGGTTTCCAGGTGGGTGCTTTCAAAGAGGCGTGTGTTGGGGGGGGTGGTGGTGGGAGGGAGCACTCTGCCAGTCTTTGCGGGAGGCTCTTTTCAGCATGTTTAGACACTTCTTTCATATTCTAGTTATTGAATGTTTCTAGCATTAATATCTTTACTATTTTAATAATGATTCAGTTGTTATGAACTACACAATTTCTTTCGCATGAATTACAGTCTATTAAAATCATTGCAATCACCTACAAGCTGTCTTCACTAACATCCCAATCTTATTTACATCTAGTTCCCTGGTATTGTCTTGATGCATGTTAAGGACAGCTACATTCTTCAGTTGCATCTGTCCCATTGATGACTGAAAATAATTTTTAAGTCTTCTGAAGCTGGAGAATGAGTTCAGGATGATATAGGCACCGTGAGAAGGATTCTTATAAATTTGCAGTGCTCTGGAAACATAGTGCTTCCAGAGTACTGCAAATGACTCCACGATCTCTTTCTTGAGGGGTAACAGCTAATTCAAGCACCCTCATTTTGTATGTATAGTTGGGATTATATTTTGCCATGTGCATGACTTTGCATTTAACATTGAATTTCATCTGCCATTTTGTTGCCAAGTCACCCAGTTTTGTAAAATCCCTTTGTAACTCTTTGCAGTCAGCTTGGATTTAACTATCTTGAGTAATTTTGTATCATCTGCAAAGTTTGCCACCTCACTGTTTACCCCTTTTTGCAGATTATTGATGAATATGTTGAACAGCACCGGTCCCAGTACAGACCCCTGGGGGACATCACTGTTTACTTCTCTCCATTTTGAAAATGGACCATTTATTCCTCCCCTTTGTTTCCTATCTTTTAACTGGAGTGCCTGGGAACGCTTTCAGGATCACCATCAAGCGGAGTGCCCCAGGGGTCAGTCCTGGGGCCGGTTTTGTTCAACATCTTTATTAATGATCTGGATGATGGGATGGATTGCACCCCCAGAAAGTTCGCAAATGAGACTAAACTGGGAAGAGAGGTAGATACACTGGAGGGTAGGGGTAGGATCCAGAGTGACATAGACAAATTGGAGGATTGGGCCAAAAGAAATCTGATGAGATTCAACAAGGACAAGTGCAGAGTCCTGCACTTAGGAAGGAAGAATCCCGTGCACCGCTACAGACTGGGGACCGACTAGCTAAGCAGCAGCTCTGCAGAAAAGGACCTGGGGATTACAGTGAATGAGAAGCTGGATATGAGTCAGCAGTGTGGCCTTGTTGCCAAGAAGGCCAATGGCATATTGGGCTGCATTAGTAGGAATATTGCCAGCAGATTAAAGGAAGTGATTATTCCCCTCTATTCGGCACTGGTGAGGCCACACCTGGAATATTGCATCCAGTTTTGGTCCCCCCCTCTACAGAAGGGATGTGGACAAATTGGAGAGAGTCCAGTGGAGGGCAACGAAAATTATTAGGGGGCTGGGGCACATGACTTACGAGGAGAGGCTGAGGAAACTGGGCTTATTTAGTCAGCAGAAGAGAAGAGTGAGGGGGGATTTAATAGCAGCCTTCAACTACCTGAAGGGGGGTTCCAAAGAGGATGGAGCTCGGCTGTTCTCAATGGTGGCAGATGACAGAACAAGGAGCAATGGTCTCAAGTTGCAGTGGGGGAGGTCTAGGTTGGATATTAGGAAACACTATTTCACAAGGAGGGTGGTGAAGCACTGGAATGGGTTACCTAGGGAGGTGGTGGAATCTCCATCCTTAGAGGTTTTTAAGGCCCGGCTTGACAAAGCCCTGGCTGGGATGATTTAGTTGGTGTTAGTCCTGCTCTGAGCAGGGGATTGGATTAGATGACCCCCTGAGGTCTCTTCCAATCCTAATCTTCTATGACTCTATGATCTAATTATCTTTAATTAATTTAATTTAATTTAATGAGAAGCCTTTTGTTGTCTTCATCACCCTGCCTCTGTTTATAATCAAACTCCTTGCCCCAAGGGCAGAAGTTGTTACCAGCACAGAACTCATCACTTTCCACGCTCAGGCTCGGGCTCCTGGGTGCTGAGCAGCCACTATTTTTTTCCCATGGGTGCTTGAGCCCCGGAGCACCCACGGAGTCAGCGCCTATGTGCAGAGGGGAGGTTCCCCCTCCTCAGTGTAACAGGAAAATTCAAACCTGTCTGCAGAGATCATCTGGATTCACACAGGCCGGCTCTGGCCTGGCAGTGCCCGTGTTCCAACCTGTTATCTCAGCACAGGCCCATATCCTGCTCCCCTGGAAACACATGAAAGTGCTGCTGTTGGATTCTGCAGGGATAGGATTGGCCCCGAGTTATTTCTGGGACTCCTGTTTTACTGTAGTTCTCTGACTTGTGCCCTTCTCACCCTGGGCCCCTGCGACTTCCCCTCTCACGTGCCATGATACACAGCTCTAGTTAGAAGGGCTACTTGCACTGAAGAGATGCTGCTGGTGCCATGAGCTGAGTGTGGTGTTTGCTGTTCCAGAGAGAGCTTCCCCGGGCGGGTCTCAGTTGAATTATGATAACGTGGAGGAGCCTGCCTTGAACGACGTCCCCCAGACTCCAGACGGCCGAGGTGAGCAGTGAATCCGCCTCCTGGAAGCAACGTCACCGTGACGAAAAACTAACTGTATTTTCCAGTAGGGACAATAGTGGTTTGTTAAGAAAACCAGGAAGTTCACCCACCAGTATTGTGTATTGCCGTAATGCTGGGGGCACTGACCAGGTGCATTACAAGAGCTGTGAGGAGGCCCAGGGGTAGGGAAGTGTGATGTCCTAGGTCATGACAGAGGCCCATTGCAGGGATGGAAGGGGCATTTGTGACCCTCACTGCCATGAGCGCTAAGGTTACTAACTATTTGTAAAGACAACTCACCGAAGCAGAGATCTCTACAGTGCAGCAATGTTCCTTGCCAGCCTTTCCTGACATGTGTCTATTGCAGCTTATATACACCTGTGTGAGAAACGTTGTGACAGGGGGTGGGTGGGATATGGAGATTTTAAACCCAAGGGCCCACATCCCACCCTTATTTGCTGGCTCAGCACCCACTGGTGTCAGTAGGTTGGAGACTGATGGCAGTTTATGGGGTGAACTTTATGAGGAGAACACACTGAAAAGACATTATCTTTAAAATGTCAAGTTTAGGAAGCCGAGAACAAATTCTGGGCAATTCCAAGTCATTTAAATTTGTAATTATGATAATAACATGCCTTGTGGAGTAATCCCTCTGGACTAGATCCCAGTCACCTCTTTCAATAACTCCCCCTCTGCCTCGTCATCTGGGAGCTCTAGGATCCACTCAATCAGCAATTGAAATGTATCAAATCAGTGTGATATGTGAAATCCCCCAGTCGAAGGGTTCCAGGGGACTTCTCCTCTTCCCGTCCTGAGGGTGGAAGTGCTGAGAGATCCCCAGGGACCAGTGAGGCTGGTGCATCTGCAGCTTGTAGATTATTTCTATCTTCACTGTGAATATTCTCTTAATTACTTCACATCTTCACATTAGATGCCCCTGCCCTGCCTGGAGATGTCCCAGGGGATGGTTATGATGATGCCAGAGAAGTGTCTGACCCTGAAGGTGACACTGGCTTGGGGCAGAATAATGAGGAAGGCACTGAGGCGAGTGACAGGAATGGGGATTCACAAACAGGTGAGTTTGCACTTCACACTGTCTCTGCAGAGTGGGAGGGCTGGAAATGTGAGGTGTGCAGCAAGGGAACAAACCCGGCCAACCCAGTGACTGTGAGAAAAACTCTCCTTCTCTCTTCTTTTCATTCCCTCAAAGCAGAGGCTTCAGTGCCTGCAATGGTGACAGGAAAAGTGGGGTCCTTGCTGTATGATATTTCATGGTCAAACCAGCAAGATCCCTCAATCTCTAGGTTCAAATCCTTGTGTGCCTGCCACACCCTGGATTACTGGATTGCTACCAATTTACTGCGCTTGTATCTTTTGGGCAGAATCTTATAAACCAAAGTCCTGTTAATGCTGCGCAAATGTTAAAGAGCTTGTGACGCTTCCTGTAAAAATTGGGCATTTGCCCATTATCCTTGGCCAATATCTCCCCTCCCCTCCCCATTGTGTCATGAGCAGAGACACCACCAGCTACCCCAGAGGAGGTGCAGTGGTGATGAAATGTGCATTACTTCGTACTTGATAAGAATTATGTGTTCATGTTTGTTGTTAGGGCAGAGTGAATTATACAATGTCCTTAACTAAGAGCTCCTTGCTCATAAGTGATTGGGTTTTGTACATGAAGTGACAGGTAAATACAGTTGTCACTTGGCACCTTTAAATGGTCAGGAAACCAAGGGTTTTACTTCCAGAATACGTACAGAGGTGATGGATTAAAACTTGTCATGGACCCAATCAGAAGAACGAAGAGGGAACATTTTCTAACCCATATTGCAGAGTGCGCTCCACCCTTGCAATGCAGCCAGACCTCGCTGTAAAATGGATCCACTGACTGGATGTGTCTCCCTTGGTATTTTCAGGTTGGAATCTGCACTCACTAAGGAATGAAGGTGTATCTGGGATGGAGAAGGAAACCCCGTTCCTGCCTCCTGGAGACACAACTTACGATGATGTGGGACATGGTGACTCTGGGGGTTCAATATCGTAACAATTTGATTGGACAAAATAACCTTGTGATGATGGAAAAGCTTTGCCTTTTTCCTCTGAGAAGTGTTTCCTTTGGCCTGATGCCCAGAGACAGACCCTGCCTGGTAGATAGACAAAGCAGGTGTTTTTATAGAATTTGTGAGAAGTTGCAGGAAATTCAATGGCGAGTCGGAAAAAGTTCACAAATTTCCTCTGTATAAATTCCCACTGATTGGCCAGGATGGACTTTTCCTGCTTTTTTATCCCTGTAATTTCTTCAGCTTCATTTTGTGCCTTTTTCTTATTAAATCCTTTCTGAAAGTCTTCCCCATAGTGGAAGTTTTTCTTGCCAGATGAATTGTGCAGTTTGCAGTGTTCATGATGGGGAGAGGCTGAGATTGAACAAACCAAAAGATAAGGATGGGCCACCTCTGGGTATGGCTGGCTGTTTGATGGGAGGTGAGTTTACACTGAATGTTCTATCAGGCATGTGGTAAAAGTGAGAAACCAGCAAGAGAACATTCTGAGATGAGCAACAAGGTTGTTCCTAAACTGAATTCAGATTTGAAACTTTCATTGAATCCAAGGAGATAAATGGGAAATGTTCCTTGGATAATTCACACCTGAAATTAAACAAATGGTGAAAAGAATTCCCCATTAGCGATAAATACAGAGGATGAATATTTCTGCTCAGATGATAAATGAATTTTATAGACAATAGTGACAAGGGGAAGGTTAATCAGAGTCTGGATTTCCACTGAACCAATAAGGCTACAACAAGTAACAAGTCACTGAATTCTCACTAGAAACCCTGTTAAAACTAATCGTCTTCGCACAGTGGCATGTTCATTTCCATGACAATCTACAAATATAGTTTACAATCAATGCTGAGCTGAGTACTGACCAGTGCAGAAGCCAAAAGTGTTTGAATGAATCCTCAGTGAAGTAAATACCAGAATGCTTGCAGAGCACATCGCTATTTCACAGAGGTGTCTGTCTTTCCTTCACCACAAATCCTGCATCCAGCTTGGTCACTTCATCTGTACATGGCTACAATGGAAATAGAAAAGGTCCAGTCGAGAGTCAGGGCTGTTCAGGCCGAGTGTCTGGGGTGCCTCTCCAGTCCAATCTCTAGTCAAGCAGGAGGAAGACTTGTCTGTGCCTGCCATGGCTCAGATCTCACCTCCACTGGCCCTGGGCAACACAAGTCCTCCCCTCTGTGCCTCACAGGCCCTGCTGTTACCACACAGCTTAGAGGTAGGTGTACACCAAGGCTCGTGCCCTCCAAGCGTCTCCCTGCACTGTCCAACTCAGTGCGAGATTTAGAGTTAGTGGGGCCCTGTGCTTAGCTTCAATTTTGGGGCCCTCCTTGGGACCCGGCCAAGAAAAAGGACATTGTCTCTTAGCTCCCTCCTGTCCCCATTTTTCTTCATCCTCCTCCTATAAGTAATAGGAAGTAAATGAAAATAAAGTGAGGTACCTTGATTGTTTTTGTAGTCTAACTTATTTTTCCACAGGCCACTTAAAAATTGCAGAGGGTCTCAACGGACCACTTAATGATCTTTCTAAATATTGTTTGTTCCATTAACTAACTATTGGAAAGTGCTTTGGATGAGAGCTCTTTATAAAAAATAATGTAAAAAAACATTGGGGTGCGGGGTCTGGCCAGGACTTAGGGTGTGGGAGGGGGCTCAGGGCTGGGGGTTCAGGGTCTGGGAGGAAGTTAGGGTGCAGGAGCAGGCCAGGGGTTGGGGTGCAGGGTCTGGCCAGGAGTTAGGGTGTGGGAGGAGGCTCAGGGCTGGGGCAGGGGGTTGGGCTGTGGAGCGCTTACCTGGGGCAGCTCTTGTTCGGTTCAAGGGGTGGAGGTGGGGATGTGGGGAGGGTGCAGGAGTCAGGGTGGGCAGGGGCCTTGGGGTGTGGGGGGCAGGTGTGTGGGGGGGGTTGCAGGAGTCAGGGAGGGCTGGGGGCTGGGGGTGTGGGGGCAGGTGTGTGGGGGGGTTGCAGGAGTCAGAGAGGGCAGGGGGCTGGGGGTGTGTGACGGGGTGCAGGAGTCATGGCTGGGAGTGTGTGAGGGGGTGCAGGAGTTAGGCCTGGGGGTGCAGGGTCTGGGAGGGACTTAAGATGCAGGAGGGGGTTCAGAGTTGGGGTAGGAGGTTGCGGTATGGAGCGCTTACCTGGGGCAGCTCCCATTCGGTGCGAGGGGTGCAGGTGGGTATGTCGGGGGGGTGCAGGAGCTCCTGTTTGGTGCTCAGGTTGGGGGTGGGGGGGTGCAGGAGTCAGGGCATGAGGTGTGGGGGGGCTGGGTATGTTGGGGCGTTATAGGTGTCAGGGAGGGAAGGGGGCTGGGAGTGTGTGAGGGGGATGCAGGAGTCAGGGCAAAGGACTGTGGTTGTAGGGGTGGGGTCGTGGCGGTGCTCCCAGCTCCCTGCCCCATCCCACTCCAGCTCCCTGCCCCATCCCACTCCAGCCCCCTGCCCTGAGCAGCCCATGGCACGGGACTGGGGGGGTATGTGAAGGGGGAGTACAGGTGCCCCGCCTTTGCTCCGCCCTGCCCTGATTCCAGCCCCTGCCCCAAGGTCCCGCCCCCACGTCTTCTCCGCCTCCTCCCACGAGGGTGCTGTGGCCCCTCTCCTCCCGCTCCCTCCCGGAGCGACCTGAGTGCCGGCAAACAGCTGCTTGGCGGCGGGGGAAGCGCTGGGAGGGAGAGGGAGGGGCACGAACGCAGCACGCTGAGGGGAGGAGGTGGGAAAGAGGCGGGGGAGGGGGGAGCCTGGCTGCTGGTGCCTGCAGAGTCTGCGGCAGGAGCCCCAGGAGTCGGCAGGACCAAGCTTCTGCCCCCACAGCTGCCTGGCCCTGGGGCCCCCTGTCATTGTGGGGCCCCATGCCAGGGCACCCTGTGTTTTACTGTAAATCCTCCTCCGGTCCAGCTCCTCATCCCCAAGACACTCACAGTATTCATGGATTCATTGCTTTAAAAGAAGATGTGGAACCCAGCTTAGCAGTTACACCTCCGATCACTGCTCCACTTATCATACATCACTTAGATATGCTTCTAGTTAAATCAAGTGTAAGTTTATTTAACAAAGACAGAGATTCAAGCAGTAGCAAGCAGAAGTATTGCAAAGAAATTATGTATAAAACAAAATTGTAACATGCCTTCTGCAGCCCAGATTTAATTAACAAGACACTCTCATGTCTTGTAGAATAATCCTTACCCAAAACGCTTGCAGCGTTTTACAGCCTCGCTGGCTGTGACCCTCCTTTCATGAGTCAAGTACGCTGGCAGCTTGCCTCCAAAGTGAAGGATCCCGTGTGTTACTTTGCCCCCCTAAAAATATACCAGTCCCATCGTTTGTCTTGATTCATAAAAAGGACACCCCCCGCTCTTTTGTTTCTTCTTGTAGAAGTTCTCTCTTGTAGATTTTGCAGACTTTCCACTTCCTCTGGCTCGGAAGACAAATAGGTTTCCATTGTGAGGAGTGCAATACACAATACAAACGACCAGACAGGGAGATAGGTGTCTGTTACCCCCTGCTTGAGAGGACCATTTCAGAGGTATGTCACCTCCTGGTAACCTGCCTTAACTCCTTAAGTATCATCTGTACAGACATTCTGCAATGGTTATGACAACTGCTGGGCTACTGGCTCTTGGTAGATGCCTCATATGCCACCCATTAGTGAACTATGCTGCCTATATCTGACCCAGGGAATCCTTGTGAAATACTGTGCACCATCGGGTTCCTGGCTCACACCAGTTCCTTCCTCCGGCATTGTGACCTGGTGCATGGGGTCGCAGAGCCACTTGATTTTGGTCCTGCTGCCCCTCCATCATCTGTCATTATGAATGGGTGTCCAGTCCAAACCTGAGAGGTGCTGCAACACCGTGAGTCAGGCTGCGATGCCACTTACTCAAATGTGGCCCAGCCACCCCCTTGACTTGATGGAGGAGCGGCCAGGGCACACCTGGGAGGCCCTGCATCCCCCTGTGCCAGGTCACAGTGCCCGGAGCAGGGAGCTGGGCCCAGCCCTGCAGGACGGGAACCTCCACTGCAGGCTCTCCAACCCCAGAACCCGCCCCACCCGCCCCACTCCTCCTGTACAGGCCAGGATTTGGATTGTGGTGCCAGCGTGGAGGGTGCATATAGGTCGTGGTGGGTTGCAAGAAAAGCAAAGTGCAGTTAGTGGGTTGTCTTAGCAACAAGTTGGGGAACCGCGGCTCTAATCTACCAGCTCAGGTACCGGAACAGTGACACTGGGGCCGCACAAGTTTCAACGCAGGCTAGTCCCACCGGTAATTACCCAGGGTTCTGGGTGGGCTGGTAGAGACATGATGAAGCACATGATGCCTGATACCTGAGCTAGCTACATTAAAGCTCGTGCTGGTACGTCCGCTCAAGCTGTGATCACACTTTGTGACTGCAGTGTAGACGTACCCTCCACAGTGAAAGGAAAGCAAAAGGCAGCTGAATAACGTAGCTGAAGTCGATGTACTTAGATCTACTGACCGCAGTGTCTTCACTGCGGTGAGTCGACAGCAGACGCTCCCCCGTCAACTCCGCCTGCGCCTCTCACTGCGGTGGAGAACCAGAGTCGACGGGAGAGCGCTCGGAGGTCAACTTATTGCAGCGAGACTACATCGACCCCCGCTGGGTCGATTGCTGCCCATCGATCCAGCGGGTAATGTAGACAAGCCCTCAGAAAAGTCTGCAAAGAAGGCTGGACATAAGAGCAACATCAGACATCTCTATGAAGCTGAACTGGGTGATTTCAGATGATCTTAGCCTCGACCCCAGTCTGTTGTTGAAGGGGTCCAGACTAGTCATCCCCACATGGGGGTGAAAAAGGACATTCTGCATAAACTGCACGGGGGCCACCAAGCCAGACCAAAATGTGCAGAAACAGCTCAACAGTGGCCTTCACTGAGAGAGGTGAGAACTCTGAGACCTGCATTCACATGAGAACCAACCAACCAGAACCATCATTTCCTTCCCTCTCCCAGACACACCATGGTGGAAAGATCTTCTCCAGCTGGCTAATCGAACCTCCCTTCCATTCACTGGCTGCTTGTCAAGATTTATTGAAATAGCCAAGGTACTGACCACTACATCACAGACAGTGGGGTCAGAAGGAAATCCATGTTTGACTGCAATGGAATCCCACTGTAAGTCTGCTCTGATAATGATCCTCAGTTACTATCAGACACTGTTAAATTTACAAATCCCTGCAATTTCACTCATTACATCAGTTGCCAGTTTTCATAAAACCATGGGGAAGCACAACTCTCTGTGAAAACAGTGGAACAAATTCTTACAATATCTGGCCCTGTTCCCCTGCTTGCCAGCACTTCTGGCAAAAGAATTCAGGCCCAATGAGGAGCTGAGTTGAGTTCCATCATCCCAGCCATCCCTTCACTATTAGATCTTATTTGGACTGAATTTCTAATGCTACAAAGAAAGGAAAAACAATCTAAAAGCCGTCAGAAGAGAAACTTTGTCAGGAGTCACAGACTCAAAGCCCTGAGGGAGCTGAACGCAGGAGATCGCGTGTGGTTGAAAGGCTCTGCAGAAGAAGGAATAGTACAGGCACAGCTGAACACCCCTCGATCTGACCCTGTTCGAGTTCTGGAGTATCATTTCACACCAGCTTTTTTCAGCAGGTAAATCTCACGGAGCACTCAGATCCGTACTTCCGGGCTGAACCTGTGAGTAATGAGCCCCCTGCTCAAATAGACCATCCACCATCTCCTGCGAATTTGACTGAAAGGAGACAGCCAGCTAGATCTAAGAGCCTCCCTCCTTCCTGAAAGATTAGGTCAGACCTTGGATACCTGAGGAACTCAGGGATTTGCAGAACAATCCCCTGGCATGAGACTGAAGGGTCAGGCAGTCTTCCCAGCCTTCACTGGGCTGTTTTTAATAGTCTGTGTTGATGTTTAGTGCATGGCTGGATTGATAAATGTTTTATTTTCCTTCCCTCCTCACAGAGGATGATTTTGTCTAGGGACACATTTTAGAGAGGCCACTAGGGGGCCTTACAGAAGAAGTACACAGCTGCAGGCAAAGAGGAAATTAAGGTTATTCTGTTATTTACCTTCCCTTTAGCGCCCTCTGTGAATTCACCCGGCTGGGCTGGAAGGCTGCAGAGCAGCAATGAGATCGATTCATGTCACTGGGATCAGGCAGGTGTTGAGATGTTAATGGCTCACGCTGCTGAAACTCATGCAGGAGGCTCTAGCTGTCTGCCACATCAGCCATCTCTCCTGCAGGGAGCTGAGACCCTGCATTCACTATGGCACTAACCAGCTGTTCGCATCAGCACATCTGTGGCACTGGACTAACACTGTGAACTTCCTGAGCCCAGCCTGGATCTGTGCTGTTGGTCACATGCACAGGAGGGGAGGGGTTCTCCAAATGCAGCCGGAGAGAGAAAATCATGATAAAAAAGGCTTGTAAATGGTGAACCCCTTGTGGGAATTAGGCAGGCAGTGATGTTGTGGTAAAAAAAGGAGGTGAGTGAACTCCCAAACTAAACTCCATATTCCTCAAAGGACACCAGGATAAACGCTGTTTACCCTCATTTAATCCCAACTACATGACTGCAGGCTGGTGCAGAAGGCCCAACTTGGATGCCTAATTCAGGCTGATGGTTTTGACAATCAGGCACTGAGCGTGTTCCCCACAGAGAGTTTGCAGGCTTGGGACTCTCTTTTATTAGGTATTTGTACAGCCCGCAGTGTACAATGGGGCCCAAATCCTGACTTGGGCTGTTTCCCCTTTTCGACCCAAGCAGCTTGTCAAAGTTTGGGGCTCTGGGGCTGTTCCAGCTGGAAGCAGAACTTGTTGGTGTCTGGTATTTTCTTTGGTGCAATCTTGGTTTTTTACAAGGAATGTACAAAGTCTTAACACAGGAGGGACTAAGAACTGAAGGAGCCATTTTTTAATTTACTAGCCTTCAACTTCCTTAGCTAACTGACCCAAATGCTCTCTTTAGCACAGGGGTCTGCTCTGTGAAGGGCCTGTCCAGCCAGGGAGCAGGAGGCTCTGGCCTAAGGAGAAGCTCAACAGGCAAGTGTAGGGAACCAGCTGATCCAGCTAAGCAGCAGCTAATGTGTGGCTCCAGTTCCCACCTGGAAGATGTAAGAGAGGACCCAGGCCTGGGGGGAACAAAAGACAAACACTTCCCTGAGCAGTAGGAGGAGGCTGCAATAGTGTAGGGCCCTGTAGCTCCCTGAGGCAAAGGGAGGGCTGTGACCCTTTGAGGTATTGGGGCTAGAGGACCCTGAAGTATCAGCCCAGGTCAGGACTATCACTTGTGTTACTTTTCCATGTGCCTTGTCTTTGTGTGGCAGAGGAATAACAGAGGTGACTAAAGCAGAGTCAGGTGGGGCTGGTTGTTTTGCCCCCAGGCTGGTGGACAGGCCCAGCGGAAGGGTGGAGATTGCAGGCTGTGTCTGCCACTGCCCAGGAAACCATGGATCTTGAATCCTCTTTACAATGGAGGGGGGAGCAACTGTAGCTACAACATCAGCAGCTGCAGCAGATTGTGACCCAAAAGCAGCAGTTACACCAGAAGCTTCAGCCACAACAACAACAGTGCCAGCAAAAACAGCAGAGAGCAGCAGTGGTTTATGCCTCATCTGGAGAACTGGAGCCCACAGGTGAGTGTGGGGCTGTGGTTTCCTGAGTGGGAGGGAGAAGTCTTCACCAAAATGGGGACAGAAGATGTTCTTGAGGCCTTCCTAGGGACTTCTGAGCAGCTGGCCAGGGCATACTATTGGCCCTGGGAGAAGCGGGCCACTGAGATTGCTCCCTACTCAGCAGGAGAGGCCTAAGCAGTGTGTCATGACCTGGGGGTTGAGATGGCTAAGGACAATGGGACACTGCAGGAACCCTACTAGCCTGCCTAGGACTTCATGGAGACAGCTATCATCGTCCTTTCAAACATGAACCCATTGGCTCTAGATTCCCACCAAGGGCTGCAGCCCAGCAATTCCAGGATTTGTGTTCTCTCTGGCTGAAATCAGAGATTTATTTGCCAGTGGAAATGGTGATGTTAGAACAGTTTTGCCAAACTATCCTGGGGTGGCCCAAGTTGTGGGTTGGCTGCCACCGGGTGACTTGTCTGGAGGAGGCAGTCTGCCTCGTAGAGAACTTTCTGGAGACTGAATTGGAGCGTGAGCCTCTGGGAAAAGCTTAGGAGTACTTGTGGCACCTTAGAGACTAACAAATTTATTTGAGCATAAGGTTTCATGAGCTACAGCTCACTTGGCAATCAAACGCCCACAGATCTCTAAAGGGGCCGAATTGGTCTATGTAGAGTGTATTCATCGGGATGTTTGGTCCTACTCTGTGGCTAAAGTCAGGTTAATGGTCTGGAGCAGCAGGTTGAATGTCAGTGGCGATGGCCTGACTCCTAGCCTACCTGATGGTACTGGGCTGGGACTGGGGACCTGTGGGGACCTGTAACCAGTCTTGTGAGGGTAGCTGGGAAGGTGGGGTTGGCACTTAACGTCCTCTTGCCATCCCAAGTTAAGCTTAAAGAAATGTTCCCCTTTTCTGACCCTGAGCTGTTCGGTTCCAAACCAAAGTGCTGCTGGGAGCAGTGTCAGGCCTGAAGGGTCCGGGTGCAGTGTAGTCTGGAGCTCCCTGAAGAGCAGCCACAGGCACAGCCTCCTCCTCGGGACAAACCACTGGCCTGAGAGGAAGGGCCCAACTTCATCCAGAGTCAGAGGGAGGAGCCAGTCTTGAGTCTTCCGTATGGCCGGTTCACTTGGGCACATGTATTGTTGGTTGCTCCTGACCGGGATGCCCAGTACCCCCATTTTGAACTAAAAGGGGATCTCTTGGGTGTGTGTGTGTGTGTGAGAGAGAGAGAGAGAGAGAGAGAGAGAGAGAGATCCGGGACAAAAAAACCAGGGCCTGCCAAACCCAACTCCTGGTCCTTAAGTTGTATTAGAACTAAGTGTTAAAACCTGACCCAAGATGTACCGTGGTCCTGTCACTTGGGAATGGAAAAGACCCAAGGGAGTATTCTGGCCCAGTTCTTTTGCCCCTTGGATTATTGCAACCTCAGATTATTGTTCATCCTGTCCAGAATGCCAACTGGTGGTCCCACAGCCAGCCCACAGGGCCCCTCAGTCCTCTTCTATTGCTGAGCAGCCCTTTTGCCACCATTGGGGTCGACCTCTTGTGGTCCCTGGAACCAAGTTCAATCCGATGTCAGTTTATGTTGGTGACTGTTCATTATGCCACTTGGTAACCCGAGCCATAGCCCTGTGCTCGGCAGTGTCCCAGACACAATAGCTACCCAATTAATGGATGTGTTTGCAAGAGGCGGGTTTCTAAGAGTTCTCCTGACAGACCAGGGCACAGGCTAGGGAGCTGGGGGTATTTTGGCTGGAGTTTCTCGCTATTGTTAAATCATAAGTGTCTCTGGGAGCATTTATGCAATCTAGCTGGGTGTGGGGCTCCACGTGCTGTTGTGCTGAGTGATAGCAGCACCTGGAGGGGTTTACTGCTTGTCACTAGCAAGGCATTATGAGAGACAGCCCAGGCTGGAGAGTTAAACGAGCACAGCGGTACCCCAGTTCCAGGCTGCACCGTGGGAATGCCCATTACATAAGGAATTCCAGAATTGGGACAAAATGTCCCTGTATATGTAGTTTGCAATTCAGGAGGTCCCACAATCCTCCACCAGTTTTTCACCCTTTCAATTGCTGTACAGCAGACAACCCCAGGGGGTAGTGGATCTTTCACAGGAGTCCTGTCAGGAACAAGGCACATCTAGCCAGAGAGTAATCCAGCATGCCCTCAAGCTGAGAGACAGATTGGATCTGGTAGGGGACTTTGCCAGGGGGAAGCTGAGAGTGTCACAGCGCTCCCAGGAACAAGAGTGCAATAGAAACTCCAGCCTCTGGGTTTACCAGCCGGGGGCTGGGGTTCTCCTGCTGCTGTCCCTGCAGAATGCAAACTGCTGGGAAAGGGGCAAGGGCCTTTTGAGATCGTGTCGGGTGAGCTACAAGTTTCAATTGCTGGGCAAGCACTGCGGGTCCCAGATAATATGTCAAGCCGCTGAAATCCTGGAGGACCCAGAATGAATGTCTTGCCCACATCCCAACACCAGAGGCAAAATTGGGTCCCCAGGGGTCAGAGACCGGGTCTTTCACAGAGATGCCTTTCGGAGAAAACCTGTCCCTGGCCCACCAGGAGGAGGCCAGAGAATTGGTCAAGCATTTCACAAATGTCCTTACTACTAAACCAGGGTGGACTCAACTAATCGAACACCTATACATCTGAAATCTGAGAGCTATGTCCACAAGGGCTGCTTCCAGGGACAGGAGAGGTTAAAGGACACAGCCAAGAAGGAATTACAAATTGTGTTGCAATTGGATGTATCTGAGGAATCAAAGAGCGACTGGTGCAGCCCAGTTGTGCTGGTCCCTAAGCCAGACCACAGCATTTGCCTTCACATTCATTTTCACAAATTTAATGCAGTGTCAAAATTTGATGCCATCCTATAGCCCGGATCAGCGACATGCCTGAAGACCTGGGGAAGGCTCATTACATCACCGCTCTCAGCCTTACAAAGGGCTATTGGGAAATCCCCTTGTCACCTGACTCCAAGGAGTTAACTGCACTCACCACGCCCTATGCGCTGTACCACTTTCAGATCTTTTCATTAAGGCTCTATGGAGCTCCTGTGACACTTCACAGACTCATGGATAAAGTACTTCTGCCCCACAAAGCATATGGCACTGCATACATAGGCCGTGTCTGCACTTACAAGCTTACAGCAGCACAGTTGTACCGATTCAGCTGAATCGGTACAACTGTGCTGTGCGGAGAGAGCTCTCCTGTCAACTTAATAAAACCAGCTTAAGAAGCTGTGGTAGCTGTGTTGGAGGGAGACACGAGTGACATGAGCGCTTATGCCAGCAAAACTTCTGTCACTCATAGGGGTGAGGGAGGGGGGTGTGTTTTCACATCCCTGAGCAACAAAAGTTTTGCCAACAAAACATGTAGACATGGCCTTAGATGATGTAATGATCTATTCCACCGCCTGGGCAGTGCATCCACATTGTGTCGGTGCAATAGAGTAACTCCCAACTTAATGTCCTCTCACTTAACGTTATTTTGATCTTACGTCCCTGCTCCATTACAGAACATGCTCCATTTTAAAATTTGTGCAATGCTTTGCTATATAGTCGTTCGGCTGCCTGCTTTCTCCACAGCTGGCAGCCCCCCATCACCTCCCATATGCCGCCCCCCACAGCACCTCCCACCTGCTGGCAGACCCTGCGGATCAACACCTTCCCTCGCCTCCTGCCCATGGCAATCAGCTGGCTTGCGGCATTCAGGAGGGAGAGGGAGGATCAAGAACTCGGTGCGCAGGCTTCCTCCCCCCCCCCGCCTCCTGAACACCGCAAACTAGCTGATTGTCATGGGCAGGAGGCTGGGGAGGGAGTGGGGAGGCTGCGCACTGGGTCCTTGCTCCTCCCTCTCCTGCCCCCCGAGCACTGCAAGCCAGATGATTGCCATGGGCAGGAGGGAGGGGGGAGGAGTGAGGAAGTGGTGCTCCTCCCCCCCGCCTCCTGCCCGTGGCAATCAGCTGGCTTGCAGTGTTCAGGAGGCAGGGGAGGGAGGGCGAGCATGCGCGCCATGTCCTCGCTCTTCCCCACTCCCTCCTGCAAGCCGCAAGCCAGCTGATTGCCACGGGCAGGAGGCTGGGGAGGGAGGGAGGAGGAGCAAGGACGTGGAGTCAGGAATGAAGAGGCGGGTTAATGGTGGGGGCTTGGGGGTAGGGGTGGAGTGGGCGGGCCAAGGGTTGAGCTGCCCGCTACTGGTGCTTGCAGAGTAGGGGAAGCTGCTGCTGTTCAACATGCTTCTCCTAGCCTACAGCACCTTCAGCCTCCTTGCCTGCCTCATCTCCAGTGCCAATGGGCTGTGCCTGTGTGGGGTAAGGTGGGGGACCTCCCAACTATAGTACCGTATGGCAAAAAAAAATTCCCTGGAACTTAACCGCCCAATTTACATTCATTTTTATGGGGAAATTGGATTCGCTTAACATCGTTTCACTTAAAGTGCATTTTTCAGGACCGTAACTAAAAGGTTAAGTGAGGAGTTCCTGTACTCCCGTCCCTTTGAGCTGTGAGTCTCACAGCCAACCCGGCCAAGTGCCAGACTGGCTGTACGGAGATGAAGTACCTCAGCTATACACTGGGGAATGGGAGGATCTAACCCTTAATAGAGAAGGTAAAGGCCCTCATAGAATGTCCTGTCCCCACCACAAAGTGGCAAATAAAATCTTTCCAGGGGTTGCTACGAGCTATCAGTGCTTCATACCCCACATTGTTATGATTACAGCCCCACTGGCATAGCTATTGTGCAGCCAGGCACCCCAAAAGATGCTGGGAACCTCTGTGTTTGTGGCTGCGTATGGTGAAATAAAGCCAATTCTCTGCAGTGCCCTGGTACTTCACAGACCAGACCTTAATAAAGAGTTCGTCTCACAAATGGGTGCATTGGAATGGGGTCTGGGGGCTGCACTCTCACAGGAATTGGAGGACAGAGACCACCCCATTTTGCACTTGAGAAAGAAGTTGCTGCCCCAAGAACAAAAGTACACAGTGATAGAGAAATAATGCCTTGTGGTAAAGTGGGCCACCCAGGACTTTCGATACTATTTATTTGACTCTCATCATAGACCACTCACCTTGAAAATGGCTGCATGCCAGGAGAGACACAAACCCCAGGTTGCCCCGTGGTACTTGGCTCCACATCCTGATGTGTTTACATTTCGCCATCGAGCCAGTGCCACACGTATGAATGAGGACTTTTTTCATGAGATGGGGGAGGGGCTGGTAAGATCAAGAGAAGTCTCCAAGTCCATTCCAGGGGGAGGCATGTAGCAGGGCAGTCTGCCCTTTAAGGGGCTGAGGAGCCCGGGAGCAGCAAGGCCTGACCCAAGCAGAAGCCGAGCAGCAGATGTTGGGAACCAGCTGATCTAGCTAAGCAGTAGTTAATGAGTGTCTCCCATATCCAGCTGGAAGATATAAGTGAGGAGCCAGGTCTGTAAGACGGGGGCACCAGGACAGACAAACACTTTCCTAAACAACAGCAGGGCAGGCTGGCAGGCCAGCTCTGTGGTCCCTCTGAGGCTAAGGGAGGGCTGTGAGCCGTGAGCTACTGGAGAGTAGAGGACCCTGCAGTATCAGTCCAGGTCAGGACTATCACTCTTGTTACTTTTCCATATACCTTGTGTTTGCGGGGTAGAAGAATAACAGAGCCTGTGCAGAAAGCTAAAACAAAGTTGGGTGTGGGTGACTGTGTTGCCCTCCACCTGATAGTCACACCAGACTACACACTCTCTTTGGATTTTGCCAGGGTCACATTCTTCTCATTCACAGACTACTGCTTGGCGCTCTTGCGTTTTCTTTCTGCCTATCCCACTCTTCTTGTCTGTTCTCAGTTTCTAAGTGAACTCTTTTCCCCCACTGCTCTTTGTAAAACACTACTCAGCCAAAAGCTCCTGGGTGATGTGATGATGCACTCCAGATGCTTTATGAAAATATTCTTATGAATGTGATGTAATATGATGTAATATTACATATTACAATATGATGTAATATTATGTGATGTAATATTCTTATGAATGTGATGAATATGATGTAACTGGAATATGCTTCATGCAAAAGGTCTCTTGTAAGGTATCATTACAAAGCTTATAATCTACTGAGTGTGGTCATCCTATGTGTATGCATGTATCATTCTTGTATCTGAAGCTAGAAATATGAAGTATAACTCTGAGTTCCTATTGTAATTATGCAAAGTGTGGACCATTAATGGTGGTTTAGAATCTTGATGGCTTCCATTGACTAGGACAATTGGTTCTAAATGGCTCTGTTTACTTGCAGACCTTCCTGGGGTTGTGCAGGCCAGCCCAGGAAGAATGGAGGCTGGGGTCTCACAGCACATGTGATCATGTCACCTGATTCTGGAATCCATCTTAAATCTGGTACTTTTCCGTTTAGAAAGAGTGGTGGGGACCCAGAGAGACAAAAGATTCCCGCCTTGTGCCAAAGCTAAAAACGGGTAGAGCAGGACAGAGGGGGCTGGCAGTCATGAGAAAGCCCCTGCTTTCCACCTAAGATGTCTGTTGGAACTAACAAGGACTGTAGCAGGGGAAAGGATTGGGCCCAGACTAGAAAGGAGTCTGGTCTGTGAAAGAAGCTTATTGGAACATCCCTGAGGGTGAGACCCAACCCATGACAGGTGGATTCACAGACACCTTTTGTCTGAGATGGGGGCTTATGCTGACTGTTATGTTAACTGAAACGTGAGTTCATACTTATCAGTGTCCAGGGGGATTTAACTCAACCCATGATAAGGTTTCACGCAGTTCATATCAAGGGCCTTCTGAACACTACACTAGTACAAATAATGATAAATAGAATGCCTCATTTTAAAGAGCTATGGATATTCTACAGCTCCGACTGTCTGGCCTATCTCAGTGCAATGGGTTTTGCACATTTTCATAATTTATACATCAAATACAATATAACGCCCCCCTCCCAACACTGCAATATCTTGGGTTGCAACATCTGTCACATCCATTCTGTAAATTCTCAGAACTAGGCGAAATCCAGACATTTTCTCTGTGCTGTCTAAGAGCACATCTGGAACCAACATCTGGTAAACATCTAGTTTCTGCACTATATCCCAGAAGTACTGTTGGTGGTGAGGATACGGTGGTTTGGGGGTTGTTGTTTGTTTGTTTTGGGTTGTTTAATAATAGTGTAAATATATCATTTATTTTTGTGCTCACAAACGGCTGACTCATTTTCACTAAAAACAAATGTAAAACCCCTTAAGTAGAGACCAGTTGTGGAAGAATTCAGCCTGAAACATAAAAAGCTATAAGGAGCTGAAAAGGGACCCTTTCAAATGGAAATGCTCAGGCAACACTGACCATAGCCTGCAGCTCAGGGGTTGCTCGGCGCTCCATCTACAATACACAGAAGATGACCACCATCCCGCCATACAGTTAGATGTGGCTATCAATGGTCAGCTCTTGGAGTGAATTCACTCAGTTTTGGCAATTCCTGGGATAAATTTGATTCACTAGATCTGGTGACCTCAGTGACCCTAATTTCTCCCAAGTGGAGGCTTCCTAGTGGAACTGTTTGAATAAAGAAAAAGATTTACATATCATCTCAGACAAACAGCTCCAACTCCATTTGCTGTGTTCATGAGGTCAGGCCACTATTCAGGTGACTGCTTGGGACTCTCCCAATTACTTTCCAATCTCATGAATATCATGAATTTGTCCTGGAAATACATTATTGGCAGGGCCCTTCTTAGGATTTATGGGCCCCTACGCAGTATTATTAAACTGGTGCCCCTATGGCTGAGGGTAACCCAGGCTCAAAACCCCAGAGGGGGCGGGAAGGACGAGGCAGCAAAGGATACTGAACTGTCCAGCCCGCCTTAAGGGGGCGGAGAGTCATATTTCCCCGCAGAGATGCCCGTACCCTCTCTCTCATGCAGAATGTGCAGCACCGATGCATACCGCTCTGTGAATACGGTCCCTGCCTAAGGAGACTGCAGTGAGCACTGGGTGTGTGGGAGCCAACCTGCTCTTACCTGCTGTCATGGGTGGTGGGTGAAGCTGCCGCTTTAGGAGGCTAGCTCCCCAGCCCAACTCTTCTGCCTGTGGCCCCGCCCATACTCCACCCCTGCTCTGCCCAAGGTCCCACCCAAGCTCTGCCCAGGCCCCTCCCTCTCCCCACTGTCTCCTGCCTCTCTTCCCTCCCCATCCCTGTTCACCCCCTTCCAGCCAAATCCCTGAAAAACCGAAATGAAGCAAATAACATTTGAAAAAAAGCACTCTTCTGCAATTTCTTTTTAAAGAAAACGGAGCATGTTTGCCACTGCATGCCAGAAGGTGAAGCCTGGACATGCAGAAGGTACCTAATTAAAAGCACTAAATTTGGGAGTCCTGGGTTTTTTGATATACCCTGAAGTTTGTCAGAGATTTATCTGCAAAAACTGTGTAGTAAGGGCAAGTCAGCTGCCCTGCTGAATACAACATTAAATATTATGGAATACGTGATGCAGCTCTTCTCTGTTTTACATTTTCTTAATCAGTATTTCTAAAATGATTTTATATTTTAAATGTACTCTTAAGCCTTCATAAAGTAATCATTCCAGATTGCTACATATTTAACTCACTGAAGCAAAGAGATTATTTCAAATTAATCAGTCAGAGAGGTTTAGTGTGTTCATAACAACATTCATTGCTTTTAGAAAAAGTGAACACTAATGTACTTTGTGTGATCTCCATAACAATAGACATGTTTATGAAGCGTCACCAACTTTAAAAAATGTGTTTCCAAAGATTTTTGGCATAACGAAGGATTTTATATTTTACTAAGGTACTGATGTTGCTGGAGGGTTCTCTTAAAATTAGTTCAACAAATAGTCGGAAGTAAAGAAAGGGAGACTCGTTTGTCCAGCTATCTGTCAGGAAAGGGGTGTTATCCCTTTAAGGGCTCTCTTCAACAGGAGGGTGAAGGGAGAAAGGGATGGACAGAAAGAACAGTGTTGCAGGGCGGCCCAAGTTTCCTTCTCCTTGTCCCTGCGCCCTGTGCTTGGGCTGGCCAAAGAAAGGGTCTCAGAGGTCTCTTGCAGGTGCTTCACCCGTGTTCTTTTATTTACAGTGGCGGTACAGTCCCAATTCCCCCAACACCTGTCCCCACTTTGACCCCTCACTGGGTCATCTGGCCTTTGAGGCTTGTGTCAGCCAGCAGAGTCAGAGCCTCAACCCTCCTATCTTCCTCCCTGGCTATCCCCCTCCCTGAGCTTTTCCCTGGGTTTATACGCCTGCCCACTCATCAACCCAGCTGGTTCCACTCGGCTCAGCAGATCACCCTGAGCCTGCCCTCATTAGGGCCTGCAGCTGGGCTTCCTGCTAAGGGTCTTGGCCCACACACCCAGCCACCCTACAGGAAACAGGGCGAAGCCAGGTCTTTAGTAGAGCACCCAAAAGTTTTATACCTCTGCCCTGCGACAGAGAGAATTACTTCTCTTGTCTTGCTTACAATACTCCTGCTAATACATCCCAGAATAATGTTTGATTTTTATGCAATATCATTACACTGTTGACTCATATTTAGCTTGTGATCCACTATGACCTCCGGATCCCTTTCCGCAGTACTCCTTACTCGGCAGTCATTTCCCATTTTGTATGTATGCAACGGATTGTTCCTTCCTAAGTGGAGTGCTGTGCATTTGTCCTTATTGAATTTCATCCTATTTACTATGTTACCAGATTTGCCTGTTACTTTGGGGTATTCCCATTTATTAGGGTTACTCTTCTTGGGGGCGGGGATGTTTCTATAATTATATTAATGTTCTGTTTGTGTCACTTGTGTTTTTATATGCAGCTCTACCTTTTCCTTCTGGAAGTCCCCTCCCAATGGAGCTATCTCTGTGGACCTAGGTTACCCAGGGCTGGGTTCCTCCAGCCCCAGAACCGGATGAACACACACACACATATTAACAGAGTAAGTCTGAGCGGACTGGGTAAATCAGCACTTTCAAGCTGTCACCCTTTTTGTCCCTGGACTCAATGGGACCACCAGGTCACTGTGCTCTGGAACTACCCTCCGGCCCTCAAGAGAAACTTGATCCAGGACATGCAAGTCCTCCCCCCACTTCCAAGTACAAATAGTTACATGCCACGGATGGGGCCAAGCTGATTGCCTCCCTGTCAAGGTTCCTCCCCCACTCTGAACTCTAGGGTACAGATGTGGGGACCTGCATGAAAAACCTCCTAAGCTTATCTTTACCAGCTTAGGTCAAAACTTCCCCAAGGTACAAAATATTCCACCCGTTGTCCTTGGACTGGCCGCTACCACCACCAAACTAATACTGGTTACTGGGGAAGAGCTGTTTGGACACGTCTTTCCCCCCAAAATACTTCCCAAAACCCTGCACCCCACTTCCTGGACAAGGTTTGGTAAAAAGCCTCACCAATTTGCCTAGGTGACTACAGACCCAGACCCTTGGATCTTAAGAACAATGCACAATCCTCCCAACACTTGCACCCCCCCTTTCCTGGGAAATGTTGGATAAAAAGCCTCACCAATTTGCATAGGTGACCACAAACCCAAACCCTTGGATCTGAGAACAATGAAAAAGCATTCAGTTTTTTACAGGAAGACTTTTAATAAAAAATAGAAGTAAATAGAAATAAAGAAATCCCCCCTGTAAAATCAGGATGGTAGATATCTTACAGGGTAATTAGATTCAAAAACATAGAGAACCCCTCTAGGCAAAACCTTAAGTTACAAAAAAGATACACAGACAGAAATAGTTATTCTATTCAGCACAATTCTTTTCTCAGCCATTTAAAGAAATCATAATCTAACACATACCTAGCTAGATTACTTACTAAAAGTTCTAAGACTCCATTCCTGGTCTATCCCCGGCCAAGACGACTACAGACAGACACAGACCCTTTGTTTCTCTCCCTCCTCCCAGCTTTTTTGAAAGTATCTTGTCTCCTCATTGGTCATTTTGGTCAGGTGCCAGCGAGGTTACCTTTAGCTTCTTAACCCTTTACAGGTGAGAGGAGCTTTCCCCTGGCCAGGAGGAATTTCAAAGGGGTTTACCCTTCCCTTTATATTTATGACACTCCCAGTGGGCTCTGATCAGTTCCGAGGATCCTGATAACTTCATAGATGCTCAAGTTGCTCAAGTGCTACAAATCCCTCTCTGTTTAAAGCTTACAGCATTTCTTGTAGAAATGATATAGGGGTCCCTCCTGTCTTCAGGGCCAGTGATACAGGAACAGTACTGGTAGAGACCATAATTCAGAGCCATTGGGAAGTGCTACAGTTCAATGTGATCTATTCTCCACTCCTCCCCCTAATTCTCTGCATCACCTGACTGGAGCAGCATAACCCTTTTCTCCTGGTGAGAAAAGAGGATCAGCTTCCTCTCTGAATACTGCCAAAGGGCCTGACTGCATGCACCTAGCCCCAGACTTCTGGTCTGGGTCTCCTGCAGCCAATTTGAAGCATCTGTGTGGGAACTCCAGTTCATGGTGGCTAGACTGAAGTGGTCCAAGCCTCAGTCCCCATATCCCTGAAAAGTATTGGGATTATGCAGACATTTTTTAAAGAAGAATACAGACATGCTACCTCTGTGCTGGGACTATGACTGCCTCATGTTAGGGGGCTTATTCCTTCACCCACTTACTTCCCTGGTCCTTCTCACATGAACAAAGAGCAACAATACCCAAAGTCCAAAGGTGCAAACAATTCGATGTTTATTGGGGTGAACTTCCAGCAAGCATGATTCCAGTTTCCTTCCTTAGTATCCTCCTTCCCAGCTCTGACACCACAGAGCCTTACACCTGTGTTCCTGTTCCCATTCCTGCCCTTTGCCAAACATGATTCCAATTTCCCCAGCCCCATTCCCTGTTCCCATTTCCCCTTTTAGCAAAACATGATTCCAATTTCCTTACCCCTATTCCCTGTTCCCATTTCCACCACCCGCATGCCCACCCCCACGCCCACGCACTCACTTCCTGATTGACTGCAGACTATATAGTAAAACTTGACTTCTGCTTTGCTATACCTTAACCAGTCATGTTCCTGAAATTTAACTAACCAATCCTAACATATTGTAACACGATTATGTAACCAATTATATCCCACCACCTTAATTAGTTTACACCCAGCAAAATTAATTATACAGCAGACAGAAACAATCACAGAACCAGACAGAGATTATACAGACAAACAATAGCAAAGTGGGACTATAATGACAAAACAATACAGAAGTGAGGATTTCACATCCCAGCTATTGATAAGTGAGTTCTTGCCAGACAGGATGCTATCAAACTAAGTTTCCTTTTACATTTTCTAGGCACTTCCCTTTCTCTGGAGGTGACAGGCACTATCAGGACAGGATTGTATCCTAACAGCCCAATAGCACCTTATTTCAATGTGACTAGTTTGGAATGTGAGGATGTGACCATTTGCTTCCCAGCTTATGGCTGCCTCTGTTGCTTAGCCAAAGGCCTTAGCCTAAGAACAGGGCTTCAGACTGTCACAGTAAGAGAAGGCCCTTACACCGGCAGATAGTGATTTTGATTCTCTTTTGTACCTCTATAACTAGCCAAGTGATAAGAATACACCTAAATTCTTAGAGTATAGGCCTTTACAGACAGGCCTGAATATCTATATCCTAACACCTCATAGACCTGCAGCCCACGGCAAATGTCCCTTATGGACAGATCTATGTGATGTCTGAGCCAGAATTAGCAGCCCTTCATGTGTACATCCAGGAGAACCTGGCCAATGGCTTCATCTGGTGCTCCACCTCCCGAGAAGGGGGGCCAGAACTTTGTGTTAAGAAAAAGGACCGAAAGTGACATCTTTGCATCGTCTATCAGGCCCTAAACTGGGTGACAGTCTGAAACCTGTATCTCCTGCCCTTAATCTCGGAGTGTGCAGTTTGCAGATAGTATGCAGCATGCCTGAATTTTCACCAGACTGGACCTCTGTGGTACGTAGAAACTATTTTGCATCAGGGCAGGAGACGAATGGAAGACTGCCTTTTGATCCCGTTATGGGCACTTTGAATATTTAGTAATGCCATTTGGGCTGACCAACACTCCGGCGACCTTTCAATACTTCATGAATGACATATTTAGAGACGTCTTAGACCAGTGGGTAATCATCTATCTCAATGACAACTTTGTGTTTTCACATAATCCTGAGCAGCATTGTTACCATGTTTGTTCCATCCTGGAAAGACTACAGAAGTATGGCCTCTGACAAGGTGTCCAGATGGACCCCCAGAAGGTAGAGGTCATCCACAGCTGGGCCATGCCCAGGTCCCACAGGGAGTTACAGCACTTCCTGGGCTTTATGAATTTTTACGAATGGCTCATTCCAGGCTTCTCAGGGCAAACAGACCCCTGGACGAACATCCTCCTCCAGGCAGATAAATTTGTTTGACTCCCAAAAGCTTACCATGCTTTTGAACAGCTCAAGACTGCTTTCACCACTGCTCCCATTCTAGCATACCTGGACCCGGGCCAGGCATTCATAGTAGAAGCCGATGCCGCTAATGTAGCCATTGGGGCCATAGTCTCTCAGAGCCATGGTGCATAGCAAGTATTGCATCCGTTTGTCTACTACTCCTGAAAACTCATCCCTGCTGAGTAGAATTAGGATCTATAAGGAACTACTCACAATTAAATTGGCCGTCAAAGAGTGAGAAAATTACCTCAAGGGAGCCCAACACACAGTGCAAGTCTTTTCTGACTGTAAGAACCTTGAATATCTGCATAAGGCTCGAGCCTTGAACTAAAGACAGCTCAGGTGGGCATTATTCTTCTCTTGGTTTGATTTCATCATCACCTATCACCGGGAACCAAGAATGGGAAAGCCAATGCCTTATCCTGAAAGGGGGAGTGCTACCAAGAGGGTGAGGAGCCTAACAAAGAAACACCCTGTCTCTTAAAACCTCACAACTTCCTTAGTGCCACAATATACTAAGACCTGTGTCAAGGTTCCTTCCCCACTCTGAACTCTAGGGTACGGATGTGGGGACCTGCATGAAAACCTCCTAAGCTTACTTTTACCAGCTTAGGTTAAAACTTCCCCAAGGTACAAACTATTTTACCCTTTGCCCTTGGACTTCCACTGCCACCACCAAACTTTATCTTGGTTCCTGAAAAAACGTAGTTTGGAAACGTCTTTCCCCCCAAAATCCTCCTAACCCTTGCACCCCATTTCCTGGGGAAGGTTTGGTAAAAATCCTCACCAATTTGAATAGGTGACCACAGACTCAAACCCTTGGATCTTAGAATAATGAAAAAGCATTCAGTTTCCTTACAAGAAGACTTTTAATAGAAGTAAAAAAGAATCACCTCTATAAAATCAGGATGGTAAATACCTTACAGGATAATTAGATTCAAAACATAGAGAATCCCTCTAGGCAAAACCTTAAGTTACAAAAAAGACACACAGACAGGAATATTCATTCTATTCAGCACAGCTATTTTCTTACCTATTTAAAGAAATCATAATCTAACACATACCTAGCTAGATTACTTACTAAATTCTAAGACTCCATTCCTGTTCTGTCTCCGGCAAAAGCATCACACAGACAGACCCAGACCCTTTGTTTTTCTCCCTCCTCCCAGCTTTTGAAAGTATCTTGTCTCCTCATTGGTCATTTTGGTCAGGAGCCAGCGAGGTTACCTTTAGCTTCTTAACCCTTTACAGGTGATAGGATTTTTCCTCTGGCCAGGAGGGATTTTAAAGGGGTTTACCCTTCCCTTTATATTTATGACAACCTGCTTGATCTAATCTGATCTGCTTCATGGGGAAGTCCATTATCACAGGAGGTGGCAGAACCAAAATGCAATGTTCCACACATGGTGGGATCACTTATCTCGATGGGTGCATATTCATTCCACCAGGATGCCCCTGGCTAGAAGTGCTCCATCTCTGCTCTGACATTTCATTGGCAGGCCACTTTGGCTACCTTAAGACTTTCCACCCAGCTTTCCATTTCTTCTGGTGGCCCCAATTGTGAGCTGAAATCCGAGATGACGTTGATTTTTGTGACCTGTGTGTGCACTCCCAGCTCTGTCAAAGAGGAGCTGCTGGGAGCCCAGAAAGCAAAAGAACTCAGCTAGCGCACAGCCCCTAGAAGGAGGGCCGTGAAACCCTAATCTAAAGGGGTGAAATTACAGGCTGGAGAGGATTTGAACCACACAACCCCAGAAGGCAGACTGTGGAAACTCTGACCCGACGGGCTCAGAGACCCAAAGAGAGGAGGACTTTGCTTTGAAGACTTCTTGCTGTGAGTGGATTATTTTGGGGAATCACAAAGGAAAACTGAAGGGCCACTAGAGACCACAAAAAGGGGCCCTGGAGCACCTGTCTGTAATCCAAATTTGAGATGGGATATATATTCTATATTTTGAAAATTTGCAGGATGGGAAAGCTGTTCCCCACCCACCAGCTCTACTATTTAGATTTGCTTGTTTCCTGTGTCCCTGTAGCAGGGTTGCTGCTTCTGAGCACCCACCATGGCTTGCGATGGTTCTGCAGGTGCCTCTGCCTCAGTTTCTCCTCATCAGGCTTTTCCGTCTCTCCCAGGAATTCACGTTGCTCAGTCCTCTGGCCAGGTCACTCTCAGAGTTCAGCCCCATTCAGGATACTCCAAAGTTCAAAATAAACACCACCTTCGGCAATAGTCTCAAGTTTTTCTCACTTTCATGGGAGCACGGACTCTCTGGGCTTTTCCCCACTGGGAGTCCAAGTACAACATAAACAGAAACAGTCTCCTGCGCTCTCCTGGGCTTCACACTCTACTTAAACAAATATTTTCTTACTCCTTACCACAGCCTGACTCCCAGGGCTTCTCCTGGAGTCTGGCCTCTTCTCTGCCTTGGCAGGTCACTCCCAGCATGACCTAGCAGGAGTCCTTTTCAGGGTCTCCTGCAGGAAGCTTTTTGCTTTCTGCAGTTCCTGCAGCCGTTTACCACTGCCAGTCCCCCTTCCTGATCATGCTGCTGGGCTAAATGAGGCCAGATTGTGTCATGTGACCCTCTGTCATTGTCCCCACCTGGAGAGTGTCACAGGTGGGCTGGGCCCATTTCCCCTTTAAGGGGCTAGTCATTCTGCAACAATCCCATTTTCTTGTCACCTGTTGTTTTCGTGGAGAAGAGGTGGGAAATATGACCTGCAGATTCATTCCTGGAACTTCACTGATTATAGGCATTTGTCTCCTGTCCACAATTCATAGACTCAGAGATTATAAGGCCAGAAAGGACCCTTGTGATCATCTAGCATGACCAACCTAACACAGGCCACTGGAATTCCCTGAATGAATTCCTGTCTGAATAGAGCTTAACTTTTAGAAAAACATCCAATCATGGTTTAAAAATTACTTATGATGGAGAATTCACCACTGAACTTTGTAAAGGTCATTCCAATGGTTAATTGTCCTCATTATTGAAAAATAGTGCCTTATTTCTAGCCTGAATTTATCTCCCTTCAACTTCCAGCCACTGGATCTTGTTAAACCTTTGTCTGCAAGATTTAAGAGCCCCTTATCATAGAACCATAGAGAGACTTTAGGAGGTCATCTAGTCCAACCCCCTGCTCAAAGAAGGACCAACCCCAACTAAATCATCCCAGCCAGGGCTTTGTTAAGCCGGGCTTTACAAATCTCTAAGGATGGAGATTTCACCACCTCCCTCAGTAACCGATTCCAGCGCTTCAGCACCCTCCTAGTGAAGTAGTGTTTCCTAATATCCAACCTAGACCTTCCCCACTGCAACTTGAGACCATTGCTCCTTGTTCTGTCATCTGCCACCATTGAGAACAGCCGAGCTCCATTCTCTTTGGAACCCCCCTTCAGGTTGTTGAAGGCTTCTATCAAATCCCCCCTCACTCTTCTCTTCTGCAGACTAAATAAGACCAGTTCCCTCAGCCTCTCCTTGTAAGTCATGTGCCCCAGCCCCCTCATTATTTTTGTTGCCCTCCGCTGGACTCTCTCCAATTTGTCCACATCCTTTCTGTAGTTGGGGTCCCAAAACTGGATGCAATACCTGAGATATGGCCTCACCAGTGCCGAATAGAGGGGAATAATCACTTCCCTTGATCTGTTGGCAATGTAGGTTCTTTGATATTTCTTCTTAAATATTGGGCACCAGAATTAGACAGTTTCTCCAGTAGTGGTCGAATCAGTGCAAACGACAGAAGTAATTTAACCTCCCTGCTCCTGCTCATTATTTCCCTCTTTATACATCTGAGCAATAATTCTTTTAGCCCGAACATCACACTGGGAGGTCATGTTCAGCTGATTATCCACCATGAGCCCCACGTCTTTCTAGGGTTGCCAAATGTCTTATCACACAAACCCAAACACCCCTGCCCCTTCCCTGAGGCCATGCCCCTGCCTCGACCTTCTGTAAGGCCCCACCCCTGCTCAGTCCATTTCCTCTCCATCTGTCACTCGCTTTCCCTCACCCTCGCTCACTTTCACCGGGCTAGGGAAGGCGGTTGGGGTATGGGAGCGGATGCAGGATATGTGCTGGGGAGTGGGGCTGAGGAGTTTTGAGTGTGGGAGGGGCTCTGGGCTGAATCTGGAGCAGGAGGGAGTGAGGCATGTGGGCTCCAGGAGAGAGCTTGGATGCAGGAGGGGGCTCAGGGCTGGGAGTGGGGGTTGGGGTACAGGAGGGGGTTTGGGTCTGGGTGGGAATTTGGGTGAGGGAAGGAGCTCAGGGCTGCGGCAGGGGTTTGCGGTGCATGAGGGGGCGAGGGGTGCAGGCTCCGGTAGGGAGTTTGGGTGCAGGAGGGGGCTTAGGGCTGGGGCAAGGGGTTGGAGTGCAGGAGGTGGTGAGGGGTGCAGGGTCTAGCTGGGCAGCGCTTACATCAGGTGGCTCCCGGAAGCGGCTGGGATGTCTGGCTCCTAGACTCAGGGATGGCCAGGTGGTTCTGCGTGCTATCCCTGCCTGTAGGCGCTGCCCCCACCGTTCCCACTGGCTGCAGTTCCCGGCGAATGGGAGCTGTGGAGTTGGTGCCCCTGGCTGGGGCAGCATGCAGAAACCCCTGGCCGTGCCCCTGTCTACGAGACTGCCTGCCCCGCTGCATTGCCGGACTTTTAGCCACCTAAAATCTCCTGAATTGGCTTCAGTAGCCTCCAGGAAATCGAGCCCGCTTCTGGGAGACTCCTGGCCAATCCAGAAGGGTTGGCAACCCTAAGTCTTTCTCAGAGTCACTGTTTCCCAGCAAAGGTCCCCCATCCTATAAGCATGGTCTACATTCTTTTTTCCTCGATATATAACTTCACATTTAGCCATATTAAAGCAATATTATATGCTTTACCAGTTTACCAAGTGATCCAGATCATTCTGTATCAATTACCTGTCCTTTTCATTGTTTAGTACTCCCCCAGTCTTTTGTCATCTTCAAACCTTATCAGAGATTACTTTATTTTTTTCCCAGGTCTTTGATAAAAAACGTTAACTAACATAAGGCCAAGAACTGATCCCTGAGGGGCCCCACTGGAAACACACCCACTCAATGATAAATCCCAGTGTACAGTTACATTTTGATACCTGTGTTGACCTGTAACACTGACCTAATCTGAGTGTACAAGATTCGATTATATATCACATGTTAAAGCGTATTCAACTGCTTGAAGATCGTAAAATAGAAGCTATTAGAGCTGTAATGCAAGACTTGCTAGTAGGTTTACAGAAGAATCTGTGTAACAACTAAGGAGGGCTTAACAATAAGCTGAGGCCTAGTGGGTCTCTTAGTAGTCATGACAGCCTATGTAGGAAAGGAGTTAGCATGACAGCGTAACCTAACGTTATAAGATTTAACAATAGTTCACAATACGTAGCTTGGGATACACAAGGACACCACAGAAGCTGGAAGTAATGGATTTCTAGGGGATTTATGGGGATTTGTAACATGGAGACACCACATTTATGTATTGCAACCACTGAAAAAAGAATGACCCCAAAAGAGCTAATGCTAGCAACCAGAATCTAAATTATGGGCCCCGGAATGACAAATATGGACAGTGGGCAGAGACCTAAATCAAAGATGTGTGGGGGATGTGAGGAAAATGGTATAAAAAGATGTTTGCAGATAAAGATATTATCTCACCTATCTCATCCCTTTTATAAACAGATGGTCAGACCAACCCTTTCTTGAGACATTGGGATGACAGTATGGTGGAAACAGACTGTCACTGCCAACTTTGGGAGCTCTCCACTTACTGTTCTCTTCATATTTATCTCTAATGGTCTCCATAAGATTTCAAGAATGTGAGCTGTGGGGGTGTTGTGTTATATGTATTTGTTTTCATATAATTATGCTTGGATTTATTTGGATTTTAAATAAATGTAAATAAAATCTTCCTATTTCTATTTGTCTGATTCACCAATCTCACTTGATAATAATCTTAGGTAGCTCCCTGAGTAAGGAACCTGTTATTAGTGACCTGTTCAATTTGCACCCTAAATTTATCAAAGGCTACACCTGTCAGGTTGCCACTTTTTAATCCAAACCAAGTTGAAGATTATTTATCAACAAAATTTGTAATCTCACCAAAAAGGGACATCAAGTTAATTTGACAGGATCCATTTTCCATAAACCCATGTTGTTTGGCATTAATTAAATTATATTCATTTAATTCTCTATTGATTGAGTCCCATATAAGAAGTTCTATTATTTTCCCTGGAACAATGTCAGCCTCACAGACCTATAATTACCTTCAGGGGTTCTCAAACTGGGGGCGGGGGGGCATGACCTGTGCAATGTGTACCTTAAACTTATCAGTGGCTTCACTTTGTCAGGTAGCCAGTTTTTAATCCATAACCACGGTGATGCTATTTATCAAAAAACTTGTAATGTCACCAAAAAGAGATATCAAGTTAATTTGACAGGATCCATTTTCCATAAACCCATGTTGATTCACATTAATTATATTACACTCATTTAATTGTGTATTAAATGAGTTCCATATTAGAAGTTCTGTTATTTTGCCTGGAATTGATGTAAGTCTCACAGGCCTACAATTACCTAGGTCATGCTGTTCAGCCTTTTTAAATATTGGCAAAACATTAGCTTTCTTCTAGTCTTGTGAAGCTTCCCCAGTGTTCCAAGAGTTTCTGAAAACCAATATTTATGATTCAGGCAGCTTCTTGGCCACTTCTTCTAAAACTCTTGGTTGAAAGTTATCCAGACCTGCTGATTCTAAAATGTGTAATGGTAGCCGATGTTTAACATTCTCCTGAGTTGTTTCTTCATCATCATCCTTATCTTCATGTGATATGACTGCATCATCTGACTTTGTCCCAAATATGGAATAAAAATATGTAGTGAACACTTCTGTTTTTTTTTTTTGCATTGCTACTGATAATTCTACCATTTCTGTCTAGTAAATAGACTGATACCATTTTTAATATTCTTTTTGTTGCTAGTATACTTTACAAATTGCTTCCAATTGTCCTTAATTCTGGCTGGCTATAGATTTCTCCTTGTATGCCTTTGCTTCCCTTATCAATTTTCTACAGTTCCTGACTGCTCATATGTACTCATTCTTATCATATATATAATTTTAATAACAGCCTTCAATTCCCCCTCCAAGGGTATGTATACACTTCGAAATTAGGTAGATTTTATAGAAGTCGGTTTTTAGACAGGTTGGTTTATTTTTAACTAGTGCAGCCTTCTTCTTTCAACCTCCTGGTAATAAAGCAGGAGGTATATTAATTATTCTTAATAATCAAATAGTTATTTCATGTATATTATTGTAGCACCCAAAGGCCCATTCAGGTCACAGATATAGACACACTCCAAGATCCAGAAAGCTGTCAGACCCATCAGACCCACTGATGCTAAAACACTCAAGAAGAGATGCAGGATTAGATATGGGAGAAATAACAAAAAAGCAAATTCACATGGTGATGATTGGTGAGTAGTATAAGGGCCCTACCCCCAATGAAATGTTAGCCCCGCCTCTTGACCCCTTAAATCCCGCCCACCTGTCACAGGAAGTCCCACCCCTGGGGTATTACTTCTGGGGTCAAGCTGGACACATGACCGGAAGCAAGGTGTGTCATGTGACCCCTCTAAGAACTCCTTCCACTGCCCTCTACCAATCAAGAGGGGTTTCAACCACTGGGGACCACCTCTGAGAGGAGATTTGACCAATCGTGGGGAGTTCCAAGGTGGGGTGACCCACCTGGAAGTGGTTCATGTGACCCCTCTAAGAATTCCTCCCACTGCCCTCTACCAGTCAGGATGGGTTTCAGCTGCAGAGGACTCCATGAGAGCAAATTTTACCAAAATAGGGCAGGTTCTGGGGCAGGATGAACCACCCAGAAAAGGGTCGTGTGACCCCTCTAAGAACTCCTCCCACCACCCTCTGCCAATCAGAGTGCGTCACCACCACCCCAAAAGTCCCAGCGCCTGGCAGAAGAGGCCATCCCTTATCAAGAATGCATGTTTTAGAAATCATGGAAATGGGATTTCTGAGAGGAAACATGGACTCCTTCACCACCCCCATGAGAACTTCAGACTTTGTTTTAGCCCCGAGCACTTTTGGACTTTTGTGGAGAAAGCGCTACGTCAGCGACAGTTCCGATGAGGGCCCTTTGACTCAAAAGTTGATGGATATACCGGAACCCAACCCCAAAACCCGACCCCTAAACCCAACGGCTTGTGAGGACGACCGACGGGCATGACGGCATCTCATTGTCCACCCCTATGGAGGAAGGCGACCCTGGCCGGGGGCGTCACTGGTGGACAAGGTGAATGGAAAAGATGTCACTCAGGTAAATGAACAATTAAGAAGTAATGTTAGAGGATTTGTGTGCATAATGGGGTTAGGAACCACGGTTACATAAATCTAAAACAAACAGTGGGAACTTACACTGTTTCTTTTTTGAAAATCTCTTGACAGCTCGACTATATCTTTCTAGAGGCCTTTGCGAACTTACACATCGGTATCCCTGTGGGGGTGTCAGCTGTTTATGCTCCTGCCTGAGACAGGGATCTGGCAAAAAGAACAAAATGGAGGAATGAACCAGCTCAGACTCCCTAATGGTAGAGGTCATGGCATCCATTTTTGCAGGCGGCTGTGAAAGGTCATGTTAAACCAAGCGATTAATAAAATTTATTTCAATGTGTCAAGGTGAATGTGTCCCCGCTCCACACTCGTGTTAGTAAAAGATGATACAAGTAACAGTCATGTCAACGCATACGGCTCTGTGAAAGAAAATATATTATACCCGCAAAGGAAGTTGGGAGCTTCAGTGGGGTGAACCCTCTTTTTCAAGTGGCCAAAAAGCATATTAAAAGTTTAAATAGAAAACAGGTAACAGCTTGGCTTTCAGACCAGGATGCTTACATTCTACACAAACCGGCTCGAATACGTTTTAAAAGAAACAAGACCATTGTTTCAGATGTGGACGTGCAGTAGCAGGCAGATTTGGTGGACATGCACCAGTTTTCCAAACACAACAGCGGTTTTAAGTACATCTTAACAGTGATAGACATTCTATCCAAATATGCCTGGGCCTTAGGCCTAAAAGACAAGATGAGTGGTGAGGTCTCCAAGGCCTTTAAAGCTATTTTCAGTGAAAGTCATGTGCCTCAAAAATTACAAACCGATCGGGGGAAAGAATTTTGCAACAAACATTTAAGCAGATTGATAAAACACCATTTTGTTACTAATAACAAAGTCAAAGCAGGGGTTGTGGAGCGATTTAACAGAACTTTAAAAATGAGGATGTGGAGTTATTTTACAGCCCATAACACCTTTTGTTACATTGACATGTTACCTGACTTTATAAAGAGTTACAACCACAGCAGAACTATACGTACCAGACCCACTGATGTTAACCCTTCAAATTCTCTGAAGGTATGGAAAACGGTTTATGGAGACAGTTTAAAATCAAACTGGTTGTTGCCCCTTTTAGAAAAGGCGACGACGTGAGAAAGGTTATGAACAGATGTTTACTGATGAGATATTCATAGTGGATGTAGCCTTAACCAGAGGCCAGAGACTTGTATACCGATTAAAAGATTACAAGGGTGAGACAGTTACTGGATCTTTTACCCTGAAGAATTACAAAAAGTAAACCCCAAACGAGACAGGATTTACAGGATTGAAAAGTTTCTCATGGAGAAAGGAAAAGGGAGAAAAAAGCAGCTACTGGTGAAATGGTTGGGATGGCCCGGTAAGTTAAACAGCTGGGCGGAAGCTTCTCAACTCTGTGACATTTAGACACGAACGAAAAAGATTCCTCCTGTAAAGACAGAGATAGAGAGAAATGAGCGATGGTGGGTTTTACATCACTTTGCCCAGCAATGCCAGCTCTGAAACTTTTCCCCAAAACACCAGCTCAAACTTTACAATACAGCTTATTAAACTCTTTGATCTCCTGGGTGCCTGGGAGGTGTGGTTATTGGAAATACAATACCCGCACAGCTGGAACACGATCAATGAAGACACCCCTTTCGAAATCACCTTTGGAGATATGACGTGGAGTTTCATCCTGTGACGAGGTTATTACTCGTCCATACCCAAATTACTGGATCATGTGAACAATACCGTGGCTTGTTACCCAGGATCGCCTGAGGTGTTCATGAACTATGATCCTGTGGGTAGAAAAGTTAGACTTAAATCCATCGATTTTACTGATATGCTTTCTACCGGCAATAAACCTCATTACGTCCCTGTCAGTAAACTCCACAATGACACCATCACCATTGAAAGAAAGACAGATCAGGACAAACACGTCTCATTTTGCTTTGGCAAGGTGATCATCAAGCTGCACCTGCATCCCCGGAGATTTCTAAAAAGCAAAACACTATTTTGGCAATCCTAGAAATTATGGCAACCCCACCAACTACACAAACTATTACAGAGCTCAGGCTGGATACGCCCTACCTGGATATCATGGGGCCCCCGTGATGTACAGGGCTGGCATGGGCGAAATATTCCATAACCTCTTTCGAAAAGCCTTACCGCTTTTGAGAAGGGGGCTAGAGATTATTAAACCCTATGTAAAAACCGCCACTCAAAACATAGCTAGAGACGTGGTAGGCCATGTCCCCCTTGCTGTTCTGGAGAAGGTGGGGAATCCAGCTTCACAGGAGGGATCGGGGCTGATCTACATTAAAAGGGGGAAGAGAAAGAGAAATGTGTCATACCCGCGACGCATAGGTCCCCCAAAACCCTTTTAAAGAAGGGCTTTGACGCGCAGGGCCAGCCATAAACGAAAGTCCAAGAGGAAGCCTGGTAAAGAGGAGACGCTCTCTGCCTGGTAAAAGAGAGATATTTTAATCAGCATGGCTTTTGTTCACTGCAGGTCTGAAGAGTGCACCAACTCTGAACAAGACTTGTTTCAAATAGCCCCTGTGCAGACCAGCATTGAGAAAAGCATCTACATCGAGATTCCGCCTCTATCGGCCGTTACGGACAGTGGCGTAGCTGTGGGGGGAGCGGGGCAGCGGCCGCTCCCCCGCTGAGCACAAGTGGCGCCTTTTGAATGTCTTGGTGCCTTTTCAATTTTCCCCTGTTGAGGGAACAGGGGGAGCGATCCCTCTTACTCATCCGGCGGCTCTCCGGGTCTTCGGCGGCAACTCGGCGGCGGGACCTTCACTCACTCCTGGTCTTCAGCGGCACCCGAGTGCCGCCGAAAACACCCGGAGTGAGTGAGGGTCTGCCCCCGGAGCGCCACTCGGTGAGTAAATGCGCCATAGCGGGTGGCCCCTTTTTTTTGGATCGCTCCCCCTGTTCCCTCCCACCTGGCTACGTGGCTGGTTACGGAGTCTGCCCCCATTGACTTTTTATAGCAGGGAATGACATCGATTTAAACAGCATGCTGCTGTACCTGTGTTGCAAGATTGTAGAAGGAGACGGAACTGGACTTGCCAGGGACGCCGAGGTGGGGCCTGGTGAATTACCCAGTGGCCTCTATTTTTAGCCAGTTGGATGTTCCACTGGGAGACCCCCTAGTAAGCCAAAGCAACAACTGTCACGATGCGGCCTCTGGCAGGACGCAACTGAGAGTATCAGTTCAGGACAAATTGCTTAGAGCAGGACTCTTACAGCCCAAGGCTGGGTGCCCTTTATTATCAAGGCACACCAAACCAGCCAAACAGAGAGGACTTTGGTCTCATCCCACTGGCTAACCATAAGTCATACAAGCAATTCCCTTAGACACTCCAGTTTCCCAGTATCGCCACCAGTGCCACTCTTTATGGGGACGAATGGTTGTGAAAACCAATAGCCCAGTAAAAGAAAAAAAGGTTCTCCCGATCCCAAAGGACCAAGCCCCAGACCCAGGTCAATATACAAGTCGGATCTGACCCACAAATCATGCTGTTGCCAATCCTTTAGAATCTAAAATCTAAAGGTTTATTCATAAAAAGAAAGAAATATAGATGAGAGCTAAAACTGGTTAAAGGTATCAATTACATACAGTCATGGCAAAGTTCTTGGTTCAGGCTTGTAGCAGTGATGGAATTAACTGCAGGCTCCAATCAAGTCTCTGGAGAACATCCACAGCTTGGATGGGTCATTCAGTCCTTTGTTCAGAGTTTCAGTGTAGCAAAGTTCCTCCAGAGGTTAGAAGCAGGATTGAAGACGAGATGGAGGAGATGCAGCAGCCTTTTATAGTCTCTTGCCATTTGGCCTCTGCTTCTTTTGTTCCAAAAACAAGCTATCTAGCACATGGCATGGAAAAACCTTAGAGTTCTGTCCATAGGCATGTCCCTGCATGCCTTGCTGAGTCACAAGGTGTATCTGCCTTCTCTCACTAGGTCACTTGAATAGCTGATGGTCCTTAATGGGCCATCAAGCAGGCTAGGCAGTGCTGACGCCAGCTTGTCTGGGATGTCACCCAGAACCATAGCACAAGTTTGAAATACAGACAGTTTAGAGCCAAGACTTGTAACTTTAAATACAGAAATGATACATGCATACAGATAGCATAATCATAACCAGGAAACCATAACCTTGTCTTAGACACCTTATTTGACCCCCTTTATACAAGATTTGGTGCCAATACAGGACCTTGATTGCAACAATGATCTATACAGTCCCAGTTTGTGTCAATAACGTCACATACCCTTACAGGGCCTTTATAGAATTGGTGCTCAATTACAGTTACGACACCCTCGCCACACAATTTTCTGCCGGCCTGTTTTACAAAGACACTCCTGGACAAATGAAGAAAGGGAGTTGGATGGCGGGACTCTAGGGTTTGAGAGGCATGGAAAGCTGATGGACCAGAGCAGGATGGTGGAGCTATTGGGTCATTTACACAGCGACCTGCTTTTTCAAGAAAAACTTTTGTTGAACAGAGTGTACGTAAAAATTAAACTGACGCGCAGCAAAGACGCCTTTTGTTTAATGGGTGATGTGGCCGAAGACTTTAAACTGCCGATTTTATCAGAGTCCCTTTTTTTTAGTGAAGAAAGTACGGGTGGCCCCGGGCATCCGTGTGGGGCACACGGAAACCCTGCTTACCACTAATGCTAAATACCCCATGGACCATGTGGGAATGAAAGTGTTTAGCATCCCCGCGGGCAGCAGGGTTAGTAACCAGGAGAATCTGGTTTGGGACAGTTACCCAAAATGCTTGTTCTAGGATTTGTGGATAATGATGCCTTTAGCGGAAGTTACACTAAAAACCCCCTTTCATTATAAACGTTACAATATTAATTTTGTGGCCTTGTATGTGGATGGGGAACAGATATGAGCCAAGCGTCTGCAACCAGACTTCGAGGCCGGACGCTGCGTAAGAGAATACATGAATCTGGTACAGACGGCTGGTAAACACATAAAAGATTGTTTTCTGTTAATCAACCATGAGGAGTTTCCACAGGGTGACACCTTGTTTGCCTTTGACCTGTCTCCCGACCAGGAATGTGCTGATCACTATTCCCTGATTAAAAGAAGGAACCTGAGAGCAGAAATAGGTTCTGGGACGGCTTTGACGGTCACCGTCAAGATGATCGTGTATGGGGTTTTTGATAACGTCATAGAGATAAATCAGAGGAGAAACGTTCTCTTTGACTAGAGGTGAATATGGACACCATGCAGCTCTCACGTGTCTTATCAATGGACTCTTACACAAAAAAGAATTTCTTAGATGTGTTCCCTTGTGATTGGCTCCCTTGTGCCAAACTGTCTCAGAGACCCCTAGGTTTGGTGGTCAACACGCATCTGCACAACCAATCGGCTAAACACTGGCTCACCTTGTATCTGGCAGAGTGCAATCATGGAGAGCTTTTGACTCATACAGGCATCCCCCAAGCTGTCTGTTGTTTCCTAGAAGCATTACGAACTTTTAAACAAAAATGCCACTGACATTGTGTTTCACAATAGACAATTACAAGACCCCCGCTCTGTCGCCTGTGGCTATCTCTGGGTGTTTTTCTTACATCGTTGTAGCAAGGGTTTATCTTTTGACCATTTTAAAATTGTATTCTAATGACTTAGTGCAAAACAACCAGAGGGTGATGAATTTTGTAAAAAAATTATAAAAGGTAAATTCTCGGGCATGTCTAGCCTCACTCAAAACATGTTTCAGCAAACCAGACGTGTGTATCTTGCAAGGATTTTCATAGCCATGTTACCCAATAAAGCACCCCAGGTGAGGGGTTTAAAGACAATTGATGTTTGGTGGGTTTTTGTTCGTTTTTTTTTTAAAGAATGACCAATTCAGAAAATTACACGTAGATTTTTTTTAAAAAAAAAGTATAGAAATGTTTTATTTAAAGCAAAACATTACCAGTTTTAAATATATTTTTTTAGAACATGAAAAACATTACACACTGAGCCATTTGGGTTTTTTCGCCAATTTTTGTTTTTTAGATCGCAAAAAAGGGGTCACGGTTTCTCGATCCACCCCTGGTGTTGGCAGTCAAGGCCTTTGAGCTTTCCAAAAGATCTCTGTTGGCCAGGTTGCCCATGACGGAAGATGATACATTCAGTTCCGCCATGGCATTCATAAACACATCCCATCCTTTAGATACATGTCTGATGGGAACAGAGTGCATCTGGGTTATGGTCCTGACTAAGTCGAGCATGTTAGAACCATTAACCACAGAGCCTTTGTACACGAAAGCCCCTTTATCATTCCATGAAGAGATATTTTTATCCTGGCCCAGTTTATTTAGCAATACTAATGCATTTTTTCTTATTCACATTATCCAGCACCTCCTGAGCAACAGAGTCTGAGGTCGTTGGTGTTTCTGGGGGTTTGGCAGTCACATTCTGTTCCTGTTCCGGTAGAAACAGACTTATTTCCCTTTATCCGTATCACTCTGCTTCACATACGTTTGGTACCTTTGAAGCACGGCACTGTAAAGCTTAACCTTTTTGTATTCGGCTAAGTCAGTTCTTTGAAGAACAGACTTCATTTCAGCATCCAGGAAATGAGTTGCGGTCGTTCTGATATTTTCCTCCACAGGAAGGGGAGCCCTTAATTGCTCCAGCTGGTGGCTGGGCACCAGGTAATTTTTTTTTCCATACTCCATTATCGATTAGTCAAATGCCCTGTTATCAGAGAGGTAGCAAAACTTAACAGAGGTCCAATAAACCCCCCACACTGCTTCACCAGATGCTGCTTTCTTTTAAGTGAAACCCTTTGATTACACAGAGTTTTTTATAAGCACACTTGATCTTGTGTCAAAGGTACGTTTCCTTTTAAGGTATTGAGTGCTCTTTCTGAGATGGCCGCCACTAAATCGACAGAGGCCGAACACAGTATACCCCTCCTTTGCTGCGGGGACGATTTGCGAAGTAATTTTCAAAGGACCAGGTTTCTCTTCACGCAGCTAGACATGTTTTCAGTCAGCAACCCTGGCTGTTAAAAAGGGCCTGTTGTCTCAAAATTTTGACATCCTGCTGAAAGGAATACATGGGCTCTTTCTGCAAGTCAAATGTCTCATATCTGGTCCTGATACCAGTCAAGAAACTCTGCTTTCTTCCTTGGCATTATGCTTTCTACACCATAGTGCTCAACACTGGGCATGGGCCCCATGTAATTTTGATTTTCTAAAGTGATAAAAAAAATGTGGAAAATACCCTTTGCACCCTTCAAACCCCATCTCCTGCGGGAGCTTGCTAAGCTTCATGGGCAAGAAGTTTAAAGAGTCTATAAAACGAATGCCCAGGGCCTTAACTTCCACAGACATTAGTTCACTACCCTGAGTGATGAGTTCTATGCACATCTTTTCCTTCAGTAACTGTCTAACGACGAATTACTCATTGTAACCTTTGGAACTGTGCGCTAGGAACGTGTAGTCCCGGAACTCTTTGCCAATAAAGGTCTTAACAAAGATAGAAAGACACTCACAGCCCTTAAATTCTCAGGATTTTTCCGGCTTTAGGGACATAGCAAAAATGTAATTGGGCACATGCAACCCCATTTCCTGCGTGCATTCAAAATCATAAAAAATATACTTTTGGGCTTTCTCATGCGATCCACAAAACAGAGGTGGCTGTGTACATCACCAGTGATCAAACCCTGACACTGCTTACAGCGCCTCCCTTTACACCTGTGCCGCTTGTCCACGTAAGACTGACACTTATCACACAAAGTTTTAGGCCGGCATTCGACTGTTTTTTTCGATGCAGAGTCGAGGTGTCTGTCTAAACACTCCTTGGACCGACAATACAGTCGCCAGCTAGGACACCTCAGCGGCACGCCCATGCTGTCCAACCATGTTACGCTCAAGCAGAGGTGGCAAGGATACCTGCAAGAGTGGTCGTGACTGTACACCATGTGGCAAAACTCACAAGTTTTCACACCAAGCAACTTTTTCACGTCCAGAACCCCATAGTAATGCTCATTGTACAACAGGATCAAAAAAGTCTTGGGGTACACCGGGCCCCCCGGTTGAAAAAAGCACCATCCCCCTTTTGCCGCAGAAAGCACCACGTGTATGTTGACTCCTAAATGCTGTTCAAACCTTGCTGCGACACTGAGCAGAACCTTTTTTTGATCTGACCGCCCCAGTTTATCATGCAACTTTCTCACCCCCGCTAACAATTCCACATCCGTAGGTTTACGGTGGGACAAGATGGCCAAGAACCCGCCCGCAAAACACAGGTTGGTACCAGTGTAAGTCAGGTCTAATAAATATTGTCTCTTTTTATGGACAGTTTGACTACGGAGGATAGAATTTAAAACTCTACGACTGCCCCTGCCCAAGTTTTTTTAAATTGTCACAACAAGACGCAACGTCCCATCGACATGCAACTCTCTATTGCTCTGTAGCAGCTTTCAGGTCTGATTGAAGAAATCCTCAGCAGACAGCTCATCCCCAGTTCAGAACGAAAACAAAGGGTTAGTTAAATTGCGGCTCTAAACGTAACTGAACATTATCATCCGGGCCTACTCTACCATTAACGTCATCGAGAACTAACTGTATCCCCCTGTGTATGGCTTCAACAACCTGCTGAGCTGAATTTATTCGCTCAAGATTGACAGAACAAAATTCCTCACAATACACTGACCCCCCAAATCTAGGTCATTCACGTTGCCAACTTCTCACTCTCTCCCTATATACCTCTGCATTTTCAGGGTTACTTGGGGGTTCCTCTACGGGACCATCAGTGGCATCTTCTACATCACATGTTATTTGAGAGTCAGATTCCCAGGGGCCTCCATGAGGGTCATCAGGAGTAGACGGAGACCCATCTAGAGAGATTTCTGGGGAATTTTCTAAATCAGACTCTGTGTAAGAGTCACCACCACCCCGCAGGTCAGATTCCATCTCCCCATTTTCAGAGAAGCCAGTCTGAGAGCCTCCAGTAGGGGGCATCTCTTTGTTTTGTATTTTTCCTCATTACCTCTTTAGCCTTTTTTAAAATTTTTACAGTGACCCTGGCCTGGAACTTTTTGGCAGCCGTCTGTTTATCCCCCAAGCACTGTCCCCCGTTTTGTTTACACCTTAGCTGATGTGTACCCTTGAGAGTGCCCCTTTTACCCAATGCAGCAAAAGCCTTTTAATAAAGGAGGGAAACAATGCGGCATTATGTTGGGCAAATACCACAAACAGGATTCATACCAGGTTTCAGAGTAACAGCCGTGTTGCATAGTGAGCTGTAGCTCATGAAAGCTCATGCTCAAATAAATTGGTTAGTCTCTAAGGTGCCACAAGTACTCCTTTTCAGGATTCATACCACAAACCATGAGCAAAAGACCCACCCCCAAGTGTGTTTGGCAGCGTCTCTTTCCTCTCAGGGTCTTAAGTCCAGCAACCCAAGTCACCCCACCCACAGTTTCTGACCTTGGTCAGTGCAGCCTCCAGAGTTCAGAAGTTCATCTGCAGAGTTTACCTCCTAGCCTGGGTGCAAGTGGAGGGAGGTATGGGGGGCATCTTACATGTTCCACTGCTTGGGTCGACGGCCGAGTACCACACCTCTCCATGGGGTCCTGCTGCAGTCTTCACCGCCAGCTGCACCTCTCTGCTGCTATCCGCTCTGCACGCCTCTCTGAAAGCCATCCTGCTGTCCACTCCACTCTGCATGCCTCTCCACCAGCCATCCTGCTGTCCACTCCTTTCTGCCAGCCACCCTGCTATCCACTCCACATGCCTCTCTACCAGCCAGCCTGCTATTCACGCCTCTTCACTAGACACCCTACAGTCTGCTAGTTGCTCTCCAACTTGTCTTTAGGCCCTGTCCTTAACACAGCTCTCAGCAGGTTTAGTTAATAGTAGGAGAGCCTCAGTGCTGGTGCACCACTACCCAAGGTAAGTCTAAAGCCTAGACTTAAGTATCACTGGTTTCAGCTCTACAGCATGTAACAAAACTCTTAATGAAATCAAAATTAGCTCTATTGTTATACAGAAGAGGTAGAGAATCACAGTAGTGTTTCAGAGTCCCAAAAAGCACCCACACTGCCAATTACACCAATCTCTCTCAAGTCATTGGGCTTTGGAACCCATGTCCCATGCCTAGCGAGTACTGCTTAGTGGAGGGCGAGTCCCTCCATCATAAAATGCCAAGTACAGTTCTACTGTCCCTGATTCACATAACCAGGATAACAACCCTCTATTACTCCTGCCCCAATAACAAAGAGACTGGGGATCCCACAGCAGCCAAAGTGACCATTTGGGCAGGCAGTCCATCGTGCTAGGCAGGGATGGTGTGCCCATGCAAACGAGATCAGCCCCTGAAGTCCTTTTCCACAGCTCACCACCAGATGTCAGTGTACAGCTCATTCTGACTCTGCTTACATATAATATATATTTTTAGAGTAAAAAACAGGGAGCATACCTCCTCTTGCAGTCCAGCAGCAATTCAATTCAAGATAGTTTCTGTTGAAAGAGGACAGTCTCCAAAAAATTTAAGGTTTTTATACCATCCTAACTTTTTGTTTCAAACAGACTTCAAAAGTCTGTAGTTAGCAGGTTGATTTGATCACAACTCTGAATTAATAGATTCTTAAGGACTTTAGGCCCCCCCGCCCCTAACATTCCCTTTTGTGATCTGGGGTGGGGAAATTAAGTTGTCTTGCAGATATGAGTGACTGTCTTAGGGCTTGTTTGTTTGTTTTTTAAACATGTTTCTTTCATGCTTAAAGTTTGGGGGTTGTTTTTGAAATAAAATGGGTGTATCCCAACCATAGTAAGCACCCTACAAATACCCAGAGCTTTTAAATGTTTGATTGTCTTTAGAGAACATGCTTGTTCTAAAGTATGGTGAAGGTTTGTGAACCCTTAAAACATTTCAGTTTTGGGTTAGACCATTGTTTATTTCTGTGAATATATTATTTTAATGACTTTGACTTGCTAGAAAGAGTGAGCCATAGCATTCAACTAATCATAGAATATCAGGGTTAGAAGGGACCTCAGGAGGTCATCTAGTCCAACCCCCTGCTCAAAGCAGGGCCAATCACCAATTTTTGCCCCACATCCCTAAATGGCCCCCTCAAGGATTTAACTCACAACCCTGGGTTTAGCAGGCCAATGCTCAAACCACTGAGCTCTCCCTCCTCCCCAGGTTATATTTAACTCCTGGGTTATATTTAAACTATCCAATAGAGTTCTACCAACTCCTGGGGATATATTTAAACTGTCCAATAGCATCTGCAAATTTTTGAGGTTTTATTTCATTTCATATTAATCAGAGCTCACCATCCTCACACACCCACCTCCCTTACTGTGTGTGTACACCCGTCAAATTTAATTACTGATCACTAATATGATTAACCCTGATGGCAACAAGGATGGGTAATCTCAGTCACCGTGGCTATTCCGTGGGGGGTTGGTTAAAACCATTCAGTTCAATACGGTGGGTCAGCTTTATTATACTCAAACACATGTTTGAACAATCCCTATTTTTTTTTAAATTGTAAATATTACCCAAAATTGAGCCAGCTAGTAAGCTTAGGGAGAACTAATGACCCACCAGAGTTTAGCAGAAAGCAGCACCTTTATTATCCTGATAGCTAAGCTCAAAAGAAGGGATGGGGGGTGGGGTGTCACACTCACACTCACATACTCATGCTCACAGGACAGGCACGGCACTGGAGATGTCAGGATACTTCAAGTTAAGTGTCCCACAGTGCAGCAATGGATGGTGCAATGAAGGTAAGTCTTCCCGAGGCACGATGCAACGCAACACGGGGAACCACTGGCCAGGCAGTCTGCGTGAAGGGCCTTCATGGGAGGTCCAAGATTGTGAGTGCACTTCTGAGCACATGGACCCTTCCCATTTTAAGGACCTGCTCCTCATAGCCTGTGACTAGAGATGACTTGGCTGCATCTGGTTGGTCACACTCCACCCAAGCCAGTGTCCGTGCAGGGTCCATGCATTGGGTGTGTGAGCGCTGCCTAATTAGAGTCCCAGACACCTTGTCTACCTGGGAGCTCTTCTGATCTTCCAGCTGTTCAACCAGCCCATTCATCCCACAAGCATTCCAGGAGGGACAGGGAGGGGGAAAGCCATTTCACAGGTATTCAAAGAGGGAGAGGAGACAAAGGGGCCGGGGGGAGTGTAACAGACCTTTTGAGCATACAGGTTGTACATAGCATAATCATACAGAGCATACAGATCACTGCTGCACCTACCACAGTAAACACATTTTTAGGGTCCCCCTCCCACACACAAGATTCTACAACATACAATTCAGCTTTTTGCTGTAAATGGGTCTCTTTTACACAAAGACACAAGAGCTAGGTTCTCACAAACTATTTTTTTTTTATTTAAAAGACATACAGCTCCTTGAAAACAAACCAAGATGCTCCATTAAAACTATTAGCTCACTCAAGGGCCACAGAGACATTCTAACAGAAACACAGATAGCCACAAAGCCCTTTTCAATAGATTTTTTTTAAAATTTACAACTACCAAGTTTTATATCACATGTTTGTCCCCTCACCATTTTCTAACTTAATCCTTTTAGATTTCTTAAGCAGGGTTCTGTAACTTTTTGTGCGGACCAGATGATCAATATAACACTATATATATATATAACGCATCTTCCGGTTTGGTCATTTTCTTTAAAACACTTCAGGGTCTCCACTGAATTGCACAGCATTTATCAAGGTCACCCCTTGCACTAAATATTCTTGAGTTAAGCACAGACATTGCATAGCATCACCTATGGCAATAACAGTGTTTAAGAAGCTTTCCAAACACATCTCAGCACACAAGCCCCGGAGCTTGCAGTTTATATCCATTGAAGTCCAGGCTACACAGTCATGGTGCCGCTGGCCTGGCACGTCTATGACATAGCTCTCACAATCTTTGAAAATCTTTCCCTAAGACAGCGATTAAGGACAGCATAAACTACAATGCGTACAATAAAAGTATGTCTTTTTTACGCTCACGATGTGGCAGTGGCTCAGTTAGTTCCATGCCAAGCCTCCTCTTAAACTCCTCATAGCTGTCATCCTCGGAGTCCTCTTCAACAATTTGTGTCGGTATTGAACAAAAACAAGGCGGGCCCGGTTCATCATTGCCGTTTGATGCAATGCTGTCCAGGGACTCCAGGGACTCGAGAAAGGCATCCTCTAGCTGTTGAGAGATTTTCAGAAAAGAAACAAGTGTAAGTTCCCACTGCTTGTTTTTAGATTTACAAAACCCCAGTTCCGAACCCCATTACACACATACACACACACAAATCCTCCAATGTTACTTCTAAATTGTTCATTTACCTGAGCGACGTCTTTTCTGTTCACCTTGTCCGCCAGTGACTCCCCCGAGCTGTGTTTGCCTTCCTCCTCCAGGGGGGTGGATGACGAGAGGCCAGCACACTTATCGGGGTGTCTCATGAGCAGCTGGGTTTCGGGGTCAGGTTCCAGCATATCCATCAATGGCTGGGCCAAAGGGCTCCCCTTGGCTGCTCCCTCCTCCTCCTTGGAACTCTCGCTGATGTAGTGCTTTCTTTGCAGATGGTCGAAGGCCCTCGGTGCTAAAACAAAGTTCAAAGTTTTCATGGGGGTGGTGAAGGAGTCCATGTTTCCTCTCAGCATTTCCATGATTTCTACAACACGCGTTCTTAGTAAGAGATGGCCTGTTCTGCCCAGTGCTGGGACTTATGGGGTGGTGGTGCTGCACTCTGATTGGCAGAGGGTGGTGGGAGGAGTTCTTAGAGAGGTCACATGACCCTCTGCTGGGCAGTTCATTCTGCCCCAGAACCTGCCCTATTTTGATCACATCTGTTCTTGTGGTGGTCCTCTGTGGACAAAATCCATCCCAATTGGTAGAGGGTGGTGGGGGGAGTTCTTAGAGGGGTCACACGAATCACTTCCGGATGGGTCACCCTGCCCCAGAACTCCCCCAATAGGTCAAATATCCTCTCGGGGGTGGTCCCCAGCAGCTGAAACCCATCCTGATTGGTAGAGGGTGTTGGGCGGAGTTGTTAGAGGGGGTCACACGACCCACTTCTGGATGGGTCAACCCTCCCTGGAACTCCCCCAGATTGGTCAAATCACCTGTTGGGGCAGTCCTACCAGGGCAGAACCCATCCTGATTGGTAGAGAGCAGTGGTAGGAGTTCTTAGAGGGGTCACATGACAGACCTGGCTTCTGGTCATGTGTCCAGATTGACTCCGGAGGTAATGCCCCATAGGCGGAACTTTTGGTGACAGGTGGGCAAGACTTAAGGGTAAACGGGCGGGGTTAACATTTGATTGATGTAGGTCCCTTATACTACTTTGGTGCTACTTCCTTTTTTTCATTACTCTTTGTTTAAGTAGTGGGAGGGTAGAGTGAGGGGGAATGGCAAGATTGGGGAGCAGAGTTTGTTAAAAATAAGGAGACAGAAGGAAGGGGAAGAGGGACAGCAACACCTCCCCTGCCAAGCTAGTCACTCACTGTCAAGTGTTTTTCCGGAATCACAGTAGAGCAGAGTCTCAGGGCGGGATTCAAAGGAGGCTCAGGTGTTTGGACAGATTTTCTCAGGGAGTTTTCTCCATACAGATAGGGCAGCATGGGAGAAAATGCAAAGGTAAAAAGTTAAAGATGGTTCCCTTAATCCAAGTATTTGTAACAGTTCTCTTGAGGAAGAGCAGAAGGTGGGTGTGGTGCCAGCTAGTCATTATTCTGTGCTATTCCCTTGCCTTGAGCCTGTTTCTTGAATTGTCTGTGTCCCATGAATCAAGTAAATTTGTTTCCAAGGAGCCCTCCTGATGCTGATAGCACTGATGGGCATGGTGTGTGCAGGACCTCCTGCTACTGCAAGAGAGGGTCATGGCCTACTCAGGAAGCCCTATGCTCTGCCTCTACCACTAAGAATCATGGTCTAGACAGGAAACCCAAAGGCCGGGGTGAAAGTAACATTAAGCACTTACCAGTACAGGGGCCTGACTTCTCGGCCCCTGAAAAGGACAGGGCCTTGGGCAGAAGGGAGGGGCTGGGGGGGGTCAGCCTGCCCCAGACAGCCCATCTGCGCTCCCTGACCTGTACTGCCCGGGGCTCCGTCGGTGATTTACATTTTAAATTGCTGGCCCCGGGGCAGCTGCCCCTTTTGTGCCCCCCTTTGGCAGCCTGGTTGGGGGGGGCAATGATCTTAAAGCGCTGATCATGGCAATGATCATGGCAGCGCTTTAATGTCGTCTGTGAACGGGCCGCTACCGGCAGCCACTTTTTACTGGTATGTTGTACCGTCCCACTTTCCCCCCTGCCCCAAGGCCTGTTAGTGGAAGAACTGTCAATATTTCAGATGCTGCTGAGTAATTCTTCTTCTATAAAGCTGATCTGAGCGACACAACCTGGTTCTAGTGAGTTGTCCTTGTCTGTAATTGGGCATGTCCTATACTGGGAATTGGTCTTGTAATGATCACCTTTTCCACAAGAGATTTCTTTCCTAGTTTATAAAATAATGTCTCTAATGTCTCCCAGTTCATGTTTAATATGATATAGAATCTATCGGGGCGAGAAACAGCACGGCTACAGTTTGTGCAGAACTTTTCCTTCTGGCTCCAGAGATTGGGGGTTACCCAATGATCTGAGGCTGTGGTAAACCTGACATCAGGAGGGGGCTCATCACTCATATATGGTGATGTTTGTTGCTTTCAAGTTTTATTGGATGTTTTAGCTGCATAAAGTCACAGATAAAACCACTGATAATAACTAAAAAGGCAGGTGGGTTTGCTATTGGTTCCTTCCCGCAGCTGATGCCAGTCTCTGAATCTATTTATTTCCCTTCCCCTGCTTTGTTGTCACTTGTCAGACACAGAGGAGCCCTGGCAGGTGTTTAGGGGCAGCCAGTGCAGTGAGTGGGGGGACAGCAAGTCTGGCTGGCAATGAAGGGACATCTCTCCACTCCAGTGCTGTGGCTTCTTCTCCTCATAATTCAGGACAGTGCAGGTAAGTCTCCTCAGTGTTTCACCAGGGGAGCTGGGTTAACTGGAACGAGGGTGGTAACTTTTACAGTCAGCTTTTTACCATCAGTACCTGGCTTGGACGTTATGACTTTTCCTTTCGGGATTATACCTTGCCACTGTTATCAAGGTGTTTGTAACCTTGAGATTGGACTATTCAAATGACCCTAATGTGGGGCTGTACCTTAGAACCATTCAGAGAACGAAGTTGGTGCAAATAGCAACGACTCACTGATCAGCACATCTCGCTGGGAGAATGTTACAGCCGTGCTGGAGGGTCTGCACTAGCTGCCCATCTCTGGGTGGAGGTTAAGGTGTTGGTGATGATTTGTAAAGTCCTGAAGGTCTGGGACCAGCCTCCCTGAGAGATCCCCTCTCTCCCCATGACGTACTGCCACAGCTCTGGTTAGCAGGTTCACCTGAGCTGGTTCCCCCTTTTTATAAAGGAGAGGGGTGGCTGGCAGGGTACTGTCTGTGAGGCCTCCAGGACTCTGAAACTTCCTGTCCCCTTTGGGCCAAAATAGCCCAAATCTGGTGACCTTCTGGGCACACTGCAACAGACACTTGTTTGGGGGTGCGGGTGGGAAGGACCTAGGCTGTGCATCACATAATGAGAAAAGGGTGGGAAAGAGTTTCTGTGGGTGTCTGTCTGGCTGAGTTCCTGTTGAAATGGTCACTTCATGCTGCAAGGATTTGAGTGTTATCCATGCCGTCCAGATGCCTAGAGCCTTGGCTGGGCATCCCTTTAGTAATTTCAATCCCAATAAATACATCAATAATTTGGGATCCAACAGAAATGTCTGTTTGGTCCAGAATCCAACAGCTCCAAGGGCCAAGTCCTGGCTCCTCACTCCCCCATTCACTCACTGAGGCCAGTATAAGTTTTGCAATTTTGAAGTGAGCAGGATTTATCCAAATAAACCCAGAGCTGATTCCTCCCAGAGAAGGGGGGTGTGCATGTGTTGAGGTGCAGTGTGCAATGCCCTGTTCCCATGGGGGTATCGGAAGCTCTGCCAGCAGGAAGATTTATCCTGCAGGAGACCTGCCTCCCTCCCCCAGGGTTTCTGTTGGAGCAGAGAAGTTTTGAATCCTAGTCGGATACTAGAGAAGCCCGACCAGCACAAGCTACATGGCAGAGGTGCTGCATCAGGGCCTCTCATGGCCACATTAGTTTCATTCTCACAAGGCCACCCCTGCCCAGTTTCAGGGCTGCTCTCATTCCTCCAGCACAGAGAGGGCTGCAGGCTCCTTGCTACCCAGTGTCCCAGCTCCAGGAAGATTTAACAGCAATGCGGGAGGGAGGAGCAGATCATGAGGTACATCAGCATGTGCTGGTGCATCTTAGGGAGTGAATCTGGCCCAAGGACTCCAAAACTGATCAGCAATAGGATTCAAATTGAATGTGGGACCCAGATATGATTCAAATAATGCAGTGATTGGAACCTGCTGGGCTGGTGTTAGCAGCACAAGAATGATCCATGTGTCTGGCAGGGCAGTGAACTGCTCAGCATTAGCTGGTTCATGGGAACCCGATGTGCTGCTGCGCCAGCCTGAGAAACTGACCCTGATCTTGACAATCAGCAAGGTCAGTCTAAATTATTGTCTCACCCTTGGTCTACACTAGGACTTTAGGTCGAATTTAGCAGCGTTAAATCTATGTAAACCTGCACCCGTCCACACGATGAAGCCCTTTATTTCAATTTAAAGGGCTCTTAAAATCGATTTCCTTACTCCACCCCTGACAAGTGGATTAGCACTTAAATCAGCCTTGCCGGGTCGAATTTGGGGTACTGTGGACACAATTCAACGGTATTGGCCGCCGGGAGCTATCCCAGAGTGCTCCATTGTGACTGCTCTGGACAGCACTCTCAATTCAGATGCATGATTGTCTGCCGTTGCTCTGACGCAGGGAGGGGCGACTGACGACATGGCTTACAGGGTTGGCTTACAGGGAGTTAAAATCAACAAAAGGGGTGGCTTTACATCAAGGAGTATTTCAGGCAGGACTTCACGGAGTGTTCCAATGAGAAATGGTGCACCTAAGCTATTGTTCTTATTGGAACAAGCAGGTTGGTCTGGCCTCTGATTGATACATGGCTAGATTTACCTCGCTGCACCTTCTCTGTGAGTGACTGCAGTGTGACCTAGAGGAAGGAGTCCCCTAGACGGGGGGCAGGGTTGCAATGAGTACAAAACAAATCTGGTCTATTTCTTGTTTTGATACACTCCATCTATCTTTTCCATCTTTGGCTGGCAGTAGATGGTGCAGAAGGACTGCACGCCATCCACATCTCATGGCTGCTCGGCAGAAAATGGTACAAGAGAACTGCTAGCAATTCGTATCGCCGGCCTGCTCACCATAAGATGGTTCAATAGGACTGACTGCAGGACTAAAGAGAATGACCTGATCAAGTCACTCCAAATTTAGTCCTTGCGCCCATGTCTGCCCAGGCGCTCCTGATTGACCTCACAGAGGTGACCAGGAGCACCTCGGACATGACGATGACGGCTACCAGTCCTACTGTACCGTCTGCTGCCACAAGGCAAGGGGTTGCTGCTGCTGTGTAGCAATGCAGTACCACGTCTGCCAGCACCCAGGAGATATAAGGTGACAGTGAGCTGAGCGGGCTCCATGCTTGCCGTGGTATGGCATCTGCACGGGAAACTCAGGAAAAAAGGCACAAAACTATTGTCTGCCCTTTCTTTCACGGAGGGAGGGAGGGAAGGGGGGCCTGACGACATGTACCCAGAACCACCCACGACAATGTTTTAGCCCCATCAGGCATTGGGATCTCAACCCAGAATGCCAATGGGCAGCGGAGACTGCGGGAACTGTGGGATAGCTACCCACAGTGCAACACTCCGGAAGTCGACACTTGCCTCGGTACTGTGGAAGCACTCCGCTGAGTTAATGCACTTAATGCACTTAGAGCATTTTCTGTGGGGACACACACACTCGAATATATAAAACCGATTTCTAAAAAAATCACTTCTATAAATTTGACCTAATTTCGTAGTGTAGACATACCCTTAGAAAAAAACCTGTCCTGATGTATATTTCACAGACAGCTCAGTCACTGTGCATTGAGTAGGGGGCTCGTACCCAGAAAATCCTGAGCAAACCAACCATCTAGCAGGTTACCTGGAGTTTATATTTCAGATTCCCAAGAAGTTCCTATATAATGTGCTGGGATTAGAGCCCATGACACAGCTGTACATGACCGGAAAGCATGGAATTCTGTGGTGACTTCTGCTGATCAGACTGACATTGCAGGGGACGGACAATTATTACCACGTGCGGGACAAATTACTGCACGATTGTGGGATGGTGTCATATAGTGATGCCAAGCACATGTTCAGCTCAGTGTATTTTTGTTGGATTGTTGAGGAAATGTGCATCATCCCCTGAATATTTTTTATTTTCTATGGGAAATTTGACTGCTTCATATGATGCAGACACAGTGACATGGGGAGCATAAAATACTCTCCAGCTATTTGTGGGATAACGTCCTATAGTGATGCCAAGCACAAGCTCAGCTCAAAGTATTTTTGTTTGATTGCTGAGGAAATGTGCATCATCTCTTTCATATTTTTTTTATTTTCTCTTGGAAATCTGAGTTTGCTTCACATGACACAGTGATGTGGGGGAGTTTACAATACAGGGGATATGACCATGTAGCTACTCTTCCGTTTTCCTCAGTGCCCCAATTCTCCTCCCTAAGCCCTGAGTAGAGGCCAGGTCAATCTTTGCGAGAAGATCGTGTTTCACAATTATTGACCTCTTTACACTGTGCGGGAAAACTAATTTGTAAAGTTCAGGCCAACAAATGAGAATATATCAGGGATGGGCCAAAGCTGCAGGTTTCACTCCCAGACCCAGATCTGAACTTCCCCAATGTTCAGAGTGCTGGGTGGGGTCATTATTCCAAGTTGGGTCACAGAAGTGGAGCCAGTATATGAGAGGTGCAGTATGTAAATGTGATTGTTATCCTGAAAGGTGCTGATGGCTGCCATTGGGGAGTCTTCGACCCTAAGACAATCACAGACCTCATGAAAGCCAATGGCAGGGCGAGAACTCTCTTTTAGGCTCAACAGACAGAGCAATCAAGATCCTTTTGTAGTAAAAACAGATGCAGACAGTGGGGGCTACTGCCAAAGGCACTGGGCACATGGGCAGGGCAGAGCTAAGCCAAGGGTTTCCATTGTTGCCAATGCAGGGGCTAGGATACTGGTCTCAGACTGTGTCTGGTGAGGGGAGAAGCCAGTAGAAGGAGTTGTGACCGGGATCTTGGAAGCAGAAAGGAAACAAAGCCAGGTGGAGCTCACTGGAGGAGCAGGCTGGGGGATTTCTGAGCAAGGAAACTGCCGGCTGTTCTTAGTTTCTACTGAGTGCAGGGAAACAGAACTGTGTGTGCACTTAGCTAGAGCAGAGTTGCAGCCTTGGGTCCTGTCACAAGTGAACATCACGGAGTTAATTCCAATGAAAAAAATCCCCTATTTTTCTCAGTGCGGATCAGGCCCCATGTGTTGCCTGTGGGACTGCACTGAAGTGAGCCGTACCTGAATAAATGCCCCTGTGGATAGCAGCAAAGTGAGTGTTTTGTATTTCCTTGGCATTAAATGAGGAGGATGGTCTGGCCACGTACTGGTGTGAACTGCACTGTTCTCTGAGCTCCATGGAGGCTCCATAAACATGGTGTCCCTGGCTCAGCCATCCACCGCTGCAACCAGCCTGTTCCAGGGGTCACACTGGAACTCTGCATGTAGCTGTAACTCCTGGGCGTTGTAACGAAGCCTGCACCTTGCTCCCAGTCTCAGTGACAGTCCTGGCTTTTCACACGCTGTCCTGTGGGCCAGTTCTCCCAGGCAATATCCCAGGATTGTGTGGCAGGCAGTGGCCCCTCCTCAAATTCCCTGTTAACTGCCTCCCTCCCAGCAGCCAGCTTTGCCTTTTCACAACCCCCAGAAATGCAAACAGCTGTAGAGACAACTTAGGGCAGGGGTGGAGCTCAGAGCTACTGGGAGAAAAGACAGTGTCGGGGAGTCAGGGCAGAGTCTGCTTCTCATGTGGGGAAAGAGCAGCCTGTACATGCAGGGCAGAGAGGCCAGATAGAAAGGGGAGAAGAGGAGGGGGAAGACCCCAGGGGAGGCGGGTGGGAAGAGACCAGTGGAAGATGGAAATGTGTGGGGAGGTGGGGAGAGGAAACTCCTGTGGGGAGCACAAGACTGTAATGCCAAGCGCCACAGAACAAAAATTACGAGGTTATAAAAACCATCCGGTCATGATACTCAGGCTGTCTCTGAACGGTCAAACCCCCCTCTATTCCTCTGCCAGCTTGGGAGTGAGAACTGCAGACTGAAAAGTCACCATTTAATGCACCCAAACGGCACAACGCCCCCTGGCTGCCCAGCTGGAGACTGTGCTTACCCTCCCCTCACCCCTGAGACACGAACTGCCGGCCATTGCCCAGCACTGCCTTCGCTCTCCCCTCCTGGTTCAGTTCCTCTGAGAGACCAAGGGCTGACTGGGAAATAGCTTGACAGCCACTGAGCTAATTCATGCAGCTTAGTTCACACTCACACACAGAACTTCTGTTACTGTTCAGGGGCGAGTTACAGATATTGGAGACCGTCACACTGACATCAGCCATTCACATCTGCTATAATGTCACCGTAACAGGGCAGGGTTGATTTAGCCATTTGCAAACAGCAACACTTCCAGGCTTCCCCCACCCCACCCCTGCAACTTCTCTGCCTGAGGCGGGAAAGCACTGCCCCCGTTCTAGAGCCCCCTCCCCTTCTCTCTTTTGCTCCTGCCCCCTCCCACTCCTGACGCCATCCCCTGCCTACTCCAGACTCCATTCCCCTCCCCAATACTCCCTCCTGTCCCCCTGCTCCAGAACCCCTCCCCTCCCTCCTGTCTACCAGCACCAGACTCCCCACACTCCATCCCGATTCCTCCATCCTCCCCAATTCTCCCTCATCTCCCCCTGCTCCAGGCTACCTCCCCTCCCTCCCATCCTCTGCTCCACTCCCCTCCCCTCCTCACCCTCTTGTTACCCTGCTTCAGAGTCCCTCCCTCCCCTACACATGATTACCCTTCCCCACCCCTACCTCCTTCTTTCCCCCTTTTTAGAACCCCCTCTTCTCCCCATGCCTCCTTCTGCCCCCTCTCTGCTCCATCCCCCTCCCCCTCTCTCCCTCCTGCCCGATTCCTCACCCCCTCCTCACTTCTCACTCCTGTCCCCCACTCCAGACCCCTCCTCTCTCCACCTCTCCATGCAGACCCACTTCTCTAAACCCCCTTCTCCTCCCTCCTGCTCAATAACTACTCCAGCCCAATGCTCCCTGCTCCCCCATCCAGACCACCCTGTGCTCCATCTCCACTGTTCCCTCCTGCCCCACTTTCAGATCCCTGTCCCCTCCCTTCTGACTTTCTCTCCTGCCTCCCTGTTACCCCACTGCAGACCATCTCCCCACCATCTCGCTGGCTTCAGCCCCAGTGACAGTGACAGGAGATGGCACCATTTGGAGTAAGGGAAACTCCATGAGTTGGCGCCTTCCATCATGTTCTCACGAGACAGGTAAAAACTCCCCAAACTACCAGAGTGGGGATAAATGGTGAGAGCTGCAGCAGTGACAGCCCAGAGTGCGAGGCCCTGAGACGTGAGAAGGTGGCGCCATGAGGCAGCTCTGGGCAGGTCCCATTCTCCTGGCTCTGGGCGCGGATCCCCTGCTGTCGAGCGCGGACTCTGCTGTGATAATGCTGAGGAGGGGGCTCCCTGCTGCTCTGACCCTGTTCTGTGTCTGTCTTTGAAGGTGCTGAGGAGCTGAGGCTGGCGGATGGAGGCAGCCCCTGTGCCGGGAGAGTGGAGGTTACACACCAGGATCAGTGGGGGACGGTGTGTAGTGATTGCTGGGACATGACAGATGCTGGGGTTGTCTGTAAGCAGTTGGAATGTGGAGCTGCTGTCAGTGTCCATCGTAATGCTCATTTTGGAGCAGGATCTGGACCAATTTGGCTTGATGACGTTGCCTGTGCTGGTACTGAGCCTGCTCTCTGGCAGTGCGGGAACAGGGGATGGGAAGTGCATAACTGTTATCATGGCCTGGATGCTGGAGTGACCTGTTCAGGTAAGAATCAGCCACCTCTGTCCTGAAAAGCAAATGGGCTTGAACCCACAGCGTGTTGTGTGCCTGTGACCCTAATGAGAAATGAACAAAAAGCAGAGCAAGTCCTGTAATTATTGTTATTACTGAACTGTAATTATTACTGTTCATGTCTCTGGCCACTGGGGAGCCCCCTGTGTGACTGTGAAGTGTTTTCATTATCTCATTTCCAGTTGCTTCAGTGCCACATTGTTCCTTTCCCTCTGAATGGGTCTAAAAATGCAGATAGGAGAGAAAATGGAAAAGGAAAATGTCACGTAGGCTCCTAAGTCACTGAGGCACTTTTGAAAATGTTACACTCATGCTAAAATCCAGACCCAGACACCCAACCGCAGAAGAACAGAGGCTGGGGCATGTATGTAGCCCCTTTGCCACCCTCATAGGGTGACCAAGGAAGGGGCAGATTCTCCCAGCTTGGCCAGAATTAGATTTTGCCGAAATCACTCCCCTGTCTGCTCTGTTACTTCTCACATTTTGGACCAAACAGTAACAGAAAATTTCACAATCTCTGATACCCTGTAGATCTAGAGTAGAATAGAGAGCTCAGCCAAAAATATACCTCAACCCTACACAGCACAGGAATATGATATTATGGAGGCATTTGTTGTAACTGAATAGTTAACATTACAGCTACAGACCCATTATAAGTTTTATTTTTAAGTTCTCTCTTCTTAACATTTAGTAGGAATAATATCTTCCCCTGAAATAGCACAAGGAAGAGTAGAATATTTTCCTATAGTTCCAAAAGTTTTAGCAGCTCTCCCTGGAAATGGGAGCTCAGGGGAGGGTTTAATCTCAACCCTTTCCTGGATTTTGAGTGTTTCAGTGACACACCTCAACATTCTCTTCACATGGTTAGCGGGGGAGTGGAGGGGGGGCGGTGCGGTGTTATATGTATCACCCTTCTGCCAGGTGGAGCCAGCAGCAACCAGGGCTTGGTTCAATATCCAGGGGTTCCTTTTCAACAATATGGCACAGAACCAGTTTGAGCCCCCTCCCAGTAATCTGGAAAATTACACACCACCCTGGGTGCCTTAGAGAGGCAATACTTCCCCACTTGCAAGCAGAGTCTGCGTGTAGAAAAGAAACTTTTAATGAAAGGAGGGAAATCACGTGACATTAATTAGGGAAAATGCTGCAAGCAGGATTCATAAACATAAAACTGTGAGCAGGGCACCCACCCCAGCGTGCGTGGGGCAGCACCTTCCACCTCATGTTCTTGAGTTCTACAACCAAAAGTTCCTTTTCTGTGTCCCTCTCCGCTCCTTCATCACACCCCACTTCACACCATCTGTGAAACCCCACTCACAGTGGTTGTCCTTGGTCAGTGAGGACCCAGAGTCCAGAGGTGCATCTGTGAAAGTTCACCTTCTACCCGGGGAAGAAGACACCTTGCTTGCTATACCATCTGAGCACTTGCTCTGGCTGGTTAACTCACCAGCCACTGTTCCTCTTTGCTGGCCACCTAGCCTCTCTACCAGCCTTGTTACTGAGACCTATACATATCAGTCTCTTGAGAGTCCACGCAGCTTCTAGTGATTGTCAGCTCTCAATAAACCAGGCTGGACAGAAATACTATCCCACCACAAGTGTTTTCAGTTCTAATAAGCACTTAACATGGTTAAAAGACTACCAATACAACCTATTTAGCTCTATTTTTGAACAGTGGGGAGAAAGAGATTAAACCAGACCGAGAACCCTTAGGAAGAATCCACACCTTCTCGCTAACATACCCATCTTAGATTTACAGAGGTCTAGCATTCAAGTCCCTGACTTAACAAGCTCTTTTCAGCTGAGGATGACCCCCTCATTTGGGACAGGTTAAGCACAGTTCTGCTCCCCTTTACTCATACAGTAAAGACAACAACACTGATAACATTTCACTACCTCTGCATTCAGTACCAAGGTGATTTGTAACCCAACACTTGCCAAGTTGATCACTTTGGGCAACACGGATCTATCTGCTGATATCTAGGCAGAGGAGTTGTGTTCAAGTAAATACAGTTTGCTCCCAAAGTATCTCCTCCTCCCAGCAGCTGTCAGGGGAGAACTCATTCAGACCCTGCTTACAGCTGCCATTTCCTAGTATTTTTAAACAATAAAAAGATGGGTTGGGCAGGAACTTTACAAAAATGAGCTTCATTGTCAGGACTTTGCAACTCTGCAGAAAACAGATCGACCTTCACCAATGTAACCCCCCTAACCTGGAAATAACAACGGCACAATGCCTTGTGCTGCCCACCTAGCAAGTGCCCAACAGAGAGTTTTTCTTCTCTGAACTTCACTGGGAGGAGGGAGCTGTACACAAACAAAGGGGTAACAGAGCAAAAGTTCTTTCTGTATAACTGCACCTGTATCTCAGCTAGAGCTACATGTTTGTAGTGAGAATAAAGTTCAGGTTTGTAACAGGGCCCCTGAAAGGCTAGGCTGCCTAGTGGTTGGTGCTCCTGATCTCCAGTTCCTTGTTTAGAAGATCAATTTCCCTCAATCTTTTAGGCAATGGGGTAGGGAAACCCAGGCCTTCTTTCTCTACCAAGTCCCAGCCCAGGACTCTGAATGCATCAACCCCTGAATAGGGGTGGTCTCTTAGCAGGGAGTCTAAATTCTCTGCTCTGGGCTGCTTCCTACCAGTGTCCTTTTTGTTTGGAGCCTGGTGCCTCTAGTCCCATTTGCTGGGTGGCTTGCATCCAATAGCACCCTTTTGTGGATCTTGGGTAGCATCATGCTTCAGTCTCAGGCTCCTTCAGATGGGGAAGCTGTAAGTTTGGTGAGACTGAACCCCACCACATCTCTGGGCTTCAGGGACCCAGTTACCTTAGTTGCTGGAGGCTCCTAGGTCTCCTCCACAGTCCCCCTTGGCTGGGGAGACAGAGATTATGCCCTGATGGCTGCCCTGGCTGGCAGGTTAGTGACCCTTCCCCTCAGGTAGGGATGGGAATAGCTCCTGCCTCTTCTCCAGTCAGCCCTCAACTGAGCCAGGCTCTCTCCTTTTCTAACCCCCAAGCCCTGGCATTGGCTGCAGGGTACAGCAGGGTGGGGCTAGCTGGGTCCAAAGGCTCCCTTTAACCCCTGCCGTGCTGGCAGGGTAGTTCCACAGGGGCTTATATAGTCTTTCTCTTGTGGCTGGAAACCCCCTTGTCCTCCTGTGTAAAATCCCCTCCACAAGATGGAGTTTGCAGTCACCTGGGCAAGTCATGTCTATGAATGATTCAGCTTTTTGCAGGCAGACTGCCATTGTTTACATGTTAGTTTGAATGTTCCCAGGAAAGCTCAGATGTGGATTGATGTCTCCCAAAGTCCATTGTCAGTTAAGTGTTTCTTGATTGGGCACTTACTGAGAATAGTCGTTTCTCCAGAAGCCGACCAAATGCTTCGCTGAGGCTACTTAACATCAAATAAGTACATAGCCAATATTCATAACTTCGAATACAAAAATGATACACACATACAGGCAGCGTAATCATAACCAGCAAACTACAACCGTCCCCTAGACAATGATCTATACGGTCACAGTTCATGGCAATAACATCACAACTGTAATGTGAGTTTGCGTTGTACAGACTGAGTAGAAACGGAATAAAGGACTCAAGATTGGATCCATTCAGAATTATTACAGAAATAGCCAGTCGTCTGTCGACAAACTGCCCTGTGCATTAGATATCACTGAGAACAAACTCATACGGGAGCTGTGATGGTTCTGCACCAAGCGATTTTTGAGAGATGCTGACCTGACAGAATACTAGAAAACTTTCCCAAAAGTGACAGTCGTCTTCTGATATGCAGTGTTGCTGTAGCCATGTTAGTCTCAGGATATTAGAGAGACAAGGTGGGTGAGGCAATATCTTTTATTGGACCCGTTTCTGTTGGAGAGAGAGAAACGTTTGATCTGACAGAGAAGAGCTGTGTGTCAGCTCAGAAGCTTGTCTCTTTCACCAACAGGAGAGGGTCCAATAAAAGCTGTTACCTCAGCCATTTTGTCTCTCTCAATCCCTTCTCGTCCAGTTTCAGTTTTCATTTCTGGTTGGATTAATACAAAACTTTGCCAAAACATTCTCCTCTGCCAAAGTCCTTGCCTCAGTCAGTGCACAGGCTGGATGGTGCCCAGGGAGTGAATCAGGGATGCACAGTGACAAAGGCTGTTGTCTGTAGGCCCACAGCCTCATTGATTGCAGCAGCAGCTTCACCATCATGGGCGATCCCTCCATTCCAGGATGATCTCTACCACAGGTTTACATCTGGGTCCTGAGACGACTCAGGAGTCCAATCCTGGAATCATAGATCTGCCCGCAGTAGGTACAGATGTTTCCTGACGGGTCAGCTGTCTGCTGGGAGAAAGTTCTTTTTCTTTCCTTCCTTCCCTCTCTCTTTTCAACTTCGAGGGCAAGGCACTTCTCCTCAAAGCGGGCCACTGCCTTTTGGAGGATGTGGAATTACTGAGATCGGTTGGTTGCTTGCTCCTCCCAGCTTGTGATGCGTTTTCTTGAGATACGCTTTCAGTGTCTCTTTGTAGGGTTTCCTGTGACTACCACGGGATCTTTGACCATGGGTGAGCTGAGAGTAGAGGGCTTGTTTTAGGAGGCGAGAGTCTGGCATCCGCACACAATGTCCAGCCCAGCGGAGTTGGTGAGTGAGGATCATTGCTTCAATGCTGGTGACATTTGCTTCAATGAGGATGCTGGTGTTAATCCAGCGATCTTCCCACTTGATGCAAAGGATCTTCCAGACGCATCGTGGGTGGTGCCACTCCGGGCTCTTGGGGTGCTGTTGATAGGTCACCCAGGTTTTGCGTCTATAAAGGAGTGTAGGAATAACAATTGTCTCACAGACCTGGATCTTGGTTTCCTCCCGTAGGTCATGGTCTGTGAAAATGCACCAGAGCAGTTTTCCAAAGGAAGCACTTGTGCACTGGATCCTGTGCTGGATCTCAATGTCAATTTTTGCATTTTGAGAAAGTTGGCTACCAAGGTAACAGAAGTCCTCAACTCTCTCCAAAGTCTGTCCCTTGATGGTGATTTGTGGTGGCTCATGTGCAAGACCTTAAGCAGGCTGATGGAGCACTTTAGCTTTCTTGATATGGAGTGAGAGTCATAGGCTTCGGTAAGTGTGTGCAAAAAAATCCAGTGTGGACTGAAGGTCATTCTCAGTGTGTGTGATGATGACACAGTCATCAGCGTTTTGAAGATCAGTAATGGCAACCCTGAGGACTTTAGACTTTGAGCAGAAATGTCAAAGATTAATAAACAGCCCATCCATTCTATATTGAATGTCAACTCCAGTGGGGAGGAGGTCTTTATCAAGGACCAAAATGACTGCTAAATACATGGAGAACAGGGTTTCAGCAATAACACATCCTTGCTTAACACTAGTTTTGATGATGAAAGGATCCATCTCCAGGCCATTACAGAGAACGGTGGCAGTGATCTCACCATGAAGATGCCTTAGGCCCTTTACTAGAATTTGGAGGGCAGCCAAATCTGGCCAGCACCTTCCCACAGGGCTTCGCGATTGACAGAATTGAAGGCCTTTGTCAAATCGATGAGAGCTATGTACAGGTCCTGATTTTGCTCCCGAGACTTTTCCTGGATTTGGTGGGCAATGAAGATCATATTGGTTGTCCAGCAGGATGGTCTGAAACTGCACTGAGATTCCGGCAATATTTCCTCAGCAAGGGGAAGTAATCAGTTTAAGAGGAGATGGGCAAGAATTTTCCCTGCTGCAGACAGCAAGTCAATGCCACAATAATTTCCACACTCCAATTTATCTCCTTTCTTAAAGATTATAACAATGTTGGCATTTCTCAAGTCTTCCGGAATCTTCTCATTATACCAAATTTGAAGAAAAATGAATCTCCCGACAACATAGCTCTGAGGCTCATTGGAGCACACAAGCCCCTTCACCGCAAGAAGGTGACGGTCCCCCAACAGGGGCTGCAGCAGTGGCAAGATATGTAACCAATAAAATTATGCTGAAATTATGCTCCTGGCTGCTGTGGGCCAGAGTGGCACCAGGCACTAGAATGGAGATGAGGGAGACTGTATCCACGTATTGGGCCTCGGCAGTGTGAGGAGGAAGCTACCCGAATTGAATGCAGACCGGGGTGGCAGGGGAAAGTAGAAGAGGATAAGGATACAGGGGGAATATTCTGAGTCTGGAGGTTGGTGGATGGAGAGAAACTGGGACTGGGAGAGAAAGCGGGAGATGGGGACTGGCTGGGCAAGGAGCCTGGGACTGGGAGGAGGGGGCAAGAGACTAGGACTGGCTAGGCAGGGCAATTAGGACAGGGATTGGGTGGGGAGAGAGAATGTGACGTACTGAGCAAGGAGCTGTGGAGCTGGGGGAGACTGGGACTGACTGGGGGAGGAGTCTGGGACTGGGAACCAATGAGGAGGAACTGGAGGTGGGTGAGGAAACAGACCAGATGAGGAACCAGGGTGTCAGGGGAGTCTAAGACTAACTGGGTGACGAGACTGGAATAAGCAGCCAGAGTGGGCTGTGGGAGACTGAGAGCAGATCTACATGAACATTTAGTGCATGGCAAGCTGGGATGTAAATCTACCCTGCACTGTCCTGCCATGCACCGAGTGTCCATGTGGACGGTGTGGCTGCACACTGAGGCCTTGTCTACACTACTGCTTACGTTGATGTAAGTTACATCGCTCAGGGATGTGAAAACAACCCCTTTCCCCCGAGCAATGTAACTTACAGGGACTGCTCGGAGGGGATGGGGCAGAAGGGGTTAGGCTTCGGGGAACAGGGGAAGACGGGTCTGTCACTACCAGAACGCACACCGCTCCAGAGCCTGGAATGGAACCAGGATCTCTGAGTTTTGCCATTCCCCTGCTGTCAGCAAATATCTGTCAAACTCTCCAAAAAACTTTTCTGATCCTCCTCTAGTGCTTGTCCACAAAGAGGATGACAACCTACTACTACTGTCAGTTACTCCATTAGCTCAAGTGGCAGTGGTTTCTATGGTGGATCTAAAGGTTCCAACCCTGCTGATGACCCATGTGGGTGTCACAGGGTTGCCATCTTTCTCATGGTTGGTAACCGGATCCTTGAGGCTCTACCCCCTGCCCTGTCTCTTCCTCCCAAGGCAACGCCCTCTTCCCCCAAGGTCCCACTCCTGCTCCACCTCTTTCCTCAAGGCCCCGCCCCTTCTCTGCCTCTTCCCCTCAAGGCTCTGCCCTCATCGCTCACTCCCCCTCTCCCCTCGTCACTTGCTGGATCGTCTCAAGCAGCCGGCCTGCAGGTACGAAGCCGCCCTGGCTGAGCAGGGGCTGGCACAGATTAATGACCCGGTTCCCCCCACCCCCGCATGGAAACCAGATTTTTGGTTCAGGTGTCATTTAGGTCCCTTTTTGACCGAACTTTCCAGTTGAAAACCAGGCATCTGGCAACCCTAAATGACACCCGGACACAGAAGCCAAAAAACGGACTGTCCGGGTAAAACTGAGACGAGTGGCATCCGGAGGGTGGCAACATGATTCCGCATCTTGGAACTTCTGTTTTTTCAGTTTGCTTTTTTAAAAACCTAGGAAATTATGCACAAAACATTACTTTTAAGGCACATTAAGTTTGCAAAGTTGAGCTGTAAAAAATAATGAAATGGCAGAATTAAAGTTGTCTTTGTAACTTTATTTTGGCCCACTTGTACATCTGCGTTAAGATACTGTCTTTAATTACAGGATAAGAAGCTATTTTCTCCATGAGACCCCTGCCTCATTCAGTGCACGGGACAGACAGCATGGGCATAGTTTGGGAGGGTGCAGGGGGGCATTGGCAGAGGAAAGGCATGGGGGGGGCACGCGGGGTTGGTGCAGGGAACGGGGGGGGGGTGATGGAGCCACTTCTCCTGAGGCTGAGAGTAGCTGCTCCGGGTTGTCGCTCTGCAGCTGTGCACGGCTGCCTGGGTCCTAGTGCCTGCCCGTTTCCGGTAAAGCGGTGAGTGCCTGCAGGGGGCAGAGGACACTGGGAAAGGGGGAGGGGCACGGGGCAGCGGGCAGGTGAAGGGGGTGGGATGGGAAGAGAAGGAGAGAGAGGAATGGGAGCAGGGAGCGGGAGCCCAGCATGTGGCGTCCCCTCGGCAGCAGCAGCCCCAGCAGGGAGGCGGCTGCAACGGCCCTGGGAGGCCCCAGAGCAGCAACATCTCTGCAACAGCCGGTGCTGGAGTGGCCACAGCTCCCAAGCTCAGGTCGCTGCAGCAGACAGCAGCAGCTGGGGCTCACCCATTGAGCCATCCTGCCCCGCCCCCAGCCCTGGCAGCCCAGAGACCACTCCAGGGTGGGGTGGGGGGAGGGAGAGTCAGTGAGACAAGATAACCGGCTTCAGCATGCACGTGTGTGTGTGTGTGTGTGTGTGTGTGTGTGTGTGTGTGTGTGTGTGTGTGTGTCTGTGTGCGCTCTCTGTCCCCCCCAGATACAGCAGTCAAACTACGCCTGTGCTCGACAGGGCTCTGAATCAGGGTTGGTTGTGGCGTGAAGGAGGCTGGTCTGTGTCGGACCCTGCCTCATTGGTTGCAGAAACTGCAAAGTGTGCTGTGTGTGAGGCAGGAGATTGCAGAAGGAGACAGGAGGGTCTCTTGTTAAGGCAGCTGAATCCTGCCCTGGGGAACTGGATTCTCTCCCTGCCTCTGCCACAGAGATCCTATGTGATGCTTGGCAAGTCTCTGAAACCAAATATTTCACAGGTGGTCATTAATTGTGTGTTCCACATTTTATGGGTGGCCCCTTGTAACCGTGGGGGTCTGGTTGCAGAAGTGCTGAGCATATGCTGCTGTAAACTGAAGTCAGTAGGTCAGGGGTGGGCAAACTATGGCCATGGATCGGATCCGGCCCCTCAGGGCTTTTGCCTCTGACCTAGCTGGGCACAACCCCCCTAGCTTGGGAGAGGGGAGGGGCCCTTCAAGTGGGAAAATTAAACAAAGAGCTTGGGAACTATCAAAAGGGGAGCCCTGATGAACAAAGAGGGGGAGAGGCAGGATCTGCAGGGAAGGAGATTGAAACCCAGTCCCCAGAAGCAGGGGTACCTGGGATAGGTTGGGCCAGCCCAGGTTTTGAGGGAAATGCTGAGGATTAGGTAAGACATATGCCCTTTGGCCTTTAGTTGCCTTAACACTTCTCTCTCTGGTCACTGTGTTCCTATGGATACATCAATAATATCACTCTCCTGGGCCTGGAATTATTCAATATTTTCATTGGTGATTTGGATGATGGAGTAGAGAATAAACTCATAAAATGTGTGGATGACACAAACCTGGGAGGGGTCACAAGCTCTTTGGATGAGAGTATTAGAATTCATAATGACCTTGATACATTGGAGAATTGGTTTGAAATTAGTAAATTAAAATTCAGTAAAGACAAGTACAAAGTGCTAGACTTAGGAAGGAAAAATCAAATGAAAAAAATCCAAAATGGGGAATAACTGACTAGGCAGCAATTCTGCAGAAAATGTTCTGGGCTTATACTGGATCACAGACTGAAATGGGTAATGCTGTTTTGAAAACAGGAAATGTTATTCTGGATTTTATAAACAGAATAGTCATATGTAAGACAGAGGAGGTAATTGTCCTTCTGTACTCAGCACTGGTGAGGCCTCAGCTGGAGCAGTGTGTCCAGTTTTGGGCTTTCTCTCTACAATGGGTAGGTAGGACAAGAAGTAATCCACTTAGATTGCAGCAAGGGAGAGTCAGGTCAGATATTAGGAAAAACTTTCTAACTATAAGGAGAGTTAAGTACTGGAACAAGATACCTAGGGAGGTTGTGCAATCCCCGTTGTGACATTGCACTCCATATGTTTTATGGGAATATGCTTATGAGTGTGAATATGGTGTAACTGGAATATGCTTATGCAAAAGGTCTCATGTAAGGTATCAAAACAAAAGTTATAACCTACTGAATATATTCCTCCTATTTGTATGTATGTATCATTCCTGTGTCTGAAGCTAGAATTATGAAGTATGACTCTGAGGTCCTATTGTAATTATGCAAAGTATGGGCCATTAATGGTGGTTTAGAATCTTGATGGCTCCCATTGACTAGGACAATTGGTTGTAGATGGTTTATTTACCAGAAAGCCTTCCTGTGTACGTTTGGGCCAGCTTGTGGGTAATGAACAATGAGGTCTCACAGGACATCCATCTTAAATCTGGTACTTTTCCATTTAGAAGGAGGGGTAGGGACAAAAGATTCCTACCTTGTGCCAAAGCTATAAAAAGGGGTGGAGCAGGACAGACAGGGCTGCCAGTCATGAAAAAGCCCCTGTTTTCCACCTCAGATGTCTGGTGGAACTAATAAGGACTGTACCAGGATTGGACCCAGACTAGAAAGGAGACTAGTCTGTGAAAGAAGCTTATTGGAACAGCTCTGAGGGTGAGATTTTACCTGTAATCAGTTTCTTAATGTATTAGGCTTAGACTTGCGTGTTTTTGATTTATTTTGCTGGATGACTGACTTTGTTCTGTCTGTTATTACTTGAAACCACTAAAATCCGACTTTTTATTCCTAATAAAATTACTTTTGTTTTTTAATAAACCCAGAGTAAGTTATTAATACCTGGGGGAGCAAGCAGCTGTGCATATCTCTCTGTCAGTGTTATACAGGGTGGACAATTTATGAGTTTACCCTGTATAGCCTTTATACAGAGTAAAACGGATTTATTTGGGATTTGGATCCCATTGGGAACTGAGTGTCTGGGTGTTGGAGATAGGTGACCTGCTGAGCAGTTTTTGGTTGAAGCCTGCAGCTTTCGGGGTGTGGACCAGATCTGGGTTTGTATTGCAGCAGGCTAGCATGTCTAGCTCAACAAGGCAAGGTTCTGGAGTCCCAAGCTGGCAGGGAAAATGGGCTCAGAGGTAATTTCAGAACATCAGGTGACAGTCCCAAGGGGGTGTCTGTGACTGAACCCGTCTCACCCGTCATTGGTGACTTTTAAGAACAAGTTAGACAAACATCTATCAGGGATGAACTAGGTATACTTAAACCTGTCTTGGTGTAGGGGGATGGACTAGATGATTTTGTGAGGTTCCTTCCAGTCCTACATTTCTATTTATTCCAAGATTTTATAAGCTATTCAGGCCTGCTGATTTTTTAAAAAAAGTTTATCCCTACTAGATACTGTTTAACATCCTCCTTAGTTACTAACAGACTGCAGAGTGGTTCACCCTCTTCACATAGTATGAATACACATCCTGCTTCTATCCCAAACCCAGAAATGTTTATTGAACACTTCTGCCTTATTTGCATCATTATAAACTATTTTATCATCTCCATTTGTAATGGGCTACACTTTTGTTAGGATTTGTTTGTTTGTTTGTCTTTACTCCTAATATACTGAAAAAAAATGGTCATTATTGTTCCTAGCCCTGCCAACTGTGGAGTTTTTCCTGATAGCTTTAGCTTCCCTTATCAATTTTCTATATCTCAGAACTTCCAATGTATATTGATTGCTGTTGGATTCCCCTCTTTCCATTTGTTGTACACTGTTTTTTTTAAAATGTCTAATTGCTGCTTGCACTGTCCCACTGCACCAGGACAGGCTTTTGGCCAAAGTTCTAAGGCAGCGGAACACCTAACTCCCTGAGGCTCCTTTGTAATTTTCATCCTTCATTGTCTTTCTAGGACACATTGAGCTCCAGCTGGTTGGAGGGGACAGTGCCTGCTCAGGACGTGTGGAAGTAAGACATGGAGACACCTGGGCTACAATCTGTGATGCACACTTTGATCTCAAAGCTGCCAGTGTTATCTGTAATGGACTAGAGTGTGGAACAGCTCTATCTATCCCAGGAGGAGCTCATTTCCGAGAAGGACATGGACCAATCTGGACTGAGGAATTCCAGTGTGTAGGGAATGAGTCACACCTCGTGTACTGTCCCAGGATATCACACGGGAGTCAGACGTGCTCACATGCAAATGATGCAAGTGTCATATGCTCACGTAAGAATTTGGCACAATGTCTCTAAAATCCCAGTCGTGTGTATTCTAGAGTAGGGTGCAGCAAAAAAAATGATCTCACTCTGTAGGGAGCTGGGATAACAAAGCTGCTATCAGTTTCCAGTAAAACTTAAACAACTCAATATAATGGGAATGGGTTCAATCCCCCCAACTTTCCTTTTCTTTATTATTTAATATAAAATATCTTAAATGCTCCCTCTCTAAACCTCTTCTCCCTTCTCCCCTGGGCACACAGGGTTCTGGCTGGTGAACGGCAGCACAGCGTGCTCAGGGAGGGTGGAGATCCAGGTTCTTGGTGCCTGGGGAACCCTCTGTCACTCACGCTGGGATTTACCAGACGCCAACGTTCTCTGTCATCAGCTCGACTGCGGCTTCGCTGTATCAGCCCCAGGAGGAGGGTATTTTGGGAAGGGAACTGGCTCTGTCTGGACAGACACATTTCACTGCAAAGGGACTGAAACCCATTTGGGCCATTGCTCTGTTACTGCCCTGGGGGCCTCTCCGTGCTCACACGACAATGATGCCAGTGTGATTTGTTCAGGTAAGTGCAAGAGAGATGCTGGATTAAGGACACCTGCCGCTCAGTGTGTGATGCTGCCCCAGAGAAGAGGAACCTCAGGACACAGCAAGGGGAGGGGGAGCTAGACCCTAAAGCACAGAAAATAACAGTAAATATATTAAATAAAAAAATTAAGTCAATAATATCATCACAAAAGAACAGTTGTGAGTGGGGAAAGCCCTGGATTCTCCAGTAAAAACATCAGCAACTCTGTCCTCACGCAGGGCAGCGGAGCAGGGGCAGCACTTTGCCCTTCGGGTTACATCAATGTCACTGATTCATTGTCCCCAGCCTTCTCCAATACTAATTAGAGGGGGAGCTGGTAGTGACTCCCAATATGGAGCTTGCTTCACACTTTCTATATAAAATATTCTCGGCACCTTCTTGAGAAGCTCTCGCACCTTCCTTGATGGCTGGAGCCTTTGCAATTTGGGAAGGGGTCAGTGCTGGGGCCAGGGAGCTGCCTTCTCCTCCTGCAGTGAGATTCCTTCCAGGTTTGGCTGAATTATAAACTGCTGAAAATCAGCATTTCCTTTCTCTCACGTGAGTTCCTGGGGGTATTTTTGGTAGCCCACCACAGAGAAAGTAGTGCTTTCACTCACTAAGGATTTTTTTAAATTTTTTCACACCTTTCCAATTGAAAAAACTCCAAAGATTTTTTCCCCTGCTTTCTTACTTTCTCACACATTTTTTCCTTTTTCTAACATTTTAGAGTGGAAGAAAAGATGAGCAGGGGATTGGACTAGATGACCTCCTCAGGTCTCTTCCAATCCTAATATTCTGATTCTGTGAAAAAATAGAAAGGGGGAGGAAGTGACAAACCTGTACATCCAAAAACTGGAAAGGGAAATTGAATGTTTCATTTTCCAAAAGTTGAAATGCAGTGCACAGGGAGGATGGTGCTCAGGGGATGGAGGAGCTGTAGAATATTTCTTTTTATCCTCCTCATTCAACCTGTGACCCAGGGCCTTATTCACTCTACAGACCGTACAAACACTGCACTGAATACAGAATTATTCATTTCTTCATTGGCTTTTCTATTGTGCTCGTTACATTAGTATGAGAATGCACCACAAACATTAATGAATTTGTCTTCATAACACCCCAGGAGAGAGCAGACTCTTATGAGGTCCATTTCAAAAGTGACTTAGGCACTTAGAAGCCCAAGAATAACATTTTCAAAAGTCCCTAAGTGACTTAGAGATTTAAATACTATTTTCTCTAGTAACATAGGAGTCCAAGAACCATACAGATTTCCCCCTCTTGCTGCACCAGTCACTTCTGAAAATGGCACTTAGGCTCCTACATCATTTAGATTCTTTTGAAAATTGTACTTACAATGATTAAAGCCCAAATTCCCAACTCATGACTTATTTGGGGTGATTGGGCTGCAACCTGAGACACTCAGGGCCTGATTCTCCAGAGTACTCACCGTTTCTGCAGAGTTTTATGTGTTCAGAGTACTCTCCAGACATTAATAAAGCCTCACCAAGCTCCAGGGAAGTAGGTGGGGAAGTATTATTATTAGCTCCTGTGGCAGGTTGGATCACGGAAACCCCTTGGGGACTGCCACCTGATGTGCCAAGACTACTTTTGCCCTGCTTTCCCTGCCAGCTTAGGACTCCAGCACCTTGTCTCGCTGAGCCAGACATGCCAGTCTGCTCCAGCACAGACCCAGGGTCTGAAGCACGTGCCCCAAAGTGGCAGACTTAACTGAAAGCAATTTTAGAAGTGTTCTTGTCTTTAACACTCAGATGCCCAACTCCCAGTGGGGTCCAAACCCCAAATAAATCCGTTTTACCTTGGATAAAGCTTATACAGGGTAAACTCATAAATTGTCCGCCCTCTATAACACTCGGAGAGAGATATGCACAGCTGTTTACCGCCCCCCTGGTATTAATACATCTCTGGGTTAATTAATAAGTAAAATGTGATTTTATTAAATAGAGAAAGTAGGATTTAAGTGGTTCCAAGTAGTGTCAGACAGATCAAAGTGAATTATCAAGTAAAATACAATAAAACACGCAAATCTAAGCCTAATACAGTAATAAAACTGAATACAGATAAAATCTCACCCTCAGAGATGTTTCAATAAGTTTCTTTCACAGACTGGATGCCTTCCTAGTCTGGGCACAATCCTTTCCCTGGTACAGCTCTTGTTCCAGCTCAGGTGCTAGCGAGGGGATTTCTCATGGTGGCTGCCCAGTTTGTTCTGTTTCACTCACTTATATATCTTTTGCATAAGGCGGGAATCCTTTGTCCCTCTCTGGGTTCCCACCCCTCCTTTTCAATGGAAAAGCACCAGGTTAAAGATGGATTCAAGTTCAGGTGCCAGGATCACATGTCACTGTAAGACTTCATTACCTGCTTGCCAGTATACAGGAAGATTTAGAAGTAAAACAGAGCCATCTACAGTCGATTCTCCTGGTTAATGGGAGCCATTAAGATTCCAAACCACCATGAATGGCCCACACTGTGCATAACTACAATAGGACCTCAGAGTTTATATTTCATATTTCTAGTTTCAGATACACGAGTGATACATTTATACAAATAGGATGACCACACTCAGTAGATTATAAGCTTTGTAATGATACCTTACAAAAGACCTTTTGCATGAAGCATATTTCAGTTACATTATATTCACACTCATCAGCACACATTCATAAAATCCTACAGAGTGCAATGTCACAGCTCCATTTTACAGACAGTGAAACTGAGAGAGAAAAGCAAAGTGACTTGCCCAAGGCAGTGAGTCAGCAGCGGAGACAGGATAAAACTCAGTGTTTTGACTCGCAGCCCTGTGCTCGTTCCACCCGACCTCGCTGCCTGACTGCAGAAGAGTGGAGCAGCCACATCTTGTCTTGAGCCTAGCGGCAGTTGTGAATACTCAGTACTTCTGCAAATCAGACCCCATAAAAACTGGCTTCCGAGACCTGCTCAGCATCACCTGTGAAGTCTGCAGCAGAGGCAGGAACAGAACTGAGCTCTACTGAATGACGGTCACTGCTCTTAACAAGAGCATCCTAGTTCTTCCTGCACTCCCCTCCTTGTTCTCTACAGGCCTTCCAGTTTCTAAAGTGAATGAGGCAGGGGTCATACAAGCAACAGCCTGACGCTGCTCAACCCCGATTTATCCATCCTGGGCACTAAAAGTGGCCAGGGCCCTGCGGGAAAATAATTCACTAGAAAATTAATTTTAATGGTCACCTAATCTGGTTCTCTTGTGGCTAAATGGAGCCCGTCTTATGGGTCTATAGATCCGTAGAGTTTTAAGACCCAAAAAGGCCATTGTGATTATCTGCTTCTCCCCTCACTGCAGGGACCCCTCCTGCTTAATGAAGTTTCAGCTCCCCCCTCTGCCCCATCTTCAGATCCATGTACAGAGTCTCCATAGGGCTTCTTGCCTGGCTGGAACTGGGGTCCTTAGGGAGAAACCTACTGCAGAAGCCCTGGATTTCAACCTTCTTCCTAATAATGGACACGTAGCTTCCAGGACTGTCTCCCACAGAGGCCAGGGTCACTGGTGCCGTTACACACCACGACTAAGCCTATATGGCACTGCCCAGAACTCTCAACAGACATCTACTCTCCTCTTTACAACTGATTAAATTTGTGCCTTGGGGGCAAAAAACCTGGCAGTTCTCCTGCTTCTCACAGAGACTGCTACCTGCATTCCTTACTGAATTCCCTGCAGCCCTGCCCTGCCTCTCCTAACTAGCTACTCAGCCCAGACCCTGGTTCTCGGAGGGAACTCCTCAGCACATGAAGATGCTGATTTCTCCCTACAATTGCTGCAAGGAGAATCCCTTCTAAGGAAGAACACCTGGTCCTTCCATACGACCTCCATCTGCCGGGATCCCATCCGGCCTTCCTGATGGGCTATGGTACCCAGTTATGTCCATGAGCCTCCTCAGAAAGCCCCAGATCTACTCTCTACCCTCACACTACACTAGTGGCATACCTAGGACAGGAAACTTGGCTGGGCCTCAGCTTTTTGGGGGTGGGCAGTGATGGGAGGAGCAGAGGGAGGGGTGCAGGAGGAATCCGGTGCCCTGGGAAGGGGACAGGAGGGAGGGGGGTTCTCCTCCCTCCACCCCTTCCAGCCGGCCCTTACCACTTGGCAGGCACCCAAAGCTGAGGCTGCCCAGGGCACACAGGCTGCGGGGCGTGCCTAGGGTAACCAGATAGGAAATGTGAAAAATTGGACAGGTGGTGGGAACTAATAGGCGCCTATATGAGAAAAAGCCCCAAATATCAAGACTGTCCCTATAAAATCAGGACATCTGGTCACCTAGGCGTGCCTTTTCTGCAAAGGGGGGTCCCACTAGGGCTCGAGCTCTGCTCACCCTTCCTGACCCTGGCTCAGTGTCCGTCAGCCCAGCCACGTCTCTTTCCTGCCGGTGCCGGGAGCTGCTGCCCCGGTCTCCAGCCCCAGCACTAGTCCCACCCAGACCTGCCCTCACAAGGCACACCCCCCGTGGGGCTAGTGCTTGGGTCAGAGACCAGGGAAGCAGCGCATGGCGCCGGCAGGAGAAAGATGCAGCCAGGCTGACGGACACCGAGCTGGGGGTGGGAGTCCCAGCCTGTTGATTCTGGGGGCTTCAGCCCTGATTTGGGTGGGTCTGGATGCTAACTGGGTGGACCACGGGCCACCCCCCTGCACTACACTAGCTGCATGCAGGCATTCTCCTGGTCCAGTCTCAGGGCAAATTCCTGGTTCCGTTGAAGTCAAAGGAGGTTCTACCATAGACTTCAATGGGGCCAGGATTTCACTCTTAGCCTTGAAATGTTATTTGGCTACCAAGATCCTTGAGATGTTTGGACCCACCGCACACACACTGCACCCATCAGGTTGCCAAACTAGTATATACTGTACCCAACACAGCCAGTGGGTGTGCCCTGCACTGACTCTGCTGTTGTCTTTTAACATTTTCAGTCTCTCCTGGTTGCACCTGGGTCTGAACTCGGTGAGTAATTCCTAGCTTACCACCTTGCTGTAGGACTCACTGATTCTGAGACACACACAAATACCGAGATTCACATCCCAAGGGAGTCATAATATTCACCAAGAGAGCATGTCTCCTTCCCTGACCCACACACAACGTACTTAGTGTGGTGTGAATTGATCAGCTGGAATCTCATGTTGGACTCAGAGATGACACCACACTTCAGGGGACAGCTCCAGTCAGAACCAGCTGTGTCAGGAACTATCTAACACTGAGAAAAGGAGGACTTGTGGCACCTTAGAGACTAACCAATTTATTTGAGCATAAGCTTTCATGAGCTACAGCTCACTTCATCGGATGCATCCAATGAAGTGAGCTGTAGCTCACGAAAGCTTATGCTCAAATAAATTGGTTAGTCTCTAAGGTGCCACAAGTCCTCCTTTTCTTTTTGCGAATACAGACTAACACGGCTGTTACTCTGAAACCTGTATAACACTAGGAGCTTCTGTACTGGACCCAGGTGAACCAAGAAAGTTGCTACCTACTGAGTAAAGATCAGAGGGAACTAAGGGAATTTACCAAAAATAACCTGTTCTTGACGACCATGAATCCTGCTCTTCCATTGGCCAAACTCCCTCAAGGCAAACTTGCCTAAATCATTCACGACCCACCTGCTCAGTGCTTGTGCAGACACCGTTCACTGGCTTCCAGGCATTTAAGTCTGGATAAAGTGACTATAAACCTCAGCAGCCATTCCACCACCACACACACAGACTATTTTCCCAGTCAGTAATCTGCAGGAATTCCCTCGCTCACTCATTTACAGGAGCTGTTAGTAAGCCCTTCTGTCAAGCTCAGAGTGTTACAATCCTTATAGCACCTTCTACTTATGGATTCAAAAGAATAAGTGTCTTCTGACAGAGGTTGTTCCCTTTACCTCTGTGACACACTCTGATCACTGGCTTCTGCCTTCTTATTGAGAAACAGTCTATAATTTCATGCACACTCTGTATTATTTCTAGTGTATAACAGGGCGTGTTCTTCAGTGTGTTTCCCATCTCTCCTGAGCCCAGGTCTCTCTGAATCACTCAGACTGCTGAATGGAGAGAGCCGGTGCGATGGGAGAGTGGAGATTTCCCTCCGTGGTGTGTGGGGCAGAGTGCTGGATGACCAGTGGGACATGGACGATGCCAGCGTGGTGTGCAGGCAGCTCCAGTGTGGAGTCGCTGAGAAAGCTTTTAACCCCACTAAGTCTGAGCAAGGAATGGGGCCTGTGGTGCTGAGAAGGGTCCAGTGTGCAGGAAATGAGACTCGTCTGATTCTCTGTGACAACTCCACGTCTGAGACAGCCCAGGCAGGAATTGCTGAGGACGTCGGTGTCATTTGCTCAGGTGATTCATTTCCAAATCTCACAAACATTTTTTGTTCGGTAGGAAAATATATATTAACAGCTGGGAGCTATCCCTGCAGGGAGCCGGCAGATCAGACTGGTGAATGGGACAGGTCGCTGTGCTGGGAGAGTGGAGATTTATTACAATGGCAGCTGGGGGACAGTCTGTGATGATTCCTGGGATCTGTCAGACTCCGATGTCGTTTGCAAACAACTGGGATGTGGACGCGCCATCAATGCAACTGTCTCTGCTCATTATGGGGAAGGATCCGGGCAGATCTGGCTGGACGATGTGAACTGCTCTGGGAAGGAATCCGATCTCTGGGCGTGTCCTTCCGGGGGCTGACACAACTGCAGACACAAAGAGGACGCGGGAGTTCTCTGCTCAGGTCTGTTCTGGGAATGCTCACGTGAGCCTGGTTACCGGGGGATTAAATGGAGGGGGCAGATGTTTAAGGAGATTGCTGAGAATGATACTCTCCCTGACTATCTCTGCCTCCCGTTCCCTAGTTTAACTACCTACCAGGGTCACCATTAGAAAGTCCTCATCTCTCACCCAGCAGTACTGGAGATATTGCAAGATTTCCCTAAAAAGAAAAGGAGTACTTGTGGCACCTTAGAGACTAACCAATTTATTTGAGCATAAGCTTTCGTGAGCTACAGCTCACTTCATCGGATGCATACTGTGGAAAATACAGAAGATGTTTGCTTTTATACACACAAATCATGAAAAAATGGGTGTTTGTCACTACAAAAGGTTTTCTCTCCCCCCACCCCACTCTCCTGCTGGTAATAGCTTATCTAAAGTGATCACTCTCCTTACAATGTGTATGATAATCAAGGTGGGCCATTTCCAGCACAAATCCAGGTTTTCTCCCCACCCCCGCCCACACAAACCCACTCTCCTGTTGGTAATAGCTTATCTGAAGTGATCACTCTCCTTACAGTGTGTATGATAATCAAGGTGGGCCATTTCCAGCACAAATCCAGGTTTTCTCCCCACCCCCGCCCCACCACACAAACCCACTCTCCTGTTGGTAATAGCTTATCTAAAGTGATCACTCTCCTTACAATGTGTATGATAATCAAGGTGGGCCATTTCCAGCACAAATCCAGGGTTTAACAAGAACGTCTGAGGAAGGGTGGGGGGGGGGTTAGGAAAACAAGGGGAAATAGGTTACCTTGCATAATGACTGAGCCACTCCCAGTCTTTATTCAAGCCTAAGTTAATTGTATCCAATTTGCAAATGAATTCCAATTCAGCAGTCTCTCGCTGGAGTCTGGATTTTACATCCACCAATGTGATATATGCCATCATGTGCCAGCAATGCCCCTCTGCTGTGCACATTGGTCAAACTGGACAGTCTCTACGGGCTTTGTTGCAAGGATAGGTTCCTAGGTTAGTGGTTCTGTTGTCAGCTATCTAAAGAAGATTGTATCATAGAAAGCAGTGACTGAAAAGGATGCAGGATCCTAGTGGAGAAATAACTGAACATGACTCCCAGTGCCGTGTATGGCAAAATGGGGCTAATGCAAACCTTGGATGTATAAACAGGGGAGTAGTGAGGAGCAGTGAGGACTAGATTTTACTGTTGTATAAGGCACTGGTGAGACAAATGCTGGAATACTGTGTCCAGTTCTGATGTCCACAAAAATTTGAGAGGGAGCAGAGAAGTGTCACAGAAGTGATCTGAGGGCTTGAAGAAAAGCCTTACGGTGAGAGATTTAAAATGCTGAATCTGTTTAGCTTATCAAAATGATCAAGAGGTAACTTGATTACAGGGCATAAGTCCTGTCACAAGGAGAACATACCACTTCCTAAAGGGCTCTTTAATCTAATGCAGAAAGGCAGAACAAGAGTCAATGGCTAGAAGCTGAAACCAGACAAATTCACATCAGAAATAAGGCCCGGGTTTTTAACAGGGAGGGTGATTAACCATCAGAACAAACTACCAGGGAATGGTGCATTCTGCATCTCTTGAAGTTTTCCTGTCTAGACTGGATGCCTTTCTGGAAGCTATGCTTACATCAAACTCAAGTTATTAGGCTCTATGCAGCTGTTTTACAGACGGTCCAATTATTTGATCTCATGATCCCTGTCACAATATGTGAAGTGGCTCAGGGCACTGAGTGCCCACCTCAGGGCAGATGGTGAGAAACAAGGCAATACCCCAAACTGCTGGTGTGTTCTATAAGTAGATTTCACCAAGCCAGTAACAGATGTGAACTCCTGAACCAATGTTCCCTCTACTTTTTACATACATGTGTGGAATGAATTTTGTTCTGTGCACCAGTCTAGAGGTGATGTGTGGTGGGGTTGGGGCCGAGAGGTTGGATGAAGGGTTAGGGGTGCAGGCTGCCCTGGGGCTGCAGTCGGGAGCAAGAACTCCCCCCAGCCCTCTCCTGCTGCAGCAGCCTGGGGCCAGGGGAGAGGCTCCTCTTTCCCTCCTGCGGCAGCTCCAGGCCTGGGGACAGGCGCCTCTCCAGTCCAGGCCCCTGTGGCTGCGTGCCCTTGATAGCCTGCTGTGCGGACACATGGCTGTGCAGCTGAGAGGAAACAGCCCTGGATCACTAAATCTATCTCACCATGGAGTCACAGACAGTCCCCATAGACTCTCCAATCTGTCTTGTCACCCAGACAAACTGGACTTAGTGATAATTGGTCACTTACACCAAAAATCACACCACATTCAGGTTTCTTTCAATCCCAAGAGACCAGTCACTTACTCAGATCAGTTGGTACCTTAGATCTTACACCAGAGAGGATGCCTGTCGCCAATCCTGTAATAAACTATAGACAGGTTTATTCACCGGGAAAAAGAACTAAAATGGCTATTTACAAGGTAAAAGCAAGCAATCATCTACACACAAATGAGTCACCATTTACACCCGAGGAGTGACAGAGTTGTAGTGATCTGTCAATTCCAAATGTCCTTCAGCGCTGACCCAGGGGTAACCCCGTGGGATCTCCGACTTCAGTTTGGTGTCTCTAGCCCTGTCACAGTTCAAAAAGCAAAAGGATGAAAAATCGTTGACTATTTTTATTTCCCTCTTCCAGCTTTCAAAGTGATGGGACCAGGCCATCTGCAGGTACTGCTCCCTGGGGGGGATAAGGCCATTAACCAATCCTTTGTATTGTGATGATCCTTGATGGCTCATCTGATTTCGATAGTCTTTGGGGATGGAGAGGGGGAATGATTCCTGTGCCTGAGTTCACAAGTTCAGAGCCAACATTTTCAGTTATAAAGCAACATTTACATTTTTTTTTGTAGCATGGACCACTGAGATTAAAAGTGAGATTAATGCCTGCAGCAACTAAACACCATTTCATAGAGTCTAAGCACAAAATACATTCTGACAAGACTAATACCTGTTTTGAGCAAAACTAACATATAGGTGACCTGGCCTGGTCTCCAGCTACGAGATTGTCAGTTCTCAGCTAATACCTGCAGCCTGGGCAAGAGCTGGCATCTGGCCTGCCAATATCTCAATCCTCTCTGGCCTTAATCGATTACAATTTGTATGTAGCTGCTTGTAAATGGTGGCCTTCTGGAGATGCCCATTGTATTTCTGGGGGGCCTGTGGTGTCCAAAAGAGTCTCTGATTCCTTGAGTTCTTCTGACACTTGCTCCTGCAGAATGATGCACAGGATTGTTAGGAATTGCTGGGATTTCACTCTTCACACCCCAGTTCATTTGAGAATCAGACGATTTAAATTCTCCTTTTGTGCATTTCCTTCTAGAGTTCACAGATCTGAGGCTGGTGAGCGACAGTGACTGTGCAGGGCGGCTGGAGGTTTTCTACAATGGGACGTGGGGCAGTGTTTGCTCCAATCAGATGTCTAGAGTCACCCCAGCAATTGTCTGCAAACAGCTGAACTGTGGGGACAAAGGGCAGATTGCAAGAGACTTTGAATATGGAGCAGGTTCTGGTCCCACGTGGCTGGACCACGTTGCATGCAGTGAGCAGCACAGCTCCCTCTGGCAGTGCCCATCAGAGCCCTGGGATCCCAGGTCGTGTGATAACCGAGCAGAAGAGACCCATATTTCTTGCACTGGTAATTCTGAAACTACCTGCATGCGCGCGTGCAAACCCACATGTACACGATGTGTTCAATTAATTGAAGGGTTAGGAGAGAATTTTTGTTGTTGTTCACATCTCAGTGTAGGCAGATCTAAATTCTCAACACAAGATACAAACATATTTTCACAGTCTTTTATAGGAATACCCATTTGTCTGATTAACAACAAACATGGAATTTAATCAATTAATTTTAAAAGAGACCGGTGTTGGACACTGCGATAAGGTAGTCTGAGAGCCAAGAAAAGCCTCTCCCTAGAGACAGTCATGAGGCAGCTCTGTGGTTATTAATCCTTTTGGGATGAACTATCAGAGATGGACCCAGGCTGTGCAGTTTGGGTCAGAACTGGAATCCCCCACAAGTCTGGGTGCATGTCGGCCTGTGTGTCTGAGTGACAGCTGAATAGGAAATTAATTAAGTATTAAATGACCCAGAGTTCACATTTCAGTTCTCACAGTGCTGAAATTAGGGGGTTAAAATACAGATAAATTCTACTCCCACATCACACACACAGCCCAGTGCATTCACCTTTGCACTTTCTCTCCATTGGAAAAAAAGCAAAACCAACTCAGACCCTGTTTGCCGAATGCCCGAACTCTCCAAGCTGCACAGGTATCTCTGCTTCTCACTGTCTCCCTCTTGGTCCCTAAGTTGTCCCAGTAACATGTGAGGTTTCTGCATTTCTAGACCAGGAGAAGTTATGCGTCGTGGGAGGAGAGGACAGATGCTCGGGGAGAGTGGAGGTTTGGTACCGTGGCTCCTGGGGAACAGTTTGTGGTGACTCCTGGGACATGGCGGATGCTAACGTTGTGTGTAAACAACTGGGCTGTGGCTGTGCTGTGTCTGCCCCGGGCGAGGCTGCATTTGGTGAGGGGACTGGTCCCATCTGGGTGGAGACGTTGAATTGCAGAGAGACAGAGTCATCTCTCTGGGACTGTCCTGCCAGGCCCTGGGGTGAGAGCAACTGAGGTCATAAGGACAGATTTCAGAGTAGCAGCCATGTTAGTCTGTATTCGCAAAAAGAAAAGGAGTACTGGCACCCTGCGGAAAAGCCCCTGTGTCTAGCTCCCTTGCTGGGTTCCAAGGCCATAGACTCCATCAGCCAGATGGGTGGGGAGGTGAACAGGCTCCCACTCCTGACCCCAACCTATATGTCCTGCGGTCAGGCCCCTCGGACCCCCAGTGGGAGCGGAAGGTGATGGACAATGGGGAGACATTCCTGGGGTGGCGAGACCCTGGGACAGAGAGAACTATTGTCAGGCCCCTGGTAGTGCAGCCTCAGATGCTGAGGGGCTGTGTGAGCTGGGTGAGGGTCCCAGGGATGAAGCCCCTTGCCCTGCCTATGGCCCAGATCCCTGTGCAGACCCAGGAGGGGTGGGGCTGGCTGGTCGTTGGGGTTCTCCAGGATACCAGCTGTGAGAGCCAAAAGTACTCCTTTTCTTTTTGTGGTCATAAGGAAGAATTGCTCAGGTGAGTGACAGGAGATGTTTCTGCTACATGCTGTAATTTTCAGGTCGGAGGATGGATCACCCCCACTCCTGCCCTTTGGTCCCAGACCAGGCCCTCCCATCTCCTGTGTGCTGGAGCATCCTGGATGTTGTGTGATGGATCCTTTCTCGGGTCAGATTGGCTCAGACATCAGCCCACAAGCACCCTGCATCCATCACAGGCCCCAGTGTGCTGGTTTGTTACGAGAGTCCTCATTGCTGCACAGAGCACAAGGGACGTGGGCCCTAAATCACTAACAAAGAGGCCCTTTGCTGCTGTGAGGGAGTCTGTGGAGGTGACAGCTGCACAGTGCCCCCAGGGACTCTCAGAGTGAGGTTCCCCCAGGGAACAAACACGTCACCTCCCCCTTGCTCCAGACTCCAACTCTCCTCCCTTTCCCTTTGCAGGTCTGACAGAGAGGACAGATTCTCTGAGTACCCCAGGTAAAGCATCCCCCTCCTCCCATCAAGGGTTAAATTTCCCTGGGGCTGGGTCACAGAGGAGGAGCTGAAAGCTGCAGCCTGAGGGAAGGAGCTCCTTTCCATGGCTTGTGACATCTGAGGGCGAATGACACCTGGGTGGGAGCTGCAGACCCTGCTGAGCAGGAGGATTCCTGTCTGTTGGCTCCAGCTGACAGGGCAGGGCCAATGATTTAAAGAGCAGCCTGTGAGCTTCCCCCATGGTGCACAGGCTGTGTCCCAGCCCATTACCCTGCTGTCCTGGGCCCTGCAATGAGTGACTGGGGAGCTCCTTGGGGCCCCCTGACTCTCACAGGCTAATCTGTCACTGTTGCATGTTCATTTCCATCCAGCTCCCCTGCGCCGCCCTCCGACCAACAGTGGGAGAGTCACGGTGCCCGTGGTCATCTGCATTATCCTGGGGGCCCTGCTCTGCCTGGTCTTAATCATCCTAGGGGCACAGGTGCAAAGTGCCAGGGCACAGCGCAGAGGTGGGTCCTGACTGGTGTCACTGTGTGAAATGCCTCTGCAACAGGGTGAGGGGCAATACCAGGCTGGGTGGGGTGGCTGAGGGTGCCTAACTCCTCTCTCATTTAGTACTGCGTTAACTGTCTGGCAGTAGAACTCCCCAGCCATCAAATCTGGAGCTGATACTAGCTAGGGAGGGTCATAGTTTCAGGGAAGCTGCACCTGTACCCCCCACCTTCTGGTGATCCATTCCAGGAGTGCCCAGTCAGGCCTCGGGCCTCCAGCCATCACCTGTCTCTGGGTAGAACCCCCCATCTCACCTCCTACTGACCAGGGGGCTTTAAGGCTGCACAGCCCCCTGCCTTCCATTGTGATACCCCAAGCAAACCAGTCTGCTTACAGGCCAGCCCCATGCTGTGCGTTGTCCCCAAGGGCTATGAGCAGTGTATTGCCAGCAGTCCCAAGTCACCACTCAGCTCTCTCTCAGCAGACTGCACCTTGTTAGTAGGATAAAAGCATCACAGAGAAAACATAAAAAGAAAAGGAGGACTTGTGGCACCTTAGAGACTAACACATTTATTTGAGCGTAAGCTTTCGTGGGCTACAACTCACTTCATCAGATGCATGCAGTAGAAAATAAAGTGGGGAGATTTTATATACACAGAGAACATGAAACAATGGGTGTTACCATACAGCACTGTAACCAGAGTGATCAGGTAAGGTGAGCTATTACCAGCAGGAGAGTGGGGGCTGGTGAACCTTTTGTAGTGATAATCAAGGTGGCCCAGGGGAACCTTTTGTAGTGATAATCAAGGTGGGCCATTTCCAGCAGTTACTGTAAATGGCCCACCTTGATTATCACTACAAAAGGCCCCGTTCCCCCCCGCTCTCCCGCTGGTAATAGCTCACCTTACCTGATCACTCTCCTTACAGTGTGTTTACCTTTCTGGAGTTGTTTACAATCTCAGTGATTTATCTTAATCACCCTTCACCTCCCCCCACCCCCCCCCCACCCCTGAGACTGTTTTTTCTTCCTGGAGGAGCTGTGGAAATCCTCCCAAGTGCAGTAGAGCACAATCGTACACAAACCATTCACAGATTTACTAGAGTGGTTCCCAAAGATCCTGCGTGGGGCTGCAATATCTGTCACAGGGAGGGGTTCTGAATATCAGTGTGGTGAGACATCATGGAATGGGACCTAGAGAAATTGGACATATTGTCTGGGGGGGAAAAGGTGTATAAAATCGAGCTGTGGTAAATAGTTGCAAAGAGAGAGATCCAGTAGAAAGGACAATCTTAGGAAGGAGAAATGCTGGAAAGGAGTATTATACTATGTTGTACTCATAGGTGGCATTTAGAGGATTTTATAGCTATAAAACAGAACAACATTAGCTACCAGCTGCTTGGAAAGAGGGAAGGGAATGAGATTGCCATGAACATACACGTAACATTGACAAATTTGCAGTAAGACAATGACTCTAATCAGATCTCATGCTTCAGGGCTTCAGCCAGTCGCCCGCAGGGGTCAGGAAGGAATTTGGGGAAGCCCCTATATTTGTTTTTCGTCTTGTTTTGTTTCTTGCCCTCCTCTGAAGCATGAGACATTCGCTACAGAGGGATATGCGTCACTGGATGGGCTGAACCATCGCTCTGAGGTGGTATAGAGAAACCTCTTTCTAAGATGTCTGGCTGGTGTGTCTTCTCCACATGCTCAGGGTCAAACCAATTGCCAGTTTTGGGGTCAGGAAGGAATTTTGCCACATGTCAGGCTGGCAAAAATGGACCTTGGGGGATTTTTATCTTCCTCTAAAGCATGGAGCTTGCCAGGATTATCTAGGCATCTCTCACCTCGTCAGTTCCCTGCCATTGTAGGGCCCTTGGGCATCGGTGGTACCTTAGTCCCCAGGGTTGTCCCTATGGGGGTGCAGGGCCTGGGGCAGAACTGACAAATCCGTCACTTTCGGGACTAACCCATCAATTCCAGGACCGACTGCCCCAGCCAATCAGTCTGCCCGTGGGGGCCTCCAAAGCACGGGGTCCTGAGAGGTCGCCCCGATTCGCTGTACCCAAGGGATGGCTCTGTTAGTCCCTTGTGTTTTCTACCTGTGGCACACAAGAGTTTATTCTCCTGAGGACTGAAATGCTTTACTCTAAGTGCATCTTTGGGCTCAAACCTAGGGGTATCTGGGTGAATTGCAGTGGCCTGTGTTATACAAGAGGTCAGACTAGATGTTCTAATGGTCCTGCCTGGCCTTAAAGTCTATGAAAAAAAAAAGGTTATCACCATTTTGCAGATGAGTGTAAACACCAGCATGGGTGAAGAATTATTTAAGCTGCTCCAAAGGGGAAGAACCAGGAATAATGGGATGAGATTGAAAAGGGAACAGTTAAGATGAATGAGAGGAAGCTTCCTGACAGTGGTCTAGCCCTGGGAACCATCAACAAAGGGATGCTGTGGAGAGGGATGTTGTTCCTGTCACCTGGCTCATTTAAATCTAGCCTGGACACAGCAGTGGGAATGTTCTGTAGGGCTCAGGCTGACACTGGGCCCAGTGGGGAGGGGCTGAATGAGCTAACAGTGTTTCCCATCTCTGGTTTCTCTGACTCTGTGCAAACCCTGCCCTTTGTTTTCAGGCTCCAGAAGACCCTTGGATCCCTTCTCTGAGGCTGTGTACGAGGAGATTGATTATAACCTGATGAGAGAGAAGCAGGAGATGTTCAGTCGCTCAGGTCTGTGGGTCTAACTCTTAACAGGGAGCAGCTATCTAATGCCCTTAGATGGCCTAATATCCATCGGAGGCCCTGACCCAGAGTTAAATCACTGCAGCTTCCGCCCTTGAGCTTGTCACTGGAGCTGGGCACAAGTCTCCATTATGAAATGTTTTGGTGAAAAATGCAGAGTCAGAGACACCGAAACATTTCACAAATTCCTGTCGATTTCACCCAATTGTTCCAAATGCGCACGGAACAATTCATTTCAATTCAACACTTTCTAAAGAAAACATTTTGGTTTTTTTTCAATTTGATATTACTTTTCCATCAGACATTTCCTTTAATTTTATCTATCTATCTATCTATCTATCTATCTAAACCCCACATATCCAAAAGAACATCAAATGGTTTCATTCAACATGAAACCTTATTTTTTAACTTTTGCACTTGCCAAAATTTCCAAAAAAGTCATTTTTTGCTCAACTCAAAACATTTCTTTATTGTATTATTATTACTGTTATTTTTACAATTGCCAAACAACCAAAACATCTGTTTTTTGCCAAGCTCTAGCATCTGAGGTGACACCAGCAGTTACTCATATAGACTAGTGTTGCCAGGGGTCCAGTTTTCAACCAGAACCCCCAGTCGAAGAGGGACCCTGGCGGCTCCGGTCAGCATCGCTGACCGGGCCGTTAAAAGTCCAGTCGGTGGCACAGCGGGGCTAAGGCAGGCTCCCTATCTGCCCTGGCTCCGTGCAGCTCCCCAGAAGTGTCTGGCATGTCCCTGCGGCCCCTAGGCGCAGGGGCACCCATGGAAGCTCCGCACGCTGCTCCTGCCTCAAGCGCCAGCTCCACTGCTCCCATTGGCTGAGAACCACGGCCAATGGGAGCTGCAGGGGCAGTGCCTGCAGGCACGGGCAGCGCGCACCGCGCAGAGTCACCTGGCTATGCCTCCGCCTAGGGTTAAGACATACAGGGAACAGCGCAGAGCCAGAGTAGGCAGGGAGCCTGCTTTAGCCCCACTGTGTCGCCAACCAGGAGCGGCCTGAGCTAAGCGCCGAGCAGCCAGATTCCACTCACCGAATTCCCTGTTCCAGTTCGGAACCCCCCTCCCACACCCTCACTCCCTCCCAGACCCCACACCCTCCACCCGCATCCCAACTCCCTGCCGAGGCTCTGAGCCCCCTCCCGCACCCAAACTCCCTCCTGGAGCCTGCACCCTGCACCCCCTCTTGAACCTCAACCCCCTGCCCCAGCCCTGATCATCCTCCTGCATCCCAAACCCCTCATCCCTGGCCCCACCCCAGAGCCCACACCCCCAGCCAGAGCGTGCACCCCCTCCCACAACCCACGCCCCTGCTCCAGCACTGAGCCCAATCCTGCACTCCAAACCCCTTGGCCCCACCCCAAGCCCACACTCCCAGCTGGAGCCCTCACTACCTCCCATACCCCAACCCCCTTCCCCAGATCAGAACCCCCTCCCACATCCAAACTCCCTCCCAGAGCCCGCACCCTGATCCCCCTCCTGCATCCCAACCCCCTTTGCAAGCCCTGAGCCCCCTCCCACACCCAAACTCCTTTCCGGAGCCCACACCCCAAACCCCCTCCCACATCCCAACCCCTGCCCCAGCCCTGAGCCCTCTCCCAGAGCCCGAACCCTGCACCCCCCTGCACCCTAACCCCCTACCCCAGCCCAGAGCCCCCTCCTGTACCTCAAACCTCTCACCCTCCACCCTACCCCAGAGCCCCTCCCACATCCTGAAACCCTCATTTTTGACCCCACCCCAAAGCCCACACCCCCAGCTGGAGCCCTCACCCCCTCCCGCACCCCGACCCCTTGCCCCAGCCCAGTGAAAGTGAGTTGAAGGTGGGGAAGAGTGAATGAGAGAGGGAGGGGGGCTTGAGTGAGTGGGGGGCAGGGCCTCAGAAAAGGGGAAGTCAGGGGCAGGGCCTCTGGAAAGGGGCGGGAGAAAGGTGTTTTGTTTTGGATTCCTTCCCACCATGCTCTAGGAGCCGCAATTGTAGGGACAGTTAATGTCACCGTGCCCGTCCTGCAGTCTTGGCGTGTAACCAGTGAAGGGTCAGGAAAGTGACTGTCTGATGCCAGGCTAAACTATCATTTGAAAATTGCTTCGGAGCTTTGCGGCAGGGGATGTTCTGTGTCCCCCTCCCACCACAGCCACTGGTCTGCTGGGTGGGATCCTTCCTGACCCCAGAGCAGAGAGATCAGCCCAGGAGAGCCTCATGGCTTTGAGTCCCGGCCCTTTTATCCTTTGTGCCATTTTCTCTCAATATCAGATGGGAACATCCTGCCCCAGGGCTGTGCTGTGGTGGGGCTCTGGGAACATGCTCAGGGCATCCCCCGGCACCACTGCCAAGATAATGAGAGTGAATCACAGACTCTGCTCTGGGCCTGTCTTGGCCTAATCTGGAAACACCATGGAGAGCTGATCAACTGATTCATGGGGGAGGCGGATATTTACCCTTAAGCAGGAGGAGTCCCCTCTGTGGCTGAGATGGCCAGGACCATTGTTGAACTTCCCTGGATCAGCAGCCAGACATGTGGCCTTCGCTCACCCCAGGATATTTCAGGTCAGATTGTAGAATCACCTCAGTCACATTTACCCCAGAAACATGGAGATTTCTCTTGGGAACGCTGTGTCAGCCTCTCACCGCTCAGAATCGCTGTGATTCAGCATCTTCTCTGGAAGGAGGAATAGACTGAGACTGGAAATCCCGCTCCAGGCCCCAGATGTGTTCCCTGTCCCTCAGTTGTGCTGTTCTCACTGTGATGAATTTCTGGTTCTCGTCTCTCCAGTCTCCTATTCAGATGATTCAGTGACGAAGCTGCAGTATTACACCGGGGACAGCGAGGGGGAAAATGATCCTGGATCAGAACAAGGTAACAGGGGAGGAGTAAACTTAGGCTGAGAGACCCAAATCTGGGCAGAGAACAGAATTTCTATGATGCTTGCTGCAGTCACAGCCATTTCCCCACACACGGTTCTCATTTTACACAGTCGGGTCTAATCCCATTGGACAGGATTTCTGTCAGAATCTCAGGATGGGAACATGTGACCATCTCCTGAGCACACATCCCTCTGAGTGACTCCCAGTGACCTCCCCAGGTGAGGAGCTGGAGGAGATGGGGTAGTTTCTTGGGTGTCAGGCATCAGTGCCCAGCAGGGCTCATCTTACACCCATGAAAGAGAGGGGAAGATTGTCCTGTGTTGTTATTACAGATGGGCTCAGCCCAACTCACTGATCAGAACCCACCAGAACTTTGTGGGAGGGGGGATTTGCAGATTCTGACCCAGCTTCGGATCTCAGTTTCGCAGCTGGCACCTGTCACTATATCAAGCTGAAGTAAAACCCTAGTTGTGAACTTCCTGGCCTGAGCCCATCTCTAATTAAAAATGGGGTGGCATTTCTACCCCAGCTGCTCTCAAGGGAGTCCATGAATTTGGGCCCTTTGGGAGTTTAGCCTGTGGCTGGGGGAGGAGACACTGAGCAAATGAGCTAATTCCTGAGAAGCTGGAGCGCTGCCAAGCTGAGCCCTGGGCTGCCTGAGAGGCTAGTGGAGAGCAGGAGCTCACAAAGGATCAGGCCAGTCCCCTCCTAGCAGGAGATTTAATTCCCACGCATAAATGCTGACTTTTGGTTTTCCCGGTGGGTGCTTTCAAAGAGGCGTGTGTTGGGGGGCGGGTGGTGGGAGGGAGCACTCTGCCAGTTTTCAGGGGAGGCTCTTTTCAGCATGTTTAGACACTTCTTTCATATTCTAGTTATTAAGTGTGTCTAGCATTGGTATCTTTACTATTTTAATAATGTTATGAACACTCGGTTGTTATGAACTACATAATTTCTTGAGCATGAATTACAGTATAGTAAAATCATTGCCATCACCTGCAAGCTGTCTTCACTAACATCCCAATCTTATTTACATCTAGTTTCCTGGTATTGTCTTGATGCATGTTAAGGACAGCTACATTCTTCAGTTGCATCTGTCCCATTGAGGACTGAAAATAATGTTTAAGTCTTTTGAAGCTGGAGAATGAGTTCAGGATGATACAGGCACCGTGAGAAGGATTCCTATACATTTGCAGTGCTCTGGAAACATAGTGCTTCCAGAGTACTGCAAATGACTCCACGATCTCTTTCTTGATGGGTAACAGCTAATTCAAGCACCATCATTTTGCACGTATAGTTGGGATTATATTTTGCCATGTGCATGACTTTGCATTTAACATTGAATTTCATCTGCCATTTTGTTGCCAAGTCACCCAGTTTTGTAAGATCTCTTTGTAACTCTTTGCCATCAGCTTTGGACTTAACTATCTTGAGTAATTTTGTATCGTCTGCAAAGTTTGCCACCTCACTGTTTACCCCTTTTTGCAGATTATTTATGAATATGTTGAACAGCACCGGTCCCAGCAGAGACCCTTGGGGGACACGACTATTTACTTCTCTCCATTTTGAAAATGGACCATTTATTCCTCCCCTTTGTTTCCTATCTTTTAACTGGAGTGCCTGGGAATGCTTTCAGGATCACCATCAAGCGGAGTGCCCCAGGGTTTGGTCCTGGGGCCGGTTTTGTTCAACATCTTTATTAATGATCTGGATGATGGGATTAATTGCATGCTCAGCAAGTTTGCAGATGAGACTAAACTGCGGGGAGAGGTAGATACACTGGAGGGTAGGGGTACGGTCCAGAGTGACGTAGACAAATTGGAGGATTGGGCCAAAAGAAATCTGATGAGATTCAACAAGGACAAGTGCAGAGTCCTACATTTAGGAAGGAAGAGTCCCGTGCACCGCTACAGGCCAGAGACCGACTAGCTAAGCAGCAATTCTGCAGAAAAGGACCTGGGGATTACAGTGAATGAGAAGCTGGATATGAGTCAGCAGTGTGGCCTTGTTGCCAAGAAGGCCAATGGCATATTGGGCTGCATTAGTAGGAACATTGCCAGCAGATCGAAGGAAGTGATTGTTCCCCTCTATTTGGCACTGGTGAGGCCACACCTGGAGTATTGCATCCAGTTTTGGTCCCCCCCTCTACAGAAGGGATATGGACAAATTGGAGAGAGTCTAGTGATTAGGGGCTGGGGCACATGATTTATAAGGAGAGCCTGAGGGAACTGGTCTTGTTCAGTCTGCAGAAGAGTGAGGGGGGATTTGATAGCAGCCTTCAACTAGCTGAAGGGGGGTTCCAAAGAGGATGGAGCTGGGCTGTTCTCAGTGGTGGCAGATGACAGAACAAGGAGCAATGGTCTCAAGTTGCAGTGCGGGAGGTCTAGGTTGGATATTACGAACACAATTTCATAAGGAGGGTGGTGAAGCACTGGAATGTGTTACCTAGGGTGGTGGTGGAATCTCCATCCTTAGAGGTTTTTAAGGCCCTGCTTGACAAAGCCCTGGCTGGGATGATTTAGTGTGTGTTGGTCCTGCTTTGAGCAGGGGGTGGGACTAGATGACCTCCTGAGGTCTTTTCCAACCCTGATATGATTCTATGATCTAATAATCCTTAATTAATTTAATTTAATTGAATGAGAAACCTTTTGTTATCTTCATCACCCTGCCTCTGTTTATTATCAAACTCCCTGCCCCAAGGGCAGAAGTTGTTACCAGCACGGAACTCATCACTTTCTATGCTCAGGCTTGGGCTCCTGCGTGCTGAGCAGCCACTATTTTTTTCCCATGGGTGTTTGAGCCCCGGAGCACCCATGGAGTCAGCGCCTATGTGCAGAGGGGAGGTTCCCCCTCCCCAATGTAACAGAAAAATTCAAACCTGTCTGCAGAGATCAGCTGGATTCACACAGGCTGGCTCTGGCCTGGCAGTGCCCGTGTTCCAACCTGTTATCTCAGCACAGGCCCAGATCCTGCTCCCATGGAAACACATAAAAGAGCTGCTGTTGGATTCTGCAGGGACAGGATTGGCCCCGAGTTATTTCTGGGACTCCTGTTTTACTGTAGTTCTCTGACTTGTGCCCCTCTCCCCATGGGCCCCTGCGACTTCCCCTCTCACGTGCCATGACAAACAGCTCTAGTTAGAAGGGCCACCTGTGCTGAAGAGACGCTGCTGCTGCCATGGGCTGAGTGTGGTGTTTGCTGTTCCAGAGGGAGCTTCCCGGGGGGGGTCTCAGCTGGATTACGATAACGTGGAGGAGCCTGCCTTGAACGACGTCCCCCAGACTCCAGAAGGCCAAGGTGAGCAGTGAATCTGCCTCTTGGAAGCAACGTCACCATGACAAAAAACTAACTGTATTTTCCAGTAGGGACAATAGAGGTTTGTTAAGAAAACCAGGGAGTTCACCCCCCAGTATTGTGTATTGCCATAACGGCTGGGGGCGCTGACCAGGTGCATGACAAGAGCTGTGTGGAGGCCCAGGTGTAGGGAAGCGTGTGATGTCCTAGGTCATGACAGAGGCCCATTGCAGGGATGGAAGGAGCAGTTCGCTCAGCAGCTGTCCATGCTGTACTTGGCTCAGGTCACTGCCTTGTGACCCTCACTGCCAGGGGCACTAGGGTTCCTCACTATTTATAAAGCCAACCCAAATCAAAGATCTCTACAGTGCAGCAATGTTCCCTGCAAGCCTTTCCTGGAATGCAGCTATTGCAGCTTATATACATCTGTGTCAGACATGCTGTGACAGGGGGTGGGTGGGACATGGAGATTTTAAACCCAAGGGCCCATGTCCCACCCTTATTAGCTGGCTCAGCACCCAGTGGTGTCAGTACGTTGGAGACTGATGGCAGTTTATGGGGTAAACTTTATCAGGAGAACACACTGAAAAGACATTTTTAAGATAATGTCAAGTTTAGGAAGCCGGGAGCAAATTCTGGGAAATTCCAAGTCATTTACATTTGTAATTATTCTAATAGCATGCCTTGTGGAGCAATGCCTCTGGACTAGATCCCAGTCACCTCTTTCTATAACTCCTCCTCTGCCTCGTCATGTGGAAGCTCTAGGATCCACTCAACCAGCAATTGAAATGTATCTGATAAATGTGATATGTGAAATCCTCCAGTCTAAGGGTTCCAGAGGAGGGTTCCTCTTCCCATCCTGAGGGTGGAAGTGCTGAGAGATCCCCAGGGACCAGTGAGGCTGGTGCATCTGCAGCTTGTAGTTTATTTCTATCTTCACTGTGACTATTCTCTTAATTACTTCACATCTTCACGTCAGATGCCCCTGCGCTGCCTGGAGATGTCCCAGGGGATGGTTATGATGATGCCAGAGAAGTGTCTGACCCTGAAGGTGACACTGGCTTGGTGCAGAATGATGAGGAAGGCACTGAGGCGAGTGACAGGAACGGGGATTCACAAAGAGGTGAGTTTGCACTTCACACTGTCTCTGCAGAGTGGGAGGGCTGGAAATGTGAGGAATGCAGCAAGGGAACAAACCTGGCCAACCCCGTTCCTGTGAGAAAAACTCTCCTCTCTTCTTTTCATTCCCTCAAAGCAGAGACTTCAGTGCCTGCAATGGTGACAGGAAAAGTGGGGTCCTTGCTATATGATATTTCATGGTCAAACCAGCAAGATCCCTCAATCCCTAGGTTCAAATCCTTGTGTGGCTGCCGCTCCCTGGATGACTGGATTGCGACCAATTTACTGCGCGTGTATCTTTTGGGCAGAATCTTATAAACCAAAGTCCTGTTAATGCTGCACAAATGTTAAAGAGCTTGTGACACTTCCTGTAAAAGTTGGGCATTTACCCATTATCCTTGGCCAATATCTCCCCTCCCCTCCCCATTGTGTCCTCAGCAGAGACACCACCAGCCACCCCAGAGGAGGTGCAGTGGTGATAAAATGTGCATTGCTTCGTACTTGATAAGAATTATGTGTTCATGTTTGTTGTTAGGGCAGAGTGAATTATACAATGTCCTTAACTAACAGCTCCTTGCTCGTAAGTGATTGGATTTTGTACATGAAGTGACAGGTAAATACAGTGTCACTTGGCACCTTTAAATGGTCAGGAAACCAAGGGTTTTACTTCCAGAATAAGTACAGAGATATGCATTAAAACTTGTCATGGACCCAATCAGAAGAACGAAGAGGGAACATTTTCCTACCCATACTTCAGAGTGCGCTCCACCCTTGCAATGCAGCCAGACCTCGCTATAAAATGGATCCACTGACTGTATGTGTCTTCCTTGGTATTTTCAGGTTGGAATCTGCACTCACTAAGGAATGAAGGTGTTTCTGGGATGGAGAAGGAAACCCCGTTCCTGCCTCCTGGAGACACAACTTACGATGATGTGGGACACTGTGACTCTGGGAGATCAGTATCAGAACAATGTGATTGGACAAAATAACCTTGTGATGATGGAAAAGCTTTGCCTTTTTCTCTGAGAAATGTTTCCTTTGGCATGATGCCCAGAGACAGACCCTGCCTGGTAGATAGACAAAGCAGGTGTTTTTATAGAATTTGTGAGAAGTTGCAGGAAATTCAACAGCGAGTGGGGAAAGGTTCACAAATTTCCTCTGTATAACTTCCCACTGATTGGCCAGGATGGACTTTTCCTGCTTTTTTATCCCTGTAATTTCTTCAGCTTCATTTTGTGCCTTTTTCTTATTAAATCCTTTCTGAAAGTCTTCCCCATAGTGGAAGCTTTTTCTTGCCAGATGAATTGTGCAGTTTCCAGTGTTCATGACGGGGAGAGGCTGAGATTGAACAAACCAAATGACAAGGATGGGCCACCTCTGGGTATGGCCGGCTGTTTGACAGGGAGGTGAGTTTACATGGAATGTTCTATCAGGCATGTGGTAAAAGTGAGACACCAGCAAGAGAACATTCTGAGATGAGCAACAAGGTTGTTCCTAAACTGAATTCAGATTTGAAACTTTCATTGAATCCAAGGAGATCAATGGGAAATTCTCCCTGGGTAATTCACACCTGAAATTAAACAAATGCTGAAAAGAATTACACATTAGCGATAAATACAGAGGATGAATATTTCTGCTCTGATGATAAATTAATTTTATAGACAATAGTGACAAGGGGAAGGTTAATCAGAGTCTGGATTTCCACTGAACCAATAAGGCTACAACAAGTAACAAGTTACTGAGTTCTCACAAGAAACCCCATTAAAACTAATCATCTTCGCACAGTGGCATGTTCATTTCCAGCACAATCTACAAATACAGTTTAAAATCAATGCTGAGCCGAGTACTGACCAGTGCAGAAGCCAAAAGTGTTTGAATTAATCCTCAGTGAAATAAATACCAGAATGCTTGCAGAGTACATCGCTATTTCAAAGAGGTGTCTGTCTCTCCCTCAGCACAGATCCTGCATTCAGCTTGGACACCTCATCTGTACACGGACACAATGGAAATAGAAAAGGTCCAGTTGAGAGTCAGGGCTGTTCAGGCCGAGTGTCTGGGGTGCCTCTCCAGTCCAATCTCTAGTCAAGCAGGAGGAAGACTTGTCTGTGCCTGCCATGGCTCAGATCCCACCTCCACTGGCCCTGGGCAACACAAGTCCTCCCCTCTGTGCCTCACAGGCCCTGCTGTTACCACACAGCTTAGAGGTAGGTGTACACCAAGCCTTGTGCTCTCCAAGCCTCTCCCTGCAGTGTCCAGCTCAGTGGCAGATTTAGAGTTAGTGGGGGCCCCCACCCTGTGTTCAGCTTCATTTTGGGGGCCCCTCCTTGGGACCCAGCCAAGAAAAAGGACATTCTCTCTTATCTCCCTCCCATCCCCTTTTTTCTTCATCCTCCTCCTATAAGTAACAGGAAGTAAATGAAAATAAAGTGAGGTACCTTGATTGTTTTTGTAGTCTAACTTATTTTTCCACAGGCCACTTTAAAATTGCAGAGGGTCTCAACGGACCACTTAATGATCTTTCTAAATATTGTTTGTACCGTTAGCTATTGTAAAGCGCTTTGGATAAGAGCGCTTTATAAAAAATAATGTAAAAAAACATTGGGGTGCGGGGTCTGGCCAGGACTTAGGGTGCAGGAGGAGGCTCAGGGCTAGGGCAGGCGGTTGGGGTGTGGAGCACTTACCTGGGACAGCTGTTGTTTGGTGCAAGGGGTACAGGTGGGGATGTGGGGAGGGTGCAGGAGTCAGGGTGGGCAGGGGGCTGGGGCTGTGGGGGGCAGGTGTGTGGGGGGGTTGCAGGAGTCAGGGAGGGTAGGGGGAAGCGCTGGCAGGGAGAGGGAGGGGCGGGACCGCAGCATGCTCAGGGGAGGAGGTGAGAAAGAGGCGGGGGAGGCGGGAGCTTGGCTGCCGGTGCCTACAGAGTCTGCAGCAGGAGTCGGCAGGACCAAGTTTCTGCCCCCACAGCTGCCTGGCCCTGGGGCCCCCTGTCATTGGGGGGCACCCTGTGTTTTACTGTATATCTTCCTCTTATTCTGTTATTTACCTGCCCTTTAGCAGACTCTGAATTCAGCCGGCTGGGCTGGAAAGCTGCACAGCAGCAAGGAGATTGATTCAGGTCACTGGGATCAGGCAGGTGTTGAGATGCTAATGGCTCATGCTGCTGAAACTCATGCAGGAGGCTCTAGCTGTCTGCCACATCAGCCATCTCTCCTGCAGGGAGCTGAGACCCTGCATTCACTGTGGCACTAACCAGCTGTTGGCATTAGCACATCGGTGACACTGGACTAACACTGTGAACTTCCTGAGCCCAGCCGGGCTCTGTGCTGTTGGTCACATGCACGGGAGGGGAGGAGTTCTCCAAATGCAGCCAGAGAGAGAAAATCATGATAAAAAAGGCTCACAAATGCTGAACCCCTTGTGGGAATTAGGCAGGCAGTGATGTAGTGGTAAAAAAAGGAGGTGGGTGAACTCCCAAACTAAACTCCATATTCTCCAAATGAGACGTGGATAAACGCTGTTTACCCTCGTTTACTCCCAACTACACGACTGCAGGCCGGTGCCGAAGGATCAACTTGGACGCCTAATTCAGGCTGCTGGTTTTGAAAACCAGGCACTGAGCGTCTTCCTCACAGAGTTTGCAGGCCAGGGACTCTCTTTTATTATGTATTTGTTCAGCCCACAATGTACAATGGGGCCCGAATCCTGACTGGGGCTGTTGCCCCTTTTCCACCCGAGCAGCTCATCAGTGTTTGGGGCTCTGGGGCTGTTCCAGCTGAAAGCAGAAATTGTTGGTGTCTGGTATTTTCCTTGGTGCAATCTTGGTTGTTTCCAAGGAATGTACAAAGTCTGAACACAGGAGGGACTAAGAACAGAAGGAGCCGTTTTTTAGTTTACTAGCCCTCAACTTCCTTAGCTGACAGACCCAAATGCTCTCCTTAGCACAGGGGTCTGCTCTACGAAGGGCCTGTCCAGCCAGGGAGCAGGAGGCTCTGGCCTAAGGAGAAGCTCAGCAGGCAAGTGTAGGGAGCCAGCTGATCCAGCTAAGCAGCAGCTAATGAGTGGCTCCAGTTCCCAGCTGGAAGAGGTAAGGGAGGACCCAGGCCTGGGGGGAACAAAAGACAAACGCTTCCCTGAGGAGGAGGCTGTAATACTGCAAGGCCCTGTAGCCCCCTGAGGCTAAGGGAGGGCTGTGACCCTTGAGCTATTGGGGCTAGAGGACCCTGAAGTATCAGCGCAGGTCAGGACTATCACTTGTGTTACTTTTCCATGTGCCTTGTCTTTGTGTGGCAGAGGAATAACAGAGGTGACTAAAGCAGAGTTGGGTGGGGCTGGTTGTTTTGCCCCCAGGCCGGTGGACAGGCCCAGCGGAAGGGTGGAGAATGCAGGCTGTGTCTGCCACTGCCCAGGAAACCATGGATCTTGAATCCTCTTTACAATGGAGGGGGGAGCAACTGTAGCTACAGCATCAGCAGCTGCAGCAGATTGTGACCCAGCAGCAGCAGTTACACCAGAAGCTTCAGTTACAACAACAACAGTGCCAGCAAAAGCAGCAGGGAGCAACAGTGATTTATGCTTCATCTGGAGAACTGGAGCCCACAGGTGAGTGCAGGGCTGTGGTTTCCTGTGTGGGAGGGAGAAGCCCTCACCAAAATGGGGACAGAAGATGTTCTTGAGGCCTTCCTAGGGACTTTTGAACAACTGGCCAGGTCATACTATTGGACCTGGGAGGAGTGGGCCACTAAGATTGCTCCCTACACAGCAGGAGAGGCCTAAGCAGCGTGTCATGACCTGGGGGTTGAGATGGCAAAGGACAATGGGACACTGCAGCAACCCTACTAGCCTGTCTAGGACTTAGTGGAGAGGGCTATCATCATCCATTCAAACATGAACCCATTGGCTCTAGATTCCCACCGAGGGCTGCAGCCCAACGCTTCCAGGATTTGTGTTCTCTCTGGCTGAAATCAGAGACTTATTTGCCAGTGGAAATGGTGAGGTTAGAACAGTTTTGCCAAACTATCCTGGGGTGGCCCAAGTTGTGGGTTGGCTGCCACCGGGTGACTTGCCTGGAGGAGGCAGTCTGCCTCGTAGAGAACTTTCTGGAGACTGAATTGGAGTGTGAACCTCTGGGAAAACCTTGGCAATCAAATGCCCACAGATGTCTAAAGGGGCCAAATTGGTCTATGTAGAGTGTATTCATCGGGATGTTTGGTCCTACCCTGTGGCTAAAGTCAGGTTAATGGTCTGGAGCAGCAGATTGAAATGTCAGTGGCGGTGGCCTGACTCCTAGCCTACCTGATGGTACTGGGCTGGGACAGGGGACCTGTGGGGACCTGTAACCAGTCTTGTGAGGGTAGCTGGGAAGGCGGAGTTGGCACTTAACCTCCTCTTGGCATCCCAAGTTAAGCTTAAAGAAATGTTCCCCTTTTCTGACCCTGAGCTGTTCGGTTCCAAACCAACGTGCTGCTGGGAGCAGTGTCAGGCCTGAAGGGTCAGGGTGCAGTGTAGTTTGGAGCTCCCTGAAGAGCAGCCACAGGCAAAGCCTCCTCCTAGGGACAACCCACTGGCCTGAGAGGAAGGGCCCAACTTCATCCAGAGTCAGAGGGAGGAGCCAGTCTTGAGTCTTCCGTATGGCCGGTTCACTTGGTCACATGTATTGTTGGTTGCTCCTGACCAGGATGCCCAGTACCCCCATTTTGAACTAAAAGGGGATCTCTTGGTGTGTGTGATCCGGGACAAAAAAACCAGGGCCTGCCAAACCCAACTCCTGGTCCTTAAGTTGTATTGGAACTAAGTGTTAAAACTGGCCCAAGATGTACCGTGGTCCTGTCACTTGGGAGTGGAAAAGACCCAAGGGAGGATTCTGGCCCAGTTCTTTTGGCCCTTGGATTATTGCAACCTGAAAAATTATTGTTCATCCTGTCCAGAATGCCAACTGGTGGTCCCACAGCCAGCCCACAGGGCCCCTCAGTCCTCTTCTATTGCTGAGCAGCCCTTTTGCCACCATTGGGGTCGACCTCTTGTGGTCCCTGGAACCAAGTTCAATCTGATGTCAGTTTATGTTGGTGACTGTTCATTATGCCACTTGGTAACCCGAGCCATAGCCCTGTGCTCGGCAGTGTCCCAGACACAATAGCTACCCAATTAATGGATGTGTTTGCAAGGGGCGGGTTTCTAAGAGTTCTCCTGACAGACCAGGGCACAGCGTTCATGTCCCAGTTAATACCTCAGTTTTGTGGTCTCCTGAAAATGTACTCAGTTAAAACCTCTGTTGCCCGCAAACAGACGCTTTGGTCGAGCAGCTTAACCCTACATTAAAAAAGATGTTTCAAAAATTTATAACTAAGGTGTAACACTCTGCACCCTATAGTCACCACAGTAATATCATTATGAATATGGTTATGATACGATTGTGATATGTTTTGGACAAAGTATGGCTTGCGAGATATTTAAAAAGTCTTCATCGGTTACAATTTAACAGGATATTAATGTTTCTGTGCTATCATTATATCTAGAGTTATGAAGTTTTGCTCAGCATCTGTCACTGAAATATGTTGTGAAGTTAAAAACACCCAAAACCAGCCTTTCAAGTACAACAATGAAAAGGCCAAACAGCGTTAATGGCCTATTGAGGGAAATACACTCACAAGAATTACCCCAGGGACCAGGTACAATAGAAACCTCTCAGAGATAGCACTACGCAATGAGGACTGTTTCAGTCAGGTCACAGCAAAAGATCTTTCCAGGAAGATGGAAGAAGCTGTAAAAGGGGGAAGTGATATCACTATGGGGCCTAACTCTCCCCCTACAGCACAACACCTGGAAACACCTGAGGAACAAAGACTGCACTGGGGAAGGGGGGTCCCAGGCAGGAAAGAAGGAAGCCTGCCTGTGTATGGAAGCTTGGTGCACTACTTGTACTATCCAACAGGGTGAGACGCAGCTTGATTCAAATCCTTTCCAGTTTAGAGAACTTAGATTGTGTTTTTTGTTTGATTTCCTATGGTAATCTACTTTGATCTGTACGCTATTACTTATAACCACTTAAAATCTATCTTTCTGTAGTTCATACATCAATTTTAAACTTTACCTAAAAACTGCGTGGTTTGAATGAAGTGCTTGGGGGAAGATCTCAGCTCAGTTAACAAAGGTGTGTGCATTGTCCTTTCCACATCGAGGGAGGGGTGGATTGGGTAATAAACTCATATACTGATCAGGCTTCTGCCCAGATCAGGACAGTGTAGTTCAGGGGTTCTCAAACTGGGGGTTGTGACCCCTCAGGGGGTTATGAGGTTATTACATGGGGGGGGTCACGAGCTGTCAGCCTCCATCCCAAGACCCCCTTCACCTCCAGCATTTATAATAGTGTTAAATATTAAAGAAATGTTTTTAATTTAGAAAGGTGGTCACATTCAGAGGCTTGGTAGGTGAAAGGGGTCACTAATAGAAAAGTTTGATAACCACTGGTGTAGTTCATGGGGCAAGGCTGGGGAGCTGGGGGTATTCTGGCTGGAGTTTCTCGCTATTGTTAATTCATGAGTGTCTCTGGGAGCATTTATGCAATCTAGCTGGGTATGGGGCTCCACATGTTGTTGTGCCGAGTGATAGTAGCACCTGGAGGGGTCTACTGCTTGTCACTAGCAAGGCATTATGAGAGATAGTCCAGGCTGGAGAGTTAAGGGAGCACAGCGGTACCCCAGTTCCAGGCTGCACCATGGGAAAGCCCATCACAGAAGTAATCCCAGAATTGGGATAAAATGTCCCTTTATACGTAGTTTGCAATTCAGGAGGTCCCACAATCCTCTACCAGCTTTTCACCCTTTCAATTGCTGTACAGCAGACAACCCTGCGGGGGGGGAGGGGTAGTCGATCTTTCACAGGAGTCTTGTCAGGAGCCAGAGAGTAATCCAGCGTGTCCTCAAGTTGAGAGAGAGATTGGATCTGGTCGGGGGCTTTACCAGGGAGAAGCTGAGAGTGTCGCAGCACTCCCAGGAACAAGAGTGCAATAGAAACAGCAGCCTCTGGGTTTAGCAGCCAGGGGATGGGGTTCCCCTGCTGCTGCCTCTGCAGAATGCAAACTGCTGGGAAAGGGGCAAGGGCCTTTTGAGATAGTGTGGGGTGAGCTACAAGTTTCAATTGGTGGGCAAGCACCAGGGTCCCAGATATATCATGCCACGCTGCTGAAATCCTGGAGGGCCCAGAATGAATGTCTTGCCCACATCCCAACAGCAGAGGCAAAATTGGGTCCCTAGGGGTTTTAATAAAATAAAACTGGGTCTTGCACAGAGATGCCTATCGGGGAAAACCTGTTCCTGGCACACCAGGAGGAGGCCAGAGAACTGGCCAAGCGTTTCACAAATGTCCTTACTACTAAACCAGGGTGGACCCACCTAATCAAACACCCATACATCTGAAATCTGAGAGCTATGTCCACAAGGACTGCTTCCAGGAACAGGAGAGGTTAAAGGACACAGCCAAGAAGGAATTACAAATTGTGTTGCAATTGGGTGTATCTGAGGAATCAAAGAGCGAGTGGTGCAGCCTAGTTGTGCTGGTCCCTAAGCCAGACCACAGCATTCGCCTTCACATTAATTTTCACAAATTAAATGGAGTGTCAAAGTTTGATGCCATCCTATACCCCGGATCAGCGAGATGCCTGAAGGCCTGGGGAAGGCTCATTACATCACCGCTCTCAGCCTTACAAAGGGCTATTGGGAAATCCCCTTGTCACCTGACTCCAAGGAGTTAACTGAATTCACCACGCCCTGTGGACTGTACCACTTTCAGACCTTCCCATTCAGGCTCTATGGAGCTCTTGTGACACTTCACAGACTCATGGATAAAGTACTTCAGCCCCACAAAGCATATGGCACTGCATACGTAGGCCATGTCTGCACTTACAAGCTTACAGCAGCACAGTTGTACCGATTCAGCTGTGGTGCTGTAAAAGCATCCGTGTAGCCTTGTTATGCTGATCAGAGAGAGCTCTCCTATCGACTCAATAAAACCAGCTCAAGAAGCTGTGGTAGCTGTGTTGGAGGGAGACACGAGTGACATGAGGGCTTATGCAGGCTAAACTTTTTTCACTCGGAGGGGTGAGGGAGGGAGAGTGTGTTTTCACATCCCTGAGCAACAAAATTTTTGCCAACAAAACATGTAGACATGGCCTTACATGATGTAATGATCTATTTCACCGCGTGGGCAGTGCACCCACATGGTGTCAGTGCAATACAGTAACTCCACACTTAATATCCTCTCACTTAACATTATTTCGATCTTACATCCCTGCTCCATTACAGAACATGCTCCATTTTAAAGTTTGTGCAATGCTTTGCTATAACGTCGTTTGGCCGCCTGCTTTGTCCACAGCTGGCAGCCCCCCATCACCTCCCATATGCCCCCCCACAGCACCTCCCACCTGCTGTCAGACCCTGTGGATCAGCACCTTCCCCCACCTCCTGCCCATGGCAATCGGCTGGCTTGCGGCATTCAGGAGGGAGAGGAGGAGGAGCAAGGACTCGGTGCGCAGGCTTCCCCCCCTCCCCTGCCTGCTGAACACCGCAAACCAGCTGATTGTCGTGGGCAGGAGGCTGCGGAGGGAGGGGGGAGGCTGCGCACTGGGTCCTTGCTCCTCCCTTCCCTGCCCCCTGAGCTCTGCAAGCCAGATGATTGCCATGGGCAGGAGGGAGGGGGCAGGAGCGAGGATGCGGTGCTCCTCCCCCCTCCCTCCTCTGCCTCCTGCCCGTGGCAATCAACTGGCTTGCAGTGTTCAGGAGGCAGGGGAGGGAGGGGGAGCCTGCGCGCCATGTCCTCACTCTTCCCCACTCCCTCCTGCAAGCCGCAAGCCAGCTAATTGCCCCAGGCAGGAGGCAGGGGAGGGAGGGAGGAGGAGCAAGGACGCGGCGTGAGGAATGAAGAGGCGGGTTAATGGTGGAGGTTTGGGGGTAGGGGTGGACTGGGTGGGCCAAGGGTTGAGCTGCCCGCCACTGGGGCTTGCAGAGATGGGGAAGCTGCTGCTGTTCAACATGCTTCTCCTAGCCTACAGCACCTTCAGCCTCCTTGTCTGCCTCATCTCCATTGCCAGGGGGCTGTGCCTGTGTGGAGTAAGGTGGGGGACCTCCCAATTATAGTACTGTACTGTATGGCAAAAAAAATTCCCTGGAACTTAACCCCCCAATTCACATTCATTTTTATGGGGAAATTGGATTCGCTTAACATTGTTTCACTTAAAGTCGCATTTTTCAGGAACGTAACTAAAAGGTTAAGTGAGGAGTTCCTGTACTCCCGTCCCTTTGAGCTGTGAGTCTCACAGCCAACCCGACCAAGTGCCAGACTGGCTGCACGGAGATGAAGTACCTCAGCTATACACTGGGGAATGGGAGGATCTAACCCTTAATAGGGAAGGTAAAGGCCCTCATAGAATATCCCCTCCCCACCACAAAGTGGCAAATAAAATCTTTCCAGGGGTTGGCTAGGAGCCATCAGTGCTTCATACCCCACATTGCTATGATTATAGCCCAACTGGCATAGCTATTGTGCAGCCAGGCACCCCAAAAGATGCTGGGAACCTCTGCGTGTGCGGCTGCGTATGGTGAAATAAAGCCAATTCTCTGCAGTGCCCTGGTACTTCACAGCCTAGACTTTAATAAAGAGTTCATCTCACAAATGGGTGCATTGGAATGGGACCTGGGGGCTGCACTCTCACAGGAATTGGAGGACAGAGACCACCCCATTTTGCACTTGAGAAAGAAGTTGCTGCCCCAACAACAAAAATACACAGTGATAGAGAAATAATGCCTTGTGGTAAAGTGGGCCACCCAGGACCTTCGATACTGTTTATTTGACTCTCATCATAGACCATTCACCTTGAAAATGGCTGCATGCCAGGAGAGACACAAACCCCAGGTTGCCCCGTGGTACTTGGCTCCGCATCCTGATGTGTTTACACTTCGCCATCGAGCCGGTGCCACACATATGAATGAGAATTTTTTTCATGAGATAGGGGAGGGACTGGTAAGATCAAGAGAAGTCTCCAAGTCCATTCCAGGGGGAGGCATGTAGCAGGGCAGTCTGCCCTTTAAGGGGCTGAGGAGCCAGGGAGCAGCGAGCCCTGGCCTAAGCAGAAGCCGAGCAGCAGATGTTGGGAACCAGCTGATCTAGATAAGCAGTAGTTAATGAGTGTCTTCCATGTCCAGCTGGAAGATATAAGTGAGGAGCCAGGTCTGTAAGACGGGGGCACCAGGACAGACAAACACTTTCCTAAACAACAGCAGGGCAGGCTGGCAGGCCAGCTCTGTGGTCCCCCTGAGGCTAAGGGAGGGCTGTGAGCCGTGAGCTACTGGAGAGTAAAAAGAAAAGGAGTACTTGTGGCACCTTAGAGACTAACCAATTTATTTGAGCATAAGCTTTCCTGAGCTACAGCTCACTTCATCGGATGCATCCGATGAAGTGAGCTGTAGCTCACGAAAGCTTATGCTCAAATAAATTGGTTAGTCTCTAAAGTGCCACAAGTCCTCCTTTTCTTTTTGCAAATACAGACTAACATGGCTGTTACTCTGAAAACTGGAGAGTAGAGGACCCTGCAGTATCAGTCAAGGTCAGGACTATCACTCTTGTTACTTTTCCATTTACCTTGTGTTTGCGGGGCAGAAGAATAACAGAGCCTGTGCAGAAAGCTAAAACAAAGTTGGGTGTGGGTGACTGTTTTGCCCTCCACCTGATAGACAGACACACCAGACTACACACTCTCTTTGGATTTTGCCAGGGTCACATTCTTCTCATTCACAGACTACTGCTTGGCGCTCTTGCGTTTTCTTTCTGCCTATCCCACTCTTCTTGTCTGTTCTCAGTTTCTAAGTGAACTCTCTTCCCCCACTGCCCTTTATAAAACACTACTCAGCCAAAAGCTACTGGGTGGTGTGATGATGCACTCCATATGCTTTATGACAATATTCTTATGAATGTGAATATGATATAACTGGAATATGCTTCATGCAAAAGGTCTCTTGTAAGGTATCATTACAAAGCTTATAATCTACTGAGTGTGGTCATCCTATGTGTATGCATGTATCCTTCTTGTATCTGAAGCTAGAAATATGAAGTATAACTCTGAGTTCCTATTGTAATTATGCAAAGTGTGGACCATTAATGGTGGTTTAGAATCTTGATGGCTTCCATTGACTAGGACAATTGGTTCCCAATGGCTCTGTTTACTTGCAGACCTTCCTGGGGATGTGCAGGCCAGCCCAGGAAGAATCTAGGCTGGGGTCTCACAGCATATGTGATCATGCCACCTGATACTGGAATCCATCTTAAATCTGGTACTTTTCCATTTAGAAGGAGCGGTGGGGACCCAGAGAGATAAAAGATTCCCGCCTTGTGCCAAAGCTATAAAAAGGGGTAGAGCAGGACAGAGGGAGCTGCCAGTCATGAGAAAGCCCATGCTTTCCACCTAAGATGTTTGTGGGAACTAACAAAGACTGTAGCAGGGGAAAGGATTGGGCCCAGACTAGAAAGGAGTCTAGTCTGTGATAGAAGCTTATTGGAGCATCCCTGAGGGTGAGACCGAACACATGACAGGTGGATTCACAGACACCTTTTGTCTGAGATGGGGGCTTACGCTGACATTTATGTTAACTGAAACATGAGTTCATACTTATCAGTGTCCAGGGGGATTTAACTCAACCCATGATAAGGTTTCATGCAGTTCATATGAAGGGCTTTCTGAACACTACACTAGTACAAATAATGATAAATAGAATGCCTCATTTTAAAGAGCTAGGGATAGTCTACAGCTCCGACTGTCTGGCCTATCTCAGTGCAATGGGTTTTGCACATTTTCATAATTTATACATCAAATACAATAGAGCCCCCCCTCCAACACTGCAATATCTTGGGTTGCAACATCTGTCACATCCATTCTGTGAATTCCCAGAACTAGGCAAAATCCAGACATTTTCTCTGTGCTGTCTAAGAGCACATCTGCAACCAACATCTGCTAAACATCTAGTGTCTGCACTATATCCCAGAAGTACTGTTGGTGGTGAGGATAAGGTGGTTTGCGGGTTGTTTTTTGTTTGTTTTGGGTTGTTTAATAATGGTATAAATATATCATTTCTTTTTGTGCTCACAAACGGCTGACTCATTTTCACTAACAACAAATGTAAAACACCTTAAGTAGAGACCAATTGTGGAAGAATTCAGCCTGAAACATAAAAAGCTATAAGGAGCTGAAAAGGGACGCTTTCAAATGGAAATGCTCAGGCAACATTGACCATAGCCTGCAGCTCAGGGGTTGCTCGGTGCTCCATCTACAATACACACAGCATGACAGCTATCCCACCATACAGTTGGATGTGGCTATCAAAGGTCAGCTCTTGGAGTGAATTCACTCAGTTTTGGCAATTCCTGGGATAAATTTGATTCACTAGATTTGGTGACCTCAGTGACCTTAATTTCTCCCAAGTGGAGGCTGCATAGTGGAACTGTTTGAATAAGGAAAAAGATTTACATATCATCTCAGACAAACAGCTCCAACTCCATTTGCTGTTATTCATGAGGTCAGGCCACTATTCAGGTGACTGCTTGGGACTCTCTCAATTACTTTCCAATCTCACGTATATCATGAATTTGTCCTGGAAATACATTATTGGCAGGGCCATTCTCAGAATTTATTGGGCCCCTACGCAGTATTATTAAACTGGTGCCCCTATGCCTGAGGGTAACCCAGGCTCAAAACCCCACAGGGGGGCGGGAGGAACGAGGCAACAAAGGATATCGAGCTGCCCAGCCCGCCTTACGGGGGAAGAGAGTCACATTTCCCCGCAGAGACGCCAGTACCCTCTCCCTCATGCAGAATGTGCAGCACCGACGCATACCGCTCTGTGAATATGGTCCCTGCCGAAGGAGACTACAGTGAGCACTGGGTGTGCGGGAGCCGACCTGCTCTTACCTGCTGTCATAGGTGGTGGGTGAAGCTGCCGCTTGGGGAGGCTAGCTCCCCAGCCCACCTCTTCTGCCCATGGCCCCGCCCATACTCCACCCCTGCTCTGCCCAAGGTCGCACCCAAGCTCTGCCCAGGCCCCGCCCTCTCCCCACTGTCTCCCGCCTCTCTTCCCTCCCCATCCCTGTTCACCCCCTTCCAGCCAAACCCCTGAAAAACCCAAATGAAGCAAATGACATTTGAAAAAAAACACTCTTCTGCAATTTCTTTTAAAAGAAAATGAAGCATGTTTGCCACTGCATGCCAGAAGGTGAAGCCTGGACATGCAGAAGGTACTAATTAAAAGCACTAAATTTGGGAGTAAAAAATGTCAGTACTGAGCATTTTGGTATACTCTGAAGTTTGTCAGAGATTTATCTGCAAAAACTGTGTAGTAAGGGCGAGTCAGCTGCCCTGCTGAATACAACATTAAATATTATGGAATACGTGATGCAGCTCTTCTCTGTTTTACATTTTCTTAATCAGTATTTCTAAAATGATTTTATATTTTAAATGTACTCTTAAGCCTTCATAAAGTAATCATTCCAGATTGCTACATATTTAACTCACTGAAACAAAGAGATTATTTTAAATTAATCAGTCAGAGAGGTTTAGTGTGTTCATAACAAGGTTCATTGCTTTTAGAAAAAGGGAACACTAATGTACTTTGTGTGATCTCCATAACGATAGACATGTTTATGAAATGTCACCAACTTTAAAAAATATGTTTCCAAAGATTTTTGGCATAACGAAGGATTTTATATCTTACTAAGGTACTGATTTTGCTGGAGGGTTCTCTTAAAACTAGTTCAACAAATAGTCCGAAGTAAAGAAAGGGAGACTCATTTGTCCAGCTATCTGTCAGGAAAGGGGTGTTGTCCCTTTAAGGGCTCTCTTCAACAGGAGGGTGAAGGGAGAAAGGTATGGACAGAAAGGACAGTGTTACAGGGAGGCCCAAGTTTCCTTCTCCTTGTCCCTGTGCTTGGGCTGGCCAAAGAAAGGGTCTCAGACATCTCTTGCAGGTGCTTCACCCGTGTTCTTTTATTTACAGTGGCGGTACAGTCCCACTCCCCCCAACACCTGTCCCCGCTCCAACCTCTCACTGGGTCATCTGGCCTTTGAGGCTTGTGTCAGCCAGCAGAGTCAGAGCCTCAACCTTCCTATCCTCCTTCCTGGCTATCCCCCTCCCTGAGCTTTTCCCTGGGTTTATACGCCTGCCCACTCATCAACCTAGCTGGTTCCACTCAGCTCAGCAGATCACCCTGAGCCTGCCCTCATTAGGGCCTGCAGCTGGGCTCCCTGCTAAGGGTCTTGGCCCACACACCCGGCCACCCTACAGGAAACAGGGAGAAGCCGGGTCTTTAGCAGGGCACCCAAAGGCTTTATACCTCTCCCCTGCGACAGACAGAATTACTTCTCTTGTCTTGCTTACAATACTCCTGCTAATACAGCCCAGAATGATGTTTGCTTTTTATGCAATAGCATGACACTGTTGACTCCTATTTAGCTTGTGATCCACTATGACCTCCGGATCCCTTTCTGCAGTACTCCTTCCTCAGCAGTCATTTCCCATCCCATTTTGTATGTATGCAACTGATTGTTCCTTCCTAAGAGGAGTGCTTTGCATTTGTCCTGATTGAATTTCATCCTAAATACTTTGTTACCAGATTTGCCTGTTACTTTGGGGTATGCTCATTTATTAGGGTTACTCTTCTTGGAGGGGCAGGGGGGTGTTTCTATAATTCTATTAATGTCCTGTTTGTGTCACTTGTGTTTTTATATGGAGCTGTATCTTTTCCTTCTGCAAGTCCCCTCCCAATGGAGCCATCTCGCAGGACCTAGGTTCCCCAGGGCTGGGTTCCTCCAGCCCCAGAACCGGATGAACACACACACACACACACGTATTAACAGAGTAAATCTGAGCGGACCGGGTCAATCAGCACTTTCAAGCTGTCACCCTTATATGTCCCTGGACTCAATGGGACCACCAGGTCACTGTGCTCTGGAACTACCCTCCGGCCCTCAAGAGAAACTTAATCCAGGACATGCAAGTCCTCCCCCCACTTCCAAGTACAAATAGTTACATGCCACGGATAGGGCCAAGCTGATTGCCTCCCAGTGGGCTCTGATCAATTCCAAGGCTACTGATAACTTCATAGATGCTAAAGTTGCTCAAGTGCTACAAATCCCTCTCTGTTTAAAGCTTACAGCATTTCTCGTAGAAACAATATACGTGCCCCTCCTGTCTTCAGGGCCAGTGATACAGGAACAGTACTGCTAGAGACCATAATTCAGAGCCATTGGGAAGTGCTACAGTTCAATGTGATCTATTCTCCACTCCTCCCCCTAATTCTCTGCATCACCTGACTGGAGCAGCATAAGCCTTGCATCTCCTGGTGAGAAAAGAGGATCAGCTTCCTCTCTGAATACTGCCAAAGGGTCTGACTGCATGCACCTAGCCCCAGCCTTCTGGTCTGGGTCTCCTGCAGCCAATTTGAAGCATCTGTGTGGGAACTCCAGTTCATGGTGTCTAGACTGAAGTGGTCACTTCCAAGCCTCAGTCCCCATATCCCTGAAAAGAACTGGGATTATGCAGAGATTTTTAAAAGAAGAATACAGACATGCTACCTCTGAGCTGGGACTATGACGGCCTCATAGACCTGCATCCCACGGCAAATGTCCCTTATGGACAAATCTATGCGATGTCTGAGCCAGAATTAGCAGCCCTTCATGTGTACATCCAGGACAAACTGGCTAATGGCTTCATCTGGTGCTCCACCTCCCGAGAAGGGGGGCCAGAACTTTGTGTTAAGAAAAAGGACCAAAAGTGACATCTTTGCATCGTCTATCAGGCCCTAAACTGAGTGACAGTCTGAAACCTGTATCTCCTGCCCTTAATCTCGGAGTGTGCAGTGTGCAGATAGTATGCAGCATGCCTGAATTTTCACCAGACTGGACCTCTGTGGCACGTAGAAACTAGTTTGCATCAGGGCAGGAGACGAATGGAAGACTGCCTTTTGATCCCTTTATGGGCACTTTGAATATTTAGTAATGCCATTTGGGCTGACCAACAATCCCACGACCTTTCAATACTTCATGAATGACATATTTAGAGACGTCTTAGACCGGTGGGTAGTCATCTATCTCAATGACAACTTTGTGTTTTCACATAATCCTGAGCAGCATTGTTACCATGTTTGTTCCATCCTGGAAAGACTACAGAAGTATGGCCTCGGAGAAGGGATCCAGATGGACCCCCAGAAAGTAGAGGTCATCCACAGCTGGGCCATGCCCAGGTCCCACAGGGAGTTACAGCACATCCTGGGCTTTATGAATTTTTACGAATGGCTCATTCCAGGCTTCTCAGCGCAAATAGACCCCTGGACGAACATCCTCCTCTAGGCAGATACGTTTGTTTGACTACCAAAAGCTTACAATGCTTTTGAACAGCTCAAGACTGCTTTCACCACCGCTCCCATTCTAGCATACCTGGACCCGGGCCAGGCATTCATAGTAGAAGCCGATGCCTCTAATGTAGCCATTGGGGCCATAGTCTCTCAGAGCCATGGTGCACAGCAAGTATTGCATCCGTTTGTCTACTACTCCTGAAAACTCATCCCTGCTGAGTAGAATTAGGATCTATAAGGAACTACTCACAATTAAATTGGCCGTCAAAGAGTAAGAAAATTACCTCAAGGGAGCCCAACACACAGTGCAAGTCTTTTCTGACTGTAAGAACCTTGAATATCTGCATAAGGCTCAAGCCTTGAACTAAAGACAGCTCAGGTGGGCATTATTCTTCTCTTGGTTTGATTTCATCATCACCTATCACCGGGAACCAAGAATGGGAAAGCCAATGCCTTATCCTGAAAGGGGGAGTGCTACCAAGAGGGTGAGGAGCCTAACAAAGAACAACCCTGTCTCTTAAAACCTCACAACTTCCTTAGTGCCACAATATACTAAGACCTGTGTCAAGGTTCCTTCCCCACTCTGAACTCTAGGGTACAGATGTGGGGACCTGCATGAAAACCTCCTAAGCTTACTTTTACCAGCTTATGTTAAAACTTCCCCAAGGTACAAACTATTTTACCCTTTGCCCTTGGACTTCCACTACCAAACTTTATCTGGGTTCCTGAAAAAACATAGTTTGGAAACGTCTTTCCCCCCAAAATCCTCCCAACCCTTGCACCCCACTTCCTGGGGAAGGTTTGGTAAAAATCCTCACCAATTTGCATCGGTGACCACAGACCCAAACCCTTGGATCTTAGAACAATGAAAAAGCATTCAGTTTCCTTACAAGAAGACTTTTAATAGAAGTAAAAAAGAATCACCTCTGTAAAATCAGGATGGTAAATACCTTACAGGATAATTAGATTCAAAACATAGAGAATCCCTCTAGGCAAAACCTTAAGTTACAAAAAAGACACACAGACAGGAATATTCATTCTATTCAGCACAGTTCTTTTCTGAGCCATTTAAAGAAATCATAATCTAACACATACGTAGCTAGATTACTTACTAAATTCTAAGACTCCATTCCTGTTCTGTCTCCGGCAAAAGCATCACACAGACAGACACAGACCCTTTGTTTTTCTCCCTCCTCCCAGCTTTTGAAAGTATCTTGTCTCCTCATTGGTCATTTTGGTCAGGTGCCAGCGAGGTTACCTTTAGCTTCTTAACCCTTTACAGATGAGAGGACTTTTCCTCTGGCCAGAAGGGATTTTAAAGGGATTTACCCTTCCCTTTATATTTATGACAACCTGCTTGATCTAATCTGATCTGCTTCGTGGGGAAGTCCATTATCGCAGGAGGTGACAGAATCAAAATGCAATATTCCACACATGATGGGATCACTTATCTTGATGGGTGCATATTCATTCCACCAGGATGCCCCTGGCTAGAAGTGCTCCATCTCTGCTCTGACATTTCATTGGCAGGCCACTTTGGCTATCTTAAGACTTTCCACCCAGCTTTTCATTTCTTCTGGTGGCCCCAGAATCTGCAGGTCATATTGTGAGCTGAAATCCGTGATGACATTGATTTTTGTGACCTGTGTATGCACTCCCAGCTCAGTCAAAGAGGAGCTGCTGGGAGCCCAGAAAGCAAAAGAACTCAGCTAGCGCACAGCCCCTAGAAAGAGGGCCGTGAAACCCTAATCTAAAGGGGTGAAATTACAGGCTGGAGAGGATTTGAACCACACAACCCCAGAAGGCAGACTGTGGAAACTCTGACCCAAGGGGCTCAGAGACCCAAAGAGAGGAGGACTACTGCTTTGAAGACTTCTTGCTGTGAGTGGATTATTTTGGGGAATCACAAAGGAAAACTGAAGGGCCACTCGAGACCACAAAAGGGTGCCCTGGGACAGCACCTGTCTGTAATCCAAATTTGAGATGGGATATATATTCTACATTTTGAAAATTTGCAGGATGGGAAAGCTGTTCCCCACCCACCAGCTCTACTATTTAGATTTGCTTGTTTCCTGTGTCCCTGTAACAGGGTCGCTGCTTCTGAGCACCCATCATGGCTTGGGATGGTTCTGCAGGTGCCTCTGCCTCAGTTTCTCCTCATCAGGTTTTTCCTTCTCTCCCAGGAATTCACATTGCTCAGTCCTCTGGCCAGGTCACTCTCAGAGTTCAGCCCCATTCAGGATACTCCAAAGTTCAAAATAAACACCACCTTCTGCAATAGTCTCAAGTTTTTCTCACTTTCATGGGAGCACTGACTCTCTGGGCTTTTCCCCACCGGGAGTCCAAGTACAAAACAAACAGAAACAGTCTCCTGTGCTCTCCTGGGCTTCACACTCTACTTAAACAAACATTTTCTTACTCCTTACCACAGCCTGACTCCCAGGGCTTCTCCTGGAGCCTGGCCTCTTCTCTGCCTTGGCAGGTCACTCCCAGCATGACCTAGCAAGAGTTCTTTTCAGGGCCTCCTGCAGGAACCTTTTTGCTTTCTGCAGTTCCTGCAGCTGTTTACTACTGCCATTCCCCCTTTCTGCTCATGCTGCTGAGCTAAATGAGGCCAGATTGTGTCATGTGACCCTCTGTCATTGTCCCCACCTGGAGAGTGTCACAGGTGGGGCTGGGCCCATTTCCCTTTTAAGGGGCTAGTCATTCTGTGACAATCCCATTTTCTTGTCACCTGTTGTTTTCATGGAGAAGAGGTGGGAAATATGACCTGCAGATTCATCCCTGGAACTTCACTGATTATAGACATTTGCCTCCTGTACACAATTCATAGATTCAGAGATTATAAAGCCAGAAGGGTCCATTGTGATCATCTAGCCTGACCAACCTAACACAGGCCACTGGAATTCCCTGAATGAATTCCTGTCTGAATAGAGCTTAACTTTTAGAAAAACATCCAATCATGGTTTAAAAATTTCTTATGATGGAGAATTCACCACTGAACTTTGTAGGTCGTTCCAATGGTTAATTGTCCTCATTATTGAAAAATAGTGCCTTATTTCTAGCCTGAATTTATCTCCCTTCAACTTCCAGCCACTGGATCTTGTTAAACCTTTGTCTGCAAGATTTAAGAGCCCCTTATCATAGAACCATAGAGAGACCTTAGGCGTTCATCTAGCCCAACCTATTCTGCAGACTAAATAACCCAGTTCCCTCAGCCTCTCCTCGTAAGTCATGTGCCCCAGCCCCCTCATAATTTTGTTGCCCTCCGCTGGACTCTCTCCAATTTTTCCACGTCCTTTCTGTAGTGGGGGTCCCAAAACTGGATGCAATACCTGAGATGTGGCCTCACCAGTGCCAAATAGAGGGGAATAATCACTTCCCTTGATCTGTTGGCAATGTAGGTTCTTTGATATTTCTTCTTAAATATTGGGCACCAGAATGAGACAGTTTCTCCAGTAGTGGTCGAATCAGTGCAAACGACAGAAGTAATTTAACCTCCCTGCTCCTGCTCATTGTTTCCCTCTTTATACATCTGAGCAATAATTCTTTTAGCCCGAGCATCACACTGGGAGGTCATGTTCAGCTGATTATCCACCATGAGCCCTACGTCTTTCTAGGGTTGCCAAATGTCTTATCATACAAACCCAAACAGCCCTGCCCCTTCCCCGAGGCCATGCCCCTGCCTTGCCCCTTCTCTAAGGTCCCACCCCTGCTAAATCCATTTCCCCTCCCTCTGTCACTCGCTTTCCCTCACCCTCGCTCACTTTCCCCGGGCTAGAGAAGGCGGTTGGGGTATGGGAGCGGATGCAGGCTATGGGCTGGGGAGTGGGGCCGAGGAGTTTTGAGTGTGGGAGGGGCTCTGGGCTGAGTCTGGAGCAGAAGGGAGTGAGTCATGTGGGCGCCAGGAGGGAGCTTGGATGCAGGAGGGGGCTCAGGGCTGGGACTGGCGGTTGGGGTACAGGGGGGATGTGGGTCTGGGATGGAATTTGGGTGAGGGAAGGAGCTCGGGGCTGGGGCAGGGGTTTGTGGTGCATGAGGGGGCGAGGGGTGCAGGCTCCGGTAGGGAGTTTGGGTGCTGGAGGGGGCTTAGGGCTGGGGCAGGGGGTTGGGGTGCAGGAGGCGGTGAGGGGTGCAGGCTCTAGCTGGGCAGCGCTTAAATCAGGTGGCTCCCGGAAGTGGCTGGCATGTCTGGCTCCTAGGCTCACGGACGGCCAGGTGGTTCTGCGCGCTATCCCTGCCTGTTAGGCGCTGCCCCCAACACTCCCATTGGCCGCAGTTCCCGGCCAATGGGAGCTGTGGAGTTGGTGCCCCAGGCTGGGGCAGCATGCAGAACCCCCTGGCCGTGCCCCTGTCTACGAGACTGCCTGCCCCGCTGCACTGATGGACTTTTAGCCACCTAAAATCTCCTGGATTGGCTTCAGTAGCCTCCAGGAAATCGAGCCCACTTCTGGGAGACTCCTGGCCAATCCAGAAGGGTTGGCAACCCTAAGTCTTTCTCAGTGTCACTGCTTCCCAGCAAAGGTCCCCCATCCTATAAGCATGGTTTACATTCTTTGTTCCTAGAAAAATAACTTCACATATAGCCATATTAAAATAATATTATATGCTTTACCGGTTTACCAAGTGATCCAGATCATTCTGTATCAATTACCTGTCCTTTTCATTGTTTAGTACTCCCCCAGTCTTTTGTCATCTTCAAACCTTATCAGAGATGACTTTATTTTTTCCCAGGTCTTTGATAAAAAAGGTTAAATAACATAAGGCCAAGAACTGATCCCTGTGGGACCCCACTGGAAACACTCCCACTCAATGATAAATCCCAGTATACAGTTACATTTTGAGACCTGTGTTGACCTGTAACACTGACCTAATCTGAGTGTGCAAGATTTGATTATATATCACATGTTAAAGCATATTCAAATGCTTGAAGATCGTAAAATAGAAGCTATTAGAGCTGTAATGCAAGACTTGCTAGTAGGTTTACATAGGAATCTGTGTAACAACTAAGGAGGGCTTAACAATAAGCTGAGGCCTAGGGGGTCTCTTCGTAGTCATGACAGCCTATGTAGGAAAGGAGTTAGCATGACAGCGTAACCTAACGTTATAAGATTTAACAATAGTTCACAATACGTAGCTTGGGATACACAAGGACACCACAGAAGCTGGAAGTAATGGATTTCTAGGGAATGTATGGTGATTTGTAACATGGAGAAACCACATTTATGTATTGCAACCACTGAAAAAAGAATGACACCAAAAGCGCTAATGCTAGCAACCAGAATCTAAATTGTGGGACCCGCAATGACAAATATGGACAGTGGGTGGAGACCTAAATCAAAGATGTGTGGGGGATGTGAGGAAAATGGTATAAAAAGATATTTGCAGATAAAGATATTATCTCACCTATCTCACTCCTTTTATAAACAGATGGTCAAACCAACCCTTGAGACATCGGGATGACAGTATGGTGGAAACAGACTGTCTCTGCCAACTTTGGGGGCTCTCCACTTACTGTTCTCTTCATATTTATCTCTAATGGTCTCCATAAGATTTCAAGAATGTGAGCTGTGGGGGTGTTGTGTTATATGTATTTGTTTTCATATAATTATGCTTGGATTTAATTGGATTTTAAATAAATGTAAATAAAATCTTCCTATTTCTATTTGTCTGATTCACCAATATCACTTGATAATAATCTTAGATAGGTCCCTGAGTAAGGAATCTGTTATTAGTGACCTGTGCAATTTGCACCTTAAACTTATCAATGGCTCCACTTGTCAGGTAGCCAGTTTTTAATCCTTAACCACGATGATGCTATTTATCAACAAAACTTGTAGTGTCACCAAAAAGAGATATCAAGTTAATTTGACAGGATCCATTTTCCATAAACCCACGTTGATTCACATTAATTATATTACGCTCATTTAATTGTGTCTTAAATGAGTTCCATATTAGAAGTTCCATTATTTTGCCTGCAGTCGATGTAAGTCTCACAGGCCTACAATTACCTAGGTCATGCTGTTCAGCCTTTTTAAATATTAGCAAAACATTAGCTTTATTCTAGTCTTGTGAAGCTTCCCCAATGTTCCAAGAGTTCCTGAAAACCAATATTTATGATTCAGACAGCTTCTTGGCCACTTCTTCTAAAACTCTTGGTTAAAAGTTATCCAGACCTGCTGATTCTAAAATGTCTAATGGTAGCTGCTGTTTAACATTCTCCTGAGTTGTTTCTTCATCATCATCCTTATCTTCATGTGATATGACCACATCATCTGACTTTGTCCCAAATATGGAATAAAAATATATAGTGAAGACTTCTGGTTTTTTTCTGCATTGCTACTGATAATTCTACCATTTCTGTCTAGTAAATAGACTGATACCATTTTTAATATTCTTTTTGTTGCTAGTATACTTTACAAATTGCTTCCAATTGTCCTTAATTCTGCTGGCTATAGATTTCTCCTTGTATGCCTTTGCTTCTCTTATCAATTTTCTACAGTTCCTGACTGCTCATATATACTCATTCTTACCATATACATAATTTTAATAAAAGCCTTCAATTCCCCTCTAAGAGTATTTATACACTTCAAAATTAGTTAGATTTTATAGAAGTTGGTTTTTAGACAGGTTGGTTTATTTTTAACTAGTGCAGCCTTCTTCTTCTTTCAACCTCTTGGTAATAAAGCAGGAGGTATATTAATTATTATTAATAATCAAATAGTTATTTCATATATATTATTGTAGCACCCAAAGGCCCATTCAGGTCACAGATATAGACACACTCCAAGATCCAGAAAGCTGACAGTTTAAAACACTCAAGAAGAGATGTAGGATTAGATATGGGAGAAATAACAAACGATCAAATTCACATGGTGATGATTGGTGAGTAGTATAAGGGCCCTACCCCCAATGAAATGTTAGCCCCGCCCCTTGACCCCTTAACTCCCGCCCACCTGTCACAGGAAGTCCTGCCCCTAGGGGTATTACTTCTGGGGTCAAGCTGGAAGCAAGGTGTGTCATGTGAACCCTCTAAGAACTCCTCCCACTGCCCTCTACCAATCAAGAGGGTTTTCAACCACTGGGGACCACCCCTGAGAGGAGATTTGACCAATCAGGGGGAGTTCCAGGGTGGGGTGACCCATTTGGAAGTGGTTCATGTGACCCCTCTAAGAATTCCTCCCACTGCCCTCTACCAGTCAGGATGGGTTTCAGCTGCAGAGGACCGCCTGAGAGCAGATTTTACCAAAATAGGGCAGGTTGTGGGGCAGGATGAACCACCCAGAAAAGGGTCGTGTGACCCCTCTAAGAACTCCTCCCACCACCCTCTGCCAATCAAAGGGCGTCAACACCACCCCATAAGTCCCAGAGCCTGGCAGAAGAGACCATCCCTTATCTAGAATGCGTGTTTTAGAAATCATGGAAATGGGATTTCTGAGAGGAAACATGGACTCCTTCACCACCCCATGAGAACTTCAGACTTTGTTTTAGCCCCGAGCACTTTTGGACTTGCGTGGAGAAAGCGCTACATCAGCGAAAGTTCCAATGAGGGCCCTTTGACTCAACTGTTGATGGATATGCCGGAACCCAACCCCAAAACCCTACCCCTAAACCCAACGGCTCGTGAGGAAGACCGACGAGCATGACGGCGTCTCATTGTCCACCCCTATGGAGGAAGGCGACCCCGGCTCGGGGGCGTCACTGGTGGACAAGGTGAATGGAAAAGATGTCACTCAGGTAAATGAACAATTAAGAAGTAATGTTAGAGGATTTGTGAGTGTAATGGGGTTAGGAACCACGGTTACGTAAATCTAAAACAAACAGTGGGAACTTACACTGTTTCTTGTCTGAAAATCTCTTGAGAGCTCGACTATGCCTTTCTAGAGGCCTTTGCGAACTTACACATCGGTAGCTCTGTGGGGGTAAATTTATCCTGTGTCAGCTGTTTTTGCTCCTGCCTGAGACAGGGACCTGGACAATCCCAAAAAGAACAAAATGGAGGAATGAACCAGCTCAGACTCCCTAATGGTAGAGGTCATGGCATCCATTTTTGCAGGTGGCTGTGAAAGGTCGTGTTAAACGAAGCGATTAACAAAATTTATTTCAATGTGTCAATGTGAATGTGTCTCCGCTCCACACTCGTGTTAGTAAAAGGTGACACAAGTAACAGTCATACCTACGCATACGGCTCTGTGAAAGAAAATATATTACACCCCCAAAAGAAGTTGGGAGCTTCAATGGGGTGAACCCTCTTTTTCAAGTGGCCAAAAAGCATATTAAAAGTTTAAATAGAAGACAGGTAACAGCTTGGCTTTCAGACCAGGATGCTTACACTCTACACAAATCGGCTTGAATACGTTTTAAAAGAAACAAGACCATTGTTTCAGATGTGGACGTGCAGTAGTAGGCAGATTTGGCGGACTTGCACCGGTTCTCCAAACACAACAGTGGTTTTAAGTACATCTTAATAGTGATAGACATTCTATCCAAATATGACTGGGCCTTAGGCCTTAAAGACAAAACGAGTGGTGAGGTATCCAAGGCTTTAAAACTATTTTCAGTGAAAGTCGTGTGCCTCAAAAATTACAAACCGATCGGGGGAAAGAATTTTTCAACAAACATTTAAGCAGACTGATAAAACAGCATGGCATTCCCCATTTTGTTACTAATAACAAAGTCAAAGCAGGGGTTGTGGAGCGATTTAACAGAACTTTTAAAATGTGGATGTGGTTATTTTACAGCCCATCACACCTTTTGCTACATTGACATGTTACCTGACTTTATAAAGAGTTACAACCAGAGCTTTGACAGAACTTGTACGAACCAGACCCACTGATGTTAACCCTTCAAATTCTCTGAAGGTATGGAAAACAGTTTATGGAATCGGTTTTAAAATCAAACTGGTTGTTGCCCCTTTTAGAAAAGGCGATGACGTGAGAAAGGTTATGAACAGATGTTTACTGATGAGATATTCATAGTGGATGAAGCCTTAACCAGGGGCCAGAGACTTGTTTACCGATTAAAAGATTACAAGGGTGAGACAGTTACTGGATCTTTTACCCTGAAGAATTACAAAAAGTAAACCCCAAATGAGACAGGATTTACAGGATTGAAAAGTTTCTCGCAGAGAAAGGAAAAGGGAGAAAAAAGCAGCTACTGGTGAAATGGTTGGGATGGCCTGGTAAGTTCAACATCTGGGTGGAAGCGTCTCAACGCTGTGACATTTAGACACGAATAAAAAAGATTCCTCCTGCAAAGACAGAGAGGGAGAGAAGTGAGCGATGGTGGGTTTTACATCACTTTGCCCAGCAATACCAGCTCTGAAACTTTTCCCCAAAACACCAGCTCAAACTTTACAATGCAGCTAATTAAGCCCTTTGATCTCCCAGGTGCCTGGGAGGTGTGGTTAGTGGAAATACAATACCCGCACAGCTGGAACACGATCAATGAAGACACCCCTTTCGAAATCACCTTTGGAGATATGACGTGGAGTTTCATCCTGTGACGAGGTTATTACTCATCCATACCCAAATTACTGGATCATGTGAACAATACCGTGGCTTGTCACCCAGGATCGCCTGAGGTAATCATGAACTATGACCCTGTGGGTAGAAAAGTTCAACTTAAATCCATCGATTTTACTGATATGTTTTGTACCGGCGATAAACCTCATTACGTCCCTGTCAGTAAACACCACAATGACACCATCACCATTGAAATAAAGACAGATCAGGAGAAACACGTCTCATTTCCCTTCGGCAAGGTGATCATCAAGCTGCACCTGCATCCACGGATTTTTCTAAAAAGTAAAACACTATTTTGGTAATCCTAAAAAATATGGTGACCCCACCAACTACAGAAACTATTCCAGAGTTCAGGCTGGATATGCTCTACCTGGATATCATGGGGCCCCTGTGATGTACAGGGCTTGCATGGGCGGAATATTCCATAACGTCTTTCGAAAAGCCTTACCGCTTTTGAGGAGGGGGATAGAGATTATTAATCCCTATGTAAAAACCGCCACTCAAAACATAGCTAGAGACGGGGTAGGCCATGTCTCCCGTGCTGTTCTGGAGAAGGTGGGAAATCCAGCTTCACAGGAGGGATCGGGGCTGATGTACATTAAAAGGGGGAAGAGAAAGAGAAATGTGTCATACCCACGACGCATAGGTCCCCCAAAACCCTTTAAAAGAAGTGCTTTGACGCGCAGGGCCAGCCATAAGCGAAAGTCCAAGAGGCAGCCTGGTAAAGAGGAGACGCTCTCCTCCTGGTAAAAGAGAGATATTTTAATCAACATGGCTTTTGTTCACTGCAGGTCTGAAGAGTGCACCAAATCTGAACTAGACTTGTTTCAAATAGCCCCTACACAGACCAGCATTGAGAAAAGCATCTACATCGAGATGCCACCTCTATCGGCCGTTATGGACAGTGGAGTAGCTGGTGGGGGAGCGGGGCAGCGGCCGCTCCCCCGCTGAGCACAAGTGGCGCCTTGTGAATGTCTTGGCGCCTTTTCAGTTTTCCCCTGTTGAGGGAACAGGGGGAGCGATCCATCTTACCCACCAGTCGGCGCTCTGGGTCTTCGGCGGCGGGACATTCACTCACTCCGGGTCTTCAGCGGCACCTGAGTGCCGCCGAAGACACCCGGAGCGAGTGAGGGCCTGCCCCCGGAGCACCACTGGGTGAGTAAACGCGCTGTAGCGGGTGGCCCCTTTTTTTGGATCGCTCCCCCTGTTCCCTCCACCTGGCTACACGGCTGGTTACGGAGTCTGCCCCCATTGACGTTTTATAGCAGGGAATGGCATCGATTTAAACAACATGCTGTTGTACCTGTGTTGCAAGATTGTAGAAGGAGACGGAACTGGACTTGCCAGGGACGCCGAGGTGGGGCCTGGTGAATTACCCAGTGTCCTCTATTTTTAGCCAGTTGGACGTTCCACTGGGAGACCCCCTAGTAAGCCAAAGCAACAACTGTCACCCTGTAACGATGCGGCCTCTGGTAGGACGCAACTGAGAGTATCAGTTCAGGACAAATTGCTTGGAGTAGGGCAGTTACAGCCCAAGGCTGGGTTTCCTTTATTATCAAGGCACACCAAACCAGCCAAACAGAGAGGACTTCGCTCTCACCACACTGGCTAACCATAAGTCATACAAGCAATTCCCTTCGACACTCCAGTTTCCCAGTATCGCCAAATCTACTCTTTATGGGGACGAATGGTTGTGAAAACCAATACCCCAGTAAAAGAAAAAAGGTTCTCCCGATCCCAAAGGACCAAGCCCCAGACCCAGGTCAATATACAAGTCGGATCTGACCCACAAATCATGCTGTTGCCAATCCTTTAGAGTCTAAAATCTAAAGGTTTATTCATAAAAAGAAAGAAATTTAGATGAGAGCTAAAACTGGTTAAAGGAATCAATTACATACAGTCATGGCAAAGTTCTTGGTTCAGGCTTGTAGCAGTGATGGAATTAACTGCAGGCTCAAATCAAGTCTCTGGAGAACATCCACAGCTGGGATGGGTCATTCAGTCCTTTGTTCAGAGCTTCAGTGTAGCAAAGTTCCTCCAGAGGTTAGAAGCAGGACTGAAGACGAGATGGAGGAGATGCAGCAGCCTTTTATAGTCTCTTGCCATTTGGCCTCTGCTTCCTTTGTTCCAAAAACAAGCTATCCAGCTCATGGCATGGAAAAACCTTAGAGTTCTGTCCATAGGCATGTCCCTACATGCCTTGCTGAGTCACAAGGTGTATCTGCCTTCTCTCAGTGGGTCACTTGTATAGCTGATGGTCCTTAATAGGCCATCAAGCAGGCTAGCCAGTGCTGACGCCAACTTGTCTGGGCTGTCACCCAGAAGCATAGCACAAGTTTGAAATACAGACAGTTTAGAGCCAATACTTATAACTTTAAATACAAAAATGATACATGCATACAGATAGCATAATCATAACCAGGAAACCATAACCTTGTCTTAGATACCTTATTTGACCCCCTTTATACAAGATTTGGTGCCACTACAGGACCTTGATTGCAACAGTGATTTATATATTCCCAGTTTTTGTCAATAATGTCACATACCCTTACAGGGCCTTTATGGAATCGGTGCTTAATTACAGTTACGACACCGTCGCCACGCAATTTTCTGCCAGCCTGTTTTACAAAGACACTCCTGGACAAAGAAAGAAAGGGAGTTGGATGGCGGGACTCTAAGGTTTGTGAGGCGTGGAAAGCTGATGGCCCAGAGCAGGATGGTGGAGCTATTGGGTCATTTACACAGTGACCTGTTTTTTCAAGAAAAACTTTTGTTGAACAGAGTGTATGTAAAAATTAAACTGACGCATAGCAAAGACGCCTTCTGTTTAATGGTTGATGTGGCCGAAGGCTTTAAACTGCCCATTTTATCAGCGTCCCTTTTTTTTGTGAAGAAATGGCCCAGGGCATCCGTCTGGGGCACACAGAGGCACTGCTTACCGCTAATGCTAAATATCCCACGGACCGTGTGGGAATGAAAGTGTTTAGCATCCCCACGGGCAGCAGGGTCAGTAACCAGGAGAATCTGTTTTGGGACAGTTACCCAAAATGCTTGTTCTAGGTTTTGTGGATAATGATGCCTTTAGCGGAAGTTACACTAAATCCCCTTTCATTTTAAACGTTACGATATTAATTTTGTGGCCTTGTACGTGGATGGTGAAGAGATACCAGCCAAACCTCTGCAACCAGACTTCGAGGCCAGAGGCTGTGTGAGAGAATACATGAATCTGGTACAGACGGCTGGTAAACACATGAAAGATCATTTTCTGTTAATCAACCATGAGGAGTTTGCACAGGGTGACACCTTGTTTGCCTTTGAGCTGTCTCCAGACCAGGAATGCGCCAATCACTATTCCCTGATTAAAAGCGGGAACCTGAGAGCAGAAATACGTTTTGGGACAGCTTTGACGGTCACTGTCAAGATGATCGTATATGGGGTTTTTGATAACGTCATAGAGATAAATCAGAGGAGAAACGTTCTATTTGAGTACAGGTGAATATGGACACCATGCAGCTCTCACGTGTCTTATCAGTGGACTCTTACACAAAAAAGAATTTCTTAGATGTGTTCCCTTGTGATTGACTCCCTTGTGGCAAACTGTCTCAGAGACCCCGAGGTTTGGTGGTCAACACGCATCTGCACAACCAACTGGCTAAACACTGGCTCACCTTGTATCTGGCGGAGCGCAACCATGGAGAGCTTTAGACTCATACAGGCATCCCCCAAACAGTGTGTTGTTTCCTAGAAGCATTATGTATTTTTTAAACAAAAATGCCACTGACGTGTTTCACAATAGACAATTACAAGACCCCTGCTTCATCGCCTGTGGCTATCACTGGGTGTTTTTCTTTCATCATTGTAGCAAGCGTTAATCTTTTGATCCGATTTTAAAATTGTATTCTAACGATTTAGTGCAAAACAACCAGATGGTGGTGAATTGTGTAAAAAATATAAAATGTAAATTCTCGGGCATGCCTAGCCTTGCTCAAAACATGTTTCAACAAATCCAGACGTGTGTATCCTGCAAGGATTTTCATAGTCATGTTACCCAATAAAGCACCCCAGGTGAGGGGTTTAAAGACAATTAATGTTTGGTGGGGTTTTGTTCTTTTTTTTTTTTTTTAAAGAATATCCAGTTCAGAAAATTACACGTATATTTTTTTTAAAAAAAAGTATAGAAATGTTTTATTTAAAGCAAAACATTACCAGTTTTAAATATATATTTTTTAGAACATGAAAAACATTACACACTGAGCCATTTGGGTCTTTTCGCAAATTTTTGTTGTTTAGATCGCAAAAAAGGGGTCACTGTTTCTCGATCCACCCCCGGTGTTGGCAGTCAAGGCCTCTGAGCATTCCAAAAGATCTCTGTTGGCCATGTTGCCCATGATGGAAGATGATACATTCAGTTCTGCCATGGCATTCATAAGCACATCGCATCCTTTAGGTACATGTCTGCTCGGAACAGAGTGCATCTGGGTAATGGCCCGAAGTCGAGCATGTTAGAACCATTAACCATAGAGCCTTTGCACACAAAAGCCCCTTTATCGTTCCATGAAGAGATATTTTTATCCTGGCCCATTTTATTTAGCAATACTAATGCATTTTTTCTTATTCACATTATCCAGCACCTCCTGAGCAACAGAGTCTGAGGACTTTGGTGTTTCTGGGGGTTTGGCAGTCACACTCTGTTCCTGTTCCCATAGAAACAGACTTATTTTCCCTTTGTCCACATCACTCTGCTTCACATATGTTAGGTACCTTTGAAGCACGGCGCTGTAAAGTTTAGCCTTTTTGCATTCGGCTAAGTCAGTTCTTTGAAGAACAGATTTCATTTCAGCATCCAGGAAGTGAGTTGCGGTTGTTCTGATATTTTCCTCCACAGGAAGGGGAGCCCTTAATTGCGCCAACTGGTGGCTGGGCACCAGGTAAATTTTTTTTCCATACTCCATGATCGATTAGTCAAAAGCCCCGTTCTCAGAGAGGTAGCAAAACTTAACAGAGGTCCAATAAACCCCCCACACTACTTCACCAGATGCTTCTTTCTTTTAAGTGAAACCCTTTGATTACACAGAGTTTTTATAAGCATACTTGATCTTGTGTCAAAGGTACATTTCCTTTTAAGGTATTGAGTGCTCTTTCTGAGATGGCCTCCACTAAATCGACAGAGGCCGAACACAGTATAGCCCTCCTTTGCTGCGGGGACGATTTGCTAAGTAATTTTCAAAGGACCAGGTTTCTCTTCACACAGCTAGACATGTTTTCGGTCAGCAACCCTGGCTGTTAAAAAGGGGCCTGCTTATAATTCATCTCTTTTTATACCTGGCTGTTGTTCTTTACAAAGTACAAGCCTCCGGCCAGTCTGGAAGGAAAACACCGGTTCTTAGTCTCTACGCTTCTGGTGTGGAAGCGTTTAAATCCACCACCAGGTAGCCATAAGGTCTTTTGGTAGCATCCTCAAAAGCTTCCAGAAAGAACTGAGCTTTACCGGGGTACAATTACCGAGCTAGCAAAGCAATTTGTAATTCATCCCTGGGGTTTTTGAACAGAACCATGTACTTTGTGTTTAGGTTAATCGTACGACTCTTTTTTCCCTGACAAAATACGTTCTGGACTAAATACATAATGCTCAGGTTCCTGTGTTGCATGTACTTGGTAAAGACTTTCTCGATTTCATTGCTTTCACAAGCAGAGTTAATCAGATCATCCATGATAATCATATTTACTTTATTGGTAGGAAACAAACGGTCATCCTCAAAAGCATCAGGTAGCCCCTCCACAAAATTGATAAAGGGATATTTACAGAGCAGTTCTTTATACAGAGGTTGCCAACAACTGTAACATCGCACAGTAGTCTGGAGGGAGAAGAGCTACCGTGTTAGGCTTCAAAAACATAAACCTGTACATAGCCATGCAGACAGTTGCCAGCATTATGTACCGGAAAGGATCTAGACACAGTTTTATCTCGGTGAATTTACCAGGGCCTCTCTCTACTATATTTCCCATCTCCATCATTTTCATAATCTCTTTTCTGAATGTAATCCTTCTGCCTGTCAGAGTTGGCAGCAACAAGGGCAAGGTTCAGTATCTAGGGGTTCTATTCCAATAACACAATGCAAAACCGGCTCGAACCCCCACCCAGTGACCTGGGACAAATATATACCACCCCCGCTGGGCGCCTCCAAGAGGCAATACTTCCCCTCTCGGAAGCACATAGTCTGAGTGTAGCAAAAAGCCTTTTAATAACAGAGAGAAACAATGTGGCATTATGTTTCAGAAACACCACCAACAGGATTCATAACAAAACCCATGAGCAAAAAACCCACCACGAGCAAATTGGGGAATGTCCTTTCCCTTTGGTTCTTGAGTCCAGCAACCCCAAATCACCCAAAGTCCCAAAAGTCCAACGACCCAAAAGTCTCTGTCCCTGGTCAGGGCAGCCCCAGAGTTTGAAAGTTTATCTACAGAGTTTTAAGTCCCAACCTGGGTGGAGATTGGGGCGGGGGTGGTTTAAGGGGCACTTCATGTTGTCCAAAGCTGATGGCCCCACCTCTCCATGGGGCTCCGCTCTACCAACCACCCCATGAGCTGCTCTAGGCTTCCAACAAACTGCTCTGCTCCACAAACCGCTCTGCTCGCCATCCCACAAACTGCTCTACCATATATTTTCAGGCTCCCCCACTACTTAACACAACACTCAGTGATTTCAGCTCTTAGGTGAATTCAGCTTGTAGGAGGGGAGTCTCAGTGCTGCTTCACCATTAACCCAAAGTGAATTCAGCTCAGCAACCTGTAACTAAACTTCTAATACAATCAAAATTAGCTCTAATATTCCACAGTAAAGAGAGAAGGAAGCACAATTAGCATACAAGGCTCTCACAAGAAGGCACATGCCAGCAAATATTAATACCTGTCCCCAGCTTTTCTCCATTCACAGAGAATTAGAACCCATGTCCCTTGCCTAGCGAGTGCTACTTAGTTGATGGCGAGTCCCTCCATCATAACAAAAGGCCAAGTACAGTTCCACTGTCCTTGATTCCCATAATCAGGTTAATAACAATTTATTCTTCCTGCACCAATAACAGAGACACTGGGGATCCCACTGCAGCCAAAGTGACCATTTGGGCAGATATGGGCTAATTCTAGGCGGGGTGGGTGTGCCTATGCAAATAAGATCAGCCCCTGAAGTTCTTTTCCACAACTTGCCACACCTCACCACCAGATGTCAGGGTGGAGCTCATCCTGACTCTGCTTACATGTATAGGATACAGGCCTGTCTCAAAATTTTGACATCCTGCTGACAAGAATACATGGGCTCTTTCTGCAAGTCAAATGTCTCATATCTGTGGTCCTGATACCAGTCGAGAAACTCTGCTTTCTCCCTTGGCATTATGCTTTCTATACCATAGTGCTCAACACTGGGCATAGGCGTAATTTTGATTTTCTAAAGTGCTAAAAAAAGTGGAAAATACCCTTTACACCCTTCAAACGCCATCGCCTGCGGGAGCTTGCTAAGCTTCATGGGCAAGAAGTTTATAGAGTCTATAAAACCAGTGCCCAGTGCCTTAACTTCTACAGACGTTAGTTTACTACCCTGAGTGATGAGTTCTATGCACATCTTTTCCTTCAGTAACTGTCTAACGACAAAGTACACATCATAAACTTTGGAACTGTGCGCTAGGAATGTGTAGTCCCGGAACTCTTTGCCAATAAAGGTCTTAACAAAGATAGAAAGACACTCACAGCCCTTAAATTCCCAGGATTTTTTCGGCTTTAGGGACATAGCAAAAATGTAATTGGGCACATGCAACTCCGTCTCCTGCATGCATTCAAAATCGTAAAAAATATACTTTTGGGCTTTCTAATGCGATCCATAAAACAGAGGTGGCTGTGTACATCACCAGTGATCAAACCCTGACACTGCTTACAGCGCCTCCCTTTACACCCGTGCCGCTTGTCCACGTAAGACTGACACTTATCACACAAAGTTTTAGACAGGCATTCGACTGGTTTTTTCGATGTACAGTCAACGTGTCCGTCTAAACTCTCCTTGGACCGACAATACAGTCGCCAGCTAGGACACCTCAGCGGCATACCAACGCTGTCCGAGCATGTTACACTCAAGCAGAGGCGGCAACGATACCTGCAAGAGTAGTCGTGACTGTACACTGTGTGGGAAAACTCACAATAACTTATTGCACCCAACAACTTTTTCACGCCCAGAACCCCATAGTAATGCTCATCGTACAACAGGATCAAAAAAGTCTTGGGGTACACAGGGCCCCCCGGTTTAAAAAAGCCCCATCCCCCTTTTGCCGCATAAAGCACCACCTGTATGTTGACTCCTAAATGCTGTTCAAACATTGCTACGTCACTGAGCAGAACCCTTTTTTGATGTGACCGCCCCAGTTTCTCGTGCAACTTTCTCGGCCCCGCTAACAATTCCGTGTCCATAGGTTTATGGTCAGACATGACTGCCAAGAGCCCGCCCACAAAACACAGGTTGGTACCGGTGTAAGTCAGGTCTACTAAACATTGTCTCTTTTTATGGACGATTTGAGTACTGAGGATAGAATTTAAAACTCTACGAGCACCCCCGCCATGTTTTTACAACTGTCACAACGAGATGCAATGTCCCATCGACATGCAACTCTCTATTGCTCTGTAGCAGCTTTGAGGTCTCATTGGAGAAATCCTCAGCAGACAGCTCATCCCTAGTTCTGACCAAGAACAAAGGGTTAGTTAAATTACGGCTGTAAACATAACTGAACATAATCATCTGGGCCTACCCGACCATTAACGTCATCGAGAACTAACTGTATCCTCCTGTGTATGGCTTCAACAACCTGCTGAGCTGAATTTATTCGCTCAAGATTGACAGAACGAAATTCCTCACAATACACTGACCCCCCAAATCTAGGTCATTCACGTTGCCAACTTCTCACTCTCTCCCTATATACCTCTGCATTTTCAGGGTTACTTGGGGGTTCCTCTACAGGACCGTCAGTGGCATCTTATACATCACATGCTATTTGAGAGTCAGATACCTAGGGGCCTCCATGAGGGTCATCAGGAGTAGACGGGGACCCATCTAGAGAGCCTTCTGGGGAATTTTCTAAATCAGACTCTGTGTGAGAGTCACCACCACCCCGCAGGTCAGATTCCATCTCCCCATTTTCAGACAAGCCAGTCTGAGAGCCTCCAGTAGGGGACATCTCTTTGTTTTGTATTTTTCCTCATTACCTCTTTAGCCTTTTTAAAATTTTTACAGTGACCCTGGCCTGGAACTTTTTGGCAGCCATCTGTTTATCCCCCCAGCACTGTGCCCCCTTTTGGTCACACCTTAGCTGATGTGTACCCTTGAGGGTGCCTCTTTTACCCAAGCCCCTTTCCACGAATAGTCAGGCCTGCTCAGAGCCACGCTTTGGAAAAATCGAAGTATTTTTCAAAAAGTCACTCACAAGAGCTTTCGGATTTTTGATGTAGTTTCCAGCCCTCCCTTCTTTTAGAACCCCCAAGGATACAGCGTCCACCAGTTTTCTGAATGAAGCGTCATATTTTCCCCAAATCTTTTTAGAATGCCGTTCTTTTAGAACCCCTGAGGATACAGCGTGTCACCAGTTTTCTGAATGAAGCATCAAACTTTTCCCAGATACTAGAAAATGGGGGAGCTTATGGTGTTGGGAGAATGGATTGTCTGTCCTTGGTTTTTTATTCACAACCCCTAGAGTGTGTGCTCCATGTTTGTGAATGTGGGTGCTTTCGCTCACAGTTTTCTGAGGCTTGGTGTGATGGTGATCACTGAGGAACTGGAGTTGTGTTTGCATGGTTGCAATACCTCAGCATCGCAGCTTTCAGTCCTTGTTTTTTTAATTCACAACCCCTAGAGCGCGTGCTGAAGGTTTGTGAATGTGGGCGTTTTCACTCACGATTTTCTCAGGGCTTGGTGTGGTGGTGGCCACTGAGGAACTGGAGTTGTGTTTGCGTGGTTGTTTTTTACCCAAGTCTTTTGTTTTGTCCTTGGGTTTGACGTATATGAGGTTTGGACTGCCCTGATGCTTCATCTGCACTCTTGTGCTGTTTTGTGTTGGTGTTGGTAAAGGTCTCAAAGCAGATTCCTGGTTCTTTGTCAGTTCTGCAGGAGGAGTCCCTCTAGCTCTGACTACAGCATTGTCAGGAGAGCTGCACATTCCTGACTGGGGGAAAAAAACTTAACTTTACCATCTTTCTCACCCACCCCTATGTATTTACTTAAAATACACAACCTCATAAAACAACCAAACCAATAAGCAAACTATATTTACTGGGCTTCATCCATCCATCAGTCACTGATGTTGGTGAATTTTCCTTTTCAGCTGGCTCTTCCCTTTTTCTTTTGAGCTTGTTTACCCTCTGGTCTAAGGATCTTTCATGTTTTGACCGTACTGTGGAGCAGACAACATGATTATTATAAAACACATGAAACTGTCTTGTAAACTTAAAAAATAAAATACTCATTAGGGTGTTTTTCTATTTAAAAAAAGTCATAGCTTTAAAACAAAATAATCCATTTCAGGCTGTACAACAAACACAGGTTTTGAGTTTATTTCTACCACTTTAAAATACATCTCATTTTGGAGAAAAAAACCCAAACTGCTTTAAAAACCAATTTTTAAAATCTATTTTAAAACACATTTTGCACAGAAACTCCTGTTAGTTTGAAACACACCAAACCAATACTTTGCAGCCATATGCTTTTTTTAAAAAAAAACACCTACATTTTGCACAAACTCAGACACACACACACACCCCAGCAGTTCAAAACACCAAACCAAATACCTTTTTAAACACCCACACTTATCTCTAGCTTAGGCCCCTGAATCCCTAACAATTTAAACATTAAAGCCAACTCTTTTAAGATGACAAACAACCCCATTTAAAAAAAATCTTATTTTTTTGCAGAATAAAAACCAAACTGCTTTTAAAAACCAACTTTTAAAAACCATTTTGCACAGAAAAACACTCTGTTAATTTGAAACACACCATACCATCAGCTTGCAGCCATAAAACCCCAGCAGTTTAAAACCAACAGTTTGCAACAATATACTTTTCAATAAACTCATATGCATTTAAAAGCCAATTGCAAAAAAATTACCTTCTACCACAGGATGAAGGGTTGCTAGCACATGGTTGTTCTGTTTTCCCCCATGTGTCTTTGGGCCTTTGGGTTAAAGAACAAGTAAAAATTTTAGTTCGTATTATTCCCGAAATGCATCAACCCCCCATAAAATCTGTGTAATACCTGAAGTTTTTTAATTTAACAGTATTAAGCACAACTTTTGTTAAAAATGGTTTTTGGCTTTTACCACCTTGGCCTGGTGGTGAAATCAGCTTAAAGTTACTAGTTCTATGCTAAACAGATCACACTGCAATTAAGATAGGTACCATTTTTTAGTAAGGACAGCATGGCCAAAGAGTGACATTATATATGTAACCCTTCTGCCCACCTGATTTGGCAGCAACAAGGACCAGATTCAGTATCTAGGGGTTCTGTTTCAATGACACGATGCAAAACCAGCTTGAGCCCCCCCCCCCTGCCCCCCAGGGACCTGGGACAATTACATACCACCCACCCACTGCACCTCTAAGAGGCAATACTTCCCCTCTCACAAGCACAGAGTCTGAATGTAGCAAAAGCCTTTTAATAAAGGAGGGAAACAATGTGGCATTATGTTGGGGTAACATCACAAACAGGATTCATACCACAAATCATGAGCAAGAGACCCACCCCCAAGTATGTTTGGCAGCATCCTTTTCCCCTCAGGGTCTTAAGTCCAGCAACCCAAAAGTCACCCCACCCACAGTTTCTGTCCTTGGTCAGTGCAGCCTCCAGAGTTCAGAAGTTCATCTGCAGAGTTACCTCCCAGCCTGGGTGCAAGTGGAGGGAGGTAGGGGGGGCATCTTACATGTTCCGCTGCTCAGGTCAATGGCCAAGTACCACGCCTCTCCATGGGGTCCTGATGCAGTCTTCACCTCTCTGCTGCTATCCGCTCTGCACGCCTCTCCACCACCCATCCTGCTGTCCACTCTACTCTGTGTGTCTCTCCACCAACCAGCCTGCTGTCCACTCCTCTCTGCCAGCCACCCTACTATCCGCTCTGCATGCCTCTTCACCAGCCGCCCTGCTTTCTGCTAGCCACTCTCTAACTTGTCCTCACACCACCCCGTTTAACACAGTTCTCAACAAATTTAGCTAATAGCAGGAAAGCCTCAATGCCCGTGCACCACTAGACTAAAATCAATCTAAAGCTTAGACCTAGGTATTAGTGGTTTCAGCTCTACAGCATATAACAGGACTTCTAATGGACTCAAAATTAACTCTCTTATTACACCGCAGAAAAGAAAGTTACAATAGTGTTTGAGGACCTCAAAAAGGCACCCACACTATCCATTACACTTACTTATCCACAATATTTCTCAAGTCATTTGGCTTTGGAACCCAGGTCCCTTGCCTAGTGAGTACTACTTAGTGGAGGGCGAGTCCCTCCATCACATAATGCCAAGTACAGTTCTACTGTCCCTGATTCACATAACCAGGATAACAACCCTCTATTACTCCTGCCCCAATAACAAAGAGATTGGGGATCCCACAGCAGCCAAAGTGACCATTTGGGCAGGCAGTCCATCGTGCTAGGCAGGGTGGGTGTGCCCATGCAAACGATATCAGCCCCTGAAGTCCTTTTCCACAGCTCACCACCAGATGTCAGGGTACAGCTCATTCTGACTCTGCTTACATATAATATATATTTTCAGAGTTAAAAACAGGCAACATACCTCCTCTTGCAGTCCAGCAGCAATTCAATTCAAGATAGTTTCTATTGAAAGAGGACAGTCTCCAAAAAAATTACTGTTTTTATACCATCCTAACTCTTTGTTTCAAACAGACTTCAAAAGTCTGCAGTTAGCAGGTTGATTTGATCACCACAACTCTGAATTAATAGATACTTAAGGACTTTAGGCCTCCCCCCGGCCCCAAACATTCCCTTTTGTGATCTGGTGTGGGGGAATTAAGTTCTCTACACAACTGGGCTGCTTTTGGCTATTTTTTTTCTTTTAGTTAAAATACATTTTTTTGTTTCAATGAAAAAAACAGTAAATCACCACATACAACAATCCTTAATGTTACTGTACCCCATTCCCAAGTTGAGGCCCCTTGCAGATATCAGTGAATATCTTAGGGCTTGTTTGTTTTTTAAACATGTTTCTTTCATGCTTAAAGTTTGGGGGTTGTTTTTGAAATAAAATGGCTGTATCACAACCATAGTAAGCACCCTACAAATACCCAGAGCTTTTAAATGTTTGATTGTCTTTAGAGCACATGCTTGTTCTAAAGGATGGTGGAGGTTTGTGAGCCCTTGAAACATTTCAGTTTTGGGTTAGACCCTTGTTTATTTTTGTGAATATATTATTTTAATGACTTTGAGTTGCTAGAAAGAGTGACCCATAGAGTTCAACTAACTCCTGGGTTATATTTAAGCTGTCCAATAGCATCTGTGAATTTCTGAGGTTTTATTTAATTTCATATTAATCAGAGCTCTCCATCCTCACCCACCTACCTCCCTTACTGTGTGTATACACCCGTCAAATTTAATTACTGATCACTAATATGATTAACCCTGATGGCAACAAGGGTGGGTAATCTCAGTCACCCTGACTATTCCGTGGGGGGTTGGTTAAAACCATTCAGTTCAGTGCGGTGTGTCAGCTCTATTGTACTCAAACACATGTCTGAACCATCCCTGTTTTTTTTTAAATTGGAAATATTACCCAAAACTGAGCCAGCTAGTAAGCTTAGGGAGGACTAATGACCCACCAGAGTTTAGCAGAAAGCAGCACGTTTATTATACTGGTTTCAGAGTAACAGCCGTGTTAGTCTGTATTCGCAAAAAGAAAAGGAGTACTTGTGGCACCTTAGAGACTAACCAATTTATTTGAGCATGAGCTTTCGTGAGCTACTGCTTTCGTGAGCGATGAAGTGAGCCGTAGCTCACGAAAGCTCATGCTCAAATAAATTGGTTAGTCTCTAAGGTGCCACAAGTCCTCCTTTTCTTTTTGTTTATTATACTGATAGCTAAGCTCAAAAGAAGGGATGGGGGGTGGGGTGTCACACTCACACTCGCATACTCATGCTCCCAGGACAGGCACGGCACTGGAGATGTCAGGATCCTTCAAGGTAAGTGTCCCACAGTGCAGCGATGGACGGTGCGATGAAGGTAAGTCTTCCCGAGGCATGATGCAATGCAACACGGTGAACCACTGGCCAGGCGGTCTGGGTGAAGGGCCTTCACGGGAGGTCCAAGCTTGTGAGTGCACTCCTGAGCACATGAGCCCTTCCCATTTCAAGGACCTGCTCCTCATGGCCTGCGACTAGAGATGACTTGGCTGCATCTGGTTGGTCACACTCCACCCAAGCCATTGTCCATGTAGCGTCCATGCATTGGGTGTGAGAGCGCTGCCTAATTAGAGTCCCAGACACCTTGTCTACCTGGGAGCTCTTCTGATCCTCCAGCTGTTCAACCAGCCCATTCATCCCACAAGCATTCCAGGAGGGACGGGGAGGGGGAAAGCCACTTCACAGGTATTCAAAGAGGGAGAGGAGACAAAGGGGCCGGGGGGAGTGTAACAGACCTTTTGAGCATACAGGTTATATGTAGCATAGCCATACAGAGCATACAGATCACTGCTGCCCCTACAACAGTAAACACATTTTTAGGGTCCCCCTCCCACACACAAGATTCTACAACATACATTTCAGCTTTTTGCTGTAAATGGGTCTCTTTTACACAAAGACACAAGAGCTAAGTTCTCACAAACTATTTTTTTTTTATTTAAAAGACATACAACTCCTTGAAAACAAACCAAGATGCTCCATTAAAACTATTAGCTCACGCAAGGGCCACAGAGACCTTCTAACAGAAACACAGATAGCCCCAAAGCCCTTTTCAATAGATTTTTTTAAAATTTACAGCTACCAAGTTTTATATGGCATGTTTGTCCTCTCACCATTCTCTAACTTAATGCTTTTAGATTTCTTAAGCAGGGTTCTGTAACTTTTTGTGTGGACCAGATGATCAATATATATATAAAACACATCTTCCGGTTTGGTCATTGTCTTTAAAACACTTCAGGGTCTCCACTGAATTGCACAGCATTTATCAAGGTCACCCCTTGCACTAAATATTCTTGAGTTCAGCACAGACAGACATGTTGGCAACAAGAAGAAAGCCAAGGAAAGTGTGGGCCCCTTAATGAATGAGGGAGGCAACCTAGTGACAGAGGATGTGGAAAAAGCTAATGTACTCAATGCTTTTTTTGCCTCTGTCTTCACAAACAAGGTCAGCTCCCAGACTGCTGCGCTGGGCATCACAACATGGGGAATAGATGGCCAGCCCTCTGTGGAGAAAGAAGTGGTTAGGGACTATTTAGAAAAGCTGGACGTGCACAAGTCCACGGGGCCGGACGAGTTGCATCCGAGAGTGCTAAAGGAACTGGCGGCTGTGATTGCAGAGCCATTGGCCATTATCTTTGAAAACTCGTGGCGAACGGGGGAAGTCCTGGATGACTGGAAAAAGGCTAATGTAGTGCCCATCTTTAAAAAAGGGAAGAAGGAAGATCCTGGGAACTACAGGCCAGTCAGCCTCACTTCAGTCCCCGGAAAAATCATGGAGCAGGTCCTCAAAAAATCAATCCTGAAGCACTTACATGAGAGGAAAGTGATCAGGAACAGTCAGCATGGATTCACCAAAGGAAGGTCATGCCTGACTCATCTAATCGCCTTCTATGATGAGATTACTGGTTCTGTGGATGAAGGGAAAGCAGTGGATGTATTGTTTCTTGACTTTAGCAAAGCTTTTGACACGGTCTCCCACAGTATTCTTGTCAGCAAGTTAAAGAAGTATGGGCTGGATGAATGCACTATAAGGTGGGTAGAAAGTTGGCTAGATTGTCAGGCTCAACGGGTAGTGATCAATGGCTCCATGTCTAGTTGGCAGCTAGTGTCAAGTGGAGTGCCCCAGGGGTCGGTCCTGGGGCAGGTTTTGTTCAATAGCTTCATAAATGATCTGGAGGATGGTGTGGATTGCACTCTCAGCAAATTTGCGGATGATACTAAACTGGGAGGAGTGGTAGATATGCTGGAGGGCAGGGATAGGATACAGAGGGACCTAGACAAATTGGAGGATTGGGCCAAAAGAAATCTGATGAGGTTCAATAAGGATAAGTGCAGGGTCCTGCACTTAGGATGGAAGAACCCAATGCACAGCTACAGACTAGGGACCGAATGGCTAGGCAGCAGCTCTGCAGAAAAGGACCTAAGGGTGACAGTGGAAGAGAAGCTGGATATGAGTCAGCAGTGTGCCCTTGTTGCCAAGAAGGCCAATGGCATTTTGGGATGTATAAGTAGGGGCATAGCGAGCAGATCGAGGGACGTGATCGTCCCCCTCTATTCGACATTGGTGAGGCCTCATCTGGAGTACTGTGTCCAGTTTTGGGCCCCACACTATAAGAAGGATGTGGATAAATTGGAAAGAGTCCAGCGAAGGGCAACAAAAATGATTAGGGTTCTGGAACACATGAGTTATGAGGAGAGGCTGAGGGAACTGGGATTGTTTAGTCTGCAGAAGAGAAGAATGAGGGGGGATTTGATAGCTGCTTTCAACTACCTGCGAGGTGGTTCCAGAGAGGATGGTTCTAGACTATTCTCAGTGGTAGAAGAGGACAGGACAAGGAGTAATGGTCTCAAGTTGCAGTGGGGGAGGTTTAGGTTGGATATTAGGAAAAACTTTTTCACTAGGAGGGTGGTGAAACACTGGAATGCGTTGCCTAAGGAGGTGGTGGAATCTCCTTCCTTAGAAGTTTTTAAGGTCAGGCTTGACAAAGCCCTGGCTGGGATGATTTAATTGGGGATTGGTCCTGCTTTTGAGCAGGAGGTTGGACTAGATGACCTCCTGAGGTCCCTTCCAACCCTGATATTCTATGATTCTATGATTCTATTGCATAGCACCACCTATGGCAATAACAGTGTTTAAGAAGCTTTCCAAACACAGTTCAGCACACAAGCCCCAGAGCTTGCAGTTGATATCCATTGAAGTCCAGGCTACACAGTCCTGATGCCGCTGGCCTCGCATGTCTATGACAAAGCTCTCACAATCTTCGAAAATCTTTCCCTAAAACAGTGATTAAGGACAGCATAAACTGCAATGCGTACATTAAAAGTATGTCTTTTTTATGCTCACGACGTGGCACTGGCTCAATTAGTTCCATGCAAAGCCTCCTCTTAAACTCCTCATAGCCGTCATCCTCGGAGTCCTCTTCAACAATTTGTACTGTTGTTGAGCAAAAACAAGGTGGGCCTGGTTCATCTTCATTGTTTGATGCAACACTGTCGAGGGCCTCCAGGGCCTCTAGAAAGGCATCGTCAAGCTGTCGAGAGACTTTCAGAAAAGAAACAAGTTTAAGTTCCCACTGCTTGTTTTTAGATTTACACAACACCAGTTTCTAACACCTTTACACACATACACACACACAAATCCTCTAATGTTACTTCTAAATTGTTCATTTACCTGAGTGATGCATTTTCTGTTCACCTTGTCCTCCAGTGACTCCCACCAGCTGCGTTCGTCTTCCTCCTCCAGCGGGTGGACGACAAGAGGCCAGCACACTTATCGGGGTGTCTCATGAGCAACTAGGTTTCAGGGTCAGGTTCCGGCATATCCATCAACAGCTGAGCCAAAGGGCTCCCCTTGGCTGCTCCCTTCTCCTCCTCGGAACTCTTGCTGATGTAGCTCTTTCTTTGAGGATGCTCGAAGGCCCTCAGTGCTAAAACAAAGTCCAAAGTTTTCATGGGGGTGGTGAAGGAGTCCATGTTTCCTCTCATCATGTCCACGATTTCTACAACACGCATTCTTAGTAAGAGATGGCCTCTTCTGCCCACTGCTGGGACTTATGGGGTGGTGGTGCTGCACTCTGATTGGCAGAGGGTCGTGGGAGGAGTTCTTAGAGAGGTCACATGACCCTCTGCTGGGCAGTTCATTCTGCCCCAGAACCTGCACTATTTTGATCAAATCTGTTCTTGTGGTGGTCCTCTGTGGACAAAACCCATCCCAATTGGTAGAGGGTGGTGGGGGGAGTTCTTAGAGGGGTCACACGAACCACTTCCGGATGGGTCACCCTGCCCCAGAACTCCCCCGATAGGTAAAATATCCTCTCAGGGGTGGTCCCCAGCAGCTGAAACCCATCTTGATTGGTAGAGGGTGGTGGGCGGAGTTGTCAGAGGGGGTCACACAACCCACTTCTGTATGGGTCAACCCTCCCTGGAACTCCCCCTGATTGGTCAAATCACATCTTGGGGAAGTCCTACCAGGGCAAAACCCATCCTGATTGGTAGAGGGCAGTGGGAGGAGTTCTTAGAGGGGTCACATGACAGACCTGGCTTCTGGTCATTTGTCCAGATTCACCCCGGAGGTAATACCACATAGGCGGGACCTTTGGTGACAGGTGGGTGGGATTTAAGGGTAAAGGGGTGGGGTTAAAGTTTGATTGATGGTAGGCCCCTTATACTACTTTGGTGCCATTTCCTTTTTGTCATTACTGTTTGTTTAAGTAGTGGGAAGGGAGAGTGAGGTGGAATGGAAGGGTTGGGGCTCAGTGTTTCTTAAAAATAAGGAGACAGAAGGAAGGGGAAGAGTCACATAAACACCGCCCAAGCAAGTCACTCACTGTCAAGTGTTTTTCCGGAATCACAACAGAGCAGAGTCTCAAAGAGGGATTCAAAGGAGGATTAGGTGTTGGTTGCACAGATTTTCTCAGGGAGTTTTCTCCATACAGATAGGGCAGCATGGGAGAAAAAGTTAAAAAGTTAAAGATGTTTCCCTTAATCCAAGTATTTGTAACTGTTCTCTTGAGGAAGAGCAGGAGTTAGGTGTGGTGCCAGCCAGTCATTATTCTGTGCTATTCCCTTGCCTTGTGCCTGTTCCTTGAATTGTCTGTGTCCCATGAATCAAGTAAACTTGTTTCCAAGGAGCCCTCCTGCTGCTAATAGCACTGATGGGCATGGTGTGTGCAGGACCTCCTGCTACTGCAAGAGAGGGTCCTGGCCTACTCAGGAAGCCCTATGCTCTGCCTCTACCACTACGAATCATGGTCTAGACAGGAAATCCCAAGGCCGGGGTGAAAGTAACATAAAGCCCTTACCGATACAGGGGCCTTACTTTGGGTCCCTGGAAAGGGCGGGGCCTTGGGCAGAAGGGGCGGGGCTGAGGGGTCAGCCTCCCCCAGCCAGCCCATCTGCGCTCCCTGGCCTGTACTGCCCGGGGCTCTGTCGGTGATTTAAATTGTAAATTGCTGGCCCCGGGGCAGCTGCCCCTTTTGTGCCCCCTTTGGCAGCCTGGGTGTGGGGGCAATGATGTTAAAGCGCTGCCCTGGCTGTGTACGGGCCGCTACCAGCAGCCACTTTTTACTGGTATGTTGTAGTGGCCCACTTTCACCCCTGCCCCAAGGCCTCTTAGTGGAAGAACTGTCAATATTTCAGATGCTGCTGAGTAATTCTTCTTCTATAAAGCTGATCTGAGTGACACAACCTGGTTCTAGTGAGTTGTCCTTGTCTGTAATTGGCCATGTCCTACACTGGGAATTGGTCTTGTAATGATCACCTTTGGCACAAGAGATTTCTTTCCTAGTTTATAAAATAGCCTGCCTCTAATGTCTCCCAGTTCATGTTTAATATGATATAGAATCTATCAGGGTGAGAAACAGCATGGATACAGTTTGTGCAGAACTTTTCCTTCCGGCACCAGGGATTGGGGGTTACCCAATGATCTGAGGCTGTGGTAAACCTGACATCAGTAGGGGGCTCATCACTCATATATGGTGATGTTTGTTGCTTTCAAGTTTTATTGGACGTTTTAGCTGCATAAAGTCACAGATAAAACCACTGATAATAACTAAAAAGGCAGATGGGTTTGCTATTGGTTCCTTCCCACAGCTGATGCCAGTCTCTGAATCTATATATTTCCCTTCCACTGCTTTGTTGTCACTTGTCAGACACAGAGGAGCTCTGGCAGGTGTTTAGAGGCAGCCAGTGCCGTGAGTGGGGGGACAGCAAGTCAGGCTGGCAATGAAGGGCCATCTCTCCACTCTGGTGCTGTGGCTTCTTCTCCTCACAATTCAGGACAGTGCAGGTAAGTCTCCTCTGTGCTTCACCAGGGGAGCTGGGTTAACTGGAAAGAGGGTGGTAACTTTTATAGTCCGCTTTTTACCATCCATGTCTGGCTTGGAGGTTGTGACTTTTCCTTTCGGGATTGGACCTTGCCACTGTTATCAAGGTGTTTGTAACCTTGAGATTGGACTATTCAAATGACCCTAATGTGGGGCTGTACCTTAGAACCATTCAGAGAACGAAGTTGGTGCAAATAGCAACGACTCACTGATCAGCACATCTCGCTGGGAGCATGTTACAGCCGTGCTGGAGGGTCTGCACTAGCTGCCCATCTCTGGGTGGAGGTTAAGGTGTTGGTGATGATTTATAAAGTCCTGAATGGTCTGGGATCAGCCTCCCTGAGAGATCCCCTCTCTCCCCGTGATGTACTGCCACAGCTCTGGTTAGCGGGGGCACCTGAGCTGGTTCCCCCTTTTTATAAAGGAGAGGGGTGGCTGGCAGGGTGCTGTCTGTGAGGCCTCCAGGACTCTGAAACTTCTTGTCCCCTTTGGGCCAAAATAGCCCAAAGCTGGTGACTTTCTGGGCACACTGCAAGAGACAGTTGTTTGGGGGTGCGGGTGGGAAGGACCCAGGCTGTGCATCACATAATGAGAAAAGGGTGGGAAGGAGTTTCTGTGGGTGTCTGTCTGGCTGAGTTCCTGTTGAAATGGTCACTTCATGCTGCAGGGATTTGAGTGTTATCCATGCCGTCCGCATGCCTAGAGCCTTGGCTGGTCATCGCTTTAGTAAATTCAATCCCGATAAATACATCAATAATTTGGGATCCAACAGAAATGTCTGTTTGGTCCAGAATCCAACAGCTCCAAGGGCCAAGTCCTGGCTCCTCACTCCCCCATTCACTCACTGAATCCAGAAGAAGTTTTGCAATTTTGAAGTGAGCAGGATTTATCCAAATAAACCCAGAGCTGATTCCTCCCAGAGAAGGGGTGTGTGCATGTGTTGGGGTGGAGTGTGCAATGCCCTGTTCCCATGGGGGGTATCGGAAGCTCTGCCAGCAGGAAGATTTATCCTGCAGGAGCCCTGCCTACCTCCCCCAGGGTTTCTGCCGGAGCAGAGAAGGTTTGAATCCTAGTTGGAGACAAGAGAAGCTCAACCAGCACAAGCTGCATGGCAGAGGTGCTGCATCAGGGCCTCTCACGGACACATGGGTTTCATTCCCTCAAGGCCGCCCCTGCCCAGTTTCAGGGCTGCTCTCATTCCTCCAGCACAGAGGGGGCTGCAGGCTCCTTGCCATCCAGTGTCCCAGCTCCAGGAAGACTTCACAGCAATGAGGGAGGGGGGAGCAGATCATGAGGTACATCAGCATGTGCTGGTGCGTCTTAGGGAGTGAATCTGGCCCAAAGACTCCAAAACTGATCAGCAATAGGATTCAAATTGAAGGTGGGACCCAGATATGATTCAAATAATGCAGTGATTGGAACCTGTTGGGCTGGTGTTAGCAGCACAAGAATGATCCATGTGTCTGGCAGGGCAGTGAACTGCTCAGCAGTAGCTGGTTCATGGGAACCCGATGTGCTGCTGCGCCAGCCTGAGAAACTGACCCTGACCTTAATAATCAGCAAGGTCAGTCTAAATTATTGTCTTCGAGAAAAACCTGCCCTGATGTATATTTCACAGCTCAGTAACTGTGCGGTGAGTAGGGGGCTGGTACCCAGAAAATCCTGACAAAACCAACCATCTACCAGGTGACTTGGACTTTATATTTCAGATTCCCAAGAAGTTCCTATATAATGTGCTGGGATTAGAGCCCATAACACAGCTGTACATGACCGGAAAGCATGGAATTCTGTAGTGACTTCTGCTGATCAGACTGACATTACAGGGGATGGACAATTATTACCACGTGAGGGATAAATTACTGCATGATTGTGGGATGGTGTCATATAGTGATGCCAAGCACATGTTCAGCTCAGTGTATTTTTGTTGGATTTATGAGCAAATGTGCATCATCCCCTGAATATTTTTTATTTTCTATGGGAAATTTGACTGCTTCACATGATGCAGACACAGTGACATGGGGAGCATAAAATACTCTCCAGCTATTTGTGGGATAACGTCATATAGTGATGCCAAGCACATGCTCAGCTCAAAGTATTTTTGTTTGATTGCTGAGGAAATGTGCATCATCTCTTTCATATTTTATTATTTTCTATTGGAAATCTGAGTTTGCTTCACATGACACAGACACAGTGATGTGGGGGAGTTTACAATATAGGGGATATGACCATGTAGCTACTCTTCTGTTTCCCTCAGTGTCCCAATTCTCCTCCTTGAGCTCTAAGAAGAGGCCAGGTCAATCTTTGCCAGAAGATCGTGTTTCATAATTATTGACCTCTTTACATTGTGCAGGAAAACAAATTTGTAAAATTCAGTGGGGTTCAGGCCAACAAATGAGAATATATCAGGGATGGGCCAAAGCTGCAGGTTTCACTCCCAAACCCAGATCTGAACTTCCCCAATGTTCAGAGTGCCGGGTAGGGTCATTATTCGAAGTTGGGTCACAGAAGTGGAGCCAGCATATGAGAGGTGCAGTATGTAAATGTGATTGTTATCCTGAAAGGTGCTGATGGCTGCCATTGGGGAGTCTTCGATCCTAAGACAATCACAGACCTCATGAAAGCCAATGGCAGGGCGAGAACTCTCTTTTAGGCTCAACAGACGGAGCAATCAAGATCCTTTAGGTAGTAAAAACAGCTGCAGACAGTGGGGGCTACTGCCAAAGGCACTGGGCACATGGGCAGGGCAGAGCTAAGCCAAGGGTTTCCATTGTTGCCAATGCAGGGGCTAGGATACTGGTCTCAGACTGTGTCTGGTGAGGGGAGAAGCCAGTAGAAGGAGTTGTGACCGGGATCTTGGAAGCAGAAAGGAAACAAAGCCAGGTGGAGCTCACTGGAGGAGCAGGCTGGGGGATTTCTGAGCAAGGAAACTGCCGGCTGTTCTTAGTTTCTACTGAGTGCAGGGAAACAGAACTGTGTGTGCACTTAGCTAGAGCAGAGTTGCAGCCTTGGGTCCTGTCACAAGTGAACATCACGGAGTTAATTCCAATGAAAAAAATCCCCTATTTTTCTCAGTGCGGATCAGGCCCCATGTGTTGCCTGTGGGACTGCACTGAAGTGAGCCGTACCTGAATAAATGCCCCTGTGGATAGCAGCAAAGTGAGTGTTTTGTATTTCCTTGGCATTAAATGAGGAGGATGGTCTGGCCACGTACTGGTGTGAACTGCACTGTTCTCTGAGCTCCATGGAGGCTCCATAAACATGGTGTCCCTGGCTCAGCCATCCACCGCTGCAACCAGCCTGTTCCAGGGGTCACACTGGAACTCTGCATGTAGCTGTAACTCCTGGGCGTTGTAACGAAGCCTGCACCTTGCTCCCAGTCTCAGTGACAGTCCTGGCTTTTCACACGCTGTCCTGTGGGCCAGTTCTCCCAGGCAATATCCCAGGATTGTGTGGCAGGCAGTGGCCCCTCCTCAAATTCCCTGTTAACTGCCTCCCTCCCAGCAGCCAGCTTTGCCTTTTCACAACCCCCAGAAATGCAAACAGCTGTAGAGACAACTTAGGGCAGGGGTGGAGCTCAGAGCTACTGGGAGAAAAGACAGTGTCGGGGAGTCAGGGCAGAGTCTGCTTCTCATGTGGGGAAAGAGCAGCCTGTACATGCAGGGCAGAGAGGCCAGATAGAAAGGGGAGAAGAGGAGGGGGAAGACCCCAGGGGAGGCGGGTGGGAAGAGACCAGTGGAAGATGGAAATGTGTGGGGAGGTGGGGAGAGGAAACTCCTGTGGGGAGCACAAGACTGTAATGCCAAGCGCCACAGAACAAAAATTACGAGGTTATAAAAACCATCCGGTCATGATACTCAGGCTGTCTCTGAACGGTCAAACCCCCCTCTATTCCTCTGCCAGCTTGGGAGTGAGAACTGCAGACTGAAAAGTCACCATTTAATGCACCCAAACGGCACAACGCCCCCTGGCTGCCCAGCTGGAGACTGTGCTTACCCTCCCCTCACCCCTGAGACACGAACTGCCGGCCATTGCCCAGCACTGCCTTCGCTCTCCCCTCCTGGTTCAGTTCCTCTGAGAGACCAAGGGCTGACTGGGAAATAGCTTGACAGCCACTGAGCTAATTCATGCAGCTTAGTTCACACTCACACACAGAACTTCTGTTACTGTTCAGGGGCGAGTTACAGATATTGGAGACCGTCACACTGACATCAGCCATTCACATCTGCTATAATGTCACCGTAACAGGGCAGGGTTGATTTAGCCATTTGCAAACAGCAACACTTCCAGGCTTCCCCCACCCCACCCCTGCAACTTCTCTGCCTGAGGCGGGAAAGCACTGCCCCCGTTCTAGAGCCCCCTCCCCTTCTCTCTTTTGCTCCTGCCCCCTCCCACTCCTGACGCCATCCCCTGCCTACTCCAGACTCCATTCCCCTCCCCAATACTCCCTCCTGTCCCCCTGCTCCAGAACCCCTCCCCTCCCTCCTGTCTACCAGCACCAGACTCCCCACACTCCATCCCGATTCCTCCATCCTCCCCAATTCTCCCTCATCTCCCCCTGCTCCAGGCTACCTCCCCTCCCTCCCATCCTCTGCTCCACTCCCCTCCCCTCCTCACCCTCTTGTTACCCTGCTTCAGAGTCCCTCCCTCCCCTACACATGATTACCCTTCCCCACCCCTACCTCCTTCTTTCCCCCTTTTTAGAACCCCCTCTTCTCCCCATGCCTCCTTCTGCCCCCTCTCTGCTCCATCCCCCTCCCCCTCTCTCCCTCCTGCCCGATTCCTCACCCCCTCCTCACTTCTCACTCCTGTCCCCCACTCCAGACCCCTCCTCTCTCCACCTCTCCATGCAGACCCACTTCTCTAAACCCCCTTCTCCTCCCTCCTGCTCAATAACTACTCCAGCCCAATGCTCCCTGCTCCCCCATCCAGACCACCCTGTGCTCCATCTCCACTGTTCCCTCCTGCCCCACTTTCAGATCCCTGTCCCCTCCCTTCTGACTTTCTCTCCTGCCTCCCTGTTACCCCACTGCAGACCATCTCCCCACCATCTCGCTGGCTTCAGCCCCAGTGACAGTGACAGGAGATGGCACCATTTGGAGTAAGGGAAACTCCATGAGTTGGCGCCTTCCATCATGTTCTCACGAGACAGGTAAAAACTCCCCAAACTACCAGAGTGGGGATAAATGGTGAGAGCTGCAGCAGTGACAGCCCAGAGTGCGAGGCCCTGAGACGTGAGAAGGTGGCGCCATGAGGCAGCTCTGGGCAGGTCCCATTCTCCTGGCTCTGGGCGCGGATCCCCTGCTGTCGAGCGCGGACTCTGCTGTGATAATGCTGAGGAGGGGGCTCCCTGCTGCTCTGACCCTGTTCTGTGTCTGTCTTTGAAGGTGCTGAGGAGCTGAGGCTGGCGGATGGAGGCAGCCCCTGTGCCGGGAGAGTGGAGGTTACACACCAGGATCAGTGGGGGACGGTGTGTAGTGATTGCTGGGACATGACAGATGCTGGGGTTGTCTGTAAGCAGTTGGAATGTGGAGCTGCTGTCAGTGTCCATCGTAATGCTCATTTTGGAGCAGGATCTGGACCAATTTGGCTTGATGACGTTGCCTGTGCTGGTACTGAGCCTGCTCTCTGGCAGTGCGGGAACAGGGGATGGGAAGTGCATAACTGTTATCATGGCCTGGATGCTGGAGTGACCTGTTCAGGTAAGAATCAGCCACCTCTGTCCTGAAAAGCAAATGGGCTTGAACCCACAGCGTGTTGTGTGCCTGTGACCCTAATGAGAAATGAACAAAAAGCAGAGCAAGTCCTGTAATTATTGTTATTACTGAACTGTAATTATTACTGTTCATGTCTCTGGCCACTGGGGAGCCCCCTGTGTGACTGTGAAGTGTTTTCATTATCTCATTTCCAGTTGCTTCAGTGCCACATTGTTCCTTTCCCTCTGAATGGGTCTAAAAATGCAGATAGGAGAGAAAATGGAAAAGGAAAATGTCACGTAGGCTCCTAAGTCACTGAGGCACTTTTGAAAATGTTACACTCATGCTAAAATCCAGACCCAGACACCCAACCGCAGAAGAACAGAGGCTGGGGCATGTATGTAGCCCCTTTGCCACCCTCATAGGGTGACCAAGGAAGGGGCAGATTCTCCCAGCTTGGCCAGAATTAGATTTTGCCGAAATCACTCCCCTGTCTGCTCTGTTACTTCTCACATTTTGGACCAAACAGTAACAGAAAATTTCACAATCTCTGATACCCTGTAGATCTAGAGTAGAATAGAGAGCTCAGCCAAAAATATACCTCAACCCTACACAGCACAGGAATATGATATTATGGAGGCATTTGTTGTAACTGAATAGTTAACATTACAGCTACAGACCCATTATAAGTTTTATTTTTAAGTTCTCTCTTCTTAACATTTAGTAGGAATAATATCTTCCCCTGAAATAGCACAAGGAAGAGTAGAATATTTTCCTATAGTTCCAAAAGTTTTAGCAGCTCTCCCTGGAAATGGGAGCTCAGGGGAGGGTTTAATCTCAACCCTTTCCTGGATTTTGAGTGTTTCAGTGACACACCTCAACATTCTCTTCACATGGTTAGCGGGGGAGTGGAGGGGGGGCGGTGCGGTGTTATATGTATCACCCTTCTGCCAGGTGGAGCCAGCAGCAACCAGGGCTTGGTTCAATATCCAGGGGTTCCTTTTCAACAATATGGCACAGAACCAGTTTGAGCCCCCTCCCAGTAATCTGGAAAATTACACACCACCCTGGGTGCCTTAGAGAGGCAATACTTCCCCACTTGCAAGCAGAGTCTGCGTGTAGAAAAGAAACTTTTAATGAAAGGAGGGAAATCACGTGACATTAATTAGGGAAAATGCTGCAAGCAGGATTCATAAACATAAAACTGTGAGCAGGGCACCCACCCCAGCGTGCGTGGGGCAGCACCTTCCACCTCATGTTCTTGAGTTCTACAACCAAAAGTTCCTTTTCTGTGTCCCTCTCCGCTCCTTCATCACACCCCACTTCACACCATCTGTGAAACCCCACTCACAGTGGTTGTCCTTGGTCAGTGAGGACCCAGAGTCCAGAGGTGCATCTGTGAAAGTTCACCTTCTACCCGGGGAAGAAGACACCTTGCTTGCTATACCATCTGAGCACTTGCTCTGGCTGGTTAACTCACCAGCCACTGTTCCTCTTTGCTGGCCACCTAGCCTCTCTACCAGCCTTGTTACTGAGACCTATACATATCAGTCTCTTGAGAGTCCACGCAGCTTCTAGTGATTGTCAGCTCTCAATAAACCAGGCTGGACAGAAATACTATCCCACCACAAGTGTTTTCAGTTCTAATAAGCACTTAACATGGTTAAAAGACTACCAATACAACCTATTTAGCTCTATTTTTGAACAGTGGGGAGAAAGAGATTAAACCAGACCGAGAACCCTTAGGAAGAATCCACACCTTCTCGCTAACATACCCATCTTAGATTTACAGAGGTCTAGCATTCAAGTCCCTGACTTAACAAGCTCTTTTCAGCTGAGGATGACCCCCTCATTTGGGACAGGTTAAGCACAGTTCTGCTCCCCTTTACTCATACAGTAAAGACAACAACACTGATAACATTTCACTACCTCTGCATTCAGTACCAAGGTGATTTGTAACCCAACACTTGCCAAGTTGATCACTTTGGGCAACACGGATCTATCTGCTGATATCTAGGCAGAGGAGTTGTGTTCAAGTAAATACAGTTTGCTCCCAAAGTATCTCCTCCTCCCAGCAGCTGTCAGGGGAGAACTCATTCAGACCCTGCTTACAGCTGCCATTTCCTAGTATTTTTAAACAATAAAAAGATGGGTTGGGCAGGAACTTTACAAAAATGAGCTTCATTGTCAGGACTTTGCAACTCTGCAGAAAACAGATCGACCTTCACCAATGTAACCCCCCTAACCTGGAAATAACAACGGCACAATGCCTTGTGCTGCCCACCTAGCAAGTGCCCAACAGAGAGTTTTTCTTCTCTGAACTTCACTGGGAGGAGGGAGCTGTACACAAACAAAGGGGTAACAGAGCAAAAGTTCTTTCTGTATAACTGCACCTGTATCTCAGCTAGAGCTACATGTTTGTAGTGAGAATAAAGTTCAGGTTTGTAACAGGGCCCCTGAAAGGCTAGGCTGCCTAGTGGTTGGTGCTCCTGATCTCCAGTTCCTTGTTTAGAAGATCAATTTCCCTCAATCTTTTAGGCAATGGGGTAGGGAAACCCAGGCCTTCTTTCTCTACCAAGTCCCAGCCCAGGACTCTGAATGCATCAACCCCTGAATAGGGGTGGTCTCTTAGCAGGGAGTCTAAATTCTCTGCTCTGGGCTGCTTCCTACCAGTGTCCTTTTTGTTTGGAGCCTGGTGCCTCTAGTCCCATTTGCTGGGTGGCTTGCATCCAATAGCACCCTTTTGTGGATCTTGGGTAGCATCATGCTTCAGTCTCAGGCTCCTTCAGATGGGGAAGCTGTAAGTTTGGTGAGACTGAACCCCACCACATCTCTGGGCTTCAGGGACCCAGTTACCTTAGTTGCTGGAGGCTCCTAGGTCTCCTCCACAGTCCCCCTTGGCTGGGGAGACAGAGATTATGCCCTGATGGCTGCCCTGGCTGGCAGGTTAGTGACCCTTCCCCTCAGGTAGGGATGGGAATAGCTCCTGCCTCTTCTCCAGTCAGCCCTCAACTGAGCCAGGCTCTCTCCTTTTCTAACCCCCAAGCCCTGGCATTGGCTGCAGGGTACAGCAGGGTGGGGCTAGCTGGGTCCAAAGGCTCCCTTTAACCCCTGCCGTGCTGGCAGGGTAGTTCCACAGGGGCTTATATAGTCTTTCTCTTGTGGCTGGAAACCCCCTTGTCCTCCTGTGTAAAATCCCCTCCACAAGATGGAGTTTGCAGTCACCTGGGCAAGTCATGTCTATGAATGATTCAGCTTTTTGCAGGCAGACTGCCATTGTTTACATGTTAGTTTGAATGTTCCCAGGAAAGCTCAGATGTGGATTGATGTCTCCCAAAGTCCATTGTCAGTTAAGTGTTTCTTGATTGGGCACTTACTGAGAATAGTCGTTTCTCCAGAAGCCGACCAAATGCTTCGCTGAGGCTACTTAACATCAAATAAGTACATAGCCAATATTCATAACTTCGAATACAAAAATGTCATATAGTGATGCCAAGCACATGTTCAGCTCAGTGTATTTTTGTTGGATTTATGAGCAAATGTGCATCATCCCCTGAATATTTTTTATTTTCTATGGGAAATTTGACTGCTTCACATGATGCAGACACAGTGACATGGGGAGCATAAAATACTCTCCAGCTATTTGTGGGATAACGTCATATAGTGATGCCAAGCACATGCTCAGCTCAAAGTATTTTTGTTTGATTGCTGAGGAAATGTGCATCATCTCTTTCATATTTTATTATTTTCTATTGGAAATCTGAGTTTGCTTCACATGACACAGACACAGTGATGTGGGGGAGTTTACAATATAGGGGATATGACCATGTAGCTACTCTTCTGTTTCCCTCAGTGTCCCAATTCTCCTCCTTGAGCTCTAAGAAGAGGCCAGGTCAATCTTTGCCAGAAGATCGTGTTTCATAATTATTGACCTCTTTACATTGTGCAGGAAAACAAATTTGTAAAATTCAGTGGGGTTCAGGCCAACAAATGAGAATATATCAGGGATGGGCCAAAGCTGCAGGTTTCACTCCCAAACCCAGATCTGAACTTCCCCAATGTTCAGAGTGCCGGGTAGGGTCATTATTCGAAGTTGGGTCACAGAAGTGGAGCCAGCATATGAGAGGTGCAGTATGTAAATGTGATTGTTATCCTGAAAGGTGCTGATGGCTGCCATTGGGGAGTCTTCGATCCTAAGACAATCACAGACCTCATGAAAGCCAATGGCAGGGCGAGAACTCTCTTTTAGGCTCAACAGACGGAGCAATCAAGATCCTTTAGGTAGTAAAAACAGCTGCAGACAGTGGGGGCTACTGCCAAAGGCACTGGGCACATGGGCAGGGCAAAGCTAAGCCAGGAATTTCCATTGTTGACAATGCAGGGGCTAAGATACTGGTCTCAGACTGTGTCTGTTGCGGGGAGAAGCCAGTAGAAGGAGTTGTGACCGGGATTTTGGAAGCAGAAAAGAAACAAAGCCAGTTGGAGCTCACTGGAGGGGCAGGCTGGGGGATTTCTGAGCAAGAAAACTGCCGGCTGTTCTTAGTTTCTACTGGGTGCAGGGAAACAGAACTGTGTGTGCACTTAGCTAGAGCAGTGTTGCAGCCTTGGGTCCTGCCACGAGTGAACATCACGGAGTGAACTCCATTGAAAAAAAAGCCCCTATTTATCTTAGTGCAGACCAGGCCCCATGGGTTCCCTGTGGGACTGCACTGAAGTGAGCTGTACCTAAATAAACAACCCTGTGGACTGCAGCAAAGTGAGTGTTTTGTATTTCCTTGGCATTAAAGGAGCAGGATGGTCTGGCCATGTACCTGTGTGAACTGCACTCTTCTCTGAGCTCCACGGAGGCTCCGTAAACACGGTGTCCCTGGCTCAGCCATCCACCGTGGCAACCAGCCTGTTCCAGGGGTCACAGTGGAACTCTGCATGTAGCCGTAACTCCTGGGCGTTGTAATGATGCCCATACTTGCTCCAAGTCTCAGGGACAGTCCTGGCTCTTCACACCCTGTCCTGCGGATTAGTTCTGCCAGCCAATATCCCAGGATTGTGTGGCAGGCAGTGGCCCCTCCTCCCATTCCCTGTTAACTGCCTCCCTCCCAGCAGCCAGCTTTGCCTCTCCACAACCCCCAGAAATGCAAACAGCTGTAGAGACAACTGGGGGCAGGGGTGGAGCTCAGAGCTACTGGGAGAAAAGCCAGTGTCAGGGAGTGGGGGCAGAGTCTGCTTCTCATGTGGGGAAGCAGCAGCCTGTACATGCAGGGTGGAGAGGCCAGGTAGAAAGGGGAGAAGAGAAGGGGGAAGAGCCTAGGGGAGGTGGGTGGGAAGAGACCAGTGGAAGAGGGAAATGTGTGGGGAGGTGGGGAGAGGAAACTCCTTTGGGGAGCACAAAACTGTAATGCCAAGCTCCACAGAACAAAAATTATGGGATTATAAAAACCATCCAGTCATGTTACTCAGTCTGTCTTTGGACTGTAGAACCCCTCTCTATTCCTCGGCCAGTGTGGGGGTGAGAACTGCAGACTGAAAAGTGACCATTTAATGCACCCAAACTGCACGACTCCCCCTGGCTGCTCAGCTGGAGACTGCGCTTACCCTCTCCTCACCCCGCAGACAGGAACTGCCGGCCATTGCCCAGCACTGCCTTCGCTCTCCCTCCTGGTTCAGTTCCTCCGACAGACGAAGGGCTGACTGGGAAATAGCTTGACAGCCACTGAGCTAATTCATGCAGCGTAGTTCACACTCGCACACAGAACTTCTGTTACTGTTCAGGGGCGAGTTACAGACAGAGATACTGGAGACCTTCACACTGACATCAACCATTCATATCCGCTATAATGTCACCGTAACAGGGAAGGGTTGATTTAGCCATTTGCAAACAGGAACACTTCCCAGGCTTCCCCCACCCCACCCCTGCAACTTCTCTGCCTGAGGCGGGAAAGCACTGCCCCCATTCTAGAGCCCCCTCCCCTTCTCTCTTTTGCTCCTGCCCCCTCACACTCCTGACCCCATCCCATGCCTACTCCAGACTCCAATACTCCCTCCTGTTCCCCTGCTCCAGAACCCCTCCCCTCCCTCCTGTCTACCAGCACCAGACTCCCCACACTCCATCCCGATTCCTCCATCCTCCCCAGTTCTCCCTCATCTCCCCCTGATCCAGGTTACCTCCCCTCCCTCCCATCCTCTGCTCCACACCCCTCCCCTCCTCAGCCTCTTGCTGCCCTGCTTCAGAGTCCCTCCCTCCTCTCTTACACATGATCACCCCTCCCCACCCCTACCTCCTTCTTGCCCCCTTTTTAGAACCCCTCTTTTCCCCATGCCTCCTTCTGCCCCCTCTCTGCTCTCTCCCACTCCCCCTCTCTCCCTCTTGCCCAATTCCTCACCCCCTCCTCACTTCTCACTCCTGACCCCCACTCCAGACGCCTCCTCTCTCCACCTCTCCATGCAGACCCGCTTCTCTAAACCCCCTTCTCCTCCCTTCTGCCCCCTGCTTAATAACCACTCCAGCCCAATGCTCCCTGCTCCCCCATCCAGATCACCCTGTGCTCCATCTCCACTGCTCCCTCCTGTCCCAATTTCAGATCCCTGTCCCCTCCCTTCCGACTTTCTCTCCTGCCTCCCTGTTACCCCACTGCAGACCATCTCCCCACCATCTTGCTGGCTTCAGCCCCAGTGACAGTGACAGGAGATGGTGCCGTTTGGAATATGGAAAACTCCATGAGTTTGCGCCTTCCATCGTGTTCTCAAGAGACAGGTAAAAACTCCCCAAACCACCAGAGTGGGGATAAAATGGGGAGAGCTGCAGCAGTGACAGCCCCAAGTGCAAGGCCCTGAGATGTGAGAAGGTGGCGCCATGAGGCAGCTCTGGGCATGTCCCATTCTCCTGGTTCTGGGCGCGGATCCCCTGCTGTCGAGTGCGGACTCTGCTGTGATAATGCTGAGGAGGGGGCTCCCTGCTGCTCTGACCCTGCTCCGTGTATCTCTTTGTAGGTGCTGATGAGCTGAGGCTGGCGGATGGAGGCAGCCCCTGTGCCGGGAGAGTGGAGGTTAAACACCAGGAGCAGTGGGGGACGGTGTGTGATGACGGCTGGGACATTACAGATGCTGAGGTTGTCTGTAAGCAGTTGGGATGTGGAGCTGCTGTCAGTGTCCATCTTAATGCTCATTTTGGAGCAGGATCTGGACCAATTTGGCTTGATGACGTTGCCTGTGCTGGTACCGAGTCTGCTCTCTGGCATTGCAGGAACAGGGGATGGGAAGTGCAGAATTGTGGTCACACAGAGGATGCTGGAGTGACCTGTTCAGGTAAGAATCAGCCAACTCTGTCCTGAAAGACAAATCCCCTGAGACAAAAGGGCTTGAACCCAGAGGGCATCGTGTGCCTGTGACCCTATTGAGAAATGAATACAAAGCAGAGTAAGTCCTGTAATTATTGTTATTACTGAACTGTAATTATGACTGTTCATGTCTCTGGCCACTGAGGAGCCCCCTGTGTGACTGTGAAGCATTTTCATTATCTCATTTCCAGTTGCTTCAGTGCCACATCGTTCCTTTCCCTTTCCCTCTGAATGGGTCTAAAAATGCAGATAGGAGAGAAAATGGAAAAGGAAAATGTCACGTAGGCTCCTAAGTCACTGAGGCACTTTTGAAAATGTTACACTCATGCTAAAATCCAGACCCAGACACCCAACCGCAGAGCTACAGAGGCTGGGGGCATGTATGTAGCCCCTTTGCCACCCTCATAGGGTGACCAAGGAATGGGCAGATTCTCCCAGCTTGGCCAGAATTAGATTTTGCTGAAAGCACTCCCCGCTCTGCTCTGTGACTTTTCACATTTTGGACCAACCAGTAACAGAAAATTTCACACTCTCTGATACCCTGTAGATCTAGAGTAGAATAGAGAGCTCAGCCAAAAATATACCTCAACCCTACACAGCACAAGAATATCATATTATGGAGGCATTTGTTGTAACTGAATAGTTAACATTACAGTTACAGACCCATTATAAGTTTTATTTTTTAAGTTCTCTCTTCTGAACATTTAGTAGGAATAATATCTTCCCCTGAAATAGCACAAGGAAGAGTAGAATATTTTCCTATAATTCCAGAAGTTTTAGCAGCTCCCCCTTGCAATGGGAGGTCAGGGCAGGGTTTAATCTCAACCCTTTCCTGGATTTTGAGCGTTTCAGTGACACACCTCAACATTCTCTTCACAGGGTTAGCGGGCGGGTGTGTGTGTGTGTGTGTGTGTGTGTGTGTAAGCAGTGTCAGGATGAGCTCCACCCTGACATCTGGTGGTGAGGTGTGGCAAGTTGTGGAAAAGAACTTCAGGGGCCGATCTCATTTGCATAGGCACACCCACCCTGCCTAGAATGAGGCCATAGCTGCCCAAATGGTCACTTTGGCTGCTGTGGGATCCCCAGTGTCTCTGTTATTGGGGCAGGAAGAATAAATTGTTATTAACCTGATTATGGGAACTGTGCTTGGAACTGTACTTGGCCTTTTGTTATGATTGAGGGACTCACCATCAACTAAGTAGCACTCGCTAGGCAAGGGTCATGGGTTTTAAAACTCTGCAAATGGGGAGAGGCTGGGGATAAGTATTAATACTTGGTGGTATGGGCCTCTGGGTGAGGGTTTTGCATGCTAATTGCACTTTTTTTGCTCTCCACTGTGGAATATCAGAGCTAGTTTTCATTCCCTTAGAAGTCTAGTTACAGGCTGCTGAGTTCACTTTGGGCTAATGGTGCACCAGCACTGAGGCTCTCCTCCTACAAGCTGACTTCACCTCAGAGCTGAAATCACTGAGTGTTGTGTTAAGTAGTGGGGGAGCCTGAAAATATACTGTGGAGCAGTTTGTGGGATAGCTGGAGTGCCTTGTGGACATGCTGGTGGAGTAGTTCATAGGATGGTGGGAGCTGCTGGTGGGATGCGGAGCGGAGCTGAGTGAAGGAGTTCATGGGGCGGCTGGCAGAGCGAAGCGAAGGCCTATGGAGCTGTGGGGCGGTCAGCTTCAGATCATGTAAGGTGCCTCTTACCCTCGTCCCATCTCCACCCAGGTTGGGAGGTAAAGCTCCGCAGATAAACTTTCAAACTCTGGGCTGCCCTGACCAGGGACAGAGACTTTTGGGTCATTGGACTTTTGGGACTTTGGTTCTTGAGTCCAGCAACCCCAAATCACCCAAAGGGAAAGGGGCATGCCCCAATTTGCTTGGGGTGGGTTTTTTTGCTCATGGGTTGTGTTATGAATCCTGTTGGTGGAGTTTCCCCAACATAATGCCACATTGTTTCTCTCTGTTATTAAAAGGCTTTTTGCTACACTCAGACTATGTGCTTGTGAGAGGGGAAGTATTGCCTCTTGGAAGTGCCCAGCGGGGGTGGTATATATTTGTCCCAGGTCACTGGGTGGGGGCTTGAGTCAGTTTGCATTGTGTTATTGGAATGGATCCCCTAGATATTGAACCCGGCCCTTGTTGCTGCCAACTCTGACGGGTAGAAGGGTTAAATGTGCATGTGTCACCCTTCTGCCAGGTGGAGCCAGCAGCAACCAGGGCTTGGTTCAATATCTAGGGGTTTCTTTTCAACAATAGGACACAGAACCTGTTTGAGGCCCCACCCAGTAATCTGGAAAATTACACACCACCCCTGATAGGTTTCAGAGTCACCACCCCTGGGTGACTTAGAGAGGCAATACTTCCCCACTGGCAAGCAGAGTCTGCGTGTAGAAAAGAAACTTTTAATGAAAGGAGGGAAATCAGCTGAGATTCATTAGTGAAAATGCTGCAAGCAGGATTCATAAACATAAAATTGAGCAGGGCACCCACCCCAGCGTGCGTGGGGCAGCGCCTTCCACCTCATGTTCTTGAGTTCTACAACCAAAAGTTTCTTTTCTGTGCCCCTCTCTGCTCCCTCATCACACCCCAGTCATAGTGGTTGTCTTTGGTCAGTGAGGACCCAGAGTTCAGAGGTGCATCTGTGAAAGTTCGCCTTCTACCCAGGGAAGAAGGCACCTTACTTGCTCTGCCATCTGAGCACTTGCTCTTGCTGGTTAACTCACAAGCCACTGTTCCTCCCTGCCAGCCTCATTACTGAGACTTCTGTATATAAGTCTCTTGAGAGTCCACCCAGCTCCTAATCATTGTCAGCTCTCCATAAAGCAGGCTGGACAAAAATACTACCCCACCACAAGTGTTTTCAGCTCTAATAAGCACTTAACATAGTAAAGAACTTTTAAGAGAACCTAGTTAGCTCTTTGAACAGGAAGAAAAGAATAGGTTAAACCAGACCAGGAACTCTTAAGAAGAATCCACATCTTCTGGCTAACACCCCCCTCTTAGATTTACAGAGGTCTAGCATTCAGGTCGCTGACTTAAGTTCTTTTCAGCTGAGGGTGACCCACTCATTTGGGACAGGTTAAGCACAGTTCTGCTCCCCTTTACTCATACAGTAAAGACAACAAGATTGATAACATTTCACTACCCCTGTGTCAAGGTTCCTTCCCCACTCTGAACTCTAGGGTACAGATGTGGGGACCTGCATGAAAACCTCCTAAGCTTATTTTTACCAGCTTAGGTTAAAACTTCCCCAAGGTACAAATTAATTTTACCCTTGGATTTCCACTGCCACCACCAAACTTTATCTGGGTTTACTGGGAAACGTAGTTTTGACATCTTTCCCCCCAAAATCCTCCCAACGCTTGCACCCCACTTCCTGGGGAAGGTTTGGTAAAAATCCTCACCAATTTGCATAGGTGACCATAGACCCAAACCCTTGGATCTTAGAACAATGAAAAAGCATTCAGTTTCCTTACAACAAGACTTTTAATAGAAGTAAAGGAATCACCTCTGTAAAATCAGGATGGTAAATACCTTACAGGGTAATTAGATTCAAAACATAGAGAATCCCTCTAGGCAAAACCTTAAGTTACAAAAAAGACACACAGACAGGAATATTCATTCTATTCAGCACAGCTATTTTCTCAGCCATTTAAAGAAATCATAATCTAACACATACCTAGCTAGATTACTTGCTAAAAGTTCTAAGACTCCATTCCTGTTCTGTCCCTGGCAAAAGCAGCATACAGACAGTCCCAGACCCTTTGTTTTTCTCCCTCCTCCCAGTTTTTGAAAGTATCTTGTCTCCTCATTGGTCATTTTGGTCAGGTGTCAGCAAGGTTACCTTTAGCTTCTTAACCCTTTACAGGTGAGAGGATTTTTCCTCTGGCCAGGAGGGATTTTAAAGGGGTTTACCCTTCCCTTTATATTTATGACACCCTGCATTCAGTACTAAGGTGATCTGTAACCCAACACTAGACAAGCTGATCACTTTGAGCAACAGGGCTCTATCTGCTGATATCTAGGCAGAGTAGGTGTGTTCATGTAAATACAGTTTGCTCCCAAAGTCTCTCCTCATCCCAGCAGCTGTCAGGGGATAACTCATTCAGACCCTGCTCACAGCTGCCATTTCCGAGTATTTTTAAACAATACAAAGCTGGGTTGGGCAGGAACTCAATCAGCTCCATTGTCAGGACTTTGAAACTGCAGAAAACAGATCGACCTTCACCAATGTAAACCCCCTAACCTGGAAATAACAACAGCACAATGCCTTGTGCTGCCCACATAGCAAGTTCCCTATAGAGAGTTTCTCTTTTCTAAATCTCACCAGGAGAGGAGAGCTATATATAAACAAATGGGCTATCAGAACAAAAATGTTGTTTATGTGCCTTTCTGTAAAATTGCACCTGCATCTCAGCTGGAGCTGCATGTTTGTAGTGAGAATAAAATTCAGGTTTGTAATAGGGCCCTTGAAGGGCTAGGCTGCTTAGTGGTTGGTGCTCCTAATTTCCAGCTCTTTGTTTTGAAGGTCAATTTGCCTTAGTTTTTCAGGCAAGGAAATCTAGGTTTATCTCTCTCCACCAGGTCCTAACCCATGGTCCTTCATTTTTCAACCCCTAAATAAGGGAGGTCTCCCAGCAGGGAGTCTAAATATTTTGCTCTGGGCTACTTCCTACCACTGTTATTTTTATTTGGAGCCTGGCCCTTCCAGTCCTATTTGCTGGGTGGCTTGCATCCCATAGCACCCTCTCGTGGATCTTTGGTGGTATCATGCTGCAGTCTCAGGCTCCTTCAGATGGGGAAGCTGTAAGTTTGGTGAGACTGAACCCCACCATGTCTCTGAGCTTCAGGGACCCAGTTACCTCAGTTTCTGGAGGCTCCTAGGTCTCCTCCACAGTCCCCCTTGGCTGGGGAGACAGTGATTACGCCCTGGTGGCTACCCCAGCTGGCAGGTTAGTGACACTTCCCCTCAGGTAGGGAGGGGGATAGATCCTGCCTCTTCGGCAGTCGGCCCTCAACTGAGCCAGGCTCTCCCCTTTTCACCCCCCCCAGGCCTGGCATTGGCTGCATGTACAGCAGGGTGTTGCTAGCTGGGCCCAAAGGCTCCATTTAACCCCTGCCATGCTGGCAGGGTAGTTCCACAGGGGCATATATTGTCTTTCTCTTGTGGTTGGAAACCCCCTTGTCCTCCTGTGTAAAATCCCCTGCACAAGATAGAGTTTGCAGTCACCTGGGCAAGTCACGTCTATGAATGATTCAGCTTTTTGCAGGCCGATGCCATTGTTTACATGTTAGTTTGAATGTTCCCAGGAAAACTCAGATGTGGACTGGTGTCTCTCAAAGTCCATTGTCAGTTAAGTGTTTCTTGATTGGGCACTTACTGAGAATAGTCCTTTCTCTAGAAGCCGACCAAATGCTTCACTGAGGCTACTTAGAATCAAATAAGTGCATATCCAATATTCATAACTTCAAATACAAAAATGATACACACATACAGGCAGCATAATCATAACCAGCAAACTACAACCTTCCCCTAGACAATGATCTATATGGTCACAGTTCATGGCAATAACGTCACAACTGTAATGTGAGTTTGTTTCGTACAGACTGAGTCGAAACAGAATAAAGGGCCCATTCAGAATTATTCCAGAAATAACTAGTCATCTCCCTACAAACTGCCCTGTGGACTAGATATCACTGAGAACAAACACCTACGGGAGCTGTGATGGTTCTGCACCAAGCGATTTTTCAGAGATGCTGACCTGACAGAATACTAGAAAACTTTCCCAAAAGTGACAGTCGTCTTCTCATACACAGTGTTTCTGTAGCCGTGTTAATCCCAGGATATTAGAGAGACAAGGTGGGTGAGGCAATATCTTTTATTGGACCCACTTCTGTTGGAGAGAGAAATGTTTGATCTGACAGAGAAGAGCTGTGTGTAAGCTCAGAAGCTTGTCTCTTTCACCAACAGGAGAGGGTCCAATAAAAGCTATTACCTCAGCCACCTTGTCTCTCTCAATCCCTTCTCGTCCAGTTTCAGTTTTCATTTCTGGTTGGATTAATACCAAACTTTGCCAAAACATTCTCCTCTGCCAAGGTCCTTGCCTCAGTCAGTGCACAGGCTGGATGGTGCCCAGGGAGTGAATCAGAGATGCACAGTGACAGAGGCTGTTGTCTGTAGGCCCACAGCCTCATTGGTTGCAGCAGCAGCATCGTCATCATTGGCGAGCCCTCCATTCCAGGATGATCTCCACCACAGATTTACAGATGGGTCCTGAGAGGACTCAGGAGTCCGATCCTGGAACCATAGATCTGCCCGCAGTAGGTACAGATGTTTCCTGACGGGTCAGCTGCCTGCTGGGAGAAAGTTCTTTTTCTTTCCTTCCTTCCCTCTCTCTTTTCAACTTCGAGGGCAAGGCACTTCTCCTCAAAGCGGGCCACTGCCTGTTGGAGGATGTAGCATCACTGAGATTGGTTGGTTGCTTGCTCCTCCCAGCTTGTGATGTGTTTTCTTGAGATACGCTTTCAGTGTCTCTTTGTAGGGTTTCCTCTGACTACCATGGGATCTCTGACCATGGGTGAGCTGAGAGTAGAGGGCTTGTTTTGGGAGGCGAGAGTCTGACATCCGCATACAATGTCCAGCCCAGCGGAGTTGGTGAGTGAGGATCATTGCTTCAATGCAGGTGACATTTGCTTCAATGAGGATGCTGGTGTTAGTGCAGCGATCTTCCCACTTGATGCAAAGGATCTTCCAGAGGCATCGTGGGTGGTGCCTCTCCAGACTCTTGAGGTGCTGTCGATAGGTCACCCAGGTTTCGCATCTATAAAGGAGAGTAGGAATAACAATTGTCTCGTAGACCTGGATCTTGGTGTCCTTCCGTAGGTCACAGTCTGTGAAAACGTGCCAGAGCAGTTTCCCAAAGGAAGCACTTGCACACTGGATCCTGTGCTGGATCTCACTGTCAGTTTTTGAATTTTGAGAAAGTTGGCTACCGAGGTAATAGAGGTCTTCAACTCTCTCCAAAGTCTGTCCCTCGGTGGTGATTTGTGGTGGCTCATGTGCAAGGCCTGAAGCAGGCTGATGGAGCACTTTAGCTTCCTTGATATGGAGTGAGAGTCATAGGCTTTGGTAAGTTTGTGCAAAAAAATCCAGTGTGGACTGAAGGTCATTTTCAGTGTGCGTGACAATGACACAGTCATCAGCATTTTGAAGATCAGTAATGGCAACCCTGAGGACTTTAGACTTTGAGCAGAAATGTCAAAGATTAATAAACAGCCTGTTCATTCTACATTTAATGTCAACTCCAGTGGGGAGGAGGTCTTTATCAAGGACCAAAATGACTGCTAAATACATGGAGAACAGGATTGCAGCAATAACACATCCTTGCTTAACCCCAGTTTTGACGATGAAAGGATCCATCTCCAGGCCATTACAGAGAACGTGGCAGTCATCTCACCATGAAGAAGCCTTAGGCCCTTAATAAATTTTGGAGGGCAGCCAAATCTGGCCAGCACCTACCACTGGGCTTCATGATTGACAGAATTGAAGGCCTTTGTCAAATCAATGAGATCCAGGTACTGGTCCTGATTTTGCTCGCAAGACATTTCCTGGATTTGGTGGGCAAGAAAGATCATATTGGTTGTCCAGCAGGATGATCTGAAACTGCACTGAGATTCAGGAAATATTTCCTCAGCAAGGGGAAGTAATCGGTTTAAGAGGATATGGGCAAGAATTTTCCCTGCTGCAGATAGCATGTCAAAGCCACGATAATTTCCACACTCCAATTTATCTCCTTTCTTAAAGATTGTAACAATGTTGGCATTTCTCAAGTCTTCCGGAATCTTCTCAATATACCAAATTTGAAGAAAAATGAATCTCCCGACAACATAGCTCTGAGGACAATTGGAGCACCAAAGCCCCTTCACCGCAAGAAGATGACGGTCCCCAAAGAGGGGTTGCAGCCATGGCAAGATATGTAACCAATAAAAGTATGCTGAAATTGTGCTCCTGGCTGCTGTGGGCCAGAATGACACCAGGCACTAGAATGGAGATGAGGGAGACTGTATCCACCTATTGGGCCCAGGCAGTGTGGGGAGGAAGCTACCCGAATTGAATGCAGATTGGGTTGGCAGGGGAAAGTAGATGAGGATAAGGATGCAGGGGGAATATTCTGAGTCCGGAGGCTGGTGGATGGAGAGAAACTGGGATCAGGAGAGAAAGCGGGAGATGGGGACTGGGTGGGCAAGGAGACTGGGACTGGGAGGAGGGGGAAAGAGACTAGGACTGGCTAGGCAGGGCAATTAGGACAGGGAGTGGGTGGGGAGAGACTGATGTGCTGAGCAGGGAGCTAGGGAGCTGTGGGAGACTGGGACTGACTGGGGAAGGAGTCTGGGACTGGGAACCAATGAGGAGGAACTGGAGGTGGGTGAGGAAACAGACCAGATGAGGAACCAGGGTGTCAGGGGAGTCTAAGACTAACTGGGCGATGATACTGGAATAAGTAGCCAGGGTGGGGTGTGGGAGACTGAGAGCAGATCTACATGAACATTTAGTGCATGGCAAGCTGGGGTGTAAATCTACCCTGCACTGTCCTGCCATGCACCGAGTGTCCATGTGGACGGTGTGGCTAAGCACTGAGGCCTTGTCTACACTACAGCTTAAGTTGATGTAAGTTACATCGCTCAGGGGTGTGAAAATACCGCCTTCCCCCCCAAGCAATCTAACTTACATTGACTTAAAGCAGTGTTTGCATTGCACTATGTCAGCGGAGCTTCTGCCTCTCGATGAGGTGGACTAATTATGTGGACAGGAGAGCGCTCGCCCATCGATGTAATGCGTCTTCACCAGATGCATTAAATCGGCGCCGCTGCATGGCACTGATTTAGAGTGGGAGCGAAGAGAAGCCCTAGCAGTTCCCTTGTGTGCTTTGATCTCTCCCATTTCCAAGCACTAGGGAACGGTTAGTGTGCAGCAGCAGGCTCCACAGGGACACTGAGTGTGCAGCGGGCTAGTGCGAGGTAAATTTACACCCCAGTTTGACACAAGCTAAGTGTGTGTAGAGAGAAACCCTGAGACTGCATGAGGCATCCAGGAAGAGAAACAGGGGCTTGGGGAAGACAGGACAACTCAAGGCAGGGATAAGTGTGAGAAACAGTTCAGCTGAGGACCCCAGAGGGGAGGGACAGCACAGAGAACAGCGGGGAAATTGGCAGGGGAAGCCAGAGGTGAAGTCTAGGACTGGCTTGTCCAGGAGACTGGGCCTGGGGATGAGAAGCTTGAGAAGTGGAGACTGGAACTGGGTAGAGAAGAAGAATGGGACTAGGACACAGAGCAAGGGATGGGGAAGAGACAGGACTGGGACAGGTTGGAGGGGAGGGGGTTGAATGGGTTAGTCTTAGGGGAACAGGGGAAGAGGGGTCTGTGACCAATAGAGAACAGACTTCTCCAGACCTAGAATGGAACCCAGTATCCCTGAGTTTTGCCATTCCCCTGCTTTCAGCAAATATTTGTCAAACCCTCCAAAAAAATCTTCTGATTCCCCTCTAGTACTGGTCCACGCAGAGGATGACAACCTACTACTGCTGTCAGTTACGCCATTAGCTCAAGTGGCAGAGGTTTGGGTGGCAGATCTAAAGGTTCCAACCCTGCTGACGATCCACGTGGGTGTCAACATGATTCCGCATCTTGGAACTTCTGATTTTTCTGTTTGTTTTTTCAAAAACCTCAGAAATTATTCAGAAAACATTACTTTTAAGGAACATTAATTTTGCAGAGTTGAGCTGTAAAAAATAAGGAAAAGGCAGAATTAAAGTTATCTTTGCAACTCTAGTTTGGCCCACTTGTGCGTATGCGTTAAGGTACAGTCTTTCATTACCTGATAACATGCTATTTTCTCCACAGAATAGACAGTGCTCTGAATCAGGGCTGTGGTGTGAAGGAGGTGGTTGTCTGTAGCACCCCTGCCTCATTTGTTGCAGAAACTGTGAAGCATGCTGTGTGTGAGGCAGGCGATTGCAGAAAGAGAAAGGATGGTCTCTTGTTAAGGCAGGTGAATGCTGCTCTGGGGAATTGGATTCTATCCCTGCCTCTGCCACAGAGTTTCTATGTGATGCTTGGCAAGTCCCTGAAACCAAATCTTTCACAGGTGGTCATTAATTGTGTGTTCCTCATTTTATGGGTGGCCCCCATGAGACCATGAGCGTCCAATTTGAAGAAGAGCTGAGCATGCGCTACTGTCAACTGAAGGCAGTGGGAGCTGTGCTAAACAAGCCTAAGTCTTCTCAAAAGCCAGGACGTGGGTATCTCAAGTTGGGCACCCAAAATCAGTGGACCCTTCTGATACTTTTGGCCATAGAGTGTCTCTGGGCTTTGGTTCCCCATGTGTAAAATGGTGATAATAACAGTTCCCTACCTCCCAGGTGTTGTCAGTTGTTGGCTGTGCGTGTTTTCTCTCTGTGTGTGTTTTCAGCTGTGCGCAGATAGCTGATGCAGCAGGCCTCGATCGAACTGCCCGAGAAGACCACAGACTCGGTTCAGTGGCGAATGCTCGTTCAGGTTTATTGCTGACGAAGGACGGTACTAGCTCCCCGGATCAATGTCTACAGTTACACTGGCACATGTAGGCCCCTTACAATGGGCTTGGCTCAGTGAGTGGCGAGACTTTCCACTCCCTCCCCTCACCCGAGGCCAGAAAAAGACACACGCCCCCTCCGTGACCTGTCTTTTATACTGTGATAAAATCAAGTTACACATTGCCCCTCTGACCTGTCTAGTAACCACCCTTGACCTTGTCCATGTTGGTTTGACCAAAATATCTCTATCCATCACCTTGTCACCCTGACCTTATCTTTCGGAGGGAGTAAATGTTTTTCTTTCATCGTCTTTGGGGAGTGTGTTTACACCATAACCCTGTGTCAGGGGTTCTGGTCCCACCCTTCTGGAAGGTGTTTATGCACGTGCCAGTGCCGAGCACTTCTCATGAGTGTTTGTGGTTTTGCAACACCAACCATGCCTTTGCCAGGTTCATGCTCTGGACAATGGACCCGCACGCACAGTCACAAAAGGGGCTAATGAAGGTTTCACAGGCAAGTACAAGTCTGGCATTCTGAATGTTTGAGTGCTTCGCTCTGTAAACTTTAACTTTCTTTCTGATTCATAGCTGTATAGATTTTAAGGCCAGAAGGGAGCATTAGATCTAGTCTGACCTCCTGGGTAACAAAAACTATAGAATTTAAACCAATTACTCCTGTACTTCATCTGAACTTGTGTTTGGCTGAAGCATATCTTCCAGAAAGGCATCCAATTTTGTTCTGAATACTTCAGGAGGTGGAGAATGTTCTGCTTCTTTTGGTAGTTTGTTCCAATGTTTCATCAGTAGTACTTGAAGCATGTATGCCTTGGGTCTAATAGGAATGTGTCTGTCTTTAACTTCCATCCATTGGTTCTTGTTATGCCTTTCCCCACTAGATTGAGAAGACCTTTAGTATGCAGTGTTTTGTCCATGTGAAAGTATCTAAACACTGAAATCAAGACACGTCTCGGTCATCTTTTTGATAAGCTAAACAGATTGACCTCCTTAAATCTCTCACTGCAGGCACATTTTGAAGCCCTGGAATCATTATTGTGGATCTTCTCTGCACCCATTCCAATTTTTTAACATCCTTCTTACAATGTGGGCACTAAAAACAGATGCAGTATCTGTCTCCCCGGTGCTGTACACAGAGCAAAATCACCTCCCTACTAGAGCTGGTTGGAAATTATCTGGCAAACTAGAGTTTCATTGGAAAATGCCAGTTTGTTGAACTCAACATTTCTCATGAAAGTGAATTGGGGTACAATGAACTTTCTCAAAACCACAAGCATTGTCTGGTGGAAATGTCCATAGTTCCCTGCCAGGTTCCCTGGTGGCTCCTGTTAGTCCTGCCGTGCAGATTGTCCTGGGCTGGGTATTCCAGTCTTCTATGATCTGCAGCTCTGGGGCAGCCCCACCATACAGATTGCTCCAGAATTGGAGATCCTAGTCTTTCTAGGGTGTGGGCTCTAGGGCAGCCCTGCCAGTGCTTTCAGGCTCTCTGCCATGGGATAAGAACCTGCTTGCCCTGGAAGCCCCTGCTCTAACCAAGGCTCGGCTCCAGACTCTGCATCAGGGATCCTGGAAGTCCCGGGATGGGTTCCGGTGTCCCAGGGTCTGTGGCAGCCCTGCCTTGCAGAATATCCTGGACTGGGCTATTTGCCTATTTAGGCTGCCAGCTGGCCAAGGAGTCTGGAAGCCCAGGGGTCCCCAGTCCAGGGCAGGCCACATGATGAGGCTGCCCCAGAGCCCCAACAGTGGCTCTGAGAAATTGACATGCTTGTCCTGATGTTAACAGTGGTGAAACAGCATCTGTTGGGGTTCCTGGGAGCAAATTTCATTTTGGGTACACCGTTGGCTGGAGTTTCCAAAACAAACTGTTAGCCGGATTTCCAATTCGCAGGAAATTTTAAAATAGTGACATTTCCTGTACACTGGAAATCCTGCATTTCAGCCAGCTGCACTCATTGCTCCCCTCTTTATACATCCAAGGATCACCTTTGCTGTTTTTCAGCAGCATCACACTGGGAGCTCACGTTCAGTTCTTTGTCTACTATGACCCCTGCAAAGAACATGGGCTATATCTGTACTTCTGTGAATATTACGTGTACCTCAGTTCCTTTTATTGCTATTTTCACATTTCCTTCAGGGGTTCAAAGGGCAACCCCCGTCTGAGCTCCCCACATGTCCCAGGATGGCAGACAATGGTTTCATAGAACCCAGTTACTGGTACTTAACTGACAATACAGGTGTCAGGGCTTTTGAGCTTTTGCATCTGCCCAAGCTGAGCACAAGCCCCCTTCCTTGGGATGGGCCCCTGAGGTGGAAAATCTTAAACAGAGAGCCTGGGAATTGTTAACAGGGGAGCCCTGAGGAACAGAGGGGGTGAGGCAGGGTCTGCAGGGAAGGAGACTGAAACACAATCCCCAGAGGCAGGGGTTCCTGGGATAAGCTGAGTCAGCCCAGGTTTTGAGGGAAAAGGTGAGCTTTAGGTAAGACATAGCCCTGTAGGTCATCAGTTGCTTTATTCTTTTCCCTGTGGTTGCTGTGTTCCTATGGATAAATAAACAATAACACTGTCCTGCATGTGGTACTATTCAATATTTTCATAAATGACTTGGATGATGGAGGAGAGAATACACTGACACAATTTGTGGATGACATGAAGCTGAGAGGGGGGTCACAAGCTCTTTGGAAGGCAGGGTTAAAATTCAAAATCATAGAATCATAGATTCATAGAATATCAGGGTTGGAAGGGACCTAAGGAGGTCATCTAGTCCAACCCCTGCTCAAAGCAGGACCAATCCCCAACTAAATCTAAAATTAAAATGATCTAGATATAATGGAGAATTGGTCTGAAATCAGTAAATTGAATTTCACGAAAGACAAGTGCAAAGCATTAGACTTAGGAAGGGAAAATATGGAATAACTGAGTTGGCAACAGTTCTGCAGAAAATGATCTCAGGGTAAAAGTGGATCACAGACTGAAATGGGTGATGCTGTTGTGAAAAAGGGAAATGTCATTCTGAATTGTATTAACAAGCATGTCATATGTAAGACACAGGAGGTAATTTTCCCACTCTACTTAGCAGTGATGTGGCCTCAGCTGGAGTACTGTGTCCAGTTTTGCTCGTCACTGTTTAAGAAAGATAAGGACAAATTGGAGAATGTCCAGAGGAGAGCAACAAACAGAGTAAGAGGTTTAGAAAACATGATCTGTGAGGAAATGTTGAAAGAATTGGACATTTTAAGTTTACAGAAGAGAAGACTGAGAGGTGAACTGATAACAGCCTTGAAATAACTGAAAGATTGTTTCTCAATTGCTGTCCAGATCCACCAAGGGTAGGACTAGACAATCATTTTAGATTTCAGCAAATGAGATTCAAATTAGATATTAAAAAAAAAAAAAACCTTTCTAACTATAGGGATAATTAAGGACTGGAACAGGGTATTTACGGAGGTTGTGTAATCCCCATCATTGGTGACTTTGCACAACAAGTTAGACAAACGTCTGTCCGGGTGGCCTAGGTATACTTAAACCTCCCTTGGTGTGAGGAGATGGACTAGATCACCTCTTGAGGTTCCTTCCAACCCTACATTTCTATTATTCTGTGGTTTTATCAGCTATTCAGACCTGCTGATGTGAAAAAAAAATGTTGATCCCTGATAAATGCCATTTAACATGCTCCTTAGGTACCAATAGATTGAAGAGAGATTCATTCTCTTCAGAGATATGAATAGACATCCTGCTGCTGTCCAAAACCAGAAATGTGTATTGAACACCTCTGCCTTTTCTCCCTCATTATTAACAATTTTACCATCTCCATTTCTAATGGGCCTATAGTATTGTTAGGATTTGTTTCTTTGTTTGTTCCTAATATACTTAAAAAACTCCTTATTTGTCATAGTTCTCCCAGTCACGGAGTTTATCCTGATGTCTTTAGCTTCCCTTATCAGTATTCTTCATATAATAACTTCTAAAGTATATTGATTTGCTCTAATTCCCACTATTTCCATTTTTTAAAATATATTGCCTTTTTATTTGTATTGCTGCCTTCACTTTGCCACTGACCCAGAATGAGCTTTTAGGTAATGTTTTATACCAGTGGAGCACTCCAACTCCCAAAGCCCCCTTTATAATTTTCAGCCTTCATTGACTTTCTAGGACACATTAAGCCCCAGCTGGTTGGAGGAGACAGTGCCTGCTCAGGACGTGTGGAGATAAAACTTGGAAACACATGGACCACAGTCTGTGATGCACACTTTGATCTGCAAGTTGCCAACGTTATCTGTAATGAACTACAGTGTGGAATAGCTGTATCTACCCCAGGAGGAGGTCACTTTGGAGAAGGACAAGGGTTGATCTTAACTGAAGAATTTCGGTGTGTGGGGAATGAGTCTCTCCTATTCTCCTGTCCCAGGATATCAAAAATGAATCAGACATGCTCACACACAAATGATGCTGGTGTCATATGCTCACGTAAGAATTCAGCACAATGTCTTTAAAATCCCAATTCTGTGTATTCTAAATTATAGTGAAGCAATGTACTAATCTAACTGTGTAGGGATCTGGGTTTGATAGGGTTGGATCAAAACCCCAAACAAGCCAAGATAATGAGAAAGGGATCAAGTGCCCCTGACTTTCCTTTCTTTTACTATTTGCTATAAAATATCTTAAATGCTCCTTCTCTAAACTCCTTCTCCCTTCTCCCCTGGGCACACAGGGTTCCGGCTGGTGAACGGCAGCACAGCGTGCTCAGGGAGGGTGGAGATCCAGGTTCTTGGTGCCTGGGGAACCCTCTGTGACTCACGCTGGGATTTACCAGATGCCAACGTTCTCTGTCGTCAGCTCAACTGCGGCTTCGCTGTATCAGCCCCAGGAGGAGGGTATTTTGGGAAGAGAACTGGCTCTGTCTGGACAGACACATTTCACTGCAAAGGGACTGAAACCCATTTGGGCCATTGCCCTGTTACTGCCCTGGGGGCCTCTCAGTGCTCACACAACAATGATGCCAGTGTGGTTTGCTCAGGTAAGTGCAAGAGAGATGCTGGATTAAGGACACCTGCCCCTCAGTGTGTGATGCTGCCCTAGAGTAGGGGAACCTCAGGACACAGCAAGGGGAGGGGGAGCTAGGTCCTAAAGCACAGAAAATAACAGTAAATATATTAAAGAAAACATTTAAGTCAATAATATCATCACAAAAGAACAGTTGTGACTGGGGAAAGCCCTGGATACTCCAGTAAAAACATCAGCAACTCTGTCCTGACGCAGGGCAGCGGAGCAGGGTCAGCACTTTGTCCTTCGGGTTACATCAATGCCACCAATTCATTGTCCCCAGCCTTCTCCAATAGCAATTAGAGGGGGAGTTGGTAGTGACTCCCAATGTGGAGCTTGCTTCACACTTTCTATTATAAAATATTCTTGGCACCTTCTTGAGAAGCTCTCGCACCTTCCTTGATTGCTGGAGCCTTTGCAATTTGGGAAGGGGTCAGTGCTGGGGCCAGGGAGATGCCTTCTCCTTGTGTAGTCAGATTCCTCCAGGTTTGGCTGAATTATAAACTGCTGAAAATCAGCATTTTCCTTCTCTCACGTGAGTTCCTGGGGGTATTTTTGGTAGCCCACCACAGAGAAAGTAGTGCTTTCACTCACTGAGGTTTTTTTTTCTTTTTTCACACCTTTCCAATTGAAAAAACTCCAAAGATTTTTTCCCCTGCTTTCTTACTTTCTTACACATTTTTACCTTTTTCTAACTTTTTACAGTGGAAGAAAAGATGAGCAGGGGATTGGACTAGATGACCTCCTCAGGTCTCTTCCAATCCTAATATTCTGATTGTGTGAAAATATAGGAAAGGGGAGGAAGTGGCAAACCTGTACATCCAAAATCTGGAAAGGAAAATTGAATGTTTCATTTTCCAAAAGTTGGAATGAATCGATATATTAGTGAGAGTCTAAACAAAAATTTTCATTCCATTTCCACATCCCAGTATCTCAGATCTGTTTAAAAATTGAAATACTGCATTCAAAAAACATCACAGGAAAAATTTTGAGTTGCTGACCCGCTCTAATATTTAGCTTTTATAAAAATAAATAAAAAAATAAACAGCATTATTTAGTTCATTTAGTCAAAGGCACAAGAATTAGAAAATACCAGAATTAAGGTTATCTATGTAATGTTAATTCAGTCCCCCACCCTCACTTCTGCATATATATTATGATACAGTCCAATTGCATGCACATATTCTATTATTCTCACCTACCCCCAGCTCCTGCCTCCTTCAGTGCACAGGGAGGATGGTGCTCAGGGGATGGAGGAGCTGTAGAATATTTCTTTTTATCCTCATCATTCAACCTGTGACCCAGGGCCTTATTCTCTCTACAGACCGTACAAACACTGCACTGAATACAGAATTATTAATTTCTTCATTGGCTTTTCTATTGTGCTCGTTACAGTAGTGTGAGAATGCACCACAAACATTAATGAATTTGTCTTCATAACACCCCAGGAGATAGCAGACTCTTATGCGGTCCATTTGAAAAGTGACTTAGGCACTTAGAAGCCCAAGAATAACATTTTCAAAAGGCCTAAGTGACTTAGAGACTTAAATCCTATTTTCTCTAGTAACATAGGAGCCCAAGAACCATACAGACTTCCCCCTCTTGCTGCCTAAGTCACTTATGAAAATGGCACTTAAGCTCCTACATCATTTAGCTGCATTTGAAAATTATACTTACAACAATTAAAGCCCAAATTCCCAACTCACGACTAATTTGGGGTGATTGGGCTGCAACCTGAGACCCTCAGTGCCTGATTCTCCAGAGTACTCACCATTTCTGCAGAGTTTTATGTGTTCAAAGTACTCTCCAGACATTAATAAACCTCACCAAGCTCCAGGGAAGTAGGGGGGTAAGTATTATTATTAGCTCCTGTGACAGGTTGGATCACGGACACCCCTTGGGGGCTGCCACCTGATGTGCCAAGACTACTTCTGCCCCTGCTTTCCCTGCCAGCTTAGGACTCCAGCACCCTGTCTAGCTGAGCCAGACATGCCAGTCTGCTCCAGCAAAGACCCAGGGTCTGAAATACGTGCCCCAAAGCTGCAGACTTAACTGAAAGCAATTTAGGAAGCATTCTTGCTTTTAACACTCAGATGTCCAACTCCCAATGGGGTCCAAACCCCAAATAAATCCGTTTTACCTTGTATAAAACTTATATAGGGTAAGCTCATTAATTGTCCGCCCTGTATAACACTCGGAGAAAGATATGCACAGCTGTTTACCCCCCGTCCCTGGTATTAATACATACTCTGGGTTAATTAATAAGTAAAATGTGATTTTATTAAATACAGAAAGTAGGATTTAAGTGGTTCCAAGTAGTATCAGACAGAACAATGTGAATTACCAAGTAAAATACAATAAAACATGCAAATCTAAGCCGGATACAGTAATAAAACTGAATACAGATAAAAATCTCACCCTCAGAGATGTTTCAATAAGTTTCTTTCACAGACTGGATGCCTACCTAGTCTGGGCACCATCCTTTCCCTGGTACAGCTCTTGTTCCAGCTCAGGTGGTAGCTAGGGGATTTCTCATGATGCCTGCCCACTTTGTTCTGTTCCACTCACTTATATATCTTTTGCATAAGGCGGGAATCCTTTGTCCCTCTCTGGGTTCCCACCCCTCCTTTTCAATGGAAAAGCAACAGGTTAAAGATGGATTCGAGTTCAGGTGACATGATCACATGTCACTGTCAGACTTCATTACCTGCTTGCCAGCATACAGGAAGACTGAGAAGTAAAACAGAGCCATCCACAGTGAATTGTCCTGGTTAATGGGAGCCATTAAGATTCCAAACCACCATGAATGACCCACACTGTGCATACCTACAATAGGACCTCAGAGTTATATTTCATATTTCTAGTTTCAGATATACGAGTGATACATTTATACAAATAGGATGACCACACTCAGTAGATTATAAACTTTGCAATTATATCTTACAAAAGACCTTTTGCAGGAAGCATATTTCAGTTACATTATATTCACACTCATCAGCATACTTTCATAAAATCCTACAGAGCAATGTCACAGCTCCATTTTACAGACGGTGAAATGGAGAGAGAAAAGCAAAGTGACCTGCCCAAGGCCACCCAGTGAGTCAGCAGCTGAGTCAGGGGTCATACAAGCAACAGCCTCACGCTGCACAACCCCGATTTATCCATCCTGGGCACTCAAAGTGGCCAGGGTCCTGCGGGAAAATAATTCACTAGAAAATTAATTTTAATGGCCAGTCAATCTGGTTCCCTTGTGCCTAAATGGAGCCCGTCTTATGGGTCTATAGATCCATAGAGTTTTAAGACCCAAAAAGGCCATTATGATCATCTGCTTCTCCCCTCACCACAAGGACCCCTCCTGCTTAATGAAGTTTCAGCTCCCCTTTCTGCTCCATCTTCAGATCCATGTACAGAGTCTCCATAGGGCTTCTTGCCTGGCTGGAACTGGGGTCCTTACAGAGAAACCTATTGCAGAAGCCCCGGATTTCAACCTTCTTCCTAATAATGGACACGTAGCTTCCAGGACTGACCCCCACAGAGCCCAGAGTCACTGGTGCCGTTACACACCATGACTAAGCCTATGTGGCCCTGCCCAGAACTCTCAACAGACATCTACTCTCCTCTTTACAACTGATATCTTTGTACCTTGGGGGCAAAAAACCTCGCAGTTCTCCTGCTTCTCACAGAGGCTGCTACCGGCATTCCTTACTGAATTCCCTGCAGCCCTGCCCTGCCTCTCCTAACCAGCTACCCAGCCCAGACCCTGGTTCTTGGAGGGAACTCCTCAGCATATGAAGATCCTGATTTCTCCCTACAATTGCTGGAAGGAGAATCCCTTCTAAGGAAAAACACCTGGTCCCTTCCATACGAGCTCCATCTGCCATGATCCCATCCGGCCTTCCTGAGGGGCTGTGGTACCCAGTTATATCCATGAGCCTCCTCGGAAAGCCCCAGATCTACTCTCTACCCTCACACTACACTAGCGGCATACCTAGGACAGGAAACTTGGGTGGGCCCCAGCTTTTGGGGGGTGGGCAGTGACAGGAGTAGCAGAGGGAGGGGTGCAGGAGGAATCCAGTGCCCTGGGAAGGGGACAGGAGGTAGGGGGGTTCTCCTCCCTTCACCCCTTCCAGCCGGCCCTTACCGCTCAGCAGTCACCCCAAGCTGAGGCTGCCCGGGGCACACAGGCTGCGGGGCATGCCTAGGGTAACCAGATAGGAAATGTGAAAAATTGGACAAGTGGTGGGAGGTAATAGGCGCCTACATAAGAAAAAGCCCCAAATACCAGGACTGTCCCGATAAAATCGGGACATCTGGTCACCTAGGTGTGCCTTTTGGGCAAAGTGGGGTCCCACCAGGGCTCAAGCTCTGCTCACCCTTCCCGACCCTGGCTCAGTGTCCGTCAGCCCAGCCACGTCCCTTTCCTGCCGGTGCCGGGAGCTGCTGCCCCGGTCTCTGGCCCCAGCACTAGCCCCACCCAGACCTGCCCTCAAGAGGCACACCCCCTGTGGGGCTAGTGCTGGGGTTAGAGACCAGGGGAGCAGCGCATGGTGCTGGCAGGAGAAAGATGCGGCCAGGCTGACGGACACCAAGCTGGGGGTGGGAGTCCCAGCCTGTGGATTCTGGGAGCTCCGGCTCTGATTTGGGTGGGCCTGGATGATCACTGGGTGGGCCACAGCCCACCTGTGGTTACATCCCTGCACTACCCTAGCTGCATGCAGGGAGGTCCAGTCTTAGGGTGAACTCCTGGCTCTGTTGAAGTCAATGGAGGTTTTACCATTGCCTTCAGTGGGGCCAGGATTTCACTCTTACCCTTGAAATGTTATTTGGCTACCAAGATCCTTGAGCTGGTTGGATCCAGTGCGCACACACTGCACCCGTCAGGTCGCCATACTAGTACATACTGTACCCGACACAGCCAGTGGGTGTGCCCTGCACTGACTCTGCTGTTGATTTTAACATAGTCAGTCTCTCTTGGCTGCACCTGGGTCTGAACTCGGGGAGTAATTCCTAACTTACCATCTTGCTGTCGGACTCTCGGATTCTGAGACACACGTAAAGACTGAGATTCACATCCCAAGGGAGTCACAATATTCACCAGCAGAGCATGTCCCCTTCCCCGCCCCACACACAACCTGCTTCTTCTGCAATGAATTGACCAGCTGGAATCTCACGTTGGACTCAGAGATGACACCACACTTCAGGGGACAGCTCCAGTTAGAACCACCAGTGCAGGGAACTATCTAACATGAGGAGCTCCTGCACTGGATCTATGTGAACCAAGAAAGTTGCCACCTACTGAGCAAAGATCAGAGGGAACTAAGGGAATTTACCAACAATAACCTGTTCCTGACCACCATGAACCATTGGCCAAACTCCTTCAAGGCAAACTTGCCTAAATCATTCACGACCCACCTGCTAAGTGCTTGTGCAGACACCGTTCACTGGCTTCCAGGCATTTAAGCCTGGATAAAGTGACTACAAACCTCAGCAGCCATTCCACCACCACACACAGAGACTATTTTCCCAATCAGTAATCTGCAGGAATTCCCTCGCTCACTCATTTAGAGAGTCCGTTGGCAAGCCCTTGTGTCAAGCTCAGAGTTTTACAATCCTCATAGCACCTTCCACTTATAGATTCATAGGAATAAGTGTCTTCTGACAGAGGTTGTTCCCTTTAACACTGTGACACACTCTGATCACTGGCTTATACCTTCTTATTGAGAAATAGTCCACAATTTCATGTGCATTATTTCTAGTGTATAAGAGAGAATGTTATTCAGTGTGTTTCCCATCTCTCCTGAGCCCAGGTCATTCTGAATCACTCAGACTCCTGAATGGAGAGAGCCGGTGCGATGGGAGAGTTGAGATTTCCCTCCGTGGTGTGTGGGGCAGAGTGATGGATGACCAGTGGGACATGAACGATGCCAGCGTGGTGTGCAGGGAGCTCCAGTGCGGAGTCGCTGAGAAAGCTTTTATCCCCCCGAAGTCTGAGAATGGAACGGGCCCTGTGGGGCTGAGAAGGGTCCAGTGTGCAGGAAATGAGACTCGTCTGACTCTCTGTGACATCTCCACATCTGAGACAGCCCAGGCAGGAATTGCTGAGGACGTCGGTGTCCTTTGCTCAGGTGATTCATTTCCAAATCTCACAAACATTTTCTGTTCAGTAGGAAAATACATATTAACAGCTGCGATCTATCCCTGCAGGGAGCCGGCGGATCAGACTGGTGAATGGGACAGGTCGCTGTGCCGGGAGAGTGGAGATTTATTACAATGGCAGCTGGGGGACAGTCTGTGATGATTCCTGGGATGTTTCAGACTCCGATGTCGTTTGCAAACAGCTGGGATGTGGACGCGCCATCAATGCAACTGTCTCTGCTCATTATGGGCAAGGATCCAGGCAGATCTGGCTGGACGATGTGAACTGCTCTGGGAACGAATCCGATCTCTGGGCGTGTCCTTCCGGGGGCTGGGGCCAGCACAACTGCAGACACAAAGAGGACGCGGGAGTTCTCTGCTCAGGTCTGTTCTGGGAATGCTCACGTGAGCCTGGTTACCAGGGGATTAAATGGAGGGGGCAGATGTTTAAGGAGATTGCTGAGAGTGACACTCTCCCTGACTGTCTCTGCCTCCCTTTCCCTTCTGTAACTACCTACCAGGGTCACCATTAGAAAGTCCTCAGCTCCCACCCAGAGGTGTTGGAGATATTGCAAGATTTCCCTTAGAATGCTACAAGGCTGCATCTCAGGTATCTAAAGGAGATTGTATCATGGAAAGCAGTGACTGAAAAGAAAGTAGGGTCCAAGTGGAGAAATAAGTAAACATAAGCTCCCAGTGCCGTGAATGGCAAAACGGGCTAATGTGAACCTTGGATGTATAAACAGGGGAGTAGTGAGTAGGAGTGGGGACTAAATTTTACTGTTGTACTTGGTACTGGGGAGACAGATACTGGAATACTGTGTCCAGTTCTGATATCCACAAAAATTGGAGAAGAGAAGAGCCAGAAAACTTATCTGATGAATAAAAGCCTTACGGTGAGAGATTTCAGATGCTGAATCTCTTTAGCTTGTCAAAACGATCAAGAGGTAACTTGATTGCAGGGCATAAATCCGCTCACAAGGAGAACATACCACTTACTAAAGGGCTCTTTAATCTAATGCAGAAAGGCAGAACAAGAGTCGATGGCTGGAAGCTGAAACCAGACAAATTCACCTCAGAAATAAGGCCCAGGTTTTTAACAGGGAGGGTGATTAACCATCGGAACAAACTACCAGGGAATGGTTCATTCTGCATCTCTTGAAGTCTTCCTGTCTAGACTGGATGCCTTTCTGGAAGCTATGCTTAAGTCAAACTCAAGTTATTAGGCTCTATGCAGCTGTTTTACAGACAGTCAAATTATTTGATCTCATGATCCCTGTCACACTGTCTGGAGAGGCTCACGGCACTGAGTGCCCACCTCAGGGCAGATGGTGAGAAAGGCAATACCCCAAACTGCTGGTGTGTTTTATAAGTAGATTTCACCAAGCCAGGAACAAATGTGAACTCCTGGACCAATGTTCCCTCTACTTTTTACATCCATGTGCGGAATGAATTTTGTTATGTGCACCAGTCTAGAGGTGATGTGTGGTGGGGTGGGGCTGAGGGGTTCAGAGTGTGGGAGGCAGTTCAGGGCTGGGGCAGAGGGTGCACAGGGTGAGGGCTCTGGCTGGGGGTGCGAGCTCTGGGGTGGGGCCAGGGATGAAGGGTTTGTAGTTCTGGCTGCCCTGGGGCTGTGGCAGGAAGAGAGGACTCCCCCAAGGCCTCTCTTGCTGCAGCAACCTGGGGCCAGGGGAGAGGCACCTCTCCCCACTGCGGCAGCTCCGGGGCTGGGGAAGAGGTGCCTCTCAACCCTAGGCCCCTGTGGCTGCGGGCCTATGCGGTCTTTGATAGCCTTCTGTGCGTCCATATGGCCATGCAGCTCAGAGGGAACTTAGTCCTGGATCACTGTATCTATCTTACCATGGAGTCACAGACAGTCCCCTTAGACTCTCCAGTCTATTGTCACCCAAACAAACTGGACTTCATCATAAGTGGTCACTTACACCAAAAATCACATCACATTCAGGTTTCTTTCAATCCCAAGAGACCAGTCACTTACTCAGATCACTTTGTACCCTGGATCTTACACCAAAGACAATGCCTGTAGCCAATCCTGTAATAAAGTATGTACAGGTTTATTCACTAGGAAAAAGAAATAAAAGGGTTGTTTACACGGTTAAAGCAAGCAATCATCTACACACAAATGAGTTACCATTTATATCCTCGGAGTGACAGAGTTGTAGTGATCTGTCAATTCCAAATGTCCTTCAGCGCTGACCCAGGGGTAACCCCTTGGGGTCTCGGCCTTCAGTTTGGTTTCTTTAGCCCTGTCACAGTTCAAACAGCCAAAAAGATGAAAAATCTTCCCATCTATTATTTTTATTTCCCTCTTCCAGCCTTCAAAGCAATGGGATAAGACCTTCTGCATGTACTACATGCAGGGGATGGGCGGCGGGGATCATTCCCGTGCCTGAGTTCACAAGTTCAGAGCAAACATTTTCAGTTATAAAGCAAAACTTGCATATGTTCTTGTAGCATGGACCATAGACATTACAAGTGAGATTAATGCCAGCAGCAACTAACCAGCATTTCATAAAGTCTAAACACTCAATACATTCTTCCAAGACTAATACCTGTTTTCAGCAAAAGTAACACACATGTGACCCTGCCTGGTCTCCAGCTACAAGATTGTAAGTTCTCAGCTAAGGCCTGCAGCCTGGGCAAGAGCTGGCATCTGACCTGCCAATGTCACAATCCTTCCCGGCCTTCATCTATTACAATCTGTATGTAGCTGCTGCTAAATGGTGGCCTTCCAGAGATGCCCACTGTATTTCGAAGGGGCCTGTGGTGTCTAAAAGAGTCTCTTACTCCTGGAGTAGTTCTCTAGCAGTTGCTCCTGCAGAATGATGCACAGGATTGTTAGCAATCACTGGGATTTTACTCTTCACACCCCAGTTCATTTCAGAATCAAATGATTTAAATTCCCTTTTTCTGCACTTCCTTCTAGAGTTCACAGATCTGAGGCTGGTGAGCGACAGTGACTGTGCAGGGAGGCTGGAGGTTTTCTACAATGGGACGTGGGGCAGTGTTTGCTCCAATGCGATGTCTGGAGTCACCCCAGCAATTGTCTGCAAACAGCTGAACTGTGGGGACGGAGGGCAGATTGCAAGTGACTTTGAATATGGACCAGGTTCTGGTCCCACGTGGCTGGACCACGTTGCATGCAGTGAGCAGCACAGCTCCCTCTGGCAGTGCCTGTCAGACCCTTGGGATCCAAAGTCATGTGATAACCGAGCAGAAGAGACCCATATTTCTTGCACTGGTAATTAGGAATCTACCTGCATGCGCGTGTGCAAACCCACATATACACGATGTGTTTAATTAATTGAAAGGTTAGGATAGAACTGTTGTTGTTGTTCACATCTCAGTGTAGGCAGATTTAAATTCTCAACACAAGATACAAACATATTTTCATGATGTTTTATAGGAACAACCATTTGTCTGATTAACAACAAACATGGAAGTTAATCAATTAATTTTAAAAGAGACCGGTGTTGGACACTGCGATAAGGTAGTCTGAGAGCCGAGAAAAGCCTCTCCCTAGAGACCGTCATGAGACAGCTCTGTGGTTATTAATCCTTTTGGGATGAACACTCAGAGGTGGGCCCAGAACTGGAATCCCCCACAAGTCTGGGTGCATGTCGGCCTGTGTGTCTGAGTAACAGTTGAATAGCAAATTAGTTAAGTATTAAATGACCCAGAGTTCACATTTCAGTTCACACAGTGCTGAAATTAGGGGTTTAAAATACAGATAAATTCTACTCCCACATCACACACACAACCCAGTGCATTCACCTCAGCTTTTTCTCTCCATAGGGAAAAAAACAAAACCAACTCAGACCCTGTTTGCCGAATGCCCGAACTCTCCAAGCTGCACAGGTATCTCTGCTTCTCACTGTCTCCCTCTTGGTCCCTAAGTTGTCCCAGTAACATGTGAGGTTTCTGCATTTCTAGACCAAGAGAAGTTACGCGTCGTGGGAGGAGAGGACAGATGCTCGGGGAGAGTGGAGGTTTGGTACCGTGGCTCCTGGGGAACAGTTTGTGATGACTCCTGGGACATGGCGGATGCTAACGTTGTGTGTAAACAACTGGGCTGTGGATCTGCTCTATCTGCCCTGGGCGAGGCTGCTTTCGGCGAGGGGACTGGTCCCATCTGGGTGGAGACGTTGAATTGCAGAGGGACAGAGTCATCTCTCTGGGACTGTCCTGCCAAGCCCTGGGGTGAGAGCAACTGTGGTCATAAGGAAGATGCTGCCATGAATTGCTCAGGTGAGTGACAGGAGATGTTTCTGCTACATGCTGTAATATTCAGGGAAAAGGATGGTTTAGCTCACCCATCCTCTTTGGTCTCAGACCAGGCCCTCCCATCTCCTGAGTGCCGGAGCATCCTGGATGTTGAGGGGTGGAACCTTTGTGGGGTCAGATTGGCTCAGGCATCAGCCCACATAGCCCCTGCATTCATCACAGGCCCCACTGTGCTGGTTTGTTATGAGAGTCCTCATTGCTGCACAGAGCACAAGGGACTTGGGCCCTAAATCACTAACAAACAGGTCCTGTGCTGCTGTGAGGGAGTTCGTGGAGGTGACAGCTGGAGACAACCAGGGACTCTCAGAGGTGAGGATGCCCCTCAGGAACAAACACGTCACCTCCCCCTTACTACAGGTTCCAAGTTTCCTCCCTTTAATTTTGCAGGTCTGACAGAGATGACAGATTTTCCAAATACCCCAGTTAAAGCATCTCCTTCCTCCCATCTAGGGTTAAATTTCCCTCGTGCTGGGTCACAGTGGAGGAGCTGCAAGCTGCAGCCTGAGGGAAGGAGCTCCTTTCCATGGCTTGTGACATCTGAGGGCCAATGACACCGGGGTGGGAGCTGCAGGCCATGCTGAGCCAGAGGATTCCTGTCTGCTGGCTCCAGCTGACCGGGCAGGGCCCATGATTTAAACAGCATCCTGTGAGCTGCCCCCATGGTGCACAGACTGTGTCCCAGCCCATTACCCTGCTGTCCTGGGCCCTGCAATGAGTGACTGGGGAGCTCCCTGGGGGCCCCTGACTCTCACAGGCTAATCTCTCCCTGTTGCATGTTCATTTCCATCCAGCTCCCCCACGCCGCCCTCCGACCGACAGTGGGAGAGTCACGGTGCCGGTGGTCATCTGCATTATCCTGGGGGCCCTGCTCTGCCTGGTCTTAATCATCCTGGGGGCGCAGGTGCGAAGTGCCAGGGCACAGCGCAGAGGTGGGTCCTGATTGGTGTCACTGTGTGAAATGCCTCTGCAATAGCAGGGGGGATGCAGGGTGTCAGGGTGAGGGGCGATACCAGGCTGGGTGGGGTGGCCAAGGGTGCCTGTTAACTCCTCTCTCATTGAATATTTCATTAACTGTCTGGCAGTGGAACAGTCCAGCCATGAAATCTGGAGATGATACTGGCTAGGGACCTTTACAGTTTCAGAGAAACGGCATCTGTATCCCCACCCGCCCCCACCCTCCGGTGATCCACTCCAGGAATGCCTACTCAGGCCTCCAGCCCTCACCTGTCTCTGGGTGGGAACCCCCTGTCCCATCTCCATGTGGCCAGGGGTTTTTAAGACTGCACAGCCCCCTGCCTTCCACTGTGATACACCCAGCAAACCAGTCTGCCTACAGGCCAGCCCCCATGCTGTGCTTTCTCCCCAAGGGCTAGGAGCAGCGCATTGCCAGCAGTTACAAGTTACCACCCAGCTCTCTCTCAGCAGATGACACCTTATTCCTAGGATAAAAGTGTCACAGAGAAAACATTAAAAACAATAAAAATTCCTCCACACTTGCTGAACATACCAGAATTCACCCATCTTCCTCATGGGCAGCCTGGTAGACCAACATCCCTCCTACGATTCAGTGTTGGGATCCCCATGGACAGAAGGTCCTGCCCATTTGCAGAATCAAAATGAAGGCCCTGAGTCTTTTTAAACTCAGCCTTTCATATCAGAAGTCCTCCTTTGTCTCTTGGTCTCTGGTAACCCAGTTTGAACCAGTCTGTATAAACCACCCTGAAGGTTGTTACCTTTCTGGAGTTTTTTACAATCTCAGTGATTGACCTTAATCATCCCCCCACCCCACCCCCCGACACACACACTCAGTGTTTTTTCTTTCTGGAGGAGCTGTGGTAACCCTCCGACATGCAGTAGAACATAAACCATTCATAGCTTTAATACAGTGATTCCCAAAGATACTGCCTGGAGCTGCAGTATCTGCCACAGGGAGGGGATCTGAATATCATGAGGAGAGACATCATGGAAAAGGGACTGAGAGAAATTGGAAATATTGTCAAGGAAAAAAGGTGTATAAAAATAGAGCTGTGGTAAATAGTTGTGAAGAGAGTGATCCAGTAGAAAAGACAATCTTAGGAAGGAGAAGTGTGGGAAAGGAGCATTTTACTGTCTTGTACTCAAAGCTGGCACTTGTAGGGGATTTTACATCTATAACAGACTTTATACAAACATTAGCTACCAGCTCCTTGGCAAGAAGATAGAGCACGGGACTGCCATCAACATACATGTAACAGTCACAACTTTGCAGTAAGACAATGACTATAATCAGATCTCATGCTTCAGGGCTTCAGCCAGTCTCCTGCAGGGGTCAGGAAGGAATTCTGGGAAGCCCCCATCTTTGTGTTTTGTTTTGCTTCATTTTGTTTCTTGCCCTTCTCTGAAGCATCAGGCATTAGCTACAGAGGGATATGTGTCACTGGATGGGCTGGACCAGTCCTCTGAGGTGATACAGAGAAACCTCTTTCAAAGATAGGTGGGTGGTGTGTCTTTTCCACATGTTCAGGGTCAAACCAATTGTCAGATTTGGGGTCAGGGAGAAATTTCCCCCCAGGTCAGATTGGCAAAAAGGGACCTTGGGGGATTTTCCTCTTCCTCTGAAGCATGGAGCGTGGATCACCTGCCAGGATTATCAAGGCATCTCTCAAGTAATCAGTTCCCTGCCATTGCAGGGGCCTTGGGCATTGGTGGCACCTTACTCGCTCCTGCTTTCTGCCTGTGGCACACAAGAGTTTATTCTCCTGAGGACTGAAATGCTTTACTCTAAGTGCATCTTTGGGCTCAAACCTAGGGGTATCTGGGTGAAATGCAATGGCCTGTATTATACAGGAGTTCAGACTAGATGTTCTAATAGTCCCTTCTGGCCTTAAACTCGATGAAAAAAAAGAGGTTCTCACCATTTTGCAGAGAAACACCTGCGTGGGGGAAGAATTATTTAAGCTGCTCCAAAGGGGAATAGCCAGAAATAATGAGATGAGATTAAAAAACATTTAAGATGAATGTGAGGAAGCTTCCTGACAGCGATCTAGCCCTGGGAACCATCATCAAAGGGCTGTGGTGGAAAGAAACCCTGTCACCTGGCTCATTTAAATTCCAGCACTGGGAATGTGCGGAAGGGTTCAGGATCGCACTGGGCCCATGGGGAGAGGCTGGATGATCCCATAGTATTTCCCATCTCTGGTTTCAATAACCCTGTGCAAACCCTGCCCTTTGTTTTCAGGCTCCAGAAGACCCTTGGATCCCTTCTCTGAGGCCGTGTACGAGGAGATTGATTATAACCTGATGAGAAAAAAGCAGGAGATGTTCAGTCGCTCAGGTGTGTGGGTCTCACTCTTAACAGGCAGCAGCTATTAAATGCCCTGTCCATCTGAGGCCCTGACCCAGAGTTAAATCACTGTAGCTTCAGCCCTGTGAGCTTGTCATTGGAGCTGGGCACAAGTCTCCGTTATGAAATGTTTTGGTGAAAAATGCAGATTCAGAGACACTGAAACATTTCACAAATTCCTGTCAATTTCACCCAATTGTTCCAAATACACACAGAATGATTTATTTCATTTCAACACTTTCTAAAGAAAACATTTTGTTTTTTCAATTAGATATTACTTTTCCATTCGAAATTTCCTTTAATATTATCGGAAAGAAAACAAATCAACAAAAATTAACGAATGTCCAAAAGAACACCAAATGGTGTCATTCAACATTAAACTTTTTTTTTTACTTTTGCATTTCCCAAAAATTGACAAAAAAAGTCATTTTGGGCTCAACTCAAAACAATCTTATGTTTTGCTTTTTTCCCCCAATGGTCAGAAAACCGAACCACCTGGTTTTTTTACCAAGCTCTAGCTGTGGGAGCTGGGTTTGTGGTGAGAGCAGCAGTTACTCATGTCGACTGAGAGAGATGGATTTGCTTCCCACTGTACACTGAGTGTCCCAATTCTAGGAACAATTAATTTCCCATCTGCCTGTCCTGCAGCCTTGGCGTGTAACCAGTGAGGGGTCAGGAAAGCGACTGGGGCAGGCTAAACTATCATTTGAAAACTTCTTTGGAGCAGGGGATGTTCTTTGCCCCCCTCCCACCGCAGCCACTGGTCTGCTGTGTCAGCTCCCTCCTGCCCCCGGAGCAGAGAGATCAGCCCAGGAGAGCCTCATGAGTTTGAGTCCCGGCCCTTTTATCCTTTGTGCCATTTTGTCTCAATGTCTGATGAGAACATCCTGCCCAAGGGCTCTGCTGTGGTGGAGCTCTGAGAACATGCTCAGGGCATCCCCCAGCATCACTGCCAAGATGGTTACAGTGAATGACAAAAAGAAAAGGGGTACTTGTGGCACCTTAGAGACTAACAAATTTATGAATCACAGACTCTGCTTTGGGCCTTTCTTGGTTTAATTTGGAAACACCATGGAGGGCTGATCGACTGATTCATGGGGGAGGTGGGTATTTACCCTTAAGAGGGAGGAGTCCCCTCTGTGGCTGAGGAGGCCAGGACAGTTGTGCAACTTCCCTGGACCAGCAGCCAGAGACTTACCTTTCACTCACCACAGCATCCTGCAGGTCAGATTGCATCATCCCCTCAGTCACATTTACCACAATAACATGGAGATTTCTCTTGGGGAGTCTGTGTCAGACTCTCACTGCTCGGAGTTGCTGTGAGTCACCACGTCCTGTAGAGGAAGGTACAGACTGAGACTGGAAATCCTGCTCCAGGCCCCGGATATGTTCCCAGTCCCACAATTCTGCTGTTCTCACTGTGATGAATTTCTGGTTCTCGTCTCTCCAGTCTCCTATTCAGATGATTCAGTGACGAAGCTGCAGTATTACACCGGGGACAGCGAGGGGGAAAATGATCCTGGATCAGAACAAGGTAATGGGGGAGGGGCAGACTCAGGCCAAGAGACCCAAATCTGGGCAGAGAAATGAATTTCTATCACACTTTCTGCAATCGCAGCCATTTCCCCTCACACGGTTCCCATTTTACACAGTCGGGTCTCATCCCATTGAACAGGATTTCTGTCAGAATCTCAGGATGGGAACATGTGACCATCTCCTGAGCACACTGAGTGGCTCCCAGTGACCTCCCCAGGTGAGGAGCTGGAGGAGATGGATCAGTCTCTTTGGGTGGAGGCGTCAGTGCCCAGCAGGGCTAGTCTCTTGTCCCCAAGAGAGAGACGAATTAATCATAGAATCATAGAATATCAGGGTTGGAAGGGACCTCAGGAGGTCATCTAGTCCAACCTCCTGCTCAAAGCAGGACCAATCCTCAACTAAATCATCCCAGCAAGGGCTTTGTCAAGTCTGACCTTAAAAATTTCGAAGGAAGGAGATTCCACCACCTCCCTAGGTAACACATTCCAGTGTTTCACCACCCTCTTAGTGAAAAAGTTTTTCCTAATATCCAACCTAAACCTCCCCCACTGCAACTTGAGACCATTACTCCTTGTTCTGTCATCAGCTACCACTGAGAACAGTCTAGATCCATCCTCTTTGGAACCCCCTTTCAGGTAGTTGAAAGCAGCTATCAAATCCCCCCTCATTCTTCTTTTCTGCAGGCTAAACAAGCCCAGTTCCCTCGCCTCTCCTCAAAAGTCATGTGTTCCAGTCCCCTAATCATTTTTGTTGCCCTCCTCTGGACTCTTTCCAATTTTTCCACATCCTTCTTGTGGTGTGGGGCCCAAAACTGGACACAGTACTCCACATGAGGCCTCACTAATGTCGAATAGAGTGGAACAATCATGTCTCTTGATCTGCTGGCAATGCCCCTACGTATACCTCCCAAAATGCCATTGGCCTTCTTGGCAACAAGGGCACAGTGTTGACTCATATCCAGCTTCTCGTCCACTGTAACCCTTAGGTTCTTTTCTGCAGAACTGCTTCTGAGCCATTCGGTCCCAAGTCTGTAGCGGTGCATGGGATTCTTCCGTCCTAAGTTAAGGACTCTGCACTTGTCCTTTTGAACGTGATCAGATTTCTTTTGGTCCAATCCTCTAATTTGTCTAGGGCCCTCTGTATCCTATCCCTACCCTCCAGGGTATCTACCTCTCCTTCCAGTTTAGTGTCATCTGCAAACTTGCTGAGGGTGCAATCCACACCATCCTCCAGATCATTTATGAAGATATTGAAGAAAACCAGCCCGAGGACCGACCCTTGGGGCACTCCACTTGATACCGGCTGCCAACTAGACATGGAGACATTGATCACTACCCATTGAGCCCGACAATCTAGCCAACTTTCTATCCACCTTATAGTCCATTCATCCAGCCCATACTTCTTTAACTTGCTGGCAAGAATACTGTGGGAGACCGTGTCAAAAGCTTTGCTAAAGTCAAGGAACAACATGTCCACTGCTTTCCCCTCATCCACAAAGCCAGTTATCTCATCATAGAAGACAATTAGATTAGTCAGCATGACTTGCCCTTGCTGAATCCATGCTGACTGTTCCTGATCACTTTCCTCTCATGTAAGTGCTTCAGAATTGATTCCTTGAGGACCTGCTCCATGATTTTTCCAGGGACTGAGGTGAGGCTGACTGGCCTGTAGTTCCCAGGATCCTCCTCCTTCTCTATTTTAAAGATGGGCACTACATTAGCCTTTTTCCAGTCTTCCGGGACTTCCCCCGGTCGCCATGAGTTTTCAAAGATAATGGCCAATGGCTCTGAAATCACATCTGCCAACTCCTTTAGCACTCTCGGATGCAGTGCATCCGGCCCCATGGACTTGTGCTCGTCCAGCTTTTCTAAATAGTTCCAAATCACTTCTTTCTCCACAGAGGGCTGGTCACCTCCTCCCCATGCTGTGCTGCCCAGTGCAGTAGTCTGGGAGCTGACCTTGTTCGTGAAGACAGAGGCAAAAAAAGCATTGAGTACATTAGCTTTTTCCTCATCCTCTGTCACTAGGTTGCCTCCCTCATTCAGTAAGGGGCCCACACTTTCCTTGAGTTTCTTCTTGTTGCTAACATACCTGAAGAAACCCTTCTTGTTACTCTTAACATCTCTTGCTAGCTGCAACTCCAGGTGTGATTTGGCCTTCCTGATTTCACTCCTGCATCCTCGAGCAATATTTTTATACTCTTCCCTGGTCATTTGTCTTATCTTCCACTTCTTGTTAGCTTCTTTTCTGTGTTTAAGATCAGCAAGGATTTCACTGTTAAGCCAAGCTGGTCACCTGCCATATTTACTATTCTTTCTACACGTTGGGATGGTTTGTCCCTGTAACCTCAATAAGGATTCTTTAAAATACAGGCAGCTCTCCTGGACTCCTTTCCCCCTCATGTTATTCTCCCAGGGGATCCTGCCCATCATAGAATCATAGAATATCAGGGTTGGAAGGGACCTCAGGAGGTCATCTAGTCCAACCCCCTGCTGAAAGCAGGACCAATCCCCAATTAAATCCTCCCAGCCAGGGCTTTGTCAAGCCTGACCTTAAAAACTTCGAAGGAAGGAGATTCTACCACTTCCCTAGGTAACGCATTCCAGTGTTTCACCACCCTCCTAGTGAAAAAGTTTTTCCTAATATCCAACCTAAACCTCCCCCACTGCAACTTGAGACCTTTACTCCTTGTCCTGTCCTCTTCTACCACTGAGAATAGTCTAGAACCATCCTCTCTGGAACTACCTCTCAGGTAGTTGAAAGCAGCTATCAAATCCCCCCTCATTCTTCTCTTCTGCAGACTAAACAATCCCAGTTCCCTCAGCCTCTCCTCATAAGTCATGTGTTCCAGACCCCTAATCATTTTTGTTGCCCTTCGCTGGACTCTCTCCAATTTATCCACATCCTTCTTGTAGTGTGGGGCCCAAAACTGGACACAATACTCCAGATGAGGCCTCACCAATGTCGAATAGAGGGGAAAGATCATGTCCCTTGATCTGCTTGCTATGCTTCTTTTTTGTGTTTAAGATCAGCAAGGATTTCACTGTTAAGCCAAGCTGGTCACCTGCCATATTTACTATTCTTTCTACGCGTTGGGATGGTATACATCCCAAAATGCCATTGGCATTCTTGGCAACAAGGGCACACTGTTGACTCATATCCAGCTTCTCGTCCACTGTCATCCCTAAGTCCTTTTCCACAGAACTGCTGCCGAGCCATTCGGTCCCTAGTCTGTAGCTGTGCATTGGGTTCTTCCATCCTAAGTGCAGGACCCTGCACTTATCCTTATTGAACCTCATCAGATTTCTTTTGGCCCAATCCTCCAATTTGTCTAGGTCCCTCTGTATCCTATCCCTGCCCTCCAGTGTATCAACCACTCCTCCCAGTTTAGTATCATCCGCAAATTTGCTGAGAGTGCAATCCACACCATCCTCCAGATCAGTTCCCGGAGGGAGTCAAAGTCTGCTTTTCTGAAGTCCAGGGTCCGTATTCTGCTGCTCTCCTTTCTTCCCTGTGTCAGGATCCTGAACTTGACCATCTCATGGTCACTGCCTCCCAGGTTCCCATCCACTTTAGCTTCCCCTACTAATTCTTCCCAGTTTGTGAGCAGCAGGTCAAGAAGAGCTCTGCCCCAGTTGGTTCCTCCAGCACTTGCACCAGGAAATTGTCCCCTACCCTTTCCAAAAATTTCCTGGATTGTCTGTGCACTGCTATATTGCTCTTCCAGCAGATATCAGGATGATTGAAGTCTCCCATGAGAACCAGGGCCTGTGATATAGTAACTTCTGTGAGTTGCGGGAAGAAAGCCTCGTCCACCTCATCCCCCTGGTCCGGTGGTCTATAGCAGATTCCCACCATGACATCACCTTTGTTGCTCACATAAGATTGTCCTATGTTATAATTACAGATGGGCTCAGACCAACTCACTGATCCAAACCCACCAGAACTTTGTGGGAGGGGGAATTTGCAGATTCTGACCCCAGCTTCGGATCTCAGTTTTGGGGCCGGCACCTGTCGCTATAACAGGCTGAAGCAAAATCCTGGACCTGAACTTCCCAGCCTGGCCCCATCTTTAATTACAAACAGGGCGGCATTACTACCACAGCTGCTCTCAAGGGAGTCCATGATTTGGGCCCTGTGGGAGTTTAACCTGTGGCTGGGTGGGGGAGACACTGAGCAGATGAGCCAGTTGTGCTGAGAAGCTGGAGCGCTGCCAAGTTGAGCCCTGGGCTGCCTGAAAGGCTAGTGGAGAGCAGGAGCTCACAAAGGATCAGGCCAGTGACCTCCCAGTGGGAGCTTTAATTCCTGCAGAGGAGACATTCCGCCCCCCAGTGAAACAGGAAAATTCAAACCTGTCTGCAGAGATCAGCTGGATTCACACTGGCCGGTTCTGGCCTGGCAGTGCCCATGTTCCAACCTGTTATCTCAGCACAACCCAGATCCTGCTCCCACTGAAACACATAAAAGAGCTGCTGTTGGATTCTGCAGGGACAGGATTGGCCCCTTGTTATTTCTGGGACTCCTGTTTCACTGTAGTTCTCTGACTTGTGCCCTTCTTCCCATGGGCCCCTGCGACTTCCCCTCTCACGTGCCATGATACACAGCTGTAGTTAGAAGGGCCACCTGCACTGAAGAGACGCTGCTGGTGCCCTGGGCTGAGTGTGGTCTTTGCTGTTCCAGAGGGAGTTTCCCCAGGGGGGTCTCAGTTGGATTACGATAACGTGCAGGAGCCTGCCTTGAACGACGTCCCCCAGACTCCAGAAGGCCGAGGTGAGCAGTGAATCCGCCTCCTGGAAGCAACGTCACTCTGATAAAAAACTAACTGTATTTCTCAGTAGGGACAATAGTGGTTTGTTAAGAAAACCAGGAAGTTCACCCACCAGTATTGTCTATTGGCGTAATGCTGGGGGCGCTGACCAGGTGCATGACAAGAGCTGTGTGGAGGCCCAGGTGTAGGGAAGCATGTGATGTCCAAAGGCATAATAAAGGCCCATAGCAGGGACTGAAGGAGCAGTCTGCTCAGGAGCTGCCCACGCTATAGTTGGCTCAGGTCACTGTCCCAGCTTATATACGTCTGTGTCAGACATGCTGTGCTGGGGGGGACATAGAGATTTTACACCCAAGGACCCATGTTCCAACCTTATTAGTTGGCTCCCTGCCCCCCCACGCTTGTAATCTAGGAGCTCTAGGATCCTCTCAATTAGCTCCTGAAATATATCAAATCAATGTGATATGTGAAATCCCCCAGTCTGAGGGTTTCAGAGGAGGGCTTCTCTTAATGCCCTGAAGGTGGAAGTTAAGTGCTGAGAGATCCCCAGGGACCAGTGAGGCTGATGCATCTGCAGCAAGTAGTTTATTTCTGTCTTCACTGTGCATATTCTCTTAATTACTTCCCATCTTCACGTCAGATGCCCCTGCTCTGCCTGGAGATGTCCCAGGGACTGTTTACGATGATGCCAGAGAAGTGTCTGTCCCCGAAGGTGACCCTGGCTTGGGGCAGAATGATGAAAAAGGCACTGGGGCGAGTGACAGGGATGCACAGACAGGTGAGTGGAGAACTGTTTGCACTTCACAGTGTCTCTGCAGAGTCGGGTAGCTGGAAATGTGGGGTACACAGCAAGGGAACAGCCCTGGCCAACCCAACGCCTGTGAGAAAACCTCTCCTTCTCTCATCTCTCCATTCCCTCAAAGAAGAGGCTTCAGTGCCTGAAATAGAGAGAGGAAAAGTAGGATCTGATCTGGGTGGTACTTCCTGGTCAAACCAGCAGGATAGCTCAGATTCCCTCAAGCTCTAGGTTCAAATCCTTGTGTGGCTGCCCTACTCTTGATGTACTGGATTCCTACCTATTTACTGAACGTGTATCTTTTGGGCAGAATCTTATAAACCAAAGTCATGTTACTGCTGCACAAATGCTAAAGAGCCCATGACACTTCCTGTAAAAGTCGGGCTTAGCCCATTATCCTTGGCCTAAGTTTCCACTCCCCTCCCTGTTGTGCCATGAGCAGAGGAGGTGCAGTGGTGATGAAATGTGCATTGCTTAGTACTTGATGCTTATCTTCATTGTTAGGGCAGAGTGAAAGTTCTGATGTCCTTAAGTGCTCCTGGCTGGTAAGTGCTTGGGATTTTTTTCACCAATGTACAGGTAGCTATAGCTGGCACTGGGCAGTGTTAGCTGGTCTGGAAACCAAAGGTTTTAATTTCTAGACTGTGTATCGAGATGATGGATTAGAACTTGTTCTAGACCAAGCCAGAAGACTGAAGGGGGAACAATTCCTAACCCACACCATAGAGCAAAGGTTCTCAAACTGTGGAGCACAGAATGTATTCTGGGGCAGCATGAGAAGCCAGAGCAGAGAGCAGCAGCTACTTTCCAGGTGCCCAGCTTCGAAGGCAGCGCTGCAACCAGCAGCAGCGCAGAAGTAAGGATGGCAGCGTATGGTGTTGCCACTCTTACTTCTCTGCTGCTGCTGGCGGTAGTCCTGCCTTCAGAGCTTGGCAGCCGGGGAGCTATGTACTTACATGGCTCTTTGTGACTCAATGCCCGACTGCTTTTCATATTTAGTGAGAGTTGCATGTTGATTTTTGTAAATCGGTAGATGTACTTGTGTGGTGGGGGTGGGGGGCATCAACTACAATGGACACAAAGAAGGGGGATGATCAAATAAGTTTGAGAACCACTGCTGTAAACTCTGCCTTGCTCTGCTGCTGCCCATCACCGTAGAGGGGATCCACTGACTGTATGTGTCTCCCTTGGTATTTTCAGGTGGGAGTCTGCACTCGCGAAGGAGTGAAGGTGTATCTGGGATGGAGAAGGAAACCCTGTTCCTGCCTCTGGGAGACACTGGTTATGATGATGTGGAACATTGTGACTCTGGGGGATCAATATCAGAACAATGTGATTGGACAAAATAACCTTGTGCTGATGTAAACGCTTCGCCTCTTTCTCTTAGAAATGCTCCCCCTGTTATGATGGTCCAGAGACAGTCCCTTCCAGTCTGATAGACAAAGCAGGTGTTTTTATAAGATTTGTATGAAGTTGCAAGAAATACAAGTGTGAGAGGGAAAAGATTCATAAACTTTCTTTGTATAATTTTCCATTGTTTCAAGGGGTGGAAGTTTCCTGCTTTTTTATGCCTGTAATTTCTTCATCTTGAATTTGTGCCTTTTTGCATATTAAATCCTTTCTGAAAGTCTTCCCTGTTGTGGAAGTGTTTCTTGCCAGAAGAATTGTTCAGTTTCCAGGGTTCATCACAGGGAGAGGCTGAGATACAACAAACCAAGAGACAAGTGCAGGCCACCTCTGGGTATGGACGGCTGTCTGATGGGAGGTGAGTTTACACTGAATGTTCTATCAGGCATGTGGTAAAAGTGAGACACCAGCAAGAGAACATTCTGAGATGAGCAACATGGTTGTTCCTAAACCTAATTCAGATCTGAAACTTTCCCTGAATCCAAGGAGATAAATGGGAAATTATATCTGGGTAATTCACACCTGAACTGAAGGAAACGGTAAAAAGAATTCCCCATTAGCGATAAATACAGAGGATGAATATTTCTGCTAGGACAAAAAATAAATTTTATAGAAAATAATGACAAGAGGAGGGTTAATAAGAATCTGGGTTTCCACTGAAGCAGTAAGGCTAAAACAAGTAACAAGTCACTGAGTTGTTACTAGAAACCCCAGTAAAACCGATCGTTTTCACACAGTGGAATATTTATTTCCATGACAATCTACAAATATAGTTTAAAGTCAATGCTGAGCTGAGTACTGACTAGTGGAGAAGCCAGAAGTGTTCTCTGGATGAACCCTCAGTGAAATCAATACCAGAATGCCCACAGAGTACATCACTATTTCACAGAAATATCTTTCTTTCCTTTACCACCAATCCTGCTTGCAGTTTGGTCACTTCATCTGTAGAAGGATAGAATGGAAATAGAAATGATGAGAGAAGGAGTTTCCAATCATCTGCATTCAACAGGGTCAGGGGTCATATGAAGACGCAGAAATAAGCAATTTACTTTCAAAAAGAGAAAAATTAAAAAGACATAACTGAGACATGTCACTGACCCGTGGAGACTGAGGAGGGAAATCTCAGGGGCTGTGCTACCCTGTTCCAGGGCAAAGAGAGGAGGAGAACTCCCCCAAAAATGACACCTGCAGATCCTGGAGAAAAGGAAAGAGAACAGGGACAGCAGTAGGTGAAGGTGACTGAGTAGGGGATTCCCTTGTATAAGTGGGGGATGTTATAGAGATATTGTGATCTAGATCACTTGGGTCCATTCAAACACTGAGCGTTAATAAAATGCAAGGTCATATTTCTGTGACTCGGAAGAGGATTTAGGTGTCATAGCAGACAAACAACTCAGCATGAAATCCCAGTGCCATGCTGTGGCCAAAAGGACCAACGCCATCTTTGGATATTTTCATGGGGTCAACTCACTGCACGTGGTGCCTCCTCCTGGCAGCTCTGGCGATTAGCTCTTGCCAGGCACTACCCTTCTCTGATGGTATCTCTACCCGTCATCTCTTTCACCCTATGGCCCCTCTCACTCTTCGAGCTGCAGCTTCCTTTTAGTGACCTGGCCAGAGGACTGGGCCACGAAGGTTCTCCCCTTCCAGGGAATTCAAAGTCCTTGTGGACGAGCTGTCCAGCTGGCATCCCCAGCACCCTGGGCCACTTCCCAGTGGCTGATAGGGAACCCGGGCCTGCCTCTACACTGACTTCCAGCCATGCAACCGTCACACAAGCATCCAAGGGCTGTATGGTCCTACTCTGTGCTGCAGTTTCCCTGGGCTTCTTCCTACCTATCTGGATTCCCCCTTTCTGGCTCCTACGCGTAGGGGCAGCTAGGGGGCTCTGCACACTGCCCCCGCCCCAAGCACCACCCCTGCAGCTCAACATTGGCTGGGAACTGTGGCCAATGGGAGCTGCGGGGGCAGTGCTCCCTGGCTGCTCCTATGCACAGGAGCCAGAGGAAGGACATGTCACTGTTTCTGGGAGCTGCTTCAGGTAAGTGCGGCTCAGAGCCTGCATCCCTGACACACTCCCATGCCCCAACCCCCTGGCCCAGCCCTGATCCCCCTCCTGCTCTCTGAAGCCCTCAGTCCCAACCAGGAGCACACTCCTGCACCCCAAACCGCTCATCACCAGCCCCACCCCAGAGCCCTCACTCTGCCCCCCCAAACCACTGTCCCAGTCCTGATCCCCCTCCTGCTCTCTGAATCCTTTGGTCACAGCCCATAGCACCCTCCTACACCGCAAATCCCTCATCCCTGGCCCGGCAACAGATCCTGCACCCCCAGCTGGAGCCCTCACCCCTCTTGCATTCCAACCCACTGACTCAGCCTGGAGCCCCCTCCCGCACTCTGAACTCCTCATTTCTGTCCCCACCCTGAAACCCACACCCCAGCTCCCTGAGCCAGCCTGGTGTAAATGCAAAGTGAGTGAGTGAGGGTGGGGAAAGTGAACGACAGAGTGGGGACAATGACAGGATGAAGTGAGTTGGGGGCAGGGCTTCAGAGAAGGGGGGGCAGGGGACAGGGCAGGAGTGTTAGGTTTTGTGCGAGTAGAAAGTTGGCAGTCCTATTCTTCAGGCACAGCCTGGGAAGTTAATTGTCCTGCCTAGCCACTTTAGCCCCTCAAGACCTTGTGTGGGGTGGGCACCCAATCACAGATAGATATAGATATATCTATATAGATATAGATAGATATGTATTGTGACAAAGTTCCTGCTCTACCTTGGTGGGTCTTGCACTTATTGGCAGATTTGCTCGCCTTGGAGCTTAACGGAAGCCCTCAGCTTGGCCGTTTTTCTGAACCGACAGTCCAGGTTGACTCCTCCTGTGTCTGACCAAGAGTTGGGAGGATTTGGGGGGAACCCGGGCCCGCCATCTACTCCGGGTTCAAGCCCAGGGCCCTGTGGAGTGCAGCTGTCGAGAGTGCCCCCTGGAACAGCTGTGCGACAGCTACAACTCCCTGGGCTACTTCCCCATGGCCTCCTCCCAACACCTTCCTTATCTTCACCATAGGACCTTCCTCCTGGTGTCTGATAATGCTTGTACACCTCAGTCCTCCAACAGTCCGCGTTCTCACTCTCAGCTCCTAGTGCCTCTTGTTCCCAGCTCCTCACACCACACCACAAACTGAAGTAAGCTCTTTTTAAAACCCAGGTGCCCTGATTAGCCTGCCTTAATTGATTCTAGCAGCTTCTTGATTGGCTGCAGGTGTTCTAATCAGCCTGTCTTAATTGTCTCCAGAAGGTTCCTGATTGTTCTGGAACCTTCCCTGTTGGGAAACGGAACGTCTTTTGCTTGCTCCTCAGCTATTTGCTTTCTGTTCTTTTCTAAAGCCCCCTGGCCCGGATTTTTCTTACTTTTTGCACCTGCCTTAGTCCCCCCCCGACCGGGCCAGACGCTTTTTTTGTTTTTTCTTGATTCTTTGTTTTTTTTTCCCCGTCTACGTCCTTCGCCAGCACCCGCCGCCCCCCACGCCTGCTTTCGGGCGCAGCTACTTGCCTCAGCTGAGCCCCCGGAGGAGGGGGGGGAAGATTGCTGATTTTGCTGTCCGGAGGGGGGAGTGAAAACCCCCAGACCCAGCCGTTTTGCCAGCAGCTCGGACCTTACAATATTCTTAACATGCCGGAAGCCTTGGAACACAGCCAACACAGCCGGAGAAGAAGATTCAGCAGACAGACGAAATAATATAAATCATCGTGAGAGGGCCGTAAGACTGAGTAATTTTCTGAATTACACTCTCGTGGGGGGGAGTTTGACTGTGATTACTCGCGTTTGTGGCGGCACAGGGGGTGTGGCGTGGAGACCCCCACCCCCGATCCATCGGTGCCCCCACCCCCCCCATCGTTATTACAACTGTCACGGCCCCCCGCCGTCTGTCCCTGCTGGCAACCTGCCATCTCCCTTCGGATCCAGCTGTTCGCTTTGGACTTTGCCTTCCGGACCGGACAGAACAGCCGACCAACCGAGACTCTTTGGACAAACGTGTGTGGGTCTGCACCCGCCCCCCCCCCCCCCCCCGGATTGCTTATCCCACAGCTTGCCCCTATTACTGGACCCCGATTTTGTTTCCCTCCCCTCCCCCAGTTTAACCCCCTCAGTATTTCTCCCCTCCCTGCCCGCAGCCTAGCGGAAGGAGGGGCTACCTCGTCTTCTCCCCTCCCCCCTCCTCCTTCCGGTGTCTTCCTGTCTCTCCCTGCTTACAATGGCGGGGAACGAGAGGGGCGAGACTGCTTCAACAAACCTAGTTGTCCCTCCCCCACCACCACCCCTGCCCGATCCCCAAGGTCCCCCTCCACCACTATTGTTAAGATATTTGCCACCCCCCCTGCTGGGGCACCGGTAGCAGGAAGCACCAGGGTGATCGCTGCTGCTGCTGCACCCACTGCCCCCCCAGATTCTAGGAAACTCCCCCCGGTTCGCCGGAAGGGCCAGGGCGGGTGGAAAGGAAAGGGCCCCGCTAAAACCACTGAGCCCTCCATGGCAGGGGCTGCCCCCAACGCTGTGGCCTCGTCATCAACCGTGGCGCCCCTCTCTGCGTTTCCCTCCACCAGCTCTGCGATTGTCCCTCCCCCGGCCCCCAGGACGTATGCCCGGGCGGCAGCGGACTCCCCCCTGCCTGCCGCCTCGTCATCTCGCCCCCCCCCCGCCTCCGCCACCATCACCAGCGGCCGAGGCCCTTTCCCCGCCTTGACCAGGAGGCACGGCGTCCGTTGCCTCCTGGTGCCCGCCTCGCCCCACGTGGAGACCTACGTGCAGGCGTTGGCGAAGGTGGTAGGACCCACGGCTATTGTGGCGGCCTCCAAGATGTATGGGAAGGTCGTCTTCTTCTTAGCCTCGGAGGATGCCGCCCAGGAGGCGGTAGAGAGGGGCCTGACGGTGGGAGGGGTGTTTGTCCCCCTAGAACCGTTAGAAGATTTGGGCGTTCGCCTCGTCCTTACCTCCGTTCCTCCCTTCCTACCCAATGCTGCCCTGTTACCCGCTCTTTCCACCCTGGGGAAACTTGTTTCTGTCATCAGCCCTCTCCCGTTGGGCTGCAAGGACCCCACCCTCCGTCACATTTTTTCTTTCCGCCGGCAAGTGCAGCTTCTACCACCGGCAGGGGCGCGTGACGAAGAGGCGCTTGAGGGGTCCTTTCTAGTCCCCTACCAGGGAGCCCGCTATCGGGTCTTTTATTCTACCGGAGAGGCCCGGTGTTACCTCTGCCGTTCAGCGGGGCATGTCCGCAGAGACTGCCCTTTGGCCCGGGGGGGAAGGGCACCCGAAACCCCCGGGACCCGGCAGGACATCGGCCCCGTCGCTGCCGACGCCCCTGGCTGCCCAGCACCTGAAACAAACCCTCCTCCTACTCGACCCATCGCTGCTCCCGTCCGGGCCCAAGAGATACCTTCCCTACAACGCCCGGGCGAGCAAGGGAGTTCCACCCTTGCTAGTACCACTCCAACAGAGCCCATGGAGGAGGGTGTAGCAAGGATATCATCGGGTATAGGAGAGAGCCCTCCCCAAGGAGAAACCCCCGCCCCTCATGTTGCCTCACCGCTGCCTCCCCGAACCCCTAAACCATTGCCTCCGCCCCCCGACACGACCCCTGCTAACCAGCCCCCAGATGACGCTATGGAGGGCTGGACCTTAGTCCAGGGGAAACGAGGCAAGCGGAAGGCTCGAGCTCCGCTGCATCCACCCGACGCGGAAGCCCCCCGGAAGACCAGGAAAGGAGGCACTGCTATCGAGCCTCCCGCCACGGCCACGAGCGAGATCCATCCGCTGGTGTCGGGAGAGGAAGACGGACTGGCATCAGAGGGTAGAATCCCCCCTCTACGGGAGACCCTCCCCTCCGAGACTTCTGAGGACCCCCCTGCTGCCTGGACATTACCCGAACCCCTCGCGGACCCCGGGGCAACCGTCGAAGCGGGCCCTAGAGGAGAGGCCCCCGGGGTGGCAGGAGTTGGCCTCTCCCCCGTGTACGCGGAGATTGAGGCCCTAGATTTGACCCCGGTCACCCAGGGAGGGGATGATCTGCTGCCGGCTGGCCTTGAGCTGGGCAGCCTTACCCCAGCCTCCCTTTCCCCATGCTCCCTCCCCCTAATTGCCTTCCCGGGTGAGCACCCTGCAGAGGGCGGTCCACCACCTGATGCCATGGCCGCTAAGACCACCATGGAGCCAGCACCTAGCATTATTGGGAGCCCCCTCCCTTACCCCTTAACCCTTGACTCTGCTCAGGAAGCACTTTTTTTTAGCTGCTTGCCTCCTGCACCCCAGAGCCTTACCCCTGCCCCTGCCCCCACCCCTGCCCAAGTTCCCTCTTCCTGCAATGTTAATGCCGCCCCTGGGGTTATTTCTTTTCCGCCTTTTGCAGATTCCCCCCAGGGAGCAGTCTTTGCACTTTCTAGCCGCGACCCATTAGGAGTGGCAATTTTTCCCCTGCCATCCCCCTCCACCCCAAGGCGTGAAATGAATTTAATAACTCCAGCCTGTCAGACGCCCCGTCGGTGGTCCGCACCCTGTCTACCTGCCTTAGCGGACCACGAGGCTGTATTAAGAAGCCCATCAGGGAACACCTCGGGAATTGTAACCCCACCCCCCCATGAGCTGCGGCATGCGCTACGGAAGTTCCTAGAGCACACCCGTGGCGCCCGCGATAGGGCACAGCTGGCTCTTCAGCTGTGGGGGGACTTTGATCAACTCCTCCAGGCCACAAGGGCCCTTATAAAGGAGGGCAGGGGGCAAGGAAGGCGCGGTGCTGCGGCCTACGAGCGAGCCCGCAGCTTCCGACGCGATCTACTCACCCACGGGATGGGTCACGGGTTGCTGGGCAACCCGCCGGGGGCCCTGAACACCCCCGCCGATACGAGGCCCCCACCCCCCCAGCCCTCCGCATGACGCCTCTTATTATTGCGACCCTGAATACCAGGGGCTGTAGGATGGCTCTCCGCAGGTCCCAGGTGCTCTCTTACCTTCGGGAGGGGAGGTACTCTGTAGTTTTCCTGCAGGAGACCCATACGGACCCGGCCGCCGAGGACAGGTGGCGGCTGGAGTGGGGGGACGGGGTATACTTTAGCCACTTCGCGACCTGGCAAGCTGGAGTGGCGACCCTTTTCTCCCCCGACCTACGGCCTGAGGTGCTAGGGGTCAACGAGGCCGTGCCGGGCCACCTGTTGCACCTTCGAGTCCGTATGGAAGGGCTTGTTGTTAATTTTGTTAATATTTATGCCCCGCAAATGAGCTCCAGGAGGCCACAATTTTATCAGCAGGTGTCCGACTTTCTCGGCACCCTGGATTCGCACGAGTGCCTGGTCCTGGGAGGGGACTTTAACACCACCCTCGAGGAACGGGACCGCTCAGGGGCCGAACCGAGTCCGGCCGCTGCGAATATTCTCCAAGGGATAGTTGACCATCACTCCCTAGTGGACGTCTGGCGTGACCATCACCCAGATGACACCTCCACGTTCACCTTTGTCCGGGTGGAGGCCCATCGGTCACACCACTCTCGTTTGGACCGTATTTATTTATCCCGTTTCCATCTTTCACAGGCCCACTCCTCCACCATTCGGCTGGCCCCATTCTCCGATCATCATTTAGTCACCGTAACGGTCTCCCTTCGCGCAGAGAGACCGGGGCCGGCCTATTGGCACTTTAATAACAGCCTGTTGGAGGACGAGAGCTTTGTGATGTCCTTCCGGGAGTTTTGGCTGGCCTGGCGAGAGCAGTGGCGTGCCTTTCCCTCGGTGCGGCGATGGTGGGATCTCGGGAAGGTGCGCGCCAAGCTCTTCTGCCGTGACTACACTCGGGGCACCAGCCGACGGCGAAATGCGGCGATCGAGCAGTTGGAACGGGAGGTCTTAGAGATGGAGAGGCGCCTGGCCGCCGATCCCGAGGACCCGTCCCTCTGCGGAGCATGCCGAGAGAAGCGGGAGGAGCTCCGGGCCCTTGAGGACCACCGGGCCCGAGGTGCCTTCGTTCGGTCCCGCATCCGCCTCCTTCGGGAGATGGACCGTGGCTCCCGCTTCTTCTATGCCCTGGAGAAAACGAGGGGGGCCAAGAAACACGTCACCTGCCTTCTTGCGGACGACGGCACCCCCCTCACGGATCCGGAGGAGATGTGTGGGAGGGCCCGTGACTTCTACACAAGCCTTTTCTCCCCGGACCCGACCGATCCTGACGCTTGCGAGGTGCTCTGGGAGGAACTCCCCACGGTCAGCATGGGCGACCGAGACCGACTAGAGTTGCCTCTCACCCTGGCCGAGTTCTCGGAAGCCCTCCGCCGCATGCCCACCAATAAATCTCCGGGCATGGACGGGCTGACCGTGGAGTTTTACCGCGCGTTCTGGGACATTCTCGGCCCAGACCTAGTCACCGTCTGGGCTGAGTCCTTGCAGAGCGGGGTCCTCCCTCTGTCATGCAGGCGAGCGGTGCTCGCTTTGCTGCCGAAGAAGGGGGACCTCCGCGATCTACGAAACTGGCGTCCCGTCTCACTCCTTAGCACGGATTACAAAATCGTAGCGAAAGCAATCTCGCTGCGGCTAGGGTCCGTGATGGCGGACGTGGTCCACCCAGACCAGACCTATACTGTCCCGGGTCGCAGCATTTTCGACAACCTCTTTCTAGTCCGAGACCTTTTGGAACTCGGGCGGAGAGATGGTCTATCGTTCGCCCTCCTGTCTCTTGATCAGGAGAAGGCGTTCGATAGAGTAGACCATGGGTACCTCCTGGGCACTCTGCAGGCGTTTGGATTTGGACCTCAGTTTGTGAGTTTTCTCCAGGTGCTGTATGCCTCCGCGGAGTGTTTGGTTAGGCTCAACTGGACCCTGACTGAACCGGTCAGCTTCGGGCGAGGAGTGCGGCAGGGGTGCCCCCTCTCGGGCCAGTTGTACGCTCTGGCGATCGAGCCTTTCCTCTGTCTCCTCCGCAGGAGGATGACAGGGTTGGTGCTGCGGGAGCCGGAGCTGCGGCTGGTCCTGTCGGCGTACGCCGATGACGTACTCCTCGTGGTCCAGGACCCGGGCGACTTGGCGCGAGTGGAGGCATGCCAAGCCATCTATTCGGCAGCCTCCTCCGCCCGAGTCAACTGGGTCAAGAGCTCTGGCTTGGCGGTGGGGAACTGGCGGCAGGTAAGCTCCCTCCCATCCGCACTTCAGACCATCCGGTGGAGTGCGGGTCCACTGCTCTATCTCGGCGTTTACCTTTCCGCCACGCATCCTTCCCCGCCGGAGAACTGGCAAAATTTAGAGGGCGGGGTGATAGAGCGGATCCGGAGATGGACGAGGCTCCTCCGATGTCTCTCCCTCCGAGGGAGAGCACTGGTGCTTAACCAACTAGTCCTGTCCACGCTCTGGTACCGGCTCAACACCCTGGCCCCGGCCCCGGGTTTCCTGACCCACCTCCGGAGATTAATTCTAGAGTTCTTCTGGTCAGGAATGCACTGGGCCCCTGTTGGAGTTCTTCATCTACCCCTGAAGGAAGGAGGGCAGGGCCTGAAGTGTCTGTACACTCAGGTCCGCGTTTTCCGCCTCCAGGCCCTGCAGAGGCTCTTTTATAGTGCAAGTAGTTCGGCGTGGAGCATACTGGCGCATGCCTTCCTGCGCCGTTTTCAAGGGCTTCGCTACGACCGGCAGCTCTTTTACCTTTCTCCGAGGGGTTTTCCGCGAGACCTCTCCGGGCTGCCGGTCTTCTACCAGGACCTCCTCCGGACCTGGAAACTGTTTCTAACGACCAGGTCCATGGCGGCCACCGTGGGAGCAGATCTCCTCACAGAGCCCCTGCTACACAACCCCCAGCTCTGTGTGCAGGTGGCGGAGTCCCGCTCGGTGCGCCAGAGGTTGGTCCTGGCGGAAGTCACGAGGGTCGGAGACCTCCTGGACTATGACCGGAGAGACTGGTTGGATCCCCTGACGCTCGCTCGGCGCATGGGGCTCTCCAGCCTCCGTACCCCCCGGCGCGTACTTCAGGAGGTGAAGGCCGCCTTGACCCCCGCTGCTCGGGCTTACGTTAGCCGAGCCTTGTGCGAGGGCGCACCCCGCCCATCCCTTACCCCAGGCCCGCCGGACCTTTCCATCGGGCCCCTACCCCGTAGATCCCAGCAAACCCCTCACCCTTTCACTGCAAGCCGGCTGCACGAACTGCAGCCGGTTAGCTTTCACATTGCACCACGGAAATACTTATATACACTTACACTTCACACCCTTCACGCCCACACCCTGGTGTCCCGCCCCGATACAAAGTGGCGGGATCTCCTGCCACCTTTGGAGGGTGAGCAACCTCGGTGGGCCAGCCTGTATTCCACCTTGGTCCCAAGGCCCGTCGGGGACATCAGTTGGCGGCTCCTTCACGGAGCTGTGAGCACGGGCGTGTTTCTGACACGGTTTACCCCAATTCCGGATACTTGTCCTTTTTGTAATGTGAGGGAAACCCTGGCGCACGTGTATTTAGAGTGTGCCAGATTGCAGCCCCTTTTTCGGCTCCTCACAAATCTTCTGTTACGCTTCTGGCTTCATTTCTCCCCTCACCTTTTTATCTATACACTTCCCATCCGTGGCCCCACAAAGTCGCGGGATCTTCTGGTCAACCTCCTCCTAGCTTTGGCTAAAACAGCCATTTATAAAACCAGAGAGAGGAGGTTGGCCCATGAAACGTCCTGCGATTGTGGGGCCGTTTTCCGATCCTCAGTACATTCACGTATCCGGGCGGAGTTCCTCTGGGCAGCGTCCACCGACTCCCTTGACGCCTTCGAGGAGCGGTGGGCGCTGTCTGGGGTTCTCTGCTCGGTGACCCCGTCCGGTTCCCTCCGTCTGACCCTTTGATTGAGGGGAAGAGCGAGAGACGCCAGCCCCAGCCGTTGCTGCTGTGGATACCATCCTTTCTGTTATCTAGGAGGGGTCCTATAATACGTGGGTGTCTACCCCCCCCCACCCCTAAACCGCCCACCCCGCAGCCGTGCCCATCTTACCGGGCACTCTCAGGAGAGGGAGGATCGGTGACACTGGGCGCGGCACTGGGTAACTCGAGGGGGTGGAAGACCACGAGTGTCGAGGAAGCCCCCCCGCTCTAGGCCACCAGGTAACTCAGGAGGGTGGAAGACCACGAGTGTCGAGGAAGCCCCCCCGCTCTGGGCCCAGGCTAGCCTGAACACTTCTCCCTCCTGAAAGCTGCTGTGTTATACCTTCTGATTGCGTTGTTTTGTTGCACAGTTGTTTTGTTTTCTTTGGTAATTCTGTAAGCGTTACCAATAAACTTTCTTTCTGTTTCAAAAAAAAAAAAAAAAAAAAAAAAAAAAAAAACCTTCCCTGTTGGGAAACGGAACGTCTTTTGCTTGCTCCTCAGCTATTTGCTTTCTGTTCTTTTCTAAAGCCCCCTGGCCCGGATTTTTCTTACTTTTTGCACCTGCCTTAGTCCCCCCCCGACCGGGCCAGACGCTTTTTTTGTTTTTTCTTGATTCTTTGTTTTTTTTTCCCCGTCTACGTCCTTCGCCAGCACCCGCCGCCCCCCACGCCTGCTTTCGGGCGCAGCTACTTGCCTCAGCTGAGCCCCCGGAGGAGGGGGGGGAAGATTGCTGATTTTGCTGTCCGGAGGGGGGAGTGAAAACCCCCAGACCCAGCCGTTTTGCCAGCAGCTCGGACCTTACAATATTCTTAACATGCCGGAAGCCTTGGAACACAGCCAACACAGCCGGAGAAGAAGATTCAGCAGACAGACGAAATAATATAAATCATCGTGAGAGGGCCGTAAGACTGAGTAATTTTCTGAATTACACTCTCGTGGGGGGGAGTTTGACTGTGATTACTCGCGTTTGTGGCGGCACAGGGGGTGTGGCGTGGAGACCCCCACCCCCGATCCATCGGTGCCCCCACCCCCCCCATCGTTATTACAACTGTCACGGCCCCCCGCCGTCTGTCCCTGCTGGCAACCTGCCATCTCCCTTCGGATCCAGCTGTTCGCTTTGGACTTTGCCTTCCGGACCGGACAGAACAGCCGACCAACCGAGACTCTTTGGACAAACGTGTGTGGGTCTGCACCCGCCCCCGCCCCCCCCGGATTGCTTATCCCACAGCTTGCCCCTATTACTGGACCCCGATTTTGTTTCCCTCCCCTCCCCCAGTTTAACCCCCTCAGTATTTCTCCCCTCCCTGCCCGCAGCCTAGCGGAAGGAGGGGCTACCTCGTCTTCTCCCCTCCCCCCTCCTCCTTCCGGTGTCTTCCTGTCTCTCCCTGCTTACAATGGCGGGGAACGAGAGGGGCGAGACTGCTTCAACAAACCTAGTTGTCCCTCCCCCACCACCACCCCTGCCCGATCCCCAAGGTCCCCCTCCACCACTATTGTTAAGATATTTGCCACCCCCCCTGCTGGGGCACCGGTAGCAGGAAGCACCAGGGTGATCGCTGCTGCTGCTGCACCCACTGCCCCCCCAGATTCTAGGAAACTCCCCCCGGTTCGCCGGAAGGGCCAGGGCGGGTGGAAAGGAAAGGGCCCCGCTAAAACCACTGAGCCCTCCATGGCAGGGGCTGCCCCCAACGCTGTGGCCTCGTCATCAACCGTGGCGCCCCTCTCTGCGTTTCCCTCCACCAGCTCTGCGATTGTCCCTCCCCCGGCCCCCAGGACGTATGCCCGGGCGGCAGCGGACTCCCCCCTGCCTGCCGCCTCGTCATCTCGCCCCCCCCCCCGCCTCCGCCACCATCACCAGCGGCCGAGGCCCTTTCCCCGCCTTGACCAGGAGGCACGGCGTCCGTTGCCTCCTGGTGCCCGCCTCGCCCCACGTGGAGACCTACGTGCAGGCGTTGGCGAAGGTGGTAGGACCCACGGCTATTGTGGCGGCCTCCAAGATGTATGGGAAGGTCGTCTTCTTCTTAGCCTCGGAGGATGCCGCCCAGGAGGCGGTAGAGAGGGGCCTGACGGTGGGAGGGGTGTTTGTCCCCCTAGAACCGTTAGAAGATTTGGGCGTTCGCCTCGTCCTTACCTCCGTTCCTCCCTTCCTACCCAATGCTGCCCTGTTACCCGCTCTTTCCACCCTGGGGAAACTTGTTTCTGTCATCAGCCCTCTCCCGTTGGGCTGCAAGGACCCCACCCTCCGTCACATTTTTTCATTCCGCCGGCAAGTGCAGCTTCTACCACCGGCAGGGGCGCGTGACGAAGAGGCGCTTGAGGGGTCCTTTCTAGTCCCCTACCAGGGAGCCCGCTATCGGGTCTTTTATTCTACCGGAGAGGCCCGGTGTTACCTCTGCCGTTCAGCGGGGCATGTCCGCAGAGACTGCCCTTTGGCCCGGGGGGGAAGGGCACCCGAAACCCCCGGGACCCGGCAGGACATCGGCCCCGTCGCTGCCGACGCCCCTGGCTGCCCAGCACCTGAAACCAACCCTCCTCCTACTCGACCCATCGCTGCTCCCGTCCGGGCCCAAGAGATACCTTCCCTACAACGCCCGGGCGAGCAAGGGAGTTCCACCCTTGCTAGTACCACTCCAACAGAGCCCATGGAGGAGGGTGTAGCAAGGATATCATCGGGTATAGGAGAGGGCCCTCCCCAAGGAGAAACCCCCGCCCCTCATGTTGCCTCACCGCTGCCTCCCCGAACCCCTAAACCATCGCCTCCGCCCCCCGACACGACCCCTGCTAACCAGCCCCCAGATGACGCTATGGAGGGCTGGACCTTAGTCCAGGGGAAGCGAGGCAAGCGGAAGGCTCGAGCTCCACTGCATCCACCCGACGCGGAAGCCCCCCGGAAGACCAGGAAAGGAGGCACTGCTATCGAGCCTCCCGCCACGGCCACGAGCGAGATCCATCCGCTGGTGTCGGGAGAGGAAGACGGACTGGCATCAGAGGGTGGAATCCCCCCTCTACGGGAGACCCTCCCCTCCGAGACTTCTGAGGACCCCCCTGCTGCCTGGACATTACCCGAACCCCTCGCGGACCCCGGGGCGACCGTCGAGGCGGGCCCTAGAGGAGAGGCCCCCGGGGTGGCAGGAGTTGGCCTCTCCCCCGTGTACGCGGAGATTGAGGCCCTAGATTTGACCCCGGTCACCCAGGGAGGGGATGATCTGCTGCCGGCTGGCCTTGAGCTGGGCAGCCTTACCCCAGCCTCCCTTTCCCCATGCTCCCTCCCCCTAATTGCCTTCCCGGGTGAGCACCCTGCAGAGGGCGGTCCACCACCTGATGCCATGGCCGCTAAGACCACCATGGAGCCAGCGCCTAGCATTATTGGGAGCCCCCTCCCTTACCCCTTAACCCTTGACTCTGCTCAGGAAGCACTTTCCTTTAGCTGCCTGCCTCCTGCACCCCAGAGCCTTACCCCTGCCCCTGCCCCCACCCCTGCCCAAGTTCCCTCCTCCTGCAATGTTAATGCCGCCCCTGGGGTTATTTCTTTTCCGCCTTTTGCAGATTCCCCCCAGGGAGCAGTCTTTGCACTTTCTAGCCGCGACCCATTAGGAGTGGCAATTTTTCCCCTGCCATCCCCCTCCACCCCAAGGCGTGAAATGAATTTAATAACTCCAGCCTGTCAGACGCCCCGTCGGTGGTCCGCACCCTGTCTACCCGCCTTAGCGGACCACGAGGCTGTATTAAGAAGCCCATCAGGGAACACCTCGGGAATTGTAACCCCACCCCCCCATGAGCTGCGGCATGCGCTACGGAAGTTCCTAGAGCACACCCGTGGCGCCCGCGATAGGGCACAGCTGGCTCTTCAGCTGTGGGGGGACTTTGATCAACTCCTCCAGGCCACAAGGGCCCTTATAAAGGAGGGCAGGGGGCAAGGAAGGCGCGGTGCTGCGGCCTACGAGCGAGCCCGCAGCTTCCGACGCGATCTACTCACCCACGGGATGGGTCACGGGTTGCTGGGCAACCCGCCGGGGGCCCTGAACACCCCCGCCGATACGAGGCCCCCACCCCCCCAGCCCTCCGCATGACGCCTCTTATTATTGCGACCCTGAATACCAGGGGCTGTAGGATGGCTCTCCGCAGGTCCCAGGTGCTCTCTTACCTTCGGGAGGGGAGGTACTCTGTAGTTTTCCTGCAGGAGACCCATACGGACCCGGCCGCCGAGGACAGGTGGCGGCTGGAGTGGGGGGACGGGGTATACTTTAGCCACTTCGCGACCTGGCAAGCTGGAGTGGCGACCCTTTTCTCCCCCGACCTACGGCCTGAGGTGCTAGGGGTCAACGAGGCCGTGCCGGGCCACCTGTTGCACCTTCGAGTCCGTATGGAAGGGCTTGTTGTTAATTTTGTTAATATTTATGCCCCGCAAATGAGCTCCAGGAGGCCACAATTTTATCAGCAGGTGTCCGACTTTCTCGGCACCCTGGATTCGCACGAGTGCCTGGTCCTGGGAGGGGACTTTAACACCACCCTCGAGGAACGGGACCGCTCAGGGGCCGAACCGAGTCCGGCCGCTGCGAATATTCTCCAAGGGATAGTTGACCATCACTCCCTAGTGGACGTCTGGCGTGACCATCACCCAGATGACACCTCCACATTCACCTTTGTCCGGGTGGAGGCCCATCGGTCACACCACTCTCGTTTGGACCGTATTTATTTATCCCGTTTCCATCTTTCACAGGCCCACTCCTCCACCATTCGGCTGGCCCCATTCTCCGACCATCATTTAGTCACCGTAACGGTCTCCCTTCGCGCAGAGAGACCGGGGCCGGCCTATTGGCACTTTAATAACAGCCTGTTGGAGGACGAGAGCTTTGTGATGTCCTTCCGGGAGTTTTGGCTGGCCTGGCGAGAGCAGTGGCGTGCCTTTCCCTCGGTGCGGCGATGGTGGGATCTCGGGAAGGTGCGCGCCAAGCTCTTCTGCCGTGACTACACTCGGGGCACCAGCCGACGGCGAAATGCGGCGATCGAGCAGTTGGAACGGGAGGTCTTAGAGATGGAGAGGTGCCTGGCCGCCGATCCCGAGGACCCGTCCCTCTGCGGAGCGTGCCGGGAGAAGCGGGAGGAGCTCCGGGCCCTTGAGGACCACCGGGCCCGAGGTGCCTTCGTTCGGTCCCGCATCCGCCTCCTTCGGGAGATGGACCGTGGCTCCCGCTTCTTCTATGCCCTGGAGAAAACGAGGGGGGCCAAGAAACACGTCACCTGCCTTCTTGCGGAAGACGGCACCCCCCTCACGGATCCGGAGGAGATGTGTGGGAGGGCCCGTGACTTCTACACAAGCCTTTTCTCCCCGGACCTGACCGATCCTGACGCTTGCGAGGTGCTCTGGGAGGAACTCCCCACGGTCAGCATGGGCGACCGAGACCGACTAGAGTTGCCTCTCACCCTGGCCGAGTTCTCGGAAGCCCTCCGCCGCATGCCCACCAATAAATCTCCGGGCATGGACGGGCTGACCGTGGAGTTTTACCGCGCGTTCTGGGACATTCTCGGCCCAGACCTAGTCACCGTCTGGGCTGAGTCCTTGCAGAGCGGGGTCCTCCCTCTGTCATGCAGGCGAGCGGTGCTCGCTTTGCTGCCGAAGAAGGGGGACCTCCGCGATCTACGAAACTGGCGTCCCGTCTCACTCCTTAGCACGGATTACAAAATCGTAGCGAAAGCAATCTCGCTGCGGCTAGGGTCCGTGATGGCGGACGTGGTCCACCCAGACCAGACCTATACTGTCCCGGGTCGCAGCATTTTCGACAACCTCTTTCTAGTCCAAGACCTTTTGGAACTCGGGCGGAGAGATGGTCTATCGTTCGCCCTCCTGTCTCTTGATCAGGAGAAGGCGTTCGATAGAGTAGACCATGGGTACCTCCTGGGCACTCTGCAGGCGTTTGGATTTGGACCTCAGTTTGTGAGTTTTCTCCAGGTGCTGTATGCCTCCGCGGAGTGTTTGGTTAGGCTCAACTGGACCCTGACTGAACCGGTCAGCTTCGGGCGAGGAGTGCGGCAGGGGTGCCCCCTCTCGGGCCAGTTGTACGCTCTGGCGATCGAGCCTTTCCTCTGTCTCCTCCGCAGGAGGATGACAGGGTTGGTGCTGCGGGAGCCGGAGCTGCGGCTGGTCCTGTCGGCGTACGCCGATGACGTACTCCTCGTGGTCCAGGACCCGGGCGACTTGGCGCGAGTGGAGGCATGCCAAGCCATCTATTCGGCAGCCTCCTCCACCCGAGTCAACTGGGTCAAGAGCTCTGGCTTGGCGGTGGGGGACTGGCGGCAGGTAAGCTCCCTCCCATCCGCACTTCAGACCATCCGGTGGAGTGCGGGTCCACTGCTCTATCTCGGCGTTTACCTTTCCGCCACGCATCCTTCCCCGCCGGAGAACTGGCAAAATTTAGAGGGCGGGGTGATAGAGCGGATCCGGAGATGGACGAGGCTCCTCCGATGTCTCTCCCTCCGAGGGAGAGCACTGGTGCTTAACCAACTAGTCCTGTCCACGCTCTGGTACCGGCTCAACACCCTGGCCCCGGCCCCGGGTTTCCTGACCCACCTCCGGAGATTAATTCTAGAGTTCTTCTGGTCAGGAATGCACTGGGCCCCTGTTGGAGTTCTTCATCTACCCCTGAAGGAAGGAGGGCAGGGCCTGAAGTGTCTGTACACTCAGGTCCGCGTTTTCCGCCTCCAGGCCCTGCAGAGGCTCTTTTATAGTGCAAGCAGTTCGGCGTGGAGCATACTGGCGCATGCCTTCCTGCGCCGTTTCCAAGGGCTTCGCTACGACCGGCAGCTCTTTTACCTTTCTCCGAGGGGTTTTCCGCGAGACCTCTCCGGGCTGCCGGTCTTCTACCAGGACCTCCTCCGGACCTGGAAACTCTTTCTAACGACCAGGTCCGTGGCGGCCACCGTGGGAGCAGATCTCCTCACGGAGCCCCTGCTACACAACCCCCAGCTCTGTGTGCAGGTGGCGGAGTCCCACTCGGTGCGCCAGAGGTTGGCCCTGGCGGAAGTCACGAGGGTCGGAGACCTCCTGGACTACGATCAGAGAGACTGGTTGGATCCCCTGACGCTCGCTCGGCGCATGGGGCTCTCCAGCCTCCGTACCCCCCGGCGCATACTTCAGGAGGTGAAGGCCGCCTTGACCCCCGCTGCTCGGGCTTACCTTAGCCGAGCCTTGTGCGAGGGCGCACCCCGCCCATCCCTTACCCCAGGCTCGCCGGACCTTTCCATCGGGCCCCTACCCCGTCGATCCCAGCAAACCCCTCACCCTTTCACTGCAAGCCGGCTGCACGAACTGCAGCCGGTTAGCTTTCAAATTGCACCACGGAAATACTTATATACACTTACACTTCACACCCTTCACGCCCACACCCTGGTGTCCCGCCCCGATACAAAGTGGCGGGATCTCCTGCCACCTTTGGAGGGTGAGCAACCTCGGTGGGCCAGCCTGTATTCCACCTTGGTCCCAAGGCCCGTCGGGGACATCAGTTGGCGGCTCCTTCACGGAGCTGTGAGCACGGGCGTGTTTCTGACACGGTTTACCCCAATTCCGGATACTTGTCCTTTTTGTAATGTGAGGGAAACCCTGGCGCACGTGTATTTACAGTGTGCCAGATTGCAGCCCCTTTTCCGGCTCCTCACAAATCTTCTATTACGCTTTTGGCTTCATTTCTCCCCTCACCTTTTTATCTATACACTTCCCATCCGTGGCCCCACAAAGTCGCGGGATCTTCTGGTCAACCTCCTCCTAGCTTTGGCTAAAACAGCCATTTATAAAACCAGAGAGAGGAGGTTGGCCCATGAAACGTCCTGCGATTGTGGGGCCGTTTTCCGATCCTCAGTACATTCATGTATCCGGGCGGAGTTCCTCTGGGCGGCGTCCACCGACTCCCTTGACGCCTTCGAGGAGCGGTGGGCGCTGTCTGGGGTTCTCTGCTCGGTTACCCTGTCCGGTTCCCTCTGTCTGACCCTTTGATTGAGGGGAAGAGCGAGAGACGCCAGCCCCAGCCATTGCTGCTGTGGATACCATCCTTTCTGTCATCTAGGAGGGGTCCTATAATACATGGGTGTCTACCCCCCCCACCCCTAAACCGCCCACCCCGCAGCCGTGCCCATCTTACCGGGCACTCTCAGGAGAGGGAGGATCCGTGACACTGGGCGCGGCACTGGGTAACTCGAGGGGGTGGAAGATCACGAGTGTCGAGGAAGCCCCCCCGCTCTAGGCCACCAGGTAACTCAGGAGGGTGGAAGACCACGAGTGTCGAGGAAGCCCCCCCGCTCTGGGCCCAGGCTAGCCTGAACACTTCTCCCTCCTGAAAGCTGCTGTGTTATACCTTCTGATTGCGTTGTTTTGTTGCATAGTTGTTTTGTTTTCTTTGGTAATTCTGTAAGCGTTACCAATAAACTTTCTTTCTGTTTCAAAAAAAAAAAAAACCGCCCCTGTTGGGAAACGGAACATCTTTTGCTTGCTCCTCAGCTATCTGCTTTCTGTTCTTTCCTAAAGCCCCCTGGCCCGGATTTTTCTTACTTTTTGCACCTGCCTTAGTCCCCCCCCGACCGGGCCGGACGCTTTTTTTGTTTTTTCTTGATTGTTTGGTTTTTTTTCCCGTCTACGTCCTTCGCCAGCACCCGCCCCCCCACCACGCCTGCTTTCGGGCGCAGCTACTTGCCTCAGCTGAGCCCCCGGAGGAGGGGGGGGAAGATTGCCGATTTTGCTGTCCGGAGGGGGGAGTGGAAACCCCCAGACCCAGCCGTTTTGCCAGCAGCTCGGATCTTACAACATTCTTAACATGCCGGAAGCCTTGGAACACAGCCAACACAGCCGGAGAAGAAGATTCAGCAGACAGAAGAAATAATATAAATCATCGTGAGAGGGCCGTAAGACTGAGTAATTTTCTGAAGTATACTCTCGTGGGGGGGAGTTTGACTGTGATTACTCGCGTTTGTGGCGGCACAGGGGGTGTGGCGTGGAGACCCCCACCCCCGATCCATCGGTGCCCCTACCCCCCCCATCGTTATTACAACTGTCACGGCCCCCCCGCCGTCTGTCCCTGCTGACAACCTGCCATCTCCCTTCGGATCCAGCTGTTCGCTTTGAACTTTGCCTTCCAGACTGGACATAACAGCCGACCAACTGAGACCCTTTGGACAAACGTGTGTGGGTCTGCACACCCCCCCCCGGATTGCTTATCCCACAATTTGCCCCTATTACCAGACCCCGATTTTGTTTTTTTCCCCCCCTCCCCCAGTCTAATCCCCTCAGCATTCCCCCCCTCCCCGCCCGCAGCCTAGCGGAAGGAGGGGCTACTCCGCTTCTCCCCTCCCCGCCCCCTTCCGGTGTCTCCCTGTCTCTCCCTGCTCACAATGGCGGGGAACGAGAGGGGCGAGACTGCTTTAACAAAATTAGTTGTCCCTCCCCCACCACCACCCCTGCCCAACCCCCAAGGTCCCCCCCACCACTATTGTCAAGATATTTGCCACCCCCCCTGCTGGGGCACCGGTAGCAGGAGGCACCAGGGTGATCGCTGCTGCTGCTGCACCCACCGCCCCCCCAGATTCTAGGAAACCCACCCCGGTTCGCCGGAAGGGCCAGGGCGGGTGGAAAGGAAAGGGCCCCGCTAAAACCACTGAGCCCTCCATGGCAGGGGCTGCCCCCACCGCTGTGGCCTCGTCATCAACCGTGGCGCCCCTCCCTGCGTTTCCCTCCACCAGCTCTGCGATTGTCCCTCCCCCGGCCCCCAGGACGTATGCCCGGGCGGCAGCGGGCTCCCCGCTGCCTGCTGCCTCGTCATCTCGCCCCCCCCCGCCTCCGCCACCATCACCAGCGGCCGAGGCCCTTTCCCCGCCTTGACCAGGAAGCACGGCGTCCGTTGCCTCCTGGTGCCCGCCTCGCCCCACGTGGAGACATACGTGCAGGCGTTGGCGAAGGTGGTAGGACCCACGGCTATTGTGGCGGCCTCCAAGATGTATGGGAAGGTCGTTTTCTTCTTAGCCTCGGAGGATGCCGCCCAGGAGGTGGTAGAGAGGGGCCTGATGGTGGGGGGGGTGTTTGTCCCCCTAGAACCGTTAGAAGACCTGGGCGTTCGCCTCATCCTTACCTCCGTTCCTCCCTTCTTACCCAATGCTGCCCTGTTACCCGCTCTTTCCACCCTGGGGAAACTTGTCTCTGTCATCAGCCCTCTCCCATTGGCTGCAAGGACCGCACCCTCCGTCACATTTTTTCATTCCGCCGGCAAGTGCAGCTTCTACCACCGGCAGGGGCACGTGACGAAGAGGCGCTTCAGGGGTCCTTTCTAGTCCCCTACCAGGGAGCCCGCTATCGGGTTTTTTATTCTACCGGAGAGGCCCGGTGTTACCTCTGCCGTTCAGCGGGGCATGTCCGCAGAGACTGCCCTTTGGCCCGGGGGGGAGGGGCACCCGAAACCCCCGGGACCCGGCAGGACATCGGCCCCGTCGCTGCCGACGCCCCTGGCTGCCCAGCACCTGAAACCGACCCTCCTCCTACTCGACCCATCGCTGTTCCCGTCCGGGCCCAAGAGATACCTTCCCTACAACGCCCGGGCGAGCAAGGGAGTTCCACCCTTGCTAGTACCAATCCAACAGAGCCCATGGAGGAGGGTGTGGCAAGGATATTATCAGGTGTAGGAGAGGGCCCTCCCCAAGGAGAAACCCCCGCCCCTCATGTTGCCTCACCGCTACCTCCCCGAACCCCTAAACCATCGCCTCCGCCCCCCGACACGACCCCTGCTAACCAACCCCCAGATGACGCTATGGAGGGCTGGACCCTAGTCCAGGGGAAGCGAGGCAAGCAGAAGGCTCGAGCTCCCCTGCATCCATCCGACGCGGAAGCCCCCCGGAAGACCAGGAAAGGAGGCACTGCTATCGAGCCTCCCGCCACGGCCACGAGCGAGATCCATCCGCTGGTGTCGGGAGGGGAAGACGGACTGGCATTGGAGGGCAGAATCCCCCCTCCACGGGAGACCCTCCCCTCCGAGACTTCTGAGGACGCCCCTTCTGCCTGGATACCACCCGGACCCCCCGCAGACCCTGAGGCGACCGTTGAGGTGGGCCCTAGAGGAGAGGCCCCCGGGGTGGCAGGAGTTGGCCTCTCCCCTGTGTACGCAGAGATTGAGGCCCTAGATTTGACCCCGGTCACCCAGGGAGGGGATGATCTGCTGCCGGCTGGCCTCGAGCTGGGCAGCCTTACCCCAGCCTCCCTTTCCCCATGCTCCCTCCCCCTAATTGCCTTCCCGGGTGAGCACCCTACAGAAGGTGGTCCACCACCTGATGCCATGGCCGCTAAGACCACCATGGAGCCAGCACCTAGCATTATTGGGAGTCCCCTCCCTTACCCCTTAACCCTTGACTCTGCTCAGGAGGCACTTTCCTTTAGCTGCTTGCCTCCTGCACCCCACAGCCTTACCCCTGCCCCTGCCCCCACCCCTGCCCCTGCCCAAGTTCCCTCCTCCTGCAATGTTAATGCCGCCCCTGGGGTTATTTCCTTTCCGCCTTTCGCAGATTCCCCCCAGGGAGCAATCTTTGCACTTTCTAGCCGCGACCCATTAGGAGTGGCAATTTTTCCCCTGCCATCCTCCTCCATCCCAAGGCGTGAAATGAATTTAATAACCCCAGCCTGTCAGACGCCCCGTCAGTGGTCCGCACCCTGTCTACCCGCCTTAGCGGACCACGAGGCTGTCTTAAGAGTCCCACCAGGGAACACCTCGGGAATTGTAACCCCACCCCCCCATGAGCTGCAGCATGCACTACGGAAGTTCCTAGAGCACACCCGTGGCGCCCGCGATAGGGCACAGCTGGCTCTTCAGCTATGGGGGGACTTTGATCAACTCCTCCAGGCCAGAAGGGCCCTTATAAAGGAGGGCAGGGGGCAAGGAAGGCGCGGTGCTGCGGCCTACGAGCGAGCCCGCAGCTTCCGACGCGATCTACTCACCCACGGGATGGGTCACGGGTTGCTGCGCAACCTGCCAGGGGCCCTGAACACCCCCGCCAATACGAGGCCCCCACCCCCCCAGCCCTCCGCATGACGCCTCTTATTATTGCGACCCTGAATACCGGGGCTGTAGGATGGCTCTCCGCAGGTCCCAGGTGCTCTCTTACCCTCAGGAAGGGAGGTACTCTGTAGTTTTCCTGCAGGAGACCCATACGGACCCGGCCGCCGAGGACAGGTGGCGGCTGGAGTGGGGGGACGGGGTATACTTTAGCCACTTCGCAACTTGGCAAGCCGGAGTGGCGACACTGTTCTCCCCCAACCTACGGCCCGAGTTGCTAGGGGTCACTGAGGCCGTGCCGGGCCACCTGCTGCACCTTCGATTCCGTATGGAGGGGCTCGTGGTCAATCTTGTTAACATCTATGCCCCGCAAATGAGCTCACGGCGGCCACAATTCTATCAGCAGGTGTCCGACTTTGTCGGCACCCTAGGTTCGCACGAGTGCCTGGTCCTGGGAGAGGACTTTAACACCATCCTTGAGGAACGGGTCCGTTCAGGGGCCGAGCTGAGCCCGGCCGCCGAGAATATTCTCCGAGGGATAGTTGAACATCACTCCCTAGTGGACGTCTGGCGTGACCATCACCCAGATGACACTTCCACGTTCACTTTTGTCCAAGTGGAGGCCCATCGGTCACACCACTCTCGGTTGGACCGTATTTACTTATCCCGTTTCCATCTTTCACAGGCCCACTCCTCCGCCATTCGGCCGGCCCCATTCTCCGACCATCATTTAGTCACCGTAACGGTCTCCCTGCATGCACAGAGACCGGGGCCAGCCTATTGGCACTTTAACCCCAGCCTGTTGGAGGACAAGAGCTTCATGACGTCCTTCCGGGAGTTTTGGCTAGCCTGGCGAGAGCAGTGGGATGCCTTTCCCTCTGTGCGGCGATGGTGGGATCTCGGGAAGGTGCGCGCCAAGCTCTTCTGCTGTGACTACACTCGGGGCACCAGCCGACGGAGAAATTCGGCGATAGAGCAGTTGGAACGGGAGGTCTTAGAGATGGAGAGGCGCTTGGCCACCAACCCCGAGGACCCGTCCCTCTGCGGAGCGTGCCGGGAGAAGCGGGAGGAGCTCTGGGCCCCCGTGGACCACCGGGCCCGAGGTGCCTTCGTTCGGTCCCACATCCGCCTCCTTCGGGAGATGGACCGTGGCTCCCGCTTCTTCTATGCCCTGCAGAAAACGAGGGGGGCCAAGAAACATGTCACCTGCCTTCTTGCGGAAGACGGCACCCCCCTCACGGATCTGGAGGAGATGTGTGGGAGGGCCCGTGACTTCTACACAAGCCTTTTCTCCCCGGATCCTACCGATCCTGGCGCTTGCGGGATGCTCTGGGAGGAACTCCCCACGGTCAGCGTGGGCGACCGAGACCGACTACAGCTGCCTCTCACCCTGGCCGAGTTCTCGGAAGCCCTCCGTCGCATGCCCACCAATAAATCTCCGGGCATGGACGGGCTGACCGTGGAGTTTTACAGCGCGTTCTGGGACATTCTCGGCCCAGACCTAGTCACCGTCTGGGCTGAGTCCTTGCAGAGCGGGGTCCTCCCTCTGTCGTGCAGGCGAGCGGTGCTCGCCTTGCTGCCAAAGAAGGGGGACCTCCGCGATTTATGAAACTGGCGTCCCATCTCACTCCTAAGCACGGATTACAAAATCGTAGCGAAAGCAATCTCGCTGTGGCTAGGGTCCTGATGGCGGACGTGATCCACCCAGACCAGACCTACATTGTCCCGGACCGCAGTATCTTTGATAACCTATTTCTTGTCCGAGACCTTTTGGAACTCGGGGGTAGAGACGGTCTGTCGTTCGCCCTCCTGCCCCTAGATCAGGAGAAGTCATTCGATAGGGTGGACCATGGGTACCTCCTGAGCACTCTGCGGGAGTTTGGCTTTGGACGCCAGTTTGTGGGTTTTCTCCGGGTGCTGTACGCTTCCGCAGTGTCTGGTTAAGATCAACTGGACCCTGACTGAACCGGTCAGCTTCAGGCGAGGAGTATGGCAGGAGTGCCCCCTCTCGGGCCAGCTGTATGCTCTGGCGATTGAGCCCTTCCTCCGTCTCCTCCGCAGGAGGTTGACAGGGTTGGTGCTGCGGGAGCTGGAGCTGCAGTTGGTCCTGTTGGCGTACGCTGATGACGTACTCCTCATGATCCAGGACCGCAGCGACTTGGCGCAGGTGGAAGCTTGCCAGGCCATGTATTCGGCAGCCTCCTCCGCCCTGGTCAACTGGGTCAAGAGCTCTGGCTTGGCGGCAGGAGACTAGCGGCAGGTGAGCTCCCTCCCACCCGTGCTTCAGACCATCCGGTGGAGCGCTGGTCCGCTGCTCTACCTCGGCGTTTACCTTTCTGCCACACATCCCTCTCCGCTGGAGAACTGGGAAAATTTAGAGGACGGGATGATAGAGCGGCTCCGGAAATGGACGGGACTACTCCGATGTCTCTCCCTTTGAGGGAGAGTGCTCGTGCTTAATCAACTGGTCCTGTCCATGCTCTGGTACCGGCTCAAAACCCTGGTCCCGGCCCCGGGTTTCCTAACCAACCTCCGGACATCGATTCTGGGGTTCTTTTGGTCAGGAATGCACTGGGCCCCTGTAGGGGTTCTTCATCTACCCTTGAAGGAAGAAGAACAGGGCCTGAAGTGTCTACACACTAAGGTCCGTGTCTTCTGCCTCCGGGCCCTACAGAGGCTCCTTTATGGTGCAGACAGTTCGGCATACAGCACACTGGCGCACGCCATCCTGCGCTGAATCCGAGGGCTCCAATATGACCGGCAGCTCTTTTATCTCCATCCGGGAGGTCTTCTGCGAGACCTCTCGGGGCTACCGGTCTTCTACCAGGACATCCTCTGGACTTGGAAACTATTTTTAATGACCAGGTCCGTGGTGGCCACCGAGGGGGTAGATCTCCTTGTGGAGCCCCTGCTACACAATCCCCAGCTCCGTGTGCAGGTGGCGGAGTCCCACTCGGTGCGCCAGAGCTTGATCCTGGCAGAAGTCACGAGAGTCGGAGACCTCCTGGACTACGACCGGGGAGACTGGCTGGATCTTCTGACGCTCGCCTGGCGCATGTGGCTCTCCAGACCTCGTATCCCCGGTGCGTACTTCAGGAGGTGAAGGCCACTTTGCCGCCCGCTGCTCGAGCTTACCTCGACCAGGTCCTGCTCGAGGGCACGCCCCACCCACCCTCTACCCCAGGCCTGCCGGACCTTTTAATTGGACCCCTGCCCCATAGACCCAATCGACCCCCTCACCACTTCACTGCGAGCCGGCTGCATGAACTGCAGCCAGTACACTTCCAAACCATGCCAAGGAAACATCTGTACATGCTCGTGCTCCACACCCTTCACACCCTCACCCTAGTGTCCCGCCCCGACACAAAGTGGTGAGACCTTCTGCCACCTTTGAAGGGTGAGCAGCCCCAGTGGGCCAGCCTATATTCCACCTTGGTTCCGAGGCCCATTGAGGACATCAGTTCGTGGCTCCTTCAAGGAGCTGTGAGCACGGGCACATACTTGGCGCCGTTCAACCCCATCCCAGATACTTGTCCCTTTTGTGGTGTGAGGGAAACCCTGGTGCAAGTATATTTGGAGTGTGCCAGGCTGCAGCCACTGTTCCGGCTCCTCACAAATCTCCTACTACTTTTTTGGTTGCATTTTTTCCCTCACCTTTTTATTTATGCACTCCCCATCCGTGGCCTCACAAAGTCACGGAATCTCCTAGTTAACCTCCTCCTGGCCCTGGCTAAAACGGCCAGCTATAAAACCAGAGAGAGGAGTTTGGCCGATGGAGTTTCCTGTGACTGTGGGGCCATTTTCCGTTCCTCGGTCTGTTTACGTATCCAGGCGGAGTTCCTCTGGGCGGCGTCCACCGACTCCCTTGATGCTTTTGAGGAGTGGTGGGGGCTGTCCAACGTTCTCTGCTCAGTGTCCCCGTCCGGGTCCCTTTGTCTGACCCTTTGATTGGAGGAGTCAGTAAGGGACCCCAGCCCCAGCCAGTGCTGTTGCGGACACCACCCCCTTAGAGGGGTCCTTTCACACGTGGGTGCACGTGCCCCCCCCCGGATTGTCCACCCCACAGCCTGCCCCTTTTGTTGGGTGCTTTCAGAGGAGGGAATTGTTGGTGACACTGGGCATGGCGCCAGGTAACTTGAGGGGGTGTCTGACCTTGAGAGTCAATGAAGCCCCCTCATTCTGGACCACGAGGTAACTCGGAAGGGTGGAAGACCACGAGAGTCGAGGAAGCCCCCCTCTGGGCCCAGGCAAGCTTGAACACTTCCCTCCCCTGAAGCTAATGAGAAAACAATTGTGACTGGTTGCTGTGTTACACACTGCATATGCTGCTGTTTTTACTTTGTAAGTGTGTTATGCAAATAAAAACATCTTTTGCTTCAAAAAAAATTACTCTCCATATATATATATATATATATATATATATATATATATATATATATATATATATACAGGAGAATAGTGACTAGCAATAGGGAGGTGATTTTACCCCTGTACAGCATTGGTCAGACCGATATTGGACTATTGCATCAAGTTCTGGTGTACACATTGTAAAAAGGATGGTGCAAATTGAAAAAGGATGGTGAAAAACAGAGAAGGGCTACAAACATTCAGGAGCTGAAAAAATGTCTTATAGAGAGACAAAACAGCTCAACCTGGTCAGTGGATCAAAAAGAAGATCAAGAGGTGACTTGATTATGGTGCATAAATACCCTCAAAAAGAGAAAGTACTGAGTACTAAAAGGCTCTTTAATCTAGCACAAAAAGGCATAACAAGAACCAATGGCTGGAATTTAATGCCAGAGACATTGAAATCTGAATCAAAGCACAAGTTTTTAATAGCCTGATTAACATCGGAACAAATTACGGATGGATGGACTCTCCACCCCACATGGGGTTGGGGCTGAGGAAATACTCTGAAGTGGTATAGAAAATTATTTATCTCATGTGCTTAAAATCATAGAATCATAGAAGATTAGGGTTGGAAGAGAACTCAGGAGGTCTTCTAGTCCAATCCCCTGCTCAAAGCAGGACCAACCCCAACTAAATCATCCCAGCCAGGGCTTTGTCAAGCCGGGCCTTAAAAATCTCTTAGGATGGAGATTCCACCACCTCCCTAGGTAACCCATTCACCACGCTCCTAGTGAAATAGTGTTTCCTAATATCCAACCTAGACCTCCCCCACTGCAACTTGAGACCATTGCTCCTTGTTCTGTCATCTGCCACCACTGAGAACAGCCTAGCTCTATGGAACACCCCCTTCAGGTAGTTGAAGGCTGCTATCAAATCCCCCCTCACTCTTCTCTTCTACAGACTAAATAAGCCCAGTTCCCTCAGCCTCTCCTCATAAGTCATGTGCCCCAGCCCCCTAATCATTTTCATTGCCCTCCACTGGACTCTCTCCAATTTTTCCACATCCTTACTGTCGGGCCCCAAACTGGACACAGTACTCCAGATGTGCCCTCATCAGTGCCGCATAGAGGGGAAGAATCACTTCCCTTGATCTGCTGGCAACTCTTCGACTAATGCAGCCCAATATGCAATTAGCCTTTCTTGTCAACAAGGGCACGGTGCTGATTCATACCCAGCTTCTCGTCCACTGTAATCCCCAGGTTCTTAACTGCAGAACTGCCTCTTAGCCAGTCGGTCCCCAGCCTGTAGCGGTGCATGGGATTCTTCTGTCCTAATCTGCACTTGTCCTTGTTGAACCTCATCAGATTTCATTTGGCCCAATCCTCCAATTTGCCTCGGTCACTCTGGACCCTATCCCTACCCTCCAGCATATCTACTTCTCCCCCAATTTATTGTCATCTGCAAACTTGCTGAGGGTGCAATTCATCCCATCATCCAGAACGTTAATACAGATGTTGAACAAAACTGGCCCCAGGACTGACCCCTGTAGCACTCCACTTGATACCGGCTGCCAGCTAGACATTGAGAAGTTGACCGCTACCCATTGAGCCTGACAATCTGGCCAGCTTTCTATCCACCTTATAGTCCATTCATCCAATCCATACTTCTTTAACTTGCTGGCAAGAATACTGTGGGAGACCATATCAACAGGTTTGCTAAAGTCAAGGTATATCACATCCACTGCTTTCCCCATATCCCAGAGCCAGTTACCATAGAAGGTAATCAGGTTGGTCAGGCATGACTTGCCCTTGGTGAATCCATGTTGACTGTTCCTGATTACCTTCTCTCCTCTACGTGCTTCAGAATGGATTCCTTGAGGACCTGCTCCATGATATTTCCAGGGACTGAGGTGAAGCTGACCTGTCTGTAGTCCTCCGGATTCTCCTTCTTCCCTTTTTTAAAGATGGGCACTGTATTTGCCTTTTTCCAATCGTCCCAGACCTCCGCTGATCACCACGAGTTTTTACAGATAATGGCCAATGGCTCTGCAAGCATATCATCCAACTCCCTCAATACTCTCAGATGCATTGCATCCAGCCCCATGGACTTGTGCATGTTCAGCTTTTCTAAATAGTCCTTAACCTATTCTTTCACCACTGAGGCCTGCTCACCTCCTCCCCATACTGTGCTGCCCAGTGCAGCCGTCTGGGAGCTGACCTTGTCTGTGAAGACCGAAGCAAAAAAAAGCATTGAGTACGTCAGCTTTTTCTATATCATCTGTCACTATGTTGCCTCCCCCATTCAGTAAGTTTCCCACACTTTCCATGACCTTCTTCTTTTAGTTAACATACCTGCAGAAACCCTTCTTGTTACCCTTTACATCCCTTGCTAGCTGCAACTCCAATTGTGCTTTGGCCTTCCTGATTACACCCCTGCAGGCTCGAGCAATATTTTTATACTCCTCCCTAGTCTTCTGTCCAAGTTTCCACTTCTTGTAAGCTTCCTTTTTGAGTTTAAGATCAGCAAAGATTTCTCTGCTAAACCAACCTGGTTGCCTGCCATATTTGCTATTCTTTCTGCACATAGGGATGTTTTTTTCCTGCACCCTCAATAAGGCTTCTTTAAAATACAGCCAGCTCTCCTGGACTCCTTTCCCCCTCCTATTAGCATCCCAGGGGATTCTGCCCATCAGTTCCCTGAGGGCACGATCTGGGTATATCTCACCAAATCAATTCCCTGCCATTGCAGGGGCCTCAGGTATTGGTGCCCCTCAGTCCCTCCTAATCTCTGCATGTGCACACAATAGTTTATTCTCCTGAGGACTGTTACGCTTTGGTCTAATTCAGGTTGGTGGGCGCTGTGCAGGTGTAACCCTTCTGCCAGGTGGAGCCAGCAGGAACAAGGACCGGGTTCATTATCTGGGGTTCCTTTTCAACAATACAACACAAAACTCGAGCCCCACCCAGAGACTTGGGACAATTACACACCACCCCCTGGGCACCTTTAAGAGGCAATACTTCCCCTCTTGCAAGCACAGAGTCTGAGTGTAGCAAAAACTTTTAATAAAAGGAGGGAAGTAATTCAGCATTAATTTGGGAAAACACCACAATGAGGGTTCATAAACACAAACCATGAGCAAAAGACAAGAGCAAGTAAGTTGGGCAGTGTCCTTTTCCCTTCAGGGTCTTAAGTCCAGGAACCCAAAAGTCTCCTTAACGTGCCAGTCCCTTCTCTGTACCCCACTCACAGTTGCTGAGTTTACCTCCCACCCTGAGTGAAGGGGGCAGTGTAAGGAAGCACCTTACAGACTCCACCACTCAGGCACTTGCTCATTGCCCCAACAGCCAATTGTCGCACCTCTGTGGGGCTCTGCTCTGGCCCTCTCCACCAGCCACACCTCTCTGGCAGCTTCCCACTCACCAAGATGTCTTCAAGGCCCCCATACTTGACACAGCTCTAAATAATTTCAGCTGTTAGTGGGGGAGCTCACTGCTAGTGCTCAGTCTCTTGCAAGAGAGACACTGTCCCAAAGCAGGTCTAATATTTAGACCCAGATATAACCGATTTCAGCTCTACAGCATGAAACAAGACTCTCAACAGAATCTAAAAGAGCTCTTTTATTAGACCCTGGGCAGATGAAAGAGAGAATCCAAGTCCCTCTCTCAACCCATTGGCCTTTGGAACCTATGTCCCCTGCCTAGCGAGTGCCGTTTGTTGAGGGTGAGTCCCTCCATCAGGGTATGCCAGGTACAGTTCTGCTGCCCTCAGTTGGCTCAACAAGAATAAGAAGGCTTTATTGCTCCTGCCCCAATAACAAGGAAACTTGGGATCCAACACCAGCCACAAGTGATCATTTGGGCAAGTAGTCCCATCATGCTGAGCACGTAGGTAGGGTGGGTGAGTCCGTGCAAACAAGATCAGCTTCTGAAGTCTTTTTCCACAGCTCAGCACTAGAGGTCAAGGGAGAGCTCATTCAGACTCTGCTTACACAGGGAAGACTTTGGTGGCCAGTGATATGTGTACAGGGGTTAGACCAGATTATTTAGTCATTCCAACTGGCCTTAAAATCTGTGGATCTATGTCAGTGGTGGGCAACCTGTGTCTTTCGGGAGGCCCGCGGCCCATCAGGGTAATCCACTGGCAGGCCGCGAGACAGTTTGTTTATATTGACCGTCCGCAGGCATGGCCGCCCGCAGCTCCCAGTGGCTGTAGTTCACTGCTCTTGGCCAATAGGAGCTGCAGGAAGAGGTGGACAGCGTGTCCCTGCAGCCCGTGCCACTTCCCTCAGCTCTCATTGGCCATGAACAGTGAACTGTGTCAAAGGGAATGGCAAAGTCTACATCTTCCTTTTCAGCTTACTTCTGTACCTTTTAAATTACAAACTTTACATAACATAGTTTTGGGAACACACTGATTTCCTGTATTCTGTTACTGATTTAACCCCAAAGGATTATCATGAAATGTAAATTTGGGAAAGTGTTTGTGAAAATTTTCTTTCTTTCTTTTTTTTTTGTTAAAACCATCTCTTGGGTCAGTGGATCCTCGTCCAAGGACTTTCGGGCCAGACTGAAAACTGGGCAACTGAAGGGAATTGGATAGACAAATTTTCCCTCTCTCCCAGCAGCAAGATCAGCAAAGCCAGTGTCACATAAGCTGGCAGGGACCATGTCCAGGACAGGTAGGGTACATCTCCAAAACCTTGAAGACAGCGTGGCCTGAGGCTCAGTAGGACTGACAATCTGTAGACCTGAGTCTAAGAAAAGAAAAGGGACGGACACTGAACAACAAATCAGCACAACCCACCCCTTTTCACTCTGGGGTTTTCAAAAACCAAAAAGTTCCTCAATGTTATCGTTTTGGGTTTAGATTTCCATTGAAAAACAAAAAGTGTTTATGAGAAATTAAAAACACACACACACACAAATTTGATGGTTTTGGACATGCTCTCCTTCATAGGAAGTAAGGTCTTCCCATTTTCCGAAGAAGACTGTCTATAGTCTCTAAGGTCTATAGCCATCATTAGTGACTCTCCTGAAGACAGGCTCTGTCAGCGGGTGATTCCACCATCATGGCACATGCTTCACTTCACCATGTCTCTGTCGGCTGCAGGAGGTGGAAGCATGGTTGTGGAGAAAAGCTTGAAAACAGAGGGCCCCCTAAAGGCTCTGACACAGCAGGCAAAAGACAAGAACCCAAACGTATTGCTTTAAAACAGTGCATGATCTTTAAGCCAGTCTCATGATTCTGGGACCTGATTCCTGATGTTTCAACTATTGAAGTTGGCAAGAGATTCACCGGTCTCAGACAGGCTTGAGTTGCACATCATGTCCACAGGGGTTGTCCTACTAGAGCAGCTGCACACCACAGTGTGTTCCCAGGGGTTCCTGTAGGACTCTGAGGCCTGTTTCTACCTTCTCTCGTCCAGCAACTGCCTGCTAGGGACAGTGTTCTCTACCTGCAGCAGACAGAACAGCTAAAAGCTGAGAGATGGTTACAACCCTGTGTGAGAGGTTTCGAGCCATTGGAAGTCCGATTGTTTTGTCTCCGTGGAGAAATCAGGCATCTGGACTGGTCCAGAAGATCAAAGAGGGAATCTGCATATTGAGGGCTTTCATCACACCTAGAAGCATTTGGAGGCTTTTGTTTCAATGAAGTACTGCTCAGCAAATCATCTGCCTCTGAGGACTTCAAAGGGAAAACGTCATAAGGGGTAAAGAGGTCCTCTGCCAAATGAATGATATTCCTAGACACAGGTCAATGCAGAGCCAACATGACCAATGTCTCTTCACAGTAGTAAAGGGATTAGGGAAGTTAGGCCTGAAATTAATCAATAAGGGTGAGGTCTCAGAAAACAGGTCAAATCATTGATGGACAGAGGTCAGAGCAGACCCAGGAAATGTTCAAGCCATAACCCAGATGAGTGAGGCTCAGAATATCAGTGAAGTATATATATGCATATGAACCTCCTGGGGAAATGTCCATGCTGCCTGCAGGAGAAGTCAAAACCAGCTCCCCACTCCATATGTTCCAACCTGGCACATGGGGTTGCAGAACCACTCAGGGTCTGGCCCTGCTGCTCCTCCATAATTATGGAGGGGAGGATGAGCCAAACCTGACAGGTCATGCAACCCCATGTGCCAGCTCACAACACCCAGAGCAGGGAGCCGAGCCCAGCCCCATGGAACAGCAGCTGCTGCTGGCGGGGGCGTGAGGTGCTGGCTCACTCTCCAACCCTGGGGCTCCCCTATGCACCGGGCCAGGATTCAGTATTGTGATGCTGGGGTGGAGGGTGCAGATAGGTCACGGTGGGTCACAAGAAAAGTAAAATGCTGTTACTGGGTAGTCTTAGGAAAAAGTGGGGGAACCGCTGCTCTAATCTACCTAGCTCGGGTACCAGAGCAGTGAAGCTACATCAGCAGAAGCTTCAACACAGGCGAGTCCCAGGCTAGCACAGGGTTCTGGATGGGCTTGTACAGAGCTGATGAGGTGCCTGGTACTGTGGCTTCACTGCTCTGGTACCTGAGCTCGCTAGATTAAAGCTAGAGCCAGTGTGTCAGCTCAAGCTGTGATCACACCCTGCGATTACGGTGTAGACGTACTCTCCAAAGTGAAAGAAAAACCAAAGGCAGATGAATTGCAAAGTTATGACCCACTGCAAAGAGGTCTGGACAAAAGGGCAACATCGGACTTCTCAAGGAAGCTGCACTGCATGGTTTCTGGTGATCTTAGCCTAGACCCCAGGCTGTTTTTGAAGGGGTCCAGAATAGTCATCCCCAGAAAAACTGCACAGGGGCCACCAAGTCAACCCCAAATGCACAGAAACAGCTCAACAGTCAGTTCAGTGGCCTTGCCTGAGGAACAAGTACCAGAGAGAGATGAGAACTCTGAGATCTGCATTCACATGAGAACCAACCAACCACAACCATCGTTACCTTCCCTGCCCCAGACACACTATGGCGGAAAGATCTTCTCCAGCTGGCTAATGGAACGTCTCTTCTAGTCATTGGTTCCTTTTCAAGATTTATTGAACTAGCCAAGCTGCTGACCACTACATCACAGACAGTGGGATCAGGATGAAATCCATGTTTGGCTGCAATGGAATCCCACAGCAAGTCCTCTCTGATAAGGATCCTCAGTTTGTATCAAACTGTTAAGTTTGCACATCCCTGCAGTTTCACCCATGTGACATCCCAGTCTTTACAAAACCATGGGGAGGCAGAACTTTCAGTAAAAATGGTGAAACAGCTTTTTACAAAACCCACAGGCCTTATCTGGCCCTGTTCCCATACGGGCTAGCACCTTGACAAATAGATGTAGCCCTTATGAGTTGCTGAGTTGAGGTCCATCATCCCAACCATCACTTTACTTTTAGACCCACATTGACCTGAGTTTCCAGTGCTACCAAGGGAGGAAAAACAACCTAAAGCCGTCAGAAGAGAAACTTTGTCAGACATCACAGAATCAACCCCCTGAGGGAGCTGAATACAGGAGATCATGTCTCGTTGAAAGGCTCCCCAGAAGAAGGAATAGTACAGGCACAGCTGAACACCCCTCGATCTTACTGCATTTGAGTTCTGGAGTATCATCTGACACTTGGTTGTTTCAGCAGGTAAATCTCTGGAGCATTCAGATCCCGACCTGCAGGCTGAACCTGTGAGTAATGATCCCCCTGCTCATATAGACCAGCCACCATCTCCTCCAGAAACTGGGTGTGAGAAGAAAGCCGCCTAGATCTAACAGTCTCCCTCCTTTCTGAAAGGCTAGGTCAGATCTTGGGAACCTGAGGAACTCAGGGATTTAGTAGCCAGACATGTGTTTTACCTGGCAAAGACAATCTCCTGGCATGAGGCTGACGGGTCAGACAGTCTGTCCAGCCTTTACTGGGCTGGTTTTTTTTTATATTCTGTGCTGATGTTTAGAGAATGGTTGAATGAATGTTTTACTATTGTTCCCTCCTATTCTCTGGAGACACTTTTTAGACAGGCCACTAGGGGGGCATACTGAAGAAGTATAAAGCTGAAGGTAGCAGGAAATTAAGGTTGTTCTGTTATCCACCTTCCTCTTAGTGTCCTCTGTGAATTCAGCCGGCTGGGCTGGAAGGCCACAGAGCAGCAATGAGATTGATTCAGATCCCTGGGATCAGGCAGGCGTTGAGATGCTAATGGCTCACACTGATGAAACTCATGCAGGAGGCTCTAGCTGTCTGCCACATCAGCCATCTCTCCTGCAGGGAGCTGAGACCCTGCATTCACTATGGTACTAACCAGCTGTTGGCATCAGCACATCTGTGACACTGGACTAACACTGTGAACTTCCTGAGCCCAGCCTGGATCTGTGGTGTTGGTCACATGCACAGAAGGGGAGGGATTCTCCAAGTGCAGCTGGAGAGAGAAAATCATTATAAGGAAGTCTTGCAAATGCTGAACCCTTGTGGGAATCAGGCAGGCAGTGATATAGTGTTAAAAAAGAAGGGGGGCTGTGATGTTTCACTCTATATTCTTTATGAAAATATGCTTATGATATGAATAGGACATAACTGAGATGTACTTTATGCAAGGTGGGTCTTGTAAGATTTCATTGGAAAGGTTATAATTTACTGAATGCGATTATCCAATTTCTATGCCTGTATCATTTCTATATCTACAGTTAGGAATATTCACTATGCATCTGTATTTCAACTTTTTTACTTTGAGTGATGCCCACTGCTAACACTTCAGGTACAACAATGGAAAAGCCAGACAAAGTGGATGGCCCATCAGTGAGGACAATGGACTGCAAAAAGGCTTGGCCTTCCTTCCGATGCTCCATACTGCCACTGACTTCTAGACGCTGTGATACTACAGAGTCAGGTGGTCTTGTCACCGGATAATAAACATTACCTGGGACTTCTTGTATCTTTCCAATGGAAGGGAAGGGGGTCAAGTTTGGGAAACAAAGGATTCCCCCCTCATGTAAATCCTATTTAAGTGAGGGGAGGAAGGCAAATGGGACTCCTCCTCTCCATGGCCTGTCTGCCCAAGAAGAAAGACTGCTAAAGACACCTGAAGGGAAGGAAAGTGGAGAGTCCAGACTGAGACAGGGGTCCAGTCTGAAAAGAAATATAACTGGAACTCTAAACCACAGAAACTTTGCAACCTGCCGAAAATAACATTTAGGGTAAGAAATTACATTTTGTAATCTGTTTCTTAAGTATATTGAGCTTAGCTGGTGTACTTTGTTTTATTTGCTCGGTAATCTGCTTTGTTCTGTCTGCTATCTCTTATATTCACTTAAAATCCTCCTTTGGTAGTCAATAAACTCATTTTTTGTTTATAGTAAAACCCAGTTTATGTAATTTCTAACTGGCTGGGGGGGGCAAGAAGTGTGCACATCTCTCTTCACATTGAGGAAGATGGCAGAGTTTCATGCACTTGCACTGTGCAGATTTTTCTATACCACGCAAGACAATATTATTTTGGTTTTATCTCCCAAAAAGGGGTGTGCGTGTGAGTGCTGGGGGAGTCCTCTCACACAGACCTGACTTCAGTCTGTGTCTGGAGCAGGGCATCGCCCGACCTGTGTGTGTGTGTGCTGCAAGAGGCCAGAGAGCCTCATTCAGCAAAGCAGGGAGAAGGAGCCTAGGCTGATTGAGCAGGGGAGGCTCAATGAAATCCCAGTACATCAAGTGGCATCCCAGAAGGGGGGTCTAACCCATCACAGTGGTAACTCCCAAACTGAAGTCCATATTCCCCAAAGGACACGTGGATAAACTTTGTTTAGTCCCGTTTACTCCCAACTACACGACTGCAGGCAAGTACCTCAGGGTGGACTTGGAAGCCTAACTCAGGCTGCTATTGTTGAAAATCAGGCAGTGAGCATGTTCCTCACAGCTCTTGCTGGTGCCATCACCCAGACAGCATTTACCATGGAGTTAATTAACAACTGGCTGTTTATGGCAAGACTGGCAAGTCTGTCCGCCTGGTGAGCAGCTCTTAAACTCTATCACCACGAGATATGTTGCAGTGGACAAAGCACCAGGCTGGTAGTCAAGAGACCTGCTTTCTACTCCAGGCTCTGTTATCACTTCCCTGTGTGGTCTTCACATTGCCTTTATATGCCTCAGTTTCCCTGCCTCCTGAAATGGGAAATTTCAAAAGCATTTTTATTTCAACACAAAAAGAAATGTTGACATGTCCCATAAAACTCAGACAGTTTTGAATTAAAAACTGTAGAAAGGAAAAGTTTAGATATTTTCAGTATGAATCTAATGGAACATTGAAATCTCAGGTCAGCAGGGGCCCGTTGTGTGTATTTTCCAGTGTGTCAGTGGCATGGAAGGGAAGCGTGGACTGTCTCTGGCCTCCAGACACACAGACACAAAACCCCCCAAACCCAAAGCAATGTCACCCTCATAAACCCTGTGGATTGTGAAAGGGTTGGAAGTGGGGATGAGGGTGGGAGAGAAGAAAGAGGGGGAAGGGAAGGATAATGAGGAGAAGATGGGGAGCAGGGTGCATCCCAGCAGCCCTGCAGGGAACCCTGCTAGTAGATGGTCACCTTCCCAATGTAGAAAGACTACGCAGGACCCCTGGAATGGAAAGCCCAGCCAAGCAGCTGCAAATTGCAATGGTCAGAGAGACAATCACCAGCCCCAATCTTTTCCCTATGCCCAAAGATTGCGGCGGGGCAGGCGGGTGCAGCTCACCAGCACTATAGGGAATCCCACAAGCAGATGGTCAGTCATGTACAGTGTGTCAGCCTAGCCCCAGTATCATCACAGAGCAACAGTTCACACTGTGTGACATGGGGGTCAGCTGAGCCAATCACACGCTCTCCCACGATGTATGGGCACGTTCACCAAACATGGAACACCAGCTGGAAGCACGGCACAAAATTCAGTCACTAATCAAAAGAAAGAGAGAGAGAGACCAAAAAAAGTGTGAAATTTAAAACAAATGTAATATTTGAAAATAAAAATTAGAAAATGACACCAAAATTTCGTATTTGAAATTTTGTCATAAAAAGGAAAATTCCTCCAAATTTGCTTTCTTCAAAACAGGAATTTTGTTCTTATTATTCGCTTGAAAAATATTAGATCTGCTCTCCCCAGACATGCTTGGCTATTGTAAAGTTAAAACATTTCTGAATAACAATGGAAACTTTTGAAACAGACTCTTTGGTGTACATGGGAAAGCACACACGGACACACACACAGATCCAGAGAGATTTGTCTCAGGTGTATGATTGAAAACAAATATACCAACCTTCTCTTATTGGAGAGACAGATTAATCCTTTCAAAAGCCAGACGTAACTGCAGAAACCACAGTCCATAGTAACTCATCTATAGGAGACTCCTATGCTCCGTCCAGCAGGCCTGGGTTAGGAAGAAATTGGTTTCTCTCCCACCATTCATTTCCACTCAGACAATGTCACTTTTTCCTTTCCTGACTGTAAATTCTGCTATTAGCTCCAGCTCTTACATAAATATCATTATAAGAGATAAAAGCAGTTGAAAATCACACATGTGCACTTATACAAACCATACCATTATAAACAGAACTGTGAATCCCCTGTAATTTGGGTCTTGGGGTGGGGTGGGGTGCTCTCTGTCACTCAGACATTTCTTTACATTGCAAGAGTCTGCAGGACAGGGACTTTCATTACATATTTATACAGGCTTCAATATACAATGGAACCCAAATCCTGACTGGGGCTGTTGTCCCTTTTCAACGAAAGAATCTAGTCAAATTCAGGTGCCTAGGGATTCCAGCTGGAAGTAGAATTTGATGGAGTTTGGTATTTTCTTTGGTGCTATCTTAGGTGTTTTCAAGGAATGTACAAAGTCCTGCTACTCTGAACACAGAAGGGATGAAGAACGAAAGGAGCAGGTTTTTTTGTTTACAGCCCTCAAGTTTCTTTAGCCAACAGCTCCAAAAGCTCTGTGTAGCAGGAGGAGCTGCCCCTTGTGTCTACAGAGCAGGGAGCAGCAAGGCCTGACCTAAGGAGAAGCCCAGCAGCAGGTGTTGGGAACCAGCTGATCCAGTTAAGCAGCAGCTAGTGAGTGGCTCTGGTTCCCAGCTGGAAGATGTAAGAGAGGATCCAGCTCTGCGGGGGAAGAAAGACAAACAGGTATTAGCAGCAGCAGCAGGAGAAGGTTACAACAGGACAGGCTGTCCCTGTGGCTCCCTGAGAGCGGGGTGGGAGGAAGTTAGAGGATCCTGCAGTATCAGCCCAGGTCAGGACTATCACTTCTGTGACTTTTCCACGTGCCTTGTTTTTGTGTAGAAGAGGAGGCTAAAGAAGAGTTGGGTGAGGCTGGTTGTTTTGTCCAAGTTGGAGGACAGGCCCACCTGACTCGTAGACGTTGCCTGCATTCTCCACCACAGCCCAGGAGACCCATGGATCCTCAAGCCCCATTGAAATGGATGGGTGAACACCAATAGCTAGAACAGCAGCAGCAGCAGCAGATTGTGACCCAGCAGCTTCAGCTACAACAACCGTGCCAGCAAAAGAATCAGGGAGCAGCAGCGGTTTATGCTTTGCCTATTAACCCTGGAGAACTGGAGCCCCCAGGTGGGTGCGGGGCTGTGGTTACCTGTGTGGGAGGGAGGAGTCATCTTCAAAATGGGGCTAGAAGATGTCCTTGAGGCTTTGCTGGAGACTCTTCAGTGGGTGGCTGGGGAATACCAGTGGCCCCGGGTGGAATGGCCACAATGATTAAACTCTACATGTCAGGAAAGGCCAAGCCAGCATATCGTACCCCAGGGATAGAGGCAGCAAAGGACTATAGGACACTCAAGCTACCATACTAGTCTGCCTAGGGCTTGGTGAAGATGCTATTGTCAGCCACCCTGGCATAAACCACTGGCTCTGGCCTCCCAGCGGAGGGTAATAGAGCAACAACTCTGGGATTTGTGTTCTCTCTGGCTGAAATCAGAGACTTGTTCACCAATGGAAATAGTGACATTAGAACAGTTTTGCTGAGTTCCCCCAGCAGAGCCCCAGGAGTGGGTTTGTCGCCACTAAGTAGGCAGTATGCTTCGCAGAGAACTTCCTGAGTCTGACATAGAGAATGAGCATCTGGGGAAACCGGGGCAATCGAACATCCATGGTTCAGGTCCAATGGGGAAGGTGCCTCAGGCCTCAGAAAACCCCTTGTGAAGGGCTACATTGGGCCAGTGTGTGCACCTGTGGTATCCCTCGGGACTGAAACACAGGCCAAGCCCTTACAATGGGCCAGCTGTAACAAATGAGGGCCGACCACGGAAGGAGACCCGGCTGAGAAGATGGGGGTAGGGGGTCCCTAGATTGTTCCATTTTGGGTCAAGATGGCCCTGGGCACTAAGATTGCCCTTATAGACAGTGTGTCTGTGGCTATTTCTGTTCCTCAGAAATGTGTGGAGAACTGCTTGGGCTGAAGGCTTATGTAGTCCCTGTTACAGGGAAGGGAATAAGGTGCTGGGCTTGTCTGACACAGATTGGGGCAGATGTTCCTCCAAGAGCAGTTAATAGCTCTACAGATCTCTAGATATGTGCATGTAAGATGTATTCATGGGGACATTTGGCCCTATCCTAGGGGCAGGAGAGCAAAATATTGGTGGTCATGGCCCAACACCTAGCCTACCTGACAGTATTGGTGCAGGGCTGGAGTCCTGTAACCTGTCGTGTGAGGGTGGCTGGGAAGGCAGGGTTGGCACTCAACCTGAGGACTCAAGGAGCGATTAAGCTAAAAGAAATGTTCCCCATTTCCAGCCCCGAGCTGTCCAGTTCCAAACCAAAGTCCTGCTGGGAACAGTGACAAACCCATAGGATCGCAGTGCAGTGTAGTTTGGAGCTCCCTACGGAGAAGCCACAGGAACAGCCTCCTCCTAGGGACAACCAACTCGTCTTGGAGGAGGGGTTCAACTACATCCAAAATCAAAGGGAGGATCTAGTCTTCAGCCGGCTACATGGCTGGCTGACTAGGGCAAATGCGGTGCTGGTTGATCCTGACAATTATGTCCAGTATTCCCATTTTGAACTCAAAGTGGATCTCTTTGTGAGGGTGATGTGGGAGAAAAAAAATGGGGCTGACCAAACACAACTCCTGATCCCTAAATTTTATCAGAACCAGGTGTTAAAACTGTCCCAAGATGTACTGTAGTCTGGTCATGTGGGAGCGGAGAAGACCCCCAAAAAGATACAGGCCCAGTTGTTTTTGCAAGGGGTTTATGGTGACATCAAAGATCATTGTGCTTACTTTCCAGAATGCCAAGTGGTGACCCCCAGCCAGCCCCTGGGGCCCCCTCAGTCCTCTTCCATTGGTGAGCAGACCTTTTCACAGAATTGGGGTAGACCGCATGGGGTCACTGGACCCAACTCAAGCCACTGTTGGTTTATTCTGGTGATTGCTGATTACGGCAATTGGTACCCTGGAGCAGTAGCTCTGTGCTCAGCAACATCACGGACAATAGCTACCCAATTAATGCAAGTATTTGCTAGAATAGGATTTCCAGCATTGCTCCTGACAGGTCAAGGCAAAGCCTTCACATCCCAGTTAACACACAAGGTCTGAGTTTTCCTGAAATTTCAGTTGCTTAAAACCTCTGCTACACACAAACAGATGGCCTGATAGAGCAGCTTAACCATCCATTCATGTTGGAGATGTTGCAAAAATGTAACTTGAGAATCCCAAATTGTGACAAAACGCCCCTGTATTTGTTGCTCACAATCCAGGTGGTCCCACAATCTTCCGCCAGCTTTTCGCCTTTGGAATTGCTGTACATAAGATAACCCTCGAGGGTACTGGGTCTTTTACAGCAGTCTTGGCAGGAACAAGACACTTCTAGCCAGAACAGGGGCATAGACACGGGCGGGCTGCAGCCCACCCACTTGGCATCCAAGCCCACCCAAATCTGGGCAGGGGTGTAGTGCTGCCACAGCATCACTCGGACTCTTGAAATCCAGGACGGAGCTATGCACCCGCCCTTCAGAAAGCTCCTTTCCGGCTGCTCTACCTTGCCATTTTCTGAGCCACCCCATGCGTGTGCACAGCTTGGCAGGTGAAGCCCTGTGTCTGGGGGCACCAGAGCTAGGCAGAGTGGGTGATGTCGGGAGAGAAGCTGGGCTCGCACAGTCTGTCATTGCCCATCCACCCGTAAGTCGGGGCCCACCCAAATTTCCACTCCTAACTACACCACTGAGCCAGACTGTAATCCAGTGTGTCCTCAACTTGAGGGAGAGACTGGATTTGGTAGGGGGCTTTGCTAAGGAGAAGCTGAGAGTGGCACAGCACTCCCAGGGACAAAAATTCAATAGAAACACCTGCCTCTGGGTCTACCAGCTGGCGTAAAACATTCTCCTGCTGGTACTCTCTGCTGAATACAAACAGCTGGCAATGAAGGAAGAGCCTTTTGAGATCCTCCAACAAGTCAGGGAGTGGACTATGGGGTTAGATTGGTGGGCAAGTGACCGGTGTCACAGATCTATCATGAAGCCCTGAAGTACCCAGGAGGTGTGTCTTGCCCATGTCCTGACTCTGGAGGCAAAATCTGCCCAGGGGTCAGAGACTGAGTAGTGCACAGAGGTACCCATCAGAAAAAAATCCTGCCCCTGGCCCACCAGGAGAAGGCCAGAGAATTGGTTAACTGTTACATGGACGTCCTTACCACTAAACTGCGGTTCACAAACCTAATCAAACACCATGTACATCTGAAACCTGAGCACTGTGTCTTTTTCAGCATCTTGGTTGTAAAGTAGTGAGCAATAAAATTATTGCTTTGTGGGATATTGAAAGCAACAGCATGGGATTAGCTTTGGCTGAAGGTGGAAGCCACAAAATTACCCTGGCAGCCGTTTCCTCCCCTTCTTCCCCAGGTCTGACCCAAGATGGATTCCAAGTGGAGGAAAAAAATGTAAACATATGTCATAAATATAAAGGGAAGGGTAAACCCCTTTTAAATCCCTCCTGGCCAGAGGAAAAATCCTATCACCTGTAAAGGGTTAAGAAGCTAAAGGTAACCTCGCTGGCACCTGACCAAAATGACCAATAAGGAGACAAGATACTTTCAAAAGCTGGGAGGATGGAGAAAAACAAAGGGTCTGGGTCTGTCTGTGTGATGCTTTTGCCAGGGACAGAACAGGAATGGAGTCTTAGAACTTTTAGTAAGTAATCTAGCTAGGTATGTGTTAGATTATGATTTCTTTAAATGGCTGAGAAAAGAACTGTGCTGAATAGAATGACTATTCCTGTCTGTGTGTCTTTTTTGTAACTTAAGGTTTTTCCCAGAGGGATTCTCTATGTTTTGAATCTAATTACCCTGTAAGGTATTTACCATCCTGATTTTACAGAGGTGATTCCTTTTTACTTCTATTAAAAGTCTTCTTGTAAGGAAACTGAATGCTTTTTCATTGTTCTAAGATCCAAGGGTTTGGGTCTGTGGTCACCTATGCAAATTGGTGAGGATTTTTACCAAACCTTTCCCAGGAAGTGGGGTGCAAGGGTTGGGAGGATTTTGGGGGGAAAGGCGTGTCCAAACAACGTTTCCCAGTAAACCCAGATAAAGTTTGGTGGTGGCAGTGGAAGTCCAAGGGTAAAATAGTTTGTACCTTGGGGAAGTTTTAACCTAAGCTGATGAAAGTAAGCTTAGGAGGTTTTCATGCAGGTCCCCACATCTGTACCCTAGAGTTCAGAGTAGGGAAGGAATCCTGACAGGACCAAAGACCTATCTGGCTTCAAGACTAAACTTGATAAGTTTATGGAGGAGATGACATGATGGGATAGCCTAATTTTGGCAAGTGATTGATCTTCGACTACTAGCGGTAGATATGCCCAATGGCCTGTGATGGGACACTAGATAGGGTGGGATCTGAGTTACTACAGAGAATTCTTTCCTGGGTGTCTGGCTGGTGAGTTTTTCCCACATGCTCAGGGTTTAGCTGATCGCCATATTTGGGGTCAGGAAGGAATTTTCCTCCAGGGCAGATTGGCAGAGGGCCTGGGGTTTTTTCGCCTTCCTCTGCAGCATGGGGCATGGGTCACTTGATGGAGGATTCTCTGCACCTTGAAGTCTTTAAACCACAATTTGAGGACTTCAGTAGCTCAGACATAGGTCAGGGGTTTGTTACAGGAGTGGGTGGGTGAGATTCTGTGGCCTGCGTTGTGCAGGAGGTCAGACTAAATTATCATAATTGTCCCTTTGGACCTTAAAGTCTATGAGTCTAACCATTCAGCATTGGAATCCCTGTGGGCAGAAGGTCCTGTGCATTTCCTGTATCAAAATGAAGACCCTGAGTCTGTTTAAATTCAGCCTTTCATATCAGAAGTCTTTGTTTGTCTCTTGGTCTCTGGTAACTCAGTTGTAACCAGTCTGTGTAAACCATCCTGAAGATTGTTACCTTTCTGGAGTTGTTTACAACCTCAGTGATTCACCTTAATCAACCCCCACTGTTTTTTCTTCTTGGAGGAGCTGTGGTAAGCTTGCCACATGCAGCAGAACAGAATCGTACATAAACCATTCTTAGATTTATTATAGTGGTTCCCAAACATACTGTGTGGGGTTGCAATATCTGTCACGGGGCGGAGTCTGAATATCAGCGAGGAGAGATATAATGAAAAGAGACCTAGAGAGACTGGAAATATTGTCAGGGGAAAAAAGTGTCTAAAAATAGAGCTGTGGTAAATAGTTATGAAGAGAGAGATCTAGTAAAAAGGACAATCTTAGGAAGGAGAAATGCGGAAAAGGAGCATTATACTGTATTATACTCATGGATGGCACTTGGAGAGGATTTCACATCTATAAAACACTGTACAAACATTCACTACCAAGTCCTTGGAAAGAAGGTAGAGAACGGGATTGCCATCAACATACAGGTAACATTCACTACTTTGCAGTAAGACAATGACTGTAATCAGATCTCATGCTTTCAGGGCTTCAGCCAGTCATCTACAGGGGTCAGGAAGGAATTCTGTGAAGCCCCCATGTTTGTTTTTTGTTTTATTTGTTGCCCTTCTCTGAAGCATCAGACATTAACTACAGAGGGACCTGTGACCTTGGATGGGATGGAGCAGTGCTCTGAAGTGGTATAGAGAAACCTCTTTCTAAGATATCTGGCAGGTGTGTCTTTTCCACTTGCTCAGGGTCAAACCAGCTGCCAGATTTGGGGTCAGGAGGGAATTTTCTTCTGAGTCAGATTTGCAAAAATGGCCCTTGGGGGATTATCATCTCCCTCTGAAGCACAGAGCATGGAACACCTGCCGGGACACAGGGAAGAAAGGTAAGCAGCAGGATACGGACCCTGGACTTCAGGAAAGCAGACTTCGACTCCCTCAGGGAACGGATGGGTAGGATCCCCTGGGGCACTAACATGAAGGGGAAAGGAGTCCAGGAGAGCTGGCTGTATTTCAAGGAATCCCTGTTGAGGTTACAGGGACAAACCATCCCGATGTGTCGAAAGAATAGTGAATATGGCAGGCGACCAGCTTGGCTTAACGGTGAAATCCTAGCGGATCTTAAGCATAAAAAAGAAGCTCACAGGAAGTGGAAGGTTGGACATATGACCAGGGAAGAGTATAAAAATATTGCTCGGGCATGTAGGAATGAAATTAGGAGGGCCAAATCGCACCTGGAGCTGCAGCTAGCGAGAGATGTTAAAAGTAACAAGAAGGGTTTCTTCAGGTATGTTGGCAACAAGAAGAAAGCCAAGGAAAGTGTGGGCCCCTTAATGAATGAGGGAGGCAACGTAGTGACAGAGGATGTGGAAAAAGCTAATGTACTCAATGCTTTTTTTGCCTCTGTCTTCACGAACAAGGTCAGCTCCCAGACTGCTGCACTGGGCATCACAACATGGGGAGTAGAGAGCCAGCCCTCTGTGGAGAAAGAGGTGGTTAGGGACTATTTAGAAAAGCTGGACGTGCACACGTCCATGGGGCCGGACGAGTTGCATCCGAGAGTGCTAAAGGAACTGGCGGCTGTGATTGCAGAGCCATTGGCCTTTATCTTTGAAAACTCGTGGCGAACGGGGGAAGTCCCGGATGACTGGAAAAAGGCTAATGTAGTGCCAATCTTTAAAAAAGGGAAGAAGGAGGATCCTGGGAACTACAGGCCAGTCAGCCTCACTTCAGTCCCCGGAAAAATCATGGAGCAGGTCCTCAAGGAATCAATCCTGAAGCACTTACATGAGAGGAAAGTGATCAGGAACAGTCAGCATGGATTCACCAAGGGAAGGTCATGCCTGACTAATCTAGTCGCCTTCTATGATGAGATTACTGGTTCTGTGGATGAAGGGAAAGCAGTGGATGTATTGTATCTTGACTTTAGCAAAGCTTTTGACACAGTCTCCCACAGTATTCTTGTCAGCAAGTTAAAGAAGTATGGGCTGGATGAATGCACTATAAGGTGGGTAGAAAGTTGGCTAGATTGTCAGGCTCAATGGGTAGTGATCAATGGCTCCATGTCTAGTTGGCAGCCGGTGTCAAGTGGAGTGCCCCAGCGGTTGGTCCTGGGGCCGGTTTTATTCAATATCTTCATAAATGATCTAGAGGATGGTGTGGATTGCACTCTCAGCAAATTTGCGGATGATACTAAACTGCGAGGAATGGTAGACACGCTGGAGGGCAGGGATAAGATACAGAGGGACCTAGACAAGTTGGAGGGTTGGGCCAAAAGAAATCTGATGAGGTTCAATAAGGATAAGTGCAGCGTCCTGCATTTAGGACGGAAGAACCCAATGCACAGCTACAGACTAGGGACCGAATGGCTAGGCAGCAGTTCTGCGGAAAAGGACCTAGGGGTGACAGTGGACGAGAAGCTGGATATGAGTCAGCAGTGTGCCCTTGTTGCCAAGAAGGCCGATAGCATTTTGGGATGTATAAGTAGGGGCATAGCGAGCAGATCGAGGGACGTGATCGTCCCCCTCTATTCGACATTGGTGAGGCCTCATCTGGAGTACTGTGTCCAGTTTTGGGCCCCACACTACAAGAAGGATGTGGATAAATTGGAAAGAGTCCAGCGAAGGGCAACAAAAATGATTAGTGGTCTGGAACACATGACTTATGAGGAGAGGCTGAGGGAACTGGGATTGTTTAGTCTGCAGAAGAGAAGAATGAGGGGGGATTTGATAGCTGCTTTCAACTACCTGAGAGGTAGTTCCAGAGAGGATGGTTCTAGACTATTCTCAGTGGTGGAAGAGGACAGGACAAGGAGTAATAGTCTCAAGTTGCAGTGGGGGAGGTTTAGGTTGGATATTAGGAAAAACTTTTTCACTAGGAGGGTGGTGAAACACTGGAATGCGTTGCCTAGGGAGGTGGTGGAATCTCCTTCCTTAGAAGTTTTTAAGATCAGGCTTGACAAAGCCCTGGCTGGGATGATTTAATTGGGGATGGGTCCTGCTTTTGAGCAGGGGGTTGGACTAGATGACCTCCTGAGGTCCCTTCCAACCCTGATATTCTATGATTCTATGATTATGTTGGTATCTTTCATCTCATCAGTTCCCTGCCATTGCAGGGGTACTAGGCATTGGTGATATCTTATTCCCTCCTGTTTTCTGCCTGTGGCACACAATAGCTTATTCTCCTGAGGACTGAAATGCTTTAGTTTAACTGAGTCTTCTGGCTCATAGAGGTATCTGGGTGAAATGCAGTGGCCTGTGTTATACAGTAGGTCAGACTAGATGTCCTAGTGATCCCTTCTGGCCTTAAACTCTATGAAAAAAAGTTATCACCATTTTGTAAATGGGTGTAATCACCAGCAAGAAATATTTAAGCTGCTCCAAAGGGGAATAACTAGGATTAATGGTATGAGATTTGTAACCCTTCTGCCAGGTGGAGTCAGCAGCAACCAGGGCCGGGTTCAATATCTAGGCATTCCTTTTCAACAATACAACACAGAACCGGCTCAAGCCCCCACGCAGTAACCTGGGAAAATTATACACCACCCCTGAGTGCCTCTGAGAGGCAATACTTCCCCATTCACAAGCACAGCATCTGAGAGTGGGAAAGAAACTTTTAATGAAAGGCGGGAAGTCACTCGGCATTAATTAGTGAAAATGCCGCAAGCAGGATTCCCTAATAAATCTACACTGTGAGCAGGACACCAACCAAAGAGTGCATGGGCAGTGTCTTCTGCCTCATATTCTTGAGTTCTACAACCAAAAGTTCCCTTACCATGCCCCTCTCTGCTCCCTCACCATACCCCACTCACAGTGGTTGTCAGTGAGGACCCAGGATTCAGATGTGCATTTGTGTAAGTTCACCTCCCATCTCGGGGGGGCATAGGGGAAGAAGGCATCTAGCTTGTTCCACCATCTGAGCACTTGCTTTGTCTGGCCACCCCACCAGCTGCTCCCTGCTTTGCCAGCCACTTGCCACACAATCATACTCTGCTGCTACCTGCTTCTTGACTGTGACATCTGCAGGCCAGTTTCTTGAGGTTTCCCCCCAGCTCTTAGTGATTTTCAGTTCTCAGCGATTGTCAACTCCTAGTGTGGGAACTTCATTACCAAAGCAGGATGGGCAGAAACTCTGTCACACAAAAAGTGATTTCAGCTCTAGTGAGTACTTAAAACAGAAGACTCCTAATGCAGTCCTACTTAGCTCTGTTTTTAAACAGTGGGGAGGAGCAGGTTAAAGCTTGCCTGAGATAGACCCCCCACCCTGCCTAGCAGGGACACCTGATCCCCCTACCCCCACTTACTTTTATAGGGGTCTGGCATTTAAGCCTCTGGCTTAGTGAGTTTCTTTCCGTTGAGGGTGACCCCCTCAATCAGGACAGGCTAAGTACAGTTCTGCTCCCCTTTACACATACAATAAATGATAACAACCTTTCACTACCCCTGCATTCAGTACTAAAGTGATTTGTTACCGAACAACAGCCAAAGTTGATCACTTTGGGCAACACCACTCTGTCTGCTGGATACTTATGCAGAGTAGGTGTGCATATGGAAATACAGTCTGCTCCTAAAGTCTTTCCCCCACTCCAGCTAGGTGTCAGGGGAGAGCTCATTCACACCCTGCTTATAGCTTAAAGAGGGAACATTTAAGATGAATGTGAGGAAGCTTCCTGACCGTGAAGGAGCCCTTGAAGACACAATCAAAGGGATTTTGTGGAATGGAGCATTGTCCCCATCACCTGGCTCATTTAAATCCAGCCTGGACAGAGCAGTGGGAGCATGCTGTAGGGTTCAGGCTTGCACTGGGCCCAGGGGGAGGCACTGGATTAGCTAACAGTGTTTCCATCTCTGGTTTCAGTGACCCTGTACAAACCCTGCCCTTTGTTTTCAGGTTCCAGAGGACCCCTGAATCCCTTCTCTGAGACTGTGTATGAGGAGATTGATTATAACCTGATGAGAGAGAAGCAGGAGATGTTCAGTCGCTCAGGTCTGTGGGTCTCACTCTTAACAGGGAGCAGCTATCTAATGCCCTGACCATCTGAGGCCCTAACCCAGAGTTAAATCACTGCAGTTTCAGCCCTGTGAGCTTGTCATTGGAGCTGGTCAAAAGTCTTCATTACAAAATGTTTTGGTGAAAAATGCAGATTCAGAGATACCGAAATATTTCACAAATTCCTGTCAATTTCTCCAAATTGTTCTAAATACACACAGAACAATTCATTTCATTTCAATATTTTCTAAAGAAAACATTTTGTTTTTTCAGTTTGACATGATTTTCCATTAGAAATTTCCTTTAATTTTATTTATAAAAATTATATACATGTCATAAATATAAAGGGAAGGGTAAACACCTTTAAAATCCCTCCTGGCCAGAGAAAAAACCCTTTCACCTGTAAAGGGTTAAGAAGCTAGGCTAACCTCACTGGCACCTGACCAAAATGACCAATGAGGAGACAAGATACTTTCAAAAGCTGGAGAGGGGAGGGGAGGAGAAACAAAAGCTCTCTCTGTCTGTGTGAGGCTTTTGCCGGGAACAGAAAGGAATGGAGTCTTAGAACTTAGTAAGTAATCTAGCTAGATATGTGTTAGATTCTGTTTGTGTAAATGGCTGAGAAAATAAGCTATGCTGAATGGAATGGATATTCCTGTTTTTGTGTCTTTTTGTAACTTTAGGGTTTGCCTAGAGGGATTCTCTATGTTTTGAATCTAATTATCCTGTAAGGTATTTACCATCCTGATTTTACAGAGGTGATTCTTTTACTTTTTCTTCTATTAAAATTCTTCTTTTAAGAACCTGATTGGTTTTTCATTGTTCCTAAGATCCAAGGGTTTGGGTCTGTGTTCACCTATGCAAATTGGTGAGGATTTTTATCAAGCCTTCTCCAGGAAAGGGGGGAAAGATGTTTCCAAGCGGGCTCTTTCCTGCTTATATGTCTGTTAAACACTCTGTGGTGGCAGCAATAAAGTTCAAGGGAAAAAGAAAAATAGTTTGTACCTTGGGGAAGTTTTAACCTAAGCTGGTAAAAATAAGCTTAGGAGATTTTCATACAGGTCCCCACATCTGTACCCTAGAGTTCAGAGTGGGAAAGGAACCTTAACAATAATGTCCAAAAGAACACCAAATGGTTTTATTCAACATGAAACTATGTTTTTTACATTTCCATTTGCAAATTTTTTTCTAAAAATATCATTTTTGGCTCAATACTAAAACATTTATGTTTCTTTTTTTACAATGGCCAGAGAACGAAACCAACTGATTTTTGCCAAGCTCTAGCTGTGGGAGATGGGTCAGTGGGGACACCAGCAGTTACTCATGTAGATGGAAAGAAATTGGCTTCCTTCCCACAATACTCTGCAAGACCCAATTCTAGGGACAGTTAATGTCCCATCTGCCCATCCCGTAGCCTTGTGGAATGTAACCAGTTTTGAGTCAGGAAAGCAACTGTCTGGGGCTTGGCTAAACTATCATTTGAAAACTGCTTTGTAACACTGGAGCAGGGGATGGTCTGTGGCCTTCTCCCACTGCAGTCACTGGTCTACTGGGTCAGCTCCCTCCTGCCTACAGAGCAGAGAGATCAGCCCAGGAGAGCCACATGACTTTGAGGCATGGCCAAGTTATCCTTTGTGCCATTTTGTCCTAATGTCTGATGGGAACATCCTGCCCCAGAGCTCTGCTGTTGTGGGGCTCTGGAAACATGCTCAGGGCATCTCCCAGCACCACTGCCAAGATGGTTACAGTGAATCACAGACTGTGCTCTGGGCCTGTCTTGGCCTAAACTAGAAAAACCATGGAGAGCTGATCGACTAATTCATGGGAGAGTTGGGCATTTACCCTTAAGCAGGAGGAGTCCCCTCTGTGGCTGAGGAGGCCAGGACCATTGTGGAACTTCCCTGGACCAGCAGCCAGAGATGGGCCCTTCACTCACCTCAGTATATTTCAGGTCAGATTGTATCATCCCCTCAGGCACATTTACCCCAGTAACATGGAGATTTCTCTTGGGGAGTCTGTGTCAGCCTCTCACCGCTCAGAGTTGCTGTGAGTCACCATCTCCTGTGGAAGAAGGAATAGACTGAGACCGGAAATACCACTCCAGGCCCCGGATGTGTTCCCAGTCCCACAGTTCTGCTGTTCTCACTGTGATGAATTTCTGGTTCTCGTCTCTCCAGTCTCCTATTCAGATGACTCAGTGATGAAGCTGCGGTATTTCACTGGGGACAGCGAGAGGGAAAACAATCCTGGATCAGAACAAGGTAATTGGGGAGGGGCAGAGTCAGGCTGAGAGACCCAAATCTGGGCAGAGAAATTAATTTCTATTACACTTTCTGCAATCGCAGCCATTTCCCCAAACATGATCCCCATTTTACATAGTCGGGTCTAATCCTATTGAATAGGATTTCTGTCAGAATCTCAGGATGGGAACATGTGACCATCTCCTGAGCGCAGATCCCTCTGAGCTCCCCAGGTGAGGAGCTGGAGGAGACGGGTCAATGTCTTTGGGTGGAAGGTGTCAATGTCCAGCAGAGCTCGTCTCTCACCCCTGAGAGAGAGAGGGAAGATTGTCTTGTGTTATAAGTAGAGATGGGCTCAGCCCAACTCCCTGATCTGAACCCACCAGAACTTCGGGGGCGGGGGGATTTGCAGATTCTGACCCCAGCTCTGAATTTCAGTTTTGGGGCTGGCACCTGTCGCTATAACAGGCTGAAGCAAAACCCTGGATCTGAACTTTGTGGCCTGGCCCCATCGCTAATTATAAACAGAGCAGCCTTTCTACCCCAGATGCTCTCAAGGGAATCCATTAATTTGGGCCCTTTGGGAGTTTAGCCTATGGCTGGGGGAGGAGACACTGAGGAGATAAGCCAGTTCGGCTGAGAAGCTGGAGTGCTGCCAAGCTGAGCCCTGGGCTTCCTGAGAGGCTAGTGGAGAGCAGGAGCTCACAAAGGATCAGGCTAGCGCTCTCCCAGCGTAAGCTTTAATTCCTGCAGCGGGAAGATTCCCCCACCCCAGTGTAACAGGAGATCAGCTGGATTCAGAGACTGTCTCTGGCCTGGTAGCACCCGTGTTCCAACCTGTTATCTCAGCACAACCCAGATCCTGCTCCCACCGAAACACATAAAAGAGCTGCTGTTGGATTCTGCAAGGACAGGAATGACCCCTAGTTATTTCTGAGACTCCTGTTTCACTGTAGTTCTCTGACTAGTGCCCTTCTCACCCTGGGCCCCTCTGACTTCCCCTCTCACGTGCCATGACAAACAGCTCTAGTTATCAGGGCCACCTGCGCTGAAGAGACGCTGCTGGTGCCCTGGGCTGAGTGTGGTGTTTGCTGTTCCAGAGGGAGCTTCCCCAGGGGGGTCTCAGTTGGATTACAATAGCGTGGAGGATCCTGCCTTGAACGACGTTCCCCCAGACTCCAGATGGCCAAGGTGAGCAGTGAATCCGCCTTCTGGAAGCAAAGTCACCCTGTCGAAAAATTAAATATGTTTCCCAGTAGGGCCAATAGTGGTTTATTAAGAAAACCACAAAGTTCACCCACCAGCACTGTTCCCTCTAAGCTGTGCACGCACACACAGATCCTAAACCCCACACACATGGTGAAACACCGCGCACATAAAAATTTGCACAGAAGCACAACAATTTTCACAGGAGAAATTTTTTGCGCACACAGCCTGTCAAAAATTAGAGGGAACATTGCCCACCAGTATTGTCTATTGGCATAATGCTGGGGGCGCTTACCAGGTGCATTACAATAGCTGTGTGGAGGCCCAGGGGTAGGGAAGTGTGTGGTGTCCTAGGTCATGACAGAGGCCCATTGCAGGGACTGAAGGAGCATTTCGCTCAGGAGCTGCCCACGCAGTACTTGGCTCAGGTCACTGTCCTGTGACCCTCACTGCCATGAGCACTAGGGTTCCTCACTATTTGTGAAGAGGGCACATCAAAGCAGAGACCTGTACGGTGCAGCAATGTTCCCTGTCAGCCTTTCCTGACATGTGGCTATAGCAGTTTATATACATCTGTGTCAGACATGCTGTGCCGGGGGGGACGACATAGAGATTTTACACCCAAGGTCCATGTCCCGCCCTTATTAGCTGGCTCAGCTCCCAGTGGTGCCAATACGTTGGGGACTGATGGCAGTTTATGGGGTAAACTTTATCAGGAGAACGCATTGAAAGACATTTTAAAGTAATGTCAAGTTTAGGAAGTCAGGGACAAGCTCTGGGCAATTCCAAGTAATTTCTATTTGTAATTATTGTAACAGAACGCCTTGTGGAATAATCCCTCTGGACTAGATCCCAGTCACCCCTTTCTAGACCTCTTCCCCCACCCTTGTCATCTGGGAGCTCTAGGATCCTCTCAACCAGCTATTGAAATGTATCAAATCAACGTGAAATCCCCCAGTCTGAGGGTTCCAGAGGAGGGCTCCTCTTACTGCTCTGAGGGTGAAAGTTAAGTGCTGAGAGATCCCCAGGGACCAGTGTAGCTGGTGCATCTGCAGCTTATAGTTTATTTCTGTCTTCACTGTGAATATTCTCTTAATTACTTCACATCAGATGCCCCTGCCCTGCCTGGAGATGTACCAGGAGATGGTTACAATGATGCCAGAGAAGTGTCTGACTCTGAAGGTGACCCTGGTTTGGGGCAGAATGATAAGCAAGGCATAGGGGCGAGTGACAGGGAGAGGGATTCACAGAAAGGTGATTGGAGAACTGTTTGCACTTCACACTGTCTCTGCAGAGTGGGAGGGCTGGAAATGTGGGGTATGCAGCAAGGGAACAGCCCTGGCCAACCCAACACCTGTGAGACAAACTCTCCTTTTCTCATCTCTCCATTCCCTCAACGCAGAGGCTTCAGTGCCTGCCATGGGGAGAGGAACAGCAGGGTCCCTGCCGGGTGGTACTTTGTGCTCAAACCAGCAAGATACCTAGGATCCTTCTGCCTCTAGGTTCAAATGCTTGTGTGGCTGCCACACGGTGGATGTGCTGGATTCCCACCAGTTCACTGCATGTGTATCTTTTGGGCAGAATCCTATGAACCAAAGTCCTGTTACTGCCGCACAATTGTTAAAGAGCCCATCACATGTCCTGTAAAAGTTGGGCTTTGCGCATTGTCCTTGGCCAAGATCTCCCCTCTCTTCCCTATTGGGCCATGAGCAAAGACCCCATCAGCCACCCCAGGGGAGGTGCAATGGTGATGAAATGTGCATTGCTTAGTACTTGATGCTTATGTTCATTGTTAGGGCAGAGTGAAAGTTATGATGTTCTTTACTAAGTTCTCCTTGCTGGTAAGTGCTTGGATTTTGTACATGAGGTGAGAGGTAGCTACAGCTGGCCCTTGGCAGTGTTAGCTGGTCTGGAAACCAAAGGTTTTAATCTCCAGACTATGCATAGAGATGATGGATTAGAATTTGTCATAGACCCAGCCAGAAGACTGAAGGAGGAACAATTCCTAACCTGTACTGGAAAGAAGAGGTTCTCAAACTGGGGAACACAGAATATATTCTGGGGGTGGCATGAGATGCCAAAGCGGAAAGCGGTGGGTGGTACGAATATTGTGCTTATGTTCATTGCTAGGACAGAGTGAATTTTATGATGTCCTTAACTAAGAGCTCCTTCCTGGTAAGTGTTTGGGTTTTGTACACGAAGTGACAGGTAGCTGCAACTGTCACTTGGAACTTGGAAGTGGAGTGGAAATCCAGGGTTTTATTTCCAGAACATGGATAGAGATAATGGATTGAAAGTTGTCATGGACCCAATCAGAAAAATGAAGAGGGAACATTTTCTAAATTCTAACCCATACTGGAGAGTGCCCTCTACTCTTGCTGGGCAGCCATGCATAGCCACAGAATGGATCCACTGACTGTATGTGTCTCGCTTGGTATTTTCAGGTTGGAGTGAAGGTGTTTCTGAGGTGGAGAAGGAAACTCTGTTCCTGCCTCCTGGAGACACAGGTTATGATGATGTGGGACATGGAGACTTTGGGGGATCGGTATCAGAAATGATTTGATTGGGCCAAATAACCTCGTGATGATGTAAAAGCTTCTCCTCTTTCTCTCAGAAATGCTCCCTCTTGCATGATGCCCGAAGACAGTCCCTGCCTGGTAGATAGACAAAGCAGGTGTTTTTATAGGGTTTGTGTGAATTTATAGGAAATACAAGTGTGAGTAGAAAAAGGTTCACAAACATCCTCTGTATAATTTCCTATTCATTGGCCAGGATGGAAGTTTCCTGCCTTTTTATCCCTGTAGTTTCTTTAGCTTGAATCTGTGCCTTTTTCTTATTAAATCCCTTCTGAAAGTCTGCCCAGCAGTGGAAGTTTTTCTTGCCAGATGAATTGTGCAGTTTCCAGGGCTCATCATGGGGAGAGGATGAGATACAACAAACCAAGAGTCAAGGGTGGGCCACCTCTGGGTATGGCCGGCTGTTTGATAGCAGGGTGGGTTTACACTGAATGTTCTATCGGGCATGTGGTAAAAGTGAGACACCAGCAAGAGAACGTTCTGAGATGAGCATTGGCCATTATCTTTGAAAACTCGTGGCGAACCGGGGAAGTCCCGGATGACTGGAAAAAGGCTAATGTAGTGCCAATCTTTAAAAAAGGGAAGAAGGAGGATCCTGGGAACTACAGGCCAGTCAGCCTCACCTCAGTCCCTGGAAAAATCATGGAGCAGGTCCTCAAAGAATCAATCTTGAAGTACTTGCATGAAAGGAAAGTGATCAGGAACAGCCAGCATGGATTCACCAAGGGAAGGTCATGCCTGACTAATCTAATCGCCTTTTATCATGAGATTACTGGTTCTGTGGATGAAGGGAAAGCAGTGGATGTATTGTTTCTTGACTTTAGCAAAGCTTTTGACACGGTCTCCCACAGTATTCTTGTCAGCAAGTTAAGGAAGTATGGGCTGGATGAATGCACTATAGGGTGGGTAGAAAGCTGGCTAGATTGTCGGGCTCAACGGGTAGTGATCAATGGCTCCATGTCTAGTTGGCAGCCGGTGTCAAGTGGAGTGCCCCAGGGGTCGGTCCTGGGGCCGGTTTTGTTCAATATCTTCATAAATGATCTGGAGGATGGTGTGGATTGCACTCTCAGCAAATTTGCGGACGATACTAAACTGGGAGGAGTGGTAGATACGCTGGAGGGGAGGGATAGGATACAGAAGGACCTAGACAAATTGGAGGATTGGGCCAAAAGAAATCTGATGAGGTTCAATAAGGATAAGTGCAGGGTCCTGCACTTAGGACGGAAGAATCCAATCCAGCTACAGACTAGGGACCGAATGGCTAGGCAGCAGTTCTGCGGAAAAGGACCTAGGGGTGACAGTGGACGAGAAGCTGGATATGAGTCAGCAGTGTGCCCTTGTTGCCAAGAAGGCCAATGGCATTTTGGGATGTATACGTAGGGGCATAGCGAGCAGATCGAGGGACGTGATCGTCCCCCTCTATTCGACATTGGTGAGGCCTCATCTGGAGTACTGTGTCCAGTTTTGGGCCCCACACTACAAGAAGGATGTGGATAAATTGGAGAGAGTCCAGCGAAGGGCAACAAAAATGATTAGGGGTCTAGAACACATGACTTATGAGGAGAGGCTGAGGGAGCTGGGATTGTTTAGCCTGCAGAAGAGAAGAATGAGGGGGGATTTGATAGCTGCTTTTAACTACCTGAAAGGGGGTTCCAAAGAGGATGGCTCTAGACTGTTCTCAATGGTAGCAGATGACAGAACGAGGAGTAATGGCTTAAAGTTGCAGTGGGGGAGGTTTAGATTGGATATTAGGAAAAACTTTTTCACTAAGAGGGTGGTGAAACACTGGAATGCGTTGCCTAGGGAGGTGGTGGAATCTCCTTCCTTGGAAGTTTTTAAGGTCAGGCTTGACAAAGCCCTGGCTGGGATGATTTAACTGGGAATTGGTCCTGCTTCGAGCAGGGGGTTGGACTAGATGACCTTCAGGGGTCCCTTCCAACCCTGATATTCTATGATTCTATGAGCAACATGGTTGTTCCTAAACCTAATTCAGATCTGAAACTTTCATTGAATCCAAAGAGATACAGTAACTCCTCGCTTAACGATGAAATTATGTTCCTGAAAAATGCAACTTTAAGTGAAACGATATTAAGCGAATCCAATTTCCCCATAAGAATTAATGTAAAGAGGGGGGGTTAGGTGCCAGGGAAATGGTTTTTCACCAGAAAAAAAAAACTGTATATATACACAGTATAAATTTTAACAAACAATTTAATACTGTACACAGCAGTGATGATTGTGAAGCTTGGTTGAGGGGGTGAAGTCAGAGAGTGGAAGAGGGTGGGATATGTCCCAGGGGATGCCTTACTGCTCAATGATGAACTAGCACTCGGCTGAGCCCGAAAGGGTTAACACGTTGTTGTTAATGTAGCCTCACACTCTACAAGGCAGCACAAATGGAAGGAGGGGAGACAGCATGGCAGAGAGAGACAGAGACACACACCCTGTGTGTGTGTATGAGAGAGAGAGAGATGAGCATTGCCCCTTTAAGTACGCTGAGCGCACTCTAAGCATATTGCCCTTTTAAGTAGATCAGCAAGTTGAGACAGCAGCTGCTGCCAGCAAGCTCCCTCGGTCCTGAGCCCTGTTGTGCCCCCCCTAGCTCTATCGAGATAGGGTAAGTGGGAGCAGGAGCAAGGGGGACACCCTGACGTTATTCCCCTTTTCCCTCCCACACACAGCAAGCAGGAGGCTGCTGGGAGCAGCTCCAAGGCAGAGGACAGGTGCAGCACATGGCAATGGCACAAACAGCTGAACTGCCCGGCAATTGATAGCCTGCTGGTCCACCCTGGTTCCAAGTCCCCACCAGCTCCAACGGGCTGCTCTTTCTGCAAGTAGTGGACAAAGCAGGCGGCTGCCAAAGAAGGTTATAAGGGAGCATTGCACAACTTTAAACGAGCATGTTCTCTAATTGATCATCAATGTAACAACGAAACAATGTTAACTGCGATGACTTTAAGTGAGGAGTTACTGTAAATGGAAAAAATTCTCCCTGGGTAATTCACACCTGAAATTAAGCAAATGGTGAAAATAATTCCCCATTAGCTATAAATACAGAGGATGAAAATATCTGCTAGGAGGATCAATTAATTTTATAGACAATAATGACAAAGAGAGGGTTAACAAGAGTCTGGGTTTTCACTGAACCAATAAGGCTAGAAACCCCAGTAAAACTGATTCACACAATGGCATGTTTATTTCCATGACAATCCACAAATATAGTTTAAAATCAATGCTGAGCTGAGAACTGACCATTGGAAAAGCCAGAAGTGTTCTCTGGATGAACCTCCAGTGAAATCAATACCAGAACATATGCAGAATACATTATTTCACCGAAATAGTGTCTTTCTTTCCTTTACCACAAATCCTGCATTCAGTTTTGGTCACTTCATCTCTAGCGGGTTCGAATGAAAATAGAAAAGGTCGACAGATGATTGGAAACAGCAGGTCCGGTGGGGTCATATGCAGTGATGAGCTGCCAAAATCTTAACAACTGGTTCCCTCCTCACCCCACGAGGGGGTCGTTGCCCACTCCTGCCCCATCCAACCCCCCGCGTTCCTTGACACTCCCCCCAGGACCCCTGCTCCCTCCACCCCCTCTCCTGTCCCCTGACTGCCCCCAGAACTGGGCAGGAGGGTCTTGTGGGCCACCATAGTGGGTGCCCACCCCACCCCTAAGAGCCAGAGGGACCTGCTGGGGGGCAAGGTGAGGAGTCCCAGCGGTGCTTACCTGGGGCAGCTCCCAGGAAGCATCCAGCAGGTGCATCTGGCTCCTAGGGGCAGGGTAGCGTAGCCAGCGGGGGAACAGGGGGTGCAGCTGCTCCTCTCACTGATCACATCAAAAGTGGCTCCTTAGGCGCTGACTCTGTGGGTGCTCTGGGGCTGGAGCACCCATGGGGAAAATTTGGTGGGTTCAGAGCACCCACCGGCAGCTCCCCGCCCCGCGCCCAGCCCCAGCTCACTTCACCTCACCTCTGCTCCACCCCTGAACGCATCGCCCGCTCTGCTTCTCCGCCCCGCCCATGGCTTCCCACGAATCAGCTGTTCGGCGGGAAGCCAGGGAGGGCTGAGAAGCAAGCGGCGGCTTCCCACTCAGGCTGAGGGTGGCAGTGGTGAGCTGGGACGGGGAGTGGTTCCCCTATGCACCCTCCCGCCGGGGTTACGTGCTGCGGTGTGGGTGGCCCTCCTCGTGCCCTTCTGCCCCAGTTCACTTCCACTCTGCCTCCCCCTCCCTGGGCCTGAGTGCAAAGCTGCCGCCTGCTTCTCAGCCCGCTCCGGCTTCCCACGTGAACAGCTGATTTGTGGGAAGCCTGGGGGGGCAGACAAACAGAGTGGGGAGGAGCATTCAGGGGAGGAGGAGGGGGGGGAGCGGAGGTGAGCTGGGGCTGGGGGTGGGGTGGGCAGCTGCCAGTGGGTGCTCTGCACCCACCAAATTTTCCCCTTGGGTGCTCCAGCCCTGGAGCACTCATGGAGTCGGTGCCTAAGGTGCCACATTTGGCCGGTTGTTAAATTTAGAAGCCCTTTTAGAACCAGTTGTCCCTTGTGGAACAACCAGTTCTAAAAGGGCTTCTAAATTTAACAACCGGTTCTAGCGAACCAGTGCGAACCGGCTCCAGCTCAGCAGTGGTCATATGAAGAGACTAGAAATACAACAATTTTCTTCTGAAAGGAGAAAAACAAAATAAGACATTATTGAGACATGTAATAGGGCATACTGACCCTTGGAGACTGAGGAGGGAAATCTCAGGGGCTTTGCTCATCTGTTTGTGGGGTTGTGTTCTCAAGACAGATTTGTGGGACAAAGGAAATGACCACAGAGAGAGGAGTGGCCCCCGTATGGATGTTTGTGCTTTGGCAGGGAACCCAGGCTGCTGATGCTGCCTAGGGCCTGGGACTGGAGCCTTAAAGAGGGAGCGGGTGAAGGCTCTTCTCTTCTTTCAGGCTGAAGGAATTCTGAGTTTGGTCAGTCCGTCCAGGGTGGGGTCACATCACTCACAGGCAAAGAGAGGAAAACTCCCCCCAGAATGGCACATGCAGATCCTGGGTAAAAGGAACAACAGCAGGTGAAGGTGACTGAGTAGGGGATTCCCTTGTGCATGTTATGAAGCTATTACTATCTGGATCACTTGGTAGGCTGGGTCCATTCAAACATACTGAGCTTTAATAAAATGCAAGGTCATACATTTGTAACTCTGAAGAAGATTTAGGTGTGATAATGAAGAAACAACTCAGCACGAAATCCCAGTGTGATGCTGTGGCCAAAATGGCCAACGCAATCCTTGGATGCATATGCAGGAGAATAGTGACTAGAAATAGGGTGCTGATTTTATCTCTGTATACAACATTGTTATGACCAATACCAGAATATTGCACCCAGTTCTGGGGTCCACATTTTAAGAAGGACAGTGAAAAATTGGAGAGGGTGTGGAGAAGAGCTACAAAAAAGATGGCTGAGAAAATGCCTTACAATGAGAGACAAGAGCTCAATCTCTCCCGTGTATCAAAAAGAAGATCAAGAGGTGACTTGATTACGGTGCATAAAATACCCTCACAAAGAGAAAGTACTGGGTACTAAAGGGCTTTGTAATCGAGCAGCAAAAGGCACAACAAGAACCAATGGCTGGAAGTTAATGCCAGAGAAACTGAAATTTAAAATAAGGCACAAATTTTAATAGGGTAATTAAGCATTGGAACAATCTACAAAGGGAAATGAGACAGATTGTCTACCCCACACAGGGGAGGGGGCGGGTTTGAGCAAGTGCTCTGAGGTGGTATAGAAAATTATTTCTCTTAGCTGCTTCACTGGTGGGTCTTGCTCACATGCTCAGGATCTAACCGATCACCATTTTAAGGGTAGGCAAGGAATTTCCCCCAGATCATATTGTCAGGGACCCTGGAGGCTTTTTACCATCCTCTGCAGCATGGGGTGCACATCATTGCTAGGATCATCTTGATATATCTCAAAATTACTTCCCTGCCAATGCAGGGGACTCGGGTATTGGTGCATCTCAGTCCTGCCTAATCTCTGCCTGTGGCACACAATAGTTTAGTCTCCTGAGGGCTGTAATACTTTGTCTCATCCAGGTTGTTGGTCCCAGTGCAGTGGTGACTTTGGTGGCCTCTCATGTTTATGGGGGTTAGACTGGATTATTTAGTTGTCCTGACTGACCTTAAAATCTGCACATCTATATTATGGCTACAATGTTGCTGTGTCTGACTTGTGGCCACTCTGACTCACAGGAGCCCCCTCTTTCCAATCAAGTCACCTCCTAGTACTCAGGGAATGGCATCTGCCGCAAAAGGCAATAGGGTGCTGTGGGAATAACTTTGGGGGCAGTCACTAGTCACGGAAAACAAAAGTTCTCACAACACCCCTGACAGATACACGAGGGTCTCTGTCCATGCAGGAGATAGTCCAGCACTCCCAGTGGAAAGGAATGATGAGGGGGATAGAAACACTCATGATGGGGAGTTGCGTGTTTCAGCCATGTTGGTGTGTGGGTACCAGCTGAAACACATACACTGTACCCACAACCAGAGCAAGTTCACACTGTAAAAACACCAAACCCAAGAGGGACATCTTAATCTCAGCACAAGTTCTGCTTTAACCCATTGTTGCGGTGCCCTGCCCAGGGTATGGGGTGGGCCAGGTGTAGCAGGCCTCTCCAGAACCTCCGTGGGACTAGCAGTTGATGAAGTTCCTCCTTTGTCTGCGGATCCTTGACCAGCCTATAGAGAACGTTGTTACGGACCTCAAATCACAGCCCTTGGGGGCATCGCTGGGGTTGGTCCTCCACTTGAGTGGGGCCCACTGCCTGTTCCCATGCCCAGCTGAGGTTCGGCTCTCCCCTTTGCTCCTCTAGGCCGTCCCCATCAATGTCCAACCACCCTTGTCCATCCTCTGTCAGGTCCTTCGCTGGGGGGGAAGGGGGGAGGGAGTGTGGCATGTATTTGATGTCTTGGAACTCCCTGATGGCCCTTCTTCTGCGCCTGGTGTTCGGCGGCCATTTCCTGCATCAGCTATTGCTGCTGCTGTGGCATCTGGAGCTGTTGCTGGGTGGCAATCTGTGGGAACAGCTGGGCCTGCTGTTGCTGCTGCTGCCTGGCCTGCTGCTGCTGGCTCTCCAGCAGCCACTTCAATGCTTCTCAGTGTCCATGACTCTCATATTGGGGGTCAGTTCACCAGTCTGGTTTGGATCCTTCTAGCTAGTCCCGCTCATTGCCCATATTCTCCCCCAGTTGCTGCGGGGCTGGTCCAGCCTGTCCTCCTTTGGGATGGGAAGGGGGCATTATAGTCCCGCGGCTGCATCCAGCTGACTGCTCTTAGTCTCAGGGTGGAACAGCCTAAGTGCCAGAGTCAATATGGCTGCTCTCCTTAGCATGACTACGCGGCCTCGTGGCCAGAGTCAATGTGATTGCCCTCTCTTGCAGGGCTACATGGCCCAGTGTCCAGAGTCAATACAGCTGCATTTCCCCACAGGGCTGAATGGTCTAGTGGCCAGAGTCAATACAGCTGCCCTTCCTTGCAGGGCTGTGTGGCCTAGTGTCCAGAGTCACTACAGCTGCCCTCCTCGATAGGGCTGAGTGGTCCAATGGCCAGAGTCAGTAGGGCTACCCCTGAGCAGCAGGGCAGCTTGGTCTAGTGACCAAAGTCCTTAGCGGTGCCCTCTCTTGTTGGGCTGCATGGCCTAATGACCAGATTCAATATGACTGCCCTTCTTGTCAGGGCTGTGTGGCCAATGGCCAGAGGCGATAGGGCTACCCTTGAGCAGCTGGGCAGTGTGGGCTGATGGCTGGAGTGGCGGGCCGCCGCCAGGGTAAAGGCACCTGTGTCCTCCCTATTCCACCAAGTCCCAACCCAGGGCCCTGACAAGCCACCTGCTCAGCAGGGATCCTGCCAAAGCACAGTAAGCTAAGCCTTGGTTCTATAGTCAGCTCCCCATTAAGTTCCCCTGGGTTACTTCCTACCCATTCCTCCACGGCTAGTTGTCTCGGGTGTCCCACAGCCTCTCCTCCCTCTGCGGCATTGCATGCCTGGGGATCATTGGTTGTCATAGTCTGGCTGGCCTCCATGTCCTGGCATGTCGGCAGTCCCTCTGCAGGAACCAGCAGCGCACCTCCGTTCCAGTTGGCAGTATTGACTGAGCTGAGTTGCTCCCTTTTATACCCTGGTTCCAGCTGGAGCCTACCCAGCAGAGATGAGGGAGCATGGCCTCCTCGACCCAAAGACTGGGATTAACCCCTGCTGAATCAGTTCAGGGCTGGTACACCCCATCACACCCATTAGAAAATTACCACTGTCCTGTAATTATTGGGGCTTCTCAGTGCCGGAATACACCAAACCCCTGAGGTGCCAGTAGGATGCCATGTGCCGTGACTCAGAGGCAAGCGTTGTAGGTGTTTCAGCAGCTAGGCCTTGTGGGTGCTATCCCTGGAGGGTCACAATAACCACTCAGACACCTGGCTAAGGAAAAGGGCATTTTACTAGGGCTGGCAGGAAAGGGGAAGGTTGCAGATGCCCTAGGTCCAGAGGCTTAATCAGTTACAGTTCACAGTGAGCAATAGTGGTAAATGTTTGGGTCTCTGGGGCTGTCCAGTCGAGAGTCCAGGCACTTCAGGCTTAGTGCCTGGGGTGCCCTGTCCAGTCCACTCTCTAGCCAAGCAAATAGGAGCTTGCAAGTTTCCAGGCCTGGTTCATTTAATGTCTCTCATTGGGGCCCTCTCTGCACTGGCTCCTTGTCCAGCTGCTGCTGCTCCCCCATAAGTCCCCCACAGAACTGCACCAGGCTGTAAGCTGTGCAGTCAGAGATTGTTCCACATGTGGGTCACAATACAGTTCCTGGGGACTGCCCTCTGCATCTAGCTTTGTGCAGTTCCTTGCTTTCCATGTGGTCACTGCTTCCCACAATAGCCCATCCACTTCCTGGTTCAGGACCCTTCCCATTACCTGGCCAGAGGAAAGGGAAGTGCTGTGGAGAAAGGTCTGGTATAGGTTGTACTTCCCTTCTTAGCAGATCCATCACACTCCCAAACATAAACTGAAAGATTCTGCAAACTGAGAAGGTTCATCTCTGCCATATCAGATTATGAGCCCTAAGAATTTTGAGGTCACATCAATTGCCCCCTTTTGCTTAAAGAAACTAAGTCTGCATCCGCCTTTTCATCTTTTTTCTGTACCTTCTTTTAACTACAAACTTTACATAATATAGTTTTGGGGAAACACTGATTTCCTGTATTCTTTTACCCATTCAACCCAAAATGATCCATGACATTTTACCAAGAAATGGAAATCTGAGAAAGTCAAAGTGTTTGTGAAAATTTTTCATTTTTTTTAAAATCCATCTCTTGGCTCAATGATCCTGATCCATGAACGTTCAGGCCAGACTGAAGACTAGGCAATTGAAGGGAAAATCCAATTGATAGGTAATGTTTCCCTCTCTCTCTTCCAGCAGCAGGGTCAGCAAAGCTAGCATAACATAAGCTGGCAGGGACCACGTCCAGGACAGGTAGGGTACATCTTCAAAACCTTTGAGATAGTATGTCCTGAGGTTCAGTAGGATTGATACTCTGTAGACTTGAATATAAGAAAAGAAAGGGGGATAAACATTAGCCAAAAAGACAGCAAAATCCACTCCTTTTCATTTCTGGGTTTTCAAAAATAAAAAAAAAATCCTCAATGTTTTAGTTCTGGATTTATATTTCCATTGAAAACTGTCATGGACTCACAGGACTCATGCACCTCGGCTCCGTAGGGTCCCTGGGAGTGATCCTCCTTCAGCATGACAGCCTTCCGTGAAGCTTGCACTCTCTCTCTGGGGTTAGGCCCTCTAGCCCCACCACTCCCTGGGACCATATCTCTGAGCTTTCTGCATGCCTGTCCCTCGCCATTGGCCCCCTCAGGGAGTCCACTCTCTCTGGAACCCCAGGGCCTCCACTCCCAGAGGGAAGAATGCAACCCTGATCTCTAGATCAGAGTGACTCTCAGCCAACATAAAACAGAAGGGTTTATTTTAGGGCCTCCCCTGGGATAGTACTTGTGGTGTGCTATTGACCGCCGGGATCCGATTTGGATATGGATAGAGACCTCTTTAATGTTTTTAATGAAGTAAATACTAATGGGAATTGTGTGATCAAGGGAGACTTTAGCTTCCCATATATAGACTGGAGGACAAGTGATGGTAATAATAATAGGGCTCAGATTTTCCTGGATGCGATAGCTGATGGATTCCTTCACCAAGTAGTTGCTGAACCAACAAGAGGGGATGCCATTTTAGATTTCGTTTTGGTGAGTAGTGAGGACCTCATAGAAGAAATGGTTGTAGGGGACAACCTTGGTTCGAGTGATCATGCGCTAATTCAGTTCAAACTAAATGGAAGGATAAACAAAAATAGATCTGTGACGAGGGTTTTTGATTTCAAAAGGGCTAACTTTAAAAAATTAAGGAAATTAGTTAGGGAAGTGGATTGGACTAAAGAACTTGTGGATCTAAAGGCAAAGGAGGCCTGGAATTACTTCAAGTCAAGGTTGCAGAAACTATCAGAAACCTGCATCCCAAGAAAGGGGGAAAAATCCATAGGCAGGAGTTGTAGACCAAGCATCTCAAAGATGTGATTAAGAAAAAGCAGAAAGCCTACAAGGAGTGGAAGATGGGAGGGATCAGCAAGGAAAGCTACTTTATTGAGGTCAGAACATGTAGGGATAAAGTGAGAAAGGCGAAAAGCCATGTAGAGTTGGACCTTGCAAAGAGAATCAAAACCAATAGTAAAAGGTTCTATAGCCATATAAATAAGAAGAAAACAAAGAAAGAAGAAGTGGGACCGCTAAACACTGAGGATGGAGTGGAGGTTAAGGATAATAGAACCAAACTCGAACAGCTTAATGGGACTAAATCGGGGGGCCCGGATAATCTTCATCCAAGAATATTAAATGAACTGGCACATGAAATTGCAAGCCCATTAGCAAGAATTTTTAATGAATCTGTAAACTCAGGGGTTGTACCGTATGACTGGAGAATTGCTAACGTAGTCCCTATTTTTAAGAAAGGAAAAAAAAGTGATGTGAGTAACTACATGCCTGTTTGACATCTGTAGTATATAAGGTCTTGGAAAAATATTTGAAGGCGAAAGTAGTTAAGGACATTGAGGTCAATGATAATTGGGACAAAATGCAACATGGTTTTACAAAAGGTAGATAATGTCAAACCAACCTGATCTCCTTCTTTGAGAAGAAAAGGAGTACTTGTGGCACCTTAGAGACTAATAAATTTATTTGAGCGTAAGCTTTCGTGGGCTACAACTCACTTCATTGGACGCATTCAGTGGAAAATACAGGGGGGAGATTTTGTATACACAGAACATGAAACAATGGGTGTTACCATACACACTGTAAGGAGGGTGATCAGGTAAGGTGGGCAGCAGGAGAGCGGGGGGGTGGGACCTCTTGTATTAATAATCAAGGTGGGCCATTTCCAGCAGTTGACAAGAACGTGTGAGGAACAGTGGGGGGGAGGGGGGGCGGGGAGGAGAAATAAACATGAGGAAATAGTTTTACTTTGTGTAATGACACATCCACTCCCAGTCTTATAAAGAGTTATAAAGACTGGGAGTGGATGTGTCATTACACAAAGTAAAACTATTTCCCCATGTTTATTTCCCCTCCCCACCCCCACTGTTCCTCACACGTTCTTGTCAACCGCTGGAAATGGCCCACCTTGATTATCACTACAAAAGGTTCCCCCCCACCTCCGCTCACGAAAGCTTATGCTCAAATAAATTTGTTAGTCTCTAAGGTGCCACAAATACTCCTTTTCTTTTTGCAGATACAGATTGACATGGCTGCTACTCTGAAACCTTCTTTGAGAAGGTAATAGATTTGTTAGACAAAGGAAACACAGTGGATCTAATTTACCTCGATTTCAGTAAGGCATTTGATACTGTTCCACATGGGGAATTATTAGCTAAATTGGAAAAGATGGGGATCAATATGAAAATTGCAAGGTGGATAAGGAACCAGTTAAAGGGGAGACTACAGCAGGTCACACTGAAAGATGAACTGTCAGGCTGGAAGAAGGTTACTAGTGGAGTTCCTCAGGGATCGGTTTTGGGACCAATCTTATTTAATCTTTTTATTACTGACCTTGGCACAAAAAGCGGGAATGTGCTAATCAAGTTTGCAGATGACACAAAGCTGGGAGGTATTGCCAATACAGAGAAGGACCGGGATCTCATACAGGAAGATCTGGATGATCTTGTAAACTGGACTAATAGTTAATAGGATGAAATTTAATAGTGAAAAGTGCAAGGTCATGCATTTAGGGATTAATAAGAAGAATTTTTGTTGTAAACTGGGGACGAATCACTTGGAAGTAACAGAGGAGGAGAAGGACCTCAGAGTATTGGTTGATCACAGGATGACTATGAGCCGCCAATGTGATATGGCTGTGAAAAAAGCTAATGCGGTCTTGGGATGCGTCAGGCGAGGCATTTCCAGTAGAGATAAGGAGGTGTTTGTACATTATACAAGGCATTGGTGAGACCTCATCTGGAATATTGTGTGCAGTTCTGGTCTCCCATGTTTCAGAAAGATGCATTCAAACTGCAACAGGTACAGAGAAGGGCTACTAGGATGATCCGAGGAATGGAAAGCCTGTCTTATGAAAGGAGACTCAAAGAGCTTGGCTTGTTTAGCTTAACCAAAAGAAGGCTGAGAGGAGATATGATCGCTCTCTATAAATATATCAGAGGGATAAACACCACGGAGGGAGAAGAATTATTCAAGCTCAGTACCAATGTGGACACAAGAACAAATGGATATAAACTGGCCATCAGGAAGTTTAGACTTGAAATTAGACAAAGGTTTCTAACTATCAGAGGAGTGAAGTTCTGGAACAGCCTTTCGAGGGAAGCAGTGGGGGCAAAAGACATATCTGGCTTCAAGACTAAGCTTGATAAGTTTATGGAAGGGATGATATGATGGGATAGTCTAATTCTGGCACTTAATTGATCTTTGACTATTCACGGTAAATATGCCCAATGGCCTGTGATGCGATGTTAGATGGGGTGGGATCTGAGTTACTACAGAGAATTCTTTCCTGGGTGTCTGGCTGGTGAGTCTTGCCCACATGCTCAGGGTTTAGCTGATCACCATATTTGGGGTCAGGAAGGAATTTTCCTCCAGGGCAGATTGGCAGAGGCCCTGGGGGTTTTCGCCTTCCTCTGCAGCATGGGGCATGGGTCACTTGCTGGAGGATTCTCTGCACCTTGAAGTCTTTAAACCACGAGTTGAGGACTTCAATAGCTCAGACATAGGTCAGGGGTTTGTTACAGGAGTGGGTGGGTGAGATTCTGTGGCCTGCACTGTGCAGGAGGTCAGACTAGACGATCATAATGGTCCCTTCTGACCTTAAAGTCTATGATTCTATGTATATATCTGACCAGGGAATCTCTGTGAAATACTATATACCATAGGGTTCCTAGCTCACACCACCTCCTTATTTCAGGCATTGGGACCTGGCGAATGGGGTCACAAAGCCACTCGGTTTTGGCCCTGCTGCCCCATCCATCTTCTCTCCTTGTGGATGGGTGTCCAGTCCAAACCTGAGAGGCACTGCAACACTGTGAGTCGGGTTGCAACACCACTTACTCAAATGTGGCCCAGCCCCACATCTGGCATTGTGGAGGAGCGGCCAGGCCACTCCTGAGAGGCCCTGCATCCCCATGTGCCAGGTCACAATGCCTGGAGCAGGGAACTGGGCCCAGCCCTGCAGGACGGGAACCACCACTGCAGGGTGAGTGCAGGGCAGGCAGGCAGGCAGGCTGGCTCTCCAACCCCAGAACCCCCTGCACCAGGCCAGGATTTGGGTTGTGGTGCCAGGTGAAGGCTGCATATAGGTAATGGTGAATCACAAGAAAAGCAAAATTCTGTTAGTGGGTTGCCTAAGCAACAAGTTGGGGAACCGCGGCTCTAATCCACCTAGCTCGGGTACCGGAGCTGTGACACTGGGCTGCACAAGCTTCAGCGCAGGCTAGTCCCACCGGTAATTACCCAGGGTTCTGAGTAGGCTGGTACAGACCAATGAAGCGTATGGTGTCTGATACCTGAGCTAGCTACATTAAAGCTAGTGCTGGTATGTCCGCTCAAGCTGTGATGACACCTCATGCCTACAGTGTGGACGTACCCTCCACAGTGAAAAGAAAGCAAAAGGCAGCTGAATTACTCAGAAAAGTCACGACCCACTGCAAAGAAGGCTGGACATAAGAGCAACATCTGGCATCTCTATGAAACTGCACTGGGTGGTTTCAGGTGATCTTAGCAAAAACCCCAGGCTGTTGTTGAAGGGGTCCAGAGTAGCCATCCCCTCATGGGTGAAAAAGGACATTCTCATAAACTGCACGAGGGCCACTAAGCCGGCCCAAAATGCACAGAAACTGCTCAACAGTTCAGTAGCCTTGACTGAGGAACAAGTACCAGAGAGAGGTGAGAACTCTGAGACCTGCACTTACATGAGAACCAACCAACCAGAACCATCGTTACCTTCCCTCCCTCAGACACACCATGGAGGAAAGACCTTCTCCAGCTGGCTAATGGAACCTCTCTTCCAGTGACTGGCTGCTTGTCAAGATTTACTGAAATAGCCAAGGTACTGACCACTACATCACCGACTCGGGTTAGGATGAAATCCATGTTCACTGCAGTGGACTGCCACTGCAAGTCTGCTCAGATAATGATCCTCAGTTTCTACTGGACACTGTTAAATTTACAAAACCCTGCAGTTTCACCATGTTACATCAGTTCCCAGTTTTCACAAAACCATGGGGAGGCACAACTCTCACTCAAAACGGTGAAACAGATTCTTACAACATCCACAGGTCTGTATCTGGCCCTGCTCGGATACTGGCCGGCACCTCTGGGAAATGGATTCAGCCCCAGTCTGTAGCTGTGTTGAGTTCCATCATCCCAACCATCCCTTCACTCTTAGACCTTAGTAGGATGGAATTTCCAATGCTACTGAGAAAGGAAGAACAATCTAAAAGCTTTTGGAAGAGGAACTTTGCCAGATGTTACAGAGTCAAACCCCTGACGGAGCTGAACGCAGGAGATTGGGTGTGGCTGAAAGGCTCTGCAGAAGAAGGAATAGTACAGGCACAGCTGAACACCCCTCGATCTTACCCTGTTCTAGTTCCGGGGTAGCAGTTGCCATCAGTTTGTTTCATCAGCTAACTCTCTGGAGCACTCAGATCCCTACCTGCAAGCTAAACCTCTGAGTAATGATCCCCCTGATCATACAGTTGGTGTTGGTCCTGCTTTGAGCAGGGGGTTGGACTGATGACCTCCTGAGGTATCTTTCAACCCTAATATTCTATGATATACACCAGCCACCATCTCCTCCACACCTGACAGGCAAGGGGAACCCGGCTGGGTCTAACAGCCTCTCTCCTTCCTGAAAGGCTAGGTCAGATCTTGGGAACCTGAGGAACTCAGGGATTTAGTAGCCAAGTGTTTTCCCCGGGCAGAACAATCCCCTGGCACGAGACTGACGGGTCAGGCAGTCTGCCCAGCCTTCAGTGGGCTGTTTTGAGTAGTCTGTGCTGATGTTTAGAGAATGGTTGGAGGAATGTTTTACTATCATTTCTGCCTCACAAAAGAGGATTTTGTCTAGGGACACTTTTTAGACAGGCCACTAGGGGGCCTTACAGAACAAGTACACAGCTGCAGGCAAGGAGGAAATTAAGGTTGTTCTGTTATTCACCCTCCCCTTAGTGTCCTCTGTGAATTCAGCCAGCTGTGGTGGAAGGCTGCACAGCAGCAATGAGATTGATTCAGGTCACTGGGATCAGGCAGGTGTTGAGATGCTAATGGCTCACGCTGCTGAAACTCATGCACAGGGGTGGCAGGTTTGTAGAAATTTTGGTGCTGCCCAGAAGACCCGGAACGCCCCCCCCCCCCACACACACACACCTGCCTAAGGCTCTGGGAGGGAGTTTGGGTGGGGGAAGGGGTCTTGGGTTCAGGTGATTGGGCTGCACAAGGTGGTGGGGGTGCAGGCTCTGGGAGGGGGGTTGGGTGCAGAAGGGGTGAGAGATCAGGCTCTTGGAGGGGGGTTGGGTGCAGGAGGTGTGAGGGGTCGGGCTCTGGAAGGGAGTTTGGCGGGGGACGGGGTCTGGGGTGCAGGCTCTGGGCTGGGGCAGGGGATTGGGGTGCAGGAGGGGTACAGGGTGCAGGCTCTGGAAGGGAATTTGGGTGCAGAAGGGGTGAGAGGTCAGGCTCTGGGAGGGAGTTTGGGTGAGGGAGGGGGTCTAGAGTGCAGGCTCTGGGAGGGAGTTTGGGGACAAAAGTAGGTGCAGTGGAGGGGTGGGAGTACAAGAGGGAGTTACGGGGGGAGGGGAGGCGGAGTGCAGGCTCTGGAAGTGGATGGGGGTTCGATGCTTACCCAAGGCACCCCCTCCGGCAGCGGCTCTTAGGCAGGGCGGGGAGGCGGCGGGGGGGGGTGTCTCCAGGCACCACCCCTGCAGCTTCCCATTGGCTGCAGGGGCATTTGGGGTGGGGGCAGCGCGCCAGGGGAAGCGCGGAGGGAGTGGTGGGGGGAAGGTGGGAACTTTGCTGGAGCTGGGCCCCTGGGACAGGAATATTCCTGGTGCCTGGGCGCCACAGGCCCATAGAACTCGCCACCCATGCTCACACAGGAGGCTTTAGCTGTCTGCCACATCAGCCATCTCTCCTGCAGGAAGCTGAGACCCTGCATTCACTATGGTACTAACCAGCTGTTGGCATCAGCACATCTGTGACACTGGACTAACACTGTGAACTTCCTGAGCCCAGCCTGGATCTGTGCTGTTGGTCACATGCACAGAAGGCGAGGGGTTCACCAAGTGCAGCTGGGGAAAGGAAATCATTGTAAATGTAACCCTTCTGCCAGGTGGAGCTGGCAGCAACCAGGGCCAGGTTCAATGCAACACAGAACAGGCTCAAGACCCCACCCAGTAACCTGGGAAAATTACACACCACCCCTGGGAGTTTCTGAGAGGCAATACTTCCCCACTCGCAAGCAGAGTCTGAGTGTAGAAAAGAAACTTTTTATGAAAGGAGGGAAATCACCAGACATTAATTAGGGAAAATGCCAGAAGCAGGAGTCATAAACATAAAACTATTAGCAGGAGACCCACCCCAGCATGCGTGGGGCAGTGCCTTCCACCTCATGTTCTTGAGTTCTACAACCAAAAGTTCCTTTTCTGTGCCCCTCTCTGCTCTCTTACCACACCCCACTCACAGTAGTTGTCCTTGGTCAGTGAGGACTCAGGGCTCAGACACGCATCTGTGTGAGTTCACCTCCCACCCAAGGAAGAAGGCACCTTGCTTCCGCTTGCTCAGCTGGCCACCACACCAACTACCTGGCCGCCTTGCCAACCGCGGTTCCTTGCTGCAGCAGAGAAGATGGAGCTATGGCCTTTGTGTGTATTTACTAGTGTGTCAGTGACAGGGAAGGGAAGGGAGAGCTGTCCCTGGCCAACAGACACAAAAACACCCAAGCCCCCAAATCAATGTCACCAACATAACCCCTACAGAGTGTCAAAGGGTAGAAGGAGGATAAGGCGAAGAGGCTGGGAAGTGGAGTTATGATAAATGAGGTGGGGGGGTAGCTCTCCTTTATGAACAGCCAGTTATCTATAAAATCCCTATTAGTAGCTGTACTCTACTTGCTTTCCTGTAAAGGGTTAAAAAAGTCCATAGGAAAAAGAAAGGGAGCGGGCACCTGACCAAAAGAGACAATGGGAAGGCTAGAACTTTTTAAAATTGAGAAAAAACTTTCCCTTTGTCTTTCTCCAGAGAGAGGGGACAGAGCAGAGTCATGACTATGCTGTAAAAAGCTTTTTGCCAGGTATGCAAATCATCAGATCATACCTAGAACTACCCAGATATGTAAGCAAATTAGAAAATGTCTAAAAAGACGCTATTAGGTTTATTTCTTTTATTTCCTTATGGCATGCGGACTCCTCTGTGCTAACCCTAAATGCTTTTGTTTTGCTTGTTTTGCTCCTTTAAGCTGGACCTCAAGGTTATTCTTGAAGTTTAATTTTTGTAAGTGGATTTCTTTAAATCTAGCAAAAGCCGAAGTTCCAGATGTATTTTCTTTCTTTTTGTTTTTAATAAAATTTACCTTTTTTACTAACAGGATTTGGATTTTTTTGTCTTAAGAGGTTTGTGCACGTTTTTTTAGTTAGCTGGTGGCAACAGCTGATTTCTTTATTTTCCTTTTTTAACTCTTCCCTGGATGGGGGGTGAAACGGCTTGAAGGTATCCCACAGGAAGGAATTCCCAAGTGCGCCATCCTGGGTTCCAAGGGGTTTTCCATTTGGATCTACCCAGGCAAGATCAGAGAAAAGCTGTAACCTTGGGAGTTTAATACAAGCCTGGAGTGGCCAGTATTAATTTTTAAAGTCCTTGCAGGCCCCCACCTTCTGCACTCAAAGTGCCAAAGTGGGGAATCAGCCTTAACAGGAGTGCAGCCCAGCCACCCTGCAGGGAACCAAAATAGCAGGTGCCCAGCTCCACAATGTACAAGGCCTGCGCAGGACCCTTATGTAATGGAAAGGCCAGCCAGGTAGCTGCTAATTGCAATGGTTAGGGAGACAATCACCAGCCCCAAATCATTTCCCTATGCCCAAAGATGTCAGGGGGAGGCAGCTGCAGCTCAGCTGCTCTATTGGGAACCTCAGAAGCAGATGGTCAGTCTTGTACTGTTTTTTGGCCTAGTGCCAATGCTCATCACAGCCAGAGCAACAGTTCACCCTGTGTGACATGCAGGTCAGCTAAGGCAATCACACGTTCTCCCAGTGTGTGTGGGAACACTCACCAAGCATGGAAAACCTCCTGGGAACATGGGATAAAATTTGCTCAGCAAACTAGAAACAGAGAGGGAAAAAAATATGAAATTAAAAATAATCAAACATTTGAAAAGAGGAATGTTTAAAAAACACCAATATTTTTATGTTTGAAATGTTGTCACAAAAAGGAAATTTCTTCCATATTTGCTTTCTTCACAACAGCTATTTTGATGTATCTTTTTCATTAGAAAAGTATTTCACCAGCTCTCCCTGACATGCTCAGCTCTTGCAAAAGTTAATACTTTTCTGACTTTCCATAGAAATGTATGAAATGGACTCTTTGGTGCATACAGGAAAGCACACGCAGACACACAGATCCAGAGAGATTTGTCCCAAGGTGCGTGTTTAAAAAAAAATGTGTCCCAACATTCGCTCATTTGAGGTACAGAGATGAATACTAGGGCTGTCAAGCAATTAAAAAATGAATCGTGGTTAATCATGCGATTAATTGTGCTGTTAAACAATAATAGAATACCATTTATTTAAATATTTTTAGATGTCTTCTACATTTTCAAATGTATTAATTTCAACTACAACACAGAATAGAAAATGTACAGTGCTCACTTTATATTTATTTTTATTGCAAATATTTGCACTAGAAAACAAAAGAAATATTATTTTTCAATTCACCTAATACAAGTTGTCACAGACTCACATGTCATGCCCACTGTTGGCCCCATATAGTCCATGGGGGGAACCCACTTCAGTGTGACAGCCCTTCTCGGGGGTCCACTCTCTCTCGGGGATTAAGCCCCTCTGCCTCCTGGAACCACACCTCTCTGAGCCTTAGCACACCTGTCTGTCGCCATGGGCCCCCTCAGGGAGTCCACTCGCTCTGGACCCCCGGGGCCTCCACTCCCAGAGGGAATAATGTAATCCCGTTCTCTAGACCGGAGTAACTCTCAGCCAGAGTAAAGCAGGAAGGTTTATTGCATGTCTGAACACAGCATAGGAAACTCTCAGGGCCCTGAGGCCTGGTCTCCCTCAGCACAGTACATCTAAGTCTATCCTGCATCCTGGTGACCTCTGCTTGCTCTCTCTCTCCAGTACAGAGACCCTGCACTTTCCAGCTGGGCATCCGATATCACTGTCCCCAACAGCTCCTCCCCTCTCCTTTGTGTCCCATCCCAGGTAAACAGGTTGCTGGGGCCCTCTCTCTTCCGTCCTTTGTTCCCCTCTGGCTGGAACTGGTTGGTCAGGTCATCGGGGTCCTCTCTCCTCAGCCCTCTGTCCTCCCACTGGCCAGAACCAGCTGACGGCCAAGCTGGGGTGGGCCTCTTAGTCACCAGGTCACCAGTTGTTAGGGTTCCCCATCTCCAGGCCATTGTCCAGGGGTCGCGGGTGTGACATTGCACACCATAATGCTTTATGGAAATATGCTTATGAATATAAATATGATATAACTGGAATATGTTTTATGCTACATATGCCATGTAACATATCTCTGTAAAGGTTATGATCTACTGAATATATTCATTTTATTTGTATGCATGTATCAGTTTTGTATTCGAAGTTATGAATATTGGCTGTGTACTTGTTTGCGTTTAGGTAGCCTTAGTAAAACATTTGGTCAGCTTCTTGAGAAAAGAATGTGCAAATTAAGTGCCCAGTCAAGAAACACTTAACTAACAATGGCTCTTAGAAGACTCCAATCCACATAAGATGTCCTCCTGGGGACATTCAAGATAGCATGTGAGCAATGACTGCTGTCTGTAAAAACTGAGTCATATATGGACATGTGACTTGCCCATGTGTCTCCAAAACTCCATCTTGCAGCTGGATTTTGCATAGGAGAGGGGAGGGGGTCTCCACCCACAAGAGAAAGTCTATTTAAGCCCCTGGGAGACCCCTGCATTTTGTCTTCAGCTGGCTCAAGAAATAGCTTCTCCACCCCCAAAGGATACCTGAAAGAAACTGGAACAAAGGACAGTAACTACGGGGGTGTGAGTGATTGCTGGACCCAGACTAGAAGGAGACTAGTCTGTAAAAGAAGTTTACAGACACTCCCCAATTTACACAAGCATTCCATTCTGGAACGCCTTGTGTAAGTCGAAATTTGCATAAGTTGGAAACATATCTCTGGCCATTAGGCAAAAAAAAAAAAAACCTCCTATTTCTAGCTTATGGAAGTTTTTCTGTAAACTCGGATTTGCATAAGTCAGGTTTGCGTAACCCGCCGAGCGTCTGTGCTGGAACATCTCTGAGGGTGAGATTTCATCTGTAATCACTTTCTTACTGTATTAGGTGTAGACTTATGTGTTTTATTTTATTTTGCTTGGTAATTCAATTTGTTCTGTCTGTTATTACTTGGAACCACTTAAATCCTACTTTTTGTAGTTAATAAAATCACGTTTTACTTATTAATTAACCCAGAGTATGCATTAATACCTGCGGGGGGGAGACAGCTGTGCATATCTCTCTATCAGTGTTACAGAGGCCGAACAATTTATGAGTAAAATTGATTTATTTGGGGTTTGGACCCCATTGGGAGCTGGGCATCTGAGTGTTAGAGACAGGAACACTTCTTAAGCTGCTTTCAGTTAAGCCTGCAGCTGTTGGGGGATGTAGTTCAGACCTGTGTCTGGGTTTGTAACAGGCTAGCATGTCTGGCTCAAACTGGTAAGGTTCTGGAGTCCCAAGCTGGCAGGGAAAATGGATTAGAAGTCGTCTCAGCACATCAGTTGGCAGTTCCCAAGGAGTTTTCCCAACCCATCACACCGGCCATTAGGCAAGGTCACACCTGGTCCTCTGCAACAACAAACCCTCTCCCACCACCTTGTTAAACATGCAGCACACAGGGAAACTGAGGTGCGCACATGCTATTCATGTAAAACAATACAAAAATCCCCAACTTTGTCACACAAGTACTGTAGTGCAATCTCTTTATCATGAAAGTTGAACTTAAAAATATAGAACTATGTACAAAAATACCCCTGCATTCAAAAATAAAACAGTGTAAAACTTTAGAGTCTATAAGTCCAATCAGTCCTGCTTCTTGTTCAGCCAATTGCTCAGACAAACAAGTTTGTTTACATTTGCAGAAGATAATGCTGCCTGCTTCTTGTTTACAATGTAACCTGAAAGTGAGAACAGGCATTTGCATGGCATTGTTGTAGCCGGCGTTGCAAGATATTTACATGCCAGATGCGTTAAAGATTTGTATGTCCCTTAATGCTTCAACCACGATTTCAGAGGACATGCATCCCAGTTGATGACTGGTGCTGCTTGATAACAATCCAAATTAATGCAGACCGACGCATGTTCATTTTCATCATCTGAGTCAGAGGCCACCAGCAGAAGGTTGATTTTCTTTTTTGGTGGTTTGGGTTCTGTAGTGTCCGCATCAGTGTTGCTCTTTTAAGACTTCTGAAAGCATGCTCCACACCTCATTCCTCTGAGATTTTGGAAGGCACTTCAGATTCTTAAATCTTGGGTCGAGTGCTGTAGCTATCTTTTGAAATTTCTCATTGGTATCTTCTTTGCATTTTGTTAATTTTGCAGTGAAAGTGTTCTTAAAACAAACAACATGTGCTCGGTCACCATCCAAGACGGCTACGACATGAAATATATGGCAGAATGTAGGTAAAACAGAACAGAAGATGTACAATTCTCCCTCCAAGGAGTTCAGTCACAAATTTAATTAAGGCATTATTTTTTTAATGAACGTCATCAGCATGGAAGCATGTCCTCTGGAACGATGGCCGAAGCATAAAGAGGCATATGAATCTTTAGTGCATCCGGCACGTAAATATCTTATGACACCACCTACAACAGTGCCATGCGAATGCCTGTTCTCACTTTCAGGTAACATTGTAGTTAAGAAATGGGCAGCAAATGTAAACAAATGTGTTTGTCTTCACGATTGGCTGAACAAGAAGTAGGACTGAATCGACTTGTAGGCTCTAAAGTTTTACATTGTTTTGTTTTTGAGTGCAGTTATGTAACAAAAAAAACTACATTTGTAAGTTGAACTTTCATGACAAAGAGATTGCACTACAGTACTTGTATGAGGTGAATTTAAAAATACTATTTATTTTGTTAATCATTTTTATAGTGCAAATATTTGTAATAAAAATAATATAAAGTGAGCACTGTGCACTTTGTATTCTGTGTTGTAATTGAAATTGATATATTTGAAAATGTAGAAAAACATCAAAATATTCAATAAATGTCAGTTGATATTCTATTGTTTAACAGTGTGATTAATCATGATTAATTTTTTGAGTTAATTGTGTGAGTTAACTGCGATTAATCGACAGCCCTACTTTTTATCACAAAGTGAGTCTCATGTACCATTTCCAGCATGTTTAAGGATTTTTCCCATAAATCATACACATTGTACATTTTTACAGATTTTGACTTCAACATTGCATTCATACCAAGACTTATTAGTATCAATATTAATATCGAACCTATCACAGGTGTGCTTTCACAAGAGTGTTTGTCAGTTTGCTCAGTGCCCTTCTGGGATATTTGCACACAATTAATCAGCTTCCTTTTTACTTTAGTGTTTCCTTTAGCATAATTTTTTAGGTTGTTTACATCCTTGGGTCTTGGTATTTTAGGGCAAAGTGGGGTAAGACTGTAAGGGCATTCTGGCTTTCAAGGGTTAACTTGCCTTCCTTCTTTCCCCTTCCTAGAGAGTTGAAATTACAGCTTTTAGATTCAACAGAATCTATAGGCTGGCCAGCTGCATTCTCACTGTCAACAGCTACAGGCAAATTTGTTCCTCCCTTGTCAGCTGGGTAACTTGCATGGATACCAGGACTTAAAGAGACACAACCAATCCCTAGCATCATGTCTGAACTACAGTCCTTCTGATTTACAATGACAAATTTTTGCACCCATAAGGCATCTGATGCATTAGAGTTCACCAAGAGATCACAAGACATATCCAAAGTGTCTATGGGTCTATTAACAAGGCTGCTCTGCTGTGTAAAGGCAGGAATCCAGCCTTTCTGCTGAACCTAAGACACTAACTGTTTATATATATATATATAAGCTATCTAGGCTTTTCTCTGTTCCCCTCTCACCCTCACTCAGATTCCTTCCTTCCCTATTTGACAGCCAAAATTCCCTTTTAGACAGCCAAAATTCCCCTTCTCTTTCAAATATATATACACACTGCTCCTTTGCTCCCTGTATTTGTAAACAGACCTTCCCTTTTAGAGGCCCCCCGAGCTTCTTCGTGCTCCCCCCACCCCCCCGTGAGGAGCTGCCTTGACCCCAAGTTCCTTTGTTTGGCAAAACTGGGCATTTGCTCCCTTTGCTCTTGCCTGCTGATGATGGACAAATGCCAAATTTTGCCAAAAAAGTCAGGATGTCCAGGTGAGGGCTTAAAAAGGGGACTGTCCTGGCCAAAACGGGATGTATGGTCATCCTAGTCTGTACTAAGAGCCACCCGGGTAGCTGTGGGGAGCCCTGGACCCTCCACCTGAACTGGGTGAGGAGCCGGGGTGCGTGAGAGCAGCCCCCGGCCCGTGTCCCTGCTCCCAAGGGTGCACCACCCAGGGCAGGTGGAGGGTCTGGGGCTCCACACAGCAGCCCAGGCTCCCTGAGCATCTCTAACAATGGCCTGACTTCCAGCTAGGCCAGGAGGCAGGGACATGAGGGGAAGGAGAGGAGCAGGGGGTGGGGCCCAGTGGTGGGGGTGGGGACCGGGGGCCATTGTTCTTTGTGCCCAGGGCCCCAATAAAACTTAATCCACCTCTGCTCAGCTGAGACACCCCGGTGGCCAGGTCCCTCTCCTCCTCCATCCCCCTCCCCTGAGACACGTGCCGCATCCCTTCCCTCCTCCACTCCTGCTGCTTCTGCTCAGGCACAGCCTCTGTCTCCATCCTGAGCCTGACCCCCGCTGATCCATTTCACCTTCATCTTGTCCCTCTTTATTAAGTACAGTTCAATATGATGTCTGGTTACAGGGGCTGAGGCTTCGTGAAAAACACGTGGCAGGCGACAGGCACCTGAGGGGAGGAGAGGAGGGACTCAGCCAGCGGCGAGCAGCAGGTGCCTCGGGAGAGGGGAAGAGCAGGGAGGAAGAGGAGGTGTGCGAGCAGGGCCATGGTGGAAAAGCAGGAGGTGACCCTGGCCTGGCCTGGCCTATGGTTGGAGGAATGTTTTACTATCATTCCCTCCTCACAGAGGAGGATTTTGTCTAGGGACACTTTTTAGACAGGCCACTAGGGGGCCTCACAGAAGAAGTACACAGCTGGAGGCAAGAAGGAAATTAAGACAGGTTTCAGAGTAACAGCCGTGTTAGTCTGTATTGTATTAGTCTGATGAAGTGAGCTGTAGCTCACGAAAGCTCATGCTCAAATAAATTGGTTAGTCTCTAAGGTGCCACAAGTACTCCTTTTGTTTTAGGAAATTAAGGTTATTCTGTTATTCACCCTCCCCCCAGTGTCCTCTGTGAATTCAGCCCGCTGGGCTGGAAGGCTGCACAGCAGCAAGGAGATTGATCCAGGTCACTGGGATCAGGCAGGTGTTAAGATGCTAATGGCTCACACTGCTGAAACTCATGCAGGAGGCTCTAGCTTTCTGCCACATCAGCCATCTCTCCTGCAGGGAGCTGAGACCCTGTATTCACTATGGCACTAACCAGCTGTTGGCATCAGCACATCTGTGACACTGGACTAACACTGTGAACTTCCTGAGCCCAGCCTGGCTCTGTGCTGTTGGTCACATGCACAGGAGGGGAGGGGATCACCAAGGGCAGCTGGAGAAAGAAAGTCATAAAAAAGGCTCGCAAATGCTGAGTACTCACGGGAATTAGTTGGGCAGTGATGTAGTGGTAAAAAAAGAAGGGCGTAACTTCCAAACTAAACTCCATATCCCCCAAATGAGACTTTGGTAAACTCTATTTACCCTCGTTTACTCCCAACTACACGACTGTAGTTGCCGAAGGATGGACTTCAGAAGACTAACTCAGGCTGCTATTGTTGAAAATCAGGGACTGAGTGTGTTCCTCACAGCTCTCGCTGGTGCCATCATTTACCATTGGGTTAATTAACAACCGGTTGTTTATGGCAAGACTGGCAAGTGTATCTGCCTGATGAGCAGCTCTTAGACTCTATCACCATGAGATGTGGGGCAGTGGACAAAGCACCAGACTGCTAGACAGGAAACCGACTTTCTAATTCAGGCTCTGTCACCCAGTTCCTGTGTGGACTTAGCTTCACCTTTCTGTTCCTCAGTTTCCCTGCCTCTTGAAATGGGAAATTTCAAAAGCTTTTTTATTCTAACATAGAACAAAATGTTGAAATTTCCCATAAAATGTAAAATTCAGACAGTTTTGAACTGAAAACCAGAGAGGAAAAGTTTGGATATTTTCAGTTTGAAGCTAATGGAACATTGAAATCTCAGGTCAGCAGAGGAGATGGAGTTGTGGCCCTTTGTGTGTATTTTCCAATGTGTCAGTGATGGGGAAGGAAAGGGTGGGCTGTCCCTGGCTGCTAGACACACAGACACAAAAACTCCCAAGCCCCCAAAACAATGTCACCAAGATAACCCCTACAGAGTGTGAAAGGTGGGGTGAGGGTGGGAGAGAAGAAAGAGGAGGAGGGGGAGGATAAGGAGGAGAGGATGGGAAGGGGTGTGCAGCCCAGACACCCTGCAGGGAACCCTGCCAGCAGGTGACCAGTTCCACAGTGTACAAGGCCTGCACAGGACTCCTATGTAATGGAAATCCCAGCCAAGCAGCTGCAAATTGCAATGGTCAGTGAGACAATCACCAGCCCCAAATCATTTTCCTCCGCCCAAAGATGTCAGGGGAGGCAGCTGCAGCTCCATAGGGAACCCCAGAAGCAGACAGTCAGTCTTGTACTGTGTTTCGGCCTAGCATCAATGCTCATCATAGACAGAGCAACTGTTCACCCTGTGGGACATGCAGGTCAGCTGAGCCAATCATACATTCTCCCAGTACATGTGGGCACACTCAGAAAGCATGGAAAACCTGGCAAGATAGGACAAAATTTGGTCAGCAAACAAAAGAAACAGAGAGAAAAAAGTGTGAAATTAAAAAATAATCAAACATTTGAAAAGCGGAATTTAAAGAAACAACACCAATATTTTTGTATTTGACATTTTTTCACCAAAAGGAAATTTCTTCCAAATTTGCTTTCTACAAACCAGAAGTTTTGATGAATTTTTTTCATTAGAAAAGTATTTTACCAGCTCTCCCCTGACATGATTGGTTCTTGCAAAAGTTAATACATCTCTGACTCAGGGCTGTCCTTACCCACAGGCAAAGTACGCAGCTGCGTAGGACACGGTGCCCTATGCAGCTGCATGCTGCTCCAGCCCCTGTTCTACCTCTTCCCCATGGCTTTCCCCGCCCCTGCTCCACCCCAGCCCCACCCCCATTCCACCCCTTCCCCAAATCCCACACCCAGCCCCCACCCTGCCTCTTCCTGCCCCTGCTTTGCCCCAGCCCCACCCCTACTTCACCCCTTCCTCTGAGGACCGAAGCAGGGGTCGGGTGCGCCCTGCACTCACCGGGCAGAGGTAAGAGAAGCGACCCGGCCCCAGCCCACTCCAAGCCGCCGGCTCCAAGCCACGCCGCTGGTAAGTGCTGGTGGGGGCGGTTCCTGCACTCCTCTGTTCTTTCCTCTCATGTTGGAATCATTATCGTAGCTGACAAGAGAGGTCAGGACTATCTCAATTCCCGTATCTTCCAGCTTTTTAAGAAGCACATTTGTCATACCAGCTCCTGTAGTATCATCACTGTCAATAAATTCTAGAAAATGCTCTCTGACAGTCACCATTGCAGGGACATTTTCAGTAGGTTCTATTGTTGTTACAAAACTCACCATTAAAGTCATTTGTTCCGTATGGCTGATGTCAGGTGTGCAGTCCAGAATAACAGTCATATCTTGCTGACTTCAGATCTGCCACAATCTTCTGTTTGACTTTTGTTGCCGGTAACTGTATGATCTCATTTTGAATTGTTTTTCCAAGGTAGTGGTGTGTGTACATTTCTTGGGTGGTGACTCTTCTTTGATGCTCCTGGAGTACAGCATCAAACTCAGCCATCAGCTCCACAGTTTGAGGGAAGTTTCCATTGTTTGGCACATACAGCTAAACTGAAGTGCCACCCAGTGCTAGGTTTTGGGTAGCAAGCATTCTCACAATGGCAATGAGCCTTTTCAGAACATTTTGCCAATAAAGAGACTCTGATGCAATCTTCTCTTGATGCTGATCATCTATGGTGTCCTTTAACCTTAGCCTCATCTCAAGCTCTTTCCACCTGTGGAATGCTCTCTGGTGATTTGCTGCCTTCTCATGGCATGCCAGATTTCTAGCCAGATTTTTCCAGTCCTTTGTTCCTGTAGAACCCAGTGTGGCTGGAACATTAGACTGGAAGCGTTTGCAATAAAAACAGTATGCAGCATTCTGGGGTTTTGAGTATATAAGCCATGGCCTCTCCACTTTGTCACCATTGGGGATTTCACGCTAGCAATGTGTTGGATGGAAACTTCTGTTTTCATTGTCTTTGGGGAACATGAAGTTTTTCACTTGCTGTGGCCCATGCAGTTCAAGGAAGTCCCTCAGGCTACTGCTCAAGTGGGTCCACAGTCCTGGATCATCTAGACTTAAGGAACTAAACTCAGCAGCTGCTGTTTCTTGTGCCTCCATCACACTCTTCTCTGATCTACACTTTTCTTCAGGAATGTGCATGGTTACATCCATCTGAGATGGAGATATGGGTGCTGCAGTAGCTGCCAGCTCACCTGCACTCTGATGAACTGCAAGATCAGGCACCTCCTCACCACTCACTTCCTCACTGGGGCCGGAAGGCTCACCCTGAACATTTGTGTCTATGTATCTCAGGAGAGCTCCTTCCGGCTTAGATAGAAAAGCTTCCTTTGCTTTCTTTCTTTTTCTGAATGCTGCCCCAGAGGGGCGTTTTCTTCTTTCACTCATGATTGCTGTTCTGTGCCAGCTATAGTGGCTCTCAGCACTCAATTGAAGGGGACAAATAAGCAGGCTGGTAGCAGGGCCTGAGTGAGGGAAGATATCAGCGTCTTAAGGGCCTAATTGGCTCCTACTACTTCAGTTGACTGCCTGTTCTCCTCCAGTGGGTTCAGGGAAGCAGCAGGAAACAGGAAGCTCCCCGAGAAGCTGGTTTTAATCAGTCCAGGCTCCTTGGGGTGCTAGAGAGGTACATAAGAGGCTCCTCCTTCTCTCTCTCCCAGCAGCTCCTGCTGCTTTCTGTTATTCCCTCTCACATTTTCTCCTGCCTGCCTGTTATGTCTCTTGTGCCCTCCTTCCTCCAGCACAGCACTCCACCATCTCTGTGCATCTGGAGCAGAGAGAATACATACGCACCAGCAGCAGACACAATTTTCTACACTCTGGGTCCTAATGGCGCCCCCCACAGTCTGGCACCTGAGGTGGCCGCCTCAGTTGGCCTCATGGTAAGGCTAGCCCTGACTGTGACAGGGGGATGGGTGGCACATGCAGATTTTACACGCAAAGGCCCATGTCCACCCTTATTAGCTGGCTCAGCTCCCAGTGGTGTCGGTACGTTGGAGACTGATGGCAGTTTATGTGGTAAACTTTATCAGGAGAACACGTAACTATTGTAACAAAATGCCTTTGTGGAGCAATCCCTCTAGGCTAGATCCCAGTCACCTCTTTCTAGAACTCCCCCTCCTCACCTGGGAGCTCTAGGATCCTCTCAACTGGCTCTTGAAATGTATCAAATCAATGTGATATGTGAAATGCCCCGTCGGAGGGTTCCAGAGAGGGCTCCTCCTACTCCCCTGAGAGATCCCCAGGGACCAGTGAAGCTAGTGCATCTGCAGCTTGTAGTTTAACTCTATCTCCACTGTGACTATTCTCTTAATTACGTCACATCTTCACATCAGATGCCCCTGCCCTGCCTGGAGATGTCCCAGGGGCTGTTTACGATGATGTCAGAGAAGTGTCTGTCCCTGAAGGTGACCCTGCTTCAGGGCAGAATGATGAGCAAGGCACTGGGGCGAGGGACAGAGACAGGGATTCACAGACAGGTGAGTGGAGAACTATTTACACTTTGCACTGTCTCTGCAGAGGCTGGGAATGTGGGGTACACAGCAAGGGAACAGCTCTGGACAAATCAATGCCTGTGAGAAAATCTCTCCTCTCATCTCTCCATTCCCTGAATGCAGAGGCTTCAGTGCCTGCCATGGTGGGAGGAACAGCAGGGTCCCTGCTGGGTGGTACTTCATGGTCAGACCAGCAAGATACCTAGGATCCTTCTGCCTCTAGGTTCCAATCCTTGTGTGGCTGCCACGCCCTGGATGTGTTGGATTCCCACCACTTCACTGCACGTGTATCTTTTGAGCGGAATCCTATGAACCAAAGTCCCGTTACTGCTACGCAAATATTAAAGAGCCCATGACACGTCCTGTAAAAGTTGGGCTTTGCCTATTGTCCTTGGCGAAAATCTCCCCTCCCCTCCTGATTTTTTCGTGAGCAGGGAGACCATCGGCCACCCCAGAAGAGGTGCAGTGCTGATGAAATGTGCATTGCTTAGTACTTGATAAGAAGAATGTTCTTATGTTCATTGTTAAGGCAGAGTGAGTTATGATCTTCTTAACTAAGCGCTCCTGGCTGATAAGTGCTTGGGTTTTCTACATGAAGTAACAGGTAAATAGAGTTCTCACTGGGCAGTGTTAGCTGGTCTGGAAACCAAAGGTTTTAATTTCCAGACTGTTTACAGAGATGATGGATTAGAACTTGTCATAGACCCGCCAGAAGACTGAAGGGGGAACAATTCCTAACCATTACTGTAGAGCAGAGATTCTCAGCTGTGGTGCACGAAATGTATTCTGGGACGGCATGAGAAGCCAGAGCAGAGAGCGGTGGCTCCTTTCCAGGCACCCAGCTTTGAAGGCAGCGCTGCCACCAGCAGGAGCTCAGAAGTAAGGATGGCAGAGTATGGTGTTGCCACTCTCACTTCTCCGCTGCTGCTGGCGGTAGTGCTGCCTTCAGAGCTGGGTGGATGGAGAGCTATGTACTTAAATGACTCTTTGTGATTCAATGCCCGACTGCTGTTCATATTTAGTGAGAGTTGCATGTTGATTTTTTTTAAATCGGTGTATGTACTTGTGTGGTGGGGGTGGGGGGCATCAACTATAATGGACACAAAGAAGGGGGGTGATCAAATAAGTTAGAGAACCACTTCTATAAACTCCACCTTGCTCTGCTCCTGCCGATCACCATAGAGTGGATCCACTGACTATGTGTCTCCCTTGGTATTTTCAGGTGGGAGTCTGCACTCACTAAGGAGTGAAGTTGTCTCTGGGATGGACAGAGAAATCCCATTCCCGCTTCCTGGAGACACAGGTTATGATGATGTGGAACATGGTGACTCTGGGGGATCAATATCAGAACGATTTGATTGGGAAAAAAATAACCTTGTGATGATATAAATGCTTTGCCTTTTTCTCTCAGAAATGCTCCCTCCGCTTTGATGCCTAGAGACAGTCCCTGCCTGGTAGACAGACAAAGCAGGTGTTTTTATAAGATTTGTGTGAAGTTGCAGGAAATACTAGTGGGAGTTGGAAAAGGTTCATAAACTTTCTTTGTGTAATTTTCCACCATTTGAAGGGGGGTTGAATTTTCCTGATTTTTTATGCCTATAATTTCTTCATCTTGAATTTTGCCTTTTTCATATTAAATCCTTTCTGAAAGTCTTCCCCATAGTGGAAGTTTTTCTTGCCAGATGAATTGTGCAGTTTCCAGGGTTCATCACAGGGAGGGGCTGAGATACAAAAACCAAGAGACAAAGGCGGGCCACCTCTGGGTATAGCAGGTTGTTTGACGGTGGGGGGGTTTACACTGAATGTTCTATCAGGCATGTAGTAAAAGTGAGACACCAGCAAGAGACCATTCTGAGATGAGCAACAAGGTTGTTCCTAAACCTAATTCAGATTTGTAACCTTCATTGAATCCAAGGAGATACATGAGAAATTCTCCCTCATAATTCACACCTGAAATTAAACAAAGAGTGAAAAGAATTCCCCATTAGCAATAAATGTGCAGGATGAATATTTCTGCTAGGACAATAAATGAATTTTATAGAAAATAATGAAAACCAAACTGCTTTAAAACCAACTTTTAAAATCTATTTTAGTTTGAAACGCACCAAACCAATAGTTTGCAGCCATATACTTTTTTCAAAAACCACACCGATGTTTTGCGCGCGCACACACACACACACACCCTAGCAGTTTAAAACACCAAATCAACAGTTTGCAACAAAATACTTTTTTAACCACCCACACTTATATCTAGCTTAGGCCCCTGAATCATAGAATATCAGGGTTGGAAGGGACCTCAGGAGGTCATCTAGTCCAACCACCTGCTCAAAAGCAGGACCCATACCCAATTAAATCATCCCAGCCAGGGCTTTGTCAAGCCTGACCTTAAAAACTTCTAAGGAAGGAGATTCCACCACCTCCCTAGGCAACGCATTCCAGTGTTTCACCACCCTCCTAGTGAAAAAGATTTTCCTAATATCCAATCTAAACCTCCCCCACTGCAACTTGAGACCATTACTCCTTGTCCTGTCCTCTTCCACCACTGAGAACAGTCTAGAGCCATCCTCTTTGGAACCCCCTCTCAGGTAGTTGAAAGCAGCTATCAAATCCCCCCTCATTCTTCTCTTCTGCAGACTAAACAATCCCAGTTCCCTCAGCCTCTCCTCATAAGTCATGTGTTCCAGAACCCTAATCATTTTTGTTGCCCTTCGCTGGACACTCTCCAATTTATCCACATCCTTCTTGTAGTGTGGGGCCCAAAACTGACACAGTACTCCAGATGAGGCCTCACCAATGTCGAATAGAGGGGGACGATCACGTCCCTCGATCTTCTCGCTATGCCCCTACTTATACATCCCAAAATGCCATTGGCCTTCTTGGCAACAAGGGCACACTGCTGGCTCATACCCAGCTTCTCGTCCACTGTCATCCCTCGTTCATTTTCCGCAGAACTGCTGCCTAGCCATTCGGTCCCTAGTCCGTAGCTGTGCATTGGGTTCTTCCGTCCTAAGTGCAGGACCCTGCACTTATCCTTATTGAACCTCATCAGATTTCTTTTGGCCCAATCCTCCAATTTGTCTAGGTCCCTCTGTATCCTATCCCTGCCCTCCAGCATATCTACCACTCCTCCCAGTTTAGTATCATCCGCAAATTTGCTGAGAGTGCAATCCACACCATCCTCTAGATCATTTATGAAGATATTGAACAAAACCGGCCCCAGGACCGACCCCTGGGGCACTCCACTTGACACCGGCTGCCAACTAGACATGGAGCCATTGATCACTACCCGTTGAGCCCAACAATCTAGCCAACTTTCTACCCACCTTATAGTGCATTCATCCAGCCCATAATTCCTTAACTTGCTGACAAGAATACTGTGGGAGACTGTGTCAAAAGCTTTGCTAAAGTCAAGATACAATACATCCACTGCTTTCCCTTCATCCACAGAACCAGTAATCTCATCATAAAAGGCGATTAGATTAGTCAGGCATGACCTTCCCTTGGTGAATCCATGCTGACTGTTCCTGATCACTTTCCTCTCATCTAAGTGCTTCAGGATTGATTCTTTGAGGACCTGCTCCATGATTTTTCCGGGGACTGAAGTGAGGCTGACTGGCCTGTAGTTCCCAGGATCCTCCTTCTTCCCTTTTTTAAAGACTGGCACTACATTAGCCTTTTTCCAGTCATACGGGACTTCCCCCGTTCGCCACGAGTTTTCAAAGATAATGGCCAATGGCTCTGCAATCACAGCCACCAGTTCCTTTAGCACACTCGGATGCAACTCATCCGGCCCCATGGACTTGTGCACGTCCAGTTTTTCTAAATAGTCCCTATCCACCTCTTTCTCCACAGAGGGCTGGCCATCTATTCCCCATGTTGTGATGCCCAGTGCAGCAGTCTGGAAGCTGACCTTGTTCGTGAAGACAGAGGCAAAAAAAGCATTGAGTACATTAGCTTTTTCCACATCCTCCATCACTAGGTTGCCTCCCTCATTCATTAAGGGGCCCACATTTTCCTTGGCTTTCTTCTTGTTGCCAACATACCTGAAGAAACCCTTCTTGTTACTCTTAACATCTCTCGCTAGCTGCAGCTCCAGGTGCGATTTGGCCCCCCTTAATTTCATTCCTACATGCCCGAGCAATATTTTTATACTCTTCCCTGGTCATATGTCCAACCTTCCACTTCTTGTAAGCTTCTTTTTTATGTTTAAGATCTGCTAGGATTTCACCATTAAGCCAAGCTGGTCGCCTGCCATACTTACTATTCTTTCGACACATCGGGATGGTTTGTCCCTGTAACCTCAACAGGGATTCCTTGAAATACAGCCAGCTCTCCTGGACTCCTTTCCCCTTCATGTTAGTCCCCCAGGGGATCCTACCCATCCGTTCCCTGAGGGAGTCGAAGTCTGCTTTCCTGAAGTCCAGGGTCCGTATCCTGCTGCTTACCTTTCTTCCCTGTGTCAGGATCCTGAACTCAACCAACTCATGGTCACTGCCTCCCAGATTCCCATCCTCTTTTGGTTCCCCTACTAATTCTTCCCGGTTTGTGAGCAGCAGGTCAAGAAAAGCTCCCCCCCAGTTGGCTCCTCTAGCACTTGCACCAGGAAATTGTCCCCTACGCTTTCCAAAAACTTCCTGGATTGTCTATGCACCGCTGTACTGCTCTCCCAGCAGATATCAGGAAAATTAAAGTCACCCATGAGAACCAGGGCATGCGATCTAGTAGCTTCCGCGAGCTGCCGGAAGAAAGCCTCATCCACCTCATCCCCCTGGTCCGGTGGTCTATAGCAGACTCCCACCACTACATCACTCCTGTTGCTCACACTTCTAAACTTAATCCAGAGACACTCAGGTTTTTCTGCAGTTTCGTTCCGGAGCTCTGAGCAGTCATACTGCTCCCTTACATACAGTGCTACTCCCCCACCTTTTCTGCCCTGCCTGTCCTCCCTGAACAGTTTATAACCATCCATGACAGTACTCCAGTCATGTGAGTTATCCCACCAAGTCTCTGTTATTCCAATCATGTCATAATTCCTTGACATCACCAGGACCTCCAGTTCTCCCTGCTTGTTTCCAAGGCTTTATGCATTTGTATATAAGCACTTGAGATAACCTGCTGATTGCCCCTCATTCTCAGTATGAGGCAGGAGCCCTCCCCTCACAGACATTCCTGCCTGTGCTTCCTCCCGGTATCCCGCTTTCCCACTTACCTCAGGGCTTTGGTCTCCTTCCCCCGGTGAACCTAGTTCACTAACAATTTAAACATTAAAGCCAACTCTTTTAAGAAGACAAACAACCCCTTTTTAATTTTTTTTTTTTTTTTTTTTTGCAGAATAAAAACCAAACTGCTTTTAAAAAACAACTTTTAAAAACCATTTTAGGGCCCCCTCCCCTAACATTCCCTTTTGTGATCTGGGGTGGGGGAATTCAGTTGTCTGCACAAAAGGGCTGCTTTTGGCTTTTTTTTTTTTTTTTTTTTAGTTAAAATATATTTTTCTTTGGGGCCTTCTTACAGTATTAAGCAGTAAATCACCATACACATCAATCCTTAAGGTTACTGTACCCATTCCCAAGTGTGGGGCCCCTTACAGATATCAATGAATGTCTTCGCAAAAAGAAAAGGAGTACTTGTGGCACCTTAGAGACTAACCAATTTATTTGAGCATGAGCTTTCGTGAGCTACAGCTCACTTCATCAGATACATACCGTGGAAACTGCAGCAGACTTTATATATACACAGAGAATATGAAACAATACCTCCTCCCACCCCACTGTCCTGCTGGTAATAGCTTATCTAAAGTAATCTTCAGGTTAGGCCATTTCCAGCACAAATCCAGGTTTTCTCACCCTCCACCCCCCCACACAAATTCACTCTCCTGCTGGTGATAGCCCATCCAAAGTGACAACTCTTTACACAATGTGCATGATAATGAAGTTAGGCCATTTCCTGCACAAATCCAGGTTCTCTCACTCCCTCACCCCCCTCCAAAAACCCACCCCCATACACACACAAACTCACTCTCCTGCTGGTAATAGCTCATCCAAACTGACCATTCTCCAAGTTTAAATCCAAGTTAAACCAGAACATCTGGGGGGGCGGGGGGTAGGAAAAAACAAGAGGAAATAGGCTACCTTGCATAATGACTTAGCCACTCCCAGTCTCTATTTAAGCCTAAATTAATAGTATCCAATTTGCAAATGAATTCCAGTTCAGACAATGAATGTCTTGGGGCTTGTTTGTTTGTTTTTTAAACATGTTTCTTTCATGCTTAAAGTCTGGGGGTTGTTTTTGAAATGAAATGGGTGTATCACAACCATAGTAAGCACCCTAGAAATACCCAGAGCTTTTAAATGTGTGATTGTCTTCAGAGCAAAAGTTTGTTCTAAAGTATGGTGGAGGTTTGTGAACCCTTGAAACATTTCAGTTTGGGGTTAGACCCATTTTTAGTTTTGTAAATATATTATTTTAATGACTTTAAGTTGCTAGAAAGAGTGACCCATATCGTTCAACCAACTTCTGGTTTATATTTAAACTGTCCAGTAGCATTCAACCAACTCCTGGGGTCATACTTAAACTGTCCAATAGTGGCTGCAAACTCCTGAAGTTTTATTTCCTTTCATATTAATCAGAGCTCACCATCCTCACCCACCCACCTCCTTTACTGTGGGTGTACCCCGTCAAAAGTAATTACTGATCACTAATATGATTAACCCTGATGGCAACAAGGGTGGGTAATCACAGTCACCCTGGATATTCATTCAGTTCAACAGGGTGGGTCAGCTGTATTGTACTCAAATACATGTCTGAACTGTCCCTGCTTTTTTTAATTGTAAACAGATTTTTAGGGGGGGTTCCCCCCACATGATTTTACAATATACATTTCAGCTTTTTTACTGTAAATGGGTCTCTTTTACACAAAGACAAAAGGCCACACTGCAATAAAGATAGGTACCATTACTTAGTAAGGACAGCATGGCCAAGAAGTGACATTCTATAATATATATTTTCAGAGTTAAAAACAGGGAGCATACCTCCTCTTGCAGTCCAACAACAATTCAATTCAAGATCATTTCTGTTGAAAGAGCACTGAGGTTTTTATACCATCCTAATTCTTTGTTTCAAACAGACTTCAAAAAGCTGTCCTTAGCAGGTTGATTCAGTCACCACAACTCTGAATTAACAGATACTTAAGGATTTTAGGCCCCCCTCCCCTAACATTCCCTTTTTGTGATCTGGGGTGAGGGAATTAAGTTGTCTGCACAACAGGGCTGCTTTTGGCTAATTTTTTTTTTTTTTTTTAGTTAAAATACATTTTTCTTTGGGGCCTTCTTACAGTATTAAACAGTAAATCACCATACACAACAATCCTTAACGTTACTGTACCCATTCCCAAGTGTGGGCCCCTTGCAGATATCAATGAATGTCTTGGGGCTTGTTTGTTTGTTTTTTAAACATGTTTCTTTCATGCTTAAAGTCTGGGGGTTGTTTATGAAATAAAATATGTGTATCACAACCATAGTAAGCACCCTACAAATACCCAGAGCTTTTAAATGTTTGTTTGTCTTTAGCGCAAATGTTTGTTCTAAAGTATGGTGGAGGTTTGTGAACCCTTGAAACATTTCAGTTTTGGGTTAGACCCTTGTTTATTTTTGTGAATATATTATTTTAATGACTTTGAGTTGCTATAAAGAGTGACCCATAGCTTTCAACCAACTCCTGGGGTCATATTTAAACTGTCCAATAGCGTCTCCCAAATCCTGAGATTTTATTTCATTTCATATTAATCAAATCTTGCCATCCTCATCCACCCACCTCCCTTACTGTGGGTGTATCCCCATCAAATTTAATTTCTGATCACTAATACGATTAACCCTGATGGCAACAAGGGTGGGTAATCTCAGTCACCCTGGCTATTCCGCAGGGGTGTGGGTAAAACCATTCAGTTCAACAGGGTGGGTCAGCTCTGTTGTACTCAAACATATGTCTGAAGCATCCCTATTTTTTTTTTTTTAATTTTAAACACATTTTTAGCGGGGGTTTCCCCACATGATTCTTCAATGTACATTTCAGCTTTTTGCTGTAAATGCGTCTCTTTTACACAAAGACACAAGAGCTAGGTTCTCACAAACTATTTTATTTGATGTAAAAGACATACAGCTCCTTGAAAACAAACCAAGATGCCCCTTTAAAACTTTTAGCTCACTTAAGGGCCACTGAGACCTTCTAACAGAAACACAAATAGTCACAAAGCCCTTTTCAATAGATTTTTTTTTTATTTACAGCTTCCCTTGCCCCTCCTGCAGCCCCTGCACTGGCTCCCTGCTCTTCCCCAAGCACCAAGCCCCTTGACCTCCTCTCCTGGGGCTTGCACAGCGTCCACCCACCCCCACCCACTCCATTGCTCTGGCTTCTTTGACCCCTCCCATCCCTTTCACTTTGTCCCCTCGCACCTTCCTCCTTCTGTCATGGGCAACAGGTTTGTATAATTTTTGTTGGTGCCCAAGCAGAGCCATCCTGTGCATAGGATGGACCAGGGCAACTGCACCTGGCTCTTTGCTTTGGGGGGCCCCACGCTTCAGGGGGACACCAAGCCCCCTGCTAGCCCCCCAGGTCTCTGAAGCATGGGGCAGGGGTAGCCACCAGCATGTTGCATGACGGATACTTGACAAATTACCGGACTTAGTGATGAACTCGGGGGGGGAGGGGGGAGGGTATTATGTCATTCAGTCATTCAACCCATAAAATAGCACACAATTTTCCACACTGAAAATAAAAACAGTAATCTAACTAATAATAAATAACAATAATAACAATAATAACAAAAATAATTAATTAATCTCATAATTAATGAAAAATGTGTGTATACTGTATAAGAGATTATGACATGAGAAATGAAAATGAGCTTGTTTTGGGATTTTACAAGGCATTTTATCATTTAAACACATTTGATACCCTGAGTAATGATAACACTTCTTGCAAATCCCCTGAACAGGGAACCCATGGTCCCCTTCCCTCACCCCATTAAAAAGGTACAGAGGTTATTGCTGGCTGCCCTAGGACTGCAGAAAACCCTATGGGCAAAACATATGGAAAGAAGGGGATCAATTTACACAGAGGGCTGTGCATAGTGCATTAATTAACACTTAATAAATACATCTAAATTAAATACATTACAGAGATAAGAACCTGTAATGACAGACTTTACTTCATGAGAAGCTCCAGAGAAAGAAGACCCAGAGAAAGTAATGGTAGGGGGCAATCCTCGGGAGGCCAAAGGGGCTGGTAGATGGAACGAACAGAGAACAGGGATAGAGGCAGAATTGCTGCAGGGTTGACCCAGTCTTCTGCATCTCCCCTGTGGGTGGAAACACTGATCTCTAGCACCAGAGGAGGGAACAAAAGAATGGAATGCCCAGAAGAATGAATGACCTGAAGACAATTTCCTGAAGGGACCCTTCCCCTTCTTTTCTAGCTTTGACATTTACATTTCTACATAGGGTGGTTTGGCCCACAGAAATAAAAATCTGCACATCTTCCATCTGGTTTTGGACCAATGGAAAAAAACAGGTACAATTCAAGTGACTTTTAAAATTGCCTATGAAACTGTGTTAACAAAATAAATGAGCTTATGAACAACCAGAAAATATACTTCTCAAGTGAAAAACTATCAATGGACTTCTTTGCAAAGAAATTGTAAGTTTTCTCACAGGAAAAGCCACAAACTGTCTGGAAAGGAAGAGTAGATTGAATTACTTGCCTAAGTGAAATTAAATATCCAGAGAATTTCAGGGCCTGTGATGATGATGACCAGGGCTTGCTCACCTGTGGCTCTCCCTCCCGTGTTGCGGAGGCCCAGCCAGGCAGGTCTGCATCTGCAAGCAGGCACCCTGCGTCAGGTGCAGCTCCCATTAGCCATGGTGGCCAACAGGTTGGGAGCCTCCCGGCCAATGGGCTTGGGAGGGAGGGGGGAGGCAAAGGGGGAGATTGTAGGGAGCGGGATGGTGGGGAGAGGAGCTGTCTCTGGAGGCACAAAGAGGGGGTTGTCCAGAGAGGGATGATGGGTGCACAGGGGCCGGTGGGGGTCTTTGCGGAGGGGGGGGGGGCGCACAGGGTTGTGCGGGTCTCTGTGTGGCGCGGGGACTGACGGACAGAGCCAGCTGCAGCCTGGGTCTGCTCTGTGGGGGCTTGCTATAGTCCCCCCAGGAAGCCCCCTCTGTACTTTGCATTTAATGCCAGCCCCAGGGTGCCCATCGCTGCCTGACAGTGACAGACTCCTGCTGCTCTCTCTGCTGCACCTCTCTCCCCCGTCCTGGTGTGGAGGCGTGGCCAGGCAGCTCCGGCGCCGCCCCCCCCCTCCCCCCGCAGCTCCCATTGGCCGTGGTTCCTGGCCAATGAGCTGGGAGCAGGGTCAGTGCTGGGCGGGGACGGAGGCAACATGCGGAGCTGCCCTGTCTGGCCCAGACTCTCCACAGCACGTGGGGAGCTGGGGGGGAGGAGGGGAAGCCGCCCCCGCGGTGAGAGGGCCCCACGTTGCCAAGCCACGGCGCGGGGCCCCCCAGAGCACGGGATCCAAACATTGGTGGAGCTGGGCCCACCCTCATGAATATTCAAGGAGCAGGAGCACCACGGGCCAATATAACTCAAGGCCTATCTCCTGCCCCAGCCTCTGGGAGCACATCGTCCAAGTGCCCCCCTCCAGCTGCCAGGGGGGATGGAGCAGCTGGAACAGCTAAATGGCCCTGAGCACCCAGAGCAGGGGGCATTCATCTGGCAGCCTGGGAGGAGCTGATGCCAAAGCATCCCGGGGGTGACTGACAAAGGGGGTGAGCAAAAACCTGGATTCAGAGGCTGCTTTCAGGGCGATCCTGTGTAAATGCACTGACCTTGCAGAGCAGACTTTGGTCCTAGTAACAGTAACAGTCATGTTATGTCTACGCAGACGGCTCTGTTAAAGAAAATATATTACACCCCCGGGGAAGTTGGGAGCTTCGGCGGGGTGAACCCTCTTTTTCAAGTGGCCAAAAAGCGTAGTAAAACTTTAAACAGGAGACAGGTAACAGCTTGGCTTTCAGACCAGGATGCTTACATTTTACCACCTTTCTCACCCACACCTATGTATTTACTTAAAATATACAACCTCATCAAATAACCAAACCAAAAAGCGAAATATATTTACTGGGCTTCATCCATCCGTTAGCCGTTGATGCTGGTGAATTTTCCTTTTCAGCTGTCTCTTCCCTTTTTTCTTTTGAGCTTGTTTACCCTCTGGCCTGAGGATCTCTCGTGTTCTGATCCTACTGTGGAGCAGACAATATTATTATGATGAAACGGTCTTGTAAACTTGAAAAATAAAATACTCATTAGGGTGTTTTTCTTTTTTAAAAGTCATAGCTTTAAAACAAAATAATCCATTTCAGGCTGTACAACAAACACCGATTTTGAGTTTATTTCTACCACTTGAAAAAAATAACAACCCCAGAAACATTTTTAAAAACACATCTCATTTTGCAAAATAAAAACCAAACTGCTTGAAAACCAACTTTTAAAATCCATTTTAAAACACATTTTCCCCAGAAACACCTGTTAGTTTGAAACACACCAAACCAATAGTTTGCAACCCTATAACTTCTGTTTAAAAAACCCAGCAATATATTTTTTTAAAACCACACTTATGTTTTGCACAAACTCACAGACACACACACGCACCCCAGCAGTTTAAAACACCAAACCAACAGTTTGCAACAAAATACTCTTTTAAACACCCACACTTATGTCTAGCTTAGGTCCCTGAATTACTAACAATTTAATCATTAAAGCCCACTCTTTTAAGAGGACAAACAACCCCATTTAAAAAAAAACAAAACTTTTTTTTTTTTCAGAATAAAAACCAAACTGCTTTTAAAAGCCAACTTTTAAAAACCATTTTACACCCCCCTCCCCTAACATTCCCTTTTGTGATCTGGGGTGGGGGAATTCAGTTGTCTGTACAACAGGGTTCCTTTTGGCTAATTTTTTTTTCTTTTAGTTAAAATACATTTTTCTTTGGGTCCTTCTTACAGTATTAAGCAGTAAATCACCGTACACAACAATCCTTAACGTTTCTGTACCCATTCCCAAGCGTGGGGCCCCTTGCAGATATCAGTGAATGTCTTGGGGCTTGTTTGTTTGTTTTTTAAACATGTTTCTTTCATGCTTAAAGTCTGGGGGTTGTTTTTGAAATAAAATGGGTGTACCACAACCATAGTAAGCACCCTAGAAATACCCAGAGCTTTTAAATGTTTGATTGTCTTTAGCGCAAATGTTTGTTCTAAAGTATGGTGGAGGTTTGTGAACCCTTGAAACATTTCAGTTTTGGGTTAGACCCATTTTTAGTTTTGTAAATATATTATTTTAATGACTTTAAGTTGCTAGAAAGAGTGACCCATAACGTTCAATGAACTCCTGGTTTATATTTAAACTGTCCAATAGAGTTCTACCAACTGCTGGGTTATATTTAAACTGTCCAATAGAGTTCTACCAACTCCTGGGGTCATATTTTTAACTGTCTAATAGCGTCTATCAACTCCTGAGGTTTTATTTCCTTTCATATTAAATCTCGCCATCCTCACCCACCCACCTCCCTTACTGTGGGTGTACCCCCATCAAATTTAATTTCTTATTACTAATACGATTACCCCTGATGGCAACATGGGTGGGTAATGTCAGTCACCCTGGCTATTCAGTGGGGGTGTGGTTAAAACCATTCAGTTCAACAGGATGGGTCAGCTCTATTGTACTCAAACACATGTCTGAACCATCCCTGGGGTTTTTTTTAATTGTAAACACATTTTTAAGGTCCCCCCCCCCACCACATGATTCTACAACTACATTTCAGTTTTTTGCTGTAAATGGGTCTCTTTTACACAAAGACATAAGAGCTAGGTTCTCACAAACTATTTTTTTTATTAACAGACATACAGCTCCTTGAAAACAAACCAAGATGCTCCTTTAAAACTTTTAGCTCACTTAAGGGCCACTGAGACCTTCGAACAGAAACACAGATAGTCACAAAGCCCTTTTCAATAGATTTTTTTACAACTGACAGCTACCAAGTTTTATATCACCAAGATGATCAGGGCCTGCAACCCCATACTCTGCATGTCCCTAAACCTCCAACTAACAGAAGCTGGGACTGGATGACAGGTGATGGATCATTCAAAATTTCCCTGTTCAGTTCTTTCCCTCTGGAGCATGAGGCACACTGGCCACTATCAGAAGACACAATATTGGGCTAGATGAACCATTGGTCTGACTCAGTAGGTCCATTCTTATGTAAGTTATGAAGAGTAGAATATGGATAAGGGAAGCTAAAGACATTAGGGGAAACTCCATGGCTTGCAGGACTAAGGATAATAAGGAGGGGTTTTTTTTAAGTGTATTAGGAACAAAAGAAATCCTAGCAATGGTGTAGGCTCATTACTAGATGGAGACTGTTTAAAAGGATGCCGTAAAGGCGGAAGTGTTCCTTTAATATGTTTTCTCTCTTTGGAAACCCCATGTCAGTGTATTTAGAAAGGACAAGGGTCTCCAGTGCTCTTACATTTTTGCCACAGCATGAAGGAGTAGAGGTGGTGAAGTCCATCCACAACCCATCGGAAGATCTGCTGCTCCTGCTCAGCACAGCACAGAGTGGGACACCCCACCAGCTGGCCCAGGACTCTGAACTCCTCCACTCCCTGACGGAGAGAGGGAGCAAACGGAGTCACTTGCTCCTGTAGGACTGCTGCAGTGTGTCCCCCTGCCGTTGCATTAGCGATGGGTGAGAACCAGGGGAGGCAGAGCCCAGCGTAGAGAGACTGGGGACAATGAGAGCAGGAGGAGCCATGGGGCTCAACACCAGGGGCTGAGGAAAGCTCAGCAGGGACAGGAAATCTGGGTAGCAAAGTCAGCAAACGTTGCCCCCAAGTGAGAACCCTGATAATGAATGAACTAACATCCAGTCTCCATCTCAAAGGCAAGCTCCTCATCCCAGCCCCTTCTGTCATCCCCCTCCCTCCACTGACCTCAGGCCCAGGAGCTTGGGGTCACCTTGGACTCCTCTGCTCTGCATCCCTCCTCTCTCACTTCATCCTGAAGCTCCCCAAAGCCTCCACTTTCTGCATCATGCCCAGCTTGCTGGCTCTCTCCTGCAGCCTTGTCCTCTCGTCTCCCCCTCCTGCCAGACCTTCCCTTGCCCCTCCTGCAGCCCCTGTGCTGGCTCCCTGCTCTTCCTCACATTGCACCAAGCCCCTTGCGCTCCTCTCTTGCTGTCTGCACAGCCTCCCCACACCCACTCCTTATTGCTCTGGCTCCTTTGGCTCCTCCCATCCCTTTCACTCTGTCCCCTCCCACCTCCCTCCTTCTGTTCCACTGCCCCAGCCTCTGGGGGCACGTCATCCAAGCTCCCCCTTCCAGCTGCCAGAGGGGAGGCCCTGCCACAGAGGGGATGGAGCAGCTGGAGCAGCAAAATGGTCCTGAGCACCCAGAGCAGGGGGCATTCATCTAGCAGCCTGGCAGGAGCTGATGCCAAAGTATCTTGAGGACAACTGACAAAGGGGGTGAACAGACACCTGGTTTCAGAGGGTGCTCTCAGGGTGATCCTGTGTAAATGTACTGACCCTGTGGAGCAGACTTTGGTTCTAGGGGAACAGCGGAGAGAGTCCTTGGAGATAGAATTATGGGACACAACACAAAGCACGCTGGAGTCAGAGGACAGACCTGTCAACATCAGTGCTCATTAGACTGAACTTCTACCGAGGATCTTGCTGAGTCACTATTCTAGACCCGGGTTTTCCCTGCCAGGAAGCGCTGCACCATGAGTCTACTCAATGCAGTTAGGAGGCGGCCAGGGTCAAAGGCTGCTCACCTTGAATTTGTGATGCCCAGCGATGAGTTTGATCAGCCAGCTGATCCTTACCACTGCCCTCAGCTGCCCATGCACCTCCTTGGACGTGGTCCCGGGGAGCAGGAACTGAGAGAAACAAATTGGGACAAATTGCTAAGGAGAAGTACCAAAAAATAGCACAAGCACATAGGGGGAAAATCAGAACGGCTAAGGCAAAAATGAGTTCTATCTGGCAAGTGACATAAAAGGCAATCAGAAGCAGTTCTATAAATGCATTAGGAGAACGAGAAAGACAAAGGAAAGTGTGGGGCCACTACTCAGCAGGGAAAGAGAGCAAATAATGGATGACACAGACAAAGCCAAGGTGTTTAATGCCTTTTTTGCTTCAGTTTTTGCTAAAAAGGTTAATGGCGACAAGATGCTTAACACAATATTAACAACAAGGGGGGAGAAATACAGGCCAGACTAGGGAGAGAACAGGTAAAAGACAATTTAGGTCAGTTAGATGTATTTAAGTTGGCAGAGCCTCATGATATTCACCCTCGATGTAGCTAGGCTAAGTAATGTCTGAACCTTTAGGAGGGCTGTGGTCCCAGAGGACTGGAAAAGGGCAGACCCAGAACCGATCTTCAGAAAGGAGGCCCCAAGGAATTAGAGATCAGTCAGCCTAACTTTGGTACCCAGAAAGATACTGAACAAATTATTAAAGAGTTTGTAAGAACCTAGAGGAGATAATAGGGTGATAAGGAATAGCCACCCAGGATTTGTACAGAACAAACCATACCAAACAAATCTAATTTCCTTCTTTGACAGGGTTATTTGCCTAGTGGATGCAGGGAGGCAGTATATGATGATGGATGTGAAGTTCAGTAAGGCTTTTGACACAGTTCCACCAGACATTCTCATAAGCAAACTAAGCCAATATGATTCAGATGAGATTACTATAAGGTGGGCGCACAACTTATTGAAAGACCGTACTCAAAGAGGAGTTATCACTGACTCACTTGCAACCTGGGAGGGTGTCTCAAGTGGGCTCCCCAAGGGGTGTGCTGGGTCCAGTACTAGTCAATATTTTCATTAACAACTTGGTTAACGGAGAGGAGAGTCGGTTTTTAAAGTTTGCGGATGACACCAAGCTAGGAGGGGTTGCAAACACTTTGGAGGACAGATTAGAATTCAAAATAAGCTTGCTAAATTGGAGAGTTGGTCTGAAGTCAACAAGATGAACTTCAGTCAAAACAAATGTGGGAAGGAAAAATCAAATGCATAGAAACAAAGTGGGGGATAACCGGCTAGGTGGCACGACTGCAGAAAAGGATCCGGGGGTTATCAGGGGTCTCACACTGAATAGGAATCAACAGTGTGATGCTGTTGTGAAAAAGGGAAATGTCATTCTGAGGTGTATTAGCTTGGAGCACTGTGTCCAATTCTGGGCACACGCTTTAAAAAAAGATGTGAACAAACTGGAGCCAGTTCAGAGGAGAGCAGCAAAAATGATCAGTGGTTTAGAAAACATGATCTATGAAAAAAAGGTTGAACGAATTGGGCATGTTTCCTCTTGAGAGGACAGAGGGGGCACCTGTAGCAGTCTTCAAATACGTTAAGGGCTGTTACACAGAGGATGGTGACCAATTGTTCTCCATGTCCCCTGAAGGTAGGACAAAAAGTAATGGGCTTAATCTGCAGCAAGGGAGATTTAGGTTAGATATTAGGAAAAACTCTAAGGGTGGCTGAGCACTGGAACAGGTGACCTAAGGAATCATAGAATCTAAGCGTTGGAAGGGACCTCAGGAAGTCATGTAGTCCAACCCCCGGTTCAAAACAGGACCAATCCCCAACTAAATCAGTGGGGGAAGTGGTGGACTACTCATCATGGAGGTTTTAAAAAACAGGCTGGACAAACACTCCTCAGGGATGGTCTAGGAATGCTTGGCCCTGCCTCAGTGCAGGGGGTGGAGCAGATGACCTTTTGAGTTCCCTTCCAGCCCAGGCCTTCTGTGGTTCCCTCTACCCAGGTTCCAGGATGGAGGAGACCGAGTCTCTGCCAAGAACATTTCCCTCTTTTTGGACCACAAACCACCCACAGAATCTACTTCCTGTGGCCCCAGAACTAGAATGTTGGGGGAAATCTAGCTCTGGGCTCTGGCCAGGTGGGTGAGCCCATGAGTGATGCTCCAGGCCCACAGCCCAGGGATCCCAGTGTGATTGCTGAGAAGGTCTGCAAGAGATTTGCTGTCATTCTGCAACCCCACCCCGCCCCCAGGCAGCTCAGCTGTCGTGTTGATGGGCTCAGGAGGAAAGGCCCTGCGCACAGCCAAGGGCAGGGCGTGAATGCCAGGGTCAGATGGGGGCTCAGTGGAGATCATGGCAGATCCCGCACCCCTCCACCCCCCACTGCCCTCCATGCAGAGGTCTCCCAGATATAGCAGAGGCACTTGGTTCTCCAGCCCAAGAACCTTTGTATAGAATGTACTCTGAGGAACAGAAGGCCCGGGGGTGTCCCATGCTTGGGATTAAATGGAGCCTTGGTCCCCGAGCCCCACCCCAGCTACAGGTCTAGTCCCCTTCCTGCCCCCACGCCTCCAGACCTCCAAGATGTTCTGCAGCACCACAAGGTTGGGCTTCTGATCCTCGCACACCAAGGCCTTCAGCATCTCATCCATGGCTTTCAGAGTCTGCATGCAGAGCAGAGGAGAAACCAGAGCAAGTGGCGTTACCCAGCCAGGTGAGGAACCAATGCCCTGGCTTGTGACATGCCCCAGGTCACGGCAGCCCCTGGTATTCCAGCTCACCCACTCACTTGTACCCGCAGGGGACCTACTGCAAACTCCTCCTGGCAACAGGACCCCACCTTCCTTTGCTGTCCCCAGGAAGGCCACTGTACACAGTCTAACCCACTGGAAGAGTCCAAAAGGACTCCGCATTTGGAGGGGAGGGAAGATTTCCAGCCAAGCTTCAGTTCCCCTGGCCTGTGTGGGTCTGAAGCAGCCGATCTCAGGCCTGTGCCCCCAGCCACGCAATGGGGATGAATGTGCTTGTGAAGGGAGTGTCTGTTCCCCACTAATTGCCGGTGCATGTGAAGGATAAATGCCTACTAGTGCTACCCCATGAGGGAGTTACTCCTTTTTCTGCGGCCGTGGGGCTTGTGCTTTGCTGCCGCAGTTCCTGAGCTGAAGTCCTGCCGAGGAGCTGTGATCATTACACTCTTATCCCAGTGCCAGGTAACCCAGGGGGCAGGTACACGAGCGACTGGCAGGATTCCCACTCGGTTTGGGGCGGCTCCTCACAGCCGGTTTGGGGCTTACCTTGGTGTACAGAGCAGCCTCCATGCCCTGGATGGTCTCTGCTGGAGGCAGGGAGAAGATGCTGGAGAAGCAGGTGGCGAGCAGGTTGGATTGTTCCATTCCCCACGCGGTGCCTTCACTTTGCTAAGAGAAGAGACACGTGCGGATTGGAGGGCTGAGGTGAGACTGATGCACGAATGTTGGCCTCAGGCTCCCAGGACATGGAAACACCTGAGGGGGCTCTAGCTGCGGGGTGGAGGATGAGAATAGGCCAGGGGCGGTGGAGGAAGCTGGTGCTGCCTTCTCTCATACCAGCAGGCTGAGGTGGAGATCACTGTGTTTTGTCGTAAAACAGCATCCCGCAAACGGCATGGACGGGAGACTAGAATCTACTGGCACCAAAGCGCCTCTGAACCCAGCGGCCACAGTGCAAAGGAGTCTGCCAGTCCTGCCCCGCTGGGGGCAAGTGACCTTCCCTCCACAGCCATCTGGACTGCAGCTGCACAGTCCGGGCCAGCAGAGAGATGCTGCATCAGCCCTCAGCAGGGCAGAATCCAGGCAGGGATCCAAGACCTGTCCCTGCCTATTAACTCTCAGCACGGTGGACAGGGCACAGGGAGGCAGGGAGGTGGGGACCGCCCAGACGGCATGAACCCCTTCATCCCCACGGCGAGAGCATGGCCCCAGCACATGCAATGAGGTGCCAGGTGACTACTCGAGCTGCCCCCTGCAGGACACAGCCGTGCCTCTCATGGTGGGTGGCAGCCAGTGAGGAACAGCTAGGCCCACTGCTGACGCAAATCACCACCACGCCCATCGAGCCCGGCAGAGACGGGATCATGGCCAATGCTGTCGCCTGCCCCGATCTCAAGAAGCCCGTGCCCAGTGGGGAGAGCCGCTCCAGCACCTGCCCCACCTCCCCTTCCCATTATTGGGGAACCTATTGAGCCAACTGCGAGAGCCGAGCTCCAGCCCGCAGCATCCGCCACCCTCCGGATGCCTGAAGGGCAGGCTTCTGGGAAGCTCAGAGCAGGATGCCAGCGGCACTGAGAGAGAGCCCCCCATGGCACAGACAGTGCCACGTGCCAGGGCTCAGCCTGCCCAGCCTCTCAGCCACAGGGAGTCGCTGAGCTGCCGGTGTGACGCAGCTGGCGTAGCTGGCGGCGATTCCAGTCGCTCCGCTTCAGCAGCACCCAACTGCCCCTCTCCCCACAGAGCCATTGCCTGCGGGGTCCCAGAGGGGACCAGTCCCAACCCCCTCACTCCCTCCCCCACATCTTCATAAGGCCACTTGGAGACGTCGCCAGGCACCGAAGGATCCTTCACCACCAACCCACTTCTGCCAGCGCCTATGCACCAGCCTCATCACCTGGTGCCACGTGCCCGGGGAAATCAGAAGATGGGGGAGGAGCAGAGGGGAGAACACCCTGGAGCACTGGCCATGCCAAGAGGCTGGCGTGTCTGGCTGCACACAGCACTGGCTGGGGCTGGGAGGGCAGGCCGGGTACCTCAGCTCCATGATGGCAAGCATCACTTGCTGACGCACCATGCTGGTAACGGAGTCGATGGACTCGTGATGAATTAAGTCCTGGAGAGACAACGTGAGGAAATGCCAGTTGGGCTCCGAGCTCCTGCCAGGCTCCGATTGGGGAGCAAAGTGCAGGGCCTGCAACACGTGGGCTCGACATCCAGGTCGTCCTACTGTGGACTTGATGGTGTGCAGGGCTCCAGCCGGGGAGCGCAGTGCAGGGCCTGTGGTCAGTGCCCCAGCGTGATGCGCCCGTGCACTGCAAAGGCTGTATCAGAATTAGCACCCAGGGACTCCACCTGAGATCAGGCCCCCATAGTGCCAGGTGCTGCACACACACACACACAGAGTGAGAGCCGGTCCCTGCCCCAGAGAACTTACGAGCTAACTGGACGAGACAAAGCATCGGAGGGAAACTGAGGCACAGTGGGGGAAGTGACTTGCCCAAGTTCTCACTGCAGAACCGAGCCCTAGCCCACTGCACCACTCACCAGCCCACACTGTCCCACGTTCAGGGAAGGGAGGTAAGCTCTGGAAAACTTTCTGCAGTGATAGAGAGCAAACACTTTCCAAATCTACAGAACAGATGTGTTGCTAGTTCCCTAGTGGGCACTGACTGCGCAGTGTTGGGGCTCTGTGCAGGGAAACTGGCATATACAGAGCAACCTGGTGACTTGGGAAGCTGGGTGCAAGGGAACAATATATGTTTCGATACAGTTCTATGTTTAGGAATAAAGAATGCAGGCCACACTCACAGCATGGGGGGCTCTAACCTGGGAAGCGGTGACTCTGGAAAAGACTTGGCAGTCATGGGAATCAGCTGCACATGAGCGCCCAGTGTGACGCTGGGGCCAAAAGGGCTAATGTCATCCTGGGATGTATAAACAGGGCAATCTCCAGTTGTTAGAGAGGTTATTTTCTCTCTGTGTTTGGCACTGGTGCGTCTGCTGCTGGGATCCTGTGTCCAGGTCTGGTGCCCACAATTGAAGGAGAATGTTGATAAATTGGAGAGGAGTCAGAGAAGAGCCACAAGAGTGATTGAAGGACTGGGAAACACCCCTTATAGTGAGAGATTCAAGGAGCTCAATCAGTTCAGCTTAATGAAGAGAAGCTTACAGGGTGACTTGATGACAGTCTGTAAGTACATCATGGGGAGCAAATACTTGATAATGGGCTCATCAGTCTAACAGACGATCCAATGATTGGCAGTTGAAGTTAGACAAATCTGCAGAGATCTCCAGGACAATCACTAAACCCGTCAAGTAACACAGCCCCAGTGTGTGTTTTACTCACCTTTATCTTCTCCACAAGGAGGGCTTTGCTGAGAAAAGCAGCCAGGTTTCTCTCTGGGCTCCTAGTGAGGACGGCTCTGCTGAAGGTGCTGACGCAATCCAGGAACTTAAGTTTCTTGGCCTCGTCCTATGCCCCGCAGAGATTAGACACAAACACGAAGGTTAGCGTGGAAAGGAGCTGTCAATGGGAGAGATGTCAGAAATCCTCCCCCCTAGCGCTGCTCAGGCTTTAATATGCCGAATACCAGAAGGCCATTCATCTGGCAACAGGAGTGACTATCTGGGGAGGGCAGGGCAGTGCTGTGTGATACCAGACCAGAGAGGGAGCAGATCTCAGGGGTAGGTGTCCAAAGAGGAACTGCAACATGGGGGCTAAGCAGCCAGAGAGCCTTACTGGGGATGTGATAGTGTGGGAGGAACATCTGGGTGTGATACCCTGACACCCCAATATTTGCTACTGTCATGTAATTAGGATATGTTTGGTACAAGGTATGTCTTTTGCCATATCATTCTAAAAGTCTTGATCTGCTAGACATTAATGTCTCATTGGCTTGTATGTGCTATCGTTGTATGTGACGTTATGAACTTCAGCTATGCATGCATTCCTGAAACACATTGTGAGGTTCAAAACAGCATTTCAGGTACAACAGTAAAAAAGCCAAACACTGGCTTATTGAGGAAATGCACACAAGCACCAGGGTTACCCCAATAGAAACCTCTCCGAGATAACGTGACACAATGGGACCTGTTGGACCCAGGTCACAGCAAAAGAGTTTTCCAGCAGGTGGGAAGAGGAGATAAAAGGGGAACAATGACATCGGTGGGTGCGGGGGAAGACCCTCACACTCCCTGCAATAAGATACCTGGAAACACCTGAGGGACAAAGATTGAACTATGAGAAGTGATGGTTCCAGGCTGGAGAGAGATTCCTAGCCTGTGTAAGAAAACATGGGAAATCCAAGCTGCAAAGCCAAGGCAGCTTGTGCCTTTAGAATCTGCCAACCTGTTTATCACTCAGGGGGAGAATCTGCAAATGTATATCCTATCTATCTAGTGTGTAAAGCTTCGTTTGCGTGGTTTGCTTATTGACTAAGGTAATCTGCTTTGTTGTGTTTGCTATCTCTTATAACCACTTCAAATCTACCTCTTGAAGTTAATAATCTTATTTCTTCTTTATACCACAATCCAGTTAGTGCAATTAGTAACCGGTGGGGAAAGGCAAAGAGTTGTTCATACCTCTCTCCACATCGAGGGAGGGGGTGAATTTCATAAAACCTTTGGGTCTGTACTCAAGAGGAGGTGGGCAGCACAATACTGGGACAAGCCCCTTCAGCTGAGTCTTCCCACAGCTGATCTCAGTGTCTGTGTCTTTCTGCAGCTGGGCATGGCCCTGCCTGTGTGCATGGCTGGAAGAAGCTTGTGAGCCTAGCCCAGCAAGACAAGGTAAAGGGGGCCCAGGCTGACAGAACAGGCGGGCTCAGTGGAATTCCAGTACATCAGGTGGCACCTCAAACGGGGGCAACCCATCACACTGGGGACTGGCCAAATCCAGTGTGCACAAGTGGCTGCAAATTGAAGCAAGACACATTGAAACTGGAAATATACATTTTTAACAGAGAAAGTAATAGACCATTGGAACAACTAAGCAAGGGCCATGGTGCGTGATCTTTTGTAACTCAAGATAGGACATTTTTAAGATGCGCTAGTTTAAACAGGAATTATTTGGGGGCAGGTCTCTGGCCTGTGTTATACAGGAGGTCACAGTGGTCCCGTCAGGCCTTAGAGTCCATGTATCATCCGGAGAAGTCCGGATGGTGCATGTGGACAGGACACTAGCTGACAGATCAGAGGAGGGCTCTCGGTACCTGTTCGTTGCCCTTGAGAAAGCCGTCGACGTAGTTCAGGGCCTCTTTCTCCTCCGAGTCTGGCCCCATAAAGCAGGAGGTGTTAACAGGTGTTGGTGAATCTGATCGAAGACAGAGCGGTGGTAATACCTGGGGCTGCCAAGCTGCAGGCTGGGTGACAGATCTTAGAGGAAACTCTTGCCCCCTGCTCCTGCCCCAGCAGGGTAACAGCCCTGAGGCACAACAGGGTCTGGCACAGCGATCTCTGGCTTCCCCACCTCATTGCTGCCCAGCCCAGCAAAGATCCAGTTGCAGCCCTGGTTCCCAGTGGCCACCTCACTTCCCCGCCCAGCATGCAGGCTCAGCCTGGGGATTGGGGGAGAGCCACACTTGGAAGGAAGGATGATGTCAGGCTATGAGTGGTGTCCCCGCTCTCCGGGCCATTGCTGGAAGGGGCAGAGGAACTGGCAGTGAATCAGTCTACTCCCCGCTGCGGGAGAGGGAAGAGCAGCCCAGTCTGCGTGGGATATGGGGACCCAGGGCCTGCCCGTTCTGCTTGTTCCAACTGCCTCTCCTGCCATCGACAGCCAGCCAGAGCCACCGGGTGTAATCTGGGCAGGCCCTGGGCTCCGATCATCAACCACCCCCCAAACGCCCTGTGCTGCGACATGCATGGCCCCCCTGCAAAGGAGCCAGCAGATGGGGCTGCAACATCACGGGGCATCTCATGCTCTGACCGGCGCCCTGCAATCCTAGACTTAACAACCCACCATGCACTGAGCATTCCCTTCGACTGGTGGAAAACATCCTCCGACCCTGCAGAGTGACGGATCAGGGTGGGCAATTCAGTCAGTCTCCACCTGATGCTTCTGCTGCTGCCCCTAATGCCCCGATCAGCTGTAGAGGCTGCAGCTGCTGCCAGCAGGAGGAGCCATTACCCCTCTGCCTGGGTTTGGCTGTCTCTCCATCCCGTGGTAGCCCAGAGTAGTAGAAGGTCTATGGAGTCTTCTCCCCCAGTGACACCCTGGTCTTACAACCCCAACCCCCAGAGGGGCCAAGCCCCACTGCAATGCAGGGCTATGGCCCCTGCCATTTTTACAGTCCCCTCCACCCACCGACCCAGGAGGCACCCACTCACCAGCATGGAAGGGCTGAGGCACACACAGCTCCTCCTGCTGCTGTGGGCTCTTCCGCTTACTTCCCTATGGGAAGTTTCGTCTCCTCCCAGGCTCAGATGGGCTTCGAGGGGCCCTTGGGAACTTCCTCAGCCATCCTGCAAGAAGCCAGGACAAGGCATTGCTTGTGAGTGATGAGAGGCAACTGCCCTGTTCAGCATCAGGGCCAGCCCAGTTATTTCTGTTCCACCAGCGCCTACAGATGCCAGCTGAGATCAGGGCCCTGTTGCACCAGGTGCTGCAGACAATCCCTGGGCCGTAGGGCTCAGACTCTAACTTGCCAAGGCAGCCAGCAGGGAAACAAGGGAATGGATGTGCTCAATGTCACCCAGTCAGTCAGCAGTACAGGCAGGATTAGAACCTAGGTCTCTGGACTCCCAGGCCAGCACCACATCCCGCAGGCCAAACGGCCTCCCCGGGTCACTCCCGCCTCTCCTTCTGCTGGTTCACAAGCTGCACAGCAGACAGGCTGAATCCAACCACTCAGGATTCTTCCTTCCCAGGAAAATTACCCTGATCCCTTCTCCCAGGAATATGGGGGTTGTGGCAGATCCCAGGTGGGGGAGGCCTGCGGGGTGGGGGAGCTGGAGGCGGGCTTGTGAGCAGCAGAAGTTGCTGAGACACCACCGTGAAGGGGAAGGAGCAGAAGGCAAGAGAACCGCAGGCAGGCTGGTACCTTTTCTTCCAACCTCCTGCCTCCTTCGTCCCTAGTTCACTGTGAACTGTGGGAGCTCTCTGGGGCACAGGAGCTGGCTGGTGCCCAGATGGAATGACGTTGCTTATTGTACAGATCTCGTTTTTCCCGAACACTGAAAATGCTGCTACAATCATACCAGGGCCCGCCAGGATCCTTGCAGCTGGTCAGTGCTAAATTGTGAACTGTGCCCTGGCCTCCCCGAGGGGGGCAGTGGGAGAGGGTGGGACTGGCCCAAGGCCCTGCTGGATTGCAGCTGACGCGTACGGGGTCCCAGTGCTACAGAGCTCTGTGCCAGGGGCCCTGCTTTGTGGGGGTTTCACAGCTCATCTCTCGAAGGCCTGTGTGGCAGCAGCTACTGCAGAGAATCCCAGGCCTGATTCCCCCCACACTGGGTCTCCTGAATGGCTCCTGCCCTGCGGGGCTCCATTCCTCACCCAATGTCTCCTGCTGACTCTCCAGCAGCTCCATGGCAGGTGTCCTAATGCAGCTCTAGCCCCCTCCAGCACTCAGGGGGACTGTCCTGGTAAATAGAACAATGGTTCCTAACAACCTGAGAATGCCTCTTCCCCCGTCAACCTCAGTGCCATTCCCGATGGAAGGGATGGTGTCAGCAGAGGTGATGGAGGTGGTCAGGCCTAGTGGTTGGAGCTGGACTCAGGAGGCCAGGGCGTGGGTGGAGCAAGGCTGGAGGGAGACCAGGGCTGGAGTAGGACTAGGAGCAGGGCTGGAGCAGGCTAAGACTGTTGCCAGTGTCAGGCAGGAGCGAGTTCCTGGCCCTGGAGTCATACTGAGCAGACTGAGCTGCTGCTGTGGAATTGATATACCTGCTCTGGGAGTCACGGGTCCAGTTCCTGGCTTGTGAATTGGATGGAGCCAAGCACAGGAGGGACTCAGCGCCTTACAGATGGCTCTAGGGGATGCTTGGCTCCCGGCCTCGCTGGGTACTGACATGCCAGGTGCAGGGGGTGAGGTGCAGCACCAGGGAAGAAATTGGGGAGGCAGGAGTGGCATTGTGTGATCTGGCACAGGCGGGAGCTTGCTCCCCACATCTGAAAGCTCCGCAGCGCCGGTGGATTCAGATCCAAACCCGGATCTGGCTCCAAATTCACAGCTGGTCCCTCTCCCAGATCTGGAGCAGCTGAGACTCCAGCCCTCTGAGGAAGAGGCCAACAAACGCCGGCTCCTGGGGTGTGCTTCCCCCGCCAAGGCAATCTCATGCTGGGAAGGAAGATTCCCAGAGCTGGCAGCTCCACTACTCACACTCCCAGCTTCCTGGGAATGAGCCAGGATTAGCGCTCGGGGTAGCCAGGGGTCTCCAGACCCCCAAATGCAAGAATAAGTTCCATCCCGGATCCTCCTTCTCGTGACAGTGCAGAACGGGGATTCACAAACTCTCCCCACCGCCACCTCCCAGCCCAAGCGGGCGGCTCTTTTCACCTGCCCAAGCTGCTGGGTGCCTTGGCCGTGGGATGAACAACGGTCCCGTCTCTGCTTCCTCTCCCACCGCTGCAACTACGCAGAAGCTGCTTTAATAGCAGTTGCCCCGCACAACTGAGTCTCAGGCCTTGCTAGCCTCTCAGTGCCATGGCAGCCCCAGGAGATGATTGCTGTGGGGGTCTCAGCCCTGGGGACGCAGTAACTTCTAGAAGCAGGGAGAGCAGCACCACCATAGATCAGGGAGGTCTGGCAATGCCAGTGGCTGGCTGGGGTCTCACAGCCTAAGAACTCAGAGCAGATTGTCAAAGGCCAAACCCCTGTCACCACTGGCTCTGTAGCTCCCCCTTGCTTTCGGTCTGTCTTAGGCACCATCCTGGTCCTCATCCCCCTTGCATCTGAGCACTGCCCAACCTCTATTGCATATATTCCTGCCCAGGGCAGGAACTGGCTGCTACCCCCACTGTACAGACAGGGAACCGCAGCACAGAGGGAATGAGGGACTTGCCCGAGGCCACGCAGAGCATCTGTGGCAGAGCTGGGAAATGACTATGGGTCTCGTGGGTCCCAGGCTGGCACCTTCTCTTCCAACTCCTGACCCCTTCGTCCCTGGTTCAGTGTGAGGTGTGAGCTGGCTGGTGCCCGGATGGAACTATGTTGCCGATTACACAGATCTTGCTTTTCCCAAACATTGAGTCTCCTGCTATAACCATACCAAGGCCGGCCAGGATCCTTGCAGTTGGTCAGGTCTAAGCTGTGACCTGTGCGACGTAGGGAAGACGAAACAGATCTTCCATCACTACTGCAGCTCTGTGTTACATGGGACTCACTGCTGGCTCAAACCAACCAGCCCTCCTAAAATGGAGCCTGTAAATCCTCCAGCCCTGCTGTTCTCCTTTGTATTTCTGTAGTGCCCAGAGGCCTCAGTCCCAGATCAAGGCCCCATGGTGCTAGACATTGTACAGACACAGCCCAGTTCCCCTCACGCGGGGTCTCCTGGGCAGAGGGGCTCCATTTCTCGCCCAGTGTCTCCTGCCAGCAGAGATGTTCTGAGAGACGTCTATGCTCTGGGCTTCCCGGGCTGGGAGGCAAGTGTGGCTGTCACTGGGCGATTCTGCTGACTCTCCAGCAGCTGCACTTCAGGTGTCCTAATGCAGCTCTAGTCCTCTCCAGCGCTCAGGGGGCCTGTCCTGGCATCAGGCTGCCCTGGTAAATAGAACAATGGCTCCTGGCAACCTGAGAATGCCTCTTCCCCCAGCAACCTCAGTGCCATTCCCAATGGAAGGGATGGTATCAGCAAAGGTGATGGAGGTGGTCAGGCCTAGTGGTTGGAGCTGGACTCAGGAGGCCAGGGCGTGGGTGGAGCAAGGCTGGAGGGAGACCAGGGCTGGAGTAGGACTAGGAGCAGGGCTGGAGCAGGCTAAGACTGTTGCCAGTGTCAGGCAGGAGCGAGTTCCTGGCCCTGGAGTCATGTTAAGCAGACTGAGCTGCTGCTGTGAAATTGATATACCTGCTCTGGGAGTCACGGGTCCAGTTCCTGGCTTGTGGATTGGCTGGAGCCCAGCACAGGACGGACTCGGGGCCTGACAGATGGCTAGAGGGGGCGCTTGGCTCCCGGCCCAGCTGGGTACTGACATGCCAGGCACCCCAGGGCATTATCACCAGCCCGTTCCCAGTCTTGGCATGGCAGTATGTTTCCTTCCCAGTTGCCGTCCCCTGGCATTAAACCAGGAACTCTGCGCTGGGGATGTGCACCTGGCAGCATGCAGCCTCCTGAGAACAGACAGGCCAGGGTGCAGGGCGAGGGCTCCCAGAGAGAAACAGCACAAGGGCAATGCTGGGAACCCCCAGGCCGTCTTCAGCTAGAGCATGAGGGTGCCCCGGCCTCCTAGAGAGCATGAATCTACAGCTCAGCCTTTGTGTCCCCCCGTTCTCTGCGCTAGATGGGTCGGTCTCCTGGAGGGACAAAGTGCCGATCAGGAGTTCCTGGCTTATCCAATGTCAGTTTCCAGCTCTTGTAAAAAAAAAAACAAAAAACAAAAACAAACGGTGACTTCCCGAACACAGGAGCTGGCCTTCTTCAGGCTGTGCTCTGCCTGTGCACGTTCCACTGTAGGGGCGTGTGTACCCAGGGCACGCGAGTCACAGACGTTTGCCAACAGTACCACGGAGCGGTGCCTATGCCCCTGCTCTCCCCGTGTGCTCGGGCATCAAAAGGGCACATCTGCCACCTCCCTCTCAAGGCCTTCGCACCTACGTGCTGCCAGGTGAACATCCCCATTTCTACTGAGGCCTCAGGGACAAGGTTTCTGAGGAACCAGCTGGAGTTGATCCCACACTGTGTTGCACCCCAACGGCTAGCTGGGGATCCAAACTGACACTCACGGGTTTGAGCCCCTGCCTAACCAGGCCCTGTTCCCTCCCGCCAGGCAGTTGCTGGCCCTGAACTCCTGCAGGCAGCCATGACACCCAGGCACTCGGGGCTCGAGAGAAGGGCTATCGCCGGCTGAATGACCCCTGCCTGTACGGTGGGGATTGAGGCCACTTTGCCAGCAGGTGCCCCCCAAGTCCTCTGCTATGCTGAGAGATGAGTGAATATGTACAGTACAGAGTGCAGCACCCCCTAACGCTGGGCAGGAGGACTGGGAGATGCGTAGGATACAGAGCACAGCGTCCTCTAACGCCTGGCAGGGGGGCTGAGAGATGGGGGGTGTAGGGTACAGAGCACAAGGGCATGGTCTCCTGCCTTGACAGACTGGGAGGGAGCCACAAACACCTCTGGTGGGCAGAACCGGGACACCCATGGCCGCCCTGCCAGAAGCAGAAGGGCAGGACAGGAAGCGGAACTATGCAAGGCCGGCTCTCCAGCTCAGATGGGAGAGAGCTGCCAGATGAGCAGGACGTCTCCTCCCCGCTGCGGGAGCCCAGACCTGACTGAGAGCACTCTCCTGACAGAGACCCAGAGGGGCTGCCGGAGCTGCCAGATGCCGGGGACTCAGGAGCTGGTGGGGCTGCCACTAGCCGTCTACCCCAGTGAAGCGAACAACCCTGGAACCCATGTACACACGGAATGGGCATGTAGGAAGGAGCCCAGGGCAGCTGAATGGGGTTCAGCCGTGTTATTGACTACAAGCCGGCCAGTGTGTTTCCGTCAGATTTTCGCCGCTGGCCCAGTGGCAGACCACTCCGCCGCTGTTAGGGCCCTGGGCTGGGACACAGTGGAGCGGGAAGGCCTGTGTTCCCCTACCCCCCGCCACCTCACCATCAGGAGAGGCAGCCTCCCCACCTGGTTGTCAGGAGGCCTGCATTGGTCTGGCACCCGCCTGAATCAGGACGCCAGATGGTTGTGCTGACTCTCCCACAAGAGAGCTAACCTCCCCTAGACTGTGACAGCTCTGCCGGACTGTAGGCCAGAACCCCCCTATTTGATTGCTGCCCAGCCCTGATCAAGGGCCAGGCAAATGGACCTCCTGCTGCTCAGCCTGTAGGCCAGAGCTCCTTCTCGATTGCAGCCCTGCCCTGATTGAGGACCCCAGGCAAAGAGACTCCCTACCATTGCTTGGCCTGACTGCAGGCCAGAAGCATTAATACTGAGCTAATTTTCCCCTGAACCAAGGTACCCTGGAAGAATCGTAGCGAGTGGTGTGGTCTCCCACCCAGACGGATGGGGAGGGAGCTGCAAACCCCTTATAGCCTCTCTTTCTACTCGTTCATACTTTTCCTCTAAATATGTCAAAACACAAGCACGCAACCTTCTCCCGGCCAGACAGAGAAAAAGAATACAAAATAAATTTTCAAAATGTCTGACACCAAAAACATACACGACCGGAAATGGGAATGGAGGGTGGAACATAAACCCTACACGGGGCACGGAAAACTGTCAAAAAGTACATGGTGATAAAAGCTATCAAGCAGTTAACTACTCACATGGCTGGGGAGGGCAGGTGGCCAATGGGGAAGAAGCCATGGTCTGGCACGAAGTGCTCCACCCTGCTCCAGGCAGACTCTCATGCTTCAAGCCCCCAAAGAAGGGAGGCTGGCTTTAACCAGAGCTAGGGCAGCTGGGCAGCTCCAATGACCGGGATCTCCCTAGTGCACATCACTGTCATCCTGTAGAACAACGTCCACAGGCTGGAGTGGGCTGGAAGGTGATTCTTGAAAGTATCCAGGATGAGGATGGTTTGCGAAGCCAGGCATGGGACCAAGGACTTGCTGTCCTGTCCTGAAGGAAAAGAATGTCAGAGCCACGGCGCTCTGGAAAGCCCCGGCAGACCAAGCCAGTGCTGTACCTCTTGGCCCGTGACAAGGAGGCAGCAGACTGGAGGCAGGGGACTAGCGGGAACAACCAGCAACCCTCACTAAACATCCCTGCCACCCTCCACAGCTGGGGGAGCCTCCAGACACAGGCAAGAAGTCACAATGAATTCACTCACTATTTCTTGGACTGCCCCGTCCCTGCAGTATCTGAGCGCCTCATCCCTGCCTGTATTTACCCTCCCCCTTCCCCCCAATGCACAGATGGGCACTTAGGCCCGGAGTGGGGGAGATTCACAAAGGGGGCTTGGGCATTGTTAGGCTACACCTAACTTCAGGTGCCCTGCTGCCCTCCAGGAGGGAGCTCAGCCATTCTCTAGCTCCAGTTGGGAGGCCCAGCTATGAACCTGCTCTGGGAGTGAGGAGCCTGAGCTATGTCACCCCCTCTCCCCCAACAAATGTGGAAGAGACACTGCTCTGCCCTGCGCTGGCCCAGGGATCTGAGCATGCAGCAGGGAGGTAGAAGATCAGACATCACCTCGGCCTCATTTGGAGCAGTGGCTTGACCCCAGGCGCCCCCCGTGGAGGTGACTGTCCCAAACACTGGGCTAGTGAGTGCAAGGGGGGCAGGCAGGACCCCACCTTGGCTGTGTTTCGGGGTGAGGGGGCAATCATCTGCAAAGGCCAGGCAGCTCAGGCCATTTGGGGATCTGCCAGACCGCAGCTCTGAGGTCAGGGCTAAGTGCCTGGGAACATGCCAACCAGCAGACACGACAGGGTGAGGGGGCAGCTGATCAGGGGTTGGGGATCTACATTTTGCAACCCTTTGTGCAACCCCTACATTTTGCAACCCCTCTTGCCCACGATCACATTGCTGGCATCGGAGATTGAACCCAGCCTGCAGGCTCTGGGCCATTCATCCCCCTAATGGTCAGTGCTCAGAGCGGTTACCACTCACTGTTGCAGACGGCATCCAGCTTGTCCTGGCTCCACTGGTCCAGCTGCCAGACAGTGAGCCCTCTACACACACACACACACATATACATACATAAACAGTTCGTCACCTCCCCACATCCCCAGCGAGAGTGTCCAAGCAGGGAGGCTTTCCCCTGCCCCTCGCTGACCAGGACGTGCTCCTGAGTCCCCAGAGAAAGGGAGAGTCCCCAGGGATGGCTGTGGGGCTGGTTGCCAAAGGAGAGCATAGCGCCTTGAGGTTCCACTACGAAGAGCCCATGGCGGGGCGGGGGGACGGGTACTGCATGGGGAGCAGTGGGATTAGAGGGGGCCCATCAGCCAATCAAGGCAGTGTGGGGTGAGCTTGCTCCTGTGGGTTTCTGACGCCCCTGAGCCTTCATTCAGCAATCAGGAGCCCAGGGGTTACTTCTCGCTGCCGGCAGGGATTGAGCAGAGCCTGGGACTGGATCCAGCCCCCCTGCTAAGGGGAGCCCTCTGCTCTGTGCTTACCTAGGAACCTGATGGCCACATCTCTAACTGGAGTCTGCAGGTTCTCCAGAAAGGCCATAGTCTGACACAGGAAGGTTTCTGCTCTCCCCTTGTAGCGCGCCACCGAGGAGCCAGAACAAGGGAGCACCAGGTTATGAAAGGCCTTTCCGTCCCGCAGGCCGGGTTCCATGTCTGTGGAGTGTCCTGCTTTCGCCCCTCCTTCCTGTGCCGGGGGATCACGCAGAGGGACTACACCCAGGACCAGGTGTGGTCCCGGGGCTGGGGCTCGGTGTGGGCACAGAGCCGGGCAATGGGGGGTGCCCTATCCACAGATTCCCCCACTCCTGCCAGTGAGGGCTGCGCAGTGAATGACCCGAGGGTTCCCTCACCTGGCAGTCACAGCTTCGCCACCGCTCCTTTTGCTGGAGAAGGGCACCAAGCTGGTGCCACCTCAGGAATTATGCAGCACTGCTGAGGGTGTCCCAACACACCTGCAAAACAAGAGGGGCCGGAGCGAGTCGGCCACGGTTACGGGAGCTGGAAGCCAGGGCCGCCCCTAGGCATACACAGCTGCATAGGGCACCATGAAATTTGGGGCACCAAATTGCTCCAAATTTCATGGTGCCCTATGCAGCTGCGTGCTACATAAAGAGCAGCCCCAGCGACCAGCCCCATCCCTCGGCCAGCCCCCACGCAGGCTGCGCCCACTACAAAGCGCAGGGCAGTCCCTGGGGGGGGGTCCCAGACAACTCCCTCCACCCTGCCTCTTACCCTTCCCCCGCTCCGCCCCTGGCCCGCCCCCATTCCACCTCTTCTCCGCAAGCCTCTTTCCCCAGTGACCCCACACTCACCAGCAGTGGCAGGAAGTGGAGCAACCTGGTCCCAGCCTGCTGTACTCCGCCAGCTCCCAGCCACGGCGCTCCACTTCCCTGTGCCGGTGAGTGTGGGAAAAGGATCGCCCCCCACACTCACCAGCAGCAGGAAGCGGAGCAACGTGGGCCCAGCCCACTCCGCTTCCCTTGCCCCTGCCCCAGCCATGTCACTAGGGTGGGGAAAGGACTGCCCCACACTCTCACTGGTGGCGGGAAGCGGAGCGCTGCATCTGGAAGCTGGTGCAGTAGAGCGGGCTGGGGCCGGGCTGCTCTGCTTCCCACTGCTGTCAATGAGTGGGGGGTAGGATCCCTTTCCCAAAACCTCTTCCCCCGAGCGACACGGCTGGAGCTGTGGCGAGGGAAGCAGAGCGGGCTGCTCCCAGCTAATCCCCCAGGCCACTCTGGGCCTGTAGGGCCCCCAAAACTGGCCCCCCACAGCTCCTTCCTTCAAGACCCTGGTGGGGGGTGGAGGAGGAGGCCTGGGGCTTCACACAGCCCCACCACAGTGGGGCTGCATAGGGCACCCAAATGGCTAGGGACAGCCCATCTCTGCTGGACTAACCCTCATCCTTAGTCTCTTTGGGACAGGACTCTTAGTCAGCAAGGGAAAAGGAAGAGGGTCAGGGATGAGATGTTCAGCAACATGCTCTACAGCACTGTTGACCCGCTGGAGTAACAGAAGGCGAAGGAGGAATGGGACGCACAGGAGGAGGAAAGAATACTGGCTCAATTCCTCAGGCATGAAGAGATCAGTTGGGACCAGGACCAGTTGCCGATGGAGCAGTTGATCGACCTGGTGGCCATTGGGTACAACCTCCACCTCCAGTACCAGGGCACAGCCCACTACAGCACCAACTCCACGAGTACAAACTTCCACTCCAGGGCTGCACTGTTCTGCAGGGTACCACGTCCTGCAGCCAGAACAGGCCCTGGAAACTCTGCGGTTGGGTGGTCAGTGAACAGCTGTATGCGCTGGAATGGACAGATGTTCCCTGTGCACACCACCTGCATCGCCTGTACAGCTGTGTGCAACATGGGCAACACATTCTGTTGGGGGCAGGAGAGCAGGGCCCAGACTTCTGACAGATTTAGTGCAACAGTATGAAACCTTCCTGCATCACATTCCCCCAACACATGCCCCATCACTGCATTACAGGCTCCTCATCCCTGCGTTGCCAGGACGTGGGCACACAAGGCATCCCCCATTTCCTTTGCTTGCCTGGATCCAGCCCCAGCGAGGATAGGGGCACTGTCTGGTTGCTAGTAGACTGGGCAGGTGAATCAACAGGAAGCTCCCAGCTCAGTCAAGGAGGAGCTCAGCTGCTGGGAGCCCAGAGAGCAAGAGAACTCAGCTAGCGCACAGCCCCTAGGAGGAGGGCCACGAACCCTGATCTAAAGGGGTGAAATTACAGACCAGAAATTATTTGAACCACACAGCCCCACAAGGCAGATTGTGGAAATCCTGACCTGAGGGGCTCACTTTGGGGAGCTGAACTAGGTTGAATATATTAGACCCCAAGAGAGGAGGAAGACTGCTTTGAAGACGTCTTGCTGTGAGTGGATTATTTTTGGGAAGTTAATGGGAAACTGATGGGCCACCCCAGAGCACGAAGGGTTGCCCTGGGACAGCACCTGTCTACAGTCCCAGTTTGGGATGAGATCTCCATTTTATCTTTTGAAAATTTGCAGGATGGGAAAACCACCCCTCCCACAGCTCTACTATTTAGGTTTCCTTCTTTCTTGTGTCCCTGTAATGGGATCGCTGCTTCTGAGCAGCGATCATGGCTGGGGATGGCTCTGCAGGTGCCTCTGCAGGTGCCTTCTCCTCACCAGGCTTTTCCATCTCTCCCAAGAATTCACATTGCTCAGGCCTCCGGCCAGGTCACTCCCAGAGTTCAGCCCCTTTCAGGGTACTCAAAATACAAAATAAACATGACCTGTGGCAATAGTCTCAAGTTAACATGGTGACGTTATGAGCATAATATAATATCTCATTGAAAGGTGACAGGGCAAGAAAGAGTTAATTAACTCCCAGACTGACCTGACCTGTGGGGGAACTTCAGAGACTGGTTAGGAAGAGATGTAAATGAATAGAGCTTTGAAATGCAGCCTGTATTGTTAGAGATAGAAGAGTAGCTGTTTGCTCAGGTCTTGTGATGTAAGCAAACAAGTCTTGTCTATGGCTATAGCTTTGATTCAAAAATCAAAAAAGGAATATTAACATTTAGGAAAATACTTGAGTGAAATAGTATTATTGTCTATGTCTCTTTGAAGGTTGTGATAACCTGTATCTGAACTGTTTAATGGATAAATTATCCTGTGCTAATTGCCATGATGTTGAGAAGAAGGAAAGTTAAGCCTATTGTTTTCTCAGGCCAAAAGGCTGCAGGAAATATATAAAAACCTTGGGAAACGATCCTTCCTGATCTCAGATCTGCTTTGGGTTTCAAGAAGGGGAACCTTAAGCCTTGAGGATTGAGATCCCCAGTCACTGACTGAAGTCACCCTGAATATGGACATTGGACTATAACCAATGGGCTATTTCTAAAAGTACTTTTGGCAACTACAAGCTCCTCTCTGCTATGTATCTGAACCTCAAGAATTGAATTCAAGTCTGTCTGGATATTGATCTTTTAATCAACACTCTCTCTTTTCTTTTAAAAAAAAATAGTTTAGTTAATAATTGACTGTAAGCGTATATTTGGGGTATGATCTTAGTTATTATTTGACCTGGGTCTGGGGCTTGGTCCTTTGGGGTCAGTAGAACCTTTTTTTATATGATGAAATAAGATTTTCAGAATTTATCATCATATGTTTGACATGTGTGCCTGGATGGAGGCCTGAAGCTGAGTACTTTAAGGGAACTGCATTATTTGGACTTCTGAGTAATCAGTGAGGTAACACAGAAGTTGTTTTGTGCTGGCTTGGCAAATTTAAGTATTGGAATTTCCACCAGCTTTTGGGGTTTGTCTGCCCTGTTTTATTTGCAGTTTACCTTAGTTGAGTGACCTCAGCTGGCTCCCATGGGCAGCACCCTCACACATGAATTAAAGGTTTTCCATCCCTCCTGAGCTCAACTTACAGTTCTTCTCTCTCTCATGGGAGCACTATCTGGGGTTTCCTCACTGGGAGTGCAAGTACAACACAAACAGAAACAGTCTCCTACGCCCTCCTGGGCTTCACACTCTCCTTAAACAAAATTGGTCTTAATCCTTACCAGAGTGCTGACTCCCAGAGCTTTTCCTGGAGCCTGGCCTCTTCTCTGCCTTGGCAGGTAACTCCCAGCTGTACTTACCTGGAGACCCTTTCTCCCCTACAGCCTCAGGGTCTCCTGCAAGAACCTTCTTGCTTTCTACAACTTCTGCAGCCATCTGCCACTGCCCCTTTATGCCCATACTGCTAGGCTAAATAAGGCCAGATTGTGTCATGTGACCCACTGTCATTCTCCCCACATGGAGAGAGTCATGGGTGGGGCTGGGCCCATTTCCCCTTAAAGGGGCCAGTCCCTCTGCGTTAAATCCCTTTTCCTTGTCACCTCTTGTTTTCAGGGAGAGAAGGTAGGAAATATGACAGGCAGCTTCTTCCCCGGAACCTCACTGATTATAAACATTGGTGTCCTGGGAGGCAAAAGTGGAGCGAATTTCCATTGATCATGTGGGTTGATGGCTGACAACAGTGGTAGAACAAGTGCCAACTACAGAAGTAATATAACTCTGCTCCTACTCAATATTCCCCTCTTTATACATCCAAGGATTGCATTAATTCTTTTAAAAAGAAAAGGAGTACTTGTGGCACCTTAGAGACTAACCAATTTATTTGAGCATGCTCAAATAAATTGGTTAGTCTCTAAGGTGCCACAAGTACTCCTTTTCTTTTTGCGAATACAGACTAACACGGCTGTTACTCTGAAACCTGTCATTAATTCTTTTGGCCACAGCATCACACTGGGAGATCATGTTCAGCTGATTATCCACCATGAGCCCCAAATCTTTCTCAGGGTCACTGCTTCCTAGGATAAAGTTCCCCCATCCTATAAGCAGGGTCTACATTCTTTGTTCCTAGATGGATAACTTCACATTTGGCCACATTAAAACACAGATTATGTGCTTGTGTCCAGCTTACCAAGTGATCCAGATCATTCTGTATCAGTGACCTGTCCTACTCACCCAGTCTGTTGTCATCTGCTAACTTTATCAGTGATGACTTTATCTTTTCTTCCAGATCATTGATAAAAAAGGTTAAATAACATAAGGCCAAGAACTGATCCCTGCAGGGCCCCACTAGAAACATACCAACTTGATGATAAATCCCTGTTTACAGTTACATTTTGAGACCTGTGTTGACCTGTAACCCCAACTTGATCTGAGTGTGCAAAATTAGATTATAAATCATGTGTTAAGGCATATTAAAATGCTTGAAGATAGCAAAATAGAAGCTATTGGAGCTGTAATGCAAGACATGCAAGTAGGTTTACATAAGAATCTATGTAACAACTAAGGTGGGCTTGACAATAAGCTGAGGCCAGGTGGGCCTGTTAGTAGTTATGATAGCCTATGTAGGAAAGGTGTTCGCATGACTGCTTAACCAAATATTATAGGATTTAACAATAGTTTCCAATATGTATCTTGGGATACACAAGGACACCACAGAAGCTGGAAATAGTGGATTTCTAGGGGCTTTGTGGGGATTTGGAGAAACCATATTTATGTATTGAAACCACTGAAAAAAGAATGACACAAAAAGAGATAATGCTAGTAAGCGAAACCTAAATTATGGGCCCCGCAATGACAAATATGGGGAGGGGGTAGAGACCTAAATCAAAAATGGTCCCAGATGTGTGTGGGAGATAAGGAAAGGGGTATAAAAGATGTTTGCAGATAAAGATAGTACCTAACCTATCTCATCACTTTTATAAAGAGATGGTCAGGCCAATGCCTAGTTGAGGCATTAGAATGGTGGAAACCAGATCATCACTGCCCATTTCTGGTGCTCTCCACATACTATTCTCTTCACCTTTACCTCTAATAGTTGCCATAAGATTGCAAGTATGTGAGACTTTGGGGTGTTTTGTTTTTATATATATAGAGAGAGAGAGAGAACCACTAGTCCAAAATAGCTCTAATGCTTAGACCTAGGCATCATGATTTCAGCTCTACAGCATTTAACAAGACTACTAATGAAGTCAAAATTAACTCTATTATTACACAGTAGAGAGAGAAGATCAAAGTGGTGCTTGTGGCCCACATGACCAGGTACATATCCCTACCCACAGCCTCTCTCAGTTCACTGGGCTTTGGAACCCATGTCCCTTGACTAGCAAGTGCTACTTAGCTGAGGGCAAGTCCCTCCATCATAAAATGCCAAGTACAGTTCTATTGTCCTTGAATCACATAACCAGGATAACAACACTTTATTACTCTTGCCCCAATAACAAAGAGACTTGGGATCCCACAGCAGCCAAAGTGACCATTTGGGCAAGCAGTCCCATCATGCTAGGTGGGGTCGGTGTGCCCATGCAAACAAGATCAGTCCCTAAAGTCCTTTTCCACAGCTCAGCACCAGATGTCAGGGTAGAGCTCATTCTGGCTCTGCTTACATATATATGTTTTCATATAATTATGCTTATGCTTGGATTTATCTGGATTTTAAATACATTTAAACAAAGTCTTCCTGTTCCTATTTGTGTGATTCACCAGTCTCACTTGATAATAATCTTTGGTAGCTCCCTGAGTAAGGAACCTGTTATTAGTAACCTGTTCAATTTGCACCCTAGACTTATCAAAGGCCACACCTGTCAGGTAACCACTTTTTAATTCATAACCAAGTTGAACATTATTTATCAACAAAATTTGTAATCTCACCAAAAAGGGACATCAAGTTAATTTGACAGGATCCATTTTCCATCAACCCATGTTGTTTGGCATTAATTAAATTATACTCATTTAATTCTCTATTGATTGAGTCCCATATCAGAAGTTCTATTATTTTGACTGGTACCAATGTCAGCCTCACAGACCTATATTTACCTTCAGGGGTTCTCAAATTGCGGGGGGCATGACCCCTCAAGGGGTCATGAGGTTATTACATAGAGGGTTGCGAGCCATTAGTCTCCACTCACAAACCCAACTTCACCTCCAGCATTTATAATAGTGTTGAATATGAATATATAATAACAAGTGGATAAATAGGTTATGTGGGATAGATAGATAGATAGATAGATAGATAGATATTTTAATTTTTATAGCGGCCTTCACTTCCCCTCAAAGTCAGGTTGGTTTATTTTTAACTGCTGCAGCCCTTCTTCTTTCTTCTTTAAACCCCTGCTAATAAAGCAGGAGATGGATTAATTGTTAATTATTCTTATTAATAATCAAATCATAATTACATTTAAATTATTGAGGCACCCAAAGGCCCATTCAGGTCACAGATATAGACACACTCCCAGCTCCGGAGACCTGACAGTCCAAAAGATTCAAGAACAGATGCAGGATTAGATATGGGAGAAATAACATAGAAGCAAATTCACATGGTGATGATTGGTAAAATTTCCTGTTTTATTGTTACCGTTTAAGTAGCAGTAGGGCTTAGTGAGGGGGAATGGCAGGATTGGGGAGCGGAGGATGGTTAAAATAAGGAGAGGGAAGGAAGGGGAAGAGGCAGAGCCAGAGTTCCTCACCGGCCAAGCTAGTCACTGTCAAGTGTTTTTCCAGAATCACAACAGAGGGAGGGATCTCAAGAAGGGATTCGAAGGAGGATCAGGTGTTGGCTGCACAGATTTTTTTCGGGGAGTTTTCTCCATAAAGAAAGGGCAACATGGGAGAAAATGGAGAGGTAAAGAGTTAAAGATGTTTCCCTTAATCCAAATATTTGTAACAATTCTCTTTAGGAAGAGCCTGAGGTGGTGTGATGCCAGCCAGTCATTATTCTGAGCTATATGCCCCTTGCCTTGTGCCTGTTACATTAATTGTCTGTGTCCCAAGAATCAAGTAAGCTTGTTTTCAAGGAGTCTTCCCCCTACTGACAGAACTGATGGGCATAATGTGTGCTAAACATCCTGCTACTGCAAGAGAGGGTCATGGCCTACTCAGGAAGCCCTAAGATCTGCCTCTACCACTAACGATCATGGTCTAGGCAGGAAACCCCAAGGTCTATTAGTCGGACAACTGTCAATATTACAGGTGGTGCTGGGTAATTTCTCTTGTACAACGGCTGATCTGAGTGACACAACCTGGTTCTAGTGACTTGTCCTTTTCTACAATTGGCCATGTCCTACACTGGTAATTGATCTTGTAATGATCACTTTTGGCACATGGGCTTTCTTCCCTAGTTTACAAAATAATCTGCCTCTAATGTCTCCCAACTGATGTCTAATACAATATAGAATCTATGAGGGTGAGAAACAACATAGGTACATACAGTTTGTACAGCAGTTTTTCTTCCCGCACCAGAGAAGGGGTTTAGCCGATGATCTGAGACTGTGGTAAACCTGACGTCAGGAGGGGGCTCATCACTCATATATGGTGATGTTTGTTGCTTTTGAGTTTTATTGGATGTTTTAGCTTCATACATTCACAGATAAAACCACTGATAATAACTAAAAAGGCAGATGGGTTTGCTATTGGTTCCTGGTGCAGCTGATGCCAGCCTCTGAATCTATATATTTCCCTTCCACTGCTTTGTTATCACTTGTCAGACACAGGGGAGCCCTGGCAGGTGCTTAGGTGCAGTCAGAGTATTGAGAAGAGGGGACAGCAAGTCAGACTGGCAATGAAGGGACATCTCTCCACTCCGGTGCTGTGGCTTCCTCTACTCACAATTCAGGTCATAGCAGGAAAGTCTCCCTTGTGTTTCACCAGGGGAGCTGGGTTAACTGGAACTAGGATGGTAACTTTTACAGTCTGCTTTTTACCATCCATGTCTGGCTTGGAGGTTGTGACTTTTCCTTTTATGATTGGACCTTGCTACTGTTACAGAGGTTGTTTTTACCTTGAGATTGGACTATTGCAATGACCTCTGTGTGGGGCTGCACCTTAAAACCATTCAGAGAACGAAGCTGGTGTAAATGGCAGCGACTCACTGAGCAGCGCATCTGGCTGGGAGCTGTGCTGCAGGGTTTGTACTGGCTGCCCAGCGCTGGGTGGCGGTTAAGGTGTTTGTGATGATTTATAAAGTCCTAGATGGCCTGGAACCAGCATCTCTGAGGGATCACCTCTCTCCCTGTGCCGTATGGCCAGAGCTGTGGTCAGCAGGGGTGCCCGAGCTGGTTCCCCCTTTTATAAAGGAGAGGGGTGGCTGGCAGGATGCTCTCTGTGGGGGCTCCAGGACTCTAGAACTTGCTCACCCTTTGGGCCAAAATAGCGCAAATTTGGTGACCTTTTGGGCACACTGCAAAATACACTTGTTTGAGGGGTGGGGGTTGGGAAGGACACAGGCTGTGCATCACATAATGAGAAAGGGGTGGAAGGAGTTTCTGTAGGTGTCTGGCTAGCTGCGTTCCTATTGAAATGGTCACTTAATGCTGCTGGAATTTGTGTGTTATCAATGCCATCCGGGGCCTAGAGCCTTGGCTAGGCATCACTTTAGTGTTTTAAATCCCAATAAATACATCAATAATTTGGGATTCAACAGAAATGTCTGTTTGGTCCAGAATCGAACAGCTCCAAGGGCCAAGTCCTGGCTCCTCACTCCCCCATTCACTCACTGAAGCCAGTAGAAGTTTGCATGTGTGAGATGAGCAGGATTTTCCCAAATAAACCCAGAGCTGATTCATGCCACAGAGAGGGTGAGGGGGGGTGAGGTAGGGTGCAGTGTGCAATGCCCAGTGCGCGTGAGGGTACTGGAAGTTCTGCCAGCAGGAAGATTTATCCTGCAGGAGCCCTGACTCCCTCCCTCCCCCAAGGTTTCTGCTGGAGCAGAGAAGCTTTGAATCCTAGCTGGAGTCTAGAGAAGCCCGACCAGCACAAGCTGCATGGCAGAGATGCTGCATCAGGGCGTCTCACGGCCACATTGGATTCATTCCCTCAAGGCCGCCCCTGCCCAGTTCCAGGGCTGCTCTCATTCATTCCTCCAGCACAGTGAGAGTTGAAGGCTCTTTGCCAAGCTGTGTCCCAGCTCCAGGCAGACGTAACACTAGTAGCGGGGGCTATGCCCTGTGTTACAGCAGCATGAGCTGGCGCAAAGCAGGGAGTGAATCTGGCTCAGAGATTCCAAAACTGATTAACAATAGGATTAAAATCGATTGTGGGACCCAGATATGATTTAAATAATACAGTGATTGGAACCTGTTTGGCTGGTATTAAGAGGATGAAAATGATCCCAGTGTTTGGCAGGAAAGGTCTGCCAGGATGGTCTGGCCACGTACTGGTGTGAACTGCACTGTTCTCTCAGCTCCATGGAGGCTCCTTACACATGGTGTCCCCAGCTCAGCCATCCACAGCTGCAACCAGCCTGTTCCAGGGCTCATAGTGGAACTCTGCATGTAGCCGTAACTTCTAGGCATAGTAATGATGCCGGGACTTGCTCTGAGTCTCAGGGACAGTCCTGGGTCTTCAAACCCTACCTGGGGGCCAGTTCTCCCAGGCAATATCTGAGGACTGTGTGGCAGGCAGTTGCCCCACCTCACAGTCCCTGTGAACTGCCTCGCTCACAGCAGCCAGCTTTGCTTCTCCACAACCCCCAGAAATGCAAACAGCCCTAGAGACAACTGGGGACAGGGGGTGGAACTCAGAGCTACTGGGAGAAAAGCAGCTTGCAGGGAGTGGGGGCAGAGTCTGCTCCTCATCTGGGGAAGGAGCAGCCTGTACATGCAGGGCAGAGAGGCCAGGTAGAAAGGGGAGAAGAGGAGGGGGAAGAGCCCAAGGGAGGAGGGCGGGAGGAGACCAGCGGAAGAGAGAAATGTGTGGGGCAGGTGGGGAGAGGAAGCTCCGTTAGGGAGCACAAGGCTGTAATGCCAAGCACCACAGAACAAAAATTGTGAGCTTAAAAAAACCATCCAGTCTCATTTTTCCATCCATCTTTGGACTTCAGAACTCCCCTCTACTCCTCTGCCAGCGTGGGGTGAGAATTGCAGGCTGAAAAGTCACCCTTTTGTGCACCCAAACTGCACAACTCCCCCTGGCTGCTCAGCTGGAGACTGCACTTACCCTCCCCTCACCCCTGAGACCGGGAACTGCCGTCCATTGCCCCACACTGCCTTCGCTCTCCCCTCCTGCTTCAGTTCCTCTGAAAGAGGAAGGGCTGGCTGGGAAATAGCTTGACAGCCACTGAGTTAATTCATACAGCATGGTTCACACTCACACACAGAACTTCTGTTACTGGTCAGGGGTGAGTTACAGACAGAGATACTGGAGACCTTCACACTGACATCAACCACTCACACCAACTACCGTGTCACCATAACACGAGGGGAATGATTTAGCCATTTGCAAATATCAACACTTCCCAGGCTTCCCCCACCCCACCCCCGCAACTTCTCTGCCTGAAACTGGGAAGCACTGCCCCCATTCTAGAGACCCTTACCCTCTCCTGCCCGTGTCTCCTTCGCTCCTGCCCCCTCCCACTCCTGACCGCATCCCCTGCCTACTCCAGACTCTGTTCCCCTCCCCAATACTTCCTCATGTCCCCCTGCTCCAGAACCCCTCCCCTACCTCCTGTCCACCTGCACCAGATCCCCCCCCACTCCATCCTGACTCCTCCATCCTCCCCAATACTCCCGCATGTGCCCCTGCTCCAGGCTACCTCCACTCACTCCAATCCTCTGCGCCACACCCCTCCCCTCCTCGTCCTCTTTCTGCCCTGCTTCAGGCCCCCTCATTCCTCCCCCTACACTTGATCACCCTTCCCCACCCCTACCTCCCCTTCCCCACATTTGAGAGCCCCTTTTTCTCCCCATGCCTCCTTCTACCCCCTCTCTGCTCCCTCTCCCTTCCCCTCTCTTCCTCCTGCCCGATTCCTCACCCCCATCTCACTTCTCACTCCTGTCCCCCACTCCAGACCCCTCCTCTCTCCACCTCTCCATTCAGACCCCCTTCTCTAAACCCCATTCTCCTCCCCTCCCTCCTGCCCCCTGCTCAATAACCCCCTCCAGCCCCATGCTCCCTCTCTCCCTCCAGACCACCCTGTGCTCCATCCCCACTCCTCCAGCCTGCCCCAATTTCAGATCCCTGTCCCCCTCTCCTCCCTTCTGACTCTCTTTCCTGCTTCCCTGCTAACTCCCAGTGAAGACACCCCTCCCCTCCCCATTTCTCCCTCCTGACCCCACTTTCCGACCTCCATCCTGCCCCCCACTCCAGACCCACCTTCTCACTCCTGCCCCTTCCTACCGTCCTTTCCAGACCCTCCTCCCCTCTGTCCCTCCTGCCTCCTGCTACAGACTCTCTCTCTCTTCCCCACCCTCTTTCCTCCCCTTGCTCCAGAACCCCCTCTCCACCCTTCCCTCCGGCCAACTCATCATCTTTACCCCATTCCCTTGCTAACCTTGAATCTGCTTCCTGTCCCCACCATGCCCTGCTTCCCTCATACTCCCCAGCCTCCTTTCACTGGGTCTCTGCTGCCCATCACGGTCCCTGAGTCGAGTCCAGTCCCCACAGCCACACAGAGACAGCCGTATTCCCAGTGGGCTTTAGTGGGAAGTAGCAGCCAGCTTTACTCAGGGGATCCTCACTCCCACATGCCGACAGACTGTAGGGAGATGGCAGCATCTCGCTGGCTTCAGCCACAGTGACAGTGACAGGAGATGGCGCCATTTAGAATAAGGGAAACTCGGTGAGTTGGCGCCTTTCATCGTGTTCTCACGAGACAGGTAAAAACACCCCAAACCGCCAGAGTGGGGATAAAATGGGGAGAGCTGCAGCACTGACAGCCTCGACTGTGAGGCCCTGAGACGGGATCAGGTGGCGCCATGAGGCAGCTCTGGGCATGTCCCATTCTCCTGGCTCTGGGTGCGGATCCCCTGCTGGCGGGCGCCGACTCTGCTTTGATAACGCTGAGGAAGGGGGTCCCTGCTCGCTCTGACCCTGCTCTGTGTCTCTTTGAAGGTGTCAACTTGCTGAGGCTGGCAGATGGAGGCAGCCCCTGTGCCGGGAGAGTGGAAGTTAAACACCAGGATCAATGGGGGACGGTGTGTGATGACGGCTGGGACATGACAGATGCTGGGGTTGTCTGTAAGCAGTTGGGATGTGGAGCTGCTGTCAGTGCTCCTGGAAATGCACATTTTGGACGAGGATCTGGACCAATTTGGCTAAAAAAACGTTGCCTGTGATGGTACCAAGTCTGCTCTCTGGCACTGTGGGAACGAGGGATGGGGTAAGAATGACTGCGAGCATGGAGAGGATGCTGGAGTGACCTGTTCAGGTAAGAATCAGCCAGCTCAATCCTGAAAGGCAAATGCCCTGAGACAAAAGGGCTTGAACCCAGAAGGCATCATGTGCCTGTCACCGTAATGAGAAATGAACAAAAACCAGAACAACTCCTGTAATGACTGTTATTACTGGACTGTAATTATTACTAATCATCTCACTGGCCAATGAGGAGCCCCCTGAGTGACTGTGAAGGGTTTTCATTACCTCATTTCCAGTTGTTTCAATGCCACATCTTTCCTTTCCCTCTAAAAATGCAGATACGAAAGAAAATGGAAAAGGAAAATGTCAGGTTGGTCCTAAGTCGCTGAGACACTTTTGAAAATGTAACACTCATGCTAAAATGCAGACCCGGACACCCAACGGCAGAGGTACAGAGGCTGGGGCATGTATGTAGCCCCTTTGCCACCCTCATAGAGTGAAGAAGGAATGGGCAGATTCTCCCAGCTTGGCCAGAACTAGATTTAGCCGAGAGCACTCCCCCCTCTGCTCTGTTACTTCTCGCATTTTGGACCAACCAGTAATAGAAAATTTCAAAATATCTCAGACCTGTAGATCTAGCATAGCATAGATAGCTCAGCCAAAAATATACCTCAACCCTACACAGCACAGGAATATCATATTATGGGGTCATTTTTTGTGACTCAGTAGTTAACATAACAGCTACAGACCCAGAGAGCCTGTGTGTAACTGCAGCTGGGTGTGTCCTAACCTGTGTGAATGCTGGTGAAAGTGCAGGCTGGAGGGCTTTGTTGTTTGTCATAGCAGTACAGTGTGAAAGGGAGCCCAGGCCGGTGTATCAGGGGGTTCAGTGGTATCCCAGTTCCAGGTGGCACCCCCCGGGGAATACGTCACAATAGCGTTTCACAACCATTGAACACTTTAAATTGTGTGGGAAAACAATTATGTGGGCTCCAGGCAAACAAATGAGAAAATATCAGGGATGGACTAAAGCTGTGGGTTTTACTCCCAGACCCAGATCTGAACTTGTCAATGTTCAGAGTGCTGGGTGGGGTCATTATTCCAGGTTGGGTGACAGAAGTGTTCAAAGGATATGATAGGTGCAGTATATAAATGTGATTGTTCTCCTGAAAGGTGGTGCTAATGGCTGCCATCACAGGGTCTTGCATCAAATGCGAATCACAGACCTCATGAAAGCCAATGCCTGGGCCAAGCACACTCTATTAGGCTCAACAGACAGAACCATCAAAATCCTTTATGTAGTAAAAACATCTGCAGACAGTGGGGTCTATTGCCCAAGGCACTGGCCACATGGTCAGGGCAGAGCTAGCCCGGGGTTTCCCTTGTTGCCAGTGCAGGGGCCAGGATATTGGTGTTGGACTATGTCTGTTGGAGGGAGAAGCCAGTAGAAGGAGTTGTGACCGGGATCCGAGAAGGGAGCAGAGAACCAAAGCCTGTTGGAGCTCGCTGGAGGGGCAGGCTGGGGATTTCTGAGCATTGAAACTGCTGGCTGTTGTTAGGTTCAACTGTATTCAGGGAAACAGAACTCTGTGTGCACTTAGCCTTGGGTCCTACCATGAGTGAACGTCACTGAGTTAACTCAATTGAAAAAAGCCCCTTTTGTCCTAGTGCAGACCAGGCCCAAGGGGTTTCCTTTGGGACTAGAATGAACAGAGCAGCACCTAATAACCTTCCCTATGGACTGCAGCAAAGTGACCATTTTGTATTTGCTTGGCATTGAAGGAGCAGGATGGTCTGCCATGTACTGGTGTGAACTGCACTGTTCTCTCAGCTCCATGGAGGCTCCTTACACATGGTGTCCCCAGCTCAGCCATCCACAGCTGCAACCAGCCTGTTCCAGGGCTCACAGTGGAACTCTGCATGTAGCCGTAGCTCCTAGGCATAGTAATGATGCCGGGACTTGCTCTGAGTCTCAGGGACAGTCCTGGGTCTTCAAACCCTACCTGGGGCCCAGTTCTCCCAGGCAATATCTGAGGACTGTGTGGCAGGCAGTTGCCCCACCTCACAGTCCCTGTGAACTGCCTCGTTCCCAGCAGCCAGCTTTGCCTCTCCACAACTCCCAGAAATGCAAACAGCCCTAGAGACAACTGGGGACAGGGGGTGGAACTCAGAGCTACTGGGAGAAAAGCAGCTTGCAGGGAGTGGGGGCAGAGTCTGCTCCTCATCTGGGGAAGGAGCAGCCTGTACATGCAGGGCAGAGAGGCCAGGTAGAAAGGGGAGAAGAGGAGGGGGAAGAGCCCAAGGGAGGAGGGCGGGAGGAGACCAGCGGAAGAGAGAAATGTGTGGGGCAGGTGGGGAGAGGAAGCTCCGTTAGGGAGCACAAGGCTGTAATGCCAAGCGCCACAGAACAAAAATTGTGAGGTTAAAAAAACCATCCAGTCTCATTTTTCCATCCATCTTTGGACTTTAGAACGCCCCTCTTCTCCTCTGCCAGCGTGGGGTGAGAATCGCAGGCTGAAAAGTCCCCCTCACTCCTCCCCCTACACGTGATCACCCTTCCCCACCCATACCTCCCCCTTTCCCACTTTTTAGAGTCCCTCTTCTCCCCATGCCTCCTTCTGCCCTCCTCTCTGCTCTTTCTCCCTTCCCCTCTCTCCCTGCTGCCCCGATTCTTCAACCCCCTCCTCACTTCTCACTGCTGTGCCCCACTCCAGACCCCCTCCTCTCTCCACCTCTCCATTCAGACCTCCTTCTCCTCCCCTCCCTCCTGCCCCCTGCTCAATAACCCCCTCCAGCCCTATGCTCTCTGCTTTCCCTCCAGACCACCCTGTGCTATATCTCTACTCCTCCCGCTTGCCCCAATTTCAGATCCCTATCCCCTCTCCTCCCCTCCGATGCTCTCTCCTGCTTCCCTGTTAACCCCCACTGCAGACACCTCTCCCCTCCCCACTTCTCCCTCCTGCCCCCGCTTTCCAACCTCCTTCCCGCCCCCCACTCCAGACCCACCTTCTCATTCCTGATCCTTCCGACAGCCCTTACCAGACCCTCCTCCCCTCTGTCCCTCCTGCCCCCTGCTACAGACTCTCTCTCTTCCCCACCCTTTCTCCCCCCTTGCTCCAGAACCCCCTCCCCACCCCTCACTCTGGCCAGCTCATCATCTTTACCCCATTCCCTTGCAACCCTTGAATCTGCCTCCTGTCCCTGCAGTGCCCTGCTCCCCTCACTCTCCCCATCCTCCTTTCACTGGTCTCTGCTGCCCGTCACGATCCCTGGGTCCTGTCCAGCCCCCGCAGCCACACAGAGACAGCAGTGTTCCCAGGGGGAAGTGGCAGCCAGCTTTACTCAGGGGGTCCTCACTCCCAGATGCCGACAGACTGTAGGGAGATGGTGGCTTCGCACTGGCTTCAGCCCCAGTGACAGTGACAGGAGATGGCGCCATTTGGAATCAGGGAAACTCAGTGAGTTGGCGCCTTTCATCGTGTTCTCATGAGACAGGTAAAAACACCCCAAATCGCCAGAGTGTGGATAAAATGGGGAGAGCTGCAGCACTGACAGCCCCGAGCATGAGGCCCTGAGATGTGAGAAGGTGACACCATGAGGCAGCTCTGGGCATGTCCCATTCTTCTGGTTGTGGGCACGGATCCCCGCTTCCGGGCGTGGACTCTGCTGTGATAATGCTGGGAAGGGGGCTCCGTGCTGCTCTGACCCTGCTCTGTGTCTCTCTTTGAAGGTCCTGGTGAGCTGAGGCTGGCGGATGGAGGCAGCCCCTGTGCCGGGAGAGTGGAGGTTAAACTCCAGGATTGGTGGGGGACGGTGTGTAGTGATCGCTGGGACATGGCAGATGCTGGGGTTGTTTGTAAGCAGTTGGGATGTGGAGCTGCTGTCAGTGCCCATCATAATGCTCATTTTGGACGAGGATCTGGACAAATTTGGCTGGATGAAGTTTCCTGTGATGGTACCGAGTCTGTTCTCTGGGACTGTGGGAACGAGGGATTCGGTGAGAGTGACTGCAGTCATGGAGAGGATGCTGGAGTGACCTGTTCAGGTAAGAATCAGCCAGCTCAGTCCTGAAAGACAAAACCCCTGAGACAAAAGGGCTTGAACCCAGAGGGCATCGTGTGCCTGTGACCCTAATTAGAAATGAACAAAATCCAGAACAACTCCTGTAATGATTGTTATTACTGGACTGTAATTATTACTAATCATGTCACTGGCCAATGAGGAGCCCCCTGTGTGACTGTGAAGTGTTCTCAGTATCTCATTTCCAGTTGTTTCAATGCCACATCTTTTCTTTCCCTCTAAAAATGCAGATACGAGAGAAAATGGAAAAGGAAATGTCAGGTTGGTCCTAAGTTGCTGAGACACTTTTGAAAATGTTACACTCATGCTAAAATCCAGACCCAGACACCCAACCACAGAGGTACAGAGGCTAGGACATTTATGTAGCCCCTTTGCCACCCTCATAGGGTGATGGAGGAAAGGGCAGATTCTCCCAGCTTGGCCAGAACTAGATTTAGCCGAGAGCACTCCCCCCTCTGCTCTGTTACTTCTCACATTTTGGACCAACCAATAGTAGAAAATTTCAAAATTTCTGATACCCTGTAGATCTAGCATAGCATAGAGAACTCAGCCAAAAATATACCTCAACCCTACACAGCACAGGAATATCATATTATGGAGTCATTTATTGTTACTCAGTTGTTAACATTACATCTAAAGACCCATTATATGTTTTATTTTTAATTTCTTCTTCCTAACATTTAGTAGGAATAATATCTTCCTATGACACAGCACAAGGAAGAATAGAATCTTTTCCTATAGTTCCAAAAGTTTTAGCAGTTCCCCTGGCGATGGGAGCTCAGGGCAGGGTTTAGTCTCAACCCTTTCCTGGATTTTGAGTGTTTCAGGGATAAACCTCCACATTCTCTTCACATGGGTAGCAGGGGGGAGGGGAGAGGTTTTATGTGTCACCCTTCTGCCAGGTGGAGCTGGCAGTAACCAAGGCCAGGTTCAATACATAGGGGTTCCTTTTCAACAATATGACACAGAACCGGTTTGAGCCCCCAGGATGGCCCCAAGGGCAGGTCGCTGTGCTGAGACCTTTACTAGAGCGGCAGCTTGGGGACAGTCTGAGATGATTCCTGGGATCTGTCAGACTCCGATGTCAGTTGCAAACAACTAGGACGTGGATGTGCCATCAGTGCACTCTCCCGGCATAGTCTGACCTGCCACTGGAAATGAATCACCCGGACAAAGGACACTGATGACCTCAGCAATTCCTGCCTGGGCTGTGGAGTTGTCGCAGTGAGTCAGACAAGTCTAATTTCCTGCACACTGGACCCTTCTCAGCCCCACAGGGCCCGTTCCTCGCTCAGACTTAGGGGGGTTACAAGCTTTCTCAGCGACTCCACACTGGAGCTGCCTGCACACCACACTGGCATCGTTCAGGTCCCACTGGTCATCCAGCACTCTGCCCCACACACCACGGAGGGAAATCTCAACTCTCCCATCACACCGGCTCTCTCCATTCAGCAGTCTGAGTGATTCAGAGCAACTTGGGCTCAGGAGAGATGGGAAACACACTGAAGAACACACTCTGTTATACACTGGAAATAATACAGAGTGTGCATGAAATTATGGACTGTTTCTTAATAAGAAGATATAAGCCAGTGATCAGAGTGTGTCACAGTGTTAAAGGGAACCACCTCTGTCAGAAGACACTTATTCTTTTGACTCTATAATTGGAAGGTGCTGTAAGAATTGTTGAACTCTGAGCTTGACACAAGGGCTTGCCAATGGACTCTCTAAATGAGTGAGCGAGGGAATTCCTGCCGACTACTGATTGGGAAAATAGTCTCTGTGTGTGGTGGTGGAATGGCTGCTCAGGTTTGTAGTCACTTTATCCAGGCTTAAATGCCTGGAAGCCAGTGAACTGTGTCTGCACAAGCACTTAGCAGGTGGGTCATAAATGATTTAGGCAAGTTTGCCTTGAGGGAGTTTGGCCAATGGAGGAGCAGGGTTCATGATGGTCAGGAACAGGTTATTGTTGGTAAATTCCCTTAGTTCCCTCTGATATCTGTTCAGTAGGTGGCAACTTTCTTGGTTCACCTGGGTCCAGTGCAGGAGCTCCTAGTTTTAGTTCCCGGCACTGGTGGTTCTGACTGGAGCTGTCCCCTGAAGTGTGGTGTCATCTCTGAGTCCAACGTGAGATTCCAGCTGATCAATTCATACCACAAGAAGCAGGTTGTGTGTGGGGCGGGGAAAGGGACATGCTCTGTTGGTGAATATTGTGAGTTCCTTGGGATGTGTATCTCAGTGTTTGAGAGTGTCTCAGAATCAGTGAGTCCTACAGCAAGGTGGTAAGTTAGGAATTATTCACCGAGTTCAGACCCAGGTGCAGCCAGGAGAGACTGACAATGTTAAAAGACAACAGCAGACTCAGTGCAGGGCACACCCACTGGCTGTGTCAGGTACAGTATGTACTAGTATGGCAACCTGACGGGTGTAGTGTGGGTGCACTGATGCAAACAGCTCATTGATCTTGGTAGCCAAATAACATTTCAAGACTAAGCATGAAATCTTAGCCCCAGTGAAGGCAATGGTAAAACCTCAGTTGACTTCAACGGAGCCAGGAGTTCACCCTAAGACTGGACCAGGAGAATGCCTGCATGCAGCTAGTGTAGTGCAGGGGTGTAGCCATGGGTGGGCTGTGGCCCACCCAGTTAGCATCCAGGCCCACCCAAATCAGGGCCGGAGCCCCCCGAATCTACAGGCTGGGAATCCCAATCCTGGCTCGGCATCCATCAGCCTGGCCGCATCTCTCTCCTGCCGGTGCCATGCACTGCTTCCCTGGTCTCTGGCTGCAGCACTAGCCCCACAGGGAGGGTGGGGGCGTGCCATGTGGGGGCAGGTCTGGGCGGGGCTGGTGCTGGGGCTGGAGACTGGGGCATCAGATTCCGGATTCGGCAGGAAAGGAATGTGGCTGGGCTGAAGGACACCGAGCCAGGGTCAGGAAGGGTGGGTGGAGCTCAAGTCCCAGCGGGACCCTGCTTCACCCAAAGGGTGTGCCTAAGTGACCAGGTGTCCCGATTTTATAGGGACAGTCCTGATATTTGGGGCTTTTTCTTATATAGGCACCTATTACCTCCCACTACCTGTCCAATTTTTCACACTTGCTATCTGATTACCCTCGGCACACCCTGCAACCTGTGTGCTCCGGGCAGCCTCCGCTTTGGGTGCCTGCTGAGCGGTAAGAGCCGGCTGGAAGAGGTGGAGGGAGGAGAGCCCCCCTCCCTCTTGCCCCCTCCCCAGGGCACTGGATTCCTGCTGCACCCCTTCTTCTGCCCCTCCCATCATTGCCCACCCGCCAAAAGCTGGGTCGCACCACGATTTCCTGTCCTGTCTATGCCACTAGTGTAGTTGAGGGTACAGAATAGATCTGAGTTTTTCTGAGGAGGCTCGTGGCTATAACTGGATAGCACAGCCCCTCAGGAAGGCCAGATGGGATCATGGCAGATGGAGCTCATATGGAAGGGACCAGGTGTTTTTCCTTAGAAGGGATTCTGCTTCCAGCAACTGTTGGGAGAAATCAGCATCTTCATGTGCTGAGGAGTTCCCGCCAAGAACCAGGGTATGGGCTGGGTAGCTAGTTAGGAGAGGCAGGGCAGGGCTGGAGGGAATTCAGTTAGGAATGCAGGTATCAGCCTCTGTGAGAAGCAGGAAAACTGCCAAGTGAATTGTCCCCAAGGTATAAAGTATCAGCTATAAAGAGGAGAGTAGACGTCTGTTGAGAGTGCTGGGCAGCCCTATAGGCTCAGTCATGGTGTGTAATGGCACCAGTGACTCTGGGCTCTGTGGGAGACAGTCCTGGAAGCTACGTGTCCAATATTAGGAAGAAGGTTGAAATCCAGGGCTTCTGCAGTAGGTTTCTCTGTAAGGACCTAGTTCCAGTGAGTCAAGAAGCCCTATGGAGACTCTGTTCATGGATCTGAAGATGGGGCAGAAAGGGGAGCTGAAATTTCATTAAGTAGGAGGGGTCCCTTTGGTGAAGGGAGAAGCAGATGATCACAATGGACTCGTTGAGTCTTAAAATTCTGCGGATCTATAGACCCATAAGATGAGCTCCATTTAGCCACAAGGGAACCAGATTGGCTGGCCATTAAAATTAAGTTTTCTAGTGAATTATTTTTCCCACAGGGCCCTGGCCACTTTCAGTGCCCAGGATGGATAAATCGGGGTTGTGGAGCATCAGGCTGTTGCCTGTATGACCCCTGCCTCATTCACTTTAGAAACAGGAAGGCCTGTAGAGAATGAGCAGGGGAGCGCAGGAAGAACTAGGATGATCTTGTTAAGAGCAGTGACAGAAAATCAGTAGAGGTCAGTTCTGTTCCTGCCTCTGCTGCAGATTTCACAGGTGATGCTGAGCAGGTCTCTTAAGCCAGTTTTTATAGGGTCTGATTTGCAGAAGTACTGAGCACTCGCAACTGCCGCTAGGGTCAAGACAAGATGTGGCTGCTCAGCTCTTCTGCAGTCAGGCAGCATGGTTGGGTGGAACGAGCACAGGGCTGCGAGTCAAAACACTTTGTTTTATCCCGTCTCCATTCCTGACTCACTGGGTGGCCTTGGGCAAGTCACTTTGCTTTTCTCTCTCAGTTTCACCATTTGTAAAATGGAGCTAATAATAATACTTACCAACTGCTTCCCTGGAGTTTGGTGAGGGTTCATTAATGTCTGGACAGTACTTTGAACACAGAAAGCTCTGCAGAAATGGTGAGTACTCTGGAGAATCAGGCCCTGAGGGTCTCAGGCTGCTGCCCAATCAGCCCAAGTTTGGAGTTTTGGCTTTAACCATTCTATATAAAATTTTCAAAAGCAGCTAAATGATGTAGGAGCCTAAGTGCCATTTTCAGAAGTGACGTAGGCAGCAAGAGGGAGAAGTTTGCAGGGTTCTTGGGCTCCTACGTTACTGGAGAAAATGGGATTTAAGTCCCTAAGTCACGTAGGCACTTTTGAAAATGTTATTCTTGGGCTCCTAAGTGCCTAAATCACTTTTGAAATGGGCATCATAAGAGTCTGCTATCTCCCAGGGTGTTATGAAGAGAAATTCATTACTGTTCGTGGTGCATTCTAATACTACGGTGACAAGCACCATAGAAAAGACCATGAGGAAATTAATAATTCTGTATTCAGTGCAGTGTTTGTGCGGTCTGTAGAGTGAATAAGGCCCTGGATCACATGTTGAATGATGAGGATAAAAAGAAATATTCAACAGCTCCTCCCTCCCCTGAGCACCATCCTCCCAGTGTACTGAAGGAGGCAGGAGCTGGGGGTAGGTGAGAATAATAGGATGTGGGCATACAATTAGACTGTATCATGTATATGTAGAAGGAAGGGAGGGTGGGGGGCTGAATTAACATTACACAGGAACCTTAAGTCTGGTATATTCTAATTCTTGTGCCTTTGCCTAATTATACTAAATCATGCTGTTTATTTGTTTTTATTCTATTTTTTATAAAAGGTAACTATTAGAGTGGGTCAAGAACCCAATTTTTTTCCTGTGAAGTATTTTGAATGCAGTATTTCAATCTTTAAACAGATCTGAGATACTGGGATGTGGAAATGGAATGAAAATTTTTGTTTCGACTCTAACTAAAATGTTGATTCATTTAAACTTTTGGAAAATGAAACTTTCAATTTTCCTTTCCAGTTTTTGGATTTACAGGTTTGCAACTTCCTCCCCCTTTCTATGTTTTCATCTTTTCTTCCACTGTAAAAAGTTAGAAAAAAGTCAGATAGCGGGGTGTGGGGGGGAATCTTTTGAGTTTTTTCAATTGGAAAAGTGTGAAAAAGGTTTAAAAAAAAATCTAAGTGAGTGAAAGCACTACTTTCTCTGTTCTGTGCTACCAGAAATAACCTCAGGGATTCATGAGAGAGAAGAGAAATGGTGATTTTCAGCAGTTTATAATTCAGCCAAACCTGGAAGGAATCTCACTGCATGAAGAGAAGGCAGCTGCCTGGCCCCAGCACTGACCCCTTCCCAAATTGCAAAGGCTCCAGCCATCAAGGAAGGTGCGAGAGCTTCTCAAGAAGATGCCGAGAATATTTTATCATAGAAAGTGTGAAGCAAGCTCCATATTGGGAGTCACTACCAGCTCCCCCTCTAATTACTATTGGAGAAGGCTGGGGACAGTGAATCGGTGACATTGATGTAACCCGAAGGGCAAAGTGCTGCCCCTGCTCCGCTGCCCAGTGTCAGGACAGAGTTGCTGATGTTTTTACTGGAGAATCCAGGGCTTTCCCCAGTCACAGCTATTCTTTTGTGATGATATTATTGACTTAAATGTTATCTTTAATACATTTACTGTTATTTTCTGTGCTTTAGGATCTAACTACCCCCCCCCCCTTGCTGTGTCCTGGGACAGCACCACACACTGAGGGGCAGGTGTCCTTAATCCAGCATCTCTCTTGCACTTACCTGAGCAAATCACACCGGCATCGTTGTTGTGTGAGCACGGAGAGGCCCCCAGGGCAGTAACAGAGCAATGGCCCAAATGGGTTTCAGTCCCTTTGCAGTGAAATGTGTCTGTCCAGACAGAGCCAGTTCCCTTCCCAAAATACCCTCCTCCTGGGGCTGATTCAGTGAATCCGCAGTCGAGCTGACGACAGAGAACGTTGGCATCCGTAAATCCCAGCGTGAGTCACAGAGGGTTCCCCAGGCACCAAGAACCTGGATCTCCACCCTCCCTGAGCACGCTGTGCTGCCGTTCACCAGCCGGAACCCTGTGAGCCCTGGGGAGAAGGGAGAAGGGGTTTAGAGAGGGAGCATTTAAGATATTTTATACCATATATTAAAGAAAAGGAAGGTTGTGGGGATTGAACCTATTCCCATTATATTGCATTGTTTAGGTTTTACTAGAAGCTGCTAGCAGCTGTATTATCCCAGCTCCCTACAGAGTGAGATCATTTTATTGCTGCACCCTACTCTAGAATACACATCACTGGGATTTTAGAGACATTGTGCCATATTCTTAGGTGAGCATATGGCACTAGCATTATTTGCATGTGAGCACGTCTGATTCCCATGTGATATCCTGGGACAGTACATGAGGTGTGACTCATTCCCTACACACTGGAATTCCTCCTTCCAGATTGGTCTATGTCCTTCTCTGAAATGAGACCCTCCTGGGATAGATAGAGCTGTTCCACACTGTAGTCCATTACAGATAACACTGGCAGCTTTGAGATCAAAGTGTGCATTACAGATTGTAGCCCAGGTGTCTCCATGTCTTACTTCCACACGTCCTGAGCAGGCACTGTTCCCTCCAACCAGCTGGAGCTCAATGTGTCATCGAAAGCCAATGAAGGATGAAAATTACAAAGTAGCGTTAGGGAGTTATGTATTCCACTGTCCTATAACTTTAGCCAAAAGCCCGTCCTGGTGCAATGGAGCAGTGCAGCCAGCAATTAGAAATTAAAAAAAAACAATGTACAAAAAATGGAGAGAGGGGAATTCAATAGCAATCCAAATACATTAGAAGTTATGAAATGTAGAAAATTGATAAGGGAAGCTAAAGCTATCAGGGAAAAATACATGTTTGGCAGGGATAAGAACAATAATGAGAATTTTTTAAAGTATATTGTCAGCAAAAACAAACAAACAAATCCTAACAAAGGTGTTTTCCCATGACAAATGGAGACGTTAATACAGTTTATAATGATGCAAATAAGGTAGAGGTGTTCAATAAACTTTTCTAGTTTTGGATAGAAGTAGGATGTGTATTCATAATATGGGAAGAGGTTGAACCACTCTGCTGTCCGTTGGTAACTAAGGAGGATGTTAAACAGTATCTACTAGGGATAAACTTTTTTAAAATCCAGCAGGCCTGAATATCTTATAAAACCTTGGGATAAATAGAAATGTAGGACTGGAAGGAACCTCATGAAGTCAGCTAGTCCATCCCCCCACACCAAGGCAGCTTTAAGTATACCTAGTCCATCCCGGGTAGATATTTGTCTAACTTGTTCTTAAAAGTCACCAATGATGGAGATTCTACAACCTCCCTTGGTACCTTGTTCCAGTACTTAACTATCCTTATAGTGAGAAAGTTTTTCCTAATATCTGACCTGACTCTCCCTTGCTGCAATCTAAATGGATTATTTCTTGTCCTACCCATCAAAGAGAGAGAGCTCAAAACTGGACACACTGCTCCAGCTGAGGCCTCACCAGTGCTGAGTACAGCAGGACAATTACCTCCTCTGTCTTACATATGACAATTCTGTTAATAAAATCCAGAATGACATTTCCTGTTTTCAAAACAGCATCACCCATTTCAGTCTGTGGTCCAATATAACCCCAGAACATTTTCTTCAGAACTGCTGCCTAGTCAGTTATTCCCCATTTTGGATTTTTTGCATTTGATTGTTCCTTCCTAAGTCTAGTGCTTTGTAGTCTTTACTGAATTTTAATTTACTAATTTCAAACCAATTCTCCAAAGTATCAAGGTCATTATGAATTCTAATACTCTCATCGAAAGAGCTTTGACCCTTCCCAGGTTTGTGTCATCTACACATCTTATGAGTTTATTCTCTACTCCATCATCCATAGAATCATAGAATCACAGACTTTAAGGTCAGAAGGGACCATTCTGATCATCTAGCCTCACCCCCTGCACAACGCAGGCCACGGAATCTCACCCACCAACTCCTGTAACAAACCCCTAACTTAGGTCTGAGCTATTGAAGTCCTCAAATCATGGTTTAAAGACTTCAAGGTGCAGAGAATCCTCCAGCAAGTGACCAGTGCACCACACTGCAGAGGAAGGTGAAAACCCCCCAGGGCCTCTACCAATCTGCCCTGGGGGAAAATTCCTTTCTGACCCTAAATATGGTGATCAGCTAAAGCCTGATTATGTGGGCAAGACTCACCAGCCAGACACCCAGTAAAGAATTCTCTGTAGTAACTCAGATCCTACCCCATTGAACATCCCATCACAGGCCATTGGGCATATCTACCGCTAGTAGTCGAAGATCAATTAGTTGCCAAAATTAGGCTATCCCATCATATCATCCCTTCCATAAACTTATCAAGCTTAGTCTTGAAGCCAGATAGGTCTTTGGCCCCCACTGCTCCCCTTGGAAGGCTGTTCCAGAACTTCACTCCTCTGATTGTTAGAAAACTTCATCTAATTTCAAGTCTAAATTTCCTGATGGCCAGTTTATATCCATTTGTTCTTGTGTCCACCTTGGTACTGAGCTTAAATAATTCTTCTCCGTCCATGGTATTTATCCCTCTGATATATTTATAGAGAGCAATCATATCTCCTCTCAGCCTTCTTTTAGTTAGGCTAAACAAGCCAAGCTCACCGAGTCTCCTTTCATAAGACAGGTTTTCTATTCCTCGGATCATCCTAGTAGCCCTTCTCTGTACCTGTTCCAGTTTGAATTCATCCTTCTTAAACATGGGAGACCAGAATTGCATACAATATTCCAGATGAGGTATCACCAGTGCCTTGTATAATGGTACTAACACCTCCTTATCTCTACTGGAAATACCTCGCCTGATGCATCCCAAGACTGCATTCGCTTTTTTGACGTCCGTATCACATTGGCTGCTCATAGTCATCCTGTGATCGACCAGTACTCCGAGGTTCTTCTCCAGGTCCTTCTCCTTCTCTGTTACTTCCAAGTAATGCGTCCCCAGTTTATAACAGAAATTCTTGTTATTAATCCCTAAATGCAAGACCTTGCACTTTTCACTATTAAATTTCATCCTGTTACTATTACTCCAGCTTACAAGGTCATCCACATCTTCCTGTATGATATTCCAGTCCTTCTCTGTATTGGCAATACCTCCCAGCTTTGTGTCATCCGCAAACTTTATTAGCACATTCCCGCTTTTTGTGCCAAGGTCAGTAATAAAAAGCTTAAATAAGATTGGTCCCAAAACCGATCCCTGAGGAACTCCACTAGTAACCTCCTTCCAGTCTGACAGTTCACCTTTCAGTGTGACCTGCTGTAGTCTCCCCTTTAACCAGTTTCTTATCCACCTTTCAATTTTCATATTGACCCCCATCTTTTCTAATTTAGCTAATAATTCTCCATGTGGCACCGTATCAAATGCCTTACTGAAATCGAGGTAAATTAGATCTACTGCATTCCCTTTGTCTAAAAAATCTGTTACTTTCTCAAAGAAGGAGATCAGGTTGATTTGATCAGGTTGGCTTTTTGTAAAGCCATGTTGTATTTTGTCCCAATTACCATTGACCTCAATGTCCTTAACTACTTTCTCCTTCAAAATTTTTTCCAAGACCTTGCATACTACAGATGTCAAACTAACAGGCCTGTAGTTACCTGGATCACTTTTTTTACCTTTCTTAAAAATAGGAACTATGTTAGCAATTCTCCAGTCAGATGGTACAGCCCCTGAGTTTACAGATTCATTAAAAATTCTTGCTAACGGGCTTGCAATTTCATGTGCCAAATCCTTTAATGTTCTTGGATGAAGATTATCCGGGCCCCCTGATTTAGTCCCATTAAGCTGTTCGAGTTTGGCTTCTACCTCGGATGTGGTAATATCAACCTCCATATCCTCATTGCCATTTGTCGTCCTACTATTCTCCCGAAGCTCCTCATTAGCCTCCTTAAAGGCTGAGGCAAAGTATTTGTTTAGATATTGGGCCATGCCTCGATTATCCTTAACCTCCACTCCATCCTCCGTGTTAAGTGGTCCCACTTCTTCTTTCTTTGTTTTCTTCTTATCTATCTGGCTATAGAACCTTTTACTATTGGTTTTAATTCCCTTTGCAAGGTCCAACTCTACATGGCTTTTGGCATTTCTCACTTTATCCCTACATGTTCTGACCTCAGTAAGGTAGCTTTCCTTGCTAATCCCTCCCATCTTCCACTCCTTGTAGGCTTTCTGCTTTTTCTTAATCACCTCTCTGAGATGCTTGCTCATCCAGCTTGGTCTACAACTCCTGCCTATGAATTTGTTCCCCTTTCTTGGGATGCAGGCTTCTGATAGTTTCTGCAACTTTGACTTGAAGTAATTCCAGGCCTCCTCCGCCTTTAGATCCACAAGTTTTTCAATCCAATCTACTTCCCTAACTAATTTCCTTATTTTTTTTTTAAATTAGCCTTTTTGAAATCAAAAACCCTAGTCACAGATCTATTTTTGTTTATCCTTCCATTTAGTTTGAACTGAATTAGCTCGAACCAAAGTTTTCCCCTACAATCATTTCTTCTATGAGGTCCTCACTACTCACCAAAACCAAATCTAAAATGGCATCCTCTCTTGTTGGTTTAGCAACTACTTGGTGAAGGAATCTATGAGCTATCGTATCCAGGAGCACTATTATTATTACTAGCACTTGTCCTCCAGTCTATACCTGGGAAGTTAAAGTCTCCCATGATCACACAATTCCCATAAGTATTTACTTCTTTAAAAACATTAAAGAGGTCTCTCTCCATATCCAGATCGGATCCCGGAGATCTATAGCACACCCCAAACACTATCCCAGGGCAGGCTCTAGTAGCTTTCTTCCCCAATGTGATTTTTGCCCAGACAGACTCTGTCTTATCCATTCCATCACTTCTTATTTCTTTACAGTCTACCTCATCATTGATATACAATGCTACTCCACCATCTTTGCCTTTACTTCTGTCTTTCCTAAACAGCACATACCCTTCAATACCCATACTCCAGTCATGACTGCTATTCCACCATGTTTCTGTTATCCCTATAATATCTGGTTTCACTTCCTGCACCAGTAGCTCTAGTTCCTCCATTTTATTACCTAGGCTCCTTGCATTAGCGTACAAACATCTTAATTTTTGCCATTTGGCTTTGCTCACATTCTTTACCCAATTGGGCACAGACATTCTACTGCCAATATTACCTATAAGGTTGGTATGTACATTGCCCTTCCACCTTTTGTCCATTCTCCTACCCACGGCTGTATCCTTTCTTACTTCATTTTCTTCTCTCTCAAAGAGAATAACTGGGGTGGAGATTACCTGGACATCTCCCCCAAATTCCTAGTTTAAAGCTCTCTTGATCAGTTGTGTCATCCTCCATGCTAGAAGTCTATTTCCCTCCTTAACGCAGGTGAAGTCCATCCCGAGAGAACAGTCCTCTGTCCATGAATGCTTCCCAGTGGCCATACATCCCAAAGCCCTCCTTATAGCACCACTGCCTGAGCCATCTGTTGAGCATCATAATCTTGTCACATCTTTGTTGCCCTTCTCTAGGAACAGGCAGAATCCCACTGAAGAGCATTTGAGCCTCAATTTCCTTAAGCGTCTTCCTCAGCCTAGCATGGTCTCCCTTGATACGTTCCAGCGAGAATCTAGCCATATAATTTGTTCCCACATGAAGGACAATCAGTGGATTCTTTCCCACTCCTGTTAGGATCCTCTTCAGCCTCAGGTCCATATCCCGTATCTTAGCACCCAGCAGACAGCACACCCTTCTGTTCTCTGGATCAGCTCTTGTTACAGGCCTGTTTATTCTTCTCAGTAATGAGTCCCCAGTCATGTAGACCTGTGATGGTGCGATGGTGAGATGATGAGACTTGCGATGGTGCAATTCTCCAGTCTATCCCCTGTTCCATTTGGCCCCAAGTCCTCTCGATTCCTATTGCCCTTGCAATCCTCTGCAACCCATCCCGTATCCTCCTAGGGCTCATATTTGGTGTTATCTCCATTGACTCTTGCTCTCTTCCAATAGGACTATCTGCTCTTCTCTTTTTCCTTGCCCTCTCACCTTCAGTGACCACCTGCTGTGCCCCTTCTTCATTTTCCAACTCTGCAAACCTGTTCCTGAGCTCTATTTCTCCTTCACTGCCCCGTCTTTTCCCCTGCCTGGTTTCCCTAGTCACATGCTTCCACTGTCCATTTTCCTCACCCAGCAGTATCCTCTCAGAGTTCTTCGGTCCTGCTTCCATCTGCAAGTCTGAGCGTTTCTCTTCAGCCTCCTCATGTCTTTGCTCCATCATCCGCTCGATGATGGAGCAAACTCAAACAGAGTCTCCATCTGCATCTCCAATCCTAGGATCTTTCCTTCCATCAGCTCTATCAGGCGGCACTTCATGCAGATGAAATTCTTTTCAGGTACCTCCTCCAGGATCATGTACATGCCACACCTTCCACATCCAGTTGTCTTCATAGCGTCTTCCACTACTTGGGTCACTTCTCCTGCTGCCTCTGTATCTGTCATCGCCTTCTCACCTAAGTCCTGTTAGTCTGGGAAACACAAACCAAACCAAAACACCCACCCACAGCAAAACAAACCCCCAACGAGCACGAAAACACTGCCAGACCACCACACACTCCCTTCACTAACCTGTCAGTTCCTTTGCCTTGCTCTCTTAGTCTTCCCCCCCAAACTCCCCTGTTTACAGCTCTGTTTGCTGGCTCCTGTGCAGCTGCAGCTGTCTGTGTTGCTGCCTGACTGGCTGGCTGCCTTTATCCAAATCATTAATGAAAATATTGAATAGTTCCAGGCCCAGGAGAGTGATATCTTTTCTGTATCCATAGAAACACAGTGACCAGAGAGAAAAGTGTTAAAGCCACTAATGGCCAATGGGCATATGTCTCACCGGAAAATCCTTTGCATCAAGTGGAAAGATCACTGCACTAACACCAGCATCCTCATTGAAGCTAATGTCACCAACACTGAAGCAATGAGCCTCATGCATCATCTCCGCTGGGCTGGACATTGTGTGCAGATGCCAGACACTCGCCTCCACAAACAAGCCCTCTACTCTCAGCTCACCCACGGTCAGAGATCCTGTTGTGGTCGGAGGAAATGCTACAAAGACACACTGAAAGCGTATCTCAATAAAACTCATGTGGACATCACAAGCTGGGAAGAGCAAGCCACCAACTGACCCCAATGGCGCCACATCCTCTATCAGGCAGTGGCCTGCTTTGAGGAGAAGTGCCTTGCCCTCAAAGATGAAAAGCGAGTGTGACATTCTATACCTTGGGGGAGCATGCTGAAACCCCCATATACCTCATTTTCATATGATCGTGATCTTATGTATAAAGCATGCCTTGTAAGGTATCAGGGGAAAGGTTACGGTCTGTTGAAAGTAATTTCTCTATCCAGATATGTATATCATTAATGCATATGAAGTTATGAGAATTGTGTAGTATGTTTGTCACGAAAACATGCTGTAAATTGCGGGAAGCAGCCAGATATTAGCTCCCTAGAGGCAACTGCAAGGAAATTAACCAATGCCTGGGCGGGATGTCAAACAACCCATCAACAGCCATTGTCCAGCAAGGGAGCTACAATGCAATGACTCACCTGCATGAGGCCACACCAGGGGAATTGCTCAACCTTGCTTGGAGAGACTCAGACATTGTGTACACTACACAGCTTTTAGTGACACTGCCATGTCGCTAAAAGTCGGGTAGCGTAAACGCTGCTTGTCAGCACTTTTGCCGACAAAATACGTCCACCCCCCCATGACCAGGGTTTGCGTTGTCGACAGGGGAGCACTCCTGCCGGCAACGAGCCTTTTACACTGCCATTTGCCATGGCAAAACTTTTGTCTTTCGGGGGTGGGGCTTCTTTAAGTACCTGTGAATGACATAAGTTTTGTCGTTAAATTGGCAGTGTAGACAAAGCCTCAGTAATGCTCACCTGACTCTGAAGTGGGGGAGGGGGCCGGAAAGCCAAGAGGGAGGAATGGACATGATAAAAGGAAGAGACATTTATCATGCTCTTCCTTGCTCTTCCACCTACATCTACAGACACCACCACCACCAAGCACCTGAAACGATGATCAAAGGGGAGAGCCTGGCTGAAGAGCAATTAGCCGGCCTGTGGTGAAAAGCATCTAAGTTTGTAAGGGCACTGAAAGTGTTAAGATCAGCTTAGAATGCGTTTTACTTTTATTTAATTTGACCAAATCTGACTTGTTATGTTTTGACTGATAATCACTTAAAAGCTATCTTTATAGTTAATAAATCTGTTTATTCTACCCGAAGCAGTGCATTTGGTTTAGAGCGTGTCAGGGACTCTTTTGGGGATAACCAGCCTGGTACATATCAATTTCTTTGTTAAATTGATGAACTCATATAAACTTGCAGCGTTCAACGGGTATAACTGGACACTGCAAGACAGAGGATCCTAGGGTTGTGTCTGGGACCGGGTGCATTGGCTAGTGTCATTTGGTTGCACAAAACCCCTGCATCCATCACAGGCCCTAGTGTGCTGGTTTGTTACGAGAGTACTCATTGCTGCACAGAGCACAAGAGACTTGGGCCCTAAATCACTAACAAACTGGCCCTGTGCTGCTGTGGGGGAGTTTGTGGAGGTGACAGCTGGAGCCCAACAGGGACTCTCAGAGGTGAGGTTCCCCCTGGGAACAAACACGTCACCTCCCCCTCGCTCCAGGCTCCAACTCTCCTCCCTCTCCCTTTGCAGGTCTGACAGAGAGGACAGATTCTCTGAATACCCCAGGTAAAGCATCCCCCTCCTCCCATTAAGGATTACATTTCCCTGGGGCTGGGTCACAGAGGAGGAGCTGCAAGCTGCAGCCTGAGGGAAGGAGCTCTTTTCCATGGCCTGTGACACCTGAGGGCCAATGATACCCGGGTGGGAGCTGCAGGCCGTGCTGAGCAGGAGGATTCCTGTCTTCTGACTCCAGCTGACAGGGCAGGGCCTGCAAACAGCAGCCTGTGACCTGCCCCGTGGCACAGACTGTATCCCAGCCCATTACCCAGCTGTTCTGGGCCTTGCAATGAGTGACTGGGGAGCTCCCCGGGGCCTCCCGACTCTCACAGGATAATCTCTCCCTGTCGCATGTTCATTTCCATCCAGCTCCCCCGCGCCGCCCTCCAACCGACAGTGGGAGAGTCACGGTGCCCGTGGTCATCTGCATTATCCTGGGGGCCCTGCTCTGCCTGGTCTTAATCATCCTGGGGGCGCAGGTGCAAAGTGCCAGGGCACAGCGCAGAGGTGGGTCCTGATTGGTGTCACTTTGTGAAATGACACTGCAATAGCAGGGGGCTGCATGGTTTCAGAGTTTGGGGCGGTACCGGGCTGGGTGGGGTGGCCGAGGGTGCCCAACTCCTCTCTCATTGAATATTTCATGAACAGTCTCGCAGTGGAACAGCCCAGACATGAAATCTGGAGATGATACTAGCTAGGGAGTATCAGCGTTTCACAGAAGCTGCCTCTGTATCCCCCCATCACCTGTCTCTGGGTGGGAAACCCCATCCCACCTCCTACTGACCAGGGGGCTTTAAGACTGCTCAGCCCCCTGCCTTCCACTCTGATACCCCCAGCAAACCAGTCTGCCTGCAGGCCAGCCCCCATGCTCTGCTTTCTCCCCAAGGGCTATGAGCAGGGCATTGCCAGCATTTACAAGTTACCACCTAGTTCTCTCTCAGCAGATTACACTTTATTCCTAGGATAAAAGTATGACAGAGAAAACATTAAAAACAAAAACAAAAAAATTCCTCCACACTTGCTGAACATACCGGAATTCACCCATCTTCCTCATGGGCAGCCTGGGAGACCAACATCCCTCCAACAATTCAGTGTTGGGATCCCCATGGACAGAAGGTCCTGCCCATTTCCTGAATCAAAGTGAAGGCCCAGAGTCTGTTTAAACTCAGCCTTTCATATCAGAAGTCTTTCTTTGTCTCTTGGTCTCTGGTAACCCAGTTGGAACCAGTCTGTGTAAACCACCCTGAAGGCTGTTACCTTTCTGGAGTTGTTTACAATCTCAGAGATCCATCTTCATCAACCCCCCAACACACACACACACACACACACACACTGTTTGTTCTCCGTGGAGGAGCTGGGGTAACCCTTCCACATGCAATAGAACATAAACCATTCATAGCTTTAATACAGTGATTCCCAAAGATACCGCCTGGAGCTGCAGTATCTGCCATGGGGCCGGGGGGGGAGGTTGGTTCTGAATATCATGAGGAGAGACATCATGGAAAAGGGACCTAGAGAAACTGGAAATATTGTCAGGAAAATAAAGTGTATAAAAATCGAGCTGTGGTAAATAGTTGTGAAGAGAGTGATCCAGTAGAAAAGACAATCTTAGGAAGGAGAAGTGTGGGAAAGGAGCATTATAGTGCATTGTGTGAAAGCTGGCACTTGTAGGGGATTTTACTTCTATAAACCACTGTACAAACATTAGCTACCAGGGCCTTGGAAAGAAGATGGAGAATGGGACTGCCATCAACATACAGGTAACATTCACAATTTTGCAGTAAGACAATGACTATAATCAGACCTCATGGTTCAGGGCTTCAGCCAGTTGCCTGCAGGGGTCAGGAAGGAATTCTGGGAAGCCCCCATCTTCGTGTTTTGTTTTGCTTTGTTCTGTTTTTTGCCCTCTTCTGAAGAATCAGACATTAGTTACAGAGGGAGCTGTGACACTGGATGGGCTGGACCAGTCCTCTGAGGTGATACAGAGAAACCTCTTTCGAAGGTATCTGGCAGGTGTGTCTTTTCCACATGCTCAGGGTCAAACCAGTTGTCAGATTTCGGGTCAGGAAGGAATTTTCCCCCAGGTCAGATTGTCAAAAAGCGACCTTGGGGGATTTTCCTCTTCCTCTGAAGCATGGAACATGGATCACCTGCCAGGATTATCTAGGCATCTCTCACCTAATCAGTTCCCTGACATTGCAGGGGCCTTGGGCATGGGTGGTACCTTACTCGCTCCTGCTTTCAGCCTGTGGCACACAAGAGTTTATTCTCCTGAGGTCTGAAATGCTTTAGTCTAAGTGCATCTTTGGGCTCAAACCTAGGGGTATCTGGGTGAAATGCAGTGGCCCGTGTTATACAGGAGGTCAGACTAGATGTTCAAATGGTCCCTTCTGGCCTTAAACTTGTATGAAAAAAACCGATGTTCTCACCATTTTGCAGATAAACACCAGCATGGGGGAAGAATTATTTAAGCTGCTCCAAAGGGGAATAACTAGGAATAATGGGATGAGATTAAAAAGGGAACATTTAAGATGAATGTGAGGAAGCTTCCTCACAGCGATCTAGCCCTGGGAACCGTCATCAAAGGGCTGTTTTGGAAAGAAACCCTGTGGTCTGGCTCATTTAAATTCCAGCACTGGGAATGTGCTGGAGGCTTCAGGCTCGTACTGGGCCCAGGGGGAAGGTCTGGATGATCCCTTAGTGTTTTCCTTCTCTGGTTTCAATGACCCTGTGCAAACCCTGCCCTTTGTTTTCAGGCTCCAGAAGACCCTTGGATCCCTTCTCTGAGGCCGTGTACGAGGAGATTGATTATAACCTGATGCGAGAGAAGCAGGAGATGTTCAGTCGCTCAGGTCTGTGGGTCTCACCCTTAACAGGGAGCAGCTATCTAATGCCCCGTCCATCTGAGGCCCTGACCCAGAGTTAAATCACTGCAGCTTCAGCCCTGTGAGCTTGTCATTGGAGCTGGGCACAAGTCTCCGTTATGAAATGCTTTGGTGAAAAATGCAGATTCAGAGACACCGAAACATTTCACAAATTCCTGTCAATTTCACCCAATTGTTCCAAATACGCACAGAACAATTCATTTCATTTCAACGTTTTCTAAAGAAAACATTTTGTTTTTTCAATTTGATATTACTTTTCCATTAGAAATTTCCTTTAATTTTCTCTATAAAAACAAACAAATAACCAAAAATTAACTAATGCCCAAAAGAACACCAAATGGTTTCATTCAACATTAAACTTTTTTTTTTTTTGCTTTTGCATTTGGCAAAAATAAAGTCATTTTTGGCTGAATTCAAACCAATGCTGGGGTTTTTTTTCTTTTTTTCTTTTTTTTTTTGCTTTTTTCCCCCAATGGCCAGAGAACAAAACAATCTGTTGTTTTGTTTTTTTTTGCCAAGCTCTGTGGGAGCTGGGTCTGTGGTGAGACCAGCAGTTACTCATGTAGAATGAGGGAGATGAATTTCCTTCCCACCATACACTGTGAGTCCCAATTCTAGGGACAGTTAATGTCACTCTCCCTGTCCTGCAGCTTTGGCGTGTAACCAGTAAGTGGTCAGGAAAGCAACTGCCTTGCACCAGGCTAAACTATAATTTGAAAACTGCCCTTGAACATTGGAGCAGGGGATGTTCTGTTGCCCCCTCCCACCTCAGCCACTGGTCTGCTGGGTGGGCTCCCTCCTGCCCCCGGAGCAGAGAGATCAGCCCAGGAGAGCCTCATGACTTTGAGTCCTGGCCCTATTATCCTTTGTGCCATTTTGTCTCAATGTGTGACGGGAACATCCTGCCCAAGGGCTGTGCTGTGGTGGGGCTCTGGGAACATGCTCAGGGTATCCCCCAGCATGACGGCCAAGATGGTTACAGTGAATCACAGACTCTGCTCTGGGCCTTTCTTAGCCTAATCTTGAAACACCACGGAGAGCTGATCGACTGATTCATGGGGGAGGTGGGTATTTACCCTTAAGAAGGAGGAGTCCCCTCTGTGGCTGAGGAGGCCAGGACCATTGTGGAACTTCTCTGGACCAGCAACCAGAGACGTGCCCTTCACTCACCCCAGCTTCTTTCAGGTCAGATTGTATCATCCGCTCAGTCACTTTTACCACAGTAACTTGGAGATTTCTCTTGCGGAGTCTGTGTCAGCCTCTCACCGCTCAATGTGGAAAGAGGAATAGACTGAGACTGGAAATCTGGATGTGTTCCCAGTCCCACAGTTCTACTGTTCTCACTGTAATGAATTTCTGGTGCTCGTCTCTCCTGTCTCCTATTCAGATGACTCAGTGACGAAGCTGCAGTATTACACCGGGGACAGCGAGGAGGAAAACGATCCTGGATCAGAACAAGGTAATGGGGGAAGGGCAGACTCAGGCCGAGAGACCCAAATGGGCAGAGAACAGAATTTCTGTGACACTTTCTGCAATCGCAGCCATTTCCCCCCGACACGGTTCCCATTTTACACAGTCGGGTGTAATTCCATTGGACAGGATTTCTGTCAGAATCTCAGGATGGGAACATGTGACCATCTCCTGAGCACACACCCCTGGGAGTGGCTCCCAGTGACCTCCCCATGTGAGGAGCTGGAGGAGACGGGTCAGTGTCTTTGGGTGAAAGGCGTCAGTGCCCAGCAGGGCTCGTCTCTCACCCCCAAGAAGAGGAATATTGTCTTTTGTTATAATTACAGATGGACTCAGCCCAACTCACTGATCCGAACCCACCAGCACTTTGGGGGAGGGGGAATTTGCAGATTCTGACCCCAGCTCTGGATCTCAGTTTTGCAGCTGACACCTGTCGCTATAACAGGCTGAAGCAAAATCCTGGATCTGAACTTCCTGGCCTGGGCCCATCTCTAATTATAAACAGGGCGGCATTTCTACCCCAGCTGCTCTCAAGGGAGTCCATGATTTGTGCCTTTTCGGATTTTAGCCTGTGGCTGCGGGAGGAAACTTTGAGCAGATGAGCCAGGTATGCTGAGAAGCTGGAGCGCTGCCAAGCTGAGCCCTGGGCTGCCTGAGAGGCTAGTGGAGAGCAGGAGCTCACAAAGGATCAGGCCAGTGATCTCCCAGTGCGAGCTTTAATTCCTGCAGAGGGGAGAAAAATCCAGAGATCAGCTGGATTCACACAGGCCGGCTCTGGCCTGGCAGTGCCCGTGTTCCAACCTGTTATCTCAGCACAACCCAGATCCTGCTCCACGGAAACATGTAAAAGCGCTGCTGTTGGATTCTGCTGGGACGGGATTGGCCCCTCGTTATTTCTGGGACGCCTGTTTCACTGTAGTTCTCTGACTTGTGCCCTTCTCACCCTGGGCCCCTGCGACTTCCCCTCTCACGTGCCATGACAAACAGCTCTAGTTAGAAGGGCCACCTGCACTGAAGAGATGCTGCTGGTGCCCTGGGCTGAGTGTGGTGTTTGCTGTTCCAGAGGAAGCTTCCCCAGGAGGGTCTCAGCTGGATTACGATAATGTGGAGGAGCCTGCCTTGAACGACGTCCCCCAAACTCCAGACGGCCGAGGTGAGTAGTGAGTTGCTTCCGCCTCTTGGAAGCAACGTCACCCTGACAAAAAACTAAATGTGTTTCCCAGTAGGGACAATAGTGGTTTGTTAAGAAAACTACAAAGTTCACACAGCAGTATTTTCTATTGGTGGGAGGGATAGCTCAGTGGTTTGAGCATTGGCCTGCTAAACCCAGGGTTGTGAGTTCAATCCCTGAGGGGGCCATTTAGGGGATCTGGGGCAAAAATTGGGGAATGGTCCTGCTTTGAGCAGGGGGTTGGACTAGATGACCTCCGGAGGTCCCTTCCAGCCTTGATATTCTCTGATTCTGTGAACGCTGGGGCACTGAGCAGGCTCATTACAAGAGCTGTGTGGAGGACCATGGGTAGGGAAGTATGTGATATCCTAGATCATGATAAAGGCCGATGGCAGGGACTGAAGGAGCAGTTCACACAGGAGCTGCCCACGCGGTACTTGGCTGAGGTCACTGCCCTGTGACCATCACTGCCATGAGCACTAGGGTTACTCACTGTTTGTGAAGAGGGCACACTGAAGCACAGATCTCTACAGTGCAGCAATGTTCCCTTCCAGCCTTTCCTGGCATGCAGCTATTGCAGCTTATATACATCTGTGTCAGACACGCTGGGACAGGGTGGTGGATGGGACAGAGATTTTACACCCAAGGGTCCATGTCCCAACCTTATTAGCTGGCTCAGCTCCCAGTGGTGTCAGTATGTTGGAGGCTGATGGCAGTTCATGGGGTAAACTTTATCAGGAGAATGAATTGAAAAGACATTTTTAAAATAATGTCAAGTTTAGGAAGCCGGGAACAAACTCTGGACAATTCCAAGTCATTTACATTTGTAATTATTGAAACCAAATGCCTTGTGGAGCAATCCCTCTGGCCTAGATTCCAGCCACCACTTTCTACAACTCCCCCTTCCCCTCAACATCTGGGAGCTCTAGGATCCACTCAATGAGCTATTGAAATGTATCAAATCAATGTGATATGTAAAACCCCTCAATCTGAGGGTTCCAGGGGAGGGATCCTCTTATCGCCCTGAGGGTGGAAGTGCTGAGAGATCCCCAGGGACCAGTGAGGCTGGTGCATCTGCAGCTTGTAGTTTACTTCTACCTTCACTGTGAATACTCTCTTAATTACTTCACATCTTCATGTCAGATGCCCCTGCCCTGCCTGGAGATGTCCCCGGGGATGGTTACAATGATGCCAGAGAAGTGTCTGACTCTGAAGATGACCCTGGTTTGGGGCAGAATGATAAGCAAGGCACTGGGGCGAGTGACAGGGACATGGATTCACAGACAGGTGAGTGGAGAACTGTTTGCACTTCACAGCGTCTCTGCAGAGTGGGAGGGCTGGAAATGTGGGGTATGCAGCAAGGGAACAGCCCTGGCCAACCCAACACCTGTGAGACAAACTCTCCTTCTCTCATCTCTCCATTCCCTCAAAGCAGAGGCTTCAGTGCCTGCCATGGGGAGAGGAACAGCAGGGTCCCTGGTGGGTGGTACTTCGTGGTCAAACCAGCAAGATAGCTAGGATCCTTCTGCCTCTAGGTTCCAATCCTTGTGTGGCTGCCATGCCCTGGATGTGCTGGATTCCCACCACTTCACTCTGCGTGTATCTTTTCGGCAGAATCCTATACACCAAAGTCCTCTTACAGCTGCACCAGTGCTAACGAGCCCATGACACATCCTGTAAAATCTGGGATGGGCTTTGCCCATTGTCCTTAGCCAATGTCTCCCTCTCTTCCCCATTGTGTCACGAGCAGAGACACCACCAGCCACCCCAGAGCAAGTGCAGTGGTGATGAAATGTGCATTAATTAGGACTTGATAAAAATAACATGCTAATGTTCACTGCTAGGGCAGAGTGAAAGTTATGATGTTCTTAACTAATCGCTCCTTGCTGGTAAGTGCTTGGGTTTTGTACATGAAGTGACAGGTAGCTATAGTTGGCACTAGGCAACTTTACCTCATCTGGAAACCAAAGGTTTTAATTTCCAGACTATATACAGTAACTCCTCACTGAAGGTCCTCCCGCTTAATGTTGTTTCAAAGTTACATCACTGCTCCATTAGGGAACACGCTCTTTTAAAGTTGTGCAATGCTCCCTTATAACATCATTTGGCTGCCTGCTCTGTCCACTGCTTGTATGATTTTGTGGAAGAACAGCGACTTTACAAGGAAGCATTGCACAACTTCCTCTTCTCCACCTCCTCCCCCTCCTTCCCAGTGCTTCTCCTGGATTCTACGCACCCAGCTGTTTGGCAGCACTTAGGACTTTCTGGCGGGGAGGGGGAGGAGCGGGGAAGCACTGTGTCTCCACTCCTCCCCCTCCCTCCCAGAAAGTCCTAAGTGCTGCCAAACAGCTGTTTGGAGGTCCTTAGGACTTTTTTTGAGTGGTGGGGGGAAGGAGCGGGAATGCGGCGTGCTCCAGAGAGGAGGTGGAGTGGGGGTGGGAAGAGGTGGGCCTGGAGTGGAACGGGGATGGGAAGAGGCAGGCAAAGTTGGTGCCTGTTCTTCTCTGGGTAACTGCCACTGCTGCTGCAAAGGTGCTTCCTAGCATCCTTGCCTGCAGGGGGCTGTGCCTGTGTGGGGTAAGCCAGGGGAACTTCCCAACCACAGGACAGTACAATACTGTACAGTATATAATGCCTTTTGTTTGCCCCAAAATAATTTCTTTGGAACTTAACCCCCCGCATTTACATTAAATCTTATGGAAAAATTGGATTCGTTTAACATCATTTCACTTAAAGTTGCATTTTTCAGGAACATAACTACAACGTTAAGTGGGGAGTTACTGTATAGAGATGATGGATTAGAACTTGTCATAGACCCAAGACTGAAGGGGGAACGGTTCCCAGTCTGTACTGTAGAGCAGAGGTTGCCAAGCTGGGCAGCACAGAACATATTCTGGGGCAGCATGAGAAGCCAGAGCAGAGAGCGGCGACTCCTGTCCCGGTGCCCCGTTTTGAAGGCAGCACTGCCACCGGCAGCAATGCAGAAGTACAGATGTCATGGTCTGGTGTTGCTACTCTTATTTCTCCGCTGCTGCTGGCAGTAGTGCTGCCATCTAGCGGGGCGTCTGGAGAGCTATATACTGATATGGCTCTTTTTGACTCAATGCCCGACTGGTTTTCATAGTTAGTGAAAGTTGCATGTTGTTTTTTTTTAAAATGGGTATATGTACTTGTGTGGCAGGGAGGGGAAGTGTCAATTACTACGGAGACAAAGAAAGGAGCCACAATCAAATAAGTTTGAGAACCACAGCTGTAAAGTGCACTCCACCTTGCTCCGCAGCCACACATAACCATAGAATCGATCCACTGACTGTATCTGTCTCCCTTGGTATTTTCAGGTGGGAGTCTGCAGTCGCTAAGGGGTGAAGTTGTCTCTGGGATGGAGAAGGAAACCCCGTCCCTGCTTCTTGGAGACACAGGTTATGATGATGTGGGACATGGTGACTCTGGGGGTTCAATATCATAACAATTTGATTGGACAAACTAACGCTGTGATGATGTAAATGCTTCACCTCTTTCTCTCAGAAATGATGGCCCAGAGAAAGTCCCTTCCTGGTTGATAGACAAAGCAGGTGTTTTTATAAGATTTGTGTGAAGCCGCAGGAAATACAAGAGTGAGTGGGGAAAAGGTTCATAAGCTTTCTTTGTATAATTTTCCATTGTTTGGAGGGAGTGGAAGTTTCCTGCTGTTTTATGCCTATAATTTCTTCAGCTTGACTTTGTGCCTTTTTTATATTAAATCTTTTCTGAAAGTCTTCCCCTTAGTGAAAGTTTTTCTTGCCAGATGAATTGTTCAGTTTCCAGGGCTCAGCACAGGGAGACGCTAAGATTAAACAAACCAAGAGACAAGGGAAGGCCACCTCTGGTATGGCTGGCTGTTTGATAGCAGGGTGGGTTTACACATCAGACATGTGGTAAAAGTGAGAAACCAGGTAGAGAACATTCTGAGATGAGCAACATGGTTTTTCCTGAAGTGAATTCAGATTTGAAACTTTCATTGAATTCAAGGAGATAAATGGAAAATTCTCCCAGGGTAATTCACACCTGAAGTTAAACAAACTGAAAAGATTTCCCGATTAGCAATAAATGCAGAGGATGAATATTTCTGTTAGGACAATAAATGAATTCTGTAGAAAATAATGGCAAGAGGAGGGTTAATAAGAACCTGGATTTCCACTGAACCAATGAGGCTACAAGAAGTAACAAGTCACTGAGTTGTTACTACAAACCCCAGTAAAACCAATCATGTTCACACAGTGGCATGTTTATTTCCATAACAATCCACAAATATAGTTTACAATCAATGCTGAGCTGAGTACTGACCAGTGGAAAAGCCAGAAGTGTTCTCTTAATGAAAGTGTTCTCAGTGAAGTCAATGTTCTCAGAAGTGTTCTCAGTGAAATCAATACCAGAACGCACAAAGAGTACATCACTCTTTCACAGAAATGTCTGTCTTTCCTTTACCACAAGTTCTGCATTCAGCTGGGTCACTTCATCTGTAGAAGGATAGATTGGAAATAGAAATGTCCAGAGAAGGTGCTTCCAATCATCTGCATTCAGCAGAGCCAGGAGTCATATAAAAAGAGAGAAATACAACAATTTACTTTTGAAAGGAGAAAAATAAAAATACAATAGGAAGATGTGTAATAGGGCATACTGAACCTTGACGACTGAGGAGGGAAATCTCAGGGGCTGTGCTAACCTGTTCCAAGGGCTGTGTCCTCAAGACAGATTTGTGGGACAAAGGCAATGACCACAGAGAGAGAAAGTGGACCCATTGTGGGTGTTTGTGCTTCGACAGGGAACACAGGCTGCTGACCCTGCCTAGGGCCTGGGACTGGAGCCTTATAGAGGGAGCAGATGAAGGCTCCTCTCTTCAGGCTGAAGGAATCCTGGCAAATGTTCCTGGGTTTGGCCAGTCCATCCAGGGTTTCATGTCACTCACAGGCTGAAAGAGGAGAACTCTCCCCAGAATGACACATCTCTCCATGTTTCCCCACTTTCTTTTTTAAATTCATATGGGCCCCCCCTTGCTGGAAATCCAGGGGGTTGAAATTTCATCAAACTCTATGGGGATTTGCATTGAGGGAATAAAGGAGTTCCCTAGCCCATGGTTTTCTGTCATGTTAGATCGTGATTCCTACAGAGGACAGCTCGCTTACTTACCAGATCAATAGTCGTGGGTCACCAGTGTGGTTAGATGTTGATCGATGTTTGACTGTGTCTGTGTGTTCCCTTTGTGTGCTGCCCCAGCCCTGCACAGACAGCTGGCATGGCAGACCTCGAGCAAACTGCCCGCTGACCACAAGGTCCGTTGAGGGACGAAGGCACCCAACCAGGTTAATTGTTGACAAAGCATAGTACTGGTACCCCACAGACTCTAGTGGACCACTAATACTTATTTGCCCGTAACAATGGACCAGCTCAGTGAATGGCAGGACTTTCCGTTCCTCCCTAAACCAGACAAAGATTCTCTCTCTACAATACATTTTTATACCCTGATACAAACAAGTCACTTACTGCCTCTGGCATAGTTAGTTACTGCCCCCTGATGTGGCTAGTTATTACCCATCACCTTGTACATGTTGGTTTGATTAAAACATCTTTATTACATACTGTTATCCTGACCTTATTTTTTAGGAGGGGTCAGTGTGTTCGTATTATCCTTGGGGAATGTTTCTGTACCATCCTCGATAGCAGGATGTTCTGGTACCACTTGATAGTGGGATGTGTTTGCATTCCAGCAGCACCTGTGTCACATGAAGCCTGCACCACACCAGTATGTCTCTCCTGCTCTCAGGTCAATACTTTGCTGGCCAGTACCCAGGTTACCAGGCCCAGCCCTTCTCCCCAAAGGGTGACAATGGTTGTGTGAGAGGAGAAACTACATCTGGACTACTTCACCTACGGTTTTGGGTAAGCTCTGAGCGTCTGGTGCTCACGCTCCCTCTCTTTCTGTCTTGACCCCGCACAGTCACCTGCTCTGTCCCTCTCTTTGTTGTATGTGCCCCAGTCTCCTGTCAGTGCCATTTGTTTACCTGTGACTGACTCTTAGCATGCTGGATGCCACAAGAGCTCCCTCCCCACTCTGTCAGTCTGGGCTAGGCTAGGAGCTACATTGCTGGTAGGCCTTGACGTTGCCTACTTGGCTGAAGAGCTCAGATTCCCTTCCTCACATGACGAGGATAGGTAATGCCTGTGCAGTGCCCTGTGGATAAAAATCTCTCTGCCAAGGCTGAGTCTGATCAGTTTAGCATGAAGCCAGTACTAGTTTGAGTGACTCAGGATTTAATTCTCTCTCTCACTCTGGTTTGGTACATGGGCAATTATCTTAGGTATCGTGAAAGACACCAAATGAGACGAAGCCAAATGCTGGAGCCTGTGGGAGTGGGACATCCCAGGAGCTGGAGATAGGACAGAAGGACACCCTGATCAAGCCCCTGTTGGTTGAGGCATGGTAGAAAGCCCTGACCCCTGAGAAGAGGGAACATTCTTTCTATCTCATCCCAACGATAGCTGGAAGCTAGTTAGGATTTTTCCTACCTGTGCTGAAATCCGCTCAGCTGGGGATGAGTAAAGCTGGCAACAAAGCTAAGGTGGACCCCAAATAAGACTCCTCCTCCTCAGGAAATCCAGTGTTTGGTAAATGTGATGAACATGGTCTGTTGGGGACCTTGCAAGCTCCAACCACAGAGCAGGAGGGGGTTGGCCTCAGAAGAATGGGCATGCCTGATCCCTTCCTGCTAAGCGATGGGCAGATGTTCCTCACAGCCAGTTCTTCTAGTCTCCTCTCCCAGCATAATGCCACTTGCTGTGTGTAAGCTTGTATATTATTGTGGTCCCCCATTCCCCATAGGGAGCACCAAGGCCAGGGTAGACCAGAATATCATGCTTAGCATTTCATGAAGTCACGTCTGCTTGTGTCTTCCCCCATCTGTGCTGAGCAGCCTGAAGACATCGAAAAGGAGGTGACCCAGAGCTCCCTCGTCTGCATAAAAGGTAAGGGCATCTCTCCAAATTCTGTACTACTGAGACTAGAACCAGCAGCGAGGGCAGCAAAGGGAGGGAATTTGCAGCATCTCCCTCAGTCCACAGCTAACATGATATGCTCAGATACACCCATGTAAAACAAACCCTTGGGTGTGAGCTGGTACCTAGGACTCTCTGGCAAAACACTGTGAACGCCTGTTATGTTGCACTGCCACTAATATTACATCCACACTAAGGACCAAGGACATCCAAAACTCCATGAAAATCCACTCCAGCAAATCCTTCAAAAGGAGCTTGCAAGTGGACAGCAAGAACCGCCTGCTGCTCCAGCAGACTGCCCTGCCTGATGTTTCGGGGAATTACACAGTGTATGTGAATGGCCATGGCTGTGTCTACGTGCAGCTCAGAGATCCCCAGCCCACTGCCCCTCACTGTGGGCAGCTCCAGCCAGTAATGAACCATTCTTGTGTCTGCCTCTTCTTTGTTCTTTCATTCTTTGGTACATTCATTCTTTCTTTGATTCTTTTGTTTCTTTTGCAATGTTTTATTCTTTTAGGGTTTTTGTTTCATTCTTTATTCACTCCTTCATTCCTTCATGTCTGGTGTTCCTGTGTTTCCCTCACCGTTCGGAGGGAACTCTTTGTCCTAAGCCTCTTCAGTCCAATTCTGCACTCAGAGGCGTAGCTTTGTTTTCCAGCTTTAGCACCTCCTAGCTTTAGAGTCTCCTAGTGGCACATGAGGCAAACCGTTTTTTCCACTGCTGTCTGCCCAGAGCAAGACATTTGACTCCATTGTAAGTTTTCTCCATGATGGCAACATCCTTTTCAATCATCCTGCTCAGAAAAGTACATGCATTTCCAGTTGAAATCTGTGCCAATTGCATCCTCTTGAGCTCTATGGTTTTCTTCTTTCCCAGGCAGTGAGGTTTCTGAGGGACATTAACAGCAATGGATTGTGTCTCCATTGCAGATAAACCATCTGCCTGGAGGAGTCACTGTGCTGTAGTATTTGAGTTAGAAATGAATCTGATCTGAATTAAAGATGTGAAAAATAGAGGATAGAGGCAGATCTGTCAGAAAGGCATTCGAGAACTGCCACTGTGTTAAATGCAGGATGGGAATGATTGGGGTTTTATTGTCAGGACATCTGGGTTCAATCTCTCTCTGCAGACAGTGAATGCTTCCTGCACACCAGCCTTGCAGCAAAGTTTGATCTGCTCCTTTTAGCCAGGTCACTTCCCACCATTGCCCCAGCTCCCTGAATGACAAGAATCAGCCAACTGGGAAATGGGGGCAGATAGGGGTTTAAAACAGGATTACTGATTATAAATATTAGAACAAATCTGTGGCACCCAAAGACGTCCCTGTTGTCACTCTGCTGCAGTGCATGGCCCGTCAGGGCTGCACTGTGACTGTGCACATAAGACTTGGCTTCTCCTACCCCATAAACCCCAGGCCTCAATGACTGGAGCTAAAGGAGATTCTCCACTAGCTGTTAGCAGTATAGGGCCTACAGCTAAGCACTTCTGGTTCCATCCAACAATGCCCTGCAGGGCGCATTGACAGCTGAGTGCAGCGTTAGTGCTGTTTTATAGTGGGGATGATTCACGTTTGCTCCCTGCACCCCTTTAGCCACCTTGTTGTTACAGAGATGAATACAAACCACAACATGCATACGACCAATGAATAATTTACATGGCAGTTGCCACATTGCAGCAGCCATTGTAAGTACACTGGGTTCTCTCCAGCCTAGGGGGACCATATGTCCCATTTTGGACAGCATAGTCCCTTTTTTAAGCCCTGTCCTGACTTTTTTGGCAAAAGTGGGCATTTGTCCCATTTGCTCTTGTGGTGCGGTGGTGGTGGGGGAAGGGGCAATGGTAGCCCTGCACAGGGGGAGAGGCAGAGCTCAGGTAGGGGGTAGGCAAGGCTCCAGCGCACAGCAATAGCCTCACATGGGGGGCAGAAAGGACTCAAGTAAGCAGCGACAGCCTCGTACAGGGGGCAGGCAGGGCTTGAGCGAGCAGCGGCCCCGACCCTGCACAGGGAGGGTGACTCAGGAGAGCAGCTCGCGCCAGCCCCATGCAGTGTCCTGTTTTCCGTTTGGGAAATATGGCCACCCTACTCCAGACACAACCCTGTGACACCTGAGTCCCCTGAAGCACTTCCTCCTTCTGAGACTCCTGTTGCCTGTTCCTGATGCTGAGAACTGTCTGCAAATGTGATTTGTATTCAGTGGCCCCAAGATAACCAAGTCCAATAATTTTGGATTATGTCCCTGTACTATGGTCCTAGTCAAACACCTGGAACATTAGCTCCCTCATCCTGCATGAAACTTACCGTGCTTCATGGAATCACCCTTTCTGTTTCTAGATATTTATAGAGCACCCAGCACTGTAGAAACCAGGTACTGTATTAAGAGGCCTCCTCTCATGGCCTATCGCTCCAGGGGGCCCTTCGCTACCCTCTCTCTCCGTGATGTAATTAAGTAATCACAATGGAACAGGTAAATCAGAAAAGTCTTCACAGGCTATTCGTGCTCTGAAGCAGAATGTATCGTGTTTCCTCCTCACTTGTGGTCCAGACTGATCCAGTCTCTCTGGTTTCAGTTATGCTGGGAAATGCAATAGCTCCAGCATGGCCATTGTTGATAGCAAGATGCTCTCAGGCTTCATCCCTCTCAAATCATCCCTGCGGAAGGGAGAGATCAAATATTTGAAAATAAATATTAAAAAAGACAATTTTTCCATTTGGATTTTTTTCACAAAAAGGAAACTTCTTTGAAATTTGCTGTCTTCAAAACAGCAATAATGATGGATATTTTTTTCATTAGAAAACTATTTGATCAGCTGTCAAGGCTGATTTGATCAGCTGTCAAGGCTGATTCGACACTTTGGCCCTTCAAGTGCAGAAGATGGGGACCCTCAGGGATTTAAAAAAATAATGCTGGCCACTCCAGGCTTGTATTAGACTCCCAAGGCTACAGCTTCTCTCTGACCTTGGATGAGTAGATGCTGCTACCACCCAAATGCAAAACCCATTGGAACCCAGGAAGGCGCACTTGGGAATTCCTTTCTGTGGGGTACTTTCAAGCCCTTTCTCTCTCTCTCTCTCTCTCACACACACACACACGAGCTGAGAAAGAAAACAAAGGAAATTAGCTGTTGCCCCCAGCTAATTAAACGTCTGCACAAACCTTTTAGGACATCAAAAATCCAATCCTGTTCTTAAAAAAAAACGTACATTTTATTAAAAACAAAAAGAAAGAAAATACACCTGGAACTTAGGCTTTTGCTAGATTTAAAAAACCCACTTACAAAAATTAAACATCAAGAATATCCTTCTTAAGGTCCAGCTTAAAGTTTACAAGCAAAACAAAAGCATTTGGGGTTAGCACAGAGGAGTCCACAAGCCAACAAGAAATAAACAGAAATAAACCTAATCACATCTTTCTAAACATTCCTGATTTACTTACATATCTGGGTTGTTAAATAAGTTGTTCTAGATATGATCTGATGATTTTCATATCTGTCCTTCAGCTTCTCACAGCATAACTGCTCCCTGTTCCCCTCTTTCCCTGAGAAGAACAACAGCACACAAAGGGAAAGCTTTTTCCCCATTTTTAAAAAAGTTTTAGCCTTCCCATTGGCTCTTTTGGTCAGGTGCCTATTCCCTTCCTTTTACCTGGACTTTTTTAACCCTTTACAGGTAAAGAAAGTAGAAAACAGCTACAGAGAGGGACTCTATAGCTAACTGGCTGGCTGGGTGTCCATAAAAGGGAGCTATCTTCCCCCCCACACACACTTCCCCCGCTTCATTTATCACATCCTCCTGACGTGCTTGGCTCTTGCGGGAGTTAGGCCCTGTCTACACTGGCAAGTTTCTGCGCAGTGAAGCTGCTTTCTGCACTGTAACTCCCGAGGTGCCCAGGCTGCCAAGCTTCTTAGTGCACAGAAACTGCGCAGTTGTAGCACTTTAAAAACCCACCCCGACGAGAGGCGTACGGCTTTCTGTGCTGGGGCCATAGTGCTACGGTGCCAGTGTACACAGCGTGGTCGATACAGCACTGTGATTGGTCTCCGGGAGGTGTCCCACAATGCCTCTTCTCACCTCTCTGGTCATCAGTTTGAACTCTACTGCCCTGCCCTCAGGTGACCAACCGTCATCCCCACCCCTTAAATTCCTTGGGAATTTTGAAAGTCCCCTTCCTGTTTGCTCGGCGATGCGTGCAGTGGTCTCAGCACATCTCTCCAGGTGGCCATGCCTGCTCCACGCACCAGGCGATCCCCCACTTGGAGCAATGCCGAGCTGCTGGCCCTCAGCAGCATTTGGGGAGAGGAGGCTGTGCAGTCCCAGCTGCGCTCCAGCCATAGGAATTATGATACCTACGGACAGATTTTACAATGCATGACACAAAGGGGACATGACCGGGACACACTGCAGTGCAGGGTCAAAGTGAAGGAGCTGCGGAATGCCTACCACAAGGCGCGGGAGGCAAACCGCCACTCTGGTGCTGTGTCCATGAGCTGACAGTTCTACAAAGAGCTGGATGCAATACTCGGTGACGACCCCACCTCCACTGTGAAGATCACTGTTTATACTTTGGTGGCATGCCCATTGAGAGGGGACCGAGCCAGGAGGAGGATATCTTGGACGAGGATGTGGAGGGGTACCCAGAGGCGGAGGATGACTCCGATGTCAGAGATGCATGCAGACAGGAGCTCTTTTCTACCCCGGAGGAGGCTAGCCAGTCACAGCAGTCAGATCTTGGCGAAGCGCAAACAGGAGAGGAGGCCCCTGGTAAGTGGAACTGATTTTGGGAATCGCTGAAGTGAATTGTTAGGGGCAAGAGGGTTGCAGAAAGCAGACTTGTCTCCCACCGCATGGCAAGTCTGAGCGGTGGAACAGGCTGATTATTGACTCCCTCACTTCATGGGAATCTCCCTCAGAGATCTCCAGGAAACTCTCATGGAGATACTGGGCAGCCCACTCCCACAGGTTCTTCAGCAGAGCTGCTTTGTTTCTTGCCCCATTATCGGTAACCTTCCTGTGCCATCACGGGGCGGGGGGACCATTGCTGCACACAGGTGAGCTGCACAGGAGCCAGGGCAGAAGCCGCAGGCTTGGAGAAGACCCTCCCTTGATTCCCTGGTCACCGTCAGCAGTGAAATATCTTCCATAATGATCACATCCTCTGGAAAGTGTGGGGACAGGAATGATTATCAAGCCTCCCTACAGTGCTGGCTCTCCCCAAAAGCCATGTGCCCAGTGTACAGCAGGGTTCAGGAAGAGTGATTTACCCTGCCTCTGTGACTACTCACCATTTTGGGGGTCTTGTGGCTCATGTGTGCTTGCCTGGGGTCAGCAGTTAGTGACAGATGTGTGAGTACTGTGTTTTAAATCACTGAATCAGTGTTCTCTGTGTTGCAAACAATACTGCTTATGTAAAATGTTGCATTTCAACTTCACAGAGATGACCTTGGGAGCCCAGCCTCCCTCTTTCCAACTGGCGGCTGAACAGCTGCAGAGAATTAAAAAGCGGCCAAGAAGAAATAAGGAGGACTTTCTGTGTGATGTTATGATGCACTCCGCAGCTGAAAAACAGGAGTTGAAGGAGTGGAGGGACAGTGAGAAGAGGCACCAAAAGGAGAACACGGCATGCCAGAATGAAGCCACAGAACAGCTCTTAAAGGTTATGGAGTGCCAAGCAGACACGCTCCAGGTGATGCTAGTTCTTCAAACCGAACAGCTCCGTCCCTGCCCTCCCCTGCAGTTGCTGTCACAAAACTCTTTTCCATGCACCCCCCAGACACCGCCAACACACTCTTATCAACCTCCTGACTGCAGTCCATACCCATAGTTTTCCACTCCTCCCTGCTCACAGTCCAGCACTGCTGACTCCCACTGCCCACTGCACTCAATACCCATCCCTCTGCAGTTTGGCCCTGATGAAGTACAGCGCCCGCTGCATTGTACTCCAAAGGAGAAGGTTGGATATGATCCCTGGACATACACAAATCTTTAGCTGTTCCGGGACCCATCCCCCTCACTGCTGATGGGTTTTTTTTTTGTTTGACTCTCTCCTTCAGTTGTTGTCTTTTAACAAAAGAATTGTGTTGGTCTGAAAGCAATCTTTATTCTATTAATTGAAAGCAATTGAAAACAATTATGTTAAACCCACATATTGCATCATGTGCACCAATAGCCTCCTAGCATTACAAGCACTGCACTCCCGAGCATATCAAGAAATATTAGTGGCTTTCAGCTTCAAAATGCTGCCTCAAGGCATTCCTGATCCTTATGACCCCACGCTGTGCCCCTCTAATAGCCCTGGTCTCTGGCTGTTCAGACTCAGCCTCCAGACACTGAACCTCTGTGGTCCAGCCCTGAGTGAAGCTTTCACCCTTCCGTTCTCAAATATTATGGAGCGTACAGCACGCAGCAATAAGCATAGGAATATTGTCATCAGCCACGTCCAGCTTCCCATAGAGACAGCGCCAGCGGGCTTTTAAATGGCCAAAGGCACACTCAACAGTCATTCTACACTTGCTCAGCCAGTTGTTGAACCGCTCCTTGCTTCTGTCAAGTTGCCCCATATATGGCTTCATAAGCCACAGCATTAAGGGGTAGGCGGGGTCTCCCAGGATCACAGTGGGCATTTTGACTTCCCCTATGGTGATCTTCTGGTCCAGGAAGAAAGTCCCTGCTTGCAGCTTCCTGAACAGGCCAATGTTCCGAAAGATGCATGCGTCATGCACCTTTCCCGACCAGCCTGCGTTAATGTCTGTGAAACGCCCACGGTGATCCACAAGCCCCTGGAGAACTATTGAGAAATACCCCTTGTGATTAATGTACTAGAGGTCTGGTGCGAGAACTGGAATATGCATGCCATCTATCGCCCCTCCGCAGTTAGGGAAGCCCATTTGTGAAAAGCCATCTACAATGTCACGCACACTGCCCATATGTCACGGTCTTTCAGAGCAGGATGCAATTAATGGCTCTGCACACTTCCGTCGAGTCCAACGGTAGACTTTCCCACTCCGAACTGATTAGCAAATGACCAGTAGCAGTCTGGAGTAGCCAGCTTCCACAGTGCAATTGCCATGCGCTTCTCCGATGGCAGGGCAGCTCTCATTCTCATGTCCTTGCACTGCAGGGCTGGGGCGAGCTCATCACACAGTCCCATGAATGTGGCTTTCCTCATGCAGAAGTTCTGCAGCCACTGCTTGTAACCCCAGACGTGCATCACGAGGTGATTGCACCACTCAGTGCTTGTTTCCTGAGCCCAAAAGCAGCGTTCCACTGTGGTCAGCACCTCTGTGAAAGCCACAAACAATCTCATCTTGTAGCTATTTGTGTGGCGAGATCAATGTCTCACTCCTCTTGCCTTTGTAGTTTAAGGAATAACTCCACTGCTACTCATGACGTGTTGGTCAGAACGAGCAGCACACTGGTCAACAGTCCGGGATCCATTCCTGCAGCCCAAAAAGACAGGGCGCGCAATACGCAAACCATTGAAAGATGGTGCCAAATGCGGACGGAAGCACAGGGATTGCTGGGATGCAAAGCAATGCATCCCAGGTCATTGGCACAGGACCCAGGATGCCGCAAGACCCCCTCTGCTTTCCCACAAGTCTTAGCTGCAGAAGAGAAAGAGGTATTCTGTGGGACAGCTGCCCAGAGTGCACCGCTCTGAATACCGCTGCAAGTGCCACAAGTGTGAACACACTATTGTGCAGGCAGCTGACAGTGTGAACACACAACAATGGTTTCCCTTCCGTGCTCTCTGAGCGGTGCTGTAACTGCCGGTGTTGTAACTCTGCCAGTGAAGGCATGGCCTCCGTACATTTCTGACTACCAGAGGAACCTTTGGAAACAGACTCTTTGGTGCATACAGGAAAGTGCCCAACATGCACGCCCACACACACCCCCGATCCAGAGAGATTTGTCTCAGGTGTGTGCTTAAAAAAAGGGTCCCAACATTCTCTCATTTGAGATACAGAGATTAATCCTTATAAAACTCAGACTGAACTGCAGAAACCACAGTACCTCGTCTATACAAGTCTCATATTTCCTCAGGGCCTGAGTGAGGTTTCCTGAGTTGTTTCTTTCCCACCACTCATTTCTCCTCAGGCAATGTCCCTCTTTCCTCCCTGTTGTGTAAACTCTACTATTAGTCCCATCTCTTATATAAACATCCTTATAAGAGATAATAGAAGCTGAAAATCAAACGTGCACTCATAAAACGTACAGTTGTAAACAGAACTGTGAAACCCTGGTAATTTGGCTCTTGGAGTGTGTGTGCTCTCTCTCACTCATATATATTTATAGACTGTAAGAGTTTTCAGGGCATGGGATATCTTTTAACATATATGTTTGTACAGTCCTCAATGTACAGTGTTCAGAACCCTAATCCTGACTTGCGGCTTCTGAACACTACAGTAATATGTACAGTTATTTGTGTCTATATCTCTATATGTCTCATTCTAGGCAACCTAGGAAGCAGTGACCATGAGATGGTTGCGTTCAGGATCCTGACAAAAGGAAGAAAAGAGAGTAGCAAAATATGGACCCTGGACTTCAGAAAAGCAGACTTAGACTCCCTTAAGGAACTGATGGGCAGGATCCCCTGGGAGGCTAATATGAGGGGCAACAGAGTCCAGGAGAGCTGGCTGTATCTTAAAGAAGTCTTATTGAGGGTGCAGGAACAAACCATCCCGATGTGCAGAAAGAATAGCAAATATGGCCGGTGACCAACTTGGCTTAACAGTGAAATCTTTGGTGAGCTTAAACTCAAAAAGGAAGATTACAAGAAGTGGAAATTTGGACAGATGACTAGGGAGGAGTATAAAAATATTTCTAGAGCATGCAGGGGTGTAATCAGGAAGGCCAAGGCAAAACTGGAGTTGCAGCTAGCAAGGGATGTGAAGAGTAACAAGAAGGGTTTCTCCAGGTATGTTAGCAACAAGAAGGAGGTCAAGGAAAGTGTGGGACCCTTCCTGAATGGGAGAGGCAACATAGTGACAGATGATGTGGAAAAAGCTGAAGTACTCAATGCTTTTTTTGCCTTGCTCTTAACAGACAAGGTCAGCTCCCAGACTGCTGCACTGGGCAACACAGTACGGGGAGGAGGTGAGCAGCCCTCAGTGGTGAAAGAACAGGTTAAGAACTATTTAGAAAAGCTGGATGTGCACAAGTCCATTGGTCCAGATCTAATGCACCTGAGGGTGCTGAGGGAGTTGGCTGGTGTGATTGCAGAGCCATTGGCCATTATCTTTGAAAATTCGTGGTGATCGGGGGAGGTCCCGGACGACTGGAAAAGGGCAAATATAGTGCCCATATTTAAAAAAGGGAAGAAAGAGAACCCAGGGAACTACAGACCGGTCAGCTTCACTTCAGTCCCCGGCAAAATCGTGGAGCAGGTCCTCAAGGAATTCATTTTGAAGCACTTGGAGGAGAGGAAGGTGATCAGGAACAGTCAACATGGATTCACCAAGGTCAAGTCATGCCTGACTAATCTAATTGCCTTCTATGACGAGATAACTGGCTCTGTGGATTATGGGAAAGCGGTGGATGTGTTGTTCCTTGATTTTTCATATGGTCTCCCACAGTATTCTTGTCAGCAAGTTAAAGAAGTATGGATTGGATGAATGGACTATAAGGTGGATAGAAAGCTGGCTAGATTGTCGGGCTCAATTGGTAGTGATCAATGGCTCCATGTCTAGTTGGCAACTGGTATCAAGCGGAGTGCCCTAGGGGTCGGTCCTGGGGCCGGTTTTGTTCAACATCTTTATTAATGATCTGGATGATGGGACGAATTGCACCTCAGCAAGTTCGCAGATGACACTAAACTGGGGGGAGAGGTAGATATGCTGGAGGGTAGGGGTAGGGTCCAGAGTGACCTAGACAAATTGGAGGATTGGGCCAAAAGAAATCTAATGAGGTTCAACAAGGACAAGTGCAGAGTCCTGCACTTAGGAAGGAAGAATCCCATGCACTGCTATGGGCTGGGGACCAACTGGCTAAGCAGCAGTTCTACAGAAAAAGACCTGGGGATTACAGTGGATGAGAAGCTAGATATGAGTCAGCAGTGTGCTCTTGTTGCCAAGAAGGCTAACGGCATATTGGGCTGTATTAGTAGGAGCATTGCCAGCAGATCGAGGGAAGTGATTATTCCCCTCTATTTGGCACTGGTGAGGCCACACCTGGAGTATTGCATCCAGTTTTAGGCCCCCCACTACTGAAGAGATGTGAACAAATCGGAGAGAGTCCAGCAGAGGGCAACAAAAATGATTAAGGGGCTGGGGCACATGACTTATGGGGAGAGGCTGAGGGAACTGGGCTTGTTTAGTCTGAAGAAGAGAAGAGTGAAGGGGGGATTTGATAGCAGCCTTCAACTACCTGAAGGGGAGTTCCAAAGAGGATGGAGCTCAGCTGTTCTTAGTGGTGGCAGATGACAGAACAAGGAGTAATGGTCTCAAGTTGCAGTGCGGGAGGTCTAGGTTGGATATTAGGAAACACTATTTCACTAGGAGGGTGGTGAAGCACTGAAATGGGTTACCTAGGGAGGTGGTGGAATCTCCATCCTTAGAGGTTTTTAAGGCCCGGCTTGACAAAGCCCTGGCTGGGATGATTTCATTGGTGTTGGTCCTGCTTTGAGCAGGGGATTGGACTAGATGACCTCCTGAGGTCTCTTCCAACCCTAATATTCTACGATTCTATGCTTCTCGTGCACATTAATAAACCATTAACAAAGTCCATTTTAAAAAAAAAACTCTTATGACTAGGCCAAATCCCTAAAAGCTTTTCTCTGTGCTAACAGCGCATCTGCAACAACTCTGCTAAATTTCTAGTTTCTGCACCAAACCCCAGAGATGCTATCGCTGTTCAGTGTAAGGTGTGATTTGTTTTGTTTTAATAATGGTAAAAAGTGTATTTTTTTTCTTTGTGTTTACAAATGTCTGGCCTGTTTTGGCTGATTTTTTTCTTTAATCACCTTTAGGAGCGTCTAGGTTAGAAAACTTCCGCCTTAAAGACAAAAGTTATAAAGAGGTGGAAAGGATCCCTTTAAAGTGGAAATGCCCAGGCAATGTTAACTGTAGTCTGGAGCACAGGTGTTGCTCTGCACCCCACCAGCAAAACACACAAGATGACGACCATCCCCCGCACGGCTGGATGTGGCTCTCAGTGGTCGGCTCTTGTTATGAATTCACTTGGTTTTGGCAATTCTCTTGGATAAATTTGATTCAGTAGAACTGGTGACCTCATGTGACCTTAATTTCTCCAAATGGAGGCTTCAGAGTAGAACTGGTTGAATAATGAAAAAGATTTACAAATATTCTCAAACTTCTCTCATTCCACTTGCTGCTGTTCATGAGGTCAGACTATTCAGATGACTGCCTGGGACTCTTCTAAATAATTTCCAAATCCCAGAAGTTACATGAATTTGTATCAGAAATTCATTATTTGGTCATTATTCACTTTTCATCTTGTATTGTTCTCTAAAAGTTGCATTCATCAAGTCAAGGAGCAGATATGTTACTCTGGGACCGGTCACACACCACAAATAGTGAATACAAAATACTCAACGTGAACAGTTGGGAAACATTCCATATGTTAAGAGTTGTTCATTCAAAGCATCTGTTGAATACTTAGGAATACCTATTACATGTTTATGTACTGGTGCAGGTGAGCCAAGTATTCAAAAGTCAAAACTCCTACCATTTTTTGTTTATAACTAATGTTCAGCAAGATCTGCTGCATTTCCAGCTCGCTGAAGGAACTTAAGTTGTGTAGATTGTTAGATCGATGACCTTTCAGTAGGATGGCTCAGAACAGCTTGTGAACAGCTGAAAACCAATAGTGGACAATGAGTGGCCTTTGGGCCCAGATTTATAAAGGGATTTAGGTGTTTCTTCACCCAGCGTTGCAAGGCCTAACGGTGTGTCTACACTCCAGGCTTGCCACAAGTTGTGCCATGTGGTGTTGTCGAACCGCCACTACCATCCACACTCAAAGCCCTTAAACACATATGTATGGCCTGAATCCATGCCGGAGTGCTTGGCTGGTGGCATGGGGCGAAGCATATGTTAATACTTGACCTACCCCCTTACCTGCCCACTTTGCAGTGTGGGGACAGCAAAAGCATGGACCTGGCCGCACGTTTCGATAATCCTCCAATGCCATTCCCCGAATTTCCTGCGCCCATATCTTCTGGCACATCTAGCTACTCACTTCCCCTCTATGCATAGCTGTAGTCTGATTGCTAGATGTGTGGGGGGGGGGGAGGGGGCAAAGTGCACATATGCACACACACACACACACACACACACACACACACACATCCACGCTGAACCCAGTTTCCTTGGCTGACTGGCTCTCTCCCCCTGCCTGGGGTGGTACCTGGCTGCTGGTGCTGAGGGGGTTGGGCGGCATAACAGGGGAGCCCCAGCTGCTGCTGTGGTCACCTGAGCATAGGAGCTGCAGCCACCCCAACACCAAGTGCTGCAGTGATGGTGCTGATCTGGTGCCTTCTGGTGCTGCTGCAACCGCCTCCCAGCTGGGGCTGGGCCTGGGGCTGCGGGCACAACATATGCTTCCCCCACCTCCATTCCCACTTCCCTTTCTCTTTCCCATCCCATCCCCCTTCCCCTACCCACTGTCCTCTGCCCCATCCCATCCCCCGCCTCACACCCTATCTCACCCCCTTACCCTACTGTCTCTTCCACAACCCCATCCCCTTCCCCCAGATCCACCCCCTTGTCCTGCTCCCGTATGGGCACTCGCCTTTGTACAGGCAACTGGAGGACACTAGGTTCCAGGAGGCAGCAGCAAGAAAAGCAGCTCCATTCCTCCCCCACCCTGTCTCCTCCTGGGCCCAGCTGCAGGGGAGGGGGGCTGAGGGAGCAGGAAACATGCTGAAGAAAGAGGAGGTCACAGTGTGGGAAGGAAAGAACAGTGCAGTGCGGCACCTCCCCCTCCCAGCAAGCCGAGCAGGGCAGCTCAACGTTCGCATAAATGAGGGGGTGCCACATGACCCCACAGCCCCTCCATGCCTCACCTCTGTTGGGGGGGGGGCAATGCCCCCCCATGACCCCAAAACCATGAAACTACCTGACAGTCCTTCTTCAAGTAATGTCCTATGGTTGCTCCACTCCAGGTGCACGTACATCTCTCGAGGCCTTGATTGGAGATTTCCGTTTGGCCCATGCATGTTCCCTGTTCCTCCTCATGGCAGACACTGAGGCTAGGAGTGTGTGGGGCAAACCGCCCTCAGTTCCTTCTCTAACTGCTAGGCCCAAGATGGCACACTGGTGTGTCCATTTTGAGCATACTCAGCTTTTCTCTTTACTTCTGTTAAAGTTATTTATTACAAGTGAAACAGCTTCAAAATGAGAAGAATTCAGACCAGCACACTTGCCTGTAGTGCAGGAGATCTGAACTCAAATACCTTCTCTGCATTAGGTAGAGAGGGGGCTAGAACCTGAGCCTCATGCCTGTGAGGTGAGTTCCCTGACCTCCAGCTCTGAACACTGCATGGGGCTGACAGCTCAGTCTATCAGCCCTGGGGCAGGGAGTGGCTCCAGCTGTGAGCCCCACGGGGGCTGACAACTGGAGCTGGTGACCAAAGGTCAACTAATAGCAGCCATTACACTGACAAGAATGTCAATTTAACTGTTGGTAGGCTCCCTGCTGTGTAATTGAACCTTGTGCTTGGCTCACAGAAAATCAGCCTAAGGATGGTGGCAGGGGGAGCTCTGTCTGTGAGCTCTGTGTGGCTGTCAGTGCCTCACACTGTGGCTGTCAGTGCATCACAATGCCCCACTTCACTCAGTGCAAGCGCTTCTGGTGAGGACACACATCACTGGCAAAAAGAGGGTAGTGTAGACACCAACAGACGCTTTAATTACTACAGTGGCTGTAGGTCGACCTAACTTAAGTCAGTCTAATTTTGTATTGTAAACAAGCCCAAAAGCTGTGAATTTAGATGCATGTTATCAAAGGAATACAGATCAACAGCTTTCTCAGCCCCAGCATGGCAGCCACGATGGGCCTAGTGAGAAAGGTGGAAGAACTTGATGGAATATTTGGTGATATTGGACTTCTGAAAGGGGATCCAGTACAAATAACCTTAAAAAACAATACTGAACATGTATAAGTGTATATACACCCTGTAGGATTCCTATCTGGTTACTTCATAAAGTGGAAACTGAGTTAAAGAGAATGGAGCCGAATGACATACCCAAGAAGATCTCCAAAGCATGGTGTTCCCCAATAGTGTCAGTTAGAAAGACAAAATAGGGAAAAAATACAAATGTGTGATCTTAAAAAATGTAATGAAGCAGTTGTGAGAGAAAAAATCTCCTCTGAACACTTCATGACTTCCTCCCCAGAGGAAACAGCAAAGCCGTCAGTGAAGTCCAAAGCCTAATCACTCAGTCTTAACTGAAGCCAAACAAGGAACAATGCACTTTCTGCCTATCCTAAATCAAGATTTTGGGACAGACACTAAACAAAGATGGAATCAGTCCAATTTGAGAATTGAATGCACCAGCAAATGTAACAGAACTGAGACATGTACTGGGAATGGTAAATTACCATGGTGGATACCTACAAGACCTTTCTACAATGACAAAACTGCATTACCACTGTTAAAATCCAACACATCTTGGCTATGGGGGCCAAATTAAGAAATTGCCTTGAAAAAGGATAAAATAAATTATCCAAATGGCTCCAGTTCTCAAGTACTGTGATGTGAACAAACCCATACTGGTCCATGCAGATGCAAGCAGGTCTGGCCTGGGTGGTGTATTGATGCAACAACATGGCTCTGAGTGGAAGCCAGTTGCATTTTGCTCTTGCGCCCTCATAGACACAGAAAAACGATGTGCACAGATTGAAGAGGAGTGCCTGGGGAATGTATGGGCATATGAGAACTTTTACAGATATTAGTGTGGATTGGATTCATTTACACTGATAACAGACCATAAACTGCTCGTAATCCTCATCAATGGGAAAAACCTGGATGAGATGCTAATGTCTTTTGATAAGGTTAATGCAATTTAACCCAATTGATAAATATGTTCCTGGGGAAATCTGGTAGTAGCAGACACTCTGTCACATTCCCTGGAATCACAGTCAATTACCTGTGAGCTCGAAGATGCCATAAAGGTGTACACAGATGCTGTGGACATATACAGATCAGTGTCAGATAAAAGACAACACCAGCTACAAACAGCAATCTGGACAGATACACAACTAGAGGAAGTTCTACGTTTCATTGGGGTGACTGGCCCAAGTATCTAAAGGACACTACGGAAATGACAAGAGACTAATTCGTGGAGCGTGGACAATATAGCGAGTCAAATGAACTCATAGTTAAAGGCAAATGTATCATAATTCCAAATGAAGTAAGAGGAGAAATCCTAAACCTCATCCATGAAGGATATTAAGGATTAACTAAATGCCACAAATGTGCCAACCAGTCAGTGTGGAAAGAAAGAACAAACAATAAATTATCTGCATGTGAACACTGTAGAACTAACAGATCAACCCAACACAAAGACCCTTTAATAACACTTTACCTGGGAGACATTGGAAAACACTAACTGCAGATTTATGCAAATTCAGAGGACATCACAGGCATTGTGAACTATTTTTCCAGCTCTATAGAAAGAATGTACTTGAAAGACATAACATGCCACAGTATTGTTGAGAAACAGAAGTGCACTTTTGCTCACTATGGTATTTCAGGAGAACTAGTGATAGACAACAGACCACAGATCACTGCAGCAGAATTTAAGTTGTTCTGAATGAAATATGATTTTCATCATATTATTAGTGGCCCACATTACCCACAAGCAAATAGAGAGGCTGAGAGATTTCTACAGATAGACAAGAATATCCTACAGCAGTAAGATCCATTCCTTGCTCTTCTGAATTACAGATCTATACCAATAGCCGCTACTGGATATAGTCCAGCACAAATCCTAATGGGAAGACAACTCAGAACTCCTGTTCCAACTTTGGAAAAGAATCTGTCTCCAAAGTGGCCAGTCATGAAGAAAGTAGCCAAACTTGGATAAAAAGGCTAAAAGAGCTTATTAACACTTTTGCAACAGATGTCATTCAGTTCGAGTATAGCCATGTCTAGAATCTGGTGACCGTGTTCATGTAAAATCGATTGGAGATAAAGGATGGACAACTCCTGGTGAAGGGATCCCTGGGGTACAACATGAAACTGGGGTACCACTGTGCCCCTGTCATAAATATAAAGGGAAAGGTAAACCCCTTTAAAATCCCTCCTGGCCAGAGGAAAAATCCTCTCATCTGTAAAGGGTTAAGAAGCTAAAGGTAACCTCGCTGGCACCTGACCATAATGACCAATGAGGAGACAAGATACTTTCAAAAGCTGGGAGGAGGGAGAAAAACAAAGGTCTGGGTCTGTCTGTGTGATGCTTTTGCCGGGGACAGAACAGGAATGGAGTCTTAGAACTTAGTAAGTAATGGAGCTAGGTATATGTTAGATTATGATTTCTTTAAATGGCTGAGAAAATAGCTGTGCTGAATCGAATGAATATTCCTGTCTGTGTGTCTTTTTTGTAACTTAAGGTTTTGCCTAGAGGGATTCTCTATGTTTTGAAACTAATTACCCTGTAAGGTATCTACCATCCTGATTTTACAGCGCTGATTCTTTTCTTTTTACTTCTATTAAAAGTCTTGTTGTAAGGAAACTGAATGCTTTTTCATTGTTCTAAGATCCAAGGGTTTGGGTCTGTGGTCACCTATGCAAATTGGTGAGGATTTTTATCAAACCTTCCCCAGGAAGTGGGGTGCAAGGGTTGGGAGGATTCTGGGGGGAGAGACATATCCAAACTGCGTTTCCCAGTAAACCCAGATAAAGTTTGGTGGTGGTAGTGGAAATCCAAGAGCAAAAGGTAAAATAATTTGTACCTTGGGGAAGTTTTAACCTAAGCTGGTAAAAGTAAGCTTAGGAGGTTTTCATGCAGGTGCCCACATCTGTACCCTAGAGTTCAGAGTGGAGAAGGAACCTTGACAAGGTATTAGCAGCAGCAGCAGGAGAAGGCTACAACAGGTCAGGCTGTCCCTGTGGCTCCCTGAGACGGGGGTGGGAGGGAATTAGAGGATCCTGCAGTATCAGCCCAGGTCAGGACTATCACTTCTATGACTTTTCTACATGCCTTGTCTTTGTGTAGAAGAGGAGGCTAAAGAAGAGTTGGGTGAGGCTGGTTGTTTTGTCCAAGTTGGAGGACAGGCCCACCTGAATCGTAGGCGTTGCCTGCATTCTCCACCACAGCCCAGGATACCCATGGATCCTCAAGCCCCATTGAAATGGATGGGTGAACACCAATAGCTAGAACAGCAGCATCGGCAGCAGATTGTGACCCAGCAGCTTCAGCTACAACAACCGTGCCAGCAAAAGAAGCAGGGAGCAGCAGCGGTTTATGCTTTGCCTATTAACCCTGGAGAACTGGAGCCCCCAGGTGGGTGCGGGGCTGTGGTTACCTGTGTGGGAGGGAGGAGTCCTCGCCAAAATGGGGCTAGAAGAAGTCCTTGAGGCTTTGCTGGAGACTCTTCAGTGGGTGGCTGGGGAATACCAGTGGCCCCAGGAGGAATGGCCACAATGATTAAACTCTACATGACAGGAAAGGCCAAGCCAGCATATCGTACACCAGGGATAGAGACAGCAAAGGCCTATAGGACACTCAAGCTACCATACTAGTCTGCCTAGGGCTTGGTGAAGATGCTATTGTCAGCCACCCTGGCATGAACCATTGGCTCTGGCCTCCCAGCTGAGGGCAATAGAGCAACAACTCTGGGATTTGTGTTCTCTCTGGCTGAAATCAGAGACTTGTTCACCAATGGAAATGGTGACATTAGAACAGTTTTGCTGAGTTCTCCCAGCAGAGCCCCAGGAGTGGGTTTGTCGCCACTAAGTACGCAGTATGTTTCGCAGAGAACTTCCTGACTCTGACATAGAGAATGAGCCTCTGGGGAAACCGGGGCAATCGAACATCCGTGGTTCAGGTCCAATGGGGAAGGGGCCTCAGGCCTCAGAAAACCCCTTGTGAAGGGCTACATTGGGCCAGAGTGTGCACCTGTGGTATCCCAAGGGACTGAAACACAGGCCAAGCCCTTACAATGGGCCAGCTGTAACAAATGAGGGCCGACCGCTGAAGGAGACCCGGCTGAGAAGATGGGGGTGGGGGGTCCCTAGATTGTTCCATTTTGGGTCAAGATGGCCCTGGGCACTAAGATTGCCCTTATAGACAGTCTGTCTGTGGCTATTTCTGTTCCTCAGAAATGTGTGGAGAACTGCTTGGGCTGAAGGCTTATGTAGTCCCTGTTACAGAGAAGGGAATGAGGTGCTGGGCTTGTCTGACCCAGATTGGGGCAGATGTTCCTCCAAGAGCAATTAATAGCTCTACAGATCTCTAGATCTGTGCATGTAAGATGTATTCATGGGGACATTTGGCCCTATCCTAGGGGCAGGAAAGGAAAATATTGGTGGTCATGGCCCAACACCTAGCCTACCTGACAGTATTGGTGCAGGGCTGGAGACCTGTAACCAGTCGTGTGAGGGTGGCTGGGAAGGCAGGATTGGCACTCAACCTGAGGACTCAAGGAGCGATTAAGCTAAAAGAAATTTCCCCCTTTTCCAGCCCCGAGCTGTCCAGTTTCAAACCAAAGTCCTGCAGGGATCAGTGATAAGCCCATAGTGTCGCGGTGCAGTGTAATTTGAAGCTCCCTACAGAGAAGCCACAGAAACAGCCTCCTCCTAGGGACAACCCACTCGTCTTAGAGGAGGGGCCCAACTACATCCAAAATCAAAGGGAGGATCTAGTCTTCAGCTGGCTACATGGCCGGTTGACTAGGGCAAATGCGGTGCTGGTTGATCCTGACAATTATGTCCAGTACTCCCATTTTGAACTCAAAGCGGATCTCTTTGTGAGGGTGATGTGGGACAAAAAAAATGGGGCCCACCAAACACAACTCCTGATCCCAAAATTTTATCATAACCAGGAGTTAAAACTGGCCCAAGATGTACTGTGGTCTGGTCACGTGGGAGCGGATAAGACCCCAAAGAAGATACAGGCCCAGTTGTTTTTGCAAGGGGTTTATGGTGACATCAAAGATCATTGTACTTCCTTTCCAGAATGCCAAGTGGTGGCCCTCAGCCAGCCCATGGGGCCCCCTCAGTCCTCTTCCATTGGTGAGCAGACCTTTTCACAGAATTGGGGTAGACCGCATGGGGTCACTGGACCCAACTCAAGCCACTGTTGGTTTATTCTGGTGATTGTTGATTATGGCAATTGGTATCCTGAAGCAGTAGCTCTGTGCTCAGCAACGTCACGGACAATAGCTACCCAATTAATGCAAGTATTCGCTAGAATAGGATTTCCAGCAATGCTCCTGACAGGTCAAGGAAAAGCCTTCACATCCCAGTTAACACACAAGGTCTGAGTTTTCCTGAAATTTCAGTTGGTTAAACCCTCTGTTACACACAAACAGATGGCCTGATAGAGCAGCTTAACCATCCATTCAAGAAGATGTTGCAAAAATGTGTAACTAGAGAATCCCAAATGAAAAAATGTGAAAAAATGCCCCTGTATTTGTTGCTCACAATCACCTCTGTAAGATCAGGATGGTAAATACCTTACAGGGTAATTCGATTCAAAACATAGAGAATCCCTCTAGGCAAAACCTTAGGTTACAAAAAGACACACGGACAGGAATATTCATTCTATTAAGCACAACTTATTTTCTCAGTCATTTAAAGAAATCATAATCTAACGCATATCTAGCTAGATTACTTACTGAGTTCTAAGACTCCATTCCTCTTCTGTCCCCGGCAAAAGCCTCACCCAGACAGACACAGACCCTTTGATGTTCTCCCTCTTCCCAGCTTTTGAAAGTATCTTGTCTCCTCATTGGTCATTTTGGTCAGGTGCCAGTGAGGTTATCCTAACTGTTACATGGACATCCTTACTACTAAAGCAGGGTTCACAAACCTAATCAAACACCATGTACATCTGAAAGCTGAGCACTGTGTCTTGTTCAGCATCTTGGTTGTAGAGTGGTGAGCAATAAAATTATTGCTTTGTGGGATATTGAAAGCAACAGGATGGGATTAGCTTTGGCTGAAGGTGTAAGCTACAAAATTGCCCTGGCAGCCATTTCCTCCCCTTCTTCCCCAGGTCTGACCCAAGATGGATTCCAAGTGGAGGAAAAAAATCTGAACGTACGACGAGTGACTCTGTCTAACTACCCTTGCAATTCTTCCCTGTTAAAGGGGTACAGACCGAGCATGCTCTCCCTGGTAACACAGTCACTCCAATGTAATTCTATAGATTTATACCTTTACTGGCATGAAAGCATCACCCCAGACACAGGAATTATGAAGCCCGGGGCCAGACTAAGTGATATAGCTCCTTCTGGACCTCAGTGTTTAAACTTCTGGTTCTGTGCATTTGTGTCATAATGTCCTGGCTGCATGGGAAGAGAGAAGGAGGGAGAATCTGCTCTGTTGTTAGGAAGCCTCTGCACCCTCGTCCAGCATCCTGGTAACGGTTGCCCTAATTTTCCCCCACGTCTGGTCGGTCAGGTTCCCAGGCAAGGCAAAATTGCAACAGCTGCTCCTCTCACTTACTAAACCTCCCTGTTCACTGATACTCTGTTTCAGGCAGCCGAAGCCAAAATATCTCCTTGCCGTAGATAGATGGAATCCCTTCACTGGCCTGGAAACGTAGCCCCCTCTTCCACTCTGGGACCTCGAGCAGATGAACAGCCTGCAAGGCTTCCCCAGTCTGAAATCATGTTAAAACTAATACTGGTGCCAGGCCCCTCATAGGATTCCCACATTGTTTCATTCGCAGAGTGTGAAGCTGAATGCTGGTCACATTGAACAAATGACACTTCATTAAACCCTGTGCACTGCTCTGTCCATGTGGCTGGGTTGCTTCCAGCCTTATTCCCCATGTTCCTTATTCCCCTGGTGTCATGTCAGTAACAGTCTCCACAGGGAACACGGGCCCTCCAACTCCAGGTTCCACTGGTCAGGACACATCTTCCCTATTTTACAAATATTTTAATAGAAACATGAAAAACAAATAATTGATACTCAACCCTCACACCTGAAGGCCCTTCAGCCAGAGACTGCAAGCAAATAGCTGAGTTGGAGTCTTCTCTTTACCACATACTCAGCCGGTTAAGTAGTCATTAAGGTAGTTTGCTAGACTCAGAGACAGAGAACAAAAGAATGGCCATACGGGGTCAGACCAGTGGTCCATCTAGCCCAGTACCCTGTCTTCCAACAGTGGCCAATGCCAGATGCTTCAGAGGGAATGAAACACAACACGGCAATTTATTGAGTGATCCATCCCCTGTCGTCTAGTGTCAACTTTTGACATTCAGAGGTTTAGAGACACCTAGAGCACGGGATTGCATCACTGACCATTTTCTTTTTTTGGATGAATTTAGTCTGCAATTCCTACCATAGTGGGTCTGTGGGTTGGGAACATGATTAGCAGGAGCTTCTCAGCCGGCCAGTGAATAAAGATGGAATCAGAGCATACCAAGGTGACTAAAGGACCAACCTGTGCCATTGGCTTGATGCAAAATGTAAAATGAGGGATTCCCGTCATCCCCCCCGGACAGAAAAATCATATGCTCCTTCATCTCTTGGCCGGCATTTCCACCTCATCTGGACCAACCCTCCCCCTCAGGTTCTTTGGGACAGGACCCTCTGTCAGCAGGGGAAAAGGGAGAGGGTCAGAGAGGAAATGTTTATCACTGTGCACTGGAAGACTGATGACCCCGAGGTACTAGAAGGCGAAGGAGGAATGGGATGCACCGTGGGAGGAGAGAATGCTGGCCCCAATTCCTCAAGCATGACCAGAGGAATAGGGACCAGGACCGGTTACGCTGGAGCAGCTGATAGACCTGGTGGCCACTGGGCTCACTAGCCACCTCCAGTACCAGCACACAGCCCACTGTAGCATCTGCTCTACACGTACAAACCTCAGCTCTGGGGCTGCACTGTTCACCAGGGTCCCACGTCCTGCAGCCAGAGCAGGTCCTGGAAAACTCTGCAGTTGGGTGGTCAGTGAACAGCTGTGTGCGCTGGAACAGACAGCTGTATCCTGCGCCTGCCATCCATGCAAGGTGGGCAACACATTCTGTTGGGGGCAGGAGAGCAGGGGGCCCACTTCTGATTCCCAGTTCCCAGTGGCGGATTAATGATTTTGCCGCCCCGAGGCCCTGAAAGAATGGCCACCTCTGGCCCCATATGAACTTGTTTTAGTTTTTTTACAAATTTGTTTGAACTAAAATGAATCTAAATATCATTCAAATAATTGAACATTTACAAGTTTTATTATAAATAAAATGACAAGTACAGCGGACCCTCGCTTGAACGCGCGTCTGCATAGTGGAATTTCGCTTTCAGCGCGGGACCGCGCATGGATTCAAAACCCCGCGTTCAAGCGGGGGTCCGCTGCAGTTTAGGATTCTCGCGAGTACGTTTTCTAAATGGCGTCGCGCTGTCATTGGTGGTTTCAATACGCGCTGTGATTGGTAGAATCGCGGTGTCACTGGTGCCGCGATTACAAAAATGCTGCTGTTATAAATTTGCCGCCCCTGCAAATTTGTCGGCCTCGGCGATAATACGCCGCTGCCAGTTCCACCACAAGGGAGACTGACCTTGTGTCTCCGACAATTGAGATAACAGGGACTAATCCTCCCCACATGCCCCACTGTGCTCATCTTGCCCTTGGTCCCTGCCTCGCTCCAGCTAGGGACCAATCCTCCCCCCGCCCTGCCCAACTGTCAGGGTGGATAAAAATCAATGACTTTTTAAAAAAAAAATCAAATAATCAGATTTTTTTGTTTTAATTGGATTTTTGAGGAAAAGATATCTAAAGATAGTTTTAATTAAGGTACATTATATCTCATCGTGGAATTAGGATTATAAATTTTAATTCTATAGTATGAGATAATATATTCATGTAATGTTTAAGAAAAGTTTTGTAAATGAGTTCTAATAGTTCATGATTTGGGACCCAATCTTATGGGGGTCCACAGGCCTCTGTATAGATTATTTAGGTTAATTTTTCTATCTACACAATGGGACTTAGTGCTCAATCTAGAAGATACCATCAGAGATGCTGAGTTTTGCAGTTCTCAGACTGGATTTGTGTCTCCAGAGATAACATTCTTGTTAACAGCAAAAATGTTTTAAATAAATAAATAATATATAGAGATGAGAAATAACAGACCTCAACCCTATTGTCCCTCTGCAAATTTGTGTACACAGAGTCAATCCCTAACCTCTCTCTAAAAGTGCAAAGTTTCCAAAAGTTCAATGAATAGAAGATTGTTGGGGGCGGAGTAGATCTGGACAAGGAAAAGAAGTCTGGAGATAAAGGTGAGAAGTGAGGGACATATGCTTTTTTGTTAAACTATTCTGTTTGCTGTTGAAGAAAAATATCCAGAATACTTACTTAAAGTTGTTGTTTTAGTTAAATAAAACAATTTAAATATCTGTCTGGTGATGTTCTCCTCCTAATACAGCCTGGCAAGAAAATCCTCCAAATATTAATGATAGTTCACCTCCCAATAACTTCATAAATATCTGCTTCAGTTATCTTTGGGAAATGAAATAACCAAACACTCATTTATTTTCTGATATAGCTCTAAAACTAATCTGAAAAGTTTTCAAAATAAATCACAGTTTAAAAATGTATTGTGTGTACCTTCTAAAAATGAAATCTACACCTATCTCTGAGTTGTGAAGAATATGTATTAAGGTTATAACCAACAACAAGAATACACTTTTATGTGGAAAACCATGATTAAATTGAGTCTGCCTGACTCGTGATTTAAATCAAATCCACCCTCCCCGCTGTGCTCTTGCCCCTGGCCTCTTCATTCCCCAGGAGGGGCCCACAAATATGTTTGGGGCCGGGCCCACAAAAAGTTAATCCAGTCCTGGATCAGTTGCTAGATATTGTAGAACTCAGCCAGGATGCTTATTTACCTCTGTATGTTTTTGCTTCCAGTACATCCCCTTTCTATTACCCTCAGGGAGTGGACATGATCATACTGTAACCAAAACCCAGTAGGGCTGTTTTAATCTCCTGCAGACTTCTGCCATTTGCTTGCTCTTTCATGAGTGACATTGCTATAGCTGTCTGACTATTTTGTGAAGGGGTGTTGTAGGGTTCCCTGGATTGTTGGAAGTGGGTGGATCTGGCTATGTTATCTCACATCAGGGATTCATATTTGACTTTCACAGCTTAGAAGGGACCATTATGATCAGCTCATCTGACCTCCTGAATAACACACATTTCACATAGAAATTCCTACATCAAGCCCACAGTTTTGGTTGACCTAAAGTGTGTCTTTTAGAAAGAGAACTAGGACAGATAGTTGCATTTTTTCTTATTGGAATATTTTTCCATCAGAAGATGCTGATTTCACAAAATCAAAACATTCTGTAGGAAGTATAGATTTCCTGAACATTTCTGAGAGGAAATTATTAAAAAGTTTCATTTTGACTTTATCTTTTTGACTTTTAAATTGTACCATAGCACCCACACATCACATCCACAGTCACATCCACACGCCCAACACAATCCTTTACCACACATCATTCACACCCCTCCCAGCACATAAACAACATACAACTCCAGCGCATCACTCCCCGACATAATATACACACGATCACATGCAACACCCAACCACCACACACTCTGTACAAATCACATAACACACCACCACCACGTGGATACCATCACACACTGCCACGATGTGCCACACCCATAATGCACCATACAACATAAGAGTCAAAATAGTACAAAGATGCCTTCTTTAAACAAAGGTGAGCAAATCTAACCTTATCTAAAAAAAGCATTTCAACCTTCGCTTAGAATATCATGTTTCATGGAAGGTCTCAGTCTTTATCTTCAAGCCACTAAGGCTGAGATCTGCAGAGGTATTTAAGCTCCATTGAAATCAATGGACATTAGGGGGTTTAAATGCCTCTGAGGATCTGAGTCTTCAGCATTTAGGCCTGTAACAAATGAAAGATTCCTTCCCATTCCAGGACTGCATTGATCAGCATTGTCCCTCAGGCACAGTGGAGCTGTCTCCTGCCAGGGGAAGCTCATTTGTTCAGGAGACACTTTTTTTGGTGGTTGATCCAAGACTATGGACCTAACAGGATCACAAAATCACCTGAACCCTTTTTCTGTTCCACTTGAAAGTGAGCTTCTGAAATCTGCCTTCAGTAGCATAAGCTCATAGCATGTCATAAAATAAACCTCCATAAGAATCCATATGCACTTTTTCCCTAGAGGGAAGGATGGAGAACGACCCACATGGGATGAAAGAAAATCATGTCACTTCATACATCTCTATCCAAAGCTCTGATGCCACAGTGAAGGGCATAGTATCAGCATTTGTAGGGCAGAGAAGAGATTAGGGGCCTCTTGTCACTGTCTAATCGTGTGTGTGTGTGCTCATTAAGATACCTGTAAATAACCTCCCATTTATACTCCTGGATTTCAGAGGAAAGTCTGGAGTCTGGATTGGGGGTTAGGGCGCTCTCTGGAGTTAGGAATATTTTGTTGCTGGGTTCTGGAGTCCCAAACTGGCAGGGAAAACAGGCTCAGATGTAGTCTCAGAACATCAGGTGACAGTCCCAAGTGGGTCTCTGTGACCGAACCCATCACATCAGTCTCCATCTCTCTCCCTGCTGGTCCCCATGGAGCCACCCAACACACCTCATGAGAGAAACATCAGCCCAGGGACAGATCTTCAAAAAGGTTTTAATAAGAAAAAGCAAAAATTCACAATGAAGAAGTGTTAGGGACAAAAAAGCAGGGAAGTTCCAGACTGTCTGATCAATGGGAAATTAGAGGGGAAATCACAGCCCCTGTCTCAGTCAGACTTATTTCTTGCATCTAAACAAAACTGAAATCAAAAAGCTAATTGAAGCAGTTCCCAGGCAGGGATAGTCTCCAATACCCCGATGGGTCAATGAGCATTTGGGACAGGAAGAGTCTATCCATACAGCATTTACATCCTCACAGGATATTTGATCTGAACCCAGCCATTCTTATATTGATATCCCAGAGACGCCATCATCAACGTCATCATAACCCGGGTCATGAGGAGGTGGAGACAGGGCTTCCCTCTCAGCCCCAGAGGCCCCTTCACTTCTTAGCGAGTGCAGACTCCAGCCTGAAAATAGCAAGCAAGTCACATTACAGTCAAAACATTCATTCTCCACCCATGTGCACTCACATAATGGATGGGCAACATACAGCATGGGCTGTGAATCAGCCCCCACCCACAGTTCCTCTTAGTGGGCCTCTGACATGTTTAAACCATTATCTCTCTCTCTGTTCTTCAAAGAAAACATGTGGGAGCAGATTCTCTCTCTTCTGAGACCTCCCTGGTGCAGGAGAAGTGTGGGGATGGCAGTGAGGGGTGACGACTCCCTGATAGGCCACTGGGAGCTGCTGTAACTCCTGACAGCGGATATAGCCCCTAAGGGACCACACGCCAGCAGACACCTGGTGGCTGGAGCAGGGTGGGGACCCTAGACCATGGGACTTGCCTGGACATCACAGATCTCACCCACCCACACAATGCTCATTCACACGTTATTCCCATCAAGACCAAAGAAATGCACATTTCATCCCAACCCAGTTTCCTTTGAGGTGCAAAGTGGGAGTGCAATCCTGGGTCCCAGCTCTGATCCTGTGCTAATGGGGACATTTACATATTGAAGAGAGGGATTTCAAAGCCAGGCCGCTAACTAACCCCACTCCAGGGACCTGCTCTTCCCATTACCATCCAGGGCACTGACACCTGATTTGGGGAAAGGCACTTTGCCCCTGATCCTGCCAATGGACCCATGTAACTGATGATTTGAACAGTCCCACTGAAGTCAGAGAGAGTATTCATGTGAGTAAACTGACAGATGGGATCTAGTATTTGTAGGATCAGGGACCTTATCTAGGAAATCTTCTCTCTGTCTTGATTTCAATCCATTTAACTCTGTTTAGCAGAGGTCAGGGAGGGGACACAGCTGAGAGTTCACCAATAACTGTATTTCAGTGCAGTGACAGTGACCTCTAGTGGCCAGTAAAGGCTCTTCCCGGTGAGTTCTCCACACTCCACTCACCTGTCCGTGAATCCCTGTTCCTGACACTTTCCCCATGGGCCCCCGTGACTTCCTGGGCACTCGGTCCAGAACCAGGGTCGTCTTCAGGGTCAGAAATTTCTCTGGCATCATCATAACCGTCCCCTGGGTCATCTCCAGGCAGGGCAGGGACCTCTGAAATAATTATGGGAATTAATGGTAATGAGAAGAGGCTTTCCACTGAATAGAGAAATAAGCTACATGCCAGGTGTGGCAAAGGAGGGACTTATGTGTATTATTTCTTATGAATGCCACATACACCTCAGTTTAGCTGTTTGACATTATCCTGCCAGACTGCACAGGGAAAAACAAAGGAGGACATTGGAGGGGAAGCAAACAGGAAACATAAAAATAACAAAGACGTGGCTCCTTAAGGCGACAATGAGGGGAGCTGTTAATTGTGGAATGCCCTTGTCATAAATTTAAAGGGAAGAGTAATCACCTTTCTGTATTCAGTGTTATAAAATCCCTCCTGGACAGAGGCAAAGTCCTTTTACCTGTAAAGGGTTAAGAAGCTCAGGTAACCTGGCTGGCACCTGACCCAAAATGACCAATGAGGGGACAAGATACTTTCAAACCTGGACGGGGGTGAAAGGCTTTTGTCTGTCCGTGTGATACCTTTGCCGGGAACAGATCAAGGATGCAAGCTCTCCAACTCCTGTGAAGTTAGTAAGTAATCTAGCTAGAAAATGTGTTGAGTTTTCTTTGTTTTGGCTTGTGAAATTTGCTGCGCTGGAGGAAATGTGTATTCCTGTTTTTGTGTCTTTTTGTAATTTAAGGTTTTGCCCAAAAGGGATTCTCTATGTTTTGAATCTGACTGCCTGTAAGATTATCTTCCACTCTGATCTTACAGAGTTGTTCTCTTATCCTTTTTTGTTCTTCTAATAAAGTTCTGGGTTTTTTTTAAGAATCGGATTGGTGTTTTTGGGTCTTAAAAATCCAAGGCTGGTTTATGCTCATCTTGTTTATTCTCAAGCCTCCCCAGGAAAGGGGGTGTAAGGGCTTGGAGGGATATTTTGGGAAATAGGAACTCCAAGTGGTCCTTTCCCTGGTCTTTGTCTAAATCACTTGGTGGTGGCAGCATACTGTTCAAGGACAAGATGAAACTGGTGCCTTGGGAAAGTTTTTAACCTAAGCTGGTAAAAATAAGCTTCGGGGGTCTTTCATGCGGGTCACCACATCTGTACCCTAGAGTTTAGAGTGGGGAGGGAACCCTGACAGCCCTTCCCTGGCTCCAGCCAGGCTACTTTGGGTTAATTCTTCCCAGCCCTGAGCTCAGGATCAAAGGGCAGACTAGGGAATGAAGAGGGTGGAGCAGCAGTAGCCAAGGGGTAATGTGGCTTCCAGGAGGCAGATTTATCATTGCTCACCTCGGCTGTCTGGAGTCTGGAGGACGTTCCTCAAGGCAGGCTCCTCCACATTATCGTAATCCAACTGAGACCCCCCTGGGAAAGCTCCCTCTGGAACAGCAAACACCACGGTCAGCTTCCCCTGAACACACCCATTTCCCCAGCAGGTTTTAGTTCCCCATTAAAGGCCTGTTGTTTTCGAGTTTGGGCTTTTCATCATAGAGTCTGCAGGGGAAGTCACAGGGTGACCCAGGGGAAAAGGGAGAGTCATGGACATTCTGTGAAACAATAATTGTGCCACCTTTATTTCCTCAAAAATAACTAAGCTCCAGCCCTGCCCCACAGCATCCAATACCAACTTTGTCATGCCCTTCAATGAGATCAGGATCTATGCTGGTATTGAGCTAACCCTGGACCTGCTTCATAGATTCATGGATATTAAGGTCAGAAGGGACCATTATGATCATCTAGTCTGACCTCCTGCACAACGCAGGCCACAGAATCTCACCCACCCACTCCTGCGATAAACCTCTCACCTATGTCTGAGCTACTGAAGTCCTCAAATTGTGGTTTAAATACTTCAAGGAGCACAGAACCCTCCAGTAAGTGACCCGTGCCCCATGCTGCAGAGGAAGGCGAAATACCTCCAGGGCCTCTTCCAATCTGCTCTGGAGGAAAATTCCTTCCCGACCCCAAATATGGCGATCAGCTGAACCCTGAGCATATGGGCAAGATTCACCAGTCAGATACCCAGGAAAGAATTCTCTGTAGTAACTCAGATCCCACCCCATCTAACATCCCATCACAGGCTGTTGGGAGATAGTAGCTGCCACACCAGAGCTGACCATTGTGAATTCAACTGAACTCTATAAAGACATGGTTTAAAGTCCTTACATTATATGGGCTGGATCGTGAATTTGGCTATATGCTCCTGTCGAGGAGGCAGGGGGCTAAGGTCATGGGGCATAGATCAGGGGTTGTACAGTGACACGTGTCAGCTGTGGAAGTCAGATTCTTTCATACAGTGTGAATATTTCTCTGCCAGGTTCCCTGCAGCTCCTCCCCTGGGAGAGAGCACAGTCAACCACACACAGAAAGGGTCACGATTTGTTCACATTTCCACCAAGAGTTGGACAGAAATCTTTTGTGTGCCTCTGTTTCCACCCCCATCCTTGTTACCTTGTTCTGATCCAGGATCATTTTCCCCCTCGTTGTCCCCGGTGTAATATTGCAGCTTTGTCACTGAGTCATCTGAATAGGAAACTGGAGAAAGGGTAAATGGGATGTTATCACAGTGAGAGCAGCGAAACTGGCTGATGGGCAATGCATCCGGGTCCTGGAGCAAGATTTATTGTCTCACTATATTGCTTCTTCAAGGGAAGATGCTGAATTCACAGCGACTGAGTGGTGAGAGGCTGACACAGACTTTCTAAGCTAAATATCAGTTTTTTGTAGTAAATGTGGCTTTGGGGTGGATAATTCAGACTGGGAAGATGCTGGGAAGAGCCATATTGACCTCATGAGGTGAGGAAGGAACTGAGTGAGCCTTTTACCATGGCATCCCCTCCTGTGGGTTTCATTCAAATCCTTCTCATGAACTGGGGGGCCTGTTTTGAGTCACACTCAAGGTGTAAGAATCTAAATCTTTAGATGGGAATGTTTATCTTCTCCTCCTGAATGTTGCTGCTTCATGGCCTGATCCAGCAGAAAATTATGGCTGAGGCTGCTGCTCCAGATCTCCTCAGCCACGGACATGACTCCCATTTTGTTCTGGAAGATACTCCCCCTCCCCCGCCTTTTTGCCAGACAAGGCCACACCCCTCCTATGATCAGAGTCTGTGACCAACCCCCACCATTAGCAGAGAGGAGAATGTGCATCTCAGAAGTAGCCTCAGGGAGAAACACTGACCATGCTCAGAGTGCCCCACAATGTGCTAAACTGAGAGCAGCATCTTCCCCCCTGATTGACATTCAGTCAAAATGACGAGAACAGTCATCTTCCTGACCCATAACTAATTACCCCCTAAGGCGGCAGGATGTACTGATGGGCCTGACTGTCCTCAGAATGGGGCTAGCAGAGTCTGCTAGGGAGGAAACTCATTCATCTCAGTCCAGTAACTGGCTGGTCTCTTCACAGACCCAGCATCTCCAGCCATCCAGGACTCACAGGCTTGAAGGCTGCAGAGATTTAGCTCTAAGTCAGAGCTTTAGAAGGCAGAGTGCATTAGAGATTTTCTCCCTGTTAGGAATGACACACACAGACCTGAGCGATCAAACATTTCCTGCTTCTTTCTCATCAGGTTATAATCGATCTCCTCGTACACGGCCTCAGAGAAAGGGTCCAAGGATCTTCTGGAGCCTGAAAACAAAGGGCAGGGTTGGAAAAGGCTCAGAGAAGCTAGGGATGGGAAACCCTATGAGATCATCTAGCCCCTGCCCCCAACTCCAGTGCAGGACTGGTTCCTACAGCACATTCCCACTGCTCTGTCCAGCTTAGATTTCAGCATCCCAGGTGATGAGGACCATGTCCCTGTCATGTTTGTTCTATTGGCTATTTCACGGTCATTAAGTTTATCTTGATATTCAACCTTAATGGTCCCTTCATAAATGTATCCTATTACTCCTACTACCACCCAAAATCATTCCTCTCCTATCCTGGTGCTCACACCTATGGGCAAAATAGTACTTGTATATGTACTGCCTAGAGACTGTGTGGGGAATAATTAGCTAATATTTGTGCAGTGCTTTAAAAATGGAAAGTACTATCTACCTATCTTTTTAGGTGACGAATTTGAGGAACTGTCCCAGATTGAGATGTCATGAGAGGAAGTTTTGGAAGAAATTGATGAACTAAACAGTAATAAGTCACCAGGACCAGATGATATTCACCCAAGAGCTCTGAAGGAACTCAAATATGAAATTGCACAACTACTAACTGTAGTCTGTAACCTATCATTTAAATCAGTTTCTGTACCAGAAGACTGGAGGATAGCTAATGTGATGCCAATTTTTTAAAAAGGCTCCAGAAGCGATCCCAGCAATTACAGGCCAATAACCCAAACTACAGAACCAGGCAAATTAGTTTAAACTACCGTAAAAAATAGAATGATCAGACACATAGATGAACATGATTTGTTGGGGAAGAGTCAACATGGTTGTTGTCAAGGGAAATCGTGCCTCACCAATCCTCTAGGATTCTCTGAGGGGGTCAACAAGCATGTGGACGAGGGGGATCCAGTGGATACAGTGTACTTAGATTTTCAGAAAGCCTTTGACAAGGTCCCTCACCAAAGGCTCTTAAGAAAAGTAATGTGTCATGGGATAAGGGGGAAGGTCCTCTCATGGATCAGTAACTAGGTAAAAGATAGGGAAAAAAGGAGAAGAAATAAAGGGTCAGTTTTCAGAACAGAGAGAGGTAAATAGTGGTGACTCCCAGGGGTCTGTACTGGGACCAGTGCTGATCAACATATTCATAAATGCTCTGGAAAAAGGGGTAAACAGGGAGGTGGCAAAATTTGCCGATGATACAAAACTACTCAAGGTAGTTAAATCCAAAGGAGACTGCGAAAAATACACTGGGGTCTCATAAAACTGCGTGACTGGGCAACACAATGGCAGATGAAATTCAATGTTGATAAATGCAACATCTTGAATACTGCGTGTAGATGTGGTCACCCCATCTCAAAAAAGATATATTGAAATTGAAAAAGGTTCAGAAAAGGGCAACAAAAATGGTTAGGGGTATGGAACAGCTGCCATATGAGGAGAAATTAATAAAACTGGGACTTTTCAGCTTGGAAAAGAGATGATTAAGGGGGGATATTAAACTATAAAATCGTGACTGGTGTGGAGAGAGTAAATAAGGAAGTGTTATTTACTCCTTCTCATAACACAAGAACTGGGGGTCACCAAATGAAATTAATAGGCAGCAGGGTTCAAACAAACAAAAGGAAGTATTTCTTCACACAACACACAGTCAATGCCTGTGGAACTCTTTCCCAGAGGATGTTGTGAAGGACAAGAGTATAACAGGGTTCAAAAAAGAACTAGATAAATTCATGGAGGATAGGTCCATCAATGGCTATTAGCCAGGACGGGCAGGGATGGTGTCCTTAGCCTCTGTTTGCCAGAAGCTGGGAATGGGCGACAGGAGATGTATCACTTGATGATTACCTGTTCTGTTCATTCCCTCTGAAGTGCCAGGCATTGGCCACTGTTGGAAGACAGGATACTGGGCTAGATGGACTTTTGGTCTGACCCACTATGGCTGTTCTTATATAAGGGTAAATCTACACTGCAATCTGGAGGAGTGATTGCAGCATAAACACATCTGAGCTGGCTTTGATCGAGCTAGCCACGTAGCTGTGTCAGCACACACAGCAGCACAGGCTAACCTGCCGTGTACAGCCTCGCCTAGGAGCCTGGGTGCACACTCCAGTGGCTAGCCCATGTCACAGCCATGCTGACGCAACTACACTGCTGTTGTTATGCCAGCTAGCTTTCACCGAGCTAGGTAAAAGCTAGCTTGGGTATTTCTACATGTGCTGCAATCACACCTCTCACTGCAGTGTAGATATGCCCTAAATGCCTAGTAGAACTGTCTGATCTCTTTGGCCATTATCACCCAAGCTCTTTTGCAGCATTTCTCCTTCCTGGTACCCTCCCTCCTGCTGTATCTCTCTATTCCGGATCTTTCCCTCACATGGATTTTCTTGTACTTTTCTAAATGGAATCTCAACATGTTATTTTTCTAAGAATACTTGAAGTCTCTTTGTATTATTTTCTCCAGTGAGGCGGAGTGGCCTCCCTCCCCACTTTAGAGTGAGGGACCACGACACTCCCTGTGGTGGGCAGAGCCAAATCTGCCCTGCCCCCGTCGCCGGAATTACCAGGGCAGCACAGGAAGTATAAAGGGAGGGCCTTGCATCTCATTGGAGTGGGAGCTAGGGAAGGAGACAGAAGTCTCCAGCCTGCTGCAGAATTCTGGAGCTAGACCTGCACCGGACAGCATCGTGTCCCCAACGGAGACCGACCCTGCAGAGAAATTGCTGGCACTGCCATCGGCCAAGTACCCCAACGAGACCAAGGACCTGGGCACTATGGAACCCCTCACCCAGATGCTGGTAGGAAGTAGACCAAGGAAACTGGACTTTGGTCCCGTTACACTGTCAAAACCCGAGTCAACATGTTTTAGCTGGATCCCTGCTGATCCAGTGGCGGAACAGTCTGCCAGTGTTTGGGCCCCGGGCTGGGACGCAGTGGAGTAAGGTGCACCAAGGTCCCCCCATCCCCTGCTGCCAATCCCATCCCTGGGGTGGCAGCCTCCCCACGTTAGGCCAAGAGGTCTGCTGTCGGCCAGAGCCAGGTCATCAAAACTGTCTGTTTGGTGCTCTGCCCTGCCTGAGGGCCTGAATCCCTAGACTGTTTGGTGCTCCCTGCTCTTCCCCACCCAAAGAGCCAGAGCCCCAGACTGTGTCTTTGCTGGCTGCCTTAGCCGAGAGGCTTAGGCAAAACCTGCTTCCCACTCTGCCCTGCCCAGAGGGCCAGAGCTTCCCTTATAAACCATGAACTGCTGGCTGTCCCAGCCAGGATGCTGAGGATTAAAAACTGTTTATACTCCACCCCGCCTAGAATGCCAGGGCTCTAGACTCTTGAAAGGTGGCAGCTCTGAAAGGAGGCTGCCAACTCTAGACTGCTTACAGATCAGCCCAGCAAGTGGGACCCGAGCCTGAGTGCTGCTGCCTGACATAGTGAGAGGGAGCGGGCTCCCTCTCCACTTGAGAGCAAGGGACCACTGCATTTCCCCTTTGTATTATTTCTCTGTCGTCCCCACTAGTTTCAACTCCTCCCAATGTAGTGTCATCTGCAAGTGTCACTGCTGTGCTGTTCATTTCCATGGCCAGATCATAGCTAAAGATATTAGATATGACAGGACTTAAGATGGTCCCTGGATCCCCCACAAAGCTCTCCCTGACATGCACACCTTGTGCAGGTTACAGGGCTGCTACAAGCAGGCCAGATTTCTGTACCAGACATGCACTGGCTACAGAGCTTCTGTGCAAGAGAGGTACACACCAGATGTGTTCACCGTAAGATACCTTAATACTCCGACAGGTATGGCTGAAGTTAGTTTAAACAAGGTATGTTACACACAGTGTCACCTAGTGGCTGAATAGTATAATACAGTTTAACCTTCCATTACGTCTCTCCCTTTGCGTTCTACATTCCTACCATTTACAACATTTACATAATCATGGTATCTTTATAGTTGAGCACAGATCAGTCTATTAAGTGTCTCTTGTTAGTATATAGGTCTGTCTTTTAGCTTAGGATAAAATTTTGGGTTTGACTTTTGATACTTTTATATCCTCCTTATGAATATGTATGAACAAAGAATGAAAACACTGTGTGTTGCTTCCAGATGGGGTTTATAGCACAATGAAAAGGAATAAGGAAAAGAGTTAAAGTGTTGCTGGGAATGGTGGGAGTTTAATATACAAGCATATACTTGAAGACTGCCTCGACCCTTATCTAAAGGCAAGGTCAAGCAACCAGACGGGAGGGGCAGGCGGGAGGGTGGGCAAACATAAGAAACACTAAAAAGCCAGAGAAAAGGTGACCCTGGCTGAAATATAACCTTACTCCTTACCCCACCCTAAGGGTACAAAAGAGGTAGTACCAAAGTCCCCATACTACGATCCTCCAAAACGGAACATGACCATAAATTGTAAGGGGTGGGACCAAGGGATATAATTAAACCTGCTAAGAAAAAGAAGGTGGGAAAAAGGACAGGGAAAACTCTGTGGCATACAGAGCTATGGATATGCTTGCCTGATTAACCCCACTAAACATTGCATTGCCTGCACTCGGACTATGGTCTTCTGCTTTCTGATTGCATGATAAGAACCAAGAGAGGGGCGAGGGAAAAAGTCCTAACGTCGCTCAGTGGTACTAGTTTTCTAATTACCCAACCCAAACACGTAACAACTTGGTCATCTGGCTTTCCGTCAGTAGCAATGACTGCCTGAGGCCTGTTTGGAATCTCTGAGTTTTCTTCCTCTTGTTCTGCATCTGCCATCTGTAGAGTTTGCTCTGTTGATTGTTCTTCCTGAAGTACACTGCATGCTCCAGCATTTTATCTTGAGTTTATTTGTACTGGGTCTCCTTTCAAATATCCATCTTTCTAGTTCTTCCGCTTTTCTCATGAGGCCCATCATGGCTGCCACACTGAGGTGGAGAACGCTGTTGGTCTTTGATCACATGCACTCTGAATGAGAAGTTTTTCTCTTTGAAAGAGATTTCTGTGGTGAACTGTCCCATGCAATTCAGAATGCCTCCAGTCTTAGTCAGAGCTGTGGCAGGTAACTTCATCTCTGGGAGGGGTTGAAGGTGATTGTAAGGCCCTTCTGAGATGACTGTTACATCTGCTCCTAAGTCCATTTTAAAGTCCATAGTGTTTCTCTGAATGATCAGTTTCACTCTCCAGGCAGGCTCTGTATCTTCACACAGGATAGATCCAAGACACAATAGCTCTTGATTGTCTGTCTGGAATATGAATCAATTCCCTGACTGTGTTCATGTGGAAAACAACTGCAAAACGTCCATGTTTCGTGCATTTAATATATCCTGAATGTTTGAGTGGAATTTGTTCCTCTTAGCCAGGGAGTTCTCCCTCATTACCTCACCAGTTTTATGGTATTAACTTGTTTCATTCAGGCTGTGTTTGTTAACAGCTTCTAATCCATTTGAACAGCAGTTTGTAGGGTGAAGTCTGTTTTGAATTGTAGCTCCTGTGAAGGATATTTATCTGTTAACCCAATAACCAGCCTCTCTCTGATGTTTTCATGTTTGCTGTTCCTGAATCACAGTTTTCAGCCAAGGCATGCAGAGCTCTTATAAACTATTCAACATTTTCCCCTACTCCTTCAATTCTCTGGTGAAAACATGCCCTTTCATAAACCACATTTCTCTGAGGGTACGGTAGAACCTCAGAATTACAAACACATTTGAATAGAGGTTGTTCATAACTCTGAAACGTTCATAACTCTGAAACATTCATAACTCAGAACAAAATGTTACAGTTGTTCTTTCAAAAGTTTACAACTGAACATTGACTTAATACAGCTTTGACACTTTACTATGCAGAAGAAAAATGCTGCTTTTAACCATCTTAGTTTAAATGAAACAAACACAGAAACAGTTTCTTTACCTTGTCAAATCTTTTTTTAACCTTTCCCTTTAATGTTTTTAGTCATTTACATTTAAGACACTACTGTACTGTATTTCCTTTTTTTTTCTTTCTTTCTTTTTTTGGTGTCTGGTGCTGCCGGGTTGTATACTTCCAGTTCCAAATGAGGAGTGTGGTTCACTGGTCAGTTCTGTTACTTTGAGGTTCCAGTGTATAAAGTATGCATCAAACAAAGCCAGAACCCTTTCACAGTCATCTTTGTGCCAGTCTTCAGGAAAATCAAAGGATTGAAAGAAATGCTCTGCTTGCTTCCAAATAGCACAAGGTAAACACCATACCTGTATAGCTTCAGTTTCCTTATGGAGTTTTGTAGCAATCTGAAATCTTGCAAAATGCTGCTTCTAGTCTGTCAATTGTGAAGGTTTGTCAAAGCTGAAGTTCTCTGGTCAACGAAGAGGGAGATGTTGATGAAACCCTGCAACTTGTGTTGCTTTTTTTTCCTGTCTCCATCCTGCATTGCTCCTCCTTCTGTCTGCAACTTCTGTTGCTCTCTTCCTTCTGTTTTTCTTCTCCTCTGGCACTGCTTAACTTAGGGCACCATGTCACATACACCTTGGACATGGTAGGTGGCAAGGCTGCTATAAGCAGGTCAGGCTTCTGTATCAGATATGGACTGCCTACAGAGCTTCCTTTCCGGAGAGATACTCAACAGATGTATTCACAATAAGATCCCTTAATGCTCTGCCAGGCATGGCTGAGGTTCGCGAATGTAAGTTGTTACATGCAACACCATTTCGTGGCTGAACAGTATAATACAATTTAACCTTCCACTACACTGCCAACGCCCCACCCCCCATTAGGCACAGCTCCACCTGCTATTTCAGAGGCATTTCACACAGTGACACCAAGCAGGACCCACCTCTGCGCTGTGCCCTGGCACTTCGCACCTGCGCCCCCAGAATGATTAAGACCAGGCAGAGCAGGGCTCCCAGGATAATGCAGATGACCATGGGCACCGTGACTCTTCCACTGTCGGTCGGAGGGCGGCGCGGGGGAGCTGGATGGAAATGAACATGGAAGAGGGAGAGATTATCCTGTGAGAATCCAGGGGGCCCAGGGATCTCCCCAGTCACTCATTGCAGGGCCCAGGACAGCAGGGTAACGGGCTGGGACACAGTCTGTGTGCCATGGGGGCAGCTCACAGGCTGCAGTTTAAATCATGGGCCCTGCCCTGTCAGCTGGAGCCAGCAGACAGGAATTCTCTGGCTCAGCATGGCCTGCAGCTCCCACCCAGGTGTCATTCACCCCTAGATTTCACAGGGCATGTGTAAGGGGACTGTTGGCCCCTTACTAAAACTCGGTGGGGGTGTTTCGGTTGGCTAGCTCCCAGGACCAGAAGGAAGGGGAAGGGTTGATAGGAAAGCAGGACCCTGAGACTGACAGTCCCCAGGAACAATGGGGAGAGGCCAATGCCCCAAGTCAGCCTGACTGACAGGGCGGGCAGGCTAATCAGGGAGTCAGGACAAATCAGACAGTCAAGGTGGGTCCTGTCCTCCCTGTGAGCTGGATTGCCTGGGTCAGACAGAGTGGGGCCGAGCTACGGAGAGAGCAGGGGCCTGAGCTGAGCTGCGGAGCAGAGCCGCGCCAGATCCAGAGAGAACCAGAGCAGCAGCCCCGGGGAGCAGTTCAGTGCTGGGAGCAGAGTCACAGGAGACCTGTGCTGGGAGCAGAGCTGCAGCAACCAGATCCGGAGGGGCCGGAAAAAGCAGCCCAGGGAGCTGGAGGCAGAGGAGCAGCAGCGCTGAGGCAGAGGGGAGCAGGAGCTGGAGCTGGAGCTGGGGCTGGGGCTGGAGCTGGAGCAGTCTGAAGCCAGGCGCGGTGAGGAGTTGAGGAGAGCGAGGGGGACCCTGGGCAGCGGGCCCAGAGCAGGGAGACGCCCCCAGCCAAGAGGCCTGGCAGGCCAGACTTGGAGGGGGATCGTAACCCCGACTGGGCGGGGACGATGCTGGGAAGAAGGGTCCTGCCACCTTCTGCCTGAAGGCGTATGACCACCCCCAGAGCAAGCGTCCGACCCGCAGTATCCCTGCAGCACAGCCAGGGCCTGGGCAGGAGGCCTGGGACGTGTGAGGAACAGACTGAACTTCCCTTACAGTCCAGAGACGCTGGTTGTGACGTCCCCGTGCCACAGAGCAGGGTGACGTGTTTTCCTTTAACCTTTCCCACTTTTTTCTTATTTTTTAAAATCGATTGCTGTTTAATACACTGTATTTCCTTTGAACTGCATGTAATGATCAGTGGGTCAGGGAAGCATCCAGTGCAGAGAGAGCATCTGGGAGTGGGGACACCTTAGCCCCTGCCCTAAGTGACCATGACAGGGTTGGGGGTCGACCCCCCAGGAATCCTGGGCCCAGCCCTGTCGGGGTTACGAGGACTCTGCCATACAGGAGCGTGGAAGGGGAGCCCTTGACGTCAGGCAGGCCTCTGGGTAAAGGAAGGGGGAGCGAGGACTCAGATCCCTTCACTAGCCCATTTCACTGGGGTAGTGTATAAGCCAGGAAAGTTCCCCACAATAGTGGGACCATTCCCCTGCTTACTCATGGCAAGGAGCTCCTGTCCTTAGGCTACAGCTTGCAGCTCATCCTCTGTGACCCAGCACCAGGTAAATTTTAACTCTTGATGGGAGCGGGGGATGTTTTACCTGTTCTACTCAGTGATGCTGTCGTCTCTGTCACACCTGCAAAGGGAAAGGGAGGAGAGTTGGAGTCTGGAGCGAGGGGGAGCTGATGTGTTTGTCACTGGGTAGCGTCCCCCTCAGATCTCCAGACATCACTTCTACAAACTCCCTCAGAGCAGCACAGGGTCTGTCTGTTAGTGATTTAGGGCCCACGTCCCCCTATGCTGACTAGTAACAAACCAGCACACTGGGGTCTGTGATGGACGCAGGGGTTATGTGGGCTGATGTCTGAGCCAATATGGCCCCACAAAGCTTCCACCCCACAGCATCCATGATGCTTCTGCACACAGGAGAAAGGAGGGCCTGGCCTGTGACCAAGGGCGGGCAGGTAATTGGACCCATCCTTCTTCCAGAAAATTACAGCATGTAGCAGAAACATCTCCTGTCACTCACCTGAGCAATTCACTGCAACATCTTCCTTGTGACCACAGTTGCTCTCACCCCAGGGCTTAGCAGGACAGTCCCAGAGAGATGACTCCGTCCCTCTGCAATTCAGCGTTTCTACCCAGATGGGACCAGTCCCCTCACCGAATGCAGCCTCGCCTGGGACTGGTACAGCAGATCCACAGCCCAGTTGTTTACACACAACGTTAGCATCCACCATATCCCAGGAGTCATCACAAACTGTTCCCCAGGAGCCACGGTACCAAACCTCCACTCTCCCCGAGCATCTGTCCTCTCCTCCCACGACGCGTAACTTCTCCTGGTCTGGAAATGCAGAAACCTCACATGTTACTGGGACAGCTGGGAAAGTCCTTCGGGACCAAGAGGGAGACAGTGAGAAGCAGAAATACCTGTGCAGCTTGTCGAGTTCGGGCAGTCGGCAAACAGGGTCTGAGGTGGTTTCTCTTTTTCTCCTATGCAGAGAAAATGATTAAGTGAACGGACCGAGAAGAGTGTATGATGTAGGAGAGAGTAGGGCTTATCTGTATATTAAACCCCTAAATTTCAGCAATTTTATAAACTTAAATCTAAAATCTATTTTGTTTCATAGCTAATGGATTCGTTCCTCAGTGGATTCTCTGGATGTTGAAATCTTTATTCAGCTCGCTGCTGGTGTGTGCGCGTTTGTGGGTATCTGAGTCTGTTCCATCCACCCTGTGTACAGCTGCTCTTGACCCTGTTTGAAGGTAAACAGATCTGTCAGCTGAAACACACCCACATCATTGTGAGGATCCAGAGACAAGAAATGGTGGTATTAGAATTGAGGACTGTACCTATTGGGTTATGGGAAGTGGACACCCGCTCCAGCCCTGAAGGGGTTGGAAAAGCCCTGCAGAGGGCTGGGGCTGGGGAAGGAAGTAAAACCCCAGCTGACTGGGGGAAGTGGCGGCACCTGGGGACCACGCCCCAATCAGGGCCCAGCTGGCTCTCTAAAGGCAGTGAGCCAGAAGCTGAGAGAGAGCACTCTCTAGGTTCCTTTAGCTCTGAGATGGAGGGACCTGGCTGCAAAGACCTGAATAGAGGACCTAGTTTGGAGCAGGATTGGGGAAAGGTCAAGGGAGCTGGGGAGCTCCAGCCGAGGAAAGCCCCAGGCAGCGGGCCTGGTAAGGTCTATTAGGTACGGGGGTTTCAGGGGCAGCCACGGGTAGGCAGCAGGTCCAAACCCAACCTTGCCGGTGATGAGTGGCTCATACTGCAGTCTGCCTCAGGATGCAGGAGCTAGCTGGTGAGTAGCAGGAGCCTACGACTGAGGTGAGGTAGGGATAGTGGGTGAGGGGGCTTCCCTGGGAGGGGGATACCCAGAACTGTGGGGTACTGCCAGGGGGCAGCACCCAGTGAAAGGGGCACCAGGGTCCTGGAAGGGACACCGGAGCCAGCAGCAAGGCGAGACACCAGCCTGAAGAGGACGCTCCGGCGGCTGGAACTCTAAATCCCAAGGACAACCAGCAGCGGGCGCCCCTGGTGAGTCTGCGCCCCGGTTACAAGGACTCAATGAGACTTTAGATCTGAAACAGACGCTCACCTACACGCACAGACCCACTTTTTGGGAATTCTGATCCTGACCCAGATTTCACAGCCTGGGTGTCAGGAAGCAGGGGCTGCAGCAGAGCTAGTCTCCAGGCTACTTAACGAGCGCAGCTGGACTGTATCAGGCTGCCTGACTGGTCATACTGCCTGATTGGTCAGCAGTCCAGCTCTTGAGTCCAGCAGCCACACCAGCATTCAGCAACTGCTCAGAGCATTTCCCACAGCTAAGATATCTCATTTTCCTGTCTTGTTCACAGTCTTGCTGTTGCCTTGACCCCAGACTTACCCCTTGCCTTGCTCCAGGTAACCTGGTCCTGACCCTGAGCTCTGATTTCTGCCTTTGGCTCTGGCCTCTGGCTCTGACCCTTGGCTCCAATTTCTGGCTACCAGCTCCTGCTCTAACCACTGGATATGACTCCTGCTCCAACCACTCAGCATGACCACTCACGTCCTGTTCACTGACCTTGGGCCCATCTCTGATTGTTCATCCCAAAAGTACAGCCACAGAGATTCCCAAATGATGCTTGCTAATGGGAGGCATTTGCAGTGGTGCTGGAACAATTTTTACAGTTGGGGTGCTGAAAGTCCGGTCCCCAAACTTTTTACCTTGCCCCTTCTTACCCTGTCTGTGCTCCCTCTCCCCTGAGTTGAGGCCAGGACTGGGCTGTGGATCGGGGTAAGGTGACTCAGGCTGGGACCACACCTTGTGGGGCTAGTAGCGGGACCCCGTGTCTGGGACCAGCAGTGGAGCGCGGGGCCTGTAGCCAGGACCCCACGCAAACTGATTAACCCCTTGCACCCCAAGTTCCCATGCCTATGGGCATTAGTAGGCTCTCACTAGATGATTGCACCGTGTAACACACAGCTTGTATGAATAACTCCCATTTTGTTTTCCAGGTGCTGTATTGAGAATTGACAATGAAAATATGTCTGTCACTACTGTGAATGTAAAACTGTCTGTACTGAAAAGTAAATACATTCAAAATTTCTATCACACCCTTTCAATGAGTAAAAGATGGAGTGGGTGTGTGCACAGAGTTTCAGAATTACCACTGCAAGAAATATGGGTCTCTTCTGCTCGGTTATCACAGGAGTGCTGTTTCCATATGCCTGATGGGCACTGCCAAAGGGACCTGTGCTGCTCACTGCACGCAACATGGTCCAGCCATGTGGGACCAGAACCTACTCCATATGCAAAGTCTCTTGCAACCTGCCCTCCATCCCCACAGTTCAGCTGTTTGCAGACAATTGCTGGGGTGACTCCAGACATCTGATTGGAGCAAACACTGCCCCACGTCCCATTGTAGAAAAGCTCCAGCCGCCCAGCGCAATCACGGTCGCTCACCAGCCTCAAATCTGTGAATTCTAGAAGGAAGTGCACAAAAAGGGAATTTAAATCGTCTGATTCTGAAATGAACTGGAGTGAAGAGTGAAATCCCAGCGATTGCTCATCCCAAAAGTATAGCCACATCATTCTGCAGGAGCGAGTGTCAGAGAGAATCACTCTAAGAATGAGAGACTCTCGTGGACACCATGGGACTATTAGAAATATAATGGTCACCTCTGAAAAGTCACCAGTTCCCAGCAGTTACACACACACAGACACCAGCAATACAGCAGTGGCTGCCCTTCCAACACTAGAGAAATGCTGCGATATCTCCAATACTCCTCGGTGGGAACCGATGGGAAATGGTGACTTTCTGATCATGACCCCAGTTGGTAGGTAGAAGAGTAGAGTGACCATATTTTCTCAAAGGGAAAACGGAACACCCCACAGGGTGCCCAAACCCAAAACCTCCCTTCCTCTCCCCTACACAGGTGGGGCCAGCCTGAGCCTACCCTACCTCCCACCTACACAGGAACAGCCTGAGGTTCCTCTTTCCCCTCAGCATGTGGGCCAGCCTGAGCCCCCCTGCCACCCACCTGTGCGGAGTCAGTGCGAGGCCCCATTCTTCCATCCTGCACACGCAGTGGCCGAAGACCCCTGCTGTCCTCCCGGGTTGGGCTAGCTTTACCACTGTCCCCCCTCCCCCCACATGTTCCTCCGCACTCCACTAGGGGGCGCATCCCACTTTTTTGGCAAAACTGTGTATGTGTCCAATTTGCTCTTCCCAACTCGTGATCCGTTGGCAAGAGGAAACGAGAGAAATGCCCATTTTTGCCAAAACAGTCGGGACGGCCAGAGCAGGCTTAAAAAATAGAGTGTCCTGGCCAAAACGTGCTGTATGGACACCCTATAGAAAAGACAGTAAGGGAGAGGCTCTATCCTTCTCACTGCTCTCCTCAAATGTCTGTCCCCTCCATTAAATCCCCTGGTAACCAGGCTCACGTGAGCATTCCCAGACCAGACCTGAGCAGAGAACTCCCACGTCCTCTTTGTGTCTGCAGTTGTGCTGGCCCCAGCCCCTGGAAGGACAGTCCCAAAGATTGGATTCATTTCCAGAGCAGTTCACGTCGTCCAGCCAGATCTGCCCGGATCCTTGCCCGTAATGAGCAGACGGAGTTGCATTGATGGCGCGTCCACATCCCAGTTGTTTGCAAACGACATCGGAGTCTGACAGATCCCAGAAATCATCACAGACTGTCCCCCAGCTGCCATTGTAATAAATCTCCACTCTCCCAGCACAGCGACCTGCCCCATTCACCAGTCTGATCCGCCTGCTTCCTGCAGGGATAGATCCCAGCTGTTAATATGCAATATGATGATTATTAAATAGCTTCCATGCAATCAATGATGATGCTGCAATGGCTGAGATATTGAAATGCTTTTTAAAATCTGTCTTTAACAAGAAACACAGAAAAGGAGAAAAGCTGAGTAAGGAAATGAGGAATACTTTTTACAGAGCACTATTGATAAACAGCATGTGAGTGTAAGGGCCTAATTCTGAATTCCATACTCTTCGGAGTAGTCCTTAAGGGACTCGTCACATGGGTCAGAACTATTTGTGAGACTAAGCATTAGCGGAAACAGCCCTTACTCAAATTCTTGAATATTCTCAAACAACTCTTAAATGATAAGCATCAAGGTGTTCAAGGAATTATTAGGCAATTAATTTACCCAAAACCAAATATTCTTTTCAGTTGTTACAGAATGGGGAGGGGGTGACACTGACTGACCAGGTCATGCTAGAGTGTAGTTAGATCAGTTCACTTGTGTAGATTAAAGTAATGGTTAGATGTATATGTGTGTATTTAGACATTTAAACTTTATGAAAACCAGTGGAATGTTCTGGGTATTGTTTCCGCGTGTCTATTCCTGTCATAATGTAATGCCAAACATTTACATGATAAATATACGTGTAGCTAAATAACACATCAAATAAATTTTGTGAAATGCGGAGGATTTAAGGACTTTAACAGAAAATGCTAATTTCAAAGGAAATAGCCATTATGAAGAAGGTTTGAGGTCAAAAATCTAAGTGCATTTCTCACTCCCTGTCATCAAAGAAAAAGCCCCGGTGGGCCAGCCTATATTCCACCTTGGTCCTGAGGCCCGCCCAGGATATCAGTTAGCGGCTCCTTCACAGAGCCGTGAGCACGGGCATGTACTTGGTGCGGTTCACCCCTATACCTGCCCCTTTTGCGACATGAGGGAAACCCTGGCACACATATATTTGGAGTGTGCCAGGCTGCAGCCTCTATTCCGGCTCCTCACCAATATTTCATTACGTTTTTGGTTGCACCTTTCCCCTCACTTTCTTATTTATGCACTCCCTATCTGCTGCCCCACAAAGTCACAGGATCTCCTGGTCAACCTTCTTCTAGCCCTAGCTAAAATGGCCATCTATGAAGCCAGAGTGAGGAGGTTGGCCGATGGAGTCTCCTGTGACTGTGGGGCCTACTTCCGATCCTCGGTCAGTTCACGCCTCTGGACAGAGTTCCTCTGGGCGGCATCCACTGACTCCCTTGATGCCTTTGACAAGCAGTGGGCGCTGTCCGGGGTTCTCTGCTTGGTGTCCCTGTCCGGTTTCCTTCGTTTGACCCTTTGACCACACTCCTGTCCTTTTAATTTCATTAGTTGTCCCCCAGATTTATTTGGTGTCCAGGTCCTGTGGATCCCCCTCTTAGGCTGGGAGGGGATCCTTTAGCAGTGGGCGGGCTTTGCCCGCCCACTTCCCGGATCCCAGTAGGATCAAAGGAAAAGCCCACAGGGGTAGATTGTCAGCTTTCTTTCTGTGAGCTTGTTTTCTTATGTGATAAGAAGATATAAATATGGATTCAAAGAAAGATCCTGTATCTCTGGACTGTTTGGATTCTAACAGAGAAAAAGAACTTAGGATACAGAGGGACCTAGACAAATTGGAGGATTGGGCCAAAAGAAATCTGATGAGGCTCAACAAGGATAAGTGCAGGGTCCTGCACTTAGGACGGAAGAATCCAATGCACCGCTACAGACTAGGGACCGAATGGCTAGGCAGCAGTTCTGCGGAAAAGGACCTAGGGGTGACAGTGGACGAGAAGCTGGATATGAGTCAACAGTGTGCCCTTGTTGCCAAGAAGGCCAATGGCATTTTGGACTGTATAAGTAGGGGCATAGCGAGCAGATCGAGGGACGTGATCGTTCCCCTCTATTCGACATTGGTGAGGCCTCATGTGGAGTACTGTGTCCAGTTTTGGGCCACACACTACAAGAAGGATGTGGAAAAATTAGAGAGAGTCCAGCGAAGGGCAACAAAAATGATTAAGGGTCTGGAACACATGACTTATGAGGAGCGGCTGAGGGAACTGGGCTTGTTTAGTCTGCGGAAGAGAAGAATGAGGGGGGATTTGATAGCTGCTTTCAACTACCTGAGAGGTGTTTCCAAAGAGGATGGTTCTAGACTATTCTCAGTGGTAGAAGATGACAGGACAAGGAGTAATGGTCTCAAGTTACAGTGGGGGAGGTTTAGGTTGGATATTAGGAAAAACTTTTTCACTAGGAGGGTGGTGAAACCCTGGAATGCGTTACCTAGGGAGGTGGTAGAATCTCCTTCCTTAGAAGTTTTTAAGGTCAGGCTTGACAACGCCCTGGCTGGGATGATTTAATTGGGGATCGGTCCTGCTTTGAGCAGGGGGTTGGACTAGATGACCTCCTGAGGTCCCTTCCAACCCTGATATTCTATGATTCTATGAACTGAATGAGAAGACAGAGATCCCCAGAGTTATTCTGGGTAGCCCTGTGTGATGGGGTGAGCTCCCCACACTAGCCCTGTAAGAGCTGGGTTGGGCCAGGTGGGCCCAATCAGCTAATTATGCTGCAAACGGTGGAGTTTTAGGCCGGAATCAGCTGGTTAGAGAGAGTCTCACCTGTTCAGGAACAGGTGGGACCTATAAAGCTAGGAAGGTGGCTATGGGCTGGGGCTGTTGGGAAAGACTGCAGTAAGGCAGACAGCAGTCATGCCTTGGGAAGAGGGAGGAGTGTTTAGGGGCTGCAGGGAGATAGTCTGTAGTTATTCCCTGGGAGGAGGATTCTTGGGGCTGGCACACCCAGAGTGAGGAGGGGAACCAGAGTATAGGAAGCAGTCATACAATCATAGAAGATTAGGGTTGGAGGCCATCTAGTCCAACGCCCTGCTCAAAGAAGGACCAACCCTAACTAAATCAGTCCAGGGAAAGAGCAGTGTGGGCAGAGGGAGGAAGCCCAGAACTGCTGAGCTGTCTCTGGACTGGATCCCAGAAAAGAGGGCAGGCCTGGGTTCCCCTACCAGCCACTGAGGGAGTGGCACCAGGGCAGTGAATGGGAAGATGGCCTAGGACTGTTGATGGACTGAATCCCATCAGGGGGAACACTGAGTGACCTAGCTGGAGGACTAAGTCACAAAGAGGATGCTGCGGGTCCTGGAGGAAGAGGCACTGCAGACCAGAGTGATGGTGTGCAAACTGTGGATGGGTCGTTGGCCTCAAGAGCTAATCCCCAGAGTGACCAGGAAGAGATGCCAGACCGGCAGTGAGTGGAGTACCTCATGACACCCTGTAAAAGACTTTGGGGAAACTGACAGTTTATTACATCACTGCCACCATTTGGAGTTACAAACTGATTTACCTGATATTATATTTTACCTGCTATAGCCTCTCAATAACCCTCATTCTTTCTTCTTAGCTAATAAAACTTTAGTTATGTACTATAGAACTGGCTGCCAGCGTTATCTTTGGAGGAAGTTCTGGGGTGACTGACTGGTCCCTTGGGACTGGGAGAAACTTGGTGTGGTGTGATATTAGGATTAAGTGACATTTTATCACAACTTTCAGTTTGTCTGGGTGGCAGGTTAAGCTGGAGAGGAGGTCTGTGACTCCATAGTGAGACTTGAATAGCGATCCTGGAGTTTGTTTGTCACTGACTTGGTGAAATCTAATGATAGAACACACCTCCAGTTTGGGGTATCTGCCCTTGTTTTTTGAGTCTGCCCTGAAATAGTCTCTTACAGTGGTGAGCCACTCCAGACAGCATGACAGGCGGTACCAGAACATTAGAGAAAAGTGGTACCAATTTATTTTACAGATAAAGGGGAAGATGGGCAAATGGGCTCCATGTGTCTCCAATCAAGTCCCAGACGCTTAGGGCCCAATTCTACCCTGCTGAAATCAACGGTGAATCTCCCACTGACACAGTGGGAATGGAAATAGGCCCTTAATGTGCTGTAGTTACCCTGCAGTTGGAATGGGCATGAAAAATATCAGTGCAGTAACATACAGTGCATGATATAGGGACATAGTTAAAATATGTTACTTGTTTACCTTTACTGTGGAACCTTAATGTTAATCATATACCAGCAAAAAGAACAAAAGAATTATCTTGTACAATAGTCATGTACAACCAAGAACAATGAAAAAAAAATCTCATCAAGGTTTCCTTTTTCCTTCTTTTCCTTTAAATGAAGAAAAATTGCACAGTTATAGATTAGGACTTAACAAGGTCACATTATAACAGCAACTTTGATGTGTTTCCTAAGTGACAGAGAGTTAGATCCACAAAGGTACATAGATTCCGAACTGCCTCTTAATAAATAAATCATTACATATTTATTGAAGCAGGGACTTGACCCTCCCACATCCCAGGCGAGTGCCCGGGCCACCAGCTAGAATCAATCTCTAGCTTTTTTTTTGATTCAGTGACTGATTATTTGTACAAAGTGGAACATTTCCAGCAGGAGAGACCCACCCCAGCATAGTCTATAGTGACTAGGGCACTCCCCTGTGTTCATGTCCCTGCTCCAAATCAGGCAGAGCAGGAATTGAATGTGCATTTCCCACCTCCCAGTTGAGTGCTTTAACCACTGGGTCATGTGTAAAATGGGGAGATGAGAGAGAGAGCTGACCTGGCTTATGTGCCTAGCTCCAGGAGTGGGTTCATGACTAAGATTCCTGAGCAGAGATAGGTGCCTACCTCTGACTGTATGTCAGGGGCCTGAGGCATAGATCAATGGCAGTTTGGCATCCAAATAACTTTGTATATCTAGGCCCTACTCCCTTCCTTGGCATTTCACTGCTGACAAATTTAGGTGGTTCCCTATTCAGCTTTCTGGCTTCTGGTGCCTAACTCTCCCCATGCATTGTACGTGGAGCTGGGTGCGTGACTCATGTCTGAGGATCCCATTTGATGGCAAGGCACCTTGGAGTCAGCCCTTGCAACACCCAAGTCCCTTCGGGGATCTAGCCCAGAGCCACTATCCATGGCAGCCTTGGTCAAAACAGGTTGCATATGACTTCCTTTTCTTACTATTGTTTTCTGAGTCAAGACAGCAGGTTTTTTAAGACTTTAAAATAAAGAAGCCACTACATACACTAGAGCTGCTTGGAAAGTCATCCTTTTCCCCACAAATATGAATGGCCGTGAATATTTTTCATGTTCTGTAAATAAATTTGCATTTTCCATAGTGCTGTCAAGTGATTAAAAAAATTAATTGGGATTAATCATTCTGTTAAACAACAATAGAATACCATTTATTTAAATATTTTGGATGTTTTCTACATTTTCAAATATATTGATTTCAATTACAGCACAGAATAGAAAGTCTACAGTGCTCACTTTATATTTATTTTTTTATTCCAAATATCTGAACTGTAAAAACCAAAATAAATGAATTTTTCAATTCACTTAATACAAGTAATGAAGTGCAATCTCTTTATTATGATAGTTGAACTTACAAATGTAGATTTATGTACAAAAAAAACCTGCATTCAAAAATAAAACAATATGAAACATTAGAGCCTACAAGTCCACTCAGTCCTACTTCTTGTTCAGCCAATCGCTCGGACAAACAAGTTTGTTTACATTTGCAGGAGATAATGCTGCCAGCTTCTTATTTACAAAGTCATCTGAAAATGAGAACAGGTATTTGCCTGGCACTCTTGTAGCCAGCATCGCAAAATATTTACGTGCCAGAGTCGCTGAAGAGTCATAAGTTCCTTCATGCTTCAACCACTATTCCAGAGGACATGTGTCCAAGCTGATGACAGGTTCTGCTCAATAACAATCCAAAGCAGTGTGGACAACGCTTGTTCATTTTCATCATCTGAGTCAAATGCCACCAGCAGAAGGTTGATTTTCTTTTTTGGTGCTTCGGGTTCTGCAGTTTCCACATCAGAGTGTTACTCTTTTAAGACTTCTGAAAGCATGCTCCATACCTTGTCCCTCTCAGATTTTGGAAGGCACCTCAGATTCTTAAACCTTGGGTCGAGTGCTGTAGCTTTTATTAGAAATCTCATATTGGTACCTTCTTTGCATTTTGTCAAATCTGCAGTGAAAATGTTCTTAAAATAAACAACATGTGTTGGGTCATCATCCGAGACTGCTATAACATGAAATATATGGCAGAATGCAGGTAAAACAGAGCAGGAGACAAACAATTCTCCCCCAAGGAATTCAGTCACAAATTTAATTAACACAGTATTTTTTAACGAGCGTCATCAGTATGGAAGCATGTCCTCTGGAATGGTGACTGAAGCATGATGGGGCATATAAATATTTAGCGTATCTGGCATGTAAATACCTTGCAATGCTGTCTACAAAAGTGCCATGCAAACGCCTGTTCTCACTTTCAGGTGACATTATAAATAAGAAGCAGGCAGCATTATCTCCAGTAAATGAAAACAAACTTGTTTCTCTTAGTGACTGGCTGAACAAAAAGTAGGACTGAGTGGACTTGTAGGCTCTAAAGTTTATATTGTTTTGTTTTTGAGTGCAGTTATGTTAAAAAAAAAATCTACATTTGTAAGTTGCAGTTTGACGATAAAGAGACTGCACTATAGTACTTGGATGAGATGAATTGAAAAATACTATTTCTTTTGTTTATCATTTTTACAGTGCAAATATTTTAATATAAATATTTATATAAAGTGAGTACTGTATACTTTCTATTCTGTATTGTAATTGAAATAAATATATTTTTAAATGTAGAAAAACATCCAAAAATATGTAATAAATTTCAATTGGTTTCTATTGTTTAACCATGCGATTAAAACTGCGATTAATCATGATTAATTGTTTTAATCTCTATTAATTTTTTGAGTTAAATATGTGAGTTAACTGTGGCTAATCGACAGCCCAAGTTTTTCAACAAAAATCTGAACATTTTCAAGGAAAACAGACATTGTGTGAAAATTTTTAATCTTATTGTGAAGATTTTTCACAGGAAAAAAGTTTTGATGAAATCTTTGAACATCTCTATTACTTAAAAATATAAGAGAGAGAGAGAGAGAGAGAGAGGTTGTTATAGTGCATTAACCCTATACCATGGCTATGCTTTGTTCTGCATATAATATATTTTTACTATAAATGGGTCCCAGATCCACATCATTTCAAGGACTGCCGAGATCACAGCACAAGGTGGGGTGGAGGCAGGCCCTGGGGTGGGTCATGTTCCCATTGAACAAGGACAGGATATTTATAAGATTTTCACACTAAGTCACCTGAGCAAACAACACCAACGTCCTCAGCAATTCCTGCCTGGACTGTCTCAGACGTGGAGCTGTCACAGAGAGTCAGACGAGTCTCATTTCCTCCACATCGGACACTTTTCAGCCCCACAGGGCCCGTTCCTCGCTCAGACTTAGGGGGGTTATAAGCTTTCTCAGCGTCTCCGCACTGGAGCTCCCTGCACACCACGCTGGCATCGTCCATGTCCCACTGGTCATCCAGCACTCTGCCCCACGCACCACGGAGGGAAATCTCAACTCTCCCATCGCACCGGCTCTCTCCATTCAAGAGTCTGAGTGCCTCAGAATGACCTGGGCTCACAGAGACACAAAATATGCTGAATAACACTCCCTGTTGGTACTGCATGAGAAATAATACACAGATGTGATGTGAAACACAGGTTTCTGTGCCGTGTGGGAGGTAACCCTCACCTCTGTGCAGTGATACAGGGAACAACCTCTCTCAAGGGTTTCATTTGTCTGTCTACTCAGAAATGCAGGAGGTGATGGAAGGAAAGAATTCCCCAGCTCTGAGATCGGATCTTGCACGATGTGGAGCGCTCTCACCTCCCTAAGGAGTCAATGTGAGTGGAGAGTGCTCAGGAACACCTGGCAGATCAGGCCCCTGGTTTCCAAAATGGTCTGTGCAAAAGTGCTCAGTGATCATTCAACACACTGATAGCGTCAGCGCTGTGAGGTAGCTGTGATTCACAACAGGAGTCTAGGGATTGGCCTGCAATGAGCGCACCAAGCACCCCACTTCCCTGTTGCAATTCCCAGACCCAGACTGTCAGGACACATGGCTCCTTTAAAGAAAACTCTGCCCTGTTTGTCCCCGTTCAGTGTACATTGGTGACCTGCAATCACCACGTCAGCTCCAAACTCATAAGGAGCTAACACAATAAAGGCTTTTCCGCACTCAGCAGGGTTTTTCCAGGCCAGGTCTGCAACTGTGGACACTTGAGTTACCTTTCTCATGAACTCTAGCTATTGGCTTGGCTGGAGATGATGTTTGGAGAGGTGAGTGACCTCTGGGCAATGGAGATTTATACAGTATGTGGCACCTTACATTTCAAAGGAGCCAAAGTGCTCCCAAAATATGATCTGCAAACCTGTCAAATCTTCCTAAATATATAAATAGTTATAAGAATATACATACAGAGGACAGTAGTGACTCCATATTTAACGATGAAATTAATATTGCACTTAAGACAGGGATTCAACTACTCTGTTTTTTATAAAAGTTATGTATGGTCTGATTCTCACGTTAAGGCTCCTACACTCTGAGCAGGTGTAAATGAGCTCTTAGGGTTAGTAAGAATTCAGCCCAGTATAATCTCACCTTACTTCCCACACAGAATCTGTGTCAGTGTGGCCCACATTCCTTGTACTGCAGCATTTGACTTTATTTTTCTTTGACAGGAAGCGAAAGATGCCATGGGGAGGGGACATAGATTTTATCTGGATACTCTGGGCCTCTGTTACGTTATGGGCAACCCCACACCCTAGTCACCCTCTGAGGGCAGAGCTAGAGTGCAGGGTTTGGGGGGGAAGGTTATAAATACAGGAGTTGAAGGGCTTTTATACGCTTGAAAGGCTACAAGGGCACAGCTGCAGCTGTACCTCTGTAGCCCTTTAGTGTAGACCCTACCTATGCTGACCGGAGGGGTTCTCCCATTGCTATAGTTCATCCACCTCCCTGAGAGGTGGTAGCGAGCTTGACAGAAGAATTCTTCTGTCTACCTAGTGCTGTCTACACTGGGGGTGGGGGGCAGGGTAGGTTGGATTAACTATGTTACTCAGGGGTGTGGATTTTTCACACCCCTGAATGATGTAGCTGGGTCAACACATGTTGACATCATATATATATCATATATCATGTCGAAGACAGCCCTGTGGACTCAGTGTCTGATAGATGCAGCACTGAGAGATGTCTGCTGTGAGGGCTGGTCCCAACCCCTGTACCACCGTGGATACAGAGCAGTGCTATGTCCTTTATTTGCTAGGGAAGCCCTCCATTGAGATAATGTTTGGTGCACCATGGTGTGGTCTATGGACGTAGAGGGAGAGCTGGGGCAGTATTTGTTGCTGTGAAGACCACAGAGACTATGGAATTTACATTTAGCTATCAGCTGACTGCTCTAAACTGAGATTCTGTCTCAGTTAAAGAGAGAGAACGGGGCAGCACTTAGTGAGGTGAGGATTTGTGAATTCTTGCCTGACTTAGCTGGGCTTATGGGGAGAAGACTGCTCTATGGAGTGAGAGCCTTACAGAGATCCAGGGAACAGATATTGTAGAGGCTGCTTCCAATCCTGGTACCACATTGAATACAGGCTACAGATTTCTGTTTCACCAGCAACTGAGAGACCCAGTCAACTCTTAACCCAAGCCTAGGGCTGGAGCGCTGCTAGCTGCTAAGATCCCCAGACTGTTTCATTGCTCACCAAGTTCTAAAGTGTTTGAAACGGCTGAGGTACTGCCATTTCTCAAGCTCTGAAGACCCACTACATGTCCCAACCACACTGCAAAGCCTGAGAAATCATCTCTAAGAGAAGATCAGTGGGGAATGTGTTTGGATGTGTATGCTGGAGTATAGAACATGTGAAGTAGTAACAGAAACAATAGGGGGAAAGTCTGTATAAGGAGAACCGGAAGATTTACTGTCTAATAGCTTTTGTTTAAAAGTTATTCATAGTATTCCAAATACTATTTACAATGTTTTCTGTGTGCATTAAATGCTTTACTAAGGCCATGTCTACACTATGGGCGCTACAGTGACACAGAACATCACTGCAGCTATGCCACTGTAGTGTAGATGCTTCCTTCAGTGACAGAAGGGGTTTTACTATTGCTGTAGATAATCCATCTTTCCAAGTGGTGGTAGCTAGATCAATGGAAGAATTCTTCTGTTGTTGTCTACACTGGGGGTGAGGTTGGCATGGTTATGTCACTCAGGGATGTGACTCCTATTGATCTCACTGATGAAGGCTGCTAAGTGCCTAAATCCTTACTGAAAATGAAATGTAGGCTCTTAAACCAGTTAGGCATTGCCATGCTGAATGGAGCAACAGCGAAACAGCTGTAAAAATCTGGGCCAAAGCCACTATGGATAGCCATCAGACGACTTCCCATCTATCAGCTACTGCAGTTCTCTGGTGTGGCATGGGGAAGCCTTTGAAGATCTTTGGAGAAGCCTGCAGGGAAAAGGACCCCTGCAGTGTTTGTGTTGCAGTGTAGAAGAGGATCTTAATCAAAGCACCAGCTGCTCTCACTCAGAGCAGGATCTTTGTGAAAGTTCCCAGCTGGCTCAGGAGCCAAGCTCTGGAGCCATTTGAACGCTTTCCTGAAAACCAGGATCTTTCACAAAGAAATGACTATTTCTATGAAGTCTTGTGGGGAATTAATGATCTATAAACATACACACCCACTAAGCAAGCTCTGCAGCTGAGGGCTGCAGCCCACCAGCACACAACCCGGGATGGGCAACGGGGGAAGCATTTTGGCCAGGAACACCACGGCAAACACCTACTTTTCCAGAGAGTGAAATGGGATTGTAATGGGCCCACAGCTTGGATGAGATCTCTGTGTATAGGTTGCTTCTGCAACACCAACCTCAACCTGATGAAGGGCTGAGTCAGCCCTGCTGGGACTGAGGGAATCTGTGAATCACAAACCCCAGGTTTATAGCACAGAGCCATTCTCTCCGGTTCACTCTAGCCTCGTGCTAGGATCCACCTCGGCACCCCTCACTGCACCTGGAGGTGTCTCTGATCTGGGGAACCTAAACAAAGAGAGCAACACTCCGATACCCCTACTTAACTTGAGTACTGTAGTCAATGGGACTACTCATGATGATCCTAATCTGGGCAGTACATTGCACTGTAACTAACATACACACGTCTGTATTAAACTTACCTGAGCAAGTAACCCTGGCCGTGTCTCTGGGGGAGCAGGCTGGGTTTCCCAAGGCCATGCGAAAACAATCCCACAGACAGGATTCAGTCCCTTCACAATGAAAAGCGTCACTCCATACGGGTCCGCTCCCTTCTCCAAAATGGGCTCCTCCCCGGATCGACATAGCATATCCACAGTTCAGCTGATGGCAGAGGACGTTGGCATCTTGCAAATCCCAGTGGGAGGCACAGAGGCTTCCCCATGTGTCTCCATGTTGGATCTCCACTCTCCCGGAGCACTCGGTGCCGTTCACTAACCTGCCGCCCAGGCACCCTGAGCACAAGGGAAAGTGAGTGTCGAGGAGGTGCAGTGATCAGTGTTAACGGCCATGGCAGGGAGGGGAGTGGGGAACAGGAAGGGATTGTTGCTCGTGATCAATGCTGGCAGTTACCCTGTGGGGGCTGTGGGACTATTCTACACCTGCACATTCACAAACTGATACTTGATCCACGTCAGTTAGTGCAAAGGGAGGACCAGGGACCAGAATTTGGCTTCCTTGTTATATTCCATTCTCAAGGCACCACAAGTATTTCACAGAGGGATCTGTTCCAGCAGACTTGGCTGGTGCACGGACAAGGGGCCAATATCCTGGGCCAGGTCCCCACCTGGTGTAAATCGGCATAGCCTCACTGAGCCCAATGGAGCTTGGCAGATTGATACACTGTGAAGATCTGGCTGAGGATGTTCCCCAATCCCCAATCCTTTTCTTTCCCCCTGCACCTGCTCACCTGAACACATCATGCTGGCTTCACTCCCAGGGGGACACTCAGTTGTGCCCAGTGCAGTAACAGGACAGTCTCTCAGGCGGGATTCATTCCTCTCGCAGCCAAACGTGCCGTTCCAGACAGGGCCGTCTCCTGTGCCAAAGAGCTCCCTGGCTGGCATCGACAGGGCGAATCCACAGTCAAACTGCTGGCAGAGGGTGTGAGCAGCCTGCAAATCCCACTGGGAGTCACAGAGGGCTCCCCAGGTGCCTCCATGGCGAAGCTCCACTCTCCCCGAACACCCTGTGCTGCCGTTTGCCAGCCTGTACCCGCCGTACCCTGAGAAGAAGGAAAAGGGAGATCAGAGGAACATTTCTCTTGCACAATTGTCAACAAAGATGTGATGTAGGAGCCCCAGTGACTTGGGATAATTATTTCCCAGTTTACTGGGCACTTTGTTAAATCAGGATGCTCAGTCTTGATCATCAAGCTCTTACAGTGCAGGCATTATTGCCAATATCTTCCCTCGGTGAGGGGTCATGTACCACTTTAAGGTCAGGGTCACACCTGGGATGGATTCTCTGTGGGTGGGGTCAGTCTCTTCTTTGGCTGGTCATGAGTCTGAAGGGACTGTCCCCAGGATATCACACACACGTCATGTGAAGAAACAGGTTATGCTATGATTGTGACATAACTAAGATGTATTTTATGCAAGGTATCATTGGAAAGGTTATGATTTACTGAATATGATTATCATATTTGTATGCATGTATCATTTTCATATCTGATGATAGGCATATGGTCTATGGATCTATTACAAATGTGTTTACACCTGGGAACTCCCACTAGACAGAATGCAATCAGTCTAGATGACTGGCTGGAAAGGGCCATTAGAAAGTACAATAGGCCTTGGAAGATACTAAACTCCCACTGGGGAGCCTTCCCTGTCTCATGGCTCCTGTGGCCCTAGAGAAAGATGGGACCATGTCACCTGATACTGGACTCTGTGATAATACTAGAGTTTTTTTCCATTGACTGTGCATGGGAATTAAACTGGGAGACAAAGGGTTCCCGCCATATACAAAAAAACATTTAAGGCAGGGGAGTGACATCATCAGGCTTCATCCTTCTCTGACTCCCCATCCAAGAAAGAAGACTGCTGAAAACACCTGAGAAATAAAAGACTGGACTGCGGGACAGGGGGAGGGGGGGAACATTGGGCCCAGACTAGAGGGTTTTCTAGCCTGTGAAAGGAATATCTGGAGTTTCAAGCTGCTAGCAAGTGCAGTTTGCCTACACGAATCTGCAATCTGTCACCCTAAAACAACACTTAGGGTGAGAATTTGCTACTTATAACCAGTTTCATTAGTATATTTAGCTCAGATTGTGTTTTTGTTTTATTTGCTTGGTAATCTGCTTTGATCTGTTTGCTATCCCTTATAATAACTAAACATCTATATTTTGTAGTAAATAGATTTGGGGTTTTTTGTTTAAAACCAGAGTGTGGAATTCATAACTGGGGGCAAAAAGCTGTTGCATGTCTTCCTCCACATTCAGGGAGGGGGCAAATTTCATGAGCTTATGCTGTAAAGTTCTCTGTGCAGCGCATGACAGTATAATTTGGGGTTTACCCTCCGGAAAGGGGTGTGCACTTGAGTAACTGGGCAGTTCTTTAGCTGAGCCTTCCCATGCAGAGCTGATCTCAGCATCTGTGTGAAGCTGCAGCTGGGTGTGTCCCTACCTGTATCTGTGCTGGAGCCTGTGAGAGGGCTTGACAGGCTGGTCACAGCAGTACAGAGTAAAGGGAGCCCAGACTTGGGGGTGAGGTGGGCTCAGTGATACCCCAGTTCCAGATGGCACCCCGAGAGGGGTGGGACCCATCACAGAGGGGATGGGGACTGAGGGAATGGGAGTGGAGGGGAGGGGTGGGATGCTGGGAAGGTGGATGTGGTGGTGAGTGATGCAGGACTGGTGGTGAATAGGGGCAGGGGCACCTGTCAGCCCCACAGTTCCCTCCTCTGTGTGTGTACCATGATTTGGGGACCCCCAACCCATCTCTGGCCCTGCCCCAAACCCCATATGAGCCAGGTTCTGGAGAGGACTTGCATCACTGTGGGAGTCTGAGCCCCACTTCTCTCCCCCCCCATGAGCTGGGATCTAGGGGTCCTTGACCCTTAGTGGTGCTTGAGCTACACTACCTGCCCCCATGGGTGCGCCAGGATCTGGGGAGCCCTGCTTATCCATGGGGGTTTGACCCCCTTCCTGGCCCCCTCATGTAAGCCAGGTTCTGGAGGAATCTTTCCTTTCGGGGTGTCTGGGCTCATCTCCCTCCCCTGCCAATGGAAGCCATGATCTATGGAAGCCCTGCCCCTCTGGGTGGGGAGCTTAGAACAGGCATGCTTGGAGCATGCACCAAGATCCAGGGGTGAAAGTAGGCTGGTACGGCATACTGGTAAGAAGTGGCCGCCAGTACCAGCCCATACGCAGCCAACGTTAAAGCGCTTCCACGGCTTTAACGTCACTGCCCCTTTTGCCTGCCCCCTCCCCACTCCACCGGCAGCCACGATAGGGGAGGGAGAAGGTAAAAGGGGCAGCTGCCCTGCGGCCCAGTGATTTAAAAGGGCCGGGGGCTCCCGGCTGCTGCTACTGCCAGAGCCCCAGGCCCTTTTAAAATTGCCACCAGAGCCCCGGGAGGCATGGGCCAGGCAGCGCAGATAGGTTGGTTGGGGGAGGCTGACCCTCAGCCCCCCACTTCACCCAAGGCCCCGCCCCTTCCGGGTGCCCGGAGCCGGGCCCCATACCAGTAAGTCTTCTATGTTTCTTTCACCCCTTCCAAGATCACACCGCTGAGATGGGGTGAGGAGCTGGGAATGGTTATCTTTGACACATATCAAAACTCTCCTGAACTGGGGATGGGGGAAGGGAACACCCACAGACAGGAACGGAGCAGTTCACACATCTCAGGGATATTGTTTCAGGCTGAATTCACCTCCCTCGGGTACTCTCTTTCAGCTGAGAACATCTCATTAAAAAAGAAGACTTGTGGAATGCAAATGAAGAACTGTCATAAATGTCAAGGGAAGGGTAATCATCTTTAAAATCCCGCCTGGCCAGAGGAAAAATCCTTTCATCTGTAAAGGGTTAAGAAGCTAAAGGTAACCTCGCTGGCACCTGACCAAAATGACCAATGAAGAGACAAGATACTTTCAAAAGCTGGGAGGAGGGAGAAAAACAAAGGGTCTGTGTCTGTCTGTGTGATGCTTTTGCCGGGGACAGAACAGAAATGGAGTCTTAGAACTTAGTAAGTAATCTAGCTAGGTATGTGTTAGATTATGATTTCTTTAAATGGCTGAGAAATTAAGTTGTGCTGAATAGAATGAATATTCCTGTCTGTGTGTCTTTTTGTAACTTAAGGTTTTGCCTAGAGGGATTCTCTATGTTTTGAATCTAATTACCCTGTAAGGTATTTACCATCCTGATTTTACAGAGGTGATTCTTTTTACTGTTTCTTCGATTAAAATGGTTCTTTTTAAGAACTGAATGCTTTTTTCATTGTTCTAAGATCCAAGGGTTTGGGTCTGTGGTCACCTATGCAAATTGGTGAGGATTTTTACCAAACCTTCCCCAGGAAGTGGGGTGCAAGGGTTGGGAGGATTTGGGGGGGAAAGACAAACAACGTTTTCCCAATAAACCCAGATAAACGTTTGGTGGTGGCAGTGGAAGTCCAAGGGCAAAGTGCAAAATAGTTTGTACCTTGGGGCAGTTTTAACCTAAGCTGGTAAAAGTAAACTTAGGAGGTTTTCATGCAGGTCCCCACATCTGTACCCTAGAGTTCAGAGTGGGGAAGGAACCTTGACATGAAAACCTCCTGGATCACTGTACCAGTTTTACCATGGGAGTCACAGACCATCCCCTTGGACTCTCTATCTTTTCACCTAGACAAACTGGACTTAGTGATAATTGGTCACTTATACCAAAAATCACATCACATTTAGGTTGCTCACAGTTCTAAGGATATCACCTAAACCTACACTTTCCCCTATCCATCATTAAATCCACAGACAGCTCTCATGTCCCACCTCCCTAGTGACAATACTCATGGCAAGATGAACCCAGTACCCTGCTACTGACACAACTGAAACAATTCTGTACTGAAATGATGCAAACTGGAACCTCAAGGTCTATATACACATCTTTCCTCTGATAACATACATGGGCATGCTCAGGCCCAGATGTCCTCATATCACAGCTCCCTGATGCTCCTCCAACTAATCCCCAGATCTCCTCATATTACCATCACAGCTCTCCCAAACTGCTCCAGCATATTCCTCCACCATTCAATACAGATAAACCTAATGCAGTGACTGCAGCTGGAGAGCAGATAAGCCTGAATGGTTATTGCCAGCTCCTAGGGGATGATTTCCCTTGGTGAAGAGCTGCTTGGGGCTTCCTTTGAAGGTACTGAAACAGTAGCTCTAAGAGTTGTGAACTGCCTCAGTCTCTGCTCAGAACGTTGCTCAATCTGGGGCTTTCTGATGACAATTAAAAATCAAGCCCTGGTGACTATCTCCCTGCCCCAAGTTGCAGAGCTGTTCAAGATGGTGGGTAGAATTGAGGACTCAGAGCAATTTTGAGTAGAATTAAATCACCAAAAAACTTCATTATTGCAGAGTTAAAGTTGCCCGAGGATAGCCTGGGCCCTTCCAGAGCATTGAGTTCAGCTAGGGAGGGTTCCCCAAGTACAAGGCACAATCCCACAAGGCATTGAGAGGATCCTGTGAACGGCTGAGTGCCCTCAGCTGCCACTGCTGAATCGGACCCAAAGTGAGTCAAACACACCATTGAAGTAGTACCAGATTTACCATGGCGCCAGGCCCATGGTCCAAAGGGGCCCCGGCTCGGCCCACTCTTCTTCACCCCCAGCTCTCTCCTGCGGGAGCAGAAGCTTGATGCTGCCGGCTCCTGAGGCTCCTGCTGCAGCAGAGCAGGCTCCGCCGACAGCCAAGCTTCTCCCCGGCCTCTTCCCTCAACATGCTACATTCCTGCCCCTCCCTCTCACTGCCGCAGAACAGCTGTTTGCCGGTGCGAAGGAGGGGGAGGAGTAGAGGCGCAGCCCACTCGCCACTTTGGGGAGAGGAGGAAAAGAGGTGGGGGCGGGGCCTTGATGAAGGGGGTGGAATCGGGGCATACCCCCTCCAGCCCCCTGCCGTGAGCACCTCCACAACACCAGCCCACCCCCCCAGCCCTCTGTCCTGACCCCTGCACTCCCTCAAAACTCCCCAGCCCCCTGCACCCTCACACATACCCAGACCCCCACACCCCATGCCCTGATTCCTGCACCCCCCTACATCCCTACCCCCATCCTGAGCACCAAATGGGAGTTCCTGCACATACATCCATTCCCACCTGCACCCCTCGCACCAAACAGGAGCTGTTCACATCCCCAACCTCCTGATCCTGCTCCCTCACCCTAGCTCCTGGCCAGACCCTGCACCCCATTGTTGTTTTACATTTTTTAAATAAAGCTATCTTATCCAAAACAGTTTCCAATAGTTAGCTAACGGTACAAACAATATTTGGAAAGATCTTTAAGTGGTCCATCGAGACCCTCCGCGATTTTCAAGTGGTCTGTGGAAAAATAAGTTAGACTACAAAAACAATCAAGGTACCTCACTTTATTTTCATTTACTTCCTATTAACCTATAGGAGGAGGATGAAGAAAAAAAAAGAATGAAAAATGGAGGGAGGGGGAGATAAGATAGAATGTTCTTTTTCTTGGCTGGGTCCCAAGAAGGGGCCCCAAAAAAGAAGCTGAGCACAGGGCCGGGGGCCCCACTAACTCTAAATCCACCACTGGCTGTCACGTCACCTGGGCTGGGAATACTGTGTCGACTGATCCCCACAGTCTCCAACGTACCTGGGCAGTACAGCAGACATGGCCCTGTTCACAAGTTCCTCTCCACTCCCTTGCCCACCCACCACTTGCTTCCCACCTGCCCCGCTCAGATCTGCTTAAGGCTTAGCCCTCTCACTTTTAAAAATGATTGCTTGCCCCTCCCCCCTCAGGCTTTTCTAGCAGCCCTGTTGCCAGGTATCCAGTTTTAGACTGGAAACTCCAGTAGAAAACAGGACCTGAGTGTCCGGTTAGCAGTGCTGACAGGAAACTAAAAGTCCAGTTATAGGAGTAACCACATTAGCCTCTGCTCCTCCCACTCCCAACACCCACCCCAGAGGGCTGGAAGAGAACTTGTCCTGCTGATGTGGGAGGAGGGGCAGCTCAGTGCAGAGACAGATGAACAGAATGGGTTAGAACCAGGTAGGTACCCACTCTATGTGGGCAGGGGTGGGGGGGATCCTGTTTACCCTCCACAGCCCTGCTGCACTTGCAGTTTACCCCTGGCCCCTCCCTTGCTCCAAGGACTAACCCTAGCTTCCGCCCCATTTTGCTTTTGCCCCCGGCCCCTTTTACAATCATTCCCCGGGGGGGAGGGGGGTCTACAAATATGTTTGGCACTGAGCCCACAAAAATTTAATCCATCCCTGCATTGAAGGGCAAAAGGAGGGAGCTTTCAGCCAATGCTGGGGAGGTGAAAGCTTTATTATCAATAGAAGCTCACACAGAGAAATTTGCAGTAATCAGCACCATGGGGATGACATCTCCCTCTCTCCAAGCCAACAACCTTATACTATCTGGCTGGTTTCTGAGCGGCCATGCCAGTTGCTGGTCCAAAGGTGTTATTGGCTCAGGGTCGGGGAGGAAGAGTTGTTGTTGCCAGGATTTTTAGCTGTGCACACATGTATTTCGATGCAGAGCAATCTCATCACTCTGGCTACACGTGTCATGGTTGGGAGCACACAACGACAGCCCAGCTGCCACCCACATCCTCCTTTGCATGTGTGCAGTGTGCCAGGGTAGACACTAGTCAATGGGAGAGTGGTACCCCACACCCAACCTGAATCCCTCCAAGTCCTGCATAAATTTCCAAGAGCTGGGCCCTCCCCATGGTTGCTCCCAGCACTGCAACCTTCCTTCTCTCCCCCTAGCTCTGGGACCTGCACACAGACCCGTCACACTTCCCCTGAGATCTGGCCCTCCCCATATAGTGGGGAGTTTTTCTGTTCCTTGGAGGTGGCGACCCCACCTTGCACAGAAGTGCACCGCTCCTCCAATCTTGGCCTCCTCTCTCCAGGACTTTATTTTTTTAATAAAAAGAGCCTTCTGTTTTCCATTTACCTCTGCCCACTCCAATATCAAACCTGACAGCATAAGCATGGCCAGCCAGCCGCGGCTCCTCATTCACAAAGTGACAGGCTAACTGGCTGGCCACTTGCAATGGACTGGGCTTTCAGCCATGCTGTGTTGCACTAAGTGGGTGGTGGGCAGTGCAGATCCTTTCCAGGCCCTGCCATTAGCAGTGATGTTGGTTGGGAAAGGCACCGTGCTAGGTGGCCCCGCCCTGATTCTAGTTCATCCATTTAGATTGCTATCCTGACAAGACCTTGGCCCTGACAATTATTTGTTACATATATAATAAGATTCCAGGAATGTCACTCTGTCTGTGAGTCACTCTGAAGCTGCTGAGCCAGAATGAAGTCCTGGAAACAGCTACAAGCCTGGCTTAGAGCTCCTTTGGTTCAGTTAAGAATTTCACCAGGTTCAATCATCAGGGGGAGTCACAGTCACTTACCATCCAACTTGTAAGTTATAAGCCATTTTCAACTCACACTTTCCTTACTCCAAATGGCTCCACCCCCTGTTACTGTCAGCGGGGCTGAAGGCAGTGAGATGCCACCATCTCCCTACAGTCTGTCAGCATGTGGGAGTGAGGCCACCCTAAGTAAACTTGTCTGTCACCTCCATTTTCAATGACAACGAAGTCCACAGGGAACATGGCTGCATGCTATAGATCTGGCCATAGATCTGGAGGCTGAACAGGACCATGGACTGTAAGAGGCAGCGGAGGCTCTGTGAAAGGACGGTGGGGCGAGTGAAGGGAACAGAGCACTGAAGGGCAAAAGGCAGATTTAGGGGTTTCCGGAAATGGGGTGTAGGAGGATGTGGCTGCAAGAGGATGTGGAGGGCACAGCAGTGTGGGGGCAAGAGGGAGGTTCATGGGGGTGCAAGGGATGTGGTGGAGAGAAGGGATACTGAGGGGAGTGCAGAGGACAGTGATGGGGTGATAGATGTAGGGGATCAGGTGGCAGCTCTCCAGCCAGGGGTTGGTGGTAGGGAAGAGGACTCCCTTCCAAGCAGCGAGAGGAAGGCAGTGTTGAAATATTTCCGGTTCCTGCAAGCTAATCGTGAGTCATGGGATTTTGGTACCTACAGGAGGAGCTGGTATGATTATGCGAGAAGCTCCTTTGATCCTCCAATTTTCAGGGCTGGGCCGAACTGTGTGCGAGAGCTTCGGGGCTGAAGACACAGACCTGCCCTGCCACTGAGACCTGCCTTTATGTATGTCCCTAGAGCAGAGAGAGGGTCCTGGGGCAGCAAGAGGCAGGGGAGGGTGAAGTTGGGAAAGTGTTCCTGCCAGGACCCAGGCAGAAGACAAGTCCCCGGGCACCGGGAGGCAGGGGAGTGTTGCTGGGTGAAGACAGCACTAGGGAATGGATGGTAGTTCCCCATCTCAGATGAGGAGAGGGCAAGTGCATTTTCCAGCTGAGCAGCCAGGGAGAGGGGTGCTTTTTATGTCCATTAGAAGTTGACATTTCAACCTGAAATTATCACACCCACATTGGCAGGGGAATAGAGGACAGTTAAAAAGTCCAAAGACAGACTAGGCGGAAAAAATACTTTGGCAATAAATATGGTATCGATACAGTGATATACTCAGATTGGTGAAAAGCACCTGGTACCAAGTAAGTTTCACATTCAAATAAAACAGAGGTGTCAGGCATTCAAGTTGTCAAGCATTGTCTACCTCAGAATGAAAATAGCTACACACTATAAACATTAATGAAGCGTGTGGTTCAAAATTCTGTGAAAACATTGACAAATGTCCTCAGTAATTTAACAAACAACTGAGCGGGAGGTGGGTATATGAGTTTTCAGCAGTTCTCAAACTTTAGTGACGCGAGGACCCCCATTTTGTTTTAAAAAATGTTGGAGACCCCCAAGCCTCACCTGCTCAGCACTTGCTGCTCCACCCCCTTCCTTTTCCCTTCCCCAAGGCCATGCCCCTCCCCCTCTCCAAGGCCCACCCCCACTCACTCCATCCCCCCTCCCTCCATCACTTACTCTCCCCCACCCTCACTCACTTTCACCAGGCTGGTGCAGGGGGTTGGGGTTCAAAAGGGGGTGTGGGCTCTGGGAGGGAGTTTGGGCACAGGAGGGGGTGAGGGGTGTGGGATCTGGGAGGGAGTTTGGGTGCGGGAGGGGGTGAGGGGTCGGGCTCTAGGTGGAAGTTTGGATGCAGGCTCTAGGAGCAGCAGTGTGGGAGGGGGTGAGGGCTCTGGGCTGGCGGCGCTTACCTTGGGCAGCTCCCAAAAGAGACCGGCATATCTGTCTGTCAGTGGCTCCTAGACAGGAGGGGCAAGGCATCTCCATGCACTGTCCCTGCCCACAGGCACCACCCCCGGAGCTCCCATTGGCTGCAGTTCCTGGCCAATGGGAGCTGCAGAGTCAGCACTTGGGCTGGGAGCACCATGCAGAGACCCCCCGGCCCCCTTAGCCCCCTGCCCCCATGCCACAGGGACGTACTGGCCTCTTCCGGGAGCAGCACAGACCCAGGGTCCCCGCACCGCCACCTCCCTCCCAGCGCCTTCTTCATGCCGGGGAACAGCTGTTCTCCAGCGTGAAGGAGGTACTGGAAGAGGGGGAGGAGTTAAGGGAGGGAGAGGAGTTGATCAGCGGGGCCCGCTGACCCCCTGGAGTACCCTTGGAGACCCCAGTTTGAGAAATGCTGAGTTAGGTGATAGGAGCTAAAGGTATCACATGTGCGTACATTGCAATTTGGCAATGCACATGTTTTTAATTTATATTCTTTCCGTGTTTGTTGCCTAATATTTGTTTCCAGAAGTCACTGCTGCTTCACATGACTTTACAAATTACACCCATGCAATAGCACGGGCTTTCTGCTAGTCTCTAATAATGAGATCTGTATGAATGGGTGGCACAAAGCCAACCCCCATTGCAGGGCAATAACAGAAAACTAGCCACAACTGCTCCAATTCTGTCAAGTAAGTTTAAAATAACGCCGGGCCTCTTCATAGCACTATGCATTCAAGTGCCTGAAAGCACTTTACACTCATGAGGTTAAGCCTCACAGCCACTCGCTGAGGTAGATGGTATATTGTTGTCTCCATTTTACAGATGGAGAAATTGAGACATGGGACATTATTGAATACAGCAGCACAGTGTGAAATAAAAACCAGGTCTTGTGATTTCTGGTTCTGTGCTCTGACCACTACAGCCTGCCCCCTCCCTTTACAGATCTATCTGAGTAGGGAGGAGAGTGCTCAGCAGTGGAGAACATGCATCACTAGTGGAGGATAAGGAGAATCAGAGCTCTCCTGGGACCCTATCTGTGTAGTAGGAGAAAAGTGAATAGAACTGTCCCCATTTATTGGAACGACTTGAAATAGAGTGAGGAATGTGAGAAAGATAATGGAGTTTCCCGCCATCACAACTTGGCTCCTAGGTGGTGGGAAAGTGGAGCCACCCCCTCTAGCAGACAGGAATCCTTTGGAGCAACATGGAAACATGTAAACTCTTCTCAGATTTCGGTTCACAGGAGGGATATGTGGATGTGGGAGAAAAGAGACTGAGTAGCCCATGTGTCGGGCCCATGTTAGTGACATGTTAAAGTGATCAGTTTGAATTCTTACCTGAACACAATATGCTGACAGCATCAGTGTGGGAGCATGTGTCATTAGGATGGGACATCCTGGGACAGTTTGAAAGGACAGCCTCATTCCCCACACAATGAAACTCTTCCTTCCAGATCAGATCAAGTCCTTCTCCAAAGTGAGCTGCTCCCAACGTGGCTACAGCCTGTCCACACCCTAATTCATTGCAGATAACTGTAGCAGCTTTGAAATCTAAGTGCGAATCGCAGACTGTCTCCCATGATTTTCCATGTTTGACTTCAACACGTCCTGAGCAGGCAGTGTCCCCTCCAGTCAGACGGACCTCAATGCGACCTAGAGAGTCAATACATTCATCAGTGCATGCTGGTTATGCTGCCATCCCATAGCCTCTCCCATGCCTTCATGGGGACAAAATGAAGGGCACCTTCTCCCAACAGAGCCCTTTACCCTGTATGACAGTTCCTGTGTTCCAGTGATAAGAGAGAGTTTAAATAAGGGGGCAAAGTGTGACACTGCTGGGGGCTGGGGAAAGACAGTGACAATTCTTGGGAGTGCATAGGTAGACCACAAAGCAACGTTAGTGTGCGTGTGCTGGCACTTCTCAGGAAGGATATTGTGTTCTGCTTCAGTGACACACAACAGTGATTGTTAGTGTCTAAATCAGAACCATAAAAACAAAAGCCTTTCAATGTCGAAGTAGTGACAAAAGATGAGACTTTCAGAAGCATCTTTTATGAGCACAAGTCCCACCAAAAGCCAATGGGACTTATGCGCCTAATTTACTTAAGCACTTTTGAAAATACATAGAAAAGAAAACAGCTTCTTGGTTTTTAATCTACTGATTCATTGTGTGACCTTGCAATCTCTTTGTTTGCTTGCAGAAACGGGGAGATTCCCTGGAATGGTGACTTTAGCACAAGCTCAGTAAGAGCAGAACATGTGTTTATCACTGGAAGAGAGGACAGATACAGCTCCCTTCTTGTTGCTGGTGCTGCTGACTCTAAAAATCCCTTTGCCTTTCCCCAGCCAGGTAGCACCCCCATCCCTGACCTCACCCAGGGTGTCTCAGAGAGCATAGCTGCAGATCATGCATTTAGACGGATTTTGTGAGGGGTGTTTGGCCCATCCATTTCTTTTCAGTGAGGATCGTGTGGCTGCCTGGTCAGGTGAGACAGGTCTGTTTATTGTGTTTAATGTGCATTGTCTCAATGAGGGCCATGTGGCTGGGATCCGTGGGTCTTTGATCAGCCCTGATGTCTGAAGTCTCTGAATGGGTAATCCCTCTCGGTTAGCAAGGGGATGGAGCTGAGCAGAGAGGCTTTGTATATTGATCAGTTGTCAGATGAACTCCGGAGCAGTTGAACAGAAGCAGCAAACAGGAGAGTTTTGGAGCGGGTCTATAGGAGAAACCTGTGCGAGGTTTCCTTTTAGGTACAGTTCTTTGCTCAATACCATGATGCCAGTGATAAACCAGTGACTGTGATTGGATGTGCCATTCTTTCCAGCCTAAAACCAGAAGGGTCTTCCTATGTATGAAGAATAAAGTGGCTGTCCTGAAACAAAATATTGTTTGTTTGGAAGGACAGGTGCAAACACTATGGCGCACCTGAGAGGCCTAGGAGCTCTTGGACAGACAGATTCAGGAAGTAGCACCACTCCATATTCCAGGAAGGAAGGAAGGAACTGGTCCCAAAGGAACCAAAGAGAAAGGAAATTAGAGAGAAGGCTTGGCAATTCATAACCACCAGAAGCAAAAGGAACTGTGGCTTTCCATATGGCTGGAATTAGAGAAGGATGTGCAGGCTGTGACCACCGCAGAGAAGAGGGAGGAATAACTCAAAGTTAGAAGTAGCCAATTGTTACTATGTTCTCGGCATAGAAAATTGGAGAAAATGTTTCTCAAGATCCACCTGGTTGAATGAAACAGAGAGGTGTATGGGACACACCTCTGGATGGCTGCTCAGGCAAACCCATAAGACAATCAAAGGTGCTCACAGAGATCTTCAACCATCAAAAGAAGACAGATGATCCTTGTTGGGAGATTCTATATTAAGAGCTTGTCTACACACACAGAGCTGCAGCATTTAGATGCTGTCTATGCTGACTGGAGAGCTTCTCCCATGACATAGGTACTCCATCTCCCTGAGAGGTGGTAGCTATGTTGATGGGAGAAGTTCGTAGTGTAGACCAGGGGTTCTCAACCTTTTTCTTTCTGAGCCCCCCCGCAACATGTTATAAAAACTCCACGGCCCACCTGTGCCACAACAACTGGTTTTCTGCATATAAAAGCCAGGGCCAGTGTTAGGGGGTAGCAAGCAGGGCAATTGTCTGGGGCACCATGCCACAGGGAGCCCCACTATGCTAAGTTGCTCAGGCTTTGGTTTCAGGCCCGGGTGGTGGGGCTCAGGGCCTCGTGCTTCAGCCCCATGCAGTGGGGCTTCAGCTTTCTGCCCTGAGCCCCATCGAGTTCAGTGCTGGCCCTGATTGGCAGACTCCCTGAAACCTGCTCACGCCCCCCCCATGGGGCCCCAGACCCCTGGTTGAGAACTACTGGTTTAGACCACACCTAAGAATGGAAAGAACATTCTGCAAGGGACAGCTGGACAACAGGAGGTGTGCTGTCTTCCCAGAGCCAGGACATGAGACATCAGTCCAAGACTGGATAGGCTTCTGAAGTCAGTGGGCAAGGATCCACTGGTGATGGTGCATATTGGCACTAATGATGGTGCTTCCCGAGATACATCACAGATTATAGGTGGCTTCAGGGAACTTAAGTGCTGAAAGAGAAGAATGTCTGTCTGATCTTCTCAGAGCTCCGTCCTGTTCTGCAAGCAAAGTAAAACAGAAGACAGAAGATTCTGGAACTGAACCACTGGCTAGGTAAGTGGTGTAAAGTATAGATTTTTGGTTTTGTGGAACATTCTATGGGGAGAGGGGGTGGTACAGTTTGGATGGCCTCCAGCTCTGTGGAAGGGGAATCAATCCTCTAGGGCAGTGGTTCTCAAACTTTATTTTTTGCAGACCACTTGAAAATTGTTGAGGGTCTCTGTGGACCACGTCATGATCTTTCCAAATGTTGTTTGTACCGTTAGCTAACCATTGTAAAGCACTTTGGATAAAAGCACTATATTAAAAAAACCTTAATAATAATTAACATTTTTTGTTCTACCAATAAAAGCACACAACTCATACTTTAATATCAGTAGTCTTACCTTCCTAATGCAATGGATGTGCTCTCTGTCCCCCTGCTGTGGCAGCCCCCGAGTTGGGGCTGGGAAGGAGTAGGGTCTCCCCTGCCGTGGCAGCCACCAAGCTGGGCTGGGAAGGAGGGGGGTCTCTCCCCCACCAGAGCAGCCACAGAGCTAAGTCTGCGAAGGAGGGCCGTATCTCCCAGGTAGCCACAGCCCTCGAGCTAGAGAAAGTCGCCTATTTCTCTAGCCGCAGCAGCCCTGCACGTCCCAAATTCCCCCCACCTTCTCTTTTCATCCCACTTCCCCTTCCCACAGCCCCTATTCCCCTCAAGGCCACTGCCTCACCTTACATGTGCGTCTTCTCCAGGGTCCAGGCACCTAATTAGTGGAGCCACACCTGCATGGCTCCACTAATTAGATGGGTGGCCCTTCATTCTCTTGTGTGTGGCTGCACAGGTGCTCACCTTAGAGGGAACTATCTGTGGACCACCTGAATGGAGCTCACGGACCAGTGGTGGTCACGGACCACAGTTTGAGAATCTCTGCTCTAGGGAACAAGCTGGCTAGACTAGTCAGGCAGGCATTAAACTAACAACAAAAGGTGAGGAGGAAAAGGGGGAACAAATAAGCACTCCTTTAGCACAAAACATGATGTTGAGAATGAAATTAATCAAAGCACGTGGAAAGACACAATTATTTAATGGCCTATACACCAATTCTAGGAGTCTGGGTAATAAACAAGAAGAATTGGAGTTGCTTATTAATGAATAGAGCTGGTAAATAATTTAGTTTTCAGTTCGCTGGCAAGCCCGAAAAATAATGATAAAAAAGTCAGTTTTATTCTAACCAAATCTGAAAATTCCAAAACATTTTGATGAATCGGAAAAAGTTCCGTTTCAGTCAAATGAAACATTTTATTTGATCCAAAACATTTTGTTTCTGGGCATTTTGAAGGGCTAGATTTACAAAATGGCTGGAGGAGGAGCCTCTCTTATAAACTTCAGCACAGTGGCTAGGGTACTCACCTGGCATGTGGGAGACCCAGATTCAGTTGCCCACTGTGCCTGATATGGAGAAGGAGTTTGAACTTGCGTCTTCCATGTGCAAAACAGAGCCCCAGCCACTGGGCTATGGGGCATTCTGATGTGGTTTTTTCTCAGTCTCTCCTAGTGAAGCTGTTCCATTGTGTATAAATAATGAAATAGTCCAATGTAAGCAGGAGTATGAATTTGGTTCTCCCTCTGCCAGCTGAGTGCCCCAACCACCAGGTTAAAGAGTCATTCTCACTCTCTCTTTCTCTGGCCCAATGACTATTCAAAATAAAGGGTTACTGATCACAGGAATAAAAATTAGTGGTTTGCTCAGGTGAAAGTGATAATGACTTGATCACACTTGTTATGCGCAAACAGAACACAATCCAAACCAGTAATAATAATGATATGCAAGCTGAATAAACTCCAGCCCAGAAATATAGCTTCAATTTCGCAAAGACCAGAGCCTTTGAAATCTAAACCTGTAATTGTTAGAAAAGTAGAAGTAGATACTAATTGTATTTGTCTGTGTTTACCTCTACCTATTAGAAGTTAACAGTGATATAATTAGCTTGTAGATGATAAACTTCTGTTCCTGTCTGTTATTATAGTCTATTGATTCAGAGATCTAAAAGGAATATTAGCAATTAGATGAAGCTTGTCGTGTAATAATATAATTGTCTTTATTTCTCTTTGAAGTTTGTAGTGAACTACCTCTGAAGTGCTTGAATCGTTAATAACCTTATGCTAATGAATGCAGCTAGTTACCCAAGTGTGCCTAGGAAATTTAGCTTCAAAGGAACAATGTACATTACCTATTCTTCATCCAAGAAATACCTGTGGTTACAAGAGGCTTCTCAGCCTGCTTGGGAACTATAAAAAGGGTCTCAGGCCTGATCCTGTTTATTTCAGATCTACTTAAACTTCACCAGGGGAATTCAAGAAGTAAGACTGAGGTCTCCAGATGTCCTTCGATTACCCTGCAAATTTTCATGGAAGAATTTGACCAAATTCTATACATGGATTGCCTAATGGACTATAGCTTTTAAATTGATTCCAGAAGGATTTTTACAAAGCAGCAACCTTGCCAGTTCTCCAATGAAACTGACCTAAGAAATTTATTCATATCTGTATTAGGGCTGTTGATTAATCACAGTTTACTCATGTGATTAACTAAAAACAATTAATTGTGATTAAAAAATGAATTGTGATTAATCACAGTTTTAATCACACTGTTAAACAATAGAATACCAATTGAAATGTATTAAATATTTTGGATGTTTTTTCTACATTTTTAAATATATTGATTTCAATTACAACATGGTATACAACGTTGACAGTGCTCACTTTATATTATTATTTTTATTACAAATATTTGCACTGCAAAAATGGCAAACAAAAGAAATTGTATTTTTCAATTCACTTCATACAAGTACTGTAGTGCAATCTCTTTATCATGTAAGTGCAACTTACAAATGTTGATTTTTTTGTTACATAACTGCACTCAAAAACAAAAGAATGTAAAACTTCAGAACCTACAAGTCCACTCAGTCCTACTTCTTGTTCAGCCAATTGCTAAGACAAACAAGTTTGTTTACATTTGTGGGAGATAATGCTGCCTCTCTTCTTATTTACAATGTCAACTGAAAATGAGAACAGGCACAGCACTTTTGTAGCCCGCATTGCAAGGTATTTATGTGCTAGTTATGCTAAACATTCGTGTGACCCTTCATGCTACAGCCACCATTCCAGAGGACATGCTTCCATGCTGATAATGATTGTTAAAAAAATGCATTAATTAAATTTGTAACTGAACTCCTTGCGGGGAGAATTGTATGTCTTCTACTCTGTTTTACCCACATTCTGCCATATATTTTATGTTATGGCAGTCTCGGATGATGGCCCAGCACATGTTGTTCATTTTAAGAACTCTTTCACTGCAGATTTGACAAAACACAAAGAAGGTACCAATGTGAGATTTCTACAGATAACTACAGCACTTGACCCAAGGTTTTAGAATCTGAAGTGCCTTCCAAAATGTGAGAGGGACGAGGTGTGCTTTCAGAAGTCTTAAAAGAGCAACAATCCAGTGCAGAAACTGCAGAATGTGAACCACCAAAAAAGAAAATCAACCTTTCTGCTGGTGGCATCTGACTCTGATGATGAAAATGAACATGACTCGGTCCCCACTGCTTTGGATGGTTATCGAGCAGAACCTATTATCAGCATGGACACCTGTCCTCTGGAACAGTGGTTGAAGCATGAAAGGACATATGAATATTTAGTGCAGCTGGCATATAAATATCTTGCAACACCAGCTACAACAGTGCTATGAGAATGTCTGATCTCACTTTCAGGTGATATTGCAAACAAGAAGTGGGCAGCATCATCTCCTGCAAATGTAACAAACTGAGCGACTGGCTGAACAAGAAGTATGACTGAACGGACTTGTAGGCTCTAAAGTTTTACAATGTTTTATTTTTGAATACAGTTATTCTTTGTACATAATTCTACACTTGTAAGTTCAACTTTCATGATAAACAGATTGCACTACAGTACTTGTATTAGGTGAATTGAAAAATACTATTTATTTTGTTTTTTACAGTGCAAATAGTTGTAATCAAAATAAAGTGAGCAGTGTACACTTTGTATTGTGTTGTAATTGAAATCAATATGTTTGAACATGTAGAAAATATCCAAAACTATTTAAATAAATGGTATTCTATTATTGTTTAACAGTGCGATTAATCATGCGATTAATCACAATTAATTTTTTAATTGCTTGACAGCCCTAATCTGTATGTATAATGATTTGTCAACCGCATAAACTTTTTCTTTCTTTTTTAACAAATCTTAGATCAGTTAATAAGAATTGGCTGTAAGCATGTATTTGGGTAAGATCTGAAATATTCATTGACCTGAGGGGTAATGTGTCTGATCCTTTGGGATCAGGTAGCAAATCTATTCTGTGCTTCTTCTCCAGATAAGACCTGGGTAACGTTGGTGTAAGTGGCTGGTGTACACCAGCGCAGACATTAAGTGGCTCTAAACAGAAGTGCAAAGCTGGTGTATAGGGATCCTACTTGATAATTGTACCTATCAATGTCATGCTCCATGCTGGCATCTCTGCTCTTCAACCTTGGTGAGACACATCCATTTTCATGCTTCTCCCCCTGTACTGCCTTGGTGTACACAACTACTGCCTGCTATGTAGACTATGGGAATTGTGTTGTATTTGGCTTGGTGCGATATGGATCATTGGCCATACAGGTTTTCAGCAGGTACAGGGTGCAGGCCATGCAGACAAGACAGGTGGGAGATAGGGAAAGTGGCAAAGAAGCTCAGCTGATTATTGATTGGTAAAGTGAGGCCTTTCAACATACTGCTTATCAGGAGGGGGAAAGGGTCATCTTGCAGGCAAATACATGTGAATATTCTCTTAGCACAGACTCTGGGCAATTATACAGTGGATGTGGACTGGGAGCAGAGCTCACAAACTGCCAAGGTCCAGACTTGGGATGCAATGTCTGACAAAGACCCAAAATGAAGGACACAAACTAATTGGTGCAGGAAACTTAAAATGCTTTGTGATCCTTTCCTTTAGTATAAATGAATCTGTAACCTCTGGGAAATGATTCTTTATTTTTGATTAAAATTATTTTCAATAATAGATGTAAGTGGACACTCAATGTAAGTGGCTCATCAGTCACTTTGGGACCACAATGAGTTACAACCCTCAGAATGAGGTACACCAGAGTGGGATTTATAGGAGTGAGGGTTTCTCAGACAGGTAGGTTTCAGAGTAGCAGCCGTGCTAGTCTGTATTTGCAAAAGGAAAAGGAGGACTTGCGGAACCTTAGAGACAAACAAATTTATTTGAGCATAAGCTTTCGTGAGTTATAGCTCACTTCATTGGATACATTCAGTGGAAAATACAGTCGGGAGATTTATGTACACACAGAACATGAAACAGTGGGTGTTACCATACAGACTGTAACGAGAGTCATCAGGTAAGGTGAGCTATTACCATCGGGAGAGTGGGGGGTGGGGGGAAACTTTTGTAGTGATAATCAAGGTGGGCCATTTCCAGCAGTTGACAAGAATGTCTGAGGAACAGCGGGGGGGGAAGGGGGAATTTTATTTTGTGTAATGACCCATCCCAGTCTTTATTCAAGCCTAAGTTAATTATATCCAGTTTGCAAATTAATTCCAATTCAGCAGTCTCTCCTTGGAGTCTGTTTTTGAAATTTTTTTCTTGAAGAATTGCCACTTTAGGTCTCTAATCGAGTGACTAAAGAGATTGAAGTGTTCTCCGACTGGTTTTTGAATGTTATAATTCTTGACGTCTGATTTGTGTCCATTTATTCTTTTATGTAGAGACTGTCCAGTTTGGCCAATGTACATGGCAGAGGGGCTTTGCTGGCCCATGATGGTATATATCACATTGGTAGATGTGCAGGTGAATGAGCCTTTGATAGTGTGACTGATGTAATTAGGCCCTGTGATGGTGTCCCCTGAATAGATATGTGGACACAGTTGGCAACGGGCTTTGTTGCAAGGATAGGTTCCTGGGTTAATGGTTCTGTTGTGTGGTGTGTGGTTGCTGGTGAGTATTTGCTTCAGGTTGGGGGGCTGTCTGTAAGCAAAGACTGGCCTGTCTCCCAAGATCTGTGAGAGTGATGGGTCATCCTTCAGGATAGGTTGTAGATCCTTGATGTTGTGTTGGAGAGGTTTTAGTTTGTGGCTGAAGGTGATGGCTCGTGGCGTTCTGTTATTTTCTTTGTTGGGACTGTCCTGTAGTAGGTAACTTCTGGGTACTCTTCTGGCTCTGTCAATCTCTGTCAATCCACCCCCACGAACATGATACAGTTCTGTGGTAACCTAGATTCTTATTTGTGACGTCTCCGACTCAAGGAATATTTCCAACACACCTCTGAACAACATACTAACCCACAGAGACCTTCCTACCAAGACTACAAAAAGAAGGATTCTGGGTGGACTCCTCCTGAAGGTCGAAACAACAGACGGGACTTCTACATAGAGTGCTTCCGCCAATGTGCACAGGCTGAAATTGTGGAAAAGCAGCATCACTTGCACCATAACCTCAGCAATGCAGAACACAATGCCATCTACAGCCTCAGAAACAACTCTGACATCATAATCAAAAAGGCTGACAAAGAAGGTACTGTCGTCATCATGAATAGGTCGGAATCTGAACAAGAGGCTGCTCGGCAGCTCTCCAACACCACTTTCTACAAGCCATTACCCTCTGATCCCACTGAGGGTTACCAAAAGAAACTACAGCATTTGCTCAAGAAACTCCCTGAAAAAGCACAAGAACAAATCCGCACAGACACACCCCTGGAACCCCGACCTGGGGTATTCTATCTGCTACCCAAGATCCATAAACCTGGAAATCCTGGATGCCCCATCATCTCAGGCATTGGCACCCTGACAGCAGGATTGTCTGGCTATGTAGACTCCCTCCTCAGGCCCCACGCTACCAGCACTCCCAGCTGTCTTCGAGACACCACTGACTTCCCGAGGAAACTACAATCCATTGGTAATCTTCCTGAAAACACCATCCTGGCCACTATGGATGTAGAAGCCCTCTACACCAACATTCCACACAAAGATGGACTACAAGCCGTCAGGAACAGTATCCCTGATAATGTCACGGCAAACCTGGTGACTGAACTTTGTGACTTTGTCCTCACCATTAACCATTTCACATTTGGGAACAATGTATACCTTCAAATCAGCGGCACTGCCATGGGTACCCGCATGGCCCCACAATATGCCAACATTTTTATGGCTGATTTAAAACAACACTTCCTCAGCTCTCGTCCCCTAATGCCCATACTCTACTTGCGCTACATTGATGACATCTTCATTATCTGGACCCATGGAAAAGATGCCCTTGAGGAATTCCACCATAATTTCAACAATTTCCATCCCACCATCAACCTCAGCCTGGATCAGTCCACACAAGAGATCCACTTCCTGGACACTACGGTGCTAATAAGCAATGGTCACATAAATACCACCCTATACCAGAAACCTACTGACCGCTATTCCTACCTACATGCCTCCAGCTTTCATCCAGACCACACCACACAATCCATTGTCTACAGCCAAGCTCTACGATACAACCACATTTGTTCCAACCCCTCAGACAGAGACAAACACCTACAAGATCTCTATCAAGCGTTCTTACAATGACAATACCCACCTTCTGAAGTGAAGAAACAGATTGATAGAGCCAGAAGAGTACCCAGAAGTTACCTACTACAGGACAGGCCCAACAAAGAAAATAACAGAACACCACTAGCCATCACCTTCAGACCCCAACTAAAACCTCTCCAAAGCATCATCAAGGATCTACAACCTATCCTGAAGGACGACACATCACTCTCACAGATCTTGGGAGTCAGGCCAGTCCTTGCTTACAGACAGCCCCCCAACCTGAAGCAAATACTCACCCGCAACCACACACCACACAACAGAACAACTAACCCAGGAACCTATCCTTGCAACAAAGCCCGTTGCCAACTGTGTCCACATATCTATTCAGGAGACACCATCATAGGGCCTAATCACATCAGACACACTATCAAAGGCTCATTCACCTGCACATCTACCAATGTGATATATGCCATCATGGGCCAGCAATGCCCCTCTGCCATGTACATTGGCCAAACTGGACAGTCTCTACATAAAAGAATAAATGGACACAAATCAGACGTCAAGAATTATAACATTCAAAAACCAGTCGGAGAACACTTCAATCTCTTTGGTCACTCGATCTCAGACCTAAAAGTGGCAATTCTTCAAGAAAAAAACTTCAGAAACAGACTCCAAGGAGAGACTGCTGAATTGGAATTAATTTGCAAACTGGATATAATTAACTTAGGCTTGAATAAAGACTGGGAGTGGATGTGTCATTACACAAAGTGAAACTATTTCCCCATGTTTATTCCGCTCCCCGCCTCCCCGCCTCCTCCCCTCCCCTCCCCCCCCCGCTGTTCCTCAGACATTCTTGTCAACTGCTGGAAATGGCCCACCTTGATTATCACGACAAAAGGTTTCCCCCCTCCCCCCTGCTCTCCTGCTGGTAATAGCTCACCTTACCTGATCACTCTCATTACAGTCTGTATGGTAACACCCATTGTTTCATGTTCTCTGTGTATATAAATCTCCCCACTGTATTTTCCACTGAATGCATCCAGTGAAGTGAGCTGTAGCTCATGAAAGCTTATGCTCAAATAAATTTGTTAGTCTCTAAGGTTCCACAAGTCCTCCTTTTCTTTTTTCAGACAGATAGGTTTCCACTCCACATTTATTCAATATTTCATAGAATCATAGACTTTAAGGGCAGAAGGGACCATTATGATCGTCTAGTCTGACCTCCTGCACAATGCAGGACACAGAATCTCACCCTCCCACTCCTGTAACAAACCCCTGACGTATGTCTGAGCTATTGAAGTCCTCAACTCATGGTTTAAAGTCTTCAAGGTACAGAGAATCCTCCAGCAAGTGACCCGTGTCCCATGCTGCAAAGGAAGGTGAAAAAACCCCAGGGCCTCTGCCAATCTGCATTGGTGGAAAATTCCTTCCCGACCCCAAATATGGCGATCAGATAATCCCTGAGCATGTGGGCAGGACTCACCAGCCAGACACTCAGGAAAGAATTCTCTGTAGTAACTCAGATCCCACTCTATCTAGTGTCCCATCATAGGCCATTGGGCATATTTATCGCTAATAGTTAAAGATCAATTAATTGCCAAAATTAGGCTATCCCATCACACCATCCCCTCCATAAACTTATCAAGCTTAATCTTGAAGCCAGATATGTCTTTTGCCTCCACTGCTCCCCTTGGAAGGCTATTCCAGAACTTCACTCCTCTGATGGTTAGAAACCTTTGTCTAATTTCAAGTGTAAACTTCCTGATAGCCAGTTTATATCCATTTGTTCTTGTGTCCACCTTGGTACTGAGCTTAAATAATTCCTCTCCCTCCCTGGTATTTATCCCTCTGATATATTTATAGACAGCAATCATATCTCCCCTCAGCCTTCTTTTGGTTAGGCTAAACAGGCCAAGCGCTTTGAGTCTCCTTTCATAAGACAGGTTTTCCATTCCTCGGATCATCCTAGTAGCCCTTCTCTGTACCTGTTCCAGTTTGAATTCATCCTTCTTAAACATGGGAGACCAGAACGGCACACAATATTCCAGATGAGGTCTCAGCAGTGCCTTGTACTAACACCTCCTTATCTCTACTGGAAATACCTTGCCTGATGCATCCCAAGACCACATTAGCTTTTTTCACAGCCAGATCACATTGGCGGCTCATAGTCATCCTGTGATCAACCGATACTCTGAGGTCCTTCTCCTCCTCTGTTACTCCTAAGTGATGTGTCCCCAGTTTATAACAAAAATTCTTGTTGTTAACCCCTAAATGCATGGGCTTGCACTTTTCACTATTAAATTTCATCCTATTACTATTACTCCAGTTTACAAGATCATCCAGATCTTCCTGTATGATATCCTGGACACTCTCTGTATTGGCAATACCTCCCAGCTTTGTGTCATCCGCAAACTTTATGAGCACATTCCCACTTTTTGTGCCGAGGTCAGTAATAAAAAGAGTAAATAAGATTGGTCCCAAAACCGATATTTGAGGAACTCCACTGGTAACCTCCCTCCAGCCTGACAGTTCACCTTTCAGTATGACCCGTTGTAGTCTCCCCTTTAACCAGTTCCTTATCCACCTTTCAATTTTCATATTGATCCCCACCTTTTCCAATTTAACTAATAATTCCCCATGTGGAACTGTATCAAATGCCATACTGAAATCAAGGTAAATTAGATTCACTGCATTTCCTTTGTCTAAAAAATCTGTTACTTTCTCAAAGAAGGAGATCAGGTTGGTTTGGCATGATCTACCTTTTGTAAAACCATGTTGTATTTTGTCCCAATTACCATTTGACCTCAATGTCCTTAACTACTTTCTCCTTCAAATTTTTTCCAAGACCTTGAGTACTACAGATGTCAAAATAACAGGCCTGTAGTTACCCGGATCACCTTTTTTCCCTTTGTTAAAAATAGAAACTATGTTAGCAATTCTCCAGTCATGCGGTACAACCCCTGAGTTTACAGATTCATTAAACATTCTTGCTAATGGGCTTGCAATTTCATGTGCCAGATCCTTTAATATTCTTGAATGGAGATTATCTGGGCCCTCCGATTTAGTCCCATTAAGCTGTTCAAGTTTGTCTTCTACCTCAGATGTGGTAATATCTACTTCCATATCCTCATTCCCATTTGTCATCCTACCATTATCCCTAAACTCCGCATTAGCCTCATTAAAGACTGAGGCAAAGTATTTGTTTAGATATTGGGCCGTGCCTAGATTATCTTTAACCTCCACTCCATCCTCAGCGTTTAGCAGTCCCACTTCTTCTTTCTTTGTTTTCTTCTCATTTATATGGCAATAGAACCTTTTACTATTGGTTTTAATTCCCTTTGCAAGGTCCAACTCTACATGGCTTTTGGCCTTTTTCACTTTATCCCTACATGTTCTGACCTCAATAAGGTAGCTTTCCTTGCTGATCCCTCCCATCTTCCACTCCTTGTAGGCTTTCTGCTTTTTCTTAATCACCTCTGAGAAGCTTGCTCATCCAGCTTGGTCTACAAGTCCTGCCTGTGAATTTTTTCCCCTTTCTTGGGATGCAGGCTTCTGATAGTTTCTGCAACCTTGACTTGAAGTAATTCCAGGCCTCCTCTGCCTTTAAATCCACAAGTTCTGCAGTCCAGTCCCCTTCCCTAACTAATTTCCTTATTTTTTTTTAAAGTTAGCCCTTTTGAAACCAAAAACCCTAGTCGCAGATCTATTTTTGTTTATCCTTCCATTTAGTTTGAACTGAATTAGCTCATGATCGCTCGAACCAAGGTTGTCCCCTACAACTATTTCTTCTATGAGGTCCTCACTACTCACCAAAACCAAATCTAAAATGGCATCCCCTCTTGTTGGTTCAGCAACTACTTGGTGAAGGAATCCATCAGCTATCGCATCTAGGAAAATCTGAGCCCTATTATTATTACTAGCACTTGTCCTCCAGGCTATATCCGGGAAGTTAAAATCTCCCATGATCACACAATTCCCATTAGTATTCACTTCATTGAAAACATTAAAGAGGTCTCTATCCTTATCCAAATTGGATCCTGTAGCACACCCCAAGCACTATCCCAGGGGAGGCTCTAGTAGCTTTCTTCCCCGATGTGATTTTTGCCCAGACAGACTCTGTCTTATCCATTCCACCACTTCTTATTTCTTTACAGTCTACCTCATCATTGATATACAATGCTACTCCACTACCTTTGCCTTTATTTCTGTCTTTCCTAAACAGCACATACCCTTCAATACCCGTACTCCAGTCATGACTACTATTCCACCATGTTTCTGTTATCTCTATAATATCTGGTTTCACTTCCTGCACCAATAGCTCTAGTTCCTCCATTTGTTATCTAGGCTCCTCGCATTGGTGTACAAACATCTTAAATTTTTGTTGTTTGGCTTCTCTCACATTCTTTACCCAATTAGGCACAGACATTCTACCACCAGTATCACCTATTAGACTGGTATCTACACTACCTTTCCTCCTTATGTCCATTCTCCTACCCATGGCTGTATCCTCTCTTACTTCGTTTTCTTCCCTCTCAATGTTAAAATCCGGCATGGAGATTACCTGGACATCTCCCAACCATCTCCCCCAAATTCCTAGTTTAAAGCTCTCTTAATCAGTTGTGCCAGCTTCCATCCTAGAAGTCTATTTCCTTCCCTACTCAGGTGAAGTCCTCTGTCCATGAATGCTCCCCAGTGGCCATACATCCCAAAGCCCTCCTTATAGCACCACTGCCTGAGCCATCTGTTGAGCATCATAATCTTGTCACACCTTAGTTGCCCTTCTCTAGGAACACGCAGAATCCCATTGAAGATCACCTGTGCCTCGATTTCCTTAAGTGTCTTCCCCAGCCTAGCATAGTCTCCCTTGATACGTTCCAGCGAGAATCTAGCCGTATCATTTTTTCCCACATGGAGGACAATGAGTGGATTCTTTCCTGCTCCTGTTAGGATCCTCTTCAGCATCAGGTCCACATCCCGTATCTTAGCACCCGGCAGACAGCACACCCTTCTGTTCTCTGGATCAGCTCTGGTTACAGGCCTGTCTATTCTTCTCAGTAAGAAGTCTCCAATCACGTAGACCTTCCTTTTCCTGGTGATGGTGCAATTCTCCGGTCTATCTCCTGTTCCTTCTGGCTACAAGTCCTCTTGATTCCTATTGTCTTTTGCAATCCTCTGCAACCCATCCTGTGTCCTCCTGGGGATCATTTTTGGTTTTGTTATCTCCATTGACTCTTCCCCCCTTCCTATAGGATGAGCTGCTCTTCTCTTCTTCCTTGCCCTCCTTCAGTGACCACCTGCTGTGTCTCTTCTTCATTTTCCAACTCTGCAAACCTGTTCCTGAGCTCTGTTTCACCTTCACTAGCCCATCTTTTCCTCTGCCTGGTTCTCGTAGTCACATGCTTCCACTGTCCACTTTCCTCACCCAGCAATCTCCCCTCAGAGTTCTTTGGTCCTGCTTCCATCTGCAAGTCTGAGCTTTTCCCTTCAGCCTCCTCATGTCTTTGCTCCATCATCCGCTCGAACCCCCTTCTAAACTCAACCAGAGTTTCCACCTGAATCTCCAATCCTCAGATCTTTTCTTCCGGGTGCTCTAGACTGTTCTCAATGGTAGCAGATGACAGAACGAGGAGTAATGGTCTCAAGTTGCAGTGGGGGAGGTTTAGATTGGATATTAGGAAAAACTTTTTCACTAAGAGGGTGGTGAAACACTGGAATGCATTACCTAGGGAGGTGGTAGAATCTCCTTCCTTAGAGGTTTTTAAGGTCAGGCTTGACAAAGCCCTGGCTGGGATGATTTAACTGGGAATTGGTCCTGCTTCGAGCAGGGGGTTGGACTAGATGACCTTCAGGGGTCCCTTCCAACCCTGATTTTCTATGATTCTATGATTCTATCAGGTGGCACTTCATGCAGATAAAACTCTTTTCAGGTACCCCCTCCAGGATCATGTACATGCCGCAGCTTCCGTATCCAGTCATCTTCATTGTGTCTTCCACTTCTTGGGTCACTTCCCCTGCTGCCTCTGTATCTGTCATAGCCTTCCCACCTAAGTCCTGTTAGTCCAGGAAACACAAACCAAACCCCCACCACCAACAGCAAAACAAACCCACAACGAGCACCACAACACTGCCAGACCACTCCACACTCCCTTCACTAGCCTGTCTGTTCCTCTGCCAGGCTCTCCTGGTCTGCCCCCCAAACTTCCCTTGCAAACTCCCACTCAAACTCAGCTCTGTTTGCTAGCTCCTGTGCCACTGCAGCTGTCTGCCTTGTAAATGCTTGTGCCTAATTCCCAGCCAGCCGGTCAGATTCCTCTGTACCCTCTGGATATTCTCCAAGACCCCAAACCACAGTGACAGGCCCTCAAATTCAGGATTTACAAGCCCAGGAGCTGCTGCCACAGAGACAAGAACAGGCCCAGTGGGAATGGGTGTGTGGCTGCAAGACTCCCATGTTTGGCTCCTCCCGTTATGCAAATAAGCTGGTGTCTGCACTTGTGCATTTCTGGTATAAAAATACTGGGGAATAAGGATGGTGCAACTCTGTCAGTTGCACCAGGATCACAAGAGACAGTGCGGCTGCAGGACTCATTTTACGCAGGAAACCCAGACTCAAGCCCAGAGACAGCTTGGTCCTGCTATATCCTTGCAACAGTGCCAGACCTGGCACAGAGTTTGAGAGGGGAGCCAATGCACCTCCATCTGCTGTGGGTTACTCTAGCTCAGGGCCTCTTGAGGAGGGCATTTATGCCATATGTATTTGCTCAGGATGCGGGGGGTGGGGGGGGGGTTAGTAACTTTGTGGCCCCTTTGTGCTGTCATAGGTCATAGCTGGGGCCAAAATAGGTACAATCTAACCTAATCTGAACAAGTTGAGACTCAGGGCTCATCTCCTGTTGTCTCAGGGAACTCTGGGGAAATCTCCACAGCACTTGCCCCCACTGGCTCCTGTCCCAGCTCCAGCAGCCACAGGCAGGTCACCGTTGCTGCTGCAGCCCCGGGGAGACACTAGGATGTTGTACCCGGGCACGTACACAGCACAGACCTGCTAATGGGGCCACCCAACCCACCCCTAGCCCATGACAACTGTCCCAGCTGGCCCCTGTTGGCAGCCCAGAGGATGGTGCAGCCTGCTCATCCCCAGTCTGCCCAGGGGAAGTCAGGGAGAGTTTGGTTGGCTCTACGTGGACCAAGTGCAGCGCACGGTCCAGCTCTGAGTGCCCAGGAATGTCACACACTTTGGGTTCATTGCCTTCTCCCTCATCTTACCTGCACAGATCACTCCAATATCATATTCATGCTTACAGTTGACTGAACCCCATCCTCCATGACTGCAGTCCCAGAGAGCTGATTCGTTACCATGGCAATTAACTCGATACAGCCAAGTTGGTCCAGATCCTTTTCCAAAGGGAGCTTTATTAAGGGCTTTAAGAGCAGAGCCACATCCCAGTTGCTTACAAACCACCACAGCACCTTTCATGTTCCAGTTACCACCACATGCTGTTCCCCACCGATCCTGGTGTTTAACCTCCACTCTCCCAGCACAGGGGCTGCTTCCATTCACCAGCCTCAGCTCATCAGCACCTTCAAACAGATACAGAGCAGAGTTACAGAGAGTACAAAGGCCCCCTCACTGTTGTTAATAACCCATCTGATCTGGATAGTATCTCACAGGGGCCCAGGGGTTTACTCCCTGCTCCACTAGGCAGGCCTATCACTGGGGAGGAAGCATGAGAGGTCTCCTCCCTTCTCAGCTCTCTGGCCTACTGGATGTTGAGTACCATCACTGTTGGGATATTTACAGCAGCAGTTTCCTGACAGTCTCCTCCCCTCCCTCACCAGGCCCACCCCCACCATCCATCGATCCTTCTCCCCACCCACACCCCAGAAAACATGCCCCACCCGCTATTGGGCACCAGCTCCTCCCTTCATGTGCAACCACCTGCAAAGGAGAACCAGCCATGTATTCTTAGTCCTCTCCTCTCCGAAACTGCTGCTCCCTCCTCAGTGCCCACATAGCTCATTTTCCTTACCACCTCAGCTCCCATCTCCCCCAAACCTCTGACCCACCAGTCTCAGATCGTTAAATGTGTCCCATAAGGGTTACAGAGTAGGGGGTCTCACCTGCACCCCACATCACTGTCCTTTGGCTTTTCCCCTTGTGTGCACTTGACCTCTGTCAGACTGCTCCATGGGAGAGGACACTCCTGTCCCCACCTCTGGCCCGAGACTGAGTCAGGGCATTAGACTTCAGAAACTCCTATCCCCTCAGCACCTCTCCCAAAGAGGTGAGTGACTCCTGTCTCTTGGGGGCAGAGAGCAGGAAATTACTCCAAAAACAGAAGTTTTCTTAAAACAAGATTGTTTAGAGATACAGAAAATCAGAGTAAAATAAAAGAAACAGTTTTGATAAGAAAGCCCAAGTGAAATTTTTGCAAAGCCCAGTGAGCTGGGCTCCCCTTGTATAATTACAGAGAAAAGAGCACGTGAGCTCACATCTCTTGAAAGCAATGTCCATGTTCTGACCACCTTGTCAGGGACAAGCTGACACAGCCCCCCTATCACTGTGTCTCCAAGCCTCTGCTACCAGTCTCTTCCCATTGCTTTTTCTAGCCCTGCATGCTGTCCCTAGCCACATGCTAGAGTTCATCATCACATTACTGTGAGGTCACATCAGCATTTCCACAAAGCAGTGTTTGACTAGGTGCCCTCTAGAGGAAAGGAATCAGTCCCTTGTCCTTCAGTACCCCCTGGGAAGTTCCCCCTACCCTCCTGTCCCCACGTCAAGCATTTCCAAGGTCACTTTGAGCTCCAAATCCCTAGACTCTCCTCACCAGTGAAGTGTGATTTGCATATCCATTGGTCTCCACTACTGGGGTTAGATCCCACCCTCAGGTTGGAGAATTTCTGTATCCAATTTCTGTATTAGTCTGGAAGTAGCATGGATTTGCCTCTTCTTAAATTCCTCTGCTCAATTTTCCCTTGCCATGAAATATAAATTACTAACAAACTCCAGCCCCATGGTCTCAGGAGCTCTTCCAACATCTGCTGTTAAAAGCCCTGTTGGTGGTGCTGCAGGGCTAACGCAGGCTAGTCCCTACCTGTCTTGGGGCACCATGCTGTGCCCCAGAAGCAGCCAGCAGATCTGGCTTCTAGGCCAGGGAGCCACGGGGCTCTGCGCACTGCACAAACACCGGCTCCGCACTCCCACGGTGCCTGCAGGTGAAAGCAGTGCATGCCGCTTGACGCCCCCCCCAGCCTAGGAACCAGACCTGCTGGAAGCTTCCGGGGTACAGCATGGAGCCAGGACAGGCAGGAAACCTGCCTTAGCCCCACTGCGCCGCTGACCGAGAACAGTCCGAAGTAAGCCTGAGCCCCATTCCCAAGCCCCAAACCCCTGCCCCAGCCCTGAGACCTTGCAAACCCGGAGCCCCCTACTGCACCCGAAAACCTTCATCTCCAGCCTCACCCCGGAGACCTCATTCCTCCCACACCCCAACTCCCTGTCCCAGCCTGGAGCCACCTCCTACACCCTGAACCTCTCATTTTGGCCACACCCCAGAGCCTGCACCCCCATGTAGAGCCCTCAACCCCTCCCACACCCCAACCCCCTGCCTCAGTCCCTCCCTCACTGGCTCATTCTGCCCCACCCTCACTCACAGTGAAAGTGAGTAAGGGTGGGGCAGAGCGAGCCAGTGAGGGAGGGGCAATGTAGTGAGAGGGAGGCGGGGCCTCAGGGAAGGGGCTGGTCTGTCTGTTCGTTTTTATGTGATTATTAAATTAGCAACCCTATCTAAAGTTGGTGTTTCTTCTGACCTTTCTCCTCTCTATGGGAATGCCTGTATCAGACTTGGGACAAAAAATATTTATTTGAATTTATTTAAAGGCTTTTCTGTGGTGCTTCATAGCATCCCCCTGGCAACCCCAGACAGAATGAGATTGTAGAGACATTCTGTTGTTATTTTTTTTAACATGAAACCAAGAAGCAGAAGAGGGCAGAGAAACTTTTCACAGACCTAAGAACTCTAGCATCCACATGTAACTTTGGAGACATTAAAGGTTCCTTAAGCAGGGACAGAATCATTTGTGGGATACATGATTCCAGTTTACAGGAGAGATTGTTGAAAGAAATAGATCTAACCCTGAAGAAATGCCTCCAAATCGCAAGGACAGCTGAACTGTCCAGGGAAAAGATCAAAACAATTACAGCCACTAATGTAGAACAAGTACATAGGCTCAAACTAATGGAATCCAGGAAGCAGGAGAGAGACTGATTGAGAATGCAGACATTGTCCAATGCATATAGTATGGAAAGCAACACAAAAGGCAGAAAGAAAAATGCTCAACCTATGGACAATGATTCAAGGGGACTGGGGAACAGAACTACTTTTTCTCCCAATGCCCCAGATACCCCTGCAAGAAAAAAAGGAGCAGTACATGCAGTAACGGAAGATGCAGAGACCTGCAATGGAGAAGATATCTGCAATATGATTTTAGCAGATCCAAAGACTCTCAATGTACACACACTACCGAAGAAGGCTGCCAGCTATTCTACTGCCATATTTCAACTATGGTATTAATCCAATGGCCGGTTCAATTCCAACTGGATTGCAAAGCCAGCTACACCCTAGTGCCAGCAACACTGATAAGCACCCAAATTAGACTGGAAAAATGTGACCAACTGCTGGTGATGTACAGTAAAACCATTCTGAGGACAGTGGGCAAATGCAGGCTGTCAGTAAGAAATCCATGAAACAAGAGACATTATAGCTTGGAATTTATAGTTCTTGATATACCAGAGTACCACCAGAGTACTACTGGGTACACATGCCTATGGACATCGGCCCAGCCCCAGAGGTGTTCCAATGTAAACTGAACCAGGCACAACAGGGACTTCCAGGCATCAAGATTGCAGCTGATGACATTCTTATTATAAGAGGAGATGTCAAGAAAGAAGCAACCCAGGACCATGATACCAAGCTGTGACAATTCCTAAACAAGTCCTGGGAGTGGAATATTCAGCTAAATGTAGACAAGTTGAAGCTGAGAAGAACTGAGGCTCCCTACAATGGACATATGTTGACTCCTGAGGGACTACAGCCATACCCTGAGAAATTGACAGCCATTAAGGAAATGCCAGATCAAAGGATTGTGAAGGAAGTGTAGTGATTTAGAAGGATGGCCAACTACCTTTCGAGATTCTGAGCACCTCTATCAGAGGCCTGTAAACCCCTGACACAGTTAACACTAAAGTTACCATATTTCCCTAAACTGATAACGGGATACAGGGCCTGGCCTGAGCCACCTGGCATTGCCACTTGTCCCCCCCCCAGTATTCCTCTGTGCCCTCAATTGAACCTAATAGCAGAGATGGGGGAAAGAGGAATAGGTATGGGCTGGGATCTGGGCAGCAAAGCAGGGTGTGATTGTGTGAGTGTGTGTGAGTACTTTTGAGCTCGGAGCCATGAGATGAAGCTATTTGACTATGATCCATCTAGTGGTGTGCTGCCCCTTTGGGGGCTGGGATAACAGAGGGGCAGGAAGGAGGCTCAGGGTAGTGGGAGGGACCAAGGAGACTCCAGATAGCAGCCCTGGGGAGATGTGGGGAGTCTGGGATGTGGCAGAAGTGAGGAACTGGAGGTGGACTGGGGAGGTAAAATGGCTGGTTGGTGTGGGGGCGGGGGGTGGAAAGGGCTCTGGGGACTGGTCCCAAAGGACAGGGAGTGGAGAGGACATGAAGCTGGGGTGGGGTGCATGAGTCTGGATTGTGGGCTGCGGTGGTGGGGCATGCTGCATTTGGTGCCCTGTTTAAGTGTATTCTGCAGGACCCAGATGGCACTTATGAGACCAGTTGCCCAGTAGGGCGTGGGGCCCACTAGTCGTGTCTCTGTAGCCCAGCTGGCCCCGCCATCTCCACGGAAAGCAGACAAGAGTTTGAATTAGGGCCCCAATAGCACTGCCCTCTGATTGGGCTACAGAGTGAGCATGTGATACCCCATTGCTCTCTGATTGGAAGGGCAGGGTGTAGCAGAGATACATTGGCCAGGCTCCTGTGCGGCTTCCTGGTGGGAGGGTGGGGCATGGGCCTTTAGCTGCCCGTGGGGGTGTATATGTGGCAACGTCCCCCGCAGACGTCACTGCTTCCCTCCCCCCAAATGTTCTGTGCACCCCACTGTTTTGTCAAAATTGGGCATCTTTCCTGTTTGCTTTTGCCAACTGATGATATGCAGTTTTGCCAAAAAAGTCAGGGTGTCCGGGATAGGACTTAAAAAGGGCCCTGTCCCGGCCAAAATGGGACATATGGTCACCCTAGTTAACACACAATGACGTAGTGTGGCAATGGGCAGAGCAACAAGACTAGGCATTTGAAAGAGTAAAGAAAATTATAAGTGAGGCACCAATCAAAAGCTACATTAATAGAGTTAAGGTTGCTTGGTGGTACGTTATCCCCTGGCAGAACTCTGAGCTGAGCAAAACTCAACCAGGAAATGCAGAGTTAAGGTTTCCCATTCAACCTTAGCTCTGCCCTCTTTCAGCAATGCTCCAATATACCCTGTTAACACACAAAACTTTACCCTGCCAACCCCACAGTTGCTGAAATGTGCAAGCTCTTCACTTACTTTTACAACACACTCACTCACCCACAGGGTGCTAAAAATTAAGCACAAATTGCTTTAATTTTTGGGGGCATTCCCCTTTTGCAGACTTTCAGTTGTTCTTTATCTGTGAGGTCAGTACACATTTTCTGGTCAGCCATGAACATGCCAATTTCCTGATCAATATTCTTCCAACATTCATTAATAGGTTTGGTATTGTTGCTGTAGCAATGATTCAGATGCTCAGCCAAATCAGAGAAAGCTATCACAGCTCCTGGACACAAATCTCTGATGCGGTCCATACAACATATGAGATGTACCCAGGAATAAGGCCCAGATCATATCTGCCCATGTCAATCACCACAATGTCTGGTAAATCACAATCTCTTTAGTCAATGGTTAGATGCTGCAGAGTGGGCAAAATGAGTAGTGTGTCCAGTTTTGGGGCCCCCATTACATAAAGCATGTGGACAAATTGGAGAGAGTCCAGAATAGGGCAATGAAAATGATCAGGGGGCTGGGGCACATGACTTACGAGGAGAGGCTGAGGGAACTGGGCTTGTTTAGTCTGCAGACGAGAAGAGTGAGGGGGGATTTGATAGCAGCCTTCAACTACCTGAAGGGGGTTCCAAAGAGGATGGAGCTCAGCTGTTCTCAGTGGTGGCAGATGAGAGAACGAGGAGCAGTGGTCTCAAGTTGCAGTGGGGGAGGTCTAGGTTGGATATTAGGAAACACTAGTTCACTAGGAGGGTGGTGAAGCACTGGAATGGGTTACCTAGGGAGGTGGCGGAATCTCCATCCTTAGAGGTTTTGAAGGCCCAGCTTGACAAAGCCCTGGCTGGGATGATTTAGTTGGGGCCAGGGCCAGCTCTAGGCACCAGCTAAGGAAGCAGGTGCCTGGGGCAGCAAATCTGAAGGGGCGGTACTCCAGCCGTTCTTGGGGCAGCACTTGGATTCTTGGTGGCACTTCGGCGGCAGTTTCTTCATTTTTTCTTCTTCGGTGGCCGCTTTTTTTTTTGCCTTTGCTTCACCGCTTGGGGCAGCAAAAAAAGATAGAGCCAGCCCTGGTTGGGGCTGCTCCTGCTTTGAGCAGGGGGTGGGACTAGGTGACCTCCTGAAATCCCTTCCAACCCTGATATTCTATGAGTCGATGATCTCTCTCCACCTAGTCAACCTGTAGTCAGCAATCCCCATGTCATGTCGTGGTGTATTCACTGCTCTCCCACAAACCTTGTGATCCAGGAATTACCCAGAACCCACATGCTGACAATTTTGGCAATGCACTTATTTCTTTTCCCTCAACAGTCAAAGTACCTGCAGTGTTGGTTCTAAGCCTCCATGCTGTGTATCTTTGGAACATCACATTAATCTACCCCGAGATAAGGAAGTAGCCACTTGCCCCCTTCCCTCCTCTCAGGATCCAGTAAAATACAAATTTTCTCAAGCAACCAATCCAAGGCTGGCTTATCACTTTTCCTTATTTTCCACGCCCAACACAGCCCACAACTTCTGTCTCTCTCTCCCTCTGCCTGTCCCCCCACCCCTTCACACAAAGACACAAAGTCCCCTGCCTCTGTTCCTCCGCACCAGATATAACAAAGCAAAGGAAACTGGCTCATAACTGAGTCACTTTAGCTCTTATGTGCTTGAATTTTAAAGCCCTTCAGCATTTAATGTTTTCAGTGCATTAAACTGCACAGCATTCTTTATACACAGGCTTTTCTGGGGATACTCCACGCAATAAGGGTAAATATCCCCAATAACATTAATCTGTATTAAGTCCAATATATCTCATGCAGGGTACAAAGGACGCCCATCGTAGCTAATGGGAGGCACACTGACCCTGTGGGGAGAATAGGGCCCCATGATTTCTTATGAAGCATTCGCTCATTCCATGTCAGTCTGGTTACCCAGGAATCCCAGCGTAATTCTCTGCTGTTTCCCTGTTATAAAGGTCAGTTTTATCATGAGATCAAACTCCAGCTAATTCTGTTTGAATTTCTTGGGAAGTTCAGGTACAAACCCCACATTAGCTACTCCGGAAAATGTCCTTGCTCTGGAATCCTCAGCACCTACCCTCCGAGGCACAGAGACGTTGCAGAGCTATCTGCGATCTCTACATACCAGCTGTGATACCACGGTTCATCTCTAGCAAAATATTTGAGGTTTCTAAAATCTGACTTTCATCTTTAGCTTCACCTGTTCACACTGCAGCTACAGAACAGCAGCGTCTCAGTCTGCAGCAACTCACAGAAACAGGCTGCTACAGAGCAGTTCAGTGTCCTGACAAGTGCATCATTCAAACCCTGCTGAAGTTGGCCCGGCACGTTTGATGCACACAGGACAGCGGTGTTATTTTAAATGGCATGGAGTGTATATCTGGAATTATTCACAGGTTCCATACACAGGGACAGAGCTGGATGGGCGATGAGGCTGGAAGTCATAATATAGAAGCCCACTCTGCTTTTCTTCTGATTAGTTATCAGGAATTTCTAAGCACTGAAGCCATTAGTTCACCAAAAGGAACTCTGGGCTCACAGTGCAACAAGACTGGGGTATTTTATAAAGTACACACAGTCTGGGACTGGGTCAAATCTATGATTATTGCAAATATATAAACCTCCTCTCTAAGAATAACCAACAGGGAGATAATTACACACACATACATTTACTTAAAACCAATTGCCTGCTTTCCATTTGTTTCATTGATTTCTGGAATAAAACTCCATTCCTAGTGGATTCAAAACTCTCTTTCTAGTTCTTGTCTGCCCAACTCATGAAATAAAGCAGGCACTTACCCATGGTGTCTTGAAGAAAGAGGAGAAGCCAAAGCAGCTGAGTGGAGAGATGTCCCTTCATTGCCAGACAGACTTGCTGTTCCCTCCTGACACTGCACCGGCTGCACCTAAGCACCTGCCAGGGCTCCTCTGTGTCTGACAAGTGACAACAAAGCAGTGGAAGGGAAATATATAGATTCAGAGGCTGGCATCAGCTGCCAGAAGGAACCAATAGAAACAATATTCACCTTTTTAGACATTATCAGAGGGTTTATCTAAAACTTTATGCAGCTAAAACATCCAGTACAATTCTAAAACTCTGGCTGTGACCATATATGAGTGATGAGTCCGCTTCTGATGTCATGTTCGCTTCAGTCTCGGATCATCATGTAACCGCCCTCCTTGGCGTAGGGCAGAACAGTGTGAAAAATTATTCTTTTTAGGTGAAAAAAAGTGAACCTTGAAAGCTGCTCATCTGATTAATTAATTAAGACAACAAATGTAGGGAAAGAAAAAAACCTCTAAAATTGAACCCCACAGAGCTGTGTGTGTCCAACTGTAGCCATGCATTTAAACCACAGAGCTGGGATGTGACCACTGGGGTCAGATGTACCCAGAGGAGAAGGGACCAATCCCTGCTCCCTTTGTGGAACCCAGACTGCTCAGGGCTTCCTCAGGGCAGTGGTACATTAGTGGTAGGAGTGTGTCATGGAGCTTCCTTCTTCAGATGTGACCATCAGTGGCATCACAGTCTCAGAGGGCTTCCTGTTCGCCAAGTTAGAGCTTGTTCTTAACACTGACTGACTAGGTTCTGAGTGACCATCTCGCATACCATAGTGTAGGTAGCAACCCACTCCAGGACTCTCTGCCCAGGCCAGTGCTAGGACTGCCCTGTGTGGTAACTCTAGGCAGAACAGGCTGTGTTAGTCAGTCTGGGAGCAAGAGAGAATCGCAGGGTCCTGGCCATTTCCATCCGTCTGAATAGAGAATCTCTACAATAGTCAGTGCAGCTGAAACCCGTCTCTTCTCTACAGCGAAGAGCAGCACGTCAGCCATAGGACACAAGCTTCCCAGGAGACAGCAGCAAGTTAACCAGGAGAACAACATAGCTGATGTCCAGTGGAAAATCAGCTCGGGGAGGGAATAATCAAAGGTAAAATCCAGCCTGAAGGAGCCGTGTGTAGGTGTGTGTTAGAACAGGCCTAACAGAGGCGTTTAGAATGGAATCTGAAATCAGCCCATCACAGCAATTGTGGTACCAAACAGAAAGGCGGCCTTGTAGGAAACAGCTCTAACGCAGGCATCTCTGGCACTTTGCCACCCCTACCTCATGAAGGCCAAAGTGTCACAGTGTGAGCTCCTTGGCAACAAACAACAAGGTGTTTCCCTAGACAGACGCCATCTTGGTGAGTGGCGAGAACTCAGAATCAGCACAGGAAGTTCTCTCTCATCTGTCCAGAGAGCGGCAAAGACCAGGAACCATGCAGTACCTACCCCAGCTCTGCCTTAACTACAGTCCTTGTCAGCGGCTCACCGTGCCAGGGCCAGTACAGCACAGTGCAGCCCCTGACCCTGAATAACCAGAACACAGGTCAGAGAATTGAAGAACTGACTGATAATGGAAGAAGGTGCTGGCAACGTTACCGGGAGGGGGGGTGAGCTCTCCTTGCAACAGCTCTGATTGGTTTTTCTGCCCCAGGAGGTGAACAAGTGGGGCAGGCTGCCGATCAAAGGCTCAAATTCACTAGGTGGTAGGATTTCAGAGTAACAGCCGTGTTAGTCTGCATTTGCAAAAAGAAAAGGAGTACTTGTGGCACCTTAGAGACTAACCAATTTATTTGAGCATAAGCTTTCGTGACCTATAGCTCACTTCATCGGATGCATACTGTGGAAAGTACAGAAGACGTTTCTATACACACAAACCATGAAAAAATGAGTGATTATCACTACAAAAGGTTTTCTCTCTCCCCACTCCACTCTCCTGCTGGTAATAGCATATGTAAAATGATCACTCTCCTTACAATGTGTATTGTAATGTGGTTGGAGCTTCTCATGTTTTCTGGAGTCTGGGCCCCACCTCATCGAAATCCCATCACCAGGAGCAGTTTGCCAGATCTGGCAGCGCTGTGACAGGTGCTCCAAGGTCATCCCCTTCAGAACAGGTGTCTTGGGTGGGTTCTGCAGCTCCCCCTGCAAGAGCATAGGGCCATGCTGTGAATGGGGGTGACTATGTCATGTGGCTGATCCCACAAGCAAGGCAGAAACAGCCAGGCGAGGATTGTTGCTCAGTAAGTGCAGAGAAAGGGCTGGGAAAGTCCTGGGGCAGATCTCTGCTCAGAGTCTATTGTCTGGAGTGGGGCCAGCAGAGCTCCCTGCCTGAGGGAAGCTGGGACAGAAGCCCGAGGATTGGGGCAGGCAAGCCTGTGGCTGGGAGATGAGAGGATGGGATCAGAAGTCTGGACATGAGGGGTAACTGTGGAGATCTCAGAAAGAGCCTTGTGGGCTGGTGAGGTCCTGCCCCTGTGTAGCTGGGAGGGGTTTGATGAAGCAGGTGGGAGAGCTCTGCTTTGGAGGTGAAGAAGGGGTTACAGTTCAGTGGTGTAACTGCCCCAAGGAAAGGGACATTAACTGCCCCCTCTGGGGTATGAGCACTTATGGAACTGACAGAGGGGAAACAGAGGCAGGATGGCCACATTTCCTCACCATGGGGGCCTGTATCATACTGCACCCTGTGCTACTACTGATCTGGGGTTAGAAGTTGGGGGAGAAGTCCTGAAACCTCCTAAATCCCACTGCCAGAAAGCAAAGAATATCCATAGGGTCCTGCTACTCGGCTTTCATGACTTACACTGAGTTTACAGTATGACTTAAACCAGGAAGTGTATTGGCTTTGCCCCACATGGAGAATGCATGTGTGTATGTTGGGGGTGGGGAGAGTAATAAAAATTTTGCTTCTGTTCCTGTGACAAGCTGCTATAACCATTTCCTGTTGTTTCAATTTCCTATTTAGTCCTATACAGTGATATATTTTACTACTTGCCTTGATTTGCTCCCCCCCAGGTGGAGAAGAACCTTTCCCAAAGGCCCTGTTAGTCTCGGTTTATTTCACAGTATGGAAAACGCCAAGGGGATCAGTATGGAGTCCCCATGAGAGACAGGCACAGTGTGGGGTCCGTGCTGTGCTCCCAGCCTGCTCAATCTGTAAGGAAGGCAGGGAAACTCCTCCCATTTGAAGGTGCAGACCACAGAAAGGAGAACTGGACCATCTCCCCAACACTCACAGCAGAGGAGGGCCAGGGTGCAGGAGGCTGAGGGAATGCAGCAGCACCACCTTCATTGTGACCCCTGAGACGTTCCTATGCTTGACTCTTCGTTTTTGGTCTCTGCTGCTCATGGGGGAGTAACTGAGGCTGGAGGGGGCAGATCCTCTCCCTCTGACACCATCACCCCATAATCCTTCAGTGATTTCACTGCATAAGAAACTCCCACCAGGTGCAGGGCTCAGTACAAGAGCCAAGCTGGAACTTCTGAGTCCATCTCTTATTTGGTAGTTCCAAACTCCTGGCCAGGAATCTGGAGGGCCATGGTCTCCAGGACATTGCAGCACTCTGGAGGGAGTCAGTCCCAATTCTCTCTCAATCATAGTGTAGTGCGGGGAGGGCACACATAGTGCCAGTAGTTCTCAGTTTGGCTCAGGCCTGGCTGTGTCATGCTGCAAAACCCAGCTGGGAGGCTGAAGCAGCAGGATCTTTCCTGATGGAATGGAACTATCAGCCTCAGTACAGTACAGGGGAACATGAGCAGCGGGGGACAGCAGAGCAGCACACAGCAGGAGTTTGCCTGGGATTGGTGAGTATCCGAGTGCTGGGAGGGCAGTGTGAGAGGCTGAGCGAGTGCCTGATTGGCTGATAGCCTGCAGGGGGTGGGCACTGGGGCTGTCTGTTTGTTTGTTTCAGGGGAGCCTGGCTGTTTAAAAATAGCCAGAGCTTCGCGAACCAGCTGAGCAGCGGGGGACAGCAGAGCAGCACACAGCAGGAGTTTGCCTGGGAGTTCGTCTGGAGTGAGCCCAGTGAGGCTTACATCTTGCCAACTTCTCTGAGGAAGCTCATAGTAAGAAGGTGATATGGAAGGGGGGGGTTCAGCTGTTGTGACCTGCACTGGATGTGCCATGTTTGTCTTTCTTCCACAGGACAGAAGCGACTTTGCGTGTACAAAGTGCAAGCTGGTCTCCATATTGGAAGAGAAGATTGAAGGTCTGGAGCAACAAATAACGACCCTGTGTTGCATACGAGAAACGGAGGATTTTCTGGACAAAAGTCAGGATATGCTTCTACGGGCACAAAGCTCTAAAGATATAGAGCAGGTTGCACAGCGGGGCCAAGAGGCCAGTGAAGAAGTTTGGCAACATGTGACCTCCAGAAGAAGAAGGGGGAATGTCCGGGTTCCAGCAACACAGACACAGGTAACTAACCGCTTTCATGTTCTCTCCACAGGTACCTCTGCGGAGAGTGGACCAGATGATATGTCTGGGGAGAGAAAGCAGAAGGAGACTCCGCTGGTTGGAAGGCATGAGATGCACTGTCCTGAGATGGGGGGTTCCACGACCACCACTCACAAGAGAAGGAGGCGGGTGGTGGTGGTTGGGGACTCTCTACTCCGGGGGACTGAGTCATCTATCTGCCGCCCTGAACGGGAAAACCGAGAAGTCTGCTGCTTGCCGGGGGCTAAGATTCGTGATGTGACGGAGAGACTGCCGAGACTCATCAAGCCCTCGGATCGCTACCCCTTCCTGATTCTCCACGTGGGCACCAATGATACTGCCAAGAATGACCTTGAGCAGATCACTGCGGACTACGTGGCTCTGGGAAGAAGGATAAAGGAGTTTGAGGCGCAAGTGGTGTTCTCGTCCATCCTCCCCGTGGAAGGAAAAGGCCTGGGTAGGGACCGTCGAATCATGGAAGTCAACGAATGGCTACGCAGGTGGTGTTTGAGAGAAGGCTTTGGATTCTTTGACCATGGGATGGTGTTTCATGAAGGAGGAGTGCTAGGCAGAGACGGGCTCCACCTTACGAAGAGAGGGAAGAGCATCTTTGCGAGCAGGCTGGCTAACCTAGTGAGGAGGGCTTTAAACTAGGTTCACCAGGGGAAGGAGACCAAAGCCCTTAGGTAAGTGGGAAAGCGGGATACTGGGAGGAAGCACAGGCAGGAATGTCTGTGAGGGGAGGGCTCCTGCCTCATACTGAGAATGAGGGGTGATCAGCAGGTTATCTCAAATGCTTATATACAAATGCACAAAGCCTTGGAAACAAGCAGGGAGAACTGGAGGTCCTGGTGATGTCAAGGAATTATGACATGATTGGAATAACAGAGACTTGGTGGGATAACTCACATGACTGGAGTACTGTCATGGATGGTTATAAACTGTTCAGGAAGGACAGGCAGGGCAGAAAAGGTGGGGGAGTAGCACTGTATGTAAGGGAGCAGTATGACTGCTCAGAGCTCCGGTACGAAACTGCAGAAAAACCTGAGTGTCTCTGGATTAAGTTTAGAAGTGTGAGCAACAGGAGTGATGTAGTGGTGGGAGTCTGCTATAGACCACCGGACCAGGGGGATGAGGCTTTCTTCTGGCAGCTCGCGGAACCTACTAGATCGCACGCCCTGGTTCTCATGGGTGACTTTAATTTTCCTGATATCTGCTGGGAGAGCAATACAGCGGTGCATAGACAATCCAGGAAGTTTTTGGAAAGCATAGGGGACAATTTCCTGGTGCAAGTGCTAGAGGAGCCAACTAGGGGGGGAGCTTTTCTTGACCTGCTGCTCACAAACCGGGAAGAATTAGTAGGAGAAGCAAAAGTGGATGGGAATCTGGGAGGCAGTGACCATGAGATGGTTGAGTTCAGGATCCTGACGCAGGGAAGAAAGGTAAGCAGCAGGATACGGACCCTGGACTTCAGGAAAGCAGACTTCGACTCCCTCAGGGAACGGATGGGTAGGATCCCCTGGGGGACTAACATGAAGGGGAAAGGAGTCCAGGAGAGCTGGCTGTATTTCAAGGAATCCCTGTTGAGGTTACAGGGACAAACCATCCCGATGTGTCGAAAGAATACTAAATATGGCAGGCGACCAGCTTGGCTTAACGGTGAAATCCTAGCGGATCTTAAACATAAAAAAGAAGCTTACAAGAAGTGAAAGGTTGGACATATGACCAGGGAAGAGTATAAAAATATTGCTCGGGCATGTAGGAATGAAATTAGGAGGGCCAAATCGCACCTGGAGCTGCAGCTAGCGAGAGATGTTAAGAGTAACAAGAAGGGTTTCTTCAGGTATGTTGGCAACAAGAAGAAAGCCAAGGAAAGTGTGGGCCCCTTAATGAATGAGGGAGGCAAGGTCAGCTCCCAGACTGCTGTGCTGGGCATCACAACATGGGGAATAGATGTCCAGCCCTCTGTGGAGAAAGAGGTGGTTAGGGACTATTTAGAAAAGCTGGACGTGCACAAGTCCATGGGGCCGGACGAGTTGCATCCGAGAGTGCTAAAGGAACTGGCGACTGTGATTGCAGAGCCATTGGCCATTATCTTTGAAAACTCGTGGCGAATGGGGGAAGTCCCGGATGACTGGAAAAAGGCTAATGTAGTGCCAATCTTTAAAAAAGGGAAGAAGGAGGATCCTGGGAACTACAGGCCAGTCAGCCTCACTTCAGTCCCCGGAAAAATCATGGAGCAGGTCCTCAAAGAATCAATCCTGAAGCACTTACATGAGAGGAAACTGATCAGGAACAGTCAGCATGGATTCACCAAGGGAAGGTCATGCCTGACTAATCTAATCGCCTTCTATGATGAGATTACTGGTTCTGTGGATGAAGGGAAAGCAGTGGATGTATTGTATCTTGACTTTAGCAAAGCTTTTGACACGGTCTCCCACAGTATTCTTGTCAGCAAGTTAAGGAAGTATGGGCTGGATGAATGCACTATAAGGTGGGTAGAAAGTTGGCTAGATTGTCGGGCTCAACGGGTAGTGATCAATGGCTCCATGTCTAGTTGGCAGCCGGTGTCAAGTGGAGTGCCCCAGGAGTCGGTCCTGGGGCCGGTTTTGTACAATATCTTCATAAATGATCTGGAGGATGGTGTGGATTGCACTCTCAGCAAATTTGCGGATGATACTAAACTGGGAGGAGTGGTAGATATGCTGGAGGGCAGGGATAGGATACAGAGGGACCTAGACAAATTGGAGGATTGGGGCAAAAGAAATCTGATGAGGTTCAATAAGGATAAGTGCAGGGTCCTGCACTTAGGACGGAAGAACCCAATGCACAGCTACAGACTAGGGACCGAATGGCTAGGCAGCAGTTCTGCGGAAAAGGACCTAGGGGTGACAGTGGACGAGAAGCTGGATATGAGTCAGCTGTGTGCCCTTGTTGCCAAGAAGGCCAATGGCATTTTGGGATGTATAAGTAGGGGCATAGCGAGCAGATCGAGGGACGTGATCGTCCCCCTCTATTCGACATTGGTGAGGCCTCATCTGGAGTACTGTGTCCAGTTTTGGGCCCCACACTACAAGAAGGATGTGGATAAATTGGAAAGAGTCCAGCGAAGGACAACAAAAATGATTAAGGGTCTGGAACACATGACTTATGAGGAGAGGCTGAGGGAACTGGGATTGTTTAGTCTGCAGAAGAGAAGAATGAGGGGGGGATTTGATAGCTGCTTTCAACTACCTGAGAGGTGGTTCCAGAGAAGATGGTTCCAGACTATTCTCAGTGGTGGAAGAGGACAGGACAAGGAGTAATGGTCTCAAGTTGCAGTGGGGGAGGTTTAGGTTGGATATTAGGAAAAACTTTTTCACTAGGAGGGTGGTGAAACACTGGAATGCGTTGCCTAGGGAGGTGGTGGAATCTCCTTCCTTAGAGGTTTTTAAGGTCAGGCTTGACAAAGCCCTGGCTGGGATGATTTAATTGGGGATTGGTCCTGCTTTTGAGCAGGGGGTTGGACTAGATGACCTCCTGAGGTCCCTTCCTACCCTGATATTCTAGGATTCTATGATTCTATGGTCATGATCCTGCCCTCCCCCTCTGGGAACAGGGGCCATGACGAGAGGGCAATGTAGGAAAGCAGCCTCAGTGGCTTCCCAGGTCACACACTCCCGTTGGTGCACTGCTTCTGCTCCTATAGCCTGGAACAGCCTGACCCGGCTCTCAGTTGAGCATTCAGTATCAGTGTGAGGCAAACCCACAGCTAGACCAAGGCTGCTCACTCAGCTGCACTGACTCACCGCAGGCCATTTGGTGCAGAGCAGGTCCACTGCTCTATCTGGGCATTTATCTTTCCCCCACTGATCCCTCCACACTTAGGAACAGGGTTGCTCTCAAGACCAGGGGGGCTGACAGTTTGCGGAGGTGTGGGGAGTCTCTCCAGTGCATTTCCCTACAGGAGAGGGCACTGGTGATCAACCAAACTGATCCTGTCCATGCTCTGGAACAGGCTCAACATCCTGACCCCGTCCCGGGCACCCTGGCTGGTCTACAGAATAAAATCTTGGAGTTCTTCTGGCCTGGGTTGTGCTGGGTCTCTCCAGGTGTACTGAGCCTCTCCCCGGAGGAGGAAAGACAGGGTCTGCTCTTCCTCTGCAGTCAGGTCCATTTCTTCCACCTCCAGGCCCTGCACAGGCTCCTTTCTGGTGCAGTTAGTCCGGCATAGAGCATGCTAGTGCATGCCTTTCTCTGACCCTTCCGAGATCTCCCATGCAATTGACAGCTCTTCTATCTCCACCTAAGGGTTGTCCCGTGAGACCTCTCTGAGCGGCTGGTCTTTTACCAGGACCTCCTCGGGACCTAGAAGCTATTCTTTGCAACCAGGTCCATGGCTGCCGCTGCTACAAAGTCATTACCTAGATGTGCAGGTGGCAGAGTCCCCCTCGGTACACCAGAGGCTGGTCCCAGCTGGTGCAACTAGGATCCCCTGGACTATGACCGGATGGACTTGGTGGACCCCTAATGGTGCTCCACCAGCGCTTGGGGTTCTCCACCCCACACATTTCTCGTTGCGTCCTCCAGGGGGTGCGGGCAGCCCTACCACCCACCTCTTGTGTTTTCCTTGAGTGGGTCCTGTGGCAAGGTTCTCCGTGTCTCCCCCTCACCCATGGCGCTTGGGACGTCACCGCTTGCCCCCTGCCCCGCAAGTATCCCAGGCCACCCCCTATGTACCATGTGAGATGGCTGTGAGATATGCAACTAATCTGTCTCCAAACAGCACCCAGAAAACAACTATGCACTCATGCTCCTCTCCCTTCATTTCGTTACCCTTGTGTCCTGCCTTGACAGCAAGAGGTGGGAGTGACGGGTTCCCCCCAGGGTTCCACCTGGAACTGGAGTATCACTGAATCCTCTGACCCACCAGCCTGGGTGCCCTCTCACACTGTACTTCTGTAACAAGCTGCAAAGCCTTCCAGCCTTCACTTTCATGAGCATATATACAGGCAGAAACACACTCAGCTACAGTTACATGCAGGCTCTGTGACCAGCCCTGCATAGGAAGACTACAGCTGAGGCCACTTCAAGCTCCTCACCCACACACCCTCTCTGGAGTATAAACCCAAAATTATACCATTTTACCCTGCAATGGGAACTGTACAGCGTAAGCTCATAAACTTCACCCCCTCCCTTAATGTGGAGCGCAATGTGCAGCAGCCTTTGCCCCTGAGTTATGATTCCCACACACACTTCACTCAAACTCACTGGTTTCGATAAAGCAAAAACAAATTTATTAACTACAAAAGATAGATTTTAAGTGATTATAAGTGATAGCAAAGAGATCAAAGCAGATTACCTAGCAAATAAACAAAAAATGCAGACTAAGCTTAATATACTAAATAGATTGGATATGAATAGCAGATTCCTACCCTAAGAGATTACACATTCAGGCTGCAGTTTCTTAATGGGCAAGCTGCACTTGCTTTACAGCTTGAAATCCCAGGTGTTTCATTCACAGGGTAAAAATCCCTTCAGCCTGGGTCCAGCACTTACCCAGTTCAGCCTTTGTTTTTCAGGTATTACCGGGAGTCTTCTTGTGTGGGGAACGAAGAACACCAGATGATGTCACTTCCTGCCTTATGGAGCTTTTGTATATGTCAGGAACCCTTGGTTCCCAAAGCTTGGTTCCCAGACCAGTCTGTGTAAAAATAATTACATCCCAAGATGGAGGCTAGAGACATGTGGTCTCATGATTACTTACAGGCTGTACCTGTAAGTCTCACAGGAAGGCTCACCAGGTGGGGGATAAGCTTCTCCTAAGACCTATTGTTTTTTCCTCATGGCCCATCCCTAATCCTTCCGCACCCACTATCTAGACTGAAAGCATCTTGACAAGTGAGCGTTATTAAGGTGTAACTATATTTGAAATACAGATACATAGTCGATATTCATAATTTTAAATACAAAAATGATACATGCATACAAATAGATAATCATATTAGCAAATCATAACTTTTCCAATGACATCTCACATGACCTGTTTTGCATAAAATACATTATAATTATGGTATAATCATTTCCTAGCAATATCACTGCAAAAAATATGGGGTGCAGTGTCACAGTGGGACCTCCTATCACCCAAGGAGGGTGGGGAACCCTGGTGGGTCAGTCTGTATTTCACCCTGATCCCACGGCCTGGTGGGTATATTAGTTGGTGGCTCCTTCATGGAGCCATGAACACGGGCGTCTACCTGATGCGGTTTACAACTACCCCCAAAACCTGCTTGTTTTCCAGTGAGGGAGACCCTGATGAACATTTATGTTGAGTGCGCCAGTTCACAGCCCCTCTTCTGGCTCCTCCAGAACCTCCTCTTCTGATTCTGGCTGAATTTTTCCCCGCACCTCGTGATTTATGCACCCCATCCTTGGGCCAACAAAGTCATCAGACCTCCTTGTCAATCTCCGCCTGGTGCTGGCCAAGGTGGCCATTCACCAGGAAGCTGGACAGAAGGGGGTGCTCTGCTTCTGTGAGGCCTATTTCCAAACATCCCTCAAGACACATCTCAGGGCAGAGTTCCTGTGGGAAGTGTCCACCGCGTTCCTGGAGGCCTTTGAGGAGCAGTGGGTGCTGTCTGGGGTTCTCTGCTCAGTGTCCCCCTCTGGATCCCTGATTTTATATCTGTGACCCTCACTCCCATCCCTGATTTTCATTTGTTGTCCCCTAAAATTATTTGATGCCTGGGTCCAGTGAATCCCCCTCTTAGGCTGAGGGGAGTTGCCTTTAGATGTGGGTAGACTTACACCCACCCATCCCCAGTGCTTCAGTGATCCAGCTCTCAGGCACGCTGCAGCAGACTATCCCTGAGCAGGGTATGGGTCAGATGATCCCCAGGCTCAAGTATTTCCCTGACTCTCCCCAAGCTGCAAGTTAGTCTGTGAAACAGCCCTACCTGGCCAGGAACGTCCTGATGCCTCACCGTGTCACAGACGGGTCCCTAGACTTCCAGCCTGCCCTTGATCTGATTCCTGTTCCTCTTCCAGCCTTACCCGAGCATCCTTCCAGCTCACTGCAGCCTTGTCTGTGCCTTATTCTGACCTTTTGCTCCAGCCTTGTTACTGACCTGCTCCAGCCCAGCTTCTGCCTCCAGACACTGGGACTGACTCCTATCTGGCTTTAGCGCTTGGCCTGCATCTGCACTCTGACTCCAACACTGATTTGGCTTGTCTATGGACTCTGACATGGGTTCTGACCCACAGCCTGTCCCCAGACCCTGGTTTCAAAAGCGCTGCCTTTAGCTCGGTGCCAACCCTACATCCAGCTTCGACCACCACTCCAACCAACAGGCCTGACTGCCTGCAACCAGAGTCTGACAATCGACACTAGAGCCCTGGGGGCATTGCAGACTGTTAAACGCCAGTGCCCACCCCAAGCTCTCATTACCAGTTACAGCAATGATCTCACTGGCCTGGAATAGCGTAAAAAAGGAAATATCACATGCCTGTGAGCTCCTGGAGCATAAATGTGGGATGCCCACAACAGGGTCTGAATGGAAACTGGGCACTGGGAGTCAGTGTGTCAGTCCAACAGTGCCCCACCTGGCCAAGCAGGGTGTGGCGCCGGCTGCCTCAGCTCAGTGGGGCTGTCAGTCTGTTGCTGCTGCTCAGGAATCTGAACAACCCTCTCAGATCTCAGGTCTGTCAGGGGGTTGGTAGGGGAACCCAGGCCCACCCACTTTCCTGGGTCCCAGCTCAGGGCCCTCAAGTTAGACCAGCTTGTCCTGGCCTCAGGCTTCAACCACTTGCAGCTGACGTCCTTGAGCCTATGCAACAGGGTCTTCGGCTACATAGAAATGTGTTTTGTGTTTTGACTTTATGAAATGCTTGTAAAGTGATGCATGCACTTATAATAGCTGTATCCTATGCAATAAGCAGTTACTCATCTTGTGCAGTAAGGATGGTTCTTCGAGATGTCTCCCTATGCGTGCTCCACTGTAGGCGTGCTTGCATCTCTGCACTGCTGATCGGAGAACATCAGCAGCAGTGTCCATTGGGCCCGCACACGTGCTGTCTCTCCTCGTGCTGCACCATGAGGCTAGTCAGCACGCGAGGGGTAACTGTCCTCAGTTCCTTCTCGACCGCAGAGTCATTGACAAGAACTCTGAAATAGAGGGGAGGAGGGTGGGTTGTGGAGCACGCATAGGTACTGGGGCAGGGTGCTGCTAGAGAGGCCTTAATCGATTCCTGCCACTCCAGGCCGAATCAGGGTTAATGGATTGGGGCTGGATAGATAGCTTGATGCTTACCTAGTAACCGACCACACCTGCCAGAAGCTATAAGGCTGGGGGGAAGTGAGAGCAGAAGGGTGGAGACCAGGAGGGGAAGGTCAGCCTCAGACGGAGGTGGGAGTCTCCTAGTCTGTTGCTGGCCAGGCCTGTGATGGGCGAAGCTGTTGTAAAAAGCCTGTATATAGTTGGAAAGGGGTGGTGGGGACATGATCACAAATAAAGAGCATGGGTGTTGCACCAGCCTGAAGTGTCCCTGAATTCAGGGCCGTCCTTAGGATTTATGGGGCCCTACGCAGTATTATTAAACTGGTGCATGCCCAACGGCAGCCTGGGCTCACAGCCCAGGGTGAGGAGGAACGAGGCAGCAAAGGATACGAAGCCACCCGGCCCGTCTCATAGCAGCAGAGTATCACAATTCCCCACAGAGACCCCCGTACACTCTCCCTCATGCAGAATGCTGACGCATTCGGCTCTGTGAATACGGTCCCTGCCTAAGGAGACTGCAGTGCGCGCTGGGTGTGCGGGAGCCAACCCGCTCTTACCTGCTGTCATGGGCAGTGAGTGAAGCTGCCACTTGGGGAGGTTAGCTCCCCAGCCCACATCTTCTGCCTGTGTCCCCACCAATACTCCACCCCTTCTCTGTTCTAGGCCCTGCCCCCCCATTCCACCCAGGCCCCACCCTCTCCCCACTGTCTCCCTCCTCTCTTCCCTCTCCCTCCCTGCTCACCTCCTTCCAGCCAAATCCCTGAACCCAAATGATGCAAATGACATTTGAAAAAAAAACTTCTGCAATTTCATTCTAAAGAAAATGGAGCATGTTTTCCACTGCATGCCAGAACGTGAAGCCTGGACATGCAGAAGGTACCTAATTAAAAGCACTAAATCTGGGAGTAAAAAATGTCAGTCCTGGGTTTTTTGATATACCCTGAAGTGTGTCAGAGATTTATCTGCAAAAACTGTGTAGTAAGGGCAAGTCAGCTGCCCTGCTGAATACAGCATTAAATATTATGGAATACATGATGCAGCTCTTCTCTGTTTTACATTTTCTTAATCAGTATTTCTAAGCTGATTTTATCATTTAAATGTACTCCTAAGCCTTCATAAAGTAATCATTCCAGATTGCTACATATTTAACTCACTGAAACAAAAACATTGTTTTAAATTAAGTCAGACAGGTTTAGTTTGTTCATAACAATGTTCATTGCTTTTAGAAAAAGGGAACACTAATTTACTTTGTGTGATCTCCATAACAATAGACATGTTTATGAAATGTCAGCAACTTTAAAAAATGTGTTTCCAAAGATTTTAGGCTTTAGGCATAACAAAGGATTTTATATCTTAGTAAGGTACTGATTTTGCTAGAGGGTTCTCTTAAAACTAGTTCATCAAATAGTCCGAAGTAAAGAAAGGGAGACTTAGTTGTCCAGCTATCTGGTAGGAAAGGGGTGTTGTCCCTTTAAAGGCTCTCTTCAACAGGAGGGTGAAGGGAGAAGGGATGAACAGAAAGGACAGGAAGACTTGGGAAGCAAGTTTTTTGTACTATAGTCATTAAAATTAAAATATGTATTTTAGGTAAGGGTGGTCTTTTGAAGGATTTATATTAAAAACTCTGTGTCTGAAGATCCAAGAATTTAAGCCTAAAGATGAATACTCAGACTGTGCATCTAAAAATCTACGCAAGGTTTTTTTTATAGATGTGATTTTCTCATCTTCAGCAACACACTAATAAAATATTTTTAAAGCAACTTTTAAACTAAAGTCCTGTAGACTAACATGTTCTGAGTCAACATTGCAGTAATGCCCAACTGTTTTTGTCAGTAAATTCAGAAACTGACAGTATATACCTGGGGGTTGGCAAATGGCTGTTAAATGGCTTCCTTACCACTTGAATAGCTCTTTAACAGTTTCAGTGTTGCACTAATGGAGGTCTGGCAGGCTGGAAGACTTTTTCACTTTTAAATACTAGATCCCCTCAGGAGGAAGACTCACCAAGCTGCAGCAGCTAGCTGTGGGATACTGCAGGAAGGGTCAGAACAGCGATAGGAAGAGGCAGAAGGGTGGACACTAAGATCCAAGGGTGCCCCAAATTTTTGGGTGCCCTACTCAGCTGCGAATGGTGCATAAGCCTAAGGACGGCCCTGCCTGAGTCTCTGAGAAGAGGGAGAGGAGGCCTGAATCAGAGGGGCACGGCGTGTGCCCCATTACATGGACACACATCTCAAAGACACATTGTTACTGAACAAGGTGAGTAACTCCTTCTTCTTCTTTGAATAGTCTCCCTATGGGTGTTTCACTGTAGGTGACTCCCAAGCAGTACCCATGTGGGGGGCTGAAACTTCGGAGTCGGGTCAGTTACAGATGATAATTCTGTGAAGCTGAAAAAGGCATCGGAGGCAGAGTCTCCATCAATCGCATGGAGTTCTGCGAAGGTGTGGACTGACACCAATTGTTGCCACTCTGCAGATCTCTAAGACAGGGACATTCTTGAAGAAGGAGAGAGATGAGAAGATAAACCTTGTGGAGTGTGTATGAATGGTATCCAGAGGGGTCCTACTGCAAACTTGGTAGTGAATAGGGGTCTGCAAACAGGGGAGTTTGAGAGGGAGTTAGTGGGAGGGAGATGTAATGTCATTGTTACGGTTAGGAAGGGCCGTATCACCAGTGCCAATGCTGCTCCTATCTCATCCACCTGCGCCTGTATCCAGACAGATAACCTAACCATGGGAGCTTCTATCCAGATCCTGGGGTGGATTTGCAGAGACTGTGGCCTGCATTTCCCACTCACAGAAAGCCAGGCTGGAGAGACCATCCAGTGTGAAAGGTGCCTGGTGGTGGAATCTCTCAGGAAGCAGGTGGGAGAGCTATAAGAGGAGGTGGCTTGGCTGAGGAGCATCCGAGCCCACGTGGATTTCCTTGAGAGTATTCACATGGAGACATCCAAGGCTGAGGAAGCTATCTAGATACAGAGGACTGCTGTCACACCACCGGGGTACAAGGATATGACTCAGTCACAGGGAGGACACTGGCTGCTGATTACTTCTGGCAGCAGGCAGTGCTCCACCCCTACTCCCAACCCACCCACCATGCTGATGAAAAGCCAATATGCTGCCCTGGCAACGAGCGATGAGGAATCACCCCCAAAGGTGGAGGAACAGAAGCCATGTACCCCCAAGAATGGGAGGATCACAGCCACCACTCCCAGGAGGAAATGTAGGGTAGTGATGGTTGGTGATTCTCTTCTGAGGGGGACAGCAGCACCCATCTGTCGCCCTAACATGGCCTCCTGGGAGATATGTTGCCTGCCAGGGGCCCATATCCAGGAAGTTATGGAGGGATTATTGAGGATCATCCGGCCCTCTGACTACTACGCCATGCTACTTGTTAGGGGGCTTATTCTTTCACCCACTTACTTCCCTGGGCCTTCTCGCATGAACAGAGAGCAACAATACCCGAAGTCCAAAGGTGCAAACAATTCAATGTTTATTGGGGTGAACTTCCAGCAAGCATGATTCCAGTTTCCTTCCTTAGTGTCCCCCATCCCATCTCTGACACCACAGAGCCATACACCTGTGCCCCTGTTCCCATTCCTGCCCTTAGCCAAACTTGATTCCAATTTCCCCACCCTCATTCCCTGTTCCCATTTCCCCCACCCACACACCCACCCTCCCACTTCCTGATTGACTGCAGACTATACAGTAAAACTTGAATTCTGCTTAGCTTAACCAATCATTCTTAACCAATCATTTTCCTGAAATTTAGCTAACCAATCCTAACATATTGTAACATGATTATGTAACAATTATATCCCACCACCTTAATTAGTTTACACCCAGCAAAATTAATTATACAGCAGACAGAAACAATCACAGAACCAGACAGAGATTATACAGACAAACAATAGCAAAGTGGGAACTGTAATGACAAAACAATACAGAAGTGAGGATTTCACATCCCAGCTATTGATAAGTGAGTTCTTGCCAGACAGGATGCTATCAAACTAAGTTTCCTTTTACATCTTCTAGGCACTTTCCTTTCTCTGGAGGCGATAGGCATTATCAGGACAGGAATGTATTGCTAACAGCCCAATAGCACCTTCTTTCAATGTGACTAGTTTGGAATGTGAGGATGTGACCATTCGCTTCACAGCTTATGGCTGCCTCTGTTGCTTAGCCAAAGGCCCTAGCCTAAGAACAGGGCCTCAGACTGTCACAGTAAGAGAAGGCTCTTACACCGGCAGACAGTGACTTTGATTCTTTCTTTTATACCTCTATAACTAGCCAAGTGATAAGAATACACCTACATTCTTAGAGTATAGGCCTTTACAGACAGGCCTGAATATCTATATCCTAACACTACTCATCCATGTGGGCAGTAATGATTGCCAGGTATGACTCTCAGCAGATCAGAAGTGACTACAGGGCTCTGGGCGTAAGCGTGAAGGAGTTGGGAGCACAGGTGGTGTTCTCTTCGATATTTCTGGTCAAGGGTAGAGCCCCAGACAGAGACAGATACATCCTGGAGGTGAATGCCTGGCTGCAAAGATGGTGTTGCCAGGAGGGCTGCTGATTCCTTGACCACAGAATGCTGTTCCAGGAAGAAGGGCTGCTAAGCAGAGATGAGGTCCACCTATCGAGGGAGGGGAAGAGCATATTTGAATACAGACAGGCTAACCTAGTGAGGAGGGCTTTAAATTAGGTTGAAAGAGGGGAGGTGACCAAAGTTCACAGAGAAGTCAAAAACAAGGACACCTGGGGGAACAGTCAGAATTTAGGGGGAACATGGGCTGCTTAGCAGGGATAAGGGAGAGACAAGACAGAACTGGGGGGCAGGGGATCAAATCACTATCTCAGATGTCTGCATGCTAATGCGAGCATTATGGGGAAAAAGCAGGAAGAACTTGAATTGCTAGTAAATTAACACAACTATGACACGCATGGCTGGAATATTGGTGTGGAAGGGTACAGCTGGCTCAGGAAGGACAGAGAGGGGAAAAAGGCAGGAGCTGCTGCTTTATACATTAAAAATGGAAGAAGAGGTTGATGAGGCATTTTTTAAACAACGAACAAAATCATCCAAAGCACAGGACTTGGTGGTGATGGGGGACTTGAACTACTCAGACATGTTGGGAAAAGAACCCAGCAGAGCACAGATTATCCAACAAGTTCTTGCAATGTACTGGAGACAATTCTTTATTTCAGAAGGTGGAGAAAACTACTAGGGGAGAGGCTGTTCTAGATTTGCTTTTGACAAATAGGGAGGACCTGGCTGAGAATTTGAATGTGGAAGGCAGCTTGGGTGAAAGTGATCATGAAATGGTAAAAAGAAAAGGAGTACTTCTGGCACCTTAGAGACTAACCAATTTATTTGAGCATGAGCTTTCGTGAGCTACAGCTCACTTCATCAGATGCATATTGTGGAAACTATAGAAGACATTATATACACAGAGACCATGAAACAATACCTCCTCCCACCCCACTCTCCTGCTGGTAATAGCGTATCTAAAGTGATCATCAAGTTGGGCCATTTCCAGCACAAATCCAGGTTTTCTCACCCTCCCCCCCCGCCCCCCCCCCACAAACTCACTCTCTTGCTGGTGAAAGCCCATCCAAAGTGACCACTCTCTTTAAAATGTGTATGATAATCAAGGTGGGCATATGATTCTAAGGAATGGTAGAAGAGAGAACAGCAAAATAAAGACAATGGATTTCAAGAGGGCAGACTTTAGCAAACTCAAGGAGTTGGTAGGGAAGATCCCATGGGAAGCAAGTCTAAGGGGAAAACAATTGAAGACAGTTGGCAGTATTTCAAAGAGACATTAGTCAGGGCCCAAGAGCAAACTATCCCACTGCGTAGGAAGGATAGGAAGTATGGCAAGAGACCATCCTGGCTTAACCAGCAGATTTTCAATGATCTAAAAATCAAAAAAGAGTCCTACAAAAAGTAGAAATTAGGTCAAATTACAAAGGATGAATGTAACCAAATAACACAAGTATGTAGGGACAAAATTAGAAAGGCCAAGGCACAAAATGAGATTAAACCTGCTAGAGACATAAAAGGTAACAAGAAAACATACTACAAATACATTAGAAGCAAGAAGACGACCAAGGACAGGGTAGGCCCGTTACTCAGTGAGGGGGAAAAAACAATCACAGAAAATGTGGCAATGGCAGAAGTGCTTAATGACCTTTGTTTCGGTTTTCATAAAGGTTGGTGGTGATTGGACATCTAACATAGTGTATGGCCGTGAAAATGAGGTAGGATCAGAGGCTAAAATAGGGAAAGGACAGGTTAAAAATTACGTAGACACGTGAGACGTCTTCCAGTAACCAGGGCCTGATGACATGTGTCCTATACTACTCAAGGGGCTGACTGAGGAGATATCTGAGCCATTAGCGATTATCTTCCAAAACACATGAAAGATGGGAGAGATTCCAGAAGACTGGGAAAGGGCAAATAAAGTGCCAATCTATAAAAAGGAAAAAAGGACAACTTGTGGAATTACAGATCAGTCACCTTAACTTCTGTACCCGGAAAGATAATAGAGCAAATAATTAAGCAATCAATATGAAAACATCTAGAAGACAGTAAGTTGATAAGTAACAATCAGAATGCATTTGTCAAGAACAAATCTTGTCAGACCAGCCTGATTGCTTTCTTTGACAGGGTAGCAAGCCTTGTGAATAGAGGGGAAATGGTAGATGTGGTATATCTTGACTTTAGTAAAGCTTTTCATACTGTCTCACATGACCTTCTCATAAACAAACTAGTGAAATGCAACCTAGATTCAGCTACTATAAGGTGGGTGCATAACTTGTTGGAAAAGCTTTCCCAGATAGTAGTTATCAGTGGTTCACAGTCATGCTGGAAAGGCATAATGAGTGGGGTCCCGCAGGGATCAGTTCTGGGTCGGATTCTGTTCAATATCTTTATCAATGATTAGATAATGGCATAGAGAGTACACTTATTAATTTTTTGGATGATACCAACCTGGAAGGGGTTGCAAGTGATTTGGAGGATAGGATTATAATTCAAAATGATCTCAACGAACTGGAGAAATGGTCTGAAGTAAATAGGATGAAATTCATTAAGGACAAATGCAGAGTACTCCACTTAGGAGGGAACAATCAGTTGCACACATACAACACGGGAAATGACTGCTTAGGAAGGAGTACTGTGGAAAGGGATCTGGGTGTCATAGTGGACCACAAGCTAAATATGAGTCAACAGTGTAACACTGTTGCCAAAAAAGCAAACATCATTCTGGGATGTATTAGCAGGAGTGTTGTAAGCAGGACATGAGAAGAAATTCTTCCACTCTACTCCACACTGATTAAGCCTCAACTGGAATACTGTGTCCAATTCTGGGCTCCACATTTCAGGAAAGATGTGGACAAATTGGAGAAAGTCCAGAGAAGAGCAACAAAAATGATGAAAGGTCTAGAAAACATGATCTGAGGGAAGATTGAAAAAACTGGGTTTGGTTAGTCTGGAAAAGAGAAGACTGAGAGGGGACATGATAGTTTTCAAGTTGAGAAAAGGTTGTTACAAGGAGGAGGGAGAAACATTTTTCTTCTTAACCTCTGAGGATAGGAAAAGAAGCAATGGGCTTAAATTGCAGCAAAGGAGGTTTAGGTTGGACATTAGGGAAAACATCCTAACTGTCAGGGTGGGTAAGCACTGGAATAAATTGCCTATGGAGGATGTGGAGTCTCCATCTTCGGAGATTTTTAAGAGCAGGTTAGACAAACACCTGTCAGGGATGGTTGAGATAATACTTAATCCTGCCATGAGTGCAGGGGACTGGACTAGATGATCTCTTGAGGTCCTTTCTAGTCCGATGAAACTGTGATTCCCAGACGCAGTTTGAGACCCACTTGAAAAGTCTTTTGGCCGACATTTCTGAACCCTTGGATCTTGTATCTTACAAAACAAGAAATGGAGAGGATTTCCTGAAGGCCTTTGTTCTGTCTGGGTAGAAGGCATCTATGGTGTGTAATATAGCTCTCTGTTATCTCTGTGAGGCTTGAGGTAGAAGGTTGGAAGGTGAATCAAATAGTTCATGTGAAATGGGGACATTACCTTCGGAATGAATTTTGGATATTGTCTGAGTGTAACCTTGTCCTGAAAGAATACCATACAGGGGAGTTGTGCCATCAGAGCTGCTGTTTCTCTTATTCTCCTGGAGAAAGTAATCACTGTCAGAAATCCCGTTTTCACTGAGAGGTAAGTAAGCAAACAGTGGGGCACAGTTTCAAAGGGAAGACTGGTCAGTCCTTTCAGTAGCTGTTTTAAGTCCCATGTGGGAGTGGGAAGCCAGGTTTGTGGAAAGAGGTTTAAAATATCCTTGAGGAACCATCTGGTGATTGGGTGTGACAGCACTGAGAACATAAGAATGGCTATACTGGGTCAGACCAAAGGTCCATCTAGCCCAGTATCCTATCTTACAAAACATGGCCAAATGCCAGAGCAAATGATCCGAACACATAATCATCAAATGATCCATCCCCCATCCCTATTTACAGCTTCTGGCAAACAGAGGATCAGGATACCATCCCTGCCCACCCTGGATAATAGCCATTAATGGACCTATCCTCCATGAATTTATCTTGTTCTTTTTTGAACTCTGTTGTAGTCTTGGCCTTCACAACATCCTCTGGCAAAGAGTTCCACAGGTTGACTGTGTGTTGTGTGAAGAAATATTTCCTTTTGTTTCCTTTAAGCGTACTGCTAGTTAATTTCATTTGGTGATGCCTCGTTCTTGTGTTATAAGTAGGAGTAAATAACACTTTCTTATTTACTTTCTCCACACAAGTCTTGATTTTATAAACTTCTATCATATCCTCCCTTAGTCATCTCTTTTCCAAGATGAAAAGTCCCAATCTTAGTAATTTCTCCTCATATGGAAGTTGTTCCATAACCCTAATAATTTTTGTTGCCCTTTTCTGAACCTTTTCCAATTCCAATATATCTTTTTTGAGATGGGGCGAACACATCTGCATGCACTATTCAAGATGCAGGCATATCATGGATTTCTAGAGAGGCAAGATGATATTTCTTTCTTATTATCTATCCCTTTCTTATTGAATCCCAACATTCTGTTCACTTTTTTGACTACTGCTGCATGTTGAGTGGGTATTTTTCAGAGAACTATCCACAATGACTCCAAGGTCTCTTTCTTGAGTGGTAACAGCCAATTTAGACCCCATCATTTTATTTGTATAGTCAGGATTATGTTTTCCAATGTGCATTACTTTGCATTTATCAACATTAAATTTCAACTGCATTTTGTTGTTAAGTCACCCAGTTTTGTGAGATCCTTTTGTAGCTCTTCGCAGTCTGCTTTGGACTTAATCTTAAGTAGTTTTGTATCATCTGCAAATTTAGCCACCTCACTATTTACCCCTTTTTCCAGATCATTTCTGAATATTTTGAATAGGACTGGTCCCAGTACTGACCCATGGAGGACAGCACTATTTACCTCCCTTCATTCTGAAAACCGGCCATCTATTCCTACCCTTTGTTTCCTATCTTTTAACCAGCTGTCAATCCATGAAAGGACCTTCCCTCTTATTCCATAACAGCTTACAAGCCTCTGGTGAGGGATCTTGTCAACGGTTTTATGGAAATCAAAGTACACTATATCCACTGGATTCCCCCTTGTCCACATATTTGTTAACCCCCTAAAGAATTCTAGTAGATTGGTGAGGCACGATTTCCCTTTACAAAAACCATGTTGACTCTTCCCCAACATATTTTGTTCATCTATGTGTCTGACAATTCTGTTCCTTACTATCATTTCAACTAGTTTGTGTGGTACTGAAATCAGGCTTACTGGCCTATAATTGCTGGGATCACCTCTGTAGCCCTTTTTAAAAATGGGCGTCATGTTAGCTATCCTCCAGTCATTTGGTGCAGAAGCACATTTAAATGAGGTTAGAAACCACAGTTAGTAGTTCTGCAATTTTACATTTGAGTACCCCTCTACTAGATGATGAAAGGCTGTTAGAGCTTCTAGGGGGACAAGACGAGGAGCGAGTGGGAGAGGGAATGATGGGCACATTGCCATCTGTGAGAGGTAAGGATACTAGGTCTGTCTGAGCCACGTAGGAGTGATCAAAATGATGGGTGCTCTGTCTCTTTTTATTTTCAATGGGACTTTTCAGGGGCAAGAAAGGGATGCTGTAAAGGAGGTCCCCATCCCAAAGGAGGAGGAGAGCATTGCCTAGGGAGTTTCCTTGTGATGGGTTGGATCACAGAACTCCCCTGGGAGCTGCCACCTGACGTGCCAAGACTACTTCTGCCCCTGCTTTCCTGCCCTGTCAGCTTAGGACTCCAGAACCCTGCCTGGTTTGAGCCAGACCCACTAGCCTGCTGCAAACCCAGACCCAGGTCTGAACCACGTCCCCTGACAGCTGTAGGCTTAACTGAGAGCAGATTACAGAAGTGTTCCTGTCCTTGGCACTCAGATGCCAACTCCCAATGGGGTCCAAACCCTAAATAAATCCATTTTACCCTGTATAAAGCTCATACAGGGTAAACTCATAAATTGCTCGCCCTCTATAACACTGATAGAGAGATATGCACAGCTGTTTGCCCCCCCCCCCAAGTATTAATACATACTCTGGGTTAATTAATAAGTAAAAAGTGATTTTATTAACTACAGAAAGTAGGATTTCAGTGGTTCCAAGTAGTAAGAGACAGAACAAAGTGAGTTACCAAGCAAAATAAAATAAAACATGCCAGTCTAAGTCAAGTACAGTAATAAAAACTGAATACTGATAAAATCTCACCAGTTCCAGTAAGATTCCTTTTACAGACTAATCTCTTTCTAGTCCGGGTCCAGCAATCACTCACACCCCCTGTGGTTCTTGTCCTTTGTTCCAGTTTCTTTCTTGGGGGTGGAGAGGCTCTCTCTTTAGCCAGTTGAAGACAAAATGGGGGGGTCTCCCACGGGCTTAAATAGACTTTGTCTTGTGGGTAGAGACCCTGTCCTCTCTCCTATGCAAAGTCCAGCTCCAAGACGGAGTTCTGGAGTCACCTGGGCAAGTCACATGCCCATGCATGACTCACAGTTTTTACAGGCAGAAGCCCTTACCCACATGGTATCCTGAGTGTCTCCAGGAAGACTTCTTATGTGGATTGGAGCATTCCAAGTTGCATTGTTCCATAAGTGCTTCTTGATTGGGCACTTAACTTTGTGAATTCCTTTCTCCAGGAACTGACCAAATGCTCTAGTAAGGTTGTTTAGAAATCAAGCCAGTAAACAGCCAATATTCATAACTTCGAATACAAAAATGATACATGCATACAAATAGGATTAATAGATTCAGTAGATCGTAACCTTTACATAGATATGTTACATGGCATATGTAGCTGTCATAAAAATAAAGGGAAGGGTAACCATCTTTCTGTTTCTAGTGCTATAAAATCCCTCCTGGCCAGAGGAAAAATCCTTTCACCTGTAAAGGATTAAGAAGCTAAGGTAACTTCGCTGGCACCTGACCCAAATGACTATGAAGGGTCAAGATACTTTCAAATCTGGAGCGGGGGAAAAAGGTTTTTGTCTGTCTGTGTTATACCTTTGCCGGGAACAGATCAAGGATGCAAGTCCTCCAATGCCTGTAAGGTTAGTAAGTAATCTAGCTAGAAAATGTGTTAGGTTTTCTTTGTTTTTTTGGCTTGTAAACTTGCTGTGCTGGAGGAATGTGTATTCCTGCTTTTTGTGTCATTTTGTAACTTAAGGTTTGGCCTAGAGGCACTCTCTATGTTTTGAATCTGCCTGCTTGTGAGATTATCTTCCATTCTAATCCTACAGAGTGTTTCTTTTATCTTTGTTTTGTTCTTCTAATAAAGTTCTGATTTTTAAGAATCTGATTGGGTTTTTAGGGTCCTAAGAAACCCAAGCTGGTCTGTGCTCAACTTGTTTATTCTCAAGCCTCCCCAGGAAAGGGGGTGTAAGGGCTTGTGGGGATTGCTGGGGGAAGAGGAACTACAAGTGGTCCTTTTCCCTGGTTCTTTGTTAAAGCGCTTGTTGGTGGCAGCATACTGTTCAAGAAAAAGGCAAAGTTTGTGCCTTGGGAAATTTTTTAACCTAAGCTGGTAAAAATAAGCCCACATCTGTACCCTAGAGTTCAGAGTGGGGAGGGAACCCTGACAGTAGCATAGAACATATTTGAGTTATGTCATATATATTCATACGCATATTTCCATAAAGTCTTAGGGGGGCACCATCACAAAGGAGGAGGAGAACATTGCCAAGGGAGTGTTCCTATCTCCACTCTGGAACCGTAGCATGGACATTTTTTCTTCCGGTAAGTGGTGAACAGGTGTGTGGTTGGTGTCCCCCACTGCCTGAATAGATCATGATGTACTACTAGGTCTAGTTCTCACTCGTGGTCATGTGGGAATTTGCAAATGAGACTGTCTGCCATCGAGTTCTATGTAGCCAGGAGTTAGGCTGCTAACAGTGTAATGTCGTGGGAGATACACCAGGCTCCCCCTTGTCAATTGAAATAGAACATGCAGATAACGTTGTCTGTTAGGACTTTTCTATCTGACCCTGTCATAAACATAGAGGGAAGGGTAAACCCCTTTAAAATCCCTCCTGGCTAGAGGAAAAATTCTCTCACCTGTAAAGGGTTAAGAAGCTAAAGGTAACCTTGCTGGCACCTGACCAAAATGACCAATGAGGAGACAAGATACTTTCAAAAGCTGGGAGGAGGGAGAAAAACAAAGGGTCTGGGTCTGTCTGTATGCTGCTTTTGCTGGGGATAGAACAGGAATGGAGTCTTAGAACTTTTAGTAAGTAATCTAGCTAGGTATGTGTTAGATTATGATTTCTTTAAATGGCTGAGAAAGGAATTGTGCTGAATAGAATGGCTATTTCTTTCTGTGTGTCTTTTTTGTAACTTAAGGTTTTGCCTAGAGGGATTCTCTATGTTTTGAATCTAATTACCCTGTAAGGTATCTACCATCCTGATTTTACAGAGGAGATTCCTTTACCTCTATTTACTTCTATTTCTATTAAAAGTCTTCTTGTAAGAAAACTGAATGCTTTTTCATTGTTCTCAGATCCAAGGGTTTGGGTCTGTGGTCACCTATGCAAATTGGTGAGGATTTTTACCAAACCTTTCCCAGGAAGTGGGGTGCAAGGGTTGGGAGGATTTTGCGGGGAAAGATGTGTCCAAACTATGTTTCCCAGTAAACCCAGTTAGAGTTTGGTGGTGGCAGTGGATATTCCAAGGACAAAGGATAAAATTAATTTGTACCTTGGGGAAGTTTTAACCTAAGCTGGTAAAAGTAAGCTTAGGAGGTTTTCATGCAGGTCCCCACATCTGTACCCTAGAGTTCAGAGTGGGGGAGGAACCTTGACAGACCCGTTGATAGGATGGAGGAAGTAGGCGCAGGCATTCCTGACTGCCATTAGCTCAAGGAGATTGATGTGGAGGGATATCCCCAAGGGGTTACCCTTTTCCTTGTGTTGTGAGGTGGTTCAGATGGGCTTCCCCTCCTATGAGTGATGCATCAGAAATGTGGAGCAATGATGGAGGTTTTTGCACAAAGGGGATCCCTTTGTAAATGGTGGCTGGGTCTTTCCACCAGTCATGACCCAGGAGTAAGGGTTGATTTCTGGGCATTGATCTGCACGCCCCGCTCTGTAAACAGTCACACCACGGCTTCGGTGACTCGGTGAGCTGCTTGGAGAGACCAAATGCTGAGGAGGCAATCGTCCAGGTAAGAGTAAATCATGATCCCTTGGGAAGGTAAGTGGGCGATCACCACTGAGAGAACCTTGGAGCATTCTCTTGGCAGTGATGATAACCCAAAGGGGTGCACCCTTTACTGCTAGTGATCTTGTCCCAGAAAGAATTTGAGAAATTATCTGAGAGTCGGTAGGATTAAGATGTAAAAATATGCATCCTGAAGGTCAGGGGCCAAAAGCTAGTCTCCCTGTTCCAGTGTTGGAATGATCATTTCTAAAGTAACCATCTTTAATTTAACTGGCTCTCTCTCCCCTAACCCCACTCCTGGTGGGTGCAGGATGAGGCCCAGCAGCTCACGTTCCTGCACGCCATCCACCCCGCGTGTCTCGCTGCACAGCAGAGAGGGCAGGACACACTGGAGCCGCACTGCTACAAGGCAGCTGTGGTGGAGAGGATTGTGGTGAGCGAGACACTGTGCCCGGCAGCTGGAGGGTGGACAGAGACATGGGAGTGGCAGGGGTCTCTCCGGGTCAATGGTTGGGGGATGTCTGGTGCTGGAGGGGCAGCTGAGGGCAGGGATTGCTGGGGCTGAAGACTGGGGAGAAGAGATGGGAGAAATAGTGGGCAGGAATCAGAGGAGCAGGAGGCAGGTGCGGGGATCCTGCTGGCTGTGTGGGGTGCTGGCTGTGTAATCTCCTTATTGGGAATTGTCAGTGAGGCCCGAATCTCACACCCTCCTTTGTCTCCTTTGGGTTTCACAGGAGCTCACTGAGGAGCTTCCTGATGACTCCCCACCTGGCGCCGTCCTGGCCAACTCCCCGATTGCTGTGGGCAACCTCAGGTACCAAGACCCTCTTGCCCGGTTCCCCTAACTCCGGCACTGCTCAGGCCCAGGACTGGGAGTCACTGCCACTCCCATTCCCAGGTCACCTCCCAAAGGTGACTCCTCTGGCAGAGGTAGCAGGAAGGTTCACTCTCTCCTTGCTGTGCTGTTCCTTTCACTCCAGTAACCGTGCAATGGTTTTGGGAAGAGGCTGACTCCCAGGATCAGATACAGGAGGGGCAGCAGGGTCCAGGTGCTATTCCTGCCCTGCCACTGTCTGTCTGGGAAACCTTGGCCTTATCATTCCCTGCCTCGGTGCCCCAGTTTCCATTCTCACCAGCCTCTGCCTTTTTCCCTGCAGTTTTACATCCGTGTTCGTGCCAGTCCCACCCCTGCTCTGCACAGTCTAATACCGGCTCCTCTCTCTCTTGCCAGCACCATGACACCTGCCCTGGAGCCGGAGCTGGAGACCTACCTCCTTCGAGCTACCCTTCATGCCCTGTTCACCCTGGGCATGGAGGAGGAGGCCACCCAAGTCCAGGTAGATCATGATAAAGTCATGGATTGAAGAGCTAGTTGTCATCCTGCCATGAATCCTTGTTAATTGCCTGCAGTGGCAGATGAATGAGAGAGGCCAGGATATGTGTTTGGGGGTCTCACCACTGCTTCCCAGAGACCCCTCTTCCTATCCTGTGGCAGGTGTAGCCCCAGTTTCCCTAACTCTGACCCCTGACTCTCTCTTGCTTTGCAGGATCTGCATAGGGTCTTGCCAGACATCGTGGATGCCATGCTGGGGAAACTGCTGACAGAGTCCCCAGGCACCAGTAGGCTCCACTACATCTTGGAGGTGAGTCTGATGAGAGGGGTGGGGGCAATTTTACCTAAACGCTGAGATCCATTTTCCAGTCTGTCCTCCTAGCTGGGCCCGCAGTGGGACGTCCTTGGTCAGGGCAGTCAGTGCAATGCAGTGTCAGGCCCTTTCTCCTGGAAGGACAGAGGAAGGAGCTAGGACTTCAAGCCAGAGCTTTGCCTGGTTCTGTTGAGCACTAATCACAGGGCCCCTGGCTGGCTTGGGGAGTGAGAGTCTGAACCCTTCCTGTGAGATCCAGAAGACGGTCCTCAGAGAAGAGTCACAGGCTCATTCCTAGAGAAACCGGGGGACCCCAGAGAATCAGCCCTTGTGTCCGACGGGCCCTGAGATTCCTGGGGGGATTGTGCTCACACTCAGTCCCTTTACCCAACCAAGGACTTGAGAGCCAGGGAGGGGGAGGGGTCTGTCTCTTTCCTGGTGAGCTGTTCAGAAATCAGTAGTTCAGGGAGGATGGGACTAGCCTCAACACCGAGCATTGTCCCAGTGTAGAGAGACAGTGGCAAGTTGTGACCTGCAGGATAGAAGCATTGTCCTGGGGGCAACAATCCCCTTCTAAAGCTCTGCGATCACTGAATTAGATATTTCACCCCACACACAATGTCTTTGCCCCCTGGGGATGGGGAAGGGGCTCATTAGCACAACACATGCAGCTGCTCATTGATCCTGAGCTGCCTCCTTTCCCCACAGCACATTAACTACTGGATCGTGTCCAGGGTGTCGCAAGAGAGAGCCAGGGCCATTAGGAGCAGCACGGCCCTGCTCAGATCCACCATCACCCTCTCTGAGTTCGACGTAAGTGGCCTCTAACCCCAGGTTCCTGGATCCATGTGTAGGTTGGCTGGAGCAGGTATGGTGAACAGGAAATGAGCTTGGCTTGAGTCAAGTTCTTGTCCTGGTTAAGTGATGACTCTGGGCTTTTAAGGAGATCCTCCTCCAGATTCATGCCTTCCTGTTATCCTGGAGCAGCCGGGGAAGCAAATCCTCACGGAGGGGCCCTGCCCATATCCCTGTGCTCCAGGCTCCCTTGCGGGGAGAGAAAAATAAGGGTCTAGCTCTAGCTCCTATGCTCTAGCATCTCCTGCAGAGGGGCTAAAGGGAAGGAGAGTCCTGGCCCACGGGGACTCGGAGCTGACAGGAAAATGCTGATGGAATCCCCTCTCCCTCTCCCTTCCATTAGAACTCAGCCAAATTCCCCAGGATGGGTCACCATGTGGCTCAGCTGGGCTCTGTTCGTTGGTGACCCATCCAAGGACATCAGACTGCAGGCCAGGGAGGGGGGTTACCGGCTCTACCAGCTGCTGCTACACCAGAGGGGTAAGGAACTCAGCTGGGAAATGGCACCCGATAGAAGAGTGAGACTGGGACCCCAGCCAATTTCTCTCAAACTGACCCCGGCTGGAGGATGAGTCTCTCTCAACCTCTTTCAGTGTTCTACACCACCCCCTGCAATTGTGTTGGGCCAGGCACACAGCGAGGACTCTGCCCACTGTGCAGCCACCAATGGGATTGGAAGGACACAAGCACTGCAACCAGAATGACAAATGTGTGTGTCTCTCTCTCTTTCCCAGGCCTGACCATCCATGAGGCCAAAGACCTGTGGGTCTGGGATTGGCACCAGGACAGCAGGCTCCTGGGCTACAAGAACACGGCCAGGGTGGGGGAGATAAGGACACTCAGCCAGGGCATGGGAGTGGGGGTGGTTGCCTCCTGGAGTCACTAGGTGGAGATGCCATTCTAGTCCAAGATTTGGAGCCTGGCTCTGGGCAATCTGCTGAAGCCTCACATATGGTTGGTTTTAGGTCTTCGGGAAGTTCTTCTCGGAGGAGCAGAGAAGATTCTTCCTCTGGATGGCAGTGCTGGCCATCCACGACCCCCTGCTGCATGCCAGCCAGGCTGGGCTGCTCCTCACCTACTCCCTCCTAGGCAAAGCCAGCAGCTGATGGGGGACAAGGTAAGCAGCTGCATTAGACTCAGGAGATTCGGGCAGGGCCCAGGCCTCATTCCCATCCTACAGCCATTCGCTGGCCTGGCAGCAAGGAGCCTGATGGGGAATGAGGGTGAGAGCAGGTGCTACTGGGAAAGGAGATGAATTCACCTCCATGAGCAGGAGAGAGCCAGCTTGTCCCCGGAGCAGCTCCAAGCCATCTCTTTAGCAAGGCTAATTAATGACCAGCATTGCCTCATCACAGACTTATGTTCTTAGGACACAGTGCTATTGCTTTTGGGAAGTCCCCTAAATGCCCTCTGCCAGCCTCTTCTGTCACCCGAGCCACCACCCAGAGTTACTCCCATCACTGGCATCCTGGGAGGCCAAGGACTGACGGGTCATGGCGCCTGCCCAGGAAGTTCTGAGGCACATGTATGGGGGAAGCTTGTCCTGCTGCTGGCAGGGTTGGACCCGCTCCAGAGAGAATGGGAGGATTCAGTCAGCAGGGGCTGCTGATCTGCCCCATTCACCAGGACTGCCACGATGTGGCTTCAGCATGAATGGCCAGGATGACTTGGGGAAAGGTCTCAACCTCCCCACATCCCACTTCACTGCTGCCAGATTCAGTTCTGCCCCCCTGCTAGAGCCCCCTCCCTGCCCTGCCTGGGTGGGGGTGGAGGAGACGGTTCTGAGAACTTGAGCTGTGGATTGGAGGTGGAACAGCTGTCAGGGGCACTGAGGGGGAGGTGGCAGGAGCTCACCCTACAAGGAGGGGGGGTTGCCACTGGAGGTCACTGGAAAGGACAACAAGACTCCATTCTGGGGGTCAGGAGGGTGAATCCATCCCTCAGAGGTGGACAGGTGCTGGGTGGAAATGCTGCTGGTTCCAGATGCCCTTAATCCCCTCTGATTCCTCGGGGGCATCTGAGTCTGTGACAGGTTCTCGTTCCCTTGCAGCAGGAGGATGTCACGGCCCATATTATGCGCCAGCTCCACATCATCCGGCACTTGTGCCAGGTGCCTGAGGCACTGCAGGGGTTGTGCCTCTGAGGCCACCAACAACTCCTGCTCCCTGCTGCAGGTACTGCTCTGGCTCACTGTAAGTGGGGAGCTAGTGGAAGGGGAAATGGAGGAGCCCCCGGCACTCTCTCCCCTCTCAAATTCCTTCATCTGGGACAGGAGCTCTTTCCCCTCCCCCCTTTCCTTGGTTTACCCCCATCCCATTCCCCCTGCTCCCAGGCACAGCTCTCCCTGTCCCATATGCTGCAGAAAGGCCACAGGCCCAGCCCCACTGAAGCTCAGAAAGCTCCACTTTTGAGGAGATGGGGGTGGGACAGAGGCTCAGGGCTAGCTTCACCTCCTGTCCTTTATTCTTCCCTGGGCCCTTCTGTGGGGTCTCTGGGTGTGAAATGAATCAGAGCCTCCTTCCCAGCTGTATTCCAGGCCCTGGGATCTGGTACAGCCTCCCAGATGGGCGCATCCTGGAGCTGAGCCACGTCAGGGAGCAGTGGGGACAGGTCACCTCGTCCCATCAAAGCAATCAATGCTGGGTCTCAAAGAGGCTTAGATGGAAGACCCTGCTTCTTCCTGGAGGCAGGGCCAGTGCAAGGATGTTTCGAGCCCTAGGCGAAACTTCCACCTTGTGCCCACCCCCCTCCCCTCACCCTCTCAATGATGAAGGGCCTGAATGTCAGTGTCACCAGAACAAGCAATCTCCAGTTCCAGGCAGTGGGGCCTGTGTGTACTCGGCCCCTCTGGATACCAGAACTGAAATGGGGAACAAGGACCCCAGGCCAGTAAGAGTAGGAGTGGGCAGAGCGGGCCTGTAACAGGGTGCTTTCCCCTGGGCTGCACAGCCTGGGGCCGAGCCAAGCTGATTACAGAATGAGCCCAACTGAGAGTCACCATGGACCTCCTGCTAAAGAGCCAGACTTCAGTGGTGACACAGCCCAGCTTGGGTATCCACAGGAATGAGAACGAGGTAGGAAGTTCAGAGCATCAAGGAAAGTCTAGAGGGGAATTTGAAAAGAGAGGTAGGAAGTGCCCAGGGAAACCTGCAGCAAAGAGAAAGGAGCAGACCTAGCTGTTGGGTACAAGGTCCTGGGCTGCTACCAATGTCAGGGTGAGACTAGGTTCCCCTTCTGGCCCCAAAGAGCGGGGCGTACACACACCCGGAGAGGGTTACCAAGCCCAGCAAGGGGGTTGCAGGCTGAGCAAGAGCCCCAGCGATGGCAGAAGGACTTCTTTCTGTGGAAAGACCTCTTTGGACTCCTAGTGTGAGACAAGCTGGGCCCCAGAAGGGTGGACTGAAGGTGGTGACCTGGCCGGAGGGCTGAGTTACCAGGCAGAGAAACTGCCATGGTGCTGGAGCGACCGTGCATGGGGGACGCCAGCCCAGCGAGAGGGCTGTGATGCGACACCTGGCTGCCGGCGGGGGAGGGGGAGATGTAACGATGAGTAGATTGGTTTATGATTGGCAGAGTCAAGAGGATTGAATTCCCCCTGTGATGCTTGAGGTCTGATGGAAGTCTTGGTTGCTGAAGGAAGGTCTGTCCTCCCAAGCGGGTGTATCGAGGGACTGAGCTGGTCACTGGATTTCCCACTTCAGTTCCAGGGACTGGTTAAGCAGCCAAAGCAGGTCCAGAGGTTTCTCCAGCAGTTCCTAGAAAACCAACAGAAGCAGAAGGAAATGCAGGCGGAGCTACAGACGGAGCAGAAGCAGCAGCAGCAGCAATACCTGTGTGAGATCCTAGGAAGGGAAATCAACCCAGGGACCGCTATGCCTATGGACTAACAGAGCAGACACGGACAGCATGCCTGGGCTGTGCTGAGAAGGTTAGCCCAGGAGAGCAGGGCATGAGAAAGTGGACAAGCGTGGCCAAATGCCAAGATGTGGACAAGAGTCCTTTGTTTTGAGAGCAGAGAAGCAGGCCATAGCAAAAGACATGGCCTGCTTAGGAAATTGCTGAGTGGCAAAACAAGGGACTAGGGCCCCAAGAAGTTAGAAAGAGAGGAGAAGGTGTCCTCTGACAGAAACCCACATGAGGCAGGCAACGGGGAGGTGACAGGGATGGCCATGGACCTTGCAGACCCTCCACCAACACACCCCATGGGGTGCTGCAGGGAGGTGAAGGACGAAATGGTTGGCCCAGAGATGAAGCAGACTGTAGTAGGGAGAAACCCAAGAGTGGAGCAGTACATAGTGGGCTCTCAGACCCTGATGGAAAAGTTTTGGCGTATGTAGCAGCAGGAGAAAAAGGCTACAGAAGAAGCTAAAGGCTTCAGAACAGGCTCTGCAAACAGCTGTTAATGAGAAGGAGTGGCTGCAGGAAGAGCGCTGGGATACTGCAGAAGAGAAGAATCGACTCTTCATTCTGGTGAGCGAGCTGGTAGTGGAGCTGGAGATACTGTGCGCGCAGGCTGTACAAGCACGCAGCCGGTGACAGCAACGAGATGAAGCTTGGACAAGAACAGAACTCGTCCCTCGTGTGGGCCAGTTTCTAAGGAGGAGGGTGTCTGACGGGGGGGCTTGGCCTGTGGGCTATAAAGCCTGGAGCTTGGCCAAATGGATTACAGAGTGAGCTCCACCTGAGGGGAAAGCCGCTGCAAAGGTACAGGAGCAGGCCTAGCTGTTTGGTACAGGGCCTCGGGGCAGAACCTAGAATCCAGGGTAGGACTGCTTCTCCCATGGTCTCTGAGGAAGGGGACGTACAAGGCCAGAGAAAGGGCTTCCAAGGCCAGCAAGGGCAGGCTGAGCCAAAGTCAGGCTGAGGAAGCGCCCCCAAAGGGACAGAGGACCTTGTTTAGAATCATAGAATATCAGGGTTGGAAGGGATCTCAGGAGGTCACCTAGTCCCACCCCCTGCTCAAAGCAGGACCAATCCCCAATTTTTGCTCCATATCCCTAAATGGCCCCCTCAAGGATTGAACTCACAGCCCTGGGTTTAACAGGCCAAAGCTCAAACCACTGAGCTATCCCTCCCCCCATTCTGTTAAAGACATTTTTGGACTTTTAGTTTGGGATGAGCGCGACCCAGGAAGGAGTGGACGAAAAGACGGTCACCTGGCTGAAGGGCTGAGTTCCCAGGCAAAAAACTGCCAGAGTGCCCTAGCGACTATCGGCGGGGGTGCTAGCCCAGCAAGAAAGCTGTGACACCAGGCCTTGCCAGGAAGGGGCACCTATCGGTGAGTGAACTCTGTTACAAGCCTACTTCCATTATGGAAGCAGCCTAGTATTGGAGAGTGGTGGGGATGGCCTATGGGAGAGGATGGCTGGAGTGGTCACACAGAAGGGGCAGCAGGGTCCAGTGATGAGAGCAGGGAACAGGTTGTAGTGCAGCCCTGCCACTGAGTGGTACCAGGATCCTGGCCAGGTCACTCTCCCACCTGGTGCCTCACTTTCTCTATCTTTGAAATGGAGATCATCCTGACCACCTTAAGAATGTGTTTGATCCTCTGCTCTTTCTTCCCCAATCTCTGCCCTCTTTGCCCCACACAGGCCTCTGCCCTGTTCCTCAAACTTCCATGCCCATGTTAGTGCCAGAGCCAAATGCAAGGTCCTATAGCTAGTAACAAGGCATGCCAGCCACACCGACAGAATGGGGAAATGTATCCAGGAAAGCAGTGACTCTGAAAAGGATTTAGGGGCCAGAGTGAAGAAGCCACTCAAAATGAGCTCCCAGTGTGATGCTGTGGTGAACAGGGCTAAAGTCATCATTTGACATAGGGGCAGAGCCGTGAGTAGGCTAGGGAGGTGTAACGATGCTGGCTCTGCCGGGACCCAACTAAGAGTTCCAATTCAGGACAAATTGCTTCAAGCAGGCCAGTTAGAGCCCAAAGCTGGGTTTTTTCCACCTCTAAGGCAAACCAAACCGGCCAAACAGAGAATACTTCAGTTTTACCCCACTGCCTAACCACAAGTCACACAAGCAATTCCCTTGGACACTGCAGTTTCCCAGTATCACTGCCAGTGTCACTCATTATGTGGATGAATGGTTATGAAAAGCAATTCCCCAGTAAAAGAAAAAAGGTTCTCTCAAAGGACCCCAAAGGACCAAGCCCCAGACACAGGTCAATAGACAAATCAGATCTTACCCACAAATCACGCTGTTGCCATACTTTAGAATCCAAAATCTAACGGTTTATTCATGAAGGGAAAAAGATATAGATGAGAGCTAGAATTGGTTAAAAATGGAATCAATTGCATACAGTAATGGCAAAGTCCTTGGTTCAGGCTTGTAGCAGTGATAGAATAAACTGCAGGTTCAAATCAAGTCTGTGGAGTACATCCACAGCTGGGATGGGTCATTCAGTCCTTTGTACAGAGCTTCAGTTTGTAGCAAAGTCCCTCCAGAGGTATGAAGCAGGATTGAAGACAAGATGGAGGGGAGGCATCAGCCTTTTAGTCTCTTGCCATGTGGTCTTTGCTTTCTTTGTCCCAAGGACACTTTATCCAGCACGTGGCACAGAAAAAGCTTAGAGTTCTGTCTGTAGGCAGGTCCCTGCATATCTTGCTGAGCCACAAGGCGTATCTGCCTTCTCTCAATGGGTCAGTTGTATAGCCGATGCTCCTTAATGGGCCATCAAGCAGGCTTGGCAGAGCTGACACCAACTTGTCTGGGGTGTTCCCCGGAAGCATAGCACAAGTTTGAAATACAGACAGTATAGAGCCAATATTCATAACTTCAACTACAAAAATGATACACAGACACAGAGAGCATAATTTTCATCAGCCAATCATAACCTCTCCCTAGACTGCTTACACGACAACCTTTATACAATATTGGCTGCAAATATATAACAGTGGTCGCAACAGTGATCTACACAGTTATAGATCCTGTCAGTAACATCACAGGAGGTGACACGGCATCAGTGGGACTGATATTGGAAAACTGCGTCTGATTTTGGTGTCCTCATTTGAAAGAGATGTTGTGAAATTGGAGCTGGGGCAGCAAAGAGCCACCAAATGTTCTGAGGGCTGGAGAAAAATGCCTTCTAGTCAGCTACTGAAAGAGCTCAACCTGTTCAGCTTACCAAAAGAGGATTGAAAGGTGACTTCATTGAAGTGTTGAAGTGCGTTCATGGAGAGAAACTATTGGGTATTAAAGGGCTCGTTAATCTAGCAGAGAAAGGCACAACAAGGCCCAATGGCTGGAAAGTGAAGAGAGACAAGTTCATGTTACAAATAAGGCACAAATATTCGACAGCGGGGCCGATTCACCACAGGAACAAGCTACCAAGGAAAGTGGTGGATTCTCCATCTCTTGATGTCATTTAATGAAGACTAGATGCCTTTCTGGAATGTGTTTGCCTAAAAAGTAGCTATTGTGTCATCCAGGAGTCCTGTGATATGCAGGGGGTCAGATTAGATGCTCTAATGGTTTCTTCTGGCCATAAAGTCGACTAATTTCTGAAAAACTGAGTGCAGCATTGGGAGCAGCGTCTGATGTTTCACTGTCTAGCCGGCTTGCTTCCTAGACAGTAGCGGATTTACCACGGCGCCATGGGCGCCAGGGCACTGGGCCCACGCTCTGAAGGGGCCCCGGCCAGCTGCGCTTCTCCGCCCCCGCTCTCTCCTGAAGGGGTGGAAGCTTGGTGTTGCTGGCTCCCGGGGTTCTGTCCTGCTGCTGCATGGCAGGCTCTGCCAGCAACCAAGCTCCCCCCTCCTCTGCCTCTTCCCCCAGCTTGCTACTTCTGTCCCTCTCCCTATCGCCAATCAGCTGTTTGCCAAAGGCAGGAAGCGGGGGAAGTGGAGAAGAGGCAGGGGCGGGGCCTTGGAGAAGGGGGTGGAATTGGGACATACCCCCTCCAGCCCTGTCAAGGTTCCTTCCCCACTCTGAACTCTAGGGTACAGATGTGGGGACCTGCATGAAAACCCCTCAAGCTTACTTTTACCAGCTTAGGTTAAAACTTCCCCAAGGTACAAACTATTTTACCCTTTGCCCTTGGACTTCCACTGCCACCACCAAATGTTTATCTGGGTTTATTGGGAAAACATTGTTTGGAAACGTCTTTCCCCACAAAATCCTCCCAACCCTTGCACCCAACTTCCTGGGGAAGGTTTGGTAAAAATCCTCACCAATTTGCATAGGTGACCACAGACCCAAACCCTTGGACCTTAGAACAATGAAAAAAAGCATTCAGTTCTTGAAAAGAAACATTTTAATCGAAGAAACAGTAAAAAGAATCACCTCTGTAAAATCTAATTACCTTACATAGAGAATCCCTCGAGGCAAAACCTTCAGTTACAAAAAGACACACAGACAGCAATATTCATTCTATTCAGCACAGCTTATTTTCTTAGACATTTAAAGAAATCATAATCTAACACATATCTAGCTCGATTACTTACTAAATTCTAAGACTCCATTCCTGTTCTGTCCCTGGCAAAAGCATCACCCAGACAGACACAGACCCTTTGTATTTCTCCCTCCTCCTATTTTGGTCAGGTGCCAGTGAGGTTATCCTAGCTTCTTAACCCTTTACAGGTGAGAGGATTTTTCCTCTGGCCAGGAGGGATTTTAAAGGGGTTTACCCTTCCCTTTATATTTATGACAAGCCCCCTGCCTTGAGCCGCTCAGGGCAGGGGGATGGGAGCAACCCCATGACCCCAGCCCACCCTCCCAGCCCCCTGACCTCTGCCCTGACTCCTGCACCCCCCTCACACACCTTCAGCCCCCTTGCCCTGACTCCTACACCCTACTCACACCTCTCCAGCCTCCTTCCCTGACTCCTGCACCCCCCTCAAACCCCGCCAGCCCTGACTCCTGAACCCCCCTCACAAACCCCCTACTCTGACTCCTGCACCCCACACACCTACCCAGCCCCCTGCCCTGTCTGCTGCACACCCCCCCACAGATACTCTGCCCTGACTCCTGCACCCCCCACACATCCCCACCCCCACCCTGAGCACCAACCTGGAGATCCTGCACCCTCCCTCCCACATACCCACCTGCACCCCTCGCACCGAATGGAACTGCCCCAGGTAAGCGCTCCACACCCCAACCTCCTGCCCCAACCCTGAGCCCCCTCCCTCATTCTAGCTCCTGTTCAGACTCTGCACCCCAACCCCCAGCCTTCTCCTACACTCTAACTATCTCCCAGATCCTGCACCCCCAGCCCTGTGCTCAGTGCACCCCCACCCTCAGCTTGGTGCAGAGCGAGATGAAGAGAATGGGCTAGAACCAGGGTGAAGGTAGGTACCCACTCTGTGCAGTTTACCCCCGGCCCCTTTCTAGCTCCAAGGACCAACCCTAGCTCCCATCCCACTTAGCTTTTACCCTCAGCCCCTGCTTTCCTCCAGTCAACAAGGACTAATCCTCCCCACATGCCCCGCTGTGCTCATCTTGCCCTGGACCCTGCCTTGCTCCACCTGGGGACCAATCCTTCCCCCGACACACCATGCCCAACTGTCAGGGTGGATAAAAATCAATTACTTTAAAAAAAATCAAATAATCAGATTTTTTTAAATTTAAAGTGGATTTTTGAGGGGAAAATATCTAAAGATACTTTTAATTAAGGTACATTACATCTCATCATGGAATAGGCATTATAAATTTTAATTAATAGAATCATAGACTATCAGGGTTGGAAAGGACCTCAGGAGGTCATGTAGTCTAACCCGTTGCTCAAAGCAGCACCGATCCCCAATTTTTGCCCTGGATCCCTGAATGGCCTTCTCAAGGACTGAACTCACAACCCTGAGTTTAGCAGGCTAATGCTCAAACCACTGAGCTATCTCCCCCTGTCATAAATATAAAGGGAAGGGTAAACCCCTTTGAAATTCCTCCTGGCCAGGAGAAAGCTCCTCTCACCTGTAAAGGGTTAAGAAGCTAAAGGTAACCTCGCTGGCACCTGACCAAAATGACCAATGAGGAGACAAGATACTTTCAAAAGCTGGGAGGAGGGAGAGAAACAAAGGGTCTGTGTCTGTCTATATGCTGGTCTTTGTCGGGGATAGACCAGGAATGGAGTCTTAGAACTTTTAGTAAGTAATCTAGCTAGGTATGTGTTAGATTATGATTTCTTTAAATGGCTGAGAAAAGAATTGTGCTGAATAGAATAACTATTTCTGTCTGTGTATCTTGTTTGTAACTTAAGGTTTTGCCTAGAGGGGTTCTCTATGTTTTTGAATCTAATTACCCTGTAAGATATCTACCATCCTGATTTTACAGGGGGGATTTCTTTATTTCTATTTACTTCTATTTTTATTAAAAGTCTTCTTGTAAGAAACTGAATGCTTTTTCATTGTTCTCAGATCCAAGGGTTTGGGTCTGTGGTCACCTATGCAAATTGGTGAGGCTTTTTATGCAACATTTCCCAGGAAAGGGGGGGTGCAAGTGTTGGGAGGATTGTTCATTGTTCTTAAGATCCAAGGGTCTGGGTCTGTAGTCACCTAGGCAAATTGGTGAGGCTTTTTACCAAACCTTGTCCAGGAAGTGGGGTGCAAGGTTTTGGGAAGTATTTTGGGCGGGAGGACGCATCCAAACAGCTCGTCCCCAGTAACCAGTATTAGTTTGGTGGTGGTAGCGGCCAGTCCAAGGACAACGGGTGGAATATTTTGTACCTTGGGGAAGTTTTGACCTAAGCCGGTAAAGATAAGCTTAGGAGGTTTTTCATGCAGGTCCCCACATCTGTACCCTAGAGTTCAGAGTGGGGGAGGAACCTTGACACCCCCCACCCTCATAATTCTATAGTATGAGACAATATATTCATGTAATGTTTAAGAAAAGTTTTGTAAATGAGTTCTAATAGTTCATGGATTAGGGACCCAATCTTATGGGGTTCCACAGGCTTCTGTATAGATTATTTAGGTTAATTTTTCTATCTACTCAATGGGACTCAGTGCTCAGCCTAGAAGATACCATCAGAGATGCTTAGTTTTGCACTTCTCAAACTGTGGATTTGTGTCTCCAGAGGTAACATGCTTGTTAACAGCAAACATGTTTTAAATAAATAATATATAGAGGTGAGAAATAACAGACGTCAACTCTATTGTCTTTCTGCAAATTTGTGTACACAGGGTCAACCCCTTACCTGTCTTTAAAAGTGAAAAGTTTCAAAAAGTTCAATGAATAGAAGATTGTTGGGGGTGGAATAGATCTGGACAAGGAAAAGAAGTCTGGAGATAAAGATGAGAAGTGAGGGACATCTGCTTTTTTGTTAAACTATTCTGTTTCTTGTTGAAGAAAAATATCCAGAATACTTACTTAACGTTATTGTTTTAGTTAAATGAAACAATTTAAATATCTGTCTGGTGATGTTCTCCTCCTAATACAGCCTGGCAAGAAAATCCTCCAAATATTAATGATTAACCTGTTGAATTGGAGATAGTTCACCTCCCAATAACTTCATAAATATCTGCTTCAGTTACCTTTGGGAAATGACATACCAAACGCTCATTCATTTTGTAATATAGCTGTAAAACTAATCTGAAAAGTTTTCAAAATAAATCACAGTTTAAAAATGTATAGTGTGTACCTTCTAAAAATCAAACCTACATCTATCTCTGAGTTGTGAAGAATATGTACTAAGGTTATAACAACCAACAAGAAAGCACTTTTATGTAGAAAACCATGATTAAATTGAGTCTTGCTGACTAGTGATTTAAATCAAATCCACCCTCCCCGCTGTGCTCTTGCCCCTGGCCTCTTCATTCCCCAAGGGGGCCCACAAATATGTTTGGGTCCGGGCCCACAAAAAGTTAATCCGGTCCTGGGTCAGTTGCTAGATATTGTAGAACTCAGCCAGGATGCTTATTTACCTCTGTATGTTTTTGCTTCCAGTACATCCCCTTTCTGTTACCCTCAAGGAGTGGACATGATCATACTGTAACCAAAACCCAGTAGGGCTGTTTTAATCTCCTGCAGACTTCTGCCATTTGGTTGCTCTTTCATGAGTGACACTGCTACAGTAGTCTGACTATTTTGGTGGAGGGGTGTTGTACGGTTCCCTGGATTGTTGGAAGTGGGTGGATCTGGCTATGTTATCTCACATCAGAGATTCATATTTGACTTTCACAGCTTAGAAGGGACCATTATGATCAGCTCATCTGACCTCCTGAATACCACACATTTCACACAGGAATTCCTACATCAAGCCCATAGTTTTGGTTGACCTAAAGCGTATCTTTTAGAAAGAGAACCAGGACAGATAGTTGCATATTTTCCTATTGGAATATTTTTCCATCAGAAAATGCTGATTCCACAAAATCAAAATATTCTGTAGGAAGTATAGATTTCCTGAACATTTCTGAGAGGAAATTATTAAAAAGTTTCATTTTGACTTTATCTTTTTGACTTTTAAATTGTACCATAGCACCCACACATCACATCCACAGTCACATCCACATGCCCAACACAATCCTTTACCACACATCATTCACACCCCACCCAGCACATATACAACATACAACTCCAATGCATCACTCCCCCCCATAATATACACACCATCACATGCAACACTCAACCACTACACACTCTGTACAAATCACATAACACACCACCACCACATGGATACCATCACACACTGCCACAATGTGCCACACCCACAATGCACCATGCAACATAAGAGTCAAAATGGTACAAAGATGCCTTCTTTAAACAAAGGTGAGCAAATCTAACCTTATCTAAAAAAAGCATTTCAACCTTCTCTTAGAAAATCATGCTTCATGGAAAGTCTCAGTCCTTATCTTCAAGCCACTTAGGCCTAGATCTGTAGAGGTATTTAAGCTCCATTGAAATCAATGGACATTAGGGGGTTTAAATGCCTCTGAGGATCTGAGCCTTTAGCATTTGGGCCTTTGACAAATGAAAGATTCCTTCCCATTCCAGGACTGCATTGATCAGCGCTGTCCCTCAGGCACAGTGGAGCTGTCGCCAGCCAGAGGAAGCTCATTTGTTCAGGAGACAGTTTTCCTGGTGGTTGATCTGAGACTCTGGACCCAACTCCCACAGGATCACAAAATCACCTGAACCCTCTTTCTGTTCCACTTGAAAGTGAGCTTCTGAAATCTGCCTTCAGTAGCATAAGCTTGTAGCATGTCATAAAATAAACTTCCGTAAGAATCCACATGCACTTTTTCCCTAGGGGGAAGGATGGAGAACAACCCACATGGGATGAAAGAAAATCATGTCACTTCATGCATCTGTATACGATGCTCTGATGCCACAGTGAAGGGCATAGTATCAGCATTTCTAGGGCAGAGAAGAGATTAGGGGCCTCTTGTCACTGTCTAATTGTGTGTGTGTGTGCTCATTAAGATACCTGTAAATAACCTCCCATTTATCCTCCTGGATTTCAGAGGAAAGTCTGGAGTCTGGATTGGGGGTTAGGGCCCTCTCTGGAGTTAGGAATATTTTGTTGCTGGGTTTCTCACTGTTACCGCAAACCTGGTAGAGCATTCACTTTCAGTGCAGTGCCCCATCCTAGAGCCTGCGATATCTGAGAAGTGATATTTTAGCATTACTACTTTTTGGTGATTCAGTTGTGAAGTTGCACTCCATAATGTTTTATGGAAATATGCTTATGAGTTTAAATATAATGTAACTGGAATATGCGTTATGCAAAAGGTCTCTTGTAAAGTATCATTACAAAGCTATATAAAATATATTCATCCAATTTGTATGCATGTATCATCATTGTATCTGAAGCTAGAAATATGAAGTATAACTCTAAGGTCCTATTGTAACTAGGCAAAGTGTGGGCCATTAATGATGGCTTAGAATCTTGATGGCTCCCACTGACAAGGACAATTGGTTGTAAAAGGTTTATTTACCTGCAAGTGTTCCTGGGAGCCAGCCAAGGAAGAATGGAGGCTGGGGTCTCACAGGACATGTGAGCATGTCACCTGACACTAGAATCCATCTTAAATCTGGTAATTTTCCATTTAGAAGGAGGGGTGGGGACCCAGAGAGACAAAAGATTCCAGCCTTGTGCCAAAGCTATAAAAGGGGCTGGAACAAAACAAAGGAGGCTGCCAGTCATGAGAACACCCCTGCTTTCCACCTAAGATGTCTGCTGGAACTAACAAGTCTGTACCAGGGGAAAGGATTGGGCCCAGACTAGGAAGGAGCCTAGTTTGTGAAAGAAGCTTATTAGCATATCTGTGAGGGTGAGATTTTACCTGTAATCAGTTTCTGAATGTATTAGGCTTGGACTTGTGTGTTTTTGCTTTATTGTGCTTGCTAACTTACTTTGTTCTGTCTGTCGTTACTTGAAACCACTGAAATCCTACTTTTTGTTCTTAATAAAATCACTTTTCTTTATTATTGAACCCAGAGTAAGTGATTAATACCTGGAGGAACAAACGACTGTGCATATCTCTCTATCAATGATATAGAGGGTGAACAATTTATGAGTTTACCCTGTATAAGCTTTATACAGAGTAACATGGATTTATTTGGGGTTTGGATCCCATTGGAAGCTGGGTGTCTGGGTGCTGGAGATAGCAGACCTGCTGAGCAGTTTTTGGTTAAAGTCTGCAGCTTTGGGGGCGTGGACCAGACCTGAGTCTGTATTGTAGCAGGCTAGCATATCTGGCTCAACAAGGCAGGGTGCTGGAGTCCCAAACTGGCAGGGAAAACGGGCTCAGAGGTAGTCTCAGCACATCAGGTGACAGTCCCAAGGGGGTCTCTGTGACCGAACCCATCACTTCAGTCTCCATCTCTCTCCCTGCTGGTCCACGTGGAGCCACCCAACACACTTCATGAGAGAAACATCAGCCCAGGGACAGATCTTCAAAAAGGTTTTAATAAGAAAAAGCAAAAATTCACAATGAAGAAGTGTTAGGGACAAAAAAGCAGGGATGTTCCAGACTGTCTGATCAATGGGAAATTAGAGGGGAAATCACAGCCCCTGTCTCAGTCAGACTTATTTCTTGCATCTAAACAAAACTGAAATCAAAAAGCTAATTGAAGCAGTTCCCAGGCAGGGATTGTCTCCAATACCCCGTTGGGTCAATGAGCATTTGGGACAGAAAGAATCTAACCATACAGCATTTACATCCTCACAGGATATTTGATCTGAACCCAGCCATTCTTATATTGATGTCCCAGAGATGCCATCATCAACGTCATCATAACCTGGGTCATGAGAAGGTGGGGACAGGGCTTCCCTCTCAGCCCCAGAGGCCCCTTCACTTCTTAGCGAGTGCAGACTCCAGCCTGAAAATAGCAAGCAAGTCACATTACAGTCAACATATTCATTCTCCACCCATGTGCACTCACATAATGGATGGGCAACATACAGCATGGGCTGTGAATCAGCCCCCACCCACAGTTCCTCTTAGTGGGCCTCTGACATGTTTAAACCATTAGCTCTCTTTCTGTTCTTCAAAGAAAACACGTGGGAGCGGATTCTCTCTGTTCTGAGACCTCCCTGGTGCAGGATAAATGTGGGGATGGCAGTGAGCTGGTGACAACTCCCTGATACAGCACGGGGAGCTGCTGTAACTCCTGACAGCTGATATAGTCCCTAAGGGACCACAAGCCAGCAGACACCTGGTGGCTGGAGCAGGGTGGGGACCCTAGCCCATGGGACTTGCCTGGACATCACAGATCTCACCCACCCACACAATGCTCATTCACACGTTATTCCCATCAAGACCAAAGAAATGCACATTCCATCCCAACCCAGTCTCCCCTGAGATGCAAAGTGGGAGCTCAGTCCTGGGTCCCAGCTCTGATCCTGTGCTAATGGGGACATTTACATATTGAAGAGAGTGATTTCAAAGCCAGGCCGCTAACTAACCCCACCCCAGGGACCTGCTCTTCCCATTACCATCCAGGGAATTGACACCTGGTTTGGGGAAGGGCACTTTGGCCCTGATCCTGCCAATGGACCCATGTAACTTTTTCCCACTGAAGTCAGAGAGAGTATTCATGTGAGTAGACTGACAGATGGGATCTAGTATTTGTAGGATCAGGGACCTTATCTAGGAAACCTTCTCTCTTTCTTGATTTCAATCCATTTAACTCTGTTTAGCAGAGGTCAGGGAGGGGACACAGCTGAGAGTTCACCAATAACTGTGTTTCAGTGCAGTGACAGTGACCTCTAGTGGCCAGTAAAGGCTCTTCCCGGTGAGTTCTCCACATTCCACTCACCTGTCCGTGAATCCCTGTTCCTGACACTTTCCCCATGGGCCCCCGTGACTTCCTGGGCACTCGGTCCAAAACCAGGGTCATCTTCAGGGTCAGAAATTTCTCTGGCATCATCATAACCGTCCCTTGGGTCATCTCCAGGCAGGGCAGGGACCTCTGAAATAATGATGGGAATTAATTTTAATGAGAAGAGGCTTTCCACTGAATAGAGAAATAAGCTACATGCCAGGTGTGGCAAAGCAGGGACTTATGTGTATTATTTCTTATGAGTGCCACATACACCTCAGTTTAGCTGTTTGATATTATCCTGCCAGATTGCACAGGGATAATCAAAGGAGGCCATTAGAGGGGAAGCAAACAGGAAACAAAAAATAACAAAGATGTGGCTCCTAAAGGCAACAATGAGGGGAGCTGTTAATTGTGAAATGCCCTTGCCATAAATATAAAGGGAAGGGTAATCACCTTTCTGTATTCAGTGCTATAAAATCCCTCCTGGACAGAGGCAAAGTCCTTTTACCTGTAAAGGGTTAAGAAGCTCAGGTAACCTGGCTGGCACCTGACCGAAAATGACCTCTGAGGGGACAAAATACTTTCAAATCTGGAGGGGGGGGAAAGGCTTTTGTCTGTCTGTGTGATACCTTTGCCGGGAACAGATCAAGGATGAAAGCCCTCCAACTCCTGTAAAGTTAGTAAGTAATCTAGCGAGAAAATGTGTTGGGTTTTCTTTGTTTTGGCTTGTGAAATTTGCTGTGCTGGAGGAAATGTGTATTCCTGTTTTTGTGTCTTTTTGTAACTTAAGGTTTTGCCAAGAGGGATTCTCTATGTTTTGAATCTGACTGCCTGTAAGATTATATTCCACTCTGATCTTACAGAGTTGTTCTCTTATCTTTTTTTGTTCTTCTAATGAAGTTCTGGGGTTTTTTTTTTTTTAAGAATCTGATTGGGGTTTTGGGGTCTTAAAAATCCAAGGCTGGTTTGTGCTCATCTTGTTTATTCTCAAGCCTCCCCAGGAAAGGGGGTGTAAGGGCTTGGAGGGATATTTTGGGAAAAAGGAACTCCAGGTGGTCCTTTCCCTGGTCTTTGTCTAAATCACTTGGTGGTGGCAGCATATTGTTCAAGGACAAGATGAAATTGGTGCCTTGGGAAAGCTTTTAACCTAAGCTGGTAAAAATAAGCTTCGGGGGTCTTTCATGCGGGTCCCCATATCTGTACCCGTGAGTTCAGTGTGGGGAGGGAACCCTGACAGCCCTTCGCTGGCTCCAGCCAGGCTACTTTGGGTTAATTCTTCCCAGCCCTGAGCTCAGGATCAAAGGGCAGACTAGGGAATGAAGGGGGGGAGCAGCAGTAGCCAAGGGCTAATGTGGCTTCCAGGAGGCAGATTCATCATTGCTCACCTCGGCTGTCTGGAGTCTGGAGGAGGTTCCTCAAGGCAGGCTCCTCCACATTATCGTAATCCAACTGAGACCCCCCTGGGGAAGCTCCCTCTGGAACAGCAAACATCACGGTCAGCTTCCCCTGAACACACCCATTTCCCCAGCAGGTTTTAGTTCCCCATTAAAGGCCTGTTGTTTTCGAGTTTGGGTTTTTCATCATAGAGTCTGCAGGAGAAGTCACAGGGTGACCCAGGGGAAAAGGGAGAGTCATGGACATTCTGTCAAACAATAATTGTGCCACCTTTGTTTCCTCAAAAATAACTAAGGTCCAGCCCTGCCCCACAGCATCCAATACCAACTTTGTCATGCCCTTCAATGAGATCAGGATCTATGCTGGTATTGAGCTAACCCTGGACCTGTTTCATAGATTCATAGATTCATTGATATTAAGGTCAGAAGGGACCATTATGATCATCTAGTCCGACCTCCTTCACAATGCAGGCCACAGAATCTCACCCACCCACTCCTGCGATAAACCTCTCACCTATGTCTGAACTACTGAAGTCCTCAAATCGTGGTTTAAAGACTTCAAGGAGTACAGAATCCTCCAGCAAGTGACCAGTGCCCCATGATACAGAGGAAGGCGAAAAACCTCCAGGGCCTCTTCCAATCTGCCCTGGAGGAAAATTCCTTCCCGACCCCAAATATGGTGATCAGCTGAACCCGGAGCATATGGGCAAGATTCACCAGTCAGATACCCAGGAAAGAATTCTCTGTAGTAACTCAGATCCCACCCCATCTAACATCCCATCACAGGCTGCTGGGAGATAGTAGCTGCCACACCAGAGCTGATCATTGTGAATTCAACTGACGTCTGTAAAACATGGTTTAAAGTCCTTACATTATATGGGCTGGATCGTGAATTCGGTTATATGTTCCTGTCGAGGAGGCAGGGGGCTAAGATCATGGGGCACAGATCAGGGGTTGTACAGTGACACGTGTCAGCTGTAGAAGTCAGATTCTTTTTTACAGTGTGAATATTTCTCTGCCTGGTTCCCTGCAGCTCCTCCCCTGGGAGAGAGCACAGTCAACCACACACAGAAAGGGTCAGGATTTGTTCACATTTCCATCAAGAGCTGGACAGAAATCTTTTGTGTGTCTCTGTGTCCACCCCCATCCTTGTTACCTTGCTCTGATCCAGGATCATTTTCCCCCTCGCTGTCCCCAGTGTAATACTGCAGCTTTGTCACTGAGTCATCTGAATAGGAAACTGGAGAAAGGGTAAATGGGATGTTATCACAGTGAGAGCAGTGAAACTGGCTGATGGACAATGCATCTGGGTCCTGGAGCAAGATTTATGGTCTCACTATATTGCTTCTTCAAGAGAAGATGCTGAATTCACAGCGACTGAGTGGTGAGAGGCTGACACAGACTTTCTAAGCTAAATATCAGGCTTTTTTTTGTAGTAAATGTGGCTTTGGGGTGGATAATTCAGACTGGGAAGATGCTGGGAACAGCCATATTGACCTCATGAGGTGAGGCAGGAACTGAGTGAGCCTTTTACCATGGCATCCCCTCCTGTGGGATTCATTCAAATCCTTCTCATGAACTGGGGAGCCTGTTTTGAGTCACACTCAGGGTGTAAGAATCTCTTTAGAGAGGAATGTTTATCTTCTCCTCCTGAATGTTGCTGCTTCATGGCCTGATCCAGCAGAAAATTGTGGCTGAGGCTGCTGGTCCAGATCTCCTCAGCCACGGACATGACTCACATTTTGTTCTGGAAGATACTCCCCCTCCCCCGCCTTTTTGACAGGTAAGGCCACACCCCTCCCATGATCAGAGTCTGTGACCAACCCCCACCATTAGCAGAGAGGAGAATGTGGATCTCAGAAGTAGCCTCAGGGAGAAGCACTGACCATGCTCAGAGTGCCCCACAATGTGCTGAACTGAGAGCAGCATCTTCCCCCCTGATTGACATTCAGTCAAAATGACGTGAACAGTCACTTTCCTGACCCATAACTAATTACTCCCTAAGGCTGCAGGATGTACTGATGGGCCCGACTATCTTCAGAATGGGGCTAGCAGAGTCTGCTAGGGAGGAAACTCATTCATCTCAGTCCAGTAACTGGCTGGTCTCTTCACAGACCCAGCATCTCCAGCCATCCAGGACTCACAGGCTTGAAGGCTGCAGAGATTTAGCTCTAAGTCAGAGCTTTAGATTTTCTCCCTGTTAGGAATGACACACACAGACCTGAGCGATCAAACATTTCCTGCTTCTTTCTCATCAGGTTATAATCGATCTCCTCGTACACGGCCTCAGAGAAAGGGTCCAAGGGTCTTCTGGAGCCTGAAAACAAAGGGCGGGGTTTGCACAGGCTCAGAGAAGCTAGGGATGGGAAACCTTATGAGATCATCCAGCCCCTGCCCCCAGCTCCAGTGCAGGACTGGTTCCTACAGCATATTCCCACTTCTGTCTCCAGTTTAGATTTCAGCATCCCAGGTGACAGGGACCATGTCCCTGTCATGTTTGTTCTATTGGCTATTTCACTGTCATTAAGTTTATCTGGATATTCAACCTTAATGGTCCCTTCATAAATGTATCCTATTACTCCTACCACCACCCAAAATCATTCCTCTCCTATCCTGGTGCTCACACCTATGGGCAAAATAGTACTTGTATATGTACTGCCTAGAGACTGTGTGGGGAATAATTAGCTAATATTTGTGCAGTGCTTTAAAAATGGAAAGTACTATCTACCTATCTTTTTAGGTGATGAATTTGAGGAACTGTCCCAGATTGAGGTGTCATGAGAGGAAGTTCTGGAACAAATTGATGAACTAAACAGTAATAACAGGTTTCAGAGTAACAGCCGTGTTAGTCTGTATTTGCAAAAAGAAAAGGAGTACTTGTGGCACCTTAGAGACTAACCAATTTATTTGAGCATAAGCTTTCGTGAGCTACAGCTCACTTCATCGGATGCATACTGTGGAAAGTGTAGAAGATCTTTTTATACACACAAAGCATGAAAAAATACCTCCTCCCACCCCACTCCCCTGCTGGTAATAGCTTATCTAAAGTGATCACTCTCCTTACAATGTGTATGATAATCAAGTTGGAGAGATTAATAAAACTGGGACTTTTCAGCTTGGAAAAGAGATGATTAAGGGGTGATATGAAACTATAAAATTATGACTGGTGTGGAGAAAGTAAATAAGGAAGTGTTATTTACTCCTTCTCATAACACAAGAACTCGGGGTCACCAAATGAAATTAATAGGCAGCAGGGTTAAAACAAACAAAAGGAAGTATTTCTTCACACAACATACACTCAATGCCTGTGGAACTCTTACCCAGAGGATGTTGTGAAGGACAAGAGTATAACAGGGTTCAAAAAAGAACTAGATAAATTCATGGAGGATAGGTCCAGCAATGGCTATTAGCCAGGACGGGCAGGGATGGTGTCCTTAGCCTCTGTTTGCCAGAAGCTGGGAATGGGCGACAGGAGATGTATCACTTGATGATTACCTGTTCTGTTCATTCCCTCTGAAGCGCCTGGCATTGGCCACTGTTGGAAGACAGGATACTGGGCTAGATGGACTTTTGGTCTGACCCACTATGGCCGTTCTTATGTTCTTATATAAGGGTAAATCTACACTGCAATCTGGAGGAGTGATTGCAGCATGCATAAACACATCTGAGCTGGCTTTGATCGAGCTAGCCACGTAGCTGTGTCATCACACGCAGCAGCACAGGCTAACCTGCCGTGTACAGCCTCGCCTAGGAGCCTGGGTGCACACTCCAGTGGCTAGCCCACGTCACAGCCATGCTGACGCAACTACACTGCTGTTGTTATGCCAGCTAGCTTTAACGGAGCTAGGTAAAAGCTAGCTTGGGTATTTCTACATGTGCTGCAATCACACCTCTCACTGCAGTGTAGATATGCCCTAAATGCCTAGTAGAACTGTCTGATCTCTTTGGCCATAATCACACAAGCTCTTTTGCAGCATTTCTCCTTCCTGGTACCCTCCCTCCTGCTGTATCTCTCTATTCCGGATCTTTCCCTCACATGGATTTTCTTGTACTTTTCTAAATGGAATCTCAACATGTTATTTTTCTAAGAATACTTGAAGTCTCTTTGTATTATTTTCTCCAGTGAGGCGGAGTGACCTCCCTCCCCACTTTAGAGCGAGGGACCACTACATTCCCTCCGGTGGGCGGAGCCAAACCTGCCCTGCCCCTGTCGCCGGAATTACCAGGGCAGGACAGGAAGTATAAAGGGAGGGCCTTGCATCTCATTGGAGTGGGAGCTAGGGAAGGAGACAGAAGTCTCCAGCCTGCTGCAGAATTCTGGAGCTAGACCTGCACTAGGCAGCATCCTGTCCCCAAAGGAGACTGACCCTGGAGAGAAATTGCCGGCACTGCCATCGGCCAAGTACCCCAACGAGACCAAGGACCCGGGCACTATGGAACCCCTCACCCAGACGCTGGTAGGAAGTAGACCAAGGAAACTGGACTTTGGTCCCATTACACTGTCAAAACCAGAGTCAACATGTTTTAGCTGGATCCCTGCTGACCCAGTGGCAGAACAGTTCACCACTGTTAGGGCCCCGGGCTGGGACGCAGACGAGTAGGGTGCGCCAAGGTCCCCTCATCCCCTGCTGCCAATCCCATCCCTGGGGTGGCAGCCTCCCCACGTTAGGCCAAGCGGTCTGCTGTTGGCCAGAGCCAGGTCATCAAAACAGTCTGTTTGGTGCTCTGCCCTGCCTGAGGGCCTGAATCCCTAGACTGTTTGGTGCTCCCTGCTCTTCCCCACGCAAAGAGCCAGAGCCCCAGACTGTGTCTTTGCTGCCTACCTTAGCCAAGAGGCTTAGGTAAAACCTGCTTCCCACTCTGCCCTTCCCAGAGGGCCAGAGCTTCCCTTATCAACCATGAACTGCTGGCTGTCCCAGCCAGGATGCTGTGGACTAAAGACTGTTTATACTCCACCCCGCCTAGAACGCCAGGGCTCTAGACTCCTGATTGGCGTCAGCTCTGACAGGAGGCTGCGAACTCTAGACTTCTTACAGATCGGCCCAGCAAGTGGGACCCGAGCCTGAGTGCTGCTGCCTGACACAGTGAGAGGGTGCGGCCTCCCTCTCCACTTGAGAGCAAGGGACCACTGCATTTCCCCTTTGTATTATTTCTCTGTCGTCCCCACTAGTTTCAACTCCTCCCAATGTAGTATCATCTGCAAGTGTCACTGCTGTGCTGTTCATTTCCATGGACAGATCATAGCTGAAGATATTAGATATGACAGGACTTAAGATGGTCCCTGGATCCCCCACAAAGCTCTCCCTGACATGTACACCTTGTGCAGGTTACAGGGCTGCTACTTGCAGGCCAGACTTCTGTACCAGACATGCACTGGCTACAGAGCTTCCGTGCAAGAGAGGTACACACCAGATGTGTTCACCGTAAGATACCTTAATACTCCGACAGGTATGGCTGAAGTTAGTTTAAACAAGGTATGTTACACACAGTGTCACCTAGTGGCTGAATAGTATAATACAGTTTAACCTTCCATTACGTCTCTCCCTTTGCGTTCTACATTCTTACCATTTACAACATTTACGTTATCATGGTATCTTTATAGTTGAGCACAGATCAGTCTATTAAGTGTCTCTTGTTAGTATATAGGTCTGTCTTTTAGCCTAGGATAAAATTTTCAGTTTGACTTTTGATACTTTTATATCCTCCTTACGAATATGTATGAACAAAGAATGAAAACACTTGTGTGTTGCTTCCAGATGGGGTTTATAGCACAATGAAAAGAAATAAGGAAAAGAGTTAAAGTGTTGCTGGGAATGGTGGGAGTTTAATATACAAGCGTATACTTGAAGACTGCCTCAACCCTTATCTCAAGGCAAGGTCAAGCAACCAGACGGGAGGGGCGGGCGGAAGGGTGGGCAAACATAAGAAACACTAAAAAGGCAAAGAAAAGGTGACCCTGGCCGAAATATAACCTTACTTCTTATCCCACCCATAGGGTACAAAAGAGGTGGTACCAAAGTCACCATACTACGATCCTCCAAAACGGAACATAACCATAAATTGTAAGGGGTGGGACCAAGGGATATAATTAAACCTGCTAAGAAAAAGAAGGTGGGAAAAAGGACAGGGAAAACTCTGTGGCATACAGAGCTATGGATATGCTTGCCTGATTAACCCCACTAAACATTGCATTGCCTGCACTTGGACTATGGTCTTCTGCTTTCTGATTGCATGATAAGAACCAAGAGAGGGGTGAGGGAAAAAGGCCTAACATCTCTCAGTGGTACTAGTTTTCTAATTACCCAACCCAAACACGTAACAACTTGGTCATCTGGCTTTCCATCAGTAGCAATGACTGCCTGAGGCCTGTTTGGAATCTCTGAGTTTTCTTCCTCTTGTTCTGCATCTGCCATCTGTAGAGTTTGCTCTGTTGATTGTTCTTCCTGAAGTACACTGCATGCTCCAGCATTTTATCTTGAGTTTATTTGTACTCGGTCTCCTTTCAAATATCCATCTTTCTAGTTCTTCCGCTTTTCTCATGAGGCCCATCATGGCTGCCACACTGAGGTGGAGAACGCTGTTGGTCTTTGATCACATGCACTCTGAATGAGAAGTTTTTCTCTTTGAAAGAGATTTCTGTGGTGAACTGTCCCATGCAATTCAGAATGCCTCCAGTGTTAGTCAGAGCTGTGGCAGGTAGCTTCATCTCTGGGAGGGGTTGAAGGTGATTGTAAGGCCCTTCTGAGATGACTGTTACATCTGCTCCTAAGTCCATTTTAAAGTCCATAGTGTTTCTCTGAATGATCAGTTTCACTCTCCAGGCAGGCTCTGTATCTTCACACAGGATAGATCCAAGAAACAATAGCTCCTGATTGTCTGTCTGGAATATGAATCAATTCCCTGACTGCGTTCATGTGGCAAACAACTGCAAAACGTCCATGTTTCGTGCATTTAATATATCCTGAATGTTTGAGTGGAATTTGTTCCTCTTAGCCAGGGAGTTCTCCCTCTTTACCTCACCAGTTTTATGCTATTAACTTGTTTCATTCAGGCTGTGTTTGTTAACAGCTTCTAATCCATTTGAACAGCAGTGTGTAGGGTGAAGTCTGTTTTGAATTGTAGCTCCTGTGAAGGATTTTTATCTGTTAACCCAATAACCAGCCTCTCTCTGATGTTTTCATGTTTGCTGTTCCTGAATCACAGTTTTCAGCCAAGGCATGCAGAGCTCTTATAAACTATTCAACATTTTCCCCTAGTCCTTCAATTCTCTGGTGAAAACATGCCCTTTCATAAACCACATTTCTCTGAGGGTACAGTAGAACCTCAGAATTACAAACACATTTGAATAGAGGTTGTTCATAACTCTGAAACATTCATAACTCGGAACAAAATGTTACGGTTGTTCTTTCAAAAGTTTACAACTGAACATTGACTTAATACAGCTTTGACACTTTACTATGCAGAAGAAAAATGCTGCTTTTAACCATCTTAATTTAAATGAAACAAACACAGAAACAGTTTCTTTACCTTGTCAAATCTTTTTTTAACCTTTCCCTTTAATTTTTTTAGACTTTTACATTTAAGACACTACTGTACTGTATTTCCTTTTTTTTTTCTTTCTTTCTTTTTTTGGTGTCTGGTGCTGCCTGGTTGTATACTTCCAGTTCCAAATGAGGTCTGTGGTTCACTGGTCAGTTCTGTAACTTTGAGGTTCCAGTGTATAAAGTATGCATCAAACAAAGCCAGAACCCTTTCACAGTCATCTTTGTGCCTGTCTTCAGGAAAATCAAAGGATTGAAAGAAATGCTCTGCTTGCTTCCAAATAGCACAAAGTAAACACCATACCTGTATAGCTTCAGTTTCCTTATGGAGTTTTGTAGCAATCTGAAATCTTGCAAAATGCTGCTTCTAGTCTGTCAGTTGTGAAGGTTTGTCAAAGCTGAAGTTCTCTGGTCAACGAAGAGGGAGATGTTGATGAAACCCTGCAACCTGTGTTGCTCTTTTTTCCTGTCTCCATCCTTCATTGCTCCTCCGTCTGCAACATCTGTTGCTCTCTTCCTTCTGTTTTGCTTCTCTGGCACTGCTTAACTTAGGGCACCATGTCACATACACCTTGGACATGGTAGGTGGCAAGGCTGCTATAAGCAGGTCAGGCTTCTGTATCAGACATGGACTGGCTACAGAGCTTCCTTTCCGGAGAGATACTCAACAGATGTATTCACAATAAGATCCCTTAATGCTCTGCCAGGCATGGCTGAGGTTCGCGAATGTAAGTTGTTACATGCAACACCACTTCGTGGCTGAACAGTATAATACAATTTAACCTTCCACTACACTGCCAACGCCCCACCCCCATTAGGCACAGCTCCACCTGCTATTTCAGATGCATTTCACACAGTGACACCAAGCAGGACCCACCTCTGCGCTCTGCCCTGGCACTTCGCACCTGCGCCCCCAGAATGATTAAGACCAGGCAGAGCAGGGCTCCCAGGATAATGCAGATGACCATGGGCACCGTGACTCTTCCACTGTCGGTCAGAGGGCGGCGCGGTTGAGCTGGATGGAAATGAACATGGAAGAGGGAGAGATTATCCTGTGAGAATCTGGGGGGCCCAGGGATCTCCCCAGTCACTCATTGCAGGGCCTAGGACAGCAGGGTAACGGGCTGGGACACAGTCTGTGTGCCATGGGGGCAGCTCACAGGCTGCAGTTTAAATCATGGGCCCTGCCCTGTCAGCTGGAGCCAGCAGACAGGAATTCTCTGGCTCAGCACAGCCTGCAGCTCCCACCCAGGTGTCATTCACCCCTAGATTCCACAGGCCCCTTACTAAAACTCGGTGGGGGTGTTTCGGTTGGCTAGCTCCCAGGACCAGAAGGAAGGGGAAGAGTTGATAGGAAAGCAGGACCCTGAGACTGACAGTCCCCAGGAACAATGGGGAGAGGCTGACTGTCAGCCTGACTGACAGGGCGGGCAGGCTAATCAGGGAGTCAGGACAAGTCAGACAGTCAAGGTGGGTCCTGTCCTCCCTGTGAGCTGGATTGCCTGGGTCAGACAGAGTGGGGCCGAGCTACGGAGAGAGCAGGGGCCTGAGCTGAGCTGCGGAGCAGAGCCGCGCCAGATCCAGAGAGAACCAGAGCAGCAGCCCTGGGGAGCAGGTCAGTGCTGGGAGCAGAGTCACAGGAGACCTGTGCTGGGAGCAGAGCTGCAGCAACCAGATCCGGAGGAGCCGCAAAAAGCAGCCCAGGGAGCTGGAGGCAGAGCAGCAGCAGCGCTGAGGCAGAGTGGAGAAGGAGCAGGAGCTGTAGCTGGGGCTGGGGCTGGGGCTGGGGCAGTCTGAAGCCAGGTGCGGTGAGGAGCTGAGGAGAGTGAGGGGGACCCTGGGCAGCGGGCCCAGAGCAGGGAGACGCCCCCAGCCAAGAGGCCTGGCAGGCCAGACTTGGAGGGGGATCGTAACCCCGACTGGGCGGGGACGATGCTGGGAAGAAGGGTCCTGCCACCTTCAGCCTGAAGGTGTGTGACCACCCCCAGAGCAAGTGTCCGACCCGCAGTATCCCTGCAGTACAGCCAGGGCCTGGGCAGGAGGCCTGGGACGTGTGAGGAACAGACTGAACTTCCCTTACAGTCCAGAGACGCTGGTTGTGACGTCCCCGTGCCACAGAGCAGGGTGACGTGTTTTCCTTTAACCTTTCCCACTTTTTCCTTATTTTTTAAAATCGATTGCTGTTTAATACACTGTATTTGCTTTGAACTGCATGTAATGATCAGTGGGTCAGGGAAGCATCCAGTGCAGAGAGAGCATCTGGGAGTGGGGACACCTTAGCCCCTGCCCTAAGTGACCACGACAGGGTTGGGGGTCGACCACCCAGGAATCCTGGGCCCAGCCCTGTCGGGGTTATGAGGACTCTGCCAGACAGGTGCGTGGAAGGGGAGCCCTTGACGTCAGGCAGGCCTCTGGGTAAAGGAAGGGGGAGCGAGGACTCAGATCCCTTCACTAGCCCATTTCACTGGGGTAGTGTATAAGCCAGGAAAGTTCCCCACAATAGTGGGACCATTCCCCTGCTTACTCATGGCAAGGAGCTCCTGTCCTTAGGCTACAGCTTGCAGCTCATCCTCTGTGACCCAGCACCCGGTAAATTTTAACTCTTGATGGGAGCGGGGGATGTTTTACCTGTTCTACTCAGTGATGCTGTCGTCTCTGTCACACCTGCAAGGGGAAAGGGAGGAGAGTTGGAGTCTGGAGCGAGGGGGAGCTGATGTGTTTGTCACTGGGTAGCGTCCCCCTCAGATCTCCAGACATCATTTCTACAAACTCCCTCAGAGCAGCACAGGGTCTGTCTGTTAGTGATTTAGGGCCCACGTCCCCCTATGCTGACTAGTAACAAACCAGCACACTGGGGTCTGTGATGGACGCAGGGGTTATGTGGGCTGATGTCTGAGCCAATATGGCCCCACAAAGCTTCCACCCCACAGCATCCATGATGCTTCTGCAAACAGGAGATGGGAGGGCCTGGCCTGTGACCAAGGGCGGGCGGGCAATTGGACCCATCCTCCTTCCAGAAAATTACAGCATGTAGCAGAAACATCTCCTGTCACTCACCTGAGCAATTCACTGCAACATCTTCCTTGTGACCACAGTTGCTCTCACCCCAGGGCTTAGCAGGACAGTCCCAGAGAGATGACTCCGTCCCTCTGCAATTCAACGTTTCTACCCAGATGGGACCAGTCCCTTCACCAAATGCAGCCTCGCCTGGGACTGGTACAGCAGATCCACAGCCCAGTTGTTTACAGACAACTTTGGCATCCGCCATATCCCAGGAGTCATCACAAACTGTTCCCCAGAAGCCACGGTACCAAACCTCCACTCTCCCCGAGCATCTGTCCTCTCCTCCCACGACACGTAACTTCTCCTGATCTGGAAATGCAGAAACCTCACATGTTACTGGGACAGCTGGGAAAGTCCTTCGGGACCAAGAGCGAGACAGTGAGAAGCAGAAATACCTGTGCAGCTTGTTGAGTTCGGGCAGTCGGCAAACAGGGTCTGAGGTGGTTTCTCTTTTTCTCCTATGCAGAGAAAATGAGTGAGTGAACGGACCTAGAAGAGTGTATGATATAGGAGAGAGTAGGGCTTATCTGTATATTAAACCCCTAAATTTCAGCAATTTTATAAACTTAAATCTAAAATCTATTTTGTTTCATAGCTAATGGATTCGTTCCTCAGTGAATTCTCTGGATGTTGAAATCTTTATTCAGCTCGCTGCTGGTGTGTGCGCGTTTGTGGGTATCTGAGTCTGTTCCATCCACCCTGTGTACAGCTGCTCTTGGCCCTGTTTGAAGGTAAACAGATTTGTCAGCTGAAACACACCCACATTATTGTGAGGATCCAGAGACAAGAAATGGTGGTATTAGAATTGAGGACTGTACCTATTGGGTTATGGGAAGTGGGCACCCGCTTCAGCCCTGAAGGGGTTAGAAAAGCCCTGCAGAGGGCTGGGGCTGGGGAAGGAAGTAAAACCCCAGCTGACTGGGGGAAGTGGGGGCAGCTGGGGGCCACGCCCCAATCAGGGCCCAGCTGGCTCTATAAAGGCTGTGAGCCAGAAACCAAGAGAGATCACTCTCTCTAGCTCTGCTGGAGGGACCTGGCTGTAGAGACCTGAATAGAGGACCTAGTCTGGAGCAGGACTGGGGAAAGGCCAAGGGAACTGAGGAGCTCCAACCTAGGAAAGTTGCAGGCCTGGTAAGGTCTATTAGGTACGGGGGTTGCAGGGGCAGCCACGGGTGGGCAGAGGCAGCAGGTCCAAACCCAACCTTGCTGGTTGGCTCATACTGCAGTCTGCCCCAGGGTGCAGGGACTAGCTGGTGACTAGAAGGAGCCTACGACTGAGGTGAGGTAGGGATAGCGGGTGGGGGGGTTCCCCTGGGAGGGGGAGACCCAGAACTGTGGGGTACTGCCAGGGGGCAGCACCCAGTGAAAGGGGCACCAGGGTCCTGGAGGGGACACGGGAGCCAGCAGCAAGGCGAGACAGGGCTGAAGAGGGCGCCCCGGCGGCTGGAACGCTAAATCCCAAGGACAACCAGCAGCAGGCGCCGCTGGTGAGTCTGTGCCCCGGTTACAAGGACTAAATGAGACTTTAGATCTGAAACAGACTCTCACCTATACGCACAGACCCCCTTTTTGGGAATTCTGATCCTGACCCAGATTTCACAGCCTGGGTGTCAGGAAGCAGGGGCTGCAGCAGAGCTAGTCTCCAGACTACTTAACGAGCGCAGCTGGACTGTATCAGGCTGCCTGACTGGTCATACTGCCTGATTGGTCAGCAGTCCAGCGCTTGAGTCCAGCAGCCACACCAGCATTCAGCAACTGCTCAGAGCATTTCCCACAGCTAAGATATCTCATTTTCCTGTCTTGTTCACAGTCGTGCTGTTGCCTTGACCCCAGACTTACCCCTTGCCTTGCTCCAGGTAACCTGGTCCTGACCCTGAGCTCCGATTTCTGCCTTTGGCTCTGGCTCTGACCCTTGGCTCCAATTTCTGGCTCCTGCTCTAACCACTGGATATGACTCCTGCTCCAACCACTCAGCATGACCACTCACGTCCTGTTCACTGACCTTGGGCCCATCTCTGATTGTTCATCCCAAAAGTACAGCCACAGAGATTCCCAAATGATGCTTGCTAATGGGAGGCATTTGCAGTGGTGCTGGAACAATTTTTACAGTTGGGGTGCTGAAAGTCCGGTCCCCAAACTTTTTACCTTGCCCCTTCTTACCCTGTCTGTGCACCCTCTCCCCCGAGTTGAGGCCAGGACTGGGCTGTGGATCGGGGTAAGGTGACTCAGGCTGGGACCACACCTTGTGGGGTAACAGCGGGACCCCGTGTCTGGGACCAGCAGTGGAGTGCGGGGCCGGCAGCCAGGACCCCATGCAAACTGATTAACCCCTTGCACCCCAAGTTCCCGTGCCTACGGGCATTTTTAGGCTCTCACTAGATGATTGCACCGTGTAACACACAGCTTGTATGAATAACTCCCATGTTTGTTTTCCAGATGCTGTATTGAGAATTGACAATGAAAATATGTCTGTCACTACTGTGAATGTAAAACTGTCTCTACTGAAAAGTAAATACATTCAAAATTTCTATCACACCCTTTCAATGAGTAAAAGATGGAGTGGGTGTGTGCACAGACAGTTTCAGAATTACCACGGCAAGAAATATGGGTCTCTTCTGCTCGGTTATCACAGGACTGCTGTTTCCATATGCCTGATGGGCACTGCCAAAGGGACCTGTGCTGCTCACTGCATACAACATGGTCCAGCCACGTGGGACCAGAACCTGCTCCATATGCCAAGTCTCTTGCAACCTGCCCTCCATCCCCACAGTTCAGCTGTTTGCAGACAATTGCTGGGGTGACTCCAGACATCTGATTGGAGCAAACACTGCCCCACGTCCCATTGTAGAAAACTTCCAGCCGCCCAGCACAATCACTGTCGCTCACCAGCCTCAAATCCGTGAATTCTAGAAGGAAGTGCACAAAAAGGGAATTTAAATCGTCTGATTCTGAAATGGACTGGGGTGAAGAGTGAAATCCCAGTGATTGCTCATCCCAAAGTATAGCCACATCATTCTGCAGGAGCAAGTGCAGAGAGAATCACTCTAAGAATGAGAGACTCTCCTGGACACCATGGGACTATTAAAAATACAATGGTCACCTTTGAAAAGTCACCAGTTTCCAGCAGTTACACACACAGACACCTGCAATACAGCAGTGACTGCCCTGCCAACACTAGAGAAATGCTGCGATATCTCCAATACTCCTGGGTGGGAACCGATGGGAAATGGTGACTTTCTAATCATGACCCCAGTCGGTAGGTAGAAGAGTAGAGTGACCATATTTTCTCAAAGGGAAAACGGAACACCGCACGGGGGGCCCAACCCCCAAACCTCCTTTCCTCTTCCCCCCCCCCCCCCCCCCAAACACATGGGGCCAGCCTGAACGCACCCTGCCTCCCACCTGTGCGGGGTCAGCGCGAGGCCCCATTCTTCCATCCCACGCACACAGCGGCCGAAGACCCCTGCTGTCCTCCTGCGTTGGGCTAGCATTGCCACTGTCCCCCCTCCTCCCACATGTTCCTCCGCACTCCGCTAGGGGGCGCATCCCATTTTTTTGGGAAAACTGTGCACGTGTCCAATTTGCTCTTCCCAACTCGTGATCCGTTGGCAAGAGGAAACGAAAGAAATGCCCGGTTTTCCCAAAACAGTCGGGACGGCCAGGGCAGGCTTAAAAAAGAGACTGTCCTGGCCAAACCGTGCTGTATGGGCACCCTATAGAAAAGACAGTGAGGGAGAGGCTCTATCATCCTCGGCTCTCTCCTCAAATGTCTGCCCCCTCCAGTAAATTCCCTGGTAACCAGGCTCACGTGAGCATTCCCGGACCAGACCTGAGCAGAGAACTCCCGCGTCCTCTTTGTGTCTGCAGTTGTGCTGGCCCCAGCCCCGGGAAGGACACGCCCAAAGATCGGATTCGTTCCCAGAGCAGTTCACATCGTCCAGCCAGATCTGCCCGGATCCTTCCCCGTAATGAGCACAGACAGTTGCATTGATGGCGCGTCCACATCCCAGTTGTTTGCAGACCACATTGGAGTCTGACAGATCCCAGGAATCATCACAGACCGTCCCCCAGCTGCCATTGTAATACATCTCCACTCTCCCAGCACAGCGACCTGCCCCATTCACCAGTCTGATCCGCCGGCTCCCTGTAGGGATAGATCCCAGCTGTTAATATGCAATATGATGATTATTAAATAGCTTCCATGCAAATCAATGATGATGCTACAATGGCTGAGATATTGAAATGCTTTTTAAAATCTGTCTTTAACAAGAAACACAGAAAAGCTGAATAAGGAAATGAGGAATACTTCTTACAGAGCACTATTGATAAACAGCATGTGAGTGTAAGGGCCTAATTCTGAATTCCTTACTCATCAGAGTAATCCTTAAGGGACTCGTCATATGGGTCAGAGCTATTTGTGAGACTAAAGGTTAGCGGAAACAGCCCTTACTAAAAATCTTGAATATTCTCAAACAACTCTTAAATGATAAGCATCAAGGTGTTCAAGGAATTATTAGGCAATTAATTTATCCAAAACCAAATATTCTTTTCAATTGTTATAGAATGGGGAGGGGGTGACACTGGCTGACCAGGTCATGCTAGAGTGTAGTTAGATCCGTTCACTTGTGTAGATTAAAGTAATGGTTAGATGTATACATGTGTATTCAGATGTTTAAACTTTATGAAAACTAGTGGAAAGTTATGGGTATTGTTTTTGCATGTCTATTGCTGTCATAATGTAATGCTAAACATTTACATGATAAATACACTTGTAGCTAAATAACACACCAAATAAATGTTGTGAAATGCTAAGGATTTAAGGACTTTAACAGGAAATGCTAATTTCAAAGGAAATAGCCATTATGAATAAGGTCTGAGGTCAAAAATCTAAGTGCATTTCTCACTCCCTGTCATCAAAGGAAAAGCCCACCTGGGTAGATTGTCAGCTTGTTTTCTGTGAGCTTATGTTCTTAGGTGAGAAGAAGATATAAATATGGATTCAAAGAAAGATCCTGTATCTCTGGACTGCCTGGATTCTAACAGAGAAGAATAACTGAATGAGAAGACAGAGATCCCCAGAGTTATTCTGGGTAGCCCTGTGTGATGGGGTGAGCTCCCCACACTAGCCTTGTAAGAGCTGGGTTGGGCCAGGTGGGCCCAATCAGCTAATTATGCTGCAAATGGTGGAGGTTTAGGCCGGAATCAGCTGGTTAGAGAGTCTCACCTGTTCAGGAACACGTGGGACCTTTAAAGCCAGGAAGGTGGCTCCGGGTTGGGCTGTTGGGAAAGACTGCAGTAAGGCAGACAGCAGTCATGCACAGGGAAGAGGGAGGAGTGTATGAGGGCTGCAGGGAGATAGTCTGTAGTTATTCCCTGGGAGGAGGATTCTTGGGGCTGGCACACCCAGAGTGAGGGGGGGAACCAGAGTATAGGAAGCAGTCATACAATCATAGAAGATTAGGTTTGGAGGCCACACCCTGCTCAAAGCAGGACCAACCCCAACTAAATCAGTCCAGGGAAGGAGCAGTGTGGGCAGAGAGAGGAAGCCCAGAACTGCTGAGCTGTCCCTGGACTGGATCCCAGAGAAGAGGGCAGGCCTGGGTTCCCCTATCAGCCACTGAGGGAGTGGCACCAGGGCAGTGAATGGGAAGACAGCCTAGGACTGTTGATGGATTGAATCCCATCAGGGGGAACACTGAGTGACCTAGCTGGAGGGCTAAGTTACAAAGAGGATGCTGCAGGTCCTGGAGCAAGAGGAGCTGCAGACCAGAGTGAGAGCGATGGTGTGCAAACTGTGGATGGGCATTGGCCTCGAGAGATAATCCCCAGAGTAACCAGGAGGAGATGCCAGACTGGCAATGAGTGGAGTACCTCACAACACCCTGTAAAAGACTTTGGGGAAACTGACAGTTTATTACATCACTGCCACCATTTGGAGTTACAAACTGATTTCCCTGTTGTTATATTTTACCTGCTATAGCCTCTCAATAACCCTCCTTCTTTCTTCTTAGCTAATAAACCTTTAGTTATTTACTATAGAACTGGCTGCCAGCGTTCTCTTTGGAGGAAGTTCTGGGTGACTGACTGGTCTCTTGGGACTGGGAGAAACTTGGTGTGGTGTGATGTTAGGATTAAGTGACATTTTATCACAACTTTCAGTTTGTCTGGGTGGCAGGTTAGGTGGTCTGTGACTCCACAGTGAGACTTGTATAGTGATCCAGGAGTTCACGTTTGTGATTGGCTTGATGAATCATAGAATATCAGGGTTGGAAGTGAGCTCAGGAGGTCATCTAGTCCAACCCCCTGCTCAAAGCAGGACCGATCCCCAATTAAATCATCCCAGCCAGGGCTTTGTCAAGCCTGACCTTAAAAACTTCGAAGGAAGGAGATTCCACCACCTCCCTAGGTAACACATTCCAGTGTTTCACCATCCTCCTAGTGAAAAAGTTTATCCAACCTAAATCTTCCCCACTGCAACTTGAGACCGTTACTCCTTGTTCTGTCATCTGCTACCACTGAGAACAGTCTAGAGCCATCCTCTTTGGAACCCCCTTTCAGGTAGTTGAAAGCAGCTATCAAATCCCCCCTCATTATTCTCTTCCGTAGACTAAACATCCCCAGTTCCCTCAGCCTCTCCTCATAAGTCATGTGTTCCAGTCCCCTAATCATTTTTGTTGCCCTCCGCTGGACTCTTTCCAATTTTTCCACATCCTCCTTGTAGTGTGGGGCCCAAAACTGGACACAGTACTCCAGATGAGGCCTCACCAGTGTCAAATAGAGGGGAACGATCACGTCCCTCGATTTGCTGGCAATGCCCCTACTTATACATCCCAAAATGCCATTGGCCTTCTTGGCAACAAGGGCACACTGTTGACTCATATCCAGCTTCTCGTCCACTGTAACCCCTAGGTCCTTTTCTGCAGAATTGCTGCCGAGCCATTCGGTCCCTAGTCTGTAGCGGTGCATTGGATTCTTCCGTCCTAAGTGCAGGACTCTGCAGGCGAAATCTAATGATAGAACACACCACCAGTTTGGGGTATCTGCCCTTTTTTTTTGAGTCTGCCCTGAGTTAGTCACTTACAGTGGTGAGCCACTCCAGACAGCATGACAGCAGGTACCAGAACATTAGAGAAAAGTAGACTTGGTACCACTTTATTTTACAAATAAAGGGAAAGACAGGCAAATTGGATCTGTGTGTGTACAATAAAGTCCCAGACACTTAGTGCCTAATTCTACTCTGCTAAAATCAACTGTGAAGCTCCCACTGACACAATGGGAACAGAAATGGGCCCTTAATGTGCTGTAGTTACCCTGCAGTTGGAATGGGCATGAAAACTATCAGTGCAGTAACGTCCAGTGCATGATATAGGGACATAGTTAAAATATCTGTTACTTGTTTACTTTTACTGTTGGAACTTACTGTAAATATATACTAGCAAAAAGAATAGAATTATCTTGTACAATAGTCATGTACAACCAAGAACAATGAAAAAATCCCATCACAGATTTTTTTTTTCGTTTTTTTTTTTTTTTTAAACCTTTAAATGAAGGAAAATTGCAGTTATAGGATTAGGACTTCACAAGGTCACATTATAAAAGCAACTTTGATGTACTTCCTCAGTGACAGAGGGTTAGATCCACAAAGGAACGTAGCTACCTAACTGCCTCTTTATAAATAGAATCATAGAATCATAGAATATCAGGGTTGGAAGGGACCCCTGAAGGTCATCTAGTCCAACCCCCTGCTCGAAGCAGGACCAATTCCCAGTTAAATCATCCCAGCCAGGGCTTTGTCAAGCCTGACCTTAAAAACCTCTAAGGAAGGAGATTCTACCACCTCCCTAGGTAACGCATTCCAGTGTTTCACCACCCTCTTAGTGAAAAAGTTTTTCCTAATATCCAATCTAAACCTCCCCCACTGCAACTTGAGACCATTACTCCTCGTTCTGCCATCTGCTACCATTGAGAACAGTCTAGAGCCATCCTCTTTGGAACCCCCTTTCAGGTAGTTGAAAGCAGCTATCAAATCCCCCCTCATTCTTCTCTTCTGCAGGCTAAACAATCCCAGCTCCCTCAGCCTCTCCTCATAAGTCATGTGTTCTAGACCCCTAATCATTTTTGTTGCCCTTCGCTGGACTCTCTCCAATTTATCCACATCCTTCTTGTAGTCTGGGGCCCAAAACTGGACACAGTACTCCAGATGAGGCCTCACCAATGTCGAATAGAGGGGAACGATCACGTCCTTCGATCTGCTCGCTATGCCCCTACTTATACATCCCAAAATGCCATTGGCCTTCTTGGCAACAAGGGCACACTGCTGACTCATATCCAGCTTCTCGTCCACTGTCACCCCTAGGTCCTTTTCTGCAGAACTGCTGCCTAGCCATTCGGTCCCTAGTCTGTAGCGGTGCATTGGATTCTTCCATCCTAAATGCAGGACTCTGCACTTATCCTTATTGAACCTCATCAGATTTCTTTTGGCCCAATCCTCCAATTTGTCTAGGTCCTTCTGTATCCTATCCCTCCCCTCCAGCGTAACTACCACTCCTCCCAGTTTAGTATCATCCGCAAATTTGCTGAGAGTGCAATCTACACCATCCTCCAGATCATTTATGAAGATATTGAACAAAACCGGCCCCAGGACCGACCCTTGGGGCACTCCACTTGATACCGGCTGCCAACTAGACATGGAGCCATTGATCACTACCCGTTGAGCCCGACAATCTAGCCAGCTTTCTACCCACCTTATAATGCATTCATCCAGCCCATACTTCCTTAACTTGCTGACAAGAATACTGTGGGAGACCGTGTCAAAAGCTTTGCTAAAGTCAAGAAACAATACATCCACTGCTTTCCCTTCATCCACAGAACCAGTAATCTCATCATAAAAGGCGATTAGATTAGTCAGGCATGACCTTCCCTTGGTAAATCCATGCTGGCTGTTCCTGATCACTTCCCTCTCATGCAAGTGCATCAGGATTGATTCTTTGAGGACCTGCTCCATGATTTTTCCAGGGACTGAGCTGAGGCTGACTGGCCTGTAGTTCCCAGGATCCTCCTTCTTCCCTTTTTTAAAGATTGGCACTACATTAGCCTTTTTCCAGTCATCCGGGACTTCCCCCGTTCGCCACGAGTTTTCAAAGATAATGGCCAATGGCTCTGCAATCACAGCCTCCAATTCCTTCAGCACTCTCGGATGCAGCTCGTCCGGCCCCATGGACTTGTGCACGTCCAGCTTTTCTAAATAGTCCCTAACCACCTCTATCTCCACAGCGGGCTGGCCATCTCTTCCCCATTTTGTGATGCCCAGCGCAGCAGTCTGGGAGCTGACCTTGTTCGTGAAGACAGAGGCAAAAAAAGCATTGAGTACATTAGCTTTTTCCACATCCTCTGTCACTAGGTTGCCTCCCTCATTCAGTAAGGGGCCCACACTTTCCTTGGCTTTCTTCTTGTTGCCAACATACCTGAAGAAACCCTTCTTGTTACTCTTGACATCTCTTGCTAGCTGCAGCTCCAGGTGCGATTTGGCCCTCCTGATCTCATTCCTACATGCCCAAGCAATATTTTTATACTCTTCCCTGGTCATATGTCCAACCTTACACTTCTTGTAAGCTTCTTTTTTATGTTTAAGATCCGCTAGGATTTCACCGTTATGCCAAGCTGGTCGCCTGCCATATTTACTATTCTTTCGACTCATCGGGATGGTTTGTCCCTGTAACCTCAACAGGGATTCCTTGAAATACAGCCAGCTCTCCTGGACTCCTTTCCCCTTCAAGTTAGTCCCCCAGGGGATCCTGGCCATCCGTTCCCTGAGGGAGTCGAAGTCTGCTTTCCTGAAGTCCAGGGTCCGTATCCTGCTGCTTACCTTTCTTCCCTGCATCAGGATCCTGAACTCAACCAACTCATGGTCACTGCTCCCAGATTCCCATCCACTTTTGCTTCCCCCACTAATTCTACCTGGTTTGTGAGCAGCAGGTCAAGAAAAGCGGCCCCCCTAGTTGGCTCCTCTAGCACTTGCGCCAGGAAATTGTCCCCTACGCTTTCCAAAAACTTCCTGGATTGTCTATGCACCGCTGTATTGCTCTCCCAGCAGATATCAGGAAAATTAAAGTCACCCATGAGAATCAGGACATGCGATCTAGTAGCTTCCGTGAGCTGCCGGAAGAAAGCCTCATCTACCTCATCATTACGTATTTATTGAAGCAGGGACTTGACTCTCCCATATCCCAGGTGAGTGCCCTGGCCACCAGCTAGAATCAATCTCTAGCTTTTTTTCGGATTCAGTGACTGATTATTTGTACAAATTGGAACATTTCCAGCAGGAGAGACCCACCCCAGCACAGTCTAGAGTGACTAGGGCACTCACCTGCTTTCACGTCCCTGCTCCAGATCAGGCAGAGCAGGGATTGAATGTGGATTTCCCACCTCCCAGTTGAGTGCTGTAACCACTGGGTCACGTGTAAAATGGGGAGATGAGAGAGCTGACCTGGCTTACGTGCCTAGCTCCAGGAGTGGGTTCATGACTGAGGTCCCTGAGCAGAGATAGGTGCCTACCTCTACCTGTGGGTCAGGGGGCTGAGGCTTCGATCAATGGCAGGTTGGCAACGAAATAAGTTTGTGTATCTAGGCCCTACTCCCTTCCTTGGCATTTCATTGCTGGCAAATGTAGGTGGTTCCCTGTTCAGCTTTCTGGCTTCTGGTGCCTAACTCTCCCCATGCATTGTACGTGGAGCTGGGCGCGTGATTCATGGCTGAGGATCCCATTCAATGGCAAGGCACCTAGGAGTCAGGCCTTGCAACGCCCAAGGCCTTTGGGGGATCTAGCCCAGAGCTACTATCCATGGCAGCCTTGGTCAAAACAGGTTGCATGTGACTTCCTTTTCTTACTGTTGTTTTCTGATTCAAGACAGCATGTTTTTAATAGACTTTAACATAAAGAAGCCACTAGATACACAAGAGCTGCTTGGTTTCAGAGTAGCAGCCGTGGTAGTCTGTATTCGCAAAAAGAAAAGGAGTACTTGTGGCACCTTAGAGACTAACCAATTTATTTCAGCGTAAGCTTTCATGAGCATCTGATGAAGTGAGCTGTAGCTCACGAAAGCTTATGCTCAAATAAATTGGTTAGTCTCTAAGGTGCTACAAGAGCTGCTTGGAAATTAATCCTTTTCTGATTCAAGACAGCATGTTTTTTTAAGACTTTAACATAAAGAAGCCACTAGATACACTAGAGCTGCTTGGAAATTCATCCTTTTCCCCACAAAATATGAATGACCGTGAATATTTTTCATGTTCCACAAATAAATTTGGGATTTTCATAGATCTGTCAAGTGATTAAAAAAAAATTAACCGTGATTAATTGTGCTGTTAATAACAGAATACCATTTATTTAAATATTTTGGATGTTTTCTACAGTTTCAAATATATTGATTTCAATTACAAAACACAATAGAAAGTGTACAGTGCTCACTTTATATTTTTTTATTCCAAATATTTGAAGTGTAAAAAATGGAAGAAATAGTATTTTTCAATTCAGCTAATACAAGTACTGTAGTGCAATCTCTTTACCATGGAAGCTGAACTTACAAATGTAGATTTATGTACAAAAAATAACTGCATTCAGAAATAAAACAATACATTCCAACTGGTATTCTGTTGTTTAACAGTGCAATTAAAACTGCGATTAATCATGATTTTTTTTAATCTTGATTAATTTTTTTTAGTTAAACGCGTGAGTTAACTGTGGTTAATGAACAGCCCAAGTTTTTCAACTGAAATCTGAACATTTTCAATGAAAACAAACTATTTGAGAAAATTTGTAATCTTATGGTGAAGATTTTTCACAGGAAAAAAGTTTTGATGAATTTTTTTGAACAGCTCTAATCAATAAAAATATGAGAGAGAGACAGAGAAAGAGGTTGCTATAGTTCACTAACCCTATACCATGGCTATGCTTTGTTCTGTATATAATATATTTTTACTATAAATCGGTCCCAGTTTGAACATCAGATCCACATCATTTCAAGGACTGCCGAGATCACAGCACAAGGTGGGGTGGAGGCAGGCCCTGGAGTGGGTCATGTTCCATTGAACAAGGACAGGATATTTATAAGATTTTCACAGTAAGTCACCTGAGCAAACGACACCAACGTCCTCAGCAATTCCTGCCTGGGTTGTTTCAGGCTGGGAGATGTCACAGAGAGTCAGACGAGTCTCATTTCCTCCACATCGGACACTTTTCAGCCCCACGGGGCCCCTTCCTCGCTCAGACATAGGGGGGTTATAAGCTTTCTCAGCGACTCCACACTGGAGCTGTCTGCACACCACGCTGGCATCATCCATGTCCCACTGGTCATCCAGCACTCTGCCCCACACACCATGGAGGGAAATCTCAACTCTCCCACTGCATCGGCTCTCTCCATTCAACAGTCTGAGCGCCTCAGAACGACCTGGGCTCACAGAGACAAAAAATATGCTGAATAACACTCCCTGCTGGTACTGCATTAGAAATAATACACAGGTGTGATGTGAAACACAGGTTTCTGTGCTGAGTGGAAGGTAACTCTCACCGCTGTGCAGTGATACAGGGAACAGCCTCTTTCAAGGGTTTCGTCTGTCTGTCTACTCAGAAATGCAGGAGGTGATGGAAGGAAAGAATTCCCCAGCTCTGAGATCAGATCTTGCAGGATTTGGAGCGCTCTCACCTCCCTAAGGAGTCAATGTGATTGGAGAGTGCTCAGGAACAGCTGGCAGATCAGGCCCCTGGTTTCCAAAGTGGTCTGTGCAAAAGTGCTCAGTGCTCACCCCGCACATTGATAGCGTCAGCGCTGTGAGGTAGCTGTGATTTACAACAGGAGTCTAGGGATTGGCCTCCAATGAGTGCACCAAGCGCCCCACTTCCCTGCTGCAATTCCCAGATCCAGACTGCCAGGACACATGGCACCTTTAAAGAAAACCCTGCCCTGTTTGTCCCCGTTCAATGTACATTGGTGGCCTGCAATCACGGCGTCAGCTCCAAACCCATAAGGAGCTAACACAATAAAGGCTTTTCTGCACTCAGCAAAGATTTTCCAGGCCAGGTCTGCAACTGTGGACGCTTGAGTTACCTTTCTCACAAAGTCTAGCTATTGGCTTGGCTGGAGATGATGCCGGAGAAGAGAGTGACCTCTGGGCAATGGGGAAGAAGATCCCATTTTTTTTCTAAACATATATATTTTTCATTTTAAAACTTTGTTCACTGTGAGCACATAAAGATGTTGAAGTTCCTTGTGGGAGAAGCGAAGACCCTTTCTGGTGATTAGGTCATTGGAGATTTATACAGTGTATGCGGCACCTTACATTTCAAAGGAGCCAAAGTGCTCCCAAAATGTGATCTGTAAACCTGTCAAATCTTCCTAAATATATAAACAGTTATAAGAATATACATACAGAGGACAGTAGTGACTCCATATTTAAAGATGAGATTAGTATTACACTTAAGACAGGTATTTAACTACTCTGTTTTTTATTAAAGTTTTGTATGGTCTGAATCTCACATTAAGACTCCTATACTCTGAGCAGGTGTAAATGAGCCCTTAGGGTTAGTAAGAATTAGGCCCAGTGTAATCTCCCCTTACTTCCCGCACAGAATCTCTGTGTCAGTGTGACCCACATTCCTTGTACTGCACCATTTGACTTTATTTCTCTGACAGGAAGCGACAGATGCCATGGGGAGGGGACATGGATTTTATCTGGATACTCTGGGCCTCTGTTACGTTATGGGCAACCCCACACCCTAGTCACCCTCTGAGGGCAGAGCTAGAGTGCAGGGTCTGGGGGTAGGGGGGAAGGTTATAAATACAGGAGTTGAAGGGCTTTTATACGCTTGAAAGGCTACAAGGGCACAGCTGCAGCTGTACCTCTGTAGCCCTTTAGTGTAGACCCTACCTATGCCGACCGGAGGGGTTCTCCCATTGCTATAGTTCATCCACCTCCCGGAGAGGTGGTAGCGAGCTTGACAGAAGAATTTTTCTGTTTACCTAGTGCTGTCTACACTGCGGGGGGGGGGAGTGGTAGGTTGGCTTAATGTGTCACTCAGGGCTGAGGATTTTTCATATCCCTGAAAAAAGAAAAGGAGTGCTTGTGGCACCTTAGAGACTAACCAATTTATTTGAGCATGAGCTTTCGAAAAGCTTATGCTCAAATAAATTGGTTAGTCTCTAAGGTGCCACAAGTACTCCTTTTCTTTTTCCGAATACAGACTAACACGGCTGTTACTCTGAAACATATCCCTGAGTGATTTAGCTGGGTCAACCCAGCTTTTTAATGTATACCGTGTCGAAGACAGCCCTGTGGACTCAGTGGCTGAGAGATGTATCTGCTGTGAGGGCTGATCCCAACCCCTGTACCACCATGGATACAGGGCAGTGCTATGCCAGCTTTATTTTCTAAGGAAGCTCTCCATTGAGATAACGTTTGGTGCACCATGGTGTGGTCTATGGAGCTAGATGGAGAGCTGGGGCAGTATTTGTTGCTGTGGAGACCACAGAGACTATGGAATTTACATGTAGCTATCAGCTGACTGCTCTAAACTGGGATTCTCTCTCAGTTAAAGAGAGAGAACGGGGCAGCACTTGGTGAGGTGAGGATTTGTGAATTCTTGCCTGATTTAGCTGGGTTTATGGGGAGAAGACAGTGCTCCATGGAGTGAGAGCCTCACAGAGATCCAGGGAACAGATATTGTAGAGGCTGCTTCCAATCCTGGTACCACATTGAATACAGGCTACAGATTTCTGTTTCACCAGCAACTGAGATACCCAGTCAACTCTTAACCCAAGCCTAGGGCTGGAGCGCTGCTAGCTGCTAAGGTCCCCAGACTTTTCATTGCTCACCGAGTTCTGAAGTGTTTGAAATGGCTGAGGTACTGCCATTTCTCAAGCTCTGAAGACCCACTACATGTTACAACCACACTGCAAAGCCTGAGAAATCATCTCTAAGAGAAGATCAGTGGGGAATGTGTTTGGATGTTTGTGCTGAAGTATAGAACACGTTAAGTTGTAAGAGAAACAAATGGAGGAAGGTCTGTATAAGGAGAACCCATAGATTTACTTACTTATAGCTTTTGTTGAAGTGGCAAAGAGTCCTGTGGCACCTTATAGACTAACAGACGTTTTGGAGCATAAGCTTTCATGGGTGAATACCCACTTTGTCGGATGCATGAAGTGGAAATTTCCAGGGCGAGGAATAAATCTGCAAGCAAGAATCAGGCTAAGGATAACGAGGTTAGTTCAATCAGGGAGGATGAGGCCCTCTTCTAGCATCTGAGGTGTGAACACCAAGGGAGGAGAAACTGCTTTTGTAGTTGGCTAGCCATTCACAGTCTTTGTTTAATCCCGAGCTGATGGTGTCAAATTTGCGAATGAACTGAAGCTCAGCATTTTCTCTTTGAAGTCTGGGCCTGAAGTTTTTTTGCTGCAGGATGGCTACCTTTAAATCTGCTATTGTGTGTCCAGCGAGGTTGAAGTGTTCTTCTACAGGTTTTTGTATATTGCCATTCCTAATATCTGATTTGTGTCCATTTATCCTTTTACGTAGGGACTGTCCAGTTTGGCCGATGTACATAGCAGAGGGGATTGCTGGCACATGATGGCGTATATTACCATAGAATCATAGAATATCAGGGTTGGAAGGGACCTCAGGAGGTCATCTAGTCCAACGCCCTGCTCAAAGCAGGACCAATCCCCAACTAAATCATCCCAGCCAGGACTCTGTCAAGCCTGACCTTAAAAACTTCTAAGGAAGGAGATTCCACCACCTCCCTCGGTAACGCATTCCAATGCTTCACCACCCTCCTAGTGAAAAAGTTTTTCCTAATATCCAACCTAAACCTCCCCCACTGCAACTTGATGACATTGGTGGATGTGCAGGTGAATGAACCGGTGTTGGTGTGGCTGATCTGGTTCGGTCCTGTCATGGTGTCGCTGGTGTAGATATGTGGGCAGAGTTGGCACTGTGGTTTGTTGCATGGATTGTTTCCTGGGTTAGAGTTACTATGGTGCAGTGTGTAGTTGCTGGTGAGAATATGCTTCAGGTTGGCAGGTTGTCTGTGGGTGAGGCCTGGCCTGCCTCCCAAGGTCTATGAAAGTGAGGGATTGTTGTCCAGGATGGGTTGTAGATCACTGATGATGCGTTGGAGAGATTTTAGCTGAGGACTGTATGTGATGGCCAGTGGAGTTCTGTTGGTTTCTTTCTTGGGCTTGTCTTGCAGCAGGAGGCTTCTGGCTCTGTTGATCTACACGTCTGGTTCTGTTCATCTGTTTCCTTATTTCCTCGTGTGGGTATCGTAGATTTGAGAATGCTTGGTGAAGATCTTGTAGGTGTTGGTCTCTGTCTGAGGGGTTGGAGCAAATGTGGTTGTACCTCAGCACTTGGCTGTAGACAATGGATCATGTGGTGTGTTCGGGATGGAAGCTGGAGGCACGAAGGTAGGCATAACGGTCGGTGGGTTTTCGGTATAGCGGTGGTGTTAACGTGACCGTCACTTATTTGCACCATGGTGTCTAGGAAGTGGACCTCCCGTGTAGATTGGTCCAGGCTGAGTTTGATGGTGGGGTGGAAGCTGCTGAAATTGTGGTGGAATTCTTCCAGAGTTTCCTTCTCATGGGTCCAGAGGATGAAGATGTCATCAGTGTAATGTAGGTAGAGAAGGGGCGTGAGTGGATGGGAGCTGAGGAAACGTTGTTCCAGGTCAGCCATAAAAACGCTGGCATATTTTGGGGCCATGAGGGTGCCCATAGCGGTGCCACTGGTCTGGAGGTGTATATTGTCACCAAATTTGAAATAATTGTGCATGAGGGTAAAGTTACAGAGCTCAGCAACCAGTTGTGCTGTGGCATCATCAGGGATACTGTTCCTGACAGCTTTTATTCCATCTATGTGTGGGATGTTTGTGTAGAGAGCCTCTACATCCACGGTGGCTAGGATGGTGTTTTCTGGAAGATCACCAATGCACTGTAGTTTTCTCAGGAAATCAGTGGTGTCACGGAGATAGCTGGGAGTGCTTATTCATAGCTATTACAATGTTTTAATGTGTGCATTAAATGTTTGGTTTACTAAGGCCATGTCTACACTGTGAGTGCTACAGTGACACAGAACTTCACTGCAGCTATGTCGCTGTAGTGTGGATGCTTCCTTCAGCGACAGAAGGGGTTTTACTGTTGCTGTGGGTAATCCATCTTTCCAAGTGGTGGTAGCTAGATCAATAGAAGAATTCTTCTATTGTCGTCTACAGTGAGGGTGAGGTTGGCATAGTTATGTCACTCAGGGATGTGACTCCTATTGATCTCATTGATGAATGCTGCAAAGTGCCTAAATTCTTACTGAAAATGAAACGTATGCTCTTAAACCAGTTAGGCATTGCCATGCCGAATGGAGCAACAGCGAAACAGCTATAAAAATCTGGGCCTAGCCACTATGGATAGCCATCAGATGACTTGCCATCAATCAGCTATGGCAGTTCTCTGGTGTGGCATGGGGAAGCCGATGAAGATCTTTGGAGAAGCCTGCAGGAAAAAGGACCCCTGCAGTATTTGTGTTGCATTGTAGAGGAGGATCTTCATCAAAGTGCCAGCTGCTCTCACTAAGAGCAGGATCTTTGTGAAAGTTCCCAGCTTGCTCAGAAGCCAAGCTCTGGAACCATTTGAACGCTTTCCTGAAAACTGGGATCTTTGGCAAAGAAATGAGTATTTCTATGAAGTGCAGTGGGGAATTAATGATCTACAAACATACACACCCACTGAGCAAGCTCTGTAGATGAGGGCTGCAGCCCACCAGCACACAACCCAGGATGGGCAACGGGGGAAGCGTTTTGGCCAGGAACACTCTACTTTTCCAGAGAGTGAAATGGGATTGTAATGGCCCCACAGCATGGATGAGATCTCTGCGTATAGGTTGCTTCTGCAACACCAACCTCAACCTGATGAAGGGCTGAGTCAGCCCTGCTGGGACTGAGGGAATCTGTGAATCACAAACCCCAGGTTTATAGCACAGAGCCATTCTCTCCGGTTCACTCTAGCGTAGTGCTAGGATCCACCTCGCCACCCCTTACTGCACCTGGAGGTGTCTCTGATCTGGGGAACCTAAACAAAGAAAGCAACATTCCGATACCCCTACTTACCTTGCGTACTGTAGTCAGTGGGACTAACTCATGATGATCCTAAGCTGGCCTATAACCTGCACTATGACTAATACACACACATATATATTAAACTTACCTGAGCAAATAACACTGGCCGTGTCTCTGGGGGAGCAGGCTGGGTTGCCCAGGGCCATGCGAAAACAATCCCACAGACAGGGTTCAGTCCCTTCACAATGAAAAGTGTCGCTCCATACGGTTCCCCTCCCTTCCCCGAAATGGGCTCCTCCCAGGATCGACTCGGCATATCCACAGTTCAGCTGATGGCAGAGGACGTTGGCATCTTGCAAATCCCAGTGGGAGGCACAGAGGCTTCCCCATGTGTCTCCATGTCGGATCTCCACTCTCCCGGAGCACTCGGTGCCGTTCACTAACCTGCCGCCCAGGCACCCTGAGCACAAGGGAAAGTGAGTGTCGAGGAGGTGCAGTGATCAGTGTTAACGGCAACGGCAGGGAGGGGAGTAGGGAACAGGAAGGGATTGTTGCTCATGATCAATTCTAGCAGTTACCCTGTGGGGGCTGTGGGACTATTCTACACCTGCATATTCACAAACTGATACTCGATCCACGTCAGTTAGTGCGAAGGGAGGTCCAGGGACCAGAATTTGGCTTCCTTGGTACATTCCATACTCAAGGCACCACAAGCATTTCACTGAGGGATCAGTTCCAGCAGACTTGGCTGGTGCACGGACAGGAGGCCAAATTATGGGCCAGTCCCCACCTGGTGTAAATCGGCATAGCCTCACTGAGCCCAATGGAGCGTGGCAGATTGATACACTGTGAAGATCTGGCTGAGGATGTTCCCCAATCCCCAATCCTTTTCTTTCCCCCTGCAGCTGCTCACCTGAACACACCACGCTGGCTTCACTCCCAGGGGGACACTCAGTTGTGCCCAGCGCAGTAACAGGACAGTCCCTCAGGCGGGATTCATTCCTCTCACAGCCAAACGTGCCGTTCCAGACAGGCCCGTCTCCTGTGCCAAAGAGCTGCCCGGCTGGAATCGACAGGGCGAATCCACAGTCAAACTGCTGGCAGAGGGCGTGGGCAGCCTGTAAATCCCACTGGGAGTCACAGAGGGTTCCCCAGGCGCCTCCGTGGCGAAGCTCCACTCTCCCCGAACACCCTGTGCTGCCGTTTGCCAGCCTGTACCCGCCGTACCCTGAGAAGAAGGAGAAGGGAGATCAAAAGGACATTTCTCTTGCACAATTGTATCCAAAGATGTGACGAAGGAGCCTCAGTGACCTGGGATAATTAACTAATAATTACTTCCCAGTTTACTGGGCACTTTGTAAATGAGGATGTTCAGATGTGATTATCAGGTTCTTCCAGTGCAGGCGTTATTGCTCATATCTGCCCTTTGTGGGAAGTCACACAGCACGCACCAAACTCCGCCTTGGCATTTACTGCTCTGGGGTCAGGGTCATGCCTGGGACAGATTGTCTTTAGCTGAGGCCAGTCTCTGCTTTGGTGGTTCCAGAGTGCTGGTCAGGAGTCTGGAGCGGCTGCCCCTAAGTTATCACACAAATCCCACGTGAAGAAACTGGGGTTCTCAAGGGTGCTGAGTCCTAGGTTATTGGAAGCTTATTGAATCAGAACAGTTGCACTCAGGAGTCTGACTGGGAATAACATACACAGTGGTGATATTCTAGCTCAGTGACAGCTCTGCAACAGTTAAGGTTGAGACCAGCTTTCCTTCAAAGCTAATTTTTTCTAAGTGCTCTAATATCTGCTTGATTGATTGGATTGGATTGAAATACAGTATTTCACATAGGAGCACAGGGCTGTATTAGTAATCCAAATGTGGGGCCATTTCACCAAGGGGTTTCCGAGATACAGCTCCCAGGAAGGAAAAAAAAAGCTTATATTAAAGTTGACAGATTCGGGCATTTTATTTTTGCACACAGGTAGAGATCAAATCAAGGCTCAGATCATTGCACCAGGGTCTCAGACACTTGAGGGTTACCCCCAACAGAGGATATGGCATCCACCAGCCTTTGGGGGAAATCAAATTCAGATGTTATTTCAAAACGAGCCTGCTTCTCCAGTTAGGGGCTTGCGAAGGATTGTGCGTCTACACACACATCTAATGGACTCCACTGAGCATGTGCAGTGAGAGAGGATAGCTATCTGGAAACCCGACAATCCAGCATGAGATGTGGGAGGCTTTGAGGGTAAATTGTGGCCTTTACAGCTAGGCACCCCCACCCCGGCACTGTGAGCGCAACTCCCGCTCAGAAAGGAAACGTGATGTTAAAAAAGCAGGTTTATTGCTCCAATTGGTCTCTCTCATGGGGGATTTTGTTTGGTGTAAATATAATCTGAGTGCAGCAACATATTCAGAATGTGCTGAAATTGCTTTTGAAAAGAAAACAACTTCCAAATGTGAATGTTGACTGGGAAGGGTAGGGGGGATCAGAGGTGCAAGAGTAGGTGGTAACAGGGGGAAATGTTTGGGTTTTCAGCCAGGGATGTGCTTATTATGGGGAGAGAGACAAATGGGAATCGGTGGTAGGGGAGAGAAGAAGTTGCGGGGTGGGCTCAGGGAAGGAGGAGAGTGTGAGGATTGGGAGAGGAGGAAGGGAAAATACATGAGCGGTTGCAAACTAGGAAGGGTAGCAGAAAAAGTTGAGGGGTTGAAGTAAGGCACATCAGCCGTGAATTCTCCCCTTCTGTGTGTGTGCTGCAATCTACGGGAGCCCTATCCCTTTGCAGGCCCTGGGAGCAACTATACAACCACCATTATCCCCATTCCATTCTAACAAAATGTACAGGACAAGGAGGAGCACTGAGGAATCACATAGCAACCTTGTGGCCCAGTGGAAAAACCACTGGACTGGGACTATCCCCAGCTTTGCCACTGGCTTGCTGTCTGACCTTGGGCAAGTCTGAGGTTCTGAGCCCCAGAAGGTGGTGAGAGGCAGACCAGCTGAAAGTCTCTGGGCAAAGATAAAAGCCGGGAAAAATAGTGGTGATGTAATGGTAGGGGTCTACTATAGACCATCCAATCAGTAGAAGAAATGGATGAGGCATTTCTACAACAAACATAAATATTCAAAACACAAGACCTGACAGTAACAGGGGAGTTTATCTACCCAGACATCTGTTGGAAAAGTAATAAGGCAAAACACTAAATGTTCAATCAGTTCTTGGAATGTGTTGGGGAAAACTTTTTGTTCCATAAAAGTAGAGGAAGTAACCAGGAGGACCGACATTTGAGACTAGATTCTGACCAAGAGGGAGGAATTGTTAGTGAATCAGAAGGTGGAAGGCAACTTGGGTGAAAGTGACCATAAACGATAGTTGTCATGATTCTAAGGAAAGGAAGGAGTGAAAGAAACAGAATAAGTAAAAAGGACTTTGAAAACTCCAGACTTTAACAAACATAGTGAACGGATAGCTAAGTTCCCCTGGGAAGAAAATCTTAGGGAAAAAAGGAAGTCAGGAGACCTGACAGTATCTGAATATTAAAGACACAACTGCAAAGTATCCTGATGTGAAGGAAAAACAGAAAGAATCGTAAGAGAACATTATGGCTCCACAGGAGCTCTTTAAGGACTGAAAATCAAAAAGGAATCGTACCGAACGTGGAAATGTGAAACACTTGCTAAGGATGAGCACAAAACCACAGCACCAGTATGTCGGGATTAAATCAGAGAGGCTAAAGCACAATACGAGTTACACCCAGCAAGGGACATAAAAAGATAATACTAATAAGAAGTTCTCTAAATACATTAGGGGGTAAGAGAAAGATGAAGTAAAGTACAGGTCCTCTACTTAGTTAAAAGAGGAGCTAATAAGGGATGATATCAAGAAGGCTGAGGTGTTTAATTTCTATTTTGCTTTAACCTTTACTAAATAGGTTAATGGTGAGCAGATACTCAACACAATTCATATTAACAATGAGGGGGAAGGAATGCAAACCTCACAGAAATTAAGTTGACTGTCCCCACAGATACAGTACACACACACTAGCCTGTTAGCCTGTAGCCCTGAATTTGACATTCCTGCCTGTACCCCACAATTGGACAGCACTGGAGTCAGTCATTTTGTATGTTCAACCACTGCCAGCTGAAACCCAAACATCACATAGCTAATAATAGTTTAATGACCCTGAGAGGCAAGGCCAAATAGCGACATGCTTGCAGTTTTTCTAATCAAAATGGAAGAATACAATAAAAAATAAACGTACTGTAAAAATAGAAACAAATGTTTGGGCAACCGACCTTGGTTTCAGGTGCCTCTAACATGTAAGCTTTATCATTGTTATAACCAGGAATATTTTGCTAATAAAAATAATGAATTGTTATTGGCTGTTGCTGGGGAAATTATTAGCCCATTAGAGGCTATTATGAGCTGTGTGCTTTATCCAAAGAAAATTTACAAAAAAATTATTTAGAAAGTGTGCTTTGGAGCAGTCTGGGGAAGCTTTCCTTTTGGCAAGGATTTTACACCTAAATTCCCCAATAGTCAGATGGAAGGAGGGGGCCCCCAGTAGCTTGGCTGTTAATTTCTTGAGACCATTTCAGACTTTTTAGATAACTGTAAATATTTGGAATGCTCTGCACCCTACTGCTACAGCATACATAGTGTGCCCACGCTTGAAACCCAATAAAGTAGTTTTAGGTAAAGCACTCTGGTTTGTATCAATCATTTATCAGACAGAGGAGTTATGGCCATATTATTTTTTTCTTGAAGAAAACCAGTTAAATTACCACTGATTTGGGTTCTAAAACCCCTGGGTAGCAAGCCCAGCTGAGGACACACTCTTTACCTTAACACACAGCATGGAGCTGATTTATGGTAAAACCACGAATAAGTTTATTAATAAAGAACATAGATTTAAATGATACTAAGCAGAGATAACAGAAGCAGAAAATGCTTACAAACAAAACAAAATACAACACTTTCTAGTGTCTAAGACTTTACTTTAGCAAACTATGATCTTTGCCTCAACAGCTTTCTCACATCAAACTGCCAGCATCTCCAAGCCTTCCGGCAGGAGGATCCAACATTCACGGAATTGGAGGGTGCTGTCCTCTTTGCCCACTAAAGGATGGGTAACTAATGAGTTTTCTCCCCTTCTTTGTATACTCTAGTAACCTTTTGAAATGTGTTTGTCTAAAGTGCCTCCCCAGATAAATTTCTTCTCCTTTGCTATTTGACTCTTCCTAGTGACTTCCCATCATCCTCTTGGCTCATATGTAACATAATTTCCACTGTCTCTGGCCTCGCCTTGCTCAGTTTACATTGGAGACACAGGCAAACAGGTAAAACAACATACCTTTGTCTAGGACAAACTTGTTTCTCAAGTCTGTCCCCAAAACATATTTTAGGAGCATCTTTCCATCACACAGACATAACTCTACTCGCCATCTGTATATACCTCACACAATGATATCCATAACCAGCATGTCTCCAGTTTTTATATGATATCTTACCCAAGTGAGCTGTAGCTCACGAAAGCTTATGCTCAAATAAATTTGTTAGTCTCTAAGGTGCCACAAGTCCTCCTTTTCTTTTTACCCAGTACACTGTTATAGTACAATAATACTGTATACAAACAGTTGTTCCAACTGCTTATTCTTTGGGTTTCAGGCCCCTTGTTCTCCCCTTGGGGTGTCTGGACCCTGATTGTCACACAAAGATACTTAAGGATCTAGCTGAAGCACTGGTGGAACCGTCAGCCATGATATACAGACAGCTGCAGCGGCACAGGAGCCAGCAAACAGAGGTAAACAGGGGAGTTTGAAAGGGGAGTTTGTCTTGTGGTGCTTGTTCGGAATTTGTTTTTGCTGTGGGGGGGTGGTGTTTTGGTGTGGTTTGTGTTTCCCAGATTAACAGGATTTAGGTGGGAAGGCTATGACAGATACAGAGGCAGCAGTGGGAGTGACCCATGTCGTGGAGGACACAACGAAGATGACTGGATGTGGAAGCTGCGGTATGTACATGATCCTGGAGGGGGTACCTGGTAAGAGTTTTGTCGGCATGAAATGCTGTCTGATAGAGCTGATGGAGTAAAAGATCCGAGGTTTGGAGATGCAGGTGGAAAGTCTGGTTGAGTTTAGAAAAGGGTTCGAGCAGATTATGGAGCAAAGACATGAGATATATGAAGGGAAAAGCTCAGACTTACAGATGGAAGCAGGACTGAGGAATTCTGAGGGGAGACTGCTGGGTGAGGAAAGTGGTCAGTGGAAGTATGTGACTAAAAGAACCAGGCAGAGGAAAAGAAGGGCTAGTGAAGGAGAAATAGAGCTCAAGAATAGGTTTGTGGAGTTGGAAAATGAAGAAGAGGCTCAGCAGGTAGTCACTGAAGGTGGAAGGGCAAGGAAGAAGAGAAAAGCGGCTAGTCCTATAGGAAACGGGGAAGAGTCAATGGAGACTACACCAACTATGAGCCCCAGGAGGATACGGGATAGATTGCAGAGGATTGCAAGGGAGAATAGGAATGGAAAGAACTTGCAGCCAGAGGGAACAGGGGATAGACTGGAGAATAGCACCGTCACCAGGAAAAGGCAGGCCTATGTGAGCGGGGACTCTTTACTGAGAAGAATAGACAGGCCTGTAACCAGAGCTGATCCAGAGAATAGAAGGGTGTGCTGTCTTCCAGGTGCTAAGATACGGAATGTAGACCTGAAGTTGAAAAGGATCCTAAAGGGAGCAGGAAAGAATGCCCTAATTATCCTTCATGTGGGAACAAATGTTACGGCTAGATTCTCGCTGGAAAGTATTAAGGGAGACTATGCTAGGCTGGGGAAGACGCTGAAGGAAATCGAGGCTCAGGTGATCTTTAGTGGGATTCTGCCTGTTCCTAGAGAAGGGCAACAAAGGGGTGACAAGATTATGACTATCAACAGATGGCTTAGGCAGTGGTGCTATAAGGAGGGCTTTGGGATGTATGGCCACTGGGAGGCATTCATGGACAGAGGACAGTTCTCTCGGGATGGACTTCACCTGAGTAGGGAAGGAAATAGACTTCTAGGATGGAGGCTGGCACAATTGATTAAGAGAGCTTTAAACTAGGAATCTGGGGGAGATGGTTGGGAGATGTCCAGATAATCTCCACGCTGGATTTTAGCATTGAGAGGGAAGAAAACGAAGTAAGAAAGGATACAGCCGTGGGTAGGAGAATGGATATAAGGAGGAAGGGCAGTGTGAATACCAGTCTAATAGGTTATACTGGCTGTAGAATGACCGTGCCTAATTGGGTACAGAATGTGAGTGAGGCCAAACCGAAAAAATTAAGATGTTTGTACACCAATGCGAGGAGCCTAGGTAACAAAATGGAGGAACTAGAGCTACTGGAGCAGGGAAGTGAAACCAGATATTATAAGGATAACAGAAACATGGTGGAATAGTAGTCATGACTGAACTATGGGTATTGAAGGGTATGTGCTGTTTAGGAAAGACAGAAATAAAGGCAAAGGTGGTGGAGTAGCATTGTATATCAATGATGAGGTAGACTATAAAGAAATAAGAAGCGATAGAATGGAGAAGACAGAGTCCGTCTGGGCAAAAATTACATTGAGGAAGAAAACTATTAAAGCCTCCCCTGGGATAGTGCTTGGGGTGTGTTATAGACCGCCAGGATCTAATTTGGATATGGATAGAGCCCTCTTTAATGTTTTTAATGAAGTAAATACTAATGGAAACTTCGTGATCATGGGAGACTTTAACTTCCCAGATATAGACTGGAGGACAAGTGCTAGTAATAATAATAGGGCTCAGATTTTCCTAGATGCGATAGCTGATGGATTCCTTCATCAAGTAGTTGCTGCACCGACTAGAGGGGATGCCATTTTAGATTTGGTTTTGGTGAGTAGTGAGGACATCATAGAAGTAATGGTTGTAGGGGACAACCTTGGTTCAAGTGATCATGAGCTAATTCAGTTCAAACTGAACGGAAGGATTAACAAAAATAAATCTGCAACTAGGGTTTTTGATTTCAAAAGGGCTGACTTTCAAAAATTAAGGAAATTAGTTAGGGAAGTGGATTGGACTGAAGAACGTATGGATCTAAAGGCAGAGGAGGCCTGGGATTACTTTAAATCAAAGCTGCAGAAGCTATCGGAAGCCTGCATCCCAAGAAAGGGGAAAAAATTCATAGGCAGGAGTTGTAGACCAAGCTGGATGAGCAAGCATCTCAGAGAGGTGATTAAGAAAAATCAGAAAGCCTACAGGGAGTGGAAGATGGGAGGGATCAGCAAGGAAAGCTACCTTATTGAGGTCAGAACATGTAGGGATAAAGTGAGACAGGCTAAAAGTCAAGTAGAGTTGGACCTTGCAAAGGGAATTAAAACCAATAGTAAAAGGTTCTATAGCCATATAAATAAGAAGAAAACAAAGAAAGAAGAAGTGGGACTGCTAAACACTGAGGATGGAGTGGAGGTGAAGGATAATCTAGGCATGGCCCAATATCTAAACAAATACTTTGCCTAAGTCTTTAATAAGGCTAAAGAAGATCTTAGGGATAATGGTAGCATGACAAATGGGAATGAGGACATGGAGGTAGATATTACCATATCTGAGATAGAAGCAAAACTCGAACAGCTTAATAGGACTAAATCGGAGGGCCCAGATAATCTGCATCCAAGAATAGGCACATGAAATTGCAAGCCCATTAGCAAAAATTTTTAATGAATCTGTAAACTCAGGGGTTCTACCGTATGTTTGGAGAATTGCTAACATAGTTCCTATATTTAAGAAAGGAAAAAAAAGTGATGCAGGTAACTACAGGCCTATTAGTTTGACATCTGTAGTATGCAAGGTCTTGGAAAAAATTTTGAAGGAGAAAGTAGTTAAGGACATTGAGGTCAATGGTAATTGGGACAAAATACAACACGGTTTTACAAAAGGGAGATTGTGCCAAACCAACCTGATCTCCTTCTTTGAGAAAGTAACATATTTTTTAGACAAAGGAAACACAGTGGATCTAATTTACCTAGATTTCAGTAAGGTGTTTGATACCGTGCCACATGGGGAATTATAAGTTAAATTGGAAAAGATGGGTATCAATATGAAAATTAAAAGGTGAGTAAGGAAATGGTTAACTGGGAGACTACAGCGGGTCCAACTGAAAGGTGAACTGTCAGGCTGGAGGGAAGTTACCAGTGGAGTTCCTCAGGGATCAGTTTTGGGACCAATCTTATTTAATCTTTTTATTACTGACCTTGGCACAAAAAGTGGGAGTGTCCTAATAAAGTTTGCGGATGATACAAAGCTGAGAGGTATTACCAATTTAGAGAGAGACCGGGATATCATACAGGAAGATTTGGATGACCTTGTAAATTGGAGTAATAGTAACAGGATGAAATTTAATAGTGAGAAGTGTAAGGTTAGGGATTAATAACAAGAATTTTAGTTATAAGCTGGGGACGCATCCATTAGAAGTAACGGAGGAGGAGAAGGACCTTGGAGTATCGGTTGATCATAGGATGACTATGAGCCGCCAATGTGATATGGCCGTGAAAAAAGCTAATGCGGTCTTGGGATGCATCAGGCGAGGTATTTCCAGTAGAGAAAAGGAGGTTTTAGTACCGTTATACAAGGCAGTGGTGAGACCTCACCTGGAATACTGTGTGCAGTTCTGGTCTCCCATGTTTAAGAAGATGAATTCAAACTGGAACAGGTACAGAGAAGGGCTACTAGGATGATCCGAGGAATGGAAAGCTGTCCTATGAAAGGAGACTCAAGGAGCTTGGCTTTTTTAGCCTAACTAAAAGAAGGTTGAGGGAAGATATGATTGCTGTCTATAAATATATCAGAGGGATAAATACCAGAGAGGGAGATGAATTATTTAAGCTCAGTACTAATGTGGACACAAGAACAAATGGATATAAACTGGTCATTGGGAAGTTTAGACTTGAAATTAGATGAAGGTTTCTAACCATCAGAGGAGTGAAGTTTTGGAATAGCCTTCCAAGGGAAGCAGTGGGGGCAAAAGACCTATCTGGCTTTAAGATTAAACTCGATAAGTTTATGGAGGAGATGGTATGATGGAATAACATGATTTTGGCAATTAATTGATCTTTAAATATTCATGGTAAATAGGCCCATTGACCTGTGATGGAATGTTAGATGGGGTGGGATCTGAGTTACCACTGAGAATTCTTTCCTGGGTATCTGGCTGGTGAATCTTGCCCATATGCTCAGGGTTTAGCTGATCGCCATATTTGGGGTTAGGGAGGAATTTTCCTCCAGGGCAGATTGGAAGAGGCCCTGGAGGTTTTTCGCCTTCCTCTGTAGCATGGGGCACAGGTCTCTTGCTGGAGGATTCTCTGCTCCTTGAAGTCTTTAAACCACGATTTGAGGACTTCAATAGCTCAGACATAGGTGAGAGGTTTATTGCAGGAATGGGTGGGTGAGATTCTGTGGCCTGCGTTGTGCAGGAGGTCAGACTAGATGATCATAATGGTCCCTTCTGACCTTAATATCTATGAATCTTTGAGAACTCATCTAGGACAGGTGATGGCCCAGAGGACTGGAGAAGGGCAAATACCTATCTATAAAGACTGGAATAAAGAGGACCCTGTCAGTTTAACATCAATACCCAAAAGATACTGGAACAAATTATTAAACAATCAATTTATAAGCACCTACAGTATAATAGAGTTGTAAGGAAGAGCCAGCATGGATTTGTCAAAAACAAATTATGCCACGCCAACCTAATTTTCTTCTTTCACGGGCTTACTGGCCTCCTGGGTAGGGCTGAAGTAGTAGACGGGAGATATCTTGATTTTAGTTAGGCTTTTGATATAGTGGCACACGGCATTCTCATAAACAAATTTGAGAAATGTGGTCTAGATGAAATTACTCTAAGGTGGGTGCACAACTGGTTGAATAACCGTACTCAAACAATAGTCATCAGTGGTTTGCTGTTAAACTGGGAACGTGTATCTAGTGGGTTGCCATGGGGTAAGTCCTGGGTCTGGTACTATTCAATATTTTCATTAATGACTTGGATAATGGAATGGAAAGAATGCTTATAAAATGCGCAAGTGACCCAAGCTGGGAGGGATCAAAAGCACTTGGAGGACTGGATTAGAATTCAATATGACCTTGACAAGTTGCAGAGCAGGTTTGAAAACAAGATGAAATTCAATAAAGAAAAGGGCAAAGTACTACACTTAGGAATGGAAAGTCAAATGCACAACTTCAAAAGGGGGAATAAATGCACTTGATGGTAGTACTGCTGAAATAGATCTGGGGTAACTGTAGATCACAAATTGAATATGTTTTAACAGTTGGATGCAATTTTGAAAATGCTAGTATCATTCTGGTGTGTATTAACAGGAATGTCCTATCTAAGACAGAGGATGTAACTGTCCTGATCTAGGGGGCACTGGTGAGGCCTCAGCTGGCGTACTGTGTCCAATTCTGGGTGCCACACTTTAGAAAAGATATTGAAAAAATTGGAGATGGTCCAGAGGAGAGCAACAAAAATGATAAAAGGTTTAGAAAACCTGACCTATGAGGAGAAATTAAAAAAACTTGGCATGTTTAGTCTTCAGAAAAGAAGACTTGGGGGGACATGATATCAGTTTTCAAATATACTAAGTGCTGTTACACAGAGAACCAGGGTGATTTTTTCTTCCTGTCCACTGAAGGTAGGACAAAAAGTAATGGTCTCAACCTGCAGCAAGGGAGATTTATGTTAGATATTAGGAGAAACATCCTAACTGGAAGGGTATTTTCGGTTCGTTCTAGAACAGGCTGCCAAGGGAGGTTGTAGAATCCACATCACTGGAGGTTTTTAAGAACAGGATGGATAAACTTCTGGCTAGATTGAACTGGTCCTGGCCCAGTGCAGGGGGCTGGACTTGATAACCTCTCCAGGTCTCTTCCAGCCCCACATTTCTATGATTCTTTGAAGATACTTCACTCTTCTCTGCCTCAGTTTCCCATCTGTGAAATGTGGATTATGATGTAAGTACTTTGAGAGCTACTCATGAAAAGCTCTATAGAAAAACTAGGTCTTTAGATTATTAGTCACAGCTGCAAACCTAGGTGAGAACTACAACTGTTGAGAAAAACCATTGACTCCTACCAACAAACATTTCTCTTTCAGTTTAAAAACCTAGGAAATTAAATGGCAAAAATCTTTGTTAATGCAGAGTTAATGCACACACACTCCCACTCTGCCTGTTCACTGTCATAGTCAGGCACTATCTGCACTTTCCCTATGCTCAAACACTGAGCCTGCCCCCCGAGAGCATACCACACTTGCAAAACTTAACAACCACCCTTTTACCACCCATTGACACATCAACACAAGATATCACCTAAACATATACTTTCCCCCACCCATCATTAAATCCACACCCAGCTCTCATGTCCCAACTCACTACTGACAGTACCCATGGCAAGATGAACCCAGTGCCCTGCTCCTGACACAGCCTACACAAATGATGCCGACTGCAACCTCAAGGTCTATGTGCACATCTTTCCTTTGATAACACACAAGCGAGCACTCAAGCCCAGATCTCCTCGTATCACATTCACAGCTCTCTGATGCTCCTCAAACTAATCCCCAGATCTCCTCATATTACAACCACGGCTCTCCAAAGCTGCTCCAGTGTATTCCTCCACCATTCAGTACAGCCACACTTAATGCAGTGACTGCAGCGGGAGAGCAGATACGCTCCATGGTTATTGCCAGCTCCAGGAGGATCCCTTGGTGAAGAGCTGCTTGGGGCTTCCATTGGTGGCACTGAAACAGAAACTCTAAGAGTTGTGAACTGCCTCAGTCAACTCAACCGTGCTCAAGCTGGGGCTTTCTGAGGACAATTCAAAAAGCAAACATTGGTGACTATCTCCCTGCCCAAAGTTGTAGAGCTGTTCTGAGATTGTGAGTAAAATTGGGGATTCAGAGCAGACTTTGAGTAGAATTAAATGGTAAAAAACCATCATTAATGCAGAGTTAAGGTTGCCCAATGATACCCTGGGTGCCTTCAGAATGTTGATCTCAGCAGGGGAGGGTCCCCCAAGTACAGGACACAATCTCACAAGGTGTTGAGGGGATCCTGTGAGAGGCTGAGCACCCTCAGCTGCCACTCCTGGATCAGACCCAAAGTGAGTCAAACACACCAATGAAGGGATAAAGGAGGGAGAGGTGAAAGCTCTATTATCACTAGAAGCTCACACCAAGAAATTTGAAGGAATGAGCACCATGGGGCTGAGGTCTCTCTCTCTCCCCACCACCAGCCATATACTACCTGGCTGGTTTTTGAGTAGCCTGACTAGTTTTTCTTTAGGCTTGCCAGTAGCTGGTCCAAAGGTGTTAATGGCTGGGGGACGGGGAGGGGTTGGTGTTGCCAGGATTTCTAAGCTGTGCACAAATGCGCCTGGGCATGCAGCGATCTCGGAACTCCAGCTATGCGTGTCACAGCTGGAAACACACAAGGGCCTCCCGGCTGGCACACTCATCCTGAGCTGCATGGGTGCAGTGGGCCAAGGCAGGCACCAGTCAATGGGAGAGCAGTGCCACACTCCCAACCACAAATCCCACCAAACTTGTCTTCACTTTCTGAGCACTGAGCTCCTCCCCATGTTTGCCCCCAACCCTGGGACTCGGTCCTGCCCACAGACCAGCCTCGCCTCTTCTGGGATGTGGGCCTGCCCACAGACAGGCCAGTTTTTCTGTGCCTTAGAGGTGGCAACCCCACCCTATACAGAAAGGCAGCCCATCTCCAATCCTGGCTTCTCCTGTCCAGGACTTCAAATTTCAGGAAAAAGACCTCTCTGTTTTCCATTTCCCCCAGCCCATCCTAACACCCAACCTGGCAATATGACCACGGCCAGTGAGCCAGCCAGATCTCCTCATGGACACATGGACGGGCTATCCAGCTGGCTGCTGTGGACTGGGCTTTCGGCCAGTGGTGTGTTCCACAGGCAGGCTAGTGGGCAGTGCAGATCCTGTCCAGGCTCTGCTGTTAGCGGTGATGTTGGGAAAGGCACCTCGCTAGCTCGCCCCACCCTTCTTTTAGCTCGTCCATTTAGGTTTGTGTCCTGACAAGACCCTGGCCCTGACAAGAAGGTGACCTTTGTTACCCATATAAGAAGATCCCAGGTCTGTCACTCTGTCTGTTAGTCACTCTGAAGCCTAGGATGTGTGCTGAGTCAGCATGAAATGTTGGGACAAGCTACAAGCCTGCGGGGAGCAGGGAACAGGGAGGGGAGGGGCAGGAGGCAGATTTAGGGGTTTTGAACAGAATGGCATGGAGAAGGATTTGGGGCAGGAAAAAGGCTGGGGGGCAGAGGGACGTGGGGGGCAGAGGGCAGCTGGAGGTGGAGGTGGAAGGGAGGTTGAGAGGGATGTAGGGGGATGCGAAGTTCAGGGAGGCTGAGGGGGCTGCAGAAGACAGCAATGGGGGTGAGAGATGAAGGGGATTAGGTGGCAGATCCCCAGCCTCGAGTTGGTGGTGGAGGTGGGGTGTCCCCTCCAAGCAGCCAGGGGAAGGTAGTCTTGCCGTGTTTCCAGATCTCACAAGCTGATTGGGAGTCATGGGATTTTGCTGCCTACAAAAAATCAGAGGAGCTGCTGTGATGACACAAGAAGCTCCTCTAATACTCCAGTTTTCAGGGCTGGACCAAGCTCTGTATGAGAGCTTCAGGGCTGAGGACACAGACCTGCCCTGCCACTGAGCCCTGCCTTCATGTATATCCCTAGAGCAGAGAGAGGGTCCCGGGGCAGCAAGAGGCAAGGGAGGGTGAAGTTGGTAAACTGTTCCGGCTGGGAACCAGGCAGAAGACAAACCCGCTTGGCCCAGGAGGCGGGGGAGTGGGGAGTCAGGGAAGTGATGTAGCTGGGTTCTAGGTGGTGTCCCAGGGCAGCAGGAGGTAGGGAAGTCTTGCGATGAGTGAAGAGGGAATGAAGGGCAGTTCCCCCATCTCAGGGGTGAGAAGAGGGCAAGTGCAGTCTCCAGCTGAGCAGCCAGGGAGAGGGGTATTTTGTGTGTGCATTACAAGGTTGACTTTCCAACCTGAAATTATCACATACTCACACTGGCAGGGGAATAGAGGGCAGTTAAAAAGCCCAAAGATAGACTAGGATGACAACTTATTTTAGCAATAAATACAGTATTGGTACAGTGATAGACTCAGCTTGGTGAAAGGCACCTTGGTAATAAGTAAGTCTCACTTTCAAATCAGAGAGAGCTGTCAGGTGTTCAAGTTGTCAAGCACTTGTCTTTTAATTAATGTCTGCCTCAGAATGAAAATGGCTGCATGCTTTCAACAAAAATGAAATGGGTGGTTCACAATTCTGTGTAAACATTAACTGTCCTAAGTAATTTAAAAAACAACTGGGAGGGAGGTGGATATATCTGAGACAGATGATATGAGAAAAAGCAGTGATGTGCGTACATTGCAATTTGACAATGTACATGTTTTGCTTTAATATTCTTTCTATGTTTTTTGCTTAATATTTTCTTCCAGCAGTCACTGTTGCTTCACAGGACTTTACAAATTACACCCGTGCAATAGCACAGGCTTCCAGCTAGTCTCTAGTAAGCAGATCTGCATGAATGGGTGGCACAAAGCCAACCCCTGTTGCAGGGCAATAACATAAAAGTGGCCACAACTGCTCCAATTCCATCAAGAAAGTTTTAAAATAATAAAACCTGGCCCCTATATAGTACTATGTATTCAAGTGCCTGAAAGCACTTTGCAAACACAAGTGAAGTTAAGCCTCACAGCCACTCTCTGAGGTAGGAAATTAACTGTTGTTTCACAAATGGGGAAACTGAGGCACAAGGCATTATTGAATACAGAACCAGAACTGGAAATAAAACCCCTGTTTCCCGGTGTCTGGTTCTGTGCTCTGACCACTAGACCTTTCCCCTTCCCCTTACAGATGTATCTGAGTAGGGAGGAGAGTGCTCAGCAGTGGAGAACATGCATCCCTAGTGGAGGATAAGGGAAATCAGAGCTCTTCTGGGACCCTATCCTTGTATCAGGAGAAAGGTAAATAGAACTGTCCCCATTTACTGGAGACACTTGAAATAGAGAGGAATATGAGAGAGATAATGGGGTTTCCCACTATGTCTTCTTGGCTCCCCCTGGGTGGTGGGAAAGTGGAACCATCCTTTGTAGCAGACAGGAATCCTTTGGAGCAACTTGGAAACACGCAAAATTTTCTGGGATGTGGGTTTACGTGAGGGATATTGGATGTGGGAGAAAAGAGACTGAGTGGCTCAGCTGTAGGGTCTACAGTGTAAGTGGTTCACCAGTTTGAATTCTTACCTGAGCACAATACGCCGACATCATTTGCGTGGGAGCATGTGTGGTTGGGACGGGACATCCTGGGACATTTCTGAAGGAGAGACTCATTCCCCACACACTGAAACTCTTCCTTCCAGATCAGATCATGTCCTTCTCCGAAGTGAGCTGTTCCCAAGGTGGCTACAGCCTGTCCACACCCTAATTCATTGCAGATAACAGAAGCGGTGTTGAAATCCAAGTGTGAATCACAGACTGTCTCCCACATTTTTCCATGTTTGACTTCAACACGTCCTGAGCAGGCAGTGTCCCCTCCAATCAGACGGACCTCGATGAGACCTAGAGAGTCAATGCATCCATCAATCAGTGTTGGTTATTTTGACATCCCATAACCTTCCCCATGCCTTCCTGGGGATGAAATGAAGAGAACCTTCTTCTCTCAATAGCAAAGACATTGTTAAATAAGCAGGAGCCCTCTACCAGTCAGCTCTGTGTTCTTGGGGAACCAGGGCGCAGTACCCAGCCTGTCTGACTCATGAAAGACCTTCCCCCGCAGCCTCTGCTTGAACCAAAACCGATCAGAGGAAAGACTTACAAAAAGCAATGAAAAGGCAAGTGGGAGACACACCTAAACCCCTGGGACAAGGGTGACAGGATTAAGGAAACTCCCCTAGCCTCATTTACATGGCAGATGGGACAGGGAGGCATCTCTATTAGCATACACAATGGAGACCAGAGATTCCAACGCAAGAGCCACATGGAACTCTGGGACCTGAAAAGCAGGGAAGCACTGCATGATGGGGGATCTCTGCTCCAGATGTTAACGAACCCACGCCTGCACACACCCAGCTCAGTAGTTATCAGACCAATTCTAATAATAAATCTGTTCCTGGTATCCAAAATACTGAAGCTCCCTAATTGCATTGTGAGCTCCCTCCAAGGAACACCGCCCACAGCCAGGAAAGAGCAGTCCCTACTGCCGAGCCTGAACACAACAACTTTGGTATATTCCCTTGAGCCATCAGTTTACCCAGAAACACAAGTGACACAACTAGTACATTGATAGAATTACAGAACCTTCCCCCCCTCAAAGAGTAGCCCTAATAAATGAATGTAACCCAAAGTAATGGGCAAATCTGGTAACAACACTGTGCTCCAGTGATGAGAGAGAGTTTGAATAAAAGGGCAATGTGTGACACTGCTGGGGGGTGGGAGTAGGCAACAAAGTAATTCTCAGTAGTGAACAGATAGACACAAAGCAGAATGTGCAGGTGGGACTGATGAGTGTTTACATGGTCTAAGTACATCCTCAGCTGGCATATTTTATTTCTGTCCCTTCATTACAGGAAGGCTATTGAAAAACTGGCAAAAGTTCAAAGAAAGGAAACTATTCAATGATGAAGCCTGGAGGCTTGAAAGAGGCTCAATCTGTGAGACTGGGGAGTAAAGGAGAATTAAGGGGCAAGGAATAGCAAGTGTCTCCACAGAGCTGAGAACAAGGAGAGGAGGAGCTTCATAATTCATATTATCTGAAAATACTAAAATAATGGCTGAGAGTTCAGAAGGGAAAAGCAAAGGGCAGAGAGGAGGAATAATTCCCCAGCAGTGGAAGGAGTAGAGCAGGATAGACACACAGGGGAAATGACCGAGTCACTGTGATTGAAGATAGTCTAGAACAGACTAGATACAGTACTAGTGGGAAGGAAGCAGGGGAATGTTCTGCATGATGCCAGAGAACAGAGCTGCTCCAACTGCTTGGAATTAGGATCTCGTGTGTCGGCCTCACGCCAACAAAGCCTGACACATGGAAGGCCGGTTCCAGTGTGAAGCCCTTCTCAATTACCCTTATGGCTTGTCTATAGGGGATGTTACCTCATATTAACTGTAATTAGCTCGCCTTAAATACCTTGTGTCCACATGAACCCTGTTCTCATAGCAATTTATTTGGCATTTTAGGTTGCCGTAACTAATCCTCATTGGAGAAGGAGTAGCTCCACTTCACATTCTGTTTGTTCATTGTAAGATTCTTGTGAAATAATTCCTAATGCTAATGCTGCTGACTGTCCTACAGCTAGTGTCCCACACTGCATCGCTTCATACCTGCATCAACCTGCTTTGCGCCTGTTTGCACTCCACAGCTCTGGGGTCATCTTGACCAGATGTACCCTCTCTGGTTAAATGCTGGCAGGCAGTCAGGAGCGCCTCTTTTCAGTACCAGGTGAGTTCACATTCCCATAGCAACCAAGGCCCCCCGCTTCCACATAGACCTCTGTAGAGGCCCAGGACTTGATTGGCCTGTCTGGAGACAAGCATGTCCACTTCCCTGTGGATAAGAGTCACCAGAATGCAGACGTCTACAGAGCACTGTCAGAGAAAATGAAAGTGAGGTGGCTCTGAATCTGGTACCGAGTCAGCGAACGAGCTCCAGCAGGTTAGTAACTGAACGTGCATCTCTGCAAGCTGTCCTGAGAACAGCTGAATGAATAACTGAAATTTTTCCCCGTCCCTCCCAAAATTTGTTCCTTTTTTAATGTCTTTTCAAAATCATATTTCAAATCTTTCATTAGATCAGAAAGAATGTTTTTATGTTTCGTTTCTGCAAGAAAAAACAAAAACATTCAGTTTTGGCTCTCAGTGAATCAGTTCTTTTTTCAGATTTTTTGGTTTGGCCACTGAACTGAGAAAATCAAACTATTCACTCAGCTGTAGTCTGTAAAACCTGCAGAAGGGCACAAGCAGTCACTAACCTGCTCCTGCCACTCCTCCACCCACCCTAGAAAAGAAAAGAGTCATCCATCCACCCCCCAATTGCTCCAAACCATACACAGTTTAAAAATCTCGCCGACACAAAGCCTGCCCCCTCCTCCCCACACACGCATGTGCACCACTCAAATAAAGTACAGAAGGTCTGTAGAGTGGGAAATAAATGGGGAATATCTTACTATCACAAGGGAAAACATGGAGTTGAAAGAGAAGATGGGAATGTCATTCCGACATTATGGGAACAGGAACTTTTTATCATTGTTGGCATGGAGACTATGAGGAATGGGACCATAAAGGACTGCTTTTTCTTATTTCCCTGTGCACGTGTAACTGTGTGAAGAGGAGAGTTGTAGTGTGCAGAGAGGCTGTCAGATCTCAGGAAAAAATAAGAAAAAGCTATACATGATTTGTTCCATGGAGCATACAGTTAATCCCAATAGACGGCTCTGAAAACAGCTGGAAAGGCTTCCTGGAGCATGAACAAAAGGTCAGAATGGAGCGCACAGCCCTTGGGAGGTACACGATGCAGACAATGCAGAGGCAAACAACTGTGATAAAGCACCTTTTGCTGCAAAAGCCAAGCACTGTGTCCCAACGCTCCAATGTCCTGAAAACTATGGAGAACGCACCATATTGAGAGCACAATTCCAAACAACCTTAGCACAGATCCTTCCCACTGCATTCAGTCCCACAGGAGATGGAGAAGGAGAACGCTTTCTGATGCATCACTGTCAGGGGTGAATACTCCTTGGTGGGGCTCTCCCTCAATACCCAAGTTTTTCAGTTTGCACAACGTTCTTTGGACTGGTCTACTCCTAAAACTTAGGTCACCCTAGCTCCATGGGTCATGGCTGTGAAAAATTCACACCTCTAAAAGACACAGTTCTTTTTTTTGATAAACTAAAAAAATTCATTTCCATAGAATGATCAAAGTGTAGGACTTGAATGGACCTTGATAGGTCATCTAATCCAGTCGCCTACACCAAGGCAGGACTAAACCTATGTCTTCATTGTCATTTTTGTCAGTGAAACTTCTGTCGGACAGAGGTGTAAAAAAAACTACCCCCCTGACTGACAAAAGTTTCACTGACAAAAGTGCCGGTATGGACAGAGCTGTGCCGGCAGGAGACGCTCTCCCACTGACATAGCTAATGGTGCTTGTTAGGGCTCATTTAATTATGCTGGCAGGAGAGACCTCTCCCATCGGCATAGAGTGGCTACATGGGATGCCTTACAGCTGTGCCACTGTCAGGTCTGCAGTGAAAACATAGCCTAAGTATTATCTAGACCACCCCTGACAGATGTTTGTCTGACCCTTTCTTAAAAATGTCCAATGACAGAGATTCCACAACCTCCCTAAGTAATTTGTTCCACTGCTTAACAAGTCTTACGGTTAGGAAGTTTTCCCCAATGTCTAATCTAAATCTCTCTTGCTTCAATTTAATCCTTTTACTTCTAGCCCCATCCTCAGTTGTTAAGGAGAAAAATTTAGTGCCCTCCTATTTATAGCAGCCTTTTATGTACTTGAAGAATGTTAGGATGTCCCCCCATCGACCTTCTCTTCTCCAGACTAAACCAGCCCATTTTTTCCATCTTTCCTCGTAGTTGATGTTTTCCAGGCCTTTAATCATTTTTGTTGCTCTCCTCTGTTAGCTACCATTTTGTCTGAAAAACTCAGAGCTCAGCCCATAAATGGCATAATACCTCCCATCCCATGCTATTAATTCAGAATGTAATCAAACCAAAACTCCTTTACTTGCTCACAATGTTCATTAACCACAAATTCCTGTGGCATCCTAGCAGAAGCACAAGACATCCTCACTCTCTTCCCTTAACCACTTGGACCATTTTGCAAGGGGCCCTCTCTGGCTGCCCATAATTTTGAGAAGTTTTATCCAGTTCCTGCCCCCATCCATCCTCCAGGATTTCAACCTGGGTCTCACAGATGTTGTGCAACATCCAATAGGCACTTATCACACCAGGCACATTAGTAGTAGTATCAAAGCATCTGGGAGCCCTACTCATGGTCTAGGGCTCCATTGTACTAGGCGCTGTACAAACACAGAAGAGAAAGACAGTCTCTGCCCCAAAGAACTTAAAATCTAAGTAGAAGGCAAGAAACAACAGAGGGATACAAACAGACGGACAGGGGAGTACATGGTCAGCATGACAGATTGTGCTCTCAGCACACCAACAGCCTAACCATTGTCTAGTTTTCACCTGGGTCAATTTTTAACTGTTGTCTTGTGTTTGTCTAGTGATGGATGGCAAAGATGGTTTCTGTTCTTGCATATATCTTCCAAAGTTCAATGATCTTGTTTCCAGAGGTAGGATGACCTTAAGCTGTTTTTTCTTTCCTGTGGACTTCCCATTCCCCTGCTGATTTCTATGCAAATAGAGCTTCCCTTGTTTTGGGGGACCCTTTGCTTAATTTCACTGAGGACAGGTAGATAGTTGCCTTCTGTCCTGCCTGTGAGAAACCCTTTGTTTGGACACACACTTTAAACCCCAATATCACTGAGAATCCATAATTCTTCATATAGTTGTAATACAGAGATTTCATGATGATATTATGTGTGTCACAGGCTTTCATTGAACATCTCACTCAGTGATATTGTATATAATATTGTATACGATCAGTTGATTCAATTGCTTATTGCTTGAGGTTCAGCTCCCCTGTCTTTATAGCCCAGTAAACCTTTGCAATGTACTCTTTGAGAAGTAAAACTCAGACCAAGCTTCTCTCGCCTGCTGCATTTGATGTCATGATGTCTCCTCCCCAACTTGGAGCTTCATAGTTTTGCCTAATATGTAAATGGACCTTTTTCATCTCTACCTGATGACCGGGCTGGTCAGAGAAGCAAACACATTCCTTTGGCAGACCTGTTTGCCAACTCCCCCTGACATGCCTGGTTTAAACACACTTTAGTCATTATTCCAGCCTGTACTCATAACTCCTTGTATACACTTCATACATACGATATGTAAGAATATCAATATCAGTGACATATTAGTTTTCCAATATTATACATGCCACCTATCAGACACAGATTATGACATCAGTGAATTGGGGACACTGAACTGGCCCGGACATCTCAAACTCTTTACCTGATACCAGTGAGCCCCTTGCCCCCTGGCATTGAGACGCTGTGAGTGTCACACCCACCAACTCTGTCCACCTCCACACCCATACTAACCCCTGCTTCCAGCCCTCTCATGTCACCAGTCCTAGCTACAGCCAGGCCAGTAATTGCTGTTTTCGTTCAGACAGCAAACCGAAAAATCAGAAATAATATTTGATTCAGCCCTGAAACTGTTTGGAACTTGTCGCAAATCAGAAGAGTCCATTGTAGGTCATACAGAAACTGTGTGTGCTCCCTCTTATAACCTTTAGACAGTGATTAGGGCACTTGTCTGGGGGACACTGGTTTGAATCCCTACTCAGGAGCAGGGGCTTGAATTCAGGTACTCTGTCCCTGACCCACAGGTGAGTGTGCTACTCACCAGGCCGTGAACTATTCCAGGCTGGAATGCTCTCAATGGCTCCTGTTGAAGCTGTTCCACTTTAAATGTTCCACCTCTGAAATTTAGGAAATGATTAGTGAAGGTACAGGTCACCAGTGGGTGTGTGCAGGGGGAGGCAGTTTGGAGGGGGTTGGACTGGACTGGCCTGGGGCATGGCTGGGGAAGGAGTCCCAGGTCGGTCAGGGGAATGGGGGCCCCAGCTCAATGTGTGGCTCAGGCTACATAACCAAGGTAGGGTGCAGCCCTCCAGTGATCTGCTGCTGTGATATGTTTATGCAGCAACATAGGGCAGGAGACAGCAAGGAACAACTTCTTACATGTTAATGGCTTCTAGAGTGCCAACTAATGGCTTACTGGGATAGGAAGGGGAGGGGGAGCTGGAAACGTTGAAGAGGACTAAATTTTACAGAGACTGGTGGGGCAGGGGGTGGAGAAGGAGAGAAAAATGGCAGTCTCCTCTCACACACTTAAAGTTACTGTAACAACCATGTGAAAAAAGACTTTAATGATTTTGGGACAGACAGATGGAATTTTTCTTACTGACCTGCTTAGCAAATACCCGTTGCAAACATTTCAAAGCACAAGCAGTATTCCCATTCCATTGTGACAAAAGGTACAAAGGCGGGTAGGAGCACTAAGGAATCACCAAGCAACCATGTGGCCTAGTATACAGACCCCTGGACTGCGACTATTCCTAGCTCTGCCTCTGGACTTCTAAGTGTCCTTGAGCAAATCACTTCGCCACTCTGTGCCTCAGTTTCCCATCTGTATAATGGGGATAGTGAGGTAAAGCTGTTTGTGATCTAGTGATGAAAAGCGCTATATAAAATTTAGGTCTTTTTGTCATTACCTAGCTACAGTTTGTGTCAACTGCAAACCTAGGTGAGAACTACAACTGTATAAATGATCACCTACTCTGACAACAAACACTTCTCTTTCTTTTAAAAAAAGCCTAAGAAATTCACTGACGGAAACCTTCATTAGTGCAGGGGTAAGGTTGCCCGGAGGTATCTTGTGCTCTTCCAGAATGCTGAGTTCAGTAAACTCAAACCCCTGAAAACATAATGTTAAGGTGCACACCCATGCAACATTAACTCTCCCCTCTTTGAGCTGTGATCCAGTATAGTCATAGGACAAACATGCACACTTTGCCTTTGAAAACATCACTCAGGGAATAGGGAACATGACAAGAGTATCACTGAAGCAAATGCGTATTCTTTGTTAAGATACAACTTGTTTTCAGGTGAACTGTACTGAACAGCCTATACCCACAACCCTACATCTGTCCAACACTCAAATACTCAGTGTACCCCCAGAAAGAACCACAAACCTGTTAAATTTGACAATCCTTTTTCACCCTTGTCACCCAGTCATGCTTCTCCCCCAGCTCCAAAGAATGCACTGCCACACCCAGTCTTTTGGGAGAATGTATATTTTCTTAACAGAAGTTAGAACATAAGAATGGCCATACTGGGTCAGACCAAAGGTCCATCAAGCCCAGTATCTTGTCCTCTGACAGTGGCCAATGGCAGGTGCCCCAAAGGGAATGAACAGACAGGTTATCATCAAGTGATCCATCCCCTGTCACCCAATCCCAGCTTTTGGCAAACAGAAGCTAGGGACACCATACCTGCCCATCCTGGCTAATAGCCATTGATGGACCTATCTTCCATGAATCTATCTAGCTCCCTTTTGAACCCCGTTATAGTATTGGCCTTCGCAACACACTCTGGAAAGGAGTTCCAGAGGTTGACAGTGCATTGCGTGAAAAAATACTTTCTTGTGTTTGTTTTAAACCTGCTACCAATTAATTTCATTTGGTGGCCCCTTGTTCTTGTATTATGAGAAGGGGTAAATAACACTTCCTTATTTACCTTCTCTATACCACTCATGATTTTATAGACCTCTATCATATCCCCCCTTAGTCGCCTCTTTTCCAAGCTGAAAAGTCCCAGTCTTATTAATCTCTCCCCATAGGGAAGCCGTTCTATACCCCTAATCATTTTTGTTGCCCTTTTCTTAAACTTTTCCAATTCCAATATATCTTTTTTGAGATGGGAAGACCACATCTGCATGCAGTATTCAAGGTGTGGGCATATCATAGATTTATATAGAGGCAATATGATATTTTCTGTCTTATTATCTATCCCTTTCTTGATGATTCCTAACATTCTGTTCATTTTTTTGACTGCCGCTGCACATTGAGTGGGTGTTTTCAGAGAACTATCCACAATGACTCCAAGATCTCTTTCTTGCATAGTAACAGCTAATTTAGACCCCATCACGACATGTGTAAAGTTAGGATTATGTTTTCCAATGTGCATTACTTTGCATTTTTCAACATTAAATTTCATCTGCCATTTTGTTGCCCAGTCACCCAGTTTTGTGAGATCCTTCTATAGCTCTTCACAGTCTGCGTGGGACTTAACTATCTTGAGTAGTTTTGTATCATTTGCAAATTGTGCCACCTCACTGTTTACCCCTTTTTCCAGATCGTTTATGAATATGTTAAATAGGACTGGGCCCAGTACAGATCCCTGAGGGACACCATTTACCTCTCTCCATTCTGAAAACTGACCATTTATTCCTACCCTTTGTTTCATATCTTTTAACCAGTTACCAATCCATGAGAGAACCTTCCCTCTTATCCCATGACTGCTTATTTTGCTTAAGAACCTTTGGTGAGGGACCTTGGCAAAGGCTTTCTGAAAATCTAAATACACTATATCCACTGGATCTTCTTTGTCCGCATGCTTGTTGACCCCCTCAAAGAATTCTAGTAGATTGGTGAGGCATGATTTCCCTTTACAAAAACCATGTTGACTATTTCCCAACAAATTATGTTCATCTATGTGTCTGACAATTTTGTCCTTTACGAAAGTTTCAACCAATTTCCCTGGTACTGAAGTGAGGCTTACTGGCCTGTAGTTGCCAGGGTCATCTCCGGAGCCCGTTTTTAAAAATTGGCATCTTATCCAGTCATTTAGTACAGAAGCTGATTTAAATGATAGGTTACAGATGGACAGTTAGTAGTCCTGCAATTTTCACATTTGAGTTCCTTCAGAACTCTTGGGTGCATACCATCAGGTCCTGGAGACTTATTACTGTTTAGTTTATCAATTTGTTCCAAAACCTCCTCTAATGACACCTCAATTTGGGACAGTTCCTCAGATCTGTCACCCAAAAAGAATGGCTCAGGTTTGGGAATCTCCCTCACATCTTCAACAGTGAAGACCGATGCAAAGAATTAATTTCGTTTCTCCGCAAAGGCCTTATCGTCTTTGAGTGCTCTTTGAGCATCTCGATCGTCCAGTTAGCAAACCAACAGGAAATTTTTTCTTTTTCCTTCCTTGGTCTCAGGGCCACCCCATCCAGGGGTCTCTGGCACTGCTGCTCCTGGCAGCTTCCCAGTTTCAGTCACCTCTGCTCCCTTCTCGGACCCTAGCTGCTTCCACAAGCCCCTGGCCCCTTGTTGGCGGGATACACCACAGGAGCTAACTCCACTCTGGTGTGTCTTCCCCTCCCCAGGCTGCAGCCTGTCTCAGTCTATCTTCCCTAACTGCCCACGAGCAGCCCTATACAGGCCCAGGTGTAGCTCAGCCCTCTTCAATTGGCTGGATTGGACTCACCTACTCTGGTCCAGGGTAGCTGGCTTAGCCTATCCACAGGGACCAGCTACCCTGTGAAAATCCTCTTACAACCCATTCACCCTTATGTAGGACCCCCTGTCCACTCAATTACCTCCTTTGGCACCAATCTCCTTACAGGTTTTGATGGATAGGCCTGGGCTCTTTTGAATCTCACCTCCAGCTCAGCAGGGTTCAGCTTCCATATTCTTCCCATATGAATTTATTTGGCAGTGCCTCCACTCTCTTCATTCCTTCCTAGTAGGGTCATATGGAAGCTGGAAGGAAAATTCTAACCAGAGGGTAACTCCCACTTACTTGCCAGACAGTTGGAGACTCCCAAGAAATAACACAAACACATACAACATATTCAACACAGTAATTACATTTCACAGGAAGTAAATATAGCACAACATGGTAAAACACTGCTCTCAGGGTCACTGGTGCCCATGCTGATAGTACCCATTAGTTTCCCATGAATCTAAACTCCACAGTCACTGCACAGGGGCTGATGATCGCTGCTCTCAGGCATCCTCTTCATGCAGGAGTCAGGCTGCTTCTGCTCCCGGGATTTCCCCTCATCACAAAGGGGTGCAGGGCTCAAGGTGCACATTGCAATAACATTTCTAAAAATCCTAACTTTAGTCTCCTTCCCTAGTGCTCAGACACACTCATAGCAGGCAGGCAGCTTTGACTCGCAGTCAGAGCAAAGTTTCCCATGTGGTGGTGGATTTTACCTTGGTAGCTGAAGCACTAATTCAGCCTGGCTGGGTGGGGAGTATTCCCAATAAAACTCTTTAACCGGGGAGTCACCTTGAAAAGGAAAAGGCCCAGGCTGAGGGATGTTGCTGCCCAGGGGCCAGTTCTAAGGGGGACCCTGCATGCAGGCCTGGGACTCACCACACAGCCAGTCCTGACCTTTCCATAGCTGGCTCCAGACTGCTCGAAATTGGCTTCTTGTCTCTCCGGTGCTGGGCATCTCATATCCTATTGGTCAGACTTGCTCGTGTTCCCAGTCTTTCTCTTGTCAGTCACTTGACTCTGCCCCGCTCCTTTCTCTCAGACATGGCCCCTCCTCTGAGCAGCGGGCTGGTGGCCACCCAGACACAACTGCTATCCTCGCCTGACCTGACACGGCACCCATCACTGACACGGCACCCATCTCTCTGCTCTCTCTCTTGGTAGCCTCACACACTCTGGGTCTGCCCCCTGACTCCCAGATACAGTGCCTCTCCCTGAGGTAGTAGCTTACAGAGCCCCAGGAACCTAGGTAAACCCATCATTAAACAGACTGCCTTCATCTCCCACCGGGTGCATTAATGAGGATTTTTGTTAGTGAATTTTACCTTAATTCCACAGTCACTGATATGCAAAGTTGTCTGTCCACAGGCAGTAAGGAGAGTCTGGCCTTCATCACAATGAATGAACAATGGCCTCCCGTCTCTGAGAGCACCAGTGATAATAAATAGTGTGAGAAATGTTCAACTCTAGCAGTGACTGCAGGGCTATGTGCACACAGAGGTCTCTGTCCTCCATAGTGCTTTGTGTAGGCAGCTGCACCAGTGTAACAGTGGTGCAAAGTGGGCCTTACACATCACCGCTAGTCAACTGCACCCACTCGCCACCTCTAAGCTGATTGTTGCCCGTGAAAAGTAGATGTAGTTGAAGCAAGACCAGCTGGCTCTGTGAAAGGAGAGGCACTCTCCAGAAGGGAGCTGTTAGCAAAATCCATACTGTGCTTATTTCCACATGAGAGCCTGGATGTAAGTGGATGGTGTAAACTGGAGAAGACACAAGGCTGCTCAAAAGAGAAGTGCAAAGCTGGTGGACAGAGATCCTATTCAATAGCAATATCTAACAATGCCATGCTGTGTGTTGGCCTCTCTGCTCGCCTCCTGTACTCCTGGTGTGTACAGGGTTGCTGCCTGGTGTGTAGATGAAGGGAAATGTGATGCATGTCCCTTGGTGCAATACAGGTAATTGGCCAGACAGGTTTTGTGTGGGTGCAGGGTGTGAAAGCCAGGGAGGGGCCATGCAGACATCAGAGGTGGGAGAGAGGGAAAGTGGCAAAGCAGCTGAGCTGATTACTGACTGGTAAAACGGGGCCTTTCAACATCCAGCCAGTGCTTGTCAGGTGTGGGGAGGGTCATTGTGCAGACTAGTACATGTGAGCATTGCCCTAGCACAGACTCAGGGCAACTTTACAGCAGCTGTGTCTGGGGAGCAGAGCTCTCAGTCTACCAAGAGCCAAATGTGGTGCCAATGTGTGATAAAAACCCAAAATGAAGGACAAACACTGAACATTCATGCAGGGAACTTAAAATGCCAAGGAATCTTTTCCTTTAGTGTAAATGTAATCTGTAATCTCAGAGCAATGATTCTTTATTTCTGAGGTAAATTATTGTCAATAGTAACTGTGAGGGGACACTCAGTTCATTGGTTGCTTTGGTACCAAGATGAGTTACAGGAGGTACACTGGAGCAGGATGGATGGAGTTAGGGTTTCTCAGACAAGTCGGTTTCCATTTCATGTTTATTCAGTATCTACCTTGTAAATGCTGGTGCCTAATTCTCTGATAGCTGGTCGAGTTCCTTTGTACCCTCTGGATCCCCCCCAAATCCTCCAAGCAGCACCAATAGGCCCAGAAGTTCAGGGTTTACAAGCCCAGAGCTGCGGCTGCAGAGACAAGAACAGGCCCAGCAGGGAATGGGGGTGTGGCTGCCAGGCTCCCACTTTTGGCCCCTCCCATTATGCAAAGGAGCTCCTCTCTGCACTTGTGCATTTCTGGTATAGAAACAGTGGAAATAAGGGTGGTGCAGCTCAGGCAGTTACACCTCAGCTGAGACACTGCAGCTGCAGAGCTCACTGCACACAGGAAAACCAGAATGAAGCCCAGAGAGAGACCCTTCACCTCGGCCCCGGTAGATCCATGCACCTGTGCTGAGCCTGGCACAGAGATTGAGAGGGGAGCCAATGCATCTCCATGTGCTGAGGGTTACTCCACTTTAGGGCCTGTTGAGGAGGCCCCCACTGTGCCCGGCGTATTTCTGAAGGAAGGCTGGGGGGGCTTATGGTGACTGTGGCCCCTGTGTTCTGACACAGGGCCAAGAGGGCACAAGGGAGGGGTGACCTCCCCCATAGTTTCTGGGGATCCTGTCACTGAGGATGTGTGGTGTTTAGATGCTGCTTGTAATTATTAGAACTGGGAGCACTGGCTGTTGGGAGTCTGAAAGGACAGGAAACAGGAAGGAGAGGGGGAGTTGAGGAGGCGGAGTGAGAGCTACCGAGGGTGCAGCAGCAGCTTGGTAAAGAGGTTTCCACTTTAAAAATAAAGTCCTGTTGAAGTTTTTAGTACCTTGCCTGGTTGCTACAACAGGATGGTAAGTGAGTGGCAGGGTGTGAGGGGGAGACACACAAAGCACTGACCCCAGTGATCATACGTGACCTCACCATTAGCAGTGATCAGGGACTAGCAGAGAGATGCAAACTGAGCTGATCAGAACAAAGAGGTGTTGTCACTGTTCAGCCAGCTGCAGCGACCAATGTCCTACACTGAGGGCAAGTCTACAGTACAAAATGTAGTTGACCTAAGTTATGTGAATGTATAGCTGCCACAGTAATTAAATCACTTTTGCGTGTCCACACTACACTCCTTGTGTTGGTGGTGCGCATCCTAACCAGGGGCGCTTGCACCCATGGACGGCACATGAGCCGCCCATTCGGGGAGCTGAGCCCCTATCCCTGCCCCTTCTGCCTGAGGCCCCGCCCCTCCTCCGCCCTTTCCTCCCCTCATCCCCTGCCAGAACCTTGAGCCCCCGACCGTGGCCACTGCCCCCCCCCCCCGCTGCAGTGTCGGGCCACCCTGACCTGCCCACCCGAGCGCCCCCAGGCCCAGAGCACTGGGGGCCCCAACTGCCCCAAGTCCCGGGGTCCCAGGCTGGCACGTGCTAGCCCCAGCCCTCTTGGGGAAGAGGAGCAGCCTGCCTGGGCTGAGGCCAGGGGGAAGCAGCAGGAAGCCGGAGGGGTTTTGCAGTGGAGCATGGGTGGGGCCATGCCTGGCTGTTTTGGGAGACAGCCTCCCCTGGCCTACCATACCCGCTGCCCATGCTTGCATTGATTTAACTGTCACTGTGGAGCATTTTGGGATGACTTCAGAAAGGCAGCAACGGTCAATGTAAGCAATGCAGCATCTACACTGACACTGTGTTGACCGAACTACATCGACCTAAGTGCTACACCTCTCATGGAGGTGGAGTTATTATGTCGGTGTAGTGGGCAAGTTACATTGGCAGGAGCTGCAGAACAAAGAGCTACGCACCATGTGGGAGTTTTCTGCCTGACCCTGCGGGGGGATTCGGGGAAGGAGGGCAGCCATGTGGAGAAGCGTAGCCAGTTTTTGCCCCCGGCACCTACCCCCAGCTGTTTTGGCCCCTCCCCCTTTCCACTGTCAAGCTCAGGGCTCCTCTCCTGCTGCCTCAGGGAACTCTGGGGAAATCTCCACAGCAGTCGTCCCCGCCGCCCGCCCCGGCTCCCATCCCAGCTCCAGCAGCCACAGGCAGGGTCACATCTGCTGCTGCTGCCCTGGGGAGACACTGGGCTTCTATACATAGGCACCTACCAGCACAGACCTGCTAATGGAGCTGCCCCCTGCCCCTCCCTTACTCCATGACAGCTGCCTGACCTGCCCAGAGGATGAAACAGCCCGCTCATCCCCAGTCTACCCAGGACAGCTCAGGGAGAGACTGGTCAGCTCCACACAGACCTCAGTGCAGGGCACCCTCCAGCTCTAAGTCACCAGGAATGTCACACATGTATTCAGTCCCTTCTCTCTCATGGGGAGTTTCCTACAGGGGCAGGTTGGCGGAGTTCTTACCTGAGCAGATCACTCCGGTATCAGCAATATGAGAGCAATTGACTGCACCCCATCCTATATGTCTGCAGTCCCAGAGAGCTGACTCGTCACCATCACAATCAATTCCAATCAGCCAAGTTGGTCCAGATCCTTCTCCAAAATGAGCCCAGCCAGGGGCACTGACAGCAGATCCACATCCCAGCTGCTTACAAACCACCTCAGCATCTTCCATGTCCCAGGGATCATCACACACTGTCCCCCACAGATCGTGGTGTTTAACCTCCACTCTCCCGGCACAGGGGCTGCTTCCATTCACCAGCCTCAGCTCATCAGCACCTTCAAAGAGACACAGAGCAGAGTTGCAGACAGAGCAGAGCCCATCCCCTCTGGCTTGGACAGTATCACACAAGGGCCCTGGGTTTTACTCCCTGATCCCCCAGTCAGGCTTGTCACTGGGGAGGCAGCATGAGGTATCTCCTCCCCTCTGAGTTCTCTGGGCTGGTGAATGCTGAGCACCGTCACTGCTGTGTGATTCACCACCCTCCCTCACCACCCCATCTCCTTCCTTCGACCCTCCTCCCCCATCACTCACTTGAAAACATGTTTCCCCACCCAACCTCTCCCTGGCACCAGCTCCTCCAACCATCTCCAACAACCTCTCCTGCCTGGAAAGGAGTGTGGTGTATTGAAAACTGTTAAAATGACAACCTGCTGCCACTTTAAGAGTAAGAGGCTTCCTGGTCCTGTCTGCAGGCTCGGGACCTAGAACTTTGTAAGGAAGTGGCAATCTGGGCCTTCAGCAAACAAACTGCAGAGAGCCCACCTAAACCTAGGTGGGGTAAGTTGTGCTTCTCTGACTTGTGAAGCACTCTGCTTTGTCTCTCTCTGTTTTGGGGTTCTTGTGTGTGAGGGTTCTGCATTCTAAGTAATAGAGTCACATTACGTTGCAACCTTCCAGAAATAGTATTTCATGTTTATCTAACTTCTCTGTGTTTCTGCTGTGAACATAACATGGAGAGCCAGACATATCCCACTATCCTGCTCCCCCTCCCCTCAGACTTGCTGCTGCTCGGCCCATTCAGTGCCATGCTTCCACATGCAGCCCTCTGCCACTCACTGCTACTTGCCTTCCTCCACGGTCCGAGTCACTGCTCCTCCCAGAACTGTCCTCCTACACCCGCTTCAAATCTTTCTCATAAGGAATTAGAGAAAATGTTTTTACCCATCTGCATTTACCTGCTGGTTACAAAGTGTAACTGCAGATATGTGTTATGCATATTTTATCCTCCGTTTTTATAAAGCACATTTCCTCTCCAGTAACAGGGGCTATAACTCCATCCTGGGGGTGAGGGGACATCAGAAGCTCAGAGCAGAGAGCTCCCCCTAGCTGCAATTACAGCTGTATAGTGATGGGGAGCCGTGTGTGTGTGGTGGTGGGGGGCACTGTTCCATATAATCTCATGGTGAAAACAAACCCCTTCCCCAGAGCACAGTGACTATTATGGGAAGTCCAGGAGCTCTGGACCCACCTCCATGTCCCCTCTTGTTGAGGGGATTCATTCTGTGACACTGAGTCCGATTAAGAAACTTGATGTCTCTTCCGACCCTTCCCAGCTCTGTGGGAACCCACATGTTGGGCTTGGGACTAAAGAGTTTACTTTGTTCATTTCAATTTATTTAAAGGTTTTTTCTGTCTGGTGAATTTTATCCCCACGTTATCTCTCCACCCTCAATCACACAGGTAGGTATTGTTCCCTTTTTCACAAAAAGGGAACCTGAGGCAGTGAGAAATGAAGTGAGATGCCCCAAGGTCACACACTCAATCTGTGGCAGAGACAAGAACAGACCCTAATCGCCAGATTCCCAGTGCAGGGTTTTCACCATAGAACCATCTGTAAGTTACACAGGGGGCAGAGACTGTGGACTCATGTATTCCATGGTGTCCTCGCCACAGCAGTGACTGGGGGTTTATTATTATGATTTCCTCTAAGTGCCGTTCCCAGAAGGGCATATCCACTGTAGCATGTTTGCTCTCTGCTTTCAGCAGCCACCATCATGTTACACCTGCCTCTTGCTCTTTGTGGCCCAAACCAGCAAAGGCTAATTATTATTATTTCCTCTTAGTGTCACTCCACCCTGCAGGGAGAATAGGGCCCCCTGGTTTAACATGATGCATACCATGGCAATTTGGTTACCCAGGAATCCCAGTGGAATTCTCTGCGTTTTCACTCTCGTAAAGTTCAGTTTTATCATGAGATCAAACTCCAGCGTCTTCTGTGGGAATTTCTTGGGAAGTTCAGGTAAAACCCCCACTTCAGAAAATGTCCTTGCTCTGGAATCCTCAGCACCTACCCTCCGAGGCACAGAGACATTGCAGAGCTATCTGTGATCTCTACATACCATCTGTGGTACCGCAGTTTGTCTCTAGTTAAATATTTGAGGTTTCTAAAATCTGACTTTCATCTTCAGCTTCACCTGTTCATACTGCAGCTACAGAACAGCAGCATCTCAGACTGCAGCAACTCACAGAAACAAGCTGCTACTGAACAGTTCAATGTCCTGACAAGTGCATCATTCAAACCCTGCTGAAGTTGCCCAGCATGTTGGATGCACACAGGACAGCGGTGTTATTTTAAATGGTATGGAGTGTATATCTGGAATTATTCACAGGTTCCATACACAGGTAAAGAGCTGGATGGGAGATGAGGCTGGAGGTCACAATACAGAAGCTCACTTTCCTTTTCTTGTGGTTCATTTGTTTAGCAGGAATTTCTAAGCACTGAAGCCATTAGTTCACTAAAACCAACTCTGGGCTCAGAGTGCTACAAGACTGGGGTATTTTATAAAGTACACACAGTCTGGGACTGGGTAAAATCTATGATTATTGCAAATATATAAACCTCCTCCCTCAGAATAACCAACAGGGAGATAATTACACATACACATTTACTTAAACCCAATTGCCTGCTTTCCCTTTGTTTCATTGATTTCTGGAATAAAACCCCATTTCCAGTGGATTCAAAACTCTCTTTCTAGTTCTTGTCTGCCCAGCTCATCCAGTGAAATAAAGCAGGCACTTACCCATGGTGTCCTGAAGAAAGAGGAGAAACCAAAGCAGCTGAGTGGAGAGATGCCCCTTCATTGCCAGACGGACCTGCTGTCCCCTCCTGACACTGCACTGGCTGCACCTAAGCACCTGCCAGGGCTCCTCTGTGTCTGACAAGTGACAACAAAGCAGTGGAAGGGAAATATATAGATTCAGAGGCTGGCATCAGCTGCGAGAAGGAACCAATAGAAACAATATTCACCTTTTTAGACATTATCAGAGGGTTTATCTAAATCTTCGTGCAGCTAAAACATCCAATACAATTCTAAAACTCTGGCTGTGACCATATATGAGTGACAAGTCCGCTTCTGATGTCATGTTCGCTTCAGTCTCGGATCATCATGTAACCACCCTCCTTGGCGTAGGGCAGAACAGTGTGAAAAATGATTCTGTCTTTTTAGGCGAATAAAAGTGAGCCTTGAATGCTGTTCCTCTGATAAATTAATTAAAAAAACAAATGTAGGGAAAAAAAACCCTCTACAATTGAACCCCTCAGAGCTGTGCGTGTCCAATTGTAGCCAGGCCACTAAAACCACAGAGTTGGGATGTTACCACTGGGGTCAGCTGTATCCAAAGGAGAGGGGAACAACCCCTGCTCCCTTTGTGGAACCCAGACTGCTCGGGGCTTCCTGAATGGCAGTGGTACATTAGTCGTAGGAGTGTGTCATGGAGCTTCCAGTGAAGAAGCTTGGCAACATGTGACCTCCAGAAGAGGTAAGCGGAATGTCCGGGTTCCAGTAACACAGACACAGGTAACTAACCGCTTTCATGTTCTCTCCACAGGTACCGTTGCGGAGAGTGGACCAGATGATATGTCTGGGGCGAGAAAGCAGAAGGAGACTCCGCTGGTTGGAAGGCATGAGATGCGATGTCCTGAGGTTGGGGGTTCCACGACCACCACTCCCAAGAGGAGAAGGCGGGTGGTGGTGGTCGGGGACTCTCTCCTCCGGGGGACTGAGTCATCTATCTGCCGCCCTGACAGGGAAAACCGAGAAGTCTGCTGCTTGCCGGGGGCTAAGATTCGCGATGTGACGGAGAGACTGCCGAGACTCATCAAGCCCGCGGATCGCTACCCCTTCCTGCTTCTCCACGTGGGCACCAATGATACTGCCAAGAATGACCTTGAGCGGATCACTGCGGACTACGTGGCTCTGGGAAGAAGGATAAAGGAGTTTGAGGCGCAAGTGGTGTTCTCGTCCATCCTCCCCGTGGAAGGAAAAGGCCTGGGTAGGGACCGTCGAATCGTGGAAGTCAACGAATGGCTACGCAGGTGGTGTCGGAGAGAAGGCTTTGGATTCTTTGACCATGGGATGGTGTTCCATGAAGGAGGAGTGCTGGGCAGAGACGGGCTCCATCTTACGAAGAGAGGGAAGAGCATCTTTGCCAGCAGGCTGGCTAACCTAGTGAGGAGGGCTTTAAACTAGGTTCACCGGGGGAAGGAGACCAAAGCCCTGAGGTAAGTGGGAAAGAGGGGTACCGGGAGGAAGCACAGGCAGAAATGTCTGTGAGGGGAGGGCTCCTGCCTCATACTGGGAATGAGGGGCGATCAACAGGTTATCTCAAGTGCTTATATACGAATGCACAAAGCCTTGGAAACAAGCAGGGAGAACTGGAGGTCCTGGTGATGTCAAGGAACTATGATGTGATTGGAATCACAGAGACTTGGTGGGATAACTCACATGACTGGAGTACTGTCATGGATGGTTATAAACTGTTCAGGAAGGACAGGCAGGGCAGAAAAGGTGGGGGAGTAGCACTGTATGTAAGGGAGCAGTATGACTGCTCAGAGCTCCGGTACGAAACTGTAGAAAAACCTGAGTGTCTCTGGATTAAGTTTAGAAGTGTGTGCAACAAGAGTGATGTAGTGGTGGGAGTCTGCTATAGACCACCGGACCAGGGGGATGAGGTAGATGAGGCTTTCTTCTGGCAGCTCACGGAAGCTATTAGATCGCATGCCCTGATTCTCATGGGTGACTTTAATTTTCCTGATATCTGCTGGGAGAGCAATACTGCGGTGCATAGACAATCCAGGAAGTTTTTGGAAAGCGTAGGAGACAATTTCCTGGTGCAAGTGCTAGAGGAGCCAACTAGGGGGGGCGCTTTTCTTGACCTGCTGCTCACAAACCAGGTAGAATTAGTGGGGGAAGCAAAAGTGGATGGGAATCTGGGAGGCAGTGACCATGAGTTGGTTGAGTTCAGGATCCTGACGCAGGGAAGAAAGGTAAGCAGCAGGATACGGACCCTGGACTTCAGGAAAGCAGACTTCGACTCCCTCAGGGAACGGATGGCCAGGATCCCCTGGGGGACTAACTTGAAGGGGAAAGGAGTCCAGGAGAGCTGGCTGTATTTCAAGGAATCCCTGTTGAGGTTACAGGGACAAACCATCCCGATGAGTCGAAAGAATAGTAAATATGGCAGGCGACCGGCTTGGCTTAACAGTGAAATCCTAGCGGATCTTAAACATAAAAAAGAAGCTTACAAGAAGTGGAAGGTTGGACATATGACCAGGGAAGAGTATAAAAATATTGCTCGGGCATGTAGGAATGAAATCAGGAGGGCCAAATCGCACCTGGAGCTGCAGCTAGCGAGAGATGTCAAGAGTAACAAGAAGGGTTTCTTCAGGTATGTTGGCAACAAGAAGAAAGCCAAGGAAAGTGTGGGACCCTTACTGAATGAGGGAGGCAACCTAGTGACAGAGGATGTGGAAAAAGCTAATGTACTCAATGCTTTTTTTGCCTCTGTTTTCACTAACAAGGTCAGCTCCCAGACTGCTACGCTGGGCATCACAAAATGGGGAAGAGATGGCCAGCCCTCTGTGGAGATAGAGGTGGTTAGGGACTATTTAGAAAAGCTGGACGTGCACAAGTCCATGGGGCCGGACGAGTTGCATCCGAGAGTGCTGAAGGAATTGGCGGCTGTGATTGCAGAGCCATTGGCCATTATCTTTGAAAACTCGTGGCGAACCGGGGAAGTCCCGGATGACTGGAAAAAGGCTAATGTAGTGCCAATCTTTAAAAAAGGGAAGAAGGAGGATCCTGGGAACTACAGGCCAGTCAGCCTCACCTCAGTCCCTGGAAAAATCATTGAGCAGGTCCTCAAAGAATCAATCTTGAAGTACTTGCATGAGAGGAAAGTGATCAGGAACAGCCAGCATGGATTCACCAAGGGAAGGTCATGCCTGACTAATCTAATCGCCTTTTATCATGAGATTACTGGTTCTGTGGATGAAGGGAAAGCAGTGGATGTATTGTTTCTTGACTTTAGCAAAGCTTTTGACACGGTCTCCCACAGTATTCTTGTCAGCAAGTTAAAGAAGTATGGGCTGGATGAATGCACTATAGGGTGGGTAGAAAGCTGGCTAGATTGTCGGGCTCAACGGGTAGTGATCAATGGCTCCATGTCTAGTTGGCAGCCGGTGTCAAGTGGAGTGCCCCAGGGGTCGGTCCTGGGGCCGGTTTTGTTCAATATCTTCATAAATGATCTGGAGGATGGTGTGGATTGCACTCTCAGCAAATTTGCGGACGATACTAAACTGGGAGGAGTGGTAGATACGCTGGAGGGGAGGGATAGGATACAGAAGGACCTAGACAAATTGGAGGATTGGGCCAAAAGAAATCTGATGAGGTTCAATAAGGATAAGTGCAGGGTCCTGCACTTAGGACGGAAGAATCCAATGCACCGCTACAGACTAGGGACCGAATGGCTAGGCAGCAGTTCTGCGGAAAAGGACCTAGGGGTGACAGTGGACGAGAAGCTGGATATGAGTCAGCAGTGTGCCCTTGTTGCCAAGAAGGCCAATGGCATTTTGGGATGTATACGTAGGGGCATAGCGAGCAGATCGAGGGACGTGATCGTCCCCCTCTATTCGACATTGGTGAGGCCTCATCTGGAGTACTGTGTCCAGTTTTGGGCCCCACACTACAAGAAGGATGTGGATAAATTGGAGAGAGTCCAGCGAAGGGCAACAAAAATGATTAGGGGTCTAGAACACATGACTTATGAGGAGAGGCTGAGGGAGCTGGGATTGTTTAGCCTGCAGAAGAGAAGAATGAGGGGGGATTTGATAGCTGCTTTCAACTACCTGAAAGGGGGTTCCAAAGAGGATGGCTCTAGACTGTTCTCAATGGTAGCAGATGACAGAACGAGGAGTAATGGCCTCAAGTTGCAGTGGGGGAGGTTTAGATTGGATATTAGGAAAAACTTTTTCACTAAGAGGGTGGTGAAACACTGGAATGCGTTGCCTAGGGAGGTGGTGGAATCTCCTTCCTTGGAAGTTTTTAAGGTCAGGCTTGACAAAGCCCTGGCTGGGATGATTTAACTGGGAATTGGTCCTGCTTCGAGCAGGGGGTTGGACTAGATGACCTTCAGGGGTCCCTTCCAACCCTGATATTCTATGATTCTATGATTCCTTTTTCAGATGTGACCATCAGTGGCAGCAGAGTCTCAGAGGGCTTCCTGTTCACCGTGTCAGAGCTTGTTCTTAACACTGACTGACTAGGTTCTGAGTGACCATCTCGCATACCGTAGTGTAGGTAGCAACCCACTCCAGGACTCTCTGCCCAGGCCAGTGCTAGGCCTGCCCTGTGTGGTAACTCTAGTCAGCACAGGCTGCGTTAGTCAGTCTGGAGCTAGAGAGAATTGCAGAGTCCTGGCCATTTCCGTCCATCTGAATAGAGAATCTCCTTTATACTCAGTGTTGCTGAATCCCATCTCTTTTGCACAGTGAAGAGCAGCACATTGGTCATAAGACACAAGCTTCCCAGGAGACAACAGCAAGTTAACCAGGAAAACAACATAGCTGAAGTCCAGTGGAAAGTGGGTGGGAGAGGTCAATCAAAGGTAAAATCCAGCCTGAAGGAGCCATGTGTAGGTGTGTGTTAGAACAGGCCTAACAGAGTCGTTTAGAATGGAATCTGAAATCAGCCCATCGCAGCACTTGTGGTACCAAAGAGAAAGGCGGCCTTGCAGGAAACAGCTCTAACGCAGGCATCTCTGGCACTTTGCCACCCCTACCTCATGAAGACCAAACTGCCACAGCGTGAGCTCCTTGGTCATGAACAACAGGGTGTGTCCCCAGCCAGACGCCATCTTATTGAGCGGCGAGAACTCTGACTCAGCACAGGAAGTTCTCTCTCACCCATCCAGAGAGCGGCAAAGACCAGGAACCATGCGGCAGCTACCCCAGCTCTGCCTTAACTACAATCCTTGTCAGCGGCTCACCATGCAAGGGCCAGTAGAGCACAGTGCAGCCCCTGACCCTGAATAACCAGAACACAGGTCGGAGAATTGAAGAACTGCCTGACAATGGAAGATGTGTGCTCGCACAGACACAGTTTGTTAGAAAGTTCAGGTCTTATATGCATGAGGCCCTGGCACTGACAGTGGCATTCACACGGATAGGACGTGTTGGAGAGCCATAGTTACTAGAAGTTAAGTGACTGTTCTTTCTTGTGTGTGAGGCTGTTGCATGTCCCTACCTCTGCTGTGTGAGGGCTCTGGCTTCATTAGAGTCTGTTGGGGTTTTAGACAAATACTGTCTCTCTGCATTCATTCAGATCCCCTGATGTCACAGTATTTATTGTTATTATTTTGGCTGTTCTTGTTGTTCACGCCAATGTCTGATCCTTTGTAGAATCTTCAGGATCCTTTACATCAAAGAGACACTCAGAACTCGGAGCTGGATATTGCAATTCTTACTTGGAACACGGAAATCTGTCCCCTTAGTGGGAGCTGTGGTCCAAGGTCAGCCAGTCCTGTTCCAGTATGGCCAACCTCTGGAGATCAGAAATCATGAGTCAATCCCCGCAAAAGCACAAGCTTGATCCAAAAAATCATAAGATTAAAAAAAAAGACTATATTGTGTTATCTGTTTTTGACTGTTGAACTCCCTCTGCCCATCCCCAATGGGGCTTGGTGGGGAGGGTTCCAGGTGTGGGGGGCTCCCAATGCAGGGGAGGGTTTGAGAGGTGGGGGTTTGGGTGTGGGTGTGGGGAGCTCAGTGGAGGGTTCTGGGTGCAGGAAGGTCTGTGTGCGGGGGGCTCCTGATGCAGGGGGTGAGGCTCGGGGGGTGGAGGTCTGGAGGGCTTAGTGGGGGGGCGGTTCTGGATGCGGGGCACTCCTGATGCAGGGAGGGGCTCGGTGTGTGTGTGGGGGGGTTCTGGGTGTGCAGTGGGGGGAGGGGTCACTATATAGGGAGCTGTTCCCCCGTCCGCCCAATCCCCCTCCCCTGCTGAGCTTCACCCCTCCACACTCAGAACCCCCACCTCACTGAGCCACCCCCTGAACTCTGTCTCTTTACTCTTTCCCCCTTGCACCCCGCCCAGCTGGGACTAACATCCCTGGGCAGCCGGGGCATCCTCAGGCCCCCCTCAGTGATTTACCTCTCCCCTGGCTGCCCGAACAGACGCGTCTGAGCTGCCTGGGAGGGCTGAGTGAGCACTGGTGCAGCTTCTCTTTGCTTCCGCACAGAAAACATTTTTGGCAGAAAGTAAAGAGAATCTGCAGGGGGGCATTTTTCTGCTGAGCTGCAGAGACGCAGAATTCCCCCAGGACTAACAGAAAGGAAGGAGGGAATGGAACTGCCCTGAGCTGCCGGGCTCTTTAGCTCCACTCCCTGCTCCCTTCCCATAAGAATGGCTTCAGGTTACTTCAGGGAGGAATTCTCCTTGCAGCAGGTCTGATTGGTTCCTTTGCCCCAGGAGGGGGGCAAGTGGGGCAGGCAGCCAATCAGAGGGCCCAAATTTGCTAGCGGGCAGGAGCGTCTCACTCACCTTATTGCCAGATTGGGTCCTACCTCGCTGAAATCCCATCACTGGGAGCAGATCACCAGAGCTGCCGGTGCTGTGACGGCTGCTCCCAGGCCATCCCCTTCAGAACAGGTGTCCTGGGCCCTGCAGCTCCCCCATCAGGAGCAGAGGAATCGGGTGACCATGTCATTTGGCTGATTCCAGGAGCAAGGCAGAAACAGCCAGGCAGTGTCTGTTGCCCAGTCAGTGGAGATCAGGGTCTGGGAAAGACCTGGAGCAGGTCTGTGCTCAGAGCCTAGCATCTGGAATGTGGCCGGCAGAGCTCCCTGCCTGAGGAAAGCTGGGGCAGGAACCAAAGGCAGGACTGGCAGGTGAGCCAGTGGCTGGGAGATGAGAAGACAGGATCTGAAATCTGGACATGAGGGGTAGCTATGGAACCCTAGGAAAGGGGCCACATGGGCTGCTGAAGTCCTGCCCCAAGTATAGCAGGACAGGGCTAAAGAGATTGGGTGGGGAAGCCCTGCTGTGAGGGTGAAGAAGGGAATATGTTTCTGTGCTGTAGCTGCCCCAAGACAGCGGAACTTAACTGCCCCCTACCAGGTGTGGGGACTTTATGGAACTGTCAGAGAGTAAACTGAGGCAGGGTGACAGCATGGGCCTGTGCCAGACTGCACCTTAGGACATTGCTGATCTGGGGTCGGAAGTGTGGGAGAAGTCCTGAAAGCTTCTAAATCCCACTCCCAGAACACACAAAATATGTATAGGTTCCTGCTACTGGGCTCTCATAACTCTCGTGAGTCTAGGGTATGCCTTAAGCCAGAAAGCGTACTGGGCTTTGTTCTACATTGACAATGTGTGTGTGTGTGCTTACATTGGGGGAGGGGGAGGGTTGATAATATTTTTGCCTCTGTCTCTATGTGGCTAGTTACCTTAATCATTTCCTGCTGTTTGAATTTCCCATTTACTCCTGTACAATGATGTATTTTTGTATTTGCCTTGGTTTGCTCCCCCAGATAGAGAAGAACCTTTTCCAAAGGCCCTGTCAGTCTCGGTTTATTTCACAGTCAGAAAAACACCAGAGAAGAGATCAGTATAATTTCCCCATGAAGAGAGACCACAGCGTGGGGTCCGTGCTGTGTTCCAGGCCTGGCCCATCCAGGAGGAAGGCAGGAAGACTCCTCACATTTAAAGGTGCAGACCACAGGAAATATAATTGTAACATTTCCTCAACATTCACTGCAGAGTGGGGTTGGGGAGGCTCAGGCAATGCAGCATCATCCCCCTCATTGTGACATCTCAGACATTCCTATGCTTGAGCGCCTCTTGTTTGGATCTCTGGTGCTCTGGGGACTGTAGCTGAGGCTGCAGGGGGTGGATCCTCTCCCTGTGTCACCATTGCCCCATAATACTTTGCGGATTTCACTGCATAAGAAACTCCCACCAGGCAAAAAGCTCAGTACAAGACCTGAGCTGGATATTCTGGGTCCATTTCTTCTTTGGTGGTTCCAAACTCCTGGCAAGAATCTGTGGGGTGGAGGAATCTGGAAGCGGATGTCCCAAGGACATTGCAGCTGTCAGCAGGGAGTCAATCCCAGTTCTCTCTTAGCCAGATCTTGATGCCCAGACTCTCCCAGGCTCTGTTGAGCCAGGTAAGCTCTTCTTTGGACCAGCTGATGGTTCCGGGGATACGGGAAGGTCCCCATCCTTCCCTTCTTCCTTCAAGCTGGGGGAAGTGGTAATATGCCCAGATGGGAGCTTCTTGCCCCTCCAGACCTGCAATGATAATAACAAGACATCTCTCCTGCCCCACATCACACCTCACCAGCCCAAAACCTTTAATGCTCTTTTCTGATCCCCATTATTCTTGTTGTCCCCCAGCCCCTATTTCTGCTCTCTGTTTGTTAATGAATCAAGGTATGATGGTGGAGAGGGGCACATATTGACAGTAGCTGTCCATTTGCTATTGACTGAGGCCTGAGTGACATGTTTCCAAACCCAGCTGGGAGTCTGAACCAACAGGGCCTTTCCTGAAGGAATGGGACCATCAGTCTCAGTAAAGTACAACTGAGAAGTTGAATATGGTCAAGGAACAGCCTCCCTCTCTCCACAAGAACAGGGGGCCACCACTAGAGGGTGATTGGGAGAAGTGCCCTCAGTGCCTTCCCAGAGCATGTACTCTCATTGGTGCACTCCCTCTGCTCCTCCCTAGACCCCCTCTCAGCCTGACCTGGCTCTCAGCATCAAGTGTTATCACGAGAGCCCTGGGGGCCCATTGCTGGCTGTTTAATGCCAGAGCCCCACCCCAAGCTCTCACTACCTGATGCAGCAATGATCTCACTGGCCTGGAATGGTCCTAACAAGGGGGCTGCCGGCACTTCACAAATATCACTTGCCTGTGAGCATCTGGAGCATAAACTTGGGGTTCCTACAACAGGCCTGGATGAGAACTGGGTGTCACAGTTCAGGGGCACCTGTATTCTCCCTCTATGGTCCACCAATCTCAGACATCCAGCTGTCACCTGAGTGGAAACCCATGTGTCTCTCCCTTCTGACCAGGGCATTTATAGGTTGCACAGTTTCCTGACTACACTGTGAATTCCTCAGCAAAACAGACTGCCTAAGCCTGCCTGTTTTGCCTTCTCTTCAGAGACTGTAAACAGCATAATTACCTCCAGTTAAGCTACCATACAGCCCTTTCTAAGCAAGCACATTTATTCTTAAAGTAAAAGCATTACAGAAAAAAACATATTAAAACAATAACAAATTAACATGCATGTTAATAAGCTTACCAGAGACCACCCCAACTCTAACATGAGCTCTGGCAGGTGAGCAGTCTTTCAAACACCACCAAGGTGTTTCCTGTGGTTATTAGTTCATAAACACTTAGACTCAGAAGAGGCACCCCCATGAATCTGTGAGTATCTCCTTTATCCAGTTTGGGTCTTTGAAGAGACCGTGAATAGTAATCAGCCATGTGTTGCATTAGTTTTTGTTTTTGTTTTTGTTTTTTTTTGCAGCATCACATTGCTGACTCATTTTGAGGTTCTGATACCTCACAACTCCCAGATCCTTCTCAGCAGTGCTGCTGCCAAGACAGTTTTCCCCATTCTGTTTGGTTTTTCTTCCCTAAGTGTAGCACCTTACACCTGTCTTTGTTGAATTTCATTTTGTTGACTATAGCCCAGATCTCCAATTTATCATGGGTATGGAACAGCTAAGGTATTATGTATGTTAGCTGGGCTTCTGGGTAGTGTCCAGGCTCCAAAGCACAGAATATGGAAGGGAGAGAGGGAAGGATTCCCATGATGGAGTAACAATTTCCCCTGAAGAGAAGGGTTACTCCCTGCCTTTATGCCAAGCTCCTGGCCTGTTCCCATCTCTGCCCACCCCACCCCTAACCTCAGCTGCTCCAGCAAACTAAGGCAGCAAAGACCAGAGGCCACTCTTGCTCCTAGGACTGAGGAGTAGGCTGATAATCTACCTGGATGTGGGTGGTGTCCTTCCCCATGCCCATGATCAACACACTATGCAAGGCAGCCTGCAGGAGGCAAGTTTCCAGCTCCTGATCCAGGGTCAGCCAGAGTTCGTTGGCAGGAGAGAGGTGCCTGCTTTAGATTTCCGAGTATGGGGGTAGGACAGGCACTAACAGGAGCAGGAAACTGTCAACTTGTTGAATGCGGTGGATGAGACTTAAGTATATATGACACAAACACACATGTAGAGTCATAGATGTGCTTTATTTGTATAGCAAAGAGACATCTATGTAGAGCAGTTAATGAGATTAATGTGCATAACATAGGGACAAACATGACCTATTATTTTGGAAGCCATGAACACTATTTTTTATGCATTTGGAAATCAGACACAATAGATCAGCTGACACTTCCAAAGATACTTTTTGTTTTCACAGCAGACAAGCATTGGCAAGGAACAGAATAAACCACTGCCCACATCCCAAGCTGGGCCCATCGAGCTGCATGTCTTAGGTACCCACGTGCCATGATCCTTGTAAAGAAACATTTTCCCTTTGCCTTGAGGTTTTTCTTGAGAAAATTAAGTTACCATAATTTTCACTCCCCAAGGCAGGGTTCCTCTGGGATTTCAGCCCAGGACCTGTGCCTTTGTAATGAAGGCATACTTTTAGGCCATCTGACCACTTTGTGCTTTGGTTTTCTCACTCACGAGTAGGTCTTTGCCAATTAGGTGTGAACTATTATTTCAAAACTGAGCAGCACCCGAAGTTTCACAAGACTAAAGACCACAACTCCCAGCCTGGGAACTCCCCTAGAACACGTCCTGTCTATGAAGAGCTGGACCAGGTGCTCAACCCTGCCTCGAGCATGGAGTCTGCTTTCATGCTGGACCAGCTTCTGCATACGGATGGTGTTAATACTGGACTGGGGCAGAGGGGCTGGAGGAGACATCAGAAGCCATCTCACCCCGATGCTGCAGCACTGCACTCTGGATGCTATACTTCCAAGGTGATATTAAACTGAGCTACTTCTGCTTGGCTGGGCAGACCAGCGGGAAATTAACCCCATTGCCAGGCTGCTGCAGCGGACACCTGAGGTCTGGCTCCATCCCCAAAAATGACATTTTAGCCAGGCTGCTCTATAGCCCTTAAGGGAAGGGCAATCTGCTGCTGCTGGGGAGATCCGAGGCCTGGCTCTATCCCCCAGATTAATACCATTGCCCAGCTGCAGTACACACTGCTAGGAGGGCTGCTGTGCAACATCTGTTACTTGGGACCTGCTCCATCCCAGAATTAGTACCTGGCCAGGCTGTTCTATTGCCTGCAGGCAGGGACAATCAGCTGCTGCTGGGGACACGAGTCCTGGCTGAATCCCCCAACCAATGCTCTTTCTGGGTTGCTCTATAACCCTGCAGGGAGAGGAGTCCTTCTAGCTCTGCCAGAGAAACACCAAGACCTGGTTCCACCCACTACTGACATCACTGCTGACCTAAAACACAGCTCTGGATTTTTGATATTAATTTGCTTGAGCCATCAGGTGATCAGGCTGAGGCCGCAGGATCGTTTGGGGAGGAGATGACGGCACACACCAAGTGTCTAATTATAAAGCTTTATTAATAAAATAATGAAATAACAGTGGAGAGTGATGGGTGCTCCCCATGTCACTCAGAGGAAGGAAGAAAGCGTTAGTGCCCCAAGCCCTAACCCACTTTCATACTCACACACTTAATACCCGAGGGTGGCCAGGCCTGGGTGTAATGTAAGAAGAAGAGGGGGAAGGGTGGATGGGAGTTCTGCCCTGTGCGCACTCAGGTCATCCAGGGTCCACTGTTGATTCCGATTTGCCTCAGCTCTCGGGAGGGTTTTAAGGCCTGGGGTCTCTTGGGGGCATCTTCTTTAGAGATCTTTGTTCCCCATACTCTGTGTACCAGTCCAAACCGGCCTTCCATGGCTTCTTTAGCTTTTTTAAAACACACTGGTTTCAGGGCCGTGAGACAGTTCTATTTGTTCCTGGCTGGCCTTTGCCGTCTCGCTTTTTTTCGCGGCCCCTGCATTTTGTTTAATAATTTTTTTTTTTATGGCTGGTTGTGGGGGTTGGATTTTTTATTTTTTTTTATTTTTTTTTTGTCTTGGCAGGTAGTAGCTGGCCTTGGGCTGTAGTCAGTTTTTTATTTTCAGACTGAGCTTGCTAGCTGCAGTGTTGAGTTAACCCGTTCTCTGCTCTCTTCCTCCTTCCCCCTTTGGCCTCTCGCAGCCTGCAAAGGAATCTTCCACTCCACACTTACACCTTTGACCCTCCCCAAAATGCCCTGCAATGCTTGCAACAGCATTAGCAATATACAATGCTGATCTGCATCCCGCAGGGGACCTCCTGTGGGAGGAGGCCATTGGGGTGTGACGGTTGCCTCCTACTTCTGCAGAGTGACCATGAGGCCTAGCTCCAAACTCAGCATTAATCTCATTGTTGGGCTGCGAGATAGCACACCTGAGACCAGGCTCCAACCCCCAAATTAATGTAATTGCTGGGTGGCTCCATAGCTCTGCACTGTATTACTATCGCTTCTCGGGAGACCCTAAGGTCAGGATCCAACTCTAAAATTATGCATGTACCATGACTGTCAGTTGACTGTGAGTTGTAACATTTGTTCTCAGTATCTCCAGCTTAGGTTGTGATCATCACTGGTAGGGGTAATGGTACATCACAGAGCATCCTTCTAAAGCACTGAGGCTTAATGGTAGCAGAGTTTCTTAGGGCTTCCTGCTAAAAACTAGATGATTAGTGTTAGAGGAGATTCTAAAGGACCACGGTCATCATCATTATCAGATGTCCTTAAGACTTCTGCTTCATTTCCTTCTCCCTTTCAGCTTTGTGCCTTGTGTCATGCTGCCCCTGATGCCTTGAACCTTCTCCCTGTTCTCATACACTAACAGCCCTTCATCTCCTGCTCCAAATCCCTGCTGAAAACCCACTGCATCTCACCAATAACCCCCAACTTCTCTTATCCTGTTGCCCAATATCATCTTTTTATTTCACTTGTCTTGCTTAGATCCTCAGCTCTTCAGGGCAGGAAACTCACCTTATCTGTGTTTGTAAACACAGTATAAATTTAGGGCATTGTAGAAAGCATGTTTAATAATAACTCATTCTACGCAGCACAATATTTATTCATGTCCCTACAAGTCCCAAATGTATGCATGTTCTGTATGATCCTAATTCCAAATGACTCCAGCACAGGTTGGTAGGAGTTAAACCCACATCTACGAAAGTTGAGATTCTCCTGCAACCACATGGATCCAGGCAACACCAAATATTACAAGACTTGCAATAACGTAATGCAAGCTGGTACTGCTAACTCCCTTGCACCCCTTTGGAAATTCCAGCTGAAGAGTAAAAATTTCATTCCAGGTTGAGAGAGAGACAGAGAGAGAGTATAGTGCAGTGATTTGCTAGGTAACATTCTGCATCTGAACTGAAACACAACATGGCTGCTGCCTCACAACTCCCGCTATATTAGAGAGTGGGTTTGTCTACACTGCAGTCTTAGGTGTGATTGCAGCTCTGGTAGGCAGGCCACACTAGCTTTAATCTAGCTAGCAAAGCTAAAAAGAGCATGAAGACATGGAGGCATAGACCCCAGCACAGGCTAGTGATGTGAGGACATACTCAGGATCCCGGTCAGGCTGGTACAGCCCATGCTGATGCCTGTGCTGCCAGCCCTTTACTAGATCCCTCCAAACGCCAGACTCTCTTCCTCCAGTTGCACTCATCACAGTGCACCTCCCCACACATCTCTGTCTGGTAACACACACCAATCAGATTCCTTCAAGTCGGGGGTTGTGTTCATCTCCTGGATGGTATTGTGGTACGTGCCCTGGGCTGGGGCTCAACAGAGATGGATTCAGTTGCTTGCTCTGTCACAGGTTCCTGTGTGACCACCTTGAGCAAGTTAGTTTATTTCTCTCTATCTCTGTTCCCTCTCTGTAAAATTGAGATAATACTTTCCCCCTCTTTTCCTGTGAGTACAATGGGTTTCTACTCCTTGATTGTGGCTCCCACGCACTCCTGTTAAATAAATAATAAGGAACTCTGCATTTTGGAACAACAAGGGGGTACTGACTGGAACTTGTTCCCTAAAAGAAGACTATATTTCCCCCCTTATCTGAACAAACATATTCTTTGGCCTAGTGTCACCACAACACTTTTCTCCAATAAAAAATGGAGTTCTATTAGCTGTGTTATCAGTGCTCTTGTCTCACCAGCAGGTGGCACTGTGAAATATTAAAGAGTCCAGTTGGGCAGTGATAGTATCATTGAGTGCTTGGAGTTTAGACAGCCACTTACAGTGTTGCACACACCAGGGTAATTAAAGGGGTGTAAGTGTGGGGCTTGTATGGAAGGGGAGAAATAGGCAGATCAACCTGGACATGTTGCTTTTGCTGACTAGAATGAGAGGAGGTGACATACCTGATTTTTCTTTTGCAAGGATGTGGGACTAAAGATTTTTATCAACTCTCGGCTACAGAAGCCAGTCATGTGCCAGAGTCATAATGTCCAAACACCCCTCTCTCTTTCTGTGGTGATGGTGTCTGTGGAGGATCAGAGCCCCAGAGTAATGCAGGAAGGAGGGATGGGTGGGAGACATATAATTGATTGATTACTAATCAATCTGTCTCTATTATTGTATGGGATGTGGATGTGATTTGGGCTATCAACTAGTGGGGAGTTGGGGGAGGTTTTATGCAGATATCATAACTTAGTTTAAGTCACAACACAGGAAATGTTATAGGGCAGGTAACATTGAATGCCAAACAGAATCCCCAGTGTTAAACTGATGGCTGGGTCCTTGCTGCTTCTTAACATTTAACCCCGACGTCCCTAACCAACAGATCTTGACCCTGGAGATAAACCCCAACCACTCTGTGTGACTTTTATCCTGTAAATACCCAGCTAATCAGTAGCATCTGAAGCTATAAATAGTTCACAAAATGTCCCTGTATAATATCTATAGCTATCTATCTATCTTATCCTGCAATCCGTGTCTTGGTTTGGTCACATACTTAGTTGAGGCAGAAGTAATGATCATGTATTCCTCATGGATATTAATACTCAGCACTCCCATCCCTGTTAAATCTCCAGTCACTACCTAGCACTTGCTCCTATAAATACCTTACCCTGATCCTTAAAGGTGCCTAAACAGGTGCCTAATAGGCCCTTGCTATTTCATAACATTTAACGCTAACGTCGCTACTGTGTAATTTTTATCCTGTAAATAGCCAGCTAGTGCCTCCCCGTGTGCGGTACTGCCTTGCCATGGCAGTGCTGGGAACCTGCTGGACATGAGTAAGAGGGAGCTCAGTTTGTCTTCTCTCAAGACCTTTGCTTCTAACCCTCCCTTTCTCCTCCTCCCCTCCCCCGCCCTGACATTACTGTCCTGTAGGGTGACTACTGAGTTCCAGCCGAGATGGGGGTGACGGGGGCTCCTCCAATGCTCACCCCTTGAGCAGAGCAGCAGCACCTGTGTCACATGCAGCCTGCACCACACCAATGTGTCTCTCCTGCTCTCAGGTCAGATCTGTTCTTTTGAATAGTGAATTGTGGAATACAAACCTTGGGATTTGTTTGGGGTCTTTTTCCCCCAAAAAACAGCTTTAAAAATGTTTTGAATTTTCAGATTGTATGTATTTGATTGGGTTTTGATTTGACTGGAATGCAAATACAGGCTTGATCGACTAGGGAAAAAAGGGGTACTTACTTAGATTTGGTCAGTTGTTTATTTTGCTTTAAATAGTGTGTTGTTTAATTTCTTTTGTGTGTGCAAATGGCTAATTTTAAAATGTAATACAGTACACTCTCTGATTTAAAGTAATTAGAGATTAGTATCATTTAACCAGTATTTTTCCCAAAGTTTGCATGTGTTTATTGTTATTCTTGTGATTTTTAGCATTATTAATTTATATATTTGTTGACTTCGTTTTCAACTTTGCATACGGCAGCTCACTGGTGCAACATTTATTCACAGAAAATCAATAGAAAAAAAACTATCTGTCTGTATGTATTTTTATTCTTCTTTTCAGAATACCATAGATAAAACACATATTTAAGTGCATATTGTTAAAAAAAATAAATATGTATGGTAGGGCTCTACAGACTACCAAATCAGGAGGAGGCATTTCTAGAGAAAAATGGAAAAAATATCCCAAACTCAAGACTTGGCAGTAATGGGAGACTTTAGCTACGCAGGCATCTGTTGGAAAAGTAATATACAAAAAACACAAAATGTCTAATAAGTTCTTGCAATCTGTTGGGGATAACTTCTTGTTTTGGAATGTGGAGAAATTAACTTGGAAGATGGGTGGCCATTTTACACTTGATTCTGATTTACAGAGAGGAATTGATTGCCAATGTGAAGGGGGGTGCAACATGGGTGAAAGTGATTATTAAATGATAACTTTCATGATTCTAAGGAACAGAAGGAGTGAGAGTAGCAGTCAATGGACTTCAGAAAAACAGATTCAGTGAACAGGTAGATAAGGCCCCCTGAGAAGAAAATGTAAGGGAAAAAGGAGTTGAGGAGATCTGAAAGTTTTTTAAACAGACAATACCAACGGCAAAACTGCAAACTATCCCAATGAAAAAGAAAGGTAGAAAGAATAGAAAGAGGCCAATATGGCTGCATCAAAAGCTCTTTAATGACCTGAAAATCAAAAAGGAATCCTACAAAAAGTGGAAACACGAACACATTGTGTGGCAAGGCACCTTCTTGGTCTCACCAGCCTCAGCTGTTTTTAGCCTTGGCGAGATGGCTTGGGTAAAACAGTCCCTCTTAGCTGCACAGGGTCAGTCCATTCCTTCTCTCCGCTAGTCTTTTGGGCTTGTTTTTCTCCCTTATGGGAAGGAATGCAGCCTCCCCTCCTGGTGAGGCTTACTGTCTTGCTGCTCCTAACCTACTGGCAGCTTGACTCCTTCCCTCCCCTTCTCTCTTAACAGGGGAGGGTTTAAAAAGGTCTCAGGCAGCCCTTAGTTGGAATCAGCTGATCCCAGTTGATGGGGGGAGGGCCTTTTAACCTTCTGGGACTGTTTTCTACCCCCTCCTTTCAGCTGTCTGTCCTGAGTTTATCACAGTTGCTAAAGGTGAATAAAAAAAACAACAAAAAATAACCACAAGCATGTAGGGAAAAAATCATAAAGGCTAAGGCAAAAATGAGTTACACCTAGTAAGGGACAAAAGGGCAATAAGAGAGGTTTCATTAATACATTAGGAGCAAGAGAAAGATGAGGGGAAGCGTAGCTCCACAAAGGAGAGATATTAATGGATGACACCAAGAAGGCTGAAGTATTTAATGTCCATTTTTGCTTCAGTCTTCACTGAAGAAGTTAATTGTGGCCTGGTGCTTAGCACAATATTAACAAAAAGGGGAAAGGAACACACACCAGAAGAAGGAAAGAACAGAATATTTAGATAAGTTAGATGTATTCAAGTCAGCAAAGCTTGACAAATTCACCTTAGGGTACTTAAGGAACTAAGTGAAGCAATCTTGGAACCATTAGCAATTATCTTCAAGAACTCATGGAGGATGGGTGAGGTCATAGAGAAGTGGAGAAGGGCAAACATAGTACCTAACTTTATAAAGGGGAACAAAGAAGATCCAGGGAATTACAGACCAGTCAGCCTAATTTCAATACCTGGAAAGATGGTGAAACAAATTATTAAACAACCAATTTGTAAGCACCTAGAGGACAAATATGGTGATAAGTAATAGCCGACGTGGATTTGTCAAGAACAAATCATGTGAAACCAACCACAATGTTAGCAAACTAAAGAAATATGGTCAAGATGAAATTACAATGAAGACAGTGTCACGGAGTTACAGGGTCTGGTCTATGCCCAAGCCTGTCACCAGGCTTCTGGGAGTGACACTTTTAGGACCCACACAGTTCCATAGGGCAGGCCCCTGGCCTCCAAGACTGGGCCTTCAGCACCAGTGTTCCCTGCCTCTGTGGGTCCCTGCAGTGAATCCAGCCAAGACAAACTCCTCTGGGAGGCTTGTACTGTGCCCCTTCAAAGTGTGCAATGCTCTCAGTGAGTATTTACAGCGATGCAGGCAGCCTTTTCAAAACAAGGTAATCATTTATTAGTCATTTAGCACACAGAATTTTAAAGACCTTCGATTAACACAGAGAAGCCAAAGTTAATCCATAGTCCACCTTGGTCCAACTAGTGCCCTGATGGGCCAGCCACGCTGTGATGAACTCCATCTCTGTCTCTCTCTGTTTACCCCTTTGTCTCCCCAGGTCTGGCTCCTGAATCCCTTTCTTCCAGTCACCTGACACCTTCTCCAGCTCAGTTCCCAAATCCTAGCTGCTGGAGTTTTCTGCTGTTAGGTGTTGATTGTTCAGTTGTTGGAGCATCTCTTTGTCTTGCTGGACTCTGCTGATTTGGATCAGTCTGAGCCAGTTCTTTAGTGACTGTATTCATTCCCCCCAGTGAGGTGAAACACACAAACCTCCTGTCTATTGCACTGTTCCAGGAGTAGTGATAACCCTTTTTACCCTCTGGCTAGCAATGACATGAACAGAAGGAAACTGAAGCATGCCTAGGATTCATAAAAATAGTACAGAAAATCTCCACTTTGTCACAAAGGGTACACAACAGGTCGAAAGACCATACACAAAGTGTGGTTATCAATGGTTTGCTGTTGAACTGAGAGGGCATATCTAGTGGGGTCCTATAAAAGTTTGTCATTTTCATTAATGAATTGGATATAGAGTGGAGAGTATGCTTATAAAATCTGCAGATGACACCAAGCTAGGAGGGGTTGCAAGCACTTTGGAGAACAGTGTTAGAATTCAAAATGACCTTGATAAATTGGAGTAGTGGTCTGAAGTCAACACGATGCAATTCAACTAAGACAAGTGCACAGTCCTACACTTAGTAAGGAAAATTTAAATACACAGGTACTAAATAGGGAATAATTGGCTAGGTGGTAGTACTGCTGAATTGAAATATGAGTCAACAATGTGGTGAAGTTGGAAAAAAAGGCTAATACCATTCTGGAGTGTCATGTGGTAAGGCACGGAAGCTAACTGTTCTGCCCTACTTGGCACAGGTGAGGCGATAGTTGAAGCACTGTGTCCCGTTTGGGGTGCCACATTTTAAGAAACATGTGGACAATTTGGAGAGATTCCAGAGGAGAGCAACAAAAAATGATAAAAGGTTTAGAAAACCTGATCTGTGAGGAAAGGTTAAAGAAACTGGGCATGTTTATTCTTGAGAAAAAAAGGTTGAGGGGAGACCTGAAAACCATCTTCAAATATGTTAAGGGCTGTTAGAAAGCAGGGGTGGGCAAACTTTTTGGCCTAAGGGCCACATCTGGGTATGGAAATTGTATGGCAGGCCATCAACGCTCACAAAATTAACAACGGAAAATTAACACTACTAAAACATCATAGTCACCTAAGACAACAACTAGCAGGCACATGGGCTTGCACGTTGCAGGCTCTAATGGCATGTGAGGCGCAATTGGGTTGTGCAGCTGGAGTAATATGCAGGCCCTCACGCCTGTCATGCAGGTCCTGAACATGCAGGAGTGCCAGGTGGGCAGAGCAGGGCAAGCCCCTGACCCCGCTCCCCAGCTGGAGCGCCGGAGCAGGGCAATGGAGCTTGAGGGTTGGGTTAAAAGGTCTGATGGGCTGGACGCGGCCTGTGGGCCATAGTTTGCCCACCCCTGTTATAAAGGGTATGGTGATCAATTTTTCTCCATGTCCACTGAAGGTAGGACAAGAAGCAATGGGCATAATCTGCAGCAAGTGAGATTGAGGTTAGACCTTAGGGGAAACTTTCTAACTATAAGGATAATAAAGTACCGGAATAGGTTATTAAGGGAGATGGAATCTCTGTCATTGCAGGTTTTTAAGAACAGGTTGGACTGTTACCCCAGAATTTGGCATCCCTGCATGTACCCCAGAATTTAATAGTACTGCCATCAGCAATTTTGCATGTTCAGCCACTGCCAGCTGAAAAGCAAACATCACATACTGTAACGATGCTGCCTCTGGCGGGACACAACTGAGAGTGTCAATTCTGGACAAATTGCTTAGAGCAGGGCAATTACAGCCCAAGGCTGGGGTTTCTCCACTTCTAAGGCAAACCAAACCAGCCAGACAGGGAGGACTTTGGTTTTACCCCACTGGCTAACTACAAGTCACACAAGCAATTCCCTCAGACACTCCAGTTCCCCAGTACCACCACCAGCAGCCACTTCTTATGGGGACGAATGTTATGAAAACTAATGCCCCTGTAAAAGAAAAAAGGTTTTCTCAATCCCAAAGGACCAAGTCCCAGACCCAGGTCAATATACAAGTTAGATCTTACCCACAAATTACGCTGTTGCCAATCCTTTAGAATCTAAAATCTAAAGGTTTATTCATAAAAGAAAGAAATACAGATGAGAGTTAAAATTGATTAAATGGAATCAGTTACATACAGCAATGGCAAAGTTCTTGGTTCAGGCTTGTAGCAGTGATGGAATAAACTGCAGGCTCAAATCAAGTCTCTGGAGTACATCCACAGCTGAGATGGGTCATTCAGTCCTTTGTTCAGAGCTTCAGTTTGTAGCAAAGTTCCTCCAGAAGTAAGAAGCAGGATTGGAGGGTGTCATAAATATAAGGGGAAGGGTAAACCCCTTTGAAATTCCTCCTGGCCAGGGGAAAGCTCCTCTCACCTGTAAAGGGTTAAGAAGCTAAAGGTAACCTCGCTGGCACCTGACCAAAATGACCAATGAGGAGACAAGATACTTTCAAAAGCTGGGAGGAGGGAGAGAAACAAAGGGTCTGTGTCTGTCTGTATGCTGCTTTTGCCAGGGACAGAACAGGAATGGAGTCTTAGAACTTTTAGTAAGTAATCTAGCTAGGTATGTGTTAGATTATGATTTCTTTAAATGGCTGAGAAAAGAATTGTGCTGAATAGAATAACTATTTCTGTCTGTGTATCTTTTTTGTAACTTAAGGTTTTGCCTAGAGGGGTTCTCTATGTTTTCTAATCTAATTACCCTGTAAGATATCTACCATCCTGATTTTACAGGGGGGATTTCTTCATTTCTATTTACTTCTATTTTCTATTAAAAGTCTTCTTGTAAAAGACTGAATGCTTTTTCATTGTTCTCAGATCCAAGGGTTTGGGTCTGTGGTCACCTATGCAAATTGGTGAGGCTTTTTATCCAACATTTCCCAGGAAAGGGGGGGTGCAAGTGTTGGGAGGATTGTTCATTGTTCTTAAGATCCAAGGGTCTGGGTCTGTAGTCACCTAGGCAAATTGGTGAGGCTTTTTACCAAACCTTGTCCAGGAAGTGGGGTGCAGGGTTTTGGGAAGTATTTTGGGGGGAAAGACGCGTCCAAACAGCTCTTCCCCAGTAACCAGTATTAGTTTGGTGGTGGTAGCGGCCATTCCAAGGACCACGGGTGGAATACTTTGTACCTTGGGGAAGTTTTGACTTAAGCTGGTAAAGATAAGCTTAGGAGGTTTTTCATGCAGGTCCCCACATCTGTACCCTAGAGTTCAGAGTGGGGGAGGAACCTTGACATGGTGGCATAGTGGTGGGATTAACCTGAAATCATTTTGAGATCCAGTTGAGATTTTTTGAACTAGAAATACAGATTTTAAAAAGGAATTTTTTTTTCCTGTGGCTTTGAAGCAGCTTTGAAACTGAAAGCATCTTGGGTTTTCCCTGCTTTGTGGCCAAGCAGAGACAAAAGGGGATTATCTTGTGAATTGCAGGTTTTCTTTGCCTGGAGGCAGGGTACTTAACTCCTGCAGGGAAATTCACAGTCTTCCAACCCAGAGGTTTTTTTTTTTCTTTTCTTCCTAAAAGTAAATAGGGGGTGTGTGTTCTACCCATTTGCTTTTTCTTTGGGCTGGGTAAGCAGGTTTCCAAGTAGTTTGGAGGTTTTTTGCTTTAAGTTGGGCCCAGAACAGAGACAAGGGAATTGTCTTTTTCTGTAGGCTGACAATCACTATCAGAGAATAGGTATTCTATTCCAGCACAGCAAAATTTTACAGCCAAGTTTTGTTTGTTTATTTCTAAACCTCGGGTGTAAAGTTAGTTAAAAACAGAGAGGTTAGAATGACCAAATCCTCAGCTCGACTACAGCTGGAATTAGCCAAATTTCAGGCTGAGGAAAGACAAAGGGAACATGAAAGACAGATAGAACTCATGCGGCTGAAGAAGGAACAAGAAAGGGAGGCAGAACAACACCAAGCGGCTGCTCACAGGAGAGCTATGGAAGCGAGGGACAAAGAACTGGAGGAGAAGGAAAAAGAGAGGAAGTATGTGGAGGAGATGGAGAAGATAAAGGCTCAGCAGAATATCCCAACAAACCCTAGTAATCCTTCTCCAAGTACCACTTCCCATCCCAGAAAGTTCCCCACCTACAAGGCAGGCGATGATACTGAGGCCTTCCTAGAAAACTTCGAAAGGGCCTGCCTTGGATACAACCTCTCTACTGACCAGTACATGGTAGAGCTGAGGCCGCAGCTCAGTGGACCCTTAGCTGAGGTGGCAGCTGAAATGCCTAAAGAACACATGAACAAGTATGAACTGTTTAAATCCAAGGCGAGAGTCAGAATGGGGATAACACCCGAGCAGTCTCGTCGGAGGTTCAGAGCCCTAAGGTGGAAACCAGACATGTCATTTACCCGACATGCCTACCACATTGTGAAACATTGGGATGCCTGGATATCAGGAGCAAGTGTTGAATCTCCAGTAAATTTGCCCTTCCTAATGCAAATGGAACAGTTCTTAGAGGGTGTTCCTGAGGAAATAGAAAGATACATCCTAGATGGGAAACCCAAAACTGTAATCGAGGCAGGAGAGATTGGAGCCAGATGGGTGGAGGTGGCAGAGAAGAAGAAAACTGGTCGCAGTTGGAGCGGAGACCAGAAGGGACCACCCCAGACCACACCCTATTACCGGGGGCCGCCCAAGGCCCCACCTACCTCCCAAAGAACCCTCCAGACCCCTTATCGTCCTGCCACCCCGTTCTCCAGCAACCCTCCTCACCCCAGTGACCCGTCAGCTGGACGATGTTTTAAATGTAACGAGCTGGGGCATGTAAAGGCCAACTGCCCCAAGAACCCCAACAGATTACAGTTCATTGCACCGGAATCACACCAGAGGTCCACAGGCCCAGATACTTCCCAGATACCCTTAGAGCGGAGGGAAACTGTGAGTGTGGGCGGGAAGAAGGTCACCGCGTGGAGGGACACCGGAGCACAAGTGTCAGCTATCCATGCTTCCTTAGTGGACCCCAATTTAATCAACCCAGAGATCCAAGTGACGATTCAACCCTTCAAGTCCAACTCTTTCAATTTGCCTACAGCCAAGTTGCCTGTCCAGTACAAGGGCTGGTCAGGAATGTGGACTTTTGCAGTCTATGATGATTATCCCATCCCCATGCTGTTGGGGGAAGACTTGGCCAATCATGTGAAGCAGGCCAAGAGGGTGGGAACGGTCACCCGCAGCCAGGCTAAACAAGCCGTGAGGCCTAGCTCTGTTCCGGAAACTGCTATCAGGACCCAGTCAGAGGTGATGGACCTGGACCTTAGGCCAATGTCTGCAACAGCAGTAGTGGATCCAGTCCCAGAGACCCAGACGGAACCAGTCCCAGAACCGGAACCAGCCGAACAACCAACACCAGACCCTGTGTCAGCACTGAATCCAGTACTTGCAACCTCAACACCAGAGGGCCCCACTGAACCTGAACTGGCAGCAGCCGATAACCCTACACAAGAGGCTCAACCGGAGCCTGAATCCCAACATAGTGCACCAGCGGAGAGCGGTTCACAGTCAACAGAAACAGCTCCATCCCCTATATTGCTTCCAGAGGGACCAAGCCTAGGTCCACAATCCAATGAGGGACTGATGTCTCCAGCATCAAGGGAACAGTTCCAGACCGAACAGGAAGCAGATGAAAGCCTCCAGAGAGCTTGGACAGCGGCACGGAGCAACCCACCGCCTCTCAGCTCTTCTAATCGATCCAGGTTTGTTGTAGAAAGAGGACTTTTATACAAGGAAACTCTTTCTGGTGGACACCAGGAAGACTGGCATCCTCAGAGACAGTTGGTAGTTCCAACTAAATACCGGGCCAAGCTCTTGAGCTTAGCCCACGATCACCCTAGTGGCCATGCTGGGGTGAACAGGACCAAAGACCGTTTGGGGGGGTCATTCCACTGGGAGGGAATGGGCAAGGATGTTTCTACCTATGTCCAGTCTTGTGAGGTGTGCCAAAGAGTGGGAAAACCCCAAGACCAGGTCAAAGCCCCTCTCCAGCCACTCCCCATCATTGAAGTTCCATTTCAGCGAGTAGCTGTGGATATTCTGGGTCCTTTTCCGAAAAAGACAGCCAGAGGAAAGCAGTACATACTGACTTTCATGGATTTTGCCACCCGATGGCCGGAAGCAGTAGCTCTAAGCAACACCAGGGCTAAAAGTGTATGCCAGGCACTAGCAGACATTTTTGCCAGGGTAGGTTGGCCCTCCGACATCCTCACAGATGCAGGGACTAATTTCCTGGCAGGAACTATGAAAAACCTTTGGGAAGCTCATGGGGTAAATCACTTGGTTGCCACTCCTTACCACCATCAAACAAATGGCATGGTGGAGAAGTTTAATGGAACTTTGGGGGCCATGATACGTAAATTCGTAAATGAGCACTCCAATGATTGGGACCTAGTGTTGCAGCAGTTGCTCTTTGCCTACAGAGCTGTACCACATCCCAGTTTAGGGTTTTCCCCATTTGAACTTGTATATGGCCGTGAGGTTAAGGGGCCATTGCAGTTGGTGAAGCAGCAATGGGAGGGATTTACACCTTCTCCAGGAACTAACATTCTGGACTTTGTAACCAACCTACAAAACACCCTCCGAACCTCTTTAGCCCTTGCTAAAGAAAACTTACAGGATGCTCAAAAAGAGCAAAAAGCCTGGTATGATAAACATGCCAGAGAGCGTTCCTTCAAAGTAGGAGACCAGGTCATGGTCTTAAGGGCGCTCCAGGCCCATAAAATGGAAGCATCGTGGGAAGGGCCATTCACGGTCCAGGAGCGCCTGGGAGCTGTTAATTATCTCATAGCATTCCCCACCTCCAACCGAAAGCCTAAGGTGTACCATATTAATTCTCTAAAGCCCTTTTATTCCAGAGAATTAAAGGTTTGTCAGTTTACAGCCCAGGGAGAAGATGATGCTGAGTGGCCTGAAGGTGTCTACTACGAAGGGAAATGTGCTGGTGGTGTGGAAGAGGTGAACCTCTCCATGACCCTTGGGCGTATGCAGCGACAGCAGATCCAGGAGCTGTGCACTAGCTACGCGCCAACGTTCTCAGCCACCCCAGGACTGACTGAACGGGCATACCACTCCATTGACACAGGTAATGCTCACCCAATTAGGGTCCAACCTTACCGGGTGTCTCCTCAAGCTAAAACTGCTATAGAACGGGAGATCCAGGATATGTTACAGATGGGTGTAATCCGCCCCTCTGAAAGTGCATGGGCATCTCCAGTGGTTCTAGTTCCCAAACCAGATGGGGAAATACGTTTTTGCGTGGACTACCGTAAGCTAAATGCTGTAACTCGCCCAGACAACTATCCAATGCCACGCACAGATGAACTGTTAGAGAAACTGGGACGGGCCCAGTTCATCTCTACCTTGGACTTAACAAAGGGGTACTGGCAGGTACCGCTAGATGAATCTGCCAAGGAAAGGTCAGCCTTCATCACACATCTCGGGCTGTATGAATTTAATGTACTCCCTTTCGGGCTGCGAAATGCACCCGCCACTTTCCAAAGACTTGTAGATGGTCTCCTAGCGGGATTAGGAGAATATGCAGTCGCCTACCTTGATGATGTGGCCATATTTTCGGATTCCTGGGCAGACCACCTGGAACATCTACAAAAAGTCCTTGAGTGCATAAGGGAGGCAGGACTAACTGTTAAGGCTAAGAAGTGTCAAATAGGCCTAAACAGAGTGACTTACCTTGGACACCAGGTGGGTCAAGGAACTATCAGCCCCCTACAGGCCAAAGTGGATGCTATCCAAAAGTGGCCTGTCCCAAAGTCAAAGAAACAGGTTCAATCCTTCTTAGGCTTGGCTGGTTATTACAGACGATTTGTACCGCACTACAGCCAAATCGCTGCCCCACTGACAGACCTAACCAAAAAGAAACAGCCAAATGCTGTTCAGTGGACCGGAAAGTGTCAGAAGGCCTTTAACAAGCTTAAAGCGACACTCATGTCTGACCCTGTACTAAGGGCCCCAGACTTTGACAAACCGTTCCTAGTAACCACAGATGCATCCGAGCGTGGTGTGGGAGCAGTTTTAATGCAGAAAGGACCTGATCAAGAATTCCACCCTGTAGTGTTTCTCAGCAAAAAACTGTCTGAGAGGGAAAGCAACTGGTCAGTCACTGAAAAAGAATGTTATGCCATTGTCTACGCTCTGGAAAAGCTACGCCCATATGTTTGGGGACGGCGTTTCCACCTGCAAATCGACCATGCTGCATTAAAGTGGCTTCACACCGTCAAAGAAACTAACAAAAAACTTCTTCGGTGGAGTTTAGCTCTCCAAGATTTTGATTTCGACATCCAACACATCTCAGGAGCTTCTAACAAAGTGGCTGATGCACTCTCCCGTGAAAGTTTCCCAGAATCAACTGGTTAAAATCGTCCTTAAGATGTGGAAAATATTGTTAGTCTTTATGTACTTGGTAGTATATTTAGAGATGCATGTGTCTTATTAACTCTGTTTTTCCTAGAGCTCCAGGAAGAAATCCCAGCCAGTGTTTCACCCTAGCTGAGATTTGGGGGGCGTGTCATAAATATAAGGGGAAGGGTAAACCCCTTTGAAATTCCTCCTGGCCAGGGGAAAGCTCCTCTCACCTGTAAAGGGTTAAGAAGCTAAAGGTAACCTCGCTGGCACCTGACCAAAATGACCAATGAGGAGACAAGATACTTTCAAAAGCTGGGAGGAGGGAGAGAAACAAAGGGTCTGTGTCTGTCTGTATGCTGCTTTTGCCAGGGACAGAACAGGAATGGAGTCTTAGAACTTTTAGTAAGTAATCTAGCTAGGTATGTGTTAGATTATGATTTCTTTAAATGGCTGAGAAAAGAATTGTGCTGAATAGAATAACTATTTCTGTCTGTGTATCTTTTTTGTAACTTAAGGTTTTGCCTAGAGGGGTTCTCTATGTTTTCTAATCTAATTACCCTGTAAGATATCTACCATCCTGATTTTACAGGGGGGATTTCTTCATTTCTATTTACTTCTATTTTCTATTAAAAGTCTTCTTGTAAAAGACTGAATGCTTTTTCATTGTTCTCAGATCCAAGGGTTTGGGTCTGTGGTCACCTATGCAAATTGGTGAGGCTTTTTATCCAACATTTCCCAGGAAAGGGGGGGTGCAAGTGTTGGGAGGATTGTTCATTGTTCTTAAGATCCAAGGGTCTGGGTCTGTAGTCACCTAGGCAAATTGGTGAGGCTTTTTACCAAACCTTGTCCAGGAAGTGGGGTGCAGGGTTTTGGGAAGTATTTTGGGGGGAAAGACGCGTCCAAACAGCTCTTCCCCAGTAACCAGTATTAGTTTGGTGGTGGTAGCGGCCATTCCAAGGACCACGGGTGGAATACTTTGTACCTTGGGGAAGTTTTGACTTAAGCTGGTAAAGATAAGCTTAGGAGGTTTTTCATGCAGGTCCCCACATCTGTACCCTAGAGTTCAGAGTGGGGGAGGAACCTTGACAGAGGGGTTTCCAGGACCTTTTATATTCTTTGCCCTGTGGAAGGACCCCCCCCTTTGTTCTTACTGTGGAAAATCCCAGCAGCAAGATGGAGTTTGGAGTCACATGGGCAAGTCACATGTCCATGCATGACTCAGTTCTTTGCAGGCCCACGCCATTGTTTACATATTAGTTTGAATGTTCCCAGGAAAGCTCAGATGTGGATTGGCGTCTACCAAAGTTCATTGTCAGTTAAGTGTTTCTTGACTGGGCACTTACTGAGAATAGTCCCTTCTCAAGAAGCTGACCAAATGCTTCAGTGAGGCTACTTAGAATAAAAACACATTGATATACAAGTACATAGCCAATATTCATAACTTCAACTACAAAAATGATACACCTATACAGGTAGCATAATCATAATCAGCACATCATAACCTTTCCATAGACACTTTACATGACAACTTTTGTACAATATTTGCTGCAAATATATAACAGTGTTTGCAACAATGATCTATACGGTTACAGGTTATGTGAGTAATATCACAAAGCCGCCTTACATTGACCTAATAATGTATGTGTCTATACTACCAGGTCCCTTCCACTGACCTAACTCACCTGTAATGTTGACTTAATTACTCTGCTCCTGCGAGAGACTTAATTCAGTGTTGATGAGTTGACAGAGAGGCAGTGAAGATGCAGTCTTATGTAAGTTGACTGAATTGGCCTCCAGGAGGTGTCCCACAATGCTCCACTGTGACTTCTCTGGACATCATTATCAACTCCACTGCACAGAATCCAGATACCCAGGAAACAGCCCCTCCCCGTTAAAGCCCCAGAAACTTTGAATTCCCATTTCCTATTTGATCAGCATGGAGAGCTCGGCAGCCCAGGTGATCCTGGTGACTCAACGCCTCAAATGTGCTCCAGTCTGTAGTACACAGGAGATGGTGGGACTTATTGGTCTGTGAGGAGAAGAGTCTGTGCAGGCACAGCTCCAATGCAGCACAATAAACTAGACATTTATGAAAAGATCACATGGGGCATGGGAGAGAAGGGCTACAGCAGGGATACGCAGCAGTGCCACGTGAAAATCAAGGAACTTTGGCAGGCATACCAGAAGACAAGGAAAGCAAACAGTCATTCTGGCTCTGCATCACAAACATGCTGCTCTACAATGAGCTGCACGTGATTCTTGGCGGCGACCCCACCACTACCCCCAAACACAGCATGGATACACCCCAGGAGTCTGAGTCTCGGGCTACCTCAGGCAACAATGAGGAGAACATTCTAGACGAGGAAGAGGAGGAGAATGGGAGACAAGCGAGCTGTGGGTCCATTCTCCCCAAGAGCCAGGAGCTATTTTTAACCCCAGAGTCCAGCTGTTTGCAGGACAGCATGGTGGCTGAGCATGATGCTGGGGAAGGCACCTCTGATAAGTATGCAATTCCAATCAAACTGTAGGGGTTACATGCTCTTATATTTTATGTTTAATGTAAAGAAAAAGTGAAGTGTAGTGAGTATCTGCTTTCCAATGGCTGCTCCAGCTACGCAGAGGGTGGCCCCCTGGAAAAGACCGTTTATGTGCACAGGGATGCCCAGGAATCCTCCATGGAGACTTCTAGGAAACTTTCATGGAGGCACTCTGCAATCCTTTACAGAAGGTTTCTGAGGAGGGCTGCCTTATTTCTTCCACCACGGTAGGACACTTTCCCGCGCCACTCCAGTATTAACTCTCCTGGTATCATTGTGGTACGCAGCATAGCAGCATAAGGACCAGGTCTGTACCCAGACGCTTGCAGCATCCACTCCCTTGCCACCCCTGTAACCCTCAGGAGACTGATATCACATAGGGTCACCTAGGGGAAACGGGGGAAGTTTTCATTACAAGTGCTCGTACTGCAAACAATAGAGCATGTGATCCACCACCCATAGTGATTTCAGGGTCCCTCAACCATGTTTTCCCTAACATGTGGGTGGTTTGGTTGGCAGGGATTGGCATTGACCTCAGATTCTGCACGTCTAGGGCAACTACTACCTCCGGCGTGGCTGTACTGCCCCCAGCCCCACCCCTGTCCCTTCCATGCAGCTGTCTGCATGACTGCATCTCCTGTCTGGGGTCTGTACAGCCCCACCAGAGGACAGGGCTGGGGGCAGTACAGTGGCACCGGAGGAGTTGCCAGTGTGGGGCGCTGGCTCCTGAGAGTGGCAGTTCCATGTTTTGCTCCTTTCGCCACTGCAGTTCCCAGGAGAGCCCTGCGGGTTCTGTGGATACCGATGTATATCTGTGTATATCCGCATCTGCAGGTATAAATTTGTATCTGCACAGGGCTGTAGTTAGAAGGGAGGGAAAGAGGATGTGTGTGTGACACTCTACACCCCAGGGAAATGCCCTGTAACCCCCATATTCATCATTTGTATATAAATTGTGATATTTTATGCAGAGCATGCCATATGAGGTATCGTGGGAAAGATTATGATCTGCTCAAAGCCACTGTTCCATCTAAATATGCATATCATTAATGCATTTGAAGTTATGAGAATTGTGTTTTATGATTGTCACAAATATCTGGTGTGGGTTTGGGAAGTGCCAGGATACTAGCTCCCCAAAGACAATAACCAGGGGATAACCAACACCCAGGTGGGTGTCGAACAACCATCAAAAGCCATTGTCCAGCGAAAGAGCTACAATGCAATGACTCAGCTGCGCAACACCACACCAGGGGAATTGCTCAACCTTGCCTGGTGACTCAGCAATGTACCCTGACATGCCTGGACTTGTGTTCTCCAACCACATGGTGGGACTAAGGATATAAAACAGAACACAGTGACCCTATACTTTGCCTTTTCTCCTCCCCCCACAAATGCTACAAGCAACAAGGACACCGAGAAGACTGAAGACTCCAACAGAGGAGACTGGCCCAAGTTTCACGGGTGAAACCTGTGTACCATGAACTGCAATATCTAGTGGGGTGAGAAAAACTGCTTAATCTCGATGTTGCCCAGTCTAATTGGGTTGAGAGTTTAGACTGCATACTTATATTTTATTTTAGTAACCACTCTGATGTTTTGCCTACCACTTATAATCACTTAAAATCTATCTTTTGTAGTCAATAAACTTGTTTTACTGTTTATCTTTACCAGTGAGTTTGCCTGAAGTTTTTGGTAAATCTGCACAGGTTTACAGAGGCTGGTGTATATCTACTTTCCATTGATGAAGCGGTGAACCAATTAATAAACTTGCACTGCTCATCAGACAGTATATTCCTGAGGTACAAGGCTGGGAGGATTTGTCTGGTGCCTTTCTCTGTGTGATTCATGAGTGGGTCTGGGAGCATTCATGCAATCTACCTGGGTGTGGGGCTCCACATGCTGTTGTGCTGAGTGACAACAGCACCTGGAGGCGTTTGCTGCTTGTCACTAGCAAAGCATTGTAAGAGATAGCCCAGTGTGGAGTGTTCAGGGGGCACAGCGGTCCCACAGTCCCAGGCTGCACGCCAGGGATCCCATCACAGCATGATGACATGTTTAGAAAGACAATAAGGCCTCTGAGACAGCTGAGACAGGGCTAAGAGCCTGGAGGATTTCATTGTCTGAAAAACTGGACATGGACATGGAGAGTAGGAGAGCATCCCATGCAGGATGAGATGCTGTGGATTATGAAGGACCAATCAGACATGTTGAGGCATCTGGTTGAGCTTCAGGAAAAGCAGCTTGAGGCTAAACTCTTTCTGCAGCCCATGCAGAACTGCCTGCAAGCATTGCCCTGTTCCCAATCCCTCTCCCACAAATGTTCCAGGAGCTGGGAGTGGGATGTGCAGTATCCCTTCCACTCAACACTGGGGAGGGTACTAAGAACAAAAGGCAGCCATTCAAAGATCTTTGATGGGCAAGACTTCTGTGCTTTCACAGACAAACTGATTTGGTTTCTCCCCTCCCAATATTATCCCACCATTTGCCCAAGGTTAAAGAAACAGAAAGAACAGGAAAATAATGTATGTGTGTGCAATAAAGGTAATTGTTTCGAGAATTAAATGCTCTTTATTTATTCCAATCATTGGGGTTGGGGGGAGGGGAGGGGTGGGGTGGGGGGGAGGGTACAGAGAAATTGATGCAATGGAGGGGATGGTAGGGGAAGGCACAACACAGATAAGCGGTGCACATTACTGAAACAAGTTTTCAAAGCATCCAGGAGATGCAGAGCTCCTTGGTGAGCTCTTCTTATTGCCCTGGTATCTGGCTGCTCAAAATTAGCTGCCAATCTATCTGCCTCCATACCCCACCTCTGCAGAAATGTCTCTCCCTTTGCCTAACAGATATTATGGAGCACACGGCAGACAGTGATAACAATGGGAATATTGTTTTCACTGAAATCCAAACTAGTAAGCAAATTGTGCCAGCAACCCTTTAAACGTCCAAAGGCACATTCCACCACCATTCTGCACTTGCTCAACCTTTTGTTGAAATGCTCCTTACTGCTGTCCAGCTGGCCGATGTTCGGCTTCATGAGCCATAGGAGCAAGGGGTAGGCTGGGTCTCCCAGGATCACGATTGGCATGTCAACATTGTCAGTGCTTATTTTGCGATCTGGAAAAAAGTCCCTGATTGCAGCTTTCTGAACAGACCTGTGTTCCTAAAGATGTGCGCATCATGCACCTTTCCTGACCCTCCCACATTGATGTCGATGAAACTCCCCCTATGATCCACCCGTGCTTGTAACATCATTGAAAATTATGCCTTACAGTTTATGTACTCTTTGGCAAGGTGGTCTGCTGCCAAGATAGGCATATGCGTGCCATCTATCACCCCACCGCCGTTAGGGAACCCCATCGTGGCAAAACCATCCACTATGTCCTGCACGTTGCCCAGAGTCACTACCCTTCTTAGCAGAAGTCGATTAACGCCCTGCATGCTTGGATCACAATGGATCCCATGGTGGATTTACCAACTCTGAATTGATTCCCCACTGACTGGTAGCAGTCTGGCATTGCAAGCTTCCACAGAGCGATCACCACTTGCTTCCCCATAGTCAGAGCAGGTCTCATGTTAGTGTTGCTGTGCTTCAGGGCTGGGGAAAGCTCTGCACAAAGTTCCTGGAAAGTGGACTTATGCATTCAAAAGTTCTGTAGCCACTGCTCGTCATCCCATAGCTGCCTAACAGTGCAATCCCATCACTCAGTGCTTGTTTTCCAGGACCAGAAATGGCGCTCCAGCCTGTTCAGCTGCTGCACGACTGCCAGCAGCAACCAGGAATTTTTTCATCCTATGGCTTGCGGCAGGGCTGCTTGCATGACATTGCAATGTTCCACACGGCGGTGCCTTTCTCAGCTCTGGAAATACTGCAGGATAAGGCTCAAGGTGTTTGTAATGCTCACAACAGGAGTGCACAGCTGAGTGGGGTCCATGCTTCTTGGGCTACGGCATACACACGGCTAAGCCAGGCTTTCGAAAAAAGGCATGAGAAAGTATGGGTTGTTTGCCATTGATATCAAGGTAAGGAGGGAGGGAGGAAACTGCATCACGGGAAGCCAAAGCCATGTTCCCATTCCCCCCTGCATCGATGTTTTGGTCCCAGGAGGTGTTGTAAGCTCTTCCCCAAACCCCCTGTGGCTAGTTGCACTGTGGGATAGCTACCCATAGTGCACTGCTCTGTGCACTGATGCAAGCGCTGCTAGTGAGGACGCACTCCACCAACACAATGAGCATGGCGTGGACTGGCACAACCAACTTCATTACTGCAGCGGCCGGATGTCAACTTACCTTAAGTTGACTTAACTTTGTAGTGTAGACATGCCCTCACAGTTACTTTTTAGCCTGCAGTACACCGACCACCAAACCCATGGAGATAACTTTCATAAAATTAATACAGATATCTCCCAGTTTCTTCATAGCAGTATTTTAGTAGCGGTTTTACCAATGAAGTCTACCAGTGTATACTTCCCTAGTACTACTCATTACTCCCCTCCAAGGAACTTTTTGCCACAACATTGCTTTGGGATCTCATGATCCCTATATCCTTTTTCCAGGAGATCTCATTTGGTTGCATTCTTTCTTCTTAGATATATGACCTAAACTTTTGCTGTATTAAAATGCATTTGGTTTGAATGAGCTCAATTTTCTGAGAAATCCAGACCATCTGGATGACTGCCTTGTCCTCATTTACCACTCTGCTAATCTCTGTGTCATCTGCCAATTTCATCAGCAGTGATTTCATATTTACTTCCAGATCATTGGTAAAAGTATTAAATATCATCAGCCTTGTAGAACCCCACTAGAAACACCTCCATTCAAAGATTATTCCCACTGATTATTCCTTTTTGAAATCTGTCAGTTATGTCTGTCCATGTAGCATGAGTTTTATTGATACTGTCTACATTTCACCAGCCAGCTCTTTCAGAGCTCTTGTTATCTGGTCCTGATGCTTTTAGAACACTTATCCCTAGTAGATGCTGTTTTAACATCCCCCTTAGTTACTAAAAGGCAGGGAAGCAGTTCATCATCCTCATGTAATCCAAATACATCAGTTGGCTTCTTTCCAAATATAGAACAGAAATATTTATTAAACACTTCTGCCTTTTCTGTATCATTTTATTAACAATTTTACCATTTTCACCTAGTAATGGGCTTGTCCCATTATTGGGATTTCTTTTGTTCCTGGTATACTTTAAAACCACTCCTTATTGTCCTTAGTTCTGCCAGCCATGGATTTTTTCCGGATGGCTTTAGCTTTCCTTATCAATTTTCTACACTTCATAACCTCTAATGTATATTGTTTGCCATCCGCCTCACTTTTTTCCATAGATATATCTGCCAGATGGAATTGGCAGCAACAAGGGCTGGGGCTCAATGTCTAGGGATTCCTCTTACCAGTACAAAACAGAACCATCTCAAGCCTCTACCCAGTAATCTGATAAAACTAATTAGCACCCTTGGGCACCTCTAAGAGTCAATACTTACCCATTCAGAAGCATTGAGTCTGTGTATAACACAAGAAAACTTTTGTTAAAAGGGAAATAGAACCCAGCATTACCTTGGGAAACCACCACAACCATGATTCAAAAGCATGTAACCATAAGCAACACGCACCTCACAGTCCCTTCAGGCAGTGTCCTTTGTTTCAATTTCCCATCTTGCAGCATGAAAGTCTGACAAATAAATGTCCCTTTAACATACCACTCCCCTCTCCCTGCACTGCACCCTACTCACAGTTGGCTGTTCTTAGTCAGTGAAGACCCTTAGTTCAGAGGTGCACTCCCCTGGATTCACCTCCCACCCCTGAAAAGGGAGGGGGAGCGTCGAGCAATGTCTCTGCTGCTGCTTCCACTGTACTCTGCCGCCGTTAGCTATGTGCTACTACCTCTGTTGCTGTTACCTCTGCCGCTGTTCCGCAATGCTGCTGTCATCAGTGCTGCTTGCCACTCTCTACCACTTCTGCAATGCCCCACTTTGAGGTTCCACCACTTAGCCCAGCTCTTAGCCCTGGTCTACACTGGGGGTGGGATCGATCTAAGTTACGCAACTTCAGCTGTGTGAATAACGTAGCTGAAGTCGACGTACGTGGTGTCTTCACTGCCGTGAGTCGACTGCTGCCGCTCCCCCGCCGACTCCGCCTGCACCTCTCGTGGCGGTGGAGTACAGGAGTCAACGGGAGAGCGCTTGGGGGTCGATTTATCGCGTCTAGACTAGACGCGATAAATCGATCCCCGCTGGTTCAATCGCCATCCGGTGAGTAGTGTAGACATACCCTTAGTGATTTCCCTGGACAGTGAGGAACCTCTCTACTGTTGCTTCTTGTCTTTCATTACAACACTGTCCTCACACCAGGTTGAAGGCTTAGAGCTGCTCATCAGTGATTTCAGCTCTAGTAATCACCCAACAGAAACAAGAACTTTTAATTGAGTTTACTCAACTTTCCCTTTGAACACTAAAGAGAAGAGAATCAAATAGTATCTAGAACCCTTTAAAGCAGAGCCCCCCCACTAGATAAAAACATCTATCCCTAACCCCTCTAACTTTCACTGGGATGTGACATCCCTACCCCCTGCTTAGCAAGTGGGTTTGAGGTTAGGGTGACCCCTTCAATCAGGGCATGCTAAGCACAGTTCTGCTGCCCTTTATTCATACAGTAAGGATAACAACATTTCATTATCCCTGCATTCAAGGCGTTTTGTATCCCAAAACCAGGAAAAATTGATCACTTTGGCAATGCAGCTCTGTCTGCTGAACACCTAGGTGTGTGTATGCAAATATAGTCCGGTCCTGAAGTCTTCCTCCCCTCCCCCCATTTCTTTTTGCTGAGTTTTCTTTCTGCTGCCATGGTTGAAACTCCTGCATGGGGATGGGGATCATTACTGCGACAGCCCTTTACCCCAGTTTGTTTCCTATCAGTTACACTTCATATTGCCCTTTACAGAATGAGGCTGGGAATTAAATACTTCTTTTTTACCTTATTACTTCTGAAGAAAAGGACAAAGAAGAGAATTGTATAATAACCAATAAACCTCTACTGTGATCTGCCACTGCAATTTCTCCCTTCCACCCCTCCTGAGAAGTGGTGGCATGATGCTTCTCCCTCCCCAGACTTTCCAATTCAGATGAGTTTGGAGTTAAAGTGGATATGTGTTAGAAAAATAACAACAGGGTTTTATTCAGAGGTCAAATTCAAACTAGCACAAAGTGCAGTGAATACCGTATCTCGTTTGAGCCAGTTACAGAGTGAGCCCCACTTCTCGCCCACTCCCTCTCCACCCTGAGCTTCCCAACACAGCTTTTCATCAAGATACTAACAAGGGATGTAACTGGCTCTCAATCTCTACTGCTGAAGAACCTCTTCATTATAAATAATTAAATATTTATTTAAGAAAGAGGAGTCAAAGCAGGAGTTTGACTCTGTAGCTCAGTGGTCAGGGCAATCCCCTGAGATGTGGGAGAGGCCCGGCTCCAAAAATATTTCATTTATATCAAGTGGAACACCTGCAGCAGGGGAGACTGAGACATAACCACCCCAGAATATTCAACGACTCAGTGGTTAGAGCACTCACCTGGGATGTGGGAGAACTGACTTCAAGTCCCTGCTCCAACTCAGGCAGAACAGGGATATAGACTGGGTCTCTCACATTATAGGGGAGTACTCTGTCCACTAAGCTAATAAGGTTATTAGTTGCATTATTGTAGCACATAGGATCCCTAGTTGTGGACCAGGACCCCATTGTGCTAGGCACTGTACAAACAGAACAAAAAGACAATTCCTGCCCCAAAGAGCTTACAATCTTGAGCGTAAAGCAAGAGACTTGTAGGGGAATAAAAGGAAGCAATGAGACAATAATGGTCAGGACGATTGGCATTCTAACCATTGTCAATATATTACAGGCATCGTGCCAAAGGAGAGTTGTGGATGTATTTGACGGTGGATGCTTTATGGATGTTTTCAGGGAGCCCCTCCCAAGTGTGCTGAACAGCGTGGGAGAAAGTAGAAAGATGCTTGTCTGAAAATGTAACCTGTGCCCAATGGAGGCTGGTATGATGGGCCCATCAGAGATGAGCATCAAGAGTTCAATAGCAAATGAGAGATGATAGGTAGGGTGGGAAATGGCCAAGGAAGGATTAGAAGGTGAATATAAGCAGCTTATATTTGATGTGATAGAGAAGGGAGAGCCAGTGGAGGGATTAAAAGCTAGGGATGACATAGGCAAAGTGACAGTAAACACGTACACACATATGCGTATAAACACACCCTCCAAATTTCTGACCTGCTTGCTCCTAGCTGTCTCTGTTCAAGGCCTGCTCTGATAGGTACGCTCTGAGCATGCCTCTGGGATCAGGCCCTGCAGGCGACAAAGGCAGGGTATTGCCTAGGCTGACAGTCCTACCAGGGGTTATGCATGAGCTGGGGAACCAAGCAGCTCAATGGCATCAGGAATTAGGTGATTTTGTGTATGTCCACAGGCAGAAACTTTGGTGCTTAAGGAATTTAGGTAGCTAAAGGGTTAGGCACCAGCTGAGCAGAGGTTTGAGGATCTCAGCAGTGCCTAAATGTTGGTCTTAGGCACCTAAAATGTTTACATCCCTTTGTGTATCTAGCTCTGTGTACCTGAAAGTGTGAGAAGAACAGTGTTCCAGTGAGCTTAATGGTATTACCCCCACTCACATGATGGAGACACCCCCTTTTCTCTGACTCCACCTTTCCAGGGTCACAAGGGTCCTCCAATCCCTTCCTATAGAGCTGCAAGAGGGTCCCTGGAAATGGTGATTCCTCCATTAATGTAAAATGGGAGGTTAATTTCTGAGTGGCTGGGTCTTCATCAGGTATGGGGTCTGTCAGAGGGGGCGCAGGAATAAGGGTAACTGAGTTAACTGTCCCTTTTACCCTGAAGTCTCCAGAGATTCCTCAGATTTTGGATCAACTGAAAAGAAAGAAAAATAATTGATTCAGGAAGACAAAAACAATCAGTAAAATGTCATTCTCTTCCATGATCTGCAGCTACCAGGGCGATGGTAGGCTACTATTAAGAGCTTTCCCTTCTCCCTGCCCTGGTTCTTGTCATGCAGACAGAAAGTAGAAGAGCAGAAGTAGTGCACCTCTGATCTTACCCCTTATAATGTATGGTCATTTTGGAGGGTTTTGGGTCTGGGGGCTTCAGTACCACCTCTTTCATATCCCATGGGAGGAGTAAAGAGTGAGGTTGTGCTCCAGTCAGGGACAGGGATTTCTTTGGCTTTTAGTATTTCTTATACCTTCCCCTCCCATCCCCCTTGCCCTCCCGACTGGTTGCTTGACCTTATCTCGGGAGAGGAGTTGAGGCAGGACTGTCCTTCAAGTGACTGCTTTTATATTACACACCCATTCTGCCCAACAACACTTTAGCACTATCTCTTATCTCTTTTCACCTGATCTGCTTGTGGGCAGATGTAACACCCAGTGTCTTTGTTCTTTGTTCATACATATTAGTAAGAATATAAAAATATCAAAAGTCAAATGAGCAAACAAGACCCAAAATTCTATCTCAGGCAAATATACAGGTCTGAGTACTACATTATCATCACTAACACTCCTAAGAGCTACCCCCTCTCCTACCCAGCAAGAGACACTGTAAGAAGAGAAGCTGGAGAACTAGCTATGGAATCATCTCCCAGTTACTCCATTTCCAGCTTCTCCCTCAAGGAGGCAAAATGGAAAGGAAGTAGGCGCACGAAGTATGAGGGGAGCTCCCAAATACTCCGGTCCAGGCTTCTCCCAGCAAGGCTGCTGTAGGGAAGGAGGCAGGACAGCTGGTTGTGACGGAGCTTCCAGCTATGCTACTCCCTACAGGAAGCACTGTAATTAGAGTGGCAGGAGTGCTGGCTGTAGCAGGTGCTCCAAGCTACTCCAGTCTCTGCGTCTCACAGCCAGCGGCACCATAGGGAGCAGGAGATGAGCTCTGACTGTGGAACCTCAGTCTAGGGAGAGGGCTGAAGTGCTTTACACTCTTACCTGCTTTTCTTCTCCTGAGCATGAGGCCAACGAGAGCAGCAAGGAAGATGAAAGTAGCAATGAAGGTTCCCACAAGCCCATTAGATGTTTTTTGCTCTGTTGGAGAAAGAGGGGGAGTCAGTGATGTGAAGCTCATCTGAGTCTGTTTCAGAGAGCTAAAATTCTTCACACAGATCACACAAAGGGCAGGGCTGGGATCCTATTGGAGGAGAGATGTGCAAGGTTTCTGGGGAAAGATTAGGATCTCATTAGAACAGTGCCACAGGGAGCAGGGACTAAGCTGAGTTCCTATTGGGGAAGGAAGGGGGTGGGGGCAAAGAAGGTCCTGGTTCCCTTGGAGACAACAGTGTATAGGGGTCCTTGGGGCATGGTTGGGTTCCCAATAAGGAGTCCGTGTGCTGCCTTTTTGCTCCCTTGAAACCACTGCCCCCTTAACAGTGTAAGGTGCTGCACGATGCAGAGAACATGCTTTACAAAGAGCTGTAGAGGCTGTAATGAGAGCTGAGGAAGTGCGATTGCCAGGAGAAGCCAGGAGAGGAAAGAACGGATGGGGAATGAGGGCAGGCAGTGGAAATGGGAGGGTGCTCCAAATGGGATGGGGCTTCAGTACCCCAGAATTGAGAGGTGAGGGAAAAGCTGGAGCTAGGAGATCAGAGGGTTGAAGCAAAAGCTGAGAGGCAGGGGCAATAAGGAGAACTCGCTCTCCTTTCCCCCTGTTTACCTGGTGTCCTGAGCTGGGCACTAGCTGTAATTGGCTCTTCAAGGGCCAGATGCGAGACATGGCAGCTGTAGGTGACAGGTCCCAGCTCTATGGCTGTGTTGATACTCAGGTATGAATTGATGCCATAGGTGCCATCCTGGGCTTGCCTATGGCTGGAGAAGTATGTGCTTGAGCCTGAGATAGGGATCTTGTCCTTGTCGTCAGGGGCCTCCCGTGTCCACTTCACCGACACATCCAGGGGGTAATAGCCAGAGATCTCACAGGTCAGGGTAGTGACTCCATCCCCCTCACGTGACACCAACTCTGGGAACAAACGGACTCTCGGGGGCTCTGGAGGGGGGCAAACAGGAAATTAAATCCAGCTGGTGATAAACTGTGTTTGAGGGAATGGAGTAGTACAGAGGAGTCCCTCATCCCCACTGGGTGGGGCTGGGGAAGCAAGGAGGGGAGCAGAGAGATACCGGGAATGGTCAGGTTCCAGTGAATGGGGCCTGTCTCCCCTATTGCCTCCTGACTAGGTATTCTTAAAGCATCATTGCCTCACCGACCAACTGCAGCTGGATGATGTTCTGGGCCTGGTGCTGGGGGGTGGACACTAAACAGATGTATGTCCCTTCATCCCCCACACCCACTCCTTGCAGGCTAAGCGATGCATCTCCAGTCTCCAGCAGCTGCACCACATCCACGTGGGCCGTTGACTGTTCTGCTTGTGCCACGTCCCCCGCCTGGTAGTGGAAAACTCTACGGCCGCTGCCTCGGTGCTGCAGCCTCCACTCCAGCGAGGCCAGCGGAGAGCTGGAAGCCAAGGCAAAGCTGCAGTCCAGGGTGACGGAGGTGCCAAGTCGGGTACGCAAAGTAGGGGTGCGAGATGACAACTGGAATTCAACTAGGAACAAAGAGAAGGAGAAAGACAAATAGACTGAGAGAGTGTTAAATATATGTGGTTATGGAAGACTCCCCCTGGCAGGACATCAGGGACTGGGTCACAGCTCCACCCACCTGGAGGAAGCATGCTGTGGACTGACTGGCCATGCTGGGTTGAAGGGTTGGACATGTGTCTCCCCACAAGAAGATCCCATCCTGCAGGCTGCAGAGCTATTAGCAGGATACGGGGAGTAAGTGCATATTGCTCTCCTTGCTACACCGAACTCTTGGAGAGCAGACATAGCACTTGCCAAGGGTCACAGTGGTGTGGCAAATAATGAACATAAGAACATAAGAATGGCCATACTGGGTCAGACCAAAGGTCCATCTAACCCAGTATCCTGTCTTCTGACAGTGGCCAATGCCGGATGCTCCAGAGGCAATGAACAGAACAGGTAATCATCAAGTGATCCATCTCCTGTCGCCCATTCCCAGCTTCTGGCAAACAGAGGCTAGAGACAACATCCCTGCCCATCCTGGCTAATAGCCATTGATGAACCTATCCTCCATGAACTTATCTAGTCCTTTTTCAAACCCTGTTATAGTCTTATAGTGACAGTGGTGGGGAGAACAGTAGGGCCAGAACTGGGGAGTCAAGGGGCACAGAAGTGCAAGGGCAGAGTGATCAAGGGGTCACACTGGTGGCCCAGCAGTTACATCCCGCAGATAGCAGGAGGGTCCTGTACATTTGAGCTTCCCTCAAGAAGGGAAGGATTATCTATCCTGCTGACTCACAGCATGTGCAGTCCTTTTCTCTAGTTCCCTTAAGTCCCAGACTACAGAGTGGGGTGGTATTCCTGGGGTCTCTAGTTCCCCTAGCACTCCTTAATGTGGAGGCTTCAGCCCTGGAGTGTCTGGCTCCCCTAGTGCTCCCTGGTGCAGTAGGTGCATTCCAGCACTAAAGTCTTTTCCCCTCATTCGCCACTTTCTTTACCTGTGGTCAGCACTGTGCCCTCCTTGCTTATAGGAACCTTCAGTCTTGGGTGCAGTACGGCCATTCTCTCATCTTCTTCCCTGACACTGCTGACCTTCAGCACCAGGGCTATGCTGATCCCACTGGATAACTTCAGGGTCCCCATGAACCAGGAGGCCTGGCTGGGCCCCTCATCTGTCAGGTGTAAGCTGTATGGAGAGATCTCACAGGTCACTTTCTCCCCAGCACAGTCTGCATGCAGCAGGGATTCCGCATATGGGATGGGTACCAAAGTTTCTGTAATGAGAAAGAGAAGACATGTAGTTTGATGAATGGAACAGGAAAAACAGGATCAAGTTTAAGTAGGGACCTAATCTGGTGAGGCACCAACGGCTGTGTCTACACCTAGTGTAAAATGGGGTCAGGCTGCTGCTATGCAAACACAAGAGCATTAGCATGTAACATTGGTCTCCCAGCTTGTTTAAAGAAGTTCTTGTGGCGAATGAGGAAGTCATATGTATTATTTTTATGAATATCATATATTCCTCAGTTTACCTGTTTGCTTTAACTTTGCAGCCAGACTGGATAAGCTCAAAGGCTGTTGGGGAAAAACAACAGGGAACAAAACAATAACAGACAGGCGATACCTTAAGGGAACAATAGGGAGAGCTATAAATTGGGAAATACCTACCTGCCTACATACCAACCATGCTAGCAAGGTTTATTCTTCCCAAGCCTAAACCTAGGAGCAAAGGGGATGCTGAAACATTAAAGGTCCCAGCCTAAAAAAGGAAGAGGTATTGAGGGTGCAGCAACAGCTAGAGATGAGTGTCTGTCAAAGAGAAAATCTACCTGCCAAATCCATTATTGTTACTGAAGCACATGCCAATCTTTCTTGTTGCCCTGCACTCTCTTCAGCTATACTCCCCATGACAAAATATGGGAGCACTTTAAATAATTTGTTAATACTGTATATTGGCCTGGCTCTGGTGAGGTGGTTTTTGTGAGAATGTCTTTGATTAAGGGCTTCCCAACAGGTAACCATCTGGGATGGTCCAGGCAGAAAGGAGAAGATGGCTCAAGATGATCCTGTAACAGCTTTGCCAACTTTTTCTTATAGCCCCCGCTGAAATCAAACAATTGCATGAGAATTTCAGCTTTGATTAAAAAAGTAAGTTTCTAACTGTCATGATTGAGGAGAAAAACTTTGTTTCAACTGCTAAGTAAATATTCTTTGAGCAGGGGGTTGGACTAGATGGCCTCCTGAGGTCCCTTCCAACCCTTATATTCTATGATTCTATGATTTTGTTTTAAAATATTTGATTATTTTGTTGGTCATTATCACTGGTCACAGGTTCCCATGGGAAGGAAACACAGGTGCCCCAAACCTAGCTGGACCTGCACGGTGATAAGCAGTTGTCATACATGGGGCAGTGGTCCCAGACCTGATCCAAGTATGGAAGAGTCACAAGGGCAAGAGGCCCAAGACCTGATTTAGGTTCTCTGAGAGAGACTAGAAAGAGGACTGAAGTGCAGCTAGTCCTGTAGCTGTGATACTCCCTTTCTTGCACCCTCTCCTCTCCTTGTATCCCTCCCTTATATCCCTGGCAAGTTGCAGATCCAGGGTGAAGTGTACATTCTTCCACGAAGGAACTCTATCCTCAGTTGAAGGCAGCAGGTTCTGCTGCTTGGTGTCTAGGTGGGACATGAGGGCAAGGAAATGTATAGTACAGAGCATGAGCATACCGAGATGTTTCACAGATAGTCCAAATGTATAACATGCAGCCAGTTTGAAAGGTGCACAGTGAGGAAGGTGCTTGCAGAGTCCGGGGAACAGGGTACCTGTAATTCTGCTGCTGGGTTTGATGCATATTCATTACGATGATATGATTACATTTTTAAATTACATCATTACCCATGATTTTTCTCTGCATGTATCATCAACTGGTTTGAACTCAGGACTTTCAGATCAACAACACAGACTTCTACCACTTGATCTCACTGGGTATGTTTATGCTGCAAGTAGACACCCCCAGCTGGCCTGTGCCAGCTGACTCAGGCTCATGGGGATCAGGTTGCAGGGCTATTTAACTGCAGTGTAGACATCCGGGCTTGGGCTGGAGCCCAGGCTCCAGGACCCTGCAAGGTGGGAGGGTCACAGAGTCTGGGCTCCAGCCCAAGCCCAGAAGCCTACACAGCAATTAAACAGCCCTGCTGCTTGAGTCCCTGAGGCCCAGTCAGCTGGCACAGGCCAGCCATGGGTTTTTAACTGCAGTGTAGACAAACCCAAGGAAGCAGTAAGTGGAAGCAGAAGTATCCAGTCGAGCCTACGGACCAGGCACGAGAGGGTAGCGTGACATACTTTGCTAGCAGGTTACATAGCTGCTTGCTTGACAGCACAGAACTGTGGGTATCAGGATTCTCAGGCTCTCTCCTCCTACATTCTCTCTAGCCAAACAGCACTTCTGCACTCTCATTGCAGACCATCCTCAAATCCCCACCACTTCTTTGCCACTCTCATGTCCATCCTTAAACTCTCCCCTCTCCTGCCATTTCCACTTTTCCATTCAAAATCTTGCTGATTTTTTCAGCAAGATTAGAAAAGGCCACCCTTTCCTTTTGCTATCTTCTCCTCCTTTTTCACTATCACTGAAGCCGGGATCTCTCACCTGTAGCTTTCCTCCACTAACCATTTCAGCAGCCCCACATCCCATCCAAGTGTGTCATAGAATCATGGAAGATTAGGGTTGGAAGAGACCTCTAGAGGTCATCTAGTCCAACCTCCTGCTCAAAGCAGAACCAACCCCCACTAAATCATCTCAGCCAAGCTGGGCGTTAAAAACCTCTAAGGATGGAGATTCCACCACCTCCCTAGGTAACCCATTCCAGTGCTTCACCACCCTCCTAGTGAAATAGTGTTTCCTGATATCCAACCTAAACCTCCCCCACTGCAACTTGAGACCATTGCTTCTTGTTCTGTCATCTGCCACCACTGAGAACAACCTAGCTCCATCCTTTTTGGAACCCTCCTTCAGGTATTTGAAGGCTGCTATCAAATCTCCCCTCACTCTTCTCTTCTGCAGACTAAATAACCCCAGTTCCCTGAGCCTCTCCTCATAAGTTATGTGTCCCCCTTCATCACGTTGTTGGGGACACTGGGGCATGGCCACTAGGTAACTCGAGGGGATGGAAGACCACGAGTGTCGATGAAGCCCCCTCGCACTAGGCCCAAGTGTCCTTGGCCCCCCCCTCCCGCCTGGAGGCACACACAGCAGTTATGCTGAGAATCTGCAACAATATGTTGCAGAGTCAGAATGCCTGAAACTAAACAAGGCCAAACAGGGCAGATATGGAAGAAAAATGCTGAATAAAGCAGCTTAATGTATAGTTTAACAAATGATACAGAGAACCAGGGAACTAGCTGGGAACTGGATTGGCTGGCTATATGAATACTTAGGGCAGCTTGCTATTGGATAAATATGCTGGGAAAAAAGGATGTATAAAAGCCTGTGTAACTTCCTGCTCTGTATACAGGATTTGAGATTCTGTTTTTCCTGTACCTTTTTGCAGCTGCAAATAAACTTTTCTGCTTCTCCACCCCGTTGTGATTATTGGGTGTAGCACACCGGGTGGCGAACCAACCCGAGCTGTTGTTTAGCCTCTCGGCACTGGGTGCCGGCAACAATGTTCTCCTTTGCCCCACTCTCCCCCTTCCTATCCTCCCTCATTCCCACCTTCTTCCTTACCTTCATCCCACACCTTCCCTCTTGCTCTTACTTATCCCTGCTCTCTACCTCTCTACCATCAACTCCACCATGCAACTTTGCACTCTCTCTCTCTCTCTCTCTCTGAGTGTGCCTCTGTCTTTATCTATGTGGTTATGTGATTATGGCAGTGGTGGACTAGAGGTCAGGAGCCCACGGTTGCACACTGCAAAATTGCCACGCAGTAGCAGCTCCTGGGGTCCAGGAGTGTAAGTACACCTACAGAAATCACGCCTGGATATGCACTGACTTGCATGGGCAGGACCACCTGGGGCAGAGTGTGCAAAAACATCCATCCCAAGATACCCCACACCTGGCCCCCATTTTTTAAGTTCTCCCGCGATCCTGTATTACCCTTGCAAAGTCCCAGCGCCGGCTACTCCGCCTAGCAATAGGTCTCACCCACCAATAAAAAATTCAGGCAGGGAGGGCAGCAGCCAATCGAAATATGATTTTGCCCTGGCCAATCATTAGGCTCCAAGCTCAGCCTCCTCTGCCAATTACAGTGCCAGAGAAAGAGTGGTTTTTTCTACCCAGCAACATGGAACATGTGGCAATCACAAAACCACACCAATGGAAATATCAGGTGGGCAGAGCCAGCCCTCACTGCTATCCTGCCTAGCAATGTCTCACAAAGGGCCTAAGGCGGTAACATCAGGACAGATTTAGCCAATCAGGAAAGGAAGCAAGGTGATTGACAGACCAATATTAACCCCTTGAGGAAGCCAGTGCTGCAGGCTGCTGGTTTGCTGTCCTTGCCTAAGTAATGGAATTTGGGTGAAGACAGCTCCCCCACTGCATTGAGAGGGGGAGACTAGGAGTATTCAGCAGATCTTGGCTGGATCTAGGATGCCCTCACTGATCAGGAGGGCAATTCTTGCAGGTGCTGAGGCTGCTGAATACCTTGCATTCGTTTTCCTGGACCACAGTGTCCTGTATCCACTGTCCTCCAGAGTATCTCCTGGGATGCCCAGCTGAAGTCATCAACAGCTGGTATCAGAGCCACTGTAACTGTCTTGTCCAGGGACAAAGAAGATTCTTCTGGTGGTGAAGGCAGCTGGAGCATTTCCCTCACTGCTTCTATCACATCTTCAGAGACTCCCTCCAGTTCTGACGGGGGTGCTCTGGCCAGCAACACCAGAGGCAACTGAAATCTTCTCCTCTTTGCTGAGACACGGGAGGGGACCCTGCTCCAAGATCTATGGGAGGGCAGGCCAATGAGGCCATGGTGGCAGGTTGTACTGATACTGGCATAACTGGGTATGCCCCATCCAATGCTAGTTCTGCACCAGGACTCAGTACTGCATGCTTCAGAGTAACCTTGGCGGAATCAACCTTACTCCTCAGGTGAGGGTCCCTGCTCAGTGTGGTAGAGAAGGAGTATACTGGTGACAGGGATGAAAAGTAGCTCTCAGGAAATGGCAATGCTGATAGTTGTGACAATGACTCCAATGCTAGGGCCGATGGTGCCAACATCAATGTTGATGCCTCTACGAGCATTGGGTCTGGTGCCAGTCAAGGGCATATTTTGAAACTCAGAGGGGCTCCAGTTTTGAAGTTATGAAGTGTAGAAAATTGATAAAGAAAGTTACAGACATCAAGAAAAATGCATGGCTGGCAGGGGCAAGGACAATAAGGAGTTTTGTAAGTATATGAAGAACAAAAGAAATCCTAGCAATGGTGTAGGCCCATTACTAGATGGAGATGGTAACATTGTTAATAATGATGCTGAAAAGGCAGAAGTGTTCAATAAATATTTCTGTTCTGTATTTTAAAAGAAGCAGGATGACATACTCATATCACATGAGGATGACAAAGTATTTTCAAGAACTTAGTAACTAGGAAGTATGTTAACCAATATCTATAAAGCACACAATAATTTAAATCACCAGGTCCCCAGCACCCAAGAGTCATAAAAAAGTGTTGGCTCAGGATATCTCTGGCCCACTGATGTTCATTTTTAATAAAGCTTGGAATATTGGGGTGCGATGGGGTACTCATCTCCTGAATGCCTCCTATTGGCTGGGTGTGGTACTGCAATCCTCTTTTCCCCCACTCGTGGTACCCTCTATAGGTTGTCAGCCACACTAGGCAGGTCTTCAGTGGCTCAGCCCTCTGGCCAACTCACTGTCCTCAACAGATGAACCCCTTCCGGGGTAGCAAATGTCCAACAAACTATCTGCCCACATGAGGGTCTTCAGACCCACCTCTGGGACCTTTAAATCCAGTCTCTTCACTCAGGCTTCTAAAGGAAACTTGTCCCCTTCTTGGGGCTTAGGCCACTTTGCTAGTGGCCTGTGGGGGAACACAGGCCCACCCACTACTCCAGGTCCCAACCCAGGAATCCTATAAACCGCAGCCACATACTGCTGCCTCCGGTGTGCTGCTGCTGTTCCCTGGGCCTTTTCCCACATAGCCCCCTTCTCTTCACCCTTCCCTTAGGGCTGAAGTTCTCAGATCTTCTTCCTCCTCACAGAACACAAATAGCACCAGAACCCTCCCTCTAGTTCTCCCTCAGGCTCCTGTGACCAGCAAGGCGCACCTGCCTTGCTCCTCTGGGCCCAACTAGGAACTGACCTGCTCAGGCCCAGCAGCAGCTTTTATTTGATCCTGCAGGGCTCTGATTGGCTGCTTCTGTGCAACCCCTCGAAGCAGGCCTAAGACCACAAGGCCTCCAGCAAGGGGCCTTGAAAGGCCAGGTACATCCTGTCACATGGGAAATTCCAGAAGACTGGAAGAGTGCTAATGTTGTGCCACGTTTCCAAAACAGCAAGCAGGATAACACAGGCAACTATAGGGCAGTTAGCTTGATATTAGTCCCCGGCAAAATAACAGAATAGCTGATACAATTAATTCAATTAATAAAAAAATTAAAGGACAGAAATATAATTAATGCCTCTCCAGAGGCTTTTATTTTAAATAGATTTTGTCAAACAAACCTGAATTCATTCTTTGATGTGATTGCAAGTTCGGTTGACAAAAGCAGACGTAAGACATTTAGACTTTTGTAAGGTGTTTGGCTCAGTACTGCATGCCAATGTGATTCTAAAAATGAGCATGAACACAATACCAATACAGCACATGTTACATGGATTAAGAACGTTTTTGTCGATGATATGGAATTAAATACGAAATCACTGCTGATAAAATTTTCAGATGACACAAAGACTGGGCAGAGTGCTAAATAGCAATGAGGATAGGACAATCATACAGAAGGAACTGGACCAGTTGGTAACCTGGTGTGACATTATCTGATTAAAATATGACCATGTAGATTAGGGGTGGGCAAACTACGGCCCGTGGGCCGGATTCGGCCCTTGGGATTGCCACCCCCGTGGGCCCTGCACTGCTTCTGGGAGCAGTGCGGGGACAGGGCAGGCAGGCAGGGAGCCTGCCCTGGCCCCACTGTATGCTGCTGCCACCCCGGAGCCGCTCCAGGTAAACAGCGCCAGGCCGGAGCCTGCACCCTAAAACCCTCCTGCACCCCACACCCCAACTCCCTGCCCTGAGCCACCTGCTGGACCCTACCTGCACCCCTGCCACACCCCGCCTGCACCCCAACCCCCTGCCCTGAGCCCCCTCATATACTCCGCACCCCTCCTGCACCCCAACCCCTTCCCTGAGCCCCCTCATACACTCCGCACCCCTCCTCTGCCCCAATCCCCTGCCCTGAGCTGCTTCCTACACACCGCACCCGCTCCCACACTCCGCACTCCCTCCCGCACCCTAACCCCCTGCCCCAGCCCTACATTCATGGCCCTGCATGCAATTTTCCCACCCAGATGCGGCCCTTGGGCCAAAAAGTTTGTCCACCTCTGATATAGATCATTGTTGCTATCACTGTTATATAACTGCAACAAATACTGTACGAAGGTTGTCAATTAAGGTGTCTCTAGAAAGGCTATGATTTGCTGAATATGATTATGCTATTTGTATGCATGTAACACTTTGTATTTGAAGTTATGAGCATTGGTTCTATACCTGGAATTCAAATGTTTGTGCCTGGAGTAGTGCCCACAAGGTAGCTAGCCAGCACATCTTGGAGGAACTATTGAAATTGAGTGGCCCATCAAAAGAACATTTAACTTACAATGGAAGACGCCCACCTACCCTGAATGGACTTTCCTGTGAACATGCTGTTTGAGGTATAGGTAATGGCTTCTACTGTGTCTAATCATGCATGGACATGTGACTTGCCCATGTGACTCCAAACATTATCTTGTCACTTGTGATTTTCCACTAGCTGTGCTGAGTTCTTTGTTTGAAACAATGGGTTTCCCTCCACATGGCAGAAGCTATAAAAGGCCCTGGAAACACCTCCATGTTGCCTCTTTCCTGCTCAAACCTCTGGACTATGTATGGACTTATACTAATGGGAGCATTCTAGCCAAGGGATCGAGGACCTTCCATTGATTTGGAGGCATCCAGAGACTTGACTTAAGCCAGCAGTTTACTCCATCACCGCTACAAGCCTGAACGAAGAACTCTGCAATTATTTTATGTACTTGATTCCTTTAACCAATTTTAACTTTCACCTTTCTTTCTTTTCATTTATAAATAAACCTTTATATTGTGCATACTAAAGGATTGGCAACAGCGTGATTTTTGGGTAAGATCTGAGTAATATATTATTGACCTGGGTGTGTAGCTGGTCCTTTGGGCAGAAGAAGCTTTTGTTTGATTAAATTGGTTTTAAAGAACCACTCATCTCTAAGTCTAGTGTTTACAGTGGTGATACAAGGACTGAAATGCCTAAGGAAACTGCTTTTATGACTTCTTGTTACCCAGTGTGGTGAAACAGAAGTTTACTTTTGTTGCTGGTTTGGTATATCTCATGGGAGAATAACCACTAGTCTGGGGTATGTCCGCCCTATTTCTCAGCAGTTTGTCCTGAATTTGGTATTCTCAGTCGTGACCCACAAAGGCACTGTTACACCTGGGTGCATGCAAACAATTTGCATTTGAATACAGCCAAATGCAAAACTGTACATCTAGGAACAGGAGATGCAGGCCCTCGTTATAAAATTGAGGCTGTATCCTGAAACTAGTGACCAGCCAACAGATTTAGGGGCTATAGTTGACAAACATTCAATATGAGTTCCCAGTGTGATGCTGTGGCAAAAAGGGTTAATGTGATCCTTGAACATATAAACAGGAGTGTAGTGTGTATGCCCCTGGTGAAACTGATAATGGAATACTTGTACAAACGTGATGTCCACATTTTAAACAAAACATTGAAAATTTTACAGAGGGTTCAGAGACCAGCCACAAAAATTATTTGAGGGCTGGAAAAAATGTTTACAATGAGAGGCTTAAAGAGCTCCACCTGCTTAGTTTATCAAAAAGACTGAGAGATTACTTGATTCCTGTGTATAAGGGCCTCCACAGGGAGAAAATATCAGGTGTGAAAGAGCTCTTTAATCTTGTGAGAAAGGCCAAACAAAGAACTAATGGCTGGAAGTTGAAGTCAACCAAATTCGAATAACAAATAAGACAGATTTTCTAACAGAGAGGGTAATTAACCCTTGGAACAATTGCCATCTCTTTAAGTCTTCAGATCAAGATTGGATGCCTTTCTGGACAAACACCAATGACTGGGCTCAATACAGGGATAAAGGGGAGAAATTTTATGGCCTGCACTATATAGGATGTTAAACTAGATCAGCTGTTCTCAAACTGTGGACCAGGACCCCAAAGTGGGTCACAACCCCATTTTAATGGGGTCGCCAGAGCTGGCTTCGACTTGCTGGGGCTTGGGGCTGAAGCCTGAGCCCCACTGCCCGGGGCCGAAGCTGAAGCCCGAGGGATTCAGCCCTGGGCGGCGGGGCTCAGGTTACAGATCCTCTGGCTGGGACTGAAGCCCTTGTGTTGGGTTGCCCTCAAAGTTATATAAGTATGATAGAATTATAATTATGTAGTAGTACAAATAAAGATAGACAAAAGAGTATATAGGTATTGTAAAAAGGTATGAACATCAGTTCCATGCTGTTGAATTTCACGCTGTAACAAATGCAAGGCCAAAGTCTAATTATTTCAGGCCGGTACAGGAAAAAGAGTCTGTGCTGGAAAGTGACAAGAACTTTGAGGAAACAATGCTGTTCTTTAAAACAACACCCTGATGCTCTTCCCCCACGGGGGCCCCTTGTCATGCCTATGTAAATCTTGGTATCCAAAGAGGGAAAAATAGATAGTGGGATAAAACTTGTTAAATGAATCAAGAGTCATAGATTGTGTTGTTAAGTAAAAGAATGAATGATGAGTGCATGGAATTGAGAGCCTGAAGCAGGGAAATAATTGGTTAGTAAATGGTGCCAGCCTAATCCTAAGAATTTCAACCCTGATATCGATGGGCCGAAGAATATGCAAAGTGGAGATAACCGGATGACCCCCGGAGGGCAAACCGGAATCCACCCAAAACGCATCAAGGAAGAACAAGAAGATAACACCTAGCCATCATGGAGCCGTCATGGATGTACCACCTGCTGACTGAGCTGATTGATGGTCATCTCAATTGTAAATTCAGCATGATGAAGCAACTTCCATAGACTTGTACTGGACCAGAGACCTATAAAAATTGGGTCCAGGGACTGTGTTCTTTGAGTCTGGTTCTACGACCACCCTCCAGGAGCATCGGATGCGCATCTGACAACGACTCGGTTCCACTCTCGTGTCCAGGCCACCTGGCCAGTGACTTGGCACGAGTAACATCTAGGCTGGTAACTATAACAACCTTTATGTAGAACCTGTGTGTGAATGTCTGTTTGTGTGAATGGATCAATATAGAAATTGCATATAGGAATATTTTGTTGTATTTACAATAAACATGGCAATTTGCCTTGTCCCTCTTACAAGATCCTGTTGGTATCATTTTTATTCGTGTAACACTTGGGCTTAGGCTTTGACCCCTACCCTTTGCAGGGAATTGTGGCTCAGGCTTTGGCTCCCCACTTGGGACAGTGGGAATCATACAGACTCAGGCTTCGGTCCCCCCTCCTGGGGTCATGTAGTAATTTATGTTGTCAGAAAGGGGTTGCGGTGCATTGAAGTTTGAGAACCCCTGAACTAGATTATCTAATGGTCCCTTCTCGCCTTAAATAGATGAATATATTAATTAAAATCTATGAATATTCTGGTCTACGGCCTTGTCTATCTTGAGACTTTAGCTACTGATATAACTGGGATTTTAGCCACAGTGCAAACTCCCTTCTGTATGATACAATTTATACAGGTGAAGCCTGATTATCACCAGGGCAGTTTATTCAGGTTTCAATCTCCATCAGTGACAATAATGGCTTTGCCTTTTTTCACTAGGAGTACTAATGCAATTATCTCAGAAGGGCATTGTGATGGTAATTCATTAATAAGTATGCGGTGCTCAGATATTGTGGTGGTGGGGTGATGTGGGTAAGTAGTGTTCTTGTAGCCATGCTGGTCCCAGGATTTTAGAGAGACAAAGTGGCTGAAGTAATATCTTTTATTGTAGCAACTTCTGTTAGTGAAAGAGACAAGCTTTCAAGCTACACAGAGCTCTTCTTCAGATCTCAAGGAGGGCTGAAGAAGAGCTCTGTGTAGGTCAAAAGCTTGTCTCGCTCACCAACAGAAGTTGCTCCAATAACAGATTTTACCTCACTCACCTTGTCCCTCTAATGTAAGTAAGTTGATAGATAGTGACTCTGTCTCTATTTACACAGTGCCATTCATCCTGCTATCCCTTTGTCCATCACATGTCCTGTGAGCCCCTGGGGCAGGGCTCTGTGTTTTGAGTCTGTGCAGATTTCAGTTCACTCATGGCTTACTGTGGCTGGCATGGCAATTCTCCTATCCCCAGCTCCTCACTCACCTGAGACTTCAAAGATGATGGGAGAAGCGGAGTCAGTATTTGTGCCTGGCGCCTCATAATTGGTGACACTGTCCAAGCTTCCATCATCGGCAACGCTGACACCTCTCAGCACTAGGGTGGCAGGGTCTGAGGAGAATGATCCGGCAAAGGCACCCGGAAATCCACCCACAGCTTCCTCTATATAATGACAGTCCAAGACCACATCCACAGAGCGTAATTGGGACCCCGGGGCCAGCTCCACTGGCAGCTCTGCTGAGAAGGAGAACCAGCTGAGAGGTGGGGTGCACATACATACATACACATACCTGCTGCCCCATCGGGACAAGACATTTGGCACTGACATCTTGCCCTTTGCTGGGGCAGCCCTATAGAAACAGGGATGATCCAGGTGAGCCCTGGGGCACGCTACCACCACATAATTCCCCTCCTTTCCTGAAACACCTCCCCTGAAGTACCTCTTCCCAGTTTGGTATTACGTCCCCGTTCCCCACTGCTATCATCCTTTTCGAAGACCCCAGGCACTCCCCCATGATTATCAGCTTATACTATCACACCTCCCTCTGGTCCATCCATCTTGGGGGGGGCACGGGGGCTCATTTGTCTAATCCCTTCTGGGACACAAGCTGCTAATCAAACTGTTCCCCCTCTTGCTCCCTGAGCCTATAATGCAGGGGTGGCCAAACTGTGGCTCATGAGCCATATGTGGCCCTTTTACCGTTAAAGTGCGGCTCATGGAGCCCCCTCTCCCTTCCCCCATTCTCCACTTAACAGACTGGGGGGTGAGGAGGAGCTCAGGCCCTCTGCCTTGCAGCAGGGTGGTGAAGTAGGGGCTTCTGCCCAAAGGGGAGGTGGGTCTCAGGGCTTCAGCGGAAGCAGGGAGGAAGGTCCAAGGGGAGCCCTGGCAGGTGCGCCCTGGCTCTGGAACTTCTGAAGATTGTGCTATGCGGCTGGGAGAGTTTGGCCACCCCTGCTATAATGGGCCTTCTGAAGAGGCATCCCTGTAGACCAGCCAGAATCCCTGACACCTCCTAAACTCACCAGCCTTCAGAGCCAGCACTCCACAGATGAGGATGAGCCCTAGATTCATTCTGTGCCCCAAACAAGGGGTTCCAGACACCCTAAAACATCAGGCATCTGTGCTAGAATCAAACTCTGAATGAGTCTTCAGACTGCCAGTGCCTTTGGTTTCACTTTCACTCTGAAAACCAAAAACAGACTGGAGAATATTAACTCCTTCCTTACCTAAGAGAGGAGCCGGATAGCCTGAAACACTTGGGAACTAGATAATGGGAGATTGCAGGTTAGGATTGAGGGGCATCAGCAAAGCTGGGTGTGGGAGGCTGTTTTACTCTCTGAATTGTTTTTTTAGATAAAACTCTCCTGTGTCAGTCTCTTTCAAAACCCATTTTGTGCCACATTTCCTTTTTTTGAGAACCTCAAGCTTCTGTGAAGCCTTTTGAATCTGTGTTCAGATGCATTTTTAAAAGATTTGTGCTCACAAGAAAGTTTTTGCTGATCATTCTTCAGCTGAATAGAAGTGTTTGAAAGTTGTCTCCTCTATGAGTTATGTGTGACAAACTATCTGAGTTCAGTGCGTGTGACATGAATTCCAGAAACAAGGAGAGTTTGTTCTCAGAATGGGGAAAAAAATAATCTAGACTTAGAAAGTGAAGGAAAAATCCAGCAACTCAACAGAGATGAGTGAGCAAGAGGCTGAGCATTTCTGATATACCAAAGGTTGACTAAGTTTCTCTGTGTCTCTCACATATACTGCCAGAAAATGGCTTTTTAAAAAACAAAATTAGGGAGGAGCATACTGTTTTCTTCCCACAGACTTACAGTTGTAGAGCTATGCTGTGTTGGAAGTGTCACTTTAACTTTACTTTTCCTTGCTTTATGTTTGTTGGAGTTTGAGGGGTTTTGTTTGTTTGTTTGATTAGTTTTTGTTTTTCTTTTCTTTTTTTGAGGCTGTAAAGAGTTTTGCATGTGAATTTCACTTGTTTTGGGAAGAACTGGGGGTAGTTAAGGGGGTGCGATTGAGGTGCATCTGTAGGAGGGCTTCCTGTATACAGTAAGCTGCTCCACAGGTGGCCCCTCAATCATGGCCCCCTTCATGCTGGAGCTGTGACTCTCATGAGGATCGGAATGGGTTTAAGGTTTTACAGTGTTCCCTTTTCCCCAGAAAACTATCCAGTGGAATGGCCTTCCATCCCAACATTACCGCAAACCCATCTACACGTTGGGAGTGTTTGAATGAACCCTTTGAATCCCAAGGTTCCTGCATCTTTTTCTGAATCTGCCATGTTTCCTTCTCTCTAACGCCTCTCCGCAAGCAGAACCTCCCTACATCCATTCCCCACCCTAAGCAGACCCTTACACACCATCATCAGTCATGACACATGGCTTCAGAGGCAGATTGATAGATGTTACAGTCTTCTGTAGCAAGCTGAGTTGAAAGAGAGAGGTTAGCATGCAAAATCTACCAGGCTTTGTCAGAGAAGCAAAAGGGTGCAGAGCTTTCGTTCCTTAGTGTAACTCTGGATTGCTAGAAAAAGCCTCAGAATTAAACCTCCCACCTTACTGTGAACCCGTTTTCTCTCCAAAAGCACTGGGAGTCATGCTGAAACTATACCTTGTGTCCCAGACTATGTTGCACCTCCATGCCTCCTCCCAAAATGATGTCAGGTGTCCTTTAACACACAGCTTCTGCATGCTCCGTCCCTCCTCCCACCCAGGTGCAATGCGTTCCTTCCTTCCTGAACCCAACCCCCAGCCCTGCTCCATGACTCTCCACATTGCCCTCACTTCTGCAACATACCCTGGTCTCCCTGGCCTGACACACTGTCCTCAAGTACCAGGAAAGACAGAAGGGAGCTCAGAAAACGTACACTGTTATTTCTCCTCCGTCGTGAGTGGCGCTGTCATTCCAGCCAGTTGGAAAAACAAGGAGGCGTCCTTGGGGCCCCTTAGAGACTAACACATTTATTTGGGCAGAAGCTTTCGCGGGCTAGCCCCCACTTCCTCACTAGCACGGCTACCATCGGAAACCACCTGGAAAAGACACCCCAGCCACCTCCCTGGGTCCCACCAGACCCTTCTCTCTGGTGTCTCTGAAGCAGAAACATCAGAGCTCCTCGCCCCCACCTCCCAGCCGGGTACGGCTACGAGCGGCTGGGAGGAGACCCTGCCACGTCCCAGCATCCAGGCCCCGGGGCTCGGCGCGATCTCCCTTGGCCGGGGCAGGGGGTGCAGTGTCCGCGGTGAATCCTTCCTCTCCCGGGCGCGTTCAGCCTCTTTCCCTCCGTGCCGCAGGGCGGCTGCGCTGTAGCCTGTGCCCGCAGCTGTGTGCGAGCGAGGCCCGGGGCGGGGGCGGGCTGCGCCGCTGCCTCTTGACAACGGGCCCCGCGGCCGCCTCCTGCCGGCGCCCGGGCGCTCTCACGCGGGGCAGAGACACCCGGCGGCTGCCCCGCTCCGCCTGCGGGCGCCACCTTGCCGTGCCCGGGGTCGAAGCGCTGCGGCGGGCGCTGTGGGGCTCTGCAAGCGGCGCTGCCGGCCGGGGGCCTCGGGCTGCGGGAAGTAGCCGCTCCTGCCAGGACGCGGCGTATCCGCAAATGGTGCGAACTGCGCCACAGACACAGACCAGCAGAAGCTGCCGTGCACAGACCAGCAGAAACCTCACCGAAGGCGCAGAGAATAAAGACACAGTGAGTACACACAAGTGAGGGCCAACTTAAAGCCGTTAAACTAGAAAAGGCTATTTTCAATATATATATATATATATATGTCCGGAAGAGGGAGGACTGTAAGCCAACCCCACCTGTATCTTTCTGTTGTAATCCTGCTGGAGATGGGAACAAACCTTCCAGATCTATATGAAAACTTCGGGTGCAGATACAAAAGAACAGGGGATAAGAGTAGCCATTTTACCGGAAGCTCTGGAAGTTTATAACATTCTCACAGCAGCCAGCTGAAAATGCTTCTCTTTTGGATGAGGCCTTCACAATGCTTAGGAACTAGGGTAACCATAAGAACAATGACAGGTTTCAGAGTAACAGCCGTGTTAGTCTGTACTCGCAAAAAGAAAAGGAGTTCTTGTGGCACCTTAGAGACTAACCAATTTATTTGAGCATGAGCTTTCGTGAGCTACAGCTCACTTCATCAGATACATACCGTGGAAACTGCAGCAGACTTTATATATACACAGAGAATATGAAACAATACCTCCTCCCACCCCACTGTCCTGCTGGTAATAGCTTATCTAAAGTAATCGTCAGGTTAGGCCATTTCCAGCACAAATCCAGGTTTTCTCACCCTCCACCCCCCCACACAAATTCACTCTCCTGCTGGTGATAGCCCATCCAAGGTGACAACTCTTTACACAATGTGCATGATAATGAAGTTAGGCCATTTCCTGCACAAATCCAGGTTCTCTCACTCCCTCACCCCCCTCCAGAAACCCACCCCCATACACACACAGACTCACTCTCCTGCTGGTAATAGCTCGTCCAAACTGACCACTCTCCAAGTTTAAATCCAAGTTAAACCAGAACATCTGGGGGGGGGGGGGGGAAACAAGAGGAAATAGGCTACCTTGCATAATGACTTAGCCACTCCCAGTCTCTATTTAAGCCTAAATTAATAGTATCCAATTTGCAAATGAATTCCAATTCAGCAGTTTCTCGCTGGAGTCTGGATTTGAAGTTTTTTTGTTTTAAGATAGTGGCCTTCATGTCTGTGATTGCGTGACCAGAGAGATTGAAGTGTTCTCCGACTGGTTTATGAATGTTATAATTCTTGACATCTGATTTGTGTCCATTTATTCTTTTACGTAGAGACTGTCCAGTTTGACCAATGTACATGGCAGAGGGGCATTGCTGGCACATGATGGCATAAATCACATTGGTGGATGTGCAGGTGAACGAGCCTCTGATAGTGTGGCTGATGTTATTAGGCCCTGTGATGGTGTCCCCTGAATAGATATGTGGGCACAATTGGCAACGGGCTTTGTTGCAAGGATAAGTTCCTGGGTTAGTGGTTCTGTTGTGTGGTATGTGGTTGTTGGTGAGTGTTTGCTTCAGGTTGCGGGGCTGTCTGTAGGCAAGGACTGGCCTGTCTCCCAAGATTTGTGAGAGTGTTGGGTCATCCTTTAGGATAGGTTGTGGATCCTTAATAATGCGTTGGAGGGGTTTTAGTTGGGGGCTGAAGGTGACGGCTAGTGGCGTTCTGTTATTTTCTTTGTTAGGCCTGTCCTGTGGTAGGTAACTTCTGGGAACTCTTCTGGCTCTATCAATCTGTTTCTTTACTTCCGCAGGTGGGTATTGTAGTTGTAAGAAAGCTTGACAGAGATCTTGTAGGTGTTTGTCTCTGTCTGAGGGGTTGGAGCAAATGCGTGCCAGCAATGCCCCTCTGCCATGTACATTGGTCAAACTGGACAGTCTCTACGTAAAAGAATAAATGGACACAAATCAGATGTCAAGAATTATAACATTCATAAACCAGTCGGAGAACACTTCAATCTCTCTGGTCATGCAATCACAGACATGAAGGTCACTATCTTAAAACAAAAAAACTTCAAATCCAGACTCCAGCGAGAAACTGCTGAATTGGAATTCATTTGCAAATTGGATACTATTAATTTAGGCTTAAATAGAGACTGGGAGTGGCTAAGTCATTATGCAAGGTAGCCTATTTCCTCTTGTTTTTTCCTCCCCCCCCCCCCCCCCCAGATGTTCTGGTTTAACTTGGATTTAAACTTGGAGAGTGGTCAGTTTGGACGAGCTATTACCAGCAGGAGAGTGAGTCTGTGTGTGTATGGGGGTGGGTTTCTGGAGGGGGGTGAGGGAGTGAGAGAACCTGGATTTGTGCAGGAAATGGCCTAACTTCATTATCATGCACATTGTGTAAAGAGTTGTCACCTTGGATGGGCTATCACCAGCAGGAGAGTGAATTTGTGTGGGGGGGTGGAGGGTGAGAAAACCTGGATTTGTGCTGGAAATGGCCTAACCTGACGATTACTTTAGATAAGCTATTACCAGCAGGACAGTGGGGTGGGAGGAGGTATTGTTTCATATTCTCTGTGTATATATAAAGTCTGCTGCAGTTTCCACGGTATGTATCTGATGAAGTGAGCTGTAGCTCACGAAAGCTCATGCTCAAATAAATTGGTTAGTCTCTAAGGTGCCACAAGAACTCCTTTTCTTTTTTCGTAAGAACAATGTTGTGTTTGAACGGCACCAGTTCTGTAGTGGCCTCACCTACACTTAGGGGAAGAGCAGATAGACAAGTATGTCACAGAGCTGAGGCAAAAAGCAAGCGTTTGAGTTTGGAAACACTGAAAAGGATATTCTCAGCTACAGTACTGTGCTTAGGTTTCAGAGTAGCAGCCGTGTTAGTCTGTATTCGCAAAAAGAAAAGGAGGACTTGTGGCACCTTAGAGACTAACCAGTTTATTTGAGCATAAGCTTTTGTGAGCTACAGCTCACTTCACCGGGAGCTGTAGCTCAGGAAAGCTTATGGTCAAATAAATTGGTTAGTCGCTAAGGTGCCACAAGTACTCCTTTTCTTTTTGCGAGTACTGTGCTTAGTGTCACTGATAAAGGGCTAAAGGAAAGGTTGTTGAGGAAAGTGGAAACCTGATTTGGGCTTGCAGAAAGGAATAGGCATTCACAGAGCCTCCCAAGCCTCAAAAACACAACTAGAGATCCCGTCTGGGCCACATACTGGCAAGTTTGTAGAGGCTGTTACACAAAAGAATACTCATGGGGAGGGCCCAGCTGCTGGTGAGTCAGAGCAAAGCAGGCATACCAACCACTCACACAAAAACTCTGTATACACTGTGGTACAACACACCTAGCCTATGGAAAAATATGCCACAAATGTGGAAAATTAAATCACTATTCTATTTGCAGAGCAACACACTTACCCAAAAGGCAAAGCCACAAATCTCTGACTGAACTAGAATGTGAACAATCTCTTTTTGCATATACAGTGTCACAGGGAAACAAATCGTATAGCTCTGTTAGAAATCATATAGCTTGCTCACAGAACCTTGGTATCCTACACTGTATGTAAGGAAGGTACCTATGAAGTTTTAATCTTGATATTGGGGTGGAAGCTAAATGTTTTCCAATTCAGTGTTTGAGAAAGATAGCAGGTCCCATCTAGATAAAGCAGTCTGATGATGTGCTTATAGCATATGGTGATTCCAGAATATACTCTGAAGGGGAAGTCACTTTAACAACAGCAACTGTTAAAGCTAAGGTCAGTCTTCAATTGAAGACTTCACCTTAGTGATGAAGACTTAATCACTAAGGCATTTACAACACTACTGATAGGCAGAGAAGCCTGCATACGGGTACACCTAGTATGTATGAATGAGTATGCTGCACACAAAAGCACACAGCACTAAGAAGAATTGCTTGCACAACACCTGGAATTCTTCAGGGGACTAGGAGAGTTCTGTGGGAAGCATCGCATATATACAGACCCATCAGTCACCCTTGTCATACAGTGCATGGCTGCGGAACTACACCTTTTGCAGTGACAGACTCAGAAATTCACTCAGACAGTTAGAAAAGGAAAGAGTCCTAGCCAAAGTGAACTCACCCACTCCATGGGTTAGCAGTTTAATCATAACTGGGACAAAATACGGCAAGATTAGGATTTGTTTGGATCCCAGATGCCTTAATAAGACTATACTGATACAGCATTATTCTATCCCCACACCAGCAGATGTCCTGACTAGCTGGTAAAAAAGCATATTTATTATGCTAGATAAGAAAGATGGATATTGATAAGTCACATTAGATAATGAGTCATTTGATCTTTGCTCTTTTACTACACTCTGGGACAGATACAAGTTTCTCTCTTTACCTTTTGGAAGAGATAAGGTGGTTCAGTAAAGATAATGCCATAATAAATAGACATGAGGAATGACTAAGAGAACATGCTACTGTGTTCTGTTGTGTTCCAGTGGTTTGAGCTGCACCGTTTATCTGCACGCACACCAGCTGCCTTAGGTGTAACCGTATTGAATGGTGGAGCAGTTGGAGCAAATTGGCTGCTCTGTCACTGTGGTATGAGGAGAGTTGCATCTGTACTTTGAGGGATCAAGTATTCCTCATTTCAGCATTGAGTTTATAGGCTTTGTCAGTAGGGGGTGCCGGGCGTGTGTCTTGCTATGGGGATCGTCAGCCATCTGGTGGTCTATGTGACTAGTCTCCAGTCCTTAGTGAGGAGTCAGTGAAGGCAATGTCTCAGAAGGAATCCTCAGGGCAAGGGTGAAGAGGTAGTAACATTTAGCAAATCTGGGATGGTTAGTGTTTGTGTGTAGGTAGCTGCTGTTGGCTATGCCTGATCTAAACTTGAGTTTTGCCTGAGCAAAGAGTAGATGCTGGACTTTGTCCTACGGTGCGTATGTGCTCTGTTCCCAGAGTGTCTGTAGTATCTGTAAGGGCAGTGTGTTATTGGCATGTTGGAGTATCACTCGGAGGGCAGAGTAAAGGTTGCATTGCACAAATGGTTTGTACCTTAACTTTTTATTTCCTTGTTTTCAGAGGTTTAAGGTTACCCCCGTCCACATTCTGGAAGGGCATTAGGCCCCACTGAGTAAACCTAACTCTGTATTAATGAAGGTTTGGGGCAGTTAATTTCCTTGGTATTTTAAGGGGAAAAATTCTTACTACCCCATAGAGTGGTTGCCCTTGCTGGACCCCTGAGGGGAGGTGCAGTTGCCCTGAATTGTGACACCTGCTACTAGAGGGAGCTGTGGAGACTGTTCTGTTGTTTGAATCCATAAAGAAAAATGCACCAAAATTTGAAAATAAACTCTCCCCATCATGCCAGGCCTGGAAAGAAGGGACTCAGCAGGGGAGGAAGAAGATGACAACACGGTTCAGCACATAACAGAGGGAGCCATGGTTTAGGGATATCACACCAGCAGGAGCACTATTTCTCTGCACCGCAAGAAGTGCGGTAAGAGGGAAAACGTCACCTGGTCATTCCACAGTGCCCCACAGAACAGCAAAGAATACGCTGAGCAGAAGCCATCAATGACTGCAGATAGGAGCCACGGAACTAGTTAAGTGACTAGGAAGAGTCGGGTCCGGAGGCAGGTTGTCTCCAGATGAAAGGATATGTGAGCTGTACCATTTCACATAACTGTACATGGTGGAGACTGAACAGATGCCATCACCTGTATTATGTTAATGTAAAGGTTAATGATGTGATATTGACAATGGAGAGAGATACAGGAGTGGCAATGACCATGATCTCTGAGGGCGCTTACAAAAAAAATCTTATCTGAGGTAAGAAACTATTGTGCTTTTACAGAATTGCAATAAAGGCAGAGAGGGGTATTAAGCTGTCTCCCTGTCACTGTAACTTATAAAGGTGTCTGTTCACCGTTAAAATTAATTGTAATGGAAGGAAATGGCCTCCTAGTAATAGTCAGAGACTGGCTATACAAGAATAAATTGGATTGTGGTACATCATCTGCCAGACAGAGTGGGGGTACTAAAAGACCAGTGTAATTAGTACAGATATGGGTTTGGTTAAAGACATACACCAGCAAAGCAAAGGCCAGTCCTAAATTTCTGAAGACTACACCTGTTCCATATGCTCTGTTCCAAGAGCCCATGGAAAAGCAACTGGATGACTTGAAAAGCAGGGTATACTGTCTCTATGGAGTCCAGTGAAGGAACTGTACTAATTGTGTGTATCCCGAAAGGTGGTGATAGTGTAAGAATTTGTAGGGATTATAAAGTCACTATAAACCCCAGGCTGGAGATGGATAAATATCTATTTCCTAAACCACAAGATTTATTTGCAAAAGCTGACAGAGGGAATGAAGTCGAGCAAACTAGACTTGCCCCAAGCTTACCAGCAGATGGCAATGTAGCCAGATGCAAAAACATTTCTGTCCACAAAACACACACAAGGGTATTTAGGTATGAAAGATTACCCTATGGGGAGCTAGCACACCTGTTCTGTTTCAATGAATAACAGATCAGGCACTGCAGGAGGTAAATGGTGGTGTCTGTTATTTAGAAGATCTATTAATAACTGGGAGGACTTCAGAGGAACATTTAAAATATCTAGAGGGGACTTTAAAGAGATTGCAAAAAAATTGTAAAGTTAACAGAGATGTGTGCTCTTTTTCAAAATCAGGTTACTTGTTTGAGGCATTGTGTAGATGCAGAAGAGGTTTACCTATTAAAAGAGAATACAAAATCCATTGAGAACGCTCCAGTGCTATAGCTGTCTCAGAGCTTAGATTGTTTCTGACCATGTTAAATTATTATGGAAGATTCATTCCAAATTTAGCAACATTAATTGCCGAAACTATAAAGTGGGTTTGGATGGAAAAGGAACATAAAACTTTTGAGGTAGTGAAAAAGAAACTAGTTCCAGTTTATTGGTAGATTGTAAAACTGAGCTTTCCACAATTAGGACCCTGAGAACATTGTGACTGCACAGAAATTGTGGAATTAGCCCAGTACTGCAATTTTTCCTACAGTAGGAAAGTAAAAGTGGGCACCTGTACGTTCTCATGCTTGGGGAAATCTATAGCCTCACCTGAACTTCTGCTTCAACGTAAAACTGCCCATGGATGCCTGCTTCTGTCGCTCCGTTGTAGGGGAAATCGCAGCAGTTTGGGGTGATTCAGTGTCTGTTTTTATACAAAGGAATGCAGCAGTGACCTTTTACTGATGGCATTCTGTGTACATCCTGTGAAATTTGCTATTTTACCTGTGACTGCTGTAATTAAAAAACAAACAAAAACAAAAAAACCCAAGATTTTCTCAGGGCCCTACCCATAACTTAGCCTGTGATGCCTCTCCTGTAGGAATTGGGCCTGTCATTTCACACATTTGTAAAGATGGGAGTGAAAAATCCATAGCATTTGCTGGCAGAACATTATCAAAGGCTGAGAGAAAAGACTCTCAAATTAAAAAAGAAGCTTTAGCATCGTTCGGGAGGTTATTAAATTCCATGAATACCTGTTTAGGAAACAATTGACCTTAATCACTGATTTAGAAGCATAGGGTTGGAAGGGACTGCAAGGGTCATCTAGTCTAACCCCCTGCTAAGATGCAGGATTTGTTGGTTCTAAACCATCCAAGACAGATGTTATCCAGCCTCCTTTTGAAAACCTCCAGTGAAGATGCTTCGACAACCTCCCAAGGCAGTCTCTTCCATTGTCCTACTGTTATTAGTGTTAGGAAGTTTAATCCACTGGTAAAAATACTGGGTCCAAAGGCGTTCCACCATTAGTGGCAGCAAGGCTGAAGCGATGGGATTTGATCTTAGCAGCGTACCTGTATGCCATTTATTATAGACCATCAGAAAAACATGCTACTGCAGAAGCACTGTCCTGTTTGCCCCTTTACACAGGGAAACAGAGAGGAAAACTCTGTGTATCGAGTCTCTTTCCTAGATGACCTTCCTATTTCAGCTAATGATATTGCTCTGGAAATAAGAACCAAAATGGGATCTTTTAAAGTGATGCACTATGCACTGTCAGGGTGGCCAAATCACATAACCGAAGAACAACTTAGCTCTTACTATTTCAGGGAACTGGAGTTATCCCTGTAGGATGGTTGTTTACTATGGGGACTAGGGTTGCCTGGTGTCCAGTTTTTGACCGGAATGCCCTGTTGAAAAGGGACCCTGGCGGCTCTCGTCAGCACTGCTGACCAGGCCTTTAAAATTCCAGTTAGCCGCCCACAGCAGGGCAAGCAGGGTGCCTGCCCGGATCCATGCAGCTCCTGGGAAGCTGCCAGCATATCCGTCTGGCTCCAAGGCATAGGGGTGGCCACAGGGGCTCTGCATGCTGCCCCCACCCCGAGCGCCGGTTCTGCAGCTCCTGTTGGCCAGGAACCCCAGCCAATGGGAGCTGTGGGGATGGCGCCTGCAGGCAGGGGCAGTGCGCGGAGCTGCCTTGCCGCACTTCCACCTAGGAGCCAGAGGGAGGAGATGCTGCTTCTGAGAGCTGCCTGAGGTGAGTGCCACCCGAAGTCCACATCCCGAACCTCCTCTCGTGCCCCAACTTCTTGCCCCATCCCTGAGCCCCCTCCTGCACCCAAACTCCCTCCCGAACCTCCCCTTCCCAAACCCCTGCCCCAGCCTGGAGCGCCGTCCTGCACCCCAAACCTCTCATTTCTGTGGAGCCCACGCCACCAGCCCAGAGCCTGTACCCCCTCCCACACCCTGCCCCAGTCTGGAGCCCCCTTCCACACTCCAAACCCCTCTGCCCCAGCCCAGAGCCTCCTCCTGCACCCCAAACCCATCATCTCCAGCCCCACCCCAGAGCCCGCACCCCCAGCTAGAGCCCCCACCCCCCTCACACCCCAACCCCCTGCCCTAGCACAGTAAAAACGAGTGAGTGAGCGAGGGTGGGGGAGAGCAAGCGACGGAGGGAGGGGGAAATGGAGTGCGGGGTGGGACCGCGGGGCAGGGGTAGGCCCTCAGAGAAGGGATGGGGTAAGTGCGTTCGGTATTGTGTGATTAGAAAGTTGGCAACCCTAGTCCTGTGTAAGGCAGTAATGACATTTCCATGAGAAGCAGGGAATGAAGAGGGAAAGCTGTCTGAAGCCTGAGTCCAGCAGAATGAGCCTTACCTGGATTTTAGCTTTTTGTCCATATTGTGTTACAGCCTATACTGGTTTCCTGACAGCCCCTCCCCCAGGTTTTTCTGTCTAGGGTAGAGAGTATTGGTACGAAATTACAAGGGGCGGATGAAGTGGGAAGAAGGTGTGATAAAGCAGATATTGGGATCAGTGACACATCTGGTAGAGGTAAAGGGGGCGGGGGGGTAATGAAGAGGCATTCATTGTTACCAGATAAAGGCTCAGTACAATTCTAGGATGTGACTCCTGAAGTTGATTTAAGCAGGGTCTGAATGAGCTCTTCTCTGACATCTAGTGATCAGCTGGGGGGAAAGACTTCAGGAACCAGCCTTGTTTGCATAGGCACGCCTATTGTGCTAAGGTGTGCAGCGTGATGGAGCAGCTTTGCCCAGATGACCACTTTTGGCTGGTGTAGGACTGCAGGTTACTGTGGTGTTGGGTGCAGGGGTGAGGAAAGGTTGTTGTCCTTGTTGTATGAGTGGGGGCAGCAGAACTGTGCTTGGCCTGCCCTGATTGAGCGCGGTCACCCTCAACTTTACTGCACTCACTAAGCAGGGGTGGGGTGCCAAAGGCTAGCGGAGAGGTAGTTGGGGGTGGCTGACTGAGGTGGTATAGTAGGTATAGGCTTTGCCCAGAGAGTCCCAGACATTGTTCTGACCCTTTTGCTCTCTACTGTTTAATAACTAAGCGGATTATACTCATTTGGGAGTCTCTTGTTTTGTTACAGATCACTAGCTCTGAAGTGGCTGATGCCCAGGTGCGTGTGACCTGCTGTGGGGCAGTATCTCCCGTACAAGAGACTGACTGGTCTGCTTTAGGAGCAAGACTGCTCTTCTAACGGCTGAAATTACTGAGAGCTGTGTTAAGGGGCGGGACGTCAAGGCATCGCAGAGGTGGCAGTAGAGTGGCACAGTGGTGGCGTGAACAACGAGGCGGCCGGCGGCCGAGGGACTGGCAGCGACGCGGCCAGCGGCAGGGTGAACGATGAAGCAGTGGCGGCAGCAGGCAGCAAGGCAGAGTGAAGGGTGGAGCAAGCCGCTGAGGCACTGTTCAGCCCCTCCCCCATACCCACTGTGGTGGGAGGTGAACTCACCCGAACGCACCTCTGAATTCTGCATCTTTGCTGACCAAGCACAACAACTGTGAGTGCAATGTGGTGGAGGGAGAGGGGAGTGGCATGTTAAGGGAACACTTTGTCGGACTTTGACACTGCAAGGTGAGAACCTGAGGCAAAGAACACTGCCCAGTGTATTGTGGGGTGGGGGTTTTGCTCATGGTCACATGCTTGTGGTGGTTCCCCAAATTAATGCTGGCTTCCTTTCTCCTTTTTATTGAAAGTTTTCTTTTCTACACTCAGACTCAGTACTTGCCAGAGGGGAAGTACTGACCCCTAGAGGTGCCCAAGGGCGGTGTAATTTTTCCCAGATTACCGGTGGGGACTCAGGCCAGTTCTGTATTCTGTTGTTAAGAGGGATCCCTAGATATTGAACCCAACCTCACCTGGCAGAAGGGTTACATTAGTAAAAACAGTTACTTCTACTCTAAAGAGCTAATAGAGAGGATAGAGGCAGATCTGTCAGAAAGGTGTTTGAGAACTGCCAGAGTGTTAAATGCAGGATGGGAGTGATTGGGGTTTTATTGTCAGGATTATTTTCTCTTTGTTATAGACAGTCTTGAGATACAACATCCTCATGCCCAAAAAGATATCTGGGTTCAATCTCTCTCTGCAGACAGTGAATGCTTCCTGCACAGCAGCCTTGCAGTACAGTTTGATCTGCTCCTTTCAGCCAGGTCACTTCCCACCATTGCCCCAGCTCCCTGAGTGATAAGAACCAGCCAACTGGGAAACGGGGGAGGGGAGGGTTTAAAACAGGACTATCGATTATAAATATTGTTACAAATCTGGAGCACCCAAGGACTTCCCTGTTGTCACTCTGATGAACTGCATGGCCCCTGAGGGCTGCACTGTGCCTGTGTGCATAGGACTTGGCTTCTCCTGCCCCAAAAATCTGGGCCTCAATGTCTGGAGCAAAAGGAGATTCTCCACTAGATGCTAGCAGTATAGAGTCTGGTGCACAACTAAGCATTTCTGATTCTATCCAGCAATGCTCTAGAGTGCACATATACACAAAATAGTTGAGTACAGTGTCAGTGCTGTTTTATAATGGGGATGATTCCTCCCTGGGCTCAATCGTTAAATAGTCCCAGCCCTGGTATGGGGCCATATCCCCAGGGCTTCCTCCCTGGAGACACTATCTTCCTACAGCTGGGCTCAGTCCTTTCTCAGTCCCAGCAGCCAGCCGGGAGCTCCTTCATTGCTCCCCCAGTCCCTGCTAGCAAATTGTCTTCGGCTCAGTCCTAGCAGCCAGGCAGGAGCCTCTTACTTCCCCGGTCCCTGCCCCTGCTTAGCTGCCTGTGCTCCTGCCACTTTTCCAGCCAGGCACACAGTCCTTTCTTCTCCAGCTCCAAACAGCAACTAACTGATGATCTGTTCTGCAGCTCCTTTTATATGGTATGGCCCTCCTGGCCCCTGATTGGCCATTCCAGCAGCCCCTCTGATTGGTTGCTTCCTCGCAACCACTCTAGGCCTCTTGGAGGATCTCTCCACAGCTCCTTTCCTGGGATGGGTGTGGCAAACCCTGAGGCCTCCAGCCGGGGCCTTTGGGCCTACTCCACCCCATCACAGGCCCCCAGATAACAAAGTCCAATAATTTTGGATCGTGTCTCTGTACTATGGTCCTAGTCAAACACTTGGAACGTTAGTTCCCTCACCCTGCATGGAACTTAGGGTGCTTCCATAAAGCACAGTTTCTGGCTCTAGGTATTTATAGAGCACCAGCACCATAGAAACCAGGCACTGTATTAATTGGCCTCCTCTCATGCTCTGTCCCTCCAGGGGGCGCTTCGCTACCCTCTCTCTCCTCCATGTCATTAAGTAGCCACAGTGCAACAGGTAAATCAGAAAGGTCTTCACAGGCTATTCGTGCTCTGGAGCAGAACATTTCCTCCTCATTCATGATGTAGACTGATCCAGTCTCCCTGGTTTCAGTAATGCCGGATATGCAATAGCTCCAGCATGGCCACTGTTGATGGCAAGATGCTCTCAGGCTTCATCTCTCTCAGATCATCCCTGCGGAAGGTAAACGATGGAAGCGACATGAATAAACCAGCCCAGGGGCAGAGGGGGTTACAGGCTGTTATACCCTGGGCTGGATAAAAGGAGAGGACCGGGCCAGCCAACCAGTGTTCTGAGCATTGTGGGCATTCACTGGAGCCCACTTGGCTCAGGACACATTGCCATCCCCTTCATTACATACAACCAGTAACCCACTTAATGAAACAAACATTATACTCAAGTTGTGTGTAGATTTCCTGTCAAACTGCTGCAGACTAGTTTAGGCCACACACATACAACCTAGAGACCGATTTTACAGGTATCTAGGTATTTAAATACCTTTGAAAATTTGTCCCCAGTGATTATTTTGCAGTTCCCACTTTGACCACTAGATGCCATTGTTCTTTCACAGGAATAGAACTGCCACTACTCCCAGTAGCTAAGGAAGTGGTGGGTCATAATATCATCACATGGGCATTTCTGCAGGATCTGGGACGCCTCTTATGTTTAATGCTTGTTAATAATGGATCCTCTTTCCCATTTCTTTGTTTAAAGCTTCAGGATGATTGTGTGATGATGCAGATGGAAACCAAGAACAACTGTGTCCCCTTTTACATGGAGAACATAAATTCAAAGAGAGATTTTCCCCCTTGTGTTATATATGTCTACAAGCTTTAAACAGATACCTTTTGAAAATTTTTAGTCTCAGGGCCAAAAATCTTAACAAGACAACTGTAAAGAAACTGATTGGATGAGCAGGGACTCTCTGGGATGATGGTGCCATGCAAGGTGGGAGCCCCGTGTATTTGGAATCCACCTCAGTAGGTCTTTGGTGGAGAGAAATTGATATTAAAAGAAAACATCTAATGCCCTCCTCTGTCCTCCCATTCCCAGGTCTCACAAAAGAATATCAGTTTCTCTTTCTCAGCTGAGTAAGAACTTTCTTTGTCCAACATCAAACCAGCTTCAGTGCTGATATGTGATTACTATAAAAGAGGTAGGAGGCCTGGCTGAGATCCTTGTCTATTTCCACTAAACTGGATGATGTTTATTTGCCCTTTGCTGCTGGAACCTTACCACAATTGACAAAAGGCCACAACCAGCCTGTGTGTTGCATGTTAGCCCCATGCCCCTCCCAGATGCGACCAGTAGACTCATTAGAACTCACCAGACACTGACTGGTTTTTGTAGCTCTGCCTTGGGAATGGATCAGTCCAAAATGGGGAGATTTCAAGAGAGTTTCATCAAATATTTAGTGACTTTCTGAACATGTCAGATTCTGCCCAAGAGTTTATAGATCAGCTGTGAAGACAGGTCATTTTGAAACAAGGGAGGCTGTGAAGCAGGGGGAACTCTTGGTGCCAACTGGTGGAACACAGGGATGCATAAATGTTACAGGGATCCCCCTGGGTCTGGTATTTACATACTACTTTGTCAGAGTCTGATGCAAGGTCTCTACTGAAATCTTGTCACACTGGGCATCATAATCATTGCAAAATATATGTGTGGTTAATATGTAAGGAGTTATGCATATATAATGAAAATTATGTTTTAAGTTCTGTGAGCTGAATGCACCCACCAGCAGTGGATAAACAAGTTTATTTCAGCTAGAAAATGTTTATCTATTGGTCTGTCTACAATTCAATTGGGTATTGTATACTTCAGAATGAACACCTATTTACAGTCTGAGCAAAATGCTAATCAAGTGATTGCAAAGTCTCCAGTGAAGACAATGGATTTCTTTTTTACTACAGCTGTAGGGACAGAAACAAACTCTGCACTTTTCCACTGAGGAGGCAAGAGGTCAGCATACTTGTATCATGAATGGAAGATCGCAGCCTAGCTTGGCTGTAATACGCTGGAAGGATTTTGGGTGAGTTTTTGCTCTGTCTGATATGACAAGTAAAGTATAGGCTCTAGAATGCATGTTACGATTTTATTTTATATGTAACACTTTGTTTCCAAAATGTCTGCTTATTATCACTTGACTCTCTGCTCTTTGTTTAAAAAACAAAACAAAAAACTTTCTCTATAGACAAATCTAAGTGCTGTGTGTAAAGCAGAGCTGTGCTGTACTGCTCTTTGGGAATGGCATATCTGGAGAAGCTGAGAGCATCCAGTGGATCGGGGGCTTCACACTGCAGGTGGATGCTTGGAGGGCTCAGGGGTTGGAGCGTATCTATCGTTAACCGGTACAGAGAGTGGGGCCTGGAAGGTAGTGCTTGTCTTGCCCCAGGCTGGTGGTGGTGGAGAACCGCCCCACAGCAGGTACAGACAAGGCTTCCTCATGCTCAGGGTGAGTGGTAGCTAGGTCCCTTATATCCATGGATACCCCTGGGAAGCATCACCCAGGCTTCAGCTTCTCAAAGGTTTTTGTGAGTTGGGAATACTCTGTAATGGGGGCAGGGGACATTCATATGGAGGTTACAGCCGTGGTTCGATAGAATGTGACATTTGGGTTTTTTCTTTTCCAAGCAAACACGTCTTGCTGAGTGCAGCACAGCCTGTGGTCAGACATCTCACCCGGAAAGCAGCTGCAAGTCTGCAGCGATTAGAGTAACGTGTGAGTGATACTTTACATAGAGAGCGATAAGAATAGGGAGAGAGGAAGGTGGGGGGAGGAGAGAGTGGGTGGCATGCAGAGATGTAGTTAAAAGAAAGGAAGAGTTGTTCCAAATCCAGAATGCTCTGAGGTATTTGAAAATGAGCCCATGTCACTGGAAAAATATACAAGATTTTGCAGATGTTGGGCTTGGAAGTGAATCCCATTTTTACAGTGAAAATAAACCTATTCCTGAGGAGAAAATGGGCCCATCAGGAAGGATTTTCAAAAGCAACTAAATGACTTTGGAGCACACGTGCTATTGAAAGTCAGTGGGCCATGTACTCCTGAAGCACTTTTGAAAATCCCACACATCAGCTGAAAGTGACTCTGGAATCGGAACTCTTGCATATTCAGGATTTGAAACGTCTCACAGTGCTGATGCTGTAACAGACACTTCAGGGAACTTCATGGAAAAGTGAAACATGGGGCATGAAATTGCCTCAAACACGGTGAAAATCTCTGTGCTGACTTCTACAGCTGCAGTTTCATGTGCAGCTGCAGTGATTTGTAGAGCAGGAGATGAAAGGAAGTGGGATTAAGTGTGGATTTTTCCCTCCTGGCACAACCAGAATTCCCATTAAAGCCCATGGGGCAGATTCTGATTTTTCTTGCTCCAGCATAAATCAAGAGTAACTCCCATGAAGTCCACCGAGTTACAGCAATGAAGGAGAGAGCATGGGTGGGGATGTAGGATTGCTCTGCATGGGCCCAAACAGACTGTTTCATGTAATTAATAGAACCCCCCTTTCAGGACTGGCCTGTTTAGCTGTACAGAATGATGACATTTTCTGGGGAGAAAATTGGGCTTTTTTTTTTTTTTTCTTTTTTGGTGCAGACTCCCCCTTTTCATTGTGGTGACAGAGTGCTGAGGCTGAACAGCACCCTCATGGCTTTAGCCTCCATTAGTTCCCCCGGGGGACAGCTGCTAGGGCAATTAGCTAATCAGAAGGGGAGGCAAGGAACACATTAGCCCTCAGCTGGCTAACCTGATAGAAGCCAGGAAGGAAGTGCTACAAGGGAAGGAGGACTTGGCTAGCTGAGTCCAGGCTGAAAGTTCCCAAAAGAGGGAAATCTCTTTTCCTCCTAGGACCCTGGTAAAGATGGAGTTAAACATGTAGGATTAAAAACTGTGATGTTGCTCTGTACTGGTGTTGGTGGAAGGGTTTGGAATAAAATACAGACTGAACACTAAAAGAAAGTGGGTCTGAGCAGTTTCTGGAGCATCAGAGGATGGACAGAGCATCACCCTGTTATAATCACTCATGGTTTTTACTCTGTGCTTTCTCTTCTTCACAGGACAAGCGTGGAATGTGAACTGAGGAAAGAAGCCGGACAGCTTATTTCCCTCTGACTATAGACTGTTAGTAAATGTTACACTTACAGTCTGACAGACCGCACGCTGTGACTGTGCAGTAGGTGACTTGGCTAGATTCAGCTCTAGTGTGTAGGTCCCCTCCATGAACTCCCCCCAGATCTAGAAGACCACACACTACCCTGGTTCCACGGTCAGACTGAGAACAGTAATTGGTCAAAGCATGTAACATTTCCCATAATAAACTTCTCAAATTCCACATGCCTGGGTCCTGGTTATCTTGTTCTCTCCACACACTTTAGTGGCATGAAACTGAAGAACATTTTTTGCTAGTAAACTTAATGGCATTTCTCTTTTGTAGTGCAATAATAACTTATAAACACCCCTGCTGACCGCTTCCAAAATTTCAGGGAATGTTCTAGACATCAGTGGGCAGAACCCTGCAGATTTTGAAGAAACATGGACAACTGGAAAAGCCTAATTTTCCACTGGTACATGTGTGATTTAAAGTCAGGCATACAGGATGCCCATTTGGTGCTGCGGGCAGAGAAATCTCTGGTGCCCCCTGCTGCTGCATACACAAATCACAGGCAGCTGTTCAATATGCTGCTGTCTCTCCCTTAGGTGGATTGCTGGGCCTATGTAAGCAATGATGTGTGCAATTTCTATTAGAGCTAGAGGCAATCCCAAAAAGAAAGTAACAAAAGGGCAATTGAGTTATGCATGACTCTTGGATGAATCGTCAGGAATATTGTGGGCAAGGCAAAGTACCTGCTTCACAGCTCTGCCAATGCCCCTCAGTCCTGCCCTGCAACCCCCTGCTATTCCAGTCCTGGGCTCCCTACACAGCTCTGCCAGTGCCCCTCAGTCCTGCCTACAGCCCCCCTGCTAGTCCAGTCCTAGTCATCTCTTAAGAGCACTATTCACTAGGTCTTCCACAAATTTCCATACTACATATAACCTGATCACTGTGGAATTAAAAAACCCCACACACCCCTCCTTTGTAAGTAAGGGAAGGGTAAGTAAGAAGGGGACTGTGCCATTTAAAGGACAGAGCATCCCTCTGCCTTGTCCACCTCACAGCACCTTCCCAATTACTCAGCCCATTACAGGAAAAACAAAAGGGAAAGTTGGCACCATTCCATTTGGCCTCATTCAGTGCTGAATCAGTCACTCCTCGCCCCCACCCCCTTTCCCTTGATCCTTGTCCCTAGGTTGTACCAGCTTTAGGTCAGTACTCAGTTCAGAGAATACCACAATTACCCTAATGCAGGACAGGACCCACACAATCAGTGTGTTGCTTGTGTCTATGATACAGCTAGAGCCAACGATTATGGGGCCCCTGTCATGTGACTGTCCCCTTGTCAGTCTGACCCACATCATATTTCTGGGACCAACACATACCGTCTAGTTTGTTCCCAGTACCCCTTCACATCAGAGCATTAAAACAAGGAGGGGAGGTCCTGACTGACCACTGGATAGTGTGGCAAGGCATCTCCTTCACCCCAGCAGGCTCACTGCTTCCCCCTCTGGCAGTGGGGGCCTGGAGTAAGTCAGCCCTGCTCCGGATGGTGTTTATTCTCCTGCTTTGGATTTATTTCTCAATATTTTCCAAGTAGGTCTCAGAGCAGGCCCAAGGAGTGCCTCTCCACCAAACAAAAAGAAATATGTTCATAACACAAAGCAAAAGCGAATACCTTTTCCTATCCTTCTCTGGAGGCGTGTTGCCTCTTATTGGCCCTGGAGTACCAGTTCTTCCCCTAAACAGGCAGGCAGGTAGCTTCCACTGTAAAGAGGAGAGCAACCATACAACGTGGCAAAGCCTTTCTCCCTGCTGCCACTAGCCCTGCAGCAGCTTGTCTCTCACCTGAGGAGGCATTTTTAAAAGTCTCAGGTAGCCCTTAATTAGACTCAGGTGTCCCTAGTTGACCTGAGGTAACCCCTTTTCAGATTCTCGCCTTTCTCATTCTGGGGCTAATATACCCACCCACTTCCCAGAACCCAACAGGACTCCAGCCTGACTTTGTCATAATAGTAACAAGCTAGCAAGGCTGACTCTAGGGTTAAATGCTGTGGGCATGCCTACATGGCCCTGCAGTTGGAAGTACAGGGGTGTAACAGTGCATACTAATGTGCTACACTATAACTGCCCTGTGTAGACCCTGTGAGCGCAAACTAAAAGTTACATAGTTTACATTAATGTAGTCCTGTTTCAGGAGTATGGCAGTGCAAATTATGTACCTTTTATTTGCACCTGTAGGGTTTATATGGGGCAGTTACAGGAAAGAATACTAGTGCACAGTGCAGTTTGCACCCCTCCAGTTCAAATTGCAGGGCCATGTAGACAAGCCCTTAGAGAAAAAATAATGAAAATACAGTAATGATTAGTGTAGACAGTATTTCCACCAATAGATGGTGCTGTATCTTTATCTTAGTGTTATGTTGTTGTCTTGTGTGTTATGTATGTTGATGTGGGGAATTTAGCTGGGAATTCAGTCCTGCCTGTGGTGCTGGAGTTATTACTTGCCGTGTCCCAATAAATACTTTGGGTTCTACAAGCAAGTATTACAACTGGTGGCACCAGCTTCAAGATGGCAAAATCAGTTTTGCCTGAGAAGAAATGTGCTGATCATGCAGATGAGACTGGAGTCTGTGAATAGTTAGCAGACTATCAGCTGTTGCTCTCTGTTAATGAGTGGTCTGGTGAAAAAGCAGCACGTACCTAGCAGTGTGTTTGGATGGTGACTCCAACTAATTTTACCAGCACCTTCCCAGTGTGGATCATGGTTTTTATAGACAGTAACAGGAACATTTGTATGACCACCATGGGGGGTGGGGGAGGGGGGGAAGAGATTCATCATTTTGAAATACTGGAAGGAATGGTAAGCCAGGAAGTGGCAGGGAGGGGAACATCTGTGTAGGTATTGGAGTGCATTGCAGACACTGTTTGAAAGGATTTTCCCTGTACCACCCTGCCTGGGAGATGGCTCAAATGAAGCAGAATCTGTTGCACCGAATCTGGAACTGGCAATGCAGAGAGGGGGCCTATGCCTAGTGGCGAGCTGTGAGAGAATCCCATGTGAAAAGTAGTTTATAAGCTGTTCAACAGAGGATCTTCATAAGCTGATGGTGAAGAAAGATCACATGCTGGACAAACCTAAGGGCCAGATTATACACAGAGTTGCAAATGTGGAAGCAGAAAGTGATGTTTCCTTAAAGGTAGCAGCTGTTAATTCCCAGCCCCGGTGTGATTTCTGTGCAGCAACTCTGGGAAAGATTGCAAGGGAAATGGCTAAAAAAGTGGAGGCCCAGGTGCAAGCTGTGCACGGACATCTGGTGGGTCAGAGAGAGACTATTTCTCAAGTGGGTCCCAGGCCAGATGACATTTGTGGGTGATGTAGAGGCAAAGGCCTTGGGAGATTAAATTGTCCAAACAGGGGGAAGCCATACCTAGGGAAACTAAAAGTTGCTGCTACAGTAGGGCCACCCTACTAAATGGGCTCTTCTTCTGGTGACCAACATTTCCAGTGATGTTATACTGGGAGTAGATTTCATCTAGGGAATCACAAAATCCTGGGGTGGATGTTGGGGGGCAACTCTTGGACCTTTGAGATGCCTCTACCATGCCTACAGGGTGATACCCTGTGGTAGCTCAGAATAAAGCAGCCGTAGAAGGCAATGAAAGGACAGGATTAGAACAGCTACTTTCATGGCATGCTCATGTGTTTCCCAAGTTCTTCATTATTCCTGGAAGATAGGATTGGGTGCAATATCAGACTGTTCTTAAGCCTGGGATTGTTCCAGTGGGACAACATCATACTGGAGCTGAAGGGGGAGCAAAGGTGAGGTGGGAGGGCAGAACTGATGTGGGAGCAGGGTTGAAAAGCAGAATGAATTGCTGGGCAGGGGACAGGCTGATGTGGGGGTAAGTCCCTGTAGCAGGGGCCAAAAATCACCTTAATAAATTCAGGTGAGGGGGCTACACTAAATTGTCACATGGACACACACAAACACACAGATGGACAGACACAGACCCACTGGGTATAAGCAGGGGTCATTCAACAATCAAAAGTTAGGCAAAAATGCAATACAATCTTTTTTTAAAAAACTTGATTTTGGGCTAATGTTTGGGCCCTGACTCATGATTTTTGAACTTCTGGGTTGGCAGTACTGAAAATGTCACAGCTATAACCCCTATGGAGTGTGAAAGGGTGGAAAGAGGGCACGAGGGTGGGAGAGAAGGAAGAGGAGGGGGAGGCTGATGTGAAAGGATGGGGAAAGGGCACGGCTCAGCAGCCCAGCAGAGAACCCTGCCAGCAGATGCCCAGCTCCGCAACGTTTAAGGCCTGTCTAGAATCCGGGCCTGTGTAATGAAAACCCTGGGCCAAGCAGCTGCAAAGAGTGAGGCAATCACCAGCCCCCAAACTTTTCCTTTGCTCCAGAGATTGGAGGGAGTGTGGCTCAGCTGTCCTATAGGGAACCCCACAAGCAGATGGTCGGTCATTTACTGTGTGTTGGCCGAGCCCCAATGCTCATCACAGCCAGAGCAGCAGCAGTTCACCCTCTGTGACCTGCAGGTCAGCTGAGCTGATCCCACACTCTCCCAGTATGTGGGGGGCATACTTACCGCTCAAGGAACACCAGCAGGCAGCATGGGACAAAGATCAGTCACCAAACAGAAGGAACAAGGAGACAAAAAAAAATAAAAATTAAAGTGTGAATTAAAAAAAAGGAAATTTCTTTGGCATCTGTAGCCTTCAAAACAGCAATTGTGATGAATAATTTTTCATTAGAAAAATATTTCATCAGCTCTCCCCTGACATGTTTGGCCCTTGCAGGAGTTAGTACATTTCTGACTAGCAGAGGAAGCTTTTGAAACAGACTGGTGCGTACAGGAAAGCATGCACACACACCCTGATCCAGAAAGATTTGTCTCAGGTGTGTGTTTAGAAAAAGGGTCCCAACATTCTCTCATTTGAGATAGAGAGATTAATCCTTATAAACTCAGACTGAACTGCAGAAACCACAGTACCTCCTCTATACAAGTCTCAAACTCCCTCAAGGCCTGAGTGAGGAAGAAAGTGGTTTCTTTCCCACCACTCATTTCCCCTCAAGCAGTGTTCCTCCTTCCTCCCTGCTATTAGTTCCATCTCTTACATAAACATCCTTATAAGAGATAACAGCTGCTGAAAATCAAACGTGCACTCATAAAAACATACAGCTGTAAACAGAGCTATGAAACCCCGGTAATTTGGCTCTTGGGGAGTGTGTGCTCTCTCCCTCTCTCATATATATTTTTAGACTGTAAGAGTTTGCAGGGCAGGGGATATCTTTTAACATATATGTCTGTACAGTCCTCAATGTACAGTGGGACCCTAATCCTGATGGGGGCGTCTGAACACTAAAATTATCTGTAATTATTTGTATTACTGTATTAATAGGTCATTAACAAAATCCATTTTTTAAATTCTTAGCACTAGACCAATTCTCTAAAAGATTTTCTGTGCTAAAAGCGTATCTGCAACCATTCTGAGAAATTTCTAGTTTCTACACCAAACCCCAGAGATGCTATTGCTGTTCAATTGAAGGTGGTGGTGTTTTTTTTCTAAACAATGGTAAAATTGTATTTTTTTCTTTTTCTTCAAACGTCTGGCCTGTTTTGGCTGATTTTGTTCTTTAATCACCTTAAGGAGAGTCTAGGTTAGAAAAATTTCCGCCTTAAAGATAAAAAGTTATAAAGAGGTGGAAAGGATCCCTTTAAAATGGAAATGCCCAGGCAACATTAACTGTAGTCTGGAGCACAGGTTTTGCTCTGCACTCCACCTACAATACACACAAGAAGACAACCATCCCCCACACAGCCAGATGTGGCTCTCAGTAGTCAGCTCTTGTTATGAATTCACTCGGTTTTGGCAATTCTCTTGGATAAATCTGATTCAATAAAACTGGTGACCTCATGTGACCTTAATTTCTCCAGAGTGCAGGCTTCATAGTAGAATTGGTTGAATAATAAAAAAGATGTAAAAAATAATCTCAAACTGCTCTACCCAGCTCATACCCAGCTCCATGAAGGAACTTAAGTTTTATAAATTGTTAGATTAAGCTAGTTCAGAACAGCACATGAATAGCTGAAAAACCATTAGTGGAGAACGAGTGGTTTTTAGGCCCGGATTTGTTCCTCGGTGAGGGTGTCCCCACACAGGGGCGCTTCGGGCTTGGCAGCTGCAGGGACCCCAACGCCTGTTCAGCGTGGGGGAGGCATTACAGGGTGATCAGCAGCCCCTCTCGCTTGCACCATGATTTCAGGAGGGTCACATGATAGATTTGGCACTCTTTTCGCTGATCCGGCTGATGGACCTCATAGATAACGGGGCCTGCCTGGCGCATTACCTCATATGAGCCCTTCGACTGGACTAGAAGCTTGGTCTCCTCGGAGGGGACCAGTACGTGGCCCTAATACCCTGGTTCAAAGGTCCGAGTGCGCTTCCCGGTTGTAAATCCTGGCCCAGGCCCCCTGGATGGCCTGCAAATTCTTCCTCACTAGGTCCCCGGCCCAGGTTAGGTGTTGTTGCAGTTGCATGACATACTGTAGGAGCCCCTGGGTCTGGGTCGGTGCCTGTTCCCAGGTCTCCCATATTAGGTCGAGCAAACCCTGAGGCTGACGCCCATACAGGAGGTCAGATAGCGAGAACTAGGTGGAGGCTTGCGGTGCCTCTCTCATGGCAAGCAGTAGAGGGGGAGGATCAGTTAGTCCCAAGAGTGCAAGGTGGAACTTTCAGAGCATCTCCTTGAGGATCCAATTGAAGCCCTCGACCAGTCTGTCCACCTGGGGGTGACAGACTGATGTCCGCAGCTTCTTGATCCCTAGGAGGCCGTAAACTTCACTGAGCAGCCAGGAGGTGAAGTTTGTCCCCTGGTGTGTCACAACCTCCCAGGGTAAGCCCACCTAAGCAATGATCTTCAGGAGTTCTGCCACGATGCTGCATGTGGTGGTGTTCCATAGGGGGACTGCCTCGGGAAAGTGGGTGGCCTAATCCATCACTACCAGGATGTAGTGGTAGCCAGCAGTGCTTTTAGCGAGAGGCCCCACCAGGTCCATCACAACCCTCTCAAAGGGTGTTCCCACCACCGGAAATGAGACCAGGGGAGCTTTCGGTACCCCCGGAGGTACTGGCAGTTGGCACTCCAGGTAAGAAGCGCAGTAATCTTTGACATCTCGGTGTACGCCCAGCTATACGAACCAGGCCAAGACCCAAGCCAGGGTCTTCACCTGACCCAAATGGCTGGCTGTGGGGACATCATAAGCCATCCTATGTACAGTCTGACAGTGACACTGGTGGCATGACTAGCTGGGACCAGGGCTTGCAGGTCTGAGGATCCTGGGAAACCCTTGTAGGCGCTTCCCTGTCAGCTCAAATCATGGCCACTGGGCTGTGCGCTATAGGTTCATTGCCGCCCTGGCCATGTAGGCCAGCTGCTTGTAAGTCCAGATGAGGGTGGAGTCCTCCCTTTGGTTCCGGCTGAAGTCAACCCCCATGTTCAGGGGGGCTTCCCGGTCGTCTGACTGGGTTGGAGTGCTGAGACCCCCCACGTGGGGCTGGTGGGTCGCCTGGGTGAGCCTCCCTGCATACCTCAGCCTGCCCTCAAGGGGGTCTCCCTCAAGGGCCATCTGCTCTGGCAGGTCCCAAAGGCTTGTGGTGTGCAGAATCCTGGTGAACTCTGTCCAGTCAAGTCCAAGGATGATGGGGTAAGGCAGCTTCAGGGCGACCCCTACTGTTATTACCCAGGTCACTCCATCCACAGTTAATGGCACTCAAGTACTCGGATACACCTTCACAACCCCATGGATACAGAGGAGCCAAATCTGGCCAGGTCACTTGCCAGGGCAAGCCCCTGACACACTAAAGTCTGCCCACAGCCAGAGTCCACTAGGGTGTGTACCTGTTTCCTGACAAGATCCATGGGAATCATCACCTTGGCAGTCGGGCACCAGCAGGCATGGGTCTCCCCTGTGTAAACTTGCAGAAAGGAGCAGTCCATGGTTGGGCACTGTCGCTGGAGGTGCCCAAAGCTGCCGCAAGTGAAACAGGGCCCAATCTTGGCAGGGACAGTCTGGGCCTTGGCTTCCCGCCTCCGCTGTGGCTTGCAAGCATCCCATGGGACTTTGGGATGGGTTGTGGCAGGGGCCATTGTGATGGCCCTTGTCATTGTTCGAGTCCCAGCGGGCTGCTATCTTAGGACTGGAGGGTCTTTCTGAGGCGGGGGTTGGGAGGCTTTGAGCCGCCACTGCAGTTCCAGGTGTAACTTTAGCGCCCTTGTGGCCAAGATGGAGTCTGCTCTGTAGGCAACTCTGGCCAAGAGACAATGCGCGCAGGAATGCAGAAGGAAAAATCCCTTCCACTCCAGGGGCACCTGTTTCAAACCCGCCAGAGTGAACACACACCCCCACCGGAAAAGTACAATGGATATAACAACGGGACATATTTATGTACAGAGGCATGAGGGGAGAAAAACAACAAGGGGAAGTATAGGGGGAGCAGTAGAACAGGGTTGCATTCAAACCAAGGCCCCTCAGGCCCAGTGGTAGCACAGTCTGAAAGGGCAGACACTGAGCAATGTGTCTGCACACAGTCTGGAAGTCCTGAGCAAAGTTCCAGTCCAGTGCTGAGTCTTGGGTGCTCCTGGTCGTCTTCACCACCAGTGAACTTTCCCCAACAAACCCCTCCGGTGCCCTCTTCTGCCGCTCTTTGCAAAGCCACAGAGCGACCACCTCCCCACTTAACTAGCTAGCAGCCTCCCTCCTTATTCCCAGTGCAGAGTCACAAGCCCCAGTACTCACGGCCCCATGCAGCTCTGGGCAGCAGTGATACTGGATCCAGCTCCGGCCTGTCCTTCTCGGGCGATTCCTCCCTGGCACAGTGCTCCTCCTGGCTCCTGTCCTGGGGTGTCCCCGATCAGCCGCCCTGTCCCTCTCAGGCTTCAGGCAGGTTTGCTGCTGCTTTCCTTTTGTCCAGGGCCTCCAGCCTGCCCCAAAGTTTCCCATCTTTCTCTCACTGCTCCCCCGCCCCCCTAGGAAAAAGATTTAAAGGGGCCACGCGCTCTAAACCTCAAAGGGGTTACACAGGCATCACAGGAGCCTCTGTGGCCAGGAAGTCCTCCATGAGGCCAATTGCCACCTTTAGGGCGGTGGGTGGATGTCGCAGGCACTCCCTCGGGGCGAGAGGATATGCACAAACTATTCAACAACCACCTGCTCGGCTACTCTGGTCGTGGAGTGCCACTTGGGTTGGAGCTACCACCAACAGGTGTCCTTAAGTTCCTAAGAGTGGACAGGTCTTTCCCCAAAACTGGCACCAAAAGGTTTTGTGGGTGATGTCTAGGTTGTCCAGGATAGCCATCCTTACCGCCCTGTTGTCGTGGGTCTCATCATTGGGGAGGTTACGATATATGGCCTGGGCTTCCCCGTTAGGTAGGGGGCCAAGAGTGTGGCCCATTGGTTTGGGGCCCACCTGTCAGCCGAGATGACCCACTCAAAGACGATTAGAAAGGTCTCTGGGTCATTTTCTGGTCCCATTTTTGTGAGGTGTACTGACAACATGGGGGTACAGAAGTAGTCACTCCTCTGGGAGCTGGGCTGGAGGGGCTAGGCAGAAGGGCAGACAGTTGTGCTGCTGCTGGCTCTCAGTTCACCATTTCATCAGCTGATCCAGTTCCAGGGGTAACACTCAGCCTGGTGGCGGGTTATGAACAAGTGCAGTCCCCCTCTGTCTCAAGGGGCGAGGGCTGCCCGCATTCTGCACCATGTGTAGGAATTTGTGGTTGTCCCTCCTCCTTCCGTGGCTGATGTGGCTATGCCCCATCACTCTCGGATCCCTAGGAAGGCAAGGATTATTGGACGATTAGCGGTCTCTAAGGCCCTGGCCCTCTAGGCAGGGCCAAGAGGCAAGTAATCCAGCGCTCTGCCTCAGGCAGGGCAGAGCAGCAAATCTAGAAGCTCAGGCCCTCAGCCAGGGTGGAGCACTGAACAGTTTAGGGGCTCAGGCCCACAGGCAGGATGGAGCAACAAACAGTCTAACGTCCTAGGTCTGGCATACAGCAGACAAACACAGGCCTGCTAACCAAAGGTGGGTGGAGGCTGCCACCCCAGAGGTGGTGTTGGCAGCAGAGGGTAGGGGGGACTCGGCCCATCCTATTCCAGTGGGTCCCAGCCCAGGGCCCTAATAGCAGTGGAGTATTCTGCCACTGGATCACCAGGGTTCCAGCCAAAACACGCTGACTTGGATTCAGGCAACAACACAACCAGACTATAGTCCGGTGTCCTTGGGCTACTTCCTACACTCCCCTCGCTGGGTACCTGTATGTTGGGGTTTTTCTCCATCTCCCCAGGGTACACCACCAGCGGCATTCCCAGTAGCTCCTCAGTGTCCAAGTCAGCTGGCAGTTCTGGTGATCCTGGCGAGTCCTTAGCACTGTAGAGGTCCTCTTCAGGCTCCCGCTCTAGCAGCGGGTGGGAGGCATATGTCTCCCTCAGCAGCTCCAGCCCAACTGAGATGCTGTGCCCACCTTTTATACTTTCTGTCCTGCCCCTCTGCTTCCAGGGGGTGGACAGTTGTTCCTTCCCATCAGTCTCAGAGGGAGGCCATGCCCCCTTGCTACAAGGGCCCTGAATCCATCCTGGTGTGTTTGGCTGGTAGCATGGGGCCAAGCATATGTTAATACTTGACCTACTTCCTTACCTGCCCTCTTTGCTGTATGGAGACAGCAAAAAGGACAGGCACCTGGCCTCATGTTTAGATAGTCCCCCAATGCCATTCCCACAATGTCCTTGTCATAAATATAAAGGGAAGGGTAAACCCCTTTGAAATCCCTCCTGGCCAGGGGAAAGCTCCTCTCACCTGTAAAGGGTTAAGAAGCTAAAGGTAACCTCGCTGGCACCTGACCAAAATGACCAATGAGGAGACAAGATACTTTCAAAAGCTGGGAGGAGGGAGAGAAATAAAGGGTCTGTGTCTGTCTGTATGCTGGTCTTGGCCAGGGATAGACCAGGAATGGAGTCTTAGAACTTTTAGTAAGTAATCTAGCTACGTATGTGTTAGATTATGATTTCTTTTAATGGCTGAGAAAAGAATTGTGCTGAATAGAATAACTATTTCTGTCTGTGTATCTTTTTTGTAACTTAAGGTTTTGCCTAGAGGGGTTCTCTATGTTTTTGAATCTAATTACCCTGTAAGATATCTACCATCCTGATTTTACAGGGGGGATTTCTTTATTTCTATTTACTTCTATTTTTTATTAAAAGTCTTCTTGTAAAAAACTGAATGCTTTTTCATTGTTCTCAGATCCAAGGGTTTGGGTCTGTGGTCACCTATGCAAATTGGTGAGGCTTTTTATCCAACATTTCCCAGGAAAGGGGGGGTGCAAGTGTTGGGAGGATTATTCATTGTTCTTAAGATCCAAGGGTCTGGGTCTGTAGTCACCTAGGCAAATTGGTGAGCCTGTTTACCAAACCTTGTCCAGGAAGTGGGGTGCAAGGTTTTGGGAAGTATTTTGGGGGGAAGGACGCGTCCAAACAGCTCTTCCCCAGTAACCAGTATTAGTTTGGTGGTGGTAGCGGCCAGTCCAAGGACAACGGGTGGAATATTTTGTACCTTGGGGAAGTTTTGACCTAAGCTGGTAAAGATAAGCTTAGGAGGTTTTTCATGCAGGTCCCCACATCTGTACCCTAGAGTTCAGAGTTGGGGAGGAACCTTGACAGTCCTGCTTCTGTATCTCCTGGCATATCTACCTACTCGCTTCCCACTTGCCCTCTATGCACTGGAAGCTACCTGATAGCTCTTCAAGTAATGTCCATCGGGGTGCTCCATTACAGGTGCACATATACCTCTCGAGGCCTTGATCAGAGATTTCTCGCAAGCAGCGCCTGTTCAACCCACACGTGCGCCCTTTGCTTCCTCATGGCAGACACCGAGGCTATATAGGAGTGCGTGGGGTGAACCACCCGGAGTTCCTTCTCTACCACCTTGGCCCAAGGCAGCGCACTAATGTGTCTATCTTGAGCATACTCAGCCTCTCTCTTCACTTCTTGTAAAGTTAGTTTAGTTTAGTTTAGCATTGTTGTTAGCATTAGTATAGTTAACGTAAGAGGATTGCTTTTTCCCCTCTCTTTACTCCTGTGAGATCTGTCTTCTTCTGGTAGGGTATGCCTAATTCCCCAGGCTATAGATGTTGTTTCTTTCTGTTTCTTTCATTGACTGCTCCCCCATGGGAGGACGAGGAGGAAGAAGACTCCCAGTTTGTCTCCTTGGTTTCTGTTAGGGGTTTTCCTACAACCCCTCCAGAAATCTGCCTTCTCTCAGGGAGGATGTTGCAGTGCATCAAGCATGGTGGAACCAGCCCTATATGCCATCTCCCTCTCCCTTATGGACCCCCTGCAATGGCAATCTTGGAACCACTGGGTTGCCTATAGGTAACAATAAACCACTAGTACCATCCTGGAGGGAGACCGGAGGTCCACATCCTCCCTTCACCCTTTCAAGACAGGCAAAGACATTTGAGGAGTTGGAAGCTAGGGTAGATGAGGAAGTTGCCCCTGAAACTCCTATTTCATAGTAATTGCCAGATAAGGTGCTTATGCCTGCCCCTCCTTCCCTCACCGACGACTTCAGACAGTTCCAGAACCTCATTAGAAGGGTAGCGGACACTCTGCAGCTCCCTCCTGGATCCACCTAAGATGGTATGGCAGACACTATTCCACCAAGTGTAAATGGGTTGACAAGTAGTAGTATGAGCCTGCTAAGGACTGTGACCTTTTCTTTTCCCATCCCCCACCCCACTCCCTCATGATGGATGCTGTGAAGGAGCAGGGTAGATATCACTGTTTCAGGGCTACACCATATGACAAGGACCAAAATGATTGGACCTCCTTGGACGAAAGTCTTACTCATCCACAAGCGTGCAGTTCTGATCGTAAACTATCAGGTGGTCATGGCTAAATATAACTTTACTAATTATAGCAAACTCCTGGCCTTTAGCAAACACCTGCCACAGCAGGGAACAATTCCAATCAATTGTTGCTGAGGGTCAGCTGTTGGCCAGAATGGCTCTTCAGGCATCCTTAGATGCTACAGATACTGCTGCCATGTCCATCTCCACAACAGTAGTTATGCACAGGGCATCCTGGCTCCAGTTTTCAGGGTTTCTGAGAAAGGTCCAAAATACAGGAGAGGACCTCCCCTTTGATTGTCACAAGCTTTTCTTGGAGACCCCGAATGACTCCCTGCTCATGCTTAAGGACTCCAGGGCCATCTTATGTTCCTTGGGCATGTATACATCTATAAGTAAGAAGCATTTCAGGAGGTCACAGACTGCTCAGAGATCAAGCCCTGCTCAGTTCTCAGAGTACCAGAGACCTGCAGAACCCTCCAGAAAGAGAGACAGGTTTCAGAGGAGGAGGGCCACCCATCTTCCCTCTGGGACATCCAGACATAATCTAAATAACAGTTTTGATGATTGGTCAAGGGTTCAAGTCCTCCTGCTCCTCTGATTTTACAGTTGAACCCTTTAGCCCATCTCCCTTACTTTGGGGATCACCTTGTCCATATCCATCAGGATTGTGAGCAGATTACCATGGACCAATGGGTCTTGGAGGTCATAACTTTAGGCTACATCGTTTAGTTTTTGACATACTCCCTCCCTTCCACCACACTTCCCCATCCCTCTTCCCCGTCCCTCTCTCACAAGCTTCTACTAAGGCAAGTGGTCTCTCTCCTCTGGCTAGGAGCGATATAGATGGTTCCTTTCCCTTACAGGGGCAAGGTATTATACTTCCTAGTACCAAAAAAGGATAGAGGTTGGAGGTCGATCTTAGATCTAAGACAGCTGAACAAGTCTGTGAAGCCCCAGAAGTTCAGGATGGTGACTTTCACAACTATAATTCCTGCTCTAGAAGAAGGGGATTGGTTTTCATCCCTCGATCTACAAGATGTCTACATCCATATAGCCATTCACCCATCACACACAGGAAATACCTGATTCACTGAGGGCCAATATAATTTCCAGTACAGAATGCTTCCCTTTGGTCTTCAAGGCTCCAAGGGTGTTCTTGAAGGTTCTAGTGGTAGTGGTGTCTTACCATGGACAGGAAGCGATTCTCATCTCCCCATACATTGATGACTGGCTTCTCAAAGGCTACGCTTTTGAGGCAGTGTCGTCATCCACTCAGAATGCCCTTGCAGTATTCCAAGAGTTAGGCCTATAGCTAAACATAAAGAAATCCATGTTAGTACCAGTGCACAGAATTCAGTTCATAGGGGCATGCTTGGACTTAGTGACAGCCGAGCATACCTCCCTTTAGACAGATTTGTGATTCTGTCATGTCTGGTAAGAACAACTCAGGGAAGCCCTTGGACGTCAATTAGGAACTGCCTAGGGAGGTGGTGGAATCTCCTTCCCTGGAAGTTTTTAAGGTCAGGCTTGACAAAGCCCTGGCTGGGATGATTTAACTGGGAATTGGTCCTGCTTCGAGCAGGGGGTTGGACTAGATGACCTTCAGGGGTCCCTTCCAACCCTGATATTCTATGATTCTATGATTCTATGAACTGTCTTTAACTCCTAGGCCACATGGCAGAGTGCGCCTTTGTGACCAATCATGGAAGGTTACACATCTGCTATTTCCAAGGTTGGTTGAGAACTCTCTGACCAAAGATGCCCTGGGAAGGCAAGTGGCCATCCACTTCCATATAAAGAACTCCCTAAATTGGTAGAAGGAGTGACTCCACTTGTGTAGGCATCCCTTTCTGCCACCCAAACCCATTAGTGACTATAACAGCTGCTGCATCCCTGTCAGGGTCGGGAGCCTAGCTTGGCACCCTCACAGTTCAGGGTGGATAGACAGCTTATGAGTCCAGTCTCCACATCAACCTGTTGGAGCTCAAGGTGGTAAAAAAACATTTGTCTCCATTTCCTGCCCTTGATCGGGGCAGAGTGATTAGGATAATGATGTACAAGAAGGGAGGCGCAAGATCCCCCTCCTTGTGCTCCGAAGCTATAAAGCTCTGAAACTGGTGCATAGTCAACCACATCCAGCTTTCAGCAGCCGACCTTCCAGGCATCTGGAATACCACTGCTGGTGTCCTCAGCAGACACTTCTCCCATGACTATAAATGGGAGCTGGATACTCAGATCCTCCAGGACCTATTCCAGAGATGGGGATGGCCAGAGATTGATCTTTTCTCCACCTCCAAGAACAGGAAATGTCCTCTCTTCTGTTCAAGAGGGCATGGGGGGCACTGCTGCTTGGGGATTGCTTTCCTGCTACTGTGGAAGAGGAATCTGTTCTATGCCTTTCCCTCAATGTCATTAATTCTAAGGGTGATGAACAGGATCAGGCAGGACAAGGCCAGAGTTATTCTCATGGTACCTACCTGGCCAAGACAAGCTTGGTACCTGTGACCGTACACCATATATTATTCATTGAGATATTGTTATGATATGAATATGGCATAAGTAAGATGTGTTCTATGCAAGATGGGTCATGTAAGATATAATTGGAAAGGTTATGATTTACTGAATATGATTATCCTCTTTGTATGCATGTATCTTTTCTGTATCTGAAACTAGGAATATGGACTATGTATCATTACAAAAGTGTTTGCACCTGAGGAACGCTCACCAGACAAAATGCAATCAGGCTGTCTGCTTAATCAACAGGCCATTAGGGAAAACAATAGGAACACAGAAGAAGCTAATCTCCCACCTTCCCGACAAGCTTCCTGGGATGCTGCTTTGTCACTGCAGGGTCATGTGATCATGCCACTTGGTAATGGACCCCATTTTGACCTACTAGTAGTTTTCCATTAATAGAGGGTAGGGACCAAACTGGGAAACAAAAGATTCCCACCATATGTAAATCCTATTTAAGGCAGGTAAGTGAGTTAATCTTGGTTCATTCCTGCCCCGGATGATTGCTGAGAACATCTAAGAAAAAAGGACTCGGGGGAGAGCTGAGCCCGGGCTGGAAAAGGTCTCTCGCTTGTGAAAGAAATGCCTAAACCAACATTTAAGGTGAGAAATTATGACTTGTAACCAGTTTCTTTAGTGTATTGAGCTTAGTTTGCGTTTGTTTTATTTCGTCAGTAAATCTGCTTTGCTCTGTTTGCTAACCCTTATAATCGCTTAAAATTTACCTTTTGTAATTAATAAACCTGTTTTGTTTTGGGGGGCAAAATCTGTGCATATGTTCCTCCACATTGAGGGAGGGAGTGAAGAGCTTATGCTGTACAGTTTTCTGTGCAGCGCAAGACAGTGTAATTTTAGGTTTGCACCCTGGGGGTGCGGGGGGATACGCACTTGAGTACCGGGCAATCCCCTAGCTGAGTCTTCCCATGCAGAGCTGATTTCAGTGTCTGTGTCTTTCTGCAGCTGGGTGTGTCCATACCTGTGTGTGTGCTAGAGGAGGCTTGAGGGCCTGGCACAGCAGGACAGGGTGAGGGAGCCCAGGCTGCTGGAACGGGCAGGCTCAGTGGGACTCCAGTACATGAGGTGGTACCTCGCAGTCTATGGGGATGGGGGCAATCCGTCACAGTACCCTTACCTGATTCAGCTGTGTCCAACAGCAGATCAAGCTCCCAGCCCTATCTCCTGTCTCAGAATGCAAGTCATGCACTTCACCCAAACCTGGCAGTTCAACATCTCAGAGTCTGGCTCCTGGATGGTTCTCGGGAGTACACTCCTGCTCCATTGGTATAGAGCAGGTGTTATTGCTCAGCAGAAAAACATCAACCCACACAACTTACCTGCAGAAGTGGAAGAGTTTCACCCACTGGTGCGGTCATTGTTATCTTCAACCTGAGTTGGTTCCCCTTTCCCTCATCCTGATTTACTTGCTGGATCTGAACACATCTGGGTTACCCATCAGTTCCATCGAGGTACACCTGGCTGCCATATCAGCCTTTCATCCCCCAGCCAAGAGATGTTTCCATTTTTGCTCACTTGGTATGGTCCAGATTTATTAAGGGGTCTGACTAATCTCTTTCCCCACCTTAAACACCCCATTCCTTCTTAGACCTCAATCGAGTTCTCAACCACCTCATGAGGCCCCAGGTGAACCAATGGCTACCTGATCCCTTCCTCATTTGTCTGTGAAGGCGGCCTCCGTAGTTATCAACACATCAGCCCATAGAGTAGGGGGGTCTTTGATGGTGGATCCACTCTGTACCACATGTTTTTCGTGATAAGGTCTATTTATGTCCCACATCCCAGGTTGCTGCCCAAGGTTGCTTTGGAACTTCCATCTTAGTGAATTGATCCACCTACCAGTATTTTTTCCAAAATCTCTTAGTTCTCAGCAGGAATCCTGCTTCCATACCCTGGCTGTTAGAGGGGCCTGTCACGTTATTGACTTGAACTGGGACGTAATAGAACATGCTTGCAACCAAGGCCCTGTAGTGGCCCCAGATCTTATATAAAGTGGGTCAAATGAGGTGTCTCAGACAAGGTTATGGTTTGCTGGTTATGATTATGCTGTCTATATGTGTGTGTATCATTTTTGTAGTTGAAGTTATGAATATTTGCTCTATACTGTCTGTATTTCAAATTTATGCTACGCTTCTGGGTCACCCCAGACAAGTTGGTGTTAGCTCTGCCTAGCCTGCTGGATGGCCCGTTAAGGACCATTAGATATACAATTGACCCATTGAGAGAAGGCAGACACACCTTGTGACTCAGCAAGACATGCAGGGACGTGCCTATGGAGAGAACTCTGAGGTTTTTCCATGCCATGTGATGGACAGCTTGTCTTTGAAACAAAGGAAGAAAGACCACATGGCAACAGAATATAAAAAGCTGCAGCAGCTCCTCCATCTTGTCTTCAGTCCTGCTTCATACCTCTGGAGGGACTTGGCTACACTGAAGCTTTGAACCAAGGACTGAATGACCCATCCCAGCTGTGGATGTACTCCAGAGACTTGATTTGAACCTGCAGTTTATTTTATCACTGCTACAAGCCTGAACCAAGAACTTTGCCATTACTGTATGTAATTGATTCCATTTAACCAATTCTAACTCTCATCTATATCTTTTTCCTTTTATGAATAAACCTTTAGATTCTAAAGGATTGGCAACTGTGTGATTTGTGGGTAAGATCGGATTTGTGTATTGACCTGGGTCTGGGGCTTGGTCCTTTGGGATAGAGAAAATCTTTTTTCTTTTACTGGGGTATTGTTTTTCATAACCATCTGTCCCCATAACAAGTGGCACTGGTGGTGATACTGGGAAACTGGAGTGTCTAAGGGAATTGCTTGTGTGACTTGTGGTTAGCCAGTGGGGTAAAACCAAAGTCTTCTCTGTTTGGCTGGTTTGGTTTGCCTTGGTGTGCACAGAAACCCCAGCCTTGGGCTGTAACTGCCCTGCTTTAAGCAATTTGTCCTGAATTGTCACTCTCAGTTGGGTCCCACCAAAACCAGCATCATTACAGTGCTTTAGCCTTTTACTTGGGTAGGACTGAGCAGTTTAGGAGATCACCTCAACTCTTTATATCCTTTGCTAATAGGTGTAAGTCCCCGCCCCCATGCCCTGTGTGATGGGGCAGTTGGGGATGACCCAGGATCCTCTTCACAAAGCGAGAAAGGGGTGGAAGGAGTTTCTGTAGGTGTCTGGCTGGCTAGGTTCCTGTTGAAATGGTCACTTAATGCTGCTGGGATTTGAATGTGTTATCACTGCCATCCAGGAGCCTAGAGCCTTCGCTAGGTATCACTTTAGTATTCTAAATCCAAATAAATAAGTCAATAATTTGGGCTCCAACAGAAATGTTTGTTTGGTCCAAATCCAACAGCTCCAAGGACCAAATCCTGACTTGTCACTCCCCCATTTACTCGCTGAAGCCCCTAGAAGTTTTGCAAGTGTGAGGCGAGCAGGGTTTGACCCAAATAAGGCCTGAGCTGCTTCCTCCCACAGAGGGTGGGATGTGTGTGTGCGCATGTGTTAGGGTGCAATGTGCAAGGCCTTTACCCATGAGGGTACTGGAAGTTGTGCTAGTGGGAAGATTTATCCTGCAGGAGCCCTGCCTCCCTCCCCCAGGGTTTCTGCTGGAGTAGAGAAGCTTTGAATCCTAGCTGGAGTCTAGAGAAGCCCAACCAGCACAAGCTGCATGGTGGGACCCAACTGAGAGTGACAATTCAGGACATGGCAGAGGTGCTGCCCCTGCCCAGTTTCAGGCTGCTCTCATTCTTCCAGTATGGAGGGGTTGCAGGCTCTTTGCCATGTTGTGTCCCAGCTCCAAGCAGATTTAACACCAGTTGGGGGGCGGAGGGAGACCATAGGTTACAAGAGCTAGTGCTGGTGCAACTCAGGGAGTGAATCTGACCCCAAGTCTCCGAAACATATTGAAAATCAGGTTAAAATCTAATGTGGGACCCAGATATGATTTAAATAATACATGGTCAGAACTTGTTTGGCTGGGGTTAACAGCACTAGAGCTCACTGGGAATTTTTCAATTAGATGGTTTTCACTGGAAGATATCAATTTGATGAAACCAAAATGTCTTATGGAAACTTCCTTGGTTCTGACAATCTGTGACTGAAATACAGGCTGGTTCTGAAGGAACCACCCCCTCCCCCCGGGCTGGAATCCATCGCAAACCTTTCTGGTTTCTTGCCAGCTCATCTGGTGGGCTCCTCGGGAGCCCAGGCTTCTAGGATCTGTAGCTTTCGGCCAGTTGACTGCCTGAGATCGGGAACCCCAGAGCTTTCAGGATCCCTGCTGAGGATCCATTGGGCTTGGAATCCCTGGAAGCTCCAGGTGCCCTGACTCGAGTTGGGCTTCTCAGGGATTTTAGGTTCCTTGCTCCATGGCAGCTGTAGTGTTCAGCAGTCACTTTGAGCCCCAGGTGCCTGTAAAAAGATCCTCAGTATTAAGTCACCAATTCAAACGGTCTCTGCTAGAGATTATGGGCTTCTGGAGTGCCCCTCCCCCCAGCTACCTGGGACAGTGAACAACAAAAAGATATAGTATCCAATACCACAGTCTTGACCTAATCTGGAAACACTACAGAGAGCTGATCAACTAATTCATGGGGGAGGCGGGTATTTACCCTTAAGGAGGAAGAGTCCCCCTCTGTGGTTGAGAAGGCCAGGACCATTGTGGAACTTCCCTGGACCAGCAGCCAGAGACTTGTCATCCACTCACCCCACAGGGTATGGTAATTCCCAGCATCTTTCAGGTCAGACTGTAGCAGCCACATTTACCACAATAACATGGAGATTTCTCTTGGAAAGTTTGTGTCCCCTCTCACTGCTCAGAGTCAGGGTGAGTCACCATCTCCTGTAGAAGGAATAGACCGAGACTGGAAATTCTGTTCCAGGACCCAAATGTTTTTGCCAGTCCTAGAGTTTAACTGTTCTCACTGTGATGAATTTCTGGTTCTCATTTCTCCAGTCTCCTACTCAGATGATTCGATCACGAAGCTGCAGTATTACACTGGGGACAGCGAGGGGGAAAAACGATTCTGTATCAGAACAAGGTAAAAGGGGAGGGGCAGACTCAGGCCAAAAGATCCAAATCTGGAGAACAGAATTTCTATCACACTTTCTGCAATCGCAGCCATTTCCCCTCACACGATTCCCATTTTACACAGTCAGGTCTAATCCCATTGAACAGGATTTCTGTCAGAATCTCAGGATGGGAACATGTGACCATCTCATGAGCACAGATCCCTGGGAATGCCTCCCAGTGACCTCCCCAGGTGAGCAGCAGGAGGAGATGGGTCAGTCTCTTTCAGTGGAAGCATCAGTGCCCAGCAGGGCTCATCTTAAACACCTGAGAAAGAGAGGAAGATTGTCCTATGTTTTAATTACAGATGGGCTCAGCCCAACTCACTGATCCAAACCCACCAGAACTCTGGGGAAGGAAGGATTCACAGATTCTGGATCTCAGTTATGCAGCTGGCACCTGTCACTATAACAAGCTGAACCAGAACTCTGGATCTGAACTTCCTGGCCCGGCTCATCTCTAATTGTAAACGGGGTAGTATTTCTATCCCAGCTGCTCTCAAGGGAGTCCATGAATTTTGGCCCACAGGGAGTTTAGCCTGTGGCTGGCAGGAGGACACACTGAACAGATGAGCCAGTTCTGCTGAGAAGCTGAAGCACTGCTGTAACGAGGCTGGTTCTGGCGGGACCCAACTGAGAGTGCCAATTCAGGACACATTGCTTAAAGGAGGGCAGTTACAGCCCAAAGCTGGGGTTTCTGTGCACACCAAGGCAAACCAAACCAGCCAAACAGAGAAGACTTTGGTTTTACCCCACTGGCTAACCTCAAGTCACACAAGCAATTCCCTTAGACACTCCAGTTTCCCAGTATCACCACCAGTGCCACTCATTAAGGGGACAGATGATTATGAAAACCAATACCCCAGTAAAAGAAAAAAGGTTCTCCCATCCCAAAGGGCCAAGCCCCAGACACAGGTCAATATACAAAATCCTATCTTACCCACAAATCACGCTGTTGCCAATCCTTTAGAATCTAAAATCTAAAGGTTTATTCATAAAAGAAAAAGAAATATAGATTAGAGTTAGAATTGGTTAAATGGAATCAACTACATACAGTAATGGCAAAGTACTTGGTTCAGGCTTGCAGCAGTGATGGAATAAACCGCAGGTTCAAATCAAGTCTCTGGAGAACATCCACAATTGGGATGGGTCATTCAGTCCTTGGTTCAAAGCTTCAGTGTAGCCACGTTCCTCCGGAGGTATGAAGCAGGACTGAAGACCAGATGGAGGAGCTGCTGCAGCTTTTTATATTCTCTTGCCATGTGGTCTTTCTTTCTTTGTTCCAAAGACAAGCTGTCCATCACATCACCTAGAAAAACCTCAGAGTTCTGTCCATAGGCAGATCCCTGCATACCTTGCTGAGTCGCAAGGCGTGTCTGCCTTCTCTCAATGGGTCAGTTGTATAGCTGAGGGTCCTTAATGGGCCATCCAGCAGGCTAGGCGGAGCTGACGCCAACTTGTCTGGGGTGTCACCCAGAAGCATAGCACAAGTTTGAAATACAGACAGTATAGATCCAATATTCATAACTTCAATTACAAAAATGATACACACATGTAGACAGCATAATCATAACCAGCAAACCATAGCCTTGTCTGAGACACCTCATTTGACCCACTTTATATAAGATTTGGTGCCACTACAGGACCTTGGTTGCAACAATGATCTATATGGTCCCAGTTCAAGTCAATAACGTCACAACTGCCAAGCTGATCCCTGGGCTGTCTGAGTGGCTAGTGGAGAGCAGGAGCTCACAAAGGATCAGGCCGGTCACCTCCCAGCAGGAGCTTTAATTCCCGCAGAGGGGCGGTCCCCCCTGCCCAGTTTAACAGGAAAATTCAAACTCCCACTGAAACACATAAAAGAGCTGCTGTTGGATTCTGCAGGGACAGGATTGACCCCTACTTATTTATGTGGAAATAATGGTGGCACAACTACTGTCTTACTGTATGTCACTAACTAGTGCCCTTCTCACCATGGTCACTTTGACTTTCCCTGAAAAAGGTCATGAGCAACGGCTCTAATTATAAGGGCCACCTTCGTTGAAGAGAAGCACAGGATGATATGGGCTGAGTGTGGTGTTTGCTGTTACAAGGGTAGCTCCCTCTGATGATCCTCAGCTGTATTTTGATTACAAGGAGGGGCCTGGATTTAGTGAAGTCCCAGGGATTCCAGATGGCCAAGGTGAGAAGGGGATATGCATCCTGGAAGTAGGAATTCACTATCTGAAAACTAAATGTATTTTCCCAGTGTGACAATTTGGGGAAATTTTCTGTACAGTTAAAGAATTCTGGTTGATATTATGAAGTTGTCACTATGAAAACAACTCTATCATGTGAATGCCTCCATGTAAATGTGGAATCCACAATGGACTTTCAGGGCCTGTAGCATTTACCCACTAGACTAAGGACAATGGAGAGTGGTTAACCTTAACAACGTACTCCGATTACACAATAGATATGCTAAGGAGGTTGGTTGAAGTGAGGAGAACCAGTTTTCTCCACACCCTAAACAAGGGGCTGGAATTTGGAAAGTGGAAAATTCCCAAACAGGACAGAGAGACAGCAGTGACAGAGCAAGGGTTTAAAAAGGACTCACTGGGGAGAAAAGTCAGAGAGACAAAGGAGAGTAGAAGGGAAAAGATGGACATGCCTTTTAGTGTGAGCAGGAGGCAGTTTAGCTGCAAGACCAACCAAGGTTAGAGAAAGCAAGCTGATCTAGGGAGAGAAAAAATCCATGGTTCAGAAATCAAACCTTGAGCTGCAGCAGGAGGATCCCGTGTCTCCCGGGCTCTTGGCTCCCTGAATCCCTTTCTTCATTGGCCTGTAGTGCCCTGTCAATCAAGCTGACCTGGAGCGTTGGCTTCTCCCCATTGGCCCTGTGGGCTATCAGTCTCTCCCAGATCCTTTTTTTTTCAGTTAGAGGGATTGTGCAACCAGGAGCTAATTATGCTCTCCAGTGCGAAATTCAAAAAAAAAAAAACCAAAAAAACAAAAAAAACACAGCAGCCAATCCTTTGGAAGGCCCAAACAAGCAACACTCAATAAGCCACTTAAAGCAAGAAGCAACAAGCCACTTAAAGAGCCGGAAAAGACCAAAGGCAAACAACAAGCAACTCAAAAATATTGCAAGCCAAGTCCAAAAATTGGATTGTGTCAAGGTTCCTTCCGCACTCTGAACTCTAGGGTACAGATGTGGGGACCTGCATGAAAACCTCCTAAGCTTACTTTTACCAGCTTACATTAAAACTTCCCCAAGGTACAAACTATTTTACCCTTAGACTTCCACTACCACCACCAAACTTTATCTGGGTTCCTGAGAAAACATTGTTTGGAAACATCTTTCTCCCCCCGCCAAATCCTCCCAACCCTTACACCCCACTTCCTGGGGAAGGTTTGGTAAAAATCCTCACCAATTTGCATAGGTGACCACAGACCCAAACCCTTGGATCTTAGAACAATGAAAAAGCATTCAGTTTCCTTACAAGAAGATTTTTAATAGAAGGAAGAAAAAAAAAAAAAAAAAAAAATCACCTCTGTAAAATCAGAATGGTAAATACCTTACAGGGTAATTAGATTCAAAACATAGAGAACCCCTGTAGGCAAAACCTTAAGTTACAAAAACAACACACAGACAGAAATATTCATTCTATTCAGCACAGCTATTTTCTCAGCTATTTAAAGAAATCATAATCTAACACATACCTAGCTAGATTACTTACTAAGGTCTAAGACTCCATTCCTGTTCTGTCCCAGGCAAAAGCATCACACAGACAGACATAGACCCTTTGTTTTCTCCCTCCTCCCAGCTTTTGAAAGTATCTTGTCTCCTCATTGGTCATTTTGGTCAGGTGCCAGCGAGGTTACCTTTAGCTTCTTAACCCTTTACAGGTGAGAGGATTTTTCCTCTGGCCAGGAGGGATTTTAAAGGGGTTTACCCTTCCCTTTATATTTATGACAGCTTCTTTTCAGCCTACTTGGCAAGAGTGGATAGGGGGGGCTGCCGCACCCCCCCACACACACCCTTAGTTCCAGCACCTATGGAAGAAACTGACACTGAAACTGCTCATCAAAATTAGCAGTTTAAAATTATTGTCTGAGAGAAAAACCTGCCCTAATGTATATTTCACAAACAGCTCAGTAACTGTGTGGTGAGTAGGGGGCTGATAACCAGAAAATCCTGAGCAAATCAAACTGTCTAGCAGGTGACTTGGAGTTTATATTTCAGATTTTCAAGAAGTTCAGATATAATGTGCTGGGGTTAGAGCCCATGACCGAAAAGCAGATAATTCTGTGTTGAGGCCTGGGTGATCAGACTGACATTGCAGGAGATGGGCAATAAATTACTGCACAGTTATTTGTGAGATAGTGTCATGTAGTGATGCCAACCACATGTTCAGCTCGAATATATTTTTGTGCATTGACCCCTAGATATATTTAATTTTCTATGGGAAATTTGAGTTTGCTTCACTTGATGAAGACACATTGACGCTGGGGAGTTTACAGGGCAGGGGATATCACTATGCAGCTACTTTTCCCTCCACGCCCCAATCTTCCTCCTTGAGCCCTGAGTAGAGGCCAGGTCAATCTTTGCCTGAAGATCGTGTTTCACAATTCTTGACCTGTTTAAACGGTACAGGAAAGCAAATTTGTAAAATGATGTGGGGTTCAGGCAAACAAATGAGAAAATATCAGGGATGGACCAAAGCCTCAGGTTTCACCCCCAGATCCAGATCTGAACTTCCCCAAGGTTCAGAGTGCTGGGTGGCTCATTATTCCAAGTTGGGCCAGAGAAGTGGAGCCAGTATATGATAGGTACAGTATGTAAATGTGATTGTTACCCTGCAAGGTGCTGATGGCTGTAGGGTGACCAGATGTCCCTATTTTATAGGGATAATCCCGATTTTGGAGCCTTTTTCTTATATAGGCTCCTATTACCCCCCACCCCCGTCCCGATTTTTCACATTTGCTGTCTAGTCACCCTAAATGGCTGCCATCACAGGGTCTTGGATAGAAAGCCCCTTTTTTCCTAGTGCAGACCAGGCCCAAGGGGTTTCCTTTGGGACTGGATTGAAATGAACCACACCTGAATAACTTTCCCTTTGGAGTGCAGCAAAGCGAGTGATTTATATTTGCTTGGCATTAAAGGAACAGGATGGTCTGGACATGTCCTGGTGTGATGCAATGAACTGCACTGTTCTCTGAGCTCCATGGAGGCTCCAGAAACATGGTGTCCCCAGCTCAGCCATCCACTGCTGCAACCAGCCTGTTCCAGGGGTCACAGAAGAACTCTGCATGTAGCCATAGCTCATGGTCATTGTAATGATACCCGTACATGCTCCCAGTAGCAAGGACAGTCCTGGGTCTTCACATCCTGTCCTGGGGCTGGGGAGCACAAGGCTGTAATGCCAAGCGCCACAGAACAAAAATGATGAGGTTATAAAAACCATCTAGTCATATTATTCAGCCTGTCTATGGACTTTAGAACCCCCCTCTACTCCTCTGCCAGGGTGGGAGTGAGAATTGCAGGCTGAAAAGTCACCATTTAATGCACCTGTCATAAATATAAAGGGAAGGGTAAACACCTTTAAAATCCCTCCTGGCCAGAGGAAAAACCCTCTCACCTGTAAAGGGTTAAGAAGCTAGGATAACCTCGCTGGCACCTGACCATAATGACCAATGAGGATATAAGATACTTTCAAAAGCTGGGTGGGGGGAGAAAGAAAGAAAGAAAGAGCATCTCTCTGTGTGTGAGATGCTTTTGCTGGGGACAGAACAGGAATGGAGTCTTAGAGCTTAGTAAGTAATCTAGCTAGATATGTGTTATATTCTGATTTCTTTAAATGGCTAAGAAAATAAGCTGTGCTGAATGGGATGTAGATTCCTGTTTTTGTGTCTTTTTGTAACTTAAGGTTTTTGCCTAGAGGGATTCTCTATTATTTTGAATCTGATTACCCTGTTAGGTATGTGCCATCCTGATTTTACAGAGGGGTTTCTTTTTACTTTTTCTTCCCTTAAAATTCTTCTTTTAAGAACCTGATTACTTTTTTCATTGTTCTTAAGATCCAAGGGTTTGGGTCTGTGGTCACCTATGCAAATTGGTGAGGATTTTTATCAAACCTTCCCCAGAAAGGGGGAGGTAATGTTTGGGAGGATTTTTTTTGGGGGGGAAGACCTTTCCAAATGGACTCTTTCCTAATAATAATACCAGTTAGATGTATGTTGGTGGCAGCGAAAGTCTAAGGGCAAAGGGTAAAATAGTTTGTACCTTGGGGAAGTTTTAACCTAAGCTGGTAAAAGTAAGCTTTGGAGGTTTTCATGCAGGTCCCAACATCTGTACCCTGGAGTTCAGAGAGAGGAAGGAATCTTGACAGCACCCAAACTGCACGACTCTCCCTGGCTGCTCAGCTGGAGACTGCGCTTACCCTCCCCTCAGCCCTGAGATGGGGAACTGCCGTCCATTGCCCAGCACTGCCTTCGCTCTCCTCTCCTAGTTCAGTTCCTCTGACAGAAGAAGGGCTGGCTGGGAAAGAGCTTGAGACCCACTGAGCTAATTAAGGAAGCATGGTTCGCACTCACACACAGAACTTTTGTTATTGTTGAGGGGTGAGTTACAGACAGAGATACTGGAGACCTTCACACTGACATCAACCATTGACATCAACTATAATGTCACCATAAACACTACCAGGATTGGTTTAGCCATTTGCAAACACCAACACTTCCCTGACCTCTTCCGAGCCTCAACTTCTCTTCCATCCCTTCGCTCTAGAGCCCCCTCCCCTTCCTTCTCTCTTGCCTCCTGCTCCAAACCTCCCTCCCCTCACTATCTCTCCCTCCTGCCCTCATACTCCAGATCCGATTTCCCTCCCCTTCCTTCTGATACAGATCCCCACTTCCCCTCCCCATGCCTCCCTCCATTCTACCCTCCTACTCCAGGCCCCTTCTGCTCATTCCCACCCCCTGCTCCACCCCCTCCCTTCCCTACTCCTCCCTCCTGACTCTGTTCCAGACCCCACTCCCCTCTCTGCGCAAGATTCCCCCTCCACACGCTTCCTTCTTCATTCCCCCTTTTCCAGATCCCCTCCTTTCCCTATCCCTCCTTCCCACCCCCACTCCACTCTACCTCCCCTCCTTCCCCTGACTCCAGACCCACCTCCGCCCCTTCCTGTCTCCCTGCTCCATACCCCCACCTCCCATCATATCTCCTCTTTCCTGGCCCCATTCCAATCCCCCCTACCCTCCTGATCACTGTTAGGATATAGAGATTCAGGCCTGTCGGTAAAGGCCTGTACTCTAAGAATTTAGGTGTATTCTTATCACTTGGCTAGTTATAGAGGTATAAAAGAAAGAAAGAATCAAAATCACTGTGTGCCAGTGTAAGGGCCTTCTCTTACTGTGACAGTCTGAGGCCCTGTGCTTAGGCTGAGGCCTTTGGCTAAGCAGCAGAGGCAGCCATAAGCTAGGAAGTGACCGGTCACCTCCTCACATTCCAAACTAGTCACATTGAAAGAAGGTGCTATTGGGCTGTAAGGAATACAATCCTGTCCTGATAGTGCCTGTCACCTCCAGAGAAAGGGAAGTGCCTAGAAAATGTAAAAGGAAACTTAGTTTGATAGCATCCTGTCTGGCAAGAACTCACTTATCAATAGCTGGGATGTGAAATCCTCACTTCTGTATTGTCTTGTCAATATAGTTCCCACTTTGCTATTGTTTGTCTGCATAATCTCTGTCTGGTTCTGTGATTGTTCCTGTCTGCTGTATAATTAATTTTGCTGGGTGTAAACTAATTAAAGTGGTGGGATATAATTGGTTACATAATCATGTTACAATATGTTAGGATTGGTTACTTAAATTTCAGTTAATGATTGGTTAAGGTACAGCTAAGCCGAACTCAACTCAAGTTTTACTATATAGTCTGCAGTCAGTTAGGAAGTGAGTGGGGGTGGGAGATGGGAATAGGGGTAAGGAAATTGGAATCATGTTTTGCTAAAAGGGGAAATGGAACAGGGAATGGGATTGGGGAAATTGGAATCGTGTTTGGCTAAGGGCAGGAATGGGAACAGGGACACAGGTGTAAGGCTCTGTGGGGTCAGAACTGGGAAGGAGGATACTAAGGAAGGAAACTGGAATCATGCTTGCTGGAAGTTCACCCCAATAAACATTGAATTGTTTGCACCTTTAAACTTCGGGTATTGTTGCTCTCTGTTCATGCGAGAAGGACCAGGGAAGTGAGTGGATGAAGGAATAAGCCCCCTAACAATCACCGTCTCCAAACCTCCCCTTGCTCCTTCCCCCTGTACAAGATCTCCCTTCCCCAACCCTATCTCCCTCCTTCCCCCTTTTCCTGATCCCCTTCTCTCCTCATCCCTCCCTCCAACCCCCACTCTGCTTTCTCTCCCCTCCCCAGTCAAGCCTCCTGCCCCCAACTCCTCTCCCCTCCCCTCATTCCTCTCTCCTGCCACCCATTCCAGACCTCCTCCTCTCCCCACTCCTCCTTCTTGACCCTCTTCTCTAAACCATTCTTCCCTCCTGCTCCCTCTCCACTGCACCCTCTTATCCCTGACCCCACTCACCTCCATCCAATCCCACTTTCTAGACCTTCCTCCCCTTTCTTCCTCCTGTCTGCCACTACAGACCCTCTCCCTCCTATATCCCTCCCTCCTGCCCCCCTGCTCCAGACATTACCTTCCCCATGTCTTCTCCTCACCCAGATCCTGCCCCCCACTCCTCTTTCCTGCCCACACACCACCGGCACCCCATCCCCCTGCACACCTTAACTCTGCCTCCTGCCCTCCCCAGTGCCCTGCTCCCCTCACTCTCTCCATCGCCCTTTCACAGGGTCTCTGCTGCCCATCACAGTCCCTGGGTCTTGTCCAGCTCCCTGAGCCACACAGGGCAGCTGTGTTCCCTGTGGTTTCTGTCTCACTGAAAGCAGTGGGAGGTGGCAGCCAGATTTACTCAGGGCAGCCTCACTCCCACATGCTCACAGACAGTAGGGAGATGGTGGCATCTCATTGAATTCTGCCCCTGTCAAGGCTGAATCCCTACTCTGTCACTCTGAGTGCAGAAGGTGGGGGCCTGCAAGGATTCTAAAAATTAGTATGTGCCACTCCAGGCTTGTATTACACTCCCAAGGTTACAGCTTTTCTCTGACCTTGGCTTGGTCAATGCTGCCACCATCCAAATGCAAAAAATCCCCTTTGAACCCAGGAAGGAACACTTGGGAATTCCTCCCTGTGGGGTACCCTTAAGCCCGTCCACCCTCCCCCCACAACTCTGGGGAAGAGCTGAGAAAGCCACAGCTAATTTCCTTTATTTTTCTATCAGCTAATCAAACAACACGCACAAACCTTTTAGGACACCAAAAATCCAATCCTGCTCTTAAAAAAGGTAAATTTTATTAAAAACAAAAAGGGGAAAATACATCTGGAACTCAGACTTTTTGATAGATCTTAAAAGAAACAATTACAAAAATTAAGCACCGAAAACAGCTTTCTCGGGGGGTTCAGCTTAAAGGTTATAAGCAAACAAAAGCATCAGGGGTTAGCACAGAGGAGATCCACAAGCCTTAAAAATAAACCAAAATAATCCTGATCACATCTAGCTAAACATTCCGATCTACTTACACATTTGGAGTTCAGATAAGTAGTTCTAGGTATGATTTATGATCATACCTGGCTTAAGCTTTACACAGCATTCCCTCTGCCCTTTGCTCCCATCTTTCCCGGAGAGCAACGGACAAAGGGAAAGTTTCTTTCCCCCAAGATGGATTTTACAGCTAACTGGCTGGCTGGGTGTCCATCAAAGGAAACTATCCCCCCACTTTATTTATCACAGCCCCAGTGACAGTGACAGGAGATGGCACCATTTGGAATAAGGGAAACTCCATGAGTTGGCGCCTTCCATCGTGTTCTCCCAAGACAGGTAAAAACTCCCCAAACCACCAGAGTGGGGATAAAATGGTGAGAGCTGCAGCACTGACAGCCCCGAGTGGGAGGCCCTGAGATGTGAGAAGGTGGCACCATGAGGCAGCTCTGGGCGTGTCCCATACTCCTGGCTCTGGGCGTGGATCCCCTGCTGCCGGGTGCGGACTCTGCTGTGATAACGCTGGGGACGGGGGTCCCTGCTCACTCTGAGCCTGCTCTGTGTCTCTCTTTGAAGGAGCTGAGGCTGGCGGATGGAGGCAGCCTCTGTGGTGGGAGAGTGGAGGTTAAACACCAGGAGCAGTGGGGGATGGTGTGTGATGATGCCTGGGACATGGCAGATGCTGGGGTTGTTTGTAAGCTGTTGAGATGTGGAGCTGCTGTCAATGCCTCTGGCTTGGCTCCATTTGGACCAGGATCTGGAATAATTTGGCTGGATGAAGTTGCCTGTGATGGTACCGAGTCTGCTCTCTGGCACTGTGGGAACAAGGGATGGGGTAAGAATGATTGCAGGCATGGAGAGGATGCTGGAGTGACCTGTTCAGGTAAGAATCAGCCAGCTCAGTCCTAAAAGGCAAATCCCCGAGACAAAAGGGCTTGGACCCAGAAGGCGTCCTGTGCCTGTGACATGAATTAGAAATGAACAAAAACCAAAGCATGTCCTGTTATTATAGTTACCACTGAGCTGTAATTATGACTATTCATGTCACCAGCCCCTGAGGATCCCCCTGTGTGACTGTGAAGCATTTTCATTCTGTCATTTCCAGTTGTTCCAGTGCCACATCTTTCTTGCTCTGTGGGGCTGAAGGTTTCTTTAGGATGCAGTTGTTCATTAGGGCACTAGTGGTGCTGGGGCTGCCTGCCCACAAGGCCTTGTGGCTGCGGTTGGCAGCTGCCATTTTTGGGGGGAAATATTTGGGAAACTGTCACTGTCAGGGAAAAAATTAAACAAAATCATTGAATTAGCAAACTTGCCTGTTTCCCAATAATCTGTCTGTTAATGGTTATAGATAAACATGCATTCAAAATTTGTATATGATTTTCCATTGGGATTTCCAAAGAAATCAACAAGAGTTTGGTACCCAACTTGCATTGACTTTCAATGAGACAATTGATCGTAAGTGCCCTAGGGCCAAATTTTTAAAGATATTTAGGTGTCTAAAGCTGCAGATAGGTGCCCAGTGGGATTTTCAAATGTGCCTGGTGCCAAACTCCCGGGAGTTTTGGAAAATCCCCCTGTGCACCTTTGTGCATTTCCAGGCAGCTGAATGCCCTTTGAAATCTGGCCCTGAGTCATTTTTGAAAATAGTACATAAACTCCTAAGTCATTGAGGCACTTTTGAAAATGTTACCCTTAGACTCAAATCCAGACCCAGGCACCCAGCCAAGGGAGAGGGGAGGTGCACAGAGGGTGGGGCATGGGGCATTTATATAAACCCTGGCCCCCTCTCATAGCATGACCAGGGAATGGGAGGATCCTCCTGGCTTGACCAGAATTAGAGTTAGCCCAAAGCACCCCCCTGACCCCAGCCTGTTTTGTAACTTTTCATGTTTTGGACCAACCAGTTAACAGAAAATTACAAAATCTCTGATACCCTGTAGATCTAGCCTAGAGAATATCATATTATGGAGACACTTGTTGTGACTCAATTGTTAACCTTACAACTACAGGCCCATTATGAGTTATTTTAAACTCTTCTCTTCTTAATATTTGGTCGGAATAATATCTTCCTCCGAATATAGCACACTGAAGAGAGAATATTTTCCTATAGTTCCAAAAGTTTTAACAGCTGCTGTTTGCAATGGGAGCCAAAGGTTGTGTTTAATCTTAGCCCTTTCTTGGATTTTGAGTGTTTCAATGACAAACCTTGAAATTCTCTTAACATGGTGAGAGGGGCAGAAGCAGAGGGTGGTTTATGCACTTTTTTAGTCTTTAAAAATAAATAAAAAAGATCGGAGAAAAGAACTTAGTAAAAAGGCGCTTTATTGCCAGGACTTTGAATCTTTATGTAACCCTTCTGCCCGTCAGAGTTGGCAGCAACAAGGGCCGGGTTCAATATCTAGGGGATCCATTCCAATAACACAATGCAAACCGGCTCGAGCCCCCACCCAGTGACCTGGGACAAATATATACCACCACCGCTGGGCGCCTCCAAGAGGCAATACTTCCCCTCTCGCAAGCACATAGCCTGAGTGTAGCAAAAGCCTTTTAATAACAGAGAGAAACAATGTGGCATTATGTTGGGGAAACACCACCAACAGGATTCATAACACAACCCATGAGCAAAAAAAACCCACCCCAGGCAAATTGGGGCATGCCCTTTTCCCTTTGGTTCTTGAGTCCAGCAATCCCAAATCACTCAAAGTCCCAAAAGTCCAATGCCCCAAAAGTCTCTGTCCCTGGTTAGGGCAGCCCCAGAGTTTGAAAGTTTATCTGCGGAGCTTTACCTCCCAACCTGGGTGGAAATGGGACGGGGGTAAGAGGCACCTTACATGATCTGAAGCTGACCGCCCCATAGCTCCGTAGCGGCGCTCCGCTCCGCCAGCCGCCCCACAAACTCCTTCGCTCCGCTGCGCTCCGCTCCGCCAGCCGCCCCACGAACTCCTTCGCTCAGCTGCGCTCCGCTCCGCCAGCTGCCCCACAAACTCCTTCGCTCAGCTCCACGACCCACAAGCAGCTCCTGCCATCCACACACTGCTCCGCCTCGAACTGCTTCACCAGCCGTGCCGCAAACTGCTCCACAATAGATCTTCAGGCTCCCCCACTACTTAACACAACACTCAGTGATTTCAGCTCTTAGGTGATTTCAGCTTGTAGTAGGGGAGCCCCAGTGCTGGTGCACTGTCAGCCCAAAGTGAGCTCAGCAGCCTATAACTAGACTTCTAATGAAATCAAAATTAGCTCTGATATTCCACAGTGGAGAGAGGAGGAAGTGCAATTAGCATGTAAGGCCCTCACCAAGGGGCCCATGCCACCAAGTATTAATACTTGTCCCCAGCCTCTCTCTATTCACACAGTTTTGGAACCCATGACCCTTGCCTAGCGAGTGCTACTTAGTTGATGGTGAATCCCTCCATCATAACAAAAGGCCACGTACAGTTCCAAGCACAGTTCCCATAATCAGGGTAATAATTTATTCTTCCTGCCCCAATAACAGAGACGCTGGGGATCCCACAGCAGCCAAAGTGACCATTTGAGCAGCTATGGTCTCATTCTAGGCGTGGTGGGTGTGCCTATGCAAATGACATCAGCCCCTGAAGTTCTTTTCCACAACTTGCCACACCTCACCACCAGATGTCAGGGTGGAGCTCATCCTGACACTGCTTACATTTAGAAACTTAAAATATATTGTCTCTTGCAGATGTAACCCCCCCTATTCTGGTCATAAGAACTGCTCAATGCCTGGTGTTGCACACCCAGCAAGTGCCCAGCAGGGCGTCCCTCTCCTCTGAACCTCAGCAGGAGGAGGGAGCTGCACACGAACCAAGGGGTATCAGAGCAGACGTCCCGTCTGTGCACCTTTCTGTAAAACGGCTGCTGCATCTCAGCTGGAGCTGCACGTTTGCAGTGGGAATAAAGTCAGGGTTGTTCCCCATCCCCAAGCTGAAGTCTGGAGAGGAGGAGGAGTCTTTCCATGGCCCATATAGTTATGTCCATTCCTGTCGCTAAGCCCCATCTTCCCTGATAGAGGTGCAGGGCAAGGACATAGGTCCAAACCAGGGTTCCTTACTCAGGCAATCAGCCAGTGACTGTAATGTGAGTTTGCTTTGTACAGACTGAGTAGAAACAGAATAAAGGACTCAGGATTGGGCCAATTCAGAATTATTCCAGAAATAATAAGCTGTCTACAAACTGCCCTGGGTACTAGATATCACTGAGAACAAACACATATGGGAACTGTGATGTTTCTGCACCAAGCGATTTTTGAGAGATGCTGTTCTGACAGAATATTAGAAAACGTTCCAAAAAGTGACAGTCATCCTCTTATATGCAGTGTTGTTGTAGCTGGGTTATTCCCAGGATATTAGAGAGACAAGGTGGGTGAGGTAATATCTTTTATTGGACCCACTTCTGTTGGAGACAGAGATAAGCTTTTTACCTTACAGATTTCAGAGTGGTAGCCATGTTAGTCTGTATCAGCAAAACCAACGAGGGGTCCTTGTGGCACCTTAGAGACGAACAAATGTATTTAGGCATAAACATTCGTGGGCTAGAACCCACTTCATCAGATGCATGGAGTGTAAAATACAGTAACAGGTATAAATGCACAGCACATGAAAAGATGGGAGTTGCCATATCAAGTGGAGGATCAGTCTAATGAGACAATTCAATTAACAGTAGGATACCAAGGGAGGAAAAATCACTTTTGTAGTGGTAATGAGAGTGGCCCATTTCAAACAGTTGTGAAGAAGGTGTGAGTAACAGTAGGGGGAAATTAATATGGGGGAAATTAGGTTTTGTAATGACCCATCCACTCCCAGTCTTCATTCAGGCCTAATTTGATGGTGTCCAGTTTGCAAATTAATTCCAGTTCTGCAGTTTCACCTTGGAGTCTGTTTTTGAAGTGGAAGAATTGCCACTTTGAGGTCTGTTATTGAGTGACCAGGGAGATTGAAGTGTTCTCCTACTGGTTTTTGAATGTTATAATTCCTGATGTCAGATTTGTGTCCATTTATTGTTTTGCATAGAGACTGTCCAGTTTGGCCAATGTACATGGCAGAGGGGCATTGCTGGCACGTGATGGCATATATCACATTGGTAGATGTGCAGGTGAACAAGCCTCCTCTGATGGTGTGGCTGATGTGGTTAGGTCCTATAATGGTGTGGCTGATGTGGTTAGGTCCTATAATGGTGTCCCTTGAATAGGTATGCGGACAGAGTTGGTACCGAGGTTTGTTGCAGGGTTTGGTTCCTGGGTTGGTGTTTTTCTTGTGTGGTGTGTAGTTGCTGGTGAGTATTTGCTTCAGGTTGGAAAGCGAGGACTGGCCTGTCTCCCAAGGTCTGTGAGAGTGAGGGATCGTCCTTCAGGATAGGTTGTAGATCCTTGATGATGTGCTGGAGAGGTTTTAGTTGGGGGCTGTAGGTAACATAATTCCTGATGGACACAAATCTGATATGAGGAATAACATTCAAAAACCAGTAGGAGAACCAGTAGGGGTTTGTCATGATGCTGGTATTGGGTAGGTTTGTTCTTTGGCCGAATTTACCCCACAGAGAATTTAAAAACAGTTTAGCAATTTGGTGTTTACTGGGGTTCAACCCAGTGGTGAGCTGGAGCCGGTTCACACTGGTTCGCTAGAACCGGTTGTTAAATTTAAAAGCCCTTGTGGAACAACCAGTTCTAAGAGGGACAACCGGTTCTAAAAGGGCTTCTAAATTTAACCAGCCAAAAGTGGTGCTTTAGGCGCTGAATCCATGGGTGCTCCAGGGCTGGAGCACCCACGGGGAAAATTTGGTGGGTGCAGAGCACCCACCGGCAGCTCCCTGCCCCACCCCTAGCCCCAGCTCACCTCCGCTCCGCCTCTGACTCCTCCCCTGAATGCGTCGCCCCGCTCTGCTTCTCCACGCCCCCTCCTGGCTTCCTGCAAATCAGCTGTTTGTGTGGGAAGCCAGGGCAGGCTGAGAAGCAGGCGGCGGCTTCCTGCTCAGGCCGACGGAGGCGGAGGGGAGCTGGGGTGGGGAGGCGCAAGAAGGGCCGCCCGCACCGCAGCAGGTAACCTGCGGGGGGGGGGGGGGGGAGGTGCGCGCAGGGAAACTGCTCCCTGCCCCAGCTCACTTCCGCCACCCTCGGCCTTAGCGGAAAGCCGCCACCTGCTTATCAGTCCCCCCCAGGCTTCCCGCCAAACAGCTGATTCGCGGGAAGCCGGTGCGGGGCATGGAGAAGCAGAGTGGGGTGGTGTGTTTAGGGGAGGAGGCGGAGTGCAGGTGAGGTGAGGTGAGCTGGGACCAGGCGCAGGGCGGGGAGCTGCTGGTGGGTACTCCTCACCCACCAAATTTTCCCCGTGGGTGCTCCAGCCCCGGAGCACCCACGGAGTCGGTGCCTAAGGCGCCACTTTTGATGTGATCAACGGGGGGAGTGGCCGCACCCCGCCCCTAGGAGCCAGAGGGACCTGCCAGATGCTTCCTGGGAGCTGCCCCAGGTGAGCACCGCCGGGACTCCCCACCTCGCCCCCTGGCAGGTCCCTCTGGCTCTTAGGGGTGGGGTGGGCACCCACTACTGTGGCCCACGAGACCCTCCTGCCTGGTTCTGGGGACAGTCAGGGGACGGGAGGGGGGTGGATGGGGCAGGGGTCCCAGGGGGAGGGGGTCGGCAACGACCCCCTCGTGGGGTGAGGAGGGAACCAGTTGTTAAGATTTTGGCAGCTCATCACTGGTTCAACCTGATCTCGTGTTGGCGTAAACACATGCTTTCTTTCTCGTAGAAATCATTAACGTACTTATTTTGTTTTTCTTTGTCTGTGCACCAGATGGGATAATCTGAAGCCTCTTGTTTCTGGTGGAGGTGTAATTCTATGTACTCTGGAAAGAGTTGGTCAGATTTTTCATTAAAATGCCAGATTTCATAGATTTTAGACACCACATACCCCTTCACTATGGCCGTGTTCAATTGCACCGTGCACCAAGTGCCCAGGATGGCCCTCTCCTCATCAGTATGGGTGCATGTCTCCCGCTGCTTGGTTTCTGCACAGGTTTGGCATAGCGGGAACATAAGCTTGCCACCCACTCTGATGGGTAACAATAGGAAAAAGAGGCCTTGCTGGGGATACACTTTAACTTTTTCAATTCCAAAATAATTTGCAAGGGGTCCAAATTTGTCATAAACTATATCGGGGTGTCCGATAGGGTATTCTTTGGTTTTGTTTACGAAAGGGTACAGGCTGGTAAAATCATAATAGTGGATTTCTTCCCCAGGGTTAGGTTTGTAATACAGGCCGATAGTGTTTGTTCTCCCCACAAAAAGAGCATCCCTAGGCAAGGGAGGCTGGGGCAACTGGGCTTGGTTTAAAGACCTGCAAGCTCCCTGTCTGTTTCTTTCATCACCTCTCACTTGTGCTCCCAGAGAGTCCTCACTACAAAACCAAGTCTTTTCAGATAGTCAGTCTTGAGCTGTGTCTTGTAGTAAAAAAACCCAAAAGTTGTCCCCATCATAGGGTTCTGTGCTTTTGCACAATAACAGGTGACACAGCTGTGGAAAAAACACCCGTTAAACTCAAAGGCCGTGTGTACCCCATCAACATTGGTGTAAGCGTCTAAAAAGTAGGGGGCCTGCCTGTAAAGTTCCCCACCCTGTAAAGCATGCCGTATCTGTATATTTTCTTTGTGAGAGATATACAACAGCCACTGAATAGATGGGGTCGAATATATCTTTTTCTGCCTGTGGTAGTTGTCTGGAAGGAGAAGAGCTACCATGTTAGGCTCCAAAAACATAAACCTGTATATAGCCATGCAGACGGATGCCAGCATTATGTACGGGAAAGGATCTATACAGTTTTATCTCGGTGAATTTACTAGGGCCTCTCTCTACTATATCTCCCAGCTCCGTCATTTTCATAATCTCTTTTCTGCATAGGATACAGGCCGCTGTCTCAAAATTTTGACCTCCTGCTCACAGTGACTTGCAGAAAGAGCTTGCATTTTAAACGACTCATATCTGTGGTCCCGATACCAGTCGAGAAACTCTGCTTTCTCCCTTGGCATCATGCTTTCTACACCATAGTGCTCCACACCAGGCATAGGCCTCACATAATTTTGATTTTCTAAAATGTTAAAAAGTGGAAAATACCCTTTGCACCATTCAAACCCCTTCGCATGCGAGACCTTGCTAAGCTTCATGGGCAAGAAGTTGAAAGAGTCTATAAAACCAATGCCCAGGGCCTTAACTTCCACACACACTAGTTTACTACCCTGAGTGATCGATTCTATGCACATTGTTTCCTTCAGTAAATAACGGAGTACACATTGTAACCTTTGGAACTGTGCGCTAGGAACGTGTAGTCCCGGAACTCTTTGCCAATAAAGGTCTTAACAAAGATAGAAAGACACTCACAGCCCTTAAATTCCCAGGATTTTTCCGGATTTAGGGACACAGCAAAAATGCAACTGGACACGTGCAAACCCATCTCTTGCGTGCATTCAAAATTGTAAAAAATATACTTCTCTGAGGATTTGGGCTTTTCTAAGGCGATCCATAAAACACAGGTGTCTGTCTACATCACCAGTGATCAAACCCTGACACTCCTTACAGCACCTCCCTTTACACCTGTGCCGCTTGTCCACGTAAGACTGACACTTATCACATGTTTCAAATTATACCCGACAGGTCATGCACAGTTCGAGTCTAGGCTGAGGCACACGAACAAAGTCCACAACTGCAGAGTTCCCACAGATACTAAGTTTATTACGCTCGAGCGTAGTGCCCCCCTGCTAATCAGGAGGGGACCCCGAATGCAGGTTATACAGAGATTATATACTTTTTAGCAAAGCGTGTTGCCCTCATGCATCAGAAACCTTAGCCAATAGACAAACCCTTCCCTTAGCTACCACCTATCCCTGCTAAGTGCATCCCCCATGCTAAACCATTACTTCAACTACACAACATGGTCCTAAAGCAATGCACCATTAGCCTTTCTTATCCGGCTGGGAGGCTCACATAAAGGCCAGGAGGCAGGGAGTTAGGAACAGACAAAGAACAGAAACCAGGAGTCGAGACAGGCTGGAAACAAGGGGCGGGGGTTCACAGGAATGCAGTATCTAAGGAACACTCCTCCTGGTGCATGATGTGTTTGCTTTTAGACAATGGTGGGCCCAAAACCAAAATGGAGTCACATATGCTAACTTTTCCTTAACACACACAAAGTTTTAAACAGGCATTCGGCTTGTTTTTTCGATGCACAGTCGACGTGTCTGTCTAAACAATCCTTGGACCGACAATACAGTCTACAGCTAGGACACCTCAGTGGCTTGCCCACGCTGTCCGAGCATGTTATGCTCAAGCAGAGGCGGCAACGATACCTGCAAGAGTGGTCGTGACTGTACTCCGTGTGGCAAAACTCACAATTTTTTGCACCCAACAACTTTTTTACATCCAGGACCCCATAGTAATGCTCATTGTACAACAGGATCAAAAAAGTCTTGGGGTACACCAGGCCCCCCGGTTTAAAAAAGCCCCATCCCCCTTTCACCACATAAAGCACCACTTGTATGTTGACTCCTAAATGCTGTTCAAACGTTGCTACGTCACTGAGCAGAACCTTTTTTTGATCTGACTGCCAGTTTCTCATGCAACTTTCTCGCCCCTGCTAACAATTCCGCATCCGTAGGTTTACAGTCGGACGTGATGGCCAAGAGCCCAACCGCAAAACACAGGTTGGTACCGGTGTAAGTCAGGTCTACTAAACCTTGTCTCTTTATGGACGATTTGAGTACTGAGGATAGAATTTAAAACTCTACGACCGCCCACACCCCTGTTTTTACAACTGTCACAACAAGATGCAACGTCCCATCAACATGCAACTCTCTATTGCTCTGTAGCAGCTTTGAGGTCTGATTGAAGAAATCCTCAGCAGACAGCTCATCCCTAGTTCTGACCGAAAACAAAGGGTTAGTTAAATTACTGCTCTCTAAACGTAACTGAACATAATCATCCGGGCCTACCCTACCATTAACGTCATCAAGAACTAACTGTATCCCCCTGTGTATGGCTTCAACAACCTGCAGAGCAGAATTTATTCGCTCAAGATTGACAGAACAAAATTCTTCACAATACACCAACCCCTCCCAAATCTAGGTCATTCACTTTGCCAACATCTCACTCTCCATATACACCTCTACATTTTCAGGGTTACTTGGGGGTTCCTCTACGGGACCATCAATGGCATCTTCTACATCACATGCTATTTGACAGTCAGATTCCCAGGGGCCTCCATAAGGGTCATCAGGAGGAGACAGGGACCCATCTAGAGAGCCTTCTGGGGAATTTTCTAAATCAGACTCTGTGTGAGAGTCACCACCACCCCGTAGGTCAGATTCCGCCTCCCCATTTCCAGACAAGCCAGTCTGAGAGCCTCCAGTAGGGGGCATCTCTTTGTTTTGTTTTTTTCCTCATTACCTCTTTAGCCTTTTTAAAATTTTTACAGTGACCCTTGCCTGGAACATTTTGACAGCCATCTGTTTATCCCCCAAGCGCTGCCCCCCGTTTTGTTTACACCTTAGCTGATGTGTACCCTTGAGAGTGCCCCTTTTACCCAAGCCCCTTTCTGCGAATAGTCAGGCCTGCTCAGAGCCACCCTTTGGAAAAACTGAAGTATTTTTCAAAAAGTCACCCACAAGAGCTTTTGGATTTTTGATGTAGTTTCCAGCCCTCCCTTCTTTTAGAACCCCCGAGGATACAGCGTCCACCAGTTTTCTGAATGAAGCATCAGACTTTTCCCAAATACTAGAAAATGGGGGAGCTGTGACGATCTTATGGTGTTGGGAGAATGGTTTGTCAGTCCTTGGTTTTTTATTCACAACCCCTAGAGCATGTGCTCCATGTTTGTGAATGTGGGCACTTTCGCTCACGGTTTTCTGAGGGCTTGGTGTGATGGTGACCACTGAGGAACTGGAACTGTGTTTGCGTGGTTGGTTTTTACAAAAGTCTTTTGTTTTGTCCTTGGGTTTGATGTATATGAGGTTTGGACTGCCCTGATGCTTCATCTGCACTCTTGTGCTGTTTTGTGTTGGCGTTGGTAAAGGTCTCAAAAGAGATTGCTGGTTCTTTGGCGGTTCTGCTGGAGGTGCCCCTCTAGCTCTGACTACAGCATTGTCAGGAGAGCTGCACATGCCTGATTAGGGGGAAAAAACATTTTACAAAACTTAACTTTACCATCTTTCTCACCCAGATCTATGTATTTACTTAAAATAAACAACCTCATAAAACAACCAAACCAATAAGCAAAATATATTTACCGGGCTTCATCCATCCATCAGTCACTGATGCTGGTGAATTTTCCTTTTCATCTGTCTCTTTCCTTTTTCTTTTGAGCTTGTTTACCCTCTGGTCTAAGAATCTCTCATGTTTTGACTATACTGTGAAGCAGACAACATGATTATTATAAAACACATGAAACTGTCTTGAAACTTAAAAAATAAAATACTCATTAGGGTGTTTTTCTATTTAAAAAGTCATTGCTTTAAAATGAAATAATCCATTTCTGGCTGTACAACAAACACAGGTTTTGAGTTTATTTCTACCACTTAAAAAACCCCAAGAGAACCTACAAACATTTTTAAAAACACATCTCATTTTGCAGAATAAAAAACAAACTGCTTAAAAAACCAATTTTAAAAATCCATTTTAACACATTTTTTCCAGAAACTCCTGTTAGTTTGAAACACACCAAACCAATACTTTGCAGCCATATACATTTTTAAAAAAAAAACACCAAAGTTTTGCACAAACTCAGACACACACACACACACACCCCAGCAGTTTAAAACACCAAACCAAATACCTTTTTAAACACCCACACTTATCCCTAGCTTAGGTCCCTGAATCACTAACAATTTAAAATTAAAGCCAACTCTTTTAAGAAGACAAACAACCCCATTTAAAAAAATCTCAGGTTTTTTGCAGAATAAAAACCAAACTGCTTTTAAAAACCATTTTGCACAGAAAAACACTGTTAGTTTGAAACATACCATACTATCAGCTTGCAGCCATAAAACCCCAGCAGTTTAAATCCAACAGTTTGCAACAAAATACTTTTCAATAAACCCACATGCATTTAAAAGCCAATTGCAGAAAATTACCTTCTACCACAGGATGAAGGGTTGCTGGCACATGGTTGTTCTGTTTTCCCCCATGTGTGTTTGGGCCTTTGGGTTAAAGAACAAGCAAAAATTTTAGTTCGTATCATTCCCGAAATGTATCAAACCCCTATACAATCTGTGTAATACCTGAAGTTTTTTAATTTAGCAGTATTAAGCACAACTTTCATTAAAAATGTTTTTTGGCTTTTACCACCTTGGCTTGGTGGTGAAATCAGCTTAAAGTTACTGGTTCTATGCTAAACAGATCACACTGCAATTAAGATAGGTACCATTATTTAGTAAGGACAGCTTGGCCAAAGAGTGACATTATATATGTAACCCTTCTGCCCATTGTTTTGGCAGCAAAAAGGGCCGGGTTCAGTATCTAGGGGTTCTGTTTCAATAACAAGATGCAAAACCTGCTTGAGCCCCCACCCAGGGACAATTACATACTACCCACGCGGTGCACCTCTCAGAGGCAATACTTCCCCTCTCGCAAGCACAGAGTCTGAATGTAACAAAAGCCTTTTAATAAAGGAGGGAAACAATGCGGCATTATGTTGGGGAAACTCCACAAACAGGATTCATACCACAAACCATGAGCAAAAGACCCACCCCCAAGTACGTTTGGCAGTGTCTTTTTCCCCTCAGGGTCTTAAGTCCAGCAACCCAAAAGTCACCCTACCCACAGTTTCTGTCCTTGGTCAGTGCAGAGTTCAGAAGTTCATCTGCAGAATTTACCTCCCAGCCTGGGTGCAAGTGGAGGGAGGTATGGGGGGCATTTTACATGCTCCGCTGCTCGGGTCGACGGCAGCGTGCCATACCTCTCCATGGGGTCCTGCTGCAGTCTTCACCACCAGCTGCACCTCTCTGCTGCTGTCCACTCCTCTCCGCCAGCTGCCCTGCTATCCGCTTTGCGCTCCTCTTCTCCAGCCATCCTGCTGTCCACTCTTCTCTGTGTGCCTCTCCGCCAGCCATCCTGATGTCCACACCTCTCCACCAGCCGCCCTGCTATCCGCTAGCTATGCTGCTAACCACTCTCCAACTTGTCTTCAGTCCCCCACCTTAACACAGCTCTCAGCTCCTAGTAACTTCAGCTCTTAGTGAGTTTAGCTAGTAGTAGGGGGGCCTCAGTGCTGGTGGACCACTAGCCCAAAGTAGGTCTAAAGCTTAGACCTAGGTACCAGTGATTTCAGCTCTGCAACATGTAACAAGACTCCTTATGGAGTCAAAATTAGCTCTCAGAGTAGCAGCCATGTTAGCCTGTAGCCCCAAAAAGAAAAAAAAAATCCTTTTCTTTTTAAAAATAGCTCTGTTCTTACACAGTGAAGGGAGAAGAAAGGGGTCAGAGTACTGTTTCAGGACCTCAAAAAGCACCCACACTACCTGCCTCCCAATTCACTGAGTTTTAGAACCCATGTCCCTTGCCTAATGAGTACTGCTTACTCGAGGGTGAGTCCCTTCATCATAAAATGCCAAGTACAGTTCTACTGTTCTTGATTCACATAACCAGGATAACAACCCTCTATTACTCCTGCCCCAATAACAAAAAGATTGGGGATCCCACAGTAGCCATAGTGACCATTTGGGCAGGCAGTCCATCGTGCTAGGCAGAGTGGGTGTGCCCATGCAAACGAGATCGGCCCCTGAAGTCCTTTTCCACAGCTCACCACCAGATGTCAGGGTAGAGCTCATTCTGACCCTGCTTACATATAATATATATTTTCAGAGTAAAAAACAGGGAGCATACCTCCTCTTGCAGTCCAGGAGCAATTCAATTCAAGACAGTTTCTGTTGAAAAAGGACAGTCTCAAAAAAATTGAGGTTTTTATACCATCCTAACTCTTTTGTTTCAAACAGACTTCAAAAGTCTGCAGTTAGCAGGTTGATTCAATCACAACTCTGAATTAATAGATACTTAAGTACTTTACCCCCTCCCCCCCCCGCCCCTAACATTCCCTTTTGTGATCTGGTGTGGGGGAATTAAGTTCTCTGCACAACTGGGCTGCTTTTGGCTATTTTTTTTCTTTTAGTTAAAATACATTTTTCTGTTTCAATGAAAAAAAACAGTAAATCACCATATACAACAACCTTAATGTTACTGTACCCCATTCCCAAGTGTGGGGCCCCTTACAGATATCAATGAATGTCTTCGGGCTTGTTTGTTTTTTAAACACGTTGCTTTTGTGCTTAAAGTTTGGAGGTTGTTTCTGAAATAAAATGGGTTGTGGAAGTATAACATTCTATAAGTATAACCTTGTATAAGGGGACATGCTGGATACATTGTATATGAGAAGGCATGCCAAAACATGTTACAAAGTATCTGAGGGAGCACACTTAGGGACAGTTAGCTTTTGAATGGAGAAGCAATTAAGAAAGAGCCAGCACCTCTAAGAAGCAGGCATCAGAATGGAAGGTGTGAAGGGCAATTAGTTAAGTTAACTGGAAGCTGTTAAAGGAGATTGTTAAGGGTGGCAGGTAATTGAAGATACGTGACTGGTCTCAGGGATCTCGAAGGGTGGTGACTAAAATCTTTTTCTTCTTTTGTCTGTAACTTCTCTGTAACTTGTTCTCCAAAAAACTATAAATTAAAAGACACAAGGCCCACTCGGGGGGCTCACTTCTAAATGTATTAGCAGAGCAGCTTTGCTAATAAAACAGAGTGGTCTGATAAACTGTGAGTCTGAGTCAACTTTGACAGGGTGTATTACAACCATAGTAAGCACCCTACAAATACCTAGAGCTTTTAAATGTTTGATAGTCTTCAGTGCAAATGCTTGTTCTAAAGGATGGTGGAGGTTTGTGAACCCTTGAAACATTTCAGTTTTGGGTTAGACCCTTGTTTATTTTTGTGAATATATTATTTTAATGACTTTTAGTTGCTAGAAAGAGTGACCCATAGCATTCAACTAACTCCTGGGTTATATTTAAACTGTCCAATAGCATTCAACCAACTCCCGGAGATATATTTAAACTGTCCAATAGCATCTGCAGACTCCTGAGGTTTTATTTCATTTCATATTAATCATAGCTCACCATCCTCCCCCACACACCTCCCTTACTGTGGGTGTACACCCATCAAATTTAATTACTGATCACTAATATGATTAACTCTGATGACAACAAGGGTGGGTAATCTCAGTCACCCTGTCTATTCAGCAGGGGAGTGGTTAAAACTGTTCAGTTCAACAGGGTGGGTCAGCTCTTTTGTACTCAAACACATGTCTGAACCATCCCTGTTTTTTTTTTAATTGTAAATATTACCCAAAATTGAGCCAGCTAGTAAGCTTAGGGAGAACTAATGACCCACCAGAGTTTAGCAGAAAGCAGCATGTTTATTATACTGATAGCTAAGCTCAAAAGAAGGGATGGGGGTGGGGTATCACACTCACACCCACATACTCATGCTCACAGGACAGGCATGGCACTGAAGATGTCAGGATCCTTCAAAGTAAGTGTCCCACAGCGCAGCGATGGACGGTGCGATGAAGGTAAGTCTTCCCGGGGCATGATGGAACACAACACGGGAAACCACTGGCTAGGCGGTCTGGGTGAAGGGCTTTCATGGGAGGTACAAGCTTGTGAGTGCACTCCTGAGCACACGGCCCCTTCCCCTTTTAAGGACCTGCTCCTCATGGCCTGCAACTAGACATGACTTGGTCAAGTCTGGTTGGTCACACTCCGCCTCAGGCAGTGTCCATGCAGTGTCCCTGCATTGGGTGTGTGAGTGCTGCCTAATTAGAGTCCCAGACACCTTGTCTACCTGGGAGCTCTTCTGAACTTCCAGCTGTTCAACCAGCTCATTCGTCCCACAAGCATTCCAGGAGGGACGGGGAGAGGTAAAGCCACTTCACAGGTATTCGAAGAGGGAGAGGAGACAAAGGGGCCGGGGGGAGTATAACAGACCTTTTGAGCAAACAGGTTATACACAGCATAGCCATACAGAGCATACAGATCACTGCTGCTCCAACAACAGTAAACACACTTTTAGGGTGTCCCCCCCCACAACATTCTACAACCTACATTTCAGCTTTTTGCTGTAAATGGGTCTCTTTTACACAAAAACACAAGAGCTAGGTTCTCACAAACTATTTTTTTTATTTAAAAGACATACAACTCCTTGAAAACAAACCAAGATGCTCCGTTAAAACTATTAGCTCACTGAAGGGCCGCAGAGACCTTCTAACAGAAACACAGATAGTCAAAGCCCTTTCCAATAGATTTTTTTTTTATTTACAGCTACCAAGTTTTATATGGCATGTTTGTCCCCTCACCATTCTCTAACTTAATCCTTTTAGATTTCTTAAGCAGGGTTCTGTAACTTTTTGTGCAGACCAGATGGTCAATATAACGCTATAAGCAGGCATCTTCCAGTTTGGTCATTTTCTTTAAACACTTCAGGGTCTCCACTGAATTGCACAGCATTTATCAAGGTCACCCCTTGCACTAAATATTCTTGAGTTAAGCACAGACATTGCATAGCATCACCTATGGCAATAACAGTGTTTAAGAAGCTTTCCAAACACAGCTCAGCACGCAAGCCCCGGAGCTTGCAGTTTATATCCATTGAAGTCCAGGCTACACAGTCATGGTGCTGCTGGCCTTGTGCATCTATGACACAGACCTCACAATCTTTGAAAATCTTTCCCTAAGACAGTGATTAAGGACAGCATAAACTGCAATGTGTACAATAAAAGTATGACTTTTTTTACGCTCACGATGTGGCACTGGCTCAGTTAGTTCCATGCCAAGCCTCCTCTTAAACCCCTCATAGCCATCATCCTCAGAGTCCTCTTCAACAATTTGTGTCGGTATTGAACAAAAACAAGGCGGGCTCGGTTCGTCTTTGCTGTTTGATGCAACGCTGTCCAGGGCCTCCAGGGACACGAGAAAGGCATCCTCTAGCTGTTGAGAGATTTTCAGAAAAGAAACAAGTGTAAGTTCCCACTGCTTTACACAAGCCCAGTTCCTAACCTCATTACACACACCCACACCCGCCCCCTCACACACACAAATCCTCTAATGTTACTTCTAAATTATTCATTTACCTGAGCGACATCTTTTCCATTCACCTTGTCCGCTGGTGACTCCCCCGAGCTGCGTTTGCCTTCCTCCTCCAGCGGGTGGACGACAAGAGGCCAGCACACTTATCGGGGTGTCTTATGAGCAGCTGGGTTTTGGGGTCAGGTTCTGGCATATCCATCAATGGCTGGGCCAAAGGGCTCCCCTTGACTGCTCCCTCCTCCTCCTCAGAATTCTCGTTGATGTAGCACTTTGTCTGTGGATGGTCGAAGGCCGTTGGGGCTAAAACAAAGTCCAAAGTTTTCCTGGGGGTGGTGAAGGAGTCCATGTTTCCTCTCAGCATTTCCATGATTTCTACAACACGTGTTCTTAGTAAGAGATGGCCTCTTCTGCCCAGTGCTGGGACTTATGGGGTGGTGGTGCTGCACTCTGATTGGCAGAGGGTGGTGGGAGGAGTTCTTAGAGAGGTCACATGACCCTCTTCTGGGCAGTTCATTCTGCCCCAGAACCTGCCCTATTTTGATCAAATCTGTTCTCAGGGCAGTCCTCTGTGGACAAAACCCATCCCAATTGGTAGAGGGTGGCGGGGGGAGTTCTTAGAGGTGTCACACAAACCACTTCCAGATGGGTCACCCTGCCCCAGAGTTCCCACGATAGGTCAAATATCCTCTCGAGGAGGTTCCCCCCCAGCAGCTGAAACCCATCCTGATTAGCAGAGGGCAGTGGGAGAAGATGTTAGAGGGGTCACACAACCCACTTCTGGATGGGTCAACCCTCCCTGGAACTCCCCCCGATTGCTCAAATCACCTCTTGGTGCAGTCCCACCAGGGCAAAACCCATCCTGATTGGTAGAGTGCAGTGGAAGGAGTTCTTAGAGGGGTCACATGAGACAGCTGGCTTCTGTTCATGTGTCCAGCTTGACCCCGGAAGTAATACCCCATGGGTGGGACTTTCGGTGACAGGTGAGCAGGGCTTAAGGGGTTAAGGGGCTGGACTAACATTTGATTGACAGTAGGACCCTTGTACTACTTTGTTGATACTTCCTGTTTTGTCATTACTGTTTGTTTAAATAGTTGGAGGGCAGAGTGAGGAGGAATGGCATGATTGGGGCAGGGAGTTTAGAAAAAATAAGGAGAGGGAAGGAAGGGGAAAAGGCACAGCCACACCTCCTCATCTGCCAAGCGAGTCACTCACTGTCAAGTGTTTTTCTGGAATCACAACAGAGCGGAGTCTCAAGGAGGGATTCAAAGGAGGATCAGGTGTTGCTTGCACAGATTTTCTGAGGGAGTTTTCTCCATACAGATAGGGCAGCATGTGAGAAAATGCAAAGGTAAAAAGTTAAAGACGTTTCCCTTAATCCAAGTATTTGTAACAGTTCTCTTGAGGAAGAGCAGGAGGTAGGTGTGGTGCCAGCCAGTCATTATTCTGTGCTATTCCCTTCCCTTGTGCCTGTTCCTTGAATTGTCTGTGTCCCATGAATCAAGTACACTTGTTTCGAAGTGCTGCTGATAGCTATCTATCCTGATGCTGATAGCACTGATGGGCATGGTGTATGCAGGACCTCCTGCTACTGCAAGAGAGGGTCATGGCCTACTCAGGAAGCCCTATGCTCTGCCTCTACCACTAAGAATCATGGTCTAGACAGGAAACCCCAAGACCGGGGTGAAAGTAACATTAAGCACTTACCGGTACAGGGGCCTGACTCTGGGCCCCTGGAAAGGGCAGGGCCTTGGGCAGAAGGAGCGGGCTGGGAGTCAGCCTCCCCCAGCCAGCCCATCCGCGCTCCCTGGCCTGTGCTGCCCGGGGCTCCGTCGGTGATTTAAATTGTAAATTGCTGGCCCTGGGGCAGCTGCCCCTTTTGTGCCCCCCTTTGGCAGCCTGGGTGGGGGGGCAATGATGTTAAAGCGCTGCCCTGGCAGCGTGTTAACGTCATCTGCGTACAGGCCAATAACCAGCAGCCACTTTTTACTGGTATGTTGTACCGGCCCACTTTCCCCCCTACCCCAAGGCCTATTAGTAGAAGAACTGTCAATATTTCACATGCTGCTGAGTAATTCTTCTTCTATAAAGCTGATCTGAGCGACACAACCTGGTTCTAGTGAGTTGTCCTTGTCTGTAATTGGGCATGTCCTGTACTGGGAATTGGTCTTGTAATGATCACCTTTGGCACAAGAGATTTCTTCCCTAGTTTATAAAATAGCCTGCCTCTGATGTCTCCCAGTTCATGTTTAATATGATATAGAATCTATTGGGGTGAGAAACAGCACGGCTACAGTTTGTGCAGAACTTTTCCTTCCGGCTCCGGAGATTGGGGGTTACCCGATGATCTGAGGCTGTGGTAAACCTGACATCAGGAGGGGGCTCATCACTCATATATGGTGATGTTTGTTGCTTTCGAGTTTTATTGGATGTTTTAGCTGCATAAAGTCACAGATAAAACCACTGATAATAACTAAAAAGGCAGATGTGTTTGCTATTGGTTCCTTTGCACAGCTGATGCCAGCCTCTGAATCTATATATTTCCCTTCCACTGCTTTGTTGTCACTTGTCAGACACAGCGGAGCCCTGGCAGGTGCTTAGGTGCAGCCAGTGCAGTGAGTGGGGGGACAGCAGGTCAGGCTGGCAATGAAGGGACATCTCTCCACTCCGGTGCTGTGGCTTCTTCTCCTCTCATTTCAGGACACAGCAGGTAAGTCTCCTCTGTGCTTCACCAGGGGAGCTGGGTTAACTGGAATGAGGGTGGTGACTTTTACAGTCAGGTTTTTACCATTGGTGCCCATCTAGGAGCTTGTGACTTTTCCTTTCGGGATTGGATCTTGCCACTGTTATCGAGGCTTTTGTTACCTTGAGATTGGACTATTCAAATGAGCCTAATGTGGGGCTGCACCTTAAAACCATTCAGAGAACGAAGCTGATGAAAATGGCAGCAACTCATTGAGCAGGGCATCATGCTGGGAGTATGTTACAGCCGTGCTGCAGGATCTGCACTGGCTGCCCATCTCTGGGTGGAGGTTAAGTTGTTGGTGATGATTTATAAAGTCCTGAATGATCTGGGACCAGCCTCCCTGAGAGATCACCTCTCTCCATACGGACACAGCTATGGTTAGCAGGGACACCTGAGCTGGTTTCCCCCTTTTTATAAAGGAGAGGGGTGGCTGACAGGGTGTTCTCTGTGAGGCCTCCAGGACTCTGAAACTTGTTATCCTGTTCGGGCCAAAATAGCCGAAATTTGTTGACCTTCTGGGCACACTGCAAAAGACACTCGTTTGGGGGTTGGGGGTGGGAAGGAGTTTCTGTAGGTATCTGGCTAGGTGAGTTCCTGTTGAAATGGTCACTTCATGCTAATGGGATTTGAGTGTGTTATCAATGTTGTCCAGGTGCCAACAGTCTTTGTCCAGAATCCAACAGCTCCAAGGGCCAAGTCCTGGCTCCTCACTCCCCCATACACTCACTGAAGCCAGAAGAAGTTTTGCAATTTTGAAGTGAGCAGGATTTATTCAAATAAACCCAGAGCTGATTCCTCCCAGAGAAGGGGGGTGTGCATGTGTTGGGGTGCAGTGTGCAATGCCCTGTTCCCATGGGGGTATCGTAAGCTCTGCCAGCAGGAAGATTTATCCTGCAGGAGCCCTGCCTCCCTCCCCCAGGGTTTCTGCTGGAGCAGAGAAGGTTTGAATCCTAGTTGGAGACTAGAGAAGCCCGTCCAGCACAAGCTGCATGGCAGAGGTGCCGCATCAGGGCCTCTCACGGCCACATTGGTTTCATTCCCTTAAGGCCGCCCCCTGCCCAGTTTCAGGGCTGCTCTCATTCCTCCAGCATAGAGGGGGCTGCAGGCTCCTCGCCATGCAGTGTCCCAGCTCCAGGAAGACTTAACTGTACTGGGGGAGGGGGGAGCAGATCATGAGATACATCAGCATGTGCTGGTGCATCTTAGGGAGTGAATCTGGCCCAAAGAATCCAAAACTGATCAGCAATAGGATTCAAATTGAATGTGGGACCCAGATATGATTCAAATAATGCAGTGATTGGAACCTGCTGGCCTGGTGTTAGCAGCACGAGAATGATCCATGTGTCTGGCAGGGCAGTGAACTGCTCAGCAGTAGCTGGTTCATGGGAACCCGATGTGCTGCTGCGCCAGCCTGAGAAACTGACCCTGACCTTGATAATCAGCAAGGTCAGTCTCAATTATTGTCTTGGAGAAAAACCTGCCCTGATGTATATTTCACAGACAGCTCAGTCACTGTGCAGTGAGTAGGGGGCTGGTACCCAGAAAATCCTGACAAAACCAACCATCTACCAGGTGACTTGGAGTTTATATTTCAGATTCCCAAGAAGTTCCTATGTAATGTGCTGGGATTAGAGCCCATGACACAGCTGTACATGACCGGAAAGCATGGAATTCTGTGGTGACTTCTGCTGATCAGACTGACATTGCAGGGGATGGACAGTTACTACCACGTGCGGGATAAATTACTGCACGATTGTGGGATAGTTTCATATAGTGATGCCAAGCACATGTTCAGCTCAATGCATTTTTGTTGGATTGCTGAGGAAATGTGTATCATCCCTTTGATATTTTTTATTTTCTATGGGAAATTTGAGTTTTCTTCACATGAACACAGTCACAGTGATATGTATGGGTTGGTGGTATACAATATAGGGGATAGCACCATGTAGCTTTCCCTTTCCCTCAGTGCCCGAATCCTCCTCCCTGAGCAGAGGCCAGGTCAGTCTTTGCCAGAAGATTGTGTTTCACAATCATTGACCTCTTTACATTGTGTGGGAAAGCAAATTTGTAAAATGATGTGGGGTCCAGGCAAACAAATGAGAAAATATCAGGGGTGGGCCAAAGTGGCAGGTTTCACTCCCAGACCCAGATCTGAACTTCCCCAATATTCAGAGTGCTGGGTGGGGTCATTATTCCAAGTTGGGCTACAGAGGTGTAGCCAGTATATGGTAGGTGCAGTATGTAAATGTGATTGTTATCCAGAAAGGTGCTGATGGCTGCCATCGGGGAATCTTTGATCCTAAGACAATGAATGAAAGCCAATGGCAGGACGAGAACTCTCTTTTATGCTCAACAGATGGCGCAATCAAGATCCTTTTTGTAGTAAAAACAGCTGCAGACAGTGGGGGCAACTGCCAAAGGCACTGGGCACATGGGCAGGGCAGAGCTAGCCAGGGGTTTCCACTGTTGCCAAAGCAGGGGCTAGGATACTGGCGTCAGACTGTGTCTGTTGCGGGGAGAAGCCAGTAGAAGGAGTTGTGACTGGGATCTTGGAAGCAGAAAGGAAACAAAGCCTGTTGGAGCTTGCTGGAGGGGCAGGCTGGGGGATTTCTGAGCAAGGAAACTGACAGCTCTTGTTAGTTTCTACTGGGTGCAGGAAAACAGAACTGTGTGTGCACTTAGCTAGAGCAGTGTTGCAGCCTTGGGTCCTGCCACGAGTGAACATCACGGAGTTAACTCCATTGAAAAAAAGCCCCTATTTTTCTTAGTGCAGACCAGGCCCCATGGGTTGCCTGTGGGACTGCGCTGAAGTGAGCTGTACCTGAATAAACACCCCTGTGGACTGCAGCAAAGTGAGCGTTTTGTATTTCCTTGGCATTAAAGGAGCAGGATGGTCTGGCCACGTACTGGTGTGAACTGCACTGTTCTCTGAGCTCCGTGGAGGCTCCATAAACACGGTGTCCCTGGCTCAGCCATCCACTGCCATAGCCAGCCTGTTCCAGGGGTCACAGTGGAACTCTGCATGTAGCCGTAACTCCTGGGCATTGTAACGATGCCCATACTTGCTCCCAGTCTCAGGGACAGTCCTGGCTCTTCACACCCTGTCCTGGGGGGCCAGTTCTCCCAGCCAATATCCCAGGAGTGTGTGGCAGGCAGTGGCCCCTCCTCTCATTCCCTGTTAACTGCCTCCCTCACAGCAGCCAGCTTTGCCTCTCCACAACCCCCACAGATACAAACAACTCTAGAGACAACTGGGGGCAGGGGGTGGAACTCAGAGCTACTGGGAGAAAAGCAGCTTGCAGGGAGTGGGGGCAGAGTCTGCTGCTCATGTGGGGAAGGAGCAGCCTGTACATGCAGGGCAGAGAGGCCAGGTAGAAAGGGGAGAAGAGGAGGAGGAAGAGCCCAGGGGAGGTGGGTGGGAAGAGACCAGTGGAAGAGGGAAATGTGTGGGGCAGGTGGGGAGAGGAAGCTCCATCAGGGAGCACAATGCTGTAATGCCAAGCTCCACAGAACAAAAGTTGTGAGGTTAAAAAAAAATCCAGTCTCATTTTTCCATCCGTCTTTGGACGTTGGAACCCCCCCCTCTACTCCTCTGCCAGTGCGGGGGTGAGAATCGCAGGCTGAAAAGTCACCCTTTAGTGCACCCGAACTGCACGACTCTCCCTGGCTGCTCAGCTGGAGACTGCGCTTACCCTCCCCTCACCCCTGAGACGGGGAACTGCCGTCCATTGCCCAGCACTGCCTTCGCTCTCCCCTCCTGGTTCAGTTCCTCTGACAGAAGAAGGACTGACTGGGAAATAGCTTGACAGCTACTGAGCTAATTCATGCAGCGTAGTTCACACTCACACACACAACTTCTGTTACTGTTCAGGGGTGAGTTACAGACAGAGATACTGGAGACCTTCACTCTGATCTGACATTAACCCTTCACATAAATTATGTCATTGTAACACGACAGGTTTGGTTTAGCCTTTTGCAAACAGCAACACTTCCCTGACTTCCTCCACCCCACACTGCCCCTGCAACTTCTCCACCTGAGACTGGGAAGCACTGCCCCCATTCTAGAGACCCCTCCCTTCTCCTGCCTGTGTCCCCTTTGCTCCTGCCCCCTCCCACTCCTAACCCCATCCCCTGCCTATTCCAGACTCCGTTCCCCTCCCCAATACTACCTCCTGTCCCCCTTCCCCACAACCCCTCCCCTACCTCCTGTCCACTGGCACCAGACTCCCCACTCCTCCATCCTCCCCAATCCTCCCTCATGTGCCCCTGCTCCAGGCTCCCTCCCATCCTCTACTCCACACCCCTCCCCTCCTCACCCTCTTGCAGCCTTGCTTCAAACCCCCTCCCTCCTTCCCCCAGAAGTTCACCCTTCCCCACCCCTCCCTCCTCTTTCTCCCCTTATAAAACCCCCTCTTCTCCCCAATGCCTCCTTTTGCCCCCTTTCTCCTCTCTCCCCCTTCCCCTCTCTCCCTCCTGCCCCTGATTCCTCATCCCCTCCTCACTTCTCACTCCTGTCCCCCACTCCAGACCCCTTCCTCTCGCCATGCAGACTCCCTTTTCTAAACCCCCTTCTCCTCCCCTCCCTCCTTCCCCCTGCTCAGTAACCCACTCCAGCCCCATGCTCCCTGCTTCCCACTCCAGACCACCCTGTGCTCCATCTCTACTCCTCCATCCTGCCCCAATTTCAGATCCCTGTCCCCTCCCCTCCCTTCTGACTCTCTTTCCTGCCTCCCTGTTAACTCCCAATGCAGACACCCATCCCCTCCCCACTTCTCCCTCCTGCCCCTGCTTTCCAACCTTCTTCCTGCCCCCCATTCCAGTCCCACCTCCTCGCTCCTGCCCCTTCCTATGCCCCTTTCCAGTCCTTCCTCCCTTCTGTCCCTTCTGCCCCCTGCTCCAGACACTCTCCCTTCCCCACCCTCTTTCCTCCCCTTCCTCCAGAACCCCCTCCCCACCGCTCCCTCCGGCTGACTTATTGTCTTTACCCCATTCCCTTGCAACCCTTGAATCTGCCTCCTGTCTCCCCAATGCCCTGCTCCCCTCACTCTCCTCGTCCTCCTTTCACAGGGTCTCTGCTGCCCACCACGGTCCCTGGGTCCTCTCCAACCCCCTCAGCCACACAGAGACAGCCGTGTTCCCAGTGGGCTTTAAGTGAGAAGTGGCAGCCAGCTTTACTCAGGGCGGCCTCACTTCCTCATAAAATCATACAATATCAGGGTTGGAAGGGACCTCAGGAGGTCATCTAGTCCAACCCCCTGCTCAAAACAGGACCAATCCCCAACTAAGTCATCCCAGACAGGGCTTTGTCAAGCCTGACCTTAAAAACTTCGAAGGAAGGAGATTCCACCATCTCCCTAGGTAACGCATTCCAGTGTTTCAGCACCCTCCTAGTGAAAAAGTTTTTCCTAATATCCAACCTAAACCTCCCCCACTGCAACTTGAGACCATTACTCCTTGTTCTGTCATCAGCTACCACTGAGAACAGTCTAGAGCCATCCTTTTTGGAACCCCCTTTCAGGTAGTTGAAAGCAGCTATCAAATCTCCCCTCATTCTTCTCTTCCGTAGTCTAAACAATCCCAGTTCCTTCAGCCTCTCCTCATAAGTTATGTGTTCCAGTCCCCTAATCATTTTTGCTGCCCTCCGCTGGACTCTTTCCAATTTTTCCCCATCCTTCTTGTAGTGTGGGGCCCAAAACTGGACACAGTACTCCAGATGAGGCCTCACCAGTGTTGAATAGAGGGAAACAATCACGTCCCTCGATCTACTGGCAATGCCCCTACTTATACATCCCAAAATGCCATTGGCCTTCTTGGCAACAAGGGCACACTGCTGACTCATATCCAGCTTCTCGTCCACTGTAACCCCTAGGGCCTTTTCTGCGGAACTGCTACCGAGCCATTCGGTCCCTAGTCTGTAGCGGTGCATTGGATTCTTCTGTGCTAAGTGCAGGACTCTGCACTTGTCCTTGTTGAGCCTCATCAGATTTCTTTTGGCCCAATCCTCCAATTTGTCTAAGTCCCTCTGTATCCTGTATGCTGTCAGACTATAGGGAGATGGCGGCTGTGACGGTGCCCCCCATAAGACTTTATGGAAATATACTTATAAATGTATATATGACATCACTAGAATGTGTTTTATGCTACTTATGCCATGTAACATACCTCTGTAAAGGTTATGATCTACTGAATCTATTCATCCTATTTGTATGCATGTATCATTTTTGTATTTGAAGTTATGAATATTGGCTGCATACTTGTTTGATTCTGAGTAGGTTTTAGTGAAGCAGTTGGTCTATTCTCAGTAAGTGCCCAATAAAGAAGCCCTTAAGCTAACAATGAACTTGGAAACGCCAATCCACATCTGGGCTTTCCCAGGTATGTGGCTTGGTTGGTAAGGAACTCAGTCATGCAGGGACATGTGACTTGCCCAGGTGACTCCAAAACTCCATTTTGTCTTCAGCTGGCTAAAGAGAGAGCCTCTCCACCCCCAAAGATACCTGAAAGAAACTGGAACAAAGTACAGTAACTACAGGGGGTGTAAGTGATTGCTGGACCCAGGCTAGAAGGAGACTAGTCTGTAAAAGAGAGCGTACTGGAACTGGTGAGGTTTTTATCTGTATTCAGTTTTATTACGGTAGTAGGCTTAGATTTGCATGTTTTATTTTATTTTGCTTGTTAATTCACTTTGTTCTGTCTGTTACTACTTAGAACCACTTAAATGCTACTTTCTGTATTTAATAAAATCACTTTTTACTTATTAATTAACCCAGAGTATGTATTAATACTTGCCGGGGGGGGCGGGGAACAGCTGTACATATCTCTTTCAGTGTTATAGAGGGTGAATAATTTATGAGTTTACCCTTTATTAGCTTTATACAGGGTAAAATGGATTTATTTAGGGTTTGGACCCCATTGGGAGTTGGGCATCTGAGTGTCAAGGACAGGAACACTTCTGTAAGCTGCTCTTAGTTAAATTTGCAGTTTGGGGCATGTGGTTCAGACCCTGGATCTGTGTTGGAGCAGACTGGTGTGTCTGGCTCAGCAAGACAGTGTGCTGGAGTCCCAAACTGGCAGGGAAAGCATGGGCAGAAGTAGTCTGGGTACATCATATGGCAGCTCCCAGGGAGGTTCTGTGATCCAACCCGTCATAGCGGCATCTTGCTGGCTTCAGCCCCAGTGACAATGACAGGAGATGGTGCCATTTGGAATAAGGGAAACTCAGTGAGTTGGCACCTTCAACGTATTATCATGGGACGGGTAAAAACACCCCAAATCACCAGAGTGGGGATAAAATTGCGAGAGCTGCAGCAATGACAGCCCTGAGTGTGAGGACCTGAGATGGGATCAGGTGGAGCCATGAGGCAGCTCTGGGCATGTCCCATTCTCCTGGCTCTGGGCGTGGATCCCCTGCTGCCGGGTGTGGCCTCTGCTGTGATAACGCTGGGGAGGGGGCTCCCTGCTCACTCTGACCTGCTCTGTGTCTCTCTTTGAAGGTGCTGACGAGCTGAGGCTGGTGGATGGACGCAGCCCCTGTGCCGGGAGAGTGGAGGTTAAACACCAGGATCAGTGGGGGACGGTGTGTGATGATAGCTGGGACATGGCAGATGCTGGAGTTGTCTGTAAGCAGTTGGGATGTGGAGTTGCTGTCAGTGCCCCTGGCTTGGCTCCATTTGGACCAGGATCTGGAAAAATCTGGCTGGATGAAGTTGCCTGTCGTGGTACTGAGTCTGCTCTCTGGCACTGCGGGAACAACGGATGGGATAAGAGTGACTGCGATCATGCAGAGGATGCTGGAGTGACCTGTTCAGGTAAGAATCAGCCAGCTCAGTCCTAAAAGGCAAATCCCCTGAGACAAAAGGGCTTGAACTCAGAGAGCGTCATGTGCCTGTGACCCTAACGAGAAATGTACAAAAGCCGGAGCAAGTCCTGTCATTATTTTTATTACTGAACTGTAATTATTACTGTTCATGTCTCTGGCCACTGAGGATCCCCCTGTGTGACTGAAGCATTTTTGTTATGTCATTTCCAGTTGTTTCAATGCCACATCTTTCCTTTCCCTTTGAATGGCTCCCATTTTGCAGTTTGTTTTCTGAATATGAGTCAGTGACAGGGAGGGACCCGTGGCCAGTGGGTCAGGGCTCATTTGGGAGAGGTCTGTGACCCAGCCAGGAGCTTCCTGCTCTGCAGGGCGGAAGGTTTCTTTAGGATGCAGTTGTTCATGAGGGCACTAGCAGGGCTGGGGCTGTCTGCCCCACAGGGGCCTGTGGCTGCAGTTGGCAGCTGCCATTTTGGAGGGAAAATATCTGGGAAACGTAGCCATCGTCAGGGAAAATTTTAAAGAAAATCATTGAATTAGTAAACTTGCCTGTTTCCCAATAATGTGTCTGTTTATCTATAACCATTAACGTCTGTTTAAAACTTTTATATGATTTTCCATTGGGATTCCAAAGAGTCCAACAAGAGTTTGGTGCCCAACTGGCATTTACTTTGAATAAGACAATTGATCCTAAGTGCCTGCAGGCCAGATTGTTAAAGATATTTAGGTGTCTAAACCTGCAGATAGGTGCCCAGTGGGATTTTCAAATGTGCCTGGTGCCAAACTCCCAGGAGTTTTGGAAAATCCCACTAGGCACCTTTGTGCATTTCCAGGCAGCTGAATGCCCTTTGAAATCTGATCCTGAGTCATTTTTGAAAATGGCACATAAACCCCTAAGTCACTGAGGCACTTTTGAAAATGTTACCCTTAGACTCAAATCCAGACCCAGACGCCCAGCCAAAGGAGATGGGGAGATGCACAGAGGGTGGGGCATTTATGAAGATTCTGACCCCCCCTCATAGGGTGATCAGGAAATGGGAGGATCCTCCTGGCTTGACCAGAATTAGAGTTAGCTCAGAGCACTCTCCAAACCCCCAGCCTGTTTTGTTACTTTTCATGTTTTGGACCAACCAGTAATAGAAAATTACAAAATATCTGATACTCTCTAGGCCAGATCTACAGGGTATCATATTATGGAGACATTTGTTGTGACTTAATAGTTAACGTTACAACTATGGGCCCCTTATAAGTTTTATTTTAAACTCTTTTCTTAACATTTGGTCAGAATAATATCTTCCTCTGAATATAGCACATGGAAGAGAGGATATTTTCCTATAGTTCCAAAAGTTTTAGCAGCTCCCCATGGTGATGGTAGCTAAGGGTTGTGTTTAATCTTGGCCCTTTCTTGGATTTTGAGTGTTTCAATGACAAACCTTGAAAATCTCTTAACATGGGGGGAGGGGCAGTAGCGGGGGTGGGAGGGTTTTATGCACTTTCCTAGTCTTTAAAAATAAATAAAAAAGATCGGAGAAAAGAACTTAGTAAAAAGGCACTTCATTGCCAGGACTTTGAAACTCTGCAGACGTAAAATACAGTGGGCTCTTGCAGATGTAACCCCCCTAACCTGGTCCTAACAACGGCTCAATGCCTGGTGCTGCCCACGCAGCAAGGGCCCAGCAGGGCGTCCCTATCCTCTGAACCTCATCAGGAGGAGGGAGCTGCACACGAACCAAGGGGTATCAGAGCAAACGTCCCGTCTGTGCACCTTTCTGTAAAATGGCCGCTGCGTCTCCGCTGGAGCTGCACCTTTGCAGTGGGGATAAAGTGAGGGTTGTTCCCCATCCCTGAGCTGAAGGCTGGAGAGGAGGAGGAGTCTTTCCATGCCCTGCATAGTTATGTCCATTCCTGTCACTAAGCCCCATCTTCCCTGGGTAGAGGTGCAGGGCAAGGACATAGGGCCAAACCCAGGGTTCTTTACTCAGGCAATCAGCCAGTGACTGTAATGTGAGTTTGCTTTGTACAGACTGAGTAGAAACAAAATAAAGGACTCAGGATTGGGCCCATTCAGAATTATTCCAGAAATAATAAGTCATCTGTCTACAAACTAGCCCTGTGCACTGGATATCACTGAGAAAAAACCCATACGGGAGCTGTGACGTTTCTGCACCAAGCAATTTTTGAGAGGTGCTGTCCTGGCAGAATACTAGAAAACTTTCCAGAAAGGGTCAAGTATCAGAGGGGTAGCCGCGTTAGTTTGTATCCACAAAAGCAATGAGGAGGCTGGTGGCACCTTAAATCTGTTAGTCTTTAAGGTGCCACCGGACTCCTTGTTGTTTTTCCAAAAAGTGACAGTGATCCTCATATATGCAGTGTTGTTGTACCTGGGTTAGTCCCAGGATATTAGAGAGACAAGGTGGGTGAGGCAATATCTTTTATTGGACCCACTTCTGTTGGAGAGAGAGAAATGTTTGATCTGACAGAGAAGAGCTGTATGTAAGCTGAGAAGCTTGACTCTTTCACCAACAGGAGCCGGTCCAATAAAAGTTATTGCCTCAGCCACCTTGTCTCCCTCAACCCCTTCTCATCCAGCTTTCACTTCTCATTTCCAGTTGGATTAATACCAAAGTTTGACAAAACGTTCTCCTCTGGCAAGGTCCCTGCCTCAGTCAGTGCACAGGCTGGATGGTGCCCTGGGAATGAATCAAGGCGGAGTAGTGAAGGAGGCTGTTGTCTGGAGGCCCACAGCCTCACTGGTTGCAGCAGTGGGAAGGTGCATAGCCAATAAGGCAGGGGATTGCAGGAAGACGGAGACTTTCCATGAAGATTTGCTCCTGGCTGCTGTGGGCGAGAGTTACATCAGGCACCAGAACTGCGATGAGGGAATGTACCAGGACGTGCCCTTGCTCCTGTCTTCTTACCCTGCAGAAATGGCACAGACTCCACTAGTTGTGCATTGACCGTGCCATTGATTTTGAGTTAGCTCGACCAATAACGCTATAGTCCACACGCAACGGTCTGTTTACAATATCCTCTGTGTTTGGCCCCCTCGTCAGGACCTGAGGAGAAGAGAGATCTCCCTTCCCTGAGGCCTTTCAGTGACTGGGCTCAGCTCGCCCTGTTCTCCCTCTCTCTCTTCTCTCTGGGGCATCCTTCCTGTGCCACTTTATTAGATCAGGGCTCATGGGCTACTTGGCTCTTTATCCCACCCAGCCCACCAGCCTTCTTATCTAATTACTTTCTTTGGGGGACTAATTGGCATCTAAGTGGTCAGAGTGCAGGCTCATCTATTCACTCCCGGACCCCTGTCCCAGGGAGACTGTCTTCATAGAATCATAGAATATCAGGGTTGGAAGGGACCCCTGAAGGTCATCTAGTCCAACCCCCTGCTCGAAGCAGGACCAATTCCCAGTTAAATCATCCCAGCCAGGGCTTTGTCAAGCCTGACCTTAAAAACCTCTAAGGAAGGAGATTCTACCACCTCCCTAGGTAACGCATTCCAGTGTTTCACCACCCTCTTAGTGAAAAAGTTTTTCCTAATATCCAACCTAAACCTCCCTCACTGTAATGTGAGACCATTACTCCTCGTTCTGTCATCTTCTACCATTGAGAACAGTCTAGAGCCATCCTCTTTGGAAACCCCCTTTCAGGTAGTTGAAAGCAGCTATCAAATCCCCCCTCATTCTTCTCTTCTGCAGGCTAAACAATCCCAGCTCCCTCAGCCTCTCCTCATAAGTCATGTGTTCTAGACCCCTAATCATTTTTGTTGCCCTTCGCTGGACTCTCTCCAATTTATCCACATCCTTCTTGTAGTGTGGGGCCCAAAACTGGACACAGTACTCCAGATGAGGCCTCACCAATGTTGAATAGAGGGGAACGATCACGTCCCTCTATCTGCTCGCTATGCCCCTACTTATACATCCCAAAATGCCATTGGCCTTCTTGGCAACAAGGGCACACTGCTGACTCATATCCAGCTTCTCGTCCACTGTCACCCCTAGGTCCTTTTCCGCAGAACTGCTGCCTAGCCATTCGGTCCCTAGTCTGTAGCGGTGCATTGGATTCTTCCATCCTAAGTGCAGGACCCTGCACTTATCCTTATTGAACCTCATCAGATTTCTTTTGGCCCAATCCTCCAATTTGTCTAGGTCCTTCTGTATCCTATCCCTACCCTCCAGCGTATCTACCACTCCTCCCAGTCTTCCGCTATTGGGCCCAGGCTGTGCAGAGGGGAAGCCTCCTGAATTGAATGCAGAAGGGGCAAGAACCAGACTGGGGTTAGAGAGGGAGAGTAGATTGGCACAAGGAGCCTGTGGGGTGGCAGGGGCTGGGGGGATTCCAAGACTAGATACTGGTGTGGGGAGAGAAACTGGGACAGGGAGGGAAAGGGAGAGATGGGGACTGGCTGGGCAAGGAGACTAGGACAGGGAGGAGGGAAGGGGGAAGAGACTATTAGTGGCTAGGCAGGGTAAATAGAACAGGGAGTCGGGGATAGAAACTGTGACTTGCTGAGCAAGGAGATTGGGAGCTGGGGGAGACTGGGACTAACTGGGTGAGGAGTCTGGGACTGGGAACCAGTGGGGAGGAACTGGGGGTGGGTGAGGAGAGACAGACCAGATGAGGACCCAGGGTGTTGGGGGAGTCTAAGACTAACTGGGCAACAAGACTGGAATAAGCAGGCAGGGTGGGGTGGGGGACACTGAGAGCAGATCTACATGAACATTTAGTTTGTGGCAAGCTGGGGGGGTGGTAAATCTGTTGCATAATAAGTGTCCATGTGGTCCATGCTCGCGGGGAACTAACAGTTCCCTCATGTGATTTGATCTACTCCCATTTTAAAGCTCAAAGGTCAGAGGTTGTGTTCCAACTCTCCTGATGACTCACGTGGGTGTCAACATGATTCTGCATCTTGGAAGTCTGTTTTTTTCAGTTTTTTTTTTTTTAAATCCAGGGAATTATGCACAAAACATTACTTGTAAGGAACATTAAATTTGCAAAGTTGAACCATAAAAAAATAAGGAAATGGCAGAATTAAAGTTGTCTTTGCCACTTTATTTTAGCCTATCTGTACATATGCATTAAGATACAGTCTTTCATTACACGATAACTTGCTATTTGCTCCACAGGACCCCTGCCTCATGCAGTGAACCGAATAGACACTGCTCTGAATCAGGGCTGTGGAGTGAAGGTTGCTGTTGTCTATAGGACCCCTGCCTCATTTGTTGCAGAAACTGTGTGCTGTATGTGAGGCCGGGGATTGCAGAAAGAGAAAGGAGGATCTCTTGTTAAGGTGGGTGAATGCTGCCCTGGGGAACTGGATTCTACCCCTGCCTTTGCCACAGAGTTCCTAAGTGATACTTGGCAAGTCGCTGAAACCAAATATTTCACAGGTGGTCATTAATTGTGTGTTCCTCATTTTATGGGTGGCCCACTTGTAACCAGGGGGGTCTGGTTTGCAGAAGTGCTGAGCACTCACTGCTGTAAACTGAAGTCAGTGGGAGCTGTGCTGCACAAGCCTAAGTACTCTGAAAAACCAGGACCTAGGGGTCTCAACCCAAAAACAGTGGATGCTTTTGATAATTTTGTCCATAGTGTCTCTGGGCTTCAGCTCCCTATATGTAAAATGGAGAAAACAACACTTCCCTGCCTTCCAGTGATGTTGTTAAGAGACATTCTTTAATGTTTGTGAAGCACTCAGGTGGTATAGAAATGAGCGCCATAGAAAAGCCCATGAGGAAATTAACAATTCTGTTGTGGGATTTCAGTTTAGATGGTGTGCAGTATATAAGGGCTGGGGACACTCATTGAAGCCATTCAGTGAGCACCATTTCTTCTGTGCACTGAACGAGGTGGGGGTCCTGTGGAAAAAATAGCATACAATCATGTAATTAAAGACAGTATCACAATGCAGAGTCACAAAATGGACTAAAAATGGTAAGTACAAGTCTGGCATTCTGAATGTTTGAATGCTTCTCTTTGCAAACTTTAACTTTCGTTTTGATTCATAGCTGTATAGATTTTAGGACCAGAAGGGAGCTTTAGTGTGACCTCCTGGGTAACAAAGGCTATGGAATTTAATCCAGTCACTCCTGTACTTAATCTAATAACTTGTGTTTGGGTAAAGCACATCTTCCAGAAAGGCATCCAGTTTTCTTCTGAATACTTCAGGAGGTGGAGAATCTTCTTTTTCCCTTGGTAGTTTGTTCCAATGCTTCATCACTATCACTGTGAAAAATGTATGCCTTACCTCTAATAGGAATTTATCTGACTTTAACTTCCATCCATTGGTGGTTCTTATGCCTTTCTCCACTTGATTAAGAAGGCTTTTAGTATGCAGTGTTTTGTCCATGCAAAGGTATTTATACACTGCAATCAAGTCACTTCTAGGTCATCTTTTTGATAAGCTAAACAGATGGAGCTCCATAAATCTCTCACTGGAAGGCTCATTTTCAAGCCCCAGAATCATTATTGTGGCTCTCCTCTGCTCCCTTTCCAAATTTTTAACATCTTTCTTAAAATGTGGACACTAAAATGGGATGCAGTATTGGTCTCCCCAGTGCTGTGTACAGAGGTAAAATGACCTCCCTAATAGAGCTGGTCGGAAATTATCCGACGAACCAGTATTTCAAAGGAAAATGCCAGTATGTTGAACTCAAAATTTCTCATGAAAGTGAACTGGTTTCAGTGAACTTTCTTGAAACAACAGGTAGGGAGGGTCTGGTGGAAACCTTCATGGTTCCCTGCCAGCTTCCCTCGTGGGCTCCTGTTAGATCTACCATGTATATTGTCCTGGGGCTGGGTACTCCAGTCTTCTATGGTATGCAGATCTGGGGCAGCCTCATCAAGCCAGTAGAAGTTTTGCAAGTGCGAGGTGAGCAGGATTTGACCCAAATATGCCCAGAGCTGATTCCTCCCTCTGAGGGGATGTGGGTTAGGGTGCAGTGTGCAATGCCCTGTGCCCATGAGGGTACTGGAAGCTCTGCCAGCAGGAAGATTTATCCTGCAGGAGCCCTGCCTCCCTCCCCCAGGGTTTCTGCTGGAGCAGAGAAGCTTTGAATCCTAGCTGGAGCCTAGAGAAGCCCGACCAGCACAAGCTGCATGGCAGAGGTGCTGCATCAGGGCCTCTCACGGCCACATTGGTTTCATTCCCTCAGGGCTGCCCCTGCCCAGTTCCACGGCTGCTCTCATTCCTCCAGCACAGAGGGGGCTGCAGGCTCTTTCCCATGCTGCGTCCCAGCTCCAGACAGATGTAACACCAGTGTGAGGGGAAAGGGGGCATGGGGGGCTGATCATGGGTTACAGCAGCAAGTGCTGGTGCAACCCATGGAGTGAATCTGGACCAAAGTCTCCAAAACAGATTAAAAATCATGTTTAAAATTGAATGTGGGACCCAAATACGATTTAAATAATGAATGATTGGAACCTGTTGGGCTGGTGTTAGCAGCATGAGAATGATCCATGTGTCTGGCAGGGCAGTAAACTGCTCAGCAGTAGCTGGTTCATGGGAACCCGATGTGCTGCTGCGCCAGCCTGAGAAACTGACCCTGACCTTGATAATCAGCAAGGTCAGTCTCAATTATTGTCTTAGAGAAAAACCTGCCCTGATGGAATACGCTGAGGTGGTTTGTAAGCAGCTGGGATGTGGATCTGCTGTCAGTGCCCCTAGTAATGCTCATTTTGGAGAAGGATCTGGACAAACTTGGCTCATTCTGGTTGATTGTGATGGTGACCAGTCAGCTCTCTGGGACTGCAGTCATGCAGGATGGGCTGCATTCCAGTGCTCTCATTCTCTTGATACTGGAGTGATCTGCTCAGGTAAGAACTTGGCCAACCTGCCCCCGTCGGAAACTCTCCATGAGGGAGAGGGGACTGAACCCATGTGAGACATTCCTGGTGACTCAGAGCTGTATTGTGCCCTGCACTGGGCAGACGGGATGAGCAGGCTGTGCCATCCTCTGGGCCCCTAGCCGGGGGCAGCTGGGGCAGTTGTTGTGGGGTGGCCCCATTAGCAGGTGTGTGCTGATACGTGCCTGGGTACAGCAGCCCAGTGTCTCCCCGGGTCAGCAGCAGCTGATTTGAGCCTGCCTGTGGCTGCTGGAGCTGGGGCTGGGGGGTGGGGGGGCGAGTGCTGTGGAGCTTTCCCCAGAGTTCCCTGAGGCAGCAGGGGAGGAGCCCTGAGTCTGCCCGTGGCAAGGGGGAGGGGCCAAAACAGCTGGGGTAGGTGCAGGGGGCAAAAACTGGCTACACTGCACCACACGGCTCCCTCCTTCCCCAAATCTCCCCGCAGGGTCAGGCAGGGAACTCCCACATGGTGCGTAGCTCTTTGCTCCACAGCCTGCCTGGCAGCCTTCCCACGCAGGGTGGACTAGATTTACCCCCCAGCACAGTGTCATGGAGACTGCACCCGGATCCCTCTGCACTCTGCATCTGGGAAATAAACGTGCATACGTAATCTGGCTGCATCAAAACTAGTGCAAGAAATATGCCTGTGTTTGCACAGAGTGACTAATGCACTGAGAGAAACAGCCCCTGACGCAGGTAAGACTTAGTGTAGGAACATCGGTCACTACAGCTGGCTGAACAGGGATAAAGCCTCTTTGTTCTGATTAGCTCAGTTTGCACCTCTCGGCTAGTCCCTGATGACCACCATTAGTGAGTTCACACCTGAGTGCTGGGGTCAGTGGTTTGTGTCTCCCCCTCCCACCTTACTATCACTTACTACTCACTCACTCACTTACTATCCTCATTGACAGGATCTCCAGAAATGGTGGGGAATGTTTACCCCTGCCCTGTGCCCTCTCGGCCCTGGCTGTGTCAGCACAAAGGGGCCACATTCACCAGAAGCCCCCTCCCTTTCCCTCAGAAATATCCCTGGTACAGTGGGAACCTCCTCAACAGGCCCTTAAGTGGAGTAACCCCCAGCACACGGAAGTACACTGGCTCCCCTCTCAGTCCTGGGCCAGGTTCAGCACTACTGCAAGGATCTACTGGGGCCAAGGTTCCCTCTCTGGCCTTGATTCTGAGAGTCCCCTGTAAGGGGAGCCCTGTAGTCAAATGTCTTGGATGATTCTGTTGTAACTGACTGAGCTGCACTGTCCTTATTTTCGAAACTTTTTGTCCCTGAAATACACAAGTGCAGAGAGAAGCTCGTTTGCATAATGGGAGGAGCCAAAAGCAGTAACCTGGCAGCCACACCCCCATTCCCTGCTGGGCCTGTTCTTGTCTCTGCTGCAGCAACTCTGGGATTGTAAACCCTGAATTTCTGGGCCTGTTGCTGCTGCTCGGGAGATTTGGAGAGTATCCAGAGGGTACAAAGGAACTTGACTGGCTATTTGGGAATTAGGCACAAGCAATTTCCAAGGCAAATGCTGAATAAACACAAAGTGGAAACCTATCTGTCTGAGAAACTTTCACTCCATCCATCCCACTCCAGTGCACCTCCTTTCAGGGATGTAACTCATCATGATCCCAAAACAAATGATGAGCCACATAAATTGTGTCCCCTCATGTTAAGTATTGAATATTATTTACCTCAGAAATAAAGAATTGTTGCCCTGAGGTTACAAAGACATTTACAGGTTTCAGAGTAGCAGCCGTGTTAGTCTGTATTCGCAAAAAGAAAAGGAGTACTTGTGGCACCTTGGAGACTAACAAATTTGAGCATAAGCTTTCGTTTTTTGTTAGTCTCTAAGGTGCCACAAGTACTCCTTTTCCTTTTGAAAGACATTTATGACATTTCCTCAGCACTTTGTTTCATGTGTGAATGATCAGTTTGCGTCCTTCGTTTTCGGTCTTTTTCACACATTGGCACTTTGATGGGTTCGGTCACAGAGACCCCCTATGACTATCACCTGATGTGCTGAATTTACCTCTGAGCTCATTTTCCCTGCCAGTTGGGGACTCCAGAACCCTGCCTTGTTGAGCCAGACACGCTAGCCTGCTGCAACACAGACCCAGGTCTGCTCCATGCCCCCAAAGCTCCAGACCTTAGGTGACCTGCTGGGCAGTTGTTGGTTATCTCCAGCACCCAGACACCCAGCTCCCAATGGGATCCAAACCCCAAATAAATCCATTTTACTCTGTATAAAGCTTATTCAGGGTAAACTCATAAATTGTTTACCCTCTATCACACTGATATAGAAATATGCACAGCTGTTTGTTCCCCTTGGTATTAATCACTTACTCTGGGTTTATCAATAAACAAAAGTGATTTTATTTAGTATAAACAGTAGGATTTAAGTGGTTCCAAGTAATAACAGACAGAGCAAAGTAAGTTACCAAGCAAAATAAAACAAACCATGCAAGTCTAAGCCTAATACATTAGGAAACTGATTAGAGGTAAATCTCACCCCCAGAGATGTTCCAATAGGTTTCTTTCACAGACTAGACTCCTTCCTAGTCTGGGCCCAATCCTTTCCCCGGTACAATCCTTATTAGTTCCAGCAGGCATCTTCGGTGAAAAGCAGGGGCTTTCTCATGACTGGGACCCCCCTTGTCTTGCTCCACCCCCTTTTATAGCTTTGGCACAAGGTGGGAATCCTTTGTCTCTCAGGGTTCCCACCCCTCCTTCTAAATGGAAAAGCACCAGGTTTGAGATGGATTCCAGTATCAGGTGACATGGTCACATCTCACTGTAAGGTCTCATTTTTCATTACCCATGGGCTGGCCTACATGTACACAGGCAAGCTTGCAGGTAAACAGAGCCATTTACAGTCAATTGTTCAAGTCAATGGGAGTCATCAAGATTTTACACCACCATTAATGGCCCACATTTTACATAATTACAGTAGGACCTCAGAGTTATACTTCATATTTCTAGTTTCAGATACAAGAATGAAACATTCATAGAAATAGGATGAATATATTCAGTAGATTATAAGCTTTGTAATGGTACCTTTCGAGAGACCTTTTGAATCAAACATATTCCAGTTACATCCTATTCACATTCATAAAGCGTGTAGAGCGCAACCTCACAGGCACCACATCTGGGCCTTGGCAGGTGTCACAGATCTACAGGATCTGTGCTATGCCCCAGCTTTTAAACAATCCTGGGGAAGAACCCCTTCAGTTTACCAGACCCCGCAAGGGTCCCACGCTTCCTTAAAAGTAGGTCACGTAGCCTCAACGCCTCCGAGACAGAGCCTCTGGGCTCCAACACTCCTTTTTCACTCCATATGCTCTGCCCAGTGGGTTCAACTGAGATAAACCCCTGCTTAGAGACTTTTATACTCATCAGGGACCAATGCACCTCAACAAGTATCTGCAGTGACACCCGGCAGCCTTTTCAAACCACAGCAGGATTTACTGGTCAACTGGAACACACCGTCGGGAAGTTCTTCAGTTAGCTCAGAGAAGAAGCAAAATTACGATATGGTCCATACTGGCCAAGTCAGGGCTCCCATGAGCCATGCTGCTGTGGACCCATCTTGGTTTCCACTTTTTCTGTCTCTTTGTCTTTCAGTCCCAGGTGAGCTCTCGTGTCTCTCCAAAGGCCAGCTCTTGTCCTAGACTCCTGTCACTGCTCCGTCCATTGTCCTCCTCCTGCTGACCCCTGCGGAGTTCACATGTTCTGCCTGCTGAAGTTTCCCAGGGTTAGTTGTCAGTTGTTCAGTCCCTGAGGTTCCCATTGTCTTTCAGGATCCTCCATTAATATAGGTGAGCTCCAGCCAGTCCTGTAATGACTCATTCATCCCACCCTAGACAGTTAAGTGACACATGTCTTCAGCTCTCCCCCGGAAGACCTTTGTAATCTTATTGCACTGATTGGGTAGCAATCCTTAGCCTGGTAAGTCACTGCCCTGCCAAGCATTCATAAAACTATTACACAGAATTCCCACTTCATCACCGCAGTTGAGAGTTCTGCTGCCCAGACACAGCCGCTGTAAAGTTGCCCAGTGTCTGTCTTAGGGCAATGCTCACATGTACGAGCCTGCACAATGACCCTTCCCCATCCGGACAAGCACTGGTTGGATGTTGAAAGGCCCCACTTTATCAGTCAGTAATCTTCTCAGCTGCTTTGCCATTTTCCCTCTCTCTCATTTCTCCTGTCTGCCCCACGGCTTTCACATTCTGCATCCACATAAAACCCGCCTGGCCAATTATCCATATCGCACCAAGGCAAATACAACTCAGTTCCCATAGTTAGGATCCTACCAAATTCACGGCCATGAAATCTGGTCTCCCCCGTGAAATGTGGTCTTGTGTGTGCTTTTACCCTATACTATACAGACATTTGTCAAATTGGGGGTCCTGACCCAAAAGGGAGTTGCGGGGTGGGGGGGTCACAAGGTTATTTTAGGGGGACTGTGGAATTGCCACCCTTACTTGTGCACTGCCTTCAGAGCTGGGCGGTCGGAGAGCAGCAGCTGTTTCCCGGGCACCCAGCTGTGAAGGCAGCGCCCCGCCAGCAGCAGTGCAGCAATAAGGGTGGCAACACCACACCAGGCCACCCTTACTTCTGCGCTGCTGCTGGCGGCGGCTCTGCCTTCAGAGCTGGGATCCTGGCCACCAGCCGCCGCTCTCCAGCTGCCCAGCCCCGAAAGCAGTGCCACCAGCAGCAGCAGCGGCACAGAAATAAGGGTAGCAGCATCGCAACCGCCCCCTACAATGTCCTTGGGACCCGCCCGACAATTCCTTTCTGGGCCAGGACCCCGACAATTACAACACCCTGAAATTTCATATTTAAATAGCCAAAATCATGACATTTATGATTTCTAAAATCCTATGACAGTGAAACTGACCAAAATGGACGGTGATTTTGGTCGGGCCCTCCCCATAGTCTACACACCAGGCAGCAATCCTATATACACGTGCAGTACGCGGGGGGAGGGAGCATAAAAACAGACTTGTCTCCCCAGGGGAGAACAGCGGCGAGGTCAGCACAGAGCATGGCCTTGTTAAAAATGGTTATCGAGTAGGACCCCGGTATACCAGCTTTGCACGTACTCCAGCCACTTGCATCAAATTTACCCAGGCTTGCACTGGAGACTAAGCACAGTGTAGAGTTGTGCTAACCACTCCCTCCTTTGCTCAGCCTCATTCTCTTTTGGAGCGTGACTCTTGTCTCATTACCTGCAGCTAGACTGGTTGAGTTAAACCTTTTCACACAGGCAACAACCACTTCAGAGGTGGTGGGTCGGAGTAACTCACTAGTGGTGATGTGTAAGGACCACTTTACTCCACCTTTACATGAGTGCAGCTGCCTACAGATAGCACTATGGAGACCTGAGCCCTCTGTGTGCACATAGCCCTGCAGTCACTGCTAGAGTTAAACATTTCTCACACTGGTGACCAATTTATCATCACTGGAGCTCTACGAGTCGCGCCCGAGACAGGAGGTCGTTGTTCATTCTTTGCAATGAAGGCCAGACTCTCCTTACTGCCTGTGGACAGACAGCTCCGCATGTCAGAGACTGTGGAGTTAAGTTAAAATTCATTGACAAAGACTTCATTCACACAGAGTTCAGGTTGGCCAAGGTATCCCATTCCCTTGGGTTGGGCAAAACTCAAAGCCCTGAAAACTAGGTAATCCAGAGTTAAGGTGAATGCCAAGGCAGCCTTAACTCTGCCCCCTGGAGCTGGACTAGCCATTTCCATTGGGAATTGTTTGCATGTGCTCCAGCTGCAGTCCCTGTGTTAGGTGTAACTGTACTGAATGGTGGAGACGATGAGTTGGAGCCACTTGGAAGAGCTGTGATTGTGATATGAGATCTGGTTCTGAGCCACCCATGTGATCAAAGGGAAGAGATGCCAATGTATCCTGAGGGATCCAGTATGCATCATTTCAGCGCTGTGTTCTGCAGGGTGTGTCAGTGGTGGAGCACAGGCATCTTCTTGCCATGGGGATTGCAGCAGTGAGGTGGGAGATGGAAGCAGTCCATGTGTTTAATGATGGGACGGTGAAAGGACAGTGTAAGATGAAACACTAAGTAATGGGGAGGGGGTTGTGAGAAGGGGCAAAGGGGTTGTAAAAGGTAACAAGTGTAGGGTTGTTTCTGACTGGGGAGTAAGGTCAGTGTTTTCAGGGCACTGGCCACTGCGGACCCCCCTCTGTGACTGTGAAGTGTTTTCATTTTCTCATCTCCCGTTGTTCCGGTGCCAGGCCTTTCCTTTCCCTTGCAATGGCTCCCATTTTCCAGTTCATTTTCTGAAAGTGGGTCAGTGACATGGAGAGTCTCAGCCCAGCTTTGGGATCTGTGGCCAGGGGTGGAGGCTTATGTGGGAGGAATCTCTGATCCAGCCAGGAGTTTGTCTGCTTTGCAGGGTAGAAGAGTAGAATATTTTCCTTTAGCATTTCAAAAGGTTTGCAGCTCCCCCTGGCAATGGGAGCTAAAGGTAAGTGTTTAATATTAACCCTCTGTGGATTGTGACTGCATTGGGGAATTGGGGAAGGGGTGGAATAGGGGCAGGACTGAGGGTGGAGAGGGAGCTGAGCACCCCCCGGGACAATTGGAAGCCAGCACCTATGCCTGGATTACAATAACAGTCTTAGTCATAGACAGTGCCCTTAGACCAGTTGTGTTCAAACTGCAGCCTGCAGGCTGCACGTGGCCCATCAGAGTAATCTGTTGTTGGGCCGCAAGACAGTTTGTTTACATTTGCACGGCTGCCGGCAGCTCCCAGTGGCTGTGTCAAGGTTCCTCCCCCACTCTGAACTCTAGGGTACAGATGTGGGGACCTGCATGAAAACCTCCTAAGCTTACTTTTACCAGTTTAGGTTAAAAGTTCCCCAAGGTACAAATTAATTTTACCCTTTGCCTTGGAATTTCCACTGCCACCACCAAACTTTAACTGGGTTTTCTGGGAAACGTAGTTTGGACACGTCTTTCCCTGCAAAATCCTCCCAACCCTTGCACCCCACTTCCTGGGGAAGGTTTGTTAAAAATCCTCACCAATTTGCATAGGTGACCACAGACCCAAACTCTTAGATCTTAGAACAATGAAAAAGCATTCAGTTTTCTTACAAGAAGACTTTTAATAGAAGTAAAGGAATCACCTCTGTAAAATCAGGATGGTAGATACCTTACAGGGTAATTAGATTCAAAACATAGAGAATCCCTCTAGGCAAAACCTTAAGTTACAAAAAAGACACACAGACAGGGATAGTCATTCTATTCAGCACAGTTCTTTTCTCAGCCATTTAAAGAAATCATCATCTAACACATACCTAGCTAGATTACTTACTAAAAGTTCTAAGACTCCATTCCTGTTCTATCCCAGGCAAAAGCAGCATACAGACAGACACAGACCTTTGTTTTTCTCCCTCCTCCCAGCTTTTGAAAGTATCTTGTCTCCTCATGGGTCATTTTGGTCAGGTGCCAGCGAGGTTACCTTTAGCTTCTTAACCCTTTACAGGTGAGAGGATTTTTCCTCTGGCCAGGAGGGATTTTAAAGGGGTTTAACCCTTCCCTTTATATTTATGACAGGCTGTGGTCTATAATTCAAAATGGTAGCAGAGATGTAGTCATCTGCCAGTTTCCCAAAACTCTCTCAGGGCTACCCAGAATAACTCGGGGGATCTCCATCTTTTTGTTTACTTATTCCACCCTGTTAGAATCCAGACAGTCCAGAGATGAAGGATCTTTCCCTGAATGCAGCCTTATAGCTTCATCTCACAGAAAACAAGCTGACAGGGTCACTACGCACATGAACTCTTCCTTTGGTGATGGAGAGTGAGGAATGCATTTAGAGTGTTTGCCTCCGATCATCACACACAATGACCACTTGCTTTGAAATTAGCACTTTTCTGTGAAAGTTCTTCATTTGCATTCCACAAGGCTTCTTTCTTGTTTGATTAGTTATTTCATTACAGGGCTATACACAGTGGAAATGTTTGCTATTGCGTTATAACGGGATACAGATAAGTGAGAACCATGCAAATAAAATGGTTAGTTTTCTTGAAGATTAAACTCTTATACATTTACACATTTAATAATCACTTTCATCAATACGAATACACACGTGAATTGGCCAGGCTGTGCATTTGTAAGCATTCAATGAGACCTGGGGCTTTGGCATGAGCTGGCACCTGGTCTGCCAGCATCGCAATCAGAGTGCAGGCTCATCTTTCCTCCCGGCACTCTGTCCCAGGGAGACTGTCTTCCCCTACTGGGCCCAGGCAGTGCAGAAAGGAACCACCTGAACTGAATGTAGAAGGGACAAGAATCAGACCAGGATGAGAGGAGGAGGGTAGATTGGGACAAGGAGCCTGTGGGGTGGCCGGGGGACAGACAGACATTCTGAGACTGGATACTGGTGGGAAGCAAGAAACTGGGACTGGGAGAGAAAGAGGGAGATGGGAACTGGCTGGGCAAGGGGATTGGGACTGGGACTGGGAGGAGGGAAGGGGAGGAGACTATTACTGGCTAGGCAGGGTAAATAGAACAAGAGTTGGGGGACAGAGACTGTGATGTGCTGAGCAAGGAGGCTGGGAGCTGGGGGAGACTGGGACTGACTGGAGAAGGAGTCTGGGACTGGGAACCAGTGGGGAGGAACTGGGGGTGGGTGAGGAGAGACATACCAGAAAAGGAGCCAGAGTGTGGGGAGAGTCTAAGACTAACTGGGCAACGGGACTGGAATAAGCAGCTAGGGGTTGGGGGAGACCGAGAGCAGATCGACATGAACACTTAGTGTGTGGCAAGCTGGGGGGTAAATCTCCCCTGCTCTGGCCTTCCAGGCACCGAGTGTCCATGGGGCCTGTGCTGCCACGCTCTAACAGTTCCCTCGTGTGCTTCGATCTGCTCCTGGTTCCCAGCACTGGGGAACTGTTCATGCACAGCAGCAGGGTCCACACGGACACTCAGGGTGCAGCAGGCTAGTGTGGGGTAAATTTACACCCCAGTGATTTACACCCCGCTCTATCTGCTGGATCTCTGGGCAGGGGGTGTGTGTTCATGTAACTCTCTCCCCCTCGCAGAAGCTGTCAGGGGAGAACTCATTCAGACCCTGCTTACAGCTGCCATTTCCTAGTATTTTTAAACAATAAAAAGCTGGGTTGGGCAGGAACTTTGCAAAAATGAGCTTCATTGTCAGGACTTTGAAACTCTGCAGAAAACAGATCGACCTTCACCAATGTAAACCCCCTAACCTGGTACTAACAACTGCTCAATGCCTTGTGCTGCCCCCGAGCAAGTGCCCAGCAGGGAGTCCCTCTCCTCTGAACCTCACCAGAAGGAGGGAGCTGCACACAAACAAAGGGGTATCAGAGCAAAAGTCCCGTCTGTGCACCTTTCTGTAAAACTGCCGCTGCATCTCAGCTGGAGCTGCACGTTTGCAGTGGGAATCAAGTTCAAGTTTGTTACAGGGCGCTTGAAGGGCCAGACTGCCTAGTGGTTGGTGCCCCTGAACTCCAGCCCCTGGTTTTCAAGGTCAATTTCCTCAGTCTTTTAGGCAATGAGGTAGGGAAACCCAGGCCCTCCCTCTCCACCAGGTCCCAGCCCAGGTTCCTGCATGCATCAACCCCTAAATAGGGGAGGCCTCCCAGCAAGGAGTCTAAATCCACTGCCCTGGGCTACTTTCTACCACTGTCCCTTTCATTTGGGGCATGGCCCCCTAGTCCCATTTGCTGGGTGGCTTGCATACCATAGCGCCCTCTCGTGGATCTTGAGTGGCACCGTGCTGTGGTCCCAGGCTCCTTCAGGTGGGGCAGCCCAAGTTTTGTGAGACTGAACCCCACAATATCTCTGGGCTTCAGGGACCAAGTTATTTCAGTTGACAGAGGCTCCTTGGTCTCCTCCTCAGTCCCCCTTGGCCAGGGAGCCAGTGCTTACTCCCTGGTGACTGCCGCAGCTGGCAGGCTGGTGACCTTCCCCTCAAGTAGGGAGGCAGATAGCTCCTGCCGCTTCACCAGTCAGCCCTCAACTGAGCCAGGCTCTCTCCTTTTCTACACCCCCCAAGGCCTGCCATTGGCTGCAGGTACAGCGGGGTGGGGCTAGTTGGGCCCAAAGGCTCCCTTTAACCCTTGCCGTGCTGGCAGGGTAGTTCCACATGCCTGTGCTGAAGGTTGGACAGGAGGATGAGTCTTTCCATGGTCCTTATAGTTATGGCCATTCTTGTCACTAATCCCTGTCTTTCCTGGGTAGAGGTGCAGGGCCAGCTCATAGGGCCAAACCCAGGGTTCCTTACTCAGGCTGTCAGCGACTGACTGTAATGTGAGTTTGCTTTGTCCAGACTGAGTAGAAACAGAATAAAGGACTCAGGATAGGGGAGATTAAGGATTATTCCAGAAATAACCAGTCAGCCCTCTACAAACTGCCCTGTGCACTCGATATCACTGAGAACAAACCCATATGGGAGCTGTGATGTTTCTGCACCAAGCAATTTTTCAGAGCTGGTCTCCTGACTGAATACTCGAAAACTTTCCAAAAAGTGGCAGTCGTCTTCTTATATGCAGTGTTGTTGTAGCCGTGTTCATCCCAGGATATTAGAGAGACAAGGTGGGTGAGGCAATATCTTTTATTGGACCCGTTTCTGTTGGAGAGAGACAAATGTTTGATCTGACAGAGAAGAGCTGTGTGTAAGCTGAGAAACTTGTCTCTTTCACCAACAGGAGTGGGTCCAATAAAAGATATTACCTCAGCCACCTTGTCTCTCTCAACCCCTTCTCTTCCAGCTTTCACTTTTCATTTCTGGTTGGATTAATAGTAAACTCTGCCAAAGTCATTCTCCTCTGCCAAGGTCCCCTACCTCAGATGGTGCCCAGGGAGTGAATCAGGAATTCAGAGTGAAAGATGCTGTTGTCTGTAGGCCCAAGCATCATCGGTTGCAGCAGCAGCATCGTCATCATCCGTGATCCCTCCATTCGAGGATGATCTCAACCACAGATTTACATCTGGGTCCTGAGATCACTGAGGAATCCGATCCTGGAATCATAGATCTGCCCGCAGTAGGTATAGACGTTGCCTGACGGGTCAGCTGCCTGCTGGGAGAAATTTCTTTTTCTTTCCTTTCTTCTCTCTCTCTTTTCAACTTTGAGGGCAAGGCACTTCTCCTCGAAGCGGGCCACTGCCTGATGGAGGATGGAGCGGCATTGAGATTTGTTGGTTGCTTGGTCCTCCCACCTTCTGATGTCCACATGAGTTTTCTTGAGATACGCTTTCAGTGTGTCTTTGTAGGGTTGCCTCTGATTACCATGGGATCTCTGACCATGAGTGAGCTGAGAGTAGAGGCCTTGCTTTGGGAGGCGAGAGTCTGGCATCCGCACACAATGTCCACCCCAGCGGAGTTGATGAGTGAGGATCATTGCTTCAATGCTGGTGACATTAGGTTCAATGAGATTGCTGGTGTTAGTCCAGTGATCTTCCCTCTTGATGCAAAGCATCTTCCAGAGGCATCTTTCGTGATACATCTCCAGACTCTTGAGGTGCTGTTGATAGAGGTTTCACATCTATAAAGGAGTGTAGAAATAACAGTTGTCTCCCAGACCTGGATTTTGGTGTTCTTCCGTAAGTCACGGTCTGTGAAAACGTGCCAGAGCAGTTTCCCAAAGGAAGCACTTGTGCAATAGATCCTGTGCTGGATCTCACTGTCAATTTTTGCATTTTGAGAAAGTTGGCTACCGTGGTAACAGAAGTCCTCAACTCTCTCCAAAGTCTTTCCCTTGATGGTGATTTGTGGTGGGTCATGTACAAGGTCTTAAGCAAGCTGATGGAGCACTTTAGTCTTCCTGATATTGAGTGAGAGTCATAGGCTTCAGTAAGCTTGTGCAAAAAAATCCAGTGTGGATGGAAGGTCATTCCGAGTGTGCGTGACAATGACACAGTCATCATCATACTGAAGGTCAGTAATGGATGCCTTGAGCAGTTTAGACTTGGAACGGAAATGTCAAATCTTAATAAGCTGCCCATCCATTCTGTATTGAATGTCAACTCCAGTGGGGAGGTGGTCTTTAACAAGGACCAAAATGACTGCTAAATACATGGAGAACAGGGTTGTGGCAATAACACGTGCTTGCTTAACCCCAGTTTTGATGACGAAAGGATCCATCTCCAGGCCATTACAGAGAATGGTGGCAGTCCTCTCATCATGAAGAAGCCTTAAGCCCTTGATACATTTTGGAGGGCAGCCAAATCTGGCCAGCACCTTCCACAGGGCTTTGTGATTGACAGAATTGAAGGCCTTTGTCGAATCAATGAAGGCCATGTGCAGGTCCCAATTTTGCTCCCAAGACTTTTCCTGGGTTTGGTGGGCAACGAAGATTATGTCAGTTGTTCTGCGGGATGGCTTGAAACTGCACTGAGATTCCGGCAATATTTCCTCAGCAAGGGGAAGTAATCGGTTTAAGAGGATACGGGTGAGAATTTTCCCTGCTGTAGATAGCAAGGCAATGCCATGATAATTTCCACACTCCAATTTATTCCTTTTTTAAAGATGGTAACAATGTTGGCATTTTTCAAGTCTTCCAAAAGCTTCTCATTATACCACATTTGAAGAAACATGAAGCTCCCGACAGCATAGCTCTGAGGATCATTGGAGCACACAAGCCCCTTCACCACAACAAGGTGACGGTCCCCAAAGAGGTGTTGCAGCCATGGCAAGATGTGTAACCAATAAAATTATGCTGAAATTATACTCTTGGCCGTTGTGCACCAGAGTGGCACCAGACACTAGACCTGAGATGAGGGAGACTGTTTCCACCTATTGGGCCCAGGCAGTGTGAGGAGGAAGCTACCTGAACTGAATGCAGACCAGGGTGAGGGGGAAAGTAGATCAGGATAAGGATGCAGGGGGAATATTCTGAGCCTGGAGGCTGGTGGATGGAGAGAAAGTGGGACTGGAAAAGAAAGCGGGAGATGGGGACTGGCTGGGCAAGGAGACTGGGACTGGGAGGAGGGGAAAAGAGACTAGGACTCGCTAGGCAGGGCGATTAGGAGGGAGTGGGTGGGGAGAGACTGTGACTTGCTGAGCAAGAAGATTGGGAGCTGGGGAGAATGGGACTGACTGGGTGTGACGTTCCCCTCTGGTGTTATCCAGACCAGTGATCTGCTAGGTCACCCAATCCTTGACTCTGGGAGCCAGCCTTACCCTGCTCTGCTGTGAGAACCCCCACTCCTGGGTTGCTCACGCACAGCCTCTGGCATGTAAGTTGCTCCTTGGATTGTACAACCGAATCACACTAGCCACTATCCCTAGGCACAACCCGAGGAACCTCCGTCTTGCAGTGCCCAGTTATGCCCACTGGACACTGCAAGCTTATCTGAGTTCATCAATTGAACAAAGAAATTGATATGGACCAGGCTTGTTATCCCAAGGGGAGTCCCTGACACACTTCAAACCAAACACACTGCTTCAGGTAGAATAAACAAACAAATTATTAACTATAAAGATAGATTTTAAGTGATTATAAGACAAAACATAATGTAATGATGTTGCCTCTGGTGGGACACAGCTGAGAGTATCAATTCAGGACAAAACCAACAAGGAGTTTGGTGGCACCTTAAAGACTAACAGATTTATTTGGGCATAACCTTTTGTGGGTAAAACACCACTTCTTCAGATGCATAGAGTGAAAATTACAGATGCATGCATTATATAATGACACATGAAGGGAAGGGAGTTACCTCACAAGTGGAGAACCAGTGTTGACATGCCCAACTTGATCAGGGTGGATGCAGTCCACTCCCAATAACAGATGAGGATGTGTCAATTCCAGAAGCAGCAAAGCGGTTTTTGTAATGAGCCAGCCACTCCCAGTCCCTATTCAAGCCCAAATTAATGGTGTTAAATTTGCAAATAAATTTTAATTCTGGTGTTTCTCTTTGACGTCTGTTTCTGAAGTTTTTTTGTTCAAGTACAGCTACTTTTACATCTGTTATAGAATGTCCAGGAAGATTGAAGTGTTCTCCTACTGGCTTTTAACACCATTAATTTGGGCTTGAATAGGGACTGGGACTGGCTGGCTCATTACAAAAGCAGCTGTTGCCAATCCTTTAGAAGCTAAAATCTAAAGGTTTATTCATAAAAAGAAAGAAATATAGATGAGAGCTAAAACTGGTTAAATGGAATCAATTACATACAGTAATGGCAAAGTTATTTTTTCAGGCTTGTAGCAGTGATGGAATAAAGTGCAGGTTTAAATCAAGTCTCTGGAGTACATCCACAGCTTGGATGGGTCATTCAGTCCTTTGTTCGGAGCTTCAGTTTGCAGCAAAGTTCCTCCAGAAGTAAAAAAGCAGGATTGAAGACAAAATGGAGGGGTTTCCAGGGCCTTTTATATTATTTCCCTTTGTTCTCCTGTGCAAAATCACAGCAACAAGATGGAGTTTGTAGCCACCTGGGTAAGTCACATGTCCATGCATGATGCAGTTTGCAGGCATCAGCCATTCCTCACATGCCACCTTGAACATCTCAGGAAGACTTCTCATATGTGGATTGGAGTCTCCCAAGGTCCATTGTTAGTTAAGTGTTTGTCAATTGAGCACTCAATCTGCAAATTCCTTTCTCAAGAAGCTGACCAAATGCTTCACTAATGCTACTTAATGACAGGTTTCAGAGTAGCAGCCGTGTTAGGCTGTATTCGCAAAAAGAAAAGGAGTACTTGTGGCACCTTAGAGACTAACAATGCATCTGATGAAGTGAGCTGTAGCTCATGAAAGCTTATGATCAAGTAAATTTGTTAATCTCTAAGGTACCACAAGTACTCCTTTTCTTAATGCTACTTAGAATCAAACACATTGAGAAACAAGTACATAGCCAATATTCATAATTTCAACTACAAAATTGATACATGCATACAGATAGCATAATCATAACGAGAAGATCATAACCTTTCCATAGACACCTCACAAGACAACCTTTGTACAATATTTGGTGCAAATGTATCACAGTGGTTGCAACAATGATTTATACAGTCACAGTTTATGTCAATACATAACAGATAACAAGTCAGATTTGGTCAAAAGAAATAAAAGCAAAACCCATTCTAAGCTGATCTTAACACTTTCAGTGCCCTTACAAACTTAGATGTTTCTCATCACAGGCTTCCTGGTTACTCTTCAGCCAGGCTCTCCCCTTTGATCAGCGCTTCAGTGGCTTGGTGTGGTGGTGTCTGTAGATGTAGGTGGAAGAGAGAGGAAGAGCATGGCAAATGTCTCTTCTTTTTATCATCTCCTTTCTGCCCCCATGGTTTTGCCCCTGCCTCCTCCCCCCTCGTCCTTTCTGCCCCCATGGTTTCGCCCCTGCCTCCTCCCCCGACCCCGCTCTTCAGAGTGAGGTGAGCATTACTGAATCTCTCCAAGCAAGACTGAGCAATTCCCCTGGTGTGGCCTCATGCAGGTGAGTCATTCATTGTAACTCCCTTCCTGGACAATGGCTGTTGATTGGTTGTTTGACACCCCGCCCAGGCAATGGTTACTTTCCTTGCTGTTGCCTCTCGGGAGCTCATATCTGGCTGATTCCCCAATTTACAGCATGTTTTAGTGACAACCATACTACACAATTCTCATAACTTCATATGCATTAATGATCTACATATATGAATAGAGAAATGACTTTCAGCAGATCATAACCTTTCCCCTGATACCTTAGAAGGCATGCTTTATATGTAAGATCACAATTGAATGAAAATGAGGATTATAGGGGTTACAGCACACTCCCCCAAGGTATAGAATGCCACACTGGGTGAGGAGTCTGGGACTGGGAACCAGTGGGAAGGAACTGGAGGTGGGTGAGGAAAAACAGATCAGATCAGGAACCAGGGTGTGGGGGGAGTCTAAGACTAACTGTGCGAGGAGACTGGAATAAGCAGTCAGGGCGGGGTGGGGAGACTGAGAGCAGATCGACATGAACATTTAGTTTGTGGCAAGCTGGAGTGTAAATCTACCCTGCACTGTCCTGCCAGGCACCAGGTGCCCATGTGGATGGTGTTGCTGGGCACTGAGGCCTTGTCTACACTACTGCTTAAGTTGATGTAAGTTACATCGTTCAGGGGTGTGAAAACAACCCCCCCCCACGAGCAATGTAACTTACATCAACTTAAAGCAGTGTCTGCATCGCACTAGGTCAGCGGGAGACGCTCTCCCGCCAGCAGAGCTTCTGCCTCTCGATGAGGTGGACTAATTATGGAGACAGAAGAGCGGTCGCCCATCGACGTAATGCATCTTCACCAGACGTGTTAAATCGTCTCCCCTGCACGGATACAGTGGCACTGATTTAGCGTGGGAGCGAAGAGAAGCCCTAGCAGTTCCCTTGTGTGCTTTGATCTCTCCCGGTTCCAAGCACTAGGGAACGGTAAGTGCGCAGCAGCTGGCTCCGCACAGACACTGAGTGTGCAGCAGGCTAGTGCGGGGTAAATTTACACCCCAGTTTGACACAAGCTAAGTGTGTGTAGAGAGAAACCCTGAGACAGGAAGAGGCATCCAGGGAGGGGAACTGGGGCTTGGCACAGACCGGACAACCCAAGGCAGGGATAAGTGTGAGAAACAGATCAGCTGAGGACCCCAGAGGGACAGCACAGAGAACAGGGGGAAATTGGCAGAGGAAGCCAGAGGTGAAGTCTAGGACTGGCTTGTCCAGGAGACTGGGCCTAGGGATGAGAAGCTTGAGGAGTGGAGACTGGCACTGGGTAGACAAGAAGAATGGGACTGGGACACAGAGCAAGGGATGGAGAAGAGAAAGGACCGATACAGGGACTGCTTGGAGGGGATGGGGCAGAAGGGGTTAGGCTTTGGGGAACAGGGGAAGACGGGTCTGTCACTACCAGAACACACACCTCTCCAGAGCCTGGAATGGAACCAGGATCCCTGAGTTTTGCCATTCCCCTGCTGCCAGCAAATATCTGTCAAACCCTTCAAATTTTTTTTCTGATCCCACTCTCATGCTGGTCCACAAAGAAGATGACAACCTCCTACCACAGTCAGTTACGCCATTAGCTGAAGTGGCAGTGGTTTCTGTGGTGGATCTAAAGGTTCCAACCCTGCTGATGACCCATGTGGGTGTCACAGGGTTCCCATCTTTCTCATGGCTGGTAACCGGATCCTTGAGGCTCTACCCCCTGCCCTACCTCTTCCTCCCAAGGCAACGCCCTTCCCCACCGCTACCCCAAGGCCCCGCTCCTGCTCCACCTCTTTCCTCAAGGCCCCGCCCCTTCTCTGCCTCTTCCCCTCAAGGCTCTGCCCTCATCGCTCACTCCCCCTCTCCCCTCGTCACTCGCTGGATTGTCTCAAGCAGCTGGCCTGCAGGTACAAAGCCGCCCTGGCTGAGCAGGGGCTGGCACAGATTAATGACCCGGTTTCCTGCCCCGCCCCATGGAAACCAGATTTTTGGTTCAGGCGTCATTTAGGTCCCTTTTTGACCGAACTTTCCAGTCGAAAACCAGGCACCTGGCAACCCTAAATGACACCCGGACACAGAAGCCAAAAAACGGACTGTCTGGGTAAAACTGAGACGGGTGGCATCCGGAGGGTGGCAACATGATTCCGCATCTTGGAACTTCTGTTTTTTCAGTTTGCTTTTTTAAAAACCTAGGAAATTATGCACAAAACATTACTTTTAAGGAACGTTAAGTTTGCAAAGTTGAGCTGTAAAAAATAACGAAATGGCAGAATTAAAGTTGTCTTTGTAACTTTATTGTGGCCCACTTGTACATCTGCGTTAAGATACTGTCTTTAATTACAGGATAAGAAGCTATTTTTCCATGAGACCCCTGCCTCATTCAGTGCACAGGACAGACAGCATGGGCATAGTTTGGGAGGGTGCAGGGGGGCATTGGCAGAGGAAAGGCATGGGGGGGGCACGCGGGGTCGGTGCAGGGAACGGGGGTGGGGGGGATGGAGCCACTTCTCCTGAGGCTGAGAGTAGCTGCTCCGGGTTGTCGCTCTGCAGCTGTGCACGGCTGCCTGGGTCCTAGTGCCTGCCCGTTTCCTGTAAAGCGGTGAGTGCCTGCAGGGGGCAGAGGACACTGGGAAAGGGGGAGGGGCACGGGGCAGCGGGCAGGTGAAGGGGGTGGGATGGGAAGAGAAGGAGAGAGAGGAATGGGAGCGGGGAGCAGGAACCCAGCATGTGGCGTCCCCTCGGCAGCAGCAGCCCCGGCAGGGAGGCGGCTGCAACGGCCCTGGGAGGCCCCAGAGCAGCAACATCTCTGCAACAGCCGGTGCTGGAGTGGCCACAGCTCCCAAGCTCAGGTCGCTGCAGCAGACAGCAGCAGCTGGGGCTCACCCATTGAGCCATCCTGCCCCGCCCCCAGCCCTGGCAGCCCAGAGACCACTGCAGGCTGGGGTGGGGGGAGGGAGAGTCAGTGAGCCAAGATAACTGGCTTCAGCATGCGTGTGTGTCTGTGTGTGTGTGTGTGCGTGTGTGTCTGTGTGTGTGTGTGTGAGCGCTCTCTGTCCCCCCCAAATATAGCAGTCAAACTACGCCTGTGCTCGACAGGGCTCTGAATCAGGGTTGGTTGTGGCGTGAAGGAGGCTGTTCTGTGTAGGCCCCTGCCTCATTGGTTGCAGAAACTGCAGAGTGTGCTGTGTGTGAGGCAGGGGATTGCAGAAAGAGAAAGGAGGGTCTCTTGTTAAGGCAGCTGAATCCTGCCCTGGGGAACGGGATTCTCTCCCTGCCTCTGCCACAGAGATCCTATGTGATGCTTGGCAAGTCTCTGAAACCAAATATTTCACAGGTGGTCATTAATTGTGTGTTCCTCATTTTATGGGTGGCCCCTTGTAACCGTGGGGGTCTGGTTGCAGAAGTGCTGAGCATGTGCTGCTGTAAACTGAAGTCAGTAGGTCAGGGGTGAGCAAACTATGGCCCATGGGTCTGATCCGGCCCCTCAGGGCTTTGGATCCGGCCTGTGGGATTGCCCCCCATAGTGCCACAGGCCCCGCAGAAGCAGCCAGCACCACGTCCCTGGGACCCCGGGCTGGGGGGGTGGGTGGGCAGAGGGCTCTGTGTGTTGCCCTTGCCTCCAGGCACCACTCTGCGCCGCTCCCATTGGCCAGGAACGGGGAACCGCAGCCAATGGGAGCTTCGGGGGAGGTACCTGGGGGCGTGGCAATGGGAGCGCACGGAGCCCTGTCCACCCCCTCCCCCAGGGGCCGTGCAGGGATGTGGTTCCAGCTGCTTCCCAGAGCGGCGCAGCGTGGGGCCAGGGCAGACAGGCAGGGAGCCTTCCCTGGCCCCGGTGCGTGCCGCTGCCACCCCGGAGCTGCTATAGGTAAGCGGCGCCAGGCCGGAGCCCGATCCCCTCCTGCACCCCGCCCCCAAACTCCCTGCCTGCACCCCGCACCCCTCCTGCACCCCAACCCCCTTCCCTGAGCCCCCTCATACACCCGCACCCCTCCTCTGCCCTAATCCCTTGCCCTGAGCCCTTTCCTGCACACCGCACCCCCTCCCACACCCTACACTCCCTCCCGCACCCCAACCGCCTGCCCCAGCCTTGCATACAATTTCCCCACCCAGAGGTGGCCCTCGGCCCAAAAGGTTTGCCCACCCCTGCAGTAGGTCTTCTGCTCTGAACATACTAAGTGCTGTATAATGCTAAGGAATCTGAAAAATCAGGACCTGGGTGTCTCAAGTTGGGCACCCAAAATCAGTTGACACTTTTGATCATTTTGGCCATAGTGTCTCTGGGCTTCAGTTCCCCATGTGTAAAATGGAGATAACAACACTTCCCTGCCTCCCAGGGGTGTTGTGAAGAGAAATTTTTTAAAGTTTGTGAAGCTCTCAGCTACCATAGGAATGAGCACCACAGAAAAGCCTGTGAGGAAATGAACAATTCTGTTTTAGGAGTTCAGTTTGGATGATGTGCAGTACATAAGGGCTGGGGCCACACATTGCACAATGAGTATAAAAAGAACGATTGACCATCCACCCATTCAGTCAGCACCACGTGTCCTGTGCACCGAGTGAGGCAGGGGTCCTGGGGCAAAAATAGCATTTGATCGTGTAATTAAAGACAGTATCACAATGGAAATACAAAAGGGGCTAATTAAGGTTACAGAGGACAGCACGCGTCTGGTATTCTGAATGTTTGAGTGCTTGACTTCCTTTTAGATACATAGCTTTATAGATTTTAAGGGCAGAAGGAAGCATTAGATCATATAGTCTGGCCTCCTGGGTAACAGGCTACAGAATTTAATCCAGTTACTCGTGAACTGAACCCAATAATTTTTGTTTGGCTAAAGCACATCTTCCAGAAAGGCATCCAGTCTTCATCTAAATACTTCAGGAGTGAATAATCTTCTGTTTCCCTTTTTAGTTTGTTCCAATGGTTAATTGTCCTCGCTATGGAAAATGTATGGCTTACTTCTAATATGAATTTCTCTGGCTTTAACTTCCAGCCATATGTTCTTGTTTTGTCTTTCTCCACTAGAATAAGGAGGTCTCTACATACCAGTGTTTTGTCCCTGTGCAAGTACTTCTACACTAAAGTACTTATACAGTATAATCACATCATCTCTTGGTCTTCTTTATTAAAAATAAACAGACGGAGCTCCTGGAATCTCTCACTACAAGGCGTATTTTCAAGCCCTTAAATCATCTTTGTGGCTCTTCTCTGCACCCTTTCCATTTTTTTTAACATCCTTCTTAAAATGTGGACAACACACTGGATGCGGTATTGGTCTCACCATACTGTATACAGAGGTAAAATCATGTCCTTGGTCAGAAATTATCCAACAAAATAGAGCTTCATTGGAAAATGCTGGTTTGTTGAACTGGACATTTCCCATGAAAGTGAGTCGGGTGCAATGAACTTTCTCTAGACCACAGGCAGGGTTGTGGCAGAAACCTGCATGGTTAAGTGCCAGCTGGCTTGGGGAGCTCCAGCCAGCCCTGTCATGCAGACTGCCTTGGGGCCAGGTATTCCAGTCTTCTCAGGTCAGCTGCTCTGGGATAGCTGCACCATGTAGACTGCCCCAAGACCAGAGACCCTGGTCTTCTATCGTCTGCAGCTCCAGGGCAACCCTGCCATGGAAAAGGGAGTCCTGGCTTTAACCAGGGCTCAGCTCCCAGCTCCACAGCAGGGAATTTAGAAATCCTGGGATGGGATCCTGATTCCCAGGGTCTGCGGCTCTGGGGCAGCCCTGCGTTGCAGACTACACCAGACCGGGGACCCCAGAGCTTTGAGACTCCCAGGCCAGCTGCCTATTTGGGACCCCAGCTGGCCCAGGAGTCTGGAAGCCCAGGGGTCCCCAGTCCAAGGCAGTCTGCAATGCAAGAGAAATTGACATTTTTGTTTTTCTCTTAGCACTGTGAAACTGACAAGAATGTCAGTTCACTCAGCATCTGCTGGTGTCCCTGGGAGCAAATTTCATGTCGGACACACCATGTGTTGGTTTTTCCAGAAGAAAGTTTGGAGGGGATTTCTGGTTCACAGGAAGTTTTGAAATAGCAAAATTTCCTGTGAGCTGGAAATCCTGCATTTCAGCCAGCTCTTCTCACTGCTCCCCAGCTTAAACCTCCGAGGATCACTGTAGCCTTTTCACAGCATCACCCTGGGACCTCTAGTTCTGTTGCTTGTCCACTAGGACCCCTGCGAAGACCATGGGAAATATCTGTATGTTTACATATATTATGTGTACCTCTGTTTCTTTTATTGCTGTTTTGCCATTTCCTACCAGGGTTCAAAGAGTAACTCCTTGCTTGGATCTCCCCACATGTCCCAGCAAGGCAGACAATGGTTGCAGAGAACCCAGTCACTGGTACTTAACTGACAATATGGGTGTCAAGGCCTTTGAACTTTTGCCTCTGACCAAGCTGGGCACAACCCCCCTAGCTTGGGAGAGGGGAGGGGCCCTTCAAGTGGGAAAGTTAAACAAAGAGCTTGGGACTTATAAAAAGGAGAGCCCTGATGAACAGAGAGGGAGAGGCAGGGTCTGCAGGGAAGGAGATTGAAACCCAGTCCCCAGAAGCAGGGGTACCTGGGATAGGTTGGGCCAGCCCAGGTTTTGAGGGAAATGCTGAGGATTACGTAAGACATATGCCCGTTGGCCTTTACTTGCCTGAACACTTCTCTCTCTGGTCACTGTGTTCCTATGGATACATAAATAATATCACTCTCCTGGGCCTGGAACTATTCAATATTTTCATTAAAGATTTGGATGATGGAGTAGAAAATAAACTCATAAGATGTGTGGATGACACAAACCTGGGAGGGGTCACAAGCTCTTTGGATGAGAGTATTAGAATTCATAATGACCTTGATACATTGGAGAATTGGCTTGAAATCAGTAAATTAAAATTCAGTAAAGACAAGTACAAAGTACTAGACTTAGGAAGGAAAAATCAAAAGCAAAAAATCCAAAATGGGGAATAACTGACTAAGCAGCAGTTCTGCAGAAAATGTTCTGGGGTTATACTGGATCACAGATTGAAATGGGTGATGCTGTTTTGAAAACAGGAAATGTCATTCTGCATTTTATTAATAGAATTGTCATATGTAAGACACAGGAGGTAATTGTCCTGCTGTACTCAGCACTGGTGAGGCCTCCGCTGGAGCAGTGTGTCCAGTTTTGGGCTCTCTCTCTACAATGGGTAGGTAGGACAAGAAGTAATCCACTTAGATTGCAGCAAGGGAGAGTCAGGTCAGATATTAGGAAAAACTTTCTAACTATAAGGATAGTTAAGTACTGGAACAAGGTACCAAGGGAGGTTGTGGAATCCCCGTTGTGACATTGCACTCCATATGTTTTATGGAAATATGCTTATGAGTGTGAATATGATGTAACTGGAATATGTTTTATGCAAAAGGTCTCATGTAATGTACCATAACAAAAGTTATAACCTACTGAATATATTCCTCCTATTTGTATGTATGTATCATTCTTGTATCTGAAGCTAGAAATATGAAGTATGACTCTGAGGTCCTATTGTAATAATGCAAAGTGTGGGCCATTTATGGTGGTTTAGAATCTTGTTGGCTCCGATTGACTGGGACAATTGGTTGTAGATTGTTTATTTACCTGCAAGCCTTCCTGTGTACGTGTGGGCCAGCCTGTGGGTAATGAACAATGAGGTCTCATATGACATCCATCTTAAATCCATCTTAAATCTGGTACTGCTGCTGAGCAGTTTTTGGTTGAAGTCTGCAGCTTTTGGGGTGTGGTCCAGATCTGGGTCTGTGTTGCAGCAGGCTAGCATGTCTGGCTCAACAAGGCAGGGTTCTGGAGTCCCAAGCTGGCGGGGAAAATGGGCTCAGAGGTAATTTCAGAATGTGAGGTGACTGTCCCAAGGGGGTGTCTGTGACCGAACCCGTCACACACATCATTGGTGACTTTTAAGAACAAGTTAGACAAACATCTATCAGGGGTGGACTAGGTATACAAAACCTGTCTTGGTGTGAGGGGATGGACTAGATGACTTTGTGAGGTTCCTTCCAGTCCTACATTTCTATTTATTCCAAGATTTTATAAGATATTCAGGCCTGATGATTTTTTAAAAAAGTTTATCCCTACTAGATACTGTTTAACATCCTCCTTAGTTACCTACAGACTGCAGAGTGGTTCACCCTCTTCATATACTTTGAATACACATCCTGCTTCTATTCAAAACCGGAAATGTTTATTGAACACTTCTGTCTTATTTGCATCATTATAAACTATTTTACCATCTCCATTTGTAATGGGCTACACCTTTGTTAGGATTTGTTTGTTTGTTTGTCTTTACTCCTAATATACTGAAAAAAATGGTCATTATTGTTCCAAGCCCTGCCAACTGTGGAGTTTTTCCTGATAGCTTTAGCTTCCCTTATCGATTTTCTACATCTCAGAACTTCCAATGTATATCGATTGCTATTAAATTCCCCTCTCTCCATCTGCTGTACATTGTTTTTTTTTAAATGTCTAATTGCTGCCTGCACTGTCCCACTGCACCAGGATGGGCTTTTGGCCAAAGTTCTAAGGCAGTGGAACACCTAACTCCCTAAGGCTCCTTTGTAATTTTCATCCTTCATTGGCTTTCTAGGACACATTGAGCTCCAGCTGGTTGGAGGGAACAATGCCTGCTCAGGACGTGTGGAAGTAAGACATGGAGACACCTGGGCTACAATCTGTGATGCACGCTTTGATCTCAAAGCTGCCAGTGTTATCTGTAATGGACTAGAGTGTGGAACAGCTCTATCTATCCCAGGAAGAGCTCATTTCCAAGAAGGACATGGACCAATCTGGACTGAGGAATTCCAGTGTGTAGGGAATGAGTCACACCTCGTGTACTGTCCCAGGATATCACATGGGAGTCAGACGTGCTCACATGCAAATGATGCAAGTGTCATATGCTCACGTAAGAATTTGGCACAATGTCTCTAAAATCCCAGTCATGTGTATTCTAGAGTAGGGTGCAGCAAACAAAATGATCTCACTCTGTAGGGAGCTGGGATAACAAAGCAGCTATCAGCTTCTAGTTAAACCTAAACAACTCGATATAACGGGAATGGGTTCAATCCCTCCAACTTTCCTTTTCTTTATTATTTAATATAAAATATCTTAAATGCTCCCTCTCTAAACCCCTTCTCCCTTCTCCCCAGGGCACACAGGGTTCCGGCTGGTGAACGGCAGCACAGCGTGCTCAGGGAGGGTGGAGATCCAGGTTCTTGGTGCCTGGGGAACCCTCTGTGACTCACGCTGGGATTTACCAGATGCCAACGTGCTCTGTCGTCAGCTGGACTGCGGCTTCGCTGTATCAAACCCAGGAGGAGGGTATTTTGGGAAGGGAACTGGCTCTGTCTGGACAGACACATTTCACTGCAAAGGGACTGAAACCCATTTGGGCCATTGCCCTGTTACTGCCCTGGGGGCCTCTCCGTGCTCACACGACAATGATGCCGGTGTGATTTGCTCAGGTAAGTGCAAGAGAGATGCTGGATTAAGGACACCTGCCCCTCAGTGTGTGATGCTGCCCCAGAGCAGGGGAACCTCAGGACACAGCAAGGGGAGGGGGAGCTAGATCCTAAAGCACAGAAAATAACAGTAAATGTATTAAAGATAACATTTAAGTCAATAATATCATCACAAAAGAATGGTTGTGACTGGGGAAAGCCCTGGATTCTCCAGTAAAAACATTAGCAACTCTGTCCTGACGCCGGGCAGCGGAGCAGGGGCAGCACTTTGTCCTTCGGGTTTCATCAATGTCACCGATTCATTGTCCCCAGCCTTCTCCAATAGTAATTAGAGGGGGAGCTGGTAGTGACTCCCAATATGGAGCTTGCTTCACACTTTCTATGATAAAATATTCTCGGCACCTTCCTTGATGGCTGGAGCCTTTGCAATTTGGGAAGGGGTCAGTGCTGGGGCCAGGGAGGTGCCTTCTCCTCCTGCAGTGAGATTCCTTCCAGGTTTGGCTGAATTATAAACTGCTGAATATCAGCATTTCCTTTCTCTCACGTGAGTTCCTGGGGGTATTTTTGGTAGCCCACCACAGAGAAAGTAGTGCTTTCACTCACTGAGGTTTTTTTTACTTTTTTCACACTTTTCCAATTGAAAAAACTCCAAAGATTTTTTCCCCTGCTTTCTTACTTTCTTACACATTTTTACCTTTTTCTAACTTTTTACAGTGGAAGAAAAGATGAGCAGCGGATTGGACTAGATGACCTCCTCAGGTCTCTTCCAGTCCTAATATTCTGATTGTGTGAAAAAATAGAAAGGGGGAGGAAGTGGCAAACCTGTACATCCAAAACCTGGAATGGAAAATTGAATGTTTCATTTACCAAAAGTTGAAATGAATCAATATTTTAGTTAGAGTCCAAACAAAAATTTTCATTCCATTTCCACATCCCAGTATCTCAGATCTGTTTAAAAATTGAAATACTGCACTCAAAATACTTCACAGGAAAAATTTTTGGTTGTTGACCCTCTCTAATATTTAGCTTTTATAAAAATAAATAAACAGCATTATTTAGTTCATTTAGTCAAAGCCAAAGGCACAAGAATTAGAAAATACCAGAATTAAGGTTATCTATATCATGTTAATTCAGTCCCCAACCCTCCCTTCTGCATATACATTATGATACAGTCTAATTGCATCAACATATTCTATTATTCTCACCTCCCCCAGGTCCTGCCTCCTTCAGTGCACAGGGAAGATGGTGCTCAGGGGATGGAGGAGCTGTAGAATATTTCTTTTTATCCTCCTCATTCAACCTGTGACCCAGGGCCTTGTTCACTCTACAGACCGTACAAACACTGCACTGAATACAGAATTATTAATTTCTTCATTGGCTTTTCTATTATGCTCATTACAGTAGTGTGAGAATGCCCCACAAACATTAATGAATTTGTCTTCATAACACCCCAGGAGATAGCAGACTCTTACGAGGTCCATTTCAAAAGTGACTTAGGCACTTAGAAGCCCAAGAATAACATTTTCAAAAGGCCTAAGTGACTTAGAGACTTAAATCCTATTTTCTCTAGTAACATAGGAGCCCAAGAACCATACAGACTGCTCCCTCTTGCTGCCTAAGTCACTTCTGAAAATGGCACTTAAGCTCCTATATCATTTAGCTGCTTTTGAAAATTGTGCTTACAACGATTAAAGCCCAAATTCCCAACTCACGACTTATTTGGGGTGATTGGGCAGCAACCTGAGACCCTCAGGGCCTGATTCTCCAGAGTACTCACCATTTCTGCAGAGTTTTATGTGTTCAGAGTACTCTCCAGACATTAATAAAGCCTCACCAAACTCCAGGGAAGTAGGTGGGGAAGTATTATTATTAGCTCCTGTGGCAGGTTGGATCACGGAAACCCCTTGGGGGCTGCCACCTGATGTGCCAAGACTACTTCTGCCTCTGCTTTCCCTGCCAGCTTAGGACTCCAGCACCCTGTCTCGCTGAGCCAGACATGCCAGTCTGCTCCAGCACAGACCCAGCGTCTGAAACACGTGTCCCAAAGCTGCAGACTTAACTGAAAGCAATTTAAGAAGTGTTCTTGTCTTTAACACTCAGATGCCCAACTCCCAGTGGGGTCCAAACCCCAAATAAATCCGTTTTACCTTGTATAAAGCTTATACAGGGTAAACTCATAAATTGTCCGCCCCCATAACACTCAGAGAGAGAGAGATATGCACAGCTGTTTACCACACCCCTGGTATTAATACATACTCTGGGTTAATTAATAAGTAAAATGTGATTTTATTAAATTCAGAAAGTAGGATTTAAGTGGTTCCAAGTAGTAACAGACAGAACAAAGTGAATTACCAAGTAAAATAAAATAAAACACGCAAATCTAAGCCCAATACAGATAAAATCTCACCTTCAGAGATGTTTCAATAAGTTTCTTTCACAGACTGGATGCCTACCTAGTCTGGGCACAATCCTTTCCCTGGTACAGCCCTTGTTCCAGCTCAGGTGGTAGCGAGGGGATTTCTCGTGATGGCCGCCCCCTTTGTTCTGTTCCACTCACTTAGATATCTTTTGCATAAGGCGGGAATCCTTTGTTCCTCTCTGGGTTCCCACCCCTCCTTTTCAATGGAAAAGCACCAGGTTAAAGGTGGATTCGAGTTTAGGTGCCATGATCACATGTCACTGTAAGATTTCATTACCTGCTTGCCAGTATACAGGAAGATTTAGAAGTAAAACAGAGCCATCTACACTCGATTGTCCTGGTTAATGGGAGCCATTAAGATTCCAAACCACCATGAATGGCCCACACTGTGCTTAACTACAATAGGACCTCAGAGTTATATTTCATATTTCTAGTTTCAGATACACGAGTGATACATTTGTACAAATAGGATGACCACACTAAGTAGATTATAATCTTTGTAATGATACCTTACAAAAGACCTTTTGCATGAAGCATATTTCAGTTACATTATATTCACACTCATCAGCATACTTTCACAAAAGCATACAGAGTACAATGTCACAGCTCCATTTTACAAACGGTAAAACGGAGAGAGAAAAGCAAAGTGACTTGCCCAAGGCCACTGAGTGAGTCAGCAGCAGAGACAGGATAAAACTCAGTGTTTTGACTTGCAGCCCTGTGCTCATTTCACCCGACCTCGCTGCCTGACTGCAGAAGAGCAGAGCAGCCACATCTTGTCTTGAGCCTAGCGGCAGTTGTGAATACTCAGTACTTATGCAAATCAGACCCCATAAAAACTGGCTTCAGAGACCTGCACAGTATCACCTGTGAAGTCTGCAGCAGAGGCAGGAACAGAACTGAGCTCGACTGAATGACGGTCAGTGCTAGAAACAAGAGCATCCTAGTTCTTCCTGCACTCCCCTCCTCGTTCTCCACAGGCCTTCCAGTTTCTAAAGTGAATGAGGCAGGGGTCATAGAAGCAACAGCCTAATGCTGCACAACCCCGATTTATCCATCCTGGGCACTCAAAGTGGCCAGGGCCCTGTGGGAAAATAATTGACGAGAAAATTAATTTTAATGGCCAGCCAACCTGATTCCCTTGTGGCTAAATGGAGCCCGTCTTATGGGTCTATAGATGCATAGAGTTTTAAGACCCAAACAGGCCATTGTGATCATCTGCTTCTCCTCTCACCATGGGGACCCCTCCTGCTTAATGAAGTTTGAGCTCCCCTCTCTGCCCCGTCTTCTCATCCATGTACAGAGTCTCCATAGGGCTTCTTGCCTGTCTGGAACTGGGGTCCTTACAGAGAAACCTACTGCAGAAGCCCTGGATTTCAACCTTCTTTCTAATAATGGACACATAGCTTCCAGGACTGTCTCCCACAGAGCCCAGAGTCTCTGGTGCTGTTACACACCATGACTAAGCCTATGTGGCCCTGCCCAGAACTCTCAACAGACATCTACTCTCCTCTTTACAACTGATACCTTTGTACCTTGCGGGTAATTCACCTGGCAGTTCTCCTGCTTCTCACAGAGGCTGCTAGCGGCATTCCTACCTGAATTCCCTGCAGCCCTGCCCTGCCTCTCCTAACTAGCTACCCAGCCCAGACCCTGGTTCTTGGAGGGAACTCCTCAGCAATTGCTGGAAGGAGAATTCCTTCTAAGGAAAAACACCTGGTCCCTTCCATACGAGCTCCATCTGCCGTGATCCCATCCGGCCTTCCTGCGGAGCTGTGGTACCCAGTTATATCCATGAGCCTCCTCGGAAAGCCCCAGATCTACTCTCTACCCTCACACTACACTAGCGGCATACCTAGGACAGGAAACTTGGGTGGGCCCCAGCTTTCCGGGGTGGGCAGTGACGGGAGGAGCAGAGGGAGGGGTGCAGGAGGAATCCGGTGCCCTGGGAAGGGGGCAGGAGGAAGGGGGGCTCTCCTCCCTCCTCCCCTTCCAGCCGAGCCTTACCGCTCAGCAGGCACCCAAAGCTGAGGCTGCCTGGGGCACACAGGCTGCGGGGCGTGCGTAGGGTAACCAGATAGGAAATGTGAAAAATTGGACAAGTGGTGGGAGGTAATAGGTGCCTATATAAGAAAAAGCCACGAATATCAGGACTGTCCCTATAAAATCGGGACATCTGGTCACCTAGGTGTGTATTTTGGGCAAAGTGGGGTCCCACTAGGGCTCAAGCTCTGCTCACCCTTCCCGACACTGGCTCAGTGTCCGTCAGCCCAGGCACATCCCTTTCCTGCCAGTGCCGGGAGCTGCTGCCCCGGTCTCCAGCCCCAGCACTAGCCCCACCCAGACCTGCCCTCATGAGGCACACCCCCTGTGGGGCTAGTGCTGGGGTCAGAGACCAGGGAAGCAGCGCATGGCGCTGGCAGGAGAAAGATGCGGCCAGACTGACGGACACTGAGCTGGGGGTAGGAGTCCCAGCCTGTGGATTCGGGGGCTCCAGCCCTGATTTGGGTGGGCCTGGATGATCACTGGGTGGGCCACAGCCCACCTGTGGCTACACCCCTGCACTACACTAGCTGCATGCAGGCAGTCTCCTGGTCCAGTCTTAGGGTGAACTCCTGGCTCCGTTGAAGTCAATGGAGGTTTTACCATTGCCTTCAGTGGGGCCAGGATTTCACTCTTCGCCTTGAAATGTTATTTGGCTACCAAGATCCTTGAGCTGTTTGGATCCAGTGCGCACACACTGCACCCGTCAGGTTGCCATACTAGTACATACTGTACCCGGCACAGCCAGTGGGTGTGCCCTGCACCGACTCTGCTGTTGCCTTTTAACATTGTCAGTCTCTCCTGGCTGCACCTGGGTCTGAACTCGGTGAGTAATTCCTAACTTACCACCTTGTAATCAGAGTCTCTGATTCTGAGACACACGCAAAGACTGAGATTCACATCCCAAGGGAGTCACAATATTCACCAACAAAGCACGTCCCCTTCCCCGCCCCACACACAACCTGCTTCTTGTGCTATGAATTGATCAGCAGGAATCTCATGTTGGACTCAGAGATGACACCACACTTCAGGGGACAGCTCCAGTCAGAACCACCAGTGCAGGGAACTATCTAACACTAGGAGCTCCTGCACTGGATCCACGTGAACCAAGAAAGTTGCCACCTACTGAGCAAAGATCAGGGGGAACTAAGGGAATTTACCAACAATAACCTGTTCCTGACCACCATAAACCCTGCTCTTCCATTGGCCAAACTTCCTGAAGGCAAACTTGGCTAAATCATTCACGACCCACCTGCTAAGTGCTTGTGCAGACACTGTTCACTGGCTTCCAGGCATTTAAGCCTGGATAAAGTGACTACAAACCTCAGCAGCCATTCCACCACCACACACAGAGACTATTTTCCCAATCAGTAATCAGCAGGAATTCCCTCGCTCACACATTTAGAGAGTCCGTTGGCAAGCCCTTGTGTCAAGCTCAGAGTTTTACAATCTTCATAGCACCTTCCACTTATAGATTCATAGGTATAAGTGTCTTCTGACAGAGATTGTTCCCTTTAACACTGTGACACACTCTGATCACTGGCTTATACCTTCTTTTTGAGAAATAGTCAACAATTTCATGTGCATTATTTCTAATGTATAAGACAGAGTGTTATTCAGTGTGTTTCCCATCTCTCCTGAGCCCAGGTCACTCTGAATCACTCAGACTCCTGAATGGAGAGAGCCGGTGTGACGGGAGAGTTGAGATTTCCCTCCGTGGTGTGTGGGGCAGAGTGCTGGATGACCAGTGGGACATGAACGATGCCAGCGTGGTGTGCAGGGAGCTCCAGTGCGGAGTCGCTGAGAAAGCTTTTATCCCCCCGAAGTCTGAGAATGGAACGGGCCCTGTGGGGCTGAGAAGGGTCCAGTGTGCAGGAAATGAGACTCGTCTGACTCTCTGTGACATCTCCACGTCTGAGACAGCCCAGGCAGGAATTGCTGAGGATGTCGGTGTCCTTTGCTCAGGTGATTCATTTCCAAATCTCACAAACATTTTCTGTTCAGCAGGAAAATACATATTAACAGCTGGGATCTATCCCTGCAGGAAGCTGGCGGATCAGACTGGTGAATGGGACAGGTCGCTGTGCCGGGAGAGTGGAGATTTATTACAATGGCAGCTGGGGGACAGTCTGTGATGATTCCTGGGATCTGTCAGACTCCGATGTCGTTTGCAAACAACTGGGATGTGGACGTGCCATCAATGCAACTGTCTCTGCTCATTACGGGCAAGGATCCGGGCAGATCTGGCTGGACGATGTGAACTGCTCTGGGAAGGAATCCGATCTCTGGGCGTGTCCTTCCGGGGGCTGGGGCCAGCACAACTGCAGACACAAAGAGGATGCGGGAGTTCTCTGCTCAGGTCTGTTCTGGGAATGCTCACATGAGCCTGGTAACCAGCGGATTAAATGGAGCGGGCAGATGTTTAAGGAGATTGCTGAGAATGATACTCTCCCTGACTGTCTCTGCCTCCCTTTCCCTTGTGTAACTACCTACCAGGGTCACCATTAGAAAGTCCTCAGCTCCCATCCAGAGGTGTTGGAGATATTGAAAGATTTCCCTAATGCTAGAAGGCTGCATCTCAGGTATCTGAAGGGGATTGTATCATGGAAAGCAGTGACTGAAAAGGATGTAGGGTCCTAGTGGAGAAATAACTGAACATGAGCTCCCAGTGCCATGTGTGGCAAAACGGGCTAATGCGAACCTTGGATGTATAAACAGGGGAGTAGTGAGTAGGAGTAGGGACTAAATTTTACTGTTGTACCTGGTGCTGGTGAGACAGATACTGGAATACTGTGTCCAGTTCTGATGTCCACAAAAATTGGAGCAGAGAAGAGCCACAAAAGTGATCTGATGAATAAAAGCCTTACAGTGAGAGATTTCAGATGCTGAATCTGTTTAGCTTATCAAAATGACCAAGAGGTAACTTGATTACAGGGCATAAGTCCCTTCACAAGGAGAACATACCACTTCCTAAAGGGCTCTTTAATCTAATGCAGAAAGGCAGAACAAGAGTCAATGGCTAGAAGCTGAAACCAGACAAATTCAGATCAGAAATAAGGCCCAGGTTTTTAACAGGGCGGGTGATTAACCATCGGAACAAACTACCGGGGAAATGGTGCATTCTGCATCTCTTGAAGTCTTCCTGTCTAGACTGGATGCCTTTCTGGAAGTTATGCTTATATCAAACTCAAGTTATTAGGCTCTATGCAGCTGTTTTACAGAAGGTCAAATTATTTGATCTCATGATCCCTGTCACACTGTCTGGAGTGGCTCATGGCACTGAGTGCCCACCTCAGGGCAGATGGTGAGAAACAAGGCAATAACCCAAACTGCTGGTGTGTTCTATAAGTAGATTTCACCAAGTCTGTAACAGATGTGAACTCCTGGACCAATGTTCCCTCTAATTTTTACATCCATGTGCGGAATGAATTTTGTTCTGTGCACCAGTCTAGAGGTGATGTGTGGTGGGGTTGGGGCTGCGGGGTTCAGAATGTGGGAGGCAGCCCAGGGCTGGGGCAGAGGGTGGCTGTGCACGGGGTGAGAGCTCTGGCTGGGGGGTGCGAGCTCTGGGGTGGGGCCAGGGATGAGGGGTTTGTAGTTCTGGCTGCCCTGGGGCTGCAGCAGGAAGAGAGGACTCCCCCAAGGCCTCTCTTGCTGCAGCAGCCTGGGGCCAGGGGAGAGGCACCTCTCCCCACTGCGGCAGCTCTGGGGCTGGGGAAGAGGTGCCTCTCCAGTCTAGGCCCCTGTGGCTGCGTGCCTATGTGGCCTTTGATAGCCTTCTGTGTGTCCACATGGCCACGCAGCTTAGAGGGAACTTAGTCCTGGGTCACTGTATCTATCTTACCATGGAGTCACAGACAGTCCCCTTAGACTCTCCAGTCTATTGTCACCCAAACAAACTGGACTTAGTGATAAGTGGTCATTTACACCAAAAATCACATCACATTCAGGTTTCTTCCAATCCCAAGAGACCAGCCACCTACTCAGTTCACTTGGTACCCTGGATCTAACACCAAAGACAATGTCTGTAGCCAATCCTGTAATAAAGTATGTACAGGTTTATTCACTAGGAAAAAGAAATAAAAGGGTTGTTTACACGGTTAAAGCAAGCAATCATCTACACGCAAATGAGTTACCATTTATATCCTCGGAGTGACAGAGTTGTAGTGATCTGTCAAGTCCAAATGTCCTTCAGCGCTGACCCAGGGGTAACCCCTTGGGGTCTCGGGCTTCAGTTTGGTTTCTTTAGCCCTGTCACAGTTCAAACAGCCAAAAAGATGAAAACTCTTCCCATCTATTATTTTTATTTCCCTCTTCCAGCCTTCAAAGCCATGGGATAAGACCTTCTGCATGTACTACATGCAGGGGATGGGCGGCGGGGATCATTCCCGTGCCTGAGTTCACAAGTTCAGAGCAAACATTTTCAGTATAAAGCAAAACTTGCATATGTTCTTGTAGCATGGACCACAAACATTACAAGTGAGATTAGTGCCCACAGCAACTAACCAGCATTTCATAAAGTCTAAACACTCAATACATTCTTCCAAGACTAATACCTGTTTTCAGCAAAACTCACACACATGTGACCCTGCCTGGTCTCCAGCTACGAGATTGTAAGTTTTCAGCCAAGGCCTGCAGCCTGGGCAAGAGCTGGCATCTGGCCTGCCAATGTCACAATCCTTCCCAGCCGTTATCTATTACAATCTGTATGTAGCTGCTGGTAAATGGTGGCCTTCCAGAGATGCCCACTGTATTTCTAAGGGGCCTGTAGTGTCTAAAAGCATCTCTTACTCTTGGAGTGTTTCCCTAGCCGTTGCTCCTGCAGAATGATGCACAGGATCATTAGCAATCGCTGGGATTTCACTCTTCACACCCCAGTTCATTTCAGAATCAAATGATTTAAATTCCCTTTTTCTGCATTTCCTTCTAGAGTTCACAGATCTGAGGCTGGTGAGCAACAGTGACTGTGCAGGGCGGCTGGAGGTTTTCTACACTGGGACGTGGGGCAGTGTTTGCTCCAATCAGATGTCTGGAGTCACCCCAGCAATTGTCTGCAAACAGCTGAACTGTGGGGACGGAGGGCAGATTGCAAGTGACTTTGAATATGGACCAGGTTCTGGTCCCACGTGGCTGGACCACGTTGCATGCAGTGAGCAGCACAGCTCCCTCTGGCAGTGCCCGTCAGAGCCCTGGAATCCAAGGTCATGTGATAACCGAGCTGAAGGGACCCATATTTCTTGCACTGGTAATTCTGAAACTACCTGCATGCGCGCGTGCAAACTCACATGCAAACGATGTTTAATTAATGGAAAGGTTAGGATAGAATTTTTGTTGTTGTTTACATCTCAGTGTAGGCAGATTTAAATTCTCAACACAAGATACAAACATATTTTCATGATGTTTTATAGGAATAAGCATTTTTCTGATTAACAACAAACATGGAAGTTAATCAATTAATTTTAAAAGAGACCGGTGTTGGACACTGCGATAAGGTAGTCTGAGAGCCAAGAAAAGCCTCTCCCTAGAGACCGTCATGAGACAGCTCTGTAGTTATTAATCCTTTTGGGATGAACTATCAGAGATGGACCCAGGCTGTGCAGTTTGGGTCAGAACTGGAATCCCCCACAAGTCTGGGTGCATGCCGGCCTGTGTGTCTGAGTAACAGCTGAATAGCAAATTAATTAGGTATTAAGTGACCCAGCGTTCACATTTCAGTTCACACAGTGCTGAAATTAGGGGGTTAAAATACAGATAAATTCTACTTCCACATCACACACACAGCCCATTGCATTCACCTCAGCTTTTTCTCTCCATAGGAAAAAAACCAAAACCAACTCAGACCCTGTTTGCCGAATGCCCGAACTCTCCAAGCTGCACAGGTATCTCTGCTTCTCACTGTCTCCCTCGTGGTCCCTAAGTTGTCCCAGTAACATGTGAGGTTTCTGCATTTCTAGACCAGGACAAGTTACGCATTGTGGGAGGAGAGGACAGATGCTCGGGGAGAGTGGAGGTTTGGTACCGTGGCTCGTGGGGAACAGTTTGTGATGACTCCTGGGACATGGCGGATGCTAACGTTGTGTGTCAACAACTGGGCTGTGGCTCTGCTGTATCTGCCCCGGGCGAGGCTGCATTCGGCGAGGGGACTGGTCCCATCTGGGTGGAGACGTTGAATTGCAGAGGGACAGAGTCATCTCTCTGGGACTGTCCTGCCAGGCCCTGGGGTGAGAGCAACTGTGGTCATAAGGAAGATGCTGCCGTGAATTGCTCAGGTGAGTGACAGGAGATGTTTCTGCTACATGCTGTAATATTCAGGGAAAAGGATGGTTTAGCCCACCCATCCCCTTTGGTCCCAGACCAGGCCCTCCCATCTCCTGAGTGCTGGAGCATCCTGGATGTTGAGGGGTGGAACCTTTGTGGTGTCAGACTGGCTCAGGCATCAGCCCACATAGCCCCTGCATCCATCACAGGCCCCACTGTGCTGGTTTCTTATGAGAGTCCTCATTGCTGCACAGAGCACAAGGGACTTGGGCCCTAAATCACTAACAAACAGGTCCTGTGCTGCTGTGAGGGAGTTTGTGGAGGTGACAGCTGAAGACAACCAGGGACTCTCAGAGGTGAGGATCCCCCTCAGGAACAAACACGTTACCTCTCCCTTACTACAGGTTCCAAGTTTCCTCCCTTTAATTTTGCAAGTCTGACGGAGAGGACAGATTTTCCAAATACTCCAGTTAAAGCATCCCCTTCCTCCCATCAAGGGTTAAATTTCCCTGGTGCTGGGTCACAGCAGAGGAGCTGCAAGCTGCAGCCTGAGGGAAGGAGCTCCTTTCCATGGCTTGTGACATCTGAGGGGGAATGACACCGGGGTGGGAGCTGCAGGCTGTGCTGAGCCAGAGGATTCCTGTCTGCTGGCTCCAGCTAACTGGGCAAGGCCCATGATTTAAATAGCATGCTGTGAGCTGCCCCCATGGTGCACAGACTGTGTCCCAGCCCATTACCCTGCTGTCCTGGGCCCTGCAATGAGTGACTGGGGAGCTCCCTGGGATCCCAGGACTCTCACAGGCTAATCTCTCCCTGTCACATGTTCATTTCCATCCAGCTCCCCCGCGCCGCCCTCTGACCAACAGTGGGAGAGTCACAGTGCCCGTGGTCATCTGCATTATCCTGGGGGCCCTGCTCTGCCTGGTCTTAATCATCCTGGGGGCGCAGGTGCGAAGTGCCAGGGCACAGCGCAGAGGTGGGTCCTGATTGGTGTCACTGTGTGAAATGTTTCTGCAATAGCAGGGGGGCTGCAGGGTGTCAGGGTGAGGGGCGATACCAGGCTGGGTGGGGTGGCCAAGGGTGCCGGTTAACTCCTCTCATTGAATATTTCATTAACTGTCTGGCAGTGGAACAGCCCAGCCATGAAATCTGGAGATGATCCTAGCTAGGGACCTTTACAGTTTCAGAGAAATGGCATCTGTATCCCCACCCGCCCCCACCCTCCGGTGATCCACTCCAGGAGTGCCTACTCAGGCCTCCTGCTGCCACCTGTCTCTGGGTGGGAACCCCCTGTCCCATCTCCTTGTGGCCAGGGGTTTTTAAGGCTGCACAGCCCCCTGCCTTCCACTGTGATAACACCAGCAAACCAGTCTGCCTACAGGCCAGCCCCCATGCTGTGCTTTCTTCTCAAGGGCTATGAGCAGGGCATTGCGAGCAGTTACAAGTTACCACCCAGCTCTCTCTCAGCAGATTACACCTTATTCCTAGGATAAAAGTGTGACAGAGAAAACATTAAAAACAATAAAAATTCCTCCACACTTGCTGAACATACCAGAATTCACCCATCTTCCTCATGGGCAGCCTGGTAGATCAACATCCCTCCAACGATTCCGTGTTGGGATCCCCATGGACAGAAGGTCCTGCCCATTTGCAGAATCAAAATGAAGGCCTTGAGTCTTTTTAAACTCAGCCTTTCATATCAGAAGTCCTCCATTGTCTCTTGGTCTCTGGTAACCCAGTTTGAACCAGTCTGTATAAACCACTCTGAAGGTTGTTACCTTTCTGGAGTTGTTTACAATCTCAGTGATTCACCTTAATCACCCCCCCACACCCCCCCCACACACACTCAGTGTTTTTTCTTCCTGGAGGAGCTGTGGTAACCCTCCGACATGCAGAAGAACATAAACCATTCATAGCTTTAATACAGTGGTTCCCAAAGATACTGCCTGGAGCTGCAGTATCTGCCACAGGGAGGGGATCTGAATATCATGAGGAGAGACATCATGGAAAAGGGACCGAGAGAAATTGGAAATATTGTCAAGGAAAAAAGGTGTATAAAAATAGAGCTGTGGTAAATAGTTGTGAAGAGCGTGATCCAGTAGAAAAGACAATCTTAGGAAGCAGAAGTGTGGGAAAGGAGCATTTTACTGTCTTGTATTCAAAGCTGGCACTTGTCGGGGATTTTACATCTATAACACACTTTATACAAACATTAGCTACCAGCTCCTTGGCAAGAAGATAGAGGATGGGACTGCCATCAACATACATGTAACATTCACAACTTTGCAGAAAGACAATGACTATAATCAGATCTCATGCTTCAGGGCTTCATCCAGTCTCCTGCAGGGGTCAGGAAGGAATTCTGGGAAGCCCCCATCTTTGTGTTTTGTTTTGCTTCATTTTGTTTCTTGCCCTCCTCTGAAGCATCAGGCGTTAGCTACAGAGGGATATGTGTCACTGGATGGGCTGGACCAGTCCTCTGAGATGATACAGAGAAACCTCTTTCGAAGATAGGTGGTCTTTTCCACATGTTCAGGGTCAAACCAATTGTCAGATTTGGGGTCAGGAAGAAATTTCCCCCCAGGTCAGATTGGCAAAAAGAGACCTTGGGGGATTTTCCTCTTCCTCTGAAGCATGGAGCGTGGATCACCTGCCAGGATTATCAAGGCATCTCTCAGGGAACCAGTTCCCTGCCACTGTGGGGCCCTTCGGCATCGGTGGCACCTTACTCGCTCCTGCTTTCTGACTTTGGCACACAAGAGTTTATTCTCCTGAGGACTGAAATGCTTTACTCTAAGTGCATCTTTCGGCTCAAACCTAGAGGAATCTGGGTGAAATGCAATGGCCTGTATTATACAGGAGATCAGACTAGATGTTCTAATGGTCCCGTCTGGCCTTAAACTCGATGAAAAAAAAGATGTTCTCACCATTTTGCAGAGAAAAACCTGCGTGGGGGAAGAATTATTTAAGCTGCTCCAAAGGGGAATAACCAGAAATAATGAGATGAGATTAAAAAACATTTAAGATAAATGTGAGGAAGCTTCCTGACAGAGAATTAGCCCTGGGAACCATCATCAAAGGGCTGTGATGGAAAGAAACCCTGTCACCTGGCTCATTTAAATTCCAGCACTGGGAATGTGCGGTAGGGTTCAGGCTTGCACTGAGCCCACGGGGAGGGGCTGGATGATCCCATAGTATTTCCCATCTCTGGTTTCAATGACCCTGTGCAAACCCTGCCCTTTGTTTTCAGGCTCCAGAAGACCCTTGGATCCCTTCTCTGAGGCCGTGTACGAGGAGATTGATTATAACCTGATGAGAAAAAAGCAGGAGATGTTCAGTCACTCAGGTCTGTGGGTCTCACTCTTAACAGGGAGCAGCTATCTAATGCCCCATCCATCAGAGGCCCTGACCCAGATTTAAATCACTGCAGCTTCAGCCCTGTGAGCTTGTCACTGGAGCTGGGCAAAAGTCTCCGTTATGAAATGTTTTGGTGAAAAGTGCAGATTCAGAGACACCGAAACATTTCACAAATTCCTATCAATTTCACCCAATTGTTCCAAATACACACAGAATGATTCATTTCATTTCAACACTTTCTAAAGAAAACATTTTGTTTTTTTCAATTGGATATTACTTTTCCATTAGAAATTTCCTTTAATATTATCGGAAAGAAAACAAATAAACAAAAATTAACAAATGTCCAAAAGAACACCATATGGTTTCATTCAACATTAAGCTTTTTTTTTTACTTTTGCATTTCCCAAAAATTGACAAAAAAAAAATCATTTTTGGCTCAACTAAAAACAATCTTATGTTTTTCTTTTTTCCCCCAATGGTCAGAAAACCAAACCACCTGTTTTTTTTACCAAGATCTAGCTGTGGGAGCTGGGTCTGTGGTGAGACCAGCAGTTACTCATGTAGACTGAGAGAGATGGATTTCCTTCCCACCGGACACTGAGTGTCCCAATTCTAGGAACAATTAATTTCCCATCTGCCCGTCCTGCAGCCTTGGCGTGTAACCAGTGAGGGGTCAGGAAAGCGACTGTCTGGGGCAGGCTAAACTATCATTTGAAAACTTCTTTGGAGCACTGGAGCAGGGGATGTTCTTTGCCCCCCTCCCACCGCAGCCACTGGTCTGTTGTGTCAGCTCCCTCCTGCCCCTGGAGCAGAGAGACCAGCCCAGGAGAGCCTCATGAGTTTGAATCCTGGCCCTTTTATCCTTTGTGCCATTTTGTCTCAATGTCTGATGGGAACATCCTGCCCAAGGGCTCTGCTGTGGTGGAGCTCTGAGAACATGCTCAGGGCATCCCCCAGCATCACTGCCAAGATGGTTACAGTGAATGACAAAAAGAAAAGGGGTACTTGTGGCACCTTAGAGACTAACAAATTTATGAATCACAGACTCTGCTTTGGGCCTTTCTTGGTTTAATCTGGAAACACCATGGAGAGCTGATCGACTGATTTATGGGGTAGGTGGGTATTTACCCTTAAGAAGGAGGAGTCCCCTCTGTGGCTGAGGAGGCCAGGACAGTTGTGGAACTTCCCTGGACCAGCAGCCAGAGACGTGCCTTTCACTCACCACAGCATCCTTCAGGTCAGATTGTATCATCCCCTCAGTCACATTTACCACAATAACATGGAGATTTCTCTTGGGGAGTCTGTGTCAGACTCTCACTACTCGGAGTTGCTGTGAGTCACCACGTCCTGTAGAGGAAGGTATAGACTGAGACTGGAAATCCTGCTCCAGGCCCCGGATGTGTTCCCAGTCCCACAGTTGTTCTGTTCTCACTGTGATGAATTTCTGGTTCTCGTCTCTCCAGTCTCCTATTCAGATGATTCAGTGACGAAGCTGCAGTATTACACTGGGGACAGCGAGGGGGAAAATGATCCTGGATCAGAACAAGGTAATGGGGGAGGGGCAGACTCAGGCCAAGAGACCCAAAATCTGGGCAGAGAACAGAATTTCTATGACACTTTCTGCAATCGCAGCCATTTCCCCTCACACGGTTCCCATTTTACACAGTCGGGTCTCATCCCATTGAACAGGATTTCTGTCAGAATCTCAGGATGGGAACATGTGACCATCTCCTGAGCACACTGAGTGACTCCCAGTGACCTCCCCAGGTGAGGAGCTGGAGGAGACGGGTCAGTGTCTTTGGGTGGAGGCGTCAGTGCCCAGCAGGGCTAGTCTCTTCTCCCCAAGAGAGAGAGGAATCAATCATAGAATCAGAATCACAGAATATCAGGGTTGGAAGGGACCTCAGGAGGTCATCTAGTCCAACCTCCTGCTCAAAGCAGGAACAATCCTCAACTAAATCATCCCACCCAGGGCTTTGTCAAGCCTGACCTTAAAAACTTCGAAGGAAGGAGATTCCACCACCTCCCTAGCTAACGCATTCCAGTGTTTCACCACCCTCCTAGTGAAAAAGTTTTTCCTAATATCCAACCTAAACGTTCCCCACTTCAACTTGAGACCATTACTCCTTGTTCTGTCACCAGCTACCACTGAGAACAGTCTAGAGCCATCCTCTTTGGAACCCCCTTTCAGGTAGTTGAAAGCAGCTATCAAATCCCCCCTCATTCTTCTCTTCCGCAGACTAAACAAGCCCAGTTCCCTCAGCCTCTCCTCATAAGTCATGCGTTCCAGTCCCCTAATCATTTTTGTTGCCCTCCAGTGGACTCTTTCCAATTTTTCCACATCCTTCTTGTAGTGGGGGGCCCAAAACTGGACACAGTACTCCAGATGAGGCCTCAACAATGTCGAATAGAAGGGAACGATCACGTCTCTTGATCTGCTGGCAATGCCCCTACGTATACATCCCAAAATGCCATTGGCCTTCTTAGCAACAAGGGCACACTGTTAACTCATATCCAGCTTCTCGTCCACTGTAACCCCTAGGTCTTTTTCTGCAGAACTGCTGCTGAGCCATTCGGTCCCTATTCTGTAGCGGTGCATGGGATTCTTCCATCCTAAGTGCAGGACTCTGCACTTGTCCTTGTTGAACCTCATCAGATTTCTTTTGGCCCAATCCTCTAATTTGTCTAGGGCCCTATGTATCCTATCCCTACCATCCAGCGTATCTACCTCTCCTTCCAGTTTAGTGTCATCTGCAAACTTGCTGAGGGTGCAATCCACACCATCCTCCAGATCATTTATGAAGATATTGAACAAAACAGGCCCCAGGACCGACCCCTGGGGCACTCCACTTGATACGGGCTACCAACTAGACATGGAGCCATTGATCACTACCCGTTGAGCCCGACAATCTAGCCAACTTTCTATCCACCTTATAGTCCATTCATCCAGCCCATACTTCTTTAACTTGCTGGCAAGAATACTGTGGGAGACCGTGTCAAAAGCTTTGCTAAAGTCAAGGAACAACATGTCCACCGCTTTCCCCTCATCCACAGAGCCAGTCATCTCATCATAGAAGGCAATTAGATTAGTCAGACATGACTTGCCCTTTGTGAATCCATGCTGACTGTTCCTGATCACTTTCCTCTCCCCTAAGTGCTTCAGAATTGATTCCTTGAGGACCTGCTCCATTATTTTTCCAGGGACTGAGGTGAGGCTGACTGGCCTGTAGTTCCCAGGATCCTCCTTCTTCCCTTTTTTAAAGATGGGCACTACATTAGCCTTTTTCCAGTCCTCTGGGACTTCCCCCGATCGCCATGAGTTTTCAAAGATAATGGCCAACGGCTCTGCAATCACATCTGCCAACTCCTTTAGCACTCTCGGATGCAGTGCATCCGGCCCCATGGACTTGTGCTCTTCCTGCTTTTCTAAATAGTCCCGAACCACTTCTTTCTCCACAGAGGGCTGGTCACCTCCTCCCCATGCTGTGCTGCGCAGTGCAGTAGTCTGGGAGCTGACCTTGTTCGTGAAGACAGAGGCAAAAGAAGCATTGAATACATTAGCTTTTTCCACATCCTCTGTCACTAGGTTGCCTCCCTCATTCAGTTAGGGTCCCACGCTTTCCTTGACTTTCTTCTTGTTGCTAACATACCTGAAGAAACCCTTCTTGTTACTCTTAACATCTCTTGCTAGCTGCAACTCCAGGTGTGATTTGGCCTTCCTGATTTCACTCCTGCATCCCTGAGCAATATTTTTATACTCTTCCCTGGTCATTTGTCTAATCTTCCACTTCTTGTAAGCTTCTTTTTTTTGTTTAAGATCAGCAAGGATTTCACTGTTAAGCCAAGCTGGTCGCCTGCCATATTTACTATTCTTTCTACACATCGGGATGGTTTGTCCCTGTAACCTCAATAAGGATTCTTTAAAATACAGGCAGCTCTCCTGGACTCCTTTCCCCCTCATGTTATTCTCCCAGGGGATCCTGCTCATCAGTTCCCGGAGGGAGTCAAAGTCTGCTTTTCTGAAGTCCAGGGTCCGTATTCTGCTGCTCTCCTTTCTTCCCTGTGTCAGGATCCTGAACTCGACCATCTCATGGTCACTGCCTCCCAGGTTCCCATCCACTTTAGCTTCCCCTACTAATTCTTCCCGGTTTGTGAGCGGCAGGTCAAGAAGAGCTCTGCCCCTAGTTGGTTCCTCCAGCACATGCACCAGGAAATTGTCCCCTACCCTTTCCAAAAATTTCCTGGATTGTCTGTGCACCGCTATATTGCTCTCCCAGCAGATATCAGGGTGATTGAAGTCTCCCATGAGAACCAGGGCCTGTGATCTAGTAACTTCCGTGAGTTGCCTGAAGAAAGCCTCGTCCACCTCATCCCCCTGGTCCGGAGGTCGATAGCAGATTCCCACCACGACATCACCCTTGTTGCTCACATAAGATTGTCCTATGTTATAATTACAGATGGGCTCAGCCCAACTCATTGATCCAAACCCACCAGAACTTTGTGGGAGGGGGGATTTGCAGATTCTGACCCCAGCTTCGGATCTCAGTTTTGGGGCTGGCACCTGTCGCTATAACAGGCTGAAGCAAAATCCTGGACCTGAACTTCCCAGCCTGGCCCCATCTCTAATTATAAACAGGGCGGCATTTCTACCCCAGCTGCTCTCAAGGGAGTCCATGATTTGGGCCCTGTGGGAGTTTAACCTGCGGCTGGGTGGGGGAGACACTGAGCAGATGAGCCAGTTCTGCTGAGAAGCTGGAGAGCTGCCAAGTTGAGCCCTGGGCTGCCTGAAAGGCTAGCGGAGAGCAGGAGCTCACAAAGGATCAGGCCAGTGAGCTCCCAGTGGGAGCTTTAATTCATGCAGAGGGGAGGTTTCCCCTCCCCAGTGAAACAGGAAAATTCAAACCTGTCTGCAGAGATCAGCTGGATTCACACAGGCCGGCTCTGGCCTGGCAGTGCCTGTGTTCCAACCTGTTATCTCAGCACAGGCCCAGATCCTGCTCCCACTGAAACACATAAAAGAGCTGCTGTTGGATTCTGCAGGGACAGGATTGGCCCTGAGTTATTTCTGGGGCTCCTGTTTTACTGTAGTTCTCTGACTTGTGCCCTTCTCAGCATGGGCCCCTGCGACTTCCCCTCTCATGTGCCATGACAAACAGCTCTAGTTAGAAGGGCCACTTGCACTGAAGAGACGCTGCTGGTGCCATGGGCTGAGTGTGGTGTTTGCTGTTCCAGAGGGAGTTTCCCCAGGGGGGTCTCAGTTGGATTATGATAACGTGGAGGAGCCTGCCTTGAACGACGTCCCCCAGACTCCAGATGGCCGAGGTGAGCATTTAATCCGCCTCCTGGAAGCAACGTCACCCTGACGAAAAACTAACTGTATTTCCCAGTAGGGACAATAGTGGTTTGTTAAGAAAACCAGGAAGTTCACCCACCAGTATTATCTATTGGTGTAAAGCTGGGGGCGCTGATCAGGTGCATTACAAGAGCTGTGTGGAGGCCCAGGTGTAGGGAAGCATGTGATGTCCAAAGGCATAATAAAGGCCCATAGCAAGGACTGAGGGAGCAGTTCGCTCAGGAGCTGCCCACGCTATACTTGGCTCAGGTCACTGTCCCAGCTTATGTACATCTGTGTCAGGCACGCTGTGCTGGGGGGAACATAGAGATTTTACACCCAAGGACCCATGTTCCAACCTTATTAGCTGGCTTCCCGCCCCCCCCCCCACGCTTGTAATCTAGGAGCTCTAGGATCCTCTCAATTAGCTCCTGAAATATATCAAATCAATGTGATATGTGAAATCCCCCAGTCTGAGGGTTTCAGAGGAGGGCTTCTCTTAATGCCCTGAAGGTGGAAGTTAAGTGCTGAGAGATCCCCAGGGACCAGTGAGGCTGATGCATCTGCAGCAAGTAGTTTATTTCTGTCTTCACTGTGAATATTCTCTTAATTACTTCCCATCTTCACGTCAGATGCCCCTGCCCTGCCTGGAGATGTCCCAGGGGCTGTTTACGATGATGCCAGAGAAGTGTCTGTCCCTGAAGGTGACCCTGGCTTGTGGCAGAATGATGAAAAAGGCACTGGGGCAAGTGACAGGGATGCACAGACAGGTGAATGGAGAACTGTTTGCGCTTTACAGTGTCTCTGCAGAGTGGGGTAGCTGGAAATGTGGGGTACACAGCAAGGGAACAGCGCTGGCCAACCCAACGCCTGTGAGAAAAACTCTCCTTCTCTCATTTCTCCATTCCCTCAAAGAAGAGGCTTCAGTGCCTGAAATAGAGAGAGGAAAAGTAGGATCTGTGCTGGGTGGTACTTTGTGGTCAAACCAGCAGGATAGCTCGGATTCCCTCAAGCTCTAGGTTCAAATCCTTGTGTGGCTGCCCTACTCTTGATGTACTGGATTCCTACCTATTTACTGAACGTGTATCTTTTGGGCAGAATCTTATAAACCAAAGTCATGTTACTGCTGCACAAATGCTAAAGAGCCCATGACACTTCCTGTAAAAGTCGGGCTTAGCCCATTATCCTTGGCCTAAGTTTCCACTCCCCTCCCTGTTCTGCCACGAGCAGAGGAGGTGCAGTGGTGATGAAATGTGCATTGCTTAGTACTTGATGCTTATCTTCATTGTTAGGGCAGAGTGAAAGTTCTGATGTCCTTAAGTGCTCCTGGCTGGTAAGTGCTTGGGATTTTTTTCACCAATGTACAGGTAGCTATAGCTGGCACTGGGCAGTGTTAGCTGGTCTGGAAACCAAAGGTTTTAATTTCTAGACTGTGTATCGAGATGATGGATTAGAACTTGTTCTAGACGAAGCCAGAAGACTGAAGGGGGAACAATTCCTAGCCCACACCGTAAAGCAAAGGTTCTCAAACTGTGGAGCATAGAATATATTCTGGGGCAGCATGAGAAGCCAGAGCAGAGAGCAGCGGCTACTTTCCAGGTGCCCAGCTTCGAAGGCAGCGCTGCAACCAGCAGCAGCGCAGAAGTAAGGATGGCAGAGTATGGTTTTGCCACTCTTACTTCTCTGCTGCTGCTGGCGGTAGTCCTGCCTTCAGAGCTTGGCAGCCAGGGAGCTATGTACTTACATGGCTCTTTGTGATTCAATGCCTGACTCCTTTTCATACTTAGTGAGAGTTGGACATTGATTTTTTTAAAATCAGTAGATGTACTTGTGTGGTGGGGGTGGGGGGTGTCAACTACAATGGACACAAAGAAGGGGGCTGATCAAATAAGTTTGAGAACCACTGCTGTAAACGCCGCCTTGCTCTGCTGCTGCCCATCACCATAGAGTGGATCCACTGACTATGTGTCTCCTCTGGTATTTTCAGGTGGGAGTCTGCACTCACGAAGGAGTGAAGGTGTATCTGGGATGGAGAAGGAAACCCTGTTCCTGCCTCCGGGAGACACAGGTTATGATGATGTGGGACATTGTGACTCTGGGGGATCAATATCAGAACAATGTGATTGGACAAAATAACCTTGTGCTGATGTAAACGCTTCACCTCTTTCTCTTAGAAATGCTCCCTCTGTTATGATGGTCCAGAGACAATCCCTTCCAGTCTGATAGACAAAGCAGGTGTTTTTATAAGATTTGTGTGAAGTTGCAAGAAATATAAGTGTGAGAGGGAAAAGATTCATAAACTTTCTTTGTATAATTTTCTATTGTTTCAAGGGGTGGAAGTTTCCTGCTTTTTTATGCCTTTAATTTCTTCATCTTGAATTTGTTCCTTTTGCATATTAAATCCTTTCTGAAAGTCTTCCCTGTTGTGGAAGTGTTTCTTGCCAGATGAATTGTGCAGTTTCCAGGGTTCATCACAGGGAGAGGCTGAGATACAACAAACCAAGAGACAAGGGCAGGCCACCTCTGGGTATGGCCGGCTCTTTGATGGGAGGTGGGTTTACACTGAATGTTCTGTCAGGCATGTGGTAAAAGTGAGACACCAGCAAGAGAACATTCTGAGATGAGCAACATGGTTGTTCCTAAACCTAATTCAGATCTGAAACTTTCCCTGAATCCAAGGAGATAAATGGGAAATTCTCTCTGGGTAATTCACACCTGAACTGAAGGAAACAGGTAAAAAGAATTCCCCATTAGCGATAAATATAGAGGATGAATATTTCTGCAAGGACAAAAAATAAATTGTATAGAAAATAATGACAAGAGGAGGGTTAATAAGAATCTGGGTTTCCACTGAAGCAATAAGGCTAAAACAAGTAACAAGTCACTGAGTTGTTACTAGAAACCCCAGTAAAACCGATCGTTTTCACACAGTGGAATATTTATTTCCATGACAATCTACGAATATAGTTTAAAGTCAATGCTGAGCTGAGTACTGACCAGTGGAGAAGCCAGAGGTGTTCTCTGGATGAACCCTCAGTGAAATCAATACCAGAATGCCCACAGAGTACATCGCTATTTCACAGAAATATCTTTCTTTCCTTCACCACCAATCCTGCATGCAGTTTGGTCACTTCATCTGTAGAAGGATGGAATGGAAATAGAAATGATGAGAGAAGGAGTTTCCAATCATCTGCATTCAACAGGGTCAGGGGTCATATGAAGACACAGAAATACAGCAATTTACTTTCGAAAAGAGAAAAATTAAAAAGACATGACTGAGACATGTCACTGACCCGTGGAGACTGAGGAGGGAAATCTCAGGGGCTGTGCTACCCTGTTCCAGGGCAAAGAAAGGAGGAGAACTCCCCCCGAAAATGACACCTGCAGATCCTGGAGAAAAGGAAAGAGAACAGGGACAGCAGTAGGTGAAGGTGACTGAGTAGGGGATTCCCTTGTATAAGTGGGGGATGTTATAGAGATATTGTGATCTGGATCACTTTTGTCCATTCAAACACTGAGCTTTAATAAAATGCAAGATCATATTTCTGTGACTCAGAAGAGGATTTAGGCGTCATAGCGGACAAACAACTCAGCATGAAATTCCAGTGCCATGCTGTGGCCAAAAGGACCAATGCCATCTTTGGATATTTTCATGGGGTCAACTCACTGCACGTGGTGCCTCCACCTGGCAGCTCTGGGGATTAGCTCTTGCCAGGCACTACCCTTCTCTGATGGTATCTCTACCCGTCATCTCTTTCACCCTATGGCCCCTCTCACTCTTCGAGCTGCAGCTTCCTTTTAGTGACCTGGCCAGAGAGCTGAGCCACAAAGGTTCTCCCCTTCCAGGGAATTCAAAGTCCTTGTGGAGGAGCTGTCCAGCTGGCATCCCCAGCACCCTGGGCCACTTCCCAGTGGCTGATAGGGAACCCGGGCCTGCCTCTACACTGGCTTCCAGCCATGCAACCCTCTAACAAGCATCCAAGGGCTGTATGGTCCTACTCCGTGCTGCAGTTGCCCTGGCTTCTTACTACGTATCTGGATTCCCCCTTTCTGGCTCCTACGCGCAGGGGCAGCTAGGGGGCTCTGCACACTGCCCCCACCCCAAGCACCACCCCCGCAGCTCAACATTGGATGGGAACTGTGGCCAGCGGGAGCTGCGGGGGCAGTGATCCCTGGCTGCTCCTATGCACAGGAGCCAGAGGAAGGACGTGTCACTGTTTCTGGGAGCTGCTTCAGGTAAGTGCGGCTCAGAGCCTGCACCCCTGACCCCCTCCCATGCCCCAACTCCCTGGCCCAGCCCTGATCCCCCTCCCGCTCTCCGAAGCCCTCAGTCCCAACCAAGAGCACACTCCTGCACCCCAAACCCCTCATCACCAGCCCACCCCAGAGCCCACACACACAGCCAGAGCCCTCACTCTGCCCCCCCACACCCCAACCCCCTGCCCCAGCCCTGATCCCCCTCCTGCTCTCTGAATCCTTTGGTCACAGCCCAGGGCACCCTCCTACACCCCAAATCCCTCATCCCTGGCCTGGCAACAGATCCTGCACCCCCAGGTGGAGCCCTCACCCCCTCTTGCATCCCAACCCACTGACTCAGCCTGGAGCCCCCTTCTGCACTCTGAACTCCTCATTTCTGTCCCCACCCTGGAACCCACACCCCAGCTCCCTGAGCCAGCCTGGTGTAAATGAGAAGAGAGTGAGTGAGGGTGGGGAAAGTGAACGACAGAGTGGGGACGACGACAGGATGGAGTAAGTGGGGGGCAGGGCCTCAGAAAAGGGGAGGCAGGGGACAGGGCAAGAGTGTTCGGTTTTGTGCGAGTAGAAAGTTGGCAGTCCTATTCTTCAGGCACAGCCTGGGAAGTTAATTATCCTGCCTAGCCACTTTAACCCCTCAAGACCTTGTGTGGGGTGGGCACCCAATCATAGAATCATAGAATATCAGGGTTGGAAGGGACCCCTGAAGGTCATCTAGTCCAACCCCCTGCTCGAAGCAGGACCAATTCCCAGTTAAATCATCCCAGCCAGGGCTTTGTCAAGCCTGACCTTAAAAACCTCTAAGGAAGGAGATTCTACCACCTCCCTAGGTAACGCATTCCAGTGTTTCACCACCCTCTTAGTGAAAAAGTTTTTCCTAATACCAATCTAAACCTCCCACACTGCTACTTGAGACCATTACTCCTCGTTCTGTCATCTGCTACCATTGAGAACAGTCTAGAGCCATCCTCTTTGGAATCCCCTTTCAGGTAGTTGAAAGCAGCTATCAAATCCCCCCTCATTCTTCTCTTCTGCAGGCTAAACAATCCCAGTTCCCTCAGCCTCTCCTCATAAGTCATGTGTTCTAGACCCCTAATCATTTTTGTTGCCCTTCGCTGGACTCTCTCCAATTTATCCACATCCCTCTTGTAGTGTGGGGCCCAAAACTGGACACAGTACTCCAGATGAGGCCTCACCAATGTCGAATAGAGGGGGACGATCACGTCCCTCTATCTGCTCGCTATGCCCCTACCTATACATCCCAAAATGCCATTGGCCTTCTTGGCAACAGGGGCACACTGCTGACTCATATCCAGCTTCTCGTCCACTGTCACCCCTAGGTCCTTTTCCGCAGAACTGCTGCCCAGCCATTCGGTCCCTAATCTGTAGCGGTGCATTGGATTCTTCCGTCCTAAGTGCAGGACCCTGCACTTATCCTTATTGAACCTCATCAGATTTCTTTTGGCCCAATCCTCTAATTTGTCTAGGTCCTTCTGTATCCTATCCCTCCCCTCCAGCATATCTACCACTCCTCCCAGTTTAGTATCGTCCGCAAATTTGCTGAGAGTGCAATCCACACCATCCTCCAGATCATTTATGAAGATATTGAACAAAACCGGCCCCAGGACCGACCCTTGGGGCACTCCACTTGATACCGGCTGCCAACTAGACATGGCGCCATTGATCACTACCCGTTGAGCCCGACAATCTAGCCAGCTTTCTACCCACCTTATAGTGCATTCATCCAGCCCATACTTCCTTAACTTGCTGACAAGAATACTGTGGGAGACCGTGTCAAAAGCTTTGCTAAAGTCAAGAAACAATACATCCACTGCTTTCCCTTCATCCACAGAACCAGTAATCTCATCATAAAAGGCGATTAGATTAGTCAGGCATGACCTTCCCTTGGTGAATCCATGCTGGCTGTTCCTGATCACTTTCCTCTCATGCAAGTACTTCAAGATTGATTCTTTGAGGACCTGCTCCATGATTTTTCCAGGGACTGAGGTGAGGCTGACTGGCCTGTCGTTCCCAGGATCCTCCTTCTTCCCTTTTTTAAAGATTGGCACTACATTAGCCTTTTTCCAGTCATCAGGGACTTCCCCGGTTTGCCACGAGTTTTCAAAGATAATGGCCAATGGCTCTGCAATCACAGCCGCCAATTCCTTCAGCACTCTCGGATGCAACTCGTCCGGCCCCATGGACTTGTGCACGTCTAGCTTTTCTAAATAGTCCCTAACCACCTCTATCTCCACAGAGGGCTGGCCATCTCTTCCCCATTTTGTGATGCCCAGCGCAGCAGTCTGGGAGCTGACCTTGTTAGTGAAAACAGAGGCAAAAAAAGCATTGAGTACATTAGCTTTTTCCACATCCTCTGTCACTAGGTTGCCTCCCTCATTCAGTAAGGGGCCCACACTTTCCTTGGCTTTCTTCTTGTTGCCAACATACCTGAAGAAACCCTTCTTGTTACTCTTGACATCTCTCGCTAGCTGCAGCTCCAGGTGCGATTTGGCCCTCCTGATTTCATTCCTACATGCCCGAGCAATATTTTTATACTCTTCCCTGGTCATATGTCCAACCTTCCACTTCTTGTAAGCTTCTTTTTTATGTTTAAGATCCGCTAGGATTTCACCGTTAAGCCAAGCTGGTCGCCTGCCATATTTACTATTCTTTCGACTCATTGGGATGGTTTGTCCCTGTAACCTCAACAGGGATTCCTTGAAATACAGCCAGCTCTCCTGGACTCCTTTCCCCTTCAAGTTAGTCCCCCAGGGGATCCTGGCCATCCGTTCCCTGAGGGAGTCGAAGTCTGCTTTCCTGAAGTCCAGGGTCCGTATCCTGCTGCTTACCTTTCTTCCCTGCGTCAGGATCCTGAACTCAACCAACTCATGGTCACTGCCTCCCAGATTCCCATCCACTTTTGCTTCCCCCACTAATTCTACCCGGTTTGTGAGCAGCAGGTCAAGAAGAGCGCCCCCCCTAGTTGGCTCCTCTAGCACTTGCGCCAGGAAATTGTCCCCTACGCTTTCCAAAAACTTCCTGGATTGTCTATGCACCGCAGTATTGCTCTCCCAGCAGATATCAGGAAAATTAAAGTCACCCATGAGAATCAGGGCATGCGATCTAGTAGCTTCCGTGAGCTGCCGGAAGAAAGCCTCATCTACCTCATCCCCCTGGTCCGGTGGTCTATAGCAGACTCCCACCACTACATCACTCTTGTTGCACACAGATATATAGTAACAAAGATATATAGCAATCACAGATATATAGTAACAAAGTTCCTGCTCTACCTTGGTGGGTCTTGCACTTATTGGCGGATTTGCTCGCCTTGGAGCTTCACGGAAGCCCTCAGCTTGGCCATTTTTCTGAACTCACAGTCCAGGTCAACTCCTCCTGTGTCTGACCAGGAGTTGGGAGAATTTGGGGGGAACCTGGGCCCGCCCTCTAGTCCGGGTTCCAGCCCAGGGCCCCGTGGAATGCAGCTGTCGAGAGTGCCTCCTGGAACAGCCGTGTGACAGCTACAACTCCCTGGGCTACTTCCCCCTGGCCTCCTCCCAACCCCTTCTTTATCCTCACCATAGGACCTTCCTCCTGGTGTCTGATAATGCTTGTACACCTCAGTCCTCCAACAGTCCACGTTCTCACTCTCAGCTCCTAGTGCCTCTTGCTCCCAGCTCCTCACACCACACCACAAACTGAAGTGAGCTCTTTTTTAAAACCCAGGTGCCCTGATTAGCCTGCCTTAATTGATTCTAGCAGCTTCTTGATTGGCTGCAGGTGTTCTAATCAGCCTGTCTTAATTGTCTCCAGAAGGTTCCTGATTATTCTTTCCTAAAGCCCACTGGCCTGGATTTTTCTTACTTTTGGACCCTGCCTTAGTTTTCCCCCCCGACTGGGACAGATACTTTTTTGTTTCGTTTCGTCTTTCTGCCGTTTTTCTGTTGCTGCTGAGTGCTGGTCAGCTGCCAAATTGCCGCCAGCACCACCCCCCCCCCACGCCTGTTCCCGGGCGTGGCTATTTGCCTCAGCTGAAATCCCCGGAGGAGGGGAGGAAGATTGCCGACCTGTTATCCGGAGAGGGGAGTGGAAGCCCCTAGACCCAGCCGTTTTGCTGTCAGCTTATTTTTGTAATTTTTCTTGGCCGGCCGGAAGCCTTGGAACACAGCCAACATAGCTGGAGAAGAAGATTTCAGAAGACAGCAGAAATAACCCAGGGAAGCTATAAATCATCGTAAAGGGGGCCATAAGACTGAGTAATCTTCTGAATTATACTCTCGTGGGGGGGAGTTTGACTGTGGTTACTTGCGTTTGTGGCGGCACAGGGGGTGTGGCGCGGAGCCCTCCCCGATCCATCGGTGCCCCTACCCCCCCGACCATTACTACAACTGTCACGGTCCCCCCGCCGTCCGTCCCTGCTGGCAACCTGCCATCTCCCTTCGGATCCAGCTGTTCGCTTTGAACTTTACCTTTCGGACCGGACATAACAGCCGACCAACTGAGACTCTTTGGACAAACGTGTGTGGGTCTGCACCCCCCCCCCACCGGATTGCTTATCCCACAGCTTGCCCCTATTACCGGACCCCGATTTTGTTTTTCACACCCCCTCCCAGTCCAACCCCCTCGGCATTCCCCCCCCGCCTGCAGCCCAGCCGGGAGGAGCGGTTACTCTGCTTCCCCCTCCCTCCTCCTCCTTCCGGTGTCTCCCCATCTCTCCCTGCTCACAATGGCGGGGAATGAGAGGGGCGAGGCCCCTCCAACAAAATCAGTTGTCCCTCCCCCACCTTCCCCCCTGCCCGACCCCCAAGGCCCCCCCTCCACCACTATTGTTAAGATACTTGCCACCCCCCCCGCTGGGGCACCGGCGGCAGGAGGCACCGGGTGATCACTGCTGTTACTGCGCCCACCGCCCCCCCAGATTCTAGGAAACCCCCCCCCCGGTTCGCCAGAAGGGCCAGGGCGGGTGGAAAGGAAAGGGCCCTGCTAAAACCACTAAGCCCTCCATGGCAGGGGCTGCCCCCACCGCTGTGGCCTCATCATCAACCGTGGCGCCCCTCCCTGTGTTTCCCTCCACCAGCTCTGCGATTGTCCCTCCCCTGGCCCCCAGGATGTATGCCCGGGCGGTAACAGGCTCCCCCCTGCCTGCTGCCTCGTCATCTCGCCCCCCCCGCCTCCGCTACCATCATCAGCGGCTGGGGCCGTTTCCCCGCCTTGACCAGGAGGCACGGTGTCCGTTGCCTCCTGGTTCCCCCCTCGCCCCATGTGGAGACATACGTGCAGGCGTTGGCGAAGGTGCTAGGACCCACGGCTATTGTGGCGGCCTCCAAGATGTATGGGAAGGTTGTTTTTTTCTTAGCTTCGGAGGTTGCCGCCCAGGAGGCGGTAGAGAGGGGCCTGGCAGTGGGGGGGGTGTTTGTCCCCCTAGAGCCGCTAGAAGACCTGGGCGTTTGCCTCGTCCTCACCTCCGTTCCTCCCTTCTTACCCAATGTTGCCCTGTTACCCGCTCTCTCCACTCTGGGGAAACTTGTCTCTGTCATCAGCCCTCTCCCGTTGGGCTGCAAGGACCCCACCCTCCGTCACGTCCTTTCGTTCCGCCGGCAAGTGCAGCTTCTACTGCCAGCAGGGGCGCGTGACGGAGAGGCACTCGAGGGGTCTTTCCTAGTCCCCTACCAGGGAGCCCGCTATCGGGTCTTTTACTCCACCGGAGAGGCCCGGTGCTACCTCTGCCGCTCAGCGGGGCATGTCCGAAGAGACTGCCCTTTGGCCCGGGGGGGGAGGGGCACCCGAAACCCCCGAAACCCGGCAGGACATTGGCCCCGTCGCTGCCGACACCCCTGGCTGCCCGGCACCTGAAACCAACCCTCCTCCTACTCGACCCATCGCTGCCCCCGTCCGGGCCCAAGAGATACCTTCCCTACAACGCCCGGATGAGCAAGGGAGTTCCACCCTTGCTATTACCAATCCAGCAGAGCCCATGGAGGAGGGTGTGGCAAGGATATTACCGGGTATAGGAGAGGGCCCACCCCAAGGAGAAACCCCCACTCATCATGCTGCCTCACCGCTACACCCCCGAACCCCTGAACCATCGCCTCCGCCCACCGACACGACCCTGCTAACCAACCCCCAGATGACGCTATGGAGGGCTGGACCCTAGTCCAGGGGAAGCGAGGCAAGCGGAAGGCTCGAACTCCGCTGCACCCATCCGATGCGGAGACCCCCCGGAAGACCAGGAAAGGAGGCACTGATATTGAGCCTCCCGCTACGGCCACGAGTGAGATCCATCCGCTGGTGTCGGGAGGGGAAGACGGACTGGCATTGGAGGGCAGAATCCCCCCTCCATGGGAGACTCTCCCCTCCGAGGCTCCTGAGGACGCCCCTTCTGCCTGGATACCACCCGAACCCCCCGCGGACCCCAAGGCGACCGTTGAGGCAGGCCCTAGAGGAGAGGCCCCCGGGGTAGCAGGAGCTGGCCTCTCCCCCGTGTATGCGGAGATTGAGGCCCTAGATTTGACCCCGGTCACCCAGGGAGAGGATGATCTACTGCCGGCTGGCCTCGAGCTGGGCAACCTTACCCCAGCCCCCCTTTCCCCATGCTCCCTCCCCCTAATTGCCTTCCCGGGCGAGCACCCTGCAGAAGGTGGTCCACCACCTGATGCCATGGCCGCTAAGACCACCATGGAGCTAGTGCCTAGCATTATTGGGAGCCCCCTCCCTTACCCCTTAAACCTTGACTCTGCTCAGGAGGCACTTTCCTTTAGCTGCTTGCCTCCTGAACCCCAGAGCCTTACCCCTGCCCCCACCCCTGTCCCTACCCAAGTCCCCTCCTCCTGCAATGCTAATGCCGCCCCTGGGGTTATTTCCTTCCTGCCTTTCGCAGATTCCCCCCAGGGAGCAGTCTTTGCACTTTCTAGTCGTGACCCATTAGGAGTTGCAATTTTTTCCCTGCCATCCCCCTCCACCCCAAGGCGTGAAATGAATTTAATAACCCCAGCCTGTCAGACGCCCCGTCGGTGGTCTGCACCCTGTCTACCCGCCTTAGCGGACCACGAGGCTGTATTAAGAGTCCCACCAGGGAACACCCCGGAAGTTGTAACCCCACCCCCCCATGAGCTGCGGCATGCACTATGGAAGTTCCTAGAACACATCCACGGCGCCCGCAATAGGGTACAGATGGCTCTTCAGCTATGGGGGGACTTTGATCAAATCCTCCAGGCCACAAGGGCCCTTATACAGGAGGGCAGGGGCAAGGAAGGCGCGGTGCTGCGGCCTACGAGCGAGCCCGTGGCTTCCGACACGATCTACTCATCCACGGGATGGGTCACGGGTTGCTGCGCAACCCGCCAGGGGCCCTGAACACCCCCGCCAACAAGAAACCCCCACCCCCCCCAGCCCTCCGCATGACGCCTCTTATTATTGCAACCCTGAATACCAGGGGCTGTAGGATGGCTCTCCGCAGGTCCCAGGTGCTCTCTTACCTTCGGGAAGGGGGGTACTCAGTAGTTTTCCTGCAGGAGACCCATACGGACCCGACCGCCGAGGACAGGTGGCGGCTGGAGTGGGGGGACAGGGTATACTTTAGCCACTTCACGACTTGGCAAGCTGGAGTGGCGACCCTGTTCTCCCCCAACCTACGGCCCAAGGTGCTAGGGGTCACTGAGGCCATGCCGGACCACCTGCTGCACCTTCGAGTCCGTATGGAGGGGCTTGTGGTCAATCTTGTTAACATCTATGCCCCACAAATGAGCTCCGGGCGGCCACAATTCTATCAACGGGTGTCCGACTTTCTCGGCACCCTGGATTCGCACGAGTGCCTGGTCCTGGGAGGGGACTTTAACACCACCCTCGAGGAATGGGACCGCTCAGGGGCCGAGCCGAGCCCGGCCGCCGCGAATATTCTCTAAGGGATAGTTGAACATCACTCCCTAGTGGACGTCTGGCGTGACCATCACCCAGATGACACTTCCACGTTCACCTTTGTCTGGGTGGAGGCCCATCGGTCACACCACTCTCGATTGGACCGTATTTATTTATCCCATTTCCATCTTTCACAGGCCCACTCCTCCGCCATTCGGCCGGCCCCATTCTCCGATCATCATTTAGTCACCGTAACGGTCTCCCTCCGTGTCGAGATACCGGAGCCGGCCTATTGGCACTTTAACAACAGCCTGTTGGAGGACGAGAGCTTCATAACGTCCTTCCGGGAGTTTTGGCTGGCCTGGCGAGAACAGTGGCGTGCCTTTCCCTCAGTGTGGCAATGGTGGGATCTCGGGAAGGTGCGCGCCAAGCTCTTCTGCCGTGACTACACTCGGGGCACCAGCCGACGGCGAAATGCGGCAATAGAGCAGTTGGAAGGGGAGGTCTTAGAGATGGAGAGGCGCCTGGCCGCCAACCCCGAGGACCCGTCCCTCTGCGGAGCGTGCCGGGAGAAGCAGGAGGAGCTCCGGGCCCTTGAGGACCACCGGGCCCGAGGTGCCTTCATTCGGTCCCGCATCCGCCTTCTTCGGGAGATGGACCGCAGCTCCCGCTTCTTCTATGCCCTGGAGAAAATGAGGGGGGCCAAGAAACACGTCACCTGCCTTCTTGCGGAAGACGGCACCCCCCTCACGGATCCGGAGGAGATGTGTGGGAGGGCCCGTGACTTCTACACAAGCCTTTTCTCCCCAGATCTGACCGATCCTGGTGCTTGCGGGGTGCTCTGGGAGGAACTCCACATGGTCAGCGTGGGCGACCGAGACCGACTAGAGCTGCCTCTCACCCTGGCCGAGTTCTCGGAAGCCCTCCGTCGCATGCCCACCAATAAATCTCTGGGCATCGACGGGCTGACCGTGAAGTTTTACCGCGCGTTCTGGGACATCCTCGGCCCAGACCTAGCCACCGTCTGGGCTGAGTCCTTGCAGAGCGGGGTCCTCCCTCTGTCGTGGAGGCGAGCGGTGCTCGCCTCACTGCCGAAGAAGGGGGACCTCCGCGATTTACGAAACTGGCGTCCTGTCTCACTCCTTAGCATGGATTACAAAATCGTAGCGAAAGCAATCTCGCTGTGGCTAGGGTCCATGATGGCGGATGTGATCCACCCAGACCAGACCTATACTGTCCCAGGTCGCTGCATTTTTGACAACCTATTTCTAGTCCGAGACCTTTTGGAACTCGGGCGGAGAGATGGTCTGTCGTTCGCCCTCCTGTCTCTTGATGAGGAGAAGGCGTTCGATAGAGTAGACCATGGGTACCTCCTGAGCACTCTGCAGGCGTTTGGATTCGGACCTCAGTTTGTGAGTTTTCTCCAGGTGCTGTATGCCTCCGCGGAGTGTTTGGTTAGACTCAACTGGACCCTGACTGAACCGGTCAGCTTCGGGCGAGGAGTGCGGCAGGGGTGCCCCCTCTCAGGCCAGTTGTATGCTCTGGCGATCGAGCCCTTCCTCTGTCTCCTCCGCAGGAGGGTGACAGGGTTGGTGCTGTGGGAGCCGGAGCTGCGGCTGGTCCTGTCAGCATACGCCGATGACGTACTCCTCGTGGTCCAGGACCCGGGCAACTTGGCACGAGTGGAGGCATGCCAGGCCATCTATTCGGCAGCCTCCTCCGCCCGAGTCAACTGGGTCAAGAGCTCTGGCTTGGCGGTGGGGGACTGGCGGCAGGTAAGCTCCCTCCCACCCACGCTTCAGACCATCCGGTGGAGTGCGGGTCCACTGCTCTATCTCGGTGTTTACCTTTCCGCCACGCACCCTTCCCCGCCGGAGAACTGGCAAAATTTAGACGGCGGGGTGATAGAGCAGATCAGGAAATGGACAAGGCTACTCCGATGTCTCTCCCTCCGAGGGAGAGCACTGGTGCTTAACCAACTAGTCCTGTCCACGCTCTGGTACTGGCTCAACACCCTGGACCCGGCCCCGGGTTTCCTGACCCACCTCCGGAGATTGATTCTAGAGTTCTTCTGGTCAGGAATGCACTGGGCCCCTGTTGGAGTTCTTCATCTACCCCTGAAGGAAGGAGGGCAGGGCCTGAAGTGTCTGTACACTCAGGTCCGCATTTTCCGCCTCCAGGCCCTGCAGAGGCTCTTTTATAGTGCAAGTAGTTCGACATGGAGCATATTGGCGCACACCTTCCTGCTCTGCTTCCAAGGGTTCCGATACGACCGGCATCTCTTTTGATCTTTGTCCGAGGGGTTTTCCGCGAGACCTCTCCGGGCTGCCGGTCTTCTACCAGGACCTCCTCCGGACCTGGAAACTGTTTCAAAGAACCAGGTCCGTGGCGGCCACCGTGGGAGCAGATCTCCTCACGAAGCCCCTGCTACACAACCCCCAGCTCCGTGTGCAGGTGGCAGAGTCCCGCTCGGTGCGCCAGAGGTTGGTCCTGGCGGAAGTCACGAGGGTCGGAGACCTCCTGGACTACGACCGGAGAGACTGGCTGGATCCCCTGACGCTTGCTCGGCACATGGGGCTCTCCAGCCCCCGTACCCCCCGGTGCGTACTTCAGGAGGTGAAGGCCACCTTGACCCCCGCTGCTCGGGCTTATGTCAACCGAGCCTTGCGCGAGGGCGCACCCCGCCCATCCTCTACCCCAGGCCCGCCGGACCTTTCCATTGGGCCCCTACCCCGTAGATCCCAACAAACCCCTCATCCTTTCACTGCAAGCCGGCTGCATGAACTGCAGCCGGTCAGTTTTCAAATTGCACCACGGAAATATTTATACACACTCACACTTCACACCCTTCACGCCCACACCCTGGTGTCCTGCCCCGATATAAAGTGGCGGGACCTCCTGCCACCTTTGTAGGGTGAGCAACCTCGATGGTCCAGCCTGTATTCCACCTTGGTCCTGAGGCCCGTGGGGGACATCAGTTGGCGGCTCCTTCACGGAGCCGTGAGCACGGGCGTGTTTCTGACACGGTTTACCCCCATCCCGGATACTTGCCCTTTTTTTAATGTGAGGGAAACCCTGGCGCACATATATTTAGAGTGTGCCAGATTGCAGCCCCTTTTCCAGCTCCTCACAAATATTCTTTTGCGCTTCTGGCTTCATTTCTCCCCTCACCTTTTTATCTATACACTTCCCATCCGTGGCCACACAAAGTCGCGGGATCTCCTGGTTAACCTCCTCCTAGCCTTGACTAAAACAGCCATTTATAAAACCAGAGAGAGGAGGTTGGCCCATGAAACTTCCTGCGATTGTGGGGCCTTTTTCCGATCCTCAGTACATTCACGTATCCGGGCGGAGTTCCTCTCGGCAGTGTCCACCGACTCCCTTGATGCCTTCGAGGAGCGGTGGGCGCTGTCCGGGGTTCTCTGCTCGGTGACCCCGTCCGGTTCCCTCCGTCTGACCCTTTGATTGAGGGGAAGAGCGAGAGACGCCAGCCCCAGCCATTGCCGCTGTGGATACCATCATTACTGTCATCTAGGAGGGGTCCTATAATACATGGGTGTCTACCACCCCCACCCCCAAACCGCCCACCCCGCAGCCGTGCCCATCTTGCCGGGCACTCTCAGGAGAGGGATAATCGGTGACACTGGGCATGGCACTAGGTAACTCGAGGGGGTGGAAGACCACGAGTGTCGAGGAAGCCCCCCCGCTCTAGGCCACCAGGTAACTAAGGAGGGTGGAAGACCACGAGTGTCGAGGAAGCCCCCTGGCTCTGGGCCCAGGCTAGCCTGAACACTTCTCCCTCCTGAAAGCTGCTGTGTTATACGGTCTGTTTGCGTTGTTTTGTTGCATAGTTGTTTTGTTTCTTTGGTAATTCTTTGCAAGTGTTACACAATAAAATTCTTTTCTGTTTCAAAAAAACCTTCCCAGTTGGGAAACGGGACCTCCCTCGCTTGCTCCTCAGCTATCTGCTTTCCATTCTTTCCTAAAGCCCCCTGGCCTGGATTTTTCTTACTTTTCGCCCCTGCCTTAGTCCCCCGCCCCCCAACCCCCCCCCCCGCCCCCCGTCCGGGCCAGACGCTTTTTTGTTTTGTTTTGTTTTTCTGCCGTTTTTCTTTGCTGCCGTTGAGTGCTGGTCGGCTGCCAACTTGCTGCCAGTACCGCCCCCCCGCCACGCCTGCTCCCGGGCGCAGCTATTTGCCTCAGCTGAAACCCCCGGAGGAGGGGGAGAAGATTGCCGACCTGCTATCCGGAGGAGGGAGTGGAAGCCCCCAGACCCAGCCGTTTTGCTGTCAGCTTATCTTTGCAATATTCTCGGCCTGCTGGAAGCCTTGGAACACAGCCAACACAGCTGGAGAAGAAAATAGAAGACAGACAAATCACCCAAGGAAGCTACAAATCATCGTGGAGGGGGCCGTAAGACTGAGTAACTTCTTGAATTATACTCTCGTGGTGGGGAGTCTGACTGTGGTTTAATTGTGTTTGTGGCGGCACAGGGGGTGTGGCACGGAGCTGCCCCCCGATTTATCGGTGCCCCCCCCAACATTATTACAACTGTCATGGCCCCCCGCCATCCGTCCCTGCTGGCAACCTGCCATCTGCCTTCGGATCCAGCTGTTTGCCTTGAACTTTGCCTTTCGGACCGGACATAACAGCCGACCAAATGAGACTCTTTGGACAAATGTGCATGGGTCCACACACACACCCCGGACTGTTTATCCCACAGCTTGCCCCTATCACCAGACCCTGATTCCTCTTTTTTCCCCCTTCCAGTCCAACCCATTTGGTACCCTCCCGACCTGCAGCCCAGCAGGGAGGAGCGGTTAATCTGCTTCCCCCTCCCCCCTCCTCCTTCTAGTGTCTCCCCATCTCTCCCTGCTCACAATGGTGGGGAATGAGACACGCGAGGCCCCTCCACCAATATCAGTTGTTCCTCCCCCACCTGCCCCCCTGCCCAACCCCCAAGCCCTCCCCCTCACCACTGCTGTCAAAACATCTGCCCCTGCCCCCGCTGGGGCATCGGCAGCAGGAGGCATCGGGGTGATTACTGCCGCTGCTACGTCCACTTCCCCCCAGATTCTAGGAACCCCCCCCCAGTTGGCCGGAAAGGCCAGGGTGTGAAGAAAGGAAAGGGCCACGCTAAAACCACCAGGCCCTCCATGGCAGGGGCTGCCCCTGCTGCTGTGGCCTCGTCATCGACCATGGCGTCCCTCCCCGCTGTTCCCTCCACCAGCTCTGCGAGCGTCCCTCCGCCGGCCCCCAGGATGTATGCCTGGGCGGTGGCAGCCCAGCCCGCCTGCCGCCTCGTCATCTCGCCCACCCACCACCTCCGCTACCATCAATAGCGGCCGGGGCCCCTTTCCCACCATGACCAGGAAGCACGGCGTCCATTGCCTCCTGGTGCCCACCTCGCCCCACGTGGAGACATACATGCAGGCATTGGCAAGGGTGGTAGGACCCACGGCTATCGTGGCAGCCTCCAAAATGTACGGAAAGGTCGTCTTTTTCTTAGCATCGGAGGCTGCCGCCCAGGAGGCGGTGGAGAAGGGCCTGGCGGTGGGGGGGGGGGTGTTTTTTTGCCCCTGGAGCCGCTAGAGGACCCGGATATTCGCCTAGTCCTCACCTCCGTCCCTCCCTTTCTACCCAATGCCGCCCTGTTACCCGCTCTCTCCACCCTGGGGAAACTTATTTCTGTCATCAGCCCTCTCCCATTGGGCTGCAAGGACCCCACCCTCCGTCACATCCTCTTGTTCCGCCGGCAAGTGCAGTTTCTACCGCCCGCCGGCGGCGCGGGCCAGAGAGGCACTTGAGGGGTCCTTCCTAGTCCCCTACCAGGGAGCCTGCTATTGGGTCTTTTACTCCACGGGAGAAGCCTGGTGCTACCTCTGCCGCTCAGTGGGGCATGTCCGAAGAGACTGCCCTTTGACCCAGGGGGAGGGGCACCCGAGACCCCCGAGACCCGACAGGATGTCGGCTCCGTCGTTGCCGATGCCCCTGGCTGCCTGGCACCTGAAACAACCTCTCCTCCTGCTCGATCCACCGCTGCTCCCGTCCGGGCCCAAGAAACACCTCCCCTACAACGCCCAGATGAGCAAGGGAGTCCCACCCTTGCTATCAACAATCCAGCAGAGCTTATGGAGGAGGGTGCAGCAAAGTCATTACCGGGTATAGGAGAGGGCCCACCCCAAGGAGAACCCTCCGCCCCTCATGCTGCCCACCGTTACGCCCCCGAACCCCTGAACCATCAACTCTGCCCCCCGGCATGACCCCTGCTAACCAACCCCCAGACGATGCTATAGAGGGCTGGACCCTAGTCCAGGGGAAGCGAGGAAAGCGGAAGGCTCGAACTCCGCTGCACCCATCCGATGCGGAGACCCCCCGGAAGACCAGGAAAGGAGGCACTGATACTGAGACTTCCGCTATGCCCATGAGTGAGATCCATGCGCCGGTGTCGGGAGGGGAAGACAGAAGAGCATTGGAAGGTAGAATCTCCCCTCCACGGGAGACCCTCCCCTTCGAGACCCCTGAGGAAGCCCCTTCTGCCCGGATACCACCCAAACCCCCCGCGAACCCTGAAGCGACCGTCGAGGCGGGCCCCAGAGGAGAGGCCCCCGGGGTAGCAGAAGACGACCTCTCCTCCATGTATGAGGAGATTGAGGCCCTAGATTTGACCCCAGTCACCCAGGGAGAGGATGATCTACTGCTGGCTGGCCTCGATCTGGGCAACCTCACCCCAGTCCCCCTTTCCCCATGCTCCCTCCCCCTAACCGCCTTCCCGGTCCACCATCTGATGCCATGGCCGCCAAATCCACCACAGAGCCTGCGCCTAGCATCACTGGGAGCCCCCTCCCACACACCTCAACCCTCGAATCTGCTTAGGAGGCACCATCTTTCAGCTGCTTGCCTCCCGAAGCCCAGAGCCTTGCCTTTGCCCCCGCCCCCACCCCTGTCCCTGCCCAATCCACCTCCTCCTGCAATGCTATTGCCGCCCCTGGGGTTATTTCTTTTCTGTTTTTTGCGGATTCCCCCCAGGGAGCAGCCTTCGCATTTTCCTGCCACGACCCATTAGGAGCTGCAGTTTTCCCTCCGCCATCCCCTTCTACCCCAAGGCATGAGATGGACCTAATAACTTTAGCCTGTCAGACGCCCCGTCAGTGGTCCGCACCCTGCCTGCTCACCTCAGCGGACCATGAGGCTGCGTCAAGAGCCCCACCAAGGAATAACCCAGAAATCGCAACCCCACCCCACCATGAGCTGCAAAATGCATTGCAGAAGTTTTTAGAAAACATCCGTGGCTCCTGCAACAGGGTACAGCTGGGTCTCCAGCTATGGGGGGACTTTGATCAACTCCTCCAGGCCACAAGGGCCCTTATAAAGGAGGGTAGAGGGCAAGGAAAGCACGGTGCTGTGGCCTATGGGTGGGCCCGCGGATTCCATAATGATTTACTCACTTACGGGATGGTTCACGGATTGCTGTGCGACCCGCCGGGGGCCGCGAACACCCCCGCCAATAAGGAACCCCCACCACCCCAGCCCTCCACATGACGCCTCTCTTTATCGCAACTTTGAACACCAGGGGTTGTAGGATGGCTCTCCGCCGGTCCCAGGTGCTCTCTTATCTTTGGGAAGGGGGGTACTCTGTTGTTTTCCTGCAGGAGAGCCATACGGATCCGACCGCCGAAAACAGCTGGCGGCTGGAGTGGGGGGACGGGGTCTACTTTAGCCACTTCACGATTCGGCAAGCTGGAGTGATGACCCTTTTCTCCCCCAACCTACAGCCCGAGGTGCTAGGGGTCACTGAGGCTGTGCCGGGCCACCTGCTGCATCTCCGAGTCCGTATGGAGGGGCTCGTGGTCAACTTTGTTAATATCTATGCCCCGACAATGAGCCCGAAGCGGCCACAATTCTATCAGTAGGTGTCTGACTTCCTCGGCACCCTAGATTCTCACAAGTGCCTGGTCCTGGGAGGGGACCTTAACACCACCCTCGAGGAATGGGACCACTCAGGGGCCAAGCTGAGCCCGGCCGCTGCGAACATTCTCCGAGAAATAGTCGAACATCACTCCCTAGTAGACGTCTGGCGTGACCACCACCCAGATGACACTTCCACGTTCACCTTTGTCCAGGTGGAGGCCCATCGGTCACATCACTCTCGATTGGACCATATTTATTTATCCCATTTCCATCTTTCACAGGCCCACTCCTCCACCATTCGGCCGGCCCCATTTTCCGACCATCATCTAGCCACCATTACAGCCTCCCTCCGTGCAGAGAGGCCGGGGCCAACCTATTGGCACTTTAACAACAGCCTGTTGGAGGATGAGGGCTTCGTGACGTCCTTCCGGGAGTTTTGGCTGGCCTGGCGAGAGCAGTGGCATGCCTTTCCCTCAGTGCGGCGATGGTGGGATCTCGGGAAGGTGCGCGCCAAGCTCTTCTGCCGTGACTACACCCGGGGCACCAGCCGACGGAGAAATGCGGTGATAGAGCAGTTGGAAAGGGAGGTCTTAGAGATGGAGAGGCATCTGGCCTCCAGCCCCGAGGACCCGCTCCTCTGAGGAGCGTGCCGGGAGAAGCGGGAGGAGCTCTGGGCCCTTGTGGACCATCAGGCCCGAGGTGCCTTTGTTCGATCCCGCATCCGCCTCCTTCAGGAGATGGATCATGGCTCCCGTTTCTTCTATGTCCTGAAGAAAACAAGGGGGTCAAGAAACACGTCACCTGCCTTCTAGCAGAAGACGACACCCCCCTCACGGATTCTGTGGAGATGTGTGGAGGGCCCGTGACTTCTACACAAGTCTTTTCTCCCCGGATCCGACCGATACTGGCGCTTGCAGGGTGCTCTGGGAGGAATTCCCTACAGTCAGCATGGGCGACCGAGACCGACAAGAGCTGCCTCTCACCCTGGCCAAGTTCTCGGAAGCTCTCCGTCGCATGCCCACCAATAAATCTCCGGGCATGGATGGGCTAACCGTAGAGTTCCACCGCGTGTTCTGGGACATCCTTGGCCCAGACCTAGCCACCGTCTGGGCCGAGTCTTTGCAGGGCGGGGTCCTCCCTCTTTCGTGCACGCGAGCGGTGCTCGCCTTGTTGCCGAAGAAGGGGGACCTCTGCGATTTACAAAATTGGCGCCCCGTCTTGCTTCTTAGCACGGACTACAAAATCGTAGCGAAAGCAATCTCGCTGCGGCTAGGGTCCGTGATGGCAGACGTGATCCACCCAGACCAGACCTATACTGTCCCGGGTCGTAGCATTTTTGACAACCTATTTCTAGTCCGAGACCTTTTGGAACTCGGGGGTAGAGAAGGTCTGTCATTTGCCCTCCTGTCCCTAGATCAGGAGAAGATGTTAGATAGGGTGGACCACGGGTACCTCCTGAGCACTCTGCGGGAGTTTGGCTTCGGACCCCAGTTTGTGGGTTTTCTCCGTATGCTGTACGCTTCCGCAGAATGTCTGGTTATGATCAACTGGACCCTGACTGAACCGGTCAGCTTTGGGCGAGGAGTATGGTAGGGGTGCCCCCTCTTGGGCCAGAAGTACGCTCTGGTGATCGAGCCCTTCCTCCGTCTCCTCCGCAGGAGGTTGACAGGGTTGGTGCTGCGGGAGCTGGAGCTGCAGCTGGTCCTGTTGGCGTACACTGATGACGTGCTCCTCATGATTCAGGACCCCAGTGACTTGGCGCGGGTGGAGACTTGCCAGGCCATCTATTCAGCAGCCTCCTCCACCCGGGTCAACTGGGTCAAGAGCTCTGGCTTCGCGGTAGGAGACTGGCGGCAGGTGAGCTCCCTCCCACCCACGCTTCAGACCATCCGGTGGAGCGCGGGTCCGCTGCTCTACCTCGGCATTTACCTTTCTGCCACACATCCCTCTCCACCGGAGAACTGGGAAAATTTTGAGGGTGGGGTGATAGAGCGGCTCCGGAAATGGACGGGACTACTCCGATGTCTCTCTCTCCGAGGGAGCACGCTGGTGCTTAATCAGCTATTCCTGTCCATGCTCTGGTACCGGCTCAACACCCTGGTCCAGGCGCCGGGTTTCCTGACCAACCTCCAGACATCAATTCTTGGCTTCTTTTGGTCAGGAATGCACTGGGCCCCTGTAGGGGTTCTTCATCGACCCCTGAAGGAAGGAGGACAGGGCCTGAAGTGTCTATGCACTAAAGTCCGTGTCTTCCGCCTCCGGGCCCTACAGAGGCTCCTTTATGGTGCAGGCAGTTCAGCATGGAGCACACTGGCGCATGCCATCCTGTGCCGCATGCGAGGGCTCCGATATGACCGGCGGCCCTTTTGTCTCCATCCGGGAGGTCTTCTGCGAGACCTCTCCAGGCTACTGGTCTTCTACCAGGACCTCCTCTGGACTTGGAAACTATTTTTAAAGACCAGGTCCATGGCGGCCACCGAGGGGGTAGATCTCCTCGTGGAGCCCCTGCTACACAACCCCCACCTCTGTGTGCAGGTGGCAGAGTCCCGCTTGGTGCAACAGAGCTTGATCCTGGCAGAAGTCACGAGAGTCGGAGATCTCCTGGACTACGACCGGGGAGACTGGCTGGATCTCCTGATGCTTGCCCAGCGCATGGGGCTCTCAAGACCTCGTACCCTCCGGCGCGCACTTCAGGAGGTGAAGGCCACTTTGCCGCCCGCTGCTCAAGCTTACCTCGACTGGGTCCTGCTCGAGGGCATGCCCCACCCACCCTCTACCCCAGGTCCGCTGGACCTTTTAATTGGACCCCTGCCCCATAGACCCAATTGACCCCCTCACACCTTCACTGTGATCCGGCTGCATGAACTGCAGCCAGTACACTTCCAAACCACGCCAAGGAAACATCTATACATGCTTGTGCTCCACACCCTTCACGCCCTCACCCTAGTGTCCCGCCCCGACACAAAGTGGTGAGACCTTCTGCCACCTTTGAAGGGTGAACAGCCTCGATGGGCCAGCCTATATTCCACCTTGGTTCCGAGGCCCATCAGGGACATCAGTTGGAGGCTCCTTCACGGAGCTGTGAGCACGGGCACATACTTGGCGCAGTTCAACACCATCCCAGATACTTGTCCCTTTTGTGGTGTGAGGGAAACTCTGGCGCACGTGTATTTGGAGTGCGCCAGGCTGCTGCCCCTGTTCCGGCTCCTCACAAATCTCCTACTACATTTTTGGTTGCATTTTTCCCCTCACCTTTTTTATTTATGCACTCCCCATCCATGGCCTCACAAAGTCGCGGAATCTCCTAGTTAACCTCCTCCTGGCCCTGGCCCATCTATAAAACCAGAGAAAGGAGTTTGGCTGATGGAGTTTCCTGTGACTGTGGGGCCATTTTCCGATCCTCGGTCTGTTCACATATCCGGGCGGAGTTCCTCTGGGCGGCGTCCAACGACTCCTTTGATGCTTTTGAGGAGCGGTGGGCGCTGTCCGAGGTTCTCTGCTTGGTGTCCCCATCCGGGTCCCTTTGTCTGACACTTTGATTGGGGGAGAGAATAAGGGACCCCAGCCCCAGCCATTGCTGCTGCAGACACCACCACCTTAGAGGGGTCCTTTCACACATGGATGCACGTGCCCCCCCCCGGATTGTCCACCCCACAGCCTGCCCCTTTTGTTGGGTTCTTTCAGAGGAGGGAATTGTTGGTGACACTGGGTGTGGCGCCAGGTAACTTGAGGGGGTGGCAGACCTTGAGAGTCAATGAAGCCCCCTTGCTCTGGACCACCAGGTAACTCGGAAAGGTGGAAGACCACGAGAGGGGAGGAAGCCCCCCGCTCTGGGCCTAGGCAAGCTTGAACACGTCCCTTCTCCTGAGGAAGCTAATGAGAAAACAATTGTGACTGGTTGCTGTGTTACACATTGCATATGCTGCTGTTTTTACTTTGTAAGTGTGTTGTGCAAATAAAAACATCCTTTTTGCTTCAAAAAAAATTACTCTCCTATAGCCATCTGGCCCGACCCTGTCACTATCTATATATATATATATACAGGAGAATAGTGACTAGCAATAGGGAGGTGATTTTACCCCTGTACAGCATTGGTCAGACCGATATTGGACTATTGCATCAAGTTCTGGTGTACACATTGTAAAGAGGATGGTGCAAATTGAAAAAGGATGGTGAAAAACAGAGAAGGGCTACAAACATTATTCAGGAGCGAAAAAATGTCTTATAGAGAGACAGAACAGCTCAACCTGGTCAGTGTATCAAAAAGAAGATCAAGAGGTGGGTGCGTCCATGCAAACAAGATCAGCTTCTGAAGTCTTTTTCCACAGCTCACCACGAGATGTCAAGGGAGAGCTCATTTAGACTCTGCTTACACAGGTGAGACTTTGGTGGCCAGTGATATATGTACAGGGGTTAGACCGGATTATTTAGTCATTCCAACTCACCTTAAAATCTGTGGATCCATGTCAGTGGTGGGCAACCTGTGTCTTGCGGGAGGCCCGCATCCCATCAAGGTAATCCACTGGCAGGCCACGAGACAGTTTGTTTACATTCACCATCCGCAGGCATGGCCACCCGCAGCTCCCAGTGGCTGCAGTTCACTGCTCTTGGCCAATAGGAGCTGCAGGAAGTGGTGGATAGCGTGTCCCTCCAGCCCGCGCCACTTCCCTCAGCTCTCATTGGCCATGAACAGTGAACTGTGTCAAAGGGAATGGCAAAGTCTACATCTTCCTTTTCAGCTTACTTCTGTACCTTTTAAATTACAAACTTTACATAACATAGTTTTGGGAACAAACTGATTTCCTGTATTCTTTTACTGATTTAACCCCAAAAGATTATGGAATTTTATCACAAAATGTAAATTTGGGGAAGTCAAAGTGTTTGTGAAAATTTTCCTTCTTTCTTTTTTTTTTGTTAAAACCGTCTCTTGGGTCAGTGGACCCTGGTCCAAGGACTTTCGGGCCAGACTGAAAACTGGGCAACTGAAGGGAATTGGATAGACAAATTTTCTCTCTCTCCCAGCAGCAAGGTGAGCAAAGCCAGTGTCACATAAGCTGGCCGGGACCATGTCCAGGACAGGTAGGGTACATCTCCAAAACCTTGAAGACAGCATGGCCTGAGGCTCAGTAGGACTGACACTCTGTAGACCTGAGTCTAAGAAAAGAAAAGGGACGGACACCGAACAACAAATCAGCACAACCCACCCCTTTTCACTCTGAGGTTTTCAAAAACCAAAAAGTTCCTCAATGTTATCGTTTTGGGTTTAGATTTCCATTGAAAAACAAAAAGTGTTTATGAGAAATTAAAAAAACACATACACACAGAAATTTGATGTTTTCTGACATGCTCTCCTTCATAGGAAGTAAGGTCTTCCCATTTTCCTAAGAAGACTGCTATAGTCTCTAAGGTCTATAGCCATCATTAGTGACTCTCCTGAAGACAGGCTCGTCAGCGGGTGATTCCACCATCATGGCACATGCTTCGTGGAGAAATCAGGCATCTGGACTGGTCCAGAAGATCAAAGAGGGAATCTGCATATTGACGGCTTTCATCACACCTAGAAGGTTTGGGAGGCTTTTGTTTCAATGAAGCACTGCTCAGCAAATCATCTGCCTCTGAGCACTTCAAAGGGAAAACGTCATAAGGGGTAAAGAGGTCCTCTGCCAAATGAATGATATTCCCATACACAGGTCAATGCAGAGCCAACATGACCAATGTCTCTTCGCAGTAGTAAAGGGATTAGAGAAGTTAGGCCTAAAAATAATTAATAAGGGTGAGGTCTCAGAGAACAGGTCAAATCATTGAGGGACAGAGGTCAGAGCAGACCCAGGAAATGTTCAAGCCATAAGCCAGATGAGTGAGGCTCACAATGTCAAGTAAATATGTGCATATGAACCTCCTGGGGAAATGTCCATGCTGCCTGCAGGAGAAGTCAAAACCAGCTCCCCACTCCATATATTTCAACCTGGCACATGGGGTTGCAGCACCACTCAGGGTCTGGCCCTGCTGCTCCTCCATAATTATGGAGGGGAGGATGAACCAAACCTGACAGATCAAGCAACCCCATGTGCCAGCTCACAACACCCAGAGCAGGGAGCCGAGCCCAGCCCCATGGAACAGCAGCTGCTGCTGGTGGGTGCGTGAGGTGCTGGCTCACTCTCCAACCCTGGGGCTCCCCTATGCACCGGGCCAGGATTCAGTATTGTGATGCTGGGGTGGAGGGTGCAGATAGGTCACGGTGGGTCACAAGAAAAGTAAAATGCTGTTACTGGGCAGTCTTAGGAAAAAGTGGGGGAACCGCTGCTCTAATCTACCTAGCTCGGGTACTAGAGCAGTGAAGCTACATCAGCAGAAGCTTCAACACAGGCTAGTCCCAGGCTAGCAGAGGGTTCTGGATGGGCTTGTGCAGAGCTGATGAAGCACATGGTGCTGTGGCTTCACTGCTCTGGTACCTGAGCTTGCTAGATTAAAGCTAGAGCCAGTGTGTCAGCTCAAGCTGTGATCACACCCTGCGATTATGGTGTAGACGTACTCTCCAAAGTGAAAGAAAAACCAAAGGCAGATGAATTGCTAAGTTATGACCCACTGCAAAGAGGTCTGGACAAAAGGGCAACATCGGACTTCTCGAGGAAGCTGCACTGGGTGGTTTCAGGTGATCTTAGCCTAGACCCCAGGCTGTTTTTGAAGGGGTCCAGAATAGTCATCCCCAGAAAAACTGCACAGGGGCCACCAACCCAGCCCCAAATGCACAGAAACAGCTCAACAGTCAGTTCAGTGGCCTTGCCTGAGGAACAAGTACCAGAGAGAGAGGTGAGAACTCTGAGATCTGCATTCACATGAGAACCAACCAACCACAACCATCGTTACCTTCCCTCCCCCAGACACACCATGGTGGAAAGATCTTCTCCAGCTGGCTAATGGAACCTCTCTTCTAGTCATTGGTTGCTTTTCAAGATTTATTGAACTAGCCAAGCTGCTGACCACTGTATCACAGACAGTGGGATCAGGATGAAATCCATGTTTGGCTGCAATGGAATCCCACAGCAAGTCCTCTCTGATAAGGATCCTCAGTTTGTATCAAACTGTTAAGTTTGCACATCCCTGCAGTTTCACCCATGTGACATCCCAGTCTTTACAAAACCATGGGGAGGCAGAACTTTCAGTAAAAATGGTGAAACAGCTTTTTACAAAACCCACAGGCCTTATCTGGCCCTGTTCCCATGCAGGCCAGCACCTTGACAAATGCATGTAGCCCTTATGAGTTGCTGAGTTGAGGTCCATCATCCCAACCACCGCTTCACTCTTAGACCCACATTGGCCTGAGTTTCCAGTGCTACCAAGGGAGGAAGAACAACCTAAAGCCGTCAGAAGAGAAACTTTGTCAGACATCACAGAATCAACCCCCTGAGGGAGCTGAATACAGGAGATCATGTCTCGTTGAAAGGCTCCCAGAAGAAGGAATAGTACAGGCACAGCTGAATACCCCTCGATCTTACTGTACTTGAGTTCTGGAGTATCATCTGACACTTGTTTGTTTCAGCAGGTAAATCTCTGGAGCATTCAGATCCCAACCTGCAGGCTGAACCTGTGAGTAATGATCCCCCTGCTCATATAGACCAGCCACCATCTCCTCCAGAACCTGGGTGTGAGAAGAAAGTCGCCTAGATCTAACAGTCTCCCTCCTTTCTGAAAGGCTAGGTCAGATCTTGTGAACCTGAGGAACTCAGGGATTTAGTAGCCAGACATGTGTTTTACCCGGCAAAGACAATCTCCTGGCATGAGGCTGACAGGTCAGACAGTCTGTCCAGCCTTTACTGGGCTGTTTTTTTTTTTTTTTTAATATTCTGTGCTGATATTTAGTGAATGGTTGAATGAATGTTTTACTATTGTTCCCTCCTGTTCTCTGGAGACACTTTTTAGACAGACCACTAGGGGGCCATACTGAAGATAAAGCTGAAGGTAGCAGGAAATTAAGGTTGTTCTGTTATTCACCTTCCCCTTAGTGTCCTCTGTGAATTCAGCCGGCTGGGCTGGAAGGCCGCAGAGCAGCAATGAGATTGATTCAGATCACTGGGATCAGGCAGGTGTTGAGATGCTAATGGCTCACGCTGCTGAAACTCATGCAGGAGGCTCTAGCTGTCTGCCACATCAGCCATCTCTCCTGCAGGGAGCTGAGACCCTGCATTCACTATGGCACTAACCAGCTGTTGGCATCAGCACATCTGTGACACTGGACTAACACTGTGAACTTCCTGAGCCCAGCCTGGATCTGTGGTGTTGGTCACATGCACAGAAGGGGAGGGATTCTCCAAGTGCAGCTGGAGAGAGAAAATCATTATAAGGAAGTCTTGCAAATGCTGAACCCTTGTGGGAATCAGGCAGGCAGTGATATAGTGTTAAAAAAGAAGGGGGGCTGTGATGTTTCACTCTATATTCTTTATGAAAATATGCTTATGATATGAATAGGACATAACTGAGATGTACTTTATGCAAGGTGGGTCTTGTAAGATTTCATTGGAAAGGTTATAATTTACTGAATGCGATTATCCCATTTCTATGCCTGTATCATTTCTATATCTAAAGTTAGGAATATTGAGTATGCATCTGTATTTCAACTTTGCTACTTTGAGTGATGCCCACTGCTAACACTTCAGGTACAACAGTGGAAAAGCCAGACAAAGTGGATGGCCCATCAGCAAGGACAATGGACTGCGAAAAGGCTTGGCTTTCCTGCCGATGCTCCATACTGCCACTGACTTCTAGACGCTGTGATACTACAGAATCAGGTGGTCTTGTCACCGGATAATAAACACTACCTGGGACTTCTTGTATCTTTCCAATGGAAGGGAAGGGGGTCAAGTTTGGGAAACAAAGGATTCCCCCCTCATGTAAATCCTATTTAAGTGAGGGGAGGAAGGCAAATGGGACTCCTCCTCTCCATGGCCTGTCTGCCCAAGAAGAAAGACTGCTAAAGACACCTGAAGGGAAGGCAAGTGGGGAATCCAGACTGAGACAGGGGTCCAGTCTGAAAAGAAATATAACTGGAACTCTAAACCACAGAAACTTTGCAACCTGCCGAAAATAACATTTAGGGTAAGAAATTACATTTTGTAACCTGTCTCTTAAGTATATTGAGCTTAGCTGGCGTACTTTGTTTTATTTGCTCAGTAATCTTTGTTCTGTCTGCTATCTCTTATATTCACTTAAAATCCACCTTTGGTAGTTAATAAACTCATTTCTTGTTTATAGTAAAACCCAGTTTATGTAATTTCTAACTGTCGGGGGGGGCAAGAAGTGCGCACATCTCTCTTCACATTGAGGAAGACAGGGGATTTTTATGCACTTGCGCTGTGCATATTTTTCTATCCCGCGCAAGACAATATTTTTTTTGGTTTATCTCCCAAAAAGGGGTGTGCATGTGAGTGCTGGGGGAGTTGTCTGGCACAGACCTGACTTCAGTCTGTGTCTGCAGCAGGGCACGGCCCAACCTGTGTGTGTGTGTGCTGCAAGAGGCCAGAGAGCCTCATTCAGCAAAGCAGGGAGAAGGAGCCTAGGCTGATTGAGCAGGGAAGGCTCAATGAAATCCCAGTACATCAAGTGGCATCCCAGAAGGGGGGGTCTAACCCGTCACAGTGGTAACTCCCAAACTGAAGTCCATATTCCCCAAAGGACACCTGGATAAACTCTGTTTAGTCCCATTTACTCCCAACTACACGACTGCAGGCAAGTACCTCAGGGTGGACTTGGAAGCCTAACTCAGGCTGCTATTGTTGAAAATCAGGCAGTGAGCGTGTTCCTCACAGCTCTCGCTGGTGCCATCACCCAGACAGCATTTACCATGGAGTTAATTAACAACTGGCTGTTTATGGCAAGTCTGTCTGCCTGATGAGCAGCTCTTAGACTCTATCACTACGAGATATGATGTAGTGGACAAAGCACCAGGCTGGTAGTCAGGAGACCTGCTTTCTACTCTAGGCTCTGTTATCCCTTCCCTGTGTGGTCTTCACATTGCCTTTATATGCCTCAGTTTCCCTGCCTCCTGAAATGGGAAATTTCAAAAGCATTTTTATTTCAACACAAAAAGAAATGTTGACGTGTCCCATAAAACTCAGACAGTTTTGAATTAAAAACTGTAGAAAGGAAAAGTTTAGATATTTTCAGTATGAATCTAATGGAACATTGAAATCTCAGGTCAGCAGGGGCCCGTTGTGTGTATTTTCCAGTGTGTCAGTGGCATGGAAGGGAAGCGTGGACTGTCTCTGGCCTCCAGACACACAGACACAAAACCCCCCAAAACCCAAAGCAATGTCACCATCATAAACCCTGTGGATTGTGAAAGGGTTGGAGGTGGGGATGAGGGTGGGAGAGAAGAAAGAGGGGGAAGGGAAGGATAATGAGGAGAAAATGGGGAGCAGGGTGCAGCCCAGCAGCCCTGCAGGGAACCCTGCTAGTAGATGGTCACCTTCCCAATGTAGAAAGACTACGCAGGACCCCTGGAATGGAAAGCCCAGCCAAGCAGCTGCAAATTGCAATGGTCAGAGAGACAATCACCAGCCCCAATCTTTTCCCTATGCCCAAAGATTGCGGCGGGGCAGGCGGGTGCAGCTCACCAGCACTATAGGGAATCCCACAAGCGGATGGTCAGTCATGTACAGTGTGTCAGCCTAGCCCCAGTATCATCACAGAGCAACAGTTCACACTGTGTGACATGGGGGTCAGCTGAGCCAATCACACGCTCTCCCACGATGTATGGGCACGTTCACCAAGCATGGAACACCAGCTGGAAGCACGGCACAAAATTCAGTCACCAATCAAAAGAAAGAGAGAGAGAGAGACCAAAAAAAGTGTGAAATTTAAAACAAATGAAATATTTGAAAATAAAAATTAGAAAATGACACCAAAATTTTGTATTTGAAATTTTGTCATAAAAAGGAAAATTTTTCCAAATTTGCTTTCTTCAAAACAGGAATTTTATTATTATTATTCGCTTGAAAAATATTTGATCTGCTCTCCCCAGACATGCTTGGCTCTTGCAAAAGTTAAAACATTTCTGAATAACAATGGAAACTTTTGAAACAGACTCTTTGGTGTACATGGGAAAGCACACACGGACACACACACAGATCCAGAGAGATTTGTCTCAGGTGTATGATTGAAAAAAAAAATGTACCAACCTTCTCTCATTGGAGAGACAGATTAATCCTTTCAAGAGCCAGACGTAACTGCAGAAACCACAGTCCATAGTAACTCATCTATAGGAGACTCCTATGCTCCGTCCAGCAGGCCTGGGTTAGGAAGAAAGTGGTTTCTCTCCCACCATTCATTTCCACTCAGACAATGTCACTTTTTCCTTTCCTGACTGTAAATTCTGCTATTAGCTCCAGCTCTTACATAAATATCATTATAAGAGATAAGAGCAGCTGAAAATCACACATGTGCACTTATACAAACCATACCATTATAAACAGAACTGTGAATTCCCTGTAATTTGGGTCTTGGGGTGGGAGGGTGCTCTCTGTCACTCAGACATTTCTTTACATTGCAAGAGTCTGCAGGACAGGGACTTTCATTACATATTTATACAGGCTTCAATATACAATGGAACCCAAATCCTGACTGGGGCTGTTGTCCCTTTTCAACGAAAGAATCTAGTCAAATTCAGGTCCCTAGGGATTCCAGCTGGAAGTAGAATTTGATGGAGTCTGGTATTTTCTTTGGTGCTATCTTAGGTGTTTTCAAGGAATGTACAAAGTCCTGCTACTCTGAACACAGAAGGGACGAAGAACAAAAGGAGGAGGTTTTTTTGTTTACAGCCCTCAAGCTTCTTTAGCCAACAGCTCCAAAAGCTCTGTGTAGCAGGAGGAGCTGCCCCTTGTGTCTGCAGAGCAGGGAGCAGCAAGGCCTGACCTAAGGAGAAGCCCAGCAGCAGGTGTTGGGAACCAGCTGATCCAGTTAAGCAGCAGCTAGTGAGTGGCTCTGGTTCCCAGCTGGAAGATGTAAGAGAGGATCCAGCTCTGGGGGTGAAGAAAGACAAACAGGTATTAGCAGCAGCAGCAGCAGGAGAAGGCTACAACAGGACAGGTTGTCCCTGTGGCTCCCTGAGAGTGGGGGGGGAGGAAGTTAGAGGATCCTGCAGCATCAGCCCAGGTCAGGACTATCACTTCTGTGACTTTTCCACGTGCCTTGTCTTTGTGTAGAAGAGGAGGCTAAAGAAGAGTTGGGTGAGGCTGGTTGTTTTGTCCAAGTTGGAGGACAGGCCCACCTGACTCGTAGGCGTTGCCTGCATTCTCCACCACAGCCCAGGAGACCCATGGATCTGAAGCCCCATTGAAATGGATGGGTGAACACCAATAGCTAGAACAGCAGCAGCGGCAGCAGATTGTGACCCAGCAGCTTCAGCTACAACAACCGTGCCAGCAAAAGAAGCAGGGAGCAGCAGCCGTTTATGCTTTGCCTATTAACCCTGGAGAACTGGAGCCCCCAGGTGGGTGCGGGGCTGTGGTTACCTGTGTGGGAGGGAGGAGTCCTCTTCAAAATGGGGCTAGAAGATGTCCTTGAGGCTTTGCTGGAGACTCTTGAGTGTGTGGCTGGGGAATACCAGTGGCCCCGGGTGGAATGGCCACAATGATTAAACTCTACATGTCAGGAAAGGCCAAACCAGCATATCGTACACCAGGGATAGAGGCAGCAAAGGACTATAGGACACTCAAGCTACCATACTAGTCTGCCTAGTGCTTGGTGAAGATGCTATTGTCAGCCATTCTGGCATGAACCATTGGCTCTGGCCTCCCAGCGGAGGGTAATAGAGCAACAACTCTGGGATTTGTATTCTCTCTGGCTGAAATCAGAGACTTGTTCACCAATGGAAATAGTGACATTAGAACAGTTTTGCTGAGTTCTCCCAGCAGAGCCCCAGGAGTGGGTTTGTCGCCACTAAGTAGGCAGTATGCTTCGCAGAGAACTTCCTGAGTCTGACATAGAGAATGAGCCTCTGGGGAAACCGGGGCAATCGAATATCCATGGTTCAGGTCCAATGGGGAAGGTGCCTCAGGCCTCAGAAAACCCCTTGTGAAGGGCTACATTGGGCCAGTGTGTGCACCTGTGGTATCCCTCGGGACTGAAACACAGGCCAAGCCCTTACAATGGGCCAGCTGTAACAAATGAGGGCCGACCACGGAAGGAGACCTGGCTGAGAAGATGGGGGTTGGGGGGGTCCCTAGATTGTTCCATTTTGGGTCAAGATGGCCCTGGGCACTAAGATTGCCCTTATAGACAGTCTGTCTGTGGCTATTTCTGTTCCTCAGAAATGTGTGGAGAACTGCTTGGGCTGAAGGCTTATATAGTCCCTGTTACAGGGAAGGGAATGAGGTGCTGGGCTTGTCTGACCCAGATTGGGGCAGATGTTCCTCCAAGAGCAGTTAATAGCTCTACAGATCTCTAGATCTGTGCATGTAAGATGTATTCATGGGGACATTTGGCCCTATCCTAGGGGCAGGAAAGCAAAATATTGGTGGTCATGGCCCAACACCTAGCCTACCTGACAGTATTGGTGCAGGGCTGGAGACCTGTAACCAGTCGTGTGAGGGTGGCTGGGAAGGCAGGGTTGGCACTCAACCTGAGGACTCAAGGAGCGATTAAGCTAAAAGAAATTTTCCCCTTTTCCAGCCCCGAGCTGTCTAGTTCCAAACCAAAGTCCTGCTGGGAACAGTGTCAAGCCCATAGGGTCGCGGTGCAGTGTAGTTTGGAGCTCCCTACGGAGAAGCCACAGGAACAGCCTCCTCCTAGGGACAACCCACTCATCTTGGAGGAGGGGTTCAACTACATCCAAAATCAAAGGGAGGATCTAGTCTTCAGCCGGCTACATGGCCGGCTGACTAGGGCAAATGCGGTGGTGGTTGATCCTGACAATTATGTCCAGTACTCCCATTTTAAACTCAAAGTGGATCTCTCTCTGAGGGTGATGTGGGAGAAAAAAAAATGGGGCCAACCAAACACAACTCCTGATCCCTAAATTTTATCAGAACCAGGTGTTAAAACTGGCCCAAGATGTACTGTAGTCTGGTCATGTGGGAGTGGAGAAGACCCCAAAGAAGATACAGGCCCAGTTGTTTTTGCAAGGGGTTTCTGGTGACATCAAAGATCATTGTGCTTCCTTTCCAGAATGCCAAGTGGTGGCCCACAGCCAGCCCACGGGGCCCTCAGTCCTCTTCCATTGGTGAGCAGACCTTTTCACAGAATTGGGGTAGACCGCATGGGGTCACTGGACCCAACTCAAGCCACTGTTGGTTTATTCTGGTGATTGCTGATTACGGCAATTGGTACCCTGAAGCAGTAGCTCTGTGCTCAGCAACGTCATGGACAATAGCTACCCAATTAATGCAAGTATTTGCTAGAATAGGATTTCCAGAAATGCTCCTTACAGGTCAAGGCAAAGCCTTCACATCCCAGTTAACACACAAGGTCTGAGTTTTCCTGAAATTTCAGTTGCTTAAAACCTCTGCTACACACAAACAGATGGCTCGATAGAGCAGCTTAACCATCCATTCATGTTGGAGATGTTGCAAAAATGTGTAACTTGAGAATCCCAAATTGTGACAAAATGCCCCTGTATTTGTTGCTCACAATCCAGGTGGTCCCACAACCTTCCGCCAGCTTTTCGCCTTTGGAATTGCTGTACATAAGATAACCCTCGAGGGTCCTGGGTCTTTTACAGCAGTCTTGGCAGGAACAAGACACTTCTAGCCAGAACAGGGGCATAGACACGGGCGGGCTGCAGCCCACCCACTTGGCATCCAAGCCCACCCAAATCTGGGCAGGGGTGTAGTGCTGCCACAGCATCACTCGGACTCTTGAAATCCAGGACGGAGCTATGCACCCGCCCTTCAGAAAGCTCCTTTCTGGCTGCTCTACCTTGCCATTTTCTGAGCCACCCCATGCATGCACACAGCTCGGCAGGTGAAGCCCTGTGTCTGGGGGCACCAGAGCTAGGCAGAGAGGGTGATGTCGGGAGAGAAGCTGGGCTCGCACAGTCTGTCATTGCCCATCCACCCGTAAGTCGGGGGCCACCCAAATTTCCACTCCTAACTACGCCACTGAGCCAGACTGTAATCCAGTGTGTCCTCAACTTGAGGGAGAGACTGGATTTGGTAGGGGGCTTTGCTAAGGAGAAGCTGAGAGTGGCACAGCACTCCCAGGAACAAAATTCAATAGAAACACCTGCCTCTGGGTCTACCAGCTGGCATAAAAGGTTCTCCTGCTGCTACTCTCTGCTGAATGCAAACAGCTGGCAATGAAGGAAGAGCCTTTTGAGATCCTCCAACAAGTCAGGGAGTGGACTATGGGGTGGGCAAGTGACCGGTGTCACAGATCTATCATGAAGCCCTGAAGTACCCAGGAGGTGTGTCTTGCCCATGTCCTGACTCTGGAGGCAAAATTTGCCCAGGGGTCAGAGACTGAGTAGTGCACAGAGGTACCCATCAGAAAAAAATCCTGCCCCTGGCCCACCAGGAGAAGGCCAGAGAATTGGTTAACTGTTGCATGGACGTCCTTACTACTAAACCAGGGTGCACAAGCCTGATCGAACACCATGTACATCTGAAACCTTAGCACTGTGTCTTGTTCAGCATCTTGGTTGCAGACTGGTGAGCAATAAAATTATTGTTTTGTGGGATATTGAAAGCAACAGCATGGGATTAGCTTTGACTGAAGGTGGAAGCCACAAAATTACCCTGGCAGCCGTTTCCTTCCCTTCTTCCCCAGGTCTGACCCAAGATGGATTCCAAGTGGAGGGAAAAAATGTAAACATATGTATAAACATAAATATAAAGGGAAGGGTAAACCCCTTTAAAATCCCTCCTGGCCAGAGGAAAAATCCTCTCACCTATAAAGGGTTAAGAAGCTAAAGGTAACCTCGCTGACACCTGACCAAAATGACCAATGAGGAGACAAGATACTTTCAAAAGCTGGGAGGAGGGAGAAAAACAAAGGGTCTGGGTCTGTCTGTGTGATGCTTTTGCCAGGGACAGAACAGGAATGGAGTCTTAGAACTTTTAGTAAGTAATCTAGCTAGGTATGTGTTAGATTATGATTTCTTTAAATGGCTGAGAAAAGAATGGTGCTGAATAGAATGACTATTCCTGTCTGTGTGTCTTTTTTGTAACTTAAGGTTTTGCCCAGAGGGATTCTCTATGTTTTGAATCTAATTACCCTGTACGGTATTTACCATCCTGATTTTATAGAGGTGATTCCTTTTTACTTCTATTAAAAGTCTTCTTGTAAGGAAACTGAATGCTTTTTCATTGTTCTAAGATCCAAGGGTTTGGGTCTGTGGTCACCTATGCAAATTGGTGAGGATTTTTACCAAACCTTTCCCAGGAAGTGGGGTGCAAGGGTTGGGAGGATTTTGGGGGGAAAGGCGTGTCCAAACAACGTTTTCCAGTAAACCCAGATAAAGTTTGGTGGTGGCAGTGGAAGTCCAAGGGTAAAATAGTTTGTACCTTGGGGAAGTTTTAACCTAAGCTGATGAAAGTAAGCTTAGGACGTTTTCATGCAGGTCCCCACATCTGTACCCTAGAGTTCAGAGTGGGGAAGGAATCTTGACAGGGCCAAAGACCTATCTGGCTTCAAGACTAAACTTGATAAGTTTATGGAGGAGATGACATGATGGGATAGCCTAATTTTGGCAAGTGATTGATCTTCGACTACTAGCGGTAGATATGCCCAATGGCCTGTGATGGGACACTAGATAGGGTGGGATCTGAGTTACTACAGAGAATTCTTTCCTGGGTGTCTGGCTGGTGAGTTTTTCCCACATGCTCAGGGTTTAGCTGATCGCCATATTTGGAGTCAGGAAGGAATTTTCCTCCAGGGCAGATTGGCAGAGGGCCTGGGGTTTTTTCGCCTTCCTCTGCAGCATGGGGCATGGGTCACTTGATGGAGGATTCTCTGCACCTTGAAGTCTTTAAACCACAATTTGAGGACTTCAGTAGCTCAGACATAGGTCAGGGGTTTGTTACAGGAGTGGGTGGGTGAAATTTTGTGGCCTGCGTTGTGCAGGAGGTCAGACTAAATTATCATAATTGTCCCTTTGGACCTTAAAGTCTATGAGTCTAACCATTCAGCATTGGGATCCCTGTGGGCAGAAGGTCCTGTGCATTTTCTGTATCAAAATGAAGACTCTGAGTCTGTTTAAATTTAGCCTTTCATATCAGAAGTCTTTGTTTGTCTCTTGGTCTCTGCTAACTCAGTTGTAACCAGTCTGTGTAAACCATCCTGAAGATTGTTACCTTTCTGGAGTTGTTTACAACCTCAGTGATTCACCTTAATCACCCCCCACTGTTTTTTTCTTCTTGGAGGAGCTGTGGTAAGCTTGCCACATGCAGCAGAACACAATCGTACATAAACCATTCTTAGATTTATTATAGTGGTTCCCAAACATACTGTGTGGGGTTGCAATATCTGTCACGGGGCGGAGTCTGAATATCAGCGAGGAGGGACATAATGAAAAGAGACCTAGAGAGACTGGAAATATTGTCAGGGGAAAAAAGTGTCTAAAAATAGAGCTGTGGTAAATAGTTATGAAGAGAGAGATCTAGTAAAAAGGACAATCTTAGGAAGGAGAAATGCGGAAAAGGAGCATTATACTGTATTATACTCATGGATGGCACTTGGAGAGGATTTCACATCTATAAAACACTGTACAAACATTCACTACCAAGTCCTTGGAAAGAAGGTAGAGAACGGGATTGCCATCAACATACAGGTAACATTCACTACTTTGCAGTAAGACAATGACTGTAATCAGATCTCATGCTTCAGGGCTTCAGCCAGTCATGTACAGGGGTCAGGAAGGAATTCTGTGAAGCTCCCATGTTTGTTTTTTGTTTTATTTGTTGCCCTTCTCTGAATCATCAGACATCAACTACAGAGGGAGCTTTGACCTTGGATGGGATGGAGCAGTGCTCTGAAGTGGTATTGAGAAAACTCTTTCTAAGATATCTGGCAGGTGTGTCTTTTCCACTTGCTCAGGGTCAAACCAGTTGCCAGATTTGGGGTCACGAGGGAATTTTCTCCTGAGTCAGATTTGCAAAAATGGACCTTGGGGGATTATCATCTCCCTCTGAAGCACAGAGCATGGAACACCTGCTGGGACACAGGGAAGAAAGGTAAGCAGCAGGATACGGACCCTGGACTTCAGGAAAACAGACTTCGACTCCCTCAGGGAATGGATGGGTAGGATCCCCTGGGGCACTAACATGAAGGGGAAAGGAGTCCAGGAGAGCTGGCTGTATTTCAAGGAATCCCTGTTGAGGCTACAGGGACAAACATTCCCGATGTGTCGAAAGAATAGTAAATATGGCAGGCGACAAGCTTGGCTTAACGGTGAAATCCTATCAGATCTTAAGCATAAAAAAGAAGCTCACAAGAAGTGGAAGGTTGGACATATGACCAGGGAAGAGTATAAAAATATTGCTCGGGGATGTAGGAATGAAATTAGGAGGGCCAAATCGCACCTGGACCTGCAGCTAGTGAGAGAAGTTAAGAGTAACAAGAAGGGTTTCTTCAGGTATGTTAGCAACAAGAAGAAAGCCAAGGAAAGTGTGGGCCCCTTAATGAATGAGTGAGGCAACCTAGTGATGGAGGATGTGGAAAAAGCTAATGTACTCAATGCTTTTTTTGCCTCTGTCTTCACGAACAAGGTCAGCTCCCAGACTGCTGCACTGGGCATCACAACATGGGGAGTAGAGAGCCAGCCCTCTGTGGAGATAGAGGTGGTTAGGGACTATTTAGAAAAGCTGGACGTGCACAAGTCCATGGGGCCGGACGAGTTGCATCCGAGAGTGCTAAAGGAACTGGCGGCTGTGATTGCAGAGCCATTGGCCTTTATCTTTGAAAACTCGTGGCGAACAGGGGAAGTCCCGGATGACTGGAAAAAGGCTAATGTAGTGCCAATCTTTAAAAAAGGGAAGAAGGAGGATCCTGGGAACTACAGGCCAGTCAGCCTCACTTCAGTCCCCGGAAAAATCATGGAGCAGGTCCTCAAGGAATCAATCCTGAAGCACTTAGATGAGAGGAAAGTGATCAGGAACAGTCAGCATGGATTCACCAAGGGAACGTCATGCCTGACTAATCTAATCGCCTTCTATGATGAGATTACTGGTTCTGTGGATGAAGGGAAAGCAGTGGATGTATTGTATCTTGACTTTAGCAAAGCTTTTGACACGGTCTCCCACAGTATTCTTGTCAGCAAGTTAAAGAAGTATGGGCTGGATGAATGCACTATAAGGTGGGTAGAAAGTTGGCTAGATTGTCGGGCTCAACGGGTAGTGATCAATGGCTCCATGTCTAGTTGGCAGCCGGTGTCAAGTGGAGTGCCCCAGGGGTCGGTCCTGGGGCCGGTTTTATTCAATATCTTCATAAATGATCTGGAGGATGGTGTGGATTGCACTCTCAGCAAATTTGTGGATGATACTAAACTGGGAGGAGTGGTAGATACGCTGGAGGGCAGGGATAGGATACAGAGGGACCTAGACAAATTGGAGGATTGGGCCAAAAGAAATCTGATGAGGTTCTGCACTTAGGACGGAAGAACCCAATGCACAGCTACAGACTAGGGACCGAATGGCTAGGCAGCAGTTCTGCGGAAAAGGACCTAGGGGTGACAGTGGACGAGAAGCTGGATATGAGTCAGCAGTGTGCCCTTGTTGCCAAGAAGGCCAATGGCATTTTGGGATGTATAAGTAGGGGCATAGCGAGCAGATCGAAGTACGTGATCGTCCCCCTCTATTCGACATTGGTGAGGCCTCATCTGGAGTACTGTGTCCAGTTTTGGGCCCCACACTACAAGAAGGATGTGGATAAATTGGAAAGAGTCCAGCGAAGGGCATCAAAAATTATAAGGGGTCTGGAACACATGACTTATGAGGAGAGGCTGAGGGAACTGGGATTGTTTAGTCTGCGGAAGAGAAGAATGAGGGGGATTTGATAGCTGCTTTCAACTACCTGAGAGGTGGTTCCAGAGAGGATGGTTCTAGACTATTCTCAGTGGTGGAAGAGGACAGGACAAGGAGTAATGGTCTCAAGTTGCAGTGGGGGAGGTTTAGGTTGGATATTAGGAAAAACTTTTTTCACTAGGAGGGTGGTGAAACACTGGAATACATTGCCTAGGGAGGTGGTGGAATCTCCTTCCTTAGAAGTTTTTAAGGTCAGGCTTGACAAAGCCCTGGCTGGGATGATTTAATTGGGATGGGTCCTGCTTTTGAGCAGGGGGTTGGACTAGATGACCTCCTGAGGTCCCTTCCAACCCTGATATTCTATCATTCTATGATTATGTTGGTATCTCTCATCTCATCAGTTCCCTGCCATTGCAGGGGCACTAGGCATTGGTGATATCTTATTCCCTCCTGTTTTCTGCCTGTGGCACACAATAGCTTATTCTCCTGAGGATTGAAATGCTTTAGTTTAACTGAGTCTTCTGGCTCATAGAGGTATCTGGGTGAAATGCAGTGGCCTGTGTTATACAGTAGGTCAGACTAGATGTCCTAGTGATCCCTTCTGGCCTTAAACTCTATGAAAAAAAGTTATCACCATTTTGTAAATGGGTGTAATCACCAGCAAGAAATATTTAAGCTGCTCCAAAGGGGAATAACTAGGATTAATGGTACGAGATCTGTAACCCTTCAGGTGGACTCAGCAACAACCAGGGCCGGGTTCAATATCTAGGGGTTCCTTTCCAACAATACAACACAGAACTGGCTCAAGCCCCCACCCAGTAACCTGGGAAAATTATACACCACCCCTGAGCGCCTCTGAGAGGCAATACTTCCCCATTCACAAGCACAGCATCTGAGAGTGGGAAAGAAACTTTTAATGAAAGGTGGGAAGTCACTCGACATTAATTAGTGAAAATGCCGCAAGCAGGATTCCCTAATAAACCTACACTGTGAGCAGGACACCAACCAAAGAGTGCATGGGCAGTGTCTTCTGCCTCATATTCTTGAGTTCTACAACCAAAAGTTCCCTTACCATGCCCCTCTCTGCTCCCTCACCATACCCCACTCACAGTGGTTGTCAGTGAGGACCCAGGATTCAGATGTGCGTTTGTGTAAGTTCACCTCCCATCTCGGGGGGCAGGGGGGGACATAGGGGAAGAAGGCATCTAGCTTGTTCCACCATCTGAGCACTTGCTTTGTCTGGCCACCCCACCAGCTGCTCCCTGCTTTGCTAGCCACTTGCCACACAATCATACTCTGCTGCTACCTGCTTCTTGACTGTGACATCTGCAGGCCAGTTTCTTGAGGTTTCCCCCCAGCTCTTAGTGATCTTCAGTTCTCAGCGATTGTCAACTCCTAGTGTGGGAACTTCATTACCAAAGCAGGATGGGCAGAAACTCTGTCACACAAAAAGTGATTTCAGCTCTAGTGAGTACTTAAAACAGAAGACTCCTAATGCAGTTCTACTTAGCTCTGTTTTTAAACAGTGGGGAGGAGCAGGTTAAAGCTTGCCTGAGATAAACCCCCGCCCTGCCTGGTAGGGACACCTGTTTCCCCTACCCCCACTTACTTTTATAGGGGTCTGGCATTTGAGCCTCTGGCATAGTGAGTTTCTTTCAGTTGAGGGTGACTCCTCAATCAGGACAGGCTAAGCACAGTTCTGCTCCCCTTTACACATACAATAATGATAACAACCTTTCACTACCCCTGCATTCAGTACTAAAGTGATTTGTTACCGAACAACAGCCAAAGTTGATCACTTTGGGCAACACCACTCTGTCTGCTGGATACTTATGCAGAGTAGGTGTGCATATGGAAATACAGTCTGTTCCTAAAGTCTTTCCCCCACTCCAGCTAGGTGTCAGGGGAGAGCTCATTCACACCCTGCTTATAGATTAAAGAGGGAACATTTAAGATGAATGTGAGGAAGCTTCCTGACAGTGAAGGAGCCCTTGAAGCCACAATCAAAGGGATTTTGTGGAATGGAACATTGTCCCCATCACCTGGGTCATTTAAATCCAGCCTGGACAGAGCAGTGGGAGCATGCTGTAGGGTTCAGGCTTGCACTGGGCCCAGGGGGAGGGGCTGGATGAGCTAACAGTGTTTCCATCTCTGGTTTCAGTGACCCTGTACAAACCCTGCCCTTTGTTTTCAGGTTCCAGAGGACCCCTGAATCCCTTCTCTGAGATTGTGTATGAGGAGATTGATTATAACCTGATGAGAGAGAAGCAGGAGATGTTCAGTCGCTCAGGTCTGTGGTCTCACTCTTAACAGGGAGCAGCTATCTAATGCCCTGACCATCTGAGGCCCTAACCCAGAGTTAAATCACTGCAGTTTCAGCCCTGTGAGCTTGTCATTGGAGCTGGTCAAAAGTCTTCATTACAAAATGTTTTGGTGAAAAATGCAGATTCAGAGATACCGAAATATTTCACAAATTCCTGTCAATTTCTCCCAATTGTTCTAAATACACACAGAACAATTCATTTCATTTCAATGTTTTCTAAAGAAAACATTTTGTTTTTTCAGTTTGACATGATTTTCCATTAGAAATTTCCTTTAATTTTATTTATAAAAATTATATACATGTCATAAATATAAAGGGAAGGGTAAACACCTTTAAAATCCCTCCTGGCCAGAGGAAAAAAACCCTTTCACCTGTAAAGGGTTAAGAAGCCAGGCTAACCTCGCTGGCACCTGACCAAAATGACCAATGAGGAGACAAGATTAAAAAGCTGGAGAGGGGAGGGGAGGAGAAACAAAAGCTCTCTCTGTCTGTGTGAGGCTTTTGCCGGGAACAGAAAGGAATGGAGTCTTAGAACTTAGTAAGTAATCTAGCTAGATATGTGTTAGATTCTGTTTGTGTAAATGGCTGAGAAAATAAGCTATGCTGAATGGAATGGATATTCCTGTTTTTGTGTCTTTTTGTAACTTTAGGGTTTGTCTAGAGGGATTCTCTGTTTTGAATCTAATTATCCTGTAAGGTATTTACCATCCTGATTTTACAGAGGTGATTCTTTTACTTTTTCTTCTATTAAAATTCTTCTTTTAAGAACCTGATTGGTTTTTCATTGTTCCTAAGATCCAAGGGTTTGGGTCTGTGTTCACCTATGCAAATTGGTGAGGATTTTTATCAAGCCTTCCCCAGGAAAGGGGGGAAAGATGTTTCCAAGCGGGCTCTTTCCTGCTTATATGTCTGTTAAACACTCTGTGGTGGCAGCAATAAAGTCCAAGGGAAAAAGAAAAATAGTTTGTACCTTGGGGAAGTTTTAACTGAAGCTGGTAAAAATAAGCTTAGGAGGTTTTCATACAGGTCCCCACATCTGTACCCTAGAGTTCAGAGTAGGAAAGGAACCTTAACAATATATATACACAAAAATGTCCAAAAGAACACCAAATGGTTTTATTCAACATGAAACTATGTTTTTTACATTTGCATTTTCAATTTTTTTTCTAAAAATATCATTTTTGGCTCAATACTAAAACATTTATTTTTCTTTTTTTACAATGGCCAGAGAACGAAACCCTCTGAACTTTGCCAAGCTCTAGCTGTGGGAGATGGGTCAGTGGGGACACCAGCAGTTACTCATGTAGATGGAAGGAAATTGGCTTCTTTCCCACAATACTCTGCGAGACCCAATTCTAGGGACAGTTAATGTCCCATCTGCCCATCCCGTAGCCTTGTGGAATGTAACCAGTTTTGAGTCAGGAAAGCAACTGTCTGGGGCTTGGCCAAACTATCATTTGAAAACTGCTTTGTAACACTGGAGCAGGGGATGGTCTGTGGCCTCCTCCCACTGCAGTCACTGGTCTACTGGGTCAGCTCCCTCCTGCCTACAGAGCAGAGAGATCAGCCCAGGAGAGCCACATGACTTTGAGGCATGGCCAAGTTATCCTTTGTGCCATTTTGTCCTAATGTCTGATGGGAACATCCTGCCCCAGGGCTCTGCTGTTGTGGGGCTCTGGGAACATGCTCAGGGCTTCTCCCAGCACCACTGCCAAGATGGTTACAGTGAATCACAGACTCTGCTCTGGGCCTGTCTTGGCCTAAACTAGAAAAACCATGGAGAGCTGATCGACTAATTCATGGGGGAGTTGGGCATTTACCCTTAAGCAGGAGGAGTCCCCTTTGTGGCTGAGGAGGCCAGGACCATTGTGGAACTTCCCTGGACCAGCAGCCAGAGACGGGCCCTTCACTCACCTCAGTATATTTCAGGTCAGATTGTATCATCCCCTCAGGCACATTTACCCCAGTAACATGGAGATTTCTCTTGGGGAGTCTGTGTCAGCCTCTCACCGCTCAGAGTTGCTGTGAGTCACCATCTCCTGTGGAAGAAGGAATAGACTGAGACCGGAAATACCACTCCAGGCCCCGGATGTGTTCCCAGTCCCACAGTTCTGCTGTTCTCACTGTGATGAATTTCTGGTTCTCGTCTCTCCAGTCTCCTATTCAGATGACTCAGTGATGAAGCTGCGGTATTTCACTGGGGACAGCGAGAGGGAAAACGATCCTGGATCAGAAAAAGGTAATTGGGGAGGGGCAGAGTGAGGCTGAGAGACCCAAATCTGGGCAGAGAAATGAATTTCTATCACACTTTCTGCAATCGCAGCCATTTCCCCAAACATGATCCCCATTTTACAAAGTCGGGTCTAATTCTATTGAATAGGATTTCTGTTAGAATCTCAGGATGGGAACATGTGACCATCTCCTGAGCACAGATCCCTCTGAGCTCCCCAGGTGAGGAGCTGGAGAAGACGGGTCAATCTCTTTGGGTGGAAGGTGTCAATGCCCAGCAGAGCTCGTCTCTCACCCCTGAGAGAGAGAGGGAAGATTGTCTTGTGTTTTATAATTAGAGATGGGCTCAGCCCAACTCCCTGATCTGAACCCACCAGAACTTCGGGGGAGGGGGGATTTGCAGATTCTGACCCCAGCTCTGAATTTCAGTTTTGGGGCTGGCACCTGTCGCTATAACAGGCTGAAGCAAAACCCTGGATCTGAACTTTGTGGCCTGGCCCCATCTCTAATTATAAACAGAGCAGCCTTTCTACCCCAGATGCTCTCAAGGGAATCCATTAATTTGGGCCCTTTGGGAGTTTAGCCTATGGCTGGGGGAGGAGACACTGAGGAGATAAGCCAGTTCGGCTGAGAAGCTGGAGTGCTGCCAAGCTGAGCCCTGGGCTTCCTGAGAGGCTAGTGGAGAGCAGGAGCTCACAAAGGATCAGGCTAGCGCTCTCTCAGCGTAAGCTTTAATTCCTGCAGAGGGAAGATTTCCCCACCCCAGTGTAACAGGAGATCAGCTGGATTCAGAGACTGTCTCTGGCCTGGTAGCACCCGTGTTCCAACCTGTTATCTCAGCACAACCCAGATCCTGCTCCCACCGAAATACATAAAAGAGCTGCTGTTGGATTCTGCAAGGACAGGAATGACCCCTAGTTATTTCTGAGACTCCTGTTTCACTGTAGTTCTCTGACTAGTGCCCTTCTCACCCTGGGCCCCTCTGACTTCCCCTCTCACGTGCCATGACAAACAGCTCTAGTTATCAGGGCCACCTGCGCTGAAGAGACGCTGCTGGTGCCCTGGGCTGAGTGTGGTGTTTGCTGTTCCAGAGGGAGCTTCCCCAGGGGGGTCTCAGCTGGATTACAATAGCGTGGAGGATCCTGCCTTGAACGACGTCCCCCAGACTGCAGATGGCCAAGGTGAGCAGTGAATCCGCCTTCTGGAAGCAAAGTCACCCTGTCGAAAAATTAAATATGTTTCCCAGTAGGGCCAATAGTGGTTTGTTAAGAAAACCACAAAGTTCACCCACCAGCACTGTTCCCTCTAAGCTGTGCACGCACACACAGATCCTGAACCCCACACACCTGGTGAAACACCGCGCACATAAAAATTTGCACAGAAGCACAAAAATTTTCACAGAAGAAATTTTTTTGCGCACACAGCCTGTCAAAAATTAGAGGGAACATTGCCCACCAGTATTGTCTATTGGCATAATGCTGGGGGCGCTTATCAGGTGCATTACAAGAGCTGTGTGGAGGCCCAGGGGTAGGGAAGTGTGTGGTGTCCTAGGTCATGACAGAGGCCCATTGCAGGGACTGAAGGAGCATTTCGCTCAGGAGCTGCCCACGCGGTACTTGGCTCAGGTCACTGTCCTGTGACCCTCACTGCCATGAGCACTAGGGTTACTCACTATTTGTGAAGAGGGCACATCAAAGCAGAGACCTGTACGGTGCAGCAATGTTCCCTGTCAGCCTTTCCTGACATGTGGCTATAGCAGTTTATATACATCTGTGTCAGACTTGCTGTGCCGGGGGGGACGACATAGAGATTTTACACCCAAGGTCCATGTCCCGCCCTTATTAGCTGGCTCAGCTCCCAGTGGTGCCAATACGTTGGGGACTGATGGCAGTTTATGGGGTAAACTTTATCAGGAGAACGCACTGAAAGACATTTTAAAGTAATGTCAAGTTTAGGAAGTCAGGGACAAGCTCTGGGCAATTCCAAGTAATTTCTATTTGTAATTATTGTAACAGAACGCCTTGTGGAATAATCCCTCTGGACTAGATCCCAGTCACCCCTTTCTAGACCTCTTCCCCCACCCTTGTCATCTGGGAGCTCTAGGATCCTCTCAACCAGCTATTGAAATGTATCAAATCAACGTGAAATCCCCCAGTCTGAGGGTTCCAGAGGAGGGCTCCTCTTACTGCTCTGAGGGTGAAAGTTAAGTGCTGAGAGATCCCCAGGGACCAGTGTAGCTGGTGCATCTGCAGCTTATAGTTTATTTCTGTCTTCACTGTGAATATTCTCTTAATTACTTCACATCAGATGCCTCTGCCCTGCCTGGAGATCTCCCAGGGGATGGTTACAATGATGCCAGAGAAGTGTCTGACTCTGAAGGTGACCCTGGTTTGGGGCAGAATGATAAGCAAGGCATAGGGGCGAGTGACAGGGAGAGGGATTCACAGAAAGGTGAGTGGAGAACTGTTTGCACTTCACACTGTCTCTGCAGAGTGGGAGGGCTGGAAATGTGGGGTATGCAGCAAGGGAACAGCCCTGGCCAACCCAACACCTGTGAGACAAACTCTCCTTTTCTCATCTCTCCATTCCCTCAACGCAGAGGCTTCAGTGCCTGCCATGGGGAGAGGAACAGCAGGGTCCCTGCCGGGTGGTACTTTGTGCTCAAACCAGCAAGATACCTAGGATCCTTCTGCCTCTAGGTTCAAATGCTTGTGTGGCTGCCACACGGTGGATGTGCTGGATTCCCACCAGTTCACTGCATGTGTATCTTTTGGGCAGAATCCTATGAACCAAAGTCCTGTTACTGCCGCACAATTGTTAAAGAGCCCGTCACATGTCCTGTAAAAGTTGGGCTTTGCGCATTGTCCTTGGCCAAAATCTCCCCTCTCTTCCCTATTGGGCCATGAGCAAAGACCCCATCAGCCACCCCAGGGGAGGTGCAGTGGTGATGAAATGTGCATTGCTTAGTACTTGATGCTTATGTTCATTGTTAGGGCAGAGTGAAAGTTATGATGTTCTTTACTAAGTTCTCCTTGCTGGTAACTGCTTGGATTTTGTACATGAGGTGAGAGGTAGCTACAGCTGGCCCTTGGCAGTGTTAGCTGGTCTGGAAACCAAAGGTTTTAATTTCCAGACTATGCATAGAGATGATGGATTAGAATTTGTCATAGACCCAGCCAGAAGACTGAAGGAGGAACAATTCCTAACCTGTACTGGAAAGAAGAGGTTCTCAAACTGGAGAACACAGAATATATTCTGGGGGTGGCATGAGATGCCAAAGCGGAAAGCGGTGGGTGGTACAAATATTGTGCTTATGTTCATTGCTAGGACAGAGTGAATTTTATGATGTCCTTAACTAAGAGCTCCTTCCTGGTAAGTGTTTGGGTTTTGTACACGAAGTGACAGGTAGCTGCAATTGTCACTTGGAACTTGGAAGTGGAGTGGAAATCCAGGGTTTTATTTCCAGAACATGGATAGAGATAATGGATTGAAAGTTGTCATGGACCCAATCAGAAAAATGAAGAGGGAACATTTTCTAAATTCTAACCCATACTGGAGAGTGCCCTCTACTCTTGCTGGGCAGCCATGCATAGCCACAGAATGGATCCACTGACTGTATGTGTCTCGCTTGGTATTTTCAGGTTGGAGTGAAGGTGTTTCTGAGGTGGAGAAGGAAACTCTGTTCCTGCCTCCTGGAGACACAGGTTATGATGATGTGGGACATGGAGACTTTGGGGGATCGGTATCAGAAATGATTTGATTGGGCCAAATAACCTTGTGATGATGTAAAAGCTTCTCCTCTTTCTCTCAGAAATGCTCCCTCTTGCATGATGCCCGAAGACAGTCCCTGCCTGGTAGATAGACAAAGCAGGTGTTTTTATAGGGTTTGTGTGAATTTATAGGAAATACAAGTGTGAGTAGAAAAAGGTTCACAAACATCCTCTGTATAATTTCCTATTCATCGGCCAGGATGGAAGTTTCCTGCCTTTTATCCCTGTAGTTTCTTTAGCTTGAATCTGTGCCTTTTTCTTATTAAATCCCTTCTGAAAGTCTGCCCAGCAGTGGAAGTTTTTCTTGCCAGATGAATTGTGCAGTTTCCAGGGCTCATCATGGGGAGAGGATGAGATACAACAAACCAAGAGTCAAGGGTGGGCCACCTCTGGGTATGGCCGGCTGTTTGATAGCAGGGTGGGTTTACACTGAATGTTCTATCAGGCATGTGGTAAAAGTGAGACACCAGCAAGAGAACGTTCTGAGATGAGCAACATGGTTGTTCCTAAACCTAATTCAGATCTGAAACTTTCATTGAATCCAAAGAGATACAGTAACTCCTCGCTTAACGATGAAATTATGTTCCTGAAAAATGCAACTTTAAGTGAAACGATATTAAGCGAATCCAATTTCCCCATAAGAATTAATGTAAAGAGGGGGGGTTAGGTGCCAGGGAAATGTTTTTTCACCAGAAAAAAAAAACCTATATATATACACAGTATAAATTTTAACAAACAATTTAATACTGTACACAGCAGTGATGATTGTGAAGCTTGGTTGAGGGGGTGAAGTCAGAGAGTGGAAGAGGGTGGGATATGTCCCAGGGGATGCCTTACTGCTCAATGATGAACTAGCACTCGGCTGAGCCCGAAAGGGTTAACACGTTGTTGTTAATGTAGCCTCACACTCTACAAGGCAGCACAAATGGAAGAAGGGGAGACAGCATGGCAGAGAGAGACAGAGACACACACCCTGTGTGTGTGTATGAGAGAGAGAGATGAGCATTGCCCCTTTAAGTACGCTGAGCGCACTCTAAGCACATTGCCCTTTTAAGTAGATCAGCAAGTTGAGACAGCAGCTGCTGCCAGCAAGCTCCCTCCGTCCTGAGCCCTGTTGTGCCCCCCCTAGCTCTATCGAGATAGGGTAGGTGGGAGCAGGAGCAAGGGGGACACCCTGACGTTATTCCCCTTTTCCCTCCCACACACAGCAAGCAGGAGGCTGCTGGGAGCAGCTCCAAGGCAGAGGACAGGTGCAGCACATGGCAATGGCACAAACAGCTGAACTGCCCGGCAATTGATAGCCTGCTGGTCTACCCTGGTTCTAAGTCCCCACCAGCTCCAACGGGCTGCTCTTTCTGCAAGTAGTGGACAAAGCAGGCGGCTGCCAAAGAAGGTTATAAGGGAGCATTGCACAACTTTAAACGAGCATGTTCTCTAATTGATCATCAATGTAACAACGAAACAATGTTAACTGCGATGACTTTAAGTGAGGAGTTACTGTAAATGGAAAAAATTCTCCCTGGGTAATTCACACCTGAAATTAAGCAAATGGTGAAAATAATTCCCCATTAGCTATAAATACAGAGGATGAAAATATCTGCTAGGAGGATCAATTAATTTTATAGACAATAATGACAAAGAGAGGGTTAACAAGAGTCTGGGTTTTCACTGAACCAATAAGGCTAGAAACCCCAGTAAAACTGATTTCCATGACAATCCACAAATATAGTTTAAAATCAATGCTGAGCTGAGAACTGACCAGTGGAAAAGCCAGAAGTGTTCTCTGGATGAACCTCCAGTGAAATCAATACCAGAACATGTGCAGAATACATTGTTATTTCACCGAAATAGTGTCTTTCTTTCCTTTACCACAAATCCTGCATTCAGTTTTGGTCACTTCATCTCTAGCGGGTTCGAATGAAAATAGAAAGGATCGACAGATGATTGGAAACAGCAGGTCCGGTGGGGTCATATGCAGTGATGAGCTGCCAAAATCTTAACAACTGGTTCCCTCCTCACCCCACGAGGGGGTCGTTGCCCACTCCTGCCCCATCCAACCCCCCGCGTTCCTTGACACTCCCCCCAGGACCCCTGCTCCCTCCACCCCCTCTCCTGTTCCCTGACTGCCCCCAGAACTGGGCAGGAGGGTCTTGTGGGCCACCATAGTGGGTGCCCACCCCACCCCTAAAGAGCCAGAGGGACCTGCTGGGGGGCAAGGTGAGGAGTCCCAGCGGTGCTTACCTGGGGCAGCTCCCAGGAAGCATCCAGCAGGTCCATCTGGCTCCTAGGGGCAGGGTAGCGTAGCCAGCGGGGGAACAGGGGGAGCGGCTGCTCCCCTCACTGATCACATCAAAAGTGGCTCCTTAGGTGCTGACTCTGTGGGTGCTCTGGGGCTGGAGCACCCATGGGGAAAATTTGGTGGGTTCAGAGCACCCACCGGCAGCTCCCCGCCCCGCACCCAGCCCCAGCTCACTTCACCTCACCTCTGCTCCACCCCCGAACGCATCGCCCTGCTCTGCTTCTCCGCCCCGCCCATGGCTTCCCACAAATCAGCTGTTCGGTGGGAAGCCAGGGAGGGCTGAGAAGCAAGCGGCGGCTTCCCACTCAGGCTGAGGGTGGCAGTGGTGAGCTGGGACGGGGAGTGGTTCCCCTATGCACCCTCCCGCCCGGGTTACCTGCTGCGGTGTGGGTGGCCCTCCTCGTGCCCCTCTGCCCCAGTTCACCTCCACTCCGCCTCCCCCTCCCTGGGCCTGAGTGCGAAGCCGCCGCCTGCTTCTCAGCCCGCTCCGGCTTCCCACGTGAACAGCTGATTTGTGGGAAGCCTGGGGGGGCGGACAAACAGAGTGGGGAAGAGCATTCAGGGGAGGAGGAGGAGGGGGAGCGGAGGTGAGCTGGGGCTGGGGGTGGGGTGGGGAGCTGCCAGTGGGTGCTCTGCACCCACCAAATTTTCCCCTTGGGTGCTCCAGCCCTGGAGCACTCATGGAGTCGGTGCCTAAGGTGCCACATTTGGCCGGTTGTTAAATTTAGAAGCCCTTTTAGAACCAGTTGTCCCTTGTGGAACAACCAGTTCTAAAAGGGCTTCTAAATTTAACAACCGGTTCTAGCGAACCAGTGCGAACCGGCTCCAGCTCAGCAGTGGTCATATGAAGAGACTAGAAATACAACAATTTTCTTCTGAAAGGAGAAAAACAAAATAAGACATTATTGAGACATGTAATAGGGCATACTGACCCTTGGAGACTGAGGAGGGAAATCTCAGGGGCTTTGCTCATCTGTTTGTGGGGTTGTGTTCTCAAGACAGATTTGTGGGACAAAGGAAATGACCACAGAGAGAGGAGTGGCCCCCGTATGGATGTTTGTGCTTTGGCAGGGAACCCAGGCTGCTGATGCTGCCTAGGGCCTGGGACTGGAGCCTTAAAGAGGGAGCGGGTGAAGGCTCTTCTCTTCTTTCAGGCTGAAGGAATTCTGGGTTTGGTCAGTCCGTCCAGGGTGGGGTCACATCACTCACAGGCAAAGAGAGGAAAACTCCCCCCAGAATGGCACATGCAGATCTTAGATAAAAGGAACAACAGCAGGTGAAGGTGACTGAGTAGGGGATTCCCTTGTGCATGTTATGAAGCTATTACTATCTGGATCACTTGGTAGGCTGGGTCCATTCAAACATACTGAGCTTTAATAAAATGCAAGGTCATACATTTGTAACTCTGAAGAAGATTTAGGTGTGATAATGAAGAAACAACTCAGCATGAAATCCCAGTGTGATGCTGTGGCCAAAATGGCCAACGCAATCCTTGGATGCATATGCAGGAGAATAGTGACTAGAAATAGGGTGCTGATTTTATCTCTGTATACAACATTGTTATGACCAATACCAGAATATTGCACCCAGTTCTGGGGTCCACATTTTAAGAAGGACAGTGAAAAATTGGAGAGGGTGTGGAGAAGAGCTACAAAAAAGATGGCTGAGAAAATGCCTTACAATGAGAGACAAGAGCTCAATCTCTCCAGTGTATCAAAAAGAAGATCAAGAGGTGACTTGATTACGGTGCATAAAATACCCTCACAAAGAGAAAGTACTGGGTACTAAAGGGCTTTGTAATCGAGCAGCAAAAGGCACAACAAGAACCAATGGCTGGAAGTTAATGCCAGAGAAACTGAAATTTAAAATGAGGCACAAATTTTAATAGGGTAATTAAGCATTGGAACAATCTACAAAGGGAAATGAGACAGATTGTCTACCCCACACAGGGGAGGGGGCGGGTTTGAGCAAGTGCTCTGAGGTGGTATAGAAAATTATTTCTCTTAGCTGCTTCACTGGTGGGTCTTGCTCACATGCTCAGGATCTAACCGATCACCATTTTAAGGGTAGGCAAGGAATTTCCCCCAGATCATATTGTCAGGGACCCTGGAGGCTTTTTACCATCCTCTGCAGCATGGGGTGCACATCATTGCTAGGATCATCTTGATATATCTCAAAATTACTTCCCTGCCAATGCAGGGGACTCGGGTATTGGTGCATCTCAGTCCTGCCTAATCTCTGCCTGTGGCACACAATAGTTTAGTCTCCTGAGGGCTGTAATACTTTGTCTCATCCAGGTTGTTGGTCCCAGTGCAGTGGTGACTTTGGTGGCCTCTCATGTTTATGGGGGTTAGACTGGATTATTTAGTTGTCCTGACTGACCTTAAAATCTGCACATTTATATTATGGCTACAATGTTGCTGTGTCTGACTTGTGGCCACTCTGACTCACAGGTGCCCCCTCTTTCCAATCAAGTCACCTCCTAGTACTCAGGGAATGGCATCTGCCACAAAAGGCAATAGGGTGCTGTGGGAATAACTTTGGGGGCAGTCACTAGTCACGGAAAACAAAAGTTCTCACAACACCCCTGACAGATACACGAGGGTCTCTGTCCATGCAGGAGATAGTCCAGCACTCCCAGTGGAAAGGAATGATGAGGGGGATAGAAACACTCATGATGGGGAGTTGCATGTTTCAGCCATGTTGGTGTGTGGGTACCAGCTGAAACACATACACTGTACCCACAACCAGAGCAAGTTCACACTCTAAAAACACCAAACCCAAGAGGGACATCTTAATCTCAGCACAAGTTCTGCTTTAACCCATTGTTGCGGTGCCCTGCCCAGGGTATGGGGTGGGCCAGGTGTAGCAGACCTCTCCAGAACCTCCGTGGGACTAGCAGTTGATGAAGTTCCTCCTTTGTCTGCGGATCCTTGACCAGCCTATAGAGAACGTTGTTACGGACCTCAAATCACAGCCCTTGGGGGCATCGCTGGGGTTGGTCCTCCACTTGAGTGGGGCCCACTGCCTGTTCCCATGCCCAGCTGAGGTTCGGCTCTCCCCTTTGCTCCTCTAGGCTGTCCCCATCAATGTCCAACCACCCTTGTCCATCCTCTGTCGGGTCCTTCGCTGGGGGGGAGGGGAGGGGGGAGGGAGTGTGGCATGTATTTGATGTCTTGGAACTCCCTGATGGCCCTTCTTCTGCGCCTGGTGTTCGGCGGCCATTTCCTGCATCAGCTATTGCTGCTGCTGTGGCATCTGGAGCTGTTGCTGGGTGGCAATCTGTGGGAACAGCTGGGCCTGCTGTTGCTGCTGGTGCCTGGCCTGCTGCTGCTGGCTCTCCAGCAGCCACTTCAATGCTTCTCAGTGTCCATGACTCTCATATTGGGGGTCAGCTCACCAGTCTGGTTTGGATCCTTCTAGCTAGTCCCGCTCATTGCCCATATTCTCCCCCAGTTGCTGCGGGGCTGGTCCAGCCTGTCCTCCTTTGGGATGGGAAGGGGGCATTATAGCCCCGCGGCTGCATCCAGCTGACTGCTCTTAGTCTCAGGGCGGAACAGCCTAAGTGCCAGAGTCAATATGGCTGCTCTCCTTAGCATGACTACGCGGCCTCGTGGCTAGAGTCAATGTGATTGCCCTCTCTTGCAGGGCTACATGGCCCAGTGTCCAGAGTCAATACAGCTGCATTTCCTCACAGGGCTGAATGGTCTAGTGGCCAGAGTCAATACAGCTGCCCTTCCTTGCAGGGCTGTGTGGCCTAGTGTCCAGAGTCACTACAGCTGCCCTCCTCGTTAGGGCTGAGTGGCCCAATGGCCAGAGTCAGTAGGGCTACCCTTGAGCAGCAGGGCAGCTTGGTCTAGTGACCAAAGTCCTTAGCGGTGCCCTCTCTTGTGGGGCTGCATGGCCTAATGACCAGATTCAATATGACTGCCCTCCTTGTCAGGGCTGTGTGGCCAATGGCCAGAGGCGATAGGGCTACCCTTGAGCAGCCGGGCAGTGTGGGCTGATGGCTGGAGTGGCGGGCCACCGCCAGGGTAAAGGCACCTGTGTCCTCCCTATTCCACCAAGTCCCAACCCAGGGCCCTGACAAGCCACCTGCTCAGCAGGGATCCTGCCAAAGCACAGTAAGCTAAGCCTTGGTTCTATAGTCAGCTCCCCATTAAGTTCCCCTGGGTTACTTCCTACCCATTCCTCCACAGCTAGTTGTCTCGGGTGTCCCACAGCCTCTCCTCCCTCTGCGGCATTGCGTGCCTGGGGATCATTGGTTGTCATAGTCTGGCTGGCCTCCATGTCCTGGCATGTCGGCAGTCCCTCTGCAGGAACCAGCAGCGCACCTCCGTTCCAGTTGGCAGTATTGACTGAGCTGAGTTGCTCCCTTTTATATCCTGGTTCCAGCTGGAGACTACCCAGCAGAGATGAGGGAGCATGGCCTCCTCGACCCAAAGAGTGGGATTAACCCCTGCTGAACCAGTTCAGGGCTGGTACACCCCATCACACCCATTAGAAAATTACCACTGTCCTGTAATTATTGGGGCTTCTCAGTGCCGGAATACACCAAACCCCTGAGGTGCCAGTAGCATGCCATGTGCCGTGACTCAGAGGCAAGCGTTGTAGGTGTTTCAGCAGCTAGGCCTTGTGGGTGCTATCCCTGGAGGGTCACAATAACCACTCAGACACCTGGCTAAGGAAAAGGGCATTTTACTAGGGCTGGCAGGAAAGGGGAAGGTTGCAGATGCCCTAGGTCCAGAGGCTTAATCAGTTACAGTTCACAGTGAGCAATAGTGGTAAATGTTTGGGTCTCTGGGGCTGTCCAGTCGAGAGTCCGGGCACTTCAGGCTTAGTGCCTGGGGTGCCCTGTCCAGTCCACTCTCTAGCCAAGCAAATAGGAGCTTGCAAGTTTCCAGGCCTGGTTCATTTAATGTCTCTCATTGGGGCCCTCTCTGCACTGGCTCCTTGTCCAGCTGCTGCTGCTCCCCCATAAGTCCCCCACAGAACTGCACCAGGCTGTAAGCTGTGCAGTCAGAGATCGTTCCACATGTGGGTCACAATACAGTTCCTGGGGACTGCCCTCTGCATCTAGCTTTGTGCAGCTCCTTGCTTTCCATGTGGTCACTGCTTCCCACAATGGCCCATCCACTTCCTGGTTCAGGACCCTTCCCATTACCTGGCCAGAGGGAAGGGAAGTGCTGTGGAGAAAGGTCTGGTATAGGATGTAGTTCCCTTCTTAGCAGATCCATCACACTCCCAAACAGAAACTGAAAGATTCTGCAAATTGAGAAGGTTCATCTCTGCCATATCAGATTATGAGCCCTAAGAATTTTGAGGTCACATCAATTGCCCCCTTTTGCTTAAAGAAACTAAGTCTGCATCCGCCTTTTCATCTTTTTTCTGTACCTTCTTTTAACTACAAACTTTACATAATATAGTGCTGGGGAAACATTGATTTCCTGTATTCTTTTACCCATTCAACCCAAAATGATCCATGACATTTTACCAAGAAATGGAAATCTGAGAAAGTCAAAGTGTTTGTGAAAATTTTTCATTTTTTTCAAAATCCATCTCTTGGCTCAATGATCCTGATCCATGAACGTTCAGGCCAGACTGAAGACTAGGCAATTGAAGGGGAAATCCAATTGATAGGTAATGTTTCCCTCTCTCTCTTCCAGCAGCAGGTTCAGCAAAGCTAGCATAACATAAGCTGGCAGGGACCACGTCCAGGACAGGTAGGGTACATCTTCAAAACCTTTGAGATAGTATGCCCTGAGGTTCAGTAGGATTGATACTCTGTAGACTTGAGTATAAGAAAAGAAAGGGGGATAAACATTAGCCAAAAAGACAGCACAATCCACTCCTTTTCATTTCTGGGTTTTCAAAAATAAAAAAAAAATCCTCAATGTTTTAGTTCTGGATTTATATTTCCATTGAAAACTGTCATGGACTCACAGGACTCATGCACCTCGGCTCCGTAGGGTCCCTGGGAGTGATCCTCCTTCAGCATGACAGCCTTCCGTGAAGCTTGCACTCTCTCTCTGGGGTTAGGCCCTCTAGCCCCACCACTCCCTGGGACCATATCTCTGAGCTTTCTGCATGCCTGTCCCTCGCCATTGGCCCCCTCAGGGAGTCCACTCTCTCTGGAACCCCAGGGCCTCCACTCCCAGAGGGAAGAATGCAACCCTGATCTCTAGATCAGAGTGACTCTCAGCCAACATAAAACAGAAGGGTTTATTTTAGGGCCTCCCCTGGGATAGTACTTGTGGTGTGCTATTGACCGCCGGGATCCGATTTGGCTATGGATAGAGACCTCTTTAATGTTTTTAATGAAGTAAATACTAATGGGAATTGTGTGATCATGGGAGACTTTAGCTTCCCATATATAGACTGGAGGACAAGTGCTGGTAATAATAATAGGGCTCAGATTTTCCTGGATGCGATAGCTGATGGATTCCTTCACCAAGTAGTTGCTGAACCAACAAGAGGGGATACCATTTTAGATTCCGTTTTGGTGAGTAGTGAGGACCTCATAGAAGAAATGGTTGTAGGGGACAACCTTGGTTCGAGTGATCATGCGCTAATTCAGTTCAAACTAAATGGAAGGATAAACAAAAATAGATCTGTGACGAGAGTTTTTGATTTCAAAAGGGCTAACTTTAAAAAATTAAGGAAATTAGTTAGGGAAGTGGATTGGACTAAAGAACTTGTGGATCTAAAGGGAAAGGAGGCCTGGAATTACTTCAAGTCAAGGTTGCAGAAACTATCAGAAACCTGCATCCCAAGAAAGGGGGAAAAATCCATAGGCAGGAGTTGTAGACCAAGCATCTCAAAGACGTGATTAAGAAAAAGCAGAAAGCCTACAAGGAGTGGAAGATGGGAGGGATCAGCAAGGAAAGCTACTTTATTGAGGTCAGAACATGTAGGGATAAAGTGAGAAAGGTGAAAAGCCATGTAGAGTTGGACCTTGCAAAGAGAATCAAAACCAATAGTAAAAGGTTCTATAGCCATATAAATAAGAAGAAAACAAAGAAAGAAGAAGTGGGACCGCTAAACACTGAGGATGGAGTGGAGGTTAAGGATAATAGAAGCCAAACTCGAACAGCTTAATGGGACTAAATCGGGGGGCCCGGATAATCTTCATCCAAGAATATTAAATGAACTGGCACATGAAATTGCAAGCCCATTAGCAAGAATTTTTAATGAATCTGTAAACTCAGGGGTTGTACCGTATGACTGGAGAATTGCTAACGTAGTCCCTATTTTTAAGAAAGGAAAAAAAAAGTGATGTGAGTAACTACAGGCCTGTTAGTTTGACATCTGTAGTATATAAGGTCTTGGAAAAAATATTTGACGGCGAAAGTAGTTAAGGACATTGAGGTCAATGATAATTGGGACAAAATGCAACATGGTTTTACAAAAGGTAGATAATGTCAAACCAACCTGATCTCCTTCTTTGAGAAGAAAAGGAGTATTTGTGGCACTAGAGACTAATAAATTTATTTGAGCGTAAGCTTGTGGGCTACAACTCACTTCATTGGATGCATTCAGTGGAAAATACAGGGGGGAGATTTTGCATACACAGAACATGAAACAATGGGTGTTACCATACACACTGTAAGGAGGGTGATCAGGTAAGCTGAGCAGCAGGAGAGCGGGGGTGGGAACCTTTTGTAGTAATAATCAAGGTGGGCCATTTCCAGTAGTTGACAAGAACGTGTGAGGAATAGTGCGGTAGGGGGGGCGGGGAGGAGAAATAAACATGGGGAAATAGTTTTACTTTGTGTAATGACACATCCACTCCCAGTCTTATAAAGAGTTATAAAGACTGGGAGTGGATGTGTCATTACACAAAGTGAAACTATTTCCCCATGTTTATTTCCCCTCCCCACCTCACTGTTCCTCACACGTTCTTGTCAACCACTGGAAATGGCCCACCTTGATTATCACTACAAAAGTTTTCCCCCCTCCTCCGCTCACGAAAGCTTGTGCTCAAATAAATTTGTTAGTCTCTAAGGTGCCACAAATACTCCTTTTCTTTTTGCAGATACAGATTGACATGGCTGCTACTCTGAAACCTTCTTTGAGAAGGTAATAGATTTGTTAGACAAAGGAAACACAGTGGATCTAATTTACCTCGATTTCAGTAAGGCATTTGATACTGTTCCACATGGGGAATTATTAGCTAAATTGGAAAAGATGGGGATCAATATGAAAATTGCAAGGTGGATAAGGAACTAGTTAAAGGGGAGACTACAGCAGATCACACTGAAAGGTGAACTGTCAGGCTGGAAGAAGGTTACTAGTGGAGTTCCTCAGGGATCGGTTTTGGGACCAATCTTATTTAATCTTTTTATTACTGACCTTGGCACAAAAAGCGGGAATGTGCTAATCAAGTTTGCAGATGACACAAAGCTGGGAGGTATTGCCAATACAGAGAAGGACCGGGATCTCATACAGGAAGATCTGGATGATCTTGTAAACTGGAGTAATAGTTAATAGGATGAAATTTAATAGTGAAAAGTGCAAGGTCATGCATTTAGGGATTAATAAGAAGAATTTTTGTTGTAAACTGGGGACGAATCACTTGGAAGTAACAGAGGAGGAGAAGGACCTCAGAGTATTGGTTGATCACAGGATGACTATGAGCCGCCAATGTGATATGGCCGTGAAAAAAGCTAATGCGGTCTTGGGATGCGTCAGGCGAGGCATTTCCAGTAGAGATAAGGAGGTGTTTGTACATTATACAAGGCATTGGTGAGACCTCATCTGGAATATTGTGTGCAGTTCTGGTCTCCCATGTTTCAGAAAGATGCATTCAAACTGCAACAGGTACAGAGAAGGGCTACTAGGATGATCCGAGGAATGGAAAGCCTGTCTTCTGAAAGGAGACTCAAAGAGCTTGGCTTGTTTAGCTTAACCAAAAGATGGCTGAGAGGAGATATGATCGCTCTCTATAAATATATCAGAGGGATAAACACCACGGAGGGAGAAGAATTATTCAAGCTCAGTACCAACGTGGACACAAGAACAAATGGATATAAACTGGCCATCAGGAAGTTTAGACTTGAAATTAGACAAAGGTTTCTAACTAACAGAGGAGTGAAGTTCTGGAACAGCCTTTCAAGGGAAGCAGTGGGGGCAAAAGACATATCTGGCTTCAAGACTAAGCTTGATAAGTTTATGGAAGGGATGATATGATGGGATAGTCTAATTCTGGCAATTAATTGATCTTTGACTATTCACGGTAAATATGCCCAATGGCCTGTGATGCGATGTTAGATGGGGTGGGATCTGAGTTACTACAGAGAATTCTTTCCTAGGTGTCTGGCTGGTGAGTCTTGCCCACATGCTCAGGGTTTAGCTGATCACCATATTTGCGGTCAGGAAGGAATTTTCCTCCAGGGCAGATTGGCAGAGGCCCTGGGGGTTTTCACCTTCCTCTGCAGCATGGGGCATGGGTCACTTGACGGAGGATTCTCTGCACCTTGAAGTCTTTAAACCACAAGTTGAGGACTTCAATAGCTCAGACATAGGTCAGGGGTTTGTTACAGGAGTGGGTGGGTGAGATTCTGTGGCCTGCACTGTGCAGGAGGTCAGACTAGACGATCATAATGGTCCCTTCTGACCTTAAAGTCTATGATTCTATGTATATATCTGACCAGGGAATCTCTGTGAAATACTATACACCATAGGGTTCCTAGCTCACACCAGCTCCTTGTTTCAGGCATTGGGACCTGGCGAATGGGGTCACAAAGCCACTCAGTTTTGGCCCTGCTGCCCCATCCATCATCTGTCCTTGTGGATGGGTGTCCAGTCCAAACCTGAGAGGCACTGCAACACTGTGAGTCGGGTTGCAACACCACTTACTCAAATGTGGCCCAGCCCCACATCTGGCATTGTGGAGGAGCGGCCAGGCCACTCCTGAGAGGCCCTGCATCCCCATGTGCCAGGTCACAATGCCTGGAGCAGGGAACTGGGCCCAGCCCTGCAGGACTGGAACCTCCACTGCAGGGTGAGTGCAGGGCGGGCGGGCTGGCTCTCCAACCCCAGAACCCCCTGCACCAGGCCAGGATTTGGGTTGTGGTGCCAGGTGAAGGCTGCATATAGGTAATGGTGAATCACAAGAAAAGCAAAATTCTGTTAGTGGGTTGCCTAAGCAACAAGTTGGGGAACCGCGGCTCTAATCCACCTAGCTCGGGTACCGGAGCTGTGACACTGGGCTGCACAAGCTTCAGCGCAGGCTAGTCCCACCGGTAATTACCCAGGGTTCTGAGTGGGCTGGTACAGACCGATGAAGCGTATGGTGTCTGATACCTGAGCTAGCTACATTAAAGCTAGTGCTGGTATGTCCGCTCAAGCTGTGATGACACCTCATGCCTACAGTGTGGACGTACCCTCCACAGTGAAAAGAAAGCAAAAGGCAGCTGAATTACTCAGAAAAGTCACGACCCACTGCAAAGAAAACTGGACATAAGAGCAACATTGGGCATCTCTATGAAACTGCACTGGGTGGTTTCAGGTGATCTTAGCAAAAACCCCAGGCTGTTGTTGAAGGGGTCCAGAGTAGCCATCCCCACATGGGTGAAAAAGGACATTCTCATAAACTGCACGAGGGCCACCAAGCCGGCCCAAAATGCACAGAAACTGCTCAACAGTTCAGTGGCCTTGACTGAGGAACAAGTACCAGAGAGAGGTGAGAACTCTGAGACCTGCATTCACATGAGAACCAATCAACCAGAACCATCGTTACCTTCCCTCCCCCAGACACACCATGGAGGAAAGACCTTCTCCAGCTGGCTAATGGAACCTCTCTTCCAGTGACTGGCTGCTTGTCAAGATTTACTGAAATAGCCAAGGTACTGACCACTACATCACCAACTCTGGGGTTGGGATGAAATCCATGTTCCCTGCAATGGACTCCCACTGCAAGTCTGCTCAGATAATGATCCTCAGTTTCTACTGGACACTGTTAAATTTACAAAACCCTGCAGTTTCACCACGTTACATCAGTTCCCAGTTTTCACAAAACCATGGGGAGGCACAACTCTCACTCAAAACGGTAAAACAGATTCTTACAACATCCACAGGTCTGTATCTGGCCATGCTCGGATACTGGCCGGCACCTCTGGGAAATGGATTCAGCCCCAGTCAGTAGCTGTGTTGAGTTCCATCATCCCAACCATCCCTTCACTCTTAGACCTTAGTAGGATGGAATTTCCAATGCTACTGAGAAAGGAAGAACAATCTAAAAGCTTTTGGAAGAGGAACTTTGCCAGATGTTACAGAGTCAAACCCCTAAGGGAGCTGAATGCAGGAGATTGGGTGTGGCTGAAAGGCTCTGCAGAAGAAGGAATAGTACAGGCACAGCTGAACACCCCTCGATCTTACCCTGTTCTAGTTCTGGGGCAGCAGTTGCCACCAGTTTGTTTCAGCAGTTAGTTCTCTGGAGCACTCAGATCCCTACCTGCAAGCTGAACCTCTGAGGAATGATCCCCCTGATCATACAGTTGGTGTTGGTCCTGCTTTGAGCAGGGGGTTGGACTGATGACCTCCTGAGGTATCTTTCAACCCTAATATTCTATGATTCTATGATATACGCCAGCCACCATCTCCTCCACACCTGACAGGCAGGGGAATCTGGCTGGGTCTAACAGCCTCTCTCCTTCCTGAAAGGCTAGGTCAGATCTTGGGAACCTGAGGAACTCAAAGATTTAGTAGCCAAGTGTTTTCCCCAGGCAGAACAATCCCCTGGCACGAGACTGATGGGTCAGGCAGTCTATGCAGCCTTCAGTGGGCTGTTTTGAGTAGTCTGTGCTGATGTTTAGAGAATGGTTGGAGGAATGTTTTACTATCATTTCTGCCTCACAAAGGAGGATTTTGTCTAGGGACACTTTTTAGACAGGCCACTAGGGGGACGTATAGAAGAAGTACAAAGGTGCAGGCAAGGAGGAAATTAAGGTTGTTCTGTTATTCACCCTCCCCTTAGTGTTCTCTGTGAATTCAGCCGGCTGGGCTGGAAGGCTGCACAGCAGCAAGGAGATTGATTCAGGTCACTGGGATCAGGCAGGTGTTAAGATGCTAATGGCTCACGCTGCCGAAACTCATGCACAGGGGCGGCAGGTTTGTAGAAATTTTGGTGCTGCCCAGAACACCCAGAACACACCCCCCCCAAGCACACACACACACGAACTCCCCACACACACCTGCCTAAGGCTCTGGAAGGGAGTTTGGGTGGGGGAGGGGGTCTGGGGTTCAGGTGATTGGGCTGCACGAAGGGGTGGGGGTGCAGGCTCCGGGAGGGGTTTGGGTGCATAAGGGGTGAGAGGTCAGGCTCTGGGAGGGGGGTTGGGTGCAGGGGGTGTGAGGGGTCGGGCTCTGGAAGGGAGTTTGGTGGGGGACGGGGTCTGGAGTGCAGGCTCTGGGCTGGGGCAGGGGATTGGGGTGCAGGAGGGGTGCAGGGTGCAGGCTCTGGAAGGGAATTTGGGTGCAGAAGGGGTGAGAGGTCAGGCTCTGGGAGGGAGTTTGGGTGAGGGAGGGGGTCTAGAGTGCAGGCTCTGGGAGGGAGTTTGGGGACAAAAGTAGGTGCAGGGGAGGGGTGGGAGTGCAAGAGGGAGTTACGGGGGGAGGGGATGCGGGGTGCAGGCTCTGGAAGTGGATGGGGGGTTCGATGCTTATCCGGGGCACCCCCTCCGGCAGCGGCTCCTAGGCAGGGCGGGGAGGCCGGGGCAGGTGTCTCCAGGCACCACCCCTGCAGCTTCCCATTGGCTGCAGGGGCGTTTGGGGTGGGGGCAGCGCGCAGCAGCACAATCCCCTCACAGGGGCTGCAAGGACCTGCCGGAAGCCACGTGGAACAAGTGCGCAGGAAGCCGCTCAGCCCCACTGCGCTGTTGGGTGGCGGTGGGAGCCCCCGGGCTGTTTTAAATTGCCTGGGGGCGGCAGGTGGGGCCAGGGGAAGCGCAGGGGGAGTGGTAGGGGGAAGGTGGGAAACTTTGCTGGAGCTGGGCCCCTGGGACAGGAATATTCCTGGTGCCTGGGCGCCACAGGCCCATAGAACTCGCCGCCCATGCTCATGCAGGAGGCTTTAGCTATCTGCCACATCAGCCATCTCTCCTGCAGGAAGCTGAGACCCTGCATTCACTTTGGCACTAACCAGCTGTTGGCATCAGCACATCTGTGACACTGGACTAACACTGTGAACTTCCTGAGCCCAGCCTGGATCTGTGCTGTTGGTCACAGGCACAGAAGGTGAGGGGTTCACCAAGTGCAGCTGGGGAAAGGAAATCATTATAAATGTAACCCTTCTGCCAGGTGGAGCTGGCAGCAACCAGGGCCAGGTTCAATGCAACACAGAACAGGCTCAAGACCCCACCCAGTAACCTAGGAAACTTACACACCACCCCTGGGAGCCTCTGAGAGGCAATACTTCCCCACTCACAAGCAGAGTCTGAGTGTAGAAAAGAAACTTTTAATGAAAGGAGGGAAATTACCAGACATTAATTAGGGAAAATGCCAGAAGCAGGATTCATAAACATAAAACTATTAGCAGGAGACTCACCCCAGCGTGCGTGGGGCAGTGCCTTCCACCTCATGTTCTTGAATTCTACAACCAAAAGTTCCTTAGGATCATAGAATCATAGAATCATAGAATATCAGGGTTGGAAGGGACCTCAGGAGGTCATCTAGTCCAACCCCCTGATCAAAAGCAGGACCCATCCCCAATTAAATCATCCCAGCCAGGGCTTTGTCAAGCTTGACCTTAAAAACTTCTAAGGAAGGAGATTCCACCACCTCCCTAGGCAACGCATTCCAGTGTTTCACCACCCTCCTAGTGAAAAAGTTTTTCCTAATATCCAACCTAAACCTCCCCCACTGCAACTTGAGACCATTACTCCTTGTCCTGTCCTCTTCCACCTTTTCTGTGCCCCTCTCTGCTCTCTCACCATACCCCACTCACAGTGGTTGTCCTTGGTCAGTGAGGACCCAGGGCTCAGAGACGCATCTGTGTGAGTTCACCTCCCACCCAGGGAAGAAGGCACCTTGCTTCCGCTTGCTCGGCTGGCCACCACACCAACCACCTGGCCGCCCTGCGAGCCACAGTTCCTTGCTGCAGCAGAGAAGATGGAGCAATGGCCTTCGTGTGTATTTACTAATGTGTCAGTGACAGGGAAGGGAAGGGAGAGCTGTCCTTGGCCGACAGACACAAAAACACCCAAGCCCCCAAATCAATGTCACCAACATAACCCCTACGGAGTGTCAAAGGGTGGAAGGAGGATAAGGCGAAGAGGATGGGAAGTGGAGTTATGATAAATGAAGGGGGGGTAGCTCTCTTCTTTGAACAGCCAGTTAGCTATAAAATCCCTATTAGTAGCTGTACTCTACTTGCTTTCCTGTAAAGGGTTAAAAAAGTCCATAGGAAAAAGAAAGGGAGTGGGCACCTGACCAAAAGAGACAATGGGAAGGCTAGAACTTTTTAAAATTGAGAAAAAACTTTCCCTTTGTCTTTCTCCAGAGAGAGGGGACAGAGCAGAGTCAGGGCTATGACTATGCTGTAAAAAGCTTTTTGCCAGGTATGCAAATCATCAGATAATACCTAGAACTACCCAGATATGTAAGCAAATTAGAAAATGTCTAAAAAGATGCTATTAGATTTATTTCTTTTATTTCCTTATGGCATGTGGACTCCTCTGTGCTAACCCTAAATGCTTTTGTTTTGCTTGTTTTGCTCCTTTAAGCTGGACCTCAAGGTTATTCTTGATGTTTAATTTTTGTAAGTGGATTTCTTTAAATCTAGCAAAAGCCGAAGTTCCAGATGTATTTTCTTTCTTTTTGTTTTTAATAAAATTTACCTTTTTTACTAACAGGATTTGGATTTTTGTGTCTTAAGAGGTTTGTGCACATGTTTTTTTAGTTAGCTGGTGGCAACAGCTGATTTCTTTGTTTTCCTTTTTTAACTCTTCTCTGGATGGGGAGTGAAAGGGCTTGAAGGTACCCCACAGGAAGGAATTCCCAAGTGCGCCATCCTGGGTTCCAAGGGGTTTTGCATTTGGATCTACCCAGGCAAGATCAGAGAAAAGCTGTAACCTTGGGAGTTTAATACAAGCCTGGAGTGGCCAGTATTAATTTTTAAAGTCCTTGCAGGCCCCCACCTTCTGCACTCAAAGTGCCAAGGTGGGGAATCAGCCTTAACAGGAGTGCAGCCCAGCCACCCTGCAGGGAACCATAATAGCAGGTGCCCAGCTCCACAATGTACAAGGCCTGCGCAGGACCCTTATGTAATGGAAAGGCCAGCCAGGCAGCTGCAAATTGCAATGGTCAGGGAGACAATCACCAGCCCCAAATCATTTCCCTATGCCCAAAAATGTCAGGGGGAGGCAGCTGCAGCTCAGCTGCTCTATTGGGAACCTCAGAAGCAGATGGTCAGTCTTGTACTGTTTGTTGGCATAGTGCCAATGCTCATCACAGCCAGAGCAACAGTTCACCCTGTGTGACATGCAGGTCAGCTAAGGCAATCACACGTTCTCCCAGTGTGTGTGGGCACACTCACCAAGCATGGAAAACCTCCTGGAAACATGGGATAAAATTTGGTCAGCAAATTAGAAACAGAGAGGGAAAAAAATATGAAATTAAAAATAATCAAACATTTGAAAAGAGGAATTTTTAAAAAACACCAATATTTTTATGTTTGAAATGTTGTCACAAAAAGGAAATTTCTTCCAAATTTGCTTTCTTCACAACAGCTATTTTGTTGTATCTTTTTCATTAGAAAAGTATTTCACCAGCTCTCCCCTGACATGCTCAGCTCTTGCAAAAGTTAATACTTTTCTGACTTTCCATAGAAATGTATGAAATGGACTCTTTGGTGCATACAGGAAAGCACACGCAGATGCACAGATCCAGAGAGATTTGTCCCAAGGTGCGTGTTTAAAAAAAAAGTGTCCCAACATTCTCTCATTTGAGGTACAGAGATGAATCCTAGAGCTGTCAAGCAATTAAAAAATGAATCGTGGTTAAACATGCGATTAATTGTGCTGTTAAACAATAATAGAATACCATTTATTTATTTTAAATATTTTTAGATGTTTTCTACATTTTCAAATGTATTGATTTCAACTACAACACAGAATAGAAAATGTACAGTGCTCACTTTATATTTATTTTTATTGCAAATATTTGCACTAGAAAACAAAAGAAATATTATTTTTCAATTCACCTAATACAAGTTGTCACAGACTCACATGTCATGCCCACTGTTGGCCCCATACGGTCCCTGGGGGGAACCCACTTCAGTGTGACAGCCCTTCTTAGGGGTCCACTCTCTCTCCGGGATTAAGCCCCTCTGCCTCCTGGAACCACACCTCTCTGAGCCTTAGCACACCTGTCTCTCGCCATGGGCCCCCTCAGGGAGTCCACTCGCTCTGGACCCCCGGGGCCTCCACTCCCAGAGGGAATAATGTAATCCCGTTCTCTAGACCGGAGTGACTCTCAGCCAGAGTAAAGCAGGAAGGTTTATTGCATGTCTGAACACAGCATAGGAAACTCTCAGGGCCCTGAGGCCTGGTCTCCCTCAGCACAGTAGATCTAAGTCTCTCCTGCATCCTGGTGGCCCCTGCTTGCTCTCTCTCTCCAGTTCAGAGACCCTGCACTTTCCAGCTGGGCATCCGATATCACTGTCCCCAACAGCTCCTCCCCTGTCCTTTGTATTCCATCCCAGGTAAACAGGTTGCTGGGGCCCTCTCTCTTCCGTCCTTTGTTCCCCTCTGGCTGGAACTGGTTGGTCAGGTCATCGGAGTCCTCTCTCCTCAGCCCTCTGTCCTCTCACTGGCCAGACCCATCTGACGGCCAAGCTGGGGTGGGCCTCTTAGTCACCAGGTCACCAGTTGTTAGGGTTCCCCATCTCCAGGCCATTGTCCAGGGGTCCCGGGTGTGACATTGCACCCCATAATGCTTTATGGAAATATGCTTATGAATGTAAATATGACATAACTGGAATATGTTTTATGCTACATATGCCATGTAACATATCTCTGTAAAGGTTATGATCTACTGAATATATTCATTCTATTTGTATGCATGTATCAGTTTTGTATTCGAAGTTATGAATATTGGCTGTGTACTTGTTTGCGTTTAAGTAGCCTTAATAAAATATTTGGTCAGCTTCTTGAGAAAAGAATGTGCAAATTAAGTGCCCAGTCAAGAAACACTTAGCTAACAATGGCTCTTGGAAGACTCCAATCCACATAAGATGTCCTCCTGGAGACATTCAAGATAGCATGTGAGCAATGACAGCTGTCTGTAAAAACTGAGTCATATATGGACATGTGACTTGCCCATGTGTCTCCAAAACTCCATCTTGCAGCTGGATTTTGCATAGGAGAGGGGAGGGGGTCTCCACCCACAAGAGAAAGTCTATTTAAGCCCCTGGGAGACCCCTGCATTTTGTCTTCAGCTGGCTCAAGAGATAGCTTCTCCACCCCCAAAGGATACCTGAAAGAAACTGGAACAAAGGACAGTAACTACGGGGGTGTGAGTGATTGCTGGACCCAGACTAGAAGGAGGCTAGTCTGTAAAAGAAGTTTACAGACACTCCCCAATTTACACAAGCATTCCATTCTGGAACACCTTGTGTAAGTCGAAATTTGCGTAAATTGGAAACATATCTCCAGCCATTAGGCAAAAAAAACCCCTCCTATTTCTAGCTTATGGAAGTTTTTCTGTAAACTCGGATTTGCATGAGTCAGGTTTGCGTAACCCGCCGAGCGTCTGTGCTGGAACATCTCTGAGGGTGAGATTTCATCTGTAATCACTTTCTTACTGTATTAGGTGTAGACTTATGTGTTTTATTTTATTTTGCTTGGTAATTCAATTTGTTCTGTCTGTTATTACTTGGAACCACTTAAATCCTACTTTTTGTAGTTAATAAAATCACTTTTTACTTATTAATTAACCCAGAGTCTGTATTAATACCTGCGGGGGGGAGACAGCTGTGCATATCTCTCTATCAGTGTTACAGAGGCCGAACAATTTATGAGTAAAATTGATTTATTTGGGGTTTGGACCCCATTGGGAGCTGGGCATCTGAGTGTTCGAGACAGGAACACTTCTTAAGCTGCTTTCAGTTAAGCCTGCAGCTGTTGGGGGATGTAGTTCAGACCTGTGTCTGGGTTTGTAACAGGCTAGCATGTCTGGCTCAAACTGGTAAGGTTCTGGAGTCCCAAGCTGGCAGGGAAAACGGATAAGAAGTAATCTCAGCACATCAGTTGGCAGTTCCCAAGGGGTTTTTCCAACCCATCACACCGGCCATTAGGCAAGGTCACACCTGGTCCTCTGCAACAACAAACCCTCTCCCACCACCTTGTTAAACATGCAGCACACAGGGAAACTGAGGTGCGCACATGCTATTCATGTAAAACAATACAAAAATCCCCAACATTGTCACACAAGTACTGTAGTTCAATCTCTTTATCATGAAAGTCGAACTTAAAAATATAGAATTATGTACAAAAATACCCCTGCATTCAAAAATAAAACAATGTAAAACTTTAGAGTCTATAAGTCCAATCAGTCCTACTTCTTGTTCAGCCAATTGCTCAGACAAACAAGTTTGTTTACATTTGCAGAAGATAATGGTGCCTGCTTCTTGTTTACAATGTAACCTGAAAGTGAGAACAGGCATTTGCATGGCATTGTTGTAGCCGGCATTGCAAGATATTTACATGCCACATGCGCTAAAGATTTGTATGTCCCTTGATGCTTCAACCACGATTCCAGAGGACATGCGTCCCAGTTGATGACTGGTTCTGTTTGATAACGATCCAAATTAATGCAGACCGACGCATGTTCATTTTCATCATCTGAGTCAGATGCCACCAGCAGAAGGTTGATTTCCTTTTTTGGTGGTTTGGGTTCTGTAGTGTCCGCATCAGTGTTGCTCTTTTAAGACTTCTGAAAGCATGCTCCACACCTCATTCCTCTGAGATTTTGGAAGGCACTTCAGAATCTTAAATCTTGGGTCGAGTGCTGTAGCTATCTTTAGAAATTTCTCATTGGTATCTTCTTTTCATTTTGTCAATTTTGCAGTGAAAGTGTTCTTAAAACGAACAACATGTGCTCGGTCACCATCCAAGACGGCTACGACATGAAATATATGGCAGAATGTAGGTAAAACAGAACAGGAGATGTACAGTTCTCCCTCCAAGGAGTTCAGTCACAAATTTAATTAAGGCATTATTTTTTTAATGAACGTCATCAGCATGGAAGCATGTCCTCTGGAACGATGGCCGAAGCATGAAGAGGCATATGAATCTTTAGTGCATCCGGCACATAAATATCTTATGACACCAGCTACAACAGTGCCATGCGAATGCCTGTTCTCACTTTCAGGTAACATTGTAATTAAGAAGTGGGCAGCAAATGTAAACAAACGTGTTTGTCTTCACGATTGGCTGAACAAGAAGTAGGACTGAATCGACTTGTAGGCTCTAAAGTTTTACATTGTTTTGTTTTTGAGTGCAGTTATGTAACAAAAAAAAATACATTTGTAAGTTGAAGTTTCACGACAAAGAGATTGCACTATAGTATTTGTATGAGGTGAATTTAAAAATACTATTTATTTTGTTTATCATTTTTATAGTGCAAATATTTGTAATAAAAATAATATAAAGTGAGCACTGTACACTTTGTATTCTGTGTTGTAATTGAAATTGATATATTTGAAAATGTAGAAAAACATCAAAATATTTAATAAATGTCAGTTGATATTCTGTTGTTTAAAAGTGTGATTAATCATGATTAATTTTTTTTGAGTTAATTGTGTGAGTTAACTGCGATTAATCCACAGCCCTACTTTTTATCACAAAGTGAGTCTCATGTACCATTTCCAGCATGTTTAAGGATTTTTCCCATAAATCATACACATTGTACATTTTTACAGATTTTGACTTCAACATTGCATTCATACCAAGACTTATTAGTATCAATATTAATATTGAACCTATCACAGGTGTGCTTTCACAAGAATGTTTGTCAGTTTGCTCAGTGCCCTTCTGGGATATTTGCACACAATTAATCAGCTTCCTTTTTACTTTAGTGTTTCCTTTAGCATAATTTTTTAGGTTGTTTACATCCTTGGGTCTTGGTATTTTAGGGCAAAGTGGGGTAAGACTGTAAGGGCATTCTGCCTTTCAAGGGTTAACTTGCCTTCCTTCTTTCCCCTTTCTAGAGAGTTGAAATTACAGCTTTTAGATTCAACAGAATCTATAGGCTGGCCAGCTGCATTCTCACTGTCAACAGCTACAGGCAAATTTGTTCCTCCCTTGTCAGCTGGGTAACTTGCATGGACACCAGGCCTTAAAGAGACACAACCAATCCCTAGCATTATGTCTGAACTACAGTCCTTCTGATTTACAATGACAATTTTTTGCATCCATAAGGCATCTGATGCATTAGAGTTCACCAAGAGACCACAAGACATATCCAAAGTGTCTATGTGTCTATTCACAAGGCTGCTCTGCTGTGTAAAGGCAGGAATCCAGCCTTTCTGCTGAACCTAAGACACTAACTGTTTTTATATATATATATATATATATATATATATATATATATATATAAGCTATCTAGGCTTTTCTCTGTTCCCCTCTCACCCTCACTCAGATTCCTTCCTTCCCTCTTTGACAGCCAAAATTCCCCTGCTGTTTTAAATATATATACACACTGCTCCTTTGCTCCCTGTATTTGTAAACAGACCTTCCCTTTTAGAGCCCCCCCGAGCTTCTTCGTGCTCCCCCCACCCCCCCGTGAGGAGCTGCCTTGACCCCAAGTTCCTTTGTTTGGCAAAACTGGGCATTTGCTCCCTTTGCTCTTGCCTGCTGATGATGGACAAATGCCCAATTTTGCCAAAAAAGTCAGGATGTCCAGGTGAGGTCTTAAAAAGGGGACTGTCCTGGCCAAAACAGGATGTATGGTCATCCTAGTCTGTACTAAGAGCCACCCGGGTAGCTGTGGGGAGCCCCAGACCCTCCACCTGAACTGGGTGAGGAGCCGGGGTGCGTGAGAGCAGCCCCCGGCCCGTGTCCCTGCTCCCAAGGGTGCACCACCCAGGGCAGGTGGAGGGTCTGGGGCTCCACACAGCAGCCCAGGCTCCCTGAGCATCTCTAACAATGGCCTGACTTCCAGCTAGGCCAGGAGGCAGGGCCATGAGGGGAAGGAGAGGAGCAGGGGGTGGGGCCCAGTGGTGGGGGTGGGGACCGGGGGCCATTGTTCTTTGTGCCCAGGGCCCCAATAAAACTTAATCCACCTCTGCTCAGCTGAGACACCCCGGTGGCCAGGTCCCTCTCCTCCTCCATCCCCCTCCCCTGAGACACTGTGCCGCATCCCTTCCCTCCTCCACTCCTGCTGCTTCTGCTCAGGCACAGCCTCTGTCTCCATCCTGAGCCTGACCCCCGCTGATCCATTTCACCTTCATCTTGTCCCTCTTTATTAAGTACAGTTCAATATGATGTCTGGTTACAGGGGCTGAGGCTTTGTGAAAAACACGTGGCTGGCGACAGGCACCTGAGGGGAGGAGAGGAGGGACTCAGCCAGCGGCCAGCAGCAGGTGCCTCGGGAGAGGGAAGAGCAGGGAGGAAGAGGAGGTGTGCGAGCAGGGCCATGGTGGAAAAGCAGGAGGTGACCCTAGCCTGGCCTGGCCTATGGTTGGAGGAATGTTTTACTATCATTCCCTCCTCACAGAGGAGGATTTTGTCTAGGGGCACTTTTTAGACAGGCCACTAGGGTGCCTTACAGAAGAAGTACACAGCTGCAGGCAAGAAGGAAATTAAGGTTATTCTGTTATTCACCCTCCCCTCAATGTCCTCTGTGAATTCAGCCCGCTGGGCTGGAAGGCTGCACAGCAGCAATGAGATTGATTCAGGTCACTGGGATCAGGCAGGTGTTAAGATGCTAATGGCTCACACTGCTGAAACTCATGCAGGAGGCTCTAGCTGTCTGCCACATCAGCCATCTCTCCTGCAGGGAGCTGAGACCCTGTATTCACTATGGCACTAACCAGCTGATGGCATCAGCACATCTGTGACACTGGACTAACACTGTGAACTTCCTGAGCCCAGCCTGGATCTGTGCTGTTGGTCACATGCACAGGAGGGGAGGGGATCACCAAGGGCAGCTGGAGAGAGAAAGTCATAAAAAAGGCTCGCAAATGCTGAGTACTCACGGGAATTAGTTGGGCAGTGATGTAGTGGTAAAAAAAGAAGGGCGTAACTTCCAAACTAAACTCCATATCCCCCAAATGAGACTTTGGTAAACTCTATTTACCCTCGTTTACTCCCAACTACACAACTGTAGTTGCCGAAGGATGGACTTCAGAAGACTAACTCAGGCTGCTATTGTTGAAAATCTGGGACTGAGCGTGTTCCTCACAGCTCTCGCTGGTGCCATCATTTACCATTTGGGTTAATTAACAACCGGTTGTTTATGGCAAGACTGGCAAGTGTATCTGCCTGGTGAGCAGCTCTTAGACTCTATCACCATGAGATGTGGGGCAGTGGACAAAGCACCAGGCTGCTAGACAGGAAACCGACTTTCTAATCCAGGCTCTGGCACCCAGTTCCTGTGTGGACTTAGCTTCACCTTTCTGTGCCTCAGTTTCCCTGCCTCCTGAAATGGGAAATTTCAAAAGCTTTTTTATTCTAACATAGAACAAAATGTTGAAATTTCCCATAAAATGTAAAATTCAGACAGTTTTGAACTGAAAACCAGAGAGAAAAGGTTTGGATATTTTCAGTTTGAAGCTAATGTAACATTGAAATCTCAGGTCAGCAGAGGAGATGGAGTTGTGGCCTTTTGTGTGTATTTTCCAATGTGTCAGTGATGGGGAAGGAAAGGGTGGGCTGTCCCTGGCTGCTAGACACACAGACACAAAAACTCCCAAGCCCCCAAAACAATGTCACCAAGATAACCCCTACAGAGTGTGAAAGGTGGGGTGAGGGTGGGAGAGAAGAAAGAGGAGGAGGGGGAGGATAAGGAGGAGAGGATGGGAAGGGGTGTGCAGCCCAGACACCCTGCAGGGAACCCTGCCAGCAGGTGACCAGTTCCACAGTGTACACGGCCTGCACAGGACTCCTATGTAATGGAAATCCCAGCCAAGCAGCTGCAAATTGCAATGGTCAGTGAGACAATCACCAGCCCCAAATCATTTTCCTCCGCCCAAAGATGTCAGGGGAGGCAGCTGCAGCTCCATAGGGAACCCCAGAAGCAGACAGTCAGTCTTGTACTGTGTTTCGGCCTAGCATCAACGCTCATCATAGACAGAGCAACTGTTCACCCTGTGGGACATGCAGGTCAGCTGAGCCAATCATACATTCTCCCAGTACATGTGGGCACACTCAGAAAGCATGGAAAACCTGGCAAGATAGGACAAAATTTGGTCAGCAAACAAAAGAAACAGAGAGAAAAAAGTGTGAAATTAAAAAATAATCAAACATTTGAAAAGAGGAATTTAAAGAAACAACACCAATATTTTTGTATTTGACATTTTTTCACCAAAAGGAAATTTCTTCCAAATTTGCTTTCTTCAAACCAGAAGTTTTGATGAATTTTTTTCATTAGAAAAGTATTTTACCAGCTCTCCCCTGACATGCTTGGTTCTTGCAAAAGTTAATACATCTCTGACTCAGGGCTGTCCTTACCCACAGGCAAAGTACGCAGCTGTGTAGGACACGGTGCCCTATGCAGCTGCATGCTGCTCCAGCCCCTGCTCTACCTCTTCCCCATGGCTTTCCCCGCCCCTGCTCAACCCCAGCCCCACCCCCATTCCACCCCTTCCCCAAATCCCACACCCAGCCCCCACCCTGCCTCTTCCTGCCCCTGCTTTGCCCCAGCCCCACCCCTACTTCACCCCTTCCTCTGAGGACCGAAGCAGGGGTCGGGTGCGCCCTGCACTCACCGGGCAGAGGTAAGAGAAGCGACCCGGCCCCAGCCCACTCCAAGCCGCCGGCTCCCAGCCACGCCGCTGGTAAGTGCTGGTGGGGGCGGTTCCTGCACTCCTCTGTTCTTTCCTCTCATGTTGGAATCATGATCGTAGCTGACAAGAGAGGTCAGGACTATCTCAATTCCCGTATCTTCCAGCTTTTTAAGAAGCACATTTGTCATACCAGCTCCTGTAGTATCATCACTGTCAATAAATTCTAGAAAATGCTCTCTGACAGTCACCATTGCAGGGACGTTTTCAGTAGGTTCTATTGTTGTTACAAAACTCACCATTAAAGTCATTTGTTCCGTATGGCTGATGTCAGGTGTGCAGTCCAGAATAACAGTCATATCTTGCTGACTTCAGATCTGCCACAATCTTCTGTTTGACTTTTGTTGCCGGTAACTGTATGATCTCATTTTGAATTGTTTTTCCAAGGTAGTGGTGTGTGTACATTTCTTGGGTGGTGACTCTTCTTTGATGCTCCTGGAGTACAGCATCAAACTCAGCCATCAGCTCCACAGTTTGAGGGAAGTTTCCATTGTTTGGCACATACAGCTAAACTGAAGTGCCACCCAGTGCTAGGTTTTGGGTAGCAAGCATTCTCACAATGGCAATGAGCCTTTTCAGAACATTTTGCCAATAAAGAGACTCTAATGCAATCTTCTCTTGATGCTGATCATCTATGGTGTCCTTTAACCTTAGCCTCATCTCAACCTCTTTCCTCCTGTGGAATGCTCTCTGGTGATTTGCTGCCTTCTCATGGCATGCCAGATTTCTAGCCAGATTTTTCCAGTCCTTTGTTCCTGTAGAACCCAGTGTGGCTGGAACATTAGACTGGAAGCGTTTGCAATAAAAACAGTATGCAGCATTCTGGGTTTTTGAGTACATAAGCCATGGCCTCTCCACTTTCTCACCATTGGGGATTTCACGCTAGCAATGTGTTGGATGGAAACTTCTGTTTTCATTGTCTTTGGGGAACATGAAGTTTTTCACTTGCTGTGGCCCATGCAGTACAAGGAAGTCCCTCAGGCTACTGCTCAAGTGGGTCCACAGTCCTGGATCATCTAGACTTAAGGAACTAAGCTCAGCAGCTGCTGTTTCTTGTGCCTCCATCACACTCTTCTCTGATCTACACTTTTCTTCAGGAATGTGCATGGTTACATCCATCTGAGATGGAGATATGGGTGCTGCAGTAGCTGCCAGGTCACCTGCACTCTGACGAACTGCAAGATCAGGCACCTCCTCACCACTCACTTCCTCACTGGGGCCGGAAGGCTCACCCTGAACATTTGTGTCTATGTATCTCAGGAGAGCTCCTTCCGGCTTAGATAGAAAAGCTTCCTTTGCTTTCTTTCTTTTTCTGAATGCTGCCCCAGAGGGGCGTTTTCTTCTTTCACTCATGATTGCTGTTCTGTGCCAGCTATAGTGGCTCTCAACACTCAATTGAAGGGGACAAATAAGCAGGCTGGAAGCAGGGCCTGAGTGTGGGAAAATATCAGCGTCTTAAGGGCCTAACTGGCTCCTACTACTTCAGTTGACTGCCTGTTCTCCTCCAGTGGGTTCAGGGAAGCAGCAGGAAACAGGAAGCTCCCCGAGAAGCTGGTTTTAATCAGTCCAGGCTCCTGGGGGTGCTAGAGAGGTACATAAGAGGTTCCTCCTTCTCTCTCTCCCTGCAGCTCCTGCTGCTTTCTGTTATTCCCTCTCACCTTTTCTCCTGCCTGCCTGTTATGTCTCTTGTGCCCTCCTTCCTCCAGCACAGCACTCCACCATCTCTGTGCATCTAGAGCAGAGAGAATACATACGCACCAGCAGCAGACACAATTTTCTACACTCTGGGTCCTAGTGGTGCCCCTCCATAGTCTGGCACCTGAGGTGGCCGCCTCAGTTGGCCTCATGGTAAGGCCAGCCCTGACTGTGACAGGGGGATGGGTGGGACATGCAGATTTTACATGCAAAGGCCCATGTCCACCCTTATTAGCTGGCTCAGCTCCCAGTGGTGTCGGTACGTTGGAGACTGATGGCAGTTTATGGGGTAAACTTTATCAGGAGAACACGTAACTATTGTAACAAAATGCCTTTGTGGAGCAATCCCTCTCGGCTAGATCCCAGTCACCTCTTTCTAGAACTCCCCCTCCTCATCTGGGAGCTCTAGGATCCTCTCAACTGGCTCTTGAAATGTATCAAATCAATGTGATATGTGAAATGCCCCGTCGGAGGGTTCCAGAGAGGGCTCCTCTCACTGCCCTGAGAGATCCCCAGGGACCAGTGAAGCTAGTGCATCTGCAGCTTGTAGTTTAACTCTATCTCCACTGTGACTATTCTCTTAATTACTTCACATCTTCACATCAGATGCCCCTGCCCTGCCTGGAGATGTCCCAGGGGCTGTTTACGATGATGTCAGAGAAGTGTCTGTCCCTGAAGGTGACCCTGCTTCAGGGCAGAATGATGAGCAAGGCACTGGGGCGAGGGACAGACACAGGGATTCACAGACAGGTGAGTGGAGAACTATTTACACTTTGCACTGTCTCTGCAGAGTGGGAGGGCTGGGAATGTGGGGTACACAGCAAGGGAACAGCTCTGGACAAATCAATGCCTGTGAGAAAATCTCTCCTCTCGTCTCTCCATTCCCTGAATGCCTGCCATGGGGGGAGGAACAGCAGGGTCCCTGCTGGGTGGTACTTCATGGTCAGACCAGCAAGATACCTAGGATCCTTCTGCCTCTAGGTTCCAATCCTTGTGTGGCTGCCACGCCCTGGATGTGCTGGATTCCCACCACTTCACTGCACGTGTATCTTTTGAGCGGAATCCTATGAACCAAAGTCCTGTTACTGCTACGCAAATGTTAAAGAGCCCATGACACCTCCTGTAAAAGTTGGGCTTTGCCTATTGTCCTTGGCGAAAATCTCCCCTCCCCTCCTGATTTTTCCGTGAGCAGGGAGACCATCGGCCACCCCAGAAGAGGTGCAGTGCTGATGAAATGTGCATTGCTTAGTACTTGATAAGAAGAATGTTCTTATGTTCATTGTTAAGGCAGAGTGAGTTATGATCTTCTTAACTAAGCGCTCCTGGCTGATAAGTACTTGGGTTTTCTACATGAAGTAACAGGTAAATAGAGTTCTCACTGGGCAGTGTTAGCTGGTCTGGAAACCAAAGGTTTTAATTTCCAGACTATTTACAGAGATGATGGATTAGAACTTGTCATAGACCCGCCAGAAGACTGAAGGGGGAACAATTCCTAACCATTACTGTAGAGCAGAGATTCTCAGCTGTGGTGCACGAAATGTATTCTGGGACGGCATGAGAAGCCAGAGCAGAGAGCGGTGACTCCTTTCCGGGCACCCAGCTTTGAAGGCAGCTCCGCCACCAGCAGCAGCGCAGAAGTAAGGATGGCAGCATATGGTGTTGCCACTCTTACTTCTCCACTGCTGCTGGCGGTAGTGCTGCCTTCAGAGCTGGGTGGATGGAGAGCTATGTACTTAAATGGCTCTTTGTGATTCAATGCCCGACTGCTGTTCATATTTAGTGAGAGTTGCATGTTGATTTTTTTTAAATCGGTGTATGTACTTGTGTGGTGGGGGTGGGGGGTATCAACTATAATGGACACAAAGAAGGGGGGTGATCAAATAAGTTAGAGAACCACTGCTATAAACTCCACCTTGCTCTGTTCCTGCCGATCACCACAGAGTGGATCCTCTGACTATGTGTCTCCCTTGGTATTTTCAGGTGGGAGTCTGCACTCACTAAAGAGTGAAGTTGTCTCTGGGATGGACAGAGAAACCCCATTCCCGCTTCCTGGAGACACAGGTTACGATGATGTGGAACATGGTGACTCTGGGGGATCAATATCAGAATGATTTGATTGGGAAAAAAATAACCTTGTGATGATATAAATGCTTTGCCTTTTTCTCTCAGAAATGCTCCCTCTGCTATGATGCCTAGAGACAGTCCCTGCCTGGTAGACAGACAAAGCAGGTGTTTTTATAAGATTTGTGTGAAGTTGCAGGAAATACTAGTGGGAGTTGGAAAAGGTTCATAAACTTTCTTTGTGTAATTTTCCACCATTTGAAGGGGGGTTGAATTTTCCTGCTTTTTTATGCCTATAATTTCTTCATCTTGTATTTTGCCTTTTTCATATTAAATCCTTTCTGAAAGTCTTCTCCATAGTGGAAGTTTTTCTTGCCAGATGAATTGTGCAGTTTCCAGAGTTCATCACAGGGAGGGGCTGAGATACAAAAACCAAGAGACAAAGGCGGGCCACCTCTGGGTATAGCAGGTTGTTTGACGGTGTTGGGGGGTTTACACTGAATGTTCTATCAGGCATGTAGTAAAAGTGAGACACCAGCAAGAGAACATTCTGAGATGAGCAACAAGGTTGTTCCTAAACCTAATTCAGATTTGTAACTTTCATTGAATCCAAGGAGATAAATGAGAAATTCTCCCTCATAATTCACACCTGAAATTAAACAAAGAGTGAAAAGAATTCCCCATTAGCAATAAATGTGCAGGATGAATATTTCTGCGAGGACAATAAATGAATTTTATAGAAAATAATGAAAACCAAACTGCTTTAAAACCAACTTTTAAAATCTATTTTAGTTTGAAACGCATCAAACCAATAGTTTGCAGCCATATACTTTTTTAAAAAAACACACTGATGTTTTGCACACACACACACACACACCCTAGCAGTTTAAAACACCAAACCAACAGTTTGCAACAAAATACTTTTTTAAACACCCACACTTATATCTAGCTTAGTCCCCTGAATCACTAACAATTTAAACGTTAAAGCCAACTCTTTTAAGAAGACAAACAACCCCTTTTTAATTTTTTTTGCAGAATAAAAACCAAACTGCTTTTAAAAAACAACTTTTAAAAACCATTTTAAGGCCCCCTCCCTAACATTCCCTTTTGTGATCTGGGGTGGGGGAATTAAGTTGTCTGCACAACAGGGCTGCTTTTGGCTTTTTTTTTTTTTTTTTTAGTTAAAATACATTTTTCTTTGGGGCCTTCTTACAGTATTAAGCAGTAAATCACCATACACAACAATCCTTAACGTTACTGTACCCATTCCCAAGTGTGGGGCCCCTTGCAGATATCAGTGAATGTCTTGGGGCTTGTTTGTTTGTTTTTTAACCATGTTTCTTTCATGCTTAAAGTCTGGGGGTTGTTTTTGAAATAAAATGGGTGTACCACAACCATAGTAAGCACCCTAGAAATACCCAGAGCTTTTAAATGTTTGATTGTCTATAGTGCAAATGTTTGTTCTAAAGTATGGTGGAGGTTTGTGAACCCTTGAAACATTTCAGTTTTGGGTTAGACCCATTTTTAGTTTTGTAAATATATTATTTTAATGACTTTAAGTTGCTAGAAAGAGTGACCCATAACGTTCAATGAACTCCTGGTTTATATTTAAACTGTCCAATAGCATTCTACCAACTGCTGGGTTATATTTAAACTGTCCAATAGAATTCTACCAACTTCTGGGGTCATATTTTTAACTGTCTAATAGCGTCTATCAACTCCTGAGGTTTTATTTCCTTTCATATTAAATCTCGCCATCCTCACCCACCCTCCTCCCTTACTGTGGGTGTACCCCCGTCAAATTTAATTTCTAATACGATTACCCCTGATGGCAACAAGGGTGGGTAATGTCAGTCACCCTGGCTATTCAGTGGGGGTGTGGTTAAAACCATTCAGTTCAACAGGATGGGTCAACTCTATTGTACTCAAACACATGTCTGAACCATCCCTGGGGTTTTTTTTAATTGTAAACACATTTTTAGGGTTCCCCCCACCACATGATTCTACAACTACATTTCAGTTTTTTGCTGTAAATGGGTCTCTTTTACACAAAGACATAAGAGCTAGGTTCTCACAAACTATTTTTTTTTATTAACAGACATACAGCTCCTTGAAAACAAACCAAGATGCTCCTTTAAAACTTTTAGCTCACTTAAGGGCCACTGAGACCTTCGAACAGAAACACAGATAGTCACAAAGCCCTTTTCAATAGATTTTTTTTACAATTGACAACTACCAAGTTTTATATCACCAAGATGATCAGGGCCTGCAACCCCATACTCTGCATGTCCCTAAACCTCCAACTAACAGAAGCTGGGACTGGATGACAGGGGATGGATCATTCAAAATTTCCCTGTTCAGTTCTTTCCCTCTGGAGCATGAAGCACACTGGCCACTATCAGAAGACATAATATTGGGCTAGATGAACCATTGGTCTGACTCAGTATGTCCATTCTTATGTAAGTTATGAAGAGTAGAATATGGATAAGGGAAGCTAAAGACATTAGGGGAAACTCCGTGGCTTGCAGGACTAAGGATAATAAGGAGGGGTTTTTTTTAAGTGTATTAGGAACAAAAGAAATCCTAGCAATGGTGTAGACTCATTACTAGATGGAGACTGTTTAAAAGGATGCAGTAAAGGCGGAAGTGTTCCTTTAATATGTTTTCTGTCTTTGGAAACCCCATGTCAGTGTATTTAGAAAGGACAAGGGTCTCCAGTGCTCTTACATTTTTGCCGCAGCATGAAGGAGTAGAGGTGGTGAAGTCCATCCACAACCCATCGGAAGATCTGCTGCTCCTGCTCAGCACAGCACAGAGTGGGACACCCCACCAGCTGGCCCAGGACTCTGAACTCCTCCACTCCCTGACGGAGAGAGGGAGCAAAGGGAGTCACTTGCTCCTGTAGGACTGGTGCAGTGTGTCCCCCTGCCGTTGCACTAGCGATGGGTTAGAACCAGGGGAGGCAGAGCCCAGCGTAGAGAGACCGGGGACAATGAGAGCAGGAGGAGCCATGGGGCTCAACACCGGGGGCTGAGGAAAGCTCAGCAGGGACAGGAAATCTGGGTAGCAAAGTCAGCAAACGTTGCCCCCAAGTGAGAACCCTGATAATGAATGAACTAACATCCAGTCTCCATCTCAAGGGCAAGCTCCTCAACCCAGCCCCTTCTGTCATCCCCCTCCCTCCACTGACCTCAGGCCCAGGAGCTTGGGGTCACCTTGGACTCCGCTGCTCTGCATCCTTCCTCTCTCACTCCATCCTGAAGCTCCCCAAAGCCCCCACTTTCTGCACCGTGCCCAGCTTGCTGGCTCTCTCCTGCAGCCTTGTCCTCTCATCTCCCCCTCCTGCCAGACCTTCCCTTGCCCCTCCTGCAGCCCCTGCGCTGGCTCCCTGCTCTTCCCCACATCGCACCAAGCCCCTTGCGCTCCTCTCTTGCTGTCTGCACAGCCTCCTCACACCCACTCCCCATTGCTCTGGCTCCTTTGGCTCCTCCCATCCCTTTCACTCTGCCCCCCCCACCTCCCTCCTTCTGTTCCGCTGCCCCAGCCTCTGGGGGCACATCATCCAAGCGCCCCCTTCCAGCTGCCAGAGGGGAGGCCCTGCCACAGAGGGGATGGAGCAGCTGGAGCAGCAAAATGGCCCTGAGCACCCAGAGCAGGGGGCATTCATCTAGCAGCCTGGCAGAAGCTGATGCCAAAGTATCTTGGGGACAACTGACAAAGGGGGTGAACAGACACTTGGTTTCGGAGGGTGCTCTCAGGGTGATCCTGTGTGAATGTACTGACCCTGTGGAGCAGACTTTGGTCCTAGGGGAACAGCGGAGAGAGTCCTTGGAGATAGAATTATGGGACTCAATCCAAAGCACACTGGAGTCAGAGGACAGACCTGTCGACATCAGTGCTCATTAGACTGAACTTCTACCGAGGATCTTGCTGAATCACTAGTCTAGACCCGGGTTTTCCCTGCCAGGAAGCGCTGCACCATGAGGCTGCTCAATGCAGTTAGGAGGCGGCCAGGGTCAAAGGCTGCTCACCTTGAATTTGTGATGCCCAGCAATGAGTTTGATCAGCCAGCTGATCCTTACCACTGCCCTCAGCTGCCCATGCACCTCCTTGGACGTGGTCCCGGGGAGCAGGAACTGAGAGAAACAAATTGGGACAAATTGCTAAGGAGAAGTACCAAAAAATAGCACAAGCACATAGGGTGAAAATCAGAACAGCTAAGGCAAAAATGAGTTCTATCTGGCAAGTGACATAAAAGGCAATCAGAAGCAGTTCTATAAATGCATTAGGAGAACGAGAAAGACAAAGGAAAGTGTGGGGCCACTACTCAGCAGGGAAGGAGAGCAAATAATGGATGACACAGACAAAGCCAAGGTGTTTAATGCCTTTTTTCCTTCATTTTTTGCTAAAAAGGTTAATGGCGACAAGATGCTTAACACAATATTAACAACAAAGGGGAGGAATACAGGCCAGACTAGGGAGAGAACAGGTAAAAGACAATTTAGGTCAGTTAGATGTATTTAAGTTGGCAGAGCCTCATGATATTCACCCTAGATGTAGCTAGGCTAAGTAATGTCTGAACCTTTAGGAGGGCTGTGGTCCCAGAGGACTGGAAAAGGGCAGACCCAGAACCTATCTTCAGAAAGGGGAATATCTTCAGAAAGGAGGCCCCAAGGAATTAGAGATCAGTCAGCCTAACTTTGGTACCCAGAAAGATACTGAACAAATTATTAAAGAGTTTGTAAGAACCTAGAGGAGATAATAGGGTGATAAGGAATAGCCACCCAGGATTTGTACAGAACAAACCATACCAAACAAATCTAATTTCCTTCTTTGACAGGATTACTTGCCTAGTGGATGCAGGGAGGCAGTATATGATGATGGATGTGAAGTTCAGTAAGGCTTTTGACACAGTTCCACCAGACATTCTCATAAGCAAACTAAGCCAATATGATTCAGATGAGATTACTATAAGGTGGGCGCACAACTTATTGAAAGACCGTACTCAAAGAGGGGTTGTCACTGACTCGCTTGCAACCTGGGAGGGTGTCTCAAGTGGGCTCCCCCAGGGGTGTGCCGGATCCAGTACTAGTCAATATTTTCATTAACAACTTGGTTAACAGAGAGGAGAGTACGTTTTTAAAGTTTACGGATGACACCAAGCTGGGAGGGGTTGCAAGCACTTTGGAGGATAGATTAGAATTCAAAATAAGCTTGCTAAATTGGAGAGTTGGTCTGAAGTCAACAAGATGAACTTCAGTCAAAACAAATGTGACGTAACGCACGTGGGAAGGAAAAATCAAATGCATAGAAACAAAGTGGGGGATAACTGGCTAGGTGGCACTGCTGCAGAAAAGGATCCGGGGGTTATCATGGGTCTCACACTGAATAGGAATCAACAGTGTGATGCTGTTGTGAAAAAGGGAAATGTCATTCTGAGGTGTATTAGCTTGGAGCACTGTGTCCAATTCTGGGCACCACGCTTTAAAAAAGATATGAACAAACTGGAGCCAGTTCGGAGGAGAGCAGCAAAAATGATCAGTGGTTTAGAAAACATGACCTCTGAAGAAAGGTTGAACGAACTGGGCATGTTTCCTCTTGAGAGGACAGATGGGGCACCTGTATCAGTCTTCAAATACGTTAAGGGCTGTTACACAGAGGATGGTGACCAATTGTTCTCCATGTCCCCTGAAGGTAGGACAAAAAGTAATGGGCTTAATCTGCAGCAAGGGAGATTTAGGTTAGATATTAGGAAAAACTCTAAGGGTGGCTGAGCACTGGAACAGGTGACCTAGGGAATCACAGAATCTCAGCGTTGGAAGGGATCTCAGGAAGTCATGTAGTCCAACCCCCGGTTCAAAACAGGACCAATCCCCAAGTAAATCAGTGGGGGAAGTGGTGGACTCCTCATCATGGAGGTTTTAAAGAACAGGCTGGACAAACACTCCTCAGGGATGGTCTAGGAATGCTTGGCCCTGCTTCAGTGCAGGGGGTGGAGTAGATGACCTCTTGAGATCCCTTCGAGCCCGGGTCTTCTGTGATTCCCTCTTCCCAGGTTCCAGGATCGAGGAGACCAAGTCTCTGCCAAGAACATTTCCCTCTTTTTGGACCACAAACCACCCACAGAATCTACTTCCTGTGGCCCCAGAACTAGAACGTTGGGGGAAATCTAGATCTGGGCTCTGGCCAGGTGGGTGGGCCCATGAGTGATGCTCCGGGCCCACAGCCCAGGGATCCCAGTGTGATTGCTGAGAAGGGCTGCAAGAGATTTGCCATCACTCTGCAACCCCACCCCACCCCCAGGCAGCTCAGCTGTCGTGTTGATGGGCTCTGGAGGCAAGGCCCCGCGCTCAGCCAAGGGCAGGGCGTGAATGCCAGGGTCAGATGGCGGCTCAGTGCAGATCACAGCAGATCCCGCACCCTTCCACCCTCCATGCAGACGTCTCCCAGATATAGCAGGGGCACTTGGTTCTCCAGCCCAAGAACCTTTATATAGAACGTACTCTCAGGAACAGAAGGCACGGGGGTGTCCCATGCTTGGGATTAAATGGAGCCTTGGTCCCCGAGTCCCACCCCAGCTACAGGTCTAGTCCCCTTCCTCCCCAATGCCTCCAGATCTTCAAGATGTTCTGCAGCACCACAAGGTTGGGCTTCTGATCCTCGCACACCAAGGCCTTTTGCATCTCATCCATGACTTTCAGAGTCTGCGTGCAGAGCAGAGGAGAAACCAGAGCAAGTGGCATTACTCAGCCAGGCGATGAACCAATGCCCTGGCATGTGACATGCCCCAGGTCAGGGCAGCCCCTGGTATTCCACCTCACGCACTCACTTGTACCCGCAGGGGACCTACTGCAAACTCCTCCTGGCAACAGGACCCCACCTGCCTTTGCTGTCCCCAGGAAGTCCACTGCACACAGTCTAACCCACTGGAAGAGTCCAGAAGGACTCCGCATTTGGAGGGGGAGGAAAGATTTCCAGCCAAGCTTCAGTTCCCCTGGCTTGTGTGGGTCTGAAGCAGCCGATCTCAGGCCTGTGCCCCCAGCCACACACTGGGGATGAATGTGCTTGTGAAGGGAGTGTCTGTTCCCCACTAATTGCCGGTGCATGTGAAGGATAAATGCCTACTAGTGCTACCCCATGAGGGAGTTACTCCTTTTTCTGCGGCCGTGGGGCCTGTGCTTTGCTGCCGCAGTTCCTGAGCTGAAGTCCTGCCAAGGAGCTGTGATCATTACACTCTTATGCCAGTGCCAGGTAACCCAGGGGGCAGGTACACGAGCGACTGGCAGGATTCCCACTCGGTTTGGGGCGGCTCCTCACAGCCGGTTTGGGGCTTACCTTGGTGTACAGAGCAGCCTCCATGCCCTGGATGGTCTGTGCTGGAGGCAGGGAGAAGATGCTGGAGAAGCAGGCGGCGAGCAGGTTGGATTGTTCCATTCCCCACGCGGTGCCTTCACTTTGCTAAGAGAAGAGACACGTGCGGATTGGAGGGCTGAGGCGAGACTGACGCACGAACGTTGGCCTCAGGCTTCCAGGACATGGAAACACCTGCGGGGGCCCTAGCTGGGGGGTGGAGGATGAGAATAGGCCAGGGGGCAGTGGAGGGAGCTGGTACTGTCTTCTCTCATACCAGCAGGCTGAGGTGGAGATCACTGTGCTTTGCCGTAAAACAACATCCCGTAAACGGCATGGACGGGAGACTAGAATCTACTGGCACAAAAGCGCCTCTGAACCCAGCGGCCACAGTGCAAAGGAGTCTGCCAGTCCTGCCCCGCTGGGGGCAAGGGACCCTCCCTCCACAGCCGTCTGGACTGCAGCTGCACAGTCCGGGCCAGCAGAGAGATGCTGCATCAGCCCTCAGCAGGGCAGAATCCAGGCAGGGATCCAAGACCTGCCCCTGCCTATTAACTCTCAGCACGGTGGACAGGGCACAGGGAGGCAGGAAGGTGGGGACCACCCAGACGGCATTAACCCCTTCACCTCCACTGCCAGAGCATGGCCCCAGCACATGCCATGAGGTGCCAGGTGACTACTCGAGCTGCCCCCTGCAGGACACAGCCGCGCCTCTCATGGCGGGTGGCAGCCAGTGAGGAACAGCTAGGCCCACTGCTGACGCAAATCACCACCACCCCTGTCGACCCCGGCAGAGACGGGATCATGGCCAATGCTGTTGCCTGCTCCGATCTCAGGAAGCCCGTGCCCAGTGGGGAGAGCCACTCCAGCACCTGCCCCGCCTCTCCTTCCCATTCCTGGGGAACCTATTGAGCCAACTGCGAGAGCCAAGCTCCAGCCCGCAGCATCCGCCACCCTCCGGATGCCTGAAAGGCAGGCTTCTGGGAAGCTCAGAGCAGGATGCCAGCGGCACTGAGAGAGAGCCCCCCATGACACAGACAGTGCCACGTGCCAGGGCTCAGCCTGCCCAGCCTCTCAGCCACAGGGAGTCGCTGAGCTGCCGGTGTGATGCAGCTGGCACAGCTGGTGGCGATTCCGGTCGCTCCACTTCAGTAGCACCCAACTGCCCCTCTCCCCACAGAGCCATCGCCTACGGGGTCCCAGAGGGGACCGGTCTGAACCCCCTCACTCCCTCCCCCACATCTTCATAAGGCCACTTGGAGAGGTCGCCAGGCACTGAAGGATCCTCCACCACCAACCCACTTCTGCCAGCGCCCATGCACCAGCGCCATCACCTGGTGCCACGTGCCCGGGGGAATCAGAAGACGGGGGAGGAGCAGAGGGGAGAACGCCCTGGAGAACTGGCCATGCCAAGAGGCTGGCCTGTCTGGCTGCACACAGCACTGGCTGGGGCTGGGAGGGCAGGCCGGGTACCTCAGCTCCATGATGGCGAGCATCACTTGCTGACGCACCATGCCGGTCACGGAGTCGACGGACTCGTGATCAATTAAGTCCTGGAGAGACAACGTGATGAAATGCCAGCCGGGCTCCGAGCTCCTGCCAGGCTCCGACTGGGGAGCAAAGTGCAGGGCCTGCAACACGTGGGCTCGACATCCAGGTCGTCCTACTGTGGACTTGATGGTGTGCAGGGCTCCAGCCGGGGAGCGCAGTGCAGGGCCTGTGGTCAGTGCCCCAGCGTGATGCGCCAGTGCACTGCAAAGGCTCCATCAGCATTAGTACCCAGGGACTCCACCTGAGATCAGGCCCCCTTGTGCCAGGTGCTGCACACACACACACAGAGTGAGAGCCGGTCCCTGCCCCAGAGAACTCACGAGCTAACTAGACGAGACAAGGCATGGGAGGGAAACTGAGGCACAGAGGGGGAAGTGACTTGCCCAAGGTCTCACTGCAGAACCGAGCCCTAGCCCACTGGACCACTCACCAGCCCACACTGTCCCACGTTCAGGGAAGGGAGGTAAGCTCTGGAAAACTTTCTGCAGTGATGGAGAGCAAACACTTTCCAAATCTACAGAACAGATTTGTTGCTAGTTCCCTAGTGGGCACTGACTGTGCAGTGCTGGGGCTCTGTGCAGGGAAACTGGCATATACAGAGCAACCTGGTGACTTGGGAAGCTGGGTGCAAGGGAACAATATATGTTTCGATACAGTTCTATGTTTAGGAATAAAGAATGCAGGCCACACTCACAGCATGGGGGGCTCTAACCTGGGAAGCGGTGACTCTGGAAAAGACTTGGCAGTCATGGGAATCAGCTGCACATGAGCGCCCAGTGCGACGCTTAGGCCAAAAGGGCTAATGTCATCCTGGGATGTATAAACAGGGCAATCTCCAGTTGTCAGAGAGGTTATTTTCCCTCTGTGTTCGGCACTGGTGCATCTGCTGCTGGGATCCTGTGTCCAGGTCTGGTGCCCACAATTCAAGGAGAATGTTGATAAATTGGAGAGGGGTCAGAGAAGAGCCACAAGAGTGATTGAAGGACTGGAAAACACCCCTTATAGTGAGAGATTCAAGGAGCTCAATCAGTTCAGCTTAATGAAGAGAAGCTTACAGGGTGAATTGATGACAGTCTGTAAGTACATCATGGGGAGCAAATACTTGATAATGGGCTCATCAGTCTAACAGACGATCCAATGATTGGCAGTTGAAGTTAGACAAATCTGCAGAGATCTCCAGGACAATCACTAAACCCGTCAAGTAACACAGCCCCAGTGTGTGTTTTACTCACCTTTATCTTCTCCACAAGGAGGGCTTTGCTGAGAAAAGCAGCCAGGTTTCTCTCTGGGCTCCTAGTGAGGACGGCTCTGCTGAAGGTGCTGACGCAATCCAGGAACTTAAGTTTCTTGGCCTCGTCCTATGCCCCGCAGAGATTAGACACAAACACGAAGGTTAGCGTGGAAAGGAGCTGTCAATGGGAGAGATGTCAGAAATCCTCCCCCCTAGCGCTGCTCAGGCTTTAATATGCCGAATACCAGAAGGCCATTCATCTGGCAACAGGAGTGACTATCTGGGGAGGGCAGGGCAGTGCTGTGTGATACCAGACCAGAGAGGGAGCAGATCTCAGGGGTAGGTGTCCAAAGAGGAACTGCAACATGGGGGCTAAGCAGCCAGAGAGCCTTACTGGGGATGTGATAGTGTGGGAGGAACATCTGGGTGTGATACCCTGACACCCCAATATTTGCTACTGTCATGTAATTAGGATATGTTTGGTACAAGGTATGTCTTTTGCCATATCATTCTAAAAGTCTTGATCTGCTAGACATTAATGTCTCATTGGATTGTATGTGCTATCGTTGTATGTGACGTTATGAACTTCAGCTATGCATGCATTCCTGAAACACATTGTGAGGTTCAAAACAGCCTTTCAGGTACAACAGTAAAAAAGCCAAACACTGGCTTATTGAGGAAATGCACACAAGCACCAGGGTTACCCCAATAGAAACCTCTCCGAGATAACGTGACACAATGGGACCTGTTGGACCCAGGTCACAGCAAAAGAGTTTTCCAGCAGGTGGGAAGAGGAGATAAAAGGGGAACAATGACATCGGTGGGTGCGGGGGAAGACCCTCACACTCCCTGCAATAAGATACCTGGAAACACCTGAGGGACAAAGACTGAACTATGAGAAGTGATGGTTCCAGGCTGGAGAGAGATTCCTAGCCTGTGTAAGAAAACATGGGAAATCCAAGCTGCAAAGCCAAGGCAGCTTGTGCCTTTAGAATCTGCCAACCTGTTTATCACTCAGGGGGAGAATCTGCAAATGTATATCCTATCTATCTAGTGTGTAAAGCTTCGTTTGCGTGGTTTGTTTATTGACTAAGGTAATCTGCTTTGGTCTGTTTGCTATCTCTTATAACCACTTCAAATCTACCTCTTGAAGTTAATAATCTTATTTCTTCTTTATACCACAATCCAGTTAGTGCAATTAGTAACCGGTGGGGAAAGGCAAAGAGTTGTTCATACCTCTCTCCACATCGAGGGAGGGGGTGAATTTCATAAAACCTTTGGGTCTGTACTCCAGAGGAGGTGGGCAGCACAATACTGGGACAAGCCCCTTCAGCTGAGTCTTCGCACAGCTGATCTCAGTGTCTGTGTCTTTCTGCAGCTGGGCATGGCCCTGCCTGTGTGCATGGCTGGAAGAAGCTTGTGAGCCTAGCCCAGCAAGACAAGGTAAAGGGGGCCCAGGCTGACAGAACAGGCGGGCTCAGTGGAATTCCAGTACATCAGGTGGCACCTCAAACGGGGGCAACCCGTCACACTGGGGACTGGCCAAATCCAGTGTGCACAAGTGGCTGCAAATTGAAGCAAGACACATTGAAACTGGAAATATACATTTTTAACAGAGAAAGTAATAGACCATTGGAACAACTGAGCAAGGGGCATGGTGCGTGATCTTTTGTAACTCAAGGTGGGACATTTTTAAGATGCGCTAGTTTAAACAGGAAGTATTTGGGGGCAGGTCTCTGGCCTGTGTTATACAGCAGGTCACAGTGGTCCCGTCAGGCCTTAGAGTCCATGTATCATCCGGAGAAGGCCGGATGGTGCATGTGCACAGGACACTAGCTGACAGATCAGAGGAGGGCTCTCGGTACCTGTTCATTGCCCTTGAGAAAGCCGTCGACGTAGTTCAGGGCCTCTTTCTCCTCCGAGTCTGGCCCCATAAAGCAGGAGGTGTTAACAGGTGTTAGTGAATCTGATCGAAGACAGAGCGGTGGTAATACCTGGGGCTGCCAAGCTGCAGGCTGGGTGACAGAGATCTTAGAGGAAACTCTTGCCCCCTGCTCCTGCCCCAGCAGGGTAACAGCCCTGAGACACAACAGGGTCTGGCACAGCGATCTCTGGCTTCCCCACCTCATTGCTGCCCAGCCCAGCAAAGATCCAGTTGCAGCCCTGGTTCCCAGTGGCCACCTCACTTCCCCGCCCAGCATGCAGGCTCAGCCTGGGGATTGGGGGAGAGCCACACTTGGAAGGAAGGATGATGTCAGGCTATGAGTGGTGTCCCCGCTCTCCGGGCCATTGCTGGAAGGGGCAGAGGAACTGGCAGTGAATCAGTCTACTCCCCGCTGCGGGAGAGGGAAGAGCTGCCCAGTCTGCGTGGGATATGGGGACCCAGGGCCTGCCCGTTCTGCTTGTTCCAACTGCCTCTCCTGCCATCGACAGCCAGCCAGAGCCACCGGGTGTAATCTGGGCAGGCCCTGGGCTCCGATCATCAACCACCCCCCAAACGCCCTGTGCTGCGACATGCGTGGCCCCCCTGCAAAGGAGCCAGCAGATGGGGCTGCAACATCACGGGGCATCTCATGCTCTGACCGGCGCACTGCAATCCTAGACTTAACAACCCACCATGCACCGAGCATTCCCTTCGACTGGTGGAAAACATCCTCCGACCCTGCAGAGTGACGGATCGGGGTGGGCAATTCAGTCAGTCTCCACCTGATGCTTCTGCTGCTGCCCCTAATGCCCCGATCAGCTGTAGAGGCTGCAGCTGCTGCCAGCAGGAGGAGCCATTACCCCTCTGCCTGGGTTTGGCTGTCTCTCCATCCCGTGGTAGCCCAGAGTAGTAGAAGGTCTATGGAGTCTTCTCCCCCAGTGACACCCTGGTCTTACAACCCCAAGCCCCACTGCAATGCAGGGCTATGGCCCCTGCCATTTTTACAGTCCCCTCCACCCACCGACCCAGGAGGCACCCACTCACCAGCATGGAAGGGCTGAGGCACACACAGCTCTTCCTGCTGCTGTGGGCTCTTCCGCTTACTTCCCTATGGGAAGTTTCGTCTCCTCCCAGGCTCAGATGGGCTTCGAGGGGCCCTTGGGAACTTCCTCAGCCATCCTGCAAGAAGCCAGGACAAGGCATTGCTTGTGAGTGATGAGAGGCAACTGCCCTGTTCAGCATCAGGGCCAGCCCAGTTATTTCTGTTCCACCAGCGCCTACAGATGCCAGCTGAGATCAGGGCCCTGTTGCACCAGGTGCTGCAGACAATCCCTGGGCCGTAGGGCTCAGACTCTAACTTGCCAAGGCAGCCAGCAGGGAAACAAGGGAATGGATGTGCTCAATGTCACCCAGTCGGTCAGCAGTACAGGCAGGATTAGAACCTAGGTCTCTGGACTCCCAGGCCAGCACCCCATCCCGCAGGCCAAACGGCCTCCCCTGGGTCACTCCCGCCTCTCCTTCTGCTGGTTCACAAGCTGCACAGCAGACAGGCTGAATCCAACCACTCAGGATTCTTCCTTCCCAGGGAAATTACCCTGATCCCTTCTCCCAGGAATATGGGGGTTGTGGCAGATCCCAGGTGGGGGAGGCCTGCGGGGTGGGGGAGCTGGAGGCGGGCTTGTGAGCAGCAGGAGTTGCTCAGACACCACCGTGAAGGGGAAGGAGCAGAAGGCAAGAGAGCCGCAGGCAGGCTGGTACCTTTTCTTCCAACCTCCTGCCTCCTTCGTCCCTAGTTCACTGTGAACTGTGGGAGCTCTCTGGGGCACAGGAGCTGGCTGGTGCCCAGATGGAACGACGTTGCTTATTGCACAGATCTCGTTTTTCCCGAACACTGAAAATGCTGCTACAATCATACCAGGGCCCGCCAGGATCCTTGCAGCTGGTCAGTGCTAAATTGTGAACTGTGCCCTGGCCTCCCCGAGGGGGGCAGTGGGAGAGGGTGGGGCTGGCCGAAGGCCCTGCTGGATTGCAGCTGACGCGTACGGGGTCCCAGTGCTACAGAGCTCTGTGCCAGGGGCCCTGCTTTGTGGGGGTTTCACAGCTCATCTCTCGAAGGCCTGTGTGGCAGTAGCTACTGCAGAGAATCCCAGGCCTGATTCCCCCCACACTGGGTCTCCTGAATGGCTCCTGCCCTGCGGGGCTCCATTCCTCACCCAATGTCTCCTGCTGACTCTCCAGCAGCTCCACGGCAGGTGTCCTAATGCAGCTCTAGCCCCCTCCAGCACTCAGGGGGACTGTCATGGTAAATAGAACAATGGTTCCTAACAACCTGAGAATGCCTCTTCCCCTGTCAACCTCAGTGCCATTCCCGATGGAAGGGATGGTGTCAGCAGAGGTGATGGAGGTGGTCAGGCCTAGTGGTTGGAGCTGGACTCAGGAGGCCAGGGCGTGGGTGGAGCAAGGCTGGAGGGAGACCAGGGCTGGAGTAGGACTAGGAGCAGGGCTGGAGCAGGCTAAGACTGTTGCCAGTGTCAGGCAGGAGCAAGTTCCTGGCCCTGGAGTCATACTGAGCAGACTGAGCTGCTGCTGTGAAATTGATATACCTGCTCTGGGAGTCACGGGTCCAGTTCCTGGCTTGTGAATTGGATGGAGCCAAGCACAGGAGGGACTCAGCGCCTTACAGATGGCTCTAGGGGATGCTTGGCTCCCGGCCTCGCTGGGTACTGACATGCCAGGTGCAGGGGGTGAGGTGCAGCGCCAGGGAAGAAATTGGGGAGGCAGGAGTGGCATTGTATGATCTGGCACAGGCGGGAGCTTGCTCCCCACATCTGAAAGCTCCGCAGCGCCGGTGGATTCAGATCCAAACCCGGATCTGGCTCCAAATTCACAGCTGGTCCCTCTCCCAGATCTGGAGCAGCTGAGACTCCAGCCCTCTGAGGAAGAGGCCAACAAACGCCGGCTCCTGGGGTGTGCTTCCCCCGCCAAGGCAATCTCATGCTGGGAAGGAAGATTCCCAGAGCTGGCAGCTCCACTACTCACACTCCCAGCTTCCTGGGAATGAGCCAGGATTAGCGCTCGGGGTAGCCAGGGGTCTTCAGACCCCCAAATGCAAGAATAAGTTCCATCCCGGATCCTCCTTCTCGTGACAGTGCAGAACGGGGATTCACAAACTCTCCCCACCGCCACCTCCCAGCCCAAGCGGGCGGCTCTTTTCACCTGCCCAAGCTGCTGGGTGCCTTGGCCGTGGGATGTACAACGGTCCCGTCTCTGCTTCCTCTCCAACCACTGCAACTACGCAGAAGCTGCTTTAATAGCAGTCGCCCCGCAAAACTGAGTCTCAGGCCTTGCTAGCCTCTCAGTGCCATGGCAGCCCCAGGAGATGATTGCTGTGGGGGTCTCGGCCCTGGGGACGCAGTAACTTCTAGAAGCAGGGAGAGCAGCACCACCATAGATCAGGGAGGTCTGGCAATGCCAGTGGCTGGCTGGGGTCTCACAGCCTAAGAACTCAGAGCAGATTGTCAAAGGCCAAACCCCTGTCACCACTGGCTCTGTAGCTCCCCCTTGCTTTCGGTCTGTCTTAGGCACCATCCTGGTCCTCATCCCCCTTGCATCTGAGCACTGCCCAACCTCTATTGCATATATTCTAACCGCCCCCTGCGGGGCAGGAACTGGCTGCTACCCCCACTGTACAGACAGGGAACTGCAGCACAGAGGGAATGAGGGACTTGCCCGAGGCCACGCAGAGCATCTGTGGCAGAGCTGGGAAATGACTATGGGTCTCGCGGGTCCCAGGCTGGCACCTTCTCTTCCAACCTCCTGCCCCCTTCGTCCCTGGTTCAGTGTGAGGTGTGAGCTGGCTGGTGCCCGGATGGAACTATGTTGCCGATTGCACAGATCTTGCTTTTCCCAAACATTGAGTCTCCTGCTATAACCATACCAAGGCCCGCCAGGATCCTTGCAGTTGGTCAGGTCTAAGCTGTGACCTGTGCGACGTAGGGAAGACGAAACAGATCTTCCATCACTACTGCAGCTCTGTGTTACATGGGACTCACTGCTGGCTCAAACCAACCAGCCCTCCTAAAATGGAGCCTGTAAATCCTCCAGCCCTGCTGTTCTCCTTTGTATTTCTGTAGTGCCCAGAGGCCTCGGTCCCAGATCAAGGCCCCATGGTGCTAGACATTGTACAGACACAGCCCAGTTCCCCTCACGCGGGGTCTCCTGGGCAGAGGGGCTCCATTTCTCGCCCAGTGTCTCCTGCCAGCAGAGATGTTCTGAGAGACGTCTATGCTCTGGGCTTCCCGGGCTGGGAGGCAAGTGTGGCTGTCACTGGGCGATTCTGCTGACTCTCCAGCAGCTGCACTTCAGGTGTCCTAATGCAGCTCTAGTCCTCTCCAGCGCTCAGGGGGCCTGTCCTGGCATCAGGCTGCCCTGGTAAATAGAACAACAGCTCCTGGCAACCTGAGAATGCCTCTTCCCCCAGCAACCTCAGTGCCATTCCCGATGGAAGGGATGGTGTCAGCAAAGGTGATGGAGGTGGTCAGGCCTAGTGGTTGGAGCTGGACTCAGGAGGCCAGGGCGTGGGTGGAGCAAGGCTGGAGGGAGACCAGGGCTGGAGTAGGACTAGGAGCAGGGCTGGAGCAGGCTAAGACTGTTGCCAGTGTCAGGCAGGAGCGAGTTCCTGGCCCTGGAGTCATGTTAAGCAGACTGAGCTGCTGCTGTGAAATTGATATACCTGCTCTGGGAGTCACGGGTCCAGTTCCTGGCTTGTGGATTGGCTGGAGCCCAGCACAGGACGGACTCGGGGCCTGACAGATGGCTAGAGGGGGCGCTTGGCTCCCGGCCCAGCTGGGTACTGACATGCCAGGCACCCCAGGGCATTATCACCAGCCCGTTCCCAGTCTTGGCATGGCAGTATGTTTCCTTCCCAGTTGCCGTCCCCTGGCATTAAACCAGGAACTCTGCACTGGGGATGTGCACCTGGCAGCATGCAGCCTCCTGAGAACAGACAGGCCAGGGTGCAGGGCGAGGGCTCCCAGAGAGAAACAGCAGGAGGGTAATGCTGGGAACCCCCAGGCCATCTTCAGCTACAGCATGAGGGTGCCCCGGCCCCCTGGAGAGCATGAATCTAGCTTCAGCTCAGCCTTTGTGTCCCCCCGTTCTCTGCGCTAGATGGGTCGGTCTCCTGGAGGGACAAAGTGACGATCAGGAGTTCCTGGCTTATCCAATGTCAGTTTCCAGCTCTTGTAAAAAAACGGTGACTTCCCGAACACAGGAGCTGGCCTTCTTCAGGCTGTGCTCTGCCTGTACACGTTCCACTGTAGGGGCGTGTGTACCCAGGGCACGCGAGTCACAGACGTTTGCCAACAGTACCACGGAGCGGTGCCTATGCCCCTGCTCTCCCCGTGTGCTCGGGCTCGGGCATCAAAAGGGCACATCTGCCACCTCCCTCTCAAGGCCTTCGCACCTGCGTGCTGCCAGGTGAACATCCCCATTTCTACTGAGGCCTCAGGGACAAGGTTTATGAGGAACTGGCTGGAGTTGATCCCCCACTGTGTTGCACCCCAACGGCTAGCTGGGGATCCAAACTGACACTCACGGGTTTGAGCCCCTGCCTAACCAGGCCCTGTTCCATCCCGCCAGGCAGTTGCTGGCCCTGAACTCCTGCAGGCAGCCATGACACCCAGGCACTCGGGGCTCGAGAGAAGGGCTATCGCCGGCTGAATGACCCCTGCCCGTACGGTGGGGATTGAGGCCACTTTGCCGGCAGGTGCCCCCCAAGTCCTGTGCTATGCTGAGAGATGAGTGAATATGTACGGTACAGCGCGCAGCACCCCCTAACGCTGGGCAGGAGGACTGGGAGATGCGTAGGATACAGAGCACAGTGTCCTCTAACCCCTGGCAGGGGGGCTGAGAGGTGTGGGGTGTAGGATACAGAGCACAAGGGCATGGTCTCCTGCCCTGACAGGCTGGGAGGGAGCCACAAACACCCCTGGTGAGCAGAACCGGGACACCCATGGCCGCCCTGCCAGAAGCAGAAGGGCAGGACAGGAAGCAGAACTGTGCAAGGCCGGCCCTCCAGCTCAGATGGGAGAGAGCTGCCAGATGAGCAGGATGTCTCTTCCCCGCTGCGGGAGCCCAGACCTGACTGAGAGCACTCTCCTGACAGAGACCCAGAGGGGCTGCCGGAGCTGCCAGATGCCGGGGACTCCGAGGAGCTGGTGGGGCTGCCACTAGCCATCTGCCCAGTGAAGCGAACAACCCTGGAACCCATGTACACACGGAATGGGCATGTAGGAAGGAGCCCAGGGCAGCCGAATAGGGTTCAGCCGTGTTATTGACTACAAGCCGGCCAGTGTGTTGCCGTCAGATTTTCCCTGCTGCCCCAGTGGCGGACCACTCCACCGCTGTTAGGGCCCTGGGCTGGGACACAGTGGAGCGGGAAGGCCTGGGTTCCCCTGCCCCCGCCACCCCACTGTCAGGAGTGGCAGCCTCCCCACCTGGTTGTCAGGAGGCCTGCATTGGTCTGGCACCCGCCTGAATCAGGATGCCAGATGGTTGTGCTGACTCTCCCACCAGAGAGCTAACCTCCCCTAGATTGCAACGGCTCTGCCGGACTGCAGGCCAGAACCCCCCTACTGGATTGCTGCCCAGCCCTGATCAAGGGCTTTGCAAATGGACCTCCTGCTGTTCTGTTTGTAGGCCAGAGCTCCTTCTCGATTGCAGTTCTGCCCTGATTGAGGGCCCCAGGCAAACAGACTCTCTACCATTGCTTGGCCTGACTGCAGGCCAGAACCATTAATACTGAGATAATTTTCCCCTGAACCAAGGTACCCCGGAAGTATCGTAGTGAGTGGAGTGGTCTCCCACCCAGACGGATGGGGAGGGAGCTGCAAACCCCTTACAGCCTCTTTCTACTCGTTCATACCTTTCCTCTAAATATGTCAAAACACAAGCACGCAACCTTCTCCTGGCCAGACACAGAAAAATAATACAAGATAAATTTTCAAAATGTCCAACACCACCAAAAACGTACACGGCCGGAAACGGGAATGGAGGGTGGAACATAAACCCTACACGGGGCACGGAAAACTGTCAAAAAGTACATGGTGATAAAAGCTATCAAGCAGTTAAATACTCCCATGGCTGGGGAGGGCAGGCGGCCAATGGGGAAGAAGCCATGGTCTGGCACGAAGTGCTCCACCCTGCTCCAGGCAGGCTCTGGTTCTCCAAGCCCCCAAAGAAGGGAGGTTGGCTTTAACCAGAGCTAGGGCAGCTGGGCAGCTCCAATGACCGGGCTCTCCCTAGTGCACATCACTGTCATCCTGTGGAACAACGTCCATAGGCTGGAGCGGGCTGGAAGTTGGTTCTTGAAAGTATCCGGGATGAGGATGGTTTGCGAAGCCAGACATCGGACCAAGGACTTGCTGTCCTGTCCTGAAGGAAATGGAGGTCAGAGCCACGGCACTCTGGAAAGCCCCGGCAGACCAAGCCAGCGCTGTACCTCTCGGCCTGCGACAAGGAGGCAGCAGGCTAGAGGCAGGGGACTAGCGGGAACAACCAGCAACCCTCACTAAACATCCCCGCCGCCCTCCACAGCTGGTGGAGCCTCCAGACACAGGGAAGAAGTCACAATGAATCCCATTCACTCACTATTTCTAGGACTGCCCCATCCCTGCAGTATCTGAGTGCCTCATCCCTGCCTGTATTTACCCTCCCCCTTCCCCCCAATGCACAGATGGGCACTTAGGCCCAGAGAGGGGAAGATTCACAAAGGGGGCTTGGGCACTGTTAGGCTACGCCTAACTTCAGGTGCCCTGCTACCCTCCAGGAGGGAGCTCAGCCATTCTCTAGCTCCAGTTGGGAGGCCCAGCTGTGAACCTGCTCTGGGAGTGAGGAGCCTGAGCTATGTCACCCCTTCTCCCCCTTTTCCCCCCAAAAATGTGGAGGAGACACTGCTCTGCCCTGCGCTGGCCCAGGGGTCCGGGCATGCAGCAGGGAGGTAGATGACCAGACATCACCTCAGCTTCATTTGGAGCAGTGGCTTGACCCCAGGCACCCCATGTGGAGGTGACTGCCCCAGACACTGGGCTAGTGAGTGCAAGGGGGGGAGGCAAGACCCCACCTTGGCTGTGTTTTGGGGTGGGGGGGCAATCATCTGTGAAGGCCAGGCAGCTCAGGCCCAGTTTGGGGATCTGCCAGGCCGCAGCTCTGAGGTCAGGGCTAAGTGCCTGGGCACGTGCCAACCAGCAGACACAACAGGGTGAGCGGACAGCTGATCAGGGGTTGGGGGATCTACATTTTGCATCCCTTTGTGGTTCTTGCTCATGATCACATTGCTGGCATTGGAGATTGAACCCAGCCCGCGGCTCTGGGCCATTCGTCCCCCTAACGCTCAGGGCTCAAAGCAGTTACCACTCACCATTGCAAATGGCATCCAGCTTGTCCTGGCTCCTCTGGTCCAGCTGCCAGGCAGTGAGCCCTCCACACACACACACAGCTCGTCACCTCCCTACATCCCCAGCGAGGGTGTCAAAGCGTCTGTCACCCTCCAAGCAGTGGGGCTTTCCCCTGCCCCTTGCTGACCAGGATGTGCTCCTGAGTCCCCAGAGAAAGGGAGAGGCCCCAGAGATGGCTGTGGGGCTGGTTGCCAAAGGAGAGCATAGCACCTTGAGGTTCCACTACCAAGAGCCCATGGCGGGCCGTGGGGGGACGGGTACTGCATGGGAAGCAAGGGGGTTAGAGGGGGCCCATCCGCCAATCAGGGCAGTTTGGGTTGAGCTTGCTCCTGCGGGTTTCTGATACCCCTGAGCCTTCATTCAGCAATCAGGAGCCCAGGGGTTACTTCTCACTGCCGGCAGGGATTGAGCAGAGCCTGGGACCGGATCCAGCCCCCCTGCTAAGGGGAGCCCTCTGCTCTGTGCTTACCTAGGAACCTGATGGCCACATCTCTAACTGGAGCCTGCGTGTTCTCCAGAAAGGCCATAGTCTGACACAGGAAGGTTTCTGCTCTCCCCTTGTAGTGCACCACCGAGGAGCCAGAACAAGGGAGCACCAGGTTATGAAAGGCCTTTCCGTCCCGCAGGCCGGGTTCCAGGTCTGTGCAGTGTCCTGCTTTTGCTCCTCCTTCCTGTGCCGGGGGATCACGGAGAGGGACTACACCCCGGGCCAGGTGTGGTCCCGGGGCTGGGGCTCGGTGTGGGCACAGAGCCGGGCAATGGGGGGTGCCCTATCCACCGATTCCTCCACTCCTGCCTGCAAGGGCTGAGCAGTGAATTACCCGAGGGCTCCCTCACCCGGCAGTCACAGCTTTGCCACCGCTACTTTTGCTGGATGAGGGCACCGAGCTGGTGCCACCTCAGGAATTGCGCAGCACTGCTGAGGGTGTCCCAACACACCTGCAAAACAAGAGGGGCCGGAGCGAGCCGGCCACGATTACGGGAGCTGGAAGCCAGGGCCGCCCCTAGGCATACGCAGCTGCGTAGGGCACCTTGAAACTTGCGGCACCAAATTGCTCCAAATTTCATGGTGCCCCTAGGCAGCTGCGTGCTGCATACGGAGCAGCCCGAGCCCCAGTGACCAGCCCCATCCCTCGGCCAGCCCCACGCAGGCTGCGCCCACTACAAAGGGCAGGGCAGTCCCGGGGGGGGCAGGGGAGAGGGTCCCAGACAACTCCCTCCACCCTGCCTCTTACCCTTCCCCCTGCTCTGCCCCTGGCCCACCCCCATTCCACCTCTTCTCTGCAAGCCTCTTCCCCCAGCGACCCCACACTCACCAGCAGTGGCAGGAAGTGGAGCAACCTGGTCCCAGCCTGCTGTACTCCGCCAGCTCCCAGCCGCGGTGCTCCACTTCCCTGCGCTGGTGAGTGCGGGAAAATGATCGCCCCCCACACTCACCCAGAGCGGGAAGCGGAGCAACATGGGCCCATCCTGCTCCACTTCCCTTGCCCCGGCCTCAGCCACGTCACTCAGGTGGGGAAAGGACTGCCCCCCAGCTCTCACCAGTGGCGGGAAGTGGAGCGCCACAGCAGGGAGCTGGCGCAGTAGAGCGGGCTGGGACCGGGCTGCTCTGCTTCCCGCTGCTGTCAGTGAGTGGGGGCGGGTAGGATCCCTTTCCCGAAACCTCTTCCCCCAAGTGACATGGCTGGAGCTCGGGCGAGGGAAGCAGAGCGGGCTGCTCCCGGCTCCCCGCTAATTCCCCGGGCCACTCTGGGCCTGTAGGGCCCCCAAAAGTGGCCCCCCACAGCTCCTGCCTCCCAGACCCTGGTGGGGGGTGGAGGGGGAGGCCTGGGGCTTCACACATCCCCACCTCAGGTGGGCTGCATAGGGCACCCAAATGGCTAGGGACAGCCCATCTCTGCTGGACTAACCCTCCTCAGTCTCTTTGGGACAGGACTCTTAGTCCGCAAGGAAAAAGGAAGAGGGTCAGGGATGAGATGTTCAGCAACATGCTCTACAGCACTGATGACCCGCTGGAGTAGCGGAAGGAGAAGGAGGAATGGGACGCCCAGCAGGAGGAAGGAATACTGGCTCAATTCCTCAAGCATGAAGAGATCAACTGGGACCAGGACCAGTTGCTGATGGAGCAGTTGATCGACCTGGTGGCCATTGGGTACAACCTCCACCTCCAGTACCAGGGCACAGCCCACTACAGCACCAACTCCATGAGTACAAACTTCCACTCCAGGGCTGCACTGTTCTGCAGGGTACCACGTCCTGCAGCCAGAACAGGCCCTGGAAAATCTGCGGATGGGTGGTCAGTGAACAGCTGTATGCGCTGGTATGGACAGATGTTCCCTGTGCACACCACCTGCATCGCCTGTACAGCTGTGTGCAACATGGGCAACACATTCTGTTGGGGGCAGGAGAGCAGGGGCCAGACTTCTGACCGATTTAGTGCAACAGTATGAAACCTTCCTGCATCACATTCCCCCAACACATGCCCCATTACTGCATTACAGGCTCCTCATCCCTGCGTTGCCAGGACGTGGGCACACAAGGCATCCCTCATTTCCCTTGCTTGCCTGGATCCAGCCCCAATGACGATAGGAGCACTGTCTGGTTGCTAGTTGACTGGGCAGGTGAATCAACTGGAAGCTCCCAGCTCAGTCAAGGAGGAGCTCAGCTGCTGGGAGGCCAGAGAGCAGAAGAACTCAGCTAGCGCACAGCCCCTAGGAGGAGGGCCACGAACCCTGATCTAAAGGGGTGAAATTACAGGCTGGACATGATTTGAACCACAGAGCCCCAGAAGGCAGATTGTGGAAACCGTGACCTGAGGGGCTCACTTTGGGGAGCTGAACTCGGTTGAATATATTAGACCCCAAGAGAGGAGGAATACTGCTTTGAAGACTTCTTGCTGTGAGTGGATTATTTTTGGGAAGCTAATGGGAAACTGATGGGCCACCCCAGACCACGAAGCGTTGCCCTGGGACACCACCTGTCTACAGTCCCAATTTGGGATGGGATCTCCATTTTATCTTTTGAAAATTTGAAAACCATCCCTCCCCCAGCTCTACTATTTAGGTTTGCTTCTTTCCTGTGTCCCTGTAACGGGATTGCTGCTTCTGAGCAGCGATCATGGCTGGGGATGTCTCTGCAGGTGCCTTTGCCTCAGTTTCTCCTCACCAGGCTTTTCCATCTCTCCCAAGAATTCACATTGCTCAGCCCTCCGGCCAGGTCACTCCCAGAGTTCAGCCCCTTTCAGGGTACTCAAAATACAAAATAAACGTGACCTGTGGCAATAGTCTCAAGTTAACATGAGGTGACGTTATGAGTGTAATACAATATCTCATTGAAAGGTGACAGGGCCAGAAAGAGTTAATTAACTCCCAGATTGACCTGACCCATGGTGGAACTTCAGAGACTGGTTAGGAAGAAATGTAAATGAATAGAGCTTTGAAATGCAGCCTGTACTGTTAGAGATAGAAGAGTTGCTTACATCACAAGACCTGAGCAAACAGCTAACAAGTCTTGTCTATGGCTATAGCTTTGATTCAAAGATCAAAAAAGTAATATTAACATTTAGGAAGACACTTGAGTGAAATAGTATTATTGTCTATATGTCTCTTTGTGATATATGTGATAACCTGTATCTGAACTGTTTAATGGATAAATTATCCTGTGCTAATTGCCATGATGTTGAGAAGAAGAAAAGTTAAGCCTATCATTTTCTCAGGCCAAAAGGCTGCTGGAAATGTATAAAAATCTTGGGACACAATCCTTCATCTCAGATCCGCTTTGGGTTTCAAGAAGGGGAAACCTTAAGCCATAAGGATTGAGATCCCCAGTCACTGACTGGAGTCACCCTGAATATGGACATTGGACTATAACCTATGGGCTATTTCTAAAAGGACTTTTGGAAACTACAAGCTCATCTCTGCTGTGTATCTGGACCTCAAGAATTGAATTCAAGTCTGTCTGGATATTGATTTTTTAACCAACACTCTTTTCTTCTTTAATACATTTTAGTTTAGTTAATAACAATTGACTGTAAGCGTGTATTTGGGGTAAGATCTAAGTTATTATTTGACCTGGGTCTGGGGCTTGGTCCTTTGGGGTCAGGAGAACCTTTTCTTTTATATGAGGAAATAAGAGTTTCAGACTTTATCATCATACATTGGACATGTGTGCCTAGATGGAGGCCTGAGGCTGGGTACTTCAAGGGAACTGCATTGTTTGGACTTCTGAGTAACCAGTGAGATAATACAGAAGTTGTTTTGTGCTGGCTTGGCAAATCTAAGTATTGGAATATCCACCAGCGTTTGGCGTTTGTCTGCTCCGTTTTGTTTGTAGTTCACCCTATTTGAGTGACCTCAGCTGACTCCCACGGGCAGCACCGTCACACATGAATTAAAGGTTTGCCATCCCTCCTGTCATGGAGTCCCCAGGCGATGCTCTGGAACTGCTCTCTATGAAGCCAGGCAGGACTCTGGGGAAGTCTCCTTTCTGTGAGCAGACTGTCTTCAGGACACACAGCTCACACAACTTCCACCTTCCTGAGTCTGACCTCAGAGCATTCAGCATTCTCTGCCCCTCCGTGCGCTTCCCACATCAAGTCCGCCCAGCTGGGGTCCTGGGGAAGCCAGAGGGTCCTGCACCCCAACTTCGCAGTCAGACGTGACTCTCAGCCAGCCAGTAAAATAGAAGGTTTATTAGAGGAGAGGAACATGGTCTAAACCAGAGCTTGTAGGTGCAGAGAACAGGACCCCTCAGCTAGGTCTATTTTGGGGGTCAGTGAGCCAGACAACCACATCTGCACTTCACTCCAGGTCCCCAGCCAGCCCCAAACTGAAACTCTCTCCAGTCCCTCCTCCTCTGGGCTTTGTCCCTTTCCCGGGCCAGGAGGTCACCTAATTCCTTTGTTCTCCAACCCTTTAGCTCTCACCTTGCAGGGGGGGAAGGGACAGGTGCCAGGAAACAGGGTGTTGGCCATTCTGTGTGTCCAGACCCCTTCACACACCTGCACTCTAGGGCTCTGCAATGATCATACATCCTTATCCCACCACCTAGATACTTAAGAACTGCATAGGGGAAATTGAGGCACCTCCACAATATTCAGAGGAAACATTAAGAACAGTCCCATTTCGTCACACCTCCTGAGCTCAACTCACAGTTCTTCTCTCTCTCATGGGAGCACTTTCTGGGGTTTCCTACTGGGAGTGCAAGTACAACACAAACAGAAACAGCCTCCTGCACCCTCCTAGGCTTCACACTCTTCTTAAACAAACTTGGTCTTAAACCTTACCAGAGCGCTGACTCCCAGAGCTTTTCCTGGGGCCTGGCCTCTTCTCTGCCTTGGCAGGTCACTCCCAGCCGTACCTACCTGGAGACCTTTTCTCCCCTGCAGCCTCAGGGTCTCCTGCAGGAGCCTTCTTCCTTTCTGCAACTTCTGCAGCCATCTGCCACTGCCCCCTTCTGCCCAAACTGCTAGGCTAACTAAGGCCAGATTGTGTCATGTGACCCACTGTCATTCTCCCCACATGGAGAGAGTCACGGGTGGGGCTGGGCCCATTTCCCCTTAAAGGGGCCAGTCACTCTGCAATAAATCCCTTTTCCTTGCCACCTCTTGCTTTCAGGGAGAGGAGGTAGGAAATATGACAAGCAGCTTCTTCCCAGAACCTCACTGCTTATAGACATTGGTGTCCTGGGAGGCAAAAGTGGAGCAAATTTCCATTGATCATGTCGGTTGATGGCTGACCCACAACACAGAGACTCAGAGATTGTAAGGCCAGAAAGGACCATTGTGATCATCTAGCCCAGGGGTGGGCAAACTTTTTGGCCCGAGGACCACATCAGGTTGCGAAACTGTGTGGAGGGCTGGGTAGGGAAGGCTGTGCCTCCCCAAACAGCCTGGTCCCTGCCTCAGCCCCCTATGTGCCCCCTCCCACTTCCCGCCCCCTGACTGCCCCCCTCAGAACACCCGACCCATCCAACCCCTGCTGCTCCTTGTCCCCTGACTGCCCCCTCCCAGGACACCCACACGTAACCGCCTCCCATGCGAAAAAGAGCAGCCCCTAAAGTCCTTTTCCACAGCTCAGCGCCAGATGTCAGGGTAGAGCTCATTCTGGCTCTGCTTACATATATATGTTTTCGTATAATTACACTTATGCTTGGATTTATTTGGATTTTAAATAAATTTAAACAAAGTCTTCCTGTTCCTATTTGTGTGATTCACCAGTCTCACTTGATAACAATCTTAGGTCGCTCCCTGAGTAAGGAACCTGTTATTAGTGACCCATTCAACTTGCACCCTAAATTTATCAAAGGCTACACCTGTCAGGTAGCCACTTTTTAATCCATAACCAAATTGAACATTATTTATCAACAAAATTTGTAATCTCACCAAAAAGGGACGTCTAGTTAATTTGACAGGATCCATTTTCCATAAACCCATGTTGTTTGGCATTAATTAAATTATACTCATTTAATTCTCTATTGATTGAGTCCCATATCAGAAGTTCTATTATTTTCCCTGGAACCAATAACATAAAATAACATAAAAGCAAATTCACATGGTGATGATTGGTACAATTTCCTGTTTTGTCGTTACTGTTGTTTAAGTAGCAGTAGGGCTGAGTGAGGGGGAATGGCAGGATTGGGGAGTGGAGGTTGTTTAAAATAAGGAGAGGGAAGGAAGGGCAAAAGGCACACCCAGAGCTCCTCACCTGCCAAGCTAGTCACTGTCAAATCTTTTTCCGGAATCACAACAGAGGGAGGAATCTCAAGAAGGGATTCAAAGGAGGATCAGGTGTTGGCTGCACAGATTTTTTCGGGGAGTTTTCTCCATAAAGAAAGGGCAGCATGGTAGAAAAGGGAGAGGTAAAGAGTTAAAGATGTTTCCCTTAATCCAAGTATTTGTAACATTTCTCTTTAGGAAGAGCCTGAGGTGATGTGATGCCAGCCAGTCATTATTCTGAGCTTTCTATGTCCCTTGCCTTGTGCTTGTTCCATTAATTGTCTGTGTCCCAAGAATCAAGTAAACTTCTTTCCAAGGAGTCATCCCCCTACTGACAGCACTGATGGGCATAATGTGTGCCAAACATCCTGCTACCGCAAGAGAGGGTCATGGCCTACTCAGGAAGCCCTAAGATCTGCCTCTGCCACTAATGATCATGGTCTTGGCAGGATACCCCAAGGTCTATTAGTTGGACAACTGTCAATATTACAGGTGGTGCTGGGTAATTTATCTTGTACAACAGCTGATCTGAGTGACACAAACTGGTTGTAGTAACATGTCCTTGTCTACAATTGGGCATGTCCTATACTGGGAATTGGTCTTGTAATGATCACCTTTGGCACAGGGGATTTCTTCCCTAGTTTATAAAATAACCTGCCTCTAATCTCTCTCAACTGATGTCTAATACAATATAGAATCTATGAGGGTGAGAAACAGCTTAGATACATACAATTTGTACAGCAGTTTTTCTTCCCGCACCAGAGATGGGGTTAGCCGATGATCTGAGGCTGTGGTAAACCTGACGTCAGGAGGGGGCTCATCACTCATATATGGTGATGTTTGTTGCTTTTGAGTTTTATTGGATGTTTTAGCTTCATACATTCACAGATAAAACCACTGATAATAACTAAAAAGGCAGATGGGTTTGCTATTGGTTCCTTCGCACAGCTGATGCCAGACTCTGAATCTATATATTTCCCTTCCACTGCTTTGTTGTCACTTGTCAGACACAGAGGAGCCCTGGCAGGTGTTTAGGTGCAGCCAGTGCAGTGAATGAGGGGACAGCAAGTCAGGCTGGCAATGAAGGGACATCTCTCCACTCCGGTGCTGTGGCTTCTTCTCCTCACAATTCAGGACATAGCAGGTAAGTCTCCTCTGTGTTTCACCAGGGGAGCTGGGTTAACTGGAACTAGGGTGGTAACTTTTACAGTCTGCTTTTTACCATCCATGTCTGGCTTGGAGGTTGTGACTTTTCCTTTTGGGATTGGACCTTGCCACTGTTACCGAGGCTTTTACTACTTTGAGATTGAACTAATACAATGACCTCTGTGTGGGGCTGCACCTTAAAACCATTCAGAGAACAAAGCTGGTGCAAATGGCAGCGACTCACTGAGCAGCGCATCTGGCTGGGAGCATGTTACAGCCATTCTGCAGGGTCTGCACTGGCTGCCCAGCTCTGGGTGGAGGTTAAGGCGTTGGTGATGATTTATAAAGTCCTAAATAAATAAAGTCCTGGGACCAGCCTCTCTGAGGGATCACCTCTCTCCCTGTGCCGTATGGCCAGAGCTGTGGTCAGCAGGGTACCCGAGCTTGTTCCCCCTTTTATAAAGGAGAGGGGTGGCTGGCAGGGTGCTCTCTGTGGGGGCTCCAGGACTCTAGAACTTGCTCGCCCTTTGGGCCAAAATAGTGCAAATTTGGTGATGACCTTTTGGGCACACTGCAAAATACACTTGTTTGAGGGGTGGGGGTTGGGAAGGACACAGGCTGTGCATCACATAATGAGAAAGGGGTGGAAGGAGTTTCTGTAGGTGTCTGGCTAGCTGAGTTCCTATTGAAATGGTCACTTATGCTGCTGGAATTTGTGTGTTATCCATGCCATCCGGGTGCCTAGAGCCTTGGCTAGGTGTCACTTTAGTGTTTTAAATCCCAAGAAATACATCAATAATTTGGGATCCAACAGAAATGTCTGTTGGTCCAGAATCCAACAGCTCCAAGGGCCAAGTCCTGGCTCCTCACTCCCCTATTCACTCACTGAAGCCAGGAGAAGTTTTGCATGTGTGAGATGAGCAGGATTTTCCCAAATAAACCCAGAGCTGATTCCTGCCACAGAGGGAGTGAGGTGGTGTGAGGTAGGGTGCAGTGTGCAATACCCTGTGTGCGTGAGGGTACTGGAAGTTCTGCCAGCGGGAAGATTTATGCTGTGGGACCCCTGCTTCCCTCCCTCCCTCCCTCAGGGTTTCTGCTGGCACACAGAAGCTTTGAATCCGAGCTGGAGTCTAGAGAAGCCCGACCAGCACAAGCTGATGGCAGAGGTGCTGTATCAGTGCCTCTGTCATAAATATAAAGGGAAGGGTGAACCTCTTTAAAATCCCTCCTGGCCAGAGGAAAAAATCCTCTCACCTGTAAAGGGTTAAGAAGCTAAAGGTAACCTCACTGGCACCTGACCAAAATGACCAATGAGGAGACTTTGAAAGATACTTTCAAAAGATGGGAAGAGGGAGAAAAACAAAGGGTCTGTGTCTGTCTGGGTGATGCTTTTGCTGGGGACAGAACAGGAATGGAGTCTTCGAACTTAGTAAGTAATCTAGCTAGATATGCCTTAGATAATGATTTCTTTAAATGGCTGAGAAAATAAGCTGTGCTGAATAGAATGAATATTCCTCTCTGTGTGTCTTTTTGTAACGTAAGGTTTTGCCTAGAGGGATTCTCTATGTTTTGAATCGAATTACGCTGTAAGATATTTACCATCCCGATTTTACAGAGGTGATTCTTTTACTTCTATTAAAATTCTTCTTTTAAGAACCTGATTGCTTTTTTTCATTGTTCTTAAGATCCAAGGGTTTGTTCTGTGGTCACCTATGCAAATTGGTGAGGATTTTTATCAAACCTTCCCCAGGAAGTGGGGTGCCAGGGTTGGGAGGATTTTTGGGAGAAAGATTTTTCCAGACAACACTTTCCTAATAAAATAAACCCAGATAAACATTTGGTGGTGACAGTGGAAGTCCAAGGGCAAAGGGTAAAATAGTTTGTAGCTTGGGGAAGTTTTAACGTAAGCTGGTAAAAGTAAGCTTAGGAGGTTTTCATGCAGGTCCCCACATCTATACCCTAGAGTTCAGAGTGGGGAAGGAACCTTGACAGCCTCTCACGGCCACATTGGTTTCATTCCCTCAAGGCTGCCCCGCCCAGGGCTGCTCTCCTTCCTCCAGCACAGAGGGGGCTGCAGGCTCTTTGCCAAGCTGTTTCCCAGCTCCAGGCAGACTTAACACTAATGGGGGGCCTAGACAATGTGTTACAGCAGCATGTGCTCGTCAAATGCAGGGAGTGAATCTGGCCCAAAGATTCCAGAAATGATTAAATATAGGATTAAAATCAAATGTGAGACCCAGATATAATTTAAATAATACAGTGATTGGAACCTGTTGGGCTGGTATTAATAGCATGAGAATGATCCAGGTGTTTGGCAGGGGAGCGAACGCCTCAGCAGTAGCTGTTTCATGGGAACCCGATGTGCTGCTGCACCAGCTTGAGAAACTGAAGTTGAAGCTGATAATGAGAAATTTCATTCTCAATTATTGCATTAGAGTAAAAACAGCCCAAATGTATATTTCACAGACAGCTCAGTAACTGTGTGGTGATTAGGGACCTTAGACCCTGAAAATCCTGAGCAAACCAAACCATCTAGCAGGTTACTTGGCGTTTATATTTCAAATTCCCAAGAAGCTGAAATATAATGTGCTGGGGCTAGAGCCCATGACAGAGCTGTACATGACCAGAAAGCAGAGAATTTTGTGGTGACTCCTGGGCGATCACACTGGCATTGCAGGAGGTGGACAATTGTTGCTTTGTGAGGAATAAATTACGACATGATGGTGGGACAGTGTCATATAGTGATGCCAAGCACATGTTCAGCTCAATGCATTTTTGTTGGATTTATAAGCAAATGTGCATCATCCCGTAGAAATTTTTTATTTTCTATGGGAAATTTGAGTTTGCTTCGCATGACGCAAACACAGTGTTGCAGGGGAGTATACAGGATAGGGGATATCACCATGTAGCTATTTTCCCTTTTCCTCAGTGCCCCAATCCCCCTCCATTAGCTCTGAACAGAGGCTTGGACAGTCTTTGCCAGAAGATCATTGTGCAATGCACCCCATATTTGTTACAGTGATATTATTATGATCTGATTATGACATAATTATGATGGATTTTATCCTACATAAGTCATGTGAGGTGTCGTTGGAAAAGTTATCATTTGCTGAATATGATTATCCTATTTGCATGCATTTATTCTTTTTTGTATCTAAAGTTATGAATACTGACTATGTATCTATACTTCACATGTAGTTACACCTGGGTAACACCCACTAGACAAGATGCTTTCAGTCTAGATAGTGGGTGGGAAAGGGCCTATTCAGGTTAATGGGCCATTCGGAAAAACAATAGGACTTAGGAGAAGCTTATTCTCCAGCTGGTGAGCCCTTCTGAGAATGCTCCAGACAGCCTGTAAGTAATGGCTGCTATGACTCTACAAAGACATGTGACCAGGCCACATGATGCTGGACTCCATCTTGGGATGTCAGTATTTTTCCATAAACTGGTCTGGGAACCAAGCTTTGAAACAAAGGGTTTGCACCATAAGCAAAAGCTATATAAGGCAGGGAGTGACATCATTTGTGGTCTTCACTCCCCACACAATAAGACTCCTGGAAACTCCTGAGGACCAAAGACTGAACTGCGGGAAGTGCTGGACCCATGCTAAAGAGATTTCTAGCCTGTGTATGAAACACCTGGGGATTCCAAGCTGCAAAGCAAGTGTAGCTTGTGCCTTAAGACTCTGCAGCCTGTTTGTATCATCTCTTAGGGTAAGAATCTGCTAATTCATATCCAATCTATCTAGTATATTAAACTTAGGTAGCATTTTTGTTTATTTGCTAGGTAATCTACTTTGATCTTTTTGCTATCACTTATAATCACTTAAAAGCTATCTTTCGTAGTTAATAAACTTGTTTTTGTTTTCATCTAAACCAGTGAGCTTTGACTGGAGTGCTTGAGGAAAATCTCAGCTTGGGTACTACAAGTGTGCATTGTTCTCTTCACATTGAGGGAGAGGTGGACCAGGTGTTAAACCCATATACTGGTCAGATTTGACCAGGGCAGGATGGTGCTGCTCTGGGATCCTAGGCTGGGAAGCTGGTGATTAGAGAGCCTGTATGTGACTACAGCTGGGTGTGTCCCTACCTGTATGAAAGCTGGTGAAAGCGCAGGCTGGAGGGCTTTGCAGTTTGTCACCGCAGTACAGTGTGAGAGGGAGCCCAAGCTGGTGCATCAGGGGGCTCAGTGATACCCTAGTTCCAGGTGGCACCCCGCGGGGAACCCATCACAATAGTGATTCACCATTATTGATCCACCCCAAATATGTGGGCTCCAGGCAAACATTATACAATTCTTTGGGATCCAGGCAAACAAATAAGAAAATATCAGGGATGGACAAAAGCCACAGATTTCACTCCCAGACCGGGATCTGAATTTACCCAATGTTCAGAATGCTGGGTGGGGACATTATTCCAAGTTGGGCCCAAGTGGTGCAAGCAAGCATACGATAGCAGTATGTAAATGTAACTGTTATCCTGAAAGGTGCTAATGGCTGCCATCACGGGGTCTTGGATCAGAAACGAATCACAGACATCATGACAGCTAATGGCTGGACCAAGCACACTCTATTAGGCTCATTAGACAGAACCATCAAAATCCTTTATGTAGTAAAAAAATCTCCAGACACTGGGGGCTATTGCCCAAGTCACTGGCCACATGGTCAGGGCAGAGCTAGCCAGGGGTTTCCCTTGTTGCCAATGCAGGGGCCAGGATATTGGTGTTGGACTATGTCTGTTGGAGGGAGAAGCCAGTAGAAGGAGTTGTGACTGCGATCCTAGAAGGGAGCAAAGAACCAAAGCCTGTTGGAGCTCGCTGGAGGTGCAGGCTGGGGATTTCTGAGCATTGAAACTGCTGGCTGTTGTTAGGTTCAACTCTATTTAGGGAAACAGAACTCTGTGTGCACTTAGCCTTGGGTCCTACCACAAGTGAACGTCACTGAGTTAACTCGATTGAAAAAAGCCCCTTTTTTCCTAGTGCAGACCAGGCCCAAGGGGTTTTCTTTGTGACTCGACTGAACAGAGCAGCTCCTAATAACCTTCCCTATGGATTGCAGCAAAGTGACTGTTTTGTATTTACTTGGCATTGAAGGAGCAGGATGGTCTGGCCACGTACTGGTGTGAACTGCACCGTTCTCTGAGCTCCATGGAGGCTCCTTAAACATGGTGTCCCCAGCTCAGCCATCCACTGCTGCAACCAGCCTGTTCCATGGCTCACAGTGGAACTCTGCATGTAGCTGTAGCTTCTAGGAGTAGTAATGATGCCTGGACTTGCTCCCAGTCTCAGGAACAGTCCAGGGTCGTCAAACCCTGTCCTGGGGGCCAGTTCTCCCAGGCAATATCTGAGGACTGTGTGGCAGGCAGTGGCCCCACCTCACACTCCTAGTAAACTGTCTCTCTTCCAGCAGCCAGCTTTGCCTCTCCACAACCCCCAGAAATGCAAAGAGGCCTAGAGACAACTGAGGGCAGGGGGTGAAACTCAGAGCAACTGGGAGAAAAGCAGCTTGCAGGGAGTGGGGGCAGAGTCTGCTCCTCATCTGGGGAAGGAGCAGCCTGTACGTGCAGGGCAGAGAGGCCAGGTAGAAAGGGGAGAAGAGGAGGGGGAAGAGCCCAGGGGAGGAGGGTGGGAAGAGACCAGTGGAAGAGGGAAATGTGTGGGGCAGGTGGGGAGAGGAAGCTCCGTTAGGGAGCACAAGGCTGTAATGCCAAGCGCCACAGAACAAAAATTGCAAGGTTAAAAAAAACATCCAGTCTCATTTTTCCATCTGTCTTTGGACTTTAGAATCCCCGTCTACACCTCTGCCAGCGCTGGGGTGAGAATCGCAGGCTGAAAAGTCACCCTTTGTGCACCCGAACTGCACGACTCCCCCTGGCTGCTCAGCTGGAGACTGCACTTACCCTCCCCTCACCCCTGAGACGGGGAACTGCCCTCCATTGCCCAGCACTGCCTTCGCTCTCCCCTCCTGCTTCAGTTCCTCTGACAGAAGAAGGGCTGGCTGGGAAATAGCTTGACAGCCACTGAGCTAATTGATGCAGCATGGTTCATGCTCGCACACAGAACTTCTGTCACTGGTCAGGGGTGAGTTACAGACAGAGATACTGGAGACCTTCACACTGACATCAACCATTCACATCAGCTATAATGTCACCGTATCACAATGGGATTGGTTTAGCCTTTTGCAAATAGCAACACTTCTCTGAATCCCCCCACCCCACCCGCACAACTTCTCTGTCTGAGGCTGTTAAGCACTCTCCTCACTCTAGAGGCCCCTCCTCTTCCCTTGCCTCCTTCCAGCCTCCTCTTCCAGACCCCCTCTTCCCCTCTCCACCCTCCCTCCTGCCCCCTACTACAGTCCAGATTCTTCACCCCACTACTCCCTCATATCCCTCTGCTCCAGACCCCCACCTCCCTGCCCCTCCACTCCCCTCACCTCCCTCCTTCCTGCCTCCTTCTCCAGACCCCTCCGCACCCTCCCCAGCTCTCCCTCCTACCTCGCTCTAGACCCCCTCCTCTCCCTTCCTCCTGACCCAACTTTCCAGGCCCCCTCCCTTCCCCTGGTCCCCTGCTCCAGACCCCCCACCCTACACTTTCCACTCCTCCTTTCTGCTGACATAGCACCTGCACCCCATTCCCTTGCAACCCCCGAATCTGCCTCCAGCCCCCAAGTGCCCTGCTCCCCTCACTCTTCCCCTCCTCCTTGCACAGGGTCTCTGCTGCTCATCACAGTCCATGGGTTCTGTCCAGTCCCCTGAGCCATTCAGGGGAAGCCACGTACCCTGTGGGCTAAAGTCTCACTGAAAACAGTGGTAGGTGGCAGCCAGCTTTACTCAGGGAGGCCTCACTCCCACATGCTGACAGACTGTAGGGAGATGGCGGCACCTCGCTGACTTCAGCCCCAGTGACAGTGACAGGAGATGGCGCCATTTGGAATAAGGGAAACTCAGTGAGTTGGCGCCTTTCATCGTGTTCTCACGAGACATGTAAAAACACCCCAAATTGCCAGAGTGGGGATAAAATGGCGAGAGCTACAGCAGTGACAGCCCCGAGTGGGAGGCCCTGAGACAGGATCAGGTGGAGTCATGAGGCAGCTCTGGGCATGTCCCATTCTCCTGGCTCTGGGCGCGGATCCCCTGCTGCCGGGCATGGACTCTGCTGTGATAACGCTGGGGAGGGGGTTCCCTGCTCACTCTGACCCTGCTCTGTGTCTCTCTTTGAAGGTGCCGACCAGCTGAGGCTGGCGGATGGACGCAGCCACTGTGCCGGGAGAGTGGAGGTTAAACACCAGGATCAGTGGGGGACGGTGTGTGACACCAGCTGGGACATGGAAGATGCTGAGGTGGTTTGTAAGCAGCTGGGATGTGGATCTGCTGTCAGTGCCCCTGGCCGGGCTCATTTTGGAGAAGGATCTGGACCAACTTGGCTGATTCTAGTTGATTGTGGTGGTGACGAGTCAGCTCTCTGGGACTGCAATCATGTAGGATGGGCTGCATTCCAGTGCTCTCATTCTCTTGATACTGGAGTGATCTGCTCAGGTAAGAACTCGGCCAACTTGCCCCTGTAGGAAACTCCCCATGAGGGAGAAGGGACTGAACACAGTGAGTGACATTCCTGGTGACTCAGAACTGGACTGTGCCCTGCACTGGGGTCAGGGTGGAACTGACCAGTCTCTCCCTGAGCTCCCTTGGGCAGACTGGGGATGAGCAGGCTGCGCCATCCTCTGTGCCACTAGCAGGGGGCAGCTGGGGCAGTTGTTGTGGGGTGTGGTGTTGGCCCCATTAGCAGGTTTGTGCTGATACATGCCTGGGTACAGCCGCCCAGAGTCTCCCCAGGGCTTCAGCAGCAGCTGCAACCCTGCCTGTGGCTGTGGGAGCTGGGACTGGAGCCGGGGGGTCGAGTGCTGTGGATTTTTCCCCAGAGTTCCCTGAGGCAGCAGGAGAGGAGCCCTGAGCCTGCACTTGGCAAGGGGGAGGGGCCAAAACAGCTGGGGTAGGTGCAGGGGGCAAAAACTGGCTATACTGCTCCACATGTCTACGCTCCTTCCCCGAATCCCCCTGCAGGGAACTCCCACATGATGCGTAGCTCTTTGCTCCACAGCCTGCCTAGCTGTCTTCCCATGCAGGGCGGGCTAGATTTACCCCCCAGCGCAATGTCATGGAGACTGCACCTTGATCCCTCTGCATTTGGGAATTAATGTGTATGCATAACCTGGCTTCATCAAAGCATGTGCAAGTAAAATGCCTGGGGACAGGGGTTTGCACAGCGTGACGAATGCACTGAGAGAAACAGCCCCTGAAGCAGGTAAGACTTAGGGTAAGACCATGGATCGCTACATCTGGCTGAACAGCAATAACGCCTCTTTGTTCTGATTAGCTCAGTTTGCACCTTGCTTCTAGTCCCTGATCACCACCATTGGTGAGGTCACACCTGAGCGCGGGGGTCAGTGCTCTGTGTGTCTCCCCCTCACATCCTGCCACTCACTTACTATCCTCATTGTAGGATCTCCAGAAACTGTCGAGAGTGTTCACCCCAGCTCTGTACCTTCTGGGCCCTGGCTGTGTCAGCACAAAGGAGCCACAGTCACCGTAAGCCCCAACCCTTCCCGGGGAAATATGCCTGGCACGGTGGTGGCCTCCTCAACGGGCTCTAAACGGGAGTAAACCCCAGCACGTGGAGGTGCATTTGTAACATTGACAGACCCTGATTGTTGGCAGGCAGGAATGACCCTGGGACCTCTGAAGCTTAGTGCTATGGGCCTCTACTGCATAAGCTAAAAAAGCACCTGCCTATTAACCAAGGCTGTAGCAAACTCATAAAAATCTAGGTGATTTCGGTGCCACTAGAGGGAGACCGAGCACCACACCCATCAGGCATGGGTTACGCATTGGCTCCCCTCTCAGTCCCTATGCCACTGGATGCTTGTAATTTCTTTGAGTTGCTTGGTGATTGTTTTTTTGGGCTTTCTGGCTCTTTAAGTGGCTTGTTGCTTGTTGGAGTTGTTGCTTGTTTGGGCTTCCCAAGTGGCTGCTGCTTTTTAAAAATTTTCTGCCAGAGAGCGTGATTGGCTCCCGGTGGCACCATCCCTCCAACCAAAAGAAAGGATCTGGAGGAGACTGTAGAGTGACAGTCCCAGGGCCAATGGGGAGAGGCCAATGCTCCAGGTGAGCCCGATTGACAAGGCACTACAGGTGAATGAGGGAAGGGAGTCAGGGAACCAAGAGCCAGGGCCAGCAGGTTCAGCACTGATGCAAGGAGCTACCAGGGCCGAGGGTCTCTTTCTGGGCTTCATTCTGGGTTTCCCACATAAAGTGAGTCCTGCAGCCGCAGTCTCTTAGCTGATCCTGGTGTAAGTGACTGAGCTGCACCGTCCTTATTTCCACTGTTTCTGTACCAGAAATGCACAAGCGCAGAGAGGAGCCAATTTGCATAATGGGAGGAGCCAAAAGCAGTAACCTGGCAGCCAAAACCCCCATTCCCTGCTGGGCCAGTTCTTGTCTCTTCAGCAGCTCTAGGATCAGAGGGTGTGTGTGTGTGTGTGTGTGTGTGTGTGTGTGTGTGTTGGAGGGGGAAAGGCACATGACCCAGATTTCTGCCACAGTTTCCCAGCCCAGCTCAGTCACATGGTGCAGCCAGGCCCCTACTCCCTGCATGGCGGCTACCAGAACCTGTGAGCTGCAAGCTGTGCCCCACGGGGAGAGGCAGGAGCAACAGATGGGAGCTGCAGGGAGGTGGGCACTGCTTTCTGGGAGGGGAGACTGAGGGCCAGGAGGGGGCCTGTCTGGAGGAGGGGGAATAACTTGAGCTGTTCTGGGGGTGGTCAAAAGTTTAAATTGTGCCCCTCCACCCCAGGGTGACCAGATAGCAAGTAAGAAAAATCAGGACAGAGGTGGGGGGGGAGAGAAATAGGCGCCTATTTAAGAAAAAGGCCCGAATATCGGGACTGTCCCAATAAAATCGGGACATGTGGTCACCCTACTCCACCCCCACACTATCAGCAGTTATGGGTCGTCTCTGCCTGGGATGGTAAACCCTGAACTTCTGGACTGTTTCCTGCTGCTTGGGGGATTTGGGAAGTATTCAGAGCGTGCAAAGGAACTTGACCGACTGTCTGGGAATTAGGCAGGCACAAGCAGTTCCCAAGGTAAATGCAGAATACACAAAAAGTGGAAACCTACATGTCTGAGAAACCCTCACTCCAACCATCCCAGTTACCCGGTTTTGAATATGTAACTCATCTTGGTACCAAAGCGACCGATGAGCCATATAAATGGAGTGTCCCTTCATGTTTAGTATTAATGACACTAAGCTGGGGGGAGAGGTAGATAGTGTCCAGAGTGACCTAGAAAAATTGGAGGATTGGGCCAAAAGAAATCTGATGAGGTTCAACAAGGACAAGTGCAGAGTCCTGCACTTAGGATAGAAGAATCCCATGCACCGCTACAGGCTGGGAACTGACTGGCTAAGAGGCAGTTCTGCAGAAAAGGACCTGGGGATTACAGTGGACGAGAAACTGGATATGAGTCAGCAGTGAGCCTTCTTGGCCACAATAGGAAACGGCATATTCGGCTGCATTAGTAGGAGCATTGCCGCAGATTGAGGGAAGTGATTATTCCCCTCTATTCAGCACTGATGAGACCACATCTGGAGTATTGTGTCCAGTTTCAGGGGCCCCAATACAGAAAAGATGTGGACAAATTGGAGAGAGTCCAGTGGAGGGCAACGAAAATTATCAGATTGCTGGGGTACATGATTTATGAGGAGCGGCTGAGGGAACTGGACTTGTGTAGTCTGCAGAAGAGAAGAGTGAGGGGGGATGTGATAGCAGCCTTCAACTACCTGAATGGGGGTTCCAAAGAGGATGGAGCTGGGCTATTCTCAGTGGTGGCAGATGACAGAACAAGGAGCAATGGTCTCAAGTTGCAGTGCGGGAGGTCTAGGTTGGATATTAGGAAACACTATTTCACTAGGAGGGTGGTGAAGCACTGGAATGGGTTACCTAGGGAGGTGGCGGAATCTCCATCCTTAGAGGTTTTTAAGGCCTGTCTTGACAAAGCCCTGGCTGGGATGATTTAGTTGGTGTTGGTCCTGCTTTGAGCAGGGGGTTGGACGAGATGACCTCCTGAGGTCTCTTTCAACCCTAATCTTCTATGATTAAAAACTATTTACCTCATAAATAAAGTATTCTTGCCCTGAACTTAGAGACATTTACACTTAACGAAAAAATTCCTCAGCACTTTAAATTTCATGCATGAATGCTCAGTGTGTGTTGTTCATTTGAAGTCTTTATCACATGTTGGCACCTGTCACGGAGTGTGGGGAGGTCAGGGTCCTGCACCCCACTCTTCCTGCGATTCACCGTGACTCTCATCCAGCCAGTAAAACGGAAGATTTATTAGACAACAGGAACACAGTCCCAAGCAGAGCTTGTAGGTAAAACTAGGACCCTTCAGTCAGGTCCCTCTTGGGGGCAGAGAGCTTAGACCCCAACCCTGGGGTTCCCTCCATTTCCCCAGCCAGCTTCAAACTGAAGCTCCACTGCAGCCCTCTCCTTCCAGCCTCCCCAGTCTCCTCCTCCAGCCTTTGTCCGTTTCCTGGGCAGAAGGTGTCACCTGTCCCCATCCCCCTCCCGGCTCAGGGTACAGACTCAGGTATCCTCCCTCAAGTAAAGTCACCGCCTGCTATCTCATCCCCCATGCAGATAGTCCCAGTAAAACTAAACGACATTCCCAGGTCAGTCCGCCCCGCTCCCTACAGGTACAGCGTCACAGCACCACACCTGGGCCTTGGCAGGTGTCATAGATTTACAGGATCTGTGCTATGCCCCAGCTTTTAAACAGTCCCTTGGAGGAACGCCTTCAGTGTGCCAGACCCCCAAGGGCCGCTCTCTTTCTTAAGGTGGATCACATGGCCTCAATCCCTCTGTGGCAGGGCAGGGGCATAAACCCGTTGGATGCCCTGATAAAGGGATGACTCCTCCCCTGTTTCCCAGCAGGGCAGCCGGATGCAGGGGCCCAGACACTCAGCAAGGAGCTCAGCTGCAGACCCTAACGAGGGCAGGCTCAGGGGAATCAGCTGAGCCAAGTGGAGCCAGCTGGGCTGGTGCCTGGGAGGAGATATAAGCCCAGAGATAGGCTCAGTGGGAGGCTAGCTAGGGGAGCAGATAGAGGGACTGCAGCTCTGTCTCTACCAACTACAGAAAGCCTTGAGGCCGGAAGACCCAGGGAAGGGTCAGTGTGGGGGATCGGTGTTGGGGGAATTGGGGCTGCGCTAAGCATTGTAAATGAAAAGACACCGGTGAAACAACTGAAAGAGGCGTTGGGACCCCTTCTTTGACCAGCCTAAGCACAAGAGCACAGGGATGCGAGGCCAGGAACTTGTGCAGACCCTGTGACCGCCTCCAAGACTGAGCCTCTGTGCTCCAGCACTCCTGTTTCACACTGTGAGCTCTGCCCAATGAGTCCAACTGAGTTAGACCTCTGCTCAGAGACTTTTCCATTCATCAGGAACCAGTGTACCTCAGCAAGTATCTGCAGTGACTCCAGGCAGCCTTTTCAAAACACAGCAGGATTTATTCGTCAACTGGAATACGGCAGCGGGAAGTCCTATGGTTAAGGTTACCATGTGTCTGGGTTTTCCCAGACATGACCTCTTTTTCTGGTCTGCCAACATCTGTCCGGGTGGATTTTCCAAATAAGAGAAAATGTCCAGGATTTTTCCAGATGTTGCAACTCAGAAAGAGCCATCCCCACACCCTGATTGGTCCCTCCCTTGGGCATCTGCACCTGCTGGATCCTGCCAGCCCCGGCCCAGCCTGGCCCACCAGGTAAGCGGAGCCACCAAGCACCTCTCAGCCTGGCCACCTGCCCCACCACAGGACCTCAGAACCTGACCAGGAGCGGTGAGAGAGTCAGGCCCCAGCTCCCAGCCCAGGGAAGGGGGAGAAGCCCACAGGGAGACCTTGAGTGATGGGCTGGCTCTGCGTCCCAGGCATGCACCAGCTGGCCTGCCGCCATGACAGGAAGAGCGACACTGACCTCCACCTCAAGAGTGAGGCTTCAGGTACCCCCTCCAGCACTCCCCAAATACTCCCTCCTAGTGCACACACACACCCCTCCAGCACTCCCCAAATACTCCCTCCCAGTGCACACACACACCCCTCTAGCATCCTCCAAACATCTCCAGCAACCCCGACCTGTAACCCCACTCCAGTGCCCCTCCCCCACTGTATACTCTATTTGGAAACTTGAAATAGGGTAACACTACCATGGATTAGCACAGAGAAGAAGCAAAGGTTAAGATATAGTCCATACTCGCCAAGTCCGGGCTTGTGTGAACCATGCTGCTGTGGACCCATCTTGGTTTCCACTTTTTCTCTGTCTCTTTGTCTCTCAGTCCCAGGTGAGCTCTCATGTCTCCCCAAAGGCCAGCTCTTACCCGAGACTCCTGTCACTGCTCAGTCCATGGTCCTCCTCCTGCCGATTATGGCCAATTATCCATATTGCACCAAAGCAAACACATCACAATTCCCATAGTCTACATGCCAAGCAGCAATCTTGTACCTACAAGGCAGTACCAGGAGGGGAGCATGAAAATGGACATGCCCCAGGTGAGAACAGCAGAGAGGCCAGCACAGAGCAGATTGAGTACGGTCCCTGTACACCAGCTTTGCACGTACAACAGCCACTTACACCGAATTTGCCCAGGCTTGCACTGGAGAATATGCACAATATAGATTTTGCTGACCACGCCCTTTTTTGCGGAGCCACTGTCCAAATTCTCTTTTGGAGCGTGCCTCTTGTCTCACCGAGCCAGCGGGTCTAGTTGCAGCTACAGCGACTTCACTCAGCCACCAATCACCTCAGAGGTGGCAAATGGGTGCAGGGCACTCGTGGTGATGGTAAAGGCCCACTTCACACCAATGCAGCTGCCCACACATAGCTCTATGGAGACCTGAGCCCCCTGCGTGCACGTAGCCCTGCAGTCACTACTAGAGTGAAACTTTTCTCACACTGGTGAGCTATTTATCGTCACTGGAGCTCTACGAGTCCCGCCCAAGACAGGAGGCCTTTGTTCATTCATTGCAGTGAAGGCCAGACTCTCCTTACTGCCTCTGGACAGACAGCTGCGCATGTCAGAGGCTGTGGAGTTAAGTTTAAATTCGCTGACAAAAAACTTAATTAACACAGAGTTCATGTTGCCTGGAGGTATCTCGTGCCCTTCTAGGATATCGAGTTGGGAAAACTCAGACCCCTGAAAACCAGGCAATAGAGAGTTATGGTAAATGCCACGTCAGCCTTAACTCTGCCCCCTGGAGCTGGCACTAGCCACTGGCACTGGGAATTATTTGCCTGTGCTCCAGCTGCAGTCACTGTGTAACGTGTAGCTGTACTGAATGGTGGAGGCATGAGTGGGAGCACTTTGGCAGAGCTGTGACTGTGATGTGAGGAGGTCTGGGTCTAAGCCACCCTGTGATCAAAGGGAAGAGGTGCCTGTGTACCCTGGGGGATCCCACATACCTCATTTCAGAGCTGTGTTCTGCAGGGTGTGTCAGTGGTGGAGCACAGGCATCTTCTTGCCGTGGGGATTGCAGCAGTGAGGTGAGAGATGGAAGCAGTCTGTGTGTTTAACGATGGGTAGGTGAAAGGACAGTGTTCGCTGGAACCCTGTGAGTACGGTTGAAGGGGTTGTGAGGGGGCAAAGGGGCTGTAAAATGTAACAAGTGTGGGGTTGTTTCTGACTGGGAAATAGAGTCAGTGTTTGGAGGGCACTGGCCACTGAGGACCCCGCTCTGTGACTGTTAAATGTTTCCATTTTCTTGTTTGCAGATGCTCCCGTCCCAGGCCTTTCCTTTCCCTTGCAATGGCTCCCATTTTACAGTTTGTTTTCTGAATGTGGGTTAGTGTCATGGAGGGTCTCAGCCCAGCTGTGGGACCCATGGCTGGGGTGGAGGCTTAGGTGGGAGGAATCTCTGATCCTGCCAGGAGTTAGCCTGCTCTGCGGGATGGAAGGTTTTGTGTTGATGCCGTCGTTCGTCAGGGCAGTAGTGATGCTGGTGCTGTCTGCCCCACGGGGCCCTGGGACTGGGGCTGCCAGTTGCCACTATTGGGGGAAAATATTTGGGAAACTTACTCATGGTCATAGAAACATTTAATGAAAATCATTGAATTAGTGAATTTTCCTGTTGGCAAATAATGTTTATAACCGTTAACTTCTTTTCAAAAAATTGTATATGAATTTACATTGGGAATGCCAAAGAGGCTGATGGGAGTTCAGTGACACTTTTAGTGAGACTAGGGATCCTAAGTGCACAAGGTCCACGTTTTAAAAGATATTTAGGTTTCTATAAATGCAGATAGGTGCTCAGTGGGATTTTCAAATGTGCCTGGTGCCGAACTCCCAGGAGATTTGGAAAGTCCCAGTAGATGCCTGTCTGCACTCCTAGGGCCTGAATGTCCTTTAAAATCTGGCCCTGAGTCACTTTTAAAAATGACACGTAGGCTCCTAGGTCACTGAGGCACGTCTGAAATGTTTCCCCTTAGACTAAAATCCCGACCCAGGCACCCAGCCAGAGTAGCTTAGAAGATGCACAGGGGGCAGGATGTTTATGGGGTCCCTTTCCCACCCTTATAGGATGACCTGGCAATGGATTGATCGTCCCAGCTCTCTGATACCCTGTAGACCTGGTGTATCATAGAGGTATCAGCCAAAAGCATATCTCAGCCTTACAGAGCACAAAAAATACCATATTATGGAGGAATTTCCTGTGACTCCATAGTTAATGTAACAACTATGGGCCCATTATAAGTTTTATTTTTAACTCTTCACTTTTAACAGTTAGTAGGAGTAATAAATTCCAATGCAAAAGGCACAAGGAAGAGTAGAATATTTTCCTTTTGAATTTCAAATGTTTTAACATCTTCCCCTGGCAATGGGAACTAAAGGTAAGTGTTTAATCTTAACCCTCTCTGGATTGTGAGCGGTTCTATGCAAAATCTCACCATCCTTTTAACATGGGGGACGCGAGGGCAGGGGGGCGCAATATGCATTTCCTAGCATTGTTAAAAAATAAAGATGATGGGCAGGACTTCATAAAAATGAGTTTCATTGCCAATACTTTGAAATTTGGCAGAAAACAGACTGGCCCTTGCAGATGTAAATTCTCTAGCAACAACAGAAACAGCCTAGACTCCACTAGTTGGGCATTCACGGTGCCATTTGTGTTGAGTTCCCTTCATCAATAGCACTGCAGTTCCCATGCAACAGTCTGTGTACAGTATCCTCTGTGTTTTTGGCCCTCTCGTCAGGACCTGAGGGGAAGAAAGATTTCTCTTCCCTAAGGCCTTTCTGAGACTGGGCTTAGCTCGCTCTGTTCCTCTCTCTTTCCCTACCAGGGGCATCCTTCCTGTGCTTCTTTATCAGATGTGGGCTGATGGGCTACTTGGCTCTTTATCCACCCAGCCTGCGAACCTTCTTATCTAATTACCTCAGTCAGCTTTCTTTGGGGGACTAACTGACATCTAAAAGATCAGTGTCACACTGTCTGGAGGGGTCATGACTGTGAGTTCCTACCTCAGGAGAGATTGTCAGAAAACAGGGTAGACACTGCAAACTGGTGGTGTGTTCTATCTTTAGATTTCATGAGGTCAGTAACAAATGTGAACTCCTGGATTCATAGGCACTGACTCCATGGAAAAAATTAACAGGACTTAGCACCCACCAGAAGCCAAGCTCCCCCAGCTCCTCCTGCCTGCCGGCGGCTCTGCCAATCAACTCCTCCGCCTCCCTCCCTGTGCCTCCCACCCACCACGATCAGTTATTCAGCAGCATGCAGGAGGTGCTGAGTGGGAGGGGGAGGAGCAGGCATGAGGCGTGCTCAGATGGGGGAGGGGTAGAAAGAGGCGGGGTGGAGGGCATTGGGGAAGGGGTGGAGTGGGGGCAGGTCGGGGGCAGAGCGGGAGTTGAGCACGCCCTGGGGCAATTGGAAGATAACTATAACAGTCTTATCATGGAGTCACAGACCCTTAGACCAGTAGTGGGCAACCTGCACCCTGCAGGCCGCACACCACTGCCTTAGACTCCCCAGAAAAGCTGGACTATGTGATCAAATGGTTACTTACACCAAAAATCACACCCCATTCCCTTTGCTCCCAAGAGACCAGTCACTTACCCTAGATCAATTGGTATCCTGGATCTTACACCAAAGACAACTCTGGTAGCCAATTGTATAGTAAACGAACTAAAGATTTATTAGCTAAGAAAAGGAAATGAGAATTGAGAGGTTAGAGCAGTAAAATATATGTACAAGTGAGTCACAGTCTATAATTCAAAATGGTACCAGAGATGTAGTCATCTGCCAGTTTCCCAAAAGTCTCTCAGGGCTACCCAGAAGAACTCTGGGGATCTCCATCTTTTTGTTCACTTATTCCAACCTATTAGAATCCAGACACTCCAGAGATGAAGGATCTTTTCGTGAAACTGTACGTATAGCTTCTTCTCGCAGAAAACAAGCTGACAGAGTAACTACCCAGGTGGACTCTTCCTTTGATGACAGAGATTGAGGAATGCATTTAGAGTGTTTGCCTCCGATCATCACACACAATGACCACTTGCTTTGAAATTAGCACTTTTCTGTGAAAATTCTTCATTTGCATTCCACAAGGCTTCTTTCTTGTTTGATGGGTTATTTAGTTACAGGGCTGTACACAGTGTAAATGTTTGCTATTGCATTATAACGAGATACAGATAAGTGAGAACAATGCAAATAACATCCTGTTAGCTTTCTTGAAAATTAAACACTCTTATACATTTACACATTTAATAATCACTTTCATCAATACTAATACACACGTGAATGGGCCAGGCTGTGCATTTGTAAGTTTTCAGTGAGACCTGGGGCTTTGGCATGAGCTGGCACCTGGTCTGTGAGCATCACAATCAGAGTGCAGGCTCATCTGTTGGCTCCCGGCACTCTGTCCCAGGGAGACTGTCTTCCCCTACTGGGCCCAGGCAGTGCAGAAGGGAAACCACCTGAACTGGATGTAGAAGGGACAAGAATCAGACCAGGATGAGAGGAGGAGGGTAGATTGGGACAAGGAGCCTTTGGGGTGGCCGGGGGACAGACGGACATTCTGAGACTAGATACTGGTGAGAAGCAAGAAACTGGGACTGGGAGAGAAAGGGGGAGATGGGAACTGGCTGGGCAAGGGGACGGGGACTGGGACTGGGAGGAGGGAGGGGGAGGAGACTATAATGGGCTCGGCAGGGTAAACAGAACAAGAGTCGGGGGACAGAGACTGACTTGCTGAGCAAGGAGATTGGGAGCTGGGGGAGACTGGGACTGAGTGGAGAAGGAGTCTGGGACTGGGAACCAGCGGGAAGGAACTGGGAGTGGGCATCTCAGCTGGAGCTGCACATTTGCAGTTGGAATAAACTTCGGGTTTGTTACAGGTCGTGTGAAGGGCTGGGCTGCCTAGTGGTTGGTGCCCCTGACCTCCAGCCCCTTGTTTTCAAGGTCAGTTTGTCTCAGTCTTTTAGGCAGTGGGGCAGGAAAACCCAGGCCCTCCCTCTCCACTGGGTCCCAGCCTAGGGTCCTGCATGCATCTACCCCTGAATAGGGGAGACCTCCCAGCAGCAGCGAGTCAAAATCCCCTTCCCAGGGCTACTTCCTACCACTGTACCTTTTGTTTGGGGCATGGCCCCTCTAGTCCAGTTTGCTGGGTGACTTGCATCCTATAGCGTCCTCTCGTGGATGTTTGGTGGCACCGTGTTGCAGTCCCAAAGTTTTTTCAGATGGGGCAGCCACAAGTTTGGTGAGACTGAACCCCACAATGTCTCTGGGCTTCAGGGACCCAGTTACCTCAGTTGCCAGAGGCTCCTAGCTCTCCTCCACAATCTCCCTTGGCTGGGGAGACAGTGATTACTCCCTGGTGGCTGCCTCCGCTGGTAGGCTAGTGACCCTTACCCCTCAGGTAGGGAGGCGGATAGCTCCTGCCTCTTCGCCACTCAGCCCTCAACTGAGCCAGGCTCTCACCTTTTCTCCACCCAGGCCTGGCATTGGCTGCAGGTACAGCGGGGTGGGGCTAGCTGCACCCAAAGGCTCCCTTTAACCCCTGCCATGCTGGCAGGGTAGTTCCACATGCCTGTGCTGAAGGTTGGAGAGGAGGGTGAGTCTTTCCATGGTCCTTATAGCTATGGCCATTCTTGTCACTAATCCCTGTCTTCCCTGGGTATAGGTGCAGGGCCAGCTCATAGACCAAACCCAGGGTTACTTCGTCAGGCAGTCAGCTATTGACTGTAATGTGAGTTTGCTTTGTACAGACTGAGTAGAAACAGAATAAAGGACTCAGGATTGGGCCGATTAAGGATTGTTCCAGAAATAACCAGTCAGCCATCTACAAACTGCCCTGTGCACTAGATATCACTGAGAACAAACACATGTGGTAAGCGTGATTCTGCACCAAGCGATTTTTGAGAGATGCTGTCCTGACTGAATACTCAAAAACTTTCCAAAAAGTGACAGTCGTCGTCTTATATGTAGCGTTGCTGTAGCCGTGTTAGTCCCAGGATATTAGAGAGACAAGGTGGGTGAGGTAATATCTTTTATTGGACCCACTTCTGTTGGAGAGAGAGAAATGTTTGATCTGACAGAGAAGAGCTGTGTGTAAGCTGAGAAGCTTGTCTCTTTCACCAACAGGAGTGGGCCCAATAAAAGATATTACTTTAGCCACCTTGTCTCTCTCAACCCCTTCTCGTCCAGCTTTCACTTCTCATTTCTGGTTGGATTCATACCAAACGTCGCCAAAACATTCTCCTCTGGCAAGGTCCCTGCCTCCATCAGTGCACGGGCTGGATGGTGCCTAGGGAGTGAATCAGGGATGCACAGTGACAGAGGCTGTAGTATGGAAGCCCACAGCTTCCTTTGTTGCAGCAGCGGCATCGCCATCATTGGCGATCCCTCCATTCGAGGATGATGTCTGACACAGATTTACATCTGGGCCCTGCAACGACTCAGGGGTCCGATCCTGGAACCATAGATCTGCCCACAGTAGGTACAGACATTTGCTGACGGGTCAGCTGCCTGCTGTGACAAAGTTCTTTTTCTTGCTTTCATTCTCTCTCTCTTTTCAACTTCAGGGGCAATGCACTTCTCGAAGCGGGCCACTGCCTGGTGGAGAATGAAGCATCATTGCGATCAGTTGGTTGCTTGCTCCTCCCAGCTTGTGATGTCCACATGAGTTTTCCTGAGATACGCTTTCAGTGCATCTTTGTAGGGTTTCCTCTGACTACCACGGGATCTCTGACCATGGGTGAGCAGAGGGCTTGTTTTGGGAGGTGAGAGTCTGGCATCCGCACACAATGTCCAGCCCAGCGGAGTTGGTGAGTGAGGATCATTGCTTCAGTGCTGGTGACATTACCTTCAATGAGGATGCTGGTGTTAGTCCAGCGATCTTTCCACTTGATGCAAAGGATCTTCTGGAGGCATTGGTAGTGGTACCACTCCAGACTCTTGAGGTGCTTTCGATAAGTCACCCAGGTTTTGAATCTATAAAGGAGTGTAGGAATAACAATTGTCTTATAGACCTGTATCTTGGTGGCCTTCTGTAGGTTATGGTCTGTGAAAACGCACCAGAACAGTTTCCCAAAGGAAGCACTTGTGCAATGGATCCTGTGCTGGATCTCACTGTCAGTTTTTGAATTTTGAGAAAGTTGGCTACCGAGGTAATAGAGGTCTTCAACTCTCTCCAAAGTCTGTCCGTCGATGGTGACTTGTGGTTGGTCATTTGCAAGGCCTGAAGACAACTGATGGGGAACTTTAGTTTTCTTGATAGTGAGTAAGAGTCATAGGCTTCGGTAAGTGTGTGCAAAAAAATCCAATGTGGACTGAAGGTCATTCTCAGTGTGCATGATGATGACACAGTCATCAGCGTACTGAAGATGAGCAATGGATGTCCTGAGGACTTTAGACTTTGAGCGGAAACATCAAAGATTAATAAGCCACCCATCCATTCTGTATTGAATGCCAACTCTAGTGGGGAGGCGGTCTTTAACAAGGACCAGAATGACTGCTAAATACATGGAGAACAGGGTTGTGGCAATAACACATCCTTGCTGAACCCCAGTTTTGATGCTGAAAGGATCCATCTCCAGGCCATTACAGAGAACGGTGGCAGTCATCTCATCATGAAGAAGCCTTCGGCCCTTAATAAATTTTGGAGGGCAGCCAAATCTGGCCAGCACCTTCCACAGCGCTTCGCAATTGACAGAGTTGAAGGCCTTTGTCAAATTGATTAAGGCCATGTACAGTTCCCCGTATGTAAAATGGAGATAACAACACTTCCCTGCCTCCCGGGGTGTTGTAAAGAGAAATTCTTTAATGTTTGTTTCAGAATAACAGTCGTGTTAGTCTGTATTCGCAAAAAGAAAATGAGTACATGCGGCACCTTAGACTAACCAATTTATTTGAGCATAAGCTTTCGTGAGCTACAGCTGTAGCTCACGAAAGCTTATGCTCAAATAAATTGGTTAGTCTCTAAGGTGCCACAAGTACTCGTTTTCTTTTTAATGTTGGTGAAGCACTCAGCTACTATAGAAATGAGCGCCATAGAAAAGCCCATGAGGAAATGAACAATTCTGTTTCAGGAGTTCAGTTTGGATGACATGCAGTACATAAGGGCTGGGTCCACACATTGAACAATGAGTATAAAAAGAACTATTGACCATCCATCCATCCATTCAGTCAGCACCATGTGTCCTGTGCACTGAATGAGGCAGGGGTCCTGTGGAAAAAATAGCATTTGATCGTGTGATTAAAGACTGTATCACAATGCAAATACAAAAGGGACTAATTAAGGTTACAGAGGACAGCACGAGTCTGGCATTCTGAATGTTTGAGTGCTTGACTTCCTTTTAGATACATAGCTTTATAGATTTTAAGGGCAGAAGGAAGCATCATACCGTTCTTGTAAAGTGCTGGAAATGGCCCACCTTGATTATTACTACAAAAGGTTTCCCTCCCCCTGCTCTCCTGCTGGTGATAGCTCACCTTTCCTGATCACTCTTGTTACAGTCTATATGGTTATACCCATTGTTTCATGTTCTCTGTGTATATAAAATCTCCCCACTATATTTTCCACTGTATGCATCCGATGAAGTGAGCTGTAGCTCACGAAAGCTTATGCTCTAATAAATTTGTTAGTCTCCATGATGCCACAAGTACCCCTTTTCTTTTTATTAGAAAGCTTGTAATCTACTAAGTGTGTTCATCCTATTGGTTTGCATGTATTATTTCTATATCTGGAGTTAGGAGAATAAGATATAAACTTCTATCACTGATGTAAACATATTAAGTGGTGGTCATTAAGGGTGCTCCAGAAACAGTCAGTTGTAAATGGCCTTAGTTACTTGAAACCTTCCTCTGTAAGTGTGGGCCAGCCCATGGGGCATGGAAACTAGGGGTCTTACAGTGACATGTGACCATGTCACCTGATAATGAAATCCATCTTAAATCTGGTACTTTTCCATTTAGAAGCAGGGGTGGGGATCCAAATAGGCAAAAGATTCCCGCCTTTTGCCAAAGCTATAAAAGGGGGTGAAGCAGGAAAAAGAAGGTGGCCAGTCATGAGAAAACCCCTGCTTACCACCTGAGATGTCTACTGGCTCTAACAAGGACTGTACTAGGGGAAAGAATTGGGCCCAGACTAGGAAGGAGTCTAGTCTGTGAAAGAAGCTTATTGGAACATCTTTGAGGGTGAGATATTACCTGTAATCAGTTTCTTAATGTATTAGGCTTAGACTTGTGTGTTTTGTTTTGCTTTGCTTTGTGACCTACTTTGTTCTGGCTGTTATTACTGCCCCAGACTGGGGACCCCAGAGCTTTGAGACTCCCAGGCCAGCTGGCTATTGGGACACCAGCTGGCCCATGGGAGAGCTCTGTATTGTTATGGTTTGGATGATGGAGTAGAGAATAAACTCATAAAATGTGTGAATGAGACAAACCTGGGAGGGGTCACAAGCTCTTTGGTGAGAGTATTAGAATTCATAATGACCTTGATACATTGCAGAATTGGTTTGAAATCAGTAAATTAAAATTCAGTAAAGACAAGTACAAAGTACTAGACTTAGGAAGGAACAATCAAATGCAAAAAATCCAAAATGGGGAATAACTGCCTAGGCAGCAGTACTGCAGAAAATGTTCTGGGATTATGTTGGATCACAGACTGAAATGGGTGATGCTGTTTTGAAAACAGGAAATGTCATTCTGGATTTTATTAACAGAATTGTCATGTGTAAGACAGACGTGTAAGACTCAGCACTCGTGAGGCCTCAGCTGGAGCAGTGTGTCCAGTGTTGGGCTCTCTTTCTACGATCAATAGGTAGGACAAGAAGTAATCCATTTAGATTGAAGCAAGGGAAAGTCAAGTCAGATATTAGGAAAAACTTTCTAACTATAAGGATAGTTAAGTACTGGAACAAGGTACCAAGGGAGGTTGTGGAATCCCCGTTGTGACGTTGCACTCCATATGGTTTATGGAAATATGCTTATGAGTGTGAATATGATGTAACTGGAGTATGCTTTATGCAAAAGGTCTCTTATAAGGTCTCATAACAAAAGTTGTAACCTACTGAATATATTCCTCCTATTTGTATATATGTATCACTGTTGTATCTGAAGCTAGAAATATGAAGCATAACTCTGAGGTCCAATTGTAATTATGCAAAGCGTGGGCCATTAATGGTGGTTTAGAATCTTGATGGCTCCCATTGACTAGGACAATTGGTTGTAGATGGTTTATTTACCTGCAAGCCTTCCTACTTGTGGGCCAGCCTGTGGGTAATCAACAATGAGGTCTCACAGGACATCTATCTTAAATCTGGTATTTTTCCATTTAGAAGGAGGGGCAGGGACAAAAGATTCCCGCCTTGTGCCAAAGCTATAAAAAGGGGTGGAGCAGGACAGACGGGGGTGCCAGTTATGAGAAAGCCCCTGTTTTCCACCTCAGATGTCTGGTGGAACTAATAAGGACTGTACCGAGGGCAGGATTGGGCCCAGACTAGAAAGGAGTCTAGTCTATGAAAGAAGCTTATTGGAACATCTCTGAGGGTGAGATTTTACCTGTAATCAGTTTCTTAATGTATTAGGCTTAGACTTACGTGTTTTTGATTTATTTTGCTGGATGACTTCCTTTGTTCTGTCTGTTATTACTTGAAACCACTTAAATCCTACTTTTATTCTTAATAAAATCACTTTTGTTTATTCATAAACCCAGAGTAAGTGATTAATACCTGGGGGAGCAAGCAGCTGTGCATATCTCTCTATCAGTGTTATAGAGGGCGGACAATTTATGAGTTTACCCTGTATAGGCTTTATACAGAGTAAAAGGGATTTATTTGGCATTTGGATCCCATTGGGAACTGCGTGTCTGGGTGCTGGAGAAAGGTGACCTGCTGAGCAGTTTTTGGTTGAAGTCTGCAGCTTTTGGGGTGTGGACCAGATCTGGGTCTGTGTTGCAGCAGGCTAGCATGTCTGGCTCAACAAGGCAGCATTCTGGAGTCCCAAGCTGGCAGGGAAAACGGGCTCAGAGGTAATTTCAGAATATGAGGTGACAGTCCCACGGGGGTGTCTGTAACCAAACCCGTCACACACGTCATTGGTGACTTTTAAGAACAAGTTACACAAACATCTATCAGGGATGGAGTAGGTATGCTTAAACCTCTCTTGGTGTGGGGGGATGGACTAGATGACTTCGTGAGGTTCCTTCCAGTCCCACATTTTTATTTATTCAAAGATTTTATAAGCTATTCAGGCCTGCTGGTTTTTAAATAAGTTTATCCCTACTAGATACTGTTTAACATCCTCCCTAGTTACCAACAGACTGCAGAGTGGTTCACCCTCTTCACATAGTATGAATACACATCCTGCTTTTATCCAAAACCAGAAATGTTTATTGAACACTTCTGCCTTATTTGCATCATTATAAACTATTTTACCATTTCCATTTGTAATGGGCTACACCTTTGTTAGGATTTGTTTGTTTGTTTGTCTTTACTCCTAATATAACGAAAACAATGGTCATTATTGTTCCTAGCCCTGCCAACTGTGGAGCATTCCCTGATAGCTGTAGCTTCCCTTATCAATTTTCTACATCTCAGAACTTCCAATGTATATCAATTGCTATCAAACTCCCCTCTCTCCATTTGTTGTACATTGTTTTTTTAAAAAAATGTCTAATTGCTGCCTGCACTGTCCCACTGCACCAGGACGGGCTTTTGGCCAAAGTTCTAAGGCAGTGGAACAACAAATTCCCTAAGGCTCCTTTGTAATTTTCATCCTTCATTGGCTTTCTAGGACACATTCAGCTCCAGCTGGTTGGAGGGGACAGTGCCTGCTCAGGACGTGTGGAAGTAAGACATGGAGACACCTGGGCTACAATCTGTGATGCACACTTTGATCTCAAAGCTGCCAGTGTTATCTGTAATGGACTAGAGTGTGGAACAGCTCTATCTATCCCAGGAGGAGCTCATTTCCGAGAAGGACATGGACCAATCTGGACTGAGGAATTCCAGTGTGGAGGGAATGAGTCACACCTTGTGTACTGTCCCAGGATATCACATGGGAGTCAGACGTGCTCACATGCAAATGATGCAAGTGTCATATGCTCACGTAAGAATTTGGCACAATGTCTCTAAAATCCCAGTGATGTGTATTCGAGAGTAGGGTGCATCAAAAAAATGATCTCACTCTGTAGGGAGCTGAGATAACAAAGCTGCTATCAGCTTCTAGTAAAACCTAAACAACTCAATATAATGGGAATGGGTTCAATCCCCCAACTTTCCTTTTCTTTATTATTTAATATAAAATATCTTAAATGCTCCCTCTCTAAACCCCTTCTCCCTTCTCCCCTGGGCTCACAGGGTTCCGGCTGGTGAACGGCAGCACAGCGTGCTCAGGGAGGGTGGAGATCCAGGTTCTAGATGCCTGGGGAACCCTCTGTGACTCACGCTGGGATTTACCAGACGCCAACGTTCTCTGTCGTCAGCTCGACTGCGGATTCGCTGTATCAGCCCCAGGAGAAGGGTATTTTGGGAAGGGAACTGGCTCTGTCTGGACAGACACATTTCACTGCAAAGGGACTGAAACCCATTTGGGCCATTGCCCTGTTACTACCCTGGGGGCCTCTCAGTGCTCACACAACAATGATGCCGGTGTGATTTGCTCAGGTAAGTGCAAGAGAGATGCTGGATTAAGGACACCTGCCCCTCAGTGTGTGATGCTGCCCCAGAGTAGGGGAACCTCAGGACACAGCAAGGGGAGGGGGAGCTAGATCCTAAAGCACAGAAAATAACAGTAAATGTATTAAAGATAAATTTAAGTCAATAATATCATCACAAAAGGACAATTGTGACTGGGGAAAGCCCTGGATTCTCCAGTAAAAACATCAGCAACTCTGTCCTGACGCGGGGCAGCGGAGCAGGGAAAGCACTTTGTCCTTTGGGTTACATCAATGTCACCGATTCACTGTCCCCAGCCTTCTCCAATAGTAATTAGAGGGGGAGCTGGTAGTGACTCCCAATATAGAGCTTGCTTCACACTTTCTATGATAAAATATTCTCGGCACCTTCTGGAGAAGCTCTTGCACCTTCCTTCCTTGATTGCTGGAGCCTTTGCAATTTGGGAAGGGGTCAGTGCTGGGGCCAGAGAGGTGCCTTCTCCTAGTGCAGTCAGATTCCTTCCAAGTTTGGCTGAATTATAAACTGCTCAAAATCAGCATTTCCCTTCTCTCACGTGAATTCCTGGGGGTATTTCTGGTAGCACAGAACAGAGAAAGTAGTGCTTTCACTCACTGAGGTTTTTTTTACTTTTTTCACACCTTTCCAATTGAAAAAACTCCAAAGATTTTTTTCCCCTGCTTTCTTACTTTCTTACACATTTTTACCTTTTTCTAACTTTTTACAGTGGAAGAAAAGATGAGCAGGGGATTGGACTAGAGGACCTCCTGAGGTCTCTTCCAATCCTATTACTCTGATTGTGTGAAAAAATAGAAAGGGGGAGGAAGTGGCAAACCTGTACATCCAAAAACTGGAATGGAAAATTGAATGTTTCATTTTCCAGAAGTTGAAATGAATCAATATATTAGTGAGAGTCTAAACAAAAATTTTCATTCCATTTCCACATCCCAGTATCTCAAATCTGTTTAAAAGTTGAAATACTGCATTCAAAAAACATCACAGGAAAAATTTTGGGTTGTTGATCTGCTCTAATATTTAGCTTTTATAAAAATAAATAAATAAAAAAATAAACAGCATTATTTAGTTCATTTAGTCAAAGCCAAAGGCACAAGAATTAGAAAATACCAGAATTAAAGTTATCTATATCATGTTAATTCAGTCCCCCACCCTCCCTTCTGCATATACATTATGATACAGTCTAATTGCATGAACATATCCTATTACTCTCACCTACCCCCAGCTCCTGCCTCCTTCAGTGCACAGGGAAGATGGTGCTCAGGGGATGGAGGAGCTGTAGAATATTTCTTTTTATCCTCCTCATTCAACCTGTGACCCAGGGCCTTATTCACTCTACAGACCGTACAAACTCTGCACTGAATACAGAATTATTCATTTCTTCATTGGCTTTTCTATTGTGCTCGTTACAGTAGTGTGAGAATGCACCACAAACATTAATGAATTTGTCTTCATAACACCCCAGGAGATAGCAGACTCTTATGAGGTCCATTTCAAAAGTGACTTAGGCACTTAGAAGCCCAAGAATAACATTTTCAAAAGGCCTAAGTGACTTAGAGACTTAAATCCTATTTTCTCTAGTAACATAGGAGCCCAAGAACCATACAGACTTCTCCTTCTTGCTGCCTAAGTCACTTCTGAAAATGGCACTTAAGCTCCTACATCATTTAGCTGCTTTTGAAAATTGTACTTACAACGATTAAAGACAAAATTCCCAACTTGCTACTTATTTGGGGTGATTGGGCAGCAACCTGAGACCCTCCGGGCCTGATTCTCCAGAGTACTCACCATTTCTGCAGCGCTTTATGTGTTCAAAGTATGCTCGAGACATTAATAAAGCCTCACCAAACTCCAGGGAAGTAGGTGGGTAAGTATTATTATTATCTCCTGTGACAGGTTGGATCACGGAAACCCCTTGGGGGCTGCCACCTGATGTGCCAAGACTACTTCTGCCCCTGCTTTCCCTGCCAGCTTAGGACTCCAGCACCCTGTCTAGCTGAGCCAGACATGCCAGTCTCCTCCAGCACAGACCCAGGGTCTGAAGCACGTGCCCCAAAGCTGCAGACTTAACTGAAAGCAATTTTAGAAGTGTTCTTGTCTTTAACACTCAGATGCCCAACCCCCAATGGGGTCCAAACGCCAAATAAATCCGTTTTACCCTCAATAAAGCTTATTGTCTGCCCTCTATAACAGAGAGAGATATGCACAGCTGTTCCCCCCCTCCCCGGTATTAATACATACTCTGGGTTAATTAATAAGTAAAAAGTGATTTTATTAAATACAGAAAGTAGGATTTAAGTGGTTCTAAGTAATAACAGACAGAACAAAGTGAATTACCAAGTAAAATAAAATAAAACATGCAAAGCTAAGCCTAATACAGATAAAATCTCACCCTCAGAGATGTTTCAATAAGTTTCTTTCACAGACTGGATGCCTACCTAGCATAGGTACAATCCTTTCCCTGGTACAGCCCTTGTTCCAGCTCAGGTGATAGTGAGGGGATTTCTCATGATGGCTGCCCAGTTTGTTCTCTTCCACCCACTTATATATCTTTTGCAGAAGGTGGGAATCCTTTGTTCCTCTCTGGGTTCCCACCCCTCCTTTTCAATGGAAAAGCACCAGGTTAAAGATGGATTCGAGTTCAGGTGACATGATCACATGTCACTGTCAGACTTCATTACCCACTTGCCAGCATACAGGAAGACTGAGAAGTAAAACAGAGCCATCCTCAGTCAATTGTCCTGGTTAATGGGAGCCATTAAGATTCCAAACCACCATGAATGGCCCACACTGTGCATAACTACAATGGGACCTCAGAGTTATATTTCATATTTCTAGTTTCAGATACACGAGTGATACATTTGTACAAATAGGTTGACCACACTCAGTAGATTATAAACTTTGCAATTATACCTTACAAAAGACCTTTTGCACGAAGCATATTTCAGTTACATTATATTCACACTTATCAGCATACTTTCACAAAATCCTACAGCGTGCAATGTCACAGCTCCATTTTACAGACGGTGAAATGGAGAGAGAAAAGCCAAGTGACTTGCCCAAGGCCACCCAGTGAGTCATCAGCGGAGACAGGATAAAATTCAGTGTTTTGACTCGCAGCCCTGTGCTCATTCCACCCGACCTCGCTGCCTGACTGCAGAAGAGTGGAGCAGCCACATCTTGTCTTGACCCGAGCGGCAGTTGTGAATACTCAGTACTTCTGCAAATCAGACCCCATAAAAAGTGGCTTCAGAGACCTGCTCAGCATCACCGGTGAAATCTGCAGCAGAGGCAGGAACAGAACTGAGCTCGACTGAATGACGGTCACAGCTCTTAACAAGAGCATCCTAGTTCTTCCTGCGCTCCCCTGCTCATTCTCTTCAGGCCTTCCAGTTTCTAAAGTGAATGAGGCAGGGATCATACAAGAAACAGCCTGATTCTGCACAACCCCAATTTATCCATCCTGGGCAGTGAAAGTGGCCATGGCCCTGCGAGAAAATAATTGACGAGAAAATTAATTTTAATGGCCAGCCAAGCTGGTTCTCTTGTGGCTAAATGGAGCCCGTCTTATGGGTGTATAGATCCATAGAGTTTTAAGACCCAAAAAGGCCATTGTGATCATCTGCTTCTCCCCTCACCACAGGGACCCTTCCTGCTTAGTGAAGTTTCAGCTCCCCTCTCTTCCCCATCTTCAGATCCATGTACAGAGTCTCCACAGAGCTTCTTGCCTGGCTGGAACTGGGGTCCTTAGATAGAAAGCTACTGCAGAAGCCCTGGATTTCAACCTTCTTCCTAATAATGGACACGTAGCTTTCAGGACTGCCCCCCACAGAGCCCAGGGTCACTGGTGCCATTACACACCATGACTAAGCCTATGTGGCCCTGCCCAGAACTCTCAACAGACGTCTACTCTCCTCTTTACAACTGATACCTTTGTACCCTGGAGGCAAAAAACCTCGCAGTTCTCATGCTTCTCACAGAGGCTGCTACGGACATCCCTAACTGAATTCCCTGTGGCCCTGCCCTGCCTCTCCTAACTAGCTACCCAGCCCAGACCCTGGTTCTCGGAGGGAACTCCTCAGCACATGAAGATGCTGATTTTTTCCTACAGTTGCTGGAAGAAGAATCCCTTCTAAGGAAGAACACCTGGTCCCTTCTATACGAGCTCCATCTGCCGTGATCGGAAAGCCCCAGATCTACTCTCTGCCCTCACACTACACTAGTGGCATACCTAGGACAGGAAACTTGGGTGGGCCCCAGCTTTCAGGGGTGGGCAGTGACTGGAGGAGCAGAGGTTGGGGTGCAGGAGGAATCCGGTGCCCTGGGAAGGGGACAGGAGGGAGGGGGGCTCTCCTCCCTCCACCCCTTCCAGCCGGCCCTTACCACTCAGCAGGCACCAAAATCTGAGGCTGCCCAGGGCACACAGGTAACCAGATAGGAAATGTGAAAAACTGGACAAGTTGTGGGAGGTAATAGGCGCCTATATAAGAAAAAGCCCCAAATATCAGGACTGTCCCTATAAAATCGGGACATCTGGTCACCTAGGCGTGCCTTTTGGGCAAAGTGGGGTCCCACTAGGGCTCAAGCTCTGCTCACCCTTCCCGACCCTGGCTCAGTGTCCGTCAGCCCAGCCACGTCCCTTTCCTGCCGGTGCCGGGAGCTGCTGCCCCAGTCTCCGGCCCCAGCGCTAGCCCCACCCAGACCTGCCCTCATGAGGCACACCCCCTGTGGGGCTAGTGCTGGGGTCAGAGACCAGGGAAGCAGTGCACGGCGCTGGCAGAAGAAAGATGCGGCCAGGCTGACGGACACCGAGCTGGGGGTAGGAGTCCCAGCCAGTGGATTCGGGGGGCTCCGGCCCTGATTTGGGTGGGTCTGGATGATCACTGGGTGGGCCACAGCCCACGCATGGCTACACCCCTGCACTACACTAGCTGCATGCAGGCAGTCTCCTGGTCCAGTCTTAGGGTGAACTCCTGGCTCCGCTGAAGTCAATGGAGGTTTTACCATTGCCTTCAGTGGGGCCAGGATTTCACTCTTAGCTTTGAAATGTTATTTGGCTACCAAGATCCTTGAGCTGGTTGGATCCAGTGCGCACACACTGCACCCGTCAGGTTGCCATACTAGTACATACTGTACCCGGCACAGCCAGTGGGTGTGCCCTGCACTGACTCTGCTGTTGTCTTTTAACATTGTCAGTCTCTCCTGGCTGCACCTGGGTCTGAACTCCGTGAGGAATTCCTAACTTACTACCTTGTTGTCGGACTCTCTGATTCTGAGACACACGCAAAGACTGAGGTTCACATCCCAAGGGAGTCACAATATTCACCAACAGAGAACGTCCCCTTCCCCACCCCACACATAACCTGCTTCTTGTGCTATGAATTGATCAGCTGGAATCTCACGTTGGACTCAGAGATGACACCACACTTCAGGGGACAGCTCCAGTCAGAACCACCAGTGCAGGGAACTATCTAACACGAGGAGCTCCTGCACTGGATCCACGTGAACCAAGAAAGTTGCCACCTACTGAGCAAAGATCAGAGGGAACTAAGGGAATTTACCAACAATAACCTGTTCCTGACCACCATGAACCATTGGCCAAACTCCTTCAAGGCAAACTTGCCTAAATCATTCACGACCCACCTGCTAAGTGCTTGTGCAGACACCGTTCACTGGCTTCCAGACATTTAAGCCTGGATAAAGTGACTACAAACCTCAGCAGCCATTCCACCACCACACACAGAGACTATTTTCCCAATCAGTAATCTGCAGGAATTCCCTCGCTCATTCATTTAGAGAGTCTGTTGGCAAGCCCTTGTGTCAAGCTCAGAGTTTTACAATCCTTATAGTACCTTCCACTTATGGATTCACAGGAATAAGTGTCTTCTGACAGAGGTTGTTCCCTTTAACACTGTGACACACTCTGATCACTGGCTTATACCTTCTTATTGAGAAATAGTCCACAATTTCATGTGCATTATTTCTAGTGTATAAGAGAGATTGTTATTCAGTGTATTTCCCATCTCTCCTGAGCCCAGGTCGCTCTGAATCACTCAGACTGCTGAACGGAGAGAGCCGGTGTGATGGGAGAGTTGAGATTTCCCTCCATGGTGCGTGGGGCAGAGTGCTGGATGACCAGTGGGACATGGACGATGCCAGCGTGGTGTGCAGGGAGCTCCAGTGCGGAGTCGCTGAGAGAGCTTATAACCCCCCGAAGTCTGAGCAAGGAATGGGCCCTGTGGGGCTGAGAAGTGTCCAGTGTGCAGGAAATGAGACTCGTCTGACTCTCTGTGACAACTCCATGTCTGAGACAGCCCAGGCAGGAATTGCTGCGGACGTCGGTGTCGTTTGCTCAGGTGATTCATTTCCAAATCTCACAAAAATGACACTAAACTGGGAGGAGAGGTAGATACGCTGGAGGGTAGGGATAGGATACAGAAGGCCCTAGACAAATTACAGGATTGGGCCAAAAGAAATCTGATGAGGTTCAACAAGGACAAGTGCAGAGTCCTGCCCTTAGGATGGAAGAATCCCATGCACCGCTACAGACTAGGTACCGAATGGCTCGGCAGAAGTTTGGCAGAAAAGGACCTAGGGGTAACAGTGGACTGGAAGCTGGATATGAGTCAACAGTGTGCCCTTGTTGCCAAGATGGCCAATGGCATTTTGGGATGTATAAGTAGGGGCATTGCCAGCAGATCGACGGACGTGATCGTTCCCCTCTATTTGACACTAGTGAGGCCTCATCTGGAGTACTGTGTCCAGTTTTGGGCCCCACGCTACAAGAAGGATGTGGAAAAATTGGAGAGAGTCCAGCGGAGGGCAACAAAAATGATTAAGGGACTGGAACACATGACTTATGAGGAGAGGCTGAGGAAACTGGGATTGTTTAGTATGCAGAAGAGAAGAATGAGGGGGGATTTGATAGCTGCTTTCAGCTACCTGAAATGGGGTTCCAAAGAGGATGGATCTAGACTGTTCTCAGTGGTAGCAGATGACAGAACGAGGAGTAATGGTCTCAAGTTGCAGTGGGGGAGGTTTAGGTTGGATATTAGGAAAAACTTTTTCACTAGGAGGGTGGTGAAACACTGGAATGCGTTACCTAGGGAGGTGGTGGAATCTCCTTCCTTAGATGTTTTTAAGGTCAGGGTTGACAAAGCCCTGGCTGGGATGATTTAGTTGGGGATTGATCCTGCTTTGAGCAGGGGGTTGGACTAGATGACCTCCTGAGGTCCCTTCAAACCTTGATATTCTATGATTATGTGAAACATTTTCTGTTCAGTAGGAAAATACATATTAATAGCTGGGATCTATCCCTGCAGGAAGCCGGCAGATCAGACTGGTGAATGGGGCAGGTCACTGTGCCGGGAGAGTGGAGATTTATTACAATGGCAGCTGGGGGACAGTCTGTGATGATTCCTGGGATCTGTCAGACTCCGATGTCGTTTGCAAACAACTGGGATGTGGACATGCCATCAGTGCAACTGTCTCTGCTCATTACGGGGAAGGATCCGGGCAGATCTGGCTGGACGATGTGAACTGCTCTGGGAACGAATCCGATCTCTGGGCGTGTCCTTCCGGGGGCTGGGGCCAGCACAACTGCAGACACAAAGAGGACGCGGGAGTTCTCTGCTCAGGTCTGTTCTGGGAATGCTCACGTGAGCCTGGTTACCAGGGGATTAAATGGAGCGGGCAGATGTTTAAGGAGATTGCTGAGAATGATACTCTCACTGACTGTCTCTGCCTCCCTTTCCCTTGTGTAACTACCTACCAGGGTCTCCATTGGAAAGTCCTCAGCTCCCACCCAGAGGTGTTGGAGATATTGCCAGATTTCCCTTAGAATGCTGGAATGCTGCATCTCAGGTATCTAAAGGAGATTGTATCATGGAAAGCAGTGATTGAAAAGGATGTAGGGTTTTAGTGGAGAAATAACTGAACATGAGCTCCCAGTGCAGTGTGTGGCAAAACGGGCTAATGCGAACCTTGGATATATAAACAGGAGAGAAGTGAGTAGGAGTGGGGACTAAATTTTACTGTTGTACATGGTGCTGGTGAGACAGATACTGGAATACTGTGTCCAGTTCTTATGTCCACAAAAATTGGAGCAGAGATCCACAAAAGTGATCTGAGGAATAAAAGCCTTATGGTGAGAGATTTCAGATGCTGAATCTGTTTAGCTTCTCAAAATGATCAAGAGGTAACTTGATTACAGGGCATAATCTCACAAGGAGAACATACCACTTCCTAAAGGGCTCTTTAAACTAATGCAGAAAGGCAGAACAAGAGTTGATGGCTAGAAGCTGAAAGCAGACAAATTGAGATCAGAAATAAGGCCCAGGTTTTTAACAGGGAGGGCGATTAACCATCAGAACAAACTACCAGGGAAATGGTGCATTCTACATCTCTTGAAGTCTTCCTGTCTAGACTGGATGCCTTTCTGGAAGCTATACTTACATCAAACTCAAGTTATTAGGCTCTATGCAGCTGTTTTACAGAAGGTCAAATTATTTGATCTCATGATCCGTGTCACACTGTCTGGAGCTGCTCACGGCACTGAGTGCCCAACTCTGGGCAGATGGTGAGAAACAAGGCAATACCCCAAATTGCTGGTGTGTTCTATAAGTAGATGTCACCAAGCCAGTAACAGATGTGAACTCCTGGACCATTGATCCCTCTACTTTTTACATCCATGTGAGGAATGAATTTTGTTCTGTGCACCAGTCTAGAGGTGATGTGTGGTGGGGTTGGGGCTGAGGGGTTCAGAATGTGGGAGGCAGCCCAGGGCTGGGGCAGAGGGTGGCTGTGCACAGGGTGAGGGCTCTGGCTGGGGGTGCAAGCTCTGGGGTGGGGCCAGGGATGAGGTTTGTCGTTCTGGCTGCCCTGGGGCTGCAGCAGGAAGAGAGGACTCCCCCAAGGCCTCTCTTGCTGCAGCAGCCTGGGGCCAGGGGAGAGGCACCTCTCCCCACTGCGGCAGCTCTGGGGCTGGGGAAGAGGTGCCTCTCCAGTCTAGGCCCCTGTGGCTGCGTGCCTATGCGGCCTTTGATAGCCTTCTGTGTGTCCATATGACCACGCAGCTCAGAGGGAACTTAGTCCTGGATCACTGTATCTATCTTGCCATGGAGTCACAGACCGTCCCCTTAGACTCTCCAGTCTATTGTCACCCAAACAAACTGGACTTAGTGATAAGTGGTCACTTACACCAAAAATCACATCACATTCAGGTTTCTTCCAATCCCAAGAGACCAGCCACTTACTCAGATCACTTGGTACCCTGGATCTTACACCAAAGACAATGCCTGTGGCCAATCCTGTAATAAACTATATACAGGTTTATTCATTAGAAAAAAGAAATCAAAGGGTTGTTTACACGGTTAAAGCAAGCAATCATCTACACACAAATGAGTTACCATTTATATCCTCGGAGTGACAGAGTTGTAGTGATCTGTCAATTCCAAATGTCCTTCAGCACTGACCCAGGGGTAACCCCTTGGGGTCTCGGCCTTCAGTTTGGTTTCTTTAGCTCTGTCAGAGTTCAAACAGCCAAAAAGATGAAAAATCTTCCCATCTATTATTTTTATTTCCCTCTTCCAGCCTTCAAAGCAATGGGATAAGACCTTCTGCATATACTACATGCAGGGGATGGGCGGCGGGGATCATTCCCGTGCCTGAGTTCACAAGTTCAGAGCAAACATTTTCAATTATAAAGCAAAACTTGCATATGTTCTTGTAGCATGGACCACAGACATTACAAGTGAGATTAATGCCTGCAGCAACTAACCAGCATTTCATAAAGTCTAAACACTCAATACATTCTACCAAGACTAATACCTGTTTTCAGCAAAACTAACACACATGTGACCCTGCCTGGTCTCCAGCTACGAGATTGTAAGTTCTCAGGTAAGGCCTGCAGCCTGGGCAAGAGCTGGCATCTGGCCTGCCAATGTCACAATCCTTCCTAGCCTTTATCTATTACAATCTCTATGTAGCTGCTGCTAAATGGTGGCCTTCCAGAGATGCCTACTGTATTTCGAAGGGGCCAGTGGTGTCTAAAAGAGTCTCTTACTCCTGGAGTGGTTCTCTAGCAGTTGCTCCTGCAGAATGATGCACAGGATCGTTAGTAATTGCTGGGATTTCACTCTTCACACCCCAGTTCATTTCAGAATCAAATGATTTAAATTCCCTTTTTCTGCATTTCCTTCTAGAGTTCACAGATCTGAGGCTGGTGAGCAACAGTGACTGTGCAGGGCGGCTGGAGGTTTTCTACAATGGGACGTGGGGCAGTGTTTGCTCCAATCAGATTTCTGGAGTCACCCCAGCAATTGTCTGCAAACAGCTGAACTGTGGGGACAAAGGGCAGATTGCAAGTGACTTTGAATATGGAGCAGGTTCTGGTCCCATGTGGTTGGACCACGTTGCATGCAGTGAGCAGCACAGCTCCCTCTGGCAGTGCCTGTCAGACCCTTGGGATCCAAAGTCATGTGATAACCGAGCAGAAGAGACCCATATTTCTTGCACTGGTAATTCTGAAACTACCTGCATGTGCGTGTGCAAACCCACATGTACACGATGTGTTTAATTAATTGAAGGGTTAGGATAGAACTTCTGTTGTTGTTCACATCTCAGTGTAGGCAGATTTAAATTCTCAACACAAGATACAAATATATTTTCATGATGTTTTATAAGAACAAGCATTTGTCTGATTAACAACAAACATGGAAGTTAATCAATTAATTTTAAAAGAGACTGGTGTTAGACACTGCGATAAGGTAGTCTGAGAGCCGAGAAAAGCCTCTCCCTAGAGACCATCATGAGGCAGCTCTGTGGTTATTAATCCTTTTGGGATGAACAATCAGAGATGGACCCAGGCTGTGCAGTTTCGGTCAGAACTGGAATCCCCCACAAGTCTGGGTGCATGTCGGCCTGTGTGTCTGAGTAACAGCTGAATAGCAAATTAATTAGGTATTAGATGACCCAGAGTTCACATTTCAGTTCAGACAGTGCTGAAATTAGGGGGTTAAAATACAGATAAATTCTATTCCCACATCACACACACAGCCCAGTGCATTCACCTCAGCTTTTTCTCTCCATAGGAAAAAAACCAAAACCAACTCAGACCCTGTTTGCCGAATGCCCAAACTCTCCAAGCTGCACAGGTATCTCTGTTTCTCACTGTCTCCCTCGTGGTCCCTAAGGACTTTCCCAGCTGTTCCAGTAACATGTGAGGTTTCTGTATTTCCAGACCAGGACAAGTTACGTGTCGTGGGAGGAGAGGACAGATGCTCGGGGAGAGTGGAGGTTTGGTACCGTGGCTCCTGGGGAACAATTTGTGATGACTCCTGGGACATGGCGGATGCTAATGTTTTGTGTCAACAACTGGGCTGTGGCTCTGCTGTATCTGCCCCGGGCGAGGCTGCATTCGGCGAGGGGACTGGTCCCATCTGGGTGGAGACGTTGAATTGCAGAGGGACAGAGTCATCTCTCTGGGACTGTCCTGCCAGGCCCTGGGGTGAGAGCAACTGTGGTCATAAGGAAGATGCTGCCGTGAATTGCTCAGGTGAGTGACAGGAGATGTTTCTGCTACATGCTGTAATATTCAGGGAAAAGGATGGTTTAGACCACCCATCCCCTTTGGTCCCAGACCAGGCCCTCCCATCTCCTGTGTGCCGGAGCATCCTGGATGTTGAGGGGTGGAACCTTTGTGGGGTCAGACTGGCTCAGGCATCAGCCCACATAGCCCCTGCATCCATCACAGGCCCCACTGTGCTGGTTTGTTATGAGAGTCCTCATTGCTGCACAGAGCACAAGGGACTTGGGCCCTAAATCATAGAGTCATAGAATATCAGGGTTGGAAGGGACCTCAGGAGGTTAACTAGTCCAACCCCCTGCTCAAAGCAGGATCAATCCCCAACTAAATCATCCCAGCCAGGGCTTTGTCAAGCATGACCTTAAAAACTTCTAAGGAAGGAGATTCCACCACCTGCCTAGGAAACACATTCTAGTGTTTCAAAACCCTCCTAGTGAAAAAGTTTTTCCTAATATCTGACCTAAACCTCCCCCACTGCAACTTGAGACCATTACTCCTTGTTCTGTCATCAGCTACCACTGAGAACAGTCTAGATCCATCCTCTTTGGAAACCCCTTTCAGGTAGCTGAAAGCAGCTATCAAATCCCCCCTCATTCTTCTCTTCCGCATACTAAACAATCCCAGTTTCCTCAGCCTCTCCTCATAAGTCATGTGTTCCAGTCCCCTAATCATTTTTGTTGCTCTCCGCTGGACTCTTCCCAATTTTTCCACATCCTTCTTGTAGTGTGGGGCCCAAAACTGGACACAGTACTCCAGATGAGGCCTCACCAGTGTCGAATAGAGGGGAACGATCACGTCCGTCGATCTGCTGGCAATGCCCCTACTTATACATCCCAAAATGCCATTTGCCTTCTTGGCAACAAGGGCACACTGTTGACTCAGATCCAGCTTTTCGTCCACTGTAACCCCTAAGTCCTTTTCTGCAGAACTGCTGCTGAGCCATTCGGTCCCTAGTCTGTAGCGGTGCATGGGATTCTTCCGTCCTAAGTGCAGGACTCTGCACTTGTCCTTGTTGAACCTCATCAGATTTCTTTTGGCCCAATCCTGTAATTTATCTAGGGCGCTCTGTATCCTATCCCTACCCTCCAGCATATCTACCTCTCCTCTCAGTTTAGTGTCCTCTGCAAACTTGCTGAGGGTGCAATCCATACCATCCTCCAGATCAGTTATGAAGATATTGAACAAAACCGGCCCAAAGACCGACCCTTGCGGCACTCCACTTGATACCGGCTGCCAACTAGACATGGTGCCATTGATCCCTACCCATTGAGCCCGACAATCTAGCCAACTTTCTATCCACCTTATAGTCCATTCATCCAGCCCATACTTCTTTAACTTGCTGGCAAGAATACTGTGGGAGACCATGTCAAAAGCTTTGCTAAAGTCAAGGAACAACACGTCCACCGCTTTTCCCTCATCCACAGAGCCAGTTATCTCATCATAGAAGGCAATTAGATTAGTCAGGCATGACTTGCCCTTGGTGAATCCATGCTGACTGTTCCTGATCACTTTCCTCTCCTCTAAGTGCTTCAGAATTGATTCCTTGAGGACCTGCTCCATGATTTTTCCAGGGACTGAGGTGAGCTGACTGGCCTATAGTTCCCAGGATCCTCCTTCTTCCCTTTTTTAAAGATTGGCACTCCATTAACCTTTTTCCAGTCATCTGGGACTTCCCCCGTTCGCCATGAGTTTTCAAAGATAATGGCCAATGGCTCTGCAATCACAGCCGCCAATTCCTTTAGCACTCTCGGATGCAACTCGTTCGGCCCCATGGACTTGTGCACATCCAGCTTTTCTAAATAGTCCCGAACCACTTCTTTCTCCACAGAGGACTGGTCACCTCCTCCCCATGCTGTGCTGCCCAGTGCAGTAGTCTGGGAGCTGACCTTGTTCGTGAAGACAGAGGCAAAAAAAGCATTGAGTACATTAGCTTTTTCCACATCCTCTGTCATTAGGTCGCCTCCCTCATTCAGTAAGGAGCCCACACTTTCCTTGACTTTCTTCTTGTTGCTAACATACCTGAAGAAACCCTTCTTGTTACTCTTAACATCTCTTGCTAGCTGCAACTCCAGGTGTGATTTGGCCCTCCTGATTTCACTCCTGCATCCCTGAGCAATATTTTTATACTCTTCCCTGGTCATTTGTCCAATCTTCCACTTCTTGTGAGCTTCTTTTCTGTGTTTAAGATCAGCAAGGATTTCACTGTTAATCCAAGCTGGTCACCTGCCATATTTACTATTCTTTCTACAAATCGGGATGGTTTGTCCCTGTAACCTCAATAAGGATTCTTTAAAATAGAGCCAGCTCTCCTGGACACCTTTCTCCCTCCTCCCCCCACCCCATCACGAACAAACAGGTCCTGTGCTGCTGTGAGGGAGTTTGTGGAGGTGACAGCTGGAAACAACCAGGGACTCTCAGAGGTGAGGATTCCCCCTGGAACAAACATTTCACTCCCCCCTACTACAGGTTCCAAGTTTCCTCCCTTTAATTTTGCAGGTCTGACAGAGAGGACAGATTTTCCAAATACCCCAGTTAAAGCATCCCCCTCCTCCCATCAAGGGTTAAATTTCCCTGGGGCTGGGTCACAGCGGATGAGCTGCAAGCTGCAGCCTGGGGGAAGGAGCTCCTTTCCATGGACTGTTTCAGAGTAACAGCCGTGTTAGTCTGTCTTCGCAAAAAGAAAAGGAGTACTTGTGGCACCTTAGAGACTAACCAATTTATTTGAGCATGAGCTTTCATGAGCTACAACTCACTTCATCGGATGCATACCGTGGAAACTGCAGAAGACATTATATACACACAGAGACCATGAAACAATACCTTCTCCCACCCCACTGTCCTGCTGGTAATAGCTTATCTAAAGTGATCATCAAGTTGGGCCATTTCCAGCACAAATCCAGGTTTTCTCACCCTCCGCCCCCCCCCCCCCCCACACACACACAAACTCACTCTCCTGCTGGTAATAGCTTATCCAAAGTGACCACTCTCCCTACAATGTGCATGATAATCAAGGTGGGCCATTTCCAGCACAAATCCAGGTTTTCTCACCCCCCCACCCCCATACACACACAAACTCACTCTCCTGCTGGTAATAGCTTATCCAAAGTGACCACTCTCCCTATGCTCAAATAAATTGGTTAGTCTCTAAGGTGCCACAAGTGTTCCTTTTCTTTTTTCCATGGTCTGTGATACCTGAGGGCGAATGACACCCGGGTGGGAGCTGCAGGCCGTGCTGAGCCAGAGGATTCCTGTCTGCTGGCTCCAACTGACAGAGCAGGGCCCATGATTTAAACAGCATGCTGTGAGCTGCCCCCATGGTGCACAGACTGTGTCCCAGCCCATTACCCTGCTGTCCTGGGCCCTGCAATGAATGACTGGGGAGCTCCCTGGACTCCCCCAACTCTCACAGGCTAATCTCTCCCTGTCGCATGTTCATTTCCATCCAGCTCCCCCGCACCACCCTCCGACTGACAGTGGGAGAGTCACGGTGCCCGTGGTCATCTGCATTATCCTGGGGGCCCTGCTCTGCCTGGTCTTAATCATCTTGGGGGCGCAGGTGCGAAGTGCTAGGGCACAGCGCAGAGGTGGGTCCTGATTGGTGTCACTGTGTGAAATGCTTCTGCAATAGCAGGGGGGCTGCAGGGTGGCACGGTGAGGGGCGATACCAGGCTGGGTGGGGTGGCCAAGGGTGCCTGTTAACTCCCCTCATTGAATATTTCATTAACTGTCTGGCAGTGGAATAGCCCAGCCATGAAATCTGGAGATGATACTGGCTAGGGACCTTCACAGTTTCAGAGAAACGGCATCTGTATCCCCACCCGCCCCCACCCTCCAGTGATCCACTCCAGGAATGCCTACTCAGGCCTCCTGCCGTCACCTGTCTCTGGGTGGGAAACCCCTGTCCCATCTCCTTGCGGCGAGGGGTTTTTAAGACTGCACAGCCCCCTGCCTTCCACTGTGATACCCCCAGCAAACCAGTCTCCCTACAGGCCAGCCCCCATGCTGTGCTTTCTCCCCAAGGGCTATGAGCAGGGCATTGCCAGCAGTTACAAATTACCACACAGCTCTCTCTCAGCAGATTACACCTTATTCCTAGATAAAATTATGACAGAGAAAACATTAAAAACAATAAAAATTCCTCCACACTTGGTGATCATACCAGAATTCACCCATCTTCCTCATGGGCAGCCTGGTAGACCAACATCCCTCCAACAATACAGTGTTGGGATCCCTATGGACAGAAGGTCCTGCCCATTTGCAGAATCAAAATGAAGGCCCTGAGTCTTTTTAAACTCAGCCTTTCATATCAGAAGTCCTCCTTTGTCTCTTGGTCTCTGATAACCCAGTTTGAACCAGGCTGTATAAACCACCCTGAAGGTTGTTACCTTTCTGGAGTTGTTTACACTCTCAGTGATTCATCTTAACCACCCACCCACCCATCCACCCCCCACACACACTCAGTGTTTTTTCTTCCTGGAGGAGCTGTGGTAACCCTCCGACATGCAGTAGAACATAAACCATTCATAGCTTTAATATAGTGATTCCCAAAGATACTGCCTGGAGCTGCAGTATCTGCCACAGGGAGGGGATCTGAATATCATGAGGAGAGACATCATGGAAAAGGGACCAAGAGAAGTTGGAAATATTGTCAAGGAAAAAAGATGTATAAAAATAGAGGTGTGGTAAATAGTTGTGAAGAGAGTGATCCAGTAGAAGAGACAATCTTAGTTAGGAGAAGTGTGGGAAAGGAGCATTTTACTGTCTTGTACTCAAAGCTGGCACTTGTCGGGGATTTTACATCTATAACACACTATACAAACATTAGCGACCAGCTCCTTGGCAAGAAGATAGAGGACGGGACTGCCATCAACATACATGTAACAGTCACAGCTTTGCAGTAAGACAATGACTATAATCAGATCTCTTGCTTCAGGGCTTCAGCCAGTGACCTGCAGGGGTCAGGAAGGAATTCTGGGAAGCCCCCATCTTTGTGTTTTGTTTTGCTTTGTTTTGTTTCTTGCCCTCCTCTGAAGCATCAGACATTAGCTACAGAGGGATATGTGTCACTGGATGGGCTGGACCAGTCTTCTGAGGTGATACAGAGAAACCTCTTTCAAAGATATCTGCCTGGTGTGTCTTTTCCACGTGTTCAGGATCAAACCAATTGTCAGATTTGGGGTCAGGAAGGAATTTTCCCCCAGGTCAGGTTGGCAAAAAGGGACCTTGGGGGATTTTCCTCTTCCTCTGAAGCATGGAGCGTGGATCACCTGCCAGGATTATCAAGGCATCTCTCAAGTAATCAGTTCCCTGCCACTGTGGGGCCCTTGGGCATTGGTGATACCTTACTCGCTCCTGCTTTCTACCTGTGACACACAATAGTTTATTCTCCTGAGGACTGAAATGCTTTACTCTAAGTGCATCTTTCGGCTCAAACCTAGGAGTATCTGGGTGAAATGCAGTGGCCTGTGTTATACAGGAGGTCAGACTAGATGTTCAGATGGTCCCTTCTGGCCTTAAACTCGATGAAAAAAAAGATGTTCTCACCATTTTGCAGATAAACACCTGCGTGGGGGAAGAATTATTTAAGATGCTCCGAAGGGGAATATCCAGGAATAATGGGATGAGAGTAAAAAGGGAACATTTAAGATGAATGTGACGAAGCTTCCTGACAGCGGTCTAGCCCTGGGAACCATCATCAAAGGGATGCTGTGGAAAAGAAACCCTGTCACCTGGCTCATTTAAATTCCAGCACTGGGAATGTGCGGTAGGGTTCAGGCTGACATGGGCCCACGGGGAGGGGCTGAATAAGCTAACAGTATTTCCCATCTCTGGTTTCAATGACCCTGTACAAACCCTGCCCTTTGTTTTCAGGCTCCAGAAGACCCTTGGATCCCTTCTCTGAGGCCGTGTACGAGGAGATTGATTATAACCTGATGAGAGAGAAGCAGGAGATGTTCAGTCGCTCAGGTCTGTGGGTCTCACTCTTAACAGGGAGCAGCTATCTAATGCCCTGTCCATCGGAGGCCCTGACCCAGAGTTAAATCACTGCAGCTTCAGCCCTGTGAGCTTGTCATTGGAGCTGGGCACAAGTCTCCATTGCAAAATGTTTTGGTGAAAAATGCAGATTCAGAGACACCGAAACATTTCACAAATTCCTGTCAATTTCACCCAATTGTTCCAAATACACGCAGAACGATTCATTTCAACACTTTCTAAAGAAAACATTTTGTTTTTTTCAATTGGATATTACTTTTCCATTAGAAATTTCCTTTAATATTATCGGAAAAAAAACAAATAAACAAAAATTAACTAATGTCCAAAAGAACACCAAATGGTTTTATTAAACTTTTTTTTTACTTTTGCATTTCCCAAAAAATTGCCAAAAAAAAAGTCATTTTTGGCTCAACTCAAAACAATCTTATGTTTTGCTTTTCCCCCCAATGGTCAGAAAACCAAACCATCTGTTTTTTTTGCCAAGCTCTAGCTGTGGGAGCTGTGGGTCTGTGGTTAGACCAGCAGTTACTCATGTAGACTGAGGGAGATGGGTTTCCTTCCCACCATACACTAAGCGTCCCAATTCTAGGGACAGTTAATTTCCCATCTGCCCATACTGCAGCCTTGGCATGTAAACAGTGAGGGGTCAGAAAGCGACTGCCTGGGACAGGCTAAACTATCATTTGAGAACTTCTTTGAAGCAATGGAGCAGGGGATGTTCTGTGCCCCCCTCCCACCGCAGCCACTGGTCTGTTGTGTCAGCTCCCTCCTGCTTCCAGAGCAGAGAGATCAGCTCAGGAGAGCCTCATGACTTTGAGACCCGGACCTTTTATCCTTTGTGCCATTTTGTCTCAATGTCTGATGGAAACATCCTGCCCAAGGGCTGTGCTGTGGTGGGGCTCTGGGAACATGCTCAGGGCATCTCCCAGCATCACTGCCAAGATGGTTACAGTGAATCACAAAAAGTAAAGGGGTACTTGTGGCACCTTAGAGACTAACAAATTTATGAATCACAGACTCTGCTTTGGGCCTTTCTTGGTTTAATATGGAAACACCACGGAAAGCTGATTGACTGATTCATGGGGGAGGTGGGTATTTACCCTTAAGAAGGGGGAGTCCCCTCTGTGGCTGAGGAGGCCAGGAGAATTGTGGAACTTCCCTGGACCAGCAGCCAGAGATGTTCCCTTCACTCACCACAGCATCTTTCAGGTCAGATTATATCATCCCCTCAGTCACATTTACCACAATAACATGGAGATTTCTCTTGGGGAGTCTGTGTCAGCCTCTCACTGCTCAGAGTTGCTGTGAGTCACCATGGCCTGTAGAAGAAGGTATAGACTGAGACTGGAAATCCTGCTCCAGGCCCCGGATGTGTTCCCAGTCCCACAGTTCTGCTGTTCTCACTGTGATGAATTTCTGGTTCTGGTCTCTCCAGTCTCCTGTTCAGATGACTCAGTGACGAAGCTGCAGTATTACACCGGGGACAGCGAGGGGGAAAACGATCCTGGATCAGAACAAGGTAACGGGAGAGGGGCAGACTCAGGCCGAGAGACCCAAATCTGGGCAGAGAAATGAATTTCTATGACACTTTCTGCAATCACAGCCATTTCCCCTCACATGGTTCCCATTTTACACAGTTGGGTCTCATCCCATTGAACAGGATTTCTGTCAGAATCTCAGGAAGGGAACATGTGACAATCTCCTGAGCACACACCCCTTGGAGTGGCTCCCAGTGACCTCCCCAGGTGAGCAGCTGGAGGAGATGGATCAGTCTCTTTGGGTGGAGGCGTCAGTGCCCAGCAGGGCTCATCTCTTGTCCACAAGAGAGAGGGGAAGATAGTCCTATGTTATAATTACAGATGGGCTCAGCCCAACTCACTGATCCAAACCCACCAGAACTTTGGGGGGTGGAGGGATTTGCAGATTCTGACCCCAGCTCTGAATCTCAGTTTTGGGGCTGGCACCTGTCGCTATAACAGGCTGAAGCAAAATCCTAGACCTGAACTTCCTGGCCTGGCCCCATCTCTAATGATAAATAGGGTAGCATTTCTACCCCAGCTGCTGTCAAGGGAGTCCATGATTTGGGCCCTGTGGGAATTTAGCCTGTGGCTCAGGGAGAAGACACTGAGCAGATGAGCCAGTTCTGCTGAGAAGCTGGAGCGCTGCCAAGCTGTGCCCTGGGCTGCCTAAGAGGCCAATGGAGAGCAGGAGCTCACAAAGGATCAGGCCATCAACCTTCCAGCGGGAGCTTTAATTCCTGCACAGGGGAGGATCCCCCTCCCCGGTGTAAAAGAAAAATTCAAACCTGTCTGCACAGATCAGCTGGATTCACACAGGCCGGCTCTGGAACCCATGTTCCAACCTGTTATCTCAGCACAAGCCCAGATTCTGCTCCCACTGAAACACACGAAAGAGCTGCTGTTGGATTCTGCAGGGACAGGATTGGCCCTGAGTTATTTCTGGGACTCCTGTTTTACTGTAGTTCTCTGACTTGTGCCGTTCTCCCCATGGGCCCCTGCGACTTCCCCTCTCATGTGCCATGATACACAGCTCTAGTTAGAAGGGCTACTTGCACTGAAGAGACGCTGCTGGTGCCATGGGCTGAGTGTGGTGTTTGCTGTTCCAGATGGAGTTTCCCCAGGGGGGTCTCAGATGGATTACGATAACGTGGAGGAGCCTGCCTCGAACGACGTCCCCCAGACTCCAGACGGCCGAGGTGAGCAGTGAATCCGCCTCCTGGAAGCAACGTCACCCTGACGAAAAACTAACTGTATTTCCCAACAGGGACAATAGTGGTTTGTTAAGAAAACCAGAAAGTTCACCCACCAGTATTGTCTATTGGCCGTAACGCTGGGGGCGCTGACCAGATGCATGACAAGAGCTGTGTGGAGGCCCAGGTGTAGGGAAGCATGTGATGTCCTAAGGCATAATAAAGGCCCATAGCAGGGACTGAAGGAGCAGTTTGCTCAGGTCACTGCCCCAGTTTGTATACATCTGTGTCAGACACACTGTGCTGGTGTGGGACATAGAGATTTTTCACCCAAGGACCCATGTTCCAACCTTATTAGCTGGCTCCCCGACCCCTCCACGCTTGTAATCTGGGAGCTCTAGGATCCTCTCAATTAGCTCCTGAAATATATCAAATCAATGTGATATGTGAAATCGCCCAGTCTGAGGGTTTCAGAGGAGGGCTTCTCTTAATGTTCTGAAGGTGAAGTTAAGTGCTGAGAGATCCCCAGAGACCAGTGAGGCTGATGCATCTGCAGCTTGTAGTTTATTTCTGTCTTCACCTTGAATATTCTCTTAATTACTGCACATCTTCACATCAGATGCCCTTGCCCTGCCTGGAGATGGCTCAGGGGCTGTTTATGATGATGCCAGAGACGTGTCTGTCCCTGAAGGTGACCCTGGCTTAGGGCAGAATGATGACAAAGGCACTGGGGCGAGTGACAGGGACGCACAGACAGGTGAGTGGAGAACTGTTTGCACTTCACAGTGTCTCTGCAGAGTGGGGTAGCTGGAAATGTGGGGTACACAGCAAGGGAACAGCCCTGGCCAATCCAACACCTGTGAGAAAACCTCTCCTTCTCTCATCTCTCCATTCCCTCAAGGAAGAGGCTTCAGTGCCTGAAATAGAGAGAGGAAAAGTAGGATCTGAGCTGGGTGGTACTTCCTGGTCAAATCAGCAAGATAGCTCGGATTCCCTCAAGCTCTAGGTTCAAATCCTTGTGTGGCTGCCCTACTCTTGATATACTGGATTCCTACCTATTTACTGAACGTGTATCTTTTGGGCAGAATCTTATAAACCAAAGTCATGTTACTGCTGCACAAATGCTAAAGAGCCCATGACACTTCCTGTAAAAGTCGGGCTTAGCCCATTATCCTTGGCCTAAATTTCCACTCCTCTCCCTGTTGTGCCATGAGCAGAGGAGGTGCAGTGGTGATGAAATGTGCATTGCTTAGTACTTGATGCTTATCTTCATTGTTAGGGCAGAGTGAAAGTTCTGATGTCCTTAAGTAAGTGCTCCTGGCTGGTAAGTGCTTGGGATTTTTTTCACAAATTTACAGGTAGCTATAGCTGGCACTTGGCAGTGTTAGCTGGTCTGGAAACCAAAGGTTTTAATTTCTAGACTTTGTATTGAGATGATGGATTAGAACTTGTTCTAGACCAAGCCAGAAGCCTGAAGGGGGAACAATTCCTAACCCACACCGTAGAGCAAAGGTTCTCAAACCATGAAGCACAGAATATATTCTGGGGCAGTATGAGAAGCCAGAGCAGAGAGCAGCGGCTACTTTCCAGGTGCCCAGCTTCGAAGGCAGCGCTGCCACCAGCGGCAGCACAGAAGTAAGGATGGCAGAGTATGGTGTTGCCACTCTTACTTCTCCGCTGCTGCTGGCGGTAGTGCTGCCTTCAGAGCTCAGCAGCCAGGGAGCTATGTACTTACATGGCTCTTTGTGACTCAATGCCCGACTGCTTTTCATATTTAGTGAGAGTTGCACGTTGATTTTTGTAAATCGGTAGATGTACTTGTGTGGTGGGGGTGGGGGGTGTCAACTACAATGGACACAAAGAAGGGGGCTGATCAAATAAGTTTGAGAACCACTGCTGTAAATGCCGCCTTGCTCTGCTGCTGCCCATCATCACAGAGTGGATCCACTGACTATGTGTCTCCCTTGGTATTTTCAGGTGGGAATCTGCACTCGCGAAGGAGTGAAGGTGTATCTGGGATGGAGAAGGAAACCCTGTTCCTGCCTCCGGGAGACACAGGTTATGATGATGTGGGACATTGTGACTCTGGGGGATCAATATCAGAACAATGTGATTGGACAAAATAACCTTGTGCTGATGTAAACGCTTCACCTCTTTCTCTTAGAAATGCTCCCTCTGTTATGACGGTCCAGAGACAGTCCCTTCCAGTTTGATAGACAAAGCAGGTGTTTTTATAAGATTTGTGTGAAGTTGCAAGAACCACAAGTGTGAGAGGGAAAAGATTCATAAACTTTCTTTGCATAATTCTCCATTGTTTCAAGGGATGGAAGTTTCCTGCTTTTTTATGCCTATAATTTCTTCATCTTGAATTTGTGCCTTTTTGCATATTAAATCCTTTCTGAAAGTCTTCCCTGTTGTGGAAGTTTTTCTTGCTAGATGAACTGTGAAGTTTCCAGGGTTCATCACAGGGAGAGGCTGAGATACAACAAACCAGGAGACAAGGACGGGCCACCTCTGGGTATGCCCGGCTGTTTGATGGGAGGTGGGTTGACACTGAATGTTCTATCAGGCATGTGGTAAAAGTGAGACACCGGCACGAGAAAATTCTGAGATGAGCAACATGGTTGTACTAAACCTAATTCAGATCTGAAACTTTCCCTGAATCCAAGGAGATAAATGGGAAATTCTCTCTGGGTAATTCCCACCTGAACTGAAGGAAATGGTAAAAAGAATTCCCCATTAGCGATAAATACAGAGGATGAATATTTCTGCTAGGACAATAAATAAATGGAATAGAAAATAATGACAAGAGGAGGGTTAATAAGAATCTGGGTTTCCACTGAAGCAATAAGGCTAAAACAAGTAACAAGTCACTGAGTTGTTACTAAAAACCCCAGTAATACTAATCGTTTTCACACAGTGGGATATTTCCATGACAATCTACGAATATAGTTTAAAGTCAATGCTGAGCTGAGTACTGACTAGTGGAGAAGCCAGAAGTGCTCTCTGGTTGAACCCTCAGTGAAATCAATACCAGAATGCGCACAGAGTACATTGCTATTTCACAGAAATATCTTTCTTTCCTTCACCACCAATCCTGAGTGCAGTTTGGTCACTTCATCTGTAGAAGGATAGAATGGAAATAGAAATTATGGGAGAAGGAGTTTCCAATCATCTGCATTCAACAGGGTCAGGGGTCATATGAAGACACAGAAATACAGCAATTTACTTTCGAAAAGAGAAAAATTAAAAAGACATGACTGAGACATGTCACTGACCCGTGGAGACTAAGGAGGGAAATCTCAGGGGCTGTGCTACCCTGTTCCATGGCAAAGAGAGGAGCAGAACTCCCCCCAAAAATGATACATGCAGATCCTGGAGAAAAGGAAAGAGAACAGGGACAGCAGCAGGTGAAGGTGACTGAAGAGGGAATTCCCTTGTATAAGTGGGGGATGTTATGGAGATACTGTGATCTGGATCACTTGGTAAGCTGGGTCTGTCATAAATATAAAGGGAAGGGTAAACCCCTTTAAAATCCCTCCTGGCCAGAGGAAAAATCCTCTCACCTGTAGAGGGTTAAGAACCTAAAGGTAACCTCCCTGGCACCTGACCAAAATGACCAATGAGGAGACAAGATACTTTCAAAAGCTGGGAGGAGGGAGAAAAACAAAGAGTCTGTGTCTGTCTGGGTGATGCTTTTGCCAGAGACAGAACAGGAATGGAGTCTTAGAACTTAGTAAGTAATCTAGCTAGGTATGTGTTAGATTATGATTTCTTTAAATGGCTGAGAAAATAGCTGTGCTGAATAGAATGACTATTTCTGTCTGTGTGTCTTTTTTGTAACTTAAGGTTTTGCCTAGAGGGATTCTCTGTGTTTTGAATCTAATTACCCTGTAAGGTATTCACCATCCTGCTTTTACAGAGGTGATTCTTTTTTACTTCTATTAAAAGCCTTCTTGTAAGGAAACTGAATGCTTTTTCATGGTTCTAAGATCCAAGGGTTTGGGTCTGTGGTCACCTATGCAAATTGGTGAGGATTTTTACCAAACCTTTCCCAGAAAGTGGGGTGCAAGGGTTGGGAGGATTTTGGGGGGACAGACGTGTCCAAACTATGTTTTTTCAGGAACCCAGATAAAGTTTGGTGGCAGTGGAAGTCCAAGGGCAAAGGGTAAAATAATTTGTACCTTGGGGAAGTTTTAACCTAAGCTGGTAAAAGTAAGCTTAGGAGGTTTTCATGCAGGTCCCCACATCTGTAGCCTAGAGTTCAGAGTGGGGAAGGAACCTTGACTGGTTTGGCCCACAGAAATAAAAATCTGCACATCTTCCATGTGGTTTTGGACCAATAGAAAAAAACAAGTACAATTCAAGTGACTTTTAAAATTGCGTATGAAACTGAGTTAACAAAATAAACGAGCTTATGAACAACCAGAAAATATACTTCTCAAGTGAAAAGCTATCAATGAACTTCTTTGCAAAGAAATTGTAAGTTTTCTCACAGGAAAAGCCACAAACTGTCTGGAAAGGAAGAGTAGACTGAATTACTTGCCTAAGTGAAATTAAATACCCAGAGAATTGCTAGGCCTGTGATGATGATGACCAGGGCTTGCTCACCTGTGGCTCTCCCTCCCGTGTTGTGGAGGTCCAGCCAGGCAGGTCTGCATCTGCAAGCAGGCACCCTGCGTCAGGTGCAGCTCCCATTAGTCATGGTGGCCAACAGGCTGGGAGCCTCCTGGCCAATGGGCTTGGGAGGGAGGGGTAGGCAAAGGGGGAGATTGTAGGGAGTGGGATGGTGGGGAGAGGAGCTGTCTCTGGAGGCACAAAGGGGGGGGTTGTCCAGAGAGGGGTGATGGGTGCACAGGGGCTGGTGGGGGTCTTTGCGGGGGGGGAGGGGGCACAGGGTTGTGTGGGTCTCTGTATGGCGCGGGGACTGACGGACAGAGCCAGCTGCAGCCTGGGTCTGCTCTGTGGGGGCTTGCTATAGTCCCCCCCAGGAAACCCCCTCTGTACTTTGCATTTAATGCCAGCCCCAGGGTGCCCATCACTGTCTGACAGTGACAGACTCCTGCTGCTCTCTCTGCTGCACCTCTCTCCCCCGCCCTGGTGTGGAGGCGTGGCCAGGCAGCTCTGGCACCGCCCCCCGCAGCTCCCATTGGCCGTGGTTCCCAGCCAATGGGCTGGGAGCAGCGTCAGTGCTGGGCGGGGACGGAGGCAACATGCGGAGCTGCCCTGCCTGGGCCCAGACTCTCCACAGCACACGGGGAGCTGGGGGTGGAGGGAAAGCCGCCCCCACCGTGAGAGGGCCCCACGTCGCCAAGCCATGGCGTGGGGCCCCCCAGAGCACGGGGCCCGAGGCCCAAACATTACTGGAGCCAGGCCCATCCTCATGAATATTCAAGGAGCAGGAGCAGCACGGGCCAATATAACTCAAGGCCTATCTCCTGCCCCAGCCTCTGGGGGCACATGGTCCAAGTGCCCCCCTCCAGCTGCCGGAGGGGAGGCCCTGACACGGGGGGGATGGAGCAGCTGGAGCAGCTAAATGGCCCCGAGCACCCAGAGCAGGGGACGTTCATCTGGCAGCCTGGCAGGAGCTGATGCCAAAGCATCGTGGGAGTGACTGACAAAGGCGGTGAGCAAAAACCTGGGTTCAGAGGCTGCTCTCAGGGCGATCCTGTGTAAATGCACTGACCTTGCAGAGCACACTTTGGTCCTAGTAACAGTCATGTCATGTCTACGCAGACTGCTCTGTTAAAGAAAAGATATTACACCGCCAGGGAACCTGGGAGCTTTGGCGGGGTGAACCTCTTTTTCAAGTGTCCAAAAAGCATAGTAAAACTTTAAACAGAAGACAGGTAATAGCTTGGCTTTCAGACCAGGATGCTTACACTTTACCATCTTTCTCACCCACACCTATGTATTTACTTAAAATACACAACCTCAACAAATAACCAAACCAAAAAGTGAAATATATTTACTGGGCTTCATCCATCCATCAGCCGTTGAGGCTGGTGAATTTTCCTTTTCAGCTGCCTCTTTCCTTTTTCTTTTGAGCTTGTTTACCCTCTGGCCTGAGGATCTCTTGTGTTCTGATCATACTGTGCAGCAGACAACATTATTATGATGAAACGGTCTTGTAAACTTAAAAAATAAAATACTCATTAGAGTCTTTTTCTTTTTAAAAAGTCATAGCTTTAAAACAAAATAACCCATTTCAGGCTGTACAACAAACGCAGATTATGAGTTTATTTCTATCACTTTAACAAAATAACCCCAGAAACATTTTTAGAAACACATCTCATTTTGCAAAATAAAAACCAAACTGCTTGAAAACCAACTTTTAAAATCCATTTTAAAACACATTTTTCCCCAGAAACACCTGTTAGTTTGAAACACACCAAACCAATAGTTTGCAGCCCTATATCTTCTGTTTAAGAAACCCAGCAATATATATTTTTTAAAACCACACCTATGTTTTGCACAAACTCACACACCCCAGCAGTTTAAAACACCAAACCAACAGTTTGCAACAAAATACTTTTTAAAACACCCACACTTATGTATAGCTTAGGCCCCTGAATTACTAACAATTGAATCATTAAAGCCAACTCTTTTAAGAAGACAAACAACCCCATTTAAAAAAACAAAACAAAACCCTTTTTGTTTCAGAATAAAAATCAAACTGCTTTTAAAAACCAACTTTTAAAAACCATTTTACACCCCCCTCCCCTAACATTCCCTTTTGTGATCTGGGGTGGGGGAATTCAGTTGTCTGTACAACTGGGTTCCTTTTGGCTATTTTTTTTTTCTTTTAGTTAAAATACATTTTTCTTTGGGGCCTTGTTACAGTATAAAGCAGTAAATCACCATACACAACAATCCTTAACGTTACTGTACCCATTTCCATGTGTGGAGCCCCTTGCAGATATCAGTGAATGTCTTGGGGCTTGTTTGTTTGTTTTTTAACCATGTTTCTTTCATGCTTAAAGTCTGGGGGTTGTTTTTGAAATAAAAAGGGTGTACCACAACCATAGTAAGCACCCTAGAAATACCCAGAGCTTTTAAAGGTTTGATTGTCTTTAGCGCAAATGTTTGTTCTAAAGTATGGTGGAGGTTTGTGAACCCTTGAAACATTTCAGTTTTGGGTTAGACCCATTTTTAGTTTTGTAAATATATTATTTTAATGACTTTAAGTTGCTAGAAAGAGTGACCCATAGCATTCAATGAACTGCTGGGGTTATATTTAAACTGTCCAATAGAGTTCTACCAACTGCTGGGGTCATATTTTTAACTGTCTAATAGCGTCTATCAACGCCTGAGGTTTTATTTCCTTTCATATTAAATCTCTCCATCCTCACCCACCCACCTCCCTTACTGTGGGTGTACCCCATTCAAATTTAATTTCTTATTACTAATACTAGTAACCCTGATGGCAACAAGGGTGGGTAATGTCAGTCACCCTGGCTATTCAGTGGGGGTGCGGTTAAACCCATTCAGTTCAACAGGATGGGTCAGCTCTATTGTACTCAAACACATGTTTGAACCATCCCTGGGGTTTTTTGTTTTTTTTTAATTATAAGCACATTTTTAGGGTCCCCCCCCACATGATTCTACAACTACATTTCAGTTTTTTGCTGTAAATGGGTATCTTTTACAAAGATGTAAGAGCTAGGTTCTCACAAACTATTTTTTTTATGAACAGACATACAGCTCCTTGAAAACAAACCAAGATGCTCCTTTAAAACTTTTAGCTCACTTAACGGCCACTGAAATCTTCAGACAGAAACACAGATAGTCACAAAGCTCTTTTCAATAGATTTTTTTTACAATTTACAGCTACCACATTTTATATCGCCAAAATGATCAGGGCCTGCAACTCCATACTCTGCATGTCCCTAAACCTCCAACTAACAGATGCTGTGACTGGATGACAGGAGGTGGATCATTCAAAATTTCCCTGTTCAGTTCTTTCCCTCTGGAGCATGAGGCACACTGGCCATTAGCAGAAGACACAATACTGGGCTAGATGAACCATTGGTCTGACTCAGTAGGTCCATTCTTCTGTAAGTTATGAAGAGTAGAATATGGACAAGGGAAGCTAAAGACATTAGGGGAAACTCCATGGCTTGCAGGACTAAGGATAATAAGGAGGGGGTTTTTTTAAGTGTATTAGGAACAAAAGAAATCCTAGCAATGGTGTAAACTCATTACTAGGTGGAGACTGTTTAAAAGGATGCCGTAAAGGCAGAAGTGTTCTTTTAATATGTTTTCCCTCTTTGGAAACCCCATGTCAGTGTATTTAGAAAGGACAAGGATCTCCAGTGCTCTTACATTTTTGCCGCAGCATGAAGGAGTAGAGGTGGTGAAGTCCAAACACAACTCATCGGAAGATCTCCTGCTCCTGCTCAGCACAGCACAGAGTGGGACACCCCACCAGCTGGCCCAGGACTCTGAACTCCTCCACTCCCTGACGGAGAGAGGGAGCAAAGGGAGTCACTTGCTCCTGTAGGACTGGTGCAGTGTGTACCCCTGCCATTGCACTAGCGATGGGTTAGAACCAGGGGAGGCAGAGCCCAGCGTAGAGAGACTGGGGACAATGAGAGCAGGAGGAGCCATGGGGCTTAACACCAGGGGCTGAGGAAAGCTCAGTAGGGATGGGAAATCCGGGTAGCAAAGTCAGCAAACATTGCCCCCAAGTGAGAACCCTGGTAACGAATGAACTAACATCCAGTCTCCATCTCAAGGGCAAGCTCCTCATCCCAGCCCCTTCTGCCATCCCCCTCCCTCCACTGACCTCAGGCCCAGGAGCTTGGGGTCACCTTGGACTCCGCTGCTCTGCATCCTTCCTCTCTCACTCCATCCTGAAGCTCCCCAAAGCCCCCACTTTCTGCACCGTGCCCAGCCTGCTGGCTCTCTCCTGCAGCCTTGTCCTCTCGTCTCCCCCTCCTTCCAGACCTTCCCTTACCCCTCCTGCAGCCCCTGCGCTGGCTCTCTGCTCTTCCCCACATTGCACCAAGCCCCTTGTGCTCCTCTCTTGCTATCTGCACAGCCTCCCCACACCCACTCCCCATTACTCTGGCTCCTTTGGCTCCTCCCAGCCCTTTCACTCTGTCCCCTCCCACCTCCCTCCTTCTGTTCCACTGTCCCAGCCTCTGGGGGCACGTCATCCAAGCGCCCCCTTCCAGCTGCCAGAGGGGAGGCCCTGTCACAGAGGGGATGGAGCAGCTGGAGCAGCAAAATGGCCCTGAGCACCCAGAGCAGGGGGCATTCATCTGGCAGCCTGGCAGGAGCTGATGCCAAAGTATCTTGAGGACAACTGACAAAGGGGGTGAACAGACACCTGCTTTCAGAGGGTGCACTCAGGGTGATCCTGTGTAAATGTACTGACCCTGTGGAGCAGACTTTGGTCCTAGGGGAACAGCGGAGAGAGTCCTTGGAGATAGAATTATGGGACTCAACCCAAAGCACACTGGAGTCAGAGGACAGACCTGTCGACATCAGTGCTCGTTAGACTGGACTCCTACCGAGGATCTTGCTGAGTCACTATTCTAGACCCGGCTTCTCCCTGCCAGGAAGCTCTGCACAATGAGGCTGCTCAATGCAGTTAGGAGGCGGCCAGGGTCAAAGGCTGCTCACCTTGAATTTGTGGTGCCTAGCGATGAGTATGATCAGCCAGCTGATCCTTACCACTGCCCTCAGCTGCCCATGCACCTCCTTGGATGTGGTCCTGGGGAACAGGAACTGAGAGAAACAAATTGGGACAAATTGCTAAAGAGACGTACCAAAAAATAGCACAAGCACATGGGGTGAAAATCAGAAAGGCTAAGGCAAAAATGAGTTCTATCTGGCAAGTGACATAAAAGGCAATCAGATGCAGCTCTATAAATGCATTAGGAGCAAGAGAAAGACAAAGGAAAGTGTGGGGCCACTACTCGGCAGGGAAGGAGAGCAAATAATGGATGACACAGACAAAGCCAAGGTGTTTAATCCCTTTTTTGCTTCAGTTTTCGCTAAAAAGGTAAATGGCGACAAGATGCTTAACACAATATTAACAACAAGGGGGGAGGAATACAGGCCAGACTAGAGAGAGAACAGGTAAAAGACAATTTAGGTCAGTTAGATGTATTTAAGTTGGCAGAGCCTCCTGATATTCACCCTCGATGTAGCTAGGCTAAGTAATGTCTGAACCTTTAGGAGGGCTGTGGTCCCAGAGGACTGGAAAAGGGCAGACCCAGAACCTAACTTCAGAAAGGGGAATATCTTCAGAAAGGAGGCCCCAAGGAATTAGAGACCAGTCAGCCTAACTTTGGTACCCAGAAAGATACTGAACAAATTATTAAACAGTTTGTAAGAACCTAGAGGAGATAATAGGGTGATAAGGAATAGCCACCCAGGATTTGTACAGAACAAACCATACCAAACAAATCTAATTTCCTTTTTTGACAGGGTTACTTGCCTAGTGGATGCAGGGAGGCAGTATATGATGATGGATGTGAAGTTCAGTAAGGCTTTTGACACAGTTCCACCAGACATTCTCATAAGCAAACTAAGCCAATATGATTCAGATGAGATTACTATAAGGTGGGCGCACAACTTATTGAAAGACCATACTCAAAGAGGACTTATCATTGACTCGCTTGCAACCTGGGAGGGTGTCTCAAGTGGGCTCCCCAGGGGTGTGCCGGATCCAGTACTAGTCAATATTTTCATTAACAACTTGGTTAACGGAGAGGAGAGTATGTTTTTAAAGTTTGTGGATGACACCAAGCTGGGAGAGGTTGCAAGCACTTTGGAGGACAGTTTAGAATTCAAAATAAGCTTGCTAAATTGGAGAGTTGGTCTGAAGTCAAGAAGATGAACTTCAGTCAAAACAAATGTGACGTAACGCACGTGGGAAGGAAAAATCAAATGCATAGAAACAAAGTGGGGGATAACCGACTAGGTGGCACTACTGCAGAAAAGGATCCGAGGGTTATCAGGGGTCTCACACGGAATAGGAATCAACAGTGTGATGCTGTTGTGAAAACGGGAAATGTCATTCTGAGGTGTATTAGCTTGGAGCACTGTGTCCAATTCTGGGCACCACGCTTTAAAAAAGATGTGAAGAAACTGGAGCCAGTTCGGAGGAGAGCAGCAAAAATGATCAGTGGTTTAGAAAACATGACCTCTGAAGAAAGGTTGAACGAATTGGGCATGTTTCCTCTTGAGAGGACAGAGGGGGCACCTGTAGCAGTCTTCAAATACGTTAAGGGCTGTTACACAGAGGATGGTGACCAATTATTCTCCATGTCCCCTGAAGGTAGGACAAAAAGTAATGGGCTTAATCTGCAGCAAGGGAGATTTAGGTTAGATATTAGGAAAAACTCTATGGGTGGCTGAGCACTGGAACAGGTGACCTAGGGAATCATAGAATCTCAGCATTGAAAGGGACCTCAGGAAGTCATGTAGTCCAACCCCTGGTTCAAAACAGGACCAATCCCCAAGTAAATCAGTGGGGGAAATGGTGGACTCCTCATCATGGAGGTTTTAAAAAACAGGCTGGACAAACACTCCTCAGGGATGGTCTAGGAATGCTTGGCCCTACCTCAGTGCAGGGGGTAGAGTAGATGACCTCTTGAGATCCCTTCCAGCCTGGGCCTTCTGTGATTCCCTCTTCCCAGGTTCCAGGATGGAGGAGACCAAGTCTCTGCCAAGAACATTTCCCTCTTTTTGGACCACAAACCACCCACAGAATCTACTTCCTGTGGCCCCAGAACTAGAACGCTGGGGGAAATCTAGTTCTGGGCTCTGGCCAGGTGGGTGGGCCCATGAGTGATGCTCCGGGCCCACAGCCCAGGGATCCCAGTGTGATTGCTGAGAAGGGCTGCAAGAGATTTGCCATCACTCTGCAACCCCACCCAGCACCCAGGCAGCTCAGCTGTGGTGTTGATGGGCTCTGGAGGCAAGGCCCTGCACCCAGCCAAGGGCAGGGCATGAATGCCAGGGTCAGATGCGGGCTCAGTGCAGATCACGGCAGATCCCGTCTCCCAGATATAGCAGGGGCACTTGGTTCTCCAGCCCAAGAACCTTTGTATAGAACGTACTCTGAGGAACAGAAGGCACGGGGTGCCCCATGCTTGGGATTAAATGGAGCCTTGGTTCTCAAGCCCCACCCCAGCTACAGGTCTAGTCCCCTTCCTGCTCCCACGCCTCCAGACCTCCAAGAAGTTCTGCAGCACCACAAGGTTGGACTTCTGATCCTCACACACCAAGGCCTTCAGCATCTCATCCATGGCTTTCAGAGTCTGCATGCAGAGCAGAGGAGAAACCAGAGCAAGTGGTGTTACCCAGCCAGGCGAGGAACCAATGCCCTGGCGTGTGACATGCCCCAGGTCAGGGCAGCCCCTGGTATTCCAGCTCACCCCCTCACTTGTACCCGCAGGGGACCTACTGCAAACTCCTCCTGGCAACAGGACCCCACCTGCCTTTGCTGTCCCCAGGAAGGCCACTGCACACAGTCTAACCCACTGGAAGAGTCCAAAAGGACTCCGCATTTGGAGGGGGAGGGAAGATTTCCAGCCAAGCTTCAGTTCCCCTGGCCTGTGTGGGTCTGAAGCAGCCGATCTCAGGCCTGTGCCCCCAGCCATGCACTGGGGATGAATGTGCTTGTGAAGGGAGTGTCTGTTCCCCACTAATTGCCGGTGCATGTGAAGGATAAATGCCTACTAGTGCTACCCCATGAGGGAGTTACTCCTTTTTCTGTGGCCGTGGGGCCTGTGCTTTGCTGCCGCAGTTCCTGAGCTGAAGTCCTGCCGAGAAGCTGTGATCATTACACTCTTATGCCAGTGCCAGGTAACCCAGGGGCAAGTACACGAGCGACTGGCAGAATTCCCACTCGGTTTGGGGTGGCTCCTCACAGCCATTTTGGGGCTTACCTTGGTGTTCAGAGCAGCCTCCATGCCCTGGATGGTCTGTGCTGGAGGCAGGGAGAAGATGCTGGAGAAGCAGGCGGTGAGCAGGTTGGATTGTTCCATTCCCCACAGCGGTGGCTTCACATTGCTAAGAGAAGAGACATGTGCGGATTGGAGGGCTGTGGCGAGACTGATGCGTGAATGTTGGCCGCAGGGTCCCAGGACATGGAAACACCTGCGGGGGCCCTAGCTGGGGGATGGAGGATGAGAATAGGCCAGGGGGCGGTGGAGGGAGCCGGTACTGTCTTCTCTCATACCAGCAGGCTGAGGTGGAGATCACTGTGCTTTGCTGTAAAACAACATCCCGCAAACGGCATGGACGGGAGACTAGAATCTATTGGTACCAAAGCGCCTCTGAACCCAGCGGCCACAGTGCAAAGGAGTCTGCCAGTCCTGCCCTGCTGGCGGCAAGGGACCCTCCCTCCACAGCCGCCTGGACTGTGGCTTCACAGTCTGGGCCCGCAGAGAGATGCTGCATCAGCCTTCAGCAGGGCAGAATCCAGGCAGGGATCCAAGACCTGCCCCTGCCCATTACTCTCAGCACGGTGGACAGGGCACAGGGAGGCAGGAAGGTGGGGACCACCCAGACGGCATGAACCCCTTCACCCCCACTGCGAGAGCATGGCTCCAGCACATGCAATGAGGTGCCAGGTGACTACTCGAGCTGCCCCCTGCAGGACACAGCAGCACCTCTCATGGCGGGCGGCAGCCAGTGAGGAACAGCTAGGCCCACTGCTGACGCAAATCACCACCACCCCTGTCCACCCCGGCAGAGATGGGATCACGGCCAATGCTGTCGCCTGCCCTGACCTCAGGAAGCCAATGTCCAGTGGGGAGAGCCACTCCAGCACCTGCCCCGCCTCCCCTTCCCATTCCTGGGGAACCTATTGAGCCAACTACGAGAGCCGAGCTCCAGCCCGCAGCATCTGCCACCCTCCGGATGCCTGAAGGGCAGGCTTCTGGGAAGCTCAGAGCAGGATACCAGTGGCACTGAGAGAGAGCCCCCCATGGCACAGACAGTGCCACGTGCCAGGGCTCAGCCTGCCCAGCCTCTCAGCCACAGGGAGTTGCTGAGCTGCTGGTGTGATGCAGCTGGCGGCGATTCCGGTCGCTCCACTTCAGCAGCATCCAACTGCCCCTCTCCCCACAGAGCCATCGCCTGCGGGGTCCCAGAGGGGACCGGTCCGAACCCCCTCACTCCCTCCCGCACATCTTCATAAGGCCACTTGGAGAGGTCGCCAGGCACTGAAGGATCCTCCACCACCAACCCACTTCTGCCAGCGCCCATGCACCAGCGCCATCACCTGGTGCCACGTGCCCGGGGGAATCAGAGGATGGGGGAGGAGCAGAGGGGAGAACGCCCTGGAGAACTGGCCATGCCAAGAGGCTGGCCTGTCTGGCTGCACACAGCACTGGCTGGGGCTGGGAGGGCAGGCCGGGTACCTCAGCTCCATGATGGCGAGCATCACTTGCTAACGCACCATGCTGGTCACGGTGTCGACGGACTCGTGATCAATTAGCTTCTGGAGAGACAACGTGAGGAAATGCCAGCTGGGCTCCGAGCTCCTGCCAGGCTCCGACTGGGGAGCAAAGTGCAGGGCCTGCAACATGTAGGCTCGACAGCCAGGTCGTCCTACTGTGGACTCGATGGCGTGCAGGGCTCCAGCCGGGGAGCGCAGTGCAGGGCCTGTGGTCAGTGCCCCAGCGTCATGCACCAGTGCACTGCAAAGGCTCCATCAGCATTAGCACCCAGGGACTCCACCTGAGATCAGGCCCCCTTGTGCCAGGTGCTGCACACACACAGAGTGAGAGCCGGTCCCTGCCCCAGAGAACTCACGAGCTAACTAGACGAGACAAGGCATGGGAGGGAAACTGAGGCACAGAGGGGGAAGTGACTTGCCCAAGGTCTCACTGCAGAACTGAGCCCCAGCCCACTGGACCACTCACCAGCGCATGCTGTCCCACATTCAGGGAAGGGAGGTAAGCTCTGGAAAGGTTTTTGCAGCGCTGGAGAGCAAAACTTTCCAAATCTATGGAGCAGATTTGTTGCTAGTTTCCTAGTGGGCACTGACTGCGCAGTGTTGGGGCTCTGTGCAGGGAGAATGGCGTATACAGAGCGACCTGGTGACTTGGGAAGCTGGGTGCAAGGAAACAATATATGTTTCGGACAGTTCTATGTTTAGGAATAAAGAATGCAGGCTACACTCACAGCATGGGAGGCTCTAAACTGGGAAGTGGTGACTCTGGAAAAGACTTGGCAGTCATGGGAATCAGCTGCACATGAGCGCCCAGTGCGACACTGAGGCCAAAAGGGCTAATGTCATCCTGGGATGTATAAACAGGGCAATCTCCAGTTGTTAGAGAGGTTATTTTCCCTCTGTGTTTGGCACTGGTGCTTCTGCTGCTGGAATCCTGTGTCCAGGTCTGGTGCCCACAACTGAAGAAGAATGTTGATAAATTGGAGAGGGGTCAGAGAAGAGCCACAAGAGTGATTGAAGGACTGGGAAACACCCCTTATAGTGAGAGATTCAAGGAGCTCAATCAGTTCAGCTTAATGAAGAGAAGGTTACAGGGTGACTTGATGACAGTCTATAAGTACCTACACGGGGAGCAAATACTTGATAATGGGCTCGTCAGTCTAACAGACGATCCAATGATTGGCAGTTGAAGTTAAACAAATCTGCAGAGATCTCCAGGACAATCACTAAACCCGCCAAGTAACACAGCCCTAGTGTGTGTTCTACTCACCTTTATCTTCTCCACAAGGAGGGTTTTGCTGAGAAAAGCAGCCAGGTTTCTCTCTGGGCTCCTAGTGAGGATGGCTCTGCTGAAGGTGCTGACGCAATCCAAGAACTTAAGTGTCTTGGCCTCGTCCTATGCCCTGCAGAGATTAGAAACAAACAGGAAGGTTAGCATGGAAAGGAGCTTCCAGTGGGAGAGATGTCAGAAAGCCTCCCTCCTAGCGCTGCTCAGGCTTTAATATGGCAAATGCCAGGAGGCCATTCATCTGGTAACAGGAGTGACTATCTGGGAAGGGCAGGGCAGCGCTGTGTGAAACCAGACCAGAGAGGGAGCAGATCTCAGGGGCAGGTGTCCAAAGAGGAACTGCAACATGGGGGCTAAGCAGTCAGAGAGTCTTACTGGGGGCATGGTAGTGTGGGAGGAACATCTAGGTATGATACCCTGACGCCCCAATATTCGCCACTGTCATGTAATTAGGATATGTTTCGTACAAGGTATGTCTTGTGATGTATCATTCTAAAAGTCTTCATCTGCTAGACATTAATGTCTCATTGGATTGTATGTGCTATTGTTGTATGTGAAGTTATGAACTTCAGCTATGTATGCATTCCTGAAACACATTGTGAGGTTCAAAACAGCCTTTCAGGTACAACAGTAAAAAAGCCAAACACTGGCTTATTGAGGAAATGCACACAAGCACCAGGGTTACCCCAATAGAAACCTCTCCGAGATAACGTGACGCAATGGGACCTGTTGGACCCAGGTCACAGCAAAAGAGTTTTCCAGCAGGTGGGAAGAGGAGATAAAAGGGGAACAATGACATCTGTGGAGCGGGGGGAACCTCACACTCCCTGCAATAAGATACCTGGAAACACCTGAGAGACAAAGATTGAACTCTGAGAAGTGATGGTCCCAGGCTGGAGAGAGATTCCTAGCCTGTGTAAGAAAACCTAGGAAATCCAAGCTGCAAAGCCAAGACAGCTTGTGCCTTAAGTATCTGCCAACCTGTTTATCACTCAGGGGGAGAATCTGCAAATGTATATCCTATCTATCTAGTGCGTAAAGCTTCGTTTGCGTGGTTTGTTTATTGACTAAGGTAATCTGCTTTGGTCTGTTTGCTATCTCTTATAACCACTTCAAATCTACCTCTTGAAGTTAATAATCTTATTTCTTCTTTATACCCCAACCCAGTTAGTGCAATTAGTAACCAATGGGGAGGGGCGAAGAGTTGTTCATACCTCTCTCCACATTGAGGGAGGGGGTGAATTTCATAAAACCTTTGGGTCTGTACTCCAGAGGAGGTGGGCAGTACAATACTTGGACAAGCCCCTTCAGCTGAGTCTTCCCACAGCTGATCTCAGTGTCTGTGTCTTTCTGCAGCTGGGCATGGCCCTGTCTGTGTGCATGGCTGGAAGAAGCTTGTGAGCCTAGCCCAGCAAGACAAGGTAAAGGGGGCCCAGGCTGACAGAACAGGCAGGCTCAGTGGTATTCCAGTACATCAGGTGGCACCTTAAAGGGGGGCAACCCGTCACACTGGGGACTGGCCAAATCCAGTGTGCACAAGTGGCTGCAAATTGAAGCAAGACACATTGAAACTGGAAATGTACATTTTTAACAGAGAAAGTAATAGACCATTGGAACAACTGAGCAAGGGGCATGGTGCGTGATCTTTTGTAACTCAAGGTGGGACATTTTTAAGATGCTCTAGTTTAAACAGGAATTATTTGGGGGCAGGTCTCTGGCCTGTGTTATACAGGAGGTCACAGTGGTCCCATCAGGCCTTAGAGACCATGGATCATCTGGAGAAGGGCGGATGGTGCATGTGGACAGGGCACTAGCTGACAGATCAGAGGAGGGCTCTCGGTATCTGTTCATTGCCCTTGAGAAAGCCATCGAGGTGGTTCAGGGCCTCTTTCTCCTCCGAGTCTGGCCCCATAAAGCAGGAGGTGTTAGCAGGTGATGGTGAATCTGATCAAAGACAGAGCAGTGGTAATACCTGGGGCTGCCAAGCTGCGGGCTGGGTGACAGATCTTAGAGGAAACCCTTGCACCATGCTCCCGCCCCAGCAAGGTAACAGCCCCGAGGCACAACAGGGTCTTGCACAGCGATCCCTGGCTTCCCCACCTCATTGCTGTCCAGCCCAGTAAAGATCCAGTTGCAGCCCTGGTTCCCAGCCGCCACCTCACTTCCCCGCCCAGCATGCAGGCTCAGCCTGGGGATTGGGGGAGAGCCACACTTGGAAGGAAGGATGATGTCAGGCTATGAGTGGTGTCCCCGCTCTCCGGGCCGTTGCTGGAGGGGGCAGAGGAACTGGCAGTGAATCAGTCTACTCCCCGCTGCGGGAGAGGGAAGAGCTGCCCAGTCTGCATGGGATACGGGGACCCAGGGCCTGCCCATTCTGACTGCCTCTCCTGCCATCGACAGCCAGCCAGAGCCACCAGGTGTAACCTAGGCAGGCCCTGGGCTCCCATCAATCAACCACCCCCCCAAACGCCCTGTGCTGCGACATGCGTGGCCCCCCTCCAAAGGGGCCAGCAGATGGGTCTGCAACATCAGGGGGCATCTCATGCTCTGGCTGGCGCCCTGCAATCCTACACTTAACAACCCACCATGCACCGAGCATCCCCTTCGACTGGTGGAAAACATCCTCCGACCCTGCAGAGTGACGGATCAGGGTGGGCAATTCAGTCAGTCTCCACCTGATGCTTCTGCTGCCGCCCCTAACGCCCCCCTCGGCTGTAGAGGCTGCAGCTGCTGCCAGCAGGAGGGGCCATTACCCCTCTGCCTGGGTTTTCCTGTGTCTCCATCTCATGGCAGCCCACAGTAGTACAAGGTCTATGGAGTCTTCTCCTCCAGTGACACCCTGGTCTTACAACCCCAACCCCCAGAGGGGCCAAGCCCCACTGCAATGCAGGGCCATGGCCCCTGCCATTTTTACAGCCCCCTCCACCCACCGACCCAGGAGGCACCCACTCACCAGCATGGAAGGGCTGAAGCACACACCTCTCCTACTGCTGTGGGCTCTTCCGCTTACTTTCCTGGGGGAAGTTTCGTCTCCTCCCAGGCTCGGATGGGCTTGGAGGGGCCTTTGGGGACTTCCTCAGCATCCTGCAACAAGCCAGGACAAGGCATTGCTTGTAAGTGATGAGAGGTGACTGCCCTGTTCAGCATCAGGGCCAGCCCAGTTATTTCTGTTCCACCAGTGCCTACAGATGCCAGCTGAGATCAGGGCCCTGTTGCACCAGGTGCTGCAGACAATCCCTGGGCCGTAAGGCTCAGACTCTAACTAGCCAAGGCAGCCAGCAGGGAAACAAGGGAATGGATGTGCTCAATGTCACCCAGTCAGTCAGCAGTACAGGCAGGATTAGAACCTAGGTCTCTGGACTCCCAGGCCAGCACCCCATCCCGCAGGCCAAACGGCCTCCCCTGGGTCACTCCCGCCTCTCCTTCTGCTGGTTCACAAACTGCACAGCAGACAGGCTGAATCCAACCACTCAGGATTCTTCCTGCCCAGGGAAATTACCCTGATCCCTTCTCCCAGGAATATTGGGGTTGTGGCAGGTCTCAGGTGGGGGAGGTCTGCGGAGTGGGGGAGCTGGGGGCGGGCTTGTGAGCAGCAGGAGTTGCTCAGACACCACCGTGAAGGGGAAGGAGCAGAAGGCAGGAGAGCCACAGGCAGGCTGGTACCTTCTCTTCCAACTTCCTGCCCCCTTCGTCCCTAGTTCACTGTGAGCTGTGGGAGCTCTCTGGGGCACAGGAGCTGGCTGGTGCCCAGATGGAACAACGTTGCTTATTGCACAGATCTCGCTTTTCCCGAACATTGAAAATGCTGCTACAATCATACCAGGGCCCGCCAGGATCCTTGCAGCTGGTCAGTGCTAAATTGTGAACTGTGCCCTGGCCTCCCTGAGGGGGGCAGTGGGAGAGGGTGGGGCTGGCCCAAGGCCCTGCTGGATTGCGGCTCACGCGTACGGGGTCCCAGTGCTACAGAGCTCTGTGCCAGGGGCCGCGCTTTGTGGGGGTTTCGCAGCTCATCTCTCCAAGGCCTGTGTGGCAGCAGCTGCTGCAGAGAATCCCAGGCCTGATTTCCCCCACGCTGGGTCTCCTGAATGGCCCCTGCCCTGGGGGGCTCCATTCCTCACCCAATGTCTCCTGCTGACTCTCCAGCAGCTCCACGGCAGGTGTCCTAATGCAGCTCTCGCCCCCTCCAGCGCTCAGGGAGACTGTCCTGGTAAATAGAACAACGGCTCCTGGCAACCTGAGAATGCCTCTTCCCCCGGCAACCTCAGTGCCATTCCCTCTGGAAGGGATGGTGTCAGCAAAGGTGATGGAGGTGGTCATGCCTAGTGGTTGGAGCTGGACTCAGGAGGCCAGGGCATGGGTGGAGCAAGGCTGGAGGGAGACCAGGGCTGGAGTAGGACTAGGAGCAGGGCTGGAGCAGGCTAAGACTGTTGCCAATGTCAGGCAGGAGTGAGTTCCTGGCCCTGGAGTCATGTTGAGCAGACTGAGCTGCTGCTGTGAGACTGATATACCTGCTCTGGGAGTCACAGGGCCAGTTCCTGGCTTGTAAATTGGCTGGAGCCAAGCATAGGAGGGACTCAGCACCTTACAGATGGCTCCAGGGGGCGCTTGGCTCCCAGCCTCGCTGGGTACTGACATGCCAGGTGCAGGGGGCGAGTTGCAACGCCAGGGAGGAAATTGGGGAGGCAGGAGTGGCATTGTGTGATCTGGCACAGGCGGGAGCTAACTCCCCACATCCGTACACTTCCCAGCGCTGGTGGATTCAGATCCAAACCCGAATCTGGCTCCAAATTCACAGCTCGTCCCTCTCCCAGATCTGGAGCGGCTGAGACTCCAGCGCTCTGTGGAAGAGGCCAACAAACGCCGGCTCCTGGGGTGGGCTTCCCCCGCCAAGGCAATCTCATGCTGGGAAGGAAGATTCCCAGAGCTGGCAGCTCCACTACTCACACTCCCAGCTTCCTGGGAATGAGCCAGGATTAGCGCTCGGGGTAGCCAGGGGGTCTCTAGACCCCTAAATGGGAGAATAAGTTCCATCCCGGATCCTCCTTCTCACTACAGTGCAGAACGGGGATTCACAAACTGTCCCCACCCCCACCTCCCAGCCCACGCAGGCGGCTCTTTGCACCTGCCCAAGCTGCTGGGTGCCTTGGCCGTGGGATGTAAAACGGTCCCGTCTCTGCTTCCTCTCCCACCGCTGCAACTACGCAGAAGCTGCTTTAATAGCAGCCCCCCCGCCCAACTGAGTCTCAGGCCTTGCTAGCTGCTCAGTGCCACAGCAGCCCCAGGAGATGATTGCTGCGCGGGTCTCGGCCCAGAAGGAAGCAGTAACTTCGACGCAGGGAGAGCAGCACCACCATAGATCAGGGAGGTCTGGCAAGGTCAGTGGCTGGCTGGGGTCTGACAGCCCAGGAACCCAAAGCAGATTGTCAAAGGCCAAACCCCTGTCACCACTGGCTCTGTAGCTCCCGCTTGCTTTCGGTCTATCTTAGGCACCATCCTGATCCTCCTCCCCCTTGCATCTGAGCACCGCCCAACCTCTATTGCATTTATTCTAACCGTCCCCTGCAGGGCAGGACCTGGCTGCTACCCCCACTGTACAGACAGGAAACTGTGGCACAGAGGGAATGAGTGACTTGCCCGAGGCCACGCAGAGCATCTGTGGCAGAGCTGGGAAATGACCATGGGTCTCGTGGATCCCAGGCTGGCACCTTCTCTTCCAACCTCCTGCCCCCTTCGTCCCTCATTCAGTGAGTTGTGAGAGCTATCTGGGGCAGAGGAGCTGGCTGGTGCCCAGATTGAACTACGTTGCCTATTGCACAGATCTCACTTTTCCCAAACATTGAGTTTGCTGCTACAACCATACCAGGGCCCGCCAAGATCCTTGCAGTTGGTCAGGGCGAAGCTGTGAACTGTACTAGATAGGGAAGAAGAAACAGGTCTTCCATCGCTACCACAGCTCTGTGTTATATGGGACTCACTGCTGGCTCAAACCAACCAGCCCTCCTAAAATGGAGCCTGTAAATCCTCCAGCCCTGCTGTTCTCTTTTGTATTTCTGTAGTGCCCAGAGGCCTCAGTCCCGGATCAGGGCCCCGTGGTGTCAGACAATGTACAGACACAGCCCAATTCCACCAACATGGGGTCTCCTGGGCAGAGGGGCTCCATTTCTTGCCCAGTGTCTCCTGCCAGCAGAGATGCTCTGAGAGACATCTATGCTCTGGGCTTCCCGGGCTGGGAGGCAAGTGTGGCTGTCACTGGGCGATTCTGCTGACTCTCCAGCAGCTGCACTTCAGGTGTCCTAATGCAGCTCTAGTCCTCTCCAGAGCTCAGGGGCCTGTCCTGGCATCAGACTGCCCTGGTAAATAGAACAACAGCTCCTGGCAACCTGAGAATGCCTCTTCCCCCAGCAACCTCAGTGCCGTTCCCGATGGAAGGGATGGTGTCAGCAAAGGTGATGGATGCGGTCATGCCTAGTGGTTGGAGCTGGACTCAGGAGGCCAGGGAGTGAGTGGAGCAAGGCTGGAGGGAGACCAGGGCTGGAGTAGGACTAGGAGCGGGGCTGGAGCAGGCTAAGACTGTTGCCAATGTCAGACAGGATCGAGTTCCTGGCCCTGGAGTCATGTAGAGCAGACTGAGCTGCTGCTGTGAAATTGATATACCTGCTCTGGGAGTCACGGGTCCAGTTCCTGGCTTGTGGATTGGCTGGAGCCCAGCACAGGATGGACTCAGGGCCTGACAGATGGCTCCAGGGGGCACTTGGCTCCCGGCCCTGCTGGGTACTGACATGCCAGGCACCCCAGGGCATTATCACCAGCCCGTTCCCAGTCTTGGCATGGCAGTATGTTTCCTTCCCAGTTGCCGTCCCCTGGCATTAAACCAGGAACTCTGCGCTGGGGATGTGCACCTGGCAGCATGCAGCCTCCTGAGAACAGACAGGCCAGGGTGCAGGGCGAGGGCTCCCAGAGAGAAACAGCAGGAGGGTAATGCTGGGAACCCCCAGGCCGTCTTCAGATAGACCATGTGGGTGCCCCGGCATCCTGGAGAGCATGAATCTAGCTTCAGCTCAGCCTTTGTGTCCCTCCGTTCTCTGCGCTAGATGGGTCGGTCTCCTGGAGGGACAAAGTGCTGATCAGGAGTTCCTGGCTTATCCAATGTCAGTTTCCAGCTCTTGTAAAAAACAGTGACTTCCCGAACACAGGAGCTGGCCTTCTTCAGGCTGTGCTCTGCCTGTGCACGTTCCACTGTAGGGGCGTGTGTACCCAGGGCACGCGAGTCACAGACGTTTGCCAACAGTACCACGGAGCGGTGCCTATGCCCCTGCTCTCCCCGTGTGCTCGGGCATCAAAAGGGCACATCTGCCACCTCCCTCTCAAGTCCTTCGCTCCTGCGTGCTGCCAGGTGAACATCCCCATTTCTACTGAGGCCTCAGGGGCAAGGTTTATGAGGAACTGGCTGGAGTTGATCCCACACTGTGTTGCACCCCTACGGCTAGCTGGGGATCCAAACTGACACTCACGGGTTTGAGCCCCTGCCTAGCCAGGCCCTGTTCCCTCCCGCCAGGCAGTTGCTGGCCCTGAACTCCTGCAGGCAGCCATGACACCCAGGCACTCGGGGCTCGAGAGAAGGGCTATCGCCGGCTGAATGACCCCTGCCCGTACGGTGGGGATTGAGGCCACTTTGCCGGCAGGTGCCCCCCAAGTCCTCTGCTATGCTGAGAGATGAGTGAATATGTACAGTACAGAGTGCAGCACCCCCTAACGCTGGGCAGGAGGACTGGGAGATGCGTAGGATACAGAGCACAGCGTCCTCTAACCCCTGGCAGGGGGGCTGAGCGATGTGGGGTGTAGGGTACAGAGCACAGGGGCGTGGTCTCCTGCCCTGACAGACTGGGAGGGAGCCACAAACACCTCTGGTGGGCAGAACCGGGACACCCATGGCCGCCCTGCCAGAAGCAGAAGGGCAGGACAGGAAGTGGAACTATGCAAGGCCGGCTCTCCAGCTCAGATGGGAGAGAGCTGCCAGATGAGCAGGACGTCTCTTCCCCGCTGCGGGAGCCCAGACCTGACTGAGAGCACTCTCCTGACAGAGACCCAGAGGGGCTGCTGGAGCTGCCAGATGCCGGAGACTCAGAGGAGCTGGTGGGACTGCCACTAGCCGTCTACCCCAGTGAAGCGAACAACCCTGGAACCCATGTACACACGGAATGGGCATGTAGGAAGGAGCCCAGGGCAGCTGAATGGGGTTCAGCCGTGTTATTGACTACAAGCCGGCCAGTGTGTTTCCGTTAGATTTTCGCCGCTGGCCCAGTGGCAGACCACTCCGCCGCTGTTAGGGCCCTGGGCTGGGACACAGTGGAGCGGGAAGGCCTGTGTTCCCCTACCCCCCCACACCTCACCATCAGGAGAGGCAGCCTCCCCACCTGGTTGTCAGGAGGCCTGCATTGGTCTGGCACCCACCTGAATCAGGACGCCAGATGGTTGTGCTGACTCTCCCACAAGAGAGCTAACCTCCCCTAGACTGTGACGGCTCTGCCAGACTGTATGCCAGAACCCCCCTACTTGATTGCTGCCCAGCCCTGATCAAGGGCCAGGCAAATGGACCTCCTGCTGCTCAGCCTGTAGGCCAGAGCTCCTTCTCGATTGCAGCCCTGCCCTGATGGAGGACCCCAGGCAAAGACACTCCCTACCATTGCTTGGCCTGACTGCAGGCCAGAAGCATTAATACTGAGCTAATTTTCCCCTGAACCAAGGTACCCTGGAAGAATCGTAGCGAGTGGTGTGGTCTCCCACCCAGACGGATGGGGAGGGAGCTGTGAACCCCTTATAGCCTCTCTTTCTACTCGTTCATACTTTTCCTCTAAATATGTCAAAACACAAGCACGCAACCTTCTCCCGGCCAGACAGAGAAAAATAAAACAAAATAAATTTTCAAAATGTCTGACACCAAAAACATACACGACCGGAAATGGGAATGGAGGGTGGAACATAAACCCTACACGGGGAACGGAAAACTGTCAAAAAGTACATGGTGATAAAAGCTATCAAGCAGTTAACTACTCACATGGCTGGGGAGGGCAGGTGGCCAATGGGGAAGAAGCCATGGTCTGGCACGAAGTGCTCCACCCTGCTCCAGGCAGACTCTCATGCTCCAAGCCCCCAAAGAAGGGAGGCTGGCTTTAACCAGAGCTAGGGCAGCTGGGCAGCTCCAATGACCGGGTTCTCCCTAGTGCACATCACTGTCATCCTGTAGAACAACGTCCACAGGCTGGAGTGGGCTGGAAGGTGATTCTTGAAAGTATCCAGGATGAGGATGGTTTGCGAAGCCAGGCATGGGACCAAGGACTTGCTGTCCTGTCCTGAAGGAAAAGAATGTCAGAGCCACGGCACTCTGGAAAGCCCCGGCAGACCAAGCCAGTGCTGTACCTCTTGGCCCGTGACAAGGAGGCAGCAGACTGGAGGCAGGGGACTAGCGGGAACAACCAGCAACCCTCACTAAACATCCCTGCCACCCTCCACAGCTGCGGGAGCCTCCAGACACAGGCAAGAAGTCACAATGAATTTACTCACTATTTCTTGGACTGCCCTGTCCCTGCAGTATCTGAGCGCCTCATCCCTGCCTGTATTTACCCTCCCCCTTCCCCCCAATGCACAGATGGGCACTTAGGCCCAGAGAGGGGGAGATTCACAAAGGGGGCTTGGGCATTGTTAGGCTACACCTAACTTCAGGTGCCCTGCTGCCCTCCAGGAGGGAGCTCAGCCATTCTCTAGCTCCAGTTGGGAGGCCCAGCTATGAACCTGCTCTGGGAGTGAGGAGCCTGAGCTATGTCACCCCCTCTCCCCCTTTTCCCCAACAAATGTGGAGGAGACACTGCTCTGCCCTGCGCTGGCCCAGGGATCTGAGCATGCAGCAGGGAGGTAGAAGATCAGACATCACCTCGGCCTCATTTGGAGCAGTGGCTTGACCCCAGGCGCCCCCCGTGGAGGTGACTGTCCCAAACACTGGGCTAGTGAGTGCAAGGGGGGCAGGCAGGACCCCACCTTGGCTGTGTTTCGGGGTGAGGGGGCAATCATCTGCGAAGGCCAGGCAGCTCCGGCCATTTGGGGATCTGCCAGACCGCAGCTCTGAGGTCAGGGCTAAGTGCCTGGGAACATGCCAACCAGCAGACACGACAGGGTGAGAGGCAGCTGATCAGGGGTTGGGGATCTACATTTTGCAACCCTTTGTGCAACCCCTACATTTTGCAACCCCTCTTGCCCACGATCACATTGCTGGCATCGGAGATTGAACCCAGCCTGCAGGCTCTGGGCCATTCATCCCCCTAACGGTCAGTGCTCAGAGCGGTTACCACTCACTGTTGCAGACGGCATCCAGCTTGTCCTGGCTCCACTGGTCCAGCTGCCAGACAGTGAGCCCTCTACACACACACACACACACAGTTCGTCACCTCCCCACATCCCCAGCGAGAGTGTCCAAGCAGGGAGGCTTTCCCCTGCCCCTCGCTGACCAGGACGTGCTCCTGAGTCCCCAGAGAAAGGGAGAGTCCCCAGGGATGGCTGTGGGGCTGGTTGCCAAAGGAGAGCATAGCGCCTTGAGGTTCCACTACCAAGAGCCCATGGCGGGGCGGGGGGACGAGTACTGCATGGGGAGCAGTGGGATTAGAGGGGGCCCATCAGCCAATCAAGGCAGTGTGGGGTGAGCTTGCTCCTGCGGGTTTCTGACGCCCCTGAGCCTTCATTCAGCAATCAGGAGCCCAGGGGTTACTTCTCGCTGCCGGCAGGGATTGAGCAGAGCCTGGGACTGGATCCAGCCTCCCTGCTAAGGGGAGCCCTCTGCTCTGTGCTTACCTAGGAACCTGATGGCCACTTCTCTAATTGGAGTCTGCAGGTTCTCCAGAAAGGCCATAGTCTGACATAGGAAGGTTTCTGCTCTCCCCTTGTAGCGCGCCACCGAGGAGCCAGAACAAGGGATCACCAGGTTATGAAAGGCCTTTCCGTCCCGCAGACTGGGTTCCAGGTCTGTGGAGTGTCCTGCCTTCGCCCCTCCTTCCTGTGCCGGGGGATCATGGAGAGGGACTACACCCAGGACCAGGTGTGGTCCCGGGGCTGGGGCTCCGTGTGGGCACAGAGCCGGGCAATGGGGGGTGCCCTATCCACCGATTCCCCCACTCCTGCCAGTGAGGGCTGCACAGTGAATGACCTGAGGGCTCCCTCACCCGGCAGTCACAGCTTCGCCACCGCTCCTTTTGCTGGATGAGGGCACCGAGCTGGCGCCACCTCAGGAATTATGCAGCACTGCTGAGGGTGTCCCAACACACCTGCAAAACAAGAGGGGCCGGAGCGAGTCGGCCACGGTTATGGGAGCTGGAAGCCAGGGCCGCCCCTAGGCATACACAGCTGCATAGGGCACCATGAAATTTGGGGCACCAAATTGCTCCAAATTTCATGGTGCCCTATGCAGCTGCGTGCTACATAGAGAGCAGCCCCAGCGACCAGCCCCATCCCTCGGCCAGCCCCCACGCAGGCTGCGCCCACTACAAAGCGCAGGGCAGTCCCTGGGGGGGGGGTCCCAGACAACTCCCTCAACCCTGCCTCTTACCCTTCCCCCGCTCCGCCCCTGGCCCGCCCCCATTCCACCTCTTCGCCGCAAGCCTCTTTCCCCAGTGACCCCACACTCACCAGCAGTGGCAGGAAGTGGAGCAACCTGGTCCCAGCCTGCTGTACTCGGCCAGCTCCCAGCCACGGCGCTCCACTTCCCTGTGCCGGTGAGTGCGGGAAAAGGATCGCCCCCCACACTCACCAGCAGCAGGAAGCGGAGCAACGTGGGCCCAGCCCACTCCGCTTCCCTTGCCCCTGCCCCAGCCATGTCACTAGGGTGGGGAAAGGACTGCCCCACACTCTCACTGGTGGCGGGAAGCGGAGCGCTGCATCTGGAATCTGGTGCAGTAGAGCAGGCTGGGGCCGGGCTGCTCTGCTTCCCACTGCTGTCAGTGAGTGGGGGGTAGGATCCCTTTCCCAAAACCTCTTCCCCCGAGCGACACAGCTGGAGCTGTGGCGAGGGAAGCAGAGCGGGCTGCTCCCAGCTAATCCCCCAGGCCACTCTGGGCCTGTAGGGCCCCCAAAACTGGCCCCCCACAGCTCCTTCCTCCAAGACCCTGGTGGGGGGTGGAGGAGGAGGCCTGGGGCTTCACACAGCCCCACCACAGTGGGGCTGCATAGGGCACCTAAATGGCTAGGGACAGCCCATCTCTGCTGGACTAACCCTCCTCCTTAGTCTCTTTGGGACAGGACTCTTAGTCAGCAAGGGAAAAGGAAGAGGGTCAGGGATGTTCAGCAACATGCTCTACAGCACTGTTGACCCGCTGGAGTAACAGAAGGCGAAGGAGGAATGGGACGCACAGCAGGAGGAAAGAATACTGGCTCAATTCCTCAGGCATGAAGAGATCAATTGGGACCAGGACCAGTTGCTGATGGAGCAGTTGATTGACCTGGTGGCCATTGGGTACAACCTCCACCTCCAGTACCAGGGCACAGCCCACTACAGCACCAACTCCACGAGTACAAACTTCCACTCCAGGGCTGCACTGTTCTGCAGGGTACCACGTCCTGCAGCCAGAACAGGCCCTGGAAACTCTGCGGTTGGGTGGTCAGTGAACAGCTGTATGTGCTGGAATGGACAGATGTTCCCTGTGCAGACCACCTGCATCGCCTGTACAGCTATGTGCAACATGGGCAACACATTCTGTTGGGGGCAGGAGAGCAGGGGCCAGACTTCTGACAGATTTAGTGCAACAGTATGAAACCTTCCTGCATCACATTCCCCCAACACATGCCCCGTCACTGCATTACAGGCTCCTCATCCCTGCGTTGCCAGGACGTGGGCACACAAGGCATCCCTCATTTCCCTTGCTTGCCAGGATCCAGCCCCAGTGAGGATAGGGGCACTGTCTGGTTGCTAGTAGACTGGGCAGGTGAATCAACAGGAAGCTCCCAGCTCAGTCAAGGAGGAGCTCAGCTGCTGGGAGCCCAGAGAGCAAGAGAACTCAGCTAGCGCACAGCCCCTAGGAGGAGGGCCACGAACCCTGATCTAAAAGGGTGAAATTACAGACCAGAAATTATTTGAACCACACAGCCCCACAAGGCAGATTGTGGAAATCCTGACCTGAGGGGCTCACTTTGGGGAGCTGAACTAGGTTGAATATATTAGACCCCAAGAGAGGAGGAAGACTGCTTTGAAGACATCTTGCTGTGAGTGGATTATTTTTGGGAAGTTAATGGGAAACTGATGGGCCACCCCAGAGCACGAAGGGTTGCCCTGGGACAGCACCTGTCTACAGTCCCAGTTTGGGATGAGATCTCCATTTTATCTTTTGAAAATTTGCAGGATGGGAAAACCACCCCTCCCACAGCTCTACTATTTAGGTTTCCTTCTTTCTTGTGTCCCTGTAATGGGATCGCTTCTTCTGAGCAGCGATCATGGCTGGGGATGGCTCTGCAGGTGCCTCTGCAGGTGCCTTCTCCTCACCAGGCTTTTCCATCTCTCCCAAGAATTCACATTGCTCAGGCCTCCGGCCAGGTCACTCCCAGAGACCAGCCCCTTTCAGGGTACTCAAAATACAAAATAAACATGACCTGTGGCAATAGTCTCAAGTTAACATGGTGATGTTATGAGTATAATATAATATCTCATTGAAAGGTGACAGGGCAAGAAAGAGTTAATTAACTCCCAGACTGACCTGACCTGTGGGGGAACTACAGAGACTGGTTAGGAAGAGATGTAAATGAATAGAGCTTTGAAATGCAGCCTGTATTGTTAGAGATAGAAGAGTAGCTGTTTGCTCAGGTCTTGTGATGTAAGCAAACAAGTCTTGTCTATGGCTATAGCTTTGATTCAAAAATCAAAAAAGGAATATTAACATTTAGGAAAATACTTGAGTGAAATAGTATTATTGTCTATGTCTCTTTGAAGGTTGTGATAACCTGTATCTGAACTGTTTAATGGATAAATTATCCTGTGCTAATTGCCATGATGTTGAGAAGAAGGAAAGTTAAGCCTATTGTTTTCTCAGGCCAAAAGGCTGCAGGAAATATATAAAAACCTTGGGACACGATCCTTCCTGATCTCAGATCTGCTTTGGGTTTCAAGAAGGGGAACCTTAAGCCTTGAGGATTGAGATCCCCAGTCACTGACTGGAGTCACCCTGAATATGGACATTGGACTATAACCAATGGGCTATTTCTAAAAGTACTTTTGGCAACTACAAGCTCCTCTCTGCTATGTATCTGAACCTCAAGAATTGAATTCAAGTCTGTCTGGATATTGATCTTTTAATCAACACTCTCTCTTTTCTTTTAAAAAAAAATAGTTTAGTTAATAATTGACTGTAAGCGTATATTTGGGGTATGATCTTAGTTATTATTTGACCTGGGTCTGGGGCTTGGTCCTTTGGGGTCAGGAGAACCTTTTTTTATATGATGAAATAAGATTTTCAGAATTTATCATCATATGTTTGACATGTGTGCCTGGATGGAGGCCTGAAGCTGAGTACTTTAAGGGAACTGCATTATTTGGACTTCTGAGTAATCAGTGAGGTAACACAGAAGTTGTTTTGTGCTGGCTTGGCAAATTTAAGTATTGGAATTTCCACCAGCTTTTCGGGTTTGTCTGCCCTGTTTTGTTTGCAGTTTACCTTATTTGAGTGACCTCAGCTGGCTCCCATGGGCAGCACCCTCACACATGAATTAAAGGTTTTCCATCCCTCCTGAGCTCAACTTACAGTTCTTCTCTCTCTCTCATGGGAGCACTATATGGAGTTTCCTCACTGGGAGTGCAAGTACAACACAAACAGAAACAGTCTCCTACGCCCTCCTGGGCTTCACACTCTCCTTAAACAAAATTGGTCTTAATCCTTACCAGAGTGCTGACTCCCAGAGCTTTTCCTGGAGCCTGGCCTCTTCTCTGCCTTGGCAGGTAACTCCCAGCTGTACTTACCTAGAGACCCTTTCTCCCCTACAGCCTCAGGGTCTCCTGCAAGAACCTTCTTGCTTTCTACAACTTCTGCAGCCATCTGCCACTGCCCCTTTATGCCCATACTGCTAGGCTAAATAAGGCCAGATTGTGTCGTGTGACCCACTGTCATTCTCCCCACATGGAGAGAGTCATGGGTGGGGCTGGGCCCATTTCCCCTTAAAGGGGCCAGTCACTCTGTGTTAAATCCCTTTTCCTTGTCACCTCTTGTTTTCAGGGAGAGAAGGTAGGAAATATGACAGGCAGCTTCTTCCCCGGAACCTCACTGATTATAGACATTGGTGTCCTGGGAGGCAAAAGTGGAGCAAATTTCCATTGATCATGTGGGTTGATGGCTGACAACAGTGGTAGAACAAGTGCCAACTACAGAAGTAATATAACTCTGCTCCCACTCAATATTCCCCTCTTTATACATCCAAGGATTGCATTAATTCTTTTGGCCACAGCATCACACTGGGAGATCATGTTCAGCTGATTATCCACCATGAGCCCCAAATCTTTCTCAGGGTCACTGCTTCCTAGGAGAAAGTTCCCCCATCCTATAAGCAGGGTCTACATTCTTTGTTCCTAGATGGATAACTTCACATTTGGCCACATTAAAACACAGATTATGTGCTTGTGTCCAGCTTACCAAGTGATCCAGATCATTCTGTATCAGTGACCTGTCCTACTCACCCAGTCTGTTATCATCTGCTAACTTTATCAGTGATGACTTTATCTTTTCTTCCAGGTCATTGATAAAAAAGGTTAAATAACATAAGGCCAAGAACTGATCCCTGCAGGGCCCCACTAGAAACATACCAACTCGATGATAAATCCCTGTTTACAGTTACATTTTGAGACCTGTGTTGACCTGTAACCCCAACTTGATCTGAGTGCAAAATTAGATTATAAATCATGTGTTAAGGCATATTAAAATGCTTGAAGATAGCAAAATAGAAGCTATTGGAGCTGTAATGCAAGACATGCAAGTAGGTTTACATAAGAATCTGTGTAACAACTAAGGTGGGCTTGACAATAAGCTGAGGCCAGGTGGGCCTGTTAGTAGTTATGATAGCCTATGTAGGAAAGGTGTTCGCATGACTGCTTAACCAAATATTATAGGATTTAACAATAGTTTCCAATATGTATCTTGGGATACACAAGGACACCACAGAAGCTGGAAATAGTGGATTTCTAGGGGCTTTGTGGGGATTTGGAGAAACCATATTTATGTATTGAAACCACTGAAAAAAGAATGACACAAAAAGAGATAATGCTAGTAAGCGAAACCTAAATTATGGGCCCCGCAATGACAAATATGGGGAGGGGGCAGAGACCTAAATCAAAAATGGTCCCAGATGTGTGTGGGAGATAAGGAAAGGGGTATAAAAGATGTTTGCAGATAAAGATAGTACCTAACCTATCTCATCACTTTTATAAAGAGATGGTCAGGCCAATGCCTAGTTGAGGCATTAGAATGGTGGAAACCAGATCATCACTGCCTATTTCTGGTGCTCTCCACATACTATTCTCTTCACCTTTACCTCTAATAGTTGCCATAAGATTGCAAGTATGTGAGACTTTGGGGTGTTTTGTTTTTATATATATATATATATAGAGAGAGAGAGAGAACCACTAGTCCAAAATAGCTCTAACACTTAGACCTAGGCATCATGATTTCAGCTCTACAGCATTTAACAAGACTTCTAATGAAGTCAAAATTAGCTCTATTATTACACAGTAGAGAGAGAGAAGATCAAAGTGGTGTTTGTGGCCCACATGATCAGGTACATATCCCTACCCACAGCCTCTCTCAGTTCACTGGGCTTTGGAACCCATGTCCCTTGACTAGCGAGTGCTACTTAGTTGAGGGCAAGTCCTTCCATCATAAAATGCCAAGTACAGTTCTATTGTCCTTGAATCACATAACCAGGATAACAACACTTTATTACTCTTGCCCCAATAACAAAGAGACTTGGGATCCCACAGCAGCCAAAGTGACCATTTGAGCAAGCAGTCCCATCATGCTAGGTGGGGTCGGTGTGCCCATGCAAACAAGATCAGTCCCTAAAGTCCTTTTCCACAGCTCAGCACCAGATGTCAGGGTAGAGCTCATTCTGGCTCTGCTTACATATATATGTTTTCATATAATTATGCTTATGCTTGGATTTATCTGGATTTTAAATACATTTAAACAAAGTCTTCCTGTTCCTATTTGTGTGATTCACCAGTCTCACTTGATAATAATCTTTGGTAGCTCCCTGAGTAAGGAACCTGTTATTAGTGACCTGTTCAATTTGCACCCCAGATTTATCAAAGGCTACACCTGTCAGGTAACCACTTTTTAATTCATAACCAAGTTGAACATTATTTATCAACAAAATTTGTAATCTCACTAAAAAGGGACATCAAGTTAATTTGACAGGATCCATTTTCCATAAACCCATGTTGTTTGGCATTAATTAAATTATACTCATTTAATTCTCTATTGATTGAGTCCCATATCAGAAGTTCTATTATTTTGCCTGGGTACCAATGTCAGCCTCACAGACCTATATTTACCTTCAGGGGTTCTCAAATTGCGGGGGGCATGACCCCTCAAGGGGTCATGAGGTTATTACATAGAGGGTTGCGAGCCATTAGTCTCCACTCACAAACCCAACTTCACCTCCAGCATTTATAATAGTGTTGAATATGAATATATAATAACAAGTGGATAAATAGGTTACGTGGTATAGATAGATAGATAGATAGATAGATAGATAGATAGATAGATAGATAGATAGATAGATATTTTAATTTTTATAGAGGCCTTCACTTCCCCTCAAAGTCAAGTTGGTTTATTTTTAACTGCTGCAGCCCTTATTCTTTCTTCTTTAAACCCCTGCGAATAAAGCAGGAGATGGATTAATTGTTAATTATTCTTATTAATAATCAAATCGTAATTACATTTAAATTATTGAGGCACCCAAAGGCCCATTCAGGTCACAGATATAGACACACTCCCAGCTCCGGAGACCTGACATTCCAAAAGACTCAAGAACAGATGCAGGATTAGATATGGGAGAAATAACATAGAAGCAAATTCACATGGTGATGATTGGTAAAATTTCCTGTTTTATTGTTACCGTTTAAGTAGCAGTAGGGCTTAGTGAGGGGGAATGGCAGGATTGGGGAGCGGAGGATGGTTAAAATAAGGAGAGGGAAGGAAGGGGAAGAGGCAGAGCCAGAGCTCCTCACCGGCCAAGCTAGTCACTGTCAAGTGTTTTTCCAGAATCACAACAGAGGGAGGGATCTCAAGAAGGGATTCGAAGGAGGATCAGGTGTTGGCTGCACAGATTTTTTCGGGGAGTTTTCTCCATAAAGAAAGGGCAACATGGGAGAAAATGGAGAGGTAAAGAGTTAAAGATGTTTCCCTTAATCCAAATATTTGTAACAATTCTCTTTAGGAAGAGCCTGAGGTGGTGTGATGCCAGCCAGTCATTATTCTGAGCTATATGCCCCTTGCCTTGTGCCTGTTACATTAATTGTCTGTGTCCCAAGAATCAAGTAAGCTTGTTTTCAAGGAGTCTTCCCCCTACTGACAGAACTGATGGGCATAATGTGTGCTAAACATCCTGCTACTGCAAGAGAGGGTCATGGCCTACTCAGGAAGCCCTAAGATCTGCCTCTACCACTAACGATCATGGTCTAGGCAGGAAACCCCAAGGTCTATTAGTCGGACAACTGTCAATATTACAGGTGGTGCTGGGTAATTTCTCTTGTACAACGGCTGATCTGAGTGACACAACCTGGTTCTAGTGACTTGTCCTTTTCTACAATTGGCCATGTCCTACACTGGTAATTGGTCTTTTAATGATCACTTTTGGCACATGGGCTTTCTTCCCTAGTTTACAAAATAATCTGCCTCTAATGTCTCCCAACTGATGTCTAATACAATATAGAATCTATGAGGGTGAGAAACAACATAGGTACATACAGTTTGTACAGCAGTTTTTCTTCCCGCACCAGAGAAGGGGTTTAGCCGATGATCTGAGACTGTGGTAAACCTGACGTCAGGAGGGGGCTCATCACTCATATATGGTGATGTTTGTTGCTTTTGAGTTTTATTGGATGTTTTAGCTTCATACATTCACAGATAAAACCACTGATAATAACTAAAAAGGCAGATGGGTTTGCTATTGGTTCCTGGTGCAGCTGATGCCAGCCTCTGAATCTATATATTTCCCTTCCACTGCTTTGTTATCACTTGTCAGACACAGAGGAGCCCTGGCAGGTGCTTAGGTGCAGTCAGAGTATTGAGAAGAGGGGACAGCAAGTCAGACTGGCAATGAAGGGACATCTCTCCACTCCGGTGCTGTGGCTTCTTCTACTCACAATTCAGGTCATAGCAGGTAAGTCTCCCTTGTGTTTCACCAGGGGAGCTGGGTTAACTGGAACTAGGATGGTAACTTTTACAGTCTGCTTTTTACCATCCATGTCTGGCTTGGAGGTTGTGACTTTTCCTTTTATGATTGGACCTTGCTACTGTTACAGAGGCTGTTTTTACCTTGAGATTGGACTATTGCAATGACCTCTGTGTGGGGCTGCACCTTAAAACCATTCAGAGAACGAAGCTGGTGTAAATGGCAGCGACTCACTGAGCAGCGCATCTGGCTGGGAGCTGTGCTGCAGGGTTTGCACTGGCTGCCCAGCGCTGGGTGGCGGTTAAGGTGTTTGTGATGATTTATAAAGTCCTAAATGGCCTGGAACCAGCATCTCTGAGGGATCACCTCTCTCCCTGTGCCGTATGGCCAGAGCTGTGGTCAGCAGGGGTGCCCGAGCTGGTTCCCCCTTTTATAAAGGAGAGGGGTGGCTGGCAGGGTGCTCTCTGTGGGGGCTCCAGGACTCTAGAACTTGCTCACCCTTTGGGCCAAAATAGCGCAAATTTGGTGACCTTTTGGGCACACTGCAAAATACACTTGTTTGAGGGGTGGGGGTTGGGAAGGACACAGGCTGTGCATCACATAATGAGAAAGGGGTGGAAGGAGTTTCTGTAGGTGTCTGGCTAGCTGCGTTCCTATTGAAATGGTCACTTAATGCTGCTGGAATTTGTGTGTTATCAATGCCATCCGGGGCCTAGAGCCTTGGCTAGGCATCACTTTAGTGTTTTAAATCCCAATAAATACATCAATAATTTGGGATTCAACAGAAATGTCTGTTTGGTCCAGAATCGAACAGCTCCAAGGGCCAAGTCCTGGCTCCTCACTCCCCCATTCACTCACTGAAGCCGGTAGAAGTTTGCATGTGTGAGATGAGCAGGATTTTCCCAAATAAACCCAGAGCTGATTCATGCCACAGAGAGGGTGAGGGGGGGTGAGGTAGGGTGCAGTGTGCAATGCCCAGTGCGCGTGAGGGTACTGGAAGTTCTGCCAGCAGGAAGATTTATCCTGCAGGAGCCCTGACTCCCTCCCTCCCCCAAGGTTTCTGCTGGAGCAGAGAAGCTTTGAATCCGAGCTGGAGTCTACAGAAGCTCGACCAGCACAAGCTGCATGGCAGAGGTGCTGCATCAGGGCGTCTCACGGCCACATTGGATTCATTCCCTCAAGGCCGCCCCTGCCCAGTTCCAGGGCTGCTCTCATTCATTCCTCCAGCACAGTGAGAGTTGAAGGCTCTTTGCCAAGCTGTGTCCCAGCTCCAGGCAGACGTAACACTAGTAGCGGGGGCTATGCCCTGTGTTACAGCAGCATGAGCTGGCGCAAAGCAGGGAGTGAATCTGGCCCAGAGATTCCAAAACTGATTAACAATAGGATTAAAATCGATTGTGGGACCCAGATATGATTTAAATAATGCAATGACTGGAACCTGTTTGGCTGGTATTAAGAGGATGAAAATGATCCCAGTGTTTGGCAGGAAAGGTCTGCCAGGATGGTCTGGCCACGTACTGGTGTGAACTGCACTGTTCTCTCAGCTCCATGGAGGCTCCTTACACATGGTGTCCCCAGCTCAGCCATCCACAGCTGCAACCAGCCTGTTCCAGGGCTCACAGTGGATCTCTGCATGTAGCCGTAACTCCTAGGCATAGTAATGATGCCGGGACTTGCTCCGAGTCTCAGGGACAGTCCTGGGTCTTCACACCCTGTCCTGGGGGCCAGTTCTCCCAGGCAATATCTGAGGACTGTGTGGCAGGCAGTTGCCCCACCTCACAGTCCCTGTGAACTGCCTCGCTCAGAGCAGCCAGCTTTGCTTCTCCACAACCCCCGGAAATGCAAACAGCCCTAGAGACAACTGGGGACAGGGGGTGGAACTCAGAGCTACTGGGAGAAAAGCAGCTTGCAGGGAGTGGGGGCAGAGTCTGCTCCTCATCTGGGGAAGGAGCAGCCTGTACATGCAGGGCAGAGAGGCCAGGTAGAAAGGGGAGAAGAGGAGGGGGAAGAGCCCAAGGGAGGAGGGCGGGAGGAGACCAGCGGAAGAGAGAAATGTGTGGGGCAGGTGGGGAGAGGAAGCTCCGTTAGGGAGCACAAGGCTGTAATGCCAAGCACCACAGAACAAAAATTGTGAGGTTAAAAAAACCATCCAGTCTCATTTTTCCATCCATCTTTGGACTTCAGAACTCCCCTCTACTCCTCTGCCAGCGTGGGGTGAGAATTTCAGGCTGAAAAGTCACCCTTTTGTGCACCCAAACTGCACAACTCCCCCTGGCTGCTCAGCTGGAGACTGCGCTTACCCTCCCCTCACCCCTGAGACCGGGAACTGCCGTTCATTGCCCCACACTGCCTTCGCTCTCCCCTCCTGCTTCAGTTCCTCTGACAGAGGAAGGGCTGGCTGGGAAATAGCTTGACAGCCACTGAGTTAATTCATACAGCATGGTTCACACTCGCACACAGAACTTCTGTTACTGGTCAGGGGTGAGTTACAGACAGAGATAGTGGAGACCTTCACTCTGACATCAACCACTCACACCAACTACTGTGTCACCATAACACGAGGGGAATGATTTAGCCATTTGCAAATATCAACACTTCCCAGGCTTCCCCCACTCCACCCCCGCAACTTCTCTGCCTGAAACTGGGAAGCACTGCCCCCATTCTAGAGACCCTTACCCTCTCCTGCCCGTGTCTCCTTCGCTCCTGCCCCCTCCCACTCCTGACCGCATCCCCTGCCTACTCCAGACTCTGTTCCCCTCCCCAATACTTCCTCATGTCCCCCTGCTCCAGAACCCCTCCTCTACCTCCTGTCCACCAGCACCAGATCCCCCCACACTCCATCCTGACTCCTCCCCAATACTCCCGCATGTGCCCCTGCTCCAGGCTACCTCCACTCACTCCAATCCTCTGCGCCACACCCCTCCCCTCCTCGTCCTCTTTCTGCCCTGCTTCAGGCCCCCTCATTCCTCCCCCTACACTTGATCACCCTTCCCCACCCCTACCTCCCCCTTCCCCACATTTGAGAGCCCCTTTTTCTCCCCATGCCTCCTTCTACCCCCCTCTCTGCTCCCTCTCCCTTCCCCTCTCTTCCTCCTGCCCAATTCCTCACCCCCATCTCACTTCTCACTCCTGTCCCCCACTCCAGACCCCTCCTCTCTCCACCTCTCCATTCAGACCCCCTTCTCTAAACCCCATTCTCCTCCCCTCCCTCCTGCCCCCTGCTCAATAACCCCCTCCAGCCCCATGCTCCCTCTCTCCCTCCAGACCACCCTGTGCTCCATCCCCACTCCTCCAGCCTGCCCCAATTTCAGATCCCTGTCCCCCTCTCCTCCCTTCTGACTCTCTTTCCTGCTTCCCTGCTAACTCCCAATGCAGACACCCCTCCCCTCCCCATTTCTCCCTCCTGACCCCACTTTCCGACCTCCATCCCGCCCCCCACTCCAGAACCACCTTCTCACTCCTGCCCCTTCCTACCGTCCTTTCCAGACCCTCCTCCCCTCTGTCCCTCCTGCCCCCTGCTACAGACTCTCTCTCTCTTCCCCACCCTCTTTCCTCCCCTTGCTCCAGAACCCCCTCTCCACCCTTCCCTCCGGCCAACTCATCATCTTTACCCCATTCCCTTGCTAACCTTGAATCTGCTTCCTGTCCCCACCATGCCCTGCTCCCCTCATACTCCCCAGCCTCCTTTCACTGGGTCTCTGCTGCCCATCACGGTCCCTGAGTCGAGTCCAGTCCCCACAGCCACACAGAGACAGCCGTGTTCCCAGTGGGCTTTAGTGGGAAGTAGCAGCCAGCTTTACTCAGGGGATCCTCACTCCCACATGCCGACAGACTATAGGGAGGTGGCAGCATCTCACTGTCTTCAGCCCCACTGACAGTGACAGGAGATGGCGCCATTTAGAATAAGAAAAACTCGGTGAGTTGGCGCCTTTCATCGTGTTCTCACGAGACAGGTAAAAACACCCCAAACCGCCAGAGTGGGGATAAAATGGGGAGAGCTGCAGCACTGACAGCCTCGACTGTGAGGCCCTGAGACGGGATCAGGTGGCGCCATGAGGCAGCTCTGGGCATGTCCCATTCTCCTGGCTCTGGGTGCGGATCCCCTGCTGGCAGGCGCCGACTCTGCTGTGATAACGCTGAGGAAGGGGGTACCTGCTCGCTCTGACCCTGCTCTGTGTCTCTTTGAAGGTGTCAACTTGCTGAGGCTGGCAGATGGAGGCAGCCCCTGTGCTGGGAGAGTGGAAGTTAAACACCAGGATCAATGGGGGACGGTGTGTGATGCCGGCTGGGACATGGCAGATGCTGGGGTTGTCTGTAAGCAGTTGGGATGTGGAGCTGCTGTCAGTGCTCCTGGAAATGCACATTTTGGACGAGGATCTGGACCAATTTGGCTAAAAAACGTTGCCTGTGATGGTACCAAGTCTGCTCTCTGGCACTGTGGGAACGAGGGATGGGGTAAGAATGACTGCGGGCATGGAGAGGATGCTGGAGTGACCTGTTCAGGTAAGAATCAGCCAGCTCAATCCTGAAAGGCAAATGCCCTGAGACAAAAGGGCTTGAACCCAGAAGGCATCATGTGCCTGTCACCGTAATGAGAAATGAACAAAAACCAGAACAACTCCTGTAATGATTGTTATTACTGGACTGTAAATATTACTAATCATCTCACTGGCCAATGAGGAGCCCCCTGTGTGAATGTGAAGGGTTTTCATTACCTCATTTCCAGTTGTTTCAATGCCACATCTTTCCTTTCCCTCTAAAAATGCAGATACGAAAGAAAATGGAAAAGGAAAATGTCAGGTTGGTCCTAAGTCACTGAGACACTTTTGAAAATGTAACACTCATGCTAAAATGCAGACCCAGACACCCAACGGCAGAGGTACAGAGGCTGGGGCATGTATGTAGCCCCTTTGCCACCCTCATAGAGTGAAGGAGGAATGGGCAGATTCTCCCAGCTTGGCCAGAACTAGATTTAGTCGAGAGCACTCCCCCCTCTGCTCTGTTACTTCTCACATTTTGGACCAACCAGTAATAGAAAATTTCAAAATATCTCAGACCTGTAGATCTAGCATAGCATAGAGAGCTCAGCCAAAAATATACCTCAACCCTACACAGCACAGGAATATCATATTATGGGGTCATTTTTTGTGACTCAGTAGTTAACATAACAGCTACAGACCCAGAGAGCCTGTGTGTAACTGCAGCTGGGTGTGTCCTAACCTGTGTGAATGCTGGTGAAAGTGCAGGCTGGAGGGCTTTGTTGTTTGTCATAGCAGTACAGTGTGAAAGGGAGCCCAGGCCGGTGTATCAGGGGGTTCAGTGGTATCCCAGTTCCAGGTGGCACCCCCCGGGGAATACGTCACAATAGCGTTTCACAACCATTGAACACTTTAAATTGTGTGGGAAAACATTTATGTGGGCTCCAGGCAAACAAATGAGAAAATATCAGGGATGGACTAAAGCTGTGGGTTTTACTCCCAGACCCAGATCTGAACTTGTCAATGTTCAGAGTGCTGGGTGGGGTCATTATTCCAGGTTGGGTGACAGAAGTGGTGCAAGCATATGATAGGTGCAGTATATAAATGTGATTGTTCTCCTGAAAGGTGGTGCTAATGGCTGCCATCACAGGGTCTTGCATCAAATGCGAATCACAGACCTCATGAAAGCCAATGCCTGGGCCAAGCACACTCTATTAGGCTCAACAGACAGAACCATCAAAATCCTTTATGTAGTAAAAACATCTGCAGACAGTGGGGGCTATTGCCCAAGGCACTGGCCACATGGTCAGGGCAGAGCTAGCCAGGACTTTCCCTTGTTGCCAGTGCAGGGGCCAGGATATTGGTGTTGGACTATGTCTGTTGGAGGGAGAAGCCAGTAGAAGGAGTTGTGACCGGGATCCGAGAAGGAAGCAAAGAACCAAAGCCTGTTGGAGCTCGCTGGAGGTGCAGGCTGGGGATTTCTGAGCATTGAAACTGCTGGCTGTTTTTAGGTTCAACTGTATTCAGGGAAACAGAACTCTGTGTGCACTTAGCCTTAGGTTCTACCACAAGTGAACGTCACTGAGTTAACTCGATTGAAAAAAGCCTCTTTTGTCCTAGTGCAGACCAGGCCCAAGGGGTTTCCTTTGGGACTAGAATGAATAGAGCAGCACCTAATAACCTTCCCGATGGACTGCAGCAAAGTGACAATTTTGTATTTGCTTGGCATTGAAGGAGCAGGATGGTCTGCCACGTACTGGTGTGAACTGCACTGTTCTCTCAGCTCCATGGAGGCTCCTTACACATGGTGTCCCCAGCTCAGCCATCCACTGCTGCAACCAGCCTGTTCCAGGGCTCACAGTGGAACTCTGCATGTAGCCGTAGCTCCTAGGCATAGTAATGATGCCGGGACTTGCTCTGAGTCTCAGGGACAGTCCTGGGTCTTCAAACCCTACGTGGGGGCCAGTTCTCCCAGGCAATATCTGAGGACTGTGTGGCAGGCAGTTGCCCCACCTCACAGTCCCTGTGAACTGCCTCGTTCCCAGCAGCCAGCTTTGCCTCTCCACAACTCCCAGAAATGCAAACAGCCCTAGAGACAACTGGGGGCAGGGGGTGGAACTCAGAGCTACTGGGAGAAAAGCAGCTTGCAGGGAGTGGGGGCAGAGTCTGCTCCTCATCTAGGGAAGGAGCAGCCTGTACATGCAGGGCAGAGAGGCCAGGTAGAAAGGGGAGAAGAGGAGGGGGAAGAGCCCAAGGGAGGAGGGCGGGAGGAGACCAGCGGAAGAGAGAAATGTGTGGGGCAGGTGGGGAGAGGAAGCTCCGTTAGGGAGCACAAGGCTGTAATGCCAAGCACCACAGAACAAAAATTGTGAGGTTAAAAAAACCATCCAGTCTCATTTTTCCATCCATCTTTGGACTTTAGAATGCCCCTCTTCTCCTCTGCCAGCGTGGGGTGAGAATCGCAGGCTGAAAAGTCCCCCTCACTCCTCCCCCTACACGTGATCACCCTTCCCCACCCATACCTCCCCCTTTCCCACTTTTTAGAGTCCCTCTTCTCCCCATGCCTCCTTCTGCCCTCCTCTCTGCTCTTTCTCCCTTCCCCTCTCTCCCTGCTGCCCCGATTCTTAAACCCCCTCCTCACTTCTCACTGCTGTGCCCCACTCCAGACCCCCTCCTCTCTCCACCTCTGCATTCAGACCTCCTTCTCCTCCCCTCCCTCCTGCCCCCTGCTCAATAACCCCCTCCAGCCCTATGCTCTCTGCTTTCCCTCCAGACCACCCTGTGCTCTATCTCTACTCCTCCCGCTTGCCCCAATTTCAGATCCCTATCCCCTCTCCTCCCCTCCAACGCTCTCTCCTGCTTCCCTGTTAGCCCCCACTGCAGACACCTCTCCCCTCCCCACTTCTCCCTCCTGCCCCCGCTTTCCAACCTCCTTCCCGCCCCCCACTCCAGACCCACCTTCTCATTCCTGATCCTTCCGACAGCCCTTACCAGACCCTCCTCCCCTCTGTCCCTCCTGCCGCCTGCTACAGACTCTCTCTCTTCCCCACCCTTTCTCCCCCCTTGCTCCAGAACCCCCTCCCCACCCCTCACTCTGGCCAGCTCATCGTCTTTACCCCATTCCCTTGCAACCCTTGAATCTGCCTCCTGTCCCTGCAGTGCCCTGCTCCCCTCACTCTCCCCATCCTCCTTTCACTGGTCTCTGCTGCCCGTCACGATCCCTGGGTCCTGTCCAGCCCCCGCAATCACACAGAGACAGCCGTGTTCCCAGGGGGAAGTGGCAGCCAGCTTTACTCAGGGGGTCCTCACTCCCACATGCCGACAGACTGTAGGGAGATGGTGGCTTTGCACTGGCTTCAGCCCCAGTGACAGTGACAGGAGATGGCGCCATTTGGAATCAGGGAAACTCAGTGAGTTGGCGCCTTTCATCGTGTTCTCATGAGACAGGTAAAAACACCCCAAATCGCCAGAGTGTGGATAAAATGGTGAGAGCTGCAGCACTGACAGCCCCGAGCATGAGGCCCTGAGATGTGAGAAGGTGACACCATGAGGCAGCTCTGGGCATGTCCCATTCTTCTGGTTGTGGGCACGGATCCCCGCTTCCGGGCGTGGACTCTGCTGTGATAATGCTGGGAAGGGGGCTTCGTGCTGCTCTGACCCTGCTCTGTGTCTCTCTTTGAAGGTCCTGGTGAGCTGAGGCTGGCGGATGGAGGCAGCCCCTGTGCCGGGAGAGTGGAGGTTAAACTCCAGGACTGGTGGGGGACGGTGTGTAGTGATCGCTGGGACATGGCAGATGCTGGGGTTGTTTGTAAGCAGTTGGGATGTGGAGCTGCTGTCAGTGCCCATCATAATGCTCATTTTGGACGAGGATCTGGACAAATTTGGCTGGATGAAGTTTCCTGTGATGGTACCGAGTCTGTTCTCTGGGACTGTGGGAACGAGGGATTCGGTGAGAGTGACTGCAGTCATGGAGAGGATGCTGGAGTGACCTGTTCAGGTAAGAATCAGCCAGCTCAGTCCTGAAAGACAAAACCCCTGAGACAAAAGGGCTTGAACCCAGAGGGCATCGTGTGCCTGTGACCCTAATTAGAAATGAACAAAATCCAGAACAACTCCTGTAATGATTGTTATTACTGGACTGTAATTATTACTAATCATGTCACTGGCCAATGAGGAGCCCCCTGTGTGACTGTGAAGTGTTCTCAGTATCTCATTTCCAGTTGTTTCAATGCCACATCTTTTCTTTCCCTCTAAAAATGCAGATACGAGAGAAAATGGAAAAGGAAATGTCAGGTTGGTCCTAAGTTGCTGAGACACTTTTGAAAATGTTACACTCATGCTAAAATCCAGACCCAGACACCCAACCACAGAGGTACAGAGGCTAGGACATTTATGTAGCCCCTTCGCCACCCTCATAGGGTGATGGAGGAATGGGCAGATTCTCCCAGCTTGGCCAGAATTAGATTTAGCCAAGAGCACTCCCCCCTCTGCTCTGTTACTTCTCACATTTTGGACCAACCAATAGTAGAAAATTTCAAAATCTCTGATACCCTGTAGATCTAGCATAGCATAGAGAACTCAGCCAAAAATATACCTCAACCCTACACAGCACAGGAATATCATATTATGGAGTCATTTATTGTTACTCAGTTGTTAACATTACAGCTAAAGACCCATTATACGTTTTATTTTTAATTTCTTCTTCCTAACATTTAGTAGGAATAATATCTTCCTATGACACAGCACAAGGAAGAATAGAATCTTTTCCTATAGTTCCAAAAGTTTTAGCAGTTCCCCCGGTGATGGGAGCTCAGGGCAGGGTTTAGTCTCAACCCTTTCCTGGATTTTGAGTGTTTCAGGGATAAACCTCCACATTCTCTTCACATGGGTAGCAGGGGGGAGGGGAGAGGTTTTATGTGTCACCCTTCTGCCAGGTCGAGCTGGCAGTAACCAAGGCCAGGTTCAATACATAGGGGTTCCTTTTCAAAAATATGACACAGAACCGGTTTGAGCCCCCAGGATGGCCCCAAGGGCAGGTCGCTGTGCTGAGACCTTTACTACAGCGGCAGCTTGGGGACAGTCTGAGATGATTCCTGGGATCTGTCAGACTCCGATGTTGTTTGCAAACAACTGGGACGTGGATGTGCCATCAGTGCACTCTCCCGGCATAGTCTGACCTGCCACTGGAAATGAATCACCCGGACAAAGGACACTGATGACCTCAGCAATTCCTGCCTGGGCTGTGGAGTTGTCACAGTGAGTCAGACAAGTCTAATTTCCTGCACACTGGACCCTTCTCAGCCCCACAGGGCCTGTTCCTCGCTCAGACTTAGGGGGGTTACAAGCTTTCTCAGCGACTCCACACTGGAGCTGCCTGCACACCACACTGGCATCGTTCAGGTCCCACTGGTCATCCAGCACTCTGCCCCACACACCACGGAGGGAAATCTCAACTCTCCCATCACACTGGCTCTCTCCATTCAGCAGTCTGAGTGATTCAGAGCAACTTGGGCTCAGGAGAGATGGGAAACACACTGAAGAACACACTCTGTTATACACTGGAAATAATACAGAGTGTGCATGAAATTATGGACTGTTTCTCAATAAGAAGATATAAGCCAGTGATCAGAGTGTGTCACAGTGTTAAAGGGAACCACCTCTGTCAGAAGACACTTATTCTTTTGACTCTATAATTGGAAGGTGCTGTAAGGATTGTTGAACTCTGAGCTTGACACAAGGGCTTGCCAATGGACTCTCTAAATGAGTGAGCGAGGGATTTCCTGCAGATTACTGATTGGGAAAATAGTCTCTGTGTGTGGTGGTGGAATGGCTGCTCAGGTTTGTAGTCACTTTATCCAGGCTTAAATGCCTGGAAGCCAGTGAACTGTGTCTGCACAAGCACTTAGCAGGTGGGTCATAAATGATTTAGGCAAGTTTGCCTTGAGGGAGTTTGGCCAAAGGAGGAGCAGGATTCATGATGGTCAGGAACAGGTTATTATTGGTAAATTCCCTTAGTTCCCTCTGATATCTGTTCAGTAGGTGGCAACTTTCTTGGTTCACCTGGGTCCAGTGCAGGAGCTCCTAGTATTAGTTCCCAGCACTGGTGGTTCTGACTGGAGCTGTCCCCTGAAGTGTGGTGTCATCTCTGAGTCCAACGTGAGATTCCAGCTGATCAATTCATACCACAAGAAGCAGGTTGTGTGTGGGGCGGGGAAAGGGACATGCTCTGTTGGTGAATATTGTGAGTTCCTTGGGATGTGTATCTCAGTGTTTGAGAGTGTCTCAGAATCAGTGAGTCCTACAGCAAGGTGGTAAGTTAGGAATTACTCACCGAGTTCAGACCCAGGTGCAGCCAGGAGAGACTGACAATGTTAAAAGACAACAGCAGACTCAGTGCAGGGCACACCCACTGGCTGTGTCAGGTACAGTATGTACTAGTATGGCAACCTGACGAGTGTAGTGTGGGTGCACTGATGCAAACAGCTCATTGATCTTGGTAGCCAAATAACATTTCAAGACTAAGCATGAAATCTTAGCCCCAGTGAAGGCAATGGTAAAACCTCAGTTGACTTCAACGGAGCCATGAGTTCACCCTAAGACTGGACCAGGAGAATGCCTGCATGCAGCTAGTGTAGTGCAGGGGTGTAGCCATGGGTGGGCTGTGGCCCACCCAGTTAGCATCCAGGCCCACCCAAATCAGGGCCGGAGCCCCCCGAATCTACAGGCTGGGAATCCCAATCCTGGCTCGGCATCCATCAGCCTGGCCGCATCTCTCTCCTGCCGGTGCCATGCACTGCTTCCCTGGTCTCTGGCTGCAGCACTAGCCCCACAGGGAGGGTGGGGGCGTGCCATGTGGGGGCAGGTCTGGGCGGGGCTGGTGCTGGGGCTGGAGACTGGGGCAGCAGCTTCCGGATTCGGCAGGAAAGGAATGTGGCTGGGCTGAAGGACACCGAGCCAGGGTCAAGAAGGGTGGGTGGAGCTCAAGTCCCAGCGGGACCCTGCTTCACCCAAAGGGTGTGCCTTAGTGACCAGGTGTCCCGATTTTATAGGGACAGTCCTGATATTTGGGGCTTTTTCTTATATAGGCACCTATTACCTCCCACTGCCTGTCCAATTTTTCACACTTGCTATCTGATTACCCTCGGCACACCCTGCAACCTGTGTGCTCCGGGCAGCCTCCGCTTTGGGTGCCTGCTGAGCAGTAAGAGCCGGCTGGAAGAGGTGGAGGGAGGAGAGCCCCCCTCCCTTTTGCCCCCTCCCCAGGGCACTGGATTCCTGCTGCACCCCTCCTTCTGCCCCTCCCATCATTGCCCACCCGCCAAAAGCTGGGTCGCACCACGATTTCCTCTCCTGGCTATGCCACTAGTGTAGTTGAGGGTACAGAATAGATCTGAGTTTTTCTGAGGAGGCTCGTGGCTATAACTGGATAGCACAGCCCCTCAGGAAGGCCAGATGGGATCATGGCAGATGGAGCTCATATGGAAGGGACCAGGTGTTTTTCCTTAGAAGGGATTCTGCTTCCAACAACTGTTGGGAGAAATCAGCATTTTCATGTGCTGAGGAGTTCCCGCCAAGAACCAGGGTATGGGCTGGGTAGCTAGTTAGGAGAAGCAGGGCAGGGCTGGAGGGAATTCAGTAAGAAATGCAGGTATCAGCCTCTGTGAGAAGCAGGAAAACTGCCAGGTGAATTGTCCCCAAGGTATAAAATATCAGCTATAAAGAGGAGAGTAGACGTCTGTTGAGAGCGCTGGGCAGCCCTATAGGCTCAGTCATGGTGTGTAATGGCACCAGTGACTCTGGGCTCTGTGGGAGACAGTCCTGGAAGCTACGTGTCCAATATTAGGAAGAAGGTTGAAATCCAGGGCTTCTGCAGTAGGTTTCCCTGTAAGGACCTAGTTCCAGTGAGTCAAGAAGCCCTGTGGAGACTCTGTACATGAATCTGAAGATGGGGCAGAGAGGGGAGCTCAAATTTCATTAAGTAGGAGGGGTCCCTTTGGTGAAGGGAGAAGCAGATGATCACAATGGACTCGTTGAGTCTTAAAATTCTGCGGATCTATAGACCCATAAGATGAGCTCCATTTAGCCACAAGGGAACCAGATTGGCTGGCCATTAAAATTAAGTTTTCTAGTGAATTATTTTTCCCACAGGGCCCTGGCCACTTTCAGTGCCCAGGATGGATAAATGGGGGTTGTGCAGCGTCAGGCTGTTGCCTGTACGACCCCTGCCTCGTTCACTTTAGAAACAGGAAGGCCTGTAGAGAATGAGCAGGGGAGCGCAGGAAGAACTAGGATGATCTTGTTAAGAGCAGTGACAGAAAATCAGTAGAGCTCAGTTCTGTTCCTGCCTCTGCTGCAGATTTCACAGGTGATGCTGAGCAGGTCTCTTAAGCCAGTTTTTATAGGGTCTGATTTGCAGAAGTACTGAGCACTCGCAACTGCCGCTAGGGTCAAGACAAGATGTGGCTGCTCAGCTCTTCTGCAGTCAGGCAGCATGGCTGGGTGGAACGAGCACAGGGCTGCGAGTCAAAACACTTTCTTTTATCCCGTCTCCATTCCTGACTCACTGCGTGGCCTTGGGCAAGTCACTTTGCTTTTCTCTCTCAGTTTCACCATTTGTAAAATGGAGCTAATAATAATACTTACCACCTGCTTCCCTGGAGTTTGGTGAGGGTTTATTAATGTCTGGACAGTACTTTGAACACAGAAAGCTCTGCAGAAATGGTGAGTACTCTGGAGAATCAGGCCCTGAGGGTCTCAGGTTGCTGCCCAATCAGCCCAAGTTTGGAGTTTTGGCTTTAACCATTCTATATAAAATTTTCAAAAGCAGCTAAATGATGTAGGAGCCTAAGTGCCATTTTCAGAAGTGACGTAGGCAGCAAGAGGGAGACGTTTGCATGGTTCTTGGGCTCCTACGTTACTGGAGAAAATGGGATTTAAGTCCCTAAGTCACGTAGGCACTTTTGAAAATGTTATTCTTGGGCTCCTAAGTGCCTAAATCACTTTTGAAATGGGCATCATAAGAGTCTGCTATCTCCTGGGGTGTTATGAAGATAAATTCATTACTGTTCATGGTGCATTCTATACTACGGTGACAAGCACCATAGAAAAGACCATGAGGAAATTAATAATTCTGTATTCAGTGCAGTGTTTGTATGGTCTGTAGAGTGAATAAGGCCCTGGATCACATGTTGAATGATGACGATAAAAAGAAATATTCAACAGCTCCTCCCTCCCCTGAGCACCATCCTCCCAGTGTACTGAAGGAGGCAGGAGCTGGGGGTAGGTGAGAATAATAGGATGTGGGCATACAATTAGACTGTATCATGTATATGTAGAAGGAAGGGAGGGTGGGGGGCTGAATTAACATTACACAGGAACCTTAAGTCTGGTATATTCTAATTCTTGTGCCTTTGCCTAATTATACTAAATAATGCTATTTATTTGTTTTTATTGTATTTTTTATAAAAGGTAACTATTAGAGTGGGTCAAGAACCCAAATTTTTTCCTGTGAAGTATTTTGAATGCAATATTTCTATCTTTAAACAGATCTGAGATACTGGGATGTGGAAATGGAATGAAAATTTTTGTTTCGACTCTAACTAAAATGTTGATTCATTTAAACTTTTGGAAAATGAAACTTTCAATTTTCCTTTCCAGTTTTTGGATTTACAGGTTTGCAACTTCCTCCTCCTTTCTATGTTTTCATCTTTTCTTCCACTGTAAAAAGTTAGAAAAAAGTAAGATAGCGGGGTGTGGGGGGGGAATCTTTTGAGTTTTTTCAATTGGAAAAGTGTGAAAAAGGTTTAAAAAAAAAATCTAAGTGAGTGAAAGCACTACTTTCTCTGTTCTGTGCTACCAGAAATAACCTCAGGGATTCATGAGAGAGAAGAGAAATGGTGATTTTCAGCAGTTTATAATTCAGCCAAACCTGGAAGGAATCTCACTGCATGAAGAGAAGGCAGCTCCCTGGCCCCAGCACTGACCCCTTCCCAAATTGCAAAGGCTCCAGCCATCAAGGAAGGTGCGAGAGCTTCTCAAGAAGGTGCCGAGAATATTTTATCATAGAAAGTGTGAAGCAAGCTCCATATTGGGAGTCACTACCAGCTCCCCCTCTAATTACTATTGGAGAAGGCTGGGGACAGTGAATCGGTGACATTGATGTAACCCGAAGGACAAAGTGCTGCCCCTGCTCCGCTGCCCAGTGTCAGGACAGAGTTGCTGATGTTTTTACTGGAGAATCCAGGGCTTTCCCCAGTCACAGCTATTCTTTTGTGATGATATTATTGACTTAAATGTTATCTTTAATACATTTACTGTTATTTTCTGTGCTTTAGGATCTAACTACCCCCCCCCCTCCCCTTGCTGTGTCCTGGGACAGCACCACACACTGAGGGGCAGGTGTCCTTAATCCAGCATCTCTCTTGCACTTACCTGAGCAAATCACACCGGCATCGTTGTTGTGTGAGCACGGAGAGGCCCCCAGGGCAGTAACAGAGCAATGGCCCAAATGGGTTTCAGTCCCTTTGCAGTGAAATGTGTCTGTCCAGACAGAGCCAGTTCCCTTCCCAAAATACCCTCCTCCTGGGGCTGATTCAGCGAATCTGCAGTCGAGCTGACGACAGAGAACGTTGGCATCCGGTAAATCCCAGCGTGAGTCACAGAGGGTTCCCCAGGCACCAAGAACCTGGATCTCCACCCTCCCTGAGCACGCTGTGCTGCCGTTCACCAGCCGGAACCCTGTGAGCCCTGGGGAGAAGGGAGAAGGGGTTTAGAGAGGGAGCATTTAAGATATTTTATACCATATATTAAAGAAAAGGAAAGTTGTGGGGATTGAACCTATTCCCATTATATTGCATTGTTTAGGTTTTACTAGAAGCTGCTAGCAGCTGTATTATCCCAGCTCCCTACAGAGTGAGATCATTTTATTGCTGCACCCTACTCTAGAATACACATCACTGGGATTTTAGAGACATTGTGCCATATTCTTAGGTGAGCATATGGTGCTAGCATTATTTGCATGTGAGCACGTCTGATTCCCATGTGATATCCTGGGACAGTACATGAGGTGTGACTCATTCCCTACACACTGGAATTCCTCCTTCCAGATTGGTCTATGTCCTTCTCTGAAATGAGACCCTCCTGGGATAGATAGAGCTGTTCCACACTGTAGTCCATTACAGATAACACTGGCAGCTTTGAGATCAAAGTGTGCATTACAGATTGTAGCCCAGGTGTCTCCATGTCTTACTTCCACACGTCCTGAGCAGGCACTGTCCCCACCAATCAGCTGGAGCTCAATGTGTCATCGAAAGCCAATGAAGGATGAAAATTACAAAGTAGCATTAGGGAGTTACGTATTCCACTGTCCTATAACTTTAGCCAAAAGCCCGTCCTGGTGCAATGGAGCAGTGCAGCCAGCAATTAGAAATTAAAAAAAGACAATGTACAAAAAATGGAGAGAGGGGAATTCAATAGCAATCCAAATACATTAGAAGTTATGAAATGTAGAAAATTGATAAGGGAAGCTAAAGCTATCAGGGAAAAATATATGTTTGGCAGGGATAAGAACAATAATGAGAATTTTTTAAAGTATATTGTCAGCAAAAACAAACAAACAAATCCTAACAAAGGTGTTTTCCCATGACAAATGGAGACGTTAATACAGTTTATAATGATGCAAATAAGGTAGAGGTGTTCAATAAACTTTTCTAGTTTTGGATAGAAGTAGGATGTGTATTCATAATACGGGAAGAGGGTGAACCACTCTGCTGGCCGTTGGTAACTAAGGAGGATGTTAAACAGTATCTACTAGGGATAAACTTTTTTAAAATCCAGCAGGCCTGAATATCTTATAAAACCTTGGGATAAATAGAAATGTAGGACTGGAAGGAACCTCATGAAGTCAGCTAGTCCATCCCCCCACACCAAGGCAGCTTTAAGTATACCTAGTCCATCCCGGGTAGATATTTGTCTAACTTGTTCTTAAAAGTCACCAATGATGGGGATTCTACAACCTCCCTTGGTACCTTGTTCCAGTACTTAACTATCCTTATAGTGAGAAAGTTTTTCCTAATATCTGACCTGACTCTCCCTTGCTGCAATCTAAATGGATTATTTCTTGTCCTACCCATCAAAGAGAGAGAGCTCAAAACTGGACACACTGCTCCAGCTGAGGCCTCACCAGTGCTGAGTACAGCAGGACAATTACCTCCTCTGTCTTACATATGACAATTCTGTTAATAAAATCCAGAATGACATTTCCTGTTTTCAAAACAGCATCACCCATTTCAGTCTGTGGTCCAATATAACCCCAGAACATTTTCTTCAGAACTGCTGCCTAGTCAGTTATTCCCCATTTTGGATTTTTTGCATTTGATTGTTCCTTCCTAAGTCTAGTGCTTTGTACTTGTCTTTACTGAATTTTAATTTACTAATTTCAAACCAATTCTCCAAAGTATCAAGGTCATTATGAATTCTAATACTCTCATCCAAAGAGCTTTGACCCTTCCCAGGTTTGTGTCATCTACACATCTTATGAGTTTATTCTCTACTCCATCATCCATAGAATCATAGAATCACAGACTTTAAGGTCAGAAGGGACCATTCTGATCATCTAGCCTGACCCCCTGCACAACGCAGGCCACGGAATCTCACCCACCAACTCCTGTAACAAACCCCTAACTTAGGTCTGAGCTATTGAAGTCCTCAAATCGTGGTTTAAAGACTTCAAGGTGCAGAGAATCCTCCAGCAAGTGACCAGTGCACCACACTGCAGAGGAAGGCGAAAACCCCCCAGGGCCTCTACCAATCTGCCCTGGGGGGAAATTCCTTTCTGACCCTAAATATGGTGATCAGCTAAAGCCTGATTATGTGGGCAAGACTCACCAGCCAGACACCCAGTAAAGAATTCTCTGTAGTAACTCAGATCCCACCCCATTGAACATCCCATCACAGGCCATTGGGCATACCTACCGCTAGTAGTCGAAGATCAATTAGTTGCCAAAATTAGGCTATCCCATCATATCATCCCTTCCATAAACTTATCAAGCTTAGTCTTGAAGCCAGATAGGTCTTTGGCCCCCACTGCTCCCCTTGGAAGGCTGTTCCAGAACTTCACTCCTCTGATTGTTAGAAAACTTCATCTAATTTCAAGTCTAAATTTCCTGATGGCCAGTTTATATCCATTTGTTCTTGTGTCCACCTTGGTACTGAGCTTAAATAATTCTTCTCCCTCCATGGTATTTATCCCTCTGATATATTTATAGAGAGCAATCATATCTCCTCTCAGCCTTCTTTTAGTTAGGCTAAACAAGCCAAGCTCACCGAGTCTCCTTTCATAAGACAGGTTTTCTATTCCTCGGATCATCCTAGTAGCCCTTCTCTGTACCTGTTCCAGTTTGAATTCATCCTTCTTAAACATGGGAGACCAGAATTGCATACAATATTCCAGATGAGGTATCACCAGTGCCTTGTATAATGGTACTAACACCTCCTTATCTCTACTGGAAATAACTCGCCTGATGCATCCCAAGACTGGATTCGCTTTTTTGACGTCCATATCACATTGGCTGCTCAGAGTCATCCTGTGATCGACCAGTACTCCAAGGTTCTTCTCCAGGTCCTTCTCCTTCTCTGTTACTTCCAAGTAATGCGTCCCCAGTTTATAACAGAAATTCTTGTTATTAATCCCTAAATGCAAGACCTTGCACTTTTCACTATTAAATTTCATCCTGTTACTATTACTCCAGCTTACAAGGTCATCCAGATCTTCCTGTATGATATTCCAGTCCTTCTCTGTATTGGCAATACCTCCCAGCTTTGTGTCATCCGCAAACTTTATTAGCACATTCCCGCTTTTTGTGCCAAGGTCAGTAATAAAAAGCTTAAATAAGATTGGTCCCAAAACCGATCCCTGAGGAACTCCACTAGTAACCTCCTTCCAGTCTGACAGTTCACCTTTCAGTTGGACCTGCTGTAGTCTCCCCTTTAACCAGTTTCTTATCCACCTTTCAATTTTCATATTGACCCCCATCTTTTCTAATTTAGCTAATAATTCTCCATGTGGCACCGTATCAAATGCCTTACTGAAATCGAGGTAAATTAGATCTACTGCATTCCCTTTGTCTAAAAAATCTGTTACTTTCTCAAAGAAGGAGATCAGGTTGATTTGATCAGGTTGGCTTTTTGTAAAGCCATGTTGTATTTTGTCCCAATTACCATTGACCTCAATGTCGTTAACTACTTTCTCCTTCAAAATTTTTTCCAAGACCTTGCATACTACAGATGTCAAACTAACAGGTCTGTAGTTACCTGGATCACTTTTTTTACCTTTCTTAAAAATAGGAACTATGTTAGCAATTCTCCAGTCAGACGGTACAGCCCCTGAGTTTACAGATTCATTAAAAATTCTTGCTAACGGGCTTGCAATTTCATGTGCCAAATCCTTTAATGTTCTTGGATGAAGATTATCCGGGCCCCCTGATTTAGTCCCATTAAGCTGTTCGAGTTTGGCTTCTACCTCGGATGTGGTAATATCAACCTCCATATCCTCATTGCCATTTGTCGTCCTACTATTCTCCCGAAGCTCCTCATTAGCCTCCTTAAAGGCTGAGGCAAAGTATTTGTTTAGATATTGGGCCATGCCTCGATTATCCTTAACCTCCACTCCATCCTCCGTGTTAAGTGGTCCCACTTCTTCTTTCTTTGTTTTCTTCTTATCTATATTGCTATAGAACCTTTTACTATTGGTTTTAATTCCCTTTGCAAGGTCCAACTCTACATGGCTTTTGGCATTTCTCACTTTATCCCTACATGTTCTGACCTCAGTAAGGTAGCTTTCCTTGCTAATCCCTCCCATCTTCCACTCCTTGTAGGCTTTCTGCTTTTTCTTAATCACCTCTCTGAGATGCTTGCTCATCCAGCTTGGTCTACAACTCCTGCCTATGAATTTTTTCCCCTTTCTTGGGATGCAGGCTTCTGATAGTTTCTGCAACTTTGACTTGAAGTAATTCCAGGCCTCCTCCGCCTTTAGATCCACAAGTTTTTCAATCCAATCTACTTCCCTAACTAATTTCCTTAATTTTTTTTAAAATTAGCCTTTTTGAAATCAAAAACCCTAGTCACAGATCTATTTTTGTTTATCCTTCCATTTAGTTTGAACTGAATTAGCTCGAACCAAGGTTTTCCCCTACAATCATTTCTTCTATGAGGTACTCACTACTCACCAAAACCAAATCTAAAATGGCATCCCCTCTTGTTGGTTTAGCAACTACTTGGTGAAGGAATCTATGAGCTATCGTATCCAGGAGCCCTATTATTATTACTAGCACTTGTCCTCCAGTCTATACCTGGGAAGTTAAAGTCTCCCATGATCACACAATTCCCATAAGTATTTACTTCTTTAAAAACATTAAAGAGGTCTCTCTCCATATCCAGATCGGATCCCGGAGATCTATAGCACACCCCAAACACTATCCCAGGGCAGGCTCTAGTAGCTTTCTTCCCCAATGTGATTTTTGCCCAGACAGACTCTGTCTTATCCATTCCATCACTTCTTATTTCTTTACAGTCTACCTCATCATTGATATACAATGCTACTCCACCATCTTTGCCTTTACTTCTGTCTTTCCTAAACAGCACATACCCTTCAATACCCATACTCCAGTCATGACTGCTATTCCACCATGTTTCTGTTATCCCTATAATATCTGGTTTCACTTCCTGCACCAGTAGCTCTAGTTCCTCCATTTTATTACCTAGGCTCCTTGCATTAGCGTACAAACATCTTAATTTTTGCCGTTTGGCTTTGCTCACATTCTTTACCCAATTGGGCACAGACATTCTACATCCAATATTACCTATAAGGTTGGTATGTACACTGACCTTCCACCTTTTGTCCATTCTCCTACCCACGGCTGTATCCTTTCTTACTTCATTTTCTTCTCTCTCAAAGAGAATAACTGGGGTGGAGTTTACCTGGACATCTTCCCCAAATTCCTAGTTTAAAGCTCTCTTGATCAGTTGTGTCATCCTCCATGCTAGAAGTCTATTTCCCTCCTTAACGCAGGTGAAGTCCATCCCGAGAGAACAGTCCTCTGTCCATGAATGCTTCCCAGTGGCCATACATCCCAAAGCCCTCCTTATAGCACCACTGCCTGAGCCATCTGTTGAGCATCATAATCTTGTCACATCTTTGTTGCCCTTCTCTAGGAACAGGCAGAATCCCACTGAAGATCATTTGAGCCTCAATTTCCTTAAGCGTCTTCCTCAGCCTAGCATGGTCTCCCTTGATACGTTCCAGCGAGAATCTAGCCATATCATTTGTTCCCACATGAAGGACAATCAGTGGATTCTTTCCCACTCCTGTTAGGATCCTCTTCAGCCTCAGGTCCATATCCCGTATCTTAGCACCCAGCAGACAGCACACCCTTCTGTTCTCTGGATCAGCTCTTGTTACAGGCCTGTTTATTCTTCTCAGTAATGAGTCCCCAGTCATGTAGACCTGCGATGGTGCGATGGTGAGATGATGAGACTTGCGATTCTCCAGTCTATCCCCTGTTCCATTTGGCCCCAAGTCCTCTCGATTCCTATTGCCCCTTGCAATCCTCTGCAACCCATCCCGTATCCTCCTTGGGCTCATATTTGGTGTTATCTCCATTGACTCTTGCTCTCTTCCAATAGGACTATCTGCTCTTCTCTTTTTCCTTGCCCTCTCACCTTCAGTGACCACCTGCTGTGCCCCTTCTTCATTTTCCAACTCTGCAAACCTGTTCCTGAGCTCTATTTCTCCTTCACTGCCCCGTCTTTTCCCCTGCCTGGTTTCCCTAGTCACATGCTTCCACTGTCCATTTTCCTCACCCAGCAGTATCCTCTCAGAGTTCTTCCGTCCTGCTTCCATCTGCAAGTCTGAGCGTTTCTCTTCAGCCTCCTCATGTCTTTGCTCCATCATCCGCTCGATGATGGAGCAAACTCAAACAGAGTCTCCATCTGCATCTCCAATCCTAGGATCTTTCCTTCCATCAGCTCTATCAGGCGGCACTTCATGCAGATGAAATTCTTTTCATGTACCTCCTCCAGGATCATGTACATGCCACACCTTCCACATCCAGTTGTCTTCATAGCGTCTTCCACTACTTGGGTCACTTCCCATGCTGCCTCTGTATCTGTCATCGCCTTCTCACCTAAGTCCTGTTAGTCTGGGAAACACAAACCAAACCAAAACACCCACCCACAGCAAAACAAACCCCCAACGAGCACGAAAACACTGCCAGACCACCACACACTCCCTTCACTAACCTGTCAGTTCCTTTGCCTTGCTCTCTTAGTCTTCCCCCCCAAACTCCCCTGTTTACAGCTCTGTTTGCTGGCTCCTGTGCAGCTGCAGCTGTCTGTGTTGCTGCCTGACTGGCTGGCTGCCTTTATCCAAATCATTAATGAAAATATTGAATAGTTCCAGGCCCAGGAGAGTGATATCATTTCTGTATCCATAGAAACACAGTGACCAGAGAGAAAAGTGTTAAAGCCACTAATGGCCAATGGGCATATGTCTCACCGGAAAATCCTTTGCATCAAGTGGGAAGATCACTGCACTAACACCAGCATCCTCATTGAAGCTAATGTCACCAACACTGAAGCAATGAGCCTCATGCATCATCTCCGCTGGGCTGGACATTGTGTGCAGATGCCAGACACTCGCCTCCACAAACAAGCCCTCTACTCTCAGCTCACCCACGGTCAGAGATCCTGTTGTGGTCGGAGGAAATGCTACAAAGACACACTGAAAGCGTATCTCAATAAAACTCATGTGGACATCACAAGCTGGGAAGAGCAAGCCACCAACTGACCCCAATGGCGCCACATCCTCTATCAGGCAGTGGCCTGCTTTGAGGAGAAGTGCCTTGCCCTCAAAGATGAAAAGAGAGTGTGACATTCTATACCTTGGGGGAGCATGCTGAAACCCCCATATACCTCATTTTCATATGATCGTGATCTTATGTATAAAGCATGCCTTGTAAGGTATCAGGGGAAAGGTTACGGTCTGTTGAAAGTAATTTCTCTATCCAGATATGTATATCATTAATGCATATGAAGTTATGAGAATTGTGTAGTATGTTTGTCAAGAAAACATGCTGTAAATTGCGGGAAGCAGCCAGATATTAGCTCCCTAGAGGCAACTGCAAGGAAATTAACCAATGCCTGGGCGGGATGTCAAACAACCCATCAACAGCCATTGTCCAGCAAGGGAGCTACAATGCAATGACTCACCTGCATGAGGCCACACCAGGGGAATTGCTCAACCTTGCTTGGAGAGACTCAGACGTTGTGTACACTACACAGCTTTTAGTGACACTGCCATGTCGCTAAAAGTCGGGTAGCGTAAACGCTGCTTGTCAGCACTTTTGCCGACAAAATACGTCCACCCCCCCATGACCAGGGTTTGCGTTGTCGACAGGAGAGCACTCCTGCCGGCAACGAGCCGTTTAAACTGCCACTTGCCATGGCAAAACTTTTGTCTTTCGGGGGTGGGGCTTCTTTAAGTACCTGTGAATGACATAAGTTTTGTCGTTAAATTGGCAGTGTAGACAAAGCCTCAGTAATGCTCACCTGACTCTGAAGTGGGGGAGGGGGGTGCAAAGCCAAGAGGGAGGAATGGACATGATAAAAGGAAGAGACATCTATCATGCTCTTCCTTGCTCTTCCACCTACATCTACAGACACCACCACCACCAAGCACCTGAAACGATGATCAAAGGGGAGAGCCTGGCTGAAGAGCAATTAGCCGGCCTGTGGTGAAAAGCATCTAAGTTTGTAAGGGCACTGAAAGTGTTAAGATCAGCTTAGAATGCGTTTTACTTTCATTTAATTTGACTAAATCTGACTTGTTATGTTTTGACTGATAATCACTTAAAAACTATCTTTATAGTTAATAAATCTGTTTATTCTACCTGAAGCAGTGCATTTGGTTTAGAGCGTGTCAGGGACTCTTTTGGGGATAACCAGCCTGGTACATATCAATTTCTTTGTTAAATTGATGAACTCATATAAACTTGCAGCGTTCAGCGGGTATAACTGGACACTGCAAGACAGAGGATCCTAGGGTTGTGTCTGGGACCGGGTGTATTGGCTAGTGTCATTTGGTTGCACAAAACCCCTGCATCCATCACAGGCCCCAGTGTGCTGGTTTGTTATGAGAGTCCTCATTGCTGCACAGAGCACAAGAGACTTGGGCCCTAAATCACTAACAAACTGGCCCTGTGCTGCTGTGGGGGAGTTTGTGGAGGTGACAGCTGGAGCCCAACAGGGACTCTCAGAGGTGAGGTTCCCCCCGGGAACAAACACGTCACCTCCCCCTCGCTCCAGGCTCCAACTCTCCTCCCTTTCCCTTTGCAGGTCTGACAGAGAGGACAGATTCTCCGAATACCCCAGGTAAAGCATCCCCCTCCTCCCATTAAGGATTACATTTCCCTGGGGCTGGGTCACAGAGGAGGAGCTGCAAGCTGCAGCCTGAGGGAAGGAGCTCTTTTCCATGGTCTGTGACATCTGAGGGCAAATGACACCTGGGTGGGAGCTGCAGGCCCTGCTGAGCAGGAGGATTCCTATCTTCTGGCTCCAGCTGACAGGGCAGGGCCTGCAAACAGCAGCCTGTGACCTGCCCCGTGGCACAGACTGTATCCCACCCCATTATCCAGCTGTTCTGGGCCCTGCAATGAGTGACTGGGGAGCTCCCCGGGGCCTCCCGACTCTCACAGGATAATCTCTCCCTGTCGCATGTTCATTTCCATCCAGCTCCCCCGCGCCACCCTCCAACCGACAGTGGGAGAGTCACGGTGCCCGTGGTCGTCTGCATTATCCTGGGGGTCCTGCTCTGCCTTGTCTTAATCATTCTGGGGGTGCAGGTGCGAAGTGCCAGGGCACAGCGCAGAGGTGGGTCCTGATTGGTGTCACTGTGTGAAATGACACTGCAATAGTAGGGGGCTGCATGGTTTCAGAGTTTGGGGCGGTACCGGGCTGGGTGGGGTGGCTGAGGGTGCCCAACTCCTCTCTCATTGAATATTTCATGAACAGTCTCGCAGTGGAACAGCCCAGCCATGAAATCTGGAGATGATACTAGCTAGGGAGTGTCAGCGTTTCACAGAAGCTGCCTCTGTATCCCCCCATCACCTGTCTCTGGGTGGGAACCCCCATCCCACCTCCTACTGACCAGGGGGCTTTAAGACTGCTCAGCCCCCTGCCTTCCACTCTGATACCCCCAGCAAACCAGTCTGCCTACAGGCCAGCCCCCATGCTGTGCTTTCTCCCCAAGGGCTATGAGCAGGGCATTGCCAGCAGTTACAAGTTACCACCCAGTTCTCTCTCAGCAGATTACACTTTATTCCTAGGATAAAAGTATGACAGAGAAAACATTAAAAACAAAAACAAAAAAATTCCTCCACACTTGCTGAACATACCAGAATTCACCCATCTTCCTCATGGGCAGCCTGGGAGACCCACGTCCCTCCAACGATTCAGTGTTGGGATCCCCACGGACAGAAGGTCCTGCCCATTTCCTGAATTAAAGTGAAGGCCCGGAGTCTGTTTAAACTCAGCCTTTCATATCAGAAGTCTTTCTTTGTCTCTTGGTCTCTGGTAACCCAGCTGGAACTAGAATGTGTAAACCACCCTGAAGGCTGTTACCTTTCTGGAGTTGTTTAGAATCTCAGAGATCCATCTTCATCAACCCCCCAACACACACACACACACACAGACGAGCACAAATACACACACACACACTGTTTGTTCTCCCTGGAGGAGCTGGGGTAACTCTCCCACATGCAGTAGAACATAAACCATTCATAGCTTTAATACAGTGATTCCCAAAGATACCGCCTGGAGCTGCAGTATCTGTCACGGGGCCGGGGGGGGAGGTTGGTTCTGAATATCATAAAGAGAGACATCATGGAAAAGGGACCTAGAGAAACCGGAAATATTGTCAGGAAAAAAAAGTGTATAAAAATCGAGCTGTCGTAAATAGTTGTGAAGAGAGTGATCCAGTAGAAAAGACAATCTTAGGAAGGAGAAGTGTGGGAAAGGAGCATTATAGTGCATTGTGTGAAAGCTGGCACTTGTAGGGGATTTTACTTCTATAAACCACTGTACAAACATTAGCTACCAGGGCCTTGGAAAGAAGATGGAGAATGGGACTGCCAACAACATACAGGTAACATTCACAACTTTGCAGTAAGACAATGACTATAATCAGACCTCATGGTTCAGGGCTTCAGCCAGTCGCCTGCAGGGGTCAGGAAGGAATTCTGGGAAGCCCCCATCTTTGTGTTTTGTTTTGCTTTGTTCTGTTTTTTGCCCTCTTCTGAAGAATCAGACATTAGCTACAGAGGGAGCTGTGACACTGGATGGGCTGGACCAGTCCTCTGAGGTGATACAGAGAAACCTCTTTCGAAGGTATCTGGCAGGTGTGTCTTTTCCACATGCTCAGGGTCAAACCAGTTGTCAGATTTGGGGTCAGGAAGGAATTTTCCCCCAGGTCAGATTGTCAAAAAGCGACCTTGGGGGATTTTCCTCTTCCTCTGAAGCATGGAACATGGATCACCTGCCAGGATTATCTAGGCATCTCTCACCTAATCAGTTCCCTGACATTGCAGGGGCCTTGGGCATTGGTGGTACCTTACTTGCTCCTGCTTTCGGCCTGTGGCACACAAGAGTTTATTCTCCTGAGGTCTGAAATGCTTTAGTCTAAGTGCATCTTTGGGCTCAAACCTAGGGGTATCTGGGTGAAATGCAGTTGCCCGTGTTATACAGGAGGTCAGACTAGATGTTCAAATGGTCCCTTCTGGCCTTAAACTTGTATGAAAAAAACCGATGTTCTCACCATTTTGCAGATAAACACCAGCATGGGGGAAGAATTATTTAAGCTGCTCCAAAGGGGAATAACTAGGAATAATGGGATGAGATTAAAAAGGGAACATTTAAGATGAATGTGAGGAAGCTTCCTCACAGCGATCTAGCCCTGGGAACCGTCATCAAAGGGCTGTTTTGGAAAGAAACCCTGTCGTCTGGCTCATTTAAATTCCAGCACTGGGAATGTGCTGGAGGCTTCAGGCTCCTACTGGGCCCAGGGGGAAGGTCTGGATGAGTGTTTCCCTTCTCTGGTTTCAATGACCCTGTGCAAACCCTGCCCTTTGTTTTCAGGAAGACCCTTGGATCCCTTCTCTGAGGCCGTGTACGAGGAGATTGATTATAACCTGATGCGAGAGAAGCAGGAGATGTTCAGTCGCTCAGGTCTGTGGGTCTCACCCTTAACAGGGAGCAGCTATCTAACGCCCTGTCCATCTGAGGCCCTGACCCAGAGTTAAATCACTGCAGCTTCAGCCCTGTGAGCTTGTCATTGGAGCTGGGCACAAGTCTCTGTTATGAAATGCTTTGGTGAAAAATGCAGATTCAGAGACACCGAAACATTTCACAAATTCCTGTCAATTTCACCCAATTGTTCCAAATACGCACAGAACAATTCATTTCATTTCAACATTTTCTAAAGAAAACATTTTGTTTTTTCAATTTGATATTACTTTTCCATTAGAAATTTCCTTTAATTTTCTCTGTAAAAACAAACAAATAACCAAAAATTAACTAATGCCCAAAAGAACACAAAATGGTTTCATTCAACATTAAACTTTTTTTTTTTGCTTTTGCATTTGGCAAAAATAAAGTCATTTTTGGCTGAATTCAAACCAATGCTGGGGTTTTTTTTCTTTTTTTTTTTTTCTTTTTTCCCCCAATGGCCAGAGAACAAAACAATCTGTTGTTTTTTTTTTTGTTTTTTTGCCAAGCTCTGTGGGAGCTGGGTCTGTGGTGAGACCAGCAGTTACTCATGTAGAATGAGGGAGATGAGTTTCCTTCCCACCATACACTGTGAGTCCCAATTCTAGGGACAGTTAATGTCACTCTCCCTGTCCTGCAGCTTTGGCGTGTAACCAGTAAGTGGTCAGGAAAGCAACTGCCTTGCACCAGGCTAAACTATAATTTGAAAACTGCCCTTGAACATTGGAGCAGGGGATGTTCTGTGGCCCCCTCCCACCTCAGCCACTGGTCTGCTGGGTGGGCTCCCTTCTGCCCCCGGAGCAGAGAGATCAGCCCAGGAGAGCCTCATGACTTTGAGTCCTGGCCCTATTATCCTTTGTGCCATTTTGTCTCAATGTGTGACGGGAACATCCTGTCCAAGGGCTGTGCTGTGGTGGGACTCTGGGAACATGCTCAGGGTATCCCCCAGAATGACTGCCAAGATGGTTACAGTGAATCACAGACTCTGCTCTGGGCCTTTCTTAGCCTAATCTTGAAACACCACGGAGAGCTGATCGACTGATTCATGGGGGAGGTGGGTATTTACCCTTAAGAAGGAGGAGTCCCCTCTGTGGCTGAGGAGGCCAGGACCATTGTGGAACTTCTCTGGACCAGCAGCCAGAGACGTGCCCTTCACTCACCCCAGCATCTTTCAGATCAGATTGTATCATCCGCTCAGTCACTTTTACCACAGTAACTTGGAGATTTCTCTTGCGGAGTCTGTGTCAGCCTCTCACCGCTCAGAGTGGAAAGAGGAATAGACTGAGACTGGAAATCTGGATGTGTTCCCAGTCCCACAGTTCTGCTGTTCTCACTGTAATGAATTTCTGGTGCTCGTCTCTCCTGTCTCCTATTCAGATGACTCAGTGACAAAGCTGCAGTATTACACCGGGGACAGCGAGGAGGAAAACGATCCTGGATCAGAACAAGGTAATGGGGGAAGGGCAGACTCAGGCCGAGAGACCCAAGTGGGCAGAGAACAGAATTTCTGTGACACTTTCTGCAATCGCAGCCATTTCCCCCCGACACGGTTCCCATTTTACACAGTCGGGTGTAATTCCATTGAACAGGATTTCTGTCAGAATCTCAGGATGGGAACATGTGACCATCTCCTGAGCACACACCCCTGGGAGTGGCTCCCAGTGACCTCCCCATGTGAGGAGCTGGAGGAGACAGGTCAGTGTCTTTGGGTGAAAGGCGTCAGTGCCCAGCAGGGCTCGTCTCTCACCCCCAAGAAGAGGAAGATTGTCCTTTGTTATAATTACAGATGGACTCAGCCCAACTCACTGATCCGAACCCACCAGCACTTTGGGGGAGGGGGAATTTGCAGATTCTGACCCCAGCTCTGGATCTCAGTTCTGCAGCTGACACCTGTCACTATAACAGGCTGAAGCAAAATCCTGGATCTGAACTTCCTGGCCTGGGCCCATCTCTAATTATAAACAGGGCAGCATTTCTACCCCAGCTGCTCTCAAGGGAGTCCATGATTTGTGCCTTTTCGGATTTTAGCCTGTGGCTGCGGGAGGAAACTTTGAGCAGATGAGCCAGTTCTGCTGAGAAGCTGGAGCGCTGCCAAGCTGAGCCCTGGGCTGCCTGAGAGGCTAGTGGAGAGCAGGAGCTCACAAAGGATCAGGCCAGTGATCTCCCAGTGGGATCTTTAATTCCTGCAGAGGGGAGGAAAATCCAGAGATCAGCTGGATTCACACAGGCCGGCTCTGGCCTGGCAGTGCCCGTGTTCCAACCTGTTATCTCAGCACAACCCAGATCCTGCTCCCACGGAAACATGTAAAAGCGCTGCTGTTGGATTCTGCTGGGACGGGATTGGCCCCTCGTTATTTCTGGGACTCCTGTTTCACTGTAGTTCTCTGACTTGTGCCCTTCTCACCCTGGGCCCCTGCGACTTCCCCTCTCACGTGCCATGATACACAGCTCTAGTTAGAAGGGCCACCTGCACTGAAGAGATGCTGCTGGTGCCATGGGCTGAGTGTGGTGTTTGCTGTTCCAGAGGAAGCTTCCCCAGGAGGGTCTCAGCTGGATTACAGTAACGTGGAGGAGCCTGCCTTGAACGACGTCCCCCAAACTCCAGACGGCCGAGGTGAGTAGTGAGTTGCTTCCGCCTCTTGGAAGCAACGTCACCCTGACAAAAAACTAAATGTGTTTCCCAGTAGGGACAATAGTGGTTTGTTAAGAAAACTACAAAGTTCACACAGCAGTATTTTCTTTTGGTGGGAGGGATAGCTCAGTGGTTTGAGCATTGGCCTGCTAAACCCAGGGTTGTGAGTTCAATCCCTGAGGGGGCCATTTAGGGGATCTGGGGCAAAAATTGGGGATTGGTCCTGCTTTGAGCAGGGGGTTGGACTAGATGACCTCCGGAGGTCCCTTCCAGCCTTGATATTCTCTGATTCTGTGAACGCTGGGGCACTGAGCAGGCTCATTACAAGAGCTGTGTGGAGGCCCGCGGGTAGGGAAGTATGTGATGTCCTAGATCGTGATAAAGGCCGATGGCAGGGACTGAAGGAGCAGTTTGCTCAGGAACTGCCCACGCTGTACTTGGCTCAGGTCACTGCCCTGTGACCCTCACTGCCATGAGCACTAGGGTAACTCACTGTTTGTGAAGAGGGCACATTGAAGCACAGATCTCTACAGTGCAGCAATGTTCCCTTCCAGCCTTTCCTGGCATGCAGCTATTGCAGCTTATATACATCTGTGTCAGACACGCTGGGACAGGGTGGTGGATGGGACAGAGATTTTACACCCAAGGGTCCATGTCCCAACCTTATTACCTGGCTCAGCTCCCAGTGGTGTCAGTACGTTGGAGGCTGATGGCAGTTCATGGGGTAAACTTTATCAGGAGAACGCATCGAAAAAACATTTTTAAAATAATGTCAAGTTTAGGAAGCCGGGAACAAACTCTGGACAATTCCAAGTCATTTACATTTGTAATTATTGAAACCAAATGCCTTGTGGAGCAATCCCTCTGGACTAGATTCCAGTCACCACTTTCTATAACTCCTCCTTCCCCTCAACATCTGGGAGCTCTAGGATCCACTCAATGAGCTATTGAAATGTATCAGATCAATGTGATATGTAAAACCCCTCAATCTGAGGGTTCCAGAGGAAGGATCCTCTTATCGCCCTGAGGGTGGAAGTGCTGAGAGATCCCCAGGGACCAGTGAGGCTGGTGCATCTGCAGCTTGTAGTTTACTTCTACCTTCACTGTGACTATTCTCTTAATTACTTCACATCTTCATGTCAGATGCCCCTGCCCTGCCTGGAGATGTCCCAGGGGATGGTTACAATGATGCCAGAGAAGTGTCTGACTCTGAAGGTGACCCTGGTTTGGGGCAGAATGATGACAAAGGCACTGGGGCGAGTGACAGGGATTCACAGACAGGTGAGTGGAGAACTGTTTGCACTTCACACTGTCTCTGCAGAGTGGGAGGGCTGGAAATGTGGGGTATGCAGCAAGGGAACAGCCCTGGCCAACCCAACGCCTGTGAGAAAAACTCTCCTTCTCTCATCTCTCCATTCCCTCAAAGCAGAGGTTTCAGTGCCTGCCATGGGGAGAGGAACAGCAGGGTCCCTGCTGGGTGGTACTTCGTGGTCAAACCAGCAAGATAGCTAGGATCCTTCTGCCTCTAGGTTCCAATCCTTGTGTGGCTGCCACGCCCTGGATGTGCTGGATTCCCACCACTTCACTCTCCGTGTATCTTTTCGGCAGAATCCTATACACCAAAGTCCTCTTACAGCTGCACCAGTGCTAACGAGCCCATGACACATCCTGTAAAATCTGGGATGGGCTTTGCCCGTTGTCCTTAGCCAATATCTCCCTCTCTTCCCCATTGTGTCATGAGCAGAGACACCACCAGCCACCGCAGAGGAAGTGCAGTGGTGATGAAATGTGCATTGATTAGGACTTGATAAAAATAACATGCTAATGTTCACTGCTAGGGCAGAGTGAAAGTTATGATGTTCTTAACTAAGCGCTCCTTGCTGGTAAGTGCTTGGGTTTTGTACATGAAGGGACAGGTAGCTATAGCTGGCACTAGGCAACTTTACCTAGTCTGGAAACCAAAGGTTTTAATTTCCAGACTATGTACAGTAACTCCTCACTGAAGGTCCTCCCGCTTAATGTTGTTTCAAAGTTACATCACTGCTCCATTAGGGAACACGCTCTTTTAAAGTTGTGCAATGCTCCCTTATAACATCGTTTGGCTGCCTGCTCTGTCCACTGCTTGTATGATTTTGCGGAAGAACAGCGACTTTACAAGGGAGCATTGCACAACTTCCTCCTCCACCTCCTCTCCCTCCTTCCCAGCGCTTCTCCTGGGTCCTACGCACCCAGCTGTTTGGCGGCACTTATGACTTTCTGGCGGGGAGGGGGAGGAGCGGGGAAGCACTGTGTCTCCACTCCTCCCCCTCCCTCCCAGAAAGTCCTAGGTGCAGCCAAACAGCTGTTTGGTGGCAGGGAAACACTGGCAGGAAGGGGGAAAAGCGGAGAAGTGCCGTGTCTCCGCTCCTCCCCGTCCCTCCCAGAAAGTTCTAAGTGGCGCTAAGGACTTTCTGGGAGGGAGGGGCAGGAGTGGGGAAGCTCTGTGTCTCCACTCCTCCCCCTCCCTCCCAGAAAGTCCTAAGTGCTGCCAAACAGCTGTTTGGCGGTGCTTAGAACTTTTTTGAGTTGGCGGGGAAGGAGTGGGAATGCGGCGTGCTCCGGAGAGTAGGTGGAGTGGGGGTGGGAAGAGGTAGGCCTGGAGTGGAGCGGGGATGGGAAGAGGCAGGCAAAGTTGGTGCCTATTCTTCTCTGGGTAACTGCCACTGCTGCTGCGAAGGTGCTTCCTAGCATCCTTGCCTGCAGGGAGCTGTGCCTGTGCGGGGTAAGCCAGGGGCACTTCCCAACCACAGGACAGTATGTTAGAGAGCTTATTCCTTCACTCTCCCACTTCCCTGGTCCTTCTCACATGAACAGAGAGCAACAATACCCGAAGTCCGAAGGTGCAAACAATTTGATGTTTATTGGGGTGAACTTCCAGCAAGCTTAAATACAAGTTCCTTTTCCTTATTTCCGAATCCCAACTTACTTCCTGTTTGCCCCTAATTTATATAGTAATATTCTTAGCTATACCTTAACCAATCATTCTACTAAAATTTAACTAACCAATCCTAACATATTGTAACATGATTATGTAACCAATTATATCCCACCACCTTAATTAGTTTACACCCAACAAAATTAATTATACAGCAGACAGGAACAATCACAGAACCAGACAGAGATTATACAGACAAACAATAGCAAAGTGGGAACTATAATGGCAAGACAATACAGAAGGCACTTCCCTTTCTCTGGAGCTGATAGGCACTATCAGGACAGGATTGTATTCCTAACAGCCCAATAGCACCTTCTTTCCATGTGACTACTTTGGAATGTGAGGATGTGACCGGTCGCTTTCCAGCTTATGGCTGCCTCTGTCGCTTAGCCAAAGGCCTTAGCCTAAGAACAGGGCCCCAGACTGTCACAGTAAGAGAAGGACTTTACATTGGCAGACAGTGATTTTGATTCTTTCTTTTATACCTCTAACTAGCCAAGTAATAAGAATACACCTAAATTCTTAAAGTACAGGCCTTTACAGACAGACCTGAATATCTATATCCTAACACTCCACCCCTTTTTTTCTTTTTCTTTTGGGATCCTCCTGCCCAGGTATCCCTGGAAAAGCATAGGACATATGGCGACACATTTCCTGATAGGGCCAGGCATCAAGGTGGAAGGTGTCGATGCTCCATCTGTCCCACTGCCCCTTGTGTAGTACCATGCCCTGCACCTTCTCTCGTACGGGCATACTACACCTATTCCAATTAGTGTTCCAGACTTCCCAGTATAGTGGGCCCGAGAAGGTTGGGTCCGGGTTGTCTAGTACACATAGGTGGGGGAGGAGGGGCTTACTACATTACTTATAGGTTATAATTAGTGGCTGTTCTCTAGGGGGTTGTGTCCCCCTTGATCGTTTCCATATGCAATGTAACACACATATAGTTAACAATACACTAGCTGCTATGATAATCCACAGCAAAACCGAGAGTCCTGACCACTGCAGTATGGTCCAACATCCTGGCCACCACCAAAAACACTGCTTCTCCTCCTTTGATAAGGTTAAAATTTTGTCAGCACCATCCTGTAGTGTGTATTGTAAGTGTGTCCAACTGTTGGCGCTTGCAGCAAGTTGCTCTTGTAATCTTTGTGTACTTTTGTCCATATTGTGTGTCCATTGAATATCCACAGTGAAATTTGGTATTGTCCAAACCAATTCAACTACTTGGTACGGCATGGGGTAGTAGGTGCCGGTTCGATTGTTTACAACGATGAAGTCCACTGATCCATTGGTGCACCATAGTCCAGGTGGCAGTGTATAGAAGTTTATAATTTGGTCATACACTGGAAGGATTTTGCCTCCTATTGTTATGTTGCAGAATTGCATACATTCCCAACAGAATACACTGTACCCCATATACATTACCCCTAAATGACCCCCCTTGGCAATAGGCCATTGATCCTGCTCCTCCATAGTCATAGGAGAGGGGCACATCCATATTCCTCCTCTGGATATACGACTGCTTAATGTGATGACAGTCCAATTTACACCATTCCAGCCCCCCCACCTATTCCCTAGTGGCTCCCAACGTGCTCCCCCTTCCCTACTAACTCCCATAGGGTTTAAGGGAACCACCTTATTTGCATTTCCTTCCCATGGTATCATAGTAACAATTACACAAGAACTGTCCCTACAGGTCGGGGATGTTATTTTCCAGGTGGATGGGTATGGTTTTGCAATTGTGGATAGATATGGGCTAGCCTCCCGATTTAATACTGAAGGCCATTGTTCTGACCAAGCATCTCTCATAATATCCATTAACATTATTAACTGAGCATTTTGAATACCTACGCACACTTCTCCCCATGTTAGTCTTCTGAAGCCATCCTCTACCCATGTCAACAGGTCCCCTGCCCAATGAGTTAACTGCAAGTTTACCTCTACTGCTGTCCTCCACCCTGTGGCAACTGCTGATAGTTGCTGTGCCATTAATTCATCAATTTGTTGTTGAAATTTCACATTTTGGCTTACTAATTGTTTGGTTACCCACTCGTCCCCCAGATTCCATGTACCCAGCATAGTGTTCCCCGCTGCCCACAATCCCCTTTTCCGACGACGATTCTAGGTGTGTCCCCTCACCCATGCATTGAATTGTTGTTTCAATCCTTTCATGTACATACTACAATTAGGATGGATTTGGTCCACCCACCATTCCTTGGGGCATACCACCCATGTACTAGATTGAAAGGACACGTTAAAAAGTGCTGGCTGCACCTGCTCCCACAATGGCTCCCATACATTTGCTCGTCGGGGAATATTCTTGGCTCCAGGCTGTGGCCACTTTAAATTTGGATTCTTCCAACTTGGCATCCATATCACCTGTAGGGTTACATTCTGTAAAATGGTTAACTCATCATACACCCAGCGTCCCAAAGGGGATTTTATGCCTAATGTAATATGTACATAACAATCACACCTTCGGGGATTATCTTCTATGGAAGTACCATTGTGGTTACATATGGTAACATCACACCCTAAATGTGGAGCCCTATTTTCCCAAGAGGGTTCATTTGCTCCAGGAGACCAGAGGGTTATATTCTTTGGACCCTCTGTAACAAACCACATAGCTGGGTAACTGTGTTTTCCACTATCGTTAATCATGGCAGCACCCAGGGATTACCATGCGATATTTCCTGATAAATTTGATATTCTCCACCTGGTTGGGATTCCCCCATCTAATCCATAAACCATATACCGACACTGCCAAATTCCTGTTGGAGTATTAGTGGTACATCTTTCTATGGGGAGATTCTCATAGTCTTCATTAGCTTTATTACCACAGGTTGCATGTGTAGCCGTCTATGTCCTTTTGACACTTCACATCGTGGGATCTGAATAGAATCTGTAAATGTGACAATTGTGATTAGCACTAGTAATTGTTCCATCTAGGGCCAGGGAATTTTCATCCTTTTCTCCTTTTTGAATTAACCTGTAATACACACATAACAAAATTTACACGTCCCCTTTCCCAATCCCCTGTTTGTACCTTTTTATTTGCGTGCAGTGGACTCACTCCCGTCCTCCATTCTCTGTACCCAGTAATAGCAGACTGGGCCCTAATTGGTCAAGGACAAGATAGGGGCCCTTCCATTTAGGAGCTGGGAATGGATGGTGTTGACCTGGAATCTTGTACATCACTAGATCTCCCACCATGGGTAGATTACGCTCCCCAGGCAGGTCATACCATGCTTTAACTCTTGCTGCTCCTTGCTCGTCTCGCCAGGCCACCGCCTGCTGTACTTGTTTTACATGGTCAATTAAAGTTAAAATCCATTCTTGTGTTAAGCCATGTGTAGTGACTTCCCCAGGTACTGGGGTAAGTAGATTTTCCCACCGTTCCATAGGCCTTCCCATGAGAGCTTCATATGGAGAAGATCCTGTGCCCTTTGATTCTCGGGCCCTTATTCTCATTAAGACAAAGGGCAGTAACTGTGACCAGTTTTTTCCTCCGACTTCCACTCCCTTTCTTAGCTCACTTTTAATGGTGCGGTTCATGCGTTCCACCTGCCCCGCAGCCTGGGGGTGATAAGCAATATGGAACAACTGTGTGATTCCAGTGAGGGCTGATAGCTCCCCTAACAGATCTGACCGAAAAGCAGCTCCTTGGTCTGAGTCAATCACCTTCGGAACCCCCCAGCGAGTGAATACCTCATTTACCAGTATTGCAGCAGTTACCCGGGCAGTTTGATACTTTGTGGGGAAAGCTTCCACCCACCAGCTGAAAGCATCCACTACCACCAACATGAATCGTTTTTTCCTGTGATCCTGGTGGTAGGGGTCCTGTGTAATCAATTTGTATTCTTTCCCATGGTCCCCTTGGGGCTTGTCTTATTAATTCTCCCCTTAGCACCTTGTGAGGTGGGCTGTGCCTGGGACAGTCCAAACAACGTTCCAGATGTGATTTTAAATCAGCTGCCATTCCTGGCCACCAGCACAACCTTTTTAAAGTTCCCAGTGCCTCCTCAAACCCGGGGTGTCCCCCTGCCAAGCTCCCATGCACCCAGCTTAAGAAAGCCGTCCGACTTCCCTGAGGGCACAACATTACCGGTCCCTCAGTTGTTAAGACACACCAAATCCCTTCCATTAGTTCCACCTTTGGCACATGCCTGTCCCCAAGTTTCATGATGCCTTCCAGTCCTGGGTCAGATTCCTGCAACTCTCGAATTCGCCCTCCCCGATCTGTATTCACCCCGCTTCTTGTTAACACTGTGACAGGCACACTCTCTTCTGGCTCCCAGGGCCATGGGGGTGCCTCTGTTGCAGCCTACTTGGCCTCTACATCGGCCAGATTATTCCCTTTGCTTAGGGGCCCTGTTTTCTTGTGTGCCTTTACCTTTACCACATTGATCCGTGTAAAACAGTGACTCAGCTCCTCCACTCGCTTCCACCAGGTAGCATGCTTGATTGTGGAGCCATCTGTTGCCCTGAAATGATTATCTGCCCACCATCTCAGCATTAATGTGGCACCACGAAATACATAATCTGAATCTACCACCACCCAACATTCTGGCTCAAATTTGGGATCCACTTCATTTAAAGATGTTAGCAAGGCTGCCAGTTCTGCCTCCTGAGCTGACTTCGCTTCTCGTGAGAAACCAATGGTGCTGACTGACTCATTGCCTCTGATTCCCACAACAGCTAAGCCTGCAGTTTTCCTTCCCCCTTGATACATACAACTTCCATCCAAAAAACATACCAGTGTCCCCTCCTTTACCTGATTGGGGTTAGCCGCCCGAAACACCTGATGTTGGGTTTTACCTGGGCTGGCTTCACATTGGTGTGGGGTGCCAGCCAGATGTAATCCAGCTACCCAGACTATGGGTTCCTTTAACACCTCTGCTTTAATGTTTTCTGCCTGTAGAGCCAGCAACCATTTAGCAATACGCTGCCCACTCACTTGTCCCTGTAAGATAGTGTGCATGTTTAACAGCCGCAAGGGGTCATGATGAGATCAGACTATTACTTTCTGCATTCCCGTAAGGTATTTAAATTTCCCTACCCCGCAGTAGGAGCACAAAAGCACCTTTTCGCACCATCCATACTTCAATTTCACAGCACTCAAAAGTCGAGAGGCAAAGGCCACAGGTCGGTCCTTTGCTCCATACTCCTGTGTTAATGCACAACCAATGGTAGTGTCCGATACCAAAGGATACAGATAAAAGAATTTCTCCCCATCCGGGGAGGCCAGCACTGGAGCACTGGCCAGGTTTTCCTTTAGCACTCTCACTGCCTCAGTACACTCTTCTGACCACTCCCAAGTTGAGGCTCGGGTTAGGTCAAATAGAGGCTGGGCTATTTCTGCATAATTGGCCACAAAATCCCTGCAAAATCCAGTTAGACCCAGAAAACTTTGCAAGCTTTTAACATCCGTAGGCAGTGGCAGGGACTGGATCAGTTGCACCCGTCCCTTATCGATTTCCCTTCCCATCTGAGACACTTCCACTCCTAAGTAGGTCACTCTTGTCTGTCCCATCTGAGCCTTTTTCCCATTGACCTTCAATCCTGCTCTTGCCAAAGCTTGCAGGACCTGCTCGGTTAGTTCCCTGTCTTCTTCCTCTGTCCCTGACATTAGCAACAGGTCGTCTACATATTGTATGCACCTTGCTGAATCCACCCCCTCCAGAGCCTGTCTCATGTATCTGTGAAAAATTGCAGGGGAGTCCCTATATCCCTGGGGTAGGACTGTCCAGCAGAACTGTCTGCCCTCCCATGTGAATGCAGTTTTATACTGACATGAGGTAGCTAGTGGCAGAGACCAAAACCCATTAGCTATGTCCAAAACAGTAAGAATTCGGAATTGGGGTCCAATACGGGCCAACATCTCAGGGTACGCTGCCACCACTGAGGCTGGTGAATTGGCCAGAGCATTTAGTGCCCTGTAATCCACAGTGAGACGCCAGGTACCGTTTGGCTTCCTCACGGGCCACACAGCAGCATTACAAAGGGATGCAACTGCCCGAATCAGTCCCCTCTGTTCCAACTCCCCAATAGTTGTCCCCACCTCTGCCAATACCTCCCGAGGAATGGGGTACTGTTTCTGTGGGGGAGGGTCCCCTCCCTCCATCAGTACCTCCATGCTGCCCCTCCCACAATCCAGGTTATCCTTCGCCCACACAGGGATGTGTTCCCACCCAGCCGGGGGTGGTGGGAGGGCATGTGCCGCCTTAATGGTCATAGTGGCTATCCCCATGGGAATGGTATAGCCCTGACCGTCCTGCGTTTGCCCCAGTAAACACACCCGATTGGCTAAATCCAGTACGAATCCCAATTTGTGTAAATCTCCTGCCCCCAACAGATTAAGCATATCATTACAACCCCACATAATCTCCCCTTCCCCCCAGATTCCTTTGATTTGTCCCCGCCTCAGGGTTAACTGTGTCTCCCCTCCCTTTGCCCCTACAATTGTCACTGTCCCTTCTGAGGGTCTCCCCTGCCCCCATTTGGTTAAACTGATGGCTGCTCCAGTGTCTATCAAAAAATCCCTCATGGGACTCCCTTCGATTGCCCCCTGGAGCGTAGGGAGACCAGACACATCACGTCCTAAACTGAGAACATGGACAGGACGCCTCCCAGGGCACCCCTAAGTTGCAGCACCCACCTCTGTCCCTCCCACTGGTTCATGAGGGGACCGGGGGTCCTGGCACGGAACGCATTCCTGTCTCCATGCAAAATTGTGTGTCTGGCATTTCAGGCAGTCCCAGTCCCTTGGCCTCCAGGACCACTTTCCCCCTGATCTGGTAAGATCGTGGGTAGTCAGTTTAGCCTGCAGTCTCTGGATCTGTTGCTCTATAGCTGCCCGCTCGTCCCTGACTAGCCCCCCAAAGCCACGAACTCTCCCTCTACCTCCTCCTCTCCAGGCTGACCCACTCCTTTCCACCTTGTATTGATCCCCCGCAGTAATAGCATGGACTGGCTTTTCCCCCTGATGCATCTGCCTCCACACATCTGCCTGTTCCAGAAACTGGGGTAGCTGATTGGGAGCAAGTTCAGGGTGCTGCAACCTTAAATGCCCCACGAACTGCGGATTGCTCAGCTCCAACCATTTCTCCAGCAATTCCACACCCCTACCCTGCTCCATACCCCCACCAGGTCCCAGTGCCCCTGCCTGTGGCAGCACCCATGGACCATCCAGGGGATCCACCCAACACCGTGCCCATGCCTGTATGCGATTAAGTGTATCCCGCCCTGTTTCCCCAGGGATTCGCTTCATTTTATTCATCCCTGCAGTACGAGAGTACACCCCAAACAAGTGTTTTGCCACCTGTCCGGGGATTAGAAATGGGTGTGCCACTCCTGCCACATCGATTCCCAAGGTACCTCGTCCCAAAAGACTACGCCATAAGATCACCTGGTCCTCACGAGTTAGACCCTCCATCTCCCTGCCCACCTCCACTAGCCACAGCACAAACTGATCCCAATCATTCCGGGGTACCTTTCCCAAACGGCCCAGTACTGCCTCCCGGTCCTTCAGGGACAAGGGGCGGATTTCTGCCTGTTCTACTACTTGTGGGGCATGGTCCCCCCACCCTGCAACCGGGGCCATTATTCCTGCCTCCTGCAGTTCCTCCCGGGTAGCCTCTCTCTCAGGGGCTGTAACTGTGGATCGCCGGCTTACAACATCCACCGGCAGTGGTGGGTACAGTGTTTTTTTCAGGGTAGGGTGGTGGAGGTGTCTCCTTCAGTTCCATTAGTGGGGCGGATGGTTTGGGGTCCCTAAGTCCATTGCCCCCATGTTTACAATGATACAGTTCCTCTTCTAAGTCTCCTACTCTCCCCAGCAGTTCATCCCTCTCTCTCTGGATTGCCTCACAAGACTCCTCTGTCCGTGCAGCATCCCTTGCCTTCAAATCCGCTACCTCTACTGCTAACACAGATTTTTCTGTTAAAATCCGTTGCTGATTCACAATCCCCTCCAAATCCTTAATGTGTTGGAGGAGATCAGCTTCCCTTTTTACCCAGTATGCCATCCCAGCACACAAACCTTGTAATACCATTCCCTTTTTCCTACACTCCTTTCCCTTGGGGTCTCCCAAAACCTCTCCCATCTCCTTCTCAATCTCATCCCAGGTGAGCCCCTGCACCTGGTATGGGCCCTGATTCTTCCTTATCCATTTGTTCAAAAAATCCGTTACCCCAGCTTGCCAGAACCCGTAACTACCATCATGAGAGTTCGCCATACCCCCTCCAAGCAGCTGCGCGGATTGTTGGAGAGGGGGACTTACAGGCTGCCACTCACCTATCCAATGTGATGTATCCGAGTCACGGCACCAAGATGTTAGAGAGCTTATTCCTTCACTCTCCCACTTCCCTGGTCCTTCTCACATGAACAGAGAGCAACAATACCCGAAGTCCGAAGGTGCAAACAATTCGATGTTTATTGGGGTGAACTTCCAGCAAGCTTAAATACAAGTTCCTTTTCCTTATTTCCGAATCCCAACTTACTTCCTGTTTGCCCCTAATTTATATAGTAATATTCTTAGCTATACCTTAACCAATCATTCTACTAAAATTTAACTAACCAATCCTAACATATTGTAACATGATTATGTAACCAATTATATCCCACCACCTTAATTAGTTTACACCCAACAAAATTAATTATACAGCAGACAGGAACAATCACAGAACCAGACAGAGATTATACAGACAAACAATAGCAAAGTGGGAACTATAATGGCAAGACAATACAGAAGTGAGGATTTCACATCCCAGTACTGATAAGTGAGTTCTTGCCAGACAGGATGCTATCAAACTAAGTTTTCTTTTACATTTTCTAGGCACTTCCCTTTCTCTGGAGCTGATAGGCACTATCAGGACAGGATTGTATTCCTAACAGCCCAATAGCACCTTCTTTCCATGTGACTACTTTGGAATGTGAGGATGTGACCGGTCGCTTTCCAGCTTATGGCTGCCTCTGTCGCTTAGCCAAAGGTCTTAGCCTAAGAACAGGGCCCCAGACTGTCACAGTAAGAGAAGGACTTTACATTGGCAGACAGTGATTTTGATTCTTTCTTTTATACCTCTAACTAGCCAAGTGATAAGAATACACCTAAATTCTTAAAGTACAGGCCTTTACAGACAGGCCTGAGTATCTATATCCTAACACAGTATAGTACTGTACAGTATATAATGCCTTTTGTTTGCCCCAAAACAATTTCTTTGGAACTTAACCCCCCACATTTACATTAAATCTTATGGGAAAATTGGATTTGTTTAACATCATTTCACTTAAAGTTGCATTTTTCAGGAACATAACTACAACGTTAAGTGGGGAGTTACTGTATAGAGATGATGGATTAGAACTTGTCATAGACCCAAGACTGAAGGGGGAACGGTTCCCAATCTGTACTGTAGAGCAGAGGTTCTCAAGCTGGGCAGCACAGAACATATTTTGGGGCGGCATGAGAAGCCAGAGCAGAGAGCGGTGACTCCTGTCCTGGTGCCCCGTTTTGAAGGCAGCGCTGCCACCGGCAGCAATGCAGAAGTACAGATGTCATGGTCTGGTGTTACTACTCTTATTTCTCCGCTGCTGCTGGCGGTAGTGCTGCCATCGAGCGGGACGTCTGGAGAGCTATATACTGATATGGCTCTTTGTGACTCAATGCCCGACTGGTTTTCATAGTTAGTGAAAGTCGCATGTTGTTTTTTTTTAAAATGGGTATATGTACTTGTGTGGCGGGGAGGGGAAGTGTCAATTACTACGGAGACAAAGAAAGGAGCCACAATCAAATAAGTTTGAGAACCACAGCTGTAAAGTGCACTCCACCTTGCTCTGCAGCCACACAGAACCATAGAATCGATCCACTGACTGTATCTGTCTCCCTTGGTATTTTCAGGTGGGAGTCTGCAGTCGCTAAGGGGTGAAGTTGTCTCTGGGATGGAGAAGGAAACCCCGTCCCTGCTTCTTGGAGACACAGGTTATGATGATGTGGGACATGGTGACTCTGGGGGTTCAATATCATAACAATTTGATTGGTCAAACTAATCCTGTGATGATGTAAATGCTTCACCTCTTTCTCTCAGAAATGATGGCCCAGAGAAAGTCCCTTCCTGGTTGATAGACAAAGCAGGTGTTTTTATAAGATTTGTGTGAAGCTGCAGGAAATACAAGAGTGAGTGGGGAAAGGGTTCATAAGCTTTCTTTGTATAATTTTCCATTGTTTGGAGGGGGTGGAAGTTTCCTGCTGTTTTATGCCTGTAATTTCTTCAGCTTGACTTTGTGCCTTTTTTATATTAAATCTTTTCTGAAAGTCTTCCCCTTAGTGAAAGTTTTTCTTGCCAGATGAATTGTGTAGTTTCCAGGGCTCAGCACAGGGAGACGCTGAGATTAAACAAACCAAGAGACAAGGGAAGGTCACCTCTGGTATGGCTGGCTGTTTGATAGTAGGGTGGGTTTACACATCAGACATGTGGTAAAAGTGAGAAACCAGGTAGAGAACATTCTGAGATGAGCAACATGGTTGTTCCTGAAGCGAATTCAGATTTGAAACTTTCATTGAATCCAAGGAGATAAATGGAAAATTCTCCCAGGGTAATTCACACCTGAAGTTAAACAAACTGAAAAGATTTCCCAATTAGCAATAAATGCAGAGGATGACTATTTCTGCTCGGACAATAAATGAATTCTGTAGAAAATAATGACAAGAGGAGGGTTAATAAGAACCTGGATTTCCACTGAACCAATAAGGCTACAAGAAGTAACAAGTCACTGAGTTGTTACTACAAACCCCAGTAAAACCGATCATGTTCACACAGTGGCATGTTTATTTCCATAACAATCCACAAATATAGTTTACAATCAATGCTGAGCTGAGTACTGACAGTGGAAAAGCCAGAAGTGTTCTCTTGATGAAAGTGTTCTCAGTGAAATCAATGTTCTCAGAAGTGTTCTCAGTGAAATCAATACCAGAATGCACAGAGAGTACATCACTCTTTCACAGAAATGTCTATCTTTCCTTTACCACAAGTTCTGCATTCAGCTGGGTCACTTCATCTGTAGAAGGATAGATTGGAAATAGAAATGTCCAGAGAAGGTGCTTCCAATCATCTGCATTCAGCAGGGCCAGGAGTCATATAAAGAGAGAGAAATACAACAATTTACTTCTGAAAGGAGAAAAATAAAAATACAGTAGGAAGATGTGTAATAGGGCATACTGAACCTTGACTGAGGAGGGAAATCTCAGGGGCTGTGCTAACCTGTTCCAAGGGCTGTGTCCTCAAGACAGATTTGTGGGACAAAGGCAATGACCACAGAGAGAGAAAGTGGACCCATTGTGGGTGTTTGTGCTTCGACAGGGAACACAGGCTGCTGACCCTACCTAGGGCCTGGGACTGGAGCCTTATAGAGGGAGCAGATGAAGGCTCCTCTCTTCAGGCTGAAGGAATCCTGGCAAATGTTCCTGGGTTTGGCCAGTCCATTCAGGGTTTCATGTCACTCACAGGCTGAAAGAGGAGGAGAACTCTCCCCAGAATGACACATCTCTCCATGTTTCCCCACTTTCTTTTTTAAATTCATATGGGCCCCCCCCTTACTGGAAATCCAGGGGGTTGAAATTTCATCAAACTCTATGGGGATTTGCACTGAGGGAATAAGGGCATTCCCTAGCCCATGGTTTTCTGTCATGTTAGATCGTGATTCCTACAGAGGACAGCTCGCTTACTTACCAGATCAGTGGTCGTGGGTCACCAGTGTGGTTAGATGTTGATCAATGTTTGCCTGTGACTGTGTGTTCCCTTTGTGTGCTGCCCCAGCTCTGCACAGACAGCTGGCATGGCAGACCTCGAGCAAACCGCCCGATGACCACAAGGACCGTTAAGGGACGAAGGCACCCAACCAGGTTAATTGTTGACAAAGCACAGTACTGGTACCCCACAGACTCTACTGGACCACTAATACTTATTTGCCTGTAACAATGGACCAGCTCAGTGAATGGCAGGACTTTCTGTTCCTCCCTAAGCCAGACAGATATTCTCTCTATATGATACATTTTTATACCCTGATATAAACAAGTTACGTACTGCCTCTGGCATAGGTAGTTCCTGCCCCCTGATGTGGCTAGTTATTACCCATCACCTTGTACATCTTGGTTTGATTAAAACATCTTTATTACATACTGTTATCCTGACCTTATCCTTTAGGAGGGGTCAGTGTGTTCGTGTTATCCTTGGGGAATGTTTCTGTACCATCCTTGAGAGCAGGATGTTCAGGTACCACTTAATATTGGGATGTGTTTGCGTTCCAGCAGCACCTGTGTCACATGAAGTCTGCACCACACCAGTATGTCTCTCCTGCTCTCAGGTCAATACTTTGCTGGCCAGTACCCAGGTTACCAGGCCCAGCCCCTCTCCCCAAAGGGTGACAATGGTTGTGTGAGAGGAGAAACTACATCTGGACTACTTCACCTACGGTTTTGGGTAAGCTCTGAGTGTCTGGTGCTCACTCTCCCTCTCTTTCTGTCTTTACTCTGCACAGTCACCTGCTCCATCCCTCTCTTTGTTGTGTGTGCCCCAGTCTCCTGTCAGTGCCATTTGTTTACCTGTGACTGACTCAGCATGCTGGATGCCACAAGAGCTCCCTCCCCACTCTGTCAGTCTGGACTGGGCTCGGAGCTAGATTGCTGGTGGGCCTTGACGTTGCCTGCTTGGCTGAAGAGCTCAGATTCCCTACCTCACATGACAAGGATGGGTAATGGCTGTGCATGCCCTGTGGATGAAAATCTCTCTGCCAGGGCTGAGGCTGATCAGTTTAGCGTGAAGCCAGTACTAGTTTGAGTGACTCAGGATTTAATTCTCTCTCTCACTCTGGTTTGGTACATGGGCAATTATCTTAGGTATCGTGAATGACACCAAATGAGACGAAGCCAAATGCTGGAGCCTGTGGGAATGGGACATTCCAGGAGCTGGAGATAGGACAGAAGGACACCCTGATCAAGCCCCTGTTGGTTGAGACATGGTAGAAAGCCCCGACCCCTGAGAAGAGGCAACATTCTTTCTATCTCATCCCAATGATGGCTGGAAGCTAGTTAGGATTTTTCCTACCTGTGCTGAAATCCGCTCAGCTGGGGATGAGTAAAGCTGGCAACAAAGCTAAGGTGGACCCCAAATAAGACTCCTCCTCCTCAGGAGATCCAGTGTTTAGTAAATGTGATTAACATGGTCTGTTGGGGACCTTGCAGGCTCCAACCACAGAGCAGGAGGGGGTTGGCCTCAGAAGAATGGGCATGCCTGATCCCTTCCTGCTAAGCGATGGGCAGATGTTCCTCACAGCCAGTTCTTCTAGTCTCCTCTCCCACCATAATGCCACTTGCTGTGTGGAAGCCTGTATATTATTGTGGTCCCCCATTCCCCATAGGGAGCACCAAGGCCAGGGTAGACAAGAGTACCATGCTTAGCATTTCATGAAATCACGTCTGCTTGTGTCTTCCCACATCTGTGCTGAGCAGCCTGAAGACATCAAAAAGGAGGTGACCCAGAGTTCCCTCGTCTGCATAAAAGGTAAGGGCATCTCTCCAAATTCTGTACTACTGAGACTAGAACCAGCAGGGAGGGCAGCAAAGGGAGGGAATTTGCAGCATCTCCCTCAGTCCACAGCTAACATGATATGCTCAGATACACCCATGTAAAACAAACCCTTGGGTGTGAGCTGGTACCTAGGACTCTCTGGCAAAACACTGTGAACGCCTGTTATGTTGCACTGCCCCTAATATTACATCCACAATAAGGACCAAGGATATCCAAAACTCCATGAAAATCCACTCCAGCAAATCCTTCAAAAGGAGCTTGCAAGTGGACAGCAAGAACCGGCTGCTGCTCCAGCAGTCTGCCCTGCCTGATGTTCCGGGGAATTACACAGTGTATGTGAATGGCCATGGCTGTGTCTATGTGCAGCTCAGAGATCCCCAGCCCACTGCCCCTCACTGTGGGCAGCTCCACCCAGTAATGAACCGTTCTTGTGTCTGCCTCTTCTTTGTTCTTTCATTCTTTGGTACAGTCATTCTTTCTTTGATTCTTTTCTTTGTTTCTTTTGCAATGTTTCATTCTTTTAGGTTTTTTGTTTCATTCTTTATTCATTCCTTCATGTCTGGTGTTCCTGTGTTTCCCTCACTGTTCAGAGGAACTCTTTGTCCTAAGCCTCTTCAGTCCAATTCTGCACTCAGAGGCGTAGCTTTGTTTTCCAGCTTTAGCATCTCCTAGCTTTAGCTTTAGAGTCTCCTAGTGGCACATGAGGCAAACCGTTTTTCCCACTACTGTCTGCCCAGAGCAAGACATTTGACTCCATTGTAAGTTTTCTCCATGATGGCAACATCCTTTGCAATCATCCTGCTCAGAAAAGAACATGCATTTCCAGTTGAAATCTGTGCCAATTGCATCCTCTTGAGCTCTATGGTTTTCTTCTTTCCTAGGCAGTGAGGTTTCTGGGGGACATTAACAGCAATGGATTCTGTCTCCATTGCAGATAAAGCATCTGCCTGGAGGAGTCGCTGTTCTGTAGTATTTGAGTCAGAAATGAATCTGATCTGAATTAATGATGTGAAAAATAGAGGATAGAGGCAGATCTGTCTGAAAGGCATTTGAGAACTGCCACTGTGTTAAATGCAGGATGGGAGTGATTGGGGTTTTATTGTCAGGACATCTGGGTTCAATCTCTCTCTGCAGACAGTGAATGCTTCCTGCACACCAGCCTTGCAGCAAAGTTTGATCTGCTCCTTTCAGCCAGGTCACTTCCCACCATTGCCCCAGCTCCCTAAATGACAAGAATCAGCCAACTGGGAAATGGGAGCGGATAGGGGTTTAAAACAGAATTACTGATTATAAATATTAGAACAAATCTGTGGCACCCAAAGACGTCCCTGTTGTCACTCTGCTGCACTGCATGGCCCGTCAGGGCTGCACTGTGACTGTGCACATAAGACTTGGCTTCTCCTACCCCATAAACCCCAGGCCGCAATGACTGGAGCTAAAGGAGATTCTCCACTAGCTGTTAGCAGTATAGGGCCTACAGCTAAGCACTTCTGGTTCCATCCAACAATGCCCTGCAGGGCACATTGACAGCTGAGTGCAGCGTTAGTGCTGTTTTACAATGGGGATGATTCACGTTTGCTCCCTGCACCCCTTTAGACACCTTGTTGTTACAGAGATGAATACAAACCACAACATGCATATGACCAATGAATAATTTACATGGCAGTTGCCACATTGCAGCAGCCATTGTAAGTACACTGGGTTCTCTCCAGCCTAGGGGGACCATACGTCCCATTTTGGACAGCATAGTCCCTTTTTTAAGGCCTGTCCTGACTTTTCTGGCAAAAGTGGGCATTTGTCCCATTTGCTCTTGTGGTGCGGTGGTGGGGGGGGAAGGGGCAATGGTAGCCCTGCACAGGGGGAGAGGCAGAGCTCAGGTAGAGGGTAGGCAAGGCTCCAGTGCACAGCGACAGTGCACCCCTCACATGGGGGACAGAAAGGACTCAAGCAAGCAGCGACAGCCTCGTACAGGGAGCAGGCAGGTCTTGAGCGAGCAGCGGCCCCGGCCCTGCACAGGGAGGGTGGCTCAGGAGAGCAGCTTGCTCCAGCTCCATGCAGTGTCCTGTTTTCCATTTGGGAAATATGGCCACCCTACTCCAGACAGAACCCTGTGACACCTGAGTCCCCTGAAGCACTTCCTCCTGCTGAGACTCCTGTTGCCTGTTCCTGATGCTGGGAACTGTCTGCAAATGTGATTTGTATTCAGTGGCCCCAAGATAACCAAGTCCAATAATTTTGGATCAGGTCCCTGTACTATGGTCCTAGTCAAACACCTGGAACATTAGCTCCCTCATCCTGCATGAAACTTACCATGCTTCATGGAAACACCCTTTCTGTTTCTAGATGTTTATAGAGCACCCAGCACTGTGGAAACCAGGTACTGTATTTAGAGGCCTCCTCTCATGGCCTATCGCTCCAGGGGGCCCTTCGCTACCCTCTCTCTCCATGATGTAATTAAGTAATCACAATGGAACAGTTAAATCAGAAAAGTCTTCACAGGCTATTCGTGCTCTGGAGCAGAATGTATCGTGTTTCCTCCTCACTTGTGGTCCAGACTGATTCAGTCTCTCTGGTTTGAGTTATGCTGGGAAGCGCAATAGCTCCAGCATGACCATTGTTGTTGGCAAGATGCTCTCAGGCTTCATCCCTCCCAAATCATCCCTGCGGAAGGGAGAGATCAAATATTTGAAAATATATACTAAAAAAAGACACTTTTTCTATTTGGATTTTTTTCCACAAAAAGGAAACTTCTTTGAAATTTGCTGTCTTCAAAACAGCAATAATGATGGATATTTTTTTCATTAGAAAACTATTTGATCAGCTGTCAAGGCTGATTCCCCACGTTGGCCCTTCGAGTGCAGAAGGTGGGGGCCTGCAGGGATTTTAAAAATTAATGCTGGCCACTTCAGGCTTGTATTAAACTCTCAAGGCTACAGCTTCTCTCTGACCTTGGATGGGTAGATGCTGCTGCCACCCAAATGCAAAACCAATTGGAACCCAGGAAGGCGCACTTGGGAATTCCTTTCTGTGGGGTACTTTCAAGCCCTTTCTCACATACACACACACACACGAGCTGAGAAAGAAAACAAAGGAAATTAGCTGTTGCCCCCAGCTAATTAAACAAACATCTGCACAAACCTCTTAGGACATCAAAAATCCAATCCTGTTCTTAAAAAGAACGTACATTTTATTAAAAACAAAAAGAAAGAAAATACACCTGGAACTTAGGCTTTTGCTAGATTTAAAAAACCCACTTACAAAAATTAAACATCAAGAATACCCTTCTTAAGGTCCAGCTTAAAGGTTACGAGCAAAACAAAAGCATTTGGGGTTAGCACAGAGGAGTCCACAAGCCAACAGAAATAAACCTAATCACATCTTGCTAAACATTCCTGATTTACTTACATATCCGGGTTGTTAAATAAGTCGTTCTAGATATGACCTGATGATTTTCATATCTGGCCTTCAGCTTCTCACAGCATAACTGCTCCCTGTTCCCCTCTTTCCCGGAGAAGAACAACAGCACACAAAGGGAAAGCTTTTTCCCCAATTTTACAAAGTTTTAGCCTTCCCATTGGCTCTTTTCGTCAGGTGCCTATTCCCTTCCTTTTACCTGGACTTTTTTAACCCTTTACAGGTAAAGAAAGTAGAAAACAGCTACCGAGAGGGACTCTATAGCTAACTGGCTGGCTGGGTATCCATAAAAGGGAGCTATCTTCCCCCCCACTTCCCCCGCTTCATTTATCACATCCTCCTGACGTGCTTGGCTCTTGCGGGAGTTAGGCCCTGTCTACACTGGCAAGTTTCTGCACAGTGAAGCTGCTTTCTGCACTGTAACTCCCGAGGTGCCCAGGCTGCCAAGCCTCTTAGTGCACAGAAACTGCGCAGTTGTAGCGCTTTAAAAACCCACCCCGACGAGAGGCGTACGGCTTTCTGTGCTGGGGCCATAGTGCTACGGTGACAGTGTACACACCGTGGTCGATACAGTGCTGTGATTGGTCTCCGGGAGGTGTCCCACAATGCCTCTTCTCACCTCTCTGGTCATCAGTTTGAACTCTACTGCCCTGCCCTCAGGTGACCAACCGTCATCCCCACCCCTTAAATTCCTTGGGAATTCTGAAAGCCCCTTCCTGTTTGCTCGGCGATGCGTGCAGTGGTCTCAGCGCATCTCTCCAGGTGGCCATGCCTGCTCCACGCACCAGGCGATCCCCCGCTTGGAGCAATGCCGAGCTGCTGGCCCTCATCAGCATTTGGGGAGAGGAGGCTGTGCAGTCCCAGTTGCGCTCCAGCCATAGGAATTATGATACCTACGGACAGATTTCACAATGCATGACAGAAAGGGGCCATGACCAGGACACACTGCAGTGCAGGGTCAAAGTGAAGGAGCTGCGGAATGCCTACCACAAGGCGCGGGAGGCAAACCGCCACTCTGGTGCTGTGTCCATGAGCTGACAGTTCTACAAAGAGCTGGACGCTATACTCGGTGATGACCCCACCTCCACTGTGAAGATCAACTTCGGTGGCTTGCATGCCCATTGAGAGTGGACCGAGCCAGGAGAAGGAAATCTTGGACGAGGATGTGGAGGGGTACCCGGAGGCAGAGGATGACTTGGATGTCAGAGATGCATGCAGACAGGAGCTTTTTTCTACCCCGGAGGAGGCTAGCCAGTCACAGCAGTCAGATCTTGGCGAAGCGCAAACAGGAGAGGAGGCCCCTCGTAAGTGGATCTGATTTTGGGAATTGCTGAACCGAGTTGTTGGGGGCAAGAGGGTTGCAGAAAGCAGGCTTGTCTCCCATCGCATGGCAAGTCTGAGCGGTGGAACAGGCTGATGATTGACTCCCTCACTTCATGGGAATCTCCCTCAGAGATCTCCAGGAAACTCTCGTGGAGATACTGGGCAGCCTGCTCCAACAGATTCTTCAGCAGAGCTGCTTTATTTCTTGCCCCATTATCGGTAACCTTCCTGTGCCATCAGGGGGTGGGCGGGGGGACCATTGCTGCACACAGGTGAGCTGCACAGGAGCCAGGGCAGAAGCCACAGGCTTGGAGAAAACCCTCCCTTGATTCCCTGCTCACCATCAGCAGTGAAATATCTTCCATAATGATCACATCCTGTGAAAAGTGTGGGGACAGGAATGATTATCAGGCCTCCCTATAGTGCTGGCTCTCCCCAAAAGCCATGTGCCCAGTGTACAGCAGGGTTTGGTAAGAGTGATTTACTCTGCCTCTGTGGCTACTCACCATTTTGGGGGTCTTTTGGCTCATGTGTGCTTGCCTGGGGTCAGCAGTTAGTGACAGATGTGTGAGTACTGTGTTTTAAATCACTGAATCAGTGTTCTCTGTGTTGCAAACAATACTGCTTCTGTAAAATGTTGCATTTCAACTTCACAGAGATGACCTTGGGAGCCCAGACTCCCTCTTTGTTATTGGCGGCTGAACAGCTGCAGAGAATTAGAAAGCGGCCAAGAAGAAATAAGGAGGACTTTCTGCGTGATGTTATGATGCACTCCGCAGCTGAAAAACAGCAATTGAAGGAGTGGAGGGACAGTGAGAAGAGTCACCAAAAGGAGAACACGGCACGCCAGAATGAAGCCACAGAGCAGCTCTTAAAGGTTATGGAGCGCCAAGCAGACACACTCCAGGTGATACTAGTTCTTCAAACCGAGCAGCTCCGCCCCCGTCCTCCCCTGCAGTTGCTGTCACAAAACTCTTTCCCATGCACTCAGACACCACCAACACACTCTTATCAACCTCCTGACTGCAGTCCATACCTGTAGTATTCCACTCCTCCCTGCTCACAGTCCAGCACTGTGGACTCCCACTGCCCACTGCACTCAACACCCATCCCTCTGCAGTTTGGCCCTGCTGAAGTACAGCATCCACTGCATTCTACTCCAAAGGAGAAGGTTGGATATGATCCCTGGACATACACAAATCTTTAGCTGTTCTGGGACCCATCCCCCTCACTGCTGATGCATTTTTTTTTGTTTGACTCTCTCCTTCGGTTGTTGTCTTTTAATAAAAGAATTATGTTGGTTTGAAAGCAATCTTTATTATATTAAAGCAATTGAAAACACTTATGTTAAACCCACATATTACATCATGTGCACCAATCACCTCCTATCATTACAAGCACTGCACTCCCGAGCATATCAACAAATATTAGTGGCTTTCAGCTTCAAATTGCTGCCTCAAGGCATCCCTGATCCTTATGACCCCACGCTGTGCCCCTCTAATAGCTCTGGTCTCTGGCTATTCAGACTCAGCCTCCAGATGCTGAACCTCTGCAGTCCAGCCCTGAGTGAAGCTTTCACTCTTCCCTTCTCAAATATTATGGAGCGTACAGCACGCAGCAATAAGCATAGGAATATTGTCATCAGCCAAGTCCAGCTTCCCATAGAGACAGCGCCAGCGGGCTTTTAAATGGCCAAAGGCACACTCAGTCATTCTACACTTGCTCAGCCAGTTGTTGAATCGCTCCTTGCTTCTGTCAAGTTGCCCCACATATGGCTTCATAAGCCACAGCATTAAGGGGTAGGCGGGGTCTCCCAGGATCACAGTGGGCATTGTGACTTCCCCTATGGTGATCTTCTGGTCCAGGAAAAAAAGTCCCTGCTTGCAGCTTCCTGAACAGGCCAATGTTCCGAAAGATGCATGCGTCATGCACCTTTCTCGACCAGCCTGCGTTAATGTCTGTGAAATGCCCACGGTGATCCACAAGTGCCTGGAGAGCTATTGAGAAATACCGCTTGTGATTAATGTACTAGGGGTCTGGTGCCAGAATTGGAATATGCATGCCATCTATCGCCCCTCCGCAGTTAGGGAAGCCCATTTGTGAAGCGCCATCTACAATGTCACGCACACTGCCCAGAGTCACGGTCTTTCAGAGCAGGATGCAATTAATGGCCCTGAACACTTCCGTCAACACAAGTCCAATGGTAGACTTTCCCACTCTGAACTGATTAGCAAACGACCAGTAGCAGTCTGGAGTAGCCAGCTTCCACAGGGCAATCGCCATGCGCTTCTCCAATGGCAGGGCAGCTCTCATTCTTATGTCCTTGAGCTGCAGGGCTGGGGCGAGCTCATCACACAGTCCCATGAATGTGGCTTTCCTCATGGAGAAGTTCTGCAGCCACTGCTTGTCACCCCAGACGTGCATCACGAGGTGATCGCACCACTCAGTGCTTGTTTCCTGAGCCCAAAAGCAGCGTTCCACTGTGGTCAGCACCTCTGTGAAAGCCACAAACGATCTCATCTTGTAGCTATTTGTGTGGCGATATCAATGTCTCACTCCTCTTGCCTTTGCAGTTTAAGGAATAACTCCACTGCCGCTCATGACATGTTGGTCAGAACGAGCAGCACACTGGTCAACAGTCCGGGATCCATTCCTGCAGCCCGAAAAGACAGTGCGCGCAATACGCAAACCATTGAAAGATGGTGCCAAATGCGGACGGAAGCACAGGGATTGCTGGGATGCAAAGCAATGCATCCCAGGTCATTGGCACAGGACCCAGGATGCCCCAAGACCCCCTCTGCTTTCCCACAAGTCTTAGCTGCAGAAGAGAAAGAGGTATTCTGTGGGACAGCTGCCCAGAGTGCACCGCTCCGAATACCGCTGCAAGTGCCACAAGTGTGAACACACTATTGAGCAGGCAGCTGGCAGTGTGAACACACAACAATGGTTTCCCTTCCATGCTCTCTGAGCGGTGCTGTAACTGCCGGTGTTGTGACTCTGCCAGTGAAGGCATGCCCTCCGTACATTCCTGACTACCAGAGGAACCTTTGGAAACAGACTCTTTGGTGCATACAGGAAAGTGCCCAACATGCACGCCCACACACACACCCTGATCCAGAGAGATTTGTCTCAGGCGTGTGCTTAAAAAAAGGGTCCCAACATTCTCTCATTTGAGATACAGAGATTAATCCTTATAAAACTCAGACGGAACTGCAGAAACCACAGTACCTCGTCTATACAAGTCTCATATTTCCTCAGGGCCTGAGTGAGGTTTCCTGAGTGAGTTTCTTTCCCACCACTCATTTCCCCTCAGGCAATGTCCCTCTTTCCTCCCCGATGTGTAAACTCTACTATTAGCCCCATCTCTTATATAAACATCCTTATAAGAGATAATAGAAGCTGAAAATCAAACGTGCACTCATAAAAACGTACAGTTGTAAACAGAACTGTGAAACCCTGGTAATTTGGCTCTTGGAGTGTGTGTGCTCTCTCTCACTCATATATATTTATAGATTGTAAGAGTTTTCAGGGCATGGGATATCTTTTAACATACATGTTTGTACAGTCCTCAATGTACAGTGTTCAGAACCCTAATCCTGACTTGCGGCTTCTGAACACTACAGTAATAGGTACAGTTATTTGTGTCTATATCTCTATATGTCTCATTCTAGGCAACCTAGGAAGCAGTGACCATGAGATGGTTGAGTTCAGGATCCTGACAAAAGGAAGAAAAGAGAGTAGCAAAATATGGACCCTGGACTTCAGAAAAGCAGACTTAGACTCCCTTAGGGAACTGATGGGCAGGATCCCCTGGGAGGCTAATATGAGAGGCAACAGAGTCCAGGAGAGCTGGCTGTATCTTAAAGAAGTCTTATTGAGGGTGCAGGAACAAACCATCCCGATGTGCAGAAAGAATAGCAAATATGGCCGGTGACCAACTTGGCTTAACAGTGAAATTTTTGCTGAGCTTAAACTCAGAAAGGAAGTTTACAAGAAGTGGAAATTTGGACAGATGACTAGGGAGGAGTATAAAAATATTTCTAGAGCATGTAGGGGTGTAATCAGGAAGGCCAAGGCACAACTGGAGTTGCAGCTATCAAGGGATGTGAAGAGTAACAAGAAGGGTTTCTCCAGCTATGTTAGCAACAAGAAGGAGGTCAAGGAAAGTGTGGGACCCTTCCTGAATGGGAGAGGCAACATAGTGAGAGATGATGTGGAAAAAGCTGAAGTACTCAATGCTTTTTTTGCCTTGGTCTTAACAGACAAGGTCAGCTCCCAGACTGCTGCACTGGGCAACACAGTACGGGGAGGAGGTGAGCAGCCCTCAGTGGTGAAAGAACAAGTTAAGAACTATTTAGAAAAGCTGGATGTGCACAAGTCCATTGGTCGAGATCTAATGCATCTGAGGGTGCTGAGGGAGTTGGCTGGTGTGATTGCAGAACCATTGGTCATTATCTTTGAAAATTCGTGGTGATCAGGGGAGGTCCTGGACGACTGGAAAAGAGCAAATATAGTGCCCATATTTAAAAAAGGGAAGAAAGAGAACCCAGGCAACTACAGACCGGTCAGCTTCACTTCAGTCCCCGGCAAAATCATGGAGCAGGTCCTCAAGGAATTCATTCTGAAGCACTTGGAGGAGAGGAAGGTGATCAGGAACAGTCAACATGGCTTCACCAAGGGCAAGTCATGCCTGACTAATCTAATTGCCTTCTATGATGAGATAACTGGCTCTGTGGATGATGGGAAAGCGGTGGACGTGTTGTTCCTTGACTTTAGCAAAGCTTTTCATATGGTCTCCCACAGTATTCTTGTCAGCAAGTTAAAGAAATATGGATTGGATGAATGGACTATACGGTGGATAGAAAGCTGGCTAGATTGTCAGGCTTAATGGGTAGTGATCAATGCCTCCATGTTTCCATGTCTAGTTGGCAACTGGTATCAAGCGGAGTGCCCCAGGGGTCGGTCCTGGGGCCGGTTTTGTTCAACATCTTTATTAATGATCTGAATGATGGGACGAATTGCACCTCAGCAAGTTCGCAGATGACAATAAACTGGGGGGAGAGGTAGATATGCTGGAGGGTAGGGGTAGGGTCCAGAGTGACCTAGACAAATTGGAGGATTGGGCCAAAAGAAATCTAATGAGGTTCAACAAGGACAAGTGCAGAGTCCTGCACTTAGGAAGGAAGAATCCCATGCACTGCTATGGGCTGGGGACTGACTGGCTAAGCAGCAGTTCTACAGAAAAAGACCTGGGGATTACAGTGGATGAGAAGCTGGATATGAGTCAACCGTGTGCTCTTATTGCCAAGAAGGCCAACTGCATATTGGGCTGTATTAGTAGGAGCATTACCAGCAGATCAAGGGAAGTGATTATTCCCCTCTATTTGGCACTGGTGAGGCCACACCTGGAGTATTGCATCCAGTTTTAGGCCCCCCACTACTGAAGAGATGTGAACAAATCGGAGAGAGTCCAGTGGCGGGCAACAAAAATTATTAAGCGGCTGGGGTACATGACTTAGGAGGAGAGGCTGAGGGAACTGGGCTTGTTTAGTCTGAAGAAGAGAAGAGTGAAGGGGGGATTTGATAGCAGCCTTCAACTACCTGAAGGGGAGTTCCAAAGAGGATGGAGCTTGGCTGTTCTTAGTGGCGGCAGATGACAGAACAAGGAGTAATGGTCTCAAGTTGCAGTGCGGGACGTCTAGGTTGGATATTAGGAAACACTATTTCACTAGGAGGGTGGTGAAGCACTGAAATGGGTTATCTAGGGAGATGGCGGAATCTCCATCCTTAGAGGTTTTTAAGGCCCGGCTTGACAAAGCCCTGGCTGGGATGATTTAGTTGGTGTTGGTCCTGCTTTGAGCAGGGGATTGGACTAGATGACCGCCTGAGGTCTCTTCCAACCCTAATATTCTATGATTCTATGCTTCTCGTGCACATTAATACACCATTAACAAAGTCCATTTTTTAATAAACCTCTTATGACTAGGCCAAATCCCTAAAAGCTTTTCTCTGTGCTAACAGAGCATCTGCAACAACTCTGCTAAATTTCTAGTTTCTGCACCAAACCCCAGAGATGCTATCGCTGTTTAGTGTAAGGTGTGATTTGTTTTGTTTCAATAATGGTAAAAAGTGTATTTTTTTCTTTGTGTTTACAAATGTCTGGCATGTTTTGGCTGATTTTTTTCTTTAATCACCTTTAGGAGCGTCTAGGTTAGAAAACTTCCGCCTTAAAGACAAAAAGTTACAAAGAGGTGGAAAGGATTCCTTTAAAGTGGAAATGCCCAGGCAATGTTAACTGTAGTCTGGAGCACAGGTGTTGCTCTGCACCCCACCAGCAATACACACAAGACGACGACCATCCCCGGCAAGGCTGGATGTGGATCTCCGTGGTCAGCTCTTGTTTTTGGCAATTCTCTTGGATAAATTTGATTCAGTAGAACTGGTGACCTCGTGTGACCTTAATTTCTCCAAATGGAGGCTTCAGAGTAGAACTGGTTGAATAATGAAAAAGATTTACAAATATTCTCAACCTTCTCTCATTCCACTTGCTGCTGTTCATGAGATCAGACTATTCAGATGACTGCCTGGGACTCTAAATAATTTCCAAATCCCAGAAGTTACATGAATTTGTATCAGAAATTCATTATTTGGTCATTATTCACTTTTTATCTTGTATTGTTCTCTAAAAGTTGCATTCATCAAGTCAAGGAGCAGACGTGTTACTCTGGGCCTGGTCACACACCAGAAATAGTGAATACAAAATACTCAACGTGAACAGTTGGGAAACATTCCATATGCTAAGAGTTGTTCACCCAAAGCATCTGTTGAATACTTAGGAATACCTATTACATGTTTATGTACTGGTGCAGGTGAGCCAAGTATTCAAAAGTCAAAACTCCTACCATTTTTTGTTTATAACTAATGTTCAGCAAGATCTGCTGCATTCCCAGCTCGCTGAAGGAACTTAAGTTGTGTAGATTGTTAGATCGATGACCTTTCAGCAGGATGGCTCAGAACAGCTTGTGAACAGCTGAAAACCAATAGTGGACAATGAGTGGCCTTTGGGCCCAGATTTATAAAGGGATTTAGGTGTTTCTCCACCCAGCGTTGCAAGGCCTAAGGGTGTGTCTACACTCCAGGCTTGCCACAAGTTGTGCCATGTGGTGTTGTCGAACCGCCACTACCATCCACACTCAAAGCCCTTAAACACATATGTATGGCCTGAATCCATGCCGGAGTGCTTGGCTGGTGGCATGGGGCAAAGCATATGTTAATACTTGACCTACCCCCTGACCTGCACACTTTGCAGTGTGGAGACAGCAAAAGCATGGACCTGGCCGCACGTTTCGATAATCCTCCAATGCCATTCCCCGAATTTCCTGCGCCCATATCTTCTGGCACATCTGTCTACTCACTTCCCCTCTATGCATAGCTGTAGTCTGATTGCTAGATGTCGGGGGGAGGGGGCAAAGTGCACATATGCACACACACACACACACACACACACACACACACACGTCCACGCTGAACCCAGTTTCCTTGGCTGACTGGCTCTCTCCCCCTGCCTGGGGCGGTACCTGGCTGCTGGTGCTGAGGGGGTTGGGCGGCATAACAGGGGAGCCCCAGCTGCTGCTGTGGTCACCTGAGCATAGGAGCTGCAGCCACCCCAACACCAAGTGCTGCAGTGATGGTGCTGATCTGGTGCCTTCTGGTGCTGCTGCAACCGCCTCCCAGCTGGGGCTGGGGCTGGGCCTGGGGCTGCGGGCAAAACATATGCTTCCCCCACCTTCATTCCTGTTTCCCTTTCTCTTTCCCATCCCATCCCCCTTCCCCTACCCACTGTCCTCTGCCCCATCCCATCCCCCGCCTCACACCCTATCTCACCCCCTTACCCTACTGTCTCTTCCACAACCCCATCCCCTTCCCCCAGATCCACCCCCTTGTCCTGCTCCCGTATGGGCACTCGCCTTTGTACAGGCAACTGGAGGACACTAGGTTCCAAGAGGCAGCAGCAAGAAAAGCAGCTCCATTCCTCCCCCACCCTGTCTCCTCCTGGGCCCAGCTGCAGGGGAGGGGGGCTGAGGGAGCAGGAAACATGCTGAAGAAAGAGGAGGTCACAGTGTGGGAAGAAAAGAGCAGTGCAGTGCGGCACCTCCCTTTCCCAGCAGGCCGAGCAGGGCAGCTCAACGTTCGCATAAATGAGGGGGTGCCACATGACCCCACAGCCCCTCCATGCCTCACCTCTGTTGGGGGGGGCAATGCCCCCCCCATGACCCCAAAACCATGAAACTACCTGACAGTCCTTCTTCAAGTAATGTCCTATGGTTGCTCCACTCCAGGTGCACATACATCTCTCGAGGCCTTGATTGGAGATTTCCGTTTGGCCCATGCATGTTCCCTGTTCCTCCTCATGGCAGACACTGAGGCTAGGAGTGTGTGGGGCAAACCGCCCTCAGTTCCTTCTCTAACTGCTAGGCCCAAGATGGCACACTGGTGTGTCCATTTTGAGCATACTCAGCTTTTCTCTTCACTTCTGTTAAAGTTATTTATTACAAGTGAAACAGCTTCAAAATGAGAAGAATTCAGACCAGCACACTTGCCTGTAGTGCAGGAGATCTGAACTCAAATACCTTCTCTGCATCAGGTAGAGTGGGGGCTAGAACCTGAGCCCCATGCCTGTGAGGTGAGTTCCCTGACCTCCAGCTCTGAACACTGCATGGGGCTGACAGCTCAGTCTATCAGCCCTGGGGCAGGGAGGTGGCTCCAGCTGTGAGCCCCACAGGGGCTGACAACTGGAGCTGGTGACCAAAGGTCAACTAATAGCAGCCATTACACTGACAAGAATGTCAATTTAACTGTTGGTAGGCTCCCTGCTGTGTAACTGAACCTTGTGCTTGGCTCACAGAAAATCAGCCTAAGGATGGTGGCAGGGGGAGCTCTGTCTGTGAGCTCTGTGTGGCTGTCAGTGCCTCACACTGTGGCTGTCAGTGCATCACAATGCCCCACTTCACTCAGTGCAAGCGCTTCTGGTGAGGACACACATCACTGGCAAAAAGAGGGTAGTGTAGACACCAACAGACGCTTTAACTACTACGGTGGCTGTAGGTCGACATAACTTAAGTCAATCTAATTTTGTATTGTAAACAAGCCCAAAAGCTGTGAATTTAGATGCATGTTATCAAAGGAATACAGATCAACAGCTTTCTCAGCCCCAGCATGGCAGCCACGATGGGCCTAGTGAGAAAGGTGGAAGAACTTGATGGAATATTTGGTGATATTGGACTTCTGAAAGGGGATCCAGTACAAATAACCTTAAAAAACAATACTGAACATGTATAAGTGTATATACACCCTGTAGGATTCCTATCTGGTTACTTCATAAAGTGGAAACTGAGTTAAAGAGAATGGAGCCGAATGACATACCCAAGAAGATCTCCAAAGCATGGTGTTCCCCAATAGTGTCAGTTAGAAAGACAAAATAGGGAAAAAATACAAATGTGTTATCTTAAAAAATGTAATGAAGCAGTTGTGAGAGAAAAAATCTCCTCTGAACACTTCATGACTTCCTCCCCAGAGGAAACAGCAAAGCCGTCAGTGAAGTCCAAAGCCTAATCACTCAGTCTTAACTGAAGCCAAACAAGGAACAATGCACTTTCTGCCTATCCTAAATCAAGATTTTGGGACAGACACTAAACAAAGATGGAATCAGTCCAATTTGAGAATTGAATGCACCAGCAAATGTAACAGAACTGAGACATGTACTGGGAATGGTAAATTACCGTGGTGGATACCTACAAGACCTTTCTACAATGACAAAACTGCATTACCACTGTTAAAATCCAACACATCTTGGCTATGGGGGCCAAATTAAGAAATTGCCTTGAAAAAGGATAAAATAAATTATCCAAATGGCTCCAGTTCTCAAGTACTGTGATGTGAACAAACCCATACTGGTCCATGCAGATGCAAGCAGGTCTGGCCTGGGTGGTGTATTGATGCAACAACATGGCTCTGAGTGGAAGCCAGTTGCATTTTGCTCTTGCGCCCTCATAGACACAGAAAAACTATGTGCACAGATTGAAGAGGAGTGCCTGGGGAATGTATGGGCATATGAGAACTTTTACAGATATTAGTGTGGATTGGATTCATTTACACTGATAACAGACCATAAACTGCTCGTAATCCTCATCAATGGGAAAAACCTGGATCGGATGCTAATGTCTTTTGATAAGGTTAATGCAATTTAACCCAATTGATAAATATGTTCCTGGGGAAATCTGGTAGTAGCAGACACTTTGTCACATTCCCTGGAATCACACTCAATTACCTGTGAGCTTGAAGATGCCATAAAGGTGTACACAGATGCTGTGGACATATACAGATCAGTGTCAGATAAAAGACAACACCAGCTACAAACAGCAATCTGGACAGATACGCAACTAGAGGAAGTTCTACGTTTCATTGGGGTGACTGGCCCAAGTATCTAAAGGACACTACGGAAATGACAAGAGACTAATTCGTGGAGCGTGGACAATATAGCGAGTCAAATGAACTCATGGTTAAAGGCAAATGTATCATAATTCCAAATGAAGTAAGAGGAGAAATCCTAAACCTCATCCATGAAGGATATTAAGGATTAACTAAATGCCACAAACGTGCCAACCAGTCAGTGTGGAAAGAAAGAATAAACAATAAATTATCTGCATGTGAACACTGTAGAACTAACAGATCAACCCAACACAAAGACCCTTTAATAACACTTTACCTGGGAGACATTGGAAAACACTAACTGCAGATTTATGCAAATTCAGAGGACATCACAGGCATTGTGAACTATTTTTCCAGCTCTATAGAAAGAATGTACTTGAAAGACATAACATGCCACAGTATTGTTGAGAAACAGAAGTGCACTTTTGCTCACTATGGTATTTCAGGAGAACTAGTGATAGACAACAGACCACAGATCACTGCAGCAGAATTTAAGTTGTTCTGAATGAAATAGGATTTTCATCATATTATTAGTGGCCCACATTACCCACAAGCAAATAGAGAGGCTGAGAGATTTCTACAGATAGACAAGAATATCCTACAGCAGTAAGATCCATTCCTTGCTCTTCTGAATTACAGAACTATACCAATAACCGCTACTGGATATAGTCCAGCACAAATCCTAATGGGAAGACAACTCAGAACTCCTCTTCCAACTTTGGAAAAGAATCTGTCTCCAAAGTGGCCAGTCATGAAGAAAGTAGCCAAACTTGGATAAAAAGGCTAAAAGAGCTTATTAACACTTTTGCAACAGATGTCATTCAGTTCGAGTATAGCCATGTCTAGAATCTGGTGACCGTGTTCATGTCAAATCGATTGGAGATAAAGGATGGACAACTCCTGGTGAAGGGATCCCTGGGGTACAACATGAAACTGGGGTACCGCTGTGCCCCTGTCATAAATATAAAGGGAAAGGTAAACCCCTTTAAAATCCCTCCTGGCCAGAGGAAAAATCCTCTCATCTGTAAAGGGTTAAGAAGCTAAAGGTAACCTCGCTGGCACCTGACCATAATGACCAATGAGGAGACAAGATACTTTCAAAAGCTGGGAGGAGGGAGAAAAACAAAGGTCTGGGTCTGTCTGTGTGATGCTTTTGCCGGGGACAGAACAGGAATGGAGTCTTAGAATTTAGTAAGTAATCGAGCTAGGTATGTGTTAGATTATGATTTCTTTAAATGGCTGAGAAAATAGCTGTGCTGAATCGAATGACTATTCCTGTCTGTGTGTCTTTTTTGTAACTTAAGGTTTTGCCTAGAGGGATTCTCTATGTTTTGAATCTAATTACCCTGTAAGGTATCTACCATCCTGATTTTACAGCGCTGCTTCTTTTCTTTTTACTTCTTTTAAAAGTCTTCTTGTAAGGAAACTGAATGCTTTTTCATTGTTCTAAGATCCAAGGGTTTGGGTCTGTGGTCACCTATGCAAATTGGTGAGGATTTTTATCAAACCTTCCCCAGGAAGTGGGGTGCAAGGGTTGGGAGGATTCTGGGGGGAGAGACATGTCCAAACTGCGTTTCCCAGTAAACCCAGATAAAGTTTGGTGGTGGTAGTGGAAATCCAAGGGCAAAAGGTAAAATAATTTGTACCTTGGGGAAGTTTTAACCTAAGCTGGTAAAAGTAAGCTTAGGAGGTTTTCATGCAGGTGCCCACATCTGTACCCTAGAGTTCAGAGTGGGGAAGGAACCTTGACAAGGTATTAGCAGCAGCAGCAGGAGAAGGCTACAACAGGTCAGGCTGTCCCTGTGGCTCCCTGAGACGGGGGTGGGAGGAAATTAGAGGATCCTGCAGTATCAGCCCAGGTCAGGACTATCACTTCTGTGACTTTTCTACATGCCTTGTCTTTGTGTAGAAGAGGAGGCTAAAGAAGAGTTGGGTGAGGCTGGTTGTTTTGTCCAAGTTGGAGGACAGGCCCACCTGACTCGTAGACGTTGCCTGCATTCTCCACCACAGCCCAGGAGACCCATGGATCCTCAAGCCCCATTGAAATGGATGGGTGAACACCAATAGCTAGAACAGCAGCAGCGGCAGCAGATTGTGACCCAGCAGCTTCAGCTACTACAACCGTGCCAGCAAAAGAAGCAGGGAGCAGCAGCGGTTTATGCTTTGCCTATTAACCCTGGAGAACTGGAGCCCCCAGGTGGGTGCGGGGCTGTGGTTACCTGTGTGGGAGGGAGGAGTCCTCGCCAAAATGGGGCTAGAAGAAGTCCTTGAGGCTTTGCTGGAGACTCTTCAGTGGGTGGCTGGGGAATACCAGTGGCCCCGGGAGGAATGGCCACAATGATTAAACTCTACTTGACAGGAAAGGCCAAGCCAGCATATCGTACACCAGGGATAGAGGCAGCAAAGGCCTATAGGACACTCAAGCTACCATACTAGTCTGCCTAGGGCTTGGTGAAGATGCTATTGTCAGCCACCCTGGCATGAACCATTGGCTCTGGCCTCCCAGCTGAGGGCAATAGAGCAACAACTCTGGGATTTGTGTTCTCTCTGGCTGAAATCAGAGACTTGTTCACCAATGGAAATGGTGACATTAGAACAGTTTTGCTGAGTTCTCCCAGCAGAGCCCCAGGAGTGGGTTTGTCACCACTAAGTAGGCAATATGCTTCGCAGAGAACTTCCTGAGTCTGAAGTAGAGAATGAGCCTCTGGGGAAACCGGGGCAATCGAACATCCGTGGTTCAGGTCCAATGGGGAAGGGGCCTCAGGCCTCAGAAAACCCCTTGTGAAGGGCTACATTGGGCCAGAGTGTGCACCTGTGGTATCCCAAGGGACTGAAACACAGGCCAAGCCCTTACAATGGGCCAGCTGTAACAAATGAGGGCTGACCACTGAAGGAGACCCGGCTGAGAAGATGGGGGTGGGGGGTCCCTAGATTGTTCCATTTTGGGTCAAGATGGCCCTGGGCACTAAGATTGCCCTTATAGACAGTGTGTCTGTGGCTATTTCTGTTCCTCAGAAATGTGTGGAGAACTGCTTGGGCTGAAGGCTTATGTAGTCCCTGTTACAGAGAAGGGAATGAGGTGCTGGGCTTGTCTGACACAGATTGGGGCAGATGTTCCTCCAAGAGCAGTTAATAGCTCTACAGATCTCTAGATCTGTGCATGTAAGATGTATTCATGGGGACATTTGGCCCTATCCTAGGGGCAGGAAAGCAAAATATTGGTGGTCATGGCCCAACACCTAGCCTACCTGACATTATTGGTGCAGGGCTGGAGACCTGTAACCAGTCGTGTGAGGGTGGCTGGGAAGGCAGGATTGGCACTCAACCTGAGGACTCAAGGAGCGATTAAGCTAAAAGAAATTTCCCCCTTTTCCAGCCCCGAGCTGTCCAGTTTCAAACCAAAGTCCTGCAGGGATCAGTGTTAAGCCCATAGTGTTGCGGTGCAGTGTAGTTTGGAGTTCCCTATGGAGAAGCCACAGGAACAGCCTCCTCCTAGGGACAACCCACTCGTCTTGGAGGAGGGGTTCAACTACATCCAAAATCAAAGGGAGGATCTAGTCTTCAGCTGGCTACATGGCTGGTTGACTAGGGCAAATGCGGTGCTGGTTGATCCTGACAATTATGTCCAGTACTCCCATTTTGAACTCAAAGAGGATCTCTTTGTGAGGGTGATGTGGGACAAAAAAAATGGGGCCCACCAAACACAACTCCTGATCCCAAAATTTTATCAGAACCAGGAGTTAAAACTGGCCCAAGATGTACTGTAGTCTGGTCACGTGGGAGCGGAGAAGACCCCAAAGAAGATACAGGCCCAGTTGTTTTTGCAAGGGGTTTATGGTGACATCAAAGATCATTGTACTTCCTTTCCAGAATGCCAAGTGGTGGCCCTCAGCCAGCCCATGGGGCCCCCTCAGTCCTCTTCCATTGGTGAGCAGACCTTTTCACAGAATTGGGGTAGACCGCATGGGGTCACTGGACCCAACTCAAGCCACTGTTGGTTTATTCTGGTGATTGTTGATTATGGCAATTGGTATCCTGAAGCAGTAGCTCTGTGCTCAGCAACGTCACGGACAATAGCTACCCAATTAATGCAAGTATTCGCTAGAATAGGATTTCCAGGAATGCTCCTGACAGGTCAAGGAAAAGCCTTCACATCCCAGTTAACACACAAGGTCTGAGTTTTCCTGAAATTTCAGTTGGTTAAACCCTCTGTTACACACAAACAGATGGCCTGATAGAGCAGCTTATCCATCCATTCAAGAAGATGTTGCAAAAATGTGTAACTAGAGAATCCCAAATTGTGAAAAAATGCCCCTGTATTTGTTGCTCACAATCACCTCTGTAAGATCAGGATGGTAAATACCTTACAGGGTAATTAGATTCAAAACATAGAGAATCCCTCTAGGCAAAACCTTAGGTTACAAAAAGACACACGGACAGGAATATTCATTCTATTAAGCACAACTTATTTTCTCAGCCATTTAAAGAAATCATAATCTAACGCATATCTAGCTAGATTACTTACTAAATTCTAAGACTCCATTCCTGTTCTGTCCCCGGCAAAAGCCTCACCCAGACAGACACAGACACTTTGATGTTCTCCCTCTTTCCAGCTTTTGAAAGTATCTTGTCTCCTCATTGGTCATTTTGGTCAGGTGCCAGTGAGGTTATCCTAACTGTTACATGGACATCCTTACTACTAAAGCAGGGTGCACAAACATAATCGAACACCATGTACATCTGAAAGCTGAGCACTGTGTCTTGTTCAGCATCTTGGTTGTAGAGTGGTGAGCAATAAAATTATTGCTTTGTGGGATATTGAAAGCAACAGGATGGGATTAGCTTTGGCTGAAGGTGTAAGCTACAAAATTGCCCTGGCAGCCATTTCCTCCCCTTCTTCCCCAGGTCTGACCCAAGATGGATTCCAAGTGGAGGAAAAAAATCTAAACGTACGACGAGTGACTCTGTCTAACTACCCTTGCAATTCTTCCCTGTTAAAGGGGTACAGACCGAGCATGCTCTTCCTGGTAACACAGTCACTCCAATGTAATTCTATAGATTTATACCTTTACTGGCATGAAAGCATCACCCCAGACACAGGAATTATGAAGCCCGGGGCCAGATTAAGTGATATAGCTCCTTCTGGACCTCAGTGTTTAAACTTCTGGTTCTGTGCATTTGTGTCATAATGTCCCGGCTGCATGGGAAGAGAGAAGGAGGGAGAATCTGCTCTGTTGTTAGGAAGCCTCTGCACCCTCGTCCAGCATCCTGGTAACGGTTGCCCTAATTTTCCCTCACGTCTGGTCGGTCAGGTTCCCAGGCAAGGCAAAATTGCAACAGCTGCTCCTCTCACTTACTAAACCTCCCTGTTCACTGATACTCTGTTCAGGCAGCCGAAGCCAAAATATCTCCTTGCCGTAGATAGATGGAATCCCTTCACTGGCCTGGAAACGTAGCCCCCTCTTCCACTCTGGGACCTCGAGCAGATGAACAGCCTGCAAGGCTTCCCCAGTCTGAAATCATGTTAAAACCAATACTGGTGCCAGGCCCCTCATAGGATTCCCACATTGTTTCATTCGCAGAGTGTGAAGCTGAATGCTGGTCACATTGAACAAATGACACTTCATTAAACCCTGTGCACTGCTCTGTCCATGAGGCTGGGTTGCTTCCAGCCTTATTCCCCATGTTCCTTATTCCCCTGGTGTCATGTCAGTAACAGTCTCCACAGGGAACACGGGCCCTCCGACTCCAGTTCCACTGGTCAGGACACATCTTCCCTATTTTACAAATATTTTAATAGAAACATGAAAAACAAATAATTGATACTCAACCCTCACACCTGAAGGCCCTTCAGCCAGAGACTGCAAGCAAATAGCTGAGTTGGAGTCTTCTCTTTACCACATACTCAGCCGGTTAAGTAGTCATTAAGGTAGTTTGCTAGACTCAGAGACAGAGAACAAAAGAACGGCCATACGGGGTCAGACCAGTGGTCCTTCTAGCCCAGTACCCTGTCTTCCAACAGTGGCCAATGCCAGATGCTTCAGAGGGAATGAAACACAACACGGCAATTTATTGAGTGATCCATCCCCTGTCATCTAGTGTCAACTTTTGACATTCAGAGGTTTAGAGACACCTAGAGCACGGGATTGCATCACTGACCATTTTCTTTTTTTGGATGAATTTAATCTGCAATTCCTACCATAGTGGGTCTGTGGGTTGGGAACATGATTAGCAGGAGCTTCTCAGCCGGCCAGTGAATAAAGATGGAATCAGAGCATATCAAGGTGATTAAAGGACCAACCTGTGCCATTGGCTTGATGCAAAATGTAAAATGAGGGATTCCCACCCTCCCCCCATGGACAGAAAAATCATATGCTCCTTCATCTCTTGCCCGGCACTTCCACCTCATCTGGACCAACCCTCCCCCTCAGGTTCTTTGGGACAGGACCCTCCGTCAGCAGGGGAAAAGGGAGAGGGTCAGAGAGGAAATGTTTATCACTGTGCACTGGAAGACTGATGACCCCGGGGTACTAGAAGGCGAAGGAGGAATGGGATGCACAGTGGGAGGAGAGAATGCTGGCCCCAATTCCTCAAGCATGACCAGAGGAATAGGGACCAGGACCGGTTACGCTGGAGCAGCTGATAGACCTGGTGGCCACTGGGCTCACTAGCCACCTCCAGTACCAGCACACAGCCCACTGTAGCATCTGCTCTACACGTACAAACGTCAGCTCTGGGGCTGCACTGTTCGCCAGGGTCCCACGTCCTGCAGCCAGAGCAGGTCCTGGAAAACTCTGCAGTTGGGTGGTCAGTGAACAGCTGTGTGCGCTGGAACAGACAGCTGTATCCTGCGCCTGCCATCCATGCAAGGTGGGCAACACATTCTGTTGGGGGCAGGAGAGCAGGGGGCCCACTTCTGATTCCCAGTTCCCAGTGGCGGATTCATGATTTTGCCGCCCCGAGGCCCTGAAAGAATGGCCACCTCTGGCCCCATATGAACTTGTTTTAGTTTTTTTACAAATTTGTTTGAACTAAAATGAATCTAAATATCATTCAAATAATTGAACATTTACAAGTTTTATTATAAATAAAATGACAAGTACAGCGGACCCTCGCTTGAACGCGCGTCTCCATAGTGGAATTTCGCTTACAGCGCGGGACCGCACATGGATTCAAAACCCCGCGTTCAAGCGGGGGTCCACTGCAGTTTAGGATTCTCGCGAGTACGTTTACTAAATGGCGTCGCGCTGTCATTGGTGGTTTCAATACGCGCTGTGATTGGTAGAATCGCGGTGTCACTGATGCCGCGATTACAAAAATGCTGCTGTTATAAATTTGCCGCCCCTGCAAATTTGTCGGCCTCGGCGATAATACGCCGCTGCCAGTTCCACCACAAGGGAGACTGACCTTGTGTCTCCGACAATTGAGATAACAGGGACTAATCCTCCCCACATGCCCCACTGTGCTCATCTTGCCCCTGGTCCCTGCCTCGCTCCAGCTAGGGACCAATCCTCCCCCCGCCCTGCCCAACTGTCAGGGTGGATAAAAATCAATGACTTTTTAAAAAAAAAATCAAATAATCAGATTTTTTTGTTTTAATTGGATTTTTGAGGAAAAGATATCTAAAGATAGTTTTAATTAAGGTACATTATATCTCATCGTGGAATTGGGATTATAAATTTTAATTCTATAGTATGAGATAATATATTCATGTAATGTTTAAGAAAAGTTTTGTAAATGAGTTCTAATAGTTCATGATTAGGGACCCAATCTTATGGGGGTCCACAGGCCTCTGTATAGATTATTTAGGTTAATTTTTCTATTTACGCAATGGGACTTAGTGCTCAATCTAGAAGATACCATCAGAGATGCTGAGTTTTGCAGTTCTCAGACTGGATTTGTGTCTCCAGAGATAACATTCTTGTTAACAGCAAAAATGTTTTAAATAAATAAATAAATAATATATAGAGATGAGAAATAACAGACCTCAACCCTATTGTCCCTCTGCAAATTTGTGTACAGAGTCAATCCCTAACCTCTCTCTAAAAGTGCAAAGTTTCCAAAAGTTCAATGAATAGAAGATTGTTGGGGGCGGAGTAGATCTGGACAAGGAAAAGAAGTCTGGAGATAAAGGTGAGAAATGAGGGACATATGCTTTTTTGTTAAACTATTCTGTTTGCTGTTGAAGAAAAATATCCAGAATACTTACTTAAAGTTGTTGTTTTAGTTAAATAAAACAATTTAAATATCTGTCTGGTGATGTTCTCCTCCTAATACAGCCTGGCAAGAAAATCCTCCAAATATTAATGATAGTTCACCTCCCAATAACTTCATAAATATCTGCTTCAGTTATCTTTGGGAAATGAAATAACCAAACACTCATTTATTTTCTGATATAGCTCTAAAACTAATCTGAAAAGTTTTCAAAATAAATCACGGTTTAAAAATGTATTGTGTGTACCTTGTAAAAATGAAATCTACACCTATCTCTGAGTTGTGAAGAATATGTATTAAGGTTATAACCAACAACAAGAATACACTTTTATGTGGAAAACCATGATTAAATTGAGTCTTCCTGATTCGTGATTTAAATCAAATCCACCCTCCCCGCTGTGCTCTTGCCCCTGGCCTCTTCATTCCCCAGGAGAGGCCCACAAATATGTTTGGGGCCGGGCCCACAAAAAGTTAATCCAGTCCTGGTTCAGTTGCTAGATATTGTAGAACTCAGCCAGGATGCTTATTTACCTCTGTATGTTTTTGCTTCCAGTACATCCCCTTTCTATTACCCTCAGGGAGTGGACATGATCATACTGTAACCAAAACCCAGTAGGGCTGTTTTAATCTCCTGCAGACTTCTGCCATTTGCTTGCTCTTTCATGAGTGACATTGCTATAGTTGTCTGACTATTTTGTGAAGGGGTGTTGTAGGGTTCCCTGGATTGTTGGAAGTGGGTGGATCTGGCTATGTTATCTCACATCAGGGATTCATATTTGACTTTCACAGCTTAGAAGGGACCATTATGATCAGCTCATCTGACCTCCTGAATAACACACATTTCACATAGAAATTCCTACATCAAGCCCACAGTTTTGGTTGACCTAAAGTGTGTCTTTTAGAAAGAGAACTAGGACAGATAGTTGCATTTTTTCTAATTGGAATATTTTTCCATCAGAAGATGCTGATTTCACAAAATCAAAACATTCTGTAGGAAGTATAGATTTCCTGAACATTTCTGAGAGGAAATTATTAAAAAGTTTCATTTTGACTTTATCTTTTTGACTTTTAAATTGTACCATAGCACCCACACATCACATCCACAGTCACATCCACACACCCAACACAATCCTTTACCACACATCATTCACACCCCTCCCAGCACATAAACAACATACAACTCCAGCGCATCACTCCCCGACATAATATACACACGATCACATGCAACACCCAACCACCACACACTCTGTACAAATCACATAACACACCACCACCACGTGGATACCATCACACACTGTCACGATGTGCCACACCCACAATGCACCATACAACATAAGAGTCAAAATAGTACAAAGATGCCTTCTTTAAACAAAGGTGAGCAAATCTAACCTTATCTAAACAAAGCATTTCAACCTTCGCTTAGAATATCATGTTTCATGGAAGGTCTCAGTCTTTATCTTCAAGCCACTAAGGCTGAGATCTGCAGAGGTATTTAAGCTCCATTGAAATCAATGGACATTAGGGGGTTTAAATGCCTCTGAGGATCTGAGTCTTCAGCATTTAGGCCTGTAACAAATGAGAGATTCCTTCCCATTCCAGGACTGCATTGATCAGCATTGTCCCTCAGGCACAGTGGAGCTGTCTCCTGCCAGGGGAAGCTCATTTGTTCAGGAGACACTTTTTTTGGTGGTTGATCCGAGACTATGGACCTAACAGGATCACAAAATCACCTGAACCCTTTTTCTGTTCCACTTGAAAGTGAGCTTCTGAAATCTGCCTTCAGTAGCATAAGCTCATAGCATGTCATAAAATAAACCTCCATAAGAATCCATATGCACTTTTTCCCTAGAGGGAAGGATGGAGAACGACCCACATGGGATGAAAGAAAATCATGTCACTTCATACATCTCTATCCAAAGCTCTGATGCCACAGTGAAGGGCATAGTATCAACATTTGTAGGGCAGAGAAGAGATTAGGGGCCTCTTGTCACTGTCTAATCGTGTGTGTGTGTGCTCATTAAGATACCTGTAAATAACCTCCCATTTATACTCCTGGATTTCAGAGGAAAGTCTGGAGTCTGGATTGGGGGTTAGGGCTCTCTCTGGAGTTAGGAATATTTTGTTGCTGGGTTCTGGAGTCCCAAACTGGCAGGGAAAACAGGCTCAGATGTAGTCTCAGAACATCAGGTGACAGTCCCAAGTGGGTCTCTGTGACCAAACCCATCACATCAGTTTCCATCTCTCTCCCTACTGGTCCCCATGGGCCACCCAACACATCTCATGAGAGAAACATCAGCCCAGGGACAGATCTTCAAAAAGGTTTTAATAAGAAAAAGCAAAAATTCACAATGAAGAAGTGTTAGGGACAAAAAAGCAGGGAAGTTCCAGACTGTCTGATCAATGGGAAATTAGAGGGGAAATCATAGCCCCTGTCTCAGTCAGACTTATTTCTTGCATCTAAACAAAACTGAAATCAAAAAAGCTAATTGAAGCAGTTCCCAGGTAGGGATAGTCTCCAATACCCCGATGGGTCAATGAGCATTTGGGACAGGAAGAGTCTAACCATACAGCATTTACATCCTCACAGGATATTTGATCTGAACCCAGCCATTCTTATACTGATGTCCCAGAGACGCCATCATCAACGTCATCATAACCCGGGTCATGAGGAGGTGGAGACAGGGCTTCCCTCTCAGCCCCAGAGGCCCCTTCACTTCTTAGCGAGTGTACACTCCAGCCTGAAAATAGCAAGCAAGTCACATTACAGTCAACGTATTCATTCTCCACCCATGTGCACTCACATAATGGATGGGCAACATACAGCATGGGCTGTGAATCAGCCCCCACCCACAGTTCCTCTTAGTGGGCCTCTGACATGTTTAAACCATTATCTCTCTCTCTGTTCTTCAAAGAAAACATGTGGGAGCAGATTCTCTCTCTTCTGAGACCTCCCTGGTGCAGGATAAGTGTGGGGATGGCAGTGAGGGGTGACGACTCCCTGATAGGCCACTGGGAGCTGCTGTAACTCATGACAGCGGATATAGCCCCTAAGGGACCACACGCCAGCAGACACCTGGTGGCTGGAGCAGGGTGGGGACCCTAGCCCATGGGACTTGCCTGGACATCACAGATCTCACCCACCCACACAATGCTCATTCACACGTTATTCCCATCAAGACCAAAGAAATGCACATTTCATCCCAACCCAGTTTCCTTTGAGGTGCAAAGTGGGAGTGCAATCCTGGGTCCCAGCTCTGATCCTGTGCTAATGGGGACATTTACATATTGAAGAGAGGGATTTCAAAGCCAGGCCGCTAACTAACCCCACTCCAGGGACCTGCTCTTCCCATTACCATCCAGGGCACTGACACCTGATTTGGGGAAAGGCACTTTGTCCCTGATCCTGCCAATGGACCCATGTAACTGATGATTTGAACAGTCCCACTGAAGTCAGAGAGAGTATTCATGTGAGTAAACTGACAGATGGGATCTAGTATTTGTAGGATCAGGGACCATATCTAGGCAATCTTCTCTCTGTCTTGATTTCAATCCATTTAACTCTGTTTAGCAGAGGTCAGGGAGGGGACACAGCTGAGAGTTCACCAATAACTGTATTTCAGTGCAGTCACAGTGACCCCTAGTGGCCAGTAAAGGCTCTTCCAGGTGACTTGTGTACACTCCACTCACCTGTCCGTGAATCCCTGTTCCTGACACTTTCCCCATGGGCCCCCGTGACTTCCTGGGCACTCGGTCCAGAACCAGGGTCGTCTTCAGGGTCAGAAATTTCTCTGGCATCATCATAACCGTCCCCTGGGTCATCTCCAGGCAGGGCAGGGACCTCTGAAATAATTATGGTAATTAATGGTAATGAGAGGAGGCTTTCCACTGAATAGAGAAATAAGCTACATGCCAGGTGTGGCAAAGGAGGGACTTATGTGTATTATTTCTTATGAATGCCACATACACCTCAGTTTAGCTGTTTGATATTATCCTGCCAGACTGCACAGGGAAAAACAAAGGAGGACATTAGAGGGGAAGCAAACAGGAAACATAAAAATAACAAAGACGTGGCTCCTTAAGGCGACAATGAGGGGAGCTGTTAATTGTGGAATGCCCTTGTCATAAATTTAAAGGGAAGAGTAATCACCTTTCTGTATTCAGTGTTATAAAATCCCTCCTGGACAGAGGCAAAGTCCTTTTACCTGTAAAGGGTTAAGAAGCTCAGGTAACCTGGCTGACACCTGACCCAAAATGACCAATCAGGGGACAAGATACTTTCAAACCTGGACGGGGGGGAAAGGCTTTTGTCTGTCCGTGTGATACCTTTGCCGGGAACAGATCAAGGATGCAAGCTCTCCAACTCCTGTGAAGTTAGTAAGTAATCTAGCTAGAAAATGTGTTGAGTTTTCTTTGTTTTGGCTTGTGAAATTTGCTGCGCTGGAGGAAATGTGTATTCCTGTTTTTGTGTCTTTTTGTAATTTAAGGTTTTGCCCAAAAGGGATTCTCTATGTTTTGAATCTGACTGCCTGTAAGATTATCTTCCACTCTGATCTTACAGAGTTGTTCTCTTATCCTTTTTTGTTCTTCTAATAAAGTTCTGGGTTTTTTTTAAGAATCGGATTGGTGTTTTTGGGTCTTAAAAATCCAAGGCTGGTTTATGCTCATCTTGTTTATTCTCAAGCCTCCCCAGGACAGGGGGTGTAAGGGCTTGGAGGGATATTTTGGGAAATAGGAACTGCAAGTGGTCCTTTCCCTGGTCTTTGTCTAAATCACTTGGTGGTGGCAGCATACTGTTCAAGGACAAGATGAAACTGGTGCCTTGGGAAAGTTTTTAACCTAAGCTGGTAAAAATAAGCTTCGGGGGTCTTTCATGCGGGTCACCACATCTGTACCCGTGAGTTTAGAGTGGGGAGGGAACCCTGACAGCCCTTCCCTGGCTCCAGCCAGGCTACTTTGGGTTAATTCTTCCCAGCCCTGAGCTCAGGATCAAAGGGCAGACTAGGGAATGAAGAGGGTGGAGCAGCAGTAGCCAAGGGGTAATGTGGCTTCCAGGAGGCAGATTTATCATTGCTCACCTCGGCTGTCTGGAGTCTGGAGGACGTTCCTCAAGGCAGGCTCCTCCACATTATCGTAAGCCAACTGAGACCCCCCTGGGAAAGCTCCCTCTGGAACAGCAAACATCACGGTCAGCTTCCCCGGAACACACCCATTTCCCCAGCAGGTTTTAGTTCCCCATTAAACGCCTGTTGTTTTCGAGTTTGGGCTTTTCATCATAGAGTCTGCAGGGGAAGTCACAGGGTGATCCAGGGGAAAAGGGAGAGTCATGGACATTCTGTGAAACAATAATTGTGCCACCTTTATTTCCTCAAAAATAACTAAGGTCCAGCCCTGCCCCACAGCATCCAATACCAACTTTGTCATGCCCTTCAATGAGATCAGGATCTATGCTGGTATTGAGCTAACCCTGGACCTGCTTCATAGATTCATGGATATTAAGGTCAGAAGGGACCATTATGATCATCTAGTCTGACCTCCTGCACAACGCAGGCCACAGAATCTCACCCACCCACTCCTGCGATAAACCTCTCACCTATGTCTGAGCTACTGAAGTCCTCAAATTGTGGTTTAAATACTTCAAGGAGCACAGAATCCTCCAGTAAGTGACCCGTGCCCCATGCTGCAGAGGAAGGCGAAAAACCTCCAGGGCCTCTTCCAATCTGCTCTGGAGGAAAATTCCTTCCCGACCCCAAATGTGGCGATCAGCTGAACCCTGAGCATATGGGCAAGATTCACCAGTCAGATACCCAGGAAAGAATTCTCTGTAGTAACTCAGATCCCACCCCATCTAACATCCCATCACAGGCTGTTGGGAGATAGTAGCTGCCACACCAGAGCTGACCATTGTGAATTCAACTGAACTCTATAAAGACATGGTTTAAAGTCCTTACATTATATGGGCTGGATCGTGAATTTGGCTATATGCTCCTGTCGAGGAAGCAGGGGGCTAAGGTCATGGGGCATAGATCAGGGGTTGTACAGTGACACGTGTCAGCTGTGGAAGTCAGATTCTTTCATACAGTGTGAATATTTCTCTGCCAGGTTCCCTGCAGCTCCTCCCCTGGGAGAGAGCACAGTCAACCACACACAGAAAGGGTCACGATTTGTTCACATTTCCACCAAGAGTTGGACAGAAATCTTTTGTGTGCCTCTGTTTCCACCCCCATCCTTGTTACCTTGTTCTGATCCAGGATCATTTTCCCCCTCGTTGTCCCCGGTGTAATATTGCAGCTTTGTCACTGAGTCATCTGAATAGGAAACTGGAGAAAGGGTAAATGGGATGTTATCACAGTGAGAGCAGCAAAACTGGCTGATGGGCAATGCATCTGGGTCCTGGAGCAAGATTTATGGTCTCACTATATTGCTTCTTCAAGGGAAGATGCTGAATTCACAGCGACTGAGTGGTGAGAGGCTGACACAGACTTTCTAAGCTAAATATCAGTTTTTTGTAGTAAATGTGGCTTTGGGGTGGATAATTCAGACTGGGAAGATCTGGGAAGAGCCATATTGACCTCATGAGGTGAGGAAGGAACTGAGTGAGACTTTTACCATGGTATCCCCTCCTGTGGGTTTCATTCAAATCCTTCTCATGAACTGGGGGGCCTGTTTTGAGTCTAAATCTTTAGATGGGAATGTTTATCTTCTCCTCCTGAATGTTGCTGCTTCATGGCCTGATCCAGCAGAAAATTATGGCTGAGGCTGCTGCTCCAGATCTCCTCAGGCATGGACATGACTCCCATTTTGTTCTGGAAGATACTCCCCCTCCCCCACCTTTTTGACAGATAAGGCCACACCCCTCCCAGGATCAGAGTCTGTGACCAACCCCCACCATTAGCAGAGAGGAGAATGTGGATCTCAGAAGTAGCCTCAGGGAGAAGCACTGACCATGCTCAGAGTGCCCCACAATGTGCTAAACTGAGAGCAGCATCTTCCCCCCTGATTGACATTCAGTCAAAATGACGAGAACAGTCATCTTCCTGACCCATAACTAATTACCCCCTACGGCTGCAGGATGTACAGATGGGCCTGACTGTCCTCAGAATGGGGCTAGCAGAGTCTGCTAGGGAGGAAACTCATTCATCTCAGTCCAGTAACTGGCTGGTCTCTTCACAGACCCAGCATCTCCAGCCATCCAGGACTCACAGGCTTGAAGGCTGCAGAGATTTAGCTCTAAGTCAGAGCTTTAGAAGGCAGAGTGCATTAGAGATTTTTTCCCTGTTAGGAATGACACACACAGACCTGAGCGATCAAACATTTCCTGCTTCTTTCTCATCAGGTTATAATCGATCTCCTCGTACACGGCCTCAGAGAAAGGGTCCAAGGATCTTCTGGAGCCTGAAAACAAAGGGCACGGTTTGCACAGGCTCAGAGAAGCTAGGGATGGGAAACCCTATGAGATCATCCAGCCCCTGCCCCCAACTCCAGTGCAGGACTGGTTCCTACAGCACATTCCCACTGCTCTGTCCAGCTTAGATTTCAGCATCCCAGGTGATGAGGACCATGTCCCTGTCATGTTTGTTCTATTGGCTATTTCACGGTCATTAAGTTTATCTTGATATTCAACCTTAATGGTCCCTTCATAAATGTATCCTATTACTCCTACTACCACCCAAAATCATTCCTCTCCTATCCTGGTGCTCACACCTATGGGCAAAATAGTACTTGTATATGTACTGCCTAGAGACTGTGTGGGGAATAATTAGCTAATATTTGTGCGGTGCTTTAAAAATGGAAAGTACTAGCTACCTATCTTTTTAGGTGACGAATTTGAGGAACTGTCCCAGATTGAGATGTCATGAGAGGAAGTTTTGGAAGAAATTGATGAACTAAACAGTAATAAGTCACCAGGACCAGATGATATTCACCCAAGAGCTCTGAAGGAACTCAAATGTGAAATTGTACAACTACTAACTGTAGTCTGTAACCTATCATTTAAATCAGTTTCTGTACCAGAAGACTGGAGGATAGCTAATGTGATGCCAATTTTTTAAAAAGGCTCCAGAAGCGATCCCAGCAATTACAGGCCAATAACCCAAACTACAGAACCAGGCAAATTAGTTTAAACTACCGTAAAAAATAGAATGATCAGACACATAGATGAACATGATTTGTTGGAGAAGAGTCAACATGGTTGTTGTCAAGGGAAATCGTGCCTCACCAATCCTCTAGGATTCTCTGAGGGGGTCAACAAGCATGTGGACGAGGGGGATCCAGTGGATACAGTGTACTTAGATTTTCAGAAAGCCTTTGACAAGGTCCCTCACCAAAGGCTCTTAAGAAAAGTAATCTGTCATGGGATAAGGGGGAAGGTCCTCTCATGGATCAGTAACTAGGTAAAAGATAGGGAAAAAAGGAGAAGAAATAAAGGGTCAGTTTTCAGAACAGAGAGAGGTAAATAGTGGTGACTCCCAGGGGTCTCTACTGGGACCAGTGCTGATCAACATATTCATAAATGCTCTGGAAAAAGGGGTAAACAGGGAGGTGGCAAAATTTGCCGATGATACAAAACTACTCAAGGTAGTTAAATCCAAAGGAGACTGCGAAAAATACACTGGGGTCTCATAAAACTGCGTGACTGGGCAACACAATGGCAGATGAAATTCAATGTTGATAAATGCAACATCTTGAATACTGCATGTAGATGTGGTCACCCCATCTCAAAAAAGATATATTGAAATTGAAAAAGGTTCAGAAAAGGGCAACAAAAATGGTTAGGGGTATGGAACAGCTGCCATATGAGGAGAGATTAATAAAACTGGGACTTTTCAGCTTGGAAAAGAGGTGATTAAGGGGGGATATTAAACTATAAAATCGTGACTGGTGTGGAGAGAGTAAATAAGGAAGTGTTATTTACTCCTTCTCATAACACAAGAACTGGGGGTCACCAAATGAAATTAATAGGCAGCAGGGTTCAAACAAACAAAAGGAAGTATTTCTTCACACAACACACAGTCAATGCCTGTGGAACTCTTTCCCAGAGGATGTTGTGAAGGACAAGAGTATAACAGGGTTCAAAAAAGAACTAGATAAATTCATGGAGGATAGGTCCATCAATGGCTATTAGCCAGGACGGGCAGGGATGGTGTCCTTAGCCTCTGTTTGCCAGAAGCTGGGAATGGGCGACAGGAGATGTATCACTTGATGATTACCTGTTCTGTTCATTCCCTCTGAAGTGCCAGGCATTGGCCACTGTTGGAAGACAGGATACTGGGCTAGATGGACTTTTGGTCTGACCCACGATGGCTGTTCTTATATAAGGGTAAATCTACACTGCAATCTGGAGGAGTGATTGCAGCACGCATAAACACATCTGAGCTGGCTTTGATCGAGCTAGCCACGTAGCTGTGTCAGCACACGCAGCAGCACAGGCTAACCTGCCGTGTACAGCCTCGCCTAGGATCCTGGGTGCACACTCCAGTGGCTAGCCCACGTCACAGCCATGCTGACGCAACTACACTGCTGTTGTTATGCCAGCTAGCTTTCACCGAGCTAGGTAAAAGCTAGCTTGGGTATTTCTACATGTGCTGCGATCACACCTCTCACTGCAGTGTAGATATGCCCTAAATGCCTAGTAGAACTGTCTGATCTCTTTGGCCATTATCACCCAAGCTCTTTTGCAGCATTTCTCCTTCCTGGTACCCTCCCTCCTGCTGTATCTCTCTATTCCGGATCTTTCCCTCACATGGATTTTCTTGTACTTTTCTAAATGGAATCTCAACATGTTATTTTTTCTAGGAATACTTGAAGTCTCTTTGTATTATTTTGTCCAGTGAGGCGGAGTGACCTCCCTCCCCACTTTAGAGTGAGGGACCACTACATTCCCTGTGGTGGGCAGAGCCAAACCTGCCCTGCCCCCGTCGCCGGAATTACCAGGGCAGGACAGGAAGTATAAAGGGAGGGCCTTGCATCTCATTGGAATGGGAGCCAGGGAAGGAGACAGAAGTCTCCAGCCTGCTGCAGAATTCTGGAGCTAGACCTGCACCGGACAGCATCGTGTCCCCAACGGAGACCGACCCTGCAGAGAAATTGCTGGCACTGCCATCGGCCAAGTACCCCAACGAGACCAAGGACCTGGGCACTATGGAACCCCTCACCCAGATGCTGGTAGGAAGTAGACCAAGGAAACTGGACTTTGGTCCCGTTACACTGTCAAAACCCGAGTCAACATGTTTTAGCTGGATCCCTGCTGATCCAGTGGCGGAACAGTCTGCCAGTGTTTGGGCCCCGGGCTGGGACGCAGTGGAGTAAGGTGCACCAAGGTCCCCCCATCCCCTGCTGCCAATCCCATCCCTGGGGTGGCAGCCTCCCCACGTTAGGCCAAGAGGTCTGCTGTCGGCCAGAGCCAGGTCATCAAAACTGTCTGTTTGGTGCTCTGCCCTGCCTCAGGGCCTGAATCCCTAGACTGTTTGGTGCTCCCTGCTCTTCCCCACCCAAAGAGCCAGAGCCCCAGACTGTGTCTTTGCTGGCTGCCTTAGCCGAGAGGCTTAGGCAAAACCTGCTTCCCACTCTGCCCTGCCCAGAGGGCCAGAGCTTCCCTTATAAACCATGAACTGCCGGCTGTCCCAGCCAGGATGCTGAGGATTAAAAACTGTTTATACTCCACCCCGCCTAGAATGCCAGGGCTCTAGACTCTTGATAGGTGGCAGCTCTGACAGGAGGCTGCCAACTCTAGACTGCTTACAGATCAGCCCAGCAAGTGGGACCCGAGCCTGAGTGCTGCTGCCTGACATAGTGAGAGGGAGCGGGCTCCCTCTCCACTTGAGAGCAAGGGACCACTGCATTTCCCCTTTGTATTATTTCTCTGTCGTCCCCACTAGTTTCAACTCCTCCCAATGTAGTGTCATCTGCAAGTGTCACTGCTGTGCTGTTCATTTCCATGGCCAGATCACAGCTAAAGATATTAGATATGACAGGACTTAAGATGGTCCCTGGATCCCCCACAAAGCTCTCCCTGACATGCACACCTTGTGCAGGTTACAGGGCTGCTACAAGCAGGCCAGATTTCTGTACCAGACATGCACTGGCTACAGAGCTTCTGTGCAAGAGAGGTACACACCAGATGTGTTCACCGTAAGATACCTTAATACTCCGACAGGTATGGCTGAAGTTAGTTTAAACAAGGTATGTTACACACAGTGTCACCTAGTGGCTGAATAGTATAATACAGTTTAACCTTCCATTACGTCTCTCCCTTTGCGTTCTACATTCCTACCATTTACAACATTTACGTTATCATGGTATCTTTATAGTTGAGCACAGATCAGTCTATTAAGTGTCTCTTGTTAGTATATAGGTCTGTCTTTTAGCCTAGGATAAAATTTTGGGTTTGACTTTTGATACTTTTATATCCTCCTTATGAATATGTATGAACAAAGAATGAAAACACTGTGTGTTGCTTCCAGATGGGGTTTATAGCACAATGAAAAGGAATAAGGAAAAGAGTTAAAGTGTTGCTGGGAATGGTGGGAGTTTAATATACAAGCATATACTTGAAGACTGCCTCGACCCTTATCTAAAGGCAAGGTCAAGCAACCAGACGGGAAGGGCAGGCGGGAGGGTGGGCAAACATAAGAAACACTAAAAAGCCAGAGAAAAGGTGACCCTGGCTGAAATATAACCTTACTCCTTACCCCACCCGAAGGGTACAAAAGAGGTAGTACCAAAGTCCCCATACTACGATCCTCCAAAACGGAACATGACCATAAATTGTAAGGGGTGGGACCAAGGGATATAATTAAACCTGCTAAGAAAAAGAAGGTGGGAAAAAGGACAGGGAAAACTCTGTGGCATACAGAGCTATGGATATGCTTGCCTGATTAAACCCACTAAACATTGCATTGCCTGCACTTGGACTATGGTCTTCTGCTTTCTGATTGCATGATAAGAACCAAGAGAGGGGCAAGGGAAAAAGTCCTAACATCGCTCAGTGGTACTAGTTTTCTAATTACCCAACCCAAACACGTAACAACTTGGTCATCTGGCTTTCCGTCAGTAGCAATGACTGCCTGAGGCCTGTTTGGAATCTCTGAGTTTTCTTCCTCTTGTTCTGCATCTGCCATCTGTAGAGTTTGCTCTGTTGATTGTTCTTCCTGAAGTACACTGCATGCTCCAGCATTTTATCTTGAGTTTATTTGTACTGGGTCTCCTTTCAAATATCCATCTTTCTAGTTCTTCCGCTTTTCTCATGAGGCCCATCATGGCTGCCACACTGAGGTGGAGAATGCTGTTGGTCTTTGATCACATGCACTCTGAATGAGAAGTTTTTCTCTTTGAAAGAGATTTCTGTGGTGAACTGTCCCATGCAAATCAGAATGCCTCCAGTCTTAGTCAGAGCTGTGGCAGGTAACTTCATCTCTGGGAGGGGTTGAAGGTGATTGTAAGGCCCTTCTGAGATGACTGTTACATCTGCTCCTAAGTCCATTTTAAAGTCCATAGTGTTTCTCTGAATGATCAGTTTCACTCTCCAGGCAGGCTCTGTATCTTCACACAGGATAGATCCAAGACACAATAGCTCTTCATTGTCTGTCTGGAATATGAATCAATTCCCTGACTGTGTTCATGTGGAAAACAACTGCAAAACGTCCATGTTTCGTGCATTTAATATATCCTGAATGTTTGAGTGGAATTTGTTCCTCTTAGCCAGGGAGTTCTCCCTCATTACCTCACCAGTTTTATGGTTTTAACTTGTTTCATTCAGGCTGTGTTTGTTAACAGCTTCTAATCCATTTGAACAGCAGTTTGTAGGGTGAAGTCTGTTTTGAATTGTAGCTCCTGTGAAGGATATTTATCTGTTAACCCAATAACCAGCCTCTCTCTGATGTTTTCATGTTTGCTGTTCCTGAATCACAGTTTTCAGCCAAGGCATGCAGAGCTCTTATAAACTATTCAACATTTTCCCCTAGTCCTTAAATTCTCTGGTGAAAACATGCCCTTTCATAAACCACATTTCTCTGAGGGTACAGTAGAACCTCAGAATTACAAACACATTTGAATAGAGGTTGTTCATAACTCTGAAACATTCATAACTCGGAACAAAATGTTACGGTTGTTCTTTCAAAAGTTTACAACTGAACATTGACTTAATACAGCTTTGACACTTTATTATGCAGAAGAAAAATGCTGCTTTTAACCATCTTAGTTTAAATGAAACAAACACAGAAACAGTTTCTTTACCTTGTCAAATCTTTTTTTAACCTTTCCCTTTAATGTTTTTAGTCATTTACATTTAAGACACTACTGTACTGTATTTCCTTTTTTTTTCTTTCTTTCTTTTTTTGGTGTCTGGTGCTGCCGGGTTGTATACTTCCAGTTCCAAATGAGGAGTGTGGTTCACTGGTCAGTTCTGTAACTTTGAGGTTCCAGTGTATAAAGTATGCATCAAAAAAAGCCAGAACCCTTTCACAGTCATCTTTGTGCCAGTCTTCAGGAAAATCAAAGGATTGAAAGAAATGCTCTGCTTGCTTCCAAATAGCACAAGGTAAACACCATGCCTGTATAGCTTCAGTTTCCTTATGGAGTTTTGTAGCAATCTGAAATCTTGCAAAATGCTGCTTCTAGTCTGTCAATTGTGAAGGTTTGTCAAAGCTGAAGTTCTCTGGTCAACGAAGAGGGAGATGTTGATGAAACCCTGCAACTTGTGTTGCTTTTTTTTCCTGTCTCCATCCTGCATTGCTCCTCCTTCTGTCTGCAACTTCTGTTGCTCTCTTCCTTCTGTTTTTCTTCTCCTCTGGCACTGCTTAACTTAGGGCACCATGTCACATACACCTTGGACATGGTAGGTGGCAAGGCTGCTATAAGCAGGTCAGGCTTCTGTATCAGATATGGACTGCCTACAGAGCTTCCTTTCCGGAGAGATACTCAACAGATGTATTCACAATAAGATCCCTTAATGCTCTGCCAGGCATGGCTGAGGTTCGCGAATGTAAGTTGTTACATGCAACACCATTTCGTGGCTGAACAGTATAATACAATTTAACCTTCCACTACACTGCCAACGCCCCACCCCCCATTAGGCACAGCTCCACCTGCTATTTCAGAGGCATTTCACACAGTGACACCAAGCAGGACCCACCTCTGCGCTCTGCCCTGGCACTTCGCACCTGCGCCCCCAGAATGATTAAGACCAGGCAGAGCAGGGCTCCCAGGATAATGCAGATGACCATGGGCACCGTGACTCTTCCACTGTCGGTCAGAGGGCGGCGCGGGGGAGCTGGATGGAAATGAACATGGAAGAGGGAGAGATTATCCTGTGAGAATCCGGGGGGCCCAGGGATCTCCCCAGTCACTCATTGCAGGGCCCAGGACAGCAGGGTAACGGGCTGGGACACAGTCTGTGTGCCATGGGGGCAGCTCACAGGCTGCAGTTTAAATCATGGGCCCTGCCCTGTCAGCTGGAGCCAGCAGACAGGAATTCTCTGGCTCAGCATGGCCTGCAGCTCCCACCCAGGTGTGATTCACCCCTAGATTTCACAGGGCATGTGTAAGGGGACTGTTGGCCCCTTACTAAAACTCGGTGGGGGTGTTTCGGTTGGCTAGCTCCCATGACCAGAAGGAAGGGGAAGGGTTGATAGGAAAGCAGGACCCTGAGACTGACAGTCCCCAGGAACAATGGGGAGAGGCCAATGCCCCAAGTCAGCCTGACTGACAGGGCAGGCAGGCTAATCAGGGAGTCAGGACAAGTCAGACAGTCAAGGTGGGTCCTGTCCTCCCTGTGAGCTGGATTGCCTGGGTCAGACAGAGTGGGGCCGAGCTACGGAGAGAGCAGGGGCCTGAGCTGAGCTGCGGAGCAGAGCCGCACCAGATCCAGAGAGAACCAGAGCAGCAGCCCCGGGGAGCAGTTCAGTGCTGGGAGCAGAGTCACAGGAGACCTGTGCTGGGAGCAGAGCTGCAGCAACCAGATCCGGAGGGGCCGGAAAAAGCAGCCTAGGGAGCTGGAGGCAGAGCAGCAGCAGCGCTGAGGCAGAGGGGAGCAGGAGCAGGAGAAGGAGCAGGAGCTGGAGCTGGAGCTGGGGCTGGGGCTGGAGCTGGAGCAGTCTGAAGCCAGGCGCGGTGAGGAGCTGAGGAGAGCGAGGGGGACCCTGGGCAGCGGGCCCAGAGCAGGGAGACGCCCCCAGCCAAGAGGCCTGGCAGGCCAGACTTGGAGGGGGATCGTAACCCCGACTGGGCGGGGACGATGCTGGGAAGAAGGGTCCTGCCACCTTCTGCCTGAAGGCGTATGACCACCCCCAGAGCAAGCGTCCGACCCGCAGTATCCCTGCAGCACAGCCAGGCCCTGGGCAGGAGGCCTGGGACGTGTGAGGAACAGACTGAACTTCCCTTACAGTCCAGAGACGCTGGTTGTGACGTCCCCGTGCCACAGAGCAGGGTGACGTGTTTTCCTTTAACCTTTCCCACTTTTTTCTTATTTTTTAAAATCGATTGCTGTTTAATACACTGTATTTCCTTTGAACTGCATGTAATGATCAGTGGGTCAGGGAAGCATCCAGTGCAGAGAGAGCATCTGGGAGTGGGGACACCTTAGCCCCTGCCCTAAGTGACCACGACAGGGTTGGGGGTCGACCCCCCAGGAATCCTGGGCCCAGCCCTGTCGGGGTTACGAGGACTCTGCCAGACAGGAGCGTGGAAGGGGAGCCCTTGACGTCAGGCAGGCCTCTGGGTAAAGGAAGGGGGAGCGAGGACTCAGATCCCTTCACTAGCCCATTTCACTGGGGTAGTGTATAAGCCAGGAAAGTTCCCCACAATAGTGGGACCATTCCCCTGCTTACTCATGGCAAGGAGCTCCTGTCCTTAGGCTACAGCTTGCAGCTCATCCTCTGTGACCCAGCACCAGGTAAATTTTAACTCTTGATGGGAGCGGGGGATGTTTTACCTGTTCTACTCAGTGATGCTGTCGTCTCTGTCACACCTGCAAAGGGAAAGGGAGGAGAGTTGGAGTCTGGAGCGAGGGGGAGCTGATGTGTTGGTCACTGGGTAGCGTCCCCCTCAGATCTCCAGACATCACTTCTACAAACTCCCTCAGAGCAGCACAGGGTCTGTCTGTTAGTGATTTAGGGCCCACGTCCCCCTAGTCTGACTAGTAACAAACCAGCACACTGGGGTCTGTGATGGACGCAGGGGTTATGTGGGCTGATGTCTGAGCCAATATGGCCCCACAAAGCTTCCACCCCACAGCATCCATGATGCTTCTGCACACAGGAGAAAGGAGGGCCTGGCCTGTGACCAAGGGCGGGCAGGTAATTGGACCCATCCTCCTTCCAGAAAATTACAGCATGTAGCAGAAACATCTCCTGTCACTCACCTGAGCAATTCACTGCAACATCTTCCTTGTGACCACAGTTGCTCTCACCCCAGGGCTTAGCAGGACAGTCCCAGAGAGATGACTCCGTCCCTCTGCAATTCAGCGTTTCTACCCAGATGGGACCAGTCCCCTCACCGAATGCAGCCTCGCCTGGGACTGGTACAGCAGATCCACAGCCCAGTTGTTTACACACAACGTTAGCATCCGCCATATCCCAGGAGTCATCACAAACTGTTCCCCAGGAGCCACGGTACCAAACCTCCACTCTCCCCGAGCATCTGTCCTCTCCTCCCACGACGCGTAACTTCTCCTGGTCTGGAAATGCAGAAAACGTATGTGTTACTGGGACAGCTGGGAAAGTCCTTCGGGACCAAGAGGGAGACAGTGAGAAGCAGAGATACCTGTGCAGCTTGTCGAGTTCGGGCAGTCGGCAAACAGGGTCTGAGGTGGTTTCTCTTTTTCTCCTATGCAGAGAAAATGATTAAGTGAACGGACCAAGAAGAGTGTATGATGTAGGAGAGAGTAGGGCTTATCTGTATATTAAACCCCTAAATTTCAGCAATTTTATAAACTTAAATCTAAAATCTATTTTGTTTCATAGCTAATGGATTCGTTCCTCAGTGGATTCTCTGGATGTTGAAATCTTTATTCAGCTCGCTGCTGGTGTGTGCGCGTTTGTGGGTATCTGAGTCTGTTCCATCCACCCTGTGTAGAGCTGCTCTTGACCCTGTTTGAAGGTAAACAGATCTGTCAGCTGAAACACACCCACATCATTGTGAGGATCCAGAGACAAGAAATGGTGGTATTAGAATTGAGGACTGTACTTATTGGGTTATGGGAAGTGGGCACCCGCTCCAGCCCTGAAGGGGTTGGAAAAGCCCTGCAGAGGGCTGGGGAAGGAAGTAAAACCCCAGCTGACTGGGGGAAGTGGCGGCACCTGGGGACCACGCCCCAATCAGGGCCCAGCTGGCTCTCTAAAGGCAGTGAGCCAGAAGCTGAGAGAGAGCACTCTCTAGGTTCCTTTAGCTCTGAGATGGAGGGACCTGGCTGCAAAGACCTGAATAGAGGACCTAGTTTGGAGCAGGATTGGGGAAAGGTCAAGGGAGCTGGGGAGCTCCAGCCGAGGAAAGCCCCAGGCAGTGGGCCTGGTAAGGTCTATTAGGTACGGGGGTTTCAGGGGCAGCCACGGGTAGGCAGCAGGTCCAAACCCAACCTTGCCGGTGATGAGTGGCTCATACTGCAGTCTGCCCCAGGGTGCAGGGACTAGCTGGTGAGTAGCAGGAGCCTACGACTGAGGTGAGGTAGGGATAGTGGGTGAGGGGGCTTCCCTGGGAGGGGGATACCCAGAACTGTGGGGTACCGCCAGGGGGCAGCACCCAGTGAAAGGGGCACCAGGGTCCTGGGAGGGACACGGGAGCCAGCAGCAAGGCGAGACACCAGCCTGAAGAGGACACTCTGGCGGCTGGAACTCTAAATCCCAAGGACAACCAGCAGCGGGCGCCCCTGGTGAGTCTGCGCCCCGGTTACAAGGACTCAATGAGACTTTAGATCTGAAACAGACGCTCACCTACACGCACAGACCCACTTTTTGGGAATTCTGATCCTGACCCAGATTTCACAGCCTGGGTGTCAGGAAGCAGGGGCTGCAGCAGAGCTAGTCTCCAGGCTACTTAACGAGCGCAGCTGGACTGTATCAGGCTGCCTGACTGGTCATACTGCCTGATTGGTCAGCAGTCCAGCTCTTGAGTCCAGCAGCCACACCAGCATTCAGCAACTGCTCAGAGCATTTCCCACAGCTAAGATATCTCATTTTCCTGTCTTGTTCACAGTCTTGCTGTTGCCTTGACCCCAGACTTACCCCTTGCCTTGCTCCAGGTAACCTGGTCCTGACCCTGAGCTCTGATTTCTGCCTTTGGCTCTGGCCTCTGGCTCTGACCCTTGGCTCCAATTTCTGGCTACCAGCTCCTGCTCTAATCACTGGATATGACTCCTGCTCCAACCACTCAGCATGACCACTCACGTCCTGTTCACTGACCTTGGGCCCATCTCTGATTGTTCATCCCAAAAGTACAGCCACAGAGATTCCCAAATGATGCTTGCTAATGGGAGACATTTGCAGTGGTGCTGGAACAATTTTTACAGTTGGGGTGCTGAAAGTCCGGTCCCCAAACTTTTTACCTTGCCCCTTCTTACCCTGTCTGTGCACCCTCTCCCCCGAGTTGAGGCCAGGACTGGGCTGTGGATCGGGGTAAGGTGACTCAGGCTGGGACCACACCTTGTGGGGCTAGTAGCGGGACCCCGTGTCTGGGACCAGCAGTGGAGCGCGGGGCCTGTAGCAAGGACCCCACGCAAACTGATTAACCCCTTGCACCCCAAGTTCCCATGCCTATGGGCATTAGTAGGCTCTCACTAGATGATTGCACTGTGTAACACACAGCTTGTATGAATAACTCCCATTTTGTTTTCCAGGTGCTGTATTGAGAATTGACAATGAAAATATGTCTGTCACTACTGTGAATGTAAAACTGTCTGTACTGAAAAGTAAATACATTCAAAATTTCTATCACACCCTTTCAATGAGTAAAAGATGGAGTGGGTGTGTGCACAGAGTTTCAGAATTACCACTGCAAGAAATATGGGTCTCTTCTGCTCGGTTATCACAGGAGTGCTGTTTCCATATGCCTGATGGGCACTGCCAAAGGGACCTGTGCTGCTCACTGCACGCAACATGGCCCAGCCATGTGGGACCAGAACCTGCTCCATATGCCAAGTCTCTTGCAACCTGCCCTCCATCCCCACAGTTCAGCTGTTTGCAGACAATTGCTGGGGTGACTCCAGACATCTGATTGGAGCAAACACTGCCCCACGTCCCATTGTAGAAAAGCTCCAGCCGCCCAGCGCAATCACGGTCGCTCACCAGCCTCAAATCTGTGAATTCTAGAAGGAAGTGCACAAAAAGGGAATTTAAATCGTCTGATTCTGAAATGAACTGGAGTGAAGAGTGAAATCCCAGCGATTGCTCATCCCAAAAGTATAGCCACATCATTCTGCAGGAGCGAGTGTCAGAGAGAATCACTCTAAGAATGAGAGACTCTCGTGGACACCATGGGACTATTAGAAATATAATGGTCACCTCTGAAAAGTCACCAGTTCCCAGCAGTTACACACACAGACACCAGCAATACAGCAGTGGCTGCCCTGCCAACACTAGAGAAATGCTGCGATATCTCCAATACTCCTCGGTGGGAACCGATGGGAAATGGTGACTTTCTGATCATGACCCCAGTTGGTAGGTAGAAGAGTAGAGTGACCATATTTTCTCAAAGGGAAAACGGAACACCCCACAGGGTGCCCAAACCCAAAACCTCCCTTCCTCTCCCCCACACAGGTGGGGCCAGCCTGAGCCTACCCTACCTCCCACCTACACAGGGACAGCGTGAGGTTCCTCTTTCCCCTCAGCACGTGGGCCAGCCTGAGCCCCCCTGCCACCCACCTGTGCGGAGTCAGTGCGAGGCCCCATTCTTCCATCCTGCACACGCAGTGGCCGAAGACCCCTGCTGTCCTCCCGGGTTGGGCTAGCTTTACCACTGTCCCCCCTCCCCCCACATGTTCCTCTGCACTCCGCTAGGGGGCGCATCCCACTTTTTTGGCAAAACTGTGCATGTGTCCAATTTGCTCTTCCCAACTCGTGATCCGTTGGCAAGAGGAAACGAGAGAAATGCCCATTTTTGCCAAAACAGTCGGGACGGCCAGAGCAGGCTTAAAAAATAGTGTCCTGGCCAAAATGTGCTGTATGGACACCCTATAGAAAAGACAGTAAGGGAGAGGCTCTATCCTTCTCACTGCTCTCCTCAAATGTCTGTCCCCTCCATTAAATCCCCTGGTAACCAGGCTCACGTGAGCATTCCCAGACCAGACCTGAGCAGAGAACTCCCGCGTCCTCTTTATGTCTGCAGTTGTGCTGGCCCCAGCCCCTGGAAGGACAGTCCCAAAGATTGGATTCCTTTCCAGAGCAGTTCACGTCGTCCAGCCAGATCTGCCCGGATCCTTGCCCGTAATGAGCAGACAGAGTTGCATTGATGGCACGTCCACATCCCAGTTGTTTGCAAACGACATCGGAGTCTGACAGATCCCAGAAATCATCACAGACTGTCCCCCAGCTGCCATTGTAATAAATCTCCACTCTCCCAGCACAGCGACCTGCCCCATTCACCAGTCTGATCCGCCTGCTTCCTGCAGGGATAGATCCCAGCTGTTAATATGCAATATGATGATTATTAAATAGCTTCCATGCAAATCAGTGATGATGCTACAATGGCTGAGATATTGAAATGCTTTTTAAAATCTGTCTTTAACAAGAAACACAGAAAAGGAGAAAAGCTGAGTAAGGAAATGAGGAATACTTTTTACAGAGCACTATTGATAAACAGCATGTGAAAGTAAGGGCCTAATTCTGAATTCCATACTCATCGGAGTAGTCCTTAAGGGACTCGTCACATGGGTCAGAACTATTTGTGAGACTAAGCATTAGCGGAAACAGCCCTTACTCAAATTCTTGAATATTCTCAAACAACTCTTAAATGATAAGCATCAAGGTGTTCAAGGAATTATTAGGCAATTAATTTACCCAAAACCAAATATTCTTTTCAGTTGTTACAGAATGGGGAGGGGGTGACACTGACTGACCAGGTCATGCTAGAGTGTAGTTAGATCAGTTCACTTGTGTAGATTAAAGTAATGGTTAGATGTATATGTGTGTATTCAGACATTTAAACTTTATGAAAACCAGTGGAATGTCCGCGTGTCTATTCCTGTCATAATGTAATGCCAAACATTTACATGATAAATATACGTGTAGCTAAATAACACATCAAATAAATTTTGTGAAATGCGGAGGATTTAAGGACTTTAACAGAAAATGCTAATTTCAAAGGAAATAGCCATTATGAAGAAGGTTTGAGGTCAAAAATCTAAGTGCATTTCTCACTCCCTGTCATCAAAGAAAAAGCCCCGGTGGGCCAGCCTACATTCCACCTTGGTCCTGAGGCCCGCCCAGGATATCAGTTAGCGGCTCCTTCACAGAGCCGTGAGCACGGGCATGTACTTGGTGCGGTTCACCCCTATACCTGCCCCTTTTGCGACATGAGGGAAACCCTGGCACACATATATTTGGAGTGTGCCAGGCTGCAGCCCCTATTCCGGCTCCTCACCAATATTTCATTACGTTTTTGGTTGCACTTTTCCCCTCACTTTCTTATTTATGCACTCCTTATCTGCTGCCCCACAAAGTCACAGGATCTCCTGGTCAACCTTCTTCTAGCCCTAGCTAAAATGGCCATCTATGAAGCCAGAGTGAGGAGGTTGGCCGATGGAGTCTCCTGTGACTGTGGGGCCTACTTCCGATCCTCGGTCAGTTCACGCCTCCGGACAGAGTTCCTCTGGGCGGCATCCACTGACTCCCTTGATGCCTTTGACAAGCAGTGGGCGCTGTCCGGGGTTCTCTGCTTGGTGTCCCTGTCCGGTTTCCTTCGTTTGACCCTTTGACCACACTCCTGTCCTTTTAATTTCATTAGTTGTCCCCCAGATTTATTTGGTGTCCAGGTCCTGTGGATCCCCCTCTTAGGCTGGGAGGGGATCCTTTAGCAGTGGGCGGGCTTTGCCCGCCCACTTCCCGGATCCCAGTAGGATCAAAGGAAAAGCCCACAGGGGTAGATTGTCAGCTTGCTTTCTGTGAGCTTGTTTTCTTATGTTCTTATGTGATAAGAAGATATAAATATGGATTCAAAGAAAGATCCTGTATCTCTGGACTGTTTGGATTCTAAGAGAGAAAAAGAACTTAGGATACAGAGGGACCTAGACAAATTGGAGGATTGGGCCAAAAGAAATCTGATGAGGCTCAACAAGGATAAGTGCAGGGTCCTGCACTTAGGATGGAAGAATCCAATGCACCGCTACAGACTAGGGACCGAATGGCTAGGCAGCAGTTCTGCGGAAAAGGACCTAGGGGTGACAGTGGACGAGAAGCTGGATATGAGTCAACAGTGTGCCCTTGTTGCCAAGAAGGCCAATGGCATTTTGGACTGTATAAGTAGGGGCATAGCGAGCAGATCGAGGGACGTGATCGTGCCCCTCTATTCGACATTGGTGAGGCCTCATGTGGAGTACTGTGTCCAGTTTTGGGCCACACACTACAAGAAGGATGTGGAAAAATTAGAGAGAGTCCAGCGAAGGGCAACAAAAATGATTAAGGGTCTGGAACACATGACTTATGAGGAGCGGCTGAGGGAACTGGGCTTGTTTAGTCTGCGGAAGAGAAGAATGAGGGGGGATTTGATAGCTGCTTTCAACTACCTGAGAGGTGTTTCCAAAGAGGATGGTTCTAGACTATTCTCAGTGGTAGAAGATGACAGGACAAGGAGTAATGGTCTCAAGTTACAGTGGGGGAGGTTTAGGTTGGATATTAGGAAAAACTTTTTCACTAGGAGGGTGGTGAAACCCTGGAATGCGTTACCTAGGGAGGTGGTAGAATCTCCTTCCTTAGAAGTTTTTAAGGTCAGGCTTGACAACGCCCTGGCTGGGATGATTTAATTGGGGATCGGTCCTGCTTTGAGCAGGGGGTTGGACTAGATGACCTCCTGAGGTCCCTTCCAACCCTGATATTCTATGATTCTATGAACTGAATGAGAAGACAGAGATCCCCAGAGTTATTCTGGGTAGCCCTGTGTGATGGGGTGAGCTCCCCACACTAGCCCTGTAAGAGCTGGGTTGGGCCAGGTGGGCCCAATCAGCTAATTATGCTGCAAACGGTGGAGTTTTAGGCCGGAATCAGCTGGTTAGAGAGAGTCTCACCTGTTCAGGAACAGGTGGGACCTATAAAGCTAGGAAGGTGGCTATGGGCTGGGGCTGTTGGGAAAGACTGCAGTAAGGCAGACAGCAGTCATGCCTTGGGAAGAGGGAGGAGTGTTTAGGGGCTGCAGGGAGATAGTCTGTAGTTATTCCCTGGGAGGAGGATTCTTGGGGCTGGCACACCCACAGTGAGGAGGGGAACCAGAGTATAGGAAGCAGTCATACAATCATAGAAGATTAGGGTTGGAGGCCATCTAGTCCAACGCCCTGCTCAAAGAAGGACCAACCCTAACTAAATCAGTCCAGGGAAAGAGCAGTGTGGGCAGAGGGAGGAAGCCCAGAACTGCTGAGCTGTCTCTGGACTGGATCCCAGAAAAGAGGGCAGGCCTGGGTTCCCCTACCAGCCACTGAGGGAGTGGCACCAGGGCAGCGAATGGGAAGATGGCCTAGGACTGTTGATGGACTGAATCCCATCAGGGGGAACACTGAGTGACCTAGCTGGAGGACTAAGTCACAAAGAGGATGCTGCGGGTCCTGGAGGAAGAGGCACTGCAGACCAGAGTGATGGTGTGCAAACTGTGGATGGGTCGTTGGCCTCAAGAGCTAATCCCCAGAGTGACCAGGAAGAGATGCCAGACCGGCAGTGAGTGGAGTACCTCATGACACCCTGTAAAAGACTTTGGGGAAACTGACAGTTTATTACATCACTGCCACCATTTGGAGTTACAAACTGATTTACCTGATATTATATTTTACCTGCTATAGCCTCTCAATAACCCTCATTCTTTCTTCTTAGCTAATAAACCTTTAGTTATGTACTATAGAACTGGCTGCCAGCGTTATCTTTGGAGGAAGTTCTGGGGTGACTGACTGGTCCCTTGGGACTGGGAGAAACTTGGTGTGGTGTGATATTAGGATTAAGTGACATTTTATCACAACTTTCAGTTTGTCTGGGTGGCAGGTTAAGCTGGAGAGGAGGTCTGTGACTCCATAGTGAGACTTGAATAGTGATCCTGGAGTTTGTTTGTCACTGACTTGGTGAAATCTAATGATAGAACACACCTCCAGTTTGGGGTATCTGCCCTTATTTTTTGAGTCTGCCCTGAAATAGTCTCTTACAGTGGTGAGCCACTCCAGACAGCATGACAGGCGGTACCAGAACATTAGAGAAAAGTGGTACCAATTTATTTTACAGATAAAGGGGAAGATGGGCAAATGGGCTCCATGTGTCTCCAATCAAGTCCCAGACGCTTAGGGCCCAATTCTACCCTGCTGAAATCAACGGTGAATCTCCCACTGACACAGTGGGAATGGAAATAGGCCCTTAATGTGCTGTAGTTACCCTGCAGTTGGAATGGGCATGAAAAATATCAGTGCAGTAACATACAGTGCATGATATAGGGACATAGTTAAAACATGTTACTTGTTTACCTTTACTGTGGAACCTTAATGTTAATCATATACCAGCAAAAAGAACAACAGAATTATCTTGTACAATAGTCATGTAAAACCAAGAACAATGGAAAAAAAAATCTCATCAAGGTTTCCTTTTTCCTTCTTTTCCTTTAAATGATGAAAAATTGCACAGTTATAGATTAGGACTTAACAAGGTCACATTATAACAGCAACTTTGATGTGTTTCCTAAGTGACAGAGAGTTAGATCCACAAAGGTACATAGATTCCGAACTGCCTCTTAATAAATAAATCATTACATATTTATTGAAGCAGGGACTTGACCCTCCCACATCCCAGGCGAGTGCCCGGGCCACCAGCTAGAATCAATCTCTAGCTTTTTTTTTGATTCAGTGACTGATTATTTGTACAAAGTGGAACATTTCCAGCAGGAGAGACCCACCCCAGCATAGTCTATAGTGACTAGGGCACTCCCCTGTGTTCATGTCCCTGCTCCAAATCAGGCAGAGCAGGAATTGAATGTGCATTTCCCACCTCCCAGTTGAGTGCTTTAACCACTGGGTCATGTGTAAAATGGGGAGATGAGAGAGCTGACCTGGCTTATGTGTCTAGCTCCAGGAGTGGGTTCATGACTAAGATTCCTGAGCAGAGATAGGTGCCTACCTCTGACTGTATGTCAGGGGCCTGAGGCATAGATCAATGGCAGTTTGGCATCCAAATAACTTTGTATATCTAGGCCCTACTCCCTTCCTTGGCATTTCACTGCTGACAAATTTAGGTGGTTCCCTATTCAGCTTTCTGGCTTCTGGTGCCTAACTCTCCCCATGCATTGTACGTGGAGCTGGGTGCGTGACTCATGGCTGAGGATCCCATTTGATGGCAAGGCACCTTGGAGTCAGCCCTTGCAACACCCAAGTCCCTTCGGGGATCTAGCCCAGAGCCACTATCCATGGCAGCCTTGGTCAAAACAGGTTGCATATGACTTCCTTTTCTTACTATTGTTTTCTGAGTCAAGACAGCAGGTTTTTTAAGACTTTAAAATAAAGAAGCCACTACATACACTAGAGCTGCTTGGAAAGTCGTCCTTTTCCCCACAAATATGAATGGCCGTGAATATTTTTCATGTTCTGTAAATAAATTTGCATTTTCCATAGTGCTGTCAAGTGATTAAAAAAATTAATTGGGATTAATCATTCTGTTAAACAACAATAGAATACCATTTATTTAAATATTTTGGATGTTTTCTACATTTTCAAATATATTGATTTCAATTACAGCACAGAATAGAAAGTCTACAGTGCTCACTTTATATTTATTTTTTTATTCCAAATATCTGAACTGTAAAAACCAAAATAAATGAATTTTTCAATTCACTTAATACAAGTACTGAAGTGCAATCTCTTTATTATGATAGTTGAACTTACAAATGTAGATTTATGTACAAAAAAAAATGCATTCAAAAATAAAACAATATGAAACATTAGAGCCTACAAGTCCACTCAGTCCTACTTCTTGTTCAGCCAATCGCTCGGACAAACAAGTTTGTTTACATTTGCAGGAGATAATGCTGCCAGCTTCTTATTTACAAAGTCATCTGAAAATGAGAACAGGCATTTGCCTGGCACTCTTGTAGCCAGCATCGCAAAATATTTACGTGCCAGAGTCGCTGAAGAGTCATAAGTTCCTTCATGCTTCAACCACTATTCCAGAGGACATGTGTCCAAGCTGATGACAGGTTCTGCTCAATAACAATCCAAAGCAGTGTGGACAATGCTTGTTCATTTTCATCATCTGAGTCAAATGCCACGAGCAGAAGGTTGATTTTCTTTTTTGGTGCTTCAGGTTCTGCAGTTTCCACATCAGAGTGTTACTCTTTTAAGACTTCTGAAAGCATGCTCCATACCTTGTCCCTCTCAGATTTTGGAAGGCACCTCAGATTCTTAAACCTTGGGTCGAGTGCTGTAGCTTTTATTAGAAATCTCATATTGGTACCTTCTTTGCATTTTGTCAAATCTGCAGTGAAAATGTTCTTAAAATAAACAACATGTGTTGGGTCATCATCCGAGACTGCTATAACATGAAATATATGGCAGAATGCGGGTAAAACAGAGCAGGAGACAAACAATTCTCCCCCAAGGAATTCAGTCACAAATTTAATTAACACAGTATTTTTTAACGAGCGTCATCAGTATGGAAGCATGTCCTCTGGAATGGTGACTGAAGCATGATGGGGCATATAAATATTTAGCGTATCTGGCATGTAAATACCTTGCAATGCTGTCTACAAAAGTGCCATGCAAACGCCTGTTCTCACTTTCAGGTGACATTATAAATAAGAAGCAGGCAGCATTTTCTCCAGTAAATGAAAACAAACTTGTTTCTCTTAGTGACTGGCTGAACAAAAAGTAGGACTGAGTGGACTTGTAGGCTCTAAAGTTTATATTGTTTTGTTTTTGAATGCAGTTATGTTAAAAAAAAAAATCTACATTTGTAAGTTGCAGTTTGACGATAAAGAGACTGCACTATAGTACTTGGATGAGATGAATTGAAAAATACTATTTCTTTTGTTTATCATTTTTACAGTGCAAATATTTTAATATAAATATTTATATAAAGTGAGTACTGTATACTTTCTATTCTGTATTGTAATTGAAATAAATATATTTTTAAATGTAGAAAAACATCCAAAAATATGTAATAAATTTCAATTGGTTTCTATTGTTTAACCATGCGATTAAAACTGCGATTAATCATGATTAATTGTTTTAATCTCTATTAATTTTTTGAGTTAAATATGTGAGTTAACTGTGGCTAATCGACAGCCCAAGTTTTTCAACAAAAATCTGAACATTTTCAAGGAAAACAGACATTGTGTGAAAATTTTTAATCTTATTGTGAAGATTTTTCACAGGAAAAAAGTTTTGATGAAATCTTTGAACATCTCTATTACTTAAAAATATAAGAGAGAGAGAGAGAGAGAGAGAGAGAGAGGTTGTTATAGTGCATTAACCCTATACCATGGCTATGCTTTGTTCTGCATATAATATATTTTTACTATAAATGGGTCCCAGATCCACATCATTTCAAGGACTGCCGAGATCACAGCACAAGGTGGGGTGGAGGCAGGCCCTGGGGTGGGTCATGTTCCCATTGAACAAGGACAGGATATTTATAAGATTTTCACACTAAGTCACCTGAGCAAACAACACCAACGTCCTCAGCAATTCTTGCCTGGGCTGTCTCAGACGTGGAGCTGTCACAGAGAGTCAGACGAGTCTCATTTCCTCCACATCGGACACTTTTCAGCCCCACAGGGCCCGTTCCTCGCTCAGACTTAGGGGGGTTATAAGCTTTCTCAGCGTCTCCGCACTGGAGCTCCCTGCACACCACGCTGGCATCGTCCATGTCCCACTGGTCATCCAGCACTCTGCCCACGCACCACGGAGGGAAATCTCAACTCTCCCATCGCACCGGCTCTCTCCATTCAACAGTCTGAGTGCCTCAGAATGACCTGGGCTCACAGAGACACAAAATACGCTGAATAACACTCCCTGTTGGTACTGCATGAGAAATAATACACAGATGTGATGTGAAACACAGGTTTCTGTGCCGTGTGGGAGGTAACCCTCACCTCTGTGCAGTGATACAGGGAACAACCTCTCTCAAGGGTTTCATTTGTCTGTCTACTCAGAAATGCAGGAGGTGATGGAAGGAAAGAATTCCCCAGCTCTGAGATCGGATCTTGCACGATGTGGAGCACTCTCACCTCCCTAAGGAGTCAATGTGAGTGGAGAGTGCTCAGGAACACCTGGCAGATCAGGCCCCTGGTTTCCAAAATGGTCTGTGCAAAAGTGCTCAGTGATCACTCAACACACTGATAGCGTCAGCGCTGTGAGGTAGCTGTGATTCACAACAGGAGTCTAGGGATTGGCCTGCAATGAGCGCACCAAGCACCCCACTTCCCAGTTGCAATTCCCAGACCCAGACTGTCAGGACACATGGCTCCTTTAAAGAAAACTCTGCCCTGTTTGTCCCCGTTCAGTGTACATTGGTGACCTGCAATCACCACGTCAGCTCCAAACTCATAAGGAGCTAACACAATAAAGGCTTTTCCGCACTCAGCAGGGTTTTTCCAGGCCAGGTCTGCAACTGTGGACACTTGAGTTACCTTTCTCATGAACTCTAGCTATTGGCTTGGCTGGAGATGATGTTTGGAGAGGTGAGTGACCTCTGGGCAATGGAGATTTATACAGTATGTGGCACCTTACATTTCAAAGGAGCCAAAGTGCTCCCAAAATATGATCTGCAAACCTGTCAAATCTTCCTAAATATATAAACAGTTATAAGAATATACATACAGAGGACAGTAGTGACTCCATATTTAACGATGAAATTAATATTGCACTTAAGACAGGGATTCAACTACTCTGTTTTTTATAAAAGTTATGTATGGTCTGATTCTCACGTTAAGGCTCCTACACTCTGAGCAGGTGTAAATGAGCTCTTAGGGTTAGTAAGAATTCAGCCCAGTATAATCTCACCTTACTTCCCACACAGAATCTGTGTCAGTGTGGCCCACATTCCTTGTACTGCAGCATTTGACTTTATTTTTCTTTGACAGGAAGCGAAAGATGCCATGGGGAGGGGACATAGATTTTATCTGGATACTCTGGGCCTCTGTTACGTTATGGGCAACCCCACACCCTAGTCACCCTCTGAGGGCAGAGCTAGAGTGCAGGGTCTGGGGGTGGGGGGGAAGGTTATAAATACAGGAGTTGAAGGGCTTTTATACGCTTGAAAGGCAACAAGGGCACAGCTGCAGCTGTACCTCTGTAGCCCTTTAGTGTAGACCCTACCTATGCTGACCGGAGGGGTTCTCCCATTGCTATAGTTCATCCACCTCCCTGAGAGGTGGTAGCGAGCTTGACAGAAGAATTCTTCTGTCTATCTAGTGCTGTCTGCACTGGGGGTGGGGGGCAGGGTAGGTTGGATTAACTATGTTACTCAGGGGTGTGGATTTTTCACACCCCTGAATGATGTAGCTGGGTCAACACGTGTTGACATCATATATATATCATATATCATGTCGAAGACAGCCCTGTGGACTCAGTGTCTGATAGATGCAGCACTGAGAGATGTCTGCTGTGAGGGCTGGTCCCAACCCCTGTACCACCGTGGATACAGAGCAGTGCTATGTCCTTTATTTGCTAGGGAAGCCCTCCATTGAGATAATGTTTGGTGCACCATGGTGTGGTCTATGGACGTAGAGGGAGAGCTGGGGCAGTATTTGTTGCTGTGAAGACCACAGAGACTATGGAATTTACATTTAGCTATCAGCTGACTGCTCTAAACTGAGATTCTGTCTCAGTTAAAGAGAGAGAACGGGGCAGCACTTAGTGAGGTGAGGATTTGTGAATTCTTGCCTGACTTAGCTGGGCTTATGGGGAGAAGACTGCTCTATGGAGTGAGAGCCTTACAGAGATCCAGGGAACAGATATTGTAGAGGCTGCTTCCAATCCTGGTACCACATTGAATACAGGCTACAGATTTCTGTTTCACCAGCAACTGAGAGACCCAGTCAACTCTTAACCCAAGCCTAGGGCTGGAGCGCTGCTAGCTGCTAAGATCCCCAGACTGTTTCATTGCTCACCGAGTTCTAAAGTGTTTGAAACGGCTGAGGTACTGCCATTTCTCAAGCTCTGAAGACCCACTACATGTCACAACCACACTGCAAAGCCTGAGAAATCATCTCTAAGAGAAGATCAGTGGGGAATGTGTTTGGATGTGTATGCTGGAGTATAGAACATGTGAAGTAGTAACAGAAACAATAGGGGGAAAGTCTGTATAAGGAGAACCGGAATATTTACTGTCTAATAGCTTTTGTTTAAAAGTTATTCATAGTATTCCAAATACAATTTACAATGTTTTCTGTGTGCATTAAATGCTTTACTAAGGCCATGTCTACACTATGGGCGCTACAGTGACACAGAACATCACTGCAGCTATGCCACTGTAGTGTAGATGCTTCCTTCAGTGACAGAAGGGGTTTTACTATTGCTGTAGATAATCCATCTTTCCAAGTGGTGGTAGCTAGATCAATGGAAGAATTCTTCTGTTGTTGTCTACACTGGGGGTGAGGTTGGCATGGTTATGTCACTCAGGGATGTGACTCCTATTGATCTCATTGATGAATGCTGCAAAGTGCCTAAATCCTTACTGAAAATGAAACGTAGGCTCTTAAACCAGTTAGGCATTGCCATGCTGAATGGAGCAACAGCGAAACAGCTGTAAAAATCTGGGCCAAAGCCACTATGGATAGCCATCAGACGACTTCCCATCTATCAGCTACTGCAGTTCTCTGGTGTGGCATGGGGAAGCCTTTGAAGATCTTTGGAGAAGCCTGCAGGGAAAAGGACCCCTGCAGTGTTTGTGTTGCAGTGTAGAAGAGGATCTTAATCAAAGCACCAGCTGCTCTCACTCAGAGCAGGATCTTTGTGAAAGTTCCCAGCTGGCTCAGGAGCCAAGCTCTGGAGCCATTTGAACGCTTTCCTGAAAACCAGGATCTTTCACAAAGAAATGACTATTTCTATGAAGTGTTGTGGGGAATTAATGATCTATAAACATACACACCCACTGAGCAAGCTCTGTAGGTGAGGGCTGCAGCCCACCAGCACACAGCCCAGGATGGGCAACGGGGAAGCATTTTGGCCAGGAACTCCAGGGCAAACACTTACGTTTCCAGAGAATGAGATGGGATTGTAATGGGCCCACAGCATGGATGAGATCTCTGCGTATAGGTTGCTTCTGCAACACCAACCTCAACCTGATGAAGGGCTGAGTCAGCCCTGCTGGGACTGAGGGAATCTGTGAATCACAAACCCCAGGTTTATAGCACAGAGCCATTCTCTCCGGTTCACTCTAGCCTCGTGCTAGGATCCACCTCGGCACCCCTCACTGCACCTGGAGGTGTCTCTGATCTGGGGAACCTAAACAAAGAGAGCAACACTCCGATACCCCTACTTACCTTGAGTACTGTAGTCAATGGGACTACTCATGATGATCCTAATCTGGGCAGTACATTGCACTGTAACTAACATACACACATCTGTATTAAACTTACCTGAGCAAGTAACCCTGGCCGTGTCTCTTGGGGAGCAGGCTGGGTTTCCCAAGGCCATGCGAAAACAATCCCACAGACAGGATTCAGTCCCTTCACAATGAAAAGCGTCACTCCATACGGGTCCGCTCCCTTCTCCAAAATGGGCTCCTCCCCGGATCGACATAGCATATCCACAGTTCAGCTGATGGCAGAGGACGTTGGCATCTTGCAAATCCCAGTGGGAGGCACAGAGGCTTCCCCATGTGTCTCCATGTTGGATCTCCACTCTCCCGGAGCACTCGGTGCCGTTCACTAACCTGCCGCCCAGGCACCCTGAGCACAAGGGAAAGTGAGTGTCGAGGTGGCGCAGTGATCAGTGTTAACGGCCACGGCAGGGAGGGGAGTGGGGAACAGGAAGGGATTGTTGCTCCTGATCAATGCTGGCAGTTACCCTGTGGGGGCTGTGGGACTATTCTACACCTGCACATTCACAAACTGATACTTGATCCACGTCAGTTAGTGCAAAGGGAGGACCAGGGACCAGAATTTGGCTTCCTTGTTATATTCCATTCTCAAGGCACCACAAGTATTTCACAGAGGGATCAGTTCCAGCAGACTTGGCTGGTGCACGGACAAGGGGCCAATATCCTGGGCCAGGTCCCCACCTGGTGTAAATCGGCATAGCCTCACTGAGCCCAATGGAGCTTGGCAGATTGATACACTGTGAAGATCTGGCTGAGGATGTTCCCCAATCCCCAATCCTTTTCTTTCCCCCTGCACCTGCTCACCTGAACACATCATGCTGGCTTCACTCCCAGGGGGACACTCAGTTGTGCCCAGTGCAGTAACAGGACAGTCTCTCAGGCGGGATTCATTCCTCTCGCAGCCAAACGTGCCGTTCCAGACAGGGCCGTCTCCTGTGCCAAAGAGCTCCCTGGCTGGCATCGACAGGGCGAATCCACAGTCAAACTGCTGGCAGAGGGTGTGAGCAGCCTGCAAATCCCACTGGGAGTCACAGAGGGCTCCCCAGGTGCCTCCATGGCGAAGCTCCACTCTCCCCGAACACCCTGTGCTGCCGTTTGCCAGCCTGTACCCGCCGTACCCTGAGAAGAAGGAAAAGGGAGATCAGAGGAACATTTCTCTTGCACAATTGTCAACAAAGATGTGATGTAGGAGCCCCAGTGACTTGGGATAATTATTTCCCAGTTTACTGGGCACTTTGTTAAATCAGGATGCTCAGTCTTGATCATCAAGCTCTTACAGTGCAGGCATTATTGCCAATATCTTCCCTCGGTGAGGGGTCATGTACCACTTTAAGGTCAGGGTCACACCTGGGATGGATTCTCTGTGGGTGGAGTCAGTCTCTTCTTTGGCTGGTCATGAGTCTGAAGGGACTGTCCCCAGGATATCACACACATGTCATGTGAAGAAACAGGTTATGCTATGATTGTGACATAACTAAGATGTATTTTATGCAAGGTATCGTTGGAAAGGTTATGATTTACTGAATATGATTATCATATTTGTATGCATGTATCATTTTCATATCTGATGATAGGCATATGGTCTATGGATCTATTACAAATGTGTTTACACCTGGGAACTCCCACTAGACAGAATGCAATCAGTCTAGATGACTGGCTGGAAAGGGCCATTAGAAAGTACAATAGGCCTTGGAAGATACTAAACTCCCACTGGGGAGCCTTCCCTGTCTCATGGCTCCTGTGGCCCTAGAGAAAGATGGGACCATGTCACCTGATACTGGACTCTGTGATAATACTAGAGTTTTTTTCCATTGACTGTGCATGGGAATTAAACTGGGAGACAAAGGGTTCCCGCCATATACAAAAAAACATTTAAGGCAGGGGAGTGACATCATCAGGCTTCATCCTTCTCTGACTCCCCATCCAAGAAAGAAGACTGCTGAAAACACCTGAGAAATAAAAGACTGGACTGCGGGACAGGGGGAGGGGGGGAACATTGGGCCCAGACTAGAGGGTTTTCTAGCCTGTGAAAGGAATATCTGGAGTTTCAAGCTGCTAGCAAGTGCAGTTTGCCTACATGAATCTGCAATCTGTCACCCTAAAACAACACTTAGGGTGAGAATTTGCTACTTATAACCAGTTTCATTAGTATATTTAGCTCAGATTGTGTTTTTGTTTTATTTGCTTGGTAATCTGCTTTGATCTGTTTGCTATCCCTTATAATAACTAAACATCTATATTTTGTAGTTAATAGATTTGGGTTTTTTTGTTTAAAACCAGAGTGTGGAATTCATAACTGGGGGCAAAAAGCTGTTGCATGTCTTCCTCCACATTCAGGAGGGGGCAAATTTCATGAGCTTATGCTGTAAAGTTCTCTGTGCAGCGCATGACAGTATAATTTGGGGTTTACCCTCCGGAAGGGGGTGTGCACTTGAGTAACTGGGCAGTTCTTTAGCTGAGCCTTCCCAAGCAGAGCTGATCTCAGATCTGTGTGAAGCTGCAGCTGGGTGTGTCCCTACCTGTATCTGTGCTGGAGCCTGTGAGAGGGCTTGACAGGCTGGTCACAGCAGTACAGAGTAAAGGGAGCCCAGACTTGGGGGTGAGGTGGGCTCAGTGATACCCCAGTTCCAGATGGCACCCCGAGAGGGGTGGGACCCATCACAGAGGGGATGGGGACTGAGGGAATGGGAGTGGAGGGGAGGGGTGGGATGCTGGGAAGGTGGATGTGGTGGTGAGTGATGCAGGACTGGTGGTGAATAGGGGCAGGGGCACCTGTCAGCCCCACAGTTCCCTCCTCTGTGTGTATACCATGATTTGGGGACCCCCAACCCATCTCTGGCCCTGCCCCAAACCCCATATGAGCCAGGTTCTGGAGAGGACTTGCATCACTGTGGGAGTCTGAGCCCCACTTCTCTCCCCCCCCATGAGCTGGGATCTAGGGGTCCTTGACCCTTAGTGGTGCTTGAGCTACACTACCTGCCCCCATGGGTGCGCCAGGATCTGGGGAGCCCTGCTTATCCATGGGGGTTTGACCCCCTTCCTGGCCCCCTCATGTAAGCCAGGTTCTGGAGGAATCTTTCCTTTCGGGGTGTCTGGGCTCATCTCCCTCCCCTGCCAATGGAAGCCATGATCTATGGAAGCCCTGCCCCTCTGGGTGGGGAGCTTAGAACAGGCATGCTTGGAGCATGCACCAAGATCCAGGGGTGAAAGTAGGCTGGTACGGCATACTGGTAAGAAGTGGCCGCCAGTACCAGCCCATACGCAGCCAACGTTAAAGCGCTTCCACGGCTTTAACGTCACTGCCCCTTTTGCCTGCCCCCTCCCCACTCCACCGGCGGCCATGATAGGGGAGGGAGAAGGTAAAAGGGGCAGCTGCCCTGGGGCCCAGTGATTTAAAAGGGCCGGGGGCTCCCGGCTGCTGCTACTGCCAGAGCCCCAGGCCCTTTTAAAATTGCCACCAGAGCCCCGGGAGGCATGGGCCAGGCAGCGCAGATAGGTTGGTTGGGGGAGGCTGACCCTCAGCCCCCCACTTCACCCAAGGCCCCGCCCCTTCCGGGTGCCCAGAGCCGGGCCCCATACCAGTAAGTCTTCTATGTTTCTTTCACCCCTGCCAAGATCACACCGCTGAGATGGGGTGAGGAGCTGGGAATGGTTATCTTTGACACATATCAAAACTCTCCAGAACTGGGGATGGGGGAAGGGAACACCCACAGACAGGAACGGAGCAGTTCACACATCTCAGGGATATTGTTTCAGGCTGAATTCACCTCCCTCGGGTACTCTCTTTCAGCTGAGAACATCTCATTAAAAAAGAAGACTTGTGGAATGCAAATGAAGAACTGTCATAAATGTCAAGGGAAGGGTAATCATCTTTAAAATCCCGCCTGGCCAGAGGAAAAATCCTTTCATCTGTAAAGGGTTAAGAAGCTAAAGGTAACCTCGCTGGCACCTGACCAAAATGACCAATGAAGAGACAAGATACTTTCAAAAGCTGGGAGGAGGGAGAAAAACAAAGGGTCTGTGTCTGTCTGTGTGATGCTTTTGCCGGGGACAGAACAGAAATGGAGTCTTAGAACTTAGTAAGTAATCTAGCTAGGTATGTGTTAGATTATGATTTCTTTAAATGGCTGAGAAATTAAGTTGTGCTAAATAGAATGAATATTCCTGTCTGTGTGTCTTTTTGTAACTTAAGGTTTTGCCTAGAGGGATTCTCTATGTTTTGAATCTAATTACCCTGTAAGGTATTTACCATCCTGATTTTACAGAGGTGATTCTTTTTACTGTTTCTTCGATTAAAATGGTTCTTTTTAAGAACTGAATGCTTTTTTCATTGTTCTAAGATCCAAGGGTTTGGGTCTGTGGTCACCTATGCAAATTGGTGAGGATTTTTACCAAACCTTCCCCAGGAAGTGGGGTGCAAGGGTTGGGAGGATTTGGGGGGGAAAGACAAACAACGTTTTCCCAATAAACCCAGATAAACGTTTGGTGGTGGCTGTGGAAGTCCAAGGGCAAAGTGCAAAATAGTTTGTACCTTGGGGCAGTTTTAACCTAAGCTGGTAAAAGTAAACTTAGGAGGTTTTCATGCAGGTCCCCACATCTGTACCCTAGAGTTCAGAGTGGGGAAGGAACCTTGACATGAAAACCTCCTGGATCACTGTACCAGTTTTACCATGGGAGTCACAGACCATCCCCTTGGACTCTCTATCTTTTCACCTAGACAAACTGGACTTAGTGATAATTGGTCACTTATACCAAAAATCACATCACATTTAGGTTGCTCACAGTTCTAAGGATATCACCTAAACCTACACTTTCCCTTATCCATCATTAAATCCACAGACAGCTCTCATGTCCCACCTCCCTAGTGACAATACTCATGGCAAGATGAACCCAGTACCCTGCTACTGACACAACTGAAACAATTCTGTACTGAAATGGTGCAAACTGGAACCTCAAGGTCTATATACACATCTTTCCTCTGATAACATACATGGGCATGCTCAGGCCCAGATGTCCTCATATCACAGCTCCCTGATGCTCCTCCAACTAATCCCCAGATCTCCTCATATTACCATCACAGCTCTCCCAAACTGCTCCAGCATATTCCTCCACCATTCAATACAGATAAACCTAATGCAGTGACTGCAGCTGGAGAGCAGATAAGCCTGAATGGTTATTGCCAGCTCCTAGGGGATGATTTCCCTTGGTGAAGAGCTGCTTGGGGCTTCCTTTGAAGGTACTGAAACAGTAGCTCTAAGAGTTGTGAACTGCCTCAGTCTCTGCTCAGAACGTTGCTCAATCTGGGGCTTTCTGATGACAATTAAAAATCAAGCCCTGGTGACGATCTCCCTGCCCCAAGTTGCAGAGCTGTTCAAGATGGTGGGTAGAATTGAGGACTCAGAGCAATTTTGAGTAGAATTAAATCACCAAAAAACTTCATTATTGCAGAGTTAAAGTTGCCCGAGGATAGGCTGGGCCCTTCCAGAGCATTGAGTTCAGCTAGGGAGGGTTCCCCAAGTACAAGGCACAATCCCACAAGGCATTGAGAGGATCCTGTGAACGGCTGAGTGCCCTCAGCTGCCACTGCTGAATCGGACCCAAAGTGAGTCAAACACACCATTGAAGTAGTACCAGATTTACCATGGCGCCAGGCCCATGGTCCAAAGGGGCCCCGGCTCGGCCCACTCTTCTTCACCCCCAGCTCTCTCCTGCGGGAGCAGAAGCTTGATGCTGCCGGCTCCTGAGGCTCCTGCTGCAGCAGAGCAGGCTCCGCCGACAGCCAAGCTTCTCCCCGGCCTCTTCCCTCAACATGCTACATTCCCGCCCCTCCCTCTCACTGCCGCAGAACAGCTGTTTGCCGGCGCGAAGGAGGGGGAGGAGTAGAGGCGCAGCCCACTCGCCACTTCGGGGAGAGCAGGAAAAGAGGTGGGGGCGGGGCCTTGATGAAGGGGGTGGAATCGGGGCATACCCCCTCCAGCCCCCTGCCGTGAGCACCTCCACAACACCAGCCCACCCCCCCAGCCCTCTGTCCTGACCCCTGCACTCCCTCAAAACTCCCCAGCCCCCTGCACCCTCACACATACCCAGACCCCCACACCCCATGCCCTGATTCCTGCACCCCCCTACATCCCTACCCCCATCCTGAGCACCAAATGGGAGTTCCTGCACATACATCCATTCCCACCTGCACCCCTCGCACCAAACAGGAGCTGTTCACATCCCCAACCTCCTGAGCCTGCTCCCTCACCCTAGCTCCTGGCCAGACCCTGCACCCCATTGTTGTTTTACATTTTTTTAATAAAGCTATCTTATCCAAAGCACTTTCCAATAGTTAGCTAACGGTACAAACAATATTTGGAAAGATCTTTAAGTGGTCCATCGAGACCCTCCGCGATTTTCAAGTGGTCTGTGGAAAAATAAGTTAGACTACAAAAACAATCAAGGTACCTCACTTTATTTTCATTTACTTCCTATTAACTTATAGGAGGAGGATGAAGAAAAAAAAAGAATGAAAAATGGAGGGGGGGGGAGATAAGATAGAATGTTCTTTTTCTTGGCTGGGTCCCAAGAAGGGGCCCCAAAAAAGAAGCTGAGCACAGGGCCGGGGGCCCCACTAACTCTAAATCCACCACTGGCTGTCACGTCACCTGGGCTGGGGATACTGTGTCGACTGATCCCCACAGTCTCCAACGTACCTGGGCAGTACAGCAGACATGGCCCTGTTCACAAGTTCCTCTCCACTCCCTTGCCCACCCACCACTTGCTTCCCACCTGCCCCGCTCAGATCTGCTTAAGGCTTAGCCCTCTCACTTTTAAAAATGATTGCTTGCCCCTCCCCCCTCAGGCTTTTCTAGCAGCCCTGTTGCCAGGTATCCAGTTTTAGACTGGAAACTCCAGTAGAAAACAGGACCTGAGTGTCCGGTTAGCAGTGCTGACAGGAAACTAAAAGTCCAGTTATAGGAGTAACCACATTAGCCTCTGCTCCTCCCACTCCCAACACCCACCCCAGAGGGCTGGAAGAGAACTTGTCCTGCTGATGTGGGAGGAGGGGCAGCTCAGTGCAGAGACAGATGAACAGAATGGGTTAGAACCAGGTAGGTACCCACTCTATGTGGGCAGGGGTGGGGGGGATCCTGTTTACCCTCCACAGCCCTGCTGCACTTGCAATTTACCCCTGGCCCCTCCCTTGCTCCAAGGACTAACCCTAGCTTCTGCCCCATTTTGCTTTTGCCCCCGGCCCCTTTTACAATCATTCCCCGGGGGGGAGGGGGGTCTACAAATATGCTTGGCACTGAGCCCACAAAAAGTTAATCCATCCCTGCATTGAAGGGCAAAAGGAGGGAGCTTTCAGCCAATGCTGGGGAGGTGAAAGCTTTATTATCAATAGAAGCTCACACAGAGAAATTTGCAGTAATCAGCACCATGGGGATGACATCTCCCTCTCTCCAAGCCAACAACCTTATACTATCTGGCTGGTTTCTGAGTGGCCATGCCAGTTGCTGGTCCAAAGGTGTTATTGGCTCAGGGTCGGGGAGGAAGAGTTGTTGTTGCCAGGATTTTTAGCTGTGCACACATGTATTTCGATGCAGAGCAATCTCATCACTCTGGCTACACGTGTCATGGTTGGGAGCACACAACGGCAGCCCAGCTGCCACCCACATCCTCCTTTGCATGTGTGCAGTGTGCCAGGGTAGACACTAGTCGATGGGAGAGTGGTACCCCACACCCAACCTGAATCCCTCCAAGTCCTGCATAAATTTCCAAGAGCTGGGCCCTCCCCATGGTTGCTCCCAGCACTGCAACCTTCCTTCTCTCCCCCTAGCTCTGGGACCTGCACACAGACCCGTCACACTTCCCCTGAGATCTGGCCCTCCCCATATAGTGGGGAGTTTTTCTGTTCCTTGGAGGTGGCGACCCCACCTTGCACAGAAGTGCACCGCTCCTCCAATCTTGGCCTCCTCTCTCCAGGACTTTATTTTTTAATAAAAAGAGCCTTCTGTTTTCCATTTACCTCTGCCCACTCCAATATCAAACCTGACAGCATAAGCATGGCCAGCCAGCCGCGGCTCCTCATTCACAAAGTGACAGGCTAACTGGCTGGCCACTTGCAATGGACTGGGCTTTCAGCCATGCTGTGTTGCACTAAGTGGGTGGTGGGCAGTGCAGATCCTTTCCAGGCCCTGCCATTAGCAGTGATGTTGGTTGGGAAAGGCACCATGCTAGGTGGCCCCGCCCTGATTCTAGGTCATCCATTTAGATTGCTATCCTGACAAGACCTTGGCCCTGACAATTATTTGTTACATATATAATAAGATTCCAGGAATGTCACTCTGTCTGTGAGTCACTCTGAAGCTGCTGAGCCAGAATGAAGTCCTGGAAACAGCTACAAGCCTGGCTGAGAGCTCCTTTGGTTCAGTTAAGAATTTCACCAGGTTCAATCATCAGGGGGAGTCACAGTCACTTACCATCCAACTTGTAAGTTATAAGCCATTTTCAACTCACACTTTCCTTACTCCAAATGGCTCCACCCCCTGTTACTGTCAGCGGGGCTGAAGGCAGTGAGATGCCACCATCTCCCTACAGTCTGTCAGCATGTGGGAGTGAGGCCACCCTAAGTAAACTTGTCTGTCACCTCCGTTTTCAATGACAACGAAGTCCACAGGGAACATGGCTGCATGCTATAGATCTGGCTATAGATCTGGAGGCTGAACAGGACCATGGACTGTAAGAGGCAGCGGAGACTCTGTGAAAGGACGGTGGGGCGAGTGAAGGGAACAGAGCACTGAAGGGCAAAAGGCAGATTTAGGGGTTTCCGGAAATGGGGTGTAGGAGGATGTGGCTGCAAGAGGATGTGGAGGGCACAGCAGTGTGGGGGCAAGAGGGAGGTTCATGGGGGTGCAAGGGATGTGGTGGAGAGAAGGGATACTGAGGGGAGTGCAGAGGACAGTGATGGGGTGATAGATGTAGGGGATCAGGTGGCAGCTCTCCAGCCAGGGGTTGGTGGTAGGGAAGAGGACTCCCTTCCAAGCAGCGAGAGGAAGGCAGTGTTGAAATATTTCCGGTTCCTGCAAGCTAATCGTGAGTCATGGGATTTTGGTACCTACAGGAGGAGCTGGTATGATTATGCGAGAAGCTCCTTTGATCCTCCAATTTTCAGGGCTGGGCCGAACTGTGTGCGAGAGCTTCGGGGCTGAAGACACAGACCTGCCCTGCCACTGAGACCTGCCTTTATGTATGTCCCTAGAGCAGAGAGAGGGTCCTGGGGCAGCAAGAGGCAGGGGAGGGTGAAGTTGGGAAAGTGTTCCTGCCAGGACCCAGGCAGAAGACAAGTCCCCGGGCACCGGGAGGCAGGGGAGTGTTGCTGGGTGAAGACAGCACTAGGGAATGGATGGTAGTTCCCCATCTCAGATGAGGAGAGGGCAAGTGCATTTTCCAGCTGAGCAGCCAGGGAGAGGGGTGCTTTTTATGTCCATTAGAAGTTGACATTTCAACCTGAAATTATCACACCCACATTGGCAGGGGAATAGAGGACAGTTAAAAAGTCCAAAGACAGACTAGGCGGAAAAAATACTTTGGCAATAAATATGGTATCGATACAGTGATATACTCAGATTGGTGAAAAGCACCTGGTACCAAGTAAGTTTCACATTCAAATAAAACAGAGGTGTCAGGCATTCAAGTTGTCAAGCATTGTCTGCCTCAGAATGAAAATAGCTACACACTATAAACATTAATGAAGCGTGTGGTTCAAAATTCTGTGAAAACATTGACAAATGTCCTCAGTAATTTAACAAACAACTGAGCGGGAGGTGGGTATATGAGTTTTCAGCAGTTCTCAAACTTTAGTGACGCGAGGACCCCCATTTTGTTTTAAAAAATGTTGGAGACCCCCAAGCCTCACCTGCTCAGCCCTTGCTGCTCCACCCCCTTCCTTTTCCCTTCCCCAAGGCCATGCCCCTGCCCCTCCCCCTCTCCAAGGCCCACCCCCACTCACTCCATCTCCCCTCCCTCCATCACTTACTCTCCCCCACCCTCACTCACTTTCACCAGGCTGGTGCAGGGGGTTGGGGTTCAAAAGGGGGTGTGGGCTCTGGGAGGGAGTTTGGGCACAGGAGGGGGTGAGGGGTGTGGGATCTGGGAGGGAGTTTGGGTGCGGGAGGGGGTGAGGGGTCGGGCTCTAGGTGGAAGTTTGGATGCAGGCTCTAGGAGCAGCAGTGTGGGAGGCGGTGAGGGCTCTGGGCTGGCGGCGCTTACCTTGGGCAGCTCCCAAAAGAGACCGGCATATCTGTCTGTCAGTGGCTCCTAGACAGGAGGGGCAAGGCATCTCCATGCACTGTCCCTGCCCACAGGCACCACCCCCGGAGCTCCCATTGGCTGCAGTTCCTGGCCAATGGGAGCTGCAGAGTCAGCACTTGGGCTGGGAGCACCATGCAGAGACCCCCCGGCCCCCTTAGCCCCCTGCCCCCATGCCACAGGGACGTACTGGCCTCTTCCGGGAGCAGCACAGACCCAGGGTCCCCGCACCGCCACCTCCCTCCCAGCGCCTTCTTCATGCCAGGGAACAGCTGTTCTCCAGCGTGAAGGAGGTACTGGAAGAGGGGGAGGAGTTAAGGGAGGGAGAGGAGTTGATCAGCGGGGCCCGCTGACCCCCTGGAGTACCCTTGGAGACCCCAGTTTGAGAAATGCTGAATTAGGTGATAGGAGCTAAAGGTATCACATGTGCATACATTGCAATTTGGCAATGCACATGTTTTTAATTTATATTCTTTCCGTGTTTGTTGCCTAATATTTGCTTCCAGAAGTCACTGCTGCTTCACATGACTTTACAAATTACACCCATGCAATAGCACGGGCTTTCTGCTAGTCTCTAATAATGAGATCTGTATGAATGGGTGGCACAAAGCCAACCCCCATTGCAGGGCAATAACAGAAAACTAGCCACAACTGCTCCAATTCTGTCAAGTAAGTTTAAAATAACGCCGGGCCTCTTCATAGCACTATGCATTCAAGTGCCTGAAAGCACTTTACACTCATGAGGTTAAGCCTCACAGCCACTCGCTGAGGTAGATAGTATATTGTTGTCTCCATTTTACAGATGGAGAAATTGAGACATGGGACATTATTGAATACAGCAGCACAATGTGAAATAAAAACCAGGTCTTGTGATTTCTGGTTCTGGGCTCTGACCACTACAGCCTGCCCCCTCCCTTTACAGATCTATCTGAGTAGGGAGGAGAGTGCTCAGCAGTGGAGAACATGCATCACTAGTGGAGGATAAGGAGAATCAGAGCTCTCCTGGGACCCTATCTGTGTAGTAGGAGAAAAGTGAATAGAACTGTCCCCATTTATTGGAACGACTTGAAATAGAGTGAGGAATGTGAGAAAGATAATGGAGTTTCCCGCCATCACAACTTGGCTCCTAGGTGGTGGGAAAGTGGAGCCACCCCCTCTAGCAGACAGGAATCCTTTGGAGCAACATGGAAACATGTAAAGTCTTCTCAGATTTCGGTTCACAGGAGGGATATGTGAATGTGGGAGAAAAGAGACTGAGTAGCCCATGTGTAGGGCCCATGTTAGTGACATGTTAAAGTGATCAGTTTGAATTCTTACCTGAACACAATATGCTGACAGCATCAGTGTGGGAGCATGTGTCATTAGGACAGGACATCCTGGGACAGTTTGAAAGGACAGCCTCATTCCCCACACACTGAAACTCTTCCTTCCAGATCAGGTCAAGTCCTTCTCCAAAGTGAGCTGCTCCCAACGTGGCTACAGCCTGTCCACACCCTAATTCATTGCAGATAACTGTAGCAGCTTTGAAATCTAAGTGCGAATCGCAGACTGTCTCCCATGATTTTCCATGTTTGACTTCAACACATCCTGAGCAGACAGTGTCCCCTCCAGTCAGACGGACCTCAATGCGACCTAGAGAGTCAACACATTCATCAGTGCATGCTGGTTATGCTGCCATCCCATAGCCTCTCCCGTGCCTTCATGGGGACAAAATGAAGGGCACCTTCTCCCAACAGAGCCCTTTACCCTGTATGACAGTTCCTGTGTTCCAGTGATAAGAGAGAGTTTAAATAAGAGGGCAAAGTGTGACACTGCTGGGGGCTGGGGAAAGACAGTGACAGTTCTTGGGAGTGCATAGGTAGACCACAAAGCAACGTTAGTGTGCGTGTGCTGGCACTTCTCAGGAAGGATATTGTGTTCTGCTTCAGTGACACACAACAGTGATTGGGTTAGTGTCTAAATCAGAACCATAAAAACAAAAGCCTTTCAATGTCGAAGTAGTGACAAAAGATGAGACTTTCAGAAGCATCTTTTATGAGCACAAGTCCCACCAAAAGCCAATGGGACTTATGCGCCTAATTTACTTAAGCACTTTTGAAAATACATAGAAAAGAAAACAGCTTCTTGGTTTTTAATCTACTGATTCATTGTGAGACCTTGCAATCTCTTTGTTTGCTTGCAGAAACAGGGAGATTCCCTGGAACGGTGACTTTAGCACAAGCTCAGTAAGAGCAGAACATGTGTTTATCACTGGAAGAGAGGACAGATACAGCTCCCTTCTTGTTGCTGGTGCTGCTGACTCTAAAAATCCCTTTGCCTTTCCCCAGCCAGGTGGCACCCCCATCCCTGACCTCACCCAGGGTGTCTCAGAGAGCATAGCTGCAGATCATGCATTTAGACGGACTTTGTGAGGGGTGTTTGGCCCATCTGTTTCTTTTCAGTGAGGATTGTGTGGCTGCCTGGTCAGGTGAGACAGGTCTGTTTATTGTGTTTAATGTGCATTGTCTCAACGAGGGCCATGTGGCTGGGATCCGTGGATCTTTGATCAGCCCTGATGTCTGAAGTCTCTTAATGGGTAATCCCTCTTGGTTAGCAAGGGGATGGAGCTGAGCAGAGAGGCTTTATATATTGATCAGTTGTCAGATGAACTCCGGAGCAGGTGAACAGAAGCAGCAAACAGGAGAGTTTTGGAGCGGGTCTATAGGAGGGACTGTGCGAGGTTTCCTTTTAGGTACAGTTCTTTGCTCAATACCATGATGGCCAGTGATAAACCAGTGACTGTGATTGGATATGCCATTCTTTCCAGCCTGAAACCAGAAGGGTCTTCCTATGTATGAAGAATAAAGTGGCTGTCCTGGAACAAAATATTGTTTGTTTGGAAGGACAGGTGCAAACACTATGGCGCACCTGAGAGACCTAGGAGCTCTTGGACAGACAGATTCAGGAAGTAGCACCACTCCATATTCCAGGAAGGAAGGAAGGAACTGGTCCCAAAGGAACCAAAGAGAGAGGAAATCAGAGAGGAGGCTTGGCAATTCATAACCACCAGAAGCAAAAGGAACTGTGGCTTTCCATATGGCTGGAATTAGAGAAGGATGTGCAGGCTGTGACCACCGCAGAGAAGAGGGAGGAATAACTCAAAGTTAGAAGTAGCCAATTGTTACTATGTTCTCAGCATAGAAAATTGGAGAAAATGTTTCTCAAGATCCACCTGGTTGAATGAAACAGAGAGGTGTATGGGACACACCTCTGGATGGCTGCTCAGGCAAACCCACAAGACAATCAAAGGTGCTCACAGGGATCTTCAACCATCAAAAGAAGACAGACGATCCTTGTTGGGGGATTCTATATTAAGAGCTTGTCTACACACACAAAGCTGCAGCATTTAGATGCTGTGTATGCTGACTGGAGAGCTTCTCCCATGACATAGGTACTCCATCTCCCTGAGAGGTTGTAGCTATGTTGATGGGAGAAGTTCGTAGTGTAGACCAGGGGTTCTCAATCTTTTTCTTTCTGAGCCCCCCCGCAACATGTTATAAAAACTCCATGGCCCACCTGGTCCACAACAACTGGTTTTCTGCATATAAAAGCCAGGGCTGGTGTTAGGGGGTAGCAAGCAGGGCAACTGTCTGGGGCACCATGCCACAGGGAGCCCCACAATGCTAAGTTGCTCAGGCTTTGGTTTCAGGCCCGGGTGGTGGGGCTCAGGGCCTCGTGCTTCAGCCCCATGCAGTGGGGCTTCAGCTTTCTGCCCTGAGCCCCAGCGAGTTCAATGCTGGCCCTGATTGGCAGACTCCCTGAAACCTGCTCACGCCCCCCCCATGGGGACCCAGACCCCTGGTTGAGAACTACTGGTTTAGACCACACCTAAGAATGGAAAGAACATTCTGCAAGGGACAGCTGGACAACAGGAGGTGTGCTGTCTTCCCAGAGCCAGGACATGAGACATCAGTCCAAGACTGGATAGGCTTCTGAAGTCAGTGGGCAAGGATCCACTGGTGATGGTGCATATTGGCACTAATGACGGTGCTTCCCAAGATACCTCACACATTATAGGTGGCTTCAGGTAACTTAAGTGCTGAAAGAGAAGAATGTCTGATTGATCTTCTCAGAGCTCCGTCCTGTTCTGCAAGCAAAGTAAAACAGAAGGCAGAAGATTCTGGAACTGAACCACTGGCTAGGTAAGTGGTGTAAGGTTTAGAGTTTTGGTTTTGTGGAACATTCTATGGGGAGAGGGGGTGGTACAGTTTGGATAGCCTCCAGCTCTGTGGAAGGGGAACCAATCCTCTAGGGCAGTGGTTCTCAAACTTTATTTTTCGCGGACCACTTGAAAATTGTTGAGGGTCTCTGTGGACCACGTCATGATCTTTCCAAATGTTGTTTGTACCGTTAGCTAACTATTGTAAAGCACTTTGGATAAAAGCACTATATTAAAAAAACCTTAATAATAATTAACTTTTTTTGTTCCACCAATAAAAGCACACAACTCATATTTTAATATCAGTAGTCTTACCTTCCTAATGCAATGGATGTGCTCTCTGTCCCCCTGCTGTGGCAGCCCCCGAGTTGGGGCTGGGAAGGAGTGGGGTCTCCCCTGCCGTGGCAGCCACCAAGCTGGACTGGGAAGGAGGGGGGTCTCTCCCCCACCAGAGCAGCCACAGAGCTAAGGCTGCGAAGGAGGGCTGTATCTCCCAGGTAGCCACAGCCCTGGAGCTAGGGAAAGTCGCCTCTTTCTCTAGCTGCAGCAGCCCTGCACGTCCCAAACTCCCCCCACCCTCTCTTCTCATTCCACTTCCCCTTCCCACCTACTCCCTATTCCCCACAAGGCCACCACCTCACCTTACATGTGCGTCTTCTCCAGGGTCCAGGCACCTAATTAGTGGAGCCACACCTGCACGGCTCCACTAATTAGATGGGTGGCCCTTCATTCTCTTGTGTGTGGCTGCACAGGTGCTCACCTTAGAGGGAACTATCTGTGGACCACCTGAATGGAGCTCACGGACCAGTGGTGGTCACGGACCACAGTTTGAGAACCTCTGCTCTAGGGAACAAGCTGGCTAGACTAGTCAGGCGGGCATTAAACTAACAACAAAAGGTGAGGAGGAAAAGGGGGAACAAATAAGCACTCCTTTAGCACAAAACATGATGTTGAGAATGAAATTAATCAAAGCACGTGGAAAGACACAATTATTTAATGGCCTATACACCAATTCTAGGAGTCTGGGTAATAAACTAGAAGAATTGGAGTTGCTCATTAATGAGTAGAGCTGGTAAATAATTTAGTTTTCAGTTCGCTGGCAAGCCCGAAAAATAATGATAAAAAAATCAGTTTTATTCTAACCAAATCTGAAAATTCCAAAACATTTTGATGAATCGGAAAAAGTTCAGTTTCAGTCAAATGAAACATTTTATTTGACCCAAAACATTTTGTTTCTGGGCATTTTGAAGGGCTAGATTTACAAAATGGCTAGAGGAGGAGCCTCTCTTATAAACTTCAGCACAGTGGCTAGGGTACTCACCTGGCATGTGGGAGACCCAGATTCAGTTGCCCACTGTGCCTGATATGGAGGAGGAGTTTGAACTTGCGTCTTCCATGTGCAAAACAGTGCCCCAGCCACTGGGCTATGGGGCATTCTGATGTGGGTCTTTCTCAGTCTCTCCTAGTGAAGCTGTTCCATTGTGTATAAATAATGAAATAGTCCAATGTAAGCAGGAGTATGAATTTGGTTCTCCCTCTGCCAGCTGAGTGCTCCAACCACCAGGTTAAAGAGTCATTCTCACTCTCTCTTTCTCTGGCCCAATGACTATTCAAAATAAAGGGTTACTGATCACAGAAATAAAAATTAGTAGTTTGCTCAGCTGAAAGTGATAATGACTTGATCACACTTGTTATGCTCAAACAGAACACAATCCAAACCAGTAATAATAATGATATGCAAGCTGAATAAACTCCAGCCCAGCAATATAGCACCAATTTTGCAAAGACCAGAGTCTTTGAAATCTAAACCTGTAATTGTTAGAGAAGTAGAAGCAGATACTAATTGTATTTGTCTGTGTTTACCTCTACCTATTAGAAGTTAACAATGTGATCTAATTAGCTAGTAGATGATAAACTTCTGTTCCTGTCTGTTATTATATTCTATTGATTCAGAGATCTAAAAGGAATATTAGCAATTAGATGAAGCTTGTGGTGTAATAATATAATTGTCTTTATTTCTCTTTGAAGTTTGTAGTAAACTACCTCTGAAGTGCTTGAATCGTTAATAACCTTGTGTTAATTAATGCAGCTAGTTACCCATGTGTGCCTAGGAAATTTAGCTTCAAAGGAACAATGTACATTACCTATTCTTCATCCAAGAAATACCTGTGGTTACAAGAGGCTTCTCAGCCTGCTTGGGAACTATAAAAAGGGTCTCAGGCCTGATCCTGTTTATTTCAGATCTACTTAAACTTCACCAGGGGAAGTTCAAGAAGTAAGAAGTAAGTAAGAGGTCTCCAGATGTATTTCAATTACCCTGCAAATTTTCATGGAAGAATTTGACCAAATTCTATACATGGATTGCCTAATGGACTATAGCTTTTAAATTGATTCCAGAAGGATTTTTACAAAGCAGGAGCCTTGCCAGTTCTCTAGTGAAACTGACCTAAGAAATTTATTCATATCTGTATTAGGGCTGTCGATTAATCACAGTTAACTCACGCGATTAACTAAAAACAATTAATTGTGATTAAAAAATGAATTGTGATTAATCACAGTTTTAATCGCACTGTTAAACAATAGAATACCAATATAAATGTATTAAATATTTTGGATGTTTTTCTACATTTTTAAATATATTGATTTCAATTACAACATGGTATACAACGTTGACAGTGTTCACTTTATATTATTATTTTTATTACAAATATTTGCACTGCAAAAATGGCAAACAAAAGAAATTGTATTTTACAATTCACCTCATACAAGTACTTTATCATGTAGGTGCAACTTACAAATGTTGATTTTTTTTGTTACCTAACTGCACTCAAAAACAAAAGAATGTAAAACTTCAGAATCTACAAGTCCACTCAGTCCTACTTCTTGTTCAGCCAGTCGCTAAGACAAACAAGTTTGTTTACATTTATGGGAGATAATGCTGCCTCTCTTCTTATTTACAATGTCACCTGAAAGTGAGAACAGGCACAGCACTTTTGTAGCCCGCATTGCAAGGTATTTACGTGCTAGTTATGCTAAACATTAGTGTGACCCTTCATGCTACAGCCACCATTCCAGGGGATATGCTTCCATACTGATAATGCTTGTTAAAAAAAATGCATTAATTAAATTTGTAACTGAACTCCTTGCGGGGAGAATTGTATGTCTCCTACTCTGTTTTACCCACATTCTGCCATATATTTTATGTTATGGCAGTCTCGGATGATGACCCAGCACATGTTATTCATTTTAAGAACTCTTTCACTGCAGATTTGACAAAACACAAAGAAGGTACCAATGTGAGATTTCTACAGATAACTACAGCACTTGACCCAAGTTTTTAGAATCTTAAGTGCCTTCCAAAATGTGAGAGGGATGAGGTGTGCTTTCAGAAGTCTTAAAAGAGCAACAATCCAATGCGGAAACTGCAGAACCCGAACCACCAAAAAAGAAAATCAACCTTTCTGCTGGTGGCATCTGACTCTGATGATGAAACTGAACATGACTCGGTCCCCACTGCTTTGAGTGGTTATCGAGCAGAACCCATTATCAGCATGGACACCTGTCCTCTGGAATAGTGGCTGAAGCATGAAAGGACATATGAATATTTAGTGCATCTGGCATATAAATATCTTGCAACACCAGCTACAACAGTGCTATGAGAATGCCTGATCTCACTTTCAGGTGATATTGTAAACAAGAAGTGGGCAGCATCATCTCCTGCAAATGTAACAAACGTGTTTGTCTGAGCGACTGGCTGAACAAGAAGTATGACTGAACAGACTTGTAGGCTCTAAAGTTTTACATTGTTTTATTTTTGAATACAGTTATTTTTTGTACATAATTCTACACTTGTAAGTTCAACTTTCATGATAAACAGATTGCACTACAGTACTTGTATTAGGTGAATTGAAAAATACTATTTTTTTTTTTACTGTGCAAATAGTTGTAATCAAAATAAAGTGAGCACTGTACACTTTGTATTGTGTTGTATTTGAAATCAATATATTTGAACATGTAGAAAATATCCAAAACTATTTAAATAAATGGTATTCTATTATTGTTTAACAGTGCGATTAATCACGCGATTAATTGCTATTATTTTTTTTAATTGTTTGACAGCCCTAATCTGTATGTATAATGATCTGTCAACCGCATAAACTTTTTCTTTCTTTTTTAACAAATCTTAGATTAGTTAATAAGAATTGGCTGTAAGCATGCATTTCGGTAAGATCTGAAATATTCATTGACCTGAGGGGTAATGTGTCTGATCCTTTGGGATCAGGTAGCAAATCTATTCTGTGCTTCTTCTCCAGATAAGACTGGGTAATGTTGGTGTAACTGGCTGGCGTAAACCAGCGCAGACATTAAGTGGCTCTAAACAGAAGTGTGAAGCTGGTGTATAGGGATCCTACCTGAAAAATGTCATGCTCCATGCTGGCATCTCTTCTCTTCTCCCTTGGTGAGACACATCCATTTTCATGCTTCTCCCCCTGTACTGCCTTGGTGTACACAACTAGTGCCTGGTATGTAGACTATGGGAATTGTGATGTATTTGGCTTGGTGCGATATGGATCATTGGCCATACAGGTTTTCAGCAGGTGCAGGGTATGAAAGCCAAAGAGGGGCCATGCAGACAAGACAGGTGGGAGACAGGGAAAGTGGCAAAGAAGCTCAGCTGATTATTGACTGGTGAAGTGAGGCCTTTCAACATACTGCTTATCAGGAGGGGGAAAGGGTCATCTTGCAGGCCAATACATGTGAATATTGTCTTAGCACAGACTCTGAGCAACTATACAGTGGTTGTGACCTGGGAGCAGAGCTCACAAACTGCCAAGGTCCAGACTTGCAATGTGTGACAAAGACCCAAAATGAAGGACACAAAATTAATTAGTGCAGGAAACTTAAAATGCTTTGTGATCCTTTCCTTTAGTATAAATGACTCTGTAACCTCTGGGAAATGATTCTTCATTTCTGATTAAAATTATTGTCAATAATAGATGTGAGTGGACACTCAATGTAAGTGGCTCATCGGTCACTTTGGGACCACAATGAGTTACACACCTCAGAATGAGGTACACCAGAGTGGGATTTATAGGAGTGAGGGTTTCTCAGACAGGTAGGTTTCAGAGTAGCAGCCGTGTAAGTCTGTATCCACAAAAGGAAAAGGAGGACTTGTGGCACCTTAGAGACGAACAAATTTATTTGAGCATAAGCTTTCTTGAGCTACAGCTCACTTCATCGGATGCATTCATTGGAAAATACGGTGGGGAGATTTATATACACAGAGAACATGAAATAATGGGTGTTACCATACAGACTGTAACGAGAGTGATCAGGTAAGGTGAGCTATTACCAGCAGGAGAGTGGGGGCTGGGGGGAACCTTTTGTAGTGATAATCAAGGTGGGCCATTTCCAGCAGTTGACAAGAACGTCTGAGGAACAGCTGGTGGGGGGGAATAAACATGGGGAAATAGTTTTACTTTGTGTAATGACCCATCCACTCCCAGTCTTTATTCAAGCCTAAGTTAATTGTATCCAGTTTGCAAATTAATTCCAATTCAGCAGTCTCTCGTTGGAGTCTGTTTTTGAAGTTTTTTTCTTGAAGAATTGCCACTTTGAGATCTGTAATCGAGTGACCAAAGAGATTGAAGTGTTCTCCGACTGGTTTCTGAATGTTATAATTCTTGACGTATGACTTGTGTCCATTTATTCTTTTACGTAGAGACTGTCCGGTTTGGCCAATGTACATGGTAGAGTGGCATTGCTGGCACATGATGGCATATATCACATTGGTAGCCCCGAACTAAAACCTCTCCAACGCATCATCAAGGATCTACAACCTATCCTGAAGGACAACCCATCACTCTCACAGATCTTGGGAGACAGGCCAATCCTTGCTTACAGACAGCCCCCCAACCTGAAGCAAATACTCACGAGCAACTACACACCACACAACAGAACCACTAACCCTGGAAGCTATCCGTGCACCAAAGCCCGTTGCCAACTGTGTCCACATATCTATTCAGGAGACACCATCATAGGGCCTAATCACATCAGCCACACTATCAGAGGCTCGTTCACCTGCACATCTTTATTTCTTTACAGTCTACCTCATCATTCATATACAATGCTACTCCACCACCTTTGCCTTTATTTCTGTCTTTCCTAAACAGCACATACCCTTCAATACCTGTACTCCAGTCATGACTACTATTCCACCATGTTTCTGTTATCTCTATAATATCTGCTTTCACTTCCTGCACCAATAGCTCTAGTTCCTCCATTTTGTTATCTAGGCTCCTCGCATTAGTGTACAAACATCTTACATTTTTGCTGTTTGGCTTCTCTCACATTCTTTACCCGATTAGGCACAGACATTCTACCACCAGTATTACCTATTAGACTGGTATCTACATTACCTTTCCTCCTTATGTCCATTCTCCTACCCATGGCTGTATCCTTTTTTACTTCGTTTTCTTCCCTCTCAATGTTAAAATCTGGCATGGAGATTACCTGTACATCTCCCAACCATCTCCCACAAATTCGTAGTTTAAAGCTCTCTTAATCAGTTGTGCCAGTCTCCATCCTAGAAGTCTATTTCCCTCCCTACTCAGGTGAAGTCCGTCCCAAGAGAACAGTCCTCTGTCCATGAATGCTTCCCAGTGGCCATATATCCCAAAGCCCTCCTTATAGCACCACTGCCTGAGCCATCTGTTGAGCATAATAATCTTGTCATACCTTTGTTGCCCTTCTCTAGGAACAGGCAGAATCCCACTGAAGATCACCTGTGCCTTGATTTCCTTAAGTGTCTTCCCCAGCCTGGCATAGTCTCCCTTGATATGTTCCAGCGAGAATCTAGCTGTATCATTTGTTCCCACATGAAGGACAATGAGTGGATTCTTTCCTGCTCCCGTTAGGATCCTCTTCAGCATCAGGTCCACATCCCGTATCTTAGCACCCGGCAGACAGCACACCCTTCTGTTCTCTGGATCAGCTCTGGTTACAGGTCTGTCTATTCTTCTCAGTAAGAAGTCCCCAATCACATAGACCTGCCTTTTCCTGGTGATGGTGCAATTCTCCAGTCTATCCCCTGTTCCTTCTGGCTACAAGTCCTCTTGATTCCTATTGTCCGTTGCAATCCTCTGCAGGCCATCCCGTATCCTCCTGGGGCTGATATTTGGTGTTGTTATCTCCATTGACTCTTCCCCTCTTCCTATAGGATGAGCTGCTCTTCTCTTCTTCCTTGCCCTCTCTCCTTCAGTGACCACCTGCTGTGTCTCTTCATCATTTTCCAACTCTGCAAGCCTGTTCCTGAGCTCTATTTCTCCTTCACTAGCCCGTCTTTTCCTCTGCCTGGCTCTTTTAGTCACATGCTTCCACTGTCCACTTTCCGCACCCAGCAGTCTCCCCTCAGAGTTCTTTGGTCCTGCTTCCATCTGCAAGTCTGAGCTTTTCCCTTCAGCCTCCTCATGTCTTTGCTCCATCATCCACTCGAACCCCCTTCTAAACTCAACCAGAGTTTCCACCTGCATCTCTAATCCTCGGATCTTTCCTTCCATCAGCTCTATCAGACGGCACTTCATGCAGACGAGACTCTTTTCAGGTACCCCCTCCAGGATCATGTACATGCTGCTGCTTCTACATCCAGTCATCTTCATTGTGTCTTCCGCTGCTTGGGTCACTTCCCCTACTGCCTCTGTATCTGTCATCGCCTTCTCACCTAAGTCCTGTTAGTCCAGGAAACACAAACCAAACCCCCCCACCAACAGCAAAACAAACCCCCAACGAGCACCAAAACACTGCCAGACCACCCCACACTCCCTTCACTAGCCTGTCTGTTCCTCTGCCGGGCTCTCCTGGTCTGCCCCCCAAACTCCCCTTGCAAACTCCCACTCAAACTCAGCTCTGCTTGCTGGCTCCTGTGACACTGCAGCTGTCTGCCTTGTAAATGCTTGTGCCTAATTCCCAGCCAGCCGGTCAGATTCCTCTGTACCCTCTGGATATTCTCCAAGTCCCCAAACCACAGTGACAGGCCCTCAAATTCAGGATTTACAAGCCCAGAGCTGCTGCCACAGAGACAAGAACAGGCCCAGTGGGAATGGGTGTGTGGCTGCAAGACTCCCACGTTTGGCTCCTCCTGTTATGCAAATAAGCTGGTGTCTGCACTTGTGCATTTCTGGTATAAAAATACTGGGGAATAAGGATGGTGCAACTCAGTCAGTTGCACCAGGATCACAAGAGACAGTGCGGCTGCAGGACTCACTTTACGCAGGAAACCCAGACTCAAGCCCAGAGACAGCTTGGCCCTGCTATATCCTTGCAACAGTGCCAAACCTGGCACAGAGTTTGAGAGGGGAGCCAATGCACCTCCATCTGCTGTGGGTTACTCTAGCTCAGGGCCTCTTGAGGAGGGCATTTATGCCATATGTATTTGCTCAGGATGGGGGGGGGGCTCTTAGTAACTTTGTGGCCCCTTTGTGCTGCCATAGGTCATAGCTGGGGCCAAAATAGGTACAATCTAACCTAATCTGAACAAGTTGAGACTCAGGGTTCCTCTCCTGTTGTCTCAGGGAACTCTGGGGAAATCTCCACAGCACTTGCCCCCACTGGCTCCTGTCCCAGCTCCAGCAGCCACAGGCAGGTCACCGTTGCTGCTGCTGCCCTGGGGAGACACTAGGGTGTTGTATCCGGGCACGTACGCAGCACAGACCTGCTAATGGGGCCACCCAACCCACCCCTAGCCCATGACAACTGTCCCAGCTGCCCACTGTTGGCAGCCCAGAGGATGGTGCAGCTGCTCATCCCCAGTCTGCCCAGGGGAACTCAGGGAGAGACTGGTTGGCTGTACGTGGACCAAGTGCAGCGCACGGTCCAGCTCTGAGTGCCCAGGAATGTCACACACTTTGGGTTCATTGCCTTCTCCCTCATCTTACCTGAACAGATCACTCCAATATCATATTCATGCTTACAGCTGACTGAACCCCATCCTTGATGACTGCAGTCCCAGAGAGCTGATTCGTTACAAAGGCCCCCTCACTGTTGTTAATAACCCCTCTGATCTGGATAGTATCTCACAGGGGCCCTGGGGTTTACTCCCTGCTCCACCAGGCAGGCCTATCACTGGGGAGGAAGCACGAGAGGTCTGCTCCCTTCTCAGCTCTCTGGCCTACTGGATGTTGAGTACCATCACTGTTGGGATATTTACAGCAGCAGTTTCCTGACAGTCTCCTCCCCTCCCTCACCAGGCCCACCCCCACCATCCATCGATCCTTCTCCCCACCCACACCCCAGAAAACATGCCCCACCCGCTATTGGGCACCAGCTCCTCCCTTCATGTGCAACCACCTGCAAAGGAGAACCAGCCATGTATTCTTAGTCCTCTCCTCTCCGAAACTGCTGCTCCCTCCTCAGTGCCCACATAGCTCATTTTCGTTACCACCTCAGCTCCCATCTCCCCCAAACCTCTGACCCACCAGTCTCAGATCATTAAATGTGTCCCATAAGGGTTACAGAGTGGGGGTCTCACCTGCACCCCACATCACTGTCCTTTGGCTTTTCCCCTTGTGTGCACTTGACCTCTGCCAGACTGCTCCATGGGAGAGGACACTCCTGTCCCCACCTCTGGCCCGAGACTGAGTCAGGGCATTAGACTTCAGAAACTCTGCTCAGCACCTCTCCCAGAGGGGTGAGTGACTCCTGTCTCTTCGGGGCAGAGAGCAGGAAATTATTCCAAAAACAGAAGTTTTCTTAAAGCAAGATTGATTAGAGATATAGAAAATCAGAGTAAAATAAAAAACAGTTTTGATAAGAAACCCCATGTGAAATTTTTGCAAAGCCCAGTGAGCTGGGTTCCCCTTGTATAATTACGGAGAAAAGAGCACGCGAGCTCACATCTCTTCAAAGCAATGTCCATGTTCTGACCCTCTTGTCAGGGACAAGCTGACACAGCCCCCCTATCACTGTGTCTCCAAGCCTGTGCTACCAGTCTCTTCCCATTGCTTTTTCTAGCCCTGCATGCTGTCCCTACCACATGCTAGAGTTCATCATCACATTACTGTGAGGTCACATCAGCATTTCCACAAAGCAATGTTTGACTAGGTGCCCTCTAGAGGAAAGGAATCAGTCCCTTGTCCTTCAGTACCCTTTGGGAAGTTCCCCCTACCCTCCTGTCCCCACGTCAAGCATTTCCAAGGGCACTTTGAGCTCCAAATCCTTAGACTCTCCTCACCAGTGAAGTGTGATTTGCATATCCATTGGTCTCCACTACTGGAGTTAGATCCCACCCTCAGGTTGGAGAATTTCTGTATCCAATTTCTGTTTTAGTCTGGCAGTAGCATGGATTTGCCTCTTCTTAAATTCCTCTGCTCAATTTTCCCTTGCCATGAAATATAAATTACTAACAAACTCCAGCCCCATGGTCTCAGGAGCTCTTCCAACATCTGCCGTTAAAAGCCCTGTCGGTGGTGCTGCAGGGCTAACGCAGGCTAGTCCCTACCTGTCTTGGGGCACCACGCTGTGCCCCAGAAGCAGCCAGCAGATCTGGCTTCTAGGCCAGGGAGCCACGGGGCTCTGCGCACTGCACAAACACCGGCTCCGCACTCCCACGGTGCCTGCTGGTGAAAGCAGTGCATGCCGCTTGACGCCCCCCCTAGCCTAGGAACCAGACCTGCTGGAAGCTTCCGGGGTACAGCATGGAGCCAGGACAGGCAGGAAACCTGCCTTAGCCCCACTGCGCCGCTGACCGAGAACAGTCCGAAGTAAGCCTGAGCCCCATTCCCAAGCCCCAAACCCCTGCCCCAGCCCTGAGCCCTTGCAAACCCGGAGCCCCCTACTGCACCCGAAACCCTTCATCTCCACCCTCACCCTGGAGACCTCATTCCTCCCACACCCCAACTCCCTGTCCCAGCCTGGAGCCAGCTCCTACACCCTGAACCTCTCATTTTGGCCACACCCCAGAGCCTGCACCCCCATGTAGAGCCCTCAACCCCTCCCACACCCCAACCCCCTGCCTCAGTCCCTCCCTCACTGGCTCATTCTGCCCCACCCTCACTCACAGTGAAAGTGAGTAATGGTGGGGCAGAGCGAGCCACTGAGGGAGGGGCAATGTACTGAGAGGGAGGCGGGGCCTCAAAGAAGGGGCTGGTCTGTGTTCGTTTTTATGTGATTATTAAATTAGCAACCCTATCTAAAGTTGGTGTTTCTTCTGACCTTTCTCCTCTCTATGGGAATGCCTGTATCAGACTTGGGACAAAAAATATTTATTTGAATTTATTTAAAGGCTTTTCTGTGGTGCTTCATAGCATCCCCCTGGCAACCCCAGACAGAATGAGATTGTAGAGACATACTGTTGTTATTTTTTTTAACATGAAACCAAGAAGCAGAAGAGGGCAGAGAAACTTTTCACAGACCTAAGAACTCTAGCATCCACATGTAACTTTGGAGACATTAAAGGTTCCTTAAGCAGGGACAGAATCATTTGTGGGATACATGATTCCAGTTTACAGGAGAGATTGTTGAAAGAAATAGATCTAATCCTGAAGAAATGCCTCCAAATCGAAAGGACAGCTGAACTGTCCAGGGAAAAGATCAAAACAATTACAGCCACTAATGTAGAACAAGTACATAGGCTCAAATTAATGGAATCCAGGAAGCAGGAGAGAGACTGATTGAGAATGCAGACATTGTCCAATGCATATACTATGGAAAGCAACACAAAAGGCAGAAAGAAAAATGCTCAACCTATGGACAATGATTCAAGGGGACTGAGGAACAGAACTACTTTTTCTCCCAATGCCCCAGATACCCCTGCAAGAAAAAAAGGAGCAGTACATGCAGTAACGGAAGATGCAGAGACCTGCAATGGAGAAGGTATCTGCAATATGATTTTAGCAGATCCAAAGACTCTCAATGTACACACACTACCGAAGAAGGCTGCCAGCTATTCTACTGCCATATTTCAACTATGGTATTAATCCAATGGCCGGTTCAATTCCAACTGGATTGCAAAGCCAGCTACACCCTAGTGCCAGCAACACTGATAAGCACCCAAATTAGACTGGAAAAATGTGACCAACTGCTGGTGATGTACAGTAAAACCATTCTGAGGACAGTGGGCAAATGCAGGCTGTCAGTAAGAAATCCATGAAACAAGAGACATTATAGCTTGGAAATTATAGTTCTTGATACACCAGAGTACCACCTACTGCTGGGCAGCAGGGCAGTGTGAGCCATGGATTTGATCACTGTACAACACTACATTATCCTCAACTTGAGAGAGGAGAGAGGACAGTCACCTGGGGCCCTGTGCAGCATTCTAACAGAATATAAGGACATATTTCAAGGAAATGGGCACCTAGAGGGCAAGCTCAAGTTTGAAATTGACCCCCATGCAGGGGCGGCTCTACCACTTTTGCCACCCCAAGCAGTTGCCTCTGAATTGCCACCGCCGCAATAGCAGCGGAGCAGCCACCAAATTGCCACCGCGGGACATCAATTGCCGCCCCATTCTGGAAAGCAAGTGCTTGGAGCCAGCCCTGCCCCCATGTGTAGCCGGTGAGACTACCGAAATGCAGAGCTCTGTCAACTTTGGCATAACCAAGGAAGAAGAAACTGACAAGCCTAAAAAGAAGAGGTATCATTACTTGCAGATAGTGGAACAGCAGCCCAGCAGCTATGAAAAAACCTTTAGGTAAACTGAGGATCTGCATTGATTCAAAACCACATAACAATGGAGGACATACTACCCGATTTATCCAGGGCAAAAGCGCTCCTTGTTTGTGATGTGAAGAATAGATTCTGACATACTGAGCTAGATAAAACATCCAGGCACCTGACAACCTTTGCCATGTCTTTTGTCATGTACTACTGGGTACACATGCCTATGGACATCGGCCCAGCCCCAGAGGTGTTCCAATGTAAACTGAACCAGGCACAACAGGGACTTCCAGGCATCAAGATTGCAGCTGATGACATTCTTATTATAAGAGGAGACGTCAAGAAAGAAGCAACCCAGGACCATGATACCAAGCTGTGACAATTCCTAAACAAGTCCTGGGAGTGGAATATTCAGCTAAATGTAGACAAGTTGAAGCTGAAAAGAACTGAGGCTCCCTACAATGGACATATGTTGACTCCTGAGGGACTACAGCCATACCCTGAGAAATTGACAGCCGTTAAGGAAATGCCAGATCAAAGGATTGTGAAGGAAGTGTAGTGATTTAGAAGGATGGCCAACTACCTTTCGAGATTCTGAGCACCTCTATCAGAAGCCTGTAAACCCCTGACACAGTTAACACTAAAGTGACCATATTTCCCTAAACTGATAACGGGATACAGGGCCTGGCCTGAGCCACCTGGCATTGCCACTTGTCCCCCCCAGTATTCCTCTGTGCCCTCAATTGAACCTAATAGCAGAGATGGGGGAAAGAGAAATAGGTATGGGCTGGGATCTGGGCAGCAAAGCAGGGTGTGATTGTGTGAGTGTGTGTGAGTACTTTTGAGCTCGGAGCCATGAGATGAAGCTATTTGACTATGATCCATCTAGTGGTGTGCTGCCCCTTTGGGGGCTTGGATAACAGAGGGGCAGGAAGGAGGCTCAGGGTAGCGGGAGGGACCAAGGAGACTCCAGATAGCAGCCCTGGGGAAATGTGGGGAGTCTGGGATGTGGCAGAAGTGAGGAACTGGAGGTGGACTGGGGAGGTAAAGTGGCTGGTTGGTGTGGGGGGGGGTGGAAAGGGCTCTGGGGACTGGTCCCAAAGGACAGGGAGTGGAGAGCACATGAAGCTGGGGTGGGGTGCATAAGTCTGGATTGTGGGCTGCGGTGGTAGGGCATGCTGCATATGGTGCCCTGTATAAGTGTATTCTGCAGGACCCAGATGGCACTTATGAGACCAGTTGCCCAGTAGGGCGTGGGGCCCACTAGTCGTGTCTCTGTAGCCCGGCTGGCCACGCCATCTCCACGGAAAGCAGACAAGAGTTTGAATTAGGGCCCCAATAGCACTGCCCTCTGATTGGGCTACAGAGTGAGCATGTGATACCCCATTGCTCTCTGATTGGAAGGGCAGGGTGTAGCAGAGATACATTGGCCAGGCTCCTGTGCGGCTTCCTGGTGGGGGGGTGGGGCATGGGCCTTTAGCTGCCCGTGGGGGTGTATATGTGGCAAAGTCCCCCCCAGACTTCCCTCCCCCCAAATGTTCTGTGCACCCCACTGTTTTGTCAAAATTGGGCATTTTTCCTGTTTGCTTTTGCCAACTGATGATATGCAGTTTTGCCAAAAAAGTTAGGGTGTCCGGGATAGGACTTAAAAAGGGCCCTGTCCCGGCCAAAATGGGACATATGGTCACCCTAGTTAACACACAATGATGTAGTGTGGCTATGGGCAGAGCAACAAGACTAGGCATTTGAAAGAGTAAAGAAAATTATAAGTGAGGCACCAATCAAAAGCTACATTAATAGAGTTAAGGTTGCTTGGTGGTACGTTATCCCCTGGCAGAACTCTGAGCTGAGCAAAACTCAACCAGGAAATGCAGAGTTAAGGTTTCCCATTCAACCTTAGCTCTGCCCTCTTTCAGCAATGCTCCAATATACCCTGTTAACACACAAAACTTTACCCTGCCAACCCCACAGTTGCTGAAATGTGCAAGCTCTTCACCTACTTTTACAACACACTCACTCACCCACAGGGTGCTAAAAATTAAGCACAAATTCCTTTAATTTTTTGGGGCATTCCCCTTTTGCAGAATTTCAGTTGTTCTTTATCTGTGAGGTCAGTACACATTTTCTGGTCAGCTATGAACATGCCAATTTCCTGATCAATATTCTTCCAACATTCATTAATAGGTTTGGTATTGTTGCTGTAGCAATGATTCAGATGCTTAGCCAAATCAGAGAAAGCTATCACAGCTCCTGGACACAAATCTCTGATGCGGTCCATACAACATATGAGATGTACCCAGGAATAAGGCCCAGATCATATCTGCCCATGTCAATCACCACAATGTCTGGTAAATCACAATCCCTTTAGTCAATGGTTAGATGCTGCAGAGTGGGCAAAATGAGTAGTGTGTCCAGTTTTGGGGCCCCCACTACAGAAGGGATGTGGACAAATTGGAGAGAGTCCAGCGGAGGTCAATGAAAATGATCAGGGGGCTGGGGCACCTGACTTACGAGGAGAGGCTGAGGGAACTGGGCTTGTTTAGTCTGCAGACGAGAAGAGTGAGGGGGGATTTGATAGCAGCCTTCAACTACCTGAAGAGGGGTTCCAAAGAGGATGGAGCTCAGCTGTTCTCAGTGGTGGCAGATGAGAGAACAAGGAGCAGTGATCTCAAGTTGCAGTGGGGGAGGTCTAGGTTGGACATTAGGAAACACTAGTTCACTAGGAGGGTGGTGAAGCACTGGAATGGGTTATCTAGGGAGGTGGCAGAATCTCCATCCTTAGAGGTTTTGAAGGCCCAGCTTGACAAAGCCCTGGCTGGGATGATTTAGTTGGGGCCAGGGCCAGCTCTAGGCACCAGCTAAGGAAGCAGGTGCCTGGGGCAGCAAATCTGAAGGGGCGGTACTCCAGCCATTCTTGGGGCGGCACTTGGATTCTTGGTGGCACTTTGGCGGCAGTTTCTTCATTTTTTCTTCTTTGGTGGCCGCTTTTTTTTTTTTTCCTTTGCTTCGCCGCTTGGGGCAGCAAAAAAGATAGAGCCGGCCCTGGTTGGGGCTGCTCCTGCTTTGAGCAGGGGGTGGGACTAGGTGACCTCCTGAGATCCCTTCCAACCCTGATATTCTATGAGTCGATGATCTCTCTCCACCTAGTCAACCTGTAGTCAGCAATCCCCATGTCATGTCATGGTGTATTCACTGCTCTCCCACAAACCTTGTGATCCAGGAATTACCCAGAACCCACATGCTGACAATTTTGGCAATGCACTTATTTCCTTTCCCTCAACAGTCAAAGTACCTGCACTGTTGGTTCTAAGCCTCCATGCTATGTATCTTTGGAACATCACATTAATCTACCCCGAGATAAGGAAGTAGCCGCTTGCCCCCTTCCCTCCTCTCAGGATCCAGTAAAATACAAATTTTCTCAAGCAACCAATCCAAGGCTGGCTTATCACTTTTCCTTATTTTCCACGCCCAACACAGCCCACAACTTCTGTCTCTCTCTCCCTCTGCCTGTCCCCCCACCCCTTCACACAAAGACACAAAGTCCCCTGCCTCTGTTCCTCCGCACCAGATATAACAAAGCAAAGGAAACTGGCTCATAACTGAGTCACTTTAGCTCTTATGTGCTTGAATTTTAAAGCCCTTCAGCATTTAATGTTTTCAGTGCATTAAACTGCACAGCATTCTTTATACACAGGCTTTTCTGGGGATACTCCACGCAATAAGGGTAAATATCCCCAATAACATTAATCTGTATTAAGTCCAATATATCTCATGCAGGGTACAAAGGATGCCCATCGTAGCTAATGGGAGGCACACCAACCCTGTGGGGAGAATAGGGCCCCATGATTTCTTATGAAGCATTCGCTCATTCCATGTCAGTCTGGTTACCCAGGAATCCCAGCGTAATTCTCTGCTGTTTCCCTGTTATAAAGGTCAGTTTTATCATGAGATCAAACTCCAGCTAATTCTGTTTGAATTTCTTGGGAAGTTCAGGTACAAACCCCACATTAGCTGCTCCGGAAAATGTCCTTCCTCTGGAATCCTCAGCACCTACCCTCTGAGGCACAGAGACGTTGCAGAGCTATCTGCGATCTCTACATACCAGCTGTGATACCACGGTTCATCTCTAGCAAAATATTTGAGGTTTCCAAAATCTGACTTTCATCTTCAGCTTCACCTGTTCACACTGCAGCTACAGAACAGCAGCATCTCAGACTGCAGCAACTCACAGAAACAGGCTGCTACGGAACAGTTCAGTGTCCTGAGAAGTGCATCATTCAAACCCTGCTGAAGTTGGCCCGGCACGTTTGATGCACACAGGACGGCGGTGTAATTTTAAATGGCATGGAGTGTATATCTGGAATTATTCACAGGTTCCATACACAGGGACAAAGCTGGATGGGCGATGAGTCTGGAAGTCATAATATAGAAGCCCACTCTGCTTTTCTTCTGATTAGTTATCAGGAATTTCTAAGCACTGAAGCCATTAGTTCACCAAAAGGAACTCTGGGCTCACAGTGCAACAAGACTGGGGTATTTTATAAAGTACACACAGTCTGGGATTGGGTCAAATCTATGATTATTGCAAATATATAAACCTCCTCTCTCAGAATAACCAACGGGGAGATAATTACACACACATACATTTACTTAAAACCAATTGCCTGCTTTCCATTTGTTTCATTGATTTCTGGAATAAAACTCCATTTCTAGTGGATTCAAAACTCTCTTTCTAGTTCTTGTCTGCCCAACTCATGAAATAAATCAGGCACTTACCCATGGTGTCCTGAAGAAAGAGGAGAAGCCAAAGCAGCTGAGTGGAGAGATGTCCCTTCATTGCCAGACAGACTTGCTGTCCCCTCCTGACACTGCACTGGCTGCACCTAAGCACCTGCCAGGGCTCCTCTGTGTCTGACAAGTGACAACAAAGCAGTGGCAGGGAAATATATAGATTCAGAGGCTGGCATCAGCTGCCAGAAGGAACCAATAGAAACAATATTCACCTTTTTAGACATTATCAGAGGGTTTATCTAAAACTTTATGCAGCTAAAACATCCAATACAATTCTAAAACTCTGGCTGTGACCATATATGAGTGATGAGTCCGCTTCTGATGTCATGTTCGCTTCAGTCTCGGATCATCATGCAACCGCCCTCCTTGGTGTAGGGCAGAACAGTGTGAAAAATGATTCTTTTTAGGTGAAAAAAAGTGAACCTTGAATGCTGCTCATCTGATTAATTAATTAAGAAAACAAATGTAGGGAAAGAAAAAAACCTCTAAAATTGAACCCCACAGAGCTGTGTGTGTCCAACTGTAGCCATTCATTATAACCACAGAGCTGGGATGTGACCACTGGGGTCAGATGTACCCAGAGGAGAAGGGACCAATCCCTGCTCCCTTTGTGGAACCCAGACTGCTCAGGGCTTCCTGAATGGCAGTGGTACATTAGTGGTAGGAGTGTGTCATGGAGCTTCCTTCTTCAGTGGTGACCATCAGTGGCATCACAGTCTCAGAGGGCTTCCTGTTCGCCAAGTTAGAGCTTGTTCTTAACACTGACTGACTAGGTTCTGAGTGACCATCTCGCATACGGTAGTGTAGGTAGCAACCCACTCCAGGACTCTCTGCCCAGGCCAGTGCTAGGCCTGCCCTGTGTGGTAACTCCAGGCAGCACAGGCTGAATTAGTCAGTCTGAGAACTAGAGAGAATCGCAGGGTCCTGGCCATTTCCGTCCGTCTGAATAGAGAATCTCCACAATAATCCGTGCAGCTGAAACCTGTCTCTTCTCTACAGCGAAGAGCAGCACATCAGCCATAGGACACAAGCTTCCCAGGAGACAGCAGCAAGTTAACCAGGAAAACAACATAGCCGATGTCCAGTGGAAAATCAGCCAGGGGAGGGAACAATCAAAGGTAAAATCCAGCCTGAAGGAGCCATGTGTCGGTGTGTGTTAGAACAGGCCTAACAGAGCCATTTAGAATGGAATCAGAAATCAGCCCATCGCAGCAATTGTGGTACCAGACAGAAAGGCGGCCTTGTAGGAAACAGCTCTAACGCAGGCATCTCTGGCACTTTGCCACCCCTACCTCAGGAAGGCCAAAGTGTCACAGTGTGAGCTCCTTGGCAACAAACAACAAGGTGTTTCCCCAGCCAGAAGCCATCTTGGTGAGCGGTGAGAACTCTGATTCAGCACAGGAAGTTCTCTCTCATCTGTCCAGAGAGAGGCAAAGACCAGGAACCATGCAGTACTTACCCCAGCTCTGCCTTAACTACAGTCCTTGTCAGCGGCTCGCCGTGCAAGGGCCAGTAGAGCACAGTGCAGCCCCTGGCCCTGAATAACCAGAACACAGGTCAGAGAATTGAAGAACTGACTGATAATGGAAGAAGGTGCTGGCAACGTTACCGGGAGGGGGGTGAGCTCTCCTTGACACAGCTCTGACTGTTTTTTCTGCCCCAGGAAGTGAACAAGTGGGGCAGCCTGCCAATCAAAGGCTCAAATTCACTAGGTGCTAGGATTTCAGAGTAGCAGCCGTGTTAGTCTGTATTCGCAAAAAGAAAAGGAGTACTTGTGGCACCTTAGAGACTAACCAATTTATTTGAGCATAAGCTTTCGTGAGCTACAGCTCACTTCATCAGATGCATACTGTGGAAAGTACAGAAGACGTTTCTATACACACAAACCATGAAAAAATGAGTGATTATCACTACAAAAGGTTTTCTCTCCCCCCCACTCCACTCTCCTGCTGGTAATAGCATATGTAAAATGATCACTCTCCTTACAATGTGTATTGTAAGGTGGTTGGAACTTCTCATGTTTTCTGGAGACTGGGCCCCACCTCATTGAAATCCCATCACCAGGAGCAGTTTGCCAGACCTGGCAGTGCTGTGACAGGTGCTCCAAGATCATCCCCTTCAGAACAGGTGTCTTGGGTGGGTTCTGCAGCTCCCCCTGCAAGAGCACAGGGCCATGCTGTGAATGGGGGTGACTATGTCATGTGGCTGATCCCACGAGCAAGGCGGAAACAGCCAGGCAAGGATTGTTGCTCAGTGAGTGCAGAGAAAGGGCTGGGAAAGTCCTGGGGCAGATCTCTGCTCAGAGTCTAGTGTCTGGAGTGGGGCCAGCAGAGCTCCCTGCCCGAGGGAAGCTGGAGCAGAAGCCCGAGGAGTGGGCAGGCGAGCCTGTGGGTGGGAGATGAGAGGACGGGATCAGAAGTCTGGACATGAGGAGTAACTGTGGAGATCTCAGAAAGAGCCTTGTGGGCTGGTGAGGTCCTGCCCCTGTGTAGCTGGGAGGGGTTTGATGAAGCAGGTGGGAGAGCTCTGCTTTGGAGGTGAAGAAGGGGATACAGTTCAGTGGTGTAACTGCCCCAAGGAAGGGGACATTAACTGCCCCCTCTGGGGTATGAGTACTTATGGAACTGACAGAGGGGAAACAGAGGCAGGATGGCCACATTTCCTCACCATGGGGGCCTGTGTCATACTGCACTCTGTGCTACTACTGATCTGGGGTTAGAAGTTGGGGGAGAAGTCCTGAAACTTCCTAAATCCCACTGCCAGAAAGCAAAGAATATCCATAGGGTCCTGCTACTTGGCTTTCATGACTTACACTGAGTTTAGAGTATGACTTAAACCAGGAAGTGTATTGGCTTTGCCCCACATGGAGAATGCATGTGTGTATGTTGGGGGTGGGGAGAGTAATAAAAATTTTGCTTCTGTTCCTGTGACAAGCTGCTATAACCATTTCCTGTTGTTTCAATTTCCTATTTAGTCCTATACAGTGATATATTTTACTACTTGCCTTGATTTGCTCCCCCCCAGGTGGAGAAGAAGCTTTTCCAAAGGCCCTGTTAGTCTCGGTTTATTTCACAGTATGGAAAACGCCAAGGGGATCAGTATGGAGTCCCCATGAGAGACAGGCACAGTGTGGGGTCCGTGCTTTGCTCCCAGCCTGCTCAATCTGAGAGGAAGGCAGGGAAACTCCTCCCATTTGAAGGTGCAGACCACAGAAAGGAGAACTGGACCATCTCCCCAACACTCACAGCGCAGGAGGGCCAGGGTGCAGGAGGCTGAGGGAATGCAGCAGCACCACCTTCATTGTGACCCCTGAGATGTTCCTATGCTTGACTCCTCGTTTTTGGTCTCTGCTGCTCATGGGGGAGTAACTGAGGCTGGAGGGGGCAGATCCTCTCCCTGTGTCACCATCACCCTGTAATCCTTCAGTGATTTCACTGCACAAGAAACTCCCACCAGGTGCAGGGCTCAGTACAAGAGCCGAGCTGGAACTTCTGAGTCCATTTCTTATTTGGTAGTTCCAAACTCCTGGCCAGGAATCTGGAGGGCCATGGTCTCCAGGACATTGCAGCACTCTGGCGGGAGTCAGTCCCAATTCTCTCTCAATCATAGTGTAGTGCGGGGAGGGGACACATAGTGCCAGTAGTTCTCAGTTTGGCTCAGGCCTGGCTGTGTCATGCTGCAAAACCCAGCTGGGAGGCTGAAGCAGCAGGATCTTTCCTGATGGAATGGAACTATCAGCCTCAGTACAGTACAGGGGAACATGAGCAGCGGGGGACAGCAGAGCAGCACACAGCAGGAGTTTGCCTGGGATTGGTGAGTATCCGAGTGCTGGGAGGGCAGTGTGAGAGCCTGAGCGAGTGCCTGATTGGCTGGTAGCCTGCAGGGGGCAGGCACTGGGGCTGTCTGTTTGTTTGTTTCAGGGGAGCCTGGCTGTTTAAAAATAGCCAGAGCTTGGCGAACCAGCTGAGCAGCAGGGGACAGCAGAGCAGCACACAGCAGGAGTTTGCCTGGGAGTTCGCCTGGAGTGAGCCCAGTGAGGCTTACATCTTGCCAACTTCTCTGAGGAAGCTCATAGTAAGAAGGTGATATGGAAGGGGGGGGGGTTCAGCTGTTGTGACCTGCACTGGATGTGCCATGTTTGTCTTTCTTCCACAGGACAGAAGCGACTTTGTGTGTACAAAGTGCAAGCTGGTCTCCATATTGGAAGAGAAGATTGAAGGTCTGGAGCAACAGATAACGACCCTGTGTTGCATACGAGAAACGGAGGATTTTCTGGACAAAAGTCAGGGTATGCTTCTACGGGCACAAAGCTCTAAAGATTTAGAGCAGGTTGCACAGCGGGGCCAAGAGGCCAGTGAAGAAGCTTGGCAACATGTGACCTCCAGAAGAAGAAGGGGGAATGTCCGGGTTCCAGCAACGCAGACACAGGTAACTAACCGCTTTCATGTTCTCTCCACAGGTACCATTGCAGAGAGTGGACCAGATGATATGTCTGGGGGGAGAAAGCAGAAGGAGACTCCGCTGGTTGGAAGGCATGAGATGCACTGTCCTGAGATGGGGGGTTCCACGACCACCACTCACAAGAGAAGGAGGTGGGTGGTGGTGGTCGGGGACTCTCTACTCCGGGGGACTGAGTCATCTATCTGCCGCCCTGACCGGGAAAACCGAGAAGTCTGCTGCTTGCCGGGGGCTAAGATTCGCGATGTGACGGAGAGACTGCCGAGACTCATCAAGCCCTCGGATCGCTACCCCTTCTTGATTCTCCACGTGGGCAACAATGATACTGCCAAGAATGACCTTGAGCGGATCACTGCGGTCTACGTGGCTCTGGGAAGAAGGATAAAGCAGTTTGAGGCACAAGTGGTGTTCTCGTCCATTCTCCCCGTGGAAGGAAAAGGCCTGGGTAGGGACCGTCGAATCGTGGAAGTCAACGAATGGCTACGCAGGTGGTGTCGGAAAGAAGGCTTTGGATTCTTTGACCAAGGGATGGTGTTTCATGAAGGAGGAGTGCTAGGCAGAGATGGGCTCCACCTTACGAAGAGAGGGAAGAGCATCTTTGCGAGCAGGCTGGCTAACCTAGTGAGGAGGGCTTTAAACTAGGTTCACCGGGGGAAGGAGACCAAAGCCCTGAGGTAAGTGGGAAAGCGGAATACCGGGAGGAACCACAGGCACGAATGTCTGTGAGGGGAGGGCTCCTGCCTCATACTGAGAATGCGGGGTGATCAGCAGGTTATCTCAAGTGCTTATATACGAATGCACAAATCCTTGGAAACAAGCAGGGAGAACTGGAGGTCCTGGTGATGTCAAGGAATTATGACATGATTGGAATAACAGAGACTTGGTGGGATAACTCACATGACTGGAGTACTGTCATGGATGGTTATAAACTGTTCAGGAAGGACAGGCAGGGCAGAAAAGGTGGGGGAGTAGCACTGTATGTAAGGGAGCAGTATGACTGCTCAGAGCTCCGGTACGAAACTGCAGAAAAACCTGAGTGTCTCTGGATTAAGTTTAGAAGTGTGAGCAACAGGAGTGATGTAGTGGTGGGAGTCTGCTATAGACCACCGGACCAGGGGGATGAGGCTTTCTTGGAGCAGCTCACGGAACCTACTAGATCGCATGTCCTGGTTCTCATGGGTGAGTTTAATTTTCCTGATATCTGCTGGGAGAGCAATACAGCGGTGCATAGACAATCCAGGAAGTTTTTGGAAAGCGTAGGGGACAATTTCCTGGTGCAAGTGCTAGAGAAGCCAACTAGAGGGGGAGCTTTTCTTGATCTGCTGCTCACAAACCGGGAAGAATTAGTAGGAGAAGCAAAAGTGGATAGGAATCTGGGAGGCAGTGACCATGAGTTGGTTGAGTTCAGGATCCTGACACAGGGAAGAAAGGTAAAGAGCAGGATACGGACCCTGGACTTCAGGAAAGCAAACTTCGACTCCCTCAGGGAACGGATGGGTAGGATCCCCTGGGGGACTAACATGAAGGGGAAAGGAGTCCAGGAGAGCTGGCTGTATTTCAAGGAATCCCTGTTGAGGTTAGAGGGACAAACCATCCCGATGTGTCGAAAGAATACTAAATATGGCAGGCGACCAGCTTGGCTTAACGGTGAAATCCTAGCAGATCTTAAACATAAAAAAGAAGCTTACAAGAAGTGGAAGGTTGGACATATGACCAGGGAAGAGTATAAAAATATTGCTCGGGCATGTAGGAATGAAATTAGGAGGGCCAAATCCCACCTGGAGTTGCAGCTAGCGAGAGATGTCAAGAGTAATAAGAAGGGTTTCTTCAGGTATGTTGGCAACAAGAAGAAAGCCAAGGAAAGTGTGGGCCCCTTAATGAATGAGGGAGGGATGTGGAAAAAGCTAAGGTACTCAATGCTTTTTTTGCCTCTGTCTTCACTAACAAGGTCAGCTCCCAGACTGCTGTGCTGGGCATCACAACATGGGGAATAGATGTCCAGCCCTCTGTGGAGAAAGAGGTGGTTAGGGACTATTTAGAAAAGCTGGACGTGCACAAGTCCATGGGGCCGGACGAGTTGCATCCGAGAGTGCTAAAGGAACTGGCGACTGTGATTGCAGAGCCATTGGCCATTATCTTTGAAAACTCGTGGCGAACGGGGGAAGTCCCGGATGACTGGAAAAAGGCTAATGTAGTGCCAATCTTTAAAAAAGGGAAGAAGGAGGATGCTGGGAACTACAGGCCAGTCAGCCGCACTTCAGTCCCCGGAAAAATCATGGAGCAGGTCCTCAAAGAATCAATCCTGAAGCACTTACATGAGAGGAAAGTGATCAGGAACAGTCAGCATGGATTCACCAAGGGAAGGTCATGCCTGACTAATCTAATCGCCTTCTATGATGAGATTACTGGTTCTGTGGATGAAGGGAAAGCACTGGATGTATTGTATCTTGACTTTAGCAAAGCTTTTGACACGGTCTCCCACAGTATTCTTGTCAGCAAGTTAAAGAAGTACGGGCTGGATGAATGCACTATAAGGTGGGTAGAAAGTTGGCTAGATTGTCAGGCTCAACGGGTAGTGATCAATGGCTCCATGTCTAGTTGGCAGCCGGTGTCAAGTGGAGTGCCCCAGGGGTCGGTCCTGGGGCCGGTTTTGTTCAATATCTTCATAAATGATCTGGAGGATGGTGTGGATTGCACTCTCAGCAAATTTGTGGATGATACTAAACTGGGAGGAGTGGTAGATACGCTGGAGGGCAGGGATAGGATACAGAGGGACCTAGACAAATTGGAGGATTGGGCCAAAAGAAATCTGAGGAGGTTCAATAAGGATAAGTGCAGGGTCCTGCACTTAGGACGGAAGAACCCAATGCACAGCTACAGACTAGGGACCGAATGGCTAGGCAGCAGTTCTGCGGAAAAGGACCTAGGGGTGACAGTGGACGAGAAGCTGGATATGAGTCAGCAGTGTGCCCTTGTTGCCAAGAAGGCCAATGGCATTTTGGGATGTATAAGTATGGACATAGCGAGCAGATCGAGGGACGTGATCGTCCCCCTCTATTCGACATTGGTGAGGCCTCATCTGGAGGACTGTGTCCAGTTTTGGGCCCCACACTACAAGAAGGATGTGGATAAATTGGAAAGAGTCCAGCGAAGGGCAACAAAAATGATTAGGGGACTGGAACACATGATTTATGAGGAGAGGCTGAGGGAACTGGGATTGTTTAGTCTGCGGAAGAGAAGAATGAGGGGGGATTTGATAGCTGCTTTCAGCTACCTGAGAGGTGGTTCCAGAGAAGATGGTTCCAGACTATTCTCAGTGGTAGAAGAGGACAGGACAAGGAGTAATGGTCTCAAGTTGCAGTGGGGGAGGTTTAGGTTGGATATTAGGAAAAACTTTTTCACTAGGAGGGTGGTGAAACACTGGAATGCGTTGCCTAGGGAGGTGGTGGAATCTCCTTCCTTAGAAGTTTTTAAGGTCAGGCTTGACAAAGCCCTGGCTGGGATGATTTAATTGGGGATTGGTCCTGCTTTTGAGCAGGGGGTTGGACTAGATGACCTCCTGAGGTCCCTTCCTACCCTGATATTCTAGGATTCTATGATTCTGTGGTCATGATCCTGCCCTCCTCCTCCGGGAACAGGGGCCATGACGAGAGGGCAATGTAGGAAAGCAGCCTCAGTGGCTTCCCGGGTCACACACTCCCGTTGGTGCACTGCTTCTGCTCTTATAGCCTGGAACAGCCTGACCCGGCTCTCAGTTGAGCATTCAGTATCAGTGTGAGGCAAACCCACAGCCAGACCAAGGCTGCTCACTCAGCTGCACTGACTCACCGCAGGCCATTTAGTGCAGAGCAGGTCCACTGCTCTATCTGGGCATTTATCTTTCCCCCACTGATCCCTCCACACTTAGGAACAGGGTTGCTCTCAAGAGCAGGAGGGCTGACAGTTTGCGGAGGTGAGGGGAGTCTCTCCGGTGCATTTCCCTACAGGAAAGGTCACTGGTGATCAACCAAACTGATCCTGTCCATGCTCTGGAACAGGCTCAACATCCTGACCCCGTCCCGGGCACCCTGCCTGGTCTACAGAATAAAATATTGGAGTTCTTCTGGCCAGGGTTGTGCTGGGTCTCTCCAGGTGTACTGAGCCTCTCCCCGGAGGAGGAAAGACAGGGTCTGCTCTTCCTCTGCAGTCAGGTCCATTTCTTCCACCTCCAGGCCCTGCACAGGCTCCTTTCTGGTGCAGTTAGTCCGGCATAGAGCATGCTAGCACATGTCTTTCTCTGACCCCTCCGAGATCTCCCATGCAATTGACAGCTCTTCTATCTCCACCTAAGGGTTCTCCTGTGAGACCTCTCTGAGTGGCTGGTCTTTTACCAGGACCTCCTCGGGACCTAGAAGCTATTCTTTTCAACCAGGTCCATGGCTGCCGCTGCTACAAAGTCACTACCTAGGTGTGCAGGTGGCAGAGTCCCCCTTGGTACACCAGAGGCTGGTCCCAGCTGGTGCAACTAGGATCCCCTGGACTATCACCGGATGGACTTGGTGGACCCCTATGGTGCTCCACCAGCGCTTGGGGTTCTCCACCCCACACATTTCTCGTTGCGTCCTCCAGGGGGTGTGGGAGCACTACCACCCACCTCTTGTGTTTTCCTTGAGTGGGTCCTGTGGCAAGGTTCTCCGTGTCTGCCCCTCACCCATGGCGCTTGGGACCTCACCGCTGGCCCCCTGCCCCGCGAGTATCCCAGGCCACCCCCTATGTACCATGTGAGATGGCTGTGAGATATGCAACTAATCTGTCTCCAAACAGCACCCAGAAAACAACTATGCACTCATGCTCCTCTCCCTTCATTTCCTCAACCTTGTGTCCTGCCTTGACAGCAAGAGGTGGGAGTGACGGGTTCCCCCCAGGGTTCCACCTGGAACTGGAGTATCACTGAACCCTCTGACCCACCAGCCTGGGTGCCCTCTCACACTGTACTTCCGTAACAAGCTGCAAAGCCTTCCAACCTTCACTTTCATGAGCATATATACAGGCAGAAACACACTCAGCTACAGTTACATGCAGGCTCTGTGACCAGCCCCTGCAAAGGAAGGCTACAGCTGAGGCCACTTCAAGCTCCTCACCCACACACCCTCTCTGGAGTATAAACCCAAAATTATACCATTTTACCCTGCAATGGGAACTGTACAGCGTAAGCTCATAAACTTCGCCCCCTCCCTTAATGTGGAGCGCAATGTGCAGCAGCCTTTGCCCCTGAGTTATGATTCCCACACACTTCACTCAAACTCACTGGTTTCGATAAAGCAAAAACAAATTTATTAACTACAAAAGATAGATTTTAAGTGATTATAAGTGATAGCAAAGAGATCAAAGCAGATTACCTAGCAAATAAACAAAAAATGCAGACTAAGCTTAATATACTAAATAGATTGGATATGAATAGCAGATTCCTACCCTAAGAGATTACACATTCAGGCTGCAGTTTCTTAATGGGCAAGCTGCACTTGCTTTACAGCTTGAAATCCCAGGTGTTTCATTCACAGGGTAAAAATCCCTTCAGCCTGGGTCCAGCACTTACCCAGTTCAGCCTTTGTTTTTCAGGTGTTACCGGGAGTCTTCTTGTGTGGGGAACGAAGAACACCAGATGATGTCACTTCCTGCCTTATGGAGCTTTTGTATATGTCAGGAACCCTTCATTCCCAAAGCTTGGTTCCCAGACAAGTCTGTGGAAAAATAATTACATCCCAAGATGGAGTCTAGAGACATGTGGTCTCATGATTACTTACAGGCTGTACCTGTAAGTCTCACAGGAAGGCTCACCAGGTGGGGGATAAGCTTCTCCTAAGACCTATTGTTTTTTCCTCATGGCGCATCCCTAATCCTTCCCCACCCACTATCTAGACTGAAAGCATCTTGTCAAGTGAGCGTTATTAAGGTGTAACTACATTTGAAATACAGATACATAGTCGATATTCATAATTTTAAATACAAAAATGATACATGCATACAAATAGGATAATCATATTAGCAAATCATAACTTTTCCAATGACATCTCACATGACCTGTTTTGCATAAAATACATTATAATTATGTTATAATCATCTCCTAGCAATATCACTGCAAAAAATATGGGGTGCAGTGTCACAGTGGGACCTCCTATCACCCAAGGAGGGTGGGGAACCCTGGTGGGTCAGTCTGTATTTCACCCTGGTCCCACGGCCTGGTGGGTATATTAGTTGGTGGCTCCTTCATGGAGCCATGAACACAGGCGTCTACCTGATGCGGTTTACAACTACCCCCAAAACCTGCTTGTTTTCCAGTGAGGGAGACCCTGATGAACATTTATGTTGAGTGCGCCAGTTCACAGCCCCTCTTTTGGCTCCTCCAGAACCTCCTCTTCTGATTCTGGCTGAATTTTTCCCCGCACTTTGTGATTTATGCACCCCATCCTTGGGCCAACGAAGTCATCAGACCTCCTTGTCAATCTCCGCCTGGTGCTGGCCAAGGTGGCCATTCACCAGGAAGCTGGACAGAAGGGGGTGCTCTGCTTCTGTGAGGCCTATTTCCAAACATCCCTCAAGACACATCTCAGGGCAGAGTTCCTCTGGGAAGTGTCCACTGCATTCCCGGAGGCCTTTGAGGAGCAGTGGGTGCTGTCTGGGGTTCTCTGCTCAGTGTCCCCCTCTGGATCCCTGATTTTATATCTGTGACCCTCACTCCCATCCCTGATTTTCATTTGTTGTCCCCTAAAATTATTTGATGCCTGGGTCCAGTGAATCCCCCTCTTAGGCTGAGGGGAGTTGCCTTTAGATATGGGTAGACTTACACCCACCCATCCCCAGTGCTTCAGTGATCCAGCTATCAGGCACGCTGCAGCAGACTATCCCTGAGCAGGGTATGGGTCAGATGATCCCCAGGCTCAAGTATTTCCCTGACCCTCCCCAAGCTGCAAGTTAGTCTGTGAAACAGCCCTACCTGGTCAGGAACTTCCTGATGCCTCACCGTGTCACAGATGGGTCCCTAGGCTTCCAGCCTGCCCTTGATCTGATTCCTGTTCCTGTTCCAGCGTAACCCGAGCATCCTTCCAGCTCACTGCAGCCTTGTCTGTGCCTTATTCTGACCTTTTGCTTCAGCCTTGTTACTGACCTGCTCCAGCCCAGCTTCTGCCTCCAGACACTGGGACTGACTCCTATCTGGCTTCAGCACTTGGCCTGCATCTGCACTCTGACTCCAACACTGATTTGGCTTGTCTATAGACTCTGACATGGGTTCTGACCCACAGCCTGTCCCCAGACCCTGGTTTCAAAAGCGCTGCCTTTAGCTCGGTGCCAACCCTCCATCCAGTTTCGACCACCACTCCAACCAACAGGCCTGACTGCCTGCAACCAGAGTCTGACAATCGACACTAGAGCCCTGGGGGTATTGCAGACTGTTAAACGCCAGTGCCCACCCCAAGCTCTCATTACCAGTTACAGCAATGATCTCACTGGCCTGGAATAGCGTAAAAAAGGAAATATCACATGCCTGTGAGCTCTTGGGGCATAAATGTGGGATGCCCACAATAGCGCCTGAATGGAAACTGGGCACTGGGAGTCAGTGTGTCAGTCCAACAGTGCCCCACCTGGCCAAGCAGGGTGTGGCACCGGGTGCCTCAGCTCAGTGGGGCTGTCAGTCTGTTGCTGCTGCTCTGGAACCTGAAAACCCTCTTGGATCTCAGGTCTGTCAGGGGGTTGGTAGGGGGAACCCAGGCCCACCCACTTTCCTGGGTCCCAGCTCAGGGCCCTCAAGTTAGACCAGCTTGTCCTGGCCTCAGGCTTCAACCACTTGCAGCCGATGTCCTTGAGCCTATGCAACAGGATCTTCGGCCACATAGAAATGTGTTTTGTGTTTTGACTTTATGAAATGCTTGTAAAGTGATGCATGCACTTATAATCGCTGTATCCTGTGCAATAAGCAGTTACTCACCTTGTGCAGTCGCGATGGTTCTTCGAGATGTCTCCCTATGCGTGCTCCACTGTAGGCGTGCTTGCATCTCTGCGCTGCTGATCAGAGAACATCAGTAGCAGTGTCCATTGGGCCCGCACATGTGCTGTCTCTCCTCGTGCTGTACCACGAGGCTAGTCAGCACGCATGGGCTAACTGTCCTCAGTTCCTTCTCGACCGCAGAGTCATTGACAAGAACTCTGAAATAGAGGGGAGGAGGGTGGGTTGTGGAGCACGCATAGGTACCGGGGCAGGGTGCTGCTAGAGAGGCCTTAATCGATTCCTGCCACTCCAGGCCCAATCAGGGTTATTGGATTGGGGCTGGATAGATAGCTTGATGCTTACCTAGTAACCAACCACACCTGCCAGGAGCTATAAGGCTGGGGGGAAGTGAGAGCAGAAGGGTGGAGACCAGGAGGGGAAGGTCAGCCTCAGACGGAGGTGGGAGTCTCCTAGTCTGTTGCTGGCCAGGCCTGTGATGGGCGAAGCTGTCGTAAAAAGCCTGTATATAGTTGGAAACAGGTGGTGGGGACATGATCACAAATAAAGAGCATGGGTGTTGCAGCAGCCTGAAGTGTCCCTGAATTCAGGGCCGTCCTTAGGATTTATGGGGCCCTACGCAGTATTATTAAACTGGTGCCCCTATGCCCAACGGCAGCCTGGGCTCACAGCCCAGGGTGAGGAGGAACGAGGCAGCAAAGGATACCAAGCCACCCGGCCCGTCTCATAGCAGCAGAGTATCACAATTCCCCACAGAGACCCCCGTACACTCTCCCTCATGCAGAATGCTGACGCATTCAGCTCTGTGAATACGGTCCCTGCCTAAGGAGACTGCAGTGCGCGCTGGGTGTGCAGGAGCCAACCCGCTCTTACCTGCTGTCATGGGCAGTGAGTGAAGCTGCCACTTGGGGAGGTTAGCTCCCCAGCCCACATCTTCTGCCTGTGTCCCCACCAATACTCCACCCCTGCTCTGCTCTAGGCCCTGCCCCCCCCATTCCACCCAGGCCTCACCCTCTCCCCACTGTCTCCCTCCTCTCTTCCCTCTCCCTCCCTGCTCACCTCTTTCCAGCCAAATCCCTGAACCCAAATGATGCAAATGACGTTTGAAAAAAAAAAACTTCTGCAATTTCTTTCTAAAGAAAATGGAGCATGCTTTCCATTGCATGCCAGAAGGTGAAGCCTGGACATGCAGAAGGTACCTAATTAAAAGCACTAAATTTGGGAGTAAAAAATGTCAGTCCTGGGTTTTTTGATATACCCTGAAGTGTGTCAGAGATTTATCTGCAAAAACTGTGTAGTAAGGGCAAGTCAGCTGCCCTGCTGAATACAGCATTAAATATTATGGAATACATGATGCAGCTCTTCTCTGTTTTACATTTTCTTAATCAGTATTTCTAAGCTGATTTTATCATTTAAATGTACTCCTAAGCCTTCATAAAGTAATCATTCCAGATTGCTACATATTTAACTCACTGAAACAAAGACATTGTTTTAAATTAAGTCAGACAGGTTTAGTGTGTTCATAACAATGTTCATTGCTTTTAGAAAAAGGGAACACTATTTTACTTTGTGTGATCTCCATAACAATAGACATGTTTATGAAATGTCACCAACTTTAAAAAATGTGTTTCCAAAGATTTTAGGCTTTAGGCATAACAAAGGATTTTATATCTTACTCAGGTACTGATTTTGCTAGAGGGTTCTCTTAAAACTAGTTCATCAAATAGTCCGAAGTAAAGAAAGGGAGACTTAGTTGTCCAGCTATCTGGTAGGAAAGGGGTGTTGTCCCTTTAAAGGCTCTCTTCAACAGGAGGGTGAAGGGAGAAGGGATGAACAGAAAGGACAGGAAGACTTGGGAAGCAAGTTTTTTGTACTATAGTCATTAAAATTAAAATATGTATTTTAGATAAGGGTGGTCTTTTGAAGGATTTATATTAAAAACTCTGTGTCTGAAGATCCAAGAATTTAAGCCTAAAGATGAATACTCAGACTGTGCATCTAAAAATCTACGCAAGGTTTTTTTTATAGATGTGATTTTCTCATCTTCAGCAACACACTAATAAAATATTTTTAAAGCAACTTTTAAACTAAAGTCCTGTGGACTAACATGTTCTGAGTCAACATTGCAGTAATGCCCAACTGTTTTTGTCAGTAAATTCAGAAACTGACAGTATATACCTGGGGGTTGGCAAATGGCTGTTAAATGGCTTCCTTACCACTTGAATAGCTCTTTAACAGTTTCAGTGTTGCACTAATGGAGGTCTGGCAGGCTGGAAGACTTTTTCACTTTTAAGTACTAGATCCCCTCAGGAGGAAGACTCACCAAGCTGCAGCAGCTAGCTGTGGGATACTGCAGGAAGGGTCAGAACAGCGATAGGAAGAGGCAGAAGGGTGGACACTAAGATCCAAGGGTGCCCCAAATTTTTGGGTGCCCTACTCAGCTGCGAATGGTGCATAAGCCTAAGGACGGCCCTGCCTGAGTCTCTGAGAAGAGGGAGAGCAGGCCTGAACCAGAGGGGCACGGCGTGTGCCCCATTACATGGACACACATCTCAAAGAGACATTGTTACTGAACAAGGTGAGTAACTCCTTCTTCTTCTTTGAATAGTCTCCCTATGGGTGTTTCACTGTAGGTGACTCCCAAGCAGTACCCATGTGGGGGGCTGAAACTTCGGAGTCGGGTCAGTTACAGATGATAGTTCTGTGAAGCTGAAAATGGCATCGGAGGCAGAGTCTCCAGCAATTGCATGGAGTTCTGCGAAGGTGTGGACTGACACCAATTGTTGCCACTCTGCAGATCTCTAAGACAGGGACATTCTTGAAGAAGGAGAGAGATGAGAAGATAAACCTTGTGGAGTGTGTATGAATAGTATCCAGAGGGGTCCTACTGCAAACTTGGTAGTGAATAGGGGACTGCAAACAGGGGAGTTTGAGAGGGAGTTAGTGGGAGGGAGATGTAATGTCATCGTTATGGTTAGGAAGGGCCGTATCACCAGTGCCAATGCTGCTCCTATCTCCTCCACCTGCGCCTGTATCCAGACAGACAACCTAACCATGGGAGCTTCTATCCAGATCCTGGGGTGGATTTGCAGAGACGGTGGCCTGCATTTCCCACTCATAGAAAGCCAGGCTGGAGAGACTATCCAGTGCGAAAGGTGCCTGGTGGTGGAATCTCTCAGGAAGCAGGTGGGAGAGCTATAAGAGGAGGTGGCTTGGCTGAGGAGCATCCGAGCCCACGTGGATTTCCTTGAGAGTATTCACATGGAGACATCCAAGGCTGAGGAAGCTATCCAGATACAGAGGACTGCTGTCACACCACCGCGGGACAAGGATATGACTCAGTCACAGGGAGGACACTGGCTGCTGATTACTTCTGGCAGCAGGCAGTGCTCCACCCCTACTCCCAACCCACCCACCATGCTGATGAAAAACCAATATGCTTCCCTGGCAACGAGCGATGAGGAATCACCCCCAAAGGTGGAGGAACAGAAGCCATGTACCCCCAAGAATGGGAGGATCACAGCCACCACTCCCAGGAGGAAATGTAGGGTAGTGATGGTTGGTGATTCTCTTCTGAGGGGGACAGCAGCACCCATCTGTTGCCCTAACATGGCCTCCTGGGAGATATGTTGTCTGCCAGGGGCCCATATCCAAGACGTTATGAAGGGATTGTTGAGGATCATCCAGCCCTCTGACTACTACGCCATGCTACTTGTTAGGGGGCTTACTCCTTCACCCACTTACTTCCCTGGGCCTTCTTGCATGAACAGAGAGCAACAATACCCGAAGTCCAAAGGTGCAAACAATTCAATGTTTATTGGGGTGAACTTCCAGCAAGCATGATTCCAGTTTCCTTCCTTAGTGCCCCCCATCCCATCTCTGACACCACAGAGCCATACACCTGTGTCCCTGTTCCCATTCCTGCCCTTAGCCAAACTTGATTCCAATTTCCCCATCCCCATTCCCTGTTCCCATTTCCCCCACCCACACACCCACCCACCCCCCACTTCCTGATTGACTGCAGACTAAACAGTAAAACTTGAATTCTGCTTAGCTTAACCAATCATTCTTAACCAGTCATTTCCCTGAAATTTAGCTAATCAGTCCTAACATATTGTAACATGATTATGTAACAATTATATCCCACCACCTTAATTAGTTTACACCCAGCAAAATTAATTATACAGCAGAGAGAAACAATCACAGAACCAGACAGAGATTATACAGACAAACAATAGCAAAGTGGGAACTATAATGACAAAACAATACAGAAGTGAGGATTTCACATCCCAGCTATTGAGAAGTGAGTTCTTGCCAGACAGGATGCTATCAAACTAAGTTTCCTTTTACATCTTCTAGGCACTTCCCTTTCTCTGGAGGCGATAGGCATTACCAGGACAGGAGTGTATTCCTAACAGCCCAATAGCACCTTCTTTCAATGTGACTAGTTTGGAATGTGAGGATGTGACCGTTCGCTTCACAGCTTATGGCTGCCTCTGTTGCTTAGCCAAAGGCCCTAGCCTAAGAACAGGGCCTCAGACTGTCCCAGTAAGAGAAGGCTCTTACACCGGCAGACAGTGACTTTGATTCTTTCTTTCTTTTATAGCTCTATAACTAGCCAAGTGATAAGAATACACCTACATTCTTAGAGTATAGGCCTTTACAGACAGGCCTGGATATCTATATCCTAACACTACTCATCCATGTGGGCAGTAATGATTGCCAGGTATGACTCTCAGCAGATCAGAAGTGACTACAGGGCTCTGGGAGTAAGCGTGAAGGAGTTGGGAGCACAGGTGGTGTTCTCTTCGATATTTCTGGTCAAGGGTAGAGCCCCAGGCAAAGACAGATACATCCTGGAGGTGAATGCCTGGCTGCGAAGATGGTGTTGCCAGGAGGGCTGCTGCTTCCTTGACCACAGGACGCTGTTCCAGGAAGAAGGGCTGCTAAGCAGAGATGGGGTCCACCTATCGAGGGAGGGGAAGAGCATATTTGAATACAGACAGGCTAACCTAGTGAGGAGGGCTTTAAATTAGGTTGAAAGAGGGGAGGTGACCAAAGCTCACAGAGAAGTCAAATACAAGAACACCTGGGGGAACAGTCAGAATTTAGGGGGAACATGGGCTGCTTAGCAGGGATAAGGGAGAGAGACAAGACAGAACTGGGGGGCAGGGGATCAAATCACTATCTCAGATGTCTGCATACTAATGCGAGCATTATGGGGAAAAAGCAGGAAGAACTCGAATTGCTAGTAAATTAACACAACTATGACACGCATGGCTGGAATATTGGTGTGGAACGGTACAGCTGGTTCAGGAAGGAGAGACAGGGGAAAAAGGCAGGAGCTGCTGCTTTATACATTAAAAATGGAAGAAGAGGTTGATGAGGCATTTTTTAAACAACGAACAAAATCATCCAAAGCGCAGGACTTGGTGGTGATGGGGGACTTGAACTACTCAGACATGTTGGGAAAAGAACCCAGCAGAGCACAGATTATCCAACAAGTTCTTGCAATGTACTGGAGACAATTCTTTATTTCAGAAGGTGGAGAAAACTACTAGGGGAGAGGCTGTTCTAGATTTGCTTTTGACAAATAGGGAGGACCTGGCTGAGAATTTGAATGTGGAAGGCAGCTTGGGTGAAAGTGATCATGAAATGGTAAAAAGAAAAGGAGTACTTCTGGCACCTTAGAGACTAACCAATTTATTTGAGCATGAGCTTTCGTGAGCTACAGCTCACTTCATCGGATGCATATTGTGGAAACTATAGAAGACATTATATACACAGAGACCATGAAACAATACCTCCTCCCACCCCACTCTCCTGCTGGTAATAGCTTATCTAAAGTGATCATCAAGTTGGGCCATTTCCAGCACAAATCCAGGTTTTCTCACCCTCCGCCCCCCACCCCCACACACAAACTCACTCTCCTGCTGGTGAAAGCCCATCCAAAGTAACCACTCTCTTTAAAATGTGTATGATAATCAAGGTGGGCCATATGATTCTAAGGAATGGTAGAAGAGAGAACAGCAAAATAAAGACAATGGATTTCAAGAGGGCAGACTTTAGCAAACTCAAGGAGTTGGTAGGGAAGATCCCATGGGAAGCAAGTCTAAGGGGAAAACAATTGAAGACAGTTGGCAGTATTTCAAAGAGACATTAGTCAGGGCCCAAGAGCAAACTATCCCACTGCGTAGGAAGGATAGGAAGTATGGCAAGAGACCACCCTGGCTTAGCCAGCAGATTTTCAATGATCTAAAAATAAAAAAAAAAAGTCCTACAAAAAGTAGAAATCAGGTCAAATTACAAAGGATGAATGTAACCAAATAACACAAGTATGTAGGGACAAAATTAGAAAGGCCAAGGCACAAAATGAGATCAAACCTGCTAGAGACATAAAGGGTAACAAGAAAACATACTACAAATACATTAGAAGCAAGAAGACGACCAAGGACAGGGTAGGCCCGTTACTCAGTGAGGAGGAAAAACAATCACAGAAAATGTGGCAATGGCAGAAGTGCTTAATGACCTTTGTTTCAGTTTTCATAAAGGTTGGTGGTGATTGGACATCTAACACCATGAATGGCAGTGAAAATGAGGTAGGATCAGAGGCTAAAATAGGGAAAGGACAAGTTAAAAATTACGTAGACACATGAGATGTCTTCCAGTAACCAGGGCCTGTTGACATGTGTCCTATACTACTCAAGGGGCTGACTGAGGAGATATCTGAGCCATTAGCAATTATCTTCCAAAACACATGAAAGATGGGAGAGATTCCAGAAGACTGGGAAAGGGCAACTAAAGTGCCAATCTATAAAAAGGAAAAAAGGACAACTTGTGGAATTACAGATCAGTCACCTTAACTTCTGTACCCGGAAAGATAATAGAGCAAATAATTAAGCAATCAATATGAAAACATCTAGAAGACAGTAAGTTGATAAGTAACAGTCAGCATGCATTTGTTAAGAACAAATCTTGTCAGACCAGCCTGATTGCTTTCTTTGACAGGGTAGCAAGCCTTGTGACTAGGGGGGAAATGGTAGATGTGGTATATCTTGCCTTTAGTAAAGCTTTTGATACTGTCTCACATGCCCTTCTCATAAACAAACTAGTGAAATGCAACCTAGATGCAGCTACTATAAGGTGGGTGCATAACTTGTTGGAAAAGCTTTCCCAGATAGTAGTTATCAGTGGTTCACAGTCAAGCTGGAAAGGCATAATGAGTGGGGTCCTGCAGGGATCAGTTCTGGGTAGGATTCTGTTCAATATCTTTATCAATGATTAGATAATGGCATAGAGAGTACACTTATTAATTTTTTGGATGATACCAACCTGGAAGGGGTTGCAAATGATTTGGAGGATAGGATTATAATTCAAAATGATCTCGACGAACTGGAGAAATGGTCTGAAGTAAATAGGATGAAATTCATTAAGGACAAATGCAAAGTACTCCACTTAGGAGGGAACAATCAGTTGCACACATACAACACGGGAAATGACTGCTTAGGAAGGAGTACTGTGAAAGGGATCTGGGCATCATAGTGGACCACAAGCTAAATATGAGTCAACAGTGTAACACTGTTGCAAAAAAAGCAAACATCATTCTGGGATGTATTAGCAGGAGTGTTGTAAGCAGGACATGAGAAGAAATTCTTCCACTCTACTCCACACTGATTAAGCCTCAACTGGAATACTGTGTCCAATTCTGGGCTCCACATTTCAGGAAAGATGTGGACAAATTGGAGAAAGTCCAGAGAAGAGCAACAAAAATGATGAAAGGTCTAGAAAACATGATCTGAGGGAAGATTGAAAAAACTGGGTTTGGTTAGTCTGGAAAAGAGAAGACTAAGAGGGGACATGATAGTTTTCAAGTTGAGAAAAGGTTGTTACAAGGAGGAGGGAGAAACATTTTTCTTCTTAACCTCTGAGGATAGGACAAGACGTAATGGGCTTAAATTGCAGCAAGGGAGGTTTAGGTTGGACATTAGGGAAAACATCCTAACTGTCAGGATGGGTAAGCACTGGAATAAATTGCCTATGGAGGATGTGGAGTCTCCATCTTTGGAGATTTTTAAGAGCAGGTTAGACAAACACCTGTCAGGGATGGTTGAGATAATACTTAATCCTGCCATGAGTGCAGGGGACTGGACTAGATGATCTCTTGAGGTCCTTTCTAATCCGATGAAACTGTGATTCCCAGACGCAGTTTGAGACCCACTTGAAAAGTCTTTTGGCCGACATTTCTGAACCCTTGGATCTTGTATCTTACAAAACATGAAATGGAGAGGATTTCCTGAAGGCCTTTGTTCTGTCTGGGTAGAAGGCATCTAGGGTATGTAATATAGCCTCTCTGTTATCTCTGTGAGGCTTGAGATAGAAGGTTGGAAGGTGAATCAAATAGTTCATGTGAAATGGGGACATTACCTTCGGAATGAATTTTGGATATTGTCTGAGTGTAACCTTGTCCTGAAAGAATACCATGCAGGGGAGTTGTGCCATCAGAGCTGCTGTTTCTCTTATTCTCCTGGAGAAAGTAATCACTGTCAGAAATCCCGTTTTCACTGAGAGGTAAGTAAGCAAACAGGGGGCACAGGTTCAAAGGGAAGACTGGTCAGTCCTTTCAGTAGCTGTTTTAAGTCCCATGTGGGGGTGGGAAGCCAGGTTTGTGGAAAGAGGTTTAAAATATCCTTGAGGAACCATCTGGTGATTGGGTGTGACAGCACTGAGAACATAAGAATGGCTATACTGGGTCAGACCAAAGGTCCATCTAGCCCAGTATCCTATCTTACAAAACATGGCCAGATGCCAGAGCAAATGATCAGAACACATAATCATTAAATGATCCATCCCCCATCCCTATTTAGAGCTTCTGGCAAACAGAGGATCAGGATACATCCCTGCCCATCCTGGATAATAGCCATTAATAGACCTATCCTCCATGAATGTATCTTGTTCTTTTTTGAACTCTGTTGTAGTCTTGGCCTTCACAACATCCTCTGGCAAAGAGTTCCACAGGTTGACTGTGTGTTGTGTGAAGAAATATTTCCTTTTGTTTGCTTTAAGCGTACTGCTAGTTAATTTCATTTGGTGATGCCTCGTTCTTCTGTTATAAGTAGGAGTAAATAACACTTTCTTATTTACTTTCTCCACACAAGTCTTGATTTTATAAACTTCTATCATATCCTCCCTTAGTCATCTCTTTTCCAAGATGAAAAGTCCCAATCTTAGTAATTTCTCCTCATATGGAAGTTGTTCCATAACCCTAATCATTTTTGTTGCCCTTTTCTGAACCTTTGCCAATTCCAATATATCTTTTTTGAGATGGGGCGAACACATCTGCATGCACTATTCAAGATGCAGGCATATCATGGATTTCTAGAGAGGCAAGATGATATTTCTTTCTTATTATCTATCCCTTTCTTATTGAATCCCAACATTCTGTTCACTTTTTTGACTGCCACTGCACGTTGAGTGGGTAGTTTTCAGAGAACTATTCACAGCGACTCCAAGATCTCTTTTTGAGTGGTAACAGCCAATTTAGACCCCATCATTTTATTTGTATAGTCAGGATTATGTTTTCCAATGTGCATTACTTTGCATTTATCAACATTAAATTTCAACTGCATTTTGTTGTTAAGTCACCGAGTTTTGTGAGATCCCTTTGTAGCTCTTCGCAGTCTGCTTTGGACTTAACAATCTTAAGTAGTTTTGTATCATCTGCAAATTTTGCCACCTCACTATTTATCCCTTTTTCCAGATCATTTCTGAATATTTTGAATAGGACTGGTCCCAGTACTGACCCATGGAGGACAGCACTATTTACCTCCCTTCATTCTGAAAACTGGCCATCTATTCCTACCCTTTGTTTCCTATCTTTTAACCAGCTGTCAATCCATGAAAGGACCTTCCCTCTTATCCCATGACAGCTTATAAGCCTCTGGTGAGGGATCTTGTCAACGGTTTTATGGAAATCAAAGTACACTATATCCACTGGATTCCCCCTTGTCCACATATTTGTTAACCCCCTCAAAGAATTCTAGCAGATTGGTGAGGCACGATTTCCCTTTACAAAAACCATGTTGACTCTTCCCCAACATATTATGTTCATCTATGTGTCTGACAATTCTGTTCCTTACTATAGTTTCAACTAGTTTGTGTGGTACTGAAATCAGGCTTACTGGCCTATAATTGCTGGGATCACCTCTGTAGCCCTTTTTAAAAATGGGCGTCATGTTAGCTATCCTCCAGTCATTTGGTGCAGAAGCACATTTAAATGAGGTTAGAAACCACAGTTCGTAGTTCTGCAATTTTACATTTGAGTATCCCTCTACTAGATGGTGAAAGGCTGTTAGAGCTTCTAGGGGGACGAGACGAGGAGTGAGTGGGAGAGGGAATGATGGGCACATTGCCACCTGTGAGAGGTAAGGATACTAGGTCTGTCTGAGCCACGTAGGAGTGATCAAAATGATGGGTGCTCTGTCTCTTTTTATTTTCAGTGGGACTTTTCAGGGGCAAGGAAGGGATGCTGTAAAGGAGGTCCCCATCCCAAAGGAGGAGGAGAGCATTGCCTAGGGAGTTTCCTTGTGACGGGTTGGATCACAGAACTCCCCTGGGAGCTGCCACCTGACGTGCCAAGACTACTTCTGCCCCTGCTTTCCTGCCCTGTCAGCTTAGGACTCCAGAACCCTGCCTGGTTTGAGCCAGACCCACTAGCCTGCTGCAAACCCAGACCCAGGTCTGAACCACATCCCCTGACAGCTGTAGGCTTAACTGAAAGCAGGTTACAGAAGTGTTCCTGTCCTTGGCACTCAGATGCCCAACTCCCAGTGGGGTCCAAACCCTAAATAAATCCAGTTTACCCTGTGTAAAGCTCATACAGGGTAAACTCATAAATTGCTCGCCCTCTATAACACTGATAGAGAGATATGCACAGCTGTTTGCCCCCCACCCAGAATTAATACATACTCTGGGTTAATTAATAAGTAAAAAGTGATTTTATTAACTACAGAAAGTAGGATTTCAGTGGTTCCAAGCAGTAACAGACAGAACAAAGTGAGTTACCAAGCAAAATAAAATAAAACATGCCAGTCTAAGTCAAGTACAGTAATAAAAACTGAATACTGATAAAATCTCACCAGTTCCAGTAAGATTCCTTTTACAGACTAATCTCTTTCTAGTCCGGGTCCAGCAATCACTCACACCCCCTGTGGTTCTTGTCCTTTGTTCCAGTTTCTTTCTTGGGGGTGGAGAGGCTCTCTCTTTAACCAGTTGAAGACAAAATGGGGGGGTCTCCCAGGGGCTTAAATAGACTTTGTCTTGTGGGTAGAGACCCTGTCCTCTCTCCTATGCAAAGTCCAGCTCCAAGACAGAGTTCTGGAGTCACCTGGGCAAGTCACATGCCCATGCATGACTCACAGTTTTTACAGGCAGAAGCCCTTACCCACATGGTATCTTGAGTGTCTCCAGGAAGACTTCTTATGTGGATTGGAGCATTCCAAGTTGCATTGTTCCATAAGTGCTTCTTGATTGGGCACTTAACTTTGTGAATTCCTTTCTCCAGGAACTGACCAAATGCTCTAGTAAGGTTGTTTAGAAATCAAGCCAGTAAACAGCCAATATTCATAACTTCGAATACAAAAATGATACATGCATACAAATAGGATTAATAGATTCAGTAGATCGTAACCTTTACATAGATATGTTACATGGCATATGTAGCTGTCATAAAAATAAAGGGAAGGGTAACCATCTTTCTGTTTCTAGTGCTATAAAATCCCTCCTGGCCAGAGGAAAAATCCTTTCACCTGTAAAGGATTAAGAAGCTAAGGTAACTTCGCTGGCACCTGACCCAAATGACTATGAAGGGTCAAGATACTTTCAAATCTGGAGCGGGGGAAAAAGGTTTTTGTCTGTCTGTGTTATACCTTTGCCGGGAACAGATCAAGGATGCAAGCCCTCCAATGCCTGTAAGGTTAGTAAGTAATCTAGCTAGAAAATGTGTTAGGTTTTCTTTGTTTTTTTGGCTTGTAAACTTGCTGTGCTGGAGGAATGTGTATTCCTGCTTTTTGTGTCATTTTGTAACTTAAGGTTTGGCCTAGAGGGACTCTCTATGTTTTGAATCTGCCTGCTTGTGATATTATCTTCCATTCTAATCCTACAGAGTGTTTCTTTTATCTTTGTTTTGTTCTTCTAATAAAGTTCTGATTTTTAAGAATCTGATTGGGTTTTTAGGGTCCTAAGAAACCCAAGCTGGTCTGTGCTCAACTTGTTTATTCTCAAGCCTCCCCAGGAAAGGGGGTGTAAGGGCTTGTGGGGATTGCTGGGGGAAGAGGAACTCCAAGTGGTCCTTTTCCCTGGTTCTTTGTTAAAGCGCTTGTTGGTGGCAGCATACTGTTCAAGAAAAAGGCAAAGTTTGTGCCTTGGGAAATTTTTTAACCTAAGCTGGTAAAAATAAGCCCACATCTGTACCCTAGAGTTCAGAGTGGGGAGGGAACCCTGACAGTAGCATAGAACATATTCCAGTTATGTCATATATATTCATACGCATATTTCCATAAAGCCTTAGGGGGGCACCATCACAAAGGAGGAGGAGAACATTGCCAAGGGAGTGTTCCTATCTCCACTCTGGAACCGTAGCATGGACATTTTTTCTTCCGGTAAGTGGTGAACAGGTGTGTGGTTGGTGTCCCCCACCACCTGAATAGATCATGATGTACTACTGGGTCTAGTTCTCACTCGTGGTCATGTGGGAATTTGCAACTGAGACTGTCCGCCATCGAGTTCTATGTAGCCAGGAGTTAGGCTGCTAACAGTGTAATGTCGTGGGAGATACACCAGCCCCCCCCTTGTCAATTGAAATAGAACATGCAGATAATGTTGTCTGTTAGGACTTTTCTATCTGACCCTGTCATAAACATAGAGGGAAGGGTAAACCCCTTTAAAATCCCTCCTGGCCAGAGGAAAAATCCTCTCACCTGTAAAGGGTTAAGAAGCTAAAGGTAACCTCGCTGGCACCTGACCAAAATGACCAATGAGGAGACAAGATACTTTCAAAATCTGGAAGGAGGGAGAAAAACAAAGGGTCTGGGTCTGTCTGTATGCTGCTTTTGCTGGGGATAGAACAGGAATGGAGTCTTAGAACTTTTAGTAAGTAATCTAGCTAGGTATGTGTTAGATTATGATTTCTTTAAATGGCTGAGAAAGGAATTGTGCTGAATAGAATGACTATTTCTGTCTGTGTGTCTTTTTTGTAACTTAAGGTTTTGCCTAGAGGGATTCTCTATGTTTTGAATCTAATTACCCTGTAAGGTATCTACCATCCTGATTTTACAGAGGAGATTCCTTTACCTCTATTTACTTCTATTTCTATTAAAAGTCTTCTTGTAAGAAAACTGAATGCTTTTTCATTGTTCTCAGATCCAAGGGTTTGGGTCTGTGGTCACCTATGCAAATTGGTGAGGATTTGTACCAAACCTTTCCCAGGAAGTGGGGTGCAAGGGTTGGGAGGATTTTGGGGGGAAAGACGTGTCCAAACTACGTTTCCCAGTAAACCCAGTTAGAGTTTGGTGGTGGCAGTGGATATTCCAAGGACAAAGGATAAAATTAATTTGTACCTTGGGGAAGTTTTAACCTAAGCTGGTAAAAGTAAGCTTAGGAGGTTTTCATGCAGGTCCCCACATCTGTACCCTAGAGTTCAGAGTGGGGGAGGAACCTTGACAGACCCGTTGATAGGATGGAGGAAGTAGGCACAGGCATTCCTGACTGCCATTAGCTCAAGGAGATTGATGTGGAGGGATATCCCCAAGGGGTTACCCTTTTCCTTGTGTTGTGAGGTGGTTCAGATGGGCTTCCCCTCCTATGAGTGTTGCATCGGAAATGTGGAGCAATGATGGAGGTTTTTGCACAAAGGGGATCCCTTTGCAAATGTTGGCTGGGTCTTTCCACCAGTCATGACCCAGGAGTGAGGGTTGATTTCTGGGCATTGATCTGCGCGCCCCGTTCTGTAAACAGTCACACCACGGCTTCGGTGACTCGGTGAGCTGCTTGGAGAGACCAAATGCTGAGGAGGCAATCGTCCAGGTAAGGGTAAATCATGATCCCTCGGGAAGGTAAGTGGGCGATCACCACTGAGAGAACCTTGGAGCATTCTCTTGGCAGTGATGATAACCCAAAGGGGTGCACCCTGTACTGCTAGTGGTCTTGTCCCAGAAAGAATTTGAGAAATTATCTGAGAGTCGGTAGGATTAAGATGTAAAAATATGCATCCTGAAGGTCAGGGGCCAAAAGCTAGTCTCCCTGTTCCAGTGTTGGAATGATCATTTCTAAAGTAACCATCTTTAATTTAACTGGCTCTCTCTCCCCTAACCCCACTCCTGGTGGGTGCAGGATGAGGCCCAGCAGCTCACGTTCCTGCACGCCATCCACCCCGCGTGTCTCGCTGCACAGCAGAGAGGGCAGGACACACTGGAGCCGCACTGCTGCAAGGCAGCTGTGGTGGAGAGGATTGTGGTGAGCGAGACACTGCCCGGCAGCTGGAGGGTGGACAGAGACATGGGAGTGGCAGGGGTCTCTCCGGGTTAATGGTTGGGGGATGCCTGGTGCTGGAGGGGCAGCTGAGGTCAGGGATTGCTGGGGCTGAAGACTGGGGAGAAGAGATGGGAGAAATAGTGGGCAGGAATCGGAGGAGCAGGAGGCAGGTGCGGGGATCCTGCTGGCTGTGTGGGGTGCTGGCTGTGTAATCTCCTTATTGGGAATTGTCAGTGAGGCCCGAATCTCACACACTCCTTTGTCTCCTTTGGGTTTCACAGGAGCTCACTGAGGAGCTTCCTGATGACTCCCCACCTGGCGCCATCCTGGCCAACTCCCCGATTGCTGTGGGCAACCTCAGGTACTGAGACCCTCTTGCCCGGTTCCCCTAACTCCGGCACTGCTCAGGCCCAGGGCTGGGAGTCACTGCCACTCCCATTCCCAGGTCACCTCCCAAAGGTGACTCCTCTTGCAGAGGTAGCAGGAAGGTTCACTCTCTCCTTGCTGTGCTGTTCCTTTCACTCCAGTAACCGTGCAATGGCTTTGGGAAGAGGCTGACTCCCAGGATCAGATACAGGAGGGGCAGCAGGGTCCAGGCGCTATTCCTGCCCTGCCACTGTCTGTCTGGGAAACCTTGGCCTTATCATTCCCTGCCTCGGTGCCCCAGTTTCCATTCTCACCAGCCTCTGCCTTTTTCCCTGCAGTTTTACATCCGTGTTCGTGCCAGTCCCACCCCTGCTCTGCACACTCTAATACCGGCTCCTCTCTCTCTTGCCAGCACCATGACACCTGCCCTGGAGCCGGAGCTGGAGACCTACCTCCTTCGAGCTACCCTTCATGCCCTGTTCACCCTGGGCATGGAGGAGGAGGCCACCCAAGTCCAGGTAGATAATGCTAAAGTCATGGATTCAAGAGCTAGTTGTCATCCTGCCACGAATCCTTGTTAATTGCCTGCAGTGGCAGATGAATGAGAGAGGCCAGGATATGTGTTTGGGGGTCTCACCACTGCTTCCCAGAGACCCCTCTTCCTATCCTGTGGCAGGTGTAGCCCCAGTTTCCCTAACTCTGACCCCTGACTCTCCCTTGCTTTGCAGGATCTGCATAGGGTCTTCTAGACATCGTGGATGCCATGCTGGGGAAACTGCTGACAGAGTCCCCAGGCACCAGCAGGCTCCACTACATCTTGGAGGTGAGTCTGATGAGAGGGGTGGGGGCAATTTTACCTAAACGCTGAGATCCATTTTCCAGTCTGTCCTCCTAGCTGGGCCCGCAGTGGGACGTCCTTGGTCAGGGCAGTCAGTGCAATGCAGTGTCAGGCCCTTTCTCCTGGAAGGACAGAGGAAGGAGCTAGGACTTCAAGCCAGAGCTTTGCCTGGTTCTGTTGAGCACTAATCACAGGGCCCCTGGCTGGCTTGGGGAGTGAGAGTCTGAACCCTTCCTGTGAGATCCAGAAGACGGTCCTCAGAGAAGAGTCACAGGCTCATTCCTAGAGAAACCGGGGGACCCCAGAGAATCAGCCCTTGTGTCCGACGGGCCCTGAGATTCCTGGGGGGATTGTGCTCACACTCAGTCCCTTTACCCAAACAAGGACTTGAGAGCCGGGAGGGGGAGGGGTCTGTCTCTTTCCTGGTGAGCTGTTCAGGAATCAGGAGTTCAGGGAGGATGGGACCAGCCTCAACACCGAGCATTGTCCCAATGTAGAGAGACAGTGGCAAGTTGTGACCTGCAGGATAGAAGCATCGTCCTGGGGGCAACAATCCCCTTCTAAAGCTCTGCGATCAGTGAATTAGATATTTCACCCCACACACAATGTCTTCGCCCCCTGGGGATGGGGAAGGGGCTCATTAGCACAACACATGCAGCTGCTCATTGATCCTGAGCTGCCTCCTTTCCCCACAGCACATTAACTACTGGATCGTGTCCAGGGTGTCACAAGAGAGAGCCAGGGTCATTAGGAGCAGCACGGCCCTGCTCAGATCCACCATCACCCTCCCTGAGTTCGATGTAAGTGGCCTCTGACCCCAGGTTTCTGGGTCCATGTGTAGGTTGGCTGGAGCAGGTATGGTGAGCAGGAAATGAGCTTGGCTTGAGTCAAGTTCTTGTCCTGGTTAAGTGATGACTCTGGGCTTTTAAGGAGACCCTCCTCCAGATTCATGCCTTCCTGTTATCCTGGAGCAGCCAGGGAAGCAAATCCTCATGGAGGGGCCCTGCCCATATCCCTGTGCTCCAGGCTCCCTTGCGGGGAGAGAAAAATAAGGGTCTAGCTATAGCTCCTATGCTCTAGCATCTCCTGCAGAGGGGCTAAAGGGAAAGAGAGTCCTGGCCCACGGGGACTCGGAGCTGACAGGAAAATGCTGATGGAATCCCCTCTCCCTCTCCCTCTCCTTTCCATTAGAACTCAGCCAAATTCCCCAGGATGGATCACCATGTGGCTCAGCTGGGCTCTGTTCGTTGGTGACCCATGCAAGGACATCAGACTGCAGGCCAGGGAGGGGGGTTACTGGCTCTACCAGCTGCTGCTACACCAGAGGGGTAAGGAACTCAGCTGGGAAATGGCACCCGATAGAAGAGGACTGGGACCCCAGCCAATTTCTCTCAGACTGACCCCGGCTGAAGGATGAGTATCTCTCAACCTCTTTCAGTGTTCTACACCACCCCCTGCAATTGTGTTGGGCCAGGCACACAGCGAGGACTCTGCCCACTGTGCAGCCACCAATGAGATTGGAAGGACACAAGCACTGCAACCAGAATGACAAATGTGTGTGTCTCTCTCTCTTTCCCAGGCCTGACCATCCATGAGGCCGAAGACCTGTGGGTCTGGGATTGGCACCAGGACAGCAGGCTCCTGGGCTACAAGAACACGGCCAGGGTGGGGGAGGAAAGGACACTCAGCCAGGGAATGGGAGTGGGGTGGCTGCCTCCTGGAGTCACTAGGTGGAGATGCCATTCTAGTCCAAGATTTGGAGCCTGGCTCTGGGCAATCTGCTGAAGCCTCACATATGGTTGGTTTTAGGTCTTCGGGAAGTTCTTCTCGGAGGAGCAGAGAAGATTCTTCCTCTGGATGGCAGTGCTGGCCATCCACGGCCCCCTGCTGCATGTCAGCCAGGCTGGGCTGCTCCTCACCTACTCCCTCCTAGGCAAAGTCAGCAGCTGATGGGGGACAAGGTAAGCAGCTGCATTAGACTCAGGAGATTGGGGCAGGGCCCAGGCCTCATTCCCATGCTACAGCCATTCGCTGGCCTGGCAGCAAGGAGCCTGATGGGGAATGAGGGTGAGAGCAGGTGCTACTGGGAAAGGAGATGAATTCACCTCCATGAGAAGGAGGGAACCAGCTTGTCCCTGGAGCAGCTCCAAGCCATCTCTTTAGCAAGGCTAATTAATGACAAGCATTGCCTCATCACAGACTTATGTTCTTAGGACACAGTGCTATTGCTTTTGGGAAGTCCCCTAAATGCCCTCTGCCAGCCTCTCCTGTCACCCGAGCCACCACCCAGAGTTGCTCCCATCACTGGCAGCCTGGGAGGCCAAGGACTGACGGGTCATGGCGACTGCCCAGGAAGTTCTGAGGCACATGTACGGGGGAAGCTTGTCCTGCTGCTGGCAGGGTTGGACCCGCTCCAGAGAGAATGGGAAGATTCAGTCAGCAGGGGCTGCTGATCTGCCCCATTCACCAGGACTGCCACGATGTGGCTTCAGCAGGAATGGCCGGGATGACTTGGGGAAAGGTCTCAACCTCCCCACATCCCACTTCACTGCTGCCAGATTCCGTTCTGCCCCCCTGCTAGAGCCCCCTCCATGCCCTGCCTGGGTGGGGGTGGAGGAGACGGTTCGGAGAACTTGAGTTGTAGATTGGAGGTGGAACAGCTGCTCAGGGACACTGAGGGGGAGGTGGCAGGAGCTCACCCTACAAGGAGGGGGGGTTGCCACTGGAGGTCACTGGAAAGGACAACAAGACTCCATTCTGGGGGTTAGGAGGGTGAATCCATCCCTCAGAGGTGGACAGGTGCTGGGTGGAAATGCTGCTGGTTCCAGATGCCCTTAATCCCCTCTGATTCCTCGGGGGCGTCTGAGTCTGTGACAGGTTCTTGTTCCCTTGCAGCAGAAGGATGTCACAGCCCATATTATGCGCTAGCTCCACATCATCCGGCACTTGTGCCAGGTGCCTGAGGCACTGCAGGGGTTGTGCCTCTGAGGCCACCAACAACTCCTGCTCCCTGCTGCAGGTACTGCTCTGGCTCACTGTAAGTGGGGAGCTAGTGGAAGGGGAAATGGAGGAGCCCCCGGCACTCTCTCCCCTCTCAAATTCCTTCATCTGGGACAGGAGCTCTTTCCCCTCCCCCCTTTCCTTGGTCTACCCCCATCCCATTCCCCCTGCTCCCAGGCAGAGCTCTCCCTGTCCCATATGGTGCAGGAAGGCCACAGGCCCAGCCCCACTGAAGCTCGGAAAGCTCCACTTTTGAGGAGGTGGGGGTGGGACAGAGGCTCAGGGCTAGCTTCACCTCCTGTCCTTTATTCTTCCCTGGGCCCTTCTGTGGGGTCTCTGGGTGTGAAATGAATCAGAGCCTCCTTCCCAGCTGTATTCCAGGCCCTGGGATCTGGTACAGCCTCCCAGATGGGCGCATCCTGGAGCTGAGCCACGTCAGGGAGCAGTGGGGACAGGTCACCTCGTCCCATCAAAGCAATCAATGCTGGCTCTCAAAGAGGCTTAGATGGAAGACCCTGCTTCTTCCTGGAGGCAGGGCCAGTGCAAGGATGTTTCGAGCCCTAGGCGAAACTTCCACCTTGTGCCCACCCCCCTCCCCTCACCCTCTGAATGATGAAGGGCCTGAATGTCAGTGTCACCAGAACAAGCAATCTCCAGTTCCAGGCAGTGGGGCCTGTGTGTACTCGGCCCCTCTGGATACCAGATCTGAAATGGGGAACAAGGACCCCAGTCCAGTAAGAGTAGGAGTGGGCAGAGCGGGCCTGTAACAGGGTGCTTTCCCCTGGGCTGCACAGCCTGGGGCCCAGCCAAGCTGATTACAGAATGAGCCCAACTGAGAGGCACCATGGACCTCCTGCTAAAGAGCCAGACTTCAGTGGTGACACAGCCCAGCTTGGGTATCCACAGGAATGAGAACGAGGTAGGAAGTTCAGAGCATCAAGGAAAGTCTAGAGGGGAATTTGAAAAGAGAGGTAGGAAGTGCCCAGGGAAACCTGCAGCAAAGAGAAAGGAGCAGACCTAGCTGTTGGGTACAAGGTCCTGGGCTGCTACCAATGTCAGGGTGAGACTAGGTTCCCCTTCTGGCCCCAAAGAGCGGGGCGTACATACACCCGGAGAGGGTTACCAAGCCCAGCAAGGGGGTTGCAGGCTGAGCAAGAGCCCCAGCGATGGCAGAAGGACTTCTTTCTGTGGAAAGACCTCTTTGGACTCCTAGTGTGAGACAAGCTGGGCCCCAGAAGGGTGGACTGAAGGTGGTGACCTGGCCAGAGGGCTGAGTTACCAGGCAGAGAAACTGCCCTTGTGCTGGAGCGACCGTGCATGGGGGACGCCAGCCCAGCGAGAGGGCTGTGATGCGACACCTGGCTGCCGGCGGGGGAGGGGGAGACGTAACGATGAGTAGATTGGTTTATGATTGGCAGAGTCAAGAGGATTGAATTCCCCCTGTGATGCTTGAGGGCTGATGGAAGTCTTGGTTGCTGAAGGAAGGTCTGTCCTCCCAAGCGGGTGTATCGAGGGACTGAGCCGGTCACTGGATTTCCCACTTCAGTTCCAGGGACTGGTTAAGCAGCCAAAGCAGGTCCAGAGGTTTCTCCAGCAGTTCCTAGAAAACCAACAGAAGCAGAAGGAAATGCAGGCGGAGCTACAGACGGAGCAGCAGCAGCAATACCTGTGTGAGATCCTAGGAAGGGAAATCAACCCAGGGACCGCTATGCCCATGGACGAACAGAGCAGACACGGAGAGCATGCCTGGGCTGTGCTGAGAAGGTTAGCCCAGGAGAGCAGGGCATGAGAAAGTGGACAAGCGTGGCCAAATGCCAAGATGTGGACAAGAGTCCTTTGTTTTGAGAGCAGAGAAGCAGGCCATAGCAAAAGACATGGCCTGCTTAGGAAACTGCTGAGTGGCAAAACAAGGGACTAGGGCCCCAAGAAGTTAGAAAGAGAGGAGAAGGTGTCCTCTGACACAAACCCACATGAGGCAGGCAACGTGGAGGTGGCAGGGATGGCCATGGACCTTGCAGACCCTCCACCAACACAGCCCGTGGGGTGCTGCAGGGAGGTGAAGGACGAAATGGTTGGCCCAGAGATGAAGCAGACTGTAGTAGGGAGAAACCCAAGAGTGGAGCAGTACATAGTGGGCTCTCAGACCCTGACGGAAATGTTTTGGCGTATGTAGCAGAAGGAGCAAAAAGGCTACAGAAGAAGCTAAAGGCTTCAGAACAGGCTCTGCAGGCAGCTGTTAATGAGAAGGAGTGGCTGCAGGAAGAGCGCTGGGATACTGCAGAAGAGAAGAATTGCCTCTTCATTCTGGTGAGCGAGCTGGCAGTGGAGCTGGAGATACTGTGCGCACAGGCTGTACAAGCACGCAGCCGGTGACAGCAACGAGATGAAGCTTGGACAAGAACAGAACTCGTCCCTCATGTGGGCCAGTTTCTAAGGAGGAGGGTGTCTGATGTGGGGGCTTGGCCTGTGGGCTATAAAGCCTGGAGCTTGGCCAAATGGATTACAGAGTGAGCTCCACCTGAGGGGAAAGCCAGGGAAAACCGCAGCAAAGGTACAGGAGCAGGCCTAGCTGTTTGGTACAGGGCCTTGGGGCAGAACCTAGAATCCAGGGTAGGACTGCTTCTCCCATGGTCTCTGAGGAAGGGGACGTACAAGGCCAGAGAAAGGGCTTCCAAGGCCAGCAAGGGCAGGACGAGCCAAAGCCAGGCTGAGGAAGAGCCCCCAAAGGGACAGAGGACCTTGTTTAGAATCATAGAATATCAGGGTTGGAAGGGATCTCAGGAGGTCACCTAGTCCAACCCCCTGCTCAAAGCAGGACCAATCCCCAATTTTTGCCCCATATCCCTAAATGGCCCCTGAAGGATTGAGCTCACAGCCCTGGATTTAGCAGGCCAAAGCTCAAACCACTGAGCTATCCCTCCCCCCTTCTGTTAAAGACATTTTTGGACTTTTAGTTTGGGATGAGAGCGACCCAGGAAGGAGTGGACCAAAAGACGGTAACCTGGCTGAAGGGCTGAGTTCCCAGGCAAAAAACTGCCAGAGTGCCCTAGCGACTATCGGCAGGGGTGCTAGCCCAGCAAGAAAGCTGTGACACCAGGCCTTGCCAGGAAGGGGCACCTATGGGTGAGTGAACTCTGTTACAAGCCTGCTTCCATTATGGAAGCAGCCTAGTATTGGAGAGTGGTGGGGATGGCCTATGGGAGAGGATGGCTGGAGTGGTCATACAGAAGGGGCAGCAGGGTCCAGTGATGAGAGCAGGGAACAGGTTGCAGTGCAGCCCTGCCACTGAGTGGTACCAGGATCCTGGCCAGGTCACTCTCCCACCTGGTGCCTCACTTTCTCTATCTTTGAAATGGAGATCATCATGACCACCTTAAGAATGTGTTTGATCCTCTGCTCTTTCTTCCCCAATCTCTGCCCTCCTTGCCCCACACAGGCCTCTGCCCTGTTCCTCAAACTTCCATGCCCATGTTAGTGCCAGAGCCAAATGCAAGGTCCTATAGCTAGTAACAAGGCATGCTGGCCACACCGACAGAATGGGGAAGTGTATCCAGGAAAGCAGTGACTCTGAAAAGGATTTAGGGGCCAGAGTGAAGAAGCCACTCAAAATGAGCTCCCAGTGTGATGCTGTGGTGAACAGGGCTAAAGCCATCATTTGACGTAGGGACAGAGCTGTGAGTAGGCTAGGGAGGTGTAACGATGGTGGTTCTGCCGGGACCCAACTAAGAGTTCCAATTCAGGACAAATTGCTTCAAGCAGGCCAGTTAGAGCCCAAAGCTGGGTTTTTTCCACCTCTAAGGCAAACCAAACTGGCCAAACAGAGAATACTTCAGTTTTACCCCACTGCCCAACCACAAATCACACAAGCAATTCCCTTGGACACTGCAGTTTCCCAGTATCACTGCCAGTGCCACTCATTATGTGGATGAATGGTTATGAAAAGCAATTCCCCAGTAAAAGAAAAAAGGTTCTCTCAAAGGACCCCAAAGGACCAAGCCCCAGACATAGGTCAATAGACAAATCAGATCTTACCCACAAATCACGCTGTTGCCATACTTTAGAATCCAAAATCTAACGGCTTATTCATGAAGGGAAAAAGATATAGATGAGAGCTAGAATTGGTTAAATGGAATCAATTGCATACAGTAATGGCAAAGTCCTTGGTTCAGGCTTGTAGCAGTGATAGAATAAACTGCAGGTTCAAATCAAGTCTCTGGAGTACATCCACAGCTGGGATGGGTCATTCGGTCCTTTGTACAGAGCTTCAGTTTGTAGCAAAGTCCCTCCAGAGGTATGAAGCAGGATTGAAGACAAGATGGAGGGGAGGCATCAGCCTTTTAGTCTCTTGCCATGTGGTCTTTGCTTTCTTTGTTCCAAGGACACTCTATCCAGCATGTAGCACAGAAAAAGCTTAGAGTTCTGTCCGTAGGCAGGTCCCTGCATATCTTGCTGAGCCACAAGGCGTATCTGCCTTCTCTCAATGGGTCAGTTGTATAGCCGATGCTCCTTAATGGGCCATCAAGCAGGCTTGGCAGAGCTGACACCAACTTGTCTGGGGTGTTCCCCGGAAGCATAACACAAGTTTGAAATACAGACAGTATAGAGCCAATATTCATAACTTCAACTACAAAAATGATACACAGACACAGAGAGCATAATTTTCATCAGCCAATCATAACCTCTCCCTAGACCGCTTACACGACAACCTTTATACAATATTGGCTGCAAATATATAACAGTGGTCGCAACAGTGATCTACACAGTTATAGATCCTGTCAGGAGGTGACACGGCATCAGTGGGACTGATATTGGAAAACTGCGTCTGATTTTGGTGTCCTCATTTGAAAAAGATGTTGTGAAATTGGAGCTGGGGCAGCAAAGAGCCACCAAATGTTCTGAGGGCTGGAGAAAAATGCCTTCTAGTCAGCTACTGAAAGAGCTCAACCTGTTCAGCTTATCAAAAGAGGATTGAAAGGTGACTTCATTGAAGTGTTGAAGTGCTTTCATGGAGAGAAACTATTGGGTATTAAAGGGCTCGTTAATCTAGCAGAGAAAGGCACAACAAGGCCCAATGGCTGGAAGGTGAAGAGAGACAAATTCATATTACAAATAAGGCACAAATATTCAACAGCGGGGCCGATTCACCACAGGAACAAGCTACCAAGGAAAGTGGTGGATTCTCTATCTCTTGATGTCATTTAATGAAGACTAGATGCCTTTCTGGAATGTGTTTGCCTAAAAAGTAGCTATTGTGTCATCCAGGAGTCCTGTGATATGCAGGGGGTCAGATTAGATGCTCTAATGGTCTCTTCTGGCCATAAAGTCGACTAATTTCTGAAAAACTGAGTGCAGCATTGGGAGCAGCGTCTGATGTTCCACTGTCTAGCCGGCTTGCTTCCTAGACAGTAGCGGATTTACCACGGCGCCACGGGCTCCAGGGCACTGGGACCACGCTCCAAAGGGGCCCCGGCCAGCTGCACTTCTCCGCCCCCGCTCTCTCCTGAAGGGGTGGAAGCTTGGTGTTGCCGGCTCCCGGGGTTCTGTCCTGCTGCTGCATGGCAGGCTCTGCCAGCAACCAAGCTCCCCTCCATCCGCCTCTTCCCCCAGCTTGCTACTTCTGTCCCTCTCCCTATCGCCGATCAGCTGTTTGCCAAAGGCAGGAAGCGGGGGAAGTGGAGAAGAGGCAGGGGCGGGGCCTTGGAGAAGGCGGTGGAATTGGGACATACCCCCTCCAGCCCTGTCAAGGTTCCTTCCCCACTCTGAACTCTAGGGTACAGATGTGGGGACCTGCATGAAAACCCCCCAAGCTTACTTTTACCAGCTTAGGTTAAAACTTCCCCAAGGTACAAACTATTTTACCCTTTGCCCTTGGACTTCCACTGCCACCACAAAAAGTTTATCTGGGTTTTTTGGGAAAACATTGTTTGGAAACGTCTTTCCCCCCAAAATCCTCCCAACCCTTGCACCCCACTTCCTGGGGAAGGTTTGGTAAAAATCCTCACCAATTTGCATAGGTGACCACAGACCCAAACCCTTGGACCTTAGAACAATGAAAAAAGCATTCAGTTCTTGAAAAGAAACATTTTAATCGAAGAAACAGTAAAAAGAATCACCTCTGTAAAATCTAATTACCTTACATAGAGAATCCCTCGAGGCAAAACCTTAAGTTACAAAAAGACACACAGACAGGAATATTCATTCTATTCAGCACAGCTTATTTTCTTAGCCATTTAAAGAAATCATAATCTAACACATATCTAGCTAGATTACTTACTAAATTCTAAGACTCCATTCCTGTTCTGTCCCTGGCAAAAGCATCACCCAGACAGACACAGTATTTCTCCCTCCTCCTATTTTGGTCAGGTGCCAGTGAGGTTATCCTAGCTTCTTAACCCTTTACAGGTGAGAGGATTTTTCCTCTGGCCAGGAGGGATTTTAAAGGGGTTTACCCTTCCCTTTATATTTATGACAAGCCCCCTGCCTTGAGCCGCTCAGGGCAGGGGGATGGGAGCAACCCCATGACCCCAGCCCACCCTCCCAGCCCCCTAACCTCTGCCCTGACTCCTGCACCCCTCTCACACACCTTCAGCCCCCTTGCCCTGACTCCTACACCCTACTCACACCTCCCCAGCCTCCTTCCCTGACTCCTGCACCCCCCTCAAACCCCGCCAGCCCTGACTCCTGAACCCCCCTCACAAACCCCCTACTGACTCCTGCACCCCACACACACCCAGCCCTGACTTCTGCACCCCACACACCTACGAAGCCCCCCCAGCCCGCTGCCCTGTCTCCTGCACACCCCCCCACAGATACTCTGCACTGACTCCTGCACCCCCCACACATCCCCACCCCCACCCTGAGCACCAAGCTGGAGATCCTGCACCCTCCCTCCCACATACCCACCTGCACCCCTCGCACCGAATGGAAGCTGCCCCAGGTAAGCGCTCCACACCCCAACCTCCTGCCCCAACCCTGAGCCCCCTCCCTCATTCTAGCTCCGGTTCAGACTCTGCACCCCAACCCCCAGCCTTCTCCTACACTCTAACTATCTCCCAGATCCTGCATCCCCAGCCCTGTGCTCAGTGCACCCCCACCCTCAGCTTGGTGCAGAGCGAAATGAAGAGAATGGGCTAGAACCAGGGTGAAGGTAGGTACCCACTCTGTGCAGTTTACCCCCGGCCCCTTTCTAGCTCCAAGGACCAACCCTAGCTCCCATCCCACTGTGCTTTTACCCTCAGCCCCTGCTTTCCTCCAGTCAACAAGGACTAATCCTCCCCCCATGCCCCGCTGTGCTCATCTTGCCCTGGCCCCTGCCTTGCTCCACCTGGGGACCAATCCTTCCCCCGACACACCATGCCCAACTGTCAGGGTGGATAAAAATCAATTACTTTAAAAAAAATCAAATAATCAGATTTTTTACATTTAAAGTGGATTTTTGAGGGGAAAATATCTAAAGATAGTTTTAATTAAGGTACATTACATCTCATCATGGAATAGGGATTATAAATTTTAATTAATAGAATCATAGACTATCAGGGTTGGAAAGGACCTCAGGAGGTCATCTAGTCCAACCTGCTGCTCAAAGCAGCACCAATCCCCAATTTTTGCCCCAGATCCCTGAATGGCCTTCTCAAGGACTGAACTCACAACCCTGGGTTTAGCAGGCTAATGCTCAAACCACTGAGCTATCTCCCCCCACCCCCATAATTCTATAGTATGAGACAATATATTCATGTAATGTTTAAGAAAAGTTTTGTAAATGAGTTCTAATAGTTCATGGATTAGGGACCCAATCTTATGGGGTTCCACAGGCTTCTGTATAGATTATTTAGGTTAATTTTTCTATCTACTCAATGGGACTCAGTGCTCAGCCTAGAAGATACCATCAGAGATGCTTAGTTTTGCACTTCTCAAACTGTGGATTTGTGTTTCCAGAGGTAACATGCTTGTTAACAGCAAAAATGTTTTAAATAAATAAATAAATAATATATAGAGGTGAGAAATAACAGACGTCAACTCTATTGTCTTTCTGCAAATTTGTGTACACAGGGTCAACCCCTTACCTGTCTTTAAAAGTGAAAAGTTTCAAAAAGTTCAATGAATAGAAGATTGTTGGGTGTGGAATAGATCTGGACAAGGAAAAGAAGTCTGGAGATAAAGATGAGAAGTGAGGGACATCTGCTTTTTTGTTAAACTATTATGTTTCTTGTTGAAGAAAAATATCCAGAATACTTACTTAACGTTATTGTTTTAGTTAAATGAAACAATTTAAATATCTGTCTGGTGATGTTCTCCTCCTAATACAGCCTGGCAAGAAAATCCTCCAAATATTAATGATTAACCCGGTGAATTGGAGATAGTTCACCTCCCAATAACTTCATAAATATCTGCTTCAGTTACCTTTGGGAAATGACATACCAAACGCTCATTCGTTTTGTAATATAGCTGTAAAACTAATCTGAAAAGTTTTTCAAAATAAATCACAGTTTAAAAATGTATAGTGTGTACCTTCTAAAAATCAAACCTACATCTATCTCTGAATTGTGAAGAATATATACTAAGGTTATAACAACCAACAAGAAAGCACTTTTATGTAGAAAACCATGATTAAATTGAGTCTTGCTGACTAGTGATTTAAATCAAATCCACCCTCCCCGCTGTGCTCTTGCCCCTGGCCTCTTCATTCCCGAAGGGGGACCCACAAAGATGTTTGGTGCCGGGCCCACAAAAAGTTAATCCGGTCCTGGGTCAGTTGCTAGATATTGTAGAACTCAGCCAGGATGCTTATTTACCTCTGTATGTTTTTGCTTCCAGTACATCCCCTTTCTGTTACCCTCAAGGAGTGGACATGATCATACTGTAACCAAAACCCAGTAGGGCTGTTTTAATCTCCTGCAGACTTCTGCCATTTGGTTGCTCTTTCATGAGTGACACTGCTACAGTAGTCTGACTATTTTGGTTTGAGGGGTGTTGTACGGTTCCCTGGAGTGTTGGAAGTGGGTGGATCTGGCTATGTTATCTCACATCAGAGATTCATATTTGACTTTCACAGCTTAGAAGGGACCATTATGATCAGCTCATCTGACCTCCTGAATAACACACATTTCACACAGGAATTCCTACATCAAGCCCATAGTTTTGGTTGACCTAAAGCATATCTTTTCGAAAGAGAACCAGGACAGATAGTTGCATATTTTCCTATTGGAATATTTTTCCATCAGAAAATGCTGATTCCACAAAATCAAAATATTCTGTAGGAAGTATAGATTTCCTGAACATTTCTGAGAGGAAATTATTAAAAAGTTTCATTTTGACTTTATCTTTTTGACTTTTAAATTGTACCATAGCACCCACCCATCACATCCACAGTCACATCCACATGCCCAACACAATCCTTTACCACACATCATTCACACCCCACCCAGCACATATACAACATACAACTCCAGCGCATCACTCCACCCCATAATATACACACCATCACATGCAACACTCAACCACTACACACTCTGTACAAATCACATAACACACCACCACCACATGGATACCATCACACACTGCCACGATGTGCCACACCCACAATGCACCATGCAACATAAGAGTCAAAATGGTACAAAGATGCCTTCTTTAAACAAAGGTGAGCAAATCTAACCTTACCTAAAAAAAGCATTTCAACCTTCGCTTAGAAAATCATGTTTCATGGAAAGTCTCAGTCCTTATCTTCAAGCCACTTAGGCCCAGATCTGTAGAGGTATTTAAGCTCCATTGAAATCAATGGACATTAGGGGGTTTAAATGCCTCTGAGGATCTGAGCCTTTAGCATTTGGGCCTTTGACAAATGAAAGATTCCTTCCCATTCCAGGACTGCATTGATCAGCGCTGTCCCTCAGGCACAGTGGAGCTGTCGCCAGCCAGAGGAAGCTCATTTGTTCAGGAGACAGTTTTCCTGGTGGTTGATCTGAGACTCTGGACCCAACTCCCACAGGATCACAAAATCACCTGAACCCTCTTTCTGTTCCACTTGAAAGTGAGCTTCTGAAACCTGCCTTCAGTAGCATAAGCTCGTAGCATGTCATAAAATAAACCTCCATAAGAATCCACATGCACTTTTTCCCTAGGGGGAAGGATGGAGAACAACCCACATGGGATGAAAGAAATTCATGTCACTTCATGCATCTATATACGATGCTCTGATGCCACAGTGAAGGGCATAGTATCAGCATTTCTAGGGCAGAGAAGAGATTAGGGGCCTCTTGTCACTGTCTAATCGTGTGTGTGTGTGCTCATTAAGATACCTGTAAACAACCTCCCATTTATCCTCCTGGATTTCAGAGGAAAGTCTGGAGTCTGGATTGGGGGTTAGGGCCCTCTCTGGAGTTAGGAATATTTTGTTGCTGGGTTTCTCACTGTTACCGCAAACCTGATAGAGCATTCACTTTCAGTGCAGTGCCCCATCCTAGAGCCTGCGATATCTGAGAAGTGATATTTTAGCATTACTACTTTTTGGTGATTCAGTTGTGAAGTTGCACTCCATAATGTTTTATGGAAATATGCTTATGAGTTTAAATATAATGTAACTGGAATATGCGTTATGCAAAAGGTCTCTTGTAAAGTATCATTACAAAGCTATATAAAATATATTCATCCAATTTGTATGCATGTATCATCATTGTATCTGAAGCTAGAAATATGAAGTATAACTCTAAGGTCCTATTGTAACTAGGCAAAGTGTGGGCCATTAATGATGGCTTAGAATCTTGATGGCTCCCACTGACAAGGACAATTGGTTGTAAAAGGTTTATTTACCTGCAAGTGTTCCTGGGAGCCAGCCAAGGAAGAATGGAGGCTGGGGTCTCACAGGACATGTGAGCATGTCACCTGACACTGGAATCCATCTTAAATCTGGTAATTTTCCATTTAGAAGGAGGGGTGGGGACCCAGAGAGACAAAAGATTCCAGCCTTGTGCCAAAGCTATAAAAGGGGCTGGAACAAAACAAAGGAGGCTGCCAGTCATGAGAACACCCCTGCTTTCCACCTAAGATGTCTGCTGGAACTAACAAGTCTGTACCAGGGGAAAGGATTGGGCCCAGACTAGGAAGGAGCCTAGTTTGTGAAAGAAGCTTATTAGCATATCTGTGAGGGTGAGATTTTACCTGTAATCAGTTTCTTAATGTATTAGGCTTGGACTTGTGTGTTTTTGCTTTATTGTGCTTGCTAACTTACTTTGTTCTGTCTGTCATTACTTGAAACCACTGAAATCCTACTTTTTGTTCTTAATAAAATCACTTTTCTTTATTATTGAACCCAGAGTAAGTGATTAATACCTGGAGGAACAAACGACTGTGCATATCTCTCTATCAATGATATAGAGGGTGAACAATTTATGAGTTTACCCTGTATAAGCTTTATACAGAGTAACATGGATTTATTTGGGGTTTGGATCCCATTGGAAGCTGGGTGTCTGGGTGCTGGAGATAGGAGACCTACTGAGCAGTTTTTGGTTAAAGTCTGCAGCTTTGGGGGCGTGGACCAGACCTGAGTCTGTATTGTAGCAAGCTAGCATATCTGGCTCAACAAGGCAGGGTGCTGGAGTCCCAAACTGGCAGGGAAAACGGGCTCAGAGGTAGTCTCAGCACATCAGGTGACAGTCCCAAGGGGGTCTCTGTGACCGAACCCATCACTTCAGTCTCCATCTCTCTCCCTGCTGGTCCACGTGGAGCCACCCAACACACTTCATGAGAGAAACATCAGCCCAGGGACAGATCTTCAAAAAGGTTTTAATAAGAAAAAGCAAAAATTCACAATGAAGAAGTGTTAGGGACAAAAAAGCAGGGAAGTTCCAGACTGTCTGATCAATGGGAAATTAGAGGGGAAATCACAGCCCCTGTCTCAGTCAGACTTATTTCTTGCATCTAAACAAAACTGAAATCAAAAAGCTAATTGAAGCAGTTCCCAGGCAGGGATTGTCTCCAATACCCCGTTGGGTCAATGAGCATTTGGGACAGAAAGAATCTAACCATACAGCATTTACATCCTCACAGGATATTTGATCTGAACCCAGCCATTCTTATAATGATGTCCCAGAGATGCCATCATCAACGTCATCATAACCTGGGTCATGAGAAGGTGGGGACAGGGCTTCCCTCTCAGCCCCAGAGGCCCCTTCACTTCTTAGCGAGTGCAGACTCCAGCCTGAAAATAGCAAGCAAGTCACATTACAGTCAACATATTCATTCTCCACTCATGTGCACTCACATAATGGATGGGCAACATACAGCATGGGCTGTGAATCAGCCCCCACCCACAGTTCCTCTTAGTGGGCCTCTGACATGTTTAAACCATTAGCTCTCTTTCTGTTCTTCAAAGAAAACACGTGGGAGCGGATTCTCTCTGTTCTGAGACCTCCCTGGTGCAGGATAAATGTGGGGATGGCAGTGAGCTGGTGACAACTCCCTGATACAGCACGGGGAGCTGCTGTAACTCCTGACAGCTGATATAGTCCCTAAGGGACCACAAGCCAGCAGACACCTGGTGGCTGGAGCAGGGTGGGGACCCTAGCCCATGGGACTTGCCTGGACATCACAGATCTCACCCACCCACACAATGCTCATTCACACATTATTCCCATCAAGACCAAAGAAATGCACATTTCATCCCAACCCAGTCTCCCCTGAGATGCAAAGTGGGAGCTCAGTCCTGGGTCCCAGCTCTGATCCTGTGCTAATGGGGACATTTACATATTGAAGAGAGTGATTTCAAAGCCAGGCCGCTAACTAACCCCACCCCAGGGACCTGCTCTTCCCATTACCATCCAGGGAATTGACACCTGGTTTGGGGAAGGGCACTTTGGCCCTGATCCTGCCAATGGACCCATGTAACTTTGTTGATTTGGACAGTCCCACTGAAGTCAGAGAGAGTATTCATGTGAGTAGACTGACAGATGGGATCTAGTATTTGTAGGATCAGGGACCTTATCTAGGAAACCTTCTCTCTTTCTTGATTTCAATCCATTTAACTCTGTTTAGCAGAGGTCAGGGAGGGGACACAGCTCGGAGTTTACCAATAACTGTGTTTCAGTGCAGTCACAGTGACCCCTAGTGGCCAGTAAAGGCTCTTCCAGGTGACTTGTGTACACTCCACTCACCTGTCCGTGAATCCCTGTTCCTGACACTTTCCCCATGGGCCCCCGTGACTTCCTGGGCACTCGGTCCAAAACCAGGGTCATCTTCAGGGTCAGAAATTTCTCTGGCATCATCATAACCGTCCCTTGGGTCATCTCCAGGCAGGGCAGGGACCTCTGAAATAATGATGGGAATTAATTTTAATGAGAAGAGGCTTTCCACTGAATAGAGAAATAAGCTACATGCCAGGTGTGGCAAAGCAGGGACTTATGTGTATTATTTCTTATGAGTGCCACATACACCTCAGTTTAGCTGTTTGATATTATCCTGCCAGATTGCACAGGGATAATCAAAGGAGGCCATTAGAGGGGAAGCAAACAGGAAACAAAAAATAACAAAGATGTGGCTCCTAAAGGCAACAATGAGGGGAGCTGTTAATTGTGAAATGCCCTTGCCATAAATATAAAGGGAAGGGTAATCACCTTTCTGTATTCAGTGCTATAAAATCCCTCCTGGACAGAGGCAAAGTCCTTTTACCTGTAAAGGGTTAAGAAGCTCAGGTAACCTAGCTGGCACCTGACCGAAAATGACCTCTGAGGGGACAAAATACTTTCAAATCTGGAGGGGGGGAAAGGCTTTTGTCTGTCTGTGTGATACCTTTGCCGGGAACAGATCAAGGATGAAAGCCCTCCAACTCCTGTAAAGTTAGTAAGTAATCTAGCGAGAAAATGTGTTGGGTTTTCTTTGTCTTGGCTTGTGAAATTTGCTGTGCTGGAGGAAATGTGTATTCCTGGTTTTGTGTCTTTTTGTAACTTAAGGTTTTGCCAAGAGGGATTCTCTATGTTTTGAATCTGACTGCCTGTAAGATTATCTTCCACTCTGATCTTACAGACTTGTTCTCTTATCTTTTTTTGTTCTTCTAATAAAGTTCTGTTGTTTTTTTTTTAAGAATCTGATTGGGGTTTTGGGGTCTTAAAAATCCAAGGCTGGTTTGTGCTCATCTTGTTTATTCTCAAGCCTCCCCAGGAAAGGGGGTGTAAGAGCTTGGAGGGTTATTTTGGGAAAAAGGAACTCCAGGTGGTCCTTTCCCTGGTCTTTGTCTAAATCACTTGGTGGTGGCAGCATATTGTTCAAGGACAAGATGCAATTGGTGCCTTGGGAAAGCTTTTAACCTAAGCTGGTAAAAATAAGCTTCGGGGTCTTTCATGCGGGTCCCCTTATCTGTACCCGTGAGTTCAGTGTGGGGAGGGAACCCTGACAGCCGTTCGCTGGCTCCAGCCAGGCTACTTTGGGTTAATTCTTCCCAGCCCTGAGCTCAGGATCAAAGGGCAGACTAGGGAATGAAGGTGGGGAGGAGCAGTAGCCAAGGGCTAATGTGGCTTCCAGGAGGCAGATTCATCATTGCTCACCTCGGCTGTCTGGAGTCTGGAGGACGTTCCTCAAGGCAGGCTCCTCCACATTATCATAATCCAACTGAGACCCCCCTGGGGAAGCTCCCTCTGGAACAGCAAATATCATGGTCAGCTTCCCCTGAACACACCCATTTCCCCGGCAGGTTTTAGTTCCCCATTAAAGGCCTGTTGTTTTCGAGTTTGGGTTTTTCATCATAGAGTCTGCAGGAGAAGTCACAGGGTGACCCAGGGGAAAAGGGAGACTCATGGACATTCTGTCAAACAATAATTGTGCCACTTTTGTTTCCTCAAAAATAACTAAGGCCCAGCCCTGCCCCACAGCATCCAATACCAACTTTGTCATGCCCTTCAATGAGATCAGGATCTATGCTGGTATTGAGCTAACCCTGGACCTGTTTCATAGATTCATAGATTCATTGATATTAAGGTCAGAAGGGACCATTATGATCATCTAGTCCGACCTCCTTCACAATGCAGGCCACAGAATCTCACCCACCCACTCCTGCAATAAACCTCTCACCTATGTCTGAGCTACTGAAGTCCTCAAATCATGGTTTAAAGACTTCAAGGAGCACAGAATCCTCCAGCAAGTGACCAGTGCCCCATGCTGCAGAGGAAGGCGAAAAACCTCCAGGGCCTCTTCCAATCTTCCCTGGAGGAAAATTCCTTCCCGACCCCAGATATGGTGATCAGCTGAACCCGGAGCATATGGGCAAGATTCACCAGTCAGATACCCAGGAAAGAATTCTCTGTAGTAACTCAGATCCCACCCCATCTAACATCCCATCACAGGCTGCTGGAAGATAGTAGCTGCCACACCAGAGCTGATCATTGTGAATTCAACTGAACTCTATAAAGACATGGTTTAAAGTCCTTACATTATATGGGCTGGATCGTGAATTCGGTTATATGTTCCTGTCGAGGAGGCAGGGGGCTAAGATCACGGGGCACAGATCAGGGGTTGTACAGTGACACTTGTCAGCTGTGGAAGTCAGATTCTTTTTTACAGTGTGAATATTTCTCTGCCTGGTTCCCTGCAGCTCCTCCCCTGGGAGAGAGCACACTCAACCACACACAGAAAGGGTCAGGATTTGTTCACATTTCCATCAAGAGCTGGACAGAAATCTTTTGTGTGTCTCTGTGTCCACCCCCATCCTTGTTACCTTGTTCTGATCCAGGATCATTTTCCCCCTCGCTGTCCCTGGTGTAATACTGCAGCTTTGTCACTGAGTCATCTGAATAGGAAACTGGAGAAAGGGTAAATGGGATGTTATCACAGTGAGAGCGGCGAAACTGGCTGATGGGCAATGCATCTGGGTCCTGGAGCAAGATTTATGGTCTCACTATATTGCTTCTTCAAGAGAAGATGCTGAATTCACAGCGACTGAGTGGTGAGAGGCTGACACAGACTTTCTAAGCTAAATATCATTTTTTTTGTAGTAAATGTGGCTTTGGGGTGGATAATTCAGACTGGGAAGATGCTGGGAACAGCCATATTGACCTCATGAGGTGAGGCAGGAACTGAGTGAGCCTTTTACCATGGCATCCCCTCCTGTGAATTTCATTCAAATCCTTCTCATGAACTGGGGAGCCTGTTTTGAGTCACACTCAGGGTGTAAGAATCTCTTTAGAGAGGAATGTTTATCTTCTCCTCCTGAATGTTGCTGCTTCATGGCCTGATCCAGCAGAAAATTATGGCTGAGGCTGCTGGTCCAGATCCCCTCAGCCACGGACATGACTCACATTTTGTTCTGGAAGATACTCCCCCTCCCCCGCCTTTTTGACAGGTAAGGCCACACCCCTCCCATGATCAGAGTCTGTGACCAACCCCCACCATTAGCAGAGAGGAGAATGTGGATCTCAGAAGTAGCCTCAGGGAGAAGCACTGACCATGCTCAGAGTGCCCCACAATGTGCTGAACTGAGAGCAGCATCTTCCCCCCGATGGACATTCAGTCAAAATGACGTGAACAGTCACTTTCCTGACCCATAACTAATTACCCCCTAAGGCTGCAGGATGTACTGATGGGCCCGACTATCTTCAGAATGGGGCTAGCAGAGTCTGCTAGGGAGGAAACTCATTCATCTCAGTCCAGTAACTGGCTGGTCTCTTCACAGATCCAGCATCTCCAGCCATCCAGGACTCACAGACTTGAAGGCTGCAGAGATTTAGTTCTAAGTCAGAGCTTTAGATTTTCTCCCTGTTAGGAATGACACACACAGACCTGAGCGATCAAACATTTCCTGCTTCTTTCTCATCAGGTTATAATCGATCTCCTCGTACACGGCCTCAGAGAAAGGGTCCAAGGGTCTTCTGGAGCCTGAAAACAAAGGGCAGGGTTTGCACAGGGTCAGAGAAGCTAGGGATGGGAAACCTTATGAGATCATCCAGCCACTGCCCCCAACTCCAGTGCAGGACTGGTTCCTACAGCATATTCCCACTTCTGTCTCCAGTTTAGATTTCAGCATCCCAGGTGACAGGGACCATGTCCCTGTCATGTTTGTTCTATTGGCTATTTCACTGTCATTAAGTTTATCTTGACATTCAACCTTAATGGTCCCTTCATAAATGTATCCTATTACTCCTACTACCACCCAAAATCATTCCTCTCCTATCCTGGTGCTCACACCTATGGGCAAAATAGTATATGTACTGCCTAGAGACTGTGTGGGGAATAATTAACTAATATTTGTGCAGTGCTTTAAAAATGGAAAGTACTATCTACCTATCTTTTTAGGTGATGAATTTGAGGAACTGTCCGAGATTGAGGTGTCATGAGAGGAAGTTCTGGAACAAATTGATGAACTAAACAGTAATAACAGGTTTCAGAGTAACAGCCGTGTTAGTCTGTATTTGCAAAAAGAAAAGGAGTACTTGTGGCACCTTAGACACTAACCAATTTATTTGAGCATAAGCTTTCGTGAGTTACAGCTCACTTCATCAGATGCATACTGTGGAAAGTGTAGAAGATCTTTTTATACACACAAAGCATGAAAAAATACCTCCTCCCACCCCACTCTCCTGCTGGTAATAGCTTATCTAAAGTGATCACTCTCCTTACAATGTGTATGATAATCAAGTTGGAGAGATTAATAAAACTTTTCAGCTTGGAAAAGAGATGATTAAGGGGCGATATGAAACTATAAAATTATGACTGGTGTGGAGAAAGTAAATTAGGAAGTGTTATTTACTCCTTCTCATAACACAAGAACTCGGGGTCACCAAATGAAATTAATAGGCAGCAGGGTTAAAACAAACAAAAGGAAGTATTTCTTCACACAACATACAATCAATGCCTGTGGAACTCTTACCCAGAGGGTGTTGTGAAGGACAAGAGTATAACAGGGTTCAAAAAAAGAACTCGATAAATTCATGGAGGATAGGTCCATCAATGGCTATTAGCCAGGACGGGCAGGGATGGTGTCCTTAGCCTCTGTTTGCCAGAAGCTGGGAATGGGCGACAGTGGATGGATCACTTGATGATTACCTGTTCTGTTCATTCCCTCTGAAGCGCCTGGCATTGGCCACTGTTGGAAGGCAGGATACTGGGCTAGATGGACTTTTGGTCTGACCCACTATGGCTGTTTTTATGTTCTTATATAAGGGTAAATCTACACTGCAATCTGGAGGAGTGATTGCAGCATAAACACATCTGAGCTGGCTTTGATCGAGCTAGCCACGTAGCTGTGTCAGCACACGCAGCAGCACAGGCTAACCTGCCGTGTACAGCCTCGCCTAGGAGCCTTGGTGCACACTCCAGTGACTAGCCCATGTCACAGCTATGCTGACGCAACTACACTGCTGTTGTTATGCCAGCTATCTTTCACCGAGCTAGGTAAAAGCTAGCTTGGGTATTTCTACATGTGCTGCGATCACACCTCTCATTGCAGTGTAGATATGCCCTAAATGCCTAGTAGAACTGTCTGATCTCTTTGGCCATAATCACCCAAGCTCTTTTGCAGCATTTCTCCTTCCTTGTACCCTCCCTCCTGCTGTATCTCTCTATTCCGGATCTTTCCCTCACATGGATTTTCTTGTACTTTTCTAAATGGAATCTCAACATGTTATTTTTCTAAGAATACTTGAAGTCTCTTTGTATTATTTTCTCCAGTGAGGCAGAGTGACCTCCCTCCCCACTTTAGAGCGAGGGACCACTACACTCCCTCCGGTGGGTGGAGCCAAACCTGCCCTGCCCCTGTCGCTGGAATTACCAGGGCAGGACAGGAAGTATAAAGGGAGGGCCTTGCATCTCATAGGAGTGGGAGCTAGGGAAGGAGACAGAAGTCTCCAGCCTGCTGCAGAATTCTGGAGCTGGACCTGCACTAGGCAGCATCCTGTCCCCAAAGGAGACTGACCCTGGAGAGAAATTGCTGGCACTGCCATCGGCCAAATACCCCAACGAGACCAAGGACCCGGGCACTATGGAACCCCTCACCCAGACGCTGGTAGGAAGTAGACCAAGGAAACTGGACTTTGGTCCCATTACACTGTCAAAACCCGAGTCAACATGTTTTAGCTGGATCCCTGCTGACCCAGTGCCAGAACAGTCCATCACTGTTAGGGCCCCGGGCTGGGACGCAGACGAGTAGGGTGCGCCAAGGTCCCCTCATCCCCTGCTGCCAATCCCATCCCTGGGGTGGCAGCCTCCCCACGTTAGGCCAAGCGGTCTGCTGTTGGCCAGAGCCAGGTCATCAAAACTGTCTGTTTGGTGCTCTGCCCTGCCTGAGGGCCTGAATCCCTAGACTGTTTGGTGCTCCCTGCTCTTCCCCACCCAAAGAGCCAGAGCCCCAGACTGTGTCTTTGCTGCCTACCTTAGCCAAGAGGCTTAGGTAAAACCTGCTTCCCACTCTGCCCTGCCCAGAGGGCCAGAGCTTCCCTTATCAACCATGAACTGCTGGCTGTTCCAGCCAGGATGCTGTGGACTAAAGACTGTTTATACTCCACCCCGCCTAGAACGCCAGGGCTCTAGACTCCTGATTGGCGGCAGCTCTGACAGGAGGCTGCCAACTCTAGACTTCTTACAGATCGGCCCAGCAAGTGGGACCCGAGCCTGAGTGCTGCTGCCTGACACAGTGAGAGGGTGCGGCCTCCCTCTCCACTTGAGAGCAAGGAACCACTGCATTTCCCCTTTGTATTATTTCTCTGTCGTCCCCACTAGTTTCAACTCCTCCCAGTGTAGTGTCATCTGCAAGTGTCACTGCTGTGCTGTTCATTTCCATGGCCAGATCATAGCTGAAGATATTAGATATGACAGGACTTAAGATGGTCCCTGGATCCCCCACAAAGCTCTCCCTGACATGTCCACCTTGTGCAGGTTACAGGGCTGCTACTAGCAGGCCAGACTTCTGTACCAGACATGCACTGGCTACAGAGCTTCCGTGCAAGAGAGGTACACACCAGATGTGTTCACCGTAAGATACCTTAATACTCCGACAGGTATGGCTGAAGTTAGTTTAAACAAGGTATGTTACACACAGTGTCACCTAGTGGCTGAATAGTATAATACAGTTTAACCTTCCATTACGTCTCTCCCTTTGCGTTCTACATTCTTACCATTTACAACATTTACGTTATCATGGTGTCTTTATAGTTCAGCACAGATCAGTCTATTAAGTGTCTCTTGTTAGTATATAGGTCTGTCTTTTAGCCTAGGATAAAATTTTGGGTTTGACTTTTGATACTTTTATATCCTCCTTACGAATATGTATGAACAAAGAATGAAAACACTTGTGTGTTGCTTCCAGATGGGGTTTATAGCACAATGAAAAGAAATAAGGAAAAGAGTTAAAGTGTTGCTGGGAATGGTGGGAGTTTAATATACAAGCGTATACTTGAAGACTGCCTCAACCCTTATCTCAAGGCAAGGTCAAGCAACCAGACGGGAGGGGCAGGCGGGAGGGTGGGCAAACATAAGAAACACTAAAAAGCCAAAGAAAAGGTGACCCTGGCCGAAATATAACCTTACTCCTTACCCCACCCATAGGGTACAAAAGAGGTGGTACCAAAGTCCCCATACTATGATCCTCCAAAACGGAACATAACCATAAATTGTAAGGGGTAATTGTTCCTGTCTCCATCCTTCATTGCTCCTCTGTCTGCAACATCTGTTGCTCTCTTCCTTCTGTTTTTCTTCTCCTCTGGCACTGCTTAACTTAGGGCACCATGTCACATACACCTTGGACATGGTAGGCGGCAAGGCTGCTATAAGCAGGTCAGGCTTCTGTATCAGACATGGACTGGCTACAGAGCTTCCTTTCCGGAGAGATACTCAACAGATGTATTCACAATAAGATCCCTTAATGCTCTGCCAGGCATGGCTGAGGTTCGCGAATGTAAGTTGTTACATGCAACAGCACTTCGTGGCTGAACAGTATAATACAATTTAACCTTCCACTACACTGCCAACGCCCCCCCCCCCCCCTTAGGCACAGCTCCACCTGCTATTTCAGAGGTATTTCACACAGTGACACCAAGCAGGACCCACCTCTGCGCTCTGCCCTGGCACTTCGCACCTGCGCCCCCAGGATGATTAAGACCAGGCAGAGCAGGGCTCCTAGGATAATGCAGATGACCATGGGCACCGTGACTCTTCCACTGTCGGTCAGAGGGCGGCGCGGGGGAGCTGGATGGAAATGAACATGGAAGAGGGAGAGATTATCCTGTGAGAATCCGGGGGGCCCAGGGATCTCCCCAGTCACTCATTGCAGGGCCCAGGACAGCAGGGTAACGGGCTGGGACACAATCTGTGTGCCATGGGGGCAGCTCACAGGCTGCAGTTTAAATCATGGGCCCTGCCCTGTCAGCTGGAGCCAGCAGACAGGAATTCTCTGGCTGAGCACGGCCTGCAGCTCCCACCCAGGTGTCATTCGCCCCTAGATTTCACAGGCCATGTGTAAGGGGACTGTTGGCCCCTTACTAAAACTCGGTGGGGGGTGTTTCAGTTGGCTAGCTCCCAGGACCAGAAGAAAGGGGAAGGGTTGATAGGAAAGCAGGACCCTGAGACTGACAGTCCCCAGGAACAATGGGGAGAGGCTGACTGTCAGACTGACTGACAGGGCGGGCAGGCTAATCAGGGAGTCAGGACAAGTCAGACAGTCAAGGTGGGTCCTGTCCTCCCTGTGAGCTGGATTTGCCTGGGTCAGACAGAGTGGGGCCGAGCTAAGGAGAGAGCAGGGGCCTGAGCTGAGCTGCGGAGCAGAGCTACGCCAGATCCAGAGAGAACCAGAGCAGCAGCCCGGGGGAGCAGGTCAGTGCTTGGAGCACAGTCACAGGAGACCTGTGCTGGGAGCAGAGCTGCAGCAACCAGATCTGGAGGGGCCAGAAAAAGCAGCCCAGGGAGCTGGAGGCAGAGCAGCAGCAGCGTTGAGGCAGAGGGGAGCAGGAGCAGGAGCTGGGGCTGGGGCTGGGGCTGGAGCAGTCTGAAGCCAGGTGCGGTGAGGAGCTGAGGAGAGCGAGGGGGACCCTGGGCAGCGGGCCCAGAGCAGGGAGACGCCCCCAGCCAAGAGGCCTGGCAGGCCAGACTTGGAGGGGGATCGTAACCCCGACTGGGCGGGGACGATGCTGGAAAGAGGGGTCCTGCCACCTTCAGCCTGAAGGTGTGTGACGACCCCCAGAGCAAGTGTCCGACCTGCAATATCCCTGCAGTACAGCCAGGGCCTGGGCAGGAGGCCTGGGACGTGTGAGGAACAGACTAAACTTCCCTTACAGTCCAGAGACGCTGGTTGTGATGTCCCCGTGCCACAGAGCAGGGTGACTTGTTTTTCTTTAACCTTTCCCACTTTTTCCTTATTTTTTAAAATCGATTGCTGTTTAATGCACTGTATTTCCTTTGAACTGCATGTAATGATCAGTGGGTCAGGGAAGCATCCAGTGCAGAGAGAGCATCTGGGAGTGGGGACACCTTAGCCTCTGCCCTAAGTGACCACGACAGGGTTGGGGTCGACCCCCCAGGAATCCTGGGCCCAGCCCTGTCGGGGTTACGAGGACTCTGCCAGACAGGAGCGTGGAAGGGGAGCCCTTGATGTCAGGCAGGCCTCTGGGTAAAGGAAGGGGGAGCGAGGACTCAGATCCCTTCACTAGCCCATTTCACTGGGGTAGTGTATAAGCCAGGAAAGTTCCCCACAATAGTGGGACCATTCCCCTGCTTACTCATGGCAAGGAGCTCCTGTCCTTAGGCTACAGCTTGCAGCTCATCCTCTGTGACCCAGCACCCGGTAAATTTTAACTCTTGATGGGAGCGGGGGATGTTTTACCTGTTCTACTCAGTGATGCTGTCGTCTCTGTCACACCTGCAAGGGGAAAGGGAGGAGAGTTGGAGTCTGAAGCGAGTGGGAGCTGATGTGCTTGTCACTGGGTAGCGTCCCCCTCAGATCTCCAGACATCACTTCTACAAACTCCCTCAGAGCAGCACAGGGTCTGTCTGTTAGTGATTTAGGGCCCACGTCCCCCTAGGCTGACTAGTAACAAACCAGCACACTGGGGTCTGTGATGGACGCAGGGGTTATGTGGGCTGATGTCTGAGCCAATATGGCCCCACAAAGCTTCCACCCCACAGCATCCATGATGCTTCTGCAATTAGGAGATGGGAGGGCCTGGCCTGTGACCAAGGGCGGGCAGGCAATTGGACCCATCCTCCTTCCAGAAAATTACAGCATGTAGCAGAAACATCTCCTGTCACTCACCTGAGCAATTCACTGCAACATCTTCCTTGTGACCACAGTTGCTCTCACCCCAGGGCTTAGCAGGACAGTCCCAGAGAGATGACTCCGTCCCTCTGCAATTCAACGTTTCTACCCAGATGGGACCAGTCCCTTCACCAAATGCAGCCTCGCCTGGGACTGGTACAGCAGATCCACAGCCCAGTTGTTTACAGACAACTTTGGCATCCGCCATATCCCAGGAGTCATCACAAACTGTTCCCCAGAAGCCACGGTACCAAACCTCCACTCTCCCCGAGCATCTGTCCTCTCCTCCCACGACACGTAACTTCTCCTGATCTGGAAATGCAGAAACCTCACATGTTACTGGGACAGCTGGGAAAGTCCTTCGGGACCAAGAGTGAGACAGTGAGAAGCAGAAATACCTGTGCAGCTTGTCGAGCTCGGGCAGTCGGCAAACAGGGTCTGAGGTGGTTTCTCTTTTTCTCCTATGCAGAGAAAATGAGTAAGTGAACGGACCGAGAAGAGTGTACGATATAGGAGAGAGTAGGGCTTATCTTTATAGTAAACCCCTAAATTTCAGCAATTTTATAAACTTAAATCTAAAATCTATTTTGTTTCATAGCTAATGGATTCGTTCCTCAGTGAATTCTCTGGATGTTGAAATCTTTATTCAGCTCGCTGCTGGTGTGTGCGCGTTTGTGGGTATCTGAGTCTGTTCCATCCACCCTGTGTACAGCTGCTCTTGACCCTGTTTGAAGGTAAACAGATCTGTCAGCTGAAACACACCCACACTGTTGTGAGGATCCAGAGACAAGAAATGGTGGTATTAGAATTGAGGACTGTACCTATTGGGTAATGGGAAGTGGGCACCCGCTTCAGCCCTGAAGGGGTTGGAAAAGCCCTGCGGAGGGCTGGGGCTGGGGAAGGAAGTAAAACCCCAGCTGACTGGGGGAAGTGGCAGAGGCTGGGGGCCACGCCCCAATCAGGGACCAGCTGGCTCTATAAAGGCTGGAGCCAGGAGCCAAGAGAGATCACTCTCTCTAGCTCTGCTGGAGGGACCTGGCTGCAGAGACCTGAATAGAGGACCCAGTTTGGAGCAGGACTGGGGAAAGGCCAAGGGAACTGAGGAGCTCCAACCTAGGAAAGCTGCAGGCCTGGTAAGGTCTATTAGGTACGGGGGTTGCAGGGGCAGCCGCGGGTGGGCAGAGGCAGCAGGTCCAAACCCAACCTTGCTGGTTGGCTCATACTGCAGCCTGCCCCTGGGCGCAGGGACTAGCTGGTGACTAGAAGGAGCCTACGACTGAGGTGAGGTAGGGATAGCGGGTGGGGGGGTTCCCCTGGGAGGGGGAGACCCAGAACTGTGAGGTACTGCCAGGGGGCAGCACCCAGTGAAAGGGGCACCAGGGTCCTGGGAGGGACATGGGAGCCAGCAGCAAGGCGAGACAGGGCTGAAGAGGGCGCTCCGGCGGCTGGAACGCTAAATCCCAAGGACAACCAGCAGCAGGCGCCGCTGGTGAGTCTGCGCCCCGGTTACAAGGACTAAATGAGACTTTAGATCTGAAACAGACGCTCACCTATACGCACAGACCCCCTTTTGGGGAATTCTGATCCTGACCCAGATTTCACAGCCTGGGTGTCAGGAAGCAGGGGCTGCAGCGGAGCTAGTCTCCAGGCTACTTAACGAGCGCAGCTGGACTGTATCAGGCTGCCTGACTGGTCATACTGCCTGATTGGTCAGCCGTCCAGCTCTTGAGTCCAGCAGCCACACCAGCATTCAGCAACTGTTCAGAGCATTTCCCACAGCTGAGATATCTCATTTTCCTGTCTTGTTCAGTCGTGCTGTTGCCTTGACCCCAGACTTACCCCTTGCCTTGCTCCAGGTAACCTGGTCCTGACCCTGAGCTCCGATTTCTGCCTTTGGCTCTGGCCTCTGGCTCTGACCCTTGGCTCCAATTTCTGGCTACCAGCTCCTGCTCTAACCACTGGATATGACTCCTGCTCCAACCACTCAGCATGACCACTCACGTCCTGTTCACTGACCTTGGGCCCATCTCTGATTGTTCATCCCAAAAGTACAGCCACAGAGATTCCCAAATGATGCTTGCTAATGGGAGGCATTTGCAGTGGTGCTGAAACAATTTTTACAGTTGGGGTGCTGAAAGTCCGGTCCCCAAACTTTTTGCCTTGCCCCTTCTTACCCTGTCTGTGCACCCTCTCCCCCGAGTTGAGGCCAGGACTGGGCTGTGGATCGGGGTAAGGTGACTCAGGCTGGGACCACATCTTGTGGGGCTAACAGCAGGACCCTGTGTCTGGGACCAGCAGTGGAGTGCGGGGCCGGCAGCCAGGACCCCATGCAAACTGATTAACCCCTTGCACCCCAAGTTCCCTTGCCTATGGGCATTTTTAGGCTCTCACTAGGTGATTGCACCGTGTAACACACAGCTTGTATGAATAACTCCCATGTTTGTTTTCCAGGTACTGTATTGAGAATTGACAATGAAAATATGTCTGTCACTACTGTGAATGTAAAACTGTCTGTACTGAAAAGTAAATACATTCAAAATTTCTATCACACCCTTTCAATGAGTAAAAGATGGAGTGGGTGTGTGCACAGACAGTTTCAGAATTACCACGGCAAGAAATATGGGTCTCTTCTGCTCGGTTATCACAGGACTGCTGTTTCCATATGCCTGATGGGCACTGCCAAAGGGACCTGTGCTGCTCACTGCATACAACATGGTCCAGCCACGTGGGACCAGAACCTGCTCCATATGCCAAGTCTCTTGCAACCTGCCCTCCATCCCCACAGTTCAGCTGTTTGCAGACAATTGCTGGGGTGACTCCAGACATCTGATTGGAGCAAACACTGCCCCACGTCCCATTGTAGAAAACTTCCAGCCGCCCAGCACAATCACTGTTGCTCACCAGCCTCAAATCCGTGAATTCTAGAAGGAAGTGCACAAAAAGGGAATTTAAATCGTCTGATTCTGAAATGAACTGGGGTGAAGAGTGAAATCCCAGCGATTGCTCATCCCGAAGTATAGCCACATCATTCTGCAGGAGCAAGTGTCAGAGAATCACTCTAAGAATGAGAGACTCTCCTGGACACTATGGACCTATTAGAAATACAATGGTCACCTCTGAAAAGTCACCAGTTCCCAGCAGTTACACACACAGACACCTGCAATACAGCAGTGACTGCCCTGCCAACACTAGAGAAATGCTGCAATATCTCCAATACTCCTGGGTGGGAACCGATGGGAAATGGTGACTTTCTAATCATGACCCCAGTAGGTAGGTAGAAGAGTAGAGTGACCATATTTTCTCAAAGGGAAAACGGTACACCGTACGGGGGGCCCAACCCCCAAACCTCCTTTCCTCTTCCCGCCCCCAGCACGTGGGGCCAGCCTGAACGCACCCTGCCTCCCACCCGTGCGGGGTCAGCGCGAGGCCCCATTCTTCCATCCCACGCGCACAGCGGCCGAAGACCCTTGCTGTCCTCCTGCGTTGGGCTAGCGTTGCCACTGTCCCCCCCTCCCCCCACATGTTCCTCTGCACTCCGCTAGGGGGCGCATCCCATTTTTTTGGCAAAACTGTGCACGTGTCCAATTTGCTCTTCCCAACTCGTGATCCGTTGGCAAGAGGAAACGAGAGAAATGCCCAGTTTGCCAAAACAGTCGGGACGGCCAGGGCAGGCTTAAAAAAGAGACTGTCCTGGCCAAAACGCGCTGTATGGGCACCCTATAGAAAAGACAGTGAGGGAGAGGCTCTATCATCCTCGGCTCTCTCTCCTCAAATGTCTGCCCCCTCCATTAAATCCCCTGGTAACCAGGCTCACGTGAGCATTCCCGGACCAGACCTGAGCAGAGAACTCCCGCGTCCTCTTTGTGTCTGCAGTTGTGCTGGCCCCAGCCCCCGGAAGGACAGTCCCAAAGATCGGATTCGTTTCCAGAGCAGTTCACATCGTCCAGCCAGATCTGCCCGGATCCTTTCCCGTAATGAGCAGAGACAGTTGCATTGATGGCGCGTCCACATCCCAGTTGTTTGCAGACCACATTGGAGTCTGACAGATCCCAGGAATCATCACAGACTGTCCCCCAGCTGCCATTGTAATACATCTCCACTCTCCCAGCACAGCGACCTGCCCCATTCACCAGTCTGATCCGCCCGCTCCCTGTAGGGATAGATCCCAGCTGTTAATATGCAATATGATGATTATTAAATAGCTTCCATGCAAATCAATGATGATGCTACACTGGCTGAGATATTGAAATGCTTTTTAAAATCTGTCTTCAACAAGAAACACAGAAAAGGAGAAAAGCTGAATAAGGAAATGAGGAATACTTCTTACAGAGCACTATTGATAAACAGCATGTGAGTGTAAGGGCCTAATTCTGAATTCCTTACTCATCGGAGTAATCCTTAAGGGACTCGTCATATGGGTCAGAGCTATTTGTGAGACTAAAGGTTAGCGGAAACAGCCCTTACTAAAAATCTTGAATATTCTCAAACAACTCTTAAAGGATAAGCATCAAGGTGTTCAAGGAATTATTAGGCAATTAATTTATCCAAAACCAAATATTCTTTTCAATTGTTACAGAATGGGGAGGGGGTGACACTGGATGACCAGGTCATGCTAGAGTGCAGTTAGATCCGTTCACTTGTGTAGATTAAAGTAATGGTTAGATGTATACGTGTGTATTCAGATGTTTAAACTTTATGAAAACTAGTGGAATGTTATGGGTATTGTTTTTGCGTGTCTACTGCTGTCATAATGTAATGCCAAACATTTACATGATAAATACACATGTAGCTAAATAACACACCAAATAAATTTTGTGAAATGCTAAGGATTTAAGGACTTTAACAGGAAATAGCCATTCTGAATAAGGTCTGAGGTCAAAAATCTAAGTGCATTTCTCACTCCCTGTCATCAAAGGAAAAGCCCACCTGGGTAGATTGTCTGCTTGTTTTCTGTGAGCTTATGTTCTTATGTGAGAAGAAGAAGATATAAATATGGATTCAAAGAAAGATCCTGTATCTCTGGACTGTCTGGATTCTAACAGAGAAGAATAACTGAATGAGAAGACAGAGATCCCCAGAGTTATTCTGGGTAGCCCTGTGTGATGGGGTGAGCTCCCCACACTAGCCTTGTAAAAGCTGGGTTGGGCCAGGTGGGCCCAATCAGCTAATTACGCTGCAAAGGGTGGAGGTTTAGGCCAGAATCAGCTGGTTAGAGAGAGTCTCACCTGTTCAGGAACAGGTGGGACCTATAAAGCTAGGAAGGTGGCTCTGGGTTGGGCTGTTGGGAAAGACTGCAGTAAGGCAGACAGCAGTCATGCCCTGGGAAGAGGGAGGAGTGTATGAGGGCTGCAGGGAGATAGTCTGTAGTTATTCCCTGGGAGGAGGATTCTTGGGGCTGGCACACCCAGAGTGAGGGCGGGAACCAGAGTATAGGAAGCAGTCATACAATCATAGAAGATTAGGGTTGGAGGCCATCTAGTCCCACACCCTGCTCAAAGCAGGACCAACCCCAACTAAATCAGTCCAGGGAAGGAGCAGTGTGGGCAGAGAGAGGAAGCCCAGAACTGCTGAGCTGTCCCTCGACTGGATCCCAGAGAAGAGGGCAGGCCTGGGTTCCCCTATCAGCCACTGAGGGAGTGGCACCAGGGCAGTGAATGGGAAGACGGCCTAGGACTGTTGATGGATTGAATCCCGTCAGGGGGAACACTGAGTGACCTAGCTGAAGGGCTAAGTGACAAGGAGGATGCTGCAGGTCCTGGAGCAAGAGGAGCTGCAGACCAGAGTGAGAGCGATGGTGTGCAAACTGTGGATGGGCATTGGCCTCAAGAGCTAATCCCCAGAGTAACCAGGAGGAGATGCCAGACTGGCAGTGAGTGGAGTACCTCACGACACCCTGTAAAAGACTTTGGGGAAACTGACAGTTTATTACATCACTGCCACCATTTGGAGTTACAAACTGATTTCCCTGTTATTATATTTTACCTGCTATAGTCTCTCAATAACCCTCCTTCTTTCTTCTTAGCTAATAAACCTTTAGTTATTTACTATAGAACTGGCTGCCAGCGTTATCTTTGGAGGAAGTTCTTGGTGACTGACTGATCCCTTGGGACTGGGAGAAACTTGGTGTGGTGTGATGTTAGGATTAAGTGACATTTTATCACAACTTTCAGTTTGTCTGGGTGGCAGGTTAGGCGGTCTGTGACTCCACAGTGAGACTTGTATAGTGATCCAGGAGTTCACGTTTGTGGTTGGCTTGGTGAATCATAGAATATCAGGGTTGGAAGTGAGCTCAGGAGGTCATCTAGTCCAACCCCCTGCTCAAAGCAGGACCGATCCCCAATTAAATCATCCGAGCCAGGGCTTTGTCAAGCCTGACCTTAAAAACTTCGAAGGAAGGAGATTCCACCACCTCCCTAGGTAACACATTCCAGTGTTTCACCATCCTCCTAGTGAAAAAGTTTATCCAACCTAAATCTTCCCCACTGCAACTTGAGACCATTACTCCTTGTTCTGTCATCTGCTACCACTGAGAACAGTCTAGAGCCATCCTCTTTGGAACCCCCTTTCAGGTAGTTGAAAGCAGCTATCAAATCCCCCCTCATTCTTCTTTTCCATAGACTAAACATCCCCAGTTCCCTCAGCCTCTCCTCATAAGTCATGTGTTCCAGTCCCCTAATCATTTTTGTTGTCCTCCGCTGGACTCTTTCCAATTTTTCCACATCCTTCTTGTAGTGTGGGGCCTAAAACTGGACACAGTACTGCAGATGAGGCCTCACCAGTGTCAAATGGAGGGGAACGATCACGTCCCTCGATTTGCTGGCGATGCCCCTACTTATACATCCCAAAATGCCATTGGCCTTCTTGGCAACAAGGGCACACTGCTGACTCATATCCAGCTTCTTGTCCACTGTCACCCCTAGGGCCTTTTCTGCAGAATTGCTGCCGAGCCATTCGGTCCCTAGTCTGTAGCGGTGCATTGGATTCTTCCGTCCTAAGTGCAGGTCTCTGCAGGCGAAATCTAATGATAGAACACACCACCAGTTTGGGGTATCTGCCCTTGTTTTTTGAGTCTGCCCTGAGTTAGTCACTTACAGTGGTGAGCCACTCCAGACAGCATGACAGCAGGTACCACAACATTAGAGAAAAGTAGACTTGGTACCACTTTATTTTACAAATAAAGGGAAAGACAGGCAAATTGGATCTGTGTGTGTACAATAAAGTCCCAAACACTTAGGGCCTAATTCTACTCTGCTGAAATCAACTGTGAAGCTCCCACTGACACAATGGGAACAGAAATGGGCCCTTAATGTGCTGTAGTTACCCTGCAGTTGGAATGGGCATGAAAACTATCAGTGCAGTAACGTACAGTGCATGATATAGGGACATAGTTAAAATATCTGTTACTTGTTTACTTTTACTGTTGGAACGTACTGTAAATATATACCAGCAAAAAGAATAGAATTATCTTGTACAATAGTCATGTACAACCAAGAACAATGAAAAAATCCCATCACAGATTTTTTTTTTTTTCTAACCTTTAAATGAAGGAAAATTGCAGTTATAGGATTAGGACTTCACAAAGTCACATTATAAAAGCAACTTTGATGTACTTCCTCAGTGACAGAGGGTTAGATCCACAAAGGAACGTAGCTACCTAACTGCCTCTTTATAAATACATAATATATAAATCATTACGTATTTATTGAAGCAGGGACTTGACTCTCCCATATCCCAGGTGAGTGCCCTGGCCACCAGCTAGAATCAATCTCTAGCTTTTTTTCGGATTCAGTGACTGATTATTTGTACAAAGTGGAACATTTCCAGCAGGAGAGACCCACCCCAGCACAGTCTAGAGTGACTAGGGCACTCACCTGCGTTCACGTCCCTGCTCCAAATCAGGCAGAGCAGGGATTGAATGTGGATTTCCCACCTCCCAGTTGAGTGCTGTAACCACTGGGTCACGTGTAAAATGGGGAGATGAGAGAGCTGACCTGGCTTACGTGCCTAGCTCCAGGAGTGGGTTCATGACTGAGGTCCCTGAGCAGAGATAGGTGCCTACCTCTACCTGTGGGTCAGGGGGCTGAGGCTTCGATCAATGGCAGGTTGGCAACAAAATAACTTTGCGTATCTAGGCCCTACTCCCTTCCTTGGCATTTCATTGCTGGCAAATGTCGGTGGTTCCCTGTTCAGCTTTCTGGCTTCTGGTGCCTAACTCTCCCCATGCATTGTACGTGGAGCTGGGCACGTGACTCATGGCTGAGGATCCCATTCGATGGCAAGGCACCTAGGAGTCAGGCCTTGCAACGCCCAAGGCCTTTGGGGGATCTAGCCCAGAGCTACTATCCATGGCAGCCTTGGTCAAAACAGGTTGTATGTGACTTCCTTTTCTTACTGTTGTTTTCTGATTCAAGACAGCATGTTTTTTATAGACTTTAACATAAAGAAGCCACTAGATACACAAGAGCTGCTTGGTTTCAGAGTAGCAGCCGTGGTAGTCTGTATTCGCAAAAAGAAAAGGAGTACTTGTGGCACCTTAGAGACTAACCAATTTATTTGAGCGTAAGCTTTCATGAGCATCTGATGAAGTGAGCTGTAGCTCACGAAAGCTTATGCTCAAATAAATTGGTTAGTCTCTAAGGTGCTACAAGAGCTGCTTGGAAATTAATCCTTTTCTGATTCAAGACAGCATGTTTTTTTAAGACTTTAACATAAAGAAGCCACTAGATACACTAGAGCTGCTTGGAAATTCATCCTTTTCCCCACAAAATATGAATGACCGTGAATATTTTTCATGTTCCACAAATAAATTTGGGATTTTCATAGATCTGTCAAGTGATTAAAAAAAAATTAACCGTGATTAATTGTGCTGTTAATAATAGAATACCATTTATTTAAATATTTTGGATGTTTTCTACAGTTTCAAATATATTGATTTCAATTACAAAACACAATAGAAAGTGTACAGTGCTCACTTTATATTTTTTTATTCCAAATATTTGAAGTGTAAAAAATGGAAGAAATAGTATTTTTCAATTCAGCTAATACAAGTACTGTAGTGCAATCTCTTTACCATGGAAGCTGAACTTACAAATGTAGATTTATGTACAAAAAATAACTGCATTCATAAATAAAACAATACATTTCAACTGGTATTCTGTTGTTTAACAGTGCAATTAAAACTGCGATTAATCATGATTTTTTTTAATCTCAATTAATTTTTTTTAGTTAAACGCGTGAGTTAACTGTGGTTAATGAACAGCCCAAGTTTTTCAACTGAAATCTGAACATTTTCAATGAAAACAAACTATTTGAGAAAATTTGTAATCTTATGGTGAAGATTTTTCACAGGAAAAAAGTTTTGATGAATTTTTTTTGAACAGCTCTAATCCATAAAAATATGAGAGAGAGACAGAGAAAGAGGTTGCTATAGTGCACTAACCCTATACCATGGCTATGCTTTGTTCTGTATATAATATATTTTTACTATAAATCGGTCCCAGTTTGAACATCAGATCCACATCATTTCAAGGACTGCCGAGATCACAGCACAAGGTGGGGTGGAGGCAGGCCCTGGGGTGGGTCATGTTCCCATTGAACAAGGACAGGATATTTATAAGATTTTCACACTAAGTCACCTGAGCAAACGACACCAACGTCCTCAGCAATTCCTGCCTGGGTTGTTTCAGGCTGGGAGATGTCACAGAGAGTCAGACGAGTTTCATTTCCTCCACATCGGACACTTTTCAGCCCCACGGGGCCCCTTCCTCGCTCAGACATAGGGGGGTTATAAGCTTTCTCAGCGACTCCGCACTGGAGCTGTCTGCACACCACGCTGGCATCGTCCATGTCCCACTGGTCATCCAGCACTCTGCCCCACACACCATGGAGGGAAATCTCAACTCTCCCACTGCATCGGCTCTCTCCATTCAACAGTCTGAGCGCCTCAGAACGACCTGGGCTCACAGAGACAAAAAATATGCTGAATAACACTCCCTGCTGGTACTTCATTAGAAATAATACACAGATGTGATGTGAAACACAGGTTTCTGTGCTGAGTGGAAGGTAACTCTCACCGCTGTGCAGTGATACAGGGAACAGCCTCTTTCAAGGGTTTCATTTGTCTGTCTACTCAGAAATGCAGGAGGTGATGGAAGGAAAGAATTCCCCAGCTCTGAGATCAGATCTTGCACGATGTGGAGCGCTCTCACCTCCCTAAGGAGTCAATGTGAGTGGAGAGTGCTCAGGAACACCTGGCAGATCAGGCCCCTGGTTTCCAAAATGGTCTGTGCAAAAGTGCTCAGTGGTCACCCCGCACATTGATAGCGTCAGCGCTGTGAGGTAGCTGTGATTTACAACAGGAGTCTAGGGATTGGCCTGCAATGAGCGCACCAAGCGCCCCACTTCCCTGCTGCAATTCCCAGATCCAGACTGCCAGGACACATGGCTCCTTTAAAGAAAAACCTGCCCTGTTTGTCCCCGTTCAATGTACATTGGTGGCCTGCGATCACGGCGTCAGCTCCAAACCCATAAGGAGCTAACACAATAAAGGCTTTTCTGCACTCAGCAAGGATTTTCCAGGCCAGGTCTGCAACTGTGGACGCTTGAGTTACCCTTCTCACGAAGTCTAGCTATTGGCTTGGCTGGAGATGATGCTGGAGAAGAGAGTGACCTCTGGGCAATGGGGAAGAAGATCCCATTTTTTTTCTAAACATATATATTTTTCATTTTAAAACTTTGTTCACTGTGAGCACATAAAGATGCTGAAGTTCCTTGTGGGAGAAGCGAAGACCCTTTCTGGTGATTAGGTCATTGGAGATTTGTACAGTGTATGCGGCACCTTACATTTCAAAGGAGCCAAAGTGCTCCCAAAATGTGATCTGTAAACCTGTCAAATCTTCCTAAATATATAAACAGTTATAAGAATATACATACAGAGGACAGTAGTGACTCCATATTTAAAGATGAGATTAGTATTACACTTAAGACAGGTATTTAACTACTCTGTTTTTTATTAAAGTTTTGTATGGTCTGAATCTCACATTAAGACTCCTATACTCTGAGCAGGTGTAAATGAGCCCTTAGGGTTAGTAAGAATTAGGCCCAGTGTAATCTCCCCTTACTTCCCACACAGAATCTCTGTGTCAGTGTGACCCACATTCCTTGTACTGCAGCATTTGACTTTATTTCTCTGACAGGAAGCGAAAGATGCCATGGGGAGGGGACATAGATTTTATCTGGATACTCTGGGCCTCTGTTACGTTATGGGCAACCCCACACTCTAGTCACCCTCTGAGGGCAGAGCTAGAGTGCAGGGTCGGGGGGGGGGGGAAGGTTATAAATACAGGAGTTGAAGGGCTTTTATACGCTTGAAAGGCTACAAGGGCACAGCTGCAGCTGTACCTCTGTAGCCCTTTAGTGTAGACCCTACCTATGCCGACCGGAGGGGTTCTCCCATTGCTATAGTTCATCCACCTCCCGGAGAGGTGGTAGCGAGCTTGACAGAAGAATTTTTCTGTTTACCTAGTGCTGTCTACACTGCGGGGGGGGGCGGGGTGGTAGGTTGGCTTAATGTGTCACTCAGGGGTGAGGATTTTTCATATCCCTGAAAAAAGAAAAGGAGTGCTTGTGGCACCTTAGAGACTAACCAATGTATTTGAGCATAAGCTTTCGAAAAGAATCTGTTGGTTTCTTTCTTGGGCTTGTCTTGCAGCAGGAGGCTTCTGGCTCTGTTGATCTACACATCTGGCTCTGTTCATCTGTTTCCTTATTTCCTCGTGTGAGTATCGTAGATTTGAGAATGCTTGGTGAAGATCTTGTAGGTGTTGGTCTCTGTCTGAGGGGTTGGAGCAAATGTGGTTGTACCTCAGCACTTGGCTGTAGACAATGGATCATGTGGTGTGTTCGGGATGGAAGCTGGAGGCATGAAGGTAGGCATAACGGTCGGTGGGTTTTCGGTATAGCGGTGGTGTTAACTTGACCGTCACTTATTTGCACCATGGTGTCTAGGAAGTGGACCTCCCGTGTAGATTGGTCCAGGCTGAGTTTGATGGTGGGGTGGAACCTGTTGAAATTGTGGTGGAATTCTTCCAGAGTTTCCTTCTCATGGGTCCAGAGGATGAAGATGTCATCAGTGTAATGTAGGTAGAGAAGGGGCGTGAGTGGACGAGAGCTGAGGAAACGTTGTTCCAGGTCAGCCATAAAAACGCTGGCATATTTTGGGGCCATGAGGGTGCCCATAGCGGTGCCACAGGTCTGGAGGTATATATTGTCACCAAATTTGAAATAATTGTGCATGAGGGTAAAGTTACAGAGCTCAGCAACCAGTTGTGCTGTGGCATCATCAGGGATACTGTTCCTGACAGCTTTTATTCCATCTATGTGTGGGATGTTTGTGTAGAGAGCCTCTACATCCATGTTGGCTAGGATGGTGTTTTCTGGAAGATCACCAATGCACTGTAGTTTTCTCAGGAAATCAGTGGTGTCACGGAGATAGCTGGGAGTGCTTATTCATAGCTATTACAATGTTTTAATGTGTGCATTAAATGTTTGGTTTACTAAGGCCATGTCTACACTGTGAGTGCTACAGTGACACAGAACTTCACTGCAGCTATGTCGCTGTAGTGTGGATGCTTCCTTCAGTGACAGAAGGGGTTTTACTGTTGCTGTGGGTAATCCATCTTTCCAAGTGATGGTAGCTAGATCAATAGAAGAATTCTTCTATTGTTGTCTACAGTGAGGGTGAGGTTGGCATAGTTATGTCACTCAGGGATGTGACTCCTATTGATCTCATTGATGAAGGCTGCGAAGTGCCTAAATCCTTACTGAAAATGAAACGTAGGCTCTTAAACCAGTTAGGCATTGCCATGCTGAATGGAGCAACAGTGAAACAGCTGTAAAAATCTGGGCCTAGCCACTATGGATAGCCATCAGATGACTTGCCATCAATCAGCTATGGCAGTTCTCTGGTGTGGCATGGGGAAGCCTGCAGGAAAAAGGACCCCTGCAGTATTTGTGTTGCATTGTAGAGGAGGATCTTCATCAAAGTGCCAGCTGCTCTCACTAAGAGCAGGATCTTTGTGAAAGTTCCCAGCTGGCTCAGAAGCCAAGCTCTGGAGCCATTTGAACGCTTTCCTGAAAACTGGGATCTTTAGCAAAGAAATGACTATTTTTATGAAGTGCTGTGGGGAATTAATGATCTACAAACATACACACCCACTGAGCAAGCTCTGTAGATGAGGGCTGCAGCCCACCAGCACACAACCCAGGATGGGCAACGGGGGAAGCGTTTTGGCCAGGAACACCAGGGCAAACACCTACTTTTCCAGAGAGTGAAATGGGATTGTAATGGCCCCACAGCATGGATGAGATCTCTGCGTTTAGGTTGCTTCTGCAACACCAACCTCAACCTGATGAAGGGCTGAGTCAGCCCTGCTGGGACTGAGGGAATCTGTGAATCACAAATCCCAGGTTTATAGCACAGAGCCATTCTCTCCGGTTCACTCTAGCCTCGTGCTAGGATCCACCTCGCCACCCCTTACTGCACCTGGAGGTGTCTCTGATCTGGGGAACCTAAACAAAGAGAGCAACACTCCGATACCCCTACTTACCTTGCGTACTGTAGTCAATGGGACGACTCATGATGATCCTAAGCTGGCCTATAACCTGCACTATAACTAATACACACACATATATATTAAACTTACCTGAGCAAATAACACTGGCCGTGTCTCTGGGGGAGCAGGCTGGGTTGCCCAGGGCCATGCGAAAACAATCCCACAGACAGGGTTCAGTCCCTTCACAATGAAAAGTGTCGCTCCATACGGTTCCGCTCCCTTCCCCGAAATGGGCCCCTCCCAGGATCGACTCGGCATATCCACAGTTCAGCTGATGGCAGAGGACGTTGGCATCTTGCAAATCCCAGTGGGAGGCACAGAGGCTTCCCCATGTGTCTCCATGTCGGATCTCCACTCTCCCGGAGCACTCGGTGCCGTTCACTAACCTGCCGCCCAGGCACCCTGAGCACAAGGGAAAGTGAGTGTCGAGGAGGTGCAGTGATCAGTGTTAACGGCAACGGCAGGAAGGGGAGTAGGGAACAGGAAGGGATTGTTGCTCGTGATCAATTCTAGCAGTTACCCTGTGGGGGCTGTGGGACTATTCTACACCTGCATATTCACAAACTGATAATCGATCCACGTCAGTTAGTGCGAAGGGAGGTCCAGGGACCAGAATTTGGCTTCCTTGGTACATTCCATACTCAAGGCACCACAAGCATTTCACTGAGGGATCAGTTCCAGCAGACTTGGCTGGTGCAGGGACAGGGGGCCAAATTATGGGCCAGTCCCCACCTGGTGTAAATCGGCATAGCCTCACTGAGCCCAATGGAGCTTGGCAGATTGATACACTGTGAAGATCTGGCTGAGGCTGTTCCCCAATCCTTTTCTTTCCCCCTGCAGCTGCTCACCTGAACACACCACGCTGGCTTCACTCCCAGGGGGACACTCAGTTGTGCCCAGCGCAGTAACAGGACAGTCCCTCAGGCGGGATTCATTCCTCTCACAGACAAACGTGCCGTTCCAGACAGGGCCATCTCCTGTGCCAAAGAGCTGCCTGGCTGGAATCGACAGGGCGAATCCACAGTCAAACTGCTGGCAGAGGGCGTGGGCAGCCTGTAAATCCCACTGGGAGTCACAGAGGGTTCCCCAGGCGCCTCCGTGGCGAAGCTCCACTCTCCCCGAACACCCTGTGCTGCCGTTTGCCAGCCTGTACCCGCCGTACCCTGAGAAGAAGGAGAAGGGAGATCAAAAGGACATTTCTCTTGCACAATTGTATCCAAAGATGTGACGAAGGAGCCCCAGTGACCTGGGATAATTAACTAATAATTACTTCCCAGTTTACTGGGCACTTTGTAAATGAGGATGTTCAGATGTGATTATCAGGTTCTTTCAGTGCAGGCGTTATTGCTCATATCTGCCCTTTGTGGGAAGTCACACAGCACGCACCAAACTCCTCCTTGGCATTTACTGCTCTGGGGTCAGGGTCATGCCTGGGACAGATTGTCTTTAGCTGAGGCCAGTCTCTGCTTTGGTTGTTCCAGAGTGCTGGTCAGGAGTCTGGAGCGGCTGCCCCTAAGTTATCACACAAATCCCATGTGAAGAAACTGGGATTCTCAAGGGTGCTGAGTCCTAGGTTATTGGAAGCTTATTGAATCAGAACAGTTGCACTCAGGAGTCTGACTGGGAATAACATACACAGTGGTGATATTCTAGCTCAGTGACAGCTCTGCAACAGTTAAGGTTGAGACCAGCTTTCCTTCAAAGCTAATTTTTTCTAAGTGCTCTAATATCTGCTTGATTGATTGGATTGAAATACAGTATTTCACATAGGAGCACAGGGCTGTATTAGTAATCCAAATGTGGGGCCATTTCTCCAAGGGGTTTCCGAGATACAGCTCCCAGGAGGAAATAAAACAGCTTATATTAAAGTTGACAGATTCGGGCATTTTATTTTTGCACACAGGTAGAGATCAAACCAAGGCACAGATCATTGCACCAGGGTCTCAGACACTTGAGGTTACCCCCAACAGAGGATATGGCATCCACCAGCCTTTGGGGGAAATCAAATTCAGATGTTATTTCAAAACGAGCCTGCTTCTCCAGTTAGGGGCTTGCGAAGGCTTGGGCGCCTCCACACACATCTAACGGACTCCACTGAGCATGTGCAGCGAGAGAGGATAGCTCTCTGGAAACCCGACAATCCAGCATGAGATGTGGGTGGCTTTGAGGGTAAATTGTGGCCTTTACAGCTAGGCACCCCCACCCCGGCACTGTGAGCACAACTCCCGCTCAGAAAGGAAACGTGATGTTAAAAAAGCAGGTTTATTGCTCCAATTGGTCTCTCTCATGGGGGATTTTGTTTGGTGTAAATATAATCTGAGTGCAGTAACATATTCAGAATGTGCTGAAATTGCTTTTGAAAAGAAAACAACTTCCAAATGTGAATGCTGACTGGGAAGGGTAGGGGGGATCAGGGGTGCAAGAGTAGGTGGTAAGAGGGGGAAATGTTTGGGTTTTCAGCCAGGGATGTGCTTATTATGGGGAGAGAGACAAATGGGAATCGGTGGTAGGGGAGAGAAGAAGTTGCGGGGTGGGCTCAGGGAAGGAGGAGAGTGTGAGGATTGGGAGAGGAGGAAGGGAAAATACATGAGGGGTTACAAACTAGGAAGGGTAGCAGAAAAAGTTGAGGGGTTGAAGTAAGGCACATCAGCCATGAATTCTCCCCTTCCGTGTGTGTGCTGCAATCTACGGGAGCCCTATCCCTTTGCAGGCCCTGGGAGCAACTATACAACCACCATTATCCCCATTCCATTCTAACAAAATGTACAGGACAAGGAGGAGCACTGAGGAATCACATAGCAACCTTGTGGCCCAGTGGAAAAACCACTGGACTGGGACTATCCCCAGCTTTGCCACTGGCTTGCTGTCTGACCTTGGGCAAGTCTGAGGTTCTGAGCCCCAGAAGGTGGTGAGAGGCAGACCAGCTGAAAGTCTCTGGGCAAAGATAAAAGCCGGGAAAAATAGTGGTGATGTAATGGTAGGGGTCTACTATAGACCATCCGATCAGTAGAAGAAATGGATGAGGCATTTCTACAACAAACATAAATATTCAAAACACAAGACCTGACAGTAACAGGGGAGTTTATCTACCCAGACATCTGTTGGAAAAGTAATAAGGCAAAACACTAAATGTTCAATCAGTTCTTGGAATGTGTTGGGGAAAACTTTTTGTTCCATAAAAGCAGAGCAAGTAACCAGGAGGACCGACATTTCAGACTAGATTCGGACCCAGAGGGAGGAATTGTTAGTGAATCAGAAGGTGGAAGGCAACTTGGGTGAAAGTGACCATAAACGATAGTTGTCATGATTCTAAGGAAAGGAAGGAGTGAAAGAAACAGAATAAGTAAAAAGGACTTCAAAAACTCCAGACTTTAACAAACATAGTGAACGGATAGCTAAGTTCCCCTGGGAAGAAAATCTTAGGGAAAAAAGGAAGTCAGGAGACCTGACAGTATCTGAATATGAAAGACACAACTGCAAAGTATCCTGATGTGAAGGAAAAACAGAAAGAATCGTAAGAGAACATTATGGCTCCACAGGAGCTCTTTAAGGACTGAAAATCAAAAAGGAATCGTACCGAACGTGGAAATGTGAAACACTTGCTAAGGATGAGCACAAAACCACAGCACCAGTATGTCGGGACTAAATCAGAGAGGCTAAAGCACAATATGAGTTACACCCAGCAAGGGACATAAAAAGATAATACTAATAAGAAGTTCTCTAAATACATTAGGGGGTAAGAGAAAGATGAAGTAAAGTACAGGTCCTCTACTTAGTTAAAAGAAGAGCTAATAAGGGATGATATCAAGAAGGCTGAGGTGTTTAATTTCTATTTTGCTTTAACCTTTACTAAATAGGTTAATGGTGAGCAGATACTCAACACAATTAATATTAACAGTGAGGGGGAAGGAATGCAAACCTCACAGAAATTAAGTCGACTGTCCCCACAGATACACTGCACACACACTAGCCTGTCAGCCTGTAGCCCTGAATTTGACATTCCTGCCTGTACCCCACAATTGGACAGCACTGGAGTCAGTCATTTTGTATGTTCAACCACTGCCAGCTGAAACCCAAACATCACATAGCTAATAATAGTTTAATGACCCTGAGAGGCAAGGCCAAATAGCTACATGCTTGCAATTTTTCTAATCAAAATGGGAGAATACAATAAAAAATAAACGTACTGTAAAAATAGAAACAAATGTTTGGGCAACCGACCTTGGTTTCAGGTGCCTCTAACATGTAAGCTTTATCACTGTTATAACCAGGAATATTTTCCTAATAAAAATAATGAATTGTTATTGGCTGTTGCTGGGGAAATTATTAGCCCATTAGAGGCTATTATGAGCTGTGTGCTTTATCCAAAGAAAATTTACAAAAAAAATTATTTAGAAAGTGTGCTTTGGAGCAGTCTGGGGAAGCTTTCCTTTTGGCAAGGATTTTACACCTAAGTTCCCCAATAGTCAGATGGAAGGAGGGGGCCCCCAGTAGCTTGGCTGTTAATTTCTTGAGACCATTTCAGACTTTTTAGATAACTGTAAATATTTGGAATGCTCTGCACCCTACTGCTACAGCATACATAGTGTGCCCATGCTTGAAACCCAATAAAGCAGTTTTAGGTAAAGCACTCTGGTTTGTATCAATCATTTATCAGACAGAGGAGTTATGGCCATATTATTTTTTTCTTGAAGAAAACCAGTTAAATTACCACTGATTTGGGTTCTAAAACCCCTGGGTAGCAAGCCCAGTTGAGGACACACTCTTTACCTTAACACACAGCATGGAGCTGATTTATGGTAAAACCACGAATAAGTTTATTAATAAAGAACATAGATTTAAATGATACTAAGCAGAGATAACAGAAGCAGAAAATGCTTACAAACAAAACAAAATACCACACTTTCTAGTGTCTAAGACTTTACTTTAGCAAACTATGATCTTTGCCTCAACAGCTTTCTCACATCTAACTGCCAGCATCTCCAAGCCTTCCGGCAGGAGGATCCAACGTTCACGGAATTGGAGGGTGCTGTCCTCTTTGCCCACTAAAGGATGGGTAACTAACGAGTTTTCTCCCCTTCTTTGTATACTCTAGTAACCTTTTGAAATGTGTTTGTCTAAAGTGCCTCCCCAGATAAATTTCTTCTCCTTTGCTATTTGACTCTTCCTAGTGACTTCCCATCATCCTCTTGGCTCATATGTAACATAATTTCCACTGTCTCTGGCCTCACCTTGCTCAGTTTACATTGGAGACACAGGCAAACAGGTAAAACAATATCCCTTTGTCTAGGACAAACTTGTTTCTCAAGTCTGTCCCCAAAACATATTTTAGGAACATCTTTCCATCACACAGACATAACTCTACTCGCCATCTGTATATACCTCACACAATGATATCCATAACCAGCATGTCTCCAGTTTTTATATGATATCTTACCCAAGTGAGCTGTAGCTCACGAAAGCTTATGCTCAAATAAATTTGTTAGTCTCTAAGGTGCCACAAGTCCTCCTTTTCTTTTTACCCAGTACACTGTTATAGTACAATAATACTGTATACAAACAGTTGTTTCAACTGCTTATTCTTTGGGTTTCAGGCCCCTTGTTCTCCCCTTGGGGTGTCTGGACCCTGATTGTCACACAAAGATACTTAAGGATCTTTCTTCCCTCTCAATGCTAAAATCTATCTTTCCAAAAGATACTGGAACAAATTATTAAACAATCAATTTATAAGCACCTACAGTATAATATAGTTGTAAGGAAGAGCCAGCATGGATTTGTCAAAAACAAATTATGCCATGCCAACCTAATTTCCTTCTTTCACGGGCTTACTGGCCTCCTGGGTAGGGCTGAAGTAGTAGATGGCAGATATCTTGATTTTAGTTAGGCTTTTGATATAGTGGCACATGGCATTCTCATAAACAAATTCGAGAAATGTGGTCTAGATGAAATTACTCTAAGGTGGGTGCACAACTGGTTGAATAACCGTACTCAAACAGTAGTCATCAGTGGTTTGCTGTCAAACTGGGAACGTGTATCTAGTGGGTTGCCATGGGGTAAGTCCTGGCTCTGGTACTATTCAATATTTTCATTAATGACTTGGATAATGAAATGGAAAGAATGCTTATAAAATCCGCAAGTGACCCAAGCTGGGAGGGATCAAAAGCACTTGGAGGACAGGATTAGAATTCAATATGACCTTGACAAGTTGCAGAGCAGGTTTGAAAACAAGATGAAATTCAGTAAAGAAAAGGGCAAAGTACTACACTTAGGAATGGAAAGTCAAATGCACAACTTCAAAAGGGGGAATAACTGTACTTGGTGGTAGTACTGCTGAAATAGATCTGGGGTAACTGTAGATCACAAATTGAATACGATTTAACAGTGTGATGCAATTTTGAAAATGCCAGTATCATTCTGGTGTGTATTAACAGGAATGTCCTATGTAAGACAGAGGATGTAACTGTCCTGATCTAGGGGGCACTGGTGAGGCCTCAGCTGGAGTACTGTGCCCAATTCTGGGTGCCACACTTTAGAAAAGATATTGAAAAAATTGGAGATGGTCCAGAGGAGAGCAACAAAAATGATAAAAGGTTTAGAAAACCTGACCTATGAGGAGAAGTTAAAAAAACTTGGCATGTTTAGTCTTCAGAAAAGAAGACTTGGGGGGACATGATATCAGTTTTCAAATATACTAAGTGCTGTTACACAGAGAACCAGGGTGATTTTTTCTTCCTGTCCACTGAAGGTAGGACAAAAAGAAATGGTCTCAACCTGCAGCAAGGGAGATTTATGTTAGATATTAGGAGAAACATCCTAACTGGAAGGGTAGTTTTGGTTCGTTCTAGAACGGGCTGCCAAGGGAGGTTGTAGAATCCACATCACTGGAGGTTTTTAAGAACAGGATGGATAAACTTCTGGCTAGATTGAACTGGTCCTGGCCCAGTGCAGGGGGCTGGACTCGATAACCTCTCCAGGTCTCTTCCAGCCCCACATTTCTATGATTCTTTGAAGATACTTCACTCTTCTCTGCCTCAGTTTCCCATCTGTGAAATGTGGGTTATGATGTAAGTACTTTGAGAGCTACTCATGAAAAGCTCTATAGAAAAACTAGGTCTTTAGATTATTAGTCACGGCTGCAAACCTAGGTGAGAACTACAACTGTTGAGAAAAACTATTGACTCCTACCAACAAACATTTCTCTTTCAGTTTAAAAACCTAGGAAATTAAATGGCAAAAATCTTTGTTAATGCAGAGTTAATGCACACACACTCCCACTCTGCCTGTTCACTGTCATAGTCAGGCACTATCTGCACTTTCCCTATGCTCAAACACTGAGCCTGCCCCCCGAGAGCATACCACACTTGCAAAATATAACAACCACCCTTTTACCACCCATTGACACATCAACACAAGATATCACCTAAACATATACTTTCCCCCACCCATCATTAAATCCACACCCAGCTCTCATGTCCCAACTCACTACTGACAGTACCCATGGCAAGATGAACCCAGTGCCCTGCTCCTGACACAGCCTACACAAATGATGCCGACTGCAACCTCAAGGGCCATATGCACATCTTTCCTTTGATAACACACATGGGGGCGTTCAGGCCCAGATCTCCTCGTATCACATTCACAGCTCTCTGATGCTCCTCAAACTAATCCCCAGATCTCCTCATATTACAACCACAGCTCTCCAAAGCTGCTCCAGTGAATTCCTCCACCATTCAGTACAGCCAGATCCTAATGCAGTGACTGCAGCGGGAGAGCAGATACGCTCCGTGGTTATTGCAGCTCCAGGAGGATCCCTTGGTGAAGAGCTGCTTGGGGCTTCCATTGGTGGCACTGAAACAGAAACTCTAAGAATTGTGAACTGCCTCAGTCAACTCAACAGTGCTCAAGCTGGGGCTTTCTGAGGACAATTCAAAAAGCAAACATTGGTGACTATCTCCCTGCCCAAAGTTGTAGAGCTGTTCTGAGATTGTGAGTAAAATTGGGGATTCAGAGCAGACTTTGAGTAGAATTAAATGGTAAAAAACCATCATTAATGCAGAGTTAAGATTGCCCAATGATACCCTGGGTGCCTTCAGAATGTTGATCTCAGCAGGGGAGGGTCCCCCAAGTACAGGACACAATCTCACAAGGTGTTGAGGGGATCCTGTGAGAGGCTGAGCACCCTCAGCTGCCACTCCTGGATCAGACCCAAAGTGAGTCAAACACACCAATGAGGGGATAAAGGAGGGAGAGGTGAAAGCTCTATTATCACTAGAAGCTCACACCAAGAAATTTGAAGGAATGAGCACCATGGGGCTGAGGTCTCCCTCTCTCCCCGCCACCAGCCATATACTACCTGGCTGGTTTTTGAGTAGCCTGACTAGTTTTTCTTTAGGCTTGCCAGTAGCTGGTCCAAAGGTGTTAATGGCTGGGGGACGGGGAGGGGTTGGTGTTGCCAGGATTTCTAAGCTGTGCACAAATGCGCCTGGGCATGCAGCGATCTCGGAACTCCAGCTATGCGTGTCACAGCTGGAAACACACAATGGCCTCCCGGCTGGCACACTCATCCTGAGCTGCATGGGTGCAGTGGGCCAAGGCAGGCACCAGTCAATGGGAGAGCAGTGCCACACTCCCAACCACAAATCCCACCAAACTTGTCTTCACTTTCTGAGCACTGAGCTCCTCCCCATGTTTGCCCCCAACCCTGGGACTCGGTCCTGCCCACAGACCAGCCTCGCCTCTTCTGGGACCTGGCCCTGTCCACAGACCAGCCACACCTCCCCTGGGATGTGGGCCTGCCCACAGACAGGTTAGTTTTTCTGTGCCTTAGAGGTGGCAACCCCACCCTATACAGAAAGGCAGCCCATCTCCAATCCTGGCTTCTCCTGTCCAGGACTTCAAATTTCAGGAAAAAGACCTCTCTGTTTTCCATTTCCCCCAGCCCATCCTAACACCCAACCTGGCAATATGACCACGGCCAGTGAGCCAGCCAGATCTCCTCATGGACACATGGACAGGCTATCTAGCTGGCTGCCGTGGACTGGGCTTTCGGCCAGTGGTGTGTTCCACAGGCAGGCTAGTGGGCAGTGCAGATCCTGTCCAGGCTCTGCTGTTAGCGGTGATGTTGGGAAAGGCACCTCGCTAGCTCGCCCCACCTTTCTTTTAGCTCATCCATTTAGGTTTGTGTCCTGACAAGACCCTGGCCCTGACAAGAAGGTGACCTTTGTTACCCATATAAGAAGATCCCAGGTCTGTCACTCTGTCTGTTAGTCACTCTGAAGCCTAGGATGTGTGCTGAGTCAGCATGAAATGTTGGGACAAGCTACAAGCCTGCGGGGAGCAGGGAACAGGGAGGGGAGGGGCAGGAGGCAGATTTAGGGGTTTTGAACAGAATGGCATGGAGAAGGATTTGGGGCAGGAAAAAGGCTGGGGGGCAGAGGGACGTGGGGGGCAGAGGGCAGCTGGAGGTGGAGGTGGAAGGGAGGTTGAGAGGGATGTAGGGGGATGTGAAGTTCAGGGAGGCTGAGGGGGCTGCAGAAGACAGCAATGGGGGTGAGAGATGAAGGGGATTAGGTGGCAGATCCCCAGCCTTGAGTTGGTGGTGGAGGTGGGGTGTCCCCTCCAAGCAGCCAGGGGAAGGCAGTCTTGCCGTGTTTCCAGATCTCACAAGCTGATTGGGAGACATGGGATTTTGCTGCCTACAAAAAATCAGAGGAGCTGCTGTGATGACACAAGAAGCTCCTCTAATACTCCAGTTTTCAGGGCTGGACCAAGCTCTGTACGAGAGCTTCAGGGCTGAGGACACAGACCTGCCCTGCCACTGAGCCCTGCCTTCATGTATATGCCTAGAGCAGAGAGAGGGTCCCGGGGCAGCAAGAGGCAAGGGAGGGTGAAGCTGGGAAACTGTTCCGGCTGGGAACCAGGCAGAAGACAAACCCGCTTGGCCCAGGAGGCGGGGGAGTGGGGAGTCAGGGAAGTGATGTAGCTGGGTTCCAGGTGGTGTCCCAGGGCAGCAGGAGGTAGGGAAGTCTTGCGATGAGTGAAGAGGGAATGAAGGGCAGTTCCCCCATCTCAGGGGTGAGAAGAGGGCAAGTGCAGTCTCCAGCTGAGCAGCCAGGGAGAGGGGTGTTTTGTGTGTGCATTACAAGGTTGACTTTCCAACCTGAAATTATCACACTCTCACACTGGCAGGGGAATAGAGGGCAGTTAAAAAGCCCAAAGATAGACTAGGATGACAACTTAGTTTAGCAATAAATACAGTATTGGTACAGTGATAGACTCAGCTTGGTGAAAGGCACCTTGGTAATAAGTAAGTCTCATTTTCAAATCAGAGAGAGCTGTCAGGTGTTCAAGTTGTCAAGCACTTGTCTTTCAATTAATGTCTGCCTCAGAATGAAAATGGCTGCATGCTTTCAACAAAAATGAAATGGGTGGTTCACAATTCTGTGTAAACATTAACTGTCCTAAGTAATTTAAAAAACAACTGGGAGGGAGGTGGATATATCTGAGACAGATGATATGAGAAAAAGCAGTGACGTGCATACATTGCAATTTGACAATGTACATGTTTTGCTTTCATATTCTTTCTATGTTTTTTGCTTAATATTTTCTTCCAGCAGTCACTGTTGCTTCACAGGACTTTACAAATTACACCCGTGCAATAGCACAGGCTTCCAGCTAGTCTCTAATAAGCAGATCTGCATGAATGGGTGGCACAAAGCCAACCCCTGTTGCAGGGCAATAACATAAAAATGGCCACAACTGCTCCAATTCCATCAAGAAAGTTTTAAAATAATAAAACCTGGCCCCTATATAGTACTATGTATTCAAGTGCCTGAAAGCACTTTGCAAACACAAGTGAAGTTAAGCCTCACAGCCACTCTCTGAGGTAGGAAATTAACTGTTGTTTCACAAATGGGGAAACTGAGACACAAGGCATTATTGAATACAGAACCAGAACTGAAAATAAAACCCCTGTTTCCCGGTGTCTGGTTCTGTGCTCTGACCACTAGACCTTTCCCCTTCCCCTTACAGATGTATCTGAGTAGGGAGGAGAGTGCTCAGCAGTGGAGAACATGCATCCCTAGTGGAGGATAAGGGAAATCAGAGCTCTTCTGGGACCCTATCCTTGTATCAGGAGAAAGGTAAATAGAACTGTCCCCATTTACTGGAGACACTTGAAATAGAGAGGAATATGAGAGAGATAATGGGGTTTCCCACTATGTCGTCTTGGCTCCCCCTGGGTGGTGGGAAAGTGGAACCATCCTTTGTAGCAGACAGGAATCCTTTGGAGCAACTTGGAAACACGCAAAATTTTCTGGGATGTGGGTTCACGTGAGGGATATTGGATGTGGGAGAAAAGAGACTGAGTGGCTCAGCTGTAGGGTCTACAGTGTTAGTGGTTCACCAGTTTGAATTCTTACCTGAGCACAATACGCCGACATCATTTGCGTGGGAGCATGTGTGGTTGGGACGGGACATCCTGGGACATTTCTGAAGGAGAGACTCATTCCCCACACACTGAAACTCTTCCTTCCAGATCAGATCATGTCCTTCTCCGAAGTGAGCTGTTCCCAAGGTGGCTACAGCCTGTCCACACCCTAATTCATTGCAGATAACAGAAGCGGTGTTGAAATCCAAGTGTGAATCACAGACTGTCTCCCACATTTTTCCATGTTTGACTTCAACACGTCCTGAGCAGGCAGTGTCCCCTCCAATCAGATGGACCTCGATGAGACCTAGAGAGTCAATGCATCCATCAATCAGTGTTGGTTATTTTGACATCCCATAACCTTCCCCAGGCCGTCCTGGGGATGAAATGAAGGGAACCTTCTTCTCTCAACGGCAAAGACATTGTTAAATAAGCAGGAGCCCTTTACCAGTCAGCTCTGTGTTCTTGGGGAACCAGGGCGCAGTACCCAGCCTGTCTGACTCATGAAAGACCTTCCCCCGCAGCCTCTGCTTGAACCAAAACCGATCAGAAGAACAACTTACAAAAAGCAATGAAAAGGCAAGTGGGAGACACACCTAAACCCCTGGGACAAGGGTGACAGGATTAAGGAAACTCCCCTAGCCTCATTTGCATGGCAGATGGGACAGGGAGGCATCTCTATTAGCATACAGAATGGAGACCAGAGATTCCAACGCAAGAGCCACATGGAACTCTGGGACCTGAAAAGCAGGGAAGCACTGCATGATGGGGGATCTCTGCTCCAGATGTTAACGAACCCACGCCTGCACACACCCAGCTCAGTAGTTATCAGACCAATTCTAATACTAAATCTGTTCCTGGTATCCAAAATACTGAAGCTACCTAATTGCATTGTGAGCTCCCTCCAAGGAACACCACCCACAGCCAGGAAAGAGCAGTCCCTACTGCCGAGCCTGAACACAACAACTTTGGTATATTCCCTTGAGCCATCAGTTTACCCAGAAACACAAGTGACACAACTAGTACATTGATAGAATTACAGAACCTTCCCCCCCCTCAAAGAGTAGCCCTAATAAATGAATGTACCCCAAAGTAATGGGCAAATCTGGTAACAACACTGTGCTCCAGTGATGAGAGAGAGTTTGAATAAAAGGGCAATGTGTGACACTGCTGGGGGGTGGGAGTAGGCAACAAAGTAATTCTCAGTAGTGAACACATAGACACAAAGCAGAATGTGCAGGTGGGACTGATGAGTGTTTACATGGTCTAAGTACATCCTCAGCTGGAATATTTTATTTCTGTCCCTTCATTACAGGAAGGCTATTGAAAAACTGGCAAAAGTTCAAAGAAAGGAAACTATTCAATGATGAAGCCTGGAGGCTTGAAAGAGGCTCAATCTGTGAGACTGGGGAGTAAAGGAGAATTAAGGGGCAAGGAATAGCAAGTGTCTCCACAGAGCTGAGAACAAGGAGAGGAGGAGCTTCATAATTCATATTATCTGAAAATACTAAAATAATGGCTGAGAGTTCAGAAGGGAAAAGCAAAGGGCAGAGAGGAGGAATAATTCCCCAGCAGTGGAAGGAGTAGAGCGGGATAGACACAAAGGGGAAGTGACCGAGTCACTGTGATTGAAGATAGTCTAGAACAGACTAGATACAGTACTAGTGGGAAGGAAGCAGGGGAATGTTCTGCATGATGCCAGAGAACAGAGCTGCTCCAACTGCTTGGAATTAGGATCTTGTGTGTCAGCCTCACACCAACAGAGCCTGACACATGGAAGGCCGGTTCCAGTGTGAAGCCCTTCTCAATTACCCTTATGGCTTGTCTATAGGGGATGTTACCTCATATTAACTGTAATTAGCTCACCTTCAATACCTTGTGTCCACATGAACCCTGTTCTCAGAGCAATGTATTTGGCATCTTTAGGTTGCCGTAACTAATCCTCATTGGAGAAGGAATAGCTCCACTTCACAATCAGTTTGTTCATTGTAAGATTCCTGTGAAATAATTCCTAATGCTAATGCTGCTGACTGTCCCCCAGCTAGTGTCCCATACTGCATTGCTTCATACCTGCATCAACCTGCTTTGTGCCTGTTTGAACTCCACAGCTCTGGGGTCATCTTGACCAGATGTACCCTCTCTGGTTAAATGCTGGCAGGCAGCCAGGAGCGCCTCTTTTCAGTACCAGGTGAGTTCACATTCCCACAGCAACCAAGGCCCCCCCGCTTCCACATAGACCTCTGTAGAGGCCCAGGACTTGATTGGCCTGTCTGGAGACAAGCATGTCCACTTCCCTGTGGATAAGAGTCACCAGAATGCAGACGTCGACAGGGCACTGTCAGAGAAAATGAAAGTGAGGTGGCTCTGAATCTGGTACCGAGTCAGCGAACGAGCTCCAGCAGGTTAATAACTGAACGTGCATCTCTGCAAGCCGTCCTGAGTACACCTGAATGAATAACTGAAATTTCTCCCCGTCCCTCCCAAAATTTGTTCCTTTTTAATGTCTTTTCAAAATCATATTTCAAATCTTTCATTAGATCAGAAAGAATGTTTTTATGTTTCGTTTCTGCAAGAAAAAACAAAAACATTCAGTTTCGGCTCTCAGTGAATCAGGTTTTTTTTCAGATTTTTTGGTTTGGCCACTGAACTGAGAAAATCAAACTATTCACTCACCTGTAGTCAGTAAAACCTGCAGAAGGGCACAAGCAGTCACTAACCTGCTCCTGCCACTCCTCCACCCACCCTAGAAAAGAAAAGAGTCATGCATCCATCCCCAATTGCTCCAAACCATACACAGTTTAAAAATCTCGCCTACACAAAGCCTGCCCCCTCCTCCCAACACACGCATGTGCACCACTCAAATAAAGTACAGAAGGTCAGTAGAGTGGGAAATAAATGGAGGAATATCTTACTATCACAAGGGAAAACATGGAGTTGAAAGAGAAGATGGGAATGTCATTCTGACATTATGGGAACAGGAACTTTTTATCATTGTTGGCTTGGAGACTTTGAGGAATGGGACCATAAAGGACTGCTTTTTCTTATTTCCCTGTGCACGTATAACTGTGTGAAGAGGGGAGTTGTGGCATGCAGAGAGGCTGTCAGACCTCAGGAAAAAATAAGAAAAAGCTATACATGATTTGTTCCATGGAGCATACAGTTAATCCCAATAGACAGCTCTGAAAGCAGCTGGAAAGGCTTCCTGGAGCATGCACAAAAGGTCAGAATGGAGCGCACAGCCCTTGGGACGGACACGATGCAGACAATGCAGAGGCAAACAACTGTGATAAAGCACCTTTTGCTGCAAAAGCCAAGCACTGTGTCCCAACGCTCCAATGTTCTGAAAACTATAGAGAATGCACCATACTGAGAGCACATTCCAAACAACCTTAGCACAGATCCTTCCCACTGCATTCAATCCCACAGGAGATGGAGAAGGAGAATGCTTTCTGATGCATCACTGTCAGGGGTGAATACTCCTTGGTGGGGCTCTCCCTCAATACCCAAGTTTTTCAGTTTGCACCACATTCTTTGGATTGGTCTACTCCTAAAACTTAGGTCACCCTAGCTACATGGGTCATCGCTGTGAAAAATTCACACAATTCCTTTTTTTGATAAACTCAAAAAATTCATTTCCATAGAATGATCGAAGTGTAGGACTGGAATGGACCTTGATAGTTCATCTAATCCAGTCCCCGGCACCAAGGCAGGACTAAACCTATGTCTTCACTGGCATTTTTGTCAGTGAAACTTCTGTCAGACAAGGGTATGAAAAAAACTACCCCCCTGACTGACAAAAGTTTCACTGACAAAAGCGCCGGTATGGACAGAGCTGTGCCGGCGGGAGATGCTCTCCCACTGCCATAGCTACTGGCGTTTGTTAGGGCTCATTTGATTATGCTGGCAGGAGAGATCTCTGCCGTCAGCATAGAGCAGCTACATGGGATGCCTTACAGCTGTGCCACTGTAAGGTCTGCAGTGAAAACATAGCCCAAGTATTATCTAGACCACCCCTGACAGATGTTTGTCTGACTCTTTCTTAAAAACGTCCAATGACAGTATCAAGGTTCCTTCCCCACTCTGAACTCTAGGGTACAGACGTTTGGACCTGCATGAAAACCTCCTAAGCTTACTTTTACCAGCATAGGTTAAAACTTCCCCAAGGTACAAACTATTTTACCTTTTGCCCTTGGACTTTTGCTGCCACTACCAAACGTCTAACCGGTAGTAGTATTATTAGGAAAGAGTCCATTTGGAAACGTCTTCCCCACCCCAAAAAAAATCCTCCCAAATGTTACCCCCCGCTTTCTGGGGAAGGTTTGATAAAAATCCTAACCAATTTGCATAGGTGAACACAGACCCAAACCCTTGGATCTTAAGAACAATGAAAAAGCATTCAGTTTCTTAAAAGAAGAATTTTAATAGAAGAAACAGTAAAAAGAATCACCTCTGTAAAATCAGGATGGTAAATACCTTACAGGGTAATTAGATTCAAAACATAGAGAATCCCTCCAGGCAAAACCTTAAGTGACAGAAAGACACAAAAACAGGAAGATCCATTCCATTCAGCCCAGCTTATTTTCTCAGCCATTTAAAGAAATCAGAATCTAACACGTATCTAGCTAGATTACTTACTAAATTCTAAGACTCCATTCTTGTTCTGTCCCCGGCAAAAGCATCACAGAGACCGAGAGAGAGGCTTTGTTTCTCCCTCCCCACAGCTTTTGAAAGTGTCTTGTCTCCTTATTGGTCATTTTGGTCAGGTGCCAGCGAGGTTATCCTTGCTTCTTAACTCTTTACAGATCTCCTCGCGGAGCCCCTGCTACACAACCTGCAGCTTCGTCTGCAGGTGGCGGAGTCCCGCTCGGTGCACCAGAGTTTGATCCTGGCGGAAGTCACGAGAGTCGGAGACCTCCTGGACTACGACCAGGAAGACTGGCTGGATCCCCTGACGCTCGCTCGACGTATGGGGCTCTCCAGACCTCGTACCCCCGGGCGCGTACTTCAGGAGGTGAAGGCCTTGACGCCCACTACTCGGGCTTATCTCAACCAAGCCCTACGCGAGGGCGCAGTCCACCCACCCTCTACCCCACGCCCGCCGGACCTTTCAATTGGGCCCTTACCCCGTAGATCCCAACAAATCCCTCACCCTTTACTGCGAGCCAGCTGCATGAACTGCAGCCGGTCAGCTTCCAAATCACGCCATGAAAACATCTATACACACTCACGCTTCACACCCTTCATGCCCACATCCTGGTGTCCCGCCCCAATACAAAGTGGCGGGACCTCCTGCCACCTTTGGAGGGCGAGCAGCCCTGGTGGGCCAGCCTGTATTCCACCTTGGTCCTGAGGCCCGTCGGGGACATTAGTTGGCAGCTCCTTCACGGAGCTGTGAGCACGGGCGTGTTTTTGACGTGGTTCACCCCTATCCCGGATACTTGCGCTTTTTGTAACGTGAGGGAAACCCTGGCACACGTATATTTAGAGTGTACCAGGCTGCAGCCCCTTTTCCGGCTCCTCACGAATATTTTATTATGCTTTTGGCTGCACTTTTCCCCTCACCTTTTTATCTACTCACTCCCCATCCGTGGCCCCACAAAGTCACGGGATCTCCTGGTTATCCTCCTCCTAGCCCTAGCTAAAACAGCCATCTATAAAACCAGAGAGAGGAGGTTGGCCAATGAAGTGTCCTGCGACACTAGGGCTGTTTTCCAATCCTCAGTACATTCACGTATCCGGGCGGAGTTCCACTGGGCGGTTTCCACTTGATGCCTTCGAGGAGCGGTGGGTGCTGTCCGAGGTTCTCTGCTCAGTGACCCTGTCCGGTTCCCTCCGTCTGACCCTTTGATTGAGGGGAAGAGTGAGAGACCCCAGCCCCAGCCGTTGCCGCTGTGGATACCCTCATCACTGTTACCTAGGGAGGGTCCTATCACACGTGGGTGTACGTCCCCCCACCCCCAAACCACCCACCCCGCAGCCATGCCCATCTTGTCGGGCACTCTCAGGAGAGGAATAATCAGTGACACTGGGCATGGCACTAGGTAACTCGAGGGGATGGAAGACCATGAGTTTTGAGGAAGCCCCCCCGCTCTGGGCCCAGGCTAGCCTGAACACTTCTCCCTCCTGAAGGTTGCTGTGTTATACCTTGTGTTTGCTTTTGTTTTGTTGCATAGTTTTGCTTTATCCTTTTTGGTGATTCTTTGTAAGTGTTATGCAAATAAAACTCCTCTCTGCTTCAAAAAAAAAAAAATTGCTCTCCTGTAGCAGGACTCTCTGTGTAGTCCTGTGGTTGGGCTCCGTGCCCCAGAAGCAATGAGTTGCTGGTTCAAATTACTCTCCTGTAGCCATCTGGCCTGACCCTGTCACTGTATATATATATATATCATCTTGGGTTTGTTGTTTCCAAAACTGTAAGCATAGTATTGTACACCTGGCCAAAAACATTGTGAAGAATCTATGTTCAGTTGTAGTTAAAATCAAAACCAGTGCAAGTTTTTCAATGGAATAAAACTCTCTCACTCCAAAAAAAAACCCAAACAAACAAAAAAAAAAACCACTTTACAGGTGAAAGGGTTTTTCCTCTGGCCAGGGGGGATTTTAAAGGGGTTTACCCTTCCCTTTCTATTTATGACATGCCCCCCAAATCACAGCTAGGGTGAAACGCTGGCTGTGATTTCTTCCTGGAGCTCTAGGAGAAAACAGAGTTAATAAGACACATGCACCTATGTCATAAATATAAAGGGAAGGGTAAACACCTTTAAAATCCCCCCTGGCCAGAGGAAAAACCCTTTCACCTGTAAAGGGTTAAGAAGCTAGTATAACCTCGCTGGCACCTGACCAAAGTGACCAATAAGGAGACAAGATACTTTCAAAAGCTGTGGGGAGGGAGAAACAAAGCCTCTCTCTCGGTCTCTGTGATGCTTTTGCCGGGGACAGAACAGGAATGGAGTCTTAGAATTTAGTAAGTAATCTAGCTAGATACATGTTAGATTCTGATTTCTTTAAATGGCTGAGAAAATAAGCTGGGCTGAATGGAATGGATCTTCCTGTTTTTGTGTCTTTTTGTCACTTAAGGTTTTGCCTGGAGGGATTCTCTATATTTTGAATCTAATTACCCTGTAAGGTATTTACCATCCTGATTTTACAGAGGTGATTCTTTTACTTTTTCTTCTATTAAAATTCTTCTTTTAAGAACCTGATTGCTTTTTTCATTGTTCTTAAGATCCAAGGGTTTGGATCTGTGTTCACCTATGCAAATTGGTTAGGATTTTTATCAAGCCTTCCCCAGGACAGGAGGTGTAGGGTTTGGGGAGGATTTTTGGGGGAAAGACGTTTCCAAGCGAGCTCTTTCCCGGTTATATATCTGTTAGACGTTTGGTGGTGGCAGCAATAAAGTCCAAGGGAAAAAGGAAAATAGTTTGTACCTTTGGGAAATTTTAACCTAAGCTGGTAAAAATAAGCTTCAGAGGTTTTCATGCAGGTCCCCACATCTGTACCCTAGAGTTCAGAGTGGGGAAAGAACCTTGACATGGTGGCAGAGCGGTGGGATTAAATTGAAATCATTTTGAGATCAATTTGAGATTTTTTGAACCAGAAGCACAGATTTTAAAAGGATTTTTTTTTCCTTTGGGCTGCTGGAAAGCAGGTTTTAAGCTGAAAGCAGTTAGAGGGTTTTTTTTTCTCTGCTTGGGGGTCAGAGGAGAGACAAAACAGGATTGTCTTTTGTGATCTGGATTTTTCTCGACCTAAAGGCAGGGTAGTTAACCTCCTGCAGGGAAATTCACAAGTCTTCACAGACCTGAAGATGTTTTTTTTTTTTTACTTAAGAGCAACTAGAGGGGTTTCTGCCTATTTGCCTGGAGACAAAGGTGTTAGGGTTTTTTTTCGGTTTTGTTGTTGTTGTTGTTTGTTTGGGGTTTTTTTAGGATTTTTGTGTAGGCTGACAATCACTATCGGAGAATATAGGTAGCATATTACAGCACAGCAAAATTTTACAAGCCAAGTTTTTTGTTTTCTTTCTAACTCTTGGGTGTAAAATTAATTAAAAAAAGAGAGGAAGCATGTCGAGGAGGAGAAGAAAAAAGAGAGGCAGCATGTGGAGGAGGAGAAGGAAAAAGAGAGGCAGCATGAACTGGAGATGGAGAAGGCAAAGGCTCAGCAGAATATACCAACAAACCCTAGCAATCCTTCTCCAGGTACCACTTCCCATCCCAGAAAGTTCTCCACCTACAAGGCAGGCAACGATACCGAGGCCTTCTTAGCAAACTTTGAAAGGGCCTGCCTTGGGTACAGCATCTCTACAGACCAATACACGGTCGAGCTGAAGCTGCAGCTCAGTGGACCCTTAGCTGAGGTGGCGGCTGAAATGCCTAAGGAACACATGAAGAAGAATGAACTGTTTAAAACCAAGGCGAGAGTCAGAATGGGGCTAACACCCGAGCATTCCTGTCGGCGGCTCAGAGCCCTAAGGTGGAAACCAGATGTGTCATTTACCCAACATGCAAACCACATTGTGACATATCGGGATGCCTGGATATCGGGAGCAAGTGTTAAATCTCCAGAAGATTTGCCCTTCCTAATGCAAATGGAGCAGTTCTTAGAGGGTGTTCCTGAGGAAATAGAAAGATACATCCTAGATGGGAAGCCCAAAACTGTAATCGAGGTGGGGGAGATTGGAGCCAAATGGGTGGAGGTGGCAGAAAAGAAAAAAACTGATCACAGTTGGAGTGGATACCAGAAGGGACAACCTCAGACCACATCCTACTACCGGGGGCAGCCCAAGGCCCCAACTACCCCACAAGGAACCCTCCAGACACCTTATCGTACCTCCACACCCTTCTCCAGCAACCCACCTTGCCCCAGTGACCCGTCAGCTGGACGATGTTTTAAATGTAACGAGCCGGAGCGTGTAAATGCCAACTGCCCCAAGAACCCCAACAGATTACAGTTCTTTGCACCAGAATCACAACAGAGGTCCGCAGGCCCAGATACCTCCCAGATACCCTTGGAGCGGAGGGAAACTGTGAGTGTGGGCAAGAAGAAGGTCACCACGTGGAGGGACACCGGAGCACAAGTGTCAGCTATCCATGCTTCCTTAGTGGACCCCAATTTAATCAACCCAGAGATTCAAGTGACGATTCAACCCTTCAAGTCCAACTCTTTCAATTTGCCTACAGCCAAGTTGCTTCTCCAGTACAAAGGCTGGTCAGGAACGTGGACTTTTGCAGTCTATGATGATTATCCCATCCCCATGTTGTTGGGGGAAGACTTGGCCAATCGTGTGAAGCTACCCAAGAGGGTGGGAATGGTCACCCGCAGCCAGGCTAAACAAGCCGTCACGCCTAGCTCTGTTCCGGAAACTTTTACCAGGACCCGGTCAGAGGTGATGGACCCGGACCCCAGGCCAATGTCTGCAACAGCAATAGTGGATCCAGTCCCAGAGACCCAGACAGAGCCAGTCCCAGAACCGGAACCGGCGGAACAATTAGCACCAGACCCATTACCAGCACTGAATCCAGTACTTGCAACCCTGTCAAGGTTCCTTCCCCACTCTGAACTCTAGGGTACAGATGTGGGGACCTGCATGAAAACCTCCTAAGCTTACTTTCACCAGCTTAGGTTAAACCTTCCGCAAGGTACAAATTAATTTATCCTTTGCCCCTGGATTTCCACTGCCAACACCAAACTTTATCTGGGTTCCTGAGAAAACGTAGTTTGGACACGTCTTTCCCCCCAAAATCCTCCCAACCCTTGCACCCCACTTCCTGGGGAAGGTTTGGTAAAAATCCTCACCAATTTGCATAGGTGACCACAGACCCAAACCCTTGGATCTGAGAACAATGAAAAAGCATTCAGTTTTCTTACAAGAAGACTTTTAATAGAAGTAAAGGAATCCCCTCTGTAAAATCAGGATGGTAGATACCTTACAGGGTAATTAGATTCAAAACATAGAGAATCCCTCTAGCCAAAACCTTAAGTTACAAAAAAGACACACAGACAGGAATAATCATTCTATTCAGCACAGTTCTTTTCTCAGCCATTTAAAGAAATCATAATCTAACACATACCTAGCTAGATTACTTACTAAAAGTTCTAAGACTCCATTCCTGTTCTGTCCCCGGCAAAAGCAGCATACAGACAGACACAGACCCTTTGTTTCTCTCCCTCCTCCCAGTTTTTGAAAGTATCTTGTTTCCTCATTGGTCATTTTGGTCAGGTGCCAGCGAGGTTACCTTTAGCTTCTTAACCCTTTACAGGTGAAAGGATTTTTCCTCTGGCCAGGAGGGATTTTAAAGGGGTTTACCCTTCCCTTTATATTTATGACAAACCCCAACACCAGAGGGCCCCACCGAATCTGAACTGGCAGTAGCCGATAGCCCCACAAAAGAGGCTCAGCCGGAGCCTGAACCCTAACATAGTGCACCAGTGGAGAGCAGTTCACAATCAACAGAAACATCCCCATCCCCTACATTGCTTCCAGAGGGACCAAGCATAGGTCCACAATCCAAAGAGGAACTGGTGTCTCCAGCATCAAGGGAACAGTTCCAGACCCAACAGGAAGCAGATGAAAGCCTCCAGAGAGCTTGGACGGAGGAACAGAACAACCCACCGCCTCTCAGCTCTTCTAATTGATCCAGGGTTGTTGTAGAAAGAGGACTTTTATATAAAGAAACTCTTTCTGGTGGACACCAGGAAGACTGGCATCCTCAGAGACAGTTGGTACTTCCAACTAAATACCGCGTCAAGCTCTTCAGCTTAGGTCACGATCATCCTAGTGGCCATGCTGGGGTGAACAGGACCAAAGACCATTTGGGGGGGGGGTCATTCAACTGGGAGGGAATGGGCAAGGATGTTTCTACCTATGTCCGGTCTTGTGAGGTATGCCAAAAAGTGGGAAAACCCCAAGACTAGGTCAAAGCCCCTCTTCAGCCACTCCCCATCATTGAAGTTCCATTTCAGCAAGTAGCTGTGGATATTCTGGATCCTTTTCCGAAAAAGACACCCAGAGGAAAGCAATACATACTGACTTTCATGGATTTTGCCACCCGATGGCCGGAAGCAGTAGCTCTAAGCAACACCAGGGCTAGAAGTGTGTGCCAGGCACTAGACGACATTTTTGCCCGGGTAGGTTGGCCCTCCAACATCCTCACAGATGCAGGGACTAATTTCCTGGCAGGAACTATGGAAAACCTTTGGGAAGCTCATGGGGTAAATCACTTGGTTGCCACTCCTTACCACCATCAAACAAATGGCATGGTGGAGAAGTTTAATGGAACTTTGGGGGCCATGATACGTAAATTCGTAAATGAGCACTCCAATGATTGGGACCGAGTGTTGCAGCAGTTGCTCTTTGCCTACAGAGCTGTACCACATCCCAGTTTAGGGCTTTCACCATTTGAACTTGTATATGGCCGTGAGGTTAAGGGGCCATTACAAGCAGCAATGGGAGGGATTTCCACCTTCTCCAGGAACTAACATTCTGGACTTTGTAACCAACCTACAAAACACCCTCTGAACCTCTCTAGTCCTTGCTAAAGAAAACGTACAGGATGCTCAAAAAGAGGAAAAAGCCTGGTATGATAAACATGCCAGAGAGCGTTCCTTCCAAGTAGGGGACCAGGTCAAGGTCTTAAAGGCACTCCAGACACATAAAATGGAAGCGTCGTGGGAAGGGCCATTCATGGTCCAATAGTGCCTGGGAGCTGTTAATTATCTCATAGCATTCCCCACCTCCGACCGAAAGCCTAAGGTATACCATATTAATTCTCTAAAGCCCTTTTATTTCAGAGAATTAAAGGTTTGTCAGTTTACAGCCCAGGGAGGAGATGATGCTGAGTGCCCTGAAGGTGTCTACTATGAAGGGAAAAGTGCTGGTGGTGTGGAAGAGGTGAACCTCTCCATTACCCTTGGGCGTATGCAGCGACAGCAGATCCAGGAGCCGTGCACTAGCTACGTGCCGATGTTCTCAGCCACCCCAGGGCTGACTGAACGGGCACACCACTTCACTGACACAGGTAATGCTCACCCCATTAAAGACCAACCTTACCGGGTGTCTCCTCAAGTTAAAACTGCTATAGAACAGGAGATCCAGGATATGTTACAGACGGGTGTAATCCGCCCCTCTGGCAGTGCATGGGCATCTCCAGTGGTTCTAGTTCCCAAACCAGATGGGGAGATACGTTTCTGTGTGGACTACCGTAAGCTAAATACTGTAAGTCTCCCCGAGAACTATCCAATGCCCTGCACAGATGAACTATTAGAGAAACTGGGATGGGCCCAGTTCATCTCTACCTTGGACTTAACCAAGGGGTACTGGCAGGTACCGCTAGATGAATCCGCCAAGGAAAGGTCAGCCTTCACCACACATATCAGGCTGTATGAATTTAATGTACTCCCTTTTGGGCTGCGGAATGCACCCGCCACCTTCCAAAGACTTGTCGATGGTCTCCTAGCGGGATTAAGAGAATATGCAGTCACCTACCTTGACAATGTGGCCATATTTTCGGATTCCTGAGCAGAACTCCTGTAACATCTACAAAAAGTCTTCGAGCGCGTAAGGGAGGCAGGACTAACTGTTAAGGCTAAGAAGTGTCAAATAAGCCTAAACCGAGTGCCTTACCTTGGATACCAGGTGGGTAAAGGAACTATCAACCCCCTACAGGCCAAAGTGGATGCTATCCAAAAGTGGCCTGTCCCAAAGTCAAAGAAACAGGTTCAATCCTTCTTAGGCTTGGCCGGTTATAACAGACGATTTGTACTGCAATACAGCCAAATCGCCGCCCCACTGACAGACCTAACCAAAAAGAAACAGCCAAATGCCGTTCTTGGACCGAAGAGTGTCAGAAGGCCTTTAACCAGCTTAAAGCGACACTCATGTCTGACCCTGTACTAAGTGCCCCAGACTTTGACAAACCGTTCCTAGTAACCACAGATGCGTCCGAGCGTGGTGTGGGAGCAGTTTTAATGCAGGAAGGACCGGATGAAGAATTCCACCCTGTAGTGTTTCTCAGCAAGAAGCAGTCTGAGAGGGAAAGCAACTGGTCAGTCAGTGAAAAAGAATATTATGCCATTGTCTATGCCCTGGAAAAGTTACACCCATATGTTTGGGGATGGCATTTCCACCTGCAAACCCACCATGCTGCACTGAAGTGGCTTCACACCGTCAAAGAAAAAAACAAAAAAAATTCTTCGGTGGAGTTTAGCTCTCCAAGATTTTGATTTCGACATCCAACACATCTCAGGAGCTTCTAACAAAGTGGCTGATGCACTCTGTGAAAGTTTCCCAGAATCAACTGGTTAAAATCGTCCCTGAGATGTGGAAAATATTGTTAGTCCTAAAATACTTGGTAGTATATTTAGAGGTGCATGTGTCTTATTAACAGTTTTTTCCCTAGAGCTCCAGGAAGAAATCCCAGCCAGCGTTTCACCCTATCTGTGATTTGGGGGGGCTTGTCATCAATAGAAAGGGAAAGGTAAACACCTTTAAAATCCCTCCTGGCCAGAGGAAAAATCCTCTCACCTGTAAAGGGTTAAGAAGCTAAAGGTAACCTCGCTGGCACCTGACCAAAATGACCAATGAGGAGACAAGATACTTTCAAAAACTGGGAGGAGGGAGAAAAACAAAGGGTCTGGGTCTGTCTGTGTGATGCTTTTGCCAGGGACAGAACAGGAATGGAGTCTTAGAACTTAGTAAGTAATCTAGCTAGGTATGTGTTAGATTATGATTTCTTTAAATGGCTCAGAAAATAGCTGTGCTGAATAGAATGACTATTTCTGTCTGTGTGTCTTTTTTGTAACTTAAGGTTTTGCCTGGAGGGATTCTCTATGTTTTGAATCTAATTACCTTGTAAGGTATTCACCATCCTGATTTTACAGAGGTAATTCTTTTTTACTTCTATTAAAAGTCTTCTTGTAAGGAAACTGAAAGCTTTTTCATTGTTCTAAGATCCAAAGGTTTGGGTCTGTGGTCACCTATGCAAATTGGTGAGGATTTTTACCAAACCTTCCCCAGGAAGTGAGGTGCAAGGGTTGGGAGGATTTTGGGGGGAAAGACGTGTCCAAACTACGTTTTCTCAGGAACCCAGATAAAGTTTGGCGGTGGCAGTGGAAGTCCAAGGGTAAAATAGTTTGTACCTTGGGGAAGTTTTAACCTAAGCTGGTAAAAATAAGCTTAGGAGGTTTTCATGCAGGTCCCCACATCTGTACCCTAGAGTTCAGAGTGGGGAAGGAACCTTGACACAAGCCCAGAGCTTCGGCTGCAGCGACAAGAACAGGCCCAGCAGGGAATGGGGGTGAGGCTGCCAGGCTCCCACCTTTGGCTCCTCCCATTATGCAAAGGAGCTCCTCTCTGCACTTGTGCATTTCAGGTATAGAAACAGTGGAAATAAGGATGGTGCAGCTCAGTCAGTTACATCTCAGCTGAGACACTGAAGCTGCAGAGCTCACTGCACACGGGAAACCCAGAATGAAACCCCTCTGGCTCCTATCCCAGCTCCAGCAGCCACAGGAAGGGTCACATCTGCTGCTCCCCTGGGGAGACACTGGGCTTCTATACACAGGCACCTACCAGCACAGACCTGCTAATGGGGCTTCGACCCACCCCACCCTTACTCCATGACAGCTGCCTGACCTGCCCAGAGGATGGCACATCCTTCTCATCCCCAGTCTACCCAGGGGAGCTCAGGGAGAGACTGGTCAGCTCCACACAGACCTCAGTGCAGGGCACCCTCCAGCTCTGAGTCTCCAGGAATGTCACACACTTTGGATTCAGTCCCTTCTCCCTCACAGGGAGTTTCCTACAGGGGCAGGTTGGCAGAGTTCTTACCTGAGCAGATCACTCCGGTATCAAAAGAATGAGGGCACTGGAGTGCACCCCATCCTATATGACTGCAGTTCCAGAGAGCTGACTCGTCACCATCACAATCAGGTACAATCAGCCAAATTGTTCCAGATCCTTCTCCAAAATGAGCATTACCAAGGGCACTGACAGCAGATCCACATCCCAGCTGCTTACAAACCACCTCAGCATCTTCCATGTCCCAGGCATTATCACACACCGTCCCCCACCGATCCTGGTGTTTAACCTCCACTCTCCCGGCACAGGGGCTGCTTCCATTCACCAGCCTCAGCTCATCAGCACCTTCAAAGAGACACAGAGCAGAGTTGCAGACAGAGCAGAGCCCATCCCCTCTGGCTTGGACAGTATCACACAAGGGCCCTGGGTTTTACTCCCTGATCCCCCAGTCAGGCTTGTCACTGGGGAGGCAGCATGAGGTATCTCCTCCCCTCTGAGTTCTCTGGGCTGGTGAATGCTGAGCACCGTCACTGCTGTGTGATTCACCACCCTCCCTCACCACCCAATCTCCCCATTCCTTTGACCCTTCTCCCCCACCACTCACCTGAAAACATGTTCCCCCACCCAAACTCTCCCTGGCACCAGCTCCTCCAACCATCTCCAACAACCTCTCCTGCCTGGAAAGGAGTGTGGTGTATTGAAAACTGTTAAAATGCCAACCTGCTGCCACTTTAAGAGGAAGGGACTTCCTGGTCCTGTTTGCAGGCTAGGGACGGAGTGCTTTCTAAGGAAGTGGCAACCTTCCAGAAAGAGTATTTCATATATTTATCTAACTTCTCTGTGTTTCTGCTGTGAACATAACATGGAGAGCCAGACATATCCCACTATCCTGCTCTCCCTCCCCTCACACTTGCTGCTGCTCTGCCCATTCAGTGCCACCCCAGCACACACACATAGAGCCCACCTGCCACTCAGTGCTACTTGCCTTCCTCCTCTGTCTGAGTTACTGTTCCTCCCAGACCCCTCCCATTCTACCTGCTTCAAATTTTTAAATGTTTTCTCAGAAGGAATTAGAGAAAATGTTTTTCCCCATCTGCATTTACCTGCTGGTTACAAAGTGTAAGTGCAGATTCATCTGTGATGACTATTTTATACCCAGTTTTTATAAAGCACATTCTCTTTCCAGGAACAGGGGCTGTAACTCCATCCTGGGGGGCAGGGGACATCAGAACCCTCAGAGCAGAGAGCTCCTGCTAGCTGCAGTTACAGCTGTATAGTGATGGGAAGCTGTGGGGAGGGGGGCACTGTTCCATACAATCTCATGGTGAAAACAAACCCCTTCCCCAGAGCACAGTGACTATTATGGGAAGTCCAGGAGCTCTGGACCCACCTCCACATCCCTCTTGTTCAGTGGTCTCAAATTTGTGTACTAGTGACCCCTTGTTGAAGGGATTCATTCTGCAACACTGAGTCACATTAAGAAACTTGGTGTCTCCTCTGACCCTTCCCCGCTCTGTAGGAACCCATGTGTCCGGCTTGGAACAAAAGAGTTGACTTTGATCGTTTTAATTTATGTAAAGGTTTTTTCTGTCTGGTGAATTTTACTTCCACTTTCTCTCTCCACCCTCAATCACACAGGTAGGTATCGTTCCCATTTTACAGAAAGGGAACCTGAGGCAGTGAGAAATGAAATGAGATGCCCCAAGGTCACACACTCAATCTGTGGCAGAGACAAGAACAGACACTAATCGCCGGATTCCCAGTGCAGGGTTTTCACCATAGAACCATCTGTAAGTTACACAGAGGGCACAGGTTGTGCACTCATCTATTCCATGGTGTCCTCGCCACAGCAGTGACTGGGGGTTTATTGTTATGATTTCCTCTAAGTGCCATTCCCAGAAGGGCATATCCACTGCAGCATGTTTGCTCTCTGGTTTCAGCAGCCACCATCATGTTACACCTGCCTCTTGCTCTTTGTGGCCCAAACCAGCAAAGGCCATTAGTCACGGGGCAACAATTTCACAAAACCGTTTCTCTTCGGCTGCAATTTTTTTTTGTTTTGTTTTTCTAAAGTTTTAACAATCAAAGATGAAACCATTAACCTGCTGAAGTGTCGGTTTCACCACTGTGAGACATTTGGTGGAACCAGAATCCAGCCCGTTTGTAGGTGTCCATTTGTAGATTTGTAAAGTGCCCCATTATTGAGGAAAGGTGGCAGGGAGTTCAGCAGCCATTCTAAGCTGCATTTAAATCCAGCTGATAAACATTCTCATGGACTGTTGGGTTATGAGCTTTCAACTGGAAACAAGTGTGAAGGGGACATTCCTGTTCCACATGGAGTCAAATTTAAAGACAAGAAAAGGAAGGCTGAAACCAGCCTCTCTTATTACTCTGAGCAGACTCTTGACCAGTGGAGTCCACGGCTGCCTTCTCTTCCTGCAGGGTACGAGTTCCACCCATTGTAGGTAATGGGAATCACTCCACACTGCAGAGAGAATAGGGCCCCATGGTTTCACATGGTGTGTGCCATGGAGATTTGGTTACCCAGGAATCCCAGTGGAATTCTCTGTGTTTTCATTCTGATAAAGGTCAGTTTTGTCATGAGATCAAACTCAGCATCTTCTGTGTAACTTTCTTGGGAAGTTCAGGTACAAACCCCCACTTCAGAAAATGTCCTTGCTCTGGAATCCTCAGCACCTACCCTCCAAGGCACAGAGACGTTGCAGAGCTATCTGTGATCTCTACATACCAGCTGTGGTACCGCAGTTTGTCTCTAGCTAAATATTTGAGGTTTCTAAAATCTGACTTTCATCTTTAGCTTCACCTGTTCACACTGCAGCTACAGAACAGCAGCGTCTCAGACTGCAGCAACTCACAGAAACAGGCTGCTACTGAACAGTTCAGTGTCCTGACAAGTGCATCATTCAAACCCTGCTGAAGTTGGCCTGGCACGTTGGACGCACACAGGACAGCAGTGTTATTTTAAATGGCATGGAGTGTATATCTAGAATTATTCACAGGTTCCATACACAGGCACAGAGCTGGATGGGCGATGAGGCTGGAAATCATAATATAGAAGCCCACTCTGCTGTTCTTCTGATTAGTTATCAGGAATTTCTCAGCACTGAAGCCATTAGTTCACTAAAAGCAACTCTGGGCTCACAGTGCTACAAGACTGGGGTATTTTATAAAGCACACAGACTGTGACAGGGTGAAATCTATGATTATTGCAAATATATAAACCTCCTCTCTCAGAATAACCAATGGGAGATAATCAGAAACACAAATTTACTTTAACCCCAAATGCCTGCTTTCCATTTGCTTCACTGACTTCTGGAATAAAACACCATTTCTAGTGGATTAAAACCTTCTTCCTACTTCTCATCTGCCCAGCTCATCCAGTGAAATAAAGCAGGCACTTACCCGTGGTGTCCTGAAGAAAGAGGAGAAGCCAAAGCAGCTGAGCGGAGAGATGTCCCTTCATTGCCAGACGAACCTGCCGTCCCCTCCTGACACTGCACAGCCAGCACGGAAACACTCTGCCAGGGCTCCTCTGTCTGACAAGTGACAACAAAGCAGTGGAAGGGAAATATGTAGATGCAGATGCTGGCATCAGCTGCCAGAAGGAACCAATAGAAACAATAATCACCTTTTTAGACATTATCAGAGAGTTTATCTAAATTTTTATGCTGCTAAAACATCCAATACAATTCTAAAACTCCAGCTGTTACCATATATGAGTGACGAGTCCGCTTCTGATGTCATCTTTGCTTCAGTCTCGGATAATCATGTAACCGCCCTCCTTGGTGCAGGGCAGAACTGTGTGAAAAATGATTCTGTCTGATTAGTCAAATAACTCTAGAGCCTAGAATGCTGCTAATTTGACAAACTAATTATGAAAACAAATGTGGAAAAAAAGAAACCTCTAAAATTGAACCCCACAGAGCTGTGTGTGTGTCCAATTGTAGCTAGGCCACTAAAACCACAGTTGGGATGTTACCACTGGGGTCAGCTGTATCCAAAGAAGAAAGGACCAATCCCTGCTCCCTTTGTGGAATCCAGACTTCTCAGGGCTTCCTGAATGGCAGTGGTATATTAGTGGTAGGAGTGTGTCATGGAACTTCCTTCTTCAGAGGTGACCATCAGTGGCAGCAGAGTCTCAGAGGGCTTCCTGTTCACCGTGTCAGAGCTTGTTCTTAACACTGACTGACTAGGTTCTGAGTAAAAAGAAAAGGAGTACTTGTGGCACCTTAGAGACTAACCAATTTATTTGAGCATGAGCTTTCGTGAGCTACAGCTCAGTGACCATCTCGCATACCGTAGAGTAGATAGCAACCCACTCCAGGACTCTCTGCCCAGGCCAGTGCTAGGACTGCCCTGTGTGGTAACTCCAGGCAGCACAGGCTGCATTAGTCAGTCTGGGAGCAAGAGAGAATAGCAGGGTCCTGGCCATTTCCATCCGTCTGAATAGAGAATCTCCACAATAGTCCGTGCAGCTGAAACCCGTCTCTTCTCTACAGTGAAGAGCAGCACATTGGCCGTAAGACACAAGCTTTCCAGAAGACAGCAGCAAGTTAACCAGGAAAACAACATAGCCGACATCAAGTGGAAAAGCAGCTGGGAGAGGGGGCAATCAAAGGTAAAATCCAGCTTGAAGGAGCCGTGTGTAGGTGTGTGTTAGAACAGGCCTAACATTCATTTAGAATGGAATTTGAAATCAGCACATTGCAGCAATTGTGGTACCAAACAGAAAGGTGTCATAGAATCATAGAATATCAGGGTTGGAAGGGACCTCAGGAGGTCATCTAGTCCAACCCCCTGCTCAAAGCAGGACCAATCCCCAATTAAATCATCCCAGCCAGGGCTTTGTCAAGCCAGACCTTAGAAACTTCTAAGGAAGGAGATTCTACCACCTCCCTAGGTAACGCATTCCAGTGTTTCACCACCCTCCTAGTGAAAAAGTTTTTCCTAATATCCAACCTAAACCTCTCCCACTGCAACTTGAGACCATTACTCCTTGTTCTGTCATCAGCTACCACTGAGAATAGTCTAGAACCATCCTCTCTGGAACCACCTCGCAGGTAGTTGAAAGCAGCTGTCAAAACCCCCTCATTCTTCTCTTCTGCAGACTAAACAATCCCAGTTCCCTCAGCCTCTCCTCATAAGTCATGTGTTCCAGTCCCCTCATCATTTTTGTTGCCCTTCGCTGGACTCTCTCCAATTTATCCACATCCTTCTTGTAGTGTGGGGCCCAAAACTGGACACAGTACTCCAGTTGAGGCCTCACACCAATGTCGAATAGCGGGGGACGATCACGTCCCTCGATCTGCTCGCTATGCCCCTACTTATACATCCCAAAATGCCATTGGCCTTCTTGGCAACAAGGGCACACTGTTGATTCATATCCAGCTTCTCGTCCACTGTCACCCCTAAGTCCTTTTCCGCAGAACTGCTGCCTAGCCATTTGGTCCCTAGGCTGTAGCTGTGCATTGGGTTCTTCCGTCCTAAGTGCAGGACCCTGCACTTATCCTTATTGAACCTCATCAGATTTCTTTTGGCCCAATCCTCCTATTTGTCTCGGTCCCTCTGTATCCTATCCCTACCCTCCAGCGTATCTACCACTCCTCCCAGTTTAGTATCATCCGCAAATTTGCTGAGAGTGCAATCCACACCATCCTCCAGATCACTTATGAAGATATTGAACAAAACCGGCCCCAGGACCAACCCCTGGGGCACTCCACTTGACACCGGCTGCCAACTAGACATGGAGCCATTGATCACTACCCGTTGAGCCCGACAATCTAGCTAACTTTCTACCCACCTTATAGTGCCTTCATCCAGCCCATACTTCTTTAACTTGCTGACAAGAATACTGTGGGAGACCGTGTCAAAAGCTTTGCTAAAGTCAAGAAACAATACATCCACTGCTTTCCCTTCATCCACAGAACCAGTAACCTCATCATAGAAGGTGATTAGATTAGTCAGCCATGACCTTCCCTTGGTGAATCCATGCAGACTGTTCCTGATCACTTTCCTCTCATGTAAGTGCTTCAGGATTCATTCTTTGAGGACCTGCTCCATGATTTTTCCAGGGACTGAGGTGAGGCTGACTGGCCTGTAGTTCCCAGGATCCTCCTTCTTCCCTTTTTTAAAGATTGGCACTACATTAGCCTTTTTCCAGTCATCTGGGACTTCCCCCATTCGCCACGAGTTTTCAAAGATAATGGCCAATGGCTCTGCAATCACAGCCGCCAATTCCTTTAGCACTCTCAGATGTAACTCGTCCGGCCCCATGGACTTGTGCACGTCCAGCTTTTCTAAATAGTCCCTAACCACCTCTTTCTCCACAGAAGGAACCAATAGAAAATATAATCCTTGTGCTGCTCAGTGCAGTAGTCTGGGGGCTGACCTTGTTTGTGAAGACAGAGGCAAAAAAAGCATTGAGTACATTAGCTTTTTCCACATCCTCTGTCACGAGTTTGCCTCCCTCATTCAGTAAGGGGCCCACAATTTCCTTGACTTTCTTCTTGTTGCTAACATACCTTTCTTGTCCTTGTAGGAAACAGCTCTAACGCAGGCATCTCTGGCACTTTGCCACCCCTACCTCATGAAGGCCAAACTGCCACAGTGTGAGCTCCTTGGCAACGAACAACAAGGTGTTTCCCCAGACAGACGCCATCTTGGTGAGTGGCGAGAACTCAGAATCAGCACAGGAAGTTCTCTCTCATCTGTCCAGAGAGTGGCAAAGACCAGGAACCATGCGGCAGCTACCCCAGCTCTGCCTTAACTACAATCCTTGTCAGCGGCTCACCATGCCAGGGCCAGTACAGCACAGTGCAGCCCCTGACCCTGAATAACCAGAACACAGGTCAGAGAATTGAAGAACTGACTGATAATGGAAGAAGGTGCTGGCAACGTTACCGGGAGGGGGGGTGAGCTCTCCTTGACACAGATGACTGGTTTTTCTGCCCCAGGAGGTGGACAAGTGGGGCAGGCTGCCAATCAAAGGCTCAAATTCACTAGGTGTTTGGAGCTTTTCATGTTATCTGGAGACTGGGCCCCACCTCATCAAAATCCCATCACCAGGGGCAGTTTGCCAGAGCTGGCAGCGCTGTGACAGCTGCTCCAAGGCCGTCCCCTTCAGAACAGGTGTCATAGAATCATAGAATATCAGGGTCGGAAGGGACCTCAGGAGGTCATCTAGTCCAACCCCCTGCTCAAAGCAGGACCAATCCCCAACTAAATCATCCCAGCCAGGGCTTTGTCAAGCCTGACCTTAAAAACTAAGGAAGGAGATGCCACCACCTCCCTAGGTAACGCATTCCAGTGTTTCACCATCCTCTTAGTGAAAAACTTTTTCCTAATATCCAACCTCAGCCTCCCCCACTGCAACTTGAGACCATTACTCCTTGTTCTGTGATCTGCTAACACTGAGAACAGTCTAGATCCATCCTCTTTGGAACCGCCTTTCAGGTAGTTGAAAGCAGCTATCAAATCCCCCCTCATTCTTCTCTTCCGCAGACTAAACAAGCCCAGTTCCCTCCGCCTCTCCTCATAAGTCATGTGTTCCAGTCCCCTCATCATTTTTGTTGCCCTCCGCTGGACATTTTCCAATTTTTCCACATCCTTCTTGTAGTGTGGGGCCCAAAACTGGACACAGTACTCCAGATGAGGCCTCACCAATGTCAAATAGAGGGGAACAATCACATCCCTCAATCTGCTGGCAATGCCCCTACTTATACATCCCAAAATGCCATTGGCCTTCTTGGCAAGAAGGACACACTGTTGACTCATATCCAGCTTCTCATCCACTGTAACCCCAGGTCCTTTTCTGCAGAACTGTTGCCTAACCATTCGGTCCCTAGTCTGCAGCAGTGCATGGGATTCTTCCGTCCTAAGTGCAGGACTCTGCACTTCTCCTTGTTGAACCTCATCAGATTTCTTTTGGCCCAATCCTCTAATTTGTCTAGGGCCCTCTGTATCCTATCCCTACCCTCCAGCGTATCTACCTCTCCTCCCAGTTTAGTGTCATCTGCAAACTTGCTGAGGGTGCAATCCACACTATTCTCCAGATCATTTATGAAGATATTGAAGAAAACCAGCCCCAGGACAGATCCTTGGGGCACTCCACTTGATTCCAGCTGCCAACTAGACATGGAGCCATTGATCACTACCCATTGAGCCCGACAATCTAGCCAGCTTTCTATTCACCTTATAGTCCATTCAACCAGCCCATACTTCTTTAACTTGCTGGCAAGAATACTGTGGGAGACCGTGTCAAAAGCTTTGCTAAAGTCAAGGAACAACACATCCACTGCTTTCCCCTCATCCACAGAGCCAGTTATCTCGTCATAGAAGGCAATTACGTTAGTTAGGCATGACGTGCCCTTGGTGAATCCATGCTGACTGTTCCTGATCACTTTCCTCTCCTCTAAGTGCTTCAGAATTGATTCCTTGAGGACCTGCTCCATGATTTTTCCAGGGACTGAGGTGAGGCTGACTGGCCTGTAGTTCCCCGGATCCTCCTTCTTCCCTTTTTTTAAAGATGAGCACTACATTAGTCTTTTCCCAGTCTCCCGGGACTTCCCCCCATCGCCATGAGTTTTCAAAGATAATGGCCAATGGCTCTGCAGTCACATCCGCCAACTCCTTTAGCACTCTCAGATGCAGCGCATCTGGCCCCATGGACTTGTGCTCATCCAGCTTTTCTAAATAGTCCCGAACCACTTCTTTCTCCACAGAGGGCTGGTCACCTCCTCCCCATGCTGTGCTGCCCAGTGCAGTAGTCTGGGAGCTGACCTTGTTTGTGAAGACAGAGACAAAAAAAGCATTGAGTACATTAGCTTTTTCCACATCCTCTGTCACGAGGTTGCTTCCCTCATTCAGTAAGGGGCCCACAATTTCCTTGACTTTCTTCTTGTTGCTAACATACCTGAAGAAACCCTCCTTGTTCTTCTTAACATCTCTTGCTGCAACTCCAGGTGTGATTTGGCCTTCCTGATTTCACTCCTGGATGCAGCTCTCTGCTCAAAGCCTGGGGTCTGAAATGGGGCCAGCAGAGCTCCCTACCCGAGGGAAGCTGGGGCAGAAGCCCGAGGAGTGGGGAAGGCGAGCCTGTGGCTGGGAGATGAGAGGATGGGATCAGAAGTCTGGACATGAGGGGTAGCTGTGGAGACCTCAGAAAGAGCCATGTGGGCTAGTGAGGTCCTGCCCCTGTGTAGCTGGGAGGGGCTTGATGAAGCAGGTGGGAGAGCTCTGCTGTGAAGGTGAAGAAGGGGATACATTTCAGTGGTATAACTGACCCAAGGCAGGGGTCCTTAACCACCCAGTCTTGGGTGTGAGCACTTATGGAACTGAAAGAGGGGAAACTGAGGCAGGATGGCCACATTTCCATACCATGGGGGCCTGTGCCATACTGCACCCTGTGGTACTACTGATCTGGGGTTAGAAGTTGGGAGAGAAGTCCTGAAACCTCCTAAATCCCAGTGCCAGAAAGCACAGAATATCCATAGGGTCCTGCTACTTGGCTTTCATGACTTATACTGAGTTTAGGGTATGACTTAAACCAGGAAGTGTCTTGGCTTTGCCCCACATGGAGAATGCATGTGTGTATGTTGGGGGTGGGGGAGTAATAAAAATTGTGCTTCTGTCCCTGTGACTAGGTGCTGTAACCATTTCCTGTTGTTAGAATTTCCTATTTACTCCTTTACAGTGATATATTTTACTACTTGCCTTGATTTGCTCCCCCGCAGAAAGAGAAGAACCTTTCCTGAAAGCCCTGTTAGTCTCAGTTTATTTCACAGTATGGAAAACACCAAAGGGATCAGTATGGAGTCCCGAAGAGAGACAGGCACAGTGTGGGGTCCATGCTGTTCCCCCAGCCTGGCCAAGCAGAGAGGAAGGCAGGGAAACTCCTCCCATTTGAAGGTGCAGACCACAGAAAGGAGAACTGGACCATCTCCCCAACACTCACAGCACAGGAGGGCCAGGGAGCAGGAGGCTGAGGGAATGCAGCAGCACCACCTTCATTGTGACCCCTGAGACGTTCCTATGCTTGACTCCTCGTTTTTGGTCTCTGCTGCTCATGGGGGAGTAACTGAGGCTGGAGGGGGCAGATCCTCTCCCTGTGTCACCATCACCCTGTAATCCTTCAGTGATTTCACTGCACAAGAAACTCCCACCAGGTGCAGGGCTCAGTAAAAGAGCCGCACTGGAACTTCTGAGTCCATTTCTTATTTGGTAGTTCCAAACTCCTGGCCAGGAGTCTGGAGGGCCATGGTCTCCAGGACATTGCAGCACTCTGGTGGGAGTCAGTTCCAGTTCTCTCTCAATCACGGTGTAGTGCGGGGAGGGGACACATGGTGCCAGTAGCTCTCAGTTTGGCTCAGGCCTGGCTGTGTTGTGCTCCCCAGCCCAGCTGGGAGGCTGAAGCAGCAGGATCTTTGCTGATGGGCTGGAACTATCAGCCTCAGTACAGTACAGGAGAACATGGTCATGATCCTGTCCTCCCGCTCCGGGAACAGGGATCACCACTAGAGGGCAATGTAGGAAAGCAGCCTCAGTGGCTTCCCGGGGCACACACTCCCGTTGGTGCACTGCCTCTGCTCCTAAAGCCCAGAACAGGCTGACCCGGCTCTGAGTTGAGCACTCAGTATCACTGTGAGGCAAACCCACAGCCAGACCAAGGCTTCTCACTCAGCTGCACTGACTCACCGCAGGCCATTTAGTGCAGAGCAGGTCCACTGCTCTATCTGGGTATTTATTTTTCCCCCACTGATCCCTCCACACTTGAGAATAGGGTTGCTCTCAAGAGCAGGAGGGCTGACAGTTTGCGGAGGTGTGGGGAGTCTCTCCGGTGCATTTCCCTATAGGAGAGGGCACTGGTGCTCAACCAAATTGATCCTGTCCATGCTCTGGAACAGGCTCAACATCCTGACCCCGTCCCGGGCACCCTGGCTGGTCTACAGAATAAAATATTGGAGTTCTTCTGGCCTGGGTTGTGCTGGGTCTCTCCAGTTATCCTGAGCCTCTCCCCAGATGAGGGAAGACAGGGTCTGCTCTTCCTCCGCAGTCAGGTCCATTTCTTCCACCTCCAGGCCCTGCACAGGCTCCTTTCTGGTGCAGGTAGTCTGGCATAGAGCATGCTAGCGCATGCCTTTGTCTGACCCCTCCGAGATCTCCCATACAATTGAAAGCTCTTCTATCTCCACGTAAGGGTTCTCCCGCGAGACCTCTGTGAGTTGCTGGTCTTTTACCAGGACCTCCTCAGGACCTAGAAACTATTCTTTGCGACCAGGTCCGTGGCTGCCGCTACTACAAAATCACTACCTAGGTGTGCAGGTGGCAGAGTCCCCCTCGGTACACCAGAGGCTGGTCCCAGCTGGTGCAACCAGGATCCCCTGGATTATGACCAGATGGACTGGGTGCACCCCTGTGGTGCTCAACCGGCGCATGGGGTTCTCCACTGCACACAGTTCTTGTTGCATCCTCCAGGAGGTGAGGGCAGCCCTACCACCCACCTCTTGAGTTTTCCTTGAGTGGGTCCTGTCGCAGGCTTCTCCATGTCTGCCCCTCACCCATGGCCCTTCAGACCTTACCACTGGCCACCTGCCCCATAAGTATCCCAGGCCACCCTCTATGTACCATGTTAGATGGCTGTGAGATATGCAACTAATCTGTCTCTGAACAGCACGCAGAAAACAACTATGCACTCATGCTCCTCACCCTTCATTTCCTTACCCTTGTGTCCTGCCTTGACACCAAGTGGTGGGTGTGATGGGTTCCCCCTGGGGTTCCACCTGGAACTGGGGTATCACTGAGCCCTCTGACCACCAGCCTGGGCACCCTCTCACACTGTACTTCCATGACAAGGTGCAAAGCCTTCCAGCCTTCACTTTTATGAGCATACATACAGGTAGAGACACACTCAGCTACAGTTACATGCAGGCTCTGTGACCAGCCCCTGCATAGGAAGGCTACAGCTAAGGCTACTTCAAGCTCCTCATGCACGCACCCTCTCTGGAGTGTAAACCCAAAATTATGCCTTCTTACCCTGCACTGGGAACTGTACAGGGTAAGCTCATAAAATTTGCCCCCTCCATCAATGTGGAGAGCAATATGCAACAGCCTTTGCCCCTGGGTTATGATTCCCACACACTTCACTCCAACTCACTGGTTTCAATAATGCAAAAATAAATTTATTAACAACAAAAGATAGACTTTAAGTGATTATAAGTGATAGCAAACAGATCAAAGCATAATACCTAGCAAATAAACAAAAAACGCAGACTAACCTTAATATACTAAATAGATTGGATATGAATAGTAGATTCCCACCCTAAGAGATTATACAATCAGGCTGCAGTTTCTTAATGGGCAAGCTGCACTTGCTTTACAGCTTGGAATCCCAGGTGTTTCATTCACAGGGTAAAAATCCCTTTAGCCTGGGTCCAGCACTTCCCACAGTTCAGCCTTTGTTCTTCAGGTGTTACCAGGAATATTCTTGTGTGGGGGATGAAGAACACCAGATGATGTCACTCCCTGCCTTATGTAGCTTTTGTATATGGCAGGATCCCTTGGTTCCCAAAGCTTGGTTCCCAGACGAGTCTTGGAAAAATAATGATATCCCGAGATGGAGTCAAGAGACTTGTGGTCTCATCACATGTCCTCCTAGAGTCATAGCAGCCATTACTTACAGGCTGTCTTTGGCACTCACAGGAAGACTCACGGGTTGGGGGATAAGCTTCTCCTAAGACTTACTGTTTTTTCCTAATGGCCCATCCCATGATCCTTCCCACCCACTACCTAGACTGAAAGCATCTTGTCCAGTGGGCGTTATTAAGGTGTAACTACTTTTGAAATACAGATACATAGTCCATATTCATAACTTTAGATACAAAAATGATACATGCATACAAATAGGATAATCATATTAGCAAATCATAACTTTTCCAATGACATCTCACATCACCTGTTTTGCATAAACAATCATAATCTCCTAGCAAAATCACTGCAAAAAATATGGGGTGCAGTGTCACAGTGGGACCTCCTATCACCCAAGGAGGGTGGGGAACCCTGGTGGGTCAGTCTGTATTTCACCCTGGTCCCACGGCCTGGTGGGTATATTAGTTGGTGGCTCCTTCAAGGAGCCATGAACGCAGGCGTGTACCTGGCACGGTTTACAACTACCCCCAAAACCTGCTTGTTTTCCAGTGAGGGAGACCCTGATGAACATTTATACTGAGTGCACCAGTTCACAGCCCCTCTTCTGGCTCCTCCAGAACCTCCTCTTCTGATTCTGGCTGAACTTTCCCCCACACTTCGTGATTTATGCACCCCATCCTTGGCCCAACAAAGTCATCAGACCTCCTTGTCAATCTCCGCCTGGCACTGGCCAAGGTGGCCATTCACCAAAAAGTTGGATAGAAGGGGGTGCTCTGCTTCTGTGAGGCCTATTTCCAAACATCCCTCAAGACACGTCTCAGGGCAGAGTTCCTCTGGGAAGCGGGAGCTGTCTGGGGTTCTCTGCTCAGTGTCCCCCTCTGGATCCCTGATTTTATATCTGTGATCCCTGATTTTCATTTGTTGTCCCCTGAAATTATTCGATGCCTGGGTCCAATGAATCCCCCACTTAGGGTGAGGGGAGTTGCCTTTAGATGTGGGCAGGCTTACACCCACCCATTCCCAGTGCTTCAGTGATCCAGCCCTCAGGCATGCTGCAGCAGCCTATCCCTGAGCACGGCATGGGTCAGATGATCCCCTGGCTCAGGTATTTCCCTGACCCTGCCACGGCTGCAAGTTACTCTGTGCGACAGCCCTATGTGGCCAGGAACCTCCTGATGCCTCACCTTGTCACAGACGGGTCCCTAGGCTTCCAGCCTGCCCTTGATCTGATTCCTGTTCTTGTTCCAGCCTTGCCCAAGCATCCTTCCAGCTCACTCCAGCATTGTCTGCGCCTTACTCTGACCTTTTGCTCCAGCCTTGTTACTGACCTGCTCCAGCCCAGCTTCTGCCTCCAGACACTGGGACTGACTCCAGTCTGGCTTCTGCCCTTGAACTGCATCTGCACTCTGACTCCGACACTGATTTGGCTTGTCTATGGACTCTGACATGGGTTCTGACCCACAGCCTGTCCCCAGACCCTGGTTTCAAAAGCGCTGCCTTTAGCTCGGTGCCAACCCTACATCCAGCTTCGACCACCACTCTAACCAACAGGCCTGACTGCCTGCAAGCAGAGTCTGACAATCGACACTAGAGCCCTGGGGTCATTGCAGACTGTTAAACGCCAGTGCCCACCCCAAGCTCTCATTACCAGTTACAGCAATGATCTCACTGGCCTGGAATGGCGTAAAAGAGGAAATATCACATGCCTGTGAGCTCTTGGGGCATAAATGTGGGATGCCCACAATAGGGTCTGAATGGAAACTGGGCACTGGGAGTCAGTGTGTCAGTCCAACAGTGCCCCACCTGGCCAAGCAGGGTGTGGCACCGGCTCCCTCAGCTCAGTGGGGCTGTCAGTCTGTTGCTGCTGCTCAGGAACCTGAAAACCCTCTCGGATCTCAGATCTGTCAGGGGGTTGGTAGGGGAACCCAGGCCCACCCACTTTCCTGGGTCCCAGCTTAAGGCCCTCAAGTTAGACCAGCTTGTCCTGGCCTCAGGCCTCAACCACTTGCAGCTGATGTCCTTGAGCCTATGCAACAGAGTCTTCAGCCACATAGAAATGTGTTTTGTGTTTTGACTTTATGAAATGCTTGTAAAGTGATGCATGCACTTATAATCGCTGTACCCTATGCAATAAGAAGTTACTCACCTTGTGCAGTAAGGATGGTTCTTCGAGATGTGTCCCTTTGCGTGCTCCACTGTAGGTGTGCTTGCATCTCTGCGCTGCTGATCGGAGAACATCAGCAGCAGTGTCCATTGGGCCCGCACATGTGCTGTCTCTCCTCGTGCTGCACCACGAGGCTAGTCAGCGTGCGTGGGGTAACTGTCCTCAGTTCCTTCTCAACCGCAGAGTCATTGACAAGAACTCTGAAATAGAGGGGAGGAGGGTGGGTTGTGGAGCACCCAGAGGGACTGTGGCAGGGTGCTGCTAGAGAGGCCTTAATCAGCTCCTGCCACTCCAGCCCCAATCAGGGTTATTGGATTGGGGCTGGGTAGATAGCTTGATGCTTACCTGGTAACTGACCACACCTGCCAGCCTCGTTATCAGGAGCTACAAGGCTGGGGGGAAGTGAGAGCTGAACGGTGGAGACCAGGAGGGGAAGGTCAGCCTCAGACTGAGGTGGGAGTCTCCTAGTCTGTTGCTGGCCAGGTCTGTGATGGGCAAGCTGTTGTAAAAAGTCTGTCAATAGTTGGAAAGGGGTGGTGGGGACATGATCACAAATAAAGAGCATGGGTGTTGCACCAGCCTGAAGTGTCCCTGAATTCAGGGCTGTCCTTAGGATTTATGGGGCCCTACGCAGTATTATTAAACTGGTGCCCCTATGCCCAACGGCAGCCTGGGCTCACAGCCCAGAGTGAGGAGGAACGAGGCAGCAAAGGATACAAGCCGCCCGGCCCACCTCAAAGCAGCAGAGAGTCACAGTTCCTCACAGAGACCCCCGTACACTCTCCCTCCTGCAGAATGCTGACGCATTCGGCTCTGTGAATACGGTCCCTGCCTAAGGAGACTGCAGTGCGCGCTGGGTGTGCGGGAGCCAACCCGCTCTTACCTGCTGTCATGGGTAGTGAGTGAAGCTGCCACTTGGGGAGGCTAGCTACCCAGCCCCCCTCTTCTGCCTGTGGCCCCACCAATACTCCACCCCTGCTCTGCTCGAGGCCCTGCCCCCCCATTCCAGCCAGGCCTCACCCTCTCCCCACTGTCTCCCTCCTCTCTTCCCTCTCCCTCCCTGCTCACCTCCTTCCAGCCAAATCCCTGAACCCAAATGAAGTAAATGACACTGGAAAAAAAAACACTCTTCTGCAATTTCTTTTGAAAGAAAATGGAGCATGTTTGCCACTGCATGCCAGAAGGTGAAGCCTGGATATGCAGAAAGTACCTAAATAAAAACACTAAATTTGGGAGTAAAAAATGTCAGTCCTGGGTTTTTTGATTTACCTTGAAGTTTGTTAGAGATTTATCTGCAAAAACTCTGTAGTAAGGGCAAGTCAGCTGCCCTGCTGAATACAACATTAAATATTATGGAATACATGATGCAGATCTTCTCGGTTTTACATTTTCTTAATCAGTATTTCTAAGCTGATTTTATCATTTAAATGTACTCCTAAGCCTTCATAAAGTAATCATTCCAGATTGCTACATATTTAACTCACTGAAACAAAGACATTATTTTAAATTAATCAGTCACAGAAGTTTAGTGTGTTCATAACAATGTTCATTGCTTTTCAAAAAACGGAACACTAATTTACTTTGTGTGATCTCCATAACCATAGACATATTTATGAAATGTCACCAACTTTAAAAAATGTGTTTCCAAAGATTTTAGGCATAACAAAGGATTTTATATCTTAATAAGGTACTGATTTTGCTAGAAGGTTCTCTTAAAACTAGTTCATCAAATAGTCCGAAGTAAAGAAAGGGAGACTCAGTTGTCCAGCTATCTGGTAGGAAAGGGGTGTTGTCCCTTTAAAGGCTCTCTTCAACAGGAGGACGAAGGCAGAAGAGATGGACAGAAAGGACAGGAAGACTTGGGAAGCAGTTTTTTGTACTATAGTCATTAAAATTAAAATTGTGTATTTTAGAAATAGGGGGGTCTTTTGAAAGATTTTTATTAAAAATGCTCTGTCTGAAAATCCAAGCATTTAAGCCTAAAGATGAATACTCAGTCTGTGCATCTAAAAATCTATGCAAGGATTTTTTTTATAGATGTGATTTTCTCATCTTCAGCAACACACTAATAAAATATTTTTAAAGCAACTTTTAAACTAAGGTCCTGTAGACTAACATGTTCTGAGTCAACATTACAGTAATGCCCAACTGTTTTTGTCAGTAAATTCAGAAACTGACAGTATATACCTGGGGGTTGGCAAATGGCTGTTAAATGGCTTCATTACCACTTGAACGGCTCTTTAACAGTTTCAATGTTGCACTAAAGGAGGTCTGGCAGGCTGGAAGACTTTTTCACTTTTAAGTACTAGATCCCCTCAGGAGGAAGACTCACCAAGCTGCAGCAGCTAGCTGTGGGATACTGCAGGAAGGGTCAGAACAGTGATAGGAAGAGGCGGAAGGGTGGACGCTAAGATCCAAGGGTGCCCCAAATTTTTGGGTGCCCTACTGAGCCATGTATGGGGCATAAGCCTAAGGACGGTCCTGCCTGAGTCTCTGAGAAGAGGGAGAGCAGGGCTGAACCAGAGGGGCACGGCGTGTGCCCCATTACATGGACACACATCTCAAAGAGACATTGTTACTGAACAAGGTGAGTAACTTCTTCTTTGAATAGTCTCCCTATGGGTGTTTCACTGTAGGTGACTCCCAAGCAGTCCCCATGTGGGGGGCTGAAACTTCGGAGTCGGGTCAGTTACAGATGATAGTTCTGTGAAGCTGAAAATGGCATCGGAGGCAGAGTCTCCAGCGATCGCATGGAGTTCTGCGAAGGTGTGGACTGACACCAATTGTTGCCACTCTGCAGATCTCTAAGACAGGGACATTCTTGAAGAAGGAGAGAGATGAGAAGATAAACCTTGTGGACTGTTTATGAATAGTATCCAGAGGGGTCCTATTGCAAACTTGGAAGTGAATAGGGGACTGCAAACAGGGGAGTTTGAGAGGGAGTTAATGGGAGGGAGATGTAATGTCATCGTTATGGTTAGGAAGGGCCGTATCACCAGTGCCAATGCTGCTCCTATCTCCTCCACCTGCGCCTGTATCCAGACAGACAACCTAACCATGGGAGCTTCTATCCAGATCCTCGGGTGGATTTGCAGAGACGGTGGCCTGCATTTCCCACTCACAGAAAGCCAGGTTGGAGAGACCATCCAGTGTGAAAGGTGCCTGGTGGTGGAATCTCTCAGGAAGCAGGTGGGAGAGCTATAAGAGGAGGTGGCTTGGCTGAGGAGCATCCGAGCCCACGTGGATTTCCTTGAGAGTATTCACATGGAGACATCCAAGGCTGAGGAAGCTATCCAGATACAGAGGACTGCTGTCACACCACCGGGGGACAAGGATATGACTCAGTCACAGGGAGGACACTGGCTGCTGATTACTTCTGGCAGCAGGCAGTGCTCCCCCCCTACTCCCAACCCACCCACCATGCTGATGAAAAACCAATATGCTGCCCTGGCAACGAGCGATGAGGAATCACCCGCAAAGGTGGAGGAACAGAAGCCATGTACCCCCAAGAATGGGAGGATCACAGCCACCACTCCCAGGAGGAAATGTAGGGTAGTGATGGTTGGTGATTCTCTTCTGAGGGGGACAGCAGCACCCATCTGTTGCCCTAACATGGCCTCCTGGGAGATATGTTGTCTGCCAGGGGCCCATATCCAAGACGTTATGAAGGGATTGTTGAGGATCATCTGGCCCTCTGATTACTACACCATGCTACTTGTTAGGGGGCTTACTCCTTCACCCACTTACTTCCCTGGGCCTTCTCACATGAACAGAGAGCAACAATACCCGAAGTCCAAAGGTGCAAACAATTCAATGTTTATTGGGGTGAACTTCCAGCAAGCATGATTCCAGTTTCCTTCCTTAGTGTCCCCCATCCCATCTCTGACACCACAGAGCCATACACCTGTGTCCCTGTTCCCATTCCTGCCCTTAGCCAAACTTGATTCCAATTTCCCCATCCCCATTCCCTGTTCCCATTTCCCCCACCCACACACCCACCCACCCCCCACTTCCTGATTGACTGCAGACTATACAGTAAAACTTGAATTCTGCTTAGCTTAACCAATCATTCTTAACCAGTCATTTCCCTGAAATTTAGCTAACCAGTCCTAACATATTGTAACATGATTATGTAACAATTATATCCCACCACCTTAATTAGTTTACACCCAGCAAAATTATTTATACAGCAGCCAGAAACAATCACAGAACCAGACAGAGATTATACAGACAAACAATAGCAAAGTGGGAACTATAATGACAAAACAATACAGAAGTGAGGATTTCACATCCCAGCTATTGATAAGTGAGTTCTTGCCAGACAGGATGCTATCAAACTAAGTTTCCTTTTACATCTTCTAGGCACTTCCCTTTCTCTGGAGGTGATAGGCATTACCAGGACAGGGGTGTATTCCTAACAGCCCAATAGCACCTTCTTTCAATGTGACTAGTTTGGAATGTGAGGATGTGACCGTTCACTTCACAGCTTATGGCTGCCTCTGTTGCTTAGCCAAAGTCCCTAGCCAAAGAACAGGGCCTCAGACTGTCACAGTAAGAGAAGGCTCTTACACCGGCAGACAGTGACTTTGATTCTTTCTTTTATACCTCTATAACTAGCCAAGTGATAAGAATACACCTACATTCTTAGAGTATAGGCCTTTACAGACAGGCCTGAATATCTATATCCTAACACTACTCATCCATGTGGACAGTAATGATTGCCAGGTATGACTCTCAGCAGATCAGAAGTGACCACAGGGCTGTGGGAGCAAGCGTGAAGGAGTTGGGAGCACAGGTGGTGTTCTCTTCGATATTTCTGGTCAAGGGTAGAGCCCCAGAGAGAGACAGATACATCCTGGAGGTGAATGCCTGGCTGCAAAGATGGTGTTGCCAGGAGGGCTGCTGCTTCCTTGACCACAGGACGCTGTTCCAGGAGGAAGGGCTGCTAAGCAGAGATGGGGTCCACCTATCGAGGGAGTGGAAGAGCATATTTGAATACAGACAGGCTAACCTAGTGAGGAGGGCTTTAAATTTGGTTGAAAGAGGGGAGGTGACCAAAGCTTACAGAGAAGTCAAAAACAAGGACACCTGGGGGAACAGTCAGAATTTAGGGGGAACATGGGCTGTTATAGCAGGGATAAGGGAGAGACAAGACAGAACTCGGGGGGCAGGGCATCAAATCAGTATCTCAGATGTCTGCATACTAATGCGAGCATTATGGGGAAAAAGCAGGAAGAACTCGAATTGCTAGTAAATTAACACAACTATGACACGCATGGCTGGAATATTGGTGTGGAAGGGTACAGCTGGCTCAGGAAGGACAGAGAGGGGAAAAAGGCAGGAGCTGCTGCTTTATACATTAAAAATGGAAGAAGAGGTTGATGAGGCATTTTTTAAACAACGAACAAAATCATCCAAATCACAGGAGTTGGTGGTGATGGGGGACTTGAACTACTCAGACATGTTGGGAAAAAAACCCAGCAGAGCACAGATTATCCAACAAGTTCTTGCAATGTACTGGAGACAATTCTTTATTTCAGAAGGTGGAGAAAACTACTAGGGGAGAGGCTGTTCTAGATTTGCTTTTGACAAATAGGGAGGACCTGTCTGAGAATTTGAATGTGGAAGGCAGCTTGGGTGAAAGTGATCATGAAATGGTAAAAAGAAAAGGAGTACTTGTGGCACCTTAGAGACTAACCAATTTATTTGAGCATGAGCTTTCGTGAGCTACAGCTCACTTCATCGGATGCATACTGTGGAAACTATAGAAGACATTATATACACAGAGACCATGAAACAATACCTCCTCCCACCCCACTCTCCTGCTGGTAATAGCTTATCTAAAGTGATCATCAAGTTGGGCCATTTCCAGCACAAATCCAGGTTTTCTCACCCTTTGCCCCCCCCCACCCCCCACAAACTCACTCTCCTGCTGGTGAAAGCCCATCCAAAGTGACCACTCTCTTTAAAATGTGTATGATAATCAAGGTGGGCCATATGATTCTAAGGAATGGTAGAAGAGAGAACAGCAAAATAAAGACAATGGATTTCAAGAGGGTAGACTTTAGCAAACTCAAGGAGTTGGTAGGGAAGATCCCATGGGAAGCAAGTCTAAGGGGAAAACAATTGAAGACAGTTGGCAGTATTTCAAAGAGACATTAGTCAGGGCCCAAGAGCAAACTATCCCACTGCGTAGGAAGGATAGGAAGTATGGCAAGAGACCATCCTGGCTTAACCAGCAGATTTTCAATGATCTAAAAATCAAAAAAGAGTCCTACAAAAAGTAGAAATTAGATCAAATTACAAAGGATGAATGTAACCAAATAACACAAGTATGTAGGGACAAAATTAGAAAGGCCAAGGCACAAAATGAGATTAAACCTGCTAGAGACATAAAAGGTAACAAGAAAACATACTACAAATACATTAGAAGCAAGAAGACGACCAAGGACAGGGTAGGCCCGTTACTCAGTGAGGGGGAAAAAACAATCACAGAAAATGTGGCAATGGCAGAAGTGCTTAATGACCTTTGTTTCGGTTTTCATAAAGGTTGGTGGTGATTGGACATCTAACATAGTGAATGGCCATGAAAATGAGGTAGGATCAGAGGCTAAAATAGGGAAAGGACAGGTTAAAAATTACGTAGACACGTGAGATATCTTCCAGTAACCAGGGCCTGATGACATGTGTCCTATACTACTCAAGGGGCTGACTGAGGAGATATCTGAGCCATTAGCGATTATCTTCCAAAACACATGAAAGATGGGAGAGATTCCAGAAGACTGGGAAAGGGCAAATAAAGTGCCAATCTATAAAAAGGAAAAAAGAACAACTTGTGGAATTACAGATCAGTCACCTTAACTTCTGTACCCGGAAAGATAATAGAGCAAATAATTAAGCAATCAATTTGAAAACATCTAGAAGACAGTAAGTTGATAAGTAACAATTAGAATGCATTTGTCAAGAACAAATCTTGTCAGACCAGCCTGATTGCTTTCTTTGACAGGGTAGCAAGCCTTGTGAATAGAGGGGAAATGGTAGATGTGGTATATCTTGACTTTAGTAAAGCTTTTCATACTGTCTCACATGACCTTCTCATAAACAAACTAGTGAAATGCAACCTAGATGCAGCTACTATAAGGTGGGTGCATAACTTGTTGGAAAAGCTTTCCCAGATAGTAGTTATCAGTGGTTCACAGTCATGCTGGAAAGGCATAATGAGTGGGGTCCCGCAGGGATCAGTTCTGGGTCGGATTTGTTCAATATCTTTATCAATGATTAGATAATGGCATAGAGAGTACACTTATTAATTTTTTGGATGATACCAACCTGGAAGGGGTTGCAAATGATTTGGAGGATAGGATTATAAATCAAAATGATCTCGACGAACTGGAGAAATGGTCTGAAGTAAATAGGATGAAATTCATTAAGGACAAATGCAGAGTACTCCACTTAGGAGGGAACAATCAGTTGCAGACATACAACACGGGAAATGACTGCTTAGGAAGGAGTACTGTGGAAAGGGATCTGGGCGTCATAGTGGACCACAAGCTAAATATGAGTCAACAGTGTAACACTGTTGCAAAAAAAGCAAACATCATTCTGGGATGTATTAGCAGGAGTGTTGTAAGCAGGACATGAGAAGAAATTCTTCCACTCTACTCCACACTGATTAAGCCTCAACTGGAATACTGTGTCCAATTCTGGGCTCCACATTTCAGGAAAGATGTGGACAAATTGGAGAAAGTCCAGAGAAGAGCAACAAAAATGATGAAAGGTCTAGAAAACATGATCTGAGGGAAGATTGAAAAAACTGGGTTTGGTTAGTCTGGAAAAGAGAAGACTGAGAGGGAACATGATAGTTTTCAAGTTGAGAAAAGGTTGTTACAAGGAGGAGGGAGAAACATTTTTCTTCTTAACCTCTGAGGATAGGACAAGAAGCAATGGGCTTAAATTGTAGCAAGGGAGGTTTAGGTTGGACATTAGGGAAAACTTCCTAACTGTCAGGGTGGGTAAGCACTGGAATAAATTGCCTATGGAGGATGTGGAGTCTCCATCTTTGGAGATTTTTAAGAGCAGGTTAGACAAACACCTGTCAGGGATGGTCGAGATAATACTTAATCCTGCCATGAGTGCAGGGGACTGGACTAGATGATCTCTTGAGGTCCTTTCTAGTCCGATGAAACTGTGATTCCCAGACGCAGTTTGAGACCCACTTGAAAAGTCTTTTGGCCGACATTTCTGAACCCTTGGATCTTGTATCTTACAAAACATGAAATGGAGAGGATTTCCTGAAGGCCTTTGTTCTGTCTGGGTAGAAGGCATCTATGGTATGTAATATAGCCTCTCTGTTATCTCTGTGAGGCTTGAGGTAGAAGGTTGGAAGGTGAATCAAATAGTTCATGTGAAATGGGGACGTTACCTTCGGAATGAATTTTGGATATTGTCTGAGTGTAACCTTGTCCTGAAAGAATACCATACAGGGGAGTTGTGCCATCAGAGCTGCTGTTTCTCTTATTCTCCTGGACAAACTAATCACTGTCAGAAATCCCGTTTTCACTGAGAGGTAAGTAAGCAAACAGTGGGGCACAGGTTCAAAGGGAAGACTGGTCAGTCCTTTCAGTAGCTGTTTTAAGTCCCATGTGGGAGTGGGAAGCCAGGTTTGTGGAAAGAGGTTTAAAATATACTTGAGGAACCATCTGGTGATTGGGTGTGACAGCACTGAGAACATAAGAATGGCTATACTGGGTGAGACCAAATGTCCATCTAGCCCAGTATCCTATTTTACAAAACATGGCCAAATGCCAGAGCAAATGAACAGAACACAATCATCAAATGATCCATCCCCCATCCCTATTTACAGCTTCTCGCAAACAGAGGATCAGGATACCATCGCTGCCCATCCTGGATAATAGTCATTAATGGACCTATCCTCCATGAATTTATCTTGTTCTTTTTTGAACTCTGTTGTAGTCTTGGCCTTCACAACATCCTCTGGCAAAGAGTTCCACAGGTTGACTGTGTGTTGTGTGAAGAAATATTTCCTTTTGTTTGCTTTAAGTGTACTGCTAGTTAATTTCATTTGGTGATGCCTCGTTCTTGTGTTATAAGTAGGAGTAAATAACACTTTCTTATTTACTTTCTCCACACAAGTCTTGATTTTATAAACTTCTATCATATCCTCCCTTAGTCATCTCTTTTCCAAGATGAAAAGTCCCAATCTTAGTAATTTCTCCTCATATGGAAGTTGTTCCATAACCCTAATAATTTTTGTTGCCCTTTTCTGAACCTTTGCCAATTCCAATATATCTTTTTTGAGATAGGGCGAACACATCTGCATGCACTATTCAAGATGCAGGCATATCATGGATTTCTAGAGAGGCAAGATGATATTTCTTTCTTATTATCTGTCCCTTTCTTATTGAATCCCAACATTCTGTTCACTTTTTTGACTACTGCTGCATGTTGAGTGGGTATTTTTCAGAGAACTATCCACAATGACTCCAAGGTCTCTTTCTTGAGTGGTAACAGCCAATTTAGACCCCATCATTTTATTTGTATAGTCAGGATTATGTTTTCCAATGTGCATTACTTTGCATTTATCAACATTAAATTTCAACTGCATTTTGTTGTTAAGTCACCCAGTTTTGTGAGATCCCTTTGTAGCTCTTCGCAGTCTGCTTTGGACTTAACAATCTTAAGTAGTTTTGTATCATCTGCAAATTTTGCCACCTCACTATTTACCCCTTTTTCCAGATCATTTCTGAATATTTTGAATAGGACTGGGTCCCAGTACTGACCCATGGAGGACAGCACTATTTACCTCCCTTCATTCTGAAAACTGGCCATCTATTCCTACCCTTTGTTTCCTATCTTTTAACCAGCCGTCAATCCATGAAAGGACCTTCCCTCTTATTCCATGACAGCTTACAAGCCTCTGGTGAGGGATCTTGTCAATGGTTTTATGGAAATCAAAGTACACTATATCCACTGGATTCCCCCTTGTCCACATATTTGTTAACCCCCTCAAAGAATTCTAGTAGATTGGTGAGGCACAATTTCCCTTTACAAAAACCATGTTGACTCTTCCCCAACATATTATGTTCATCTATGTGTCTGACAATTCTGTTCCTTACTATAGTTTCAACTAGTTTGTGTGGTACTGAAATCAGGCTTACTGGCCTATAATTGCTGGGATCACCTCTGTAGCCCTTTTTAAAAATGGGCGTCATGTTAGCTATCCTCCAGTCATTTGGTGCAGAAGCACATTTAAATGAGGTTAGAAACCACAGTTAGTAGTTCTGCAATTTTACATTTGAGTATCCCTCTACTAGATGGTGAAAGGCTGTTAGAGCTTCTAGGGGGACGAGACGAGGAGTGAGTGGGAGAGGGAATGATGGGCACATTGCCATCTGTGAGAGGTAAGGATACTAGGTCTGTCTGAGCCACGTAGGAGTGATCAAAATGATGGGTGCTCTGTCTTTTTTTATTTTCAGTGGGACTTTTCAGGGGCAAGGAAGGGATGCTGTAAAGGAGGTCCCCATCCCAAAGGAGGAGGAGAGCATTACCTAGGGAGTTTCCTTGTGACAGGTTGGATCACAGAACTCCCCTGGGAGCTGCCACCTGATGTGCCAAGACTACTTCTGCCCCTGCTTTCCTGCCCTGTCAGCTTAGGACTCCAGCACCCTGCCTGGTTTGAGCCAGACCCACTAGCCTGCTGCAAACCCAGACCCAGGTCTGAACCACATCCCCTAACAGCTGTAGGCTTAACTGAAAGCAGGTTACAGAAGTGTTCTTGTCCTTGGCACTCAGATGCCCAACTCCCAATGGGGTCCAAACCCTAAATAAATCCATTTTACCCTGTCTAAAGCTCATACAGGGTAAACTCATAAATTGTTCGCCCTCTATAACACTGATAGAGAGATATGCACAGCTGTTCCCCCCCCCCCCCCAAGTATTAATACATACTCTGGGTTAATTAATAAGTAAAAAGTGATTTTATTGACTACAGAAAGTAGGATTTCAGTGGTTCCAAGTAGTAAGAGACAGAACAAAGTGAGTTACCAAGCAAAATAAAATAAAACATGCCAGTCTAAGTCAAGTACAGTAATAAAAACTGAATACTGATAAAATCTCACCAGTTCCAGTAAGATTCCTTTTACAGACTAATCTCTTTCTAGTCCGGGTCCAGCAATCACTCACACCCCCTGTGGTTCTTGTCCTTTGTTCCAGTTTCTTTCTTGGGGGTGGAGAGGCTCTCTCTTTAACCAGTTGAAGACAAAATAGGGGGGAGGTCTCCCAGGGGCTTAAATAGACTTTGTCTTGTGGGTAGAGACCCCGTCCTCTCTCCTATGCAAAGTACAGCTCCAAGATGGAGTTCTGGAGTCACCTGGGCAAGTCACATGCCCATGCATGACTCACAGTTTTTACAGGCAGAAGCCCTTGCCCACATGGTATCTTGAGTGTCTCCAGGAAGACTTCTTATGCGGATTGGAGCATTCCAAGTTGCATTGTTCCATAAGTGCTTCTTGATTGGGCACTTAACTTTGTGAATTCCTTTCTCCAGGAACTGACCAAATGCTCTAGTAAGGTTGTTTAGAAATCAAGCCAGTAAAGAGCCAATATTCATAACTTCGAATACAAAAATGATACATGCATACAAATAGGATTAATAGATTCAGTAGATCATAACCTTTGCATAGATATGTTACATGGCATATGTAGCTGTCATAAAAATAAAGGGAAGGGTAACCATCTTTCTGTTTCTAGTGCTATAAAATCCCTCCTGGCCAGAGGAAAAATCCTTTCACCTGTAAAGGATTAAGAAGCTAAGGTAACTTCGCTGGCACCTGACCCAAATGACTATGAAGGATCAAGATGCTTTCAAACTGGAGCGGGGGAAAAAGGTTTTTGTCTGTCTGTGTTATACCTTTGCCGGGAACAGATCAAGGATGCAAGCCCTCCAATGCCTGTAAGGTTAGTAAGTAGTCTAGCTAGAAAATGTGTTAGGTTTTCTTTGTTTTTTGGCTTGTAAACTTGCTGTGCTGGAGGAATGTGTATTCCTGCTTTTTGTGTCATTTTGTAACTTAAGGTTTGGCCTAGAGGGACTCTCTATGTTTTGAATCTGCCTGCTTGTGAGATTATCTTCCATTCTAATCCTACAGAGTGTTTCTTTTATCTTTGTTTTGTTCTTCTAATAAAGTTCTGATTTTTAAGAATCTGATTGGGTTTTTAGGGTCCTAAGAAACCCAAGCTGGTCTGTGCTCAACTTGTTTATTCTCAAGCCTCCCCAGGAAAGGAGGTGTAAGGGGTTGTGGGGATTGCTGGGGGAAGAGGAACTCCAAGTGATCCTTTTCCCTGGTTCTTTGTTATAGCGCTTGTTGGTGGCAGCATACTGTTCAAGAAAAAGGCAAAGTTTGTGCCTTGGGAAATTTTTTAACCTAAGATGGTAAAAATAAGCCCACATCTGTACCCTAGAGTTCAGAGTGGGGAGGGAACCCTGACAGTAGCATAGAACATATTTGAGTTATGTCATATATATTCATATGCATATTTCCATAAAGTCTTAGGGGGGCATCATCACAAAGGAGGAGGAGAACATTGCCAAGGGAGTGTTCCTATCTCCACTCTGGAACCGTAGCATGGACATTTTTTCTTCCGGTAAGTGGTGAACAGGTGTGTGGTTGGTGTCCCCCACCGCCTGAATAGATCATGATGTACTACTACTGGGTCTAGTTCTCACTCGTGGTCATGTGGGAATTTGCAACTGAGACTGTCCGCCATCGAGTTCTATGTAGCCAGGAGTTAGGCTGCTAACAGTGTAATGTCGTGGGAGATACACCAGGCTCCCCCTTGTCAATTGATATAGAACATGCAGATAACGTTGTCTGTTAGGACTTTTCTATCTGACCCTGTCATAAACATAGAGGGAAGGGTAAACCCCTTTAAAATCCCTCCTAGCTAGAGGCAAAATCCTCTCACCTGTAAGGGGTTAAGAAGCTAAAGGTAACCTCGCTGGCACCTGACCAAAATGACCAATGAGGAGACAAGATACTTTCAAAAGCTGGGAGGAGGGAGAAAAACAAAGGGTCTGGGTCTGTCTGTATGCTGCTTTTGCTGGGGATAGAACAGGAATGGAGTCTTAGAACTTTTAGTAAGTAGTCTAGCAAGGTATGTGTTAGATTATGATTTCTTTAAATGGCTGAGAAAGGAATTGTGCTGAATAGAATGACTATTTCTGTCTGTGTGTCTTTTTTGTAACTTAAGGTTTTGCCTAGAGGGATTCTCTATGTTTTGAATCTAATTACCCTGTAAGGTATCTACCATCCTGATTTTACAGAGGAGATTCCTTTACCTCTATTTACTTCTATTTCTATTAAAAGTCTTCTTGTAAGAAAACTGAATGCTTTTTCATTGTTCTCAGATCCAAGGGTTTGGGTCTGTGGTCACCTATGCAAATTGGTGAGGATTTTTACCAAACCTTTCCCAGGAAGTGGGGTGCAAGGGTTGGGAGGATTTTGGGGGGAAAGACGTGTCCAAACTACGTTTCCCAGTAAACCCAGTTAGAGTTTGGTGGTGGCAGTGGATATTCCAAGGACAAAGGATAAAATTAATTTGTACCTTGGGGAAGTTTTAACCTAGGCTGGTAAAAGTAAGCTTAAGAGGTTTTCATGCAGGTCCCCACATCTGTACCCTAGAGTTCAGAGTGGGGGAGGAACCTTGACAGACCCGTTGATAGGATGGAGGAAGTAGGCGCAGGCATTCCTGACTGCCATTAGCTCAAGGAGATTGATGTGGAGGGATATCCCCAAGGGGTTACCCTTTTCCTTGTGTTGTGAGGTGGTTCAGATGGGCTTCCCCTCCTATGAGTGATGCATCGGAAATGTGGAGCAATGATGGAGGTTTTTGCACAAAGGGGATCCCTTTGCAAATGGTGGCTGGGTCTTTCCACCAGTCATGACCCAGGAGTAAGGGTTGATTTCTGGGCATTGATCTGCACGCCCCGCTCTGTAAACAGTCACACCACGGCTTCGGTGACTCGGTGAGCTGCTTGGAGAGACCAAATGCTGAGGAGGCAATCGTCCAGGTAAGTGTAAATCATGATCCCTTGGGAAGGTAAGTGGGCGGTCACCACTGAGAGAATCTTGGAGCATTCTCTTGGCAGTGATGATAACCCAAAGGGGTGCACCCTGTACTGCTAGTGGTCTTGTCCCAGAAAGAATTTGAGAAATTATCTGAGAGTCGGTAGGATTAAGATGTAAAAATATGCATCCTGAAGGTCAGGGGCCAAAAGCTAGTCTCCCTGTTCCAGTGTTGGAATGATCATTTCTAAAGTAACCATCTTTAATTTAACTGGCTCTCTCTCCCCTAACCCCACTCCTGGTGGGTGCAGGATGAGGCCCAGCAGCTCACGTTCCTGCACGCCATCCACCCCGCGTGTCTCGCTGCACAGCAGAGAGGGCAGGACACACTGCAGCCGCACTACTACAAGGCAGCTGTGGTGGAGAGGATTGTGGTCAGCGAGACACTGCCCGGCAGCTGGAGGGTGGACAGAGACATGGGAGTGGCAGGGGTCTCTCCGGGTCAATGGTTGGGGGATGCCTGGTGCTGGAGGGGCTTCAGTCAAGTTCTTGTCCTGGTTAAGTGATGACTCTGGGCTTTTAAGGAGACCCTCCTCCAGATTCATGCCTTCCTGTTATCCTGGAGCAGCTGGGGAAGCAAATCCTCACGGAGGGGCCCTGCCCATATCCCTGTGCTCCAGGCTCCCTTGCGGGGAGAGAAAAATAAGGGTCTAGCTCTAGCTCCTATGCGCTAGCATCTCCTGCAGAGGGGCTAAAGGGAAGGAGAGTCCTGGCCCAGGGGGACTCGGAGCTGACAGGAAAATGCTGATGGAATCCCCTCTCCCTCTCCCTTCCATTAGAACTCAGCCAAATTCCCCAGGATGGGTCACCATGTGGCTCAGCTGGGCTCTGTTTGTTGGTGACCCATCCAAGGACACCAGCCGGCAGGCCAGGGAGGGGGGTTACCGGCTCTACCAGCTGCTGCTACACCAGAGGGGTAAGGAACTCAGCTGGGAAATGGCACCCGATAGAAGAGGACTGGGGCCCCAGCCAATTTCTCTCAGACTGACCCCGGCTGGAGGATGAGTCTCTCTCAACCTCCTTCGGTGTTCTACACCACCCCCTGCAATTGTGTTGGGCCAGGCACACAGCGAGGACTCTGCCCACTGTGCAGCCACCAATGGGATTGGAAGGACACAAGCACTGCAACCAGAATGACAAATGTGTGTGTCTCTCTCTCTTTCCCAGGCCTGACCATCCATGAGGCAGAAGACCTGTGGGTCTGGGACTGGCACCAGGACAGCAGGCTCCCGGGCTACAAGAACACGGCCAGGGTGGGGGAGGTAAGGACACTCAGCCAGGGAATGGGAGTGGGGGTGGCTGCCTCCTGGAGTCACTAGGTGGAGATGCCATTCTAGTCCAAGATTTGGAGCCTGGCTCTGGGCAATCTGCTGAAGCCTCACATATGGTTGGTTTTAGGTCTTCGGGAAGTTCTTCTCGGAGGAGCAGAGAAGATTCTTCCTCCGGATGGCAGTGCTGGCCATCCACGACCCCCTGCTGCATGTCAGCCAGGCAGGGCTGCTCCTCACCTACTCCCTCCTAGGCAAAGCCAGCAGCTGATGGGGGACAAGGTAAGCAGCTGCATTAGACTCAGGAGATTCGGGCAGGGCCCAGGCCTCATTCCCATCCTACAGCCATTCTCTGGCCTGGCATCAAGGAGCCTGATGGGGAATGAGGGTGAGAGCAGGTGCTACTGGGAAGGGAGATGAATTCACCTCCATGAGCAGGAGGGAGCCAGCTTGTCCCCGGAGCAGCTCCAAGCCATCTCTTTAGAAAGGCTAATTAATGACAAGCATTGCCTCATCACAGACTTATGTTCTTAGGACACAGTGCTATTGCTTTTGGGAAGTCCCCTAAATGCCCTCTGCCAGCCTCTCCTGTCACCCGAGCCACCACGCAGAGTTGCTCCCATCACTGGCAGCCTTGGAGGCCAAGGACTGACAGGTCATGGCGACTGCCCAGGAGGTTCTGAGGCACATGTACGGGGGAAGCTTGTCCTGCTGCTGGCAGGGTTGGACCCGCTCCAGAGAGAATGGAAAGATTCAGTCAGCAGGGGCTGCTGATCTGCCCCATTCACCAGGACTGCCACGATGTGGCTTCAGCATGAATGGCCGGGATGACTTGGGGAAAGGTCTCAACCTCCCCACATCCCACTTCACTGCTGCCAGATTCCGTTCTGCCCCCCTGCTAGAGCTCCCTCCCTGCCCTGCCTGGGTGGGGGTGGAGGAGACAGTTCTGAGAACTTCGGCTGTGGATTGGAGGTGGAACAGCTGTCAGGGGCACTGAGGGGGAGGTGGCAGGAGCTCACCCTACAAGGAGGGGGTTGCCACTGGAGGTCACTGGAAAGGACAACAAGACTCCATTCTGGGGGTCAGGAGGGTGAATCCATCCCTCAGAGGTGGGCAGGTGCTGGGTGGAAATGCTGCTGGTTCCAGATGCCCTTAATCTCCTCTGATTCCTCAGGGGCGTCTGAGTCTGTGACAGGTTCTCGTTCCCTTGCAGCAGGAGGATGTCACGGCCAATATTATGCGCCAGCTCCACATCATCCGGCACTTGCACCAGGTGCCTGAGGCACTGCAGGGGCTGTGCCTCTGAGGCCACCAACAACTCCTGCTCCCTGCTGCAGGTACTGCTCTGGCTCACTGTAAGTGGGGAGCTAGTGGAAGGGAAAATGGAGGAGCCCCCGGCACTCTCTCCCCTCTCAAATTCCTTCATCTGGGACAGGAGCTCTTTCCCTCAAACCCATTCCCCTCCCCCCTTTCCTTGGTCTACCCCCATCCCATTCCCCCTGCTCCCAGGCAGAGCTCTCCCTGTCCCATATGGTGCAGAAAGGCCACAGGCCCAGCCCCACTGAAGCTCAGAAAGCTCCACTTTTGAGGAGATGGGGGTGGGACAGAGGCTCAGGGCTAGCTTCACCTCCTGTCCTTTATTCTTCCCTGGGCCCTTCTGTGGGGTCTCTGGGTGTGAAATGAATCAGAGCCTCCTTCCCAGCTGTATTCCAGGCCCTGGGATCTGGTACAGCCTCCCAGATGGGCGCATCCTGGAGCTGAGCCACGTCAGGGAGCAGTGGGGACAGGTCACCTCGTCCCATCAAAGCAATCAACGCTGGCTCTCAAAGACTCTTAGATGGAAGACCCTGCTTCTTCCTGGAGGCAGGGCCAGTGCAAGGATGTTTCGAGCCCTAGGCGAAACTTCCACCTTGTGCCCACCCCCCTCCCCTCACCCTCTGAATGATGAAGGGCCTGAATGTCAGTGTCACCAGAACAAGCAATCTCCAGTTCCAGGCAGCGGGGCCTGTGTGTACTCGGCCCCTCTGGATACCAGATCTGAAATGGGGAACAAGGACCCCAGGCCAGTAAGAGTAGGAGTGGGCAGAGCGGGCCTGTAACAGGGTGCTTTCCCCTGGGCTGCACAGCCTGGGGCCGAGCCAAGCTGATTACAGAATGAGCCCAACTGAGAGGCACCATGGACCTCCTGCTAAAGAGCCAGACTTCAGTGGTGACACAGCCCAGCTTGGGTATCCACAGGAATGAGAACGAGGTAGGAAGTTCAGAGCATCAAGGAAAGTCTAGAGGGGAATTTGAAAAGAGAGGTAGGAAGTGCCCAGGGAAACCTGCAGCAAAGAGAAAGGAGTAGACCTAGCTGTTGGGTACAAGGTCCTGGGCTGCTACCAATGTCAGGGTGGGACTAGGTTCCCCTTCTGGCCCCAAAGAGCGGGGGTACACACACCCGGAGAGGGTTACCAAGCCCAGCAAGGGGGTTGCAGGCTGAGCAAGAGCCCCAGCGATGGCAGAAGGACTTCTTTCTGTGGAAAGACCTCTTTGGACTCCTAGTGTGAGACAAGCTGGGCCCCAGAAGGGTGGACTGAAGGTGGTGACCTGGCCGGAGGGCTGAGTTACCAGGCAGAGAAACTGCCCTGGTGCTGGAGCGACCGTGCATGGGGGACGCCAGCCCAGCGAGAGGGCTGTGATGCGACACCTGGCTGCCGGCGGGGGAGGGGGAGACGTAACGATGAGTAGATTGGTTTATGATTGGCAATGTCAAGAGGATTGAATTCCCCCTGTGATGCTTGAGGGCTGATGGAAGTCTTGGTTGCTGAAGGAAGGTCTGTCCTCCCAAGCGGGTGTATCGAGGGACTGAGCTGGTCACTGGATTTCCCACTTCAGTTCCAGGGACTGGTTAAGCAGCCAAAGCAGGTCCAGAGGTTTCTCCAGCAGTTCCTAGAAAACCAACAGAAGCAGAAGGAAATGCAGGCGGAGCTACAGACGGAGCAGCAGCAGCAATACCTGTGTGAGATCCTAGGAAGGGAAATCAACCCAGGGACTGCTTTGCCTATGGACTAGGCCAGAGAAAGGGCTTCCAAGGCCAGCAAGGGAAGGCTGAGCCAAAGTCAGGCTGAGGAAGAGCCCCCAAAGGGACAGAGGACCTTGTTTAGAATCATAGAATATCAGGGTTGGAAGGGATCTCAGGAGGTCACCTAATCGAACCCCCTGCTCAAAGCAGGACCAATCCCCAATTTTTGCCCCATATCCCTAAATGGCCCCCTCAAGGATTGTACTCACAGCCCTGGGTTTAGCAGGCCAAAGCTCAAACCACTGAGCTATCCCTCCCCCCTTCTGTTAAAGACATTTTTGGACTTTTAGTTTGGGATGAGCGTGACCCAGGAAGGAGTGGATGAAAAGACGGTCACCTGGCTGAAGGGCTGAGTTCCCAGGCAAAAAACTGCCAGAGTGCCCTAGCGACTATTGGCGGGGGTGCTAGCCCAGCAAGAAAGCTGTGACACCAGGCCTTGCCAGGAAGGGGCACCTATCGGTGAGTGAACTCTGTTACAAACCTGCTTCCATGATGGAAGCAGCCTAGTATTGGAGAGTGGTGGGGATGGCCTATGGGAGAGGATGGCTGGAGTGGTCATACAGAAGGGGCAGCAGGGTCCAGTGATGAGAGCAGGGAACAGGTTGTAGTGCAGCCCTGCCACTGAGTGGTACCAGGATCCTGGCCAGGTCACTCTCCCACCTGGTGCCTCACTTTCTCTATCTTTGAAATGGAGATCATCATGACCACCTTAAGAATGTGTTTGATCCTCTGCTCTTTCTTCCCCAATCTCTGCCCTCCTTGCCCCACACAGGCCTCTGCCCTGTTCCTCAAACTTCCATGCCCATGTTAGTGCCAGAGCCAAATGCAAGGTCCTATAGTTAGTAACAAGGCATCCTGGCCACACCGACAGAATGGGGAAGTGTATCCAGGAAAGCAGTGACTCTGAAAAGGATTTAGGGGCCAGAGTGAAGAAGCCACTCAAAATGAGCTCCCAGTGTGATGCTGTGGTGAACAGGGCTAAAGCCGTCATTAGACGTAGGGGCAGAGCCGTGAGTAGGCTAGGGAGGTGTAACGATGCTGGCTCTGCCGGGACCCAACTAAGAGTTCCAATTCAGGACAAATTGCTTCAAGCAGGCCAGTTAGAGCCCAAAGCTGGGTTTTTTCCACCTCTAAGGCAAACCAAACTGGCCAAACAGAGAATACTTCAGTTTTACCCCACTGCCCAACCACAAATCACACAAGCAATTCCCTTGGACACTGCAGTTTCCCAGTATCACCGCCAGTGCCACTCATTATGTGGATGAATGGTTATGAAAAGCAATTCCCCAGTAAAAGAAAAAAGGTTCTCTCAAAGGACCCCAAAGGACCAAGCCCCAGACACAGGTCAATAGACAAATCAGATCTTACCCACAAATCACACTGTTGCCATACTTTAGAATCCAAAATCTAACAGTTTATTCATGAAGGGAAAAAGATATAGATGAGAGCTAGAATTAATTGCATACAGTAATGGCAAAGTTCTTGGTTCAGGCTTGTAGCAGTGATAGAATAAACTGCAGGTTCAAATCAAGTCTGTGGAGTACATTCACAGCTGGGATGGGTCATTCGGTCTTTTGTACAGAGCTTCAGTTTGTAGCAAAGTCCCTCCAGAGGTATGAAGCAGGATTGAAGACAAGATGGAGGGGAGGCATCAGCCTTTTAGTCTCTTGCCATGTGGTCTTTGCTTTCTTTGTCCCAAGGACACTCTATCCAGCACATGGAACAGAAAAACCTTAGAGTTCTGTCCGTAGGCAGGTCCCTGCATACCTTGCTGAGTCAGAAGGCGTACCTGCCTTCTCTCAATGGGTTACTTGTATAGCCGATGGTCCTTAATGGGCCATCCAGCAGGCTAGGCAGAGCTGACACCAACTTGTCTGGGGTGTTCCCCGGAAGCATAGCAGAAGTTTGAAATACAGACAGTATAGAGCCAATATTCATAACTTCAACTACAAAAATGATACACAGACACAGAGAGCATAATTTTCATCAGCCAATCATAACCTCTCCCTAGACCGCTTACACGACAACCTTTATACAATATTGGCTGCAAATATATAACAGTGGTCGCAACAGTGATCTACACAGTTATAGATCCTGTCAGGAGGTGACACGGCATCAGTGGGACTGATATTGGAAAACTGCGTCTGATTTTGGTGTCCTCATTTGAAAAAGATGTTGTGAAATTGGAGCTGGGGCAGCAAAGAGCCACCAAATGTTCTGAGGGCTGGAGAAAAATGCCTTCTAGTCAGCTACTGAAAGAGCTCAACCTGTTCAGCTTATCAAAAGAGGATTGAAAGGTGACTTCATTGAAGTGTTGAAGCGTGTTCATGGAGAGAAACTACTGGGTATTAAAGGGCTCGTTAATCTAGCAGAGAAAGGCACAACAAGGCCCAATGGCTGGGAGGTGAAGAGAGATAAATTCATATTACAAATAAGGCACAAATATTCAACAGCGGGGCCGATTCACCACAGGAACAAGCTACCAAGGAAAGTGATGGATTCTCCATCTCTTGATGTCATTTAATAAAGACTAGATGCCTTTCTGGAATGTGTTTGCCTAAAAAGTAGCTATTGTGTCATCCAGCAGTCCTATGATATGCAGGGGGTCAGATTAGATGCTCTAAGGGTCTCTTCTGGCCATAAAGTCGACTAATTTCTGAAAAACTGAGTGCAGCATTGGGAACAGCGTCTGATGTTTCACTGTCTAGCCGGCTTGCTTCCTAGACAGTAGCTGATTTACCACGGCGCCACGGGCTCCAGGGCTCTGGGCCCACGCTCCAAAGGGGCCCCGGCCAGCTGCGCTTCTCCGCCCCCACTCTCTCCTGAAGGGGTGGAAGCTTGGTGTTGCTGGCTCCCGGGGTTCTGTCTTGCTGCTGCATGGCAGGCTCTGCCAGCAACCAAGCTCCCCCCCGTCCGCCTCTTCCCCCAGCTTGCTACTTCTGTCCCTCTCCCTACCACCGATAAGCTGTTTGCCAAAGCCAGGGAGCGGGAGAAGCAGAGAAGAGGCAGGGGCAGGGCCTTGGAGAAGGGGGTGGAATTGGGACATACCCCCTCCAGCCCTGTCAACGTTCCTTCCCCACTCTGAACTCTAGGGTACAGATGTGGGGACCTGCATGAACCCCCCCCCACAAGCTTACTTTTACCAGCTTAGGTTAAAACTTCCCCAAGGTACAAACTATTTTACGCTTTGCCCTTGGACTTCCCCTGCCACAACCAAATGTTTATCTGGGTTTATTGGGAAAACGTTGTTTGGAAACGTCTTTCCCCCCAAAAGACTCCCAACTCTTGCACCCCACTTCCTGGGGAAGGTTTGGTAAAAATCCTCACCAATTTGCATAGGTGACCACAGACCCAAACCCTTGGATCTTAGAACAATGAAAAAGCATTCAGTTCTTGAAAAGAACCATTTTAATAGAAGAAACAGTAAAAAGAATCACCTCTTAAAATCAGGATGGTAAATACCTTACAGTGTAATTAGATTCAAAACATAGAGAATCCCTCTAGGTAAAACCTTAAGTTACAAAAAAGACACACAGACAGGAATAGTCATTCTATTCAGCACAACTTAATTTCTCAGCCATTTAAAGAAATCATAATCTAACACATATCTAGCTAGATTACTTACTAAGTTCTAAGACTCCATTTCTGTTCTGTTCCTGGCAAAAGCATCACACAGACAGACACAGACCCTTTGTTTTTCTCCCTCCTCCTATTTTGGTCAGGTGCCAGCGAGGTTATCCTAGCTTCTTAACCCTTTACAGGTGAGAGGATTTTTCCTCTGGCCAGGAGGGATTTTAAAGGGGTTTACCCTTCCCTTTATATTTATGACAAGCCCCCTGCCTTGAGCTGCTCAGGGCAGGGGGATGGGAGCAACCCCATGACCCCAGCCCACCCCCACAGCCCCCTGACCTCTGCCCTGACTCCTACACCCTACTCACACCTACCCAGCCCCCTTCCCTGACTCCTGCAGCCCCTCACACCCCACCAGCCCTGACTCCTGAACCCCCCCCACAAACCCCCTACTCTGACTCCTGCACCCCACACACCCAGCCCTGGCTTCTGCACCCCACACAACTACCCAGCCCCCCCAGCCCTCTGCACTGTCTCCTGCACCCCCCCCACACAGATACTCTGCCCTGACTCCTGCACCCCCCACACATCCCCACCCTGAGCACCAACCTGGAGATAATGCACCCTCCCCCCCACATACCCACCTGCACCCCTCACACCGAATGGAAGCTGCCCCAGGTAAGCGCTCCCCACCCCAACTTCCTGCCCCAACCCTGAGCCCCCTCCCTCATTCTAGCTCCTGTGCAGACCCTGCACCCCAAACCTCAGCCTTCTCCTACACTCCTGCACCCCCAGCCCTGTGCTCAGTGCACCCCCACCCTCAGCTTGGTGCAGAGGAAGATGAAGAAAATGGGCTAGAACCAGGGTGAAGGTAGGTACCCACTCTGTGCAGTTTACCCCCGGCCCCTCTCCAGCTCCAAGGACCAACCCTAGCTCCCATCCCACTTTGCTTTTACCCTCAGCCCCTGCTTTCCTCCAGTCAACAGGGACTAATCCTCCCTGCATGCCCTGCTGTGCTCATATTGCCCTGGCCCCTGCCTTGCTCCAGGTGGGGACCAATCCTTCCCCCCGACACACCATGCCCAACTGTCAGGGTGGATAAAAATCAATGACTTTAAAAAAAATCAAATAATCAGATTTTTTAAATTTAAAGTGGATTTTTGAGGGAAAAAATACCTAAAGCTAATTTTAATTAAGGTACACTACATCTCATCATGGAATAAGGATTATAAATTTTAATTAATAGAGTCATAGACTATAAGGGTTGGAAAGGACCTCAGGAAGTCATCTAGTCCAACCTGCTGCTCAAAGCAGCACCAATCCCCAATTTTTGCCCCAGATCCCTGAATGGCCTTCTCAAGGATTAAACTCACAACCCTGGGTTTAGCAGGCTAATGCTCAAACCACTGAGCTATCCCTCCCCCCATAATTCTATAGTATTAGACAATATATTCATGTAATGTTTAAGAAAAGTTTTGTAAATGAGTTCTAATAGTTCATGGATTAGGGACCCAATCTTATGGGGTTCCACAGGCTTCTGTATAGATTATTTAGGTTAATTTTTCTATCTACCCAATGGGACTCAGTGCTCAGCCTAGAAGATACCATCAGAGATGCTGAGTTTTGCACTTCTCAAACTGTGGATTTGTGTCTCCAGAGGTAACATGCTTGTTAACAGCAAAAATGTTTTAAATAAATACATAAATAATATATAGAGGTGAGAAATAACAGACCTCAACTCTATTGTCTTTCTGCAAATTTGTGTACACAGGGTCAACCCCTTACCTCTCTTTAAAAGTGAAAAGTTTCAAAAAGTTCAATGAATAGAAGATTGTTGGGGGCGGAATAGATCTGGACAAGCAAAAGAAGTCTGGAGATAAAGATGAGAAGTGAGGGACATCTGCCTTTTTGTTAAACTATTATGTTTTTTGTTGAAGAAAAATATCCAGAATACTTACTTAACGTTGTTGTTTTAGTTAAATAAAACAATTTAAATATCTGTCTGGTGATGTTCTCCTCCTAATACAGCCTGGCAAGAAAATCCTCCAAATATTAATGATTAACCTGTTGAATTGGAGATAGTTCACCTCCCAATAACTTCATAAATATCTGCTTCAGTTACCTTTGGGAAATGACATACCAAATACTCATTCGTTTTGTAATATACCTGTAAAACTAATCTGAAAAGTTTTCAAAATAAATCACAGTTTAAAAATGTATAGTGTGTACCTTCTAAAAATGAAACCTACATCTATCTCTGAGTTGTGAAGAATATGTACTAAGGTTATAACAACCAACAAGAATGCACTTTTATGTAGAAAACCATGACTATATTGAGTCTTCCTGACTAGTGATGTAAATCAAATCCACCCTCTCCGCTGTGCTCTTGCCCCTGGCCTCTTCATTCCCCAGGGGGGCCCACAAATATGTTTGGGGCCGGGCCCACAAAAAGTTAATCCAGTCCTGGGTCAGTTGCTAGATATTGTAGAACTCAGCCAGGATGCTTATTTACCTCTGTATGTTTTTGCTTCCAGTACATCCCCTTTCTATTACCCTCAGGGAGTGGACATGATCATACTGTACCCAAAACCCAGTAGGGCTGTTTTAATCTCCTGCAGACTTCTGCCATTTCCTTGCTCTTTCATTAGTGACACTGCTACAGTTGTCTGACTATTTTGGTGGAAGGGTGTTGTACGGTTCCCTGGATTGTTGGAAGTGGGTGGATCTAGCTATGTTATCTCACATCAGAGATTCATATTTGACTTTCACAGCTTAGAAGGGACCATTATGATCATCTCATCTGAGCTCCTGAATAACAGAGATTTCACACAGGAATTCCCACATCAAGCACACAGTTTTGGTTGACCTAAAGCGGAACTTTTAGGAAGAGAACCAGGACAGATAGTTGCATTTTTTCCAATTGGAATATTTTTCCATCAGAAAATGCTGATTCCACAAAATCAAAACATTCTGTCAGAAGTATAGATTTCCTGAACATTTCTGAGAGGAAATTATTAAAAAGTTTCATTTTGACTTTATCTTTTTGACTTTCAAATTGTACCATAGCACCCACACATCGCATCCACAGTCACATCCACATGCCCAACACAATCCTTTACCACACATCATTCACACCCCACCCAGCACATATACAACATACAACTCCAGCGCATCACTCCCCACCATAATATACACACCATCACATGTAATACCCAACCACCACACACTCTGTGCAAATCACATAACACACCACCACCACATGGATACCATCACACACTGCCACGATGTGCCACACCCACAATGCACCAGGCAACATAAGAGTCAAAATGGTACAAAGATGCCTTCTTTAAACAAAGGTGAGCAAATCTAACCTTATCTAAACAAAGCATTTCAACCTTCGCTTAGACTATCATGTTTCATGGAAGGTCTCAGTCCTTATCTTCAAGCCACTTAGGCCCAGATCTGTAGAAGTATTTAAGCTCCATTGAAATCAATGGACATTAGGGGGTTTAAATGCCTCTGAGGATCTGAGCCTTTAGCATTTGGGCCTTTGACAAATGAAAGATTCCTTCCCATTCCAGGACTGCATTGATCAGCGCTGTCCCTCAGGCACAGTGGAGCTGTCGCCAGCCAGGGGAAGCTCATTTGTTCAGGAGACAGTTTTCCTGGTGGTTGATCTGAGACTCTGGACCCAACTCCCACAGGATCACAAAATCACCTGAGCCCTCTTTCTGTTCCACTTGAAAGTGAGCTTCTGAAATCTGCCTTCAGTAGCATAAGCTCATAGCATGTCATAAAATAAACCTCCATAAGAATCCACATGCACTTTTTCCCTAGAGGGAAACATGGAGAACGACCCACATGGGATGAAACAAAACCATGTCATTTCATGCATCTCTATCCAAAGCTCTGATGCCACAGTGAAGGGCATAGCATCAGAATTTGTAGGGCAGAGAAGAGATTCGGGGCCTCTTGTCACTGTCTAATCATGTGTGTGTGTGCTCATTAAGATACCTGTAAATAACCTCCCATTTATACTCCTGGATTTCAGAGGAAAGTCTGGAGTCTGGATTGGGGGTTAGGGCGCTCTCTCGAGTTAGGAATATTTTGTTGCTGGCTTTCTCACTGTTACCGCAACCCTGATAGAGCATTCACTTTCAGTGCAGTGCCCCATCCTAGAGCCTGCGATATCTGAGAAGTGATATTTTAGCATTACTACTTTTTGGTGATTCAGTTGTGAAGTTGCACTCCATAATGTTTTATGGAAATATGCTTATGTGTTTAAATATAATGTAACTGGAATATGCATATGCAAAAGGTCTCTTGTAAAGTATCATTACAAAGCTATATAAAATATATTTATCCAATCTGTATGCATAAATCATCATTGTATCTGAAGCTAGAAATACGAAGTATAACTCTGAGGCCCTATTGTAACTATGCAAAGTGTGGGCCTTTAATGATGGTTTAGAATCTTGATGGCTCCCATTGACTAGGACAATTGGTTGTAAATGGTTTATTTACCTGCAAGTGTTCCTGGGAGCCAGCCAAGGAAGAATGGAGGCTGGGGTCTCACAGGACATGTGAGCATGTCACCTGACACTGGAATCCATCTTAAATCTGTATTTTTCCATTTAGAAGGAGGGGTGTGGACCCAGAGAGACAAAAGATTCCAGCCTTGTGCCAAAGCTATAAAAGGGGGTGGAACAAAACAAAGGAGGCTGCCAGTCATGAGAACACCCCTGCTTTCCACCTAAAATGTCTGCTGGAACTAACAAGTCTGTACCAGGGGAAAGGATTGGGCCAGACTAGGAAGGAGTCTAGTTTGTGAAAGAAGCTTATTAGCATATCTGTGAGGGTGAGATTTTACCTGTAATCGGTTTCTTAATGTATTAGGCTTGGACTTGTGTGTTTTTGCTTTATTGTGCTTGCTAACTTACTTTGTTCTGTCTGTCATTACTTGAAACCACTGAAATCCTACTTTTTGTTCTTAATAAAATCACTTTTCTTTATTATTGAACCCAGAGTAAGTGATTAAGACCTGGAGGAACAAACGACTGTGCATATCTCTCTATCAATAATATAGAGGGTGAACAATTTATGAGTTTACCCTGTATAAGCTTTATACAGAGTAACATGGATTTATTTGGGGTTTGGATCCCGTTGGAAGCTGGGTGTCTGGGTGCTGGAGATAGGAGACCTGCTGAGCAGTTTTTGGTCAAAGTCTACAGCTTTGGGGGCGTGGACCAGACCTGAGTCTGTATTGTAGCAGGCTAGCATGTCTGGCTCAACTAGGCAGGGTTCTGGAGTCCCAAACTGGCAGGGAAAACGGGCTCAGAGGTAGTCTCAGCACATCAGGTGACAGTCCCGAGGGGGTCTCTGGGACTGAACCCGTCACATCAATCTCCATCTCTCTCCCTGCTGGTCCACATGGAGCTACCCAACACACCTCATGAGAGAAACATCAGCCCAGGGACAGATCTTCAAAAAGGGTTTAATAAGAAAAAGCAAAAATTCACAATGAAGAAGTGTTAGGGACAAAAAAGCAGGGAAGTTCCAGACTGTCTGATCAATGGGAAATTAGAGGGGAAATCACAGCCCCTGTCTCAGTCAGACTTATTTCTTGCATTTAAACAAAACTGAAATCAAAAAGCTAATTGAAGCAGTTCCCAGGTAGGGATTGTCTCCAATACCCCGATGGGTCAATGAGCATTTGGGACAGGAAAAGTCTAACCATACAGCATTTACATCTTCACAGGATATTTGATCTCAACCCAGCCATTCTTATATTAATGTCCCAGAGATGCCATAATCAATGTCATCATAACCCGGGTCATGAGGAGGTGGGGACAGGGCTTCCCTCTCAGCCCCAGAGGCCCCTTCACTTCTTAGCGAGTGCAGACTCCAGCCTGAAAATAGCAAGCAAGTCACATTACAGTCAATGTATTCATTCTCCACCCATGTGCACTCACGTAATGGATGGGCAAAATACAGCATGGGCTGTGAATCAGCCCCCACCCACAGTTCCTCTTAGTGGGCCTCTGACATGTTTAAACCATGATTTCTCTCTCTGTTCTTCCAAGAAAACATGTGGGAGCGGATTCTCTCTCTTCTGAGACCTCCCTGGTGCAGGAGAAGTGTGGGGATGGCAGTGAGCTGGTGACAACTCCCTGATAGGCCACTGGGAGCTGCTGTAACTCCTGACATCTGATATAGTCCCTAAGGGACCACACGCCAGCAGTCCCACTGAAGTCAGAGAGAGTATTCATGTGAGTAGACTGACAGATGGGATCTAGTATTTGTAGGAGCAGGGACCTTATCTAGGAAATCTTCTCTCTGTCTTGATTTCAATCCATTTAACTCTGTTTAGCAGAAGTCAAGGAGGGGACACAGATGAGAGGTCACCAATAACTGTATTTCAGTGCAGTGACAGTGACTTCTAGTAGCCAGTAAAGGCTCTTCCCGGTGAGTTCTCCACACTCCACTCACCTGTCCGTGAATCCCTGTTCCTGACACTTTCCCCATGGGCCCCCGTGACTTCCTGGGCACTCGATCCAGAACCAGGGTCATCTTCAGGGTCAGAAATTTCTCTGGCATCATCATAACCGTCCCCTCGGTCATCTCCAGGCAGGGCAGGGACCTCTGAAATAATGATGGGAATTAATGGTAATGAGAAGAGGCTTTCCACTGAATAGAGAAAAAAGCTACATGCCAGGTGTGGCAAAGGAGGAACTTGTGTGTATTATTTCTTATGAATGCCACATACACCTCAGTTTAGCTGTTTGATATTATCCTGCCAGACTGCACAGGGAAAAACAAAGGAGGCCATTGGAGGGGAAGCAAACAGGAAACATGAAAATAACAAAGATGTGGCTTCTTAAGGCAACAATGAGGGAAGCTGTTAATTGTGGAATGCCCTTGTCAAGGTTCCTTCCCCACTCTGAACTCTAGGCTACAGATGTGGGGACCTGCATGAAAACCTCCTAAGCTTACTTTTACCAGCTTAGGTTAAAACTTCCCCAAGGTACAAATTAATTTTACCCTTTGCCCTTGGAATTTCCACTGCCACCACCAAACTTTAACTGGGTTTACTGGGAAACGTAGTTTGGACATGTCTTTCCCCCAAAAAATCCTCCCAACCCTTGCACCCCACTTCCCGGGGAAGGTTTGGTAAGAATCCTCACCAATTTGCATAGGTGACCACAGACCCAAAACCTTTTATCTTAGAACAATGAAAAAGCAGTCAGTTTTCTTACAAGAAGACTTTTAATAGAAGTAAAGGAATCACCTCTGTAAAATCAGGATGGTAGATACCTTACAGGGTAATTAGATTCAAAACATAGAGAATCCCTCTAGGCAAAACCTTAAGTTACAAAAAAGACACACAGACAGGAATAGTCATTCTATTCAGCACAACTCTTTTCTCAGCCATTTAAAGAAATCATAATCTAACACATACCTGGCTAGATTACTTACTAAAAGTTCTAAGACTCCATTCCTGTTCTATCCCCGACAAAAGCATCACCCAGACAGACACAGACCCTTTGTTTTTTCTCCCTCCTCCCAGCTTTTGAAAGTATCTTGTCTCCTCATTGGTCATTTTGGTCAGGTGCCAGCGAGGTTACCTTTAGCTTCTTAACCCTTTACAGATGAGAGGATTTTTCCTCTGGCCAGGAGGGATTTTAAAGGGGTTTACCCTTCCCTTTATATTTATGACAGCCCTTGTCATAAATTTAAAGGGAAGAGTAATCACCTTTCCGTATTCAGTGCTATAAAATCCCTCCTGGACAGAGACAAAGTCCTTTTACCTGTAAAGGGTTAAGAAGCTCAGGTAACCTGGCTGGCACCTGACCCAAAATGACCAATGAGGGGACAAGATACTTTCAAATCTGGACTGGGGGGCGGGGGAAGGAAGGCTTTTGTCTGTCTGTGTGATACCTTTGCCGGGAACAGATCAAGGATGCAAGCTCTCTAACTCCTGTAAAGTTAGTTACTAATCTAGCTAGAAAATGTGTTGGGTTTTCTTTGGTTTGGCTTGTGAAATTCGCTGTGCTGGAGGAAATGTTTATTCTTGTTTTTGTGTCTTTTTGTAACTTAAGGTTTTGCCAAAAGGGATTCTCTATGTTTTGAATCTGACTGTCTGTAAGATTATCTTCCACTCTGATCTTACAGAGTTGTTCTCTTATCTTTTTTTGTTCTTCTAATAAAGTTCTGGGTTTCTTTTAAGAATCTGATTGGGGTTTTGGGGTCTTAAAAATCCAAGGCTGGTTTGTGCTCATCTTGTTTATTCTCAAGCCTCCCCGGGAAAGGGGGTGTAAGTGCTTGGAGGGATATTTTGGGAAATAGGAACTCCAAGTGGTCCTTTCCCTGGTCTTTGTCTAAATCACTTGGTGGTGGCAGCATACTGTTCAAGGACAAGATGAAATTGGTGCCTTGGGAAAGCTTTTAACCTAAGCTGGTAAAAATAAGCTTAGGGGGTCTTTCATGTGGGTCCCCACATCTGTACCCTAGAGTTCAGAGTGGGGAGGGAACCCTGACAGCCATTCGCTGGCTCCAGCCAGGCTACTTTGGGTTAATTCTTCCCAGCCCTGAGCTCAGGATCAAAGGGCAGACTAGGGAATGAAGGGGGTGGAGCAGCAGTAGCCAAGGGGTAATGTGGCTTCCAGGAGGCAGATTCATCATTGCTCACCTCGGCTGTCTGGAGTCTGGAGGACATTCCTCAAGGCAGGCTCCTCCACATTATCGTAATCCAACTGAGACCCCCCTGGGGAAGCTCCCTCTGGAACAGCAAACATTACAGTCAGCTTCCCCTGAACACACCCATTTCCCCAGCAGGTTTTAGTTCCCCATTAAAGGCCTGTTGTTTTCGAGTTTGGGCTTTTCATCATAGAGTCTGCAGGGAAAATCACAGGGTGATCCAGGGGAAAAGGGAGAGTCATGGACATTCTCTCAAACAATAATTGTGCCACCTTTATTTCCTCAAAAATAACTAAGGCCCAGCCCTGCCCCACAGCATCCAATACCAACTTTGTCATGCCCTTCAATGAGATCAGGATCTATGCTGGTATTGAGCTAACCCTGGACCTATTTCATAGATTCATAGATATTAAGGTCAGAAGGGACCATTATGATCATCTAGTCTGACCACCTGCACAATGCAGGCCACAGAATCTCACCCACCCACTCCTGCAATAAACCTCTCACCTATGTCTGAGCTATTGAAGTCCTCAAATCGTGGTTTAAAGACTTCAAGGAGCACAGAATCCTCCAGCAAGTGACCAGTGCCCCATGCTGCAGAGGAAGGCGAAAAAACCTCCAGGGCCTCTTCCAATCTGACCTGAAGGAAAATTCCTTCCCGACCCCAAATATGGTGATCAGCTGAACCCTGAGCATATGGGCAAGATTCACCAGTCAGATATCCAGGAAAGAATTCTCTGTAGTAACTCAGATCCCACCTCATCTAACATCCCATCACAGGCTGTTGGGCGATAGTAGCTGCCACACCAGAGCTGACCATTGTGAATTCAACTGAACTCTATAAAGACATGGTTTAAAGTCCTTACATTATATGGGCTGGATCGTGAATTCGGCTATATGCTCCTGTCGAGGAGGCAGGGGGCTAAGGTCATGGGGCATAGATCAGGGTTGTGCAGTGACACGTGTAAGCTGTGGAAGTCAGATTCTTTCATATAGTGTGAATATTTCTCTGCCCGGTTCCCTGCAGCTCCTCCCCTGGGAGAGGGCACAGTCAACCACACACAGAAAGGGTCAGGATTTGTTCACATTTCCATCAAGAGCTGGACAGAAATCTTTTGTGTGTCTCTGTGTCCACCCCCATCCTTGTTACCTTGCTCTGATCCAGGATCATTTTTCCTCTCGCTGTCCCCGGTGTAATACTGCAGCTTTGTCACTGAGTCATCTGAATAGGAAACTGGAGAAAGGGTAAATGGGATGTTATCACAGTGAGAGCAGCGAAACTGGCTGATGGGCAATGCAACCGGGTCCTGGAGCAAGATTTATGGTCTCACTATATTGCTTCTTCAAGAGAAGATGCTGAATTCATAGCAACTGAGTGGTGAGAGGCTGACACAGACTTTCTAAGCTAAATATCAGTTTTTTTGTAGTAAATGAGGCTTTGGGGTGGATAATTCAGACTGGGAAGATGCTGGGAACAGCCATATTGACCTCATGAGGTGAGGCAGGAACTGAATGAGCCTTTTACCATGGGACCCCCTCCTGTGGGTTTCTTTCAAATCCTTCTCATGAACTGGGGAGCCTGTTTTGAGTCACACTCAGAGTGTAAGAATCTCTTTAGAGAGGAATGTTTATCTTCTCCTCCTGAATGTTGCTGCTTCATGGCCGGATCCAGCAGAAAATTATGGCTGAGGCTGCTGGTCCAGATCTCCTCAGCAACAGACATGACTTCCATTTTGTTCTGGAAGATACTCCCCCTCCCCCGCCTTTTTGACAGATAAGGCCACACCCCTCCCATGTTCAGAGTCTGTGACCAACCCCCGCCATTAGCAGAGAGGAGAATGTGGATCTCAGAAGTAGCCTCAGGGAGAAGCACTGACCATGCTCAGAGTGCCCCACAATGTGCTAAACTGAGAGCAGCATCTTCCCCCCTGATTGACATTCAGTCAAAATGACGAGAACAGTCACTTTCCTGACCAAAAACTAATTACCCCCTACGGCTGCAGGATGTACTGATGGGCCTGACTGTCCTCAGAATGGGGCTAGCAGACTCTGCTAGGGAGGAAACTCATTCATCTCAGTCCAGTAACTGGCTGGTCTCTTCACAGACCCAGCATCTGCAGCCATCCATGACTCACAGGCTTGAAGGCTGCAGAGATTTACCTCTAAGTCAGAGCTTTAGAAGGCAGAGTGCATTAGAGACTTTCTCCCTGTTAGGAATGACACACACAGACCTGAGCGATCAAACATTTCCTGCTTCTTTCTCATCAGGTTATAATCGATCTCCTCATACACGGCCTCAGAGAAAGGGTCCAAGGATCTTCTGGAGCCTGAAAACAAAGGGCAGGGTTTGCACAGGGTCAGAGAAGCTAGGGATGGGAAACCCTATGAGATCATCCAGCCCCTGCCCCCCGACTCCAGTGCAGGACTGGTTCCTACAGCACATTCCCACTGCTCTCTCCAGTTTAGATTTCAGCGTCCCAGGTGATGGGGACCATGTCCCTGTCATGTTTGTTCTATTGACTATTTCACGGTTATTAAGTTAATCTTGATATTCAACTTTAATGGTCCCTTCATAAATGTATCCTATTACTCCTACTACCACCCAAAATCGTTCCTCTCCTATCCTGGTGCTCACACCTATGGGCAAAATAGTACTTGTATATGTACTGCCTAGAGACTGTGGGGGGAATAATTAGCTAATATTTGTGCAGTGCTTTAAAAATGGAAAGTACTATCTACATATTTTTTAGGTGACGAATTTGAGGAACTGTCCCAGATTGAGGTGTCATGAGAAGAAGTTTTGGAACAAATTGATGAACTAAACAGTAATAGGTCACCAGGACCAGATGGTATTCACCCAAGAGCTCTGAAGGAATTCAAATGTGAAATTGCAGAACTACTAACTGTAGTCTGTGACCTATCATTTAAATCAGTTTCTGTACCAGAAGACTGGAGGATAGCTAATGTGATGCAATTTTTTTTAAAAAGGCTCAAGAAGTGATCCCAGTAATTACAGGCCAGTAACCCAAACTACAGAACCAAGCAAATTCGTTTAAACTACCGTAAAAAATAGAATGATCAAACACATAGAGGAACATGATTTGTTGGGGAAGAGTCAACATGGTTGTTGTCAAGGGAAATCCTGCCTCACCAATCCTCTAGGATTTTCTGAGGGGGTCAACAAGCATGTGGACGAGGGGGAGCCAGTGTATATAGTGTACTTAGATTTTCAGAAAGCCTTTGACAAGGTCCCTCACCAAAGGCTCTTAAGAGAAGTAATCTGTCATGGGATAAGGGGGAAGGTCCTCTCATGGATCAGTGACTGAGTAAAAGATAGGGAAAAAAGGAGAAGAAATAAAGGGTCAGTTTTCAGAATGGAGAGAGGTAAATAGTGGTGACTCCCAGGGGTCTGTACTGGGACCAGTGCTGATCAACATATTCATAAATGCTCTGGAAAAAGGGGTAAACAGGGAGGTGGCAAAATTTGCTGATGATACAAAACTAGTCAAGGTAGTTAAATCCAAAGCAGACTGCAAAAAATACACTGGGGTCTCACAAAACTGCATGACTGAGCAACACAATGGCAGATGAAATTCAACGTTGATAAATGCAACATCTTGAATACTGCGTGTAGATGTGGTCACCCCATCTCAAAAAAGATGTATTGAAATTGGAAAAGGTTCAGAAAAGGGCAACAAAAATGGTTAGGGGTATGGAACAGCTACCGTATGAGGAGAGATTAATAAAACTGGGACTTTTCAGCTTGGAAAAGAGATGATTAAGGAGGGATATGAAACTATAAAATCGTGACTGGTGTGGAGAAAGTGAATAAGGAAGTGTTATTTACTCCTTCTCATAACACAAGAACTTGGGGTCACCAAATGAAATTAATAGGCAGCAGGGTTAAAACAAACAAAAGGAAGTATTTCTTCACACAACATACACTCAATGCCTGTGGAACTCTTTCCCAGAGGATGTTGTGAAGGACAAGAGTATAACAGGGTTCAAAAAAGAACTAGATAAATTCATGGAGGATAGGTCCAGCAATGGCTATTAGCCAGGACGGGCAGGGATGGTGTCCTTAGCCTCTGTTTGCCAGAAGCTGGGAATGGGCGACAGTGGATGGATCACTTGATGATTACCTGTTCTGTTCATTCCCTCTGAAGTGCCTGGCATTGGCCACTGTTGGAAGACAGGATACCGGGCTAGATGGACTTTTGGTCTGACCCACGATGGCCGTTCTTATGTTCTTATATAAGGGTAAATCTACACTGCAATCTGGAGGAGTGATTGCAGCATGCATAAACACATCTGAGCTGGCTTTGATCGAGCTAGCCAGGTAGCTGTGTCAGCACACGCAGCAGCACAGGCTAACCTGCCGTGTACAGCCTCGCCTAGGAGCCTGGGTGCACACTCCAGTGGCTAGCCCACGTCACAGCCATGCTGACGCAACTACACTGCTGTTGTTATGCCAGCTAGCTTTCACCGAGCTAGGTAAAAGCTAGCTTGGGTATTTCTACATGTGCTGCAATCACACCTCTCATTGCAGTGTAGATATGCCCTAAATGCCTAGTAGAACTGTCTGATCTCTTTGGCCATTATCACCCAAGCTCTTTTGCAGCATTTCTCCTTCCTTGTACCCTCCCTCCTGCTGTATCTCTCTATTCCGGATCTTTCCCTCACATGGATTTTCTTGTACTTTTCTAAATGGAATCTCAACGTGTTATTTTTTCTAAGAATACTTGAAGTCTCTTTGTATTATTTTCTCCAGTGAGGCGGAGTGACCTCCCTCCCCACTTTAGAGTGAGGGACCACTACACTCCCTCTGGTGGGTGGAGCCAAACCTGCCCTGCCCCCGTCGCCGGAATTACTAGGGCAAGACAGGAAGTATAAAGGGAGGGCCTTGCATCTCATTGGAGTGGGAGCTAGGGAAGGAGACAGAAGTCTCCAGCCTGCTGCAGAATTCTGGAGCTGGATCTGCACTGTGCAGCATCCTGTCCCCAAAGGAGACTGACCCTGGAGAGAAATTGCCGGCACTGCCATCGGCCAAGTACCTTGACGAGACCAAGGACCCGGGCACTATGGAACCCCTCAACCAGATGCTGGAAGGAAGTAGCCCAAGGAAACTGCACTTTGATCCCGTTACACTGTCAAAACCCGAGTCAACATGTTTTAGCTGGATCCCTGCTGACCCAGTGGCGGAACAGTCCGCCAGTGTTTGGGCCCAGGGCTGGGACGCAGTGGAGTAGGGTGCGCCAAGGTCCCCCCATCCCCTGCTGCCAACCCCATCCCTGGGGTGGCAGCCTACCCATATTAGGCGAAGAGGTCTGCTGTCTGCCAGAGCCAGGTCATCAAAACTGTCTGTTTGGTGCTCTGCCCTGCCTGAGGGCCTGAATCCCTAGATTGTTTGGTGCTCCCTGCTCTTCCCCACCCAAGGAGCCAGAGCCCCAGACTGTGTCTTTGCTGGCTGCCTTTGCCAAGAGGCTTAGGCAAAGCCTGCTTCCCACTCTGCCCTGCCCAGAGGGCCACAGCTTCCCTTATCAACCATGAACTGCTGGCTGTCCCAGCCAGGATGCTGTGGACTAAAGACTGTTTATACTCCACCCCGCCTAGAACGCCAGGGCTCTAGACTCTTGATTGGCGGCAGCTCTGACAGGAGGCTGCGAACTCTAGACTTCTTACAGATCGGCCCAGGAAGTGGGACCCGAGCCTGAGTGCTGCTGCCTGACACAGTGAGAGGGTGTGGCCTCCCTCTCCACTTGAGAGCAAGGGACCACTGCATTTCCCCTTTGTATTATTTCTATGTCGTCCCCACTAGTTTCAACTCCTCCCAATGTATTGTCATCTGCAAGTGTCACTGCTGTGCTGTTCATTTCCATGGCCAGATCATAGCTGAAGATATTAGAATCATAGAATCATAGAATATCAGGGTTGGAAGGGACCTCAGGAGGTCATCTAATCCAACCCCCTGCTCAAAGCAGGACCAATCCCCAATTAAATCATCCCAGCCAGGGCTTTGTCAAGCCTGACCTTAAAATCTTCTAAGGAAGGAGATTCTACCACCTCCCTAGGTAATGCATTCCAGTGTTTCACCACCCTCCTAGTGAAAAGGTTTTTCCTAATATCCAACCTAACATATCATATTAGATATGATAGGACTTAAGATGGTCCCTGGATCCCCCACCTAGCTTTCCCTGACATGTACACCTTGTGCAGGTTACAGGGCTGCTACTAGCAGGCCAGACTTCTGTACCAGACACGCACTGGCTACAGAGCTTTCGTGCAAGAGAGGTACACACCAGATGTTTTCACCGTAAGATACCTTAATACTCCGACAAGTATGGCTGAAGTTAGTTTAAACAAGGTATATTACACACAGTGTCACCTAGTGGCTGAATAGTATAATACAGTTTAGCCTTCCACTACGTCTCCCCTTTGAGTTCTACATTCCTACCATTTACAACATTTAAGTTATCATGGTATCTTTACAGTTTAGCACAGATCAGTCTATTAAGTGTCTCTTGTTAGTATATAGGTCTGTCTCTTAGCCTTGGATAAAATTTTGGGTTTGACATTTGATACTTTTATATCCTCCTTACGAATATGTATGAACAAAGAATGAAAACACTGTGTGTTGCTTCCAGATGGTGTTTATAGCACAAGAAAAGAAATAAGGAAAATAGTTAAAATGTTGCTGGGTATGGTGGGAGTTTAATATACAAGTGTACACTTGAAGACTGCCTCAACCCTTATCTCAAGGCAAGGTCAAGCAACCACATGGGAGGGGCAAGAGGGGTGGTGGGCAAACATAAGAAACACTAAAAAGCCAGAGAAAAGGTGTCCCTGGCTGAAACATAACCTTACTCCTTACCCCACCCATAGGGTACAAAAGAAGTGGTACCAAAGTCCCCATACTACGATCCTCCAAAACAGAACATGACCATAAATTGTAAGGGGTGGGACCAAGGGATATAATTAAACCTGCTAAGAAAAAGAAGGTAGGAAAAAGGACAGGAAAAACTCTGTGGCATACAGAGCTATGGATATGCTTGCCTGATTAACCCCACTAAACATTGCATTGCCTGCACTCGGACTATGGTCTTCTGCTTTCTGTTTGCGTGATAAGAACCCAGAGAGGGGTGAGGGAAAAAGCCCTAACATCTCTCACTGGTACTAGTTTTCTAATTACCCAACCCAAACACGTAACAACTTGGTCATCTGGCTTTCCATCAGTAGCAATGACTGCCTGAGGCCTGTTTGGAATCTCTGAGTTTTCTTCCTCTTGTTCTCCATCTGCCATCTGTAGAGTTTGCTCTGTTGATTGTTCTTTCTGAGGTACACTGTATGCTCCAGCATTTTATCTTGAGTTTATTTGTACTGGGTCTCCTTTCAAATATCCCTCTTTCAAGTTCTTCCGCTTTTCTCATGAGGCCCATCATGGCTGCCACACTGAGGTGGAGAACGCTGTTGGTCTTTGATCCTTTGATCACATGCACTCTGAATGAGAAGTTTTTCTCTTTGAAAGAGATTTCTGTGGTGAACTGTCCCATACAATTCAGAATGCCTCTAGTGTTAGTCAGAGCTCTGGCAGGTAACTTCATCTCTGGGAGGGGTTGAAGGTGATTGTAAGGCCCTTCTGAGATGACTGTTACATCTGCTCCTAAGTCAATTTTAAAGTCAATAGTGTTTCTCTGAATGATCAGTTTCACTCTCCAGGCAGGCTCTGTAACTTCACACAGGATAGATCCAAGAAACAATAGCTCTTGATTGTCTGGAATATGAATCAATTCCCTGACTGCGTTCATGTGGCAAACAACTGCAAAAAGTCCATGTTTCATGCTTTTAATATATCCTGAATGTTTGAGTGGAATTTGTTCCTCTTAGCCAGGGAGTTCTCCCTCTTTACCTCACCAATTTCATGGTATTAACTTGTTTCATTCAGGCTGCGTTTGTTAACAGCTTCTAAGCTAGTTTCTCATTTTTCAAGTTTGGCAAGTTGCTCTGGGTTTTGCTGTCTCATGAGCTCAGATTGCTTTGCCGTTTGAATAGCAGTGTGTAGGGTGAAGTCTGTTTTGAATTTTAGGTCCTGTGAAGGATTTTTTTCTGTTAACCCACTAACCAGCCTCTCTCTGAAATTTTCATGTTTGCAGTTCCTGAATCACAGTTTTCAGCCAAGGCATGCAGAGCTCTTATAAACTATTCAGCATTTTCCCCTAGTCCTTCAATTCTCTGGTGAAAACATGCCCTTTCATAAACCACATTTCTCTGAGGGTACAGTAGAACCTCAGAATTACAAACACCTTGGAATGGAGGTTGTTCATAACTCTGAAACATTCATAACTCGGAACAAAATGTTACGGTTGTATTTTCAAAAGTTTACAACTGCACATTGACTTAATACACCTTTGAAACTTTACTATGCAGAAGAAAAATGCTGCTTTTAACCATCTTAATTTAAATGAAACAAACACAGAAACAGTTTCTTTACCTTGTCAAATCTTTTTTCAACCTTTCCCTTTAATTTTTTTAGTTATTTACATTTAAGACACTTCTGTACTGTATTTTCTTTCTTTCTTTCTTTTTTTTTTTTGGTGTCTGGTGCTGCCTGGTTGCATACGTCCAGTTCCAAATGAGGTGTGTGGTTCACTGGTCAGTTCTGTAACTTTGAGGTTCCAGTGTATAAAGGACGCATCAAACAAAGCCAGAACCCTTTCATAGTCATCTTTGTGCCTGTCTTCAGGAAAAGTAAAGGATTGAAAGAAATGCTCTGCTTGCTTCCAAACAGCACAAAGTAAACACCATACCTGTATAGCTTCAGTTTCTTATGGAGTTTTGTACCAATCTGAAATCTTGCAAAATGCTGCTTCTAGTCTGTCAGTTGTGAAGGTTTGTCAAAGCTGAAGTTCTCTGGTCAACGAAGAGGGAGATGTTGATGAAATCCTGCAACCTGTGTTGCTTTTTTTCCCCCTGTCTGCATCCTTCATTGCTCCTCCTTCTGTCTGCAACTTCTGTTGCTCTCTTCCTTCTGTTTTTCTTCTCCTCTGGCACTGCTTAACTTGGGGCACCATGTCACATACACTTTGGACATGGTAGGTGGCAAGGCTGCTATAAGCAGGTCAGGCTTCTGTACCAGACATGGACTGGCTACAGAGCTTCCTTTCCGGAGAGATACTCAACAGATGTGTTCACAATAAGATCCCTTAATGCTCTGCCAGGCATGGCTGAGGTTAGCGAATGTAAGTTGTTATATGCAACACCACTTCGTGGCTGAACAGTATAATACAATTTAACCTTCCACTACACTGCCAACGCCCCACGCCCCTTAGGCACAGCTCCACCTGCTATTTCAGAGGCATTTCATACAGTGACACCAAGCAGGACCCACCTCTGCGCTGTGCCCTGGCACTTCGCACCTGCACCCCCAGGATGATTAAGACCAGGCAGAGCAGGGCTCCCAGGACAATGCAGATGACCACGGGCACCGTGATTCTTCCACTGTCGGTCGGAGAGCGGCGTGGGGGAGCTGGAAGGAAATGAACATGGAAGAGGGAGGGATTATCCTGTGAGAGTCCGGGGGGCCCAGGGATCTCCCCAGTCACTCATTGCATGGCAGCAGGGTAAGGGGCTGGGACACAGTCTGTGTGCCATGGGGGCAGCTCACAGGCTGCTGTTTAAATCATGGGCCCTGCCCTGTCAGCTGGAGTCAGCAGACAGGAATCCTCTGGCTCAGCATGGCCTGCAGCTCCCACCCAGGTGTCATTCGCCCCTAGATTTCACAGGCCATGTGTAAGGGGACTGTTGGCCCCTTACTAAAACTCGGTGGGGGTGTTTCGGTTGGCTAGCTCCCAGGACCAGAAGGAAGGGGAAGGGTTGATAGGAAAGCAGGACCTTGAGACTGACAGTCCTCAGGAACAATGGGGAGAGGCGAATGCCCCAAGTCAGCCTGACTGACAGGGCGGGCAGGCTAATCAGGGAGTCAGGAGGACAAGGTGAGTCCTGTCCTCCCTGTGAGCTGGATTTGCCTGGGGTCAGACAGAGTGGGGCCGAGCTAAGGAGAGAGCAGGGGCCTGAGCTGAGCTGCGGAGCAGAGCCGCGCCAGATCCAGAGAGAACCAGAGCAGCAGCCCGGGGGAGCAGGTCAGTGCTGGGAGCAGAGTCACAGGAGACCTGTGCTGGGAGCAGAGCTGCAGCAACCAGATCCGGAGGGGCCGGAAAAAGCAGCTCAGGGAGCTGGAGGCAGAGCAGCAGCAGCGCTGAGGCAGAGGGGAGCAGGAGCAGGAGCTGGGGCTGGGGCTGGAGCAGTCTGAAGCCAGGTGCGGTGAGGAGCTGAGGAGAGCGAGGGGGACCCTGGGCAGCGGGCCCAGAGCAGGGAGACGCCCCCAGCCAAGAGGCCTGGCAGGCCAGACTTGGAGGGGGATCGTAACCCCGACTGGGCGGGGACGATGCTGGAAAGAAGGGTCCTGCCACCTTCAGCCTGAAGGTGTGTGACCACCCCCAGAGCAAGTGTCCGACCTGCAATATCCCTGCAGTACAGCCAGGGCCTGGGCAGGAGGCCTGGGACGTGTGAGGAACAGACTAAACTTCCCTTACAGTCCAGAGACGCTGGTTGTGACGTCCCCGTGCCACAGAGCAGGGTGACGTGTTTTCCTTTAACCTTTCCCACTTTTTCCTTATTTTTTTAAATCGATTGCTGTTTAATACACTGTATTTCCTTTGAACTGCATGTAATGATCAGTGGGTCAGGGAAGCATCCAGTGCAGAGAGAGCACCTGGGAGTGGGGACACCTTAGCCCCTGCCCTAAGTGACCACAACAGGGTTGGGGGTCGACCCCCCAGGAATCCTGGGCCCAGCCCTGTCGGGGTTACGAGGACTCTGCCAGACAGGAGCGTGGAAGGGGAACCCTTGATGTCAGGCAGGCCTCTGGGTAAAGGAAGAGGGAGCGAGGACTCAGATCCCTTTGCTAGCCCATTTCACTGGGGTAGTGTATAAGCCAGGAAAGTTCCCCACAACAGCGGGACCATTCCCCTGTTTACTCATGGCAAGGAGCTCCTGTCCTTAGGCTACAGCTTGCAGCTCATCCTCTGTGACCCAGCACCAGGTAAATTTTAACTCTTGATGGGAGCGGGGGATGTTTTACCTGTTCTACTCAGTGATGCTGTCGTCTCTGTCACACCTGCAAAGGGAAAGGGAGGAGAGTTGGAGTTTGGAGCGAGGGGGAGCTGATGTGCTTGTCACTGGGTAGCGTCCCCCTCAGATCTCCAGACATCACTTCTACAAACTCCCTCAGAGAAGCACAGAGTCTGTATGTCAGTGATTTAGGGCCCACGTGCCCCTATGCTGACTAGTAACAAACCAGTACACTGGGGTCTGTGATGGAAGCAGGGGTTGTGTGTGCTGATGTCTAAGCCAATATGGTCCCACAAAGCTTCCACCCCACAGCATCCATGATGCTTCTGCACACAGAAGATGGGAGGGCCTGGCCTGTGACCAAGGGCGGGCGGGTACTTGGACCCATCCTCTTTCCAGAAAATTACAGCATGTAGCAGAAACATCTCCTGTCACTCACCTGAGCAATTCACTGCAACATCTTCCTTGTGACCACAGTTGCTCTCACCCCAGGGCTTGGCAGGACAGTCCCAGAGAGATGACTCTGTCCCTCTGCAATTCAACGTCTCCACCCAGATGGGACCAGTCCCCTCACCAAATGCAGCCTCGCCTGGGACTGGTACAGCAGATCCACAGCCCAGTTGTTTACACACAACGTTAGCATCTGCCATATCCCAGGAGTCATCACAAACTGTTCCCCAGAAGCCACGGTACCAAACCTCCACTCTCCCCGAGCATCTGTCCTCTCCTCCCACGACACGTAACTTCTCCTGATCTGGAAATGCAGAAACCTCACATGTTACTGGGACAGCTGGGAAAGTCCTTCGGGACCAAGAGTGAGACAGTGAGAAGCAGAAATACCTGTGCAGCTTGTCGAGCTCGGGCAGTCGGCAAACAGGGTCTGGGGTGGTTTCTCTCTTTCTCCTATGCAGAGAAAATGATTAAGTGAACGGACCGAGAAGAGTGTATGATGTAGGAGAGAGTAGGGCTTATCTGTGTATTAAACCCCTAAATTTCAGCAATTTTATAAACTTAAATCTAAAATCTATTTTGTTTCATAGCTAATGGATTCGTTCCTCAGTGGATTCTCTGGATGTTGAAATCTTTATTCAGCTCGCTGCTGGTGTGTGCGCGTTTGTGGGTATCTGAGTCTGTTCCATCCACACTGTGTACAGCTGCTCTTGGCCCTGTTTGAAGGTAAACAGATCTGTCAGCTGAAACACACCCACATTATTGTGAGGATCCAGAGACAAGAAATGGTGGTATTAGAATTGAGGACTGTACCTATTGGGTTATGGGAAGTGGGCACCCGGTCCAGCCCTGAAAGGGTTGAAAAAGCCCTGCAGAGGGCCGCGGCTGGGGAAGGAAGTAAAACCCCAGCTGACTGGGGGAAGTGGTGGAAGCTGGGGGCCATGCCCCAATCAGGACCCAGCTGGCTCTATAAAGGCTGTGAGCCAGAAGCCAAGGTTGACCACTCTCTTGCTCTGAGATGGAGAGACCTGGCTGTAGAGACCTGAACAGAGGACCTAGTTTGGAGCAGGCCTGGGGAAAGGCCAAGGGAGCTGGGGAGCTCCAGCCTAGGAAAGCCCCAGACTGCGAGCCTGATAAGCTCTATTAGGTACAGGGGTTGCAGGGGCAGCCACGGGTCGGCAGAGGCAGCTGGTCCAAACCCAAACTTGCTGGTGATGAGTGGCTCATCCTTCAGTCTGCCCCAGGGAGCAGGAACTAGCTGGTGACTAGCAGAAGCCTATGACTGAGGTGAGGTAGGGATAGTGGGTGGGGGGGGTTCCCCTGGGACGGGGAGACCCAGAACTGTGGGGTACTGCCAGGGGGCAGCACCCAGTGAAAGGGGCTCCAAGGTCCTGGGTGGGAAATGGGAGCCAGCAGCAAGGCGAGACACTGGCCTGAAGAGGGCGCTCTGGCGGCTGGAACGCTAAATCCCAAGGACAACCAGCAGCAGGCGCAGCTGGTGAGTCAGTGCCCCGGTTACAAGGACTAAATGAGACTTTAGATCTGAAACAGACTCTCACCTATACGCACAGACCCCCTTTTTGGGAATTCTGATCCTGACCCAGATTTCACAGCCTGGGTGTCAGGAAGCAGGGGCTGCAGCGGAGCTAGTCTCTAGGCAACTTAATGAGCGCAGCTGGACTGTATCAGGCTGCCTGACTGGTCATACTGCCTGACTGGTCAGCAGTCCAGCTCTTGAGTCCAGCAGCCACACCAGCATTCAGCAACTGCTCAGAGCATTTCCCACAGCTAAGATATCTCATTTTCCTGTCTTGTTCAGTCTTGCTTTTACCTTTACTCCAGACTTACCCCTTGCCTTGCTCCTGGTAACCTGGTCCTGACCCTGAACTCTGATTTCTGCCTCTGGCTCTGACCCTTGGCTCCAATTTCTGGCTACCAGCTCCTGCTCTAACCACTGGCTATGACTCCTGCTCCAACCACTCAGCATGACGACTCACGTCCTGTTCACTGACCTTGGGCCCATCTGTGATTGTTCATCACAAAAGTACTGCCACAGAGATTCCCAAATGATGCTCGCTAATGGGAGGCATTTGCAGTGGTGCCGGAACAATTTTTATAGTTGGGGTGCTGAAAGTCAATGGTTCCCAAACTTTTTACCTTTCCCCTTCTTACCCTCTCTGTGCTCCCTCTCCCTCGAGTTGAGGCCAGGACTGGGCTGTGGATCGGGGTAAGGTGACTCAGGCTGGGACCACACCTTGCGGGGCTAGCAGCGGGACCCCGTGTCTGGGACCAGCAGTGGAGCGTGGGGCCAGCAGCCAGGACCCCACACAAACTGATTAACCCTTTGCACCCCAAGTTCCCATGCCTATGGGCATTTGTAGGCTCTCACTAGGTGATTGCACCATGTAACACACAGCTTGTATGAATAACTCCCATTTTGTTTTCCAGGTGCTGTATTGAGAATTGACAATGAAAATATGTCTGTCACTACTGTGAATGTAAAACTGTCTCTACTGAAAAGTAAATACATTCAAAATTTCTATCACACCCTTTCAATGAGTAAAAGATGGAGTGGGTGTGTGCACAGACAGTTTCAGAATTACCACGGCAAGAAATATGGGTCTCTTCTGCTCGGTTATCACAGGAGTGCTGTTTCCATATGCCTGATGGGCACTGCCAAAGGGACCTGTGCTGCTCACTGCATGCAACATGGTCCAGCCATGTGGGACCAGAACCTGCTCCATATGCAAAGTCTCTTGCAACCTGCCCTCTATCCCCACAGTTCAGCTGTTTGCATACAGTTGCTGGGGTGTCTCCAGACATCTGATTGGAGCAAACACTGCCCCACGTCCCATTGTAGAAAACCTCCAGCCGCCCAGCACAATCACGGTTGCTCACCAGCCTCAAATCCGTGAATTCTAGAAGGAAGTGCACAAAAAGGGAATTTAAATGGTCTGATTCTGAAATGAACTGGGGTGAAGAGTGAAATCCCAGCGATTGCTCAACCCAAAAGTATAGCCACATCATTCTGCAGGAACAAGTGCAGAGAGAATCACTTTAAGAATGAGAGACTCTCCTGGACACCATGGACTATTAGAAATACAATGGTCACCTCTGAAAAGTCACCAGTTCCCAGCAGTTACACACACAGACACCTGCAATACAGCAGTGACTGCCCTGCCAACACTAGAGAAATGCTGCAATATCTCCAATACTCCTGGGTGGGAACCGATGGGAAATGGTGACTTTCTAATCATGACCCCAGTTGGTAGGTAGAAGAGTAGAGTGACCGTATTTTCTCAAAGGGAAAACGGAACACCCCACGGGGGGCCCAACCCCAAAACCTCCCTTCCTCTCCCCCACACAGGTGGGGCCAGCCTGAGCCTACCCTACCTCCCACCTACACAGGGACAACCTGAGGTTCCCCTATCCCCTCAGCACGTGGGCCAGCCTGAGCCCCCCTGCCACCCAGCCTCACTCCGCTAGGGGGCGCATCCCACTTTTTTGGCAAAACTGTGTATGTGTCCAATTTGCTCTTCCCAACTCGTGATCCGTTGGCAAGAGGAAACGAGAGAAATGCCCAGTTTTGCCAAAACAGTCGGGACGGCCAGGGCAGGCTTAAAAAAGAGAGTATACTGGCCAAAATGCACTGTATGGGCACCCTATAGAAAAGACAGTGAGGGAGAGGCTCTATCATCCTCAGCTCTCTCCTCAAATGTCTGCCCCCTCCAGTAAATCCCCTGGTAACCAGGCTCACGTGAGCATTCCCAGAACAGACCTGAGCAGAGAACTCCTGCATCCTCTTTGTGTCTGCAGTTGTGCTGGCCCCAGCCCCTGGAAGGACAGTCCGAAAGATCGGATACGTTTCCAGAGCAGTTCACATCGTCCAGCCAGATCTGCCCGGATCCTTCCCCGTAATGAGCACAGACAGTTGCATTGATGGCGCGTCCACATCCCAGTTGTTTGCAAACGACATTGGAGTCTGACAGATCCCAGGAATCATCACAGACTGTCCCCCAGCTGCCATTGTAATACATCTCCACTCTTCCAGCACAGCGACCTGCCCCATTCACCAGTCTCATCCGCCCACTTCCTGCAGGGATAGATCCCAGCTGTTAATATGCAATATGATGATTATTAAATAGCTTCCATGCAAATCAATGATGATGCTACAATGGCTGAGATATTGAAATGCTTTTTAAAATCTGTCTTTAACAAGAAACACAGAAAAGGAGAAAAGCTGAGTAAGGAAATGAGGAATACTTTTTACAGAGCACTATTGATAAACAGCATGTGAGTGTAAGGGCCTAATTCTGAATTCCTTACTCATTGGAGTAATCCTTAAGGGACTCATCATATGGGTCAGAGCTATTTGTGAGACTAAGGGTTAGCGGAAACAGCCCTTACTCAAAATCTTGAATATTCTCAAACAACTCTTAAATGATAAGCATCAAGGTGTTCAAGGAATTATTAGGCAATTAATTTACCCAAAACCAAATATTCTTTTCAATTGTTACAGAATGGGGAGGGGCTGACACTGGCTGACCAGGTCATGCTAGAGTGTAGTTAGATCAATTCACTTGTGTAGATTAAAGTAATGGTTAGATGTATACATGTGTATTCAGATGTTTAAGCTTTATGAAAACTAGTGGAACGTTATGGGTATTGTTTTTGCATGTCTATTCCTGTTATAATGTAATGCCAAACATTTACATGATAAATACACTTGTAGCTAAATAACACATCAAATAAATTTTGTGAAATGCTAAGGATTTAAGGACTTTAACAGAAAATGCTAATTTCAAAGGAAATAGCCATTATGAATAAGGTCTGAGGTCAAAAATCTAAGTGCATTTCTCACTCCCTGTCATCAAAGGAAAAGCCCACCTGGGTAGATTGTCAGCTTGTTTTCTGTGAGCTTGTTTTCTTATGTTCTTATGTGAGAAGAAGATATAAATATGGATTCAAAGAAAGATCCTGTATCTCTGGACTGTTTGGATTCTAACAGAGAAGAATAACTGAATGAAAAGACAGAGATCGCCATAGTTATTCTGGGTAGCCCTGTGTGATGGGGTGAGCTCCCCACACTAGCCTTGTAAGAGCTGGGTTGGGCCAGGTGGGCCCAATCAGCTAATTACGCTGCAAAGGGTGGAGGTTTAGGCCGGAATCAGCTGGTTAGAGAGAGTCTCACCTATTCAGGAACAGGTGGGACCTATAAAGCCAGGAAGGTGGCTCCGGGTTGGGGCTGTTGGGAATGACTGCAGTAAGGTAGACAGCGGTCATGCTCTGGGAAGAGGGAGGAGTGTTTGGGGGCTGCAGGGAGACAGTTTGTAGTTATTCCCTGGGAGGAGGATTCTTGGGGCTGGCAGACCCAGAGTGAGGAGGGGAACCAGAGTATAGGAAGCAGCCATAGAATCATAGAAGATTAGGGTTGGAGGCCATCTAGTCGAACACCCTGCTCAAAGCAGGACCAACCGCAACTAAATCAGTCCAGGGAAGGAGCAGTGTGGGCAGAGGGAGGAAGCCCAGAACTGCTGAGCTGTCCCTGGACTGCATCACAGAAAAGAGGGCAGGCCTGGGTTCCCCTACTAGCCACTGAGGGACTGGCACCAGGGCAGTGAATGGGAAGATGGCCTAGGACTGTTGATGGTCTGAATCCCGTCAGGGGGAACACTGACCTAGCTGGAGGTCTAAGTCACAAAGAGGATGCTGCAGGTCCTGGAGCAAGAGGAGCTGCAGACCAGAGTGAGAGCGATGGTGTGCAAACTGTGGATGGGCGTTGGCCTCGACAGCTAATCCCCAGAGTAACCAGGAGGAGATGCCAGACCGGCAGTGAGTGGAGTACCTCATGACACCCTGTAAAAGCCTTTGGGGAAACTGACAGTTTATTACATCACTGCCACCATTTGGAGTTACAAACTGATTTCCCTGTTGTTATATTTTACCTGCTATAGCCTCTCAGTAACCCTCCTTCTTTCTTCTTAGCTAATAAACCTTTAGTTATTTATTATAGAACTGGCTGCCAGCGTTCTCTTTGGAGGAAGTTCTGGGTGACTGGCTGGTCCCTTGGGACTGGGAGAAACTTGGTGTGGTGTGATGTTAAGATTAAGTGACATTTTATCACAACTTCCAGTTTGTCTGGGTGGCAGGTTAGGCGGTCTGTGACTCCACAGTGAGACTTGTATAGTGATCCAGGAGTTCGCGTTTGTGACTGGCTTGGTGCATCATAGAATATCAGGGTTGGAAGGGAGCTCAGGAGGTCATCTAGTCCAACCCCCTGCTCAAAGCAGGACCGATCCCCAATTAAATCATCCCAGCCAGGGCTTTGTCAAGCCTGACCTTCAAAACTTTGAAGGAAGGAGATTCCACCACCTCCCTAGATAACCCATTCCAGTGTTTCACCACCCTCCTAGTGAAAAAGTTTTTCGTAATATCCAACCTAAATCTCCCCCACTGCAACTTGAGACCATTACTTCTTGTTCTGTCATCTGCTACCACTGAGAACAGTCTAGAGCCATCCTCTTTGGAACCCCCTTTCAGGTAGTTGAAAGCAGCTATCAAATCCCCCCTCATTCTTCTCTTCCGTAGACTAAACTTCCACAGTTCCCTCAGCCTCTCCTCATAAGTCATGTGTTCCAGTCCCCTAATCATTTTTGTTGCCCTCCACTAGACTCTTTCCAATTTTTCCACATCCTTCTTGTAGTGTGGAGCCCAAAATTGGACACAGTACTCCAGATGAGGCCTCACCAGTATCGAATAGAGGGGAACAATCATGTCCCTCGATCTGCTGGCAATGCCCCTACTTATACATCCCAAAATGCCATTGGCCTTCTTGGCAACAAGGGCACACTGTTGACTCATATCCAGCTTCTCGTCCACTGTAACCCCTAGGGCCTTTTCTGCAGAATTGCTGCTGAGCCATTCAGTCCCTAGTCTGTAGCGGTGCATTGGATTCTTCCGTCCTAAGTGCAGGACTCTGCAGGCGAAATCTAATGATAGAACACACCACCAGTTTGGGGTATCTGCCCTTGTTTTTTGAGTCTGCCCTGAGTTAGTCACTTACAGTGGTGAGCCACTCCAGATAGCATGACAGCAGGTACCACAACATTAGAGAAAAGTAGACTTGGTACCACTTTATTTTACAAATAAAGGGAAAGACAGGCAAATTGGATCTGTGTGTGTACAATAAAGTCCCAGACACTTAGGGCCTAATTCTACTCTGCTGAAATCAACTGTGAAGCTCCCACTGACACAATGGGAACAGAAATGGGCCCTTAATGTGCTGTAGTTACCCTGCAGTTGGAATGGGCATGAAAAATATCAGTGCAGTAACATACAGTGCATGATATAGGGACATAGTTAAAATGTCTGTTACTTGTTTACTTTTACTGTTGGACCTGAAAGTAAATATATAGCAGCCAAAAGAACAATAGAATTATTTTGTACAATAGTCATGTACAACCAAGAACAAAGAAAAAATCCCATCACAGATTTTTTTTCGTTTTTTTTTTAACCTTTAAATGATGGAAAATTGCACAGTTATAGGATTAGGACTTCACAAGGTCACATTATAAAATCAACTTTGATGTATTTCCTAAGTGACAGAGGGTTAGATTCACAAAGGTACGTAGCTACCTAACTGCCTCTTTATAAATACATAATATATAAATCACTACATATTTATTGAAGCAGGGACTTGACTCTCCCATATCCCAGGTGAGTGCCCTGGCCACTAGCTAGAATCAATCTCTAGCTTTTTTTCGGATTCAGTGACTGATTATTTGTACAAAGTGGAACATTTCCAGCAGGAGAGACCCACCCCAGCACAGTCTAGAGTGACTAGGGCACTCACCTGCGTTCACGTCCCTGCTCCAAATCAGGCAGAGCAGGGATTGAATGTGGATTTCCCACCGCCCAGTTGAGTGCTTTAACCACTGTGTAAAATGGGGAGATGAGAGAGCTGACCTGGCTTATGTGCCTAGCTCCAGGAGTGGGTTCATGACTGAGGTCCCCTAGCAGAGATAGGTGCCTACCTCTACCTGCGTGTCAGGGGGCTGAGGATTTGATCAATGGCAGGTTGGCAACGAAATAACTTTGTGTATCTAGGCCCTACTCCCTTCCTTGGCATTTCATTGCTGGCAAATGCAGATGGATCCCTGTTCAGCTTTCTGGCTTCTGGTGCCTAACTCTCCCCATGCATTGTACGTGGAGCTGGGCGCGTGACTCATGGCTGAGGATCCCATTCGATGGCAAGGCACCTAGAAGTCAGGCCTTGCAACGCCCAAGGCCCTTGGGGGATCTAGCCCAGAGTTACTATCCATGGCAGCCTTGGTCAAAACAGGTTGCATATGACTTCCTTTTCTTACTATTGTTTTCTGATTCAAGACAGCATGTTTTTTTAAGACTTTAACATAAAGAAGCTACTCGATACACTAGAGGTGCTTGGAAATTCATCCTTTTCCCACAAAATATGAATAACCGTGAATATTTTTCATATTCCACAAATAAATTTGGGATTTTCATAGATCTGTCAAGTGATTAAAAAAAATTAATCATGATTAATTGTGCTGTTAATAATAGAATACCATTTATTTAAATATTTTGGATGTTTTCTACAGTTTCAAATATATTGATTTCAATTACAAAACACAATAGAAAGTGTACAGTGCTCACTTTATATTGTTTTATTCCAAATATTTGAAGTGTAAAAAATGAAAGAAATAGTATTTTTCAATTCAGCTAATACAAGTACTGTAGTGCAATCTCTTTACCATGGAAGCTGAACTTACAAATGTAGATTTATGTACAAAAAATAACTGCATTCAGAAATAAAACAATACATTTAAATTGGTATTCTGTTTAACAGTGCAATTAAAACTGCAATTATGATTTTTTTAATCTCGATTAATTTTTTTAGTTAAATGCGTGAGTTAATTGTGGTTAATTGACAGACCAAGTTTTTCAACAGAAATCTGAACATTTTCAATGAAAAACTATTTGAGAAAATTTGCAATCTTATTGTGAAGATTTTTCACAGGAAAAAAGTTTTGATGAATTTTTTTTGAACAGCTCTAATCCATAAAAATATGAGAGAGAGACAGAGAGAGAGGTTGCTATCATACATTAACCCTATACCATGACTATGCTTTGTTCTGTATATAATATATATTTTACTATAAATCGGTCTCAGTTTGAACATCAGATCCACATCGTTTCAAGGACTGCCAAGATCACAGCACAGGGTAGGATGGAGGCACGCCCTGGGGTGGGTCATGTTCCCTTGAACAAGGACAGGATATTTATAAGATTTTCACACTAAGTCACCTGAGCAAATGACACCAACGTCCTCAGCAATTCCTGCCTGGGTTGTCTCAGGTGGGGAGATGTCACAGAGAGTCAGACGAGTCTCATTTCCTCCACATCGGACACTTTTCAGCCCCACGGGGCCCCTTCCACGCTCAGACATAGGGGGGTAATAAGCTTTCTCAGCGACTCCACACTGGAGCTGCCTGCACACTACGCTGGCATCGTCCATGTCCCACTGGTCATCCAGGACTCTGCCCCACACACCACGGAGGGAAATCTCAACTCTCCCACTGCATCGGCTCTCTCCATTCAACACTCTGAGCGCCTCAGAACGACCTGGGCTCACAGAGACAAAAAATATGCTGAATAACACTCCCTGCTGGTACTGTATTAGAAATAATACACAGGTATGATGTGAAACACAAGTTTCTGTGCTGAGTGGAAGGTAACTCTCACCGCTGTGCAGTGATACAGGGAACAGCCTCTTTCAAGGGTTTCGTCTGTCTGTCTACTCAGAAATGCAGGAGGTGATGGAAGGAAAGAATTCCCCAGCTCTGAGATCAGATCTTGCACGATGTGGAGCGCTCTCACCTCCCTAAGGAGTCAATGTGAGTGGAGAGCGCTCAGGAACACCTGGCAGATCAGGCCCCTGGTTTCCAAAATGGTCTGTGCAAAAGTGCTCAGTGCTCACCCCGCACATTGATAACGTCAGCGCTGTGAGGTAGCTGTGATTTAGAACAGGAGTCTAGGGATTCGCCTGCAATGAGCTCACCAAGCGCCCCACTTCACTGCTGCAGTTCCCGGATCCAGACTGCCAGGACACATGGCTCCTTTAAAGAAAACCCTGCCCTGTTTGTCCCCGTTCAATGCACATTGGTGGCCTGCGATCACGGCGTCAGCTCCAAACCCAAAAGGAGCTAACACAATAAAGGCTTTTCTGCACTCAGCAAGGATTTTCCAGGCCAGGTCTGCAACTGTGGACACTTGAGTTACCTTTCTCACGAAGTCTAGCTATTGGCTTGGCTGGAGATGATGCCGGAGAAGAGAGTGACCTCTGGGCAATGGGGAAGAAGATCCCATTTTTTTCTAAACATATATATTTTTCATTTTAAAACTTTTTTCACTGTGAGCACATAAAGATGTTGAAGTTCCTTGTGGGAGAAGCGAAGAGCCTTTCTGGTGATTAGGTCATCGGAGATTTATACAGTGTATGCGGCACCTTACATTTCAAAGGAGCCAAAGTGCTCCCAAAATGTGATCTGTAAACCTGTCAAATCTTCCTAAATATATAAACAGTTATAAGAATATACATACAGAGGACAGTAGTGACTCCATATTTAAAGATGAGATTAGTATTACACTTAAGACAGGTATTTAACTACTCTGTTTTTTATTAAATTTGTGTATGGTCTGAATCTCACATTAAGACTCCTATACTCTGAGCAGGTGTAAATGAGCCCTTAGGGTTAGGAAGAATTGGGCCCAATGTAATCTCCTCTTACTTCCCGCACAGAATCTCTGTGTCAGTGTGACCCACATTCCTTGTTCTGCACCATTTGACTTTATTTCTCTGACAGGAAGCGAAAGATGCCATGGGGAGGGGACATAGATTTTATCTGGATATTCTGGGCCTCTGTTACGTTATGGGCAACCCCACACCCTAGTCACCCTCTGAGGACAGAGCTAGAGTGCAGGGTTGGGGGGGGAGATTATAAATATAGGAGTTGAAGTGCTTTTATACACTTGAAAGGCTACAATGGCACAGCTGCAGCTGCACCTCTGTAGCCCTTTAGTGTAGACCCTATCTATGCCGACCGGAGGGGTTCTCCCATTCCTATAGTTCATCCACCTCCCTGAGAGGTGGTAGCAAGCTTGACAGAAGAATTCTTCTGTTTACCTAGTGCTGTCTACACTGTAGGGGGTGGGGGGGTAGATTGTCTTCATGTCTCACTCAGGGGTGAGGATTTTTCTTATCCCTGACTGATTTAGCTGGATCAACCCAGCTTTTTAATGTATACCGTGTCGAAGACAGCCCTGTGGACTCAGTGGCTGAGAGATGTATCTGCTGTGAGGGCTGATCCCAACCCCTGTACCACCGTGGATACAGGGCAGTGCTATGCCATCTTTATTTTCTAAGGAAGCCCTCCATTGGGATAATGTTTGGTGCACCATGGTGTGGTCTATGAACCTAGAGGGAGAGCTGGGGAAGTATTTGTTGCTGTGGAGACCACAGAGACTATGGAATTTACATTTAGCTATCAGCTGACTGCTCTAAACTGGGATTCTGTCTCAGTTAAAGAGAGAGAACAGGGCAGCACTTGGTGAGGTGAGGATTTGTGAATTCTTGCCTGATTTAGCTTGGTTTATGGGGAGAAGACAGTGCTCTATGGAGTGAGAGCCTTACAGAGATCCAGGGAACAGATATTGTAGAGGCTGTTTCCAATCCTTGTACCACATTGAATACAGGCTACAGATTTCTGTTTCATCAGCAACTGAGAGACCCAGTCAACTTTTAACCCAAGCCTAGGGCTGGAGCGCTGCTAGCTGATAAGATCCCCAGACTGTTTTGTTGCTCACCGATTTCTGAAGTGTTTGAAACAGCTGAGGTTCTGCCATTTCTCAAGCTCTAAAGACCCACTACATGTTACAACCACACTGCAAAGCCTGCGAAATCATCTCTAAGAGAAGATCAGTGGGGAATGTGTTTGGATGTTTGTGCTGAAGTATAGAACACATTAAGTTGTAAGAGAAACAAATGGAGGAAGGTCTGTATAAGGAGACCCCATAGACTTACTTTCTTACAGCTTTTGTTTAAGTGGCAAAGAGTCCTTATAGACTAACAGACGTTTTGAAGCATAAGCTTTCATGGGTGAATACCCACTTTATTGGATGCATGTAGTGGAAATTTCCAGAGGGAGGCATAAATATGAAAGCAAGAATCAGGCGAGGGATAACGAGGTTAGTTCAGTCAGGGAGGATGAGGTCCTCTTCTAACAGCTGAGGTGTGAACACCAAGGGAGGAGAAACTGCTTTTGTCCTTGGCTAGCCATTCACAGTCTTTGTTTAATCCTGAGCTGATGGTGTCAAATTTGCAAATGAACTGAAGCTCAGCAGTTTCTCTTTGAAGTCTGGGCCTGAAGTTTTTTTGCTGCAGGATGGCTACCTTTCAATCTGCTATTGTGTGTCCAGCGAGGTTGAAGTGTTCTCCTACAGGTTTTTGTATATTGCCATTCCTAATATCTGATTTGTGTCCATTTATCCTTTTACTTAGGGATTGTCCAGTTTGGCTGACGTACATAGCAGAGGGGATTGCTGGCACATGATGGCATATATTATCATAGAATCATAGAATCATAGAATATCAGGGTTGGAAGGGACCTCAGGAGGTCATCTAGTCCCACCCCTGCTCAAAGCAGGACCAATCCCCAACTAAATCATCCCAGCCAGGGCTTTGTCAAGCCTGACCTTAAAAACTTCTAAGGAGATTCCACCACCTCCCTCGGTAACGCATTCCAGTGCTTCACCACCCTCCCAGTGAAAAAGTTTTTCCGAATATCCAACCTAAACCTCCCCCACTGCAACTTGATGACATTGGTGGATGTGCAGGTGAATGAACCGGTGTTGGTGTGGCTGATCTGGTTCGGTCCTGTCATGGTGTCGCTGGTGTAGATATGTGGGCAGAGTTGGCACTGTGGTTTGTTGCACGGATTGTTTCCTGAGTTAGAGTTACTATGGTGCAGTGTGTAGTTGCTGGTGAGAATATGCTTAAGGTTGGCAGGCTGTCTGTGGGTGAGGCCTGGCCTGCCTCCCAAGGCCTGTGAAAGTGCGGGATTGTTGTCCAGGATGGGTTGTAGATCACTGATGATGCATTGGAGAGATTTTAGCTGAGGACTGTATGTGATGGCCAGTGGAGTTCTGTTGGTTTCTTTCTTGGGCTTGTCTTGCAGCAGGAGGCTTCTGGGTACATGTCTGGCTCTGTTGATCTGTTTCCTTATTTCCTTGTGAGGGTACTGTAGTTTTGAGAATGCTTGGTGAAGATCTTGTAGGTGTTCGTCTCTGTCTGAGGGGTTGGAGCAAATGCGGTTGTACCTCAGCACTTGGCTGTAGACAATGGATCATGTGGTGTGTTCGGGATGGAAGCTGGAGGCATGAAGGTAGGCATAACGGTTGGTGGGTTTTCGGAATAGCGTGGTGTTAACGTGACTGTCACTTATTTGCACCGTAGTGTCTAGGAAGCGGACCTCCCATGTAGATTGGTCCAGGCTGAGTTTGATGGTGCGGTGGAAGCTGTTGAAATTGTGGTGGAATTCTTCCAGAGTTTCCTTCCCATGGGTCCAGATGATGAAGACGTCATCAATGTAATGTAGGTAGAGAAGGGGCATGAGTGGACGAGAGCTGAGGAAGCATTGTTCCAGGTCAGCCATAAAAATGTTGGCATATTGTGGGGCCATGCGGGTGCCCATACCGGTGCCACTGGTCTGGAGGTGTATATAGTCACCAAATTTGAAATAATTGTGCATGAGGGTAAAGTTATAGAGCTCAGCAACCAGTTGTGCTGTGGCATCATCAGGTATACTGTTCCTGACAGCTTGTATTCCATCTATGTGTGGGATGTTTGTGTAGAGAGCCTCTACATCCATGGTGGCTAGGATGGTGTTTTCTGGAAGATCACCAATGCATTGTAGTTTTCTCACGAAATCAGTGGTGTCACGGAGATAGCTGGGAGTGCTTATTCATAGTTATTATAATGTTTTCTGTGTGCATTAAATGTTTGGTTTACTAAGGCCATGTCTACGCTGTGGGTGCTACAGTGACACAGAACTTCACTGCAGCTATGCTGCTGTAGTGTGGATGCTTCCTTCAGTGACAGAAGGGGTTTTACTATTGCTGTGGGTAATCCATCTTTCCAGGTGGTGGTAGCTAGATCAATGGAAGAATTCTTCTATTGTTGTCTACAGTGGGGGTGAGGTTGGCATAGTTATGTCACTGAGGGATGTGACTCCTATTGATCTCATTGATGAAGGCTGCGAAGTGCCTAAATCCTTACTGAAAATGAAATGTATGCTCTTAAACCAGTTAGGCATTGCCATGCTGAATGGAGCAACAGCGAAACAGCTGTAAAAATCTGGGCCTAGCCACTATGGATAGCCATCAGATGACTTGCCATCAATCAGCTATGGCAGTTCTCTGGTGTGACATGGGGAAGCCGATGAAGATCTTTGGAGAAGCCTGCAGGAAAAAGGACCCCTGCAGTATTTGTGTTGCATTGTAGAGGAGGATCTGCATCAAAGCGCCAGCTGCTCTCACTAAGAGCAGGATCTTTGTGAAAGTTCCCAGCTTGCTCAGAAGCCAAGCTCTGGAGCCATTTGAACGCTTTCCTGAAAACTGGGATGTTTGGCAAAGAAATGACTATTTCTGTGAAGTGCTGTGGGGAATTAATGATCTACAAACATACACACCCACTGAGCAAGCTCTGTAGGTGAGGGCTGCAGCCCACCAGCACACAGCCCAGGATGGGCAACGGGGAAGCATTTTGGCCAGGAACTCCAGGGCAAACACTTACGTTTCCAGAGAGTGAGATGGGATTGTAATGGGCCCACAGCATGGATGAGATCTCTGCGTATAGGTTGCTTCTGCAACACCAACCTCAACCTGATGAAGGGCTGAGTCAGCCCTGCTGGGACTGAGGGAATCTGTGAATCACAAACCCCAGGTTTATAGCACAGAGCCATTCTCTCCGGTTCACTCTAGCGTAGTGCTAGGATCCACCTCACCACCCCTCCCTGCACCCGGAAGTGTGTCTGATCTGGGGAACTTAAACAAAGAGAGCAACACTCCGATACCCCTACTTACCTTGAGTACTGTAGTCAATGGGACTACTCATGATGATCCTAATCTGGGCAGTACATTGCACTGTAACTAACATATACACGTCTATATTAAACTTACCTGAGCAAATAACACTGGCCGAGTCTCTGGGGGAGCAGGTTGGGTTGCCCAGGGCCATGCGAGAACAATCCCACAGACAGGGTTCAGTCCCTTCACAATGAAAAGTGTCGCTCCATACGGTTCCGCTCCCTTCCCCGAAATGGGCTCCTCCCAGGATCGACTCGGCGTATCCACAGTTCAGCTGATGGCAGAGGACGTTGGCATCTTGCAAATCCCAGTGGGAGGCACAGAGGCTTCCCCATGTGTCTCCATGTTGTATCTCCACTCTCCCGGAGCACTCGGTGCCGTTCACTAACCTGCCGCCCAGGCACCCTGAGCACAAGGGAAAGTGAGCGTCGAGGTGGCGCAGTGATCAGTGTTAATGGCAATGGCAGGGAGGGGAGTGGGGAACAGGAAGGGATTCTTGCTCATGATCAATGCTAGCAGTTACCCTGTGGGGGCTGTGGGACTATTCTACACTTGCACATTCACAAATTGATACTCGATCCACATCTGTTAGTTCGAAGGCAGGACAAGGGACAAGAATTTGGCTTCCTTGGTACAGACTTGGCTGGTGCAGGGACAAGGCTCCAATTTATGGGCCAGTCCCCACCTGGTGTAAATCAGCATAGCCTCACTGAGCCCAATGGAGCTTGGCTGATTGACACACTGTGAAGATCTGGCTGAGGATGTTCCCCAATCCCCAATCCTTTTCTTTCCCATTGCAGCTGCTCACCTGAACACACCACGCTGGTTTCACTCTCAGGGGGACACTCAGTTGTGCCCAGCGCAGTTACAAGACAGTCCCTCAGGCGGGATTCATTCCTCTCACAGCCAAACGTGCCGTTCCAGACAGGCCCGTCTCCTGTGCCAAAGAGCTGCCCGGCTGGAATCGACAGGGCGAATCCACAGTCAAACTGCTGGCAGAGGATGTGGGCAGCCTGTAAATCCCACTGGGAGTCACAGAGGGTTCCCCAGGCGCCTCCGTGATGAAGCTCCACTCTCCCCGAACACCCTGTGCTGCCGTTTGCCAGCCTGTACCCGCCGTACCCTGAGAAGAAGGAGAAGGGAGATCAGAAGGACATTTCTCTTGCACAATTGTATCCAAAGATGTGACGAAGGAGCCCCAGTGACCTGGGATAATTAATTAATAATTACTTCCCAGTTTACCGGGCACTTTGTAAATAAGGATGTTCAGATGTGATTATCAGGTTCTTTCAGTGCAGGTGTTATTGCTCATATCTGCCCTTTGTGGGAAGTCACACAGCACCCACCAAACTCCGCCCCGGCATTTAGTACTCTGAGGTCAGGGTCATGCCTGGGACAGATTGTCTTTGGCTGAGGCCAGTCTCTGCTTTGGTGGTTCCAGAGTGCTGGTCAGGAGTCTGGAGCGGCTGCCCCTAAGTTATCACACAAATCCCATGTGAAGAAACTGGGGTTCTCAAGGGTGCTGAGTCCTAGGTTACTGGAAGCTTATTGAATCAGAACAGTTGCACTCAGGAGTCTGACTGGGAATAAAATACACAGTGGTGATATTCTAGCTCAGTGACAGCTCTGCAACAGTTAATGTTGAGACCAGCTTTCCTTCAAAGCTAATTTTTTCTAAGTGCTCTAATATCTGCCTGATTGATTGGATTGGATTGAAATACAGTATTTCACATAGGAGCACAGGGTTGTATTAGTAATCCAAATGTGGGGCCATTTCTCCAAGGGGTTTCCGAGATACAGCTCCCAGGAGGAAATAAAACAGCTTATATTAAAGTTGACAGATTCTGGCATTTTATTTTTACACACAGGTAGAGATCAAACCAAGGCTCAGATCATTGCACCAGGGTCTCAGACACTTGAGGGTTACCCCCAACAGAGGATATGGCATCCACCCGCCTTTGGGGGAAATCAGATTCAGATGTTATTTCAAAACGAGCCTGCTTCTCCAGTTAGGGGCTTGCGAAGGCTTGGGCGCCTCCACACACATCTAACGGACTCCACTGAGCTTGTGCAGCGAGAGAGGATAGCTCTCTGGAAACCCGACAATCCAGCATGAGATGTGGGTGGCTTTGAGGGTAAATTGTGGCCTTTACAGCTAGGCACCCCCACCCCGGCACTGTGAGCACAACTCCAGCCCAGAAAAGAAACGTGATGTTAAAAAAGCAGGTTTATTGCTCCAATTGGTCTCTCTCATGGGGGATTTTGTTTGGTGTAAATATAATCTGAGTGCAGCAACATATTCAGAATGTGCTGAAATTGCTTTTGAAAAGAAAACAACTTCCAAATGTGAATGCTGACTGGGAAGGGGAGGGGTGATCAGGGGTGCAAGAGTAGGTGGTAACAGGGGGAAATGTTTGGGTTTTCAGCCAGGGATGTGTTTCTTATGGGGAGGGAGACAAATGGGAATCGGTGATAGGGGAGAGAAGAAGTTGCGGGGCGGGCTCAGGGAAGGGGGAGAGTGTGAGAATTGGGAGAGGAGGAAGGGAAAACACATGAGGGGTTGCAAACTAGGAAGGGAAGCAGAAAAAGTTTGGGGGTTGAAGTAAGGCACATCAGCCATGAATTCTCCCCTTCCATGTGTGTGCTGCAATCTACGGGAGCCCTACCCCTTTGCAGGCCCTGGGAGCAACTATACAATCACCATTATCCCCATTCCATTCTAAAATAACGTACAGAACAGGGAGGAACACTGAGGAATCACATAGCAACCTTGTGGCCTAGTGGAAAAACCACTGGACTGGAACTATCCCCAGCTCTGCCACTGGCTTGCTGTCTGACCTTGGGCAAGTCTGAGGTTCTGAGCCCCAGAAGGTGGTGAGAGGCAGACCAGCTGAAAGTCTCTGGGCAAAGATAAAAGCAAGGAAAAATAGTGGTGATGTAATGGTAGGGGCCTAGTATAGACCACCCAATCAGGAGAAGGAATGGATGAGGCATTTCTACAACAAACATAAATGTTCAAAACACAAGACCTGAGAGTAACAGGGGAGTTTATCTACCCAGACATCTGTTGGAAAAGTAATAAGGCAAAACACTAAATGTTCAATCAGTTCTTGGAATGTGTTGGGGAAAACTTTTTGTTCCATAAAAGTAGAGGAAGTAACCAGGAGGACCGACATTTGAGACTAGATTCTGACCCAGAGGGAGGAATTGTTAGTGAATCTGAAGGTGGAAGGCAACTTGGGTGAAAGTGACCATGAAACGATAGTTGTCATGATTCTAAGGAAAGGAAGGAGTGAAAGAAGCAGAATAAGAAAAAAGGACTTCAAAAACTCCAGACTTTAACAAACATAGTGAACTGATAGCTAAGTTCCCATGGGAAGAAAATCTTAGGGAAAAAAGGAAGTCAGGAGACCTGACAGTTTCTCAATATTGTAGACACAACTTCAAAGTATCCTGATGTGAAGGAAAAACAGAAAGAATCGTAAGAGAACATTATGGCTCCACAGGAGCTCTTTAAGGACTGAAAATCAAAAAGGAATTGTACAGAAAGTGGAAATGTGAAGCAGTTGCTAAGGATGAGCACAAAACCACAGCACCAGCATGTCGGGACTAAATCAGAGAGGCTAAAGCACAATATGAGTTACACCCAACAAGGGACATAAAAAGATAATACTAATAAGAAGTTCTCTAAATACATTAGGGGGTAAGAGAAAGATGAAGTAAAGTACAGGTCCTCTATTTAGTTAAAAGAAGAGCTAATAAGGGACGATATCAAGAAGGCTGAAGTGTTTAATTTCTATTTTGTTTTAATCTTTACTAAATAGGTTAATGGTGAGCAGATATTCAACACATTTAATATTAACAATGAGGGGGAAGGAATGCAAACCTCACAGAAATTAAGTCTACTGTCCCCAAAGATACAGTACACACACACTAGCCTGTTAGCCTGTAGCCCTGTATTTGACATTCCTGCATGCACCCCTGTCATAAATATAAAGGGAAGGGTAAACACCTTTAAAATCCCTCCTGGCCAGAGGAAAAGCCCTTTCACCTGTAAAGGGTTAAGAAGCTAGGATAACCTCACTGGCACCTGACCAAAATGACCATGCGTGTGCTGCAAGATACTTTCAAAAGCTGAAGGGAGGGAGAAACAAAGGCTCTCCCTGCCTGTGTTTGTGATGCATTTGCTAGGAACAGAAAGGAATGGAATCTAAGAACTTAGTAAGTAACCTAGCTAGATATGCGTTAGATTCTGTTTGTTTAAATGGCTGAGAAAATAAGCTGTGCTGAATGGAATGGATATTCCTGTTTTGTGTTTTTGTCACTTAAGGGTTTGCCTAGAGGGATTCTCTATGTTTTGAATCTAATTACCCTGTAAGGTATTTACCCTCCTGATTTTACAGAGGTGATTCTTTTACTTTTTCTTCTATTAAAACCCTTCTTTTAAGAACCTGATTGCTTTTTTCATTGTTCTTAAGATCCAAGGGTTTGGGTCTGTGGTCACCGATGTAAATTGGTGAGGATTTTTATCAAGCCTTCCCCAGGAAAGGGGGCGTAGGGTTTGGGGAGGATTCTGGGGGGAAAGATGTTTCCAAGCGGGCTCTTTCCCCGTTATATATCTATTAGACGCTTGGTGGTGACAGCAATAAAGTCCAAGGGAAAAAGGAAAGTAGTTTGTACCTTGGGGAAGTGTTAACCTAAGCTGGTAAAAATAAGCTTTGGAGGTTTTCATGCAGTTCCCCACATCTGTACCCTAGAGTTCAGAGTGGGGAAGGAACCTTGACAACCCCACAATTGGACAGCACTGGAGTCAGTCATTTTGTATGTTCAACCACTGCCAGCTGAAACCCAAACATCACATAGCTAACAATAGTTTTATGACCCTGAGAGGCAAGGCCAAATAGCTCCATGCTTGCAGTTTTTCTAATCAAAATGGGAGAATACAATAAAAAATAAACGTACTGTAAAAAAAGAAAAAATGTTTGGGCAACTGACCTTGGTTTTAGGTTCCTCTAACATGTAAGCTTTATCATTGTTATAACCAGGAATATTTTGCTAATAAAAATAATGAATTGTTATTGGCTGTTGCTGGGGAAATTATTAGCCCATTAGAGGCTATTATGAGCAGTGTGCTTTATCCAAAGAAAATTTACAAAAAAATTATTTAGAAAGTGTGCTTTGGAGCAGTCTGGGGAAGCTTTCCTTTTGGCAAGGATTTTACACCTAAGTTCCCCAATAGTCCGATGGAAGGAGGGGGCCCCCGGTAGCCTGGCTGTTAATTTCTTGAGACCATTTCAGACTTTTTAGGTAACTGTAAATATTTGGAACGCTCTGCACGCTACTGCTACAGCATACATAGTGTGCCCACGCTTGAAACCCAATAAAGTAGTTTTAGGTAAAGCACTCTGGTTTGTATCAATCATTTATCAGACAGAGGAGCTTTGGCCACATTAATTTTTTTCTTGAAGAAAACCAGTTAAATTACCACTGATTTGGGTTAAAACCCCTGGGTAACAAGCCCAGCTGAGGACACACTCTTTACCTTAACACACAGCATGGAGCTGATTTATGGTAAAACCAGGAATAAGTTTATTAATAAAGAAAATAGATTTAATTGATACTAAGCAGAGATAACAGAAGCAGAAAATGCTTACAAACAAAACAAAATACAACACTTCCTAGTGTCTAAGACTTTACTTTAGCAAACTATGATCTTTGCCTCAACAGCTTTCTCACATCAAACTGCCAGCATCTCCAAGCCTTCCGGCAGGAGGATCCAACATTCACGGAATTGGAGGGTGCTGTCCTCTTTGCCCACTAAAGGATGGGTAACTAACGAGTTTTCTCCCCTTCTTTGTATACTCTAGTAACCTTTTGAAATGTTTGTCTAAAGTGCCTCCCCAGATAAATTTCTTCTCCTTTGCTATTTGACGCTTCCTAGTGACTTCCCATCATCCTCTTGGCTCATATGAAACATAATTTCCACTGTCTCTGGCTTCACCTTGCTCAGTTTACATTGGAGAAACAGGCAAACAGGTAAAACAACATCCCTTTGTCTAGGACAAACTTGTTTCTCAAGTCTGTCCCCAAAACATATTTTAGGAGCATCTTTCCATCACACAGACATAACTCTACTCGCCATCTGTATATACCTCACACAATGATATCCATAACGAGCATGTCTCCAGTTTTTATATGATATCTTACCCAAGTGAGCTGTAGCTCACGAAAGCTTATGCTCAAATAAATTTGTTAGTCTCTAAGGTGCCACAAGTCCTCCTTTTCTTTTTACCCAGTACACTGTTATAGTACAATAATACTGTATACAAACAGTTGTTTCAACTGCTTATTTTTTGGTTTCAGGCCCCTTGTTCTCCCCTTGGGGGTCTGGACCCTGATTGTCACACAAAGATACTTAAGGATCTAGCTGAAGTGCTGGTGGAACCGTCAGCCATGATACACAGACAGCTGCAGCGGCACAGGAGCCAGCAAACAGAGGGGTAAACAGGGGAGTTTGAAAGGGGAGTTTCTCTTGTGGTGCTTGTTCAGGGTTTGTTTTTGCTGTGGGGGGTGGTGTTTTGGTGGAGTTTGTGTTTCCCAGATTAACAGGATTTAGGTGGGAAGGCTATGACAGATACAGAGGCAGCAGTGGGAGTGACCCATGTTGTGGAGGACACAATGAAGATGACTGGATGTAGAAGCTGCGGCATGTACATGATCCTGGAGGGGGCACCTGGTAAGAGTTTTGTCGGCATGAAATGCCGTCTGATAGAGCTGATGGAGGAAAAGATCCAAGGTTTGGAGATGCAGGTGGAAAGTCTGGTTGAGTTTAGAAAGGGGTTCGAGCAGATTATGGAGCAAAAACATGAGGTATCTGAAGGGAAAAGCTCAGACTTGCAGATGGAATTAGGACTGAGGAATTCTGAGGGGAGACTGCTGGGTGAGGAAAGTGGTCAGTGGAAGCATGTGACTAAGGGTATGTCTACACTATGAAATTAGGTCGAATTTATAGAAGTTGTTTTTTTAGAAATCGTTTTTATATATTCGAGTGTGTGTGTGTCCACAGAAAATGCTCTAAGTGCATTAAGTGCATTAACTCGGCAGAGTGGTTCCACAGTACCAAGGCAAACATCGACTTCCGGAGTGTTGCACTGTGGGTAGCTATCCCACAGTCTCTGCTGCTCATTGGAATTCTGGGTTGAAATCCCAATGCCTGATGGGGCTAAAACATCGTCGCCGGTGGTTCTGGGTACATATTGTCAAGCCCCCGTTCCCTCCCTCCCTCCCTCCGTGAAAGAAAGGGCAGACAATCATTTTGCGCCTTTTTTCTTGACTTACCTGTGCAAATGCCATACCACAGCAAGCATGGAGCCCGCTCAGGTAACCATCACCGTATGTCTCCTGGGTGCTGGCAGATGTGGTACTGCATTGCTACACAGCAGCAGCAACCCATTGCCTTGTGGCAGCAGGCGGTACAGTAGGACTGGTAGCCGTCATCGTGATGTCCTAGGTGCTTCTGGTTGCCTATGTGAGATCGATCAGGAGCTCCTGGGCAGACATGGGTGCAGGGACTAAATTTGGAGTGACTTGATCAGGTCATTCTCTTTAGTCCTGCAGTCAGTCCTATTGAACCATCTTATGGTGAGCAGGCAGGTGATACAGATTGCTAGCAGTCCTCTTGTACCATCTTCTGCCGGGCAGGCAAGAGATGAGGATGGCTAGCAGTCCTATTGTACCATCTTCTGCCGAGCAGCCATGAGATGTGGATGGCTTGCAGTCCTTCTGCACCGTCTGCTGCCAGCCAAAGATGTAAAAGATAGATGGAGTGGATCAAAACAAGAAATAGACCAGTTTGTTTTGTACTCATTTGCAACCCCCTTGCCCCCTGTCTAGGGGACTCATTCCTCTAGGTCACACTGCAGTCACTCACAGAGAAGGTGCAGCGAGGTAAATCTAGCCATGTATCAACCAGAGACCAGACCAACCTACTTGTTCCAATAAGAACAATAACTTAGGTGCACCATTTCTTATTGGAACCCTCCGTGAAGTCCTGCCTGAAATACTCCTTGGTGTAAAGCCACCCCTTTGTTGATTTTAATTCCCTGTAAGCCAACCCTGTAAGCCATGTCATCAGTTGCCCCTCCCTGCATCAGAGCAACGGCAGACAATCGTGCATCTGAGTTGAGAGTGCTGTCCAGAGCAGTCACAATGGAGCACTCTGGGATAGCTCTGGGAGGCCAATACTGTCGAATTGTGTCCATAGTACCCCAAATTCGACCCGGCAAGGCCGATTTAAGCGCTAATCCACTTGTCAGGGGTGGAGTAAGGAAATCAATTTTAAGAGCCCTTTAAGTCGAAAAAAAGGGCTTCATCGTTTGGATGGGTGCAGGTTTACATTGATTTAACGCTGCTAAATTCGACCTAAAGTCCTAGTGTAGATCAGGGCTAAAAGAACCAGGCAGAGGAAAAGATGGGAAAATAGTGAAGGAGAAACAGAGCTCAAGAATAGGTTTGTGGAGTTGGAAAATGAAGAAGGGGCTCAGCAGGTAGTCACTGAAGATGGAAGGGCAAGGAAGAAGAGAAGAGCGGCTAGTCCTATAGGAAACGGGGGAGAGTCAATGGAGACTACACCAACTATGAGCCCCAGGAGGATACAAGATAGGTTGCAGAGGATTGCAAGGGAGAATAGGAATGAAAGAACTTGCAGCCAAAGGGAACAGGGGATAGACTGGAGAATAGCACTGTCACCGGGAAAAGGCAGGTCTCTGTGATCGGGGACTCTTTACTGAGAAAAATAGACAGGCCTGTAACCAGAGCTGATCCAGAGAATAGAAGGGTGTGCTGTCATCCAGGTGCTAAGATACGGGATGTAGACCTGAGGTTGAAAAGGATCTTAAAGGGAGCGGGAAAGAATCCGCTAATTATCCTACATGTGGGAAAAAATGATACGGTTACATTCTCGCTGCAAAGTATTAAGGGAGACTATGCTAGGCTGGGAAAGACGCTTAAGGAAATCGAGGCTCAGGTGATCTTTAGTGGAATTCTGCCTGTTCCTAGAGAAGGGCAACAAAGGTGTGACAAGATTATGACTATCAACAGATGGCTTAGGCAGTGGTGCTATAAAGAGGGCTTTGGGATGTATGGCCACTGGGAGGCATTCATGGACAGAGGACTGTTCTCTCGGGATGGACTTCATCTGAGTAGGGAAGGAAATAGACTTCTAGGATGGAGGCTGGCACAACTGATTAAGAGAGCTTTAAACTAGGAATTTGGGGGAGATGGTTGGGAGATGTCCAGATAATCTCCACGCTGGATTTTAGCATTGAGAGGGAAGAAAACGAAGTAAGAAAGGATACAGCCGTGGGTAGGAGAATGGATATAAGGAGGAAGGGCAGTGTGAATACCAGTCTAATAGGTTACACTGGCTGTAGAATGACCATGCCTAATTGGGTACAGAATTCCTCCACCATTCAGTACAGCCACACCTAATGCAGTGACTGCAGCGGGAGAGCAGATACGCTCCGTGGTTATTGCCAGCTCCAGGAGGATCCCTTGGTGAAGAGCTGCTTGGGGCTTCCAGTGGTGGCACCGAAACAGGAGCTTTGAGTTGTGAACTGCCTCAGTCAACTCAACCGTGCTCAAGATGGGGCTTTCTGGTGACAGTTAAAAAGCAAACACTGGTGACTATCTCCCTGCCCAAAGTTGTAGCACTATTCTGAGATTGTGGGTAGAATTTGGGATTCAGAGCTGACTTTGAGTAGAATTAAATGGTAAAAAACCATCATTAATGCAGAGTTAAGGTTGCCCAATGATACCCTGGGCACCTCCAGAGTGTTGAGTTCAGCAAGGGAGGGTCCCCCAAGTACAGGGCACAATCCCACAAGGCGACGAGTGAAGTCTGTGAGAGGCTGAGCACCCTTAGCTGCCACTGCTGGATAAGACCCAAAGTGAGTCAAACACAGCACTGAAGAGATAAAAGAGGGAAGGGGCATGGGGAGATGAAAGCTTTATTATCACTAGAAACTCACACAAAGAAATGTGTAGGAATGAGCACCGTAGGGCTGAGGTTTCCCTCTCTCCCTAGCACCATCCTTATACTATCTGGCTGTTTTTTGAGTCGCCTGGCTAGTTTTTCCATGGCCTTCCCAGTTGCTGGTCCAAAGGTGTTATTGACTGCGGGCAGGGGAGGGGTTGGTGTTGCCAGAATTTCTAAGCTGTGCACAAATGCACTTGGGCATGCAGTGATCTCAGAACTCCAGCTAAGCGTGTCAGAGCTGGAAACACAAAATGGCCTCCCGGCTGGCACGCTCATCCTGATCTGCATGTGTGCAGTGTGCCAAGGCAGACACCAGTCAATGGGAGAGCAGTGCCACACTCCCAACCCCAAATCCCACCAAACCTCCCATAACTTTCTGAGCACTGAGCCCCTTCCAATGTTTGCCCCCAGCCCTGGGACTTGGCTCTGATCACAGACCAGCCTCTCCTCTTCTGGGACCTCACCCTGTTCACAGACCAGTGACACCTCCCCTGGGATCTGGGTCTGCCCACAGATGGGCCAGTTTTTCTGTGTCTTGGCGGTAGCAACCCCACCCTATACAGAAAGGCAGCCCCTCTCCAATCCTGGCTTCCTCTCTCCAGGACTTCAACTTTCAGGAAAAAGACCTCTCTCTTTTCCATTTCCCCTAGCCCATCCCAATACCCAACCTGTCAGCATGATTATGGCCAGCCAGCCAGGGGTCCTCATTAACACAGTGACAGGCTATCCAGCTGAGTGCCATGGACTGGGCTTTCGGCCAGTGGTGTGTTCCATAGGCAGGCTAGTGGGCAGTGCAGATCCTTTCCAGGCTCTGCCATTAGCAGTGATGTTGGGAAAGGCACCTTGTTGGTGGCCCCGCCCTTCTTTTAGCTCGTCAATGTAGATTTGTGTCCTGACAAGACCCTGGCCCTGACAAGACGGCGACCTTTGTTACCCATATAAGAAGATCCTAGGAATGTCACTCTGTCTGTGAGTCCCTCTGAAGCCCAGGATGTGCGCTGAGTCAGCATGAAATGCTGGGGCCAGTTACTGGCATGGCCGAGAGCTCCTCTGCTTCAGAATATCACCAGGTTCAGTCATCACTGGGATTCACGGTCACTTACCATCCAACTTTTAAGTTTTAAGCCACTTCCAAGTCTCGGAGTTTCCCTTATTCCACATGGCGCCATCTCCTGTCGCAGACAGTGGGGCTGAAGCCAGTGAGATGCTGCCGTCTGCCTACAGTCTGTTGGCACGTAGGATTGAGGCTGCCCTGAGAAAAGTTGGCTGCCATCTTCCACTGTTTTCAATTAGACTGAAGCCCACAGGAAACATGGCTGCTCTTCTATGGCTGAGAGGAATGGACAGGGCCCAGGGGCAACAGAGACTCTGTGAAAGTGCGGGGAGCAGGACACCTGGGGGTGGGGGCAGGAGGCAGATTTAGGGGTTTCAACGGAATGGCTTGGAGAAGGATGTGGGACAGGAGGAAGGCTGCGGGGAGAGGGATGTGGGGGGCAGAGGGCAGCTGGAGGTGGAAGGGAGGTTGAAAGGGACATAGGGGGATGTGAAGTGCAGGGAAGCTGAGGGGGCTGCAGAAGACAGAAATGGGGGTGAGAGATGAAGGAGATTAGGTGGCAGATCCCCAGCCTCGGGTTGGTGGTGGAGGTGGGGAGTCCCCTCCAAGCAGCCAGGGGAAGGCAGTCTTGCCGTGTTTCCAGATCTCTCAAGCTGATTGGGAGTCATGGGATTTTGCTGCCTACAAAAGCATCGGAGGAGCTGCTGTGATGACACAAGAAGCTCCTCTAATACTCCAGTTTTCTGGGCTGGACCAAGCTCTGAACGAGAGCTTCAGGGCTGAGGACACAGACCTGCCCTTCCACTGAGCCCTGCCTTCATGTATGTCCCTAGAGCAGAAAGAGGGTCCTGGGGCAGCAAGAGGCAGGGGAGGGCGAAGTTGGGAAACTGTTCCTGCTGGGAACCAGGCAGAAGACAAGCCCACTTGCCCCAGTAGGCAGGGGAGTGGGGAGTCAGAGAAGTGATGTAGCTGGGTCCCAGGTGGTGAAGCCCCAAGGCAGCCATATTTCCCCCTCCCACTGCTAAAGGATCCCCCCCACCTAAGGGGGGGGGGGGTCCACAGGACCTGGAAAACCAAATAATTACCGGGGACAACTAATGAACAACAGGGACAGGAGTGCGGTCAAAGGGTCAAACAAAGTGACGCCACCCAGAGGAACTCTGCCCAGAGGTATGAACGGACAGAGGATCATAAATAGGCCCCACAGTCACAGGAGACTCCATCAGCCAACGTCCTCACCCTGGTTTTATAGATGGCCATTTTAGCCAGGGCCAGGAGGAGGTTGACCAGGAGGTCCCACGGCTTAGTGGGGCCATGGACAGGGAGTGCACAGATAAGGAGGTGAGGGGAAAAGTGCAACCAAAATCTCAACAAAATATTCCTGAGGAGCTGGAATAGGGGCTGCAGCCTGGCGCACTCCAGGTAGGCGTGCGCCAGGGTTTCCCTCATGCCGCCAAAGGGGCAGGTGTCCGGGATTGGGGTGAACCGCGCCAAGTACATGCCTGTGCTCGTGGCCCCGTGAAGGAGCCGCCAACTAATATCCCCGGCGGGCCTCAGGACCAAGGTGGAATATAGGGTGGCCCACCGGGGCTCCTCACCCTCTAGAGGTGGCAGAAGGTCCCACCACTTTGTGTCAGGGCGGGACGCGAGGGTGAGGATGTGAAGGGTATGGAGCACGAGCGTATATAGATGTTTCCTTGGCGTGGTCTGGAAACAGACCGGCTGCAGCTCGTGTAGCCAGCGCACGGTGAAGGGGTGGGGGGGGTCGGTTGGGTCCATGGGGCAGGAGCCCGATGAAAAGGTCCGGAGGGCCTGGGGTGGAGGGTGGGCGGGGCACGCCCTCCCTTAGGACCCAGTTGAGGTAGACCCGAGCAGCGGGCGGCAAAGCAGCCTTCACCTCCTGAAGTACGCACAGAGGAGTACGAGGTCTGGAGAGCCCCATGCACTGAGCGAGCGTCAGGGGATCCAGCCAGTCTCCCCGGTCATAGTCCAGGAGGTCTCCGACTATGCTAACTTCTGCCAGGATCAACCTCTGGCACACCGAGGGGGACTCCACCACCTGCACACCGAGCTGGGGGTTGTGTAGCAGGGGCTCCGCGAGGAGATCTTCCCCCACGGAGGCCGCCACGGACCTGGTCACTGTAAACAGTTTCCAGGTCTGGAGGAGGTCCTGGTAGAAGACCAGCAGCCTGAAGATGTCTCACGGAAGACCTCTCGGATGGAGGTAAAGGAGCTGCCGGTCATATCAGAGCCCTTGGAAGCGGCGCAGGAAGGTGTGCGCCAGTACGCTCCACGCTGGACTATCTGCACCATAAGGGAGCCTCTGCAGGACCTGGAGGTGGAAGACATGGACCTGAGTGCACAGACACTTCAGGCCCTGCCCTCCCTCCTCCAGGGGTAGATGGAGAACCCCTGCAGAGACCCAGTGCAGTCCTGACCAGAAGAACTCCAGAATCAATGTCCAGAGGTCGGCCAGGAAATCCGGGGCCAGGACCAGGGTGTTGAGCCGGTACCAGAGCATGGAGAGGACTAGTTGATTAAGCACCAATGCCCTCCCTCGAAGGGAGAGACACCGGAGTAGTCCTGTCCATCTCCGGAGCCGCTCTACCACCCTGCCCTCTAAACCGTGCCAGTCCTCTGGCGGAGACGGATGCGTGGCGGAAAGGTAAATGCCCAGATAGAGCAGCGGACCATGCTCCACTGTACGGCCTGAAGCGGGGGTGGGAGGGAGCTCACCTGCCGCCAATCCCCTACCACCAAGCCAGAGCTCTTGACCCAGTTGACCCGGGCTGCCGAGGCTGCCAAGTAAATGGCCTGGCAAGCCTCCACTTGCACCAAGTTGCCCGGGTCCTGGACCACGAGAAGCACAACATCGGCGTATGCCGACAGGACCAGCCGCAGCTCCGGCTCCCGCAGCGCCAACCCCGTCAACCTCCTGCGGAGGAGACAGAGGAAGGGCTCGATCACCAGAGCGTACAGCTGGCCCGAGAGGGGGCACCCCCGCCATACTCCCCGCCCGAAGCTGACCGGTTTGGTCAGGGTCCAGTTGAGCCTGACCAGACACTCTGCGGAGGCATACAGCACCTGGAGAAAGCCCACAAACTGGAGTCCGAAGCCAAACACTTGCAGAGTGCTCAGGAGATACCCGTGATCCACCCTGTCGAACACCTTCTCCTGATCCAGGGACAGGAGGGCGAGCGACAGACCGTCCCTACACCCGAGTTCCAAGAGGTCCCGAACCAGATACAGGTTGTCGAAGATGGTGCAGCCCGGGACAGTGTATGTCTGGTCTGGGTGGATCACGTCCGCCAGCATGGATCCTAGTCGCAGCGAGATGGCTTTCGCTACGACCTTGTAGTCCGTGCTGAGGAGTGAGACGGGATGCCAATTTCGTAAATCGCGGAGGTCCCCCGAGCCCCAGGGCAGCAGGAGGCAGGAAAATGTTGCTATGGGTGAAGACGGAATGAAGGGCAGTTCCCCGACTCAGGGGTGAGAGGAAGGCAAGTGCAGTCTCCAGCTGAGCAGCTAGGGAGAGGGGTGTTTTGTGTGTGCATTACAAGGTTGACTTTTCAACCTGAAATTATCACACACACATTGGCAGGGGAATCAAGGGCAGTTAAAAAGCCCAAATACAGACCAGGGTGAAAACTTACTTTAGCAATAAATACAGTATTGGTACAGTGATAGACTCAGCTTGGTGAAAGGCACCTTGGTCATAAATTAGTTTCATTTTCAAATCAGAGAGAGCTGTCAGGCACTCAAAGTTGTTGAGAATTTGTCTTTCAATTAGTGTCTGCCTCAGAATGAAAATGGCTGCATGCTTTCAACATTAATGAAATGTGTGGTTCAAAATTCCGTGAGAACATTAACTGTCCTAAGTTATTTAAAAAAGAAGAGGGAGGGAGGTGGGTATATCTGAGATAGATGATATGAGCCAAAGCTGTCACATGTGCATACATTGCAATTTGACAATGTACATGTTTTGCATTCATATTTGTAGCAGGGCCGCCACCAGGCTCTGGTCAGAAAGGGGTTAAAAGCAGCCAATAGAGGCTGGTTGGTTAGTCAACCACAGGTGTGGTTGCACCCAATTAGGGCACAGCTGGCCCTGATAAAAGGGCAGGCTGGGTGAGTAGGAGAGAGACTCTTGTGTCAGCTTGGAAGCAAAGGACCAGGCTGCCTGGGAGAGTAAGCAGGGTATCTGAGGCAGAGCTGAGGAGCTCTGGCCTGGTGAGTCCCCAGGCTGAGGCCTTGCTAAAGGCCAGGGGAGGTACTAGGGCTGCAAGGAGGCAGGTGGGGCTAGAAAGGCAGCAGGTCCAACCCTTGCCAGTGATGAGTGGCCATAACAGACTGCAGTTTGCCCCTGAGAGAAGGGGCTAGATGATGGCTGGCAGTAGCCACTGAGAGAAGGTGGTGTCATAAACATACAGCTAAGGGTAGCATAAAATCCCTCCTTCACCTGTAAAGGTTTAGAAGCTCAGGTAACCTGGTTGGCACCTGACCAAAAGGACCAATAAGGGGAGAAGATACTTTCAAATCTGTGGGGGAAGGGGTTTTTTTTGTTTTTGTTTTTTTCTCTCTGGGACAGAGAGGAACCAGGGTAGGGAAAATACATCTCCTAAAGCCATACCTGAACTAAGTATCTAAGATTACAAATCCTAAGTAATAGGAAGGAAATGCATTCGATAATCTTTTGTTTTAGCTTGTGAATTTTCCCTCGGTTAAGAGGGAGGTTTATTCCTGATTTGTTTAGGTTTTTTTTTTTTGTCATTTTAAAGTTTTGCTTAGAGGGGAATCCTGTATTTTGAATCTGATTACTCTGTAAAATTACCTTCCATCCTGATTTTACAGAGGTGCTTCTTTTACTTTTTCTTTATTGTAAAGTTCTGCTTTTAAGAACCTGATTAGTTTTTAGTGCCCTAAAAAACAGTGGTTTTAGCTCACCTTTTTCACACTCCAGCCTCCCCAGAAAAGGCGGTGAAGGGGCTTGGGGGATATTTTGGGGAAACAGGAACTCCAAGTGGTCCTTTTCCTAAATCTTTGTCTAACTCGCTTGGTGGTGGCAGAGATACAGTTCTAAGGACAAGGAAGAATTTGTGCCTTGGGGAAGTTTTTAACTTAAGCTGGTAGAGATAAGCTTGGGGGGGGGGGCTTTCATGTGGGTCCCCATACTGTATCCTAGAGCTCAGAGTGGGGAGGGAACCTTGACAGGTGGATATAGGAGGGGAGACCCAGAGTGTGGCAGCACCCCAAGGTAAGGGGTACCAGGGTCTGTGAGGGACAGGGGGTCAGAGGTGGTGGAGACAACAGGGCAGGTAACAGAGGGCAAGACACTGGCCCATAGAGGGCACTCCTGAGCTGAAGGAGCTAATTCCTGGACAGACCAGCAGGAAGTGCTGCACTGGTGAGTGCCCTGCCTTGCTACAATATTTCTGTTTTTTGCTTAATATTTTCTTGCAGCAGTCACTATTGCTTCACAAGACTTTACAAGTTTCACCCAAGCAATAGAACGGGCTTTAAGCTAGTCTCTAATAATTAATCTGTATGAATGGGTGGCACAAAGCCAATCCCCATTGCAGGGCAATAACCTAAAAGTGGCCACAACTGGTCCAATTCCATCAAGAAAGTTTTAAAATAACACCTACGCCCTACATAGCACTATGTATTCAAGTGCCTGAAAGGCTTTACAAACACAAATGAAGTTAAGCCTCACAGACACAATCTGAAGTAGGAAATTAACTGTTGTTCCTCAAATGGGGAAACTGAGGTACAAGGTATTACTGAATACAGAACCAGAACTGGAAATAAAACCCATGTCTCCTGGGTTCTGGTTCTGTGCTCTGACCACTAGACCCTGCCCCTTCCCCTTACAGATGTATCTGAGCAGGGAGAAGAGTGCTCAGCAGTAGAGAACATGCATCCCTAGTGGAGGATAAGGGAAATTGGAGCTCTGCTGGGACCCTATCCTTATAGCAGGAGAAAGGTAAATAGAACTGTCCCCATTTAGTGGAGACACTTGAAATAGAGTGAGGAATATGAGAGAGAATGGGATTTCCCACCATCTCTTCTTGGCTCCCCCTGGGTGGTGGGAAAGCAGAGCCACCCTTTGTAGCAGACAAGAATCCTTTGGAGCAACTTGGAAACAAGCAAAGTTTTCTGGGATGTGGCTTCACAGGAGGAATATATGGATGTGAGAGAAAAGAGATCTAGTAGCCCAGCTGTAGGGCCTATATTAGTCATATGTTAAAGTGAACAGCTTGAATTCTTACCTGAACACAATATGCTGACAGCATCAGTGTGGGAGCATGTGTCGTTAGGACGGGACATCCTGGGACAGTTTGAAAGGACAGTCTCATTCCCCACACAATGAAACTCTTCCTTCCAGATCAGATCAGGTCCTTCTCCAAAATGGGTTGCTCCTATAGTAGCTACAGCCTGTCCGCACCCTAATTCATTGCAGATAACAGAAGCGGTGTTGAAATCCAAGTGTGAATCACAGACTGTCTCCCATGTATTTCCGTGTGTGACTTCAACACGTCCAGAGCAGGCAGTGTCCCCTCCAACCAGCCGGACCTCAATGCGACCTAAAGAGTCAATGCATCCATCAGTGAGTGTTGGTTATACTGACATCCCAAAACCTTCCCCAGGCCTTCCTGGGGATGAAATGAAGGGAACCTTCTTCTCTCAACAGCAAAGACATTGTTAAATAAGCCCTTTACTCCATATGCCAGTTCCTGTGCTCCAGTGATGAGAGAGAGTTTGAATAAGAGGTCAAAGCCAAGAAGTAGCCAACAATATAATTCTCAGGTGTGAACAGAATGACACAAAGCAGAGTGTGTGACTGTCTCTCCAGGTGGGACTGGATGGGACTGATGAGTGTTTAAATGGTCTTATACAATATTCCAGCTGAGGATGTACTTTCTGTTCCTTCATGACAGGAAGGATATTGAAAAACAGGCAAAAGTTCAAAGAAAGAAAGCCTGGAGGCTTCAAAGAGGCTTAATCTGTGAGACTGGGGAGTAAAGGATAATAAGGGGCAAGGAATAGCAAGTGTCTTCACATTGGTGAGAACAAGGAAGGAAGGAGCTTCATAATTCATATGATCTGAAAATACAAAAATAGTGGCTGAGAGTTCAGAAGGGAAAAGCAAAGGGCAGAGAGGAGAAATAATTCCCCAGAAGGAGCAGAGAGTGGGATAGACACAAAGGAGAAGTGATGGTCTAGAACAGACTAGATACAATACTAGTGGGAAGAAAGCAGGTGAATGTTCTGCAAGATGCCAGAAAGTGGAGATGTTCCAACTGCTTGGAATTAGGATCTTGTGTGTCAGCCTCATGCCAAAAGAGCCTGACACCTGGAACACCAGTTCCAGTGTGAAGCCCTTCTCAATTACCCTTATGGCTTGTCTACAGGGGATGTTACCTCACATTAGCTGTAATTAGCTCACCTTAAATATCTTGTGTCCACATGAACCCTGTTCTCAGAGCAATTTATTTGGCATCTTAGGTTGCCGTAACTAATCCTCATTGGAGAAGGAATAGCTCCACTTCACAATCAGTTTGTTCATTGTAAGATTCCTGTGAAATAATTCCTAATGCTAATGCTGCTGACAGTCCTCCAGCTAGTGTCCCACACTGCATTGCTTCATACCTGCATCAACCTGCTTTGCACCTGTTTGCACTCCACACCTCTGGGGTCATCTTGACCAGATGTACCCTCTCTGGTTAAATGCTGGCTGGCAGCCAGGAGCGCCTCCTTTCGGTACCAGGTGAGTTCACATTCTCATAGCAACCATGCCCCCCTTGCTTCCACATGGACCCATGCAGAGGCCCAGGACTTGACTGGCCTGTCTGGAGACAAGCATGTCCACTTCCCTGTGGATAAGAGTCACCAGAATGCAGATGTCTACAGGGCACCGTCAGAGAAAATGAAGGTGAGGTGGCTCTGAATCTGGTACCGAGTCAGTGAACGAGCTCCAGCGGGTTAGTAACTGCATCTGCATCCCTGCAAGCTGTCCTGAGTACAGCTGAATGTATAACTGAAATTTCTCCCCTTCCCACCCAACACTTGTTCCTTTTTTAATGTCTTTTCAAAATCATATTTCAAATCTTTCATTAGATCAGAAAGAATGTTTTTTGTTTTTGTTTCTGCAAGAAAAAAACAACCATTCAGTTTGGGCTCTAAATGAATCAGTTCTTCTTTCAGATTTTTTGGTTTGGCCACTAAACGGAAAAATCAGTGATTTACTCAGCTGTAGTCAGTAAAGCCTGTAGAAGGTCACATGCAGTCACTAACCTGCTCCTACTACTCCTCTACCCACCCTAGAAAAGAAAAGAGTCATCCATCCAGCCCCCAACTGCTCAAAACCATAAAATTTTAAAGAACTCCCCTACACAAAGCCTGTCCCCTCCTCCGACACACGTGTGTGCACCACTCAAAGTACAAAAGGTCTGTAGAATGGGAAATAAATGGGGGAATATCTTACCATCTCAAAGGAAACCATGGAGTTGGAAGAGAAGATGGGAATAGCATTCCAACCTTATGGGAACAAGCATATTTTATCATTGTTGGCATGGAGACTATGAAGAATGGGACCATAAATGACACTGCTTTTTCTTATTTCCCTGTGCACGTGTAACTGTGTGAAGAGGGTAGTTGTAGTGTGCAGAGAAGCTGTCAAATCTCAGGAAACGTAAGAAAAAGCTGTAGATGATCTGTTCCATGGAGCATACAGTTAATCCCAATAGAGGGCCTTGAAAGCAGCTGGAAAGGTTTCCTGGAGCATGCACAAAAGCTCAGAATGGAGCATACGGCCCTTGGGAGGGACACGATGCAGATAATGCAGAGGCAAACAACCATGATAAAGCACCTTTTGCTGCAAAGCCAAGCACTGAGCCCCATCACTCCAATGTCCTGCAAACTGTGGAGAATGCACCATACTGGGAGCATAATTCCAAACAACCTTAGCACAGTTCCTTCCCACTGCATTCAACCCAACAGGAGATGGAGAATGCTTTCTGATGCATCACTGTCAGGGGTGAATACTCCTTGGTGGGGCTCTCCCTCAATACCCAAGTTTTTCAGTTTGCATCACATTCCTTTGTTCTGGTCTACTCCTAAAACTTAGGTCACCCTCGCTACATGGGTCATGGCTGTGAAAAATTCACGGCCCTAAGAGAGACACTAACTTTTTTTGATAAACTCAATAAATTCATTTCCATAGAATGATAGAAGTGGAGGACTGGAATGGACCTTGATAGGTCATCTAATCCAGTCCCCTGCACCAAGGCAAGACTAAACCTATGTCTTTACTGGCATTTTTGTCAGTGAAACGTCTGTCAGACAGGGGTGTAGAAAAAAAAAAAACCCACCCCCCTGACTGACAAAAGTTTCACTGACAAAAGCGCCGGTATGGACAGAGCTGTGCCGGCAGGAGACGCTCTCCCACTGACATAGCTACTGGTGCTTGTTAGGGCTCATTTAATTATGCTGGCAGGAGAGACCTCTCCCATCGGCATAGAGTGGCTACATGGGATGCCTTACAGCTGTGCCACTGTAAGGTCTGCAGTGAAAACATAGCCTAAGTATTATCTAGACCACCCCTGACAGATGTTTGTCTGACCCTTTCTTAAAAATGTCCAATGACAGATTTCACCACCTCCGTAGGCAATTGGTTCCGCTGCTTAACAAGTCTGACGGTTAGGAAGTTTTCCCCAATGTCTAATTTAAATCTTTCTTGTTGCAATTTAATCCTTTTACTTCTAGTCCTGTCCTCAGTGATTAAGGAGAACAATTTAGTGCCCTCCTATTTATAGCAGCCTTTTATGTACTTGAAGAATCATAGGATGTCCCTCCATCAGCCTTCTCTTCTCCAGACTAAACCAACCCATTTTTTTCCCCATCTTTCCTCATAGTTGATGTTTTCTAGACAGTTAATCACTTGTGCTGCTCTCCTCTATTGGCTACCATTTTGTCTGAAAAACTTAATCAGGTCAATCTCAGCCCATAAATGTCATAATACCTCCTACCCCAAGCTATTAATTCAGAATGTAATCAAAGCAAAACTCCCTTGCTTGCTCACAGAGTGTTCATTAGCCACAACTTCCTGTGGCATTCTAGCAGAAGCACAAGGCACCCCCAGTCTCTTCCCTTAACCACTTGAACCATTTTGCATGGGACCCCTCTCTGGCTGCCCATAATTTTGAGAAGTTTTATCCAGTTCCTGCCCTCATCCATACTGACAGGGGAATACATGGTCAGCATGACAGATTGTGCTCTCAGCAGACTAACAATTCTCAAGTTTTTACCTGAGTCAAATTGCAACTGTTGTCTTGTGTTTGCCTAGTGATGGATGGCAAAGATGGTTTCTGTTCTTGCATATATCTTCCGAAGTTCAATGATCTTGTTTCAAGAGGCAGGATGACCTTACACTGTTCTTCCTTTTCTCTGGACTTCCTATCCCCCTCCTGATTTCTATGCAAATAGAGCTTCTCTTGTTTTGGGGGACCCTTTGCTTAATTTCAGTGGGGACAGGTAGATAGTTGCCTTCCCTCCTGCCTGGGAGAAACCCTTTATTTGGACACAGACGTTAAACCACAATATCAATGAGAAGCCATAATTCTTAATATAGTTAGAATACATAGATTCCATGATGATATTATGTGTGGCATAGGCTTTCATTGAACATCACTCAATACACTTTCATAATATAGTAATATTGTACATAATGTTGTATACAATCAGCTGATTCAATTGCTTATTGTTTGAGGTTCAGCTCCCCTGTTTTTATAGCCAAGTAAACAGTTGCAATGTACTCTTTAGGTAAGACTTAGACCAAGCTTCTCTCGCCCCCTGCATGTAGATGACATAATGTCTCCTCCCCAACTTGGAGCTTGATAGTTTTGTTTTCCTAATATGCAAATAAACCTTTTTCATCTCTACCTGATGACCAGGCTAGTCAGAGAAGCAAACACATTCCTTTGGCAGACCTGTTTGCCAACTCCCTGTGACATGCCTGGTTTAAACACACTTTAGTCATTATTCCAGCCTGTACTCACAACCCTTGAACACACTTCGTACATACAATGTGTAAGAATATCAATGATCAGTGACTTATTAGTTTTCCAATATTGTACATGCCACCTCTCAGACACAGAGTATGACCTCAGTGAACTGGGGGACACTGAACTGGCCAGGCCATCTGAAACTCATTACCTGATACCAGAGAGGCCCTTGCCTCCTGGCATTGGGATGCTATGAGTGTCACACCCACCCAGCCTCTCCACCTCCACACCGATCCTCACCACAGCCTCCATCCCTCTGATGTCACCAGTCCAAGCTACAGCCAGGCCAGTAATTGTTGTCTTGGTTCAGACAGCAAACCAAAAAAATCAGAAAAAAATATTTGATTCAGCCTTGAAACTGTTTGGAACTTGTCAGAAAATCAGAAGAGCCCATTGTGGGTCATACAGAAATTGTGTGTGCTCTCCATTATAACCTTTAGTCCAGTGATTAGGGCATTTGTCTGGGATATGGGAGACACTAGTTTGAAACCCTACTCAGGAGCAGGGGCTTGAATTCAGGAATTCTATCCCTGATCCACACGTGAGCGTGGTAATCACCAGGCCGTGAACTATTCTAGGCTGGAATGCTTTCAATGTCTCCTGTTGAAACTGTTCCACTTTAAATTTTCCTCCTCTAAAATTTATGAAATGTTTAGTAAAGGTACAGGTCACCATTAGGTGGGTGCAGCGGGAGACAGTTTGGATGGGGGTGGACTAGATTCCTTTCCCAGCTAGGCTCCAGGGCAGTCCCAGGTGGGGTGGGTCAGGGGAATGGTGGGCCGCAGATCAGTGTGCAGCTCAGGTGCCATAACCAAGGTAGGGTGCAGCCCTCCAGTGATCTGCTGCTGTGATATGTTTATGCAGAAGCGCAGGACCGGAGACAGCAAGGAACAACTTCTTCCATGTTAATGGCTTCTTGAGTACCAACTAATAGCTTACTGGGGTAGGAAGGGGAGGGAGAGCTAGAAATGTTGAGGAGGGTTAATTTTACAGAAACTGGTCGGACAGGGGGTGGAGAAGGAGAGAAAAATATCAGTCTCCCCTCACACGCTTAAAGTTACGGTAACAACCATGTAATACAAGACTGTCAAGATTTTGGGACAGATGGATGGAATTTTTCTGACTGACCCTCTTAGCAAATACCCATTACAAACATTTCAAAGCACAACTATTATTCCCATTCCATTGTGACAAAAGGTACAAAAACAGGTAGGAGCTCTGAGGAATCACCAAGCAACCATATGGCCTAGTATAGAGACCCCTGGACTGTGACTATTCCTAGCTCTGCCTCTGGACTTCTAAGTGTCCTTGAGCAAATCACTTCACTTCTCTGTGTTTCAGTTTCCCCAGCTGTATAATGGGGATAGTGAGGTAAAGCTGTTTGTGATCTACTGATGAAAAGGGCTATATAAAAGTTAGGTCTTTTTCCAATTACCTAGTTACAGTTTCTATCAACTGCAAACATAGGTGAGAACTACAACCGTCTAAATGACTACTAACTCTGACAACAAACACTTCTCTTTTTGTTCCAAAAAACTAGGAAATTCACTGATAGAAACCTTCATTTGTGCAGGGTAAGGTTGCCCAGAGGTATCTTGTGCTCTTCCAGAATGCTGAGTTCAGGAAACTCAAACCTCTGAAAACACAAAGTTAAGGTGCACACCCATGCAACATTAACTCTGCCCTCTTTGAGCTGTGATCCAACACAGCCATAGCACAAACATGCACACTTTGCCTTTGAAAATATCACTCAGAGAATAGGGCACATGACAAGAGTAGCACTGAGTCAAATGCCTTCTCTCTGTTAAGATACAACTTGTTTTTAGGTGAACTGTACTGAACAGCCTATACTCACAACCCTACATCTGTCCGACACTCAAATACTCAGTGTATTCCCCAGAAAGAACCACACACCTGCTAAATTTGACAATCCCTTTACAGCCTTGTCACCCAGTCATGCTTCTTCCGCAACTTCAAAGAATGCACTGCCACACCCAGTCTTTTGCAAGAAAGTTTATTTTCTTAAGAGAAGTTAGGAAATCAACAGAAAAAAACAAACTTTTTTTCTCATTCCTTGGTCTCAGAGACATCCCCATCCAGGGGTCTCTGGCACTGCTGCTCCTGGCAGTTTCCCAGTTTCAGTCAGCTCTGCTCCCTTCTTGGCCCCTAGCTGCTTCCCTAAGCCCCTGGCCCCTTGTTGCAGGGATACACCACAGGAGCTAACTCCACTCTGGTGTGCCTTCCCCTGCCCAGGATGCAGCCTGTCCCTGTCCATCTTCCCAAACTGCCCACGAGCAGCCCTTTACAGCCCCAGGTGTAGCCCGACCCTCTTTAATTTGCTGGATTGGACTCACCTACTATGGTCCAGGGTTGCTGACTTAGCCTATCCACAGGGACCAGCTACCCTGTGAAAATCCTCTTACAACCCATTCACCCTTATGTAGCACCTCTTATCCATCCAATTACCTTCTTTAGCATCAATCTCCTCACAGGATTTGATGGACAGGCCTGGGTTCTTTTCAATCTTGTCTCCAGCTCAGCAGGATGCAACTTCCTTATTTTCTTCCCATATGAATTTATTTGGCAGTGCATCCACTCTCTTTGCTCCTTCCTAGCAGGGTCCCAGGGCAGTTGGAAGGAAAATTCTAACCAGAGGGTAACCCCCACTTACTTGCCAGATAGTTAGAGACTCTTAAGAAATAAAGCAGACACATATAGTATATTCCACACAATAGTTATACTAAACAGAAAGTAAATATAGCACAACACGGTAAAACACTGCTCTCAGGGTCACTGGTGCCCATACTGATAGTACCCATTAGTTTCCCATGAATCTAAATTCCTCAGTCACTGCACGGGGGCTGATGATCGCTGCTCTCAGGCATCCTCTTCATGCAGGAATCAGGCTGCTTCTGCTCCCGGGATTTCCCCTCATCACAAAGGGGTGCAGGGCTCAAGGTGCACATTGCAATAACATTACTAAAAATCCAAACTTGAGTCTCCTACCCTAGTGCTCAGACAAACTCGCAGTAGGCAGGCAGCGTGGACTCTCAGTCAGAGCAAAGTTTGCCAGGTGGTGGTGGATTTTCCCTAGGTAGCTGAAGCACTAATTCAGCCTGGCTTGGTGGGGAATATTCCCAACAAAACTCATTAACCAGGGAGTGACCTTGAAGAGGGAAAGTCCCAAGCTGAGGGATTTTGCTGCCCAGGGGCCAGTTCTCTGGGCCTCACCACACAGCCAGTCCTGGCCTTTCCATAGCTGGTTCCAGACTGCTCCAAATTGGCTTCTCCTCTCTCCAGTGCTGGGCATCTCACTTCCTGTTGGTCAGACTCACTCCTGTTCCCAGGCTTTCTCTTGTCAGTCACTTGATTCTGCCCCCTTCCTTTCGCTCAGACATGGCCCCTCCTCCTAGCAGGGAGCTGGTGGCCACCCAGACACAACTGCTATCCTCCCCGACCTGACACGACACCTATCACTCTAAATAGTGTGTCTCCGCTCTCCCTCTTGGTTGCCTTACACACACTGAGTCTGCCCCCTGACTCCCAGGAACAGTGCCTCTTCCTGAGGTAGTAGCATACAGAGTCCCATGAACCTAGCTAAACCCATCATTAAAAACACAGACTGCCTTAATCTCCCACCAGGTGCATTAATGAGGATTTTTGTTAGTGAATTTTAATTTAATTCCACAGTCACTGACATGCAAAGTTGTCTGTCCACAGGCAGTAAGGAGAGTCTGGCCTTCATTGCAATGAATGAACAACAGCCTCCTAGCTCTGAGAGCACCAGTGACAATAAATAGTGTGAGAAATGTTCAACTCTAGCAGTGACTGCAGGTTTATGTGCACACAGGTCTCTGTCCTCCATAGTGCTTTGTGTAGGAAGCTGCAGTGGTGTAAGAGTGGTGTAAAGTTGGCCTTACACATCACCAGTAGTCAACTGCACCCACTTGCGACCTCTAAGCTGATTTTTGCCGGTGAAACATAGGTGTAGTTGAAACTAGACCAGCTGGCTCTGTGAGACAAAAGGCACGGTCCAAAAGGGAGCTGTTAGCAAAATCCATACTGTGCTTATTTCCAGATGAGAGCCTGGATGTAAATGGATGGTGTAAACTGGAGAAGCCACAAGGCTGCTCTAAAGAGAAGTGCAAAGCTGGTGGACAGGGATCCCATTCAATAACAATATCTAACAATGCCATGCTGTGTGTTGGCCTCTCTGCTCGCCTCCTGTACTCCTGGTGTGTACAGGTTTGCTGCCTGGTGTGTAGATGAAGGGAATTGTGATGCATTTCCCTTGGTGCAATACAGGTAATTGGCCAGATAGGTTTTGTGTGGGTGAAGGGTGTGAAAGCCAGGAAGCGGCTGTGCAGACAGGAGAGGTGGGAGAGAGGGAAAGTAGCAGAGCACCTGAGCTCATTACTGACTGGTAAAGTGGGGTCTACCAACATCCAGCCAGTGTTTGTCAGGGGTGGGAGGGTCATTGTGCAGGCTAGTACATGTGAGCATTGCCCTAGCACAGACTCAGCGTAACTTTACAGCAGTTGCATCTAGGCAGTAGAGCTCTCAATCTACCAAGGGCCAAATGTGGTGCCAATGTGTGATAAAGACCCAAAATGAAGGACAAACACTGAGCATTCATGCAGGGAACTTAAAATGCCAAGGAATCTTTTCCTTTAGTGTCAATGTCTCTTTCTGTAACCTCAGGTAAATAATTGTCAATAATAATTCCTGAGGTAAATAATTGTCAATAATAACTGTGAGGGGACACTCAGTTAATGTGTCTCATTGGTCGCTTCCGTACCAAGATGAGTTAGAGGAGGTACACTGGAGCAGAATGGATAGAATGAGGGTTTCTCAGACAAGTCGGTTTTCATTTCACATTTATTCAGCATTTACAAGGTAAGTGCTGGTGCCTAATTCCCTGATAGCCGGTCAAGTTCCTTTGTACCCTCTGGATCCTCCCCAAATCCTCCAAGCAGCACCAATAGGCCAAGAAGTTCAGGGATTACAAGCCCAGAGCTGCGGCTGCAGAGACAAGAACAGGCCCAGCAGGGAATGGGGGTGTGGCTGCCAGGCTCCCACTTTTGGCTCCTGCCATTATGCAAAGGAGCTCCTCTCTGCACTTGTGCATTTCTGGTATAGAAACAGTGGAAATTAGGATGGTGCAGCTCAGGCAGTTACACCTCAGCTGAGACACTGCAGCTGCAGAGCTCACTGCACACGGCAAACCCAGAATGAAACCCAGAGAGAGACTCTTCACCTCAGCCCCGGTAGATCCATGCACCTGTGCTGAGCCTGGCACAGAGACTGAGAGGGGAGCCAATGCATCTCCATGTGCTGAGGGTTACTCCACTTTAGGGCCTGTTGAGGAGGCCCCCACTGTGCCCGGCGTATTTCTGAGGGAAGGTGGGTGGGGGAGGCTTATGGTGACTGTGGCCCTGTGTTCTGACACAGGGCCAAGAGGGCACAGGGGAGGGGTGACCTCCCCCACAGTTTCTGGGGATACTGTCACTGAGGATGGTAAAAAGAAAAGGAGTACTTGTGGCACCTTAGAGACTAACAAATTTATTTGAGCATAAGTTTTCGTGAGCTACAGCTCTCTTCATCGGATGCATTCAGTGGAATTCAGGGTGGTAAGTGAGTGGCAGTGTGTGAGGGGAGACACACAAAGCACTGACCCCAGTGATCAGATGTGACTTCACCAGTGGTGGCGATCAGGGATTTGCAGAGAGAGATGCAAACTGAGCTAATCAGAACAAAGAGGTGTTGTCACTGTTCAGCCAGCTGCAGCGACCAATGTTCCTACACTGAGGGCAAGACTACAGTAAAATTAGTTGACCTAAGTTATGTGAATATATAGCCGCCACAGTAACTAAATCGCTTTTGTGTGTCCACACTACGCTCTTTGTGTTGGTGGTGCACATCCTCACCAGGAGTGCTTGCACCCATGGGCGATGTTTGAGCCACCCGTTCAGGGAGCCTAGCCCCCGGCCCTGCCCCTTCTGCCTGCCCCCCCATCCTCCATCTATTCTGCGCGCCCCCCCCCCCCCCCCGCAGGAACCTCGAGCCGCTGACTGTGGTTGCTGGCCCCCCCGCTCCAGCCCCGGGCCGCCCTGACCAACCCTCCCAAGCACCCCCAGCCCCAGAGCACCGGGGGCCCCAACTGGCCGGAGTCCTGAGCCCCAGGCTGGCACGCGCTAGCCCCAGCCCCCTCGGGGAAGAGGAGCAACCTCCCTGGGCTGAGGACATTGGGAAGCGTCCGGAAGCAGGAGGGGGTTCAGGGTGGAGTGTGGGTGGGGCCATGCCTGGCTGTTTGGGGAGGTTCAGCCTCCCCTGGCCTTCCATAACCCCCGCCCCTGCTTGCATCAGTTTAACTATCAGTGTGGAGCATTGTGGGATGGATTCAGAAAGGCAGCAACAGTCAATATAAGCAATGCAGTGTCCACACTGGCAGTGCGTAGACCTAGCTGCACAGACCTAAGTGCTAAACCTCTCATGGAGGTGGAGTTGTTATGTCGGGGTAATGGGCAAGTTACATTGGCAGGAGCTACATTTTAGTGTAGACGCTTATGGAATTAGGTCAACGTAAGCTCACTTACATCAACCTAACTCTGTAGTGTAGACCAGGGCTTAGTATTACACGGTCAGGGCTGTTTTTAACAGTCACTCTCTTTAGACCTGTGTGCAAACACAGCCATTTTAACAGCACAAGCTTTGATGAAGCCAGGTTATACATACACATTTATTTCCCAAGTGCAGAGGGATCCAGATGCCGTCTCCACGACATTATCCTGTGGGTAATTCTAGCTCACCCTGCATGGGAAGGCAGCCAGGTGGGCTGCGGAACAAAGAGCTACACGTCATGTGGGAGTTTCCTGCCTGACCCTGGGGGGATTCGGGGAAGGAGGGAGCTGTGTGGAGCAGTGGAGTCAGTTTTTGCCCCCTGCACCTATCCACAGCTGGTTTGGCCCCTCCCACTTGCCATGGTCAGGCTCAGGGCTCCTCTCCTGCTGCCTCAGGGAGCTCTGGGGAAAATTCCACAGCACTCGCCCCACCAGCTCCCATCCCAGCTCCCACAGCCACAGGCAGGGTCACAACTGCTGCTCCCCTGGGGAGATACTGGGCTTCTATACACAGGCACCTACCAGCACAGACCTGGTAATTGTGCTTTGCTCCACCCCACCCTTACTCCATGACAGCTGTCTGACCTGCCCAGAGGATGAAACAGCCTGCTCATCCCCAGTCTACCAAGGGGAGCTCAGGGAGAGACTGGTCAGCTCCACACAGACCTCAGGGCACGGTACCATCCAGCTCTGAGTCACCAGGAATTTCACACACTTTGGGTTCAGTCCCTTCTCCCTCATAGGGAGTTTCCTACAAGGGCAGGTTGGCAGAGTTCTTACCTGAGCAGATCACTCCGGAATCAAAAGAATGACGGCACTGGAATGCAGCCCATCCTTCATGATTGCAGTCCCAGAGAGCTGACTCATCACCATCACAATCAGGTAAAATCAGCCAAGTTGGTCCAGATCCTTCTCCAAAATGAGCATTACCAAGGGCACTGACAGCAGGTCCACATCCCAGCTGCTTACAAACCACCTCAGCATCTTCCATGTCCCATTTATCATCACACACCGTCCCCCACTGATCCTGGTGTTTAACCTCCACTCTCCCGGCACAGGGGCTGCTTCCATTCACCAGCCTCAGCTCATCAGCACCTTCAAAGAGACACAGAGCAGAGTTGCAGACAGCACAGAGCCCATGCCCTGTGGTTTGGAGATTATCACACAAGGGCCCTGGGCTTTACTCCCTGATATCCCAGTAAGGCTTGTCACTGGGGAGGCAGCATGAGGTATCTCCTCCCCTCTGAGCTCTCTGGGCTGGTGAATGCTGAGCACCATCACTGCTGTGTAGTTCACCACCCTCCCTCACCACCCAATCTCCTCATTCCTTCTCCCCCACCACTCACTTGAAAACATGTTCCCCCACCCAACCTCTCCCTGGCACCAGCTCCTCCAACCATCTCCAACAACCTCTCCTGTCTGGAAAGGAGTGTGGTGTATTGAAAACTGTTAAAATGCCAACCTGCTGCCACTTTAAGAGGAAGGGACTTCCTGGTCCTGTTTGCAGGCTAGGGATGGAGCGCTTTGTAAGGAAGTGGCAATCTGGGCCTAAATCTAGGTAGGGTAAGTTGTGCCTCTCTGCCTTGTGGAGCACCCTGCTTTGTCTCTCTCTGTTTTGGGGTTCTTGTATGTGAGGGTTCTACATTCTAAGTTATAAAGTTGTGTTACATTGCAAACTTCCAGAAAGAGTATTTCATATATTTATCTAACTTCTCTGTGTTTCTGCTGTGAACATAACATGGAGAGCCAGACATATCCCACTATCCTGCTCTCCCTCCCCTCACACTTGCTGCTGCTCTGCCCATTAAGTGCCACCCCCCCCACACACACACATACAGCCCACCTGCCACTCAGTGCTACTTGCCTTCCTCCTCTGTCTGAGTTACTGTTCCTCCCAGACCCCTCCCATTCTACCTGCTTCAAATTTTTAAATGTTTTCTCAGAAGGAATTAGAGAAAATGTTTTTCCCCATCTGCATTTACCTGCTGGTTACAAAGTATAAGTGCAGATTCATCTGTGATGACTATTTTATACCCAGTTTTTATAAAGCACATTCTCTTTCCAGTAACAGGGGCTGTAACTCCATCCTGGGGGGCAAGGGACATCAGAACCCTCAGAGCAGAGAGCTCCTGCTAGCTGCAGTTACAGCTGTATATTGATGGGAAGCTGTGGGGAGGGGGGCACTGTTCCATACAATCTCATGGTGAAAACAAACCCCTTCCCCAGAGCACAGTGACTGTTATGGGAAGTCCAGGAGCTCTGGACCCACCTCCACATCCCTCTTGTTCAGTGGTTCTCAAATTTGTGTACTGGTGACCCCTTGTTGAAAGGATTCATTCTGTAACCCTGAGTCAGATTAAGTAACTTGGTGTCTCTTCTGACCCTTCCCCGCTCTGTAGGAACCCATGTGTTCGACTTGGAACAAAAGAGTTGACTTTGATCATTTTAATTTATTTAATGTTTTTTTCTATCTGGTGAATTTTATCTCCACGTTCTCTCTCCACCTTCAATCACACAGGTAGGTATTGTTCCCATTTTACAGAAAGGGAACATGAGGCAGTGAGAAATTAAATGAGATTCCCCAAGGTCACACACTCAATCTGTGGCAGAGACAAGAACAGACCCTAATCGCTGGATTCCCAGTGCAGAGTTTTCACCATAGAACCATCTGTAAGTTACACAGGGGGCACAGGCTGTGCACTCATGTATTCCATGGTGTCCTCGCCACAGCAGTGACTGGGGGTTAATTATTATTATTTCCTTTTAGTGCCAGTCCTAGAAGGGCATATCCACTGCAGCATGTTTGCTCTCTGGTTTCAGCAGCCACCATCATGTTACACCTGCTTCTTGCTCTTTGTGGCCCAAACCAGCAAAGGCTGTTAGTCACGGGGCAACAATTTCACAAAACCATTTCTCTTCTGCTGCAATTTTTTTTGTTTTGTTTTTCTAAAGTTTTAACAATCAAAGATGAAACCATTAACCTGCTGAAGTGTCGGTCTCACCACTGTGAGACATTTCGGTGGAACCAGAATCCAGCCCGTTCGTAGGTGTCCATTTGTAGATTTGTAAAGTGCCCTGTTAGTGAGGAAGGGTGGCAGGGAGTTCAGCAGCCATTCTAAGCTGCATTTAAATCCAGCTGATAAACATTCTCATGGACTGTTGGGTTATGAGCTTTTAACTGTTCAAAAGTGTGAGGGGGACATTCCTGTTCCACATGGAGTCAAATTTAAAGACAAGAAAAGGAAGGTTGAAACCAGCCTCTCTTATTACTCTGACCAGACTGTTGACTAGCGGAGTCCAGGGCTGCCTTCTCTCCCTGCAGGGTACGAGTTCCACCCATTGTAGGTAATGGGAGTCACTCCACACTGCAGGGAGAATAGGGCCCCCTGGTTCAACATGGCGCGTGCCATGGAGATTTGGTTACCCAGGAGTCCCAGTGGAATTCTCTGCATTTTCACTCTGGTAAAGATCAGTTTTATCAGGAGATCAAACTCCAGCTACTTCTGTGTAACTTTCTTGGGAAGTTCAGGTACAAACCCCCACTTCAGAAAATGTCCTTGCTCCGGACTCCTCAGCACCTACCCTCCGAGGCACAGAGACGTTGCAGAGCTATCTGTGATCTCTACATACCAGCTGTGGTACTGCAGTTTGTCTCTAGCTAAATATTTGAGGTTTCTAAAATCTGACTTTCATCTTCAGCTTCACCTGTTCACACTGTAGCTACAGAACAGCAGCGTCTCAGACTGCAGCAACTCACAGAAACAGGCTGCTACTGAACAGTTCAATGTCCTGACAAGTGCATCATTCAAACCCTGCTGAAGATGGCCCAGCACGTTGGACGCACACAGGACAGCAGTGTTATTTTAAATGGCATGGAGTGTATATCTGGAATTATTCACAGGTTCCATACACAGGCACAGAGCTGGACGGGCAATGAGGCTGGAAGTCATAATATAGAAGCCCACTCTGCTTTTCTTCTGATTAGTTATCAGGAATTTCTAAGCACTGAAGCCATTAGTTCACTAAAAGCAACTCTGGGCTCACAGTGCCACAAGACTGGGGTATTTTATAAAGCACATGGTCTGGGACTGGGTCAAATCTATGATTATTGCAAATATATAAACCTCCTCTCTCAGAATAACCAATGGGAGAAAATCAGAAACACAAATTTACTTTAACCTCATCTGCCTGCTTTCCATTTGCTTCCTTGACTTCTGGAATAAAACACTATTTCTAGTGGATTAAAACTTTCTTCCTACTTCTCCTCTGCCCAGCTCATCCCGTGAAATAAAGCAGGCACTTACCCGTGGTGTCCTGAAGAAAGAGGAGAAGCCAAAGCAGCTGAGTGGAGAGATGTCCCTTCATTGCCGGACGGACTTGCTGTCCCCTCCTGACACTGCACAGGCAGCACGGAAACACTCTGCCAGGGCTCCTCTGTGTCTGACAAGTGACAACAAAGCAGTGGAAGGGAAATATATAGATTCAGATGCTGGCATCAGCTGCCAGAAGGAACCAATAGAAACAATATTCACCTTTTTAGACATTATCAGAGAGTTTATCTAAATTTTTATGCCACTAAAACATCCAATACAATTCTAGAACTCCAGCTCTTACCATATATGAGTGACGAGTCCGCTTCTGATGTCATCTTGCTTCAGTCTCGGATCATCATGTAACTGCCCTCCTTGGTGCAGGGCAGAACTGTGTGAAAAATGATTCTGTCTGATTAGTTAAATAACTCTAGAGCCTAGAATGCTGCTAATTTGACAAACTAATTATGAAAACAAATGTGGAAATAAAGAAACCTCTAAAATTGAACCCCACAGAGCTGTGTGTGTCCAATTGTAGCCAGGCCACTAAAACCACAGAGCTGGGATGTTACCACTGGGGTCAGCTGTATCCAAAGGAGAAGGGACCAACCCCTGCTCCCTTTGTGGAATCCAGACTGCTCAGGGCTTCCTGAATGTCAGTGGTACATTAGTGGTAGGAGTGTGTCATGGAGCTTCCTTTTTCAGATGTGACCATCAGTGGCAGCAGAGTCTCAGAGGGCTTCCTGTTCACCGTGTCAGAGCTTGTTCTTAACACGGACTGACTAGGTTTTGAGTGACCATCTCGCATACCGTAGTGTAGGTAGCAACCCACTCCAGGACTCTCTGCCCAGGCCAGTGCTAGGCCTGCCCTGTGTGGTAACTCCAGGCAGCACAGGCTGCGTTAGTCAGTCTGGGAGCAAGAGAGAATCACAGGGTCCTGGCCATTTCCATCTGTCTGAATACAGAATCTCCTTAATAGTCCGTGCAGCTGAAACCCGTCTCTTTTCTCTACAGTGAAGAGCAGCACATTGTCCATAAGACACAAGCTTCCCAGGAGACAGTAGCAAGCTAACCAGGAAAACAACATAGCCGATGTCCAGTGGAAAAGCAGCCGGGAGAGGGGGCAATCAAAGGTAAAATCCAGCTTGAAGGAGCCATGTGTAGGTGTGTGTTAGAACAGGCCTAACAGAGCCATTTAGAATGGAATCTGAAATCAGCCCATCGCAGCACTTGTGGTACCAGACAGAAAGGCGGCCTGGTAGGAAACAGCTCTAACGCAGGCATCTCTGGCACTTTGCCACCCCTACCTCAGGAAGGCCAAACTGCCACAGCGTGAGCTCCTTGGTAATGAACAACAGGGTGTTTCCCCAGCCAGATGCCATCTTGGTGAGCGGCGAGAACTCTGACTCAGCCCAGACTCTCTCTCATCTGTCCAGAGAGCGGCAAAGACCAGGAACCATGCGGCAGCTACCCCAGCTCTGCCTTAACTACAGTCCTTGTCAGCGGCTCGCCGTGCTAGGGCCAGTACAGCACAGTGCAGCCCCTGACCCTGAATAACCAGAACACAGGTCAGAGAATTGAAGAACTGACTGATAATGGAAGAAGGTGCTGGCAACGTTACCGGGAGAGGGGGTGAGCTCTCCTTGACACAGCTCTGATTGGTTTTTCTGCCCCAGGAGGTGGAGAAGTGGGGTAGGCTGCCAATCAAAGGCTCAAATTCACTAGGTGTTTGGAGCTTTTCATGTTATCTGGAGACTGGGCCCCACCTCATCAAAATCCCATCACCAGGGGCAGTTTGCCAGAGCTGGCAGCGCTGTGACAGGTGCTCCAAGGCCGTCCCCTTCAGAACAGGTGTCATAGAATCATACAATATCAGGGTTGGAAGGGACCTCAGGAGGTCATCTCGTCCAACCCCCTGCTCAAAGCAGGACCAATCCCCAACTAAATCATCCCAGACAGGGCTTTGTCAAGCCTGACCTTAAAAACTTCGAAGGAAGGAGATCCCATCACCTCCCTAGGTAATGCATTCCAGTGTTTCACCATCCTCTTAGTGAAAAAGTTTTTCCTAATATCCAACCTAAACCTCCCCCACTGCAACTTGAGACCATTACTCCTTGTTCTGTCATCAGCTACCACTGAGAACAGTCTAGATCCATCCTCTTTGGAACCCCCTTTCAGGTAGTTGAAAGCAGCTATCAAATCCCCCCTCATTCTTCTCTTCCGCAGACTAAACAAGCCCAGTTCCCTCAGTCTCTCCTCTTAAGTCATGTGTTCCAGTCCCATAATCATTTTTGTTGCCCTCCACTGGACATTTTCCAAATTTTCCACATCCTTCTTGTAGTGTGGGGCCCAAAACTGGACACAGTACTCCAGATGAGGCCTCATCAATGTCGAATAGAGGGGAACAATCACGTCCCTCAATCTGCTGGCAATGCCTCTACTTATACATCCCAAAATGCAATTGGCCTTCTTGGCAACAAGGGCACACTGTTGACTCATATCCAGCTGCTTGTCCACTGTAACCCCAAGTCCTTTTCTGCAGAACTGCTGCCGAACCATTCGGTCCCTTGTCTGTAGCGGTGCATGGGATTCTTCCGTCCTAAGTGCAGGACTCTGCACTTGTCCTTCTTGAACGTCATCAGATTTCTTTTGGCCCAATCCTCTAATTTGTCTAGGGCCCTCTGTATCCTATCCTTACCCTCCAGCGTATCTACCTCTCCTCCCAGTTTAGTGTCATTTGCAAACTTGCTGAGTGTGCAATCCACACTATCCTCCAAATCATTTATGAAGATATTGAACAAAACCGGCCCCAGGACCGACCCTTGGGGTACTCCACCTGATAACGGCTGCCAAGTAGACATGGAACCATTGATCACTACTCATTGAGCCCGACAATCTAGCCAGCTTTCTATCCACCTTGTAGTCCATTCATCCAGCCCATACTTCTTTAACTTGCTGGCAAGAATACTGTGGGAGACCGTGTCAAAAGCTTTGCTAAAGTCAAAGAATAACACGTCCACTGCTTTCCCCTCATCCACAGAGCCAGTTATCTCATCATAGAAGGCAATTAGATTAGTCTAGCATGACTTGCCCTTGGTGAATCCATGCTGACTGTTCCTGATCACTTTCCTCTTCTCTAAGTGCTTCAGAATTGATTCCTTGAGGACCTGCTCCATGTTTTTTCCAGGGACTGAGGTGAGGCTGACGGGCCTGTAGTTCCCTGGATCCTTCTCCTTCCCTTTTTAAAGATGGGCACTACATTAGTCTTTTTCCAGTCACCCGGGACTTCCCCCCATCGCCATGAGTTTTCAAAGATAATGGCCAGTGGCTCTGCAATCACATCCGCCAACTCCTTTAACACTCTCGGATGCAGTGCATCTGGCCCCATGGACTTGTGCTCGTCCAGCTTTTCTAAATAGTCCCAAACCACTTCTTTCTCCACAGAGGACTGGTCACCTCCTCCCCATGCTGTATTGCCCAGTGCAGTAGTCTGGGAGCTGACCTTGTTTGTGAAGACAGAGGCAAAAAAGCATTGAGTATTTTAGCTTTTTCCACATCCTCTGTCATAAGGTTGTCTCCCTCATTCAGTAAGGGGCCCACACTTTCCTTGACTTTCTTCTTGTTGCTAACATCTCTTGCTAGCTGCAACTCCAGGTGTGATTTGGCCTTCCTGATTTCACTCCTGCATGGAGATCTCTGGTCAAAGCCTGGTGTCTGGAATGGGGCCAGCAGAGCTCCCTACCCGAGGGAAGCTGGGGCAGAAGCTCGAGGAGTGGGACAGGCGAGCCTGTGGCTGGGAAATGAGAGGATGGGATCAGAAGTCTGGACATGAGGGGTAGCTGTGGAGACCTCAGAAAGAGCCATGTGGGCTAGTGAGGTCCTGCCCCTGTGTAGCTGGGATGGGCTTGATGAAGCAGGTGGGAGAGCTCTGCTGTGAAGGTGAAGAAGGGGATAAGTTTCAGTGGTGTAACAGCCCCAAGGCAGGGGACCTTACCCTCCCCGTCTTGGGTGTGAGCACTTATGGAACTGAAAGAGGGGAAACTGAGGCAGGATGGCGACATTTCCACACCATGGAGGCCTGTGCCATACTGCACCCTGTGGTACTATGGATCTGGGGTTAGAAATTGGGGGAGAAGTCCTGAAACTTCCTGAATCCCACTTCCAGAAAGCACAGAATATCCATAGGGTCCTGCTACTGGGCTTTCATGACTTACACTGAGTTTAGAGTATGACTTAAACCAGGAAGTGTATTGGCTTTGTCCCACATGGAGAAAGCATGTGTGTATGTTGGGGGTGGGGGAGTAATAAAAATTTTGCTTCTGTCCCTGTGACTAGGTACTGTAACCATTTCCTGTTGTTAGAATTTCCTATTTACTCCTTTACAGTGATATATTTTATGACTTGCCTTGATTTGCTCCCCCACAGAAAGAGAAGAACCTTTCCCGAAAGCCCTGTTAGTCTCGGTTTATTTCACAGTATGGAAAAAGCCAAAGGGATCAGTATGGAGTCCCCATGAGAGACAGGCACAGTGTGGGGTCCGTGCTTTTCTCCCAGCCTGGCCAATCTGAGAGGAAGGCAGGGAAACTCCTCCCATTTGAAGGTGCAGACCACAGAAAGGAGAACTGGACCATCTCCCCAACACTCACAGCGCAGGAGGGCCAGGGAGAAGGAGGCTGAGGGAATGCAGCAACACCACCTTCATTGTGACCCCTGAGATGTTCCTATGCTTGACTCTTCATTTTTGGTCTCTGCTGCTCATGGGGGAGTAACTGAGGCTGGAGGGCGCAGATCCTCTCCCTGTGTCACCATCACCCTGTAATCCTTCAGTGATTTCACTGCATAAGAAACTCCCATCAGGTGCAGGGCTCAGTACAAGAGCCGAGCTGGAACTTCTGAGTCCATTTCTTATTTGGTAGTTCCAAACTCCTGGCCAGGAGTCTGGAGGGCCATGGTCTCCAGGACATTGCAGCAGTCTGGTGGGAGTCAGTTCCAGTTCTCTCTCAATCACGGTGTAGTGTGGGGAGGGGACATATGGTGCCAGTAGCTCTCAGTTTGGCTCAGGCCTGGCTGTGTTGTGCTCCCCAGCCCAGCTGGGAGGCTGAAGCAGCAGAATCTTTGCTGATGGAATGGAACTATCAGCCTCAGTACAGTACAGGGGAACATGATCATGATCCTGCCCTCCCCCTCCGGGAACAGGGGCCATGACGAGAGGGCAATGTAGGAAAGCAGCCTCAGTGGCTTCCCGAGGCACAAACTCCCATTGGTGCACTGCCTCTGCTCCTAAAGCCCAGAACAGCCTGACCCGGCTCTGAGTTGAGCATTCAGTATCAATGTGAGGCAAACCCACAGCCAGGCCAAAGCTGCTCACTCAGCTGTACTGACTCACCGCAGGCCATTTGATGCAGAGCAGGTCCACTGCTCTATCTGGGCATTTATCTTTCCCCCACTGATCCCTCCACACTTGAGAATAGGGTTGCTCTCAACAGCAGGGGGGCTGACAGTTTGCGGAGGTGTGGGGAATCTCTCCGGTGCATTTCCCTACAGGAGAGGGCACTGGTGCTCAACCATATTGATCCTGTCCATGCTCTGGAACAGGCTCAACACCCTGACCCCATCCCGGGCACCCTGGCTGGTCTACAGAATAAAATATTGGAATTCTTCTGGCCTGGATTGTGCTGGGTCTCTCCAGGTATCCTGAGCCTCTCCCCAGAGGAGGAAAGACAGGGTCTGCTCTTCCTCCGCAGTCAGGTCCATTTCTTCCACCTCCAGGCCCTGCACAGGCTCCTTTCTGGTGCAGGTAGTCCGGCATAGAGCATGTTAGCGCATGCCTTTCTCTGCCCCTCCGAGATCTCCCATGCAATTGACAGCTCTTCTATCTCCACCTAAGGGTTCTCCCGCGAGACCTCTCTGAGTTGCTGGTCTTTTACCAGGACCTCCTCAGGACCTAGAAGCTATTCTTTGTGACCAGGTTCATGGCCGCCGCTACTACAAAATCACTACCTAGGTGTGCAGGTGGCAGAGTCCCCCTCGGTACACCAGAGACTGGTCCCAGCTGGTGCAACCAGGATTCCCTGGACTATGACCGATGGACTGGGTGCACCCCTATGGTGCTCAACCAGCGCATGGGGTTCTCCACCGCACACAGTTCTCGTTTCGTTCTCCAGGAGGTGAGGGCAGCCCTACCACCCACCACTTGTATTTTCCTTGAGTGGGTCCTGTCGCAGGCTTCTCCGTGTCTGCCCCTCACCCATGGCCCTTCGGACCTTACCACTGGCCACCTGCCCCACAAGTATCCCAGGCCACCCCCTATGTACCATGTGAGATGGCTGTGAGATATGCAACTAATCTGTCTCCGAACAGCACCCAGAAAACAACTATGCACTCATGCTCCTCACCCTTCATTTCCTTACCCTTGTGTCCTGCCTTGACACCAAGTGGTGGGTGTTATGGGTTCCCCCTGGGGTTCCACCTGGAACTGGAGTATCACTGAGCCCTCTGACCACCAGCCTGGGCACCCTCTCACACTGTACTTCCATGACAAGGTGCAAAGCCTTCCAGCCTTCACTTTCATGAGCATACATACAGGAAGAGACACACTCAGCTACAGTTACATGCAGGCTCTCTGACCAGCCCTGCATAGGAAGGCTACAGCTACGGCAACTTCAAGCTCCTCATGCACGCGCCCTCTCTGGAGTGTAAACCCAAAATTATGCCTTCTTACCCTGCACTGGGAACTGTACAGGGTAAGCTCATAAAATTCTCCCCCTCCCTCAATGTGGAGAGCAATATGCAACAGCCTTTGCTCCTGAGTTATGACTCCCACACACTTCACTCCAACTCACTGGTTTCGATAATGCAAAAACAAAACAAAAGATAGATTTTAAGTTATTATAAGCAATAGCAAACAGATCAAAGCAGATTACCAAGCAAATAAACAAAAAATGCAGACTAAGCTTAATATACTAAATAGATTGGATATGAATAGCAGATTCCCACCCTAAGAGATTATACAATCAGGCTGCAGTTTCTTAATGGGCAAGCTGCACTTGCTTTACAGCTTGGAATCCCAGGTGTTTCATTCACAAGGTAAAAATCCCTTTAGCCTGGGTCCAGCACTTCCCACAGTTCAGCCTTTGTTCTTCCGGTGTTACCAGGAATCTTCTTGTGTGGGGAATGAAGAACACCAGATGATGTCACTCCCTGCCTTATGTAGCTTTTGTATATGGCAGGAACCCTTGTTTCCCAAAGCTTGGTTCCCAGACGAGTCTTGGAAAAATAATGACATCCCAAGATGGAGTCGAGAGACTTGTGGTCTCATCACATGTTCTCATAGAGTCATAGCAGCCATTACTTACAGGCTGTCTGTGGCGCTCACAGGAAGACTCACCAGATGGGGGATAAGCTTCTCCTAAGACTTACTGTTTTTTCCTAGGTTTCAGAGTAACAGCCGTGTTAGTCTGTATTCGCAAAAAGAAAAGGAGGACTTGTGGCACCTTAGAGACTAACCAATTTATTTGAGCATGAGCTTTCGTGAGCTACAGCTCACTTCATCAGATGCATACCGTGGAAACTGCAGCAGACTTTATATTTGAGCATGAGCTTTCGTGAGCTACAGCTCACTTCATCAGATGCATACCGTGGAAACTGCACCAGACTTTATATATTTTTTTATATGTTTTTTCCTAATGGCCCATCCCATAATCCTTCCCCACCCACTACCTAGACTGAAAGCATCTTGTCCAGTGAGTGTTATTAAGGTGTAACTACATTTGAAATACAGATACATAGTCCATATTCATAACTTTAGATACAAAAATGATCTATGTATACAAATAGGATAATCATATTAGCAAATCATAACTTTTCCAATGACGTCTCACATCACTTGTTTTGTACAAAATACATTATAATTATGTCGTAATCATCTCCTAGCAATATCACTGCAAAAAATATGGGGTGCAGTGTCACAGTGGGACCTCCTATCACCCAAGGAGGGTGGGGAACCCTGGTGGGTTAGTCTGTATTTCACCCTGGTCCCACAGCCTGGTGGGTATATTAGTTGGTGGCTCCTTCAAGGAGCCAAGAACGCATGCGTGTACCTGGCACGGTTTACAACTACCCCCAATACCTGCTTGTTTTCCAGTGAGGGAGACCTTGATGAACATTTATATTGAGTGCACCAGTTCACAGCCCCTCTTCTGGCTCCTCCAGAACCTTCTCTTCCAATTCTGGCTGAACTTTCCCCCACACTTCGTGATTTACGCACCCCATCCTTGGCCCAACAAAGTCATCAGACCTCCTTGTCTATCTCCACCTGGCGCTGGCCAAGGTGGCCATTCACCAAAAAGCTGGACAGAAGGGGGTGCTCTGCTTCTGTGAGGCCTATTTCCAAACATGATCCATGCACCTTGTGCAGTAACGATGATTCTTCGAGATGTGTCCCTATGCGTGCTCCACTGTAGGTGTGCTTGCATCTCTGCGCTGCTGATCGAAGAACATCAGTAGCAGTGTCCATTGGGCCCGCACACAGGTGCTGTCTCTCCTTGTGCTGCACCATGAGGCTAGTCAGCACATGTGGGCTAACTGTCCTCAGTTCCTTCTCGACCGCAGAGTCATTGACAAGAACTCTGAAATAGAGGGGAGGACGGTGGGTTGTGGAGCACCCAGAGGGACTGTGGCAGGGTGCTGCTAGAGAGGCCTTAATTGGTTCCTGCCTCTCCAGGCCCAATCAGGGTTATTGGATTGGGGCTGGGTAGATAGCCTGATACTTGCCTGGTAACTGACCACACCTGCCAGCCTCGTTAGCAGGAGCTATAAGGCTGGGGGAAAGTGAGAGCAGAAGGGTGGAGACCAGGAGGGGAAGATCAGCCTCAGACTGAGATTAGAGTCTCCTAGACTGTTGCTGGCCAGGCCTGTGATGGGCCAAGCTGTTGTAAAAAGTCTGTATATAGTTGGAAAGGGGTGGTGGGGACACGATCACAAATAAAGAGCACGGATGTTGCAGCAGCCTGAAGTGTCCCTGAATTCACGCCTGTCCTTAGGATTTATGGGGCCCTATGCAGTATTATTAAACTGGTGCCCCTATGCCCAACGGCAGCCTGGGCTCACAGCCCAGGGTGAGGAGGAATGAGGCAGCAAATGATAGAAGCCACCTGGCCCGTCTCATAACAGCAGAGAGTCACAGTTCCCCACAGAGACCCCCGTACCCTCTCCCTCATGCAGAATGCTGACGCATTCGGCTCTGTGAATACGGTCCCTGCCTAAGGAGACTGCAGTGCGCGCTGGGTGTGCGGGAGCCAACCCGCTCTTACCTGCTGTCATGGGTAGTGAGTGAAGCTGCCACTTGGGGAGGCTAGCTCCCCAGCCCACCTCTTCTGCCTGTGGCCCCACCAATACTCCACCCCTGCTCTGCTCGAGGCCCTGCCCCCCCATTCCAGCCAGGCCTCACCCTCTCCCCACTGTCTCCCTCCTCTCTTCCCTCTCCCTCCCTGCTCACCTCCTTCCAGCCAAATCCCTGAACCCAAATGAAGCAAATGACATTGGAAAAAAAAACACTCTTCTGCAATTTCTTTCTAAAGAAAATGGAGCATGTTTGCCACTGCATGCCAGAAGGTGAAGCCTGGACATGCAGAAAGTACCTAATTAAAAGCACTAAATTTGGGAGTAAAAAATGTCAGTCCTGGGTTTTTTGATATACCTTAAAGTTTGTCAGAGATTTATCTGCAAAAACTGTGTAGTAAGGGCAAGTCAGCTGCCCTGCTGAATACAACATTAAATATTATGGAATACATGATGCAGCTCTTATCAGTTTTACATTTTCTTAATCAGTATTTCTAAGCTGATTTTATCATTTAAATGTACTCCTAAGCCTTCATAAAGTAATCATTCCAGATTGCTACATATTTAACTCACTGAAACAAAGACATTATTTTAAATTAATCAGTCACAGAAGTTTAGTGTGTTCATAACAATGTTCATTGCTTTTCAAAAAAGGGAACACTAATTTACTTTGTGTGATCTCCATAACCATAGACATGTTTATGAAATGTCACCAACTTTAAAAAATGTGTTTCCAAAGATTTTAGGCATAACAAAGGATTTTATATCTTACTAAGGTACTGATTTTGCTAGAGGGTTCTCTTAAAACTAGTTCATCAAATAGTCCGAAGTAAAGAAAGGGAGACTCAGTTGTCCAGCTATCTGGTAGGAAAGGGGTGTTGTCCCTTTAAAGGCTCTCTTCAACAGGAGGGTGAAGGGAGAAGGGATGGACAGAAAGGACAGGAAGACTTGGGAAGCAGTTTTTTGTACTATAGTCATTACAATTAAAATTGTGTATTTTAGAAATAGGGTGGTCTTTTGAAGGATTTTTATTAAAAATGCTCTGTCTGAAAATCCAAGCATTTAAGCCTAAAGATGAATACTCAGACTGTGCACCTAAAAATCTATGCAAGGATTTTTTTATAGATGTGATTTTCTCATCTTTAGCAACACACTAATAAAATATTTTTAAAGCAACTTTTAAACTAAGGTCCTGTAGACTAACATGTTCTGAGTCAACATTGCAGTAATGCCCAACTGTCTTTGTCAGTAAATTCAGAAACTGACAGTATATACCTGGGGGTTGGCGAATGGATGTTAAATGGCTTCATTACCACTTGAATGGCTCTTTAACCGTTTCAATGTTGCGCTAATGGAGGTCTGGCAGGCTGGAAGACTTTTTCACTTTTAAGTACTAGATCCCCTCAGGAGGAAGACTCACCAAGCTGCAGCAGCTAGCTGTGGGATACTGCAGGAAGGGTCAGAACAGTGATAGAAAGAGGCAGGAGGGTGGACACTAAGATCCAAGGGTGCCCCAAATTTTCAGATGCCCTACTCAGCTGTGAATGGTGCATAAGCCTAAGGACGGCCCTGCCTGAGTCTCTGAGAAGAGGGAGAGCAGGGTTGAACCAGAGGGGCACGGCGTGTGCCCCATTACATGGACACACATCTCAAAGAGACATTGTTACTAAACAAGGTGAGTAACTTCTTCTTCTTTGAATAGTCTCCCTATGGGTGTTTCACTGTAGTCCCCATGTGGGGGGCTGAAACTTAGGAGTCAGGTCAGTTACAGATGATGGTACTGTGAAGCCGAAAATGGCATCGCAGGCAGAGTCTCCAGCGATCGCATAGAGTTCTGCAAAGGTGTGGACTGACACCAATTGTTGCCACTCTGCAGATCTCTAAGACAGGGACATTCTTGAAGAAGGTGAGAGATAAGAAGATAAACCTTGTGGAGTGTGTATGAATAGTATCCAGAGGGGTCCTATTGCAAACTTGGTAGTAAATAGGGGACTGCAAACAGGGGAGTTTGAGATGGAGTTAGTGGGAGGGAGATGTAATATCATCGTTATGATTAGGAAGGGCCGTATCACTAGTGCCAATGCTGCTCTCCTCCACCTGCACCTGTATCCAGGCAGACAACCTAACCACGGGAGCTTCTATCCAGGTCCTGGGGTGGATTTGCAGAGACAGTGGCCTGCATTTCCCACTCACAGAAAGCCAGGCTGGAGAGACTATCCAGTGCGAAAGGTGCCTGGTGGTGGATTCTCTCAGGAAGCAGGTGGGAGAGCTATAAGAGGAGGTGGCTTGGCTGAGGAGCATCCGAGCCCACGAGAATTTCCTTCAGAGTATTCACATGGAGACATCCAAGGCTGAGGAAGCTATCCAGATACAGAGGACTGCTGTCACAGCACCGGGGGACAAGGATATGACTCAGTCACAGGGAGGACACTGGCTGCTGATTACTTCTGGCAGCAGGCAGTGCTCCACCCCTCCTCCCAACCCACCCACCATGCTGATGAAAAGCCAATATGCTGCCCTGGCAACGAGCGATGAGGAATCACCCCCAAAGGTAGAGGAGCAGAAGCCATGTACCCCCAAGAATGGGAGGATCACAGCCACCATTCCCAGGAGGAAATGTAGGGTAGTGGCGGTTGGTGATTCTCTTCTGAGGGGGACAGCAGCACCCATCTATCACCCTAACATGGCCTCCTGGGAGATATGTTGCCTGTCAGGGGCCAATATCCAAGAAGTTATGGAGGGATTGTTGAGGATCATCCGGCCCTCTGACTACTACGCCATGCTACTTGTTAGGGGGCTTATTCTTTCACCCACTTACTTCCCTGGGCCTTCTCGCATGAACAGAGAGCAACAATACCCGAAGTCCAAAGGTGCAAACAATTCAATGTTTATTGGGGTGAACTTCCAGCAAGCATGATTCCAGTTTCCTTCCTTAGTTTCCCCCAATCCCATCTCTGACACCACAGATCCATACACCTGTGTCCCTGTTCCCATTCCTGCCCTTAGCCAAACTTGATTCCAATTTCCCCACCCTCATTCCCTGTTCCCATTTCCCCCACCCACACACCCACCCTCCCACTTCCTGATTGACTGCAGACTATACAGTAAAACTTGAATTCTGCTTAGCTTAACCAATCATTCTTAACCAATCATTTTCCTGAAATTTAGCTAACCAATCCTAACATATTGTAACATGATTATGTAACAATTATATCCCACCACCTTAATTAGTTTACACCCAGCAAAATTAATTATACAGCAGACAGAAACAATCACAGAACCAGACAGAGATTATACAGACAAACAATAGCAAAGTGGGAACTATAATGACAAAACAATACAGAAGTGAGGATTTCACATCCCAGCTATTGATAAGTGAGTTCTTGCCAGACAGGATGCTATCAAACTAAGTTTCCTTTTACATCTTCTAGGCACTTTCCTTTCTCTGGCGGCGATAGGCATTATCAGGACAGGAATGTATTGCTAACAGCCCAATAGCACCTTCTTTCAATGTGACTAGTTTGGAATGTGAGGATGTGACCGTTCGCTTCACAGCTTATGGCTGCCTCTGTTGCTTAGCCAAAGGCTCTAGCCTAAGAACAGGGCCTCAGACTGTCACAGTAAGAGAAGGCTCTTACACCGGCAGACAGTGACTTTGATTCTTTCTTTTATACCTCTATAACTAGCCAAGTGATAAGAATACACCTACATTCTTAGAGTATAGGCCTTTACAGACAGGCCTGAATATCTATATCCTAACACTACTCATCCATGTGGGCAGTAATGATTGCCAGGTATGACTCTCAGCAGATCAGAAGTGACTACAGGGCTCTGGGAGTAAGCGTGAAGGAGTTGGGAGCACAGGTGGTGTTCTCTTCGATATTTCTGGTCAAGGGTAGAGCCCCAGACAGAGACAGATACATCCTGGAGGTGAATGCCTGGCTGCGAAGATGGTGTTGCCAGGAGGGCTGCTGCTTCCTTGACCACAGGACGCTGTTCCAGGAAGAAGGGCTGCTAAGCAGAGATGGGGTCCACCTATCGAGGGAGGGGAAGAGCATATTTGAATACAGACAGGCTAACCTAGTGAGGAGGGCTTTAAATTAGATTGAAAGAGGGGAGGTGACCAAAGTTCACAGAGAAGTCAAAAACAAGGACACCTGGGGGAACAGTCAGAATTTAGGGGGAACATGGGCAGTTATAGCAGGGATAAGGGAGAGACAAGACAGAACTGGGGGGCAGGGGATCAAATCACTATCTCAGATGTCTGCATACTAATGTGAGCATTATGGGGAAAAAGCAGGAAGAACTCGAATTGCTAGTAAATTAACACAACTATGACACGCACGGCTGGAATATTGGTGTGGAAGGGTACAGCTGGCTCAGGAAGGAGAGACAGGGGAAAAAGGCAGGAGCTGCTGCTTTATACATTAAAAATGGAAGAAGAGGGTGATGAAGCATTTTTTAAACAATGAACAAAATCATCCAAAGCACAGGACTTGGTGGTGATGGGGGACTTGAACTACTCAGACATGTTAGGAAAAAAACCCAGCAGAGCACAGATTATCCAACAAGTTCTTGCAATGTATTGAAGACAATTCTTTATTTCAGAAGGTGGAGAAAACTACTCGGGGAGAGGCTGTTCTAGATTTGCTTTTGACAAATAGGGAGGACCTGGCTGAGAATTTGAATGTGGAAGGCAGCTTGGCTGAAAGCGATCATTAAATGGTAGAGTTCATGATTCTAAGGAATGGTAGAAGGGAGAACAGCAAAATAAAGACAATGGATTTCAAGAAGGCAGACTTTAGCAAACTCAAGGAGTTGGTAGGGAAGATCCCATGGGAAGCAAGTCTAAGGGGAAAACAATTGAAGACAGTTGGCAGTATTTCAAAGAGAAATTAGTCAGGGCCCAAGAGCAAACTATCCCACTGCGTAGGAAGGATAGGAAGTATGGCAAGAGACCACCCTGGCTTAACCAGCTGATCTTCAATGATCTAAAAATAAAAAAAAGTCCTACAAAAAGTAGAAATTAGATCAAATTACAAAGGATGAATGTAACCAAATAACACAAGTATGTAGGGACAAAATTAGAAAGGCCAAGGCACAAAATGAGATCAAACCTGCTAGAGATATAAAGGGTAACAGGAAAACATACTACAAATACATTAGAAGCAAGAAGACGACCAAGGACAGGGTCGTCAATGAGGGGGAAAAAACAATCACAGAAAATGTGGCAATGGCAGAAGTGCTTAATGACTTCTTTGTTTCAGTTTTCATCAAGGTTGGTGGTGATTGGACATCTAACACCATGAATGGCAGTGAAAATGAGGTAGGATCAGAGGCTAAAATAGGGAAAGAACAAGTTAAAAATTACGTAGACACGTAAGATGTCTTCCAGTAACCAGGGCCTGTTGACATGTGTCCTATACTACTCAAGGGGCTGACAGAGGAGATATCTGAGCCATTAGCAATTATCTTCCAAAACACTTGGAAGATGGGAGAGATTCCAGAAGACTGGGAAAGGACAAATAAAGTGCCAATCTATAAAAGGAAAAAAGGACAACTTGTGGAATTACAGATCAGTCACCTTAACTTCTGTACCCGGAAAGATAATAGAGCAAATAATTAAGCAATCAATATGAAAACATCTAGAAGACAGTAAGTTGATAAGTAACAGTCAGCATTCATTTGTTAAGAACAAATCTCAGATCAGCCTGATTGCTTTCTTTGACAGGGTAGCAAGCCTTGTGACTAGGGGGGAAATGGTAGATGTGGTATATCTTGACTTTAGTAAAGCTTTTCATACTGTCTCACATGCCGTTCTCATAAACAAACTAGTGAAATGCAACTTAGATGCAGCTACTATAAGGTGGGTGCATAACTTGTTGGAAAAGCTTTCCCAGATAGTAGTTATCAGTGGTTCACAGTCATGCTGGAAAGGCATAATGAGTGGGGTCCCGCAGGGATCAGTTCTGGGTCGGATTCTGTTCAATATCTTTATCAATGATTAGATAATGGCATAGAGAGTACACTTATTAATTTTTTGGATGATACCAACCTGGAAGGGGTTGCAAATGATTTGGAGGATAGGATTATAATTCAAAATGATCTCGACAAACTGGAGAAATGGTCTGAAGTAAATAGGATGAAATTCATTAAGGACAAATGCAAAGTAGTCCACTTAGGAGGGAACAATCAGTTGCACACATACAACTGCTTAGGAAGTGAGTACTGTGGAAAGGGATCTGGGTGTCATAGTGGAGCACAAGCTAAATATGAGTCAACAGTGTAACACTGTTGCAAAAAAAGCAATCATTCTGGGATGTATTAGCAGGAGTATTGTAAGCAAGACATGAGACGAAATTCTTCCACTCTACTCCACACTGATTAAGCCTCAACTGGAATACTGTGTCCAATTCTGGGCTCCACATTTCAGGAAAGATGTGGACAAATTGGAGAAAGTCCAGAGAAGAGCAACAAAAATGATGAAAGGTCTAGAAAACATGATCTGAGGGAAGATTGAAAAAATTGGGTTTGTTTAGTCTGGAAAAGAGAAGACTGAGAGGGGACATGATAGTTTTCAAATTGGGAAAAGGTTGTTGCAAGGAGGAGGGAGAAACATTTTTCTTCTTAACTTCTGAGGATAGGACAAGAAGCAATGGGCTTAAATTGCAGCAAGGGAGGTTTAGGTTGGACATTAGGGAAAACTTCCTAACTGTCAGGGTGGGTATGCACTGGAATAAATTGCCTATGGAGGATGTGGAGTCTCCATCTTTGGAGATTTTTAAGAGCAGGTTAGACAAACACCTGTCAGGGATGGTTGAGATAATACTTAATCCTGCCATGAGTGCAGGGGACTGCACTAGATGATCTCTTGAGGTCCTTTCTAGTCCGATGAAACTGTGATTCCCAGACACAGTTTGAGACCCACTTGAAAAGTCTTTTGGCCGACATTTCTGAACCCTTGGATCTTTCTGAAATGGAGAGGATTTCCTGAAGGCCTTTATTCTGTCTGGGTAGAAGGCATCTACGGTATGTAATATAGCCTCTCTGTTATCTCTGTGAGGCTTGAGGTAGAAGGTTGGAAGGTGAATCAAATAGTTCATGTGAAATGGGGACATTACCTTCGGAATGAATTTTGGATATTGTCTGAGTGTAACCTTGTCCTGAAAGAATACCATACAGAGGAGTTGTGCCATCAGAGCTGCTGTTTCTCTTATTCTCCTGGACAAACTAATCATATCAGAAATCCCGTTTTCACTGAGAGGTAAGTAAGCAAACAGTGGGGCACAGGTTCAAAGGGAAGACTGGTCAGTCCTTTCAGTAGCTGTTTTAAGTCCCATGTGGGAGTGGGAAGCCAGATTTGTGGAAAGAGGTTTAAAATATCCTTGAGGAACCATCTGGTGATTGGGTGTGACAGCACTGAGAACATAAGAATGGCTATACTGGGTCAGACCAAAGGTCCATCTAGCCCAGTATCCTATCTTACAAAACATGGCCAGATGCCAGAGCAAATGAACAGAACACATAATCATCAAGTGATTCATCCCCTGTCCTTATTCACATCTTCTGGCAAACAGAGGATCAGGATACCATCCCTGCACATCCTGGATAATAGCCATTAATGGACCTATCCTCCATGAATTTATCTTGTTCTTTTTTGAACTCTGTTGTAGTCTTGGCCTTCACAACATCCTCTGGCAAAGAATTCCACAGGTTGACTGTGTGTTGTGTGAAGAAATATTTCCTTTTGTTTGCTTTAAGCGTACTGCTAGTTAATTTCATTTGGTGATGCCTCATTCTTGTGTTATAAGTAGGAGTATATAACACTTTCTTATTTACTTTCTCCACACAAGTCTTGATTTTATAAACTTCTATCATATCCTCCCTTAGTCATCTCATCTGCTACCATTGAGAACAGTCTAGAGCCATCATCTTTGGAACCCCCTTTCAGGTAGTTGAAAGCAGCTATCAAATCCCCCCTCATTCTTTTCTGCAGGCTAAACAGTCCCAGCTCCCTCAGCCTCTCCTCATAAGTCATGTGTTCTAGACCCCTAATCATTTTTGTTGCCCTTTGCTGGACTCTCTCCAATTTATCCACATCCTTCTTGTAGTCTGGGGCCCAAAACTGGACACAGTACTCCAGATGAGGCCTCACCAATGTCGAATAGAAGGGAACGATCACGTTCCTCGATCTGCTCGCTATGCCCCTACTTATACATCCCAAAATGCCATTGGCCTTCTTGGCAACAAGGGCACACTGCTGACTCATATCCAGCTTCTCGTCCACTGTCACCCCTAGGTCCTTTTCCGCAGAACTGCTGCCTAGCCATTCGGTCCCTAGTCTGTAGCGGTGCATTGGGTTCTTCCATCCTAAGTGCAGGACCCTGCACTTATCCTTATTGAACCTCATCAGATTTCTTTTGGCCCAATCCTCCAATTTGTCTAGGTCCTTCTGTATCCTATCCCTCCCCTCCAGCGTATCTACCACTCCTCCCAGTTTAGTATCATCCGCAAATTTGCTGAGAGTGCAATCCACACCATCCTCCAGATCATTTATGAAGATATTGAACAAAACCGGCCCCAGGACCGACCCTTGGGGCACTCCACTTGATACCGGCTGCCAACTAGACATGGAGCCATTGATCACTAACCATTGAGCCCGACAATCTACCCACCTTATAGTGCATTCATCCAGCCCATACTTCCTTAACTTGCTGACAAGAATACTGTGGGAGACCGTGTCAAAAGCTTTGCTAAAGTCAAGAAACAATACATCCACTGCTTTCCCTTCATCCACAGAACCAGTAATCTCATATAAAAGGCGATTAGATTAGTCAGGCATGACCTTCCCTTGGTGAATCCATGCTGACTGTTCCTGATCACTTTCCTCTCATGCAAGTGCATCAGGATTGATTCTTTGAGGACCTGCTCCATGATTTTTCCAGGTACTGAGGTGAGGCTGACTGGCCTGTACTTCCCAGGATCCTCCTTCTTCCCTTTTTTAAAGATTGGCACTACATTAGTCTTTTTCCAGTCATCCGGGACTTCCCCCATTCGCCACGAGTTTTCAAAGATAATGGCCAATGGCTCTGCAATCACAGCCGCCAATTCCTTCAGCACTCTCGGATGCAACTCGTCCGGCCCCATGGACTTGTGCACGTCCAGCTTTTCTAAACAGTCCCTAACCACCTCTAACTCCACAGAGGGCTGGCCATCTCTTCCCCATTTTGTGATGCCCAGCACAGCAGTCTGGGAGCTGACCTTGTTAGTGAAGACAGAGGCAAAAAAAGCATTGAGTACATTAGCTTTTTCCACATCCCCGGTCACTAGGTTGCCTCCCTCATTCAGTAAGGGGCCCACACTTTCCTTGGCTTTCTTCTTGTTGCCAACATACCTGAAGAAACCCTTCTTGTTACTCTTGACATCTCTTGCTAACTGCAGCTCCAGGTGCGATTTGGCCCTCCTGGTATCATTCCTACATGCCCGAGCAATATTTTTATACTCTTCCCTGGTCATATGTCCAACCTTCCACTTCTTGTAAGCTTCTTTTTTATGTTTAAGATCCGCTAGGATTTCACCATTAAGCCAAGCTGGTCGCCTGCCATATTTACTATTCTTTCGACTCATCGGGATGGTTTGTCCCTGTAACCTCAACAGAGATTCCTTGAAATACAGCCAGCTCTCCTGGACTCCTTTCCCCTTCAAGTTAGTCCCCCAGGGGATCCTGGCCATCCGTTCCCTGAGGGAGTCGAAGTCTGCTTTCCTGAAGTCCAGGGTCCGTATCCTGCTGCTTACCTTTCTTCCCTGCGTCAGGATCCTGAACTCAACCAACTCATGGTCACTGCCTCCCAGATTCCCATCCACTTTTGCTTCCCCCACTAATTCTACCCGGTTTGTGAGCAGCAGGTCAAGAAAAGCTCCCCCCCTAGTTGCCTCCTCTAACACTTGCGCCAGGAAATTGTCCCCTACGCTTTCCAAAAACTTCCTGGATTGTCTATGCACCGCTGTATTGCTCTCCCAGCAGATATCAGGAAAATTAAATTCACCCATGAGAATCAGGGCATGCGATCTAGTAGCTTCCGTGAGCTGCTGGAAGAAAGCCTCATCTACGTCATCCCCCTGGTCCGGTGGTCTATAGCAGACTCCCACCACTACATCACTCCTGTTGCTCACACTTCTAAACTTAATCCAGAGACACTCAGGTTTTTCTACAGTTTCGTACCGGAGCTCTGAGCAGTCATACTGCTCCCTTACATACAGTGCTACTCCCCCACCTTTTCTGCCCTGCCTGCCATGAAAGGACCTTCCCTCTTATTCCATGACAGCTTACTTAGCTTACAAGACTCTGGTGAGGGACCTTGTCAATGGTTTTATGGAAATTAAAGTACACTATATCCACTGGATTCCCCCTTGTCCACATGCTTGTTAACCCCCTCAAAGAATTCTAGTAAATTGGTGAGGCACGATTTCCCTTTACAAAAACCATGTTGACTCTCCCCAACATATTATGTTCATCTATGTGCCTGACAATTCTGTTCCTTACTATAGTTTCAACCAGTTTGTGTGGTACTGAAATCAGGCTTACTGGCCTATAATTGCTGGGATCACGTCTGTAGCCCTTTTTAAAAATGGGCGTCATGTTAGCTATCCTCCAGTCATTTGCTGCAGAAGCACATTTAAATGAAGTTAGAAACCACAGTTAGTAGTTCTGCAATTTTACATTTGAGTACCCCTCTACTAGATGATGAAAGGCTGTTAGAGCTTCTAGGGGGACGAGACGAGGAGTGAGTGGGAGAGGGAATGATGGGCACATTGCCATCTGTGAGAGGTAAGGATACTAGGTCTGTCTGAGCCACATAGGAGTGATCAGAATGATGTGTGCTCTGTCTCTTTTTATTTCCAGTGGGACTTTTCAGGGGCAAGGAAGGAATGCTGTAAAGAAGGTCCCCATCCCAAAGGAGGAGGAGAGCATTGCCTAGGGAGTTTCCTTGTGACGGGTTGGATCACAGAACTCCCCTGGGAGCTGCCACCTGACGTGCCAAGACTACTTCTGCCCCTGCTTTCCTGCTCTGTCAGCTTAGGACTCCAGCACCCTGCCTGCTTTGAGCCAGACCCACTAGCCTGCTGCAAACCCAGACCCAGGTCTGAACCACATCCCCTAACAGCTGTAGGCTTAACTGAAAGCAGATTACAGAAGTGTTCCTGTCCTTGTCACTCAGATGCCCAACTTCCAATGGGGTCCAAACCCTAAATAAATCCATTTTACCCTGTATAAAGCTCATACAGGGTAAACTCATAAATTGTTCACCCTCTATAACACTGATATAGAGATACGCACAGCTGTTTTCCCCACCGCCCCCGAAGTATTAATACATACTCTGGGTTAATTAATAAGTAAAAAGTGATTTTATTAACTACAGAAAGTAGGATTTCAGTGGTTCCAAGTAGTAACAGACAGAACAAAGTGAATTACCAAGCCAAATAAAATAAAACATGCCAGTCTAAGTCAAGTACAGTAATAAAAACTGAATACTGATAAAATCTCACCAGTTCCAGTAAGATTCCTTTTACAGACTAATCTCTTTCTAGTCCGGGTCCAGCAATCACTCACACCCCCTATGGTTATTGTCTTTGTTCCAGTTTCTTTCTTGGGGGGTGGAGAGGCTCTCTCTTTAGCCAGTTGAAGACAAAATGGGGGGGGTCTCCCACGGGCTTAAATAGACTTTGTCTTGTGGGTGGAGACACCCTCCTTTCTCCTATGCAAAGTCCAGCTCCAAGATGGAGTTCTGGAGTCACCTGGGCAAGTCACATGCCCATGCATGACTCACAGTTTTTACAGGCAGAAGCCCTTACCCACATGGTATCTTGAGTGTCTCCAGGAAGACTTCTTATGTGGATTGGAGCATTCCAAGCTGCATTGTTCTGTAAGTGCTTCTTGATTGGGCACTTAACTTTGTGAATTCCTTTCTCCAGGAACTGACCAAATACTCTAGTAAGGTTGTTTAGAAATCAAGCCAGTAAACAGCCAATATTCATAACTTCGAATACAAAAATGATACATGCATACAAATAGGATTAATAGATTCAGTAGATCGTAACCTTTACATAGATATGTTACATGGCGTATGTAGCTGTCATAAAAATAAAGGGAAGGGTAACCATCTTTCTGTTTCTAGTGCTATAAAATCCCTCCTGGCCAGAGGAAAAATCCTTTCACCTGTAAAGGATTAAGAAGTTAAGGTAACTTCGCTGGCACCTGACCCAAATGACCATGAAGGGTCAAGATACTTTCAAATCTGGAGCGGGGGAAAAAGGTTTTTGTCTGTCTGTGTTATACCTTTGCCGGGAACAGATCAAGGATGCAAGCCCTCCAATGCCTGTAAGGTTAGTAAGTAATCTAGCTAGAAAATGTGTTAGGTTTTCTTTTTCTGGCTTGTAAATTTGCTGTGCTGGAGGAATGTGTATTCCTGCTTTTTGTGTCATTTTGTAACTTAAGGTTTGGCCTAGAGGGACTCTCTATGTTTTGAATCTGCCTGCTTGTGATATTATCTTCCATTCTAATCCTACAGAGTGTTTCTTTTATCTTTGTTTTGTTCTTCTAATAAAGTTCTGATTTTTAAGAATCTGATTGGGTTTTTAGGGTCCTAAGAAACCCAAGCTGGTCTGTGCTCAACTTGTTTATTCTCAAGCCTCCCCAGGAAAGGGGGTGTAAGGGCTTGTGGGGATTGCTGGGGGAAGAGGAACTCCAAGTTGTCCTTTTCCCTGGTTCTTTGTTAAAGCGCTTGTTGGTGGCAACATACTGTTCAAGAAAAAGGCAAAGTTTGTGCCTTGGGAAATTTTTTAACCTAAGCTGGTAAAAATAAGCCCACATCTGTACCCTAGAGTTCAGAGTGGGGAGGGAACCCTGACAGTAGCATAGAACATATTTGAGTTATGCCATATATATTCATACACATATTTCCATAAAGTCTTAGGGGGGCACCATCACAAAGGAGGAGGAGAACATTGCCAAGGGAGTGTTCCTATCTCCACTCTGGAACTGTAGAATGGACATTTTTTCTTCCGGTAAGTGGTGAACAGGTGTGTGGTTGGTGTCCCCCACTGCCTGAATAGATCATGAAGTACTACTGGGTCTAGTTCTCACTCGTGGTCATGTGGGAATTTGCAACTGAGACTGTCCGCCATCGAGTTCTATGTAGCCAGGAGTTAGGCTGCTAACAGTGTAATGTCGTGGGAGATATACCAGGCTCCCCCTTGTCAATTGATGTAGAACATGCAGATAACGTTGGCTGTTAGGACTTTTCTATGTGACATGTTGATCAGATGGAGGAGGTAGGTGCAGGCATTCCTGACTGCCATTAGCTCAAGGAGATTGATGTGGAGGGATATCCCCAAGGGGTTACCCTTTTCTTTGTGTTGTGAGGTGGTTCAGATGGGCTTCCCCTCCTATGAGTGATGCATCAGAAATGTGGAGCAATGATGGAGGTTTTTGCACAAAGGGGATCCCTTTCCAAATGGTGGCTGGGTCTTTCCACCAGTCATTACCCAGGAGTAAGAGTTGATTTCTGGGCATTGATCTGCACACCCCGCTCTGTAAACAGTAACACCACGGCTTTGGTGACGCGGTGAGCTGCTTGGAGAGATCGAATGCTGAGGAGACAATCATCCAGGTAAGGGCAAATCATGATCCCTTGGGAAGGTAAGTGGGTGGACACCACTGAGAGAACCTTGGAGCATTCTTTTGGGGGTGATGATAACCCAAAGGGGTGCACCCTATACTGCTAGTGGTCTTGTCCCAGAAAGAATTTGAGAAATTATCTGAGAGTCGGTAGGATTAAGATATAAAAATATGCATCCTGAAGGTCAGGGGCCAAAAGCCAGTCTCCCTGTTCCAGTGTTGGAATGATCATTTCTAAAGTAACCATCTTTAATTTCTGAGCTTTGACAAATTTGTTGAGAGCTCTGAGGTCTAATATGGGTCTCCAGCCCTGCCCTTTCTCTTGGGTATTTGGTAATACCGAGAGTAGAAACATTTATCTCACAGATGTTGAGGTACCCGTTCTATGGCTCCCAGCTGGAGGAGACAGTCTACCTCTTGTCATAGTACACTCGAGTAAGAAGGGTCCCCAAAGAGGGATGGGGAAGGATGTTGGGTGGGGGCGGGGAGAGATCAAATGGATAGAGTACCCATGGCAAACAAACAAACGAAATCTAGGACGCATTGGTATGATGTTAGGCATTCCCAGGTGCCTCAGAACACTGCCAGATGGTGGCCAAATATATGAATAGTGATGCTCAGTTGTAGGGAGTGGTTTGCTGGCAGCTCAACCATCAGAACAAAATTGATGTTTGTAGGTGGATGGCTGGGATGAGGAAGATCGCTGGCCAGACCATTTATATCTTGAGAATTTAGTTTTCTTCTTCATAGAATCATAGAATATCAGGGTTGGAAGGGAACTCAGGAGGTCATCTAGTCCAACCCCCTGCTCAAAGCAGGACCAATTCCCGACTAAATCATCCCAGCCAGTGCTTTGTCAAGCCTGACCTTAAAAACTTTGAAGGAAGGAGATCCCACCACCTCCCTAGGTAACGCATTCCAGTCTTTCACCATACTCCTAGTGAAAAACTTTTTCCTACTATCCAACTTAAACCTCCCCCACTGCAACTTGAGACCATTACTCCTCATTCTGTCATCTGCTACCACTGAGAACAATCTAGAGCCATCCTCTTTGGAACCCCCTTTCAGGTAGTTGAAAGCAGCTATCAAATCCCCCCTCATTCTTCTCTTCTGCAGACCAAACAATCCCAGTTCCTTCAGTCTCTCCTCATAAGTCATGTGTTCCAGTCCCCGAATCATTTTTGTTGCCTTCCGCTGGATGTTTTCCAGTTTTTCCACATCCTTCTTTTAGTGTGGGGCCCAAAACTGGACACAGTACTCCAGATGATTCCTCACCAACGTTGAATAGAGGGGAACAATTACGTCCCTCAATCTGCTGGCAATGCCCCTACTTATAAATCCCAAAATGCCATTGGCCTTCTTGGCAACAAGGGCACACTGTTGACTCATATCCAGCTTCTCGTCCACCTGTAACCCCAGGTCCTTTTCTGCAGAACTGCTGCCTAGCCATTCGGTCCCTCGTCTGTAGCGGTTCATGGGATTCTTCCGTCCTAAGTGCAGGACTCTGCACTTGTCCTTGTTGAACCTCATCAGATTTCTTTTGGCCCAATCCTCTAATTTGTCAAGGGCCCTCTGTATCCTATCCCTACCCTCCAGCGTATCTACCTCTCCTCCCAGTTTAGTGTCATCTGCAAACTTGCTGAGGGTGCAATCCACACCATCCTCCAGATCATTAATGCAGATATTGAACAAAACCAGCCCCAGGACCGACCCTTGGGGCACTCCACTTGATTCCGGCTGCCAACTAGACATAAAGCCATTGATCACTACCTATTGAGCCCGACAATCTAGCCAGCTTTCTATCCACCTTATAGTCCATTCATCCAACCCATACTTCTTTAACTTGCTGGCAAGAATACTGTGGGAGACGATGTCAAAAGCTTTGCTAAAGTCAAGGAATAACATGACCACTGCTTTCGCCTCATCCACCGAGCTAGTTATCTCATCATAGAAGGCAATTAGGTTAGTTAGGCATGACTTGCCCTTCGTGAATCCCAGGATCCTCCTTCTTCCCTTTTTTAAAAATGGGCACTACATTAGCCTTTTTCCAGTCATCCGGGACCTCCCACAATCACCCTGAGTTTTCAAAGAGAATGGCCAATGGCTCTGCAATCACATCCGCCAACTCCTTTAGCACTCTTGGATGCAACGCATCCGGCCCCATAGACTTGTGCTCATCCAGCTTTTCTAAATAGTCCCGAACCACTTCTTTCTCCACTGAGGGCTGGTCACCTCCTCCCCATGCTGTACTGCCCAGTGCGGTAGTCTGGGAGCTGACCTTGTTCGTGAAGACAGAGGCAAAAAAAGCGTTCAGTACATTAGCTTTTTCCACTTCCTCTGTCACTAGGTTGCCTCCCTCTTTCAGTAAGAGGCCCACACTTTCCTTGACTTCCTTCTTGTTGCTAACATAGCTGAAGAAACCCTTCTTGTTCCTCTTAACATCTCTTGCTAGCTGCAACTCCAGGTGTGATTTGGCCTTCCTGATTTCACTCCTGCATGCCCGAGCAATATTTTTATACTTTTCCCTGGTCATTTGTCCAACTCTTCCACTTCTTGTAAACTTCTTTTTTGTGTTTAAGATCAGCAAGGATTTCACAGTTAAGCCAAGCTGGTTGCCTGCCATATTTACTATTCTTTCTGCACATCGGGATGGTTTGTCCCTGTAACCTCAATAAGGTTTCTTTAAAATACAGCCAGCTCTCCTGGACTCCTTTCCCCCTCATGTTATTCTCCCAGGGGATCCTGCCCATCAGTTCCCGGAGGGAGTCAAAGTCTGCTTTTCTGAAGTCCAGGGTCCGTATTCTGCTGCTCTCCTTTCTTACCTGTGTCAGGATCCTGAACTTGACCGTCTCATGGTCACTGCCTCCCAGGTTCCCATCCACTTTTCCTTCCCCTACTAATTCTTCTCGGTTTGTGAACAGCAGGTCAAGAAGAATTCTGCCCCTCGTTGGTTCCTCCAGCACTTGCACCAGGAAATTGTCCCCTACAGTTTCCAAAAACTTCCTGGATTGTCTGTGCACCGCTGTATTGCTCTCTCAGCAGATATCAGGGTGATTGAAGTCTCCCATGAGAACCAGGGCCTGCGATCTAGTAAGCTAGTTGCCGGAAGAAAGCCTCGTCCACCTCATCCCCCTGGTCCGGTGATCTATAGCAGACTCCCACCATGACATCACCCTTGTTGTTCACAATTCTAAACTTAATCCAGAGACACTCAGGTTTTTCTGCAGTTTCATACTGGAGCTCTGAGCAGTCATACTGCTCTCTTACATACAATGCAACTCCCCCACCTTTTCTGCCCTGCCTGTCCTTCCTGACTAGTTTATATCCATCCGTGACAGTACTCCAGTCATGTAAGTTATCCCACCAAGTCTCTGTTATTCAAGTCACATCATAATTCCTTGACTGTGCCAGGACTTCCAGTTCTCCCTGCTTGTTTCCCAGACTTCTTGCATTTGTGTATAGGCACTTGAGATAACTTCCTGTTTGTCCTGCTTTCTTAGTGTGAGGCAGGAGCCCTCCCCTCTCACATTCTCCTGCTTGTGCTTCCTCCCGGTATCCCACTTCCCCACTTACCTCAGGGCTTTGGTCTCCTTCCCCCGGTGAACTAGTTTAAAGCCTCCTCACTAGGTTAGCCAGCCTGCTTGCGAAGAAGCTTTTCCCTCTTTTCGTTAGGTGGAGTCCGTCTCTGCCTAGCACTCCTCCTTCTTGGAACACCATCCCATGGTCAAAGAATCCAAAGCCTTCTCTCCGACACCACCTGCGTAGCCATTCATCGACTTCCACGATTCAACGGTCTCTACCCAGGCCTTTTCCTTCCACGGGGAGGATGGATGAGAACACCACTTGAGCCTCAAACTCCTTTTCCTTCTTCCCAGAGCCACTTAGTCTGCAGTGATCCAGTCAAGGTCATTCTTGGCAGTATCATTGGTGCCCACATGGAGAAGCAGGAAGGGGTAGCAATCCGAGGGCTTGATGAGTCTCGGCAGTCTCTCTGTCACATCATGAATCCTAGCTCCTGGCAAGCAGCAGACTTCTCGGTTTTCCCGGTCAGGGCGGCAGATAGATGACTCCCCCTCAGGAGAGAGTCCCCGACCACCACCACCTGCCTCCTTCTCTTGGGAGCAGTGGTCGTGGAACCCCCATCCCTAGGACAGTGCATCTTATGCCTTCCAATCAGCGCAGTCGCCTTCTGTTCCGTTCCCTCAGATGTATCATCTAGTCCATTCTCTGCATTAGTACCTGTGGAGAGAACATGAAAACGATTACTGACCTTGTATCTGCGTTGTTGGTACATGGACACTCCCCTTTCTTCTTCTGGAGGTCACTTCCTGTCAAATTTCTTCACCGTCTTCCTGTCCCCACTGTGCAGCCTGCTCTGAATCTTCAGAACATTGTGTCCGTAGAAGCATATCCTGACATCTGTCCAGGAAATCTTCAGTTTCTCTTATGCAACGCAAGGTTGATACTTGTTTCTCCAGACCTTGAACCTTCTCTTCCAATATGGAGACCAGCTTGCACTTTGTACAGACAAAAGCACTTCTGTCCTGTGGAAGAAAGACAAACATGGCAGATCCAATGCAGGTCACAACAGCTGAACACTCCTCATCCATATTACCTTCCTTCTACGAGCTTCCTCAGGAGTTGTAGTGACTACTCAGAGAAGCCAGCAAGATGTAAGCCTCAGTGGGCCCTCCTCTCAGGCAGATCCTGGGCAAACTCCCTCTCTTAGCCTCTCTGCTCTTCGCTGCTCAGCTGGTTCGCAGCTGACTGGCTTTTTATAACAGTCAGGCCCACTCAAAGCTCACCTGGAACAAAGCACTCCCAATTCACACTTTTCAAACCACCAATCAAGCACACGGTCAAACTGTCAAACTGTCCCCACAACAGACACTCAGATACTCACCAACACAGCCTCCCTAATGCAGCCCTTAGCGTACCTCCTCTCAGGATATTGTGTAGCTTGTAGTATTTATGATCCGGATATTGGGAGATGTGTGGCAGGAGCATCTCAGCAGTCACAAAGGGAAAGAGGGAGAGTCCTGTATTTATCCAGGAGCCAGACAACAGAGAGGATCATAGGGTAAGGCCGGGAATTGCACACTGCTGTAAAGAAGAAGCCAAAACAAACAACAGAGACCTGGTGGGCTCTACTGCCTCTGACCAAAAGAATTAAGTGAGTGAAAAGAAGGGCTGCAGTATGCCAATGTAAAGCACATGAAGGTCATGCAGTGAGAAGATCACAGAGCCATGGATACCTGTAATGAGTCCGCTTCACTTCATTGAAGTCTTGTATCAAAACACAAAAGGAACTGGGCATCGGGCACTGGGAACTGATGCTAGCTGGGGTTTAGGAGCAGTTGGGGACTTAGAAATCATGCACATTAAAAACCTCACTGACAGATTGGGAAACCACTTCAATGATGGGAGATAACAGCATCACCTCACATTTTTCAGGCGTTTCCCTGAGCTACCAGTATCACCATTTTCAGCCAGCTGGCTCTCAGCTAAGACCACAACAAATGCTAGAATATGGGACTGTAGCATTCATGTGAGATGGAAAAGAAACATCCTGATAGTGCCATGGTCCAAGACATCTCCTGCATCACGCTATTCCCCAGAGGCCAAAGAGACTCTGGACATGAGCGGTTACAGAACAGAACCTAGCAGAAGGGCACAAAAGATCTCCTGCAGGGTCGATGGGCAGCTACCCAGCACCAGAGCTGGGAGAAGAACAGGGGCAGAGTGCGATGAACCTTTGTTGGACATTTCCCCCCCTCTTTGTTATGTTGAAATTCAAATTTTTGACAAAAACAACAAAATTGAAAACTTTAACATTTCTCCTTGCCCTGTCTTCCTTGAGCCTCAGGGATCTCTGTGGAAGGAAGGAATGGAGTCATTTTAGGGCAGTACCCTGCACCCCAGCCATGACATGCAGGCAAAGCCACAAAACCAGAGTAAAGAATGTCAGAAGTTGATGGCAGATCTGAGAGAGCCAGCACGGCTAGGAGATCATCAACTCATGAAATCAGAGCAGTTTCCATGCTGTGCCCAGGATTTCTCCTGACTAAAATAACCCAGGTACAGCAGGAGACCTCAGGTGATATCAGAGTAGCTCCCCCACAATTTGCTCAATGAAATTACCCAGAACATGGAGAGTAAAGGCAGGGCAATGAGAGCCATGTCTCAAGTCATGGCTTCTTGGGCATGGGCCTTGTCATAAATATAAAGGGAAGGGTAAACACCTTTAAAATCTCTCTGGCCAGAGGAAAAATCCTTTCACCTGTGAAGGGTTAGGAAGTTAGGATAACCTCGCTGGCACCTGAGAAAAATGACCAAAGAAGAGACAAGATACTTTCAAAAGCTGGGGGAGGGAGAAAGAAAGCTCTCTCTCTTGGTCTGTGTGATGCTTTTGCCGGGGACAGAACAGGAATGGAGTCTTAGAACTTAGGAAGTAATGTAGTTAGATATGCGTTAGATTATGATTTCTTCAAATGGCTGAGAAAATAAGCTGTGCTGAATGGAATGAATATTCCTGTCTTTGTGGCTTTTTGTAACTTAAGGTTTTTGCCTAGAGGGATTCTCTATGTTTTGAATCTAATTACCCTGTAAGGTATTTACCATCCTGATTTTACAGAGGTGATTCTTTTTACTGTTTCTTCTATTAAAATTCTTCTTGTAAGAAACTGAATGCTTTTTTCATTGTTCTTAAGATCCAAGGGTTTGGGTCTGTGGTCACCTATGCAACTTGGTGAGGACTTTTATCAAACCTTCCCCAGGAAGAGGGGTGCAAGGTTTTGGTGACAATTTTGGGGGGAAAGACGTTTCCAACAACGCTTTCTCAAAAATAAACCCGGTTAGACGTTTGGTTGTGGCAGTGGAAGTCCAAGGGCAAAAGGTAAAATAGTTTGTACCTTGGGGAAGTTTTAACCTAAGCTGGTAAAAGTAAGCTTAGGAGGTTTTCATGCAGGTCCCCACATCTGTACCCTAGAGTTCAGAGTAGGGAAGGTTTCAGAGTAACAGCCGTGTTAGTCTGTATTCGCAAAAAGAAAAGGAGTACTTGTGGCACCTTAGAGACTAACCAATTTATTTGAGCATGAGCTTTCGTGAGCTACAGCTCACTTCATCGGATGCATTCCATGGAAACTGCAGAAGACATTATATACAGACAGAGACCATGAAACAATACCTCCTCCCACCCCACTGTCCTGTTGGTAATAGCTTATCTAAAGTGATCATCAAGTTGGGCCATTTCCAGCACAAATGCAGGTTTTCTCACCCTCCGCCCCCCCACACACAAACTCACTCTCCTCAACAGCCCTAACAATGGATCATTTGAGTGAGGATGGCTCTGTGCTCTTCCATAGCAAGGCATTAATGGTCTCAGCCAGTAGTGAGCCACAGCAACATCACATTTAAGGCAGCCGGCATTGCAAGGCAGATGTTGACTGAACCCCTTACTGGCCTGGGTTATCCCAAAGCACCGTCTGTGGCTAAATTATTAACCTCTCTGTGCCTCAGCTCGCCACCTGTACGCTGGGGACAATGACACTTATGTAACTCACAGGGATGATGTGAGGTAAATTGATGAATGTCTGGGAGAGGCTGAAATATTACAATGACGGGGCCGTACGAGTACCTAGATTGTTCAGTTCAGTAGCGAATTTAGCAATGTCGCCACTGTTGCCAGGGCGCCGGGCCCATGCTCCAAAGGGGCCCCGGCCAGCCGCTCTTCTCCACCCCCTGCTCTCTCCTGCATGGCAGGCTCTGCCAGCAACCAAGCTCCCCACTCCCCGGCCTCTTCCCCCAGCTTGCTACTTCCGTCCCTCTCCCTGCCGCCGATCAGCTCTTTGCCAGAGCCAGGGAGGAAGCAGAGAAGAGGCACGAGTGGGGCCTTGGGGAAGGGGGTGGAATCGGGGCATACCCCCTCTAGCCCTCTGCCATGAGCTACTCAGGGCAGTGGGCTAGGAGCACCCCCATGACCCCAGCCCACCCCCCCAGCTCCCTGCCCTGACTCCTGCACCCCCTCACACACACCCAGTGCCCAGTTCTGACTCCTGCACCGCACACACATCCCCACCCCCACCCTGAGCACCAAACGGGAGCTCCTGCACCCTCCCCCCACATACCCACCTGCACCCCTCGCACCAAATGGGAGCTGCCCCAGGTAAGCACTCCACACCCCAACCTCCTGACCCAACCCTCAGCCCCCTCCCTCATTCTAGCTCCTGCTCAGACCCTGCACCCCAACCCCCAGCCTGATCCTTCACACCCAGCCCTGTGCTCAGTGCACCCCCACCCTCAGCTTGGTGCAGAGTGAGACAAAGAGAATGGGCTAGAACCAGGGCCAAAGTTAGGTACCCACTCTATGTGGGCAGGAGTTGGGGGGATCCTGTTTGCCCTGATGCCCTTGCAGTTTACCCCCAGCCCCTCTCTTGCTCCAAGGACCAATCCTAGCTCCCGCCCCGCAGTGCTTTTGTCCTCAGACCCTGCCTTGGTCCAGTCAACAGGGACTAATCCTCCCGCCATGCCCCGCTGTGCTCATCTTGCCCTTGGCCCCTGCCTCCCTCCAGCTGGGGACCAATCCTCCCCCTACCCTGCCCAACTGTCAGGGTGGATAAAAATCAATGACTTCTTTTAAAAAAATCAAATAATCATATTTTTTTTATTTTAATTGGATTTTTGAGGAAAAGATAGCTAAAGATAGTTTTAATTACGGTACATTATATCTCATCATGGAATTGGGATTATAAATTTTAATTCTATTGTATGAGACAATATATTCATGTAATGTTTAAGAAAAGTTTTGTAAATGAGTTCTACCAGTTCATGGATTAGGGACCCAATTTTATGGGGTTCCACAGACTTCTGTATAGATTATTTAGGTTAATTTTTCTGTCTACGCAATGGGACTCAGTGCTCAGCCTAGAAGATACCATCAGAGATGCTGAGTTTTGCACTTCTCAAACTGTGGATTTGTGTCTCCAGAGGTAACATGCTTGTTAACAGCAAAAATGTTTTAAATAAATAAATAAATAAATAATATATAGAAATGAGAAATAACAGACCTCAACCCTATTGTCCCTCTGCAAATTTGTGTACACAGAGTCAATCACTAACCTCTCTCTAAAAGTGCAAAGTTTCCAAAAGTTCAATGAATTGAAGGTTGTTGGGGATGGAATACATCTGGACAAGGAAAAGATGTCTGGAAATAAAGGTGAGAAGTGAGGGACATATGCTTTTTTGTTAAACTATTCTGTTTCTTGTTGAAGAAAAATATCCAGAATACTTACTTAACGTTGTTGTTTTAGTTAAATAAAACAATTTAAATATCTGTCTCATGATGTTCTCCTCCTAATACAGCCTGACAAGAAAATCCTCCAAATATTAATGATTCACCTGTTGAATTGGAGATAGTTCACCTCCCAATAACTTCACAAATATCTGCTTCAGTTACCTTTGGGAAATGAAATAACCAAACACTCATTCATTTTCTGATATAGGTGTAAAACTAATCTGAAAAGTTTTCAAAATAAATGTATAGTGTTTACCTTCAAAAAATGAAACCTGCATCTATCTCTGAGTTGTGAAGAATATGTATTAAGGTTATAACAAACAACAAAAATACACTTTTATGTGGAAAACCATGATTAAATTGAGTCTTCCTGACTCGTGATTTAAATCAAATCCACCCTGCCCACTGTGCTCTTGCCCCGGCCTGTTCATTCCCCAGGGGGGCCCACAAATACGTTTGGAGCCAGGCCCACAAAAAGTTAATCTGGCCCTGTTCTTAGAATGAACACCCGAGTGGGGTGATCCACAGGGTGTAGCTCAAACTTCCAAAGCGTCTGGTCAGGGGCAGGACATTAGCACGGCAAGGGAGGGGTGTGGCAGTGACATCACACAGGCCTTTTGCAGGACCCCAGCCTATTGGTCAAATGTGGTGGGGTGGTGATGACCTCACAGAGAGATGCTGACATCAGCCAGGCAGGACAGGGGCGAAGGGCCAGGGAAATCTTGGGGACCCCTGTGGCTTTGCTTCAGCAAGTCTCTTTCTCGAGGTCTCTGTTTGAGGACTGAGAGAGTATTAGGGTTCACGTACATGAGCGCAAGGAGGAACCTCTTTTGAGTTTTCTCCTTTCCTTTTATTGATTTTACTAGAAAACAGATGTCCCTATTTAGAAGGTAAGAGCCTCCTCAGGGTTGAAACCTCTTCAGTCTGATCCATCTGGTGACAGTTGAATTCTAGGCATGGAAAACACAAGCTTAAGGAGGCAGAATTTTATTCCGCACCTAGAATTTTGTCCCTTAGAATCACTGGGGACATTAGAGTTTGTCCTTTTTCTTTCACCTTTTCCTCCATCCCTCCCTCCTTTCTCTTCTTCTCTTGCTTCTTTTGTCTTTTCATGTGTGTGTCTGTGTCTGTGTGTGTGTGGTGGGGGAGTGCTCTGCAGTTCCCATCCTGGGAGGTCCACCCAAAAATGTGGGGCTGAAATAGTGCTCTGGCAGTGATCTCCACCAGTGACCTGGGCCCTCCTTTGGGCTCTCTGGTAAAAACCCTCAGCCTCCCGTCCTCAGCTTCTACCCTGATTGGCTGAACAGGGGGTTATTGACAGGGAGGAGACTCAGGTCCTTGTTCTCTTTTAAGACCAAGTAAGTAAGTCATAACCAGTCATATGTTTGATGAATTTTGCTGCTTCTCTGCATTCATTGTCTCTCCGCAGTTCATGATTCTCTCTAACATTCCAGTTCTCCTCAAATACTTGCTGAATAATTACTGTGCTCTATTGTTGGTCTGGAGCTCATTTGAAAGCACTTTATTCGTGTCATTCAAAGTATGAAATTCAAGATCCGATGGTTAGTTTGAAAATCAGGGCTCTTGGGTCCTATTCCCAACTCTGCCACTGACTGGCTGTGTGACCTAACACAAGTCAATTCTCCTTTCTCAGTCTTAGCTTCTCCCTCTTTCAAGTAGGGATAATAACAGTCCACTCCTACCTACCTCACGGTGGGTGGAGGATGGGCCTCCATTGGAGAGTGTCACTGGGAGTAGTGCAGAATATGAGGTGTCCTATCACGTTTACTCAGATCAGATTATGACCTAATAGAATAGCTGAAATAGTCTATTTTATTTGTATTTTCTTCTCTAATGTTTGAGATCTAAGTGTCTCCTCTTTGTGTGTGACGAGACAATTTAACACACGGTGACAAAGAGGAGACGCTTTTGTTTTTCAACAAAATATTTTTGCAAAGAACTCTCATCCCACTTGTTATGATTTGAAGAAACAAACTGGTTTAGTCTGAATGGGATTTTTTGACAGAAATGGTTTCAATGAAATTTCCCCACCATCTCGATTCCTGGGCTCTATCCCTGACTCTGGGGGGGTTGTTGTCCATTAGAACAGGAGTCAGGACTGGTGGCTTCTCTTTCTGGCTCTGAAACCACCTTGCTGTGTAGGCTCTTGGGTAGGTCAATTCCCTTTCCTGTACCTCAGGCTCCTCCCCATCTGTCCAATGATAACAGGGACAATTCTCGAACTCTGGACAGTCTTGAGCCAGAGGGAGATAAGGGGCGTTAAAGCCCTCTGTGAAGGAGAAAGGGGATTTTCATGATGTTTAGCACCAAGGAATTCTAAAGTTTTCTAAAATGTCTAGTCTGCGGAAACAAGAAATGGTTGAGGCCAAATTTTTTAACCATTGCCTTTTTTAAAGCCCATTCAGGGATGTGAGTCCCTGTCTTTTAGGTACCTGGGATTCTTTGCCAGCAGGAAAGAAGAGGTTCCTGCCTCCAGTTTTGTGGCCTTAACAAACCAGGTGCTGTGCCCCAGTTCTCATCTAAGATCCCTGAAAAAGAACATCTTCCGATCCATGAACAAGACAGGACCTATCTTTAAATGGGGAACAAAGAGAACCCTGGGACTTACAGACTAGCTAGCCTCACTTCCATAGCTGGAAAGATCCTGGAATACATTATTAAACAATTAGTTTGTCAGCACCTACTGGATAATTTGGTTCTTAGGACAAGTGAGCATGTATTTGTCGAGAACAAATCATTCCAGACCAATCCTATTTCCTTCTTTAGCAGGGTGACGGGCCTAGTGGAGGTGGGTAAACAGTAGATGTGATCTATCTTGGTTTTACTAAGGCTTTTGACACAGTCCCATAGAAAATTCTCACAAGCAAACAAGGGAAATGTGGTCTAGAACAGTGGTTCTCAAAGCCGGTCTGCCCCTTTTTCAGGAAAAGCCCCTGGCAGGCCAGACCTGTTTGTTTACCTTTTGCATCCACAGGTTCAGCCGATCGCGGCCCCCACTGACCGCGGTTCACCGCTCCAGGCCAATGGAGGCTGCGGGAATTGGCGCGGGCCAAGGGACATGCTGGCCGCCCTTCCTTCAGCCTCCATTGGCCTGGAGCGGCAAACTGCGGCTAGTGGGAGCCGCGATTGGCCAAACCTGTGGACATGGCAGGTAAACCAACCGGTCCAGCCTGCCAGGGGCTTTCCCTGAACAAGCGGCGAACCGGCTTTGAGAACCACTGGTCTAGATGCAATTAGTGTAATGTGGGTGCAGAGCTGGTTGAAAGCATATACTCCAAGAGCCCTTCTCCATGTTTGACTGTCCAATGGAGAGGGTGTACCTAGTGGGTCCGGCAGAGATCAGTCCAGAGTCCGATACTATTCAATATTTTCATTAATGATTTGGAAAATGGAGTGGAAAGTATGCTTCTAAAATGTGCAAATGACACCAAGCAATTTGGAAGACAGGACTGGAATTCAAAAAGCCCTTAGCAAATTGGAGAATTGGTCTTCTTGAGCCAAACTCCATGGCTGGGCCCCTCTCTATAGACTGGGCTGAAGTGAAACCCCAGAGCCAAACTCTCCTCCCCCGGGCAGTGCGCTCCGACCTTTAATGGTCAGATGCTGCTTAGCACTGTCAGAGCAGCTTTTGCTGGGGGATTCTCCCAGCACTTTCCAAGAGTGGAAAGTATTAAATCCCCATTTGATTGCTGGGGACAGAGCCATAGAGGGGGGAGCAACTTGCCCAAAGTCCCACAGGAAAAGGAAAACACTCAGCAATGGAACTCAGGAGTCCTAACTCCCAGTCCCCTGGTCCAGTCACTACAGCAGAGCACACTCCCTCAAAGGCAGGGGGAGCAGACATGAGGGCCTGGTTGTAATTGCCAGCTGCGGGAGGCAGTGTGCAGAAGTGGTTAGCGAAGGGGCCTGGAAATAAAGACTGCTGGGTCCCATCCATGGCTCTGACACTTGGGGTGACCCTGAGCCAGTAGCTTCCCCTCCCCAGGCCTGTTTCTCAACAGTCGGGTTGGGGTTGCAGTCCCTACAGCCCAGGGGGGCTGGGAGGCTCCAGGAAGGTGTGTAAAGTGCTGGGATGTCAGGATCCTGGAGGCGCTGTCAGCCCCGCACTATCGCGGTGTTCTGCATCCGCTGCTGCAGGCCGAGTTTCTCCGTCCCTTGGCAATAAGACACACTTGTTTTCACAGCCAATTGATCGCCCAGTGTCATCCCCCTGCCTGCTGCCTGGGCAGGGTAACTCCTCAGGTCACCACCACCCTCTCCAGCCTGCCTTGGGCTTGGAGAGTGAGGAGAAGGGCGAGGGATGACACTGGACATCCTCCATCCATCTCTTCATCATCTAGAGCAAATGTGTGGCATTAGGGTTCCTCTGTGGCATTCCCTGTCTGTCTGGGGAGAGGCAGAAAGAGGGGGAGAGAATCTCATCCAAAGGAGATTGGATTTGCAAACAGCCCCAGGAGCCCCTGGCTCTCAGACCAGGGAGGGGCTTCTCCAGAGCTGTCTCCAGTGTGTTTGGAAAGGTCCCAGCAATGGGGCTCCCAGCCCTTCCCTTGTGGGAGACTGTTCCCCAGGCTGAGAGTCTCTGAGCTTGGCCAGACCCTGTGAGCTGCTGAGCATGGAAATCAATGGGAAATGAGGGGGCCCTGACCTTTCTATGCCTAGAGACTTTGAAGTGAGGAATGGTTTCCCAGGAGAAGTCTGGACTCCTGGGTTCAGTTCCTTCTCCAGCCTGGGTGGGGGCTGGTGGGGGGGGGAGGAAGAGGGGAGTGTGGCCTGTGATGGCAGGAGGGAACTGCTTGTCCAAAGTGACCGAAGGTCTTTGTGACTGATCCCAGTGGTTGAGAGGAGGAGATTCCCTGGTTATTGCAGCACCAGGGATCACAAGGGGGAAAGTTGGGAGCAGATCATGCAATGAACTCCTGCCAGTGTGTGTAGCTTGCACTCCCTGCTCTCCTGTGGGGGTGGGGGGGGAGCTGCTCTGGCTGGGGCAGGGATGGGGAGGGACCAAAAAGGCTGGTTAGTGAGAGGCTGCCTTGACCCCAGACTCATGCCTACCTCCCGCTCAGTTCCAGGATGGCCAAGCTCCTGAGGATGCTCAGGAAGAAGGCTCTGCAGGTGTCCCCAGAGACAGAGGGAAACAGCTGCCATCTTCCCCAGGAGCAGAGCGGCCCCTCCGTCCCCGCAGGCAGGGAAGGAGCTCCCGGCCGGGCCAGGAGGTGGAAGTGCCCAGCCTTCTGGCAGAGGAAACCCGCTCCTGGCGCAGGCACCGAGTTAGGAGAGGCTGTAGCCAGGCCAAAATGGAGCTGGGCCAGGATGCGGCTGGGCAGGCAGGACCCAGCCCAGGAGTGGAACCGGGCAGGGTGGCTCTGGGGCTTGTTGTGTGGGCAGCAGCGGCCCCAGGAGCCCAGCCCTGAGTTCCAGCATGAGGCATCGCCCTGCCCAGTCACTGTAGACCTTCCAGCCTCCCCAGGACAGGAGGTGGAAGATCCCTGTCCCAGCACCAGCAGCTCGGCCCACTCCCCATAGGACAGCAGCAGCACCTGGGACTCGAGCAGCAGCCAGGCCGATGGACGCTTCTGCTTTGTTCCAGGTGAGGAGCCAGGCTGGGCTCAGGGAGGGGTGAAGAGGGGGCTGTGAACACTCTGGGCCCAGGCCCTCGACCAATGTGATGGGGGGCTGGTCCCCAGCCCAGGTGTCTGGCCTGAGCCACATGAACCCCACTGACACAAGATGCTGCCACTCTGGTCCTTTGTGCTCCATTGGGCGGACGGGGGTAGTGGGAGGCACCTCCCAGGGAGCCCAGGACAGTGTGTGGGGGAGTCTCTTTGCTACGGACTCCTGACTGAGTTGGGGGCTGAAGGCATCATTGAGAGGGGGGAGTGTGGGGCCCGATCTGCCTTAGGTCCCTGAGGTGGGAAGGAGACACTTTGCCCCAGCATGCCCCTGTCCTTCCCCTGAGTGGCAGCAGGAGTGACCCTGTCCCCTTCTCTCCCTGGAGCAGGGACCGCCAGGGTCTCAGAGGACGAGGAGGAGGAGGAGGAGGAATGGGTGGATGTGGTCATAGAGGAGGTTGCTCTCAAAAGCATTCGAGAGCAGCTCCGGGGCCGAGAAAAGATACAAATGTTCCCCAGCTGTGCTGGAACCAAGATTGTCCTGCTCCTTCCCAGCATCCCAACCCCTGCAGAGGGTCTTGGCCCTCATGAGCCACCACCCCTAATAGGGACCTTTCTCCTGTATGATCTGGGACCCCCAAGATGGGGGTGTTTGTCACACACCAGCCGGGGTCTCCTCCCCCCACAGGCACTGTCCCAGTTCCTGACCCTGCTTATGTAAGAGTCGTGGGCGACTCTGCACCCCCTGCAATTGTGTTGGGCCAGGCACACAGCGAGGACTCTGCCCACTGTGCAGCCACCAATGGGATTGGAAGGACACAAGCACTGCAACCAGAATGACAAATGTGTGTGTCTCTCTCTCTTTCCCAGGCCTGACCATCCATGAGGTCAAAGACCTGTGGGTCTGGGACTAGCACCAGGACAGCAGGCTCCTGGGCTACAAGAACAAAGCCAGGGTGGGGGAGATAAGGACACTCTGCCAGGGCATGGGAGTGGGGATGGCTGCCTCCTGGAGCCACTAATTGGAGACGCCGTTCTAGTCCAAGATTTGGAGCCTGGCTCTGGGCAATCTGCTGAAGCCTCACATATGGTTGGTTTTAGGTCTTCGGGAAGTTCTTCTCGGAGGAGCAGAGAAGATTCTTCCTCTGGATGGCAGTGCTGGACATCCACGGCCCCCTGCTGCATGTCAGCCAGGCAGGGCTGCTCCTCACCTACTCCCTCCTAGGGAAAGGCCAGCAGCTGATGGGGGACAAGGTAAGCAGCTGCATTAGACTCAGGAGATTGGGACAGGGCCCAGTCCTCATTCCCATCCTACAGCCATTCGCTGGCCTGGCATCAAGGAGCCTGATGGGGAATGAGGGTGAGAGCAGGTGCTACTGGGAAGGGAGATGAATTCACCTCCATGAGCAGGAGGGAGCCAGCTTGTCCCTGGAGCAGCTCCAAGCCATCTCTTTAGCAAGGCTAATTAATGACAAGCATTGCCTCATCACAGACTTTTGTTCTTAGGACACAGTGTTATAGCTTTTGGGAAGAACAGCAGAGTCCCCCTAAGTGCCCTCGGCCAGCCTCTCCTGTCACCCGAGCCACCACCCAGAGTTGCTCCCATCACTGGCATCCTGGGAGGCCAAGGACTGACGGGTCACAGCAACTGACCAGGCAGTTCTGAGGCACATGTACGGGGGAAGCTTGTCTTGCTGCTGGCAGGGTTGGACCCGCTCTAGAGAGAATGGGAGGATTCAGTCAGCAGGGGCTGCTGATCTGCCCCATTCACCAGGACTGCCACGATGTGGCTTCAGCATGAATGGCTGGGATGACTTGGGGAAAGGTCTCAACCTCCCCACATCCCACTTCACTGCTGCCAGATTCTGTTCTGCCCCCCTGCTAGAGCCCCCTCCCTGCCCTGCCTGGGTGGGGGTGGAGGAGACGGTTCTGAGAACTGGGGCTGTGGATTGGAGGTGGAACAGCTGCTCAGGGACACTGAGGGGGAGGTGGCAGGAGCTCACCCTACAAGGAGGGGGTTGCCACTGGAGGTCACTGGAAAGGACAACAAGACTCCATTCTGGGGGTCAGGAGGGTGAATCCATCCCTCAGAGGTGGACAGGTGCTGGGTGGAAATGCTGCTGGTTCCAGATGACCTTAATCCCCTCTGATTCCTCGGGGTCGTCTGAGTCTGTGACAGGTTCTCGTTCCCTTGCAGCAGGAGGATGTCACGGCCCATATTATGCACCAGCTCCACATCATCTGGCACTTGCGCCAGGTGCCTGAGGCACTGCAGGGGTTGTGCCTCTGAGGCCACCAACAACTCCTGCTCCCTGCTGTAGGTACTGCTCTGGCTCACTGTAAGTGGGGAGCTAGTGGAAGGGGAAATGGAGGAGCCCCCTGGCATTCTCTCCCCTCTCAAATTCCTTCATCTGGGACAGGACCTCTTTCCCTCAAACCCATTCCCCTCCCCCCTTTCCTTGATCTACCCCCATCCCATTCCCCCTGCTCCCAGGCAGAGCTCTCCCTGTCCCATATGGTGCAGAAAGGCCACAGGCCCAGCCCCACTGAAGCTCGGAAAGCTCCACTTTTGAGGAGGTGGGGGTGGGACAGAGGCTCAGAGCTAGCTTCACCTCCTGTCCTTTATTCTTCCCTGGACCCTTCTGTGGGGTCTCTGGGTGTGAAATGAATCAGAGCCTCCTTCCCAGCTGTATTCCTGGCCCTGGGATCTGGTACAGCCTCCCAGATGGGCGCATCCTGGAGCTGAGCCACGTCAGGGAGCAGTGGGGACAGGTCACCTTGTCCCATCAAAGCAATCAACGCTGGCTCTCAAAGAGGCTTAGATGGAAGACCCTGCTCCTTCCTGGAGGCAGGGCCAGTGCAAGGATGTTTCGAGCCCTAGGCGAAACTTCCCCCTTGCGCCCACCCCCCCTCCCCTCACCCTCTGAATGATGAAGGGCCTGAATGTCAGAGTCACCAGGACAAGCAATCTCCAGTTCCAGGCAGTGGGGCCTGTGTGTAGTCGGCCCCTCTGGATACCAGATCTGAAATGGGGAACAAGGACCCCAGGCCAGTTAGAGTAGGAGTGGGCAGAGCAGGCCTGTAACAGGGTGCTTTCCCCTGGGCTGCACAGCCTGGGGCCGAGCCAAGCTGGTTACAGAATGAGCCCAACTGAGAGGCACCATGGACCTCCTGCTAAAGAGCCAGACTTCAGTGGTGACACAGCCCAGCTTGGGTATCCACAGGAATGAGAACGAGGTAGGAAGTTCAGAGCATCAAGGAAAGTCTAGAGGGGAATTTGAAAAGAGAGGTAGGAAGTGCCCAGGGAAACCTGCAGCAAAGAGAAAGGAGCAGACCTAGCTGTTGGGTACAGGGTCCTGGGCTGCTACCAATGTCAGGGTGGGACTCGATTCCCCTACTGGCCCCAAAGAGGGGGGCATACACACACCCGGAGAGGGTTACCAAGCCCAGCAAGGGGGTTGCAGGCTGAGCAAGAGCCCCAACAATGGCAGAAGGACTTCTTTCTGTGGAAAGACCTCTTTGGACTTTTAGTGTGAGACAAGCTGGGCCCCAGAAGGGTGGACTGAAGGTGGTGACCAAGCCGGAGGGCTGAGTTACCAGGCAGAGAAACTGCCCTGGTGCTGGAGCGACTGTGCATGGGGGACGCCAGCCCAGTGAGAGGGCTGTGATGCGACACCTGGCTGCCGGCACGGGAGGGGGAGACGTAACGATGAGTAGATTGGTTTCTGATTGGCAGAGTCAAGAGGATTGAATTCCCCCTGTGATGCTTGAGGGATGATGGAAGTCTTGGTTGCTGAAGGAAGGTCTGTCCTCCCAAGCGGGTGTATCGAGGGACTCAGCCGGTCACTGGATTTCCCACTTCAGTTCCAGGGACTGGTTAAGCAGCCAAAGCAGGTCCAGAGGTTTCTCCAGCAGTTCCTAGAAAACCAACAGAAGCAGAAGGAAATGCAGGCGGAGCTACAGACGGAGCAGCAGCAGCAGCAGCAGCAATACCTGATGGGGGGGGCTTGGCCTGTGGGCTATAAAGCCTGGAGCTTGGCCAAATGGATTACAGAGTGAGCTCCACCTGAGGGGAAAGCCAGGGAAAACCGCAGCAAAGGTACAGGAGCAGGCCTAGCTGTTTGGTACAGGGCCTCGGGGCAGAACCTAGAATCCAGGGTAGGACTGCTTCTCCCATGGTCCCTGAGGAAGGGGACGTACAAGGCCAGAGAAAGGGCTTCCAAGGCCAGCAAGGGCAGGCCGAGCCAAAGTCAGGCTGAGGAAGAGCCCCCAAAGGACAGAGGACCTTGTTTAGAATCATAGAATATCAGGGTTGGAAGGGACCTCAGGAGGTCACTTGGTCCAACCCCCTGCTCAAAGCAGGACCAATCCCCAATTTTTGCCCCATATCCCTAAATGGCCCCCTCAAGGATTGAGCTCACAGCCCTGGGTTTAGCAGGCCAAAGCTCAAACCACTGAGCTATCCCTCCCCCTCTTCTGTTAAAGACATTTTTGGACTTTTAGTTTGGGATGAGCACGACCCAGGAAGGAGTGGACGAAAAGACGGTCACCTGGCTGAAGGGCTGAGTTCCCAGGCAAAAAACTGCCAGAGTGCCCTAGCGACTATTGGCAGGGGTGCTAGCCCAGCAAGAAAGCTGTGACACCAGGCCTTGCCAGGAAGGGGCACCTCTCGGTGAGTGAACTCTGTTACAAGCCTACTTCCATTATGGAAGCAGCCTAGTGTTGGAGAGTGGTGGGGATGGCCTATGGGAGAGGATGGCTGGAGTGGTCATACAGAAGGGGCAGCAGCGTCCAGTGATGAGAGCAGGGAACAGGTTGTAGTGCAGCCCTGCCACTGAGTGGTACCAGGATCCTGGCCAGGTCACTCTCCCACCTGGTGCCTCACTTTCTCTATCTTTGAAATGGAGATCATCATGACCACCTTAAGAATGTGTTTGATCCTCTGCTCTTTCTTCCCCAATCTCTGCCCTCCTTGCCCCACACAGGCCTCTGCCCTGTTCCTCAAACTTCCATGCCCATGTTAGTGCCAGAGCCAAATGCAAGGTCCTATAGCTAGTGACAAGGCATGCCGGCCACACCGACAGAATGGGGAAGTGTATCCAGGAAAGCAGTGACTCTGAAAAGGATTTAGGGGCCAGAGTGAAGAAGCCACTCAAAATGAGCTCCCAGTGTGATGCTGTGGTGAACAGGGCTAAAGCCATCATTTGACGTAGGGACAGAGCAGTGAGTAGGCTAGGGAGGTGTAACGATTCTGGTTCTGCCGGGACCCAACTAAGAGTTCCAATTCAGGACAAATTGCTTCAAGCAGGCCAGTTAGAGCCCAAAGCTGGGTTTTTTCCACCTCTAAGGCAAACCAAACCGGCCAAACAGAGAATACTTCAATTTTACCCCACTGCCTAACCACAAGTCACACAAGCAATTCCCTTGGACACTGCAGTTTCCCAGTATCACCGCCAGTGCCACTCATTATGTGGATGAATGGTTATGAAAAGCAATTCCCCAGTAAAAGAAAAAAGGTTCTCTCAAAGGACCCCAAAGGCCCAAGCCCCAGACACAGGTCAATAGACAAATCAGATCTTACCCACAAATCATGCTGTTGCCATACTTTAGAATCCAAAATCTAACGGTTTATTCATGAAGGGAAAAAGACATAGATGAGAGCTAGAATTGGTTAAATGGAATCAATTGCATACAGTAATGGCAAAGTCCTTAGTTCAGGCTTGTAGCAGTGATAGAATAAACTGCAGGTTCAAATCAAGTCTCTGGAGTACATCCACAGCTGGGATGGGTCATTCGGTCCTTTGTACAGAGCTTCAGTTTGTAGCAAAGTCCCTCCAGAGGTATGAAGCCGGATTGAAGACAAGATGGAGGGGAGGCATCAGCCTTTTAGTCTCTTGCCATGTGGTCTTTGCTTTCTTTGTCCCAAGGACACTCTATCCAGCATGTGGCACAGAAAAAGCTTAGAGTTCTGTCCGTAGGCAGCTCCCTGCATATCTTGCTGAGCCACAAGGCCTATCTGCCTTCTCTCAATGGGTCAGTTGTATAGTCGATGCTCCTTAATGGGCCATCAAGCAGGCTTGGCAGAGCTGACACCAACTTGTCTGGGGTGTTCCCCGGAAGCATAGCACAAGTTTGAAATACAGACAGTATAGAGCCAATATTCATAACTTCAACTACAAAAATGATACACAGACACAGAGAGCATAATTTTCATCAGCCAATCATAACCTCTCCCTAGACCGCTTACACGACAACCTTTATACAATATTGGCTGCAAATATATAACAGTGGTCGCAACAGTGATCTACACAGTTATAGATCCTGTCAGGAGGTGACACGGCATCAGTGGGACTGATATTGGAAAACTGCGTCTGATTTTGGTGTCCTCATTTGAAAGAGATGTTGTGAAATTGGAGCTGGGGCAGCAAAGAGCCACCAAATGTTCTGAGGGCTGGAGAAAAATGCCTTCTAGTCAGCTACTGAAAGAGCTCAACCTGTTCAGCTTATCAAAAGAGGATTGAAAGGTGACTTCATTGAAGTGTTGAAGTGCGTTCATGGAGAGAAACTATTGGGTATTAAAGGGCTCGTTAATCTAGCAGAGAAAGGCACAACAAGGCCCAATGGCTGGAAGGTGAAGAGAGACAAATTCATATTACAAATAAGGCACAAATATTCAACAGCGGGGCCGATTCACCACAGGAACAAGCTACCAAGGAAAGTGGTGGATTCTCTATCTCTTGATGTCATTTAATAAAGACTAGATGCCTTTCTGGAATGTGTTTGCCTAAAAAGTAGCTATTGTGTCATCCAGGAGTCCTGTGATATGCAGAGGGTCAGATTAGATGCTCTAATGGTCTCTTCTGGCCATAAAGTCGACTAATTTCTGAAAAACTGAGTGCAGCATTGGGAGCAGTGTCTGATGTTTCACTGTCTAGCTGGCTTGCTTCCTAGACAGTAGCGGATTTACCACGGCGCCACGGGCTCCAGGGCACTGGGCCCACGCTCCAAAGGGGCCCCGGCCAGCTGCGCTTCTCCGCCCCCGCTCTCTCCTGAAGGGGTGGAAGCTTGGTGTTGCCGGCTCCTGGGGTTCTGTCCTGCTGCTGCATGGCAGGCTCTGCCAGCAACCAAGCTCCCCTCCATCCGCCTCTTCCCCCAGCTTGCTACTTCTGTCCCTCTCCCTACCGCCGATCAGCTGTTTGCCAAAGGCAGGAAGCGGGAGAAGTGGAGAAGAGGCAGGGGCGGGGCCTTGGAGAAGGGGGTGGAATTGGGACATACCCCCTCCAGCCCTGTCAAGGTTCCTTCCCCACTCTGAACTCTAGGGTACAGATGTGGGGACCTGCATGAAAACCCCCCAAGCTTACTTTTACCAGCTTAGGTTAAAACTTCCCCAAGGTACAAACTATTTTACCCTTTGCCCTTGGACTTCCACTGCCACCACCAAAAGTTTATCTGGGTTTATTGGGAAAACATTGTTTGGAAACGTCTTCCCCCCAAAATCCTCCCAACCCTTGCACCCCACTTCCTGGGGAAGGTTTGGTAAAAATCCTCACCAATTTGCATAGGTGACCACAGACCCAAACCCTTGGACCTTAGAACAATGAAAAAAGCATTCAGTTCTTGAAAAGAAACATTTTAATCGAAGAAACAGTAAAAAGAATCACCTCTGTAAAATCTAATTACCTTACATAGAGAATCCCTCGGGGCAAAACCTTCAGTTACAAAAAGACACACAGACAGGAATATTCATTCTATTCAACACAGCTTATTTTCTTAGCCATTTAAAGAAATCATAATCTAACACATATCTAGCTAGATTACTTACTAAATTCTAAGACTCCATTCCTGTTCTGTCCCTGGCAAAAGCATCACACAGACAGACACAGACACTTTGTATTTCTCCCTCCTCCTATTTTGGTCAGGTGCCAGCGAGGTTACCTTTAGCTTCTTAACCCTTTACAGGTGAGAGGATTTTTCCTCTGGCCAGGAGGGATTTTAAAGGGGTTTACCCTTCCCTTTATATTTATGACAAGCCCCCTGCCTTGAGCCGCTCAGGGCAGGGGGATGGGAGCAACCCCATGACCCCAGCCCACCCTCCCAGCCCCCTGACCTCTGCCCTGACTCCTGCACCCCCCTCAAACCCCGCCAGCCCTGACTCCTGAACCCCCCTCACAAAACCCCTACTCTGACTCCTGCACCCCACACACACCCAGCCCTGACTTCTGCACCCCACACACCTACCCAGCCCCCCCAGCCCCCTGCCCTGTCTCCTGCACACCCCCCCACAGATACTCTGCCCTGACTCCTGCACCCCCCACACATCCCCACCCCCACCCTGAGCACCAACCTGGAGATCCTGCACCCTCCCTCTCACATACCCACCTGCACCCCTCGCACCGAATGGAAGATGTCCCAGGTAAGCGCTCCACACCCCAACCTCCTGCCCCCTCCCTCAGTCTAGCTCCTGTTCAGATTCTGCACCCCAACCCCCAGCCTTCTCCTACACTCTATCTCCCAGATCCTGCACCCCCAGCCCTGTGCTCAGTGCACCCACACCCTCAGCTTGGTGCAGAGCGAGATGAAGAGAATGGGCTAGAACGAGGGTGAAGGTAGGTACCCACTCTGTGCTGTTTACCCCCGGCCCCTTTCTAGCTCCAAGGACCAACCCTAGCTCCCATCCCACTGTGCTTTTACCCTCAGCCCCTGCTTTCCTCCAGTCAACAAGGACTAATCCTCCCCACATGCCCCGCTGTGCTCATCTTGCCCTGGCCCCTGCCTTGCTCCACCTGGGGACCAATCCTTCCCCTGACACACCATGCCCAACTGTCAGGGTGGATAAAAATCAATTACTTTAAAAAAAATCAAATAATCAGATTTTTTAAATTTAAAGTGGATTTTTGAGGGGAAAATATCTAAAGATAGTTTTAATTAAGGTACATTACATCTCATCATGGAACAGGGATTATAAATTTTAATTAATAGAATCATAGACTATCAGGGTTGGAAAAGACCTCAGGAGGTCATCTAGTCCAACCTGCTGCTCAAAGCAGCACCAATCCCCAATTTTTGCCCCAGATCCCTGAATGGCCTTCTCAAGGACTGAACTCACAACCCTGGGTTTAACAGGCTAATGCTCAAACCACTGAGCTATCCCTCCCCCCATAATTCTATAGTATGAGACAATATATTCATGTAATGTTTAAGAAAAGTTTTGTAAATGAGTTCTAATAGTTCATGGATTAGGGACCCAATCTTATGGGTTCCACAGGCTTCTGTATAGATTATTTAGGTTAATTTTTCTATCTACTCAATGGGACTCAGTGCTCAGCCTAGAAGATACCATCAGAGATGCTTAGTTTTGCACTTCTCAAACTGTGGATTTGTGTCTCCAGAGGTAACATGCTTGTTAACAGCAAAAATGTTTTAAATAAATAAATAAATAATATTTAGAGGTGAGAAATAACAGACGTCAACTCTATTGTCTTTCTGCAAATTTGTGTACACAGGGTCAACCCCTTACCTGTCTTTAAAAGTGAAAAGTTTCAAAAAGTTCAATGAATAGAAGATTGTTGGGGACGGAATAGATCTGGACAAGGAAAAGAAGTCTGGAGATAAAGATGAGAAGTGAGGGACATCTGCTTTTTTGTTAAACTATTCTGTTTCTTGTTGAAGAAAAATATCCAGAATACTTACTTAACGTTATTGTTTTAGTTAAATGAAACAATTTAAATATCTGTCTGGTGATGTTCTCCTCCTAATACAGCCTGGCAAGAAAATCCTCCAAATATTAATGATTAACCTGTTGAACTGGAGATAGTTCACCTCCCAATAACTTCATAAATATCTGCTTCAGTTACCTTTGGGAAATGACATACCAAACGCTCATTCATTTTGTAATATAGCTGTAAAACTAATCTGAAAAGTTTTCAAAATAAATCACAGTTTAAAAATGTATAGTGTGTACCTTCTAAAAACCAAACCTACATCTATCTCTGAGTTGTGAAGAATATGTACTAAGGTTATAACAACCAACAAGAAAGCACTTTTATGTAGAAAACCATGATTAAATTGAGTCTTGCTGACTAGTGATTTAAATCAAATCCACCCTCCCCGCTGTGCTCTTGCCCCTGGCCTCTTCATTCCCCAAGGGGGCCCACAAATATGTTTGGGGCCGGGCCCACAAAAAGTTAATCCGGTCCTGGGTCAGTTGCTAGATATTGTAGAACTCAGCCAGGATGCTTATTTACCTCTGTATGTTTTTGCTTCCAGTACATCCCCTTTCTGTTACCCTCAGGGAGTGCACATGATCATACTGTAACCAAAACCCAGTAGGGCTGTTTTAATCTCCTGCAGACTTCTGCCATTTGCTTGCTCTTTCATGAGTGACACTGCTACAGTAGTCTGACTATTTTGGTGGAGGGGTGTTGTACGGTTCCCTGGATTGTTGGAAGTGGGTGGATCTGGCTATGTTATCTCACATCAGAGATTCATATTTGACTTTCACAGCTTAGAAGGGACCATTATGATCAGCTCATCTGACCTCCTGAATAACACACATTTCACACAGGTTTCAGAGTAACAGCCGTGTTAGTCTGTATTCGCAAAAAGAAAAGGAGTACTTGTGGCACCTTAGAGACTAACCAATTTATTTGAGCATGAGCTTTCGTGAGCTACAGCTCACTTCATCAGATGCATACCGTGGAAACTGCAGCAGACTTTATATATACACAGAGAATATGAAACAATACCTCCTCCCACCCCACTGTCCTGCTGGTAATAGCTTATCTAAAGTAATCGTCAGGTTAGGCCATTTCCAGCACAAATCCAGGTTTTCTCACCCTCCACCCCCCCACACAAATTCACTCTCCTGCTGGTGATAGGAAATGGCCTAACTTCATTATCATGCACATTGTGTAAAGAGTTGTCACTTTGGATGGGCTATCACCAGCAGGAGAGTGAATTTGTGTGGGGGGGTGGAGGGTGAGAAAACCTGGATTTGTGCTGGAAATGGCCTAACCTGACGATTACTTTAGATAAGCTATTACCAGCAGGAGAGTGGGGTGGGAGGAGGTATTGTTTCATATTCTCTGTGTATATATAAAGTCTGCTGCAGTTTCCACGGTATGCATCTGATGAAGTGAGCTGTAGCTCACGAAAGCTCATGCTCAAATAAATTGGTTAGTCTCTAAGGTGCCACAAGTACTCCTTTTCTTTTTACATTTCACACAGGAATTCCTACATCAAGCCCATAGTTTTGGTTGACCTAAAGCGTATCTTTTCGAAAGAGAACCAGGACAGATAGTTGCATATTTTCCTATTGGAATATTTTTCCATCAGAAAATGCTGATTCCACAAAATCAAAACATTCTGTAGGAAGTATAGATTTCCTGAACATTTCTGAGAGGAAATTATTAAAAAGTTTCATTTTGACTTTATCTTTTTGACTTTTAAATTGTACCATAGCACCCACACATCACATCCACAGTCACATCCACATGCCCAACACAATCCTTTACCACACATCATTCACACCCCACCCAGCACATATACAACATACAACTCCAATGCATCACTCCCCCCCATAACATACACACCATCACATGCAACACTCAAACACTATACACTCTGTACAAATCACATAACACACCACCACCACATAGATACCATCACACACTGCCACAATGTGCCACACCCACAATGCACCATGCAACATAAGAGTCAAAATGGTACAAAGATGCCTTCTTTAAACAAAGGTGAGCAAATCTAACCTTATCTAAAAAAAGCATTTCAACCTTCTCTTAGAAAATCATGTTTCATGGAAGGTCTCAGTCCTTATCTTCAAGCCACTTAGGCCCAGATCTGTAGAGGTATTTAAGCTCCATTGAAATCAATGGACATTAGGGGGTTTAAATGCCTCTGAGGATCTGAGCCTTTAGCATTTGGGCCTTTGACAAATGAAAGATTCCTTCCCATTCCAGGACTGCATTGATCAGCGCTGTCCCTCAGGCACAGTGGAGCTGTCGCCAGCCAGAGGAAGCTCATTTGTTCAGGAGACAGTTTTCCTGGTGGTTGATCTGAGACTCTGGACCCAACTCCCACAGGATCACAAAATCACCTGAACCCTCTTTCTGTTCCACTTGAAAGTGAGCTTCTGAAACCTGCCTTCAGTAGCATAAGCTCGTAGCATGTCATAAAATAAACCTCCATAAGAATCCACATGCACTTTTTCCCTAGGGGGAAGGATGGAGAACAACCCACATGGGATGAAAGAAAATCATGTCACTTCATGCATCTATATACGATGCTCTGATGCCACAGTGAAGGGCATAGTATCAGCATTTCTAGGGCAGAGAAGAGATTAGGGGCCTCTTGTCACTGTCTAATCGTGTGTGTGTGTGCTCATTAAGATACCTGTAAATAACCTCCCATTTATCCTCCTGGATTTCAGAGGAAAGTCTGGAGTCTGGATTGGGGGTTAGGGCCCTCTCTGGAGTTAGGAATATTTTGTTGCTGGGTTTCTCACTGTTACCGCAAACCTGATAGAGCATTCACTTTCAGTGCAGTGCCCCATCCTAGAGCCTGCGATATCTGAGAAGTGATATTTTAGCATTACTACTTTTTGGTGATTCAGTTGTGAAGTTGCACTCCATAATGTTTTATGGAAATATGCTTATGAGTTTAAATATAATGTAACTGGAATATGCGTTATGCAAAAGGTCTCTTGTAAAGTATCATTACAAAGCAATATAAAATATATTCATCCAATTTGTATGCATGTATCATCATTGTATCTGAAGCTAGAAATATGAAGTATAACTCTAAGGTCCTATTGTAACTTGGCAAAGTGTGGGCCATTAATGATGGCTTAGCATCTTGATGGCTCCCACTGACAAGGACAATTGGTTGTAAAATGTTTATTTACCTGCAAGTGTTCCTGGGAGCCAGCCAAGGAAGAATGGAGGCTGGGGTCTCACAGGACATGTGAGCATGTCACCTGACACTGGAATCCATCTTAAATCTGGTAATTTTCCATTTAGAAGGAGGGGTGGGGACCCAGAGAGACAAAAGATTCCAGCCTTGTGCCAAAGCTATAAAAGGGGCTGGAACAAAACAAAGGAAGCTGCCAGTCATGAGAACACCCCTGCTTTCCACCTAAGATGTCTGCTGGAACTAACAAGTCTGTACCAGGGGAAAGGATTGGGCCCAGACTAGGAAGGAGCCTAGTTTGTGAAAGAAGCTTATTAGCATATCTGTGAGGGTGAGATTTTACCTGTAATCAGTTTCTTAATGTATTAGGCTTGGACTTGTGTGTTTTTGCTTTATTGTGCTTGCTAACTTACTTTGTTCTGTCTGTCATTACTTGAAACCACTGAAATCCTACTTTTTGTTCTTAATAAAATCACTTTTCTTTATTATTGAACCCAGAGTAAGTGATTAATACCTGGAGGAACAAACGACTGTGCATATCTCTCTATCAATGATATAGAGGGTGAACAATTTATGAGTTTACCCTGTATAAGCTTTATACAGAGTAACATGGATTTATTTGTGGTTTGGATCCCATTGGAAGCTGGGTGTCTGGGTGCTGGAGATAGCAGACCTGCTGAGCAATTTTTGGTTAAAGTCTGCAGCTTTGGGGGCGTGGACCAGACCTGAGTCTGTATTGTAGCAGGCTAGCATATCTGGCTCAACAAGGCAGGGTGCTGGAGTCCCAAACTGGCAGGGAAAACGGCTGAGAGATAGTCTCAGCACATCAGATGACAGTCCCAAGGGGGTCTCTGTGACCGAACCCATCACTTTAGTCTCCATCTCTCTCACTGCTGGTCCCCATGGAGCCACCCAACACACCTAATGAGAGAAACATCAGCCCAGGGACAGATCTTCAAAAAGGGTTTAATAAGAAAAAGCAAAAATTCACAATGAAGAAGTGTTAGGGACAAAAAAGCAGGGAAGTTCCAGATTGTCTGATCAATGGGAAATTAGAGGGGAAATCACAGCCCCTGTCTCAGTCAGACTTATTTCTTGCATCTAAACAAAACTGAAATCAAAAAGCTAATTGAAGCAGTTCCCAGGCAGGGATTGTCTCCAATACCCCGTTGGATCAATGAGCATTTGGGACAGAAAGAATCTAACCATACAGCATTTACATCCTCACAGGATATTTGATCTGAACCCAGCCATTCCTATATTGATGTCCCAGAGATGCCATCATCAACGTCATCATAACCTGGGTCATGAGAAGGTGGGGACAGGGCTTCCCTCTCAGCCCCAGAGGCCCCTTCACTTCTTAGCAAGTGCAGACTCCAGCCTGAAAATAGCAAGCAAGTCACATTACAGTCAACGTATTCATTCTCCACTCATGTGCACTCACATAATGGATGGGCAACATACAGCATGGGCTGTGAATCAGCCCCCACCCACAGTTCCTCTTAGTGGGCCTCTGACATGTTTAAACCATTAGCTCTCTTTCTGTTCTTCAAAGAAAACACGTGGGAGCAGAATCTCTCTGTGCTGAGACCTCCCTGGTGCAGGATAAATGTGGGGATGGCAGTGAGCTGGTGACAACTCCCTGATACAGCACTGGGAGCTGCTGTAACTCCTGACAGCTGATATAGTCCCTAAGGGACCACAAGCCAGCAGACACCTGGTGGCTGGAGCAGGGTGGGGACCCTAGCCCATGGGACTTGCCTGGACATCACAGATCTCACCCACCCACACAATGCTTATTCACACATTATTCCCATCAAGACCAAAGAAATGCACATTTCATCCCAACCCAGTCTCCCCTGAGATGCAAAGTGGGAGCTCAGTCCTGGGTCCCAGCTCTGATCCTGTGCTAATGGGGACATTTACATATTGAAGAGAGTGATTTCAAAGCCAGGCCGCTAACTAACCCCACCCCAGGGACCTGCTCTTCCCATTACCATCCAGGGAACTGACACCTGGTTTGGGGAAGGGCACTTTGGCCCTGATCCTGCCAATGGACCCATGTAACTTTGTTGATTTGGACAGTCCCACTGAAGTCAGAGAGAGTATTCATGTGAGTAGACTGACAGATGGGATCTAGTATTTGCAGGATCAGGGACCTTATCTAGGAAACCTTCTCTCTTTCTTGATTTCAATCCATTTAACTCTGTTTAGCAGAGGTCAGGGAGGGGACACAGCTCGGAGTTTACCAATAACTGTGTTTCAGTGCAGTCACAGTGACCCCTAGTGGCCAGTAAAGGCTCTTCCAGGTGAGTTGTGTACACTCCACTCACCTGTCCGTGAATCCCTGTTCCTGACACTTTCCCCATGGGCCCCCGTGACTTCCTGGGCACTCGGTCCAAAACCAGGGTCATCTTCAGGGTCAGAAATTTCTCTGGCATCATCATAACTGTCCCTTGGGTCATCTCCAGGCAGGGCAGGGACCTCTGAAATAATGATGGGAATTAATGGTAATGATAAAAGGCTTTCCACTGAATAGAGAAATAAGCTACATGCCAGGTGTGGCAAAGCAGGGACTTATGTGTATTATTTCTTATGAATGCCACATACATCTCAGTTTAGCTGTTTGATATTATCCTGCCAGATTGCACAGGGATAATCAAAGGAGGCCATTAGAGGGGAAACAAACAGGAAACATAAAAATAACAAAGACGTGGCTCCTACAGGCAACAATGAGGGGAGCTGTTAATTGTGAAATGCCCTTGCCATAAATATAAAGGGAAGGGTAATCACCTTTCTGTATTCAGTGCTATAAAATCCCTCCTGGACAGAGGCAAAGTCCTTTTACCTGTAAAGGGTTAAGAAGCTCAGGTAACCTGGCTGGCACCTGACCGAAAATGACCTCTGAGGGGACAAAATACTTTCAAATCTGGAGGGGGGGAAAGGCTTTTGTCTGTCTGTGTGATACCTTTGCCGGGAACAGATCAAGGATGAAAGCCCTCCAACTCCTGTAAAGTTAGTAAGTAATCTAGCGAGAAAATGTGTTGGGTTTTCTTTGTTTTGGCTTCTGAAATTTGCTGTGCTGGAGGAAATGTGTATTCCTGTTTTTGTGGTTTTTTGTAACTTAAGGTTTTGCCAAGAGGGATTCTCTATGTTTTGAATCTGACTGCCTGTAAGATTATCTTCCACTCTGATCTTACAGAGTTGTTCTCTTATCTTTTTTTGTTCTTCTAATAAAGTTCTGGGTTGTTTTTTTTAAGAATCCGATGGGGGTTTTGGGGTCTTTCATAGTCTTTCATCAAAATCGAAGGCTGGTTTGTGCTCATCTTGTTTATTCTCAAGCCTCCCCAGGAAAGGGGGTGTAAGGGCTTGGAGGGATATTTTGGGAAAAAGGAACTCCAGGTGGTCCTTTCCCTGGTCTTTGTCTAAATCACTTGGTGGTGGCAGCATATTGTTCAAGGACAAGATGAAATTGGTGCCTTGGGAAAGCTTTTAACCTAAGCTGGTAAAAATAAGCTTCGGGGGTCTTTCATGCGGGTCCCCATATCGGTACCCGTGAGTTCAGTGTGGGGAGGGAACCCTGACAGCCCTTCGCTGGCTCCAGCCAGGCTACTTTGGGTTAATTCTTCCCAGCCCTGAGCTCAGGATCAAAGGGCAGACTAGGGAATGAAGAGGGGGAGCAGCAGTAGCCAAGGGGCAATGTGGCTTCCAGGAGGCACATTCATCATTGCTCACCTCGGCTGTCTGGAGTCTGGAGGACGTTCCTCAAGGCAGGCTCCTCCACATTATTGTAATCCAACTGAGACCCCCCTTGGGAAGCTCCCTCTGGAACAGCAAACATCACGGTCAGCTTCCCCTGAACACACCCATTTCCCCAGCAGGTTTTAGTTCCCCTGTTTAGTTTAGGCCTGTTGTTTTCGAGTTTGGGCTTTTCATCATAGAGTCTGCAGGAGAAGTCACAGGGTGACCCAGGGGAAAAGGGAGAGTCATGGACATTCTGTCAAACAATAATTGTGCCACCTTTGTTTCCTCAAAAATAACTAAGGCCCAGCCCTGCCCCACAGCATCCAATACCAACTTTGTCATGCCCTTCAATGAGATCAGGATCTATGCTGGTTTTGAGCTAACCCTGGACCTGTTTCATAGATTCATAGATTCATGGATATTAAGGTCAGAAGGGACCATTATGATCATCTAGTCCGACCTCCTTCACAATGCAGGCCACAGAATCTCACCCACCCACTCCAGCGATAAACCTCTCACCTATGTCTGAGCTATTGAAGTCCTCAAATCGTGGCTTAAAGACTTCAAGGAGCACAGAATCCTCCAGCAAGTGACCAGTGCCCCATGCTACAGAGGAAGGCGAAAAACCTCCAGGGCCTCTTCCAATCTGCCCTGGAGGAAAATTCCTTCCCGACCCCAAATATGGTGATCAGCTGAACCCGGAGCATATGGACAAGATTCACCAGTCAGATACCCAGGAAAGAATTCTCTGTAGTAACTCAGATCCCACCCCATCTAACATCCCATCACAGGCTGCTGGGAGATAGTAGCTGCCACACCAGAGCTGATCATTGTGAATTCAACTGACGTCTGTAAAACATGGTTTAAAGTCCTTACATTATATGGGCTGGATCGTGAATTCGGTTATATGTTCCTGTCGAGGAGGCAGGGGGCTAAGATCATGGGGCACAGATCAGGGGTTGTACAGTGACACGTGTCAGCTGTAGAAGTCAGATTCTTTTTTACAGTGTGAATATTTCTCTGCCCGGTTCCCTGCAGCTCCTCCCCTGGGAGAGAGCACAGTCAACCACACACAGAAAGGGTCAGGATTTGTTCACATTTCCATCAAGAGCTGGACAGAAATCTTTTGTGTGTCTCTGTGTCCACCCCCATCCTTGTTACCTTGCTCTGATCCAGGATCATTTTCCCCCTCGCTGTCCCTGGTGTAATACTGCAGCTTTGTCACTGAGTCATCTGAATAGGAAACTGGAGAAAGGGTAAATGGGATGTTATCACAGTGAGAGCAGCGAAACTGGCTGATGGGCAATGCATCTGGGTCCTGGAGCAAGATTTATGGTCTCACTATATTGCTTCTTCAAGAGAAGATGCTGAATTCACAGCGACTGAGTGGTGAGAGGCTGACACAGACTTTCTAAGCTAAATATCAGGTTTTTTTGTAGTAAATGTGGCTTTGGGGTGGATAATTCAGACTGGGAAGATGCTGGGAACAGCCATATTGACCTCATGAGGTGAGGCAGGAACTGAGTGAGCCTTTTACCATGGCATCCCCTCCTGTGGGTTTCATTCAAATCCTTCTCATGAACTGGGGAGCCTGTTTTGAGTCACACTCAGGGTGTAAGAATCTCTTTAGAGAGGAATGTTTATCTTCTCCTCCTGAATGTTGCTGTTTCATGGCCTGATCCAGCAGAAAATTATGGCTGAGGCTGCTGGTCCAGATCTCCTCAGCCACGGACATGACTCCCATTTTGTTCTGGAAGATACTCCCCCTCCCCCGCCTTTTTGACAGGTAAGGCCACACCCCTCCTATGATCAGAGTCTGTGACCAACCCCCACCATTAGCAGAGAGGAGAATGTGGATCTCAGAGGAGAAGAACTGACCATGCTCAGAGTGCCCCACAATGTGCTGAACTGAGAGCAGCATCTTCCCCCCTGATTGACATTCAGTCAAAATGACGAGAACAGTCACTTTCCTGACCGAAAACTAATTACCCCCTACGGCTGCAGGATGTACAGATGGGCCTGACTGTCCTCAGAATGGGGCTAGCAGAGTCTGCTAGGGAGGAAACTCATTCATCTCAGTCCAGTAACTGGCTGGTCTCTTCACAGATCCAGCATCTCCAGCCATCCAGGACTCACAGGCTTGAAGGCTGCAGAGATTTAGCTCTAAGTCAGAGCTTTAGATTTTCTCCCTGTTAGGAATGACACACACAGACCTGAGCGATCAAACATTTCCTGCTTCTTTCTCATCAGGTTATAATCGATCTCCTCGTACACGGCCTCAGAGAAAGGGTCCAAGGGTCTTCTGGAGTCTGAAAACAAAGGGCAGGGTTTGCACAGGCTCAGAGAAGCTAGGGATGGGAAACCCTATGAGATCATCCAGCCCCTGCCCCCAACTCCAGTGCAGGACTGGTTCCTACAGCATATTCCCACTTCTGTCTCCAGTTTAGATTTCAGCATCCCAGGTGTCCCTGTCATGTTTGTTCTATTAGCTATTTCACTGTCATTAAGTTTATCTGGATATTCAACCTTAATGGTCCCTTCATAAATGTATCCTATTACTCCTACTACCACCCAAAATGATTCCTCTCCTATCCTGGTGCTCACACCTATGGGCAAAATAGTACTTGTATATGTACTGCCTAGAGACTGTGTGGGGAATAATTAGCTAATATTTGTGCAGTGCTTTAAAAATGGAAAGTACTATCTACCTATCTTTTTAGGTGATGAATTTGAGGAACTGTCCCAGATTGAGGTGTCATGAGAGGAAGTTCTGGAACAAATTGATGAACTAAACAGTAATAACAGGTTTCAGAGTAACAGCCGTGTTAGTCTGTATTTGCAAAAAGAAAAGGAGTACTTGTGGCACCTTAGAGACTAACCAATTTATTTGAGCATAAGCTTTCGTGAGCTACAGCTCACTTCATCGGATGCATACTGTGGAAAGTGTAGAAGATCTTTTTATACACACAAAGCATGAAAAAATACCTCCTCCCACCCCACTCTCCTGCTGGTAATAGCTTATCTAAAGTGATCACTCTCCTTACAATGTGTATGATAATCAAGTTGGACCATTTCCAGCACAAATCCAGGTTTTCTCACCCCCCACCCCTGCACACACACATACACAAACACACTCTCCTGCTGGTAATGGTCCAACTTGATTATCATACACATTGTAAGGAGAGTGATCACTTTAGATAAGCTATTACCAGCAGGAGAGTGGGGTGGGAGGAGGTATTTTTTCATGCTTTGTGTGTATAAAAAGATCTTCTACACTTTCCACAGTATGCATCTGATGAAGTGAGCTGTAGCTCACGAAAGCTTATGCTCAAATAAATTGGTTAGTCTCTAAGGTGCCACAAGTACTCCTTTTCTTTAAACAGTAATAAGTCACCAGAACCAGATGGTATTCACCCAAGAGCTCTGAAGGAACTCAAATGTGAAATTGCAGAACTACTAACTGTAGTCTGTAACCTATCATTTCAATCAGTTTCCGTACCAGAAGACTGGAGGATAGCTAATGTGATGCAAAATTTTTAAAAACGCTCAAGAAGCAATCCCAGCAATTACAGGCCAGTAAACCAAACTACAGAACCAGGCAAATTCGTTTAAACTACAGTAAAAGACAGAATGATCAGACACATAGATGAACATGATTTGTTGTGGAAGAGTCAACATGGTTGTTGTCAAGGGAAGTTGTGCCTCACCAATTCTTTTGGATTCTCTGAGGGAGTCAACAAGCATGTGGACGAGGGGGATCCAGTGGATATAGTGTACTTAGATTTTCAGAAAGCCTTTGACAAGGTCCCTCACCAAAGGCTCTTAAGAAAAGTAATCTGTCATGGGATAAGGGGGAAGGTCCTCTCATGGATCAGTGACTGAGTAAAAGATAGGGAAAAAAGGGGAAGAAATAAAGGGTCAGTTTTCAGAACAGAGAGAGGTAAATAGTTCTGACTCCCAGGGGTCTGTACTGGTACCAGTGCTGATCAACATATTCATAAATGCTCTGGAAAAAGGGGTAAACAGGGAGGTGGCAAAATTTGCTGATGATACAAAACTAGTCAAGATAGTTAAGTCCAAAGCAGACTGCGAAAAATACACTGGGATCTCACAAAACTGCATGACTGGGCAACACAGTTGCAGAAGAAATTCAATGTTGATAAACGCAAAGTAATGCATGTCGGAAAACATAATCCCAACTATAGATATAAAATGATGGGGTCTAAATTGGCTGTTACCACTCAAGAAAGATCTTGGAGTCATTGTGGATAGTTCTCTGAAAACACCCACTCAATGTGCAGTGGCAGTCAAAAAAGAATTTTGTTAATCATTTGGAAAGGGATAAATAATAAGACAGAAAATATCATGTTGCCTGGATCTAAATCCATGCTACGCCTCCATCTTGAGTACTGCGTGTAGATGTGGTCACCCCATCTCAAAAAAGATATATTGAAATTGGAAAAGGTTCAGGAAAAGGGCAACAAAAATGGTTAGGGGTATGGAACAGCTGCCATATGAGGAGAGATTAATAAAACTGGGACTTTTCAGCTTGGAAAAGAGATGATTAAGGGGCGATATGAAACTATAAAATTGTGACTGGTGTGGAGAAAGTAAATAAGGAAGTGTTATTTACTCCTTCTCATAACACAAGAACTCGGGGTCACCAAAGGAAATTAATAGGCAGCAGGGTTAAAACAAACAAAAGGAAGTATTTCTTCACACAACATACACTCAATGCCTGTGGAACTCTTTCCCAGAGGATGTTGTGAAGGACAAGAGTATAACAGGGCTCAAAAAAGAACTAGATAAATTCATGGAGGATAGGTCCAGCAATGGCTATTAGCCAGGATGGGCAGGGATGGTGTCCTTAGCCTCTGTTTGCCAGAAGCTGGGAATGGGCAACAGTGGATGGATCACTTGATGATTACCTGTTCTGTTCATTCCCTCTGAAGCGCCTGGCATTGGCCACTGTTGGAAGACAGGATACTGGGCTAGATGGACTTTTGGTCTGACCCACTATGGCTGTTTTTATGTTCTTATATAAGGGTAAATCTACACTGCAATCTGGAGGAGTGCTTGCAGCATAAACACATCTGAGCTGGCTTTGATCGAGCTAGCCACGTAGCTGTGTCAGCACATGCAGCAGCACAGGCTAACCTGCCGTGTACAGCCTCGCCTAGGAGCCTGGGTGCACACTCCAGTGGCTAGCCCACGTCACAGCCATGCTGACGCAACTACACTGCTGTTGTTATGCCAGCTAGCTTTCACCGAGCTAGGTAAAAGCTAGCTTGGGTATTTCTACATGTGCTGCAATCACACCTCTCACTGCAGTGTAGATATGCCCTAAATGCCTAGTAGAACTGTCTGATCTCTTTGGCCATTATCACCCAAGCTCTTTTCCAGCATTTCTCCTTCCTCGTACCCTCCCTCCTGCTGTATCTCTCTATTCCGGATCTTTCCCTCACATGGATTTTCTTGTACTTTTCTAAATGGAATCTCAACATGTTATTTTTCTAAGAATACTTGAAGTCTGTTTGTATTATTTTCTCCAGTGAGGCAGAGTGACCTCCCTCCCCACTTTAGAGCGAGGGACCACTACATTCCCTCCGGTGGGCGGAGCCAAACCTGCCCTGCCCCCGTCGCCAGAATTACCAGGGCAGGACAGGAAGTATAAAGGGAGGGTCTTGCATCTCTTTGGAGTGGGAGCTAGGGAAGGAGACAGAAGTCTCCAGCCTGCTGCAGAATTCTGGAGCTGGACCTGCACTAGGCAGCATCCTGTCCCCAAAGGAGACTGACCCTGCAGAGAAATTGCCGGCACTGCCATCGGCCAAGTACCCCAACGAGACCAAGGACCCGGGCACTATGGAACCCCTCACCCAGACGCTGGTAGGAAGTAGACCAAGGAAACTGGACTTTGGTCCCATTACACTGTCAAAACCCGAGTCAACATGTTTTAGCTGGATCCCTGCTGACCCAGTGGCAGAACAGTCCACTGCTGTTAGGGCCCCGGGCTGGGACGCAGACGAGTAGGGTGCGCCAAGGTCCCCTCATCCCCTGCTGCCAATCCCATCCCTGGGGTGGCAGCCTCCCCACGTTAGGCCAAGCGGTCTGCTGTTGGCCAGAGCCAGGTCATCAAAACTGTCTGTTTGGTGCTCTGCCCTGCCTGAGGGCCTGAATCCCTAGACTGTTTGGTGCTCCCTGCTCTTCCCCACCCAAAGAGCCAGAGCCCCAGACTGTGTCTTTGCTGCCTACCTTAGCCAAGAGGCTTAGGTAAAACCTGCTTCCCACTCTGTCCTGCCCAGAGGGCCAGAGCTTCCCTTATCAACCATGAACTGCTGGCTGTCCCAGCCAGGATGCTGTGGACTAAAGACTGTTTATACTCCACCCCGCCTAGAACGCCAGGGCTCTAGACTCCTGACTGGCGGCAGCTCTGACAGGAGGCTGCGAACTCTAGACTTCTTACAGATCGGCCCAGCAAGTGGGACCCGAGCCTGAGTGCTGCTGCCTGACACAGTGAGAGGGTGCGGCCTCCCTCTCCACTTGAGAGCAAGGAACCACTGCATTTCCCCTTTGTATTATTTCTCTGTCGTCCCCACTAGTTTCAACTCCTCCCAGTGTAGTGTCATCTGCAAGTGTCACTGCTGTGCTGTTCATTTCCATGGCCAGATCATAGCTGAAGATATTAGATATGACAGGACTTAAGATGGTCCCTGGATCCCCCACAAAGCTCTCCCTGACATGTACACCTTGTGCAGGTTACAGGGCTGCTACTAGCAGGCCAGACTTCTGTACCAGACGTGCACTGGCTACAGAGCTTCCGTGCAAGAGAGATACACACCAGATGTGTTCACCATAAGATACCTTAATACTCCGACAGGTATGGCTGAAGTTAGTTTAAACAAGGTATGTTACACACAGTGTCACCTAGTGGCTGAATAGTATAATACAGTTTAACCTTCCATTACGTTTCTCCCTTTGCGTTCTACATTCTTACCATTTACAACATTTACGTTATCATGGTATCTTTATAGTTCAGCACAGATCAGTCTATTAAGTGTCTCTTGTTAGTATATAGGTCTGTCTTTTAGCCTAGGATAAAATTTTCGGTTTGACTTTTGATACTTTTATATCCTCCTTACAAATATGTATGAACAAAGAATGAAAACACTGTGTGTTGCTTCCAGATGGGGTTTATAGCACAATGAAAAGAAATAAGGAAAAGAGTTAAAGTGTTGCTGGGAATGGTGGGAGTTTAATATACAAGCGTATACTTGAAGACTGCCTCAACCCTTATCTCAAGGCAAGGTCAAGCAACCAGACGGGAGGGGCGGGCGGGAGGGTGGGCAAACATAAGAAACACTAAAAAGCCAAAGAAAAGGTGACCCTTGCCGAAATATAACCTTACTCCTTACCCCACCCATAGGGTACAAAAGAGGTGGTACCAAAGTCCCCATACTACGATCCTCCAAAACGGAACATGACCATAAATTGTAAGGGGTGGGACCAAGGGATATAATTAAACCTGCTAAGAAAAAGAAGGTGGGAAAAAGGACAGGGAAAACTCTGTGGCATACAGAGCTATGGATATGCTTGCCTGATTAACCCCACTAAACATTGCATTGCCTGCACTTGGACTATGGTCTTCTGCTTTCTGATTGCATGATAAGAACCAAGAGAGGGGCGAGGGAAAAAGCCCTAACATCGCTCAGTGGTACTAGTTTTCTAATTACCCAACCCAAACACGTAACAACTTGGTCATCTGGCTTTCCATCAGTAGCAATGACTGCCTGAGGCCTGTTTGGAATCTCTGAGTTTTCTTCCTCTTGTTCTGCATCTGCCATCTGTAGAGTTTGCTCTGTTGATTGTTCTTTCTGAGGTACACTGCAAGCTCCAGCATTTTATCTTGAGTTTATTTGTACTGGGTCTCCTTTCAAATATCCATCTTTCTAGTTCTTCCGCTTTTCTCATGAGGCCCATCATGGCTGCCACACTGAGGTGGAGAACGCTGTTGGTCTTTGATCACATGCACTCTGAATGAGAAGTTTTTCTCTTTGAAAGAGATTTCTGTGGTGAACTGTCCCATGCAATTCAGAATGCCTCCAGTGTTAGTCAGAGCTGTGGCAGGTAGCTTCATCTCTGGGAGGGGTTGAAGGTGATTGTAAGGCCCTTCTGAGATGACTGTTACATCTGCTCCTAAGTCCATTTTAAAGTCCATAGTGTTTCTCTGAATGATCAGTTTCACTCTCCAGGCAGGCTCTGTATCTTCACACAGGATAGATCCAAGAAACAATAGCTCCTGATTGTCTGTCTGGAATATGAATCAATTCCCTGACTGTGTTCATGTGGCAAACAACTGCAAAACGTCCATGTTTCGTGCATTTAATATATCCTGAATGTTTGAGTGGAATTTGTTCCTCTTAGCCAGGGAGTTCTCCCTCTTTACCTCACCAGTTTTATGGTATTAACTTGTTTCATTCAGGCTGTGTTTGTTAACAGCTTCTAATCCATTTGAACAGCAGTGTGTAGGGTGAAGTCTGTTTTGAATTGTAGCTCCTGTGAAGGATTTTTATCTGTTAACCCAATAACCAGCCTCTCTCTGATGTTTTCATGTTTGCTGTTCCTGAATCACAGTTTTCAGCCAAGGCATGCAGAGCTCTTATAAACTATTCAACATTTTCCCCTAGTCCTTCAATTCTCTGGTGAAAACATGCCCTTTCATAAACCACATTTCTCTGAGGGTACAGTAGAACCTCAGAATTACAAACACATTTGAATAGAGGTTGTTCATAACTCTGAAACATTCATAACTCGGAACAAAATGTTACGGTTGTTCTTTCAAAAGTTTACAACTGAACATTGACTTAATACAGCTTTGACACTTTACTATGCAGAAGAAAAATGCTGCTTTTAACCATCTTAATTTAAATGAAACAAACACAGAAACAGTTTCTTTACCTTGTCAAATCTTTTTTTAACCTTTCCCTTTTATTTTTTTACTCTTTTACATTTAAGACACTACTGTACTGTATTTCCTTTTTTTTTCTTTCTTTCTTTTTTTGGTGTCTGGTGCTGCCTGGTTGTATACTTCCAGTTCCAAATGAGGTCTGTGGTTCACTGGTCAGTTCTGTAACTTTGAGGTTCCAGTGTATAAAGTATGCATCAAACAAAGCCAGAACCCTTTCACAGTCATCTTTGTGCCTGTCTTCAGGAAAATCAAAGGATTGAAAGAAATGCTCTGCTTGCTTCCAAATAGGACAAAGTAAACACCATACCTGTATAGCTTCAGTTTCCTTATGGAGTTTTGTAGCAATCTGAAATCTTGCAAAATGCTGCTTCTAGTCTGTCAGTTGTGAAGGTTTGTCAAAGCTGAAGTTCTCTGGTCAACGAAGAGGGAGATGTTGATGAAACCCTGCAACCTGTGTTGCTCTTTTTTCCTGTCTCCATCCTTCATTGCTCCTCCGTCTGCAACATCTGTTGCTCTCTTCCTTCTGTTTTGCTTCTCTGGCACTGCTTAACTTAGGGCACCATGTCACATACACCTTGGACATGGTAGGTGGCAAGGCTGCTATAAGCAGGTCAGGCTTCTGTATCAGACATGGACTGGCTACAGAGCTTCCTTTCCGGAGAGATACTCAACAGATGTATTCACAATAAGATCCCTTAATGCTCTGCCAGGCATGGCTGAGGTTCGCGAATGTAAGTTGTTACATGCAACACCACTTCGTGGCTGAACAGTATAATACAATTTAACCTTCCACTACACTGCCAACGCCCCACCCCCATTAGGCACAGCTCCACCTGCTATTTCAGATGCATTTCACACAGTGACACCAAGCAGGACCCACCTCTGCGCTCTGCCCTGGCACTTCGCACCTGCGCCCCCAGAATGATTAAGACCAGGCAGAGCAGGGCTCCCAGGATAATGCAGATGACCATGGGCACCGTGACTCTTCCACTGTCGGTCAGAGGGCGGCGCGGGGGAGCTGGATGGAAATGAACATGGAAGAGGGAGAGATTATCCTGTGAGAATCTGGGGGGCCCAGGGATCTCCCCAGTCACTCATTGCAGGGCCTAGGACAGCAGGGTAACGGGCTGGGACACAGTCTGTGTGCCATGGGGGCAGCTCACAGGCTGCAGTTTAAATCATGGGCCCTGCCCTGTCAGCTGGAGCCAGCAGACAGGAATTCTCTGGCTCAGCACAGCCTGCAGCTCCCACCCAGGTGTCATTCACCCCTAGATTTCACAGGGCATGTGTAAGGGGACTGTTGGCCCCTTACTAAAACTCGGTGGGGGTGTTTCGGTTGGCTAGCTCCCAGGACCAGAAGGAAGGGGAAGAGTTGATAGGAAAGCAGGACCCTGAGACTGACAGTCCCCAGGAACAATGGGGAGAGGCTGACTGTCAGCCTGACTGACAGGGCGGGCAGGCTAATCAGGGAGTCAGGACAAGTCAGACAGTCAAGGTGGGTCCTGTCCTCCCTGTGAGCTGGATTGCCTGGGTCAGACAGAGTGGGGCCGAGCTACGGAGAGAGCAGGGGCCTGAGCTGAGCTGCGGAGCAGAGCCGCACCAGATCCAGAGAGAACCAGAGCAGCAGCCCCGGGGAGCAGGTCAGTGCTGGGAGCAGAGTCACAGGAGACCTGTGCTGGGAGCAGAGCTGCAGCAACCAGATCCGGAGGAGCCGCAAAAAGCAGCCCAGGGAGCTGGAGGCAGAGCAGCAGCAGCGCTGAGGCAGAGTGGAGCAGGAGCAGGAGCTGGAGCTGGGGCTGGGGCTGGAGCTGGAGCAGTCTGAAGCCAGGTGCGGTGAGGAGCTGAGGAGAGTGAGGGGGACCCTGGGCAGCGGGCCCAGAGCAGGGAGACGCCCCCAGCCAAGAGGCCTGGCAGGCCAGACTTGGAGGGGGATCGTAACCCCGACTGGGCGGGGACGATGCTGGGAAGAAGGGTCCTGCCACCTTCAGCCTGAAGGCGTGTGACCACCCCCAGAGCAAGTGTCCGACCCGCAGTATCCCTGCAGTACAGCCAGGGCCTGGGCAGGAGGCCTGGGACGTGTGAGGAACAGACTGAACTTCCCTTACAGTCCAGAGACGCTGGTTGTGATGTCCCCGTGCCACAGAGCAGGGTGACGTGTTTTCCTTTAACCTTTCCCACTTTTTCCTTATTTTTTAAAATCGATTGCTGTTTAATACACTGTATTTCCTTTGAACTGCATGTAATGATCAGTGGGTCAGGGAAGCATCCAGTGCAGAGAGAGCATCTGGGAGTGGGGACACCTTAGCCCCTGCCCTAAGTGACCACGACAGAGTTGGGGGTCGACCCCCCAGGAATCCTGGGCCCAGCCCTGTCGGGGTTACGAGGACTCTGCCAGACAGGAGCGTGGAAGGGGAGCCCTTGACGTCAGGCAGGCCTCTGGGTAAAGGAAGGGGGAGCGAGGACTCAGATCCCTTCACTAGCCCATTTCACTGGGGTAGTGTATAAGCCAGGAAAGTTCCCCACAATAGTGGGACCATTCCCCTGCTTACTCATGGCAAGGAGCTCCTGTCCTTAGGCTACAGCTTGCAGCTCATCCTCTGTGACCCAGCACCCGGTAAATTTTAACTCTTGATGGGAGCGGGGGATGTTTTACCTGTTCTACTCAGTGATGCTGTCGTCTCTGTCACACCTGCAAGGGGAAAGGGAGGAGAGTTGGAGTCTGGAGCGAGGGGGAGCTGATGTGTTTGTCACTGGGTAGCGTCCCCCTCAGATCTCCAGACATCATTTCTACAAACTCCCTCAGAGCAGGACAGGGTCTGTCTGTTAGTGATTTAGGGCCCACGTCCCCCTATGCTGACTAGTAACAAACCAGCACACTGGGGTCTGTGATGGACGCAGGGGTTATGTGGGCTGATGTCTGAGCCAATATGGCCCCACAAAGCTTCCACCCCACAGCATCCATGATGCTTCTGCAAACAGGAGATGGGAGGGCCTGGCCTGTGACCAAGGGCGGGCGGGCAATTGGACCCATCCTCCTTCCAGAAAATTACAGCATGTAGCAGAAACATCTCCTGTCACTCACCTGAGCAATTCACTGCAACATCTTCCTTGTGACCACAGTTGCTCTCACCCCAGGGCTTAGCAGGACAGTCCCAGAGAGATGACTCCGTCCCTCTGCAATTCAACGTTTCTACCCAGATGGGACCAGTCCCTTCACCAAATGCAGCCTCGCCTGGGACTGGTACAGCAGATCCACAGCCCAGTTGTTTACAGACAACTTTGGCATCCGCCATATCCCAGGAGTCATCACAAACTGTTCCCCAGAAGCCACGGTACCAAACCTCCACTCTCCCCGAGCATCTGTCCTCTCCTCCCACGACACGTAACTTCTCCTGATCTGGAAATGCAGAAACCTCACATGTTACTGGGACAGCTGGGAAAGTCCTTCGGGACCAAGAGTGAGACAGTGAGAAGCAGAAATACCTGTGCAGCTTGTTGAGTTCGGGCAGTCGGCAAACAGGGTCTGAGGTGGTTTCTCTTTTTCTCCTATGCAGAGAAAATGAGTAAGTGAACGGACCGAGAAGAGTGTATGATATAGGAGAGAGTAGGGCTTATCTGTATATTAAACCCCTAAATTTCAGCAATTTTATAAACTTAAATCTAAAATCTATTTTGTTTCATAGCTAATGGATTCGTTCCTCAGTGAATTCTCTGGATGTTGAAATCTTTATTCAGCTCGCTGCTGGTGTGTGCGCGTTTGTGGGTATCTGAGTCTGTTCCATCCACCCTGTGTACAGCTGCTCTTGGCCCTGTTTGAAGGTAAACAGATTTGTCAGCTGAAACACACCCACATTATTGTGAGGATCCAGAGACAAGAAATGGTGGTATTAGAATTGAGGACTGTACCTATTGGGTAATGGGAAGTGGGCACCCGCTTCAGCCCTGAAGGGGTTGGAAAAGCCCTGCAGAGGGCTGGGGCTGGGGAAGGAAGTAAAACCCCAGCTGACTGGGGGAAGTGGCGGAGGCTGGGGGCCACGCCCCAATCAGGGACCAGCTGGCTCTATAAAGGCTGGAGCCAGGAGCCAAGAGAGATCACTCTCTCTAGCTCTGCTGGAGGGACCTGGCTGCAGAGACCTGAATAGAGGACCCAGTTTGGAGCAGGACTGGGGAAAGGCCAAGGGAACTGAGGAGCTCCAGCCTAGGAAAGCTGCAGGCCTGGTAAGGTCTATTAGGTACGGGGGTTGCAGGGGCAGCCACGGGTGGGCAGAGGCAGCAGGTCCAAACCCAACCTTGCTGGTTGGCTCATACTGCAGTCTGCCCCAGGGTGCAGGGACTAGCTGGTGACTAGAAGGAGCCTACGACTGAGGTGAGGTAGGGATAGCGGGTGGGGGGGTTCCCCTGGGAGGGGGAGACCCAGAACTGTGGGGTACTGCCAGGGGGCAGCACCCAGTGAAAGGGGCACCAGGGTCCTGGAGGGGACACGGGAGCCAGCAGCAAGGCGAGACAGGGCTGAAGAGGGCGCTCCGGCGGCTGGAACGCTAAATCCCAAGGACAACCAGCAGCAGGCGCCGCTGGTGAGTCTGTGCCCCGGTTACAAGGACTAAATGAGACTTTAGATCTGAAACAGACTCTCACCTATACGCACAGACCCCCTTTTTGGGAATTCTGATCCTGACCCAGATTTCACAGCCTGGGTGTCAGGAAGCAGGGGCTGCAGCAGAGCTAGTCTCCAGGCTACTTAACGAGCGCAGCTGGACTGTATCAGGCTGCCTGACTGGTCATACTGCCTGATTGGTCAGCAGTCCAGCGCTTGAGTCCAGCAGCCACACCAGCATTCAGCAACTGCTCAGAGCATTTCCCACAGCTAAGAGATCTCATTTTCCTGTCTTGTTCACAGTCGTGCTGTTGCCTTGACCCCAGACTTACCCCTTGCCTTGCTCCAGGTAACCTGGTCCTGACCCTGAGCTCCGATTTCTGCCTTTGGCTCTGGCTCTGACCCTTGGCTCCAATTTCTGGCTCCTGCTCTAACCACTGGATATGACTCCTGCTCCAACCACTCAGCATGACCACTCACGTCCTGTTCACTGACCTTGGGCCCATCTCTGATTGTTCATCCCAAAAGTACAGCCACAGAGATTCCCAAATGATGCTTGCTAATGGGAGGCATTTGCAGTGGTGCTGGAACAATTTTTACAGTTGGGGTGCTGAAAGTCCGGTCCCCAAACTTTTTACCTTGCCCCTTCTTACCCTGTCTGTGCACCCTCTCCCCCGAGTTGAGGCCAGGACTGGGCTGTGGATCGGGGTAAGGTGACTCAGGCTGGGACCACACCTTGTGGGGTAACAGCGGGACCCCGTGTCTGGGACCAGCAGTGGCGCGCGGGGCCGGCAGCCAGGACCCCATGCAAACTGATTAACCCCTTGCACCCCAAGTTCCCGTGCCTACGGGCATTTTTAGGCTCTCACTAGATGATTGCACCGTGTAACACACAGCTTGTATGAATAACTCCCATGTTTGTTTTCCAGATGCTGTATTGAGAATTGACAATGAAAATATGTCTGTCACTACTGTGAATGTAAAACTGTCTCTACTGAAAAGTAAATACATTCAAACTTTCTATCACACCCTTTCAATGAGTAAAAGATGGAGTGGGTGTGTGCACAGACAGTTTCAGAATTACCACGGCAAGAAATATGGGTCTCTTCTGCTCGGTTATCACAGGACTGCTGTTTCCATATGCCTGATGGGCACTGCCAAAGGGACCTGTGCTGCTCACTGCATACAACATGGTCCAGCCACGTGGGACCAGAACCTGCTCCATATGCCAAGTCTCTTGCAACCTGCCCTCCATCCCCACAGTTCAGCTGTTTGCAGACAATTGCTGGGGTGACTCCAGACATCTGATTGGAGCAAACACTGCCCCACGTCCCATTGTAGAAAACTTCCAGCCGCCCAGCACAATCACTGTCGCTCACCAGCCTCAAATCCGTGAATTCTAGAAGGAAGTGCACAAAAAGGGAATTTAAATCGTCTGATTCTGAAATGGACTGGGGTGAAGAGTGAAATCCCAGTGATTGCTCATCCCAAAGTATAGCCACATCATTCTGCAGGAGCAAGTGCAGAGAGAATCACTCTAAGAATGAGAGACTCTCCTGGACACCATGGGACTATTAAAAATACAATGGTCACCTTTGAAAAGTCACCAGTTTCCAGCAGTTACACACACAGACACCTGCAATACAGCAGTGACTGCCCTGCCAACACTAGAGAAATGCTGCGATATCTCCAATACTCCTGGGTGGGAACCGATGGGAAATGGTGACTTTCTAATCATGACCCCAGTCGGTAGGTAGAAGAGTAGAGTGACCATATTTTCTCAAAGGGAAAACGGAACACCGCACGGGGGGCCCGACCCCCAAACCTCCTTTCCTCTTCCCCCCCTCCAAACACATGGGGCCAGCCTGAACGCACCCTGCCTCCCACCTGTGCGGGGTCAGCGCGAGGCCCCATTCTTCCATCCCACGCACACAGCGGCCGAAGACCCCTGCTGTCCTCCTGCGTTGGGCTAGCATTGCCACTGTCCCCCCTCCTCCCACATGTTCCTCCGCACTCCGCTAGGGGGCGCATCCCATTTTTTTGGGAAAACTGTGCACGTGCCCAATTTGCTCTTCCCAACTCGTGATCCGTTGGCAAGAGGAAACGAAAGAAATGCCCGGTTTTCCCAAAACAGTCGGGACGGCCAGGGCAGGCTTAAAAAAGAGACTGTCCTGGCCAAAACGTGCTGTATGGGCACCCTATAGAAAAGACAGTGAGGGAGAGGCTCTATCATCCTCGGCTCTCTCCTCAAATGTCTGCCCCCTCCAGTAAATCCCCTGGTAACCAGGCTCACGTGAGCATTCCCGGACCAGACCTGAGCAGAGAACTCCCGCGTCCTCTTTGTGTCTGCAGTTGTGCTGGCCCCAGCCCCGGGAAGGACACGCCCAAAGATCGGATTCGTTCCCAGAGCAGTTCACATCGTCCAGCCAGATCTGCCCGGATCCTTCCCCGTAATGAGCACAGACAGTTGCATTGATGGCGCGTCCACATCCCAGTTGTTTGCAGACCACATTGGAGTCTGACAGATCCCAGGAATCATCACAGACCGTCCCCCAGCTGCCATTGTAATACATCTCCACTCTTCCAGCACAGCGACCTGCCCCATTCACCAGTCTGATCCGCCGGCTCCCTGTAGGGATAGATCCCAGCTGTTAATATGCAATATGATGATTATTAAATAGCTTCCATGCAAATCAATGATGATGCTACAATGGCTGAGATATTGAAATGCTTTTTAAAATCTGTCTTTAACAAGAAACACAGAAAAGGAGAAAAGCTGAATAAGGAAATGAGGAATACTTCTTACAGAGCACTATTGATAAACAGCATGTGAGTGTAAGGGCCTAATTCTGAATTCCTTACTCATCAGAGTAATCCTTAAGGGACTCGTCATATGGGTCAGAGCTATTTGTGAGACTAAAGGTTAGCGGAAACAGCCCTTACTAAAAATCTTGAATATTCTCAAACAACTCTTAAATGATAAGCATCAAGGTGTTCAAGGAATTATTAGGCAATTAATTTATCCAAAACCAAATATTCTTTTCAATTGTTATAGAATGGGGAGGGGGTGACACTGGCTGACCAGGTCATGCTAGAGTGTAGTTAGATCCGTTCACTTGTGTAGATTAAAGTAATGGTTAGATGTATACATGTGTATTCAGATGTTTAAACTTTATGAAAACTAGTGGAAAGTTATGGGTATTGTTTTTGCATGTCTATTGCTGTCATAATGTAATGCTAAACATTTACATGATAAATACACTTGTAGCTAAATAACACACCAAATAAATGTTGTGAAATGCTAAGGATTTAAGGACTTTAACAGGAAATGCTAATTTCAAAGGAAATAGCCATTATGAATAAGGTCTGAGGTCAAAAATCTAAGTGCATTTCTCACTCCCTGTCATCAAAGGAAAAGCCCACCTGGGTAGATTGTCAGCTTGTTTTCTGTGAGCTTATGTTCTTAGGTGAGAAGAAGATATAAATATGGATTCAAAGAAAGATCCTGTATCTCTGGACTGCCTGGATTCTAACAGAGAAGAATAACTGAATGAGAAGACAGAGATCCCCAGAGTTATTCTGGGTAGCCCTGTGTGATGGGATGAGCTCCCCACACTAGCCTTGTAAGAGCTGGGTTGGGCCAGGTGGGCCCAATCAGCTAATTATGCTGCAAATGGTGGAGGTTTAGGCCGGAATCAGCTGGTTAGAGAGTCTCACCTGTTCAGGAACACGTGGGACCTTTAAAGCCAGGAAGGTGGCTCCGGGTTGGGCTGTTGGGAAAGACTGCAGTAAGGCAGACAGTAGTCATGCACTGGGAAGAGGGAGGAGTGTATGAGGGCTGCAGGGAGATAGTCTGTAGTTATTCCCTGGGAGGAGGATTCTTGGGGCTGGCACACCCAGAGTGAGGGGGGGAACCAGAGTATAGGAAGCAGTCATACAATCATAGAAGATTAGGTTTGGAGGCCACACCCTGCTCAAAGCAGGACCAACCCCAACTAAATCAGTCCAGGGAAGGAGCAGTGTGGGCAGAGAGAGGAAGCCCAGAACTGCTGAGCTGTCCCTGGACTGGATCCCAGAGAAGAGGACAGGCCTGGGTTCCCCTATCAGCCACTGAGGGAGTGGCACCAGGGCAGTGAATGGGAAGACAGCCTAGGACTGTTGATGGATTGAATCCCATCAGGGGGAACACTGAGTGACCTAGCTGGAGGGCTAAGTTACAAAGAGGATGCTGCAGGTCCTGGAGCAAGAGGAGCTGCAGACCAGAGTGAGAGCGATGGTGTGCAAACTGTGGATGGGCATTGGCCTCGAGAGATAATCCCCAGAGTAACCAGGAGGAGATGCCAGACTGGCAGTGAGTGGAGTACCTCACAACACCCTGTAAAAGACTTTGGGGAAACTGACAGTTTATTACATCACTGCCACCATTTGGAGTTACAAACTGATTTCCCTGTTGTTATATTTTACCTGCTATAGCCTCTCAATAACCCTCCTTCTTTCTTCTTAGCTAATAAACCTTTAGTTATTTACTATAGAACTGGCTGCCAGCGTTCTCTTTGGAGGAAGTTCTGGGTGACTGACTGGTCTCTTGGGACTGGGAGAAACTTGGTGTGGTGTGATGTTAGGATTAAGTGACATTTTATCACAACTTTCAGTTTGTCTGGGTGGCAGGTTAGGTGGTCTGTGACTCCACAGTGAGACTTGTATAGTGATCCAGGAGTTCACGTTTGTGATTGGCTTGATGAATCATAGAATATCAGGGTTGGAAGTGAGCTCAGGAGGTCATCTAGTCCAACCCCCTGCTCAAAGCAGGACCGATCCCCAATTAAATCATCCCAGCCAGGGCTTTGTCAAGCCTGACCTTAAAAACTTCGAAGGAAGGAGATTCCACCACCTCCCTAGGTAACACATTCCAGTGTTTCACCATCCTCCTAGTGAAAAAGTTTATCCAACCTAAATCTTCCCCACTGCAACTTGAGACCGTTACTCCTTGTTCTGTCATCTGCTACCACTGAGAACAGTCTAGAGCCATCCTCTTTGGAACCCCCTTTCAGGTAGTTGAAAGCAGCTATCAAATCCCCCCTCATTATTCTCTTCCGTAGACTAAACATCCCCAGTTCCCTCAGCCTCTCCTCATAAGTCATGTGTTCCAGTCCCCTAATCATTTTTGTTGCCCTCCGCTGGACTCTTTCCAATTTTTCCACATCCTCCTTGTAGTGTGGGGCCCAAAACTGGACACAGTACTCCAGATGAGGCCTCACCAGTGTCAAATAGAGGGGAACGATCACGTCCCTCGATTTGCTGGCAATGCCCCTACTTATACATCCCAAAATGCCATTGGCCTTCTTGGCAACAAGGGCACACTGTTGACTCATATCCAGCTTCTCGTCCACTGTAACCCCTAGGTCCTTTTCTGCAGAATTGCTGCCGAGCCATTCGGTCCCTAGTCTGTAGCGGTGCATTGGATTCTTCCGTCCTAAGTGCAGGACTCTGCAGGCGAAATCTAATGATAGAACACACCACCAGTTTGGGGTATCTGCCCTTTTTTTTTGAGTCTGCCCTGAGTTAGTCACTTACAGTGGTGAGCCACTCCAGACAGCATGACAGCAGGTACCAGAACATTAGAGAAAAGTAGACTTGGTACCACTTTATTTTACAAATAAAGGGAAAGACAGGCAAATTGGATCTGTGTGTGTACAATAAAGTCCCAGACACTTAGTGCCTAATTCTACTCTGCTAAAATCAACTGTGAAGCTCCCACTGACACAATGGGAACAGAAATGGGCCCTTAATGTGCTGTAGTTACCCTGCAGTTGGAATGGGCATGAAAACTATCAGTGCAGTAACGTACAGTGCATGATATAGGGACATAGTTAAAATATCTGTTACTTGTTTACTTTTACTGTTGGAACTTACTGTAAATATATACTAGCAAAAAGAATAGAATTATCTTGTACAATAGTCATGTACAACCAAGAACAATGAAAAAATCCCATCACAGATTTTTTTTTCGTTTTTTTTTTTTTTTTAAACCTTTAAATGAAGGAAAATTGCAGTTATAGGATTAGGACTTCACAAGGTCACATTATAAAAGCAACTTTGATGTACTTCCTCAGTGACAGAGGGTTAGATCCACAAAGGAACGTAGCTACCTAACTGCCTCTTTATAAATAGAATCATAGAATCATAGAATATCAGGGTTGGAAGGGACCCCTGAAGGTCATCTAGTCCAACCCCCTGCTCGAAGCAGGACCAATTCCCAGTTAAATCATCCCAGCCAGGGCTTTGTCAAGCCTGACCTTAAAAACCTCTAAGGAAGGAGATTCTACCACCTCCCTAGGTAACGCATTCCAGTGTTTCACCACCCTCTTAGTGAAAAAGTTTTTCCTAATATCCAATCTAAACCTCCCCCACTGCAACTTGAGACCATTACTCCTCGTTCTGCCATCTGCTACCATTGAGAACAGTCTAGAGCCATCCTCTTTGGAACCCCCTTTCAGGTAGTTGAAAGCAGCTATCAAATCCCCCCTCATTCTTCTCTTCTGCAGGCTAAACAATCCCAGCTCCCTCAGCCTCTCCTCATAAGTCATGTGTTCTAGACCCCTAATCATTTTTGTTGCCCTTCGCTGGACTCTCTCCAATTTATCCACATCCTTCTTGTAGTCTGGGGCCCAAAACTGGACACAGTACTCCAGATGAGGCCTCACCAATGTCGAATAGAGGGGAACGATCACGTCCTTCGATCTGCTCGCTATGCCCCTACTTATACATCCCAAAATGCCATTGGCCTTCTTGGCAACAAGGGCACACTGCTGACTCATATCCAGCTTCTCGTCCACTGTCACCCCTAGGTCCTTTTCTGCAGAACTGCTGCCTAGCCATTCGGTCCCTAGTCTGTAGCGGTGCATTGGATTCTTCCATCCTAAATGCAGGACTCTGCACTTATCCTTATTGAACCTCATCAGATTTCTTTTGGCCCAATCCTCCAATTTGTCTAGGTCCTTCTGTATCCTATCCCTCCCCTCCAGCGTAACTACCACTCCTCCCAGTTTAGTATCATCCGCAAATTTGCTGAGAGTGCAATCTACACCATCCTCCAGATCATTTATGAAGATATTGAACAAAACCGGCCCCAGGACCGACCCTTGGGGCACTCCACTTGATACCGGCTGCCAACTAGACATGGAGCCATTGATCACTACCCGTTGAGCCCGACAATCTAGCCAGCTTTCTACCCACCTTATAATGCATTCATCCAGCCCATACTTCCTTAACTTGCTGACAAGAATACTGTGGGAGACCGTGTCAAAAGCTTTGCTAAAGTCAAGAAACAATACATCCACTGCTTTCCCTTCATCCACAGAACCAGTAATCTCATCATAAAAGGCGATTAGATTAGTCAGGCATGACCTTCCCTTGGTAAATCCATGCTGGCTGTTCCTGATCACTTCCCTCTCATGCAAGTGCATCAGGATTGATTCTTTGAGGACCTGCTCCATGATTTTTCCAGGGACTGAGCTGAGGCTGACTGGCCTGTAGTTCCCAGGATCCTCCTTCTTCCCTTTTTTAAAGATTGGCACTACATTAGCCTTTTTCCAGTCATCCGGGACTTCCCCCGTTCGCCACGAGTTTTCAAAGATAATGGCCAATGGCTCTGCAATCACAGCCTCCAATTTCTTCAGCACTCTCGGATGCAGCTCGTCCGGCCCCATGGACTTGTGCACATCCAGCTTTTCTAAATAGTCCCTAACCACCTCTATCTCCACAGCGGGCTGGCCATCTCTTCCCCATTTTGTGATGCCCAGCGCAGCAGTCTGGGAGCTGACCTTGTTCGTGAAGACAGAGGCAAAAAAAGCATTGAGTACATTAGCTTTTTCCACATCCTCTGTCACTAGGTTGCCTCCCTCATTCAGTAAGGGGCCCACACTTTCCTTGGCTTTCTTCTTGTTGCCAACATACCTGAAGAAACCCTTCTTGTTACTCTTGACATCTCTTGCTAGCTGCAGCTCCAGGTGCGATTTGGCCCTCCTGATCTCATTCCTACATGCCCGAGCAATATTTTTATACTCTTCCCTGGTCATATGTCCAACCTTACACTTCTTGTAAGCTTCTTTTTTATGTTTAAGATCCGCTAGGATTTCACCGTTATGCCAAGCTGGTCGCCTGCCATATTTACTATTCTTTCGACTCATCGGGATGGTTTGTCCCTGTAACCTCAACAGGGATTCCTTGAAATACAGCCAGCTCTCCTGGACTCCTTTCCCCTTCAAGTTAGTCCCCCAGGGGATCCTGGCCATCCGTTCCCTGAGGGAGTCGAAGTCTGCTTTCCTGAAGTCCAGGGTCCGTATCCTGCTGCTTACCTTTCTTCCCTGCATCAGGATCCTGAACTCAACCAACTCATGGTCACTGCTCCCAGATTCCCATCCACTTTTGCTTTCCCCACTAATTCTACCTGGTTTGTGAGCAGCAGGTCAAGAAAAGCGGCCCCCCTAGTTGGCTCCTCTAGCACTTGCGCCAGGAAATTGTCCCCTACGCTTTCCAAAAACTTCCTGGATTGTCTATGCACCGCTGTATTGCTCTCCCAGCAGATATCAGGAAAATTAAAGTCACCCATGAGAATCAGGACATGCGATCTAGTAGCTTCCGTGAGCTGCCGGAAGAAAGCCTCATCTACCTCATCATTACGTATTTATTGAAGCAGGGACTTGACTCTCCCATATCCCAGGTGAGTGCCCTGGCCACCAGCTAGAATCAATCTCTAGCTTTTTTTCGGATTCAGTGACTGATTACTTGTACAAATTGGAGCATTTCCAGCAGGAGAGACCCACCCCAGCACAGTCTAGAGTGACTAGGGCACTCACCTGCTTTCACGTCCCTGCTCCAGATCAGGCAGAGCAGGGATTGAATGTGGATTTCCCACCTCCCAGTTGAGTGCTGTTACCACTGGGTCACGTGTAAAATGGGGAGATGAGAGAGCTGACCTGGCTTACGTGCCTAGCTCCAGGAGTGGGTTCATGACTGAGGTCCCTGAGCAGAGATAGGTGCCTACCTCTACCTGTGGGTCAGGGGGCTGAGGCTTCGATCAATGGCAGGTTGGCAACGAAATAAGTTTGTGTATCTAGGCCCTACTCCCTTCCTTGGCATTTCATTGCTGGCAAATGTAGGTGGTTCCCTGTTCAGCTTTCTGGCTTCTGGTGCCTAACTCTCCCCATGCATTGTACGTGGAGCTGGGCGCGTGATTCATGGCTGAGGATCCCATTCAATGGCAAGGCACCTAGGAGTCAGGCCTTGCAACGCCCAAGGCCTTTGGGGGATCTAGCCCAGAGCTACTATCCATGGCAGCCTTGGTCAAAACAGGTTGCATGTGACTTCCTTTTCTTACTGTTGTTTTCTGATTCAAGACAGCATGTTTTTAATAGACTTTAACATAAAGAAGCCACTAGATACACAAGAGCTGCTTGGTTTCAGAGTAGCAGCCGTGGTAGTCTGTATTCGCAAAAAGAAAAGGAGTACTTGTGGCACCTTAGAGACTAACCAATTTATTTCAGCGTAAGCTTTCATGAGCATCTGATGAAGTGAGCTGTAGCTCACGAAAGCTTATGCTCAAATAAATTGGTTAGTCTCTAAGGTGCTACAAGAGCTGCTTGGAAATTAATCCTTTTCTGATTCAAGACAGCATGTTTTTTTAAGACTTTAACATAAAGAAGCCACTAGATACACTAGAGCTGCTTGGAAATTCATCCTTTTCCCCACAAAATATGAATGACCGTGAATATTTTTCATGTTCCACAAATAAATTTGGGATTTTCATAGATCTGTCAAGTGATTAAAAAAAAATTAACCGTGATTAATTGTGCTGTTAATAACAGAATACCATTTATTTAAATATTTTGGATGTTTTCTACAGTTTCAAATATATTGATTTCAATTACAAAACACAATAGAAAGTGTACAGTGCTCACTTTATATTTTTTTATTCCAAATATTTGAAGTGTAAAAAATGGAAGAAATAGTATTTTTCAATTCAGCTAATACAAGTACTGTAGTGCAATCTCTTTACCATGGAAGCTGAACTTACAAATGTAGATTTATGTACAAAAAATAACTGCATTCAGAAATAAAACAATACATTCCAACTGGTATTCTGTTGTTTAACAGTGCAATTAAAACTGCGATTAATCATGATTTTTTTTAATCTTGATTAATTTTTTTTAGTTAAACGCGTGAGTTAACTGTGGTTAATGAACAGCCCAAGTTTTTCAACTGAAATCTGAACATTTTCAATGAAAACAAACTATTTGAGAAAATTTGTAATCTTATGGTGAAGATTTTTCACAGGAAAAAAGTTTTGATGAATTTTTTTGAACAGCTCTAATCAATAAAAATATGAGAGAGAGACAGAGAAAGAGGTTGCTATAGTGCACTAACCCTATACCATGGCTATGCTTTGTTCTGTATATAATATATTTTTACTATAAATCGGTCCCAGTTTGAACATCAGATCCACATCATTTCAAGGACTGCCGAGATCACAGCACAAGGTGGGGTGGAGGCAGGCCCTGGAGTGGGTCATGTTCCATTGAACAAGGACAGGATATTTATAAGATTTTCACAGTAAGTCACCTGAGCAAACGACACCAACGTCCTCAGCAATTCCTGCCTGGGTTGTTTCAGGCTGGGAGATGTCACAGAGAGTCAGACGAGTCTCATTTCCTCCACATCGGACACTTTTCAGCCCCACGGGGCCCCTTCCTCGCTCAGACATAGGGGGGTTATAAGCTTTCTCAGCAACTCCACACTGGAGCTGTCTGCACACCACGCTGGCATCATCCATGTCCCACTGGTCATCCAGCACTCTGCCCCACACACCATGGAGGGAAATCTCAACTCTCCCACTGCATCGGCTCTCTCCATTCAACAGTCTGAGCGCCTCAGAACGACCTGGGCTCACAGAGACAAAAAATATGCTGAATAACACTCCCTGCTGGTACTGCATTAGAAATAATACACAGGTGTGATGTGAAACACAGGTTTCTGTGCTGAGTGGAAGGTAACTCTCACCGCTGTGCAGTGATACAGGGAACAGCCTCTTTCAAGGGTTTCGTCTGTCTGTCTACTCAGAAATGCAGGAGGTGATGGAAGGAAAGAATTCCCCAGCTCTGAGATCAGATCTTGCAGGATTTGGAGCGCTCTCACCTCCCTAAGGAGTCAATGTGAGTGGAGAGTGCTCAGGAACACCTGGCAGATCAGGCCCCTGGTTTCCAAAGTGGTCTGTGCAAAAGTGCTCAGTGCTCACCCCGCACATTGATAACGTCAGCGCTGTGAGGTAGCTGTGATTTACAACAGGAGTCTAGGGATTGGCCTGCAATGAGCGCACCAAGCGCCCCACTTCCCTGCTGCAATTCCCAGATCCAGACTGCCAGGACACATGGCTCCTTTAAAGAAAACCTTGCCCTGTTTGTCCCCGTTCAATGTACATTGGTGGCCTGCGATCACGGCGTCAGCTCCAAACCCATAAGGAGCTAACACAATGAAGGCTTTTCTGCACTCAGCAAGGATTTTCCAGGCCAGGTCTGCAACTGTGGATGCTTGAGTTACCTTTCTCACAAAGTCTAGCTATTGGCTTGGCTGGAGATGATGCCGGAGAAGAGAGTGACCTCTGGGCAATGGGGAAGAAGATCCCATTTTTTTTCTAAACATATATATTTTTCATTTTAAAACTTTGTTCACTGTGAGCACATAAAGATGTTGAAGTTCCTTGTGGGAGAAGCGAAGACCCTTTCTGGTGATTAGGTCATTGGAGATTTATACAGTGTATGCGGCACCTTACATTTCAAAGGAGCCAAAGTGCTCCCAAAATGTGATCTGTAAACCTGTCAAATCTCCCTAAATATATAAACAGTTATAAGAATATACATACAGAGGACAGTAGTGACTCCATATTTAAAGATGAGATTAGTATTACACTTAAGACAGGTATTTAACTACTCTGTTTTTTATTAAAGTTTTGTATGGTCTGAATCTCACATTAAGACTCCTATACTCTGAGCAGGTGTAAATGAGCCCTTAGGGTTAGTAAGAATTAGGCCCAGTGTAATCTCCCCTTACTTCCCGCACAGAATCTCTGTGTCAGTGTGACCCACATTCCTTGTACTGCACCATTTGACTTTATTTCTCTGACAGGAAGCGACAGATGCCATGGGGAGGGGACATGGATTTTATCTGGATACTCTGGGCCTCTGTTACGTTATGGGCAACCCCACACCCTAGTCACCCTCTGAGGGCAGAGCTAGAGTGCATGGTCTGGGGGTAGGGGGGAAGGTTATAAATACAGGAGTTGAAGGGCTTTTATACGCTTGAAAGGCTACAAGGGCACAGCTGCAGCTGTACCTCTGTAGCCCTTTAGTGTAGACCCTACCTATGCCGACCGGAGGGGTTCTCCCATTGCTATAGTTCATCCACCTCCCTGAGAGGTGGTAGCAAGCTTGACAGAAGAATTCTTCTGTTTACCTAGTGCTGTCTACACTGCGGGGGGGGGGGGTAGGTTGGCTTAATGTGTCACTCAGGGCTGAGGATTTTTCATATCCCTGAAAAAAGAAAAGGAGTGCTTGTGGCACCTTAGAGACTAACCAATTTATTTGAGCATGAGCTTTCGAAAAGCTTATGCTCAAATAAATTGGTTAGTCTCTAAGGTGCCACAAGTACTCCTTTTCTTTTTCCGAATACAGACTAACACGGCTGTTACTCTGAAACATATCCCTGAGTGATTTAGCTGGGTCAACCCAGCTTTTTAATGTATACCGTGTCGAAGACAGCCCTGTGGACTCAGTGGCTGAGAGATGTATCTGCTGTGAGGGCTGATCCCAACCCCTGTACCACCATGGATACAGGGCAGTGCTATGCCAGCTTTATTTTCTAAGGAAGCTCTCCATTGAGATAACGTTTGGTGCACCATGGTGTGGTCTATGGAGCTAGATGGAGAGCTGGGGCAGTATTTGTTGCTGTGGAGACCACAGAGACTATGGAATTTACATGTAGCTATCAGCTGACTGCTCTAAACTGGGATTCTCTCTCAGTTAAAGAGAGAGAACGGGGCAGCACTTGGTGAGGTGAGGATTTGTGAATTCTTGCCTGATTTAGCTGGGTTTATGGGGAGAAGACAGTGCTCCATGGAGTGAGAGCCTCACAGAGATCCAGGGAACAGATATTGTAGAGGCTGCTTCCAATCCTGGTACCACATTGAATACAGGCTACAGATTTCTGTTTCACCAGCAACTGAGATACCCAGTCAACTCTTAACCCAAGCCTAGGGCTGGAGCGCTGCTAGCTGCTAAGGTCCCCAGACTTTTCATTGCTCACCGAGTTCTGAAGTGTTTGAAATGGCTGAGGTACTGCCATTTCTCAAGCTCTGAAGACCCACTACATGTTACAACCACACTGCAAAGCCTGAGAAATCATCTCTAAGAGAAGATCAGTGGGGAATGTGTTTGGATGTTTGTGCTGAAGTATAGAACACGTTAAGTTGTAAGAGAAACAAATGGAGGAAGGTCTGTATAAGGAGAACCCATAGATTTACTTACTTATAGCTTTTGTTGAAGTGGCAAAGAGTCCTGTGGCACCTTATAGACTAACAGACGTTTTGGAGCATAAGCTTTCATGGGTGAATACCCACTTTGTCGGATGCATGAAGTGGAAATTTCCAGGGCGAGGAATAAATCTGCAAGCAAGAATCAGGCTAAGGATAACGAGGTTAGTTCAATCAGGGAGGATGAGGCCCTCTTCTAGCATCTGAGGTGTGAACACCAAGGGAGGAGAAACTGCTTTTGTAGTTGGCTAGCCATTCACAGTCTTTGTTTAATCCCGAGCTGATGGTGTCAAATTTGCGAATGAACTGAAGCTCAGCATTTTCTCTTTGAAGTCTGGGCCTGAAGTTTTTTTGCTGCAGGATGGCTACCTTTAAATCTGCTATTGTGTGTCCAGCGAGGTTGAAGTGTTCTTCTACAGGTTTTTGTATATTGCCATTCCTAATATCTGATTTGTGTCCATTTATCCTTTTACGTAGGGACTGTCCAGTTTGGCCGATGTACATAGCAGAGGGGATTGCTGGCACATGATGGCGTATATTACCATAGAATCATAGAATATCAGGGTTGGAAGGGACCTCAGGAGGTCATCTAGTCCAACCCCCTGCTCAAAGCAGGACCAATCCCCAACTAAATCATCCCAGCCAGGACTCTGTCAAGCCTGACCTTAAAAACTTCTAAGGAAGGAGATTCCACCACCTCCCTCGGTAACGCATTCCAATGCTTCACCACCCTCCTAGTGAAAAAGTTTTTCCTAATATCCAACCTAAACCTCTCCCACTGCAACTTGATGACATTGGTGGATGTGCAGGTGAATGAACCGGTGTTGGTGTGGCTGATCTGGTTCGGTCCTGTCATGGTGTCGCTGGTGTAGATATGTGGGCAGAGTTGGCACTGTGGTTTGTTGCATGGATTGTTTCCTGGGTTAGAGTTACTATGGTGCAGTGTGTAGTTGCTGGTGAGAATATGCTTCAGGTTGGCAGGTTGTCTGTGGGTGAGGCCTGGCCTGCCTCCCAAGGTCTATGAAAGTGAGGGATTGTTGTCCAGGATGGGTTGTAGATCACTGATGATGCGTTGGAGAGATTTTAGCTGAGGACTGTATGTGATGGCCAGTGGAGTTCTGTTGGTTTCTTTCTTGGGCTTGTCTTGCAGCAGGAGGCTTCTGGCTCTGTTGATCTACACGTCTGGTTCTGTTCATCTGTTTCCTTATTTCCTCGTGTGGGTATCGTAGAGTTGAGAATGCTTGGTGAAGATCTTGTAGGTGTTGGTCTCTGTCTGAGGGGTTGGAGCAAATGTGGTTGTACCTCAGCACTTGGCTGTAGACAATGGATCATGTGGTGTGTTCGGGATGGAAGCTGGAGGCACGAAGGTAGGCATAACGGTCGGTGGGTTTTCGGTATAGCGGTGGTGTTAACGTGACCGTCACTTATTTGCACCATGGTGTCTAGGAAGTGGACCTCCCGTGTAGATTGGTCCAGGCTGAGTTTGATGGTGGGGTGGAAGCTGCTGAAATTGTGGTGGAATTCTTCCAGAGTTTCCTTCTCATGGGTCCAGAGGATGAAGATGTCATCAGTGTAATGTAGGTAGAGAAGGGGCGTGAGTGGATGGGAGCTGAGGAAACGTTGTTCCAGGTCAGCCATAAAAACGCTGGCATATTTTGGGGCCATGAGGGTGCCCATAGCGGTGCCACTGGTCTGGAGGTGTATATTGTCACCAAATTTGAAATAATTGTGCATGAGGGTAAAGTTACAGAGCTCAGTAACCAGTTGTGCTGTGGCATCATCAGGGATACTGTTCCTGACAGCTTTTATTCCATCTATGTGTGGGATGTTTGTGTAGAGAGCCTCTACATCCACGGTGGCTAGGATGGTGTTTTCTGGAAGATCACCAATGCACTGTAGTTTTCTCAGGAAATCAGTGGTGTCACGGAGATAGCTGGGAGTGCTTATTCATAGCTATTACAATGTTTTAATGTGTGCATTAAATGTTTGGTTTACTAAGGCCATGTCTACACTGTGAGTGCTACAGTGACACAGAACTTCACTGCAGCTATGTCGCTGTAGTGTGGATGCTTCCTTCAGCGACAGAAGGGGTTTTACTGTTGCTGTGGGTAATCCATCTTTCCAAGTGGTGGTAGCTAGATCAATAGAAGAATTCTTCTATTGTCGTCTACAGTGAGGGTGAGGTTGGCATAGTTATGTCACTCAGGGATGTGACTCCTATTGATCTCATTGATGAATGCTGCAAAGTGCCTAAATTCTTACTGAAAATGAAACGTATGCTCTTAAACCAGTTAGGCATTGCCATGCCGAATGGAGCAACAGCGAAACAGCTATAAAAATCTGGGCCTAGCCACTATGGATAGCCATCAGATGACTTGCCATCAATCAGCTATGGCAGTTCTCTGGTGTGGCATGGGGAAGCCGATGAAGATCTTTGGAGAAGCCTGCAGGAAAAAGGACCCCTGCAGTATTTGTGTTGCATTGTAGAGGAGGATCTTCATCAAAGTGCCAGCTGCTCTCACTAAGAGCAGGATCTTTGTGAAAGTTCCCAGCTTGCTCAGAAGCCAAGCTCTGGAACCATTTGAACGCTTTCCTGAAAACTGGGATCTTTGGCAAAGAAATGACTATTTCTATGAAGTGCAGTGGGGAATTAATGATCTACAAACATACACACCCACTGAGCAAGCTCTGTAGATGAGGGCTGCAGCCCACCAGCACACAACCCAGGATGGGCAACGGGGGAAGCGTTTTGGCCAGGAACACTCTACTTTTCCAGAGAGTGAAATGGGATTGTAATGGCCCCACAGCATGGATGAGATCTCTGCGTATAGGTTGCTTCTGCAACACCAACCTCAACCTGATGAAGGGCTGAGTCAGCCCTGCTGGGACTGAGGGAATCTGTGAATCACAAACCCCAGGTTTATAGCACAGAGCCATTCTCTCCGGTTCACTCTAGCGTAGTGCTAGGATCCACCTCGCCACCCCTTACTGCACCTGGAGGTGTCTCTGATCTGGGGAACCTAAACAAAGAAAGCAACATTCCGATACCCCTACTTACCTTGCGTACTGTAGTCAGTGGGACTAACTCATGATGATCCTAAGCTGGCCTATAACCTGCACTATGACTAATACACACACATATATATTAAACTTACCTGAGCAAATAACACTGGCCGTGTCTCTGGGGGAGCAGGCTGGGTTGCCCAGGGCCATGCGAAAACAATCCCACAGACAGGGTTCAGTCCCTTCACAATGAAAAGTGTCGCTCCATACGGTTCCCCTCCCTTCCCCGAAATGGGCTCCTCCCAGGATCGACTCGGCATATCCACAGTTCAGCTGATGGCAGAGGACGTTGGCATCTTGCAAATCCCAGTGGGAGGCACAGAGGCTTCCCCATGTGTCTCCATGTCGGATCTCCACTCTCCCGGAGCACTCGGTGCCGTTCACTAACCTGCCGCCCAGGCACCCTGAGCACAAGGGAAAGTGAGTGTCGAGGAGGTGCAGTGATCAGTGTTAACGGCAACGGCAGGGAGGGGAGTAGGGAACAGGAAGGGATTGTTGCTCATGATCAATTCTAGCAGTTACCCTGTGGGGGCTGTGGGACTATTCTACACCTGCATATTCACAAACTGATACTCGATCCACGTCAGTTAGTGCGAAGGGAGGTCCAGGGACCAGAATTTGGCTTCCTTGGTACATTCCATACTCAAGGCACCACAAGCATTTCACTGAGGGATCAGTTCCAGCAGACTTGGCTGGTGCACGGACAGGGGGCCAAATTATGGGCCAGTCCCCACCTGGTGTAAATCGGCATAGCCTCACTGAGCCCAATGGAGCGTGGCAGATTGATACACTGTGAAGATCTGGCTGAGGATGTTCCCCAATCCCCAATCCTTTTCTTTCCCCCTGCAGCTGCTCACCTGAACACACCACGCTGGCTTCACTCCCAGGGGGACACTCAGTTGTGCCCAGCGCAGTAACAGGACAGTCCCTCAGGCGGGATTCATTCCTCTCACAGCCAAACGTGCCGTTCCAGACAGGCCCGTCTCCTGTGCCAAAGAGCTGCCCGGCTGGAATCGACAGGGCGAATCCACAGTCAAACTGCTGGCAGAGGGCGTGGGCAGCCTGTAAATCCCACTGGGAGTCACAGAGGGTTCCCCAGGCGCCTCCGTGGCGAAGCTCCACTCTCCCCGAACACCCTGTGCTGCCGTTTGCCAGCCTGTACCCGCCGTACCCTGAGAAGAAGGAGAAGGGAGATCAAAAGGACATTTCTCTTGCACAATTGTATCCAAAGATGTGACGAAGGAGCCTCAGTGACCTGGGATAATTAACTAATAATTACTTCCCAGTTTACTGGGCACTTTGTAAATGAGGATGTTCAGATGTGATTATCAGGTTCTTCCAGTGCAGGCGTTATTGCTCATATCTGCCCTTTGTGGGAAGTCACACAGCACGCACCAAACTCCGCCTTGGCATTTACTGCTCTGGGGTCAGGGTCATGCCTGGGACAGATTGTCTTTAGCTGAGGCCAGTCTCTGCTTTGGTGGTTCCAGAGTGCTGGTCAGGAGTCTGGAGCGGCTGCCCCTAAGTTATCACACAAATCCCACGTGAAGAAACTGGGGTTCTCAAGGGTGCTGAGTCCTAGGTTATTGGAAGCTTATTGAATCAGAACAGTTGCACTCAGGAGTCTGACTGGGAATAACATACACAGTGGTGATATTCTAGCTCAGTGACAGCTCTGCAACAGTTAAGGTTGAGACCAGCTTTCCTTCAAAGCTAATTTTTTCTAAGTGCTCTAATATCTGCTTGATTGATTGGATTGGATTGAAATACAGTATTTCACATAGGAGCACAGGGCTGTATTAGTAATCCAAATGTGGGGCCATTTCTCCAAGGGGTTTCCGAGATACAGCTCCCAGGAAGGAAAAAAAAAGCTTATATTAAAGTTGACAGATTCGGGCATTTTATTTTTGCACACAGGTAGAGATCAAATCAAGGCTCAGATCATTGCACCAGGGTCTCAGACACTTGAGGGTTACCCCCAACAGAGGATATGGCATCCACCAGCCTTTGGGGGAAATCAAATTCAGATGTTATTTCAAAACGAGCCTGCTTCTCCAGTTAGGGGCTTGCGAAGGCTTGGGCGCCTCCACACACATCTAACAGACTCCACTGAGCATGTGCAGCGAGAGAGGATAGCTATCTGGAAACCTGACAATCCAGCATGAGATGTGGGTGGCTTTGAGGGTAAATTGTGGCCTTTACAGCTAGGCACCCCCACCCCGGCACTGTGAGCGCAACTCCCGCTCAGAAAGGAAACGTGATGTTAAAAAAGCAGGTTTATTGCTCCAATTGGTCTCTCTCATGGGGGATTTTGTTTGGTGTAAATATAATCTGAGTGCAGCAACATATTCAGAATGTGCTGAAATTGCTTTTGAAAAGAAAACAACTTCCAAATGTGAATGTTGACTGGGAAGGGTAGGGGGGATCAGAGGTGCAAGAGTAGGTGGTAACAGGGGGAAATGTTTGGGTTTTCAGCCAGGGATGTGCTTATTATGGGGAGAGAGACAAATGGGAATCGGTGGTAGGGGAGAGAAGAAGTTGCGGGGTGGGCTCAGGGAAGGAGGAGAGTGTGAGGATTGGGAGAGGAGGAAGGGAAAATACATGAGCGGTTGCAAACTAGGAAGGGTAGCAGAAAAAGTTGAGGGGTTGAAGTAAGGCACATCAGCCGTGAATTCTCCCCTTCTGTGTGTGTGCTGCAATCTACGGGAGCCCTATCCCTTTGCAGGCCCTGGGAGCAACTATACAACCACCATTATCCCCATTCCATTCTAACAAAATGTACAGGACAAGGAGGAGCACTGAGGAATCACATAGCAACCTTGTGGCCCAGTGGAAAAACCACTGGACTGGGACTATCCCCAGCTTTGCCACTGGCTTGCTGTCTGACCTTGGGCAAGTCTGAGGTTCTGAGCCCCAGAAGGTGGTGAGAGGCAGACCAGCTGAAAGTCTCTGGGCAAAGATAAAAGCCGGGAAAAATAGTGGTGATGTAATGGTAGGGGTCTACTATAGACCATCCAATCAGTAGAAGAAATGGATGAGGCATTTCTACAACAAACATAAATATTCAAAACACAAGACCTGACAGTAACAGGGGAGTTTATCTACCCAGACATCTGTTGGAAAAGTAATAAGGCAAAACACTAAATGTTCAATCAGTTCTTGGAATGTGTTGGGGAAAACTTTTTGTTCCATAAAAGTAGAGGAAGTAACCAGGAGGACCGACATTTGAGACTAGATTCTGACCAAGAGGGAGGAATTGTTAGTGAATCAGAAGGTGGAAGGCAACTTGGGTGAAAGTGACCATAAACGATAGTTGTCATGATTCTAAGGAAAGGAAGGAGTGAAAGAAACAGAATAAGTAAAAAGGACTTCGAAAACTCCAGACTTTAACAAACATAGTGAACGGATAGCTAAGTTCCCCTGGGAAGAAAATCTTAGGGAAAAAAGGAAGTCAGGAGACCTGACAGTATCTGAATATTAAAGACACAACTGCAAAGTATCCTGATGTGAAGGAAAAACAGAAAGAATCGTAAGAGAACATTATGGCTCCACAGGAGCTCTTTAAGGACTGAAAATCAAAAAGGAATCGTACCGAACGTGGAAATGTGAAACACTTGCTAAGGATGAGCACAAAACCACAGCACCAGTATGTCGGGACTAAATCAGAGAGGCTAAAGCACAATACGAGTTACACCCAGCAAGGGACATAAAAAGATAATACTAATAAGAAGTTCTCTAAATACATTAGGGGGTAAGAGAAAGATGAAGTAAAGTACAGGTCCTCTACTTAGTTAAAAGAGGAGCTAATAAGGGATGATATCAAGAAGGCTGAGGTGTTTAATTTCTATTTTGCTTTAACCTTTACTAAATAGGTTAATGGTGAGCAGATACTCAACACAATTCATATTAACAATGAGGGGGAAGGAATGCAAACCTCACAGAAATTAAGTTGACTGTCCCCACAGATACAGTACACACACACTAGCCTGTTAGCCTGTAGCCCTGAATTTGACATTCCTGCCTGTACCCCACAATTGGACAGCACTGGAGTCAGTCATTTTGTATGTTCAACCACTGCCAGCTGAAACCCAAACATCACATAGCTAATAATAGTTTAATGACCCTGAGAGGCAAGGCCAAATAGCGACATGCTTGCAGTTTTTCTAATCAAAATGGAAGAATACAATAAAAAATAAACGTACTGTAAAAATAGAAACAAATGTTTGGGCAACCGACCTTGGTTTCAGGTGCCTCTAACATGTAAGCTTTATCATTGTTATAACCAGGAATATTTTGCTAATAAAAATAATGAATTGTTATTGGCTGTTGCTGGGGAAATTATTAGCCCATTAGAGGCTATTATGAGCTGTGTGCTTTATCCAAAGAAAATTTACAAAAAAATTATTTAGAAAGTGTGCTTTGGAGCAGTCTGGGGAAGCTTTCCTTTTGGCAAGGATTTTACACCTAAATTCCCCAATAGTCAGATGGAAGGAGGGGGCCCCCAGTAGCTTGGCTGTTAATTTCTTGAGACCATTTCAGACTTTTTAGATAACTGTAAATATTTGGAATGCTCTGCACCCTACTGCTACAGCATACATAGTGTGCCCACGCTTGAAACCCAATAAAGTAGTTTTAGGTAAAGCACTCTGGTTTGTATCAATCATTTATCAGACAGAGGAGTTATGGCCATATTATTTTTTTCTTGAAGAAAACCAGTTAAATTACCACTGATTTGGGTTCTAAAACCCCTGGGTAGCAAGCCCAGCTGAGGACACACTCTTTACCTTAACACACAGCATGGAGCTGATTTATGGTAAAACCACGAATAAGTTTATTAATAAAGAACATAGATTTAAATGATACTAAGCAGAGATAACAGAAGCAGAAAATGCTTACAAACAAAACAAAATACAACACTTTCTAGTGTCTAAGACTTTACTTTAGCAAACTATGATCTTTGCCTCAACAGCTTTCTCACATCAAACTGCCAGCATCTCCAAGCCTTCCGGCAGGAGGATCCAACATTCACGGAATTGGAGGGTGCTGTCCTCTTTGCCCACTAAAGGATGGGTAACTAATGAGTTTTCTCCCCTTCTTTGTATACTCTAGTAACCTTTTGAAATGTGTTTGTCTAAAGTGCCTCCCCAGATAAATTTCTTCTCCTTTGCTATTTGACTCTTCCTAGTGACTTCCCATCATCCTCTTGGCTCATATGTAACATAATTTCCACTGTCTCTGGCCTCGCCTTGCTCAGTTTACATTGGAGACACAGGCAAACAGGTAAAACAACATACCTTTGTCTAGGACAAACTTGTTTCTCAAGTCTGTCCCCAAAACATATTTTAGGAGCATCTTTCCATCACACAGACATAACTCTACTCGCCATCTGTATATACCTCACACAATGATATCCATAACCAGCATGTCTCCAGTTTTTATATGATATCTTACCCAAGTGAGCTGTAGCTCACGAAAGCTTATGCTCAAATAAATTTGTTAGTCTCTAAGGTGCCACAAGTCCTCCTTTTCTTTTTACCCAGTACACTGTTATAGTACAATAATACTGTATACAAACAGTTGTTCCAACTGCTTATTCTTTGGGTTTCAGGCCCCTTGTTCTCCCCTTGGGGTGTCTGGACCCTGATTGTCACACAAAGATACTTAAGGATCTAGCTGAAGCACTGGTGGAACCGTCAGCCATGATATACAGACAGCTGCAGCGGCACAGGAGCCAGCAAACAGAGGTAAACAGGGGAGTTTGAAAGGGGAGTTTGTCTTGTGGTGCTTGTTCGGAATTTGTTTTTGCTGTGGGGGGGTGGTGTTTTGGTGTGGTTTGTGTTTCCCAGATTAACAGGATTTAGGTGGGAAGGCTATGACAGATACAGAGGCAGCAGTGGGAGTGACCCATGTCGTGGAGGACACAACGAAGATGACTGGATGTGGAAGCTGCGGTATGTACATGATCCTGGAGGGGGTACCTGGTAAGAGTTTTGTCGGCATGAAATGCTGTCTGATAGAGCTGATGGAGTAAAAGATCCGAGGTTTGGAGATGCAGGTGGAAAGTCTGGTTGAGTTTAGAAAAGGGTTCGAGCAGATTATGGAGCAAAGACATGAGATATATGAAGGGAAAAGCTCAGACTTACAGATGGAAGCAGGACTGAGGAATTCTGAGGGGAGACTGCTGGGTGAGGAAAGTGGTCAGTGGAAGTATGTGACTAAAAGAACCAGGCAGAGGAAAAGAAGGGCTAGTGAAGGAGAAATAGAGCTCAAGAATAGGTTTGTGGAGTTGGAAAATGAAGAAGAGGCTCAGCAGGTAGTCACTGAAGGTGGAAGGGCAAGGAAGAAGAGAAAAGCGGCTAGTCCTATAGGAAACGGGGAAGAGTCAATGGAGACTACACCAACTATGAGCCCCAGGAGGATACGGGATAGATTGCAGAGGATTGCAAGGGAGAATAGGAATGGAAAGAACTTGCAGCCAGAGGGAACAGGGGATAGACTGGAGAATAGCACCGTCACCAGGAAAAGGCAGGTCTATGTGAGCGGGGACTCTTTACTGAGAAGAATAGACAGGCCTGTAACCAGAGCTGATCCAGAGAATAGAAGGGTGTGCTGTCTTCCAGGTGCTAAGATACGGAATGTAGACCTGAAGTTGAAAAGGATCCTAAAGGGAGCAGGAAAGAATGCCCTAATTATCCTTCATGTGGGAACAAATGTTACGGCTAGATTCTCGCTGGAAAGTATTAAGGGAGACTATGCTAGGCTGGGGAAGACGCTGAAGGAAATCGAGGCTCAGGTGATCTTTAGTGGGATTCTGCCTGTTCCTAGAGAAGGGCAACAAAGGGGTGACAAGATTATGACTATCAACAGATGGCTTAGGCAGTGGTGCTATAAGGAGGGCTTTGGGATGTATGGCCACTGGGAGGCATTCATGGACAGAGGACAGTTCTCTCGGGATGGACTTCACCTGAGTAGGGAAGGAAATAGACTTCTAGGATGGAGGCTGGCACAATTGATTAAGAGAGCTTTAAACTAGGAATCTGGGGGAGATGGTTGGGAGATGTCCAGATAATCTCCACGCTGGATTTTAGCATTGAGAGGGAAGAACACGAAGTAAGAAAGGATACAGCCGTGGGTAGGAGAATGGATATAAGGAGGAAGGGCAGTGTGAATACCAGTCTAATAGGTTATACTGGCTGTAGAATGACCGTGCCTAATTGGGTACAGAATGTGAGTGAGGCCAAACAGAAAAAAATAAGATGTTTGTACACCAATGCGAGGAGCCTAGGTAACAAAATGGAGGAACTAGAGCTACTGGAGCAGGGAAGTGAAACCAGATATTATAAGGATAACAGAAACATGGTGGAATAGTAGTCATGACTGAACTATGGGTATTGAAGGGTATGTGCTGTTTAGGAAAGACAGAAATAAAGGCAAAGGTGGTGGAGTAGCATTGTATATCAATGATGAGGTAGACTATAAAGAAATAAGAAGCGATAGAATGGAGAAGACAGAGTCCGTCTGGGCAAAAATTACATTGAGGAAGAAAACTATTAAAGCCTCCCCTGGGATAGTGCTTGGGGTGTGTTATAGACCGCCAGGATCTAATTTGGATATGGATAGAGCCCTCTTTAATGTTTTTAATGAAGTAAATACTAATGGAAACTTCGTGATCATGGGAGACTTTAACTTCCCAGATATAGACTGGAGGACAAGTGCTAGTAATAATAATAGGGCTCAGATTTTCCTAGATGCGATAGCTGATGGATTCCTTCATCAAGTAGTTGCTGCACCGACTAGAGGGGATGCCATTTTAGATTTGGTTTTGGTGAGTAGTGAGGACATCATAGAAGTAATGGTTGTAGGGGACAACCTTGGTTCAAGTGATCATGAGCTAATTCAGTTCAAACTGAACGGAAGGATTAACAAAAATAAATCTGCAACTAGGGTTTTTGATTTCAAAAGGGCTGACTTTCAAAAATTAAGGAAATTAGTTAGGGAAGTGGATTGGACTGAAGAACGTATGGATCTAAAGGCAGAGGAGGCCTGGGATTACTTTAAATCAAAGCTGCAGAAGCTATCGGAAGCCTGCATCCCAAGAAAGGGGAAAAAATTCATAGGCAGGAGTTGTAGACCAAGCTGGATGAGCAAGCATCTCAGAGAGGTGATTAAGAAAAATCAGAAAGCCTACAGGGAGTGGAAGATGGGAGGGATCAGCAAGGAAAGCTACCTTATTGAGGTCAGAACATGTAGGGATAAAGTGAGACAGGCTAAAAGTCAAGTAGAGTTGGACCTTGCAAAGGGAATTAAAACCAATAGTAAAAGGTTCTATAGCCATATAAATAAGAAGAAAACAAAGAAAGAAGAAGTGGGACTGCTAAACACTGAGGATGGAGTGGAGGTGAAGGATAATCTAGGCATGGCCCAATATCTAAACAAATACTTTGCCTAAGTCTTTAATAAGGCTAAAGAAGATCTTAGGGATAATGGTAGCATGACAAATGGGAATGAGGACATGGAGGTAGATATTACCATATCTGAGATAGAAGCAAAACTCGAACAGCTTAATAGGACTAAATCGGAGGGCCCAGATAATCTGCATCCAAGAATAGGCACATGAAATTGCAAGCCCATTAGCAAAAATTTTTAATGAATCTGTAAACTCAGGGGTTCTACCGTATGTTTGGAGAATTGCTAACATAGTTCCTATATTTAAGAAAGGAAAAAAAAGTGATGCAGGTAACTACAGGCCTATTAGTTTGACATCTGTAGTATGCAAGGTCTTGGAAAAAATTTTGAAGGAGAAAGTAGTTAAGGACATTGAGGTCAATGGTAATTGGGACAAAATACAACACGGTTTTACAAAAGGGAGATTGTGCCAAACCAACCTGATCTCCTTCTTTGAGAAAGTAACATATTTTTTAGACAAAGGAAACACAGTGGATCTAATTTACCTAGATTTCAGTAAGGTGTTTGATACCGTGCCACATGGGGAATTATAAGTTAAATTGGAAAAGATGGGTATCAATATGAAAATTAAAAGGTGGGTAAGGAAATGGTTAACTGGGAGACTACAGCGGGTCCAACTGAAAGGTGAACTGTCAGGCTGGAGGGAAGTTACCAGTGGAGTTCCTCAGGGATCAGTTTTGGGACCAATCTTATTTAATCTTTTTATTACTGACCTTGGCACAAAAAGTGGGAGTGTCCTAATAAAGTTTGCGGATGATACAAAGCTGAGAGGTATTACCAATTTAGAGAGAGACCGGGATATCATACAGGAAGATTTGGATGACCTTGTAAATTGGAGTAATAGTAACAGGATGAAATTTAATAGTGAGAAGTGTAAGGTTAGGGATTAATAACAAGAATTTTAGTTATAAGCTGGGGACGCATCCATTAGAAGTAACGGAGGAGGAGAAGGACCTTGGAGTATCGGTTGATCATAGGATGACTATGAGCCGCCAATGTGATATGGCCGTGAAAAAAGCTAATGCGGTCTTGGGATGCATCAGGCGAGGTATTTCCAGTAGAGAAAAGGAGGTTTTAGTACCGTTATACAAGGCAGTGGTGAGACCTCACCTGGAATACTGTGTGCAGTTCTGGTCTCCCATGTTTAAGAAGATGAATTCAAACTGGAACAGGTACAGAGAAGGGCTACTAGGATGATCCGAGGAATGGAAAGCTGTCCTATGAAAGGAGACTCAAGGAGCTTGGCTTTTTTAGCCTAACTAAAAGAAGGTTGAGGGAAGATATGATTGCTGTCTATAAATATATCAGAGGGATAAATACCAGAGAGGGAGATGAATTATTTAAGCTCAGTACTAATGTGGACACAAGAACAAATGGATATAAACTGGTCATTGGGAAGTTTAGACTTGAAATTAGATGAAGGTTTCTAACCATCAGAGGAGTGAAGTTTTGGAATAGCCTTCCAAGGGAAGCAGTGGGGGCAAAAGACCTATCTGGCTTTAAGATTAAACTCGATAAGTTTATGGAGGAGATGGTATGATGGAATAACATGATTTTGGCAATTAATTGATCTTTAAATATTCATGGTAAATAGGCCCATTGACCTGTGATGGAATGTTAGATGGGGTGGGATCTGAGTTACCACTGAGAATTCTTTCCTGGGTATCTGGCTGGTGAATCTTGCCCATATGCTCAGGGTTTAGCTGATCGCCATATTTGGGGTTAGGGAGGAATTTTCCTCCAGGGCAGATTGGAAGAGGCCCTGGAGGTTTTTCGCCTTCCTCTGTAGCATGGGGCACAGGTCTCTTGCTGGAGGATTCTCTGCTCCTTGAAGTCTTTAAACCACGATTTGAGGACTTCAATAGCTCAGACATAGGTGAGAGGTTTATTGCAGGAATGGGTGGGTGAGATTCTGTGGCCTGCGTTGTGCAGGAGGTCAGACTAGATGATCATAATGGTCCCTTCTGACCTTAATATCTATGAATCTTTGAGAACTCATCTAGGACAGGTGATGGCCCAGAGGACTGGAGAAGGGCAAATACCTATCTATAAAGACTGGAATAAAGAGGACCCTGTCAGTTTAACATCAATACCCAAAAGATACTGGAACAAATTATTAAACAATCAATTTATAAGCACCTACAGTATAATAGAGTTGTAAGGAAGAGCCAGCATGGATTTGTCAAAAACAAATTATGCCACGCCAACCTAATTTTCTTCTTTCACGGGCTTACTGGCCTCCTGGGTAGGGCTGAAGTAGTAGACGGGAGATATCTTGATTTTAGTTAGGCTTTTGATATAGTGGCACACGGCATTCTCATAAACAAATTTGAGAAATGTGGTCTAGATGAAATTACTCTAAGGTGGGTGCACAACTGGTTGAATAACCGTACTCAAACAATAGTCATCAGTGGTTTGCTGTTAAACTGGGAACGTGTATCTAGTGGGTTGCCATGGGGTAAGTCCTGGGTCTGGTACTATTCAATATTTTCATTAATGACTTGGATAATGGAATGGAAAGAATGCTTATAAAATGCGCAAGTGACCCAAGCTGGGAGGGATCAAAAGCACTTGGAGGACTGGATTAGAATTCAATATGACCTTGACAAGTTGCAGAGCAGGTTTGAAAACAAGATGAAATTCAATAAAGAAAAGGGCAAAGTACTACACTTAGGAATGGAAAGTCAAATGCACAACTTCAAAAGGGGGAATAAATGCACTTGATGGTAGTACTGCTGAAATAGATCTGGGGTAACTGTAGATCACAAATTGAATATGTTTTAACAGTTGGATGCAATTTTGAAAATGCTAGTATCATTCTGGTGTGTATTAACAGGAATGTCCTATCTAAGACAGAGGATGTAACTGTCCTGATCTAGGGGGCACTGGTGAGGCCTCAGCTGGCGTACTGTGTCCAATTCTGGGTGCCACACTTTAGAAAAGATATTGAAAAAATTGGAGATGGTCCAGAGGAGAGCAACAAAAATGATAAAAGGTTTAGAAAACCTGACCTATGAGGAGAAGTTAAAAAAACTTGGCATGTTTAGTCTTCAGAAAAGAAGACTTGGGGGGACATGATATCAGTTTTCAAATATACTAAGTGCTGTTACACAGAGAACCAGGGTGATTTTTTCTTCCTGTCCACTGAAGGTAGGACAAAAAGTAATGGTCTCAACCTGCAGCAAGGGAGATTTATGTTAGATATTAGGAGAAACATCCTAACTGGAAGGGTATTTTCGGTTCGTTCTAGAACAGGCTGCCAAGGGAGGTTGTAGAATCCACATCACTGGAGGTTTTTAAGAACAGGATGGATAAACTTCTGGCTAGATTGAACTGGTCCTGGCCCAGTGCAGGGGGCTGGACTTGATAACCTCTCCAGGTCTCTTCCAGCCCCACATTTCTATGATTCTTTGAAGATACTTCACTCTTCTCTGCCTCAGTTTCCCATCTGTGAAATGTGGATTATGATGTAAGTACTTTGAGAGCTACTCATGAAAAGCTCTATAGAAAAACTAGGTCTTTAGATTATTAGTCACAGCTGCAAACCTAGGTGAGAACTACAACTGTTGAGAAAAACCATTGACTCCTACCAACAAACATTTCTCTTTCAGTTTAAAAACCTAGGAAATTAAATGGCAAAAATCTTTGTTAATGCAGAGTTAATGCACACACACTCCCACTCTGCCTGTTCACTGTCATAGTCAGGCACTATCTGCACTTTCCCTATGCTCAAACACTGAGCCTGCCCCCCGAGAGCATACCACACTTGCAAAACTTAACAACCACCCTTTTACCACCCATTGACACATCAACACAAGATATCACCTAAACATATACTTTCCCCCACCCATCATTAAATCCACACCCAGCTCTCATGTCCCAACTCACTACTGACAGTACCCATGGCAAGATGAACCCAGTGCCCTGCTCCTGACACAGCCTACACAAATGATGCCGACTGCAACCTCAAGGTCTATGTGCACATCTTTCCTTTGATAACACACAAGCGAGCACTCAAGCCCAGATCTCCTCGTATCACATTCACAGCTCTCTGATGCTCCTCAAACTAATCCCCAGATCTCCTCATATTACAACCACGGCTCTCCAAAGCTGCTCCAGTGTATTCCTCCACCATTCAGTACAGCCACACTTAATGCAGTGACTGCAGCGGGAGAGCAGATACGCTCCATGGTTATTGCCAGCTCCAGGAGGATCCCTTGGTGAAGAGCTGCTTGGGGCTTCCATTGGTGGCACTGAAACAGAAACTCTAAGAGTTGTGAACTGCCTCAGTCAACTCAACCGTGCTCAAGCTGGGGCTTTCTGAGGACAATTCAAAAAGCAAACATTGGTGACTATCTCCCTGCCCAAAGTTGTAGAGCTGTTCTGAGATTGTGAGTAAAATTGGGGATTCAGAGCAGACTTTGAGTAGAATTAAATGGTAAAAAACCATCATTAATGCAGAGTTAAGGTTGCCCAATGATACCCTGGGTGCCTTCAGAATGTTGATCTCAGCAGGGGAGGGTCCCCCAAGTACAGGACACAATCTCACAAGGTGTTGAGGGGATCCTGTGAGAGGCTGAGCACCCTCAGCTGCCACTCCTGGATCAGACCCAAAGTGAGTCAAACACACCAATGAGGGGATAAAGGAGGGAGAGGTGAAAGCTCTATTATCACTAGAAGCTCACACCAAGAAATTTGAAGGAATGAGCACCATGGGGCTGAGGTCTCTCTCTCTCCCCACCACCAGCCATATACTACCTGGCTGGTTTTTGAGTAGCCTGACTAGTTTTTCTTTAGGCTTGCCAGTAGCTGGTCCAAAGGTGTTATTGGCTGGGGGACGGGGAGGGGTTGGTGTTGCCAGGATTTCTAAGCTGTGCACAAATGCGCCTGGGCATGCAGCGATCTCGGAACTCCAGCTATGCGTGTCACAGCTGGAAACACACAATGGCCTCCCGGCTGGCACACTCATCCTGAGCTGCATGGGTGCAGTGGGCCAAGGCAGGCACCAGTCAATGGGAGAGCAGTGCCACACTCCCAACCACAAATCCCACCAAACTTGTCTTCACTTTCTGAGCACTGAGCTCCTCCCCATGTTTGCCCCCAACCCTGGGACTCGGTCCTGCCCACAGACCAGCCTCGCCTCTTCTGGGACCTGGCCCTGTCCACAGACCAGCCACACCTCCCCTGGGATGTGGGCCTGCCCACAGACAGGCCAGTTTTTCTGTGCCTTAGAGGTGGCAACCCCACCCTATACAGAAAGGCAGCCCATCTCCAATCCTGGCTTCTCCTGTCCAGGACTTCAAATTTCAGGAAAAAGACCTCTCTGTTTTCCATTTCCCCCAGCCCATCCTAACACCCAACCTGGCAGTATGACCACGGCCAGTGAGCCAGCCAGATCTCCTCATGGACACATGGACAGGCTATCCAGCTGGCTGCCATGGACTGGGCTTTCGGCCAGTGGTGTGTTCCACAGGCAGGCTAGTGGGCAGTGCAGATCCTGTCCAGGCTCTGCTGTTAGCGGTGATGTTGGGAAAGGCACCTCGCTAGCTCGCCCCACCCTTCTTTTAGCTCGTCCATTTAGGTTTGTGTCCTGACAAGACCCTGGCCCTGACAAGAAGGTGACCTTTGTTACCCATATAAGAAGATCCCAGGTCTGTCACTCTGTCTGTTAGTCACTCTGAAGCCTAGGATGTGTGCTGAGTCAGCATGAAATGTTGGGACAAGCTACAAGCCTGCGGGGAGCAGGGAACAGGGAGGGGAGGGGCAGGAGGCAGATTTAGGGGTTTTGAACAGAATGGCATGGAGAAGGATTTGGGGCAGGAAAAAGGCTGGGGGGCAGAGGGATGTGGGGGGCAGAGGGCAGCTGGAGGTGGAGGTGGAAGGGAGGTTGAGAGGGATGTAGGGGGATGCGAAGTTCAGGGAGGCTGAGGGGGCTGCAGAAGACAGCAATGGGGGTGAGAGATGAAGGGGATTAGGTGGCAGATCCCCAGCCTCGAGTTGGTGGTGGAGGTGGGGTGTCCCCTCCAAGCAGCCAGGGGAAGGCAGTCTTGCCGTGTTTCCAGATCTCACAAGCTGATTGGGAGTCATGGGATTTTGCTGCCTACAAAAAATCAGAGGAGCTGCTGTGATGACACAAGAAGCTCCTCTAATACTCCAGTTTTCAGGGCTGGACCAAGCTCTGTACGAGAGCTTCAGGGCTGAGGACATAGACCTGCCCTGCCACTGAGCCCTGCCTTCATGTATATCCCTAGAGCAGAGAGAGGGTCCCGGGGCAGCAAGAGGCAAGGGAGGGTGAAGTTGGTAAAATGTTCCGGCTGGGAACCAGGCAGAAGACAAACCCGCTTGGCCCAGGAGGCGGGGGAGTGGGGAGTCAGGGAAGTGATGTAGCTGGGTTCTAGGTGGTGTCCCAGGGCAGCAGGAGGTAGGGAAGTCTTGCGATGAGTGAAGAGGGAATGAAGGGCAGTTCCCCCATCTCAGGGGTGAGAAGAGGGCAAATGCAGTCTCCAGCTGAGCAGCCAGGGAGAGGGGTATTTTGTGTGTGCATTACAAGGTTGACTTTCCAACCTGAAATTATCACATACTCACACTGGCAGGGGAATAGAGGGCAGTTAAAAAGCCCAAAGATAGACTAGGATGACAACTTAGTTTAGCAATAAATACAGTATTGGTACAGTGATAGACTCAGCTTGGTGAAAGGCACCTTGGTAATAAGTAAGTCTCATTTTCAAATCAGAGAGAGCTGTCAGGTGTTCAAGTTGTCAAGCACTTGTCTTTCAATTAATGTCTGCCTCAGAATGAAAATGGCTGCATGCTTTCAAGAAAAATGAAATGGGTGGTTCACAATTCTGTGTAAACATTAACTGTCCTAAGTAATTTAAAAAACAACTGGGAGGGAGGTGGATATATCTGAGACAGATGATATGAGAAAAAGCAGTGACGTGCGTACATTGCAATTTGACAATGTACATGTTTTGCTTTAATATTCTTTCTATGTTTTTTGCTTAATATTTTCTTCCAGCAGTCACTGTTGCTTCACAGGACTTTACAAATTACACCCGTGCAATAGCACAGGCTTCCAGCTAGTCTCTAGCAGATCGGCATGAATGGGTGGCACAAAGCCAACCCCTGTTGCAGGGCAATAACATAAAAGTGGCCACAACTGCTCCAATTCCATCAAGAAAGTTTTAAAATAATAAAACCTGGCCCCTATATAGTACTATGTATTCAAGTGCCTGAAAGCACTTTGCAAACACAAGTGAAGTTAAGCCTCACAGCCACTCTCTGAGGTAGGAAATTAACTGTTGTTTCACAAATGGGGAAACTGAGGCACAAGGCATTATTGAATACAGAACCAGAACTGGAAATAAAACCCCTGTTTCCCGGTGTCTGGTTCTGTGCTCTGACCACTAGACCTTTCCCCTTCCCCTTACAGATGTATCTGAGTAGGGAGGAGAGTGCTCAGCAGTGGAGAACATGCATCCCTAGTGGAGGAAAAGGGAAATCAGAGCTCTTCTGGGACCCTATCCTTGTATCAGGAGAAAGGTAAATAGAACTGTCCCCATTTACTGGAGACACTTGAAATAGAGAGGAATATGAGAGAGATAATGGGGTTTCCCACTATGTCTTCTTGGCTCCCCCTGGGTGGTGGGAAAGTGGAACCATCCTTTGTAGCAGACAGGAATCCTTTGGAGCAACTTGGAAACACGCAAAATTTTCTGGGATGTGGGTTCACGTGAGGGATATTGGATGTGGGAGAAAAGAGACTGAGTGGCTCAGCTGTAGGGTCTACAGTGTTAGTGGTTCACCAGTTTGAATTCTTACCTGAGCACAATACGCCGACATCATTTGCGTGGGAGCATGTGTGGTTGGGACGGGACATCCTGGGACATTTCTGAAGGAGAGACTCATTCCCCACACACTGAAACTCTTCCTTCCAGATCAGATCATGTCCTTCTCCGAAGTGAGCTGTTCCCAAGGTGGCTACAGCCTGTCCACACCCTAATTCATTGCAGATAACAGAAGCGGTGTTGAAATCCAAGTGTGAATCACAGACTGTCTCCCACATTTTTCCATGTTTGACTTCAACACGTCCTGAGCAGGCAGTGTCCCCTCCAATCAGACGGACCTTGATGAGACCTAGAGAGTCAATGCATCCATCAATCAGTGTTGGTTATTTTGACATCCCATAACCTTCCCCAGGCCTTCCTGGGGATGAAATGAAGGGAACCTTCTTCTCTCAACAGCAAAGACATTGTTAAATAAGCAGGAGCCCTTTGCCCCATATGCCAGTTCCTGTTGTTACCAGTCAGCTCTGTGTTCTTGGGGAACCAGGGCGCAGTACCCAGCCTGTCTGACTCATGAAAGACCTTCCCCCGCAGCCTCTGCTTGAACCAAAACCGATCAGAAGAACGACTTACAAAAAGCAATGAAAAGGCAAGTGGGAGACACACCTAAACCCCTGGGACAAGGGTGACAGGATTAAGGAAACTCCCCTAGTCTCATTTGCATGGCAGATGGGACAGGGAGGCATCTCTATTAGCATACAGAATGGAGACCAGAGATTCCAACGCAAGAGCCACATGGAACTCTGGGACGTGAAAAGCAGGGAAGCACTGCATGATGGGGGATCTCTGCTCCAGATGTTAACGAACCCACGCCTGCACACACCCAGCTCAGTAGTTATCAGACCAATTCTAATACTAAATCTGTTCCTGGTATCCAAAATACTGAAGCTCCCTAATTGCATTGTGAGCTCCCTCCAAGGAACACCACCCACAGCCAGGAAAGAGCAGTCCCTACTGCCGAGCCTGAACACAACAACTTTGGTATATTCCCTTGAGCCATCAGTTTACCCAGAAACACAAGTGACACAACTAGTACATTGATAGAATTACAGAACCTTCCCCCCCTCAAAGAGTAGCCCTAATAAATGAATGTACCCCAAAGTAATGGGCAAATCTGGTAACAACACTGTGCTCCAGTGATGAGAGAGAGTTTGAATAAAAGGGCAATGTGTGACACTGCTGGGGGGTGGGAGTAGGCAACAAAGTAATTCTCAGTAGTGAACAGATAGACACAAAGCAGAATATGCAGGTGGGACTGATGAGTGTTTATATGGTCTAAGTACATCCTCAGCTGGAATATTTTATTTCTGTCCCTTCATTACAGGAAGGCTATTGAAAAACTGGCAAAAGTTCAAAGAAAGGAAACTATTCAATGATGAAGCCTGGAGGCTTGAAAGAGGCTCAATCTGTGAGACTGGGGAGTAAAGGAGAATTAAGGGGCAAGGAATAGCAAGTGTCTCCACAGAGCTGAGACCAAGGAGAGGAGGAGCTTCATAATTCATATTATCTGAAAATATTAAAATAATGGCTGAGAGTTCAGAAGGGAAAAGCAAAGGGCAGAGAGGAGGAATAATTCCCCAGCAGTGGAAGGAGTAGAGCGGGATAGACACAAAGGGGAAGTGACCGAGTCACTGTGATTGAAGATAGTCGAGAACAAACTAGATACAGTACTAGTGGGAAGGAAGCAGGGGAATGTTCTGCATGATGCCAGAGAACAGAGCTGCTCCAACTGCTTGGAATTAGGATCTCGTGTGTCGGCCTCACGCCAACAAAGCCTGACACATGGAAGGCCGGTTCCAGTGTGAAGCCCTTCTCAATTACCCTTATGGCTTGTCTATAGGGGATGTTACCTCATATTAACTGTAATTAGCTCGCCTTAAATACCTTGTGTGCACATGAACCCTGTTCTCATAGCAATTTATTTGGCATTTTAGGTTGCCGTAACTAATCCTCATTGGAGAAGGAGTAGCTCCACTTCACATTCTGTTTGTTCATTGTAAGATTCCTGTGAAATAATTCCTAATGCTAATGCTGCTGACTGTCCTACAGCTAGTGTCCCACACTGCATCGCTTCATACCTGCATCAACCTGCTTTGCGCCTGTTTGCACTCCACAGCTCTGGGGTCATCTTGACCAGATGTACCCTCTCTGGTTAAATGCTGGCAGGCAGTCAGGAGCGCCTCTTTTCAGTACCAGGTGAGTTCACATTCCCATAGCAACCAAGGCCCCCCGCTTCCACATAGACCTCTGTAGAGGCCCAGGACTTGATTGGCCTGTCTGGAGACAAGCATGTCCACTTCCCTGTGGATAAGAGTCACCAGAATGCAGACGTCTACAGGGCACTGTCAGAGAAAATGAAAGTGAGGTGGCTCTGAATCTGGTACCGAGTCAGCGAACGAGCTCCAGCAGGTTAGTAACTGAACGTGCATCTCTGCAAGCTGTCCTGAGAACAGCTGAATGAATAACTGAAATTTCTCCCCGTCCCTCCCAAAATTTGTTCCTTTTTTAATGTCTTTTCAAAATCATATTTCAAATCTTTCATTAGATCAGAAAGAATGTTTTTATGTTTCGTTTCTGCAAGAAAAAACAAAAACATTCAGTTTTGGCTCTCAATGAATCAGTTCTTTTTTCAGATTTTTTGGTTTGGCCACTGAACTGAGAAAATCAAACTATTCACTCAGCTGTAGTCTGTAAAACCTGCAGAAGGGCACAAGCAGTCACTAACCTGCTCCTGCCACTCCTCCACCCACCCTAGAAAAGAAAAGAGTTATCCATCCACCCCCCAATTGCTCCAAACCATATACAGTTTAAAAATCTCGCCGACACAAAGCCTGCCCCCTCCTCCCCACACACGCATGTGCACCACTCAAATAAAGTACAGAAGGTCTGTAGAGTGGGAAATAAATGGGGGAATATCTTACTATCACAAGGGAAAACATGGAGTTGAAAGAGAAGATGGGAATGTCATTCCGACATTATGGGAACAGGAACTTTTTATCATTGTTGGCATGGAGACTATGAGGAATGGGACCATAAAGGTCTGCTTTTTCTTATTTCCCTGTGCACGTGTAACTGTGTGAAGAGGAGAGTTGTAGTGTGCAGAGAGGCTGTCAGATCTCAGGAAAAAATAAGAAAAAGCTATACATGATTTGTTCCATGGAGCATACAGTTAATCCCAATAGACGGCTCTGAAAACAGCTGGAAAGGCTTCCTGGAGCATGAACAAAAGGTCAGAATGGAGCGCACAGCCCTTGGGAGGTACACGATGCAGACAATGCAGAGGCAAACAACTGTGATAAAGCACCTTTTGCTGCAAAAGCCAAGCACTGTGTCCCAACGCTCCAATGTCCTGAAAACTATGGAGAACGCACCATATTGAGAGCACAATTCCAAACAACCTTAGCACAGATCCTACCCACTGCATTCAGTCCCACAGGAGATGGAGAAGGAGAACGCTTTCTGATGCATCACCGTCAGGGGTGAATACTCCTTGGTGGGGCTCTCCCTCAATACCCAAGTTTTTCAGTTTGCACAACGTTCTTTGGACTGGTCTACTCCTAAAACTTAGGTCACCCTAGCTCCATGGGTCATGGCTGTGAAAAATTCACACCTCTAAAAGACACAGTTCTTTTTTTTGATAAACTAAAAAAATTCATTTCCATAGAATGATCAAAGTGTAGGACTTGAATGGACCTTGATAGGTCATCTAATCCAGTCGCCTGCACCAAGGCAGGACTAAACCTATGTCTTCATTGGCATTTTTGTCAGTGAAACTTCTGTCGGACAGAGGTGTAAAAAAAACTACCCCCCTGACTGACAAAAGTTTCACTGACAAAAGTGCCGGTATGGACAGAGCTGTGCCGGCAGGAGACGCTCTCCCACTGACATAGCTACTGGTGCTTGTCAGGGCTCATTTAATTATGCTGGCAGGAGAGACCTCTCCCATCGGCATAGAGTGGCTACATGGGATGCCTTACAGCTGTGCCACTGTAAGGTCTGCAGTGAAAACATAGCCTAAGTATTATCTAGACCACCCCTGACAGATGTTTGTCTGACCCTTTCTTAAAAATGTCCAATGACAGAGATTCCACAACCTCCCTAAGTAATTTGTTCCACTGCTTAACAAGTCTTACAGTTAGGAAGTTTTCCCCAATGTCTAATCTAAATCTCTCTTGCTTCAATTTAATCCTTTTACTTCTAGCCCCATCCTCAGTTGTTAAGGAGAAAAATTTAGTGCCCTCCTATTTATAGCAGCCTTTTATGTACTTGAAGAATGTTAGGATGTCCCCCCATCGACCTTCTCTTCTCCAGACTAAACCAGCCCATTTTTTCCATCTTTCCTCGTAGTTGATGTTTTCCAGGCCTTTAATCATTTTTGTTGCTCTCCTCTGTTAGCTACCATTTTGTCTGAAAAACTCAGAGCTCAGCCCATAAATGGCATAATACCTCCCATCCCATGCTATTAATTCAGAATGTAATCAAACCAAAACTCCTTTACTTGCTCACAATGTTCATTAACCACAAATTCCTGTGGCATCCTAGCAGAAGCACAAGACATCCTCACTCTCTTCCCTTAACCACTTGGACTATTTTGCAAGGGGCCCTCTCTGGTTGCCCATAATTTTGAGAAGTTTTATCCAGTTCCTGCCCCCATCCATCCTCCAGGATTTCAACCTGGGTCTCACAGATGTTGTGCAACATCCAATAGGCACTTATCACACCAGGCACATTAGTAGTAGTATCAAAGCATCTGGGAACCCTACTCATGGTCTAGGGCTCCGTTGTACTAGGCGCTGTACAAACACAGAAGAGAAAGACAGTCTCTGCCCCAAAGAACTTAAAATCTAAGTAGAAGGCAAGAAACAACAGAGGGATACAAACAGACGGACAGGGGAGTACATGGTTAGCATGACAGATTGTGCTCTCAGCACACCAACAGCCTAACCATTGTCTAGTTTTCACCTGGGTCAATTTTTAACTGTTGTCTTGTGTTTGTCTAGTGATGGATGGCAAAGATGGTTTCTGTTCTTGCATATATCTTCCAAAGTTCAATGATCTTGTTTCCAGAGGTAGGATGACCTTAAGCTGTTTTTTCTTTCCTGTGGACTTCCCATTCCCCTGCTGATTTCTATGCAAATAGAGCTTCCCTTGTTTCGGGGGACCCTTTGCTTAATTTCACTGAGGACAGGTAGATAGTTGCCTTCTGTCCTGCCTGTGAGAAACCCTTTGTTTGGACACACACTTTAAACCCCAATATCACTGAGAATCCATAATTCTTAACATAGTTGTAATACAGAGATTTCATGATGATATTATGTGTGTCATAGGCTTTCATTGAACATCTCACTCAGTGATATTGTATATAATATTGTATACGATCAGTTGATTCAATTGCTTATTGCTTGAGGTTCAGCTCCCCTGTCTTTATAGCCCAGTAAACCTTTGCAATGTACTCTTTGAGAAGTAAAACTCAGACCAAGCTTCTCTCGCCTGCTGCATTTGATGTCATGATGTCTCCTCCCCAACTTGGAGCTTCATAGTTTTGCCTAATATGTAAATGGACCTTTTTCATCTCTACTGATGACCGGGCTGGTCAGAGAAGCAAACACATTCCTTTGGCAGACCTGTTTGCCAACTCCCCCTGACATGCCTGGTTTAAACACACTTTAGTCATTATTCCAGCCTGTACTCATAACTCCTTGTATACACTTCATACATACGATATGTAAGAATATCAATATCAGTGACATATTAGTTTTCCAATATTATACATGCCACCTATCAGACACAGATTATGACATCAGTGAATTGGGGACACTGAACTGGCCCGGACATCTCAAACTCTTTACCTGATACCAGTGAGCCCTTTGCCCCCTGGCATTGAGACGCTGTGAGTGTCACACCCACCAACTCTGTCCACCTCCACACCCATACTAACCCCTGCTTCCAGCCCTCTCATGTCACCAGTCCTAGCTACAGCCAGGCCAGTAATTGCTGTTTTGGTTCAGACAGCAAACCGAAAAATCAGAAATAATATTTGATTCAGCCCTGAAACTGTTTGGAACTTGTCGCAAATCAGAAGAGTCCATTGTAGGTCATACAGAAACTGTGTGTGCTCCCTCTTATAACCTTTAGACAGTGATTAGGGCACTTGTCTGGGAGACACTGGTTTGAATCCCTACTCAGGAGCAGGGGCTTGAATTCAGGTACTCTGTCCCTGACCCACAGGTGAGTGTGCTACTCACCAGGCCGTGAACTATTCCAGGCTGGAATGCTCTCAATGGCTCCTGTTGAAGCTGTTCCACTTTAAATGTTCCACCTCTGAAATTTAGGAAATGATTAGTGAAGGTACAGGTCACAGGTGGGTGTGTGCAGGGGGAGGCAGTTTGGAGGGGGTTGGACTGGACTGGCCTGGGGCATGGCTGGGGAAGGAGTCCCAGGTCGGTCAGGGGAATGGGGGCCCCAGCTCAATGTGTGGCTCAGGCTACATAACCAAGGTAGGGTGCAGCCCTCCAGTGATCTGCTGCTGTGATATGTTTATGCAGCAACATAGGGCAGGAGACAGCAAGGAACAACTTCTTACATGTTAATGGCGTCTAGAGTGCCAACTAATGGCTTACTGGGATAGGAAGGGGAGGGGGAGCTGGAAACGTTCAAGAGGGCTAAATTTTACAGAGACTGGTGGGGCAGGGGGTGGAGAAGGAGAGAAAAATGGCAGTCTCCTCTCACACACTTAAAGTTACTGTGACAACCATGTGAAAAAAGACTTTAATGATTTTGGGACAGACAGATGGAATTTTTCTTACTGAACTTCTTAGCAAATACCCGTTGCAAACATTTCAAAGCACAAGCAGTATTCCCATTCCATTGTGACAAAAGGTACAAAGGCGGGTAGGAGCACTAAGGAATCACCAAGCAACCATGTGGCCTAGTATAGAGACCCCTGGACTGCGACTATTCCTAGCTCTGCCTCTGGACTTCTAAGTGTCTTTGAGCAAATCGCTTCACCACTCTGTGCCTCAGTTTCCCATCTGTATAATGGGGATAGTGAGGTAAAGCTGTTTGTGATCTAGTGATGAAAAGCACTATATAAATTTTAGGTCTTTTTGTCATTACCTAGCTACAGTTTGTGTCAACTGCAAACCTAGGTGAGAACTACAACTGTATAAATGATCACCAACTCTGACAACAAACACTTCTCTTTCTTTTTAAAAAAAACCTAAGAAATTCACTGACGGAAACCTTCATTAGTGCAGGGGTAAGGTTGCCTGGAGGTATCTTGTGCTCTTCCAGAATGCTGAGTTCAGTAAACTCAAACCCCTGAAAACATAATGTTAAGGTGCACACCCATGCAACATTAACTCTCCCCTCTTTGAGCTGTGATCCAATATAGTCATAGGACAAACATGCACACTTTGCCTTTGAAACCATCACTCAGGGAATAGGGCACATGACAAGAGTATACTCACAACCCTACATCTGTCCAACACTCAAATACTCAGTGTACCCCCAGAAAGAACCACAAACCTGTTAAATTTGACAACCCTTTTTCACCCTTGTCACCCAATCATGCTTCTCCTCCAGCTCCAAAGAATGCACTGCCACACCCAGTCTTTTGGGAGAATGTTTATTTTCTTAACAGAAGTTAGAACATAAGAATGGCCATACTGGGTCAGACCAAAGATCCATCAAGCCCAGTATCTTGTCCTCTGACAGTGGCCAATGGCAGGTGCCCCAAAGGGAATGAACAGACAGGTTATCATCAAGTGATCCATCCCCTGTCACCCAGTCCCAGCTTTTGGCAAACAGAAGCTAGGGACACCATACCTGCCCATCCTGGCTAATAGCCATTGATGGACCTATCTTCCATGAATCTATCTAGCTCCCTTTTGAACCCCGTTATAGTATTGGCCTTCGCAACACAGTCTGGAAAGGAGTTCCAGAGGTTGACAGTGCATTGCGTGAAAAAATACTTTCTTGTGTTTGTTTTAAACCTGCTACCAATTAATTTCATTTGGTGGCCCCTTGTTCTTGTATTATGAGAAGGGGTAAATAACACTTCCTTATTTACCTTCTCTATACCACTCATGATTTTATAGACCTCTATCATATCCCCCCTTAGTCGCCTCTTTTCCAAGCTGAAAAGTCCCAGTCTTATTAATCTCTCCCCATACGGAAGCCGTTCTATACCCCTAATCATTTTTGTTGCCCTTTTCTGAACCTTTTCCAATTCCAATATATCTTTTTTGAGATGGGAAGACCACATCTGCACGCAGTATTCAAGGTGTGGGCGTATCATAGATTTATATAGAGGCAATATGATATTTTCTGTCTTATTATCTATCCCTTTCTTGATGATTCCTAACATTCTGTTCATTTTTTTGACTGCTGCGGCACATTGAGTGGGTGTTTTCAGAGAACTGTCCACAATGACTCCAAGATCTCTTTCTTGCATAGTAACAGCTAATTTAGACCCCATCACGGCATGTGTAAAGTTAGGATTATGTTTTCCAATGTGCATTACTTTGCATTTTTCAACATTAAATTTCATCTGCCATTTTGTTGCCCAGTCACCCAGTTTTGTGAGATCCTTCTATAGCTCTTTGCAGTCTGCCTGGGACTTAACTATCTTGAGTAGTTTTGTATCATTTGCAAATTTTGCCACCTCACTGTTTACCCCTTTTTCCAGATCGTTTATGAATATGTTAAATAGGACTGGGCCCAGTACAGATCCCTGTGGGACACCATTTACCTTTCTCCGTTCTGAAAACTAACCATTTATTCATACCCTTTGTTTCATATCTTTTAACCAGTTACAATCCATGAGAGAACCTTCCCTCTTATCCCATGACTGCTTATTTTGCTTAAGAACCTTTGGTGAGGGACCTTGGCAAAGGCTTTCTGAAAATCTAAATACACTATATCCACTGGATCTTCTTTGTCCGCATGCTTGTTGACCCCCTCAAAGAATTCTAGTAGATTGGTGAGGCATGATTTCCCTTTACAAAAACCATGTTGACTATTTCCCAGCAAATTATGTTCATCTATGTGTCTGACAATTTTGTCCTTTACGATAGTTTCAACCAATTTCCCTGGTACTGAAGTGAGGCTTACTGGCCTGTAGTTGCCAGGGTCATCTCTGGAGCCCGTTTTTAAAAATTGGCATCTTATCCAGTCATTTGGTACAGAAGCTGATTTAAATGATAGGTTACAGATGGACAGTTAGTAGTCCTGCAATTTCACATTTGAGTTCCTTCAGAACTCTTGGGTGCATACCATCAGGTCCTGGAGACTTATTACTGTTTAGTTTATCAATTTGTTCCAAAACCTCCTCTAATGACACCTCAATTTGGGACAGTTCCTCAGATCTGTCACCCAAAAAGAATGGCTCAGGTTTGGGAATCTCCCTCACATCTTCAACAGTGACGACTGATGCAAAGAATTAATTTTGTTTCTCCGCAAAGGCCTTATCATCTTTGAGTGCTCTTTGAGCATCTCGATCGTCCAGTTAGCAAACCAAGAGGAAATTTTTTTTTTCCTTCCTTGGTCTCAGGGCCACCCCATCCAGGGGTCTCTGGCACTGCTGCTCCTGGCAGCTTCCCAGTTTCAGTCACCTCTGCTCCCTTCTCGGACCCTAGCTGCTTCCACAAGAACCTGGCCCCTTGTTGGCGGGATACACCACAGGAGCTAACTCCCCTTCTGGTGTGTCTTCCCCTCCCCAGGCTGCAGCCTGTCTCAGTCTATCTTCCCGAACTGCCCACGAGCAGCCCTATACAGGCCCAGGTGTAGCTCAGCCCTCTTCAATTGGCTGGATTGGACTCACCTACTCTGGTCCAGGGTAACTGGCTTAGCCTATCCACAGGGACCAGCTACCCTGTGAAAATCCTCTTACAACCCATTCACCCTTATGTAGGACCCCCTGTCCACGCAATTACCTCCTTTGGCACCAATCTCCTTACAGGTTTTGATGGATAGGCCTGGGTTCTTTTGAATCTCACTTCCAGCTCAGCAGGGTTCAACTTCCTTATTCTTCCCATATGAATTTATTTGGCAGTGCCTCCACTCTCTTCGCTCCTTCCTAGTAGGGTCGTATGGAAGCTGGAAGGAAAATTCTAACCAGAGGGTAAACCCCACTTACTTGCCAGACAGTTGGAGACTCCCAAGAAATAACACAAACACATACAACATATTCAACACAGTAATTACATTTCACAGGAAGTAAATATAGCACAACATGGTAAAACACTGCTCTCAGGGCCACTGGTGCCCATGCTGATAGTACCCATTAGTTTCCCATGAATCTAAACTCCACAGTCACTGCACAGGGGCTGACGATCGCTGCTCTCAGGCATCCTCTTCATGCAGGAGTCAGGCTGCTTCTGCTCCTGGGATTTCCCCTCATCACAAAGGGGTGCAGGGCTCAAGGTGCACATTGCAATAACATTGCTAAAAATCCTAACTTTAGTCTCCTTCCCTAGTGCTCAGACACACTCATAGCAGGCAGGCAGCTTTGACTCGCAGTCAGAGCAAAGTTTGCCATGTGGTGGTGGATTTTACCTTGGTAGCTGAAGCACTAATTCAGCCTGGCTGGGTGGGGAATATTCCCAATAAAACTCTTCAACCGGGGAGTCACCTTGAAAAGGGAAAGGCCCAGGCTGAGGGATGTTGCTGCCCAGGGGCCAGTTCTAAGGGGGACCCTGCATGCAGGCCTGGGACTCACCACACAGCCAGTCCTGACCTTTCCATAGCTGGCTCCAGACTGCTCGAAATTGGCTTCTTGTCTCTCCAGTGCTGGGCATCTCATATCCTATTGGTCAGACTCACTCGTGTTCCCAGGCTTTCTCTTGTCAGTCACTTGACTCTGCCCCCTCCTTTCTCTCAGACATGGCCCCTCCTCTGAGCAGCGGGCTGGTGGCCACCCAGACACAACTGCTATCCTCCCCTGACCTGACACGGCACCTATCACGGACACGGCACCCATCTCTCCACTCTCTCTCTTGGTAGCTTTACACACTCTGGGTCTGCCCCCTGACTCCCAGGTACAGTGCCTCTCCCTGAGGTACTAGCATACGGAGCCCCAGGAACTTAGGTAAACCCATCATTAAACACACAGACTGCCTTCATCTCCCACCAGGTGCATTAATGAGGATTTTTGTTAGTGAATTTTAACTTAATTCCACAGTTACTGATATGCAAAGTTGTCTGTCCACAGGCAGTAAGGAGAGTCTGGCCTTCATCACAATGAACGAACAATGGCCTCCTGTCTCTGAGAGCACCAGTGACAATAAATAGTGTGAGAAATGTTCAACTCTAGCAGTGACTGCAGGTCTATATGCACACAGAGGTCTCTGTCCGCCATAGTGCTTTGTGTAGGCAGCTGCACTGGTGTAACAGTGGTGTAAAGTGGGCCTTACACATCACCGCTAGTCAACTGCACCCACTCGCCACCTCTAAGCTGACTGTTGCCTGTGAAAAGTAGATGTAGTTGAAGCAAGACCAGCTGGCTCTGTGAGACGAGAGGCACTCTCCAAAAGGGAGCTGTTAGCAAAATCCATACTGTGCTTATTTCCAGATGAGAGCCCGGATGTAAGTGGATGGTGTAAACTGGAGAAGCCACAAGGCTGCTCAAAAGAGAAGTGCAAAGCTGGTGGACAGGGATCCTAGTCAATAGCAATATCTAACAATGCCATGCTGTGTGTTGGCCTCTCTGCTCTCCTCCTGGTGTGTACAGGGTTGCTGACTGGTGTGTAGATGAAGGGAAAGGTGCTGCATTTCCCTTGGTGCAATACAGGTAATTGGCCAGATAGGTTGTGTGGGTGCAGGGTGTGAAAGCCAGGGAGGGGTCATGCAAACATCAGAGGTGGGAGAGAGGGAAAGTGGCAAAGCCACTGAGCTGATTACTGACTGGTAAAATAGGGCCTTTCAACATCCAGCCAGCACTTGTCAGGTGTGGGGAGGGTCATTGTGCAGACTAGTACATGTGAGCATCGCCCTAGCACAGACTCAGGGCAACTTTACAGCAGCTGTGTCTGGGGAGCAGAGCTCTCAGTCTACCAAGGGCCAAATGTGGTGCCAATGTGTGATTGTCAAGGTTCCTCCCCCACTCTGAACTCTAGGGTACAGATGTGGGGACCTGCATGAAAACCTCCTAAGCTTACTTTTACCAGCTTAGGTTAAAACTTCCCCAAGGTACAAATTAATTTTATCCTTTGCCCTTGGAATATCCACTGCCACCACCAAACTCTAACTGGGTTTACTGGGAAACGTAGTTTGGACACTTCTTTCCCCCCAAAATCCTCCCAACCCTTGCACCCCACTTCCTGGGAAAGGTTTGGTAAAAATCCTCACCAATTTGCATAGGTGACCACGGACCCAAACCCTTGGATCTGAGAACAATGAAGAAGCATTCAGTTTTCTTACAAGAAGACTTTTAATAGAAATAAAGAAATTCCCTCTGTAAAATCAGGATGGTAGATACCTTACAGGGTAATTAGATTCAAAACATAGAGAATCCCTCTAGGCAAAACCTTAAGTTACAAAAAAGACACACAGACAGGAATAGTCATTCTATTCAGCACAACTCTTTTCTCAGCCATTTAAAGAAATCATAATCTAACACATACCTAGCTAGATTACTTACTAAAAGTTCTAGGACTCCATTCCTGCTCTATCCCCAGCAAAAACAGCATACCGACAGACCCAGACCCTTTGTTTCTCTCCCTCCTCCCAGCTTTTGAAAGTATCTTGTCTCCTCATTGGTCATTTTGGTCAGGTGCCAGCGAGGTTACCTTTAGCTTCTTAACCCTTTACAGGTGAGAGGATTTTTCCTCTGACCAGGAGGGATTTTAAAGGGGTTTACCCTTCCCTTTATATTTATGGCAGTGATACAGACCCAAAATGAAGGACACACACTGAGCATTCATGCAGGGAACTTAAAATGCCAAGGAATCTTTTCCTTTAGTGTAAATGTCTCTTTCTGTAACCTCAGAGCAATGATTCTTTATTTCTGAGGTAAATTATTGTCAATAATAACTGTGAGGGGACACTCAGTTCATTGGTTGCTTTGGTACCAAGATGAGTTACAGGAGGTACACTGGAGCAGGAGGGATAGAATGAGGGTTTCTCAGACAAGTCGGTTTCCATTTCACGTTTATTCAGCATTTAAAAGGTAAATGCTGGTGCCTAATTCCCTGATAGCCGGTCAAGTTCCTTTGTACCCTCTGGATCCTCCCCAAATCCTCCAAGCAGCACCAATAGGCCCAGAAGTTCAGGGTTTACAAGCCCAGAGCTGCGGCTGCAGAGACAAGAACAGGCCCAGCAGGGAATGGGGGTGTGGCTGCCAGGCTCCCACTTTTGGCTCCTCCCATTATGCAAACGAGCTCCTCTCTGCACTTGTGCATTTTTGGTATAGAAACAGTGGAAATAAGGGTGGTGCAGCTCAGGCAGGTACACCTCAGCTGAGACACTGCAGCTGCAGAGCTCACTGCACACAGGAAACCCAGAATGAAGCCCAGAGAGAGACCCTTCACCTCGGCCCCGGTAGATCCATGCACCTGTGCTGAGCCTGGCACAGAGATTGAGAGGGGAGCCAATGCATCTCCATGTGCTGAGGGTTACTCCACTTTAGGCCCTGTTGAGGAGGCCCCCACTGTGCCCGGCGTATTTCTGAAGGAAGGTTGGGGGGGCTTATGGTGACTGTGGCCCCTGTGTTCTGACACAGGGCCAAGAGGGCACAGGGGAGGGGTGACCTCCCCCACAGTTTCTGGGGATACTGTCACTGAGGATGTGTGGTGTTTAGATGCTGCTTGTAATTATTAGAACTGGGAGCACTGGCTGTTGGGAGTCTGAAAGGACAGGAAACAGGAAGGAGAGGGGGAGTTGAGGAGGCGGAGTGAGAGCTACCGAGGGTGCAGCAGCAGCTTGGTAAAGAGGTTTCCACTTTAAAAATAAAGTCCTGTTGAAGTTTTTAGTACCTTGCCTGGTTGCTACAACAGGATGGTAAGTGAGTGGCAGGGTGTGAGGGGGAGACATACAAAGCACTGACCCCAGTGATCAGACGTGACCTCACCATTAGCAGTGATCAGGAATTAGCAGAGAGATGCAAACTGAGCTGATCAGAACAAAGAGGTGTTGTCGCTGTTCAGCCAGCTGCAGCGACCAATGTCCTACACTGAGGGCAAGTCTACAGTACAAAATGTAGTTGACCTAAATTATGTGAATGTATAGCTGCCACAGTAATTAAATCACTTTTGCGTGTCCACACTACACTCCTTGTGTTGATGGTGCGCATCCTAACCAGGGGCGCTTGCACCCATGGACGGCACATGAGCTGCCCATTCGGGGAGCCGAGCCCCTATCCCTGCCCCTTCTGCCTGAGGCCCCGCCCCTCCTCCGCCCTTTCCACCCCCCATCCCCTGCCAGAACCTTGAGCCCCCGACCGTGGCCACTGCCCCCCCCCGCCACAGTGCCGGGCCACCCTGACCTGCCCACCCGAGCGCCCCCAGGCCCAGAGCACTGGGGGCCCCAACTGCCCCAAGTCCCGGGGTCCCAGGCTGCCACGTGCTAGCCCCAGCCCCCTTGGGGAAGAGGAGAAGCCTGCCTGGGCTGAGGCCAGGGGGAAGCAGCAGGAAGCCGGAGGGGGTTTGCAGTGGAGCATGGGTGGGGCCATGCTGGCTGTTTTGGGAGACAGCCTCCCCTGGCCTGCCATACCCGCTGCCCATGCTTGCATCGATTTAACTGTCAGTGTGGAGCATTTTGGGATGACTTCAGAAAGGCAGCAACGGTCAATGTAAGCAATGCAGCATCTACACTGACACTGTGTTGACCGAACTACATCGACCTAAGTGCTACACCTCTCATGGAGGTGGAGTTATTATGTCGGTGTAGTGGGCAAGTTACATTGGCAGGAGCCAGGTCGGCTGCAGAACAAAGAGCTACGCACCATGTGGGAGTTTTCTGCCTGACCCTGCGGGGGGATTCGGGGAAGGAGGGCAGCCATGTGGAGAAGCGTAGCCAGTTTTTGCCCCCGGCACCTACCCCAGCTGTTTTGGCCTCTCCCCCTTTCCACTGTCAAGCTCAGGGCTCCTCTCCTGCTGCATCAGGGAACTCTGGGGAAATCTCCACAGCAGTCGTCCCACCCCCCCCCCACCCCCCCCGGCTCCTGTCCCAGCTCCAGCAGCCACAGGCAGGGTCACATCTGCTGCTGCTGCCCTTGGGAGACACTGGGCTTCTATACATAGGCACCTACCAGCACAGACCTGCTAATGGAGCTGCCCCCTGCCCCACCCTTACTCCATGATAGCTGTCTGACCTGCCCAGAGGATGAAACAGCCTGCTCATCCCCAGTCTACCCAGGACAGCTCAGGGAGAGACTGGTCAGCTCCACACAGACCTCAGTGCAGGGCACCCTCCAGCTCTGAGTCACCAGGAATGTCACACATGTATTCAGTCCCTTCTCTCTCATGGGGAGTTTCCTACAGGGGCAGGTTGGCGGAGTTCTTACCTGAGCAGATCACTCCGGTATCAGCAATATGAGAGCAATTGACTGCACCCCATCCTATATGTCTGCAGTCCCAGAGAGCTGACTCGTCACCATCACAATCAATTCCAATCAGCCAAGTTGGTCCAGATCCTTCTCCAAAATGAGCCCAGCCAGGGGCACTGACAGCAGATCCACATCCCAGCTGCTTACAGACCACCTCAGCATCTTCCATGTCCCAGTTACCATCACACACCGTCCCCCACCGATCCTGGTGTTTAACCTCCACTCTCCCGGCACAGGGGCTGCTTCCATTCACCAGCCTCAGCTCATCAGCACCTTCAAAGAGACACAGAGCAGAGTTGCAGACAGAGCAGAGCCCATCCCCTCTGGCTTGGACAGTATCACACAAGGGCCCTGGGTTTTACTCCCTGATCCCCCAGTCAGGCTTGTCACTGGGGAGGCAGCATGAGGTATCTCCTCCCCTCTGAGTTCTCTGGGCTGGTGAATGCTGAGCACCGTCACTGCTGTGTGATTCACCACCCTCCCTCACCACCCCATCTCCTTCCTTCGACCCTCCTCCCCCATCACTCACTTGAAAACATGTTTCCCCACCCCACCTCTCCCTGGCACCAGCTCCTCCAACCATCTCCAACAACCTCTCCTGCCTGGAAAGGAGTGTGGTCTATTGAAAACTGTTAAAATGACAACCTGCTGCCACTTTAAGAGTAAGAGGCTTCCTGCTCCTGTCTGCAGGCTCGGGACCTAGAGCTTTGTAAGGAAGTGGCAATCTGGGCCTTCAGCAAACAGACTGCAGAGAGCCCACCTAAACCTAGGTGGGGTAAGTTGTGCCCCTCTGCCTTGTGAAGCACTCTGCTTTGTCTCTCTCTGTTTTGGGGTTCTTGTGTGTGAGGGTTCTGCATTCTAAGTAATAGAGTCACATTACGTTGCAACCTTCCAGAAATAGTATTTCATATGTTTATCTAACTTCTCTGTGTTTCTGCTGTGAACATAACATGGAGAGGAGACATATCCCACTATCCTGCTCCCCCTCCCCTCAGACTTGCTGCTGCTCGGCCCATTCAGTGCCATGCTTCCACATGCAGCCCCCTGCCGCTCACTGCTACTTGCCTTCCTCCATGGTCCAAGTCACTGCTCCTCCCAGAACTGTCCTCCTACACCCACTTCAAATCTTTCTCATAAGGAATTAGAGAAAATGTTTTTACCCATCTGCATTTACCTGCTGGTTACAAAGTGTAACTACAGATTTGTGTTATGCATATTTTATCCTCCGTTTTTATAAAGCACATTTCTTCTCCAGTAACAGGGGCTGTAACTCCATCCTGGGGGTGAGGGAACATCAGAAGCTCAGAGCAGAGAGCTCCCCCTAGCTGCAATTACAGCTGTATAGTGATGGGGAGCCGTGTGTGTGTGGTGGGGGGGCACTGTTCCATATAATCTCATGGTGAAAACAAACCCCTTCCCCAGAGCACAGTGACTATTATGGGAAGTCCAGGAGCTCTGGACCCACCTCCATGTCCCCTCTTGTTGAGGGGATTCATTCTGTGACACTGAGTCCGATTAAGAAACTTGATGTCTCTTCCAACCCTTCCCAGCTCTGTGGGAACCCACATGTTGGGCTTGGGACTAAAGAGTTTACTTTGTTCATTTCAATTTATTTAAAGGTTTTTTCTGTCTGGTGAATTTTATCCCCACGTTATCTCTCCACCCTCAATCACACAGATAGGTATTGTTCCCTTTTTCACAAAAAGGGAACCTGAGGCAGTGAGAAATGAAGTGAGATGCCCCAAGGTCACACACTCAATCTGTGGCAGAGACAAGAACAGACCCTAATCGCCGGATTCCCAGTGCAGGGTTTTCACCGTAGAACCATCTGTAAGTTACACAGGGGGCAGAGACTGTGGACTCATGTATTCCATGGTGTCCTCGCCACAGCAGTGACTGGGGTTTATTATTATGATTTCCTCTAAGTGCCGTTCCCAGAAGGGCATATCCACTGCAGCATGTTTGCTCTCTGGTTTCAGCAGCCACCATCATGTTACATCTGCCTCTTGCTCTTTGTGGCCCAAACCAGCAAAGGCTAATTATTATTATTTCCTCTTAGTGTCACTCCACCCTGCAGGGAGAATAGGGCCCCCTGGTTTAACATGATGCATACCATGGCAATTTGGTTACCCAGGAATCCCAGTGGAATTCTCTGCGTTTTCACTCTCGTAAAGTTCAGTTTTATCACGAGATCAAACTCCAGCGTCTTCTGTGGGAATTTCTTGGGAAGTTCAGGTAAAACCCCCCACTTCAGAAAATGTCCTTGCTCTGGAATCCTCAGCACCTATCCTCCGAGGCACAGAGACATTGCAGAGCTATCTGTGATCTCTACATACCATCTGTGGTACCGCAGTTTGTCTCTAGCTAAATATTTGAGGTTTCTAAAATCTGACTTTCATCTTCAGCTTCACCTGTTCATACTGCAGCTACAGAACAGCAGCATCTCAGACTGCAGCAACTCACAGAAACAAGCTGCTACTGAACAGTTCAATGTCCTGACAAGTGCATCATTCAAACCCTGCTGAAGTTGCCCAGCATGCTGGATGCACACAGGACAGCGGTGTTATTTTAAATGGTATGGAGTGTATATCTGGAATTATTCACAGGTTCCATACACAGGTAAAGAGCTGGACGGGAGATGAGGCTGGAGGTCACAATACAGAAGCTCACTTTCCTTTTCTTGTGGTTCATTTGTTTAGCAGGAATTTCTAAGCACTGAAGCCATTAGTTCACTAAAACCAACTCTGGGCTCAGAGTGCTACAAGACTGGGGTATTTTATAAAGTACACACAGTCTGGGACTGGGTAAAATCTATGATTATTGCAAATATATAAACCTCCTCCCTCAGAATAACCAACAGGGAGATAATTACACATACACATTTACTTAAACCCAATTGCCTGCTTTCCCTTTGTTTCATTGATTTCTGGAATAAAACCCCATTTCCAGTGGATTCAAAACTCTCTTTCTAGTTCTTGTCTGCCCAGCTCATCCAGTGAAATAAAGCAGGCACTTACCCATGGTGTCCTGAAGAAAGAGGAGAAACCAAAGCAGCTGAGTGGAGAGATGCCCCTTCATTGCCAGACGGACCTGCTGTCCCCTCCTGACACTGCACTGGCTGCACCTAAGCACCTGCCAGGGCTCCTCTGTGTCTGACAAGTGACAACAAAGCAGTGGAAGGGAAATATATAGATTCAGAGGCTGGCATCAGCTGCGAGAAGGAACCAATAGAAACAATATTCACCTTTTTAGACATTATCAGAGGGTTTATCTAAATCTTCGTGCAGCTAAAACATCCAATACAATTCTAAAACTCTGGCTGTGACCATATATGAGTGACAAGTCCGCTTCTGATGTCATGTTCGCTTCAGTCTCGGATCATCATGTAACCACCCTCCTTGGCGTAGGGCAGAACAGTGTGAAAAATGATTCTGTCTTTTTAGGTGAATAAAAGTGAGCCTTGAATGCTGTTCCTCTGATAAATTAATTAAAAAAAACAAATGTAGGGAAAAAAAAACCCTCTAAAATTGAACCCCTCAGAGCTGTGCGTGTCCAATTGTAGCCAGGCCACTAAAACCACAGAGCTGGGATGTTACCACTGGGGTCAGCTGTATCCAAAGGAGAGGGGAACAACCCCTGCTACCTTTGTGGAACCCAGACTGCTCGGGGCTTCCTGAATGGCAGTGGTACATTAGTGGTAGGAGTGTGTCATGGAGCTTCCTTTTTCAGATGTAACCATCAGTGGCAGCAGAGTCTCAGAGGGCTTCCTGTTCACCGTGTCAGAGCTTGTTCTTAACACTGACTGACTAGGTTCTGAGTGACCATCTCGCATACCGTAGTGTAGGTAGCAACCCACTCCAGGACTCTCTGCCCAGGCCAGTGCTAGTAACTCTAGGCAGCACAGGCTGCGTTAGTCAGTCTGGGAGCTAGAGAGAATTGCAGAGTCCTGGCCATTTCCGTCCATCTGAATAGAGAATCTCCTTTATACTCAGTGTTGCTGAATCCCATCTCTTCTGTACAGTGAAGAGCAGCACATTGGTCATAAGACACAAGCTTCCCAGGAGACAACAGCAAGTTAACCAGGAAAACAACATAGCTGAAGTCCAGTGGAAAGTGGGTGGGAGAGGTCAATCAAAGGTAAAAACCAGCCTGAAGGAGCCGTGTGTAGGTGTGTGTTAGAACAGGCCTAACAGAGGCGTTTAGAATGGAATCTGAAATCAGCCCATCTCAGCACTTGTGGTACCAAAGAGAAAGGCGGCCTTGCAGGAAACAGCTCTAACGCAGGCATCTCTGGCACTTTGCCACCCCTACCTCAGGAAGGCCATACTGCCACAGCGTGAGCTCCTTGGTCATGAACAACAGGGTGTTTCCCCAGCCAGACGCCATCTTGGTGAGCGGCGAGAACTCTGACTCAGCACAGGAAGTTCTCTCTCACCCATCCAGAGAGCGGCAAAGACCAGGAACCATGCGGCAGCTACCCCAGCTCTGCCTTAACTACAGTCCTTGTCAGTGGCTCACCATGCAAGGGCCAGTAGAGCACAGTGCAGCCCCTGACCCTGAATAACCAGAACACAGGTCGGAGAATTGAAGAACTGCCTGACAATGGAAGATGTGTGCTCGCACAGACACAGTTTGTTAGAAAGTTCAGGTCTGATATGCATAAGGCCCTGGCACTGACAGTGGCATTCACACGGATAGGACGTGTTGAAGAGCCACAGTTACTAGAAGTTAAGTGACTGTTCTTTCTTGTGTGTGAGGCTGTTGCATGTCCCCACCTCTGCTGTGTGAGGGCTCTGGCTTCATTAGAGTCTGTTGGGGTTTTAGACAAATACTGTCTCTCTGCATTCATTCAGATCCCCTGATGTCACAGTATTTATTGTTATTATTTTGGCTGTTCTCGTTGTTCACGGCAATGTCTGATCCTTTGTAGAATCCTCAGGATCCTTTACATCAAAGAGACACTCAGAACTCGGAGCTGGATATTGCAATTCTTACTTGGAACACGGAAATCTGTCCCCTTAGTGGGAGCTGTGGTCCAAGGTCAGCCAGTCCTGTTCCAGTATGGCCAACCTCTGGAGATCAGAAATCATGAGTCAATCCCCGCAAAAGCACGAGCTTGATCCAAAAAATCATAAGATTAAAAAAAAAAGACTATATTGTGTTATCTGTTTTTGACTGTTGAACTCCCTCTGCCCATCCCCAGTGTGTGTGAGAGACAATTATTGTTACCCATCTCCCAAATTTCTTGGGTAAGGTGATTTTGGCTCCTGCTCCAGGAGCTCTCACCCCCACATCTGCCCATCTCTGTCCCACCGACTAATTCTTCCTCCAACCTCCAAGTCAATCCTGTCCCTCCAGTCCCTGCATAAGTTCTGTTTCCCCACCCTACCCTGTCAGTTCTGCCCATTCTCAGTCTCCATATCTGCTCAACCCCTGGGGTTCTTCACCCTCTCTCTCAGGCCTGGGGGCTGCACTAGGGTCCACCCCTCCACTTTCCAGGATGCTGGGGCAGCTCCATGGGCTCTTCAACCCCTCCTCATCCCTAGGCTTGTGCTGTGGGGTGAGGAGAGGAACAAGTGACCCATGTTCTGCTTGTTGCTCACAGGATACTCCTGAGGGAAATCTGCATCAAAAAATTAACAATTCTGTGCAAAATATTTCAAAATTCTGCATATTTTATTTGTCAAAATAACACAATAACAATATAATCATACCATTTTCAATTGTTTGCTGACAAGTATTTTGAAATAAATTACCAAAATAATTGAAAATGGTGTGATTATATTGTTATTGTGTTATTTTGACAAATAAAATATGCAGAACTTTGCACAATTTTTTTTTTAAATTTGGCACAGAATTACCTCAACAGTACCAGGGTTCTGTGTGGTGCAATCTGGGTGTGGGCAGCTCGGTGAGGGGGTCCGGCTGTGGGAGGGAATCTGGATGCATAGGGGCTCGGTGTGGAGTTCTGGGTGCAGGGGCAATGGGTCTCCGCAGGGGAGTCTAGGTGAAGGTGATTAGGGCTCAGTGGCTGGGGGGCTGGTGGAGTGGGGCTTGATGGGGTGGGGGGTCAGGGTGTATCTGGTTGGGGCTCAGTGGGGTGGGGGTCCAGGTGTGGGGGGGCTCCCAATGCAGCAGGTGACACTCAGCAGGGTGGGAGTTCAGCGGGCTTGGTGCGGGGTTCTGCGTGAGGGGGGCTTCTGATGTGGGGGGCTCGGTGGGGAGGGTTCCAGGTGTGGGAGGCTCCCAATGCAGGGGGTGAGGTTCAGTGGGGTGGCTGTTCAGGGGGATCAGTGGGGGGGTTCTGTGTGAGGGGGGGTTTCGGATGTGGGGGGCTTGGTGGGGAGGGTTCCAGGTGTGGGGGGCTCCCAATGCAGGGGAGGGTTTGAGAAGTGGGGGTTTGAGTGTGGGTGTGGGGAGCTCGGGGGGGGTTTCTGGGTGCAGGAAGGTCTGTGTGCGGGGGGCTCCTGATGCAGGGGGTGAGGCTCGGAGGGTGGTGGTCTGGGGGCTTAGTGGGGGGGGTCTGGATGCGTGGCACTCCTGATGCAGGGTGGGGCTCGGTGTGTGTGTGTGGGGGTTCTGGGTGTGCAGTGGGGGGAGGGGTCACTGTATAGGGAGCTTTTCCCCCGTCCGCCCAATCCCCCTCCCCTGCTGAGCTTCACCCCTCCACACTCAGAACCCCCACCTCACTGAGCCACCCCCTGAACTCTGTCTCTTTACTCTTTCCCCCTTGCACCCCGCCCAGCTGGGACTAACATCCCTGGGCAGCCGGGGCATCCCCAGGCCCCCCTCAGTGATTTACCTCTCCCCTGGCTGCCCGAACAGACGCGTCTGAGCTGCCTGGGAGGGCTGAGTGAGCACTGGTGCAGCTTCTCTTTGCTTCCGCACAGAAAACATTTTTGGCAGAAAGTAAAGAGAATCTGCAGGGGGGCATTTTTCTGCTGAGCTGCAGAGATGCAGAATTCCCCCAGGACTAACAGAAAGGAAGGAGGGACTGGAGCTGCCCTGAGCTGCCGGGCTCTTTAGCTCCACTCCCTGCTCCCTTCCCATAAGAATGGCTTCAGGTTACTTCAGGGAGGAATTCTCCTTGCAGCAGGTCTGATTGGTTCCTTTGCCGCAGGAGGGGGGCAAGTGGGGCAGGCAGCCAATCAGAGGGCCCAAATTTGCTAGCAGGCAGGAGCGTCTCACTCACCTTATTGCCAGATTGGGTCCTACCTCACTGAAATCCCGTCACTGGCAGCAGATCACCAGAGCTGGCGGTGCTGTGACGGCTGCTCCCAGGTCATCCCCTTCAGAACAGGTGTCCTGGGTCCTGCAGCTCCCCCATCAGGAGCAGAGGAATCGGGTGACCATGTCATTTGGCTGATCCCAGGAGCAAGGCAGAAACAGCCAGGCAGTGTCTGTTGCCCAGTCAGTGGAGATCAGGGTCTGGGAAAGACCTGGAGCAGGTCTGTGCTCAGAACCTAGCATCTGGAATGTGGCCAGCAGAGCTCCCTGCCTGAGGAAAGCTGGGGCAGGAACCAAAGGCAGGACTGGCAGGTGAGCCAGTGGCTGGGAGATGAGAAGACAGGATCTGAAACCTGGACATGAGGGGTAACTATGGAACCCTAGGAAAGGGGCCACACGGGCTGCTGAAGTCCTGCCCCAAGTATAGCAGGACAGGGCTAAAGAGATTGGGTGGGGAAGCCCTGCTGTGAGGGTGAAGAAGGGAATATGTTTCTGTGCTGTAGCTGCCCCAAGACAGGGGAACTTAACTGCCCCCTATCAGGTGTGGGGACTTTATGGAGCTGTCAGAGAGGAAACTGAGGCAGGGTGACAGCATGGGCCTGTGCTAGACTGCACCTTAGGACATTGCTGATCTGGGGTCGGAAGTGTGGGAGAAGTCCTGAAACCTTCTAAATCCCACTCCCAGAACACACAAAATATGTATAGGGTCCTGCTACTGGGCTCTCATAACTCTCATGAGTCTAGGGTATGCCTTAAGCCAGAAAGCGTACTGGGCTTTGTTCTATATTGACAATGTGTGTGTGCTTACATTGGGGGAGGGGGAGGGTTGATAATATTTTTGCCTCTGTCTCTATGTGGCTAGTTACCTTAATCATTTCCTGCTGTTTGAATTTCCCATTTACTCCTGTACAATGATGTATTTTTGTATTTGCCTTGGTTTGCTCCCCCAGATAGAGAAGAACCTTTTCCAAAGGCCCTGTCAGTCTTGGTTTATTTCACAGTCAGAAAAACACCAGAGAAGAGATCAGTATAATTTCCCCATGAAGAGAGACCACAGTGTGGGGTCCGTGCTGTGTTCCAGGCCTGGCCCATCCAGGAGGAAGGCAGGAAGACTCCTCACATTTAAAGGTGCAGACCACAGGAAATATAATTGTAACATTTCCTCAACATTCATTGCAGAGGAGGGTTGGGGAGGCTCAGGCAATGCAGCATCACCCCCTCATTGTGACATCTCAGACATTCCTATGCTTGAGTGCCTCTTGTTTGGATCTCTGGTGCTCTGGGGACTGTAGCTGAGGCTGCAGGGGGTGGATCCTCTCCCTGTGTCACCATTGCCCCATAATACTTTGCGGATTTCACTGCATAAGAAACTCCCACCAGGCAAAAAGCTCAGTACAAGACCTGAGCTGGATATTCTGGGTCCATTTTTTCTTTGGTGGTTCCAAACTCCTGGCAGGAATCTGTGGGGTGGAGAAATCTGGAAGGGGATGTCCCAAGGACATTGCAGCTGTCAGCAGGGAGTCAATCCCAGTTCTCTCTTAGCCAGATCTTGATGCCCAGACTCTCCCAGGCTCTGTTGAGCCACGTAAGCTCTTCTTTGGACCAGCTGATGGTTCCGGGGGTACGGGAAGGTCCCCATCCTTCCCTTCTTCCTTCAAGCTGGGGGAAGTGGTAATATGCCCAGATGGGAGCTTCTTGCCCCTCCAGACCTGCAATGATAATAACAAGACATCTCTCCTGCCCCACATCAGACCTCACCAGCCCAAAACCTTTAATGCTCTTTTCTGATCCCCATTATTCTTGTTGTCCCCCAGCCCCTATTTCTGCTCTCTGTTTGTTAATGAATCAAGGTATGATGGTGGAGAGGGGCACATATTGACAGTAGCTGTCCATTTGCTATTGACTGAGGCCTGAGTGACATGTTTCCAAACCCAGTTGGGAGTCTGAACCAACAGGGCCTTTCCTGAAGGAATGGGACCATCAATCTCAGTAAAGTACAACTGAGAAGTTGAATATGGTCAAGGAACAGCCTCCCTCTCTCCACAAGAACAGGGGGCCACCACTAGAGGGTGATGTGGGAGAAGTGCCCTCAGTGCCTTCCCAGAGCATGTACTCTCATTGGTGCACTCCCTCTGCTCCTCCCTAGACCCCCTCTCAGCCTGACCTGGCTCTCAGCATCAAGTGTTATCACGAGAGCCCTGGGGGCCCATTGCTGGCTGTTTAATGCCAGAGCCCCACCCCAAGCTCTCACTACCTGATGCAGCAATGATCTCACTGGCCTGGAATGGTCCTAACAAGGGGGCTGCCGGCACTTCACAAATATCACTTGCCTGTGAGCATCTGGAGCATAAACTTGGGGTTCCTACAACAGGCCTGGATGAGAACTGGGTGTCACAGTTCAGGGGCACCTGTATTCTCCCTCTATGGTCCACCAATCTCAGACATCCAGCTGTCACCTGAGTGGAAACCCATGTGTCTCTCCCTTCTGACCAGGGCATTTATAGGTTGCACAGTTTCCTGACTACACTGTGAATTCCTCAGCAAAACAGACTGCCTAAGCCTGCCTGTTTTGCCTTCTCTTCAGAGACTGTAAACAGCATAATTACCTCCAGTTAAGCTACCATACAGCCCTTTCTAAGCAAGCACATTTATTCTTAAAGTAAAAGCATTACAGAAAAAAACAATAACAACTTAACATGCATGTTAATAAGCTTACCAGAGACCACCCCAACTCTAACATGAGCTCTGGCAGGTGAGCAGTCTTTCAAACACCACCAAGGTGTTTTCTGTGGTTATTAGTTCATAACCACTTAGACTCAGAAGAGGCACCCCCATGAATCTGTGAGTATCTCCTTTATCCAGTTTGGGTCTTTGAAGAGACCGTGAATAGTAATCAGCCATGTGTTGCATTAGGTTTTGTTTTTTTTTTTTTTTTTGCAGCATCACATTGCTGACTCATTTTGAGGTTCTGATACCTCACAACTTCCAGATCCTTCTCAGCAGTGCTGCTGCCAAGACAGTTTTCCCCATTCTGTTTGGTTTTTCTTCCCTAAGTGTAGCACCTTACACCTGTCTTTGTTGAATTTCATTTTGTTGACTATAGCCCAGATCTCCAATTTATCATGGGTATGGAACAGCTAAGGTATTATGTATGGTAGCTGGGCTTCTGGGTAGTGTCCAGGCTCCAAAGCACAGAATATGGAAGGGAGAGAGAGGGAAGGATTCCCATGATGGAGTAACAATTTCCCCTGAAAAGAAGGGTTACTCCCTGCCTTTATGCCAAGCTCCTGGCCTGTTCCCATCTCTGCCCACCCCACCCCTAACCTCAGCTGCTCCAGCAAACTAAGGCAGCAAAGACCAGAGGCCACTCTTGCTCCTAGGACTGAGGAGTAGGCTGATAATCTACCTGGATGTGGGTGGTGTCCTTCCCCATGCCCATGATCAACACACTATGCAGGGCAGCCTGCAGGAGGCAAGTTTCCAGCTCCTGATCCAGGGTCAGCCAGAGTTTGTTGGCAGGAGAGAGGTGCCTGCTTTAGACTTCCGAGTATGGGGTAGGACAGGCACTAACAGGAGCAGAAAACTGTCAACTTGTTGAATGCGGTGGATGAGACTTAAGTATATATGACACAAACACACATGTAGCGTCATAGATGTGCTTTATTTGTATAGCAAAGAGACATCTATGTAGAGCAGTTAATGAGATTAATGTGCATAACATAGGAACGAACATGACCTATTATTTTGGAAGCCATGAACATTATTTTTTATGCATTTGGAAATCAGACACAATAGATCAGCTGACACTTTCAAAGATACTTTTTGTTTTCACAGCAGACAAGCATTGGCAAGGAACAGAATAAACCACTGCCCACATCCCAAGCTGGACCTATAGAGCTGCATGTCTTAGGTACCCACGTGCCATGATCCTTGTAAAGAAACATTATCCCTTTGCCTTGAGGTTTTTCTTGACAAAATTAAGTTACCATAATTTTCACTCCTCAAGGCAGGGTTCCTCTGGGATTTGAGCCCAGGACCTGTGCCTTTGTAATGAAGGCATACTTTTAGGCCATCTGACCACTTTGTGCTTTGGTTTTCTCACTCACGAGTAGGTCTTTGCCAATTAGGTTTGAACTATTATTTCAAAACTGAGCAGCACCCGAAGTTTCACAAGACTAAAGACCACAACTCCCAGCCTGGGAACTCCCCTAGAACACGTCCTGTCTATGAAGAGCTAGACCAGGTGCTCAACCCTGCCTCGAGCATGGAGTCTGCTTTCATGCTGGACCAGCTTCTGCATACGGAAGGTGTTAATACTGGACTGGGGCAGAGGGGCTGGAGGAGACATCAGAAGCCATCTCACCCCGATGCTGAAGCACTGCACTCTGGATGCTATACTTCCAAGGTGATATTAAACTGAGCTACTTCTGCTTGGCTGGGCAGACCAGCGGGAAATTAACCCCATTGCCAGGCTGCTGCAGCAGACACCTGAGGTCTGGCTCCATCCCCAAAAATGACATTTTAGCCAGGCTGCTCTATAGCCCTTAAGGGAAGGGCAATCTGCTGCTGCTGGGGAGATCTGAGGCCTGGCTCTATCCCCCAGATTAATACCATTGCCCAGCTGCAGTACACACTGCTAGGAGGGCTGCTCTGCAACATCTGTTACTTGGGACTTGCTCCATCCCAGAATTAGTACCTGGCCAGGCTGTTCTATTGCCTGCAGGCAGGGACAATCAGCTGCTGCTGGGGACACGAGTCCTGGCTGAATCCCCCAACCAATGCTCTTTCTGGGTTGCTCTATAACCCTGCAGGGAGAGGAGTCCTTCTCCTCTGCCAGAGAAACACCAAGACCTGGTTCCACCCACTACTGACATCACTGCTGACCCAAAACATAGCTCTGGATTTTTGATATTAATTTGCTTGAGCCATCAGGTGATCAGGCTGAGGCCGCAGGATCGTTTGGGGAGGAGATGACGGAACACACCAAGTGTCTAATTATAAAGCTTTATTAATAAAATAATGAAATAACAGCGGAGAGTGATGGGTGCTCCCCATGTCACTCAGAGGAAGGAAGAAAGTGTTAGTGCCCCAAGCCCTAACCCACTTTCATACTCACACACTTAATACCCAAGGGTGGCCAGGCCTGGGTGTAACGTAAGAAGAAGAGGGGGAAGGGTGGATGGGAGTTCTGCCCTGTGCGCACCCAGGTCATCCAGGGTCCACTGTTGATTCCGATTTGCCTCAGCTCCTGGGAGGGTTTTAAGGCCTGGGGTCTCTTGGGGGCATCTTCTTCAGAGATCTTTGTTCCCCATACTCTGTGTACCAGTCCAAACCGGCCTTCCATGGCTTCTTTAGCTTTTTTAAAACACCCTGGTTTCAGGGCCGTGAGACAGTTCTATTTGTTCCTGGCTGGCCTTTGCCGTCTCACTTTTTTTCGCGGCCCCGGGATTTTGTTTAATAATTTTTTTTTTATGGCTGGTTGTGAGGGTTGGATTTTTTATTTTTTTTTTTTTTTTTGTCTTGGCAGGTAGTAGCTGGCCTTGGGCTGTAGTCAGTTTTTTATTTTCAGACTGAGCTTGCTAGCTGCAGTGTTGAGTTAACCCGCTCTCTGCTCTCTTCCTCCTTCCCCCTTTGGCCTTTCGCAGCCTGCAAAGGAATCTTCCACTCCACGCTTACACCTTTGACCCTCCCCAAAATGCCCTGCAATGCTTGCAACAGCATTAGCAATATACAGTGCTGATCTGCATCCCGCAGGGGACCTCCTGTGGGAGGAGGCCATTGGGGTGTGACGGTTGCTTCCTACTTCTGCAGAGTGACCATGAGGCCTAGCTCCAAACTCAGCATTAATCTCATTGTTGGGCTGCGAGATAGCACACCTGAGACCAGGCTCCAACCCCCAAATTAATGTAATTGCTGGGTGGCTCCATAGCTCTGCACTGTATTACTAACGCTTCTCGGGAGACCCTAAGGTCAGGATCCAACTCTAAAATTATGCATGTACCATGACTGTCAGTTGACTGTGAGTTGTAACATTTGTTCTTAGTATCTCCAGCTTCGGTTGTGATCATCACTGGTACGGGTAATGGTACATCACAGAGCATCCTTCTAAAGCACTGAGGCTCAATGGTAGCAGAGTTTCTTAGGGCTTCCTGCTAAAAACTAGATGATTAGTGTTAGGGGAGATTCTAAAGGGCCACAGTCATCATCATTATCAGATGTCCTTAAGACTTCTGCTTCATTTCCTTCTCCCTTTCAGCTTTGTGCCTTGTGTCATGCTGCCCCTGGTGCCTTGAACCTTCTCCCTGTTCTCATACACTAATAGCCCTTCATCGCCTGCTTCAAATCCCTGCTGAAAACCCACTGCACCTTACCAATAACCCCCAACTTCTCTTATCTTGTTGCCCAATATCATCTTTTTATTTCACTTGTCCTGCTTAGATCCTCAGCTCTTCAGGGCAGGGAACTCACCTTATCTGTGTTTGTAAACACAGTATAAATTTAGGGCATTGTAGAAATCATGTTTAATAATAACTCATTCTACGCAGCACAACATTTATTCATGTCCCTACAAGTCCCAAATGTATGCATGTTCTGTATGATCCTAATTCCAAATGACTCCAGCACAGGTTGGTAGGAGTTAAACCCACATCTACGAAAGTTGAGATTCTCCTGCAACCACATGGATCCAGGCAACACCAAATATTGCAAGACTTGCAATAACGTAATGCAAGCTGGCACTGCTAACTCCCTTGCACCCCTTTGGAAATTCCAGCTGAAGAGTAAAATTTTCATTCCAGGTTGAGAGAGAGACAGAGAGAGAGTATAGTGCAGTGATTTGCTAGGTAACATTCTGCATCTGAACTGAAACACAACATGGCTGCTGCCTCACAACTCCCGCTATATTAGAGAGTGGGTTCGTCTACACTGCAGTCTTAGGTGTGATTGCAGCTCTGGTAGGCAGGCCACACTAGCTTTAATCTAGCTAGCACAGCTAAAAAGAGCATGAAGACATGGAGGCATAGACCCCAGCACAGGCTAGTGATGTGAGGACATACTCAGGATCCCGGTCAGGCTGGTACAGCCCATGCTGATGCCTGTGCTGCCAGCCCTTTACTAGATCCCTCCAAACGCCAGACTCTCTTCCTCCAGTTGCACTCATCACAGTGCACCTCCCCACACATCTCTGTCTGGTAACACACACCAATCAGATTCCTTCAAGTCGGGGGTTGTGTTCATCTCCTGGATGGTCTTGTGGTACGTGCCCTGGGCTGGGGCTCAATAGAGATGGATTCAGTTGCTTGCTCTGTCACAGGTTCCTGTGTGACCACCTTGAGCAAGTTAGTTTATTTCTCTCTATCTCTGTTCCCTCTCTGTAAAATTGAGATAATACTTTTCCCCTCTTTTCCTGTGAGTACAATGGGTTTCTACTCCTTGATTGTGGCTCCCATGCACTCCTGTTAAATAAATAATAAGGAACTCTGCATTTTGGAACAACAAGGGGGTACTGACTGGAACTTGTTCCCTAAAAGAAGACTATATTTCCCCCCTTATCTGAACACACATATTCTTTGGCCTAGTGTCACCACAACACTTTTCTCCAATAAAAAATGGAGTTCTACTAGCTGTGTTATCAGTGCTCTTGTCTCACCAGCAGGTGGCACTGTGAAATATTAAAGAGTCCAGTTGGGCAGTGATAGTATCATTGAGTGCTTGGAGTTTAGACAGCCACTTACGGTGTTGCACACACCAGGGTAATTAAAGGGGTGTAAGTGTGGGGCTTGTATGGAAGGGGAGAAATAGGCAGATCAACCTGGACATGTTGCTTTTGCTGACTAGAATGAGAGGAGGTGACATACCTGATTTTTCTTTTGCAAGGATGTGGGACTAAAGATTTTTATCAACTCTCGGCTACAGAAGCCAGTCATGTGCCAGAGTCATAATGTCCAAACAGAAAAGGAGTCCTTGTGGCACCTTAGAGACTAACCAATTTATTTGAGCATGAGCTTTCGTGAGCTACAGCTCACTTCATCAGATGCATACCGTGGAAACTGCAGCAGACTTTATATATACACAGAGAATATGAAACAATACCTCCTCCCACCCCACTGTCCTGCTGGTAATAGCTTATCTAAAGTAATCATCAGGTTAGGCCATTTCCAGCACAAATCCAGGTTTTCTCACCCTCCACCCCCCCCACACACAAATTCACTCTCCTGCTGATGATAGCCCATCCAAAGTGACAACTCTTTACACAATGTGCATGATAATCAAGTTAGGCCATTTCCTGCATAAATCCAGGTTCTCTCACTCCCTCACCCCCCTCCAAAAACCCACCCCCATACACACACAAACTCACTCTCCTGCTGGTAATAGCTCATCCAAACTGACCACTCTCCAAGTTTAAATCCAAGTTAAACCAGAACATCTGGGGGGGGGGGTAGGAAAAAACAAGAGGAAATAGGCTACCTTGCATAATGACTTAGCCACTCCCAGTCTCTATTTAAGCCTAAATTAATAGTTTCCAATTTGCAAATGAATTCCAATTCAGCAGTTTCTCGCTGGAGTCTGGATTTGAAGTTTTTTTGTTTTAAGATAGCGACCTTCATGTCTGTGATTGCGTGACCAGAGAGAGTGAAGTGTTCTCCGACTGGTTTATGAATGTTATAATTCTTGACATCTGATTTGTGTCCATTTATTCTTTTACGTAGAGACTGTCCAGTTTGACCAATGTACATGGCAGAGGGGCATTGCTGGCACATGATGGCATATATCACATTGGTGGATGTGCAGGTGAACGAGCCTCTGATAGTGTGGCTGATGTTATTAGGCCCTGTGATGGTGTCCCCTGAATAGATATGTGGGCACAATTGGCAACGGGCTTTGTTGCAAGGATAAGTTCCTGGGTTAGTGGTTCTGTTGTGTGGTATGTGGTTGTTGGTGAGTATTTGCTTCAGGTTGCGGGGCTGTCTGTAGGCAAGGACTGGCCTGTCTCCCAAGATTTGTGAGAGTGTTGGGTCATCCTTTAGGATAGGTTGTAGATCCTTAATAATGCGTTGGAGGGGTTTTAGTTGGGGGCTGAAGGTGACGGCTAGTGGCGTTCTGTTATTTTCTTTGTTAGGCCTGTCCTGTAGTAGGTAACTTCTGGGAACTCTTCTGGCTCTATCAATCTGTTTCTTTACTTCTGCAGGTGGGTATTGTAGTTGTAAGAAAGCTTGACAGAGATCTTGTAGGTGTTTGTCTCTGTCTGAGGGGTTGGAGCAAATGACCGCTATTCCTACCTGCATGCCTCCAGCTTTCACCCTGACCACACCACACGATCCATCGTCTACAGCCAAGCTCTGCGATACAACCGCATTTGCTCCAACCCCTCAGACAGAGACAAACACCTACAAGATCTCTGTCAAGCTTTCTTACAACTACAATACCCACCTGCAGAAGTAAAGAAACAGATTGATAGAGCCAGAAGAGTTCCCAGAAGTTACCTTGGATGAGCTATTACCAGCAGGAGAGTGAGTTTGTGTGTGTATGGGGGTGGGTTTTTGGAGGGGGGTGAGGGAGTGAGAGAACCTGGATTTGTGCAGGAAATGGCCCAACTTGATTATCATGCACATTGTGTAAAGAGTTGTCACTTTGGATGGGCTATCATCAGCAGGAGAGTGAATTTGTGTGTGGGGGGGGGTGGAGGGTGAGAAAACCTGGATTTGTGCTGGAAATGGCCTAACCTGATGATTACTTTAGATAAGCTATTACCAGCAGGACAGTGGGGTGGGAGGAGGTATTGTTTCATATTCTCTGTGTATATATAAAGTCTGCTGCAGTTTCCACGGTATGCATCTGATGAAGTGAGCTGTAGCTCACAAAAGCTCATGCTCAAATAAATTGGTTAGTCTCTAAGGTGCCACAAGTACTCCTTTTCTTTTTGCGAATACAGACTAACACGGCTGTTACTCTGAAAAATGTCCAAACACCCCTCTCTCTTTCTGTGGTGATGATGTCTGTGGAGGATCAGAGCCACAGAGTAATGCAGGAAGGAGGGACGGGTGGGAGACATATAACTGATTGATTACTAATCAATCTGTCTCTATTATTGTATGGGATGTGGATGTGATTTGGGCTATCAACTAGTGGGGAGTTGGGGGAGGGTTTATGCAGATATCATGACTTAGTTTAAGTCACAACACAGGAAATGTTATAGGGCAGGTAACATTGAATGCCAAACAGAATCCCCAGTGTTAAACTGATGGCTGGGTCCTTGCTGCTTCTTAACATTTAACCCCGACATCCCTAACCAACAGAACTTGACCCTGGAGATAAACCCCAACCACTCTGTGTGACTTTTATCCTGTAAATACCCAGCTAATCAGTAGCATCTGAAGCTATAAATAGTTCACAAAATGTCCCTGTATAATATCTATAGCTATCTATCTATCTTATCCTGCAATCCGTGTCTTGGTTTGGTCACATACTTAGTTGAGGCAGAAGTAATGATCATGTATTCCTCATGGATATTAATACTCAGCACTCCCATCCCTGTTAAATCTTCAATCACTACCTAGCACTTGCTCCTATAAATACCTTACCCTGATCCTTAAAGGTGCCTAAACACCTTTAGGATTTAGGCCCTTGCTATTTCGTAACATTTAACGCTAACGTCGCTACTGTGTAATTTTTATCCTGTAAATAGCCAGCTAGTGCCTCCCCGTGTGCGGTACTGCCTTGCCATGGCAGTGCTGGGAACCTGCTGGACATGAGTGAGAGGGAGCTCAGTTTGTCTTCTCTCAAGACCTTTACTTCTAACCCTCCCTTTCTCCTCCTCCCCTCCCCCGCCCTGACATTACTGTCCTGTAGGGTGACTACTGAGTTCCAGCCGAGATGGGGGTGACGGGAGCTCCTCCAATGCTCACCCCTTGAGCACAGCAGCAGCACCTGTGTCACATGCAGCCTGCACCACACCCATGTGTCTCTCCTGCTCTCAGGTCAGATCTGTTCTTTTGAATAGTGAATTGTGGAATACAAACCCTGGGATTTGTTTGGGGTCTTTTTCCCCCAAAAAACAGCTTTAAAAATGTTTTGAATTTTCAGATTGTATGTATTTGATTGGGTTTTGATTTGACTGGAATGCAAATACGGGCTTGATCGACTAGGGAAAGAAGGGGTACTTACTTAGATTTGGTCAGTTGTTTATTTTGCTTTAAATAGTGTGTTGTTTAATTTCTTTTGTGTGTGCAAATGGCTAATTTTAAAATGTAATACAGTACACTCTCTGATTTAAAGTAATTAGAGATTAGTATCATTTAACCAGTATTTTTCCCAAAGTTTGCATGTGTTTATTGTTATTCTTGTGATTTTTAGCATTATTAATTTATATATTTGTTGACTTAGATTTTTTTCTATTGATTTTCTGTGAATAAATGTTGCACCAGTGAGCTGCCGTATGCGAAGTTGAAAACTGATCTGTCTGTGTATATTTTTATTCTTCTTTTCAGAATACCATAGATAAAACACATATTTAAGTGCATATTGTTAAAAAAAATAAGTATGTATGGTAGGGCTCTACAGACAACCAAATCAGGAGGAGGCATTTCTAGAGAAAAATGGAAAAAATATCCCAAACTCAAGACTTGGCAGTAATGGGAGACTTTAGCTACGCAGGCATCTGTTGGAAAAGTAATACAGAAAAAACACAAAATGTCTAATAAGTTCTTGCAATCTGTTGGGGATAACTTCTTGTTTTGGAATGTGGGGAAATTAACTTGGAAGATGGGTGGCCATTTTACACTTGATTCTGATTTACAGAGAGGAATTGATTGCCAATGTGAAGGGGGGTGCAACATGGGTGAAAGTGATTATTAAATGATAACTTTCATGATTCTAAGGAACAGAAGGAGTGAGAGCAGCAGCAGTCAATGGACTTCAAAAAAAAAACAGATTCAGTGAACAGGTAGATAAGGCCCCCTGAGAAGAAAATGTAAGGGAAAAAGGAGTTGAGGAGATCTGAAAGTTTTTTAAACAGACAATACCAACAGCAAAACTGCAAACTATCCCAATGAAAAAGAAAGGTAGAAAGAATAGAAAGAGGCCAATATGGCTGCATCAAAAGCTCTTTAATGACCTGAAAATCAAAAAGGAATCCTACAAAAAGTGGAAACATGAACACATTGTGTGGCAAGGCACCTTCTTGGTCTCACCAGCCTCAGCTGTTTTTAGCCTTGGCGAGATGGCTTGGGTAAAACAGTCCCTCTTGGCTGTACAGGGTCAGTCCATTCCTTCTCTCCGCTAGTCTTTTGGGCTTGTTTTTCTCCCTTATGGGAAGGAATGCAGCCTCCCCTCCTGGTGAGGCTCACTGTCTTGCTGCTCCTAACCTACTGGCAGCTTGACTCCTTCCCTCCCCCTCTCTCTCAACAGGGGAGTGTTTAAAAAGGTCTCAGGCAGCCCTTAGTTGGAATCAGCTGATCCCAGTTGATGGGGGGAGGGCCTTTTAACCTTCTGGGACTGTTTTCTACCCCCTCCTTTCAGCTGTCTGTCCTGAGTTTATCACAGTTGCTAAAGGTGAATAAAAAAAAACAAAAAAACAAATAACCACAAGCATGTAGGGAAAAAATCATAAAGGCAAAGGCAAAAATGAGTTACACCTAGTAAGTGACAAAAGGGCAATAAAAGAGGTTTCATTAATATATTAGGAGCAAGAGAAAGACAAGGGGAACCACAAAGGAGAGATATTAATGGATGACACCAAGAAGGCTGAAGTATTTAATGTCCATTTTTGCTTCAGTCTTCACTGAGAAGTTAATTGTGGCCTGGTGCTTAGCACAATATTAACAAAAAGGGGAAAGGAACACACACCAGAAGAAGGAAAGAACAGAATATTTAGATAAGTTAGATGTATTCAAGTCAGCAAAGCTTGACAAATTCACCTTAGGGTACTTAAGGAAGTAGCTGAAGCAATCTTGGAACCATTAGCAAGTATCTTCAAGAACTCATGGAGGATGGGTGAGGTCATAGAGAAGTGGAGAAGGGCAAACATAGTACCTAACTTTATAAAGGGGAACAAAGAAGATCCAGGGAATTACAGACCAGTCAGCCTAATTTCAATACCTGGAAAGATGGTGAAACAAATTATTAAACAACCAATTTGTAAGCACCTAGAGGACAATATGGTGATAAGTAATAGCCGACATGGATTTGTCAAGAACAAATCATGTGAAACCAACCACAATGTTAGCAAACTAAGGAAATATGGTCAAAATGAAATTACAATGAAGACAGTGTCACGGAGTTACAGGGTCTGGTCTATGCCCCAGCCTGTCACCAGGCTTCTGGGAGTGACCCCTTTAGGGCCCACACAGTTCCATAGGGCAGGCCCCTGGCCTCCAAGACTGGGCCTTCAGCACCAGTGTTCCCTGCCTCTGTGGGTCCCTGCAGTGAATCCAGCCAATACAAACTCCTCTGGGAGGCTTGTACTGTGCCCCTTCAAAGTGTGCAATGTTCTCAGTGAGTATTTACAGCGATGCAGGCAGCCTTTTCAAAACAAGGTAATCATTTATTAGTCATTTAGCACACAGAATTTTAAAGACCTTCGATTAACACAGAGAAGCCAAAGTTAATCCATAGTCCACCTTGGTCCAACTAGTGCCCTGATGGGCCAGCCACGCTGTGATGAACTCCATCTCTGTCTCTCTCTGTTTACCCCTTTGTCTCCCCAGGTCTGGCTCCTGAATCCCTTTCTTCCAGTCACCTGACACCTTCTCCAGCTCAGTTCCCAAATCCTAGCTGCTGGAGTTTTCTGCTGTTAGGTGTTGATTGTTCAGTTGTTGGAGCATCTCTTTGTCTTGCTGGACTCTGCTGATTTGGATCAGTTTGAGCCAGTTCTTTAGTGACTGTATTCATTCCCCCCAGTGAGGTGAAACACACAAACCTCCTGTCTATTGCACTGTTCCAGGAGTAGTGATAACCCTTTTTACCCTCTGGCTAGCAATGACATGAACAGAAGGAAACTGAAGCATGCCTAGGATTCATAAAAATAGTACATAAAATCTCCACTTTGTCACAAAGGGTACACAACAGGTTGAAAGACCATACACAAAGTGTGGTTATCAATGGTTTGCTGTTGAACTGAGAGGGCGTATCTAGTGGGGTCCTATAAAAGTTTGTCATTTTCATTAATGAATTGGATATGGAGTGGAGAGTATGCTTATAAAATCTGCAGATGACACCAAGCTAGGAGGGGTTGCAAGCACTTTGGAGAACAGTGTTAGAATTCAAAATGACCTTGATAAATTGGAGTAGTGGTCTGAAGTCAACACGATGCAATTCAACTAAGACAAGTGCACAGTCCTACACTTAGTAAGGAAAATTTAAATACACAGGTACTAAATAGGGAATAATTGGCTAGGTGGTAGTACTGCTGAATTGAAATATGAGTCAACAATGTGGTGAAGTTGGAAAAAAAGGCTAATACCATTCTGGAGTGTCATGTGGTAAGGCATGGAAGCTAACTGTTCTGCCCTACTTGGCACAGGTGAGGCCATAGTTGAAGCACTGTGTCCCGTTTGGGGTGCCACATTTTAAGAAACATGTGGACAATTTGGAGAGATTCCACAGGAGAGGAACAAAAAATGATAAAAGGTTTAGAAAACCTGACCTGTGAGGAAAGGTTAAAGAAACTGGGCATGTTTATTCTTGAGAAAAAAAGGTTGAGGGGAGACCTGAAAACCATCTTCAAATATGTTAAGGGCTGTTAGAAAGCAGAGGTGGGCAAACTTTTTGGCCTAAGGGCCACATCTGGGTATGGAAATTGTATGGCGGGCCATGAACGCTCACAAAATTAACAACGGAAAATTAACACGACTAAAACATCATAGTCACCTAAGACAACAACTAGCAGGCACATGGGCTTGCACGTTCCAGGCTCTAATGGCATGTGAGGCGCAATTGGGTTGTGCAGCTGGAGTAATATGCAGGCCCTCACGCCTGTCATGCAGGTCCTGAACATGCAGGAGTGCCAGGTAGGCAGAGCAGGGCAAGCCCCTGACCCCGCTCCCCAGCTGGAGCGCCAGAGCAGGGCAATGGAGCTTGAGGGCTGGATTAAAAGGTCTGATGGGCTGGACGCGGCCTGCGGGCCATAGTTTGCCCACCCCTGTTATAAAGAGTATGGTGATCAATTTTTCTCCATGTCCACTGAAGGTAGGACAAGAAGCAATGGGCATAATCTGCAGCAAGTGAGATTGAGGTTAGACCTTAGGGGAAACTTTCTAACTACAAGGACAATAAAGTACTGGAATAGGTTATTAAGGGAGATGGAATCTCTGTCATTGCAGGTTTTTAAGAACAGGTTGGACTGTTACCCCAGAATTTGGCATCCCTGCATGTACCCCAGAATTTAATAGTACTGCCATCAGCAATTTTGCATGTTCAGCCACTGCCAGCTGAAAAGCAAACATCACATACTGTAACGATGCTGCCTCTGGCGGGACACAACTGAGAGTGTCAATTCTGGACAAATTGCTTAGAGCAGGGCAATTACAGCCCAAGGCTGGGGTTTCTCCACTTCTAAGGCAAACCAAACCAGCCAGACAGGGAGGACTTTGGTTTTACCCCACTGGCTAACTACAAGTCACACAAGCAATTCCCTCAGACACTCCAGTTCCCCAGTACCACCACCAGCAGCCACTTCTTATGGGGACGAATGTTATGAAAACTAATGCCCCTGTAAAAGAAAAAAAGGTTTTCTCAATCCCAAAGGACCAAGCCCCAGACCCAGGTCAATATACAAGTTAGATCTTACCCACAAATTACGCTGTTGCCAATCCTTTAGAATCTAAAATCTAAAGGTGTATTCATAAAAGAAAGAAATACAGATGAGAGTTAAAATTGATTAAATGGAATCAGTTACATACAGCAATGGCAAAGTTCTTGGTTCAGGCTTGTAGCAGTGATGGAATAAACTGCAGGCTCAAATCAAGTCTCTCGAGTACATCCACAGCTGAGATGGGTCATTCAGTCCTTTGTTCAGAGCTTCAGTTTGTAGCAAAGTTCCTCCAGAAGTAAGAAGCAGGATTGGAGGGGTTTCCAGGACCTTTTATATTCTTTGCCCTGTGGAAGGACCCCCCCTTTGTTCTTACTGTGGAAAATCCCAGCAGCAAGATGGAGTTTGGAGTCACATGGGCAAGTCACATGTCCATGCATGACTCAGTTCTTTGCAGGCCCACGCCATTGTTTACATATTAGTTTGAATGTTCCCAGGAAAGCTCAGATGTGGATTGGCGTCTACCAAAGTTCATTGTCAGTTAAGTGTTTCTTGACTGGGCACTTACTGAGAATAGTCCCTTCTCAAGAAGCTGACCAAATGCTTCAGTGAGGCTACTTAGAATAAAAACACATTGATATACAAGTACATAGCCAATATTCATAACTTCAGCTACAAAAATGATACACCTATACAGATAGCATAATCATAATCAGCACATCATAACCTTTCCATAGACACTTTACATGACAACTTTTGTACAATATTTGCTGCAAATATATAACAGTGTTTGCAACAATGATCTATACGGTTACAGGTTATGTGAGTAATATCACAAAGCCGCCTTACATTGACCTAATAATGTATGTGTCTATACTACCAGGTCCCTTCCACTGACCTAACTCACCTGTAATGTTGACTTAATTACTCTGCCCCTGCGAGAGACTTAATTCAGTGTTGATGAGTTGACAGAGAGGCAGTGAAGACGCAGTCTTATGTAAGTTGACTGAATTGGCCTCCAGGAGGTGTCCCACAATGCTCCACTGTGACTTCTCTGGACATCATTATCAACTCCACTGCACAGAATCCAGATACCCAGGAAACAGCCCCTCCCCGTTAAAGCCCCAGAAACTTTGAATTCCCATTTCCTATTTGATCAGCATGGAGAGCTCGGCAGCCCAGGTGATCCTGGTGACTCAACGCCTCAAATGTGCTCCAGTCTGTAGTACACAGGAGATGGTGGGACTTATTGGTCTGTGAGGAGAAGAGTCTGTGCAGGCACAGCTCCAATGCAGCACAATAAACTAGACATTTATGAAAAGATCACATGGGGCATGGGAGAGAAGGGCTACAGCAGGGATACGCAGCAGTGCCACGTGAAAATCAAGGAACTTTGGCAGGCATACCAGAAGACAAGGAAGGCAAACAGTCATTCTGGCTCTGCATCACAAACATGCTGCTCTACAATGAGCTGCATGTGATTCTTGGCGGCGACCCCACCACTACCCCCAAACACAGCATGGATACACCCCAGGAGTCTGAGTCTCGGGCTACCTCAGGCAACAATGAGGAGAACATTCTAGACGAGGAAGAGGAGGAGAATGGGAGACAAGCGAGCTGTGGGTCCATTCTCCCCAAGAGCCAGGAGCTATTTTTAACCCCAGAGTCCAGCTGTTTGCAGGACAGCATGGTGGCTGAGCATGATGCTGGGGAAGGCACCTCTGATAAGTATGCAATTCCAATCAAACTGTAGGGGTTACATGCTCTTATATTTTATGTTTAATGTAAAGAAAAAGTGAAGTGTAGTGAGTATCTGCTTTCCAATGGCTGCTCCAGCTATGCAGAGGGTGGCCCCCTGGAAAAGACCGTTTATGTGCACAGGGATGCCCAGGAATCCTCCATGGAGACTTCTAGGAAACTTTCATGGAGGCACTCTGCAATCCTTTACAGAAGGTTTCTGAGGAGGGCTGCCTTATTTCTTCCACCACGGTAGGACACTTTCCCGCGCCACTCCAGTATTAACTCTCCTGGTATCATTGTGGTACGCAGCATAGCAGCATAAGGACCAGGTCTGTACCCAGACGCTTGCAGCATCCACTCCCTTGCCACCCCTGTAACCCTCAGGAGACTGATATCACATAGGGTCACCTAGGGGAAACGGGGGAAGTTTTCATTACAAGTGCTCGTACTGCAAACAATAGAGCATGTGATCCACCACCCATAGTGATTTCAGGGTCCCTCAACCATGTTTTCCCTAACATGTGGGTGGTTTGGTTGGCAGGGATTGGCATTGACCTCAGATTCTGCACGTCTAGGGCAACTACTACCTCCGGCGTGGCTGTACTGCCCCCAGCCCCACCCCTGTCCCTTCCATGCAGCTGTCTGCATGACTGCATCTCCTGTCTGGGGTCTGTACAGCCCCACCAGAGGACAGGGCTGGGGGCAGTACAGTGGCACCGGAGGAGTTGCCAGTGTGGGGCGCTGGCTCCTGAGAGTGGCAGTTCCATGTTTTGCTCCTTTCGCCACTGCAGTTCCCAGGAGAGCCCTGCGGGTTCTGTGGATACCGATGTATATCTGTGTATATCCGCATCTGCAGGTATAAATTTGTATCTGCACAGGGCTGTAGTTAGAAGGGAGGGAAAGAGGATGTGTGTGTGACACTCTACACCCCAGGGAAATGCCCTGTAACCCCCATATTCATCATTTGTATATAAATTGTGATATTTTATGCAGAGCATGCCATATGAGGTATCGTGGGAAAGATTATGATCTGCTCAAAGCCACTGTTCCATCTAAATATGCATATCATTAATGCATTTGAAGTTATGAGAATTGTGTTTTATGATTGTCACAAATATCTGGTGTGGGTTTGGGAAGTGCCAGGATACTAGCTCCCCAAAGACAATAACCAGGGGATAACCAACACCCAGGTGGGTGTCGAACAACCATCAAAAGCCATTGTCCAGCGAAAGAGCTACAATGCAATGACTCAGCTGCGCAAGACCACACCAGGGGAATTGCTCTACCTTGCCTGGTGACTCAGCAATGTACCCTGACATGCCTGGACTTGTGTTCTCCAACCACATGGTGGGACTAAGGATATAAAACAGAACACAGTGACCCTATACTTTGCCTTTTCTCCTCCCCCCACAAATGCTACAAGCAACAAGGACACCGAGAAGACTGAAGACTCCAACAGAGGAGACTGGCCCAAGTTTCACGGGTGAAACCTGTGTACCATGAACTGCAATATCTAGTGGGGTGAGAAAAACTGCTTAATCTCGATGTTGCCCAGTCTAATTGGGTTGAGAGTTTAGACTGCATACTTATATTTTATTTTAGTAACCACTCTGATGTTTTGCCTACCACTTATAATCACTTAAAATCTATCTTTTGTAGTCAATAAACTTGTTTTACTGTTTATCTTTACCAGTGAGTTTGCCTGAAGTTTTTGGTAAATCTGCACAGGTTTACAGAGGCTGGTGTATATCTACTTTCCATTGATGAAGCGGTGAACCAATTAATAAACTTGCACTGCTCATCAGACAGTATATTCCTGAGGTACAAGGCTGGGAGGATTTGTCTGGTGCCTTTCTCTGTGTGATTCATGAGTGGGTCTGGGAGCATTCATGCAATCTACCTGGGTGTGGGGCTCCACATGCTGTTGTGCTGAGTGACAACAGCACCTGGAGGCGTTTGCTGCTTGTCACTAGCAAAGCATTGTAAGAGATAGCCCAGTGTGGAGTGTTCAGGGGGCACAGCGGTCCCACAGTCCCAGGCTGCACGCCAGGGATCCCATCACAGCATGATGACATGTTTAGAAAGACAATAAGGCCTCTGAGACAGCTGAGACAGGGCTAAGAGCCTGGAGGATTTCATTGTCTGAAAAACTGGACATGGACATGGAGAGCAGGAGAGCATCCCATGCAGGATGAGATGCTGTGGATTATGAAGGACCAATCAGACATGTTGAGGCATCTGGTTGAGCTTCAGGAAAAGCATCTTGAGGCTAAACTCTTTCTGCAGCCCATGCAGAACTGCCTGCAAGCATTGCCCTGTTCCCAATCCCTCTCCCACAAACGTTCCAGGAGCTGGGAGTGGGATGTGCAGTATCCCTTCCACTCAACACTGGGGAGGGTACTAAGAACAAAAGGCAGCCATTCAAAGATCTTTGATGGGCAAGACTTCTGTGCTTTCACAGACAAACTGATTTGGTTTCTCCCCTCCCAATATTATCCCACCATTTGCCCAAGGTTAAAGAAACAGAAAGAACAGGAAAATAATGTATGTGTGTGCAATAAAGGTAATTGTTTCGAGAATTAAATGCTCTTTATTTATTCCAATCATTGGGGTTGGGGGGAGGGGTGGGGTGGGGGGGAGGGTACAGAGAAATTGATGCAATGGAGGGGATGGTAGGGGAAGGCACAACACAGATAAGCGGTGCACATTACTGAAACAAGTTTTCAAAGCATCCAGGAGATGCAGAGCTCCTTGGTGAGCTCTTCTTATTGCCCTGGTATCTGGCTGCTCAAAATTAGCTGCCAATCTATCTGCCTCCATACCCCACCTCTGCAGAAATGTCTCTCCCTTTGCCTAACAGATATTATGGAGCACACGGCAGACAGTGATAACAATGGGAATATTGCTTTCACTGAAATCCAAACTAGTAAGCAAATTGTGCCAGCAACCCTTTAAACGTCCAAAGGCACATTCCACCACCATTCTGCACTTGCTCAACCTTTTGTTGAAATGCTCCTTACTGCTGTCCAGCTGGCCGATGTTCGGCTTCATGAGCCATAGGAGCAAGGGGTAGGCTGGGTCTCCCAGGATCACGATTGGCATGTCAACATTGTCAGTGCTTATTTTGCGATCTGGAAAAAAGTCCCTGATTGCAGCTTTCTGAACAGACTGTGTTCCTAAAGATGCGCGCATCATGCACCTTTCCTGACCCTCCCACATTGATGTCGATGAAACTCCCCCTATGATGCACCCGTGCTTGTAACATCATTGAAAATTATGCCTTACAGTTTATGTACTCTTTGGCAAGGTGGTCTGCTGCCAAGATAGGCATATGCGTGCCATCTATCACCCCACCGCCGTTAGGGAACCCCATCGTGGCAAAACCATCCACTATGTCCTGCACGTTGCCCAGAGTCACTACCCTTCTTAGCAGAAGTCGATTAACGCCCTGCATGCTTGGATCACAATGGATCCCATGGTGGATTTACCAACTCTGAATTGATTCCCCACTGACTGGTAGCAGTCTGGCATTGCAAGCTTCCACAGAGCGATCACCACTTGCTTCCCCATAGTCAGAGCAGGTCTCATGTTAGTGTTGCTGTGCTTCAGGGCTGGGGAAAGCTCTGCACAAAGTTCCTGGAAAGTGGACTTATGCATTCAAAAGTTCTGTAGCCACTGCTCGTCATCCCATAGCTGCCTAACAGTGCAATCCCATCACTCAGTGCTTGTTTTCCAGGACCAGAAATGGCGCTCCAGCCTGTTCAGCTGCTGCACGACTGCCAGCAGCAACCAGGAATTTTTTCATCCTATGGCTTGCGGCAGGGCTGCTTGCATGACATTGCAATGTTCCACACGGCGGTGCCTTTCTCAGCTCTGGAAATACTGCAGGATAAGGCTCAAGGTGTTTGTAATGCTCACAACAGGAGTGCACAGCTGAGTGGGGTCCATGCTTCTTGGGCTACGGCATACACACGGCTAAGCCAGGCTTTCGAAAAAAGGCATGAGAAAGTATGGGTTGTTTGCCATTGATATCAAGGTAAGGAGGGAGGGAGAAAACTGCATCACGGGAAGCCAAAGCCATGTTCCCATTCCCCCCTGCATCGATGTTTTGGTCCCAGGAGGTGTTGTAAGCTCTTCCCCAAACCCCCTGTGGCTAGTTGCACTGTGGGATAGCTACCCATAGTGCACTGCTCTGTGCACTGATGCAAGCGCTGCTAGTGAGGACGCACTCCACCAACACAATGAGCATGGCGTGGACTGGCACAACCAACTTCATTACTGCAGCGGCCGGATGTCAACTTACCTTAAGTTGACTTAACTTTGTAGTGTAGACATGCCCTCACAGTTACTTTTTAGCCTGCAGTACACCGACCACCAAACCCATGGAGATAACTTTCATAAAATTAATACAGATATCTCCCAGTTTCTTCATAGCAGTATTTTAGTAGCGGTTTTACCAATGAAGTCTACCAGTGTATACTTCCCTAGTACTACTCATTACTCCCCTCCAAGGAACTTTTTGCCACAACATTGCTTTGGGATCTCATGATCCCTATATCCTTTTTCCAGGAGATCTCATTTGGTTGCATTCTTTCTTCTTAGATATATGACCTAAACTTTTGCTGTATTAAAATGCATTTGGTTTGAAAGAGCTCAATTTTCTGAGAAATCCAGACCATCTGGATGACTGCCTTGTCCTCATTTACCACTCTGCTAATCTCTGTGTCATCTGCCAATTTCATCAGCAGTGATTTCATATTTACTTCCAGATCATTGGTAAAAGTATTAAATATCATCAGCCTTGTAGAACCCCACTAGAAACACCTCCATTCAAAGATTATTCCCACTGATTATTCCTTTTTGAAATCTGTCAGTTATGTCTGTCCATGTAGCATGAGTTTTATTGATACTGTCTACATTTCACCAGCCAGCTCTTTCAGAGCTCTTGTTATCTGGTCCTGATGCTTTTAGAACACTTATCCCTAGTAGATGCTGTTTTAACATCCCCCTTAGTTACTAAAAGGCGGGGAAGCAGTTCATCATCCTCATGTAATCCGAATACATCAGTTGGCTTCTTTCCAAATATAGAACAGAAATATTTATTAAACACTTCTGCCTTTTCTGTATCATTTTATTAACAATTTTACCATTTTCACCTAGTAATGGGCTTGTCCCATTATTGGGATTTCTTTTGTTCCTGGTATACTTTAAAACCACTCCTTATTGTCCTTAGTTCTGCCAGCCATGGATTTTTTCCGGATGGCTTTAGCTTTCCTTATCAATTTTCTACACTTCATAACCTCTAATGTATATTGTTTGCCATCCGCCTCACTTTTTTCCATAGATATATCTGCCAGATGGAATTGGCAGCAACAAGGGCTGGGGCTCAATGTCTAGGGATTCCTCTTACCAGTACAAAACAGAACCATCTCAAGCCTCTACCCAGTAATCTGATAAAACTAATTAGCACCCTTGGGCACCTCTAAGAGTCAATACTTACCCATTCAGAAGCATTGAGTCTGTGTATAACACAAGAAAACTTTTGTTAAAAGGGAAATAGAACCCAGCATTACCTTGGGAAAACACCACAACCATGATTCAAAAGCATGTAACCATAAGCAACACGCACCTCACAGTCCCTTCAGGCAGTGTCCTTTGTTTCAATTTCCCATCTTGCAGCATGGAAGTCTGACAAATAAATGTCCCTTTAACATACCACTCCCCTCTCCCTGCACTGCACCCTACTCACAGTTGGCTGTTCTTAGTCAGTGAAGACCCTTAGTTCAGAGGTGCACTCCCCTGGATTCACCTCCCACCCCTGAAAAGGGAGGGGGAGCGTCGAGCAATGTCTCTGCTGCTGCTTCCACTGTACTCTGCCGCCGTTAGCTATGTGCTACTACCTCTGTTGCTGTTACCTCTGCCGCTGTTCCGCAATGCTGCTGTCATCAGTGCTGCTTGCCACTCTCTACCACTTCTGCAATGCCCCACTTTGAGGTTCCACCACTTAGCCCAGCTCTTAGCCCTGGTCTACACTGGGGGTGGGATCGATCTAAGTTACGCAACTTCAGCTGTGTGAATAACGTAGCTGAAGTCGACGTACTTAGATCGACTTACCGTGGTGTCTTCACTGCCGTGAGTCGACTGCTGCCGCTCCCCCGCCGACTCCGCCTGCACCTCTCGTGGCGGTGGAGTACAGGAGTCAACGGGAGAGCGCTTGGGGGTCGATTTATCGCGTCTAGACTAGACGCGATAAATCGATCCCCGCTGGATCAATCGCCATCCGGTGAGTAGTGTAGACATACCCTTAGTGATTTCCCTGGACAGCGAGGAACCTCTCTACTGTTGCTTCTTGTCTTTCATTACAACACTGTCCTCACACCAGGTTGAAGGCTTAGAGCTGCTCATCAGTGATTTCAGCTCTAGTAATCACCCAACAGAAACAAGAACTTTTAATTGAGTTTACTCAACTTTCCCTTTGAACACTAAAGAGAAGAGAATCAAATAGTATCTAGAACCCTTTAAAGCAGAGCCCCCCCACTAGATAAAAACATCTATCCCTAACCCCTCTAACTTTCATTGGGATGTGACATCCCTACCCCCTGCTTAGCAAGTGGGTTTGAGGTTAGGGTGACCCCTTCAATCAGGGCATGCTAAGCACAGTTCTGCTGCCCTTTATTCATACAGTAAGGATAACAACATTTCATTATCCCTGCATTCAAAGCGTTTTGTATCCCAAAACCAGGAAAAATTGATCACTTTGGCAATGCAGCTCTGTCTGCTGAACACCTAGGTGTGTGTATGCAAATATAGTCCGGTCCTGAAGTCTTCCTCCCCTCCCCCCATTTCTTTTTGCTGAGTTTTCTTTCTGCTGCCATGGTTGAAACTCCTGCATGGGGATGGGGATCATTACTGCGACAGCCCTTTACCCCAGTTTGTTTCCTATCAGTTACACTTCATATTGCCCTTTACAGAATGAGGCTGGGAATTAAATACTTCTTTTTTACCTTATTACTTCTGAAGAAAAGGACAAAGAAGAGAATTGTATAATAACCAATAAACCTCTACTGTGATCTGCCACTGCAATTTCTCCCTTCCACCCCTCCTGAGAAGTGGTGGCATGATGCTTCTCCCTCCCGAGACTTTCCAATTCAGATGAGTTTGGAGTTAAAGTGGATATGTGTTAGAAAAATAACAACAGGATTTTATTCAGAGGTCAAATTCAAACTAGCACAAAGTGCAGTGAATACCGTATCTCGTTTGAGCCAGTTACAGAGTGAGCCCCACTTCTCGCCCACTCCCTCTCCACCCTGAGCTTCCCAACACAGCTTTTCATCAAGATACTAACAAGGGATGTAACTGGCTCTCAATCTCTACTGCTGAAGAACCTCTTCATTATAAATAATTAAATATTTATTTAAGAAAGAGGAGTCAAAGCAGGAGTTTGACTCTGTAGCTCAGTGGTCAGGGCAATCCCCTGAGATGTGGGAGAGGCCCGGCTCCAAAAATATTTCATTTATATCAAGTGGAACACCTGCAGCAGGGGAGACTGAGACATAACCACCCCAGAATATTCAACGACTCAGTGGTTAGAGCACTCACCTGGGATGTGGGAGAACTGACTTCAAGTCCCTGCTCCAACTCAGGCAGAACAGGGATATAGACTGGGTCTCTCACATTATAGGGGAGTACTCTGTCCACTAAGCTAATAAGGTTATTAGTTGCATTATTGTAGCACATAGGATCCCTAGTTGTGGACCAGGACCCCATTGTGCTAGGCACTGTACAAACAGAACAAAAAGACAATTCCTGCCCCAAAGAGCTTACAATCTTGAGCGTAAAGCAAGAGACTTGTAGGGGAATAAAAGGAAGCAATGAGACAATAATGGTCAGGACGATTGGCATTCTAACCATTGTCAATATATTACAGGCATCGCGCCAAAGGAGAGTTGTGGATGTATTTGACGGTGGATGCTTTATGGATGTTTTCAGGGAGCCCCTCCCAAGTGTGCTGAACAGCGTGGGAGAAAGTAGAAAGATGCTTGTCTGAAAATGTAACCTGTGCCCAATGGAGGCTGGTATGATGGGCCCATCAGAGATGAGCATCAAGAGTTCAATAGCAAATGAGAGATGATAGGTAGGGTGGGAAATGGCCAAGGAAGGATTAGAAGGTGAATATAAGCAGCTTATATTTGATGTGATAGAGAAGGGAGAGCCAGTGGAGGGATTAAAAGCTAGGGATGACATAGGCAAAGTGACAGTAAACACGTACACACATATGCGTATAAACACACCCTCCAAATTTCTGACCTGCTTGCTCCTAGCTGTCTCTGTTCAAGGCCTGCTCTGATAGGTACGCTCTGAGCATGCCTCTGGGATCAGGCCCTGCAGGCGACAAAGGCAGGGTATTGCCTAGGCTGACAGTCCTACCAGGGGTTATGCATGAGCTGGGGAACCAAGCAGCTCAATGGCATCAGGAATTAGGTGATTTTGTGTATGTCCACAGGCAGAAACTTTGGTGCTTAAGGAATTTAGGTAGCTAAAGGGTTAGGCACCAGCTGAGCAGAGGTTTGAGGATCTCAGCAGTGCCTAAATGTTGGTCTTAGGCACCTAAAATGTTTACATCCCTTTGTGTATCTAGCTCTGTGTACCTGAAAGTGTGAGAAGAACAGTGTTCCAGTGAGCTTAATGGTATTACCCCCACTCACATGATGGAGACACCCCCTTTTCTCTGACTCCACCTTTCCAGGGTCACAAGGGTCCTCCAATCCCTTCCTATAGAGCTGCAAGAGGGTCCCTGGAAATGGTGATTCCTCCATTAATGTAAAATGGGAGGTTAATTTCTGAGTGGCTGGGTCTTCATCAGGTATGGGGTCTGTCAGAGGGGGCGCAGGAATAAGGGTAACTGAGTTAACTGTCCCTTTTACCCTGAAGTCTCCAGAGATTCCTCAGATTTTGGATCAACTGAAAAGAAAGAAAAATAATTGATTCAGGAAGACAAAAACAATCAGTAAAATGTCATTCTCTTCCATGATCTGCAGCTACCAGGGCGATGGTAGGCTACTATTAAGAGCTTTCCCTTCTCCCTGCCCTGGTTCTTGTCATGCAGACAGAAAGTAGAAGAGCAGAAGTAGTGCACCTCTGATCCTACCCCTTATAATGTATGGTCATTTTGGAGGGTTTTGGGTCTGGGGGCTTCAGTACCACCTCTTTCATATCCCATGGGAGGAGTAAAGAGTGAGGTTGTGCTCCAGTCAGGGACAGGGATTTCTTTGGCTTTTAGTATTTCTTATACCTTCCCCTCCCATCCCCCTTGCCCTCCCGACTGGTTGCTTGACCTTATCTCGGGAGAGGAGTTGAGGCAGGACTGTCCTTCAAGTGACTGCTTTTATATTACACACCCATTCTGCCCAACAACACTTTAGCACTATCTCTTATCTCTTTTCACCTGATCTGCTTGTGGGCAGATGTAACACCCAGTGTCTTTGTTCTTTGTTCATACATATTAGTAAGAATATAAAAATATCAAAAGTCAAATGAGCAAACAAGACCCAAAATTCTATCTCAGGCAAATATACAGGTCTGAGTACTACATTATCATCACTAACACTCCTAAGAGCTACCCCCTCTCCTACCCAGCAAGAGACACTGTAAGAAGAGAAGCTGGAGAACTAGCTATGGAATCATCTCCCAGTTACTCCATTTCCAGCTTCTCCCTCAAGGAGGCAAAATGGAAAGGAAGTAGGCGCACGAAGTATGAGGGGAGCTCCCAAATACTCCGGTCCAGGCTTCTCCCAGCAAGGCTGCTGTAGGGAAGGAGGCAGGACAGCTGGTTGTGACGGAGCTTCCAGCTATGCTACTCCCTACAGGAAGCACTGTAATTAGAGTGGCAGGAGTGCTGGCTGTAGCAGGTGCTCCAAGCTACTCCAGTCTCTGCGTCTCACAGCCAGCGGCACCATAGGGAGCAGGAGATGAGCTCTGACTGTGGAACCTCAGTCTAGGGAGAGGGCTGAAGTGCTTTACACTCTTACCTGCTTTTCTTCTCCTGAGCATGAGGCCAACGAGAGCAGCAAGGAAGATGAAAGTAGCAATGAAGGTTCCCACAAGCCCATTAGATGTTTTTTGCTCTGTTGGAGAAAGAGGGGGAGTCAGTGATGTGAAGCTCATCTGAGTCTGTTTCAGAGAGCTAAAATTCTTCACACAGATCACACAAAGGGCAGGGCTGGGATCCTATTGGAGGAGAGATGTGCAAGGTTTCTGGGGAAAGATTAGGATCTCATTAGAACAGTGCCACAGGGAGCAGGGACTAAGCTGAGTTCCTATTGGGGAAGGAAGGGGGTGGGGGCAAAGAAGGTCCTGGTTCCCTTGGAGACAACAGTGTATAGGGGTCCTTGGGGCATGGTTGGGTTCCCAATAAGGAGTCCGTGTGCTGCCTTTTTGCTCCCTTGAAACCACTGCCCCCTTAACAGTGTAAGGTGCTGCACGATGCAGAGAACATGCTTTACAAAGAGCTGTAGAGGCTGTAATGAGAGCTGAGGAAGTGCGATTGCCAGGAGAAGCCAGGAGAGGAAAGAACGGATGGGGAATGAGGGCAGGCAGTGGAAATGGGAGGGTGCTCCAAATGGGATGGGGCTTCAGTACCCCAGAATTGAGAGGTGAGGGAAAAGCTGGAGCTAGGAGATCAGAGGGTTGAAGCAAAAGCTGAGAGGCAGGGGCAATAAGGAGAACTCGCTCTCCTTTCCCCCTGTTTACCTGGTGTCCTGAGCTGGGCACTAGCTGTAATTGGCTCTTCAAGGGCCAGATGCGAGACATGGCAGCTGTAGGTGACAGGTCCCAGCTCTATGGCTGTGTTGATACTCAGGTATGAATTGATGCCATAGGTGCCATCCTGGGCTTGCCTATGGCTGGAGAAGTATGTGCTTGAGCCTGAGATAGGGATCTTGTCCTTGTCGTCAGGGGCCTCCCGTGTCCACTTCACCGACACATCCAGGGGGTAATAGCCAGAGATCTCACAGGTCAGGGTAGTGACTCCATCCCCCTCACGTGACACCAACTCTGGGAACAAACGGACTCTCGGGGGCTCTGGAGGGGGGCAAACAGGAAATTAAATCCAGCTGGTGATAAACTGTGTTTGAGGGAATGGAGTAGTACAGAGGAGTCCCTCATCCCCACTGGGTGGGGCTGGGGAAGCAAGGAGGGGAGCAGAGAGATACCGGGAATGGTCAGGTTCCAGTGAATGGGGCCTGTCTCCCCTATTGCCTCCTGACTAGGTATTCTTAAAGCATCATTGCCTCACCGACCAACTGCAGCTGGATGATGTTCTGGGCCTGGTGCTGGGGGGTGGACACTAAACAGATGTATGTCCCTTCATCCCCCACACCCACTCCTTGCAGGCTAAGCGATGCATCTCCAGTCTCCAGCAGCTGCACCACATCCACGTGGGCCGTTGACTGTTCTGCTTGTGCCACGTCCCCCGCCTGGTAGTGGAAAACTCTACGGCCGCTGCCTCGGTGCTGCAGCCTCCACTCCAGCGAGGCCAGCGGAGAGCTGGAAGCCAAGGCAAAGCTGCAGTCCAGGGTGACGGAGGTGCCAAGTCGGGTACGCAAAGTAGGGGTGCGAGATGACAACTGGAATTCAACTAGGAACAAAGAGAAGGAGAAAGACAAATAGACTGAGAGAGTGTTAAATATATGTGGTTATGGAAGACTCCCCCTGGCAGGACATCAGGGACTGGGTCACAGCTCCACCCACCTGGAGGAAGCATGCTGTGGACTGACTGGCCATGCTGGGTTGAAGGGTTGGACATGTGTCTCCCCACAAGAAGATCCCATCCTGCAGGCTGCAGAGCTATTAGCAGGATACGGGGAGTAAGTGCATATTGCTCTCCTTGCTACACCGAACTCTTGGAGAGCAGACATAGCACTTGCCAAGGGTCACAGTGGTGTGGCAAATAATGAACATAAGAACATAAGAATGGCCATACTGGGTCAGACCAAAGGTCCATCTAACCCAGTATCCTGTCTTCTGACAGTGGCCAATGCCGGATGCTCCAGAGGCAATGAACAGAACAGGTAATCATCAAGTGATCCATCTCCTGTCGCCCATTCCCAGCTTCTGGCAAACAGAGGCTAGAGACAACATCCCTGCCCATCCTGGCTAATAGCCATTGATGAACCTATCCTCCATGAACTTATCTAGTCCTTTTTCAAACCCTGTTATAGTCTTATAGTGACAGTGGTGGGGAGAACAGTAGGGCCAGAACTGGGGAGTCAAGGGGCACAGAAGTGCAAGGGCAGAGTGATCAAGGGGTCACACTGGTGGCCCAGCAGTTACATCCCGCAGATAGCAGGAGGGTCCTGTACATTTGAGCTTCCCTCAAGAAGGGAAGGATTATCTATCCTGCTGACTCACAGCATGTGCAGTCCTTTTCTCTAGTTCCCTTAAGTCCCAGACTACAGAGTGGGGTGGTATTCCTGGGGTCTCTAGTTCCCCTAGCACTCCTTAATGTGGAGGCTTCAGCCCTGGAGTGTCTGGCTCCCCTAGTGCTCCCTGGTGCAGTAGGTGCATTCCAGCACTAAAGTCTTTTCCCCTCATTCGCCACTTTCTTTACCTGTGGTCAGCACTGTGCCCTCCTTGCTTATAGGAACCTTCAGTCTTGGGTGCAGTACGGCCATTCTCTCATCTTCTTCCCTGACACTGCTGACCTTCAGCACCAGGGCTATGCTGATCCCACTGGATAACTTCAGGGTCCCCATGAACCAGGAGGCCTGGCTGGGCCCCTCATCTGTCAGGTGTAAGCTGTATGGAGAGATCTCACAGGTCACTTTCTCCCCAGCACAGTCTGCATGCAGCAGGGATTCCGCATATGGGATGGGTACCAAAGTTTCTGTAATGAGAAAGAGAAGACATGTAGTTTGATGAATGGAACAGGAAAAACAGGATCAAGTTTAAGTAGGGACCTAATCTGGTGAGGCACCAACGGCTGTGTCTACACCTAGTGTAAAATGGGGTCAGGCTGCTGCTATGCAAACACAAGAGCATTAGCATGTAACATTGGTCTCCCAGCTTGTTTAAAGAAGTTCTTGTGGCGAATGGGGAAGTCATATGTATTATTTTTATGAATATCATATATTCCTCAGTTTACCTGTTTGCTTTAACTTTGCAGCCAGACTGGATAAGCTCAAAGGCTGTTGGGGAAAAACAACAGGGAACAAAACAATAACAGACAGGCGATACCTTAAGGGAACAATAGGGAGAGCTATAAATTGGGAAATACCTACCTGCCTACATACCAACCATGCTAGCAAGGTTTATTCTTCCCAAGCCTAAACCTAGGAGCAAAGGGGATGCTGAAACATTAAAGGTCCCAGCCTAAAAAAGGAAGAGGTATTGAGGGTGCAGCAACAGCTAGAGATGAGTGTCTGTCAAAGAGAAAATCTACCTGCCAAATCCATTATTGTTACTGAAGCACATGCCAATCTTTCTTGTTGCCCTGCACTCTCTTCAGCTATACTCCCCATGACAAAATATGGGAGCACTTTAAATAATTTGTTAATACTGTATATTGGCCTGGCTCTGGTGAGGTGGTTTTTGTGAGAATGTCTTTGATTAAGGGCTTCCCAACAGGTAACCATCTGGGATGGTCCAGGCAGAAAGGAGAAGATGGCTCAAGATGATCCTGTAACAGCTTTGCCAACTTTTTCTTATAGCCCCCGCTGAAATCAAACAATTGCATGAGAATTTCAGCTTTGATTAAAAAAGTAAGTTTCTAACTGTCATGATTGAGGAGAAAAACTTTGTTTCAACTGCTAAGTAAATATTCTTTGAGCAGGGGGTTGGACTAGATGGCCTCCTGAGGTCCCTTCCAACCCTTATATTCTATGATTCTATGATTTTGTTTTAAAATATTTGATTATTTTGTTGGTCATTATCACTGGTCACAGGTTCCCATGGGAAGGAAACACAGGTGCCCCAAACCTAGCTGGACCTGCACGGTGATAAGCAGTTGTCATACATGGGGCAGTGGTCCCAGACCTGATCCAAGTATGGAAGAGTCACAAGGGCAAGAGGCCCAAGACCTGATTTAGGTTCTCTGAGAGAGACTAGAAAGAGGACTGAAGTGCAGCTAGTCCTGTAGCTGTGATACTCCCTTTCTTGCACCCTCTCCTCTCCTTGTATCCCTCCCTTATATCCCTGGCAAGTTGCAGATCCAGGGTGAAGTGTACATTCTTCCACGAAGGAACTCTATCCTCAGTTGAAGGCAGCAGGTTCTGCTGCTTGGTGTCTAGGTGGGACATGAGGGCAAGGAAATGTATAGTACAGAGCATGAGCATACCGAGATGTTTCACAGATAGTCCAAATGTATAACATGCAGCCAGTTTGAAAGGTGCACAGTGAGGAAGGTGCTTGCAGAGTCCGGGGAACAGGGTACCTGTAATTCTGCTGCTGGGTTTGATGCATATTCATTACGATGATATGATTACATTTTTAAATTACATCATTACCCATGATTTTTCTCTGCATGTATCATCAACTGGTTTGAACTCAGGACTTTCAGATCAACAACACAGACTTCTACCACTTGATCTCACTGGGTATGTTTATGCTGCAAGTAGACACCCCCAGCTGGCCTGTGCCAGCTGACTCAGGCTCATGGGGATCAGGTTGCAGGGCTATTTAACTGCAGTGTAGACATCCGGGCTTGGGCTGGAGCCCAGGCTCCAGGACCCTGCAAGGTGGGAGGGTCACAGAGTCTGGGCTCCAGCCCAAGCCCAGAAGCCTACACAGCAATTAAACAGCCCTGCTGCTTGAGTCCCTGAGGCCCAGTCAGCTGGCACAGGCCAGCCATGGGTTTTTAACTGCAGTGTAGACAAACCCAAGGAAGCAGTAAGTGGAAGCAGAAGTATCCAGTCGAGCCTACGGACCAGGCACGAGAGGGTAGCGTGACATACTTTGCTAGCAGGTTACATAGCTGCTTGCTTGACAGCACAGAACTGTGGGTATCAGGATTCTCAGGCTCTCTCCTCCTACATTCTCTCTAGCCAAACAGCACTTCTGCACTCTCATTGCAGACCATCCTCAAATCCCCACCACTTCTTTGCCACTCTCATGTCCATCCTTAAACTCTCCCCTCTCCTGCCATTTCCACTTTTCCATTCAAAATCTTGCTGATTTTTTCAGCAAGATTAGAAAAGGCCACCCTTTCCTTTTGCTATCTTCTCCTCCTTTTTCACTATCACTGAAGCCGGGATCTCTCACTTGTAGCTTTCCTCCACTAACCATTTCAGCAGCCCCACATCCCATCCAAGTGTGTCATAGAATCATGGAAGATTAGGGTTGGAAGAGACCTCTAGAGGTCATCTAGTCCAACCTCCTGCTCAAAGCAGGACCAACCCCCACTAAATCATCTCAGCCAAGCTGGGCGTTAAAAACCTCTAAGGATGGAGATTCCACCACCTCCCTAGGTAACCCATTCCAGTGCTTCACCACCCTCCTAGTGAAATAGTGTTTCCTGATATCCAACCTAAACCTCCCCCACTGCAACTTGAGACCATTGCTTCTTGTTCTGTCATCTGCCACCACTGAGAACAACCTAGCTCCATCCTTTTTGGAACCCTCCTTCAGGTATTTGAAGGCTGCTATCAAATCTCCCCTCACTCTTCTCTTCTGCAAACTAAATAACCCCAGTTCCCTGAGCCTCTCCTCATAAGTTATGTGTCCCCCTTCATCACGTTGTTGGGGACACTGGGGCATGGCCGCTAGGTAACTCGAGGGGATGGAAGACCACGAGTGTCGATGAAGCCCCCTCGCACTAGGCCCAAGTGTCCTTGGCCCCCCCCTCCCGCCTGGAGGCACTCACAGCAGCTCTGCGTACTAAGCCCAAGTGTCCTTGGCCCTCCCGCCTGGAGGCACACACAGCAGTTATGCTGAGAATCTGCAACAATATGTTGCAGAGTCAGAATGCCTGAAACTAAACAAGGCCAAACAGGGCAGATATGGAAGAAAAATGCTGAATAAAGCAGCTTAATGTATAGTTTAACAAATGATACAGAGAACCAGGGAACTAGCTGGGAACTGGATTGGCTGGCTATATGAATACTTAGGGCAGCTTGCTATTGGATAAATATGCTGGGAAAAAAGGATGTATAAAAGCCTGTGTAACTTCCTGCTCTGTATACAGGATTTGAGATTCTGTTTTCCCTGTACCTTTTTGCAGCTGCAAATAAACTTTTCTGCTTCTCCACCCCGTTGTGATTATTGGGTGTAGCACACCGGGTGGCGAACCAACCCGAGCTGTTGTTTAGCCTCTCGGCACTGGGTGCCGGCAACAATGTTCTCCTTTGCCCCACTCTCCCCCTTCCTATCCTCCCTCATTCCCACCTTCTTCCTTACCTTCATCCCACACCTTCCCTCTTGCTCTTACTTATCCCTGCTCTCTACCTCTCTACCATCAACTCCACCATGCAACTTTGCACTCTCTCTCTCTCTCTCTCTCTGAGTGTGCCTCTGTCTTTATCTATGTGGTTATGTGATTATGGCAGTGGTGGACTAGAGGTCAGGAGCCCACGGTTGCACACTGCAAAATTGCCACGCAGTAGCAGCTCCTGGGGTCCAGGAGTGTAAGTACACCTACAGAAATCACGCCTGGATATGCACTGACTTGCATGGGCAGGACCACCTGGGGCAGAGTGTGCAAAAACATCCATCCCAAGATACCCCACACCTGGCCCCCATTTTTTAAGTTCTCCCGCGATCCTGTATTACCCTTGCAAAGTCCCAGCGCCGGCTACTCCGCCTAGCAATAGGTCTCACCCACCAATAAAAAATTCAGGCAGGGAGGGCAGCAGCCAATCGAAATATGATTTTGCCTTGGCCAATCATTAGGCTCCAAGCTCAGCCTCCTCTGCCAATTACAGTGCCAGAGAAAGAGTGGTTTTTTCTACCCAGCAACATGGAACATGTGGCAATCACAAAACCACACCAATGGAAATATCAGGTGGGCAGAGCCAGCCCTCACTGCTATCCTGCCTAGCAATGTCTCACAAAGGGCCTAAGGCGGTAACATCAGGACAGATTTAGCCAATCAGGAAAGGAAGCAAGGTGATTGACAGACCAATATTAACCCCTTGAGGAAGCCAGTGCTGCAGGCTGCTGGTTTGCTGTCCTTGCCTAAGTAATGGAATTTGGGTGAAGACAGCTCCCCCACTGCATTGAGAGGGGGAGACTAGGAGTATTCAGCAGATCTTGGCTGGATCTAGGATGCCCTCACTGATCAGGAGGGCAATTCTTGCAGGTGCTGAGGCTGCTGAATACCTTGCATTCGTTTTCCTGGACCACAGTGTCCTGTATCCACTGTCCTCCAGAGTATCTCCTGGGATGCCCAGCTGAAGTCATCAACAGCTGGTATCAGAGCCACTGTAACTGTCTTGTCCAGGGACAAAGAAGATTCTTCTGGTGGTGAAGGCAGCTGGAGCATTTCCCTCACTGCTTCTATCACATCTTCAGAGACTCCCTCCAGTTCTGACGGGGGTGCTCTGGCCAGCAACACCAGAGGCAACTGAAATCTTCTCCTCTTTGCTGAGACACGGGAGGGGACCCTGCTCCAAGATCTATGGGAGGGCAGGCCAATGAGGCCATGGTGGCAGGTTGTACTGATACTGGCATAACTGGGTATGCCCCATCCAATGCTAGTTCTGCACCAGGACTCAGTACTGCATGCTTCAGAGTACCCTTGGCGGAATCAACCTTACTCCTCAGGTGAGGGTCCCTGCTCAGTGTGGTAGAGAAGGAGTATACTGGTGACAGGGATGAAAAGTAGCTCTCAGGAAATGGCAATGCTGATAGTTGTGACAATGACTCCAATGCTAGGGCCGATGGTGCCAACATCAATGTTGATGCCTCTACGAGCATTGGGTCTGGTGCCAGTCAAGGGCATATTTTGAAACTCAGAGGGGCTCCAGTTTTGAAGTTATGAAGTGTAGAAAATTGATAAAGAAAGTTACAGACATCAAGAAAAATGCATGGCTGGCAGGGGCAAGGACAATAAGGAGTTTTGTAAGTATATGAAGAACAAAAGAAATCCTAGCAATGGTGTAGGCCCATTACTAGATGGAGATGGTAACATTGTTAATAATGATGCTGAAAAGGCAGAAGTGTTCAATAAATATTTCTGTTCTGTATTTTAAAAGAAGCAGGATGACATACTCATATCACATGAGGATGACAAAGTATTTTCAAGAACTTAGTAACTAGGAAGTATGTTAACCAATATCTATAAAGCACACAATAATTTAAATCACCAGGTCCCCAGCACCCAAGAGTCATAAAAAAGTGTTGGCTCAGGATATCTCTGGCCCACTGATGTTCATTTTTAATAAAGCTTGGAATATTGGGGTGCGATGGGGTACTCATCTCCTGAATGCCTCCTATTGGCTGGGTGTGGTACTGCAATCCTCTTTTCCCCCACTCGTGGTACCCTCTATAGGTTGTCAGCCACACTAGGCAGGTCTTCAGTGGCTCAGCCCTCTGGCCAACTCACTGTCCTCAACAGATGAACCCCTTCCGGGGTAGCAAATGTCCAACAAACTATCTGCCCACATGAGGGTCTTCAGACCCACCTCTGGGACCTTTAAATCCAGTCTCTTCACTCAGGCTTCTAAAGGAAACTTGTCCCCTTCTTGGGGCTTAGGCCACTTTGCTAGTGGCCTGTGGGGGAACACAGGCCCACCCACTACTCCAGGTCCCAACCCAGGAATCCTATAAACCGCAGCCACATACTGCTGCCTCCGGTGTGCTGCTGCTGTTCCCTGGGCCTTTTCCCACATAGCCCCCTTCTCTTCACCCTTCCCTTAGGGCTGAAGTTCTCAGATCTTCTTCCTCCTCACAGAACACAAATAGCACCAGAACCCTCCCTCTAGTTCTCCCTCAGGCTCCTGTGACCAGCAAGGCGCACCTGCCTTGCTCCTCTGGGCCCAACTAGGAACTGACCTGCTCAGGCCCAGCAGCAGCTTTTATTTGATCCTGCAGGGCTCTGATTGGCTGCTTCTGTGCAACCCCTCGAAGCAGGCCTAAGACCACAAGGCCTCCAGCAAGGGGCCTTGAAAGGCCAGGTACATCCTGTCACATGGGAAATTCCAGAAGACTGGAAGAGTGCTAATGTTGTGCCACGTTTCCAAAACAGCAAGCAGGATAACACAGGCAACTATAGGGCAGTTAGCTTGATATTAGTCCCCGGCAAAATAACAGAATAGCTGATACAATTAATTCAATTAATAAAAAAATTAAAGGACAGAAATATAATTAATGCCTCTCCAGAGGCTTTTATTTTAAATAGATTTTGTCAAACAAACCTGAATTCATTCTTTGATGTGATTGCAAGTTCGGTTGACAAAAGCAGACGTAAGACATTTAGACTTTTGTAAGGTGTTTGGCTCAGTACTGCATGCCAATGTGATTCTAAAAATGAGCATGAACACAATACCAATACAGCACATGTTACATGGATTAAGAACGTTTTTGTCGATGATATGGAATTAAATACGAAATCACTGCTGATAAAATTTTCAGATGACACAAAGACTGGGCAGAGTGCTAAATAGCAATGAGGATAGGACAATCATACAGAAGGAACTGGACCAGTTGGTAACCTGGTGTGACATTATCTGATTAAAATATGACCATGTAGATTAGGGGTGGGCAAACTACGGCCCGTGGGCCGGATTCGGCCCTTGGGATTGCCACCCCCGTGGGCCCTGCACTGCTTCTGGGAGCAGTGCGGGGACAGGGCAGGCAGGCAGGGAGCCTGCCCTGGCCCCACTGTATGCTGCTGCCACCCCGGAGCCGCTCCAGGTAAACAGCGCCAGGCCGGAGCCTGCACCCTAAAACCCTCCTGCACCCCACACCCCAACTCCCTGCCCTGAGCCACCTGCTGGACCCTACCTGCACCCCTGCCACACCCCGCCTGCACCCCAACCCCCTGCCCTGAGCCCCCTCATATACTCCGCACCCCCTCCTGCACCCCAACCCCTTCCCTGAGCCCCCTCATACACTCCGCACCCCTCCTCTGCCCCAATCCCCTGCCCTGAGCTGCTTCCTACACACCGCACCCGCTCCCACACTCCGCACTCCCTCCCGCACCCTAACCCCCTGCCCCAGCCCTACATTCATGGCCCTGCATGCAATTTTCCCACCCAGATGCGGCCCTTGGGCCAAAAAGTTTGTCCACCTCTGATATAGATCATTGTTGCTATCACTGTTATATAACTGCAACAAATACTGTACGAAGGTTGTCAATTAAGGTGTCTCTAGAAAGGCTATGATTTGCTGAATACGATTATGCTATTTGTATGCATGTAACACTTTGTATTTGAAGTTATGAGCATTGGTTCTATACCTGGAATTCAAATGTTTGTGCCTGGAGTAGTGCCCACAAGGTAGCTAGCCAGCACATCTTGGAGGAACTATTGAAATTGAGTGGCCCATCAAAAGAACATTTAACTTACAATGGAAGACGCCCACCTACCCTGAATGGACTTTCCTGTGAACATGCTGTTTGAGGTATAGGTAATGGCTTCTACTGTGTCTAATCATGCATGGACATGTGACTTGCCCATGTGACTCCAAACATTATCTTGTCACTTGTGATTTTCCACTAGCTGTGCTGAGTTCTTTGTTTGAAACAATGGGTTTCCCTCCACATGGCAGAAGCTATAAAAGGCCCTGGAAACACCTCCATGTTGCCTCTTTCCTGCTCAAACCTCTGGACTATGTATGGACTTATACTAATGGGAGCATTCTAGCCAAGGGATCGAGGACCTTCCATTGATTTGGAGGCATCCAGAGACTTGACTTAAGCCAGCAGTTTACTCCATCACCGCTACAAGCCTGAACGAAGAACTCTGCAATTATTTTATGTACTTGATTCCTTTAACCAATTTTAACTTTCACCTTTCTTTCTTTTCATTTATAAATAAACCTTTATATTGTGCATACTAAAGGATTGGCAACAGCGTGATTTTTGGGTAAGATCTGAGTAATATATTATTGACCTGGGTGTGTAGCTGGTCCTTTGGGCAGAAGAAGCTTTTGTTTGATTAAATTGGTTTTAAAGAACCACTCATCTCTAAGTCTAGTGTTTACAGTGGTGATACAAGGACTGGAATGCCTAAGGAAACTGCTTTTATGACTTCTTGTTACCCAGTGTGGTGAAACAGAAGTTTACTTTTGTTGCTGGTTTGGTATATCTCATGGGAGAATAACCACTAGTCTGGGGTATGTCCGCCCTATTTCTCAGCAGTTTGTCCTGAATTTGGTATTCTCAGTCGTGACCCACAAAGGCACTGTTACACCTGGGTGCATGCAAACAATTTGCATTTGAATACAGCCAAATGCAAAACTGTACATCTAGGAACAGGAGGTGCAGGCCCTCGTTATAAAATTGAGGCTGTATCCTGAAACTAGTGACCAGCCAACAGATTTAGGGGCTATAGTTGACAAACATTCAATATGAGTTCCCAGTGTGATGCTGTGGCAAAAAGGGTTAATGTGATCCTTGAACATATAAACAGGAGTGTAGTGTGTATGCCCCTGGTGAAACTGATAATGGAATACTTGTACAAACGTGATGTCCACATTTTAAACAAAACATTGAAAATTTTACAGAGGGTTCAGAGACCAGCCACAAAAATTATTTGAGGGCTGGAAAAAATGTTTACAATGAGAGGCTTAAAGAGCTCCACCTGCTTAGTTTATCAAAAAGACTGAGAGATTACTTGATTCCTGTGTATAAGGGCCTCCACAGGGAGAAAATATCAGGTGTGAAAGAGCTCTTTAATCTTGTGAGAAAGGCCAAACAAAGAACTAATGGCTGGAAGTTGAAGTCAACCAAATTCGAATAACAAATAAGACAGATTTTCTAACAGAGAGGGTAATTAACCCTTGGAACAATTGCCATCTCTTTAAGTCTTCAGATCAAGATTGGATGCCTTTCTGGACAAACACCAATGACTGGGCTCAATACAGGGATAAAGGGGAGAAATTTTATGGCCTGCACTATATAGGATGTTAAACTAGATCAGCTGTTCTCAAACTGTGGACCAGGACCCCAAAGTGGGTCACAACCCCATTTTAATGGGGTCGCCAGAGCTGGCTTCGACTTGCTGGGGCTTGGGGCTGAAGCCTGAGCCCCACTGCCCGGGGCCGAAGCTGAAGCCCGAGGGATTCAGCCCTGGGCGGCGGGGCTCAGGTTACAGATCCTCTGGCTGGGACTGAAGCCCTTGTGTTGGGTTGCCCTCAAAGTTATATAAGTATGATAGAATTATAATTATGTAGTAGTACAAATAAAGATAGACAAAAGAGTATATAGGTATTGTAAAAAGGTATGAACATCAGTTCCATGCTGTTGAATTTCACGCTGTAACAAATGCAAGGCCAAAGTCTAATTATTTCAGGCCGGTACAGGAAAAAGAGTCTGTGCTGGAAAGTGACAAGAACTTTGAGGAAACAATGCTGTTCTTTAAAACAACACCCTGATGCTCTTCCCCCACGGGGGCCCCTTGTCATGCCTATGTAAATCTTGGTATCCAAAGAGGGAAAAATAGATAGTGGGATAAAACTTGTTAAATGAATCAAGAGTCATAGATTGTGTTGTTAAGTAAAAGAATGAATGATGAGTGCATGGAATTGAGAGCCTGAAGCAGGGAAATAATTGGTTAGTAAATGGTGCCAGCCTAATCCTAAGAATTTCAACCCTGATATCGATGGGCCGAAGAATATGCAAAGTGGAGATAACCGGATGACCCCCGGAGGGCAAACCGGAATCCACCCAAAACGCATCAAGGAAGAACAAGAAGATAACACCTAGCCATCATGGAGCCGTCATGGATGTACCACCTGCTGACTGAGCTGATTGATGGTCATCTCAATTGTAAATTCAGCATGATGAAGCAACTTCCATAGACTTGTACTGGACCAGAGACCTATAAAAATTGGGTCCAGGGACTGTGTTCTTTGAGTCTGGTTCTACGACCACCCTCCAGGAGCATCGGATGCGCATCTGACAACGACTCGGTTCCACTCTCGTGTCCAGGCCACCTGGCCAGTGACTTGGCACGAGTAACATCTAGGCTGGTAACTATAACAACCTTTATGTAGAACCTGTGTGTGAATGTCTGTTTGTGTGAATGGATCAATATAGAAATTGCATATAGGAATATTTTGTTGTATTTACAATAAACATGGCAATTTGCCTTGTCCCTCTTACAAGATCCTGTTGGTATCATTTTTATTCGTGTAACACTTGGGCTTAGGCTTTGACCCCTACCCTTTGCAGGGAATTGTGGCTCAGGCTTTGGCTCCCCACTTGGGACAGTGGGAATCATACAGACTCAGGCTTCGGTCCCCCCTCCTGGGGTCATGTAGTAATTTATGTTGTCAGAAAGGGGTTGCGGTGCATTGAAGTTTGAGAACCCCTGAACTAGATTATCTAATGGTCCCTTCTCGCCTTAAATAGATGAATATATTAATTAAAATCTATGAATATTCTGGTCTACGGCCTTGTCTATCTTGAGACTTTAGCTACTGATATAACTGGGATTTTAGCCACAGTGCAAACTCCCTTCTGTATGATACAATTTATACAGGTGAAGCCTGATTATCACCAGGGCAGTTTATTCAGGTTTCAATCTCCATCAGTGACAATAATGGCTTTGCCTTTTTTCACTAGGAGTACTAATGCAATTATCTCAGAAGGGCATTGTGATGGTAATTCATTAATAAGTATGCGGTGCTCAGATATTGTGGTGGTGGGGTGATGTGGGTAAGTAGTGTTCTTGTAGCCATGCTGGTCCCAGGATTTTAGAGAGACAAAGTGGCTGAAGTAATATCTTTTATTGTAGCAACTTCTGTTAGTGAAAGAGACAAGCTTTCAAGCTACACAGAGCTCTTCTTCAGATCTCAAGGAGGGCTGAAGAAGAGCTCTGTGTAGGTCAAAAGCTTGTCTCGCTCACCAACAGAAGTTGCTCCAATAACAGATTTTACCTCACTCACCTTGTCCCTCTAATGTAAGTAAGTTGATAGATAGTGACTCTGTCTCTATTTACACAGTGCCATTCATCCTGCTATCCCTTTGTCCATCACATGTCCTGTGAGCCCCTGGGGCAGGGCTCTGTGTTTTGAGTCTGTGCAGATTTCAGTTCACTCATGGCTTACTGTGGCTGGCATGGCAATTCTCCTATCCCCAGCTCCTCACTCACCTGAGACTTCAAAGATGATGGGAGAAGCGGAGTCAGTATTTGTGCCTGGCGCCTCATAATTGGTGACACTGTCCAAGCTTCCATCATCGGCAACGCTGACACCTCTCAGCACTAGGGTGGCAGGGTCTGAGGAGAATGATCCGGCAAAGGCACCCGGAAATCCACCCACAGCTTCCTCTATATAATGACAGTCCAAGACCACATCCACAGAGCGTAATTGGGACCCCGGGGCCAGCTCCACTGGCAGCTCTGCTGAGAAGGAGAAGAACCAGCTGAGAGGTGGGGTGCACATACATACATACACATACCTGCTGCCCCATCGGGACAAGACATTTGGCACTGACATCTTGCCCTTTGCTGGGGCAGCCCTATAGAAACAGGGATGATCCAGGTGAGCCCTGGGGCACGCTACCACCACATAATTCCCCTCCTTTCCTGAAACACCTCCCCTGAAGTACCTCTTCCCAGTTTGGTATTACGTCCCCGTTCCCCACTGCTATCATCCTTTTCGAAGACCCCAGGCACTCCCCCATGATTATCAGCTTATACTATCACACCTCCCTCTGGTCCATCCATCTTGGGGGGGGCACGGGGGCTCATTTGTCTAATCCCTTCTGGGACACAAGCTGCTAATCAAACTGTTCCCCCTCTTGCTCCCTGAGCCTATAATGCAGGGGTGGCCAAACTGTGGCTCATGAGCCATATGTGGCCCTTTTACCGTTAAAGTGCGGCTCATGGAGCCCCCTCTCCCTTCCCCCATTCTCCACTTAACAGACTGGGGGGTGAGGAGGAGCTCAGGCCCTCTGCCTTGCAGCAGGGTGGTGAAGTAGGGGCTTCTGCCCAAAGGGGAGGTGGGTCTCAGGGCTTCAGCGGAAGCAGGGATGAAGGTCCAAGGGGAGCCCTGGCAGGTGCGCCCTGGCTCTGGAACTTCTGAAGATTGTGCTATGCGGCTGGGAGAGTTTGGCCACCCCTGCTATAATGGGCCTTCTGAAGAGGCATCCCTGTAGACCAGCCAGAATCCCTGACACCTCCTAAACTCACCAGCCTTCAGAGCCAGCACTCCACAGATGAGGATGAGCCCTAGATTCATTCTGTGCCCCAAACAAGGGGTTCCAGACACCCTAAAACATCAGGCATCTGTGCTAGAATCAAACTCTGAATGAGTCTTCAGACTGCCAGTGCCTTTGGTTTCACTTTCACTCTGAAAACCAAAAACAGACTGGAGAATATTAACTCCTTCCTTACCTAAGAGAGGAGCCAGATAGCCTGAAACACTTGGGAACTAGATAATGGGAGATTGCAGGTTAGGATTGAGGGGCATCAGCAAAGCTGGGTGTGGGAGGCTGTTTTACTCTCTGAATTGTTTTTTTAGATAAAACTCTCCTGTGTCAGTCTCTTTCAAAACCCATTTTGTGCCACATTTCCTTTTTTTGAGAACCCCAAGCTTCTGTGAAGCCTTTTGAATCTGTGTTCAGATGCATTTTTAAAAGATTTGTGCTCACAAGAAAGTTTTTGCTGATCATTCTTCAGCTGAATAGAAGTGTTTGAAAGTTGTCTCCTCTATGAGTTATGTGTGACAAACTATCTGAGTTCAGTGCGTGTGACATGAATTCCAGAAACAAGGAGAGTTTGTTCTCAGAATGGGGAAAAAAATAATCTAGACTTAGAAAGTGAAGGAAAAATCCAGCAACTCAACAGAGATGAGTGAGCAAGAGGCTGAGCATTTCTGATATACCAAAGGTTGACTAAGTTTCTCTGTGTCTCTCACATATACTGCCAGAAAATGGCTTTTTAAAAAACAAAATTAGGGAGGAGCATACTGTTTTCTTCCCACAGACTTACAGTTGTAGAGCTATGCTGTGTTGGAAGTGTCACTTTAACTTTACTTTTCCTTGCTTTATGTTTGTTGGAGTTTGAGGGGTTTTGTTTGTTTGTTTGATTAGTTTTTGTTTTTCTTTTCTTTTTTTGAGGCTGTAAAGAGTTTTGCATGTGAATTTCACTTGTTTTGGGAAGAACTGGGGGTAGTTAAGGGGGTGCGATTGAGGTGCATCTGTAGGAGGGCTTCCTGTATACAGTAAGCTGCTCCACAGGTGGCCCCTCAATCATGGCCCCCTTCATGCTGGAGCTGTGACTCTCATGAGGATCGGAATGGGTTTAAGGTTTTACAGTGTTCCCTTTTCCCCAGAAAACTATCCAGTGGAATGGCCTTCCATCCCAACATTACCGCAAACCCACCTACACGTTGGGAGTGTTTGAATGAACCCTTTGAATCCCAAGGTTCCTGCATCTTTTTCTGAATCTGCCATGTTTCCTTCTCTCTAACGCCTCTCCGCAAGCAGAACCTCCCTACATCCATTCCCCACCCTAAGCAGACCCTTACACACCATCATCAGTCATGACACATGGCTTCAGAGGCAGATTGGTAGATGTTACAGTCTTCTGTAGCAAGCTGAGTTGAAAGAGAGAGGTTAGCATGCAAAATCTACCAGGCTTTGTCAGAGAAGCAAAAGGGTGCAGAGCTTTCGTTCCTTAGTGTAACTCTGGATTGCTAGAAAAAGCCTCAGAATTAAACCTCCCACCTTACTGTGAACCCGTTTTCTCTCCAAAAGCACTGGGAGTCATGCTGAAACTATACCTTGTGTCCCAGACTCTGCTGCACCTCCATGCCTCCTCCCAAAATGATGTCAGGTGTCCTTTAACACACAGCTTCTGCATGCTCCGTCCCTCCTCCCACCCAGGTGCAATGCGTTCCTTCCTTCCTGAACCCAACCCCCAGCCCTGCTCCATGTCTCTCCACATTGCCCTCACTTCTGCAACATACCCTGGTCTCCCTGGCCTGACACACTGTCCTCAAGTACCAGGAAAGACAGAAGGGAGCTCAGAAAACGTACACTGTTATTTCTCCTCCGTCGTGAGTGGCGCTGTCATTCCAGCCAGTTGGAAAAACAAGGAGGCGTCCTTGGGGCCCCTTAGAGACTAACACATTTATTTGGGCAGAAGCTTCCGCGGGCTAGCCCCCACTTCCTCACTAGCACGGCTACCATCGGAAACCACCTGGAAAAGACACCCCAGCCACCTCCCTGGGTCCCACCAGACCCTTCTCTCTGGTGTCTCTGAAGCAGAAACATCAGAGCTCCTCGCCCCCACCTCCCAGCCGGGTACGGCTACGAGCGGCTGGGAGGAGACCCTGCCACGTCCCAGCGTCCAGGCCCCGGGGCTCGGCGCGATCTCCCTTGGCCGGGGCAGGGGGGTGCAGCGTCCGCGGTGAATCCTTCCTCTCCCGGGCGCGTTCAGCCTCTTTCCCTCCGTGCCGCAGGGCGGCTGCGCTGTAGCCTGTGCCCGCAGCTGTGTGCGAGCGAGGCCCGGGGCGGGGGCGGGCTGCGCCGCTGCCTCTTGACAACGGGCCCCGCGGCCGCCTCCTGCCGGCGCCCGGGCGCTCTCACGCGGGGCAGAGACACCCGGCGGCTGCCCCGCTCCGCCTGCGGGCGCCGCCTTGCCGTGCCCGGGGTCGAAGCGCTGCGGCGGGCGCTGTGGGGCTCTGCAAGCGGCGCTGCCGGCCGGGGGCCTCGGGCTGCGGGAAGTAGCCGCTCCTGCCAGGACGCGGCGTATCCGCAAATGGTGCGAACTGCGCCACGGACACAGACCAGCAGAAGCTGCCGTGCACAGACCAGCAGAAACCTCACCGAAGGCGCAGAGAATAAAGACACAGTGAGTACACACAAGTGAGGGCCAACTTAAAGCCGTTAAACTAGAAAAGGCTATTTAAAAAAAAAAAAATCCGCAAGAGGGAGGACTGTAAGCCAACCCCACCTGTATCTTTCTGTTATAATCCTGCTGGAGATGGGAACAAACCTTCCAGATCTATATGAAAACTTCGGGTGCAGATACAAAAGAACAGGGGATAAGAGTAGCCATTTTACCGGAAGCTCTGGAAGTTTATAACATTCTCACAGCAGCCAGCTGAAAATGCTTCTCTTTTGGATGAGGTCTTCACAATGCTTAGGAACTAGGGTAACCGTAAGAAAAATGTTGTGTTTGAACGGCACCAGTTCTGTAGTGGCCTCACCTACACTTAGGGGAAGAGCAGATAGACAAGTATGTCACAGAGCTGAGGCAAAAAGCAAGCGTTTGAGTTTGGAAACACTGAAAAGGATATTCTCAGCTACAGTACTGTGCTTAGGTTTCAGAGTAGCAGCCGTGTTAGTCTGTATTCGCAAAAAGAAAAGGAGGACTTGTGGCACCTTAGAGACTAACCAGTTTATTTGAGCATAAGCTTTTGTGAGCTACAGCTCACTTCACCGGGAGCTGTAGCTCAGGAAAGCTTATGGTCAAATAAATTGGTTAGTCTCTAAGGTGCCACAGGTACTCCTTTTCTTTTTGCGAGTACTGTGCTTAGTGTCACTGATAAAGGGCTAAAGGAAAGGTTGTTGAGGAAAGTGGAAACCTGATTTGGGCTTGCAGAAAGGAATAGGCATTCACAGAGCCTCCCAAGCCGCAAAAACACAACTAGAGATCCCGTCTGGGCCACATACTGGCAAGTTTGTAGAGGCTGTTACACAAAAGAATACTCATGGGGAGGGCCCAGCTGCTGGTGCGTCAGAGCAAAGCAGGCATACCAACCACTCACACAAAAAGTCTGTACACACTGTGGTACAACACACCTAGCCTATGGAAAAATATGCCACAAATGTGGAAAATTAAATCACTGTTCTATTTGCAGAGCAACACACTTACCCAAAAGGCAAAGCCACAAATCTCTGACTGAACTAGAATGTGAACAATCTCTTTTTGTGTATACAGTGTCACAGGGAAACAAATCCTATAGCTCGGTTAGAAATCATATAGCTTGCTCACAGAACCTTGGTATCCTACACTGTATGTAAGGAAGGTACCTATGAAGTTTTAATCTTGATATTGGGGTGGAAGCTAAATGTTTTCCAATTCAGTGTTTGAGAAAGATAGCAGGTCCCATCTAGATAAAGCAGTCTGATGATGTGCTTATAGCATATGGTGATTCCAGAATATACTCTGAAGGGGAAGTCACTTTAACAACAGCAACTGTTAAAGCTAAGGTCAGTCTTCAATTGAAGACTTCACCTTAGTGATGAAGACTTAATCACTAAGGCATTTACAACACTACTGATAGGCAGAGAAGCCTGCATACGGGTACAGCTAGTATGTATGAATGAGTATGCTACACACCAAAGCACACAGCACTAAGAAGAATTGCTTGCACAACACCTGGAATTCTTCAGGGGACTAGGAGAGTTCTGTGGGAAGGATCGCATATATACAGACCCATCAGTCACCCTTGTCATACAGTGCATGGCTGCGGAACTACACCTTTTGCAGTGACAGACTCAGAAATTCACTCAGACAGTTAGAAAAGGAAAGAGTCCTAGCCAAAGTGAACTCACCCACTCCATGGGTTAGCAGTTTAATCATAACTGGGACAAAATACGGCAAGATTAGGATTTGTTTGGATCCCAGATGCCTTAATAAGACTATACTGATACAGCATTATTCTATCCCCACACCAGCAGATGTCCTGACTAGCTGGTAAAAAAGCATATTTATTATGCTAGATAAGAAAGATGGATATTGATAAGTCACATTAGATAATGTGTCATTTGATCTTTGCTCTTTTACTACACTCTGGGACAGATACAAGTTTCTCTCTTTACCTTTTGGAAGAGATAAGGTGGTTCAGTAAAGATAATGCCATAATAAATAGACATGAGGAATGACTAAGAGAACATGCTACTGTGTTCTGTTGTGTTCCAGTGGTTTGAGCTGCACCGTTTATCTGCACGCACACCAGCTGCCTTAGGTGTAACTGTATTGAATGGTGGAGCAGTTGGAGCAAATTGGCTGCTCTGTCACTGTGGTATGAGGAGAGTTGCATCTGTACTTTGAGGGATCAAGTATTCCTCATTTCAGCATTGAGTTTATAGGCTTTGTCAGTAGGGGGTGCCGGGCGTGTGTCTTGCTATGGGGATCGTCAGCCATCTGGTGGTCTATGTGACTAGTCTCCAGTCCTTAGTGAGGAGTCAGTGAAGGCAATGTCTCAGAAGGAATCCTCAGGGCAAGGGTGAAGAGGTAGTAACATTTAGCAAATCTGGGATGGTTAGTGTTTGTGTGTAGGGAGCTGCTGTTGGCTATGCCTGATCTAAACTTGAGTTTTGCCTGAGCAAAGAGTAGATGCTGGACTTTGTCCTACGGTGCGTATGTGCTCTGTTCCCAGAGTGTCTGTAGTATCTGTAAGGGCAGTGTGTTATTGGCATGTTGGAGTATCACTCGGAGGGCAGAGTAAAGGTTGCATTGCACAAATGGTTTGTACCTTAGCTTTTTATTTCCTTGTTTTCAGAGGTTTAAGGTTACCCACTGTCCACATTCTGGAAGGGCGTTAGGCCCCACTGAGTAAACCTAACTCTGTATTAATGAAGGTTTGGGGCAGTTAATTTCCTTGGTATTTTAAGGGGAAAAATTCTTACTACCCCATAGAGTGGTTGCCCTTGCTGAACCCCTGAGGGGAGGTGCAGTTGCCTTGAATTGTGACACCTGCTACTAGAGGGAGCTGTGGAGACTGTTCTGTTGTTTGAATCCATAAAGAAAAATGCACCAAAATTTGAAAATAAACTCTCCCCATCATGCCAGGCCTGGAAAGAAGGGACTCAGCAGGGGAGGAAGAAGATGACAACACAGTTCAGCACATAACAGAGGGAGCCATGGTTTAGGGATATCACACCAGCAGGAGCACTATTTCTCTGCACTGCAAGAAGTGCGGTAAGAGGGAAAATGTCACCTGGTCATTCCACAGTGCCCCACAGAACAGCAAAGAATACGCCGCGCAGAAGCCATCAATGACTGCAGATAGGAGCCACGGAACTAGTTAAGTGACTAGGAAGAGTCGGGTCCAGAGGCAGGTTGTCTCCAGATGAAAGGATATGTGAGCTGTACCATTTCACATAACTGTACATGGTGGAGACTGAACAGATGCCATCACCTGTATTATGTTAATGTAAAGGTTAATGATGTGATATTGACAATGGAGAGAGATACAGGAGTGGCAATGACCATGATCTCTGAGGGCGCTTACAAAAAAAATGTTATCTGAGGTAAGAAACTATTGTGCTTTTACAGAATTGCAATAAAGGCAGAGAGGGGTATTAAGCTGTCTCCCTGTCACTGTAACTTATAAAGGTGTCTGTTCACCATTAAAATTAATTGTAATGGAAGGAAATGGCCTCCTAGTAATAGTCAGAGACTGGCTATACAAGAATAAATTGGATTGTGGTACATCGTCTGCCAGACAGAGTGGGGGTACTAAAAGACCAGTGTAATTAGTACAGATATGGGTTTGGTTAAAGACACACACCAGCAAAGCAAAGGCCAGTCCTAAATTTCTGAAGACTACACCTGTTCCATATGCTCTGTTCCAAGAGCCCATGGAAAAGCAACTGGATGACTTGAAAAGCAGGGTATACTGTCTCTATGGAGTCCAGTGAAGGAACTGTACTAATTGTGTGTATCCCGAAAGGTGATGGTAGTGTAAGAATTTGTAGGGATTATAAAGTCACTATAAACCCCGGGCTGGAGATGGATAAATATCTATTTCCTAAACCACAAGATTTATTTGCAAAAGCTGACAGAGGGAATGAAGTCGAGCAAACTAGACTTGCCCCAAGCTTACCAGCAGATGGCAATGTAGCCAGATGCAAAAACATTTCTGTCCACAAAACACACACAAGGGTATTTAGGTATGAAAGATTACCCTATGGGGAGCTAGCACACCTGTTCTGTTTCAATGAATAACAGAATAGGCACTGCAGGAGGTAAATGGTGGTGTCTGTTATTTAGAAGATCTATTAATAACTGGGAGGACTTCAGAGGAACGTTTAAAATATCTAGAGGGGACTTTAAAGAGATTGCAAAAAAATTGTAAAGTTAACAGAGATAAGTGTGCTCTTTTTCAAAATCAGGTTACTTGTTTGAGGCATTGTGTAGATGCAGAAGAGGTTTACCTATTAAAAGAGAATACAAAATCCATTGAGAATGCTCCAGTGCTATAGCTGTCTCAGAGCTTAGATTGTTTCTGACCATGTTAAATTATTATGGAAGATTCATTCCAAATTTAGCAACATTAATTGCAGAAACTATAAAGTGGGTTTGGATGGAAAAGGAACATAAAACTTTTGAGGTAGTGAAAAAGAAACTAATTCCAGTTTATTGGTAGATTGTAAAACTGAGCTTTCCATAATTAGGGCCCTGAGAAAATTGTGACTGCACAGAAATTGTGGAATTAGCCCAGTACTGCAATTTTTCCTACAGTAGGAAAGTAAAAGTGGGCACCTGTACGTTCTCATGCTTGGGGAAATCTATAGCCTCACCTGAACTTCTGCTTCAACGTAAAGCTGCCCATGGATGCCTGCTTCTGTTGCTCCGTTGTAGGGGAAATCGCAGCAGTTTGGGGTGATTCAGTGTCTGTTTTTATACAAAGGAATGCAGCAGTGACCTTTTACTGATGGCATTCTGTGTACATCCTGTGAAATTTGCTATTTTACCTGTGACTGCTGTAATTAAAAAACAAACAAAAATAAAAAACCCCAAGATTTTCTCAGGGCCCTACCCATAACTTAGCCTGTGATGCCTCTCCTGTAGGAATTGGGCCTGTCATTTCACACATTTGTAAAGATGGGAGTGAAAAATCCATAGCATTTGCTGGCAGAACATTATCAAAGGCTGAGAGAAAAGACTCTCAAATTAAAAAAGAAGCTTTAGCATCATTCGGGAGGTTATTAAATTCCATGAATACCTGTTTAGGAAACAATTGACCTTAATCACTGATTTAGAAGCATAGGGTTGGAAGGGACCGCAAGGGTCATCTAGTCTAACCCCCTGCTAAGATGCAGGATTTGTTGTGTCTAAACCATCCAAGACAGATGTTATCCAGCCTCCTTTTGAAAACCTCCAGTGAAGATGCTTCCACAACCTCCCGAGGCAGTCTCTTCCATTGTCCTACTGTTATTAGTGTTAGGAAGTTTAATCCACTGGTAAAAATACTGGGTCCAAAGGCGTTCCACCATTAGTGGCAGCAAGGCTGAAGCGATGGGATTTGATCTTAGCAGCGTACCCGTATGCCATTTATTATAGAACCATCAGAAAAACATGCTACTGCAGAAGCACTGTCCTGTTTGCCCTTTTACACAGGGAAACAGAGAGGAAAACTCTGCGTATCGAGTCTCTTTCCTAGATGACCTTCCTATTTCAGCTAATGATATTGCTCTGGAAATAAGAACCAAAATGGGATCTTTTAAAGTGATGCACTATGCACTATCAGGGTGGCCAAATCACATAACCGAAGAACAACTTGGCCCTTACTATTTCAGGGAACTGGAGTTATCCCTGTAGGATGGTTGTTTACTATGGGGACTAGGGTTGCCTGGTGTCCAGTTTTCGACCGGAATGCCCTGTTGAAAAGGGACCCTGGCGGCTCTCGTCAGCACTGCTGTCCAGGCCTTTAAAATTCCAGTTGGCCGCCCACAGCAGGGCAGGCAGGGTGCCTGCCCGGATCCATGCAGCTCCTGGGAAGCTGCCAGCATATCCGTCTGGCTCCAAGGCATAGGGGTGGCCACAGGGGCTCTGCATGCTGCCCCCACCCCGAGCGCCGGTTCTGCAGCTCCTGTTGGCCAGGAACCCCAGCCAATGGGAGCTGTGGGGATGGCGCCTGCAGGCAGGGGCAGTGCGCGGAGCTGCCTTGCCGCACCTCCACCTAGGAGCCAGAGGGAGGAGATGCTGCTTCTGAGAGTTGCCTGAGGTGAGTGCCACCCGAAGTCCACATCCCGAACCTCCTCTCGTGCCCCAACTTCTTGCCCCATCCCTGAGCCCCCTCCTGCACCCAAACTCCCTCCCGAACCTCCCCTTCCCAAACCCCTGCCCCAGCCTGGAGCGCCGTCCTGCACCCCAAACCTCTCATTTCTGTGGAGCCCACACCACCAGCCCAGAGCCTGTACCCCCTCCCACACCCTGCCCCAGTCTGGAGCCCCCTTCCACACTCCAAACCCCTCTGCCCCAGCCCAGAGCCTCCTCCTGCACCCCAAACCCATCATCTCCAGCCCCAGCCCAGAGCCCGCACCCCCAGCTAGAGCCCCCACCCCCTCTCACACCCCAACCCCCTGCCCTAGCACGGTAAAAACGAGTGAGTGAGTGAGGGTGGGGGAGAGCAAGCGACGGAGGGAGGGGGAAATGGAGTGCGGGGTAGGGCCTCAGAGAAGGGGTAGGGCCTCAGAGAAGGGGTAGGGCCTCAGAGAAGGGATGGGGTAAGTGCGTTCGGTATTGTGTGATTAGAAAGTTGGCAACCCTAGTCCTGTGTAAGGCAGTAATGACATTTCCATGAGAAGCAGGGAATGAAGAGGGAAAGATGTCTGAAGCCTGAGTCCAGCAGAATGAGCCTTACCTGGATTTTAGCTTTTTGTCCATATTGTGTTACAGCCTATACTGGTTTCCTGACAGCCGCTCCCCCAGGTTTTTCTGTCTAGGGTAGAGAGTATTGGTACGAAATTACAAGGGGCGGATGAAGTGGGAAGAAGGTGTGGTAAAGCAGATATTGGGATCAGTGACACATCTGGTAGAGGTAAAAGGGGGGGGGGGGTAATGAAGAGGCATTCATTGTTACCAGATAAAGGCTCAGTACAATTATAGGATGTGGCTCCTGAAGTTGATTTAAGCAGGGTCTGAATGAGCTCTTCACTGACATCTAGTGATCAGCTGGGGGGAAAGACTTCAGGAACCAGCCTTGTTTGCATAGGCACGCCTATTGTGCTAAGGTGTGCAGCGTGATGGAGCAGCTTTGCCCAGATGACCACTTTTAGCTGGTGTAGGACTGCAGGTTACTGTGGTGTTGGGTGCAGGGGTGAGGAAAGGTTGTTGTCCTTGTTGTATGAGTGGGGGCAGCAGAACTGTGCTTGGCCTGCCCTGATTGAGCGCGGTCACCCTCAACTTTACTGCACTCACTAAGCAGGGGTAGGGGTGCCAAAGGCTAGCGGAGAGGTGAGTTGGGGGTGGCTGACTGAGGTGGTATAATAGGTATAGGCTTTGCCCAGAGAGTCCCAGACATTGTTCTGACCCTTTTGCTCTCTACTGTTTAATAACTAAGCGAATTATACTCATTTGGGAGTCTCTTGTTTTGTTACAGATCACTAGAGCTGAAGTGGCTGATGCCCAGGTGCGTGTGACCTGCTGTGGGGCAGTATCTCCCGTACAAGAGACTGACCGGTCTGCTTTAGGAGCAAGGCTGCTCTTCTAACGGCTGAAATTACTGAGAGCTGTGTTAAGGGGCGGGACGTCAAGGCATCGCAGAGGTGGCAGTAGAGCGGCACAGTGGTGGCGTGAACAACGAGGCAGCCAGCGGCCGAGGGACTGGCAGCGACGCGGCCAGTGGCAGGGTGAACGATGAAGCAGTGGCGGCAGCAGGCAGCAAGGCAGAGTGAAGGGTGGAGCAAGCCGCTGAGGCACTGTTCAGCCCCTCCCCCATACCCACTGTGGTGGGAGGTGAACTCTCCCGAATGCACCTCTGAATTCTGCATCTTTGCTGACCAAGCACAACAACTGTGAGTGCAATGTGGTGGAGGGAGAGGGGAGTGGCATGTTAAGGGAACACTTGTTTGTCGGACTTTCACACTGCAAGGTGAGAACCTGAGGCAAAGAACACTGCCCAGTGTATTGTGGGGTGGGGGTTTTGCTCATGGTCACATGCTTGTGGTGGTTCCCCAAATTAATGCTGGCTTCCTTTCTCCTTTTTATTGAAAGTTTTCTTTTCTACACTCAGACTCAGTACTTGCCAGAGGGGAAGTTTTGACCCCTAGAGGTGCCCAAGGGCGGTGTAATTTTTCCCAGATTACCGGTGGGGACTCAGGCCAGTTCTGTATTCTGTTGTTAAGAGGGATCCCTAGATATTGAACCCAACCTCACCTGGCAGAAGGGTTACATTAGTAAAAACAGTTACTTCTACTCTAAAGAGCTAATAGAGAGGATAGAGGCAGATCTGTCAGAAAGGTGTTTGAGAACTGCCAGAGTGTTAAATGCAGGATGGGAGTGATTGGGGTTTTATTGTCAGGATTATTTTCTCTTTGTTATAGACAGTCCTGAGATACAACATCCTCATGCCCAAAAAGATATCTGGGTTCAATCTCTCTCTGCAGGCAGTGAATGCTTCCTGCACAGCAGCCTTGCAGCACAGTTTGATCTGCTCCTTTCAGCCAGGTCACTTCCCACCATTGCCCCAGCTCCCTGGGTGATAAGAACCAGCCAACTGGGAAACAGGGGAGGAGAGGGTTTAAAACAGGACTATCGATTGTAAATATTGTTACAAATCTGGAGCACCCAAGGACTTCCCTGTTGTCACTCTGATGAACTGCATGGCCCCTGAGGGCTGCACTGTGTCTGTGTGCATAGGACTTGGCTTCTCCTGCCCCAAAAATCTGGGCCTCAATGTCTGGAGCAAAAGGAGATTCTCCACTAGATGCTAGCAGTATAGAGTCTATGGTACACAACTAAGCATTTCTGATTCTATCCAGCAATGCCCTAGAGAGCACATATACACAAAATAGTTGAGTACAGTGTTAGTGCTGTTTTATAATGGGGATGATTCCTCCCTGGGCTCAATTGTTAAATAGTCCCAGCCCTGGTATGGGGCCATATCCCCAGGGCTTCCTCCCTGGAGACACTATCTTCCTACAGCTGGGCTCAGTCCTTTCTCAGTCCCAGCAGCCAGCCGGGAGCTCCTTCATTGCTCCCCCAGTCCCTGCTAGCAAATTGTCTTTGGCTCAGTCCTAGCAGCCAGGCAGGAGCCTCTTACTCCCCCGGTCCCTGCCCCTGCTTAGCTGCCTGTGCTCCTGCCGCTTTTCCAGCCAGGCACGCCGTCCTTTCTTCTCCAGCTCCAAACAGCAGCTAACTGATGATCTGTTCTGCAGCTCCTTTTATATGGCCCTCCTGGCCCCTGATTGGCCATTCCAGCAGCCCCTCTGATTGGTTGCTTCCTCGCAACCACTCTAGGCCTCTTGGAGGATCTCTCCACAGCTCCTTTCCTGGGATGGGTGTGGCAAACCCTGAGGCCTCCAGCCGGGGCCTTTGGGCCTACTCCACCCCATCACAGGCCCCCAGATAACAAAGTCCAATAATTTTGGATCGTGTCTCTGTACTATGGTCCTAGTCAAACACTTGGAACGTTAGTTCCCTCACCCTGCATGAAACTTAGGGTGCTTCCATAAAGCACAGTTTCTGGCTCTAGGTATTTATAGAGCACCAGCACCATAGAAACCAGGCACTGTATTAATTGGCCTCCTCTCATGCTCTGTCCCTCCAGGGGGCCCTTCGCTACCCTCTCTCTCCTCCATGTCATTAAGTAGCCACAGTGCAACAGGTAAATCAGAAAGGTCTTCACAGGCTATTCGTGCTCTGGAGCAGAACATTTCCTCCTCATTCATGATGTAGACTGATCCAGTCTCCCTGGTTTCAGTAATGCCGGATATGCAATAGCTCCAGCATGGCCACTGTTGATGGCAAGATGCTCTCAGGCTTCATCTCTCTCAGATCATCCCTGCGGAAGGTAAACGATGGAAGCGACATGAATAAACCGGCCCAGGGGCAGAGGGGGTTACAGGCTGTTATACCCTGGGCTGGATAAAAGGAGAGGACCGGGCCAGCCAACCAGTGTTCTGAGCATTGTGGGCATTCACTGGAGCCCACTTGGCTCAGGACACATTGCCATCCCCTTCATTACATACAACCAGTAACCCACTTAATGAAACAAACATTATACTCAAGTTGTGTGTAGATTTCCTGTCAAACTGCTGCAGACTAGTTTAGGCCACACACATACAACCTAGAGACCAATTTTACAGGTATCTAGGTATTTAAATACCTTTGAAAATTTGCCCCCAGTGATTATTTTGCAGTTCCCACTTTGACCACTAGATGCCATTGTTCTTTCACAGGAATAGAACTGCCACTACTCCCAGTAGCTAAGGAAGTGGTGGGTCATAATATCATCACATGGGCATTTCTGCAGGATCTGGGATGCCTCTTATGTTTAATGCTTGTTAATAATGGATCCTCTTTCCCATTTCTTTGTTTAAAGCTTCAGGATGATTGTGTGATGATGCAGATGGAAACCAAGAACAACTGTGTCCCCTTTTACATGGAGAACATAAATTCAAAGAGAGATTTTCCCCCTGGTGTTATATATGTCTACAAGCTTTAAACAGATACCTTTTGAAAATTTTTAGTCTCAGGGCCAAAAATCTTAACAAGACAACTGTAAAGAAACTGATTGGATGAGCAGGGACTCTCTGGGATGATGGTGCCATGCAAGGTGGGAGCCCCGTGTATTTGGAATCCACCTCAGTAGGTCTTTGGTGGAGAGAAATTGATATTAAAAGAAAACATCTAATGCCCTCCTCTGTCCTCCCATTCCCAGGTCTCACAAAAGAATATCCGTTTCTCTTTCTCAGCTGAGCAAGAACTTTCTTTGTCCAACATCAAACCAGCTTCAGTGCTGATATGTGATTACTATAAAAGAGGTAGGAGGCCTGGCTGAGATCCTTGTCTATTTCCACTAAACTGGGTGATGTTTATTTGCCCTTTGCTGCTGGTACCTTACCACAATTGACAAAAGGCCACAACCAGCCTGTGTGTTGGATGTTAGCCCCATGCCCCTCCCAGATGCGACCAGTAGACTCATTAGAACTCACCAGACACTGCCTGGTTTTTGTAGCTCTGCCTTGGGAATGGATCAGTCCAAAATGGGGAGATTTCAAGAGAGTTTCATCAAATATTTAGTGACTTTCTGAACATGTCAGATTCTGCCCAAGAGTTTATAGATCAGCTGTGAAGACAGGTCATTTTGAAACAAGGGAGGCTGTGAAGCAGGGGGAACTCTTGGTGCCAGCTGGTGGAACACAGGGATGCATAAATGTTACAGGGATCCCCCTGGGTCTGGTATTTACATACTACTTTGTCAGAGTCTGATGCAAGGTCTCTACTGAAATCTTGTCACACTGGCCATCATAATCATTGCAAAATATATGTGTGGTTAATATGTAAGGAGTTATGCATATATAATGAAAATTATGTTTTAAGTTCTGTGAGCTGAATGCACCCACCAGCAGTGGATAAACAAGTTTATTTCAGCCAGAAAATGTTTATCTATTGGTCTGTCTACAATTCAATTGGGTATTGTATACTTCAGAATGAACACCTATTTACAGTCTGAGCAAAATGCTAATCAAGTGATTGCAAAGTCTCCAGTGAAGACAATGGATTTCTTTTTTACTACAGCTGTAGGGACAGAAACAAACTCTGCACTTTTCCACTGAGGAGGCAAGAGGTCAGCATACTTGTATCATGAATGGAAGATCGCAGCCTAGCTTGGCTGTAATACGCTGGAAGGATTTTGGGTGAGTTTTTGCTCTGTCTGATATGACAAGTAAAGTATAGGCTCTAGAATGCATGTTACGATTTTATTTTATATGTAACACTTTGTTTCCAAAATGTCTGCTTATTATCACTTGACTCTCTGCTCTTTGTTTAAAAAACAAAACAAAAAACTTTCTCTATAGACAAATCTAAGTGCTGTGTGTAAAGCAGAGCTGTGCTGTACTGCTCTTTGGGAATGGCAGATCTGGAGAAGCTGAGAGCGTCCAGTGGATCGGGGGCTTCGCACTGCAGATGGATGCTTGGAGGGCTCAGGGGTTGGAGCGTATCTATCATTAACAAGGACAGAGAGTGGGGCCTGGAAGGTAGTGCTTGTCTTGCCCCAGGCTGGTGGTGGTGGAGAACCGATCCACAGCAGGTGCAGACAAGGCTTCCTCATGCTCAGGGTGAGTGGTAGCTAGGTCCCTTTTATCCATGGATACCCCTGGGAAGCATCACACAGGCTTCAACTTCTCAAAGGTTTTTGTGAGTTGGGAATATTCTGTAATGGGGGCAGGGGACATTCATATGGCGGTTACAGCAGGGGTTTGATAGAATGTGACATTTGGGTTTTTTCTTTTCCAAGCAAACACGTCTTGCTGAGTGCAGCACAGCCTGTGGTCAGACATCTCACCCGGAAAGCAGCTGCAAGTCTGCAGCGATTAGAGTAACGTGTGAGTGATACTTTACATAGAGAGCGATAAGAATGGGGAGAGGGGAAGGTGGGGGGAGGAGAGAGTGGGTGGCATGCAGAGATGTAGTTAAAAGAAAGGAAGAGTTGTTCCAAATCCAGAATGCTCTGAGGTATTTGAAAATGAGCCCATGTCACTGGAAAAATATACAAGATTTTGCAGATGTTGGGCTTGGAAGTGAATCCCTTTTTACAGTTTTCAGAGTAACAGCCGTGTTAGTCTGTATTCGCAAAAAGTAAAGGAGTACTTGTGGCACCTTAGAGACTAACCAATTTATTTGAGCATGAGCTTTCGTGAGCCACAGCTCACTTCATCAGATGCATACCGTGGAAACTGCAGCAGACTTTATATATACACAGAGAATATGAAACAATACCTCCTCCCACCCCACTGTCCTGCTGGTAGGAGGTATTGTTTCATATTCTCTGTGTATATATAAAGTCTGCTGCAGTTTCCACGGTATGCATCTGATGAAGTGAGCTGTGGCTCACGAAAGCTCATGCTCAAATAAATTGGTTAGTCTCTAAGGTGCCACAAGTACTCCTTTTTACAGTGAAAATAAACCTATTCCTGAGGAGAAAATGGGCCCATCAGGAAGGATTTTCAAAAGCAACTGAATGACTTTGGAGCACACGTGCTATTGAAAGTCAGTGGGCCATGTACTCCTGAGGCACTTTTGAAAATCCCGCACATCAGCTGAAAGTGACTCTGGAATCGGAACTCTTGCATATTCAGGATTTGAAACGTCTCACAGTGCTGATGCTGTAACAGACACTTCAGGGAACTTCATGGAAAAGTGAAACATGGGGCATGAAATTGCATCAAACACGGTGAAAATCTCTGTGCTGACTTCTACAGCTGCAGTTTCATGTGCAGCTGCAGTGATTTGTAGAGCAGGAGATGAAAGGAAGTGGGATTAAGTGTGGATTTTTCCCTCCTGGCACAACCAGAATTCCCATTAAAGCCCATGGGGCAGATTCTGATTTTTCTTGCTCCAGCATAAATCAAGAGTAACTCCCATGAAGTCCACCGAGTTACAGCAATGAAGGAGAGAGCATGGGTGGGGATGTAGGATTGCTCTGCATGGGCCCAAACAGACTGTTTCATGTAATTAATAGAACCCCCCCTTTCAGGACTGGCCTGTTTAGCTGTACAGAATGATGACATTTTCTGGGGAGAAAATTGTTTGGTTTTTTTTTTTGTTTGTTTGTTTTTTTTTGGTGCAGACTCCCCCTTTTCATTGTGGTGACAGAGTGCCGAGGTTGAACAGCACCCTCATGGCTTTAGCCTCCATTAGTTCCCCCAAGGGACAGCTGCTAGGGCAATTAGCTAATCAGAAGGGGAGGCAAGGAACACATTAGCCCTCAGCTGGCTAACCTGATAGAAGCCAGGAAGGAAGTGCTACAAGGGAAGGAGGACTTGGCTAGCTGAGTCCAGGCTGAAAGTTCCCAAGAGAGGGAAATCTCTTTTCCTCCTAGGACCCTGGTAAAGATGGAGTTAAACATGTAGGATTAAAAACTGTGATGTTGCTCTGTACTGGTGTTGGTGGAAGGGTTTGGAATAAAATACAGACTGAACACTAAAAGAAAGTGGGTCTGAGCAGTTTCTGGAGCATCAGAGGATGGACAGAGCATCACCCTGTTATAATCACTCATGGTTTTTACTCTGTGTTTTCTCTTCTTCACAGGACAAGCATGGAATGTGAACTGAGGAAAGAAGCCGGACAGCTTATTTCCCTCTGACTATAGACTGTTAGTAAATGTTACACTTACAGTCTGACAGACCGCACACTGTGACTGTGCAGTAGGTAACTTGGCTAGATTCAGCTCTAGTGTGTAGGTCCCCTCCATGAACTCCCCCCAGATCTAGAAGACCACACACTACCCTGGTTCCACGGTCAGACTGAGAACAGTAATTGGTCAAAGCATGTAACATTTCCCATAATAAACTTCTCAAATTCCACATGCCTGGGTCCTGGTTATCTTGTTCTCTCCACACGCTTTAGTGGCATGAAACTGAAGAACATTTTTTGCTAGTAAACTCAATGGCATTTCTCTTTTGTAGTGCAATAAAAACTTATAAACACCCCTGCTGACCACTTCCAAAATTTCAGGGAATGTTCTAGACATCAGTGGGCAGAACCCTGCAGATTTTGAAGAAACATGGACAACTGGAAAAGCCTAATTTTCCACTGGTACATGTGTGATTTAAAGTCAGGTATACAGCATGCCCATTTGGTGCTGCGGGCAGAGAAATCTCTGGTGCCCCCTGCTGCTGCATACACAAATCACAGGCAGCTGTTTAATATGCTGCTGTCTCTCCCTTAGGTGGATTGCTGGGCCTATGTAAGCAATGGTGTGTGCAATTTCTATTAGAGCTAGAGGCAATCCCAAAAAGAAAGTAACAAAAGGGCAATTGAGTTATGCATGACTCTTGGATGAATCGTCAGGAATATTGTGGGCAAGGCAAAGTACCTGCTTCACAGCTCTGCCAATGCCCCTCAGTCCTGCCCTGCAACCCCCTGCTATTCCAGTCCTGGGCTCCCTACACAGCTCTGCCAGTGCCCCTCAGTCCTGCCTACAGCCCCCCTGCTAGTCCAGTCCTAGTCATCTCGTAAGAGCACTATTCACTAGGTCTTCCACAAATTTCCATACTACATATAACCTGATCACTGTGGAATTAAAAAACCCCACACACCCCTCCTTTGTAAGTAAGGGAAGGGTAAGTAAGAAGGGGACTGTGCCATTTAAAGGACAGAGCATCCCTCTGCCTTGTCCACCTCACAGCACCTTCCCAATTACTCAGCCCATTACAGGAAAAACAAAAGGGAAAGTTGGCACCATTCCATTTGGCCTCATTCAGTGCTGAATCAGTCACTCCTCCCCCCCACCCCCCTTCCCTTGATCCTTGTCCCTAGGTTGTACCAGCTTTAGGTCAGTACTCAGTTCAGAGAATACCACAATTACCCTAATGCAGGACAGGACCCACACAATCAGTGTGTTGCTTGTGTCTATGATACAGCTAGAGCCAACGATTATGGGGCCCCTGTCATGTGACTGTCCCCTTGTCAGTCTGACCCACATCATATTTCTGGGACCAACACATACCGTCTAGTTTGTTCCCAGTACCCCTTCACATCAGAGCATTAAAACAAGGAGGGGAGGTCCTGACTGACCACTGGATAGTGTGGCAAGGCATCTCCTTCACCCCAGCAGGCTCACTGCTTCCCCCTCTGGCAGTGGGGGCCTGGAGTAAGTCAGCCCTGCTCCGGGTGGTGTTTATTCTGCTTGGGATTTATTTCTCAATATTTTCCAAGTAGGTCTCAGAGCAGGCCCAAGGAGTGCCCCTCCACCAAACAAAAATAAATACGTTCATAACACAAAGCAAAAGCGAATACCTTTTCCTATCCTTCTCTGGAGATGTGTTGCCTCTTATTGGCCCTGGAGTACCAGTTCTTCCCCTAAACAGGCAGGCAGGTAGCTTCCACTGTAAAGAGGAGAGCAACCATACAACATGGCAAAGCCTTTCTCCCTGCTGCCACTAGCCCTGCAGCAGCTTGTCTCTCACCTGAGGAGGCATTTTTAAAAGTCTCAGGTAGCCCTTAATTAGACTCAGGTGTCCCTAGTTGACCTGAGGTAACCCCTTTTCAGATTCTCGCCTTTCTCATTCTGGGGCTAATATACCCACCCACTTCCCAGAACCCAACAGGACCCCAGCCTGACTTTGTCATAATAGTAACAAGCTAGCAAGGCTGACTCTAGGGTTAAATGCTGTGGGCATGCCTACATGGCCCTGCAGTTGGAAGTACAGGGGTGTAACAGTGCATACTAATGTGCTACACTATAACTGCCCTGTGTAGACCCTGTGAGCGCAAACTAAAAGTTACATAGTTTACATTAATGTAGTCCTGTTTCAGGAGTATGGCAGTGCAAATTATGTACCTTTTATTTGCACCTGTAGGGTTTATATGGGGCAGTTACAGGAAAGAATACTAGTGCACAGTGCAGTTTGCACCCCTCCAGTTCAAATTGCAGGGCCATGCAGACAAGCCCTTAGAGAAAAAATAATGAAAATACAGTAATGATTAGTGGAGACAGTATTTCCACCAATAAATGGTGCTGTATCTTTATCTTAGTGTTATGTTGTTGTCTTGTGTGTTATGTATGTTGATGTGGGGAATTTAGCTGGGAATTCAGTCCTGCCTGTGGTGCTGGAGTTATTACTTGCTGTGTCCCAATAAATACTTTGGGTTCTACAAGCAAGTATTACAACTGGTGGCACCAGCTTCAAGATGGCAAAATCAATTTTGCCTGAGAAGAAATGTGCTGATCATGCAGATGAGACTGGAGTCTGTGAATAGTTGGCAGACTATCAGCTGTTGCTCTCTGTTAATGAGTGGTCTGGTGAAAAAGCAGCACGTACCTAGCAGTGTGTTTGGATGGTGACTCCAACTTATTTTTCCAGCACCTTCCCAGTGTGGATCATGGTTTTTATAGACAGTAACAGGAACATTTGTATGACCACCATGGGGGGCGGGGGGGGGGGAAGAGATTCATCATTTTGAAATACTGGAAGGAATGGTAAGCCAGGAAGTGGCAGGGAGGGGAACATCTGTGTAGGTATTGGAGTGCATTGCAGACACTGTTTGAAAGGACTTTCCCTGTACCACCCTGCCTGGGAGATGGCTCAAATGAAGCAGAATCTGTTGCACCGAATCTGGAACTGGCAATGCAGAGAGGGGGCCTGTGCCTAGTGGCGAGCTGTGAGAGAATCCCATGTGAAAAGTAGTTTATAAGCTGTTCAACAGAGGATCTTCATAAGCTGATGGTGAAGAAAGATCACATACTGGACAAACCTAAGGGCCAGATTATACACAGAGTTGCAAATGTGGAAGCAGAAAGTGATGTTTCCTTAAAGGTAGCAGCTGTTAATTCCCAGCCCCGGTGTGATTTCTGTGCAGCAACTCTGGGAAAGATTGCAAGGGAAATGGCTAAAAAAGTGGAGGCCCAGGTGCAAGCTGTGCACGGACATCTGGTGGGTCAGAGAGAGACTGTTTCTCAAGTGGGTCCCAGGCCAGATGACATTTGTGGGTGATGTAGAGGCAAAGGCCTTGGGAGATTAAATTGTCCAAACAGGGGGAAGCCATACCTAGGGAAACTAAAAGTTGCTGCTACAGTAGGGCCACCCTACTAAATGGGCTCTTCTTCTGGTGACCAACATTTCCAGTGATGTTGTACTGGGAGTAGATTTCATCTAGGGAATCACAAAATCCTGGGGTGGATGTTGGGGGGCAACTCTTGGACCTTTGAGATGCCTCTACCATGCCTACAGGGTGATACCCTGTGGTAGCTCAGCCGTAGAAGGCAATGAAAGGACAGGATTAGAACAGCTACTTTCATGGCATGCTCATGTGTTTCCCAAGTTCTTCATTATTCCTGGAAGATAGGATTGGGTGCAATATCAGACTGTTCTTAAGCCTGGGATTGTTCCAGTGGGACAACATCATACTGGAGCTGAAGGGGGAGCAAAGGTGAGGTGGGAGGGCAGAACTGATGTGGGAGCAGGGTTGAAAAGCAGAATGAATTGCTGGGCAGGGGACAGGCTGATGTGGGGGTAAGTCCCTGTAGCAGGGGCCAAAAATCACCTTAATAAATTCAGGTGAGGGGGCTACACTAAATTGTCACATGGACACACACAAACACACAGATGGACAGACACAGACCCACTGGCTATAAGCAGGGGTCATTCAACAATCAAAAGTTAGGCAAAAATGCAATACAATCTTTTTTAAAAAACTTGATTTTGGGCTAATGATTGGGCCCTGACTCACGATTTTTGAACTTCTGGGTTGGCAGTACTGAAAATGTCACAGCTATAACCCCTATGGAGTGTGAAAGGGTGGAAAGAGGGCAACGAGGGTGGGAGAGAAGGAAGAGGAGGGGGAGGCTGATGTGAAAGGATGGGGAAAGGGCACGGCTCAGCAGCCCAGCAGAGAACCCTGCCAGCAGATGCCCAGCTCCGCAACGTTTAAGGCCTGTCTAGAATCCAGGCCTGTGTAATGACAACCCTGGGCCAAGCAGCTGCAAAGAGTGAGGCAATCACCAGCCCCCAAACTTTTCCTTTGCTCCAGAGATTGGAGGGAGTGTGGCTCAGCTGCCCTATAGGGAACCTCACAAGCAAATGGTCAGTCATTTACTGTGTGTTGGCCGAGCCCCAATGCTCATCACAGCCAGAGCAGCAGCAGTTCACCCTCTGTGACCTGCAGGTCAGCTGAGCTGATCCCACACGCTCCCAGTATGTGGGGGCATACTTACCGCTCAAGGAACACCAGCAGGCAGCATGGGACAAAGATCAGTCACCAAACAGAAGGAACAAGGAGACAAAAAAAAATAAAAATTAAAGTGTGAATTAAAAAAAATCAAATATTTGAAAATAATTAAACAAAAATTCTAATTGATTTTTTTTTCACAAAAAGGAAATTTCTTTGGCATCTGTAGTCTTCAAAACAGCAATTGTGATGAATAATTTTTCATTAGAAAAATATTTCATCAGCTCTCCCCTGACATGTTTGGCCCTTGCAGGAGTTAGTACATTTCTGACTAGCAGAGGAAGCTTTTGAAACAGACTGGTGCGTACAGGAAAGCATGCACACACACCCTGATCCAGAGAGATTTGTCTCAGGTGTGTGTTTAGAAAAAGGGTCCCAACATTCTCTCATTTGAGATACAGAGATTAATCCTTATAAACTCAGACTGAACTGCAGAAACCACAGTACCTCCTCTATACAAGTCTCAAACTCCCTCAAGGCCGGAGTGAGGAAGAAAGTGGTTTCTTTCCCACCACTCATTTCCCCTCAAGCAGTGTTCCTCCTTCCTCCCTGCCATTAGTTCCATCTCTTACATAAACATCCTTATAAGAGATAACAGCTGCTGAAAATCAAACGTGCACTCATAAAAACATACAGCTGTAAACAGAGCTATGAAACCCCGGTAATTTGGCTCTTGGGGAGTGTGTGCTCTCTCTCTCTCATATATATTTTTAGACTGTAAGAGTTTGCGGGGCAGGGGATATCTTTTAACATATATGTCTGTACAGTCCTCAATGTACAGTGGGACCCTAATCCTGATGGGGGCGTCTGAACACTAAAATTATCTGTAATTATTTGTATTACTGTATTAATAGGTCATTAACAAAATCCATTTTTTAAATTCTTAGCACTAGACCAATTCTCTAAAAGATTTTCTGTGCTAAAAGCGTATCTGCAACCATTCTGAGAAATTTCTAGTTTCTACACCAAACCCCAGAGATGCTATTGCTGTTCAATTGAAGGTGGTGGTGTTTTTTTTTTCTAAACAATGGTAAAATTGTATTTTTTTCTTTTTCTTCAAACGTCTGGCCTGTTTTGGCTGATTTTGTTCTTTAATCACCTTAAGGAGAGTCTAGGTTAGAAAATTTCTGCCTTAAAGATAAAAAGTTATAAAGAGGTGGAAAGGATCCCTTTAAAATGGAAATGCCCAGGCAATGTTAACTGTAGTCTGGAGCACAGGTGTTGCTCTGCACTCCACCTACAATACACACAAGAAGACGACCATCCCCCACACAGTTGGATGTGGCTCTCAGTGGTCAGCTCTTGTTATGAATTCACTCGGTTTTGGCAATTCTCTTGGATAAATCTGATTCAATAAAACTGGTGACCTCATGTGACCTTAATTTCTCCAGAGTGCAGGCTTCATAGTAGAATTGGTTGAATAATAAAAAAGATGTAAAAAATAATCTCAAACTACTCTACCCAGCTCATACCCAGCTCCATGAAGGAACTTAAGTTTTATAAATTGTTAGATTAAGCTAGTTCAGAACAGCACATGAATAGCTGAAAAACCATTAGTGGAGAATGAGTGGTTTTTAGGCCCGGATTTGTTCCTCGGTGAAGGTATCCCCAAACAGGGGCGCTTCGGGCTCGACAGCTGCAGGGACCAGGGATCCCAATGCCTGTTCAGTGTGGGGGAGGCATTACAGGGTGATCAGCAGCCCCTCTCACTTGCACCATGATTTCAGGAGGGTCACGTGATAGATTTGGCACCCTTTTCGCTGATCCGGCTGATGGACCTCATAGATAACAGGGCCTGCCTGGCGCATTACCTCATATGAGCCCTTCGACTGGGCTACAAGCTTGGCCTCCTCGGAGGGGACCAATACGTGGCCCTGATACCCTGGTTCAAAGGTCCGAGTGCGCTTCCCGGTTGTAAATCCTGGCCGAGGCCCCCTGGACGGCCTGCAAATTCTTCCTCACTAGGTCCCCAGCCCAGGTTAGGTGTTGTTGCAGTTGCATGACATACTGTAGGAGCCCCTGGGTCTGGGTCGGTGCCTGTTCCCAGGTCTCCCATATTAGGTCGAGCAAACCCTGAGGCTGACGCCCATACAGTAGGTCAGATAGCGAGAACTAGGTGGAGGCTTGCGGTGCCTCTCTCATGGCAAGCAGCAGAGGGGGAGGATCAGTTAGTCCCAAGAGTGCAAGGTGGAACTTTCAGAGCATCTCCTTGAGCATCCAATTGAAGCCCTCGACCAGTCTGTCCACCTGGGGGTGACAGACTGATGTCGGCAGCTTCTTGATCCCTAGGAGGCCGTAAACTTCACTGAGCAGCCAGGAGGTGAAGTTTGTCCCCTGGTGTGTCACAATCTCCCAGGGTAAGCCCACCTAAGCAATGATCTTCAGGAGTTCTGCCACGATGCTGCATGTGGTGGTGTTCCATAGGGGGACTGCCTCGGGAAAGTAGGTGGCCTAATCCATCACTACCAGGATGTAGTGGTAGCCAGCAGTGCTTTTAGCGAGAGGCCCCACCAGGTCCATCACGACCCTCTCAAAGGGTGTTCCCACCACCGGAAATGAGACCAGGGGAGCTTTCGGTACCCCCGGAGGTACTGGCAGTTGGCAATCCAGGTAGGAAGCACAGTAATCTTTGACATCTTGGTGTACGCCCAGCTATAAGAACCAGGCCAAGACCCAAGCCAGGGTCTTCACCTGACCCAAATGGCTGGCTGTGGGGACATCATAAGCCATCCTATATACAGTCTGACAGTGACACTGGTGGCATGACTAGCTAGGACCAGGGCTTGCAGGTCTGAGGATCCTGGGAAACCCTTGTAGGCGCTTCCCTGTCAGCTCAAATCGTGGCCACTGGGCTGTGCGCTATAGGTTCATTGCCGCCCTGGCCATGTAGGCCAGCTGCTTATAAGCCCAGCTGAGGGTGGAGTCCTCCCTTTGGTTCCGGCTGAAGTCAACCCCCATGTTCAGGGGGGCTTCCCGGTCGTCTGACTGGGTTGGAGTGCTGAGACCCCCATGTGGGGCTGGTGGGTCGCCTGGGTGAGCCTCCCTGCATACCTCAGCCTGCCCTCAAGGGGGTCTCCCTCAAGGGCCATCTGCTCTGGCAGGTCCCAAAGGCTTGTGGTGTGCAGAATCCTGGTGAACTCTGTCCAGTCAAGTCCAAGGATGATGGGGTAAGGCAGCTTCAGGGTGACCCCTACTATTATTACCCAGGTCACTCCATCCACAGTTAATGGCACTCAAGTACTCGGATACACCTTCACATTCCCATGGATACAGAGGAGCCAAATCTGGCCAGGTCACTTGCCAGGGCAAGCCCCTGACACACTAAAGTCTGCCCACAGCCAGAGTCCACTAGGGTGTGTACCTGTTTCCTGACAAGATCCATGGGAATCATCACCTTGGCAGTCGAGCACCAGCAGGCATGGGTGTCCTCTGTGTAAACTTGCACAAAGGAGCAGTCCATGGTTGGGCACTGTCGCTGGAGGTGCCCAAAGCTGCCGCAAGTGAAACAGGGCCCAATCTTGGCAGGGACAGTCTGGGCCTTGGCTTCCCCCACCCCCCGCTGTGGCTTGCAAGCATCCCATGGGACTTTGGGATGGGTTGTGGCAGGGGCCATTGTGATGGCCCTTGTCATGGTTCGAGTCCCAGCGGGCTGCTATCTTAGGACTAGAGGGTCTTTCTGAGGCGGGGGTTGGGGGGCTTTGAGCCGCCACTGCGGTTCCAGGTGTAACTTTAGCGCCCTTGTGGCCAAGATGGAGTCTGCTCTGTAGGCAACTCTGGCCAAGAGACGGTGTGCGCAGGAATGCAGAAGGAAAAATCCCTTCCACCCCAGGGGCACCTGTTCCAAACCCGCCAGAGTGAACACACCCACCCACCGGAAAAGTACAATGGATATAACAACGGGAGATATTTATGTACAGAGGCATGAGGGGAGAAAAACAACAAGGGGAAGTATAGGGGGAGCAGTAGAACAGGGTTGCATTCAAACCAAGGCCCCTCAGGCCCAGTGGTAGCACAGTCTGAAAGGGCAGACGCTGAGCAATGTGTCTGCACACAGTCTGGAAGTCCTGAGCAAAGTTCCAGTCCAGTGCTGAGTCTTGGGTGCTCCTGGTCGTCTTCACCACCAGTGAACTTTCCCCAACAAACCCCTCCGGTGCCCTCTTCTGCCGCTCTTTGCAAAGCCACAGAGCAACCACCTCCCCACTTAACTAGCTAGCAGCCTCCCTCCTTATTCCCAGTGCAGAGTCACAAGCCCCAGTACTCATGGCCCCATGCAGCTCTGGGCAGCAGTGATACTGGATCCAGCTCCGGCCTGTCCTTCTCGGGCGATTCCTCCCGGGCACAGTGCTCCTCCTGGCTCCTGTCCTGGGGTGTCCCCGATCAGCCACCCTGTCCCTCTCAGGCTTCAGGCAGGTTCGCCGCTGCTTTCCTTTTGTCCAGGGCCTCCAGCCTGCAGCCCCCCTCTCCCCAGAGCTCCAGATCCACACCCCAAAGTTTCCCATCTTTCTCTCACTGCTCCCCCGCCCCCCTAGGAAAAAGATTTAAAGGGGCCACGCGCTCTAAACCTCAAAGGGGTTACACAGGCATCACAGGATCCTCTGTGGCCAGGAAGTCCTCCATGAGGCCAATTGCCACCTTTAGGGCGGTGGGTGGATGTCGCAGGCACTCCCTCGGGGCGAGAGGATATACACAAACTATTCAACAACCACCTGCTCGGCTACTCTGGTCGTGGAGTGCCACTTGGGTTGGAGCTACCACCAACAGGTGTCCTTAAGTTCCTAAGAGTGGACAGGTCTTTCCCCAAAACTGGCACCAAAAGGTTTTGTGGGTGATGTCTAGGTTGTCCAGGATAGCCATCCTTACCGCCCTGTTGTCGTGGGTCTCATCATTGGGGAGGTTACGATATATGGCCTGGGCTTCCCCCGTTAGGTAGGGGGCCAAGAGTGTGGCCCATTGGTTTGGGGCCCACCTGTCAGCCGAGATGACCCACTCAAAGACAATTAGAAAGGTCTCTGGGTCATCTTCTGGTCCCATTTTTGTGAGGTGTACTGACAACATGGGGGTACAGAAGTAGTCGCTCCTCTGGGAGCTGGGCTGGAGGGGCTAGGCAGAAGGGCAGACAGTTGCTGGAAACACAACTGCTGGTACTCCAGCTGCTGGGCCTCCAGCTGCCAGATCAGCTGCTGCTGCTAGGCCCCCAAGTTCCTGGAGCAGCTGCTGTTGTTGTTAGAGCTGGGTGGTCTATTGCTGCTGCTGGCTCTCAGTTCATCATTTCATCAGCTGATCCAGTTCCAGGGGTAACACTCGGCCTGGTGGCGGGTTATGAACAAGTGCAGTCCCCCTCTGTCTCAGGGGGCGAGGGCTGCCCGCATTCTGCACCATGTGTAGGAATTTGTGGTTGTCCCTCCACATCAGCCACGGAAGGAGGCTATGCCCCATCACTCTCGGATCCCTAGGAAGGCAAGGATTATTGGACGATTAGCGGTCTCTAAGGCCCTGGCCCTCTAGGCAGGGCCAAGAGGCAAGTAATCCAGCACTCTGCCTCAGGCAGGGCAGAGCAGCAAATCTAGAAGCTCAGGCCCTCAGCCAGAGTGGAGCACTCAACAGTTTAGGGGCTCAGGCCCACAGGCAGGGTGGAGCAACAAACAGTCTAACGTCCTAGGTCTGGCATACAGCAGACAAACACAGGCCTCCTGACCAAAGGTGGGTGGAGGCTGCCACCCCAGAGGTGGTGTTGGCAGCAGAGGGTAGGAGGGACTCGGCCCATCCTATTCCACTGGGTCCCAGCCCAGGGCCCTAATAGCGTATAATGGAGTATTCTGCCACTGGATCACCAGGGTTCCAGCCAAAACACGCTGACTTGGATTCAGGCAACAACACAACCAGACTATAGTCCGGTGTCCTTGGGCTACTTCCTACACTCCCCTCGCTGGGTACCTGTATGTTGGGGTTTTTCTCCATCTCCCCAGGGTACACCACCAGCGGCATTCCCAGTAGCTCCTCAGTGTCCAGGTCAGCTGGCAGTTCTGGTGATCCTGGCGAGTCCTTAGCACTGTAGAGGTCCTCTTCAGGCTCCCGCTCTAGCAGCGGGTGGGAGGCATATGTCTCCCTCAGCAGCTCCAGCCCAACTGAGATGCTGTGCCCACCTTTTATACTTTCTGTCCTGCCCCTCTGCTTCCAGGGGGTGGACAGTTGTTCCTTCCCATCAGTCTCAGAGGGAGGCCATGCCCCCTTGCTACAAGGGCCCTGAATCCATCCTGGTGTGTTTGGCTGGTAGCATGGGGCCAAGCATATGTTAATACTTGACCTACTTCCTTACCTGCCCTCTTTGCTGTATGGAGACAGCAAAAAGGACAGGCACCTGGCCTCATGTTTAGATAGTCCCCCAATGCCATTCCCACAATGTCCTGCTTCTGTATCTCCTGGCATATCTACCTACTCGCTTCCCACTTGCCCTCTATGCACTGGAAGCTACCTGATAGCTCTTCAAGTAATGTCCATCGGGGTGCTCCATTACAGGTGCACATATACCTCTCGAGGCCTTGATCAGAGATTTCTAGCAAGCAGCGCCTGTTCAACCCACACGTGCGCCCTTTGCTTCCTCATGGCAGACACCGAGGCTATATAGGAGTGCGTGGGGTGAACCACCCGGAGTTCCTTCTCTACCACCTTGGCCCAAGGCAGCGCACTAATGTGTCTATCTTGAGCATACTCAGCCTCTCTCTTCACTTCTTGTAAAGTTAGTTTAGTTTAGTTTAGCATTGTTGTTAGCATTAGTATAGTTAACGTAAGAGGATTGCTTTTTCCCCTCTCTTTACTCCTGTGAGATCTGTCTTCTTCTGGTAGGGTATGCCTAATTCCCCAGGCTATAAATGTTGTTTCTTTCTGTTTCTTCCATTGACTGCTCCCCCATGGGAGGACGAGGAGGAAGAAGACTCCCAGTTTGTCTCCTTGGTTTCTGTTAGGGGTTTTCCTACAACCCCTCCAGAAATCTGCCTTCTCTCAGGGAGGATGTTGCAGTGCATCAAGCATGGTGGAACCAGCCCTATATGCCATCTCCCTCTCCCTTATGGACCCCCTGCAATGGCAATCTTGGAACCACTGGGTTGCCTATAGGTAACAATAAACCACTAGTACCATCCTGGAGGGAGACCGGAGGTCCACATCCTCCCTTCACCCTTTCAAGACAGGCAAAGACATTTGAGGAGTTGGAAGCTAGGGTAGATGAGGAAGTTGCCCCTGAAACTCCTATTTCATAGTAATTGCCAGATAAGGTGCTTATGCCTGCCCCTCCTTCCATCACCGACGACTTCAGACAGTTCCAGAACCTCATTAGAAGGGTAGCAGACACTCTGCAGCTCCCTCCTGGATCCACCTAAGATGGTATGGCAGACACTATTCCACGAGGTGTAAATGGGCAGACAAGTAGTAGTATGAGCCTGCTAAGGACTGTGACCTTTTGTTTTCCCATCCCCCACCTCACTCCCTCATGATGGATGCTGTGAATGAGCAGGGTAGATATCACTGTTTCAGGGCTACACCGTATGACAAGGACCAAAATGATTGGACCTCCTTGGACGAAAGTCTTACTCATCCACAAGCTTGCAGTTCTGATCGTAAACTATCAGGTGGTCATGGCTAAATATAACTTTACTAATTATAGCAAACTCCTGGCCTTTAGCAAACACCTGCCACAGCAGGGAACAATTCCAATCAACTGTTGCTGAGGGTCAGCTGTTGGCCAGAATGGCTCTTCAGGCATCCTTAGATGCTACAGATACTGCGGCCAGGTCCATCTCCACAACAGTAGTTATGCACAGGGCATCCTGGCTCCAGTTTTCAGGGTTTCTGAGAAAGGTCCAAAATACAGGAGAGGACCTCCCCTTTGATTGTCACAAGCTTTTCTTGGAGACCCTGAATGACTCCCTGCTCATGCTTAAGGACTCCAGGGCCATCTTATGTTCCTTGGGCATGTATACATCTATAAGTAAGAAGCATTTCAGGAGGTCACAGACTGCTCAGAGATCAAGCCCTGCTCAGTTCTCAGAGTACCAGAGACCTGCAGAACCCTCCAGAAAGAGAGACAGGTTTCAGAGGAGGAGGGCCACCCATCTTCCCTTTGGGACATCCAGACATAATCTAAATAACAGTTTTGATGATTGGTCAAGGGTTCAAGTCCTCCTGCTCCTCTGATTTTACAGTTGAACCCTTTAGCCCATCTCCCTTACTTTGGGGATCACCTTGTCCATTTCCATCAGGATTGTGAGCAGATTACCATGGACCAATGGGTCTTGGAGGTCATAACTTTGGGCTACATAGTTTAGTTTTTGACATACTCCCTCCCTTCCACCACACTTCCCCATCCCTCTTCCCCGTCCCTCTCTCACAAGCTTCTACTAAGGGAAGTGGTCTCTCTCCTCTGGCTAGGAGAGATATAGATGGTTCCTTTCCCTTACAGGGGCAAGGTATTATACTTCCTAGTACTGAAAAAGGATAGAGGTTGGAAGTCGATCTTAGATCTAAGACAGCTGAACAAGTCTGTGAAGCCCCAGTAGTTCAGGGTGGTGACTTTCACAACTATAATTCCTGCTCTAGAAGAAGGGGATTGGTTTTCATCCCTCGATCTACAAGAATGTCTACTTCCATATAGCCATTCACCCATCACACACAGGAAATACCTGATTCACTGAGGGCCAATATAATTTCCAGTACAGAATGCTTCCCTTTGGTCTTCAAGGCTCCAAGGGTGTTCTTGAAGGTTCTAGTGGTAGTGGTGTCTTACCATGGACAGGAAGCGATTCTCATCTTCCCATACGTTGATGACTGGCTTCTCAAAGGCTACTCTTTTGAGGCAGTGTTGTCATCCACTCAGAATGCCCTTGCAGTATTCCAAGAGTTAGGCCTATAGCTAAACATAAAGAAATCCATGTTAGTACCAGTGCACAGAATTCAGTTCATAGGGGCATGCTTGGACTTAGTGACAGCCAAGCATACCTCCCTTTAGACAGATTTGTGATTCTGTCTTGTCTGGTAAGAACAACTCAGGGAAGCCCTTGGACGTCAATTAGGAACTGTCTTTAACTCCTAGGCCACATGGCAAAGTGCGCCTTTGTGACCAATCACGGAAGGTTACACATCTGCTATTTCCAAGGTTGGTTGAGAACTCTCTGACCAAAGATGCCCTGGGAAGGCAAGTGGCCATCCACTTCCATATAAAGAACTCCCTGAATTGGTAGAAGGAGTGACTCCACTTGTGTAGGCATCCCTTTCTGCCACCCAAACCCATTAGTGACTATAACAGCTGCTGCATCCCTGTCAGGGTCGGGAGCCTAACTTGGCACCCTCACAGTTCAGGGTGGATAGACAGCTTATGAGTCCAGTCTCCACATCAACCTGTTGGAGCTCAAGGTGGTAAAAAAAACATTTGTCTCCATTTCCTGCCCTTGATCGGGGTAGAGTGATTAGGATAATGATGTACAAGAAGGGAGGCGCAAGATCCCCCTCCTTGTGCTCCGAAGCTATAAAGCTCTGAAACTGGTGCATAGTCAACCACATCCAGCTTTCAGCAGCCGACCTTCCAGGCATCTGGAATACCACTGCTGGCGTCCTCAGCAGACACTTCTCCCATGACTATAAATGGGAGCTGGATACTCAGATCCTCCAGGACCTATTCCAGAGATGGGGATGGCCAGAGATTGATCTTTTCTCCACCTCCAAGAACAGGAAGTGTCCTCTCTTCTGTTTAAGAGGGCATGGGGGGCACTGCTGCTTGGGGATTGCTTTCCTGCTACTGTGGAAGAGGAATCTGTTCTATGCCTTTCCCTCAATGTCATTAATTCTAAGGGTGATGAACAGGATCAGGCAGGACAAGGCCAGAGTTATTCTCATGGTACCTACCTGGCCAAGACAAGCTTGGTACCTGTGACCGTACACCATATATTATTCATTGAGATATTGTTATGATATGAATATGGCATAACTAAGATGTGTTCTATGCAAGATGGGTCATGTAAGATATCATTGGAAAGGTTATGATTTACTGAATATGATTATCCTCTTTGTATGCATGTATCTTTTCTGTATCTGAAACTAGGAATATGGACTATGTATCATTACAAAAGTGTTTGCACCTGAGGAACGCTCACCAGACAAAATGCAATCAGGCTGTCTGCTTAATCAATAGGCCATCAGGGAAAACAATAGGAACACAGAAGATGCTAATCTCCCACCTTCCCGACAAGCTTCCTGGGATGCTGCTTTGTCACTGCAGGGTCATGTGATCATGCCACTTGGTAATGGACCCCATTTTGACCTACTAGTAGTTTTCCATTAATAGAGGGTAGGGACCAAACTGGGAAACAAAAGATTCCCATCATATGTAAATCCTATTTAAGGCAGGTAAGTGAGTTAATCTTGGTTCATCCCTATCCAGGATGATTGCTGACAACATCTAAGAAAAAAGGACTCGGGGGAGAGCTGAGCCCGGGCTGGAAAAGGTCTCTCGCTTGTGAAAGAAATGCCTAAACCAACATTTAAGGTGAGAAATTATGACTTGTAACCAGTTTCTTTAGTGTATTGAGCTTAGTTTGCGTTTGTTTTATTTCGTCAGTAAATCTGCTTTGCTCTGTTTGCTAACCCTTATAATCGCTTAAAATTTACCTTTTGTAATTAATAAACTTGTTTTCTTTTGGGGGGCAAAATCTGTGCATATGTTCCTCCACATTGAGGGAGGGAGCGAAGAGCTTATGCTGTACAGTTTTCTGTGCAGCGCAAGACAGTGTAATTTTAGGTTTGCACCCTGGGGGTGGGGGGGATACGCACTTGAGTACCGGGCAATCCCCTAGCTGAGTCTTCCCAAGCAGAGCTGATTTCAGTGTCTGTGTCTTTCTGCAGCTGGGTGTCTCCCTGCCTGTGTGTGTGCTAGGGGAGGCTTGAGGGCCTGGCCCAGCAGGACAGGGTGAGGGAGCCCAGGCTGCTGGAACGGGCAGGCTCAGAGGGACTCCAGTACATGAGGTGGCACCTCGCAGTGTATGGGGAGGGGGGCAATCCGTCACAGTACCCTTACCTGCTTCAGCTGTGTCCAACAGCAGATCCAGCTCCCAGCCATTCCCTATCTCCTGTCTCAGGATGCAAGTCCTCCACTTCACCCAAACCTGGCAGTTCAACATCTCAGAGTCTGGCTCCTGGATGGTTCTCGGCAGTACACTCCTGCTCCATTGGTATAGAGCAGGTGTTATTGCTCAGCAGAAAAACATCAACCCACACGACTTACCTGCAGAAGTGGAAGAGTTTCACCCACTAGTGCGGTCATTGTTATCTTCAGCCTGAGTTGGTTCCCCTTTCCCTCATCCTGATTTACTTGCTGGATCTGAACACATCTGGGTTATCCATCAGTTCCATCGAGGTACACCTGGCTGCCATATCAGCCTTTCATCCCCCAGCCAAGAGATGTTTCCATTTTTGCTCACTTGGTATGGTCCAGATTTATTAAGGGGTCTGACTAATCTCTTTCCCCACCTTAAACACCCCATTCCTTCTTAGACCTCAATCGAGTTCTCAACCACCTCATGAGGCCCCCATGTGAACCAAAGGCTACCTGATCCCTTCCTCATTTGTCTGTGAAGGCGGCCTCCGTAGTTATCAACACATCAGCCCATAGAGTAGGGGGGTCTTTGATGGTGGATCCACTCTGTACCACATTTTTTTCGTGATAAGGTCTATTTATGTCCCACATCCCAGGTTGCTGCCCAAGGTTGCTTTGGAACTTCCATGTTAGTGAATTGATCCACCTACCAGTACTTTTTCCAAAATCTCTTAGTTCTCAGCAGGAATCCTGCTTCCATACCCTGGCTGTTAGAGGGGCCTGTCACGTTATTGACTTGTAATAGAACATGCTTACAACCAAGGTCCTGTAGTGGCACCAAATCTTATATGAAGTGGGTCAAATGAGGTGTCTCAGACAAGGTTATGGTTTGCTGGTTATGATTATGCTGTCTATATGTGTGTGTATCATTTTTGTAGTTGAAGTTATGAATATTTGCTCTATACTGTCTGTATTTCAAATTTATGCTACGCTTCTGGGTCACCCCAGACAAGTTGGTGTTAGCTCTGCCTAGCCTGCTGGATGGCCCGTTAAGGACCATTAGATATACAATTGACCCATTGAGAGAAGGCAGACACACCTTGTGACTCAGCAAGACATGCAGGGACGTGCCTATGGAGAGAACTCTGAGGTTTTTCCATGCCATGTGATGGACAGCTTGTCTTTGAAACAAAGGAAGAAAGACCACATGGCAACAGAATATAAAAAGCTGCAGCAGGTCCTCCATCTTGTCTTCAGTCCTGCTTCATACCTCTGGAGGGACTTGGCTACACTGAAGCTTTGAACCAAGGACTGAATGACCCATCCAAGCTGTGGATGTACTCCAGAGACTTGATTTGAACCTGCAGTTTATTTTATCACTGCTACAAGCCTGAACCAAGAACTTTGCCATTACTGTATGTAATTGATTCCATTTAACCAATTCTAGCTCTCATCTATATCTTTTTCCTTTTATGAATAAACCTTTAGATTTTATATTCTAAAGGATTGGCAACAGTGTGATTTGTGGGTAAGATCGGATTTGTATATTGACCTGGGTCTGGGGCTCGGTCCTTTGGGATAGAGAAAATCTTTTTTCCTTTACTGGGGTATTGTTTTTCATAACCATCTGTCCCCATAACAAGTGGCACTGGTGGTGATACTGGGAAACTGGAGTGTCTAAGGGAATTGCTTGTGTGACTTGTGGTTAACCAGTGGGGTAAAACCAAAGTCTTCTCTGTCTGGCTGGTTTGGTTGCCTAGAAACCCAGCCTTGGGCTGTAACTGCCCTGCTTTAAGCAATTTGTCCTGAATTGTCACTCTCAGTTCGGTCCCACCAAAACCAGCATCATTACAGGGCTTTAGCCTTTTACTTGGGTAGGACTGAGCAGTTTAGGAGATCACCTCAACTCTTTATATCCTTTGCTAATAGGTGTAAGTCCCCGCCCCCATGCCCTGTGTGATGGGGCAGTTGGGGATGACCCAGGATCCTCTTCACAAAGCGAGAAAGGGGTGGAAGGAGTTTCTGTAGGTGTCTGGCTGGCTAGGTTCCTGTTGAAATGGTCACTTAATGCTGCTGGGATTTGAATGTGTTATCACTGCCATCCAGGAGCCTAGAGCCTTTGCTAGGTATCACTTTAGTATTCTAAATCCAAATAAATATGTCAATAACTTGGGCTCCAACAGAAATGTTTGTTTGGTCCAAATCCAACAGCTCCAAGGACCAAATCCTGACTTGTCACTCCCCCATTTACTCACTGAAGCCACTAGAAGTTTTGCAAGTGTGAGGTGAGCAGGGTTTGACCCAAATAAGGCCTGAGCTGCTTCCTCCCACAGAGGGTGGGATGTGTGTGTGCGCATGCGTTAGGGTGCAATGTGCAAGGCCTTTACCCATGAGGGTATTGGAAGTTGTGCTAGTGGGAAGATTTATCCTGCAGGAGCCCTGCCTCCCTCCCCCAGGGTTTCTGCTGGAGCAGAGAAGCTTTGAATCCTAGCTGGAGTCTAGAGAAGCCCGACCAGCACAAGCTGCATGGCAGAGGTGCTGTAGCAGGGCCTCTCATGGCCACACTGGTTTCATTCCCTCAGGACTGCCACTGCCCAGTTTCAGGCTGCTCTGATTCTTCCAGTATGGAGGGGTTGCAGGCTCTTTGCCATGTTGTGTCCCAGCTCCAAGCAGATTTAACACCAGTTGGGGGGCGGAGGGAGACCATAGGTTACAACAGCTAGTGCTGGTGCAACTCAGGGAGTGAATCTGACCCCAAGTCTCCAAAACATATTGAAAATCAGGTTAAAATCTAATGTGGGACCCAGATATGATTTAAATAATACATGGTCGGAACTTGTTTAGCTGGGGTTAACAGCACTAAAGCTCACTGGGAATTTTTCGATTAGATGGTTTTCACTGGAAGATATCAATTTGATGAAACCAAAATGTCTTTTGGAAACTTCCTTGGTTCTGACAATCTGTGACTGAAATACAGGCTGGTTCTGAAGGAACCACCCCCTCGGCTGGAATCCATCGCAAACCTTTCTGGTTTCTTGCCAGCTCATCTGGTGGGCTCCTTGGGAGCCCAGGCTTCTAGGATCTGTAGCTTTCGGCCAGTTGACTGCCTGAGATCGGGAACCCCAGAGCTTTCAGGATCCCTGCTGAGGATCCATTGGGCTTGGAATCCCTGGGAGCTCTGGGTGCCCTGACTCGAGTTGGGCTTCTCAGGGATTTTAGGTTCCTTGCTCCATGGCAGATGTAGTGTTCAGCAGTCACTTTGAGCCCCACGTGCCTGTAAAAAGATCCTCAGTATTAAGTCACCAATTCAAACGGTCTCTGCTAGAGATTATGGGCTTCTGGAGTGCCCCTCCCCCCAGCTACCTGGGACAGTGAACAACAAAAAGATACAGTACCCAATACCACAGTCTTGACCTAATCTGGAAACACTACAGAGAGCTGATCAACTAATTCATGGGGGAGGTGGGTATTTACCCTTAAGGAGGAAGAGTCCCCCTCTGTGGTTGAGCAGGCCAGGACCATTGTGGAACTTCCCTGGACCAGCAGCCAGAGACTTGTCATCCACTCACCACACAGGGTATGGTAATTCCCAGCATCTTTCAGGTCAGACTGTAGCAGCCACATTTACCACAATAACATGGAGATTTCTCTTGGAAAGTTTGTGTCCCCTCTCACTGCTCAGAGTCAGGGTGAGTCGCCATCTCCTGTAGAAGGAATAGACCGAGACTGGAAATTCTGTTCCAGGACCCAAATGTTTTTGCCAGTCCCAGAGTTTAACTGTTCTCACTGTGATGAATTTCTGGTTCTCATTTCTCCAGTCTCCTACTCAGATGATTCGATGACAAAGCTGCAGTATTACACTGGGGACAGCGAGGGGGAAAACGATTCTGGATCAGAACAAGGTAAAAGGGGAGGGGCAGACTCAGGCCAAAAGACCCAAATCTGGAGAACAGAATTTCTATCACACTTTCTGCAATCGCAGCCATTTCCCCTCACACGATTCCCATTTTACACAGTCAGGTCTAATCCCATTGAACAGGATTTCTGTCAGAATCTCAGGATGGGAACATGGGACCATCTCACGAGCACAGATCCCTGGGAATGCCTCCCAGTGACCTCCCCAGGTGAGCAGCAGCAGGAGATGGGTCAGTCTCTTTCAGTGGAAGCATCAGTGCCCAGCAGGGCTCATCTTAAACCCCTGAGAAAGAGAGGAAGATTGTCCTATGTTTTAATTACAGATGGGCTCAGCCCAACTCACTGATCCAAACCCACCAGAACTCTGGGGAAGGAAGGATTCACAGATTCTGGCTCTCAGTTATGCAGCTGGCACCTGTCACTATAACAAGCTGAACCAGAACTCTGGATCTGAACTTCCTGGCCCGGGCTGATCTCTAATTGTAAACGGGGTAGTATTTCTACCCCAGCTGCTCTCAAGGGAGTCCATGAATTTTGGCCCACAGGGAGTTTAGCCTGTGGCTGGGAGGAGGACACACTGAACAGATGAGCCAGTTCTGCTGAGAAGCTGAAGCACTGCTGTAACGAGGCTGGTTCTGGCGGGACCCAACTGAGAGTGCCAATTCAGGACAAATTGCTTAAAGTAGGGCAGTTACAGCCCAAGGCTGGGGTTTCTGTGCACACCAAGGCAAACCAAACCAGCCAAATAGAGAAGACTTTGGTTTTACCCCACTGGCTAACCACAAGTCACACAAGCAATTCCCTTAGACACTCCAGTTTCCCAGTATCACCACCAGTGCCACTCATTAAGGGGACAGATGGTTATGAAAACCAATACCCCAGTAAAAGAAAAAAGGTTCTCCCATCCCAAAGGGCCAAGCCCCAGACACAGGTCAATATACAAAATCAGATCTTACCCACAAATCACGCTGTTGCCAATCCTTTAGAATCTAAAATCTAAAGGTTTATTCATAAAAGAAAAGAAATATAGATGAGAGTTAGAATTGGTTAAATGGAATCAACTACATACAGTAATGGCAAAGTTCTTGGTTCAGGCTTGCAGCAGTGATGGAATAAACCGCAGGTTCAAATCAAGTCTCTGGAGAACATCCACAATTGGGATGGGTCATTCAGTCCTTGGTTCAAAGCTTCAGTGTAGCCAAGTCCCTCCAGAGGTATGAAGCAGGATTGAAGACCAGATGGAGGAGCTGCTGCAGCTTTTTATATTCTCTTGCCATGTGGTCTTTCTTCCTTTGTTTCAAAGACAAGCTGTCCATCACATGGCATGGAAAAACCTCAGAGTTCTCTCCATAGGCAGATCCCTGCATACCTTGCTGAGTCGCAAGGCGTGTCTGCCTTCTCTCAATGGGTCAGTTGTATAGCTGAGGGTCCTTAATGGGCCATCCAGCAGGCTAGGCGGAGCTGACGCCAACTTGTCTGGGGTGTCACCCAGAAGCATAGCACAAGTTTGAAATACAGACAGTATAGATCCAATATTCATAACTTCAATTACAAAAATGATACACACATGTAGACAGCATAATCATAACCAGCAAACCATAGCCTTGTCTGAGACACCTCATTTGACCCACTTTATATAAGATTTGGTGCCACTACAGGACCTTGGTTGCAACAATGATCTATATGGTCCCAGTTCAAGTCAATAACGTCACAACTGCCAAGCTGATCCCTGGGCTGTCTGAGTGGCTAGTGGAGAGCAGGTTTCAGAGTAACAGCCGTGTTAGTCTGTATTCGCAAAAAGAAAAGGAGTACTTGTGGCACCTTAGAGACTAACCAATTTATTTGAGCATGAGCTTTCGTGAGCTAAGCTGTAGCTCACGAAAGCTCATGCTCAAATAAATTGGTTAGTGGAGAGCAGGAGCTCACAAAGGATCAGGCCGGTCACCTCCCAGCAGGAGCTTTAATTCCCGCAGAGGGGAGGTCCCCCCCGCCCAGTTTAACAGGAAAATTCAAACTCCCACTGAAACACATAAAAGAGCTGCTGTTGGATTCTGCAGGGACAGGATTGACCCCTACTTATTTATGTGGAAATAATGGTGGCACAACTACTGTCTTACTGTATGTCACTAACTAGTGCCCTTCTCACCATGGTCACTTTGACTTTCCCTCAAAGAGGTCATGAGCGAGGGCTCTAATTATAAGGGCCACCTTTGTTGAAGAGAAGCACAGGATGATATGGGCTGAGTGTGGTGTTTGCTGTTACAAGGGTAGCTCCCTCTGATGATCCTCAGCTGTATTTTGATTACAAGGAGGGGCCTGGATTTAGTGAAGTCCCAGGGATTCCAGATGGCCAAGGTGAGAAGGGGATATGCATCCTGGAAGTAGGAATTCACTTTCTGAAAACTAAATGTATTTTCCCAGCGTGACAATTTGGGGAAATTTTCTGTACAGTTAAAGAATTCTGGTTGATATTATGAAGTTGTCACTATGAAAACAACTCTATCATGTGAATGCCTCTATGTAAATGTGGAATCCACAATGGACTTTCAGGGCCTGTAGCATTTACCCACTAGACTAAGGACAATGGAGAGTGGTTAACCTTAACAACATACTCCGATTACACAATAGATATGCTAAGGAGGTTGGTTGAAGTGAGGAGAACCAGTTTTCTCCACACCCTAAACAAGGGGCTGGAATTTGGAAAGTGGAAAATTCCCAAACAGGACAGAGAGACAGCAGTGACAGAGCAAGGGTTTAAAAAGGACTCACTGGGGAGAAAAGTCAGAGAGACAAAGGAGAGTAGAAGGGAAAAGATGGACATGCCTTTTAGTGTGAGCAGGAGGCAGTTTAGCTGCAAGACCAACCAAGGTTAGAGAAAGCAAGCTGATCTAGGGAGAGAGAAAATCCATGGTTCAGAAATCAAACCTTGAGCTGCAGCAGGAAGATCCTGTATCTCCCAGGCTCTTGGCTCCCTGAATCCCCTTTTTCATTGGCCTGTAGTGCCCTGTCAATCAAGCTGACCTGGAGCGTTGGCTTCTCCCCATTGGCCCTGTGGGCTATCAGTCTCTCCCAGATCCTTTTTTTTTCAGTTAGAGGGATTGTGCAACCAGGAGCTAATTATGCTCTCCAGTGCGAAATTCAAAAAAAAAAAAACAAACAAAAAAAACACAGCAGCCAATCCTTTGGAAGGCCCAAACAAGCAACACTCAATAAGCCACTTAAAGCAAGAAGCAACAAGCCACTTAAAGAGCCGGAAAAGACCAAAGGCAAACAACAAGCAACTCAAAAATATTGCAAGCCAAGTCCAAAAATTGGATTGTGTCAAGGTTCCTTCCGCACTCTGAACTCTAGGGTACAGATGTGGGGACCTGCATGAAAACCTCCTAAGCTTACTTTTACCAGCTTACATTAAAACTTCCCCAAGGTACAAACTATTTTACCCTTAGACTTCCACTACCACCACCAAACTTTATCTGGGTTCCTGAGAAAACGTTGTTTGGAAACATCTTTCTCCCCCCGCCAAATCCTCCCAACCCTTACACCCCACTTCCTGGGGAAGGTTTGGTAAAAATCCTCACCAATTTGCATAGGTGACCACAGACCCAAACCCTTGGATCTTAGAACAATGAAAAAGCATTCAGTTTCCTTACAAGAAGATTTTTAATAGAAGGAAGAAAAAAAAAAAGAATCACCTCTGTAAAATCAGAATGGTAAATACCTTACAGGGTAATTAGATTCAAAACATAGAGAATCCCTGTAGGCAAAACCTTAAGTTACAAAAACAACACACAGACAGAAATATTCATTCTATTCAGTACAGCTATTTTCTCAGCCATTTAAAGAAATCATAATCTAACACATACCTAGCTAGATTACTTATTAAGGTCTAAGACTCCATTCCTGTTCTGTCCCAGGCAAAAGCATTACACAGACAGACATAGACCCTTTGTTTTTCTCCCTCCTCCCAGCTTTTGAAAGTATCTTGTCTCCTCATTGGTCATTTTGGTCAGGTGCCAGCGAGGTTACCTTTAGCTTCTTAACCCTTTACAGGTGAGAGGATTTTTCCTCTGGCCAGGAGGGATTTTAAAGGGGTTTACCCTTCCCTTTATATTTATGACAGCTTGTTTTCAGCCTACTTGGCAAGAGTGGATAGGGGGGGCTGCCGCACCCCCCCCCCACACCCTTAGTTCCAGCACCTATGGAAGAAACTGACACTGAAACTGCTCATCAAAATTAGCAGTTTAAAATTATTGTCTGAGAGAAAAACCTGCCCTAATGTATATTTCACAAACAGCTCAGTAACTGTGTGGTGAGTAGGGGGCTGATAACCAGAAAATCCTGAGCAAACCAAACTGTCTAGCAGGTGACTTGGAGTTTATATTTCAGATTTTCAAGAAGTTCAGATATAATGTGCTGGGGTTAGAGCCCATGACCGAAAAGCAGATAATTCTGTGTTGAGGCCTGGGTGATCAGACTGACATTGCAGGAGATGGGCAATAAATTACTGCACAGTTATTTGTGAGATAGTGTCATGTAGTGATGCCAACCACATGTTCAGCTCGAATATATTTTTGTGCATTGACCCCTAGATATATTTAATTTTCTATGGGAAATTTGAGTTTGCTTCACTTGATGAAGACACATTGACGCTGGGGAGTTTACAGGGCAGGGGATATCACTATGCAGCTACTTTTCCCTCCATGCCCCAATCTTCCTCCTTGAGCCCTGAGTAGAGGCCAGGTCAATCTTTGCCTGAAGATCGTGTTTCACAATTCTTGACCTGTTTAAACGGTACAGGAAAGCAAATTTGTAAAATGATGTGGGGTTCAGGCAAACAAATGAGAAAATATCAGGGATGGACCAAAGCCTCAGGTTTCACCCCCAGATCCAGATCTGAACTTCCCCAAGGTTCAGAGTGCTGGGTGGCTCATTATTCCAAGTTGGGCCAGAGAAGTGGAGCCAGTATATGATAGGTACAGTATGTAAATGTGATTGTTACCCTGCAAGGTGCTGATGGCTGTAGGGTGACCAGATGTCCCTATTTTATAGGGATAATCCCAATTTTGGAGCCTTTTTCTTATATAGGCTCCTATTACCCCCCGCCCCCGTCCCGATTTTTCACATTTGCTGTCTAGTCACCCTAAATGGCTGCCATCACAGGGTCTTGGATAGAAAGCCCCTTTTTTCCTAGTGCAGACCAGGCCTAAGGGGTTTCCTTTGGGACTGGATTGAAATGAACCACACCTGAATAACTTTCCCTTTGGAGTGCAGCAAAGCGAGTGATTTATATTTGCTTGGCATTAAAGGAACAGGATGGTCTGGACATGTACTGGTGTGATGCAATGAACTGCACTGTTCTCTGAGCTCCATGGAGGCTCCAGAAACATGGTGTCCCCGGCTCAGCCATCCACTGCTGCAACCAGCCTGTTCCAGGGGTCACAGAAGAACTCTGCATGTAGCCATAGCTCATGGTCATTGTAATGATACCCGTACATGCTCCCAGTAGCAAGGACAGTCCTGGGTCTTCACATCCTGTCCTGGGGCTGGGGAGCACAAGGCTGTAATGCCAAGCGCCACAGAACAAAAATGATGAGGTTATAAAAACCATCTAGTCATATTATTCAGCCTGTCTATGGACTTTAGAACCCCCCTCTACTCCTCTGCCAGGGTGGGAGTGAGAATTGCAGGCTCAAAAGTCACCATTTAATGCACCTGTCATAAATATAAAGGAAAGGGTAAACACCTTTAAAATCCCTCCTGGCCAGAGGAAAAACCCTCTCACCTGTAAAGGGTTAAGAAGCTAGGATAACCTCGCTGGCACCTGACCATAATGACCAATGAGGATATAAGATACTTTCAAAAGCTGGGTGGGGGGAGAGAGAAAGAAAGTACATCTCTCTGTGTGTGAGATGCTTTTGCTGGGGACAGAACAGGAATGGAGTCTTAGAACTTAGTAAGTAATCTAGCTAGATATGTGTTATATTCTGATTTCTTTAAATGGCTAAGAAAATAAGCTGTGCTGAATGGGATGTAGATTCCTGTTTTTGTGTCTTTTTGTAACTTAAGGTTTTGCCTAGAGGGATTCTCTATTATTTTGAATCTGATTACCCTGTTAGGTATTTGCCATCCTGATTTTACAGAGGGGTTTCTTTTTACTTTTTCTTCTATTAAAATTCTTCTTTTAAGAACCTGATTACTTTTTTTCATTGTTCTTCTTAAGATCCAAGGGTTTGGGTCTGTGGTCACCTATGCAAATTGGTGAGGATTTTTATCAAACCTTCCCCAGAAAGGGGGGGGGGTAATGTCTGGGAGGATTTTTTTGGGGGGGAAGACATTTCCAAATGGACTCTTTCCTAATAATAATACCAGTTAGATGTTTGGTGGTGGCAGTGAAAGTCTAAGGGCAAAGGGTAAAATAGTTTGTACCTTGGGGAAGTTTTAACCTAAGCTGGTAAAAGTAAGCTTTGGAGGTTTTCATGCAGGTCCCAACATCTGTACGCTGGAGTTCAGAGTGAGGAAGGAATCTTGACAGCACCCAAACTGCACGACTCTCCCTGGCTGCTCAGCTGGAGACTGCGCTTATCCTCCCCTCAGCCCTGAGATGGGGAACTGCCGTCCATTGCCCAGCACTGCCTTCGCTCTCCTCTCCTGGTTCAGTTCCTCTGACAGAAGAAGGGCTGGCTGGGAAAGAGCTTGAGACCCACTGAGCTAATTAAGGAAGCATGGTTCACACTCACACACAGAACTTTTGTTATTGTTGAGAGGTGAGTTACAGACCGAGATACTGGAGATCTTCACACTGACATCAACCTTTGACATCAACTATAATGTCACCATAAACACTACCAGGATTGGTTTAGCCATTTGCAAACACCAACACTTCCCTGACCTCTTCCGAGCCTCAACTTCTCTTCCATCCCTTCACTCTAGAGCCCTCTCCCTTTCCTTCTCTCTTGTCTCCTGCTCCAAACCTCCCTCTCCTCACTATCTCTCCCTCCTGCCCTCATACTCCAGATCCCATTTCCCTCCCCTTCCTTCTGATACAGATCCCCACTTCCCCTCCCCATGCCTCCCTCCATTCTACCCTCCTACTCCAGGCCCCTTCTGCTCATTCCCACCCCCTGCTCCACCCCCTCCCTTCCCTACCCCTCCCTCTTGACTCTGTTCCAGACCCCACTCCCCTCTCTGCACAAGATTCCCCCTCCACACTCTTCCTTCTTCATTCCCCCTTTTCCAGATCCCCTCCTTTCCCTATCCCTCCTTCCCACCCCCACTCCACTCTACCTCCCCTCCTTCCCCTGACTCCAGACCCACCTCCGCCCCTTCCTGTCTCCCTGCTCCATACCCCCACCTCCCATCATATCTCCTCTTTCCTGACCCCATTCCAATCCCCCCTACCCTCCTGATCACTGTTAGGATATAGATATTCAGGCCTGTCGGTAAAGGCCTGTACTCTAAGAATGTAGGTGTATTCTTATCACTTGGCTAGTTATAGAGGTATAAAAGAGAGAATCAAAATCACTGTGTGCCAGTGTAAGGGCCTTCTCTTACTGTGACAGTCTGAGGCCCTGTGCTTAGGCTGAGGCCTTTGGCTAAGCAGCAGAGGCAGCCATAAGCTAGGAAGCGACCAGTCACCTCCTCACATTCCAAACTAGTCACATTGAAAGAAGGTGCTATTGGGCTGTAAGGAATACAATCCTGTCCTGTTAGTGCCTATCACCTCCAGAGAAAGGGAAGTGCCTAGAAAATGTAAAAGGAAACTTAGTTTGATAGCATCCTGTCTGGCAAGAACTCACTTATCAATAGCTGGGATGTGAAATCCTCACTTCTGTATTGTCTTGTCATTATAGTTCCCACTTTGCTATTGTTTGTCTGTATAATCTCTGTCTGGTTCTGTGATTGTTCCTGTCTGCTGTATAATTAATTTTGCTGGGTGTAAACTAATTAACGTGGTGGGATATAATTGGTTACATAATCATGTTAGGATTGGTTAGTTAAATTTCAGTTAATGATTTGTTAAGGTACAGCTAAGCTGAACTCAAGTTTTACTATATAGTCTGCAGTCAATTAGGAAGTGAGTGGGGGTGGGAGATGGGAATAGGGGTAAGGAAATTGGAATCATGTTTTGCTAAAAGGGGAAATGGAACAGGGAATGGGATTGGGGAAATTGGAATCGTGTTTGGCTAAGGGCAGGAATGGGAACAGGGACACAGGTGTAAGGCTCTGTGGGGTCAGAACTGGGAAGGAGGATACTAAGGAAGGAAACTGGAATCATGCTTGCTGGAAGTTCACCCCAATAAACATTGAATTGTTTGCACCTTTAGACTTCGGGTATTGTTGCTCTCTGTTCATGCGAGAAGGACCAGGGAAGTGAGTGGATGAAGGAATAAGCCCCCTAACAATCACCGTCTCCAAACCTCCCCTTGCTCCTTCCCCCTGTACAAGATCTCCCTTCCCCAACCCTATCTCCCTCCTTCCCCCTTTTCCTGATCCCCTTCTCTCCTCATCCCTCCCTCCAACCCCCACTCCGCTTTCTCTCCCCTCCCCAGTCAAGCCTCCTGCCCCCAACTCCTCTCCCCTCCCCTCCTCATTCCTCTCTCCTGCCACCCATTCCAGACCTCCTCCTCTCCCCACTCCTCCTTCTTGACCCTCTTCTCTAAACCATTCTTCCCTCCTGCTCCCTCTCCACTGCACCCTCTTATCCCTGACCCCACTCACCTCCCTCCAATCCCACTTTCTAGACCCTCCTCCCCTTTCTTCCTCCTGCCCCCCACTACAGATCCTCTCCCTTCTATATCCCTCCCTCCTGCCCCCCTGCTCCAGACATTACCTTCCCCATGTCTTCTCCTCACCCAGATCCTGCCCCCCACTCCTCTTTCCTGCCCGCACACCACCGGCACCCCATCCCCCTGCACACCTTAACTCTGCCTCCTGCCCTCCCCAGTGCCCTGCTCCCCTCACTCTCTCCATCGTCCTTTCACAGGGTCTCTACTGCCCATCACAGTCCCTGGGTCTTGTCCAGCTCCCTGAGCCACACAGGGCAGCTGTGTTCCCTGTGGTTTCTGTCTCACTGAAAGCAGTGGGAGGTGGCAGCCAGATTTACTCAGGGCAGCCTCACTCCCACATGCTCACAGACAGTAGGGAGATGGTGGCATCTCATTGGATTCTGCCCCTGTCAAGGCTGAATCCCTACTCTGTCACTCTGAGTGCAGAAGGTGGGGGCCTGCAAGGATTCTAAAAATTGGTATGTGCCACTCCAGGCTTATATTAAACTCCCAAGGTTACAGCTTTTCTCTGACCTTGGCTTGGTCAATGCTGCCACCATCCAAATGCAAAAAATCCCCTTTGAACCCAGGAAGGAACACTTGGGAATTCCTCCCTGTGGGGTACCCTTAAGCCCGTCCACCCTCCCCCCCCAACTCCGGGGAAGAGCTGAGAAAGCCACAGCTAATTTCCTTTATTTTTCTATCAGCTAATCAAACAACACGCACAAACCTTTTAGGACACCAAAAATCCAATCCTGCTCTTAAAAAAAGGTAAATTTTATTAAAAACAAAGGGGAAAATACATCTGGAACTCAGACTTTTTGATAGATCTTAAAAGAAACAATTACAAAAATTAAGCACCGAAAACAGCTTTCTCAGGGGGTTCAGCTTAAAGGTTATAAGCAAACAAAAGCATCAGGGGTTAGCACAGAGGAGATCCACAAGCCTTAAAAATAAACCAAAATAATCCTGATCACATCTAGCTAAACATTCCGATCTACTTACACATTTGGAGTTCAGATAAGTAGTTCTAGGTATGATCTGATGATTTATGATCATACCTGGCTTAAGCTTTACACAGCATTCCCTCTGCCCTTTGCTCCCATCTTTCCCGGAGAGCAACGGACAAAGGGAAAGTTTCTTTCCCCCAAGATGGATTTTACAGCTAACTGGCTGGCTGGGTGTCCATCAAAGGAAACTATCCCCCCACTTTATTTATCACAGCCCCAGTGACAGTGACAGGAGATGGCACCATTTGGAATAAGGGAAACTCCATGAGTTGGCGCCTTCCATCGTGTTCTCCCAAGACAGGTAAAAACTCCCCAAACCACCAGAGTGGGGATAAAATGGTGACAGCTGCAGCACTGACACTCCCGAGTGGGAGGCCCTGAGATGTGAGAAGGTGGCACCATGAGGCAGCTCTGGGTGTGTCCCATACTCCTGGCTCTGGGCGCGGATCCCCTGCTGCCGGGTGCAGACTCTGCTGTGATAACGCTGGGGAGGGGGTCCCTGCTCACTCTGACCCTGCTCTGTGTCTATCTTTGAAGGTGCTGAGGAGCTGAGGCTGGCGGACGGAGGCAGCCTCTGTGGTGGGAGAGTGGAGGTTAAACACCAGGAGCAGTGAGGGATGGTGTGTGATGATGCCTGGGACATGGCAGATGCTGCGGTTGTTTGTAAGCTGTTGAGATGTGGAGCTGCTGTCAATGCCCCTGGCTTGGCTCCATTTGGACCAGGATCTGGAATAATTTGGCTGGATGAAGTTGCCTGTGATGGTACCGAGTCTGCTCTCTGGCACTGTGGGAACAAGGGATGGGGTAAGAATGATTGCGGGCATGGAGAGGATGCTGGAGTGACCTGTTCAGGTAAGAATCAGCCAGCTCAGTCCTAAAAGGCAAATCCCCGAGACAAAAGGGCTTGGACCCAGAAGGCGTCCAGTGCCTGTGACATGAATTAGAAATGAACAAAAACCAAAGCATGTCCTGTTATTATAGTTACCACTGAGCTGTAATTATGACTATTCATGTCACCGGCCCCTAAGGATCCCCCTGTGTGACTGTGAAGCATTTTCATTCTGTCATTTCCAGTTGTTCCAGTGCCACATCTTTCTTGCTCTGCGGGGCTGAAGGTTTCTTTAGGATGCAGTTTTTCATTAGGGCACTAGTGGTGCTGGGGCTGCCTGCCCACAAGGCCTTGTGGCTGCTGTTGGCAGCTGCCATTTTTGGGGGGAAATATTTGGGAAACTGTCACTGTCAGGGAAAAAATTAAACAAAATCATTGAATTAGCAAACTTGCCTGTTTCCCAATAATCTGTCTGTTAATGGTTATAGATATACAAATTTTGAATGCATGTTTATGATTTTCCATTGGGATTTCCAAAGAAATCAACAAGAGTTTGGTACCCAACTTGCATTGACTTTCAATGAGACAATTGATCGTAAGTGCCCTAGGGCCAAATTTTTAAAGATATTTAGGTGTCTAAAGCTGCAGATAGGTGCCCAGTGGGATTTTCAAATGTGCCTGGTGCCAAACTCCCGGGAGTTTTGGAAAATCCCCCTGTGCACCTTTGTGCATTTCCAGGCAGCTGAATGCCCTTTGAAATCTGGCCCTGAGTCATTTTTGAAAATAGTACATAAACTCCTAAGTCATTGAGGCACTTTTGAAAATGTTACCCTTAGACTCAAATCCAGACCCAGGCACCCAGCCAAGGGAGAGGGGAGGTGCACAGAGGGTGGGGCATTTATATAAACCCTGGCCCCCTCTCATAGCATGACCAGGGAATGGGAGGATCCTCCTGGCTTGACCGGAATTAGAGTTAGCCCAAAGCACCCCCCTGACCCCAGCCTGTTTTGTAACTTTTCATGTTTTGGACCAACCAGTTAACAGAAAATTACAAAATCTCTGATACCCTGTAGATCTAGCCTAGAGAATATCATATTATGGAGACACTTGTTGTGACTCAATTGTTAACCTTACAACTACAGGCCCATTATGAGTTATTTTAAACTCTTCTCTTCTTAATATTTGGTCGGAATAATATCTTCCTCCGAATATAGCACACTGAAGAGAGAATATTTTCCTATAGTTCCAAAAGTTTTAACAGCTGCTGTTTGCAATGGGAGCCAAAGGTTGTGTTTAATCTTAACCCTTTCTTGGATTTTGAGTGTTTCAGTGACAAACCTTGAAATTCTCTTAACATGGTGAGAGGGGCAGAAGCAGAGGGTGGTTTATGCACTTTTTTAGTCTTTAAAAATAAATAAAAAAGATCGGAGAAAAGAACTTAGTAAAAAGGCGCTTCATTGCCAGGACTTTAAATCTTTAGAAACTTAAAATATATTGTCTCTTGGAGATGTAACCCCCCCTATTCTGGTCATAAGAACTACTCAATGCCTGGTGTTGCACACCCAGCAAGTGCCCAGCAGGGCGTTCCTCTCCTCTGAACCTCAGCAGGAGGAGGGAGCTGCACACGAACCAAGGGGTATCAGAGCAGACGTCCCGCCTGTGCACCTTTCTGTAAAACGGCTGCTGCATCTCAGCTGGAGCTGCACGTTTGCAGTGGGAATAAAGTCAGGGTTGTTCCCCATCCCCGAGCTGCAGTCTGGAGAGAAGGAGGAGTCTTTCCATGGCCCATATAGTTATGTCCATTCCTGTCGCTAAGCCCCATCTTCCCTGATAGAGGTGCAGGGCAAGGACATAGGGCCAAACCAGGGTTCCTTACTCAGGCAATCAGCCAGTGACTGTAATGTGAGTTTGCTTTGTACAGACTGAATAGAAACAGAATAAAGGACTTAGGATTGGGCCAATTCAGAATTATTCCAGAAATAATAAGCTGTCTACAAACTGCCCTGGGTACTAGATATCACTGAGAACAAACACGTACGGGAACTGTGATGTTTCTGCACCAAGTGATTTTTGAGAGATGCTGTCCTGACAGAATATTAGAAAATGTTCCAAAAAGTGACAGTCATCCTCTTATATGCAGTGTTGTTGTAGCTGGGTTATTCCCAGGATATTAGAGAGACAAGGTGGGTGAGGTAATATCTTTTATTGGACCCACTTCTGTTGGAGACAGAGATAAGCTTTTTACCTTACAGATTTCAGAGTGGTAGCCATGTTAGTCTGTATCAGTAAAACCAACGAGGGGTCCTTGTGGCACCTTAGAGACGAACAAATGTATTTGGGCATAAACATTCGTGGGCTAGAACCCACTTCATCAGATGCATGGAGTGTAAAATACAGTAACAGGTATAAATGCACAGCACATGAAAAGATGGGAGTTGCCATATCAAGTGGAGGATCAGTCTAATGAGACAATTCAATTAACAGTAGGATACCAAGGGAGGAAAAATCACTTTTGTAGTGGTAATGAGAGTGGCCCATTTCAAACAGTTGTGAAGAAGGTGTGAGTAACAGTAGGGGGAAATTAATATGGGGGAAATTAGGTTTTGTAATGACCCATCCACTCCCAGTCTTCATTCAGGCCTAATTTGATGGTGTCCAGTGTGCAAATTAATTCCAGTTCTGCAGTTTCACATTGGAGTCTGTTTTTGAAGTGGAAGAATAGCCACTTTGAGGTCTGTTATTGAGTGACCAGGGAGATTGAAGTGTTCTCCTACTGGTTCTTGAATGTTATAATTCCTGATGTCAGATTTGTGTCCATTTATTGTTTTGCATAGAGACTGTCCGGTTTGGCCAATGTAGATGGCAGAGGGGCATTGCTGGCACGTGATGGCATATATCACATTGGTAGATGTGCAGGTGAACAAGCCTCTGATGGTGTGGCTGATGTGGTTAGGTCCTATAATGGTGTGGCTGATGTGGTTAGGTCCTATAATGGTGTCCCTTGAATAGGTATGCGGACAGAGTTGGTACCGAGGTTTGTTGCAGCGTTTGGTTCCTGGGTTGGTGTTTTTCTTGTGTGGTGTGTAGTTGTTGGTGAGTATTTGCTTCAGGTTGGAAAGCGAGGACTGGCCTGTCTCCCAAGGTCTGGGAGAGTGAGGGATCGTCCTTCAGGATAAGTTGTAGATCCTTGATGATGTGCTGGAGAGGTTTTAGTTGGGGGCTGTAGGTAACATAATTCCTGATGGACACAAATCTGATATGAGGAATAACATTCAAAAACCAGTAGGAGAACCAGTAGGGGTTTGTCATGATGCTGGTATTGGGTAGGTTTGTTCTTTGGCCGAATTTACCCCACAGAGAATTTAAAAACAGTTTAGCAATTTGGTGTTTACTGGGGTTCAACCCAGTGGTGAGCTGGAGCCGGTTTGCACTGGTTCGCTAGAACCGGTTGTTAAATTTAAAAGCCCTTGTGGGACAACCAGTTCTAAGAGGGACAACCGGTTCTAAAAGGGCTTCTAAATTTAACCAGCCAAAAGAGGTGCTTTAGGCGCTGAATCTATGGGTGCTCCAGGGCTGGAGCACCCACGGGGAAAATTTGGTGGGTGCAGAGCACCCACCGGCAGCTCCCTGTCCCACCCCTAGCCCCAGCTCACCTCCGCTCCGCCTCTGACTCCTCCCCTGAATGCGCCGCCCCGCTCTGCTTCTCCACGCCCCCTCCTGGCTTCCTGCAAATCAGCTGTTTGTGTGGGAAGCCAGGGCAGGCTGAGAAGCAGGCGGTGGCTTCCTGCTCAGGCCGACAGAGGCGGAGGGGAGCTGGGGTGGGGAGGTGCAAGAAGGGCCGCCCGCACCGCAGCAGGTAACCTGCGGGGGGGGGGGGGGGGAGGTGCACGCAGGGAAACTGCTCCCTGCCCCAGCTCACTTCCGCCACCCTCGGCCTTAGCGGGAAGCCGCCACCTGCTTATCAGTCCCGCCCAGGCTTCCCGCCAAACAGCTGATTCGCGGGAAGCCGGTGGGGGGCATGGAGAAGCAGAGTGGGGTGGTGTGTTTAGGGGCGGAGGCGGAGTGCAGGTGAGGTGAGGTGAGCTGGGACCAGGCGTGGGGCGGGGAGCTGCTGGTGGGTACTCCTCACCCACCAAATTTTCCCCGTGGGTGCTCCAGCCCCGGAGCACCCACGGAGTCGGTGCCTAAGGCGCCACTTTTGATGTGATCAATGGGGGGAGTGGCCGCTCCCCCGCCCCTAGGAGCCAGAGGGACCTGCCAGATGCTTCCTGGGAGCTGCCCCAGGTGAGCACCGCCGGGACTCCCCACCTCGCCCCCTGGCAGGTCCCTCTGGCTCTTAGGGGTGGGGTGGGCACCCACTACTGTGGCCCACGAGACCCTCCTGCCTGGTTCTGGGGGCAGTCAGGGGACGGGAGGGGGGTGGATGGGGCAGGGGTCCCGGGGGGAGGGGGTCGGCAACGACCCCCTCGTGGGGTGAGGAGGGAACCAGTTAAGATTTTGGCAGCTCATCACTGGTTCAACCTGATCTCGTGTTGGCGTAAACACATGCTTTCTTTCTCGTAGAAATCATTAACGTACTTATTTTGTTTTTTTGTCTGTGCACCAGATGGGATAATCTGAAGCCTCTTGTTTCTGGTGGAGGTGTAATTCTATGTACTCTGAAAAGAGTTGGTCAGATTTTTCATTAAAACGCCAGATTTCATAGATTTTAGACACCACATACCCCTTCACTATGGCCGTGTTCAATTGCACCATGCACCAAGTGCCCAGGATGGCCCTCTCCTCATCAGTATGGGTGCATGTCTCCCGCTGCTTGGTTTCTGCACAGGTTTGGCATAGCGGGAACATAAGCTTGCCACCCACTCTGATGGGTAACAATAGGAAAAAGAGGCCTTGCTGGGGATACACTTTAACTTTTTCAATTCCAAAATTTGCAAGGGGTCCAAATTTGTCAAACTATATCGGGGTGTCCGATAGGGTATTCTTTGGTTTTGTTTACGAAAGGGTACAGGCTGGTAAAATCGTAATAGTGGATTTCTTCCCCAGGGTTAGGTTTGTAATACAGGCCGATAGTGTTTGTTCTCCCCACAAAAAGAGCATCCCTAGGCAAGGGAGGCTGGGGCAACTGGGCTTGGTTTAAAGACCTGCAAGCTCCCTGTCTTTCTTTCATCACCTCTCACTTGTGCTCCCAGAGAGTCCTCACTACAAAACCAAGTCTTTTCAGATAGTCAGTCTTGAGCTGTGTCTTGTAGTAAAAAAACCCAAAAGTTGTCCCCATCATAGGGTTCTGTGCTTTTGCACAATAACAGGTGACACAGCTGTGGAAAAAACACCCATTAAACTCAAAGGCCGTGTGTACCCCATCAACATTGGTGTAACCGTCTAAAAAGTAGGGGGCCTGCCTGTAAAGTTCCCCACCCTGTAAAGCATGCCGTTTCTGTATATTTTCTTTGTGAGAGATATACAACAGCCACTGAATAGATAGGGTCGAATATATCTTTTTATGCCTGTGGTAGTTGGCTGGAGGGAGAAGAGCTACCGTGTTAGGCTCCAAAAACATAAACCTGTATATAGCCATGCAGACGGATGCCAGCATTATGTACGGGAAAGGATCTATACAGTTCTATCTCGGTGAATTTACTAGGGTCTCTCTCTACTATATCTCCCAGCTCCGTCATTTTCATAATCTCTTTTCTGCATAGGATACAGGCCGCTGTCTCAAAATTCCGACCTCCTGCTCACAGTGACCTGCAGAAAGAGCTTGCATTTTAAACGCCTCATATCTGTGGTCCCGATACCAGTCGAGAAAATCTGCTTTCTCCCTTGGCATCATGCTTTCTACACAATAGTGCTCCACACCAGGCATAGGCCTCACATAATTTTGATTTTCTAAAATGTTAAAAAGTGGAAAATACCCTTTGCACCATTCAAACCCCTTCGCATGCGAGACCTTGCTAAGCTTCATGGGCAAGAAGTTGAAAGAGTCTATAAAACCAATGCCCAGGGCCTTAACTTCCACACACACTAGTTTACTACCCTGAGTGATCGATTCTATGCACATTGTTTCCTTCAGTAAATAACAACAGAGTACACATTGTAACCTTTGGAACTGTGCGCTAGGAACGTGTAGTCCCGGAACTCTTTGCCAATAAAGGTCTTCACAAAGATAGAAAGACACTCACAGCCCTTAAATTCCCAGGATTTTTCCGGATTTAGGGACATAGCAAAAATGCAACTGGACACGTGCAACCCCATCTCCTGCGTGCATTCAAAATTGTAAAAAATATACTTCTCTGAGGATTCGGGCTTTTCTAAGGTGATCCATAAAACACAGGTGTCTGTCTACATCACCAGTGATCAAACCCTGACACTCCTTACAGCACCTCCCTTTACACCTGTGCCGCTTGTCCACGTAAGACTGACACTTATCACATGTTTCAAATTATACCCGACAGGTCACGCACAGTTCGAGTCTAGGCTGAGGCACACGAACAAAGTCCACAACTGCAGAGTTCCCACAGATACTAAGTTTATTACGCTCGAGCGTGGTGCCCCCCTGCTAATCAGGAGGGGACCCCGAATGCAGGTTATACAGAGATTATATACTTTTTAGCAAAGCGTGTTGCCCTCATGCATCAGAAACCTTAGCCAATAGACAAACCCTTCCCTTATCTACCACCTATCCCTGCTAAGTGCATCCCCCATGCTAAACCATTACTTCAACTACACAACATGGTCCTAAAGCAATGCACCATTAGCCTTTCTTATCCGGATGGGAGGCTCACATAAAGGCCAGGAGGCAGGGAGTTAGGAACAGACAAAGAACAGAAACCAGGAGTCGAGACAGGCTGGAAACAAGGGGCGGGGGTTCACAGGAATGCAGTATCTAAGGAACACTCCTCCTGGTGCATGATGTGTTTGCTTTTAGACAATGGTGGGCCCCAAACCAAAATGGAGTCACATATGCTAACTTTTCCTTAACACACACAAAGTTTTAAACAGGCATTCGGCTTGTTTTTTCGATGCACAGTCGACGAGTCTGTCTAAACAATCCTTGGACCAACAATACAGTCTACAGCTAGGACACCTCAGCGGCTTGCCCACGCTGTCCGAGCATGTTACGCTCAAGCAGAGGCGGCAACGATACCTGCAAGAGTGGTTGTGACTGTACTCCGTGTGGCAAAACTCACAATTTTTCGCACCCAACAACTTTTTCACATCCAGGACCCCATAGTAATGCTCATTGTACAACAGGATCAAAAGTCTTGGGGTATACCGGGCCCCCCGGTTTAAAAAAGCCCCATCCCCCTTTCACCACATAAAGCACCACTTGTATGTTGACTCCTAAATGCTGTTCGAACGTTGCTACGTCACTGAGAAGAACCTTTTTTTGATCTGACCACCACAGTTTCTCATGCAAGTTTCTCGCCCCTGCTAACAATTCCGCGTCCGTAGGTTTACGGTCGGACGTGACGGCCAAGAGCCCAACTGCAAAACACAGGTTGGTACCGGTGTAAGTCAGGTCTACTAAACATTGTCTCTTTTTATGGACGATTTGAGTACTGAGGATAGAATTTAAAACTCTACGACTGCCCACACCCCTGTTTTTACAACTGTCACAACAAGACGCAACGTCCCATCAACATGCAACTCTCTATTGCTCTGTAGCAGCTTTGAGGTCTGATTGAAGAAATCCTCAGCAGACAGCTCATCCCTAGTTCTGACCGAAAACAAAGGGTTAGTTAAATTACGGCTCTCTAAACGTAACTGAACATAATCATCCAGGCCTACCCTACCATTAATGTCATCGAGAACTAACTGTATCCCCCTGTGTATGGCTTCAACAACCTGCAGAGCAGAATTTATTCGCTCAAGATTGACAGAACAAAATTCTTCACAATACACCGACCCCTCCCAAATCTAGGTCATTCACGTTGCCAACGTCTCACTCTCCATATACACCTCTGCATTTTCAGGGTTACTTGGGGGTTCCTCTATGGGACCATCAATGGCATCTTCTACATCACATGCTATTTGACAGTCAGATTCCCAGAGGCCTCCATAAGGGTCATCAGGAGGAGACGGGGACCCATCTAGAGAGCCTTCTGGGGAATTTTCTAAATCAGACTCTGTGTGAGAGTCACCACCACCCCGCAGGTCAGATTCCGCCTCCCCATTTCCAGACAAGCCAGTCTGAGAGCCTCCAGTAGGGGGCATCTCTTTGTTTTGTTTTTTTCCTCATTACCTCTTTAGCCTTTTTAAAATTTTTACAGTGACCCTTGCCTGGAACGTTTCGACAGCCATCTGTTTATCCCCCAAGCGCTGCCCCCCGTTTTGTTTACACCTTAGCTGATGTGTACCCTTGAGAGTGCCCCTTTTATCCAAGCCCCTTTCCACGAATAGTCAGGCCTGCTCAGAGCCACCCTTTGGAAAAATTGAAGTATTTTTTCAAAAAGTCACCCACAAGAGCTTTTGGATTTTTGATGTAGTTTCCAGCCCTCCCTTCTTTTAGAACCCCCGAGGATACAGCGTCCACCAATTTTCTGAATGAAGCATCAGACTTTTCCCAAATACTAGAAAATGGAGGAGCTGTGATGATCTTATGGTGTTGGGAGAACGGTTTGTCAGTCCTTGTTTTTTTATTCACAACCCCTAGAGCATGTGCTCCATGTTTGTGAATGTGGGCGCTTTTGCTCACAGTTTTCTCAGGGCTTGGTGCGGTGGTGGCCACTGAGGAACTGGAGTTGTGTTTGCGTGGTTGGTTTTTACCCAAGTCTTTTGTTTTGTCCTTGGGTTTGACGTATATGAGGTTTGGACTGCCCTGATGCTTCATCTGCACTCTTGTGCTGTTTTGTGTGGGTGTTGTTAAAGGTCTCTAAGCAGATGCCTGGTTCTTTGGTGGTTCTGCTGGAGGTGTCCCTCTAGCTCTGACTACAGCATTGTCAGGAGAGCTGCACATGCCTGATTAGGGGGGAAAAACATTTTACAAAACTTAACTTTACCATCTTTCTCACCCACGCCTATGTATTTACTTAAAATACACAACCTCATAAAACAACCAAACCAATAAGCAAACTACATTTACTGGGCTTCATCCATCCATCCATCAGTCACTGATGCTGGTGAATTTTCCTTTTCAGCTGTCTCTTTGCTTTTTCTTTTGAGCTTGTTTACCCTCTGGTCTAAGGATCTCTCATGTTTTGACCGTCCTGTGGAGCAGACAACATGATTATTACAAAACACATGAAACTGTCTTGTAAAATTAAAAAATAAAATACTCATTAGGGTGTTTTTCTATTTAAAAAGTCATAGCTTTAAAACAAAATAATCCATTTCAGGCTGTACAACAAACACAGGTTTTGAGTTTATTTCTACCACTTTAAAATACATCTCATTTTGGAGAATAAAAACCAAACTGCTTTAAAAAACAATTTTTAAAATCCATTTTAAAACACATTTTGCACAGAAACTCCTGTTAGTTTGAAACACACCAAACCAATACTTTGCAGCCATATACTTTTTTTTTAAAAAACCACCTACGTTTTGCACAAACTCAGACACACACACACACAACCCAGCAGTTTAAAACACCAAACCAAATACATTTTTAAACACCCACACTTATCTCTAGCTTAGGCCCCTGAATCACTAACAATTTAAATATTAAAGTTAACTCTTTTAAGAAGACAAACAACCCCATTTTTAAAAAATCTCTTTTTTTTTTTGCAGAATAAAAACCTAACTGCTTTTAAAAACCAACTTTTAAAAACCATTTTGCACAGAAAAACACTCTGTTAGCTTGAAACACACCATACCATCAGCTTGCAGCCATAAAACTCTGGCAGTTTAAAACCAACAGTTTGCAACAATATACTTTTCAATAAACCCACATGCATTTAAAAGCCAATTGCAGAAAATTACCTTCTACCACAGGATGAAGGGTTGCTAGCACATGGTTGTTCTGTTTTCTCCCATGTGTGTTTGGGCCTTTGGGTTAAAGAACAAGCAAACATTTTAGTTACTATTATTCCTGAAATGCATCAAACCCCTATACAGTCTGTGTAATCATAGAATATCAGGGTTGGAAGGGACCTCAGGAGATCATCTAGTCCAACCCGCTGCTCAAAGCAGGACCAATCCCCAATTTTTGCCCCAGATCCCAAATGACCCCCTCAAGGTTTGAACTCACAACCCTGGGTTTAGCAGGCTAATGCTCAAACCACTGAGCTATCCCTCCCCGACCCCCCTAATACCTGAAGGTTTTTAATTTAACAGTATTAAGCACAACTTTCGTTAAAAATGGTTTTTGGCTTTTACCACCTTGGCCTGGTGGTGAAATCAGCTTAAAGTTACTAGTTCTATGCTAAACAGATCACACTGCAATTAAGATGGGTACCATTATTTAGTAAGGACAGCATGGCCAAAGAGTGACATTATATATGTAGCCCTTCTGCCCAGCTGATATGGCAGCAACAAGGGCCAGGTACAGTATCTAGGGGTTCTGTTTCAATAACATGATACAAAACCAGCTTGAGCCGCCCCCCGGGACCTGGGACAATTACACACCACCCACCCAGTGCACCTCTATGAGGCAATACTTCCCCTCTCGCAAGCACAGAGTCTAAATGTAGCAAAAGCCTTTAAATAAAGGAGGGAAACAATGCGGCATTATGTTGGGGAAACACCACAAACAGGATTCATAACACAAATCATGAGCAAAAGTACCCCCAAGTACATTTGGCAGCATCCTTTTTCCCCTCAGGGTCTTAAGTCCAGCAACCCAAGTCACCCCACCCACACAGTTTCTGACCTTAGTCAGTGCAGCCTCCAGAGTTCAGAAGTTCATCTGCAGAGTTTACCTCCCAGTCTGGGCAGAAGTGGAGGGAGGTATGAGGAGCATCTTACATGTTCCGCTGCTCGGGTCGATGGCCGAGTACCACACCTCTCCATAGAGTCCTGATGCAGTCTTCACCGCCAGCTGCACCTCTCTGCTGTTATCCACTCTGCATGCCTCTCTGACAGCCATCCTGCTGTCTACTCCACTCTGCGTGCCTCTCCACCAACCATCCTGCTGTCCACTCCACTCTGCCAGCCACCCTGCTATACACTCCACACACCTCTCTGCCAGCCATCCTACTGTCCACTCTGCATGCCTCTCTGCCAGCTGCCCTGCTATCCGCTAGCCACTCTCCAAATTGCCTTCAGGCCACCCCCCTTAACACAGTTCTCAGCAAGTTTAGCTAGTAGTAGAAGAGCCTCAATGCCAAGGCACCACTAACCCAAAGTACATCTAAAACTTAAACCTAGATATCAGTGGTTGCAGCTGTACAGAATGTAACAAGACTCCTAATAGAATCAAAATTAACTCTATTATTATACAGCAGAAGAAGAAGGAAAAAAGACCACAATAGTGTTTAAGAACCTCAAAAACACAACACCCCCCAATATCTACCTATACACAACATCTCTCAAGTCATTGGGTATTGGAACCCATGTCCCTTGCCCAGAGAGTACTACTTAGTGGAGGGCGACTCCCTCCATCATAAAATGCCAAGTACAGTTCTACTGTCTCTGATTCACATAACCAGAATAACAACCCTCTATTAGTTCTGCCCCAATAACAAAGAGATCGGGGATCCCACAGCAGCCAAAGTGACCATTTGGGCTGGCAGTCCATCGTGCTAGGCGGGGTGGGTGTGCCCATGCAAACGAGATCAGCCCCTGAAGTCCTTTTCCACAGCTCACCACCAGATGTCAGGGTACAGCTCATTCTGACTCTGCTTACATATAATATATATTTTCAGAGTTAAAAACAGGGAACATACCTCCTCTTTCAGTCCAGCAGCAATTCAATTCAAGATAGTTTCTGTTGAAAGAGGACAGTCTCCAAAAAAATTAAGGTTTTTATACCATCCTAACTCTTTGTTTCAAACAGACTTCAAAAGTCTGTAGTTAGCAGGTTGATTTGATCACCACAACTCTGAATTAATAGATACTTAAGGACTTTATTCCCCCCCCCCAGCCCCTAACATTGCTTTTTGTGATCTGGTGTGGGGGAATTAAGTTCTCTGCACAACTGCGCTGCTTTTGGCTAATTTTTTTTCTTTTAGTTAAAATAGATTTTTTGTTTCAATGAAAAAAACAGTAAATCACCATATACAACAATTCTTAATATTACTGTACCCCATTCCCAAGTTGGGGCCCCTTGCAGATATCAGTGAATATCTTAGGGCTTGTTTGTTTTTTAAACATATTTCTTTCATGCTTAAAGTTTGGGGGTTCTTTTTGAAATAAAATGGGTGTATCACAACCATAGTAAGCACCCTACAAATACCCAGAGCTTTTAAATGTTTGATTGTCTTTATAGCACATGATTGTTCTAAAGGATGGTGGAGGTTTGTGAGCCCTTGAAACATTTCAGTTTTGGGTTAGACCCTTGTTTATTTTTGTGACTATATTATTTTAATGATTTTGAGTTGCTAGAAAGAGTGACCCATAGCGTTCAACTAACTCCTGGGGATATATTTAAACTGTCGAATAGCATCTACAAATTTCTGAGGTTTTATTTCATTTCATATTAATCAGAGCTCACCATCCTCACCCACCCACCTCCCTTACTGTGTGTATACACCCGTCAAATTTAATTACTGATAACTAATATGATTAACCCTGATGGCAACAAGGGTGGGTAATCTCAGTCACCCTGGCTATTCCGTGGGGGGTTGTTTAAAACCATTCAGTTCAATACGGTGGGTCAGCTCTATTATACTCAAACACATGTCTGAACCATCCCTGTTTTTTTAAAATTGGAAATATTACCCAAAATTGAGCCAGCTAGTAAGCTTAGGGAGGACTAATGACCCACCAGAGTTTAGCAGAAAGCAGCACGTTTATTATACTAATAGCTAAGCTCAAAAGAAGGGATGGGGGGTGGGGTGTCACACTCACACTCGCACACTCATGCTCCCAGGACAGGCACGGCACTGGAGATGTCAGGATCCTTCAAGGTAAGTGTCCCACAGCGCAGCGATGGACGGTGCGATGAAGGTAAGTCTTCCCGAGGCACGATGCAACACAACACGGCGAACCACTGGCCAGGCTGTCTAGGTGAAGGGATTTCACGGGAGGTCCAAGCTTGTGAGTGCACTCCTGAGCACATGGGCTCTTCCCATTTTAAGGACCTGCTCCTCATGGCTTGCGACTAGAGATGACTTGGCTGCGTCTGGTTGGTCACACTCCACCCAAGCCAGGGTCCATGCAGTGTCTTTTTTTTTTTTTTTTGAAACAGAAAAGAATTTTATTGTGTAACACTTGCAAAATTACCAAAGAAAAGAAAACAAAACAAACTATGCAACAAAACAACACAAACAGAAGGTATAACACAGCAGCTTTCAGGAGGGAGAAGTGTTCAGGCTAGCCTGGGCCCAGAGCTGCAGGGCTTTTTTTTTTTTTTTTTTTGAAACAGAAAGAAAGTTTATTGGTAACACTTACAGAATTACCAAAGGAAACAAAACAGCTATGCAACAAAACAACGCAAACAGAAGGTATAACACAGCAGCTTTCAGGAGGGAGAAGTGTTCAGGCTAGCTTGGGCCCAGAGCCGGGGGGCTTCCTCGACACTCGTGGTCTTCCACCCCCTCGAGTTACCTAGTGCCGCGCCCAGTGTCACCGATCCTCCCTCTCCTGTGAGTGCCCGGTAAGATGGGCATGGCTGCGGGGTGGGCGGTTTAGGGGTGGGGGGGTAGACACCCATGTATTATAGGACCCCTCCTAGATAACAGTAATGATGGTATCCACAGCGGCAACGGCTGGGGCTGGCATCTCCCGCTCTTCCCCTCAATCAAAGGGTCAGACGGAGGGAACCGGACGGGGTCACCGAGCAGAGAACCCCGGACAGCGCCCACCGCTCCTCGCAGGCATCAAGAGAGCTGGTGGACGCCGCCCAGAGGAACTCCGCCCGGATACGTGAATGTACTGAGGATTGGAAAAAGGCCCTACAATCGCAGGACGCTTCATGGGCCAACCTCCTCTCTCTGGTTTTATAAATGGCTGTTTTAGCCAAGGCTAGGAGGAGGTTAACCAGGAGATCTCGCGATTTTGTGGGGCCACGAATGGGGAGTGTATAGATAAAAAGGTGAGGGGAGAAATGAAGCCAAAAGTGCAATAGAATATTTGTGAGGAGCCAGAAAAGGGGTTGCAACCTGGCACATTCTAGATATACGTGCGCCAGGGTTTCCCTCACATTACAAAAAGGACAAGTATCCGGGATGGGGGTAAACCGTGTCAGAAACACGCCCGTGCTCACGGCTCCGTGGAGGAGCCGCCAACTGATGTCCCCGACGGGCCTCGGGACCAAGGTGGAATACAGGCTGGCCCACCGAGGTTGCTCACCCTCCAAAGGTGGCAGGAGGTCCCGCCACTTTGTATCGGGGTGGGACACCAGGGTGTGGGCGTGAAGGGTGTGAAGCGTGAGTGTGTATAAATATTTCTGCGGTGCTATTTGAAAACTGACCGGCTGCAGTTCATGCAGCCGGCTTGCAGTGAAAGGGTGAGGGGTTTGTTGGGATCGGCAGGGTAGGGGCCCAATGGAAAGGTCCGGCGGGCCTGGGGTAGAGGAGGGGTGGGGTGCGCCCTCGCGCAAGGCTCGGTTGACATAAGCCCGAGCAGCAGGGGTCAAGGAGGCCTTCACCTCCTGAAGTACGTGCCGGGGGGTACGAGAGCTGGAGAGCCCCATGCGCTAAGCGAGCGTCAGGGGATCCAGCCAGTCTCTCCGGTCGTAGTCCAGGAGGTCTCCGACCCTCGTGACTTCCTCCAGGACCAACCTCTGGCGCACCGAGCGGGACTCCGCCACCTGCACACGGAGTTGGGGATTGTGTAGCAGGGGCTCCGTGAGGAGATCTGCTCCCATAGTGGCCGCCACGGACCTGGTTGTTAGAAACAGTTTCCAGGTCCGGAAGAGGTCCTGGTAGAAGACTGGCAGCCCGGAGAGGTCTCGCAGAAAACCTCTCGGGCAAAGATAAAAGAGCTGCTGGTCGTATCGGAGCCCTTGGAAGCGGCGCAGGAAGGCGTGCGCCATGCAGTGTCCATGCTTTGGGTGTGGGAGCGCTGCCTAATTAGAGTCCCAGGCACCTTGTCTACCTGGGAGCTCTTCTGATCTTCCCGCTGTTCCAGCAGCCCATTAATCCCACAAGCATTCCAGGAGGGACGGGGAGGGGGAAAGCCACTTCACAGGTATTCAAAGAGAGAGGAGACAAAGGGGCCGGGGGGAGTGTAACAGATCTTTTGAGCATACAGGTTATACATAGCATAGTCATACAAAGCATACAGATCACTGCTGTGCCTACAACAGTAAACACATTTTTAGGGTCCCCCTCCCACACACAAGATTCTACAACATACATTTCAGCTTTTTGCTGTAAATGGGTCTCTTTTACACAAAGACTCTAGAGCTAAGTTCTCACAAACTATTTTTTTTTTATTTAAAAGACATACAGCTCCTTGAAAACAAACCAAGATGCTCCATTAAAACTATTAGCTCTCTCAAGGGCCACAGGGACATTCTAACAGAAACACAGATAGCCACAAAGCCCTTTTCAATAGATTTTTTTTAAATTTACAGCTACCAAGTTTTATATGGCATGTTTGTCCCCTCACCATTCTCTAACTTAATCCTTTTAGATTTCTTAAGCAGGGTTCTGTAACTTTTTGTGCGGACCAGATGATTAATATAATGCTATATATATAACACATCTTCCGGTTTGGTCATTTTCTTTAAAACACTTCAGGGTCTCCACTGAATTGCACAGCATTTATCAAGGTCACCCCTTGCACTAAATATTCTTGAGTTCAGCACAGACATTGCATAGCATCACCTATGGCAATAACAGTGTTTAAGAAGCTTTCCAAACACAGCTCAGCACACAAGCCCCAGAGCTTGCAGTTGATATCCATTGAAGTCCAGGCTACACAGTCCTGGTGCCGCTGGCCTGGCACGTCTATGACACAGCTCTCACAATCTTCAAAAATCTTTCCCTAAGACAGTGATTAAGGACAGCATAAACTACAATGCGTACAAGAAAAGTATGTCTTTTTTAGGCTCACGACATGGCACTGGCTCAGTTAGTTCCATGCCAAGCCTCCTCTTAAACTCCTCATAGCCGTCGTCCTCAGAGTCCTCTTCAACAATTTGTACTGGTGTTGAGCAAAAACAAGGTGGGCCTGGTTCATCTTCATTGTTTGGTGCAACACTGTCAAGGGCCTCCAGGGCCTCTAGAAAGGCATCATCCAGCTGTCGAGAGACTTTCGGAAAAGAAACAAGTTTAAGTTCCCCACTGCTTGTTTTTAGATTTACACAACACCAGTTTCTAACCCCATTACACACATACACACACACAAATCCTCTAATGTTACTTCTAAATTGTTCGTTTACCTGAGCGACGTCTTTTCTGTTCACCTTGTCTGCCGGTGACTCCCCCGAGCTACGTTCGCCTTCCTCCTCCAGGGGGGTGGACAACGAGAGGCCAGCACACTTATCGGGGTGTCTCATGAGCAGCTGGGTTTCAGGGTCAGGTTCCGGCATATCCATCAATGGCTGGGCCAAAGGGCTCCCCTTGGCTGCTCCCTCCTCCTCCTCGGAACTCTCGCTGATGTAGTGCTTTCTTTGCGGATGCTCGAAGGCCCTCGGTGCTAAAACAAAGTCCAAAGTTTTCATGGGGGTGGTGAAGGAGTCCATGTTTCCTCTCAGCATTTCCACGATTTCTACAACACGCATTCTTAGTAAGAGATGGCCGTTTCTGCCCAGTGCTGGAACTTATAGAGTGGTGGTGCTGCACTCTGATTGACAGAGGGTGGTGGGAGGAGTTCTTAGAGAGGTCACATGGCCCTCTGCTGGGCAGTTCATTCTGCCACTATTTTGATCAAATCTGTTCCTGTCGTGGTCCTCTGTGACCAAAATCCATCCCAATTGGTAGAGGGTGGTGAGGGGAGTTCTTAGAGGGGTCACACAAACCACTTCCGGATGGGTCACCCTGCCCCAGAACTCCCCCGATAGGTCAAATATCCTCTCAGGGGCAGCTGAAACCCATCCTGATTGGTAGAGGGTGGTGGGAGGAGTTGTCAGAGGGGATCACACAACCCACTTCTGGATGGGTCAACCCTACATGGAACTCCCCCTGACTGGTCAAATCACATCTTGGGGAAGTCCTACCAGGTCAAAACCCACCCTGATTGGTAGAGGGCAGTGGGAGGAGTTCTTAAGGGGGTCACATGACAGACCTGGCTTCTGGTCATGTGTCCAGATTGAGCCAGAAAGTAATACCCCATAGGCAGGACCTTTGGTGACAGATGGGCGGGACTTAAGGGTAAACTGGTGGGGTTAACGTTTGATTGATGGTAGGCCCCTTATACTACTTTGGTGCCATTTCCTTTTTGTCATTACTGTTTGTTTAAGTAGTGGGAGGGCAGAGTGAGGGGGAATGGCAGGATTGGGGAGCAGAGTTTGTTAAAAATAAGGAGACAGAAGGAAGGGGAAGAGGCACAGCAACACCTCTGCTGCCAAGCGAGTCACTCACTGTCAAGTGTTTTTCCGGAATCACAACAGAGCAGAGTCTCAAGGAGGGATTCATAGGAGGATCAGGTGTTGGTTGCACAGATTTTCTGAGGGAGTTTTCTCCATACAGATAGGGCAGCATGGGAGAAAATGCAAAGGTTAAAAGTTAAAGATGTTTCCCACAATCCAAGTATTTGTAAGAGTTCTCTTGAGGAAGAGCAGGAGGTAGGTGTGGTGCCAGCCAGTCATTATTCTGTGCTATTCCCTTGCCTTGTGCCTGTTCCTTGAATTGCCTGTGTCCCATGATTCAAGTAAACTTGTTTCCAAGGAGCCCTCCTGCTGCTGATAGCACTGATGGGCATGGTGTGTGCAGGACCTCCTGCTACTGCAAGAGAGGGTCATGGCCTACTCAGGAAGCCCTATGCTCTGCCTCTACCACTAAGAATCATGGTCTAGACAGGAAACCCCAAGGCCGGGGTGAAAGTAACATTAAGCACTTACCGGTACAGGGGCCTAATTCTGGGCCCCTGAAAAGGATGGGGCCTTGGGCAGAAGGGGCGGGGCTGGGAGTCAGCCTCCCACAGCCAGCCCATCCGCGCTCCCTGGCCTGTGCTGCCTGGGGCTCCGTCGGTGATTTAAATTTTAAATTGCTGGCCCCGGGGCAGCTGCCCCTTTTGTGCCCCCCATTGGCAGCCTGGGTGGGGGGGCAATGATGTTAAAGCGCTGCCGTGGCAGCGCTTTAATGTCATCTGCGTACAGGCCAATACCAGCAGCCACTTTTTACTGGTATGTTGTACCGGCCGACTTTCACCCCTGCCCCAAGGCCTATTAGTGGAAGAACTGTCAATATTTCAGATGCTGCTGAGTAATTCTTCTTCTATAAAGCTGATCTGAGCGACACAACCTGGTTCTAGTGAGTTGTCCTTGTCTGTAATTGGCCATGTCCTACACTGGGAATTGGTCTTGTAATGATCACCTTTGGCACAAGAGATTTCTTTCCTAGTTTATAAAATAGCCTGCCTTTAATGTCTCCTAGTTCATGTTTAATATGATATAGAATCTATCGGGGTGAGAAACAGCACGGCTACAGTTTGTGCAGAACTTTTCCTTCCGGCTCCGGAGATTGGGGGTTACCCGATGATCTGCGGCTGTGGTAAACCTGACATCAGAAGGGGGCTCATCACTCATATATGGTGATGTTTGTTGCTTTCAAGTTTTATTGGATGTTTTAGCTGCATAAAGTCACAGATAAAACCACTGATAACTAAAAAGGCAGATGGGTTTGCTATTGGTTCCTTCCCGCAGCTGATGCCAGTCTCTGAATCTATATATTTCCCTTCCACTGCTTTGTTGTCACTTGTCAGACACAGAGGAGTCCTGGCAGGTGTTTAGGGGCAGCCAGTGCAGTGAGTGGGGGGACAGCAAGTCAGGCTGGCAGGTGTTTAGGGGCAGCCAGTGCAGTGAGTGGGGGGACAGCAAGTCAGAGATGAAGGGACATCTCTCCTCTCCAGTGCTGTGGCTTCTTCTCCTCACAATTCAGGACATTGCAGGTAAGTCTCCTCTGTGCTTCACCAGGGGAGCTGGGTTAACTGGAATGAGGGTGGTAACTTTTAGAGTCAGCTTTTTACCATCGGTACCTGGCTTGAACGTTATGACTTTTCCTTTAGGGATAAGACCTTGCCACTCTAATCAAGGCATTTGTAACCTTGACCTTGGACTATTCAAATGACCCTAATGTGGGGCTGTACCTTAGAACCATTCAGAGAACGAAGCTGGTGCAAATGGCAGTGGACTCACTGATCAGCACATCTCGCTGGGAGCATGTTACAGCCGTGCTGGAGGGTCTGCACTGGCTGCCCATCTCTGGATGGAGGTTAAGGTGTTGGTGATGATTTATAAAGTCCTGAATGGTCTGGGACCAGCCTCCCTGAGGGATCCCCTCTCTCCCCGTGACGTACTGCCACAGCTCTGGTCAGCAGGGGCACCTGAGCTGGTTCCCCCTTTTTATAAATTAGAGGGGTGGCTGGCAGGGTGCTGTCTGTGAGGCCTCCAGGACCCTGAAACTTCTTGTCCCCTTTGGGCCAAAATAGCCCAAATCTGGTGACCTTCTGGGCACACTGCAAGAGACACTTGTTTGGGGGTGCGGGTGGGAAGGACCTAGGCTGTGCATCACATAATGAGAAAAGGGTGGGAAAGAGTTTCTGTGGGTGTCTGTCTGGCTGAGTTCCTGTTGAAATGGTCACTTCATGCTGCAGGGATTTGAGTGTTATCCATGCTGTCCGCATGCCTAGAGCCTTGGCTGGGCATCGCTTTAATAATTTCAATCCCAATAAATACATCAATAATTTGGGATCCAACAGAAATGTCTGTTTGGTCCAGAATCCAACAGCTCTAAGGGCCAAGTCCTGGCTCCTCACTCCCCCATTCACTCAGTGAAGCAAGTAGAAGTTTTGCAATTTTGAAGTGAGCAGGATTTATCCAAATAAACCCAGAGCTGATTCCTCCCAGAGAAGGGGAGTGTGCATGTGTTGGGGTGCAGTGTGCAATGCCCTGTTCCCATGGGGGGTATCGGAAGCTCTGCCAGCAGGAAGATTTATCCTGCAGGAGACCTGCCTCCCTCCCCCAGGGTTTCTGCTGGAGCAGAGAAGCTTTGAATCCTAGCTGGAGGCGAGAGAAGCCTGACCAGCACAAGCTACATGGCAGAGGTGCTACATCAGGGCCTCTCACGGCCACATTGGTTTCATTCCCTCAAGGCCACCCCTGCCCAGTTTCAGGGCTGCTCTCATTCCTCCAGGACAGAGGGGGCTGCAGGCTCCTTGCCATGCAGTGTCCCAGTTCCAGGAAGATTTAACAGCAATGGGGGAGGGGGGAGCAGATCATGAGGTACATCAGCATGTGCTGGTGCGTCTTAGGGAGTGAATCTGGCCCAAAGACTCCAAAACTGATCAGCAATAGGATTCAAATTGAATGTGGGACCCAGATATGATACAAATAATGCAGTGATTGGAACCTGCTGGGCTGGTGTTAGCAGCACGAGAATGATCCATGTGTCTGGCAGGGCAATGAACTACTCAGCAGTAGCTGGTTCATGGGAACCCGATGTGCTGCTGCACCAGCCTGGGAAACTGACCCTGACCTTGACAATCAGCAAGGTCAGTCTCAATTATTGTCTTCGAGAAAACCTGCCCTGATGTATATTTCACAGACAGCTCAGTAACTGTGCGGTGAGTAGGGGGCTGGTACCCAGAAAATCCTGACAAAACCAACCATCTAGCAGGTGACTTGGAGTTTATATTTCAGATTCCCAAGAAGTTCCTATATAATGTGCTGGGATTAGAGCCCATAACACAGCTGTACATGACCGGAAAGCATGGAATTCTGTGGTGACTTCTGCTGATCAGACTGACATTGCAGGGGATGGACAATTATTACCACGTGCGGGATAAATTACTGCACGATTGTGGGATAGTGTCATATAGTGATGCCAAGCACATGTTCAGCTCTATGTATTTTTGTTGGATTTATGAGCAAAGGTGCCTCATCCCCTGAATATTTTTTTTATTTTCTATGGGAAATTTGACTGCTTCACATGATGCAGACACAGTGACATGGGGAGCATAAAATACTCTCCAGCTATTTGTGGGATAACGTCATATAGTGATGCCAAGCACATGCTCAGCTCAAAGTATTTTTGTTTGATTGCTGAGGAAATGTGCATCGTCTCTTTCATTTTTTTTTTATTTTCTCTTAGAAATCTGAGTTTGCTTCACATGACACAGACACAGTGATGTGGGGGAGTTTACAATATAGGGGATATGACCAATGTAGCTACTCTTCCGTTTCCCTCAGTGCCCCAATCCTCCTCCTTGAGCTCTAAGTAGAGGCCAGGTCAATCTTTGCCAGAGGATCGTGTTTCACAATTATTGACCTCTTTACATTGTGCTGGAAAACAAATTTGTAAAATTCAGTGGGGTTCAGGCCAACAAATGAGAATATATCAGGGATGGGCCACAGCTGCAGGTCTCACTCCCAGACCCAGATAGCTCAGACATAGGTGAGAGGTTTCTTGCAGGAGTCAGTGGGTGAGATTCTGGGGCCTGCCTTGTGCAGGAGGTCAGAATAGATGATCATAATGGTCTCTTCTGACCTTAGTACCTATGAATCTATGAATCTGAACTTCCCCAATGTTCAGAGTGTTGAGTGGGGTCATTATTCCAAGTTGGGTCACAGAAGTGGAGCCAGCATATGAGAGATGCAGTATGTAAATGTGATTGTTATCCGGAAAGGTGCTGATGGCTGCCATTGGGGAGTTTCCGATCCTAAGATAATCACAGACCTCATGAAAGCCAATGGCAGGGAGAGAACTCTCTTCTAGGCTCAACAGACGGAGCAATCAAAATCCTTTACGTAGTGAAAACAGCTGCAGACAGTGGGAGCTACTGCCAAAGGCACTGGGCACATGGGCAGGGCACAGCTGAGCCAGGCATTTCCATTGTTGTCAATGCAGGGGCTAGGATACTGGCTTCAGACTGTGTCTGTTGCGGGGAGAAGCCAGTAGAAGGAGTTATGACCGGGATCTTGGAAGCAGAAAGGAAACAAAGCCAGTTGGAGCTCACTGGAGGGGCAGGCTGGGGGATTTCTGAGCAAGAAAACTGCCGGCTGTTCTTAGTTTCTACTGGGCGCAGGGAAACAGAACTGCGTGTGCACCTAGCTAGAGCAGTGTTGCAGCCTTGGGTTCTGCCACAAGTGAACATCACGGTGTTAACTCCATTGAAAAAAAGCCCCTATTTTTCTCAGTGCAGACCAGGCCCCATGGGTTGCCTGTGGGACTGCACTGAAGTGAGCCGTACCTGAATAAACACCCCTGTGGATTGCAGCAAAGTGAGTGTTTTGTATTTCCTTGGAATTAAAGGAGCAGGATGGTCTGGCCACATACTTGTGTGAACTGCACTGTTCTCTGAGCTCCATGGAGGCTCCATAAACACAGTGTCCCTGGCTCAGCCATCCACCGCTGCAACCAGCCTATTCCAGGGGTCACAGTGGAACTCTGCATGTAGCTGTAACTCCTGTGCATTGTAATGATGCCCATACTTGCTCCCAGTTTGAGGGACAGTCCTGGCTCTTCACACCCTGTCCTGTGGAAAAGTTCTCCCAGCCAATATCCCAGGATTGTGCAGCGGGCAGTGGCCTCTCCTCTCATTTCCTGTTAACTGCCTCCCTCCCAGCAGCCAGCTTTGCCTCTCCACAACCCCCAGAAATGCAAACAGCCCTAGAGACAACTGGGGGCAGTGGTGGAGCTCAGAGCTACTGGGAGAAAAGCAAATGTCAGGGAGTGGGGGCAGAGTCTGCTTCTTATGTGGGGAAGGAGCAGCCTGTACATGCAGGGAGGAGAGGCCAGGTAGAAAGGGGAGAAGAGAAGGGGGAATAGCCCAGGGGAGGTGGGTGGGAAGATACCAGTGGGGAGGTGATGAAAGGAAAGTCCTGTGGGGAGCACAAGGCTGTAATGCCAAGCTCCACAGAACAAAAATTACGAGGTTATAAAAACCATCCGGTCATGATACTCAGTCTGTCTCTGGACTGTAGAACCCCCCTCTATTCCTCGGCCAGCGTGGGGGTGAGAACTGCAGACTGAAAAGTCACCGTTTAATGCACCAAAACTGCATGACTCCCCCCGGCTGCTCAGCTGGAGATGCGCTTACCCTCTCCTCACCCCTGAGACGGGAACTGCCCAGCACTGCCTTCGCTTTCCCTCCTGGTTCAGTTCCTCTGACAGACGAAGGACTGACTGAGAAATAGCTTGACAGCCACTGAGCTAATTTATGTAGCGTAGTTCACACTCACACACAGAACTTCTGTTACTGTTCAGGGGTGAGTTACAGACAGAGATACTGGAGACCTTCACACTGACATCAACCATTCACATCAGCTCTCATGTCACCGTAACAGGGCAGGGTTGATTTAGCCATTTGCAAACAGCAACACTTCCCATGCTTCCCCCACCCCACCCCTGCAACTTCTCTGCCTGAGGCAGGAAAGCACTGCCCGCATTCTAGAGCCCCCTCCCCTTCTCTCTTTTGCTCCTGCCCCCTCCCACTCCTGACGCCATCCCATGCCTACTCCAGACTCCATTCCCCTCCCCAATACTCCCTCCTGTCACCCTGCTCCAGAACCCCTCCCCTCCCTCCTGTCTACCAGCACCAGACTCCCCACACTCCATCCCGATTCCTCCATCCTCCCCAATTCTCCCTCATCTCCCCCTGCTCCAGGCTACCTCCCCTCCCTCCCATCCTCTGCTCCACACCCCTCCCCTCTTCACCCTCTTGCTGCCCCACTTCAGAGTCCCTCCCTCCTCCCCTACACATGATCACAGTTCCCCACCCCTACCTCCTTCTTCCCCCCTTTTTAGAACCCCTCTCCTCCCCATGCCTCCTTCTGCCCCCTCTCTGCTCTCTCCCACTCCCCCTCTCTCTCTCGTGCCGGATTCCTCACCCCCTCCTCACTTCTCACTCCTGTCCCCCACTCCAGACCCCTCCTCTCTCCACCTCTCCATTCAGATCTGCTTCTCTAAACCCCCTTCTCCTCCCTCCTGCCCCCTGCTCAATAACCACTCCAGCCCTATGCTCCCTGCTCCCCCATCCAGACCACCCTGTGCTCCATCTCCACTGCTCCCTCCTGCCCCAATTTCAGATCCCTGTCCCCTCCCTTCCGACTTTCTCTCCTGCCTCCCTGTTACCCTACTGCAGACCATCTCCCCACCATCTTGCTGGCTTCAGCCCCAGTGACAGTGACAGGAGATGGTGCCATTTGGAATAAGGAGTTGGCGCCTTCCATCGTGTTCTCACGAGACAGGTAAAAACTCCCCAAACCACCAGAGTGGGGATAAAATGGGGAGAGCTGCAGCAGTGACAGCCTCGAGTGCGAGGCCCTGAGACATGAGAAGGTGGTGCCATGAGGCAGCTCTGGGCATGTCCCATTCTCCTGGTTCTGGGCATGGATCCCTTCCTGTCGAGCACGGACTCTGCTGTGATAATGCTGAGGAGGGGGCTCCCTGCTGCTCTGACCCTGCTCCGTGTCTCTCTTTGTAGGTGCTGATGAGCTGAGGCTGGCGGATGGAGGCTGCCCCTGTGCAGGGAGAGTGGAGGTTAAACACCAGGAGCAGTGGGGGACCGTGTGTAGTGATCGCTGGGACGTGACAGATGCTGGGGTTGTCTGTAAGTAGTTGGAATGTGGAACTGCTGTCAGTGCCCCTGGCGGGGCTCATTTTGGAGCAGGATCTGGGGCAATTTGGCTTGATGACGTTGCCTGTGCTGGTACCGAGTCTGCTCTCTGGCAGTGCGGGAACAGGGGATGAGGAGTGCATAATTGTGATCACACAGAGGATGCTGGAGTGACCTGTTCAGGTAAGAATCAGCCACCTCTGTCCTGAAAGACAAATCCCCTGAGACAAAGGGGCTTGAATCCAGAGGGCATCGTGTGCCTGTGACCCTAATGAGAAATGAACAAAAAGCAGAGCAAGTCCTGTAATTATTGTTATTACTGAAGTGTAATTATTACAGTTCATGTCTCTGGCCACTGGGAAGCCCCCTGTGTGACTGTGAAGCATTTTCATTATCTCATTTCCAGTTGCTTCAGTGCCACATCGTTCCTTTCCCTTTCCCTCTGAATGGGTCTAAAAATGCAGATAGGAGAGAAAATGAAAAAGGAAAATGTCACGTAGGCTCCTAAGTCACTGAGGCACTTTTGAAAATGTTACTCTCATGCTAAAATCCAGACCCAGAAACCCAACCCCAGAGGTACAGAGGCTGGGGCATGTATGTAGCCCCTTTGCCACCCTTCTAGGGTGACCAAGGAATGGGCAGATTCTCCCAGCTTGGCCAGAATTAAATTTTGCCAAAAGCACTCCCCCCTCTGCTCTGTTACTTCTCACATTTTGGACCAACCAGTAACAGAAAATTTCACACTCTCTGATACCCTGTAGATCGAGAGTAGAATAGAGAGCTCAGCCAAAAATATACCTCAACCCTACACAGCACAGGAATATCATATTATCGAGGGATTTGTTGTAACTGAATAGTTAACATTACAGTTACAGACCCATTATAAGTTTTATTTTTAAGTTCTCTCTTCTTAACATTTAGCAGGAATAATATCTTCCCCTGAAATAGCACAAGGAAGAGTAGAATATTTTCCGATAGTTCCAAAAGTTTTAGCAGCTCCCCCTGGCCATGGGAGCTCAGGGCAGGGTTTAATCTCAACCCTTTCCTGGATTTTGAGTGTTTCAGTGACACACTTCAACATTCTCTTCACATGCTTAGCGGGGGGGTGTGTGTGTATGTGTCACCCTTCTGCCAGGTGGAGCCAGCAGCAACCAGGGCTTGGTTCAATATCTAGGGGTTCCTTTTTAACAATATGACACAGAACCGGTTTGAGTCCCCACCTAGTAATCTGGAAAATTACACACCACCCCTGGGTGACTTAGAGAGGCAATACTTCCCCACTGGCAAGCAGAGTCTGCGTGTAGAAAAGAAACTTTTAATGAAAGGAGGGAAATCATCTGACATTCATTAGGGAAAATGCTGCAAGCAGGATTCATAAACATAAAACTGTGAGCAGGGCACCCACCCCAGCGTGCGTGGGGCAGCACCTTCCACCTCATGTTCTTGAGTTCTACAACCAAAAGTTTCTTTTCTGTGCCCCTCTCTGCTCCCTCATCACACCCGACTCACGGTGGATGTCCTTGGTCAGTGAGGACCCAGAGTTCAGAGGTGCATCTGTGAAAGTTCACCTTCTACCCAGGGAAGAAGGCACCTTACTAGTTCTACCATCTGAGCACTTGTTCTGGCCGGTTAATTCACCAGCCACTGTTCCTCTCTGCTGGCCACCTGGTCTCCCTGTCAGCCTCATTACTGAGACCTGTGTATATAAGTCTCTTGAGAGTCCACCCAGCTCCTAATCATTGTCAGCTCTACATAAAGCAGGCTAGACGAAAATACTACCCCACCACCAGCGTTTTCAGCTCTAATAAGCACTTAACATAGTAAAGAACTTCTAATAGAACATATTTAGCTCTATTTTTGAACAGGAAAAAAGAAATAGGTTAAACCAGACCTGGAACCCTTAGGAAGAATCCACACCTTTTAGCTAACACACCCCGCTTAGATTTACAGACATCTAGCATTCAAGTCCCTGACTTAACAAGTTCTTTTCAGTGAGGGTGACCCCCTCATTTGGGACAGGTTCAGCACAGTTCTGCTCCCCTTTACTCATACAGTAAAGACAACAAGACTGATAACATTTCACTACCCCTGTGTCAAGGTTCCTTCCCCACTCTGAACTCTAGGGTACAGATGTGGGGACCTGCATGAAAACCTCCTAAGCTTATTTTTACCAGCTTAGGATAAAACTTCCCCAAGGTACAAATTAATTTTACCCTTGGATTTCCACTGCCACCACCAAACTTTATCTGGGTTTACTGGGAAACGTAGTTTTGACACATCTTTCCCCCCCAAATCCTCCCTACGCTTGCACCCCACTTCCTGGGGAAGGTTTGGTAAAAATCCTCACCAATTTGCATAGGTGACCACAGACCCAAACCCTTGGATCGTAGAACAATGAAAAAGCATTCAGTTTTCTTACAAGAAGACTTTTAATAGAAGTAAAGGAATCACCTCTGTAAAATCAGGATGGTAGATACCTTACAGGGTAATTAGATTCAAAACATAGAGAATCCCTCTAGGCAAAACCTTAAGTTACAAAAAAGACACACAGACAGGAATATTCATTCTATTCAGCACAGTTTTTTTCTCAGCCATTTAAAGAAATCATAATCTAACACATACCTAGCTAGATTACTTGCTAAAAGTTCTAAGACTCCATTCCTGTTCTGTCCCTGGCAAAAGCAGCATACAGACAGACACAGACCCTTTGTTTTTCTCTCTCCTCCCAGCTTTTGAAAGTATCTTGTCTTCTCATTGGTCCTTTTGGTCAAGTGCCAGCGAGGTTACCTTTAGTTTCTTAACCCTTTACAGGTGAGAGGATTTTTCCTCTGGCCAGGAGGGATTTTAAAGGGGTTTACCCTTCCCTTTATACTTATGACACCCTGCATTCAGTACTAAGGTGATCTGTAACCCAACACTAGACAAGCTGAACACTTTGAGTAATACGACTCTATCTGCTGATATCTAGGCAAAGTAGGTGCGTTCATGTAAATACAGTTTGCTCCCAAAGTCTCTCCTCCTCCCAGCAGCTGTCAGGGGAGAACTCATTCAGACCCTGCTCACAGCTGCCATTTCCGAGTATTTTTAAACAATAAAAAGCTGGGCTGGGCAGGAACTCAATGAGCTCCATTGTCAGGTCTTTGAAACTGCAGAAAACAGATCAACCTTCACCAATGTAAACCCCCTAACCTGGAAATAACAACAGCATAATGCCTTGTGCTGCCCACCTAGCAACTGTCCTATAGAGAGTTTGTCTTCCCTAAATCTCATTAGGAGAAGAGAGCTATATATAAACAAATGGGCTATCAGAACAAAAGTTCTGTCTATGCACCTTTCTGTAAAATTGTACCTGCATCTCAGCTGGAGCTGCATGTTTGTAGTGGGAATAAAGTTCAGGTTTGTAACAGGGCACTTGAAGGGCTAGGCTGCTGAGTGATTGGTGCCCCTAATCTTTAGCTCCTTGTTTTGAAGGTCAATTTGCCTTAGTTTTTTAGGCAAGGAAATCTAGGTTCTCTCTCTCCACCAGGTCCTAACCCATGGTCCTGCATGTTTCAACCCCTGAATAAGGGAGGTCTCTCAGCAGGGAGTCTAAATCCCTTGTCCTGGGCTACTTCCTACCACTGTTATTTTTGTTTAGAGCCTGGCCCCTCTAGTCCCATTTGCTGGGTGGCTTGCATCCCATAGCGCTCTCCCGTGGATCTTTGGTGGTATCATGCTGCACTCTCAGGCTCCTTCAGATGGGGAAGCTGTAAGTTTGGTGAGACTGAACCCCACCATGTCTCTGAGCTTCAGGGACCCAGTTACCTCAGTTTCTGGAGGCTCCTAGGTCTCCTCCACAGTCCCCCTTGGCTGGGGAGACAGCAATTACTCACTGGTGGCTACCCCGGCTGGCAGGCTAGTGACCCTTCCCCTCAGGTGGGGAGGTGGATAGCTTCTGCCTCTTCGCCACTCAGCCCTCAACTGAGCCAGGCTCTCTCCTTTTCTCCCCCCCAGGCCTGGCATTGGCTGCATGTACAGCGGGGTGTTGCTAGCTGGGCCCAAAGGCTCCCTTTATCCTCTGTCGTGCTGGCAGGGTAGTTCCACAGGGGCTTATATTGTCTTTCTCTTGTGGTTGGAAACCCCCTTGTCCTCCTGTGTAAAATCCCCTGCACAAGATGGAGTTTGCAGTCACCTGGGCAAGTCACGTCTAAGAATGATTCAGCTTTTTGCAGGCCGACACCATTGTTTACATGTTAGTTTGAATGTTCCCAGGAAAGCTCAGATGTGGATTGGTGTCTCCCAAAGTCCGTTGTCAGTTAAGTGTTTCTTGATTGGGCACTTACTGAGAATAGTCCTTTCTCCAGAAGCCGACCAAATGCTTCACTGAGGCTACTTAGAATCAAATAAGTACATAGCCAATATTCATAACTTCGAATACAAAAATGATACACACATACAGGCAGCATAATCATAACCAACAAACTACAACCTTCCCCTAGACAATGATCTATATGGTCACAGTTCATGGCAATAACGTCACAACTGTAATGTGAGTTTGCTTTGTACAGACTGAGTAGAAACAGAATAAAGGGCCCATTCAGAATTATTCCAGAAATAACCAGTCATCTCCCTACAAACTGCCCTGTGCACTAGATATCACTGAGAACAAACACATACGGGAGCTGTGATGGTTCTGCACCAAGCAATTTTTCAGAGATGCTGACCTGACAGAATACTAGAAAACTTGCCCAAAAGTGACAGTCGTCTCCTCATACGCAGTGTTGCTGTAGCCGTGTTAGTCCCAGGATTTTAGAGAGACAAGGTGGGTGAGGCAATATCTTTTATTGGACCCACTTCTGTTGGAGAGAGAGAAACTTTTGATCTGACAGAGAAGAGCTGTGTGTAAGCTGAGAAGCTTGTCTCTTTCACCAACAGGAGTGGGTCCAATAAAAGCTATTACCTCAGCCATTTTGTCTCTCTCAATCCCCTCTCATCCAGTTTCAGTTTTCGTTTCCGGTTGGATTAATACCAAACACTGCCAAAACATTCTCCTCTGCCAAGGTCCTTGCCTCAGTCAGTGCACAGGCTGGATGGTGCCCAGGGAGTGAATCAGGGATGCACAGTGAAAGAGGCTGTTGTCTGTAGGCCCACAGGCTCATTGGTTGCAGCAGCAGCATCGTCATCATTGGCGAGCCCTCCATTCGAGGATGATCTCCACCACAGATTTACAGATGGGTCCTGAGATCTTGGTTTCCTCCCGTAGGTCACAGTCTGTGAAAACGCGCCAGAGCAGTTTCCCAAACGAAGCACTTGCGCACTCGATCCTGTGCTGGATCTCACTGTCAATTTTTGCATTTTGAGAAAGTTGGCTACCGAGGTAACAGAAGTCCTCAACTCTCTCCAAAGTCTGTCCCTCAGTAGTGATTTGTGGTGGCTCATGTGCAAGGCCTTAAGCAGTCTGATGGAGCACTTTCGTTTTCTTGATATTGAGTGAGAGTTGTAGGCTTCGGTAAGTTTGTGCAAAAAAAAAAATCCAGTGTGGACTGAAGGTCATTCTCAGTGTGCGTGACGATGACACAGTCATCAGTGTTTTGAAGATCAGTAATGGACACCCTGAGGACTTTAGACTTTGAGCGGAAATGTCAAAGATTAATAAACAGCTTATTCATTTACATTGAATGTCAACTCCAGTGGGGAGGAGGTCTTTATCAAGGACCAAAATGACTGCTAAATACATGGAGAACAGGGTTGCGGCAATAACACATCCTTGCTTAACCCCTGTTTTGACGATAAAAGGATCCATCTCCAGGCTATTACAGAGAATGGTGGCAGCCATCTCACCATGAAGAAGCCTTAGGCCCTTAATAAATTTTGGAGGGCAGCCAAATCTGGCCAGCACCTCCCACTGGGCTTCATGATTGACAGAATTGAAGGCCTTTGTCAAATCAATGAGAACCAGGTACTGCTCCTGATTTTGCTCCCAAGACTTTTCCTGGATTTGGTGGGCAACAAAGATCATATTGGTTGTCCAGCAGGATGATCTGAAACTGCACTGAGATTCCGGCAATATTTCCTCAGCAAGGGGAAGTCATCGGTTTAAGAGGCTATGGGCAAGAATTTTCCCTGCTGCAGATAGCAAGTTAATGCCACGATAATTTCCACACTCCAATTTATCTCCTTTCTTAAAGATTGTAACAATGTTGGCATTTCTCAAGTCTTCCGGAATCTTCTTATTCTACCAAATTTGAAGAAAAATGAATCTCCCGACAACATAGTTCTGAGGGCCATTGGAGCACCCAAGCCCCTTCACTGCAAGAAGGTGACGGTCCCCGAAGAGGGGCTGCAGCAGTGGCAAGATGTGTAACCAATAAAATTATGCTGAAATTGTGCTCCTGGCTACTGTGGGCCACAGTGACACCAAGCACTAGAACAGAGATGAGGGAGACTGTATCCACCTATTGGGCCCAGGCAGTGTGAGGAGGAAGCTATCTGAACTGAATGCAGACTGGGGTGGCAGGGGAAAGTAGATGAGGATAAGGATGCAGGGGGAATATTCTGAGTCCAGAGGCTGGTGGATGGAGAGAAACTGGCACCGGGAGAGAAAGTGGGAGATGGGGACTGGCTGGGCAGGGAGACTGGGACTGGGGATGAGAAGCTTGAGAAGTGGAGACTGGAACAGGGTAGAGAAGAAGAATGGGACTGGGACACAGAGCAAGGGATGGGAAAGAGACAGAACTGGGACAGGTTGGAGGGGAGGGGGTTGAATGGGTTAGTCTTAGGGGAACAGGGGAAGAGGGGTCTGTGACCAATAGAGAACAGACTTCTCCAGAACTAGAATGGAACCCAGTATCCCTGAGTTTTGCCATTCCCCTGCTGTCAGCAAATATCTGTCAAACCCTCCAACAAATTTTTCTGATTCCCCTCTAGTGCTGGTCCACGCAGAGGATGACAACCTACTACTGCTGTCAGTTACACCATTAGCTCAAGTGGCAGAGGTTTGGGTGGCAGATCTAAAGATTCCAACCCTGCTGACGACCCATGTGGGTGTCAACATGATTCCGCATCTTGGAACTTCTGATTTTTCAGTTTGTTTTTTCAAAAACCTAGGAAATTATGCGGAGAACATAACTTGTAAGGAACATTAATTTTGCAGAGTTGAGCTGTAAAAAATAAGGAAAAGGCAGAATTAAAGTTGTCTTTGCAACTCTAGTTTGGCCCACTTGTGCGTATGCATTAAGATACAGTCTTTCATTACCTGATAACATGCTATTTTCTCCACAGAATAGACAGTGATCTGAATCAGGGCTGTGGCGTGAAGGAGGTGGTTGTCTGTAGGACCCCTGTCTCATTTGTTGCAGAAACTGTGAAGTGTGCTGTGTGTGAGGCAGGCGATTGCAGAAAGAGAAAGGAGGGTCTCTTGTTAAGGCAGGTGAATGCTGCCCTGGGGAATTGGATTCTATCCCTGCCTCTGCCACAGAGTTTCTATGTGATGCTTGGCAAGTCCCTGAAACCAAATCTTTCACAGGTGGTCATTAATTGTGTGTTCCTCATTTTATGGGTGGCCCCCTTGAGACCATGAGCATCCGATTTGAAGAAGTGCTGAGCACGCACTACTATAAACTGAAGTCAGTGGGAGCTGTGCTAAACAAGCCTAAGTCCTCTCAAAAGCCAGGATGTGGGTATCTCAAGTTGGGCACCCAAAATCAGTGGACGCTTTTGATACTTTTGGCCACAGAGTGTCTCTGGGCTTTGGTTCCCCATGTGTAAAATGGGGATAATAACAGTTCCCTACCTCCCAGGTGTTGTCAGTTGTTGGCTGTGCGTGTTTTCTCTCTGCGTGTGTTTTCAGCTCTGTGCAGATAGCTGATGCAGCAGGCCTCAATCAAACTGCCCAAGAAGACCACAGACTCGGTTCAGTGGTGAATGCTCGTTCAGGTTTATTGCTGAGAAAGGTCGGTACTAGCTCCCCGGATCAATGTCTACAGTTACACTGTCACATGTAGGCCCCTTACAATGGGCTTGGCTCAGGGAGAGGCAAGACTTTCCACTCCCCACTCACCCCCTGCACCCAGGCCAGAAAAAGATCCCCCCCTCCCCGCCCCGCGACCTGTCTTTTGTACTGTGATAAAATCAAGTTACACATTGCCCCTCTGATGTGGCTTGTAACCACCCTTGACCTTGTCCATGTTGGTTTGACCAAAATCTCTCTATCCATCACCCTGTCACCCTGACCTTATCTTTCGGAGGGAGTAAATGTTTTTCTTTCATCATCCTTGGGGAGTGTGTTTACACCATAACCCTGCGTCAGGGTGTTCTGGTCCCACCCTTCTGGAAGGTGTTTATGCACGTGCCAGTGCCGAGCACTTCTCATGAGTGTTTGTGGTTCTGCAACACCAACCATGCCTTTGCCAGGTTCATGTTCTGGACAATGGACCTGCACGCACAGTCACAAAAGGGGCTAATGAAGGTTTCACAGGCAAGTACAAGTCTGGCATTCTGAATGTCTGAGTGCTTCACTTTGCAAACGTTAACTTTCTTTCTGATTCATAGCTGATTAGATTTTAAGGCCAGAAGGGAGCATTAGATCTCGTCTGACCTCCTGGGTAACAAAAACTATAGAATTTAAACCAATTACTCCTGTACTTCATCTGAACTTGTGTTTGGCTGAAGCATATCTTCCAGAAAGGCACCCAATTTTGTTCTGAATACTTCAGGAGGTGGAGAATGTTCTGCTTCTTTTGGTAGTTTATTCCAATGTTTCATCAGTATTATTGTGAAAAATGTATTCCTTGCTTCGAATAGGAATGTATCTGTCTTCCATCCATTGGTTCTTCTTATGCCTTTCCCCACTTGATTGAGAAGACCTTTAGTATGCAGTGTTTTGTCCATGTGAAAGTATCTATACACTGAAATCAAGACACGTCTCGGTCATCTTTTTGATAAGCTAAACAGATTGACCTGCTTTAATCTCTCACTGCAGGGCACATTTTCAAGCTTTGGAATCGTTATTGTGGATCTTCTCTGCACCCATTCCATTTTTTTAACATCCTTCTTACAATGTGGACACTAAAAGCAGATGCAGTGTCTGTCTCCCCGGTGCTGTACACAGAGGAAAAATCACCTCCCTACTTGAGCTGGTTGGAAATTATCTGGCAAACCAGAGTTTCATTGGAAAATGCCAGTTTGTTGAACTCAACATTTATCATGAAAGTGAGTTGGGGTTCAATGAACTTTCTTGAAACCACAATCAGGGTCTGGTGGAAATTTCCATGGTTCCCTGCCAGGTTCCCTGGTGGCTCCTGTTAGTCCTGCCGTGCAGATTGTCCTGGGGCTGGGTACTCCAGTCTTCTATGATCTGCAGCTCTGGGGCAGCCCCAGCATACAGATTGCTCCAGAATTGGAGACCCTAGTCTTTCTAGGGTGTGGGCTCCAGGGCAGCCCTGCCAGTGCTTTCAGGCTCTCTGCCATGGGATAGGAACCTGCAAGCCCTGGAAGCCCCAGCTCTAACCAAGGCTCAGCTCCAGGGTCTGCGTCAGGGATCCTGGAAGTCCCGGGATGGGTTCCGGTGTCCCAGGTCTGTGGCTCTGGGGCAGCCCTGCCTTGCAGAAAGTCCCAGACTGGGCTATTTGCCTATTTAGGCTGCCAGCTGGCCAAGGAGTCTGGAAGCCCAGGGGTCCCCAGTCCAGGGCAGGCCACATGATGAGGCTGCCCCAGAGCCCCAGCAGTGGCTCTGAGAAATTGACATGCTTGTCCTGATGTTAACAGTGGTGAAACTGCATCTGTTGGGGTTCCTGGGAGCAAATTTCATTTTGGATACACCATGGGCTGGAGTTTCCAAAACAAAATTTTAGCCGGATTTCCAATTCACAGGAAATTGTAAAATAGTGACATTTCCTGTACACTGGAAATCCTGTATTTCAGCCAGCTGTACTCATTGCTCCCCTCTTTATACATCCAAGGATCATCTTCGCCGTTTTTGCAGCAACATCACACTGGGAACTCACGTTCAGTTCTTTGTCTACTATGACCCCTGTAAAGAACATGGGCTATATCTGTATTTCTGTGAATATTACGTGTACCTCAGTTCCTTTTAGTGCTATTTTCACATTTCCTCCAGGGGTTCAAAGGGCAACCCCCGTCTCAGCTCCCCATATGTCCCAAGACGGCAGACAATGGTTTCATAGAACCCAGTTACTGGTACTTAACTGACAATACAGGTGTCAGGGCTTTTGAGCTTTTGCATCTGAACAAGCTGAGCACAAGCCCCCTTCCTTGGAATGGGCCCCTGAGGTGGGAAATCTTAAATAGAGAGCTTGGGAATTGTTAACAGGGGAGCCCTGAGGAACAGAAGGGGTGAGGCAGGGTCTGCAGGGAAGGAGACTGAAACACAATCCCCAGAGGCAGGGGTTCCTGGGATAAGCTGAGTCAGACCAGGTTTTGAGGGAAAAGCTGAGCTTTAGGTAAGGTATAGGCCTGTAGGCCTTCAGTTGCTTTCTTCTTTTCCCTGTGGTTGCTGTGTTCCTATGGATAAATAAAAAATAACACTGTCCTGCATGTGGTACTATTCAATATTTTCATAAATGACTTGGATGATGGAGTAGAGAATACACTGAAACAATTTGTGGGTGACATGAAGCTGAGAGGGGGGTCACAAGCTCTTTGGAAGGCAGGGTTAAAATTCAAAATCATAGAATCATAGATTCATAGAATATCAGGGTTGGAAGGGACCTCAGGAGGTCATCTAGTCCAACCCCATGCTTAAAGCAGGAGCAATCTCCAACTAAATCTAAAATTAAAATGATCTAGATAAAATGGAGAATTGGTCTGAAATCAGTAAATTGAATTTCACGAAAGACAAGTGCAAAGCATTAGACTTAGGAAGGAAAAAGCAAATGCAAAAAACCCCAAAATATGGAATAACTGAGTAGGCAGCAGTTCTGCAGAAAATGATCTCGGGGTAAAAGTGGATCACAGACTGAAATGTGTTATGATGTTGTGAAAAAGGGAAAAGTCATTCTGAATTGTATTAACAAGAATGTCATATGTAAGACGCAGGAGGTAATTTTCCCACTCTACTTCGCACCGATGTGGCCTCAGCTGGGGTACTGTGTCCAGTTTTGCTCATCACTGTTTAAGAAAGATAAGGACAAATTGGAGAATGCCCAGAGGAGAGCAACAAACAGAGTAAGAGGTTTAGAAAACATGATCTGTGAGGAAATGTTGAAAGAATTGGACATTTTAAGTTTACAGAAGAGAAGACTGAGAGGTGAACTGATAACAGCCTTGAAATAACTAAAAGATTGTTTGTCAATTGTTGTCCATATCCACCAAGGGTAGTACTAGACAATCATCTTAGATTTCAGCAAATGAGATTCAAATTAGATATTAAAAATAACCTTTCTAACTATAGGGATAATTAAGGACTGGAACAGGGTATGTAGGGAGGTTGTGTAATTCCCATCATTGGTGACTTTGCACAACAAGTTAGACAAACATCTGTCGGGGTGGCCTAGATATACTTAAACCTCCCTTGGTATGAGGAGGTGGACTAGATCACCTCTTGAGGTTCCTTCCAACCCTACATTTCTATTATTCTGTGGTTTTATCAGCTATTCAGACCTGCTGATGTGAAAAAAATGTTGATCCCTGAAAAATGCCATTTAACATGCTCCTTAGGTACCAATAGATTGGAGAGAGATTCATCCTCTTCACAGATATGAATAGACATCCTGCTGCTGTCCAAAACCAGGAATGTGTATTGAACACCTCTGCCTTTTCTGCCTCATTATTAACAATTTTACCATCTCCATTTCTAATGGGCCTATAGCATTGTTAGGATTTGTTTGTTTGTTTGTTCCTAATATACTTTAAAAACTCCTTATTTGTCATAGTTCTCCCAGTCACAGATTTTATCCTGATATCTTTAGCTTCCCTTATCAGTTTTCTTCATATAATAACTTCTAATGTATTTTGATTTGCTCTAATTCCCACTATTTCCATTTTTTAAAAATATATTGCCTTTTTATTTGTATTGCTGCCTTCACTTTGCCACTGACCCAGAAGGAGCTTTTAGGCAAAGTTTTCTACCAGTGGAGAACTCCAACTCCCAAATTTTCAGCCTTCATTGACTTTCTAGGACACATTAAGCCCCAGCAGGTTGGAGGAGACGAAGCCTGCTCAGGACGTGTAGAGATAAAACATGGAAACACATGGAACACAGTCTGTGATGCACACTTTGATCTCCAAGTTGCCAACGTTATCTGTAATGAACTACAGTGTGGAATAGCTGTATCTACCCCAGGAGGAGGTCACTTTGGAGAAGGACAAGGGTTGATCTTAACTAAAGAATTCTGGTGTGTGGGGAATGAGTCTCTCCTGTTCTCCTGTCCCAGGATATCACAAGTGAATCAGACATGCTCACACACAAATGATGCTGGTGTCATATGCTCACGTAAGAATTCAGCACAATGTCTTTAAAATCCCAATTCTGTGTATTCTAGATTATAGTGAAGCAATGTACTGATCTAACTGTGTAGGGATCTCAGTTTGATAGGGTTGGATCAAAACCCCAAACAAGCCAAGATAATGAGAAAGGGATCAAGTGCCCCTGACTTTCCTTTCTTTTACTATTTGCTATAAAATATCTTAAATGCTCCCTCTCTAAACCCCTTCTCCCTTCTCCCCAGGGCACACTGGGTTCCGGCTGGTGAACGGCAGCACAGTGTCCTCAGGGAGAGAGGAGATCCAGGTTCTTGGTGCCTGGGGAACCCTCTGTGACTCACGCTGGGATTTACCGGATGCCAATGTTCTCTGTCGTCAGCTCGACTGCGGATTCGCTGAACCAGCCCCAGGACGAGGGTATTTTGGGAAGGGAACTGGCTCTGTCTGGACAGACACATTTCACTGCAAAGGGACTGAAACCCATTTGGGCCATTGCTCTGTTACTGCCCTGGGGGCCTCTCAGTGCTCACATGACAATGGTGCCAGTGTGATTTGCTCAGGTAAGTGCAAGAGAGATACTGGATTAAGGACACCTGCCCCTCAGTGTGTGGTGCTGTCCCAGAGTAGGGGAACCTCAGGACACAGCAAGGGGAGGGGGAACTAGATTCTAAACCACGTATAATAATAATTAATATATTACAAATAAAATAAAATTAAATATATTATCACCAGAATAGGTATGATCAGGGAAAGCCCTATATTCTCCAGGAAGAGTTTCAGCAAAGGTGTGCTCATGCAGGGCAGTAAAGCAGCGACAGAATTTGTCCTTAGAGTTTAATAAATGTCACCAACCCACTGTCCCCATCCTTCTTCAAATCATTACTCTGGTAATTACGGGGGGAGTGGTCCCCTCTCTGGAAGTTGCTTCACATTTTCTATTATAAAATATTCTCGCCACCTTCTGGAGAAGCCCTCAGGCTTTATTGCTGGCAGCAGGCCTTTGCAATTCTCCAAGGGGTCAGTACTGGGGTCAGGAAAGTGCCTCCCCTTACTTCAGTGAAATTCCTTCCATTTTGGCTGAAGGATAAACAGCTGATCATAACTATTTCCCTTCTCTCACATGAGTTCCTGAGGATATTTTGGTAGCATGCCACAAAGAAAGCAGAACTTTCTCCCCCATCCCCTTTAAAAAAAAAAAATCACATCTTTGCAGGTGAAAAAAGTTCAGAAGTGGTTTTCCTGAGAAAAACGGAAATATTGCGTTTGAAATACTTCACAGGAAGAAATTTGGGAGTTTCAACTAGCTCTAATATTTACGTCAAATAATAATAATAATACTAATAAAGGATAATGTTATTTAGTCAAAGTCAAATACTCCAAATTTAGGAAATACCATCGGGAAAGTTTTTTGTGCCTTTCTAATTTTCCCTGCTCCCTTTTGCATACACATTATGATACAGTCTAATTGCAGGCTCTCAAACTATTTGTTTCACTCAGCTCCTGCATCATTCACTGCACGGGGTGGATGGTGCCCATGGTAACATTTTCATAAGTGACGAGTGATTTAGGGACTTAACTTCCATTTTCAAAAGTAACTTAGGAGCCCCAGTACCATTCCATACTTTTGTGCATGGTATGCAAGTATTTCTTGCATAGCATGCATAGTATTCTTTCATAGAATGCATTATTTCTAATGTATAACAGGGAGTGTTATTCAGTGAATTTCCCATCTCTCCTGAGCCCAGGTCATTCTGAATCACTCAGACTGCTGAATGGAGAGAGCCGGTGTGATGGGAGAGTTGAGATTTTCCTCCGTGGTGTGTGGGGCAGAGTGCTGGAGGACCAGTGGGACATGAACGATGCCAGTGTGGTGTGCAGGGAGCTCCAGTGCGGAGTTGCTGAGAAAGCTTATAACCCTCCCTAAGTCTGAGCGAGGAACGGGCCCCGTAGGGCTGAGAAGGGTCCAGGGTGCAGGAAACGAGACTAATCTGACGCTCTGCATTGTCTCCACATCTGAGGCAGAGCAAGCAGGAATTGCTGAGGATGTTGGAGTCATTTGCTCAGGTGACTTACTATGAAATCTTGCAAACATCCTGTCCTTGTTCAATGGGAACATGACCTGTCCTAGGGCCTGTATATACCCCATCTTGTGCTGTGATCTCATCAAACCTTGAAACTATGTGGATCTGAGGTTCAAACTCTGTTGTAAAAATAAATTATTATGTACAGAGAAAAGCACAGCCACAGGATAGGTTAATGCACTGCAGCAACCTCTCTGTCTGCCTGTCTTGCATTTTTAATCAAAACTTTTTCTGGTGTAAAACCGTTTCCTTGTTCTGGAAATTTTGACAAACTTTTTTAAATTTTCATTGAACATTGTCACGGTTACAGAGTTAGCTGCACCTCTCTCCCCTTTCTGGTGTCTCTATGTGCATCCACATCAGGCCTTGGGCCACTTGCCTTGCCCTGTCTTGGGGTGGAATCTCAAGATTCTTCCTCCGTTAGGCCTGGCCTGGCTACAGTGCCCTGTGCAAACCAACCACTTGTCACCCTGCAGGTCCAACTGGGTTTCAGGCACCAGCATTTCTTCCCCTGGGGAACTTGTGTCCAGTGATAGTGACCTACAGAGTCCTCCGAACAAAGCGCTTTCTTCATCAGCTGGACCAATGCATTAGGTCAAAAGGTTTTAAAAAAACCAAACGCTCCACACTTGTGTTGCTGCTCATCTAATCTATGCTTCATTGCAAATTAAGTGAGCTGGGCTTCCCTGGGGAGTAACAGGAAAAGAACAGAATGAGCCTGCCTTCTTGTAAGAATCAAGGTGCTCAGGAGACCCAGCTGGGTCTCAGTTTGCCTGTCCCACTCTGTTCCCCTTTCTCTGTGAAGTTGCTTTTGGTGGAAGTCCCCACCCTCCCTATGTGTGTCTGGGCTCAATTACCATATTGGTCAGTGGTCTGTGTTATAGGGCCAGGTGAAGTCTTCCTTCTGCATCAGATTAGTTTTCCCGGTTGGCCAGCCAGGCCATCTAGGAGAACATCCCCATGATGATTGCTCCATTGTCCCGCAGTCAGCCCCATCCAGCTTTAATGCGGGAAGCCAAAGTTCTTGTGACCATACCCACCTGTGGGATGGAGCTACCTGTTCCCTCTGACACTGTGACACCATCTTAAAAGTCAAATTAATAAATCACAGTTCAGGGTACACAGCAGTAACCTCTACCCTACCCCTACATTGGCCTCAAAAACAATCAGATGGGTTTTGGGGTGGTGGGTTCTTTTGTTTTGTTTTTTGAAAGAATAATGGAAAATTCTGACAATGAAAAATATTGATTTCCATCCTAACATTTATTGGGCAGAAGAGAGAATTTTCTGAGCAGGTCAGTAAATACAATAAATACGGTGGCTTTTTATCTTAAAATCTTCAATAATGGGGTGTCCAGACTTAAAAAAAGAAAAGAGGGGGAGGCAGTGTGGCCTATTTCACAGAGCACTGGAACAGGACTCAGGAGTCTTGGGCCTGTCCACCAGCCTGGGGGCAAAACAACCAGCCCCACCTGACTCTGCTTTAGTCACCTCTGTTATTCCTCTGCCACACAAAGACAAGGCACATGGAAAAGTAACACAAGTGATAGTCCTGACCTGGGCTGATACTTCAGGGTCCTCTAGCCCCAATAGCTCAAGGGTCACAGCCCTCCCTTAGCCTCAGGGGGCTACAGGGCCCTGCACTATTGCAGCCTCCTCCTCCTCCTACTGCTCAGGGAAGTGTTTGTCTTTTGTTCCCTCCAGGCCTGGGTCCTCTCTTACATCTTCCAGCTGGGAACTGGAGCCACTCATTAGCTGCTGCTTAGCTGGATCAGCTGGTTCCCTACACTTGCCTGCTGAGCTTCTCCTTAGGCCAGAGCCTCCTGCTCCCTGGCTGGACAGGCCCTTCATAGAGCAGACCCCTGTGCTAAAGAGAGCATTTGGGTCTGTTAGCTAAGGAAGTTGAGGGCTAGTAAACTAAAAAACGGCTCCTTCTGTTCTTAGTCCCTCTGCCACTGGCCTGCTGGTGACCTCCAGCAAGTCATTCACCTCTCTGTGCCTCAGTTTCCCCATCTGTAACATGGGGATAATGACACTGACCTCCTTTGTAGAGTGCTTTGAGATCTACCGATGAGCTGTGCTATATCAGAATTAGGTTGTATGATTATTAACAGGAAAAGGAAGTCACACACAACCCTATTTCTCTTGGTGATTAAGTAAAACTTCTTGTTATAATGTGGTATTGTTATGTCATAATCTTAAGTGTATATTGTTTTGCTTCACTGAAAAGAAAAAGGAATCAAGGATTCTATGATCATATTTTTATTGCTACTGATTGTACATCACTATTGTAAAAGATTGCTAAAGACATAAAAACTACCTGTAGAAACTCTTTGAAGTACATGAGAAGCAAGAAGCCTTCCGTACAGACTGTGGGGCCACTAGATAACAAAGGTGACAGAGGTGTTAAAGGAGCACTCAAGGAAGACAAAGCCATTGCAAGAAGCTCGGTTAATTCTTTGCATCAATCTTCACTGCAGAAGATGTCGGGGAGACCCCACATCAGAGCTATCCTTTTTGGGTGACAAATCTGATGTACAGTCCAAATTGATGTGTAATAAGATGGTATTTTAGACAAATTGATAAACTAAACAGTAATAAGTCACCAGAACCAGATGGTATTCACCCAAGAGTCCTGAAGGGACTCAAAGATGAAATTGCAGAACTACTAACTGTTGTATGTAATCTACCACTGAAATCACCTTCTGTATCAGATGACAGGAAGGTAGCTAAAGTAAGGCTGATTTTTTAAAAGGGCTCTGGAGCAGATCCTGGAAATTACAGGCCGATGACTCTGCCATCAGCATCAGGCAAACTGGTAGAAATGACAGTAAAGAACGAAATTATCAGACACATAGATAAACATGATTTGATGGGGAAGAGTCAACAAGGCTTTTGTAAAGGGAAGCCATGCCTCTCCAGTCTCTGGGGAAGTCAACAAGCATGTGGATAAGGGTGATCCAGTTCATATAGTGTACTTAGGTTTTCAGAAAACCTTTGACAGGTCCCTCACCGAGGCTCTTCGGGAAGTTAAGTAGCCATGGGATAAGAGGGAAGGTCCTCTCATGGATTAGTAACTGGTAGAAATATTGGAAACAAAGGGTAGGAATAAATGGTCACTTTTCACAGTGGAGAGTCATGAACAGCGGGTCCCCCCAAGGATCTGTACTGGTACCTGTGCTGTTCAACACAGTTATAAATGATTGGGGAAAGGGTGTGAACAGTAAAGTGGCAAAGTTTGGAGATGATAGTTCAGTCCAAAGCAGGCTACAAGGAGTTACAGAGGGATCTCACAATACTGCGTGACTGGCCAAGAAAATGGCCGGTGAAGTTCATTGTTGATAAGTGCAAACCAATGCACACTGGAAAAAAATAATCCCAACTATACATATACGATGATGGCTTCTAAATTAGCTGTTACCACCAAGGAAAGAGATCTTGGAGTCACTGTGGATAATTCTTTGAAAACTGCTGAAAATTGAGAAATGATCAAAAAGGCTAATGGTATATTAGGAACTCTTAGGAAAGGAATAGAAAATTAGATAGCAACTATCACAATGCATCTATATAAATCCATCGTCCGCCCATACCTTGAATACTATGTCCAGTTCTTGTTGCCGCATCTCAGAAATGATATAGTGGAACTGGGAAAGATACTGAGAAGCGCAACAAGGATGTTGAAGGGTACAGAATGGCTTCTGTCCGTAGAGAGACGAAAAAGATTAGGGCTGTTTAGCTTAGAAAAGAGACACATTGGGTGATATGACAGAGGTCTATCAAATAATGAATGGTGTGGAAAAAGTGAGTAGAGAAGTGTTATTTAGCCGTTCAGACAGTACAAAACTGAGGGATTACATGAATAAGCAGCAGCTTTAATACAAACAAGAGGAAGAACTTTTTCACACAACGCACAGCTAACCTGTGGAACTCATTGCCATGGGATGTTGTGATGGACAAAAGTATAATTGGATTCAAAGCAGAACTGGATAAGTTCCTGGAGGATAGGTCCACCAATGACTATTAGCTAAGATGATCAGGGATGCAACCTCATGCTCTGGACAACTCTAAGCCTCTTGCCAGAAGCCAAGAGCGGAGGACAGGAGTGAGTCACTCCATAATTGCCCTCTTCTGTACACTCCCCCTGAAGCTCTGGTACAGGCCACTTTTGCAGACAGGATTCTGGTCTGACCCAGGCTGGCAGCTCTTATGGTCTTTTGGCTCTTTTCTGGGGAAGGTGTACATAAACAATGGCTTTCTTCAAATAACAGATTTTTTAATAAACACCTATATCATTCATTGTACTGTTACTGCACTGAAATCCTTGTTCATGCCCATTCCAGTTGCAGGGTAACGACGGCACACTGAGGGCCCATTCCTGCTCCCATTCTGGCAGGGAGGGCTTTGCTGTTGACTTCAGCAGCGTTAGAGCAGAGGCCTAAGTGTCTCAGACTTTATCGTAGGTACATGTATCCACCTGCCTTTCTTCCTTTATTTGGAAAATAAATGTGTCCCCAAAAGTCTGATTTTCTCCAAGGCTCTGGAACCTCCCAACTCTGTAACAATTTAAAAGAAAATTGGAATTTTTGATAAATGTGTTAGTTAATATGATATTTCTTGCGCATCCTTAAAAGAGCTTTTGAAAATGTTCACGTTTTCCAAGTAGGAGCTGATTCTGCAAAGCTTTAGCTTCACTAGTAGTTCTTACTTTCAAGAGTTGTCCCTTAAGGATGACTCAGATGTCTAAAGATTCAGGGTTAGGTCCTGTCCCTTTAAGAGCTTTTTATCAGAAGTTTCTTCACAAAGTCTTCAGCATTTCCTAATTCTACTGACTTCTTCTCTTTATGTTTCTTGTTAAAGACTCACAGTTTTCAGTATCTCAGCCTTTGTAGCATCATGCTTGATTTGCATGGAAGCTGTTTAGTTCACATTATATTGCACGTTAATAGCTGGGATCTATCCCTGCAGGAAGCCGGCGGATCATACTGGTGAATAGGGCAGGTCGCTGTGCCGGGAGAGTGGAGATTTATTACAATGGCAGCTGGGGGACGGTCTGTGATGATTCCTGGGATCTGTCAGACTCCGATGTCGTTTGCAAACAACTGGGATGTGATGTGCCATCAATGCAACTGTCTCTGCTCATGACGGGCAAGGATCCGGGCAGATCTGGCTGGATGATGTGAACTGCTCTAGGAAGGAATCCGATCTCTTGGACTGTCCTTCTGGGAGATGGGGCCAGCACAACTGCAGACACAAAGAGGACGCGGGAGTTCTCTGCTCAGGTCTGTTCTCTTAATGCTCCCGTGAGTCTGATAATCCGGGGACTTAATGAAGTACATGGGTGTCTGAGGAGTGAGCTGAGGATGTCAGAAAGTTTATCTCTTTTTTCCTTTCTCTCTCTCACTCTCCCCGCTACCTATCCATTTGCAGTGGTCACCATTAAAAAGTCAGCATTTCCAACAGGTAATACCAAGGGGTACTGCAAATGTCACATTGATTTCTGAATCTCGGGTACCACTGTTTTGCAACTGTTGGTAAATGGTGTCTTTTAAATAATAATTGCATTGCTCATGAGCCTGTCACTGGTCTCGAGAAGAATGTTTCTGATTCTTCTGTAGAAGAATGGGCAGGGTTGTTAGCGATCTCTGGGATTTTAGCCTTTCAATCCCAGTGTGTTTCGGAATCACAAATGTTAACACTCAATTTGTGCATTTCCTCCTAGAATTCACGGATCTCAGACTGGTGAATGGCAGCGACTGTGCTGGGCGACTGGAGGTTTTCTACAGTGGAACTTGGGGCAGTGTTTGCAACAGTCCTATGGATGCTGTCACCATGGCACTTATATGCAAACACTTGGACTGTGGAGACAAAGGGACACTTTTGAAGGAATTTACACATGGAAGCGGCTCTGGCCCCACCTGGGTGGATGGTGTTCGGTGCGATAAGCAGCACAGCTCCCTTTGGCAATGCCCGTCAGACCCTTGGAAACAACAATCGTGTAACAGAGTAGAAGAAACTCACATTCATTGTGAGGGTAAATAGCAAACATACACACACACACACACACACACACACACACACACACCCGTCAGGTCTAGCTCACTGAAAGATTTCAATATAATTATATTTTGTTACTTTTCACTAGACCTTTTTATCAAATACATATGCATGTATATATATTATAAATAAATGTGTATGTATTTGATATAAAGATCTACTGAAAAGTAACAAAATATAATAATAATATCTATCTATCCATCGATCTCGATATAGATATATCTATATAACATTCTCAGCAATGGTACAGAAACTTATTTTCGGTATCTGAGGTTCTAGAAATAGTGTTGTGGCCTGTTAATAACAAACATGGAAATTGCGATTACAAAGACATACGTTTCACCGCAAGCACAATTAGGGCCTAATCCAACACCCATGAAGTCATGGAATCACAGATATTTAAATGCTGAAGAGACTGTTAGGATCTTCTAATCTGACCTCCTGCATATCAAAGGCCATAAAATATCAGCCAGTAATTCCTGCGTCAAGCCAGTAAATTTTAGTGGAGCCAGAGCATATCTTTTAGAAATACATCCAGTCGTGATTTAATGACTTCATATCAAGGAGACTCCCCGTAGCCTTTGGTAAATTGTTTCAGTGGTTAATTAGCATGAACAAATTCTAAGCCCTTCACAATCCTTGTTACTGGGATCAGAATCTTGATCTCTCAAGTCTCACTCACACAGCAACAGAGCCTTTCAGGAGAGCATTATAACCCCCATTTTACAGACAGGGAATGGAGACACAGAGAGATGAAGTGACCCAAGGTCACCCATGGTGCCTTAATGAGCATTGGCTCAGGCCTCTAGTAAGAGCCAGTAAGTGTTACCCATTAAAGAGCATCATTAGCATGCTTTCTGGTTAAACATCTTCCAAGGAATAACAAATCAGAGGTTTGGGCTGTGAAGTTCATCTATAGATCTGTGTCTCAAGTGTTATTTTTATTATGGTAACACCTAAAATCCCCAAAGACCTCATTGCCCCAGGCACTGTCAAAACACAAATCGAGAGAGGCCCTGCCATACAGACGGTACAGTCGAGACAGACCAGACAAGTGGGAGGGGAAACATAAACAGAGAGATGAAGTAACTTGCCCAAGTAACACAGCAGATCTGTTGCAGAGACAAAAATAGAACCCCAGTCTTTTAAGTCCTAGTGCAGCACCATAACCACTGGATGACACTGCCTTTCTGTGTGGGAAAGTCCAGACCTGCAGCTCCTATACAGCCCCCTCTCAATATTACTTTCCCTCTTCTGTTGGTTCCTGCAGTAATGAGGGTGAGTTTCAGCTCAGGTGTCTGTTTCCATTCCAATTTCTGGGCAGAGGGGTCAGGGGGGTTGTCCACGGGGAGAGCCAGAGGAGAATCAGATACTGTCCTGCCACTTACATAAAGACACACACCCGCCAGGAGGGAGCTGCTTAAAGACTGCAAAATCCAGGGTAACAGCTGAGTAGCTAATTAATTATTCCATAACCCAGATTTTGGCTTTCAGCCAATTTACAAAGCGCTGGTATTCGGGGTGTGAAATACCAATAAACCCTACTCGAACCTGCATCGCACATACAGCCCAATCCACTCACCTCAGCTTTCTCTCCATAGGAAGGAAAGGGAAACCACCTCAGACCCTTTTTGCCGAATGCCCGAACTCTCCAAGCTGCACAGGTATCTTGCCTTCTCTGTGTCTCCCTCTTGGTTCCTAAGGACTTTCCCAGCTGTTCCAGTAACATGTGAGGTTTCTGCATTTCCAGACTGGGAGAAGTTGCGTGTCGTGGGAGGAGAGGACAGATGCTCGGGGAGAGTGGAGGTTTGGTTCCGTGGCTCCTGGGGAACAGTTTGTGATGACTCCTGGGACATGGCGGATGCTAATGTTGTGTGTCAACAACTGGGCTGTGGATCAGCTCTATCTGCCCCGGGCGAGGCTGCATTTGGCGAGGGGACTGGTTCCATCTGGGTGGAGAAGGTGAACTGCAGAGGGACAGAGTCGTCTCTCTGGGATTGTTGTTCCAAGCCCTGGGGTGAAAGTAACTGTGACCATGAGGAAGATGCTGCTGTGAATTGCTCAGGTGAGTGACAGGAGATGTTTCTGTTACATGCTGTAATTTCTGGGGAGGAGGATGGATCAGCCCACCCACCTCCCACTTGGTCACAGACCAGGCCCTCCCATCTCCTGTGTGCAGGTGCATCATGGGTGCTGTGGGGTAGAACCTTTATTGGGCTAGACTGGGTAAGACATTAGCCAGCATAATCCCTGCATCCCTCACAGGCCCCAGTGTGCTTGCTTATTAGTAGTGTCCTCATCATTGCACAAGAGACTTGGGCCCTAAATCACTAACATACAGGACCGATGCTGCTGTGAGGGAGTTTGTGGAGGTGACAGCTGGAGACAACCAGGGACTCTCAGAGGTGAGGTTCCCCCTGGTAACAAACATGTCACCTCTCCCTCACTCAAGACTCCATCTCTCCCTTTTCCTTTGCAGGTGTGACACAGACGACAGATTCACCAAATACCCAAGGTAAACCATCCCCCTTCTCCCATCAAGGGTTAAATTTCCCTGGTGCTGGGTCACAGGGGATGAGCTGCAAGCTGCAGCCTGAGGGAAGGAGCTCCTTTCCATGGGCTGTGAAATCTAGGGGCAAATGACACCCAGGTGGGAGCTGCAGGCCGTGCTGAGCAGGATAATCTCTCTCTGTTGCATGTTCATTTCCATCCAGCTCGCCCGCGCCGCCCTCCGACCGATAGTGGGAGAGTCACGGTGCCCGTGGTTGTCTGCATTATCCTGGGGGCCCTGCTCTGCCTGGTCTTAATCATCCTGGGGGCGCAGGTGCGAAGTGCCAGGGCACAGCGCAGAGGTGGGTCTTGACTGGTGTCACTGTGTGAAATGCCTCTGCAATAGCAGGGGGACTGCAGGGTGTCAGGGTGAGGGGCGATACCAGGCTGGGTGGGGTGGCCGAGGTGCCTAACTCCTCTCTCATTGAATATTTCATTAACTGTCTGGCAGTGGAACAGCCCAGCCATGGAATCTGGAGATGATACTAGCGAGGGAGCATCACAGTTGAATGGAAATTGCACCGGTATCCCCCACACAAACCCCCGCTCCCTCCCTGTGGTGCACTCCAGGAGTCCCAAATCACACCTCAAGCTCCAGTCATCACCTGTCTCTGGGTAGGACCCCCCATCCCACCTCCTTGTGGCCAGGGTCTAAAGGCTGCACAGCCCTGTGCCTTCCACTGCGATATCCCCAGAAGCCAGGCTGCTTAAAGGCCAGCCCCATGCTGTGCTTTCTCTCCAGGTGCTATGAACAGTGTATTGCCAGCAGTTACAAATTGCCTCCCAGCTCCTTCTCAGCTGACTGCACCTTATTCGTCGGATAAAAGCTTCACAGAGAAAACACACAAAAAATACAAAATTCCTCCACACTTACTGAACTTACCAGAAATCACCCATCTTCCTCATGGGCAGCCTGGTACAGCAATGTCCTTTCAAACTATTCTGCATTGGCCTCTTTCATGTGCAGAAGATCTTGTTCATTTCCTGAATCAAAACGAAGACCCTGAGTTTGTTTAAACTCAGCATTTTCTACCAAAAGTCTTTGTTTGTCTCTTGGTCTCTGGTAACCCAGTTTGTACCAGTCCATGCAAATTGCCCCAAGGCCTGGGACCTCTCTGAATTGTTTACGATCTCAGTGATTCACCTCAATAATCCTCCATTGTTTTTTATTCCTGGAGGACCTGTGGTAACCCTCATCCATGGAGTAAAACACAATCATACCTAAACCATTCACAGATTTCAAACAATGGTTCCCAAAGATACTGCGTGAGGTTGCAATACCTGTCACAGGAGGTGTTCTGAATATCCGTGAGGAGAGACATCATGGAAAGGGACCTACATAGATTGGAAATGTTGCCAGACAAAAAAGATTACAAAACTTGAGCTGGGAGAATACCTCTGTAGAGAGAAATCCAGTGGAGAGCAGAATCTTAGGAAGGAGAAATGCTGGAAAGGAGCACTATACTGTATTGTACTGAAAACTGACACTTGTAGAGGATTTTACATCTATAAAACACTGTACAAATATTAGCTACCAGCACCCTGGGAGACAGATAGAGAACAGGATTGCCATTAACATACGCATAACAGTCACAGTTTAGCATTAGGGCAATGCCTATAATGTTAGAGAAGAATAAACAGGCTGACCCAGAGCCGGGCTGAGTAGACGGGCTTCTTCATTGCAGTACTTGTTCCCCTCGACCCAATTGTCGAGGAAGCACTGGATTAGTTACAGCACACTCTTTTTATTTAAGTTAGTTTGTAAACACCTACATCCATTACAACACCCCAAAACCCCTTATTAAGTAATAGAAACACCCATACTATGATTATACCCACCCCTATTGACTGATTATAGCATTACGCAGATTATACACACATTTGTGCCTTGAAAATACATTTCTTTGCAGTAATTTGTTGACACAAGTTCCCTTAATCAGCAGTTCTCAGGGGAGGGAGGAAGGGGCCATGACCCTGGGCTCGTTTATGTCGCTGGGAAAGAAAGGGAGGGGGAGAGAACACTTCTTTTACACAAAGGGTATTCTTTAGACAACTACATTCCTTATGCAGCTGCAAGGCTTATCAATTCTTAACAAGCAACAGGGAAGGGAAAAGGAGGGCAACTTATTTATCAAATGGAGAAACACTGCTTGCCTCTGCCCTTATCTCCTAATGTCATGTCAGCACACCAGCAGCTTCCCAGGTCTTTACTTAACCCGAATATATCCCAACATATCATCAGACCTCATGCTTCAGGGCTTCAGATAGCCATCTTCAGGGGTCAGGAAAGAGTTGGGCCCTCTCTCCCGTCTTGCATATTTGTGTGGGACAGGTTGCTCTCCTCTGTAGCATCTGAGACTGGCCACAGCTAGAGAAGGGAGGCTGGATGAGCTGGAACAGACTCTGAGATGATACAGAGAAGAACCTTTCTTAGACACCGAGCTGATGTGTCTTTTCCACATGCTTAGGGTTAAACCGATCACCAGATTTGGGTCAGGAAAGAATTTTTTACCAGGTCAGATTGGCAAAAAAGGAACTTTGGGGGATTTTCATCTTCCTCTGAAGCATGGAGCAGGAATTGCCTTCCAGGATCATCTGGCATCTCTCACCTAATCAATTCCCTTCCATTGCGTGGACACTGGGCTTTGGTGGTACCTCGGTCCCCCCTGTACTCTGCCTGCGGCACACAATAGTTTGTTCTCCTGAGGACTGAAATACTTTAGTCTAACTGAGACTTAGCTGAGTGAAACATAGAGGCCTGTGTTCTGCAGGAGGTCAGACTAGGTGTTCTAATGATCACTTCTGGTCTTAAACTGTACAGAAATAAAGTGTTATCACCATTTTGCAGATGGGCGTAAACAGTAGCGTGGGGGAAGAATTATTTCAGATTCTCCAAAGGGCAATAACCAGGAATAATGGGATGAGATTAAAGAGGAAACGTTTTGGCTGAATGTAAAGAAACTTCCTGACAGTGAACTAGCCTTTGGAACCACTATCAAAGAGATTTGTGGAAATGGATGTTGTCCCCATCCCCTGGCGCACTGAAATCTAGCCTGGACAGAGCAGTAAGAATGTGCTGTAGGGACCAGTCCTGCACTGGGCTTACAGGGAGGGGCTGGATGATCCCATAGGGTTTCCCATCTCTGGTTTCTATGACCCTATGCAATACTGCCCTTTGTTTTCAGGTTCCAGAAGACCCTTGGATCCCCTCTCTGAGGCCGTGTATGAGGAGATTGATTATAACCTGATGAGAGAGAAGCAGGAGATGTTCAGTCGCTCAGGTCTGTGTGGCTCAATCTTAACAGGGAGCAAATATGAAAGTCACTTTCCATTCTGAGGCCCTGACCCAGAGCTAAATCACTGCAGCTGCACGCTCATGTGAGCTTGGGATTGGAGCTGGGTGCAAGTTTTGGTTAGAACAATTTAGGTGAATGTTATGTATGCAAAGGAGAACATTTTTATAGAGGGGAATGCACTCACTAGGGGTGCTGCTCTTAGTGCCCGCCAGTTGTTGTCCAGAAGAAAAGGATTTTGTTCAGTATTCAGTGAAATTTCCTCCTTGCTAGTGGCCAGTTCATCTGTAGGTTTGCTTTTCCTGACACACAAAATATAAGAGTTTATTGTTGCTGCTGACTGTGAGAGATTACACGTGTTCCTCACCACACAAATACAACCCTTAACTTTTCTGGCCATGAGCATGACATCTGATTGAAGATTAAACACAAGCAGAGGGATTCTAGAACCACCCTAGTAGAAAATAGTGATCTCAGAAATGAACAGCAAGCATTGCAGATTGAATGGACCACCTTGGAGTCTGAACCAATGTTGTTCTACTGTGACTTGAAATGACCATGCTGGAACACACTGAAGACTTTAACATAAGTCACCCTGAATTGTGGCATTCTTATTCGGAAAGATTTTCTTCTTATCTTGAAGCAAATAATATAGGTGACCGCTAACTGACATTCATTATAAGATCACTCATTACTCCTGCTTTGCCCAAGACCAAAATATACGACAACATCGTAGCTTTGCTGAAGGCACGTTTCTCACCTATGCCATCTGTCACTGTTCGGAGATTTCAATTTCATAAATGAAATCATTGATCTGACGAGGGCATCACCGCCTATACTGCCAAGCTGCATCGCATCGCCGAACATTGTAACTTTGGTATTGTTCTCACCGACATGCTGCAAGATCGCCTTGACTGTGGAGTTCAGGAGAAAGCACTTCAATGCCATCTCCTTGCAGAGCCAAATTAGACATTCACCGTCCCTCAGAAAAAGGCCTTGGCTACCCAAACAGCATCATTGCACATTGAGGAAATTTGTGTCATGGCAACCAACATGAATGCTACACTTCACAATCAGAAAGCTCATTGTCATCGACAAACTCAGCGGGACAATGGGAACTCAATCACATTAATGTCATTGGACAAGATTAATCACCTGAACATCTGCTCAGGCTAAGGGGGGTGCGGGGGCAGCATTAGCACTCTGCTTGGAAATTCAAAGACACCAAGTGGCATTTCTGCAAAAAGAAAGGTCACGTTGAGAGAGTCTGCCAATCAAAGGTTAAAAGCATGAAACAAAAGGACAATAACCAGTATTCTCATCCTTGTGCATCAAACATACTTGATGCTTCCTTCAACAATGATGCCAAGAAGCTTTGCTACATGTAGAGCCATCCACAACAAGGAATCTTAAGGTTCTGAAATGTTTGCAACAGTGCTTATCAATTACCATGAGTGCAAAATGGAAGTCAACTCTGGTTCTGCAATGGCGATCATCAATAAAAACCCATTCTGTCAGTTTTTCTCACAATGGCCTCCCAAGCTGTCAAATCCATCATGCAGCCTTAAAGCCTGTAATGGACAAAATGTTGACTTCATCCGAAGCTGTAATGTGAATATTTGCTATCGATCTTTCAATGAAAGATTGCCTGTCATCATCACAAAAAGTCAACATAAAAGCATCTTAGGCCAGAACTGGTTTACACAGTTGGGAATCAACATCCAAGGCATCTATGACATCAGCAAAGAGCAACTAAGAAAGATCACTGATGAATTAGCTCAAGTGTTTTCTGAAGAATTGGGAGCTTACAAGGGACCTCCAGAGTTGTTTCACCCAGATCCGACAGTCATGCTGATACACATGAAGGTCAGGAATGTACCATTTGCCCTATGTCCAAAGACTGACACAGAACTAGAATGTCTCGTTGCAGAGGGAGTCTTTGAGCCAGCTACAGATATGAAATGGGCTACACCAAGTACCCATGCTCAAGCCGAATGGCAACGTGAGAATCTGTGGAGATAATAAGTGCACTTTGCTGTTTAAGTGCCTTGTTCACTCTTACTCAGGGCCTGCTGTTAACCAACTGCTCCCTGTACTTGCTGGAGGAAAAGTCTTCACAAACCTCACTCTTGCCCAAAAATGTAAGAAGTGATAGTTGACAAAGATGCGGCAGATGCACAGACGATCACTCATTGAAAATTTTGAGTCACATGTCTCCAGTTTGGGATTTCCATTGCACTGGGAATTTTCCAATGGTTCATGGGAACTCTACTTTCGAGAATTCCAGGTGCTATAAGTATATTTTGATGACATCCTGATTATGGTATCAACCAAGGATGATCTTGCCAAACAACTTCGAGAAGTCTTGTGCTGATTCACAAAGTCAAGTATTTGAATCAAGAAGGAAAAATGTGAATTTGGAGCTACAGTTGTCATCTTCTTGGGCTATCGATGCATCTGGTATCCACCCAACAGAAAACAAGGTACAGGCAATCCATGATCCAAAATCCAAACACTGACAAACCCACCTGAGAACCACCGAAAGGAGTCACCAGAACTAAAGAACACAGACACGCTCAACCAGAAGGGGGCACTCATGAGAAGTGGGTGCCAACCCCATTACAGACACCTTCAGAGGACTGCTCCAAAGTACATTCTATATCTAGTCGTTTTTATAACTAACTTTTACAAAACACATAGATCATAGTGACCCCTACTGAGTCATCACTTTCTCCTAACATCAATGAACTATTTATCAACAAACATTCCTAACAATCTTAATCATAATAAGATTCTATATCAAAGGCACCCAGATTCAAGGTTCTCTTCCACTTATTTGCTTTCAGTCTCAATTTTTGACTTTCTCTCCCCTCTTCCTATTCTGATTAGCAGAAAATGCCAGCGTACAGCTAATGTTTGACTTTCCCTTCAGACGCCTGCTTATTCAAATTAACCCTTAACTATGCGGTGTTCTATTTTGTTAAGTCATAGTGGCTGAATGCACATGATATGGTTGCAATTAGCTTGATCACATTCTGGGGTACATACACCCCTCCCATCCAGCCAACACTTCCACCACTATTTTTTCCAAAAAAGGCAACAAGTACTGAACCTCTTCATTGCCTTCTTGACAAGGGAGCTCCAAGGAAATGGACTTGTTAGCATGGAGAAGCCTTCAGGAATGTCTAGAAGTTACTGATGTCTGATGATCCTCATTCACTACGACAAACAGAGGTCATTGATCATTACCTATGATGTATTAGATTATGGCATTGTAGCTGTTCTCAGCCATCACTTTCCAGAGGGAAAAGAGGCACGTATCAACTACATACTCCAAGAGAAACTATGCACAAATTGATAAAGATGATCTCACTGCCATTACTGAAGACAAGAAATTCCACAATTATATTTACAGTCTGTTTGAGAATCGTACTGACTGCAAGACACATCTAGGAATTCTCTCCAATAACAAGCCAGCACCTTCAGTCATGTCACCACAAATGCAACGGTGGAGTATCATGCTAAGTACTACTGAAATGATCACTGCTCTGCGTCAATTGTTCATGACTCATTTGTCACCAGATACTATCGTATCTGATAACGGAACTGCTTTTACCTCTGACGAGTCCAAGGACTTCACCAAAAGCAACCTCATTCGAGCTGTGACCATTGCCCCATGCCATCGCCAAGCAAATGATCTGTCTGAACAGATGGCGCAGACAACCAAAGATGCTATAATGCGGATCATCAAGGGAGACTGGCTGACAAGGCTTGCCAGATTCCTCATTACACATCACTCCATGCCCAAGTACCAGAGTTAGCCCAGCTGAGCTACTCATGGAACAATGTCTTAAGACATGGGTTCACCATCTCAACTATGACCTATCTGAGGAATTGGAACACAAGCAGGATCCTGCTCTGGATTCCTTCCTATCATCTACCCTGAGGTTCCTTCACATGACAAGAAAGTGTATTTGTAGAAGTTATGGAGGTAGGTTCCTTCAGCAGTCATTGAGGTCACTGGTTCCATCTCATATAAGGTCCAGATTGCCAATGGACAAGTTTGGCATCACCACATTGACCAGCTGAAAAGCTGCTCATCTCCGAGCAACATTACTCTAGGAGGAGCCTTCACATGTGTCTCCTCTAGAGCCATTCTTCATTATCGGTACAGCCTGCAGCCTCTGACTCTCTGAGCCCATCGAAGCCGCTACTCGAAGGGGACATCGCTCCTGTCTCGCCGGGCTTCATGCTGAATCGCAGTCACCAAAGACACCGGCCCTGCCGAGTGCTGTAGAGAGACCGCAGCGCAGGTGAGAGCACTCACGATGGCTGGATGATTGTGTTGCCAAAGGGGGGAGGAGTGTTATGTATGTAGGGGGGAATGTAGTTTTATGAAGGGGAAGGCACTCACCAGGAACACTGCTGTTAGTACCCACCAGTTGTTGTCTAGAAGGAAGAGATTTTGCTCGGGGTTCAGTTCAGTTTCCTCCTTGCTAATTGGCAGTTCCTCTGTAGTTTTGCAGTTCCTGACAAACAAAATAAAAGAGTTCAATGTTGCTGCTGACTGTGAGTGATTACACATGTTCCTCATCACACAAATACAACAGTGAAAAAAAAATACAGACTCAGACATTTTAAAATTCACATCGATTTCACCAAGTTGTTCCGAACACAGACACACATAATAAATTTTGTTTCAATATTTTCTACACAGAATATTTTGTTTTTTTTCAATTTGCAATTACTTTTCAGTTTCAAATTTCCTTTATTGTATTAATAAAAATTAAAAAACATTTTGAAAATGTCAAAAAATCCAAAATTGTTTCATTCAATATGAATTTCTCTCTCTTTTTTTAACTTTTAACTTAGCCAAAATTTTCAAAAAAAGTCCTTTTTGGCTCAACCCAAAATCATTTATTAAATTTGTTTTACAATGGCCAGCAAACTAAAATTCTGTTTCTCTCCAAGCCCTACCTGTGAATGCGGTGGTAAGACCAGGAGTTACTCATGTAGACAGATGAAGATGGGCTTCCTTCTCACCATACTCTGCAAGGCCCAATTGTAGGGACGGTTAATGTTACTTCAGCCTTGGAGTGTAACCAGCTATGGGTCAAGAAAGTGACTGTCTGGGGCCAGGCTAAACTATCATTTGAAAACTGCTTTGGAGCACTGGGGCAGGGGATGTTCTGTGGCCTTCTCCCACCACAGCCACTGCTGCTGGGTGGGCTCCTTCCTGCCCCCGGAACAGAGAGATCAGTCCAGGAGTTTCTCATGACTTTGAGTCCTGGCCCTTTTATCCTTTGTGCCATTTTGTCTCAATGTCAGATGGGAACATCCTGCCCAAGGGCTGTGCTGTGCTCAGGGCATCCCCCAGCACCACAGCCAAGATGGCTAGAGTGAATCACAGACTCTGCTCTTGGCCTCTGCTGGCCTGTGTCCAGCTGTGGCTCAAGTACATGAGTACCAGGCTCAGGGAAGACTGTTAGGAAGCAGGGCACAAACCCCAAAATTGGCTGTGAATTCTATACTGAGATTTCACCAACCAAGTAACAAGTGTAAACTCCTCGGGCATTATACGCAGCCTAACCATGGAGTCTGGCTTGACAAAGTCCTGGCTGGCATGATTTAGTTGGTGTTGTCCTGCTTTGAGGAGGGGGTTGGTCTAGATGACCTCCTGAGGTCTCTTCCAACCCTAATCTTCTATGATTCTATGATCAATGGGGGAGGTGGGTATTTGTCCTTAAGAAGGAGGAGTCTTCTCTGTGACTGAGGTGGCCGGGACCATTGTGGAACTTCCCTGGACCCATAGCCAAAGATGTGCCCTTCACTCATCCCACAGGGTATGTGAATTACCAGCATCCTTCAGGTCAGATTGTATCATACTCTCAGTCACATTTTCCATAATGAAATGGAGATTTCTCTTTGGGAGTCTGCATCAGCCTCTCACTGCTCAGAGTCGCTGTGATTCAGCATTTTTTCTGGAAGGAGGACCAAACTGAGACCAAAAATTTTGCCCCTGGCCCCAGATGTGTTCCCAGTCCCACAGTTCAGCTGCTGTCACTATGATGAATTTCTGGTTCTCATTTCTCCAGCTTCCTATTCAGATGACTCAGTGACGAAGCTGCAGTATTACACCGGGGACAGCGAGGGGGAAAACGACCCTGGATCAGAACAAGGTAATGGGGGAGGGGCAGACTCAGGCCGAAAGACCCAAATATGGGCAGAGAACAGAATTTCTAGAACACTTGCTAAAATTGCAGCCATTTCCCCCGACACGGTTCCCATTTTACAAGGTGGGGTCTAATCCCATTGAACAGGATTTCTGTCAGAATCTCAGGATAGAAACATGTGACCATCTCCTGAGCACACATTCCTGGGAGTGGCTCTCAGTGACCTCCCCAAGTGTGGAGCTGGAGGAGACAGGTCAGTGTCTTTGGATGAAGGTGTCAGAGCTCAGTGGAGCTCAACTCACATCTCTGAGAGAGAGGGAAGATTGTCCTGTGTTATAATTACAGATAAGCTGAGTCCAATTCACTGATCTGAACCCACCAGAAGTTTGAGGGAGGGAGGGATTTGCAGATTCTGACCCCAGCTCCGGATCTCTGTTTTCAGCTGGCATCTGTTGCTATAAAAAGCTGAAACAAACCCCTGGATGTGAACTTCCCGGCCTGGGCCCATCTCTAGTTGTAAATGGGGCTGCATTTCTACCTCAGTTGCTGTCAAGGGAGAGCATGAACTTGGCCCTATGGTAGTTTAGGCTGTGGCTGGGGGAGGAGACACTGAGCAGATGAGCCAGTTCTGCTGAGAAGCTGGAGCGCTGCCAAGCTGAGCCCTGGGCTGCCTGAGAGGCCAGTGAAGATCAGGAGCTCACAAAGGATCAGGCCAGCGACCTCCCAGTGGGAGCTTTAATTCCTGCAGGGGAGAGGTTCCCCCTCCCCAGTGTAACAGAAAAATTCAAACCTGTCTGCAGAAATCAGCTGGATTCACACAGGCTGGTTCTGGCCTGGCAGTGCCCGTGTTCCAACCTGTTATCTCAGCACAACCCAGATCCTGCTCCCACTGAAACACATAAAAGAGCTGCTGTTGGATTCTGCAGGGACAGGATTGGCCCCTTGTTATTTCTGGGACTCCTGTTTCACCGTAGTTCTATGACTTGTGCCTTCTCACCCTGGGCCTCTTCGAGTTCCCCTCACACATGCCATGATACACAGCTCTAGTTATAAGGGCTTCTTGCTGGTGCCCTGGGCTGAATGTGCTGTTTGCTGTTCCAGAGGGAGCTTCCCCCGAAGGGTCTCAGTTGGATTATGATAATGTGGAGGAGCCTGCCTTGAACGACGTCCACCAGACTCCAGATGGCCGAGGTGATCAGTGAATCTGCCTTCTGGAAGCAACGTCACACTGACAAAATCTAAATGTGTTTCCCAACAGGGACAATAGTGGTTTGCTAAGAAATCCACAAAGTTCCCCACCAGTACTTTCTATTGGCGTAACGCTGGGGGCACTGACCAGGTGCACTACAAGAGCTGTGTGGAGGCCCAGGGGTAGGGAAGTGTGTGATGCCCTAAGTCATAACAGAGGCTCATTGCAGGGATGGAAGGAGCAGTTCGCTCAGGAGCTGCCCACATGGTACTTGCTTCAGGTCATTGCCCTGTGACCCTCACTGACATGATCACGAGGGTTACGCACCATCTGTGAAGAGGGCACGTCGAAGCAGAGACGTCATCAATGCTGCAGTGTTCCCTGACCACCTTTCCTGGGATTCTGGTATAGCAACTTATAGACACAGTGACCAGGGCCGGCCCACAACATTTTGGCACCTGAGACGGGGAACTCTAATGATGCCCCCCTGGCTTGGGCCAAAACTTTGAAAGGTCTCAATTCTGCCTTCTTCCTGTTCTACTCCTTTCATGGTACTGCTCTGCTACCTACCCCAATAAAGGAGAACTAACAACTTAAAATGCCTTGTTCAAAAATTTTAAGTAACACGTAACTTTCAAATGCCTGAACAGCAAATGTAACTTTTCTTCTCTGCATAGTAAACACTGGCATTTTTATCTGTTTGAATAATCAAAGTGGTTCTTTCTGTGTCTTCTTGGTTGCAAAGATTTGAACTGCTTCCTGAAGGTCCACAGTCTGGGCCAGCTCATGCTCTATTGAGATGATTGCAAGGCCGACCAGCCTCTCCTGTGTCATTGTGGAGTGTAGATGTGTTATTAACTTCAGCTTGGAGAAGCTGTGTTCCCCATTGGCAACTGTTACTGGAAGTGTTAGAAGTATGCGCAGAGCAACAAAAGCATTTGGAAAAAGGGTGGTTATCTTATTTGTGCACATATATTCCAGAACAGCCTTTGGAGCTGTTCCTGCTGAAATGTATCTTGAAAGGACTTTCAGTTCATCACCTAAATCACTATCACACATGTCACCATGTGTCAACACTGTCTCACGTGCCCTGCATTGCTGGTGTAGGTCTTCTTCAGGTACAGTGAGGAGTTTTGGAATTTCATACAACATCCCAAATAGACTGCTGTGTTCCTTGAGCTGCATGATACGTTCAACTAACTGTATTGCACAATCTAGCACCTCGTTAAATAATTCAACTTTGAATTGTTGTTTGGGGTTTCTTAGTGGATTATCCCGTGCCTCGTAATCAAAATGTCTTCTTCTTCAGTGACTCTTGCATTCTTGAATGGTTGGGAAAATAGCTTCAGTGTGAAGTTCCTCTGCCAACTTCCGTGCACTCTTCAGAAGTTATGTATGTTTCTGGTGATTCCATTTCCCTCTGCCACTGTTCTCCCATGAACAGTTCCTGTCATAGCATTATCTTCCACAATGGCAACCGTGGCATCATCTATCTTCCCAATTTGGTGTTTGATAGGCTTTATCACCTTCGCTCGACTTTCCCATCATGTGGCACTCAGTGGTTTCAGTGTCAGAGAGGATGTTTCAAGATGCTTTTGAATGCTTCAAAATTTGCCATCGACGAGCTGATGCAGAGAAAAATACATAGATGCTTTGAATTACATTAAAACATTCAGCAGCCTCACAAGAAGCTGATGCTGCATCACTGACCACCAAGTTCAATGAATGAGAACTGCATTGGAAAAAAAAAAGCTTGAGGGTTTAACTCTCGGATCCGTGTCTGCACTCCTCTGTTCTTTCTTCTCATGTTGGAACCATTTTTGTAGCTGACATGAGAGGTCAGGGCTATCTCAATTCCTGTATCTTCCAGCTTTTTAAGAAGCACATTTGTCATAACAACTCCTGTAGTATCATCAATGTCAATAAATTCTAGAAAATATTCTCTGACAGTCACCATTGCAGAGACATTTTCAGTAGGTTCTATTGTTATTAGAAAACTCACCATTAAAGTCATTTGTTCCATATGGCTGATGTCAGGTGTGCAGTCCAGAATAACAGAGTCATATCTTGCTGACTTCAGATCTGCCACAATCTTCTGTTTGACTTTTGTTGCCAGTAACTGTGTGATCTCATTTTGAATTGTTTTTCCAAGGTAGTGGTGTGTGTACATTTCTTGGGTGGTGACTCTTCTTCGATGCTCCTGGAGTACAGCATCAAACTCGGCCATCAGCTCCACAATTTGAGGGAAGTTTCCATTGTTTGGCACATACAGCTGATCTGAAGTGCTAAGTTTTGGGTAGCAAACATTTTCACAATGGCAATGAGCCTTTTCCGAACATTTTGCCAGTAAAGAGACTCTGATACAATCTTCTCTTGATGCTGATCCTCTATGGTGGCCTTTAACCTTAGTCTCATCTCAAGCTCTTTCCACCTGTGGAATGCTCTCTGGTGATTTGCTGCCTTCTCATGGCATGCCAGATTTCTAGCCAGATTTTTCCAGTCCTTTGTTCCTGTAGAACCCAGTGTGGCTGGAACATTAGACTGGAAGCGTTTGCAACAAAAACAGTATGCAGCATTCTGGGTTTTTGAGTACATAAGCCATGGCCTCTCCACTTTGTCACCATTGGGGATTTCATGCTAGCAATGTGTTGGATGGAAACTTCTGTTTTCACTGTCTTTGGGGAACATGAAGGTTTCACTTGCTGTGGCCCATGCAGTACAAGGAAGTCCCTCAGGCTACTGCTCAAGTGGGTCCACAGATCTGGATCATCTAGACTTAAGAAACTAAACTCAGCAGCTGCTGTTTCTTGTGCCTCCACCACACTCTTCTCTGATCTACTCTTTTCTTCAGGAATGTGCAGGGTTACATCCATCTGAGATGGAGATATGGGTGCTGCAGCAGCTGCCAGGTCACCTGCACTCTGACTAACTGGAAGATCAGGCATCTCCTCACCACTCACTTCCTCGCTGGGGCCGGAAGGCTCACCCTGAACATTTGTGTCTATGTATCTCAGGAGAGCTCCTTCCGGCTTAGATAGAAAAGCTTCCTTTGCTTTCTTTCTTTTTCTGAATGCTGCCCCAGAGGGGCGTTTTCTTCTTTCACTCATGATTGCTGTTCTGTGCCAGCTATAGTGGCTCTCAGCACTCAATTGAAGGGGACAAATAAGCAGGCTGGTAGCAGGGCCTGAGTGTGGGAAGATATCAGCGTCTTAAGGGCCTAACTGGCTCCTACTACTTCAGTTGACTGCCTGTTCTCCTCAAGTGGGTTCAGGGAAGCAGCAGGAAACAGGAAGCTCCCTAAGAAGCTGGTGTTAATCAGTCCAGGCTCCTGGGGGTGCTAGAGAGGTACATAAGAGGCTCCTCCTTCTCTCTCTCCCTGCAGCTCCTGCTGCTTTCTGTTATTCCCTCTCCCCTTTTCTCCTGCCTGCCTGTTATGTCTCTTGTGCCCTCCTTCCTCCAGCACAGCACTCCACCATCTCTGTGCATCTAGAGCAGAGAGAATACATATGCACCAGCAGCAGACACAATTTTCTACACTCTGAGTCCTAGTGGTGCCCCCCACAGTCTGGCACCTGAGGTGGCCGCCTCAGTTGGCCTCATGGTAAGGCCAGCCCTGACTGTGACAAGGGGATGGGTGGGACATGCAGATTTTACACGCAAAGGCCCATGTCCACCCTTATTAGCTGGCTCAGCTCCCAGTGGTTTCAGTACGTTGGAGACTGATGGCAGTTTATGGGGTAAACTTTACCAGGAGAACACATAACTATTGTAACAAAATGCCTTTGTGGAGCAATCCCTCTAGGCTAGATCCCAGTCACCTCTTTCTAGAACTCCCCCTCCTCATCTGGGAGCTCTAGGATCCTCTCAACTGGCTCTTGAAATGTATCAAATCAATGTGATATGTGAAATGCCCCGTCGGAGGGTTCCAGAGCGGGCTCCTCTTACTGCCCTGAGAGATCCCCAGGGACCAGTGAAGCTAGTGCATCTGCAGCTTGTAGTTTAACTCTATCTCCACTGTGACTATTCTCTTAATTACTTCACATCTTCCCGTCAGATGCCCCTGCCCTGCCTGGAGATGTCCTAGGGGATGGTTATGATGATGCCAGAGAAGTGTCTGACTCTGAAGGTGACCCTGCTTCGGGGCAGAATGATGAGCAAGGCACTGGGGTGAGTGACAGACACAGGGATTCACAGACAGGTGAGTGGAGAACTATTTACACTTCACACTGTCTCTGCAGAGTGGGAGGGCTGGAAATGTGGGGTACACAGCAAGGGAACAGCTCTGGACAAATCAATGCCTGTGAGAAATTCTCTCCTTCTCTCGTCTCTCCATTCCCTGAAAGCAGAGGCTTCAGTGCCTGCCATGGGGGAAGGAACAGCAGGGTCCCTGCTGGGTGGTACTTCATGGTCAGACCAGCAAAATACCTAGGATCCTTCTGCCTCTAGGTTCCAATCCTTGTGTGGCTGCCACGCCCTGGATGTGCTGGATTCCCACCACTTCACTGCACGTGTATCTTTTGGGCAGAATCCTATGAACCAAAGTCCTGTTACTGCTACGCAAATGTTAAAGAGCCCATGACTCCTCCTGTAAAAGTTGGCCTATTGTCCTTGGCGAAAATCTCCCATCCCCTCCCGATTTTTCCATGAGCAGGGAGACCATCGGCCACCCCAGAAGAGGTGCAGTGCTGATGAAATGTGCATTGCTTAGTACTTGATAAGAAGAATGTTCTTATGTTCATTGTTAGGGCAGAGTGAGTTATGATCCTCTTAACTAAGCGCTCCTGGCTGATAAGTGCTTGGGTTTTCTACATGAAGTAACAGGTAAATGGAGTTCTCACTTGGCAGTGTTAGCTGGTCTGGAAACCAAAGGTTTTAATTTCCAGACTGTTTACAGAGATGATGGATTAGAACTTGTCATAGACCCGCCAGAAGACTGAAGGGGGAACAATTCCTAACCATTACTGTAGAGCAGAGATTCTCAGCTGTGGTGCACAAAATGTATTCTGGGACGGCATGAGAATCCAGAGCAGAGAGCGGTGGCTCCTTTCCAGGTGCCCAGCTTTGAAGGCAGCGCTGCCACCAGCAGCAGCGCAGAAGTAAGGATGGCAGCGTATGGTGTTGCCACTCTCACTTCTCCGCTGCTGCTGGCGGCAGTGCTGCCTTCAGAGCTGGGTGGATGGAGAGCTATGTACTTAAATGGCTCTTTGTGACTCAGTGCCCGACTGCTGTTCATATTTAGTGAGAGTTGCACGTTGATTTTTTTTAATCGTTGTATGTACTTGTGTGGTGGGGGTGGGGGGCATCAACTATAATGGACACAAAGAAGGGGGGTGATCAAATAAATTAGAGAACCACTGCTGTAAACTCTGCCTTGCTCTGCTGCTGCCCATCACCATAGAGTGGATCCACTGACTGTGTCTCCCTTGGTATTTTCAGGTGGGAGTCTGCACTCGCTAAGGAGTGAAGTTGTCTCTGGGATGGACAGAGAAATCCCATTCCCGCTTCCTGGAGAGACAGGTTATGATGATGTGGAACATGGTGACTCTGGGGGATCAATATCAGAACGATTTGATTGGGAAAAAAATAACCTTGTGATGATATAAATGCTTTGCCTTTTTCTCTCAGAAATGCTCCCTCTGCTATGATGCCTAGAGACAGTCCCTGCCTGGTAGACAGACAAAGCAGGTGTTTTTATAAGATTTGTGTGAAGTTGCAGGAAATACTAGTGGGAGTTGGAAAAGGTTCATAAACTTTCTTTGTGTAATTTTCCACCGTTTGAAGGGGGTTGAATTTTCCCGCTTTTTTATGCCTATAATTTCTTCATCTTGAATTTTGCCTTTTTTCATATTAAATCCTTTCTGAAAGTCTTCTCCATAGTGGAAGTTTTTCTTGCCAGATGAATTGTGCAGTTTCCAGGGTTCATCACAGGGAGAGGCTGAGATACAACAAACCAAGAGACAAGGGTGGACCAACTCTGGGTATGGCCGGCTGTTTGACGGTGGAGGGGTTTACACTGAATGTTCTATCAGGCACGTGGTAAAAGCGGAAAACCAGCAAGAGAACATTCTGAAATGAGCAACAAGGTTGTTCCTGAACCTAATTCAGATTTGTAACCTTCATTGAATCCAAGGAGATAAATGAGAAATTCTCCCTCATAATTCACACCTGAAATTAAACAAAGAGTGAATAGAATTCCCCATTAGCAATAAATGTGGAGGAAGAATATTTCTGCTAGGACAATAAATGAATTTTGTAGAAAATAATAAAAACCAAACTGCTTTAAAACCAACTTTTAAAATCCATTTTAGTTTGAAACGCACCAAACCAATAGTTTGCAGCCATATACTTGTTTAAAAAACCACACCGATGTTTTGCGCACACACACACACACCCACCCCAGCAGTTTAAAACACCAGACCAGCAGTTTCCAACAAAATACTTTTTTTAAACACCCACACTTATATCTAGCTTGGGCCCCTGAGTAACTAACAATTTAAACATTAATGCCAACTCTTTTAAGAAGACAAACAACCCCCTTTTTTAAAAAAAAAAATAATTTCAGAATAAAAACCAAACTGCTTTTAAAAACCATTTTAGACTCCCCTCCCCTAACATTCCCTTTTGTGATCTGGGGTGGGGGAATTAAGTTGTCTGTACAACTGGGTTCCTTTTGGCTATTTTTTTTTTCTTTTAGTTAAAATACATTTTTCTTTGGGGCCTTCTTACAGTATTAAGCAGTAAATCACCATACACATCAATCCTTAAGGTTACTGTACCCATTCCCAAGTGTGGGGCCCCTTGCAGATATCAGTGAATGTCTTGGGGTTTGTTTGTTTGTTTTTTAAACATGTTGCTTTCATGCTTAATGTCTGGGGGTTGTTTTTGAAATAAAATGGGTGTACCACAAGCATTGTAAGCACCCTAGAAATACCCAGAGCTTTTAAATGTTTGATTGTCTTTAGTGCAAATGTTTGTTCTAAAGTATGGTGGAGGTTTGTGAACCCTTGAAACATTTCAGTTTTGGGTTAGACCCATTTTTAGTTTTGTAAATATATTATTTTAATGACTTTAAGTTGCTAGAAAGAATGACCCATAGCGTTCAACCAACTCCTGGTTTATATTTAAACTGTCCAATAGCATTCAACCAACTCCTTGGGTCATATTTAAACTGTCCAATAATGGCTGCAAACTCCTGAGCTTTTATTTCCTTTCATATTAATCAGAGCTCACTATCCTCACCCACCCACCTCCTTTACTGTGGGTGTACCCTCATCAAATGTAATTACTGATCACTAATACGATTAACCCTGATGGCAACAAGGGTGGGTAATCTCAGTCACCCTGGCCATCCCTGGTTTTTTTAATTGTAAACAGATTTTTAGGGGGGGTTCCCCCCCACATGATTTTACAATATACATTTCAGCTTTTTTACTGTGAATGGGTCTCTTTTACACAAAGACAACAGATCACACTGCAATAAAGATAGGTACCATTACTAACTGTCTAAGAGCGTCTATCAACTCCTGGGGTTTTATTTCCTTTCATATTAAATCTCGCCATCCTCACCCACCCACCTTCCTTACTGTGAGTGTACCCCCGTCAAATTTAATTTCTTATTACTTATACGATTAACCCTGATGGCAACAAGGGTGGGTAATGTCAGTCACCCTAGCTATTCAGTGGGGGTGTGGTTAAAACCATTCAGTTCAACAGGATGGGTCAGCTCTATTGTACTCAAACACATGTCTGAACCATCCCTGGGATTTTTTTTAATTGTAAACACATTTTTAGGGTTCCCACCCACCACATGATTCTACAACTACATTTCAGTTTTTTGCTGTAAATGGGTCTCTTTTACACAAAGACATAAGAGCTAGGTTCTCACAAACTATTTTTTTTTATTAACAGACATACAGCTCCTTGAAAACAAACCAAGATGCTCCTTTAAAACTTTTAGCTCACTTAAGGGCCACTGAGACCTTCGAACAGAAACACAGATAGTCACAAAGCCCTTTTCAACAGATTTTTTTACAATTGACAGCTACCAAGTTTTATATCGCCAAGATGATCAGGGCCTGCAACCCCATACTCTGCATGTCCCTAAACCTCCAACTAACAGAAGCTGGGACTGGATGACAGGGGATGGATCATTCAAAATTTCCCTGTTCAGTTCTTTCCCTCTGGAGCACGAGGCACACTGGCCACTATCAGAAGACACAGTACTGGGCTAGATGAACCATTGGTCTGACTCAGTATGTCCATTCTTATCTAAGTTATGAAGAGTAGAATATGGATAAGGGAAGCTAAAGACATTAGGGGAAACTCCATGGCTTGCAGGACAAAGGATAATAAGGAGTGGTGTTTTTTTAAGTGTATTAGGAACAAAAGAAATCCTAGCAATGGTGTAGGCTCATTACTAGATGGAGACTGTTTAAAAGGATGCAGTAAAGGCGGAAGTGTTCCTTTAATATGTTTTCTCTCTTTGGAAACCCCATGTCAGTGTATTTAAAAAGGACAAGGGTCTCCAGTGCTATTACATTTTTGCTGCAGCATGAAGGAGTAGAGGTGGTGAAGTCCATCCACAACCCATCGGAAGATCTCCTGCTCCTGCTCAGCACAGCACAGAGTGGGACACCCCACCAGCTGGCCCAGGACTCTGAACTCCTCCACTCCCTGACGGAGAGAGGGAGCAAAGAGAGTCACTTGTTCCTGTAGGTCTGGTTCAGTGTGTCCCCCTGCCATTGCACTAGCAATGGGTTAGAACCAGGGGAGGCAGAGCCCAGCGTAGAGAGACTGGGGACAATGAGAGCAGGAGAAGCCATGGGGCTCAACACCAGGGGCTGAGGAAAGCTCAGCAGGGACAGGAAATCTGAGTAGCAAAGTCAGCAAACATTGCCCCCAAGTGAGAACCCTGGTAACGAATGAACTAACATCCAGTCTCCATCTCAAGGGCAAGCTCCTCATCCCAGACCCTTCTGCCATTCCCCTCCCTCCACTGACCTCAGGCCCAGGAGCTTGGGGTCACCTTGGACTCCTCTGCTCTGCATCCCGCCTCTCTCACTCCATCCTGAAGCTCCCCAAAGTCCCCACTTTCTGCACCGTGCCCAGCCTGCTGGCTCTCTCCTTCAGCCTTGTCCTCTCGTCTCCCCCTCCTGCCAGACCTTCCCTTGCCCCTCCTGCAGCCCCTGCACTGGCTCCCTGCTCTTCCCCACATCGCACCAAGCCCCTTGCGCTCCTCTCTTGCTGTCTGCACAGCCTCCCCACACCCACTCCCCATTGCTCTAGCTCCTTTGGCTCCTCCCATCCCTTTCACTCTGTCCCCTCCCACCTCCCTCCTTCTGTTCCGCTGCCCCAGCCTCTGGGGGCACGTCATCCAAGAGCCCCCTTCCAGCTGCCAGAGGGGAGGCCCTGTCACAGAGGGGATGGAGCAGCTGGAGCAGCGAAATGGCCCTGGACACCCAGAGCAGGGGGCATTCACCTAGCAGCCTGGCAGGAGCTGATGCCAAAGTATCTTGGGGACAACTGACAAAGGGGGTGAACAGACACCTGCTTTCAGAGGGTGCACTCAGGGTGATCCTGTGTAAATGTACTGACCCTGTGGAGCAGACTTTGGTCCTAGGGGAAGAGCGGAGAGAGTCCTTGGAGATAGAATAATGGGACTCAACCCAAAGCACACTGGAGTCAGAAGGCAGACCTGTCGACATCAGTGCTCATTAGAGTGGACTCCTACCGAGGATCTTGCTGAGCCACTATTCTAGACCTGGGTTTTCCCTGCCAGGAAGCGCTGCAACATGAGGTTGCTCAATGCAGTTAGGAGGTGGCCAGGGTCAAAGGCTGCTCACCTTGAATTTGTGATGCCCAGCAATGAGTTTGATCAGCCAACTGATCCTTACCACTGCCCTCAGCTGCCCATGCACCTCCTTGGACGTGGTCCTGGGGAGCAGGAACTGAGAGAAACAAATTGGGACAAATTGCTAAGGAGACGTACCAAAAAATAGCACAAGCCCATAGGGTGAAAATCAGAAAGGCTAAGGCAAAAATGAGTTCTATCTGGCAAGTGACATAAAAGGCAATCAGAAGCAGCTCTATAAATGCATTAGGAGCAAGAGAAAGACAAAGGAAAGTGTGGGGCCACTACTCAGCAGGGAAGGAGAGCAAATTATGGATGACACAGACAAAGCGAAGGTGTTTAATGCCTTTTTTGCTTCAGTTTTCGCTAAAAAGGTTAATGGCGACAAGATGCTTAACACAATATTAACAACAAGGGGGGAGGAATACAGGCCAGACTAGGGAGAGAACAGGTAAAAGACAATTTAGGTCAGTTAGATGTATTTAAGTTGGCAGAGCCTCCTGATATTCACCCTCGATGTAGCTAGGCTAAGTAATGTCTGAACCTTTAGGAGGGCTGTGGTCCCAGAGGACTGGAAAAGGGCAGACCCAGAACCTATCTTCAGAAAGGGGAATGTCTTCAGAAAGGAGGCCCCAAGGAATTAGAGACCAGTCAGCCTAACTTTGGTACCCAGAAAGAGACTGAACAAATTATTCAACAGTTTGTAAGAACCTAGAGGAGATAATAGGGTGATAAGGAATAGCCACCCAGGATTTGTACAGAACAAACCATACCAAACAAATCTAATTTCCTTCTTTGACAGGGTTACTTGCCTAGTGGATGCAGTGAGGCAGTATATGATGATGGATGTGAAGTTCAGTAAGGCTTTTGACACAGTTCCACCAGACATTCTCATAAGCAAACTAAGCCAATATGATTCAGATGAGATTACTATAAGGTGGGCGCACAACTTATTGAAAGACCATACTCAAAGAGGAGTTATCACTGACTCACTTGCAAACTGGGAGGGTGTCTCAAGTGGGCTCCCCAGGGGTGTGCCGGATCCAGTACTAGTCAATATTTTCATTAACAACTTGGTTAACAGAGAGGAGAGTATGTTTTTAAAGTTTGTGGATGACACCAAGCTGGGAGGGGTTGCAAGCACTTTGGAGGACAGATAAGAATTCAAAATAAGCTTGCTAAATTGGAGAGTTGGTCTGAAGTCAACAAGATGAACTTCAGTCAAAACAAATGTGACATAACGCACGTGGCAAGGAAAAATCAAATGCATAGAAACAAAGTGGGGGATAACCGGCTAGGTGGCACTAATGCAGAAAAGGATCCGGGGCTATCAGGGGTCTCACACTGAATGGGAATCAACAGTGTGATGCTGTTGTGAAAAAGGGAAATGTCATTCTGAGGTGTATTAGCTTGGAGCACTGTGTCCAATTCTGGGCACCACGCTTTAAAAAATATGTGAACAAACTGGAGCCAGTTCGGAGGAGAGCAGCAAAAATGATCAGTGGTTTAGAAAACATGACCTCTGAAGAAAGGTTGGACGAATTGGGCATGTTTCCTCTTGAGAGGACAGAGGGGGCACCTGTAGCAGTCTTCAAATACGTTAAGGGCTGTTACACAGAGGATGGTGACCAATTGTTCTCCATGTCCCCTGAAGGTAGGACAAAAAGTAATGGGCTTAATCTGCAGCAAGGGAGATTTAGGTTAGATATTAGGAAAAACTCTATGGGTGGCTGAGCACTGGAACAGGTGACCTAGGAAATCATAGAATCTCAGGATTGAAAGGGACCTCAGGAAGTCATGTAGTCCAACCCCCGGTTCAAAACAGGACCAATCCCCAAGTAAATCAGTGGGGGAAATGGTGGACTACTCATCATGGAGGTTTTAAAAAACAGGCTGGACAAACACTCCTCAGGGATGGTCTAGGAATGCTTGGCCCTACCTCAGTGCAGGGGGTGGAGTAGATGACCTCTTGAGATCCCTTCCAGCCTGGGCCTTCTGTGATTCCCTCTTCCCAGGTTCCAGGATGGAGGAGACCAAGTCTCTGCCAAGAACATTTCCCTCTTTTTGGACCACAAACCACCCACAGAATCTACTTCCTTTGTTCCCAGAACTAGAACGTTGGGGGGAATCTAGATCTGGGCTCTGACCAGGTGGGTGGGCCCATGAGTGATGCTCCAGGCCCACAGCCCAGGGATCCCAGTGTGATTGCTGAGAAGGGCTGCAAGAGATTTGCCATCACTCTGCAACCCTACCCCGCCCCCAGGCAGCTCAGCTGTCGTGTTGATGGGCTCTGGAGGCAAGGCCCTGCGCCCAGCCAAGGGAAGGGCATGAATGCCAGGGTCAGATGCGGGCTCAGTGCAGATCATGGCAGATCCCGTCTCCCAGATATAGCAGGGGCACTTGGTTCTCCAGCCCAAGAACCTTTGTATAGAACGTACTCTGAGGAACAGAAGGCACGGGGGTGTCCCATGCTTGGGATTAAATGGAGCCTTGGTTCCCAAGCCCCACCCCAGCTACAGGTCTAGTCCCCTTCCTGCCCCCACGCCTCCAGACCTCCAAGATGTTCTGCAGCACCACAAGGTTGGACTTCTGATCCTCGCACACCAAGGCCTTCAGCATCTCATCCATGGCTTTCAGAGTCTGCGTGCAGAGCAGAGGAGAAACCAGAGCAAGTGGTGTTACCCAGCCAGGCAAGGAACCAATGCCCTGGCGTGTGACATGCCCCAGGTCACGGCAGCCCCTGGTATTCCAGCTCACCCCCTCACTTGTACCTGCAGGGGACCTACTGCAAACTCCTCCTGGCAACAGGACCCCACCTGCCTTTGCTGTCCCCAGGAAGGCCACTGCACACAGTCTAACCCACTGGAAGAGTCCAAAAGGACTCCACATTTGGACGGGGAGGGAAGATTTCCAGCCAAGCTTCAGTTCCCCTGGCCTGTGTGGGTCTGAAGCAGCCGATCTCAGGCCTGTGCCCCCAGCCATGCACTGGGGATGAATGTGCTTGTGAAGGGAGTGTCTGTTCCCCACTAATTGCCGGTGCATGTGAAGGATAAATGCCTACTAGTGCTACCCCATGAGGGAGTTACTCCTTTTTCTGCGGCCGTGGGGCCTGTGCTTTGCTGCCGCAGTTCCTGAGCTGAAGTCCTGCCAAGAAGCTATGATCATTACACTCTTATGCCAGTGCCAGGTAACCCAGGGGGCAGGTACACGAGCAACTGGCAGAATTCCCACTTGGTTTGGGGTGGCTCCTCACAGCCAGTTTGGGGCTTACCTTGGTGTTCAGAGCAGCCTCCATGCCCTGGATGGTCTGTGCTGGAGGCAGGGAGAAGATGCTGGAGAAGCAGGCGGCGAGCAGGTTGGATTGTTCCATTCCCCACAGCGATGGCTTAACATTGCTAAGAGAAGAGACATGTGCGGATTGGAGGGCTGTGGCGAGACTGATGCGTGAATGTTGGCCGCAGGGTCCCAGGACATGGAAACACCTGCGGGGGCTCTAGCTGCGGGATGGAGGATGAGAATAGGCCAGGGGGCGGTGGAGGGAGCCGGTACTGTCTTCTCTCATACCAGCAGGCTGAGGTGGAGATCACTGTGCTTTGCCGTAAAACAACATCCCGCAAACGGCATGGATGGGAGACTAGAATCTATTGGCACAAAAGCGCCTCTGAACCCAGCGGCCACAGTGCAAAGGAGTCTGCCAATCCTGCCCCGCTGGGGGCAAGAGACCCTCCCTCCACAGCCGTCTGGACTGTGGCTTCACAGTCCGGGCCCGCAGAGAGATGTTGCATCAGCCCTCAGTAGGGCAGAATCCAGGCAGGGATCCAAGACCTGCCCCTGCCCATTACTCTCAGCACGGTGGACAGGGCACAGGGAGGCAGGAAGGTGGGGACCGCCCAGACGGCATTAACCCCTTCACCTCCACTGCCAGACCATGGCCCCAGCACATGCCATGAGGTGCCAGGTGACTACTCGAGCTGCCCCCTGCAGGACAGAGCCGCGCCTCTCATGGCGGGCAGCAGCCAGTGAGGAACAGCTAGGCCCCCTGCTGACGCAAATCACCACCACCCCTGTACACCCCGGCAGAGATGGAATCACGGCCAATGCTGTCACCTGCCCCGATCTCAGGAAGCCCGTGCCCAGTGGGGAGAGCCGCTCCAGCACCTGCCCCGCCTCCCCTTCCCATTCCTGGGGAACCTATTGAGCCAACTGCGAGAGCCGAACTCCAGCCCGCAGCATCTGACACCCTCCGGATGCCTGAAAGGCGGGCTTCTGGGAAGCTCAGAGCAGGATGCCAGTGGCACTGAGAGAGAGCCCCCCATGGCACAGACAGTGCCACGTGCCAGGGCTCAGCCTGCCCAGCCTCTCAGCCACAGGGAGTCGCTGAGCTGCCGTTGTGACGCAGCTGGCGGCGATTCCGGTCGCTCCGCTTCAGCAGCATCCAACTGCCCCTCTCCCCACAGAGCCATCGCCTGCGGGGTCCCAGAGGGGACCGGTCCTAACCCCCTCACTCCCTCCCCCACATCTTCATAAGGCCACTTGGAGAGGTCGCCAGGCACTGAAGGATCCTCCACCACCAACCCACTTCTGCCAGCGCCCATGCACCAGCGCCATCACCTGGTGCCTTGTGCCCGGGGGAATCAGAAGATGGGGGAGGAGCAGAGGGGAGAACGCCCTGGAGAACTGGCCATGCCAAGAGGCTGGCCTCTCTGGCTGCACACAGCACTGGCTGGGGCTGGGAGGGCAGGCCGGGTACCTCAGCTCCATGATGGCGAGCATCACTTGCTAACGCACCATGCTGGTCACGGTGTCGACGGACTCGTGATCAATTAGCTCCTGGAGAGACAACGTGAGGAAATGCCAGCTGGGCTCCGAGCTCCTGCAAGGCTCCGACTGGGGAGCAAAGTGCAGGGCCTGCAACACGTGGGCTCGACAGCCAAGTCGTCCTACTGTGGACTCGATGGCGTGCAGGGCTCCAGCCGGGGAGTGCAGTGCAGGGCCTGTGGTCAGTGCCCCAGCGTCATGCACCAGTGCACTGCAAAGGCTCCATCAGCATTAGCACCCAGGGACTCCACCTGAGATCAGGCCCCCTTGTGCCAGGTGCTGCACACACACAGAGTGAGAGCCAGTCCTTGCCCCAGAGAACTCACGAGCTAACTAGACAAGACAAGGCATGGGAGGGAAACTGAGGCACAGAGGGGGAAGTGACTTGCCCAAGGTCTCACTGCAGAACTGAGCCCCAGCCCACTGGACCACTCACCAGCCCACACTGTCCCACGTTCAGGGAAGGGAGGTAAGCTCTGGAAAGCTTTTTGCAGCGCTGGAGAGCAAAACTTTCCAAATCTATGGAGCAGATTTGTTGCTAGTTTCCTAGTGGGCACTGACTGCGCAGTGTTGGGGCTCTGTGCAGGGAGAATGGCGTATACAGAGCGACCTGGTGACTTGGGAAGCTGGGTGCAAGGAAACAATATATGTTTCGATACAGTTCTATGTTTATGAATAAAGAATGCAGGCTACACTCACAGCATGGGAGGCTCTAACCTGGGAAGTGGTGACTCTGGAAAAGACTTGGCAGTCATGGGAATCAGCTGCACATGAGCGCCCAGTGCGACGCTTAGGCCAAAAGGGCTAATGTCATCCTGGGATGTATAAACAGGGCAATCTCCAGTTGTTAGACAGGTTATTTTCCCTCTGTGTTCGGCACTGGTGCGTCTGCTGCTGGGATCCTGTGTCCAGGTCTGGTGCCCACAACTGAAGGAGAATGTTGATAAATTGGAGAGGGGTCAGAGAAGAGCCACAAGAGCGATTGAAGGACTGGGAAACACCCCTTATAGTGAGAGACTCAAGGAGCTCAATCAGTTCAGCTTAATGAAGAGAAGGTTACAGGGTGACTTGATGACAGTCTGTAAGTACCTACACGGGGAGCAAATACTTGATAATGGGCTCGTCAGTCTAACAGATGATCCAATGATTGGCAGTTGAAGTTAGACAAATCTGCAGAGATCTTCAGGACAATCACTAAACCCGCCAAGTAACACAGCCCTAGTGTGTGTTCTACTCACCTTTATCTTCTCCACAAGGAGGGCTTTGCTGAGAAAAGCAGCCAGGTTTCTCTCTGGGCTCTTAGTGAGGACGGCTCTGCTGAAGGTGCTGACGCAATCCAAGAACTTAAGTGTCTTGGCCTCGTCCTATGCCCTGCAGAGATTAGAAACAAACAGGAAGGTTAGCGTGGAAAGGAGCTTCCAGTGGGAGAGATGTCAGAAAGCCTCCCTCCTAGCGCTGCTCAGGCTTTAATATGCCGAATGCCAGGAGGCCATTCATCTGGCAACAGGAGTGACTATCTGGGGAGGGCAGGGCAGCGCTGTGTGAAACCAGACCAGAGAGGGAGCAGATCTCAGGGGCAGGTGTCCAAAGAGGAACTGCAACATGGGGGCTAAGCAGTCAGAGAGTCTTACTGGGGGCATGGTAGTGTGGGAGGAACATCTAGGTATGATACCCTGACACCCCAATATTCGCCACTGTCATGTAATTAGGATATGTTTGGTACAAGGTATGTCTTGTGATGTATCATTCTAAAAGTCTTGATCTGCTAGACATTAATGTCTCATTGGATTGTATGTGCTATTGTTGTATGTGAAGTTATGAACTTCAGCTACGTATGCGTTCCTGAAACACATTGTGAGGTTCAAAACAGCCTTTCAGGTACAACAGTAAAAAAGCCAAACACTGGCTTATTGAGGAAATGCACACAAGCACCAGGGTTACCCCAATAGAAACCTCTCCGAGATAACGTGACACAATGGGACCTGTTGGACCCAGGTCACAGCAAAAGAGTTTTCCAGCAGTTGGGAAGAGGAGATAAAAGGGGAACAATGACATCTGTGGAGCGGGGGAAACCTCACACTCCCTGCAATAAGATACCTGGAAACACCTGAGGGACAAAGATTGAACTATGAGAAGTGATGGTTCCAGGCTGGAGAGAGATTCCTAGCCTGTGTAAGAAAACATGGGAAATCCAAGCTGCAAAGCCAAGACAGCTTGTGCCTTAAGTATCTGCCAACCTGTTTATCACTCAGGGGGAGAATCTGCAAATGTATATCCTATCTATCTAGTGTGTAAAGCTTCGTTTGCGTGGTTTGTTTGTTGACTAAGGTAATCTGCTTTGGTCTCTTTGCTATCTCTTATAACCACTTCAAATCTACCTCTTGAAGTTAATAATCTTATTTCTTCTTTATACCCCAACCCAGTTAGTGCAATTAGTAACCGATGGGGAGGGGCGAAGAGTTGTTCATACCTCTCTCCACATCGAGGGAGGTGGTGAATTTCATAAAACCTTTGGGTCTGTACTCCAGAGGAGGTGGGCAGCACAATACTGGGACAAGCCCCTTCAGCTGAGTCTTCCCACAGCTGATCTCAGTGTCTGTGTCTTTCTGCAGCTGGGCGTGGCCCTGCCTGTGTGCATGGCTGGAAGAAGCTTGTGAGCCTAGCCCAGCAAGACAAGGTAAAGGGGGCCCAGGCTGACAGAAGAGGCGGGCTCAGTGGTATTCCAGTACATCAGGTGACACCTTAAACCGTCACACTGGGGACTGGCCAAATCCAGTGTGCACAAGTCCACAAGGGGCTGGAAATTGAAGCTAGACATATTGAAACTGGAAATGTACGTTTTTAACAGAGAAAGTAACAGACCATTGGAACAACTGAGCAAGGGGCATGGTACGTGATCTTTTGTAACTCAAGACGGGACATTTTTAAGATGCTCTAGTTTAAACAGGAATTATTTGGGGGCAGGTCTCTGGCCTGTGTTATACAGGAGGTCACAGTGGTCTCGTGAGGCCTTAGAGTCCATGTATCATCCGGAGAAGGGCGGATGGTGCATGTGGACAGGGCACTAGCTGACAGATCAGAGGAGGGCTCTTGGTACCTGTTCATTGCCCTTGAGAAAGCCGTCGACGTAGTCCAGGGCCTCTTTCTCCTCCGAGTCTGGCCCCATAAAGCAGGAGGCATTAGCAGGTGAGGGTGAATCTGATCAAAGACAGAGCAGTGGTAATACCTGGGGCTGCCAAGCTGCAGGCTGGGTGACAGAGATCTTAGAGGAAACCCTTGCCCCCAACTCCTGCCTCAGTAGGGTAACAGCCCCGAGGCACAACAGGGTCTGGCACAGCGATCCCTGGCTTCCCCACCTCTTTGCTGCCCAGCCCAGGAAAGATCCAGTCGCAGCCCTGGTTCCCAGCAGCCACCCCACTTCCCCACCCAGCATGCAGGCTCAGCCTGGGGATTGGGGGAGAGCCACACTTGGAAGGAAGGATGATGTCAGGCTATGAGTGGTGTCCCCGCTCTCCAGGCCATTGCTGGAGGGGGCAGTGAATCGGTCTACTCCCCGCTGCAGGAGAGGGAAGAGCTGCCCAGTCTGCGTGGGATATTGGGACACAGGGCCTGCCCGTTCTGCTTGTTCCGACTGCCTCTCCTGCCATCGACAGCCAGCCAGAGCCACCAGGGGTAACCTGGGCAGGGCCTGGGCTCCCATCATCAATCACCCCGCAAACGCCCTGTGCTGCAACATGCGTGGCCCCCCTGCAAAGGAGCCAGCAGATGGGGCTGCAACATCAGGGGGCATCATGCTCTGACTGGCGCCCTGCAATCTTAGACTTAACAACCCACCATGCACCGAGCATCCCCTTCGACTGGTGGAAAACATCCTCCGACCCTGCAGAGTGACGGATCAGGGCGGGCAATTCAGTCAGTCTCCACCTGATGCTTCTGCTGCCGACCCTAATGCCCCCCTCAGCTGTAGAGTCTGCAGCTGCTGCCAGCAAGAGGGGCCATTACCCCTCTGCCTGGGTTTTGCTGTCTCTCCATCCCGTGGCAGCCCAGAGTAGTACAAGATTTATGGAGTCTTCTCCCCCAATGACACCCTGGTCTTGCAACCCCAACCCCGAGAGGGGCCAAGCCCCACCGCAGTGCGGGGCCATGGCCCCTACCATTTTTTACAGGAGGCACCCACTCACCAGCACGGAAGGGCTGAGGCACACACAGCTCCTGCTGCTGCTGTGGGTTCTTCCGCTTACATCCCTGCGGGAAGTTTCATCTCCTCCCAGGCTCGGATGGGCTTGGAGAGGCCCTTGGGGACTTCCTCAGCATCCTGCAAGAAGCCAGGACAAGGCATTGCTTGTGAGTGATGAGAGGCGACTGCCCTGTTCAGCATCAGGGCCAGCCCAGTTATTTCTGTTCCACCAGCGCCTACAGATGCCAGCTGAGATCAGGGCCCTGTTGCACCAGGTGCTGCAGACAATCCCTGGGCTGTAGGGCTCAGACTCTAACTACCCAAGGCAGCCAGTGGGGAAACAAGGGAATGGATGTGCTCAACGTCACCCAGTCAGTCAGCAGTAGAGGCAGGATTAGAACCTAGGTCTCTGGACTCCCAGGCCAGCACCCCGTACCGCAGGCCAATCGGCCTCCCCTGGGTCACTTCCGCCTCTCCTTCTGCTGGTTCACAAACTGCACAGCAGATAGGCTGAATCCAACCACTCAGGATTCTTCCTGCCCAGGGAAATTACCCTGATCCCTTCTCCCAGGAATATTGGGGTTGTGGCAGGTCCCAGGTCGGGGAGGCCAGCGGGTTAGGCTGTGTTACTTGGCGGGTTTAGTGATTGTCCTGGAGATCTCTGCAGATTTGTCTAACTTCAACTGCCAATCATTGGATCATCTGTTAGACTGACGAGCCCATTATCAAGTATTTGCTCCCCGTGTAGGTACTTACAGACTGTCATCAAGTCACCCTGTAACCTTCTCTTCATTAAGCTGAACTGATTCACAATGATTCACAAGTCACAATGAACCCCATTCACTCACTATTTCTAGGACTGCCCCGTCCCTGCAGTATCTGAGCACCTCATCCCTGCCTGTATTTACCCTCCCCTTCCCCCCCAATGCACAGATGGGCACTTAGGCCCAGAGAAGGGGAGATTCACAAAGGGAGCTTGGGCATTGTTAGGCTACGCCTAACTTCGGGTGCCCTACTGCCCTCCAGGAGGGAGCTCAGCCATTCTCTAGCTCCAGTTGGGAGGCCCAGCTATGAACCTGCTCTGGGAGTGAGGAGCCTGAGCTATGTCACCCCCTCTCCCCCTTTTCCCCAACAAATGTGGAGGAGACACTGCTCTGCCCTGTGCTGGCCCAGGGGTCTGGGCATGCAGCAGCGAGGTAGATGACCAGATGTCACCTCGGCCTCATTTGGAGCAGTGGCTTGACCCCAAGCACCCCACGTGGAGGTGACTGCCCCAAGCACTGGGCTAGTGAGTGCAAGGGGGGAGGCAGGACCCCACCTTGGCTGTGTTCTGGGGTGAGGGGGGGCAATCCTCTGCGAAGGCCAGGCAGCTCAGGCCCCGTTTGGGGATTTGCCAGGCCGCAGCTCTGAGGTTAGGGCTAAGTGCCTGGGCACTTGCCAACCAGTAGACACGACAGGGTGAGGAGGCAGCTGATCAGGGGTTGGGGGGATCTACATTTTGCATCCCTTTGTGGCTCTCGCCCACGATCATATTGCTGGCGTTGGAGATTGAACCCAGCCCGCGGCTCTGGGCCATTTGTCCCCCTAACGCTCAGTGCTCAAAGCAGTTACCACTCACCGTTGCAGATAGCATCCAGCTTGTCCTGGCTCCTCTGGTCCAGCTGCCAGGCAGTGAGCCCTCTACACACACAAACAGCTCGTCACCTCCCCACATCCCCCGTGAGGGTTTCAAAGCGTCTGTCACCCTCCAAGCAGTTTCAGAGTAACAGCCGTGTTAGTCTGTCTTTGCAAAAAGAAAAGGAGTACTTTTGGCACCTTAGAGACTTGTGCTGGAAATGGCCCAACTTGATGATCACTTTAGATAAACTATTACCAGCAGGACAGTGGGGTGGGAGGGGGTATTGTTTCATGGTCTCTGTGTGTATATAATGTCTACTGCAGTTTCCACGGTATGCATCCGATGAAGTGAGCTGTAGCTCACGAAAGCTCATGCTCAAATAAATTGGTTAGTCTCTAAGGTGCCACAAGTACTCCTTTTCTTTTTCCTCCAAGCAGTGGGGCTTTCCCCCGTCCCTCACTGACCAGGACGTGCTCCTGAGTCCCCAGAGAAAGGGAGAGTCCCCAGGGATGGCTGTGGGGCTGGTTGCCAAAGGAGAGCATAGCGCCTTGAGGTTCCACTACCAAGAGTCCATGGCAGGGTGGGGGGGAGCGAACTGCATGGGGAGCAGTGGGGTTAGAGGGGGCCCATCAGCCAATCAGGGCAGAGTGAGGTGAGCTTACTCCTGCGGGTTTCTGACACGTCTAAGCCTTCATTCGGCAATCAGGAGCCCAGGGGTTACTTCTTGCTGCCGGCAGGGACAGAGCAGAGCCTGGGACCGGATCCAGCCCCCCTGCTAAAGGGACCCCTCTGCTCTGTGCTTACCTAGGAACCTGATGGCCACTTCTCTAATTGGAGCCTGCGTGTTCTCCAGAAAGGCCATAGTCTGACACAGGAAGGTTTCTGCTCTCCCCTTGTAGCGTGCCACCGAGGAGCCAGAACAAGGGAGCACCAGGTTATGAAAGGCCTTTCCGTCCCGCAGGCCTGGTTCCAGGTCTGTCGAGTGTCCTGCCTTCGCCCCTCCTTCCTGTGCCGGGGGGATCACGCAGAGGGACTACACCCAGGGCCAGGTGTGGTCCCGGGGCTGGGGCTCAGTGTGGGCACAGAGCCGGGCAATGGGGGGTGCCCTATCCACCAATTCCCCCACTCCTGCCTGCGAGGGCTGCGCAGTGAATTACCCGAGGGCTCCCTCACCCGGCAGTCACAGCTTCACCACCGCTCCTTTTGCTGGATGAGGGCACCGAGCTGGTGCCACCTCAGGAATTGCGCAGCACTGCTGAGGGTGTCCCAACACACCTCCAAAACAAGAGGGGCCAGAGCGAGCCGACCACGGTTACGGGAGCTGGAAGCCAGGGCCGCCCCTAGGCATACGCAGCTGCGTAGGGCACCATGAAACTTGGGGCACCAAATTGCCCCAAATTTCATGGTGCCCCTAGGCAGCTGCGTTCTGCATACGGAGCAGCCCAAGCCCCAGCGACCAGCCCCATCTCTCGGCCAGCCCCACGCAGGCTGTGCCCACTACTAAGGGCAGGGCAGTTGCTGGTGGGGGGGGTCCCAGACAACTCCCTCCAACCTGCCTCTTACCCTTCCCCCTGCTCCGCCCGCCCCCATTCCACCTCTTCTCTGCAAGCCTCTTCCCCCAAAGACCCCACACTCACCAGCAGTGGCAGGAAGTGGAGCAACCCGGTCCCAGCCCACACTACTCCGCCAGCTCCCAGCCACGGCGCTCCACTTCCCTGCGCCGGTGAGTGCGGGAAAAGGATCTCCCCCACCCCCACTTACCAGCGGCATGAAGCAGAGCAACATGTGCCCAGCCTGCTCCGCTTCCCTAGCCCCAGCCATGTCCCTCGGTTGGGGAAAGGACTGCCCCCCGGCTCTCACCAGTGGCGGGAAACAGAGCACCGCCGCTGGGAGCTGGTGGAGTAGAGCAGGCTGAGGCCGGGCTTCTCTGCTTCCCGCTGCTGTCAGTGAGTGGGGGGAAGGGGGGGTAGGATCCCTTTCCCGAAACCCTCTTCCCCCAAGCGACACAGCTGGAGCTGGGGTGAGGGAAGCAGAGCAGGCTGCTCCTGGCTCCCCACTAATCCCCTGGGTCTCTGGGGGCCTGTAGGGCCCCCAGAAGTGACCCCCCACAGCTCCTGACTTCCAGACCCTGGTGGGGGTGGAGGGGGAGGCCTGGGGCTTCACACAGCCCCACCACAGGGGTGGCTACATTGGGCACCCAAATGGCTAGGGTCGGCCCATCTCTGCTGGACTAAGCCTCCTCCTTAGTCTCTTTGGGACAGGACTCTTAGTCAGCAAGGAAAAAGGAAGAGGGTCAGGGATGAGATGTTCAGCAACATGCTCTACAGCACTGATGACCCGCTGGAGTAGCAGAAGGTGAAGGAGGAATGGGACGCACAGCAGGAGGAAGGAATACTGGCTCAATTCCTCAAGCATGAAGAGAGCAATTGGGACCAGGACCAGTTGCTGATGGAGCAGTTGATCAACCTGGTGGCCATTGGGTACAACCTCCACCTGTAGTACCAGGGCACAGCCCACTACAGCACCAACTCCATGAGTACAAACTTCCACTCCAGGGCTGCACTGTTCTGCAGGGTACCACGTCCTGCAGCCAGAACAGGCCCTGGAAACTCTGCAGTTGGGTGGTCAGTGAACAGCTGTATGCGCTGGTATGGACAGATGTTCCCTGTGCACACCACCTGCATCGCCTGTACAGCTATGTGCAACATGGGCAACACATTCTGTTGGGGGCAGGAGAGCAGGGGCCAGACTTCTGACAGTTTTAGTGCAACAGTATGAAACCTTCCTGCATCACATTCCCCCAACACATACCCCATCACTGCATTACAGGCTCCTCATCCCTTGCGTTGCCAGGACGTCGGCACACAAGGCATCCCCCATTTCCCTTGCTTGCCTGGATCCAGCCCCAGTGAGGATAGGAGCACTGTCTGGTTGCTAGTAGAGTGGGCAGGTGAATCAACAGGAAACTCCCAGCTCAGTCAAGGAGGAGCTCAGCTGTTGGGAGCCCAGAGAGCAAGAGAACTCAGCTAGCGCAAAGCCCCTAGGAGGAGGGCCACGAACCCTGATCTAAAGGGGTGAAATTACAGGCCGGACATGATTTGAACCACAGAGCCCCGGCAGATTGTGGAAACCGTGACCTGAGGGGCTCACTTTGGGGAGCTGAACTAGGTTGAATATATTAGATCCCAAGAGAGGAGGAATACTGCTTTGAAGACTTCTTGCTGTGAGTGGATTATTTTTGGGAAGCTAATGGGAAACTGATGGGCCACCCCAGGCCACAAAGGGTTGCCCTGGGACAGAACCTGTCTACAGTCCCAATTTGGGATAGGATCTCCATTTTATCTTTTGAAAATCTGCAGGATGGGAAAACCACCCCTCCCCCAGCTCTACTATTTAGGTTTGCTTCTTTCTTGTGTCCCTGTAATGGGGTCGCTGCTTCTGAGCACCTGTCATGGCTGGGGATGGCTCTGCAGGTGCCTCTGCCTCAGTGTCTCCTCACCAGGCTTTTCCATCTCTCCCAAGAATTCACATTGCTCAGCCCTCCGGCCAGGTCACTCCCAGAGTTCAGCCCCTTTCAGGGTACTCAAAATACAAAATAAACATGACCTGTGGCAATAGTCTCAAGTCAACATGATGTGACATTATGAGTATAATATAATATCTCATTGAAAGGTGACAGGGCCAGAAAGAGTTAATTAACTCCCAGACTGACCTGACCCATGGTGGAACTTTAGAGACTGGTTAGGAAGAGATGTAAATGAATAGAGCTTTGAAATGCAGCCTGTATTGTTAGAGATAGAAGAGTAGCTGTTTGCTCAGGTCTTGTGATGTAAGCAAACAAGTCTTGTCTATGACTATAGCTTTGATTCAAAGATCAAAAAAGGAATATTAACATTTAGGAAGACACTTGAGTGAAATAGTATTATTGTCTATATGTCTCTTTGTGATATATGTGATAACCTGTTTCTGAACTGTTTAATGGATAAATTATCCTGTGCTAGTTGCCATGATGTTTAGAAGAAGGAAAGTTAAGCCTATTGTTTTCTCAGGCCAAAAGGCTGCTGGAAATGTATAAAAATCTCGGGACACAATCCTTCATCTCAGATCTGCTTTGGGTTTCAAGAAGGGGAAACCTTAAGCCATAAGGATTGAGATCCTCAGTCACTGACTGGAGTCACCCTGAATATGGACATTGGACTATAACCTATGGACTATTTTTAAAGGGACTTTTGGCAACTACAAGATCACCTCTGCTGTGTATCTGGACCTCAAGAATTGAATTCAAGTCTGTCTGGATATTGATCTTTTAACCAACACTCTCTCTCTTTTCTTTTTTAATAGATTTTAGTTTAGTTAATAAGAATTGACTGTAAGCGTGTATTTGGGGTAAGATGTAAGTTATTATTTGACCTGGGTCTGGGGCTTGGTCCTTTGGGGTCAGGAGAACCTTTTCTTTTATATGATGAAATAAGATTTTCAGAATTTATCATCATATGTTTGACATGTGTGCCTGGATGGAGGCTTGAAGCTGGGTACTTTAAGGGAACTGCATTGTTTGGACTTCTGAGTAACCAGGGAGGTAATACAGAAGTTGTTTTGTGCTGGATTGGCAAATCTAAGTATTAGAATATCTACTAGCGTTTGGGGTTTGTCTGCCCCGTTTTGTTTGCAGTTCACCCTATTTGAGTCACCTCAGCTGGCTCCCACGGGCAGCACCGTCACACATGAATTAAAGGTTTTCCATCCCTCCTGTCATGGAGTCCCCAGGTGATGCTCTGGAACTGCTCCCTATGAAGCCAGGCAGGACTCTGGGGAAGTCTCCTTTCTGTGAGCAGACTGTCTTCAGGACACACAGCTCACACAACTTCCACCTTCCTGAGTCTGACCTCGGAGCATTCAGCATTCTCTGCCCCTCCATGCGCTTCCCACAGCAAGTCCGCCCAGGCGGGGTCCTGGGGAAGCCAGAGGGTCCTGCACCCCAACTTTGCAGTCAGACGTGACTCTCAGCCAGCCAGTAAAACAGAAGGTTTATTAGAGGACAGGAACATGGTCTAAACCAGAGCTTGTAGGTGCAGAGAACAGGACCCCTCAGCTGGGTCCATTTTGGGGGGCAGTGAGCCAGACAACCACATCTGCACTTCACTCCAGGTCCCCAGCCAGCCCCAAACTGAAACTCTCTCCAGCCCCTCCTCCTCTGGGCTTTGTCCCTTTCCCAGGCCAGTAGGTCGCCTGATTCCTTTGTTCTCCAACCCTTTAGCTCTCACCTTGCAGGGGGGAAGGGCCAGGCCATCAGGTGCCAGGAAACAGGGTGTTGGCCATTCTCAGTGTCCAGACCCCTTCACACACCTGCCCTCTAGGGCTCTGCAATGATCATACATCCTTATCCCACCACCTAGATACTTAAGAACTGCATAAGGGAAATTGAGGCACCTCCACAATATTCAGAGGAAACATTAAGAACAGTCCCATTTCGTCACACCTCCTGAGCTCAACTCACAGTTCTTCTCTCTCATGGGAGCACTCCCTGGTGTTTCCCCACTGGGAGTGCAAGTACAACACAAACAGAAACAGTCTCCTGCGCCCTCCTGGGCTTCACAGTGTCCTTAAACAAACTTGGTCTTAATCCTTACCAGAGCACTGACTCCCAGAGCTTTTCCTGGAGCCTGGCCTCTTCTCTGCCTTGGCAGGTCACTCCCAGCCGTACCTACCTGGAGACCTTTTCTCCCCTGCAGCCTCAGGGTCTCCTGCAGGAGCCTTCTTGCTTTCTGCAACTTCTGCAGCCATCTGCCACTGACCCTTTCTGCCCAAACTGCTAGGCTAACTAAGGCCAGATTGTGTCATGTGACCCACTGTCATTCTCCCCACATGGAAAGCGTCAAGGTTGGGGCTGGGCCCATTTCCCCTTAAAGGGGCCAGTCACTCTGCAATAAATCCCTTTTCCTTGCCACCTCTTGTTTTCAGGGAGAGGAGGTAGGAAATGTGACAGGCAGCTTCTTCCCGGAACCTCACTGATTATAGACATTGGTGTCCTGGGAGGCAAAAGTGGAGCAAATTTCCATTGATCATGTGGGTTGATGGCTGACCCACAACACAGAGACTCAGAGATTGTAAGGCCAGAAAGGACCACTGTGATCACCTAGCTCAGGGGTTGGCAAACTTTTTGGCTCAAGGACCACATCAGGTTGTGAAACTGTATGGAGGGCTGGGTAGGGAAGGCTGTGCCTCCCCAAACAGCCTGGTCCCTGCCCCAGCCCCCTATCTGCCCCCTCCCACTTCCCGCCCCCTGACCTCCCCCCTCAGAACACCCGACCCATCCAACCCCCCTGCTCCTTGTCCCCTGACTGCCCCCTCCCGGGACCCCTGCCCGTAACCGCCTCCCGTGCAAAAAAGAGCAGCCCCTAAAGTCCTTTTCCACAGCTCAGCACCAGATGTCAGGGTAGAGCTCATTCTGGCTCTGCTTACATATATATGTTTTCGTATAATTATACTTATGCTTAGATTTATTTGGATTTTAAATAAATTTAAACAAAGTCTTCCTGTTCCTATTTGTGTGATTCACCAGTCTCACTTGATAACAATCTTAGGTCGCTCCCTGAGTAAGGAACCTGTTCTTAGTGACCTGTTCAATTTGCACCCTAAATTTATCAAAGGCTACACCTTTCAGGTAGACACTTTTTAATCCATAACCAAGTTGAAAATTATTTATCAACAAAATTTGTAATCTCACCAAAAAGGGACATCAAGTTAATTTGACAGGATCCATTTTCCATAAACCCATGTTGTTTGGCATTCATTAAATTATACTCATTTAATTCTCTATTGATTGGGTCCCATATCAGAAGTTCTATTATTTTCCCTGGAACCAATGTCAGCCTCACAGACCTATAATTACCTTTGGGGGTTCTCAAACTGGGGGGTGGGGCATGACCTCTCAAGGGGTTGCCAGGTTATTACATGGAGGGCTGTGAGCCGTTAGCCTCCTCCCACAAACCCAACTTCGCCTCCAGCATTTATAATAGTGTCGAATATGAATATATAATAACAAGTGGATAAATAGGTGCCTGATATAGATAGATAGATAGATATTTTAATTTTTATAACAGCCTTCACTTCCCCTCAAAGCCAGGTTGGCTTATTTTTAACTGCTGCAGCCCTTCTTCTTTCTTCTTTAAACCCCCTGCTAATAAAGCAGGAGATGGATTAATTGTTAATAATAATCCAATAGTTATTACATTTATATTATTGAGGCACCCAAAGGCCCATTCAGGTCACAGATATAGACACACTCCCAGCTCCAGAGGCCTGACAGTCCAAAAGACTCAAGAACAGATGCAGGATTGGATATGGGAGAAATAACATAAAAGCAAATTCACATGGTGATGATTGGTACAATTTCCTGTTTTGTCGTTACTGTTGTTTAAGTAGCAGTAGGGCTGAGTGAGAGGGAATGGCAGGATTGGGGAGCGGAGGTTGGTTAAAATAAGGAAAGGGAAGGAAGGGGAAGAGGCACACCCAGAGCTCCTCACCTGCCAAGCTAGTCACTGTCAAGTGTTTTCCGGAATCACAACAGAGGGAGGGATCTCAAGAAGGGATTCGAAGGAGGATCACGTGTTGGCTGCACAGATTTTTTCAGGGAGTTTTCTCCATAAAGAAAGGGCAGCATGGGAGAAAATGGAGAGGTAAAGAGTTAAAGATGTTTCCCTTAATCCAAGTATTTGTAACAGTTCTCTTTAGGAAGAGCCTGCGGTAGGTGTGGTGCCAGCCAGTCATTATTCTGAGCGATATGCCCCTTGCCTTGTGCCTGTTCCGTTATTTGTCTGTGTCCCAAGAATCAAGTAAACTTGTTTCCAAGGAGTCTTCCCCCTACTGACAGCACTGATGGGCATAATGTGTGCCAAACATCCTGCTACCGCAAGAGAGGGTCATGGCCTACTCAGGAAGCCCTAAGATCTGCCTCTGCCACTAATGATCATAGTCTAGGCAGGAAACCCCAAGGTCTATTAGTAGGGCAACTATCAATATTACAGGTGGTGCTGGGTAATTTATCTTGTACAACGGCTGATCAGAGTGACACAACCTGGTTCTAGTGATTTGTCCTTGTCTACAATTGGGCATGTCCTACACTGGGAATTGGTCTTGTAATGATCACCTTTGGCACATGGGATTTCTTCCCTAGTTTATAAAACCATCTGCCTCTAATGTCTCCCAACTGATGTCTAATACAATATAGAATCTATGAGGGTGAGAAAGAGCTTAGATATATACAATTTGTATAGCAGTTTTTCTTCCCGCACCAGAGATGGGGGTTACCCGATGATCTGAGGCTGTGGTAAACCTGACGTCAGGAGGGGGCTCATCACTCATATATGGTTATGTTTGTTGCTTTTGAGTTTTATTGGATGTTTTAGCTTCATACATTCACAGACAAAACCACTGATAATAACTAAAAAGGCAGATGGGTTTGCAATTGGTTCCTTCGCGCAGCTGATGCCAGCCTCTGAATCTATATATTTCCCTTCCACTGCTTTGTTCTCACTTGTCAGACACAGAGGAGGCCTGGCAGGTGTTTAGGTGCAGCCGGAGTATTGAGAGGAGGCGACAGCAAGTCAGGCTGGCAATGAAGGGACATCTCTCTATTCTGGTGCTGTGGCTTCTTCTCCTCACAATTCAGGTCATAGCAGGTAAGTCTCCTCTGTGTTTCACCAGGGGAGCTGGGTTAACTGGAACTAGGGTGGTAACTTTTACAGTCCACTTTTTACCATCCATGTCTGGCTTGGAGGTTGTGACTTTTCCTTTTGGGATTGGACCTTGCCACTGTTACAGAGGCTGTTTTTACCTTGAGATTGGACTATTGTAATGACCTCTGTGTGGGGCTGCACCTTAAAACCATTCAGAGAACGAAGCTGGTGCAAATGGCAGCGACGCACTGAGCAGCGCATCTGGCTGGGAGCTGTGCTGCAGGGTCTGCACTGGCTGCCCAGCTCTGGGTAGAGGTTAAGGTGTTGGTGATGATTTATAAAGTCCTAAATGGCCTGGAACCAGCCTCTCTGAGGGATCACCTCTCTCCCTGTGCCGTATGGCCAGAGCTGTGGTTAGCAGAGGTGCCCAAGCTGGTTCCCCCTTTTATAAAGGAGAGGGGTGGCTGGCAGGGTGCTCTCTGTGAGGGCTCCAGGACTCTAGAACTTGCTCACCCTTTGGGCCAAAATAGCGCAAATTTGGTGACCTTTTGGGCACACTGCAAAATATACTTGTTTGAGGGGTGGGGATTGGGAAGGACACAGGTTGTGCATCACATAATGAGAAAGGTGTGGAAGGAGTTTCTGTAGGTGTCTGGCTAGCTGAGTTCCTATTGAAATGGTCACTTAATGCTGCTGGAATTTGTGTGTTATCAATGCCATCCGGGTGCCTAGAGCCTTCGCTAGACATCACTTTAGTGCTTTAAATCCCAAGAAATACATCAATAATTTGGGATCCAACAGAAATGTCTGTTTGGTCCAGAATCCAACAGCTCCAATGGCCAAGTCCTGGCTCCTCACTCCCCCATTCATTCACTGAAGCCAGTAGAAGTGCATGGTTGAGATGAGCAGGATTTTCCCAAATAAATCCAGAGCTGATTCATGCCACAGAGAGGGTGAGGGGGGATGAGGTAGGGTGCAGGGTGCAATATCCTGTGCAGTTGAGGGTACTGGAAGTTCTGCCAGCAGGAAGATTTATCCTGCAGGAGCCCTGACTCCCTCCCTCCCCCAAGGTTTCTGCTGGAGCAGAGAAGCTTTGAATCCGAGCTGGAGTCTAGAGAAGCCCGACCAGCACAAGCTGCATGGCAGAGGTGCTGCATCAGGGCGTCTCATGGCCACATTGGTTTCATTCCCTCAAGGCTGCCGCTGCCCAGTTCCAGGGCTGCTCTCATTCATTCCTCCAGCACAGAGAGAGTTGAAGGTTCTTTGCCAAGCTGTGTCCCAGCTCCAGGCAGAAGTAACACTAGTAGCGGGGGCTATGCCCTGTGTTACAGCAGCATGAGCTGGCGCAACGCAGGGAGTGAATCTGGACCAAAGATTCCAGAACTGATTTAACAATAGGATTAAAATCGAATGTGGGACCCAGATATGATTTAAATAATACAGTGATTGGAACCTGTTTGGCTGGTATTAAGAGGATGAAAATGATCCCAGTGTTTGGCAGGAAAGGTCTGCCAGGATGGTCTGGCCACGCACTGGTGTGAATTGCACTGTTCTCTCAGCTCCATGGAGGCTCCTTACACACGGTGTCCCCAGCTCAGCCATCCACAGCTGCAACCAGCCTGTTCCAGGGCTCACAGTGGAACTCTGCATGTAGCCGCAACTCCTGGGCATTATAATGATGCCCGTACTTGCTCCCAGTCTCAGGGACAGTCCTGGGTCGTCAAACCCTGTCCTGGGGGCCAGTTCTCCCAGGTAATATCTGAGGACTGTGTGTTATACCAATAAATTAAAAACCAGCAGGATCTTATTAAAGGGAAAAAGGCAAAATACCACATTTATTGTGAATACAGAAAGAATCATAGTAAGCAGTTAGTTACAGCTGTAACATTCCATTCAATCTCATATTTATTCACACATTCATTCACACACACACACACACACACACACACACACACACAGGTTCTGCAAGGTTGTTATCATAGTTACCAGCCTTGGAGTTGCTCATGCCAAGCCACTGGCCAGGTGGCCTGGACGTGAGTAGGGAGCAGGGCCTTGTCAGATGCTCATCTGATGCTCCTGGAAGTTGGTTTGCAGAATCAGACCCCAAAGTTCTCACTTTTTAGAGTCTATTTTTATAGGAATTTCTTCCTATGCCAGTCTATGGGAATTGCTTCATCATGCTGTTGCTGAATCAATCAGCAGATAGCACATTCCTGAAGGCTCCGAGCTGCTAGATGTTATCTTGGTCTTTGGTTCTCCCATTCTTGAGGCTGTTGGGTGGATTCCAGTCTGCCCTCCGGGGGTCCTCTGGTTATTTCCACTTGACGCCTTCTTCAGCCGATGGACACTGGATTCTTAGGCTGGCACCTCCCTGATCATTCAGTTATTATCCACACCAAGCATCCTTCCACATACATCCTCTATCTCTATTTTAATCACAATTGTTAATACAACAAAAGGGCGGGGAGTCTCTGGGTGCTGTTTCTGTTGTTACAGAGTATTGCTTTGAGTCTCTCTCTGTGTGAATTGCTTTGAGAACAGACTCTGTCTTAGAATGTACTAACACAATTAGCAGCTTGCAAGTTTCACACATAGAGGGAGAGAAACAGTACCAAAAACCAAGAGACCTCTTAATTAGTAATACCCTGGAATTTAAACTATGGGGAATCAAACTCATTTGTGATTTTAATACACAACTTCTTTAATATGATCCAACATGTGTGGCTGGCAGTGGCCCCACCTCACAGTCCCTGTGAACTGCCTCCCTCCCAGCAGCCAGCTTTTCCTCTCCACAACCCCCAGAAATGCCAACAGCTGTAGAGACAGCTGGGGGCAGGGGGTGGAACTCAGAGCAACTGGGAGAAAAGCAGCTTGTAGGGAGTGGGGGCAGAGTCTGCTCCTCATCTGGGGAAGGAGCAGCCTGTACATGCAGGGCAGAGAGACCAGGTAGAAAAGGGAGAAGAGGAGGGGGAAGAGCCCAAGGGAGGTGGGTGGGAAGAGACCAGTGGAAGAGAGAAATGTGTGGGGCAGGTGGGGAGAGGAAGCTCTGGCAGGGAGCACCAGGCTGTAATGCCAAACTCCACAGAACAAAAATTGCGAGGTTAAAAAAAACATCCAGTCTCATTTTTCCATCTGTCTTTGGACCTTAGAATCATAGAATCATAGAATATCAGGGTTGGAAGGGACCCCTGAAGGTCATCTAGTCCAACCCCCTGCTCGAAGCAGGACCAATTCCCAGTTAAATCATCCCAGCCAGGGCTTTGTCAAGCCTGACCTTAAAAACTTCCAAGGAAGGAGATTCCACCACCTCCCTAGGCAATGCATTCCAGTGTTTCACCACCCTCTTAGTGAAAAAGTTTTTCCTAATATCCAATCTAAACCTCCCCCACTGCAACTTGAACCCCACTCTACTCCTCTGCCAGCGTGGGGGTGACAATCACAGGCTGAAAAGTCACCCTTTAGTGCACCCAAACTGCACGACTCTCCCTGGCTGCTCAGCTGGAGACTGCGCTTACCCTCCCATCACCCCTGAGACCGGGAACTGCCGTCCATTGCCCAGCACTGCCTTCGCTCTCCCTCCTGGTTCAGTTCCTCTAACAGACGAAGGGCTGGCTGGGAAATAGCTTGACAGCCACTGAGCTAATTCATGCAGCATGGTTCACACTCACACACAGAACTTCTGTTACTGTTCAGGGGTGAGTTACAGACAGAGATATTGGAGACCTTCACGCTGACATTCACATCAACTTCAGTGTCACCATAACACGAGGGGAATAATTTAGCCATTTGCAAATAGCAACACTTCCCAGGCTTCCCCCACCCCACCCCACCTCCGCAACTTCTCTGCCCAAGACTGGGAAGCACTGCCCCCATTCTAGAGACCCCTCCCCTCTCCTTCCCCTGTCTCCTTCTCTCCTGCCCCTCCCACTCATGATCCCATCCCCTGCCTACTCCAGACTATGTACCCCTCACCAATACTCCCTCAAGTCCCCCTGTTCCAGAACCCCTCCCCTACCTCCTGTCCACCAGCACCAGACTCCCCACTCCATCCCCACTCCTCTATCCTCCCCAATACTCCCTCATGTGCCCCTGCTCCAGTCTCCCTCCACTCACTCCCATCCTCTGCGCCACACCCCTCCCCTCCTCGTCCTCTTTCTGCCCTGCTTCAGGCCCCCTCACTCCTCCCCCTACACGTGATCACCCTTCCCCACTCCTACCTCCCCTTTCCCCACTTTTTAGAGTCCCTCTTCTCCCCATGCCTCCTTCTGCTTCCCTCTCTGCTCCCTCTGCCTTCCCCTCTCTCCCTCCTGCCCCAATTCTTCAACCCCCTCCTCACTTCTCACTGCTGTCCCCCACTCCAGACCCCCACCTCTCTCCACCTCTCCAATCAGACCACCTTCTCTAAACCCTCTTCTCTTCCCCTCCCTCCTTCCCCCTGCTCAATAACCCCCTCCAGCCCTATGCTCTCTGCTTTCCCTCCAGACCACCCTGTCCTCTATCTCCACTCCTCCCACCTGCCCCAATTTCAGATCCCTATCCCCTCTCCTCCCCTCCGACGCTCTCTCCTGCTTCCCTGTTTACCCCCACTACAGACACCTCTCCCCCTCCCCACTTCTCCCTCCTGCCCCCACTTTCCAACCTCCTTCCCGCCCCCCACTCCAGACGCACCTCCTCACTCCTGATCCTTCCTACAGCCCTTTCCAGACCCTCCTCCCCTCTGTCCCTCCTGCCCCATACTACAGACTCTCTCTCTTCCCCACCCTTCCCCCCCCTTGCTCCAGAGCCCCCTCCCCACCCCTCACTCTGGCCAGCTCATGGTCTTTACCCCATTCCCTTGCAACCCTTGAATCTGCCTCCTGTCCCCGCAGTGCCCTGCTCCCCTCACTCTCCCCATCCTCCTTTCACTGGGTCTCTGCTGCCCGTCACGATCCCTGGGTCCTGTCCAGCCCCCACAGACACACAGAGACAGCCATGTTCCCAGGGGGAAGTGGCAGCCAGCTTTACTCAGGGGGTCCTCACTCCCACATGCCGACAGACTGTAGGGAGATGGTGGCATCTCACTGGCTTCAGCCCCAGTGACAGTGACAGGAGATGGCGCCATTTGGAATCAGGGAAACTCGGTGAGTTGGTGCCTTTCATCGTGTTCTCATGAGACAGGTAAAACACCCCAAATCGCCAGAGTGGGGATAAAATGGGGAGAGCTGCAGCACTGACAGCCCCGAGCATGAGGCCCTGAGATGTGAGAAGGTGACACTGTGGCAGCTCTGGGCATGTCCCATTCCCCTGGCTCTTGGCCCTGATCCCCTGCTGCTGGGTGCGGACTCTGCTGTGATAACGCTGGGGAGGGGGGTCCCTGCTCGCTCTGACCCTGCTCTGTGTCTTTCTTTGAAGGTCCTGGCGAGCTGAGGCTGGCGGATGGAGGCAGCCCCTGTGCCGGGAGAGTGGAGGTTAAACACCAGGATCGGTGGGGGACGGTGTGTAGTGATCGATGGGACATGGCAGATGCTGGGGTTGTTTGTAAGCAGTTGGGATGTGGAGTTGCTGTCAGTGCCCATCATAATGCTCATTTTGGATGAGGATCTGGACAAATTTGGCTGGATGAAGTTGACTGTGATGGTTCCGAGTCTGTTCTCTGGCACTGTGGGAACGAGAATGGGATTGTGGGATTTGGTGAGAATGACTGCGGTCATGGAGAGGATGCTGGAGTGACCTGTTCAGGTAAGAATCAGCCAGTTCAGTCCTGAAAGACAAAACCCCTGAGACAAAGGGGCTTGAACCCAGAGGGCATCGTGTGCCTGTCACCCTAATGAGAAATGACCAAAACCAGAGCAACTCCTGTAATGATTGTTATTACTGGACTGTAATTATTACTAATCATGTCACTGGCCACTGAGCAGCAGTGAAGCGTTTTCAGGATCTCATTTCCAGTTGTTTCAGTGCCACATCTTTCCTTTCCCTCTAAAAATGCAGATACGAGAGAAAATGGAAAAGGAAAATGTCAGGTTGGTCCTAAGTCGCTGAGGCACTTTTGAAAATGTTACACTCATGCTAAAATGCAGACCCAGACACCCAACCACAGAGGTACAGAGGCTGGGGCATGTATGTAGCCCCTTTGCCACCCTCATAGGGTGATGGAGGAATGGGCAGATTCTCCCAGCTTGGCCAGAACTAGATTTAGCCGAGAGCACTGCCCCCTCTGCTCTGTTACTTCTCACATTTTGGACCAACCAGTAATAGAAAATTTCACAATCTCTGATACCCTGTAGATCTAGCATAGCATAGAGAGCTCAGACAAAAATATACCTCAACCCTACACAGCACAGGAATATCATACTATGGAGTCATTTATTGTTACTCAGTTGTTAACATTACAGCTAAAGACCCATTACACGTTTTATTTTTAATTTCTTCTTCCTGACATTTAGTAGGAATAATATCTTCCTCTGACACAGCACAAGGAAGAATAGAATCTTTTCCTATAGTTCCAAAAGTTTTAGCAGTTCCCCCGGCAATGGGAGCTCAGGGCAGGGTTTAGTCTCAACCCTTTCCTGGATTTTGAGTGTTTCAGGGATAAACCTCCACATTCTCTTCACATGGGTAGCGGGGGGAGGGGGGAGGTTTTATGTGTCACCCTTCTGCCAGGTGGAGCTGGCAGTAACCAAGGCCAGGTTCAATACATAGGGGTTCCTTTTCAACAATATGACACAGAACCGGTTTGAGCCCCCAGGATGGCCCCAAGGGCAGGTCGCTGTGCTGGGACCTTTACTACAGTGGCAGCTTGGGGACAGTCTGTGATGATTCCTGGGATCTGTCAGACTCCGATGTCGTTTGCAAACAACTGGGACGTGGATGTGCCATCAGTGCACTCTCCCGGCATAGTCTGACCTGCCACTGGAAATGAATCACCCGGACAAAGGTCACTGATGACCTCAGCAATTCCTGCCTGGGCTGTGGAGTTGTCACAGTGAGTCAGACAAGTCTAATTTCCTGCACACTGGACCCTTCTCAGCCCCAAAGGGCCCGTTCCTCGCTCAGACTTAGGGGGGTTACAAGCTTTCTCAGCGACTCCACACTGGAGCTGCCTGCACACCACACTGGCATCGTTCAGGTCCCACTGGTCATCCAGCACTCTGCCCCACACACCACAGAGGGAAATCTCAACTTTCCCATCACACCGGCTCTCTCCATTCAGCAGTCTGAGTGATTCAGAGTGACCTGGGCTCAGGAGAGATGGGAAATACACTAAATAACACCCCCTGTTATACACTGGAAATAATACAGAGTGTGCATGAAATTATGGACTGTTTCTCAATAAGAAGATATAAGCCAGTGATCAGAATGTGTCACAGTGTTAAAGGGAACCACCTCTGTCAGAAGACACTTATTCTTTTGACTCTATAAGTGGAAGGTGCTATAAGGATTGTTGAACTCTGAGCTTGACACAAGGTCTTGCCAACGGACTCTCTAAATGAGTAAGTGAAGTTATTCCTGCAGATTACTGATTGGGAAAATAGTCTCTGTGTGTGGTGGTGGAATGGCTGCTGAGGTTTATAGTCACTTTATCCAGGCTTAAATGCCTGGAAGCCAGTGAACGGTGTCTGCACAAGCACTTAGCAGGTGGGTCGTGAATGATTTAGGCAAGTTTGCCTTGAGGGAGTTTGGCCAATGGAAGAGCAGGGTTCACGGTGGTCAGGAACAGGTTATTGTTGGTAAATTCCCTTAGTTCCCCCTGATCTTTGCTCAGTAGGTGGCAACTTTCTTGGTTCACGTGGATCCAGTGCAGGGGCTCCTAGTGTTAGATAGTTCCCGACACTGGTGGTTCTGACTGGAGCTGTCCCCTGAAATGTGGTGTCATCTCTGAGTCTAATGTGAGATTCGAGCTTATCAATTCATAGCACAAGAAACAGGTTGTGTGTGGGGCGGGGAAGGGGACGTTCTCTGTTGGTGAATATTGTGACTCCCTTGGGATGTGTATCTCAGTGTTCGAGAGTGTCTCAGAATCAGTGAGTCCGACAGCAAGGTGGTAAGTTAGGAATTACTCACTGAGTTCAGACCCAGGTGCAGCCAGGAGAGACTGACACATGTTAAAAGACAACAGCAGAGTCAGTGCAGGGCACACCCACTGGCTGTGTCAGGTACAGTATGTACTAGTATGGCAATCTGACGGGTTGCACTGATGCAAACAGCTCATTGATCTTGGTAGCCAAATAACATTTCAAGACTAAGAGTGAAATCTTGGCCCCACTGAAGGCAATGGTAAAATCTCAGTTCACTTCAACGGAGCCAGGAGTTCTCCCTAAGACTGGACCAGGAGAATGCCTGCATGCAGTTAGTATAGTGCAGGGGTGTAGCCATGGGTTAGTTGTGGCCCACCCAGTTAGCATCCAGGCCCACCCAAATCAGGGCCAGAGCCCCCCGAATCCACAGGCTGGGAATCCCAACCCTGCCTCAGTGTCCATCAGCCTGGGTGCATCTCTCTCCTGCCGGTGCCATGCACTGCTTCCCTGGTCTGTGGCCGCAGCACTAGCCCCACAGGGAGGGTAGGGGCATGCCATGTGGGGGCAGGTCTGAGCGGGGCTGGTGCTGGGGCTGGAGACTGGGGCAGCAGCTTCTGGATTCGGCAGGAAAGGGATGTGGCTGGGCTGATGGACACCGAGCCAGGGTCGGGAAGGGTGGGTGCAGCTCGACTCCCAGTGGGACCCTGCTTCACCCAAAGGGTGTGATTTTCTAAGTGACCAGATGTCCCAATTTTATAGGGACAGTCCTGATATTTGGGGCTTTTTCTTATATAGGCACCTATTACCTCCCACTACCTGTCCAATTTTTCACACTTGCTATCTGGTTACCCTAGGCACGCCCCGCAGACTGTGTGCTCCGGGCAGCCTCCGCTTTGGGTGCCTGCAGAGCGGTAAGAGCCGGAGGGAAGAGGTGGAGGGAGGAGAGCCCCCCTCCCTCTTGCCCCCTCCCCAGGGCACCGGATTCCTTCTGCACCCCTCCTTCTGCCCCTCCCATCATTGCCCACCCGCCAAAAGCTGGGTCGCACCCAGGTTTCCTGTCCTACCTATGCCACTAGTGTAGTGTAAGGGTACAGAGTAGATTTGAGTTTTTCTGAGGAGGCTCGTGGCTATAACTGAATACCACAGCCCCTCAGGAAGGCCAGATGGGATTACGGCAGATTGAGCTCGTATGGAGGGGACGAGGTGTTTTTTCTTAGAAGGGATTCTTCTTCCAGCAACTGTTGGGAGAAATCAGCATCTTCATGTGCTGAGGAGCTCCTGCCAAGAACCAGGGTATCGGCTGGGTAGCTAGTTAGGAGAGGCAGGGCAGGGCTGCAGGAAATTCAGTTAGGAATGCAGGTATCAGCCTCTGTGAGAAGCAGGAGAACTGCCAGGTGAATTGTCCCCAAGGTATAAAGTATCAGCTGTAAAGAGGAGAGTAAATGTCTGTTGAGAGTGCTGGGCAGCCCTACAGGCTCAGTCAAGGTGTGTAACGGCACCAGTGACTTTGGGCTCTGTGGGGGACAGTCCTGGAAGCTACGTGTCCAATATTAGGAAGAAGGTTGAAATCCAGGGCTTCTGCAGTAGGTTTCTCTGTAAGGACCCCAGCTCCAGTGAGTCAAGAAGCCCTATGGAGACTCTGTACATGGATCTGAAGATGGGGCAGAGAGGGGAGCTGAAACTTCATTAAGTAGGAGGGGTCCCTTTGGTGAGGGGAGAAGCAGATGATCACAGTGGCCTCTTTAAGTCTTAAAATTCTGCGGCTCTATAGACCCATAAGAGGAGCTCCATTTAGCCACAAGGGAACCATATTGGCTGGCCATCAAAATTAAGTTTTCGAGTGAATTATTTTTCCCACAGAGACCTGGCCACTTTTGAGTTTTTTCAATTGGAAAAGTGTGAAAAAGGTTTAAAAAAAAAAAAGCTAAGTGAGTGAAAGCACTACTTTCTCTGTGGTGGGCTACCAGAAATACCCTCAGGGATTTTTGAGAGAGAAGGGAAATGGTGATTTTCAGCAGTTTATAATTCAGCCAAACCTGGAAGGAATCTCACTGCAGGAGGAGAAGGCACCTCCCTGGCCCCAGCACTGACCCCTTTCCAAATTACAAAGGCTCCAACAATCAAGGAAGGTGTGAGAGCTTCTCAAGAAGGTGCCGAGAATATTTTATAATAGAAAGTGCGAAGCAACTTCCATATTGGGAGTCACTACCAGCTCCCCCTCTAATTACTATTGGAGAAGGCTGGGGACAATAAATCGGTGACATTGATGTAACCCGAAGGACAAAGTGCTGCCCCTGCTCTGCTGCCCTGCATGAGGACAGAGTTGCTGATGTTTTTACCGGAGAATCCAGGGCTTTCCCCAGTCACAACTATTTTTTTGTGATGATGTTATTTACTTGTATTTTATCTTTAATACATTTACTATTATTTTATGTGCTTTAGGATCTAGCTCCCCCTCCCCTTGCTGTGTCCTGAGGTTCCCTTACTCTGGGGCAGCACCACACACTGAGGGGCAGGTGTCCTTAATCCAGCATCTCTCTTGCACTTACCTGAGCAAATCACACTGGCATCATTGTCATGTGAGCACTGAGAGGCCCCCAGGGCAGTAACAGGGCAATGGCCCAAATGGGTTTCAGTCCCTTTGCAGTGAAATGTGTCTGTCCAGACAGAGCCAGTTCCCTTCCCAAAATACCCTCCTCCTGGGGCTGATTCAGCGAAGCCACAGTCAAGGTGACGACAGAGAACGTTGGCGTCTGGTAAATCCCAGCGAGAGTCACAGAGGGTTCCCCAGGCACCAAAAGCCTGGATCTCCACCCTCCCTGAGCATGTTGTGCTGCCGTTCACCAGCCGGAACCCTGTGTGCCCAGGGGAGAAGGGAGAAGGGGTTTTGAGAGGGAGCCTTGGAGCTATTTTATACCAAATAGTTAAAGAAAGGAAAGTCAGGGGGGATTTGATCTGATTCTATTTATCTTGGATCATTTGTGTTTTACGAGAAGCTGGTGCCATCCTATTATCCTAGCTCTCTACACAGTGATATCTGTATATTGCTTCACCCTAATCTAGAATTCACATCACTGGGATTTTAAAAACTTTGCACTGAATTCTTACTTGAGCATATGGCTCCAGCATTATTTTCATGTGAGCATGTCTGACTGATGTGTGATATCCGGGGACAGTACGCATGGTGGGACTCATTCCCCGCGCACTAGAATGCTTCAGTCCAGATTGGTCCATGTTCTTCTCCAAAGTGAGCTCCTCCTGGGATAGACAGAGCTGTTCCACACTGTAGTTCATTACAGATAACGTTGGAAGCTTTGAGATCAAAGTGGGCATCACAGATTGTAGCCCAGGTGTCTCCATGTCTTACTTCCACACGTCCTGAGCAGGCACTATCCCCTCCAACCAGCTGGAGCTCAATGTGTCCTAGAAAGCCAATGAAAGATGAAAATGACAAAGGAGCCTTAGGGAGTTAGGTGTTCAACTGCCTTAGAACTTTGGCCAAAAGCCCATCCTGGGGCAGTGGGACAGTGCAGGCAGCAATTAGACATTTTTTAAAAAACAATGTACAACAAATGGAAAGAGGGGAATTCAATAGCAATCGATATACATTGGAAGTTCTGAGATATAGAAAATCGATAAGGGAAGCTAAAGCTATCAGGGAAAACTCCATAGTTGGCAGGGCTAGGAACAATAATGACCATTTTTTTCAGTATACTAGGAGTAAAGACAAACAAACAAACAAATCCTAACAAAGGTGCAGCCCATTACAAATGGAGATGGTAAAATAGTTTATAATGATGCAAATAAGGCAGAGGTGTTCAATAAACATTTCTAGTTTTGGATAGAAGTAGGATGTGTATTCATACTATGGGAAGAGGATGAACCACTCTGCTGTCCGTTGGTAACTAAGGAGGATGTTAAACAGTATCTACTAGGGATAAACTTTTTTAAAATCCAGCAGGCCTGAATAGCTTATAAAACCTTGGAATAAATAGAAATGTAGGACTGGAAGGAACCTCATGAGGTCAGCTAGTCCATCCCCCCACACCAAGGCTGCTTTAAGTATACCTAGTCCATGCCGGGTAGATATTTGTCTAACTTGTTCTTAAAAGTCACCAATGACGGGGATTCTACAACCTCCCTTGGTACCTTGTTCCAGTACATAACTATCCTTATTGTGAGAAAGTTTTTCCTAATATCTGACCTGACTCTCCCTTGCTTCAATCTAAGTGGGTTACTTCTTGTCCTACCCATCATACAGAGAGAGCTCAAAACTGGACACAGTGCTCCAGCTGAGGCCTCACCAGTGCTGAGTACAGCAGGAAAATTACCTCCTCAATTACCAATTACATAGGACAATTCTGTTAATAAAATCCAGAATGACATTTCCTGTTTTCAAAACAGCATCACCCATTTCAGTCTGTGATCCAACATAACCCCAGAACATTTTCTGCAGTACTGCTGCCTAGTCAGTTATTCCCCATTTTGGATTTTTTGCATTTGATTGTTCCTTCCTAAGTCTAGTACTTTGTACTTGTCTTTCCTGAATTTTAATTTACTGATTTCAAACCAATTCTCCAATGTATCAAGGTCATTATGAATTCTAATACTCTCATCCAAAGAGCTTTGACCCCTCCCAGGTTTGTGTCATCCACACATTTTATGAATTTATTCTCTACTCCATCATCCATAGAATCATAGACCTGAAGGTCAGAAGGGACCATTATGATCATCTAATCTGACCCCCTGCACAACGCAGGCCACGGAATCTCACTCACCAACTCCTGTAACAAACCCCTAATTTATGTCTGAGCTATTGAAGTCCTCAACTCGTGGTTGAAAGACTTCAAGGTGCAGAGAATCCTCCAGCAAGTGACCCATGCAACACACTGCAGACGAAGGCGAAAAAACCCCAGGGTCTCTACCAATCTGCCCTGGGGGAAAATTCCTTTCCGACCCTAAATATGGTGATCAGCTAAACCCTGAGCATGTGGGCAAGACTCACCAGCCAGCCACCCAGTAAAGAATTCTTTATAGTTACTCAGATCCCACCCCATCACAGGCCATTGGACATATTTACCGCTAGTAGTCAAAGATCAATTAATTGCCAAATTAGGCTATCCCATCATATCATCTCCTCCATAAACATATCAAGCTTAGTCTTGAAGCCAGACAGGTCTTTGGCCCCCACTGCTCCCCTTGGAAGGCTGTTCCAGAACTTCTCTTCTCTGATGGTTAGAAACCTTCGTCTTATTTCAAGTCTAAACTTCCTGATGGCCAGTTTATATCCATTTGTTCTTGTGCCCACCTTGGTACTGAGCTTAAATAATTCTTCTTCCTCCATGGTATTTATCCCTATGTTATATTTATAGAGAGCAATTATATCTCCTCTCAGCCTTCTTTTAGTTAGGCTAAACAAGCCGAGCTCACTGAGTCTTATCATAGAATCATAGAATATCAGGATTGGAAGGCACCTCAGGAGGTCATCTAGTCCAACCCCCTGCTCAAAGCAGGACCAATCCCCAATTAAATCATCCCAGCCAGGGCTCTGTCAAGCCTGACCTTAAAAACTTCGAAGGAAGGAGATTCCACCACCTCCCTAGGTAACGCATTCCAGTGTTTCACCACCCTCCTAGTGAAAAAGTTTTTCCTAATATCCAAACTAAACCTCCCCCACTGCAACTTGAGACCATTACTCCTTGTTCTGTCATCTGCTACCACTGAGAACAGTCTAGATCCATCCTCTTTGGAACCCCCTTTCAGGTAGTTGAAAGCAGTTATCAAATCCCCCCTCATTCTTCTCTTCTGCAGACTAAACAATCCCAGTTCCCTCAGCCTCTCCTCATAAGTCATGTGTTCCAGTCCCCTAATCATTTTTGTTGCCCTCAACTGGACTCTTTCCAATTTTTCCACATCCTTCTTGTAGTGTGGGGCCCAAAACTGGACACAGTACACCAGACGATGCCTCAACAATGTTGAATAGAGGGGAACGATCACGTCACTCGATCTCCTGTCAATGCCCCTACATATACATCCCAAAATGCCATTGGCCTTCTTGGCAACAAGGGCACACTGTTGACTCAGATCCAGCTTCTTGTCCACTGTAACCCCTAGGTCCTTTTCTGCAGAACTGCTGCCTAGCCGCTCGGTCCCTAGTCTGTAGCAGTGCATGGAATTCTTCCGTCCTAAGTGCAGGACTCTGTGCTTGTCCTCTTTGAATCTCATCAGATTTCTTTTGTCCCAATCCTCTAATTTGTCTAGGACCTTCTGAATCCTATCCCTACCCTCCAGGGTATCTACCTCTCCTCCCAGTTTAGTGTCATCTGCAAACTTGCTGAGGGTGCAATCCACACCATCCTCCAGATCATTTATGAAGATATTGAACAAAACTGGCCCCAGGACCAACCCTTGGGGCACTCCACGTGATACCGGCTGCCAACTAGACATGGAGCCATTGTTCACTACCCGTTGAGCCCGACAATCTAGCCAACTTTCTATCCACCTTATAGTCCATTCATCCAGCCCATTCTTCTTTAACTTGCTTGCAAGAATACTGTGGAAGACCATGTCAAAAACTTCGCTAAAGTCAAGGAACAACTCATCCACCACTTCCCCTCATCCACAGAGCCAGTTATCTCGTCATAGAAGGCAATTAGATTAGTCAGGCATGACTTGCCCTCGGTGAATCCATGCTGACTGTTCCTGATCAACTTCCTCTCCTCAAAGTGCTTCAGAATTGATTCCTTCAGGACCTGCTCCATGATTTTTCCAGGGACTGAGGTGAGGCTGTAGTTCCCAGGATCCTCCTTCTTCTCTTTTTTAAAGATGGGCACTACATTAGCCTTTTTCCAGTCATCCGGGACTTCCCCCGATCGCCATGAGTTTTCAAAGAGAATGGCCAATGGCTCTGCAATCACATCCGCCAACTCCTTTAGCACTATCGGATGCAGCGCATCCGGCTCCATGGACTTATGCTCGTCCAGCTTTTCTAAATAGTCCCGAACCACTTCTTTCTCCACAGAGGGCTGGTCACCTCCCCCCCATGCTGTGCTGCCTTGTGCAGTAGTCTGGGAGCTGACCTTGTTCATGAAGACAGAGGCAAAAAAGCATTGAGTACATTAGCTTTTTCTACATCCTCTGTCACTAGGTTGCCTCCCTCATTCAGTAAGGGGCCCACACTTTCCTTGACTTTCTTCTTGTTGCTAACATACCTGAAGAAACCCTTCTTGTTACTCTTGACATCTCTTGCTAGCTGCAACTCCAGGTGTGATTTGGCCTTCCTGATTTCACTCCTGCATGCCCAAGCAATATTTTTATACTCTTCCTCTTTAGTCATTTGTCCAATCTTCCACTTCTTGTAAGCTTCTTCTTTCATAAGACAGGTTTTCCATTTTTTGGACCATCCTAGTAGCCCTTCTCTGTACCTGTTCCAGTTTGAATTCATCCTTCTTAAACATGGGAGACCAGAATTGCACACAATATTCCAGATGAGGTCTCACCAGTACCTTGTATAATGGTACTAACACCTCCTTATCTCTACTGGAAATACCTCGCCTGATGCATCCCAAGACCGCATTAGCTTTTTTGACGGCCATATCACATTGGCAGCTCATAGTCATCCTGTGATCGACCAGTATGCCGAGGTCCTTCTCCTTCTGTGTTACTTCCAAGTAATGCGTCCCCAGTTTATAACAGGAATTCTAAATGCATGACCTTGCACTTTTCACTATTAAATTTCATCCTATTACTATTTCTCCAACTTACAAGGTCATCCAGATCTTCCTGTATGATATTCCGGTCCTTCTCTGTATTGGCAATACCTCCCAGCTTTGTGTCATCCGCAAACTTTATTAGCACATTCCCGCTTTTTGTGCCAAGGTCAGTAATAAAAAGATTAAATAAGATTGGTCCCAAAACTGATCCCTGAGGAACTCCACTAGTAACCTCCTTCCAGTCTGACAGTTCACCTTTCAGTGTGACCCGCTGTAGTTTCCCCTTTAAACAGTTTCTTATCCACCTTTCAGTTTTCATATTGATCCCCATCTTTTCCAATTTAGCTAATAATTCACCATTTGGAACCGTATCAAATGCCTTACTGAAATTGAGATAAATTAGACCTACTGCATTCCCTTTGTCGAAAAAATCTGTTACCTTCTCAGAGAAGGAGATCAGGTTGGTTTGACACGATCTACCTTTTGTAAAGCCATGTTGTATTTTGTCCCAATTACCACTGACCTCAATGTCCTTAACTACTTTCTCCTTCAAATTTTTTTCCAAGACCTTGCATACTACAGATGTCAAACTAACAGGCCTGTAGTTACCCAGATCGCTTTTTTTTACTTTTCTTAAAAATAGGAACTATGTTAGCAATTCTCCAGTCAGACAGTACAACCCCTGAGTTTACAGATTCATTAAAAATTCTTGCTAATGGGCTTGCAATTTCATGTGCCAGTTCCTTTAATATTCTTGGATGAAGATTATCCGGGCCCCCTGATTTAGTCCCATTAAGCTGTTCGAGTTTGGCTTCTACCTCGGATGTGGTAATATCTACCTCCGTACCCTCATTGCCTTTTGTCATCCTACCATTCTCCCTAAGCTTCTCCTTAGCCTCGTTAAAGACTGAGGCAAAGTATTTGTTTAGATATTGGGCCATGCCTCAATTATCCTTAACCTCCACTCCATCCTCAGTGTTAAGTGGTCCCACTTCTTCTTTCTTTGTTTTCTTATTATCTATATGGCTATAGAACCTTTTACTGTTGGTTTTAATTCCCTTTTCAAGGTCCAACTCTACATGGCTTTTGGCATTTCTCACTATCCCTACATATTCTGACCTCAGTAAGGTAGCTTTCCTTGCTAATCCCTCCCATCTTCCACTCCTTGTAGGCTTTCTGTTTTTTCTTAATCACCTCTCTGAGATGCTTGCTCATCCAGCTTGGTCTACAACTCCTGCCTATGAATTTTTCCCCCTTTCTTGGGATGCAGGCTTCTGAAAGTTTCTGCAACTTTGACTAGAAGCAATTCCAGGCCTCCTCCGCCTTTAGATCCACAAGTTTTTCAGTCCAATCCACTTCCCTAACTAATTTCCTTATTTTTTTTTAAATTAGCCTTTTTGAAATCAAAAACCCTAGTTACAAATCTATTTTTGTTTATCCTTCCATTTAGTTTGAACTGAATTAGCTCATGATCGCTCTAACCAAGGTCGTCCCCTACAATCATTTCTTCTATGAGGTCCTCACTACTCACCAAAACCAAATCTAAAATGGCATTCTCTTGTCATAAATATAAAGGGAAGGGTAAACCCCTTTAAAATCCCTCCTGGCCAGAGGAAAAATCCTCTCACCTGTAAAGGGTTAAGAAGCTAAAGGTAACCTCGCTGGCACCTGACCAAAATGACCAATGAGGAGACAAGATACTTTCAAAAGCTGGGAGGAGGGAGAAAAACAAAGGGTCTGGGTCTGTCTGTATACTGCTTTTGCTGGGGACAGAACAGGAATGGAGTCTTAGAACTTTTAGTAAGTAATCTAGCTAGGTATGTGTTAGATTATGATTTCTTTAAATGGCTGAGAAAAGAGCTGTGCTGAATAGAATGAATATTCTTGCCTGTGTGTCTTTTTTGTAACTTAAGGTTTTGTCTAGAGGGATTCTCTATGTTTTGAATCTAATTACCCTGTAAGGTATCTACCATCCTGATTTTACAGAGGTGATTCCTTTACTTCTATTAAAAGTCTTCTTGTAAGGAAACTGAATGCTTTTTCATTGTTCTAAGATCCAAGGGTTTGAGTCTGTGGTCACCTATGCAAATTGGTGAGGATTTTTACCAAACCTTCCCCAGGAAGTGGGGTGCAAGGATTGGGAGGATTTTGAGGGGAAAGACGTGTCCAAACTATGTTTCCCAGTAAACCCAGTTAAAGTTTGGTGGTCGCAGTGGAAATCCAGGGGCAAAGGATAAAATTAATTTGTACCTTGGGGAAGTTTTAACCTAAGCTGGTGAAAGTAAGCTTAGGAGGTTTTCATGCAGGTCCCCACATCTGTATCCTAGAGTACCTTGACACCTCTCTTGTCGGTTCAGCAACTACTTGGTGAAGGAATCTATAAGCTATCGTATCCAAGAGCCCTATTATTATTACTAGCACTTGTCCTCCAGTCTATATCTGGGAAGTTAAAGTCTCCCAAGATCACACAATTCCCATAGGTTTTTACTTCTTTAAAAACATTAAAGAGGTCTCTATCCATATCCAGTATGGATCCCGGCAGTCTATAGCACACCCCAAGCACTGTCCCAGGGCAGGCTCTAGTAGCTTTCTACCCCAATGTGATTTTTGCTCAGACAGACTTTGTCTTATCCATTCCATCACTTCTTATTTCTTTACAGTCTGCCTCATCATTGATATACAATGCTACTTCACCACCTTTGCCTTTACTTCTGTCTTTCCTAAACAGCACATACCCTTCAATATCCATACTCCAGTCATGACTGCTATTCCACCATGTTTCTGTTATCCCTATAACATCTGGTTTCACTTCCTGCACCAGTAGCTCTAGTTCCTCCATTTTATTACCTAGGGTCCTTGCATTAGTGTACAAACATCCTAATTTTTGCCATTTGGCTTCCCTCACATTCTTTACACAATTGGGCACAGACATTCTTCTGCCAATATTACCTATTAGGTTGGTATGTACACTACCCTTCCACTTTATGTCTATTCTCCTACCTACAGCTGTATCCTTTCTTACTTCATTTTCTTCTCTCTCAAAGAGAATAACTGGGGTGGAGATTACCTGGACATCTCCCAACCATCTCCCCCAAATTCCTAGTTTAAAGCTCTCTTGATCAGTTGTGCCATCCTCCTTCCTAGAAGTCTATTTCCCTCCTTACTCAGGTGAAGTCCATCCCAAGAGAACAGTCCTCTGTCCATGAATGCTTCCCAGTGGCCATACATCCCAAAGCCCTCCTTATAGCACCACTGCCTGAGTCATCTGTTGAGCATCATAATATTGTCACACCTTTGTTGCCCTTCTCTAGGAACAGGCAGAATCCCACTGAAGATCACCTGAGCCTCAATTTCCTTAAGCATCTTCCTCAGCCTAGCATAGTCTCCCTTGATACGTTCCAGCGAGAATCTAGCCATATCATTTGTTCCCACATGAAGGACAGTCAATGGATTTTTTCCCACTCCTGTTAGGATCCTCTTCAGCCTCAGGTCCATATCCCGTATCTTAGCACCCAGCAGACAGCACACCCTTCTGTTCTGTGGATCAGCTCTTGTTACAGGCCTGTTTATTCTTCTCAGTAATGAGTCCCCAGTCATGTAGACCTGCCTTTTCCTTGTGATGGTGAGATTCTCCAGTCTATCCCCTGTTCCATCTGGCCACAAGTCCTCTCGATTCCTATTGTCCCTTGCAATCCTCTGCAACCCATCCCGTATCCTCCTGGGGCTCATATTTGGTGTTATCTCCATTGACTCTGGCCCTCTTCCAATAGGACTATCTGCTCTTCTCTTTTTCCTTGCCCTCTCACCTTCAGTGACCACCTGCTGTGCCTCTTCTTCATTTTCCAACTCTGCAAACCTGTTCCTGAGCGCTATTTCTCCTTCACTGCCCTGTCTTTTCCTCTGCCTGGTTTTCCTAGTCACATGCTTCCCCATCCACTTTCCGCACCCAGCAGTATCCTCTCAGAGTTCTTCGGTCCTGCTTCCATCTGCAAGTCTGAGCTTTTCTCTCCAGCCTCCTCATGTCTTTGCTCCATCATCCACTCGAACCCCCTTCTAAACTCAAACAGAGTCTCCACCTGCATCTCCAATCCTAGGATCTTTCCTTCCATCAGCTCTATCAGGCGGCACTTCATGCAGACAAAATTCTTTTCAGGTACCTCCTCCAGGATCATGTACATGCTGCAGCTTCCACATGCAATCATCTTCATAGCGTCTCCCACTACTTGGGTCACTTCCCCTGCTGCCTCTGTATCTGTCATCGCCTTCTCACCTAAGTCCTGTTAGTCTGGGAAACACAAACCAAACCAAAACACCCACCCACAGCAAAACAAACCCCCCAGCGAGCATGAAAACACTGCCAGACCACCCCACACTCCCTTCACTAGCCTGTCAGTTCCTTTGCCTGGCTCTCTTAGTCTTCCCCCCCAAAACTCCCCTGTTTACAGCTCTGTTTGCTGGCTCCTGTGCTGCAGCAGCTGTCTGTGCCACTGCCTGACTGGCTGGCTGCCTTTATCCAAATCATTAATGAAAATATTGAATAGTACCAGGCCCAGGAGAGTGATATTATTTCTGTATCCATAGGAACACAGTGACCAGAGAGAAAAGTGTTTAAAGCCACTAATGGCCAATGGGCATATGTCTTACCTAATCCTCAGCATTTCCCTCAAAACCTGGGCTGGCCCAGCCTATCCCAGGTACCCCTGCTTCCGGGGACTGGGTTTCAATCTCCTTCCCTGCAGACCCTGCCTCTCCTTCTCTGTTCATCAGGGCTTCTCTTTTGATAGTTCCCAAGCTCTTTGTTTAATTTTTCCACTTGAAGGGCCCCTCCCCTCTCCCAAGCTAGGGGGCTTGTGCCCAGCTTGGTCAGAGGCAAAAGTTCAAAGGCCTTGACACCCGTGTTGTCAGTTAAGCACCAGTGACTGGGTTCTCTGCAGCCATTGTCTGCCTTGCTGGGACATGTGGGGAGCTCCAGCAGGAGTTACTCTTTGAATCCTGGTAGGAAATGGCAAAACAGCAATAAAAGAAACAGAGGTACACATAATATATGTAAACATACAGATATTTCCTATGGTCTTTGCAGGGGTCATAGTGGACAAGCAACGGAACTAGAGGTCCCAGGATGATGCTGTGAAAAGGCTAAGATGATCCTTGGAGGTTTAAACGGGAGCAGTGAGAAGAGCTGGCTGAAACACAGGATTTCCAGCTCACAGGAAATTTTGGTATTTCAAAACTTCCTGTGAACCAAATTTGTTCTGGAAACACCAACACATGGTGTGTCCAACATGAAATTTGCTCCCAGGGGCACCAGCAGATGCTGAGTGACACTGACATTCTTGTAAAACTGGCAAAGAGTCCTGTGGCACCTTATAGACTAACAGACGTATTGGAGCATAAGGTCTCATGGGTGAATACCCACTTTGGCAGATGCATGTAGTGGAAATTTCCAGGGCGAGGCATAAATATGCAAGCAAGAATCAGGCTAGGAATAACAAGGTTAGTTCAATCAGGGAGGATGAGGCCCTCTTCTAGCAATTGAGGTGTGAACACCAAGGGAGGAGAAACTGCTTTCATAGTTGGCTAGCCATTCACAGTCTTTGTTTAATCCTGAGCTGAGGGTGCCAAATTTGCAAATGAACTGAAGCTCAGCAGTTTCTCTTTGAAGTCTGGTCCTGAAGTTTTTTTGCTGCAAGATGGCTACCTTTAAATCTGCTATTGTGTGTCCAGGGAGATTGAAGTGTTCTCCTACAGGGTTTTGTACATTGCCATTCCTAATATCTGATTTGTGTCCATTTATCCTTTTACGAAGGGATAAATTCTTGTCAGTTTCACCATCCCAGGATTTCTAAATTCCCTGCTATGGAGCTGGGAGCTGAGCCCTGGTTAAAGCTGGGACTCCCTTCTCCATGGCAGTGTTTCCCTGGAGCTGCAGACTATAGAGCACCAGGGTCTCTGGTCCTGGGGCAGTCTACAGGGTGCAACTATCCCAGAGCAGTTGACCTGAGAAGACTGGGGTACCTGGCCCCAAGGCAGTCTGCATGCAGGTTTCTGCCACAGACCTGCCTGTGATCTGGAGAAAGTTCATTACACCCGACTCACTTTCATGGGAAATGTCCAGTTCAACAAACCCGCATTTTCCAGTGAAGCTCTATTTTGTTGGATAATTTCTGACCAAGGACATGATTTTACCTCTGTATACAGCATGGTGAGAGCAATACTGCATCCAGCTGTGCTGTCCACATTTTAAGAAGGATATTAAAAAAAATGGAAAGGGTGCAGAGAAGAGCCAGAAAGATGATTTAAGGACTTGAAAATATGCCTTGTAGTGAGAGATTCCAGGAGCTCCGTCTGTTTATTTTTAATAAAGACCAAGAGGTGGAGTGATTATACTGCATAAGTACTTTAGTGTAGAAGTACTTGCACAGGGACAAAACACTGGTATGTAGAGGCCTCCTTATTCTAGTGGAGAAAGACAAAACAAGAACAAATGGCTGGAAGTTAAAGCCAGAGAAATTCATATAAGAAGTAAGCCATACATTTTTCATAGTGAGGGCGATTAACCATTGGAACAAACTAAAAAGGGAAGCAGAAGATTATTCACTCCTGAAGTATTTAGATGAAGACTGGATGCCTTTCTGGAAGATGTGCTTCATCCAAACAAAAATTATTGGGTTCAGTTAAGGAGTAACTGGATTAAATTCTGTAGCCTGTTACCCAGGAGGCCAGACTATATGATCTAATGGTTCCTTCTGCCCTTAAAATCTATAAAGCTATGTATCTAAAAGGAAGTCAAGCACTCAAACATTCAGAATGCCAGACACGTGCTGTCCTCTGTAACCTTAATTAGTCCCTTTTGTATTTGCATTGTGATAGTTTTTCATTACATGATCAAATGCCAACTCTCACAGGATAATCTCTTCCTGTCGTATGTTCATTTCCATCCAGCTCGCCTGCACCTCCCTCCAACTGACAGTGGGAGAGTCACAGTGCCCGTGGTCATCTGCATTATCCTGGGGGTCCTGCTCTGCCTGGTCTTAGTCATTTTGGGGGCGCAGGTGCAAAGTGCCAGGGCACAGCACAGAGGTGGGTCCTGTTTGGTGTCACTGTGTGAAGTGCCTCTGCAATAGCAGTGGGCTGCATGGTTTCAGAGATTGGGGTGGTACCGGGCTGGGTGGGGTGGCCGAGGGTGCCCAACTCCTCTCTCATTGAATATTTCATCAACTGTCTGGCAGTGGAACAGCCCAGTCATGAAATCTGAAGATGATACTAGCTAGGGAGTGTCACAGTTTCAGAGAAGCTGCCTCTGTATCCCCCCATCACCTGTCTCTGGGTGGGAACCCCCATCCCACCTCCTTGTGGCCAGGGGGTTTTAATGCTGCACAGCCCCCTGCCTTCCACTGTGATACCCCCAGCAAACCAGTCTGCCTTCAGACCAGCCCCCATGCTGTGCATTCTCCCCAACGGCTATGAACAGGGCTTTGCCAGCAGTTACAAGTTACCACCCAGCTCTCTCTCAGCAGACTGCACCTTATTCCTAGGATAAAAGTATGACAGAGAAAACATTAAAAACAATAAAAATTCCTCCACACTTGCTGAACATACCAGAATTCACCCGTCTTCCTCATGGGCAGCCTGGGAGACCCACGTCCCTCCAATGATTCAGTGTTGGGATCCCTGTGGACAGAAAGTCCTGCCCATTTGCTGAATCAAAATGAAGGTCCTGAGTCTGTTTAAACTCAGCCTTTCATATCAGAAGTCCTCCTTTGTCTCTTGGTCTCTGGTAACCCAGTTGGAACCAGTCTGTATAAACCACACCGAAGGCTGTTACCTTTCTGGAGTTGTTTACAATCTCAGTGATTCATCTTCATCAACCCCCCAACACATACACACACACACAAACACTGTTTGTTCTCCCTGAAGGAGCTGGGGTGACCCTCCCACATGCAGTAGAACCATTCATAGCTTTAGTTCATAAACCATTCATAAACCATTCATAGCTTTAATACAGTGATTCCCAAAGATACTGCCTGGAGCTGCAGTATCTGCCACGGGGCGGTGGGAGGGTCCTGAATATCGTGAGAAGAGACATCATGGAAAAGGGAGCTAGAGAAACGGGAAATATTGTCAGGAAAAAAAATTGTATAAAAATTGAGCTGTGGTAAATAGTTGTGAAGAGAGTGATCCAGTAGAAAAGACAATCTTAGGAAGGAGAAGTGTGGAAAGGAGCATTATATTGTATTGTACTGAAAGCTGGCACTTGTAGGGGATTTTACTTCTGTAAACCACTGTACAAACATTAGCTACCAGGGCCTTGGCAAGAAGATGAAGAATGTGACTGCCATCAACATACACGTAACATTCACAACTTTGCAGTAAGACAATGACTATAATCAGACCTCATGGTTCTGGGCTTCAGCCAGTCATCTGCAGGGGTCAGGAAGGACTTCTGGGAAGCCCCCATATTTGTGTTTTGTTTTGCTTTGTTTTGTTTTTTGCCCTCTTCTGAAGAATCAGACATTCTCTACAGAGAGAGCTGTGACACTGGATGGGCTGGACCAGTCCTCTGAGGTGATACAGAGAAACCTCTTTCGAAGATATCTGGCAGGTGTGTCTTTTCCACCTGCTCAGGGTCAAACCAATTGTCAGATTTGGGGTCAGGAAGGAATTTCCCCCCAGGTCAGATTGGCAAAAAGGGACCTTGGGGGATTTTCCTCTTGCTCTGGAGCATGGATCACCTGCCAGGATTATCTCGGCATCTCTCACCTAGTCAGTTCCCTGCCATTGAAGGGGCCTTGGGCATTGGTAGTACCTTAGTCGCTCCTGCTTTCTGCCTGTGGCACACAAGAGCTTATTCTCCTGAGGACTGAAATGGTTTACTCTAAGTGCATCTTTGGGCTCAAACCTCAGGGTATCTGGGTGAAATGCAGTGGCCTGTGTTATACAGGAGGTTAGACTAGATGTTCAAATGGTCCCTTCTGGCCTTAAACTCTATGAAAAAAAAAAAGATGTTATCACCATTTTGCAGATAAACACCTGCGTGGGGGAAGAATTATTTAAGATGCTCCAAAGGGGAATAGCCAGGAATAATGGGATGAGATTAAAAAGGGAACATTTTAAGATGAATGTGAGGAAGCTTCCTCACAGCGATCTAGCCCTGGGAACCGTCATCAAAGGGATGCTGTGGAAAGAAACCCTGTCACCTGGCTCATTTAAATTCCAGCACTGGGAATGTGCCGTAGGGTTCACGCTTGCACTGGGCCCACGGGGAGGGGATGGATGATCCCATAGTGTTTCCCATCTCTGGTTTCAATGACCCTGTGCAAACCCTGCCCTTTGTTTTCAGGCTCCAGAAGACCCTTGGATCCCTTCCCTGAGGCCGTGTATGAGGAGATTGATTATAACCTGATGAGAGAGAAGCAGGAGATGTTCAGTCGTTCAGGTCTGTGGGTCTCACTCTTAACAGGGAGCAGCTATCTAATGCCCTTAGATGGCTTAATGTCCATCAGAGGCCCTGACCCAGAGTTAAATCACTGCAGCTTCAGCCCTGTGAGCTTGTCATTGGAGCTGGGCACAAGTCTCCATTATGAAATGTTTTGGTGAAAAATGCAGATTCAGAGACACTGAAACATTTCAGATTCCTGTCAATTTCACGCAGTTGTTCCAAATATACACAGAGTGATTCATTTAATAACAACACTTTCTAAAGAAAACATTTTGGGTTTTCAATTTGATATTACTTTTCCATCAGGAATTTCCTTTAATTTTATCCATAAAAACAAACAAACAAACAAACAAAAATTAACTAATGCCCAAAAGAACACCAAATGGTTTCATTCAACATTAAACTGTTTTTTTGCTTTTGCATTTCCCAAACATTGCCAAAAAAAGAGTTATTTTTGGCTCAATTCAAACCAATGTTGCGGGTTTTTTTTGCTTTTTTTCCCCAATGTCCAGAGAACCAAACAATCTGTTTTTTTTGCCAAGCTCTGTGGGAGCTGGGTCTGTGGTGAGACCAGCAGTTTCTCATGTAGAATGAGGGAGATGAGTTTCCTTCCCACCATACACCGTGAGTCCCAATTCTAGGGACACTTAATGTCACTCTGCCTGTCCTGCAGCCTTGGCGTGTAACCAGTAAGGGGTCAGGAAAGTGACCACCTTGCGCCAGGCTAAATTATCATTTGAAAACTGCCCTTGAGCATTGGAGCAGGGGATGTTCTGTGCCCCCATCCCACCTCAGCCACTGGCCACTGGTCTGCTGGGTGGGCTCCCTCCTGCCCCAGGAGCAGAGAGATCAGCCCAGGAGAGTCTCCTGAATTTGAGTCATGGCCCTGTTTATCCTTTGTGCCATTTTGTCTCAATGTGTGATGGGAACATCCTGCCCAAGGGCTGTGCTGTAGTGGGGCTCTGGGAACATGCTCAGGGTATCCCCCAGCATGACTGCCAAGATGGTTACAGTGAATCACAGACTCTGCTCTGGGCCTTTCTTGGCCTAATCTTGAAACACCACGGACTGCTGATCGACCGATTCATGGGGGAGGTGGGTATTTACTCTTAAGAAGAAGGAGTCCCCTCTGTGACTGAGGAGGCCAGAACCATTGTGGGACTTCCTTGGACTAGCAGCCAGAGATATGCCCTTCACTCACCCCAGGGTCTTTCAGGTCAGATTGTGTCATCCCCTCACTCACTTTTACACAGTAACATGGAGATGTCTCTTGGGGAGTCTGTGTCAGCCTCTCACCGCTCAGAGTGGAAGGAGGAATAGACTGAGACTGGAAATCTGGATGTGTTCCCAGTCCCACAGTTCTGCTGTTCTTACTGTGATGAATTTCTGGTGCTCGTCTCTCCTGTCTCCTATTCAGATGACTCAGTGACGAAGCTGCAGTATTACACCAGGGACAGTGAGGGGGAAAATGATCCTGGATCAGAACAAGGTAATGGGGGAGGGCAGACTCAGGCCAAGAGACCCAAATCTGGGCAGAGAAATGAATTTCTATGACACTTTCTGCAATCACAGCCATTTCCCCTCACACGGTTCCCATTTTACACAGTTGGGTGTAATTCCATTGAACAGGATTTCTGTCAGAATCTCAGGATGGGAATACGTGACCATCTCCTGAGTACACGTCCCTGGGAGTGGCTCCCAGTGACCTCCCCAGGTGAGGAGCTGGAGGAGACGGGTCAGTGTCTTTGGGTGGAAGGCGTCAGTGCCCAGCAGGGCTCATCTCTCACCCCCAAGAAGAGGAATATTGTCCTTTGTTATATTTACAGATGGACTCAGCCCAACTCACTGATCCAAACCCATCAGAACTTTGGAGGGGGGGGAATTTGCAGATTCTGACCCCAGCTCTGGATCTCAGTTTTGCAGCTGACACCTGTTGCTATAACAGGCTGAAGCAAAATCCTGGATCTGAACTTCCTGGCCTGGCCCCATCTCTAATTATAAACAGGGCGGCATTTCTACCCCAGCTGCTCTCAAGGGAGTCCATGATTTGGGCCCTGTGGGAGTTTAGCCTGTCGTTGCGGGAGGAAACTTTGAGCAGATGAGCCAGTTCTGCTGAGAAGCTGGAGCGCTGCCAAGCTGAGCCCTGGGCTGCCTGAGAGGCTAGTGGAGAGCAGGAGCTCACAAAGGATCAGGCCAGTGATCTCCCAGTGGGATCTTTAATTCCTGCAGAGTGGAGGAAAATTCAAACCTGTCTGCAGAGATCGGCTGGATTCACACAGGTCAGTTCCGGCCTGGCAACTCCCATGTTCCAACCTGTTATCTCAGCACAACCCAGATCCTGCTCCCACTGAAGCACGTAAAAGAGCTGCTGTTGGATTCTGCAGGGAGAGGATTGGCTCCTAGTTATTTCTGGGACTCCTGTTTTACTGTAGTTCTCTGACTTGTGCCCTTCTCAGCATGGGCCCCCTGCAACTTCCCCTCTCAAGTGTCATGACAAACAGCTCTAGTTAGAAGGGCCACCTGCACTGAAGAGACGCTGCTAGCGCCATGAGCTGAGTGTGCTGTTTGCTGTTCCAGAGGAAGCTTCCCCAGGAAGGTCTCAGTTGGATTACGATAACGTGGAGGAGCCTGCCTTGAACGACGTCCCTCAGACTCCAGACGGCCGAGGTGAGTAGTGAATCCGCCTCCTGGAACCAACGTCACCCTGACAAAAAACTAAATGTGTTTCCCAGTAGGGACAATAGTGGCTTGTTAAGAAAACCACAAAGTTCACCCAGCAGTATTTTCTATTGGGGGAGAGATAGCTCAGTGGTTTGAGCATTGGCCTGCTAATCCCAGGGTTGTGAGTTCAATCCTTGAGGGGGCAATTTAGGGGATCTGGGGCAAAAATTGGGGATTGGTCCTGCTTTGAGTAGGGGCTTGGACTAGATGACCTCCTGAGGTCCCTTCCAGCCCTGATATTCTATAAACACTGGGGTCCCTGACCAGGCTCAGTACAAGAGATGTGTGGAGGCCCAGGGATAGGGAAGCATGTGATGTCCTAGGTCTTGATAAAGGCCCATTGCAGGGACTGAAGGAGCAGTTTGCTCAGGAGCTGCCCATGCAATACTTGGCTCAAGTCACTGCCCTGTGACCATCACTGCCATGAGCACTAGGGTTACTCACTGTTTGTGAAGAGGGCACATCGAAGCACAGATCTCTACAGTGCAGCAATGTTCCCTTCCAGCCTTTCCTGGCATGCATTTATTGCAGCATATATACATCTGTGTCGGACACGCTGGGACAGGGTAGTGGATGGGACAGAGATTTTACACCCAAGTGCCCATGTCCCAACCTTATCCACTGGCTCAGCTCCTAGTGATGTCAGTACGTTAGAATCATAGAATATCAGAGTTGGAAGGGACCTCAGGAGGTCATCTAGTCCAACCCCCTGCTCAAAGCAGGACCGATCCCAGACTAAATCATCCCAGCCAGGCTTTGTCAAGCCTGACCTTAAAAACTTCCAAGGAAGGAGATTCCACCACCTCCCTAGGTAACGCATTCCAGTGTTTCACCACCCTCCTAGTGAAAAAGTTTTTCCTAATATCCAACCTAAACCTCCCCCACTGCAACTTGAGACCATTACTCCTTGTTCTGTCATCTGCTACCACCAAGAACAGTCTACAGCCATCCTCTTTGGAACCTCCTTTCAGGAAGTTGAAAGCAGCTATCAAATCCCCCCTCATTCTTCTCTTCTGAAGACTAAACAATCCCAGTTACTTCAGCCTCTCCTCATAACTCATGTGTTCCAGTCCCCTAATCATTTTTGTTGCCCTCCGCTGGACTCTCTCCAATTTTTCCACATCCTTCTTGTAGTGTGGGGCCCAAAACTGGACACAGTACTCCAGATGAGGCCTCACCAGTGTTGAATAGAGGGGAACGATCACATCCCTCGATCTGCTGGAATGCCCCCACTTATACATCCCAAAATGCCATTGGCCTTCTTGGCAACAAGGGCACACTGTTGACTCAGATCCAGCTTCTCGTCCACTGTAACACCTAGGTTCTTTTCTGCAGAACTGCTGCCGAGCCATTCGGTCCCTTGTCTGTAGTGGTGCATTGGATTCTTCCTTCCTAAGTGCAGGACTCTGCACTTATCCTTGTTGAACCTCATCAGATTTCTTTTGGCCCAATCCTCCAATTTGTCTAGGGCCCTCTGTATCCTATCCCTACCCTTCAGCGTATCTACCTCTCCTCCCAGTTTAGTGTCATCTGCAAACTTGCTGAGGGTGCAATCCACACCATCCTCCAGATCATTTATGAAGATATTGAACAAAACCGGCCCCAGGATGGACCCTTGGGGCACTCCACTTGATACCGGCTGCCGACTAGACATGGAGCCATTGATCACTACCCGTTGAGCCCGACAATCAAGACAGCTTTCTATCCACCTTATAGGACGTTGAAGACTGATGGCAGTTTATGGGGTAAACTTTATCAGTAGGACGCACTGAAAAGACATTTTTTAAAATAATGTCAAGTTTAGAAAGCTGGGAACAAACTCCGGACAATTCCAGGTCATTTACATTTGTAATTATTGAAACCAAATGCCTTGTGGAGCAATCCCTCTGAACTAGATTCCAGTCACCACTTTCTACAACTCCCTCTTCCCCTCATCACCTGGGAGCTCTCGGATTCACTCAATGAGTTACTGAAATGTATCAAATCAATGTGATATGTAAAACCCCTCAATCTGAGGGTTCCAGAGGAGGGATCCTCTTACCGCCCTGAGGGTGGAAGTGCTGAGAGATACCCAGGGACCAGTGAAGCTGGTGCATCTGCAGCTTGTAGTTTATTTCTATCTTCACTGTGAATATTCTCTTAATTACTTCACATCTTCATGTCAGATGCCCCTGCCCTGCCTGGAGATGTCCCTGGGGATGGTTACGATGATGCCAGAGAAGTGTCTGACTCTGAAGGTGACTCTGGTTTGGGGCAGAATGATGAGCAAGGCATATGGGCAAGTGACAGGGACATGGATTCACAGACAGGTGAGTGGAGAACTATTTGCACTTCACACTGTCTCTGCAGAGTGTGAGGGCTGGAAATGTGGGGTATGCAGTAAGGAAACAGCCCTGGCCAACCAACACCTGTGAGACAAATTCTCCTTCTCTCATCTCTCCATTCCCTCAAAGCAGAGGCTTCAGTGCCTGCCATGGGGAGAGGAACAGCAGGGTCCCTGCTGGGTGGTACTTCGTGGTCAAACCAGCAAGATAGCTAGGATCCTTCTGCCTCTAGGTTCCAATCCTTGTGTGGCTGCCACGCCCTGGATGTGCTGGATTCCCACCACTTCACTGTGCCTGTATCTTTTCGGCAGAATCCTATACACCAAAGTCCTCTTACTGCTGCACCAGTGCTAACGAGCCCATGACACATCCTGTAAAATCTGGGATGGGCTTTGCCCATTGTCCTTAGCCAATACCTCCCTCTCTTCCCCATTGTGTCATGAACAGAGACACCACTAGCCACCCCAGAGGAAGTGCAGTGGTGATTAAATGTATATTGATTAGTACTTCATAAAGATTACATGCTAATGTTCATTGCTAGGGCAGAGTGAAAGTTATGATGTTCTTAACTAAGCGCTCCTTGCTGGTAAGTGCTTGGGTTTTGTACATGAAGTGACAGGTAGCTATAGCTGGCACTAGGCAACTTTACCTAGTCTGGAAACCAAAGATTTTAATTTCCAGACTATGTACAGTAACTCCTCACTGAAGGTTCTCCCGCTTAATGTTGTTTCAAAGTTACATCACTGCTCCATTAGGGAACACACTCTTTTAAAGTTGTGCAATGCTCCCTTATAACGTCGTTTGGCTGCCTGCTCTGTCCACTGCTTGTAAGATTTTGTGGAAGAACAGCGACTTTACAAGGGAGCATTGCACAACTTCCTCTTCTCCACCTCCTCCCCCTCCTTCCCAGCGCTTCTCCTGGGTCCTACGCACCCAGCTTAGGACTTTCTGGTGGGGAGGGGGAGGAGCGGGGAAGCACTGTGTCTCCACTCCTCCCCCTCCCTCCCAGAAAGTCCAAAGTGCTGCCAAACAGCTGTTTGGCGGTGCTTAGGACTTTGGGGGGGAGGGGGGTAGGGGAAAGAGCGGGAATGCAACATGCGCCAGAGAGGAGGTGGAGTGGGGGTGGGAAGAGGTAGGCCTGGAGTGGAGCGGGGATAGGAAGAGGCAGGCAAAGTCAGTGCCTGTTCTTCTCTGGGTAACTGCCACTGCTGCTGCAAAGGTGCTTCCTAGCATCCTTGCCTGCAGGGGGCTGTGCCTGTGTGGGGTAAGCCAGGGGCACTTCCCAACCACAGGACAGTACAGTACTGTACAGTATATAATGCCTTTTGTTTGCCCCAAAACAATTTCCTTGGAACCTAACCCCACATTTACATTAAATCTTATGGGAAAATTGGATTCGTTTAACATTGTTTCACTTAAAGTTGCATTTTTCAGGAACATAACTACAACATTAAGTGGGGAGTTACTGTATAGACATGATGGATTAGAACTTGTCATAGACCCAAGACTGAAGGGGGAACGGTTCCCAATCTGTACTGTAGAACAGAGGTTCTCAAGCTGGGCAGCACAGAACATATTCTGGGGCGGCATGAGAAGCCAGAGCAGAGAGCGGTGACTCCTGTCCCGGTGCCCCGTTTTGAAGGCAGCGCTGCCACCGGCAGCAATGCAGAAGTACAGATGTCATGGTCTGGTGTTGCTACTCTTATTTCTCCGCTGCTGCTGGCGGTAGTGCTGCCTTCGAGCGGGGCGTCTGGAGAGCTATATACTGATATGGCTCTTTTTGACTCAATGCCCGACTGGTTTTCATAGTTAGTGAAAGTTGCATGTTGTTTTTTTTTAAATGGGTATATGTACTTGTGTGGCAGGGAGGGGAAGTGTCAATTACTACGGAGACAAAGAAAGGAGCCACAATCAAATAAGTTTGAGAACCACAGCTGTAAAGTGCACTCCACCTTGCTCTGCAGCCACACATAACCATAGAATTGATCCACTGACTGTATCTGTCTCCCTTGGTATTTTCAGGTGGGAGTCTGCAGTCGCTAAGGAGTGAAGTTGTCTCTGGGATGGAGAAGGAAACCCCGTCCCTGCTTCTTGGAGACACAGGTTATGATGATGTGGGACATGGTGACTCTGGGGGTTCAATATTCTAACAATTTGATTGGACAAACTAACCCTGTGATGATGTAAATGCTTCACCTCTTTCTCTCAGAAATGATGGCCCAGAGAAAGTCCCTTCCTGGTTGATAGACAAAGCCGGTGTTTTTATATGATTTGTGTGAAGTTGCAGGAAATACAAGAGTGAGTGGGGAAAAGGTTCATAAGCTTTCTTTGTATAATTTTCCATTGTTTGGAGGGAGTGGAAGTTTCCTGCTGTTTTATGCCTATAATTTCTTCAGCTTGACTTGGTGCCTTTTTTATATTAAATCCTTTCTGAAAGTCTTCCCCTTAGTGAAAGTTTTTCTTGCCAGATGAATTGTGCAGTTTCCAGGGCTCAGCAGAGGGAGACACGGATATTAAACAAACCAAGAGACAAGGGAAGGCCACCTCTGGTATGGCTAGCTGTTTGATAGCAGGGTGGGTTTATACATCAGACATGTGGTAAAAGTGAGAAACCAGGTAGAGAACATTCTGAGATGAGCAACATGGTTGTTCCTGAAGTGAATTCAGATTTGAAACTTTCATTGATTCCAAGGAGATAAATGGAAAATTCTCCCAGGGTAATTCACACCTGAAGTTAAACAAACTGAATAGATTTCCCGATTAGCAATAAATGCAGAGGATGACTATTTCTGCTAGGACAATAAATGAATTCTGTAGAAAATAATGACAAGAGGAGGGTTAATAAGAACCTGGATTTCCACTGAACCAATAAGGCTACAAGTAGTAACAAGTCACTGAGTTGTTACTACAAACCCCAGTAAAACCGATCATGTTCATACAGTGGCATGTTTATTTCCATAACAATCTACAAATATAGTTTAAAATCAATGCTGAGCTGAGTACTGACCAGTGGAAAAGCCAGAAGTGTTCTCTTGATGAAAGTGTTCTCAGTGAAATCAATACCAGAACGCACAGAGAGTACATCACTCTTTCACAGAAATGTCTGTCTTTCATAGAATCACAGAATAACACAGTTGGAAGGGAATCTCTGGAGGCCATCTAGTCCAACCCCCTGCCCGGAGCAGGACCAATCCCAACTAAATCATCCCAGCCAGGGCTTTGTCAAGCCTGACCTTAAAAACTTCCAAGGAAGGAGATTCCACCACCTCCCTAGGTAACGCATTCCAGTGTTTCACCACCCTCCTAGTGAAAAAGTTTTTCCTAATATCCAACCTAAATCTCCCCCACTGCAACTTGAGACCATTACTCCTTGTTCTGTCATCTGCTACCACTGAGAATAGTCTAGATCCATCCTCTTTGGATCCACCTTTCAGGTAGTTAAAAGCAGCTATCAAATTCCCCCTCATTCTTCTCTTCTGTAGACTAAACAATCCCAGTTACTTCAGCCTCTCCTCATAACTCATGTGTTCTAGACCCCTAATCATTTTTGTTGCCCTTCGCTGGACTCTCTCCAATTTTTCCACATCCTTCTTGTAGTGTGGGGCCCAAAACTGGACACAGTACTCCAGATGAGGCCTCACCAATGTTGAATAGAGGGGAACGGTCAAGTCCCTCGATCTGCTGGCAATGCCCCTACTTATACACCCCAAAATGCCATTGGCCTTCTTGGCAACAAGGGCACACTGTTGACTCATATCCAACTTCTCGTCCACTGTCACACCTAGGTCCTTCTCTGCAGAACTGCTGCCGATCAATTCGGTCCCTAGTCTGTAGCAGTGCATTGGATTCTTCCGTCCTAAGTGCAGGACTCCGCACTTCTCCTTGTTGAACCTCATCAGATTTCTTTTGGCCCAATCCTCCAATTTGTCTAGGGCCCTCTGTATCCTATCCCTACCCTCCAGCATATCTACCACTCCTCCCAGTTTAGTGTCATCCACAAACTTGCTGAGGGTGCAATCCACACCATCCTCCAGATCATTAATGAAGATATTGAACAAAACCGGCCCCAGGACTGACCCTTGGGGCACTCCGCTAGATACCGGCTGCCAACTAGACATGGAGCCATTGATCATTACCCGTTGAGCCCGACAATCTAGCCAACTTTCTACCCACCTTGTAGTGCATCCATCCAGCCCATAATTCTTTAACTTGCTGACAAGAATACTGTGGGAGATCGTGTCTAAAGCTTAGCTAAAGTCGAGGAATAACACGTTCACTGCTTTTCCTTCATCCACAGAACCAGTTATCTCGTCATAGAAGGCAATTAGATTAGTCAGGCCTGACTTGCCCTTGGTGAATCCATGCTGACTGTTCCTGATCACTTTCCTCTCCTCTAAGTGCTTCAGAATTGATTCCTGGAGGACCTGCTCCATGATTTTTCCAGGGACTGAGGTGAGACTGACTGGCCTGTAGTTCCCAGGATCCTCCTTCTTCCCTTTTTTAAAGATGGGTACTACATTAGTAGTCCGGGACTTCCCCTGATCGCCATCAGTTTTCAAAGATAATGGCCAATGGCTCTGCAATCACATCCGCCAATTCCTTTAGCACTCTCGGATGCAACGCATCCAGCCCCACTTTCCCTGTGGATGAAGGGAAAGCAGTGGATGTATTGTTTCTTGACTTTAGCAAAGCTTTTGACACGGTCTCCCACAGTATTCTTGCCAGCAAGTTAAGGAAGTATGGGCTGGATGAATGCACTATAAGGTGGGTAGGGGGGATTTGATAGCTGCTTTCAACTACCTGAAAGGGGGTTCCAAAGAGGATGGCTCTAGACTGTTCTCAATGGTAGCAGATGACAGAACGAGGAGTAATGGTCTCAAGTTGCAGTGGGGGAGGTTTAGATTGGATATTAGGAAAAACTTTTTCACTAAGAGGGTGGTGAAACACTGGAATGCGTTACCTAGGGAGGTGGTAGAATCTCCTTCCTTAGAGGTTTTTAAGGTCAGGCTTGACAAAGCCCTGGCTGGGATAATTTAACTGGGAATTGGTCCTGCTTCGAGCAGGGGGTTGGACTAGATGACCTTCAGGGGTCCCTTCCAACCCTGATATTCTATGATTCTATGACTTGTGCATGTCCAGTTTTTCTAAATAGTCCTGAACCACTTCTTCCTTCACAGAGGGCTGGCCACCTCCTCCCCATGCTGTGCTGCCCAGTAAGTACATTATCTTTTTCCACATCCTCTGTCACTAGGTTGCCTCCCTCATTCAGTAAGGGGCCCACACTTTCCTTGGCTTTCTTCTTATTGCCAACATACCTAAAGAAACCCTTCTTGTTACTCTTAACATCCCTCGCTAGCTGCAACTCCAGGTGTGATTTAGCCTTCCTGATTTCATTCCTACATGCCCGAGCAATATTTATATACTCTTCCCTGGTCATTTGTCCAATCTTCCGCTTCTTGTAAGCTTCTTTTTTGTGTTTAAGATCATCAAGGATTTCACTGTTAAGCCAAGCTGGTCGCCTGCCATATTTACTATTCTTTCTACACATTGGGATGGTTTGTTCCTGTAACCTCAATAAGGATTCTTTAAAATACAGCCAGCTCTCCTGGACTCCTTTCCCCCTCATGTTATTCTCCCAGGGGATCTTGCCCATCAGTTCCCTGAGGGAGTCAAAGTCTGCTTTTCTGAAGTCCAGGGTCCGTATTCTGCTGCTTTCCTTTCTTCCTTGTGTCAGGATCCTGAACTTGACCATCTCATGGTCACTGCCTTCCAGGTTCCCATCCACTTTTGCTTCCCCTACTAATTCTTCCCAGTTTGCGAGCAGCAGGTCAAGAAGAGCTCCCCCCCAGTTGGTTCCTCCAGCTCTTCCACCAGGAAATTGTCCCCTACAGTTTCCAAAAACTTCCTGGATTGTCTGTGCACCGCTGTATTGCTCTCCCAGCAGATATCAGGATGATTGAAGTCGCCCATGAGAACCAGGGCGTGCGATCTAGTAGCTTGTGCGACTTGCCGGAAGAAAGCCTAGTCCATCTCATCCCCCTGGTCCGGTGGTCTATAGCAGACTCCCACTATGACATCACCCTTGTTGCTCACGCTTCTAAACTTAATCCAGAGACTCTCAGCTTTTTCTGCAGTTTCATACTTGTGCTCTGAGCAGTCATACTGCTCCCTTACATACAGTGCAACTCCCCGACCTTTTCTGGCCCCCTTGTCCTTCCTGAACAGTTTATACCCATCCATGACAGTACCCCAGTCATGCGAGCTATCCCACCAAGTCTCTGTTATTCCAATCACATCATAATTCCCTGACTTTGCCAGGACCTCCAGTTCTCCCTGCTTGTTTCCCAGGCTTTGTGCATTTGTATATAGGCACTTGAGATAACCCGCTGGTCGCCCCTTGTCATAAATATAAAGGGAAGGGTAAACCCCTTTAAAATCCCTCCTGGCCAGAGGAAAAATCTTATCACCTGTAAAGGGTTAAGAAGCTAAAGGTAACCTGACCAAAATGACCAATGAGGAGACAAGATACTTTCAAAAGCTGGGAGGAGGGAGAAAAACAAAGGGTCTGGGTCTGTCTGTATGTTGCTTTTGCTGGGGACAGAACAGGAATGGAGTCTTAGAACTTTTAGTAAGTAATCTAGCTAGGTATGTGTTAGATTATGATTTCTTTAAATGGCTGAGAAAAGAGCTGTGCTGAATAGAATGACTATCCCTGTCTGTGTGTCTTTTTTGTAACTTAAGGTTTTGCCTAGAGGGATTCTCTATGTTTTGAATCTAATTACCCTGTGAGGTATCTACCATCCTGATTTTACAGAGGTGATTCCTTTACTTCTATTAAAAGTCTTCTTGTAAGAAAACTGAATGCTTTTTCATTGTTCTAAGATCCAAGGGTTTGAGTCTGTGGTCACCTATGCAAATTGGTGAGGATTTTTACCAAACCTTCCCCAGGAAATGGGGTGCAAGGGTTGGGAGGATTTTGCGGGGGAAAGACGTGTCCAAACTCAGTTTCCCAGTAAACCGAGATAAAGTTTGGTGGTGGCAGTGGAAATCCAAGGGCAAAGGATAAAATTAATTTGTACCTTGGGGAAGTTTTAATCTAAACTGGTAAAAGTAATCTTAGGAGATTTTCATGCAGGTCCCCACATCTGTACCCTAGAGCTCAGAGTGGGGAAGGAACCTTGACATTGTGGCAGAGTGGTGGGATTAACCTGAAATCCTTTTGAGATCAATTTGAGATTTTTTGAACCAGAAAAACAGATTTTAAAAAGGATTTTTTTTTTCCTTTGGGGCTACTGGAAAGGAGGTCCAACTGAAAGTAGCTAGTTTTTTCTCTGCTTTGGGGCCACAGCAGAGACAAAAGGGGATTATCTTTGTGAATTGTAGGTTTTCTTTGCGTGGAGGCAGAGTAGTTAATCTCATGCAGGGAAATTTACTGTCTTCGCAAACCAGAGGTGTTTTTCCCCCTAAAAGTAAACGGCGGGGGGGCGGGTGTTCTACCCATTTGCCTGGAGACAAAAGTGGCAGGTTTTTTGGTTTTTTTTTAGGATTTTGATTTTTTTTTTTTTTACAAGGAGCACAGGTTTAAAAAGGATTTTTTTTTCTTTTGGGCTGCTGGTAAGCAGGTTTCCAAGTAATTGGAGGTTTTTTTGCTTTGATTTGAGGCCAGAGGAGAGACAAAGGAAATTGTCTTTTTCTGTAGGCTGACAATCATTATCAGAGAATAGGTATCCTATTCCAGCACAGCAAAATTTTACAGCCAAGTTTAGTTTTTTTATTTCTAAACCTCGGGTGTAAAGTTAGTTAAAAACAGAGAGGTTAGGATGACAGAATCCATGGCTCAACAAAAGCTGGAATTAGCCAGATTTCAGGCTGAGGAAAAACAAAAGGAACATGAAAGACAGATAGAACTCATGCGGCTGGAGAAGGAGGTACAGGAGTCTGCCCACAGAAGGGAATGGAGGCAAGGAAGCATGTGGAGGAGGAGAAGGAAAAAGAGAGGAAGCACGAACTGGAGATGGAGAACGTAAAGGCTCAGCAGAATATACCAACAAACCGTAGCAATCCTTCTCCAGATACCACTTCCCATCCCAGAAAGTTCCCCACCTACAAGGCAGGCGATGATACGGAGGCCTTCTTAGAAAACTTCGAAAGGGCCTGCCTTGGGTACAGCATCTCTACCGACCAATACATGGTAGAGCTGAGGCCGCAGCTCAGTGGACCCTTAGCTGAGGTGACGGCTGAAATGCCTAAAGAAAACATGAACAAGTATGAACTGTTTAAATCCAAGGCGAGAGTCAGAATGGGGATAACACCCGAGCATTCTTGTCAGAGGTTCAGAGCCCTAAGGTGGAAACCAGATGTGTCATTTACCCAACATGCCTGCCACGTTGTGAAACATTGGAATGCCCCCTGGATATCAGAAGCAAGTGTTGAATCTCCAGTAAATTTGCCCTTCCTAATGCAAATGGAACAATTCTTAGAGGGTGTTCCTGGGTAAATAGAAAGATACATCCTAGATGGGAAGCCCAAAAGTGTAATCGAGGCAGGAGAGATTGGAGCCAGATGGGTGGAGGTGGCAGAGAAGAAGAAAACTGGTCGCAGTTGGAGCAGAGACCAGAAGGGACAACCCCAGACCACACCCTATTACCGGGGGCCACCCAAGGCCCCACCTACCTCCCAAAGAACCCTCCAGACACCTTATCATCCCACCACCCTGTTCTCCAGAAACCCACCTCGCCCCAGTGACCTGTCAGCTGGATGATGTTTTAAATGTAATGAGCTGGGGCATGTAAAGGCCAACTGCCCCAAGAACCCCAACAGATTACAGTTCATTGCACCGGAATCACACCAAAGATCCGCAGGCCCAGATAGCTCCCGGATACCCTTGGAGCGGAGGGAAACTGTGAGTGTGGGCGGGAAGAAGGTCACCATGTGGAGGGACACTGGAGCACAAGTGTCAGCTACCCATGCTTCCTTAGTGGACCCCAATTTAATCAACCCAGAGATCCAAGTGACGATTCAACCCTTCAAGTCCAACTCTTTCAATTTGCCTACAGCCAAGTTGCCTGTCCAGTACCAGGGCTGGTCAGGAGCGTGGATTTTTGCAGTCTATGATGATTATCCCATCCCCATGCTGTTGGCGGAAGACTTGGCCAATCATGTGAAGCGGTCCAAGAGGGTGGGAATGGTCACCCGCAGCCAGGCTAAACAAGCCGTGAGGCCTAGCTCTGTTCCGGAAACTTCTATCAGGACCTGGTCAGAGGTGATGGACCTGGACCCCAGGCCAATGTCTGCAACAGCAGTAGTGGATCCAGTCCCAGAGACCCAGACGGAACCAGTCCCAGAACCGGAACCAGCGGAACAACCAGCACCAGACCCATTGCCAGCACTGAATCCAGTACATGTAACCTCAACACCAGAGGGCCCCACCGAACCGGAACCGGCAGCAGCCCATAACCCTACACAAAAGGCTCAGCCGGAGCCTGAACCCCAACATAGTGTCCCAGCAGAGAGTGGTTCACAGCCAAAGGAAACAGCCCCATCCCCTACATCGCTTCCAGAGGGACCAAGCATAGGTTCACAATCCAATGAGGAACTGATGTCTCCAGCATCCAGATCGAACAGGAAGCAGATGAAAGCCTCCAGAGAGCTTGGATGGAGGCATGGAGCAACCCACCGCCTCTCAGCTCTTCTAATCAATCCAGGTTTGTTGTAGAAAGAGGACTTTTATACAAGGAAACTCTTTCTGGTGAAAACCAGGAAGACTGGCATCCTCAGAGACAGTTGGTAGTTCCAACTAAATACCGGGCCAAGCTCTTGAGCTTAGCCCACAATCACCCTAGTGGCCATTCTGGGGTGAACAGGACCAAAGACCGTTTGGGGGGTCATTCCACTGGGAAGGAATGGGCAAGGATGTTTCTACCTATGTCCGATCTTGTGAAGTATGCCAAAGAGTGGGAAAACCCCAAGACCAGGTCAAAGTCCCTCTCCAGCCACTCCCCATCATTGAAGTTCCATTTCAGCCAGTAGCTGTGGATATTCTGGGTCCTTTTCCGAAAAAAAGACACCCAGAGGGAAGCAGTACATACTGACTTTCATGGATTTTGCCACCCGATGGCCAGAAGCAGTAGCTCTAAGCAACACCAGGGCTAAGAGTGTGTGCCAGGCACTAGCAGACATTTTTGCCAGGGTAGGTTGGCCCTCCAACATCGTCACAGATGCAGGGACTAATTTCCTGGCAGGAACTATGGAAAACCTTTGGGAAGCTCATGAGGTAAATCACTTGGTTGCCACTCCTTACCACCATCAAACAAATGGCATGGTGGAGAAGTTTAATGGAACTTCGGGGGCCATGATACGTAAATTCATAAAGGAGCACTCCAATGATTGGGACCTAGTGTTGCAGCAGTTGCTCTTTGCCTACAGAGCTGTACCACATCCCACTTTAGGGTTTTCCCCATTTGAACTTGTATATGGCAGTGAGGTTAAGGGGCCATTATAGTTGGTGAAGCACCAATGGGAGGGATTTACACCTTCTCCAGGAACTAACATTCTGGACTTTGTAACCAACCTACAAAACACCCTCCGAACCTCTTTAGCCCTTGCTAAAGAAAACTTACTGGATGCTCAAAAAGAGCAAAAAGCCTGGTAAGATAAACATGCCAGAGAGCGATCCTTCAAAGTAGGGGACGAGGTCATGGTCTTAAAGGCGCTCCAGACCCATAAAATTGAAGCATCATGGGAAGGGTCATTCACCTTCCAGGAGCGCCTGGGAGCTGTTAATTATCTCATAGCATTCCCCACCTCCAACCGAAAGCCTAAGATGTACCATACTAATTCTCTAAAGCCCTTTTATTCCAGAGAATTAAAGGTTTGTCAGTTTACAGCCCAGAGAGGAGACGACGCTGAGTGGCCTGAAGGTGTCTACTACGAAGGGAAAAGTGCTGGTGGTGTGGGAGAGGTGAACCTCTCCATGACCCTTGGGCATATGCAGCGACAGCGGATCCAGGAGCTGTGCATTAGCTACACGCCAACCTTCTCAGCCACCCCAGGACTGACTGAACGGGCATACCACTCCATTGTCACAGGTAATGCTCACGCAATTAAAGTCCAACCTTACCAGGTGTCTCCTCAAGCTAAAACTGCTATAGACCGGGAGATCCAGGATATGTTACAGATAGGTGTAATCTGCCCCTCTGGAAGTGCATGGGCATCTCCAGTGGTTCTAGTTCCCAAACCAGATGGGGAGATATGTTTTTGCGTGGACTACCGTAAGCTAAATGCTGTAACTCACCCAGACAACTATCCAATGCCACGCACAGATGAACTATTAGAGAAACTGGGACGGGCCCAGTTCATCTCTACCTTGGACTTAACCAAGGGGTACTGGCAGGTACCGCTAGATGAATCCCCCAAGGAAAGGTCAGCCTTCACCACATATCTCGGGCTGTATGAATTTAATGTCCTCCCTTTCGGGCTGCGAAATGCACCCGCCACCTTCCAAAGACTTGTCGATGGTCTCCTAGCGGGATTAGGAGAATATGCAGTTGCCTACCTTGACGATGTGGCCATATTTTCGGATTCCTGGGCAGAACACCTGGAACATCTACAAAAAATCCTTGAGCGCATAAGGGAGGCAGGACTAACTGTTAAGGCTAAGAAGTGTCAAATAGGCCTAAACAGAGTGACTTACCTTGGACACCAGGTGGGTCAAGGAACTATCAGCCCCCTACAGGCCAAAGTGGATGCTATCCACAAGTGGCCTGTCCCAAAGTCAAAGAAACAGGTTCAATCCTTCTTAGGCTTGGCCAGTTATTACAGACTATTTGTACCAGAATACAGCCAAATCGCACCCCACTGACAGACCTAACCAAAAAGAAACAGCCAAATGCCGTTCAGTGGACCGAAGAGTGTGAGAAGGCCTTTAACCACCTTAAAGCAACACTCAGTCTGACCCTCTACTAAGGGCCCCAGACTTTGACAAACCATTCCTAGTAACCACAGATGTGTCCGAGAGTGGTGTGGGAGCAGTTTTAATGCAGAAAGGACCTGATCAAGAATTCCACCCTGTAGTGTTTCTCAGCAAAAAACTGTCTGAGAGGGAAAGCAACTGGTCAGTCAGTGAAAAAGAATATTACACCATTGTCTATGCCCTGGAAAAGCTATGCCCATATGTTTGGGGACGGCGTTTCCACCTGCAAACCTACCATGCTGCACTACAGTGGCTTCATACCGCCACGGGAAATAACAAAAAACTTCTTCGGTTGAGTTTAGCTCTCCAAGATTTTGATTTCAACATCCAACACATCTCAGGAGCTTCTAACAAAGTGGCTGATGCACTCTCCCGTGAAAGTTTCCCAGAATCAACTGGTTAAAATCGTCCTTGAGATGTGGAAAATATTGTTAGTCTTTATGTACTTGGTAGTATATTTAGAGGTGCATGTGTCTTATTAACTCTGTTTTTCCTAGTGCTCCAGGAAGAAATCCCAGCCAGTGTTTCACCCTAGCTGAGATTTGGGGGGCGTGTCATAAGTATAAAGGGAAGGGTAAACCCCTTTAAAATCCCTTCTGGCCAGAGGAAAAATCCTATCACCTGTAAAGGGTTAAGAAGCTAAAGGTAACCTCGCTGGCACCTGACCAAAGTGATCAAATGAGGAGACAAGATACTTTCAAAAGCTGGGAGGAGGGAGAAAAACAAAGGGTCTGGGTCTGTCTGTATGCTGCTTTTGCCGGGGAAAGAACAGGAATGGAGTCTTAGAACTTTTAGTAAGTAATCTAGCTAGGTATGTGTTAGATTATGATTCCTTTAAATGGCTGAGAAAAGAGCTGTGCTGAATAAAATGACTATTCTTGTCTGTGTGTCTTTTTTGTAACTTAAGGTTTTGCCTAGAGGGATTCTCTATGTTTTGAATCTAATTACCCTGTAAGGTATCTACCATACTGATTTTACACAGGTGATTCCTTTACTTCTATTAAAAGCCTTCTTGTAAGGAAACTGAATGCTTTTTCATTGTTCTAAGATCCAAGGCTTTGGGTCTGTGGTCACCTATGCAAATTGGTGAGGATTTTTACCAAACCTTCCCCAGGAAGTGGGGTGCAAGGTTTGGGAGGATTTTGGGGGGAAAGATGTGTCCAAACTCCAGTTCCCAGTAAACACAGTTAAAGTTTGGTGGTGGCAGTGGAAATCCAAGGGAGAAGGGTAAAATTAATTTGTACCTTGGGGAAGTTTTAACCTAAGCTGGTAAAAGTAAGCTGAGGAGGTTTTCATGCAGGTCCCCACATCTGTACCCTAGAGTTCAGAGTGGGGAAGGAACCTTGACACCCCTTGTTCTCAGTATGAGGCAGGAGCCCTTCCCTCTCACACACTCCTGCTTGTGCTTCCTCCCGGTATCCCACTTCCCCACTTACCCCAGGGCTTTGGTCTCCTTCCCCCGGTGAACCTAGTTTAAAGCCCTCCTCACTAGGTTAGCCAGTCTGCTCGCGAAGATGCTCTTCCCTCTCTTTGTTAAGTGGAGCCCGTCTCTGCCTAGCACTCCTCCTTCTTGGAACACCATCCAATGCTCAAAGATTCCAAAGTCTTCTCTCCAACACCACCTGCGTAGCCATTCATTACTTCCACAATTCGACGATCCCTACCCCAGGCTTTTCCTTCCACAGGGAGGATGGACGAGACCACCACTTGCGCCTCATACGCCTTTATCCTCCTTCCCAGAGCCACGTAGTCTGCAGTGATCCGCTCAAGGTCATTCTTGGCAGTATCATTGGTGCCCACGTGGAAAAGCAGGAAGGGGTAGTGGTCCAAGGGCTTGATGAGTCTCGGCAGACTCTCCGTCACATTGCGAATCTTAGCCCCTGGCAAGCAGCAGACTTCTCTGTTTTCCCGATCAGGGAGGCAGACAGATGACTCAGTCCCCCTGAGGACAGAGTCCCCAACAACCACCACCCGCCTCCTTCTCTTGGGAGTGGTGGTCGTGGAACCCCCAACCTTAGGACAGTGCATCTCATGCCTTTCAACTGGTGGAGTCTCCTTCTGCTTCCTTCCCCCAGACATATCATCTGGGCCACTCCCCACAATGGTACTATGGAGAGAACATGAAAACAGTTACTTACCTGTATCTGCATTGCTGGTACATGGACGTTCCCCCTTCTTCTTCTGGAGGTCACATGTTGCCAAATTTCTTCACCGTCCTCCTGTCCCCACTGCGCAGCCTGCTCTGAATCTTCAGAACCTTGTGCCCGTAGAAGCATATCCTGATATCTGTCCAGGAAATCTTCAGTTTTTACCACAAGTCCTGCATTCAGCTGGGTCACTTCATCTGTAGAAGGATAGATTGGAAATAGAAATGTCCAGAGAAGATGCTTCCAATCATCTGCATTCAGCAGGGCCAGGAGTCATATAAAGAGAGAGAAATACAACAATTTACTTTTGAAAGGAGAAAAATAAAAATACAGTAGGAAGATGTGTAATAGGGCATACTGAACCTTGACGACTGAGGAGGGAAATCTCAGGGGCTGTGCTAACCTGTTCCAAGGGCTGTGTCCTCAAGACAGATTTGTGGGACAAAGGCAATGACCACAGAGAGAGAAAGTGGACCCATTGTGGGTGTTTGTGCTTCGACAGGGAACACAGGCTGCTGACGCTGCCTAGGGCCTGGGACTGGAGCCTTATAGAGGGAGCAGATGAAGGCTCCTCTCTTCAGGCTGAAGGAATCCTGACAAATGTTCCTGGATTTGGCCAGTCCATCCAGGGTTTCATGTCACTCACAGGCTGAAAGAGGAGGAGAACTCTCCCCAGAATGACACATCTCTCCATGTTTCCCCACTTTCTTTTTTAAATTCATATGGCCCCCCCCTTGCTGGAAATCCAGGGGGTTGAAATTTCATCAAACTCTATGGGGATTTGCACTGAGGGAATAAGGGAGTTCCCTAGCCCATAGTTTTCTGTCATGTTAGATCGCAATTCCTACAGAGGACAGCTCGCTTACTTACCAGATCAGTGGTCGTGGGTCACCAGTGTGGTTAGATGTTGATCGATGTTTGGCTGTGTCTGTGTGTTCCTTTTGTGGGCTGCCCCAGCCCTGCACAGACAGCTGGCACGGCAGACCTCGAGCAAACCGCCCAATGACCACAAGGTCTGTTAAGGGACGAAGGCACCCAACCAGGTTAATTGTTGACAAAGCACAGTACTGGTACCCCACAGACTCTCCTGGACCACTAATACTTGTTTGCCCATAACAATGGACCAGCTCAGTGAATGGCAGGAATTTCCGTTCCTCCCTAAGCCAGAAAAAGATAACTTGTTTGTATCAGGGTATAACATTTTTATACCCTGATACAAACAAGTTACGCATTGCCTCTGGCATAGTTACTGCCCCCTGATGTGGCTAGTTATTACCCATCACCTTGTACATCTTGGTTTGATTACAACATCTTTATTACATACTGTTATCCTGACCTTATCTTTTAGGAGGGGTCAGTGTGTTCGTGTTATCCTTGGGGAATGTTTTTGTACCATCCTTGATAGCAGGGTGTTCAGGTACCACTTAATATTGGGATGTGTTTGCGTTCCAGCAGCACCTGTGTCACATGAAGTCTGCACCACACCAGTATGTCTCTCCTGCTCTCAGGTCAATACTTTACTGGCCAGTATCCAGATTACCAGGCCCAGCCCCTCTCCCCAAAGGGTGACAATGGTTGTGTGAGAGGAGAAACTACATCTGGACTACTTCACCTACGGTTTTGGGTAAGCTCTGAGTGTCTGGTGCTCACTCTCCCTCTCTTTCTGTCTTTACTCTGCACAGTCACCTGCTCCGTCCCTCTCTTTGTTGTGTGTGCCCCAGTCTCCTGTCCGTGCCATTTGTTTACCTGTGACTGACTCAGCATGCTGGATGCCACAAGAGCTCCCTCCCCACTCTGTCAGTCTGGGCTGGGCTTGGAGCTACATTGCTGGTAGGCCTTGACGTTGCCTTCTTGGCTGAAGAGCTCAGATTCCCTACCTCACATGACGAGGATGGGTAATGTCTGTGCAGTGCCCTGTGGATGAAAATCTCTCTGCCAGGGCTGAGTCTGATCAGTTTAGCATGAAGCCAGTACTAGTTTGAGTGACTTCAGGATTTAATTCTCTCTCTCTCTGGTTTGGTACATGGGCAATTATCTTAGGTATCGTGAATGACACCAAATAAGAAGAAGCCAAATGCTGGAGCCTGTGGGAATGGGACATCCCAGGAGCTGGAGATAGGACAGAAGGACACCCTGATTAATCCCCTGTTGGTTGAGGCATGGTAGAAAGCCCCGACCCCTGAGAAGAGGGAACATTCTTTCTATCTCATCCCAATGATGGCTGGAAGCTAGTTAGGATTTTTCCTACCTGTGCTGAAATCCGCTCAGCTGGGGATGAGTAAAGCTGGCAACAAAGCTAAGGTGGACCCCAAATAAGACTCCTTCTCCTCAGGAGATCCAGTGTTTGGTAAATGTGAGGAACATGGTCTGTTGGGGACCTTGCAGTCTCCAACCACAGAGCAGGAGGGGGTTGGCCTCAGAAGAATGGGCATGCCTGACCCCTTCCTGCTAAGCGATGGGCAGATGTTCCTCACAGCCAGTTCTTCTAGTCTGCTCTCCCACCATAATGCCACTTGCTGTATGTAAGCTTGTATATTATTGTGGTCCCCCATTCCCCATAGGGAGCACCAAGGCCAGGGTAGACCAGAACACCATGCTTAGCATTTCATGAAGTCACATCTGCTTGTGTCTTCCCCCCTCTGTGCTGAGCAGCCTGAAGACATCGAAAAGGAGGTGACCCAGAGCTCCCTCGTCTGAATAAAAGGTAAGGGCATCTCTCCAAATTCTGTACTACTGAGACGAGAACCGCCAGGGAGGGCAGCAAAGGGAGGGAATTTGCAGCATCTCCCTCAGTCCACAGCTAACATGATATGCTCAGATACACCCATGTAAAACAAACCCTTGGGTGTGAACTGATACCTAGGACTCTCTGGCAAAACACTGTGAACGCCTGTTATGTTGCACTGCCCCTAATATTACATCCACACTAAGGACAAAGGACATCCAAAACTCCATGAAAATCCACTCCAGCAAATCCTTCAAAAGGAGCCTGCTGCTCCAGCAGACTGCCCTGCCTGATGTTCAGGGGAATTACACAGTGTATGTGAATGGCCATGGCTGTGTCTATGTGCAGCTCAGAGATCCCCAGCCCACTGCCCCTCACTGTGGGCAGCTCCAGCCAGTAATGAATCATTCTTGTGTCTGCCTCTTCTTTGTTCTTTCATTCTTTGGTACAGTCATTCTTTCTTTGATTCCTTTCTTTGTTTCTTTTGCAATGTTTCATTCTTTATTCATTCCTTCATGTCTGGTGTTCCTGTGTTTCCCTCACCGTTCGGAGGGAACTCTTTGTCCTAAGCCTCTTCAGTCCAATTCTGCACTCAGAGGCATAGCTTTGTTTTCCAGCTTTAGCATCTCCTCGCTTTAGCTTTAGAGTCTCCTAGTGGCACATGAGGCAAACCGTTTTTCCCACTGCTGTCTGCCCAGAGCAAGACATTTGACTCCATTGTAAGTTTTCTCCATGATGGCAACATCCTTTGCAATCATCCTGCTCAGAAAAGAACATGCATTTCCAGTTGAAATCTGTGCCAATTGCATCCTCTTGAGCTCTATGGTTTTCTTCTTTCCCAGGCAGTGAGGTTTCTGAGGGACATTAACAGCAATGGATTGTGTGTCCATTGCAGATAAACCATCTGCCTGGAGGAGTCTCTGTGCTGTAGTATTTGAGTCAGAAATGAATCTGATCGGAATTAATGATGTGAAAAATAAAGGATAGAGGCAGATCTGTCAGAAAGGCATTTGAGAACTGCCACTGTGTTAAATGCAGGATGGGAATGATTGGGGTTTTATTGTCAGGACATCTGGGTTCAATCTCTCTCTGCAGACAGTGAATGCTTCCTGCACACCAGCCTTGCAGCAAAGTTTGATCTGCTCCTTTCAGCCAGGTCACTTCCCACTATTGCCCCAGCTCCCTGAATGACAAGAATCAGCCAACTGGGAAATGGGGGCGGATAGGGGTTTAAAACAGGATTACCAATTATAAATATTAGAACAAATCTGTGGCACCCAAAGACGTCCCTGTTGTCACTCTGCTGCACTGCATGGCCCGTCAGGGCTGCACTGTGACTGTGCACATAAGACTTGGCTTCTCCTACCCCATAAACCCCAGGCCTCAATGACTGGAGCTAAAGGAGATTCTCCACTAGCTGTTAGCAGTATAGGGCCTACAGCTAAGCACTTCTGGTTCCATCCAACAATGCCCTGCAGGGCGCATTAACAGCTGAGTGCAGCGTTAGTGCTGTTTTACAATGGGGATGATTCACGTTTGCTCCCTGCACCCCTTTAGCCACCTTGTTGTTACAGAGATGAATACAAACCACAACATGCATACGACCAATTAATAATTTACACGGCAGTTGCCACATTGCAGCAGCCATTGTAAGTATACTGGGTTCTCTCCAGCCTAGGGGGACCGTACGTCCCATTTTGGACAGCATAGTCCCTTTAAGCCCTGTCCTGACTTTTTTGGCAAAAGTGGGCCTTTGTCCCATTTGCTCTTGTGGTGCAGTGGTGGGGGGGAAGGGGCAATGGTAGCCCTGCACAGGGGGAGAGGCAGAGCTCAGGTACGGGGTAGGCAAGGCTCCAGCGCACAGCAATAGCCTCACATGGGGGGCAGAAAGGACTCAAGTAAGCAGCGACAGCCTCGTACAGGGGGCAGGCAGGGCTTGAGCGAGCAGCGGCCCCGACCCTGCACAGGGAGGGTGACTCAGGAGAGCAGCTCGCGCCAGCCCCATGCAGTGTCCTGTTTTCCATTTGGGAAATATGGCCACCCTACTCCAGACACAACCCTGTGACACCTGAGTCCCCCGAAGCACTTCCTCCTTCTGAGACTCCTGTTGCCTGTTCCTGATGCTGAGAACTGTCTGCAAATGTGATTTGTATTCAGTGGCCCCAAGATAACCAAGTCCAATAATTTTGGATCGTGTCCCTGTACTATGGTCCTAGTCAAACACCTGGAACATTAGCTCCCTCATCCTGCATGAAACTTACCGTGCTTCATGGAAACACCCTTTCTGTTTCTAGATATTTATAGAGCACCCAGCACTGTAGAAACCAGGTATTGTATTAAGAGGCCTCCTCTCATGGCCTATCGCTCCAGGGGGCCCTTCGCTACCCTCTCTCTCCGTGATGTAATTAAGTAATCACAATGGAACAGGTAAATCAGAAAAGTCTTCACAGGCTATTCGTGCTCTGAAGCAGAATGTATCGTGTTTCCTCCTCACTTGTGGTCCAGACTGATCCAGTCTCTCTGGTTTCAGTTATGCTGGGAAATGCAATAGCTCCAGCATGGCCATTGTTGATAGCAAGATGCTCTCAGGCTTCATCCCTCTCAAATCATCCCTGCGGAAGGGAGAGATCAAATATTTGAAAATAAATATTAAAAAAGACAATTTTTCCATTTGGATTTTTTTCACAAAAAGGAAACTTCTTTGAAATTTGCTGTCTTCAAAACAGCAATAATGATGGATATTTTTTTCATTAGAAAACTATTTGATCAGCTGTCAAGGCTGATTTGATCAGCTGTCAAGGCTGATTCGCCACTTTGGCCCTTCAAGTGCAGAAGATGGGGACCCTCAGGGATTTAAAAAAATAATGCTGGCCACTCCAGGCTTGTATTAGACTCCCAAGGCTACAGCTTCTCTCTGACCTTGGATGAGTAGATGCTGCTACCACCCAAATGCAAAACCCATTGGAACCCAGGAAGGCGCACTTGGGAATTCCTTTCTGTGGGGTACTTTCAAGCCCTTTCTCTCTCTCTCTCTCTCTCACACAAACACACACACACACGAGCTGAGAAAGAAAACAAAGGAAATTAGCTGTTGCCCCCAGCTAATTAAACGTCTGCACAAACCTTTTAGGACATCAAAAATCCAATCCTGTTCTTAAAAAAAACCGTACATTTTATTAAAAACAAAAAGAAAGAAAATACACCTGGAACTTAGGCTTTTGCTAGATTTAAAAAACCCACTTACAAAAATTAAACATCAAGAATATCCTTCTTAAGGTCCAGCTTAAAGTTTACAAGCAAAACAAAAGCATTTGGGGTTAGCACAGAGGAGTCCACAAGCCAACAAGAAATAAACAGAAATAAACCTAATCACATCTTTCTAAACATTCCTGATTTACTTACATATCTGGGTTGTTAAATAAGTTGTTCTAGATATGATCTGATGATTTTCATATCTGGCCTTCAGCTTCTCACAGCATAACTGCTCCCTGTTCCCCTCTTTCCCTGAGAAGAACAACAGCACACAAAGGGAAAGCTTTTTCCCCATTTTTAAAAAAGTTTTAGCCTTCCCATTGGCTCTTTTGGTCAGGTGCCTATTCCCTTCCTTTTACCTGGACTTTTTTAACCCTTTACAGGTAAAGAAAGTAGAAAACAGCTACCGAGAGGGACTCTATAGCTAACTGGCTGGCTGGGTGTCCATAAAAGGGAGCTATCTTCCCCGCCCCCCACTTCCCCCGCTTCATTTATCACATCCTCCTGACGTGCTTGGCTCTTGCGGGAGTTAGGCCCTGTCTACACTGGCAAGTTTCTGCGCAGTGAAGCTGCTTTCTGCGCTGTAACTCTCGAGGTGCCCAGGCTGCCAAGCTTCTTAGTGCACAGAAACTGCGCAGTTGTAGCGCTTTAAAAACCCACCCCGACGAGAGGCGTACGGCTTTCTGTGCTGGGGCCATAGTGCTACAGTGCCAGTGAACACACCGTGGTCGATACAGCGCTGTGATTGGTCTCTGGGAGGTGTCCCACAATGCCTCTTCTCACCTCTCTGGTCATCAGTTTGAACTCTACTGCCCTGCCCTCAGGTGACCAACCGTCATCCCCACCCCTTAAATTCCTTGGGAATTTTGAAAGTCCCCTTCCTGTTTGCTCGGCGATGCGTGCAGTGGTCTCAGCGCATCTCTCCAGGTGGCCAGGCCTGCTGCACGCAGCAGGCGATCCCCCGCTTGGAGCAATGCCGAGCTGCTGGCCCTCAGCAGCATTTGGGGAGAGGAGGCTGTGCAGTCCCAGCTGCGCTCCAGCCATAGGAATTATGATACCTACAGACAGATTTCACAATGCATGACACAAAGGGGACATGACTGGGACACACAGCAGTGCAGGGTCAAAGTGAAGGAGCTGTGGAATGCCTACCACAAGGCGCGGGAGGCAAACCGCCACTCTGGTGCTGTGTCCATGAGCTGACAGTTCTACAAAGAGCTGGACGCGATACTCGGTGATGACCCCACCTCCACTGTGAAGATCACTGTTTATACTTTGGTGGCATGCCCATTGAGAGGGGACCGAGCCAGGAGGAGGATATCTTGGACGAGGATGTGGAGGGGTACCCAGAGGCGGAGGATGACTCCGATGTCAGAGATGCATGCAGACAGGAGCTCTTTTCTACCCCGGAGGAGGCTAGCCAGTCACAGCAGTCAGATCTTGGCGAAGCGCAAACAGGAGAGGAGGCCCCTGGTAAGTGGAACTGATTTTGGGAATCACTGAAGTGAATTGTTGGGGGCAAGAGGGTTGCAGAAAGCAGACTTGTCTCCCACCGCATGGCAAGTCTGAGCGGTGGAACAGGCTGATTATTGACTCCCTCACTTCATGGGAATCTCCCTCAGAGATCTCCAGGAAACTCTCATGGAGATACTGGGCAGCCCGCTCCCACAGGTTCTTCAGCAGAGCTGCTTTGTTTCTTGCCCCATTATCGGTAACCTTCCTGTGCCATCACGGGGCGGGGGGACCATTGCTGCACACAGGTGAGCTGCACAGGAGCCAGGGCAGAAGCCGCAGGCTTGGAGAAGACCCTCCCTTGATTCCCTGCTCACCGTCAGCAGTGAAATATCTTCCATAATGATCACATCCTGTGGAAAGTGTGGGGACAGGAATGATTATCAAGCCTCCCTACAGTGCTGGCTCTCCCCAAAAGCCATGTGCCCAGTGTACAGCAGGGTTCAGGAAGAGTGATTTACCCTGCCTCTGTGACTACTCACCATTTTGGGGGTCTTGTGGCTCATGTGTGCTTGCCTGGGGTCAGCAGTTAGTGACAGATGTGTGAGTACTGTGTTTTAAATCACTGAATCAGTGTTCTCTGTGTTGCAAACAATACTGCTTCTGTAAAATGTTGCATTTCAACTTCACAGAGATGACCTTGGGAGCCCAGCCTCCCTCTTTCCAACTGGCGGCTGAACAGCTGCAGAGAATTAAAAAGCGGCCAAGAAGAAATAAGGAGGACTTTCTGTGTGATGTTATGATGCACTCCGCAGCTGAAAAACAGGAGTTGAAGGAGTGGAGGGACAGTGAGAAGAGGCACCAAAAGGAGAACACGGCATGCCAGAATGAAGCCACAGAACAGCTCTTAAAGGTTATGGAGTGCCAAGCAGACACGCTCTAGGTGATGCTAGTTCTTCAAACCGAACAGCTCCGTCCCTGCCCTCCCCTGCAGTTGCTGTCACAAAACTCTTTTCCATGCACCCCCCAGACACCGCCAACACACTCTTATCAACCTCCTGGCTGCAGTCCATACCCATAGTTTTCCACTCCTCCCTGCTCACAGTCCAGCACTGCTGACTCCCACTGCCCACTGCACTCAATACCCATCCCTCTGCAGTTTGCCCTGATGAAGTACAGCGCCCGCTGCATTGTACTCCAAAGGAGAAGGTTGGATATGATCCCTGGACATACACAAATCTTTAGCTGTTCCGGGACCCATCCCCCTCACTGCTGATGGGTTTTTTTTTGTTTGACTCTCTCCTTCAGTTGTTGTCTTTTAACAAAAGAATTGTGTTCGTCTGAAAGCAATCTTTATTCTATTAATTGAAAGCAATTGAAAACAATTATGTTAAACCCACATATTGCATCATGTGCACCAATAGCCTCCTAGCATTACAAGCACTGCACTCCCGAGCATATCAAGAAATATTAGTGGCTTTCAGCTTCAAATTGCTGCCTCAAGGCATTCCTGATCCTTATGACCCCACGCTGTGCCCCTCTAATAGCCCTGGTCTCTGGCTGTTCAGACTCAGCCTCCAGACACTGAACCTCTGTGGTCCAGCCCTGAGTGAAGCTTTCACCCTTCCCTTCTCAAATATTATGGAGCGTACAGCATGCAGCAATAAGCATAGGAATATTGTCATCAGCCACGTCCAGCTTCCCATAGAGACAGCGCCAGTGGGCTTTTAAATGGCCAAAGGCACACTCAGTCATTCTACACTTGCTCAGCCAGTTGTTGAACCACTCCTTGCTTCTGTCAAGTTGCCCCATATATGGCTTCATAAGCCACAGCATTCAGGGGTAGGCGGGGTCTCCCAGGATCACAGTGGGCATTTTGACTTCCCCTATGGTGATCTTCTGGTCCAGGAAGAAAGTCCCTGCTTGCAGCTTCCTGAACAGGCCAATGTTCCGAAAGATGCATGTGTCATGCACTTTTCCCGACCAGCCTGCGTTAATGTCTGTGAAACGCCCACGGTGATCCACAAGCCCCTGGAGAACTATTGAGAAATACCCCTTGTGATTAATGTACTAGAGGTCTGGTGCGAGAACTGGAATATGCATGCCATCTATCGCCCCTCCGCAGTTAGGGAAGCCCATTTGTGAAAAGCCATCTACAATGTCACGCACACTGCCCATATGTCACGGTCTTTCAGAGCAGGATGCAATTAATGGCTCTGCACACTTCCGTCGAGTCCAACGGTAGACTTTCCCACTCCGAACTGATTAGCAAATGACCAGTAGCAGTCTGGAGTAGCCAGCTTCCACAGTGCAATTGCCATGCGCTTCTCCGACGGCAGGGCAGCTCTCATTCTCATGTCCTTGCACTGCAGGGCTGGGGCGAGCTCATCACACAGTCCCATGAATGTGGCTTTCCTCATGGAGAAGTTCTGCAGCCACTGCTTGTCACCCCAGACGTGCATCACGAGGTGATTGCACCACTCAGTGCTTGTTTCCTGAGCCCAAAAGCAGCGTTCCACTGTGGTCAGCACCTCTGTGAAAGCCACAAACAATCTCATCTTGTAGCTATTTGTGTGGCGAGATCAATGTCTCACTCCTCTTGCCTTTGTAGTTTAAGGAATAACTCCACTGCTACTCATGACGTGTTGGTCAGAACGAGCAGCACACTGGTCAACAGTCCGGGATCCATTCCTGCAGCCCGAAGAGACAGGGCGCGCAGTACGTAAACCATTGAAAGATGGTGCCAAATGCGGACGGAAGCACAGGGATTGCTGGGATGCAAAGCAATGCATCCCAGGTCATTGGCACAGGACCCAGGATGCCGCAAGACCCCCTCTGCTTTCCCACAAGTCTTAGCTGCAGAAGAGAAAGAGGTATTCTGTGGGACAACTGCCCAGAGTGCACCGCTCCGAATACCGCTGCAAGTGCCACAAGTGTGAACACACTATTGTGCAGGCAGCTGACAGTGTGAACACACAACAATGGTTTCCCTTCTGTGCTCTCTGAGCGGTGCTGTAACTGCCGGTGTTGTGACTCTGCCAGTGAAGGCATGCCCTCCGTACATTTCTGACTACCAGAGGAACCTTTGGAAACAGACTCTTTGGTGTATACAGGAAAGTGCCCAACATGCACGCCCACACACACCCCCTGATCCAGAGAGATTTGTCTCAGGCGTGTGCTTAAAAAAAGGGTCCCAACATTCTCTCATTTAAGATACAGAGATTAATCCTTATAAAACTCAGACGGAACTGCAGAAACCACAGTACCTCGTCTATACAAGTCTCATATTTCCTCAGGGCCTGAGTGAGGTTTCCTGAGTGGTTTCTTTCCCACCACTCATTTCTCCTCAGGCAATGTCCCTCTTTCCTCCCCGTTGTGTAAACTCTACTATTATCCCCATCTCTTATATAAACATCCTTATAAGAGATAATAGAAGCTGAAAATCAAACGTGCACTCATAAAAACGTACAGTTGTAAACAGAACTGTGAAACCCTGGTAATTTGGCTCTTGGACTGTGTGTGCTCTCTCTCACTCATATATATTTATAGACTGTAAGAGTTTTCAGGGCATGGAATATCTTTTAACATATATGTTTGTACAGTCCTCAATGTACAGTGTTCAGAACCCTAATCCTGACTTGCGGCTTCTGAACACTACAGTAATATGTACAGTTATTTGTGTTTATATCTCTATATATCTCATTCTAGGCAACCTAGGAAGCAGTGACCATGAGATGGTTGAGTTCAGGATCCTGACAAAAGGAAGAAAAGAGAGTAGCAAAATATGGACCCTGGACTTCAGAAAAGCAGACTTAGACTCCCTTAGGGAACTGATGGGCAGGATCCCCTGGGAGGCTAATATGAGAGGCAACAGAGTCCAGGAGAGCTGGCTGTATCTTAAAGAAGTCTTATTGAGGGTGCAGGAACAAACCATCCCGATGTGCAGAAAGAATAGAAAATATGGCCGGTGATCAACTTGGCTTAACAGTGAAATTTTTGCTGAGCTTAAACTCAGAAAGGAAGTTTACAAGAAGTGGAAATTTGGACAGATGACTAGGGAGGAGTATACAAATATTTCTAGAGCATGTAGGGGTGTAATCAGGAAGGCCAAGGCACAACTGGAGTTGCAGCTATCAAGGGATGTGAAGAGTAACAAGAAGGGTTTCTCCAGCTATGTTAGCAACAAGAAGGAGGTCAAGGAAAGTGTGGGACCCTTCCTGAATGGGAGAGGCAACATAGTGAGAGATGATGTGGAAAAAGCTGAAGTACTCAATGCTTTTTTTGCCTTGGTCTTAACAGACAAGGTCAGCTCCCAGACTGCTGCACTGGGCAACACAGTACGGGGAGGAGGTGAGCAGCCCTCAGTGGTGAAAGAACAAGTTAAGAACTATTTAGAAAAGCTGGATGTGCACAAGTCCATTGGTCGAGATCTAATGCATCTGAGGGTGCTGAGGGAGTTGGCTGGTGTGATTGCAGAACCATTGGTCATTATCTTTGAAAATTCGTGGTGATCGGGGGAGGTCCTGGACGACTGGAAAAGAGCAAATATAGTGCCCATATTTAAAAAAGGGAAGAAAGAGAACCCAGGCAACTACAGACCGGTCAGCTTCACTTCAGTCCCCGGCAAAATCATGGAGCAGGTCCTCAAGGAATTCATTCTGAAGCACTTGGAGGAGAGGAAGGTGATCAGGAACAGTCAACATGGCTTCACCAAGGGCAAGTCATGCCTGACTAATCTAATTGCCTTCTATGATGAGATAACTGGCTCTGTGGATGATGGGAAAGCGGTGGACGTGTTGTTCCTTGACTTTAGCAAAGCTTTTCATATGGTCTCCCACAGTATTCTTGTCAGCAAGTTAAAGAAGTATGGATTGGATGAATGGACTATACGGTGGATAGAAAGCTGGCTAGATTGTCAGGCTTAATGGGTAGTGATCAATGCCTCCATGTTTCCATGTCTAGTTGGCAACTGGTACCAAGCGGAGTGCCCCAGGGGTCGGTCCTGGGGCCGGTTTTGTTCAACATCTTTATTAATGATCTGAATGATGGGACGAATTGCACCTCAGCAAGTTCGCAGATGACAATAAACTGGGGGGAGAGGTAGATATGCTGGAGGGTAGGGGTAGGGTCCAGAGTGACCTAGACAAATTGGAGGATTGGGCCAAAAGAAATCTAATGAGGTTCAACAAGGACAAGTGCAGAGTCCTGCACTTAGGAAGGAAGAATCCCATGCACTGCTATGGGCTGGGGACTGACTGGCTAAGCAGCCGTTCTACAGAAAAAGACCTGGGGATTACAGTGGATGAGAAGCTGGATATGAGTCAACCGTGTGCTCTTATTGCCAAGAAGGCCAACTGCATATTGGGCTGTATTAGTAGGAGCATTACCAGCAGATCGAGGGAAGTGATTATTCCCCTCTATTTGGCACTGGTGAGGCCACACCTGGAGTATTGCATCCAGTTTTAGGCCCCCCACTACTGAAGAGATGTGAACAAATCGGAGAGAGTCCAGCGGCGGGCAACAAAAATTATTAAGCGGCTGGGGTACATGACTTAGGAGGAGAGGCTGAGGGAACTGGGCTTGTTTAGTCTGAAGAAGAGAAGAGTGAAGGGGGGATTTGATAGCAGCCTTCAACTACCTGAAGGGGAGTTCCAAAGAGGATGGAGCTTGGCTGTTCTTAGTGGCGGCAGATGACAGAACAAGGAGTAATGGTCTCAAGTTGCAGTGCGGGACGTCTAGGTTGGATATTAGGAAACACTATTTCACTAGGAGGGTGGTGAAGCACTGAAATGGGTTATCTAGGGAGATGGCGGAATCTCCATCCTTAGAGGTTTTTAAGGCCCGGCTTGACAAAGCCCTGGCTGGAATGATTTAGTTGGTGTTGGTCCTGCTTTGAGCAGGGGATTGGACTAGATGACCGCCTGAGGTCTCTTCCAACCCTAATATTCTATGATTCTATGCTTCTCGTGCACATTAATACACCATTAACAAAGTCCATTTTTTAAAAAACCTCTTATGACTAGGCCAAATCCCTAAAAGCTTTTCTCTGTGCTAACAGAGCATCTGCAACAACTCTGCTAAATTTCTAGTTTCTGCACCAAACCCCAGAGATGCTATCGCTGTTTAGTGTAAGGTGTGATTTGTTTTGTTTCAATAATGGTAAAAAGTGTATTTTTTTCTTTGTGTTTACAAATGTCTGGCATGTTTTGGCTGATTTTTTTCTTTAATCACCTTTAGGAGCATCTAGGTTAGAAAACTTCCGCCTTAAAGACAAAAAGTTACAAAGAGGTGGAAAGGATTCCTTTAAAGTGGAAATGCCCAGGCAATGTTAACTGTAGTCTGGAGCACAGGTGTTGCTCTGCACCCCACCAGCAATACACACAAGAAGACAACCATCCCCCGCAAGGCTGGATGTGGATCTCCGTGGTCAGCTCTTGTTTTTGGCAATTCTCTTGGATAAATTTGATTCAGTAGAACTGGTGACCTCGTGTGACCTTAATTTCTCCAAATGGAGGCTTCAGAGTAGAACTGGTTGAATAATGAAAAAGATTTACAAATATTCTCAACCTTCTCTCATTCCACTTGCTGCTGTTCATGAGGTCAGACTATTCAGATGACTGCCTGGGACTCTAAATAATTTCCAAATCCCAGAAGTTACATGAATTTGTATCAGAAATTCATTATTTGGTCATTATTCACTTTTTATCTTGTATTGTTCTCTAAAAGTTGCATTCATCAAGTCAAGGAGCAGACGTGTTACTCTGGGCCTGGTCACACACCAGAAATAGTGAATACAAAATACTCAACGTGAACAGTTGGGAAACATTCCATATGCTAAGAGTTGTTCATCCAAAGCATCTGTTGAATACTTAGGAATACCTATTACATGTTTATGTACTGGTGCAGGTGAGCCAAGTATTCAAAAGTCAAAACTCCTACCATTTTTTGTTTATAACTAATGTTCAGCAAGATCTGCTGCATTCCCAGCTCGCTGAAGGAACTTAAGTTGTGTAGATTGTTAGATCGATGACCTTTCAGCAGGATGGCTCAGAACAGCTTGTGAACAGCTGAAAACCAATAGTGGACAATGAGTGGCCTTTGGGCCCAGATTTATAAAGGGATTTAGGTGTTTCTCCACCCAGCGTTGCAAGGCCTAAGGGTGTGTCTACACTGCAGACTTGCCACAAGTTGTGCCATGTGGTGTTGTCGAACCGCCACTACCATCCACACTCAAAGCCCTTAAACACATATGTATGGCCTGAATCCATGCCGGAGTGCTTGGCTGGTGGCATGGGGCAAAGCATATGTTAATACTTGACCTACCCCCTGACCTGCACACTTTGCAGTGTGGGGACAGCAAAAGCATGGACCTGGCCTCACGTTTCAATAATCCTCCAATGCCATTCCCCGAATTTCCTGCGCCCATATCTTCTGGCACATCTGTCTACTCACTTCCCCTCTATGCATAGCTGTAGTCTGATTGCTAGATGTGTGGGGGGGGAGGGGGCAAAGTGCACACACACACACACACACGTCCACGCTGAACCCAGTTTCCTTGGCTGACTGGCTCTCTCCCCCTGCCTGGGGTGGTACCTGGCTGCTGGTGCTGAGGGGGTTGGGCGGCATAACAGGGGAGCCCCAGCTGCTGCTGTGGTCACCTGAGCATAGGAGCTGCAGCCACCCCAACACCAAGTGCTGCAGTGATGGTGCTGATCTGGTGCCTTCTGGTGCTGCTGCAACCGCCTCCCAGCTGGGGCTGGGGCTGGGCCTGGGGCTGCGGGCACAACATATGCTTCCCCCACCTCCATTCCCACTTCCCTTTCTCTTTCCCATCCCATCCCCCTTCCCCTACCCACTGTCCTCTGCCCCATCCCATCCCCCGCCTCACACCCTATCTCACCCCCTTACCCTACTGTCTCTTCCACAACCCCATCCCCTTCCCCCAGATCCACCCCCTTGTCCTGCTCCCGTATGGGCACTCGCCTTTGTACAGGAAACTGGAGGGCACTAGGTTCCAAGAGGCGGCAGCAAGAAAAGCAGCTCCATTCCTCCCCCACCCCATCTCCTCCTGGGCCCAGCTGCAGGGGAGGGGGGCTAAGGGAGCAGGAAACATGCTGAAGAAAGAGGAGGTCACAGTGTGGGAAGGAAAGAACAGTGCAGTGCGGCACCTCCCCCTCCCAGCAGGCCGAGCAGAGCAGCTCAACGTTCGCATAAATGAGGGGGTGCCACATGACCCCACAGCCCCTCCATGCCTCACCTCTGTTGGGGGGGGCAATCCCCCCCCAACCCCAAAACCATGAAACTACCTGACAGTCCTTCAAGCAATGTCCTATGGTTGCTCCACTCCAGGTGCACGTACATCTCTCGAGGCCTTGATTGGAGATTTCCGTTTGGCCCACGCATGTTCCCCGTGCCTCCTCCTGGCAGACACTGAGGCTAGGAGTGTGTGGGGCAAACCGCCCTCAGTTCCTTCTCTAACTGCTAGGCCCAAGATGGCACACTGGTGTGTCCATTTTGAGCATACTCAGCTTTTCTCTTCACTTCTGTTAAAGTTATTTATTACAAGTGAAACAGCTTCAAAATGAGAAGAATTCATACCAGCACACTTGTCTGTAGTGCAGGAGATCTGAACTCAAATACCTTCTCTGCATTAGGTAGAGAGGGGGTTAGAACCTGAGCCTCAAGCCTGTGAGGTGAGTTCCCTGACCTCCAGCTCTGAAAACTGCATGGGGCTGACAGCTCAGTCTATCAGCCCAGGGGCAGGGAGTGGCTCCAGCTGTGAGCCCCACATGGGCTGACAACTGGAGCTGGAGACCAAAGATCAACTAATAGCAGCCATTACAATGAAAAGAATGTCAATTTAATGGTTGGTAGGCTCCCTGCTGTGTAATTGAACCTTGTGCTTGGCTCACAGAAAATCAGCTTAAGGATGGTGGCAGGGGGAGCTCTGTCTGTGAGCTCTGTGTGGCTGTCAGTGCCTCACACTGTGGCTGTCAGTGCATCACAATGCCCCACTTCACTCAGTGCAAGCGCTTCTGGTGAGGACACACATCACTGGCAAAAAGAGGGTAGTGTAGACACCAACAGACGCTTTAATTACTACAGTGGCTGTAGGTTGACCTAACTTAAGTCAATCTAATTTTGTATTGTAAACAAGCCCAAAAGCTGTGAATTCAGATGCATGTTATCAAAGGAATACAGATCAACAGCTTTCTCAGCCCCAGCATGGCAGCCACGATGGGCCTAGTGAGAAAGGTGGAAGAACTTGATGGAATATTTGGTGATATTGGACTTCTGAAGGGGAATCCAGTACAAATAACCTTAAAAAAACAATACTGAACATGTATAAGTGTATATACACCCTGTAGGATTCCTATCTGGTTACTTCATAAAGTGGAAACTGAGTTAAAGAGAATGGAGCTGAATGACATACCCAAGAAGATCTCCAAAAGCATGGTGTTCCCCAGTAGTGTAAGTTAGAAAGACAAAATGGGAAAAATACGAATCTGTGTGATCTTAAAAAATGTAATGAAGCAGTTGTGAGAGAAAAAAATCTCCTCTGAACACTTCATGACTTCCTCCCCAGAGGAAACAGCAAAGCCCTCAGTGAAGTCCAAAGCCTAATCACTCAGTCTTAGCTGAAGCCAAACAAGGAACAATGCATTTTCTGCCTATCCCAAATCAAGTTTTTGGGACAGACACTAAACAAAGATGGAATCAGTCCAATTTGAGAATTGAATGCACCAGCAAATGTAACAGAACTGAGACATGTACTGGGGATGGTAAATTACCTTGGTGGATACCTACAAGACCTTTCCACAATGACAAAACCCCTGAATTACCACTGTTAAAGTCCAACACATCTTGGCTATGGGGGCCAAATTAAGAAATTGCCTTGAAAAAGGATAAAATAAATTATCCAAATGGCTCCAGTTCTCAAGTACTGTGATGTGAACAAAGCCATACTGGTCCATGCAGATGCAAGCAGATCTGGCCTGGGTGGTGTATTGATGCAACAACATGACTCTGAGTGGAAGCCAGTTGCATTTTGCTCTTGCGCCCTCATAGACACAGAGAAATGATGCGCACAGATTGAAGAGGAGTGCCTGGGGAATGTATGGGCATATGAGAACTTTTACAGATATCAGTGTGGATTGGATTCATTTACACTGATAACAGACCATAAACTGCTTGTAATCCTCATCAATGGGAAAAACCTGGATCAGATGCTAATGTCTTTTGATAAGGTTAATGCAATTTAACCCAATTGATAAATATGTTCCTGGGGAAATCTGGTAGTAGCCGACACTCTGTCACAGACCCTGGAATCACACTCAATTACCTGTGAGCTCGAAGATGACATGAAGGTGTACACAGATGCTGTGGACATATACAGATCAGTGTCAGATAAAAGACAACACCAGCTACGAACAGCAATCTGGACAGATACGCAACTAGAGGAAGTTCTACGTTTCATTGGGGTGACTGGCCCAAGTATCTAAAGGACACTACGGAAATGACAAGAGACTAATTCGTGGAGCGTGGACAATATAGCGAGTCAAATGAACTCATGGTTAAAGGCAATTGTATCATAATTCCAAATGAAATGAGAGGAGAAATCCTAAACCTCATCCATGAAGGATATTAAGGATTAACTAAATGCCACAAACGTGCCAACCAGTCAGTGTGGACAGAAAGAACAAACAATAAATTATCTGCATGTGAACACTGTAGAACTAACAGATCAACCCAACACAAAGACCCTTTAATAACAACACTCTACCTGGGAGACATTGGAAAACACTAACTGCAGATTTATGCAAATTCAGAGGACATCACAGGCATTGTGAACTATTTTTCCAGCTCTATAGAAAGAATGTACTTGAAAGACATAACATGCCACAGTATTATTGAGAAACTGAAGTGCACTTTTGCTCACTTTGGTATTTCAGAAGAACGACTGATAGACAACAGACCACAGATCACTGCAGCAGAATTGAAGTTGTTCTGAATGAAATATGATTTTGATCATATTATTAGTGGCCCACATTACCCACAAGCAAATAGAGAGGCTGAGAGATTTCTACAGATAGACAAGAATATCCTACAGAAGTAAGATCCATTCCTTGCTCTTCTGAATTACAGATCTATACCAATAGCTGCTACTGGATATAGTCCAGCACAAATCCTGATGGGAAGACAACTCAGAACTCCTGTTCCAACTTTGGAAAATAATCTGTCTCCAAAGTGGCCAGTCATGAAGAAAGTAGCCAAACTTGGATAAAAAGGCTAAAAGAGCTTATGAACACTTTTGCAACAGCTGTCATTCAGTTCGAGTACAGCCATGTCTAGAATCTGGTGACCGTGTTCATGTCAAATTGATTGGATATAAAGGATGGACAACTCCTGGTGAAGGGATCCCTGGGGTACAACATGAAACTGGGGTACCGCTGTGCCCCTGTCATAAATATAAAGGGAAAGGTAAACCCCTTTAAAATCCCTCCTGGCCAGAGGAAAAATCCTGTAAAGGGTTAAGAAGCTAAAGGTAACCTCGCTGGCACCCGACCAAAATGACCAATGAGAAGACAAGATACTTTCAAAAGCTGGGAGGAGGGAGAAAAACAAAGGGTCTGGGTCTGTCTGTGTGATGCTTTTGCCGGGGACAGAACAGGAATGGAGTCTTAGAACTTAGTAAGTGATCTAGCTAGGTATGTGTTAGATTATGATTTCTTTAAATGGCTGAGAAAATAGCTGTGCTGAATCGAATGAATATTCCTGTCTGTGTGTCTTGTTTGTAACTTAAGGTTTTGCCTAGAGGGATTCTCTATATTTTTCTTCTATTAAAAGTCTTCTTGTAAGGAAACTGAATGCTTTTTCACTGTTCTAAGATCCAAGGGTTTGGGTCTGTGGTCACCTATGCAAATTGGTGAGGATTTTTACCAAACCTTCCCCAGGAAGTGGGATGCAAGGGTTGGGAGGATTTTTCCTCTGGCCAGGAGGGATTTTAAAGGGGTTTACCTTTCCCTTTATGTTTATGACAGCCCCCTTAACTCTCTAGCCTGGGCTGTCTCTCACAATGCTCTGCTAGTGACAAGCAGCAAACCCTGTCAGGCACTGTTATCACTCAGCACAACAGCATGTGGAGCACCCCTCCCCCCACCAATCAAATTGCGTGAGTGCTCCCTGAGTTACTCAAGAATCACACAGAGAAAGGCATGAGCAAATCTCCCAAGCCCGCAGCCTTGCATCCCTGGAATATAATGTCTTCCCCTGGTCAGAAGCTTGACCAGTGTAAGTTTATTATCCAGTCTGCCCCGCCCTTGATGTGGAGAGGATACACAGGTCTTTGTAAACTGAACTGAGATTTCCCAAGCACTTCAACAAAAACACTGTTTTAGGTAAAAAATATGAAACAAGTTTATTAACTGCAGAAAGAGATTTTAAGTGATTATAAGTGGTAGGCACAAAAGGTCAGAGAGAGTTAACCAAGAAAATAAAAGGTAGGCACAAAAGTCTAACTCTTAAACCTTATTAGACCAGGTAGTATTTGAATCAAGTAGTTTGTCACTCCACTGGATGTTGCAGGTAGGTTACCATTTTTAATACACAGGTTTTCCCTTGAAGCTTGGGACTAGTCTCCTCAGTTCAAGTTTTTGTCTTCCCAGCATTCTTGCTGCTTCCAGCATAGGTGGGGGAGGAGAAAGGTACAAGCATGATGCCATTGTCCTCTATTTTATATCCTCAGTCTATGTGCCTGGAAAACACTAACCCAGACATGTCCTGGTCGTCTTTTCTGAGTCACAGAGTTTCATAGATTCATAGATATTAAGGTCAGAAGGGATCATTATGATCATCCAGTCTGACCTTCTGTACAATGCAGGCCACAGAATCTCACCCACCCACTCCTGCGATAAACCTCTCACCTATGTCTGAGCTACTGAATTCCTCAAATCATGGTTTAAAGAGTTCAAGGTGCAGAGAATCCTCCAGCAAGTGACCCGTGCCCCATGCTACAGAGGAAGGCAACCCCCCCCCCCATGGTCTCTTCCAATCTGCCCTGGAGGAAAATTCCTTCCTGACCCCAAATATGGTGATCAGCTGAACCCTGAGCATATGGGTAAGATTCACCAGCCAGATACCCAGGAAATAAGTCTCTGTAGTAACTCAGATCCCACCCCGTCTAACATCCCATCACAGGCTATTGGGCCTATTTATTATGAATATTTAAAGATCAATTAATTGCCAAAATCATGTTATCCCATCATACCATCTCCTCCATAAACTTATCAAGTTTAATCTTGAAGCCAGATAGGTCTTTTGCCCCCACTGCTTCTCTTGGAAGGCTATTCCAGAACTTCACTCCTCTGATGGTTAGAAACCTTCATCTAATTTCAAGTCTAAACTTCCCGATGGCCAGTTTATATCCTTTTGTTCTTGTGTCCACCTTGGTACTGAGCTTAAATAATTCTTCTCCCTCCATGGTATTTATACCTCTGATATATTTATAGAGAGCAATCATATCTCCTCTCAGCCTTCTTTTGCTTAGGCTAAACAAGCCAAGCTCTTTGAGTCTCCTTTCATAAGACAGGTTTTCCATTCCTCGGATCATTCTAGTAGCCCATCTCTGTACCTGTTCCAGTTTGAATTCATCCTTCTTAAACATGGGAGACCAGAACTGCACACAGTATTCCAAGTGAGGTCTTACCAGTGCCTTGTATAACGGTACTAACACCTCCTTATCTCTACTGGAAATACCTTGCCTGACGCATCTCAAGAGCACATTAGCTTTTTTCATGGCCATATCACAATGGCGGCTCATAGTCATCCTGTGGTCAACCAATACTCCAAGGTCCTTCTCCTCCTCTGTTACTTCTAATTGATACGCCCCCAGCTTATACCTAAAATTCTTGTTATTAATCCCTAAATGCATGACCTTACACTTCTCACTATTAAATTTCATCCTATTACTACAGTTTACAAGGTCATCCAGATCTTCATGTATGATATCCCAGTCCCTTTCTGTATTGGCAATACCTCCCAGCTTTGTATCATCCGCAAACTTAATTAGCACATTCCCACTTTTTGTGCCGAGGTCAGTAATAAAAAGAGTAAAAAAGATTGGTCCCAAAACAGATCCCGGAGGAACTCCACTAGTAACCTCCCTCCAGCCTGACAGTTCACCTTTCAGTATAACCCGCTGTAATCTCCCTTGTAACCAATTCTTTATCCACCTTTCAATTTTCACATTGATCCCCATCTTTTCCCATTTAACTAATAATTCCCCCTGTGGCACCATATCAAACGCCTTACTGCAATCTAGGTAAATTAGATCCACTGTGTTTCCTTTGTCTAAAAAAAATCTGTTAATTTCTCAAACAAGGAGATCAGGCTGGTTTGGCACGATCTACCTTTTGTAAAACCATGTTGTATTTTGTCCAACTTGCCCTTGGCCTCAATGTGCTTAAGTACTTTCTCCTTCAATTTTTTTTCCAAGACCTTGCATACTACAGATGTCAAACTAACAGGCTTGTAGTTAGCTGGATCACTCCCCCCGGCCCTTTCTTAAAAATAGGAACTATGTTAGCAATTCTCAAATCATATGGTACAACCCCTGAGTTTACAGATTCATTAAAAATTCTTGCTAAAGGGCTTGCAATTTCATGGGCAAATTCCTTTAATATTCTTGGATGAAGATTATCTGGGCCTCCTGATTTAGTCCCACTAAGCTGTTCGAGTTTGGCTTCTACCTCAGATATGGTAATATCTACCTCCATGTGCTCCTTCCCATTTGTCATGCTACCATTATCACTAAGATCCGCATTAGTCTCATTAAAGACTGAGGCAAAGTATTTGTTTAGTTATTGGGCCATGCCTAGATTATCCTTCACCTCCACTCCATCCTCAGTGTTTAGTGGTCCCACTTCTTCTTTCTTTGCTTTCTTCTTATTTATATGGCTATAGAACCTTTTACTATTGGTTTTAATTCCCTTTGCAAGGTCCAACTCTACTTGACTTTTTGCCTTTCTCACTTTATCCCTACATGTTCTGACCTCAGTAAGGTAGCTTTCCTTGCTAATCCCTCCCATCTTCCACTCCTTGTAGGCTTTCTGCTTTTTCTTAATCACCTCTCTGAGATGCTTGCTCACCCAGCTTGGTCTACAACTCCTATGATTTTTTTCCCTTTTCTTGGGATGCAGGCTTCCGATAGCTTCTGCAGCTTTGACTTAAAGTAATCCCTTGCCTCCTCCGCCTTTAGATCCATAAATTCTTCAATCCAATCTACTTCCCTAACTCATTTCCTTAATTTTTGAAAGTCAGCCCTTTTGAAATCAAAAACCCTAATCGCAGATCTATTTTTGTTTATCCTTCCATTCAGTTTGAACTGAATTAGCTCATGATCACTTGAACCAAGGTTGTCCCCTACAACCATTACTTCTATGAGGTCCTCACTGCTCACTAAAACCAAATCTAAAATGGCATCCCCTCTAGGCTGTTCAGCAACTACTTGATGAAGGAATCCATCAGCTATCGCATCTAGGAAAATCTGAGCCCTATTATTATTACTAGCACTTGTGCTCCAGTCTATACCTGGGAAGTTAAAGTCTCCCGTGATCACACAGTTTCCATTAGTATTTACTTCATTAAAAACATTGAAGAGGGCTCTATCCATATCCAAATTAGATCCCGGCGGTCTATAGCACACTCTGAGCACTATCACAGGGGAGGCTCCAGTAGTTTTCTTCCCCAATGTGATTTTTGCCTAGACAATCCCGCAGTGTGTGATGCTTGTACAGCCCTCTTACAGCATTGTAAATCCCTTGTTTCCCACTCCCCTGCTGATTATTGGTCGTTTAACACCCTTCTGGGAGTGGATCACTTCCTTTGTTGTCACTGGGTAACTGGCAGTGGAGAATCTCAAATTTACAGTAACAAGCATACAGCAAAATTTCATAACTTTACACACATTAATGATATATGTATTTTGACAGAACAGTGGGTTTCAGCAGATCATTCCTATGATATCTTAGATGGCATGCACTGTATGAAATTTAAACTTATATGACAGGGGTGAGTATGGGGGTTCCAGCATGCTGCTTTGAGGTACAGAGTGCTACACTCCAGCTGTCGTGGGGGAAAAAAGAATTTAATGCCCAGCTCATATGTGATTGAATCTGAGAGTGGAGAGTTTAACAGTTGACATCTACTCTTTATTCCTCAGAAAGAACAATCAGCAGAGCAAACTGTACAGATTACAGATGTAGTTCTAGAAGACCCAAGGATCCTAGATCAGCTACAGCCTGTCGCTGCAACTAATGCACAGCCAGATGCCCAAGCGGTTATGCATTTGGGTTGCATAATTAGAAGAACAGAATGATCCAGACACTTAACAGACTGATATATACTGAACTTCAAAGAACAGCATGATAGTATAAATGGTAGGAATGTAGAACTTAAAGGGGGAGATGTAATGACATGCTCAACTGTATTATACCATTCAGCCACGAGATGATGTATATAACATACCTTATTTAAGCTAACTTCAGTCCCATTTGATTGAGTATTAAAGGTTCTTATGAGGAACACATCCGGTGTGTATCTCGCTCAGAAGCGATCACTGTAGCTGGTCCTTATCTGGTACAGGAGCACGACATTTTCTACCTGAAGCAAACAGAACAACTGAAGACTGAGAGACGATGGTTAGACTGTTGTATGACAGGGTACAATCCATCAAACATCTGTGTTCTGTCTCCATGGAAGGACCAGCTGTCTGGACTTGTCTAGAAGGTTGAGGAGAGAATCTGCATATTGACATCCTTTATCACACCCTGAATGTTTTGGAGGCTTTTGTTTTAATCAGGTACCACTTGGCAAATCTGCCCTGAACAAGGGCATCGGAGCCTACCCAAAAGTCGGGGAGGTTGGGGGCCCCCCACCCCTGGAGGAGCCCACCGCACCATACCTAGGGAGGGGTGGGGCCGAAAGCAGCCCCCGGCCCATATCCAGGCCCCCTTGGCTCACTGCCTGACCAAGGGCAGGTGGAGATGGAGGGTCTGTGCTGGCTCCCCACAGCTATTTGCGTGGCTCTCCCCGACCCGGCTTCAGCTGCAGGGGCTCGGCACTGCAGCCTGGCCATGGTAAGAGCTGCGTGGGCAGCTCTGGGGAGCCATGGCAGACCCTCCACCAGCCTGTGGTGCAGGGAGCCTGAGGAGAGCAGCCCCTGAACACTAAAAAGGGAAAATGTCACAGCCCTTAGGAAGACTAAAAGAGGTCATGTGCCAAACAAATGATATTCCCTTCTGGGGGTCAATGCAAAGCCAGCATGGCCAATGTCTCTTTGCAGCCGAAAAGGAAGCAGAGAAGTTAAGCCTAAAATCAAACAATAAGGGTGAGATCTCAGAACAAAGTGTCTTGGTCAAATCATTGATGGACAGAGGTCAGAGCAGGGGCAAAACATTCAAATCATAACCCAGATGAGGGAGGCTCAGAATATCAGTGAAGTATGTACATGCATGTGATCCACCCGAGTAAATTTCCATGCTGCCTAGAGGAGAAGGCAAAACCCTGGAGATATTTTCACAAGAACAAAATCTCCTGGGATTAGGGACAGCACAAGCCCAGCTTTCAGGGAGATTATACACAGCCGGAGCCCCCTGCCATGGTTAGCTTTATATAGTCTGAACAAAGAGTCCATAGTTTCAACCTGTTTCTCATTCTATGGACCTCGTGTCGTTCTCTTTCAGAAATAGCCATCTACAGTGTGGCACCCCATAGCCCAGGCCTCTCCAGCTCTCACCAACACAGCAGGGCTGTGCACATTTACAAAAGGAGGCATTAACCCTGCATGGTATGCAAATGCTTCAGACTCTCACATGTAGGCCTAAAGTTTCATTTAGAAAAAGACCACAAGCTACCAGCTACTCTGCTAGGGACAAAACCCCCAGATGAATTACCCCTAAAATACAACATTTGAATAACGCTCATGTGGTTCCAGTTTTCAGATCCTTATGTAACTAAAACAAAATCTGATGGCAGCAACCCACTTTCCAGAGCTGTCACTCCAGACACTCCTCCACCAGAGTTGAGGCTGAAGAATCCACAGTCGCAATTCTCACTCCCCTGCCAATCAGTGCAAAGCAGCTCTAAGGGTATGTCTACACTGCAGTCATGGGGTGTGATTGCAGCTCATGCAGACATACCTGAGCTAGCTTTAATCCAGTGTTTTCCAAATAGTGGGGCTCGAACCACCAGTGGATCATGGGAAGGTTCTAAATGGGTCTCCATGTCCAGAGTTGGATTAACTCATCACTGGACTCTGGCCTTAGCAACGTGCAGTCTTCCTGGCCCAGTGCAGAGAAGACTCCCTCAGGGATGGGGGGAGAGTATAGGAGCGCCAACCTGCCCCACATTCACCCCACAGTGGCAATTCCTGTTCCACAGCTCTGGGCTTAGTTGTGATGCTTCTTGGTGCACCCAGGGTTGTGAGGCATCTCACTACCACCTGCCCTTAGCTTGAGGAAGTCTCATCTGTGTCTGCCATGGATCAGCTTCCAACTCCACTGGCCCAGGGCAACACAAGCCCTCCCCTCTAGGCTTCACCAGCCCTGCTATTATTCCACAGCTTAGTGACAGGCACATGCTAACCTTTGAGCTCTCTGAGCATCTCCCTGGACTGTCCAACCCCTGCTTACCTGGACACTTGCAATATTCACTGCTTCGCTGCTTCCAAATATGCAGCACAGCACAGCTTACCAGTTCCACCTCGCATAACTGCTCCGCTTAACACACAGCACTGAGATATGTTTCCAGTGAAATCAAGTTTATTTAGCCAAGCATGGGGATTCAAGTAGTAGCAAACAGCAGTTTTTGAAACAACTGATACAATATAAAACAAAATTCTAACGCATTCTAGCGCCCAGACTTAATTAACAAGATACTTTCAAGTCTTGTCGAATATTGCTCACTCAAAATCCATGCAGCATTTTACAGCCAAATTGCTTATGACTGTCCTTTCATGAGACAGGTACGCTGCCAGCTTGCCTCCGAGGTGAGGGATGGAGTGTGTTCCTTTCCACCCCCCTCAAGATATCCCAGTCCCATCTTTTCTCTTTATTCAGAAACAGGATGCCCCACTGCTGTTCTGTTTCTTTCTGTAGATTTGCTCTCTTGTAGATTTTGCAATCTGTTGACTCACCCCAGCTCAGTCTACAGATAGGCCTCCACTTTGAGGCAGACAATACACAATACGCAAATTACCAGTCAGGGACATAAGTGTCTAAAGGAACATTTCTGAGGTATGTCACCTCCTGGTGACCTGCCTTAACTCTAAGAGATATTTTAATGCAGGTGAGAACAAACCAAACTTGAAATTCACTGCAACCCCATGCGCCAGTGTAACACTGACAGACCCCCATCATTGGCGGGCGGGATTGAACCTGGGACCTCTGGAGCTTAGTGCATGAGCCTCTCCCATATGAGCTAAAAGCCAGCTGGCTCTTATCTAAGGCTGTAGAGAAGACTCATTTTATCTCTCTCTCTAAGTGGTCTCAGTGCTACTAGATGGGACAGAACACCACACCCAGGAGGTGTGTGGGTTACACCAGCTCACAACGCCCGGAGCAGGGAGCCGGCCCAGTCCTGTGAGACAGAAGCTGCAGCTGTGAGATGAATGGGGGGCAGGCAGGCTGGCTCTCCAATAGTGGGGCCTCCCCTGGGGACCAGGCCAGGATTGGTGGTGTCGGAGTGGGGGGTACATGTATGTAATGGTGGGCTGCGAGAAAAACAAAATGCAGTTAGTGGGTTGCCTTAGTAAAAATTTGGGGAACCACTGCTCTAATCTACCTAGCTTGGGTACTAGAGCAGTGATGCTGAGGCAGCACCAGCTTCAGCACAGGCTAGTCCCACCAGTAATCACCCAGGGTTCTGTGGCTTCACCGTTCTGATACTGAGCCAGCTAGATGAAAGCCATAGCCCGCATGTCAGCTCAAGCTGGGATCTCACCCTGTGATTGTGGTGTAGACGTACCCTCCAAAGGTAAAGGCAAGAAAAAGGCAGATGAATTGCTAAATTATGACCCACTGCAAAGAGGTCTGGACAACAGAGCAACATTGGACATTTCTATGAAACTGCACGGGTCATTTCAGGTCATTTTTAGTATAAACCCCAGTCTGTTGAAGGGGTCCAGACTAGCCATCCCCACATGAGTGAAAAAGGACATTCTCCATAAACTACACGGGGGCCACCAAGCCAGCCCAAAATGCACAGAAACAGCTCAACAGTCACTTTACTGAGCAACAAGTTGTTAGGGGGCTTATTCCTTCACCCACTTACTTCCCTGGTCCTTCTCGCATGAACAGAGAGCAACAATACCCGAAGTCCAAAGGTGCAAACAATTCGATGTTTATTGGGGTGAACTTCTAGCAAGCATGATTCCAGTTTCCTTCCTTAGTATCCTCCTTCCCAGCTCTGACACCACAGAGCCTTACACCTGTGTCCCTGTTCCCATTTCCCCCTTTAGCAAAACATGATTCCAATTTTCTTACCCCCATTCCCTGTTCCCATCTCACACACCCACATGCCGACCCCCACCCACCCCAGTCACTTCCTCATTGACTACAGATTATATAGTAAAACTTGAGTTCTGCTTAGCTATACCTTAACCAATCATTTTCCTGAAATTTAACTAACCAATCCTAACATATTGTAACATGATTATGTAACCAATTATATCCCACCACCTTAATTAGTTTACACCCAGCAAAATTAATTATACAGCAGACAGGAACAATCACAGAACCAGACAGAGATTATACAGACAAACAACAGCAAAGTGGGAACTATAATGACAAGACAATACAGAAGTAAGGATTTCTCATCCCAGCTATTGATAAGTGAGTTCTTGCCAGACAGGATGCTATCAAACTAAGTTTCCTTTTACATTTTCTAGGCACCTCCCCCTCTCTGGAGGTGATAGGAATACAATCCTGTCCTGATAGTGCCTAACAGCCCAATAGCACCTTATTTTAATGTGACTAGTTTGGAATGTGAGGATGTGACTGTTCGCTTCCTAGCTTATGGCTGCCTCTGCTGCTTAGCCAAAGGCCTTAGCCTAAGAACAGGGCCTCAATCTGTCACAGTAAGAGAAGGCCCTTACACCGGCAGACAGTGATTTCTTTCTTTCTTTTATACCTCTAGAACTAGCCAAGCGATAAGAATACACCTAAATTCTTAGAGTATAGGCCTTTACAGACAGGCCTGAATATCTATATCCTAACACAAGTATCAGAGAGAGGTGAGAACTCTGAGACCTGCACTTGCCAGAGAATCAACCAACCATAAAAATCACAGAACCACAGGGTCAGAAGGAACCACAAGGGTCATCTAGTCTACCCCCCACCCCACCAAGATACAGGATTTGTTGTGTTTAAACCATCCAAGACAGATGCTATCCGGCCTCCTTTTGAAAACCTCCAGTGAGGAAGCTTCCACCACCTCCCTAGGCAGTCTGTTCCATTCTCCTACTGTTCTTACAGTTAGGGAGTTCTTCCTGAGATTTCATCTAAATCTGCTATGCTGTAGTTTGAATCTATTGCCTCTTGTCCTGCCCTCTGTGGAAAGAGAACAATTTTTCTCCATCTTTTTTATGGCAGCCTTTCAAGTATTTGAAGACTGCTCTCATGTCCCCCCTTAATCTCCTCTTTTCCAAACTAAACATACACAGTTCCTTCAGCCTTTGCTCAGATGCCTTCCATTCCATCCCTTTGACCATCTTTGTCGCTCGCCTCTGGATCCTTTCCAGTTTCTCCACATCCTTTCTATACATTGATGATTAAAACTGGACACAGTACTAAGCTAAGGCCTAACCAGTACCCAGTAGAGTGGTACTATCACCTCCCATGACTTGCATGCCATGCCTTTGTTAAACATAAAATTCCATTTTCTTTTTTTAAAACAGCATCACGTTGCTGGCTGAAGTTTAGGTTGTGATCCAACACAACTCCCAGGTCCTTCTCAGCAGTGCTGCTGCCAAGCTGGTTATCCCCCATTCTGTATTTGTGAATTTAGTTTTTCTTCCCTAAGTGTAACACCTTACATTTGTCTTTGTTGAATTTCATTTTGTTGACTATAGCCCAGTTCTCCAATTTATCACTCTGAGTTTTAGCTCTAGCCTCTGAAATGTTGGTAACTCCCGCCCCCTAGCTTTGTGTTATCTGTAGATTTGATCAGTGTGCTCTCTATTTCTATATCCAAGTCATTAATAAAGATGTTAAAAACCACTGGGCCCAGAACAGATCCCTGTGCAACCCCCTTGAGACCTCCCTCCATTCTGACATCATTCCATTAATAGTTACTCTTTGTTTGTGGTTGTTTAACCAATTATGTATCCACTTAATGATTGTTTGGCTAAGACCACATTTCTCCAGAGTACTTATCGGAATGTCATATGGGACTGTGTCAGAAGCCTTGCTAAAGTCCAGAGCCATCATCATTACCTTCCCTACATCCGACAGACCATGGAGGAAAGATCTTCTCCAGCAGGCTAATGGAACTTCTCTCCCAGTGACTGGCTGCTTGTCAACATTTATTGAAATAGCCAAGCTGCTGACCACTACATCACACAGAGTGGGGTCAGACGCAAATCCATGTTTGTCTGCAATGGAATCCCACTGCAAGTCCTTTCTGATAAGGATCTTCACTTTCTAACGGACACTCTGAAGTTTGCAAATCCCTGCGGTTTCATCCATGTTACATCTCAGTCTTCACAAAACTATGGGGAAGTACAACTTTTAGTAAAAAAATAGTGAAACAGCTTTTTACACAATCCACTGGTCATAATCTGGACCATGCTGCCATATAGGCCAGCACCTCTGGCAAATGGATTTAGCCCCTTTAAGTTGCTGAGCTGAGATCCACCACCCCAACCATTCCTCCCTGTTAGATCTCTTGATGTTAGTTTCCAGTGTTACTGAGGAAGGAGGAACAATGGAAACACTGTCAGAAGAGAAATTTTGTCAGGCATCACAGAGTCAAACTCCTGAAGGAGCTGAATCCAAGAGACCACATGTGGATGAAAGGCTCCCCAGAAGAAGGAATAGTCCAGGCACTCCTAACACCCCTTTATCTTACAGTTTGAGGCCTGGGGTATCATTTGCCATCAGATTTCTTTCACCTGGTAACTCTGGAGCACTTGGTCCCGACCCACAGTCTGAACCTGGGAATAAAGCTCCACTGCTCACACAGACTAGTCACCATCTCCTCCAGAGCCTGGCTGAGAGGGGACAGCCAGCTAGATCGAACAGCCTCCCTCCTTCCTGAAACGTTAGGTCAGATCTTGGGAAACTGAGGAACTCAGGGGGTTAGGAGAAAAATGTCTCCCCAGCCTTCATTGGGCTGTTTTATATATTTTGTGCTGATCTTTAGTGAATGGCCGGATAAATGTTTTACTATCGTTCCCTCCTCACCGAGGCGGATGCAGTGTCAGATGTTTGTCTCAGGACACTTTTTAGACAGGCCACTGGGGGCCTTACAGAAGAAGTAGAAAGTTGGAGTCGAGCAGGAAATTAAGGTTGTTCTGCTATTCACCCTCCCCTCAGTGTCCTCTGTGAATTCAGCCAGCTGTGGTGGAAGGCTGCACAGCAGCAATGAGATTGATTCAGGTCACTGGGATCAGGCAGGTGTTGAGATGCTAATGGCTCACGCTGCTGAAACTCATGCAGGAGTCTCTAGCTGTCTGCCACATCAGCCATCTCTCCTGCAGGGAGCTGAGACCCTGCATTCACTATGGCACTAACCAGCTGTTGGCATCAGCACATGTGACACTGGACTAACACTGTGAACTTCCTGAGCCCAGTCTGGATCTGTGATGTTGGTCACATGCACAGGGGGGAGGGGTTCTCCAAATGCAGCCGGAGAGAGAAAATCATGATAAAAAGGCTCGCACATGCTGAGTGTTCATGGGAATCAGGCAGGCAATGATGTAGTGGTAAGAAAAGAAGTGGGTAAACTCCCAAACTAAACTCCGTATTCCCCATATGAGATGTCAACTACATGACTGCAGGCAGGTGCCTAAGGATGGACTTGGAAGCGTAACTCAGGCTGCTATTGTTGAAAATCAGGCACCGAGCGCGTTCCTTACAGCTCTCGCTGGTGCCGTCACCCAGAGAGAAGTTGCCATTGAGTTAGTTAACAAATGGTGGTGGAGTATATACTAATAATGAGGTAGACTGTAAAGGAATTAGAAGTGATGGAATGGATCAAACCGAGTCTGTTTGGGTCAAAATCTCTGGGGAAGAAAGCTACCAGTGGATCCCATGGGATAGTGCCTGAGGAGTGCTACAGACCCCCAGGATCCAATTTGGATAGGGATAAAAACGGCTTTAATGTTCTTAATTCAATAAATACTACTGGGAATTGTGTCATTATGGGAGACTAACTTCCCAGATATAGATTGGAGGACAAGTGCTACTAATAATAGCAGGGCCCAGACTTTCCTGGAGGTGATAGCTGACAGATTTCCTCACCAAATATTCACTGAACCAATGAGAGGTGAAGCCATTTTATATTTGGTATTGGCGAGTAGCGAGGAGCTCATAGAAGAACGGGTTGTAGGGTCAACCTTGGTTTGTGCGCTCATGAGCTAATTCAGTTTCAACTACATGGAAGGATAAACAAAAATGGATCTGCAACTAGGTCCTTGATTTGAAAAGGGAATGGGACTGAAGAACTCAAGGATCTGAATGTGGAGGAGGCTTGGAATTACTTGAAGTTGCAGAAACTGACTCAGGTTCTCACCTTGCAGTGAAGAAGTCCAACAAACCTGTCTTTTAGGATTCAGTTCTATGCAGACAGGAATGATACAAAGAACTTCTACGATGCTCTGAGGACATCTGTGGGCCACAGTCCTCAGGAACATCTTCAATACTGAGTGCCAATGGCACCACACTGCTCACTGACAAAGAAAAGATACCGCAGAGGTGGGCAGAACACTTTAACCATACCCTCAATCAACAATCATCTATTAGCAAGGAGGCAACTGATCAACTGCCCCAGACTCATATCAAAATCTCTTGCTGATCCCCCAGTGCTAACTGAAACTGCAAAAGCGATTGACCTGCTGTCAAATGGTAAAGCACCTGGAGCAGATGCTATACCAGCAGAAGTCTATAAGGCTGGAGGCTTGCACATGGCTCTGAAACTGACTGAATTTTTCCAGTCAATGTGGAATCAAGGAACTATACTCCAGGAGTACAAGAATGCATCCATCGTCCACTTGTACAAGGAGAAAGGTAAGAGACAAACCTGAAACAACTATGGGGCATCGCCTTCTTGTCAATAGCCGATAAAATTCTCACCAGAATTCTGCTGAATCACCTTGGGCAACACATTGAACAAGGACTCCTGCCTGAGAGAGTGTGTCTTCAGGAAAGGACTTGGGGCCATAGACATGGTGTTTGCAGCTCGTCAACTTCAGCAGAAATGCCAGGAACAGAACTCTAATCTGTACATGACTTTCATTGACCTGACAAAAGCATTTGATGCAGTCAGTCATGAGGGCCTTTGAAAGATCATGGCAAAATTCAGTTGCCTGGAGAAATTTATCACAATGATTTGACAATTCCGTGATGGCATGCTCGCTCATGTTATGGACAATGGTGAGTCATCTGAACCATTCCCAGTCACCAATGGAGCCAAGAAGGGCTCTGTGTTGGCCCCAACCCTCTTCAGTATGATGTTCTCTGCCATGCTTACAGCTGGCTTTTGTTACTGTGACACCAGGAATGGCATCAGATGGCAAGCTTTCAATCTGAAGAGACTATAGGCAAAGAAGGTGGTATGGGAAGTGACCGTTCATGATCTTCTGTTTGCTGATGACTGTTCCGAGTCTGACATGCAGCAGAGTTTGAAATATTTCTCTTCAGCTTGTGAAATTTTGGTCTCACAATCAACATCAAGAAGACAGAAGTGATGTACCAGCCTACACCAAGAAAGCCTTACGTAGAGCCTGCTATCACAGTGAATGGCCAAACCCTCCAAGCAGTGGACAAGTTCACCTACCTCAGCAGTACACTGTCACGTGCAGTTCACATCGATGATGAAACCAATGCCAGAATTGCCAAACCAAGCGTGGCCTTTGGCAGATTAGTTGTAAATGTGTGGGAGCACAGCGGTCACTAGTCAACAAACAAAACTGAATGTCTACAAAGCCATCGTGTTGCCAACTCTGATCTATGCATGTGAAACCTGGACGGTGTACAGACGCCATGTTATGAAGCTGAATCACTGTCACGTGGGCTGTCTGAGGAAACTGATGAGGCTAAGATGGCAAGACCAGGTCCCAGATACTGAGGTCCTCATACGGGCAGGCACTCTGAGCATCCGTGCTCTGTTGGTGCAATCACAGATGAGATGGGCAGGCCACCTCACCAGAATGTCAGATGAGCTACTGCCAGAGAAGCTCTTTTATGGCGGGCTAAAGGAGGGAAAGCGCTCTCAGGGGCCCAGAAGAAACATTTCAAAGACTCAGGCTGTTCTTGGGGCGTTTCAACATTGACCCTGAGTTCTGTGAAGCTCTCGCTCATGGTGGTTCTACCCGGTAAAGTCTCATCCAGACTGGAGCTACAGTCTATGAACAGTGGTGCTGGAACATTTTTTACAGTGGGGGTGCTGAAAGCCAGTGGTCCCCACCCCAAACTTTTTACCTCACCCCCCTTACTCCTGTCCATGCCCCACCCCCGCAAAGCTGGGGCCAGAAGTGGGTCTGTGAGTCGGAGGGGAGTGGGGGAAACACAGGCAGAGGTAAGGGGCCAAGGCTGGGATCCTGCATGCGGGGTGGGAAGCAGAGCCCCCGGTGCTGGGCCGGCAGCAGCCGGGACCCTGCGTGCGGACTCCAGGCGCCAGGCGATGAACAGAGCGCTGGGTGCGAGGCCGGCGGCAGCTGAGACCCCACATGCGGGGCCAAGAACAGAGCCCAGGATGCGGGTCCCATAGCAGCTGGGACCCCGCATGCGGGGATCAGAATGGAGCTGCAGGCGGAGGTTCTGCGGCTGGGAGTTGGCACCTCAGGTGCGAGGACTGGAGCAGAGCCCCGGGTCCCAGGCCAGCAGCGCCGGCTCCCTGGGTGCCGGCAGGCCAGGCGGGATCCCGCACAAAAACTGGAGTGCTGCAGCATCCCCCGCAACCCTAGTTCCCATGCCTATGTCTACAAACAGAGAACTACTGAGGCAGAGCAGAAGCGCCAGCAGCAGAAATCTCATAGCAGCAGCATGTCCCCTGTTAATCAAGTAACCCATAGCAGCATCTCTTGTTCAGTGTGCCACAGACAGTTCAAAGCTCAAATTGGCCTGATCCGCCACTCACCTGTTCACAGAAACCAAACCAATCAGGGATGTCACGGTCATCTTTGAACTCGAAGGACAAACAAGGACCCAGATAGCTGGGCACCATTCACACCTGTGTCTGAGCCTCTGCAGAGAGCAAACAAGCCTTTCTACTCCCTAGGCGACCCTCAAACACAGAGTAAACTGAGGCACACATAGGCTTCATAAAAATATTACAGAAAATTCCCACTTTGCAGCAGTTGTTTGTGGCAAGATTGCCAAGTGCGTCTGCCTGTGAGCAGCTCTTAGACTCTAACACCATGAGATGTGGGGCAGTGGACAGAGCGCCAGGCTGGTAGACAGGAAACCTGCTTTGTAGTCCAGGCTCTGTCACTCGGTCCCTGTGTGGTGTGATAAAGTTCCTCCTCTATCTTGGTGGGTCCTGCGCTTATTGGCACATTTGCTCGCCTCAGAGATTCACAGTAGCTCTCAGTTTGGCCACTTCTGTGGCTCAAATCTGCCGTTCACTCAGATAACCTCATCACTGGCCAGCATGGGAAAAAGAGTAAGAACAAACCCCGCAGTTTCTGCTGATCCACCATGTGGGTCGGGGAACAGCTCAGAGACCTTCCCCTCTGGTGGAACCTCCTGTGTTGGGTCTGGAGATGGGAGGTTTGGGGGGAACCTGGGCCTGCCCTCTACCGTGGGTTCCAGCCCAGGGCCCTGTGGAATGCAGCTGTCTAGAGTGCCTCTTGGAACAGCTGCGTGACAGCTACAACTCCCTGGGCTACTTCCCCATGGCCTCCTCCCAACACCTTGTTTGTCCTCACCACAGGACCTTCCTCCTGGTGTCTGTTAATGCTTGTACTCCTCAGTCCTCCAGCAGCACGTCCTCTCACTCCCAGCTCCTTACGCACACCCCTCACTGACTGAAGTGAGGTCCTTTTTAAACCAGGTGTCTTGATTAGCCTTAATTAATTCTAGCAGCTTCCCAATTGGCTACAGGTGTCCTAATTAGCCTGCCTGCCTTAAGTAGTTCTAGAAAGTTCCTGAGTGTTCTGGAATAGTCCCTGTTATCTTAACCAGGGAAAAGGGACCTGCTTAACCTGGAACTAATATATCTGCTTTCGCCCACTCTCTTGTAGCCCTCTGGCCTGACCCTGTCACAGTGGATTTAATGTCAGCTTTCCGTGCCTCAGTTTTCCTGTCTCCTGAAACGGAATATTTCAAAAAGCATTTTTATTCAAACAGCATTTTTTGAAATGTCCCATAAAATGTAAAATTCAGACAGTTTTGAACTGAAAACCAGAGAAAGGAAAAGTTTGGATATTTTCAGTTTGAAGCTCATGGAACATTGAAATCTCAGGTCAGAAGAGGAGATGGAACACGGGGGCATGGTAGTCCTGGCCAATGTGGGATCCAGGCATCCATGAAGTGACTGTTTCTGCTTGGAGGGAGGGAGGCGCGTGGGGGCCGTGGGTCTCTGTAGGGGGGGTGGGGCATGACAGAAAAAGTTGGGGAATCTCTGGGCTTGTGAGTGTCCAGGATTCATTTTCCATGGACCTGGTTTGGGGATGGACCTGAGGAAGAGCCTGGAGAAGGAGCACCTCAGAGCCAGCAATCGGATCCACAGCTTGATAAGAATCAGATCTGCCCACCATCTTTATTATTACAATAGGAAAAAGAGTAGTGTAACATGGAGGGATTTCTGTGTTGTGACCAATACAATTATGGCTATGGAGGATACTGCATGCAGTAGGATGGGATTAGCTTCGCCTAGGTTTGCTACTTTTGGTCAAATGTATTCCTGGACAGATGGAATTCCTCGACTTGCCTGGAAATGTTGCCTTCTCTTCCACTCTGGGATCTAACAGACTGATATTCTGCAAGGTTTCCCAGTTTAAAACAATGTTAAAACCAATATTGGTCCCAGGCCCCAGTAGGATTCCCATCCCGTTTCATTCATAATGCGTGAAGCTGAATGCACATCACATTGAACAAGTGAGACTTCATTAAACCCTGTGCACTGCTCTGTCGATGTGGCCATGTTGCTTCCAGCCTAATTCTCCCTGTTCCTTGTGTCTGCCTGTCTGGAGTGTGAGCACCAACCTCAGGGCAGACTGATAAGAAGCAGTATGCAAACTGGTTGTGAGTTCTATTCTTAGATTTCACCAACCAAGTGTCAAGTGTGAACTCCTTAGGCACTGTAACAGCCTTAACATGGAGTCACAAACAGTGCCCTGGGGAACTCTGATTTATCTTGCCACCCAGGTAAGCCTGTCTTTGTGAGAGATGGTCCCTTACACCAAAAATCACAACAATATTCAGGTTAATCTCCAGCCCAAGGGAGCAGTGACTTACCCAGGTGAGTTGCACCTCAGATCTCAAGACAAAGACAACACTTGTAGCCAGTCCTACAATAAACGAGCTAAAAGTTTATTAACTAAGGAAAGAAACGAGAGAGTTATTTACAAGGCTAAAGCAAATGAACATACTGTGATGGCTTGAGTCACAGAGACCCCCTTAGGACTGCCACCTGATGTGCTGAGACTACCTCTGAGCCCGTTTTCCCTGGCAGCTTTGGACTCCAGTACCCTGTCTTGTTGAGCCAGACATGCTAGCCTGCTGCAGACATAGATTCAGGTCTGAACCACATCTCCCAAAAGCTTCAAGCTTAACTGAAAACAGCTTAAGAAGTGCTCCTGTCTCCAGCACCCAGATACCCAGTTCCCAATGGGGTCCAAATGCCAAATAAATCCGTTTTACTCTGTATAAAGCTGATACAGGGTAAACTCATAAATTGTTCACCCTCTATAACACTGATAGAGAGATATGCACAGCTATTTTCTCCCCCAGGTATTGATTACTTGCTTTGGGTTAATTAATAAGTAAAAAGTATTAAATATAAAAAGTAGGATTTAGGTGGTTCCAAGTAATAACAGACAGAACAAAGTAAATTACCAAGCAAAATAAAACAAAAACACACAAGTCTAAGCCTAATAAAGTAGGAAACTAAATGCAGGTAAATCTCACCCTCAGACATGTTCCAATAAGATACTTTCACAGACTAGACTCCTTCTTAGTCTGGGTCCAGCAATCACTCACACCTCCGAAGTTACTGTCCTTTGTTCGAGTTTCTTTCAGGCTTCTCTCTGGGGTGGAGAGGCTATCTTTTGAGTCAGCAGAAGACAAAATGGAGGGGTTTCCAGGACCTTTTATATTCTCTCTCTTGTGGGCAGAAATCCCTTTGTTCTCCTGTGCAAAATCACAGCAAGAAGATGGAGTCTGTAGCCACCTGGGCAAGTCACATGTCTATGAATGATTCAGCTTCTGGCAGGCTGACGCCAATGTTTACATGTTAGTTTGAATGTTCCCAGGAAAGCTCAGGCGTGGATTGGCATCTCCCAAAGTCCATTGCAAGTTAAGTACTCCCAATTACTTAAATAACCCCTTCACACTATATTAACCAAATCTGCCTTATATGCTTCCTACAGCAAACAATTTAAATACAAGCATAGAGCCAATGCTCATAGCTTTAGATATAAAAATGTTACATGCATACAAATAGGATGAATACATTCAGTAGAACATAACCTTTGCAAAGATATGCTACATGGCATATCTAGCATAAAATATATTCCAGTTATGTCATATTTACACTCATAAGCATATTTCTATAAAGCATTATGGGGTGCAACGTCACACATACATGCTCAAATGAGTCACAATCTTAAATTTCAATACGTAATAGATGCTTCTATGATAAGCAAGCTCTCTATGTCCTTTAGGGCTAGCCCAAGCTAAGGAACTTGGGATCTCTTGCTTGCCATTGATGGACCTATCCTCCATGAACTTACCCAATTCTTTTTTGAGCCCAGACAGATCAGGATACACTCGTCAATGTCACAACTAGCCCCAACATTTCTGAAATGATTTTAATCTGTAATTCTTACCATAGTGTGGCTGTGGCCTGGTAACATGGCTAGCAGGAGCTTCTGAGCAGGTCAGTGAATCAAGATGGAATCAGAGCAACCCAAGGTGATAACAGAACCAACCCGTGACATTGCCGTGATGCAGAATGTAAAAGGGGGGATTCTTTTTTCAAACATGGAAAAAAATATGCTCTTTCATCCTCTTGGCTAGTGCTCCCACCTCTGCTGAACTAACCCTCCCCCTTAGCCTCTTTGGAACAGGAATCTTAGTCAGCAAGGGAAAAGGAAGAGGGTCAGGGATGAGATGTTCAGCAACATGCTCTACAGCACTGATTACCTGCTGGAGTAGCAGAAGGCAAAGGAGGAATGGGACGCACAGCAGGAGGAAAGAATACTGGCTAAATTCCTCAGGCATGAAGAGATCAATTGGGACCAGGACCAGTTGCTGATGGAGCAGTTGATCGACCTGGTGGCCATTGGGTACAACCTCCACCTCCAGTACCAGGGCACAGCCCACTACAGCACCAACTCCACGAGTACAAACTTCCACTCCAGGGCTGCACTGTTCTGCAGGGTACCACGTCCTGCAGCCAGAACAGGCCCTGGAAACTCTGCAGTTGGGTGGTCAGTGAACAGCTGTATGCGCTGGAATGGACAGATGTTCCCTGTGCACACCACCCGCATCGCCTGTACAGCTGTGTGCAACATGAGCAACACATTCTGTTGGGGGCAGGAGAGCAGGGGCCAGACTTCTGACCGATTTAGTGCAACAGTATGAAACCTTCCTGCATCACATTCCCCCAACACATGCCCCATCACTGCATTACAAGCTCCTCATCCCTGCGTTGCCAGAACGTGGGCACACAAGGCATCCCTCATTTCCCTTCCTTGCCTGGATCCAGCTCCAGTGAGGATAGGGGCACTGTCTGGTTGCTAGCAGACTGGGCAGGTGAATCAACAGGAAGCTCCCAGCTCAATCAAGGAGGAGCTCAGCTGCTGCGAGACCAGAGAGCAAGAGAACTCAGCTAGCGCACAGCCCCTAGGAGGAGGGCAACGAAGCCTGATCTAAAGGCATGAAATTACAGGCAGGAGAGGATTTGAACCACACAACCCCAGAAGGCAGACTGTGGAAACCCTGACCTGAGGGGCTCACTTTGGGGAGCTGAACTAGGTTGAATATATTAGACCCCAAGAGAGGAGGAATACGGCTTTGAAGACTTCTTGCTGTGAGTGGATTATTTTTAGGAAACTGTTGGGCCACCCCAGACCATGAAGGGTTGCCCTGGGACACCATATGTCTACAGTCCCAGTTTGAGATGGGATCTCCATTTTATCTTTTGAAAATTCGCGGATGGGAAAACCGCCCTTCCCCCAGCTCTATTATTTAGATTTGCTTCTTTCCTGTGTCCCTGTAACGGGGTCGCTGCTTCTGAGCACCTGTCATGGCTGGGGATGGCTCTGCAGGTGCCTCTGCCTCAGTTTCTCCTCACCAGGCTTTTCCATCCCTCCCAAGAATTCACATTGGTCAGCCCTCCGGCCAGGTCACTTTCAGAGTTCAGCCCCTTTCAGGGTACTCAAAATTCAAAATAAACACTACCTGTGGCAATAGTCTCAAGTTAACATGAATTAAAGATTTTTCCATCCCTCCTGAGCTCAACTCGCAGTTCTTCTCTCTCTCATGGGAGGACGGACTCTCTGGGTTTTCCCCACTGGGAGTGCAAGTACAACACAAACAGAAACAGTCTCCTGTGCCCTCCTGGGCTTCACACTCTCCTTAAACAAAGTTTTTCTTAATCCTTATCAAAGCCCTGACTCCCAGAGTTTTTCCTGGAATCCTGCCACTTCTCTGCCTTGGCAGGACACTCCCAGCCCGACCTACCTGGAGACCTTTTCTCCCCTGCAGCCTCAGTGTTTCCTGCAGGAGCCTTTTTGGTTCCTACAATTTCTGCAGCCAACTGCCATTGCCCCTTTCTGCCTACACTGCTGGGCTAAATAAGGCCAAATTGTGTCATGTGACCCGCTGACATTCTCCCCACATGGAGAGAGTCACGGGTGGGGCTGGGCCCATTTCCCCTTAAAGGGGCCAGTCACTCTGCAATAAATCCCTTTTCCTTGCCACCTCTTGTTTTCAGAGGGAGGAGGCAGGAAATATGACAGGCAGCTTCTTCCCCGGATTAACCACAACCCTCGGTAGGTCATACCAATGGTTAATTATCCTCACTATTAAAAATAGTGCCTTATTTCTAGCCTGAATTTACGAACCTTCAACTTTCAGCCATTGGATCCTGTTATACCTTTGTCTGCAAGATTTAAGAACCCCTTATCAAAGTTTTATTCTTCATGTAGGTTCTCAGAGACTGTGATCCAGTCACCCCCTAACCTTCTCTCTGACAATCCTTCTTAAATATTGGGTACCAGAACTAGACACAGTTTCTCCAGCAGTGGTAGAACAAGTGCCAGCTACAGAAGTAATAAAACCTCCCTGCTCCTACTCAATATTCCCCTCTTTCTACATCCAAGGATTGCATTAATGCTTTTGGCCACAGCATCACACTGGGAGATCATGTTCAGCTGTTTATCCACCATGAGCCCCAAGTCTTTCTCACGGTCACTGCTTCCTAGGAGAAAGTTCCCCCATCCTATAAGCAGGGTCCGCATTCTTTGTTCCTAGATGAATAACTTCACATTTGGTCACATTAAAACACAGATTAGTTGCTTGTGTCCAGCTTACCAAGTGATCCAGATCATTCTGTATAGTGACCTGTCGTATTAATTGTTTACTACTCACCCAGTCTGTTGTCATTTGCTAACTTTATCAGTGATGACTTTATGGTTTTATCAGGTCACTGATAAAAAGGTTAAATAATATAAGGCCTGATATAAGATAATAATATATATAAATAATTAAATAATATAAGAACTGATCCCTGTGGGACCCCACTGGAAACACACCCACTCAATGATAAATCCTTGTTTACAGATACAGTTTGGGACCCACGTTGATCTGTAACCCCAACCTGATCTGAGTTTGGAAGATTAGATTATATATCATGTGTTAAGGCATATTAAAATGCTTGAAGATAGCAAAATAGAAGCTATTGGAGATGTAATGCAAGACATGCAAGCAGCTTTACATAAGAATCTGTGTAACAACTAAGGTGGGCTTAAAAATAAGCTGAGGCCTGGTGGGCCTGTTAGTAGTTATGATAGCCTATGTAGCAAAGGAGTTAGCATGGCTGCTAAACCAAACATTATAGGATTTCACAATAGTTAGCAGCATGTATCTTGGGATACCAAAGGACACCACAGAAGCTGGAAATAATGGATTTCTAGGGGCTTTGTGGGGATTTGTAACATGGAGTAACCACATTCATGTATTGAAACCACTGGAAAAAGAATGACACAAAAAGAGATAATGCTAGCGACCAGAATGTAAATTATAGGGCCCAGAATGACAAATATGGGTAATGGGCTGAGACCTAAATCAAAAATGGTCCCAGAAGTGTGGGGGACATAAGGAAAAGGGTATAACAAGATGTTTTCAGATAAAGATACTACCTCACCTACCTCATCATTTTTATAAAAGGTTGGTCAGAGCAATGCCTAGTTGGGACATCGGGATGACAGGAGGGTGGAAACCAGATCATCACTGTCCATTTCTGGTGCTCTCCACATACTGGTCTCTTCATCTTTATCTCTAACAGTCTCCATAAAATTGAGAGTATGTGAGACTTGGGGGTGGTTTATCTATCCATCTATCTATCTCTCTAAATATATGTGTGTGTGTTTGTATAATTATGCTTATGCTTGGATTTATTTGGATTTTAAATACATTTTAGCAAAGTCTTCCTCATCCTATTTGTGTGATTCACCAATCTCGCTTGATAATAATCTTAGGTAGCTCCCTGAGTAAGGAACCTGTTATTAGTGACCTGTGCAATTTGCACCCTGAACTTATCAAAGGCTACACCTGTCAGGTAGCTAGTTTTTAATTCATAACCAAGATGACATTATTTGTTAACAAAACTTGTAATCTCACCGAAAAGGGACATCAAGTTAATTTGACAGGATCCATTTTCCATAAACCCATGTTGTTTGGCATTAATTATATTATATTCATTTAATTCTCTATTAATTGAGTCCTGTATCAAAAGTTCTATAATTTTGCCTGGAATCGATATCAGTCTCACAGGCCTATAATTACCTTCAAGGGTTCTCCAACTGGGGGCCGTGACACCTCAAAGTGTTATGAAGGTATTATATTAAGGGTTGCGAGCTGTTAGCCTCTGACCCTAAACCCTGCTTCACCTCCAGCATTGATAATAGTGTTGAATATGAAAAAAAAATGTGTTTTAATTGGTAAGGGTGATCACACTCAGAGACTTGATGTGTGAAAGGGACCACCAATAGAAAAGTTTGAGATCCACTGACCTAGGTCATGCTCTTTACCCTTTTTTTAAATATTGGCACAACATTAGCTTTCTTCTAGTCTTTTGGAGCTTCCCCAATGTTCCAAGAGTTATTGAAAACCAATACTAATGATACAAGAAGCTTCTTGGTCCCTTCTTTTAAAACTCTTGGTTGCAAGTTATCCAGACCTGATTATTTTAAAATATCTAAAAGTAGCTGCTGTTTAACATTCTTCTGGGTTTCTGCTTCATCATCAGCCTTATCCTCATGTGATATGACTACATTATCTGACTGTCCCAAATACAGAATAAAAATACATAGTGAACATTCCGTTTTTCTGCATTGCTACTGACAATTCTACCATTTCCATCTAGCACTGGACCAATACCATTTTTAGGATTCTTTTTGTTGCTAGTATGCATTACAATTCCTTCTAATTGTCCTTAATTCTGCTAGCAATAGATTTCTCCTTGTATGCTTTTGCTTCCCTTAACAATTTTCCACAATTCCTGACTTCACATATATACTTATTCTTATCACATAACCTGTCTATCCACTTGTTATAATATATATAATAACAAGTGGATAGACAGGGTATGTGATTGCTCTCTCTCTCTCTCTCTCTTTCTCTCTCTAAATATTTTTAATGTTTATAGCAGCCTTCACTTCCCCTCTTAGCCAGGTCGGTTTACTTTTTAACTGCTGCAGCCTTCATCTTTCTTCTTTAAACCCCCTGCTAATAAAGCAGGAGATGAATTAATTATTAATTATTATTAATAATAATCACATTATTATTACATGTTTATTATTATAGCATCCAAAGGTCCATTCAGGTCACAAATACAGACACACTCCCAGCTCCAGAAAGCTGACAGTCTAAAAGACTCAAGAACAGATGCAGGATTGGAGAGGGGAGAAATAACAGAAGCAAATTCACATGGCGCTGATTGGTGCAATTTCCTGTTTTATCATTACTATTTGTTTGAGTAGGGGGAGGGCTGAGTGAGGGGGAATGGCAGGATTGGGGCGGGGAGGTTGGTCAAAATAAAGAGAGGAAGGAAGGGGAAGAGGCAGAGGCAGAGCTCCTCATCTGCCAAGCTATTTGCTCTCAGGTGTTTTTTCCAGAATCACAACAGAGCGGAGTCTCAAGCAGGGATTCAAAGGAGAATCAGGTGTTGGCTGCACAGATTTTTTCGGGGACTTTTCTCCATGCGGAAAGTCAGCCAGGGAGAAAATGCAAAGGTAAAGAGTTAAAGATGTTTTCCTTAATCCAAGTATTTGTAACAATTCTCTTTAGGAAGAGCCTGTGGTAGATGTGGTGCCAGCCAGTCATTATTCTGAGCTATATGCCCCTTGCCTTGTGCTTGTTCCATTAATTGTCTGTGTCCCAAGAATCAAGTAAACTTGTTTCCAAGGAGTCTTCCCCCTACTGACAGCACTGATGAGCATAATGTGTGCTAAACATCCTGCTACCGCAAGAGAGGGTCATGGCCTACTCAGGAAGCCCTAAGATCTGCCTCTACCACTAATGATCATGGTCCAGGCAGGAAACCCCAAGGTCTATTAGTAGAAGAACTGTCAATATTACAGGTGGTGCTGAGGTAATTCCTCTTGTACAACAGCTGATCTGAGTGACACAACCTGGTTCTAGTGACTTGTCCTTGTCTCCAGTTGGGCATGTCCTATACTGGGAATTGGTCTTATAATGATCACCTTTGGCACATGGGATTTCTTCCCTAGTTTTTAAAATAACCTGCCTCTAATGTCTCCCAACTGATGTCTAATACAACATAGAATCTATGAGGGTGAGAAACAGCTTAGATACATACAGTTTGTAGAGCAGTTTTTCTTCCCGCACCAGAGATGGGGGTTAGCCGATGATCTGAGGCTGTGGTAAACCTGACGTCAGGAGGGGGCTCATCACTCATATATGGTGATGTTTGTTGCTTTTGAGTTTTATTGGATGTTTTAGCTTCATACATTCACAGATAAAACCACTGATAATAACTAAAAAGGCAGATGGGTTTGCTATTGGTTCCTTCCCGCAGCTGATGCCAGTCTCTGAATCTATATATTTCCCTTCCACTGCTTTGTTGTCACTTGTCAGACACAGAGGAGCCCTGGCAGGTGCTTGCTTAGGTGCAACCAGTGCAGTGAGTGGGGTAACAGCAAGTCAGGCTGGCAATGAAGGGACATCTCTCCACTCTGGTGCTGTGGCTTCTTCCCCTCACAATTCAGGACATAGCAGGTAAGTCTCCTCTGTGTTTCACCAGGGGAGCTGGGTTAACTGGAACTAGGGTGGTGACTTTTACTGTCAACTCTTTACCATTGGTACAAGGCTTGAACTTTTCCTTTTGGGATTGGATCTTGCCACTGTTACCGAGGCTTTTGTTACCTTGAGATTGGACTATTGCAATGACCTCTGTGTGGGGCTGCACCTTAAAACTTTTCCGAGAATAAAGCTGGTGCAAATGGCAGCGACTTACTGAGCGGGGCATCTGGCTAGGAGCATGTTAGAGCCGTGCTGCAGGGTCTGCACTGGCTGCCCAGCTCTGTGTGGAAGTTAAGGTGTGGTGATGATTTATAAATTCCTAAATGGCCTGGGACGGGCCTCCCTGAGGGATCACCTCTCTACCCATGCTGTACTGTCACATCTGTCATCAGAAGGTTTGCCTGAGCTGGTTCCCCCTTTATAAAGGAGAGAGTTGGCTGGTAGGGTGCTCTCTGTGAGGGCTCCAGGATGCTGGAACTTGATCTACTCTTTGGGTCAAAATAGCCCAAATTAGGTGACCTTCTGGGCACACTGCAACAGACACTTGTTTGGGGAGGGGGTGGGAAGGACTGACGCCATGCGTCACATAATGAGAAATGGGTGGGAAGCAGTTTATGTAGGTGTCTGTCTGGCTGAGATCCTCTTGAAATGGTCACCTAATGTGGCACGGATTTGAGTGTGTTATCAATGCGTCTGGGTGCCCAGAGCCTTGGCTGGGGATCACTTTAGTATTTTAAATCCAAACAAATACGTCAATAATTTGGGATCCAACAGAAATGTTTGTTTGGTCCAGAATCCAACAGCTCCAAGGGCCAAGTCCTGCCTCCTAACTCCCTCATTCACTTACTGAAACCAGTAGAAGTTTTGCAAGTTTGAGGTGAGCAGGATTTATCTAAATAAACCCAGAGGTGATTCCTCCCTCACAGGTGTGTGTGTTTGTGTGTGTTGGGGTGCAGTGGGCAATGCCCTGTGCCCTTGAGGGTACTGGAAGCTCTGCCAGCAGGAAGATCTATCCAGCAGGAGCCCTGCCTCCCTCCCCCAGGGCTTCTGCTGGAGCAGAGAAGCTTTGAATCCTAGCTGGAGTCTAGAGAAGCCCGACCAGCACAAGCGGCATGGCAGAGGTGCTTCATCAGGGCCTCTCATGGCCACATTGGTTTCATTCCCTCAAGGCCGCCCCTACCCAGTTTCAGGGCCGCTCTCATTCCTCCAGCACAGAGGGGGCTGCAGGCTCCTTGCTATCCAGTGTCCCAGCTGCAGGCAGACTTAACACCAGTGGGGGGAGAGGGGGCGGGGCAGGCAGACCATGGGTTACAGCAGCATGTGATGGGGCAATTCATGGTGTGAATCGGGCCCAAAGACTCCAAAACTGATTAAAAATAAGGTCCCAATCCAATGTGGGCCCAGATACAGTTCAAATAATACAGTGACTGGAACCTGCTAGGCTGGTGTTAACAGCACGAGAATGATCCATGTGTCTGGCAGGGCAGTGAACTGCTCCTCAGTAGCTGGGTCACAGGAACCCGATGTGCTGCTGCTCCAGCCTGAGAAACTGACCCTGGCCTTCATAATCAGCAAGGTCAGTCTCAATTATTGTCTTCGAGAAAAACATGCCCTGATGTATATTTCACAGACAGCTCAGTCACTGTGTGGTGAGTAGGGGGCTGGAACCCAGAAAATCCTGAGTAAACTGACTGTTCATCAGGTTACTTGGAGTTTATATTTCAAATTCTCAAGAAGTTCATATATAATGTGCTGGGGTTAGAGCCCATGACACAGCTGTGCATGACCAAAAGGCAGAGAATTCTATAGTGACCCCTGGTGAGGGATAAAGGACTGTGCAGTTATTTGTGGATAGAGTCCTATAATGATGCCAAGCACATGTTCAGCTCAATGGATTTTTGTTGGACTGATGAACATATGTGCATCATCCTCTAGAAAGTTTTTGTTTTCTTTAGGAAGTTTGAGTATGTTTCACATGATGCAGACGGAGTGAGGCAGGGGTGTATGCAATGTAGGGGATATCACCATGTAGCTACTTTTTCCTTTCCCTCAGTGCCCCAATCCTCCTTCCTGAGTCCCGAGTAGAGGCCATGTCAGTCTTTGCCAGAAGATTGTGTTTCACAATTATTGGCCTTTTTAAATTGTGTGGAAAAACAAATTTGTACAATGCTGTGGGGTGCAGGCAAACAAATGAGAAAATATCAGGGATGGACAAAAGCCACGAGTTTCATTCCCAGACCCAGATGTGAACTTCCCCAAGGTTCAGGGTGCTGCATTTGGGTCATTATTCCAAGTTGGGCCACAGAATTAGTGGAAATATAAGATAGGTTCAGCATGCAAATGTGATTGTTATTCTCAGGGTCACATTTACACCTTATGCACCCCTAGGCACAGCATCTTCAGCGCCCTTTCCCCTCCCCATGTGGCCCTGCCTGGAGCCTCCCTCCCACATCCCCATGTGGCCCTGTGCCCCCCAGCAGCCCTGTGTGGCCCACTCTGCCTCCTGACTTGGCTCCAAGAAGGCTGCTGTAACTTCTCACTTGAGGAAAAAAATGCATTGTCATAAATATAAAGGGAAGGGTAACCACCTTTCTGTATACAGTGCTATAAAATCCCTCCTGTCCAGAGGCAAAACCCTTTCACCTGTAAAGGGTTAAGAAGCTAAGGTAAGTAACCACTGGCACCTGACCCAAAATGGCCAATGAGGGGACAAGATTCTTTCAAATCTGGAGGTGGGGGAACAAAGGGTTGGTCTGTCTGTGTGATGCTTTTGCTGGGAACAGATCTGGAATGCAGCCTCACAACTCCTGTAAAGTTAGTAAGTAATCTAGCTAGAAAATGTGTTAGATTTTCTTTTGTTTAATGGCTTGTAAAATGAGCTGTGCTGGAGGGAATGTGTATTCCTGTTCTTGTGTCTTTTTGTAACTTAAGGTTTTGCCTAGAGGGATTCTCTATGTTTTGAATCTGATTACCCTGTAAGGTATTTACCATCCTGATTTTACAGAGGTGATTCTTTTACCTTTTCTTTAATTAAAATTCTTCTTTTAAGAACCTGGTTGACTGTTCATTGTTCTTAAGATCCAAGGGTTTGGGTCTGTGTTCACCTGTACCAATTGGTGAGGATATTATCATCAAGCCTTCCCCAGGAAAGGGGGTGTAGGGCTTGGGGGAGATATTTTGGAGGAAGAAATCTCCAAGTGGGCTCTTTCCCTGTTCTTTGTTTAAAACTCTTGGTGGTGGCAGCATGTGGTTCAAGGACAAGGCAAAGTTTGTACCTTGGGGAAGTTTTTAACCTAAGCTGGTAAGAATAAGCTTAGGGGGTCTTTCATCTGTACCCTAGAGTTCAGAGTGGGGAAGGAACCTTGACATGCATCCACAACCCGCCTGCTAGGTGTTTGCTGCTGCCCGCCAGACCAGTCAGCCTCAGCCTGCTCAGGCTGTTCTGGCACCACAGTGGCCTCTGGTGGGCAATAGGCAGAACCGCAGCACCTTTTTTGTGGAAAAATAAATTCTGCCTCCCTCAGACAAGAATTCTGCACGTGCTGCAAATGTCACCTAAGGGGAGGGGGCATGACGTGAAACAACGTGAGACAAGGGGCTTGTGGGGCGTCTTGGCAGGGAGCGGGGCAGATAGGAGGCTCTCTCCCAAGAAATCCTGAGCAGTGCAGGCAGGGGGGAGGGATAGCTCAGTGGTTTGAGCATTGGCCTGCGAAACCCAGGGTTGTGAGTTCAATCCTTGAGGGGGCCATTTGGGGCAAAAATTGGGGATTGGTCCAGCTTTGAGCAGGGGGTTGGACTAGATGACCTCCTGAGGTCTCTTTCAACCTTAATCTTCTATGATTAGTTCTATGATTAGCAGCAGTAGGGCAGTAAACTACCCCAAAATACCTCAAATTGCAACTGCTAACCCCCCCCCCCCGGCAACTTACAGCTAGAAAATCTCATACTTGGCAACCTTCAGTGCCCCTACAATGCCAGAACCCCAAGGCACGTGCCTACTTTGCCTAACTGGAAATCCAGCCCTGGCTATCCAGAGAGGGGCTGATGGCTGCAATCAGGGAGTCTTCAATCCAAAGACAATCACAGATCTCATGAAAGCCAATGGCTAGGCCAAGCACTCTCTTTTAGGCTCAACAGATAGAGCAATCAAGATCCTTTATGTAGTTGAACAATGCTGGTTCTGATGCGACTCAACTGAGAGTGCCAATTCAGGACAAATTGCTTAAAGCAGGGCGGTTACAGCCCAAGGCTGGGGTTTCTGTGCACACCAAGGCAAACCAAATGAGCCAAACAAAGAAGACTTTGGTTTCACCCCACTGGCTAACCATAAGTCACACAAGAAATTCCCTTAGACACTCCAGTTTCCCAGTATCACCACCAGTGCCACTTGTTATGGGGAAAAATGGTTATGAAACCAATACCCCAGTAAAAGAAAAGAGGTTCTTCGATCCCAAAGGACCAAGCCCCAGACCCAGGTCAATATACAAATCAGATCTGACCCACAAATCACGCTGTTGCCAAACCTTTAGAATTTAAAATCTAAAGGTTTATTCATAATAGGAAAAAGATATAGATGAGAGCAAGAATTGGTTAAATGGAATCAACTACATACAGTAATGGCAAAACTCTTAGTTAAGGCTTGTAGCAGTGATGGAATAAACTGCAGGTTCAAATCAAGTCTCTGGAGTACATCCACAGCTGGGATGGGTCACTTAGTCCTTTGTTCAGAGCTTCCGTTTGTAGCAAAGTCCTTCCAAAGGTAAGAAGCAGGATTGAAAACAAGATGGAGGAGCTGCAGCAGTCTTTTATAGTCTTTTGTCATGTGGACTCTCTTTCTTTGCTCCAGAAACAAGCATTGGGGCACATGGCAAGAAAAAACCTTGGTGATCTGTCCATAGGCAGGTCCCTGCATATCTTGCTGAGCCACAAGGTCTATCCGCCTTCTTTCAATGGGTCAGTTGTATAGCTGATGGCCCTGAAGGGGCTATCCAGCAGGCTAGGCAGAGCTGACACCAACTTCTCTGGGGTGTTCCCCGGAAGCATAGCACAAGTTTGAAATACAGACAGTATAGAGCCAATATTCATAACTTCAACTACAAAATGATACACATATACAGAGAGCATAATTATAATCAGCCAATCATAACCCTCCCATAGACACCTCACACGACAACCTTCGTACAATATTTGATGCAAATATATAACAGAGGTTGCAACAGCGATCTATACGGTTACAGATTCTGTCAATAATGTCACAGTAGTTAAAACAGCTGCAGACAGCGGGGGCTACTGCCAAAGGCACTGGGCACATGGCAGGGCAGAGCTAAGCCAGGGGTTTCCCTTGTTCCCAATGCAGGGGCTAGGATGCTGGCGTCAGACTGCCTGTCTGAGGGAGAAGCCAGTAGAAGAAGTTGTGACTGGGATCCTGGAAGGGAGCAAAGAAACAAAGCCTGCTGGAGCTCGCTGGAGGGGCAGGCTGGGGATTTCTGAAGAAGGAAACTGCCGGCTGTTGTTAGGTTTTACTGTGTACAGGGAAACAGGACTCTGTGTGCTCGTAGCTAGAGCAGCGTTACAGCCTTGGGTCCTGCCACAAGCGAACATTGCTGAGTTAACTCCATTGAAAAAAAAGCCCCCTTTTTCCTAGTGCAGACCAGGCCCAAGGGGTTTCCTTTGGGACCGGATTGAACAGAGCGGCACCTGGATAACCTTCCTTGTGGATTGCAGCAAAAGAAGTGTTTTATATTTGTTTGGCATTGAAGAAGCGGGATGGTCTGGTCACATACTAGTGTGAACTGCACTCTTCGCTGAGCTCCATGGAGGCTCCATAAACACGGTGTCCCTGGCTCAGCCATCCACTGCTGCAACCAGCCTGTTCCAGGGCTCACAGTGGAACTCTGCATGTAGCCGTAACTCCTGGGCATTGTAACGATGCCCATACTTGCTCCCAGTCTCAGGGAGAGCCCTGGGTCTTCAAACCCTGTCCTGGGGACCAGTTCTCCCAGCCAGTATCCCAGTGACCACTCCTCACATTTCCTGTTAATTGCCTGTCTCCCAGCAGCCAGCTTTCCCTCTCCACAACCCCCAGAGATGCAAACAGCTCTAGAGACAACTGAGGACAGCGGGGGGGGAGTCAGAGCTGGCTACTGGGGGACAAGTCAATGGCAGGGAGTGGAGCGGAGAGTCTGCTGCTCATCTGGGGAAGGAGCAGCCTGTACTTGCAGGGTAGAGAGGCCAGGTAGAAAGGGGAGAAGAGGAGGGAGGAAGAGCCCAGGGGATGCAGGCAGGAAGAGACCAGCCCGGGGGCTGGAACAATTTGTATAGTGGGGGTGCTAAAAGCATGTAGGCAAACTGTAAACCCTGTATATGATGGAAACCACTTCACGCCAAGGGGTGCGGAAGCGCCCCCAGCAGCCCTAGTTCCAGCACGTATGGAGACCAGCGGAAGAGAGAAACGTGTAGGAAGCAACTTTCCTTTTAAGCACCACTTTCCTCTTCTGAGTGTTGGAGCCTGTGGCACTAGTGTCCGTATGGGGGCGCTGATTTCAGTCCAAGAGAGGCCACTGCGGTTTAGCTCAATCCTGTGCCCAGTCGATTTAGCTGAATCCCCATGAGCTGCTCTTGGCCTGAGACTGCAGGGCCCACACAGGGATGTCACCTGTCTCACTGGGGCAGGTCGGGAGAGGAATCTCCAGTGGGGAGCACTATTGCCAAGCGCCACAGATCAAAAACCATGAGACTATAAAAACCATCCACTCTTGCTTCTCAGTCTGTCTTTGGACTGTAGATCCCCCCTCTACGCCTCTGCCAGAGTGCGGTGAGAATCGCAGGCTGAAAAATCACCCTTAGTGCACCCGAACTGCACGACTCCCCCCGGCTGCTCAGCTGGAGACTGCGCTTACCCTCCCCTCACCCCTGAGACCGGGAACTGCCGTCCATTGCCCCGCACTGCCTTCGCTCTCCCTCCTGGTTCAGTTCCTCCGACGGATGAAGGGCAGGCTGGGAAATAGCTTGACAGCCACTGAGCTAATTCATATAGCATGGTTCACACTCGCACCCAGAACTTCTGTTACTGTTCAGGGGTGAATTACAGACAGAGATACTGGAAACCTTCACACTGACATCAACCACTCACATCAGCTATAATGTCACTGTAAACACAACAGGATTGATTTAGTCTTTTGCAAACAGCAACACTTCCCTGACCCTCCCCACCCCCCGCTAAACTTATCTGCCTGAGACTGGAAAGCACTGTCCCCATACTAGAGCCCCCTCCCCTCTCCTTCCCATCTCTCCTTCTCTCCTGCCCTCTCCCACTTCTGACCCCATCCCCTGCCTAATCCAGACTCCGTTCCCCTCCCCAATACTCCCTCCTGTCCCCCTGTTCCAGAACCCCTCCCCTCCCTCCTGTCCACCAGCACCAGGCCCCCCACTCCATCCTGACTCCTCCATCCTCCCCAATACTCCCTCCTGTCCCCCTGCTCCAGGCTACCTCTGCTCCCTCCCATCCTCTGCGCCACACCCCTCCCCTTCTCACCCTCTTGCTGCCCTGCTTCAGGCCCCCTGCATCCTTCCCCTACACATGATCACCCTTCCCCACCCCTCCCTCCTCCTTCCCCACTTATAAGAGCCCATCTTCTCCCCATGCCTCCTTCTGCCTCCCTCTCTGCTCTCCCCCTTCCCCTCTCTCCCTCCTGCCCCGATTCCTCACGCCCTCCTCACTTCTTAATCCTGTCCCTCACTCCAGACCCCCTCCTCTCTCCACCTCTCCATGCAGACACCCTTCTCTAAACCCCTTCTCCTCCCCTCCCTCCTTTCCCCTGCTCCATAACCTCCTCCAACCCCATGCTCCCTGTTCTACCTCCAGACCACCCTCCGCGCCATCTCCACTCCTCCCTCCTGCCCCAATTTCAGATCCTTGTCCCCTCTCCTACACTCCCTTCTGACTCTCTCTCCTGCTTCCCTGTTAAACCCCACTGCAGACACCCCCCCACTTCTCCCTCCCACACCCCTCTGACCTCCCTCCCACCCTCCACTCCAGACTCTCCTCCCTCTGTCCCTCCTGCCCCCTGTTACAGACTCTCCCTTCCCCACCCTCTTTCCTCCCCTTGCTCCAGAACCCCCTCCCCACCCTTCCCTCCAGCCGACTCATCATCTTTACCCCATTCCCTTGCAACCCTTGAATCTGCCTCCTGTCCCCGCAGTGCCCTGCTCCCCTCACTCTCCCCAGCCTCCTTTCACAGGGTCTCTGCTGCCCATCACAGTCCTGGGGTCCTCTCCAAGCCCCCTCCGCCACACAGAGACAGCCTTGTTCCCAGTGGGCTTTAGTGGGAAGTGGCAGCCAGCTTTACTCAGGGCGGCCATATGCCACATGCCGACAGACTGTAGGGAGATGGCAGCATCTCGCTGACTTCAGCCCCAGTGACAGTGACAGGAGATGGCACCATTTGGAATAAGGGTAACTCCATGAGTTGGCGCCTTTCATCGTGTTCTCATGAGACAGGTAAAAAAACCCCAAATTGCCAGAGTGGAGATAAAATGGTGAGAGCTGCAGCACTGACAGCCCCGAGTGGGGGCCCTGAGACGTGAGAAGGTGGTGCCATGAGGCAGCTCTGGGTATGTCCCATTCTCCTGGTTCTGGGCGCAGATCCCCTGCTGCCGGGCGCGGACTCTGCTGTTATAACGCTGGGGAAGGGGCTCCCTGCTCGCTCTGACCCTGCTCTGTGTCTCTCTTTGAAGGTGCCGACGAGCTGAGGCTGGTGGATGGAGGCAGCCCCTGTTCCGGGAGAGTGGAGGTTAAACACCAGGATCGGTGGGGGACGGTGTGTAGTGTTGACTGGGACAGGGAAGATGCTGCGGTTGTCTGTAAGCAATTGGAATGTGGAGCTGCTGTCGGTGCCCCTGGCTGGGGTCATTTTGGAGCAGGATCTGGACCAATTTGGCTGGATAAAGTTGCCTGTGCTGGTACCGAGTCTGCTCTCTGGCACTGTAGGAACAGTGGATGGGAAACAAATTATTGTTATCATGACTGGAATGCTGGAGTGACCTGTTCAGGTAAGAATCAGCCAGCTCAGTCCTGAAAGGCAAATCCCCTCAGACAAAAGGACTTGAACCTAGAGGACATCGTGTACCTGTGACCCTAGTGAGAGATGAACAAATAACAGAGCAAGTCCTGTCATTATTGTTATTACTGAGCTGTAATTATTACTGTTCATGACACTGGCCACCGAGGATCCCCCTGTGTGACTGTGAAGCATTTTCATTATCTCATCTCCAGTTGTTTCCATGCCACGTCTTTCCTTTCCCTTTCCCTTTTCCTCAGAATGGGTCTAAAATGCAGATAGGAGAGAAAATGAAAAAGGAAAATGTCACTTAGACTCCTAAGTCACTGCGGCACTTTTAAAAATGTTACACTCATGCCAAAATCCAGACACAGACAGCCAACTGCAGAAGTACAGAGGACGGGGCATTTATGTAACTCCTTTACAACCCTCATAGGGTGACCAAGGAATGGGCAGATTCTCCCAGCTTGGCCAGAATTAGATTTAGCCGAGAGCACTCCCCCGTCTGCTCTGTTACTTCACACATTTTGGACCAACCAGTAACAGAAAATTTCAAAATCTGTGATACCCTGTCGATCTAGCGTAGCATAGAGAGCTCAGCCAAACATATAACTCTACCCTACACAGCACAGGAATAGCATATTATGAAGGCATTTACTGTGACTGAATAGTTAACATTACAACTACAGACCCATGATGTTTTATTTTTAACTCCTCTCTTTTTAACATTTAGTAGGAATAATATCATCACTAAGCCTCCTCTTCCCTAGATAGAGGTGCAGGGCCAGCTCAAAGGGACAAACCCAGGATTCCTTACTCAGGCAATCAGCCAGTGACCGTAATGTGAGTTTGTACAAAGCAAACTGAGTAGAAGCAGAATAAAGGATGCAGGATTTGGCCCATTCAGAATTATTCCAGAAATAACCAGCCAGCCGTCAACAAACTAGCCTTGTGCACTAGATATCACTGAGAACAAACACATATTGTAAGAGAGACGTTTGTGCACCAAGCGATTTTTGAGAGATGCTGTCCTGACAGAATACTAGAAAACTTTCGTCTTCTGATATGCAGTGTTGCTGTAGCTGTGTTAGTCCCAGGATATTAGAGAGACAAGGTGGGTGAGGTAATATCTTTTATTGGACCCGTTTCTGTTGGAGAGAGACAAACGTTTGATCTGACAGAGAAGAGCTGTGTATCAGCTCAGAAGCTTGTCTCTTTCACCAACAGGAGTGGGTCCAATAAAAGATATTACCTCACCCATCTTGTCTCTCTCAACCCCTTCTTGTCCAGCTTTCACTTTTCATTTCTGGTTGGATTAATACCAAACTTTGCCAAAACATTCTCCTCTGCCAAGGTCCCTGCCTCAGTCAGTGCACAGTCTGGATGGTGCCCAGGGAGTGAATCAGGGCTGCACTGTGACAGAGGCTGTTGTCTGTAGGCCCACAGCCTCATTGGTTGCAGAAGCAGCATCACCATTATCGGCGATCCCTCCATTCGAGGATGATCTCTACCACAGATTTACAGATGGGTCCTGAGATGACTCAGGAGTCTGATCCTGGAACCAGAGATCTGCTGGCAGTACATCCTGATGTTTCCTGACGGGTCAGCTGCCTGCTGGGAGAAAGTTCTTTTTCTTTCCTTCCTTCCCTTTCTCTTTTCAACTTCGAGGGCAAGGCACTTCTCCTCAAAGCGGGCCACTGCCTGTTGGAGGATGTGGCATCACTGAGATCGGTTGGTTGCTTGCTCCTCCCAGCTTGTGATGAGTTTTCTTGAGATACGCTTTCAGTGTCTCTTTGCAGGGTTTCCTTTGACTACCACGGGATCTCTGACCATGGGTGAACTGAGAGTAGATGGCTTGTTTTGGGAGGCAAGAGTCTGGCATCCGCACACAATGTCCAGCCCAGCGGAGTTGGTGAGTGAGGATCATTGCTTCAATGCTGGTGACATTCACTTCGATGAGGATGCTGGTGTTAGTGCAGCGATCTTCCCACTTGATGCAAAGGATCTTCTGGAGGCATCATGGGTGGTACCTCTCCAGACTCTTGTGGTGCTGTCTATAGGTCACCCAGGTTTTGCGTCTATAAAGGAGTGTAGGAATAACAATTGTCTCATAGACCTGGATCTTGGTTTCCTCCCGTAGGTCACAGTCTGTGAAAAAGCGCCAGAGCAGTTTCCCAAAGGAAGCACTTGCGCACTGGATCCTGTGCTGGATCTCACTGTCAATTTTTGCATTTTGAGAAAGTTGGCTACCGAGGTAACAGAAGTCCTCAACTCTCTCCAAAGTCTGTCCCTCAATAGTGATTTGTGGTGGTTCAGGTGCAAGGCCTGAAGCAGGCTGATGGAGCACTTTCGTTTTCTTGATATTGAGTGAGAGTTGTAGGCTTCGGTAAGCTTATGCAAAAAAAATCCAGTGAACTGAAGGTCATTTTCAGTGTGCGTGACAATGACACAGTCATCAGCGTTTTGAAGATCATTAATGGACACCCTGAGGACTTTAGACTTTGAGCGGAAATGTCAAAGATTAATAAACAGCCTATTCATTCAACATTTAATGTCAACTCCAGTGGGGAGGAGGTCTTTATCAAGGACCAAAATGACTGCTAAATACTTGGAGAACAGGGTTGCGGCAATAACACATCCTTGCTTAACCCCAGTTTTGACGATGAAAGGATCCATCTCCAGGCTATTACAGAGAACGGTGGCAGTCATCTCACCATGAAGAAGCCTTAGGCCCTTAATAAATTTTGGAGGGCAGCCAAATCTGGCCAGCACCTCTCACTGGGCTTCATGATTGACAGAATCGAAGGCCTTTGTCAAATCAATGAGAGCCAGGTACTGGTTCTGATTTTGCTCCCAAGACATTTCCTGGATTTGCTGGGCAAGAAAGATCATATTGGTTGTCCAGCAGGATGATCTGAAACTGCACTGAGATTCCGGCAATATTTCCTCAGCAAGGGGAAGTAATCTGTTTAAGAGGATATGGGCAAGAATTTTCCCTGCTGCAGATAGCAAGGCAATGCCACGATTATTTCCACACTCCAATTTATCTCCTTTCTTAAAGATTGTAACAATGTTAGCATTTCTCAAGTCTTCCGGAATCCTATTCTTATACCAAATTTGAAGAAAAATGAATCTCCCGACAACATAGCTCTGAGGATCATTGGAGCACACAAGCCCCTTCATCACAAGAAGGTGACGGTCCCCAAAGAGGGGCTGCAGCAGTGGCAAGATGTGTAACCAATAAAAGTATGCTGAAATTGTGCTCCTGGCTGCTGTGGGCCAGACTGGCACCAGGCACTAGAACGGAGATGAGGGAGACTGTATCCACCTATTGGGCCCAGGCAGTGTGAGGAGGAAGCTATCTGAATTGAATGCAGACCGGGGTGGCAGGGGAAAGTAGATGAGGATAAGGATGCAGGGGGAATATTCTGAGTCCAGAGGCTGGTGGATGGAGAGAAAGTGGGACTGGGAGAGAAAGCGGGAGATGGGGACTGGCTGGGCAAGGAGCCTGGGACTGGGAGGAGGGGGAAAGAGACTAGGACTGGCTAGGCAGGGCAATTAGGACAGGGATTGGGTGGGGAGAGACTGTGACGTGCTGAGCAAGGAGCTGGGGGAGACTGGGACTGACTGGGAGAGGAGTCTGGGACTGGGAACCAATGGGAAGGAACCGGAGGTGGGTGAGGAAACAGACCAGATGAGGAACCAGGGTGTCAGGGGAGTCTAAGACTAACTGGGTGACTATACTGGAATAAGCAGCCAGGGTGGGGTGTGGGAGACTGAGAGCAGATCTACATGAATATTTAGTGCGTGGCAAGCTGGAGTGTAAATCTACCATGCACTGTCCTGCCATGCACCGAGTGTCCATGTGGACGGTGTAGCTGAGCACGGGGCCTTGTCTACACTACTGCTTAAGTTGATGAAAGTTACATCGCTCAGGGGTGTGAAAACACCCCCCCCCGCCCAGCAATGTAACTTACATTGACTTAAAGCAGTGTCTTCATCACACTATGTCAGCAGAGCTTCTGCCTCTCGATGAAGTGAACTAATTATGTGGACAGAAGAGCGCTCACCCATCAACATAATGCGTCTTCACCAGACGCGTTAAATCGGCGCCGCTGCATGGATACAGTGGCACTGATTTAGTGTGGGAGCGAAGAGAAGCCCTAGCAGTTCCCTTGTGTGCTTTGATCTCTCCCATTTCCAAGCACTAGGGAACGGTTAGTGCGCAGCAGCAAGCTCCACGTGGACACTGAGTGTGCAGCAGGCTAGTGCGAGGTAAATTTACACCCCAGTTTGACACAAGCTAAGTGTGTGTAGAGAGAAACCCTGAGATTGCATGAGGCATCCAGGAAGAGAAACAGGGGCTTGGGGAAGACAGGACAACTCAAGGCAGGGATAAGTGTGAGAAACAGATCAGCTGAGGACCCCAGAGGGGAGGAAAAGCACAGAGAAGGGGGGAAATTGGCAGGGGAAGCCAGAGGAGAAGTCTAGGACTGGCTTGTCCAGGAGACTGGGCCTGGGGATGAGAAGCTTGAGAAGTGGAGACTGGAACTGGGTAGAGAAGAAGAATGGGACGGGGACACAAAGCAAGGGATGGGGAAGAGACAGGACTGGGACAGGTTGGAGGGGAGGGGGCTGAAGGGGTTAGTCTTAGGAGAAGTGAGGGAGAGGGGTCTGTGACCAATAGAGAGCACACTTCTCCAGACCTGGAATGGAACCCAGTATCCCTGAGTTTTGCCATTCCCCTGCTGTCTGCAAATATTTGTCAAACCCTCCAAAAAAATCTTCTGATTCCCCTCTAGTGCTGGTCCACAAAGAGGATGACAACCTACTACTGCTGTCAGTTATGCCATTAGCTCAAGTGGCAGAGGTTTGGGTGGCAGATCTAAAGGTTCCAACCCCGCTGACAATCCACGTGGGTGTCAACATGATTCCGCATCTTGGAACTTCTGATTTTTCAGTTTGTTTTTTCAAAAACCTCGGAAATTATGCAGAAAACATTACTTTTAAGGAACATTAATTTTGCAGAGTTGAGCTGTAAAAAATAAGGAAAAGGCAGAATTAAAGTTGTCTTTGCAACTCTAGTTTGGCCCACTTGTGCGTATGCGTTAAGGTACAGTCTTTCATTACATGATAACATGCTATTTTCTCCCCAGAATAGACAGTGCTCTGAATCAGGGCTGTGGTGTGAAGGAGGTGGTTGTCTGTAGGACCCCTGCCTCATTTGTTGCAGAAACTGTGAAGTGTGTTGTGTGTGAGATAGGGGATTGCAGAAAGAGAAAGGAGGGTCTCTTGTTAAGGCAGGTGAATGCTGCCCTGGGGAGTTGGATTCTATCCCTGCCTCTGCCACAGAGTTTCTATGTGATGCTTGGCAAGTCCCTGAAACCAAATCTTTCACAGGTGGTCATTAATTGTGTGTTCCTCATTTTATGGGTGGCCCCCTTGAGACCATGAGCATCCGATTTGAAGAAGTGCTGAGCACGCACTACTATAAACTGAAGACAGTGGGAGCTGTGCTAAACAAGTCTAAGTCCTCTCAAAAGCCAGGACGTGGGTATCTCAAGTTGGGCACCCAAAATCAGTGGACGCTTTTGATACTTTTGGCAATAGAGTGTCTCTGGGCTTTGGTTCCCCATGTGTAAAATGGTGATAATAACAGTTCCCTACCTCCCAGGTGTTGTCAGTTGTTGGCTGTGCGTGTTTTCTCTCTGTGTGTGTTTTCAGCTCTGCGCAGATAGCTGACGCAGCAGGCCTCGACCAAACTGCCCAAGAAGACCACAGACTCGGTTCAGTGGCAAAGGCCCTCGTTCAGGTTTATTGCTGACAAAGGACGGTACTAGCTCCCCGGATCAATGTCTACAGTTACACTGGCACATGTAGGCCCCTTACCATGGGCTTTGCTCAGTGAGTGGCGAGACTTTGCACTCCCCACTCACCCCCTGCACCTAGGCCGGAAACCGCCCCCCCCCATGTGACCTGTCTTTTGTACTGTGATAAAATCAAGTTACACGTTGCCCTTCTGATGTGACTAGTTACCACCTTTTACCTTGTCCATGTTGGTTTGACCAAAACATCTCTCTCCATCACCCTGACCTTATCTTTCGGAGGCAGTAAATTTTTTCCTTTCGTCATCTTTGGGGAGTGTGTTTACACCATAACCCTGTGTCAGGGGTTCTGGTACCACTCTTCTGGAAGGTGTTTATGCACGTGCCAGTGCCGAGCACTTCTCATGAGTGTTTGTGATTTTGCAACACCAACCATGCCTTTGCCAGGTTCATGTTCTGGACAATGGACCCGCACGCACAGTCACAAAAGGGGCTAATGAAGGTTTCACAGGCAAGTGCAAGTCTGGCATTCTGAATGTTTGAGTGCTTCACTTTGCAAACTTTAACTTTCTTTCTGATTCATAGCTGAATAGATTTTAAGGCCAGAAGGGAGCATTAGATCTCGTCTGACCTCCTGGGTAACAAAAACTATAGAATTTAAACCAATTACTCCTGTACTTCATCTGAACTTGTGTTTGGCTGAAGCATATCTTCCAGAAAGGCACCCAATTTTGTTCTGAATACTTCAGGAGGTGGAAAATGTTCTGCTCCTTTTGGTAGTTTGTTCCAATGTTTCATCAGTACTACTGGAAACATGCATGCCTTGCCTCTAATAGGAATGTGTCTGTCTTTAACTTCCATCCATTGGTTCTTGTTATGCCTTTCCCCACTAGATTGAGAAGACCTTTACTATGCAGTGTTTTGTCCATGTGAAAATATCTAAACACTGAAATCAAGACACGTCTCGGTCATCTTTTTGATAAGCTAAACAGATTGACCTCCTTAAATCTCTCACTGCAGGGCACATTTTGAATCCCTGGAATCATTATTCTGGATCTTCTCTGCACCCATTCCAATTTTTTAACATCCTTCTTACAATGTGGACACTAAAAGCAGATGCAGTATCTGACTTCACGGTGCTGTACACAGGAAAAATCACCTCCCTACTGGAGCTCGTTGGAAATTATCTGGCAAACTAGAGTTTCATTGGAAAATGCCAGTTTGTTGAACTCAACATTTATCATGAAAGTGAACTGGGGTTCAATGAACTTTCTCGAAACCACAAGCACGATCTGGTGGAAATATCCATGGTTCCCTGCCAGGTTCCCTGGGGTCTTCTGTTTGTCCTGTCATGCAGATTGTCCTGGGGCTGGGTACTCCAGTCTTCTATAATCTGCAGCTCTGGGGCAGCCCCACCATACAGATTGCCCCAAAATTGGAGACCCTAGTCTTTCTAGGGTGTGGGCTCCAGGGAAGCCCTGCCAATGCTTTCAGGCTCTCTGCCATGGGATAGGAACCTGTAAGCCCTGGGAGCCCCAGCTCTAACCAAGGCTCAGCTCCAGGGTCTGCATCAGGGATCCTGGAAGTCCCGGGATGGATTCTGGTGTCCCAGGGTCTGTGGCTCTGGGGCAGCCCTGCCTTGCAGAATGTCCCGGACTGGGCTATTTGCCTATTTCGGCTGCCAGCTGGCCAAGGAGTCTGGAAGCTCAGAGGTTCCCAGTCCAGGGCAGGCCACATGATGAGGCTGCCCCAGAGCCCCAGCAGTGGCTCTGAGAAATTGACATGCTTGTCCTGATGTTAACAGTTGTGAAACTGACAAGAATGTCAGTGTCACTCCGCATCTGTTGGTGTTCCTGGGAGCAAAGTTCATTTTGGATACACCATGGGCTGGAGTTTCCAAAACAAAATTTTAGCCGGATTTCCAATTTGCAGGAAATTTTAAAATAGTGACATTTCCTGTACACTGGAAATCCTGCATTTCAGCCAGCTGTACTCATTGCTCTCCTTTTTATACATCCAAGCATCACCTTCGCCGTTTTTGCAGCGTCATCACACTGGGAGCTCACGTTCAGTTCTTTGTCTGCTATGACCCCTGCAAAGAACATGGGCTATATCTGTATTTCTGTGACTATTACGTGTACCTCAGTTCCTTTTACTGCTATTTTCACATTTCCTTCAGGAGTTCAAAGGGCAACCCCCATCTGAGCTCCCCACATGTGTCAGGACAGCAGACAATGGTTTCATAGAACCCAGTTACTGGTACTTAACTGACAATACAGGTGTCAGGGCTTTTGAACTTTTGCATCTTGCCAAGCTGAGCACAAGCCCTCTTCCTTGGGATGGGCCCCTGAGGTGGAAATCTTAAACAGAGAGCCTGGGAATTGTTAACAGGGGAGCCCTGAGGAACAGAGGGGGTGAGGCAGGGTCTGCAGGGAAGGAGACTATAACACAGTCCAGTTCCCTTGGATAAGCTGAGTGAGCTCAGGTTTTGAGGGAAAAGCTGAGCTTTATGTAAGAGATAGGCCTGTAGGTCTTCAGTTGCTTTATTCTTTTCTCTGTGATTGCTGTGTTCCTGTGGATAAATAAAAAATAACACTGACCTGGGTTCGGTACTCATCAATATTTTTGTAAGTGACTTGGTTGATGGAGTAGAGAATACTCGGACACAATTTGTGGGTGACACGAAGCCGAGAGGGGTCGCAAGCTCTTTGGAAGGAAGGGTTGAAAATCAAAATGATCTTGATAAACTGGAGAATTGCTCCAAAATCAGCAAATTGAAATTCAGTAAAGACAAGTGCAAAGTATGAGACTTAGGAAGGAAAAATCAAATAAAAAAAAATGGGGAATAACTGTCTAGGTAGCAGTTCTGCAGAAAATGATTTTGGAGTTATAGTGGATCACAATCTGAAAAGTTGTGATCCTCTTGTGAAAAAGAGAAATGTCATTCTGAAGTATATTAACAAGAATGTTATATGTAATACACAGGAGGTAATTGTCCCTCTCTACTTAGCAATGGTGTGGTCTCAGCTGGAGTACTGTGTCCATTTTTGCTCATCATTGTTTAAAAAAGATAAGGACAAATTGGAGAACGTCCAGAGGAGAGCAACAAACAGAGTAAGAGGTTTAGAAAACATGATCTATGAGGAAATGTTGAAAGAATTGGACATTTTTAGTTTAGAGAAGAGCAGACTGAGAGGTGAACTGATAACAGTCTTCAAATAACTGAAAGATTGTCAATTGTTGTCCACATCTACCAAGGGTAGGACTAGACAATCATTTTAGATTGCAGCAAATGAGATTCAGATTAGATATTAGAAACTTTAGGGATAATTAAGTACTGGAAGAGGGTAAGTAGGGAGGTTGTGTAATCCCCATCATTGGTGACTTTGCACAAAAAGTTAGACAAACATCTGTCGGGGTGGCCTAGGTATATTTAAACCTCCCTTGGTGTGAGGAGATGGACTAGATCACCTCTTGAGGTTCCTTCCAACCCTACACTTCTCTTATTCTGTGGTTTTATCAGCTATTGAGGCCTGCTGATATAAAAATAGTAAAGGCTGTTTAACTTCCTCCTGAGTTACCAATGGACTGAAGAGTAGTTTATCCTTTTCACATAATATGATACATCCTGTTTCTATCCAAAATCAGAAGTATTTATTGAATACTTCTGCCTTTTCTTCATCATTGTTAACAATTTTACCATCTTGATTTGCAGTGGAACTCCACCACCGTTAGGATTTTTTGTTTGTTCCTAGTATAAAAATGCCTTGTGAATCTCCTTAGTGCAGCAACCCATGATTTTTTCCCTGATATCATTAGCTTCCCTTATCAATTTTCAACACATTATAACATCTAATGTATATTAATTGTTATGTAATACCACTGTTTTCCATTTGATATATATTGCTTTTTTATTTCTAATTGTGGCCTGCACTTTGTCACTGAGCCACGATTGGTGTTCAGGCAAAATGTTATGGCTGTCGAGCATCTAACTCCCTGAGGCCCCTTTGTAAATTCCTGCCTTCATTAAATTTCTAGGACACATTAAGCCCCAGCTGGTTGGAGGGCATAGTGCCTGTTCGGGACGTGTGGAAATAAGAGATGGAGAAACATGGAGCACAGTCTGTGATGCCCACTTTGATCTCAAAGCCGCCAACGTTATCTGTAATGAACTACAATGTGGAACAGTTCTGTCTATCCCAGGAGGAGCTCACTTTGGAGAAGGACATGGACCAATCTGGACTGAAGCATTCCGGTGTGCGGGGAATGAGTCCCACCATGCGTACTGTCCCCGGATATCGCACATCAGTCAGACCTGCTCACATGCAAATGATGCTGGAGCCATATGCTCACGTAAGAATTCAATGCAACGTTTTTAAAATCCCAGTGATGTGAATTCTAGATTAGGGTGAAGCAATATACAGATCTCACTGTGTAGAGAGCTAGGGTAATAGGATGGCACCAGCTTCTCGTAAAACACAAATGATCCAAGATAAATAGAATCAGATCAAATCCCCCCTGACTTTCCTTTCTTTAACTATTTGGTATAAAATAGCTGCAAGGCTCCCTCTCTAAATCCCTTTTCCCTTGTCCCCTGGGCACACAGGGTTCCGGCTGGTGAACGGCAGCACAACGTGCTCAGGGAGGGTGGAGATCCAGGTTCTTGGTGCCTGGGGAACCCTCTGTGACTCACGCTGGGATTTACCGGATGCCAACGTTCTCTGTCGTCAGCTCGACTGTGGCTTCGCTGTATCAACCCCAGGAGGAGGGTATTTTGGGAAGGGAACTGGCTCTGTCTGGACAGACACATTTCACTGTAAAGGGACTGAACTCCATTTGGGCCATTGCGCTGTTACTGCCCTGGGAGCCTCTCAGTGCTCCCACAACAATGATGCCGGTGTGGTTTGCTCAGGTAAGTGTAATGCTGGATTAATGACACTGGCCCCTCAGTGTGTGACACTGACCCTAGAGCGCGGAAACCTCAGGGCACAGCAAGGGGAGAGGGAGCTAGATTCTAAACCACGTATAATAATGATAAATGTATTAAAAATAAAATTAAAGTAAACATGACCACAAAAAGAACTGTGATGACCCAGGAATGCCCTGGATTCTCCAGTAAAAACATCAGCAACTCTGTCCTTCTGCTGGGCAGTGGAGCAGGTGCAGCACTTTGTCTTTCGGGTTTCATAAATGTCACCGATTCACTGTTCTCATCCTTCTCCAAATCACTGCTGTAGTAATTAGAGGGGGAGCTACTAGCAATTCCCAAGATGGAGGTTGCATCACACTTTCTCTGATCAAATACTCACACCGCCAGCTCTTGAGAAGATTGTATGCCTTCACTGTCTGCAGCAGGCCTTTGCAATTTGGCAAGGGATCAGTGCTGGGGCCAGGGAAGTGCCCTGCCCTAGTGCAGGGAAATCCCTTCCAGGTTTGGCTGAATTAGAAACTGCGGAAAATAAACTTTTCTCTTCTCTCACTTGAGTTCCTGAGGGTATTTTTGGGAGCATGCCACAGAGAAAGTAGCACTTTATCTCACTTCTTTTTTTTCTAACTTTTTTACACCTTTCCAGTTGAAAAAAACCTCAGAAAGATTCCCCCCCGCCCAGCTTTCTTACACTTTTCTTGATTTTTGCCAATTTTTTACAGTGGCAGAAAAAATGAAAAAGCAGAAAGGGGGAGAAAGGGGGAAAACCTGTAAACCCAAATATGAAAAGGAAAATTGATTTTTGCATTTTCCAAAAGTTAAAATGAATCAACGTTTTAGTTAGAATCTAAACAAAAATGCTCCTTCCATTTCCGCATGCCAATCTCTCGGGTGTGTTTGGAAGCTGAAATCCTGCATGACCACACAGTACTTAGAAGGGAAAACGTTGGGTTGTCAACCAGCTCTAATATTTACCTCACATAAAAACATTAACAAATTAAACAGTGTTATTAGTCAAAGCCAAAGGCACAAGAATTAGGAAATGTCAGAGTTAAGGTTACCCGTGCAATGTTCATTCAGTCCCCGCCCCCCGCCCTTGTGTATCTACATTATGACACAGTCTAATTGCATGCACACGTCCTGTTATTCCCCTCCATCCCACCAGCTCCTGCCTCCTTCAGTGCCGTGGGAGGATGGTGCTCAGGGGATGGAGGAGCTGGAGAATCTTTCTTTTTAACCTCATCATTCAACCTGTGACCCAGGCACTAGAACGGAGTACAGAATTCTTCATTTCTTCATGGGCTTTTCTATGGTGCTCCTCACCGTAGTATCAGATTACACCACAAGCATTAGTGAATTTGTCTTCACAACACCACTGGGAGAGAGCAGACTGTTATAATGCCATTTCAAAAGTGACTTAGGCTCTTAGAAGCCCAAGAATAACATTTTCAAAAGTGCCTAAGTGACTTAGGGACTTAAATCCCATTTTCTCCAGTAACGTAGGAGCCCAAGAATCCTGGAGACTTCACCTTCTTGATGCCTAAATCACTGCTGAAAATGGCACTTCGGCTCCGACATCATTTAGCTGCTTTTGAAAATGTTACATACAATGATTAAAGCCAAACTTCCAAACTCGCTACTTATTTGGGATGATTGGGCAAAATCTGAAAAGCCTGAAACCTGAAAGCCTCAGGGCCGATTCTTCAGAGTACTCACCATTTCTGTAGAGCTTTATGTGTTCAAAGTACTGTCCAGACATTGATAAACCCTCACAGAACTCCAGGGAAGCAGGTGGGTAAGTATTATTATTAGCTCTATTTTACAGCTGGTGAAACTGAGAGAAAAAAGCAAAGTGACATGCCCAAGGCCACCCAATGAGTCAGCTGCGGAGACAGGATAAAGCTGAATATTTTGACTCGCAGCCCTGTGCTTGTTCATTCTGCCTGACTGCAGAAGAGCGGAGCAGCCACATCTTGTCTTGACCCGAGCAGCGATTGCGAATACTCAGTACTTCTGCAAATCAGACCCCATAAAAACTGGCTTCAGAGACCTGCTCAGCATCACCTGTGAAGTCTGCGGCAGAGGCAGGAACAGAACTGAGCTCTACTGAATGATGGTCACTGCTCTTAACAAGAGCATCCTAGTTCTTCCTGCACTCCCCTGCTCGTTATCTTCAGGCCTTCCAGTTTCTAAAGTGAATGAGGCAGGGGTCATACAAGCAACAGCCTGAAGCTGCACAACCCTGATTTATCCATCCTGGGCACTGAAAGTGGCCAGGGTCCTGCGGGAAAATAATTCACTAGAAAATTAATTTTAATGGCCAGCCAATCTGGTTCCCTTGTGGCTAAATGGAGCCTGCCTTATGGGTCTATAGATCCGTAGAGTTTTAAGACCCAAAAAGGCCATTGTGATCATCTGCTTCTCCCCTCACCACAGGGACCCTTCCTGCTTAGTGAAGTTTCAGCTCCCCTCTCTGTCCCATCTTCAGATCCATGAACAGAGTCTCCACAGGGCTTCTTGCCTAGCTGGAACTGGGGTCCTTAGAGAGAAACCTACTGCAGAAGCCCTGGATTTCAACCTTCTTCCTAATAATGGACACGTAGCTTCCAGGACTGTCCCCCACAGAGCCCAGAGTCACTGGTGCTGTTACACACCATGACTAAACCTATGTGGCCCTGCCCAGAACTCTCAACAGACATCTACTCTCCTCTTTACAACTGATACCTTTGTACCCTGGGGGCAAAAAACCTCGCAGTTCTCATGCTTCTCACAGAGGCTGATACCTGCATTCCTAACTGAATTCCCTGCAGCCCTGCCCTGCCTCTCCTAACTAGCTACCCAGCCCAGACCCTGATTCTCAGAGGGAACTCCTCAGCACATGAAGATGCTGATTTCTCCGTACAATTGCTGAAAGGAGAATCCCTTCTAAGGAAAAGCACCTGGTCCCTTCCATACGAGCTCCATCCACCATGATACCATCGGGCCTTCCTGAGGGGCTGTGGTATCCAGTTATATCCATGAGCCTCCTCGGAAAACCCCAAATCTACTCTCTACCCTCATACTACACTGGCTGCATGCAGGCATTCTCCTGCCCAGTCTTAGGGTGAACTCCTGGTTCCATTGAAGTCAATGGAGGTTTTTGCATTGCCTTCAGTGGGGCCAGGATTTCACTCTTACCCTTGAAATGTTATTTGGGTTCCAAGATCCTTGAGCTGTTTGGATCCAGTGCACACACTGCACCCGTCAGGTTGCCATACTAGTACATACTGTACCCGACACAGCCAGTGGGTGTGCCCAGCACTGACTCTGCTGTTGACTTTTCACATTGTCCTGGCTCCACCTGTGCCTGACTCAGTAATTCCTAACTTACCACCTTGCTGTAGGACTCTCTGATTCTGAGACACACGCAAACATTGAGATTCACATCCGAAGGGAGTCACAATATCCACCAACAGAGAATGTCCTCTTCCCCTCACCCCCCCCGCCCAACCTGCTTAGTGTGGTGTGAATTGATCAGCTGGAATCTTACCTTGGACTCAGAGATGACACCACACTTCAGGGGACAGCTCCAGTCAGAACCACCAGTGCTGGGAACTATCTAACACTAGGAGCTCCTGTACTGGACTCAGGGGAACCAAGAAAGTTGCCACCTTCTGAGTAAGGATCAGAGGGAATGAAGTAAATTCACCAACAATAACCTGTTCCTGACCATCATGAGCCCTGCTCTTCCATTGGCCAAACTTCCTGAAGGCAAACTTGGCTAAATCATTCACGACCCACCTGCTAAGTGCTTGTGCAGACACAGTTCACTGGCTTCCAGGCATTTAAGCCTGGATAAAGTGACTACAAACCTCAGCAGCCATTCCACCTCCACACACAGAGACTATTTTCCCAATCAGTAATCTGCAGGAATTCCCTCGCTCACTCATTTACAGGGGCTGCTAGCAAGCCCCGCTGTCGAGCTCAGAGTGTTACAATCCTTATAGCATCTTCTACTTATAGATTCAAAAGAATAAGTGTCTTCTGACAGAGGTTGTTCCCTTTAACACTGTGACACACTCTGATCACTGGGTGATAACTTCTTATTGAGAAACAGTCCATAATTTCATGCACACTCTGTATTATTTCTAGTGTATAACAGAGAGTGTTATTCAATGTATTTCCCATCTCTCCTGAGCCCAGGTCTCTCTGAATCACTCAGACTGCTGAATGGAGAGAGCCAGTGTGACGGAAGAGTAGAGATTTCCCTCCGTGGTGTGTGGGGCAGAGTGCTGGATGACCAGTGGGACATGGACGATGCCAGCGTGGTGTGCAGGCAGCTCCAGTGCGGAGTTGCTGAGAAAGCTTATAACCCCCCTAAATCTGAGCGAGGAACAGGCCCCGTGGGGCTGAAAAGTGTCCGATGTGGAGGAAATGAGACTCATCTGACTCTCTGTGACAACTCCACGTCTGATACAGCCCAGGCAGGAATTGCTGAGGACGTCGGTGTCGTTTGCTCAGGTGATTCATTTCCAAATCTCACAAACATTTTCTGTTCAGTAGGAAAATTATATATTAACAGCTGGGATCCATCTCTGCAGGGAGCTGGCGGATCAGACTGGTGAATGGGGCAGGTCGCTGTGCTGGGAGAGTGGAGATTTATTACAATGGCAGCTGGGGGACAGTCTGTGATGATTCCTGGGATCTGTCAGACTCCGACGTCGTTTGCAAACAACTGGGATGCGGATGTGCCATCAATGCAACTGTCTCTGCTCATTACGGGGAAGGATCCGGGCAGATCTGGCTGGACGATGTGAACTGCTCTGGGAAGGAATCCGATCTGTGGGCGTGTCCTTCCGGGGGCTGGGGCCAGCACAACTGCAGACACAAAGAGGACGCGGGAGTTCTCTGCTCAGGTGTGGTTTGTGAATGCTCTTCTGAGCCTGGTTACCAGGGAATTTAATGGAGGGGGAAGATGTTTAAGGAGCTCGCTGAGAGTGATACTCTCCCCGACTGTCTCTGCCTCCTTTTCCCCAGTGTAATTACCTTCCAGGGTCACCATTAGAAAGTCCTCAGCTCCCTCCCAGAGGTATCGGAGATATTGCAAGATTTCCCTAATGTTAGAAGGCTGCGTCTCAGGTGTCTGAAGGAGATTGTATCATGGAAAGCAGTGACTGCAAAGGATGTAGGGTCCTAGTGGAGAAATACCTAAACATGAGCTCCCAGTGCCGTGTGTGGCAAAACAGGCTAATGCGAACCTTAGATGTTTGAACAGGTGAGTAGGAGTGGGGACTAAATTTTACTGTTGTATATGGCACTGGTGAGACAGATACTGGAATACTATGTCCAGTTCCGATGCCCACAAAAATTGGAGAGGGAGCAGAGAAGAGCCACAAAAGTGATCTGATTGTTTGAATAAAAGCCTTATGGTGAGAGATTTAAGATGCTGAATCTGTTCAGCTTAACAGAAAGATCGAGAGGTAACTTGATTACAGGGCATAAGTTCCTTTACAAGGAGAACATATCACTTACTGAAGGATTCTTTAATCTAATGGAGAAAGACAGAACAAGAGTCGACGGCTGGAAGCTGAAACCAGACAAATTCACATCAGAAATAAGGCCCACCTTTTTAACGGTTAGGGTGATTAACCATCAGACCAAACTACCAGGGAAATGGTGCATTCTGCATCTCTTGTAGTCTTCCTGTCTAGACTGGATGCGTTTCTGGAAGCTAGGCTTATGTCAGACTCCATTTATTGGGATCTATGCAGGTGCTTTACAGAAGGTCAGACGGTTTGATCTCATCATCCCTGTCATGCTGTCTGGAGCGGCTCACAGCTCTGAGTGCCCACCTCCGGGCAGACTGTGAAAAACAAGCAACACCCCGAACTGGTGCTTTGTTCTATAATTAGATTTCACCAAACCAGTAACAGATGTGAACTTCTGGGTCACTACATCAAGCCTACCATGGGGTCACAGACAGTCCTCTTAGACCAGTGGTCACCAACCGGTCGATTGTGACTGATGGTCGATCCTAGAGCATCTCCCACTCAATCGCGATCTCCAGTGGCACAGCGCGGCTGCCGCTAAGACAGGCCCCCGCCTGTCCCGGCCCCACACCACTCCTGGCAGTGGCCGGCTTGCCCCGGGAGGCAGGGGGACAGGGGTCTCCCTCCGTGCGCTGCTCCTGCCTGCAAGCACCGCCCCCCAGAGCTACCATTGGGCGAGAATGGGGAGCTGTGGCCAATGGGAGATGCAGGGGTGGTGCTTGCAAAGAGAGGCAGCGTGAGGAGCCACATGCTGCCTTCCGGCCCCCAACCAGGGGCTGCAGGGACGCGTTGGCCCCTTCTGGGAGCGATGTGGGGCTGGGGTAGGCAGGGAACCTGCCTTAATGGGTAGGTGGGGAACCTGCTACGCTGTGCCACCGACCGGGAGCCACCACAGGTAAGTGCTGCCTGGCGGGAGGCGGCACCCCGACCCCCAGCCCTGATTCCCCTCCCAGAGCCAGCACCCCAAACCAGCCCTGAGTCTCCTCTCAGAACCAACTCCCCATACCCCCTCCTGCAGCCCGATCCCCCTCTTACACCCAAGCCCCAGCCCTGACCCCCTTCCCAGAGCCATGACCTTGAACCCCTCCTGTACCCCAACCCCCTGCCCCAGCCTTGTGAAAGTGAGTGAGGGTGGGGGAGAGCAAGTAACTTGGTGGGGTCAAAGCGATGGGAGGAGGCCTTCTGCATGTATTGCTCCATGGGTGTGATAAGGCGGTTAACCGATTGTGATAATCCTTGATGGCCCATCTGATTTTGATAGTCATTGGGGATGGATGGGGCGATGATTCCCATGCCTGAGTTCACAAATTCAGAGCAAACATTTTCAGTTATAAAGCAACATTTACATATTTTCTTGGAGCACGGACCACAGACATTACAAGTGAGATTAATGCCTGCAGCAACTAACAACCATTTCATAGACTCTAAACACAAAATACATTCTTACAAGATTAACACATGTTTTGAGCAAAACTAACATACATGTGACCTGGTCAGTTCTTAGCTAATGCCTGCAGCCTGGGCAAGAGCTGGCATCTGGCCTGCCAGTGTCAGAATCCTTTCGGGCCTCAATCTATTACAACCTGTATGTAGCTGCTGGTAAATGGTGGCCTTCCAGAGATGCCCACTGTATTTCTAAGGGGCCTGTGGTGCCTAAAGGTGTCTCTGATTCTTGCAGTGATTCTCTCTGACACTTGCTCCTGCAGAATGATGCACAGAATTGTTAGCAATCAATGGGATTTCACTCTTCAGACCCCAGTTCATTTCAGAATCAGATGATTTAAATTCCCTTTTTCTGCACTTCCTTCTAGAGTTCACAGATCTGAGGCTGGTGAGTGACAGTGACTGTGCTGGGCGGCTGGAGGTTTTCTACAATGGGACGTGGGGCAGTGTTTGCTCCAATGTGATGTCTGGAGTCACCCCAGCAATTGTCTGCAAACAGCTGAACTGTGGGGACGGAGGGCAGATTGCAAGAGACTTTTTCAATATGGAGCAGGTTCTGGTCCCACGTGGCTGGACCACGTTGCATGCAGTGAGCAGCACAGCTCCCTCTGGCAGTGTCCGTCAGAGCCCTGGGATCCAAAGTCATGTGATAACCGAGCAGAAGAGACCCATATTTCTTGCACTGGTAAATCTGAAACTACCTGCATGCGCGTGTGCAAACATGTGTACGTGATGTGTTCAATTAATTGAAGGGTTAGGAGAGAACGTGTTGTTGTTGTTTTTCACATCTCAGCGCAGTGTTTAAATTCTCAGCACAAGATACAACCATATTTTAATGGTCTTTTATAGGAACAAGCATTTGTCTGATTAACAACAAACATGGAAGTTAATCAATTCATTATAATAGAGACCGGTGTTACACAGTGAGATAAGGTAGTCTGAGAGCCAAGAAAAGCCTCTCCCTAGAGACAGTCATGAGGCAGCTCTGTGGTTATTAATCCTTTTGGGATTAACGATCAGAGATGGGCCCAGGCTGTGCAGTTTGGGTCAGAACTGGAATCCCCCACAAGTCTGGGTGCATGTTGGCCTGTGTGTCTGAGTAACAGCTGAATAGCAAATTAATTAGGTATTAAATGACCCAGAGTTCACATTTCAGTTCATTCAGTGCTGAAATTAGGGGGTTAAAATACAGAGAAATTCTCCTCCCACATCACACACACAACCCAGTGCATTGACCTCTGCACTTTCTCTCCATAGGAAAAAAAACAAAACCACCTCAGACCCTGTTTGTCGAATGCCCAAACTCTCCAAGCTGCACAGGTATCTCTGCTTCTCACTGTCTCCCTCTTGGTCCCTAAGGACTTTCCCATTTCTCCCAGTAACACATATATTTTCTGCATTTCCAGACCAGGAGAAGTTACGCGTCCTGGGAGGAGAGGACAGATGCTGGGGAATCTTTTGTAGTGATAATCAAGGTGTGCCATTTCCAGCAGTTACTGTAAATGGCCCACTTGATTATCACTACAAAAGGTCCCCCCCCCCCTCCGGCTCTATCTGATATGCCCACATATCTATGCAGGGGACACCATCACAGGGCCTAATAACATCAGCCACACTATCAGAGGCTCGTTCACCTGCACATCCACCAATGTGATATATGCCATCATGTGCCAGCAATGCCCCTCTGCCATGTACATTGGTCAAACTGGACAGTCTCTACGTAAAAGAATAAATGGACACAAATCAGACGTCAAGAATTATAACATTCATAAACCAGTCGGAGAACACTTCAATCTCTCTGGTCATGCGATTACAGACCTGAAAGTTGTGATATTACAACAAAAAAACTTCAAATCCAGACTCCAGCGAGAAACTGTTGAATTGGAATTCATTTGCAAATTTGATGCAATTAACTTAGGCTTGAATAGAGACTGGGAGTGGCTAAGTCATTATGCAAGGTAACCTATTTCCCCTTGTTTTTTCCTACCCCCCCCCCAGACGTTCTTGTTAAACCCTGGATTTGTGTTGGAAATGGCCCACCTTGATTATCATACACATTGTAAGGAGAGTGATCACTTTAGATAAGCTATTACCAGCAGGAGAGTGGGGTGGGAGGAGGTATTTTTTCATGCTTTGTATGTATATAAAAAGATCTTCTACACTTTCCACAGTATGCATCCAATGAAGTGAGCTGTAGCTCACAAAAGCTTATGCTCAAATAAATTGGTTAGTCTCTAAGGTGCCACAAGTACTGCTTTTCTTTTTGCGAATACAGACTAACACGGCTGTTACTCTGAAACCTCACCTTACCTGATCACTCTGGTTACAGTGCTGTATGGTAACACCCATTGTTTCATGTTCTCTGTGTATATAAATCTCCCCACTGTATTTTCCACTGCATGCATCCGATGAAGTGAGCTTTAGCTCACGAAAGCTTATGCTCAAATAAATCTGTTAGTCTCTAAGGTGCCACAAGTCCTTCTTTTCTTTTTGCGGATACAGACTAACAAGGCTGCTACTCTGAAACCTGTCACTATGAAAGAAAACATAGAAAACAATAAAAAATTCCTCCACACTTACTGAATGTATCAGAAATCATCTGCCTTCCTCATGGGCAGCCTGGGCGACAACGACTCTAATCGGATCTCATGCTTCAGGGCTTCAGCCAGTCGCCCGCGGGGGTCTGGAAGGAATTTGGGGAAGCCCCTATATTTGTTTTTCGTCTTGTTTTGTTTTGTTGCCCTCCTCTGAAGCATGAGACATTAGCTACAGAGGGATATGTGACACTGGATGGGCTGGACCACCGCTCTGAGGTGGTATAGAGAAACCTCTTTTTAAGATGTCTGCCTGGTGTGTCTTTTCTACGTACTCAGGATCAAACCAATTGCCAGTTTTGAGGTCAAGAAGGAATTTTGCCACAGGTCAGATTGGCAAAAAGGGACCTTGGGGGATTTTTATCTTCCTCTAAAGCATGGAGCCTGCCAGGATTATCTAGGCATCCCTCACCTCGTCAGTTCCCTGCCATTGTAGGGACCTTGGGCATCGGTGGTACCTTAGTCCCCAGGGTTGTCCCTATGGGTGTGCGGGGCCTGGGGCGGAAGTGAAAAAATGCGTCACTTTCGGGACCAACCTGTCAATTCCGGGACCGACTGCCCCAGCCAATCAGTCTGCCCGTGGGGGCCTCCAAAGCACGGGGTCCGGAGAGGTCGCCCCGATTCGCTGTACCCAAGGGATGGCTCTGTTAGTCCCTTGTGTTTTCGACCTGTGGCACACAAGAGTTTATTCTCCTGAGGACTAAAATGCTTTAGTCTAAGTGCATCTTTGGGCTCAAACCTAGGGGTATCTGGGTGAATTCCAGTGGCCTGTGTTATACAAGAGGTCAGACTAGATGTTCTAATGGTCCTGTCTGGCCTTAAAGTCGATGGAAAAAAAAGGTTATCACCATTTTGCAGATGAGTGTAAACACCAGCATGGGTGAAGAATTATTTAAGCTGCTCCAAAGGGGAATAACCAGGAATAATGGGATGAGATTGAAAAGGGAACAGTTAAGATGCATTTGAGGAAGCTTCCTGACAGTGGTCTAGCCTTGGGAACCATCATCAAAGGGATGCTGTGGAGAGGGACGTTGTCCCTGTCACTTGGCTCATTTAAATCTAGCCTGGACACAGCAGTGGGAATGTGCTGTAGGGCTCAGGCTGACACTGGGCCCAGGGGGGAGGGGCTGAATGAGCTAAAAGTGTTTCCCAGCTCTGGTTTCTCTGACCCTGTGCAAACCCTGCCCTTTGTTTTCAGGCTCCAGAAAACCCTTGGATCCCTTCTCTGAGGCCGTGTACGAGGAGATTGATTATAACCTAATGAGAGAGAAGCAGGAGATGTTCAGTCGCTCAGGTCTGTGGGTCTCACTCTTAACAGGGAGCAGCTATCTAATGCCCTTAGATGGCCTAATGTCCATTGGAGGCCCTGACCCAGAGTTAAATCACTGCAGCTTCAGCCCTGTGAGCTTGTCACTGGAGCTGGGCACAAGTTTCCATTATGAAATATTTTGGTGAAAAATGCAGATTCAGAGACACGGAAACATTTCACAAATTCCTGTCGATTTCACCCAATTGTTCCAAATGCACATGGAATGATTCATTTCATTTCAACACTTTCTAAAGAAAACATTTTGGTTTTTTTCAATTTGATATTACTTTTCCATCAGAAATTTCCTTTAATTTTATTTATCTATCTATCTATCTATCTATCTATCTATCTAATCCATTTAAAAAACCCACATATCCAAAAGAACATCAAATGGTTTCATTCAACATGAAACCATTTTTTTTTTACTTTTGCATTCGCCAAAATTTCCAAAAAAGTCATTTTTGGCTCAACCCAAAACATTTTTTTATTGTATTATTATTATTGTTATTTTTACAGTTGCCAAAGAACCAAAACATCTGTTTTTTGCCAAGCTCTAGCGTCTGAGGTGAGACCAGCAGTTACTCATGTAGACTAGTGATGCCAGGAGTCCAGTTTTCAACCAGAACCCCCAGTCGAAGAGGGACCCTGGCGGCTCCAGTCAGCATCGCTGACCGGGCCGTTAAAAGTCCAGTCAGTGGCACAGTGGGGCTAAGGCAGGCTCCCTATCTACCCTGGCTCCGTGCAGCTCCCAGAAGTGTCTGGCATGTCCCTGCAGCCCCTAGGCGCAGGGGTGCCCATGGAAGCTCTGCACGCTGCTCCTGCCTCAAGCGCCAGCTCCACTGCTCCCATTGGCTGAGAACCACGGCCAATGGGAGCTGCAGGGGCAGTGCCTGCAGGCACGGGCAGCGCGCACCGCGCAGAGTCGCCTGGCTATGCCTCCGCCCAGGGTTAAGACCTTCAGGGAACAGCGCAGAGCCAGGGTAGGCAGGGAGCCTGCTTTAGCCACCACTGTGTCGCCGACCAGGAGCCTACTGAGCTAAGTGCAGCCCAGCCGGATCCCACACCCCGAATCCCCTGTTCCAGTTCAGAACCCCCCTCCCACATCCTCACTCCCTCCCAGACCCTATACCCTCCACCCACATCCCAACCTGCTGCCTAGGCTCTGAGCCCCCTCCTGCACCCAAACTCCCTCCTGGAGCCTGCACCCTGCACCCCCTCCTGAATCTCAACCCCTGCCCCAGCCCTGATCATCCTCCTGCGCTCGAAAACCACCAGCCCGGAGCCCCCTCCTGCATCCCAAGCCCCTCATCCCTGGCCCCACTCCAGAGCCCACACCCCCAGCCAGAGCGTGCACCCCCTCCCACAACCCACGGCCCTGCTCCAGCACTGAGCCCAATCCTGCACTCCAAACCCCTTGGCCCCACCCCAAACCCGCACTCCCAGCTGGAGGCCTCACTACCTCCCATACCCCAACCCCCTCCCCCAGGTCAGAACCCCCTCCCACATCCAAACTCCCTCCCAGAGCCCGCACCCTGATCCCCCTCCTGCACCCCAACCCCCTTTCCCAGCCCTGAGCCCCCTCCCACACCCAAACTCCTTCCCAGAGCCTGCACACCAAACCCCCTCCCACACCCGAGCCCCTGCCCCAGCCCTGAGCCCTCTCCCAGAGCCCGCATCCTGCACCCCCCTGCACCCCAACCCCCTACCCCAGCCCAGAGTCCCCTCCTGTACCTCAAACCTCTCATCCCCCAACCTACCCCAGAGCCCCTCCCACATCCTGAAACCCTCATTTCTGACCCCACCCCAAAGCCCACACCCCCAGCTGGAGCCCTCACTCCCTCCCGCACCCCGACCCCTTGCCCCAGCCCAGTGAAAGTGAGTTGAGGGTGGGGAAGAGTGAACAAGAGAAGGAGGGGGGCTTGAGTGAGTGGGGGTCAGGGCCTCAGAAAAGGGGAAGATAGGGACAGGGCCTCTGGAAAGCGGTGGGGCAAACATGTTTTGTTTTGGCTCCCTTCCCACCATGCTCTACGAGCCTCAATTGTAAGGACAGTTAATGTCACCATGCCTGTCCTGCAGCCTTGGAGTGTAACCAGTGAAGGGTCAGGAAAGTGACTGTCTGAGGCCAGGCTAAACTATCATTTGAAAATTGCTCTGGAGCTTTGGGGCAGGGGATATTCTGTATCCCTCTCCCACCACAGCCACTGATCTGCTGGGTGGGATCCTTCCTGACCCCAGAGCAGAGAGATCAGCCCAGGAGAGCCTCATGGCTTTGAGTCCCGGCCCTTTTATCCTTTGTGCCATTTTGTCTCCATGTCTGATGCGAACATCCTGCCCCAGGGCTGTGCTGTGGTGGGGCTCTGGGAACATGCTCAGGGCATCTCCCAGCACCACTTCCAAGATCACAGACTCTGCTCTGAGAGTGAATCACAGACTCTGCTCTGGGCCTGTCTTGGCCTAATCTGGAAACACCATGGAGAGCTGATGAACTGATTCATGGGGGAGGTGGATATTTACCCTTAAGCAGGAGGATTCCCCTCTGTGGCTGAGGTGGCCAGGACCATTGTGGAACTTCCCTGGACCAGCAGCAAGACATGTGCCCTTCGCTCACCCCAGGATATTTCAGGTCAGATTGTAGAATCCCTTCAGTCACATTTACCCCAGTAACATGGAGATTTCTCTTGGGAACGCTGTGTCAGCCAGTCACTGCTCAGAATCGCTGTGATTCAGCATCTTCTCTGGAAGGAGGAGTAGACTGAGACTGGAAATCCCGCTCCAGGCCCCGGATGTGTTCCCAGTCCCACAGTTCTGCTGTTCTCACTGTGATGAATTTCTGGTTCTTGTCTATCCAGTCTCCTATTCAGATGACTCAGTGACGAAGCTGCAGTATTACACCGGGGACAGTGAGGGGGAAAACGATCCTGGATCAGAACAAGGTAATGGGGAGGAGTGGACTTAGGCTGAGAGACCCAAATCTGGGCAGAGAACAGAATTTCTATGATGCTTGCCAGCCATTCCCCTTCCCCTCCTCCCCCCGCCCTCCGCCCCACGGTTCTCATTTTACACAGTCGGGTCTACTCCCATTGAACAGGATTTCTGTCAGAATCTCAGGATGGAAACATGTGACCATCTCCTGAGCACAAATCCCTCTGAGTGGCTCCCAGTGGCCTCCCCAGGTGAGGAGCTGGAGGAGACGGGGTCGTTTCCTTGGGTGTCAGGCATCAGTGCCCAGCAGGGCTCATCTTACACCCATAAAAGAGAGGGGAAGATTGTCCTGTGTTGTTATTACAGATGGGCTCAGACCAACTCACTCATCTGAACCCACCAGAACTTTGTGGGAGGGGGGATTTGCAGATCTGACCCCAGCTTCGTATCTCAGTTTTGCAGCTGGCACCTGTCACTATATCAAGCTGAAGTAAACCCTGGTTGTGAACTTCCTGGCCTAGGCCCATCTCTAATTATAAATGGGGTGGCATTTCTAACCCAGCTGCTCTCAAGGGGGTCTATGAATTTGGGCCCTGTGGGAGTTTAGCCTGTGGCTGGGGGAGGAGACACTGAGCAAATGAGCCAGTTCTCCTGAGAAGCTGGAGCGCTGCTAAGCTGAGCCCTGGGCTGCCTGAGACGCTAGTGGATAGCAAGAGCTCACAAAGGATCAGGCCAGTCACCTCCCAGCGGGAGATTTAATTCCCACGCATAAATGCTGACTTTTGGGTTTCCCGGTGGGTGCTTTCAAAGAGGAGTGTGTTGGGGGGCGGGTGGTGGGAGGGAGCACTCTGCCAGTCTTTGCGGGAGGCTCTTTTCAGCATGTTTAGACACTTCTTTCATATTCTAGTTATTGAATGTTTCTAGCATTGATATCTTTACTATTTTAATAATGATTCAGTTGTTATGAACTACACAATTTCTTTCGCATGAATTACAGTCTATTAAAATCATTGCAATCACCTACAAGCTGTCTTCACTAACATCCCAATCTTATTTACATCTCGTTCCCTGGTATTGTCTTGATGCATGTTAAGGACAGCTACATTCTTCAGTTGCATCTGTCCCACTGATGACTGAAAATAATTTTTAAGTCTTCTGAAGCTGGAGAATGAGTTCAGGATGATATAGGCACCGTGAGAAGGATTCTTATAAATTTGCAGTGCTCTGGAAACATAGTGCTTCCAGAGTACTGCAAATGACTCCACAATCTCTTTCTTGAGGGGTAACAGCTAATTCAAGCACCCTCATTTTGTATGTATAGTTGGGATTATATTTTGCCATGTGCATGACTTTGCATTTAACATTGAATTTCATCTGCCATTTTGTTGCCAAGTCACCCAGTTTTGTAAAATCCCTTTGTAACTCTTTGCAGTCAGCTTGGATTTAACTATCTTGAGTAATTTTGTATCATCTGCAAAGTTTGCCACCTCACTGTTTACCCCTTTTTGCAGATTATTGATGAATATGTTGAACAGCACCGGTCCCAGTACAGACCCCTGGGGGACATCACTGTTTACTTCTCTCCATTTTGAAAATGGACCATTTATTCCTCCCCTTTGTTTCCTATCTTTTAACTGGAGTGCCTGGGAACGCTTTCAGGATCACTATCAAGCGGAATGCCCCAGGGGTCGGTCCTGGGGCCGGTTTTGTTCAACATCTTTATTAATGATCTGGATGATGGGATGGATTGCACCCTCAGAAAGTTTGCAAATGAGACTAAACTGGGGAGAGAGGTAGATACACTGGAGGGTAGGGGTAGGATCCAGAGTGACATAGACAAATTGGAGGATTGGGCCAAAAGAAATCTGATGAGATTCAAAAAGGACAAGTGCAGAGTCCTGCACTTAGGAAGGAAGAATCCCGTGCACTGCTACAGGCTGGGGACCGACTAGCTAAGCAGCAGCTCTGCAGAAAAGGACCTGGGGATTACAGTGAATGAGAAGCTGGATATGAGTCAGCAGTGTGGCCTTGTTGCCAAGAAGGCCAATGGCATATTGGGCTGCATTAGTAGGAACATTGCCAGCCGATCGAGGTAAGTGATTATTCCCCTCTATTCGGCACTGGTGAGGCCACACCTGGAATATTGCATCCAGTTTTGGTCCCCCCCTCTACAGAAGGGATGTGGACAAATTGGAGAGAGTCCAGTGGAGGGCAACGAAAATTATTAGGGGGCTGGGGCACATGACTTACGAGGAGAGGCTGAGGAAACTGGGCTTATTTAGTCTGCAGAAGAGAAGAGTGAGGGGGGATTTGATAGCAGCCCTCAACTACCTGAAGGGGGGTTCCAAAGAGGATGGAGCTGTGCTGTTCTCAATGGTGGCAGATGACAGAACAAGGAGCAATGGTCTCAAGTTGCAGTGGGGGAGGTCTAGGTTGGATATTAGGAAACACTATTTCACAAGGAGGGTGGTGAAGCACTGGAATGGGTTACCTAGGGAGGTGGTGGAATCTCCATCCTTAGAGGTTTTTAAGGCCCGGCTTGACAAAGCCCTGGCTGGGATGATTTAGTTGGTGTTAGTCCTGCTCTGAGCAGGGGATTGGATTAGATGACCCCCTGAGGTCTCTTCCAATCCTAATCTTCTGTGACTCTATGATCTAATTATCTTTAATTAATTAAATTTAATTTAATGAGAAGCCTTTTGTTCTCTTCATCACCCTGCCTCTGTTTATAATCAAACTCCTTGCCCCAAGGGCAGAAGTTGTTCCCAGCACAGAACTCATCACTTTCCACACTCAGGCTCGGGCTCCTGGGTGCTGAGCAGCCACTATTTTTTTCCCATGGGTGCTTGAGCCCTGGAGCACCCACGGAGTCAGCGCCTATGTGCAGAGGGGAGGTTCCCCCTCCTCAGTGTAACAGGAAAATTCAAACCTGTCTGCAGAGATCAGCTGGATTCACACAGGCCGGCTCTGGCCTGGCAGTGCCCGTGTTGCAACCTGTTATCTCAGCACAGGCCCATATCCTGCTCCCATGGAAACACATGAAAGTGCTGCTGTTGGATTCTGCAGGGACAGGATTGGCCCCGAGTTATTTCTGGGACTCCTGTTTTACTGTAGTTCTCTGACTTGTGACCCTCTCACCCTGGGCCCCTCTGACTTCCCCTCACACGTGCCATGATACACAGCTCTAGTTAGAAGGGCTACTTGCACTGAAGAGACGCTGCTGGTGCCATGAGCTGAGTGTGGTGTTTGCTGTTCCAGAGGGAGCTTCCCCGGGGGGGTCTCAGTTGAATTACGATAACGTGGAGGAGCCTGCCTTGAACGACGTCCCCCAGACTCCAGACGGCTGAGGTGAGCAGTGAATCTGCCTCCTGGAAGCAACGTCACCGTGACGAAAAACTAACTGTATTTTCCAGTAGGGACAATAGTGGTTTGTTAAGAAAACCAGGAAGTTCACCCACCAGTATTGTGTATTGCCTTAATGCTGGGGGCACTGACCAGGTGCATTACAAGAGCTGTGAGGAGGCCCAGGGGTAGGGAAGTGTGATGTCCTAGGTCATGACAGAGGCCCATTGCAGGGATGGAAGGGGCTTTTGTGACCCTCAGTGCCATGAGCGCTAAGGTTACTCACTATTTGTAAAGACAACTCACCAAAGCAGAGATCTCTACAGTGCAGCAATGTTCCTTGCCAGCCTTTCCTGACATGTGTCTATTGCAGCTTATATACACCTGTGTGAGAAACGTTGTGACAGGGGGTGGGTGGGATATGGAGATTTTAAACCCAAGGGCCCACATCCCACCCTTATTGGCTGGCTCAGCACCCACTGGTGTCAGTAGGTTGGAGACTGATGGCAGTTTATGGGGTGAACTTTATCAGGAGAACACACTGTAAAGACATTATCTTTAAAATGTCAAGTTTAGGAAGCCGAGAACAAATTCTGGGCAATTCCAAGTCATTTAAATTTGTAATTATGATAATAACATGCCTTGTGGAGTAATCCCTCTGGACTAGACCCCAGTCACCTCTTTCTATAACTCCCCCTCTGCCTCGTCATCTGGGAGCTCTAAGATCCACTCAATCAGCAATTGAAATGTATCAAATCAGTGTGATATGTGAAATCCCCCAGTCGAAGGGTTCCAGGGGAGTTCTCCTCTTCCCGTCCTGAGGGTGGAAGTGCTGAGAGATCCCCAGGGACCAGTGAGGGTGGTGCATCTGCAGCTTGTAGATTATTTCTATCTTCACTGTGAATATTCTCTTAATTACTTCACATCTTCACATTAGATGCCCCTGCCCTGCCTGGAGATGTCCCAGGGGATGGTTATGATGATGCCAGAGAAGTGTCTGACCCTGAAGGTGACACTGGCTTGGGGCAGAATAATGAGGAAGGCACTGAGGCTAGTGACAGGAACGGGGATTCACAAACAGGTGAGTTTGCACTTCACACTGTCTCTGCAGAGTGGGAGGGCTGGAAATGTGAGGTACGCAGCAAGGGAACAAACTCGGCCAACCCAGTGCCTGTGAGAAAAACTCTCCTTCTCTCTTCTTTTCATTCCCTCAAAGCAGAGGCTTCAGTGCCTGCAATGGTGACAGGAAAAGTGGGGTCCTTGCTGTATGATATTTCATGGTCAAACCAGCAAGATCCCTCAATCTCTAGGTTCAAATCCTTGTGTGGCTGCCACACCCTGGATTACTGGATTGCTACCAATTTACTGCGCTTGTATCTTTTGGGCAGAATCTTATAAACCAAAGTCCTGTTAATGCTGCGCAAATGTTAAAGAGCTTGTGACGCTTCCTGTAAAAGTTGGGCATTTGCCCATTATCCTTGGCCAATATCTCCCCTCCCCTCCCCATTGTGTCCTCAGCAGAGACACCACCAGCCACCCCAGAGGAGGTGCAGTGGTGATAAAATGTGCATTGCTTCGTACTTGATAAGAATTATGTGTTCATGTTTATTGTTAGGGCAGAGTGAATTATACAATGTCCTTAATTAAGAGCTCCTTGCTCGTAAGTGATTGGGTTTTGTACATGAAGTGACAGGTCAATACAGTTGTCACTTGGCACCTTTAAATGGTCTGGAAACCAAGGGTTTTACTTCCAGAATACGTACAGAGGTGATGGATTAAAACTTGTCATGGACCCAATCAGAAGAACGAAGAGGGAACATTTTCTAACCCATATTGCAGAGTGCGCTCCACCCTTGCAATGCAGCCAGACCTCGCTATAAAATGGATCCACTGACTGTATGTGTCTCCCTTGGTATTTTCAGGTTGGAATCTGCACTCACTAAGGAATGAAGGTGTTTCTGGAATGGAGAAGGAAACCCCGTTCCTGCCTCCTGGAGACACAACTTACGATGATGTGGGACATGGTGACTCGGGGTTCAATATCATAACAATTTGATTGGACAAAATAACCTTGTGATGATGGAAAAGCTTTGCCTTTTTCCTCTGAGAAATGTTTCCTTTGGCATGATGCCCAGAGACAGACCCTGCCTGGTAGATAGACAAAGCAGGTGTTTTTATAGAATTTGTGAGAAGTTGCAGGAAATTCAATGGTGAGTCGGAAAAAGTTCACAAATTTCCTCTGTATAACTTCCCACTGATTGGCCAGGATGGACTTTTCCTGCTTTTTTATCCCTGTAATTTCTTCAGCTTCATTTTGTGCCTTTTTCTTATTAAATCCTTTCTGAAAGTCTTCCCCATAGTGGAAGTTTTTCTTGCCAGATGAATTGTGCAGTTTCCAGTGTTCATGACAGTGAGAGGCTGAGATTGAACAAACCAAGAGACAAGGGTGGGCCACCTCTGGGTATGGCCGGCTGTTTGATGGGAGGTGAGTTTACACTGAATGTTCCATCAGGCATGTGGTAAAAGTGAGAAACCAGCAAGAGAACATTCTGAGATAAGCAACAAGGTTGTTCCTAAACTGAATTCAGATTTGAAACTTTCATTGAATCCAAGGAGATCAATGGGAAATGCTCCTTGGATAATTCACACCTGAAATTAAACAACTGGTGAAAAGAATTCCCCATTAGCGATAAATACAGAGGATTCATATTTCTGCTCTGATGATAAATGAATTTTATAGACAATAGTGACAGGGGGAAGGTTAATCAGAGTCTGGATTTCCACTGAACCAATAAGGCTACAACAAGTAACAAGTCACTGAGTTCTCACTGGAAACCCCATTAAAACTAATCATCTTCGCACAGTGGCATGTTCATTTCCATGACAATCTACAAATACAGTTTACAATCAATGCTGAGCTGAGTACTGACCAGTGCAGAAGCCAAAGTGTTCAAATTAATCCTCAGAGAAGTAAATACCAGAATGCTTGCAGAGTACATCGCTATTTCACAGAGGTGTCTGTCTTTCCTTCGCCACAAATCCTGCATTCAGCTTGGTCACTTCATCTGTACACGGCTACAGTGGAAATAGAAAAGGTCCAGTCGAGAGTCAGGGCTGTTCAGGCCGAGTGTCTGGGGTGCCTCTCCAGTCCAATCTCTAGTCAAGCAGGAGGAAGACTTGTGTGTGCCTGCCATGGCTCAGATCTCACCTCCACTGGCCCTGGGCAACACAAGTCCTCCCTTCTGTGCCTCACAGGCCCTGCTGTTACCACACAGCTTAGAGGTAGGTGTACACTAAGCCTCGAGCCCTCCAAGCATCTCCCTGCAGTGTCCAGCTCATTGGCAGATTTAGAGTTAGTGGGGCCCCCCAGCCCTGTGCTCAGCTTCATTTTGGGGGCCCCTCCTTGGGACCCAGCCAAGAAAAAGGACATTCTCTCTTAGCTCCCTCCTGTCCCCATTTTTCTTCCTCCTCCTCCTATAAGTAATAGAAAGTAAATGAAAATAAAGTGAGGTATCTTGATTGTTTTTGTAGTCTAACTTATTTTTCCACAGGCCACTTGAAAATTGCAGAGGGTCTCAACGGACCACTTAATGATCTTTCTAAATATTGTTTGTACCATTAGCTAACTATTGTAAAGCACTTTGGATAAGAGCGCTTTATCAAAAAAAATAATGTAAAAAATCATTGGGGTGCAGGGTCTGACCAGGACTTAGGGTGTGGGAGGGGGCTCAGGGCTGGAGGTGCAGGGTCTGGGAGGAAGTTAGGGTGCAGGAGGAGGCCAGGGGTTGGGGTGCAGGGTCTGGCCAGGAGTTAGGGTGTGGGAGGAGGCTCAGGGCTGGGGTAGGGGGTTGGGGTGCGGAGCTCTTACCTGGGGCAGCTCTTGTTTAGTGCAAGGGGTGCAGGTGGGGATGTGGGGAAGGTGCAGGAGTCAGGGAGGGCAGGGGGCTGGGGGTGTGTGACGGGGTGCAGGAGTTAGGGCTGGGGGTGCAGGGTATGGGAGGGAGTTAGGATGCAGGAGGGGGTTCAGAGTTGGGGTAGGAGGTTGCGGTATGGAGCGCTTACCTGGGGCAGCTCCCATTCGGTGTGAGGGGTGCAGGAGGGTATGTCGGGGGGGTGCAGGAGCTCCCGTTTGGTGCTCAGGTTGGGGATGGGGGGGTGCAGGAGTCAGGGCATGAGGTGTGGGGGGGCTGGGTATGTGGGGGGGTTACAGGAGTCAGGGAGGGAAGGGAGCTGGGAGTGTGTGAGGGGGGTGCAGGAGGCAGGCAAGAGGCTGTGGTTGTGGCGGTGAGGTCGTGGGGGTGCTCCCAGCTCCCTGCCCCATCCCACTCCAGCTCCCTGCCCCATCCCACTCCAGCCCCCTGCCATGAGCAGCTCATGGCAGGGGACTGGGGGGGTATGTGAAGGGGGAGTAGAGGGGCCCTGCCTTTGCTCTGCCCTGCCCTGATTCCAGCCCCTGCCCCAAGGCCCCGCCCCCACGTCTTCTCTGCCTCCTCCCACGAGGGTGCTGTGGCCCCTCTCCTCCCGCTCCCTCCCGGAGCGACCTGAGTGCCGGCAAACAGCTGCTTGGCGGCGGGGGAAGCGCTGGAAGGGAGAGGGAGGGGCACGAACGCAGCACGCTCAGGGGAGGAGGTGGGAAAGAGGCGGGGGAGGTGGGAGCCTGGCTGCCGGTGCCTGCAGAGTCTGCGGCAGGAGCCCCAGGAGTCGGCAGGACCAAGCTTCGGCCCCCACAGCTGCCTGGCCCTGGGGCCCCCTGTCACTGGGGGGCCCCATGCCAGGGCACCCTGTGTTTTACTGTAAATCCTCCTCCGGTCCAGCTCCTCATCCCCAAGACACTCACAATATTCATGGATTCATTGCTTTAAAAGAAGCTGTGGAACCCAGCTTAGCAGTTACACCTCCGATCACTGCTCCACTCATCATACAGCACTTAGATATGCTTCTAGTTAAATCAAGTGTAAGTTTATTTAACAAAGACAGAGATTCAAGCAGTAGCAAGCAGAAGTATTGCAAAGAAATTATGTATAAAACAAAATTGTAACATGCCTTCTGCAGCCCAGATTTAATTAACAAGACACTCTCATGTCTTGTAGAATAATCCTTACCCAAAACACTTGCAGCATTTTACAGCCTCGCTGGCTGTGACCCTCCTTTCATGAGTCAAGTACACTGGCAGCTTGCCTCCAAAGTGAAGGATCCTGTGTGTTCCTTTGCCCCCCTAAAAATATACCAGTCCCATCCTTTGTCTTGATTCATAAAAAGGACACCCCCCGCTCTTTTGTTTCTTCTTGTAGAAGTTCTCTCTTGTAGATTTTGCAGACTTTCCACTTCCTCTGGCTCAGAAGACAAATAGGCTTCCACTGTGAGGAGTGCAATGCAAATATAAATGACCAGTCAGGGAGATAGGTGTCTGTTACCCGCTGCTTGAGAGGACCATTTCAGAGGTATGTCACCTCCTGGTAACCTGCCTTAACTCCTTAAGTATCATCTGTACAGACATTCTGCAATGGTTATGACAACTGCTGGGCTACTGGCTCTTGGTAGATGCCTCATATGCCACCCATTAGTGAACTATGCTGCCTATATCTGACCCAGGGAATCCTTGTGAAATACTGTGCACCATCGGGTTCCTGGTTCACACCAGTTCCTTCCTCCGGCATTGTGACCTGGTGCATGGGGTCGCAGAGCCACTTGGTTTTGGTCCTGCTGCCCCTCCATCATCTGTCATTATGAATGGGTGTCCAGTCCAAACCTGAGAGGTGCTGCAACACCGTGAGTCAGGCTGCGATGCCACTTACTCAAATGTGGCCCAGCCACCCCCTTGACTTTATGGAGGAGCGGCCAGGGCACATCTGGGAGGCCCTGCATCCCCATGTGCCAGGTCACAGTGCCCGGAGCAGGGAGCTGGGCCCAGCCCTGCAGGACGGGAACCACCACTGCAGGCTCTCCAACCCCAGAACCCGCCCCACCCGCCCCACCCCTCCTGTACAGGCCAGGATTTGGATTGTGGTGCCAGCGTGGAGGGTGCATATAGGTCGTGGTGGGTTGCAAGAAAAGCAAAGTGCAGTTAGTGGGTTGTCTTAGCAACAAGTTGGGGAACTGCGGCTCTTATCTACCAGCTCAGGTACCGGAGCAGTGACACTGGGGCCGCACAAGTTTCAACGCAGGCTAGTCCCACCGGTAATTACCCAGGGTTCTGGGTGGGCTGGTAGAGACATGCTGAAGCACATGATGCCTGATACCTGAGCTAGCTACATTAAAGCTCGTGCTGGTACGTCCACTCAAGCTGTGATCACACTTTGTGACTGCAGTGTAGACGTACCCTCCACAGTGAAAGGAAAGCAAAAGGCAGTGAATAGCGTAGCTGAAGTCAATGTACTTAGATCTACTGACCGCAGTGTCTTCACTGCGGTGAGTCGACAGCAGACGCTCCCCCGTCGACTCTGCCTGCGCCTCTCACTCCGGTGGAGAACCAGAGTCGACGGGAGAGCGCTCGGCGGTCAACTTATCGCAGCGAGACTACATCGACCCCTGCTGGGTCGATTGCTGACCATCGATCCAGCGGGTAATGTAGACAAGCCCTCAGAAAAGTCTGCAAAGAAGGCTGGACATAAGAGCAACATCAGACATCTCTATGAAGCTGAACTGGGTGATTTCAGATGATCTTAGCCTCGACCCCAGTCTGTTGTTGAAGGGGTCCAGACTAGTCATCCCCACACGGGGGTGAAAAAGGACATTCTGCATAAACTGCACGGGGGCCACCAAGCCAGACCAAAATGTGCAGAAACAGCTCAACAGTGGCCTTCACTGAGCAACAAGTACCAGAGAGAGAGGTGAGAAGTCTGAGACCTGCATTCACATGAGAACCAACCAACCAGAACCATCGTTTCCTTCCCTCTCCCAGACACACCATGGTGGAAAGATCTTCTCCAGCTGGCTAATGGAACCTCCCTTCCATTCACTGGCTGCTTGTCAAGATTTATTGAAATAGCCAAGGTGCTCACCTCTACATCTCAGACAGTGGGTTCAGGAGGAAATCCATGTTTGATTGCAATGGAATCCCACTGTAAGTCTGCTCTGATAATGATCCTCAGTTACTATTGGACACTGTTAAATTTACAAATCCCTGCAGTTTCACTCATTACATAAGTTGCCAGTTTTCATAAAACCATGGGGAAGCACAACTCTCTGTGAAAATAGTGGAACAAATTCTTACAATATCTGGCCTTGTTCCCCTGCTTGCCAGCACCTCTGGCAAAACAAAATGAGGAGCTGAGTTGAATTTCATCATCCCAACCATCCCTTCACTATTAGATCTTAGTTGGACTGAATTTCTAATGCTCCTAAGAAAGGAAGAACAACCTAAAAGCCGTCAGCAGAGAAACTTTTTCAGGAGTCACAGACTCAAAGCCCTGAGGGAGCTGAACGCAGGAGATCGGGTGTGGCTGAAAGGCTCTGCAGAAGAAGGAATAGTACAGGCACAGCTGAACACTCCTCTATCTGACCCTGTTCGAGTTCTGGAGTATCATTTCAGACCAGGTTTCTTCAGCGGGTAAATCTCACGGAGCACTCAGATCCGCACTTCCGGGCTGAACCTGTGAGTAATGATCCCCCTGCTCAAATAGACCATCCACCATCTCCTCCGAATCTGACTGAAGGGAGACAGCCAGCTAGATCTAAGAGCCTCCCTCCTTCCTGAAAGATTAGGTCAGACCTTGGATACCTGAGGAACTCAGGGATTTAGTAGCCAAGTGCTTTACTCAGGCAGAACAATCCCCTGGCATGAGACTGAAGGGTCAGGCAGTCTTCACAGCCCTCTCTGGGATGTTTTTAATAGTCTGTGTTGATGTTTAGTGCATGGCTGGATTGATGAATGTTTTCTTTTCATTCCCTCCTCACAGAGGAGGATTTTGTCTAGGGACACTTTTTAGACAGGCCACTAGGGGGCCTTACAGAAGAAGTACACAGCTGCAGGCAAGGAGGAAATGAAGGTTATTCTGTTATTTACCTGCCCTTTAGCAGCCTCTGTGAATTCAGCCGGCTGGGCTGGAAGGCTGCACAGCAGCAATGAGATTGATTCAGGTCACTGGGATCAGGCAGGTGTTGAGATGCTAATGGCTCACTCTGCTGAAACTCATGCAGGAGGCTCTAGCTGTCTGCCACATCAGCCATCTCTCCTGCAGGGAGCTGAGACCCTGCATTCACTATGGCACTAACCAGCTGTTGGCATCAGCACATCTGTGACACTGGACTAACACTGTGAACTTCCTGAGCCAGCCTGGATCTGTGCTGTCGGTCACATGCACAGGAGGGGAGGGGTTCTCCAAATGCAGCCGAAGAGAGAAAATCCTGATAAAAAAGGCTTGTCAATGCTGAGCATCGTGGGAATCAGGCAGGCAGTGATGTAGTGGTAAAAAAAGGAGGTGGGTGAACTCCCAAACTAAACTCCATATTCCCCAAAGGATGCCTGGATAAATTCTGTTTACTCTCATTTTCTCCCAACTACACGACTGCAGGCCAGTGCCGAAGGATCAACTCGGATGCCTAATTCAAGCTGCTGGTTTTGAAAATCAGGCACTGAGCGTGTTCCTCACAGAGTTTGCAGGACAGGGACTCTCTTTTATTATGTATTTGTACAGCCCTCAATGTACAATGGGGCCCTAATCCTGACTGGGGCTGTTGCCCCTTTTCAACCCAAGCAGCTCGGCAAAGTTTGGGGCTCTGGGGCTGTTCCAGCTGGAAGCAGAAATTGTTGGTGTCTGGTATTTTCTTTGGTGTAATCTTGGTTGTTTCCAAGGAATGTACAAAATCTGAACACAGAAGGGAAGAAGAACAGAAGGAGCTGTTTTTTAGTTTACTATCCCTCAACTTCTTTAGCTAACAAACCCAAATGCTCTCCTTAGCACAGGGGTCTGCTCTATGAAGGGTCTGTCCAGGCAGGGAGGAGGAGGCTCTGGCTTAAGGAGAAGCTCAGCAGGCAAGTGTAGGGAACCAGCTGATCCAGCTAAGCAGCAGCTAATGCGTGGCTCCAGTTCCCAGCTGGAAGATGTAAGAGAGGACCCAGGCCTGGGGGGAACAAAAGACAAACACTTCCCTGAGCAGTAGGAGGAGGAGGCTGCAACAGTGCAGGGTCCTGTTGCCCCCTGAGGCAAAGGGAAGGCTGTGACCCTTGAGCTATTGGGGCTAGATGACCCTGAAGTATCAGCCCAGGTCAGGACTATCACTTGTGTTACTTTTCCATGTGCCTTGTCTTTTTGTGGCAGAGGAATAACAGAGGTGACTAAAGCAGAGTCGGGTGGGGCTGGTTGTTTTGCCCCCAGGCCGGTGGACAGGCCCAGCGGAAGGGTGGAGAATGCAGGCTGTGTCTGCCACTACCCAGGAAACCAGGGATCTTGAATCCTCTTTACAATGGAGGGGGGAGCAACTGTAGCTACAACATCAGCAGCTGCAGCAGATTGTGACCCAACAGCAGCAGTTACCCCAGAAGCTTCAGTTACAACAACAACAGTGCCAGCAAAAGCGTCAGGGAGCAGCAGTGGTTTATGCCTCATCTGGAGAACTGGAGCCCACAGGTGAGTGCGGGGCTGTGGTTTCCTGTGTGGGAGGGAGAAGCCCTCACCAAAATGGGGATGGAAGATGTTCTTGAGGACTTCCTAGGGACTTTTGAGCAGCTGGCCAGGGCATACTATTGGCCCTGGAAGAGTGGACCACAAGATTGCTCCCTACTCAACAGGAGAGGCCCAAGCAGAGTGTCATGACCTGGGGGTTGAGATGGCAATGGACAATGGGACACTGCAGGAACCCTACTAGCCTGCCTAGGACTTAGTGGAGAGGGCTATCATTGTCCATTCAAACATGAACCCATTGGCTCTAGATTCCCACCGAGGGCTGCAGTCCAACACTTCCAGGATTTGTGTTCTCTCTGGCTAAAATCAGAAACTTATTTGCCAGTGGAAATGGTGATGTTAGAACAGTTTTGCCAAACTATCCTGGGGTGGCCCAAGTTGTGGGTTGGCTGCCACCGCGTGACTTGTCTGGAGGAGGCAGTCTGCCTCTTAGAGAACTTTCTGGAGACTGAACTGGAGCGTGAGCCTCTGGGAAAAGCTTAGGAGTACTTGTGGCACCTTAGAGACGAACACATTTATTTGAGCACAAGCTTTTGTGAGCTACAGCTCACTTGGCAATCAAACGCCCACAGATCTCTAAAGGGGCCGAATTGGTCTATGTACAGTGTATTCATCGGCATGTTTGGTCCTACCCTGTGGCTAAAGTCATGTTAATGGTCTGGAGCAGCAGGTTGAAATGTCAGTGGCGATGGCCTGACTCCTAGCCTACCTGATGGTATTGGGCTGGGACTGGGGACCTGTGGGGACCTGTAACCAGTCTTGTGAGGGTAGCTGGGAAGGCGGGGTTGACACTTAACCTCCTCTTGGCATCCCAAGTTAAGCTTAAAGAAATTTTCCCCTTTTCTGACCCTGAGCTGTTCGGTTCCAAACCAAAGTGCTGCTGGGAGCAGTGTCAGGCCTGAAGGTCAGGGTGCAGTGCAGTTTGGAGCTCCCTGAAGAGCAGCCACAGGCACAGCCTCCTCCTAGGGACAACCCACTGGCCTGAGAGGAGGGGCCCAACTTCATCCAGAGTCAGAGGGAGGAGCCAGTCTTGATTCTTCCGTATGGCCGGTTGACTTGGGCACATGGATTGTTGGTTGCTCCTGATCAGGATGCCCAGTACCCCCATTTTGAACTAAAAGGGGATCTCTTGGTGTGTGTGATCCGGGACAAAAAAACCAGGGCCTGCCAAACCCAACTCCTGGTCCTTAAGTTGTATTGGAACTAAGTTTTAAAACTGGCCCAAGATGTCCCGTGGTTCTGTCACTTGGGAGTGGAAAAGACCCAAGGGAGGATTTTGGCCCAGTTCTTTTGGCCCTTGGATTATTGCAACCTCAAATTATTGTTCATTCTGTCCAGAATGGCAACTGGTGGCCCCAGAGCCAGCCCACAGGGCCCCTCAGTCCTCTTCTATTGCTGAGCAGCCCTTTTGCCACCATTGGGGTCGACCTCTTGTGTTCCCTGGAACCAAGTTCAATCTGGTGTCAGTCTATGTTGGTGATTGTTTCATTATGCCACTTGGTAACCCGAGCCATAGCCCTGTGCTCGGCAGTGTCCCAGACACAATTGCTACCCAATTAATGGATGTGTTTGCAAGAGGCGGGTTTCTAAGAGTTCTCCTGACAGACCAGGGCACAGCGTTCATGTCCCAGTTAATACCTCAGTTTTGTGGTCTCCTGAAAACGTACTCAGTTAAAACCTCTGTTGCCCGCAAACAGATGGGCTGGTCGAGCAGCTTAATCCTACATTAAAAAAGATGTTTCAAAAATTTGTAACTAAGGTGTAACACTCTGCACCCTATAGTCACCGTAGTAATACCATTATCAATATGGTTGTGATACAATTGTGATATGTTTTGGACAAAGTATGCCTGGTGAGATATTTTAAAAGTCTTAATCGGTTACAATTTAACAGGATATTAATGTTTCTGTGCTATCATTATATCTAGAGTATTGAAGTTTTGCTCAGCATCTGTCACTGAAATATGTTGTGAAGTTAAAAACACCCGAAACCAGCCTTTCAAGTACAACAGTGAAAAGGCCAAACAGCATTAATGGCCCATTGAGGGAAATACACTCACAAGAATTACCCCAGGAACCGGGTACAATAGAAACCTCTCAGAGATAGCATTACACAGTGTGGACTGTTTCAGTCAGGACACAGCAAAAAAATTTTCCAGGAAGATGGAAGAAGTTGTAAAAGCGGAAGTGATATCACTAACGGCCTCACTCTCCCCCTACAGCACAACACCTGGAAACACCTGAGGAACAAAGACTGCACTGGGGAAGGGGGGTCCCAGGCAGGAAAGAAGGAAGCCTGCCTGTGTATGGAAGCTTGGTGGAGTACTTGTACTATCCAACAGGGTGAGACACAGCTTGATTCAAATCCTTTCCAGTTTAGAAAACTTAGATTGTGTTTTTCGTTTTATTTCCTATGGTAATCTACTTTGATCTGTACGCTATTACTTTTAATCACTTAACATCTATCTTTCTGTAGTTCACACATCAATTTTATACTTTACCTAACAACTGTGTGGTTTGAATGAAGTGCTTGGGGGAAAATCTCAGCTCAGTTAACAAAGGCGTGTGCATTGTCCTTTCCACATTGAGGGAGGGGTGGATTGGGTAATAAACTCATATACTGATCAGGCTTTTGACCAGATCAGGACAGTGTAGTTCAGGGGTTCTCAGACTGGGGGTTGTGACCCCTCAGGGGGTCGTGAGGTTATTACATGGGGGGGGGTCACGAGCTGTCAGCCTCCACCCCAAAACCCCCTTCACCTCCAGCATTTATAATTTTGTTAAATTTAAAAAAAAATGTTTTTAATTTATAAAGGGAGTCACATTCAGAGGCTTGGTATGTGAAAGGGGTCACTAGTACAAAAGTTTGATAACCACTGGTGTAGTTCGTGGGGGCAAGGCTGGGGAGCTGGGGGTATTTTGCCTGGAGTTTCTTGCTATTGTTAATTCATGACAGGTTTCAGAGTAGCAGCCATGTTAGTCTATATTCACAAAAAGAAAAGGAGTACTTGTGTTTAGTCTCTGAGGTGCCCAAGTACTCCTTTTCTTTTTGTTAATTGATGAGTGTCTCTGGGAGCATTTATGCAATCTAGCTGGGTGTGGGACTCCACATGCTGTTGTGCTGAGTGATAGTAGCACCTGGAGAGATTTACTGCTTGTCACGAGCAAGGCATTATAAGAGACAGCCCACGCTGGAGCGTTAAGGGAGCACAGCAGTACCCCAGTTCCAGGCTGCACCGTGGGAATGCCCGTCACATAAGGAATCCCAGAATTTGGACAAAATGTCCCTGAATATGTAGTTTGCAATTCAGGAGGTCCCACAATCCTCCACCAGCTTTTCACCCTTTCAATTGCTGTACAGCAGACAATCCCCGGGGGGTAGTGGATCTTTCACAGGAGTCTTGTCAGGAACAAGGGACATCTAGCCAGAAAGTAATCCAGTGTGTCCTCAGGTTGAGAGAGAGATTGGATCTGGTAGGGGGCTTTGCCAGGGAGAAGCTGAGAGTGTCACAGCGCTCCCAGGAACAAGAGTGCAATAGAAACAGCAGCCTCTGGGTTTACCAGCCGGGGGATGGGGTTCTCCTGCTGCTGCCTCTGCAGAACGCAAACTGCTGGGAAAGGGGCAAGGGCCTTTTGAGATCGTGTGGGGTGAGCTACAAGTTTCAATTGGTGGGCAAGCACCGGGGGTCCCAGGTATATCATGTCAAGCTGCTGAAATCCTGGAGGGCCCAGAATGAATGTCTTGCCCATATCCCAACATCAGAGGCAAAATTGGGTCTCCAGGGGTCAGAGACCAGGTCTTGCATAGAGATGCCTCTCGGGGAAAACCTGTCCCTGGCCCACCAGGAGGAGGCCAGAGAATTGGTCAAGCATTTCACAAATGTCCTTACTACTGAACCAGGGTGGACCCACCTAGTCAAACCCCTATACATCTGATATCTGAGAGCTATGTCCACAAGGGCTGCTTCCAGGGACAGGAGAGGTTAAAGGACACAGCCAAGAAGGAATGACAAATTGTGTTGCAATTGGGTGTATCTGAGGAATCAAAGAGCGAGTGGTGCAGCCCAGTTGTTCTGGTCCCTAAGCCAGACCACAGCATTCGCCTTCATATTAATTTTCACAAATTAAATGGAGTGTCAAAGTTTGATGCCATCCTATACCCCGGATCAACGAGATGCCTGAAGGCCTGGGGAAGGATAATTACTTCACCACTCTCAGCCATACAAAGGGCTATTCGGAAATCCCCTTGTCACCTGACTCCAAGGAGTTAACTGCATTCACCATGCCCTATGGGCTGTACCACTTCCAGACCTTTTCATTCAGGCTCTATGGAGCTCCCGTGACACTTCACAGACTCATGGATAAAGTACTTCTGCCCCACAAAGCATATAGCACTGCATACTTAGGCTGTGTCTGCACTTTCAAGCTTACAACAGCACAGTTGTACCGATTCAGCTGTGGTGCTGTAAAAGCGTCCGTGTAGGCTTCTTATGCTGATCGGAGAGAGCTCTCCTATCAACTTAATAAAACCAGCTCAAGAAGCTGTGGTAGCTGTGTTGGAGAGAGACAGGAGTGACATGAGCGCTTATGCCGGCAAAATTTATGTCACTTGGAGGGGTGAGGGAGGAGGGTGTTTTTTCACATCCCTGAGCAACAAAAGTTTAGCTAACATAGGTGCTAGTGTAGACATGGCCTTAGATGATGTAATGAACTATTCCACCACCTGGGCAGTGCACCCACATTGTGTCGGTGCAATTCAGTAACTCCCCACTTAATGTCCTCTCGCTTAACATTATTTCGATCTTACGTCCCTGCTCCTTTACAGAACATGCTCCATTTTAAAGTTTGTGCAATGCTTTGCTATAACGTCATTTGGCCGCCTGCTTTGTCCACAGCTGGCAGCCCCCCATCACCTCCCTTATGCCCCCTCCCACCCGCTGGCAGACCCTGTGGATCAGCACCTTCCCCCCGCCTCCTGCTCATGGCAATCAGCTGGCTTGCAGCATTCAGGAGGGAGAGGGAGGAGCAAGGACTCGGTGCCGCAAACCAGCTGATTGTCGTGGGCAGGAGGCTGGGGAGGGAGGGGGGAGGCTGCTCACTGGGTCCTCGCTCCTCCCTCCTCTTCCCCCTGAGCACTTCAAGCCAGCTGATTGCCATGGGCAGGAGGGAGGGGGGAGAAGCGAGGACGTGGCACTCCTCCCCCCTCTCTCCCCTGCCTCCTGCCCATGGCAGTCAGCTGGTTTGCAGTGTTCAGGTGGCAGGGGAGGGAGGGGGAGCCTGCGCGCCGTGTCTTCGCTCCTCCCCACTTCCTCCTGCTTCCTGAACGCCGCAAGCCAGGTGATTGCCATGGGCAGGAGGCAGGGGAGGGAGGGAGGAGGAGAGAGGACGCGCTATGCGGAAGAAAGCGGGTGGGGAGAAGAGGCGGGTTCATGGTGGGGGCTTGGGGAAAGGGGTGGAGTGGGCGGGCCAAGGGTTGAGCTGCCCGCCACTGGTGCTTGCAGAGTAGGGGAAGCTGCTGCTGTTCAACATGCTTCTCCTAAACTACAGCACCTTCAGCCTCCTTGCCTGCCTCATCTCCAGTGCCAGTGTGCTGTGCCTGAGTGGGGTAAGGCAGGGGCACCTCCCAACTATAGTACTGTACTGTATGGCAAAAAAAAAAAAATCCGTAGAACTTAACCCCCAATTTACATTCATTTTTATGGGGAAATTGGATTCACTTAACATTGGTTCACTTAATGTCACATTTTTCAGGAACGTAACTAAAAGGTTAAGTGAGGAGTTCCTATACTCCCGTCCCTTTGAGCTGTGAGTCTCACAGCCAACCCGGCCAAGTGCCAGACTGGCTGCAGGGAGATGAAGTACCTCAGCTATACACTGGGGAATGGGAGGATCTAACCCTTAACAGAGAAGGTAAAGGCCCTCATAGAATGTCCTGTCCCCACCACAAAGTGGCAAATAAAATCTTTCCAGGGGTTGGCTAGGAGCCACCAGTGCTTCATACCCCACATTGCTATGATTATAGCCCCACTGGCATAGCTATTGTGCAGCCAGGCACCCCAAAAGATGCTGGGAACCTCTGCATATGCGGCTGCATATGGTGAAATAAAGTAAATTCTCTGCAGTGCCCTGGTACTTCACAGCCCAGACTTTAATAGAGTTCATCTCACAAATGGGTGCATTGGAATGGGGCCTGGGGGCTGCACTCTCACGGGAATTGGAGGACAGAGACCACCCATTTTGCACTTGAGAAAGAAGTTGCTGCCCCAAGAAAAAAAATACACTGTGATAGAGAAATAATGCCTTGTGGTAAAGTGGGCCACCGACGACTTTAGATACTATTTATTTGACTCTCATCATAGACCATTCACCTTGAAAATGGCTGCATGCCAGGAGAGACACAAACCCCAGGTTGCCCAGTGGCACTTGGCTCCGCATCCTGATGTGTTTACACTATCGAGCCAGTGCCACACATATGAATAAGGACTTTTTTCACAAGATGGGGGAGGGGCTGGTAAGATCAAGAGAAGTCTCCAAGTCCATTCTAGGGGGAGGCCTGTAGCAGGGCAGTCTGCCCTTTTTGGGCCTGAGGAGCCAGGGAGCAGCAAACCCTGGCCTAAGCAGAAGCCGAGCAGCAGATGTTGGGAACCAGCTGATCTAGTAGTGAAGCAGTAGTGAATGAGTGTCCCCCATGTCCAGCTGGAAGATATAAGTGAGGAGCCAGGTCTGTAAGACGGGGGCACCAGGACAAGCACTTTCCTAAACAACAGCAATGGAGGCTGGCACGCCAGCTCTGTGGTCCCCCTGAGGCTAAGGGAGGGCTGTGAGCCGTGAGCTACTGGAGAGTAGAGGACCCTGCAGTATCAGTCCAGGTCAGGATTACCACTCTTCTTACTTTTCCATATACCTTGTGTTTGTGGGGCAGAAGAATAACAGAGCCTGTGCAGAAAGCTAAAACAAAGTTGGGTGTGGGTGACTGTTTTGCCCTCCACCTGATAGACAGACACACCAGACGACACACACACTCTTTGGATTTTGCCAGGGTCACGTTGTGCTCATTCACAGACTACTGCTTGGCGCTCTTGCCTTTTGTTTCTGCCTCTCCCACTCTTGTCTGTTCTCAGTTTCTAAGTGAACTCTCTTCCCCCACTGCCCTTTGTAAAACAATCCTCAGCCAAAAGCTCCTGGGTGGTGTGAAGTTGCACTCCATATGCTTTCAGAAAATATTCTTATGAATGTGAATATGATGTAACTAGAATTTGCTTCATGCAAAAGGCCTCTTGTAAGGTATCATTACAAAGCTTATAATCTACTGAGTGTGGTCATCCTATGTGTATGCATGCATCATTCTTGTGTCTGAAGCTAGAAATATGAAGTATAACTCCGAGGTCTTATTGTAATTATGCAAAGTGTGGACCATTAATGGTGGTTCAGAATCTTGATGGCTTCCACTGACTAGGACAATTGGTTCTAAATGGCTCTGTTTACTTGCAAACCTTCCTGGGGATGTGCAGGCCAGCCCAGGAAGAATGGAGGCTGGGGTCTCACAGCACATGTGATCTTGTCACCTGATACTGGAATCCATCTTAAAATTGGTACTTTTCCATGTAGAAGGAGTGGTGGGAACCCAGAAAGACAAAAGATTCCCACCTTGTGCCAAAGCTATAAAAAGGGGTAGAGCAGGACAGAGGGGGCTGCCAGTCATGAGAGAGCCCCTGCTTTCCACCTAAGATGTCTGCGGGAACTAAAAAGGATTGTAGCAGGGGAAAGGATTGGGCCCAGACTAGAAAGGAGTCTGGTCTGTGAAAGAAGCTTATTGAAACATCCCTGAGGGTGAGACTGAACCCATGACAGGTGGATTCACAGACACCTTTTGTCTGAGATGGGGGCTTATGCTGACTGTTATGTTAATTGAAACGTGAGTTCATACTCATCCGTTTCCAGGGGGATTTAACTCAACCCATGATAAGATTTCAAGCAGTTCATATGAAGAGCTTTCTGAACACTACCCTTATACAAATAATGATAAATATAATGCCTCATTTTAAAGAGCTTTGGCAATTCTACAGCTCAGACTGTCTGGCCTATCTCAGTGCAATGGGTTTTGCACATTTTCATAATTTATACTTCAAATAAAATACAGAGGCCCCCCGCCCCCAAATACTGCAATATCTTGGGTTGCAACATCTGTCACATCCATTCTGTAAATTCTCAGAACTAGGCGAAATCCAGACATTTTCTCTGTGCTGTCTAAGAGCACATCTGCAACCAACATCTGCTAAACATCTAGTGTCTGCACTAAATCCCAGAAGTACTGTTGGTGGTGAGGATAAGGTGGTTTGGGGGTTGTTTTTTGTTTGTTTTGGGGTTTTTAATAATGGTATAAATATATCATTTCTTTCTGTGCTCACAAATGGCTGACTCGTTTTCACTAAAAAACAAACGTGAAACACCTTAAGTAGAGAGCAGTTGTGGAAGAATTCAGCCTGAAACATAAAAAGCTATAAGGAGCTGAAAAGGGACCCTTTCAAATGGAAATGCTCAGGCAACATTGACCACAGCCTGCAGCGCAGGGGTTGCTCAGCGCTCCATCTACAATACACACAAGATGACCGCCATCCCGCCATACAGTTGGATGTGGCTATCAATGGTCAGCTCTTGGAGTGAATTCACTCAGTTTCGGCAATTCCTGGGATAAATTTGATTCACTAGATCTGGTGACCTCAGTGACCTTAATTTCTCCCAAGTGGAGGCTGCATAGTGGAACTGTTTGAATAAGGAAAAAGATTTACATATCATCTCAGAGAAACAGCTCCAACTCCATTTGCTGTTGTTCATGAGGTCAGGCCACTATTCAGGTGACTGCTTGGGACTCTCCCAATTACTTTCCAATCTCATGAATATCATGAATTTGTCCTGGAAATACATTATTGGCAGGGCCATTCTTAGGATTTTTGGGGCCCTATGCAGTATTATTAAACTGGTGCCCCTATGCCTGAGGGTAACCCAGGCTCAAAACCCCAGAGGGGGACGGGAGGGACGAGGCAGCAAAGGATATCGAGCCACCCAGCCCGCCTTACGACGGTGGAGAGTCACATTTCCCCGCAGAGACGCCCGTTCCCTCTCCCTCATTCAGAATGTGCATCACTGACGCATACCACTCTGTGAATACGGTCCCTGCCTAAGGAGACTGTAGTGAGTACTGGGTGTGCAGGAGCCGACTGGCTCTACCTGCTGTCATGGGTGGTGGGTGAAGTTGCCACTTGGGGAGGCTAGCTCCCCAGCCCAACTCTTCTGCCCGTGGCCCCACGCATACTCCACCCCTGCTCTGCCCAAGGTCCAACCCATGATCTGCCCAGGCCCGCCCTCTCCCCACTGTCTCCCGCTTCTCTTCCCTCCCCATCCCTGATCACCCCCTTCCAGCCAATTCCCTGAAAAACCCAAATGAAGCAAATGACATTTGAAAAAAAAACACTTTTCTGCAATTGCTTTCAAAAGAAATTGGAGCATGTTTGCCACTGCATGCCAGAAGGTGAAGCCTGGACATGCAGAAGGTACCTAATTAAAAGCACTAAATTTGGGAATAAAAAATGTCAGTCCTGGGTTTTTTGATATACCCTGAAGTTTGTCAGAGATTTATCTGCAAAAACTGTAGTAAGGGCAAGTCAGCTGCCCTGCTGAATACAACATTTATTCTATAATATTTCATGACACAGCTCTTCTCTGTTTTACATTTTCTTAATCTGTATTTCTAAAATGATTTTATATTTTAAATGTACTCTTAAGCCTTCATAAAGTAATCATTCCAGATTACTGCATATTTAACTCACTGAAACAAAGAGATTATTTTAAATTAATCAGTCAGAGAGGTTTAGTGTGTTCATAACAAGGTTCATTGCTTTTAGAAAAAGGGAACACTAATGTACTTTGTGTGATCTCCATAACAATAGACATGTTTATGAAATGTCACCAACTTTAAAAAATATGTTTCCAAAGATTTTAGGCATAATGAAGTATTTTATATCTTACTAAGGTACTGATTTTGCTGGAGGGTTCTCTTAAAGCTAGTTCAACAAATGGTCCGAATTAAAGAAAGGGTGACTCGTTTGTCCAGCTATCTGGCAGGAAAGGGGTTTTGTCCCTTTAAGGGCTCTCTTCAACAGGAGGGTGAAGGGAGAAAGGGATGGACAGAAAGGACAGTGTTACAGGGCGACCCAAGTTTCCTTCTCCTTGTCCCTGCGCCCTGTGCTTGGGCTGGCCAAAGAAAGGGTCTCAGAGGTCTCTTGCAGGTGCTTCACCCGTGTTCTTTTATTTACAGTGGCGGTACAGTCCCACTTCCCCCAACACCTGTCCCCTCTCCGACCCCTCACTGGGTCCTCTGGCCTTTGATGCTTGTGTCAGCCAGCAGAGTCACAGCCTCAACCCTCCTATCTTCCTCCCTGGCTATCCCCCTCCCTGAGCTTTTCCCTGGGTTTATAAGCCTGCCCACTCATCAACCCAGCTGGTTCCACTCGGCTCAGGAGATCACCCTGAGCCTGCCCTCATTAGGGCCTGCAGCTGGGCTCCCTGCTATGGGTCTTGGCCCATACACCCAGCCACCCGACAGGGAAACAGGGAGAAGCCGGGTCTTCAGCAGGGCACCCAAAGGTTTTATACCTCTCCCCTGCGACAGACAGAATTACTTCTCTCGTCTTGCTTACAATACTCCTGCTAATACAGCCCAGAATGATGTTTGCTTTTTATGCAATAGCATGACACTGTTGACTCCTATTTAGCTTGTGATCCACTATGACCTCCGGATCCCTTTCCGCAGTACTCCTTCCTAGGCAGTCATTTCCCATTTTGTATGTATGCAACTGATTGTTCCTTCCTAAGCAGAGTGGTTTGCATTTCTCCTTATTGAATTTCATCCTATTTACTTTATCACCGGATTTGCCTGTTACTTTGGGGTATGCTAATTTATTAGGGTTAGTCTTCTTGGGGGGGGGTGTTTCTATAATTCTATTAATGTCCTGTTTCTGTCACTTGTGTTTTTATATGGAGCTCTACCTTTCCCTTCAGCAAGTCCCCTCCCAATGGAGCTATCCCACAGGACCTAGGTTCCCCGGCGCTGGGTTCCTCCAGCCCCAGAACCGGATGAACACACACACACATACACACACACACACACACGTATTAACAGAGTAAGTCTGAGTGGACTGCGTCAATCAGCACTTTCAAGCTGTCACCCTTATATGTCCCTGGACTCAATGGGACCACCAGGTCACTGTGCTCTGGAACTACCCTCCAGCCCTCAAGAGAAACTTGATCCAGGACATGCAAGTGCTCCCCCCACTTCCAAGTGGAGTACTGTGTCCAGTTTTGGGCCCCACACTACAAGAAGGATGTGGATAAATTGGAAAGAGTCCAGCGAAGGGCAACAAAAATGATTAGGGGTCTGGAACACATGACTTATGAGGAGAGGCTGAGGGAACTGGGCTTGTTTAGTCTGCGGAAGAGAAGAATGAGGGGGGATTTGATAGCTGCTTTCAACTACCTGAGAGGTGGTTCCAGAGAGGATGGTTCTAGACTATTCTCAGTGGTAGAAGAGGACAGGACAAGGAGTAATGGTCTCAAGTTGCAGTGGGGGAGGTTTAGGTTGGATATTAGGAAAAACTTTTTCACTAGGAGGGTGGTGAAACACTGGAATGCGTTGCCTAGGGAGGTGGTGGAATCTCCTTCCTTAGAAGTTTTTAAGGTCAGGCTTGAAAAAGCCCTGGCTGGGATGATTTAACTGGGGATTGGTCCTGCTTTTGAGCAGGGGGTTGGACTAGATGACCTCCTGAGGTCCCTTCTAACCCTGATATTCTATGATTCTATGATTCTAAGTAAAAATAATTACATACCACGGATGGGGCCAAGCTGATTGCCTCCCAGTGGGCTCTGATCAATTCCGAGGCTCCTGATAACTTCATAGATGCTAAAGTTGCTCAAGTGCTACAAATCCCTCTCTGTTTAAAGCTTTCAGCATTTCCATAGAAACGATATACGGGTCCCTCCTGTCTTCAGGGCCAGTGATACAGAAACAATACTACTTGAGACCATAATTCAAGTCCATTGGGAAGTGCTACAGTTCAATGTGATCTATTCTCCACACTTCTCCCTAATTCTCTGCATCACCTGACTGGAGCAGCATAAGCCTTGCATCTCCTGGTGAGAAAAGAGGATCATCTTCCTCTCTGAATACGCTCAAAGGGTCTGACTGGATGCACCTAGCCCCAACCTTCTGGTCTGGGTCTCCTGCAGCCAATTTGAAGCATCTGTGTGGGAACTCCAGTTCATGGTGGCTAGACTGAAGTGGTCACTTCCAAGCCTCAGTCCCCATATCCCTGAAAAGTATTGGGATCATGGAGACATTTTTAAAAGAAGAATACAGACATGCTACCTCTGCGCTGGGACTATGACTGCCTCATAGACCTGCAGCCCACAGCAAATGTCCCTTATGGACAGATCTATGCAATGTCTGAGCCAGAATTAGCAGCCCTTCATGTGTAAATCCAGGAGAACCTGGCCAAGGGCTTCATCTGGTGCTCCACCTCCCGAGAAGGGGGGTGTCATAAATATGAAGGAAAGGGTAACCACCTTTCTGTATACAGAACTATAAAGTCCCTCCTGGCCAGAGGCAAAACCCTTTCACCTGTAAAGAGTTAAGAAGCTAAGATAACCTCACTGGCACCTGACCAAAATGACCAATGAGGAGACAAGATACTTTCAAAGCTGGAGGGGGGCGGGAACAAAGGGTCTGTCTGTCTGTGTGATGCTCTTGCCAGGAACAGATCAGGAATGCTCTTCATAACTCCTCAGAACTTCTGTTAAGTTAGTAAGTAATCTAGCTAGAAATGCGTTAGATTTCCTTTCGTTAAATAGCTGGTAAAATAGGTTGTGCTGAATGGAATGTATATTCCTGTTTTTGTGTCTTTTTGTAACTTAAGGGTTTGTCTAGAGGGATTCTCTATGTTTTGAATCTAATTACCCTGTAAGGTAGTTACCATCCTGATTTTACAGAGGTGATTCTTTCACTTTTTCTTCTATTAAAATTCTTCTTTCAAGACCCTGATTGCTTTTTCATTGTTCTTAAGATCCAAGGGTTTGAGTCTGTGTTCACCTATGCAAATTGGTGAGGGTTTTTATCAAGCCTTCCCCAAGAAAGGGGATGTAGGGCTTGGGGGGATATTTTCAGGGGAAGACGTCTCCAAGGGGGCTCTTTCCCTGTTTTTTGTTTAACACGCTTGGTGGTGGCAGCATAGGGTTCAAGAACAAGGCAAAGTTTGTACCTTGAGGAAGTTTTTAACCTAAGCTGGTAAGAATAAGCTTAGGGGGTCTTTCATGCAGGTCCCCACATCTCTACCCAAGAGTTCAGAATGGGGAAGGAACCTTGACAAGGGGCCAGTCCTTTGTGTTAAGAATAAGGACCAAAAGTGACATCTTTGCATAGTCTATCAGGCCCTAAACTGGGTGACAGTCTGAAACCTGTCTCCCATGCCCTGAATCTCGGAGTGTGCAGATAGTATGCAGCGTGCCTGAATTTTCAGCAGATTGGACCTCTGTGGCACGTATAAACTAGTTTGCATCCGGTCAGGAGACGAATGGAAGACTGCCTTTTGAACCCGTTATGGGCACTTTGAAGATTAAGTAATGCCATTTGGGCTGACCAACACTCCTGCGACCTTTCAATACTTCATGAATGACATATTTAGAGACGTCTTAGAGCGGTAGGTAGTCATCTATCTCAATGACAACTTTGTGTTTTCACATAATCCTGAGCAGCATTGTTACCCTGTTCGCTCCATCCTGGAAAGACTACAGAAGTATGGCCTCTGAGAAGGGGTCCAGATGGACCCCCAGAAGGTATTCATAGTAGAAGCTGATGCCTCTAATGTAGCCATTGGGGCCATAGTCTCTCAGAGCCATGGTGCACAGCAAGAATTGCATCCGTTTGCCTACTACTCCTGAAAACTCATCCATGCTGAGTAGAATTATGATATATAAGGAACTACTAACAATTAAATTGGCCTTTAAATAGTGACAAAATTACTTCAAGGGAGCCCAACACACAGTGCAAGTCTTTTCTGACTGTAACAACCTTGAATATCTGCATAAGGCTCGAGCCTTGAACTAAAGACAGCTCAGGTGGGCATTATTCTTCTCCTGGTTGGATTTCATCATCACCTATCACCGGGAACCAAGAATGGGAAAGCCAATGCCTTATCCTGAAAGGGGGAGTGCTACCAAGAGGGTGAGGAGGCTAACAAAGAACCACCCTGTATCTTAAAACCTCACAACTTCCTTAGTGCCACAGTATACTAAGACCTGCTTGATCTAATCTGATCTGCTTCGTGGGGAAGTCCATTATCGCAGGAGGTGACAGTACCAAAATGCAATGTTCCACACATGATGGGATCACTTATCTTGATGGGTGCATATTCATTCCACCAGGATGCCCCTGGCTAGAAGTGCTCCATCTCTGTTCTGACATTTCATTGGCAGGTCACTTTGGCTACCTTAAGACTTTCCATCCAGCTTTCCATTTCTTCTGGTGGCCCCACATGTGAGCTGAAATCCGTGATGACATTGATTTTTGTGACCTGTGTGTGCACTCCCAGCTCAGTCAAAGAGGAGCTGCTGGGAGCCCAGAAAGCAAAAGAACTCAGCTAGCGCACAGCCCCTAGAAGGAGGGCCGTGAAACCCTAATCTAAAGGGGTGAAATTACAGGCTGGAGAGGATTTGAACCACACAGCCCCAGAAGGCAGACTGTGGAAACTCTGACCCAAGGGGCTCAGAGACCCAAAGAGAGGAGGACTACTGCTTTGAAGACTTCTTGCTGTGAGTGGATTATTTTGGGAAATCACAAAGGAAAACTGAAGGGCCACTCGAGACCACAAAAGGGTGCCCTGGGACAGCACCTGTCTGTAACTGAAATTTGAGATGGGATATATATTCTATATTTTGAAAATTTGCAGGATGGGAAAGCTGTTCCCCACCCACCAGCTCCACTATTTAGATTTGCTTGTTTCCTGTATCCCTGTAACAGGGTCGCTGCTTCTGAGCATCCACCATGGCTTGCGATGGTTCTGCAGGTGCCTCTGCCTCAGTTTCTCCTCATCAGGTTTTTCCTTCTCTCCCAGGAATTCACGTTGCTCAGTCCTCTGGCCAGGTCACTCTCAGAGTTCAGCCCCATTCAGGATACTCCAAAGTTCAAAATAAACACCACCTTCAGCAATAGTCTCAAGTTTTTCTCACTTTCATGGGAGCACTGACTCTCTGGGCTTTTCCCCACTGGGAGTCCAAGTACAAAACAAACAGAAACAGTCTCCTGTGCTCTCCTGGGCTTCACACTCTACTTAAACAAACATTTTCTTACTCCTTACCACAGCCTGACTCCCAGGGCTTCTCCTGGAGCCTGGCCTCTTCTCTGCCTTGGCAGGTCACTCCCAGCATGACCTAGCAGGAGTTCTTTTCAGGGCCTCCTGCAGGAACCTTTTTGCTTTCTGCAGTTCCTGCAGCTGTTTACTACTGCCATTCCCCCTTTCTGCTCATGCTGCTGAGCTAAATGAGGCCAGATTGTGTCATGTGACCCTCTGTCATTGTCCCCACCTGGAGAGTGTCACAGGTGGGGCTGGGCCCATTTCCCTTTGAAGGGGCTAGTCATTCTGTGACAATCCCATTTTCTTGTCACCTGTTGTTTTCATGGAGAAGAGGTGGGAAATATGACCTGCAGATTCATCCCTGGAACTTCACTGATTATAGACATTTGTCTCCTGTACACAATTCATAGATTCAGAGATTAAAAAGCCAGAAGGGACCATTGTGATCATCTAGCCTGACCAACCTAACACAGGCCACTGGAATTCCCTGAATGAATTCCTGTCTGAATAGAGCTTAACTTTTAGAAAAACATCCAATCATGGTTTAAAAATTGCTTATGATGGAGAATTCACCACTGAACTTTGTAGGTCATTCCAATGGTTAATTGTCCTCATTATTGAAAAATAGTGCCTTATTTCTAGCCTGAATTTATCTCCCTTCAACTTCCAGCCACTGGATCTTGTTAAACCTTTGTCTGCAAGATTTAAGAGCCCCTTATCATAGAACCATAGAGAGACCTTAGGCGGTCATCTAGCCCAACCTATTCTGCAGACTAAATAAGCCCAGTTCCCTCAGCCTCTCCTCGTAAGTCATGTGCCCCAGCCCCCTCATAATTTTTGTTGCCCTCCGCTGGACTCTCTCCAATTTGTCCACGTCCTTTCTGTAGTGGGGGTCCCAAAACTGGATGCAATACCTGAGATGTGGCCTCACCAGTGCCGAATAGAGGGGAATAATCACTTCCCTCGATCTGTTGGCAATGTAGGTTCTTTGATATTTCTTCTTTAATATTGGGCACCAGAATGAGACAGTTTCTCCAGTAGTGGTCGAATCAGTGCAAGCGACAGAAGTAATTTAACCTCCCTGCTCCTGCTCATTGTTTCCCTCTTTATACATCTGAGCAATAATTCTTTTCGCCCGAGCATCACACTGGGAGGTCATGTTCAGCTGATTATCCACCATGAGCCCTACTTCTTTCTAGGGTTGCCAAATGTCTTATCATACAAACCCAAACAGCCCTGCCCCTTCCCCGAGGCCATGCCCCTGCCTTGCCCCTTCTCTAAGGCCCCACCCCTGCTAAATCCATTTCCCCTCCCTCTGTCACTCGCTTTCCCTCACCCTCGCTCACTTTCACAGGGCTAGGAAAGGCGGTTGGGGTATGGGAGCAGATGCAGGCTATGGGCTGGGGAGTGGGGCCGAGGAGTTTTGAGTGTGGGAGGGGCTCTGGGCTGAGTCTGGAGCAGGAGGGAGTGAGGCATGTGGGCACCAGGAGAGAGCTTGGATGCAGGAGGGGACTCAGGGCTGGGACTGGGGGTTGGGGTACAGGAGGGGGTGTGGGTCTGGGAGGGAATTTGGGTGAGAGAAGGAGCTCAGGGCTGGGGCAGAGGTTTGCGGTGCATGAGGGAGCGAGGGGTGTAGGCTCTGGCAGGGAGTTTGGGTGCAGGAGGGGTCTTAGGGCTGGAGCAAGGGGTTGGGGTGCAGGAGGAGGTGAGGGGTGCAGGCTCTAGCTGGGCAGTGCTTACATCAGGTGGCTCCCGGAAGCGGCTGGCATGTCTGGCTTCTAGGCTCAGGGATGGCCAGGTGGTTCTGTGCATTATCCCTGCCTGTAGGCGCTGCCCCCACCGCTCCCATTGGCCACATTTCCCGGCCAATGGGAGCTGTGGAGTTGGTGTCCCGGGCTGGGGCAGGGTGCAGAACCCCCTGGCTGTGCCCCTGTCTATGAGACTGCCTGCCCCGCTGCATTGCCCGACTTTTAGCCACCTAAAATCTCCTGGATTGGCTTCAGTATCCTCCAGGAAATCAAACCCGCTTCTGGGAGACTCCTTGCCAATCCAGAAGGGTTGGCAACCCTAAGTATTTCTCAGGGTCACTGCTTCCCAACAAAGGTCCCTCATCCTATAAGCATGGTCTACATTCTTTGTTCCTAGATATATTAACTTCACGTTTAGCCATATTAAAACAATATTATATGTTTTACCAGTTTACCAAGTGATCCAGAGCATTCTGTATCAATTACCTGTCCTTTTCATTGTTTACTACTCCCCCAGTCTTTTGTCATCTTCAGACCTTATCAGAGATAACTTTATTTTTTTCAAGGTCTTTGATAAAAAAGGTTAAGTAACATAAGGCCAAGAACTGATCCCTGTGGGACCCCACTGGAAACACACCCACTCAATGATAAATCCCAGGATACAGTTACATTTTGAGACCTGTGTTGACCTGTGTAACACTGACCTAATCTGAGTGTGCAAGATTCGATTATATATCACGTGTTAAGGCATATTCAAATGCTTGAAGATCGTAAAATAGAAGCTATTGGAGCTGTAATGCAAGACTTGCTAGTAGGTTGACATAAGAATCTGTGTAACAACTAAGGAGGGCTTAACAATAAGCTGAGGCCTAGTTGGTCTCTTAGTAGTCATGATAGCCTATGTAGGAAAGGAGTTAGCATGACAGCATAACCTAACGTTATAAGATTTAACAATAGTTCACAATACGTAGCTTGGGATACACAAGGACACCACAGAAGCTGGAAGTAATGGATTTCTAGGGGATTGATGAGGATTTGTAACATGGAGAAAGCACATTTATGTATTGCAACCACTGAAAAAAAGAATGACACCAAAAGAGCTAATGCTAGCAACCAGAATCTAAAATATGGGCCCCGGAATGACAAATATGGACAATGGGCGGAGACCTAAATCAAAGATGTATGGGGGATGTGAGGAAAATGGTATAAAAAGATGTTTGCAGATAAAGATATTATCTCACCAATCTCATCCCTTTTATAAACAGATGGTCAGACCAACCCTTACTTGAGACATCGGGATGACAGTATGGTGGAAACAGATTATCACTGCCAACTTTGGGTGCTCTCCACTTACTGTTCTCTTCATCTTTATCTCTAATGGTCTCCATAAGATTTCAAGAATGTGAGCTGTGGGGGTGTTGTGTTATATGTATTTGTTTTCATATAATTATGCTTGGATTTATTTGGATTTTAAATAAATTTAAATAAAATCTTCCTATTTCTATTTGTCTGATTCACCAATCTCACTTGATAATAATCTTAGGTAGGTCCCTGAGTAAAGAACCTGTTATTAGTGACCTGTGCAATTTGCACCTTAAACTTATCAATGGCTCCACTTGTCAGGTAGCCAGTTTTTAATCCATAACCACGGTGATGCTATTTATCAACAAAACTTGTAATTTCACCAAAAAGAGATATCAAGTTAATTTGACAGGATCCATTTTCCATAAACCCATGTTGATTCACATTAATTATATTACACTCTTTTAATTGTGTCTTAAATGAGTTCCATATTAGAAGTTCTATTATTTTGCCGGGAATCAATGTAAGTTTCACAGGCATACAATTACCTAGGTCATGCTGTTCAGCCTTTTTAAATATTGGCAAAACATTAGCTTTCTTCTAGTCTTGTGAAGCTTCCCCAGTGTTCCAAGTGTTCCTGAAAACCAGTGTTTATGATTCAGACAGCTTCTTGGCCACTTCTTCTAAAACTCTGGGTTGAAAGTTATCCAGACCTGCTGATTCTAAAATGTGTAATGGTAGCTGCTGTTTAACATTCTCCTGAGTTGTTTCTTCATCATCAGCCTTATCTTCATGTGATAGGACAACATCATGTGACTTTGTCCCAAATATGGAATAAAAATATGTAGTGAACACTTCTGGTTTTTTTCTGCATTGCTACTGTTAATTCTTCCATTTCTGTCTCATAAATAGACTGATAACATTTTTGATATTCTTTTTGTTGCTAGTATACTTTACAAATTGCTTCCAATTGTCCTTAATTCTGCTGGCTATAGATTTCTCCTTGAATGCCTTTGCTTCCCTTATCAATTTTTTACAGTTCCTGACTGCTCATATATACTCATTCTTATCATGTATTTAATTTAAATAACAGCCTTCAATTCCCCTCTAAGGGTATGTATACACTTCGAAATTAAGTAGATTTTATAGAAGTCGGTTTTTAGACAGGTTGGTTTATTTTTAACTCGTGCAGCCTTCTTCTTCTTTCAACCTCCTGGTAATAAAGCAGGAGGTATATTAATTATTATTAATAATGAAATAGTTATTTCATTTATATTATTGTAGCACCCAAAGGCCATTCAGGTCACAGATATAGACACACTCCAAGATCCAGAAAGCTGTCAGACCCATCAGACCCACTGATGTTAAAACACTCAAGAACAGATGCAGGATTAGATATGAGAGAAATAACAAACAAGCAAATTCACATGGTGATGATTGGTGAGTAGTATAAGGGCCCTACCCCCAATGAAATGTTAGCCCCGCCCCTTGACTCCTTAAATCCCGCCCACCTGTCACAGGAAGTCCTGCCCCTCAGGGTATTACTTATGGAGTCAAGCTGGAAGCAAGGTGTGTCATGTGACCCCTCTAAGAACTCCTCCCACTGCCCTCTACAAATCAAGAGGGTTTTCAACCACTGGGGACCACCCCTGAGAGGAGATTTGACCAATCGCAGGGAGTTCCAGGGTGGGGTGACCCATCTGGAAGTGGTTCATGTGACCCCTCTAAGAATTCCTCCAACTGCCCTCTACCAGTCAGGATGGGTTTCAGCTGCAGAGGACCCCCTGAGGGCAGATTTTACCAAAATAGGGCAGGTTCTGGGGCAGGATGAACCACCCAGAAAAAGGTCGTGTGACCCCTCTAAGAACTCCTCCCACCACCCTCTGCCAATCAGAGGGCGTCAACACCACCCCATAAGTCCCAGCGCCTGGCAGAAGAGGCCATCCCTTACCAAGAATGTGTGTTTTAGAAATCATGGAAATGGGATTTCTGAGAGGAAACATGGACTCCTTCACCACCCCCATGAGAACTTCAGACTTTGTTTTAGCCCCGAGCACTTTTGGACTTGTGTGGAGAAAGCGCTACGTCAGCGACATTTCCGATGAGGGCCCTTTGACTCAACTGTTGATGGATATGCTGGAACCCAACCCCAAAACCCGACCCCTAAACCCAACGGCTCTTGAGGAAGACCGACGAGCATGATGGCGTCTCATTGTCCACCCCTATGGAGGAAGGCGACCCCGGCTCGGAGGCGTCACTGGTGGACAAGGTGAATGGAAAAGATGTCACTCAGGTAAATGAACAATTAAGAAGTAATGTTAGAGGATTTGTGTGTGTGATGCGGTTAGGAACCACGGTTATGTAAATCTAAAACAAGCAGTGGGAACTTACACTGTTTCTTTTCTGAAAATCTCTTGACAGCTCGACTATGCCTTTCTTGAGGCCTTTGAGAACTTACACATTGGTTGCCCTGTGGGGATAAATTTATCCTGCGTCAGCTGTTTTTGTTCCTGCCTGAGACGGGGATCTGGACAATCCCGAAAAGAACAAAATGGAGGAATAAACCAGCTCAGACTCCCTAATGGTAGAGGTCATGGCATCCATTTTTGCAGGCGGCTGTGAAAGGTCATGTTAAACCAAGCGATTAATAAAATTTATTTCAATGTGTCAATGTGAATGTGTCTCCGCTCCACACTCGTGTTCATAAAAGATGATACAAGTAACAGTCATGTCAACACATACGGCTCTGTGAAAGAAAATATATTACACCCCCAAAGAAAGTTGGGAGCTTCAGTGGGGTGAACCCTCTTTTTCAAGTGGCCAAAAAGCATATTAAAAGTTTAAATAGAAGACAGGTAACAGGTTGGCTTTCAGACCAGGATGCTTACACTCTACACAAACCGGCTCAAATATGTTTTAAAAGAAACAAGACCATTGTTTCAGATGTGGAAGTGCAGTAGAAGGCAGATTTGGCGGACATGCACCGGTTCTCCAAACACAACAGCGGTTTTAAGTACATCTTAACAGTGATAGACATTCTATCCAAATACGCCTGGGCCTTAGGCCTAAAAGACAAGACGAGTGGTGAGGTATCCAAGGCCTTTAAAGCTATTTTCAGCAAAGGTCGTGTGCCTCAAAAATTACAAACTGATCGGGGGAAAGAATTTTTCAACAAACATTTAAGCAGATTGATAAAACAGCATGGCATTCACCATTTTGTTACTAATAATGAAGTCAAAGCAGGGGTTGTGGAGCGATTTAACAGAACTTTAAAAATGAGGATGTGGAGTTATTTTACAGCTCATAACACCTTTTGCTACATTGACATGTTACCTGACTTTATAAAGAGTTACAACCAGAGCTTTGACAGAACTGTACGTACCAGACCCACTGATGTTAATCCTTCAAATTCTCTGAAGGTATGGAAAACGGTTTATGGAGACGGTTTTAAAATCAAACTGGTTGTTGCCCCTTTTAGAAAAGGTGTGCACATGAGACTGTCTAAAACCAAAGGAGCTTTTGAAAAAGGTTATGAACAGATGTTTACTGATGAGATATTCATAGTGGATGAAGCCTTAACCAGGGGCCAGAGACTTGTATACTGATTAAAAGATTACAAGGGTGAGACAGTTGCTGGATCTTTTACCCTGAAGAATTACAAAAAGTAAACCCCAAACGAGACAGGATTTACAGGATTGAAAAGTTTCTTGCGGAGAAAGGAAAAGGGAGAAAAAAGCAGCTCCTGGTGAAATGGTTGGGATGGCCCGATAAGTTTAACAGCTGGGTGGAAGCTTCTCAACTCTGTGATGTTTAGACATGAACAAAAAAGATTCCTCCTGCAAAGACAGAGAGGGAGAGAAGTGAGTGATGGTGGGTTTTACATCACTTTGCCCAGCAATTCCAGCTCTGCAACTTTTCCCCAAAACACCAGCTCAGACTTTACAATACAGCTAATTAAGCCCTTTGATCTCCCGGGTGCCTGGGAGGTGTGGTTAGTGGAAATACAATACCTGCACAGCTGGAACACAATCCATGAAGACACCCCTTTCAAAAACACCTTTGGAGATATGACGTGGAGTTTCATCCTGTGACGAGGTTATTACTCATCCATACCCAAATTACTGGATCATGTGAACAGTACCGTGGCTTGTCAGCCAGGATTGCCTGAGGTGGTCATGAACTATGACCCTGTGGGTAGAAAAGTTAAACTTAAATCCATCGATTTTACTTATATGTTTTCTACCGGTGATAAACCTCATTATGTCCCTGTCAGTAAACACCACAATGACACCATCACCATTGAAATAAAGACAGATCAGGACAAACACATCTCATTTTCTTTGGCAAGGTGATCATCAAGCTGCACCTGCATCCCTGGAGATTTCTAAAAAGCAAAACACTATTATGGCAATCCTAAAAATTATGGCGACCCCACCAACTACACAAACTATTCCAGAGCTCAGGCTGGATACACCCTACCTGGATATCATGGGGCACCCATGATGTACAGGGCTGGCATGGGCAGAATATTCCATAACCACTTTCGAAAAGCCTTACCGCTTTTGAGGAGGGGGCTAGAGATTATTAAACCCTATGTAAAAACCGCCACTCAAACCATAGCTAGAGACGTGGTTGGCCATGTCTCCCGCGCTCTTCTGGAGAAGGTGGGGAATCCAGCTTCACAGGAGGGATCGGGGCTGATCTACATTAAAAGGGGGAAGAGAAAGAGAAATGTGTCATACCCGCGATGCATAGGTCCCCCAAAACCCTTTAAAAGAAGGGCTTCGATGCACAGGGACAGCCATAAGCGAAAGTCCAAGAGGAAGCCTGGTAAAGAGGAGACACTCTCCACCTGGTAAAAAAGAGAGGTATTTTAATCAACATGGCTTTTGTTCATTGCACGTCTGAAGAGTGCACCAAATCTGAACTAGACTTGTTTCAAATAGCCCCTACGCAGACCAGTATTGAGAAAAGCATCTACATCGAGATGCCACCTCTATCGGCCGTTATGGACAGTGGCGTAGCAAGGGGGCAGCAGCCGCTCCCCCGCTGAGCACAAGTGCCGCCTTGTGAATGTCTTGGCAGCTTTTCAATTTTCCCCTGTTGAGGGAACAGGGGGAGCGATCCCTTTTACTCACCCGGCGGTGCTCCGGGTCTTCAGCGGCACCTCAGTGGCACCGAAGACACCTGGAGCGAGTGAGGGCCAGTCTCCAGAGCGCAAATGGGTGAGTAAAAGCGCTGCAGCGGGTGGCCCGTTTTTTTTGGATCGCTCCCCCTGTTCCCTCCACCTGGCTACGCGGCTGGTTACAGAGTCTGCCCCCATTGACTTTTTATAGCAGGGAATGGCATCGATTTAAACAACATGCTGCTGTACCTGTGTTGCAAGATTGTAGAAGGAGACGGAACTGGACTTGCCAGGAATGCCGAGGTGGGGCCTGGTGAATTACCCAGTGGCCTCTATTTTTAGCCAGTTCTATGTTCCACTGGGAGACCCCCTAGTAAGCCAAAGCAACAACTGTCACCCTGTAACGATGCGGCCTCTGGCAGGACGCAACTGAGAGTATCAATACAGGACAAATTGCTTAGAGCAGGGCAGTTACAGCCCAAGGCTGGGTGTCCTTTATTATCAAGGCACACCAAACCAGCCAAACAGAGAGGACTTTGATCTCACTCCACTGGCTAACCATAAGTCATACAAGCAATTCCCTTTGACACTCCAGTTTCCCAGTATTGCCACCAGTGCCACTCTTTATGGGGACGAATGGTTGTGAAAAGCCATACCCCAGTAAAAGAAAAAAGGTTCTCCCGATCCCAAAGGACCAAGCCCCAGACCCAGGTCAATATACAAGTCGGATCTGACCCACAAATCATGCTGTTGCCAATCCTTTAGAATCTAAAATCTAAAGGTTTATTCATAAAAAGAAAGAAATATAGATGAGAGCTAAAACTGGTTAAAGGAATCAATAACATACAGTAATGGCAAAGTTCTTGGTTCAGGCTTGTAGCAGTGATGGAATTAACTGCAGGCTCAAATCAAGTCTCTGGAGATCATCCACAGCTGGGATGGGTCATTCAGTCCTTTGTTCAGAGCTTCAGTGTAGCAAAGTTCCTCCAGAGATTGAAGACAAGATGGAGGGAATGCAGCAACCTTTTATAGTCTCTTGCCATTTGTTTTTGTTCCAAAAACAAGCTATCCAACACAAGGCATGGAGAAACCTTAGAGTTCTGTCCATAGGCATGTCCCTGCATGCCTTGCTGAGTCACAAGGTGTATCTGCCTTCTCTCAGTGGGTCACTTGAATAGCTGATAGTCCTTAATGGGCCATCAAGCAGGCTAACCAGTGCTGACGCCAACTTGTCTGGGGTGTCACCCAGAAGAACAGCACAAGTTTGAAATACAGACAGTCTACAGCCAATACTTATAACTTTAAACACAAAAATGATACATGCATACAGATAGCATAATCATAACCAGGAAACCATAACCTTGTCTTAGACACCTCATCTGACCCCCTTTATACAAGATTTGGTGCCACTACAGGACCTTGATTGCAACAATGATCTATACGGTCCCAGTTTGTGTCAATAACGTCACCTACCCTTACAGGCCTTTATGGAATTGGTGCTCAATTACAGTTACGACTCCCTCGCCACGCAATTTTCTGCCGGCCTGTTTTACAAACACACTCCTGGACAAACGAAGAAAGGGAGTTGGATGGCGGGAATCTAGGATTTGTGAGGCGTGGAAAGCTGATGCCCAGAGCAGGATGGTAGAGCTATTGGGTCATTTACACAGAGACCTGTTTTTTCAAGAAAAACTTTTGTTGAACAGAGTGTATGTAAAAATTAAACTGACGCGCAGCAAAGACTCCTTCTGTTTAATGGGTGATGTGGCCGAAGGCTTTAAACTGCCCATTTTATCAGCGTCCCTTTTTTATGTGAAGAAAGTATGGGTGGCCCCGGGCATCCGTCTGGGGCACATGGAGGCCCTGCTTACCACTAATGCTAAATACCCCTTGGACCATGTGGGAATTAAAGTGTTTAGCATCCCCGTGGGCAGCAGGGTCAGTAACCAGGAGAATCTGTTTTGGGACAGTTACCCAAAATGCTTGTTCTTGGGTTTGTGGATAATGATGCTTTTAGCGGAAGTTACACTAAAAACCCCTTTCATTTTAAACGTTACGATATTAATTTTGTGGCTTTATATGTGGATGGTGAACAGATACCAGCCAAGCCTCTGCAACCAGACTTCGAGGCCAGAGGCTGCTTGAGAGAATACACGAATCTGGTACAGATGGCTGGTAAACACATGAAAGATGGTTTTCTGTTAATCGACCGTGAGGAGTTTGCACAGGGTGACACCTTGTTTGCCTTTGACATGTCTCCCGACCAGTAATGCGCCTATCACTATTCCCTGATTAAAAGCGGGAACCTGAGAGCAGAAATTCGTTTTGGGATGGCTTTGACGGTCACCATCAAGATGATCGTGTATGGGGTTTTTGATAACGTCATAGAGATAAATCAGAGGAGAAACGTTCTGTTTCACTACAGGTGAATATGGACACCACGCAGCTCTCACGTGTCTTATCAATGGACCCTTACACAAAAAAGAATTTCTTCGATGTGTTCCCTTGTGATTGGCTCCCTTGTGGCAAACTGTCTCAGAGACCCCTAGGTTTGGTGGTCAACACGTATCTGCACAACCAACGAGCTAAACACTGGCTCACCTTGTATCTGGTGGAGTGCAACCATGGAGAGCTTTTGACTCATACAGGCATCCCCCAAACAGTGTGTTGTTTCCTCGAAGCAATATGAATTTTTTAAACAAAAATGCCACTGACATTGACCCCCACTCCGTCGCCTGTAGCTATAACTGGGTATTTTTCTTTCATCATTGTAGCAAGCGTTTATCTTTTGACCAGATTTTAAAATTGTATTCTAATGACTTAGTGCAAAACAACCAGAGGGTGATGAATTTTGTAAAAAAATATAAAATGTAAATTCTTGGGCATGCCTAGCCTCACTCAAAACATGTTTCAGCAAACCCAGATATGTGTATCTTGCAATGATTTTCATAGCCATGTTACCCAATAAAACACCCCAGGTGAAGGGTTTAAAGACAAATGATGTTTGGTGGGTTTTTTTTTTTTTTTAAAGAATGACCAATTCAGAAAATTACAAGTAGATTTTTTTTTAAAAAAAATAGTATAGAAATGTTTTATTTAAAGCAAAACATTACCAGTTTTAAATATATATTTTTTAGAACATGAAAAACATCACACACTGAACCATTTGGGTCTTTTCGTCAATTTTTGTTTTTTAGATCGCAAAAAAGGGGTGATGGTTTCTCGATCCACCCCCGGTGTTGGCAATCAAGGCCTTTGAGGGTTCCAAAAGATTTCTGTTGGCCATGTTGCCCATGACGGAAGATGATACATTCAGTTCTGCCATGGCATTCATAAACACATCCCATCCTTTAGGTACAGGTCTGCTAGGAACAGAGTGCATCTGGGTAATGGCCCTGACTAAGTTGAGCATGTTAGAACCATTAACCACAGAGCCTTTGTACATGAAAGCCCCTTTATTATTCCACAAAGAGATATTTTTATCCTGGCCCAGTTTATTTAGCAATACTGATGCATTTTTTCTTATTCACATTATCCAGAACCTCCTGAGCAACAGAGTCTGAAGACGTTGGTGTTTCTGGGGGTTTGGCAGTCACACTCTGTTCCTGTTCTGGTAGAAACAGACTTATTTCCCTTTATCCACATCACTCTGCTTCACATACTTTAGGTACCTTTGAAGCACGGCACTATAAAGTTCAGCCTTTTTGTATTCGGCTAAGTCAGTTCTTTGAAGAACAGACTTCATTTCAGCATCCAGGAAGCGAGTTGAGGTCGTTCTGATATTTTCCTCCACAGGAAGGGGAGCCCTTAATTGTTCCAGCTGGTGGCTGGGCACCAGGTAATTTTTTTTTCCATACTCCATTATCAATTAGTCAAATGCCCCGTTATCAGAGAGGTAGCAAAACTTAACAGAGGTCCAATAAACCCCCCACACTGCTTCACCAGATGCTTCTTTCTTTTAAGTGAAACCCTTTGATTACACAGAGTTTTTATAAGCACACTTGATCTTGTGTCAAAGGTACGTTTCCTTTTAAGGTATTGAGAGCTATTTCTGAGATGGCCGCCACTAAATCATCAGAGGCCGAACACAGTATAGCCCTCCTTTGCTGCGGGGACGATTTGCTAAGTAATTTTCAAAGGACCAGGTTTCTCTTCACGCAGCTAGACATGTTTTCAGTCAGCAACCCTGGCTGTTAAAAAGGGGCCTGCTTATAATTCATCTCTTTTTATACCTGGCTGTTGTTCTTTTCAAAGTATAAACCGTCGGCCAGTCTGGAGGGAAAAGACCGGTTCTAAGTCTCTACGCTTCTGATGTGGAAGCGTTTAAATCCACCACCAGGTAGCCATAAGGTCTTTTGGTAGCATCCTCAAAAGCTTCCAGAAAGAATTGAGCTTTACTGGGGTACAATTGCCGACCTAGCATAGCAATTTGTAATTCATCCCTGGGGTTTTTGAACAGAACAATGGACTTTGTGTTTAGGTTAATCGTATGACTCTTTTTTCCCTGACAAAATACGTTCTGGACTATATACATAATGCTCAGGTTCCTGTGATGCATGTACTTGGAAAAGACTTTCTCGATTTCATTGCTTTCAAAAGCAGAGTTCAGCAGATCATCCATGACAATCATGTTTACTTTATTGGTAGGAAACAAACGGTCATCCTCAAAAGCATCAGGTAGCCCCTCCACAAAATTGATAAAGGGATATTTACAGAGCAGTTCTTTATACAGAGGTTGCCAACAACTGTAACATCGCAAAATAGTCTGGAGGGAGAAGAGCTACTGTGTTATGCTTCAAAAACATAAACCTGTACATAGCCATGCAGACAGATGCCAGTATTATGTACCAGAAAGGATCTAGACACAGTTTTATCTTGGTGAATTTACCAGGGCCTCTCTCTACTATGTTTCCCATCTCCATCATTTTCATAATCTCTTTTCTGTATAAAATACAGGCCTGTCTCAAAATTTTGACCTCCTGCTGACAGGAATACATGGGCTCTTTCTGCAAGTCAGATGTCTCATATCTGTGGTCCAGATACCTGTCGAGAAACTCTGCTTTCTCCCTTGGCATTATGCTTTCTACACCATAGTGCTCAACACTGGGCATAGGCCCCATATAATTTTCATTTTTTAAAGTGCTAAAAAAATGTGGAAAATACCCTTTGCACCCTTCAAACGCCATTGCCTGCGGGAGCTTGCTAAGCTTTATGGACAAGAAGTTTAAAGAGTCTATAAAACCAATGCCCAGGGCCTTAACTTCCACACACATTAGTTTACTACCCTGAGTGATGAGTTCTATGCACATCTTTTCCTTCAGTAACTGTCTAACGACAAAGTACTCATCGTAACCTTAGGAACCATGCGCTAGGAATGTGTAGTCCCGGAACTCTTTGCCAATAAAGGTCTTAACAAAGATAGAAAGACACTCACAGCCCTTAAATTCCCAGGATTTTTCTGGCTTTAGGGACATAGCAAAAATGTAATTGGGCACATGCAACCCCGTCTCCTGCGTGCATTCAAAATCGTAAAAAATATACTTTTGGGCTTTCTAATGCGATCCATAAAACAGAGGTGGCTGTGTATATCACCTGCGATCGAACCCTGACACTGCTTACAGCACCTCCCTTTACACCTGTGCCACTTGTCCATGTAAGACTGACACTTATCACACAAAGTTTTAGACAGGCATTCGACTGGTTTTTTCGATGCACAGTCGATGTGTCTGTCTAAACTCTCCTTGGACGGATAATACAGTCGCCAGCTAGGACACCTCAGCGGCGCGCCCACGCTGCCCGAGCACGTTACGCTCAAGCAGAGGCGGGAACGATACCTGCAAGAATGGTTGTAACTGTACACAGTGTGGCAAAACTCACAATAATTATTTGCATCCAACAACTTTTTCACGCCCAGAACCCCATAGTAATGCTCATCGTAAAATAGGATCAAAAAAGTCTTGGGGTACACCGGGCCCCCCGGTTTAAAAAAGCCCCATCCCCCTTTTGCCACTTAAAGCACCACATGTATGTTGACTCCTAAATGCTGTTCAAACCTTGCTTCGTCACTGAGCAGAACCTTTTTTTGATCTGACCGCCCCATTTTCTCATGCAACTTTCTCGCCCCTGCTAACAATTCCGCATCCGTAGGTTTACGGTCAGCCATGACGGCCAAGAGCCCGCCCACAAAACACAGGTTGGTACCGGTGTAAGTCAGGTCTACTAAACATTGTCTCTTTTTACGGACGATTTGAGTCCTGAGGATAGAATTTAAAACTCTACGACTGCCCACAACCCTGTTTTTACAACTGTTGCAATGAGACGCAACGTCCCATCGACATGCAACTCTCTATTGCTCTGTAGCAGCTTTGAGGTCTGATTGAAGAAATCCTCAGCAGACAGCTCATCCCTAGTTCAGACCGAAAACAAAGGGTTCGTTAAATTACGGCTCTAAACGTAACTGAACATAATCATCCGGGCCTACCCTCCCATTAACATCATTGAGAATTAACTGTATCCCCCTGTGTATGGCTTCAACAACCTGCTGAGCTGAATGTATTCACTCAAGATTGACAGAACGAAATTCCTCAAAATACACTGACCCCCCAAATCTAGGTCATTCACATTGCCAGCTTCTCACTCTCTCCCTATATACCTCTGCATTTTCAGGGTTACTTGGGGGTTCCTCTATGGGACCGTCAGTGGCATCTTATACATCACATGCTATTGAGAGTCAGATACCCAGGGACCTCCATGAGGGTCATCAGGAGTAGACGGGGACCCATCTAGAGAGCCTTCTGGGGAATTTTCTAAATCAGACTCTGTGTGAGAGTCAGCACCACCCCGCAGGTCAGATTCCGTCTCCCCATTTTCAGACAAGCCAGCCTGAGAGTCTCCAGTAGGGGGCATCTCTTTGTTTTGTATTTTTCCTCATTACCTCTTTAGCCTTTTTAAAATTTTTACAGTGACCCTGGCCTGGAACTTTTTGGCAGCTGTCTGTTTATCCCCCCAGCACTGTCCCCCCTTTTGTTTACACCTTAGCTGATGTGTACCCTTGAGGGTGCCCCTTTTACCCAAGCCCCTTTCCACAAATAGTCAGGGCTGCTCAGAGCCACCCTTTGGAAAAAATGAAGTATTTTTCAAAAAGTCACCCACAAGAGCTTTTGGATTTTTGATATAGTTTCCAGCCCTCCCTTCTTTTAGAACCCCCGAGGATACAGCGTCCACCAGTTTTCTGAATGAAGCATCAGACTTTTCCCAAATACTGGAAAATGGCAGAGCTGTGATGATCTTATGGTGTTGGGAGAATGGTTTGTCAGTCCTTGGTTTTTTATTCACTACCCCTAGAGCGCGTGCTGAAGGTTTGCGAATGTAGACGTTTTCGCTCACAGTTTTCTCAGGGCTTGGTGTGGTTGTGGCCACTGAGGAATGGGAGTTGTGTTTGCGTGGTTGGTTTTTACTGAAGGCTTTTGTTTTGTCCTTGGGTTTGACGTATATGAGGTTTGGACTGCCCTGATGCTTCATCTGCACTCTCGTGCTGTTTTGTGTTGGTGTTGTTAAAGGTCTCAAAGCAGATTCCTGGTTCTTTGGCAGTTCTGCTGGAGGTGTCCCTCTAGCTCTGACTACAGCATTGTCAGGAGAGCTGCACATGCCTGATTAGGGGGAAAAAACATTTTAAAACTTAACCGTACTATCTTTCTCACCCACCCCTATGTATTTACTTAAAATACACAACCTCATAAAACAACCAAACTGTCATAAATATAAAGGGAAGTGTAAAATTTAAAATCCCTCCTGGCCAGAGGAAAAATCCTCTCACCTCTAAAGGGTTAAGAAGCTAAAGGTAACCTCGCTGGCACCTGACCAAAATGACCAATGAGGAGACAAGAGACTTTCAAAAGCTGGGAAGAGGGAGAAAAACAAAGGGTCTGTGTCTGTCTGTGTGATGCTTTTGCCGGGGACAGAACAGGAATGGAGTCTTAGAACTTAATAAGTAATCTAGCTAGGTATGTGTTAGATTATGATTTCTTAAAATGGCTGAGAAAATAGCTGTGCTGAATTGAATGACTATTCCTGTCTGTGTGTTGTTTTTGTAATTTAAGGTTTTGCCTAGAGGGATTCTCTATGTTTTTAATCTAATTACCCTGTAAGGTATTTACCATCCTGATTTTACAGAGGTGATTCTTTTTTTTTTCTTCTATTAAAAGTCTTCTTGTAAGGAAACTGAATTCTTTTTCATTGTTCTAAGATCCAAGGGTTTGGGTCTGTAGTCACCTATGCAAATTGGTGAGGATTTTTACCAAACCTTCCCCAGGAAGTGGGGTGCAAGCGTTGGGAGGATTTTGGGGGGAAAGACATGTCCAAACTATGTTTTCTCAGGAACCCAGATAAAGTTTGGTGGGGGCAGTGGAAGTCCAAGGGTAAAATAGTTTGTACCTTGGGGAAGTTTTAACCTAAGCTGGTAAAAGTAAGCTTAGGAGGTTTTCATGCAGGTCCCCACATCTGTACCCTAGAGTTCAGAGTGGGGAAGGAACCTTGACACAAACCAATAAGCAAACTATATTTACTGGCCTTCATCCATCCATCAGTCACTGATGCTGGTGAATTTTCCTTTTCAGCTGTCTCTTCCCTTTTTCTTTTGAGCTTGTTTACCCTTTGATCTAAGGATCTCTCATGTTTTGACTGTACTGTGGAGCAGACAACATGATTATTATAAAACACAGGAAACTGTCTTGTAAACTTAAAAAATAAAATACTCATTAGGGTGTTTTTCTATTTAAAAAGTCATAGCTTTAAAACAAAATAATCCATTTCAGGCTGTACAACAAACACAGGTTTTGAGTTTATTTCTACCACTTTAAAATACATCTAATTTTGCAGAATAAAAACCAAACTGCCTTAAAAAACAATTTTTAAAATCCATTTTAAAACACATTTTGCAAAGAAACTCCTGTTAGTTTAAAACACACCAAACCAATACTTTGCAGCCATATACTTTTTTTAAAAAAAATCTACATTTTGCACAAACTCACACACAAACACACACACCCCAGCAGTTTAAAACACCAAACCAAATACCTTTTTAAACACCCACACTTATCTCTAGCTTAGGCCCCTGAATCACTAACAATTTAAATATTAATGCCAACTCTTTTAAGAAGACAAACAACCCCATTTTTAAAAAATCTCATTTTTTTTTGCAGAATAAAAACCTAACTGCTTTTAAAAAACAACTTTTAAAAACCATTTTGCACAGAAAAACAGTTAGTTTGAAACACACCATACCATCAGCTTGCAGCCATAAAACCCCAGCAGTTTAAAACCAACAGTTTGCAACAATATACTTTTCAATAAACCCACATGCATTTAAAAGCCAATTGCAGAAAATTACCTTCTACCACAGGATGAAGGGTTTGCTAGCACATGGTTGTTCTGTTTTCTCCCATGTGTGTTTGGGCCTTTGGGTTAAAGAACAAGCAAACATTTTAATTAACATTCTTCCCGAAATGCATCAAACCCACATACAGTCTGTGTAATACCTGAAGTTTTTTAATTTAACAGTATTAAGCACAACTTTTGTGAAAAATGGTTTTTGGCATTTACCACTTTGGCCTGGTGGTGAAATCAGCTTACAGTTACTAGTTCTATGCTAAACAGATCACACTGCAATTAAGATAGGTACCATTATTTAGTTAGGACAGCATGGCCAAAAAGTGACATTATATATGTAACCGTTCTGCCCATCAGATTTGGCAGCAACAAGGGCCAGGTTCAGTATCTAGGGGTTCTGTTTCAATAACACGATGCAAAACCAGCTTGAGCCCCCCGCAGGGACCTGGGACAATTACATACCACCCACCCAGTACACCTCTCAGAGGCAATACTTCCCCTCTCACAAGCACAGAGTCTGAATGTAGCAAAAGCCTTTTAATAAAGGAGACAAACAATGTGGCATTATGTTGGGGAAACACCACAAACAGGATTCATACCACTAACCATGAGCAAAAGACCCACCCCCAAGTACGTTTGGCAGGGTCCTTTTCCCCTTAGGGTCTGAAGTCCAGCAATCTAAAAGTTACCCCCCCACACACAGTTTCTGTCCTTGGTCAGTGCAGCCTCCAGAGTTCAGAAGTTCATCTGCAGAGTTTACCTCCCATCCTGGGTGCAAGTGGAGGGAGGTATGGGGGGCATCTTACATGTTCCGCTGCTCGGGTCGATGGCCGAGTACCATGCCTCTCCATGGGATCCTGATGCAGTTTTCACCGCCAACTGCACTTCTCTGCTGCTATCCGCTCTGCACGCCTCTTTGCCAGCCAACCTGCTGTCCACTCCACTCTGCCAGCCACCCTGCTATCCGCTCCACAGACCTCTCTGCCAGCCATCCTGCTGTCCACGCCTCTTCACCAGCTGCCCTGCTATCAGCTAGCCATCCTGCTAGCCACTCTCCAACTTGTCTTCAGGCCCTGCCCTTAACACAGGTCTCAGCAAGTTTAGCTAGTAGTAGGAGAGCCTCAGTGCTGGTGCACCACTAACCCAAAGTAGGTCGAAAGCTTAGACCTAGGTATCAGTGATTTCAGCTCTGCAACATGTAACAAGACTCCTAATGCAGTCAAAATTAGCTTTATTATTACACAGCGGAGGAGGAAGGGAAGGAGGTTACAGTAGTGTTTAGTGATTGCAAAAGGAGCCCACACCACCAATTACACCTACCTATCCCCAATCTCTCTCAAGTCATTGGGTTTTGGAACCAGGTCCCTTGCCTAGTGAGTACTACTTAGTTGAGGGCGACTCCCTCCATCATAAAATGCCAAGTACAGTTCTACTGTCCCTGATTCACATAACCAGGATAACAACCCTATATTACTCCTGCCCCAATAACAAAGAGACTGGGGATCCCACAGCAGCCATAGTGACCATTTGGGCAGGGAGTACATCGTGCTAGGCTGGGTGGGTGTGCCCGTGCAAACGAGATCAGCCCCTGAAGTCCTTTTCCACAGCTCACCACCAGATGTCAGGGTAGAGCTTATTCTGACTCTGCTTACTCTGCCTTAGGGCTTGACTCTGCTTACATATAATATAATACCTCCTCTTGCAGTCCAGCAGCAATTCAATTCAAGATAGTTTCTGTTGAAAGAGAACAGTCTTCAAAAAACTGAGGTTTTTATACCATCCTAACTCTTTGTTTCAAACAGACCTCAAAAGTCTGTAATTAGCAGGTTGATTTGATCACAACTCTGAATTAATAGATACTTAAGGACTTTAGGGCCCCTGCCCCTAAAATTCCCTTTTGTGATCTGGGGTGGGGGAATTAGGTTCGCTGCACAACTGGGCTGCTTTTGGAGCTGTGGGAGGAAGTTGCGCTGTTGGAGAGGCTGAGTAGTACACACTATATCAGGCCCAAGGAAGGAGACCCTGAGGTAGGGGTGAAGTGGAGCTTGAGGAACTGAGGGCTGCTGTGGGGGAAGTAGCCCAGATAACTGTACATGTAATGTTTCTAAAAGGTCAGCTACCATAGATGATACTATTAGGGTCCCTGGGCTGGAGCCTGGAGTAGAGTGTGGGCCCGGGCTCCCCCCGCCACACCTTTGTCCCCTGATTAATCACTGAGATTGGGAGACAACAGAGACTGTGCAAGGAAGGATAACTTCTCCTCACCTCCCTCGCTGGCTTATGATGAAAATGGCTGAGTAGGCTGTAACTCTTGTCCCTAGAGAAAGAAGGGTTATGTGGAGGGTCACAGTGAGACTCTGAGGCTAGTGAAATCCACTCACGGAGGCAAGGACATAGCTCTGTCACAGCATAAAGGTTATACATAGCATAGTCATACAGAGCATACAGATCACTGCCACTCCTACAACAGTAAAAACATTTTTAGCATCCCCCTCCCACACACAAGATTCTACAACATACATTTCAGCTTTTTGCTGTAAATGGGTCTCTTTTACACAAAGACACAAGAGCTAGGTTCTCACAAACTATTTTTTTTTTATTTAAAAGACATACAGCTCCTTGAAAACAAACTAAGATGCTCCATTAAAACTATTAGCTCACTCAAGGGCTACAGAGACCTTCTAACAGAAACACAGATAGCCACAAAGCCCTTTTCAATAGATTTTTTTAAAAATTTACAGCTACCAAGTTTTATATCACATGTTTGTCCTCTCACCATTCTCTAACTTAATCTTTTTAGATTTCTTTAGCAGGGTTCTGTAACTTTTTGTGCGGACCAGATGGTCAATATAACGCTATAAGCAGGCATCTTCCGGTTTGGTCATTTTCTTTAAACACTTCAGGGTCTCCACTGAATTGCACAGCATTTATCAAGGTCACCCCTTGCACTAAATATTCTTGAGTTCAGCACAGACATTGCATAGCATCACCTATGGCAATAACAGTGTTTAAGAAGCTTTCCAAACACAGCTCAGCACACAAGCCCCGGAGCTTGCAGTTTATATCCATTGAAGTTCAGGCTACACAGTCATGGTGCTGCTGGCCTGGCACGTCTATGACACAGCTCTCACAATCTTCGAAAATCTTTCCCTAAGACAGTGATTAAGGACAGCATAAACTGCAATGCGTACAAGAAAAGTATGACTTTTTTACGCTCACGACATGGCACTGGCTCAGTTAGTTCCATGCCAAGCCTCCTCTTAAACTCCTCATAGCCGTCATCCTCGGAGTCTTCTTCAACAATTTGTACTGGTGTTGAGCAAAAACAATGTGGGCCCGGTTCATCTTCATTGTTTGATACAATACTGTCCAGGGCCTCCAGGGCCTCTAGAAAGGCATTGCCGAGCTGTCGAGAGACTTTCAGAAAAGAAACAAATGTAAGTTCCCACTGCTTGTTTTTAGATTTAAGCAGCACCAGTTCCTAACCCCATTACACACATACACACACACAAATCCTCTAATGTTACTTCTAAATTGTTCATTTACCTGAGCAACATCTTTTCTGTTCACCTTGTCCGCCGGTGACTCCCCCGAGCTGCGTTCGCCTTCCTCCTCCAGGGGGGTGGACGAAGAGAGGCCAGCACACTTATTGGGGTGTCTCATGAGCAGCTGGGTTTCGGGGTCAGGTTCTGACCTATCCATCAATGGCTGGGCAAAAGGGCTCCCCTTGTCTTCTCCCTCCTCCTCCTCGGAACTCTCGCTGATGTAGTGCTTTCTTTGCGGATGCTCGAAGGCCCTCGGTGCTAAAACAAAGTCCAGAGTTTTCATGGGGGTGGTGAAGGAGACCATGTTTCCTCTCAGCATTTCCACGATTTCTACAACACACATTCTTAGTAAGAGATGGCCTCTTCTGCCCACTGCTGGGACTTATGGGGTGGTGGTGCTGCACTCTGATTGGTAGAGGGTGGTGGGAGGAGTTATTAGAGAGGTCAAATGACCCTCTGCTGAGCAGTTCATTCTGCCCCAGAACCTGCCCTATTTTGATCAAATCTGTTCTTGTTGTGGTCCTCTGTGGACAAAACCCATCTCAATTGGTAGAGGGTGGTGGGGGGAATTCTTAGAGGGGTCACACGAACCACTTCAGGATGGGTCACCCTGCCCCAGAACTCCCCCGGTAGATCAAATATCCTCTCGGGGGTGGTCTCCAGCAGCTGAAACCCATCCTGATTGGTAGAGGGTGGTGGGAGGAGCTGTTAGAGGGGGTCACATGACCCACTTCTGGATGGGTCAACCCTCCCTGGTACTCCACCCAATTGGTCAAATCACCTCTTGGTGCAGTCCTACCAGGGCAAAACCCATCCTGATTGGTAGAGGGCAGTGGGAGGAGTTCTTAGAGGGGTCACATGACAGACCTGGCTTCTGATCATGTGTCCAGATTGACCCAGGAAGTAATACCCCATGGGCGGGACTTTTGGTGACAGGTGGGTGGGACTTAAGGGTAAAGGGGCGGGGTTAACGTTTGATTGACTGTAGGCCCCTTATACTACTTTGGTGCCACTTCCTTTTTCTCATTACTGTTTGTTTAAGTAGTGGGAGGGCAGAGTGAGGGAGAATAGCAGGATTGGGGCACAGAGTTTGTTAAAAATAAGGAGACAGAATGAAGGGGAAGAGGCACATAAATAACTTCCCTGCCAAGCAAGTCACTCACTGTCAAGTGTTTTTCTGGAATCACAACAGAGCAGAGTCTCAAGGAGGGATTGAAAGGAGGATCAGGTGTTGGTTGCACAGATTTTCTGAGGGAGTCTTCTCCATACAGATAGGGCAGCATGGGAGAAAATGCAAAGGTAAAACGTTAAAGACGTTTCCCTTAATCCAAGTATTTGTAACAGTTCTCTTGAGGAAGAGCAGGAGGTACGTGTGGTGCCAGCCAGTCATTATTCTGTGCTCTTCCCTTCCCTTGTGCCTGTTCCTTGAATTGTCTGTGTCCCATGAATCAAGTACACTTGTTTCCAAGGAGCCCTCCTGCTGCTGCTGATAGCACTGATGGGCATGGTGTGTGCAGGACCTCCTGCTACTGCAAGAGAGGGTTATGGCCTACTCAGGAAGCCCTATGCTCTGCCTCTACCACTAAGAATCATGGTCTAGACAGGAAACCCCAAGGCCAGGGTGAAAGTAACATTAAGCACTTACTGGTACAGGGGCCTGACTCTGGGCCCATGGAAAGGATGGGGCCTTGGGCTGAAGGGGCGGGGCTGTGGGTTCAGCCTCCCGCAGCCAGCCCATCCGCGCTCCCTGGCCTGTGCTGCGGGGGGCTCCAGCGGAGATTTAAATTTTAAATTGCTGGCCCCGGGGCAGCTGCCCCTTTTGTGGCCCCCATTGGCAGCCTGGGTGGGGGGGGCAATGATGTTAAAGCGCTGCTTTAAGGTTATCTGCATACAGGCCAATACCAGCAGCCATTTTTTACTGGTATGTTGTACCGGCCCACTTTCACCCCTGCCCCAAGGCCTATTAGTAGAAGAACTGTCAATATTTCAGATGCTGCTGAGTAATTCTTCTCCTATAAAGCTGATCTGAGCAACACAACCTGGTTCTAGTGAGTTGTCCTTGAATGTAATTGGGCATGTCCTATACTGGGAATTGGTCTTGTAATGATCACCTTTGGCACAAGAGATTTCTTTCCTAGTTTATAAAATAGCCTGCCTCTAATGTCTCCCAGTTCATGTTTAATATGATATAGAATCTATCAAGGCGAGAAACAGCACGGCTACAGTTTGTGCAGAACTTTTCCTTCTGGCTCCAGAGATTGGGGGTTACCCGATGATCTGAGGCTGTGGTAAACCTGATGTCAGGAGGGGGCTCATCACTCATATATGGTGATGTTTGTTGCTTTCGAGTTTTATTGGATGTTTTAGCTGCGTAAAGTTACAGATAAAACCACTGATAATAACTAAAAAGGCAGATGGTTTTGCTATTGGTTCCTTCCCGCAGCTGATGTCAGCCTCTGAATCTATATATTTCCCTTCCACTGCTTTGTTGTCACTTGTCAGACACAGAGGAGCTCTGGCAGGTGTTTAGAGGCAGCCAGTGCAGTGAGTAGGGGGACAGCAAGTCAGGCTGGCAATGAAGGGCCATCTCTCCCCTCTGGTGCTGTGGCTTCTTCTCCTCACAATTCAGGACATTGCAGGTAAGTCTCCTCAGTGTTTCACCAGGGGAGCTGGGTTAAGTGGAACTAGGGTGGTAACTTTTAGAGTCAGCTTTTTACCATTGGTACCTGGCTTGGACGTTGTGACTTTTCCTTTCGGGATTAGACCTTGCCACTGTTATCAAGGTGTTTGTAACCTTGAGATTGGACTATTCAAATGACCCTAATGTGGGGCTGTACCTTAGAACCATTCAGAGAACGAAGCTGGTGCAAATAGCAGCGACTCACTGATCAGCACATCTCATTGGGAGCATGTTACAGCCGTGCTAGAGGGTCTGCACTAGCTGCCCATTTCTGGGTGGAGGTTAAGGTGTTGGTGATGATTTATAAAGTCCTGAATGGTCTGGGACCAGCCTCCCTGAGAGATCCCCTCTCTCCCCGTGACGTACGGCCACAGCTCTGGTTAGCGGGGGCACCTGAGCTGGTTCCCCCTTTTTATAAAGGAGAGGGGTGGCTGGCAGGGTGCTTTCTGTGAGGGCTCCAGGACTCTGAAACTTCTTGTCCCCTTTGGGCCAAAATAGCCCATATCTGGTGACCTTCTGGGCACACTGCAACAGACACTTGTTTGGGGGTGCGGGTGGGAAGGACCCAGGCTGTGCGTCACATAAAGAGAAAAGGGTGGGAAGGAGTTTCTGTGGGTGTCTGCCTGGCGGAGTTCCTGTTGAAATGGTCACTTCATGCTGAAGGGATTTGAGTGTTATCCATGCCGTCTGCATGCCTAGAGCCTTGGCTGGGCATCGCTTTAGTAATTTCAATCCCAATAAACACATCAATAATTTGGGATCCAACAGAAACGTCTGTTTGGTCCAGAATCCAACAGCTCCAAGGGCCAAGTCCTGGCTCCTCACTGCCCCATTCACTCACTGAAGGCAGAAGAAGTTTTGCAATTTTGAAGTGAGCAGGATTTATCCAAATAAACCCAGAGCTGATTCCTCCCAGAGAAGGGGGTTGTGCATGTGTTGGGGTGCAGTGTGCAATGCCCTGTTCCCATGGGAGTATTGGAAGCTCTGCCAGCAGGAAGAGTTATCCTGCAGGAGCCCTGCCTCTCTCCCCCACTGTTTCTGCTGGAGCAGAGAAGCTTTGAATCCTAGGTGGAGACTAGAGAAGCCCGACCAGCACAAGCTACATGGCAGAGGTGCTGCATCAGGGCCTCTCACGGCCACACTGGTTTCATTCTCTCAAGGCCACTCCTGCCCAGTTTCAGGGCTGCTCTCATTCCTCTAGCACAGAGGGGACTGCAGGCTCCTTGCCATCCCATGTCCCAGCTCCAGGAAGACTTAACAGCAATGCGGGTGGGGGTAGCAGATCATGAGGTACATCAGCATGTGCTGGTGTGTCTTAGGGAGTGAATCTGTCCCAAAGACTCCAAAACTGATCAGCAATAGGATTCAAATTGAAGGTGGGACCCAGATATGATTGAAATAATACAGTGATTGGAACCTGCTGGGCTGGTGTTAGCAGCACAAGAATGATCCATGTGTCTAGCAGGGCAGTGAACTGCTCAGCAGTAGCTGGTTCATGGGAACCCAATGTGCTGCTGTGCCAGCCTGAGAAACTGACCCTGACCTTGATAATCAGCAAGGTCAGTCTAAATTATTGTCTTTGAGAAAAACCTGCCCTGATGTATATTTCACAGACAGCTCAGTCACTGTGAAGTGAGTAGGGGGCTGGTACCCAGAAAATCCTGACAAAACCAACCATCTAGCAGGTGACTTGGACTTTATATTTCAGATTCCCAAGAAGTTCCTATATAATGTGCTGGGATTAGAGCCCATAACACAGCTGTACATGACCGGAAAGCATGGAATTCTGTGGTGACTTCTGCTGATCAGACTGACATTACAGGGGATGGACAATTATTACCACGTGAGGGATGAATTACTGCACAATTGTGGGATGGTGTCATATAGTGATGCCAAGCACATGCTCAGCTCAAAGTATTTTTGTTTGATTGCTGAGGAAATGTGCATCATCTCTTTCATATTTTTTTTTATTTTCTATTGGAAATCTGAGTTTGCTTCACATGACACAGCCACAGTGATGTGGGGGAGTTTACAACATAGGGGATATCACCATGTAGCTACTCTTCCGTTTCCCTCAGTGCCACAATTCTCCTCCTTGAGCTCTAAGTAGAGGCCAGGTCAATCTTTGCCAGAAGATCATGTTTCACAATTATTGACCTCTTTACATTGTGCGGTAAAACTAATTTGTAAAATTCAGTGGGGTTCAGGCCAACAAATGAGAATATATCAGGGATGGGCCAAAGCTGCAGGTTTCACGCCAGACCCAGATCTGAACTTCCCCAACATTCAGAGTGCTGGGTGGGGTCATTATTCCAAGTTGGGTCACAGAAGTGGAGCCAGCTTATGAGAGGTGCAGTATGTAAATGTGATTGTTATCCTGAAAGGTGCTGATGGCTGCCATTGGGGAGTCTTCGATCCTAAGACAATCACAGACCTCATGAAAGCCAATGGCAGGGCGAGAACTCTATTTTAGGCTCAACAGACAGAGCAATCAAGATCCTTTAGGTAGTAAAAACAGCTGCAGACAATGGGGGCTACTGCCAAAGGCACTGGGCACATGGTCAGGGCAGAGCTAAGCCAAGGGTTTCCATTGTTGCCAATACAGGGGCTAGGATACTGGCGTCAGACTGTGTCTGTTGGGGGAGAAGCCAGTAGAAGGAGTTGTGACCGGGATCTTGGAAGCAGAAAAGAAACAAAGTCAGTTGGAGCTCACTGGAGGGGCAGGCTGGGGGATTTCTGAGCAAGGAAACTGCTGGCTGTTCTTAGTTTCTACTGGGTGCAGGGAAACAGAACTGTGTGTGCACCTAGCTACAGCAGTGTTGCAGCCTTGGGTCCTGCCACAAGTGAGTATCGCGGAGTTAAATCCATTGAAAAAAAGCCCCTATTTTTCTTCGTGCAGACTAGGCCCCATGGGTTCCCTGTGGGAGTGCACTGAAGTGAGCTGTACCTGAATAAACGCCCCTGTGGATTGCAGCAAAGTGAGTGGTTTGTATTTCCTTGGCATTAAAGGAGCAGGATGGTCTGGCCACATTGTGGTGTGAACTGCACTGTTCTCTGAGTTCCACGGAGTCTCCACAAACACGGTGTCCCTGGCTCAGCCATCCACTGCTGCAACCAGCCTGTTCCAGGGGTCACAGTGGAACTCTGCATGTAGCCGTAACTCCTGGGCATTGTAACGATACCTGTACTTGCTCCCAGTCTCAGGGACAGTCCTGGCTCTTCACACCCTGTCCTGGGGGCCAGTTCTCCCAGCCAATATCCCATGATTGTGTTGCAGGCAGTGGCCCCTCCTCTCATTCCCTGTTAACTGCCTCGCTCACAGCAGCCAGCTTTGCCTCTCAACAACCCCCACAGATACAAACAACTCTAGAGACAACTGGGGGCAGGAGGAGGAGCTGAGAGCTACTGGGAGAAAAGCCAGTGTCTGGGAGTGGGGGCAGAGTCTGCTTCTCATGTGGGGAAGGAGCAGCCTGTACATGCAGGGCGGAGAGGCCAGGTAGAAAGGGGAGAAGAGAAGGGGGAAGAGCCCAGGGGAGGCGGGTGGAAAGAGACCAGCGGAAGAGGGAAATGTGTGGGGAGGTGGGGAGAGGAAACTCCTGTGGGGAGCACAAGGCTGTGATGCCAAGCTCCACAGAACAAAAATTACGAGGTTATAAAAACCATCCAGTCATGTTACTCAGTCTGTCTCTGGACTGTAGAACCCCCCTCTATTCCTCGGCCAGCGTGGGGGTGAGAACTGCAGACTGAAAAGTCACTGTTCAATGCACCCGAACTGCACGACTCCCCCCAGCTGCTCAGCTGGAGACTGCGCTTACCCTCCCCTCACCCCTGAGACGGGGAACTGCTGTCCATTGCCCCGCACTGCCTTCGCTCTCCCCTCCTGGTTCAGTTCCTCTGACAGACGAAGGGCTGACTGGGAAATAGTTTGACAGCCACTGAGCTAATTCATGCAGCGTGGTTCACACTCAGACAGAACTTCTGTTACTATTCAGGGGCGAGTTACAGATATTCGAGACCTTCACATTGACATCAACCATTCACATCCGCTATAATGTCACCGTAACAGGACAGAGTTGATTTAGCCATTTGCAAACAGCAACACTTCCCAGGCTTCCCCCACCACGGCTCCGCAACTTCTGTGCCTGAGGTGGGAAAGCACTGCCCCCATTCTAGAGCCCCCTCCCCTCTCCTCTCCTTCTCTCCTTTGCTCCTGCCCCTCCCACTCCGGACCCCATCCCCTGCCTACTCCAGACTCCATTCCCCGCCCCAATACTCCCTCCTGTCCCCCTGCTCCAGAACCCCTCCCCTACCTCCTGTCTACCAGCACCAGACTCCCCACTCCATCCCCACTCCTCCATCCTCCCCAATACTCCTGCATATACCCCTGCTCCAGTCTCTCTCCACTCACTCCCATCCTCTGCGCCACACCCCTCCCCTCCTCACCCTCTTGCTGCCCTGCTTCAGGCCCCCTCACTCCTCCCCCTACACATGACCACCCTTCCCCACCCTACCTCCCCCTTCCCCACATTTGAGAGCCCCCTTTTCTCCCCATGCCTCCTTCTGCCCCCCTCTGCTCCCTCTCCCTTCCCCTCTCTTTCTCCTGCCCAATTCCTCACCCCTCCTCACTTCTCACTCCTGTCCCCCACTCCAGACCCCCTCCTCTCTCCACCTCTTCATGCAGACCCCCTTCTCTAAACCCCCTTCTCCACCCATCCCTCCTGCCCCCAGCTCAATAACCCCCTCTCTCCCTCCAGACCACCCTGTGCTCCATCTCCACTCCTCCCTCCTGCCCCAATTTCAGATCCCTGTCCCCTCCCCGCCCCGCCCCTCCCCTTCCCTCCCTTCTGACTTTCTCTCCTGCCTCTCTGTTACCCTACTGTGGACCTTCTCCCCACCATCTCACTGGCTTCAGCCCCAGTGACAAGTGACAGGAGAGGGCACCATTTGGAATAAGAGAAACTCCATGAGTTGGCGCCTTCCATCGTGTTCTCACGAGACAGGTAAAAACTCCCCAAACCACCAGATTGGGGATAAAATGGGGAGAGCTGCAGCACTGACAGCCCCAAGTGCGAGGCCCTGAGATGTTAGAAGGTGGTGCCATGAGGCAGCTCTGGGCAGGTCCCATTCTCCTGGTTGTGGGCGCGGATCCCCTGCTGTCGAGCGCGGACTCTGCTGTGATAATGCTGAGGAGGGGGCTCTCTGCTGCTCTGACCCTGCTCTGTGTCTGTCTTTGAAGGTGCTGAGGAGCTGAGGCTGGTGGATGGAGGCAGCCCCTGTGCCGGGAGAGTGGAGGTTAAACACCAGGATCAGTGGGGGACGGTGTGTCATTTTGGCTGGGACATGGCAGATGCTGGGGTTGTCTGTAAGCAGTTGGAATGTGGAGCTGCTGTCAGTGCCCATCGTAATGCTCATTTTGGAGCAGGATTTGGACCAATTTGGCTGGATAACATTGCCTGTCGTGGTACCGAGTCTGCTCTCTGGCATTGCAGGAACAGCGGATGGGGAGTGCATTATTGTGATCACACAGAGGATGCTGGAGTGATCTGTTCAGGTAAGAATCAGCCAACTCTGTCCTGAAAGACAAATCCCCTGAGACAAAAGGGCTTGAACCCACAGCGTGTTGTGTGCCTGTGACCCTAACGAGAAATGAACCAAAAGCAGAGCAAGTCCTGTAATTATTGTTATTACTGAGCTGCTGTCATAAATATAAAGGGAAGGGTAAACCCCTTTAAAATCCCTCCTGGCCAGAGGAAAACTCCTCTCATCTGTAAAGGGTTAAGAAGCTAAAGGTAACCTCGCTGGCACCTGACCAAAATGACCAATGAGGAGACAAGATACTTTCAAAAGCTGGGAGGAGGGAGAAAAAACAAAGGGTCTGTATCTGTCTGTATGCTGCTTTTGCCAGGGACAGAACAGGAATGGAGTCTTAGAACTTTTAGTAAGTAATCTAGCTAGATATGTGTTAGATTATGATTTCTTTAAATGGCTGAGAAAAGAACTGTGCTGAATAGAATGACTATCCCTGTCTGTGTGTCTTTTTTGTAACTTCAGGTTTTGCCTAGATGGATTCTCTATGTTTTGAATCTAATTACCCTGTAAGGTATCTACCATCCTGATTTTACAGAGGTGATTTCTTTACTTCTATTAAAAATCTTCTGATAAGAAAACTGAATGCTTTTTCATTGTTCTAAGATCAAAGGGTTTGGGTCTGTGGTCACCTATCGAAATTGGTGAGGATTTTTACCAAACCTTCCCCAGGAAGTGGGGTGCAAGGTTTGGGAGGATTTTGGGGGGAAAGACGTGTCCAAACTACGTTTCCCAGTAAACCCAGTTAAAGGTTGGTGGTGGCAGTGGAAATTCCAAGGGCAAAGGGTAAAATCAATTTGTCCCTTGGGGAAGTTTTAACCTAAGCTGGTAAAAGTAAGCTTAGGAGGTTTTCATGCAGGTCCCCACATCTTTACCCTAGAGTTCAGAGTGGGGAAGGAACCTTGACAGCTGCAATTATTACTGTTCATGTCACTGGGCACTGAGGAGCCCCCTGTGTGACTGTGAAGCATTTTCATTATCTCATTTCCAGTTGTTTCAGTGCCACATTGTTCCTTTCCCTTTCCCTCTGAATGGGTCTAAAAATGCAGATAGGAGAGAAAATGGAAAAGGAAAATGTCACGTAGGCTCCTAAGTCACTGAGGCACTTTTGAAAATGTTACACTCATGCTAAAATCCAGACCCAGACACCCAACCGCAGAGATACAGAGGCTGGGGCATGTACGTAGCCCCTTTGCCATCCTCATAGGGTGACCAAGGAATGGGTAGATTCTCCCAGCTTGGCCAAAATTAGATTTCGCTGAAAGCACTCCCCCATCTGCTCTGTTACTTCTCACATTTTGGACCAACCAGTAACAGAAAATTTCACACTCTCTGATACCCTGTAGATCTAGAGTAGAATAGAGAGCTCAGCCAAAAATATACCTCAACCCTACACAGCACAGGAATATCATATTATGGAGGCATTTGTTGTAATTGAATAGTTAACATTACAGCTACAGACCCATTATAAGTTTTATTTTTAAGTTCTCTCTTCTTAACATTTAGTAGGAATAATATCTTCCCCTGAAAGAGCGCAAGGAAGGGTAGAATATTTTCCTATAGTTCCAAAAGTTTTAGCAGCTCCCCCTGGCAATGGGAGCTTAGGGCAGGGTTTAATCTCAACCCTTTCCTGGATTTTGAGTGTTTCAGTGACACACCTCAACATTCTCTTCACATGGTTAGTGGGGGATGTGTGTGTGTATGTGTCACCCTTCTGCCAGGTGGAGCCAGCAGCAACCAGGGCTTGGTTCAATACCTAGTGGTTCCTTTTCAACAATATGGCACAGAACTGGTTTGAGCCCCCACCCAGTAATCTGGAAAATTACACACCACCCCTGGGTGACTTAGAGAGGCAATACTTCCCCACTCTCAAGCAGAGTCTGCATGTAGAAAAGAAACTTTTAATGAAAGGAGGGAAATCAGCTGACATTCATTCAGGAAAATGCTGCAAGCAGGATTCATAAACATAAAACTGTGAGCAGGGCACCTACCCCAGCGTGTGTGGGGCAGCACCTTCCACCTCATGTTCTTGAGTTCTACAACCAAAAGTTCCTTTTCTGTGCCCCTCTCTGCTCCCTCATCACACCCCACTCACAGTGGTTGTCCTTGGTCAGCAAGAACCCAGAGTTCAGAGGTGCATCTGTGAAAGTTCACCTTCTACCCAGAGAAGAAGGCACCTTGCTTGCTCTACTATGTGAGCACTTGCTTTAGCTAGTTAGCTTACCAGCCACTGTTTTTCTCTGTCAGCCACCTGGCCTCCCTACTATACCTGTGCATATCACTCTCTTAAGAGTCCATGCAGCGCCTAATGATTGTCAGCTCTCAATAAAGCAGGCTAGACAGAAATAATACTCCACCACAAGTGTTTTCAGCTCTAGTAAGTACTTAACATGGTTAAAGGACTCCTAATAAAACCTATTTAGCTTTATTTTTGAACAGTGGAGAGAAACAGGTTAAACCAGACCAGGAACCCTTAGGAAGAATCCACACCTTCTAGCTAACACACCCTTCTTAGATTTACAGTGGTCTAGCATTCAAGTCCCTGACTTAACAAGTTTCTTTCAGCTGAGGGTGACCCCCTCATTTGGGACAGGTTAAGCACAGTTCTGCTCCCCTTTACTCATACAGTAAAGAAAACAACACTGATAACAACATTTCACTACCCCTGCATTCAGTACTAAGGTGCTTTGTAACCCAACATTAGCCAAGTTGATCACGTTGAGCAACATGGCTCTATCTGTTGATATCTAGGCAGAGTAGGTGTGTTCATGTAAATACAGTTTGCTCCCAAAGTCTCTCCTCATCCCCGCAGCTGTCAGGGGAGAACTCATTCAGACCCTGCTCACAGCTGCCATTTCCTAGTATTTTTAAGCAATAAAAAGAGGGGTTGGGCAGGAACTTTACAAAAATGAGCTTCACTGTCAGGACTTTGAAACTCTGCAGAAAACAGATCGACCTGCACCAATGTAAACACACTAATCTGGAAATAACAACTGCACAATGCCTTGTGCTGCTCACTGAGCAAGTGCACAGTAGAGAATCCTTTTTTTCTGAACCTCACTAGGAGGGGAGAAGGTTTGACTGAGGAGACCATGACTACTTTCTGGTACCTGTCCCAGTTGGTAGGTTAGTGTTTTTTTTTTTTTCAGGGAGAGAGGTAGATAGTTCCTGCTTTTTTACCTGTCAGCCCTTAACCCGGCCAGGTTCTCTCTTTTTCTGTTCTCTAGGCCTGGTATTAGCTGCAGGTATAGTATGGTGGGGCTAGCTGGGCTGGAAGGCTCCCTTTCATCCCTGCTATGCTGGTAAGGTAGTTCTACAGGGCCTTATATAGTCTTTCTTTTGTGGTTAGAAATCCCCTGCACAAAATGGAGTTTGTAGTCACCTGGGCAAGTCATGTCTATGAATGATTCAGCTTTTTGCAGGCTGATACTATTGTTTACATGTTAGTTTGAATGTTCCCAGGAAAGCTCAGATGTGGATTGGTGTCTCCCAAAGTCCATTGTCGGTTAAGTGTTTCTTGATTGGGCACTTACCGAGAATAGTCCTTTCTCTAGAAGCCGACTAAATGCTTCATTGAGGCTACTTAGAATCAAATAAGTATGTAACCCTTCTGCCTGTCAGAGTTGGTAGCAACAAGGGCTGGGTTCAGTATCTAGGGGTTCCATTCCAATAACACAATACAAAACCAGCTCGAGCCCCCACCCAGTGACCTGGGACAAATATATACCACCCCCGCTGGGCGCCTCCAAGAGGCAATACTTCCCCTCTCGCAAGCACATAGTCTGAGTGTAACAACAAGCCTTTTAATAACAGAGAGAAACAATGTGGCATTATGTTGGGGAAACACCACCAACAGGATTCGTAACACAACCCATGAGCAAAACCCACCCCAAGCAAATTGGGGTATGTCCTTGCCCTTTGGTTCTTGAGTCCAGCAACCCCAAATCACCCAAAGTCCCAAAAGTCCAACGACCCTAAAAGTCTCTGTCCTGGGTAAGGGCAGCCCCAGAGTTCAAAAGTTTATCTGCAGAGTTTTACCTACCAACCTGGGTGGAGATGGGCGGGGGGTTTGTTAAGGGGCACCTTACATGGTCTAACGCTGATGGCCCCACCTCTCCATGGGGCTCTGCTCCGCCAGTCACTCCACTTTTCATCCCACAAACTGCTCTGCCATATAGCTTCAGGCTCCCCCACTACTTAATACAACACTCAGTGATTTCAGCTTGTAGTAGGGGAAACTCAGTGCTGAAGCACCATTAGCCCAAAGTGAATTCAGCTCAACAGCCTGTAACTAGACTCCAAATAGAATCAAAATTAGCTCTGATATTCCACAGTGGAGAGAGGAAGAAATGCAATTAGCATGTAAGGCCCTCACCAGAGACCCATACTACCACATATTAATACCTATTTCCAGCCTCTCTCAAGTCACAGAGTTTTGGAACCCATGTCCCTTGCCTAGCGAGTGCTACTTAGTTGATGGCGAGTCCTTCCATCATAACAAAAGGTCAAGTAGAGTTCCACTGTCCTTGATTCCCATAATCAGGGTAATAAAAATTTATTCTTCCTGCCCCAATAACAGAGACACTGGGGATCCCACAGCAGCCAAAGTGACCATTTGGGCAGCTATGGCCTCATTCTAGGTGGGGTGGGTGTGCCTATACAAATGAGATCAGCCCCTGAAGTTCTTTTCCACAACTTGCCACACCTCACCACCAGATGTCAGGGTGGAGCTCATCCTGACTCTACTTACAAGTACATAGCCAATATTCATAACTTCGAAAACAAAAATGATACACACATACAGGCAGCATAATCATAACCAGCAAACTACAACCTTCCCCTAGACAATGATCTATTAGGTCACAGTTCATGTCAATAACATCACAACTGTAATGTGAGTTTGCTTTGTACAGACTGAGTAGAAACAGAATAAAGGACTCAAGATTGGGTCTATTAAGAATTATTCCAGAAATAACCAGTCATCTGTCGACAAACTGCCCTGTGCAGTGGATATCACTGAGAACAAACACCTACGGGAGCTGTGATGGTTCTGCGATTTTTCAGAGATGCTGACCTGATAGAATACTAGAAAACTTTCCCAAAAGTGACAGTCGTCTCCTCATACGCAGTGTTGCTGTAGCCATGTTAGTCCCAGGATATTAGAGAGACAAGGCGTGTGAGGCAATATCTTTTATTGGACCCATTTCTGTTGGAGAGAGACAAATGTTTGATCTGACAGAGAAGAGCTCAGAAGCTTGTCTCTTTCACCAACAAGAGTGGGTCCAATAAAAGATATTACCTCAGCCATTTTGTCTCTCTTAACCTCTTCTCATCCAGTTTCAGTTTTCATTTCTGGTTGGATTAATACCAAACTTTGCCAAAACATTCTCCTCTGCCAAGGTCCTTGCCTCAGTCAGTGCACAGGCTGGATGGTGACAAAGGAATGAATCAGGGATGCACTGTGGCAGAGGCTGTTGTCTGTAGGCCCACAGCCTCATTGGTTGCAGCAGCATCATCGTCATCATTGACGATCCCTCCATTCCAGGATGATCTCCACCACAGATTTACATATTGGTCCTGAGACGACTAAGGAGTCCGATCCTGGAACCATAGATCTGCCTGCAGTAGGTACAGATGTTTCCTGACGGGTCAGCTGCCTGCTGGGAGAAAGTTCTTTTTCTTTCCCTCCCTCCCTCCCTCCCTCTTTTCAACTTCGAGGGCAAGGCACTTCTCCTCAAAGTGGGCCACTGCCTGTTGGAGGATGTGGCATCACTGAGATCAGTTGGTTGCTTGCTCCTCCCAGCTTGTGATGAGTTTTTTTGAGACATGCTTTCAGTGTGTCTTTGTAGGGTTTCCTCTGACTACCATGGGATCTCTGACCATGGGTGAGCTGAGAGTAGAGGGCTTGTTTTGGGAGGCGAGAGTCTGGCATCCGCACACAATGTCCAGCCCAGCGGAGTTGGTGAGTGAGGATCATTGCTTCAATGCTGGTGACATTCACTTCGATGAGGATGCTGGTGTTAGTGCAGCGATCTTCCCACTTGATGCAAAGGATCTTCCAGAGGCATCGTGGGTGGTACCTCTCCAGACTCTTACAGTGCTGTCTATAGGTCACCCAGGTTTTGCGTCTATAAAGGAGTGTAGGAATAACAATTGTCTCATAGACCTGGATCTTGGTTTCCTCCCGTAGGTCACGGTCTGTGAAAATGCTCCAGATCAGTTTCCCAAAGGAAGCACTTGCGCAATGGATCCTGTGCTGGATCTCACTGTCCATTTTTGCATTTTGAGAAAGTTGGCTACCGAGGTAACAGAAGTCCTCAACTCTCTCCAAAGTCTGTCCCTTGATGGTGATTTGTGGTGGCTCATGTGCAAGGCCTTAAGCAGGCTGATGGAGCACTTTAGCTTTCTTGATATGGAGTGAGAGTCATAAGCTTCGGTAAGTGTGTGCAAAAAAATCCATTGTGGACTGAAGGTCATTCTCAGTGTGCGTGATGATGACACAGTCATCAGCGTTTTGAAGATCAGTCATGGACACCCTGAGGACTTTAGACTTTGAGCAGAAATGTCAAAGATTAATAAACAGCCCATCCATTCTATATTGAATGTCAACTCCAGTGGGGAGGTGGTCTTTATCAAGGACCAAAATGACTGCTAAATACCTGGAGAACAGGGTTGCAGCAATAACGGATCCTTGCTGAACCCCAGTTTTGACAATGAGAAGATCCATCTCTAGGCCATTACAGAGAATGGTCGCAGTCATCTTATCATGAAGAAGCCTTAGGCCCTTAATACATTTTGTAGAGCAGCCAAAACTGGCCAGCACCTTCCCACAGGGCTTCGCGATTGACAGAATCAAAGTCCTTTGTCAAATCGATGAGAGCCATGTACAGGTCCTGATTTTGCTCCCGAGACTTTTCCTGGATTTGGTGGGCAAGAAGATCATATTGGTTGGCCAGCAGGATGGTCTGAAACTGCACTGAGATTCCGGCAATATTTCCTCAGCAAGGGGAAGTAATCGGTTTAAGAGGATATGGGCAAGAATTTTCCCTGCTGCAGATTGCAAGTCAATGCCACGATAATTTGCACACTCCAATTTATCTCCTTTCTTACAGATTGTACCAATGTTAGCATTCCTCAAGTCTTCTGTAATCTTCTCATTACACCAAATTTGAAGAAAAATGAATCTCCCGACAACATAGCTCTGAGGATCATTGGAGCACGCAAGCCCCTTCACCGTAAGAAGATGACGGTCTCCGAAGAGGGGCTGCAGCAGTGGCAAGATGTGTAACCAATAAAATTATGCTGAAAATTTATGCTCCTGGCTGCTGTGGGCCAGACTGGCACCAGGCACCAGAACGGAGATGAGGGAGACTGTATCCACCTATTGGGCCCAGGCAGTGTCGGGAGGAAGGTACCCGAATTGAATGCAGACCGGGGTGTCAGGGGAAAGTAGATGAGGATAAGGATGCAGGGGGAATATTCTGAGTCTGGAGGCTGGTGGATGGAGAGAAACTGGGACTGGGAGAGAAAGCGGGAGATGGGGACTGGCTGGGCAAGGAGCCTGGGACTGGGAGGAGGGGGAAAGAGACTAGGACTGGCTAGGCAGGGCGATTAGGACAGGGAGTGGGTGGGGAGAGACTGTGATGTGCTGAGCAAGGAGGTGGGGAGCTGGGGGAGACTGGGACTGACTGGGGGAGGAATCTGGGACTAAGAACCAGTGGGGAGGAACTGGAGGTGGGTGAGGAAACAGACCAGATGAGGAACCAGGGTTTCAGGGGAGTCTGAGACTAACTGGGTGATGAGACTGGAATAAGCAGCCAGAGTGGGCTGTGGGAGACTGAGAGCAGACCTCCATGAACATTTAGTTCGTGGCAAGCTGGGGTGTAAATCTACCCTGCACTGTCCTGCCATGAACCGAGTGTCCATGGCCCCTGGGGGAGGTGTGGCTGAGCACTGCTTAAGTTGATGTAAGTTACATCGCTCAGGGGTGTGAAAACAACTCCCCCCGTTGGAGCGATGTAACTTACATCGACTTAAAGCAGTGTCTGCATTGCACTATGTCAGTGGGAGACGCTCTCCCACCAGCAGAGCTTCTGCCTCTCAACGAGGTGGACTAATTATGTGGACAGGAGAGCGCTCACCCATCGACGTAATGCATCTTCACCAGACGTGTTAAATCGGCGCCGCTGCACGGATACAGTGGCACTGATTTAGTGTGGGAGCAAAGAGAAGCCCGAGCAGTTCCCTTGTGTGCTTTGATCTCTCCCGGTTCCAAGCACTAGGGAACTGTTAGTGCGCAGCAGCAGGCTCCACAGGGACACTGAGTGTGCAGCAGGCTAGTGCAGGGTAAATTTATACCCCAGTTTGACACAAGCTAAGTGTGTGTAGAGAGAAACCCTGAGACAGGAAGAGGCATCCAGGGAGGGGAACTGGGGCTTGGGGCAGACAGGACAACCCAAGGCAGGGATAAGTGTGAGAAACAGATCAGCTGAGGACCCCAGAGGGACAGCACAGAGAACAGGGGGAAATTGGCAGAGGAAGCCAGAGGTGAAGTCTAGGACTGGCTTGTCCAGGAGACTGGGCCTGGGGATGAGAAGCTTGAGGAGTGGAGACTGGCACTGGGTAGACAAGAAGAATGAGACTGGGATACAGAGCAAGGGATGGAGAAGAGACAGGACTGATACAGGGACTGCTTGGAGGGGATGGGGCAGAAGGGGTTAGGCTTCGGGGGACAGGGGAAGACGGGTCTGTCACTACCAGAACACACACCTCTCCAGAGCCTGGAATGGAACCAGGATCCCTGAGTTTTGCCATTCCCCTGCTGTCAGCAAATATCTGTCAAACTCTCCAACAAAATTTTCTGATCCCGCTCTAGTGCTGGTCCACAAAGAGGATGACAACCTACTACTACTGTCAGTTACGCCGTTAGCTCAAGTGGCTTCTGTGGTGGATCAAGGCCCCGCCCCTTCTCTGCCTCTTCCCCTCAAGGCTCTGCCCTCATCGCTCACTCCCCCTCTCCCCTCGTCACTTGCTGGATCATCTCAAGGAGCCGGCCTGCAGGTACGAAGCTGCCCTGGCTGAGCAGGGGCTGGCACAGATTAATGACCCGGTTCCCCACCCCCCCCCCATGGAAACCAGATTTTTGGTTCAGGTGTCATTTAGGTCCCTTTTCGACTGGATTTTCCAGTCGGAAACCAGGCACCTGGCAACCCTAAATGACATCTGGACACAGAAGCCAAAAACCGGACTGTCCGGGTAAAACTGAGATGGGTGGCATCCGGAGGGTGGCAACATGATTCTGAATCTTGGAACTTCTGTTTTTTCAGTTTGCTTTTTTAAAAACCACAGAAATTATGCACAAAAACATTACTTTTAAGGAATGTTAAGTTTGCAAAGTTGAGCTGTAAAAAATAACGAAATGGCAGAATTAAAGTTGTCTTTGTAACTTTATTTTGGCCCACTTGTACACCTGCGTTGAGATACCTTCTTTAATTACAGGATAACAAGCTATTTTCTCCATGAGACCCCTGCCTCATTCAGTGCACAGGACAGACAGCATGGGCATAGTTTGGGAGGGTGCAGGGGGGCATTGGCAGAGGAAAGGCATGGGGGGGACATGTGGGGTCGGTGCAGGGAACGGGGGTGGGGGGGGATGGAGCCACTTCTCCTGAGGCTGAGAGTAGCTGCTCCGGGTTGTCGCTCTGCAGCTGTGCACGGCTGCCTGGGTCCTAGTGCCTGCCCGTTTCCGGTAAAGCGGTGAGTGCCTGCAGGGGGCAGAGGACACTGGGAAAGGGGGAGGGGCACGGGGCAGCGGGCAGGTGAAGGGGGTGGGATGGGAAGAGAAGGAGAGAGAGGAATGGGAGCGGGGAGCGGGAGCCCAGCATGTGGCGTCCCCTCGGCAGCAGCAGCCCCAGCAGGGAGGCGGCTGCAACGGCCCTGGGAGGCCCCAGAGCAGCAACATCTCTGCAACAGCCGGTGCTGGAGTGGCCACAGCTCCCAAGCTCAGGTCGCTGCAGCAGACAGCAGCAGCTGGGGCTCACCCATTGAGCCATCCTGCCCCGCCCCCAGCCCTGGCAGCCCAGAGACCACTCCAGGCTGGGGTGGGGGGAGGGAGAGTCAGTGAGACAAGATAACTGGCTTCAGCATGCGTCTGTGTGTGTGTGTGTGTGTGAGCGCTCTCTGTCCCCCCCAGATACAGCAGTCAAACTACGCCTGTGCTCGACAGGGCTCTGAATCAGGGTTGGTTGTGGCGTGAAGGAGGCTGGTCTGTGTAGGACCCTGCTTCATTGGTTGCAGAAACTGTGAAGTGTGCTGTGTGTGAGGCAGGGGATTGCAGAAAGAGAAAGGAGGGTCTCTTGTTAAGGCAGCTGAATCCTGCCCTGGGGAACTGGATTCTCTCCCTGCCTCTGCCACAGAGATCCTATGTGATGCTTGACAAGTCTCTGAAACCAAATATTTCACAGGTGGTCATTAATTGTGTGTTCCACATTTTATGGGTGGCCTCCTTGTAACCGTGGGGGTCTGGTCTGCTGAGCATATGCTGCTGTAAACTGAAGTCAGTAGGTCAGGGGTGCGCAAACTACGGCCCATGTTTATGAGTGTGAATATGATGTAACTGGAATATGCTTTTTGCAAAAGGTCTCATGTAAGGTATCAAAACAAAAGTTATAACCTACTGAATATATTCCTCCTATTTGTATGTATGTATCATTCTTGTATCTGAAGCTAGACATATGAAGTATGACTCTGAGGTCCAATTGTAATTATGCAAAGTGTGGGCCATTAATGGTGGTTTAGAATCTTGATGGCTCCCATTGACTACGACAATTGGTTGTAGATGGTTTATTTACCTGCAAGCCTTCCTGTGTATGTGTGGGCCAGCCTGTGGGTAATGAACAATGAGTTCTCACAGGACATCCATCTTAAATCCATCTTAAATCTGGTACTTTTCCATTTAGAAGGAGGGGTAGGGACAAAAGATTCCTACCTCATGCCAAAGCTATAAAAAAGAGGTGGAGCAGGACAGACGGGACTGTCAGTCATGAGAAAACCCCTGTTTTCCACCTCAGATGTCTGGTGGAACTAATAAGGACTGTACCAGGGGTCAGGATTGGGCCCAGACTAGAAAGGAGTCTAGTCTGTGAAGGAAGCTTATTGGAACATCCCTGAGGGTGAGATTTTACCTGTAATCAGTTTCTGAATGTATTAGGCTTAGACTTGCATGTTTTTTATTTATTTTGCTGGATGACTTACTTTGTTCTGTCTGTTATTACTTGAAATCACTTAAATCCTACTTCTTATTCTTAATAAAATCATTTTTGTTTATTAATAAACCCAGAGTAAGTGATTAATACCTGGGGGAGCAAGCAGCTGTGCATATCTCTCTGTCAGTGTTATAGAGGGTGGACAATTTATGAGTTTACCCTGTATAGGCTTTATACAGAGTAAAACGGATTTATTTGGGATTTGGATCCCACTGGGAACTGGGTGTCTGGATGCTGGAGATAGGTGACCTGCTGAGCAGTTTTTGGTTGAAGTCTGCAGCTTTCGGGGTGTGGACCAGATCTGGGTCTGTGTTGCAGCAGGCTAGCATGTCTGGCTCAACAAGGCAGGGTTTTGGAGTCCCAAGCTGGCAGGGAAAACGGGCTCAGAGGTAATTTCAGAACATGAGGTGACAGTCCCAAGGGGGTGTCTGTGACCGAACCCGTCGCACACGTCATTAGTGACTTTTAAGAATAGGTTAGACAAACATCTATCAGGGATGGACTAGGTATACTTAAACCTCTCTTGGTGTGGGGGGATAGACTAGATGACTTTCTGAGGTTCCTTCCAGTCCTACATTTCTATTTATTCCAAGATTTCATAAGCTATTCAGGCCTGCTGATTTTTTTAAAAAGTTTATCCCTACTAGATACTGTTTAACATCCTCCTTAGTTACCAACAGACTGCAGAGTGGTTCACCCTCTTCACATAGTATGAATACACTTCCTGCTTCTATCCAAAACCAGAAAAGTTTATTGAACACTTCTGTCTTATTTGCATCATTATAAACTATTTTACCATCTCCATTTGTAATGGGCTACACCTTTGTTAGGATTTGTTTGTTTGTTTGTCTTTACTCCTAATATACTGAAAAAAATGGTCATTATTGTTCCTAGCCCTGCCAACTTTGGAGTTTTCCCTGATAGCTTTAGCTTCCCTTATCGATTTTCTACATTTCAGAACTTCCAATGTATATCGATTGCTATTAAATTCCCCTCTTTCCATTTGTAGTACATTGTTTTTTTTTAAAATGTCTAATTGCTGCCTGCACTGTCCCACTGCACCAGGATGGGCTTTTGGCTAAAGTTCTAAGGCAGTGGAACAACGAACTCCCTAAGGCTCCTTTGTAATTTTCATCCTTCATTGGCTTTCTAGGACACATTGAGCTCCAGCTGGTTGGAGGGGACAGTGCCTGCTCAGGACGTGTGGAAGTAAGACATGGAGACACTTGGGCTACAATCTGTGATGCACACTTTGATCTCAAAGCTGCCAGTGTTATCTGTAATGGACTACAGTGTGGAACAGCTCTATCTATCCCAGGAGGAGCTCATTTCAGAGAAGGACATGGACCAATCTGGACTGAGGAATTCCAGTGTGTAGGGAATGAGTCACACTTCATGTACTGTCCCAGGATATCACACAGGAATCAGACGTGCTCACATGCAAATGATGCAAGTGTCATATGCTCACGTAAGAATTTGGCACAATGTCTCTAAAATCCCAGTGATGTGTATTCTAGAGTAGGGTGCAGCAAAAAAATGATCCTACTCTGTAGGAAGCTGGGATAACAAAGCTGCTATCAGCTTCCAGTAAAACCTAAACAACTCAATATAATGGAAATGGGTTCAATCCCCCCCAACTTTCCTTTTCTTTATTATTTAATCTAAAATATCTTAAATGCTCCCTCTCTAAACCCCTTCTCCCTTCTCCCCAGGGCTCACAGGGTTCCGGCTGGTGAACGGCAGCACAGCGTGCTCAGGGAGGGTGGAGATCCAGGTTCTTGGTGCCTGGGGAACCCTCTGTGACTCACGCTGGGATTTACCAGACGCCAACGTTCTCTGTCGTCAGCTCGAGTGCGGATTCGCTGAATCAGCCCCAGGAGGAGGGTCTTTTGGGAAGGGAACTGGCTCTGTCTGGACAGACACATTTCACTGCAAAGGGACTGAAACCCATTTGGGCCATTGCTCTGTTACTGCCCTGGGGGCCTCTCCGTGCTCACACAACAACGATGCCGGTGTGATTTGCTCAGGTAAGTGCAAGAGAGATGCTGGATTAAGGACACCTGCCCCTCAGTGTGTGATGCTGCCCCACAGTACTTACAACGATTAAAGCCAAAATTCCCAACTCGCTACTTATTTGGGAAAAAGAAAAGGAATACTTGTGGCACCTTAGAGACTAACCAATTTATTTGAGCATAAGCTTTCGTGAGCTACAGCTCACTTCATTGGATGCATACTGTGGAAAGTGTAGAAGATCTTTTTATACACACAAAGCATGAAAAAATACCTCTGTGTGTATAAAAAGATCATCTACACTTTCCACAGTATGCATCCGATGAAGTGAGCTGTAGCTCACAAAAGCTTATGCTCAAATAAATTGGTTAGTCTCTAAGGTGCCACAAGTCCTCCTTTTCTTTTTGCGAATACAGACTAACACAGCTGTTACTCTGAAACCTACTTATTTGGGGTGATTGAGCAGCAACCTGAGACCTTCAGGGCCTGATTCTCCAGAGTACTCACCATTTCTGCAGAGCTTTATGTGTTCAAAGTACTCTCCAGACACTAATAAACCCTCACCAAACTCCAGGGAAGTAGGTGGGTAAGTATTATTATTATTAGCTCCTGTGATAGGTTGGATCACAGAAACCCCTTGGGGGCTGCCACCTGATGTGTCAAGACTACTTCTGCCCCTGCTTTCCCTGCCAGCTTAGGACTCCAGCACCCTGTCTCGCTGAGCCAGACATTCCAGTCTGCTCCAGCACAGACCCAGGGTCTGAAGCACGTACCCCAAAGCTGCAGACTTAACTGAAAGCAATTAAGAAGTGTTCCTGTCTTTAACACTCAGATGCCCAACTCCCAATGGGGTCCAAACCACAAATAAATCCGTTTTACCTTGTATAACGCTTATACAGGGTAAACTCATAACTTGTCCGCCCTCTATAACACTCGGAGAAAGATATGCACAGCTGTTTACCCCCCTCCCTGGTATGAATACATACTCTGGGTTAATTAATAAGTAAAATGTGATTTTATTAAATACAGAAAGTAGGATTTAAGTGGTTCCAAGTAGTGTCAGACAGATCAAAGTGAATTATCAAGTAAAATACAATAAAACACGCAAATCTAAGCCTAATACAGTAATAAAACTGAGTACAGATAAAATCTCACCCTCAGAGATGTTTCAATAAGTTTCTTTCACAGACTGGATGCCTTCCTAGTCTGGGCACAATCCTTTCCCTGGTACAGCTCTTGTTCCAGCTCAGGTGGTAGCGAGGGGATTTCTCATGCTGGCTGCCCAGTTTGTTCTGTTCCACTCACTTATATATCTTTTGCATAAGGCGGGAATCCTTTGTCCCTCTCTGGGTTCCCACCCCTCCTTTTCAATGGAAAAGCACCAGGTTAAAGATGGATTCAAGTTCAGGTGCCAAGATCACATGTCACTGTAAGACTTCATTACATGCTTGCTAGTATACAGGAAGATTTAGAAGTAAAACAGAGCAATCCACAGTCAATTGTCCTGGTTAATGGGAGCCATTAAGATTCCAAACCACCATGAATGACCCACACTGTGCATAACTACAATAGGACCTCAGAGTTATATTTCATATTTCTAGTTTCAGATACACGAGTGATACATTTATACAAATAGGATGACCACACTCAGTAGATTATAAACTTTGCAATTATACCTTACAAAAGACCTTTTGCAGGAAGCATATTTCAGTTACATTATATTCACACTCATCAGCATACTTTCATAAAATCCTACAGCGTGCAATGTCACAGCTCCATTTTACAAACGGTGAAACGGAGAAAGAAAAGCAAAGTGACTTGCCCAAGGCCACCCAGAACTCTCAACAGACATCTACTCTCCTCTTTACAACTGATACCTTTGTACCTTGGGGGCAAAAAACCTGGCAGTTCTCCTGCTTCTCACAGAGGCTGCTACCGGCATTCCTAACTGAATTCCCTGCAGCCCTGCCCGGACTCTCCTAACTAGATACCCAGCCCATACCCTGGTTCTTGGAGGGAACTCCTCAGCACATGAAAGATGCTGATTTCTCCCTAGAATTGCTGGAAGGAGAATCCCTTCTAAGGAAAAGCACCTGGTCCCTTCCATATGAGCTCCATCTGCTGTGATCCCATCCGGCCTTCCTGAGGGGCTGTGGTACCCAGTTATATCCATGAGCCTCCTCGGAAAGCCCCAGATCTACTCTCTGCCCTCACACTACACTAGTGGCATACTTAGGACAGGAAACTTGGCTGAGCCCCAGCTTTCGGGGCTGTGACGGGAGGAGCAGAGGGAGGGGTGCAGGAGGAATCCGGTGCCCTGGGAAGGGGGCAGGAGGGAGGGGGGCTCTCCTCCCTCCACCCCTTCCAGCCGGCCCTTACCGCTCAGCAGGCACCCAAAGCTGAGGCTGCCCGGGCACAGAGGCTGCGGGGCGTGCCTAGGGTAACCAGATAGGAAATGTGAAAAATTGGACAAGTGGTGGGAGGTAATAGGCGTCTATATAAGAAAAAGACCCAAATATCAGGACTGTCCCTATAAAATCGGGACATCTGGTCACCTAAGCGTGCCTTTTGGGCAAAGTGGGGTCCCACTAGGGCTCAAGCTCTGCTCACCCTCCCCGACCCTGGCTCAGTGTCCGTCAGCCCAGCCACGTCCCTTTCCTGCCGGTGCTGGGAGCTGCTGCCCATGTCTTTGGCCCCAGCACTAGCCCCACCCAGACCTGCCCTCACGAGGCACACCCCCCATGGGGCTAGTGCTTGGGTAAGAGACCAGGGAAGCAGCGCATGGCGCTGGCAGGAGAAAGATGCAGCCAGGCTGTTGGACACCGAGCTGGGGGTGGGAATCCCAGCCTGTGGATTCGGGGGGCTCCAGCCCTGATTTGGGTGGGCCTGGATGATAACTGGGTGGGCCACAGCCCACCCGTGGCTACACCCCTGCACTACACTAGCTGCATGCAGGCAGTCTCCTGGACCAGTCTTCGGGCGAACTCCTGGCTCCGTTGAAGTCAATGGAGGTTTTACCATTGCCGTCAGTGGGGCCAGGATTTCACTCTTCGCCTTGAAATGTCATTTGGCTACTGAGATCCTTGAGCTGGTTGGATCCAGTGCGCACACACTGCACCTGTCAGGTTGCCATACTAGTACATACTGTACCCGGCACAGCCAGTGGGTGTGCCCTGCACTGACTCTGCTGTTGTCTTTTAACATTGTCAGTCTCTCCTGGCTGCACCTGGGTCTGAACTCGGGGAGTAATTCCTAACTTACCACCTTGCTGTAGGACTCTCTAATTCTAAGACACACACAAATACTGAGATTCACATCCCAAGGGAGTCACAATATTCACCAACAGAGCACGTCCCCTTCCCCACCCCACACACAACCTGCTTCTTGTGCTATGAATTGATCAGCTGAAATCTCATGTTAGACTCAGAGATGACACCACATTTCAGGGGACAGCTCCAGTTAGAACCACCAGTGCTGGGAACTATCTAACACTAGGAGCTCCTGCACTGGATCCATGTGAACCAAGAAGGTTGCCACCTGCTGAGCAAAGATCAGGGGGAACTAAGGGAATTTACCAACAATAACCTGTTCCTGACCACCATGAACCCTGCTCTTCCATTGGCCAAACTCCCTCAAGGCAAACTTGCCTAAATCATTCACGACCCACCTGCTAAGTGCTTGTGCAGACACCATTCACTGGCTTCCAGGCATTTAAGCCTGGATAAAGTGACTACAAACCTCAGCAGCCATTCCACCACCACACACAGAGACTATTTTCCCAATCAGTAATCTGCAGGAATTCCCTCGCTCACTCATTTAGAGAGTCTGTTGGCAAGCCCTTGTGTCAAGCTCAGAGTTTTAAAATCCTTGCAGCACCTTCCACTTTTAGATTCACAGGAATAAGTGTCTTCTGACAGAGGTTGTTCCCTTCAACACTGTGACACACTCTGATGACTGGCTTATACCTTCTTATTGAGAAATAGTCCACAATTTCATGTGCAGTATTTCTAGTGTATAAGAGAGAGTGTTTTTCAGTGTATTTCCCATCTCTCCTGAGCCCAGGTCACTCTGAATCACTCAGACTCCTGAATGGAGAGAGCCGGTGTGATGGGAGAGTGGAGATTTCCCTCCGTGGTGTGTGGGGCAGAGTGTTGGATGACCAGTGGGACATGGACGATGCCAGCGTGGTGTGCAGGGAGCTCCAGTGCGGAGTCGCTGAGAAAGCTTTTATCCCCCCGAAGTCTCAGAATGGAACGGGCCCTGTGGGTCTCAGAAGAGTCCAGTGTGCAGGAAATGAGACTCGTCTGACTCTCTGTGACATCTCCACGTCTGAGACAGCCCAGGCAGGAATTGCTGAGGACGTCGGTGTCCTTTGCTCAGGTGATTCATTTCCAAATCTCACAAACATTGTCTGTTCAGTAGGAAAATTCATATTAATAGCTGGGATCTATCCCTGCAGGGAGCCGGCGGATCAGACTGGTGAATGGGACAGGTCGCTGTGCTGGGAGAGTGGAGATTTATTACAATGGCAGCTGGGGGACAGTCTGTGATGATTCCTGGGATCTGTCAGACTCCGATGTCGTTTGCAAACAACTGGGATGTGGACGTGCCATCAGTGCAACTGTCTCTGCTCATTACGGGCAAGGATCCGGGCAGATCTGGCTGGACGATGTGAACTGCTCTGGGAACGAATCCGATCTCTGGGCGTGTCCTTCCGGGGGCTGGGGCCAGCACAACTGCAGACACAAAGAGGACGCGGGAGTTCTCTGCTCAGGTCTGTTCTGGGAATGCACACGTGAGCCTGGTGACCAGGGGATTAAATGGAGGGGGCAGATGTTTAAGGAGATTGCTGAGAATGACACTCTCACTTACTGTCTCTGCCTCCCTTTCCCTTCTGTAACTGCCTACCAGGGTCACCATTAGAAAGTCCTCAGCTCCCACCCAGAGGTGTTGGAGATATTGCAAGATTTCCCTTAGAATCATAGAATATCAGGGTTGGAAGGTACCTGAGGAGGTCATCTAGTCCAACCCCCTGCTCAAAGCAGGACCAATCCCCAATTTTTGCCCCAGATCCCTAAATGGCCCCCTCAAGGATTGAACTCACCACCCTGGATTTAGCAGGCCAATGCTCAAACCACTGAGCTATCCCTCCACTGAGCTATCCCTCCTTAGAATGCTAGAAGGCTACATCTCAGGTATCTAAAGGAGATTATATCATGGAAAGCAGTGACTGAAAAGGATGTAGGGTCCCAGTGGAGAAATAACTGAACATGAGCTCCCAGTGCCGTGTGTGGCAAAACGGGCTAATGCGAACCTTGGATCTATAAACAGGGGAGTAGTGAGTAGGAGTGGGGACTAAATTTTACTGTTGTACATGATGCTGGTGAGACAGATACTGGAATACTGTGTCCAGTTCTTATGTCCACAAAAATTGGAGCAGAGAAGAGCCACAAAAGTGATCTGATGAATAAAAGCCTTACGATGAGAGATTTCAGATGCTGAATCTGTTTAGCTTATCAAAACGATCAAGAGGTAACTTGATTACAGGGCATAAGTCCCTTAACAAGGAGAACATACCACTTCCTAAAGGGCTCTTTAATCTAATGCAGAAAGGCAGAACAAGAGTCGATGGCTAGAAGCTGAAACCAGACAAATTCAGATAACAAATAAGGCCCAGGTTTTTAACAGGGAGGATGATTAACCATCGGAACTAACTACCAGGGAAATGGTGCATTCTACATCTCTTGAAGTCTTCCTGTCTAGACTGGATGCCTTTCTGGAAGCTATGCTTACGTCAAACTCAAGTTATTAGGCTCTATGCAGCTGCTTTACAGAAGGTCAGACTATTTGATCTCATGATCCCTGTCACACTGTCTGTAGAGGCTCACGGCACTGAGTGCCCACCTCAGGGCAGATGGTGAGAAACAAGGCAATACCCCAAACTGCTGATGTGTTCTATAAGTAGATTTCACCAAGCCTGTAACAGATGTGAACTCCTGGACCAATGTTCTCTCTAATTTTTACATCCATGTGCGGAATGAATTTTGTTATGTGCACCAGTCTAGAGGTGATGTGTGGTGGGGTTGGGGCTGAGGGGTTCAGAGTGTGGGAGGCAACTCAAGGCTGGGGCAGAGGGTGGCTGTGCACAGGGTGAGGGCTCTGACTGGGGGTGCGAGCTCTGGGGTGGGGCCAGGGATGAGGGATTTGTAGTTCTGGCTGCCCTGGGGCTGCAGCGGGAAGAGAGGACTCCCCCAAGGCCTCTCTTGCTGCAGCAGCCTGGGGCCAGGGGAGAGGCACCTCTCCCCACTGCGGCAGCTCCAGGGCTGAGGAAGAGGTGCTTCTCCACTCTAGGCCCCTGTGGCTGCATGCCTATGCGGCCTTTGATAGCCTTCTGTGCGTCCACATGGCCACGCAGCTTAGAGGGAACTTAGTCCTGAATCACTGTATCTATCTTACCATGGAGTCACAGACAGTCCCCTTAGACTCTCCAGTCTATTGTCACCCAAACAAACTGGACTTAGTGATAAGTGGTCACTTACACCAAAAATCACATCACATTCAGGTTTCTTCCAATCCCAAGAGACCAGCCACTTACTCAGATCACTTGGTACCCTGAATCTTACACCAAAGACAATGCCTGTAGCCAATCCTGTAATAAACTATATACAGGTTTATTCATTAGGAAAAAGAAATAAAAGGGCTGTTTACATGGTTAAAGCAAGCAATCATCTACACACAAATGAGTTACCATTTATATCCTCGGAGTGACAGAGTTGTAGTGATCTGTCAAGTCCAAATGTCCTTCAGCGCTGATCCAAGGGTAACCCCTTGGGGTCTCGGGCTTCAGTTTGGATTCTTTAGCCCTGTCAAAGTTCAAACAGCCAAAAAAATGAAAAATCTTCCCATCTATTATTTTTATTTCCCTCTTCCAGCCTTCAAATCAATGGGATAAGACCTTCTGCATGTACTACATGCAGGGGATGGGCGGCGGGGATCATTCCCGTGCCTGAGTTCACAAGTTCAGAGCAAACATTTTCAGTTATAAAGCAAAACTTACATATGTTCTTGTTGCATAGACCACAGACATTACAAGTGAGATTAATGCCTGCAGCAACTAACCAGTATTTCATAAAGTCTAAACACTCAATACATTCTTACAAGACTAATACCTGTTTTCAGCAAAACTGACACACATGTGACCCTGCCTGGTCTCCAGCTACGAGATTGTAAGTTCTCATCTAAGGCCTGCAGCCTGGGCAAGAGCTGGAATCATAGAATCATAGAATCATAGAATATCAGGGTTGGAAGGGACCACTGAAGGTCATCTAGTCCAACCCCCTGCTCGAAGCAGGACCAATTCCCAGTTAAATCATCCCAGCCAGGGCTTTGTCAAGCCTGACCTTAAAAACTTCCAAGGAAGGAGATTCCACCACCTCCCTAGGTAACGCATTCCAGTGTTTCACCACCCTCTTAGTGAAAAAGTTTTTCCTAATATCCAATCTAAACCTCCCCCACTGCAACTTGAGGCCATTACTCCTCGTTCTGTCATCTGCTACCATTGAGAACAGTCTAGAGCCATCCTCTTTGGAACCCCCTTTCAGGTAGTTGAAAGCAGCTATCAAATCCCCCCTCATTCTTCTCTTCTGCAGGCTAAACAATCCCAGCTCCCTCAGCCTCTCCTCATAAGTCATGTGTTCTAGACCCCTAATCATTTTTGTTGCCCTTCGCTGGACTCTCTCCAATTTATCCACATCCTTCTTGTAGTGTGGGGCCCAAAACTGGACACAGTACTCCAGATGAGGCCTCACCAATGTCGAATAGAGGGGGACGATCACGTCCCTCGATCTGCTCTCTATGCCCCTACGTATACATCCCAAAATGCCATTGGCCTTCTTGGCAACAAGGGCACACTGCTGACTCATATCCAGCTTCTCGTCCACTGTCACCCCTAGGTCCTTTTCCGCAGAACTGCTGCCGAGCCATTCGGTCCCTAGTCTGTAGCGGTGCATTGGATTCATCCGTCCTAAGTGCAGGACCCTGCACTTATCCTTATTGAACCTCATCAGATTTCTTTTGGCCCAATCCTCCAATTTGTCTAGGTCCTTCTGTATCCTATCCCTCCCCTCCAGCGTATCTACCACTCCTCCCAGTTTAGTATCGTCCGCAAATTTGCTGAGAGTGCAATCCACACCATCCTCCAGATCATTTATGAAGATATTGAACAAAACCGGCCCCAGGACCGACCCCTGGGGCACTCCACTTGACACCGGCTGCCAACTAGACATGGAGCCATTGATCACTACCCGTTGAGCCCGACAATCTAGCCAGCTTTCTACCCACCCTATAGTGCATTCATCCAGCCCATACTTCCTTAACTTGCTGACAAGAATACTGTGGGAGACCGTGTCAAAAGCTTTGCTAAAGTCAAGAAACAATACATCCACTGCTTTCCCTTCATCCACAGAACCAGTAATCTCATGATAAAAGGCGATTAGATTAGTCAGGCATGACCTTCCCTTGGTGAATCCATGCTGGCTGTTCCTGATCACTTTCCTCTCATGCAAGTACTTCAAGATTGATTCTTTGAGGACCTGCTCCATGATTTTTCCAGGGACTGAGGTGAGGCTGACTGGCCTGTAGTTCCCAGGATCCTCCTTCTTCCCTTTTTTAAAGATTGGCACAACATTAGCCTTTTTCCAGTCATCCGGGACTTCCCCGGTTCGCCACGAGTTTTCAAAGATAACTGGCCTGCCAATGTCACAATCCTTCCCAGCCTTTATCTATTACACTCTGTATGTAGCCGCTGGTAAATGGTGACCTTCCAGAGATGCCCACTGTATTTCGAAGGGGCCTGTGGTGTCTAAAAGACTCTCTTACTCTGGGAGTGGTTCTCTAGCCGTTGCTCCTGCAGAATGATGCACAGGATCGTTAGCAATCGCTGGGATTTCACTCTTCACACCCCCGTTCATTTCAGAATCAAATTATTTAAATTCCCTTTTTTTGCGTTTTCTTCTAGAGTTCACAGATGTGAGGCTGGTGAGCGACAGTGACTGTGCTGGGCGGCTGGAGGTTTTCTACAATGGGACGTGGGGCAGTGTTTGCTCCAATCAGATGTCTGGAGTCACCCCAGCAATTGTCTGCAAACAGCTGAACTGTGGGGACGGAGGGCAGATTGCAAGAGACTTTGAATATGGACCAGGTTCTGGTCCCACGTGGCTGGACCACGTTGCATGCAGTGAGCAGCACAGCTCCCTCTGGCAGTGCCCGTCAGAGACCTGGGATCCAAAGTCGTGTGATAACCGAGCAGAAGAGACCCATATTTCTTGTACTGGTAATTCTGAAACTACCTGCATGCGGGCATGCAAACCCACATGTAAACGATGAGTTTAATTAATTGAAAGGTTAGGATAGAACTTTTGTTGTTGTTCACATCTCAGTGTAGGCAGATTTAAATTCTCAACACAAGATACAAACATATTTTCATGATGTTTTATAGGAATAACCATTTGTCTGATTAACAACAAACATGGAAGTTAATCAATTAATCTTAAAAGAGACCGGTGTTAGACACTGCGATAAGGTAGTCTGAGAGCCAAGAAAAGCCTCTCCCTAGAGACCGTCATGAGGCAGCTCTGTGGTTATTAATCCTTTTGGGATGAACATTCAGGGGTGGGCCCAGGCTGTGCAATTTGGGTCAGAACTGGAATCCCCCAGAAGTCTGGGTGAATGTCGGCCTGTGTGTCTGAGTAACAGCTGAATAGCAAATTAATTAAGTATTAAATGACCCAGAGTTCACATTTCAGTTCACACAGTGCTGAAATTAGGGGTTTAAAATACAGATAAATTCTACTCCCACATCACACACACAACCCAGTGCATTCACCTCAGCTTTTTCTCTCCATAGGAAAAAAACCAAAACCAACTCAGACCCTGTTTGCCGAATGCCCGAACTCTCCCAGCTGCACAGGTATCTCTGCTTCTCACTGTCTCCCTCTTGGTCCCTAAGTTATCCCAGTAACATGTGAGGTTTCTGCATTTCTAGACCAGGACAAGTTACGTGTCATGGGAGGAGAGGACAGATGCTCGGGGAGAGTGGAGGTTTGGTACCGTGGCTCCTGGGGAACAGTTTGTGATGACTCCTGGGACATGGCGGATGCTAACGTTGTGTGTAAACAACTGGGCTGTGGATCTGCTGTATCTGCCCCGGGCGAGGCTGCATTCGGCCAGGGGACTGGTCCCATCTGGGTGGAGACGTTGAATTGCAGAGGGACAGAGTCATCTCTCTGGGACTGTCCTGCCAAGCCCTGGTGTGAAAGCAACTGTGGTCATAAGGAAGATGCTGCCGTGAATTGCACAGGTGAGTGACAGGAGATGTTTCTGCTACTTGCTGTAATATTCAGAGAGAAGGATGGTTTAGCCCACCCATCCCCTTTGGTCCCAGACCAGGCCCTCCCATCTCCTGTGTGCCAGAGCATCCTGGATGTTGAGGGTGGAACGTTTGTGAGGTCAGATTGGCTCAGGCATCAGCCCACATAGCCCCTGCATCCATCACAGGCCCCACTGTGCTGGTTTGTTATGAGAGTCCTCATTGCTGCACAAAGCACAAGGGACTTGGGCCCTAAATCACTAACAAACAGGCCCAGTGCTGCTGTGAGGGAGTCTGTGGAGGTGACAGCTGGAGACAACCAGGGACTCTCAGAGGTGAGGATCCCCCCGGGAACAAACAAGTCACCTCCCCCTTGCTACAGGTTCATAGGCTCCCACGACTCTCACAGGCTAATCTCTCCCTGTCGCATGTTCATTTCCATCCAGCTCCCCCGCGCCGCCCTCCGACCGACAATGGGAGAGTCACGGTGCCTGTGGTCATCAGCATTATCCTGGGGGCCCTGCTCTGCCTGGTCTTAATCATCCTGGGGGCGCAGGTGCGAAGTGCCAGGGCACAGCTCAGAGGTGGGTCCTGATTGGTGTCACTGTGTGCAATGCTTCTGCAATAGCAGGGGGGCTGCAGGGTGTCAGGGTGAGGGGAGATACCAGGCTGGGTGGGGTGGCCATGGGTGCCTGTTAACTCCTCTCTCGTTCAATATTTCATTAACTGTCTGGCAGTGGAACAGCCCAGCCATGAAATCTGGAGATGATACTGGCTAGGGACTTTTACAATTTCAGAGAAACGGCATCTGTATCCCCCCGCCCACCCTCCAGTGATCCACTCCAGGAATGCCTACTCAGGCCTCCTGCTGTCACGTGTCTCTGGGTGGGAACCCCCTGTCCCATCTCATTGCGGCCAGGGGGTTTTAAGACTGCACAGCCCCCTGCCTTCCACTGTGATACCCCCAGCAAACCAGTCTGCCTACAGGCCAGCCCCCATGCTGTGCTTTCTCCTCAAGGGCTATGAGCAGGGCATTGCCAGCAGTTACAAGTTACCACCCAGCTCTCTCTCAGCAGATTACACCTTATTCCTAGGATAAAAGTGTCACAGAGAAAACATTAAAAACAATAAAAAATCCTCCACACTTGCTGAACATACCAGAATTCACCCATCTTCCTCATGGCCAGCCTGGTAGACCAACATCCCTCCAACGATTCAGTGTTGGGATCCCCATGGACAGAAGGTCCTGCCCATTGCAGAATCAAAATGAAGGCCCTGAGGCTTTTTAAACTCAGCCTTTCATATCAGAAGTCCTCCTTTATCTCTTGGTCTCTGGTAAACCAGTTTGAACCAGTCTGTATAAACCACCCTGAAGGTTTTTACCTTTCTGGAGTTGTTTACAATCTCAGTGATTTACCTTAATCATCTACCCACACACACACACACTCAGTGTTTTTTCTTCCTGGAGGAGCTGTGGTAACCCTCCGACATGCAGTAGAACATAAACCATTCATAGCTTTAATCTAGTGATTCCCAAAGATACTGCCTGGAGCTGCAGTATCTGCCACAGGGAGGGGATCTGAATATCATGAGGAGAGACATCATGGAAAAGGGACCGAGAGAAACTGGAAATATTATCAAGGAAAAAAGGTGTATAAAAATAGAGCTGTGGTAAATAGTTGTGAAGAGAGTGATCCAGTAGAAAAGACAATCTTAGGAAGGAGAAGTGTGGGAAAGGAGCAGTTTACTATCTTGTACTCAAGGCTGGCACTTGTCGGGGATTTTACATCTATAACACACTTTATACAAATATTAGCGACCAGCTCCTTGGCAAGAAGATAGAAGATGGGATTGCCATCCACATACATGTAACAGTCACAACTTTGCAGTAAGACAATGACTATAATCAGATCTCATGCTTCAGGGCTTCAGCCAGTCGCCTGCAGGGGTCAGGAAGGAATTCTGGGAAGCCCCCATCTTTGTGTTTTGTTTTGCTTCGTTTTGTTTCTTGCCCTCCTCTGAAGCATCAGACTTTAGCTACAGAGGGAGCTGTGACACTGGATGGGCTGGACCAGTCCTCTGAGTTGATACAGAGAAACCTCTTTCGAAGATATCTGGCTGGTGTGTCTTTCCACATGTTCAGGGTCAAACCAATTGTCAGATTTGGGGTCAGGAAGAAAATTCCCCCCAGGTCAGATTGGTAAAAAGGGACCTTGGGGGATTTTCCTCTTCCTCTGAACCATGGAGCATGAATCGCCAGCAACGATTATCAAGGCATCTCTCAAGTAATCAGTTCCCTGCCACTGGGGGGCCCTTGGGCATTGGTGGTACCTTACTCGCTCCTGCTTTCTGCCTGTGACACACAATAGCTTATTCTCCTGAGGACTGAAATGCTTTACTCGAAGTGCATCTTTGGGCTCAAACCTATTGGTATCTGGGTGAAATGCAGTGGCCTGTATTATACAGGAGGTCAGACTAGATGTTCTAATGGTCCCGTCTGGCCTTAAACTCGATGAAAAAAAAAGAGGTTCTCACCATTTTCAAGAGAAACACCTGCGTGGGGGAAGAATTATTTAAGCTGCTCCAAAGGGGAATAGCCAGAAATAATGAGATGAGGTTAAAAAACATTTAAGATGAATGTGAGGAAGCTTCCTGACAGAGAATTAGCCCTGGGAACCATCATCAAAGGGCTGTTGTGGAAAGAAATACTGTCACCTGGCTCATTTAAATTCCAGCACTGGGAATGTGTGGTAGGGTTCAGGCTTGCACTGAGCCCACGGGGAGGGGCTGGATGATCCCATAGTATTTCCCATCTCTGGTTTCAATGACCCTGTGCAAACCCTGCCCTTTGTTTTCAGGCTCCAGAAGACCCTTGGATCCCTTCTCTGAGGCCGTGTACGAGGAGATTGATTATAACCTGATGAGAAAAAAGCAGGAGATGTTCAGTCGCTCAGGTCTGTGGGTCTCACTCTTAACAGGGAGCAGCTATCTAATGCCCTGTCCATCTGAGGCCCTGACCCAGAGTTAAATCACTGCAGCTTCCGCCCTGTGAGCTTGTCATTGGAGCTGGGCACAAGTCTCCATTGCAAAATGTTTTGGTGAAAAATGCAGATTCAGAGACACCGAAACATTTCACAAATTCTTGTCGATTTCACCCAATTGTTTCAAATACACACAGAACGATTCATTTCATTTCAACACTTTCTAAAGAAAACATTTTGTTTTTTTTCAATTGGATATTACTTTGCCATTAGAAATTTCCTTTAATATTATCGGGAAAAAAAACAAATAAACAAAAATTAACGAATGTCCAAAAGAACACCAAATGGTTTCATTCAACATTAAACTTTATTTTTACTTTTGCATTTCCCAAAAATTTCCCAAAAAAGTCATTTTTTGCTCAACTCAAAACAATCTTATATTTTGCTTTTTTCCCAAACGGTCAGAAAACCAAACCATCTGGTTTTTTTGCCAAGCTCTAGCTGTGGGAGCTGGGTCTGTGGTGAGACCAGCAGTTACTCATGTAGACTGAGGGAGATGGGTTTCCTTCCCACCATACACTGAGTGTCCCAATTCTAGGGGCAATTAATTTCCCATCTGCCCGTCCTGCAGCCTTGGCGTGCAACCAGTGAGGGGTCAGGAAAGCGACTGTCTGGGGCAGGCTAAACTATCATTTGAAAACTTCTTTGGAGCAGGGGATGTTCTTTGCCCCCCTCCCACCGCAGCCACTGGTCTGCTGGGTCGGCTCCCTCCTGCCCCCGGAGCAGAGAGATCAGCTCAGGAGAGCCTCATGACTTTGACTCCCGGCCCTTTTATCCTTTGTGCCATTTTGTCTCAATGTCTGATGGGAACATCCTGCCCAAGGGCTGTGCTGTGGTGGGGCTCTGGGAACATGCTCAGGGCATCTCCCAGCATCACTGCCAAGATGGTTACAGTGAATGACAAAAAGAAAAGGGGTACTTGTGGCACAATAGAGACTAACAAATTTATGAATCACAGACTTTGCTCTGGGGCTTTCTTGGTTTAATCTGGAAACACCATGGAGAGCTGATCGACTGATTCATGGGGGAGGTTGGTATTTACCCTTAAGAAGGAGGAGTCCCCTCTGTGGCTGAGGAGGCCAGGACAATTGTGGAACTTCCCTGGACCAGCAGCCAGAGATGGGCCCTTCACTCACCCCAGCATCTTTCAGGTCAGATCGTATCATCCCCTCAGTCACATTTATCACAGTAACATGGAGATTTCTCTTGGGGAGTCTGTGTCAGCCTCTCACCGCTCAGAGTTGCTGTGAGTCACCATGTCCTGTGAGAAGAAGGTATAGACTGAGACTGGAAATCCTGCTCCAGGCCCCAGATGTGTTCCCAGTCCTGCAGTTCTGCTGTTCTCACTGTAATGAACGTCTGGTTCTCGTCTCTCCAGTCTCCTATTCAGATGACTCAGTGACAAAGCTGCAGTATTACACCGGGGACAGCGAGGGGGAAAACGATCCTGGATCAGAAGAAGGTAATGGGGGAGGGGCCGAGAGACCCACATCTGGGCAGAGAAATGAATTTCTATCACACTTTCTGCAATCGCAGCCATTTCCACCCCCGCCCCCCCTCACACACACACGGTTCCCATTGTACACAGTCGGGTCTCATCCCATTGAACAGGATTTCTGTCAGAATCTCAGGATGGGAACATGTGACCATCTCCTGAGCACACACCCCTCGGAGTGGCTCCCAGTGACCTCCCCAGGTGAGGAGCTGGAGGAGATGGGTCAGTCTCTTTGGGTGGAAGGCGTCAGTGCCCAGCAGGGCTCATCTCTTGTCCCCGAGAGAGAGAGGAAGATTGTCCTATGTTACAATTACAGATGGGCTCAGCCCAACTCCCTGATCCGAACCCACCAGAACTTTTGGGGGCATAGGGATTTGCAGATTCTGACCCCAGGTCTGGATCTCAGTTTTGGGGCTGGCACCTGTCGCTGTAACAGGCTGAAGCAAAATCCTGGACCTGAACTTCCGGGCCTGGCCCCATCTCTAATCATAAATGGGGCGGCATTTCTCCCCGAGCTGCTCTCAAGGGAGTCCATGATTTGGGCCCTGTGGGAGTTTAGCCTGTTGCTGGGGGAGGAGACACTGAGCAGATGAGCCAGTTCTGCTGAGAAGCTGGAGCGCTGCCAAGCTGAGCCCTGGGCTGCCTAAGAGGCCAGTGGAGAGCAGGAGCTCACAAAGGATCAGGCCAGTGACCTCCCAGTAGGAGCTTTAATTCCTGCAGAGGGGAGGTTCCCCCTCCCCAGTGTAACAGGAAAATTCAAACCTGTCTGCAGAGATCAGCTGGATTCACACAGGCCGGCTCTGGCCTGGCAGCGCCCGTGTTCCAACCTGTTATCTCAGCACAGGCCCAGATCCTGCTCCCACGGAAAAACGTGAAAGAGCTGCTGTTGGATTCTGCAGGGACAGGATTGGCCCCTTGTGATTTCTGGGTCTCCTGTTTTACTGTAGTTCTCTGACTTGTGCCTTTCTCCCCATGGGCCCCTGCGACTTCCCCTCTCACGTGCTATGATACACAGTTCTAGTTAGAAGGGCCACTTGCACTGAAGAGACGCTGCTGGTGTCATGGGCTGAGTGTGGTGTTTGCTGTTCCAGAGGGAGTTTCCCCAGGGGGGTCTCAGTTGGATTACGATAACGTGGAGGAGCCTGCCTTGAACGATGTCCCCCAGACTCCAGACGGCCGAGGTGAGCAGTGAATCCGCCTCCTGGAAGCAACGTCACCCTGACGAAAAACTAACTGTATTTCCCAGTAGGGACAATAGTGGTTTGTTAAGAAAACCAGGAAGTTCACCCACCAGTATTGTCTATTGGCGTAACGCTGGGGGCGCTGACCAGGTGCGTGACAAGACCTGTGTGGAGGTCCAGGGGTAGGGAAGCATGTGATGTCCTAAGGCATAATAAAGGCCCATTGCAGGGACTGAAGGAGCAGTTTGCTCAGGAGCTGCCCACACTATACTTGGCTCAGGTCACTGCCCCAGCTTATATACATCTGTGTCAGACACGCTGTGCTGGGCGGGACATAGAGATTTTACACCCAAGGATCTATGTCCCGACCTTATTAGCTGGCTCAGCTCCAAGTGGTGTCAGTGCCTTGGAGACTGATGGCAGTTTATGGGGTAAACTTTATCAGGAGAATGCACTGAAAAGTCATTTTTAAAGTAATGTCAAGTTTAGGAAGCCAGGGACAAGCTCTGGGCAATTCCAAGTCATTTCTGTTTGTAATTATTATAACCAAATGCCTTGTGGAGTAATCCCTCTGGACTAGATCCTAGACACCCTTTCTAGACCTCCCCCCGTCCCACGCTTGTAATCTAGGAGCTCTAGGATCCTCTCAATTAGCTCCTGAAACATATCAAATCAATGTGATATGTGAAATCCCCCAGGCTGAGGGTTCCAGAGGAGGGCTTCTCTTAATGCCCTGAAGTTGGAAGTTAAGTGCTGAGAGATCGCCAGGGACCAGTGAGGCTGGTGCAGCTGCAGCTTGTAGTTTATTTCTGTCTTCACTGTGAATATTCTCTTAATTACTGCACATCTTCATGTCAGATGCCCCTGCGCTGCCTGGAGATGTCCCAGGGGCTGTTTACGATGATGCCAGAGAAGTGTCTGTCCCTGAAGGTGACCCTGGCTTGGGGCAGAATGGTGAAAAAGGCACTGGGGCGAGTGACAGGGACAGGGATGCACAGACAGGTGAGTGGAAAACTGTTTGCACTTCACAGTGTCTCTGCAGAGTGGGGTAGCTGGAAATGTGGGATGCACAGCAAGGGAACAGCCCTGGCCAACCCAACGCCTGTGAGAAAAACTCTCCTTCTCTCATCTCTCCATTCCCTCAAAGAAGAGGCTTCAGTGCCTGAAATAGAGAGAGGAAAAGTAGAATCTGTGCTGGGTGGTACTTCCTGGTCAAACCAGCAAGATAGCTCGGATTCCCTCAAGCTCTAGGTTCAAATCCTTGGGTGTGGCTGCCCTACTCTTGATGTACTGGATTCCTACCTATTTACTGAACGTGTATCTTTTGGGCAGAATCTTATAAACCAAAGTCATGTTACTGCTGCACAAATGCTAAAGAGCCTATGACACTTCCTGTAAAAGTCGGGCTTAGCCCATTATCCTTGGCCTAAGTTTCCACTCCCCTCCCTGTTGTGCCATGAGCAGAGGAGGTGCAGTGGTGATGAAATGTGCATTGCTTAGTACTTGATGCTTATGTTCATTGTTAGGGCAGAGTGAAAGTTCTGATGTCCTTAAGTAAGTGCTCCTGGCTGGTAAGTGCTTGGGATTTTTTTCACCAATGTACAGGTAGCTATAGCTGGCACTTGGCAGTGTTAGCTGGTCTGGAAACCAAAGGTTTTAATTTCTAGACTATGTATCGAGATGATGGATTAGAACTTGTTCTAGACGAAGCCAGAAGACTGAAGGGGGAACAATTCCTAGCCCACACCGTAGAGCAAAGGTTCTCAAACCGTGGAGCATAGAATATATTCTGGGGCAGCATGAGAAGCCAGAGCAGAGAGCAGCGGCTACTTTCCAGGTGCCCAGCTTCGAAGGCAGCGCTGCAACCAGCAGCAGCGCAGAAGTAAGGATGGCAGAGAATGGTGTTGCCACTCTTACTTCTCTGCTGCTGCTGGTGGTAGTGCTGCCTTCAGAGCTCGGCAGCCGGGGAGCTATGTACTTAGATGGCTCTTTGTGACTCAATGCCCGACTGCTTTTCATATTTAGTGAGAGTTGCATGTTGATTTTTGTAAATCGGTAGATGTACTTGTGTGGTGGGGGTGGGGGGCGTCAACTACAATGGACACAAAGAAGGGGGCTGATCAAATAAGTTTGAGAACCACTGCTGTAAACTCTGCCTTGCTCTGCTGCTGCCCATCACCGTAGAGGGGATCCACTGACTGTATGTGTCTCCCTTGGTATTTTCAGGTGGGAGTCTGCACTCGCGAAGGAGTGAAGGTGTATCTGGGATGGAGAAGGAAACCCTGTTTCTGCCTCTGGGAGATACTGGTTATGATGATGTGGAACATTGTGACTCTGGGGGATCAATATCAGAACAATGTGATTGGACAAAATAACCTTGTGCTGATGTAAACGCTTCGCCTCTTTCTCTTAGAAATGCTCCCCCTGTTATGATGGTCCAGAGACAGTCCCTTCCAGTCTGATAGACAAAGCAGGTGTTTTTATAAGATTTGTGTGAAGTTGCAAGAAATTCAAGTGTGAGAGGGAAAAGATTCATAAACTTTCTTTGTATATTTTTCCATTGTTTCAAGGGGTGGAAGTTTCCTGCTTTTTTTATGCCTGTAATTTCTTCATCTTGAATTTGTGCCTTTTTACATATTAAATCCTTTCTGAAAGTCTTCCCTGTTGTGGAAGTGTTTCTTGCCAGATGAATTGTGCAGTTTCCAGGGTTCATCACAGGGAGAGGCTGAGATACAACAAACCAACAGACAAGGGCAGGCCACCTCTGGGTATGGACGGCTGTCTGATGGGAGGTGAGTTTACACTGAATGTTCTATCAGGCATGTGGTAAAAGTGAGACACCGGCAAGAGAACATTCTGAGATGAGCAACATGGTTGTTCCTAAACCTAATTCAGATCTGAAACTTTCCCTGAATCCAAGGAGATAAATGGGAAATTCTCTCTGGGTAATTCACACCTGAACTGAAGGAAACGGGTAAAAAGAATTCCCCATTAGCGATAAATACAGAGGATGAATATTTCTGCTAGGACAATAAATAAATTGTATAGAAAATAATGACAAGAGGACGGTTAATAAGAATCTGGGTTTCCACTGAAGCAATAAGGCTAAAACAAGTAACAAGTCACTGAATTGTTACTAGAAACCCCAGTAAAATTGATCGTTTTCACACAGTGGAATATTCACTTCCATGACAATCTACGAATATAGTTTAAAGTCAATGCTGAGCTGAGTACTGACTAGTGGAGAAGCCAGAAGTGTTCTCTCAATGAACCCTCAGTGGAATCAATACCAGAATGCCCACAGAGTACATCGCTATTTCGCAGAAATATCTTTCTTTCCTTCACCACCAATCCTGCTTGCAGTTTGGTCACTTCATCTGTAGAAGGATAGAATGGAAATAGAAATGATGAGAGAAGGAGTTTCCAATCATCTGCATTCAACAGGGTCAGGGGTCATATGAAGACGCAGAAATACAGCAATTTACTTTCAAAAAGAGAAAAAAATTAAAAAGACAAAACTGAGACATGTCACTGACCCGTGGAGACTGAGGAGGGAAATCTCAGGGACTGTGCTACCCTGTTCCAGGGCAAAGAGAGGAGGAGAAGTCCCCCGAAAATGACACCTGCAGATCCTGGAGAAAAGGAAAGAGAACAGGGACAGCAGCAGGTGAAGGTAACTGAGTGGGGGATTCCCTTGTATAAGTGGGGGATGTTATAGAGATATTGTGATCTGGATCACTTGGTAAGCTGGGTCCATTCAAACACTGAGCTTTAATAAAACGCAAGGTCATATTTCTGTGACTCGGAAGAATTTAGGTGTCATAGCGGACAAACAACTCAGCATGAAATCCCAGTGCCATGCTGTGGCCAAAAGGACCAACGCCATCTTTGGATATTTTCATGGGGTCAACTCACTGCACGTGGTGCCTCCTCCTGGCAGCTCTGGGGATTAGCTCTTGCCAGGCACTACCCTTCTCTGATGGTGTCTCTACCCATCATCTCTTTCACCCTATGGTCCCTCTCACTCTTAGAGCGGCAGCTTCCTTTTAGTGACCTGGCCAGAGGGCTGAGCCACGAAGGTTCTCCCCTTCCAGGGAATTCAAAGTCCTTGTGGACAAGCTGTCCAGCTGGCATCCCCAGCAAGCTGGGCCACTTCCCAGTGGCTGATAGGGAACCCAGGCCTGCCTCTACACTGACTTCCAGCCATGCAACCCTCACACAAGCATCCAAGTGCTGTATGGTCCTACTCCGTGCTGCAGTTGTCCTGGGCTTCTTCCTACCTATCTGGATTCCCCCTTTCTGACTCCTACGCGTAGGGGCAGCTAGGGGGCTCTGCACACTGCCCCCACCCAAGCGCCACCCCCGCAGCTCAACATTGGCTGGGAACTGTGGCCAGCGGGAGCAGTGCTCCCTGGCTGCTCCTACGCACAGGAGCCAGAGGAAGGACATGTCACTGTTTCTGGGAGCTGCTTCAGGTAAGTGCGGCTCAGAGCCTGCACCCCTGACCCCCTCCCATGCCCCAACCCCCTGGCCCAGCCCTGATCCCACTCCCGCCCTCCGAAGCCCTCAGTCCCAACCAAGAGCACACTCCTTCACCCCAGATCCCTCATCACCAGTCCCACCCCAGAGCCCACACCCACAGCCAGAGCCCTCACTCTGCCCCCCCACACCCAAACCCCCCACCCCAGCCCTGATCCCCCTCCTGCTCTTTGAATCCCTTGGTCACAGCCCAGGGAACCCTCCTACAACCCAAATCCCTCATCCCTGGCCCCACACCAGATCTTGCACCCCCAGCTGGAGCCCTCACCCCCTCTTACATCCCAACCCACTGACTCAGCCTGGAGCCCCCTCTCGCACTCTGAACTCCTCATTTCTGTCCCCACCCTGAAACCCACACCCCAGCTCCCTGAGCCAGCCTGGTGTAAATGCAAAGTGAGTGAGTGAGGGTGGGGAAAGTGAACGACAGAGTGGGGACAAATACAGGATGAAGTGAGTTGGGGGCAGGGCTTCAGAGAAGGGGGGGCAGGGCAAGAGTGTTTGGTTTTGTGCGAGTAGAAAGTTGGCAGTCCTATTCTTCAGGCACAGCCTGGGAAGTTAATTGTCCTGCCTAGCCACTTTAACCCCTCAAGACCTTGTGTGGGGTGGGCACCCAATCACAGATATATAGTAACAAAGTTCCTGCTCTACCTTGGTGGGTCTTGCACTTATTGGCGGATTTGCTCACCTTGGAGCTTCACGGCAGCCCTCAGCTTGGCCATTTTTCTGAACTCACAGTCCAGGTCAACTCCTCCTGTGTCTGACCAGGAGTTGGGAGAATTTGGGGGGAACCTGGGCCTGCCCTCTACTCCGGCTTCCAGCCCAGGGCCCTGTGGAATGCAGCTGTCGAGAGTGCCCCCTGGAACAGCTGTGCAACAGCTACAACTCCCTGGGCTACTTCCCCATGGCCTCCTCCCAACCCCTTCTTTATCCTCACCATAGGACCTTCCTCCTGGTGTCTGATAATGCTTGTGCACCTCAGTCCTCCAACAGTCCGCGTTCTCACTCTCAGCTCCTAGTGCCTCTTGCTCCCAGCTCCTCACACGCACACCACAAACTGAAGTGAGCTCCTTTTTAAAACCCAGGTGCCCTGATTAGCCTGCCTTAATTTATTCTAGCAGCTTCTTCATTGGCTGCAGGTGTTCTAATCAGCCTGTCTTAATTGTCTCCAGAAGGTTCCTGATTATTCTAGAGTTTTCCCTGTTGGGAAACGGAACGTCCTTTGCTTGCTCCTCAGCTATCTGCTTTCTATTCTTTCCTAAAGCCCCCTGGCCCGGATTTTTCTTACTTTTTGCACCTGCCTTAGTCCCCCCCCGACCGGGCCAGACGCTTTTTTTTGTTTTCTTTTGATTCTTTGTTTTTTTTTCCCGTCTACGTGCTTCGGCCCTTAGCATGCCAGCACCTGCCCCCCCGCACGCCTGCTTTCGGGCGCAGCTATTTGCCTCAGATGAGCCCCCGGAGGATGGGGGGGAAGATTGGCGATTTTGCTGTCCGGAGGGGGGAGTGGAAACCCCCAGACCCAGCCGTTTTGCCGGCAGCTCGGACTTTACAACATTCTCAGCATGCCGGAAGCCTTGGAACACAGCCAACAAAGCTGGAGAAGAAGATTTCAGAAGACAGGAGAAATAATCCAGGACAGCTATAAATCTTCGTGAAGGGGGCCGTAAGACTGAGTAATTTTCTGAATTATACTCTCGTGGGGGGGAGTTTGACTGTGGTTACTTGCGTATGTGGCGGCACAGGGGGTGTGGCGTGGAGACCCCCACCCCCGATCCATCGGTGCCCTTAGCCCCCCATCGTTATTACAACTGTTACGGCCCCCCCGCCATCTGTCCCTGCTGGCAACATGCCATCTCTCTTCGGATCCAGCTGTTCGCTTTGAACTTTGCCTTCCGGACCGGACATAACAGCCAACCAACCGAGACCCTTTGGACAAACGTGTGTGGGTCTGCACCCCCCCCCCCGGATTGCTTATCCCACAGCTTGCCCCTATTACCGGACCCCGATTTTGTTTCTTCCCCCCCTCCCAGTCCAACCCCCTCGGCATTCCCCCCCTCCCCACCTGCAGCCTAGCGGGGAGGACTGGTTTTTTTCCTGTCCCCCTCCCCACTTCTCCTTCCGGTGTCTCCCTGTCTCTCCCTGCTCACAATGGCGGGGAACGAGAGGGGCGAGACCGCTTCAACAAAATTAGTTGTCCCTCCCCCACCACCACCGCTGCCCGACCCCCAAGGTCCCCCCCTACCACTATTGTCAAGATACTTGCCACCCCCCCGCTGGGGCACCGGTAGCAGGAGGCACCAGGGTGATTGCTGCTGCTGCTGCACCCACCGCCCCCCCAGATTCTAGGAAATCGCCCCCCCGGTTGGCCGGAAGGGCCAGGGCGGGAGGAAAGGGAAGGGCCCCGCTAAAACCACTGAGTCCTCCATGGCAGAGGCTGCCCCCACCGCTGTGGCCTCGTCATCAACCATGGCGCCCCTCCCTGCGTTTCCCTCCACCAGCTCTGCGATTGTCCCTCCCCCGGCCCCCAGGACGTATGCCCGGGCGGCAACGGGCTCTCCCCTGCCTGCCGCCTCGTCATCTCGCACCCCCCCCACCTCCGCCACCATCACCAGCGGCCGGGGCCCTTTCCCCGCCTTGACCAGGAAGCACGGCGTCCGTTGCCTCCTGGTGCCCTCCTCGCCCCACGTGGAGACATACGTGCAGGCGTTGGCGAAGGTGGTAGGACCCACGGCTATTGTGGCGGCCTCCAAGATGTATGGGAAGGTCGGTTTTTTTTAAGCCTTGGAGGATGCCGCCCAGGAGGCGGTGGAGAGGGGCCTGATGGTGGGGGGCGTGTTTGTCCCCCTAGAACTGTTAGAAGACCTGGGCGTTCTCCTTGTCCTTACCTCCGTTCCTCCCTTCTTACCCAATGCTGCCCTGTTACCCGCTCTCTCCATCCTGGGGAAACTTGTCTCTGTTATCAGCCCTCTCCCGTTGGGCTGCAAGGACCCCACCCTCTGTCACATTTTTTCGTTCCGCCGGCAAGTGCAGCTTCTACCGCCGGCAGGGGCGTGTGACAAAGAGGCGCTCGAGGGGTCTTTTCTAGTCCCCTACCAGGGAGCCCGCTATCGGGTCTTTTACTCTACCGGAGAGGCCTGGTGCTACCTCTACCGTTCAGCGGGGCATGTCCACAGAGACTGCCCTTTGGCCCGGGGGGGAGGGGCACCCGAAACCCCCGAGACCCGGCGGGACATCGGCCCCGTCGCTGCCGACACCCCTGGCTGCCCGGCACCTGAAACCAACCCTCCTCCTACTCGACCCATCGCTGCTTCCATCCAGGCCCAAAAAATACCTTCCCTACAATGCCCGGGCGAGCAAGGGAGTTCCACCCTTGCTAGTACCAATCCAACAGAGCCCATGGAGGAGGGTGTGGCAAGGATATTACCGGGTATAGGAAAGGGCCCGCCCCAAGGAGAAACCCCCGCCCCTCATGCTGCCTCACCGCTACCCCCCCGAACCCCTGAACCATCGCCTCCGCCCCCCGACACGACCCCTGCTAACCAGCCCCCAGATGATGCTCTGGAGGACTGGACCCTAGTCCAGGGGAAGGGAGGCAAGCGGAAGGCTCGAGCTCCGCTGCATCCATCCGACGCGGAAACCCCCCGGAAGACCAGGAAAGGAGGCACTGCTATCGAGCCTCCCGCCACGGCCACGAGCGAGATCCATCCGCTGGTGTCGGAAGGGGAGGACGGATTGGCATTGGAGGACAGAATCCCCCCTCCACGGGAGACCCTCCCCTCCGAGACTTCTGAGGACGCCCCTTCTGCCTGGATACCACCCGAACCCCGCGCGGATCCCGAGGTGACCGTTGAGGCAGGCCCTAGAGGAGAGGCCCCCGGGTGGCAGGAGCTGGCCTCTCCCCCGTGTACGCGGAGATTGAGGCCCTAGATTTGACCCCGGTCACCCAGAGAGGGGATGATCTGCTGCCGGCTGGCCTCGAGCTGGGCAACCTTACCCCAGCCTCCCTTTCCCCATGCTCCCTCCCCCTAATTGCCTTCCCGGGTGAGCACCCTGCAGAAGGTGGTCCACCACCTGATGCCATGGCCGCTAAGACCACCATGGAGCCAGCGCCTAGCATTATTTGGAGCCCCCTCCCTTACCCCTTAACCCTTGACTCTGCTCAGGAGGCACTTTCCTTTAGCTGCTTGCCTCCTGAACCACAGAGCCTTACCCCTGCCCCTGCCCCCACCCCTGCCCCTGCCCAAGTCCCCTCCTCCTGCAATGTTAATGCCGCCCCTGGGGTTATTTCCTTTCCACCTTTCGCAGATTCCCCCCAGGGAGCAGTCTTTGCATTTTCTAGCCGTGACCCATTAGGAGTGGCAATTTTTCCCCTGTTATCCCCCTCCACCCCAAGGCGTGAAATGAATTTAATAACCCCAGCCTGTCAGACGCCCCGTCAGTGGTCCGCACCCTGTCTACCCACTTTAGCAGACCACGAGGCTGTCTTAAGAGTCCCATTAGGGAACACCTCGGGAATTGTAACCCCACCATCCCATGAGCTGCGGCATGCACTACGGAAGTTCCTAGAGCACACCCGTGACGCCCGCGATAGGGCACAGCTGGCTCTTCAGCTATGGGGGGACTTTGATCAACTCCTTCAGGCCACAAGGGCCCTTATAAAGGAGGGCAGGGGGCAAGGAAGGCATGGTGCTGCGGCCTACGAGCGAGCCCGCAGCTTCCGACGCGATCTACTCACCCACGGGATGGGTCACGGGTTGCTGCGCAACCCGCCGGGGGCCCTGAACACCCCCGCCAGCATGACGCCCCCACCCCCCCCAGCCCTCCGCATGACGCCTCTTATTATTGCGACCCTGAATACCAGGGGCTGTAGGATGGCTCTCCGCAGGTCCCAGGTGCTCTCTTACCTTCGGGAAGGGAGGTACTCTGTAGTTTTCCTGCAGGAGACCCATACGGACCCGGCCGCAGAGGACAGGTGGCGGCTGGAGTGGGGGGACGGGGTATACTTTAGCCATTTCGCGACCTGGCAAGCTGGAGTGGCGACCCTGTTCTCCCCCAACCTATGGCCTGAGGTGCTAGGGGTCAATGAGGCCGTGCCTGGCCCCCTGCTGCACCTTCAAGCCCGTATGGAGGGGCTTGTGGTTAATCTTGTTAACATCTATACCCCGCAAATGAGCTCCAGGCGGCCACAATTTTATCAGCGGGTGTCCGACTTTCTCAGCACCCTGGATTTGCACGAGTGCCTGGTCCTGGGAGGGGACTTTAACACCACCCTCGAGGAACGGGACCGCTCAGGGGCCGAACCGAACCCGGCCGCTGCGAATATTCTCCAAGGGATAGTTGACCATCACTCCCTTGTGGACGTCTGGCGTGACCATCACCCAGATGACACCTCCACGTTCACCTTTGTCCGGGTGGAGGCCCATCGGTCACACCACTCTCGGTTGGACCATATTTACTTATCCTGTTTCCATCTTTCACAGGCCCACTCCTCCGCCATTCGGCCGGCCCCATTCTCCGATCATCATTTAGTCACCGTAACGGTCTCCCTCTGTGCAGAGAGACAGGTGCCGACCTATTGGCACTTTAATAACAGCCTGTTGGAGGACAAGAGCTTTGTGATGTCCTTCCGGGAGTTCTGGCTGGCCTGGCGAGAGCAGTGGCGTGCCTTTCCCTCGGTGCGGCGATGGTGGGATCTCGGGAAGGTGCGCGCCAAGCTCTTCTGCCGTGACTACACTCAGGGCACCAGCCGACGGCGAAATGCGGCGATGGAGCAGTTGGAACGGGAGGTCTTAGAGGTGGAGAGGCACCTGGCCGCCAATCCCGAGGACCCGTCCCTCTGCGGAGCATGCCGGGAGAAGTGGGAGGAGCTCCGGGTCCTCGAGGACCACCAGGCCCGAGGTGCCTTCGTTCGGTCCCGCATCCGCCTCCTTCGGGAGATGGACCGCGGCTCCCGCTTCTTCTATGCCCTGCAGAAAACGAGGGGGGCCAAGAAACATGTCACCTGCCTTCTTGCGGAAGATGGCACCCCCCTCACTGATCTGGAGGAGATGTGTGGGAGGGCCCGTGATTTCTACACAAGCCTTTTCTCCCCGGACCTGACCGATCCTGGCGCTTGCGGGGTGCTCTGGGAGGAACTCCCCACGGTCAGCGTGGGAGACTGAGACTGACTAGAGCTGCTTCTCACCCTGGCCGAGTTCTTGGAAGCCCTCCATCGCATGCCCACCAATAAATCTCCGGGCATGGACGGGCTGACCGTGGAGTTTTACCGCGCGTTCTGGGACATTCTCGTCCCAGACCTAGTCACCGTCTGGGCTGAGTCCTTGCAGAGCGGGGTCCTTCCTCTGTCGTGCAGGCGAGTGGTGCTTGATTTGCTGCCGAAGAAGGGGGACCTCCGCGATCTACGAAACTGGCGTCCCGTCTCACTCCTTAGCACGGATTACAAAATCATAGCGAAAGCAATCTCGCTGCGGCTAGGGTCCGTGACGGCGGACGTGATCCACCCAGACCAGACCTATACTGTCCCGGGTTGCAGCATTTTTGATAACCTCTTTCTAGTCCGAGACCTTTTGGAACTCGGGCGGAGAGATGGTCTGTCGTTCGCCCTCCTGTCTCTTGATCAGGAGAAGGCGTTCGATAGAGTAGACCATGGGTACCTCCTGAGCACTCTGCAGGCATTTGGATTTGGACCTCAGTTTGTGAGTTTTCTCCGGGTGCTGTATGCCTCCGCGGAGTGTTTGGTTAAGCTCAACTGGACCCTGACTGAACCGGTCAGCTTCGGGCGAGGAGTGTGGCATGGGTGCCCCCTCTCGGGCCAGTTGTACGCTCTGGCGATCGAGCCTTTCCTCTGTCTCCTCCACAGGAGGATGACAGGGTTGGTGCTTTGGGAGCCGGAGCTGCAGCTGGTCCTGTCGGCGTATGCCGATGACGTACTCCTCGTGGTCCAGGACCCGGGCGACTTGGCGCGAGTGGAGGCATGCCAAGCCATCTATTCGGCAGCCTCCTCCGCCCGAGTCAACTGGGTCAAGAGCTCTGGCTTGGCGGTGGGGGACTGGCGGCAGGTAGGCTCCCTCCCACCAGCACTTCAGACCATCCGGTGGAGTGCTGGTCCACTGCTCTATCTCGGCATTTACCTTTCCACCACGCACCCTTCCCCGCAGGAGAACTGGCAAAATTTAGACGGCGGGGTGATAGAGCGGATCCAGAAATGGACGAGACTACTCCAATGTCTCTCCCTCCGAGGGAGAGCACTTGTGCTTAACCATCTAGTCCTGTCCACGCTCTGGTACCGACTCAACACCCTGGCCCCAGCCCCGGGTTTCCTGACCCACCTCTGGAGATTGATTCTAGAGTTCTTCTGGTCAGGAATGCACTGGGCCCCTGTTGGAGTTCTTCATCTACCCCTGAAGGAAGGAGGGCAGGGCCTGAAGTGTCTGTACACTCAGGTCCGCATTTTCTGCCTCCAGGCCCTGCAGAGGCTCTTTTATAGTGCACATAGTTCGGCGTGGAGCATACTGGCGCACGCCTTCCTGCGCCGTTTCCAAGGGCTCCGATACGACCGGCATCTCTTTTATCTTTCTCCGAGGGGTTTTCTGCGAGACCTCTCCGGGCTGCCGGTCTTCTACCAGGACCTCCTCCGGACCTGGAAACTGTTTCTAACAACCAGGTCCGTGGGGGCCACTGTGGGAGCAGATCTCCTCATGGAGCCCCTGCTACACAACCCCCAGCTCCATGTGCAGGTGGCGGAGTCCTGCTCGGTGCACCAGAGGTTGGTCCTGGCGGAAGTCACGAGGGTCGGAGACCTCCTGGACTATGACCGGAGAGACTGGCTTGATCCCCTGACGCTCGCTCGGCACATGGGGCTCTCCAGCCCCCGTACCCCCGGCGCGTACTTCAGGAGGTGAAGGCCGCCTTGACCCCCGCTGCTTAGGCTTATGTTAGCCGAGCCTTGTGCGAGGATGCACCCCGCCCATCCTTTACCCCAGGCCCACCGGACCTTTCCATCGGGCCCTTACCCCGTAGATCCCAACAAACCCCTCACCCTTTCACTGCAAGCCAGTTGCTCGAACTGCAGCCGGTTAGTTTTCAAATTGCAACACAGAAATATTTATACACACTTACACTTCACACCCTTCACGCCCACACCCTGGTGTCCCGCCCCGATACAAAGTGGCAGGACCTTCTGCCACCTTTGGAGGGTGAGCAACCTCGATGGGCCAGCCTGTATTTCACCTTGGTCCCGAGGCCCGTTGGGGACATCAGTTGGCGGCTCCTTCATGGAGCTGTGAGCACGGGCGTGTTTCTGACACGATTTACCCTCATCCCAGATACTTGCCCTTTTTGTAATGTGAGGGAAACCCTGGTGCACGTATATCTAGAGTGTGCCAGATTGCAGCCCCTTTTCCGGCTCCTTACAAATATTCTATTACACTTCTGGCTTCATTTCTCCCCTCACCTTTTTATCTATACACTTCCCATCCGTGGCCCCACAAAGTCGCGGGATCTCCTGGTCAACCTCCTCCTAGCCTTGGCTAAAACAGCCATTTATAAAACCAGAGAGAGGAGGTTGGCCCATGAAATGTCCTGCGATTGTAGGGCCTTTTTCCGATCCTCAGTACATTCACGTATCCGGGCGGAGTTCCTCTGGGCGGCGTCCACCGACTCCCTTGACGCCTTCGAGGAGTGGTGGGCCCTGTCCGGGGTTCTCTGCTCAGTGACCCCGTCCGGTTCCCTCCATCTGACCCTTTGATTGAGGGGAAGAGCGAGAGACGCCAGCCCCAGCCGTTGCCGCTGTGGATACCATCATTACTGTCATCTAGGAGGGGTCCTATAATACATGGGTGTCTACCCCCCCCCACCCTCAAACCGCCCACCCCGCAGCCAAGCCCATCTTGCTGGGCATTCTCAGTAGAGGGATAATCGGTGACACTGGGCGCGGCACTAGGTAACTCGAGGGGGTGGAAGACCACGAGTGTCGAGGAAGCCCCCCTGCTCTAGGCCACCAGGTAACTCAGGAGGTTGGAAGACCATGAGTGTCGAGTAAGCCCCCCCGCTCTGGGCCCAGGCTAGCCTGAACACTTCTCCCTCCTGAAAGCTGCTGTGTTATACCTTCTGTTTGCATTGTTTTGTTGCATAGTTTGTTTTGTTTTCTTTGGTAACTTTTTGCAAGTGTTACACAATAAAATTCTTTTCTGTTTCAAAAAAAACCCCCAAAACCTTCCCCGTTCCCTTACCCAGGGAAAAGGGACCTACTTAGCCTGCTCTCCTACTGCTGCCTTCTGGCCTGGGCTTTCCTTGCTTTTTGCCCCTGCTCTCGGCTTCCCCCCTGACCGGGCCAGACGCTCTCCCCCCCTTCTCCTCCCTTTCTTTTCTTTTTGTTGTTTTTTTTTTCTTTCGTGTTGTTGCTAGAGTGCTGGCCGGTTGCCGGCCAGCTGTTAGCTCCCCCCCGGCCCGCTCTCGGTCACTGTTGCCGCTCCAACTGAACCCCTCCCCTGATAGAGGGGGTGCCTGCTGGCCCGCTCCTCAGAGGGGGAGAGTGGAAGGACCCAGCCCCCAGACCCAGCCGCTTGCTGTTTGTCTACAGACCCATCTTCGGTTGAGAGGACTCTTCTCACCTACTTTGGCATTTCTGGAATGCTGTTGCTGAAAAAAAGAAAACCCGGAATAGACAGAGAAAATCCATCCACCAGAGGAACACCGCCCGGGGAATCTACAAATCGCCGTGGAGGGGGCCTAAGACTGAGTAACTTCTGAACCGTGCTCTGGTGTGGGGGGAGGTGTTGACTGTGTCTTAATTGTGTTTGTAGGGACACGGGGGTATGGCACGGAGCTGCCCCCGATCCATCTGTGTCCTCCCAACCCCCACACCACGACACTCCTCACTGTCCCCCCGCTCCGCCATCTTTGCTAGCTATCTAATATCTGCCTCTGGACTCAGCTGCTTGCCCTGATTCCACTGCATGGACCAGAAGCACCAGCCAACCAAACAGGACTCTCTGGACAAGCGTACGGCGGTTTATGTGCCCCCCCCCCCCCGAATTGTCCACCCCACAGCTTGTCCCTTTCTATCTGACCCCAACTCCTGTTAACCACCTGCCACTGCCCCTCTGGGGCATTGGCAATGGAGGGCACCGGGGTGACCTCCACCGCTGCCATGCCCATCGCCTCCCCAGACTCTAGGGAAGCCCCTCCAGCTGGCAGGAAAGGCCAGGGCAAGAAGAAGGGGAAGGGCCCCGCTAAAACCACCAGGCACTCCACGGCAGGGGCCACCCCCCCTGCTGCGGCCCCGCCACCGACCACGACATCCTCCCCTGCTGCCCCCTCCACCAGCTCTGAGGATGTCCCTCCCTCAGCCCCCCGGACGTATGCACGGGTGGCGGCAGCCCCCCGCCTGCCGCCTCGTCATCTCTCCCGCCCACCGCCTCTGCCACCATCAACAGCGGCCGGGGCCCCTTTCCCACCATGACAAGGAAGCACGGTGTCCGATGCCTCCTGGTGCCCGCCTCACCCCACGTGGAGACCTATGTGCAGGCGTTGGCGAGGGCGGTGGGGCCCTCGGCCATTGTGGGGGCCTCCAAAAGGTACGGAAAGATCGTCTTCTTCTTAGCATCGGAGGCTGCCACCCAGGAAGCGGTGGACAGGGGCCTGGCAGTGCGGGGGGGGTGGTGTTTATCCCCCTAGAGCTGCTGGAGGACCTGGGCATCTGCCTGGTCCTGACTTGTGTCCCTCCTTTTCTCCCCAATGCTGCCCTGTTACCCGCTCTCTCTACCCTGGGGAAACTGTTTCTGTCATCAGCCCTCTCCTGTTGGGCTGCAAGGACTCCACCCTCCGTCACATTTTTTCCTTCCGCCGGCAAGTGCAGCTTCTACTGCTGTCGGCGGCGCGTGACAGAGAGGCGCTTGAGGGGTTCTTCCTAGTCCCCCACCAGGGGGCCTGTTACCTGGTTTATTTCTCCCCGGGGGAAGCCCGGTGCTACCTCTGCTGGGCATCGGGACATGTCCGGAGGGACTGCCCCTTAGCCAGGCAAGGAGAGGTACCTGGGATCCCTGAAACCCGGCAGGACATCGGCCCCGTCATTGCTGATGCCCCTGGCCGCCCGGTACCCGAACGTGCCCCTCCTCCTCTTTGGACCACCGCTACTCCTGCTCAGGCCGAAGGGGCACCTCCCCTACAATGCCCAGACGAGAGACAGAGCCTCGCCCTTGCTGCTGACAATCACATGGGGCCTATGGAGGAGGGTGTGGCAGAGATACCACCAGGCATGGGAGAGAGCCTGCCCCAGGGAGAATCCTCCCTCCCTTATGCCACCCCACCGTTCCTCCCCCCAAGTCCCTGAGCCATCGCCTTCACCCCCTGACACGATCCCTGCTAACCAGCCCCCAGATGATGCCATGGAGGGCTGGACCCTAGTCCAGGGGAAGCGAGGCAAGTGGAAGGCTCGAGCTCTGCCTCATCTACATGAGGCAGAGGCCACCCGGAAGACCAGGAAGGGGGGCTTTGATGCCAGACCTTCTGCTTTGCCCACGAGTGCGTCCCATCCACCGGTGTCAGCCAGGAAAGACGTGGCAGCACCGGCGGATAGTATCTCCACTCCACGGGAGACCGTCCCCTCCGAGACCCTCGGGGAAGCCCCTTCTGTCCTGACGCTACCCAAAGCCCCCATGAACCCCGAGGCAACTGTCATGGCAGGTGCCGTCGGGGAGAACCCCGGGGCGATGGAAAGTGTCCTCTCCTCCATGTTCGAGGAGATCGAGGCCCTAGATCTGACCCCGGTGGCCCAGGGGGAGGACAACCTTTTGCCAGCAAACCTCGATTTGTGCGACCTCACTCCACCCCTCTTTTCCCCATGCTCCCTCCCCTAACTGCTGCTTCTGCTCCCACCTCCGAGGAGCCCCTGGACTCCTCCATCGACCCATCCGCTGATGGCACCCCGCTGACGACCACCGAGCCTGCTCAGGTGACAGCCAGCGCCACGCGGCCAGGACACAAGTAGCCGGGGCACCCCCCGTTGGTGAGGAGCAATCGATTTCCTTCCCGGGCGGGGGCCCAACAGAAGATAATCCACCTCCTGATGCTGTGGCCGCTAAATCCACCATACAGCCCACGCCTGGTATCACTGAGAGCTCCCTCCCCACACCCTTAACCATCAAGTCTGATCAGGAGGTGCCACCATCCAGCTGCTTGCCTTCCGAAACCCAGAACCTCGCCTCTGCCTCTGCCCCTGCCCCTACCCCTATCCAATTTACCTCCTGCAATGTTATTGCTACCACCGGGGCTGTCTCCTTCCCTTTCCCAACTGATGACCCCCAGGGAGTGGCCTTTGTGTTCTCCTGCCCCGACCCATTAGGAGCTGCTATCTTCCCTCCACCACCCCCTATCGCCCCAGAGCTTGAGGCGGGCCTAGACGCTCCAGCCCATCAGGCACCCCGTCAGGGGTCCGCACCCTCCTTGTCCGTTTTAGTGGACCATAGGGCTGCATCAAGGGCCCCGCCGAGGAACAACCGGGAAACCGTAATCCCACCCCCCGCATGAGCTGTGAGGAGAGCTGCGGAAGTTTTTAGAGGATATCCGTGGCTCCTGCAACAAGGTACAGCTTGCTCTCCAGTGATGGGGGGAATTTTTTCAAGTCCTCCAGGCCACAAGGGCCCTCATGGGGGAAGGTAAAGTGATGGGGAAGCAGGATGCCACGGCCTACTGCTGGGTCCGCGTCTTCCGTGACCAATTACTCACCTACGGGATGGGTCACGGACTGTTGCGCGGCCCGCTGGGGGATGCAAGCGTCCCTGCCAGTGAGGGTCCCCCCCGGTCCCCCCCATGACACCTCTCACCATCGCAACGTTGAACACCCAGGGTTGTAGGATGGCTCTCCGCAGGTCCCAGGTGATCTTCTTCCTTCAGGAGGGAGGGTACTCTGTGATTTTCCTACAGGAGACCCATACGGATCTGACTCTCAAAGACAGTTGGCGGCTGGAGTGGGGGGACAGGGTCTACTTTAGCCATTCCCCGATTCGGCAGGCTGGAGTGGCGACGCTGTTCTCCCCCGACCTATGGCCTGAAGTGCTCGGGGTCGCCAAGGCTGTGCCGGGTCGCCTGCTGCGTCTCTGGGTCCGTATAGAGGGGCTCGTGGTTAACCTCGTTAACGTCTATGGCCCGACATCAGTCCCGGAGCGGCTGCAATTCTATCAGCAGGCGTCCTCCTTCCTCGGCACCTTAGATTCTCACAAGTGCCTGGTCCTGGGAGGGGATTTTAATACCACCCTTGAGGAGCGAGACCGCTCGGGGACCAAGCCCAGCCGCCGCGGACACCCTCCAGGAGATAGTTGAACTTCACTCCGTAGTGGACATCTGGCATGATCACCACCCGGATGACAATTCCACATTCACCTTTGTCAGGATGGAAGCCCATCGGTTGAGCCACTCCCTGTTGGACCGCATTTATTTATCACGCTTCCATCTCTCACGAGCCCACTCCTCCAGAATTCGGCAGGCCCCATTTTCTGACCATCACCTAGCCACCGTGACAGCCTCCCTCTGTGCGGAGAGGCCAGGGCCGGCCTATTGGCATTTTAACAACAGCGTGTTGGAGGATGAAGGCTTTGTGATGTCCTTCCGGGAATTCTGGCCGGCCTGGAGAGGGCAGCGGCGTGTCTTTCCCTCGGCGTGGCGATGGTGGGACCTGGGGAAGGTGCACACCCGGCTTTTTTGGCGCGACTACACCCGGGGCACCAGCCGATGCAGAAATGTGGCGATAGAGCAGTTGGAATGGGAGGTCTTAGAGATGGAGATGTGTCTGGCCGCCAGCCCCTAGGACCCGCTCCTCTGCGGAGTGTGCCGGGAGAAGCGGGAGGAGTCCCTCGAAGACCATAGGGCCCGGGGCGCCTTTGTTCGATCCCGCATCCGCCTCCTTCGGGAGATGGATCGCGGCTCCTGCTTCTTCTATACCCTGGAGAAAACGAGGGGGGCTAAGAAACACGTCACCTGCCTCCTGGCAGAAGACGGCACCCCCCTCACGGAACCGGCGGAGATGTGCGGGAGGGCCTGAGCCTTCTACGCAAGTCTTTTCTCCTCGGATCCGACCGACCCTAGCACTTGTAGAGTGCTTTGGGAGGAGCTCCCTACGGTCAGCGTGAGCGACCGGGACCGGCTAGAGTTGCCTCTCACTCTGGCCGAGTTCTTGGAAGCCATCCGTCGTATGCCCACTAATAAGTCTCCAGGCATGGACGGGCTGACCGTGGAGTTCTACTGCGTGTTTTGGGATGTCCTCGGCCCAGACCTAGTCACCGTCTGGGCCGAGTCTCTGCAGAACGGGGTCCTCCCTCTGTCGTGCAGGCGAGCGGTGCTCGCCTTGCTGCCGAAGAAGGGGGACCTCCGCGATTTACGAAATTGGCGTTCCGTCTCGCTCCTCAACATGGACTACAAAATCATAGCGAAAGCAGTCTTGCTGCGGCTAGGGTCTGTGATGGCGGACGTGATCCACCCAGACCAGACCTACACTGTCCCGGACCGCAGTATCTTTGATAACCTATTTCTGGTTCGGGACCTTCCGGAACTCGGGTGTAGAGATGGTCTGTTGTTTGCCCTCCTGCCCCTAGATCAGGAGAAGGCTTTCGATAGGGTGGACCACGGGTACCTCCTGAGCACTCTGCAGGCATTTGGCTTCAGACCCCAGTTTGTGGGTTTTCTCCGGGTGCTGTACACTTCCACAGAGTGTCTCGTTAAGCTCAAGTGGACCCTGACCAAACCGGTCAGCTTCGGGTGAGGAGTACGGCAGGGGTGCCCCCTCTTGGGCCAGCTGTACGCTCTGGTGATCGAGCCCTTCCTCTGTCTCCTCCGCAGGAGGTTGACAGCATTGGTGCTGTGGAAGCCAGAGCTGCAGCTTGTCCTGTTGGCTTACGCTGATGACGTGCTCCTCGTGATTCAGGACCCCCGTGACTTGGCATGGGTGGAGGCTTGCCAGGCCATCTATTCAGCAGCCTCCTCCACCCTGGTCAACAGGGTCAAGAGCTCTGGCTTGGCGGTAGGAGACTGGTGGCAGGGGAGCTCCCTCCCACCTGCGCTTCAGACCATCCGGTGGAGCGCTGGTCCGCTGCTCTACCTGGGCGTTTACCTTTCTGCCACGCATCCCTCTCCACCAGAAAACTGGGAAAATTTAGAGGGAAGGGTGATAGAGCGGCTCCGGAAATGGACGGGACTACTCCGATGTCTCTCCCTCCGAGGGACAGCGCTGGTGCTAAATCAACTAGTCCTGTCCATGCTCTGGTACCGGCTCAAAACCCTGGTCCCGGCCCTGGATTTCCTGACCAACCTACGGATATCGATTCTGGGGTTCTTTTGGTCAGGAACGCACTGGGCCCCTGTAGGGGTTCTTCATCTACCCCTGAAGGAAGGAGGACAGGGCCTGAAGTGTCTACACACTCAGGTCCGTGTCTTCCGACTCCAGGCCCTACAGAGGCTCCTCTATGGTACAGGCAGTTCGGCGTGGACCACACTGGTGCACGCCATCCTGCGCCGCATGCGAGGGCTCCGATATGACCGACAGCTCTTTTATCTCCATCCGGGAGGCCTTCCGCGAGACCTCTCGGGGCTGCCGGTCTTCTACCAGGACCTCCTCCGGACCTGGAAACTGTTTTTAACGACCAGGTCCATGGCGGCCACCGAGGGGGTAGATCTCCTCGCGGAGCCCCTGCTACACAATCCCCAGCTCCGTGTGCAGGTGGCGGAGTCCCGCTCGGTGCGCCAGAGTTTGATCCTGGCAGAAGTCATGAGAGTCGGAGACCTCCTGGACTACGACCGGGGAGAATGGCTGGATCCCCTGACGCTCGCCTGGCGCATGTGGCTCTCCAGACCTCACACCCACCATCGCATACTTCAGGAGGCGAAGGCCGCTTTGCCGCCCAGTGCTCGAGTTTACCTCGATTGGGTCCTGCTCGAGGGCACAACCTGCCCACCCTCTACCCCAGGCCTTCCGGACCTTTTAATTGGACCCCTGCCCCGCAGACCCAATCGACCCCCTCACCCCTTCACTGCGAGCCAGCTGCATGAACTGCAGCCGGTACGCTTCCAAACCGCGCCAAGGAAACATCTATACACACTCGTACTCCACACCCTTCACGCCCTCACCCTAGTGTCCCGCCCCGATACAAACTGGCGAGACCTTCTGCCACCTTTGGAGGGTGAGCAGCCCCGGTGTGCCAGCCTATATTCCACCTTGGTTCCGAGGCCCGTCGGGGACATCAGTTGGCGGCTCCTTCATGGAGCTGTGAGCACGGGCACGTACTTGGCGCGGTTCACCCCCTTCCCAGATACTTGTCCCTTTTGTGGTGTGAGGGAAACCCTGGCGCACGTATATTTGGAGTGCACCAGGTTGCAGCCCCTGTTCCATCTCATCACAAATCTCCTATTATGTTTTTGGTTGTATTTTTCCCCTCACCTTTTTATTTATGCACTCCCCATCCGTGGCCTTACAAAGTCACGGGATCTCCTAGTTAACGTCCTCCTGGCCCTGGCTAAAACGGCCATCTATAAAATCAGAGAGAGGAGGTTGGCTGATGGAGTTTCCTGTGACTGTGGGGCCATTTTCTGATCCTCTGTCCGTTCACGTATCCGGGCGGAATTCCTCTGGGCGATGTCCACTGACTCCCTTGATGCTTTTGAGGAGTGGTGGGCGCTGTCTGAGGTTCTCTGCTCGGTGTCCCCATCCGGCTCCCTTGTCTGACCCTTTGATTGGGGGAGAGAGTAAGGGACCCCAGCCCCAGCCATTGCTGCTGCAGACACCACCACTTTAGAGGGGTCCTTTCATATGTGGGTGCACGTGACCCCCCCCCGGATTGTCCACCCCACAGCCTGCCCCTCTTGTTGGGTGCTTTCAGAGGAGGGAATTGTTGGTGACACTCGGGCGTGGCGCCAGGTAACTCAAGGGGGTGGAAGACCATGAGAGTCGATGAAGCACCCTTGCTCTGGGCCACCAGGTAACTCGGAAGGGTGGAAGACCACGAGAGTCGAGGAAGCCCCCCGCTCTGGGCCCAGGCAAGCTTGAACACTTCCCACCCCTGAAGCTAATGAGAAAACAATTGTGACTGGTTGCTGTGTTACACATTGCATATGCTGCTGTTTTTACTTTGTAAGCGTGTTATGCAAATTAAAAAAAAATCTTTTGCTTAAAAAAAATTACTCTCCTATCGCCATCTGGCCCGACCCTGTCACTATATATATATATATATATATATATATATATATATATACAGGAGAATAGTGACTAGCAATAGGGAGGTGATTTTACCCCTGTACAGCATTGGTCAGACCGATATTGGACTACTGCATCGAGTTCTGGTGTACACATTGTAAAAAGGATGGTGCAAATTGAAGAAGGATGGTGAAAAACAGAGAAGGGCTACAACCATTATTCAGGAGCTGAAAAAAATGTGTTATAGAGAGACAGAACAGCTCAACCTGGTCAGTGTATCAAAAAGAAGATCAAGAGGTGACTTGATTATGGTGCATAAATACCCTCACAAAGAGAAAGTACTGAGTACTAAAGGGCTCTTTAATCTAGAACAAAAATGCAAAACAAGACCCAATGGCTGGAATTTAATGCCAGAGACATTGAAATCTGAATCAAAGCACAAGTTTTTAATAGCCTGATTAACATCGGAACAAATTACAGATGGATGGATTCTCCACCCCACATGGGGTTGGGGCTGAGGAAATACTCTGAAGTGGTATAGAAAATTATTTATCTCATGTGCTTAAAATCATAGAATCATAGAAGATAAGGGTTGGAAAAGAACTCAGGAGGTCTTCTAGTCCAATCCCCTGCTCAAAGCTGGACCAACCCCAACTAAATCATCCCAGCCAGGGCTTTGTCAAGCCCGCCCTTAAAACTCTCTAAGGATGGAGATTCCACCACCTCCCTAGGTAACCCATTCACCACGCTCTGAGTGAAATAGTGTTTCCTAATATCCAACCTAGACCTCCCGCACTGCAACTGGAGACCATTGCTCCTTGTTCTGTCATCTGCCACCACTGAGAACAGCCTAGCTCCATCCTCTATGGAACCCCCCTTCAGGTAGTTGAAGGCTGATATCAAATCCCCCCTCACTCTTCTCTTCTGCAGACTAAATAAGCCCAGTTCCCTCAGCCTCTCCTCATAAGTCATGTGCCCCAGCACCCTAATAATTTTCATTGCCCTCCACTGGACTCTCTCCAATTTTTCCACATCCTTACTGTCGGGCCCCAAAAAGACAAAGTACTCCAGATGTGCCCTCATCAGTGCCGAATAGAGGGGAAGAATCAGTTCCCTCGATCTGCTGGCAATGCTCCGACTAATGCAGCCCAATATGCCATTAGCCTTTCTTGTCAACAAGGGCACGCTACTGACTCATATCCAGCTTCTCATCGACTTTAATCCCCAGGTCCTTTTCTGCAGAACTGCCTCTTAGCCAGTTGGTCCCCAGCCTGTAGCTGTGCATGGAATTCTTCCGTCCTAAGTGCAGGTCTCTGCACTTGTCCTTGTTGAACTTCAACCTTGGTCACTCTGGACCCTATCCCTACCCTCCAGCATATCTACCTCTCCCCCAACTTAGTGTCATCTGCAAACTTGCTGAGTGTGCAATTCATCCCATCATCCAGATCATTAATAAAGATGTTGAACAAAACCGGCCCCAGGACCGACCCCTGTAGCACTCCACTTGATACCGGCTGCCAACTAGACATTAAGAAGTTGACCACTACCCATTGAGCCTGACAATCTGGCCAGCTTTCTATCCACCTTATAGTCCATTCATCCAATCAATACTTCTTTAACTTGCTGGCAAGAATACTGTGGGAGACCATATCAACAGCTTTGCTAAAGTCAAGGTATATCACATCCACCGCTTTCCCCATATCCACAGAGCCAGTTATCTCATCATAGAAGGCAATCAGGTTGGTCAGGCATGACTTGCCCTTGGTGAATCCATGTTGACTGTTCCTGATTACCTTCTCTCCTCTACGTGCTTCAGAATGGATTCCTTGAGGACCTGCTCCATGATATTTCCAGGGACTGAGGTGAAGCTGACCTGTCTGTAGTACCCTGGATTCTCCTTCTTCCCTTTTTCGAAGATGGGCACTATATTTGCCTTTTTCCAATCGTCCCGGACCTCCCCTGATCACCACGAGTTTTTAAAGATAATGGCCAATGGCTTTGCAAGCACATCAGCCAACTCCCTCAACACTCTCAGCTGCATTGCATCTAGCCCCATGGACTTGTGCATGTTCACCTTTTCTTAACCTGTTCTTTCAACACTGAGAGCTCCTCACCTCCTCCCCATACTGTGCGGCCCAGTGCAGCAGTCTGGGAGCTGACCTTGACTGTGAAGACCGAGGCAAAAAAAGCATTGAGTACGTCAGCTTTTTCCATATCATCTGTCACTAAGTTGCCTCCCCCATTCAGTAAGTTTCCCACACTTTCCATGACCTTCTTCTTTTTGTTAACATACCTGCAGAAACCCTTCTTGTTACCCTTTACATCCCTTGCTAGCTGCAACTCCAATTGTGCTTTGGCCTTCCTGATTACACCCCTGCAGGCTCGAGCAATATTTTTATACTCCTCCTTAGTCTTCTGTCCAAGTTTCCACTTCTTGTAAGCTTCCTTTTTGAGTTTAAGATCACCAAAGACTTCTCTGTTAAGCCAACCTGGTTGCCTGCCATATTTGCTATTCTTTCTGCACGTAGGGATGGTTTGTTCCTGCACCCTCATTAAGGCTTCTTTAAAATACAGCCAGCTCTCCTGGACTCCTTTTCCCCTCATATTAGCCTCCCAGGGGATCCTGCCCATCAGTTTCCCTGGTGGCAGGATCTGGGTATATCTCACCAAATCAATTCCCTGCCAAGGCAGGGGCCTCAGGTATTGGTGCCCCTCAGTTCCTCCTAATCTCTGCATGTGGCACACAATAGTTTATTCTCCTGAGGACTGTAACTCTTTGGTCTAATTCAGGTTGGTGGGCTCTGTGCAGGTGTAACCCTTCTGCCAGGTGGAGTCAGCAGCAACAAGGGCCGGGTTCATTATCTGGGGTTTCTATTCAACAATACAACAGAAAACTCGAGCCCCACCCAGAGACTTGGAACAATTACACACCACCCTCTGGGTGCCTTTAAGAGGCAATACTTCCCCTCTTGCAAGCAGAGAGTCTGAGTGTAGCAAAAACTTTTAATAAAAAGAGGGAAGTAACTCAGCATTAATTTGGGAAAACACCACAATGAGGGTTCATAAACACAAACCATTAGCAAAAGACAAGAGCAAGTAAGTTGGGCAGCGTCCTTTTCCCTTCAAGGTCTTAAGTCCAGCAACCCAAAAGTCTCCTTAACATGCCAGTCCGTTCTCTGTACCCCTGTAGCCAGACAGCCAGCCCCCACTCTCAGACCAGCATTGCTGGGAACACAAGGGAGCCAAAACAACAGGGCACTTAACATAAATTCCAGCACAGCCTTTGAAGCTGTGAGAAGCACAGGTGTGCTGCTACAATGTGCCTCTGAGAACATATACAACGATTAGGCTCACAGCAGACAGAGAAGCTGTGACAGACATGGCTCTTAGCCCCTACTAAATAGCGTGATGCACACACCCCAACATCCTAGGTGGGAAAATATTTACCCTGATAAAAGGAATGTCCAGTAGTCAAAACTTATTGTTTCTCTCCCTTGCAAGTGTAAACTACTCTTGCGAGAGCTGGCGTCGCCCAGACAGACCAGCCCCAATTTGGCATAAGAAAGGAGAAAGAGAATAAAGGAGTACAGAGATATAAGTATGCGACCTACAGCACCATGATTTTTGAATGCTTTTCACTATCTATCTGCTGGGCAGATAAGTGACAGCCTCCCAAGGCTTCTGCAGCTAAGAGGATCCCTAAGCCTTGTCCCTTATTCGTCTTTCCGCGGAATTGAGTGACCGATCCTTGCTTGGCACCGCTGGAATTGAGAGATGCAAGGAGGGTAAGAAGCACCCACACCTGATCTCCTATCTTTAGTGTACACATATTTTGAAATAGAGCTCTATACTTTGTTTTCTTTCTTTGGGATTGTGGCTTCAGTTTTGTAACTTGTTTGTGTGTGTCACATCTCTACATTTAAAAAAGTAGGCACTAGCAATTTTGTAACCACATGATTAGAATCTAGTTTAATAAATTTTGGTAACCATTTGTGCATAAGCCTGACTTGTTTCTCTGGTTTACTGTAAAGCAGCCAACACAATTAAAGAACCTCAGCCGTTTTGGCTCTAAAGCCTGGCCATTAGGTGAGAGTACTAAGATCCTAGCGTTGAGTTGTGCCGCCTCCACGGGGCAAACTCTTGGGGCGCCTGTCAGTCAATCCTGACTGCCCACTGCGAAGGAGCTCTGAGCTCTAGCAGTTAAAGTCACGGGTGTGGAGAGGCTCTTAGTGCTGCCATTGGGGCACCTGTCAGTCAGTGTTGACTGCCCACTGCGAAGGAGCTCTGAGCTCTAGCAGTCAAAGTCACGGGTGTTTAGGACCTTGGGGCATCCGTCAGCCTAGCCCGGGCTGCCCGCCGCGAAGGGACAGTGCGTCCTAGCGGTTAAAGTCACAGATGGTATAAAACGGGCATAGCTGGCACCTCACCAAACATCCTTGGCCATCGGCTAAGAGAGTTCATAAACACAAACCATTAGCAAAAGACAAGAGCAAGTAAGTTGGGCAGTGTCCTTTTCCCCTCAGGGTCTTAAGTCCAGCAACCCAAAAGTCTCCTTAACGTGCCAGTCCGTTCTCTGTACCCCACTCACAGTTGCTGAGTTTACCTCCCACCCTGAGTGGAGGGGGCAGGGTAAGGAAGCACCTTACAGACTCCACCGCTCAGGCACTTGCTCATTGCCCCAACATCCAATTGTCGCACCTCTGTGGGGCCCTGTTCTGGCCCTCTCCACCAGCCACACCTCTCTGGCAGCTTCCCACTCACCAAGATGTCTTCAAGGCCCCCACACTTGACACAGCTCTCAATAATTTCAGCTGTTCGTGGGGGATCTTCACTGCTAGTGCACAGTCTCTTGCAAGAGAGACACTGTCCCAAAGCAGGTCTAATATTTAGACCCAGATATAACTGATTTCAGCTCTACAGCATGAAACAAGACTCTCAACAGAATCTAAAAGAGCTCTTTTATTAGACCCTGGGCAGACAAGAGGAAAAACCCAAATCCCTCTTTCAACCCATTGGCCTTTGCAACCTATGTCCCCTGCCTAGCGAGTGCTGTTTGTTGAGGGTGAGTCCCTCCATCAGGGTATGCCAGGTACAGTTCTGCTGCCCTCAGTTGGCGCAACAAGAATAAGAAGGCTTTATTGCTCCTGCCTCAATAACAAGGAAACTTGGGATCCAATATCAGCCACAAGTGATCATTTGGGCAAGTAGTCCCATCATGCTGAGCACCTAGGTAGGGTGGGTGTGTCCATGGAAACAAGATCAGTTTCTGAAGTCTTTTTCCACAGCTCACCACTAGATGTCAAGGGAGAGCTCATTCAGACTCTGCTTACACAGGGGAGACTTTTGTGGCCAGTGATATGTGTATAGGGGTTAGACCGGATTATTTAGTCATTCCAACCGGCCTTAAAATCTGTGGATCTATGTCAGTGGTGGGCGACCTGTTTCTCGCAGGCCAGGAGACAGTTTGTTTACATTGACCGTCCACAGGCATGGCTGCCCACAGCTCCCAGTGGCTGCGGTTCGCTGCTCTTGGCCAATGGGAGCTACAGGAAGTGGTGGACAGTGTGTCCCTGTGGCCCACGCCACTTCCCTCAGCTCTCACTGGCCAGGAACAGTGAACTGTGACAAAGTGAATGGTAAAGTTTACATCTTCCTTTTCAGCTCACTTCTGTACCTTTTCAATTACAAACTTTACATAACATAGTTTTGGGAACACACTGATTTCCTGTATTCTTTACTGATTTAACCCCAAAAGATTATGAAATTTTATCACAAAATGTAAATTTGGGGAAGTCAAAGTGTTTGTGAAAATTTTCTTTTTTTTTTCTTGTTAAAACTTCTCTTGGGTCAGTGGATCCTGGTCCAAGGACTCTTGGGCCAGACTGAAGACTGGGTAAGTGAATGGAATTTGATAGACAAATTTTCTCTCTCTCTCAGCAGCAAGGTCAGCAAAGCCAGTGTCACATAAGCTGGCAGGGACCATGTCCAGGACAGGTAGGGTACATCTCCAAAACCTTGAAGATAGCGTGGCCTGAGGCTCAGTAGGACTGACACTCTGTAGACTTGAGTCTAAGAAAAGAAAAGGGACAGACCCCGAACAACAAGTCAGCACAACCCACCCCTTTTCACTCTGGGGTTTTCAAAAATCAAAAAGTTCCTTGATGTTTTTGTTTTGGGTTTAGATTTCCATTGAAAAACAAAAAGTGTTTATGAGAAATTAAAACACACACACACACACACACACACACACACACAAATTTGATGTTTTTGGACATGCTCTCCTTCATAGGAAGTAAGGCCTTCCCATTTTCCCAAGAAGACTGTCTATAATCTTTAAGGTCTATAGCCATCATTAGTGACTCCCCTGAAGACAGGCTCTGTCAGCGGGTGATTCCACCATCATGGCACATGCTTCACTTCACCATGTCTCTTCTGGCTGTGGAAGGTGGGACCATGGTTGTGGAGAAAAGCTTGAAAACAGAGGGTCCCCTAAAGGCTCTGACACAGCAGGCAAAAGACAAGAACCCAAACATATTGCTTTAAAACAGTGCATGATTTTTAAGCCAATCTCATGATTCTGGGACCTGATTCCTGATGTTTCAACTATTGAAGTTGGCAAGAGATTCACCGGTCCCAGACAGGCTTGAGCTGCACATCATGTCCACAGGGGTTGTCCTACCAGAGCAGCTGCACACCACATTGTGTTCCCAGGGGTTCCTGTAGGCCTCTGAGGCCTGTTTCTACCTTCTCTCATCCAGCAACTGCCTGCTAGGGACAGTGTTCTCTACCTGCAGCAGACAGAACAGCTAAAAGCTGAGAGATGCTTACAAGCCTGTGTGAGAGGTTTCGAGCCACTGGAAATCCGATTGCTTTGTCTCCGTGGAGAAATCAGACATCTGGGCTGGTCCAGAAGATCAAAGAGGGAATCTACATATTGACGGCTTTCATCACACATAGACAGTTTTGGAGACTTTTGTTTCAATGAAGTACTGCTCAGCAAATCATCTGCCTCTGAGAACTTCAAAGGGAAAACGTCATAAGGGGTAAAGAGGTCCTCTGCCAAATGAATGATATTCCCATACACAGGTCCATGCAGAGCCAACATGGCCAATGTCTCTTCACAGTAGTAAAGGGACGAGAGAAGTTAGGCCTAAAATTAATCAATAAGGGTGAGGTCTCAGAAAACAGGTCAAATCATTGAGGGACAGAGGTCAGAGAAGACCCAGGAAATGTTCAAGCCATAACCCAGATGAGTGAGGCTCAGAATATCAGTGAAGTATATTTATGCATATGAACCTCCTGGGGAAATGTCCATGCTGCCTGGAGGAGAAGTCAAAACCAGCTCCCCACTCCATACATTTCAACGTGGCACATGGGGTTGCAGCACCACTCAGGATCTGGCCCTGCTGCTCCTCCATAATTATGGAGGGGAGGATGAGCCAAACCTGACAGGTCATGCAACCCCATGTGCCAGCTCACAACACCCAGAGCAGGGAGCCGAGCCCAGCCCCATGGAACAGCAGCTGCTGCTGGTGGGTGTGTGAGGTGCTGGCTCACTCTCCAACTCTGGGGCTGCCCCTCTGCACCGGTCCAGGATTCTGTATTGTGGTGCTGGGGTGGAGGGTGCAGATAGGTCACGGTGGGTCACAAGAAAAGTAAAATGCTGTTACTGGGCAGTCTTAGGAAAAGATGGGGGAACCGCTGCTCTAATCTACCTAGCTCGGGTACCAAAGCAGTGAAGCTACTTCAGCAGAAGCTTCAACACAGGCTAGTCCCAGGCTAGCACAGGGTTCTGGATGGGCTTGTACAGAGCTGATGAAGCGCATGGTGCTCTGGCTTCACTGCTCTGATACCTGAGCTCGCTAGATTAAAGCTAGAGCCAGTGTGACAGCTCAAGCTGTGATCACACCCTGCGATTACAGTGTAGATGTACTCTCCAAAGTGAAACAAAAACCAAAGGCAGATGAATTGCTAAGTTATGACCACTGCAAAGAGGTCTGGACAAAAGGGCAACATCGGACTTCTCCAGGAAGCTGCACTGGGTGGTTTCAGGTGATCTTAGCCTAGACCCCAGGCTGTTGTTGAAGGGGTCCAGACTAGTCATCCCCACATGGGTGTAAAAGGACATTCTCCAAAAACTGCACAGGGGCCACCAACCCAGCCCCAAATGCACAGAAACAGCTCAACAGTCAGTTCAGTGGCCTTGCCAGAGGAACAAGTACCAGAGAGAGAGGTGAGAACTCTGAGATCTGCATTCACATGAGAACCAACCAACCAGAACCATCGTTACCTTCATTGCCCCAGATACACCATGGTGGAAAGATCTTCTCCAGCTGGCTAATGGAACCTCCCTTCCATTCACTGGCTCCTTGTCAAGATTTACTGAAATAGCCAAGGTGCTGATCACTACATCTCAGACAGTGGGGTCAGGAGGAAATCCATGTTTGACTGCAATGGAATCCCACTGTAAGTCTGCTCTGATAATGATCCTCAGTTACTATCGGACACTGTTACATTTACAAATCCCTGCAGTTTCACCATGTTACATCAGTTCCCAGTTTTCATAAAACCATGGGGAAGCACAACTCTCTGTGAAAACAGTGGAACAAATTCTTACAATATCTGGCCCTGTTCCCCTGCTTGCCAGCACCTCTGGCAAAAGGATTCAGGCCCAATGAGTAGCTGAGTTGAGTTCCATCATCCCAACCATCCCTTCACTATAAGATCTTAGTTGGACTGAATTTCTAATGCTACTAAGAAAGGAAGAACAATCTAAAAGCCGTCAGAAGAGAAACTTTGTCAGGAGTCACAGACTCAATCCCCTGAGGGAGCTGAACACAGGAGATCGGGTATGGTTGAAAGGCTCTGCAGAAGAAGGAATAGTACAGGCAGAGCTGAACACTCCTCTATCTTACCCTGTTGGAGTTCTGGAGTATCATTTCACACCAGGTTTTTTCAGCAGGTAAATCTCACGGAGCACTCAGATCCGTACTTCCGGGCTGAACCTGTGAGTAACGAGCCCCCTTCTCAAATAGACCATCCACCATCTCCTCCGAATCTGACTGAAAGGAGACAGCCAGCTAGATCTAAGAGCCTCCCTCCTTCCTGAAAGATTAGGTCAGACCTTGGGTACCTGAGGAACTCAGGGATTTAGTAGCCAAGTGCTTTACTTGGGCAAAACAATCCCCTGGCACGAGACTGAAGGGTCAGGCAGCCTTCCCAGCCTTCACTGGGCTGTTTTTAATATTCTGTGTTGATGTTTAGTGCATGGCTGGATCGATGAATGATTTATTTTCATTCCCTCCTCACAGAGGAGGATTTTGTCTAGGGACACTTTTAGACAGGCCACTAGGGGGCCTTAAAGAAGAAGTACACAGCTGCAGGCAAGGAGGAAATTAAGGTTATTCTGTTATTTACCTGCCCTTTAGCAGACGCTGTGAATTCAGCCGGCTGGGCTGGAAGGCTGCACAGCAGCAATGAGATTGATTCAGGTCACTGGGATCAGGGAGGAGTTCAGATGTTAATGGCTCACACTGCTGAAACTCATGCAGGAGGCTCTAGCTGTCTGCCACATCAGCCATCTCTCCTGCAGGGAGCTGAGACCCTGCATTCACTATGGCACTAACCAGCTGTTGGCATCAGCACATCTGTGACACTGGACTAACACTGTGAACTTCCTGAGCCCAGCCTGGATCTGTGCTGTCGGTCACATGCACAGGAAGGGAGGGGTCCTTCAAATGCAGCCAGAGAGAAAAAATCATTATAAAAAAGGCTCACAAATGCTGAACCCCTTGTGGGAATCAAGCAGGCAGTGACGTAGTGGTAAAAAAAGGAGGTGGGTGAACTTCCAAACTAATCTCCATATTCCCCAAAGGACACCTGGATAAACACTGTTTACACTCGTTTACTCCCAACTACACGACTGCAGGCCGGTGCCGAAGGATCAACTTGGATGCCTAATTCAGGCTGCTGGTTTTGAAAACCAGGCATTGAGCGTGTTCCTCACAGAGTTTGCAGGCCAGGGACTCTCTTTTATTATGTATTTGTACTGTACAATGGGGCCCGAATCCTGACTGGGGCTGTTGCCCCTTTTCCACCCAAGCAGCTCGTCAGAGTTTGGGGCTCTGGGGCTGTTCCAGCTGGAAGCAGAAATTGTTGGTGTCTGGTATTTTCTCTGGTGCAACCTTGGTTGTTTCCAAGGAATGTACAAAGTCTGAACACAGGAGGGACTAAGAACAGAAGGAGCCGTTTTTTTAGTTCACTAGCCCTCAACTTCCTTAGCTAACGGACCCTCTCTTTAGCACAGGGGTCTGCTCTATGAAGGGCCTGTCCAGCCAGGGAGCAGGAGGCTCTGGCCTAAGGAGAAGCTCAGCAGGCAAGTGTAGGGAACCAGCTGATCCAGCTAAGCAGCAGCTAATGCGTGGCTCCAGTTCCCAGCTGGAAGATGTAAGAGAGGACCCAGGCCTGGGGGAAACAAAAGACAAACACTTCCCTGAGCAGTAGGAGGAGGAGAAGGCTACAATAGTGCAGGGCCCTGTAGCCCCCTGAGGCAAAGGGAGGGCTGTGACCCTTGAGCTATTGGGGCTAGAGGACCCTGAAGTATCAGCCCAGGTCAGGACTATCACTTGTGTTACTTTTCCATATGCCTTGTCTTTGTGTGGCAGAGGAATAACAGAGGTGACTAAAGCAGAGTCGGGTGGGGCTGGTTGATTTGCCCCCAGGCCGGTGGACAGGCCCAGCGGAAGGGTGGAGAATGCAGGCTGTGTCTGCCACTGCCCAGGAAACCATGGATCTTGAATCCTCTTTACAATGGAGGGGGGAGCAACTGTAGCTACAACATGAGCAGCTGCAGCAGATTGTGACCCAACAGCAACAGTTACACCAGAAGCTTCAGTTACAACAACAACAGTGCCAGCAAAAGCAGCAGGGAGCAGCAGTGGTTTATGCTTCATCTGGAGAACTGGAGCCCACAGGTGAATGCGGGGCTGTGGTTTCCTGTGTGGGAGGAGAAGCCCTCACCAAAATGGGGACAGAAGATATTCTTGAGGCCTTCTTAGGGACTTTTGACCAGCTGGCCAGGGCATACTATTGGCCCTGGGAGGAGTGGGCCACTAAGATTGCTCCCTACTCAGCAGGAGAGGCCTAAGCAGCATGTCATGACCTGGGGGTTGAGATGGCAAAGGACAATGGGACACTGGAGCAACCCTACTAGCCTGTCTAGGACTTAGTGGAGAGGGCTATCATCGTCCATTCAAACATGAACCCATTGGCTCTACATTTCCCACTGAGGGCTGCAGCCCAACGATTCCAGGATTTGTGTTCTCTTCTTGGCTGAAATCAGAAACTTATTTGCCAGTGGAAATGGTGATGTTAGAACAGTTTTGCCAAACTATCCTGGGGTGGCCTAAGTTGTGGGTTGGCTGCCACCGGGTGACTTGCAGTCTGCCTCATAGAGAACTTTCTGGAGACTGAACTGGAGCGTGAGCCCCTGGGAAAAGCTTAGGAATACTTGTGGCACCTTAGAGACTAACAAATTTATTTGAGCATAAGGTTTCATGAGCTACAGCTCACTTGGCAATCAAACACCCACAGATCTCTAAAGGGGCCGAATTGGTCTTTGTAGAGTGTATTCATCGGGATGTTTGGTCCTATCCTGTGGCTAAAGTCAGGTTAATGGTCTGGAGCAGCAGGTTGAAATGTCAATGGCAACGGCCTGACTCCTAGCCTACCTGATGGTATTGGGCTGGGACTGGGGACCTGTAACCAGTCTTGTGAGGGTAGCTGGGAAGGCGGGGTTGGCACTTAACCTCCTCTTGGCATCCCAATTTAAGCTTAAAGAAATTTTCCCCTTTTCTGACCCTGAGCTGTTCGGTTCCAAACCAACGTGCTGCTGGGAGCAGTGTCAGGCCTGAAGGGTCAGGGTGCAGTGCAGTTTGGAGCTCCCTGAAGAGCAGCCACAGGCACAGCCTCCTCCTCGGGACAACCCACTGGCCTGAGAGGAGGGGCCCAACTTCATCCAGAGTCAGAGGGAGGAGCCAGTCTTGAGTCTTCCATATGGCTGGTTCACTTGGTCACATGTATTGTTGGTTGCTCCTGACCAGGATGCCCAGTACCGCCATTTTGAACTAAAAGGGGATCTCTTGGTGTGTGTGATCCGGGACAAAAAAAACAGGACCTGTCAAACCCAACTCCTGGTCCTTAAGTTGTATTGGAACTAAAGTTGTATTGGAACTAAGTGTTAAAACTGACCCAAGATGTACCGTGGTCCTGTCACTTGGGAGTGGAAAAGACCCAAGGGAGGATTCTGGCCCAGTTCTTTTGGCCCTTGGGTATATAGCTTGGGTATATAGCTATATGTTATAGCAACCTGAAATATTATTGTTCATCCTGTCCAGAATGACAACTGGTGGCCCCAGAGCCAGCCCACAGGGCCCCTCAGTCCTCTTCTATTGCTGAGAAGCCCATTTGCCACCATTGGGGTTGACCTCTTGTGGTCCCTGGAACCAAGTTCAATCTGATGCCAGTTTATGTTAGTGACTGTTCATTATGCCACTTGGTAACCTGAGCCATAGCCCTGTGCTCGGCAGTGTCCCAGACACAATCGCTACCCAATTAATGGATGTGTTTGCAAGAGGCGGGTTTCTAAGCGTTCTCCTGACAGACCAGGCCACAGCTTTCATGTCCCAGTTAATACCTCACTTTTGTGGTCTCCTGAAAATGTACTCAGTTAAAACCTTTGTTGCCCGCAAACAGACGCTCTGGTCGAGCAGCTTAACCCTACATTAAAAAAGATGTTTCAAAAATTTGTAACTAAGGTGTAACACTCTGCACCTTATAGTCACCATAGTAATATCATTATGAATATGGTTATGAGATGATTGTGATATTTTTTGGACAAAGTATGCCTTGCGAGACATTTAAAAAGTCTTCATCGGTTACAATTTAACAGGATATTAATGTTTCTGGGCTATCTTTATATCTGGAGTTATGAAGTTTTGCTCAGCATCTGTCACTGAAATATGTTGTGAAGTTAAAAACACCCAAAACCAGCCTTTCAAGTACAACAATGAAAAGGCCAAACAGTGTTAATGGCCGATTGAGGGAAATACACTCACAAGAATTACCCCAGGAACCGGGTACCATAGAAACCTCTCAGAGATAGCACTACGCAATAAGGACTGTTTCAGTCAGGTCACAGCAAAAGATCTTTCCAGGAAGATGGAAGAAGCTGTAAAAGGGGGAAGTGATATCACTAAGGGGCCTCACTCTCCCCCTACAGCACAACACCTGGAAACACCTGAGGAACAAAGACTGCACTGGGGAAGGGGGGTGCCAAGCAGGAAAGAAGGAAGGCTGCCTGTGTATGGAAGCTTGGTGGACTACTTGTACTATCCAACAGGGTGAGACGCAGCTTGATTCAAATCCATTCCAGTTTAGAGAACTTAGATTGTGTTTTTTGTTTTATTTCCTATGGTAATCTACTTTGATCTGTACACTATTACTTATAATCACTTAAAATCTATCTTTCTGTAGTTCATACATCAATTTTATACTTTACCTAAAAGCTGTGTGGTTTGAATGAAGTGCTTGGGGGAAAATCTCAGTTCAGTTAACAAAGTTGTGTGCATTGTCCTTTCCACATTGAGGGAGGGGTGGATTGGGTAATAAACTCATATACTGATCAGGCTTTTGACCAGAGCAGGATAGTGTAGTTCAGGGGTCTCAAACTGGGGGTTGTGACCCCTCAGGGGGTCATGAGGTTATTACATGGCAGGGGGGTCACAAGCTGTCAGCCTGCACCCCAAGACCCCCTTCACCTCCAGCTTTTATAATAGTGTTAAATATTATTATTTTTTTTAATTTATAAAGGGGGTCACATTCAGAGGCTTGGTATGTGAAAGGGGTCACTAGTACAAAAGTTTGATAACCACTGGTGTAGTTCATGGGGGCAAGGCTGGGGAGCTGGGGGTATTTTGTCTGGAGTTTCTCGCTATTGTTAATTCATGAGTGTCTCTGGGAGCATTTATGCAATCTAGCTGGGTATGGTGCTCCACATGCTGTTGTGACGAGTGAAAGTAGCACCTGGAGGGGTCTACTGGTTGTCACTAGCAAGGCATTATGAGAGACAGCCCAGGCTGGAGAGTTAAGGGAGCACAGTGGTACCCCAGTTCCAGGCTGCACCATGGGAATGCCCATCACATAAGGAATCCCAGAATTGGGACAAAATGTCCCTGAATATGTAGTCTGCAATTCAGGAGGTCCCACAATCCTCCACCAGCTTTTCACCCTTTCAATTGCTGTACAGCAGACAACCCCAGGGGGTCCTGGATCTTTCACAGGAGTCTTGTCAGGAACAAGGCACATCTAGCCAGAGAGCAATCCAGCGTGTCCTCAAGTTGAGAGAGAGATTGGATCTGGTAGGGGGCTTTGCCAGGGAGAAGCTGAGAGTGTCGCAGCACTCCCAGGAACAAGAGTGCAATAGAAACACCAGCCTCTGGGTTTACCAGCTGGGGGATGGGGTTCTCCTGCTGCTGCCTCTGCAGAACGCAAACTGCTGGGAAAGGGGCAAGGGCCTTTTGAGATCGTGTGGGGTGAGCTACAAGTTTCAATTGGTGGGCAAGCACCGGGGGTCCCAGATATATCATGTCAAGCTGCTGATATCCTGGAGGGCCCAGAATGAATATCTTGCCCATATCCCAACAGCAGAGGCAAAATTGGGTCCCCAGGGGTCAGAGACCGGGTCTTTCACAGAGATGCCTCTCGGGGAAAACCTGTCCCTGGCCCACCAGGAGGAGGCCAGAGAATTGGTCAAGCGTTTCACAAATGTCCTTACTACTAAACCAGGGTGGACCCACCTAATTGAACACCTATACATCTGGAATCTGAGAGCTATGTCCACAAGGGCTGCTTCCAGGGACAGGAGAGGTTAAAGGACACCTCCAAGAAAGAATTACAAATTGTGTTGCAATTGGGTGTATCTGAGGAATCAAATAGTGAGTGGTGCAGCCCAGTTGTGCTGGTCCCTAAGCCAGACCACAGCATTTGCCTTCACATTAATTTTCACAAATTAAATGCAGTGTCAAAATTTGATGCCTTCCTATAGCCCGGATCAGCAAGATGCCTGAAGGCCTGCGGAAGGCTCATTACATCACCGCTCTCAGCCTTACAAAGGGCCATTGGGCAATCCCCTTGTCACCTGACTCCAAGGAGTTAACTGCATTCACCATGCCCTATGGGCTGTACCACTTCCAGACCTTTTCATTCAAGCTCTATGGAGCTCTTGTGACACTTCACAGACTCATGGATAAAGTACTTCTGCCCCACAAAGCATATGACACTGCATACGTAGGCCGTGTCTGCACTTAGAAGCTTACAGCAGCACAGTTGTATCGATTCAGCTGTGGTGCTGTAAAAGTGTCCGTGTAGCCTTGTTATGCTGATCAGAGAGAGCTCTCCTATCGACTTAATAAAAGCAGCTCAAGAAGCTGTGGGAGCTGTGTTGGAGGGAGACACGAGTGACATGAGTGCTTATGCCGGCAAAACTTTTGTCACTCGGAGAGATGGGGGGGGTTGTTTTCACATCCCTGAGCAACAAAAGTTTTGCCAACAAAACATGTAGATGTGGCCTTAGATGATGTAATGATCTATTCCACCACCTGGGCAGTGCACCCACATTGTGTCGGTGCAATACAGTAACTCCCCACTGAATGTCCTCTCACTTAACGTTATTTCTATCTTACTTCCCTGCTCCATTACAGAACATGCTCCATTTTAAAGTTTGTGCAATGCTTTGCTATGTCGTCGTTTGGCCGCCTGTTTTGTCCACAGCTGGCAGCCCCTCATCACCTCCCATATGCCCCCCCACAGCACCTCCCACCTCCTCTCCCACCCTGCAGATCAGCACCTTCCCCCACCTCCTGCCCATGGCAATCAGCTGGCTTGCGGCATTCAGGAGGGAGCGGGGGAGGAGCAAGGACTCGGCGTGCAGGCTTCCCCCCTCCCCTGCCTCCTGAATGCCGCAAACCAGCTGATTGTCGTGGGCAGGAGGCTGGGGAGGGAGGGGGGAGGCTGTGCACTGGGTCCTTGCTCCTCCCTCCCCTGCCTCCTGAGGACTGCAAGCCAGATGATTGCCACGGGCAGGAGGGAGGGGGGAGGAGCGAGGACACAACGCTCCTCCCCCCTCCCTCCCTTGCCTCCTGCCTGTGGCAATCAGCTGGCTTGCAGTGTTCAGGAGGCAGGGGAGGGAGGGGGAGCCTGCACGCCATGTCCTCGCTCTTCCCCACTCCCTCCTGCATGCCGCAAGCCAGCTGATTGCTGCGGGCAGGAGGCAGGGGAGGGAGGGAGGAGGAGCAAGGACGTGGAGTGAGGAATGAAGAGGCGGGTTAATGGTGGGGGCTTGGGGGTAGGGGTGGAGTGGGCGGGCCAAGGGTTGAGCTGCCCGCCACTGGTGCTTGCAGAGTAGGGGAAGCTGCTGCTGTTCAACATGCTTCTCCTAGCCTACAGCACCTTCAGCCTCCTTGCCTGCCTCATCTCCAGTGCCAGTGGGCTGTGCCTGTGTGGGGTAAGGTGGGGGACCTCCCAACTATAGTACTGTGTTGTATGGCAAAAAAAAAATTCCCTGGAACTTAACCCCCCAATTTACATTCATTTTTATGGGGAAATTGGATTCGCTTAACATTGTTTCACTTAAAGTCTCATTTTTCAGGAACGTAACTAAAAGGTTAAGTGAGGAGTTCCTGTACTCCCGTCCCTTTGAGCTGTGAGTCTCACAGCCAACCCGGCCAAGTGCCAGACTGGCTGCACGGAGATGACATACCTCAGCTATACACTGGGGAATGGGAGGATCTAACCCTTAATAGAGAAGGTAAAGGTCTTCATAGAATATCCCCTCCCCACCACAAAGTGGCAAATAAAATCTTTCCAGGGGTTGGCTAGGAGGCACCAGTGCTTCATACCCCACATTGCTATGATTACAGCCCCACTGGCATAGCTAATGTGCAGCCAGGCACCCCAAAAGATGCTGGGAACCTCTGCGTGTGTGGCTGCGTATGGTGAAACAAAGCCAATTCTCTGCAGTGCCACAGCCAGGGAGCACTGTGGAGAGTAGGGGCTGCAGGAAGTGCTGCCCAAGGGAAACAGAATGACAGTACCCTGAGGCCCTATGATTGACCAAGCACCCTATTTAACCCTGGAGCGTGCCCCAGGTAGTTTGTCTGGGCGACCGCACAGACTGTGGGCCTGCTTTGACACCTGACGTCACCTTGATTCCTGATCTCCGGTCTCTGTCCCTGGTCTGACTCTTGCCCCTTGCCTCCTGATTCCAGCTTAGTACTACCTCTGATCTCTAGTATCTGACCCTGACTCTTGCTTATTGAACCCAGTTCTAGCAATTCCTCTCACCCCGGCTCATCAACGACTGTCCCTGATGTGAGGACCCCATCCGAGCGCTGACCGCTAGGCCAGAGCGCCTATACTCTGGTCCCTTATAGTTTGCCCAGACCTACTTCCACCCCACTCTGCAGAAACCCCTTAGCTGCGATATGGAAGAGGCGAATGTGCCATCACCCACTGCACCCCATGTGGTATGAATCTACAGAATTCAATCACACAACTCCAAACTAAGAACCGTACGGTACGGTCCCAAGTGGTGCAACTCCTAGAAGAATATCAGACACTCAGTGAGGAGCTACCATGGTCCCAGGAGGAGAATTCCATGCTCCAGGGTCAAGCTGGGCTTGTGCCCTCTGAACAGGGCGTTGCAGTATCACTACCTGAACATATTAATGTTGGGAGCCACAAGAAGTTCAGGGGGTTCCTGAACCAATGCCATCTCCTATTCCTGCTCTGCCCTCAAATGTATCCTAGAACTAACTGAAAGGGACCTCAAGAGGTCATCTAGTCCAGTCCCCTGCACTCGAGGCAGGACTAATGTCAAGGTTCCTTCCCCACTGTGAACTCTAGGGTACAGATGTGGGGACCTGCATGAAAGACCCCCTAAGCTTATCACCTTTATGCTACCACCACCAAAGCGTCTAACAAAAATAACAGGGGAAGTGCCCACTTAGAAACGTCTCCCCTCCAAAAAAATATCCCCCCAAGCACTACACCCCCTTTCCTAATCCTCACCGATTTGCATAGGTGAACACAGACCCAAACCCTTGGATCTTAAGAACGATGAAAAAGCAATCAGGTTCTTAAAAGAAGAATTTTAATCAAAGAAAAAGTAAAAGAATCACCTCTGTAAAATCAGGATAGTAAATAACTTACAGGGTAATCAGATTCAAAACATAGAGAATCCCTCTAGGCAAAACCTTAAGTTACAAAAAGACACAAAAACAAAAATATACATCCCATTCAGCACAACTTATTTTATGAGCCATTTAAACAAAACCGAATCTAATGCATATCTAACTAGATTGCTTACTAACTCTTTACAGGAGTTCTGACCTGCATTCCTCCTCTGGTCCCGGCAAAAGCATCACACACACAGAGAGGACCCTTTGTTCCTCCCACCCTCCAGCTTTGAAAGTATCTTGTCTCCTCATAGGTCATTTTGGTCTGGTGCCAGCGAGGTTAGCCTAGCTTCTTAACCCTTTACAGGTGAAAGGGTTTTTCCTCTGGCCAGGAGGGATTTAAAGGTGGTTAGCCTTCCCTTTATATTTATGACAGCTAAGTATTATCTAGACCATCCCTGACAGGTGTTTGTCGAACCTGCTCTTAAAAATCCCCAATGATGGAGATTCCACAACCTCCCTAGGCAATTTATTCCAGTGCTTAACCACTCCGACAGTTAGGAACTTTCCCCTAATGTTCAACCTAAACAGCCCTTGCTGCAATTGAAGCCCATTGCTTCTTGTCCTATCCTCAGAGGTTAAGAAGAAGAATGTTTCTCCCTCCTCCTTGTAACAGCCTTTTATGTACTTGAAAATTATCATGTCCCCTCTCAGTCTTCTCTTCTCCAAACTAAACAAACCCAGTTTTTTTTCAATCTTCCCTTATAGGTCATGCTTTCTAGACCTTTAATCATTTTTGTTGCTCTTCTCTGGACTTTCTCCAATTTGTCCACATCTTTCCTGAAATGTGGCCCTCAGAACTGGACACAATACTCCAGCTGAGGCTAATCAGCATGGAGTAGAGCAGAAGAATTACTTCTCATGTCTTGCTTACAATACTCCTGCTAATACATCCCAGAATGATGTTTGCTTTTTTTGCAACAGTGTTACACTGTATGTATCATTTTTATATTCAAAGTTATGAATATTAGCTGTGTACTTTTTTGATTCTGAGTAGGTTTTAGTGAAGCAGTTGGTCAGCTTCCTGAGAAAAGCCTATTCTCAGTAAGTGCCCAATCAAGAAGCCCTTAAGCCAACAATGAACTTGGAGACATTAATCCATATTTGGGCTTTTCCAGGAATGTGGCTTGGCTGGTAAGGAACTCAGTCATGCATGGACATGTGACTTGTCCAGGTGACTCCAAAACCCCATTTTGTAACTGGGCTTTACATAGGAGAGAGGAGGGGGTCTCCACCCACAAGAGAAAGTCTATTTAAACCCCTGGGAGACCCCTCCATTTTGTCTTCAGCTTGCTAAAGAGAGAGCCTCTCCACCTCCAAAGATACCTGAAAGAAACTGGAACAAAGGACAGTAACTACAGGGGGTGTGAGTGGTTGCTGGACCCAGACTAGAAGGAGACTAGTCTGTAAAAGAGAGTTTACTGGAACTGGTGAAGTTTTATCTGCATTCAGTTTGATTAGACATAGACTTGTGCATTTTATTTTATTTTGCTTGGTAACTCACTTTGTTCTATCTGTTACTACTTGGAACCACTTAAATCCTACTTTCTGTAGTTAATAAAATCACTTTTTACTTATTAATTAACCCAGAGTATGTATTAATACCTGGGGCGGGGGGGGGGGGGACAGCTGTGCATATATCTCTATCAGTGTTATAGAGGGTGAAAAAATTATGAGTTTACTCTGTATAAGCTTTATACAGGGTAAAACGGATTTATTTAGGGTTTGGACCCCATTAGGAGTTGGGCATCTGAGTTTTAAAGACAGGAACATTTCTGTAAGATGCTTTCAGTTAAACCTACAGCAGTTAGGGGACGTGGTTCAGACTTGGGTCTGGGTTTGCAGCAGGCTAGCGGGTCTGGCTCAGACCAGGCAGCGCACTGAAGTCCTAAGCTGACAGGGCAGGAAAACAGGAGCAGAAGTGGTCTTGGCCATCAGGTGGCAGCTCCCAGGGGGTTTCTCTGATCCAACCCATCACAGTGTCTCAGTGTTTCCACAATTTCTAAAACACACATTTTTGTAAGAGATGGTCTCTTCTGCCCAGTGCTGGGACTTATGAGGTGGTGGTGCTGTGATCTGATTGACAGAGGTTGGTGGGAGGAGTTCTTAGAGGGGTCACATGACCCTCTTCTGGGCGGTTCATCCCACCCCAGAACCTGCCCTATTTTGGTCAAATATGTTGTCAGGGCTGTTCTCTGTCGCCAAAATGGAAACCAACTGGTAGAGGGCATTGGGGGGAGTTCTTAGGGGGGTCACACAAACCACTTCCAGATGGGTCACTCCATCCCAGAACTCTCCCGATTGGTCAAATATACTCTCGGGAATGGTCCCCAGCAGCTGAAACCCCTCCTGGCTGATAGAGAGCAGTGGGAGGAGTTCTAAGAGGAGGTCACATGACCCACTTCTGGATGCAAAACCTCACCCTGGATCTCCCCATGATTGGTCAAATTGGTTTCAGGGCAGTCCTAGGGGAGTGAAACCCATCCTGATTGGTAGAGGGTGGTGGGAGGAGTTCTTAGAGGTGTCACATGCTTCTGGTCATGTGTCTGGCTTGACCCCAAAAGTAATATCCCGGGGGGGACTCTCCATGACAGGTGGGTGGGGATCAAGGGGTGGGGCTAATTTTGATTGATGGTAGGGCCCTTATACTACTTTAGTGCAATTTCCTGTTTTGTCATTAGTATTTGTTTAAGTAGTGGGAGGGCAGAGTGAGTGGGAATGGCAGTATTGGGGCTGGCAGTTTGGTAAAAATAAGGAGAGGGAAGAAACGGGAAGAGGCACACTTCCTCCCCTGCCAAGCTAGTCACTCACTGTCAAGTGTTTTTTCCGGAATCATAACAGAGCAGAGTCTCAAGGAGGGATACGAAGGAGGATCAGGTGTTGGTTGCACATATTTTCTCAGGGAGTTTTCTACATTCAGAAAGGGCAGCATGGGAGAAAATGAAAAATATAAAGAGTTAAAGATGTTCCCATTAATCCAAGTATTTATAACAGTTCTCTTGAAGAAGAGCAGGAGATAGGTGTGGTGCCAGCCAGTCATTGTTCTGTGCTATTCCCTTGCCTTGTGCCTGTTCCTTGAATTGTCTGTGTCCCATGAATCAAGTACACTTGTTTCCAAGGAGCCCTCCTGCTGCTGATAGCACTGATGGGCATGATGTGTGTAGGACCTCCTGCTATTGCAAGAGAGGGTCATGGCCAACTCAGGAAGCCCTAAGCTCTGCCTCTACCACTAAGAATCATGGTCTAGGCCCGAAACCCCAAGGCCGGGGTGAAAGTAACATTAAGCACTTACTGGTACGGGGGCCCAGAGCCAGGGCCCTGGAAGGGGCGGGGCCTTGGATGGGAGGGGCGAGGCTGGGGGTCAGCCTCCCCCAGCCAGCCCATCCACGCTCCCTGGCCTGTGCCACCTGGGTCTCCGATGGTGATTTAAATGTTGAATCGCTGAACCCTGGGGCAGTTGCCCCTTTTGCCCTCTTCCTGTCTGTGGCCTGGGGAGGTGGAGGGAAAGGGGCAATGAAGTTAAAGTGCTGCCATGGCTCGCAGTCCTTTAACGTCGGCTGCATACGGGCTGGTACTGGAAGCCACTTTTCACTAGTACGTCGTACTAGGCCACTTTCATCCCTGCCCCAAGGTCCATTAGTAGAAGAACTGTCAATATTTCAGATGCTTCCGAGTAATACTTCTATAAAGCTGATCTGAGTGACACAAACTGGTTTTAGTGAAATGTCCTTGTCTACAATTGGGCATGTCCTACACTGGGAATTGGTCTTGTAATGATCACCTCTGGCACAGGGGATTTCTTTCCTAATTTATAAAATAACCTGACTCGAATGTCTCCCAGTTCATATTTAATATGATATAGAATCTATCAGGGCGAGAAACAGCCCGGCGACAGTTTGTGCAGAACTTTTCCTTCCGGCTCCAGAGATGGGGGTTACCCAATGATCTGAGGCTGTGGTAAACCTGACATCCGGAGGGGGCTCATCACTCATATATGGTGATGTTTGTTGCTTTTGAGTTTTATTGGATGTTTTAGCTTCATACATTCACAGATAAAACCACTGATAATAACTAAAAAGGCAGATGGGTTTGCTATTGGTTCCTTCCCGCAGCTGATGCCAGTCTCTGAATCTATATATTTCCCTTCCACTGCTTTGTTGTCACTTGTCAGACACAGAGGAGCCCTGGCAGGTGCTTAGGTGCAGCCAGTGCAGTGTGAGGAGGGGACAGCAAGTCAGGCTGGCAATGAAGGGACATCTCTCCACTCCGGTGCTGTGGCTTCTTCTCCTCACAATTCAGGTCATAGCAGGTAAGTCTCCTTTGTGTTTCACCAGGGGAGCTGGGTTAACTGGAACTAGGGTGGTAACTTTTACAGTCCGCTTTTTACCATCCATGTCTGGCTTGTAGGTTGTGACTTTTCCTTTTGGGATTGGACCTTGCCACTGTTACCGAGGCTTTTGTTACCTTGAGATTGGACTAATGCAATGACCTCTGTGTGGGGCTGCACCTTAAAACCATTCAGAGAACGAACCTGGTGCAAATAGCAGCAACTCACGGAGCAGGGCATCTGGCTGGGAGCATGTTACAGCCATGCTGCAGGGTCTGCACTGGCTGCCCAGCTCTGGGTGGAGGTTAAGGTTTTGGTGATGATTTATAAATTCCTAAATGGCCTGGGACCGGCCTCCCTGAGGGATCACCTCTCTCCCTATGCTGTACGGCCAGAGCTGTGGTTAGCAGGGGTGCCCAAGCTGGTTCCCCCTTTTTTAAAGGAGAGGGGTGGCTGGCAGGGTGCTCTCTGTGAGAGCTCCCGGACGCTAGAACTTGCTCACCCTTTTGGCCAGAATAGCCCAAATTTGGTGACCTTTTAGGCACACTGCACAACACACTTGTTTGGAGGGTGGGGGTTGGGAAGGACCCAGGTTATGCATCACATAATGAGAAAGGGGTGGAAGGAGTTTCTGTAGGTGTCTGGCTCGCTGAGTTCCTATAGAAATGTCACTTTATGCTGCTGGAATTTGTATGTTATCCATGCCGTCCGGGTGCCTAGAGCCTTGGTTAGGCATCACTTTAGTGTTTTAAATCCCAATACATACATCATTATTTGGGATCCAACAGAAATGTCTGTTTGGTCCAGAATCCAACAGCTCCAAGGGCCATGTCCCGGCTCCTCACTCCCCCATTCACTCACTGAAGCCAGTAGAAGTTTTGCATGTGTGAGATGAGCACGATTATCCCAAATAAACCCAGAGCTGATTCCTGCCACAGAGGGAGTGAGGCACTAGGTACAGTGCACTGTGCAATGCCCGGTGCTCGTGAGGGTACTGGAAGCTCTGCCAGCAGGAAGATTTATGCTATGGGAGCCCTGCCTCCCTCCCTCCCCCAGGGTTTCTGCTGGAGCAGAGAAGCTTTGAATCCTAGTTGGAGACTAGAGAAGCCCGACCAGCACAAGCTGCATGGCAGAGGTGCTGCATCAGGGCCTCTCACGGCCACATTGGTTTCATTCCCTCAAGGCCGCCCCTGCCCAGTTCCAGAGCTGCTCTGATTCCTCCAGCACAGAGAGAGTTGAAGGCTCTTTGCCAAGCTGTGTCCCAGCTCCAGGTAGACGTAACACTATTGGGGGGCCTAGGCCATGTGTTACAACAGCATGAGCTGGCGCAACGCAGGGAGTGAATCTGGCCCAAAGATTCCAGAACTGATTAACAATAGGATTAAAATCGAATGTGGGACCCAGATATAATTTCAATAATACAGTGATTGGAACCTGTTGGGCTGGTATTAAGAGGATGAGAATGATCCAGGTGTTTGGCAGGGGAGCGAACTCCTCAGCAGTAGCTGGTTCATGGGAACCCGATGTGCTGTTGCACCAGCTTGAGAAACTGAAGTTGAAGCTGATAATGAGAAATTTCAGTCTAAATTATTGCATTCGAGAAAAACCTGCCCTAATGTATATTTCACAGACCACTCAGTAACTGTGTGGTGTTTAGGGACCTGAGACCCTGAAAATCCTGAGCAAACCAAACCATCTAGCAGGTTACTTGGGGTTTATATTTCAAATTCCCAAGAAGCTGAAATATAATTTGCTGGGGTCAGAGCCCATGACAGAGCTGTACGTGACCAGAAAGCAGAGAATTCTGTGGTGACTCCTGGGCAATCAGACTGGCATTGGAGGAGGTGGACAATTGTTGCTTTGTGAGGAATAAATTACGACATGAATGTGGGACTGTGTCATATAGTGATGCCAAGCACATGTTCAGCTCAGTGCATTTTTGTTGGATTTATGAGCAACTGTGCATCATCCCCTAGATATTTTTTTATTTTCTATGGGAAATCTGAGTTTGCTTTGCATGACACAAACACAGTGATGCAGGGGAGTATACAGGATAGGGGATATCACCATATAGCTATTTTCCCTTTTCCTCAGTGTCCCAATCCCCCTCCATTAGCCCTGAACAGAGGCTTGCGCAGTCTTTGCTGGAAAATCGTTGTGCAATGCACCCCATATTTGTCACAGTGATAGTATTATAATATGATTATGACATAATTATGATGGATTTTATCCAAGATAAGTCATGTGAGGTGTCATTGGAAAAGTTATCATTTGCTGAATATGCAAAAAGAAAAGGAGTACTTGTGGCACCTTAGAGACTAACCAATTTATTTGAGCATGAGCTTTCGTGAGCTACAGCTCACTTCATCAGATGCATACCGTGGAAACTGCAGCAGACTTTATATATACACAGAGAATATGAAACAATACCTCCTCCCACCCCACTGTCCCGCTGGTAATAGCTTATCTAAAGTAATCGTCAGGTTAGGCCATTTCCAGCACAAATCCAGGTTTTCTCACCCTCCACCCCCCCCCACAAATTCACTCTCCTGCTGGTGATAGCCCATCCAAAGTGACAACTCTTTACACAATGTGCATGATAATGAAGTTAGGCCATTCCCTGCACAAATCCAGGTTCTCTCACTCCCTCACCCCCCTCCAAAAACCCACCCCCATACACACACAGACTCACTCTCCTGCTGGTAATAGCTCGTCCAAACTGACCACTCTCCAAGTTTAAATCCAAGTTAAACCAGAACATCTGGGGGGGGGGGGAGTCGGAAAAAACAAGAGGAAATAGGCTACTATTTCCTCTTGTTTTTTCCTACCCCCCCCCCCCCAGATGTTCTGGTTTAACTTGGATTTAAACTTGGAGAGTGGTCAGTTTGGACGAGCTATTACCAGCAGGAGAGTGAGTCTGTGTGTGTATGGGGGTGGGTTTTTGGAGGGGGGTGAGGGAGTGAGAGAACCTGGATTTGTGCAGGAAATGGCCTAACTTCATTATCATGCACATTGTGTAAAGAGTTGTCACTCTGGATGGGCTATCACCAGCAGGAGAGTGAATTTGTGTGGGGGGCTGGAGGGTGAGAAAACCTGGATTTGTGCTGGAAATGGCCTAACCTGACGATTACTTTAGATAAGCTATTACCAGCAGGACAGTGGGGTGGGAGGAGGTATTGTTTCATATTCTCTGTGTATATATAAAGTCTGCTGCAGTTTCCACGGTATGCATCTGATGAAGTGAGCTGTAGCTCACGAAAGCTCATGCTCAAATAAATTGGTTAGTCTCTAAGGTGCCACAAGTACTCCTTTTCTTTTTGCGAATACAGACTAACACGGCTGTTACTCTGAAATTTGCTGAATATGATTATCCTTATTGCATGCATTTATTCTTTTTTGTATCTGAAGTTATGAATACTGACTAAGTATCTATACTTCAAATGTAGTTTCACCTGAGTAATGCCCACTAGACAAGATGCTTTTGGTCTAGATAGTGGGTGGGAAAGGGCCTATTCAGGTTAATGGCCATTCGGAAAAAACAATAGGCCTTAGGAGATGCTTATCCTCCAGCTGGTGAGCCTTCCTGAGAACACTCCAGACAGCCTGTAAGTAATGGCTGCTATGACTCTACAAAGACATGTGACCAGGCCACATGATGCTGGACTCCATCTTGGGATGTCAGTATTTTTCCATAAACTGGTCTGGGAACCAAGCTTTGAAACAAAGGGTTCGCACCATAAGCAAAAGCTATATAAGGCAGGGAGTGACATCATCTGGGGTCTTCACTCCCCACACAATAAGACTCCTGGAAACTCCTGAGGATGAAAGACTGAACTGCAGGAAGTGCTGGACCCAGGCTAAAGGGATTTCTAGCCTGTGTATGAAACACCTGGGGATTCCAAGCTGCAAAGCAAGTGTAGCTTGTGCCTTAAGAATCTGAAGCCTGTTTGTATCATCTCTTAGGGTAAAAATCTGCTAATTCATATCCAATCTATCTAGTATATTAAACTTAGGTTGTATTTTTGTTTATTTGCTAGGTAATCTGCTTTGATCTGTTTGCTATCACTTAAAATCACTTAAAATCTGATTATCTTTTGTAGTTAATAAATTTGTTTTTGTTTTAATCTAAACCAGTGAGCTTTGACTGGAGTGCTTGAGGAAAATCTCAGGTTGGGTACTCCAAGTGTGCATTGTTCTCTTCACATTGAGGAGAGGTGGACCAGGTGTTAAACCCATATTCTGGCCAGATTTGACTAGGACAGGATGGTTCCGCTCTGGGATCCTAGGCTGGGAAGCTGCTGGTTAGAGATCCTGTGTGTAACTGCAGCTGGGTGTGTCCCTACCTGTATGAAAGCTGGTGAAAGCGCAGGCTGGAGGGCTTTGCAGTTTGTCACCACAATACAGTGTGAGAGGGAGCCCAAGCTGGTGGGTCAGGGGGCTCAGTGATACCCTAGTTCCAGGTGGCACCCCGGGGGGAACCCGTCACAATAGTGATTCACCATCATTGATCTACCCCAAATATGTGGGCTCCAGGCTAACATAATACACTTATGTGGGCTCCAGGCAAACAAATGAGAAAATATCAGGGATGGACCAAAGTCACAGGTTTCACTCCCAGACCAGGATCTGAATTTACCCAACATTCAGAACGCTGGGTGGGGTCATTATTCCAAGTTGGGCCCAAGTGGTGCAAGCATATGATAGGTGCAGTATGTAAATGTAATTGTTATCCTGAAAGGTGCTAATGGCTGCCATCACAGGGTCTTGGATCAAAATCGAATCACAGACATCATGAAAGCTAATGGCTGGACCAAGCACACTCTATTAGGCTCAATAGACAGAACCATCAAAATCCTTTATGTAGTGTCAAAGTTTGACTCAGACTCACAATTTATCAGACCACTCTGTTTTATTAGCAAAGCTGCTCTGCTAATACATATAGAAGTGAGCCCCCCAAGTGGGGCTTGTGTCTTTTAATTTATACCGTATTTTGGAGAACAAGTTACAGAGAAGTTACAGAAAAAAGAAGAAAAAGATTTTAGTCACCACCCTTCGAGATCCCTGAGACCAGTCACGTATCTTCAATTACCTGCCACCCTTAACAATCTCCTTTAACAGCTTCCAGTTAACTTAACTAATTGCCCTTCACACCTTCCATTCTGATGCCTGCTTCTTAGACGTGCTGGCTCTATCTTAATTGCTTCTCCATTCAAAAGCTAACTGTCCCTACGTGTGCTCCCTCAGATACTTTGTAACATATTTTGGCATGCCCTCTCGTATACAATGTATCCAGCATGTCCCCTTATACAATGTTATACTTCCACAGTAGTAAAAACATCTCCAGACAGTGGGGGCTATTGCCCAAGGCACTGGCCACATGGTCAGGGCAGAGCTAGCCAGGGGTTTCCCTTGTTGCCAATGCAGGGGCCAGGATATTGGAGTTGGACTATGTCTGTTGGAGGGAGAAGCCAGTAGAAGGACTTGTGACCGCGATCCTAGAAGGGAGCAAAGAACCAAAGCCTGTTGGAGCTTGCCGGAGGTGCAGGCTGGGGATTTCTGAGCATTGAAACTGCTGGCTGTTGTTAGGTTCAACTCTATTCAGGGAAACAGAACTCTGTGTGCACTTAGCCTTGGGTCCTACCACGAGTGAACGTCACTGAGATAACTCGATTGAAAAAAAAAAAACATCCTTTTTTCCTAGTGCAGACCAGGCCCAAGGGGTTTCCTTTGGGACTGGACTGAACAGAGCAGCACCTAATAACCTTCCCTATGGATTGCAGCAAATGACTGTTTTGTATTTACTTGGCATTGAAGGAGCAGCATGGTCTGGCCACGTACTGGTGTGAACTGCACTGTTCTCTGAGCTCCATGGAGGCTCCTTAAACATGGTGTCCTCAGCTCAGCCATCCACAGCTGCAACCAGCCTGTTCCAGGGCTCTCAGTGGAACTCTGCATGTAGCCGTAGCTCCTAGGTGTAGCAATGATGCCTGGACTTGCTCCCAGTCTCAGGGACAGTCCTGGGTCTTCACACCCTGTCCTGGGGGCCAGTTCTTCCGGGCAATACCTGAGGACCGTGTGGCACGCAGTGGCCCATTCTCACAGTCCTTGTGAACTGCCTCTCTCCCAGCAGCCAGCTTTGCCTCTCCACAACCCCCAGAAATGCAAACAGCTGTAGAGACAACTGGGGGCATGGGGTGGAACTCAGAGCAACTGGGAGGAAAGCAGCTTGCAGGGAGTGGGGGCAGAGTCTGCTCCTCATCTGGGGAAGGAGCAGCCTGTACATGCAGGGCAAAGAGGCCAGGTAGAAAGGGGAGAAAAGGAGGGGGAAGAGCCCAGGGAAGGAGGGTGGGAAGAGACCAGTGGAATAGAGAAATGTGTGGGGCAGGTCGGGAGAGGAAGCTCTGGTAGGGAGCACAAGGCTCCCAGAACAAGCTTCACAAAACAAAAATTGCGAGGTTAAAAAAACCATCCAGTCTCATTTTTCCATCCGTCTTTGGACTTTAGAACCCCCCCTCTACTCCTCTGACAGCGTGGGGTAAGAATCACAGGCTGAAAAGCCTTCCTTCACTCCTGAGACGGGGAGCTGCCGTCCATTGCCCAGCACTGCCTTCTCTCTCCCTCTTGGTTCAGTTCCTCTGACAGACGAAGGGCTGGCTGGGAAATAGCTTGACAGCCACTGAGCTAATTCATACAGCATGGTTCACATTCGCACACAGAACTTCTGTTACTTCTCAGGGGTGGGTTACAGACAGAGATACTGGAGACCTTCACACTGACATCAACCACTCACATCAGCTATAATGTCACCGTAACACGATGGGATTAGTTTGGCCTTTTGCAAATAGCAACACTTCTCTGAATCCCCCACACCCCACCCCACCCCTATAACTTCTCTGTCTGAGGCTGTTAAGCACTCTCCCCACTATAGAGGCCATCCTCTTCCCTTGCCTCCCTCCAGCCTCCTCTTCCAGACCCCCTCCTCCCCTCTCCACCCTCCCTTCTGCCCCCTATTACAGTCCACATTCTTCACCCCACTACTCCCTCATATCCCTCTGCTCCAGACCCCCACCTCCCTGCCCCTCCACTCCCCTCACCTCCCTCCTTCCTGCCTTTTTATCCAGACCCCTCCGCACCCTCCCCAGTTCTCCCTCCAACCTCACTCTAGACCCCCTCCTCTCCCTTCCTCCTCACCCAACTTTCCAGACCCCCTCCCTTCCCCTGGTCCCCTGCTCCAGACCCCCCACCCTACACTTTCCACTCCTCCTTTCTGCTGACATAGCACCTGCACCCCATTGCCTTGCAACCCCCGAATCTGCCTCCAGCCCCCAAGTGCCCTGCTCCCCTCACTCTTCCCCTCCTCCTTGCACAGGGTCTCTACTGCTCATCACAGTCCCTGGGTCCTGTCCAGTCCCCTGAGCCATTCAGGGGAAGCCACGTACCCTGTGGGCTAAAGTCTCACTGAAAACAGTGGTAGGTGGCAGCCAGCTTTACTCAGGGTGGCCTCACTCCCACATGCTGACAGACTGTAGGGAGATGGTGGCATCTCGCTGGCTTCAGCCCCATGACAGTGACAGGAGATGGCGCCATTTGGAATAAGGGAAACTCGGTGAGTTGGCGACTTTTATCATGTTCTCACGAGACAGGTAAAAACACCCCAAATCGCCAGAGTGGGGATAAAATGGCGAGATCTGCAGCAGTGACATCCCTGAGTGGGAGGCCCTGAGACAGGATCAGTGGAGCCATGAGGCAGCTCTGGCCATGTCCCATTCTCATGGCTCTGGGTGCGGATCCCCTGCTACCGGGCGTGGACTCTGCTGTGTAAACACTGGGGAGGGGGCTCTCTGCTTGCTCTGACCCTGCTCTGTGTCTCTCTTTGAAGGTGCTGATGAGCTGAGGCTGGCGGATGGAGGCAGCCCCTGTGCCGGGAGAGTGGAGGTTAAACACCAGGATCAGTGGGGGACGGTGTGTGATTTTGACTGGGCCATGGAAGATGCTGAGGTGGTTTGTAAGCAGCTGGGATGTGGAGCTGCTGTCAGTGCCCCGAGCTGGGCTCATTTTGGAGAAGGATCTGGACCAACTTGGCTGTATGAAGTTGATTGTGGTGGTGACGAGTCAGCTCTCTGGGACTGCAGTCATGGAGGATGGGGTGTAACCACCTGCTCTCATTCTCTTGATACTGGAGTGATCTGCTCAGGTAAGAACTCTGCCAACTTGCCCCTGTAGGAAACTCCCCATGAGGGAGAAGGGACTGAACACAGTGAGTGACATTCCTGGTGACTCAGAACAGGACTGTGCCCTGCACTGGGGTCAGGGTGGAACTGACCAGTCTCTCCCTGAGCTCCCCTGGGCAGACTGGGGATGAGCAGGCTGCGCCATCCTCTGTGCCACTAGCAGGGGCCCCAATACAGAAAAGATGTGGACAAATTGGAGAGAGTCCAGTGGAGGGCAAGGAAAATTATCAGATGGCTGGGGTACATGATTTATGAGGAGTGGCTGAGGGAACTGATCTTGCTTAGTCTGCAGAAGAGACGAGTGAGGGGGGATTTGATAGCAGCCTTCAACTTCCTGAAAGGGGGTTCCAAAGAGGATGGAGCTGGGCTGTTCTCAGTAGTGGCAGATGACAGAACAAGGAGCAATGGTCTCAAGTTGCAGTGGGGGAGGTCTAGGTTGGATATTAGGAAACACTAGTTCACTAGGAGGGTGGTGAAGCACTGGAATGGGTTGCCTAAGGAGGTGGTGGAATCTCCTTCCTTAGAGGTTTTTAAGGCCCGTCTTGACAAAGCCCTGGCTGGGATGATTTAGTGGGTGTTGGTCCTGCTTTGAGCAGGGGGTTGGACGAGATGGCCTCCTGAGATCTCTTTCAACCCCAATCTTCTATGATTAAAAACTATTTATCTCATAAATACAGTATTCTTGCCCTGAACTTAGAGACATTTTCACTTAACGAAAAAATTCCTCAGCACTTTAAATTTCATGCATGAATGCTCAGTGTGTGTTGTTCATTTTAAGTCTTTATCACATGTTGGCACCTGTCACGGAGTGTGGGGAGGTCAGCGTCCTGCACCCCACTCTTCGTGCGATTCACCGTGACTCTCAGCCAGCCAGAAAAATGGAAGGTTTATTAGACAACAGGAACACAGTCCCAAGCAGAGCTCGTGGGTACAACCAGGACCCCTCAGTCAGGTCCCTCTGGGGAGCAGGGAGCTTAGACCCCAATCCTGGGGTTCCCTCCATTTCCCCAGCCAGCTTCAAACTGAAACTCCACTGCAGCCATCTCCTTCCAGCCTCCCCCGTCTCCTCCTCCAGCCTTTGTCCGTTTTCTGGGCAGAAGGTGTCGCCTGTCCCCATCCCCCTCCCGGCTCAGGTTACAGGCTCAGGTATCTTCCCTCAAGTAAAGTCACCCCCTGCTATCCCATCCCCCATGCAGAAAGTCCCAGTAAAACTGAACGACATTCCCAGATCAGTCCGCCCCGCTCCCTACAGCTACAGCGTCACAGCACCACACCTGGGCCTTGGCAGGTGTCATAGATTTACAGGATCTGTGCTATGCCCCAGCTTTTAAACAGTCCCTTGGAGGAATGCCTTCAGTGTGCCAGACCCCCAAGGGCCACTCTCTTTCTTAAGGTGGGTCATGTGGCCTCAATCCCTCTGTGGCAGGGCAGGGGCATAAACCCCTTGGATGCCCTGATAAAGGGGTGACTCCTCCCCTGCTTCCCAGCAGGGCAGTCGGGTGCAGGGGCCCAGACACTCAGCAAGGAACTCAGCTGCAGACCCTAAAGAGGGCAGGCTCAGGGGAATCAGCTGAGCCAAGTGGAGCCAGCTGGGCTGGTGACTGGGAGGAGATATAAGCCCAGAGAAAGGCTCAGTGGGAGGCTATCCAGGGGAGCAGACAGAGGGACTGCAGCTCTGTCTCTACCAACTACAAAAAGCCTCGGGGGCCAGAAGACTCAGGGAAGGGTCAGTGTGGGGATCGGTGTTGGGGGAATTGGGGCTGCACTAAGCATTGTAAATGAAAAGATACCGGTGAAACAACTGAAAGAGGTATTGGGACCCCTTCTTTGACCAGCCTAAGCACAAGAGCACAGGGATGCGAGGCCAGGAACTTGTGCAGACCCTGTGACCGCCTCCAAGACTGAGCCTCTGTGCTCCAGCACTCCTGTTTCACACTGTGAGCTCTGCCCAGTGAGTCCATCTGAGATAGACCCCTGCCCAGAGACTTTTACATTCATCAGGGACCAGTGTACCTCAGCAAGTATCTGTAGTGACTACAGGGAGCCTTTTCAAAACACAGCAGGATTTATTAGTCAACTGGAACACAGCATCAGGAAGTCCTATGGTTAGGGTTACCATACATCTGTTTTTTCCCACACATGACCACTTTTTCTAGTCTGCCAACATCTGTCCAGGTGGATTTTCCAATTAAGAGAAAATGTCCAGGATTTTTCCAGATGTTGCAACTCAGAAAGAGCCATCCCCACACCCTGATTGGTCCCTCCCTTGGGCATCTGCACCTGCTGGATCCTGCCAGCCCCGGCCCAGCCTGGCCCACCAGGTAAGCGGAGCCACCAAGCACCTCTCAGCCTGGCCACCTGCCCCACCACAGGACCTCAGAACCTGACCAGGAGCGGTGAGAGAGTCAGGCCCCAGCTCCCAGCCCAGGGAAGGGGGAGAAGCCCACAGGGAGACCTTGAGTGATGGGCTGGCTCTGCGTCCCAGGCATGCACCAGCTGGCCTGCCGCCATGACAGGAAGAGCGACACTGACCTCCACCTCAAGAGTGAGGCTTCAGGTACCCCCTCCAGCACTCCCCAAATACTCCCTCCTAGTGCACACACACACCCCTCCAGCACTCCCCAAATACTCCCTCCCAGTGCACACACACACCCCTCTAGCATCCTCCAAACATCTCCAGCAACCCCGACCTGTAACCCCACTCCAGTGCCCCTCCCCCACTGTATACTCTATTTGGAAACTTGAAATAGGGTAACACTACCATGGATTAGCACAGAGAAGAAGCAAAGGTTAAGATATAGTCCATACTCGCCAAGTCCGGGCTTGTGTGAACCATGCTGCTGTGGACCCATCTTGGTTTCCACTTTTTCTCTGTCTCTTTGTCTCTCAGTCCCAGGTGAGCTCTCATGTCTCCCCAAAGGCCAGCTCTTACCCGAGACTCCTGTCACTGCTCAGTCCATGGTCCTCCTCCTGCCGATTATGGCCAATTATCCATATTGCACCAAAGCAAACACATCACAATTCCCATAGTCTACATGCCAAGCAGCAATCTTGTACCTACAAGGCAGTACCAGGAGGGGAGCATGAAAATGGACATGCCCCAGGTGAGAACAGCAGAGAGGCCAGCACAGAGCAGATTGAGTACGGTCCCTGTACACCAGCTTTGCACGTACAACAGCCACTTACACCGAATTTGCCCAGGCTTGCACTGGAGAATATGCACAATATAGATTTTGCTGACCACGCCCTTTTTTGCGGAGCCACTGTCCAAATTCTCTTTTGGAGCGTGCCTCTTGTCTCACCGAGCCAGCGGGTCTAGTTGCAGCTACAGCGACTTCACTCAGCCACCAATCACCTCAGAGGTGGCAAATGGGTGCAGGGCACTCGTGGTGATGGTAAAGGCCCACTTCACACCAATGCAGCTGCCCACACATAGCTCTATGGAGACCTGAGCCCCCTGCGTGCACGTAGCCCTGCAGTCACTACTAGAGTGAAACTTTTCTCACACTGGTGAGCTATTTATCGTCACTGGAGCTCTACGAGTCCCGCCCAAGACAGGAGGCCTTTGTTCATTCATTGCAGTGAAGGCCAGACTCTCCTTACTGCCTCTGGACAGACAGCTGCGCATGTCAGAGGCTGTGGAGTTAAGTTTAAATTCGCTGACAAAAAACTTAATTAACACAGAGTTCATGTTGCCTGGAGGTATCTCGTGCCCTTCTAGGATATCGAGTTGGGAAAACTCAGACCCCTGAAAACCAGGCAATAGAGAGTTATGGTAAATGCCACGTCAGCCTTAACTCTGCCCCCTGGAGCTGGCACTAGCCACTGGCACTGGGAATTATTTGCCTGTGCTCCAGCTGCAGTCACTGTGTAACGTGTAGCTGTACTGAATGGTGGAGGCATGAGTGGGAGCACTTTGGCAGAGCTGTGACTGTGATGTGAGGAGGTCTGGGTCTAAGCCACCCTGTGATCAAAGGGAAGAGGTGCCTGTGTACCCTGGGGGATCCCACATACCTCATTTCAGAGCTGTGTTCTGCAGGGTGTGTCAGTGGTGGAGCACAGGCATCTTCTTGCCGTGGGGATTGCAGCAGTGAGGTGAGAGATGGAAGCAGTCTGTGTGTTTAACGATGGGTAGGTGAAAGGACAGTGTTCGCTGGAACCCTGTGAGTACGGTTGAAGGGGTTGTGAGGGGGCAAAGGGGCTGTAAAATGTAACAAGTGTGGGGTTGTTTCTGACTGGGAAATAGAGTCAGTGTTTGGAGGGCACTGGCCACTGAGGACCCCGCTCTGTGACTGTTAAATGTTTCCATTTTCTTGTTTGCAGATGCTCCCGTCCCAGGCCTTTCCTTTCCCTTGCAATGGCTCCCATTTTACAGTTTGTTTTCTGAATGTGGGTTAGTGTCATGGAGGGTCTCAGCCCAGCTGTGGGACCCATGGCTGGGGTGGAGGCTTAGGTGGGAGGAATCTCTGATCCTGCCAGGAGTTAGCCTGCTCTGCGGGATGGAAGGTTTTGTGTTGATGCCGTCGTTCGTCAGGGCAGTAGTGATGCTGGTGCTGTCTGCCCCACGGGGCCCTGGGACTGGGGCTGCCAGTTGCCACTATTGGGGGAAAATATTTGGGAAACTTACTCATGGTCATAGAAACATTTAATGAAAATCATTGAATTAGTGAATTTTCCTGTTGGCAAATAATGTTTATAACCGTTAACTTCTTTTCAAAAAATTGTATATGAATTTACATTGGGAATGCCAAAGAGGCTGATGGGAGTTCAGTGACACTTTTAGTGAGACTAGGGATCCTAAGTGCACAAGGTCCACGTTTTAAAAGATATTTAGGTTTCTATAAATGCAGATAGGTGCTCAGTGGGATTTTCAAATGTGCCTGGTGCCGAACTCCCAGGAGATTTGGAAAGTCCCAGTAGATGCCTGTCTGCACTCCTAGGGCCTGAATGTCCTTTAAAATCTGGCCCTGAGTCACTTTTAAAAATGACACGTAGGCTCCTAGGTCACTGAGGCACGTCTGAAATGTTTCCCCTTAGACTAAAATCCCGACCCAGGCACCCAGCCAGAGTAGCTTAGAAGATGCACAGGGGGCAGGATGTTTATGGGGTCCCTTTCCCACCCTTATAGGATGACCTGGCAATGGATTGATCGTCCCAGCTCTCTGATACCCTGTAGACCTGGTGTATCATAGAGGTATCAGCCAAAAGCATATCTCAGCCTTACAGAGCACAAAAAATACCATATTATGGAGGAATTTCCTGTGACTCCATAGTTAATGTAACAACTATGGGCCCATTATAAGTTTTATTTTTAACTCTTCACTTTTAACAGTTAGTAGGAGTAATAAATTCCAATGCAAAAGGCACAAGGAAGAGTAGAATATTTTCCTTTTGAATTTCAAATGTTTTAACATCTTCCCCTGGCAATGGGAACTAAAGGTAAGTGTTTAATCTTAACCCTCTCTGGATTGTGAGCGGTTCTATGCAAAATCTCACCATCCTTTTAACATGGGGGACGCGAGGGCAGGGGGGCGCAATATGCATTTCCTAGCATTGTTAAAAAATAAAGATGATGGGCAGGACTTCATAAAAATGAGTTTCATTGCCAATACTTTGAAATTTGGCAGAAAACAGACTGGCCCTTGCAGATGTAAATTCTCTAGCAACAACAGAAACAGCCTAGACTCCACTAGTTGGGCATTCACGGTGCCATTTGTGTTGAGTTCCCTTCATCAATAGCACTGCAGTTCCCATGCAACAGTCTGTGTACAGTATCCTCTGTGTTTTTGGCCCTCTCGTCAGGACCTGAGGGGAAGAAAGATTTCTCTTCCCTAAGGCCTTTCTGAGACTGGGCTTAGCTCGCTCTGTTCCTCTCTCTTTCCCTACCAGGGGCATCCTTCCTGTGCTTCTTTATCAGATGTGGGCTGATGGGCTACTTGGCTCTTTATCCACCCAGCCTGCGAACCTTCTTATCTAATTACCTCAGTCAGCTTTCTTTGGGGGACTAACTGACATCTAAAAGATCAGTGTCACACTGTCTGGAGGGGTCATGACTGTGAGTTCCTACCTCAGGAGAGATTGTCAGAAAACAGGGTAGACACTGCAAACTGGTGGTGTGTTCTATCTTTAGATTTCATGAGGTCAGTAACAAATGTGAACTCCTGGATTCATAGGCACTGACTCCATGGAAAAAATTAACAGGACTTAGCACCCACCAGAAGCCAAGCTCCCCCAGCTCCTCCTGCCTGCCGGCGGCTCTGCCAATCAACTCCTCCGCCTCCCTCCCTGTGCCTCCCACCCACCACGATCAGTTATTCAGCAGCATGCAGGAGGTGCTGAGTGGGAGGGGGAGGAGCAGGCATGAGGCGTGCTCAGATGGGGGAGGGGTAGAAAGAGGCGGGGTGGAGGGCATTGGGGAAGGGGTGGAGTGGGGGCAGGTCGGGGGCAGAGCGGGAGTTGAGCACGCCCTGGGGCAATTGGAAGATAACTATAACAGTCTTATCATGGAGTCACAGACCCTTAGACCAGTAGTGGGCAACCTGCACCCTGCAGGCCGCACACCACTGCCTTAGACTCCCCAGAAAAGCTGGACTATGTGATCAAATGGTTACTTACACCAAAAATCACACCCCATTCCCTTTGCTCCCAAGAGACCAGTCACTTACCCTAGATCAATTGGTATCCTGGATCTTACACCAAAGACAACTCTGGTAGCCAATTGTATAGTAAACGAACTAAAGATTTATTAGCTAAGAAAAGGAAATGAGAATTGAGAGGTTAGAGCAGTAAAATATATGTACAAGTGAGTCACAGTCTATAATTCAAAATGGTACCAGAGATGTAGTCATCTGCCAGTTTCCCAAAAGTCTCTCAGGGCTACCCAGAAGAACTCTGGGGATCTCCATCTTTTTGTTCACTTATTCCAACCTATTAGAATCCAGACACTCCAGAGATGAAGGATCTTTTCGTGAAACTGTACGTATAGCTTCTTCTCGCAGAAAACAAGCTGACAGAGTAACTACCCAGGTGGACTCTTCCTTTGATGACAGAGATTGAGGAATGCATTTAGAGTGTTTGCCTCCGATCATCACACACAATGACCACTTGCTTTGAAATTAGCACTTTTCTGTGAAAATTCTTCATTTGCATTCCACAAGGCTTCTTTCTTGTTTGATGGGTTATTTAGTTACAGGGCTGTACACAGTGTAAATGTTTGCTATTGCATTATAACGAGATACAGATAAGTGAGAACAATGCAAATAACATCCTGTTAGCTTTCTTGAAAATTAAACACTCTTATACATTTACACATTTAATAATCACTTTCATCAATACTAATACACACGTGAATGGGCCAGGCTGTGCATTTGTAAGTTTTCAGTGAGACCTGGGGCTTTGGCATGAGCTGGCACCTGGTCTGTGAGCATCACAATCAGAGTGCAGGCTCATCTGTTGGCTCCCGGCACTCTGTCCCAGGGAGACTGTCTTCCCCTACTGGGCCCAGGCAGTGCAGAAGGGAAACCACCTGAACTGGATGTAGAAGGGACAAGAATCAGACCAGGATGAGAGGAGGAGGGTAGATTGGGACAAGGAGCCTTTGGGGTGGCCGGGGGACAGACGGACATTCTGAGACTAGATACTGGTGAGAAGCAAGAAACTGGGACTGGGAGAGAAAGGGGGAGATGGGAACTGGCTGGGCAAGGGGACGGGGACTGGGACTGGGAGGAGGGAGGGGGAGGAGACTATTATGGGCTCGGCAGGGTAAACAGAACAAGAGTCGGGGGACAGAGACTGACTTGCTGAGCAAGGAGATTGGGAGCTGGGGGAGACTGGGACTGAGTGGAGAAGGAGTCTGGGACTGGGAACCAGCGGGAAGGAACTGGGAGTGGGCATCTCAGCTGGAGCTGCACATTTGCAGTTGGAATAAACTTCGGGTTTGTTACAGGTCGTGTGAAGGGCTGGGCTGCCTAGTGGTTGGTGCCCCTGACCTCCAGCCCCTTGTTTTCAAGGTCAGTTTGTCTCAGTCTTTTAGGCAGTGGGGCAGGAAAACCCAGGCCCTCCCTCTCCACTGGGTCCCAGCCTAGGGTCCTGCATGCATCTACCCCTGAATAGGGGAGACCTCCCAGCAGCAGCGAGTCAAAATCCCCTTCCCAGGGCTACTTCCTACCACTGTACCTTTTGTTTGGGGCATGGCCCCTCTAGTCCAGTTTGCTGGGTGACTTGCATCCTATAGCGTCCTCTCGTGGATGTTTGGTGGCACCGTGCTGCAGTCCCAAAGTTTTTTCAGATGGGGCAGCCACAAGTTTGGTGAGACTGAACCCCACAATGTCTCTGGGCTTCAGGGACCCAGTTACCTCAGTTGCCAGAGGCTCCTAGCTCTCCTCCACAATCTCCCTTGGCTGGGGAGACAGTGATTACTCCCTGGTGGCTGCCTCCGCTGGTAGGCTAGTGACCCTTACCCCTCAGGTAGGGAGGCGGATAGCTCCTGCCTCTTCGCCACTCAGCCCTCAACTGAGCCAGGCTCTCACCTTTTCTCCACCCAGGCCTGGCATTGGCTGCAGGTACAGCGGGGTGGGGCTAGCTGGACCCAAAGGCTCCCTTTAACCCCTGCCATGCTGGCAGGGTAGTTCCACATGCCTGTGCTGAAGGTTGGAGAGGAGGGTGAGTCTTTCCATGGTCCTTATAGCTATGGCCATTCTTGTCACTAATCCCTGTCTTCCCTGGGTATAGGTGCAGGGCCAGCTCATAGACCAAACCCAGGGTTACTTCGTCAGGCAGTCAGCTATTGACTGTAATGTGAGTTTGCTTTGTACAGACTGAGTAGAAACAGAATAAAGGACTCAGGATTGGGCCGATTAAGGATTGTTCCAGAAATAACCAGTCAGCCATCTACAAACTGCCCTGTGCACTAGATATCACTGAGAACAAACACATGTGGTAAGCGTGATTCTGCACCAAGCGATTTTTGAGAGATGCTGTCCTGACTGAATACTCAAAAACTTTCCAAAAAGTGACAGTCGTCGTCTTATATGTAGCGTTGCTGTAGCCGTGTTAGTCCCAGGATATTAGAGAGACAAGGTGGGTGAGGTAATATCTTTTATTGGACCCACTTCTGTTGGAGAGAGAGAAATGTTTGATCTGACAGAGAAGAGCTGTGTGTAAGCTGAGAAGCTTGTCTCTTTCACCAACAGGAGTGGGCCCAATAAAAGATATTACTTTAGCCACCTTGTCTCTCTCAACCCCTTCTCGTCCAGCTTTCACTTCTCATTTCTGGTTGGATTCATACCAAACGTCGCCAAAACATTCTCCTCTGGCAAGGTCCCTGCCTCCATCAGTGCACGGGCTGGATGGTGCCTAGGGAGTGAATCAGGGATGCACAGTGACAGAGGCTGTAGTATGGAAGCCCACAGCTTCCTTTGTTGCAGCAGCGGCATCGCCATCATTGGCGATCCCTCCATTCGAGGATGATGTCTGACACAGATTTACATCTGGGCCCTGCAACGACTCAGGGGTCCGATCCTGGAACCATAGATCTGCCCACAGTAGGTACAGACATTTGCTGACGGGTCAGCTGCCTGCTGTGACAAAGTTCTTTTTCTTGCTTTCATTCTCTCTCTCTTTTCAACTTCAGGGGCAATGCACTTCTCGAAGCGGGCCACTGCCTGGTGGAGAATGAAGCATCATTGCGATCAGTTGGTTGCTTGCTCCTCCCAGCTTGTGATGTCCACATGAGTTTTCCTGAGATACGCTTTCAGTGCATCTTTGTAGGGTTTCCTCTGACTACCACGGGATCTCTGACCATGGGTGAGCAGAGGGCTTGTTTTGGGAGGTGAGAGTCTGGCATCCGCACACAATGTCCAGCCCAGCGGAGTTGGTGAGTGAGGATCATTGCTTCAGTGCTGGTGACATTACCTTCAATGAGGATGCTGGTGTTAGTCCAGCGATCTTTCCACTTGATGCAAAGGATCTTCTGGAGGCATTGGTAGTGGTACCACTCCAGACTCTTGAGGTGCTTTCGATAAGTCACCCAGGTTTTGAATCTATAAAGGAGTGTAGGAATAACAATTGTCTTATAGACCTGTATCTTGGTGGCCTTCTGTAGGTTATGGTCTGTGAAAACGCACCAGAACAGTTTCCCAAAGGAAGCACTTGTGCAATGGATCCTGTGCTGGATCTCACTGTCAGTTTTTGAATTTTGAGAAAGTTGGCTACCGAGGTAATAGAGGTCTTCAACTCTCTCCAAAGTCTGTCCGTCGATGGTGACTTGTGGTTGGTCATTTGCAAGGCCTGAAGACAACTGATGGGGAACTTTAGTTTTCTTGATAGTGAGTAAGAGTCATAGGCTTCGGTAAGTGTGTGCAAAAAAATCCAATGTGGACTGAAGGTCATTCTCAGTGTGCATGATGATGACACAGTCATCAGCGTACTGAAGATGAGCAATGGATGTCCTGAGGACTTTAGACTTTGAGCGGAAACATCAAAGATTAATAAGCCACCCATCCATTCTGTATTGAATGCCAACTCTAGTGGGGAGGCGGTCTTTAACAAGGACCAGAATGACTGCTAAATACATGGAGAACAGGGTTGTGGCAATAACACATCCTTGCTGAACCCCAGTTTTGATGCTGAAAGGATCCATCTCCAGGCCATTACAGAGAACGGTGGCAGTCATCTCATCATGAAGAAGCCTTCGGCCCTTAATAAATTTTGGAGGGCAGCCAAATCTGGCCAGCACCTTCCACAGCGCTTCGCAATTGACAGAGTTGAAGGCCTTTGTCAAATTGATTAAGGCCATGTACAGTTCCCCGTATGTAAAATGGAGATAACAACACTTCCCTGCCTCCCGGGGTGTTGTAAAGAGAAATTCTTTAATGTTTGTTTCAGAATAACAGTCGTGTTAGTCTGTATTCGCAAAAAGAAAATGAGTACTTGCGGCACCTTAGACTAACCAATTTATTTGAGCATAAGCTTTCGTGAGCTACAGCTGTAGCTCACGAAAGCTTATGCTCAAATAAATTGGTTAGTCTCTAAGGTGCCACAAGTACTCGTTTTCTTTTTAATGTTGGTGAAGCACTCAGCTACTATAGAAATGAGCGCCATAGAAAAGCCCATGAGGAAATGAACAATTCTGTTTCAGGAGTTCAGTTTGGATGACATGCAGTACATAAGGGCTGGGTCCACACATTGAACAATGAGTATAAAAAGAACTATTGACCATCCATCCATCCATTCAGTCAGCACCATGTGTCCTGTGCACTGAATGAGGCAGGGGTCCTGTGGAAAAAATAGCATTTGATCGTGTGATTAAAGACTGTATCACAATGCAAATACAAAAGGGACTAATTAAGGTTACAGAGGACAGCACGAGTCTGGCATTCTGAATGTTTGAGTGCTTGACTTCCTTTTAGATACATAGCTTTATAGATTTTAAGGGCAGAAGGAAGCATCATACCGTTCTTGTAAAGTGCTGGAAATGGCCCACCTTGATTATTACTACAAAAGGTTTCCCTCCCCCTGCTCTCCTGCTGGTGATAGCTCACCTTTCCTGATCACTCTTGTTACAGTCTATATGGTTATACCCATTGTTTCATGTTCTCTGTGTATATAAAATCTCCCCACTATATTTTCCACTGTATGCATCCGATGAAGTGAGCTGTAGCTCACGAAAGCTTATGCTCTAATAAATTTGTTAGTCTCCATGATGCCACAAGTACCCCTTTTCTTTTTATTAGAAAGCTTGTAATCTACTAAGTGTGTTCATCCTATTGGTTTGCATGTATTATTTCTATATCTGGAGTTAGGAGAATAAGATATAAACTTCTATCACTGATGTAAACATATTAAGTGGTGGTCATTAAGGGTGCTCCAGAAACAGTCAGTTGTAAATGGCCTTAGTTACTTGAAACCTTCCTCTGTAAGTGTGGGCCAGCCCATGGGGCATGGAAACTAGGGGTCTTACAGTGACATGTGACCATGTCACCTGATAATGAAATCCATCTTAAATCTGGTACTTTTCCATTTAGAAGCAGGGGTGGGGATCCAAATAGGCAAAAGATTCCCGCCTTTTGCCAAAGCTATAAAAGGGGGTGAAGCAGGAAAAAGAAGGTGGCCAGTCATGAGAAAACCCCTGCTTACCACCTGAGATGTCTACTGGCTCTAACAAGGACTGTACAAGGGGAAAGAATTGGGCCCAGACTAGGAAGGAGTCTAGTCTGTGAAAGAAGCTTATTGGAACATCTTTGAGGGTGAGATATTACCTGTAATCAGTTTCTTAATGTATTAGGCTTAGACTTGTGTGTTTTGTTTTGCTTTGCTTTGCTTTGTGACCTACTTTGTTCTGGCTGTTATTACTGCCCCAGACTGGGGACCCCAGAGCTTTGAGACTCCCAGGCCAGCTGGCTATTGGGACACCAGCTGGCCCATGGGAGAGCTCTGTATTGTTATGGTTTGGATGATGGAGTAGAGAATAAACTCATAAAATGTGTGAATGAGACAAACCTGGGAGGGGTCACAAGCTCTTTGGTGAGAGTATTAGAATTCATAATGACCTTGATACATTGCAGAATTGGTTTGAAATCAGTAAATTAAAATTCAGTAAAGACAAGTACAAAGTACTAGACTTAGGAAGGAACAATCAAATGCAAAAAATCCAAAATGGGGAATAACTGCCTAGGCAGCAGTACTGCAGAAAATGTTCTGGGATTATGTTGGATCACAGACTGAAATGGGTGATGCTGTTTTGAAAACAGGAAATGTCATTCTGGATTTTATTAACAGAATTGTCATGTGTAAGACAGACGTGTAAGACTCAGCACTCGTGAGGCCTCAGCTGGAGCAGTGTGTCCAGTGTTGGGCTCTCTTTCTACGATC